>NC_084929.1:5000000-10000000 GCF_958298935.1 Phragmites australis
TGCCGACAAGGGCGGCGACTTCTTGGAGCTAGCGGCCCTCCGGGGTTTCCGGCATCGCCTGGACAGGCGGATGCCTGAGGAGAGTGTGCGCCGCAAGCAGTGCGCTCCCAAGGCTGGCCTCGCCGAGGGCGAGCCTACGCCGGAGAGGCGCCCGGCGCTGTCTAGATGCAGATCTGGCGACCGGAGTTTCGACCACCGGCTGGGGGTCGGATGGTGCACCGGCGGCGGCGGTGGCCCGGTTGGGCCCAGCGCCCTAGTCCCCTTGGGAGGGGAACGCCGTGCGTGCAGATCGCGGCTGCTGCTAAGACGCAGCAGCGGGGAGGGCCTCCTATGCGAGGGGCTGCATTTCCCCGCTGGAACTAGAGCCGGAACGCTGGAGGCGGTGACCATCGACCATTTTTCCTGTGGAAGAAAACAAACAAATAGATTCAGGGATGTTTCCCCCCTACCAGGCGCGCCAGCTGTCGGAGGATTAACTCCAGTCGCAGGGATCCCGAGAGACCCCTTTTTAGAGATTCGGCCGGGGGGATGATCCTGAATAAGTTCGTCGGAGAAATAAATGGGAATGAATGCAACGGCCGGTGGTGGGGGTGTTGACCTAGTGCAAGAAGAAGTAAATGCACCGGAATTTAGACAGGTTCGGGCCGCACGGGGGCGTAATACCCTACTCCTGTATGGATGCTATAACTGCCCTGAGGAAATCCCTCAAGGGTGTTGCTGGTTACAAGGATGTTGGCCTAACTAAGAGCTTGAGGCTCCTTGTTCTTCGGCTGGAACTATGCTCAACCTTGCTCACAGTATCTCTCGTTCTTGGTCTCCTTCGTCTTTGTCGACGTTTCGTTGTGCGTATCTCTAGTTGGGTTGTTGTATTATCTGTTGCTTCTGTGTCGCCGGCTGTTTTAAGTACTCGCCAGCCATGGCATGCCCTGAACGGAAAGGAGGGGGCTCGAGTTCCGAGACACCATAAATGGAAAAGGCGTCATCATTTCCTCTGGGTGAAGTGATTTGGGGTGGAGAGGGCCCACCGGGCAGCCTCAGAGCAACCCGGCGTGCTCGCCCTGTCTTGTTCCCCTGCCACAGCAGCGCGGCAGACGGAACGCCTTGGTTCTTACGACGTTATCCCGAGACAAGCCGGATGGCGCGGGACGGGACCTATGCAATTAATGACCCCACGCCTCTCTGCCAAAGCATGGCAGGAACTGACGCTGAGCGCGGCGGGAGCAGTTGGAGGTGTCAGACCATGCACGCTCATTAAATGCGACCTCGGACCTCTGGCTGGCTGACACCTCATCGGCAGGCCCCTCGGGGGCCTTTCTGGGTCGTCGGGGTACCGAGTGCTCGGGGGTACTGTTCACATCCCCGAGCACTCTCTCCTGAGAATGTCTTTCCTTGTCCTCGGGGGACCGAGTGCTCGGGGGCACTATTCACCTCCACGAGCACTCTCTCCCGAGCACTCTTATATGGACCTTCGGGGAACCGAGTGCTCGGGGACTGCCGCACCCAGCCCCGAGCACTCTCTCCCGAGCACTCTTGTACGGATCCTCAGGGAACCGAGTGCTCGGGGGTCGCCGCACGCAGCCCCGAGCACTCTCTCCCGGGACTTATCTCTTTCTAGCCGTCGGGGTACTAGGGTGCCCGGGGGTGACCGTACACCTCCCCGAGCACTTCCTTCCCGGCACTTGGATTCCGTGGATCATCGGGGAACTGCGGCGCTCGGGGGCCACTGACTGTGGCCCCGAGTGCCTTCTTCCGGGACTTAATCTTTTCTCATCCTACAGGAGAGACCTCGCGGGATGGCGCCATGTGGCGGATGGCTGGCTCGGCCTCGGGATTCGGGGACCCCCGGTTCCTGATACACCGACAGAGTCCCTCCGGGGTTTCATTAAAAGCTTCAACAATGTGCAAAACACAATCCCGTAGATTACTGACCCCTCAATCATCCGCGCCTTCCGAAAAGGTGTACAAGATCGGATGCTGATCCAAGACATGGCAATCCGACCTCCCCAAGATGTTAGAGAGCTCTTTGTGTTGGCCGATCATTGCACATCCACTGAGGAGTCCATTGCCCGGAATCGATCGATGGACAGGGTGAGAAGTTACCTCATCTTGGAGCGGAGACCAAGGGCTCCAAGTTGACTGAGAAGAGCCATTCCAATAAGAAGACAGATAAGGCCAAGAAGAAGAAAAAGACTGATGCCCATAATGTCATGGCCGTGTCTTAGGACATGGACTTCAAATCTCGAAAGTTCCCTAATAAAGGCAAGAAGCCTTCTTTTGGGATGGTTCCAAGAAGAGGTGGTGCCCAATCCACAACTCGGAGACCCACGACATGGATAGTTGCCGGGTGGCGCTTAAGAAACGAGGGCAGCAGCAGAAGGGGCAATCTGCAGGAAAACCTTCTAGCTCCAAGCTACTAAAACATGACAATGATGACAATGACTTGCCATTATGGGAAGGCCATCACGAGGTGAGCTACATCTTCGATGGGTCATCCCACTACGAGTCGAAGATGCATATCAAGAGTGCCGAGCGCAAGGTCTGCACCACGATGTCGGGTTACCAAAAAACTTCAAGTGGGTCAAGGTCCCAATCTCTTTCGACCAGCCTGACTACTCCGACGTCATCAGCCACCCGGGCCGCTATCCAATAGTGGTTGAGTCCACCATCAACAACTGCAAAGTAAGCCTAGTACTTGCTGAAAGTGGAAGTTCTTTGAATATCTTGTTTCTTGGTGTTCTAGATGCTATGCAGATGCCCAGATTCAAGATTAAGCTGATAAAGTATGCCTTCCATGGCATCATACCCGGCTCATCATCCAGGCCTCTCAGCCAAGTTTCACTCCCCGTCACCTTCTAGAAGACAGAGAATTTTTGAACAAAGAAGATCCTGTTCGACATGGCCAACTTTGATACGGCATACAACGCTATTCTAGGTCAACCAACCTTGGCCAAGTTCATGGCCGGGGCCCACTACATGTACTAGTCCATGAAGACCCCGGGTCCTAAAGGGGTCATCACCGTTCAAGGCAACAAGCACATGGCTTTAAAATGTGATAGAAGAAACCTTGAGTTGGTGGAGCAAATACCCTCCCATGAAGTCAATCCTGTGGAGGAAAAGTAGAAATACTCGAAGCCCAAGGTCACTCCTAAGCTTGGCGATGAGGTTAAGACTATTCCGTTGGACCCAGCAGAGCCATCCAAGTGCGTTCGGGTCAGTGCCATGCTAGATCCAAAATAGGAACTCGAGCTCATCACCTTCCCCTGGGCCAATGCGATTGTATTCGCATGGTAGCCATCCAACATGTCTGGAATCCCTAGGGAGGTGATCGAGCACAGGATAGCTATCCGGCCTGATGCAAAGCCCGCTCGACAAAAGCTCCGTTGTTTCGCTAATGACTATCAAGAACCTATTCAGGAAGAGATAAGCAAGCTCTTGAAGGCATGATTTATATGAGACATCAAATTTCCCGACCGGTTGGCCAATCCCATCATGGTATGAAAGGTCAACGACAAGTGGAGGATGTATGTCGATTTCACTAATCTCAACAAGGCCTGCACCAAGGATCTTTTTCTGCTCACGAGGATTGAACAACTGGTCGACTCAACCTCTAGGTGCGAATTACTTAGCTTCCTAGATGCATACTTGGGATACCATCAGATTAGCATGTGTTGGGATGATGAGGTGGAAACTTCCTTCATCACCCCGTTTGGAGTGTACTGCTATATAAAGATGCTATTTGGTTTAAAGAGCGATGGGGCTACTTTCCAATGTTGTGTTCATATTACCATTCATTACCAAATCAGAAGAAATGTTGAAGCATACGTTGTTGATGTAGTGGTAAAAAGTAAGCTCAAGGAAGATTTTCTCCTCGACTTACGTGAAACCTTCGATAACCTTAGGAAGCATCGAATGATGTTAAACCCTAAGAAGTGTGTTTTTGGTGTAGCTTCAGGAAAATTACTCGGGTTATTAGTGTCCAGTCAAGGCATCGAGGCAAACCCTGAGAAGATAAAAGCCATTGAGGAGATGAGGTCCCCCATGCTACGACGCAAGCTTCGTAATGGTGCCACATGCACCTCAATCTGTCACCCACAGTTTTGGGGCCAAATCGCCAAACACTCTTATGCACTTCTCAAAGCGTGACTTCCCACTTGATTTTTCCCAAAACAAGTCTTCCTGATCTTGACGTGTATCACCTCATCTCATGATCCTCCTCATCAGAAGTCTCTCCTACTCCTGCTCTCGGACTGTCTTGTCACTTGCATCAACCCAATCGCCTTGACTTGGTCAACCCATTGTTTTGATCAACCATCCAGTGCTCCTGGACCTCTCCTTGTGTACAATGTGGATCGCTCATGACTTCACTTGATATCCCGATCATCTGGCCCTAAGCCACCCACTTAGTTCTGATCCTCTTCGATGTTGACCGTCATATTGACTCCATTGACCTACACACTTTCTCCTTCTCTCACAATTTCTAGCGCCTCTTCAAACTCCATTTAGTCATAAATAATAACCATACATTGCAATAAGTAGACATGCTTATGCGATCTCAAAATACCGCACTTCTAACACAAGCCAAAACACCATCAATGTCAATTACTCATCACATGACATTGAACCAAGGCAACTCCACTTGTTTCCTCATAGTTCAACCAACAAGAGGTAATTGCTCTGTCCCATTTGACGGAGGCAAGCCCCAGAGCCATGGTGACTCTTCACGGCTTTTCAAACTGTGGTTGAAAATTAGAGAATACAAATTTTGTTGTATGCTTGACTAATAGTATATGCCTATTCAAATGCCCCTACCGATGCTCATGATTTGGACACTCCATGGGTATTACTGTATTAGAGCGATGAAAAGTAAAGGGAATTTTGTGTATTGATTTGCTACATTGAGAAAAACTGAGAAATAAGGTTTTTTTTCTACAACCAAGAGCAACTGGTCCTTTGTCTCCTCTATTACAGTAAACAAAAAAAAATAAGGCTCCTTATTATGTTGATTGCGCTTAGATCCATATGTAGTGTATCAAAACAAGATGTTGATGATGAGACCACATATGTGTATTGCACTTTTAATCAGTGATGAGCTGTGCAAGGGCGTGTTATCAATATGATTCTGAGCTGCCCAAGGAACGAATCTAGTTAACGATCGATATTTTGTTGGGCTGCCAAAACACATTCAAATCACACTCCAATATATAAGCTACTACTGGGAGAGATGATCCATTATTCTACTTTAGCACACATGGAACATTTCTGGTTTCCGGTTTCAACTCCAGCATCGCCGAGTTAAATTATCTCTAGCACGAATGAATTTTCTGCTAATCAACCAGAAAAGGAAGCAATTTTTCACTGGGATCATTCACTTTCCATTACTGCCTCATACCAACAGAAGTCTCCCTGCAGTCAATATCTTATAGAATGACCATACTGTGATGATATGTTTCATAGACCACTTCCATGTGAGTCTGTAGAATGAGGAAGAGTAACATTTTCACAGCCTTGCTGCAATAGAAGTAAATATTCAACTTGCTGCGCGCTAGGTGCCCTTCGAGTTTGAGAAATGTCACACCCGATTTGTCAAAAGAATAACTAAGTGCATTCCATATGTATGTCAGGATCAATTTCATCATACATGTGGTGACATCATCAGTGATAAAAAGTTCTATATCGAACAAAACAACTTTTTAGAAATAAATACTAGAGTTTTTAAACCGTAGCGGAAGAACAAGAGGAAACTCCAACGAAAGCTTCAGGGCACACCACAGGCAATCGACTGGGGGCAATGCGACCTAGGACACTCCGTCTTCATTGTAGTCTTTAGCTTCCTTGATCTTCGCGTAGTCTTCTTTAACTGAGTAACATTTATTATTGGAAACAGCAAGTGTGAGTACATATCGTACTTCGCAAGTGTGGAAAATTATGACATGAGGGGTTTAAGTCAAGAAAAGGTTGGACACTGGTTTACTGCACTAAACAACCTTAACCTATAACTCTAAGAAACAGGCATCCTAATTACTAAGTGTGAAGACACTACTTAAACAAGAATTACTAAGTGTGAACAACTCATCGAATTCTATCAGACTACCAAACTCACCAGATATTCCATAACCGGCTAACAAAACTCACCAGGTAATTCCATTACCTAGCTAACCAACCGTCCATACTAGAGCCCTGATCTCAACTAATCAAGAAGAAGTCCAAGCCGCTCTTAACCGTGAGCATAGCTGATCGATTAGTTTTATACTCTGCAGAGTTTCCACACTTTACCCACGAGTCGTGATTTCATCACCCGCATTACCAAGTGACAGTCTCCATGTTGTTGTGCTGGCCAAGCACTTGCACACTTCCTAAGGTGTGCCATCAGGAGATCACTACAAGACCTTTACAAAGCTCCCGTCGATCTGTTAGCACCCACTGAGGTTTCACCGCTAACAGTGATTGCATCATTGCAGAAGCCCCCTCTTGTGCCACTCAACCATCTAATGGTGCTCACAGAACCGGAGGGGTGGCTAATTAATTTGCCAGGCTGTACCCATATAGATCCCGTGGTTGTGCTATTTAGCCAGGTTATATGCTTCAAGAACCGATCCTTAGGATCTCACATAGGTACAAACCACAATCCAACTGTGCATTTCTGAACCATCATCAAGCCAACCATCCTGTTATGATCCCTATGTTCCATGTTGCTACAAAAGATTAGCCAATCCAGTTCATGTTGCATAGACCATTAATTAGATTAACATTTAAACCACCCGACTTGATAGCATGACTAAACATTTTTACCCTTGACACCCAAACTACAACACAGGCAACAAAAGATAATCTGGAAAGTACTAGTAAACCCTAAACATGGGATTCATATTGATAAGCATGCAATGAAGGATAAACAACTAATATAAATTCTTAAAATAGGTGCAAGATATTCAAGGACACTTGCCTGGATGCTGCTCAGTGATCTTCGAAATCATGATCTTGAATATTCTCGAACGGCTCTCGGACAGGATCATCTACACATGGAGAAAACAACACACTAAGAGCAAGCGCAAAATGAAGCTAACGCAACAAACAAACGCCAAGGCTGCCTAGAATACGATTTTAGAAAGATTTGGGTGCAAGAATCGCCCAAATCGGAGCTATGATGCAAAAGATACGGCTAAACGAATTTTTAAATTGCTAAAAATGATGAAAACTATTTTTCTAAAATTAAAACTAATTTTAAAAGGCTTAAAACATTTATTTAAAATTTTCCAAAATCATTTTATAGCATAAAACTAATTAAAACAATATTATAAAATTTATTTACATTTTTTAGGAATTAAAACTAATTTTCTATGTAACAAAACATATTTAAAGTATTTATTTTACTAAATAAAACATATTTAAAACATTATTTGAATTAATCTAGATTTTCTAAAAATATTTTCCAATTAAAAACATTTATTCTTAATATTAAAACTATTTTCAGACTTAAAACTGAATTAAAACCTATTTAAAACATAAACTAATTTCTGGAATTTTTCTGTTAAAAGAAAACATATTTTTGGATTAAATCTATGTTGCGAATTATTTTTCTAAGGAAAAATTGAATTACTGCGAAATGATGATGTCAGCACTGACTGGGCCGCTGACTCGGCTCGAGAAGATGACGTGGCCGACACGTGTCGCTGACGTGGACTATAAGTGCTGACTGGGATAAAGAGTACATGTGGCGTCATCTTATTGGCTAGCGAAGGGGTACGAGAGGATCTAATCGTGGCCGTTCATCAACGATCGGACGGCCGAGGGTGTTTGGGGGGAGTTGGCGGCCGACGGCGACAGGAAAGCGACGGCGCCGTCTCGGGTCTTATCGGAGCTTCACCGGAGGAATGCGATACCGAGCTACGGCCTACCAAAGTTGACGGGGAGCGACACAAAAGGACGTGAAGGGGCAGGGGGTTTCACCTCGGTGGTCGCACATGCTGGAGAGAGCTCGGAGGAGGCTGGCAATGGAGAGCTGCGGCGGCGGAGGTCGGAGCTCAACTGGATAACGGTTCTAGCGGCGGAGAAACAAAATTGAAGGTCGGAGAAGCTTCCTCGGGGTCCTGCGATGCCGAAGAGACGGTCAGCAGGCTTTGGGGCGCAACGGGAAGGGCTGGCGTAAACGTGTGGCGGCGGGACTCACCGGAGTTCGGCGGAGGACGGCTTGCGGCGACAGAATAACGTTGAGGAGCGGCGGGAGAGACTTATCGTGCTCCTGAGAAACCGACGGTGAGCTTGGACGTGACGGATGGTGCACGACGGAGCTCCTCGCTGGCAATGGCGAGGGAAGGTGGCGGGGTTGGGCGAACGGGGGAGCGGCAGGGCTGGGCGGCATTTAAAGGCGCGACGGGAGTGTGGTCGTGGGCGCAGGGCGAGACGTGGGCGGCGGTTCGGCGGGACGGTAGCGCGAGCGCGGGAGCGGTTGCGGGAGGACGGGGATGACTGGCGTGGCCAGGCTGTCAGCGAGAGAGAGGGAGATGGGTTGGGCTGTGCACGGGGAGATGGGCCAGAGGAGTGAGGCTAGGTTGGGTTAGATTTATGTGGGCTAGGTTTAGAGTTCTAGCTGGGCTTAGAATTTGGGTTGGCCCAAAGAGAATTTTAGGTATTTTAGGAATCAAAGTATTTTTAGAAAAACAAAGCAAAATAAAATCCAATTAAATAGCAAAACACTTAAATAAATCCAGGAAAATTTTAGAGAGGCATTTTGGAAAGCTTTGAATCCAAATAAAATATTTTATCATTCAAAAATAAACTCTTTTTTAAAATGCCAAAATTAGGAAAGACTTTTAAATAAATAACAAAATGCTAGTTTATTGTTTGGAAACGTTCCCATCCCAAAATTGAAATTTTAGGTGTGACAAGAAAGCCGACTGCTCAGCATCAACTACCTTTTCTTTTCCCAAACTAAGAACTCAACTGTGACAAAAAGCATGATCAATGATCGATGACCACAGGGGTCTTCCTAAGGTGTATTTGGTAAACATGAAATTAGATATCAAATGTACAAAATATAAGTTCGGCTCGGTATCCGTGAATACCGGACTATTTTAGCTCGGTATCAATAGGTGCTGGAATTTGGCCCGTGTAGAGGCTCATTCTGCGAATCCCAAAGCAAGGGAGTGCATTGTGGTTTAGTCTCACCCTGTAACTGCAGACGACAGGTTATTCCTTGTTTGCAAGGAACAGTAGCTCGCCACACCTACACTAGGCCACTAGCCACTGGCGAGCTAGACTAGGAGCCATCTTCACTTATTCCTTTCAACAAATCTAATGCAATTCAAAAACCTATATGCCTGATAAAAATCTGAATTGGCAGGATTGTGGTATCTAGCATGACCATTCTGTTCCTTCAAGTTTGCTACAAACTCTGTTGGCATGCCAAAAAGTTGCAGATTCTGGAGATGCATCATGAGTTTCTCCATGCCTTGGGGTGTTTCAGTCAGCTTTGTGCACAGGCCAATCACCAGATGGCGTAGGTTTACAAGGCATCCTTCTTGAAACTCTATGTGACTAAGGTTAGGCAAGTCCTCCAAGGTGAGTTTCTGAAGGGTCGGAAAACTACCTTGGACAAAAACCATGTTCCTCTCATGGTATGCAGCGATGAGGCCAAGATTTACCAGCCTAGGGAGCGCAGCGAGGAGCAAGAGTGAATCATGTGCAATTTGGCAACCACATAACCGTAGCTGCACGAGGCTTGTGAGGGAGCAAATCCATGATGGCAGCTTCCCTCTTGCTAACCTGCCAGTCAGAACGAGATTTTGCAGCTTCAGTGGTGGTCGAGAAATTGATTCCAGGTCTAGTACTGTGTCTGCTCCAGGTTCAGCTACCAACCCCAAGCGTAGAAGGCAGCTCATTCTAGAGATTGACGATGACAAATCGACGATAAGGCCCGCATTTACGCCAGACAGCTCTAGGCTCCTCATCTCCTCCAGCCTTGCTAAGGATCTAACCATAATCTTATCAGCTTGAACATATTTGAGTGTCTGCAGGCTGGTCAGGTTTTCTATCCCTTTAGGAACTCCTACTGCCATGCCGGGATACGGCTTCAACAAGTCAGTCGTCTCACGCGTTAAGACTATCAGGTGGCGCAAACTCTTCAGTTTTGCTATGCTGCTAGGTAGCCTTTGGACCATTGACAACTTGGCATCCAATGTCTGCAGCTTCTGCAATTTGCCCAGTTCCTTCGGTAGCTCTTTGACTAGAGTGGAACGGATCCCGAGATACCGCAGATTGTGAAGATTGGTCACTGAGTCGGGTAACTTGTTCATCTCAACGAACCAGAGGTTTAGCACGGTTAAGAGCCTGAAGCAAGACAGGAACGAAGCATCCAATTTTGACCCAAATGCATTCAAGGAGCGAGGTGTGGCCCATTGCGGAACATAATGGGAATCTACTTCACATCTGTCAATTGCAAGATGACGGATTCTAACCTTGCAATCAATTGTTATATTGCACATTGCAAAGTGTAAGAACCCCTCCTCTTCTCTGCTTCTGTGGATAATCAACTCCCTGATGAGGTCATGAATGACGCACCGTTTAACACGGCCAAATTCATTCCTTTCAACAACCTGCATCAGGCTGCGCTGTACTAATTGGTCCAGGTAATCATCTGCGACATCCTCTGCTTTACGCTGGCGCGGCTTCTCTTCGATGAAGCCCCGTGCAACCCACCTCCTGATCAGTATCTTCCTCTTGATCAACAAGTCCTCGGGGTATACGCTGCAGCTCAGGAAGCATTTCTTGAGGTGGTGCGGCAGGTCATCGATGCTCAGGTTCAATATTTTTGCCGCCTCCCCTATCCCAAGATCGCTGCTTCTCGTGTCCCACATGAGGGAGTCGTAGGCGTTCCTCCAGGCGAACTCTGTTTTCTCCTTGAGCGCGAGGAGGTTGCCAACAGAGACGATAGCCAGCGGCAAGCCGCGGCATTTGTGTAGAATATTGACAGCAAGCTCTTTCAGGTGGCCCGGGCACGTCTGCCCGGAATCGGATGCCTCCCTAAAGGCGACAGCGCAGAACAGCTCCCACGCCTCGCGAGACGGCAGAGGCTCCAGCATCATGGTCCTCTCGGGCGCCGCGGCCTTGGCCACGTCTCTGTTGCGCGTGGTGATGATCACCCGGCTCCTGTTGGTGACGTCGAGGAACGCAAGGCGGAGCTTGTTCCACAGGTGGGCATCCCAGACGTCGTCGAGCACAACTAGGTACCTCCTTTTGCTGAGGTGGTCCCGCATAGCCGCCATGAGCGACCGGTAGTCCGCACCTACATCGCTATCGGAGCGCACGCTGCCCCAGTGGGCGTCACGGTGCAGCTCTTTGAGGATCTTCCGGAGGAGGTCGTCCATTGTGAAGCTCCGAGAGACGGCCACCCACGCAGCGCAGTCGAAGTGGCTCGTCGCCACCTGCTTGTACACGCCCGTGACGAGGGTGGTCTTGCCGACGCCGCCCATCCCCCACACGGCGACCAACGTCCGCCGTTGCTCCGCGTCCTTGACCACCCAATCCAGCAGCTGCTTCTCTTGTGCAGAGAAGCCGACGATCTCCTCCTTTTCCAAAAAGTGTGCACTCTCCGCCTGCTTCGCGCTAATGGTGGTCACAGAGGGAGCGGGGCCGTCGGCTGGGCGGATGCCGTCCCACTGCTCCTTAGCCCGGGACAGCTGGCAAAGCCTCTCCCGAGCCTTGCGCAGCCGCCTCGAAAGGGCAAACCAGGCCTTGACGTTGACGCAGTCCCGGGCAAGGCCGTGGCCGGAGAGATACGAGCACTCATCTGCGACGTCCTCGAGCTCGAAGGCCGCGTCGCGGACCTGCCTGACCCACTCGGCCGCGTGGTCGTCCGTGCCGTACCGGGAGTCGGCGAAGTGGAGGAAGGCGCGGAGGAGGTCGAGGTCCTGCTTGGCAGCGGCGATGTCGGAGCGGACACCTAAGAGGCGCGAGATGCCCAGGGCGGCGCTGCGGGACAGTACCACGCCGAGTTTAGCGGAGAGTGATATGGCTATGGCCTCCGCCATGTCGCCTGCGATTGTTTGCCGCAGTTGGGGACTTGGGGAGGACAAGGCGCCGGGGAGCTGGCTTCGTGGAATCCTTGGTTGAGATTGGAGAGCAGCTTGTAGGCACTTAGGCAGATCACAGTCTGAGAGCAGTCAACTCAACCACCGGAAGAGGTTCCTTTAGACCTGATATTCACCAATGATACGAAGCCATCCAGATGAAGCAAGCATCAGCAATGGCGATCTCACGCATAGTTCCATTAGACAAAAAAGGGGTCCGCGTCGCGATGCATGGTTTCTGCTCCAGTCGGAAGCACAAGTCGCATGCGGGCCCCATGGATAGTCCATCCCCTCACACCACGAACCTTGATTGGGTCCCTTGCAAAAAATCTAGCCAAGAATCTCTTTCGATCTTTCTCTCACTCTTTCGAAGAATCTGCCATGGGTCCCGCGCAAGTGATGTTTTTGATCTTATAGAAAGACAAAAACGTGACCAACAATGTTCATCCTCTTAGTCTCTCACATCCTATCTCACTAAGAATCTAGCTTGGGTCCCATAAAACAAGTCTAGCCGGGGCTCCAGTTCCACGCACGTTCTCTTTTGATTTATCTCTCACTCTTGCGCACGACTTGTCTGACCAAGAATGTCGCATGGGTCCTGCGCTTGAAGTTTTTGATGTTCTATAAAGAAAAAAAACATGACTAACAATATATGTCGATGATGGGTGAACCGTCGATCTAACAAATTTGTTAAAGAATTAAAAGAAGTTTTGAGTACACGAATCAAAAGAGAATACACAGGGGTTTTAGACAGGTTCGGCTCTCCCTAAAAATAATAACTCTATATCATGTTTGTCTTGTATTGATATGAACCTGTTACAAACAAGTGTAGCTAGACTAGATTGATCTAAATCTACTGGCGACTTGCTTCTGTGGACTTGTCTCGGCTTGCATTGCTTGTGGTTTTCTCTAATGACTTATCCTTCATAGGGCCCTTGGCTTCGTATATATACGGGGGTGTTGTACGTCATCTGGACTCCTCATTCCGATTCTTGGAGATAAATCTTCCCGGCTATGGAATGCCTTGGGTATCCACAGATAGTTTCTTTCTTCCATGAATCCCCTTCTTAGAGATAAAGATATGCTCTGAGAATTACAGAAAATCTTGGGATATCCGGATATAGTAACTATCCATTATTCATCGTCAAACCCCCTATTAGTATGTGAAATAAGGCTTCAACGGTTCAAATACATAGCTAGCAAAGATAAGCTTTTTATCTGATTGTGTCATCGAGTAGACTCGGATTTTCGATTAGGATGAAACATCTAACCGAGTTTTCTGGGTTCTAAGATCACCTACTCGGGATTCCGCACGCCTCCGAGTTCTTAAGGGTACTGGATTCGTGTGCAGGCGATGATGGAAGATCAAGGCGTCTGGCAGGCAGTCAAGCCAGCGACCGGTGCAGCCGTCGACGAGAAGAAGGACAAGAAGGCGAAGTCGCATCTCTTCCAACCGCTCCCGGAGGATCTCCTAATGCAGGTGGCAAGAAAAAAACTGCGAAGGAGGTCTGGGATTGTCTCAAGACAAGGTTCGTCGGCGCCGATTGCGTCAAGAACGCGCGACTTCTAACGTTGAAGAGCGACTTCAACGCCATGCGCATGCAAGAGGGAGAGAGCCTGGACCAGTACTGTCGGAGGGTTAACTCCTATCGCAGGGATCCTGAGAGCCCCTTTTTGAGATTCGGCCGGGGGGATTTTTCTGAATATGTTTGCGGGAGAAATAAATGGGTGTAAATGCGATGGCAGGTGGGGTGGAATGATCTAATGCAGAAGAAAGTAAATGCACTGGAGGGGTTTTTAGACAGGTTCGGGTCGCACTGAGCGTAATACCCTACTCCTGTGTGGATGCTATAAATGCCCTGAGAATGTCTCTCAGGGATGTCGCTGGTTACAAGAATGTTTGTCTATCTCAGAGCTTTGGGCTCCTTGTTCTTTAGTGGTCTCAGCTTCTATGCTTGTACGAAGATGTTCTTCGAGTCTTGGCGTCTGTGCTCTCTGAGAGTCCTCCCAATCAACTGTCTTTGTCCGTGCCCGCCAGCTCTCTTAAATACTCGCCGGCGGTAGCGTGCCCCGAAAGGGAGGGCACGAGTTCCAAGACGCCATAAATGGAAAGGTAGTCATCATGGGCTCGCCAGCGCGAAGTGACGGGGGGTTGAAAATGCGCCCCCGCCCTGTCTTCGGTCGTCATGATGGCGCTGGCAACGAGCGCCGTGGAGAGGGCCCACCGGGCAGCCGTAGAGCGACCCAGCGTGCCCACCCGGTCTTGTTTGTCTGACACTGCAGGGCGGCAGGCGCGGCGCCTCGGGCCTTGCGATGCTATCCCGAGGAGCGCCGGATGACGCGGGATGGGACCCGTGCATTAAATTTCCCCACGCCCTTATGCCAGAATGTGGCAGGGACTGACACCGAGCGTGGTAGGAGCAGTTGGAGTGACAGGCCACGCGCGCTCTTAAATGCGGCATCGGGCCTTTCACAGGTTGACTCCTTACCGCTGGACCCCCGTGGGGGCCACCGGCGAAGGACTTCTTGGGCCATCGGGGAACTGAGTGCTCGGAGGTCACTGTTCACCTCCCCGAGCACTTTCTCCCGGATACGACTCTCTTGGTCCTCGGGGAACCGAGTGCTCGGGGACCTGTTCACGGCCCCAAGCACTCTCTCCCGGAACTACCTTCCTTAGGTCCTCGGGGTACTCGCGTGCTCGGGGGCCACTGTTCACGGCCCCAAGCACACCTCTTCCCGGTACTTGGCTTCTCTGGTCGTCGGGGGACTCGGGTGCTCGGGGGCCACTGTTCATGACCCCGAGCACTCGCTTCCCGGTCACTTGGTCTTCGCAGATCATCGGGGAACCCGGGTACTCGGGGACCACTGTTAGTGGCCCCGAGCGCCCTCTCCCGGGACTTAGTCTTTTCGTGCCCCGCGGAGATGATCCCCGCAGGAGGGCGCCATGTGCCGGATCGCTGGCCTGGCCTCGGGATTCGGGGACCCCTCGTTCCTGATTCACCGACAGCAACCCCCGGGCCCATTGGCAGGCGATGGCCCAGAGACCGCGGATGGGGCCTTCGTCGTTATCGAGGCCGAACCCAACACCGATGCCACGTGGTCTCCGGTCCAGGCTTCTGGTACGGCCCAACGGACGCGCGTCCAGCGGACTCCCAAGGAGCGTGATAACGAGGCGGGCGGCGTGTGATAACGAGGCAAGCGGCGCACGTGGCAACCGCGTAGATCGAGGATAGTGCGCCTGGCAACCGCTAACAACCGCGCGGCCCGAGGGAGATTTGCCTGGCGGTTGCACCGACCGAGGAAGTTGTCTCATCGAGCGCGCCACGGCAGGCGTCGTTTGAATTCCCGAAGATATAAAAGGGGGAGGGGAGCGAACCGCCCCACACTTTACGCCATCTTTGCGATCAAGTCTTCGCCTTCTTCCTCTTTGCACTCCAGAGCTCTCGCCCTCCCTTAGGTGACCAGCGCACCCTTCTTCCCCCACCGTTCCAACACATCCCCCACCCCGACACAATGCCGAGAGCGGGAGGTAGCCGCCGCGACAAGACACCCGACAGCGTGCTGCTGGAGTCCCGGTTTGTCAACGAGGAGGCGGCGGACAAGGTGCGGAAGATGATGGTGCCCGAAGGCCAGGGGAAGGCCTCGGTGGTGAGGCCGGCGAGCTTCCCGCCAGTCACGGACCGGCTGGAGCGGATCGTCATCTTCGTCTCCTTCGTGGCGGCCGGGCTGGTGCCGCCATTCTCAACCTTCTTCCTCCAGATCCTCGACACGTTCAGGATCCAACTGGCGCACCTCAGCCCGAACTCGGTCGTCATCTTGGCAATCTTCGCACATTTCTGCGAGATGTTCGTCGGGGTGCCGCCGTCGGTGTCGTTGTTCTGACACTTCTTCGTGCTGCGACCGGCCGGGAAGAAGAGGGGATTCTCCACCGCAGATGTTGCCGGCTGCTGCAACTTCCGGCTGCGGGACGGCTTGGCGGAGCTGTACATCCCCCAAGTGCTGCGGAGCAAGTGGGACGATTGGCGGTGTGATTGGGTCTACGTCGACGTCAGTCCCCACGACCGCCTCGCGTTGCCGGAGCTAGCGGCGGAGCCCCAGAGGTCAATCTGGGAGAAGGCACTGCCGGAGGACAAGCGGATGCAGCCGGTCCTGGATCGCATCGAGTACCTACGCCAGGCTGGCCTTACATCGGTGATGGTGGTGGCGGACTACCTGTGCCGCCGCCTGGCGCCTCTGCGGGAGCGGGTCCGCCCCAACTGGATGTACATGGGCTCCCAGGACATCACCTGGACCCAGATCGGCGAGGACTGGGACCTGGATGAGGTGACGCTGGCGGACCTGCTCCGGGTGGTGACCGGCATGGAGGACCTTACCCGGGCAGTGCTCCCCCAGGAACTGTTGGCGCTCTACGCCGACCTGAACCGGGTGGCGCTTCAAGCGACGCTGCCCGAGTTCGACGGCCAGGGCCTGGTCGACCGGCCAGGGCACCGGAACCCCGGGACTATCCAGATTCCCGGGGTAGACGAAGCGGCCAGCTGCGCTCTGAGAGCCTCCGGTGGGGACGCCGCCAGTAGCAGGCCGCAGGCAAGCGACAGGGGGGCCGCGGGCGGCCAGGCGCAGACCAACGACGCAGGCGCCGTAGGCAGCAGGCCGGACGTGGGGTTGCCGCAGGCAACAGCCACCAGGCCGGCGGAGGAAGAGCCACTGGCAGTGGAGCGGCGGTGGCGCCGGGGGACAAAGGAAAGTGCCCCCGGGTGTTCGTGCCCTAGCCGACTTCCTCATCATCGCCGTCGCCTCCATGGCAGCGGCCGTCGGCGGGTGGCGTGAAGGAGGAAGGTCGGGGCGGCCAGTCATCCGGCGTGGAGTCCGCGACAGAGGCGAGGCCCGGGGCTCGGGAACCCGGAGACCAAGGCCGGCGCTCGAGTGGGTCTACAGCGAGTGCCCAAGCCGGCCCGCCGTCGGTGACGGGCTCCTCAGCGGAGGCGAGGCCCCAGGCGCTGGAGCCCAGAGACCAAGGCCGGTACGGGAGCGCGTCTATAGCGAGTGCCCAAGCCGGCCCACCGCTAGAGACGGGCTCCGCAGCGGCCCCACAGAGCCCCCCCCCCCCCCCCGCCGAAGAGAAGGAGGGAAGATTCCGGGCCAAAGCCGTCGGGCCCAGAGTTCAAGATCGCAGAATCGCGATGGAAATACCGAAGACCGAAGACTGTGTAAGTTTCTTCTTTTCCCCGAGCATGCTTCGCCCGGAGTGGGTTAGGAGACTAACCTTTGTTTGCTTTCAGGCCGCCGAGGGACGCCGCCGGAGACCAGGGACGGTCGAAGGTACCAAAGCCGGCTCCTGGCCCCGAGCCGAGAGCGCTGGCCGAGCCGGAGCCGCAGAGCGCGCCAACCAAACTGGAGCCACAGGCACCGCCCTGTCCCGAGCCGAGGGCAGAGGCCGCGCCCGAGCAGCCGACGTCGACCGAGCCTGCCCCGAGCACTTCGAGGGCAGGGCGGATGGCCTCGGCGAGGGCGGTGCTGACGTGGCAGCAATCGGGGACCCCGAGCACCTCGGCAGAGAGGGCTCGCAGGGGACCCAACGCCCAGCCGTCGTCCAGCTGGGCCGCAGAACCCCTCCCGGACGTGCTAGGACACGCCCGGGAGGTGATCGAGCGGCTGGAGGCGGCCGTGGCGGGGGAGCGAGCGCAGATTGAGGCGGACCGTGCCGCCCTTGTTGAGGAGAGGGAGCGTCTGGCGAAGGTCGGCCGCCTTTTGGAGGCTCGCATCGTCGCTGCCCGTGCCGCCCATGAGAGGGAGCGGCGCGCGATGGACGCAGAGCGGGAGACCCTGGATGAAGTGCGCGAGGAGGCCATCGCCGCACAAGATGAAGCCACCCACTTGGGTGAGATATCACGGCGGCGGGCCACAGAGCTGCTCGCCAGGGAGTGGCTAGTGCGGGCTCGGGACGATGCCATCCTACCGTGCGAGAAGGCGGTGGAGGCCTCCCAGGCAGACTTAGCCCGCTAGAAGGACGAGCTCGAGCGGAGCCGCGCTGAACTCCACCATCGGGAGGAGGACATCACGATCCACGAGACCGACGTCGGCATTACGGCGACGGCTCTGGATGCCCGGGAGGAGCAGCTGACTCGCCGGGAAGCGGAGGCTGCCACGGCGTCGGCAGCTTTAACTGCTCTGGAGGAGCAGGCCGCCAAGTGGGAGTCGGAGCTGATTGCTCGGGAGCACGCCCTCTCTGCCCTCGCCGAGCAGGTGAATCCGAAGCAAGCCGAAGTCCTGATGCCCAGCAACGTCCCGACTAGCGCGGCCGAGGAGCGGCTGCAGATCTTGAAGGACGAGCTCGAGACCGTTAGCGCCGAGTAGGCCAACGTGAAGCTGATGATGCGAGACATCCTTCGGCAAGCATGGAGGTTCGTGAGGGTGGCCGGACTCGGGTGAGTCTACGTGGGCGAGAAGGGGATGGAGCGAGCGACCATCGGCCACATCGCCCTCGGCTTCGAAGAGATCAGTCAGTGACTCAAGGCGCTTCCCCGGGCCGTGCAGGAGTTAGCCGCTCGGGAAGGGTGTGGTCTGGCCCAAGCGGTGGCCGAGCACGTCCTTGCCTGTTACCAGAGCCGGGACCCAAACTTCTCGTTGGAGCCTGCTCGGGAAGGGGTGGTCAAGGCCGAGGAGGAGGCCGCCCGGGAGGCTGTCCGGGGTATCGCCGCTGAGGTGGCGGCTTGCTTCATGCGGGAGCTGCCGCCGCCGCCGAGCAGTGGCAGTAGCAGCGAGCAGGGTTCAAAAATGCGATGGTAACCGCCCAAAATGCGCGGTTACCGACCTTCCCGCTGCGGCTCGGTTTCAGAAATCGTTCGGTTACCGAATTTGAATTCAAATAATTCAAAACGAAATTGAAAAAAAAAATCCAAAAAAATCTGATAAAAAACTAGAGGTAATTTTAAGAGTATCTGTGAAAACGAAACTTGAAAAAAAATATCGTTTCGACATCCCAATTAATGAGCAAAGTGCGGACATATTTCTAATGGGCTCGTTTCTGTTCTGGGCCGACTGAACAGTATACTCTAGCCCATTTGTGGCCCACGGCGAAAGGATAAGGTGGCGTCGGTAAGTGCGTCCAGGCAAGGTTCCACTTTCCCCATCGCGAGTTCACGAGCTGCTAGAGCGGCTCCGGCGACCGGCCGACCGAATCCGTGGAAGACGGCGCGACTCCGGCGGTGAAGGATCGGTAACCGACCGCTTCACCTCGGTTACCGACCGACTTAATTCGGTAACCGACATCGTCACCTGCTCGGGCGTGGAGAGTGGAGCACTGTCGGTAACCGTTTTCCCCCGTTCGGTAACCGTTAAATAGGGCTCGATTTTTGTTCATTATTGGTCGGTAACCGATGTAGTTAGCTCGATTTTAGCAATGTAGCTGTCGGTATCATGTTATTTTGATGATGCAATGCATTATTACTTCGGTTGTGAACTGTGTAGTAGTTCTTTCATGTGAAATGCATTGTTCGGTGTTGAGCTCGGGTGAATCGTTGAGCTATAGACCTTATTACATTGAATTGTTCATGTACATGTGAATGATGGTAACATATGTGCTACATAATCGGTTATGTAGGTGTATATGATGCTAATATGCGGTCAAATTAGTTTATTAGTTAGGTAAGCATTGATAATTTTTGTTCAATTGAGTTGGGTAACGATTTGAACACATGTTGGCATATGTATTAGTAGGCTAACCTTCGAGATTATTTCTTCGTACAGAGAAATTGCAAACTAGTCAATGACAGATAAAGATGTGGTATGGCAGCATGGGGACAATTTGGCTCCGGGTTTTAGGTGTAATTATTGCAATAAGTCGAAGAGAGGTGGTGGTGCCACAAGATTGAAAGAACATTTGGCAGGGCGCGGATCAAATGTTGTACACTGTGATAGGGTGCCTCCAGAGTACGCGATTATTTCAGACGTGAGCTAGATAGGGAAAAAGATAAGAGGAAGGGAAAGGCAGACGAGAGGCTTCGGAGGCAAGAATCAGCTAGAGTTCAAGTAGATTTGACAAGCGACAATGAGGACACGGAAGAGGAACAGGTGCAGCGTACCGTAGGTCAATCGAGGGATGAGGAAGAGTTTAGGAGGAGGTCAGGCGAGTCCTAAGAGCATGGAGGTGGTAGTGGTACTGACAGAGGGGGATCTGTATTAAAGAGGATGCTTAGAAGAGCATCGTCAACAAGGGAGCCACCACCAAGTGTCTGGGATTACAATGTTGCTTTAGCAAAAGCCCTTGTGCAACCGAGGATTGACACCGGGTCATGGAGTGCCAAGGGAAAGAAAGCGAAGGAAGCTATTGGTGTGGCATGGTCCAAATTTTTTCACACTTCAGGCATTCCTGGCAGAAGGGCGGACGATGCATTCTTTATCGCTGCAGTTAAAGAAACACAAAAATGGGGTGAGTGATTTAGTGTGTAATGAATTTATTATTGTCATACTTATTTCTTTTTGAGGTATGATCATTTGTTCTATAACAGGCGAGGGTGTACCATCTCCAACAGGGCGGGATATAGATGGTAAGTATCTGGACGAGAACGAAAATGCTTTAAAGAAAATATTTGACAAGTGGAAGCTAGAATGGCCAGAATATGGTGTTACTGTAATGTGCGATTCGTGGACGGGACCGACGCACATGAGCATTATTAATTTCCTCATATATTGCAATGGTCGTATGTTTTTTCACAAGTCTGTTGATGCGACCGGCTACAGTCAAGATGCAAAATATTTGAATAAGGTATATTATTTTTCTCAGTTGGTAACATAGTATTTAAATTGTTGCATATTTATATGGTTCATTCTTTTATTGCAGGAGATAAGAGCAGTGGTAACTGATTTAGGTCCAGAAAATATTGTACAGATTGTGACTGATAACGGGTCCAACTATAAGAAGGCATGCCAGGTTTTGAGAAGGGAATATCCTGCTATCGCGTGGCAGCCTTGTGTGGCACACACGATAAATTTAATGTTGAAGTCGGTTGGCGATTTTAGAGAACACGACATTGCCATCCAAAGTGCAAGGGCTATATCACGATGGCTGTACAATCATTCGAAACTACATGAAATGATGAAGGCAGCAATTGGTGGAGAGTTGGTGAGGTGGAATGCCACAAGATTTGGAACTAACTACCTATTTCTTGATAGCTTTCTACGACGAAAGGACAGGTTCATGCAATGGATGGCATCTAGTGAGCTCCAGCAGTCTCGATACATTAGTTCTGATATTGGAAGATATGCACATAGTTGCCTATCCAGCTTACCATGGTGGGACAATCTAAAAATGGTTGTTGATTCCGTCCAGCCATTGTATGCATTCCTCCGTTTTGCGGATCAGGACATAGTGCCAACATTGAGTGAGGTGCTCCTGAGATACACCATTGTGAAGCATGAGTATGAATCATTGTATAAGAATGATAGGGATTCTTTGGATAAGTACATGGCAATTGTCGATCGTAGAATGAATGATCTAGCCAATGGGACATACATGAATGCCGGTAATACACTCCTACCACTTTTCAAATGCTTGTGTTTCTAATGCTTTTAGTACTAATGTTTTGATCGTCAACTTGCAGCGGCCGCTTTGAACCCCCGCACGCATTACGCGTATGGCACAGGTCCAACCTTGTTCGAAGATCTCCGTGAGGCATTTGAGCGGCTGACTGATGTTACTACTGCCGCGGAAGCACTTATTGAGGCTGAAACGTATTGGACAAAGTCTCTCTCATTCTCAGGTCCTCTAGCTGCACGGATGGCTTGTGACGGCAGGACTCATCCGGGTACGAAGATTTTTACATATCTATCTGAGCCTCATATCACTATACCTACTTTTCTGAGCCTCATATCACTATACCTACTTGCAGCGCAATGGTGGTCCATCTTTGGTTCATCTACACCTACACTATCAATGCTTACTAGATGCCTAGTGTCACAGTGCGCCTCATCTAGTGGTTGTGAGAGGAACTGGAGTACATTTGCTTTCATCCACACCAAAGTTCGCAACCGATTAAGCTACAAGAAGCTCCATAAGTTGGTGTATGTCAACTACAACCTGAGAATACAGAACAACTTGGATGCAGGTATCAGGTCAACTCTTGATGATGATCCATTTCAGCGGCTTATGGAGCTCACATTGAATGAGGATAACAATCCGCTCCGGGACTGGATGAAGACCGGGAGATCAAATGCAGCCCCTGAGCTTGACGAGGAGGACACAGATAGCGACGTACCCTTGCCTACTCACCTGGTGACAGACACAGTGAACACACCTGACTTGCAACAATGGGCTGCTACAACGGTTGGTGACACACACACGGGAAAGAGGAAGAAGCAAATGACGCAAAGAAAGAAGAGCAAGAGGACTAAGGGCAAGGGCAAAAGACAAGTGCAAAGCGATGAGAGCATGAATAGTGACCCAAAGAGCCCAACTTACCAAGAATCGAATGACAGCAGCTCAAAGACTGACAGCGGTGATGATGATGGTCAGGGCGGTGATGCTCATCCAGGCCAAACATCTGTGGTTCCTCCTGTGCAATTCACTGGTGAGAGTCAGTTTTCACATGCCACGCAAGATCAGGACCACGGTGCTCCATCCTCACCAAGGCATATAACACATGGTGGCCACGATGGACCACAAGATAGTGCGAGCTATTCCAGCAGCTATGGCATGGAGAGTAGTTCTGGATCGTATCCGTACCACTATCCTGCCCCCAATGCTCATTCAGAGCCTCCTATTCAGTGGGTCTATGAGTGGCAAGACCCTGAGTTTTATGCCACTTTGCAAGGACAATGGTCAACCACTTCTGCATGGACAGGACAAACTTGGGCTGAGTTCAAAGCAGAGTTACTATCGACACGACGGCTAATGCTAATGTCCACCGATGAGTACAATATGGCCGAATGTAATCGGCCCCCAAGCTGGTGGTTCTAAAGGTGATGCAGATTTCCTTTCGAAGGTCATGATAATTCCATATATATTTATTAATTTCAGGCGTTGCATATGTAATATACGCATATATTCGAAACAATAATTATATGTTCGTGCTTCAATTGCTATTACTATCTGTTTGTTGCCTTCGAAACATAAAAAAATTAGCAAAGGTCATGCCAAATTTTTATATGATATTAGAAAACATATCATGGTTATATACTATTTTTCCTCATGATTTAGTGTCCAATTATTTGTTTATTATGATTTACACCTTAATTATTGAAAATGCATCCACACATGTCGGTAACCGCTAAAAATCGCTCGGTAATCGCACAAATGCGCTCGGTTTTTGACCTGTCGGTAACCGAGCAAACCGCTCGAATTATCGAGCAAACCGCTCGGTAACCGGTCCAAACCGACCGGTTACCGAGAGCCAAAAAATCCGATTTTTTCGCAAAAATTCAAAATTTGCCGAATGAATTTTCTCCGAATTTTTTTTGAATTTTTGGCCGGTTACCGCGGTTACCGCGCTTTTTCGGTTACCGCCGGAGGTCAGTAACCGACCTCCGGTCGGGAAGTTGAACCTTGGCAGCGAGGACTCCTCGCCGCCTCCTGAGACCGCCGACTTAGATTAGGCTTTTGTACTTTTCTTTTTCTTTGACTTGATGTAAATGTGGGAGTGATCCCTCATAATAGCTGTCCTTTTTTGAATATAATGGAAGCCTTTCCTTGGGATCGCAACTCCAGTGTTCTCTATGCTTTGATGAAGTCTCTGTTCTTTTCACTTGATGTCCTGAGGAGTACTTAGTCGAACCGAGCCCGACCTTTCCCCCCCGAGAACGAAGTCGCCCCGACCACTCATTGCCCGAGTAGTGAGGCCTCCTCACGCGTTCAGCCCCCGAGCCCTCGCGAGTCTGCAGCGGCTAAGTCAAGAGACAAAGGCACGAACTTCCTTGCTCGGGAGATAGGTCAATCCAGCACGGAGCACGCCACGACCAGCGAACGCTTTCCCATTTTGTGACCACTCAAACAAGCAGACCGGAGACACGTGCGGGCGGGAATGCAACCAAGAGTCTCCACGGTTTGGTGGTGCCCGGGCTAGGACGGACTGGACCGAGCACCAACAGCCCGCCCCCAGGGTTTAGGCTCCCGACCGCTCTTTGCTCGAGCGGTAGGATTACCCAAGAACCCCGGGGTACTTTTAAGCGGACCGAGCACTATTACCACCATGAAGGACTTCGGTCAGACATTGCCGTTCGTATGGTACACCTTTCTACTGTCCGTTCTGTCGTTCTGGGAAAAGCGGACACGTGGGTAGGGTTTTGTGCGCGAGGAGACCATCTCACCGAACAGATTAGAATACGAGGGCCCCGAGGATAACTCAGGAACAATAGATTGCTGAATGTAAATTCGTATGACTTTAACCACTCACCGGACAGCTGTCAGCTTTTCGGCCGACCGATCCAGGATAGGTATGCGCTCCAAGCTCGGGGTGCCCGGGAACTTGGTTCCTTCGGTCGGAGCGCCCGAGCACTGGAAAGCGTGAGAGGGAGCTCGGGGCCAGGCGGTCCCGACCACTCATGCCCAAGCGGTAGGACCACCCGAGGACCCCCTAGGCCAGAGCAGCGACCTGGGCACTGAAGCCCTTGCGGTCGAGCTGCTTTTGCTATTGGTTGTTGATCTGTAACTTGAGAAAATAGGAAAAGATTCTTTGTTTGGTGCACTCTGTTAGTACGGTACTCATTATAGACTGCTCTCGTTTTTGACGCGAGACCTCTTGAATACCCGGACCGGCGAACTATGCAGACAGAGGCATAACCCAGAGGTCCTATGGCTTGGTGGCGCCCGGGAAGGACTGACCAGGCTG
The DNA here is from genome assembly GCF_958298935.1 of Phragmites australis. Taxonomy (NCBI): domain Eukaryota; kingdom Viridiplantae; phylum Streptophyta; class Magnoliopsida; order Poales; family Poaceae; genus Phragmites; species Phragmites australis. Next base: position 5,024,887 of record NC_084929.1, read on the forward strand.
AGCACCGACAGCCCGCCCCTGGGGTCTAGGCTCCCGACCACTCTTTGCTCGAGCGGTAGGATTACCCGAGAACCCCAGAGGCTCGGTGATGCTCGGGGTACTGCCAAGACACCGAACACCACAGCCTACCACAACAGACTTAGGTTAGGTGACAACTGTCTATGCGCATACCGATCGGGATTCTTTTATCAACGGGGAAAATGAGACAGTATGTTTTTCTCGCACAGTCGAGCATCTCACCAGACATATTAAACATATGGATTCCAGAAAAAATAAAATTTGAAATAAGAACTGGAGAATGGTAATATATATATATTGACAATTTTGTACAAGACTGGGTGACTTACATGGTTAGTGGTAGCCCCTGGCCAACTTGGGCGGGGGGGGGGGAGCCCCCAGCCTGGTTGGCCCGAGCACATACATGCCACCTACGGATAGAAATTGCGCAGATGCTCGATGTTCCACGCATTGGGGAGCGGCTGCCCGTCCTCTGCAGCCAACCGAAAAGAGCCTTCTCATGGGACACCGATCACGGTAAAGGGGCCTTCCCACATAGGGGACAGTTTATTCCTTCCTTCGCGTGACTGGACGCGTCGGAGAACCAGATCCCCCACCTCGAAAGACCGGGCCTGGATGTGGCGCTGATGATAGCGCCGTAGGCTTTGCTGGTATCGGGCTGCTCGGACGGCGGAACGCCGCCGACGCTCTTCCAAGTAGTTGACGTCGTCGCGCCTTCGCTGTTCCTGTTCGCCTTCAAAGTAGGCATGCACCCGAGGGGAGCCCAGAGTGAGCTTGGAGGGGAGGACCGCCTCAGCGCTGTACACGAGGAAGAAAGGAGTCTCCCCAGTAACGCGACTTGGCGTGGTCCAAATGGCCCATAGCATAGTAGGCAGCTCATCGATCCACCCTTTCCCGTGCTTTGCGAGCACGTTGTAGGTCCAGGTTTTGAGCTCCTTTAGTATCTCAGCATTGGCGCGCTCGACCTGCCCATTGCTCCAAGGATGAGCGACAGAGGCGAAGCAGAGCTTGATGCCGAGGTCCTCGCAGTAGTCCCCGAACAGGGCACTGGTGAACTGAGTGCCATTGTCGGTGATGATCCTGTTCGGGACGCCGAAGCGACTTGTGATACCGCGGATGAACTGAAGCGCCATGTTCTTGGTCACCTTGACAACTAGAACCGCCTCCGACCACTTGGTAAACTTGTCGATGGCGACGTAGAGGTACTCATAGCCCCCGATTGCTCGAGGGAATGGACCCAGAATGTCCAGCCCCCAGACCGCGAAGGGCCATGACAGGGGGATGGTGTGGAGAGCCTGAGCTGGCTGGTGAATCTGCTTTGCGTGGAATTGGCACGCCCTGCAGCGCTGAACCAACTCGGAAGCATCCTAAAGAGATGTAGGCCAGTAGAAACCTTGCCGGAAGGCCTTCCCGACCAGCGTGCGGAATGATGCATGGCCACCGCACTCGCCCTCGTGGATCTCAGCGAGAAGCTCGCCGCCTTCTGCCCAGGTGATGCATTTCAAGAGGACACTACCTGCGCCGCGCCGGTAGAGACCCCCGTCTACTATGGCATAGCGTTTCGACTGCCGAGCAATTCTTTTGGCAGAGGCACCATCCCCGGGGAGGAACTTTCTTTCAAGTACCCTTGGATCTCGTCCATCCACGAGGCATCTTGAGAACTGCCAGCAAGCGCAGCGCACTCGCCGGGCGATGGCACCGTGACGGGGCTTCCCACTGAGGGCACCGCCGGGGTCCCCTGAACTAGGCTCGAGGGTTCCCCTTCGTCCTGGTCGGTAGGCAGGACGGAAGGCCGTGTGAGCCTTTCTTCAAAGACTCCGGCAGGGATGCGCGCACAGGAAGAGGCCAGGCGAGAAAGGTCATCGGCCAAAGCGTTGTCGTGGCGAGATATGTACCGCAGCTCCAGGCCGTCGAAGTGCCTCTCCAGCTTCCTAACTTCCACCACGTACGCCGCCATTTGAGGATCCGTGCACTGGTACTCTTTTGACACTTGGTTGACCACCAACTTGGAGTCTCCCTTGACCAGGAGGTGACGAATCCCGCGGCCCACCGCGGCCCGGAGGCCGGCGATGAGGCCCTCATATTCCGCCATGTTGTTGGTTGCTCGGAACTGCAACTGCACGACGTACTGGAGTTCTTCACCCGTTGGGGACGTGAGAACCACTCCGGCCCCCGCGCCTTTCAGCGTGAGGGAACCGTCGAAGTGCAAAATCCAATACCCGGGCGCATCGTGCCCGGGATAGGCGGAAATTTCTTCTTGGTTGATCTCGGGGACGGGCGTCCACTCTACCATGAAGTCAGAGAGTGCCTGGCTTTTGATCGCCTGGCAGCTGACAAAGTGCAGATCGAACTCCGCCAGCTCCACCGCCCACTTGACGATGCGCCTGGTGCCTTCTCAGTCCCGGAGGATGGGCCCCAGCGGATACGTGGTAACCACCGAGACCTTGTGCGCCTGTAAGTAGTGGCGCAACTTCCGGGAAGCAACGAGCATGGCATAGAGCAGCTTCTGGGCTTAGGGATACCTTGTCTTGGCGTCTCGGAGGACTTCACTGATGAAGTACACTGGTCACTGTACACGGCGAGCCCGAACTGCGGCTTCACCCGAGGGCCTGTCATAGCCCACGAGCTTGGCGGTGTGGTCGGGGCTGGCCGAGTGCTCGGGCTCGACTCCCTGGTCTGGAGGAGCCGAGTGCTCGGGCTCGACCCCTTGCTCGGGGGGAGCCGAGTGCTCGGGCTCGTCCCCCTGCTCGGGGGGAACCGCGAGGACTAGGGAGTGCCCGGGGGCGGCTGGGAGCTGGGACCCAGCACCTTGCCCCGAGCACTCATCGCGCTCCACCACCAGTACTATGCTCACGACCTGAGGAGTGGCCGAGACGAAGAACAGTAGTGGCTCGCCCTCGGAGGGGGCCACCAGTACGGGCGGCGAGGTGAGATATTTCTTCAAGTCGCGGAAGGCCTGCTCGGCCTCCGGCGTCCAGTCAAAGTGACCGGTCTTCTTCAGGAGTTTGAAGAGGGGGAGTCCTTGCTCCCCGAGCTTGGAGATGAAGCGCCCGAGGGCCGCCATGCAGTCGGCGAGGCGCTGAACTTCCTTGAGTCGAGCTGGGGGTCGCATCTGCTCGATGGCCCGGATCTTCTCTGGGTTGGCCTCGATTCCTCGGCTAGAGACCAAGAAACCGAGCAGCTTTCCCGCAGGTACCCTGAAGACGCACTTCTCGGGGTTGAGCTTCAAGCGGGTAGTGCGGAGACTGTTGAAAGTCTCGGCTAGATCTTCAAGCAGGGTGGCGCGGTCTCGAGATTTGACCACGAGATCATCGATGTAGGCCTCGACGTTGCGGCCAACCTGCGAGTCAAGGGTAATACGCACAGCACGCTGGAAAGACGACCCAGCGTTGCGCAAGCCAAATGGCATCGATACATAGCAATAAGTCCCCACCGGAGTGGTAAAAGAAGTTTTTTCTTCATCTTCTATGGCCATGCGAATTTGGTGATAACCAGAGTTTGCATCTAGAAAACATAAAAGATCGCACCCCGCGGTTGCATCTACGATCTGATCTATGCAGGGTAAGGGAAAATGATCTTTTGGGCAAGCCTTGTTTAGGTCAGTGTAGTCGACGCACATACAGAGCTTGCCGTTGGCTTTCGGGACGATGACTGGGTTCACCAGCCACTCGGGGTGGAGGACTTCTCGGATGAAGCTGGCGTCAAGGAGCTTACTTACTTGCTCCCGGATGAACTCCTGGTGTTTGGGTGCCTGCCACTGGACTTTTTGCTTCACCGGCCGTGCGTCCGGGCGCACAGCCAGGTGGTGCTCGATCACCTCCCTAGGGATCCCGGGCATATCGGACGGCTGCCATGCAAACATGTTGACGTTATCCCGGAGGAAGGCAACGAGCGCGCTTTCCTATTTGCCGCCCAGGTCACCGCCGATTCGGACGACCTGGGAAGTGTCTTCGCCCACCACGACCTCCTTCGTAGGAACGGAGGCATCGGCAGCGAGTCGGGGTTTGGATGAAGAGGGACCCGGGCCCCCTGGATGACCTTTGGCCTCGGCCCGAGCTGAGACCAAGGCCGAGTATAACTGCTCAGTGCAGGAGACGGCGCTGCCGGTCTCGGCGGACACGAAGATGGGGCCCGCTGGGCCCGGCATCTTGACCGTGAGGTAAGCATAGTGGGTGACCACCATGAACCAAGCGAGCGTCGGGCGCCCAAGGATGGTGTTGTAGGGGAGGGGGAGCTTCGCGATGTCGAAGATGATGTTCTCCATCCGGTAGTTGTCCCGACTCCCGAATGTCACGGGCAGCTCGACCTGCCCGAGGGGCAGGGAGTGCCTGGGTGTCACCCCGTAAAAGGGGAGCGACGGCTTTAGGCATCTGGAGGGCACCTGCAGCTTCTCGAAGGCCTCCCGAGAAAGGAGGTTCAGGCCTGCGCCCCCGTCGATCAGCACCCTGCTGACCTTTACGTTGCAGATGGTGGGGGACACTACCAGGGGTAGTCGCCCCATGCCTGCAGTACTGGCGGGGTGGTCGGCCAAGCTGAACGTGATCGGGGCGTCCGACCACTTCAGGGGCCTTGCGGCCTCTTCGCTCGGGGTCGCTGAGCACACCTCGCACCGCATGGTCTTAACGCTGTGACGGGAGGAGGGCGTGTACGCGCCCCCGTCGATGAAGGCGACAGTGTGCTCGGGCTCCTGGAAGCCGAGCTCTTGGTTATCGGGGGCGGCTCTGTCGTCGCCGCCTCTGCGGGGCTCGTCGCGGTCCCTCTGGCGCTGCTCGATGAGGCCTTTGATCGTGCGGCACTCCGTGAGGTCATGCCACTTGGTCTGGTGGATCTGGCACCACTTCCCCGGCTCGGGCCTCGCGGGAGCGGGGGCCCTTGCAGGAGCAGGATCCCTCGCGGGAGCCGGAGCCCTAGGAGGGGCTCGGGCTGGAGCCCTTGCGGGCGCGGGTCGTTTGTCGGCGGCCGCCTGGCGTGCTGGCCGGCGGTCGGGTTCCTGGGCCGGCCCATGGGCGGGGCCCTAGGCTGGCTCGACGGGGACAGCCTCGCGCCTCCTTCTCCTTTTCTTTTCCCACCTGTCGGAGCGGGATGGAACGGGTTGATCGGCGGCGGGATGCTCAGGGCGCGGAACATGCCATGCTTGAGCCTCTGCAACCTTGGCGCACTTGTCAGCCAGCGCGAAGAGTTCCGCGGTGGTTTCGACCTCGTGCGTGCCCAGCTTCTCGAGCATCCGCTCGTCGCGGACACCCTACCGGAACGCGACAATGATAGCGTGGGGGGTTATCCGCGGGATGGTATTGCGGACCTGGCTGAAGCGTTGTATGAAGCACCGCAGCGTCTCCTCCTCCTGCTGTTTGACGGCGCGGAGGTCGCACTCCAGAATGGGACGCGTGAATGTGCCCTGAAAGTTTGCCACAAACTGGTGGCAAAGATCATCCCAGGAGCCGATAGATCCTGGGGGTAAGTTCATAAGCCAAGAGCGGGCAGAGCCCCTCAAGGCGACATGGAAATAGTTGGCCATCACCTTTTCACTGCCGCCAGCCGCTTGGATAGCAGTGGTGTAGATTTGGAGGAACTCGACGGGGTCGATGGACCCGTCGTACTTCTGCGGCAGTTCTGGCTGGAACTTTGTGGGCCGTTTGACCTGGTGGAGCTCGCTGGTGAAGGCATGGCAGCCTATACCGTACCCTGCTGCGTGGGCGGTGCCCTTGGGCGATGAACGCCGACGAGCCGGGGAGCCCCGGCGGTCATGGGCCGGGAAGGAGGAGGCCTGGTCCTCGGCCTCGGCCTCATGCCGGGTCTCCCGCTGGCGCTCGAGGGTAATGCGCGCGTCTTCGATGGCCCTCCGCTCGTTGAGGTGCAAGAGGAGGTCCTGAGCTCCGGTAGTGGCCAGGGGGGTGGCACTCCGCTTGGAGGCCCCCCGACCAGTGCGACCACCACCTGACGATGGGCTGGTCTTAGCTGCGCCGCGGTGGGAGGTAGCACGAGAGCTCTCGGCCAGCACCTGACGGTGAGCCGTGCCGACCAAGGCGGCCACCTCTTGGAGCCAGCAGCCTTCTGGGGTTTCCCCCGCCGCCTGAATTGGCGGATGCCTGAGGAGAGCTTGCGCTGCAAGCAGCGCACTCCCAGGACTGGCCTCGCCGAAGGCGAGCCTACGCCGCAATGGCGCCCGGCGCTGTCCAGACGTGTATCTGGCGGCAGGAGTTTCTGCCGCCTGCTGAGAGTTAGGCAGTGGGCTAGCGACGGTGGCGGCGGCGACCCTGCTGGGCCCAGCACCATGGTCCCTCTGAGAGGGGAGCACCGTGCGTGCGGACCATAGCTGCTGATGAGAAGCAGCAGCGACTGGGGCCTTCTGCACGAGGGGCTCCATTTCCTCACTGGAGCTGGAGCCGGTGCGCCAGAGACGATGGCCACCTGCCATTTTTTCTGGCGAAAAAAACAAACAAACAAATTCAGGGATGCAACCCCCCTACCTGGCGCGCTAGCTGTCGCAGGGTTAACTCCTATCGCAGGGATCCTGAGGGACCCCTTTTTGAGATTCAGCCGGGGGGATGATTCTGAATATGTTTGCGGGAGAAATAAATGGGTGTAAATACGATGGCAGGTGGGGTGGAATGATCTAATGCAGAAGGAAGTAAATGCACTGGAGGGATTTTTAGACAGGTTCGGGCCGCACTGAGCGTAATACCCTACTCCTCTGTGGATGCTATAAATGCCCAAAGAATGTCTCCTAGGGATGTCACTGGTTACAAGAATGTTTGTCTATCCCAGAGCTTTGGGCTCCTTGTTCTTCGGTGGTCTCAGCTTCTATGCTTGTACGAAGGTGTTCTTCGAGTCTTGGCGTCTGTGCTCTCTGAGAGTCCTCCCAATCAACTGTCTTTGTCTATGCCCGCTGGCTCCCTTAAATACTCGCTGGCGATAGCGTACCCCGAAAGGGAGGGCAGTTCCAAGGTGCCATAAATGGAAAGGCAGTCATCATGGGCTCGCCAGCGCGAAGTGACGGGGTGTTGAAAACGTGCCCCCACCCTGTCTTCGGTCGTCATGATGGCGCTGGCAACGGGCACCGTGGAGAGGGCCCACCGGGCAGCCGCAGAGCAGCCCGGTGTGCCCGCCCGGTCTTGTTTGTCTGACATCGCAGGGCGGCAGGCGGGGCACCTCGGGCCTTGCGACGCGGGATGGGACCCGTTCATTAAATGTCCCCACGCCCTTCTGCCAGAATGTGGCAGGGACTGACACCGACCGTGGCAGCAGCAGTTGGAGGTGATAGGCCATGCGCGCTCTTAAATGCGGCATCGAGCCTTTCACAAGCTGACACCTCACTGCTGGACCCCCGTGGGGGCCACCGACGAAGGACTTCTTGGGCCGTCGGGGAATCGAGTGCTCGGGCGTAACTGTTCACCTCCCCGAGCACTCTCTCCCGGAAACGCCCTCTCTTGGTCCTCGGGGAACCGAGTGCTCGGGGACCACTGTTCACGGCCCTGAGCACTCTCTCCCGGAACTACCTTCCTTGGGTCCTTGGGGTACTCGGGTGCTCGGGGGTCACTGTTCACGGCCCCAAGCACACCCTTCCCGGCACTTGGCTTCTCTGGTCGTCGGGGGACTCGGGTGCTCGGGGGCCACTATTCATGACCCCGAGCACTCGCTTTTCGGTCACTTCGTCTTCGCAGATCATCGGGGAACCCAGGTACTCGGGGACCACTATTAGTGGCCCCGAGCGCGCTCTCTCGGGACTTAGTCTTTTCGTACCCTACGGAGATGATCCCCGCGGGAGGACGCCACGTGCCGGATCGCTGGCTTGGCCTCGGGATTTGGGGACCCCTGGTTCCTGATTCACCGACAAGTATGCCAGAAGGCTCAATATCATGTCCGTCAGGTATGCAAACCTAGGGGAGACGCTCGACAACGCTGCATTGGTAAAAAGTTGTTCGACGCCATGCCGGATCGATTCCTGAATGTGATTGCCGGGATCGAGCAGTTCTACGACCTCGATAAGATGTCGTTCGAGGAAGCTGTGGGGTGGCTTAAGGCGTTTGAAGAACGTGCTCACCGCGTGCATCCGGTGGCAATAGCATCGGCGACAGCCAGCTCCTGTTCACTCAGGCCGAGTGGCAGGCGCAACAGAAGAAGGATGGTGGAAACTCCTCATCAAGCAACAAGGGCAAATCCCACCTTGCTGCAGATAGTAGCAACCACGGCTGGGGTGGTCGTGGACGCGGCAGAGGCCGTGGCAGTGGTGGTCGCGGTGGGATGTCGCGCAATGACAAGGAGAGCGGCTCGGGCGGCGGTCGCCGCAATAAGAGCCGCATCAAGTGCTACAACTGCTGCAAGATGAGGCACTACGTGAATGAGTGCAAGACACCGAAGAAGAAGGAAGAGGAGACACATCTCATTCGTGCTGACGACACTGAGCCAGCCCTGCTACTCGTGGTGTCAGAAGAGCCAGCACAAGAACAGCAGCAACAGTGGGGAGCCGTGCTGCTGAATAAGGAGAAGTTGAAGCCAGAACCGCGCGACACAACAGAGGGAAGCTCCAGCTCTGAGGTCTGGTACCTGGACAATGGGGCCAGTAATCACATGACCGGTGATAAAGAGAAGTTCAGAGAGCTAGATGAAGGTGTCATTAGCAAGGTGAAGTTCGGGGATGGCTGTATGGTGCAGATAATGGGCTTAGGATCCGTCGTGTTCAACTGCAAGAATGGTGACCAGTGGCTATTGCAGGAGGTCTACTACATTCCAAGACTGTGCAGCAATATCATCAGCCTTGGATAACTTAACGAGGTTGGACACCAAGTGATCATGGATGCTGAACATCTACGTGTGTATGATAATACTCCTGCACGATTGCTGATGAAAGTGAGGCAAACTCCAAATTGCCTCGACAAGATTGAGCTGCATCAAGCGATGCCGGTGTGTCTCTTAACCAGCCTTGAAGACCCGGCGTGGCTCTGGCATGCGAGACTCGGACATGTCAACTTTGCAGCTATGAAGCTACTTGTTGACAAGGAGATGGAGGCGGGTGTACCGCCGATCACACACCTGAATGAGTTATGTCACGGGTGTTTGCTAGCAAAACAGGCAAGGCAGTCGTTCCCGACAGCGGCAAATTTCAGGGCGGAGAAGCCACTGGAGCTGCTACATGCTGACCTATGCGGGCCGATCACACATTCGACTCTCGTAGGTAACAGTTACTTTATGTTAATTGTTGATGATTACTCACGGTGGATGTGGGTGTTCATGATCAAGTCGAAGGACCAAGTCTGCTCCGTGTTCAGAAAGTTCAAGTTGCAGGCCGAGAACACGAGCGGGCAACGCATCAAGATATTGAGGACTGATCACGGTGGCAAATTCCTCTCTACTGAGTTCACCCAGTTATGCGAGGAGGCCGGGATCAAACGGCACCTCACCGCGCCAAACATGGCACAACAAAACGGCGTGGTGGAGCGGAGGAATATGACCGTGATGGCGATGGCGAGGTCCCTCCTCAAGAGCATGAACGTGCCTGGAAGGTTTTGGGGGGAGGTGGTGCGGCACGCGGTGTATCTGCTGAACCACTTGCCGACGAAGGCGCTGGATGAATGCATCCCGTTCGAGGCTTGGAATGGAAGGAAGCCACATTTGGCACACCTTCGTGTGTTCAGCTGCACGGCGCACGTGAAGGTAACAACGCCATACTTGAAGAAGCTCGACAACCGAAGCCAGCCAATGGTGTACCTTGGCGTCGAGGACGACTTCAAGGCACATCGTCTCTTTGATCCATGGCGTGGGAAAATTCATGTAAGTCATGATGTTAAATTCAATTCAAGTATGGAGTAGAGCTGGTGTACAAGAACCGGTGGCGGAGAGCTGTCTGATTTCGATGTTGAGGAGGTGATTAGCACTGAGCCAGCAGTGGGCGGCACTATGCCACTCAGTGGTCCGGCAAGTCTGCCAACGCCCGCGGCACATGGTGATCAAGGTCCTTCATCGACTCTGCTGGCCGGCGAGATGATGCCGGAAGGGCCGGCAGCCAGGACACTCGCTGCAGCACGCACGGTAAACGCCTCTCCAACAACCTGCACCAATCTAGTGGTGCTGCTGGCACCTGAATTGCCGGTGGATGATCGGGCTACACCGCTATCGAGCGGGAGCAGCAGCACAGATGAAGGACCTGTTCGATACAGTCACATTGTCGACATCATGAGAGATGCTCCAAGAGTGTATCTCGATGGGGACGTGGAAGAAGAGGCCATGCACGTGGAGACGGAGGAGCCGTCTTGCTACCTTGAGGCCGCTGGACAGCAGGTCTGGGAGGACGCCATGGCCAAGGAGATCGAGTCCATAGAGAAGAATGACACATGGACTCTCACGTCATTGCTAGCTGGTCACAAGCCAATTGGGCTCAAATAGGTTTACAAACTGAAAAAGAACTCAGATAGAGATGTGATCAAGCACAAGGCAAGGCTGATCACGAAGGGATATGTGCAGCGGCAAGGAATCAATTTCGAAGAAGTGTTTGCACCAGTGGCTAGGCTGGACACCGTACGCGTCATCCTTGCTGTTGCAGCCAACCGAGGTTGGCAAGTTCATCATCTGGATGTCAAATCAGCATTCTTAAATGGTGAGCTCAAAGAGGAAGTATATGTGACCCTGCCAGAGGGATTTGTAGTGAAGAATAAAGAGCATCTTGTGCTCAAACACAGTAAGACGATGTATGGACTCTGGTAAGCACTACGGGCTTGGAATATCTAGCTTGATAGAAGCTTAAAGCAACTTGGATTTGTGAAGGGTGCTCAAGATCACGCCGTATACACAAGAGGAACAGGCCGGCATCAAGTTATTGTTGGAGTATATGTTGACGATCTCATTGTGACAGGAGAAAGTCCAGAGGAGATCATGAGATTCAAGCAACAGATGATGAGTGAGTTTGAGATGACCAATCTCGGATTGCTCAATTACAATCTCGGGATTGAGGTAGCGCAAGAAGATGGGCAAATTACAATCAAGCAAACAACGTATGCGAAGAAGGTCCTTGGTCAATTCAGTATGCTGGGTTGCAATCCCACAAAATTCCCCATGGAACAAAGGGCGCAGCTGCATAAGGATCCAGATGGACAATTGGTTGGTGCAACTGAGTATCTCGTCGCATCATCAGTTGCCTGAGGTATTTACTCCATAAGACCTAATCTTTCTTTTGCTATCGGGGTGGCAAGCAGATTTATGGAGATGCCCACGGTGATGCATTACAAGGCAGTAAAGCAAATTCTTCGATATTTGAAGGGCACCGTGCAGTATGGTATTGTGTATACCAAAGGAGGAGAAACAGAGGTGATCATCGACTACACAGATAGTGATCTGGCTGGTGACATGGATGACAGGAAGAGTAATGGAGGTATGACTTTCTACATTAATGACAGCTTGGTGTCATGGAACTCGCAGAAGCATAAAACGGTTGCTTTGTCTTTCTGCGAGGCTGAGTTTATGGCAGCAACGGCGGCGGCTTGCCAAGCACTGTGGCTTAGGAATCCAATATTTCATGGCCGCAGTAAACACATTGACACCAAGTTTCATTTCATCCGTGAGTGCGTTGAAGAAGGCCATATTGAGGTAGATTTCATCTGCACGGAAGAGCAGCGAGCTAACGCTCTAATGAAGGCATTGCCGACGGTGAAGCTGGCGGTCATGCGACATCTTTTGGGAGTTTGTGAACTTGACCCACGACAAGATTAGGGGGGAGTATGTTGGACTCAATCCTTGTCGTGGGCCTCGAGGACTCGTTTCACGCCAGTGTGGAAGCAAGGAGTTTGTATGCGGCTATAGCGTCCTTTGTATGAGTATAGAGTTCAAGTCGGAGTCGGATTGTGGGATGGCACGATTCGTGTTAGGATTCGGAGTTAGCAAGTCGCTATAAATATGAGTTGTAATATCTAATTTTTTGTAAGCAAGACACAAAATCGTGCAAGTCACAAGTCAGTAGAATAAAAAATTCCTCCAAAGAGCCTCACGTGTTTTTTGTTCCTGTTGATTTTCGTTCTCGCTGAGTAGTACGTGACTCAGGAGTTGCTGGGTGTTGCTGGTTGATTGGCATGATCGAGAGCAGTACGTACACGGTGGATAGCCAGACTAGTTGTGATCGAGCACGTACGACCGGTTGCTCTTTTGGTCGCTCGGGTGGTCAAAGAGCCTGGTCGCTTGCGTTATCGCAAATCCAAAGTGGTCGAGCTCGTGATCCAGTGGTCGGACCCAACACACTGGGCCACACGATCGTCCATGCCGTACCGGGAGTCGGCGATGTGGAGGAAGGCGCGGAGGAGGTCGAGGTCCCGCTTGGCAGCGGCGATGTCGGAACGGACACCTAAGAGGCGCGAGATGCCCAAGACGGCGCTGCGGGACAGTACTACGCTGAGTTTAGCGGAGAGTGATATGGCTATGGCCTCCGCCATGTCGCCTGCGAGTGTTTGCCGCAGTTGGGGACTTGGGGAGGACAAGGCGTCGGGAGCTGGCTTCGTGGAATCCTTGGTTGAGATTGGAGAGCACCTTGTAGGCACTTAGGCAGATCACAGTCTGAGAGCAGTCAAGTCAACCACCGGAAGAGATTCCTTTAGACCTGATATTCACCAATGATTCGAAGCCATCCAGATTAGACAAAAAAGGGGTCCGCGTTGCGATGCATGGTTTCTGCTCCAGTGGGAAGCACAAGTCGCATGCGGGCCCCATGGATAGTCCATCCCCTCACACCACGAATCTAGCTTGGGTCCCTTGCAAAAAATCTAGCCAAGAATCTCTTTCGATCTTTCTCTCACTCTTGCGCATGGCTGGGTCTAGCAAAGAATCTGCCATGGGTCCCGCGCAAGTGATGTTTTTGATCTTCTAGAAAGACAAAAACGTGGCCAACAATGTTTATCCTCTTAGTCTCTCACATACTATCTCACTAAGAATCTAGCTTGGGTCCCAAAAAACAAGTCTAGCCGGGGCTCCAGTTCCACGCACGTTCTCTCTTGATTTATCTCTCACTCTTGCGCACGACTTGTCTCACCAAGAATCTCGCATGGGTCCTGCGCTTGATGTTTTTGATGTTCTATAAAGAAAAAAAAACGTGACTAACAATATATGTCGATGATTGGTGAACCGTCGATCTAACAAATTTGTTAAAGAATTAGGAGAAGTTTTGAGTACACGAATCATAAGAGAATACACAGGGGTTTTAGACAGGTTCGGCTCTCCCTAAAAATAATAACTGTATATCATGTTTATCTTGTATTGATATGAACCTGTTACAAAGAAGTGTAGCTAGACTAGATGGATCTAAATCTACTAGGCGACTTGCTTCTGTGGACTTGTCTCGGCTTGTATTGCTTGTGGTGCTCTCTAATGACTTATCCTCCATAGGGCCCTTGGCTTCGTATATATACGGGGGTGTTGTACGTCATCTGGACTCCTCATTCCGATTCTTGGAGATAAATCTTCCCGGCTATGGAACGCCTTGGGTATCCACATGTGATTTCTTTCTTCCATGAATCCCCTTCTTAGAGATAAAGATATGCTCCGAGAATTACAGAAAATCCTGGGATACCCGGATATGGTAACTATCCATTATTCATCGTCAAGCCCCCTATTAGTACGTGAAATGAGGCTTCAACGGTTCAAATGCATAGCTAGCAAAGATAAGCTTTTTATCTGATTGTGTCATCGAGTAGACTCGGATTTCCGATTAGGATGAAACATCTAACCGAGTTTCCTGGGTTCTAAGATCACCTACTCGGGATTTCGCACGCCTCCGAGTTCTTAAGAGTACTGGATTCTTTGTCTCATCCTGGTAGGTTTTCTAGTCAGTCTAAAAAATTATCACGTCCTTGCCAAGTATAAGGGAGATAGGACTCGTCGCTGGCTAGACTCGGAAGTTGAACCGTGGCAGCAGAAAGTTTGCGTGATGGTGAAAAAGATTCTTTGTCATGAATACAAAGGGATCGTTGCTCCATCCTTTTGACTGCTCCCATGCACTGTAAAACCCAAAATGTAAATGATTGCATCAAAGTCCATCTCTTTGTCCGTATTGGTCAGCTGAAAAGATGTAGTTTTGATGAACAAGTGTCGCTTGGGTGCCCGTGACTCATAATGCAGTCGCGCCCAGAATTAAACCTCTTGTCCCGTTAGTCTATATAAACCTTCGGGCACCGGATCTCAGGTGCACCAAACTTCAGTTCGATTATGGATTCTCCTCCTCCTGAGTGCACACCCTCTTCTCCCGACTACTCACCTTCTTCCCCCGAGTACACACCCCTCACCCCTCCATCGTCTTCCATAGAATCTGGTTCAGTGGTAGAGGTCACTGATGTCTCCTCCGACGAGGAGGGTGAAGAAAGGGCTGTGACTCGCGACATCCTTGTTAAAGACGGCAAGCCCCCAACGCCTCAGGTCCAAGATGAGGTGGACTGGGACCTTTTGGAGGTGGAAATTGAGGAGGAAGAAGCGGAGGCTGAGGCGGAGAAGAGGAAGGCAGCTGGCAACGTCTCCATTAAAGATGGCAAGGTGCCCCTCGCTTCATCCTCTCCATCCTCGTGTTATTCCGGCGATGATGGCTAGAGGGAGTAGCCAAGGCGATAGCCCCAATGATGGTGGGTAAGAGCCAATACCTCCCCCAAACCGTCGTCATAGAGCAGCGATCGGCGGTGGGAAGTCAATGCCTCTCCCAAATCGTCATCGTCAGAGGTGTCGATGATCTCGGGCTGCGACACCAGCGAGTTCAGCTGGGAGTTGGGATGTTGCTAACCTTGACCTCTCATTGGGCAGGAGAGTTAGGATAGTCTCTCCTTTCTCTTTGCTGGGTAGCTCTTTTAGGACTTTTTGTAATCATCTCTCCATTAGCTTATCTATAAAAGAGCTAAAAAATTAATGTTAAATGAAAGATTCTTATTTCTACTAGAATACATGTGTATGACTGTGAACTTTCTTTTGAATACAAGGATGTTTTAACAAGTGTCCAACATTTATTTCAAATAGTTTTGAGGTTTGCGGAATTTCTTGTTGGGATGTTTGTCACGATGACGTTAGGCTCGACTCCAAGCAAAAACGTCTAAGTTTTCAAGCAACTCGGGGACCTGATAAGGTTCTCTGTAGTCCCTAAAAGAAAATTTCTTCCCTTATTATTAGAAAAAAGATGTGCGATAAGTTTTGTACTCCTAGTATACATGAAGCCCCTGACTAGCTATTGGGGAAGGATCTTTAGATGGGCAGTCCAAAAAACCAAGTGTGTGTGTGGGTATAAGTTCCCGAATTGCGGCTTATCTCAGTTTTTTTAAGGTATTCGTTCGAGCATCGGTGAAAAGATGTATATTAATAATATGATAACGAATATTACAAAATGTATTCTAAGTACTTACACATAGAACTTACAAAGCTGATCGATATTCCTTGAATTTTTAAGGACTTGACCTTCCTCCATAGCTAACCTATACGACCCTGATCGATTGGATTTGACCACCCTATAGAGACATTCCCACTTCGGAGATAGCTTGTTGCTATTTTTCTTACTTTGTACAAGTCGTAGAACCAGATCTTCGAGTTCAAAAGATCTTTTGCAGATGTTCTGGTCCTAGTAGCGTCGGAGAGCTTGCTGGTACCATGCTGATCTTATCAGCACTTGTGTCCTTTTTTCCTCAAGAACATTGATGTCATCTTGTCTTCTCGGGATTTGGTCCTTATTGGCGTATAGTTTGACTCAGGAAGATTTGATTATTAGTTCATAGGGCAGCATTGCTTCAACCCCGTAAACTAGGAAGAAAGGCGTTTTTCACCAGTTGCCCTGCTAGATGTTGTTCGAAGTGCACAAAGTACGTTAGGCAACTCGGAAGCCCATGCTTTAGCGTAGGCAGATAAATGGTTGAAGACGCGGGTTTTAATTTCTTGTAGTACTAGGCCGCCTGCCCACTCGACCTGTCCATTACTTTGTGGGTGTGCCACAGCAGACTATAGTGATGAGTTCCTCGCAGTAGTCGATGAACGACATGCTGGAGAACTGAGTGTCGATATTGGTAAAGATCCTACTCAGGATGCTGAATCTTGTCATGACGTTTTTCATGATAAATTTCTAGGTGGATGCTGACGCAATTTTTCTGACTGGCTCAGTTTCAATCCACTTGATGAAGATGTCAATTACAACGAATAGGAACTTGAAGCCCCTGTGCTACCGGGAAGGGCCTTAGAATATTCAGCCCCCAAGTCGCGAATGGCCACGACAAAAGGATCGTCTGTATGGCATGAGCGGGTTGATGTACTATTCTGTTGTGAAATTTATAGCTCGTGCACTTTTCTACTAACTCGCTTGCATCATGGTGAGTCGTACGCCAATAGAAACCTTGTCTGAATGCCTTTCCGACCAGGGTTCAGAAGGAAGCGTGAGCTCCACACATCTCTCTATGGATTTCTTTGAATAGTTCCCTACGCTGCTTCTAAGAGATGCACTTCATGAGTACTCCGTGAGTGCCTCTTTGATAGACGACATCGTCCATCAGGGTATACATCCTGGATCGATGGAAAATTTGCTCGAATAGTGCATCATCCTCGTGCACAATTCGATATTGAAGGTACCTGCGGATTGCGGTCATCCATGAAACTTAACTTTTGAGCTGAGCTACGAGTTCTCTTGCAACCCCTTTTGGGGCGTCAATCCCTAGCAAGCTCCCGAGCTAGTTATAGGTCTCGTAGACCACCACTCCTTCGGTTACATCCTCTGATGATTTCGCAGATGACTTCAAGAGTTTCTCTATGAAAATCCTGGGTTGTTTTGGAGACCGTGAGGATGTCGTGCAAGAAAGACTATCAGCGAGGCAGTTGTCCTTCCTTGGGATATACTTGACCTCGAGTCCGACAAATTTCTTTTCCAGCTTCCTCACCACCGTGAGGTAGTCCGTCATGGTCTTATCCAAGGTTTGATACTCCTTGCTAACTTGTTTCACCACCAATTGTGGATCCCTTGTCACAAGTAGGCGACAGATGCCAAGAGTAGAAGCTACTCAGAGTCCGGTGAGCAGACCCTTATATTCGGCTACATTATTCGTTAGAAAATCAATCTGCAAAGCATATTGTAGGCTTTCTCCTATTGGAGAGATCAGTATAATCCCAGACCCCATGCCTTGAAGCGTGAGTGACCCGTTGAAGAATAAGGTCCATACATCTGATAAATTATCGCGGTCATCCTAGAGTTGATCTGGTTCTGTCCATTCAACCACGAAGTCAGCAAGTGCTTGTTACTTGATTGCTGTTTGAGGCACGAAATGAACATTGAATTCACCGAGTTCAACTGGCCACTTGGTGATTCAGCTGATTGCATCGTTGTTATGCAGGATTTTTTCCAGTAGTAATATTGATGGTATGGTGATCTTGTGAGCCTGGAAGTAATGTCATAACTTACGAGAGGTCATCAGTGTCGCATATAACAGCTTCTGCACTTGTGGATAGCGTTCTTTAGGACCGTGGATCACTTCATTGACGTAGTATAACGGTCGCTGGCTTTTCTCTCGTTTGTCTTGCGCTTCTCTTTCTACCACCAATACCCCACTTGCAGCACGTGGTCCGGCCACGATGTATAAGAGCAAATCTTCATTAGGGTTGGGAGCGACTAGCACAGGGGGGACGAAAGAATTGTTGAATGCCTCATCTGCTTCTTTTGACTATTCAAACTTGTCAGGTTGTCTTAACAACTTGATGAAAGGAAGCCCTCGATCTCTGAGCCAGAAAATAATCCGCTAAGGGCCACCATGCATCCAGTTAGTCTCTGAACTTCTCGCACTGACTTAGGGGGTTGCATCTCTTCAATAGCTTAGATCTTCTCGGGATTGACTTATATTCCCCGGTAAAACACTAGATATCCAAGTAATTTCCCCGCATCAACTCCAAATGCGCACTTCTCGGATTCAGCATGACACTAGGTTGTTGAACGTTTCTTGTAGGTCGAGGATGAGATGTTCCTTCTTTTTTATTTTGATGACAAGATCATCAACGTAGGCCTCTACTTTCTAGCTGATCTGATCATGGAGTCTTATTTGCATTCCTTGTGTTGTATGTGGCACCGGCATTCTTCAATCCAAAGGGCATTTTAACATAGCAATAAACACCAAATGGAGTGATAAAGGAGGTTTTCTCCTCAGCCTCTAGATGCATACTAATCTGGTGATAACCTGAATAGGCATCAAGAAGGCTTAGATAGTCGCAGCCAGAGGTGGAGTCAACTATCTGATCTATTCGTAGTAGAGAGAAAGCATCCTTAGGACAGACTTTGTTGAGATCCATGAAGTCAACACACATTCGCCATTTGTTGTTTGACTTTTTGACCATAACAGGATTTGCAAGTCAATTAGGATGATCCACATCTCTAATAAAACGTGCCTTAGTTAGCCTTTTGATTTCCTCCTTAATGGCTTCTTTCCGATCAGGTGTGAATTGTCGGAGTTTTTGTTTGACCGGCTTCGCGTCAGGCCAGATAGCTAGTTTATGCTCAATCACCTCCTTGGGGATCCCGGGCATGTCTGATGGTTGCCAGGTGAACACATCAGCGTTTGTCCGGAGGAAGGTGATGAGCACGAGTTCCTATTTGGGATCCAGTTTGGAGCCAATCTGAACGGTCCTAGATGGCTTCATTGGGTCCAAAGGAACTGATTTGACTTTGCCGTGAGACTTCACGGCGGCCTTAGGCCTCATGTTCTTCACCTCCTTGTCGGGTTGATGCTACGTCTAAACTTTGTTTTTCACAACGTAAGTCTGCTTTCGTGTAGCCCCGGATGGTGATGACTCCCTCGGGTCCTGGGATCTTAACGCACTGATAAGCGTAATGCGTGGCTGGCATGAATTTGGCAAGAATAGGTCTTCCTAAGATGGCATTGTATGCCATTTCGAAATCGACCACGTCGAACAAAATTTTCTTTGTTTGGAAATTGTCATGCTTCTCGAAGGTAACAGGTAGCGATATGTGGCCAATAGGAGTACCCGATGATCCAGGTACGATACCAATTTAATCACAGACTGGGAGATCTGCATTCCTCTGAGTGTGTTAGCGAAGAGGATTTTTAGGGAACTCCCTCCATTGATAAGGACTTGGGTAACCCTACAGTTATTTATCATAGGCTCGACCACTATCGGGAAGCAGTCTAGTCGTACGAAGTTATCAAGGCAGTCTGCTTTATAGAAGGAGATTTCAGTGTCCGACCACTTCATGGCTTGATGACCCTTAGGGATGGTGGCTAGGACTTCTTAGACCACCGTCTTGTACTACCGCTTGGACTTGTAGGATGCAGAACCACCGAACATGTGATCGATCGTCCTCTCGCCTGGCTGGAAAGACATTGGGTCCGTATCGACCTCACTGCCATCTGAGTCAAAGTCTTTGCTTTGGGTCATGATGTGGATCTTCTTTCCCTTAGCCGCTTTTTCGACCTCCACTTTGACCAATTTCTTCTAGAGGTGGCACTCATAGATGTTGTGGTTGTCAGTTTGGTGGAAATCACACCAAGGCTTTCTGTCTCGTTCGCACGGAGCCTGGTGTAAAGTTTCTACTCTGGGAAGGACTATAGCGCTGGTCGAGATAGATGTTGGGCAGATCTGCAAAAACTTCGTTAGATTTAGCTTTCTTGCCCTTACCTCCCTTGGTGTTCTTCTTCCACTTGCTTTGGACCTTATCACCGCCGAGCCCGGTTTGAAGACGCTTGATGCCCTGAGTCTTTTTCTTAATGTAGAGGAGTGCATCCTTGGCCTTAGCAGACTTATCGATGATCTGCATGAGCTCCTTAACCGTTTCGGGCTCCTTTCTGGCAATGTCTTCAACGCAACGCTGGCTCTTAACCCCTTGAGTGAATGTCTGGATGACATCGTAGTTGCTAATCTTGGGGATGGTATTCTGGGTGTTGGTGAAGCATCGCACGAACTCGCACAAGGTTTCGTTCCCCATCTGCTCACAATGGTGGAGATCGTTTTTCATACCGGGGTGAACGTAGGTACCCTAGAAGTTAGCTCGGAACACATTGCAAAGCTACTCCCATGAGTAGATTATCCCTGACGATAGATTAGTCAATCATGTCCTGGCTGCCACTTCAAGGGTTGTAGGGAGCTAATTCGCCATTGGATGGTCATGGTATAGATCTGGAGAAACTCAATGGGATTTGTGCTTCCATTGTATTTCTCGATCGTCCCCGGGCGGAACCTTGCCAGCTAGCTTACGTTTCGTAGATCTGGAGAGAAGGCCAGACATCCGTTGATGGTGCCTTGCTTGATTCCAGCATTCCCGAGAGTCTTTCCCACGGTGATCGGAGATCGGTCCTGATTTGGTCGATGTCGGGATATTTCCCAATTAGATCGATGATGGGTAGAAGAAGCCTCTTCAAAAGCCCTCGAGCATCTTCATCGGTCATCGATGACCTGATGCAAGTCATTGATCAGATGGCCTTTGACCAGTGAGGTCTGACGGTGATTGTTTGCTCGGTTGTTATCCCAGGAAGCCTTGTTCCTGGGGTTACGCCTCTCCGGGTCTGACGTGTCTAGCGACAAGGGATTGCCTAGTCTACCCCGATTAGCATTATTTCTCGCTAGAGCCTGATGAGAGTTCTCGATCTGGATGATGATCTCCTTTGTTAAGTCGACCACTGAGTTCACCCAATCTTTATCGGCTGGGGTAGCCAGATTCGTGGTCGAAGGGCGCATGAGGCCTCTTGTAGAAGGAGGATACTCTTAGCAGTCATGGATTTAAAGCAGTCAACCCCTTGTTAATAATTGGGAGATTGTTTGATCGGGGCCCCGATAAGGACCGGAGGTGGTGTGTCCGCCTGAGGCTGACCATTACCTGCCACCAGGGCTGGACGGCCCTGACCGTTTGCAGGGTCATCGTCATGATGACCCAAATCATCATCCCTATCTCCAATAGTGAAAATTTCTCAGGGGTAATCTCTACTAGAGGTGTCTAGATCCATCATGGATGCTTCATCGGATTGTTCCGGGTTGGTATCTTGACAGTCCATGTTGCTAGGAACTACGGGGATTGATCCTGACTTGTTGTGAATTGAACATTCATAGTTGTCTTGGAAATCGAGTGGTTCAAACTCGATGCCATAATCTTTGGTGCATTGATCCATAAATTGACTTACCTCGTCATTTGAATCGTCGTCAAAAAATTCATCGTTGAAATCCACCCGATCGATCACCGATTCATCGGAAAGAGAGGTAAAGTTGTCGTGGAAACCCTTATCTGAAAAACTGGATTTCAATGAAGCTTTGGATGATGTCGACAACATGTCGCATGTAGACTCTTCAACACCTATTTTCATGATCCCCACAGACGACACCAGCTGTCGACGATTGGTGAACCACTGATCCAATGAACTTGTTGAAGAATTAGAGGATGCTTTGAGTAGACGAATCACAAGAGGAACACACAAGAGTTTTTAGACTGGTTTGGGCCCCCTTGGGGATAATAACCTTACATCATGTTTATCTTGTATTGATCTGAGCCTGTTACAAGGGAGTGTAGCTAGCATAGATGGATCTAAACCTAGTCGGTGACTTCCTCCTTGGCTTATGTGGACTTATCTTGGCTTGTATCGCTTGTGGTGCTCTCCGACTTGTCCTCCGCAGGGCACCTTGGCTCCGTATATATACGGGGGTGTCGCACGTCCTCTGGACTCCTACCGATTATTAGAGATAAATCTTCCCGTTATGTGACGCTTTAGGTATCTACGGGTAGTTTTCTTCTTCTAAGGATCCCCTTCACAGATATAAAGATATCTCCCGAGAATTACATAAAATCCTAAGGTACCCAAATATAATAACTATCCATTATTCATCGTTAATATCTACCTGAGTACACCACAGAAAAACTGTTGGTGTTGACCATTAGTAATCGGCTTTTAGTCCGATTTACCTTGAAAGCTGAAATCCATATCACAAGAAACTACGAGGAATTGATTTCAGTTGACAACGACAAAGGTTAACTCAATGACGAGAATGGTTGACTGGTCTAAAACATGAATAAAACGTTTCTTCCCCTTTAATTGCTTCATTATATTAAATTAAATTCATCTAATTAGGAAATGAATAGTTAATTAAGCTAAAATGATCTCATTAAAATTCATTAGATTATATTTAGATGAATCTAAATAGAGAAATGAATTGATCAAACCAAATTTGTATAAAATTGGTGTTGGTTAAATCTAAACCATCTCCATGAATCCATCCAGCAGAAACTAATAAAGTAGATCTAAACTTCAAATCAAAGCTAAATGCATGAAATCCATCCAGCAAGAGAAATGATTAATTTATTAGGCTAAAATCATCTTCAACTATATATCTCCATTAATCCATCCACAAAAAACTATCAAATTAGATCTAAACATCAAATTAAAGCTAGCTAGATCAAAGCTAAATAATTACTCACTTTGGAAAGCAAATGGTTCTATAAGATCCCACCAAAAAATGAAGTATCCTTCCACCTAATTGGCTAAAATCACTGCAGCCAGCTTAAAACAGCATCGTCGGCCTCATTCAGCTCGTTCATTAACAGTACTATAACAGAACCGTTTGCTCTCATGCTTATCACAAACGTTTCACAAACGTTTATGACAAACGTTTCACTTTTCGAACCGTCTTGGATTTATCCCTAACGGTACTATAACAGAACCGTTTGTAATAAAGTTATGATATCACAAACTGTTTTCTTTACAAACCACCTGGGATACTATCTCAAATGGTTTTGAAATGAACCCGTTCATGATAAACCTTTATCACAGGTGATTCTTAGCGCTTGACTTGTCACAGACGGTCCCATTAACTGAATTGTAATCAACG
The DNA here is from genome assembly GCF_958298935.1 of Phragmites australis. Taxonomy (NCBI): domain Eukaryota; kingdom Viridiplantae; phylum Streptophyta; class Magnoliopsida; order Poales; family Poaceae; genus Phragmites; species Phragmites australis. The sequence continues at coordinate 5,047,699 of NC_084929.1, forward strand.
GTTTTTTGGAACGGTTTGTGATGGTCTATCAAATATATGGTTTTTGTAGTTGTGAATCATAAAGAACAGATTGTGGCCGTTCCTTTCTTTTTCTTCTTTTGGTTTCCAGAAATAATTGCAACCGTGGAATTTCTAGAGCTCGTATCTTCTGAATTTGATCTCCAAATTGGTCAAACAAGTAGTCAGTTTGATCATCTCGATGAGCTCCACGCAGCATGAGTCTTGGATTTCAAAACCAATCTATTGATATTGAGCCATGTTATAAATTTGAATCCTTAGTTTATGCTTTTAAAATTAAAACTTTAAAGTTCAAATTTGAATATAATTTGGGTTATTATACGGAGCCCATTTGCTTTCTTGTACATGAATATGTGTATATTCATAATGACAATAATTACTTGCTTGTGCATATTTTCCTTGGCGTGAGATTTTTCTATCTAATTTTGTCAGTGCTAATTATGGAGGATGAATATAATGAGCAGGGAAAAAGAACGAAAAATAAATAACAAAATAATTCTAATTTTCACATATTTTTTCCATTGAAACGGGAAGCCAAGGAAAGAACTTTCCACAATGGTCACGTGTGCATCAACTCTTTTGCTACGTTTAATTCTTCTTCATGTGGTTTTTCTTTATCCCGGTAGTGCCATTGCCTACAAATCACTTTAGGGAAGATCGTTTCCAATCAATTTTTTCCTGTTCCCAAATATTAAAAAACCCAGGGAAAATGGGTGCTTCTAGTAGTGTATTGTCGACTGTAGATGAGTTCAGCTGGTTGTATAGGCACCAAAATGACCAGAAATATGACAACAATGTATGGAATTCAGGAACCAAACGGAGTTGTGCCTTGGTTCAACGTGATGTGGTGAGCAATTGACACTGCTAGTGATTTGGATTTGAATTGAAATGCGGGATCGTGGGGATTGTATAAGCATGTCTAGTTATTGCATGCATAGTTATTATTTGTGACTAACCAAAGTTGGTGAGGGTGATGGAATTGTTGGAGGAGAAGGAAATATACGTATTTCTTGTCTCATGTTGTGTGGATCAATGAAGTCAACATGTCGGTCAACGGTCACTACTACAGAAACAGTTTTCAAAGACGGGTGGTAACCCATTTACAGAGACGTTTAGCCATCCACCTCTGGTCGAAGGTCTGTGGAAATGAACGATTTCCACATGCACAAAAACAACCGTCTATGAAAACTAATTACTAGATGCGGTTCACTTAAGGAACCGCCTGTGGTAGTCAGTCCCCGAAACAAACCGAATTTTTTTTGCCCGACTAGGCACCCCCAGCGGCCGCGCCGTCGCAAGTCTTAGCTCGCGTGATACGTTCTTATCATCCCACCACATAAATACTAGTGTTACTAATACCATATGCAATCCTTTTGATCTTTTCTATCTGAAATTTTAAATGATTATTTGGACATCTAAATGACGTAAAATGAAAAACATTCAACTACAAAGTTGTAGATCTCATCGAGGGCTAGAATTTTCATATAAAGTTTATCCCCATCCGACTTTGTATGAAAATATTATGAATTTTTTAAGATAAGATGACATCCATTATCACAAACGGCTAATTATGTGGCATGCCTGTGGTAATCATCCCATTACCGAAGCCTCACAAGCGGCTCGAAACTGCAGGGGCCCCCGCCAACTGCCACCTATGGAAAGGCACCCTGGGTATCCCGAAAAATAGTTTTTATAGTAATGGGAGAGGAGGATTGAGACTAATTGGGTGGCTTAGGGTTGAACAATCGGGATGCCAGGTGAAGTCATGAGTGATTCACACCGTACACATGAAGATATTGAGAAATCATGTGTGGTTGATGAAGATGACATGTTGACCAAATCAAAGTGAGCAAGAGGTTGATGCAATTGACAATGCAGCCCTAGAGCCGGAGCTAGAGAGACTTGCCAGCGGTCACGATCGCGGGGTAAGGTTATATGGTCGACATCATGAATACTTGCTTTAGGTGGAATAAAGTGGGAAGTCACACTTTGAAAAGAATACAAGAAATTGATGGATGGCGGTGCATGTGGCATCATCGCAAATCTTGCGTTGAAGCTACAAATAGTGGAGAAGACACCGGGAGCGTCAGATCTATGGATAAAGAGATGGTTGTTTTTGCCCGAAGTGAAGGGGTAAGGGCCTGTTTGTTTCAGCTGGAGATTCTGAAAAGCAGCTTATAGAAGCTGGATAGTGAAAAGCTAGATTGTAAAAAGCTGGATTGTGAAAAGCTTTTAGATTGTAGATTCTAAAAAACTTTGATGGATAATTTAGTAAATGGACTTTCACAATCTATCAAAAGCTGAGAAAAACCAGCTTCTCAGATTCCCACAATTCAACCAGCAGATTTTAAAAAGCTATAACCAAAAGCTGTCTGTTTGTTTCAGCTTCGGATTGTAAAAGCTGAAAACTACAATCTGAAGCTAAAACAAACAGACCCTAAGTATGTGTGTGATGTTGTGGGCATTTTGGGATGTCTAAAATTGTCTATATATATTTGGAGGGGCAGGTGTTGTGAGCCTTCGAGCTCTTGGTTTTTTTTTTCAGATTTGAAGTGACGGTTTGGTGTGTGGAGAGGAGAGAAAAAAGAAGAGAGGATAGGCTTAGTGTTTAGATCCTTTTTGTGGTGTTCATGGTGATGTTCACGGTGATTTGAGAGAAACCTACATTGTAATCAACTAATCATTCCTCTTGACTCATCTTGAAGTAACGAAGAATTGAGTTGAAGAAGATCCTCCCTCCGTCTCTTATTCCTCCCTTTCAAGTTTAATCTCTCTATTGGTACCTTTGCATCTTTTACTTGTTTTCTTGGATTTTGTGATTTTTGTGAGTTCTTTGTATGTGCAATGATGAATGGACGATGATGTCGATCTTGCCATGACCTAGTTGTATACCCTCAAGCACTTGTGTTTGTTTTGATGTATTACCCCGGTTTGTTTGGTTTTGCCTTCTCTTTCACGACAATATTCTCAATGTTTGCCGATGGACATTCGCGAGTGATCAATTGTTTTAATACTCTTCAGTATTTTTCTCGAGTGAAAAGAAATACTATAAACCATTGGCCACTTGAAAAGAAACCATTGAAAAAATTTAGGTGACTGAGAGACAAGAAATGTTCAGGTGATGAATAGTGTTTCCCTTCAGAAATTTGTGATATGTTTTCAATTGTTGAATTAGGCTTTAGAAAATTTTGAAAGAAAAGTAGGCAAAATGAAAAAAAAATATTGATGCCAATGATATATATAGACAATCCCTTTTTTATCTCTCTTTTCCACTGCAATTTTTTGGATAACGTTATAGAATAGGGAAAATACGAAAAATAAAATAACAAATATCTAAAATACATATGTTCTCTCCGTAGTGGGAAACCACGGAAATGTATATTGTAAGGCATTCTTTTGAATCCCTACCTAGTCAACACACCTCAACAAATTTTGAAAATACGGAAACAATTTTTGAAATCTGGTTCACTCTTGAAACTGGTCAACAACAAGTTCTAAAATCTAGTTCAACAATTTTTTACTACTAGGCAACAATTTCTTAACCAAGTTAATTTAACAATTCCTTAAACCTAGCTCAGCTATCACTACTACAAAATGATTTGTAGAGACGGTTCAAAAACCCTGTGTGGGATGTTTTTTCAAACCATTTATACTAAAGAGTAGGTACAAATCAGATTTATATATATGGTTTTTGAACTGTCTTTCTAAATAATTAGTAGAGACTGGAACTGTTTGTACTAAGACAACTTTTCTGAGGCTAAACAAAATAATATCCCACCCATACTAACCCCTATGTTATTATGTATGTGCTGTTATTTCACATGAAATACCATGCATGTGTTTCCTAGAAGTCGAATCCGCGACCTCTAACCTTGTGCCACTGCTACAGAATAGTCCCTGACTATCACTGTCGGCCCAGGAAATATCAGTGCAGCCGACTATCACTGTTGGCTGAAGGCTTCAACCAGCAGTGATAGTTGGTCCCCAAATCGACAATTTTTGGCCAGGCACCATCGCGCTGTCGCAAGTCACAAGTCACACGATTTTTCATGTGAAATATGTGCGCATGCGATTCAGGGCACTCGAACCTGAAAACTCTCAGCTCACGTGATACATCATTACCATCCCACCGTATAAGTACCAGTGATAACACTAGGATATGCTTTCCTTTTGATCCTTATTTCCTGAAACTTTGTTATGATTATTTGGATATTTAAATGATCTCAAATTAAAAAAAATTCAACTACATAGTTGTATATCTCGTCGGAAGCTACAATTTTCATATAAAGTTTGTACCCATCCGACTTCGTATAAAAAAGTTGTAAATTTTTTAAGATAAGTTGTCATCCATTATCCGAGCAGATAGTGGTATGCTCGAGTAGTCAGCCCTATGGTCGGGTTCTCAACCACGGTGGTCGACTGGTTTGCTCGTGGCAATACTTTTCATAACACTTTGTTATGATTATTTGGCCATTTAAATAACCTCAAATTTAAAAAAATCAACTACAAAGTTATAGATCTCATGTAGGGCTATAATTTTTATATAAAGTTTATCCCCATCCGACTTTGTATGAAAAAATTATGAATTTTTTTAAGATAAACAGTCATCCATTATCACTACCGGTTCGTGTTATCATTGTCGGTTCGTAACATGAACCGGCAATGATACTTAACGAACTACCACTGCCGGTTCGTAGCTAGAACTGCCAGTGATACTTAAGTTTCACTGCTGGTTCGTGGCTAGATTCGGCAGTGATAGTCAATTATCACTGTCGGTTCTTTATGAATGGACTTTTAGTGCATGTCTTTAATACTAACCGGCATTGATACTCCATCACTGTCAGCTCGTAAGGAATCGAGAGTGATTGGTCAGCATATAAGGCTTGTTCTGTAATAGTGTACGGAGCTTCCTTATCATTTCCCTATCACTGATTACTTATCATTGTATGAAAATAATCTATATAAGAGATACACTCCTCAGAGTAGGACGCTATAGTACAGACGGTTCCAAGTTAAAGGAACCGTCTGTTCCATTTGTACAAACAGTTCCATACTAGAACCTTCTATGTTATTATTGCCTATAGTACAGATGGCCGGTTCTAATTTGGAACCGTCTGGATAAAAGTAACAGTATACATGGTTCCTGTAGCGAAAATAGCTCTATTAGACCATAATTGTGATTTTAGTGATTAATGACAATATAGTCATTGGGACTAACATGTTTATCAAGAATATATGCCATTAAGTATCATGGATGCAATACATGAAGAAGCCACCGAAACCAAGATAATGTTTGGTTGAATTGGAAAAAGTCGCAGGAGAAATGACTACACCGGATGGTCCAGTGTTCACATGGTTGAACACACCGGAGCATTGTGTCCAGAGGCATTTGACCTCATCGGATGATCCGGTTCTTAGAGGAGGATACACACCGGAGCATTTCCACCAGAGAAGGTTGCAGCTGTTGAAGATTGAAGGTCAACACGCCGGAAGGTCCGGTGATGAAGAGAAGTGCACCGGACAATGAATAGTGCAAAGACAAAGAAGAAGAAGAACCTATTGGATAGTCCGATGATTAATTTGAACTCACCAAAGGAATGCACCAGAGCATTATTGACAAAGGGGAGAATGCAGTGATCTCACCAGAAGATCCTGTGCTCTGAAGATTTGTACACCGGAGCATATTTTCCAGAGAGGGTTGCATTGGCTCAGCTGGCTGAGGATAACGCACTGTATGGTCCGGTGATGAAGTGATGTGCACCGGAGAATATATCGGAGCAATTTACACAAAGAAGATGTTGGCTCAGATGGCTAAGGTATACTCACCGGAAAGTTCAGTGATGAAGATGGAGTATACACCGGAGTGTTCGGTGTTCACAGAGGTTTAAGTGGGGTTCCAACGGCTAGTTTGTGAGAGTGTACTCATCGGATGATCCAGTGTTAGTACTACTGTTCTCACCAGATCATCTGGTGTTAACAGCTTTTTAGAGCCGTTGGGTTAACGACTAGTGCGTAAGTTTGAGGCTATAAATACCCCTCCACTCAGTTATTTGAGTGTGCTGGAGTACAGAGAAGTTCATATACACTTGAGAAGACATTCAAGCCACCAAAGTGCTTAAAGTGGTCATCCAAGGCGATTAAGTATAAGATTAGTGAGTGATTAGTGCTTATAGGCCTAGAGAGTGAGTTACTAGGTGATTGCTGCCTAGAGAGTGGATCAAGTAGTGATCCAACAGTGTACCTCTTGGTACGCTGGTATCTTGGAGTATTGGTGACTCACCGGCAAGCTTGTTGACCCTCCGACTTGGTGTGGAGCAGTGGCAAGGTGATTGTGTGGGGGTACGGGGACCCTTGCCTCTGTGGCTCAAGCTCCGAAGTGATCACAGTGGCGAGGAATCGGAAGAGAGGCTAGTGGTGAAACCTTGCCTTGGTGGTTTGATGGCTCATCCGGGTGGCGGCCTTGTCTTTATGACTTGGTGGCTCAAGAGCCGTGACCGGGTGCCGAGTGAGAGCATATCCTTTGTGGAGCTCCAACGTGGACTAGGGGTGATATTCATGCCATCGATACTACGAAAAAAAATCCTTGTGCCGAGTTTGCTCTCTCTATCTTATTTACGTTTCCGTATTTACTTACTTGTAATTTACCTTCTTAGATAGGTTGCAAGCGTTTTGATCGGTAGACTAGACAAATAAGATAAACTTAAAGCACATTTAGATAGAAATTAATATAAATTTATGTTATGTTATTTTTGAAATCGAAATAGTTTTAAATGTCCTAATTCACCCCCTCCTTCTTAGGACGTCATCGATCCCTATAGTTCCATATTGTCCTACTTTGTTCGAACTGTTCGTTGTTATTTTTTCATATAGTTCTAGTTTAGAGTTGTCTGTGGTGCCTTTTATACAGACAGCTCTGTACGTCTATACAGGGGTGTCTCACTAAATAAATTTTATAGTAGTGTATTTTTAAAACTGTGGCAACAATTTTTAGTGAGTCACTAGAAAAGGATGTTGTGAACGTTCACTGGTTAGTAATCGTTTTTTCCCGTTATTTTTCCGCTGTGGAATGCCGATAAATAGCTTTACAGACTCGTCTCCCTACTGTGTTTCGGGCCTATTCCCTAGTGAAACTGACGAACCTCATGAAAAGTGTGGATTTGTACTAGTATATTGCCAGTTGTAAACGGGCACGGCTGGTTGTGATTTTATGATCGGAAATGGACAGACAAACACAGCAGTGTCCACAACACCACAGAATTTTATTGATACATATATATATCACATCATATCGTTTTCCAAGCGATACATATTTTGACATGCAAAATGCATAATATTCGCATCAGTACGAAACATGCATGGCTGTACGTTGCTGCTGCATGCATGCGTCCGATCAATTGGAAGTACGTACGTAGCCAGGCCCGGCCCTGGGGGGGGGGGGGGGGCGAGCGGGGCAGCCGCCCTGGGCCCCCACAATCCAGGGGCCCATTTATGAGCCCAGCCGCCGCAGGCCAAAAGCTGACGCACCCGTGACCCGTCTGGCCGTCCATCTCGTCAGTCGTCTCGGCATCTCCCTGCGCCCTGCGGTCTGCGGAGTCGGCGAGGACGCGAGGACACGAACGCGAGCCGCCGTCCGCCGAACGGCCGAACTGCCGAAGCGCCGAGCGCGAGAGCCGAGAGGGAGACGGAGTCACGTAGACGGGCAGACGGCCGACTGGCGTCTGGCGCCTGGCGGAGTGGCGGAGACGCCGAGACGCCCAGAGGCCAGACCCGACACCCGAGTACGGGAACGGGCCGAACGGCCGACGCCGATTGGCCGAACGGGCGGACGGGTCGTCGGGTCGACGTCTCGACGAGACGGCGTGTTCGTGTCTTCGTGATTCGTGAAATCGTGAGTCCTGACTTCGTGTGACCGTGTCGGCCGTCGGCGAGACCGAGACTCCGCGTGGACCGCGTCACGGCGAGACCTAGAATCCTGAGACCTGAGTCCGTCCGAGCCTCCGAGATTTTGTTGCTCTGTGCCTCTGTCTCCGGGGAAGATTGCCGTTTGCCGATTGGGCGAATTGCTCAGGTACGACGAAAAATAAAATTTTAGTTAATTAACTACTAAAATTTACATCTTCTGCATTATTTGATTCTAAACATATGTATCATTTATGTCTAGATATATTAGAGTGTACTCCGTCGCTGGTCGCTGGCTCGTTGCCGTCTGCGGTGGATTGGAAAAATTTATTCGTGAACCGTCTGCGGACTGCGGTGAGTGTGAGTCTGACAGTCGTTTTGTCCGTGAATCCGCGATCAATTACTAAAGTATACATAACTCCTGACATAACTATTATTAATTTGTTTCAATTTGCAACGGGGAGATAATTACTCGTGTTAGTCGTCTAATTGGTGATCTTTTTAGTACTTTATTGAAGAACTATTTGAGGTCAGTAATGTCTCAAGAAAGGCTAACTGGTTTGGTGACCTTATGTATTGAGAAGAATTTGCTAGATGAAATTGATATTAATACCATCATTAGTGACTTCGCTTCTGTAAATGTTAGAAGAAATTGTTTTAGATGATCTCCACAGGTAAAATTACATTCATATGTTATTTTACTTTGTAAGCTTAGATACATTTATTGTCTCTAACATGTATAATCATATTCTTATATTTGTTTTAGATCTATGATAAGCTGGCTTGTATTTTCAAGTTGGATGATGGAGTTGTGATTGCTAATCTTGGTGCTAAAAAATAAGGAGACTTGACTCAGAAGTATGTTTTTATTTTACCCTCTCATATAATCATATACTCATGTCTCGTCTGTATCTTATTTTATCTGTTTATGTTATTATGTATTGGGGTATGCTATTTTTTTTATATGATGCATGTAACTGCTATTTTTTTGATATATATAATATAACATTATTGTTTTGAGCTACTGTACTGTATAAATATTTTAAAATTTATATTTAATGGGGCCTTATTTTTAATCTCGTCTCAGATCACCGAAATATCAGGACCGGCCCTGTACGTAGCGTAGCTCGCTAGTAAGGGCTCTGTCCGATCACGTTTCCCGGCGTGTAGTAGTTGCAGATGATGAAGACGCCGCCGTTGTTGCTGCAGACGACGCGGGCGCACCCGACGGCGGTGGACGTGCGCCACACCACCTGCGTGTAGTGCCCGCACGTCCTCCCCGCGGGCGCCGAGCAGGTGTTGGTGCCGTAGTTGTAGTACTGCTTCTCCGCCACCCACGAGCCTACGGCGTCCGCCGCCGCCCAGGCGTAGCCGGCGGAGCCCCAGAAGAGGTTCTCCCCGTACGGCCCGCCCGAGTGCACCAGCTTGCAGTCGCCCGCGCGCTGCGCCGCGTAGCCCTGCGCGTAGGCCGCCACCGTGTCGCTCCACGACACCGGCCCGACGCTCACGTTCGCGCGCGGCGTGTTGTGCTGGTTCACGAAGTCCTGCGGCGAGTTCTGGGCCGCGCACGGCGGCGTGACGGAGGCCGCAGCCGCCACGGCGAACGCAAGAGCGAGCCACGCCATCTTCGATGAGACTGCCTCCATTGTTGTCAAGCTTTGGTAATATTTGCACTTGTACACTATCTGAATGTGTGTGATTATAACAAATTGCTATTTGAGTGGTGGCCACTGGCCTGGTATTTATAATAGTAGCTAGCTCGAGGACTTGTCCCTAGAACGTGTACTAATTGACTTAAAAAAACAACAGATCAATTGCATTGATCGTTTTGTCTGAGGAGAGGGGAAAGAAGTCCATGAACTTGACCGGCAGGATTATACTTGCTTAGAAAGACTTTATCCGTGGAGTAATACTTGCAAAAGGGGCAGCGCTTTGGGGGAGTTTTACTTCACCTGATCTGGGCAGCTGCGCGTTAGAACGTGCATGGCGTATAGCCTAAAAAGCTTTGGGTTCAGGAAAATTACTTATTTGGGTCATACGTACATGCATGCATGTTGCTCGCTAGCGTGCTTGACCAACCAAACAGCTAGTGGCATTTGCATGTGGTTGATGCCTTAGAAGAAAATCATACGAGACAAAAGAATTAAAGGGATAATCCTTTCAAGCCACTGTGCAAGACCGGGATCTCTGCAATCTCACTTATCTCTTTAATGCCACTCATCTTCAATTATCTCCCTGATGCGAATTTAATAATTAATAATTAAGAAATTACTAAAAATACAGTTTATCTAGCTCTAAAACTATTTTCACTGTCGGTTTTAGAGCTGAACGTGGGCAACGGATAGTGATAGTCTCCGACTATTACTGTCAGTCTGGAGACCAATAATGAAGAGGGTTATCATTGCCGGTTAAAGGCTTCAGCTGGCAGTGATAGTCGGTCCTCTACGCCCACGCTGTCACAAGTCACACGAAATACACACGCATACAGTTCATAGCACTCGAACTTAGGACTTCTCAGCTCACACAATATATATTTACCATCCCACCACATAAGTACTAGTGATAACAATAACATATGTAATCATTTTGATCTCTTATGTCTAAAATTTCAAATAATTATTTGTGCATCCAAATGACTTCAAATAAAAAAGTGTTCAACTACAAAATTGTAGATCTCTTCGAGGACTACAATTTTCATATAAAGTTTGTCCCCATCCAAATTCATATGAAAAAATTATGAATTTTTTAAGATAAGTTATCTATCATTATCACTGCATGAACACAGACCCCTCACGACCAGTGTTATGAGCTGCTCCTGGCCCACTCGACCAGCGCCCAACTGGCTCGACCTCCTCACGACCACACCGACCATGCCCCTCATGACCACACCTCCCGACCACGCTAGCCACTCGATCAGCCCGCTCGACTTCGCTGTCATCTATTATCACTGCCGGTTCGTAACACGAACCGGCAGTGATACTTGATGAACTATCACTGCTGGTTCATGGCTAAAGCCGACAATGATAATCAAGTTTTACTGCTGGTTCATAACAAGGACCGACAGTGATAGTATCAATGTCGGTTCGTAGCTAGAGTCGGTAGTGATAATCAAGTTTCACTGCAGGTTCTTTTCGAATGGAATTTTAGTGCCGGTCCTTGATACGAGCTGGCAGTGATACTCTATTACTGTTAGATAGTAAGGAACTAGTAGTGATAAGCAAGCATATAAGGCATATTCTGTAGTAATGAGATTAACTATCCTCAGATTAGGAAAAAACCATTTAGATATCACAATTCAAGAAAATTACACTTGAGACTCTAAGTATGGTACGCTTCTTTGACCCGGCTGTATAAGGAGGGGAGAGAGTACATCAAGAAGGGGGGGGGGGAAACCAAGATATGCTGAAGCTAGGACACTCCAGAAAGAGAGGCCAAACAAAAGTAATATGAGGTCAGACAAAACCAACCCATTGAAACCAACAAGAGATTCAGACCTTGATTAGATTTATCAAAAAAAAAAGTTTCAAGATTTAGAACATGAAAGAACTCACCGAGATTTATAGGAGTAGATTTAAACACCCCCTATTGTAATTATCTTCCCTTGAGATTAATCAAAACAACAAATGACGTAGGATTCTTGTCCTAATGGAGACATGTAGCTGTATAAAATCTCGTGTCCTACTCTTTGATACGCACAGTTGATGACGAGGTATCCCTATTTTAAATAAGTATATGCATAATTGATTTTACCAATCATCGACAGCTGGCATCGTCTGTGGGGATATGACAAGACATGTATTCATCAAGTAAGCGCATCAAGTCTCTGACAATGGGCTACTTTAATGATGGGTTCTATGACGACTTTGGACCCGATATCTATGTGAAGCCCGACGAGTTGATGGAGGTTCCTCAAATTTCGATGGCAAAATTCAGCCATAGAGCCCTAGAGCTCAAAGGTCAAGATAATGTGATCATACAATTGGTAGATTAGAAAAACCCGACTATGACTATGGCCTCAATTTGTCTTCACCACCAAGTGGTTGCCAATATAGAGCAGCAGATTTTGGAGGATGAACCTCACTTCTTAGAGTTTGAGCATCTATAGACAAAGGCATACAAGACTACGGTGTCAATGCACTCTCTGTTGATCAGCAGGAAGGCCCAGCGGTGGTTAGCTCTGGCCATGAGAAACCTAATACAAGTAATAATGGTAATGAGATATGACAAGAAGAGTCGAGACCATCAAGGCATCCCACACCAGCATACATTCGGGATGAGCATGAACATCGCGGGAATCACCAGACGCCACATGGTCGAATGATCATTGGATCATTAGGCCAACAAGGTAACATAGGCTAGTTTATTTCCAATACTGCCCAGTACCTACAAGGCATAAAAAATCTACTCTCCAATCCACCTCGAGGGATGTTGAGTGCTCCAGAAAGGGCGTGGTAATTGGAGGACATTGCTGGGGTTATCTCTGATGCACAACAATGGGTAGAGCATCCAGCTCAATGAGGTCTACCACTCGGATAGGTAGCTCATGCCAAAACAGTTTTGAACAAGTTTCCCCAGGCCAATGGAGAGAGGCTAGATCATGTCACAAAAGTATACACGTTCATGACCAAAGAGCGCGCCAGGCAACGCCTCCCAGCGATCACTTTGTACAAGATCTATGCCATGAAAGCTAAGACCGTCACAACAGGGTAGAACATTGAGATAGATCTCCTAGAAGGGCTTGGCCAAGTTCTAGGAATCATGCTAATACGGTTCCTGAGGGTTGGAACTATGTATCCGTTAACCAAAGAAGCACCACGGTAGATACCGGTTGTCAGGCTTTCACACCCGATCTCTGAGCAGTATGTTGGTCGAATAGATTCGTACTCGGCATGATGGAGAAGTACGATAGAAGCTCTAATCCATTAGAATTCCTCTAGATCTATACAAAATGAAATGAAAGGAAACTTTTTATAAGAAAATTTGAAAACTAATTAAATAATATGAAAAATGTAAAGTATCATCAATTTCAAATAAATGTCTATTCTCTTCTCTTCAAACTAACTCAAGTTCTCACAAGGTAAACATGGCTAGACAACCTAACCGTAAGACCTAAATGTCTATTCTCTTCTCTCTATTTTCTATATATAACTCTATTCATCCACTCAAAACCAATTTATAACTCTATTGCAAGAGACATCTCATCTACATTCATCTCATCTCATCATTCATCTCATCCAACATTATTTCATCTACTAAATCAACTATCACATTCATCTATCATATAAACATATAACCTCTCGGAGCTGGCGGAAGTTGCACTATGAGCACGAGCAACAGGTCATAAACGATACTCAGCCAACTTTTATGTATGACAAGTCTTCCCGCAATGATCATAAGGAATAGCCTCATTAGTGATGAGTGATAACTCTCATTAGTGATGGGTGCCACATTTGTCACTCTGAACGCGTCACTAATGTTGACTCATTAGTGACGGGTCGAGACATCACTAATGTGGACATCAGTCTCGACCCATGTAATAGCCCAAATTCTTAAAATCAAGAAAATAAAAAAATCAAAGAAAATAAAGGGGTTTTGCAAAACTAAATAAAATTCCTAAATGTGGATGTGTGTTTTTTATGCATGTACACATATATGTGAGTATGTTTGTTATATGCATAAATAAATATATACATTGAGGGCTATTTTCCTATAAAATAATGTTTATATATATATATATATATATATATATATATGTATACATATTTGATTGCTTGATTGATTGATTGTTTTTGTGAAGCTAATATTATATATATGTGGTATATACGTTGTATCTATAAATATACATGTGTATATACATGAGGGCAATAGAAAAGGATAAGAAAAAGCCTTTTGAGTTAATGGACTGAAGCCCACTTCTCTTCTCGTCTCCTCTCTCTGTTTCGGCCCGATCCAGCCCAGCCCGCCACCTTTTTTATCCCCTCTCTTTCTCTGGGCCACGGCATTTTGCTACGATCAGCTAGTCGCAAACATTAGTAAAGATCAAAACTTAAAATTATACCTTAATTTGGCATGCGCTAAGAATAGTCATCCGGTCTAGTCATAACTTATGCTAATATTAGCTAGTCACTAATGACAGTAAGATACAAAACTTAGCTTAAGTTATATATATGCTCAAGCAGTGTCACATAGTGCACAGCAATATAAAACCCTCCAACACCTGGAAGGCATATCTATACCTAGGTATCATAGCGGGTAAACATCACCCTCTGGCACCTGGAAGGCATATCTATGCCTAGGTGCCGTAGCTGGTAAACATCACCTTCCGGTACCTGGAAGGCATATCTATGCCTAGGTGTCGTAGCTGGTAAACATCACACTCCAACACCTGGAAGGCATATCTATGCCTAGGTGTCGTAGCTGGTAAACATCACCCTCCGGCACCTAGAAGGTATATCTATGCCTATGTGTCGTAGCTGGTAAACATCACCCTTTGGCACCTGGAAGGCATATCTATGCCTAGGTACCGTAGCTGGTAAACATCACCCTCCGGCACCTGAAAGACATAGCCTCTGTGTCGGAGATGCATGGACCCACCGGCATCTTGAAGGTATAGCCTCCGTGTCGCTGAGCCATGAACCCTCCGATATCTTGAAGGCACAGCCTCCGCGTCGAAAATGCATGGACCCATTAGCACCTTGAAGGCATAGCCTTCGTGCCGAAGATGTATGGACCCACCAGCATCTTGAAGGCATAGCCTCCATGCCTAGCCTCCATGCCGCTGAGCCATGAACCCTCCAACATCTTTAAGACCTAGCCTACGTACCGGAGATGTATGACCCCGCCGGCACCTTGAAGGTATAGTCTCCATGCCGACGAGGTGTGAACCCTCCTCATGTGGGAGAGGTGTGGACCCCCTGGTAACTCAAAGGCGCAGGCTGAGTACCGATTGAGGTCGCATCAAACCAAGAGCCTTGCTCATACCCAACTCGACCAAGCACCAAGCACCCCTAAAGAATCGACCAAGCACCCCTAAAGAATTCAGCCTTGCTCATACCCAACTCGACCAAGCACCCCTAAAGAATCGCACCCTCCAACCGCTAGCAGCCGCAGGATGCGAGGAGGCCGAGAAAGGGAAGACAAACAAAGTGCTGGTGCCACCAAAATTGTAAGGCAAAAGGTGAAGTCAGGACAATACAATTTTATTCATACATCATACATACATACACATACATTCATACATCATAAATACATACATGTGCACATACATACATGCATACCTATGTACATATACATATAGTCACATGTGGTATAACCGTCTTAGAGGCTTCCCTGCCTTGGCTAAAGCCATCATAATGATAGCGCTAATAGAAGGCGCCCTCCGCCCGCTCATGGCCAATAAACGCGAGAGTTCCCGGAGAGTCACGGAGCCAAAAGGCTTGATCAATCATGCACAGATTGCAGAATTTTGCTAGCTCCAAAAGGCTTGATCGATCTTGCACAAGTTGCAGAATTTTGCTAACTCTGTGAAAATACATCATTATCAAAGAATTACAGGACTAGTGCGAGAATCGAGATCGACTTCATTGGATAGCTCTGCCTCCGTCACACTCCTCAGCCTCGCCGTCGACTCCACTTCCGGCGTCCACCGCTGAGGGGATAGCAGGTTGACTTCCTCAGCCTCACCGTTGACTCCACCTCCGGCATCTACCGCTGAGGGGTTAACGGGCTACCTCCCTCAGCCTCACCATCAAATCTGCCTCCGGCTTCCGCCGCCAGGGACTCCGAATAGCCCTATCTCCGTCACGCCCCTCAGCTTCGTCGTTGACTTCGCCTCCAGCTTCACTCCGACACACCAGCCAGCCTCACCTCTGTCGAGCATCATAACAGGATCCGGACCATGTTACCTCCATCGGACATCATCGCTGCCGCTTACAGTTTTACAAGGACAAGAAGTTGTTCGGGGTATCCTAACACTAAGGTGGGGGTGGAGCTAGTTATCTGATCATCCGCTCGCCCCTCGAAACCTCAGAGCCAGCGGATGAGGGGGTACTATTGGGGGAACGTCCTAGCCTGAATATATTTAGACGATGCACTGTGGAATTACTATAGCTATCATAGTATCTTAGCCACCACATAGTATGTAAAGAGATGAAATGCCTAAAATACCCCTCTATGCATATGGTTGTAACATAATATCTTAAAGGCAAGTTGGTAATTTCCCTTGCCCATTCTCTCTATACATAAACTCTCAAAGGGTAGGAGAGAGAGAACCCTAGGGGTTTTCCCCATTATACAGAGGATATCTCTCTTTGCTCTCTCTTCTTCCGACTCATAGGTTCATCTTCAAACTTAAGCCTCCTCTTATAAGCAGGGCTCTCGAGGTAGTAACACCAACGGCATCGAGTTTGTCGCCACGGTGGCTCACAGCCACACAAAGGCGGGTCTCAATTAAGAATAAATTCCTCTTGTGCTACAGAAAATTCACCCATTTCCCTTATGTGTCATTGACATGTGGGCCTAGACCCACATGTTCAGTAGCATATAAGGGATTGGCTGACATAAGAAGAGAAACACACCTATAGTAGTTGCAAATATTTCGTACTAATTTTTGCCAACTAACATTAGAAAAGGTAAAAGCACACACAATTTATCTACAGCCTGCAAATCAATTGAAGAAACGGATAGCAAGAATTGATAATTACCTCAATGAGCACAAGACCAAGATGTAAACGGGGTATAATGCTTCAGCCTGTAGGTTTTCACCATTTTTCTACTGGCGACCAAATTAAATGAACATATGGAGCAGGTAAAGAACAAAGAGGCTCAATCTACCGAGTAGGAAGTATAAAAGCAGTAGCTATTTTGATCCTATGCAAGCACAAACCAGAGGCATGAAGCACAATGAAGCAAAGACTGGAAAGGCAGAGCACGATAGAAGTACACACCTGTAGCCTTGAGAAGACAAACCGTCACACATCGATGTGATTGGTTGGTGGCCTCGCTGGTGTACTCTACATTGACGGTGGCAAGAATGGCAACATCGGCTTCCCGACGACCGTCAGCGGTGCCTGAGATGGCAAGGAAGGGGTGGCGGGCCAGCGGGCCAGCGAGGCTGTGGCGGGAACAGAGATGCTAAGGATCCAGATGGCAGGCTGACGAGGGTGGGGCGGAGCTAGAGACCGGGCAGAGGACGAGGTTGTGGGGCCGCAGATAGGGTTGAAGAAGACGGGTGGCCTTTTTTGTTCGGTTGTGCACTGCACTGGTGTGCTTCTCTGGTGGATCAATGGATGGCCGCTTGGGGCAGAGCTGTGGCCGGCACCTTAGATGTAGGTGAGAGCAGTGGGAGGAAGCGATGTTGAGGGCTCGCACGCTCGGCGTTGGTCGAGCTCCACTGTGGAGCGGCTGGTGGCGAAGCACAACTGAAGACCCGATGGTCAACAACCTTGGGTGGAGGAGCGCTCAGACGGCGGCCTCCGGGGGGTGGGGTAGCGAGAGCGGCGGTGGTGGAGGGGGATTGCTAATGCGGCGGGCAGAGGCCACGATAGGGATTGAGGCTGGCTGGGTTGTACCTTCCGTTGGATGGGATAAGACTGGAAATCAACGGCTGTGATGGAACACAAGGAGCAAACTTAGGATTTAATCTCAAGTACTTTTCTTCATTTCTTGTTCTTTCTTTGTTTATGTTGGTTCGATCCTTATTTTTGTCTTTCATTTTCCACTATATGAATTGTTCTATCCATAATTTCTTTGAATAATCAACAAGATAGATAAACTCTTGTTGGTTTATTTTTACTTTATATAGTGTTGTGAACTAGGGGAATATCTCCCTTGAAACAACAGATCATCTCTCACCAAGTATAACTGTTAAAGTTATCCCACATTGGTTGTGGAAGGACAATACATCTAACTTAAAAAGAAGGAAGCTCTTCGCCTCATTAGCTAGCTTTTGGGGGTAGAAAGACCATTTCGATCATACAGTAACACTGACATTAAATTAGTAGAACAATAACACCGATCTATGGAACACTAGAAGAAACCTTCAGTCTAGTGGAACAAAGCAATGAACTAGAAGAAACGTTGTTGTGACAAAACCTTCAGAACAGGAGCTTATTCGGGTTGTGTAGCCATTTATTTTGTTCCACTACAATATATATTGTTGTATACAAAATGCTATGAACCAACTATGCGCGGGTGACCGCTAGGAAGCTAACCACCGGTTAAACCTACACAAGTGAAGACTTCCACTCCGTCCTAAAAGATTCAAATAGAAGTTTCAACTGGAAAAGTTTCATCAACGAAGTTTGGACAATGGTAAATGGTTCTAGTTAAAACAACTTGAACAAGTTTCAACTAGTGAATTTAAACTCCAGAAAAGATTCAATTGAAAATTTTGGCTGGAAAGTTTCAACTAAGGTCATGTTTGTTTCGTACTTTTGCTTCATGTCTCTCTGCTGCCAAAAGCTAGAAGCCAGAAACTAAATAAACAGGGTTGCTGAGAAATAGTTCCTAGAGAAGTCAGAAGCCTGCTTTCAGAAAAAATAAACTAAAAGCTGAGAAACTCGCTGAGTATAGCTATTCTAAGAAGTTATGTATCGAAAAGGCAAAACTTTATTATAAAAACCAATAACATATTGTCAAAAAATAGCTTTTTAAAAAACAAAAATAGAAATAGCAAACAAACCGACCTAAAACCACTAGCTTTTGTGGCAGGCGCCCACTAATTAGATTTTTTATAACAGACTCGTATGGAGTGGGAACATTAAAAGCACCTATTAGCCTAGAAACTAGACTGAATATTCCTTGGTACCTTTCTATTAAGAAAAAAATATCCAGTGTACATTAATTTTCACTTAACATATGAATCTTTTTTGGACCTCCTGCGGTCTTACAAACCAACCTAAATTGAAGGTCTAAAAAATATCTGGTGTACATTATCAATACTATCACTAACGTTGGTAGAATTCGTGAGCTCGACTATCTACTTCTTTTTGACCAGAAGTCAGGTTCGATCATCAACTCAGGGTCGATCACTAGTTGTGTTTAATCACCTACTCGAATTCGACAATCTACTCGGTTTCGACCACTAGTCGAGTCAACCATCTACTCGAGTTCGACCACTAGTCACTCCGACCACCCACTCGGGGTTCTGATCAGTCACTCCGACCACCCACTCGGGGTTTGACTAGGCACTCTGACCACCCACTCGGGTCCAACCACCTAGTCGGATTCGCCCACCTTCTCAGATCCGACCACTTAGTTAGAGTCGTCCACCTTCTCGGATCCGACCACCATAGCCGAAACAAAGGTGGTCAAAGTTCAGAGAGAGAGTATCTTTTTATTACCTTTATACCCCTGCTCTTTGGAAAAAGTTTGTGACCCATATACCTCTTTCGACTTAGAAAAGTCAGTAGAATAGTTTTGAGTTTGTGTCACATTCGAAAAAAAGCAAAAAGCAAATAGTGCCAAAAAAAAGCAAAGAGTGCAAAAAGGGAGAAAAAAAGAGAGAATTAAAAAAAAATCAGTTTGTATTGTGAATTTTGTTCATTTGTGCTTGTGTCTGATATAGTCTTTGTCTTACTTGAGCTAGTTTTAGGAACGTGATCGGGCTAGCAACTGTGACGAGTACTGTGGACTTTTATTCAGCTTTGCTAATCTGATTTCATTAACTGCTATTCCTTGCTACTCAATATTGCCTATCCAAGCTACACCTTCTCTCGATCAGAACAGTATCTTCCCTTGCAACTATCTCACTCACACCCGATAAGGTATCACGAACCAGCCACCGGTTGTGCCAACTGCAGTGATTGGTAAGAACACTTGCAAGAGTGTGGTAAGACGCTTGAGAATGTATGACTCCACCTCTACCACCTAGTAGTTGATAGGGATAATTTATCTTTTGTTGTTTTCTATCTTTGACTAACCATGGTAGGAGAAGCATCGAATGCACATGAGTGTGTTTTGAGGGAAGAACTCACAATATTGTTGGATGATCATTGACAAACTATTAATGACGATATTTACAAGAAGCTTGCGGAAACCAATACCGCATTGCAGCGACTCGATGAAAGCATTGCAATGCTCAATGCACGCTTTGATCGATTGGTTAATCTGCCGCCGAACAATGGTCGAGTGGATCCTCATGGTGTAGCCTATGAACAAGAGGAGCCCGTCATGGATGATGAAATTTTGAGACAAGAACGTGACGCCTTTGATGAACGATAAAGGAACTGATTGAACTTCAACCGTCAAGGTATGAGAGGTAATAATTTTCAGCAACATAACCCACATATTAATGATGATCCATTTGCTAAGTTTAAGTTTACTATACCATTTTTTGAAGGTGCTTATGATGCTGAAAGGTATTTAGATTGGGAGATGACGGTAGAACAAAAGTTTAATGCTCATTTAGTTCCTGAAATGCATAGAGTTAGGCAAGCCACTAGTGAATTTAAAAATTTTGCAATCATCTGGTGGAATAGGGTATGCATTAATGGATTAGCGCCTACTACATGAAATGCTTCAAAGGTTGTTATGCGTAGCAGATTTGTTCCACCCTCTTTTAAACGAGATTTGCGTAAGAAATTGCAGCGCTTAAACCAAGGTGATAGATACGTAGAAGAATATTATCGGGAGCTTCAAATTAGTATGCTGCATTATGATATTATTGAGGATGAAGAGACTACAATGGCACGTTTTTATGGAGAGTTAAGGCGTGAAATTTAGGACATAGTTGATTACAAAGAATATGATAGTATTCCTAGATTGTTCCAACTTGTGTGTTTGGCAGAAAAAGAATTACAGGGACGTCAACAGAGGTCAAGGAGCAATTTTGGAAGCACAACTACTTCCAAATCAACACCGGGTCAAGTCAAAATAGCCTCGCGTTCAGCTACACGGTCTGCTACCCCTTATCGAGTAGGGCGCGTTCAACAGTACCTTCGATACCGTCACACGCTCCCGAGGTAAGCAAACCCGTAAGTGTGCAGGGTCTAGTAAAGAGCTCTTCTTAGATTGCCTCGACTGGTCGCACGACTGGGATTATTTGCCACCGATGTAAGGGAATGGGTCATGTCATCAAGGATTGTCCAAGTCAGCGCGCATACATTCTAATAGAAGACGGTGGATATGTAAGTACTAATGATGTTGATGATGAATATGCTCTTGCAGCTAACCATGCAGGTGACGAGGATGGATGTGAGACGGATATCAACCATGAGGAAGTGTTCGATGCCACTGCCACAGAGGATTATCGAACCCTCATTGTGCAGCGAGTGTTAAGCACTCAAATGGAGCAAGCGGAATAGCTACAATGCCACAATTTGTTTCAGATATTCCTCATAGTCAAGGATTATCATGTTTGAGTTATTATTGATGGAGGAAGCTGCAACAACTTGGTAAATTCAAATATAATTAAGAAGCTTGCCTTGCCGATAAGAATCATCCTCACCCTTATCATATTCAATGGTTCAACAACAGTGGTAAGGTGAAGGTAATGCAAACAGCTAGGGTACATTTTTCTATTGGTTCATACCATGATTGTGTTGATTTCGATATAGTGCCCATGCAAGCATGTTCATTTTTGTTAGGACGATCAAGGGTGTTTAATATTGATGCAACACATCGTGGTAGAAGTAATAAGTACACCCTTATGCATAAAGAAAAGAAAATAATTTTTCTGCCTTTAACCCGTGCTGAAATTGTGAAATATGAACAAGCGATAGCTGAAAATAAGAGAAAAGAGTTTGAAAATGAATCTGAAAATCAGCAAGTAGCTGAAAAAGTTTTTCTACCCAAAAAGGAGAAGGCAACAACAACTTCTCAGTCTGATGGAATTAGACTGAAACGGTTTGTTATGCTTGCTACTAAATCTGATCTTGCTGAAATTTATGCTACTAAGCTGCCATGTTATGCTTTGATGCAAAGAGACCTTAGTTTCACTCGAGAATATATCTAGCTCTTTGCCTCCTGCTATTGCTAACCTTTTGCAGGAGTTTTTGGATGTATTTCCAGCTAAATTTCCCCCGGGACTACCACCAATTCGAGGGATAGAACATCAGATTGATTTGATTTCGGGAGCAACTTTGCTAAACCGTGCTGCATATAGGACCAACCCGGAAGAGACCAAGGAAATTCAGCGACAAGTCCAAGACCTTTTGGATCTCAGGTACATACGAGAAAGTCTTAGTTCTTGTGTTGTTCCTGTTCTTTTGGTTCCTAAGAAAGACGATAGTTTGTGTATGTATGTTGATTGTAGAGCTATAAATAATATTACTATAAGATATTGTCACCATATCCCTAGGTTAGATGCTATGTTTGATGAGTTGAGTGGTTCTATAATTTTCACTAAAATTGACTTGCGAAGTGGATACCACCAAATTAGGATGAAACTTGGAGATGAATAGAAAACTACGTTGAAAACTAAGTTTGGCTTGTATGAGTGGTTAGTAATACCTTTTGGGTTAACTAATGCACTTAATACTTTCATGCGATTGATAAACGAAGTTTTACATGCTTTCATTCGAAGATTTGTGATGGTATACTTTGATGATATCTTGATTTATAGCTAGTCACATGAGTCACACTTTGATCATCTACGTGCTATTTTTAATGCTTTGAGAGATGCACGTTTGGTCGGTAACCTCGAAAAGTGCATCTTTTGCATGGATCAAGTCTATTTTCTTAGCTATGTTGTTAATCCACATGGAATAGAAGTGGATGAAGCAAAAATTGAAGCCATAAAGAGCTGGTCAACCCCTAATACTGTTACTCAAGTAAGAAGCTTTCATGGTCTTGTGGGTTTCTATCGGCGCTTTATGCGAGATTTCAGCACCATTGCTGTCCCATTGATTGAATTGATTGGTTCGTTGCGTGGTTCGTCTTCTTCGTCTGGGTGTCTCGGTTGGCTCTCTTCTTTTGTTCAACTTAGTTGCCTCTCTCTTTTTTTTTCTTTTTTTCTCTGGTGTGCCGACTCTTTTATGCACTCGCCGGCCATGACATACCCCGAACGGGAAGGAAGGGGTACAAGTTTCAAGACGCCGTGACTGAGAAAAGCGTCATCATTTTCTCTGGGCGAAGTGACAGGGGCGGTGGAAAAACGCGGCGCGCGTCCGGTCGCTCGCCACTATGGACGCCCTGGCAACAGGCGCCGTTGGGAGGGCCCACCGGGCAGCCGCAGAGGCACCCGGCGTGCCCACCCTGTCTTGTTCCTCTGCCACGGCAGGGCGGCAGGCGGAACGTCTCGGTCCTGGCAACGTTATCCCGAGATATGCCGGATGATACGGGACGGGACCCGTGCAATTAATGGCCCCACGCCTCTCTGCCAAAGCATGGCAGGGACTGACGCTGCGGCGGGAGCAGTTGGGGATGTCAGGCCGCGCATGCCCATTAAATGCGGTCTCGGACCTCTGACGGGCTGACACCTCATCGGCGGGCCCCTCTGTGTCATCGAGGCACCGAGTGCTCGGGGGTACTGTTTACCTCCCCGAGCACTCTCTCCCGAGCACTCTCGCACGAACCTTCGGGGAACCGAGTGCTCGGGGGCTGCCACGTGCAACCCCGAGCACTCTCTCCCGAACACTTTTGTACTAACCCTCGGGGAACCCGGCGCTCGGGGGCTGCCGCACGCGGCCCCCCGAGCACTCTTTCCCGAAACTCAGCTCTTCTGATCGTCGGGGGACTAGGGTACTTGGACTCAGCGGGTCATCGGGGAACTGGGGTGCTCGGGGACTAGAGGCTGTGGCCCCGAGCACCTTCTCTCAGAACTTAGATTTTCCTCATCCCGCGGGAGGGACCTCGCGGGATGGTGACACGTGGCGGACGGCTGGCCTGGCCTCGGGACTCAGGGACCCCCGGTTCCTGATACACCGATAGTAGCCCCCGGGCCTATTGGCAGGCGACGGCACGGAGAATGCGGATGGGCCCTTCGTCGCAGACGAGGCCGAGGCTGGCGTGGACGCCACATGGCAGGCTTTCGAAAGATGGCCTTTTAGACCCGGGCCTCTGGTACGACCCAACGGGGAGACAAGCGGACACGCGTCCACACAACTCCCGAAGGGCATGACAACGATACGGGCGTCACGCGCGGCTGCCGCGCAGATCGAGGAAAATACGCCTGGCAGCCGTTGACGCCGCACGACCAGCAGGAGATTCGCCTGGCAGTTGCGTCGACCGAGGGAACCGTCCCGCCGAATGCACTGTTGGCAGGAAACGTTTGAACTTTGAGATATAAAAGGGGGAGGGGATCGATTCGCCCCCCTCTTTACGCCTTCTTGCGATCTTGCTCTTGTCTCCTTCGTGCCCCGGAGCCCTTAGAAATCCTTCAGGCGATCGGAGCGCTTCTCCTCCTTCCTCTCCACCACCAAAAAAACTTTCCCTCCCGTCGAGATGCCGAGGGCCGGAGGAGGCCGTCGTGACAGGACTTCGGACAGCGTGCTACCGGAATCTCGCTTGAAGAATGAAGAGGCGGTGGAGAAGATCAGGAAGCTGCTAGTCCCCGAGGGCCAGCAGGGAGCCGCGGTGGTGACGCCGGCGAACTTCCCACCGGCGACGACCGTTCCCGGGCGAATCGTCTTGTTCACTTCTTTTGTGGCGGCGGGACTGGTGCCGCCATTCTCAACTTTCTTCCTCCAAGTCCTCGACACCTACGGCATCCAACTGGTGCACTTGAGCCCCAACTCCGTCGTGGTGCTGGCGGTGTTCGCGCACCTCTGCGAGATGTTCGTGGGGGTGGTGCCTTCGATGACGCTTCTCCGACATTTCTTCGTCCTGCGGCCGGTCGGGAAGAAGAGGGGGTACTCCACGGTGGACGTCGCGGGGTGCTGCAATCTTCGGCTGCGAGACGGCTTGGGGGAGCAGTACATCCCCCAGGTGCTGCGCAGTAAATGGGAGGAGTGGCGGCGGGACTGGTTCTTCGTCGACGTCGACCCCCATGATCGTCTCGTTCTACCGGAAGCGACGGCGGAGCCCCGGAAGTTGACGTGGGAGGTGCCGCTGCCGGAAGATGTGAGGTTGGAGCCGGTGTTCGAACGCATCAGATTCCTACGGAACTCCAGGCTGACTTCGGTAATGGTGGTGGCGAATTTCTTGCGCCGCTGCCTGGCGCCCCTGCGGGAGCGGGACCGGCCGTGCTGGCTCTACACCGGGCCCGAAGACATTACCCGGACCCAAATCGACGCTAGCTGGGATCTGGGCCCAGCGGAGTTGAGAGGCATGACCCGAGTGGTGACCGGCGTGGAGGACACGAGCCGGGCGGTGCTCCTGTGGCCGGAGATGGCGCTCTGCGCTAACCCCGAGCGCGCGGCGATCTTGGCGAAGCTGCCGGAGTTCGACGCCCAGGGGCTCGTCGACCGGCCGAGGAGCCGGAGCCCTGAGGCCCCCAAGCTCCCTGGTTTGGACGAGCTGGCCAGCGAGGAGACCGCGGGCAGCCCGGTGCGGGCCAGTGGCCCGGGCGCCGTGTGCAGCGAGCCGCAGGCCGGTGGTGGAGCCGCTGCGGGCAGCAGCCGCCGTACCGGAGAGGAGGGCACCGCCGACAGCGCAGCAGCGGCGGCGCCGGGGGATCGGGGGAAGCGCCCCTGAGTCTACATCCCAGTGCTAGACTCCCCACCGTCGCCATCGGCAGCAACAGCGTTCCCGGTCCTGGAACCACGCCTTGTGAGGATGGGGCCTGACTCAGCGCCCGGGAACCGCGCGGCGGCCCCACCGAGCCCTCGGCGGAAGAGGAGACAGGAGGATTCCTGGCCGGCCCCGCCGGACCCGGACTTCAGGCTCCCAGCGGCCAAATGGCAGTACCGAAGGACTACGATCGAGTAAGTTTCATCCCTCGCTCATTCTTGGGCGCTCTTTGCCCGAACTTGGCTTTGATTTTAAACTTCGTCTATCTCCCGAAGGTCGCCCACGGGCGCCACCGCGATCGAAGGAGCGCCGGCACCGGCGCCAGAGCCAATCCCGCCGGCCGAGCCGAGGCAGGCGGATGCAACGATGGCGGGGGGGGGGGCAGCGGATGCGACGGCCGAGGGGAGGACGGCGGAAGCGGCGGCCGAGGGAAGGACGGAGCCGTCGCCCGAACCTTCGGCGCTAGTGGAACCTACCTCGGGTATGCAGAGCCTGGGGTGGATGGTGATGGAAGGAGCGGCCTTGCCGGGGCCGGCGGATGCGGCGGCCGAGGCAGGAACGCGGCCGTGGCCCGAGCGCCCGGCGGCGGTCCAACCTACCCCTGGCATGCCGAGCCCGGGGAGGATGATGGTGTGGCGACCCTTGGGGACCCCGGACCCCCCGGAGGCGGATCACGGGGAAACCAACGTTCCATCGGCGCCCGGCCGGCCTGCCGACCCTTTTCTGGCCGCGATCAAGGGCGTCCAGGTGGCGGTCGAGCGGCTTGACGCGGCGGTGGACGCGAAGGAGGGGCAGCTTGAAGCAGAGTGCGCCCGGCTGGTCTTGGAGAGGGCGCAGCTTGCGAGCGCCCAGGACGAGGCCCGCGCGGTGGCCGCGCGGGATCTGAAGCTTCTGGAAGATACCCGCGCGGAGGTTGCGCGGGAGCGAGAGGTTCTGAAGGCTGCCCGCGCCGAAGCCGCGAGGGAGCGAGAAGACGCCGCCAGCCTGGCTGAGGCGTCGCGGCAGCAGGCTGCCGAAGCCCTTGCCAGGGCGGGGCAGGCGCAGGAGAGGGAGGAGGCGGTCGCAGTCCGCGAGAAGGCTGCGGAGGAGCTCCGGGCTGAGCTGACCCGCCGAGAGGGCGAGGCCGATCAGACGCGCGCCAGCCTCCAACGTTGGGAAGAAGACCTCAGGAAGATTAAAGAAGACATCCGCCGGTGGGAGGAGGACCTCTCCATCCGGGAGGTCGAGAGCGAGATCACGGCGGCCGATCTGGGCGCCCGGGAGGACTTGCTGGCCCGCCGGGAGGGGGAGGCTGCCGCGGCAGCGACGGCCACTGCCACCAGGGAGGAGGAGAACGCTAAACACAAGGTGGAGCTGACCGCCCGTGAGCGCGCCTTGTCCGAACTGGTGGCGTAGACAAAGCAAGCCGCCGGCTCCGCAACCGACGGCGGTTCTTCTGGCGCGGTCGGGGGCCAGGAACTCGAGGAGCAGCTGCGGGCCGCGAAGGAGAAGCTCGAGACTGCCTTTGTCTCGCGGGTCAACCTGCAGTAGATGATGGAGGACGTACTCCAGCGGATGCGGCGGGCTGTGGAGAAGGCCGGCCTTGGGCGACTCGTCGCGAACGAGAAGAGCGATGGCCTCGGACGACAAGTCGTGGGGCTTCAACAGATCTGCGAGCGCCTTGAGGTGCTGCCCTGGGCCGTCCAGGAGCTTGCCGCCCAGGAAGGGCGCGGGTTGGCCCACGCGGTGGCCGAGCACGTCCTGGCCTGCTACCAGAGCAGAGACTCGAACTTTCCGCTGGAGCCAGCGCGGGAAGGAGTAGTCGAAGCCTTGGGAGAGGCCGCCCGGGAAGCAGTTCGGAGCACCGCTGCCGAGGTGGCAGCTGGCTTCAGGCGGGAAGTGCCGCCGCCGCCAGCTCCCGGGGGAGACGACTCCGATGCTGACTCTGCCTTCGATTAGGCTTTTGTAGTAGTTTTCTCTTCTTTTGTTTTTGTCTTGGCTGGATGTAAATATGGGAGTGATCCCTTAGAAATACTTGTATCCCCTTTGTAAATATAATGGGAGATTTTCTTTGGGCTCGCAACTCCGGTGCTCTTGAGTACTTAGCGTTTCCTCTGATGTTTTGCCTTGGGGTCCCGGGGAGTACTTAGTCGGGCCGTTCCCGACCTTTCCGTCCCTGAGGACGGAGTCGTCCCGATTGTCGTTCTTGGCGCGTTCAGCTCCCGAGCCCTCGCGAGTCCACATCGTCTAAGTCAGAAGGCAAAGACACGAACTTCCTTGCTCGGGAGATGGATCGATCCAGCACGGAACACGACATGACCGGTGAACACTTTTTCACCTCGCGACCACTCAGTCAGCAGACCGGAGACACGCACGGGCGGGAATGCGACCAAGAATCCTCATGATTCGGTGGTGCCCGGGCTTAAGACGGACCGAACCGAGCACCGACAGCCCGCCCCTGAGGCCTAGGCTCCGGACTACTCGAGTGGCTCGAGCGATAGGATTACCGAGGGCACCCGGGGACTCGGTAGTGCTCGGGGCCCTTAAAAGCGGACCGAACACCACGACCACCACGAAGGACTTCGGTCGGACATTACCGCACGTACAGTACACCTTTCCACGGACCGTTCTGTCGTTCTAGGAAAAAGTAGACACACGGCAGGGTTTTGTGTGCAAGGAGATCATCTCACCGGGAGATTAGCATACGAGGGGCCCCGAGGATGACTCGGGAACAGAATAATATTGGATGTAAATTCCTCTAAATTTAACCACTCACCGGACAACTGTCAACCTTTTGACCGACCGATCCAGGAGGGGCGTGCGCTCCAAGCTCGGGGTGCTCGGGGGCTTGGTTCCTTCAGCCGGGGCGCCCGAGCGTCAAGGGGCACGCGAGGAGCCCGGGGTCGGGTGACCTCGACCACTCATGCCTAAGTGGTGGGACCATCCGAGGACCCTTGGGGCCGATCAGCGACCTGGTCATCAAGGCCCTCGCGGTCAAACTGCTTTTGCTTTGATTGTCGACCTGTGACTTAAGAGAGAATAGGGAATTTCTTTGCTTGGTGCGCTCTGTCAGTGCGGTACTTGTTATAGACTGCTCTCGTTTTCGACCCGAGACCTCTTGAATACCCAGACTGACGGGCAAGAGTAGGCAGAGGCAATAACCCAGAGGTCCTATGGTTTGGTGGTGCCCGGGTATGACAGACCAGACCGAGCACCAACAGCCTGCCCCTGGGGCCTAAGCTCCGGACTACTCGAACAGCTCGAGTGATAGGATTACCCAGAGCGTCCAGGAACTCGGTAGTGCCCGGGAGCCTGTCACGACACCAAACACCACAGCCTACCACATCGGACGTAAGTCAGCGGTAACTGCCCGCGTGCATACCGATTGGGATTCTTTTATCAGCGGGGAAAATGAGAGAGCGAACTTTTTCTCGCACAATCGAGCATCTCACCAGACAGATTAAACGTATGGAATCCAGAAAAATGAATTTGACACGACGATTACACATTAACATTTACATTGAATTGACAAATTTTACAAGGTTGGGTGACTTACCCAGCTAGTGGTAGCCCCCGGTCAACTTGGGCGGGGGCGAAGCCCCCAGCCTGGTTGACCTGAGCCACGAACATGACCATCTACGGGTAGAACCTGCGCAGGTGCTCGATGTTCCATGGGTTGGGAAGTGGTCGTTCGTCTTCTGCCGCCAACCTGAAAGAACCTTCTCGCGGGACCCCGATCACGGTGAAGGGACCCTCCCACATAGGGGATAGCTTATTCTTTCCTTCGCGCGACTGGAGGCGTCGGAGAACTAGATCCCCCACCTCAAAGGACTGTGCCCGAATGTGGCGCTGGTGATAGCGCCGCAAGCTTTGTTGGTACCGAGCCGCCCGGATGGCGGCACGCCACCGGCGCTCTTCCAGGTAGTCGACGTCGTCGCGTCTCTGCTGCTCCTGCTCGCCCTCAGAGTATGCAAGCACCCGAGGGGAGCCTAGAGTGAGCTCGGAGGGGAGGACTGCCTCAGCGCCGTAGACGAGGAAGAATGGAGTCTCCCCGGTGGCGCGGCTTGGCGTGGTCTGATTAGCCCATAGCACGGCGGGCAGCTCGTCGACCCATCCCTTCCCGTGCTTTGCGAGCACGTCATAGGTCCGGGTCTTGAGGCCCTTCAGTATGTCCGCGTTGGCGCGCTCAACTTGCCCGTTACTCCGAGGATGAGCGACGGAGGCGAAGCAGAGCTTGATGCCGAGGTCTTCGCAGTAGTCCCCGAACAGGGCACTCGTGAATTGGGTGCCGTTGTCGGTGATGATCCGGTTCGGGATGCCAAAGCGACTGGTGATGCCGCGGATAAACTGGAGCGCCGTGTTCTTGGTCACCTTGATGACTGGGACCGCCTCCGGCCACTTGGTGAACTTGTCGATGGCGACGTAGAGGTACTCATAGCCCCCGATTGCTCGGGGGAATGGACCCAGAATGTCCAACCCCCAGACCGCGAAAGGCCATGACAGGGGGATGGTGTGAAGAGCCTGAGCTAGCTGGTGAATCTACCTTGCGTGGAACTGGCACGCTCTGCAGCGCCGAACCAGCTCGGAAGCATCCTGGAGGGCTGTAGGCCAGTAGAAACCTTGCCGGAAGGCCTTCCCGACCAGCGTGCGGAACGATGAATGGCCACCGCACTCGCCCTCGTGGATCTCAGCGAGGAGCTCGCTGCCTTCTACCCGGGAGATGCATTTCAGGAGGATGCCTACTGCGCTACGCCGGTAGAGATCCCCATCTACTATGGCATAGCGTCTGGACTGCCGAGCTACTCTTTTGGCAGATGCCTCATCCCCGGGAAGGGACTTTTCCTTCAAGTACCCTCGGATGTCGGACATCCACGAGGTATCTTGAGAACATTTAGCAAGTGCAGCACACTCGTCGGACGGCGGCACCCTGACGGGGCTTCCCACTGAGGGCACCGCCGGGGTCCCCTGAATTGGGTTCGAGGTTTCCCCTTCGTCCTGTTTGGCAGGCAGGACGGAAGGCCGTGTGAGTCTTTCTTCAAAGACTCCGGCATGGACGCGCGCATGGGAGGAGGCCAGGTGGGAGAGCTCGTCAGCTAGAGCATTGTCAAGGCGAGGGATGTACCGCAACTCAAGGCCATCGAAGCGCCTCTCCAGCTTCCTGACTGCTGCCACGTACGCCGCCATTTGAGGATCCGTGCACTGGTACTCTTTGGACACCTGGTTGATCACCAGCTGGGAGTCTCCCTTGACCAGGAGGCGACGAATCCTGAGCCCCACCACAGCTCGGAGGCCAGTGATGAGACCTTCATATTCCGCCATGTTGTTGGATGCGCGAAACTGCAACTGTATAATGTACTGGAGTTCTTCACCCGTTGGGGAGGTGAGAACCACTCTGGCCCCCGCGCCTTTCAGCGTGAGGGAACCGTCGAAGTGCATGACCCAGTATCCGGGCGCACCGTGCCCGGGATACGCAGAAATCTCCTCTGGGACGACCTCGGGGACGGGTGTCCACTCTGCCACGAAGTCGGAGAGCGCTTGGCTTTTGATCGCCTGACAACTGACAAAGTGCAGGTCGAACTCCGCCACCTCCACCGCCCACTTGACAACTCGCCCGGTGCCTTCTCGGGTCCGGAGGATGGGTCCCAGCGGATACGTGGTAACCACCGAGACCTTGTGCGCTTGAAAGTAATGGCGCAGCTTCCAGGAAGCGATGAGCACGGCGTAGAGCATCTTCTGGGCCTGGGGATACCTTGTTTTGGCCTCCCGGAGGACTTCACTGATGAAGTACACCGGTCGCTGTACCCGGCGGGCCCGGACGGTGGCTTCACCCGAGGGGCTGTTGCAGCCCCCAGGCTCGGCGGCGTGGTCGGGGTTAGCCGGGTGCTCGGGCTCGACTCCCTGGTCGGGAGGAGCAGAGTGCTCAGACTAGACCCCCTGCTCGGGGGGAGGCAAGTGCTCGGGCTCGACCCCCTACCTGGGGGGAGCCACGAGGGCTGGGGAGTGCCCGGGGGCGGCCGGGAGCTGGGACCCAGCACCTGGTCCCGCGCACTCGTCGCATTCCACCACCAACACCATGCTTACGACCTGAGGAGTGGCCGATACATAGAGCAGTAGGGACTCGCCTTCGGAGGGAGCCACCAGCACGGGTGGTGAGGTGAGGTACTTCTTCAGATCGCGGAAGGCCTGCTCGGCCTCTGGCGTCCAATCGAAATGACCAGTCTTCTTCAGAAGCTTGAAGAGGGGGAGCCCGCGCTCCCCGAGCTTGGAGATGAAGCGCTCGAGGGCCGCCATGCAGCCGGCGAGACGCTGGACCTCTTTGAGTCGAACCGGGGGTCGCATCTGCTCGATGGCCCGGATCTTCTCTGGGTTGGCCTCGATCCCTCGGCCAGAAACCAAGAAACCGAGGAGCTTGCCCGCCGGCACCCCGAAGACACACTTCTCAGGGTTGAGCTTGAGGCGGGTGGTGCGGAGACTGTTGAAAGTTTCGGCAAGGTCTTCGAACAGGGTGGCACGATCTCGGGACTTGACCACGAGATCGTCGATGTAGGCCTCGACGTTGCGGCCAACCTGCGAGTCAAGGGTAATACGAATGGCGCGCTGGAAAGAAGACCCAGCATTGCGCAAACCAAAAGGCATTGAAACATAACAGTAAGTCCCCACTGGGGTGGTAAAAGCAGTTTTTTCTTCATCCTCTACGGCCATGCGCATCTGGTGATACCCAGAGTTTGCATCTAAAAAACATAAAAGATCGCATCCCGCGGTTGCATCTACAATTTGATCAATGCGGGGCAAGGGAAAAGGATCTTTAGGGCAAGCCTTATTTAGGTCAGTGTAGTCCACGCACATGCAGAGCTTGCCGTTGGCCTTCGGGACGATGACTGGATTTAACAGCCAGTTCGGGTGGAGGACCTCTCGAATAAATCCGGCGTCAAGGAGCTTGCTGACCTGCTCCCGGATGAACTCCTGGCGCTCAGGCACCTGCCGCCGGACCTTCTGCTTCACCAGGCGGGCGTCCGGGCGCACTGCCAAGTGATGCTCGATCACCTCCCTAGGGATCCCGGGCATGTCGGACGGTTGCCATGCAAACACGTCTGCGTTGGCCTGGAGGAAGGTGACGAGCGCGCTTTCCTATTTGCTGCCCAGATCACAGCCGATCCGGACGACCTGGGTAGCGCCTTCGCCCACCACGACCTCCTTCGTAGGAACAGAGGCGTCGGCAGCGAGTCGGGGTTTGGATGAAGAGGGTCCCGGGCCCCCTGCGCAGCCTTCAACTTCGGCCCGTGCTGAGACCAGAGCCATGTAGGACTGCTCAGCGCAGGAGACGGCGCCGCCGGAGTCGGCAATCACGGAGATGGGGCCTGCTGGGCCCGACATCTTAATCATGAGATACGCATAATGCGCGGCCATCATGAACTTGGCGAGCGCCGGACGCCCGAGGATGGCGTTGTAGGGGAGGGGCAGCTCCGCGACATCGAAGAGGACGTTCTCCGTGCGGAAGTTGTCCCGACTCCCAAAAGTCACGGGTAGCTCGACCTGCCTGAGGGGCAGGGAGTGCCTGGGTGTCACTCCGCAGAATGGGAGCGACGGCCTTAGGCGCCTGGAGGACACCTGCAGTTTTTCAAAAGCCTCCTTGGAGAGGAGGTTGAGGCCCGCACCCACATCGATCAGCACTCTACCGACCTTGACATTACAGATGGTGGGGGACACCACCAGGGGTAGTCGCCCCACGGCTGCAGTACTCGCGGGGTGATCGGCCATGCTGAACGTGATCGGGGCATCCGACCACCTCAGGGGCCTGGCGGCCTCCTCGCTCGGGGTTGCCGAGCACACCTCGTGCCGCATGACCATGATGCCATGGCGCGAGGAAGGCGTGTAGGCGCCTCCGTCGATGAAAGCGACGGTATGCTCGGGCTCCTGGAAACCGAGCTCAGCGTTGTCGGGGGCGGCCTCAGCATCGCCTCCTCTGCGGGACTCGTCACGCTCCCTCTGGCGCTGCTCGATGAGACCCTTGACCGTACGACACTCCGTGAGATCGTGCCATCTGGTCTGGTGTATGGGGCACCATTTGCCTGGCTCGGGCCCCGTGTGAGCGGGGACCCTCATTGGAGCAGGAGCCCGGCCGGGTGCCGGGGCTCTTGCGGGAGCCGGTGCCCTAGCTGGTGCCGGGGCCCTCGCGGGGGGCGGGGCCCGAGGAGGGGCCCTGGCAGGGGCCCTTGTGGGCGCGGGCCGTCTGTCAGCGACCGCCCGGCGTTCTTGTCGGTGGTTGGGCTCTTGGGCCGGCCTATGAGCGGGGCCCTAGGCCGGCTCGACTAGAGCGGCCTCGCGCTTCCTTCTCTTCTTCTTTTCCTGCCTGTCGAAACGGGAATAACTTGGCTGGTCGGCGGTGGGGCGCGGAGCATGCCACGCCCGGGCCTCCGCCGCCTTGGCACACTTATCGGCCAGTGCAAAGAGCTCCGCAGTGCTTTTCGAGCATCCGCTCGTCGCGGACGCCCTGCCGGAAGGCGACGATGACAGCGTGGGGGGCTACCCGCGGGATGGTGTTGCGGACCTGGCTGAAGCGCTGAATAAAGCGCCGCAGCGTCTCCCCCTCCTGTTGCTTGATGGCGTGGACGTCGCACTCCAAGCCAGGGCGCGTGAACGTGCCCTGAAAGTTAGCCACAAACTAGTGGCAGAGGTCATCCCAGGAGCTAATAGACCCTAGGGGTAAGTTTATGAGCCAAGAACGGGCAGAGCCCCTCAAGGCCACATGGAAATAATTTGCCATCACCTTTTCGCTGCCTCCGGCTGCTTGGACGGCTGTACTGTAGATCTGGAGGAACTCGACGGGGTCGATGGACCCGTCGTACTTCTCCGGCAGCTCAGGGCGGAACTTGGAGGGCCACTTGACCCGACGGAGCTCAGTGGTAAAGGCACGGCAACCGGTGCCGTACCCAGTGGCGCGGGCGGTAGTCCTTGGTGGTGAATGCCGGCGAGCCGGGGATTCCTGGCGATCGTGGGCCGGGAAAGAGGAAGCCTGATCCTCTGCCTCGGCCTCCTGCCTTGTTTCCCGCTGGCGCTCGAGAGTGACGCGCGCATCCTCGTGGCCCCTCCTCTCGTTGAGACGCAAGCGGAGGTCTTGGGCTTCGGACGCGGCCAGGGGGGTGGCGCTCCGCCTGGAGGCCCCCCGGCCCGTGCGAACGTTGCCCGTTGATGAGCCGGTTCTGGCAGCGCCACGCCGGGTGGTGGCGCGAGAACTCCCGGCCAGCACCTGGCGGCGAGCAGTGCCGACCAGGGCGACGATGTCTTGGATCCACCGGCCTTCCGGAGTGTTCGGTGTTGCCTGGACGGGCGGGTGCCTGAGGAGAGCATGCGCCGCAAGCAGCGCACTCCCCGGGCCGGCCTCGCTAAAGGCGAGCCTACGCCGCAGAGGCGCCCAGCGCTGTCCAAAGGCGGACCTGGCGGCCGGAGCTTCGACCACCTGCTGGGGGTCGGACGGTACACCGGCGGCGGCGGCGGCAGCCCTGCTGGGCCCAGTGCCCTGGTCCCCTTGGGAGGGGAAAAACGCGCGTGGAGATAGCGGCTGCTGGGATGCAGCCGCGACTGGGACCTCCGGGACGTCGGGCAGCATTTCCTCACTGGAAGTGGAGCCGGAACGCTGGAGACGGTGCCCACCAGCCATTTTTTCTGTGGAAGAAAACAAACGAACAGATTCAGGGAAGTTCCCCCCTACCTGGCGTGCCAGCTGTCGGAGGATTAACTCCTGTTGCAGGGATCCCGAGAGACCCCTTTTTAGAGATTCGGCCGGGGGGATGATCCTGAATAAGTTCGTCGGAGAAATAAATGGAAGTGGAAGTAAATGCAACGGCCGGTGGTCGGGGAGTATCGACCTAGTGCAAAGGGAAGCAAATGCACCGGAGTTTAGACAGGTTCGGACCGCAAGGGGGCGTAATACCCTACTCCTGTATGGATGCAATAACTGTCCTGAGGGGGGTCCCCTGAGGGTGTATCTGGTTACAAGAGTATAGTGTCTAACTAAGAGCTTGAGACTCCTTGTTCTTCGGCCGGAGCTCTGCTCAGGCTTGCTTGTGATAACTTCGTCTGTTGGCTTGGTTCGTTGCGTGGTTCGTCTTCTTCGTCTGGGTGTCTCGGTTGGCTCTCTTCTTTTGTTCAACTTAGTTGCCTCTCTCTTTTTTTTTCTTTTTTTCTCTGGTGTGCCGACTCTTTTATGCACTCGCCGGCCATGACATACCCCGAACGGGAAGGAAGGGGCACAAGTTTCAAGACGCTGTGACTGAGAAAGGCGTCATCATTTTCTCTGGGTGAAGTGACAGGGGCGGTGGAAAAACGCGACGCGCGTCCGGTCGCTCGCCACTGTGGACGCCCTGGCAACGGGCGCCGTTGAGAGGGCCCACCGGGCAGCCGTAGAGGCACCCGGCGTGCCCGCCCTGTCTTGTTCCTCTGCGACGGCAGGGCGGCAGGCGGAACGTCTCGGTCCTGGCAACGTTATCCCGAGATATGCCGGATGATACGGGACGGGACCCGTGCAATTAATGGCCCCACGCCTCTCTGCCAAAGCATGGCAGGGACTGACGCTGCGGCGGGAGCAGTTGGGGATGTCAGGCCGCGCACGCCCATTAAATGCGGTCTCGGACCTCTGACGGGCTGACACCTCATCGGCGGGCCCCTCTATGTCCTCAAGGCACCAAGTGCTCGGGGGTACTGTTTACCTCCCCGAGCACTCTTGCACGAACCTTCGGGGAACCGAGTGCTCGGGGGCTGCCACGTGCAACCCCGAGCACTCTCTCCCGAACACTTTTGTACTGACCCTCGGGGAACCGGGCGCTCGGGGGCTGCCGCACGCGGCCCCCCGAGCACTCTTTCCCGGAACTCAGCTCTTCTGATCGTCGGGGGACTAGGGTGCTCGGGGGTGACCGGGCATCTCCCTGAGCACTTTCTTCCCGGTACTTGGACTCGGTGGGTCATCGGGGAACTGGGGTCCTCGGGGACCAGAGGCTGTGGCCCCGAGCACCTTCTCCCGGAACTTAGATTTTCCTCATCCCGCGGGAGGGACCTCGCGGGATGGTGACACGTGGCAGACGGCTGGCCTGGCCTTGGGACTCAGGGACCCCCGGTTCTTGATACACCGATATATGCATTCTAGCTAGCTCCGTTCGTCTTTTGTTGTTACAGGAGGCGCATGGAGGATGATTGATGGCACATTTTGAAGCAAAGAAGACTGAAGATGTCCTGGCCGTCCACTTCTTTTGACCAAAGATGAGACAAGATATCGAACGCTATGTGTCCCGATGCAGCACTTGCAATAAAGCTATGTCTCGCTTGAATCCACATGGTCTTTACACGCCTCTTCCTGTTCCTAGTACACCATGGGAGGATATTTCTATAGATTTTGTTTTAGGACTGCCTAGGACAATGAGGGGGAGGGATAGCATATTTGTAGTTGTGGATAGATTTTCTAAAATGGCACATTTTATACCTTGTCACAAGAGAGATGATGCTACAAACATAGTTGATTTGTTTTTTAGGAAATCGTTTGACTATATGGAGTGCCTAATACTATCATCTCGGATCGTGAGACAAAGTTTTTGAGTCACTTTTGGAGATCACTTTGGAATAAATTGGGGACAAATCTATTGTTTTCTACTACGTGTTATCCCCAGATCGACGGTCAAACAGAGGTTATCAATCGTACATTATCAACCATGTTATGGGCTGTTCTAAAGAAAAATTTGAGGATGTGGGAAGAGTGTTTACCGCATATTGAATTTGCTTACAATAGGTTGATACACTCAACCACCAAGGTAAGTCCGTTCCAGGGAGTGTATGGATTTAATCCCCGTACTCCTATTGATTTACTACATTTGCCTACTTTTGAAAGACTTAAGTTAGATGCTAAGAAACGTGCTGAATTTATTCTTAAGTTGCATGAAACAACTAAAAAGAATATAGAGAGCATTTCTGAAAAGTATAGGATTACTGGAAGTAAAGGTAGGAAGGAAATAAAATTTTAACTGGGTGATTTAGTTTGATTGCATTTGAGGAAGGATAGGTTTCCAGAACTAAGAAAATCAAAGTTGATGTCTAGAGCTGATAGACCATTTAAGATAATTATAATCAATGACAATGTATACAAATTGGACCTACCTGTAGATTTTGGGGTTAATCCCACATTTAACATTTCAGATTTGAAGCCCTACTTGGGAGAAGAAGACGAGCTTGAGCCGAGGACGACTCCAATTCAAGAGGGGGAGGATAATGAGCCCATGGCTTCTTCAGATACGATCAATACCGCCAATAATCCTCAAATCATACAAGGTCCAATTACAAGAGCACGTGCACGACAATTAGACCACCAGGTGAACTCGTTTCTCACTGTTCATGTTTCCTTGGATAGATTAATACTAAATTGTTGTGATATTTTATTACTTAAGAGTATGGGAGAAGCATTACAACCTTACCCGAACGTCACCCCTCGAAGGCCAAGTCTACTCGGACTCGAGGCTAAGCTCTAGTCGAAGTCGTGGTCGTAGTCTAGTCTCAAGACAACACATCGGTAAAATAGGCATAACTCTCTAATACGAAGTCTATTTTAGGCGTTCTTGGACTTGCTGGAAAGCTTATGTCGAGCCATTTCTAATGGATCTATGCTCGACCAAATATTCCTTATATTTTAGTCAGAGTCGAAGGAATAAGGTGCTGCGTCACCGTTTTGGACCCTGTCGGGTTTTGTAATCGTGTCGAGGTCAGAGTCCAGGTTGTGCACGCCTCTTTCCACGGCTGCACAACCCTAGGTTGATCCCCTCATGTCCCTCTATAAATACGGTAGCCGTTATAATTTAGGTTCGGTTTAGCTTAGATATTCTGTTTTAAATAGTTTCACCGTTTATCAGTTTGTTGAACCCCAAACTCGAGTACTTCATTGGTAATTAGCAATAGTCAGATTGCACCTACCTATTGTTGCTTGTGTTCTCGATTCGCTTGTAGGAAAACCCTTCTTGGCGAGGTCAACCACGTCTTGGCATGGTTGATAACCATGGAGTAGTAGTGTAGTGGTTGCGAGGATTCTCGATCTGTTTTGGTTGGAGCATTTGGATCATCAATGTCGAAACTCCACCAATCGACCTATCATATTACTTTCGGAAGATCGGGCAAACGCACATCACCCCGCCACCTCGCCGGCCTCCACTGCCCCCGCATGGGCACTGGTCCGAATGGCTGCTAGGGTTTGGAAACATTAGCCGCCCTGGTTTTAGAAGAGGAGGGCGGGCCGTAGTGCCCTAGGCCGACTCAATGCTAATGGGCCAGCCCAAATAAAGAAGTAGGAAGGTGGGAATAAAGAAAAAAAGGAAAAATTGTTTTTCATTTAGCCCCCTGTTTTTTCCTTTAATTAAGCATAGTCCTTGAAATTTTGCGTTTAGACCCTATATGTTCTAAAAATTATCCAAACGCTCTGTTTTTACATAAAAGTACCCTAAAATTCGAATTTTGTACCTATTTTAGCAATTATGTAGTACTTAATTCTGTTATTTTTGTTTATATACTATTAATTATTATGTTTACTGTTTTAAATTGTCTGTTATGCATTTAAATTCAGTAAAATTTGTATAAATGTTAAAAAAATTGCAGTAATCCAATTTAGCAACAAGATACAACTTTACTAGTAGTAATGGTTGTGTTATTAAATATGTAGATGACTGGTATCACGAACAAGGAGTTCATTGAGCTAAGTGATGATGGCAGCAACTATCTCACATGAGCATCGGATGTCCGGATTGTACTTGGAGCGAGAAGGCTTCGAACTACAATTGTCCTTGGAACAAGTAGTGCAATGGTTCCCACAAAGAATAGATAACTTTTTCCCTACTCTTGTGTCTCTTTTTGTAATTGTTTTCTTGAGAGATCGTTGGACTACACCCGGTAGCAGCGGTTTCTCAACATAAACCTCAGTTAGATCTCGATCTAAACTGTTAGGCCTGTCTCCAGTAGCTACCATAAATACCGATCTCTGTCACCGTGCCATCCTTTTGTCAATGGAAAGCAAGCAAATGTCTCCAGCAACTGTACTCACTGCTACAGTGATGCATCTACCTCATATTTACTGATACTCTCATCTCTATCACTATTCATAGAGGATGACTGTAGGTTTGAAAGAAGAGGGAGAGTAATAGAAGGTAGGAAATATAATAGCTGTTGGAGATAGATGCAGCTAGAGAAGTAGATCAAATAAACATCGAGAGATAGATGCAGCTAGAGAAGTAGTCATGTACCTAAAGATGGAGGCTAAAGAATGTTCTGTTCTCAAAGGCGGATAAAGTCGATGAAAGATGATCAGGTGAAGCTCTTCGTTCTCCAGCACTTTTATATATGTTAGGGGAATGGCCCAATAGCCTAGGTGTAGGCCCATGTGAAGAGCCAGCCCAATCATATGTTTTTTAAAAATGGGTAAAGTTTTGGCCTTTTGCATCCTATGATGTGTACATCCCTTGTTGCATTATTATATCATCATAGCTTATTGCTAAAAGAGAAGCAAAATTTGTTGAGGTTGGTCTCCATACGAGGGACATCATCTATTCCCTTTCCCTTTTGGTCGTCGGAAGCTCTGACCGTGGCCACACCGTCAGCATGGCTATCATCGCGAACATCAACACGGTTCCTGCCTTTGTCATCACCATGGCTGTCGCCGCGGTCCCTGCCATCACCTCAGCCTTCCCCACAGTCCATGCCTTCACCACGGTCATCGCCGCAGTCCCTGCCATCCACGGCCGTCACCGCGGCCAAAGTCACGGCCCCTACCCACGGCATGGTAAGGGCAACCATCTCTGTCACAACGATCGCCATCTCGGCCACCACGCCCCTTGGATCGATGGTTAAGGTGGTTGTAGACATGCGGCAGACGGTAGTGTCAGCCTTCATTGCCTCTGCTGCCACCATAGCCAGACTCGCCTATCTGGTATCCTCCACCACCTTGGAAGCGGCTACCACATGAACCTCCATGTGATCTTTGTTGCCGCCTCCCTGACTCATCTGTTCGTCGCTGCCATAACCACTGTTGAAGCCTTCGTTACCGCCGTCAAAGCCGCTGGAAAACCCATTGCCACCATAGTACGCCTCACAACATCGGCGTAGGATCTCCTGTCACCAAAGATCGAGCCCTGCTAGTTAGGGTTTCAATGCCAGAGACGATAACGAAGTGCGCCAGGCCAGGGTTCTGTAAGGGCACAAGTTGTAATTCATATATGCCACCAAGGGTAAGAGGGGGATTTACCCATTCCCCTCCTTGTATATATAAGGCCCTGAGAGGGCCATGAAAAGGGGAGGTTGATCCTAGCCCTCTCTAAACAATACTAGTTCACGATGCTATGATTTAGGTCCAACATTTGGCACCATCCGTGGGGATCGAACCCACGACCACACGGTATAGGCCCACCCTTCATCAAGATACCCTTTGTCAAGATACCCTTCACACGGCCACCTTCGGTGTGGCATTGCCCACCTTCGCATTGGAGTTGCAGCCTCCGGGCTACCGTGTGCTCGTGGATCACCTTCGCTTGAGGCTTACCTTCACGCAGGAGCTTTGTCCACCTTCAGACCAGCGCGCGAAGTCACCAATGAGCCAAAGCAATAGATGCAGCCCACCTTCGACAGGGGCGACCTGACATCGATAGGCCTAAGCGCCCTCCATCTTCGTGGGCTAAGCGAGGTTGCCATCTCCACAAGGCGGTAAGAGCCGCCTCCTTCACGGGACTTCGTAGAGCCTCATCCTCTTCTAAGTAGACCATGTGCCACCCCCAACCTTTGCAGGCTACACCTAGGCTAGGGTATTTATTTTTCGTAGGCAGGCTTAGCTTAATCGCGCCGATTTATTTGCATTGATACGCATACATGTTATAGGCATGTCGAGACGTTTATGTTAAGTATGCGAGCATGATATGAACACGCTGAAGAATTCATTGTACGAAGGTGCAAATAGAGTAAACGCCTCATAGCATTCTCTTTGCATATGTGTGCATTGCATGATGAAACTGTGTCGAAGTATTTACTTGTCACATGTATGGTGAAGTTGCATCAAAGCATTCACTCTTCGCACATGACTGCATTAGATCAGCACTTCAAAATATTTACTTTTCGTATGCATAAGTTGCATGAGCGCTTCGGAATGTTTACTCTTCGTATGCATATGTTGCATGAGCGCTTCAAAATATTTGCCTTTCATGTGCAGGCATGGCTTAAGCGTACTAAAGTTTTAATTTTTCCCATGTGTGTGCATTATAATGTGCCGAAGTGTTTCTTTCTACATGCATGGGATAATAATGAGGCTGGAGTCTAAGGACTCACCACCGACTTCGGGTCAAAGCCTAAGGGCTCTCTAAGGAGAAGATGGGCCGAAGCCTAAGGGCTCCCCACCGAGCAGTCTAAGGACTCATCGTTGCAGTCTAATGACTCACCGCCGAATTCGGGTCAAAGCCTAAGGGCTCCCCACAGAGAAGACAGGTCGAAGCCTAAGGGATCCTCATCGAGCAGTCTAAGGACTCCTTGAGGCCACAATCTAAGGACTTGCTGCTGAATTCGGGACGAAGCCTAAGGGCTTCCCATAGAGAAGACGGGCGAAACCTAAGGGATTCCCGTCGAGCAGCCTAAGGACTCCTCGAGGCCACGGTCTAAGGACTTGCCACCAAATTCGAATCGAAGCCTAAGGGCTTCTCGCGGAGAAGATGGGTCAAAGCCTAAGGGCTCCCCGCCGAGCAGTCTAAGGACTCCTCGAGGCTAGAGCCTAAGGACTCGCCTACGATGATGAAGGGGTCGTGGTCTAAGTACTCCCCCATGGCCGATGTCTTTTCAAAGCTATGACTCTATAACTTCAAACAATAACCAACAACATGAGTTTTATGAAGTAACAAAGAGTTACGAGTTACAATGAAGGCGGGGAGCTCCCTGCGGAATCTAAAGGATCACGCATGAGCTCCTATGCATATCTATGGCTTCGTGCTAACTGAAAAGCAAATCCATGCTTGGCATCGAAGGGTGCCTTGGGATCGACATCTTTGTCTGACCAATCCTCAGATCAATGTGAATTCGAAGACAAAGATACCTTGAAGGCGCAAGGAGCGGAGGGCTCCAACTCTTCTATAGGCTCCTCTTTGGGAATCTAGAGGTCCTCTCCAATCGGATGCCGAGCGAGCCTTCAAGCCGTCAACACCGAGCTGTCGAAGTTTGCCCAAAAAGCCCTGGTGTGAATGTTACGGGTGGACTGTATGGCCTCGCGCTCCGCCCAGTAGTCTTCGAAGCCCCTATAAGGATTTTGGCACTTGAACCTGTGCCAAGTTGCACTGGCTGCGAAGGGGCCATTGTGTTCTATGGCCAACGGAGGGACGTCTAGCAAAGAGTGCCGACTCTTTGGCCCAGGCCCCGACGTTAAAGTTTTCTCCCGCTCGAGGGGAGGGCGAAAACCTCGCCCTGCCGTACGTTTAAAATGCTGAAATGCGAAGAAAGCATATAAATAGCAAAGTAAATGTAAACATACTTTTTCATTAAGAGATAAAGTTTGCACATCGTCATAAACCTTTGATGCGAAGGTCTTTACAAAATAACAAACTTACGCTTCGGACCTACAAGCTAACTAAAGCATAACGAAGCTAGGGCCCGAAGGGGTTCACACCTGGGTTCTGCCAGCGTTGCATCCTCCGTGCGATCTTCCATGTGATCCTGATAGAGCGGTCGATCCCGAAGAGCCGCTGCCTCTGTGGGTGCTCCAGACAGAAATGATGGCATCTTCGCGTCTGCGAACGAAACAATACCTTGTAAAGAAGGCATGGCACGCATTATTTACCCCACGAGGGGAACTCAAAGCTAGGCTGGGATATCGCCTCGTAGTGCGAACACCCAACGGCCTTTGGGGTCCCGAAGGAGGACACTGTGCCTTTGATCCATTTCCACATCACTTTTTTGCGATAAAGGAAGATTTTATTGATCTCAGAGAATTACATCTAGGTGATACAATAAATCTGAGAAACCTTCCGGCCTCTGCAAAAGGTGCACACAGCCAAAACAAAAGACATTAAAACGAACAAAGACAAGAGATGCTATGACGCCCCGATTGACCATCTAGGCCGCCACCCATACACCTTAATAAAACAATCCTTGACCACCCTCTCCAAATACTGACAAGCCTCCGTAACCGTGACCCGAGATTCTGGCTTCTGCAAAATTGCCCAGGTACGGAGCCAGTGTGTACGAAGGTAGATAAACTGCAAAGGAGATGAAATACATCTTTTGTCAAAAACCATGTCATTCCTGCATAACCAAAGCGACCAGCATACAGCCGCCGCCCCTAGCAGGACTTTCGGTTTCAAGTCCTTCCTAATACCATTTAACCAGGTATCAAACATATGTGATACGCAGCGTGGTCAGAAAAGTCCTGAAGCCGATTGTATAATAGACCAAACGGTATGGGCAAGACGGTAGTAAAAAAAAGATGTTTAATTGTCTCTTCATGGTGACAAAAACAACATCTCGTACTACCTTGCCAATTCCGCCTAGCCAAATTGTCTTTAGTGAGAACAACACCTTGACATAAGTACCAAAGGAAGATTCTAACTTTGAGAGGCACCTTCAGTTTCCACAGTTGGTTGTTAATATTTGGAATATCACAATGCACTAAGGCAAGATAATGAGATTTCACCGAGAACATCCCACTCGGTGTTAGATTCCAGCGAAACTCATCTTGCTCATGAGTAAGCACGATATTAGCGGTTTGAGAAAGCACGGCATCCCAAGCTACTAATTTTTACCCTATTAGGTCTCTTCTAAAGGAAATATTTGGCGGGAAAGTTTGAAGTACTTCTGCTACAGTATCCTGTTTGTTCCTTACAATATTGTAAATACATGGATATTGTTCTCGCAGAGGTGAGTTTCCCAACCAAATATCTTCCCAAAATCTGATATGCGAGCCATCTTTGATGGAGAAGGTTCCAAAGCGTAGAAAATCCCGCTTCACCTTCATTAGACTAGCCCAGAAATGAGAATCCCCGGTTTTCCACTGGACCTGCGATAAGGGTTTAGACCCTAGGTATTTATTGCGAATCAGCTGTTGCCACATTCCATCAAACGTGAGCAACTTAAAGAGCCATTTGCTGAGTAAGGCAATATTTTTTGTATCTAGATCCTGAATCCCCAGGCCTCCTTGATCTCTGGGTC
Organism: Phragmites australis; assembly: GCF_958298935.1. Classification (NCBI taxonomy): domain Eukaryota; kingdom Viridiplantae; phylum Streptophyta; class Magnoliopsida; order Poales; family Poaceae; genus Phragmites; species Phragmites australis. The sequence continues at coordinate 5,092,396 of NC_084929.1, forward strand.
GGCACAAAATGTTCCATTTAGCAAGGCGGTATTTTTTTCTTTTGACCGTCACTTTGCCAATAGAACCTAGATCTAAAGTAGTCAAGTTTTTTTAGCACTCCTCTCGGTAAAGAAAAGAAGGACATCATATACATGGGAAGACTATTGAGCACCGAATTTATCAATGTCAGTCTCCCACAAGTTGAAAGATGCTTTCCTTTTCAACTACTAAGTCTCTTTTCCAATCTTTCCTCGACCCCTCTCCAATCCGCATCCCTCAATTTTCTATAATGAATAGGAATTCCTAAATAACGCATAGGGAGGTTACCAATCCCACAGCCAAAAAGCTCGGTGTACTGATCGGACATGAAGCGGGCCTCACCAAAATAAAACAACTCAATCTTATGGAAATTGATCTTAAGACCCGATACAAGCTCAAAAGCACAAAGCAGAAGCTTCATATTGCGGGCTTTTTCGAGATCATGATCCATAAAAAGAATTGTATCATCTGCATATTGAAGTATAGATATACCATCATCAATGAGATGAGGCACCACTCTATTAAATTGGCCATCTGCTTTGGCCCTTTTGATAAGGATCGCAAGCATATCAGCTACAATATTGAATAAAATAGGAGAAAGGGGATCACCCTGTCGGAGACCTCTTTTCGTTTGAAAAAAAGGTCCGACGTCATCATTTACTCTAATTGAAACTTTTGTGTTTCGGGTTGAAAGGTGTGACCGCAACGTGACTCGGCATGGGTGATGATAAACAAGGTAGAAGGCCTGCCCCCTGTTCCATCTGTCGAGAACACGCTTTCATATTTTTTTCCACCTGCATAGGAGCTGAAGTGCTTGAAATATTGTCTGAGGCCATTGAATCATTCTTTTTTGATTTTTTGGACTGCTCTTTCGATCCGCTGGTATGGTCATCACTTTCATCAAGTAAGTCATTATCATCATCATTGAAATCTCCCCCCAAAGGCGGATCAGCACCAACCTCTACCAAAAAGCTTTGATCTTCAAGAGTAAAAGTGATTTCATACCCATCAAGACCGAAAACAATGTCCGTTTTTACCGGCAACAAATTAGCATCCATCATCGCAACCTTCATGCGGATAATGCCTCGTTGCCGTAAGCATTTCATGTCAATTTCTTGCGGAGAGCCAAGCACTGTGCCAATAGCCCAAATGGCCAAATAGTGTCGGTATGCAGGTGGGACTCCAGATACATGCACCCAGACACTGTTCAATTGATAATGAGGGGAAGGCACATCGGACGGCAACCATTCTCCAAACGAGAGTGTTACCCCATGTGCTTTAAGACGGAATTCAACTTTGATCATCCTGTGAAGCTCATCCAATGTTGGAAAAGCCACAAGAAAAGTGTCCGCCCCCTTAGGAATAGCCTCCCAGTTCCAATCCGAGCGAATGAAATTTTTTAACTCGCTCTGAATCACATCCGCTGTTACCCGACCGCCTGTGACAGAGACAATAGCAGTCGGAGAGGATTGAGGAGTGATACCTTTATGCCCGGTGTCGGATATATGGAAGAAGCCTAGTTTGGTTCCTCCGAACCCAAATAGAGTCACGTTTGGCTTTGGCAATCGTAACAACGGATATTTGTTTGGCAGATGATCCTTCTTGTCGCAAATCTCACAATATAAAGTTGCAATGCAAAACTCCACAGTATGCCCCTTGGTTTTACACCGGAAGCAATAAGGTTTTTTCAGTTTTTCTGAACCATCCAGAGCATCAGATGTCTGCAACGAAGAAGATGGAGCCGCACACTTATTCATCCAGGATGGAACATCAGTTGATGAGGACGGAAGAGCAGACTGAGTTCTACCACGTCCTCGGCCAGAACCACGTGCACGATTAAGAAACCCTGCAGCTGACGCATGTTGTACATGAGCTCCAAAAGAGAAAGGGCCAAATTGTCCGGAGCCAAGACCTGCTTTTCCACCGAAGCCACCAACAGCACCAGCCGCATTGGCGGAGGAGAGGGAATTGAAGATCGAAGCCGACGAATGAAGAGCAGTTCCTCAACCAAAAAGAATATTGACTGCTTTGTTCTGCACCGACGAGGAAACATGGGAGGCACCTTTGGATCCACCAGCCTTCTGGCCAGGGAATTGATCCTCCTCGCGTCCGGCCATGAGCACCTGCGCATACGTCTTCCGAGAACCCCTCAGCTCACGACGATGGTGTGGAACTGGCCCAGATGGTTCTGACGGAGAAGAACGTCCTGTAATGGAGCCATTTCTTTCCCATATGTCACCAAACACATCCTTCCAATTTCTCCCTAATCTTTCCTTGTGAGACGCCTCAAAAGAGGAAACATCCGTAGCCGATCCACTAATTAATCTCTGACCGGGATCCTTGCCAACAGAGAATTCACTAAGGCAATCAATATTTAGACGTTCGGAAGAGATCTCAGACTTCAGCTTTGCCGGCAAGAACTCACCAAAGACTACCACCGGTCGGGGACGCGATTTTGGCAACGGCCCTTTCCATGGCCGCATAAGCCAGCCACGGCCTCTCCCCCGACATCCATGAGTCCTGGAATGTCTCGACGAAAAACCCAGAGAAGGAACATCCTTGGATAAAAGATCTGGGGATAATCCATCCTTCCGATGAGCAGCTCCCCCGTCCGAGAACACGCTTTCAGCGATGAGTTGGTTTGCTACTGTCTCGACGATCCGAACAGCAAGCGGACCTTCAACGTCTCTTTCAGCTCGGACGATCTCATCCTCGGAGAAACCAGCCAACCGAGCAGCACGTATGATATCTGCGGCCGAAGGGGAACAACCGCCAGTATCACACGTCGCCAGATTAGAGGAAGAAGAAACTCCATCCATCAAATTGATTCCGGAAGCCGATTTCAGGGCCGTGGTTTGCACCGCCTAGAAATGTTAGTTCATCATTTGCATGATCGACGCACGGGCGCGCCCGCGGAGGGGCGGAAGTGCGTGATCGCCGCGAACGCGCGTAGACCACAGGGCGGGGCGGGGGGGGGGGGGTCGAGCAAGAACGGCCGAGGACGAGGAAGGACGACCCAGAACGGCGGCAATCCAGATCGAGGACGACCCAAAACGGCTGCCGACGAGATGTCCGGCGAGATGTCCGGCGGGATCACCGCTCTCTTTTCTCTTGCCCGGCGGGATCACCGCTACGAGTGTAACCCGAATACTGTGTATACTGTGTTTCTTCTGTCTCCATTTCCACATGATACATTAATTATTCTGACATTGAGTGATTCCTCTCTAGTTAAATTTTTTTTCCCACCAAATGATTATTGCTAATATCCAACAGTATTCTTCTGGTTATTGTTCAGGGACAGGTTGAATACTCGGGAACTCCTTCGCCGAAAGAACATGAACTTGCAATCTTGTGATTGTGTGCTCTGCGCTAATCAAGCTGAAGAGATTGTAGATCATCGTTTTTCCTACATTGCTTCTTTTGTGCAGGAATGCTGGCAGTGGAACGTAGTTGGATTGCAAGTGCCCCGGCAAGTGGAACCCATGAATATCTTGGTATACTTCAGAGATACTCTTGCAGTCTCTTTCTTGTAGATGTTATTGATGTGCTGGAGTATCTGGACAGTGAGGAAAGTTCAAGCATGAATTCGACATGTTCATCCATCATGCGAAAATAAGTTATTTCCCAGTAATTCGTGATTTTTAATCAAATCGCTTAATCTGTTTTTACTCTCTTTTTTTCTTTTTTCTTTCGCTTCCTTTATTTTTTGTATAAAAACCTTTTTTCTCTTATATTATATAACCAGTAGAGGCTTACCCCTCCTATTCTCTAAAAATATCCATAATACATAATTGAAAAAAGGCAATTATAACCTCTTATTCAACATAAGTAGTGCTACTACAGAAAACACTATATTTGACAACATCACTGATTGTTCCTGAAAACCATCTGTGTTAAACTCATCACAAATGGTTCTACGGTGTGAAACATCAGTGTTAATGCCCACGACTAGAACTATATGGTGCGGCAACTTCTTTTGCCAATACTAGGTCAAAACCATGCTAAAATATCTTTGAGTCCATTTCTAGCAAATTGATATATCAAGCAATCAAGGCTTGTTTGGGACATATCCAACTTTACGAATTCTTAGAGTTGTGTATCCTTAGCTCTAAAAATTTGTTGAGCTGGAGCTGTAAGTAGATCAGAGGTATTTGGATGAGTCATCTTGTTCACATTTTAAGTTAAAAACAAAAGTATTAAAATCCATATATTTGAGCTTGCAAACTCCAGATTGTACAAGAATCCAAGAGCTGGAATTCTACCAAACAGACTCTAATTAAGTTGCGCGGAATCTCAAAACCGCTCAACTTACAATTTGAGAACAAAGGTATTGTTACTGTACTGCCAAAGTACTTTCCATCGGTTAGAGTAAAGTTGAGATTTAGAGCAAGTCAAGAGTTGTATCCTTTGAGCAAGTCAACAAAATGATGTGCCATTGTTGCACCAATATTTAAATTGTGCACTATTTTCAGGTACTGCTTTCAACAAATCGAAACACCGCTTGCAAACATATACAAGCACCATTGCAACAATTTGTTTTCAACACTTAGATACGTCCCAAGAAAAAAAAATAGGGACATAAGTGTTGACAACTTGAGAACACAACTTGCATTCAACATGTTTTTTTCTTTTCAAAAGGTTAATTCTCATTCGGAGCTGCCGAAAAAGATTTGGAGGTCAGGCAAGTAATTTAATGATAAATTTTTATTATGCTAAAGCATGCCTTTATATCTTTTACTTTTTGCTAAAATTAGGCTAAACCTTAGACCAACAATTTGATGTGATCAAATTTTTGAACACATTGTTAAGTGTTATATAGGACATAAACCAGACAATCACTTATCGTAGCATCATTCGACGTGCTCCCTTAAGCATGAAATATTACACCCTAAAACACAAGTGTGACTTCAAAAAAAGTCCCTAGCATGTTAGATCTCTGCAAGGACAAGAATATATTTCAACCAAGAAATGGGTTCCCTTTCACAAGTTTTTACAAGAAACTAACTCTAAGAACTATAGCTTCAAGAAATTAACAAACTAAAAATATAGCCCAAGAATTGTGTACATCCACGTGATTGCCTTGTGAGTAGTGAGTACACTTGTTGAACACCTAATCTAGTTTCAAAGCTGGCTAAAACATGCAAATCAAGTTTATTACATATACACAACTATACTACAAGTACAACCTATCTCTGAAGTGAACAATATATAATGCTGCTTAGTTCTGCATGTCACCATGTTAGGGTAGGAAAAATCCACTAGCATTTGTCCACGCATGCTTTATAAGACTGTTCATTTGTCTTGAGATTTAGACTAAAGAGGTATATGTGAAAAAATCATGGGTATGTTAGAGAATCAACATGTGGATGAATATCAGGTGGAAAAAAATAGACAGATGATATTAGACATATGTGCACCAGGACATGTGGACTGAAAGAGAATTGGAGAGGAAACCACACCTCAACATGAGGGCAGGCTGTTGTATTTATACACGACAAGCTCAGATTACAACGAACTGCAACCAACATGCAGGATCTCATGCAACAACCAAACTGACATGGTTACGATTCTACCATGTACAACTCATTCTCTTAACACACCTCCTCAGTCTCAACCAGGTGATAGCAAATTGAGATTGTGTTGTAACTTCATCAAAGCTTGGACAGGTAGTGGTTTAGTAAACCCATCGGCAAGCTGATCTTTAGATGGAATAAATCGAATTTCCAGCGCCTTCTGAGCAACTCACTCTCGCACAAAATGGAAGTCAACTTCTATGTGCTTGGTTCTAGCGTGGAATACTGGATTGGTCAAAAGGTATGTTGCACCTAAATTGACGCACCAGAGGCATGGTGCTCAAGGCTGAAATATACCAAGCTCACCCAATAGCGTTTGAACCCAGATTACTTCTACTGTGATGTTTGCAAGGGCTTTATATTCAACCTCGGTACTTGACTGAGAAACCGTGGCTTGTTTGCGCGAGCACCACGAGATCAACATCTCACCAAAGAATACTGCGAACCCATTTGTGGACCGCCGATCATCGAGACAGCCGGCCCAGTTCACATCTAAAAAGGCACTGAGCAGAGTTGATGCCGAGCAATGTATCTTCAATCCTATTGTTGTAGTTCCTTTCAGATATCAAAGGATTCACTTCACTGCTATCCAGTGTTGTGTTGTGGGTGACTGCATAAATTGGCACACCTTATTTACGGAAAAGGAAATATCTGGTCAAGTTAACGTCAAATATTGTAGCGCTCCCACTATGTTACGATACTTAGTTGCATCTGGCTGACTTAACAGTTCCCCTTCTGACTTGGAAAGCTTCTCAGTAGTTGAGAGAGGAGTGTTCATCAGCCTGCACTTCTCCATTTCAACTCGTTGCAGCACATCATATACATATTTGGACTGTGTCAAAATAATCCCATCAGCTTCCTTCTGAACTTGAATGCCCAAAAAATAGTGTAGCTCACCAAGATCTTTGATAGCAAACTTGGTTTTCAAATTGCAGATTAACTCACTCATAGCACTATCTGATGAACTTGTGACAATTATGTCATCAACGTAGATCAAAAAAATAAATCATCATAGTTCCTTTCCCGTATATAAACAGTGACATATTTGCTTTCGATGCAGTGAAGCCAAGATCTTGTAATTTGGAACTGAGCTTGGAAAACCATGCTCTCTCGGCGCTTGTTTCAACCCATATATAGCCTTGTTGAGCTTGCATATGTAGTTCAAAAATTCTTTACTAACACACCTAGGAAGTTGTTTCATATACACCTTCTCTTCTAGAACGCCATGGAGGAACATGTTCTAGACATCTAGTTGCCTCAAGCTCCAACCTCTAGAAACTGCCAAGGACAGCATGAGTCAGATTGTGATTGGCTTCACCACAGGGCTAAAAGTGTCATCATAATCCACACCATGACATTGCTTGAAACCTTCTTCAACTAGCCATGCCTTGTATCTGTCAATTGACCCATCTGCCTTTCATTTCAGCTTGAACACCCATTTAGAATCAATAAAATTTATTCCATGCTAGTATGGAACTAGCTGCCACGTGTGATTCTTCTATAATGCTTCATATTCATGATCCATAGCATGTTTCCAATTTACATCTTGCACTGCTTCAAGATGATCTGCATGTTCCACTATACAAAGATGTGCTTGCTGTCGCCTGGGAATTCCATAGGGTATTGTACCATCTGTGTACTTCTTGGGTACTATAATGTTGTCACGAAGCCTGGTGTGCATAGGGTGTGCATTGTCTGATGTAGGGACTTGTTGAATCGCTGGAGCCTGCTGTCCAGTACCTCCTTCTCATACTGGATTGAGACCAGGTTGTTCAACAACAAGTGGCGCAGAGTCGTCAACATTGGCTTCGTCAGAATTACTGACTTAGTGATTCCGCCTGTATCCTGCACAACACTAGGAGCCTCCACACAAGCATCAGGTCTGTTAGCAGTAGAAATAGAAGTGATATGCTCAGAGGTCATGTGATCAGTATCACCCCCTCCATCCGTATTGGGCTGAGGAATAGAGAAGGATGGAATTGGTAAAATAAGAACATGTTCACTGATAGGTGTGGTAGGTGACGGATTGGTTTCATAGAAAGGAAATATATTTTCATCAAATATCACATCACGTGAGACGTAAATGCGCCCAATAGAGGGGAGAAGACAATCGTAATCCTTGTGTATGCTACTGTAGCCCAGAAACACACACCTTTGTGACTGAAATTGAAACTTTCGATCATTATATGGTCAAAGGTGTGGCCAGCAGGCACAGCCAAATGCCTTGAGCAGATGATAGTCAGGTTTGTGATCGAATAGTTTTCCCATGGGAGTTTTAGACTGGGTAGTCTTGCTGGGTAGGTGATTGATAAGAGAACAAGCTATTTGGAATGCCTCGTCCCAAAACAGTAGAGGCATGGATGCTTGTGCGAGGAGGGATAGGCTGACCTCTACAATGTAACGATGTTTCCACTCATCTAGCCCATTTTGCTTATGAGTGTGGGGGCAAGAGACATGATGGACTATGCCGTGATGATTAAAGAAGGGATGTAGCTTTTGGTACTCGCCTCCCCAGTCAGTTTGCATACACACAATTTTCCTATTCAGCAATCGTTCAACATGTGCTTGGAATTGAATAAAGACACGTTCAACATCGGACTTGTGCTTCAAGACATAAATCCAAGTAAATCTACTAAAATCATCAATGAAGGAAACATAGTATTTATTGCCATTCACAGAGGTGATGGCGGGACCCCAAACATCAAAGTGTACAAGTTCTAATGGTAATAAGGAAACATGAGATGAATGCAAATATGGCAATTGATAGCTCTTAGCCTGTTGACAAGTATCACATACTAGAGCTTTATTCGAATCCCTAACACATGGAAGATTATTGCTACTAACTACTTGCTGCACTACTTGGTCAGAGGGGTGCCCCAACTAGCGATGCCACAAGCGTTGATCAAACTTGGCTACTGGCAAGGCTTCTTTGACATGATGAACATCACGTGGGAGTAAAGGATAGAGTCCACCTCTACTGGTACCGTGAAGAAGAACTTTCGTCATTGCTCGGTCCTTGATAAGAAAATACTTTGGGTGAAACTCAAAGTAGATATTGTTGTCAGAAGCAAGTTTATGAACGGAAAGAAGATTTTTTTGTGGTGTGTGGTACATGTAAGACATCATTGAGATGTAAAGTACGTTTAGGAGTGGTGATGCATGATTGACTGACATGAGCTATGAGCATACCTGATCCATTCACTGCATGAACTTGGTCCTTGCCATGATACTTCTCGCACATTGTCATCTTGTCGAGCTCTCCGGTGATATGGTCGGTTGCACCGGAGTCCATGTACCATGCTGGGTCGACGATGTACCCTGTTGTGGCAACAACAGTGACTCTGTTGTCACCACCGGGTTGGAACGAGTGGTCAAAATGGTAGTAGCATCTGGGCGCATTATGATTTGTTCTTCCACAGAGCTGGTGCCACACCTTGTCACCGTTGCTCCAGGAACCATCACTACCAGCATTGTTGTTCCAGAGGCGTGTCGTCCATGGTTGCCACCGTGTCCACCACCTCTGTTCCTTCCGCGTCCTCGGGCAGCACTGTCGGTGTATCAGGAACCGGGGGTCCCTGAGTCCCGAGGCCAGGCCAGCCGTCCGCCACGCGTCACCATCCCGCGAGGTCCCTCCTGCGGGATGAGGAAAATCTAAGTTCCGGGAGAAGGTGCTCGGGGCCACAACCTCTGGTCCCCGAGCACCCCAGTTCCCCGATGAACCGCAGAGCCCAAGTACCGGGAAGAAAGTGCTCGGGGAGGTGCCCGGTCGCCCCCGAGCACCCTAGTCCCCCGACGATCAGAAGAGCTAAGTTCCGGGAGAGAGCGCTCGGGGGGCTGCGTGCGGCAGCCCCCGAGGGTCAGTGCGAAAGTGCTCGGGAGAGAGTGCTCGGGGTTGCACGCGGCAGCCCCTGAGCACCCGGTTCCCCGAGGGTCAGTGCGAAAGTGCTCGAGAGATAGTGCCCGGGGTTGCACGTGGCAGCCCCCGAGCACTCGGTTCCCCGAAGGGTCAGTGCAAAAGTACTCGGGGTTGCACGTGGCAGCCCCCGAGCACTCGGTTCCCCGAAGGTTCGTGCGAGAGTGCTCAGGGAGATGAACAGTACCCCCCGAGTACTCGGTGCCCCGACGATCCAGAAGGGCCCCCGAGGGGCCCGCCGATGAGGTGTCAACCAGTCAAGAGGTCCAAGGCCGCATTTAATGGGCGTGCGCGGCCTGACATTCCCAACTGCTCCCGCCGCAATGTCAGTCCCTGCCATGCTTTGGCAGGGAGGCGTGGGGCCATTAATTACACGGGTCCCGTCCCGTATCATCCGGTGTATCTCGGGATAATGTTGCCAGGATCAAGACGTTCCGCCTGCCGCCCTGCCGTGGCAGAGGAACAAGACAGGGCGGGCACGCTGGGTGCCTCTGTGGCTGCTCGGTGGGCCCTCTCAACGGCGCTCGTCGCCAGGGCGTCCACAGTGACGAGTGACCGGATGCGCGCCGCGTTTTTCCACCGCCCCTGTCACTTCGTCCAGAGGAAATGATGACGCCTTTCTCAGTCGTGGCGTCTTGGAACTTGTGCCCCTTCCTTCCCGTTCGGGTATGTTGCGGCCGGCGAGTGCATAAAAGGATCGGCATACAGAGAGAAGAAAACAATCGAAAAAACGATCGAAACATCGAAACATCGGAGGAGAGAACAAACAAAAAAGAGACAAGCCCAAGCCGTCGACCGTGCCACACCCAGGCGAAAACATCGCAAGCAAGCCTGAGCAGAGCTAGAACAAGGAGCCTCAAGCTCTTAGTAGACAGTATATCCTTGTAACCAGATATATCCCTGAGGGATCCCCCTCAGGGAAAGTTATTGCATCCATACAGGAGTAGGGTATTACGCCCCCGTGCGGCCCGAACCTGTCTAAACTCCGGTGCATTTACTTCCCTTTGCACTAAGTCGATCATCCCCCACCACCGGCCGTTGCATTTATTTCTACTTCCATTTATTTCTCCGACGAACTTATTCAGGATCATCCCCCGGTCGAATCTCTAAAAAGGAGTCTCTCGGGATCCCTGCGACAGGAGTTAATCCTCCGACAAGCACATTAGCCGATGGGCCAGAGAGGTCGACTTGCACATTATGTTGTTGTTGTCCAACCTCATAGCTCAGCATGTGAGCATAAAGATCATCAGGCCCAAGCGAGTCCGCCTGCATCATAATCGATGTAACAAGCGGATCATATTCACTGTCGAGCCCTGTCAGGATGTACGTCACCAGTTCATCTTCCTTGACTGGTTGTCTAGCCGCCGCCAACGCATCAGCATACCCTTTGACCTTGTTGTTGAAGTAGTCGGCCATGGACAGGTTGCTTTTGCACACCATTGCAAGCTGATGATGGATATTGAAGTCGTAGTGCTGCCCAGACCTCCACTGCAGAGGACATGAACAACATCTGGGAGAGAACTTAAGTAGATAGAGATGCAATGAGGGTACTGAGCACTAACTCATCTTGCATGATCCATGACTTGTACTCTAGATTGGGAACTCGTCGTGTTTCTTCTATGACCTTCTGCTCCATGGTTTCTAGCGGCACCGGGAGCAAACCATCTACAGATCCCAGGAGTTGTTGCCCCCTGAGATACGGCAACATATGTGTTTGCCAAAGGAGATAATTATCACGCGTGAGATTGACATTCACCAAGTGCCCAAATGAGGGCGTGGGAAGGAGGCATGCGGTGGAAGAGACGATGGACGACGTCGCCGTTGAAGAGGTGTTGGCACTAGTTGTCAACATTGGGTAGAAGAGAGGCTCTGGATACCATGAAAGAGAATTAGAGAGAAAGCCACACCGCAATAGGAGGGCAGGCTGTTGTATTTATACACGGCAAGCTCAGATTATAACAAACTGCAACCAACATGCAGATCTCACACAATAACCAAACTGACATGGTTACGATGTCATGCAGATACCGTGTACAACTCATTCTCTTAACATGGACCTGCAATTCTGTGCCACTTATTCTCCGTCAAGAAACCATGTCATGGTAAAGTCCTAAGCACATATGTTGTCTTCAAGATTCCTTAGCACCAGTAATATCTGCTCAGAATTAAGCAACAGAGAACAAATTAGCCAGGGAACAGAACTGATGATAAGGCTGCTAGCAACATGCACATGTATGCATCAGATTAGACCAAGACATGCATGGTTACAGGATGCTGCAGTACTGATGGACGGCTGAGGAACTAGCTGGTGCTTACCGCCTCGACGACGACGGGATCCATGCCCTCCTGCAGTCTCTGCAGCTGCGCCTCCACCGGCCGCGGCGCGCCGGAGCCGAAGACGTCGCCGACGAACCTGTACACCTGAGCGAAGCGCAGATCGTCTGCAGCAAGAAGCAGATCAATTTCCAGCTACAAACCCCGCAATCACCGTAGCAGGTGAAACCGCACGTGACGTGATAGTTCAGTAGTCAGTGCCTGGCGACAACGGAAGCTGGATCGTCTCGTCCTCGTCCTGGAACATGGCGTCAGCAATCCAGGCTTCACTTGGTTCGCCATTGCAGCCTGGCCAGCGAGCTCCAGCTGAGGCGCACGCCCAGTCCGCGCTCTGCTGCACGCCGGAGGGAACCGTGCAGCCGATGGAGTTCATCGGCGGCGGAGCTGCGGAGGATGACCACTGCGGCGGCGGCATACCAGCAGCGGCGTTGTCTTGGTAGCTGGGTGGCCGTGGAAGCACGGGGGCACGGCGAGGGTGAGGCGGCGGCAGCGCCATCGCGAGGCCTAGCTTCTGAGCCTTGAGGAAATACTTCTGGGCGTGGCTGCGTATCTGCGTGGCCGTCTTGGTGACGACGAGCTGCTCGATCCTTTTCCAATCGCGGCCAAACCTGCAAACCAAACAAGGAGGGCGTGTGAGTGTCTCGTCGATCGGTAAGCTGAATTCTGGAAGATCGATCGGATCAAAGGCAGGTCCAGAAGTGAGCTGAGCTAGCTATGTGAAATGAGTGAGGGCGGTGCTCACAGCAGCAGGGCGTGGAGGAAGCGGTCGTGCTCGTCGGCGGTCCACTTCTCCCGCGGCCTCGTGATCGTGTACGGCTTCCGGAGCTTCTTTCCCGCCGCCATCCCGCAGTAGCTCTCTCTCTCTCTCTCTCTCTCTCTCTCTCTCTCTCTCTCTCTCTAGCTTTCTTGCAGCAGAGCAGGTACGAGATAACGAGATCGAGTCGTGGCTTGTGATCGAGTTCGTTCTTGTCAGTGTGCAGTCCATATATATACGAGCGCCGACCAGGATAGGAGCACGAGTGACCTTCGCGTTGCAGGAATGCAGCACGTGCGGGACGAGGGCGATGCATGGCTGTGGAGCACTGGAACCGAGCTGGCTGCGTGCAACGCGCGTGCTCAACGTGGGGAATTATTCCCTAAAAAAAACGTGGGGAATTAGGCGATCGAGAGCTAAAGTCGCTGTCTTGGCCCTTGTTGGGGGCGTGGGGTGGTTAGGCGGGCCGATGCATCCAGGAGGACCAAGGGTTAGGCGCAATAGAATTGGAGACACGATTTTAGGCTTTTCTGCGGCATTCGTGGTGTGTTACATATACATATCGTTTTAAAAAAAATCGATCAAAATTTTAAAACTTTGATTAATAATAACTTTTGAAATATTTAGTTTAAAAAAACCGATCCTACACATTATCCTTCCCTGTTAAACCCACATGGAGTGCAACCGTGCCTTCCGATCTAATCTCCCTAGCCTCCACATTCCTCCTCTCTCTCCCTCCCTCAGTATCCACTATCTTGAACTTCTCAAAGAGATGAACATCAAGGTTAAAGAAAAATTTCATGAAGATATGCGGATCTATTGTTTAGACATGTGATCTATTGTTTGGCTAACTCTAATAGATCAGATGAAGAACCACGACTTGAGTTAGTTTGAATTGGACAAGTCTTCTTTGAAAAATAGGTCATTATATCATACGATGATGTCGCTGTACCACGAGACAAGGAGTTTGTTAAAGTGGTGTCCGAGGAGATCAAGTCATCGTACCATATGGTGAGAGTCACCATATCATACAGCGGAATAAGACGGTGCTCACAACACTATGTTTGTAGAGAGTGGCCACTTGAAGATTAAAGGTCACCGTATCATATGGTAGGTTACTGTATCATATGGTGATCATATGGTGAGATACTGATAGGCCCTAACAGTTGAATTTCTGATCATTGGAAGGGGGCCACCGTATCATATGATGCCAGTCACTATATCATACTGTGCGTTTCATATGTTGATTGGATTTTTGGATAGATTTTTTTAACAGCTAGTTTTTAGAGTTAATCCTATAAATACTTCACCCCTGCCATTTGAATGTAGCTGGAGCTAAAGGGAGTGTTGCCACACAAATTTGAGAGCTCTTGCCACCAAAATGAAGATATTGAAGATCAATGCAATTAACTCAAGATTAATAACTTGGCTAGTGCTAGTTTAGGTCGTGTGTATCTAGCTAAGCGATTAGTCTAGAGTTAGATCAAGTAAGTGATCTATACTTTGTTACTCTTAGTATTTGCCTACACTTAAATGGCTCGGTGGCGGTGAGTCTTGTGAGACCTTTCAACTAAGTTTATGAAGCAGTTGCAAACATTGTAAGTGGGAGGAGTGACCCATGCTAGAGTGGCGATGTACTATTTTATTGAAGATCCGAATGTGCATGATGGGAGACACATTGGTGTGTGGAGAGCTTTAATGGTAAGAATCGAGGAGTTATTCGACTAGATAGCTTAGCTCTTACGAGAGGATCTAACATGGAGTAGTAGTGAGAGCCAACTCACCAATACTAATGGAAAAAGTCATCGAGCCGAGTTTGTGTTCTCTAACTCATTTACATTCCACACTTTTATATAACTCTGTTTTATCTTTCATATTTATCTTTCCTATAATTGAATGTTTAGTTGCTATAATTGGAATCGAAGGCGCAAAAATTTGTTGTTATGATAGAGTAGCCATATCAGATAAATCTAGATCACATTTAGATAGAAATTGATTTACGTTTATTTGTTAATTTGAGCTGAATAGTATTTAAAAACGCTAATTTACCCCTATATCACCATCCTTACGGTCAAAGGCACACATACACTACACTCATGGATACACACTCACGTTGAGTGCGTTCTAGCGTACGTCTAAAATAGATCTAACCTTACATAGCGTAAACACACACTTTATTATTAAACCACCCCCGAGTGGGTATACTGTTCCTTCTTGAGATTTAATCTTAAGAAAAATAAGAATACTCACACCAAGTTTGAGGCTCGAATCCAGATGGATAAGTTTCACCACGAAAATGCGTATGACAACATAAGCTCAAGTATGTGTCAGATAAGTGAAGCTCGATAACTAAGGGCGTGCTTGTTTTTTCTTCTAGTTCTACTTCTGCTACTGTCAGAAGCCAGAAGTCAGAATAAATGGGGATTCTGGAGAAGTGGTTTCTGGAGAAGCCAGAAGCCTGCTTCTTAGGAAAATAAATTAAAGCTAAGAAACTCGCTGAGAGACGTTTTTCTGAGAAACTACGTACTAAGAAGTCAAAAATTTGTTGTAGAAGCCAACAACCTATTTCAAAAACAGCTTTTCAGACAAAACAAAAACACAGCTTTTCAAAAAAACTTAAAAACAGAAACTCAAACAAACAAACCCTAAAGCCCGCTGACATCAAATGTGGGAGCTTGGTCCGATCCTAGCCATTGGAACACAATCCGACGCCTCAGATTGGAAATCAACGGCTCTAGGAACCTCGAGCGGAGGCGGGCCCACGATGCGGTTGGAATCGACGGTCGAGCGGAGACCGGCCCAAATCCAAGACCCGCCCGTCTCGCACGACGACGGGACCGGACCAGGCGGCCCGATAAGGAAACCCTCCGCTCGCCTCCAACGTTGGGAGAGAGAGAGAGAGAGAGAGAGAGAGTATTTAACTGACGGGGCAAGGCGAGGGGAGGATGCGAGCTCTCGCGGCAGCAGCAACTGCAGTGGCGGCGCCTACCCCCGCGCGCCTCCGCCTCCGTCTTCCGCGCGCCCCGCGCTCCGGTGAGCCCTCGGCCTTTTTCCCTTCCTCATTTCCCTCCCCAAATCCGCTGCTCTAGCCGCGCGGCCCGCGCCCCGCCCCCTGGCAGCGGTCGCGACGCCCGATTTTTTACTTCGGGAAAACAGGGGGATTTTAGGGTTTGTTTTGGTGTGCCGCGGTTTGGGGTTTTGGGTTGGGGCCAGCTGATGTTGGGATTCGGGAGGAACCGTGTGGTTGCAGTGGATTTCTAGGGACGCTCTGCGTCTGAATATTTGCATGCCTCTCCGCGTCAGCTTGGTGTTGGGCGTGGCTTGAGAAAAATTGTGGAATTTTCGGTGAAAAAGGTGCGGTTTATGGCCCATGTTGCTTATAAATTGATGGAGCATGCTAGGTTCAGATTATAGCTGTGGGATTGGGACTCCTCGTCAGGGACTTTGCGCTTGTTACACTCTTCAATTAAATCAAGAGTGCATCCTTTTTTGCTTAATTTGAACTTGTTTGCTCATTGTGCTTCTGTCCACCTAGCTAGGTCACTGTAGAGCAGCTTCTTCCGCAAGGCTACCGAGGAGCGCCTGCAGCGCGACCACCATGGGAGACGAAACCTCGACTTCGGTTCCCGCCAAGTTGCAGGAACCTGTGGAGGTCAGTGTCTGGTTGCTGGCTCTGGAGATGATTGTGTCACGTGCATTTTAGGCTTTCCTTGATTGCTTGTGATGGAAATTTACAAGCCTGTTGTTGGGATGCGCAGGGTGCTGGGAGCGTCAAGCAACAGCTCTCCAAGTTGGTCGCATCATCCCTCCGCACAACAGTGCCTGAAGTGGATGTAGAACCGATGGTTGAAGTATGTACAGCAAAGTTTGGTGACTACCAGTGGTACGTTTTTGGCCTGTTGTCTTGCCTGCTGCATGCATTTCATTGGCAATCTCTGTTGTTCCCTTTATTGTTCGCGTTTCTTCCATGTGCTCATCTAGTGATTCTTCTTAAATCATGTGCAGCAACAATGCTATGGGATTATGGTCGAGGATTAAAGGATCTGGGACAAGTTTCAAAAACCCCAATGCAATTGGACAGGTATGTGTTTGTTTGTCCATCTTTTTTTTTCTTCAAAATGACTTTGCTCTTTGCAGAATTATAATAGAAGAATTCTTCCACAAGACTTGCTCCTTCATTTCACTTTTTAATGCATGCTCAAGCCCTCTTACACCCATAACATACTGGACTCTTGACATTTTTCCCAGGCCATTGCCAAGAACTTGCCGCCCTCTGATATTATCGAGTCCACTTCTGTTGCTGGACCTGGTTTTGTGAATATTGTCTTATCGAACCGCTGGGTTGCAAAGGTCTGATTGAGAAGTTCTATATATAAACTATGCTCGCATTACCAGTGCTACAATTTATTCCTGCTAAGTGCCAATGAACCACATCACTGCAGAGAATTCAAGACATGCTTGTGAATGGCATCAGCGCTTGGGCACCAATTCTGCCAGTAAAGAGGGCAGTGCTTGATTTTTCGTCGCCCAATATCGCAAAGGAAATGCATGTTGGACATTTGAGGTCAACTATTATTGGAGATACCTTAGCACGCATGTTGGAGTTCTCAAATGTTGGTGTTCTTCGACGAAATCATGTGGGAGATTGGGGTACACAGGTAACAAGCCTTGTACTATGACTTTTAACTGCTTTAATACCTGCTTTCGGTGAAAAACACTGTTATGTACAGATGGTTGATTTTGTTGACTTTAACTATTATAGTACTTGCTTGTGGTGAAAATTTTTGTAACAACCTACGGTGCTTGAACTTGTTGATTCTATTTAGTTCTTAGAAAATGTGGTTTTGCAGAGCAATTAACATTCCCTGTCTCTCTCTGTGGGGTAACCCTTTTTATGCCTGCTTCTGTAACCAATCATTGCTTCATATACCTTCATTTTTTGTTTGTCTTATTTTCCAAAATATTTGGTTGGTGCTTTTCGTTGTGTCCCCAATATCTAACTGGATCTGCTGGTGTTATTTTACATAAGTCATGTACCTTTTGATTCCCTTGATCATTTGCTGCAGTATGCAAATCATCGTGTTTTTCTGTAGCTTTTTGACTGCCTTTTTATATTCTTGTAATTGTTATGTTGTACTTATGATATCTAGGCTTTCCTTTATATAAATTTTCTTCTAGTAAGAAGGGATTCTTAGTATCGTATAGTAGCATAAATATTCACACTATATCAAATGATTTTGTGCAGTGCTGGAGAAATTTGTGCCTTAGTATCGTATAGTAGCATAAATATCTACTGCTTATATTGTATGAACTAAAAGAATTCTTGAACTTATCAGCTTATGTGGGGCTTGAAAATTGAGGCCATATACTGTTGTGCATACTAACTAAACTGTTTTGCTGTTTGTTTATGCAGTTTGGGATGCTCATAGAATATCTGTTTGAGAAATTTCCAAATTGGCAGGAAATAGGTAGCCAGGCCATTGGTGACCTTCAGGTAAGATGTTTAATGCAATAATGTTAGTATATGTTACCTAGCCCTTCGGCATAAAAAGCATGCAAACCCGTGAGTACAAGTATGGCATGCTCAACTAAGCATATTAACATAGATGATGTTTGGTATTAGATGTCAATGTAAAAAGTTATGATTGGGGTAATTCTGAAATACTACTTCCAGTCAAGGGAAAATCTGATCTTTCAAAGTCAAATATTGTGCCAATTTGACCACTTAAGATTTATTATCATATATGAGTAAAATGTTACAATTAATATGATGAAAGTATCTTTTCATGGAATATTATCTTTCATATATCCAAACATGTTCTAGACAATATCTTTGATCAAAGTTTATACGGTTTGACTGCATGCATTCTAGTGTCACATTTTTGTTTATCTGGAGTGAGTATATGAGTTTCAGGGTGATTAGTTGTGGTAAAACAGTTATCATCGAATTATTTATCTTGTTCGTGGTAGCGCTCATAGGTGCAATGCCACACTCAGATAGTTGTATCATTTATCCGGTATCTTTAACTGCTAAACCTATGCATAGTATTACCACTCTAGTTTTTTATGCCTTGTCCAAGTTCTGTAACATTTGGATAAATTAGTGAAGCATGTGATGTTATGGTCTCAGCATGCTAAAATCCGTTTCATTGCCTTCTATTTTCATCTCTTCAGCTTGGGTATTGTTATTCGTGAAGGTATGCACATTGAAGTTTACTTTTAGTTGGTACTTTCTTGTTCCCAGTTTGGATTGTTGCCTGTTTACCTTCTTCATAGTCCATCAAAGTACAAATCCGAATTTTTAATTTAGTGTAGCCCTCGAAAGGTGTGCTCAGAAGAAAAATATGAATTTTGGTATCATTTGGCTCATACACGCATTTGCGCTTTGTCATATACCAATGGTTCTTGTTGCTGCTGCTGCTACTGCCATTTGAACCTCGCCAAAGCTGCAAAGTAGTGCTCAACTTAATTTGTTTGTTTGATCATCTTCAATTTCTTTATGGGCTGCAGATTTTCTATAAAGCATCCAAACATAAATTCGATAATGACCCGGACTTTAAAGATAGGGCTCAACAAGCAGTCGTTCGGCTACAGGTGAGTGGCAGATTTTTTAGATGTCAAGTCTGGGAAGATCATGGCGATGTCTCATCCAAGCAGTATATGAACTGTAGGGAGGGGAGGAGAAATACCGAGATGCATGGAAAAAGATTTGTGAAGTTAGCCGAAGTGAATTTGACTTGGTCTACAAGCGCCTAAATGTGGATCTTGAAGAGAAGGTAGTGATTCTTTCTATATTTCGACAAAGGTTGCTCATCAATGTAATGTAATTGCAAGCTGAAATATCTGTATGAATTCATTGGGCTTTAGATGAACATAAACATTTCGGTTTCTAGCATTGTCCTCAACATCCCTTGCTTGCCCATATGCACCTCCTGAAATTAAAATGTCTGAAATATTTGCCGCATTAACTTCTAGCTTGTTGAATTGATCCACATGCACATACATGTCCATTTACATTTTAACCAAAGCATATGTATCTCCTCGTGTCCAATCAAATTTTTGGTTTACTGGTATTGTCTGCCTCTTACCTGGAGCAGCTGAAGAGTCCATTGATTTATGTTTTGACATGTAGAGAAGCATACTAATCAATGGTCAGCTTTCAGGGGGAGAGTTTCTATAATCCTTATATTCCTCAAGTTTTGGAGGAATTGAATGACAAAGGCTTGATCAAGGAGAGTGAGGGTGCTCGAGTGATATTCATTGAAGGTCATCAAATCCCTTTGATAGTGGTTAAAAGAGATGGCGGCTTCAACTATGCCTCAACAGACTTAGCTGCTCTTTGGTAGTTGCTAAATTATACCTTTGCACTTTCTGAGGGCACATTTATCTGTTTTATAAGGAGCAAACTAAATGTATTTTTGTATAATTGACACGGTCTATATTTTTCACTGCCATAGATTTTTTGAAACATTTTCTTGTCTGTGATTTTATGGAGGTATCGGCTCAATGTCGAAAAGGCAGAATGGATCATTTATGTCACCGATGTTGGTCAGCAGCAACACTTTGACATGTTTTTCAGAGTAAGCAGAGTAACATGTTGCTGTAATCTCAGCACTTGAGGTATTCCCCTTGCAGTGCTTTTACTGAATCATTTGTTCTGTATTATAGGCTGCTAGGATGGCTGGCTGGCTCCCAGATCCAAACGAAAAGACGTTTCCAAAAACGAATCATGTTGGATTTGGTCTTGTTCTTGGGTCAGATGGCAAGCGCTTCCGCACTCGTAGTACTGAAGTTGTTCGATTGGTAGAGCTACTTGATGAGGCGAAATCTCGGAGTAAAATCGAACTCCTGCAGCGTCTCACCGAAAATGGTAAATTGTACTATTTTGGAATTTTGCCTTCTTTATTCATCTTTCATGTAAATACGATCATGATTTTATTCAGGTAAAATTGTTGAGTGGACGGATGAGGAACTAGAAAAAACTTCAGAGGCAGTTGGATATGGCGCTGTGAAGTATGTACCATAATTTTCGCTTACAGCTAGCACTTGGGTTTAATTGAAATATGGATAAGTTTTTTGAATACTAATCCAATTAGTATTCTCATGTTTCGTACAACTTCACTACAGGTACGCTGATTTGAAGAACAATAGGCTGACCAATTACACATTTAGTTTTGAACAGATGCTAAGCGATAAGGTATATACTCAGACTCCAGTATTCATATGCTGGGCTATGTGGGAGTCTTGGTTCCTTTATGCTTATTCTAGTCTTCACTGTATGTCTATGTTTTATATTTCATATTTTACTATTTGATATGGACACATTACACTTGTAAACTTTTTTGGAATGTTCCTTGTGTTTTATCTAGTCTTTATTTTGCACATTTTTTAAACTCAATTCATCTTTGTGCAAATTGTCATTACTTGTCATTATTACATATTTGTTCTGTGTGTGGATAGGGAAACACTGCTGTGTACCTTCAGTACGCTCATGCTCGCATTTGCTCCATCATCCGGAAATCCAACAAGGATGTGGAAGAGCTGAAAATGGTAAGCCTTGTGTTTTACTTGTGTGTGGATTCTATCATTGATGTGGTGAAGATTTAGCATCAATTCTCTTGGCTATCAGTCATGGGCTGAAAATTTCTCTTACTATCAGAGTGGAGCCATTTCTCTTGACCATCCAGATGAGCGTGTCTTGGGACTGTATCTTATCCGATTTGCAGAGGTATCTCTCCTCACTATTAGTAATTTTTATTTCATTAGGTTCTCAGGAAGTCAGGAACCTAACATCAGTGATGTCATTTATGGCTTTGACACTTCTAGTTTTGATCGGAGAGAAGATATGGTAATTAGAATTAGAAGGCATTTTGGGTGTGTTAGGATCTGTAGTTGTATTTTTTTTCCTTGTCCACACTCCACAACAAAGGTGGATAAGAATGTTTTTCCATTCAGCTTTAGGTGCAATCCAACGTAACCGAAATTACATGAAAAAAAACAAATGAGCTACATATAAATTTGCTGATAAAATGTAGACTTAAAAAATTGCAAAAAAAAGAGAAAAACTAGTCAAGAACTGTAGAATTTCGGTTGTCTAGATGTTTCTGCCGGATGTCATGAATGCAGCAATGGTTTACCCATTGTTAAAACACATAACTTAATCTTCCCCCTCCTGTATTGATCTCAGTGTAATCTGTTGCAGGTTGTCGAAGAGGCATGCACCAATCTCCTGCCAAATGTTCTGTGTGAATACTTATACAATTTATCTGAAATGTTCACAAAATTCTATACCAACTGTCAGGTATATATTGGTTTCTACTTGCATCACTCTTTCCCCTTTAAATGAATCTTAGATCGTTTCTCTTGTCTTTACATTGGCAACAGCTTCCACAAATTGAATATCCCGTCTGTCTTATACAGCTTATAGTACTACTACCCTGAAAATCTGATACTATTTAATCGCGATCGCTTTTTACATTTACATTGTACCCAACAGGTGGTCGGGTCACCGGAGGAGACAAGCCGGCTGCTGCTTTGCCAAGCGACTGCCGTTGTCATGCGACAGTGCTTCCAGCTGCTCGGGATAACGCCAGTTTACAAGCTGTGATCTGCCCATGTTTGATTACATTCGACGTCAGTTGTCATACAAACCCCTATTCATCGTGGTTGCAGTTTCGGTCTTGTAACCTAATTGACGCAGCTAACATGCTTAAATCCACTGCCCCATTCGAAAACAGAAGCCACTCAAAGGTTGTAGCAAAATATGCCTGCAAAGATTTTATTGATGCCTTGCATTATGCATTGCGTGTTTGGTCTTGCCTCGTGGGAGCTCATCTGTTGATGCTGTATGACAAGTGTGTTGGATATGTATTTCAGTGCATCCGTTTTGGTGGTCATAGCACTGAAGTTGCATTGCGAAACGCAGTGTCGTCAACTAATGGTTCGGAAATTTATATCAAAGATTCCCCCACCCAACTAATGGTTCATCCACTCTCTCTTATACCTCTTCTTCCTCTCTCTTTTCTTCTTCCTCCTTCATCCATGGCAAAAAAAAAAAGGAAGGGGAGGGCTCAGGGGGGTTTCCACTCACTGTGAAGCAGTAGGGGAAGGAGCCCCTCTAATTTCTGGAGAGCAAAATCCACATGCATTTCTTTTCGAAGGATGTACCTCTTTCTTTTGAAGCGTGCTCTCTTGTGGCCATCAACAAAGATTATCACATGCTGGAGATGTAGCTCACTGCAATCTCTATGACTGATGCCACAACTAAAATATTAACATTAACATCTCGGATTATTGTCGCATAGGCTGCTCAATTCACCTGGCAACATTATGAAGGCTCCCTCACTGCTCAACTCTGTGAGGGCATGGAGAAACCAGAAGCCTATGGATATGTGTGATCTTTCCTCACATTACCATTGTCATCTTCATATGTAAGCTAAACCGAAAGATACAGTAAACATTGCAACATGGTATTGACCTTGCACAAGGAGTCTGAGCTCCTGCTGCTTGCGAGGTTGCTGGAGGACGGTGCTACTACTGCCTAGGTCTCTTTGAGCTGCAGCTCGGGCACTTGTACTGCTTTATGCTATCCGCCTTCGCGGGGGTTATCTTCACGCACTTGCCGTGATACCACTTCTCGCACACATCGCATCCGATCCAGAACTCGTCCGCGCTATATATTCCGCCACATGTCCCACATAAGGTTTCGCTGTGGTCACCGTCGTCTTCGTCGTAGCCTTCATCGGTCTCCCTGGTGTTATTTTCTGCACGTGGTTCGGCTGTTTGCTGGGGACGCAGAACAGTCTTAGCACAAGAAAAAAGTGGCAGTAAAAATAGTGAATAATTCTTATTACCTTCACTGGCAATTTGTTTCTACCACTGTTGTCAGTACCGGATCTGTCCCTCTCCCTGAATTGCTTCACACCACCGGAGACAAATTCGAAAACAGTTGGTAGATCATTCATCATGCCAAACAAGCGCTTCCTGTTGGATTTGAGATTTTGAGAGCAAAAACAATAAGAGATCAGAAAACCAATACAACATAAGAAAATCAACCGCAGTGAAGCAAGTATTTCCTTTTCTATTTAGTTGACAATGTTATTTAGACTATAGTAACTTCTGTACACTTGCACCATGGGTTACTGGATTACTGCTATAACCAAGTAAAAATCGCCTTCAGTGAAATACGAAATGTTCAGCTTCCAATCCATTGTAACTCAAGCCAAGGCTACTTAATATGCTTATGACTTAGTATGATAAGCTAGCCAAAGTTAACTGTGAGAATATTTTACAAAGAAAACGGCACACTTAGTGTTATAAAACAAGAATTACAGGATCACAAATTGCAACTACGTGTGCCAAGACCTTTTTAGTGGATTTACTTGATGACCAAAATTCCAACACTCACACATCATCCATCAATGTATAAAGGAGATAAGATTCAATTAGTGGGTTGCTCTAAAAGAAAATTCGTGATCTAGGACAGAATTATTCAAATGACGCATTTATAATGCAAAAAGAACAGACTCAAGTGGTGCAAGTATCCAAAGTTACTCTACATTTTACTCAAAATATATTAAAAAAAATCCTGAAGTTTAGCTGAAGCATAAATTTAATTTGGCGAAGTTGCATCGGAGTTAAGCCATATACTACCGATGATAGCATTACAGATTTGCAGCACTGCTTCGTCCCACATGCCATAAAACATATGAGGCAAAGTTAGATTCACTTAAACCAGCTTGCATAAAGATGAAAATGGATAACTCAATAAAACTTGCCGAAAAGCAGCTTCAAGCAACTCTAGAAATGTTAATCACACATAGAACACCAAAAGTTATATAAATAATTGTGTTTCTATCACAAAGCAGAAACCACAAAAGTATAGACTCCATACAGTAACCAGATGCAAAGAATGAACAGAACTTCAAGCATGAGCTCCATGGTTCATATAGACTCCATACAGTTACTAAACCATGGTAGTTAATATAAGATATCACCTCCGTTCCAGCTCTGAATCCACAACGCAGATGCTGCTTAATAAACTGCTAGAATAAAGTAAAAGAACCTGATTGTTTAAGAAATCCATTGCTCAATAAATTTAGAGATACATGAAGCGTATGGTACTTATTTGCAACAAACCTAAATGGGGATGCATACAATGTTAAAAAACATTTCAAGCTATATCTATGTAATTTACGCAAAATAGAGAATGAATTCAGGTTGTATAGAAAGGAGGGGGTGATGCTAATTCGTTACTCGAAGTATTACACTATGGTGTCAGGTATATAACAAACACAACTATTTTTAGTAAATATTATGTATCATCGCAACAAATAATCACGAGGGTTTTCTTCAGTACTCCTCTTTGAGAAAAAAAATACCAAACTTAAAGCAGAAGTGATTACTGACCATGGGCAAATATGTATTATTAGTTAGATTTCACACGCTTTAAACATCCCTCCCTCCCTCTATTCAGCATTGTTCTCTTTCTTCACCGATGAAGACCAACAACTGATCCTAACAAACCACCAATAAAGACAGTCTTGCATGGGTTTGCTTCAAACCATAGAAAATAATCTTTGCAAATCGAATTAATTAGTAGTTAGTACAGATTTGGTCACGCTCATTGATTAACTACGTGAAGATTAATAAACTCTTTTCTTGAAGTGGAGTCCTGAAGCCAACCCCATAATTAGAACCATCCAACAAATCCATACTTAGCTACTGTCTTAGTGAACACTGGCTGATTGACAAAAGCCAGAGGCATGATGAGCTTAAATGTGGTGAGTGTGGGTACCTAAATATGAATCTACAGGGTGAATTCAGAAGAGATCAAACATTCACACACTTGCATGCTTTTTCCACTAAAAAGTTTGTAAGCATAACCAACAGAGAAAAGTTTCAATCCCCTAAAACCATGAAACCAAGATTGGGGTAAGTCACTCAAGGATCATAGAACTGGAAATTTCTCACATGGAGGTGCCTTCATATCTTTATGCTGCAATAAATTATATACAACAATGAAAGAAATTCATTTTCAAAAATAATATCAACTTAAAACCTCAGAGCGTGCTTTAAGCATCTGAAGAATTATGTTCCCTTAGAAAAGGTGGCATCTGTAATTCAGCAACATATGAACATTCTGATGACAATGAAGGTTCACCGCTCACCGCTCAGCTTTCCACAGGAACAGACAACATTATTTTTCATTAGGACAGTATTACCAGATTTGGAAAGAATAAAACACAGCTTAGGTACAGTATTAATACACGCATGCAGCTTCAGAAGTTCGCATCATGCTAAATACAGCACATATACACACAGATGCGCTCTCCTTTTCACCAAAATGTCACTTACTAAGCATTACCATAACTTATGCTGCGTGGATATATAAACAATTGAACAACGCAGGTAAGCAAGTATAACTCCTTAGATCGCTACTTTTGGCAGCAGAAAAAAATGAAATTCCTGTAAATACTAGCCATGGTTGCAATTCTATGCCACGATTACATTGAAGAAAATCAAAGTTCCACTTTTCAATCAAGCTATTACCGATGAGTTTCTATCCATTCACCTACCTCAAAGAAAAAAAAACAATTTTCACTACTGGAGTCCAAAAATATGAACTTTGGAAGTACCCAACACAATTCTAATGCAAACAACCATTATAGCTTAAACTACAGTTACGGGAACAAACTCAATTGCTCTCTCTATTGAAAATCAGCAAATTACTCATATTCCACAAAAACACCGCCGAAAACCCAAAAGGCCAAAACTAAACCGGTACTTATCAAAGAAAATGTTGAATCCAAACAAACGCACACCATCACATGTATACAGAGGACACAGCACATCATGCCTATCTTCAGACATCCACTTCAACTCACAGAATGCTCCTGAAGAGAGAGCCTTGGCACATTTATGTCTCAATCAGGAAATTCAGCATAGACAGCACACTAACAGGGAACAAGTAACCGCGACACAAGCATCAGACCTGGAGGAACAGAGGCGAAATGGGGATGGTACCGGTCGTTGCGGTTGAGTCGCGCAGCGTAGTAGAATGCGACGGAGACGAGCCACGAGTCAGAGTGGACGGCGACGAGAGCGAGCCAGTCGCGGCGGTTCATCCCGTCGCGCGCGAAGTTGATCCCGAGCGCCGGCTCCGGCAGCTCCGTGGGCACCTCCTCCGCCGGCAGCGCCACCTCCCACGCCTCGTTCGAGTACCCGTACAGGCACAGGTTCTCCTTCTCTACCCAAACCCAAACCAAACCGCATCAAGTCGCACCCAAATCGAATCGAAGGCCACGGCAAGGAGAGATCGCGCGGGGAACGGAGAGGGGGCTCACCTGGATCGCACTGCGCGTAGAACTCATCGACGTCTGCGAAGCGAGAGGAGCGGTTAGGGCTAGGGTTCGATTCTCAGGGGGGGGGGGGGGATGGCGGCGGGAAGTAGGACCGGCGGGCGCGTACCGTGGGTGAGGGCGCGGAGGATGGCGGAGCGGCGGGCGCGGAAATCCTTGAAGATGTCCTCGACGGAGCGGGGCGCGGAGCCGCCCCCGCCCCCGGCGCGGCGGTAGGAGGCGTCCATCGTAAAGTCGGCGGCGGCGGCGCCTCTTCTGATCTCCGGCGAGGCGGAGGAGAGGAGGAGGTGACCGACTGATCGCGATGCAGTCGGGAGCCGACCGGCCGAGCGACGAGGACGAGTGATGCGGGGTAGAAGGGGGCGATGCGTAAGATCACGTGGTTTTTCGTGTGGGTCCCTGGGAAGGGATTCTCTTCACGGCGTAGATTTTTGTTGTGAATGGATTTTCGTTTCTTTCAGTGTTTCAACAGTTTTCCTTCACGGTTCTTGTTACAAAAGGATTTCTAAAGTCATTCTCTGTAGGACGGGATTCTCTCTCTTTTCCCTTTGCGATTCCCCTCTAAAGGAAGTTGTTGGAGATGAGAGAAAATAAAGGAAATGAGAACGGGGAAGAGAATCGAGAAGGGAGCGAAATAAAGGGAATATAGTTGGAGATAGTCTTAGAGTATGCCTAAGAGATTTCCGTCGCGAGCAAAAATCCCATCGTGAAGGGATTTTCGTTCCCATCAACGCTCCAACGATTTCTCTTCACGATTTCCGTCATGAAGGGATTCCTAGGGTCATTCCCTTCAGGACAAGATTCTCTCTCATTTCCCTTCACGATTCCCCTCGAAGGGAAGCTGTAGGAGATGAGAGAAAATAAAGATAATGAGAACGGAAAAGTGAATCGGGAAGGAAACGAAACAAAGAGAATATAGTTAGAGATGATCTTAGAATGCAAATTGGTGATCTTAAGAGTACTCATAGATTCTTTTTAGTTCAACAAACAACATTATTTTTTCTTAAATTAAGTAATTTTTAAAAAACTAGTACAATTAATTAAACTAAAAAGGTCAGTGGCTACTTTAGATGTATTAATTAACACTTAACGATTTGTGATAGAGGTTCTTGCCAAACTGAAGATATCCTCCATAGTTAGATAAGAGCACACAAGTTCAACACACGAATTCACACAAGTTTCGTTGGAGATGGTTCAAATTCATATGAATTGAATAAAGTAGGAATTGCATGGTCAAATGTATGGATTTTCATACGATGGTACTATGAGGAACGATGGTATTCTAAAAGGGGGTGAATTAGTACATTTAAAAATTAATGACTCCAAAAATTTTAGAAGATAAATATATCTCAATTTCCATTTAAATATGTTCTATATTTATTTAGTGTGTCTATTCTACCGCTTAAGAGGATTGCAACTTACTCTAACAAAGTAAATCGCAAGAATTTAAATACGAAAACGTAAATAAGGTAGAGAGATAAATTTAGTACAAATGATTTTTATCATGTGGTATCGATAACATGAATGTCATCTTTATGTTAGAGCTCCACCAAGGATATACTTCCGGTCGATATCCGGTCATGACTCTTGAGCCACCAAGGTAAAAGCCTCAAGCCGGATGGGCCACTAAGCTACCAAAGCAGGGTCTCACCACTAGTCTCTCTTCCAGTCACTTGCCGCCGTGATCACTTCAGAGCTTCAGCCATCAAGACAAGGGTCTCCGCGTCCCCGTACACGTGTCTTGTCGTCGTCCCACATTAAGTCGAAAGGTCAACAAGCTTAAGCCACCAAGACCTAAGATGCCGGCGATTCCAAGACTCCGAGGTGCTGGCAGTTGGATTACTTCTTGATCCACTCTCTACACAGTCATCACCTAGCAACACTCTCTCTATGTCTATAAGCATTAATCCACATACTAATCTTATACTTAATTACCTTTGATAATCACTTTAAGTACTTTGTTAGTTTAGATGTCTTCTTCAGTATGTATGAGCTTCCTCTAAACTCCAACAACGTGCCACACTTTTAAATAACTGAGTGGAAGGGTATTTATAGCTTCAAACCCGCTAACTAGTTGTTTTCCTAACGGCTCAGAAAGCTGTTAACACTGGATGATCCGGTGAGAACAGTATTACTAACATCGAATTATCCGGTAAGTACAACCTCAGAAACTAGCCGTTGGAACTCCACTTAATGCCTTTGTAAGCATCAGACATTTCGGTGTACCTTCAAATCCATCACCGGACCTTCCGGTGAGTTATCTTGAGTCATCTGAGCCTTTGCAGCCTTTACATGTAAAATGCTCTGGTGCATTTATCCGGTGTTCATTCTATTCACACTAGACCATCTGGTGAGTTAAATTTTCTCTTATTTTCTCTAGAAATACTTCGGTGCAACTATCTCTGTGATCTCCTTTGCAAAAAATACTCTGGTGCTTTATACCCTTAATCACCAGACTATCTGGTGCGGTCCTCAGCCTTCTCCCCTTCGTCAGAAATACTCCGATGAGTTCAACACACAGAGCACCGAATCATCCGGTGAGGCAAATCTTCCTGTAATTTTTCCAATTCAATCAAGCTTTGTCCCAACTGGGTGGCTTCTTGATTTATTGCATCTATAAGATCTACTAATACATATTCTTGACAAATATGTTAGTCTCAATGACTATGTTATCATTAATCACCAAAATCACAATCATGACCTAATATGACCATTTTCGCTACAATCTCTCATTTTTGTGATTGATGACAACACAACCAAAGTAAGTGATAAATAATAAATGATATCAATTGTAAAGAGCACAAAGTTTTAAAATATTACTTAGATGTATGTTCTTACCATTTAGCCCCCCTATTGTTATGGCTCTCCCTTTCTCCATTGTCACTATCTCCTTTAATCAACCCATGCAAGAAATTCTCTTCCTTTGTCAACCTAGATTTCTCATGTTGCTTCTTATATCTTCTTCTTCTTCTTCTCCTTTGTCAACTTCAATATTTCTAGATATCTTATATCTTGCTTCTTGCTTTGGTTATCAAACTTCCCCTCCTTTATCAATAATCTCAAAAAAGGGCTACAAATATATATTAAGCTTGAGGAAAAACGTTAGAGCACATGGGAGAGAGCTTTATAAATTATAATCCAATAAAATGATACCAACTGTAAAGATATGATGCATTGATTTCAATTGAAAAAGACAAACAAGAATCATAATTCATGAAACTCACATGATATAATCTAAACTCTCTCTTTATATGCGCATACATATAATAAGACTCACTTGTGAATATCACCTGTAGGTGAAAGGATCTAATGGCACTAGAGGGGGAGGGTGAATAGGATACTAAATAAAAACCAAACCAATTACCGATTTCTAGAACAAAGAGCAATCTTAGCCTAGAATGTATAAAAGCAACTAGACGACCTAGCAAGCTAGAATGATAAGCACAAACATGCAAACATATAGAACATAAGTAAAGTGCGGAATTGAAACTTGTATGAAGGAAATGCTAGAAACAAAATGCAGAATGTAACAAGAGTAGTGAAAGAAGACATCAAGTTTTTCCTGAGGTATCGAAGAGTTAGCACTCTTCACTAATCCTCGTTGAAGCATCCACACAAGGATGTCTCTCCCCCTTGAGTCACCAAGACTCAAGTACTCATTAGTGATTGTCACTTCTCCATCTTCGGATTGGCAGGGATCAAATCAAGTACACGAGCTTCCTGGGGCTCCCACAAGACCTCCAAAAGCTCACCGAGAATACCTCCAATATCCACGACCTGCTAAATATTACCAACCACCAAGATTAACAAGCTAACTGGTTTACTTGATCCCTATCAAACCTAAAACAACAGCTAGACGCACACTCACTACTCTTAAAGCACTAATGGGGTCCTTAATCTTCAATTAAGAACATGCAAATCACCTCAAGTGCTCTCCCTTGCCTCGAGATGATACACATTATGTATGAATGTTTCTGGATTGCAAGAGAGACGAATGAAACCAACTGAGGGGGTATATATAAGCTAGATGTCCAAATCTAGTCGTTGCCCAACCACTCACTTTTTCTGTGAACATCGAATGGTCTGGTGCATACACTTCTATTAACACCAGACAATCAGGTGCTTTTACTTTTTTCACACACTGATTTGACTGTTGTCAGTAGCCATTACAAAATGCTCTAGTGTTCTTTCACATAGCATCATCGGATAGTCCGGTGAGTTATAATCCAAATCCTCAGAAAATATCAAGCTTCTGTTAAATAGTCCGGTGATCACTCTTTTAAGTCACCAGATAATCCGGTCAGTTCAACTCTAATTTTCTCCAAAAAAAATAATCCTTCTGTTAAATGGTCCGGTGTATGTTTCCTCCAAATCACAGGACAATCCAATGCATGTAACTTTAAATTTCTCTAAAAAATTACTCTTCTGTTAAATGCCCTGTGCAAAATTCCTTCCATCACCGGATAATCCGGTGAGTTCATTTGAAATCTTCATAGAGAAGACAAATAGTCCGGTGAGTATAATTCTTCTCACACCGGACAATCCGGTGAGAATAAACTTCCTGGAACTTATCCAAATTAATCGACTTTGAGTTCTAACTTCTCCACTTCTCACCCATTGACTTCTTCGAGCTACCTAGTGCTAGATTTTTGCAAATGTGCATCTAACTATATCTAGACTTAACTATGTCAAGCTACAATACTTAGCCCCCTTTTAGAGTACAGTCAAAAGACAAAAAAGAGACCTATGTCTACTCTAAGTGTCCTTCATCACCTTGCGACACTTAGAACTAGAAGATCCTTAATCTTGACGCAAATACCCTTTGATCGACCAATAGAATTCCATGAGGGACCAAGAAAAACTATTCAATCACTGTGAACTAAAGAATTTTGATTTCCTTCAAAATATACACATTAGTCACAATGATACGATTATCATTAATCACCGAAACACTTACCACTTACCTAGGGACTTATATGCTACAGTAGAAATGCAGCAATATATGCACATCTAGATAGTAAGTAGAGGTAAGAAATTTAAGTCGTATTATGCATGAAGGTAGCTTAAATGTATAAATAAATTGACAATGATACTAATTGAAGTCTTTAAACATTGCATACCTCTAGGAACATGTTGATTTCTTTATGAGACTATAAAAAATACATCTAGCAACACATGTTAGTCTCCAAATCAGAACTCATATGATATACTCTCCCTAAATGTGTATATACAAGTGCTGAATACTTACGAGATATATGCACTTGTTATTATAATAATAGAAAGGGTATCTTATAAATTGGTTCATGACACATAAAAGATACTAATTATGAAACTAATATCATAAAAGAAACTTACAATTAATAAACCATATAGGTTACTCATAAGAAAGAGAAAAATAAGCAACATACCATATGAAAACCTACACTAGATATTGCAATAAATTAAAATATGCATATGCAATCCTAGATAAGGCAATGGTTCAAAAAGCATGAACAAAAGTTTAGCTACTATTACCGCATTACCTTTGGATGAGGATTTGAATATATAATGATCGTGATCTTTATCAAAACACCTAATCTTACTTTTTTCTTCAAACTTCACTTCATTTTGTGAGCTAAGTCTCCAAATCCTAATAGCCTCCTCAAGCTGCAAATCTTCTTTGGAACCCAAACCGATTATGACCCTTTTATGTTGATGAATGACTTCTTTGGATACTCAAATGGGTTGTATCTACCTCAAATTCTTTCTCTCAATCACATATGCAATTACCTTGCTATTGTTCTTCTTCTTGAGCTTGTAGTGATTCCTTTTGGTCTTGATCTTGTAGTTGAATTTGGTGTAGAAGTTGGAGATCTTGTTGGAGAGGTTTATTGTCTTCTTCTTCTTCTTGGTCTTCTTCTCGACTTACTTGTATTGAAAGAACTCGTGAACTTCTTGATAACACTTGAAGCATGGCATGGTGGACCACTCTGTAAACTTCTTTACTATGATAGTATAGTTATATTGAGCTGATTGGATATGGTTCTTGCCCTTTAATCTTGCCAAGTTCTTCTTAAGCTTTTATTTAACTATGCATTTTATGGAATTTAATCTCACGTGACTTATTGCCGAGTCAAAGGATGACTATAAAAGATAATTACATACGTGCTTGCTCCAGAAATACAACTCTACATATTTATGCGACGTATGACTTATCTTGTCCATCTATTTCTCCTATCTAATATTTATTTATCCATATATAGATTCTCTCATCTACTTATAATTTTTTTATATATTTATTTAACATAAATCTTAATATAAATAAATGTTATCGATAAAACATACGTGTGCAAGAGCTAGTCAAAATTTCCTATTAGGCTCGGCTCATTGTAAAGTATGGGTAAACTAGCTAGTACAGGTGTACTCGTTACCAATTTGAAAGTGTAACATAACCATTACAAAACGCCACCAAATACATCGATCCACGATACAAAATAGAAAGAAAAAACCAAAAGGGAAAAACAACATATTAATTAAAAAGAAAATCGATGACCGCACGCGCATGCATTTTTATTGCTGTTACATGCCCCACCACATAGCTGCCACGATGACCGCCACGCAGGAACCACCTCCGACGCCCCGGATTCCCCTCGCGGCCTCCGACGCCGTCGTCCCCGCCGCAGTGTCAGCCGCCGGTGCATCCGCCACCGCCGCCGGCCCGGCCTTCTTCTTCTTGCGATCCGCGGGGGAGGGCGCCGGAGCGGGCACGGGCGGCCCGTAGAGCGCCCACGGCAGCAGCACCTTGCTGACCTGGTACACTACGAGCCTGTCGCCGGAGTAGAGCGTGCTGTCCACCGTGGCGTTGACCACACCCGTGGACACGTTGACCTGCTGCGCCCCGTCCGACGTGATGTTGAGAGGGTACTTGCCCCGGCCAGTGTCCCCGGCCTGCGTGCGCAGCGGGTTGCTGACGGTGTCGAGCTGCGCCATGGGCAGCAGCGGCGCGACGACGTGGAACTGCACCAGCGACGTCTTCTGCTGGTCGGTGAGGGAGTTGAGCGTGCCGGCGGGGAGCGCAGAGAAGGCGTTGTCGGGCGGCGCGAAGACGGTGAGCCCGCCGGTGGATGACTTGCCCTTGAGCTGGTTGGTGATCTGCTCCGCCTCCTGCGTGGACTGCAGCAGCTGGAGGAACTTGGTGAACTGCCCGGCCTTGGTCAGCACCGCCGTGATGGTCTTCGGGGGCGCCGGCGCCGGGGCCGGCGCTGACGCGGCCTGGCCGTGCACCGACGGCGCGGCGGTCACGAGGAGGGCGACGACGAGGAGGGCGTGGTGCGGCGCCATGGGTTGCATGCTTCTACTGGTTCAGTTCTTGATGTGCAGGGCAATGGAGGTGAAGGGGGCTATCTTTCCCTATATATCCATACAAGGAGGCTGAGGCGGAGTTGTGAGCTGTGACCGATCGAGTGAGGTGGAAGAGAGAGGTGGCGAGGCGCCATGCATGGCCTCGCTCGCTCATGGTGAGCTGGGAGATGGAACGTACCTTGATTAGCGGGTGGATTGGCTTGCTTCATGGAGCAGCAATTAAGCGTAAGGATTGGGATCTTCCCCTCCCCTGACAATTGTGATTTAGGTACGTGATGATGGACATATATAATCGTAAGGACTGCTTAACTTAATCGGGACACTGATCAGCTGGAGATCGAGATAGCAGTTCGGAGGAGCTTAATTTCGGCCTGACTCACAATATGCATCTGCCCAGTGAAAAATTTAAGGACAAATCACAAGCACTTGATCCCAATTCGCTGTCCAAAGGTGCCAAAAGAAAAAAAAATATGCGCAGATTGTTGAGAGCTGCTAGCTACTACTCCAGTATTCAACAACCTGCAGACGCTAACTTTGGACCCAACCATCTGGATCAGGAGGGTGGTGCATCCATCGAAAGCAGACAAATTGATCATCTAGCATGCCAAGGCAAGGGGAAAAATTGAAAGACAATTCGAGCCAATCAACTCACGAGGTCACATGTACTATCACTGATATGAACACCGAACCATCTGTTGAGCAGAGGTGAAGCTGGCAAGAGAACAACCTCTTAACGGCCGGTCCCTCGATCAGCAAAAGATGGCTGCAGACGCAACATCAGAACCTCCGGAAACAATACCGTCATGTAAACCTCCGGAAACAAGCCCTGAGTTCACATTCAGCTCACGAATAATTCTGTTCTGGGGCCACTTATTCACACAGCCAAAGCAGAATAATGAACAGATAATTTTGCCTGGGCCTAGGATAAACGGGGAGAAATATCATTTGATCCCTCCGCTATCGTCTGCAGCAGCAGCAGCTTTGCAAACTGGGCAGGCGTTCTTCACCTGCAGCCATTTCTTGACGCAGTCGGCGTGGAAGTCGTGACCGCATCTCAGCCTTCCGAGGGAGTCCTCGAGTTTGTATTCCTCCTGCAATGTCCAGCAGTTAAGGATCAACAAAATTATTGACGCCAGGATTTCTAAGTGTAATATGAAATCTGCTACTCTACATGGGTATTGCCTTACCAGGCAAATTATGCAGCTTGCATTCTCTTGATCATTCTGCGTACAGGTGCGACCAGAGCTGCAGCAGGCTACCTCCATCACACAGCTGGAAATTTTTTCGTTGGCCAGGCCAGTGTTGACATTTCCTATTCGCTCTTCCAAAGCCAGCAGTTGCTGCATTCGACAGCACAGGAAGTTACATTTGTTACAGAATATCTTGCTGCTGGTCTGAGATAACGAGAAGTTAGATTATTTCTTACCTCGTAACTCATGTCATCAATGTCCAGTCTCATGTCCCAGTGAGGATCAGACGCTTCTCGTGATTCATGGATAACTAACTGGTCCAGCATCATAAACCGCTTCACAGAGTGCAACTGAATTAGTTATGAGTTCAAAATCTATCTAACGTCAGCATGATTATGAGAAAAAAAATTAACATCATCTACCGCGGCCGCTGATCTTCCCAAGTTATTTTCCTCAATCATCAATGGATGAAAACTATGGTAGGAATCCCTCAACCTTCTATTCCTTGCACTACCACTGGGCCCTCCAGTTGCATGACCTAGATGTCTCAAAGATGCAGTAGTCTCAGCATGAAATGGCAAGACACTTGATGCTGCTGCAGAGGTAGCAGGCAGGACAGCAGGTGGATAGCTGGGGACAGCAGGCTCATAGGAGACTGCCCCCGAGTTGGAGGAAGTTGCAAAAACTGGGGCAGGATAAGTGTGGACGGTGTTGTGTGGAGCTGCTCTGGGGGCATATCCACCATGCGCAAACGGTACATTGTCAGAAGAACCAGGAAGTGTTGTCACAGGAGCACTTATGTTTGTCCTCTGCGGAGCAGGATAGTACGGCCTCTCTCTGAATGCCAAGCTAGAGTAGCCATTAGTCACTGGAAAGCAAGGGAAAAGTTTTTAGCTTCTTGAATGATAGCGATCTTAAAATAATACCAAAATTAAAGAAATGGTATACTCAGCAACTAGTTATGTCGTTTAGAACAGTACTAGATCGAAATTAACTGAAAATGCTATGTTGCAATTAATGGTATATAAATATTATTATTGATTTTATAGCCACAAAAGACCTGAACATAGTATCAACTTATAAGAATTATTCCATCCAACTGACACTTAAGACACAATTATTTACATCCCCCCAAAGTAAAACATGTCAGAGCAAAGAAAGTTACAGCTAAAAGAGCAGTGATTGAAACTAACCTGGGGGAACAACTCTTGGTGGTACAGAAAAAGGAGCTGCTGTACGTAGAGAAGGAGCAATTGCATTAGCATGGTGTGGTGGTCCATGAGTGCTACTTGATGAGGAAGCTACAGCTTGACTGTGTCCCAAATGAATAGAATTGTGATCATAGCGTCCTCTCACATTCCTCTGAGATCCTCCATGATTACCAAAGTGATGTTCACTCCAGTGTCTTGAACCCAACTTTGAGAGAGGGCAGGATTCCGGAGCTGGGATCGAATTTGGAGGCATGTAATGAGAAAACTGAGCATTGGAAGAACTGGCAGCATAGAAACTTCCAACACTGGCTCCATCCATTGGATGAATAATGGGATTTCTTCGCTTCTGTGCAACACTTCTGTCAACGATATGGGAACTCAGAATGAAATTATCCTCAGATCTATGCGGATAGCTCAAAGCAGGCAGATGCTGGCTATTATGTGGTGCATAGATGCTACTAGAGCTTCCAGGATGAGGATAGCCAGCATAGGAAGCATGCAAGGGTCTAGGGGCTACAATCTGCTGCGTATGAGATTGCCCAGCGTAACTTGAGGATGGAAGGTCATTTGTTCTCATTGTTGCGTTCCCATACTCTAACGATAGAGCTCCATTTGGTGCATCACTTCTAGGATGCATAAATAAATTTTGACCTGAGATAACAAAGTAGAACCACATGAGTTCACCGTAATTGAGATGAATAATAATTAATGAAGTGTTATGATGGTGAAGCCATATACCAAAAGGTGGTGGTTCATTCTGTAGCCGGTTCACATGATCCATCCTGGACATCTGGGAATTGTTATGAGTATGTCTCGCCATAACACATGAACAGTGCGGGCAGATTTTGCTTAACCTGGAAAATTAGAGGCTCAGAATTAGCATTCCAGCAAAATGCAGCTGCAAATGGACTTAAAGCACTGAAAAGAAGAAAATATACAAAGAATGAAAAATGCTTAGACTTCACGAAAAATTAAGGGTAACTCAAACCTTAAAACTGCAAGACGTGAGATTAGAGTCACACAGATCAGAGATGCCCAAAGCCCAATGATTCCATCATATCCAGTGTCTTATTTAACTTTAGTGTAACACATACAGCACATATCAAGTTCCCATCATATCCAAAAACATTACGTTAACATTTGAACATTGTGCTGAGATAATTAAGCAGCCAAAACAGAAAAGGTTTTGACTACAGTATATGTTTTACAGATTTAAACTAGAGAAGGCAATATCATTGTACTTGCATAACAATCTGTTACAGCATAAAAGTTCTCTGGTGCAAATCTCATTTTATATCTCATAGAAGTAGCAGAGACTCTGGTTACTGGTCTGGCAAGTAATGATAGACCATATGAAAATGAACAGTTCAAAATTCGACCTTTTAAAACCAAAAAATAGTAAACTCTGAACTTTCAGATCAAGTTCCAGAACTGATTTAAAGGATACTTATGTGACGCAGATAACGTAAACGCAGGTTGAAGATAAACTGTGTATACATTATTTCATTATCCATCTGCAAGGACATATCCGTATAGAAAGTAGTCAAAGAAGTTTAAAAAGTGTACAACTAAGTTATATGGCAGCACTTCTCCAACAGTACAGTTATTATTTACATTCTAGTAAGTATAAAAAAGATCTGCCTGAATCTTCAATCTTTACATGGCATGAAAAAAGCCCATCAAAACGAGCTCATGTCATGGGGAGAAATTGTACATAATACTGTAAAACAGAAGAAAAAAAATGGATATGTAAGGCAGAACATATAGTGCTAGCTATCAGCTCCAGACGCCCCAGGGAATATCAAGGCAGGTAGTCATAGCATGTCAGGTAGAAACATGCCCATGTAAATAAATGCCAGATACACAACATTGCTAAGGTTCCTCCATGAAATTGTTATCCTTTTGTTCTGATTAGGAATAAATGCATCTTGTTTCCAACATCATCAGTTCACCTATTTTCAACTAGCCTCTCTTTCCTTGCAATGCCATCGAATGGCTATATGCGAATGACATTCTCCCAGTGATCAGAACGAAACTGTTATTTCAAGGGCCCAGCTACCCTCATCGCAGCCAATTCTACATGCTAACTGTTTTTTTTACTTGGGAAAGGACCTCCAGATTATACACCCATCAATCTGTAACTCTATCATCCAAATCAGGACTAGCAATTTGATATTTCTTGTATTATGTGGTGATC
The DNA here is from genome assembly GCF_958298935.1 of Phragmites australis. Taxonomy (NCBI): domain Eukaryota; kingdom Viridiplantae; phylum Streptophyta; class Magnoliopsida; order Poales; family Poaceae; genus Phragmites; species Phragmites australis. The sequence goes on from NC_084929.1 coordinate 5,131,288, forward strand.
ATGCTGCTCCAGCCAATACCCAAATGGATCTCAGTATCCCTCTCTACAGGTTACACTTCTCGCCCTTGTACTTTATCAATGTACTTCATCGTACAAGCCACCAATGGGCTAAAGTACTAGGTGGTGGTTGCTAAGCGTGTGGCACTGTGGCAGCAGTAAGGTACACCTTTTCTGCTCCTCAGAAGAATACGAAGTCAGCAGCAATTGGCTCTTCCAAATATCACACTTAGTACGCCTCTCTTATGCGGTTAAGAAGCAGTTACAACCTTGCAAAGTCACCATCTCTCACCCTAAGGGCAATACAACTCCAACAATGATGTTGAACATATGCACTTACTGAGAACAAAGTATAGGTCCTCAGATGGCATAGAACAACTGGATTAGCTCTCCCATTTGCCGCTGTAGCATTCATCACTTAACACTTAGTAAGTCAAGGCGCCCAAATTTGTCCATTTGTTTGACCTTAATGTGATCTTGATTTTGGTAAATCAAGATGTCAAACAAGAAAAGAAACTCTCCTTACAATGCAATGATCAACTAGTACCTGCAATGTCATCAGTAGCACAGTTCAAATAATCAAAGTATTAATACACTACAAATATCTGAAAAAGAGCAGAAGCTATATAACTCCAGAAGAAACAAGTTTCCCTTGTTCCCAGATTTAGTTGGACACTGGATTAGCGACAAACTGGAGGAGCTAGATAAAAGAAAATGCCCACATTAGGCCATGCAATCTTGAGTCAAGGGAGAAATATATAAATGTGTAGTCTCCCAAATAAAAGGGTGAGAATGGTGCCCAAAAGAATTAATATTCTCACCATGAAGTGTTAGCTTCCAACTTACTCACCAGCATAATATGTAACTACAATATATCTGAAACTATTCACTAACCTGAGTACCTGACCATCAGATAATTGGATGAAACGGCAGTTCCTCACCCAATCTAATGCCCAAATATGCCCCAATTTGAAGGTCAAACAAACAACAGAATTGAATCATGCCCCCAAAGATTGAACTCCAAATCTAATAAGTCTTACAGCTTCGTTCTCAAGAAAGTGGTCTACTGTAGATGCCAGATCTCACTAACCTGCATTCCCATAAGACATATCGGTTTCTGTGCCATTTCTGACAAAATAGAATACTATGTATATGGTCTTTAAGTATCAACAAAGAATACCTGAAGATGCAGAAGACATGTTGTTGCAAGTAACTTTGAATTTCATGTATTACCATCAAACCCAAGGACAACGGTGTTGTACCTTTAACATACCGAACACTTCTGCTTCTAAGAAAAAACCAACACTGTAGAACTTATACGTGCTTTGTCCGATGGAACTTATAAAGAACCAACATGGATCTAAGCATCAAAGAGTACCTTCCATGATCTAATGGTGGTAGAAGCGTCAGAGGAAGTAGGTACACTTGGAAGTCTGAGACATAGCACGAGCCATACATATCACATGATTTTTATCTTGCAATCACTTAGATGTAAGAGATAGAATGAACTATATTTTTAGTTTAGAACTTTGTACTGTGAGTATTCTTGTTGTTTATGCTTATACATATGACAAAAGGTGACCAAATCGTTCGAGGTATATACATAAGAGTTCAACCAAAATGGTAAAACCTTGCATATCTCAAATAAACGAGTGGAGCACATGCTTTTCAGATTTACACTATTATGGATACATATTTATTTAGTGTTTCGTGTCACCAAAGATGCCTTGCTAATAAACTGAACAGGGAGATACACAGAAGAGTCCCAGACAATAAGCTCTGGAGCTGAAACGAACCATCCGTGAATGTGCATCAAAGATGGATAAAAAGAAAATCTCCAAATGCTTTCAATGGTAGGTCAAATATGCATGGAGTTCCTGAACTAAAGATAAGAAGTGAACTGGGAGAGTGGGGGTCTGGGACAGGAAACACTGATTCCCCAAACAGATAGACGCCGAATTCTCATCCATAAAGTCTGAAAGCTTCAATCAGGAAGAAACCTATACGTGGAAGCTTAATCATAGTGTTGCACATAGAGAATGGTCGATTTACTGAAAGGGTATAGAAGATGCAACGGGTTGAAACGTACAAAAACAAGGAGACGGCTAGAATGCAATTATGCACATCAATCACTAGGCAATCAAAGAATGTTTGATATGCATAGGCCATGACCATAGGACAAAACAAGCTTTGGTACAGAGATTGGCACAGGTTAGGAGCATTTCCCATTTAAAGATACTTCGCTTCCCAGTCTGAATCACAAAATCTTAGGAGCTCGGTCTGAACCAAAACCATCTGTACCACTCAAAATTGCACCGATGACCTATCTATAGAAGCTAAGTATGAAGCATAGTGATGGAATTGGTAGTTGGATAAATCCAATTCACTGCAAGGGCATAAGGGACGCAACAACTAGAAAGAGATGATAGCGAGCAAGAATGAAACTAGAATGAAAAAAAAATCATCAAGCAATCAAAGATGATTTCAGCATCCTGTTTGCTGCACCCATTATAAACGGCGAAATACAGTGCTTGGACCACATAATGACAGAACCAAACAAACTGAATTTACCACGAATTATGGTATTATTGGGGGCATTTCCAATTAAATATTGATACCGCTCTTCCCAGCCTAAACCACATACTCCCGTGAGCTCAGCCCGATTTCTTCACAGGATCGACAACCTGTGCCGCTCAAAATCACACACCCATCCCGCTGATTAAGACGACGACGAGCAATTACACCGCCAAATCCCCCATTAGTTTGGTCGCCAACCCCCAACCCAACCGCCAATCCATCCAGAATCCATCGGCACCGGCCCACCAGCGAGGATTCCACCTCCACCGCCTACAAATCAACCCTCAGATATCGACGTCCTGACCCCCCCCCCCCCCAAACCAAAAACCCGATCAAACCAACTCTGTGATGGAATCGGATGCATGCGACGGGGATTAGGGGCCGAATCGGCGGGGTATACCTTGGCGGCCGGCCGATCCGTGGCTGGAAATCGGCGCGGCTTCGCCTCGCTCCTCCCCCGCGAAACAAGAGGGCTTGGCCGTCGTCGTCTTCTCGGGAACACGCAACCGCCCTCTAGCTGCTGCTTCCGTCAGGAGTCCAGGGGGGATGGTCAGGGAGGCGGTGGTTATTTATAGGCGTGGAGCGGCAGGTGCGGATTGGGGTTGCGGGCCCACTGCTCTGTGGCACGTGGGTGCGTTTTGCATGCCCTTTAGAATTCGGATGGACGCTGCGTTTTTTTGGAAGTCGGGCCCGCGTGTCAGGTGCTACTGGTGGCCATGGCAATAAGACCTGAACTTAACGTACTTAGGATTTGATGAATCTAATTACTAGAGTGATATATGATAAAAACTATCATAAATTTTATGATAAAAATAAAAGAAGTCATATATGATGAAAATAAGAAAAATAATTAAATTACACATGCCATGCTATGAATGAGATCTGGACCTTTAAATACATAAGATTAGGATCCTGTTTGGTACAGCTTTTGCTTGTGAATTCTGTAGAATTTTGTAAAAGCTATGCTAAACGAAAAGATTCTGTAACAGATTATCAGTAAGTGGATTGTAAAAATAAATTTTATAATAAAAAAATAGAATTTATTTTTCACAGAATTTAAAAAAAACAAGCTGTATAGAATCACAAATTGTACCAAACATGATCTAGGTATGGTAGGATTATTTTCCATCTCAGTGGACAGATGACCACGCTGGCATCTCACGTTTCCTTCCCTGTAGGCTCTTGTTTCACGATTTTGTTTTGTAAGATGTGATGAATGCTCTCCATATTTCTAAAGAGACAATGAACGAGAGGAATCTTGGCCTCCCAGTGTTCCTAGGCAAATAAAAAACAAAGGTTTTTGCGTATTTGAAAGATCGTATTTGACAACGGACACAAGGATGGAAGGAAAAGTAATTGTCACGAGTTAGGAAAAAAGTACTTATTAAGGCTGTAGCACATGCCATACCGACCTTTGCGATGGGATACTTTGATCTTACAAATTAAAGAATTTATGTGAGTAGATAAGTACTACGATATGTCAGTACTGGTGGAGTAATCAAGAAAAGGAGGATAAAATGCACTGGCTGAGGTGAGAAAAATTGACAATGCCAAAAATCTACGGAGGTCTTAGGATTTCGGGAATATACTCTTTCAATCTTGCAACGCTCTCAAAACAAGGGTGTCGGCTTCTTGAGAATCCATAATCCTTGTGTTAAATAATTCTGAGGGCCAAATACTACCCGCATGGTGATATCTTACAGGCTAGAGCAAGGGCACGGATATCTTACACATGGAGATGGAAAAGTATTCTTGAAGTTTGATGAAGATTTGATAATTAATGATTTATTATATGATACATCATGAGGATAGAGTACTATCGTACACGTATATGTTACTTTATACGATAGTTTAATAACTGCAATGAAATAAATAAGGAATGTCCAGATATTTCATCGTATTCCACACGGAAAAATGTCCTTGGATCAAGAAAGAATCATCTGGATAATACAATTCGGAAAAGTTACGCTCGAGACTCTGAGTATAGCATGTCTCCCTGACCTGATTATAAGGAGGGAAGAGGGTATGGCAAGAGGGGGTGGATAGGTAGGACAGCCAAATAGACAAGCAATACAGAGTCAAACAGAAGCATTAAAAGATTGAATAGAAGTTGAAACAATCTATTGAGATCCATAACAGATTCAAACCATAATCAGATTTATCCGATAAGATCTTCAAGACTTTTAAAAAATATAACTCGTCGAGATTCATATGAGTAAATCTAAATACGTCTCTATTATAATTGTCTTCTCCTCAGATTAATCAAGGCCACACATGACGTAGGGTTATTATTCTACGAAAAATCATGTCTTCCTTTTCTATATACATAATTAATGAACATGTATTCCTACTTTAAATAAGTATTTTCATAATTTAGTTTACTAATCATCCGCAAAGTCATTAAGAAAGGCATTATTTGGCGTATCGGAAATGGAGAGCGCACTCGGATCTAGAGTGATCCATGGATTCCTAGGGATCGGGCAAGGAGACCAATTACACCTAGAGGAGCAAGCTTGATTCAAAGAGTTGGAGAACTGATTGATCCGGTAATGGGTGCATGGGACAAAGAACTGGTCAAGCAAACTTTCTGTCAGGAAGATGTCGATTTGATTCTAGCTCTGTCGGTGCATACTGATATGAAGGACTGCCCTTCTTGGCACTATAACAGTAGAGGAATTTTCTCTGTAAAATCATCATATAGTGCTGGTACATCATTATCGGAGACAAAATTGTTAGGGGAGATCCGACAACATAGAACGGACTGATCATGGAGAAAGAACAATGAGAGAGCTTGTGAAAAATTCAATGCCCAGGGAAAATACGCCACTTTCTATGGCAAATGACGCCTAATACCTTAGCTCCCCGAGTTAGACCATCTCCAACAGCTACCTTAAATCTTTATCCTCAAAATAATATTACAGCATCCCCTATCACTATTACAGCATCCTCTATCCCTAACACTGTAGCAGTACTGTATCACTGGATAGAGGATCTGCTGGAGATGGATTTCTAGTGCTACAGTATACCGCAAAACACTGTAGCACTAGAATCTTCAAATTTAGAGACTTCGTTGGAGATGGCCTTAACTTGGGCAGGCGCGGCATGGATCGGCACAAAGTGTGTTATGTGTCACAGCGACTTGAGGAGGATGATGCCCATCTGTTCTTCAAATGCAAATGTGCTAAGCATGTATGGCGTACATACATCTCAAATTTTCCATCAGGGGTTCAAATTCTAGTTTTAACATGCAACTCCCACTGCATACTTTCAAAGGGCCATCTAGTCCTAGAGCCAAGAACTTCATCTCTTGTATGTCGCCATGTCATTGCTTGGTAAAATTAGGTTTTAATATTATTAAAGGATTTTTTTTTATTTTTTTTATTTTTTTAAAAAGGTCTATTTAATTTGCCATTGCCCAGCCTTCATTAGAGGTCATAAATAGGCTGACTCCACCTATAGAGCAACCGAATAGAAAATCCCGAACTCAGGCATCAAACCCGGGATCGGGAAGATCGAACCCAGTGACCCTCCCACTAAGCTATCGCTCAGTTTTTGTTATTAAAGGATCTATAGTTGAGATAATCGGACAATGCTCGACTAGCGGCTCCGCATAGAGGTGTTCTTCTACTTCTAAACCGTTAAGGTTCGATTTTCGGTAATAAAGCTTGATGCACCTCATTTAACAGCATTTGATTTATACATATATACATTGACACGGGCTAGGCCCAACAGACACACATACACTGCCTAACAGCTTGTACGATAAGAAGTTGTGTCAAATGCTATCTACATGAATTATGTTTACATCTGTATGATTGACTAAGGAAATATCATCAACGAACCAACTTGATCTTTGGTGTGGTATCATCCGATGACTGCAGGCACTGGATATGGACCCTGAATGGGCTGAAAGAGTGATGAGCCTGTATAAAATCATACGACTGCAATTGAGCCTGTGTATGGCGTGGGTGTATGTCCATCCTGACCCCATTTTTCCGAGTTTTTTTTACATTTTTTAATTAAAAATTTAAATAAATAGATTTTTTAAGAAAAAATTACAAATCTAGACGCCTACAGCCTCTTGAGAGGGCTGCAGCCCTCTGAGAGTCTAACCGCTCCCTCAGAGAGCGGCAAGGGGGCTAACCGCCCTCTCAAGGGGCGGGTAGGTCCTGGGAGGGCGGTTAGGCCCTTTGTCGCTCTCTGAGGGGGCGGTAATGGACTTTTTTTCTTGAAAATTACCAAATTTTGTGTATTTCATCAAATAATAAAATAGAGCATTAAGAAAATTTGGAGTAGGTTATGTAATAGTTGGAGAATAAAAAATCAGTAATTAGTACTCGCAGCATATTACGTGGGTATGCAGTGCGAACGATGATAAATATAGTATTAAACATAGAGTGAAAACATTACATAAGACTGTAACCATGACGACACGACGAGGAAAAGAATGTGGCATGTAGGTTCGCACTAAGACCTACTTATTAGTGCGCCGATCCTAATCATAACATGCCTTAGGGAGTGGAAGTATGTCGGGTTACATTAGATACTCTCTACTGAGTGCATCTAGGATATTTTCCCTTTCGAATGGCATCGGGACCTGCCGCCTTAGCACGGCGGGCTCTCTCCCGCTTCCTTGCCCTCTCAGCCTCCAGAGCCTGAGCCACGGTATGGTCGTGCGCCGCCTTCCTCATGAGCTCTTCTTCCTCCCGCTTGAGGCGAAGTTCCTCTTGTTGTTGCTCGTACTCCCGACGTGCGTACGCTTCCCTTCTCCACCTCATGTTCATGTCGACCCACTGCTTTTGTTCCTCATTTTTCTCATTGTCGAGCCATTGAATAAAATCACAGAGCGGTGGAGGGGACTAAACAAATAGAACAAGATGAGCGGTTAGTAAAATAGGGTGCGAAATCGGCAGAGATGTGGCTGATATCTATTGTTATACCGGTCGATACTCATATGTTGCATGTTGAGGCTTGTCATATTCGTAGTTGGCACACATGAAGAAGCGCAGCCCATAGGTGTATGAGATGTCCTGCGACTCGTGGAGCCTGCAAAGGTCACCACAGAAGCACATTGGTGGTTCGATACCTTGAGGTAAGGTAGTCCCCCAATGTTTCTTTGGTGGGCTTGGTGGAGCTGAGGAAGACATTGCACTTGAGAGATTTGAGAAATGAGTGGTGCATCAACGTAAGGAGGTTTGGCTATTTATGGTTGGGGGAGGCAGGAGCATTGGATTCGCTCTTGAAGAAAGGAGTGAGTGTAGGGGCTCAGATGGTGGCAGGAGCATTGCATTCCATCTTGAAAAATGGGAAAGTTGTGTCATTGATGATGGTTAGAGATTCCACATTTATTGGTACCTGTGTTGTCATTTATTGTGTGGTAAAAGCTGTCCAGTGTTGTCACTTCTTGTCTAAAGCTTGCGCAAGGAGGCATGTGTTGTAATGTCATGGTTAAAGTTCAGTAGTGTGGTCACTTTGTGATCACAGTTACACTCCCAACAGAGTAAGCGAGGTGTCACTTGTTGCATAAGTAGCTTTGTAAGATATAATGATGACGATAGAATGTAGCATGTGGTCGTGTCAGATTAAGAAATGCAACTAGGATGCCATCGTTTTGGAATATGAAATGCAGTTACGACATGCTAAGTGGACCATAAAGAGTAAACGTGTCTGAATACGTAGGAGTACATCGCGAAGCGACTATGCATATGTAAGTTACAACAAATCTAAAATTCTACTACTGCCTCCCCTGTTGCCATCGCCCGTGCCTCCAATCGTGGTCCTGATGCCGCTGGTTAACCCTCACGTGGCCCTTGGAGTAGATGAGGGGGGTCGGGTGGACCGACATGTCTGGTAGGCCTAGTAGGGAGCACCGGTGTCGAGGCATCATCCTGCGTGGGCTGTGTCCGAAGAGGAGCACTGGGTACCTGGGACCGCTGGAGGACGTCGTAGTTAGGTGTGCCCCCGAAGAAGTCACGAACGAGGTCGTATGCGGGGTCCAGGCCAGCCTCATCCTCCTGATTAGGGTAGGAGGACTGTGAAGGCTCTCCTGGTCCGCCATGTGTACTGGCTGGAGGGGCCTACGAACAAATAATTATGTTAGATATGAACAATGTGGAATTGGAAGTAGTAGTAGTAAAAAATGTACAATTGTACCTGCGTGGTATGCCGGTGCAGCAGAAGAAGGCCAGACTGTCGTGTCGTAGTATGGCTCGAACGATGCTGGTGGGGTCGGGCGTGGGGCCGCTGAAGACGGACCGGCCTCATCACCGAAGTAACTTGTGCACAATATTACCTTAATTTGCTGAATGTATTAAAAACAGGGTTGAAGGGGGCGCCCAGTATCTGAGGGTGGACGCACAGGGCTTGGTCTACAAGGCTGCGTCGAGACTTGTGTAGGTGCACCTAATGAAAGTTAATAATCAATGCAGTAGTAAGAAACGAATATTGTTGAATGTCGTGCGAATTAAAAATTCGTACCTATTTGCTCCGAGCCTGCATGACGTGGTAAAAGGGGTCGTGTGGGTGTCGACACCGATGAACGGTGGTGCACATCTGACCGCCGAGATGACTCGGCGTGGACACCACTAGACCTGTGAGGCGTTCCTGCTACATCTGTGGTGGATCGGCAGGAGGTAAGCTTCAAGGCGCGCGCGGTCTTGTTGAAAACCCTCTTGATGAAGCCCGCAACATCCGACGCATTGAGGTGGTGCCTTTGCCGGAGGCGGTCCATGGCACCAGCTGCATCCTTATGTACATCATAAATGATATTGGCCTGCGGATACGAAAGAAAATAATTAAAATATACAGTTTTGTTTCGTTGAGTATGGACTACTGACTTGAAAGGAAAATTTACCGGTAATGCAGCGTCCTCGTCCCAATGCACCGGGTATGCCTCCGTAGTTGACGCGATGTGGGGCCGAACACCCTCAGGGGTGTAGGTGACCCGTGTGCGTGTACGTGGAATGTACCACCGTAGGTAGTCGTTGAAGCTCCGCTCGTTGAAGGGAGACGCCTCCTCCACGACATCCTGTAGCGCTTCGGCCCATCTTGCCACGTAAGGGGCCAAGCGATCTGCCCAGAGGTTACCAGTCGGTTGGCCTTTGCGTGTGTACCTGCAATTGAACCATGGTAAATGTAAGTCACAGTAAGACGAAGGTTACAAAAACTTTAATTATGCATATGTACCTTTGAACGTGCACGGGGACGGTACGAATGTGGACGAGAGGGAATGCCTGGTGATGGCCAAACTGCCGCATGACGCGGTACGGTGAGTATTTTTCAACGTAGATGTCAAAGACAAGCGGTGCCTTCGTAAGCTAGTAATCCTCGTCGCGGGTACACAACGGCGACAAACCCAAACCTGCACGGCCTTGCACGGCCAAGATGTTGTAAGGCTCCCATACCACGTCGTCTAGACGTAGCCTGTCGAACTGGGCACGAAAATGCTCGTAAGCGCTGCGAGGCTACTCATGCGCCCAGTGTGGCTGCGTGACAAACATTGTTACAAATCATTAGAGGGAACAAGCGTGCGAACGAAAGTGTTAATATAAAATACGTACCTGACGACGGCACCACATTGAGGCCATGGTAGGCGCGTCCTCGTCCGGCTCGCCGTACCATTCCTCGGGGTACGAGGAGCGGTCCACCACTGGCCTGCCTATGGCGAAACGCTCATAGGACCATAGCTGCAGAAGAAGTGGACACCTGCAAAAGTGGCTAGTTGCTCTTTCCTTGTGCACGCGTTGCAGAGCGCCCGATACATCGTAGTAAGGACAACGGATGCCCAACTGAACTGCGGTACCTTCTCGCCATCCGCATCCGCTATCAACCTGGCGTATGGCACAAGCGTCCTCGCAACCAGGTGGCCTTGGCCGCTGGTGAACATAACCCACCCAAACAACCAAAGAAGATAGGCCTCCAAATACCTGGAGACCGAGTATGCGTTGGCATGGGGGTGTATGTACGTTGGCTGCAAATATGACTGGTGTCAATAATGATCATTACTAGATACTCGAATAGTAAATGATAGGTTGTATTGTACCGAACTTGAAACTGTAGGATCCACTTCTTCGTTGGCCCTCATGCATCGGACAAGAACTCAGGCACATAGGGGGGTGCGTCCGCCTTCCGCTCAACCGGGCCAAAGCGCTAATGCATGACATTGATCCAGTCAGCATCCATATGGAACGTATGTGTCTCCGGCCTCCATCGGTCGACTAGGGCTGCTATTAGCGACCAGTCAAAGTAGAAACGACGCGTCGCTGCCTCGGGATTCTCCGTCGATCGGGCCTCAACCAAACGACAAAGCAGTAGGAGTCCCGCCGCTGCCAACCTAAAAGTATTGCAGTACATCAATAATATGGAATTACATCAGTGATATGGCAATTTTATATGAAATTATCGAAGTACCTGTGCTTCCATCGCTCGTCGATCGTAAGCAGCTCTCCAGGGCCCCGTGGTCAAAACACTCCTAGCTCCGTCTGGTGCTCGGCGGACAAGAAGTTGCGGTGCCTCTTGTCCACTGCAGGGTCCAGAAGCTCGGGGGTCGCAGGGTCCGCCATATCTGCATTTCAAAGACATGTACATTAATGCATTGCTAGATGTAGACAGGAACAATATACATTGAATGCAAATTCACTATACCACTATATGCAACATGAACACACATTGCGACATTTACCTACAAATGAAGGTTCAAATGCTACAAATCGAGCACAACGCGTCATAATACTCACCTAGACAACAGGTGCATTACCATGTGTATTTTTAGGACAATACTTGTACGTGTGACCTGTTTCATTGCACTGACTGCATCGCTTGACCCTAGGGCCAGCCTCGGATTCATCCATATCGTTGCGAATCTGACGAGTTTGTCTTCGGCCAGGTGTGTTCTTCATCTTTTCCAAATCAGGCACATATATTCTTGTAGGCCCTGGATTATTTGTAAAAGTGTCAACAATGCCGCAACCATACAGCTCATGATTCTAGGTGTTCAGTATTTGATCTTTCATAAAATACTTTGAAACATATTGCCTGGGAAGCATATGGTGCTCCGCACACGCAGCTATGACGTGTGTACAAGGTTTGTGAAGTAATTGTGACTTCTGGCAACTACAAATGTATGTCCCACTCCTTAGCTCACGTTTTCCCCCCCTCCGACCCTTATCCCGGCACAGGACACTGAACTTGTGCTCCGTAGTCCCCTCTTGATTTGCGCGATGCATGTGGGCCTTCTTAGTGGCCTTCTCTATGTACTCACATAGCATCTGTCCGTAAAGCATACGATTGTCCTCCATTACATTCTTAACAGCTGCATACCGATCAATAAAAATACTTACAAGTCCCTTGCAAAATGCCTTCTACAATTCCAACAAGTGGTAGGGACCTCATTCCTCGCATGACCCAGTTATAAACCTCTGCAAGATTTGTAGTCATTACTCCATACCTTGCACCACCACAGTCGTACAACAGAGCCCATTTTCATTTGGCTCATTACGTATCCACTGTGAGAAGCTCCTAATAGCTGAACTTGATCTCCTTACTATCTGCGGAGTATCTGTTGGAATAGGTCCGAGAGCTATCGGTTCATCACCATTTGGTGCAGGCTCTGCTGTTTGTTTTAGAGTTAATTCATCTAGTCTTGCCCATAGGGCATTGAACTTCCATTGCTGGTTTTGACTGCACAACTTTTTGAAAAGCTTCATCAACTCTTTGTTTTTAAACTGTTCGTAGAAGTTCGCACCCATATGGCGCATGCACCACCTGCTTTTGAGGTCGGGCCACTGTGCTGCTACACCTCGTCGAACACTACCATGTTGCATATCCAGCAAAGCTTGCAACAATCCTGCATGTCTATCATGAATTAGACACACATCTGGTCGGTCAAGAACAATAGCATGTTTCACCCGCTCTAGGAACCAACACCAGCTGTCCCTGTTCTCACTCTCCACGAAAGCAAACCCTAGTGGCAGGACTTAGTTGTTACCGTCGACCCTAATTGCAGACAATATCTGCCCTTTGTACTTCTCAGTCAGAAATATTCCATCTAGGCATATGATAGGTCGACAATACCGAAATGCTTTGATAGTTGCGGCGAATGCAAAGAAAGCACGCTGCAACACTCTTTTTCCGCTGTACTCCACATCAGTAGAGAGGTAATGCTTGATATCATAGTAGCTGCCTGGGTTCCTTCCACAAATTATGGCTAATTGACGAGGTAGATTGTGATATGAATCTTCATATGTTCTGAACCTCATCTCAATAGCCTTTTGTTTCGCCCTCTATGCCTTCGCATAGTTTATTGTGTACTGGAACCTTTGCTCAATAGCACGAATTATTGATCATGGCTCATACCTTAGGTTGTCCACAATCTCCTCGTACATAACATTTGCAATAAAGGCAGATGACAGGTTCCAGTTGGCGAACTCTATTTCCTCAATGTGACAATTATGTTCCTTAACTATTGAACACTGCCAGTAGTCTACTCATTTTCCTCTGAATGTGTGCACCCGCCAAGGACACTGCAGCACCAAACACTTCACATCGTACTCCCTTAACTGGATTTAACAACATTGAACTGCCTCTGAAGAGACAACGACTAGAATTTCACTGCATCAATAACAGCCTCCTTTGTAGGGTACATAGCACCCTGGGACACCTCGTTCTCATGGTACCGCCACGGTGTTCGATCAGCCTCGCTAACCACCAGCTTCAAAAATTCATGATCCCTCCACTCTGCAGGCACTGGAGCATTACCCTCCTCGTCAGATGAATCCCCATCGACAAGGCCTTCCTCCAACTCTTCATCCTTCAACTCCATCTCTTCAATGATGCTAGGGATGTGCTCCTCTTCATTGGCTACACCCATCGGTTGCAGCTCTGGAATATCACCAACATCTTCCCTGGACCCGACATTAACCTGCTCTGATTCATCTTTCACTGCTTCACTTGGTCCTGCTACTGCTTCCGCAGAGTTCACCTCAGTTTGATCTTTTAGGTACGCCTCAGCTAACAAAACCAGAGGCAGGCCACGTTCACAAGATATATCTATATACTGCCTCCAAGTTGATGTGACTTCGATGGGAACAAGCTCACCAAAGTATCCATGACTAGCACGGCTGAGGATAGCTTTCAGCTTCAGCTCATGTTGCTGCGGATCCAGTTTAAAAAACCACATGAGCCATTTGCACACACCCACAATGGTCCTCTCATTAGCTTTACTAAGACCCTTCATGACATGACAAAATCCAGACAGATCTACACTGTTAGGACCGTACCTAATTTCACCCTCACCATAATATATCTGAAAAATTAATTTATCTGCCATCCCTGGAAACACCCGCAAACATAACCAATGTTAAGACCGACAAACTATATTTCTCATTATCGGATAAAATAATTTACCGACATCGATTCATACATAACAATAGGTTTTCAATAATAGTCCTAACCAAACTAACCTATAAATATCACTCTATATAATCTATATTTACTACCTATTGTACCTGTCGGAGGATGAACTCCTGTCGCAGGGATCCCGAGAGACCCCTTTTTAAAGATTCAGCCGGGGGGATGATCCTGAACGAGCTCATCGGGGAAATAAATGGGAACGAAAATAAATGCAGCGGCTGGTGGTGGGGGATGATCGACCTAGTGCAAAAAGGATGGATGCACCGGGGTTTAGACAGGTTCGGGCCGCATGAGGGCGTAACACCCTACTCCTGTGTGAGCGCTATATCTTTCCTTGAAGGGAATTCTTCAAGGATGTATCTGGTTACAAGGGTGTGCTGTCTACAGAGAGCTTGAGGCTCCCGTGTTCTAGCTCTGCTTGAGTTTGTTTGCGATGTTCTTGTTCTATCGTGTTCGTCGCGCTTCTTCTATGTCTCCTGTTTATGCTGTCTCGTCTGATCTGGACTGGCTTCTAATCTCGAATCATCGACTGGGGCTCCCTTTTTATGTGTTCTCCATCCTTTCCTTTTATAGGCGCGCTGACCTCGACTTATCCTGAATGGGAAAGAGGGGGCGCGAGTGCCAAGGTGCCACGGAGAAAGGTTCCATCATTCCGTTTTGGCGAAGTGACAGGGGCGGTGGAATAATGTGGCGTGCATCCGACCACCCGCCACTGTGGATGTCCTCCGGCGCCATTAAGAGGGCCCACCGGGCAGCCATAGAGGTGCCCGGTGCACCCACCCTGTCTTGTTCTTCTGCCGGGGCAGGGTGGCAGGCGGAGCGCTTCGATTCTGGCAACGTTATCCCGAGGCACCCAGATGAAACGGGACGGGACCCGTGCATTTAATGGACCCACGCCCCCCTGCCAAAGCATGGCAGGGTCTGACACTAGGGCGTGGGCAGCTGAGAATGTTAGGATATCAGGATGTCAGGCCGCGCGTGCCTATTGAATGCGGTATTGGACCTTTGACTGGCTGACACCCCGCCGATGGGACCCTTCGGGTCGTCGGGCGATCTTGCGTGAACCTTCGGGGAACCATGCGCTCGGGGGCTGCCACGTGCAGCCCCGAGCACTCTCTCCCGAGCACTTCGGTGAGACCTTCGGGGAACCGAGTCCTCGGGGGCTGCCACGTGCAGCCCCGAGCACTCTCTCCCAAGCACTTGGGTGAGACCTTCGGGGAACCGAGTCCTCGGGGGCTGCCACGTGCAGCCCCGAGAACTCTCTCCCGAGCACTTCGGTGAGACCTTCGGGGAACCGAGTCCTCGGGGGCCGCCACGTGCAGCCCCGAGCACTCTCTCCCGAGCACTTGGGTGAGACCTTCGGGGAACCGAGTCCTTGGGGGCTGCCACGTGCAGCCCCGAGCACTCTCTCCCGAGCACTTTCTTCCCGGTCCTTGGACTCTGCGGGTCATCGGGGGATTGGGGTACTCAGAAACCGGAGGCTGTGGCCCCGAGCGCCTTCTCCCGGAACTTAAGTTCTTCTCATCGTGCAGGGTGGACCTCACGGGATGGTGACATGTGGCGGACGGCCGGCTTGATCTCGGGACTCGGGGACCCCTGGTTCCTGATACACCGACAGTAGCCCTCGGGCCCATTGGTAGGCGACGGGATGGAGACTGCGGATGGGCCCTTCGTTGCGGCCGAGGCCGAGGCTGGTGCAGACGCCACGTGGTAGGCCTTCGAGAGGTGGCCCTTGCGGACCCAGACCTCAAGCACGACCCATCGGAAAAACAAGTGGTCGTGTGTCCACACAACTTCCGAAGGGTATGATGACCGTACGGGCGGCACGCGCAGTTGCCGCGCAGATCGAGGAAAATACGCGTGGCAGCCGCTGACACCGCACGATCGGCGGGAGATTCGCCTGGCGGTTGCGTCGATCGAGGCGACGCTTCACCGAGCGAACCATTTGGGCGGCAGTTTTTGAACTTTGAGATATAAAAGGGGAAAGGATCGGCCCGTCCCCCTCTTTACGCCTTCCTGTACTTGTGCCCTTGCTTTCTTCGTGCTCCGAAGCCCCTTAGGAAATTCTCAGACGATCGGAGCATTCTTCCTTCTCTCTCTCCACCACCAAAACACCTTCTATTCTTGCCGAGATGACGAGGGTCGGAGGAGGACGCCGGGACAAGGCTTCGGACAGCATCTTGCCGGAGTCTCGTCTGAGGAACGAGGAGGCGGCGGACAAGATCAGGAAACTGCTGGTGCCGGAGGGGCAAGCAGGTGCCGTGGTGGTGACGCCGGCGAGCCTGACGCCGGCGACGACCGTCCCTAGGCGGATCGTCCTCTTCACATCTTTTGTGGCGGTGGGGTTGGTGCCGCCGTTCTCCACCTTCTTTTTGCAAGTGCTGGAGATGTACGACATTCAATTGGTGCACCTAAGCCCCAACTCCGTGGTGTTGTTGGCGATCTTCGCGCACCTCTGTGAGATGTTCGTGGGGGTGGCGCCGTCGGCAACATTGCTTCGCTATTTCTTCGTCCTTCGACCGGTGGGGAAGAAGAGGGGGCATTCCACAGCGGACGTCGCGGGGTGCTGCAACCTTCGGCTTCGGGACGGCCTGGGGGATCATTACATTCCCCAGGTGCTGCGCAGCAAGTGGGAGGAGTGGCGACGGGACTGGTTCTTCGTCGATGTCGACCCCCACGAGCGCCTCGAACTGCTAGAGGTGGTGGCGGAACCCCGGAGGTCGACGTGGGAGGCGCCGCCGCCAGAAGACGCGAGGCTGAAGCCGGTGCTGGAGCGCATCCAGGAGCTGTGCGAGTCCGGGCTGATTTCTGTCATGGTGGTGGTGGACTTCCTGCGCCGTCGGCTGGCGCCTCTGCGAGAACGGGCCCGGCCGAGTTGGTTCTACACCGGGCCGGAGGACATCACCAGGACCCAGATCGGCGTGAGCTGGGACCTGGGCCCGGCGGAGTTGCGGGGAATGACGCGGGTGATCACCGGAGTGGAGGACATGGGCCGGACGGAACTCCCGTGGCCGGAGATGGCGCTCTGCGCCAATCCCGACCGGGTGGCAATCATGGCGCGGCTGCCGGAGTTCGACGCCCAGGGGCCCGTGGACTAGCCGAGGAGCCGGAGTCCCGAGGCCTCCGAACTCCCCGGATTGGAGGAGCTGCTCGGCGAGGAGGCCACAATCAGCTCGGCGCGGGCTGGCGACGGGGCCGCCGCATGCAGCAGCCGCCGTGCCAGAGAGGAGGGCGCCTCCGAAATTGCCGTGGAGGTGGCGCCGGGGGACCGGTGAAAGCGTCCCCGAGCCCTCATTCTAGTGCCGGATTCTCCGCCGTCGCCGACGGCAACGGCGGCATTCCCGGTACTGGAGCCGCGGATGGGGCCTGCGGCGACGCCTGAGACTCGCGTGACGGCACCTGAGACCCGCGCAGCGGCCCCGCCGAGCCCCTAGCGGAAGAGGCGGCGGGAGGAATCCAGGCCGGCGCCGCCGGACCCGGACTTTAGGCTCCCAGCGTTCAAGTGGCAGTACCGGTGAGTCTCTTTTCTTGCTCTTTCCGGGCGTTTCTTGCCCGAACTGAGCTTTGACATTCTTTATCTATCTCCCGTAGGCCGGCTGCGGGCGCTACTGCGACGGAAAAGGCGCGGGCGCCAAGGCCAGAGCCGAGCCCGCCGGTCGCGTCGACGGAGGCGGGCACAGGAACGGCGGAGGCGCCAACTGTCGTGGCGGCCACTGGGAGAGAGGCGAAGGCAGCGGCCGAGAGGAGGACGGAGCAACCGTCCGAACCGTTGGCGCCGGCGGAACCTACCCCGAGCGCGGAGAGCCCGGGGTGGACGACAGTGGAGGTGGAAGTTTTACCGGGGCCGGCGGACGTGGCGACTGATGCAGGAACACGACCGCCGTCCGAGTCTTCGGCGCCGGCAGAGCCTACCCCGGGCAGGCAGTGCCCGGGGCGGATGGTGGTGCGGGGCCCCGCGGAGAGCTCGGACCCCCCGGAGGCAACCTGTGGGGAGGCCTGGGCCCCACCGGTGCCCGGCCAGCCCGCCGACCCCTTTCTGGTCGCCATCGAAGGCGTCCAGGCGGCGGTTGGGCGGCTGGGCACGACGGTGGACGCCAAGGAGGAGGAGCTCGAGGCCGAGCGCGCCCACCTGGCGTTGGAGAAAACGCAGCTGGCGGGTGCCCAGGAGGAGGCCCGCGCGGCGGCCGCGCGGGAGCAGAAGCTCTTAGAAGACACCCGCGCGGATGTCGCGCGAGAACAAGAAATTTTGAAGGCCGCGCGGGCAGAAGCCACGCGGGAACGAGAAGACGCTGCCCGCCTAGCTGAGGCGTCGAGGCAGCAAGCTGCTGAGGCTCTTGCCAGGATGGGGCAGGCGCAGGAGAGGGAGGTGGCAGTCGCAGCTCGGGAGCAGGCGGCGGAGGAGCGGCAAGCCGAGCTGACCCGCCGGGAGGGCGCGGCCGAGAAGACGCGCGCCGACCTCCAGTATTGGGAAGACGACCTTCGGAAAATCAGAGAAGAGATCTGCCGCTGGGAGGAGGATGTCTCCCTTCGGGAGGTGGACAATGAGTTGTCGACGGCAAACCTCGGCGCCCGGGAGGATTCGGTGGCCCAACAGGAGGACGCGCTAGCCCGGCGGGAGGGCGAGCTGAGTCACCGAGAAGGTGAACTGAGTCGTCGAGAGGGCGAGGCTGCTGCGGCGGCAGCGGCCGCTGCTACCAGGGCGGAGGAGAATGCGAAGCACGAGGCAGAACTGACCGCCCGTGAACGCACCTTATCCAAGATGGTGGCCAAGACGAAGCAGGCTGCCGGCCCCGCAGCAGTTGGCGGTTCTTCTGGTCCGGCCGTGGACCAGGGACTTGAGGCGCAGCTGCGGGCTGCCAAGGAGAAGCTCGAGACCGCGTTCGTCTCGCAGGTCAACCTGCAGCAGATGCTGGAGGATATACTCCGGCGGATGCGGCGGGCCGTGGAGAAGGGCGGTCTTGGACGGCTCGTCAAAGACCAGAATGGTGACGGCCCCGCACGACCAGTGTTAGGGCTTTAGCAGGTCTGCGAGCGCCTTGAGGCCCTGCCTTGGGCGGTCCAAGAACTTGCCGCCCGGGAGGGACGTGGCTTGGCACATGCAGTGGCCGAGCACATCCTGGCCTGCTACCGAAGCAGGGACCCGAACTTCCCACTGGAGCCGGTGCGGGAGGGAGTGGTCGAAGCTGTAGGAGAGGCCGCCCGGGAGGCGGTCCGGAGCACTGCCGCCGTGGTGGCGGTCGGCTTCAAGCGGGAGGTGCCGCCGCCGCCAGCCCCCGGGGACGACTCAGAGGACTCAGCTAACGCCTCCGCCGCCGACTAGATCTTTTGTAGTTGTTTTTTTCTTTTGTTGTCTTGATGAATGTAAATATAGGAGTGATCCCTTAGAAACGCTTTGTATATGCCTTGTGAATATAGTGGCAGCTTTTTCTTGGGCTCGCAACTCCAATTTCTCTGAGTGTTTGATGTTTCTTCTGATGTTTTGCCTTGAAGTCTCGGGGAGTACTCAGTCGGGCCGTTCCCGACCTTCCCATCCCCGAGAACGAAGTTGTCGTGATCGTTGTTGTTGGCGCAGTCAGCTCTCGAGCTCTCGCGAGTCCGCATTGTCTAAGTTAAAAAAAACAAAGACACGAACTTCCTTGCTCGGGAGATAGATCGATCCAGCACGGAACACGCCGTGCCCGGTGAACACTTTTTCACTTTGCGACCACTCAGTTAGTAGATGGGAGACGCGTGCGGGCGAAAATGTGACCAAGAGTCCTCGTGGTACGGTGGTGCCCGGGCTTAAAACGGACCGGACCGAGCACTGACAGCCCGCCCCCGAGGCCTGAGCTCCAGACTACTCGAGCAGCTCGAGCGATAGGATTACCCAGGGCACCCAAGGACTCGGTAGTGCTCGGGGTCCTTAAAAAGCGGACCGACCACCACGACCACCACGAAGGGCTTCGGTCAGACATTACCATACGCGCGGTACTCCTTTCTACAAAACGCTCTGTCATTCTAGGAAAAAGTAGACACGCGGCAGGGTTTTGCGCGCAAGGAGATCACCTCGCCGAACAGATTAAAACGCGAGAGCCCCCGAGAATGACTCGGGAACATAAATTTACTGAAAGCAGACTTGTCTGATTATAACCACTCACCGGACAGCTATCGGCCTTCCGGCCAACCAATCCAGGAGGTGTGTGCTTCCGAGCTCGGGGTGCCCGGGGACTTGGTTCTTCCAGCGGAGCACCCGAGCGCCCAGAGGCACACGAGGCTCCCAGGGTCGGGTGATCTCGACCACTCATGCCTAAGTGGTAGGACCATCCGAGGTCCCTTGGGGCCGATCAGAGACCGGGGCATTGAAGCCCTCACAGTCGAACTGCTCGTGATTGCCGGCCTGTGACTTAAGAGAGAATATAGAATTTCTTTGTCTGGTGCACTCTGTTAGTGCGGTACTTGTTATAGACTGCTCTCGTTTTCGACCCGAGACCTCTTGAATACCCAAACCGGCGGACGAGAGAGGACAGAGGCATAACCTAGAGGTCCTATGGTTCGGTGGCACCCGGGTATGACAGACCAAACCGAGCACCGACAGCCCGTTCCGGGGGCCTGAGCTCCAGACTACTCCAGCAGCTCGAGCGATAGGATTACCCAGAGCGCCCCGGAACTCGGTAGTGCCCGGGAGCCTGCCACGACACCGAACACCACAGCCTACCATGTCGGACGTAAGTCAGTGGCGACTGCTCGCATGCATACCGATTGGGATTCTTTTATCAGTGGGGAAAATGAGAGAGCGAACTTTTTCTCGCACAACCGAGCACCTCACCAGACAGATTAAACATACGAAATCCAGAAAAATATTTTGACATAGCGATTGCCTATTGAGATATTGAATTTACAATGTTTACATGGTTGGGCGACGATGACTTACCCACCGGGTGGAGCCCTCGGTCAGCTTGGGCGGGGGGAAGCCCCCAGCCTGGCTGACCTGAGCTGCGAGCACGACCATCTACGGATAGAACCTTCGGAGATGCTCGATGTTTCACGGGTTCGGGAGTGGCTGTCCTTCCTCTGTCGCCAACCTGAAAGAACCTTCTCGCGGGACCGCGATCACGGTGAAGGGACCTTCCCACATAGGGGACAGCTTATTCATTCCTTCGCGTGACTGAACGTGTCGGAGAACTAGGTCCCCCACCTCGAGAGATCGGGCCCGGACATGGCGCAGATGATAACGCCACAGACTCTGTTGGTACCGAACCGCCCGGACGGCGGCACGCCGCCGGCGCTCTTCCAGGTAGTCCACGTTGTCGCGCCTTTGCTGCTCCTGCTCACCCTCAGAGTATGCATGTACTCGAGGGGAGCCCAGAGTGAGCTCGGAGGGGAGGACTGCCTCGGCGCCGTAGACGAGGAAGAACGGAGTCTCCCCGGTGGCGCGGCTTGGCGTAGTCCGGTTAGCCCACAGCACGGCTGGCAGCTCGTCCACCCATCCCTTCCCGTGCTTATCGAGCACGTTATAGGTCCGGGTTCTGAGGCCCTTCAGTATCTCCGCATTGGCGCGCTCGACCTGCTCGTTACTCCGAGGATGAGCGACGGAGGCGAAGCAGAGCTTGATGCCGAGGTCTTCGCAATAGTCCCCGAACAGGGCACTCGTGAATTGGGTGCCGTTGTCGGTGATGATCCGGTTCGGGACGCCAAAGCGGCTGGTGATACCGCGGATAAACTGGAGCGTCGTGTTTTTGGTCACCTTGATGACTGGGACCGCCTCCGGCCACTTGGTGAACTTGTCGATGGCGACATATAGGTATGCATAGCCCCCGATTGCTCGGGGGAATGGACCCAGAATGTCCAGACCCCAGACCGCGAAAGGCCATGACAGGGGAATGGTATGAAGAGCCTGAGCTGGCTGGTGAATCTGCTTTGCATGGAACTGGCACGCCCTGCAGCGCCGAACCAGCTCGGAAGCATCCTGGAGAGCTGTAGGCCAGTAGAAACCTTACCGGAAGGCCTTCCCGACCAGCGTGCGGAACGATGAATGGCCACCGCACTCGCCCTCGTGGACCTCAGCGAGAAGATCGCCGCCTTCTGCCCGGGAGATGCATTTCAGGAGTACACCTCCTGCGCTACGCCGGTAGAGATCCCCATCTACTATGGCATAGCGTCTGGACTGCCGAGTAACTCTTTCGGCAGACGCCTCATCCCCGGTTAGGAACTTTTCTTTCAAGTACCCTCGGATGTCAGACATCCACGAGGCATCTTGAGAACATTTAGCGAGCGTAGCACACTCGCCGGACGGTGGCACCCTGATGGGGCTTCCCACTGAGGGCACCGTCGGGGTCCCCTGAATTGAGTTCGAGGTTTCCCCTTCATCCTGTTTGGCAGGCAGGACGGAAGGCCGTGCGAGTCTTTCTTCGAAGACTCCGGCAGGGACGCGCGCACGTGAGGAGGCCAGGCGGGAGAGCTCGTCGGCCAGAGCGTTGTCGCGGTGAGGAATGTGCCGCAACTCCAAGCCATCGAAGCGCCTCTCGAGCTTCCTGACCGCAGCCACGTACACCGCCATTTGAGAATCCGTGCACTGGTACTCCTTGGACACCTGGTTGACGACCAGTTGGGAGTCCCCTTTGACCAGGAGGCGACGAATCCCGAGCTCCACCGCAGCCTGGAGGCCGGCGATGAGACCTTCATATTCCGCCATGTTGTTGGATGCGCGGAACTGCAACTGCACGACGTACCGGAGCTCTTCACCCGTTGGGGAGGTGAGAACCACTCCGGCCCCTGCGCCTTTCAGCGAGAGGGAGCTGTCGAAGTGCATGACCCAGTACCCGGGCGCGTCGTGCTCGGGATAGGTAGAGATCTCTTCTGGGACGATGTAGGGGACGGGCGTCCACTCTGCCAAGAAGTCGGAGAGTGCCTGGCTCTTGACTGCCTGGCGACTGACGAAGTGTAGGTTGAACTCCGCCAGCTCAACTGCCCATTTGACGACGCGCCCAGTGCCTTCCCGGTTCCGGAGAATGGGTCCCAGTGGATACGTGGTAACCACCGAGACCTTGTGCGCTTGGAAGTAGTGGCGCAGCTTCCGGGAAGCAACGAGCACGGCATAGAGCAGCTTCTGAGCCTGGGGATATCTTGTCTTGGCTTCCCGGAGGACTTCACTGACGCTGCACCCGGGGAGCCCGGACGGCGGCTCCACCCGGGGGGCTGCCGCAGCCCCCAGGCTCGGCGGCACGGTCGGGGCTGGCCGGGCACTCGGGCTCGACTCCCTGGTTGGGAGGAGCAGTGTGCTCGGGCTCGACCCCCTGCCCAGGGGGAGTCGAGAGGACAGGTGAGTGGTCGGGGGCCTCTGGGAGCTGGGACCCAGCACCCGGCCCTGAACACTCGTCGCGCTCCACCACCAGCACTATGCTCACGACCTGAGGTGTGGTCGAAACGTAGAGCAATAGGGGCTCACCTTGAGAGGGAGCCACCAGCACGGGTGGCGAAGTGAGGTACTTCTTTAGATCGTGGAAGGCCTGCTCGGCCTCCGGCGTCCAGTCGAAACGACCGGATTTCTTCAGAAGCTTGAAGAGGGGGAGCCCTCGCTCCCCGAGCTTAGAGATGAAGCGCCCGAGGGCGGCCATGCAGCCGGCGAGATGCTGGACTTCCTTGAGTCGAGCCGGGGGTCACATCTGCTCGATGGCCCGGATCTTCTCTGGATTGACCTCGATTCCTCGGCCAGAAACCAAGAAACCAAGGAGCTTGCCCGCCGGCACCCCGAAGACACACTTCTCCGGGTTGAGCTTGAGGCGGGTAGAGTGGAGACTGTTGAAAGTCTCGGCAAGGTCCTCGAGCAGGGTGGCGCGGTCTCGGGTTTTGACCACGAGATCGTCGATGTAAGCTTCAACGTTGCGACCAACCCGCGAGTCAAGGGTAATACGAATAGCGCGCTGGAAGGAGGATCCAGCGTTACGCAGGCCAAAAGGCATTGACATGTAGCAATAAGTCCCCACCGGAGTGGTAAAAGCAGTTTTTTCCTCGTCCCCTACGGCCATGCGAATCTGTTGATACCCAGAGTTTGCATCTAAAAAGCATAAAAGATCACATCCCGCAGTTGCATCTACAATTTGATCAATGCGAGGTAAGGGGAAGGGATCTTTAGGGCAAGCCTTATTTAGGTCGGTGTAGTCCACACACATGCGGAGCTTGCCGTTGGCCTTCGGGACGATGACTGGGTTTGCTAGCCAGTCGGGGTGGAGGACTTCTCGGATAAATCCGGCGTCGAGGAGCTTGCTGACCTGCTCGCGGATAAACTCCTGGTGCTCAGGCGCCTGCCGCTGAACCTTCTGCTTCACCGGGTGGGCGTCCGGACGCACCGCCAAGTGATGCTCGATCACCTCCCTAGGGATCCCGGGCATGTCGGATGGTTGCCAGGCAAACACGTCTGCGTTAGCCCGGAGGAAGGCGACGAGCGCGCTTTCCTATTTGCTGCCCAGGTCACCGCCGATCCGGACGACCTGGGTAGCGTCTTCGCCCACCACGACCTCCTTCGTCGGAACAGAGGCGTCGGCGGCGAGTCGGGGTTTGGATGAAGAGGGTCCCGGGCCCCCTGGAGAGCCATCGACCTCGGCCTGCGCTGAGACCAGAGCCATGTATGACTGCTCAGCGCAGGAGACGGCGCCGCCAGAGTCGGTGATCACGGAGATGGGGCCCGTGGGGCCCGGCATCTTAACCGTGAGGTATGCGTAATGCACGGCCATCATAAACTTGGCGAGCGCCGGACGCCTGAGGATGGCGTTGTAGGGGAGAGGGAGCTCCACGACGTCGAAGAGGACGCACTCTTTGCGGAAGTTGTCCCGGCTCCCAAACGTTACAGGCAACTCGACCTGCCTGAGGGGCAGGGAGTGCCCGGGGGTCACTCCACAGAAGGGGAGCGACGGCTTTAGGCGCCTGGAGGACACCTGCAGCTTCTCAAAAGCCTCCTTGGAGAGGAGGTTGAGGCCGGCACCACCGTCGATCAGCACTCTGCCAACCTTAACATTGCAGACAGTGGGGGACACTACCAGAGGTAGTCGCCCCACGGCTGCAGTACTGGCGGGGTGATCAGCCATGCTGAACGTGATCGGAGCATCCGACCACCTCAGGGGCCTCGCGGCCTCCTCGCTCGGGGTTGCCGAGCACACCTCGCGTCACATGACCTTGATGCCACGGCGCGAGGAAGGCGTGTACGCGCCTCCGTCGATGAAGGCGATGGTGTGCTCGGGCTCCTGAAAACCGAGCTCGGCGTTGTCGGGGGCGACCTCAGCATCGCCTCCTCCGCGGGACTCGTCGCGCTCCATCTGGCGCTGCTCCATGAGTCCTTTGACCGTACGACACTCCGTGAGGTCGTGCCATCTGGTCTGGTGTATGGGAGACCATTTACCTGGCTCTGGCCCCGCGGGAGCGGGGGCCCTCACTGGAGCAGGAGCTCGGCCGGGGGCCGGGGCTCTTGCGGGAGCCGATGCCCTAGCTGGTGCCGGGGCCCTCGTGGGCACGGAGGCCCGAGGAGGAGCCCTAACAGGGGCCCTTGCGGGACGTCGGTCAACGCCTGGCCGGCGCTCTTGCCGGCGGTCGGGCTCTTGTGGCACCCTATGGGCGGAGCCCTAGGTCGGCTCGATGGGAGCGGCCTCGCGCTTCCTTCTCCTCTTCTTTCCCTGCTTGTCGGAGCGGGAAGAACTTGGCTGGTCGGAGGCGGGGCGAGGAGCATGCCACGCCCTGGCCTCCGCAGCCTTGGCGCACTTATCGGCCAATGCGAAGAGCTCCACAATAGTCTCGATCTCGTGCGTACCTAGCTTTTCGAGCATCCGCTCGTCGCGGACGCCCTGCCGGAAAGCAACAATAACAGCATGGGGGGCCACTCGTGGAATAGTGTTGCGAACCTGGTTGAAGCGCTGTATAAAGCGCCGCAGCGTTTCCCCTTCCTGCTGTTGGACGGCGTGGAGGTCGCACTCCAAGCCGGGGCGCGTAAATGTGCCCTGAAAATTGGCCACGAACTGGTGGCAAAGGTCATCCCAGGAGCTAATAGACCCTAGGGGTAAGTTCATAAGCCAAGAGCAGGCGGAGCCCCTCAAGGCAACATGAAAATAGTTTGCCATCACCTTTTCGCTGCCTCCGGCCGCTTGGACGGCCGTCGTGTAGATCTGGAGGAACTCGACGGGGTCGATGAACCCGTCGTACTTCTCCGGCAGCTCGGGGCGGAACTTGGAAGGCCACCTGACCCGGCGGAGCTCGGCGGTGAAGGCACGGCAGCCGGTGCCGTACCCCGCAGCGCGAGCGAGGGTCCTCGGTGGCGAGTGGCGGCGAGCCGGGGATTCCCGGTGGCCTTGGGCCGGGAGAGAGGAAGCCTGGTCCTCTGCCCCGACCTCCTGCCGGGTCTCCCGCTGGCGCTCGAGAGTAACTCGGGCGTCCTCGTGGCCCCTCCGCTCGTCAAGGCGCAAGCGGAGGTCCTGGGCTTCGGACACGGCCAGGGGGACGGCACTCCGCCTGGAGGCCCCTCGGCCCGTGCGGACGTTGCCCGTTGAGGAGCCGGCTCTGGCGGTGCCACGCTGAGAAGTGGTGCGAGGACTCCCGGCCTGCACCTGGCGGCGAGCAGTGCCAACCAAAGCGACGACATCTTGTATCAACCGGCCTTCGGAGTGTTTGGCGTGGCCTGAACGGGCGGGTGCCTGAGGAGAGCATGCGCTGCAAGCAGCGCGCTCCCTGGGCCGGCCTCGCCGAACGCGAGCCTGCGCCGAGGTGGCACCCGATGCGGTCCAGAGGCGGACCTAGTGGCCGGGGTCCCGACCACCTGCTGGGGGTCGGAAAGTGCATCAGCAGCGGCGGCGGCGGCCCTGCTGGGCCCAGCGCCTTGATCCCCTTGAGCGGGAAAAACCGCGCGCGTGGATAGCGGCTGCTGATGGAACGCAGCAGCGACTGGGCTCTCCCGAGCGTCGGGCAGCACTCCGTCACTGGAAGTGGAGCCGGAACGCTGGAGACGGTGCCCACCAGCCATCTTATCCTGTGAAAAAAAAAGCAAACGAACAAATCCAGGGATATTTGCCCCTACCTGGCGCGCCAGCTGTCGGAGGATGAACTCCTGTCACAGGGATCCCGAGAGACCTCTTTTTAAAGATTCGGTCGGGGGGATGATCCTGAACGAGCTCGTCGGGGAAATAAATGGGAACGGAAATAAATGCAGCGGCTGGTGGTGGGGGATGATCGACCTAGTGCAAAAAGGATGGATGCACCGGGGTTTAGACAGGTTCGGGCGGCACGAGGGCGTAACACCCTACTCCTGTGTGAGCGCTATATCTTTCCTTGAAGGGAATTCTTCAAGGATGTATCTGGTTACAAGGGTGTGCTGTCTACAGAGAGCTTGAGGCTCCCGTGTTCTAGCTCTGCTCGAGCTTGTTTGCGATGTTCTTGTTCTATCGTGTTCGTCGCGCTTCTTCTATGTCTCCTGTTTATGCTGTCTCGTCTGATCTGGACTGGCTTCTAATCTCGAATCATCGACTGGGGCTCCCTTTTTATGTGTTCTCCATCCTTTCCTTTTATAGGCGCGCCGACCTCGACTTATCCTGAATGGGAAAGAGGGGGCGCGAGTGCCAAGGTGCCACGGAGAAAGGTTCCATCATTCCGTTTTGGCGAAGTGACAGGGGCGGTGGAATAATGCGGCATGCATCCGACCACCCGCCACTGTGGATGTCCTCCGGCGCCATTAAGAGGGCCCACCGGGCAGCCATAGAGGTGCCCGGTGCGCCCACCCTGTCTTGTTCTTCTGCCGGAGCAGGGTGGCAGGCGGAGCGCTTCGATTCTGGCAACGTTATCCCGAGGCACCCGGATGAAACGGGACAGGACCCGTGCATTTAATGGACCCACGCCCCCCTGCCAAAGCATGGCAGGGTCTGACACTAGGGCGTGGGCAGCTGAGAATGTCAGGATGTCAGGATGTCAGGCCGCGCGTGCTTATTGAATGCGGTATTGGACCTTTGACTGGCTGACACCCCGCCGATGGGACCCTTCGGGTCGTCGGGCGATCTTGCGTGAACCTTCGGGGAACCAGGCGCTCGGGGGCTGCCACGTGCAGCCCCGAGCACTTTGGTGAGACCTTCGGGGAACCGAGTCCTCGGGGGCTGCCACGTGCAGCCCCGTGCACTCTCTCTCGAGCACTTGGGTGAGACCTTCGGGGAACCGAGTCCTCGGGGGCTGCCACGTGCAGCCCCGAGCACTCTCTCCCGAGCACTTGGGTGAGACCTTCGGGGAACTGAGTCCTCGGAGGCCACCACGTGCAGCCCCGAGCACTCTCTCCCGAGCACTTGGGTGAGACCTTCGGGGAACCGAGTCCTCGGGGGCTGCCACGTGCAGCCCCGAGCACTCTCTCCCGAGCACTTTCTTCTCGGTCCTTGGACTCTGCGGGTCATCGGGGGACTGGGGTGCTCGGAAACCGGAGGCTGCGGCCCCGAGCGCCTTCTCCCGGAACTTAAGTTCTTCTCATCGTGCAGGGTGAACCTCACGGGATGGTGACACGTGGCGGACGGCCGGCCTGGTCTCGGGACTCGGGGACCCCTGGTTCCTGATACACTGACAGTACCGTGTGCAAATTAAACGCTACCATTTTCTAAATGCTACATCCTAGGTTCGCATATTATCATATAGTGCTACCTCCTATGTCGCACAGTACAACCCTACAATTATTATTCTATAAAATCTACATTTCCAAACCTAATAAGTAAAAATAATATTCTATATTTCATTGCTATCATACAATGTTCTAAGTAAATTTGACAATTTCCTATTAAACATAGAATTTTCTAAACCCTAGGTCATACATGTCTAAAACCTATATCATATACTACTACTGCACTAATTAACAACAATAAAAAGAAAAAAAGGACTTACCGGAAAGTGATCTTCAAATCCGCGGCTCAAATGCAGCAGGGCTTCGCCGGGCTCTCTTCCTCCCCTCCCCTCTCCTCTCTTCTCCTCCCTCTTTACAATTTTTTCTTTTTTCTGAATAAAATGTGATTTTGGGGTAATCTTAGCCCCTTTTATAGAAGAGGCCGGAGGGGTGGAGGCCGAGCGGCGCGGGTAGGAAGCACCCTAACCGCCCCCTGAGAGGGCGGCAAGGGCCCCTACCCGCCCCCTCAGGGGGCGGTAAGGTGTCGGCACGGGCGGGCACCCCCTAGCCACCCTTTGAGAGGGCGGTTAGGCCTCCCGCCCTCCCAGGGGGCGGTTAGCTGGCCTAACCGCCCTCTCAGAGGGCTGCAGCCCAGTGCCTAGATTTGTAATTTTTTCACGGGGAATCTATTTATTTAAATTTTTAATCCAAAAAATATAAAAATAAAAAACTCCCATTTTACCTGCCTCGTTTTGTTGGAGAACCAAAGCTGCTCGCAGATGCACACGATCAGGGGCCAAGAGTTGAGAAACCCTGATACTCTAGTCAACATATTCTAAATGGACCATGCACTTATGACAGCAGAAGGCTGATGCCCGGTGTACACACTTAAAATCTGGTGGTGCTCAAAGAATGAGGTATCCCCATGCCCCCATTTGGTGGATAAATCTACGATACGTCACTGAATAACTATCTAATTTACAATATGACATCCATGGTAAGAATGACATGTGAGACTCTAGGCCCTAATTCGTGTTTTGGTAATTAATGATAATATATCTTTGTGGAATAACTTGTTTAGTTGAGTTATGAAAATGTTAGTTACAAAGATGTTGCGAAGCTAGAAGATGTATGAGTGAAAGCATAAAAAAGGCTAGCTCAAGGCAAAGGTATATTATAGGGCATTCTATTTTGCCGGTCAAAGAAGTTTAGAGAAGAAAATTGATCGGATTTATATGATAAATGCCGTACTATTAAGAGAGGTTGATGTGTGTTTACTTAAGGTTTCTATAGTGCCAAATTTGCTCAAACTTGCATTTCATATAGAGTTGAAAAATGTAGTTTGAGAGAATCCGAGAAAAGACTACGTTTGGGAGTTTCTGAGTGTTGGCGGTCTGACTGGCCTATGAGACGATCTAACCGCTGTATATGAGTCAGGGCAGTCCTGTTCTATCTAGAGAGTGGCGGTCTGACCGCTGTATACCCATGGTTATTCGGTTCATCTCGAGAGTGGCGATCTGATTGGGGGAATTATGCAGTCTGACCACTGTATAGCTTCGGTGGATTTTGTTTGAACCGATGTTTACTCTTGTTGAAAAATGTTTCGACCTCATGCCCGGTCTGACAAGTTTGTGTCACGGTCTAACCGTCAAGGAACTGAAGTCTTTGGAAAGCTTCTGCTCGGTGGGCGGTTTGACCACGGGGTCAGCTGGTCTGATTGTCAAGGTTGAGACGGTCCAACCGTGCGCGAACAGAAGGTTTTGGGGGTTGGCGGTCTGGCCGAGAAGGTTTGCGATCTGACCGCCAGCCTATGTCCAAAGTAAATTTGACTGTTGTTTGTAGCCGATGTACAGGGGCGGTCCGGCCGCCATTTGGGCTGCGGTCTGACCGCCACTTGCGTAGAAGTGTCAGAACAACAGTAACGGTCGAATTCTGGGTTGAGGGCTATAAATAAGGGCTAGGTTGGTTGCATGAGTTGGCTTTTGCACTCTAACACTTCAATACAACACTTTGAGCTCTTGCCCTTCTCCTCTCTCTCTTGGCTTAATGGTTGCATCTTTGCGAGGTTGAGAGCATATAGTGCATAATTTCAAGAGTTTGAGCAATTAGGAACTAGTGATCCTTCAAGCAAGCGTCATTGGTTTATTACTCTTGGAGGTTGCCACCTCCTAGACAGCTTGGAGGTTGTGGCACCGTCGAGCCCTTCAAGTAAGATTGTGAAGGAGCCGCGGTGGTGATTTTGAGAGGCTTGAAAATGCCTTGCCGGAGCGGCAAAGTGCTTAGCTAGTGAAATCGAGGTATTGAGTAGTTCTTGTTCAATTCCGGCTTAAGGTCAAGTTGCTCAGTATAAGCCATCTCTTGTGTGAGAATTGAATACTTGATAGAGAAGCGGATTGAAGCTCGAATTCACCTCAACGTGGATTAGGGGTGATCGGCAAAACACCGATGCTACGGAAAAAAATCTCTTGTGTTATCTTTGAGCTTATTACTTTATTGTTGAGCAATTTACTTTGATGCAATTTATATTAAGAAATTTATCTTCCTAGATTATAAATTGTATATCACCCTAGGTTTGTAAACCTTGTCTTTCATATTGCTCTAGTGATCTTTAGTTTGTTTCCGCAATTTTTCTTGATCGCTTAGCAATTAGTTTTTAAAACTGCCTATTCAACCCCCTCTAATCGGTATCCTTGATCCTACAAGTGGTATCAGAGCCTATGACTTCTTTTTTATCACGAATTTAACCATCCCGGAGTAGGATTATGGCTAGTGACGCTCATATCAATGTGGAGAAGCCTCCGCTCTTTGAGAGGTCAAACTACGCCTATTGGAAGGCTAGAATGATTGCTTATCTTAAGTCTATGGGTGGTAAGTTATGGGATATAGTGGACAAGGATTATGCAATTATTGATCCCACTAATCCTACCGATGTTGATAGGGAGAATACCCTTGCAAATGCTCAAGCTATGAATGTTCTTTATGGTGCTTTAAATCTTAATGAGTTTAATCGCATTTGAAAGCTTGAGACCGCTCATGAAATTTAGAAAAGACTTAAAGAGATTCATGAGGGCACAACCATGGTTAAAGATGCAAAACTTTTTGTTTATAAAGGGAAACTTGAGAAATTAAAGAAATGTTCAATCATTTAAACAACATAATAAACGAGCTCAAGGGGCTTGGCATGGATGTTTCCGATGTTGATTTCTCTCATAAATTTCTTAGAGCTTTGCCTAATAAATATGACACAATTATGACTTTGCTTGTAAAGTCAAATTTGAAGGATACAACTCTAATACAAATCTTGAGTGAAATTCTCACTCATGATATTTTCAAGAAGTCACAAGAAGATCTTCATGATGAAGCTACCGATCATAAGAAAAAGAATGTTACATTCAAAGCTCAATCATCAAGAGATAAAGATGATCGTAAAGAGAGTAATGATGAATATGAAGATGAGAAAATAGCTTTCTTTGTGAGAAGGTTTAAGAAATTTATGAAAAAGAAGATATATCAAGGTGGATATAGCAAGAAGGGATAATCTTCAAAAGGAAACCCCTTTGAAGAAGAAGATGTTTTGAATGTGGTGAGAAAGGACACATTGCCACTAATTTCAAGAACAAGGAAGAAAAATATTCCAAAAAGAAGAAGGAGAGTGATGGCAAGAAGGTATTCAAGAAATACTACAAGAAGAAGAAAGATGGTCAAGCATGCTATGTTAAGTGGGATTCGGATGCAAGTTCAAGCTCCGACTTCGATGATGAGAAGCCATCTCAAAAGGGTCTTGCTGGTGTAGCCATCAAGGAAGCACCTTCACTTTTCTCCACACCTCATTGTCTTATGACAAATGGTGACTCTAAGGTATTAAATGATGAAGATGAATATTCATATGATGATCTAATTGAGCTAATAAATGATTTTGATGATTTCTTCAGCAAAGAAAGAGCAGAGTTTAAAGAATTGAAAAGGAGACACTTCTCTTCAAGACGGCTCATGAGGGTCTAAAAGAAACTCATGAGATACTTAAGGAAGCTCATGACTCTCTTATTGCTCATGAAACTAACAAATCAAAAGTAGATATAAGTATATCTTGCAATATTCTTGATGATGTATCTACTTTATCTCATATGAGTTCTTCTACCTTGTATAATGATGCGTTTACTTTACCTAAAGATGTATCTTGCAATGATGCCTTGATTATTGATGAAAATATCATGTTGAAAGAAAAAGTTGAAAAACTAACAAATGATCTTGCAATATGCTATGTTGGAGAGTCTAAAATTAGAAAAGTTTTGGATAGTCAAATGTTCTCCATCAAGAAAGAAGGCCTTGGTATGTTCTTAAGAAGGGTAAGAAAGCATTCATACATCACAAAACTATTTTTGTGAAAGATAGCGGTTATTCCATGAAGTGCAAGAAAATCGGACATGTTGAGAAAGATTGCAAAAATGTCAAGAATAATACATATGCTTCTTTTGATTCATGCTATATTCTTAAGAGATGTTTTAATGGCATTGTTAAAGCTAGATTTATTGACACTCCTATAATTGTGCTAAAGAATACCATTTGGGTGCATAAAGCCTTGGTGACTAATATCTAAGGACCCAAATAAATTTGGGTACCTAAAAGAGCTTAACTTTGTTTTGTAGGTGAACTACAACGGTGGAGGACATTGGGTGCTAGATAGTGGGTGCACTCAACACATGACCGGAAATCAAAGGATATTCTCTTCTATGAGCAATGATGGATCGGAATATGATAAAATAACATTTGGAGATAATAGCAAAGGAAAGGTAAAAAAGTTAGGTAAAATTGCTGTCTCAAATGATTTGTCTATCTCAAATATCTTACTAGTTGAATCCTTGAATTTTAATTTATTATTTGTTGCTCAATTATATGATCTTGACCTTACATGCATTTTTTTCTCCAAATGATGTGATCGTATCTAGCATGAAGGATAATAGTGTTGTTTTCAAATATTTTAGATATGGTCATCTTTATCTAGTTGATTTTTCTTTTAATGATGTAAGCCTTAGCACATATTTGTTCACAAAGACATCGAAAGGATGGCTTTGGCATAGAAGGCTTGGTCATATTGGTATGAATAAACTAAATCCTTTGTTGAAGCATGATCTTATAATTGGATTGAAAGATGTGAAATTTGAGAAGAACAAGCTATGCAGTGCTTGTCAAGCTGGAAAGCAAGTGAGAAACTCACATCCATACAAAAGCTCCATGTCAACTTCAAGACCATTGGAATTATTACACATGGATTTATTTGGTCCTACTACATATGTAAGTATTGGAGGTAATAACTATTGTTTTGTCATTGTTGATGATTTCTCTATATACACTTGGGTATTCTTTTTGCATGATAAGACTATTGTATTTAATACTTTCAAAAGTTTTGCAAAATGGGTCGAAAATGAGTTTGAGTTCAAGGTCAAGAAAGTGAGAAGTGATAATGGCTCCGAATTCAAGAACACAAAGGTTGAGAATTTTTGTGATGAAAAGGGTATCAAAAATGAATTCTCGGCCAAATACACTCTGGAGCAAAATTGAATAGTTAAAAGGAAGAATCAGACTCTTATTGGTATGGCAAGATCAATGCTTTCGGAATATAATATTTCAAACAATTTTTAGGCCGAAGCTATTAATACCGCTTGCCATTCATCCAATAGAT
The DNA here is from genome assembly GCF_958298935.1 of Phragmites australis. Classification (NCBI taxonomy): domain Eukaryota; kingdom Viridiplantae; phylum Streptophyta; class Magnoliopsida; order Poales; family Poaceae; genus Phragmites; species Phragmites australis. The sequence goes on from NC_084929.1 coordinate 5,165,535, forward strand.
TATATTGTCATAGTTTATTGAAGAAGACTCCATACGAACTTCTTATCAGAAGAAAGCCAAATATTTCATATTTTCGGGTATTTGGATGCAAATGCTATATTCTCAAGAAAGGTACTCGTTTATCAAAATTCTAAAAAAAAATATGATGCATGTTTTTTACTTGGTTATTCTTCTAATAGTAAAGCTTATCGTGTCTATAACTAAAATTCTGGTTTGGTTGAAGAGACACATGATGTTGAATTTGATGAGACTAATGGCTCTCAAGAAGAGCAAGAAAATTTGGATGATGTAGGTAATGAAGGCTTGAGAAGTGCTATAAAAAATATGTCAATAGGTGACATCAAGCCAAAAGAGAAAGATGAGCTAGAGGATGATCCATCTATCTCTATTCAAGCTAGTCCATCTTCTTCCAGTACAAATAATCAAGCTCAAGCTCAAAATGTTGAAGACATGGATGTTCTATTACTACAAGCTACCACTTCATCAAATTCATCGCAGGAGCCGGTAGCTCATCCAAGAGTTCATCATACTATTGCCAAGGACCATCCCATTGATCAGATTGTTAGTGATCTTAGTAAGGGTGTTCAAACTTGTTCTCGTATTGCTTCATTTTGTAAACACTATTCTTTTGTATCTTCTATTGAACCTAACAATGTAGAAGAAGCTCTAAATGATTCAGATTTAGTGAATGCAATGCATGAAGAGTTAAATAATTTCACCCGCAATGATGTGTGGGAATTGGTAGAAAGACCAAGAGATCATAATGTTATTGGCACAAAATGAGTTTTTCGGAATAAGAAAGATGAAGATAGAATTGTTGTAATGAACAAAGCAAGATTGGTTGCACAAGGATATACTCAAGTCGAAGGTTTGGATTTCGGTGAAACTTTTGCTTCCGTAGCTAGACTTGAGGCTATTAGAATCTTGCTTGCTTTTGCTTCATCTTATAATATCAAATTATATCAAATAGTTGTGAAAAATGCCTTTTTGAATGGTAGAATTAGTGAACTTGTCTTTGTTGAACAACCTCCTGATTTTGAAGATCCTAAGAGGCCCAATCATGTGTATAAACTCTCTAAATCCCTCTATGGCCTTAAACAAACCCCACATGTGTGGTACGAGAGACTTAGAGATTTTCTTGTTTCAAAGAGCTTTAAAATTAGGAAAGTTGACACTACCTTGTTCATTAAATCTATTGAAAATGATTTCTTTGTTTGTCAAATTTATGTTGATCACATCATTTTTGGATCTACTAACAAGATTTTTGTGAGAAATTTGGAGAAATGATATGTAGAAAATTCGAAATGTCAATGATTGGTGAATTGAGTTTCTTTCTCGGACTTCAAATCAAGCAACTCAAAGATGTGACTTTTATTAGCCAATCAAAGTATCTGAATGATTTATTGAAAAAGTTTGGTATGGAAGATGCAAAACCTATCAAGACTCCTATGGCGACTAATGGTCATCTTGATCTTGATGAAAGAAGTAAACCGGTAGATTTAAAGCTTTATAGATCTATAATAGATAGTTTGCTTTATCTTACCACATCTAGGCCCGATATTATGTTTAGTGTATGCATGCGTGTAAGGTTTCAAGTATCTCCTAAAGAATGTCATTTGATAGCCGTTAAGCGCATTTTGAGGTATTTAAAATTCTCTCTTAATATAGGGCTTTGATATCCTAAAGGTGTTAAGTTTGAGCTAATCGGATATTCGGATTCCGATTATACGGGTTACAGAGTTGATAGGAAGAGCACCTTCGGTAGTTGCCAATTTCTTGGTAGATCGCTAGTTTCATGGTCGTCCAAGAAACAAAACTCCATAGCACTTTCTACCGCCAAAACAGAATATGTTTCTGCATGTAGTTGTTGTGCTCAATTGCTATGGATGAGGCAAACTTTGTTAGATTATTATGTTGTTTTCAAAATAGTGCCTCTTTTGTGTGACAATGAGAGTGCCATGAAAATAGCCACAAATTTGGTCCAACACTCTAGAACCAAGTATATAGATATTCGACATCATTTTCTTAGAGATCATGTAAGCAAAGACGATATCCTAGTAGACAGTGTTTGGACCGAAGACCAACTAACATATATCTTCACCAAACCCTTAGATGAGAGTCATTTTTTGCAAATTGAGAAATGAGCTTAATGTCATCGACTTCTCAAATGTTTCTTGAAACAATATACACATGATGTTTATGCATTTACATGTTCTAGCAATTTTACAATGCTTTACATGCTCATTTTGTTCATATTTATTTCTTTTTGAATATGTAAATTTGTTGCATATTTAAATTCAAGTTTATATTTCAATAATTATAGTTATGGAATGTTACATATGATTATTTCACATATCTCATCTCAAAAGTTCATATGTTATCGCGCATCTCGCTTTAAAGTTCAAATCTCAAAAGTTCAGAAGCTTCACGCGGTTCTCACCGGTCTGACCGACGATCTATACAGAAAGGTTTGGAGTCCCTGGACTCCGAAGGTCTGACCAGCACCTACGGTTTTGTCCAGATAGATCCTATCTCTTTCGGTCCTCGTCTCCTTTCTTCCAAACCGAGCACTTTCTTTTTCCTCTCTCCACAAAAACGTGCTCTCGACAGAAAACTCAAGGGAGACAAAATCTTTAGTCCCCGGTTGATCCGCAAGTTTCTCCGGTTTCACCGTGGACTCCTCTCTCATAGCCTCTCGGTAATCTATGGATTCCTACCCTTTTTACCATAGATTTTCAAGCTTTTAGTGCTTAGGGTTTGAAGGGTGTGATCTATAATTTTAGGCATGAATTTGAGATGAACTCTGTTGGAATATGTTGCTAGCATCTATATTATGCTATTCTCAAGGTTTGGTCGGTTGGAAATTCAATTTGCTTCAAATTTCATCAAAATCGATCAAAGGAAGGTTGTCTGCCTGCCGGCGGTCTGACCGCGGCCTTCATCGGTCTGATCGCCAGCGGCAGCAGAGCCCAAAACTTCCTCTGTTTCATCTTGTGTCAATCTTTTTCTTTATCTAATGCATTGTGATATCTCATATGATCAGTGGAGGTGGAAGTGGTCTTGGAAAGAATATGAGAAAGTTTTTGACCCGTCAGGGCAAGGGTAAGAGAAGGTTTTCAGATTCAGAGTCAGAGGGTGATCATGGTGATTCTAATTGGGTGTCATCACAAGATGTTGGTGAAGAAGCCTCTTCTTATGCTGGTAATGTTGATTTTGATATGGATGATGCTAGTGATGAGGATATCGAGATAAATTATCAAGCTTATGTTGGGCATAAGAAAAATTGGAATTCAACTGAGTATACTAGGGGCAGAAACCAATATCAGTATGATCTTGATAATGATGCAACTCAACCTCATTTTTATTCAATGACACAACAAGATGCTTTTTATGGCCATCACTTGAACAAGAACATATTTGATCATAAATGGATTGATTGGACTTATGTGAGAAGTCAACCTAGCATGACTGTTTTAGTTGATATCTTTCAAGAGCTAGGCTTTTATGAGCTTGTTAATTTCAAGTGTGATTGGAATGCTACAGTCATTCAACGGTTCTATGCTACTGTTGAGATCTCCCATAATTCTCAGAAAATTGAGTGGATGACTGGATCTAAGAAATATGAAGCTTCATTCAGAGATTTTGCTAATGCTATCAGAATTCCTTCTGATATTGTTTATGACATTATTGATATTAATGATGAAGAATGCTTGGCAAAGGAAGCTTAGAGTGTCTTTTATAAACCAATGTGTGTTGTCCCTAAAGTCACTCTTAGGACTGTTACAGGCTTAAAGGTGCTCCCCGCTACAATCAACAAAATTGTAAGAGTCACATTTGCTCCAAAGAGTGGTAACAGTGATGCTATTAGGGATCTTTATTGGAATATCATTAACCATATCATGAACAGGGGAAAGATTAATGTAATCAGGTTTATGCTCAAGGCCATTGATGATATCACAGTGAGCATAACTCCATTGTTGTGCTCCATACATTATATCTCTTATTCTCATAAAGACAAAGTTTCAAAAATCTTCTTGTGATTGTAAGCATTTGGGATATCAGCCTTTCAAAGTAGACTCCAGTATTTTGCGTAGAGGTCAGGATGCAGCTTAGGGAGGACAGCATGATGAGCCTCAACACTATGTTCCTCCACCGCAGCCTGCTCCATAACCAGTTCCTCCTTAGTGGGTACCTCTAGCAGGGTTCTTTGATCCATATATGGCTTCCATTCAACACAACATCCACCAGAGCATTCAACAACAGTTTGTCTCTTTTCAGGAGAATCCTCCCCAGTCTTTCTATCAGTCAGTTATTAATGCCACTCAGAATACCATTGCTCTTGCTTGTGAGGATATTGTAGCATTAAACACTCAGAACCAAGAGTTGACCGACATGTTTAACAATATATCTCTAGGATAGTAGAATCTACAGCAACAGTTTGACAGCTTCTCTAGCCGCTTCGACAGCTTCTCTAGCCGCTTCAACAGCTTCTCCGAGCATTTCTATAGTGTATATCCGAGACCTCCTCCACCTCCTCCTCAGGATGAGAAGACATTTTTGGTATTTGATGCCAAAAGGGGAGAATTTGTTGGAACAAGAAGTGTCTTTATTTTGGTTGCATTAGTACTATGTTGAACTATGTTAGATGTTGGAACAAGAAGTGTCTTTATTTTGGTTGCATTAGTACTATGTTGAACTATGTTTAATTATTGTGATCATATGTTCTAACTTTGTTACATATCTCGAGGAGAATGATTTGAAATGATGTGTTTATATTGGAAATATCTTTGGTTATATTCTCTTCCTCGAATCCAAGAAAGCAAGGTAAACTTCGCCAAAATTTCATTAAAATCTCTATCTTGTGCCATTCATCTTCTCTTTAATCATATGAGCACATTTGTAGGGGGAGCTTACCTTAACATGAGTTTTTAATAGTATGTATTTCTTTTAAAATTCATTTTCTTAAAATTCTTGTTATGGAAACTATTCATCGAGTCTTCTTTATGCCTTGTGCTAAAAGTAGGCTCAAAACCTTATTCACATCACTTCTTTGAGTTATTGTCCTCAATTACCAAAAAAGGGGAGATTGAAAGCATCTAGATCCCTAATTCGTGTTTTGGTAATTAATGACAATATATCTTTATGGACTAACTTGTTTGGTTGAGTTATGAAAATGTTAGTTACAAAGATGTTGCGAAGCTAGAAGATGTATGAGTGGAAAGTATGAAAAAGGCTAGCTCAAGGCAAAGGTATATTATAGGGCATTCTATTTTGCCGGTCAAAGGAGTTTAGAGAAGAAAATTGATCAGATTTATAGGATAAATGCCGTACTATTAAGAGGGGTTGATGTGTGTTTACTTAAGGCTTCTATAGTGTCAAATTTGCTCAAACTTGCATTTTATATAGAGTTGAAAAATGTAGTTTGAGAGAATTCGAGAAAAGACTGCCTTTGGGAGTTTCTGGATGTTGGCGGTCTGACCGGCCTATGAGGCGGTCTGACCACTGTATATGAGTCAGGGCAGTCTTGTTCTATCTCGAGAGTGGCGGTCTGACCGGCCCTTCGGGCAGTCTGACCGCTGTATACCCATGGTTGTTAGGTTCATCTCGAGAGTGGCGGTCTGACTGGGGGAATTATGTGGTCTGACGCTGTATAGCTTTGGTGGATTTTGTTCGGATGTGGAACACGTGGCGGCACGCCAGGAGCAGCCTCCCCAGCTCTCCTGTCGTCCTCCATCTCCCCCAGGCACATCGCACACTGCTCATGCTCGACGGCAGCGCCTTCCTCCTCCTCCCCCTGGACTCCCACACGAACACCGGCAGCACGCACAACGCCTTGGCGTCCCGGCCGCACGCGCCGCCGACGCCAATGATCTCCAGCTCGTAGCCGTCCGGTGGGCGCTGCAGTGCGCGTAGGTTGCCGGCGGTAGCAGCAGCGTCATGCCCTCGCCGCAGGAGGTATCGTGCGTAGAGGTGGAGCGCGGCAACGAACACGATCGCCACCAAGAGCCGGTGACCGCGGCCAGCTGGACATTGGCGTCGTAGCGAGCGAACAACATGGCCGCTGGATGCGTTCAATCATGCATGCATGCATGATGGCAATTTGGCTTGGCGACCACTATATAATTTGAGGTAGAGCTAGGACTTGAGCGTTAGATTGCCCACGATATGAGTTTTGGCATGGCCCAAAGCACGATATGACACGCAATATTTTGGACTGGACCAACACGGCATGACACAAACACGAAAGCCGTACCGTGCTTAGAATCTTGGCACGGTAGACGTGCCAGCACGACACGAAAAGGGCACGACACAATCTGCATGATTATTTTCCTGTGCTTATACTCTAATCTCTCGGATACAAAATGTGAGACACTAAGAAAGATGTGTGAGCATAAAAAATATAAGTGTAAGATGATAAGAGATAAATATATAAATATTGTCAGATGGTATGAAGTATGTGTGAGCTTGGGAGATACACGTGATGGTAAGAGATAAATATATAAATATTGTCAGGTGATACGGAGCAAGGCCGTGCCTAGACCGACACGACACGACGATGGCATGACGTGCCAAGTGCAATGCTTGGATCTTCCTAAGTTGACTCATACCGACACATCACGACATGATTGGCCGATCATATATAATAAGTATAACATGACATGACACAAGGCACGACAGGATTGGACTGGCGGCCCGATCCGACCTAAGTCCCAACACTAATTGGAGGCAGTAGAAGAAACTGAAGAAGCGAGCAGGAGGCAGACAGGGACAAGTGAGGGAATCCAGGGAAATTTGGCAGACTGTTGAGGACCATGTTCCAGAGCAAGAAAACTGTCTACCTTGAGTCCTCACATGGACACAGTTAGGAGTTTGGCCGGTCATATAAGTCTCTAATGTATAAAACATAAGTTGATTCTCATATCATCTCTTTTTCTTCTCTCTTTCTATTTAATAAAACCCTTAAAATTTAAACAATTTACTTATTTTTGTCATTCATCATCATCCTTCAGCCTCCCTATCTCGTTAACGGCTACCGATATAACTTATTTTATTAATAAAAATAAATAAAAAATTATGGAGGAAATTAGTAGATGATCTTTTTTCAGATCCATCTAAAATCAAACTACATCACTCCTGATATATTCGTTTGACAGTGTCCCAATAACATTCGTATCATTATACCTTAGTTTGTGCTTGATGTTACTATATCTAGTATTTATATTTTTATTATAACGTACAGATACTTAGCTAGTCCAATATAACCCAACAGTGATGCTTCATTGGTCCTGACATCAGCCACAGGACCAACCAATTTGGCTGGTCATATATGTTCTGAACAAGCCTTGGGATTATTGTTGCTTTGAGGGTATGTCTGCATTCCTTATTAGCAGCAGTAAGTATGTTATTTTTACAGTTCCTTATTAGTAATATGTTTTCCTTTACAATGATCAATATGCATTTTCGGTACAAATTTTACACCGGAGGAGTTCGTTTTACACCATCCGGAGAAAGATGAGATTGGGTAACTATACTGGAATAATTGTGTATCTGTACTCTGTATGACTATCCGAAACAGCAGAGCTGCTGCCTTACTGATAGCCTTGTATGTACCACAATCTCAGTCCATGAGCTTGTACCTCTTCTCTTCAACACCGGTGACTCCCATTTGTATCTCTATTATGGTATGCAGCGGCATCTACATAAGAATAAATGCTATTACTTCGAATTAGCGACGTCTTGCAAGGCTTCTAGTACATTATTAATACATCATTGACGAAGAAGAGGACGATCAAATGTGTCACCTCTATGTCTGGAACTTCTCTCAAAGGCCTGTCGGCAAAATATGCATAAAGCGCTCGCAATACGGCCTATCAATAGGACACATAGTTCAAAGATCAGCTTCTGTGCACATCAAGATTTCACCATCAAGTGTAGCAACTTGCCTGGTGGGATATAACGACCACTGGTGCACGCTGGCGTTCTAGCTCGATGATCACGGGTTCCAACCTGAGGGTTATTATGACATCAGCAATTAGGCTATAGTGATGATAGAACTGAAACTTTTTACGATGTACTGCAAATTATAGTAAACCTATACATGTTTTGTCTCAATAACTAGGCATTATTGCTTTAACCTCTGAATCACATCAAGGTAAGATTCTCCACGGGGGTAGCGATATCTAAGCTTGTCCTTCTTGCGTGACCTGGTTTGAAAAGGCATTAGAAAAACATCACAGTGGTGTTTTCAGATGCAAATATTCAACAAATATGGGCTGGCCAATCTGTGAGCACAACAATCAATAATGGTGTACTCTGTCCCTTGTACATGTACTGTACTATACTAGTATCAGTTTTGCGACTAAAAAGTGTCAAAAACAATGCTGCTCGTTCAATTTTTTCTTAATTTGTACAATGAGGAAAACTATAAATCTAAAGAAGGATAATTAATACATTGGTCTGCCATCTTGTCATGTGAGGGCAGACCTACCATCGACGTCGGGCGCACCAAGGAGTCGTGACGGCTGCAGCTACATCTTCATCGGCAAGTTAGGTTTGTAGTTGGATTGGTTAGAGATAGAATTGGATTAATAGATTGGTTTTCGGTTAGGAATAGAGATTGGAGTTAGTTAAGGATTTGTTAGCCATAGCCATCTATATATTGTAATTGTGAGAACTCACGAAGGCAATCAATTAGAATCTTAAAGTTCACCCTTATCCCGTGCCTTGCTCTGGGACGTCGCCACCACAGCTGCTGCCCAAGTTCAAGCGTTCGGTTCTGCGTCCACGATTACCAATTCCACATTGCTAAAATCTCCGATCGCTGATCTCTGTCATCGGCCATGACAACTTGGTATCAGAGACAGCTCTTTCGATCCCGATGGCCAACGCCTCCAAGACTATCGACGACGTGGTTCGGCAACTTGACGACATAGTGTCTCAGCTGAAGGCGCTAGCAGCGACGGTCAGCCAAATTCCTACGATCAAAGGTGACATCAGCGACCTAAAAAATTAGGTGGCTGCGCACAACGTAGCTCTCTCTCGTCTGGAGAACACCGGGTCGTCCACAGCCCATACCACGACGACCGGTCCGAAGAAGCACGACGACGGGCTACCAGCCATGCAAGACGTCGGCGCTCGACAGGACGACGACGGACCTCCTCCACGCTACCACAAACTGGTTTTCCGAAGTACGATGGCGCCAACGACTCGTTGCCATGGCTCAATCGGTGCGAGTAATTCTTCCACGGCATGGCTACGCCGAAAGATCACAAGGTATGGCTGGCTTCGTTCCATATGGACGATAACGCCCAACAGTGGTACTTCCGCCTCACGCAGGATCATGGCGAACCAACGTGGCCGGACTTCATCAAGCTCGTCAATCGCCGCTTCGGTCCGACAATTCAGGACAACCATCTTGGCGGGCTTTCCCAGCTTCGTAAGACTGGGTCGGTGGCCGATTACCAGAACAAGTTCCTTGCCCTGGTCTGCCAGTGCAATAGGGTGACCTAACGCCATCAAATTCAGGTCTTCACCGCTGGCCTCTTGGATCCGCTCCGCACGAACATGGAATTGCGCCAACCCAAGACTCTGGAAGACGCGATGCACTTGGCCCGCGCGTACGAAGGTCGTGCTCAGGTGTAGGTCACCGCGGATCTCCCTCGCCAACGCTCGAACGCGTCGCGACCAGCACCAACCCTGAAGGACGCTGGGGTCCGAAGACCGTGATGACCAATAGATCGCACTGCTTTAAGTTCCTAACGCCGGCGGTGATGGCTGATCGCCGCACCAAGGGATTGTGCTACAATTGCGAGGAGAAATTCTTGCCCGAGCATAGGTGTAAGAAGTTGTTCCAAATTGTCCTAGATTTTCCCAAGGACAGGGGCGGCTATGAAGAAGACGTCGAGGATGAACCGAAGATCTCTCTGCACACACTCTCGACAGGACAACAACCGACCTCCTCCACGCTACCACAAACTGGTTTTCCGAAGTACGATGGCGCCAGCGACCCGCTGCCATGGCTCAATCGGTGCAAGTAATTCTTCCACGGCATGGCTACGCCGAAAGATCACAAGGTATGGCTGGCTTCGTTCCATATGGACGATAACACCCAACAGTGGTACTTCTGCCTCACGCAGGATCATGGCGAACCAACGTGGCTGGACTTCATCAAGCTCGTCAATCGCCGCTTCGGTCCAACAATTCAGAACAACCATCTTGGCGAGCTTTCCCAGCTTCGTCAAACTAGGTCGGTGGCCGATTACCAGAACAAGTTCCTTGCCCTGGTCTGCCGGTGCGACAGGATGACCTAACGCCATCAAATTCAGGTCTTCACCGCTGGCCTCCTGGATCCGCTCCGCACGAACATGGAATTGCGCCAACCCGAGACTCTGGAAGACGTGTGCACTTGGCCCACGCATACGAAGGTCGCACTCAGGTGCAGGCCACTGCGGATCTCCCTCGCCAACGCTCGAACGCGTCGCGACCAGCACCAACCCTGAAGGACGCTGGGGTCCGAAGACCGCGATGACCAATAGATCGCACCGCTTTAAGTTCCTAACGCTGACGGAGATGGCTGATCGCCGCACCAAGGGATTGTGCTACAATTGCGAGGAGAAATTCTTGCCCGAGCATATGTGTAAGAAGTTGTTCCAAATTGTCCTAGATTTTCCCAAGGACGGGGGCGGCTATGAAGAAGACGTCGAGGATGAACCGAAGATCTCTCTGCACACACTTTCGGGCGTCCAACACGACGATATGATGCGTCTCCATGTCTCCATCGGCGGCCAGCTCTTCCAAGCCTTCGTAGACTCGGGATCCACACATAACTTCATCGCGGACGTGGCCTTGCCCAAGGCCGGACTGACACCACTTGGTCGTTTAGGACTCCTAGTCACTGTGGCCAACGAGGACAGTGTTCCAAGCGCGGGAGTTTGCCGTCGCGTCCCAGTCCGTGTCCACCACTAGGATTTCCACCTTGACCTCTACACCCTCGATCTCGGCGAACACGACGTGGTCCTGGTGGTGCAATGGCTGCACACCCTTGGGCTCATTCTTTGGGACTTCGACAAGATGACCATGTCCTTTTGGTGGCGCGATCATTGCATCATCTGGCATGTGCTTGTAGGCCGCGCACCACAACTGAACTTGCGCGTTTACTCGGCATGGGCAGTTCTTGACGCGCTACTGGAGGAATTCAACGATCTGTTCCAATCACCTATGGGCTTACCATGCAGTCACCGCATTCATCTCCTGCGGGGCACACCACCAGTGGTCGTTCGGCCGTATCGCTATCCGTCCATTCAGAAGAACGAGTTGGAACGTCAATGCACCGAAATGCTATAGCTCGAGCTTATTCGCCGTAGCAAGTCCACCTTCTCTTTGCCGGTCCTGCTTGTCAAGAAGTGCGATGGATCATGGCGTTTCTGCGTTGATTACCGAGCTCTCAACGACAAGACGTTGAAAGATAAATTTTCAATTCCCGTGGTGGCCGAGCTTCTAAACGAATTCAAGGGGGCGTGCTTCTTTACTAAGCTCGACTTGCGCTCTGGATATCATTAGGTCCGCATGTACGACGACGACATTCACAAGACGACGTTCCGCATGCACGAAGGCTTATTCGAGTTTGTTGTGATGTCGTTCGGCCTTACCAATGCCCCAGAAGTTTCAGGCCCTGATGAACGAGATCCTCAAACCCTTCCTGCGTCGCCATGTGTTGGTATTTTTTTGATGACATTTTAATCTATAGCAGGTTGTGGGCTGATCATCTCCGACATACGCGCGCTGTGTTCCACCTCCTCCGCCAGCACAAACTCGCCCTGAAGAAGTCGAAATGCTCGTTTGGAGAGACGTTCGTGGCCTATCTTGGTCACGTCGTTTCTAAGGACGGTGTCGCCATGGACAACGCCAAGATCAGGGCGGTGGTGGACTGGCCGCGCCCGGTCTCCATGCGCGCGCTGCGAGGATTCTTGGACTTAGCAAGATACTACCGCAAGTTCATCTGAGATTTCGGCGCCATCGCTGAACCTTTGACAAATCTCCTCAAGAAGGAGGGGTTCGCATGGACTACCGATGCCTCTTCCGCCTTCGACAAGCTGAAGAATGTGCTGACCATCGCGCCGGCATTGCAACTACCGGACTTCACTAGCTCCTTCACCGTGGAATGCGACGCATCAGGCTCCGATTTTGGAGCGGTACTGCATCAAGGCAGCGGTCCAATTGCATACTTTAGCAAACCAGTCACGCTGCGACACACTAAGTTGGCCGCCTATGAACGTGAGCTCATCGGCCTCGTCTACGCCGTAAGCATTGGCGACTATATATCTGGGGACATCCCTTCATCATCAAGACCGATCATTATAGCTTGAAGTTCTTGCCTAATCAGCATCTGTCGACCATTCCACAACATCGTTGGGTCAGTAAACTCTTCAGATATGACTTCGTGGTCGACTACAAGCCTAGCTTGACGAACACGGTGGCAGACGCCCTATCTCGTCGGGACGGTGGCGTTGGCGCTAAGCAATTAGCAGCAATTTCTGGGCCGCGGTTCGACCTCCTTGATGATATTCGCAAGGACACGACAGGGGATGCTGCGCTACAAGAGCTAGTGACCAAGATGCAATGGCGAGCTGGGGCCAACGTGGCCGGTACGCGATGGCATGATCATCCGTGACCGACGCATCTTCCTCTCCAGTTCCTCCCCATTGATTCCATTGATTATATCGGAGGCTCATGAACCAGGAAACGAAGGCGTTCAAAAGACGCTCCACCGCCCGCAGCGATTTCACTTGGACGGGCGTGTGTGTGGCTGTCGAGGACTACGTGCGTGGCTGTTCGACCTGTCAGCGCAACAAGACTTCAACACAACACCCAGCCGGTCTTCTTCAGCCTCTTCCAGTGCCGGAACACATTTGGGAAGACGTCGCAATGGACTTTGTCGAGGCATTACCTAAGGTACACGGGAAGATTGTCTGTGGTAGATTGGTTCTCGAAGTACGCTCATTTTATTCCTCTGGCACATCCATACATAGCTGAGTCTGTTGCTCGAGCGTTCTTCGCGAAGGTGGTGCGCCTGCACAGGTTGCCGACAATCATTGTCTCGGATCGTGACACCATCTTTACAAGCCGGTTCTGGACAGAATTATTCAAGCTCGCGGGTGTTCGCCTTCTCAAAAGCACTGCCTTTCATCCCCAGACGGACGGTCAGACAGAGGCAGCCAACAAGGTCATCGCGATGTATTTGCGGTGCATGACAGGTGACCGTCCACGTTAATGGGTACAGTGGCTTCTGTGGGTCGAATATTGCTACAACACATCATTCCATACGACGCTCCAAGCAACGCCGTTTCGCATCGTCTACGGCCGTGACCCACCTACTCTTCGCTCCTACGACTTGGGCACGGCGAGGTGCAGGCGGTGGACAAACAGCTGGTGGATCGGGACTCCTTCCTCCATGACGTCCGAGATCGTCTTCATCAAGCTCAACAGCATGACAAGCACTATTACGACGACAAGCACCGGCCTCTCACATTCGATGTAGGCCAATGGGTATGGCTTCGTCTTCATCACCATCCAGCAGTGTCTATTTCCGATGCATCCTCAAGCAAGTTGGCTCCTCGTTTCTACAGTCCTTACAAGGTCCTTGAACGCATTGGTGAGGTGGCGTACCGCCTAGACCTACCACGGCAGGCACGTCTTCATTCGGTGTTCCACATCAACTTATTGAAACCCTTCATTGGTGATCCTCCGACTGCACCACCGCCACTTCCACCTATTCACAATGGGCGCGCGGTGTTTATGCCTGGTTGTTGTTTTGCGTTCACGTTTGAGCTGTGGCGTTTGGGAAGTGCTGGTTCAATGGGAGGGCCAGCCGGTTGCAGATGCCTCGTGGGAACGTGTTCCAGAGTTCCGTCAGCACTATCCCAACTTCCAACTCGAGGACGAGCTGTTTCCCAAGGGAGGGAGAGATATCATGTGGGGATAGACCTACCATCGACGCCGGGCGCGCCAAGGAGTCGTGACGGCTGCAGCTACATCTTCGTCGGCAAGTTAGGTTCGTAGTTGGATTGGTTAGAGATAGAGTTGGATTAATAGATTGGTTCGGTTAGGAATAGAGATTGGAGTTATTTAAGGATTTGTTAGCCATAGCCATCTATATATTGTAATTGTGCGAACTTAGGAAGGCAATCAATTAGAATCCTAAAGTTCACCCTTATCCCGTGCCTTGCTCCTGGGCGCCGCCACCACGACGCCACCCAAGTTCAAGCATCCAGTTCTGCGTCCACAATTACCAATTCCGCATCGCTACAATCTCTGATCACTGATCTCTGCCACCGGCCGTGACACATCTCATATGAAGTTACTAGTAAGGACCTCCCATGCACAAGCAACCAATGAAAAGATTATTATACATACTCATATTCCTCGGGCATAATTTTCATTATCTCTTCATACGTCATCCCATCACAAACTCCAGAATTGATTTCATCAAGAGCACGCCATTGTATCTACAACAAGAGTCAATCAATGTCAATGTGGCTACCTTGAAAGAGGTCTGTAATTAGAAGACTCCTAAACTCTCTAACCAATTACCTTTGGGAATCCAACAATTGGACTTGCTGTCAAAATTGTTCTCTGAAGAGTGCTGGTCCATATCTAAATAATTGGATAATCACAAATTGAAAACCTCTTACTCTATCTGCTCATTTTCTGGTGATTAAATTGATCTTTCAAATCCATGAAATTACTTACAGTTGCAGTTTTCTCAGACTTGAGCCGCTTTTCAATAAAGTTGGCTAGCTTCTTCGCATAAAGCTCTCCATCTTCACTGTGCGCAATTATCAGGCAGTTTAAAGAGGAATTTGTTAGCTCAATACAGTAAGATCATTCATATAAGATCGACACATTTGCATGATACTTACTTGGATGAGTGCAATAACTGAACTTCTAAATGAAAATTTTCCATAAAATTTAACATTTTACTTGCAGGGCTTAAAATGGCAATGTCAATGCAGAAAGTATCATCTGAAGGCATCAGATTAAAACTTAGAGAAAGCAAACCTTAGGACCGTATCACCACCAACTCTTCCTCTAACATTATGTAAACTCTCACCATGCCTGGTAAGCAAAATAGGCCGCGGTGTAAGATGAGAGTTCACCTGCAGTTGCATAATGCGAGAAGATGTGTCACCAATTGATTGTGTCATGCAAATAAACTTGAACCAAACAAGAAATATGTGCATTTCTTAGAACATGCAGATATTTTGCATACTCAAAAAGTGCAAGTAACTATTCATTGTGTGAGCCTAGAAGTACATACCAAGAAAAAGACGATCCGCCCAGGGAGATAACCACTGATATTATTTACCTGGGTACAAGGTCAAAAAAGTTAAGAACTTTCAAATGAAGAAGCATTAAACAAAACATAGCATGTCAAGTTTCAAAACTGAAAACATATGATCACAAAACTCAACATCGTTTGGTGTAAATAATTGATCCTACTATGTGCCCATTTTACAGAACATCGGATGCATGTTCAAGTATTTCCGAAGGTATTCAATTACATGGAACGTGTACCAATACCATTGATCCTTCTGGCACCTAGGCATGCCAACCTTCCTAGTGTAGATTCATGTACTGTAGAATGTGCAAAGGTACGGAAGAGCTTACCTGTAGCTGACCACCCTGCCCTTTTACCATGTCAATCATTTTAATGTAAGAACCTTCCCCCACTGGCTCGTAGACCTACAGAAGTAATGCTACTTGATTCAGGACTAAATAGTTAACGCAACTTAAGAATTTTATTTAGTAAGCATCACTTCAACAGAACAAAAATAGTTGAACCTTTTCATAATTCATCAAGCGTTCCTTGAAGTCCCGCAGTCCAGCTTCATAATCTAGCCTGCAAATTTTTCACAGGATTCAGGCTGCAAACTTGCCTCTATCTATGGAAGGGTGAATTTGGGAGATTCTCACTGGTCAGCATAGTCAGGACTTTGTTGTATCTTCAGACGTATATTTCTATCAATTATGTTTGGATCATTACATATTGTCTCCAGAAATATAATCTGCAGAAAGTGAATTCAATTAGGAAGAGAAGTTCAAGAATACAAATGCAAGATAGAAATGTACCAAATGCACTTGAGCGCATGAATTCAATTAATCAACAAATTTCAGCAGTACAGCAGTATTGTCTGCTGACTTTCATAGATGTGAACCATCTTTAGCTAGACAAGCTGAAGTAAGCAAAGATAAAAGAACCATATCTGATGTAAATATGAATGTTATCAATTACCTTACAGTTACCTTCAGCCATCTTCATTAGCATATGCCTTCGTTTTCTTGTGCTGTTTGTTGCATCAAAGATACCAACCTAGAAACAACTGGACCTGATCAGAACAAATATTACATTTCAAGCAGGCTGTGAACACCAGCTTACCTGACCTCCTCCATGCATCCAATCTATCATGTCCTCCATTGCTAAAGCAGCTACCTGGCAACATGTATGACAGAAGGATAATGTAAGCAGATATTAATAATATACTGAAACAAAGATACTGTTTAAATTTTAATATTCGCCTTCTAAGGGTTGATCATCACAAAATCACATTTGACCTTTCTGATATTCTTGTTGGAAACTTCATGAGAAGAATCTAGGAGCAAACCCAAGTCCCTAACTATGCTTAATGGCAAAATGTGACTGTTGAGAAAAGAGGCAGCGGACATATTGTACTGAATACCTATAAGTAGTTTTTATATAGTAGTAAGGAATTATAATTCAACTCGAACATATTGTACTGAATACCTATAAGAAGTTTTTATATAGTAGTAAGGAATTATAATACAACTCTATTGATAAATAAATGACATGCACGATAACCCTATTAAGGTCCGTTTTAGAACGAAGAAGTTTCAGAGGAATTTCACAAGACTTTCACAGGAAACAGTTCAGTTCCAACAGGAATCTAAAAAACTACCGTGTTCTAAATAGGGACCAATTTCCTAAGTACAGTAGGCAATTATGAAGATCAATGTGTTGATCAAAGGAGAGCAGTAAAAAGACCCGAGACATTTTTCTTGAAAACATAGAACAATATAGGTGAATCAGAAGATGTGTCTGTGATGACGTCTATTTGAATTTTGAGAGTAGGATTTAAAAAATACTTAGTAAGAAAATGTACAATAGTTAATAAAGCATGCTAACCTCATTACGTGCCTCAATACCTTCAGTATTATCATCACGGAAAAAATCTGCAGACTGAGAGAATAAAAAAGCAAAATTGTTAGATTACCATATAACAGGAATGTAGCTTTTTAGACAAGCTCAAATAACTGCATTGCAAAATCCAACAAGATGTACAAGTACAACACATGTATGCAAACTAGCCTTATCAGAAGAGGACAAGAATCAGAGCCAGAGATGTAACCAAATATACAATAATGAGTATAGCACAAAGTACAAATAAAATGAGGGACTTCGAGGATTTGCCACTACCCTAAACCAAGTGACAGGAATCAGGACATTCCACTCCATGTGCCAATGGCACGGGTCTTGGAACCACATGTCAACAAGACATAGGAGTGGCAAATTCTGAAAGTCAGATTAGGGGAGCGGCATACCCTTAAAAATCCATAAAATGGTAAGCCTATGGATTAACTGAGTGAACTAATATGAGAACAACATTAATTTTGGTGACAGTTAATATCAACATGCTGAAGGTGTGCTAAAGATTTTCCTTTAGAATGCATACCAAATATATTGTGAATCATGAAGTAAAGTGAACATAAGATAGCCATGATATGATCAGTCTTTATACACAAAAATCTAGTGATGTAGCTAAAAAAAATACAGGAAACATGGAATGAAATTCTGCCATGATAATACTTAACAAAACATAGATGGCATATACTCCAATAACAGAATTATGACAAACCGCAGATCATAGTACCTGATTTGTTCCATGCTTCAGACGACGATACTGCATATATATTTTCAAGCAAAAGAAAAGGTCATCTAATTTGTCAAGCAACAAAAGTATATACACTCACTGTGCCAAGGCAGTTAACTAGAGTAAGTATATAATTACCTTTCCAACATTGAAATTTCTGGTTTCGTGACCTAACCAACGAAGGTACCTTGTAAGCTTAACTGCAGTGAAGGTTTTACCACGAGCTGGTAGGCCAACCTAAATTGTGGGTAGATATATTCAGAAGGAGATCCAACCTTTCGAAACAAGCACTGAATAAAAATTTTAGGAACATTTTCAAGCAAAAAAGTGAATTTTAACACGATATTTATATGACGATTATGCTCAGCAGCAAGACAAATATAAATGGTGTTTTGGGATTGAAATGGGACAAGATGTAGATTCTTACTTCCCCGAATACTCAGTTTTTATTTTAAAAATTACTACATCATGCAAGACTTCGTAATTATTTGTTCACCTATATGTTTAAAAGGGCAACACTTCAATCCTCTACCTAACACTGAAAACCACAAATTTTAAAGTGTACTGATGGTCTGGTTTGCAACCACTCACTACATCACTACAAATCACTAACAATACCGCTCAAGATTTGTAAAATTTAGTTTTCTGTAGAAAAACCCCTCTGTTTAAGTTCATTTAAACACTATAAAGGATATGGTAGGTAGCAATAATGCAACAAACAAATGTTAGCTTGCATTGTCGACCAAAGGATCACAGCAAGTTATAAAAATGTATGTTATAAATTATCACATTAAACACTGCTCGTTATAAATTATCATACAACTCCAATAGTTTACCAAGACAATAGCCAGTTTCCGGTCCTCCTTTGACCCATGTAACCGATCAGCTACAGCTGCAGCTGCAACAGCTCCTGCTGCTTCTGGCATGGTCTGCACAACAATAGTCAAGAAGAAAACTACAAATTTCATTCTATAAAACATTTCTCAAACCACATAAATACTCATTTAATTAGTTCGAGCAAAGAGCTATGCAGATTTATATCTAAATATTATGCCTATTGGTTCAATATCATTAAGCTTATGCAGATTCATGCCTATTATCTATCTGTTTTTACCTACTACTAATACTAATTAAGGAGAGAAACAATGCTGACCTTTGCTGATCCAAAACTAAGCCCAGATGCCAGGGAACATGCACTGGCTGATTTCGGAAGCTTTGGAGAGCCAACACCCCTGTCAACGAAAAGTCCATTTTGTCTGTCTTGCTTTTGCAGCGGTGTAAAGGTACCAATTGATTTGGACTCTATGAGTCCAGAAGATTGTATTTTCTTATAAGAATCTTCTACTAAGGCCTCAATATTCTACAATAGAAACAAATTAATTTTCAATACCGCTTTTGTTTAAAGAACAGAATATAATTGATTTTAATGAAACCTGTATTCAATTCAACAATGCTGATTCAAAGAAAGAAATAACTACTTGCTTCACAAAAAACATGTGATACAGCCATACAGGTATCAAATATATGCAAGTCAGAACAAATTATAATTCATTGCATGAAATAATAACCAAGACCAGACTAGTTCCAAGTTGGTAGGAGGATAAATTTCAGATACAGAACTTGAAAATTGGCCAGATAAGTAAGAGAATGGCAAAAGAGAATTTCAAGAAAAATGTAAAAATGTATGTCCTCAGCAATTGATGTATCAGACCAAAATCTATGACCTTCTATAAAAAACCAATAGAATTAATTGGTGGAACCAATATTTAGCATCAACTTTTCCATATTACAGCCTACCTTCTTGTGGTTACTATGATCTTCAAAATCTGCAGAAACACTACTTGGACTCTGAATCCCATCACTAAGAAGCATATCATTTGTCCACAATGCTCCAGTTTGAATCAAGGATGCAGGGTTTGCTGCATATTCAACTGGTGGTGCAGTTGGCGCTGGAACAACATAATGCTCTAAGTCAAGTTCCAAACTAGCCCCAGATCCATCCTGTAGAAAGTCAGGAAACATAAACCTGTGAGAAACCATAATACAAACTAGCTTGGATTTCAGCAAGCAGTTACAACAATCATGCAAGCGTTTGAATGATTAGTAGAAAAGGATAAGGAAATGATTGAGAAATATTCCTTTTGTAGGTCTAGGTTTCCAAAAAGTACCAAGAAGGTTGTGAAATGCTACGGAAGGAAAAGCAAAGTAGTAGTAGTACTAATAATAATAATCTGCTAGCATTGCTGGCATCAAATAGCATTTCACTGCAATTATTGTAAGAAGATATGTGATAAGATTCTAAAGCAGTAAAGATTTTTACTAGTCTGATATTTTTTTAACTTGATAGAGTTGGTTTTTCCCCCTCTACTTGTTTGACTTTAGAGAACCTAGGATATTGATAAAGCAGTTATGCATGTCATAGAAAGATCACACAGAACTTTGCAACCAAATGCATAAATCACAGGAGGCACAAAGGTTTCAAACTTAAATGCTCTCACCTCAGTCGCATGAGTTGGTGTGACATTGATACTGATATCAGGGATGCCCCGGACTCTGGAAGGCTGAAAGTTCTCCTTGTACACCCTCCAGCTCGCGGCAAGATCAAGAGGAGACACGATGTCCGCCTTGTTGAACACCCTGAACTCGAGCACCTCACCATCTCCATTGAGCTTGAATAGTGCAACGCTCACATCACCCTCAAGCATGCCACCGGTGAGAAGCCGTGTCGGCCCTTCCTCGATGATGCACGGGGTCGCTGCGTCTTTGGGCTTCAGCAAGAATTTGAAGTCCAGTGTTTCTGGAGCAAAATCCACGGGTTAAAATTATTCAAACAATGAATCCAGCAATTTGCATCAGAGTTTGTAATGATCGAGTTTGACACTTCAATTTCTAAATGAGTCAAGCAATTCTATTCCACTGGAAGAACTAATGGCATTCAGCACGTCAGTCCGAGGAAGAAAAGTTGACAAAAGCCCAATTCTTTACCAAAAGCACAGGACAAAAGAAAAATCCACCCAAGAACTAAAAAAAGGTCAAAAAAGGAAAAAAATTATGAAAGGGGCATCGATACCCAATTCAAATCCATGACAACCCAATACTAACATGGAACAGGAGGACAGCCACGAGGCACGTACAACCTCTCTCTCTCTCTCAAAAAAAAAAAAAGGCACACAGACACACCATGGTCCGGCGGCACGACGAAGCTGAGCTCCCACATGGACGCCAGCTCCCTCTCCATGGCGAGCTGCAAAGCCAAACGACAACAACAAAACAAAAATCATTTCACTAAGCCGCGGCACGAACCAGAAGCGGAGCAAAGAGCAGGAAGCAATTGGGGGGCGTACGGCGTGGGACGGGTCCCAGGAGCCGATGATGGGCTCGGAGCCGCAGACGTGCGGGACGAGGTCGCCGCTGATCCGCGCGTTCTCCATCTTGAGCGACACGTACAGCTGCGCGCCGCCGTGCCACGCCACCCCCGCCCCCGCGCCCCCATCCCCATCCCCGCCGCCGCAGCCCACCCCCGCCGCCGCGCCGCCCACGATGCCGTCCATGCCCTTCGACCCCGACGAGCCCATGGCTAGTAGCACAAGTGTGCGCGTGTGCCTGTGGAATCGGGATGGTGGTGGAGGAGGTTTTAATCGGGATGCCGTTTGGATTGGGGCGAATGGGACCGGGGCAGCGATGGGGAGTGGTGCGGTGGAGTTGGGGACCGTTGGAGGCCTCGCAGCCTCGGAGTTCGGAAGGAAGCGGGCGGGCCCCACCGGGAAGATAAGCGCGGGATCGGCCTGTCAGCGACGGCCTCGGCGTTGGTGCGGCGGCGGCTCCTCCGCGTCTGCACGGCGACTCCCCAGGGCCCAGGCAGGCTCCAAGTCTGACCCTTGCACCCTGCTCCCTGCTCTGTTTTTTTTCTCTTTGGTCAACTCTCTCTATATATTTGGTCGCGGCACTTGTTGCGAAACTTTCTACATTTAAGGGGCTGTTTGGATACGTAGTTTTTTTATATTTTTTTTAAGGATACCAAGGTTTTCTAAAAATATCATAGTGTATAAAACTTTGAGATGTTTAAGTACCATAAATCCGTAGTTTTATAAATCATGGTACTATCAAAACAACCGTTTTTTATATCTAGAAATCCACTCTTGACTTTTTTTATAAACCACAGCAATAGAAATTCTAACCTCTTTCTCTCTCTCCCGATCTTCTTTTCCTTTTCTTATCTGCCCTACTCGGAGCAGCTATCATCCCATATGAAGCCATGAAGAAAGAAAGAGAAAAGTGTGCTGCAAGAAAAGGATCCACGTGAAAAAAAAGATGTGTGTTCTCACCAATTTCTTCATGTTCCACTTGATTACTGCGAGTTGACCACATAGGGCATCCGGAAACGAATCTATCTAAGAACACCATGGATATATCTCTCATTTTCCCCTTCATCTCGTCACCTTGGGATGGCACATGTAGTGTGGATCATCCGGTGCTAGCAACATTGGGTTTTGGGAGCGGTTGGGCTTGTGGCCTTGTGCTATTTTTTAAGCTCAGCATGAGGTTCTAGTGGTGGGAGCAGCAGAGGTAGGTGGTGGATTTGTGCGGGAAACTGAAGGAGAAGATAATCTAGGAACTGGATAAATTAGTAAATACGGAACACAGTTGCTGCCTGCATTGTTTAATATTTATGTTTGCAACTGAGATGCATGATATGTATGTACTCTACAGGTAATTGGACAAATCAATGATTGCTTGTATTCTCATGACTTTTGTAATGTAGTTTAGTGATTAGTGCAATATTAGTTTAGGGGCTAGCTTTCAACCTTTCATGCAAAAAATTCATCTTCTTGTAGAGAGAGAAAAAAAAAGATCATCTTAGACTGATGAAAGAGTATGTTGATACGGCAAAATTTCATGGTCAAAATGGATGGACCAAGGAAGGATGGAACAACATGGTAACATGTCTGAACACCAAGTACAACGGATCTAGTTTCACTGTGCAACAATTGGAAGATAGAAAACAAAGGCTCAAGAAAGGTGAAGTCAATTTTATCAAAGAGTGTGTTTGGTTGGAATCCTGATAAGGGAGTGCCCATAGCCCCTAAAGAAAAGTTGAATGAATTGCCCAGACAACATCAAAAATAGAATACAGATCATTCCCATACTATAATGAAATATATGTGTTTCATCAATTGCACCAATACAATCCTATATATACCAAAAAAAGGTAATTATAAATTTGATTTGAAGGAACATAGTATTACAATGCCATTTGAGAACTAGCGGATGTTTACCTTGAACTATGTCATGAATTTGGGATTACTTGAAACTTTGAAAGGAATATTAATTGATGGTAATTCTATCAATCTTGTTGACAATTGAATGATCACATTCAATGCCGCTCGGAAGTGATGACTTATAGTCTCACCGCTATGCTGAAATTGTCCTTGAAGTTTGTGAAACAACGTATAAGAATATAGCTACCTGTTCTTTTACGAAGACATTTCTTGTACCTTTTAGGAGATTCCTATCTCGAAAGCATTTCACCAATCTATGAAAGATGAATGTTTTCATCCGCCAATCTTGCTTGCATCTTAATTCAAGTCCCTCCACTACTTTTGAACATACTTGTCTCCTGTGAGGATGGAAGTATGTATAGGAGTAGATTTGCTTGAATTGCTATCATCATTGTATAAAGCATCAGGGAAAGCTGATTGGTCGTCTTCTATCTGCTTACGCTTCAAAAAAGTTCCCCACATTGTTGTAAGAATACCGATCTAGTTGGATGTACTATCGGCTCCCTACATCATCCATTTATCAATAGGACTCACGTAATATGGTTGTACCATGTAGGTTTATTTGTTTTAGGCTTCTCCAAAGATCCCGTTGGGAGGTTACATGACTAGCTAGTTATGTACCTTATTAGCACCTTATATATATGATTGTTTATTAGAATCTAGGCATATCTATTGTGTTATGATTTTTTTCACCAAATTTGACATAAAGGCACGTTAGTGCTTCTAATGGGCACGACATCCATTTAGTTTTAATAATTAACGGCTAGTTCGCACAATAACTATTTTTTTAATCAAAGTGTTGTATCAAATACTACAAGTGCCACACAAGCTATGGTTTTTGCTAAATTTGTAAAAGACTGTAGTTTCTAGAAACTGTATTTCATAGATGCAAATAGAAAAAATAATGGTTTTCAAATACTGTGGTTTCTGAAAACTGTAACATCCAAACATACCCTAAGTCTATTTTTTCCGGAAACCGCAAGGAAATATATTGGATCTGTTATAATACAATTCATCTAGGAGGCTACACATGGATACTTAACCTAAACTAGGTTTACCGGGGCATAGGACTTCAGTCCTATTAATGATAGAAAGTTTAGTCATATATCGTTCATCCATATAAAAGATATCCCTCCTCATCCATATAAGGAGAGCAGGGTTTCCAAGTTATACACACAATCATCAATAAAGTGGAGTGGCAGCAGGCTACATCTTGTGTCATCATGTGTCTTGTTCCTTTATATTCTTGTTTGATTAGTGCGTGATAACATGATTATTACAACACAACATTAGCGACGAGAGTGCTCGTGTACGTTCTCGTGTACTAATTTCTTATGAATTTAATCTTTTTTTATTAAAGTTTTAGGGCCGAGGATGATGACACCTTGGTGAGCTGACTATCGTAATGTAGGTCGCATCTCACCTTGGTGAGGCTATGCGCCATTACACCCGTCTAGCTGCAACCTCATCATAGCGAGGCTTGTGAACCATCGGCTGGAGCCGCCGCCTCGCCCATGGCATGGGCGCGTGTACATCATTGAGCACACTTTCATCCTTCGTGCCTTGCGCAAAAAATAACAGGCAGCATGCCACCCTGGTTGGCCGCAACTCTGCCTTAGCTGAGCCGCGCACCATTGACGCACCGCCACCATGTGCCATGGCACACGGGTGTGCATGATCCACTGAGCTGACCATCATCAAATGCACCTTAGTGCACTAGATGGTGTGCCGAATGCCATCCTAGTCATCACCCCCTCCCCTGGCCGTCGCTACACTCTGGCGAAAGACACCATTGGGTCGTTCTTGATACCGCTCTGGCGGATCAAGGCAGACCGACAGACGAATGCAGCCACCTTTCCCTAGGGAAGGATGGTGCAAGTTGCACCATCGTGTCGTGCCACTGTCCCCACCAAGGGGCATGATGATGATGCCTCACCGCGTTGCCTTGGCAGACGAGCGGATGAACATGGGAATGTCACATTGCCGCCACATCATCCCATTATCACCAACGCGTAGGGACGGGCGTGTGCACCGTCATGCCGCACCATTCTAGCCTTTGAGTGGGACAAGCGGGAAGACGGGTTGACCATGTTGCACCGTCATTCCCCAACCACAATCAAGCGGATGGAGGAATAGGCGAGCGAGCTGCCGCCATCATGCCTTTGGGCCGACAGGCATGCGGTTGGGCCACTAGGGAGCCCCTGTTACCATTGCACCTTCCTCCGGGATGGGTGTACGGATGAGCGGGATGGCACTGCTGCTACTGTTGCATCGCACCGTCCTTTGAGATGGGCAAGTAGGCAAGGCATCGACAACTCCACATCGCACCTCCAGGGCCGACAAGGGAGCTGCCATGGCCAACTTCGTGCTCAACCGAGAGGGCACACGGGTTGAGCCATTACACCGTTGTGCCTTCAGGCCGATAGGCGGGTGAGCCCTACCGTCTGCAAGAGCCATGCTTCCAGGTGGAATCACCAGAGCCACCACCACTTCCTATAGCTAGGGTTTGGGGAAACCCTAACTGACCGATATGGGCCATCCATTATGGGCCATTTTGGGCTGAGCCACCACGTGTCGCACCAGCCCACATGTGCCTAGGTTGTGGCCCAAACCGACCAGATTGGGCGCAAGCCCAATCTGATCAGCATGTTTGTAATAAAGTCCATGGTTTTCTAGAAATTTATGCATAAATCCCTAGAAACTAAGAAATAGGTCATTTTGGACTTTAAATTGCAAATGATCTATAGAAAATTACAATATTAATATTTTATGGATTTAAACACATTATAATTCACATGTTTAAGCATTATTTAATTTTGGATGTTTTCAATTCTAGAAATTATTCGCTATTATGTATCAAGTATAAAATCTATTTTCTATGCGTATTCAAATAGTAGGAATTCATAAGGCTAATTTACCACTATGAAATGGTCATTTTATCTAAATATGACATTGGGGTACCTCAGTGCCATATGTTATGTATGTAACTAACGTTGCTACATCTCAATTTATGGAACATGACCAAAACAAGTTGATGCTTTCTCGACTTTGATCAACTGAAGGTTCGTAACTTCATATCTGGAAAAGCAATGTTGAAACACACTTGATGGCAAGAGTTTTGTCTCATACCCTACATGCCTACAATGATGGCTCTCTTAGGAGAATGCATTGCCAAAGGAATACTTAAGGAATCATTCGACAAGGATTCTTGGGGATGAAGACACCTCATGATCTATAAGAGGCACTACAAGAGATATTCAACTTCTTGTTGTGTACAAATCCAGAGGACATATTAATAGAATGACGGTATATGACCATTAATCTTATGGATAAGTACATCTCTAAACACTATGAGGTTAGAGGAAGAAATATCTGAAACCCATAGATCATACATTGTTCTACTAGCACCCAAATAATAGGCATGTGACAACCATGCTAAGGAAGGATCACAATATATACCTTAACCTCATCACCATACCGATGGTCATTGAGGAATATAGTGGATTACACCTTAGCAAGTGTACTTCATCCTACCATGTTTTGCTAAGGATGTTGATCACTTGAGAAGTCAAATGGAGAGGGATGACATATTGGAAAGGGAGATTACCCTTGAGGATATGACATGGTTCATATTTGAACCTATAAGATGATTTGTATGTGTCATATTAGATAATGTCTAGGTCATGGCATCAGTGTATTCCTCTTATCAATGTGTTGTTTAAATTAGACTCTAAAGGGACTATGTTTTACATTCAGTGTAATTCATTAAAATAATGGATTAAAGTTTGGGATTTTAATATATTCATGTTTATAAAATTTTTATTCATGCAAGATCATTTATTTTTGATAGTTCTTTTCTGCGCACAATCGGTAGAAATCTTATCTATTGGTTGGCTTTAGATATAATTGTGATGCCCATATGCTTATAGCATAATTTATTGATAGCAAATAACTTTTGCTAGTTAATTGCATAAAATTAATTGATATGCCTTATACCTTTTGAATGGAATTTTCCATTGATATGATTTAGATCATACACTATATATATCCAAGTTCAAACTCGAATAAGTGGATCTATATGATCTTAGTGCTATGTGGCCAAAGGAAGGCAAAGGGATTTGGAATTCCCAGATTAGCACTTTGATACTAGAACCATTTAATAGAAATTTTCCATATCCACCATACATGATTCAAGCCAGCAATAGGTACTTTCGAGTACGTATTATGAGATGATTCAAGTTGATTCTCACATATACCTATGGTACATACACTTGAATGGTTGGTGTGAATAGAGGGAGGAATTCAGGAGGTTAGCAAAATTAAAAGGATTAGATATAATTATGAATGATGGTAAATAATACGGGAAACCTCAGGTTCATAGTTACTTGGAATGTTCTAAGGTAAACATTTACTATTTCCATGATCTTGGGCATCGTATGATCAATCTTTGATGTTTTGTTATTTCAATTATGATAGAACATATTTCTATTGATCAAAACACAAACATGTTGCAATTGGAAGACCTCTGTGTGTAATCTGGGGCACTATGGGTATTAAAACATACTAGACTATAAGTCTTATGCTAATCTAAAAGTGAATCTCTATTAAGAATCGAGATAGTCTCGGCTCGTTGAGGCAAAGAATCACTAATTCACCTAATTTCCTTGGAGAGGATTCATGTGCGGCATAAGAATGCTCTCATTAAGTGGACTTGGTCCAAGTAGTAGTTATACTCCTTGGGAGAAAAATTGTTACAACTTGCTGAGTTGGAACCCAATATCAAGATCAATGGATCCAACCTATCTTATAGCTCACAATAAAATTGTTCATTGGAGGATTATGGAATAAAAAGAGAGCATTGATGTCATTCTAATATGAGGTCTTAAATTGGCAGAAACTATGACCTAATGTATATTGGGGGACAAACAACTCCATGTTGGAATGACTATTCATGGTGATGCATAAATAGTCTAGTACAATGCATAGTTTTTCTTGTGTCGAGTGCCTGTGGTATTTTTCCCACTTAAACTACCACCACAGCGTAACATCATGGATTTCCATGATGGAGGATTTTGATACGCTGTTCAATTAAATACAAAATGATTTATAGGTCATACAAAGACCGAATGATTCTCCCAAAGCATATGAGGTGACATTCTGCTACACTATATCTCTGACAAATGGAATAAAATATTAAATGAGTGAATGGTGCATTGATAGATCTCTAAATCTTTATTGAGATAAGGATAATGAAAAACAACATACAATATGTGTAAAACTGATCCTTGTGAATTTGTTTGTGGAGTCATTAATTGATGCCCACATGAACTTGACACTCATGTCAGTTAGACCCAAAGATAGTGTAGAGGTAGATATTTACCTACATGGTATAATATCTACATAAAGATTGAGTGGGTATCAAAGAACCACTCTACATCTAGTCATTACACCCGCAACATATTGTGGAAGAGGCTTGATGAAATTAATCTCATGTGCTCAATGCACCAATGAATAGATTAGGATCCATGCTAACCTAGGAAGTATTGGACTAAAGTCTCGTACTTATATCTTGCAAGCTAGCATAACAAAACATATGATATGATACAAAACCATAGTATGATTTTGAGCATGTCCTCAAAGAAGGAATATAGACCATATGTGCATTGCAACACAAAGGACAATAGTATGTCTCGCGATTTGATTCAAGATGCATTCTTGTGTTCATGAAATCTGGTGACATATAGTGCGTCAACATACCTATAAGTATGATGGTCATTGTATCCTACAAAATTGTTTAGAGGAGATGGACATCGGTGGTCATATATGAATTTGGCAAAATAGTATAATCCCACTATGTCGAATCATGGAGTGGTACGCCTGCACTCCGGAGGCTGTCAAATGTTTCTTGGAGGTCAGTGATGTGGTCGGCCTCGAGCTTGCTCTTTACGACAATGTCATCGATGTAAGCCTTGACGTTGCGGCCTAATTGCTGCTCTAGAATCTTGTGTACCAAGCGGCAGAAGGAGGCTCCGGTGTTTTAGAGGCCAAAAGGGCATCCGAACGTAGCAGTATACCCTAGGGATGGGTGTTCGGGTATACCCGAATTTTCGGTCTGGGTATTTCAGGTATTTTGAATTTCGGTCTTCTGAAACTAGTACCCAAAATATGGTTCAAAAATTTGGGTACCCAAAATTTCAGTTCGGATACCCGAAATACCCAAATTTCTTATATGGTACTCCTTTTATTATTTTTGGTTTGATATTTTAGATTTATGCACAGTTATTAAGAAAAAGAAAAAAAGCAAAAGCTTACCACATGCCCTTAGTTAAGTTATCACTTACTACCTTATCAAATTTGTTTGTTCTAAACTACCCATATTGACCGATGGACAAAGAAATTGAGTCTCATAATCTTGTATAATGTATCATAATTCACACACTAAATGAGGGAACATGCGCTATAGGAATATATGTGTATATGTCTCTTCTCTAAACAGTATAACATCAAATAAAAAAGAACACTTTTCCTCTCCAGAAACACTAAATAAAAAGAACATAATGATATTTCGGGTATTTCGGGTACCCGAGGAACATACCCAAAAAAAATCGGTTATCTGGGACCCATACCTGAAATTTTAGTCTTCGGGTAATTCAGGTTCGGTTCGGGCTCGGTTTTTTGTCTCAGGTATTTTTGCCCACACCTAAAGGAAGCTTAGCATCCGAACGAAGCTAGTCTTGCTCTCATCCTCCATAACCATCCACACCTAGTGGTATCCAGAGTATGCTTCCAGCAAGCTTAGCAACTCACAGCCGATGGTAGAATGTACCAGTTGGTCGATGCGAGGAAGGGGGTACGGATATCGGGGGCAGGCTTTGTTAAGTGAAGTAAAGTCGACGCACATGCCCCATTTCCCACTGTGTTTCTTAACTAGGATGGGGTTCGAGAGCCACTTCGGAGTGTATGATGTCTTGGATGATGCCGGCCTTCAGCAGCTTCTGGACTTCCTCCTTTGTGGCCTCCGCTCGCTCGGGGGAGAGTTTGTGGAGTCCCTAGTGCACCAGCCTAGCCTTCGGGTCAACTCGGAGGGCATGCTCGATGATGCAGAGGTCAACCCTAGGGAGGTCATGTGGGGACCATGCAAAGACATTTAGGTTGCCCCTCAGGGTGGTCAGGAGCTGGGCTTCCTGCTCCAGACTGGGGTCTGCCCCGATTTGGAAGGTTCAGTCGAGCTAGTCCAAACATCCTAGAACAAATTTCACTTCCCCCTTTGGTCGTGGCTTCGGAGGGCCACGGTGCCTGGGGTATGCCGAAGAGGGTCTTCAGAGCTCTCTGTGGCTACGTTATTGATGTGGCGTCCATTGAGGGGGGCAGGGTGCCCGTACTCAATGCACCTTGCCATGTCTTGGTCACCGTGGACGCATATTAGCCCCTGGGGTCTAAGCACCTTTAGGTAGAGGTAGTTGTGATGGGGAACAACTCCAAATTTGTTCAAAGTCCTCTGGCCTAGGATGGCGTTGTAAGTATAGGGTATGTCCACAACATCGAAGGTGATAACTTTGATCCATGCAGCGTGGCCCTCGCCGAAGACGACCGGGTGCTCTATTTGGCCTAGGGCGTCAAGTGGGGCCCCATTGAACCCTTGCAAGGGCCTATGGGCCGGGGAAAGCTGGCTCCACAAGATACAGAGCTGGTCGAAGGCGTGTACAAAGAGGAGGTCCGCCGAACTACCTCCATCGACTAGTACCCTTCGGACCTCAATTTCGGCAATGCTGGCCGACATGACCAAGGCGTCAAAGTGGGGGAGGTTCACCCCCTCGGAATCATCAGAGGTGAACGTTACGGGGGCGTCAGCCCATCCAGGGGCCTGGCGACGGATGATGATTGCCCGACGTGATTCATCCCTCGTGCGTAGTCTCGCCACTATCATTTTCAGGAGCAGCCGGAGCTTCCTCCCCTGGTTATGGCGAGCACCACCTGCCTAGCTATGCCCCCCTCTGGGATGTACCAGTTCACAGGTGGCAGAGGTGGAGATAGCAGAGGCAGCTAGGAAGAGTTCTGCAAGGCAAGGTCATCAACCTGGCGAGTTCTGGCCAATCCATAGCCTTCGGGTCGCTCGCTGTCATCCCTTTTGACCATTGCATAAGCTGCCTGCCTCCCGAGGTACTCCTCTCGGAAGGTCATGAGGGTCCGACAGTCTTCGGTGCTATGTCCATCTCCAGCCCTGTGTGGAGTGCACTACTGCCCTTCCTTAGGGTATTGGCCTGGGGCGCGGTCACACACAGGGAAGGCTCCGGGGCACCCTGGTCATAGCCCCTAAAGCGGGGCGGGTTCGGAGACTCTGGCTCGGGTTGATGTTGAGGTTGTCGCGGCGCTGTCACAGTCGTCCCTTATGGCCTTCGGAGCCGTTAGCCTCTTCGAAGCCCCTTTTCGTCGATAGGGGAGGAGCGTGGGAAGACCCTGCTTGCAATGCGGACTTCTCGGGCACAACGCTGGGGGTCGTGGTGGCATGTGTGAGCCCCCGACAGAGTCGCTTCTCCTCCTCACGTGCATACTCCTCGAACTTGTACATGAGGGCCTCCACCGACCGCACCAAGCGCCATTCAACTGGTCATAGAGGGGACCATCGGCCAGACCCTGAGTCGCAACATTGATGACCAATGAGTTTGAGATGCCCTTAATCTGGGACTTGGTTCGAGAAAACCTCTGGAAATAATCCCGGAGGGTCTCGCCTAGTTGTTGTTTAAAATTGAATAGTCTTTCGGAGGTCACCGGCTCAACGAAGGTAGCCTGGAAGTTGTTGCAAAAGAGGTCTAGAAGCTGGGCCTAGGTGTAAATAGTCATGGGCTCCAACGTCTAGAACCATTGAAGGACTACCCCTTCCAGGGCTAGGGGGAAACACTTGGCTATGGCAGCCTGTCTGCCTCTGCTGGCTTATAGAGCGAGGGCGTATGAGCGAAACAAACTCGTCCGGGTCTAGGTCGCCCCTAAACTTAGGCAGCTTTAGGGTCTGGAAGCCCTTCGAGAAGGGTGTGGCCTATAGGTCCGCATGCAGGGAGAGTCATGATCTTATACCGGGGTCTCGTTATGACGAATCTGAGGCTCCAAAAACTGTGCACTGACTGCAGGGGGTGCCTCGTTGCGATGGGATATGGGGATGAAGCCCTCGCCTGTCCCCAAAGCTAGGGTCAGGACGATGCTAGCCGTTAAGGAAGTAGCGGTGGTCCCACAGGCAGGTTGATGTGCTGCCTGCAAGGCTGTCTGCAGCTCCTCCAGCTGAGTGTGAAGAGCCACAACGCGCGACTGTTGCTTGACAAAGGCGATGTTCACAGCAACGGTGCTGGCTGCAGCCCCTAGGGACATGGCGGGGCCCTCATTATTGTGAGGAACCACCCAGATAATATTCTAATTAATCATTAAGTCGATCATTTGGGTAATCACGACTACAACGATTAATCAGGATATCCGCTGACATTCACCACAGGATAAACCACCGCCTCTCAGGCCTCCCTGATGGGTTCGTGGATCATCCTACTAGCATTCGATGATGAACATAAGTTTTCTCATTCCTTCGATCGTAGACAGCTGCCATAGATCCCCCGAATGAAGCAGATTCTTCATCTGTAGGTTGCAATCCGTATGATTTCTTCTCGATCTCCTACTTTTGTTTCACCTCGCACCTAAGCATCACGTTCCTATGGATAGTCTAGTAGTCCAGTAGTCACGTTCCATCAACCGGCCGGTGGGAACCCCAACCTTAGCAGCCTCCATCCAGATAAAGAAAGGATCGATGTGCATGTGACCCCAGTAGTTCCAGCACGTGTTTTGTGCCCAAGATCGGAACACATGCCTTTCCAACATTCAACATCACAACACAGCTTAATAAAGAGAGAGTATTACAAGTTCTTAAGCAAAAATAGATTTACAACAATTTACATCAAAGAGATAAAACTACGCAGCGGAAGATTTAAAACCTAACAACAACAAAAAGACCGGTGGAGCCATATGCCCTTAGGCTCCACCCAAACCTCGCCACACAAGTAGACGACACTACTCTTACCCGCCGCCGGCACCAACGGACATAAATTAGCCAGAAGCTAACCTTTCCTTTCCTGTCAACCTGAAAGAGCAGCGTGAGTATGAAGGTACTCGTAAGACTTAAACCATATATGGCACGTATAAATAGCCCGACTCCAAGGGTTATGCATTGAGTTATTAGCAAGAAAAAGGCCACAAGGTTAATCGCCTTGGATGATCACTTTAATCACAAGGTTAATCTCAGGTGTACATGGACTTCTCTGTACTTCAGCACACTCAAATGACTGAGTGGATAGGTATTTATAGCCTCAAACTCGCGCACTAGGTGTTAACCAAACGGCTCTAAAAAGCTGTTAACATCGGATAATCCGATGAGAATAGTAATACTAACACCGGATCATTCGATAAGTACACTCTTACAAACTAGCCATTGGAACCCCACTCAAACCTCTGTGAACACCGGATACTATGGTGTATACTCTACCTTCATCACGGAACTTTCCGGTGAGTATACCTTAGTCATCCGAGCTAACATCTTCTCTGTGTAAATTGCTCCGGTGCACATACCCTTCATCACCGGACTATCCGGTGTGTTATCCTTCGCCAGTCGAGCCAATACAACCCTCTCTGGAAAATATGCTCTGGTGTACAATCTTCAAAGCACCGGACCTTCCGGTAACGTCATTGCTTTCTCCCCTTTGTCAATAATGCTCTGGTGTATTCCTCCGGTGAGTTCAAATCAATCACCGGACTACCCGATGGGGTCTTCTTCTTCTTCATCTTTGCACTATTCATTGTCCGGTGTATTGTCCTGTGCACTTCTCTTCATCATCGGACCTTCTAGCGTGTTGACCTTTGATCTTCAACAGCTGCAACCTTCTCTGGTGGAAATGCTCCGGTGTGTATCCCTATCTGAGCACCAGATAATCCGGTGAGGTCAAATACCTCTGGATACAATGCTCCGGTGTGTTCAACCATGTGAACACCAGACCATCAGGTGAAGTCATTTCTCTTAGAATTTTTTCCAATTCAACCAAACTTTGTCCCGGCTTCGGTGGCTTCTTCATGTATTGCATCCATGAGACTTACTAACATATATTCTTAATAAACCTGTTAGTCATAATGACTATGTTATCATTAATTACTAAAATCACAATTATCGCCTAATAGGGTCATTTTCGCTACACCCCCGGCTAGGGGGTTGTTGCCGGTGTGGGTGTGTGGTGTCTGGTCCTTCGCACAGGCGTGGTTGGGGCATCGGTCGCCTGTGCTGTGGCCCTGGCAGTCTTCTTTTTAGGTGGCATCCTACCTCTCTAGAACTTCTAGGTTCATCCCCACGGACGGCACACTGTTGACGCAAGAAGATATCTTGCGTGAACAAGTGTGGCGAGAGCTCACTCACAGGAGTGGCTCAAGCTTGGAGAAGAAGTGGAGAGGGAGGAACACCAAATATGTTGATAGTAAAAAGGACCGGTCCTTGGCCTGATGGACAGTGGTCTATATTATAGTACCAGCAGGGTGTGAAATGTACAAGTATACCCTTGTAGAGATGACGATACAAATATCATCATACCGTATGGACATAGAAACGGTCGAATCACATAGCATTGGTCTAGGTGGGATGCGCTTACTCCTAATCGAAATATATTCTTCTACTATGACAACACAATGGTTCAAATGGTCGTAGCATGGTGCATAGCCGGTCGCCTATTACGGCGCCGCGCTGCTAATATGTTGTAATATGTCTCAATGTTACATAAACAATTTGCACAAATAAATGTCCAAGAATTTCCATTATCTAAAAAAACTAAAAAAGATAAATTGTGAAGAAACGACATGAACCGATAAATGCTCAAGATCATTACCTTGCAGTTAACATGAGATGTCTTTTGTTTTTTACCCTTATAGGATTTGCCCACTGATTGTTTATGGCACACTCAAGGAATCGAGGCCAACTGTAACAAGACTGAAAGATTCATATTAATGTTGTTTCTATCTTGGATGTTTTCTGGTACGGTTCTTGATATATGCAATGGAATAAGCATTTCAATGAGAGTTTAGTCGGTCGAATCGATGTTGCAGCTGTTCATCTTTGTCCTGGGAGCTAACTCTGTTTCAGCGTTTTTCTTTTCTTGGTCCTAAGCTGAACTACTCACAATGATCCATGCTCAAATGTGATAGCTAATACGTATGCAATCGCAACTACGTTGTCGACGTTCGTCAGCGTCCGGTTCACCGTGATCTCCCCGGCCATCGCGTGCGCCACGACGGACGGGTAGTTCAGCTCGGCGCCGGCGATCTTGCTCGTGCTCCGGCACGCGTTCTTCTTGTGCATGATCATCTCCACTTGGTTGTTGGTGTAGCCGAGGCTGCAGAGGTACGCGATGTACTGCGTCTCGTCGATGTCGTAGACGTGGCCCGGGTTGATGGCTTTGGCAGGGTTGACATGGTCGGCTCCCATGGCGAACGACCCTGCGGCGTTGCGTTGAGCTTCTCATCTGGGATTGGCTTTCTGCTTGCACTGACTACATGGGCGGTCGTCATGATCGCTGACTTGATCATCGCTGGGGACCAGTCTGGGCGCGCGCCCTTGGTTAGAGCCACGATGCCGCTGAGATGAGGCGCCGCCATCGAGGTCCCGGAGTCCAAGTTTAAGGTGACGGTGGCGCTGTTGACAATAAACCTTGCCTGCCTAATATTAGTGATTTACTTTCCTTAGATTACTAGCTATGTTTAGGTAATTAGCCGTTGTGTGATCGGCCTGATTGGAGGCCATTTCTTCTTTCCATGTAATGTTCTATTTAAGCAAAGGAATAGACACAGAAAACGCTGCCAATTCAGTAGCACCAAAACGAGATCGTGTGCATTGTGTTCGCGTGAGTTTCTTGGGCGTGTGTGTGTGTTGGCCGTGATCCTGCCGGCAACGTGTGCGTTGTCTCTCCGGCGAGGCTCCAACAAGTGGCATCAAGAGCTACTAGTACCTACCTGGGACCATGGGAGATGGAAAGAAGGTCGCCGACGGCACCTCGAAGGACGGCGCCGTGATCCAGCGGATGATTCGTGAGGTGAGCAGCGGGAGTAGCTACCCCGTCCTCACCAAGACCAATTACTCCGATTGGGCGCTCCTGATGAAGGTCAAGCTGAGGGCCAGGGCTCTCTGGAGCGTGATCGAGGAGGGCGGCGCCGATCCGCAAGAGGAGATGATGGCGCTCGACGCCTTGTGCGGCTCGGTGCCACCAGAGATGGTGCTGATGATCGCCAAGAAGGATACGACGAAGGAGGCCTGGGACGCGATCGCGACCATGAGGATCGACGACGATCACGTGAAGAAATCGACGGCGCAGCAGCTGCGCCGGAAGTTCGATCTCGCCACGTTCGACGATGGCGAGACCGTCGAGGACTATGCGCTGCGCCTGAACAACATGGCGGCGCATCTCGCCACGCTGGGCGAGGAATTGAAGGATGCCGAGATCGTCGCGAAGATACTCCGCAGCCTGCCGCCCCGTTTCAAGCAGATCACGATCGCCATCAAGACACTGCTCGATGTGTCGACGATGTCGGTCGCCGATCTGACGGGCCGGCTGAAGGAGGCGGAGGAGGCGTTCGAGGAAGCGCCGGTGTCGCTGCAGCACGAGGGAAAGCTGTACCTCACAGAGGAGGAATGGGACGCGCGGCGGAAGAAGCGCGAGGCGGAGAACCACTCCGGCGGCGGCGCCAGAGGTGGCGGCGGTGCGAGCAGAGGAGGAGGAAGACGCGGGCGCAGTCGTGGGCGCGGTGGCTCGGGCGGGCCGTCAAATTCAAATCGGCCCACTGGCGACGAATGCAGGCGCTGTGGGAAGATGGGCCACTGGGCCCGTGAGTGCCGGTCGAAGCCCAGAAGGGAGCAGGCCCACATCGCGCAAGATGAAGAGGAGGCCTCACTCCTGCTCGTGAAGTCGTCCCCAACCCTAACCTCAACACCGCCGCCGCAATCTACCAGCACATCACCGGCCGGGTCACCGGCACCTCCCCCATCGACGGCCGCTCCACTTCCCAGAGTCAATCCGGTGTTGCAGGGAGCAGGCCAGGAGCATGGCGGCGATGGATCTGGGGTGACGGCATCGGGATCGCGCTCCCAGATCGAGATCAGGGAGGAGAAGGTGTTTGCCCACCTTGGAGAGGAGAAGGAGCGGGAGGCGGAAACCTGGGTCCTGGACACCGGCGCCACCAACCACATGTCCGGATCCAGGGCCGCCTTCTCGAAGCTGGACACGGCGGTGCTCGGCACCGTGCGGTTCGGCGACGACTCGGTGGCGCGGATCGAGGGCCGGGGCACCGTCGCGTTCGTGTGCAAGAACGGCGAGCTCCGGTCGTTCTCCGGGGTCTACTTCATCCCCCGGCTGACGACGAACATCGTCAGCATCGGCCAGCTCGACGAGGGCGGCTACAAGGTCGACATCGACGCCGGGGTGATGAGGATCCGGGAGCTCAGCGGCCAGTTACTGGCGAAGGTGACGCGCGCGGCCAATCGGTTGTACGTGCTCCGCATCAAGATGGCAACGCCGTCGTGCCTGGCGGTGCGCCGACGCGGCGACGAGGCGGCGTGGCGCTGGCACGAGCGCTTCGGCCACGTCAACATGGCGGCGCTGAGGAAGCTGGCGCGGGAGGAGCTGGTGCGCGGCCTGCTGGAGATCGGGCAGGTCGACCAGCTGTGCGAGGCTTGCCAAGCCGGCAAGCAGAGGCGGACCCCCTTCCCGGCGCAGGCGGAGTACCGTGCACGGCAGCGTCTCGAGCTGGTGCATGGTGACATGTGCGGCCCCATCTCACCAGCGACGCCCAGAGGTAACAAGTACTTCCTGCTGATGGTGGATGATCTCAGCAGATACATGTGGGTAGCCACGATTCCTTCAAAGGATCGTGCCGCGGCTGCCATCAAGGAGATTCAGGCGTGGGCGGAAGGCAAGTCCGGCGTCAAGCTCAAGGCGCTCCAGATTGACCGCGGAGGAGAGTTCACCGCCGCCGAGTTCGCGGAGTACTGCGCGGCTGAGGGCGTGCATCATTAGCACACTACGCCCTACAGCCCGCAGCAGAACGGCGTCGTCGAGCGTCGGAACGGCACGGTGGTGGCGACGGCGAGGAGTATGCTCAAGGCCAAGGGCCTGCCTGGCTGGTTCTGGGGCGAGGCGGTGAGCACCGTCGTGTACGTGCTGAACCGGTGTCCGACGAAGAGCGTGGACGGGATGACACCGTTCGAGGCGTGGCACGGGAAGAAGCCGGCGGTGCACCACCTCAGGACATTCGGCTGCATCGCCTACGTCCGGAACACGACGCCGCACCTGAAGAAGCTCGACGACCGCGGCCGCAAGATGATCTTCATCGGCTACGAGCGCGGCTCCAAGGCGTACCGCGCCTACGACCCCATCACGAAGCGTGTCCACGTGACGCGCGACGTGGTGTTCGACGAGCAAGCCCAGTGGGACTGGGGCACCGGTGGCGACGACAGCGAGCCGAGTGGCGGCGATGACATCTTCACGGTGGAGTACACGACCACAGGCCAGGCCGCGCCAGAGGACGATGACGCCGTCAAGGCGCCCGGAGGAGGTGCGCTGGGAGAGCAGTCGCCGCTCCCCGGCGTGGGCGGTGGCGAACCGGAACCTGGTTCACCGGACGGCATCGACGATGACAACCTGGACGCCGATCACGATGACGACGCGCCTCTCCGGTTCCGCAGCGTCAACGACATTATCGGGCCAGCCTCGCCACGTGGCTTAGCGCCGCGCGTGTTGATGGTGGAGGAGCTGCACGTGGTGAGCGCCGACGAGCCTGCCTCATTCGCCGAGGCAGAGTGCAGCCCCAGCTGGAGGAAGGCGATGATGGAGGAGATGGAGTCCATCGAGGAGAACGGCACATGGTGCCTCGCCGACCTCCCACCCGGCCGCAAGGCGATCGGGGTGAAGTGGGTGTTCAAGGTGAAGAGGGACGAGCACGGGGCGGTGTCCAAGCACAAGGCGCGCCTCGTGGTGAAGGGCTACGTGCAGCGGCACGGCATCGACTACGACGAGGTGTTCGCGCCGGTGGCCAGGCTCGACTCAGTGCGCCTGCTCATTGCCCTCGCGGCGCACGAGGGGTGGGAGGTGCACCACATGGACGTCAAGTCGGCGTTCCTGAACGGCGACCTACAGGAGGAGGTCTACGTCGAGCAACCGGCAGGCTTCATCATCGCCGGCAAGGAGCACAAGGTGCTCAAGCTGCGGAAGGCGCTGTACGGCCTGCATCAAGCCCCGCGCGCCTGGAACGCGAAGCTGGACGACACATTGTTGTCGCTCGGCTTCAGGAGGAGCCCGACAGAGCACGCCATCTACGTCAGGCGGAATGGCGATGCTCAGCTGGTGGTCGGGGTCTATGTCGACGACCTTGTGATCACCGGCTCAAGCCCTGGTGACATAAGGGCGTTCAAGAAGGAGATGTCGGCCGCGTTCAAGATGAGTGACCTCGGCCTGCTTCACTACTACCTCGGCATTGAAGTGAAGCAGAGCGCGGGGGGGATCTCGCTGAGTCAAGGCGCCTACGCCGGCAAGATCCTGGAGAGGAGCGGCATGGCCGGGTGCAATCCCTGCCAGGTGCCCATGGAGGCACGCCTGAAGCTAAGCAAGCTCAGTTCAAAACCGCCGGTCGACGCGACGGTGTACAGGAGCATCGTCGGGAGCCTGAGGTACCTGGTTAACACCCGCCCTGATCTAGCTTTCGCTGTTGGGTATGTTAGCCGGTTCTTGGAAGATCCACGGGAGGATCACCTTGCCGCCGTGAAGCACATCCTGCGCTATGTGGCAGGGACCCAGAATTGGGGGCTCTGGTTTGGCAGGAAGAAGGGAGATCAGGCGCTGTTGACAGGATTCAGCGATGCTGATTTTGCAGGAGATGTTGATGCAAGGAAAAGCACAACCGGGGTCATCTTCTTCTTGGCCAGCAGCCCAATTTCCTGGCAGTCCACGAAGCAAAGAGTGGTGGCTCAATCCAGCTGCGAATCGGAGTATATCGCAGCAGCGAATGCGGCCTGTCAGGCACTATGGCTCGCTCGAGTGCTAGCAGAGGTGCAAGGGTCTGCGCCAAGCGTGCCATTGCTGAGGGTGGACAACAAGTCCGCCATTGCTTTAATCAAGAACCCGGTACTCCACGGACAGAGCAAACACATCGAGGTGAAGTATCATCTAGTCCGGGAGTCCGCTGAAAAAGGCCTGATCGAAGTGAAGTTCATCAGGAGCGAAGAGCAACTGAGTGACATTCTGACAAAGCCACTAGGCAGAGTCAAATTTCATGAGCTTCGCACAAAGATCGGCCTGATCTATATTGATAGCAAGCACGGCAAGGCTTAGGAGGAGATTGTTGACAATAAACCTTGCCTGCCTAATATTAGTGATTTACTTTCCTTAGATTACTAGCTATGTTTAGGTAATTAGCCATTGTGTGATCGGCCTGATTGGAGGCCATTTCTTCTTTCCATGTAATGTTCTATTTAAGCAAAGGAATAGACACAGAAAACGCTGCCAATTCAGCAGCACCAAAACGAGATCGTGTGCATTGTGTTCGCGTGAGTTTCTTGGGCGTGTGTGTGTGTTGGCCATGATCCTGCCGGCAACGTGTGCGTTGTCTCTCCGGCGAGGCTCCAACAGGCGCCATGGCTGCCGCCTTCTTCTCTGCTCTGCCCGACCTTTTACGGCCATACCGCGATGACGTTCACGCCGGGCCCGATGACGTCGGTCTAGATCCCAGGGCTCTCCTTGCTCGGACCCCGGGAGGAGAAGTACGCGACGACGGGAGGCGGCGCCGTGCCGAGCGCCGTGCCGTTGACGCGAATGGAGGCGACCGGATTCGCCGTCGTGTTGATGTACTTCTTGACCGACGCGCTGTTCGGGTGCGCGAGGTAGGACGAGGTCGGCGGGAGTAACGACCTGTACCAGCCCTGGAGGTCCAAGTGAGTTGTCTCGTCCTAGAAGTTCGCCGGGGCGCGCACCCGGACGATGTACGTGCGTCGTCGGCTGCTGCCGGCGTCAGCCCCTGGAGTGGCAGTGGCGAAGAAGGTTGTTGTTGCGGACGAGACGACGATGCATGCAAGAGCGAGGGCAGAGAGAAGGTTGTTGTGGCAGAGCCGAGGACTGAAGAGAGGAGATGCTTCATGCTTGTTGAGTTTCTTCCCTTTGTATCTATAGCTGCTGCACTGAATCTCAGCTTGGACAGTCATGGATGCAGAAACCAATGTTTGAAGTACTCTCGCCAGCTAACAGTGTTTTTAAGAGAACCTTTACAGTGCCCTCAAATCCGTGAGCTCTTTATTTCCTTCCATCTAATAGTTCGGATGTACTCTATAATAGTAAAAACTCCCACTAGTATGTTAGTATTCATGCTAGTATTAGCCGTTTGAGGATATTATTGGAAAGAAAAGTAATGGCATGTAAGTAGTTTGGGTAAGGTATTAACAGAGGATTGTTTTTTTAGATCGAAGCCCTGCATCCTGGCCTCAGCAATGGCTCCTGCGCTGCCACGCTCCATGTCGTCGTCGATGCTGCCACGCTCCATGTCGCTCGGTTTCACCTCTGGCTCCAATTGCGGCATCGCGACTGCAGTCTTTGGCATTGCCAAGCTCAGGCATGCCAAGATCGCCAACAATCCCATGGAATGTAGCAAGAACCGGACAACCATTGTTGTTGTGCAACTGCGAGAGTGGTTGGTGCTATAGAAGATCCGCATGGGGGAAAGGAAGGAATACTATATTTCAGTGACACAGAATTTCAACTGAAGCGACTACAAATGATGTTACAGAAATCTGATGCAATCTGTGGTGCCGTGATGCTCTAAAATTGAATTATCTTGTTCCATTGGTTCTATATTTTCATGTTGCCAGTTATGCCACAAACCACCTATACCAATTATCTTGTGATACACTTGTGTTATCCTGTTGCAGCCACATTTATATGCAACATGATGCCTTTTCTTTGATAACATGTGCAATGGTCTAGTTCTAAGGCCAAACTGTCATTTTGTTTTGTCTAGCTCTGAGGCCAAACTGGTTGATGCATGCTCTGTCAAGTGATATTATTCTGTCAAGATCTGATGGCTCATGGCTGATGCCAATTATACAGCACGAAGGTTCATCCGTTGTTGCAGAAGCATGTTGAGAATAGTTTGAAGAGTTCAGTGCTAGGGTGTGAAGTCGAAGTAAAACTCTGTAATTGTAGCAGTTTGCCAAAAATTTCCTTAGAACGAACCAATCATTGTTTGTTCAGTTCACTGTTATTTTTATCCTGTTATGCTTAACTCATGTAAACATTAATGTATTTCATCGATTGAACCAGACATCAGGAACGATTCAAATTCCTTTTTGCAACGCAGGAGTCGTGCAGAAATTAAGATGCTACTTCTCTCACAACTCTCACAATTCACAGGACAAGATTTCTAATACCGGAAGCGCACACCCCGATTGCATTTCATTTATAGCGTCCGATGATCAGTTCAGCATTAGAGCTGCAATTTTTTGCAAAGCTAAGCTGCAGTGAATACGAGATGAAGCAAGCAGGACGCATGAAGCACCGATGAAATTGACGCAGAGTATGCGCTCGTCGTCGTCGAGCGGCTGGAAGGTGCTCTTGTTGAAGGGGCTGAGCGGGTGCTCGACCTGGTGGCAAGGGGGATCGAAACGATAGAACATGGAGGACGGAGGGGGAACGACGCAGCGATAGGCTGCTAGCGGCGCAACGTGCTTGCAGACTAGGCATGGCAGACATTATATACGCTTTGCACAGCTAAAATGCTCTTTGACATCAATGGCCAGATTTAATGAATACTACTGCCATAGGCTACTAGTACTAGTTTGATTGGTGTGTCTACGTCACGCTCGTTTTTATTTTTATTTTACTGTGTAGAGCACGATAAAATAAGATTAAAAAATTAAGTTCATAAATTTTGTACATTTCAATATTTATTTATGAAATTATAAACATATTAAATTAATTATAGAGAAAAATAGTACTTTTATGTATACACATAGTTTTAATACGTAGGTGAAAGTAATACTAATTAAAAAAAATTGTTTCATATTTTTTTGAGTTTTAGATATTTTTCTTTGCATTTTAGATTTTTTCAGTCGATTTATTAATGTAACTAATATTTACTTCGATATTTTTCTAGAATTTCTCAAAAAAGAAAATTACATATATATGTATACGTATATATATACACATATGTATATACATGTATACCTATATGTATATATATACACGTATATACACATATACATACACGGGCCCACTGCTACAATAGCAGGGCCTGAGAGGGCGCCGATTCCACCACCGTTAGGATATAGTATTGATATTGATATTATTAAGTTATATGCCTACTCATTTGCATTTTCATTTTTTCCACATTTTCTACACTTCAAATCAGCTCATCCATCTTTCTTCCCGTCCCCATCTCTTGTTTTTTCCGCATTCATATGTTCTATGGCCCTGTCGGTGCAGAGCTCGTGTTTGCCCATTCCTATGCTCCATGGCCGCGCCAGTGCAGAGCCTGCGCCCTCTTGCCTGCGCTCTGCGCCTAGCCTGGAGCCACCGTCTGAAGCCATGAATCAGCAGTAGGGAGGGAAGGCAGGCGAGGCGCACACGGAAGCTGGGGAGCAGGGCTTTGGAGGAGGCACTGGAAGCGATGCGGAGCACTAGTTGACCCGTGCCCCAGGCGGTGCATCGCCGGGAGAGGCGGTGGGTGGTCCACGCTGTCGAGGACCGAGGCGGCGCCCACTTCTATTCCATTGCGAGGAAGGAAAAAAGAAAAGTACACATGTAAAAGTTTTGATGGGGCGCGGCGGAGCTCACCGTGGCCGGGAGGTCGACACCAGGGCTCCTGATGGTTGGTGTCGGGAGCGACAAAGGCAACCTCCGCCGCCGATGCCTATTCGATTGTTGGGCTTTGGTGCGGCATGGTCTCGTTGGGGCACCGCGTCGAGCAAGCAGCGAAGGAGCTCTCACCGCCGACGCCTATTCGATTGCTGAGCTTCGATGCGGGATGGACTCGTTGGGGAACCACGTCGAGCAAGCAGAAAAGAAGGAGCTCGCGGGCACTCTGAGGAAGCGAACAGAAGCTGGGAGCATGGAGATTTTTCCGTTGGTGCCTGGCGTTGGTTGACGGGCTCGCTCGATCTTTCTGGACACTGGCCGGACCGAGCATTTGCTGGCGGTAGCACTGGCATCGGGGCCCTCCTGGCAGCGAGTGGAACTGGCAGCATAGGAACCAAACGCGTTGAGAGCTCGCCGTTTCTTTCACGCTTAGTATATGATATTGATGGGGCTGGGGCAAAGTAAAAGTGCTCTTTTTATATTTATTAACTCTATCAAGGAAGAGATACAACTATATAAGAGTTTTTCTCTGGCCTCTTAACAGAGATATACATAGCCTAGATACAAAACACATCAAAGACGCACTTGAAAGAAAAAGTATTGCTGAACAGTGAGCTGCCTCATTGCCTCAAGTATTTATCACTGGAGATATACTACTAAATTTAGTAGACACAGCTCTTTTT
Source organism: Phragmites australis (assembly GCF_958298935.1). Classification (NCBI taxonomy): domain Eukaryota; kingdom Viridiplantae; phylum Streptophyta; class Magnoliopsida; order Poales; family Poaceae; genus Phragmites; species Phragmites australis. The sequence goes on from NC_084929.1 coordinate 5,210,339, forward strand.
TTTCCTGAACTTGATGCCACAATTTATCACCGGAGATAAACTCTACACTACTAGTATCAGTTGATCCTCATGTCAGTTTCATTTCGCAAAAGTAGGCTTTTCTTTTCTTCACAGCTTTCGATCTTCCCAATCTGACTTGACACTTCTAATTCTTCATGGCAAACCGATATATGTGATTCATCACAAATTACACACACATTCATCTCTAACTTCATCTCCAAAATTACCATCAAAGATGACCTACATCGAGTTCATGCCGAGTCATAATGTGATTTCAGAACCCTCTGCCTCTTGCTCCTAGAGTTGCAACCGTACACCATCTCCGGGAACGCAGCCATGCCCATCGCCTGCCTGACAGCCTCCTCCAGAGCCTCCAGTCCAGCACTCGTCACATCGCTCTCCTCTTTACGCAGTATCAAATTACACTGCGCCCTGCCTCCAATGGAAGCCATGTCTGCTCTCAGCGCCCTCAGCCTCAGGCCACGGAACGCTCCGGCGAGGTCGGCGACGAGGCCCGGCCGGTGGCCACAGCTGACTGAGGCCCTGATGTAAATTGTTCGCCCGTCGCCAGTGTAGCAGCCGACGGCGATGCCGTTGGCCTCTGCAGGTATGGGCGTTGGCTGTGTGGTTGTTTCGGCTGCTTTCCTCTTCAGGTCATTCAGTTGGTTGACCACCGTGGCTAGCAAGGAGGCCTTGTCCATCTGCTCATGGGCAGACAATAACATTGCTGTTAATTATTTGAGATGCAGTACCTTCTCTTGCTCAAGGCTTGCACAAACCGATTATATACAAAAATTAAGAGTTAAATTGTAAAGTTGAAAACTCTGAATTTAAAAGTTCACAGGCAGCTTCATTTCAAATTCAGTAATCGATTGTGTTTTGTCAGACTTATTGTTAATTTGTCTGAAAAGTGATGGTGATAACTGATTGGTTTCAAGATCTAGACTTTTGTCAGATGCAAACTCTATTACTTAATTAATTCAACTATAAATCAGATACAATATTAACTTGCCAGGCTGTTATTGTTGTAACAAAATTCTGACACGGCATGAAGCGCAGAGTTCATACAGACCTGCCTAGCATCAGGGATCATTCTCCTCAGAGTTGTCAGATGGGCATTGATCCTCTCCCGCCGGCGCCTCTAGGCCTCGCTATGGATCTTCAGGACCCGCGCCTCCGTCGTGCTCCTCCCCGACGACGACGACAGCTCCGGCGCGGCCGGTGGCGGCACAGCCGCGCGTCCGTACACCGAAGGAAGAGCACAACCACCATGGTGCAGATGCAGGTGCTGCTCTTGCTGCTTCCCTTCTTGGAACGGTTGGCATGTGGGTATCCTAAAGCACCATTGGCTCCTCACCAGTGACAGTGAGACGACCCTCAATGCTGCAAGAAATGCCAACCTCATTGTGATGAAACAAACTACAAAATACAAATAAATCCCTTGAAAGTTGAAACTACATGAACAAGAACATTAAAGATGAGACAAACTGATGGATGGATAAGGATAATTGTTAAGTTGATAGGATAGGAGTGGCAATCTCCTTACCTCTGAGAGGCTGAACTGTCGGTGCAAGAAGAGTAAGTGTGGTGAAGGAAGCGAAGAGGCCAAAGCCCAAAGGCTACTTAAACTATTTCAACGTGCAAGAAGAACAGCAACGGCGTATGTCCACAACTTCATTTCTAGGGTAGATGAATATGTATGCTTGTGTTTTGTGAGTGAGACGATCATCTCATGATATATATATTTGATCTGTGCATGTGTGGTACTGCTGACCAACTATCCTAGGAAAATGCAAGTCCACACGAACTTGTGACTGTATGGGTTATTGTCTCAGCCTTCCATCTATTCTACCTGATATTCATCCATCAATTGATTTTTCTTATTTACCATATAATTTTCTTATTACTTCAGGTGATACCTGATATTCAGACGATTTTTTTTTAATTGTGGAGGCTAGAGATATGAGAGTGGGCATACAATTGTAGCAAAATTACTAGCAAAATTACCCATAAATGCCATTGGGTATACCCATAGCCCTACCTCGCTCCCGAACCCCCACACCCCCTCGGCCCGTTCGGCTCTCGGTCGATTCCCATCACCAGCGGCCACGCGATCTAGGGTTCACCGTCGCCAGCCATCCTTCCCGTCGCAGACCAGTCGTCCTGCCGTCGTCCAGCCATTTGTGCTAACAAGTCTCGTCGCCAGCATGTCTTCCCCTGTCGTCCCCACGCTATCCATGAAGCCCTGTCTGCCTGGAAGCTATTGCCGCCACGAATATATCCCTCACAGCAGGCCGTCTCCTCCGGTAAGCCTTCCCCTCCAGCAGGCCATCGCCGTCGGCAAGCCATCTCTGTCACCGATTCATCCCCGTCGCCTTCTTGCCGGCACAGCCCAAAGAAGAAGATCATCTCCGCTGCCATTAAAGCAGCTCTGCACCGATGTCCTTCAAGCCTCCTAGCCGTCGTGTGAGGTACAATATCCATCTCCCATCCCAAGTCATCTAATAGCTCTGGGATCCCTTCATGGCAAGTGTATAGTTCAAAGAATATTAAGATGATTTAGATAATTTGGGTGCAGATGTAAGTGTTGTGGATGATAGGTTCAGATCAGATGATTTATATTCAAACAGGTAATCACAGTTGAAACTAATTGTTGTGTGCACAATGCTTGAACAAAAAGGTTGCACTACTCCCACTAGTTTCCAATCATTAAAAGTGAAGTTTGTGCCAAACTATGAGTTTGTGACCACCAAAGAAAAACAATGAAAAAGGATGGTCAAGTCTTCAGTTTAGGTTAAAAAAAAGTGCCAAACTACAAGAATAAATATAGTTGCAGACAAAAAAATGCCAATCCACAAAACATTTAATCGGTAAATGGAAGAAAAAAAATAAGGGGTAACATTTTTTTAATGATAATATTAAAAAAATGAACCATGAAAACAATTAGGCGCATGGTCTTGTATCACTTGAAGTAATAAGATAGAATCGACAAGAATACTGCCTTGGTGGTTTGGGAAATTTGGAGAGAATGGAAACAATGTAATAGGGAAAAGGAAGAAAATGGAAAGAGAAGATAGATAACATAAATTTTAATTGTTGATTTACGTCAAACTGTATTCACTAGCAATGGCTTAAGCACCGGACTTTAAGTTTTGTAGTTTTAAGTTCTAGCAGTGTGTCTTTGATAATTAAAGTGTCAATTACATTTGCACCCTTTCTTGAAAGGATGTTCACATCCCTTTTCTCTCACTTGATCAATGGAATAGATGTGAGTTGTGATAGAGTATGCTTCTTTTAGGAAGAACGGTATGAAAATTGATAGCGAAGAGTAGGAGCATTGATATTATGATACAAGTTCCTATGGTAACCGTTTATTCAAAGCATAAATGTTACAAAGGGAAGGGAAGAAGGGAATTAGAAGCATAAAACTGAAGAGAATTTGATGATAATACCGCTTCCAACTTAAAAAGATTGAGCTATTGCTTATATCCCCTGAAAGGACATTAAAACAAAAAGCTTAATGGAGCCATTGACCACATGTCTGCTTATATCTGTGTAGGAGCCTACATACATAGTACTCTTTGAAAGCCTATTTCATGGAAACACTGAATTACATGGAAAACTTCTGCACCAATGTTCTTTGCCTGCAAAAAAAATGTTTACTAGTGTTATGATTTTTTATTTCTTACTAGTTGCATAATTATTTGTGGAAAAAATAGATGGAGGAAACAGATGTTGAGAAATTTTTTTTCAGATAAGGCAAATTAGGACACCTTTCATAATAGGGTGTTTTGTGAAATTTGTGTGGAGGAAATAGATGTTGGGAATAGGCTTCTTGAAAATCTGAATAGCAAAGCACATAAGAATCTGCATGACAAGTTCTTTGCTAGGACGGGAAAGAGACACACAAAGATGCAATTTAAAAATCGATGGAATGGATTGAAGGGTTTGTACAACTTTTGGTTAACCATTAATAAAGCAACAAGACTTGGATGGGATAATGCTAAAAGAACAGTGGTAGCAGGCGACAGTTGGTGAAAAGAGCACACTAGGGTGACCACTTTTCTATATCCTTTGTTCTATTTTTTGTATTGTAACCAAGTTTAAAATGCATAATACTCTATGGTTTTCAGGGACATGTAGAATAAAAAAGCTTGAGAATATGCCACCTAAAAATCTTATAGAACTTGAAAGGATGTTTGAGAATAGTCATGTTGATGGTTCCTCTTCTTGTGTTCTGGGTGAAGGAGTGGGAGAAGATGCTAATAAAGAGACCGACAAGGAGTAGTTGGATGATGAAGGCCTTGAGGAAAGCAGCATCAATAGGAAGGGTGCCAATGAATTGAACGAAGTGCGCCTCCCAATACAGATAGCCCCAAGAAGCATAGGAAGAACCCTATGGTTAAGATAATTAAAGGCATTAATTTGGAAAATATATAGTCTTCTAGTGTGGTATCTAACAAGGTGCTACAAGGTTCAATAAGGTCGGAATCCATTAAGGAAGTGATGGGTTTGGTTGTGGAGTGTGGAGCAATAGAAGGAAGTGAAGAGCATTTCATGGCTAGTAAGCTTTTTGTTAAAACTGAAAATCATGACATGTTCCTCACTTTAACCACCAAAGAAGGGAGGTTCAATTGGTTGAAGAGGTGGTGCGAGGAAAATAAGAAGTAATTATTTGAACTGTCTTTATTTGTGCCATTTGAACCAACTATTTATATGTATTGTTGTTATTTGAACCATCTTTATGTAGTATTGTTGTTTGAACCAACTATCTATATGTATTGCTGTTATTTGAACCATCTTTATGTATTATTGTTATTCGAACCATCTACATACAATATTGGTTGCACCCTTGCTACTATTTGAGCCACGCGTGTAACCTATCTTTTATATTTGTTTGCAGATGAGTTCAAATGGTAGTGATGATGATGATGCAATATTTGAGATTGCAATTAGTCAACAACATCATCTTGAACAATGTGGAGCGATATCATGTGCTTTTGGTATGTACTATGGTGATAAATTCTTAAACAAGAGGGGAGAGAATTTATTCTTTCAAATTTTGATTGGGTAATGAACACCTTGACCAATTTGACAGAGTGCTACAACATGTTTAGGATGAGTAGACCATTATTTGATAGGCTACATGACTTTTTGGTGTCAAAATATGGTTTAAAGTCAATTAGAGCTATGAGTTCTATTGAATCTTTAGGCATGTTTTTATGGATAATTGGGGCACCACAGTCATGTAGCCAAGTTAAAAACTGGTTTGAGAGGTTAACTAAAACTATTAGTAGAAAATTTCATCAAGTGTTGGATAGTATCAACCTCCTTGCTGTAGATATTATCAAACTAAGAGATCCAGAGTTCAAGACCATGCATCCTAGACTTGAAGATCCCCGTTTCTCACCACATTTCAATAATTACATAGGTGCAATAGATAGCACACATGTACATGTTGTTGTTCCCTCCTCTAGGGTGGTTGCACATGTGGGATGCCATGGATATTCAACACACAATGTGTTGGTTGTATGTTACTTTGACATGAGGTTCACTTTTGTTGTTGCTGGATGACCGGACTCGGTACATGATATGAGGGTGTTCAATGATGTTTTACGCAAATATGGCGACAAGTTTTCATATCCCCCACAAGGTATATTTGCATATTATCCACTCTCGTTTCACTATAGTGTTGTCATAAGTATTTATCATGTTACATGTTCTTTTTTAGGAAAATATTATCTCGTTGACTCCGGTTGTCCTAATCGAGTGGGGTATCTAGCTCCATTCAAAGGAGCGAAGTACCATTTAATGGAATTTTGACAAGGCCCACGTCCTAGTGGTAAGAAGAAAATGTTTAACTATTTGCATTCATCTCTTTGTAATGTGATTAAACGATTATTTGGAGTTTTGAAGATGAAGTGGAGAATATTATTGGACATGCCTAGTTATCCCATGGTTAAGAAAACAAAAATAATCATTACATGTATGGCTCTTCATAATTTCATTTCAGAAAGCACTTTGATAGATGAAGACCCAAGTGAGGGTCAAACGTCTTTATCTCAAAGAGGTGGTGGCAATGGATTAGGAGACGAAGATGGAGACATGAATACTTTTCGTGATAATCTTACTAACGCTTTATTTTCTATGAGAGAGTAGATTGTTACTATCCTTGATGTCCATTAGAGGATATGTTCTAGGGATAAAAGTACAATCATATAAATGGTGTTATCTTTATTTGGTGTGTGATTACATTCCTTTTCTTCCTCGGTTCTTGCAAGCCTCAACACTCACGTCAATTTCATTATTGTAAGCCTCAACACTAGCTAACAAAAGCGAAATAGATGGGTCGTTGTTACAGTAATCAACACTCACATCATATGGTGTCCTACATCATATATGGGCTAAAACTAGGTTTGGGGGCCCAACTATGTTCTAAAACTCAATCCAACAGCTAGGCATATTATAGACATAACACACACAAAACAACCATCCAAGACATCCAGAATCCAGGGTTGCCAAACAACACTCATCTTTTTATAATCCAGTTTTTCACAATCCACAATCCAGAATCGGATTTTTAGAATCACAATAAAAAGTAAACAGGCCCTTAAGCGCATTGCTCGGGAGTAGTACCAAAAGGTTGTGATTATTACTAAGGCTATGTATATATTTTCTTCGAGAATATGCACGAGTTCTACAATTAATCGCGTGTTCTGTTTAAATGTCACTTTGGTTCACAGTAAAACTCATAGGTGCATGAGCGAGTAAGCATGTGTGATTGTTGTCCAAGTTTCCACTGAAACTACGGTCAGGATGGAGCTATGTGCATATGATGTACTTCCTCTGTCCATATATTTTGGATGTATATAGAAGCTGGCGAGCCCGAGTGGCTCCTAGAGCCAGCTCCCAGGCTCGTGACCAGGGTTCGATCCCTGGCGCTGGCCCTCGAAGGTGCCCTCTGTTGAATATATATATACATCCAATATATATATTGGACATCAGTTATGTGTTCCAAAATTTGAATGCGAGCTTATTAGTAGTAGGGTTTAAGTAATTTGCTTGATCTAAACCCTCATACTACAGAATATCACATTCAAACTTAATTCAATACGATATCATCATTGGAAAACTGCATCTAGCGATCCAACATTATCATTTTCTAATATGTGGACTCATATCATTGACCTATTTCATCACTGATAGGAGAGCACATAGCTAAAATTCACTAAATCTCTATAAAAGAAAACTAATCCACTAAAACATAGCTAAAATTTAAGAATAATTTTTCTACCAATAATCATCCATTTTGCAGCAACACACATCCAAGTGCTTAGATTTGTAGGGAGGACCAGGAAATAAATGGGGATTACCTTGGGGTGATGGCAACATGGAGTCGAGTCGTTAGAGTGGAGGAGGTTGGGATCGGGGTGGATGAGGAGGTGGTGTCGACTCTGAGATACGGAGGATATCACACGGTGGAGGAGGTCTGGGAGGGCATGACACGGGGAGGGAGCCGAGTCGTCAGAGTGGAGAAGACCGTCGTTAGGGTAGATGAGGAGGTCACGTGGTGGAGGAGCTTAGGGAGGGCATGACATGAGGAGGGAGCTGAGTCATCAGAGTGGAGGTGGTCATGGTTGGGGTAGATGAGGAGTCAGCGTCAGCTCCAACATACGGAGGAGGTCGCACGTTGGAGGAGGTCGAAGAGGGCGCTGCGTGAGGAGGGAGCTGAGTCGTTGGAGTGGAGGAGGCCATCCTCGGGGTAGATGGGGAGGAAATGTTGGCTTCGAGATGTGGAGGAGGTCACGCTGTGGAGGATATCGGGGAGGGCGTGGCGCGGGGCGGGTGCCGATGCCTCATATAAAACATGCATGTTGTACTAAAGGATAGTAATTGTGGTACTAAAGGATATTAAAGGTATAGCAAGTTGCGATGAGTAAGGATGCAAAGGGGAGGTGAAATAGAGTGAATTAGCCCACAACGATACCATCCACTTGGACCAAACGAGGTTAGGAACAATGATTTGGGCCATTTCTCCTGGTTTGCGACCGAGGTAACACAAGAGTGATGAGTTTGTTTAATTGTGATAAGTTCATAGTAACTACCAGTTCTCTAGGCAAACCACATAATATTAATAAATACAAATTAAACCATAATACATAAAAGCTCATAACACCAGATTAAAAAACCCTCCTGATGTTTAAACTGGTTATTGAATCATGTTCCTCCTCCATCAGCTTGACATGGCTCACTCTGCTGAAGACGTCATTGTCATATTGATGACCATGCAGAAACAGAGCATTTCCGGGTAACAGGCAGAGAACATAGCAATAGGTGTTATGGGGATTAAAGGCGATCCGAGATAACACAGCATTGTTAGATCTAGGGCATACTGGAGAACAACAACAACGGTCATCCACAGGCTTTGAGTTGGATGAACCTGGCATCCTCAAACGAAAAGTAAATGTTCCTAGGGGCGTAGAACGAGAACCAGGTGATGGGTGACAAGCTGGCTAACCCTAACCCTTTGAGGATTAAAATGAGCCATCATAATAACAGAAATAGAAGAAGATCGGCAAAACATAAGACATGAAGAACATAGATCTAAGTAAGAAAGAATAAAGCACTAGATGATGATGAAAAGAAAATCGTGTTTCTTCATAATCCTCTCGTAATTGAAGTAAGGAAGAGTAAGGAAGAATAAAGGACACTGCTCTCATTAGTTTCAAAGTGAATTATCACTTGTGGTATAGATAAAATGACAGAGGGAGGAAGATTAAATAGAGGTCATAATTGTTCTGGTTGAAGTTACCAACCAACAGTGATAGACCGACACATCGATTTGCACGCCCTATCATTGCTGGTTGTAGTTACCTATTGGCAATGATATCCTATTGCTGCCAGTTGATAATTGTGCATGTAGTGATATCTTAAATGTCCCCTTAAAACTCCTGCACACCCCTTCATTCTTTTGCACCATTAAAACTGCATATGTGGCACCCTTCGTCTTCCTTGAGTGGCCATTATAATCCTCACCCTCCTGGCCCTCCTCGTTCCATCGATGACATCGCTCCTCCTCTTCCGATCCACCACATTCGTCCTCTCGATCCAGTCAATGCTCTCCAACGCCGCCACATCCGGCCTCTCCTCCGTCCCCACTGATGTACTCATCAAAGGAGCAGGAGTCAATGCTGGCCTCCTTCGATGACCGCTCCTTCTCCTCCAATGATGACCGGTCCTCCTCCTCGTATGATTATAACCAAGAGAACTTCTTGGGTGAAGGCCCTCTGTCGAAGAATTGCCGTGTGCCGGCGAGCTCGAAGGACTCCTCCGAGGATGAAGACATGTCGTCCTCTGATGAGGAGGAAGAGGACGCTGACGTCGAGGGCTCCAACGATGGCGAGGAGGCCACTTCCATCGCTGATGATGATGATGACAGAAGCATTGCCTATAACGAGTTCGAGAAGACGAGCTCCAAGGAGGAGGAGGCCGCCATCGCCTATGGAAGTCGGGACTACCCCATCATCATCGACAACAATGATGACAACGAGAAGTTGTCATCATCATCGTTGTTAGACGATGACGCAACCTATCATCAAAGAGGCGAAATTTACCATAGGCGTAGGGCTAGCATATATATATGAAGCATATTTGGTACTCCCGGGAGTATGTACTCTTACATCCGTATCTTATAACATAGGGAGTATCTCATGTGATAAATAGTATGTACATGGATCATGTGAGTATATAAGATCATCCAAGTGGTATGTATAGTTTTTTAGGTGGTTTGTACATATTTTTTTTGAGTATATTACATTTTATGTACAAATATGAAGGTATTATCAAAATCTATTAAAATTGATGGACTTCTTTTCAATTTTTTCATGTAATTCACATTGGAGTATCCTAGAATGAGTATATAAGTATAATCATAGTGATAAAGGAGTATATTTAATATATATATATATATATATATATATATATATAGGTTTATTAATTAGTCTTTCTTTGCAATCTGGATATTGGTTTTTGTGTGTAATTTGGAACTTCTTTTCTAATCTATCTTATATATATTTTGCACCTCCAAGCTTAATTAGTCTAAAATTTGAATGTCAAAGCTTGAACAATACATCCTCTCTGAAAGCATGTCTCATGTCACTGCCGATTTGCGTAATCAACCGGCAGTGATAAATGTTATATCACTGCCGGTCGATACCATGAATCGGTTTGATACATAACTTGGTAGTGCTAAATGTTATATCACTGCCGGTCGATACCATGAATTGGTATTGATACATAACTACCAAGTAGTGAAAGAAACCGGTAGTGATACACTCCTTATCAATACCAGTTGATGCCATGAGCTGGTAGTGATGTAGCATTACTGGTTGATGGTATGATCTGATAGTGATAAGTGATATCACTATTGGTTCCGATAGACTCATCAATTTTTTGGTCGTTGTTGATTATAAACTAACAGTGATACATTATCATTATGCTAGCTAAACTTGTATTGATAGCCGATCGTTGATTGTAGTTTCTATAGTAGTGAATTGGTTATGTGCTACATTAAAACACACAAGAAGTGTCAAATTTTGTACGGAGATCCGCATGTCTTAGATATGAATGAGCTGTAAACAAAATATAAATAGTTGTTACCATATTCATGGTGTGCCATGGGGGAATGTTTCCGTAATAATGGAAATCACATATTAATTATATATGATGATCTAAGTAAACAGGTGATAGCATATCGATTTTGTTCTAGGTATAGAATACTTTTATAGAATACTCTAGATATAAAATACTTTAGTATTCTAAAAAATCTTTATTTTATTTTGCAAACTCAAAAATACTATAGTCAATATTCCTTATAATAGATATACTTAATTATATCATAAGAATCTTAAGATATATTTTGAATTGATAGAAATAAAGATTAACAAGGGGATTGAGTCCAATCTAATAGTGCGGGACTACGCTTTGTTGCAAGGGTCAATTAATCAGGGAAACTATGTGAGTAGAGAAAACATGTATAAACACAAAATATTTTTATAAACACAAAATATATTCCTTATATCTTTTTTTCACGCCAACGCAACTCGCCTCTCCCTCTCCGACCGCCTCATGGGGCCCGCCGTCGTGGGCGTACGGCAGGAATACGTGGCTCAGCCCCAGCCCAGTTGGACGAGCGCTGATGGCGGAGCACTTTACTCCGTATCACTGACAGGTGGGACTTTAAAGTTCTTAGGAGAAGCGTCCCCACCTGTCTGCGACGGCGAAAGGTTTCCTCGTAAAGCGTGCCATGCGAACGCACCCGCCTCTCCCAATCCCAAATTCCCAGTAGATCCCTCGCGCTTGCGCCGCCTCCACGAAAAGTGTTCCGTTTCGTTTCGTTTCGTGTCGTCTTGGTCCTCTCCTCTCCTCTTCCACTTCTGCTCCTCCTCCATCGCGAGGTCGTCGAATCCACGAGGGGGCGGTCCTCGAGCCATCGAGCGCGCCCGGCAATGGGCAGCTTGGGAGGTGGGTGGCGGACCGAGCACTCGAACAGCGGGATCTGGTGCGGAATCGCTCGGTTTCGAGGTGGCTGATTACTTGCTTGGCGCTCCTGCAGGTGGTGGTGGTGGTGGTGGTGTCGAGGCCGGCGGCAAGGTCGGTCTACCGGCGCTGGACGTGGCGCTCGCGTTCCCGCAGGCCACGCCGGCGTCACTCTTCCCGCCCGCCGGTGAGATCCCCCTCTGGCTCGCTCTGTTCCTCTCGTAGCTATTATTCCTTTCGTTAAAATTGAAAGGTCAAAATGGTTTTATTTAATTAATCAAGGGTGTTTAAGCTTTAAATACTTCTCGTTTTCCACTGGTTTAAATACTTATTGTTTTCCACTGGGGAAAGGAACTAGGCGCAACGTCTTGCTCATCTCTTTTGGAGAGGAGGATGCACTGTTCTATTCATCCTTCTGTAGTTATCTCTAGTCTTGGATTGCTTAATTGGGTACGAATTGGCTGCGCTTCGGTGTGTCCTAGTCTCCTAAAGCTGTTAGGAGAAAAATATGATGGGTTTATTCGGCATCCGGAGCCTTGAAGTGCGTTTTGGAATTTGGGTTTAGTTTAATTTGCGTTTTGGAATTTGGCTTCAGAATTAACTAACGAAGAATATACGACTAGAAAGATATGGATTCTTGTGACCTGGTTATATAGGATCTAAAAGAAGTCTTTGTTTTGCATTAAAAACGTTACCTTGAACTGATGGGCCATTGGATGGGTTGCTTTCAATAATTACGACCAATTTGCCTTGTTCTTCTTTTCTTTGTGACAAGACTGCTTCTGGTTGGATAATAATTGGGCGGTTTGCTGGCGCAACTTGCATTAAACCACAATTGATGTGAACTTGTTTTCTTATGTTGCGTTGTTGTCAGAAAGTACTCAACTCTTGTTTAGCAATCTCTAGCTGCCTCTATGCTTACTATGTAAATTAATTTCTTGTGGCAGTTTGGTTAGTCAACATTGCGCAGTGTTACTTACAAGCGTGGACTACTGCATCATAATCTGCAGCATGTGAATTATGAATTGCCATGTAACATTTTATCTATTTTTGAGCTCATCCATTGTTGGTTGCAGTATCGGACTACTACCAGTTTGATGATTTGCTGACCGATGAAGAGAAGGCACTCAGGAAGAAGGTCTGTGGAATTATGGAAAAAGAAATCGCGCCCATTATGACTGAAGTACGTTCTTGCTAAAGACATTTCCCAATCCTTCTGATTTTCTCACAAAACATACAATATGGAGTACCTTAACAGTGAAACAAGTTTTTTGTGCTGAAATCTTGTAGTAGTGGTCTAGTAGATATTATGGCTCTTATTTTCTATCGTGACATTTGGTTGTTTACTTTCCCTTGGACTGATTTGCTGATGTGCTACAATTATTTAATACTGCCTTATCTTGTCATAGGCTCACATTGTGTCATTTTGCTTCTACAGTACTGGGAGAAGGCAGAATTCCCATTTCATTCCATTTCCAAACTTGCAACTCTTGGCTTAGCTGGAGGTACAATAAAGGTACGAACCATGCTACTTCTATTTTTGCTCTACTTTGGAATATCAAGTCTCACAACATTTATTTGAAATTTGTTTTTTCTTTCAAATTTATATTTCGAAATTACAGGGATATGGGTGCCCAGGACTTTCACTTACAGGTAGTGCTATTGCTATAGCAGAAGTTGCACGGGTTGATGCGAGCTGCTCCACATTTATTCTAGTGCACTCCTCTTTGGCGATGTCTACAATCGGTAAACCTAGCATTTTTTTGGTAACATTTTGGCAATTTCTACCTTGGCCAAGAACAACTTTGTACTCCTGAGCTAAGCTCTTTAATTTTGTAAATTTTGTGAAGAGTAGCCCTATGTGGATCAGAGGCTCAAAAGCAGAAGTACTTACCATCTCTTGCTCAGTTAAAAACTGTTGGTTGCTGGGTGAGTTACATACTTGTATTGTCTAATTTACATTTCAATCCTTTGTGCTTATGCAGTCGGGACTTAGTATTGTACATGCTATCTGCTTTCTGCAGGCATTGACAGAGCCAGATTATGGAAGTGATGCAAGCTCCTTAAGGACTGCGGCAACCAAGGTTTAATTAATTTGGAAGCATAATTATCACTGTATTTTTTAGTGATGATAAATAATCTGATTTTTTCACACTACCTTATCATTGGAAGGTACCTGGTGGTTGGCATTTAGATGGCCAAAAACGCTGGATAGGTAACAGCACTTTTGCAGATGTGCTCATCATTTTAGCTAGGAATGCAAATACAAACCAACTTAATGGGTAATCCTCCTTTTCTTTTTCTTTTCTGTGAAATTAGTGTTGTTAGCATGGTTTGTTTTGTTTCCATGTGTCAATATAAGTTATATCTATGCCGATCAATGCAAGGATTACCCTGTTCACTGATACTAAGTCTGATACCCTTCTCTAGATTTATTGTGAATAAAGGAGCTCCTGGTCTGAAAGCCACAAAAATTGAAAACAAAATTGGACTCAGAATGGTTCAAAATGGCGATATAGTTCTCAATAAAGTATTTGTCCCTGAGGAAGACAGATTAACAGGCATCGATTCATTTCAGGATATAAACAAGGTACCGGATACATCTTTTACTACCTCCTCTCCTCCCTGCTTTGTGGGGTAATCTCATTTTGATGGACTCAACTTTTAACTGCTAAAACAGGTACTTGCCATTTCTCGTGTTATGGTAGCATGGCAGCCAATCGGCATATCTATGGGAGTATTTGACATGTGCCATCGGTACAAATCACCTTACTACGTCTATTTTTAGTATATTCAGCTTGACATGTATTTGATTTCCACTGTGTCATTGCATAGATATTTGAAAGAACGGAAACAATTTGGAGCTCCACTGGCAGCTTTTCAGCTCAACCAAGAAAAGCTTGTTCGGATGCTCGGCAACATTCAGGCCATGCTTCTCATTGGCTGGCGCCTATGCAAGCTGTATGAATCAGGCAAAATGACACCAGGCCATGCTAGTTTAGGCAAGGTTCGTAAATTGTAATATGGCTAGCAATGGTCTCTTCATCAGTAGTTTCTTGTGCATTCTACTGATAACAGTCGAATGCAGGCTTGGACGTCCAAGAAGGCTAGAGAGGTAGTTTCTCTTGGCCGAGAGCTATTGGGCGGCAATGGCATTTTGGCTGATTTCCTGGTTGCAAAGGTTACAGGGACCCAACATTTACTGACATTTCTTTTGATCCTCGTAACATGATAAAATAGTTAGAAAAAAGAATATATAAGATTGTCCATAGGATTTTCTGAAAGCTGCTTGCTTGTCATAAAACTTTTTGAACGTGCAATTCAATTTACCACTGTTTTAAAGAATGTTTGCATAACAATCCTTTTCTTTTCAGGCATTTTGTGATTTGGAGCCCATTTTCTCATATGAGGGCACCTATGACATCAACAGCCTGGTGACTGGCCGAGAGATCACCGGGATCGCGAGCTTCAAACCTTCTGCATTAGCAAAATCACGTCTATGAAGTTTTTACCCCCCTAACAGATGAAATTACAAGGAACAAAATAGACATCCACCTTGTACATTCTGACGATGACGGAATAAGAACAACAGAAAATTGATGTTAATTGCAGTATCAGTTTCTCAGATAGTGTCAAGTGGTCATCTTTATCTTGCAAGATGTTGCCCAACTTGTACTATTGCCATTTGTTTATTCCTACGAAGAAGAATATAGGCCCAGTACAGCCGAACAGTGATAGTGCTACACGATTCGACTTGGGTATAATAGTTAATCATTTCCATCGTTTTCCAGATGGTGTAAAACTTCTACTGAGAATACATATCGATCACTGTAAAAGAAACATATACACAGCTGTTCAAGTCTAGGCCCAGCTGCAAGCAAGGAGGCAACGCATACAAGTACACAGATCGAGCAACGATGGAGGCAGCGGAGAATAGAACGGCTTCTCCACCTTGAAGAATCCCTTGCTCTTCCTGGATCCTCTTGTACTTTCCCTTGAACCCTCTAATTCTCCATTTCTATATCAATCCTCCCTAAAGCTGAGAAAATTGTATCAAATACTTGTGGTACGTAACAAACTGTAAAAGTAACATGGTTAGTGCTGCTAATAAGGAATGAAGACATACGTCAAGTAACAATTCCTAGGCTAGTTCAGTTGTTCATTGTGCCCCTATGGCTGATGTGAGGACCCAGCATTTTTCTTGCTCCCGAAACTTCCCTTGATTACATAGTGGCATTCTGCTAACATTGTGCAAAAACTTCCCTCGGCATCCATGCAGATTCGCATCCTCTACACATGGTGCCTCCTACAACAGCGTGCCTGTCAGGACCCCAAGGTTTAGTTTCGTCACATTAGTCGAACAAGGTGAAGTCAACGACGAGAATAAAGAAATGATGACTTCATTTGAAGCGGTAAGGGGTGAAGACATGCGTTGAGATGAGATCCAATGGTTGGCCTTGAAGATAGTAAAAGCTTCTAGTGTGTTACTATTTAGTGTCATTTGTCGAACCTATTCAATTTCCTTTAAACTCACGGTAATTCTGTTTATAGTTTGATTTGGCGGTAAAACTCGAGCTACCGAGGGTTATAACCAGAGAAGGTGGAATGAGAAGCATAATGAATCATTTTACAAGTTAGCTGTTATCTTAGTTATAAGTAGTGTGTTCGTTCTGTTCTCACCCAATTCTTCACCGAGATCTCAAATTCTCCACCAAAAATGCACACAAATTGTGCATCTGGTTCTCTGCATTGCAAGATCTTGACAAGGGTATCAGAGTTGTGGCTCATCCTTAGAAATCTTGGACTGAGATTTGTTGAAGCACAAGTTGGAGTGGTTGCTTGCAATTTACTTTGTAAAATCCCAACGCTGGAAGCAAATCATCAGATCCAAAGGTGGAGGCAGTGCAGTTGGATTCAAACTCGGGTTTTGTGACTTGTTCGCGAGTAAAATCTCCTGGTCGATCTCCAATTTCAAGCAGCAGAGGGGTATCCCAAGGCTTAAAGCAAGGATTTATTCTGAGGTGCCCTTGGAGATCGGTTTATGACCAAGAACAAGGGTAACTCTTATTCCACATTGTAAGTTTCTGATAGATTTGATATGTTGCCTTTGAATGCTGGATATATGTCTTGTTTGTGCATGTTATGGAGAAGCTATATTACGAAACTTGATTGTAGGGCTGCTTATATTTGGGAACTATTTAGATTAGGCTCTATTATTCTTTTACTTTTTTTTGCAAGAGTAAAGTGCATAAATGTTTAGCTGACCAAACATTGCTGATTTTACAATTTCATATCAAATATGTAGTAAACCTGAAATTGTTGATTGCCAATTTAAACTTGATCATGTTAAACTTGATGCTGTAATTAATAGTTCTCTCCATACCTATCTAGTTGTACAGTTTGTATGAAAGAAATAACAAGTTAAATCTGAATTTGGTGCAAGGGTGCAGCATTACCAAATATTTGTATATATCACATATTAAATAATTAACAAGTTATTTTTTTGCATGTTTAAAATATGTTGCTTTGTAGAAACCATGATATGAAATTTGAGCACTACAAAGAAGTGTACCAGTGCATGACTCATTCAGCAAATGGCCTTTGCAAGATCAAAGACACTAAGATTAGACACATTGACTTTAATGGTATTCCTTTGATACTACAAGAAGGTTCCTATGAAATGAATCAACTTAAGAGAAAGTGTTTAATCAATAAATGGTTTGAAAAGAACCCAATTGATTTTTCTTCCTACTCCATAATGAAAAATGTTAGAAAATAATCTATTGTAATAATTAAAAATGACTACCAATAGTTTGCACAGTCGATACTTGTTTTGTCTTGGAACAATGGAAGCCTGACAACTTGGGCAAAACAATGGGGATATAACAAGTGTTTCAAGACTACAGTGGAGATACGTGGAAATTGCCTATCAAGGACATTTGGGTGCATGATAGTGTGAGTAATATATTGATTTACATTGGCTATAGGTAGCTTGATTAAAAAAGAAAATTTAATATATTATGATGCTTCCTTGTTGTAGTGATACTTGTCGTGCGATGAAGCACATGTTTAAGAATAATTTGTATCCTAAGGCAATCACAAAAGAAGATATTTATGTATGCAATGGGTGTGAAAGTGGAAGCAACTCAATGGAAATTCTTATATGCAAAGGTACAAATATGTACATATTTACTGGCACGTTTCTTGTTTGATTGTTACCTTTCACATATAGTAACTTATTTTTCTTGTTACAAGGCATGGCGTAAACCCTAGATGTTGTCATGATAAAATAAAAAAACTGGTCTTCTAGAGATGATTCCTTATTTACTTTTCTTCCTGTTCTTATATTCTAACATAATGCACCCAAAACACAAAGTTAAAGCCTAATATCTCAAGGTCCTGATGTTGGTATCAGAACAACTTAATCCTTGGCCAAAGTTTCAATCGTGAGGAGAATTGAGTGGTGAGGTTGGAGATAACTTTGGTTTATCTCTGTAAAATCCCTATGCTAGCTTAGTTTCTTCAAATTTGGAACTGGTGAATGGGGATCTTGAATATTTGATGCAGGTTTGGGTGCATTAAAGATCTTGTGTTGCCCCTTAGCCGCTTACTCAACAGTAGTGGCAAAGCATGGAAAGGGAGCTGATAATGGTGGATCTTCAATAGTAAATGAAATGGAAGAGATGATAAGGGAGGTCACGAGAGTGGAGCAACAAGTGGACACATGTCTGAAGGACATGATGGAGAACATGGATGCAAGCTTGAAAGGCTTTAAGGTTCAGATGGATTTCATGAATTCCATGCTGGATACTATCTAACTAGCTTAGTGCACCATCTGCAGTACAAATCACACCTCCATACCGTACCGAGTATCTTATTGTGTTAGTGGTTGCGTATAGAGTAGGATTGGATAGACTCAAACTAGATTGCTAGTTGTGGCAACATCTGGTATAAATAAAACTACACATATCCCTCCTGTAAATCATGTCATACCCCAGTTAGCACCTACCATTCATTTAGCTCAAGTTGCACCCTCTACTGCCCCTAGACAATTGTGCATACTAGTGATTTTAAGCCAAGCATCCTGATGAACAGTAGTTGGCAGATTTCCTCAATTTACAACCAAATGCAATATCCACTTATGGATAGAGGAATTATGCTTGAAAAGGAATCTTGGAATGCAACATGGGATGGGTATGAAACCTGGTTAATCATCTGCTATAAGAAGGCGACCATTGAAATTGCTAAGATCTATTTTTAAGGTAGGTCTAATTATTGGTTAAAAGGGTTAGCTGTCCCAGCTGCAAATATCTCATGGCACTAGTTTTGTAGTATGCTTTGTGAGAGGTTTGCTGAGGTTTGAAGGAATACATGAAGCACCATCTGAAGTGTCATAGTCTTGGAACTCTTATAGATGTATATTGACAATCAAGGCATATAGAACCAACATATTCATATAATACTCTAAAGTCTTTACTACTTTTGGTGCAAAACCCAACTATGTTATTGCAAGGAACAACAATGGTTCAACTCCCGTAAATATAATTCTAATAGAATAGCAACAATAGCTAAAAGGTGACAATTGATTGGGGAAAATGTTGGAAGTGTTTTGAACCATGGTCTTCAGTGCATATCTGCAAGGCAAAACAAATGAACATGATAAGTGGCTGAGAAGAAGAACATGAATATGAAGAATGTTAGCAATAAATGAGAAATATGAAACTACAGCTCGTCCAACTTCTCTAGGTAGCCCAAAACACAATGGAAACAATGAAGAAATTATTCAAATCTCCATGCATGCTTTAAACAGAACCAACACTCTTATCACTAGTGAAACTAGAACTGAAAGGCTGCTGCATTATTGCATAGTGGCAACACTTCAACTTTTATTGATGCTGTTATAGCAACAATGGCTAATTGCAGCATAACCAATCATCCCACTCTGAAGGTGATAATAGCAAATGGGGATCAGATGTGGATACAAGCAATCTACAACTCTTGCAATTATGAAATCCAAATTTGTATCTAACTATGGAATACTGCCCTTGAAGGGTTATGATATGATTTTGGGAGGAGACATGATGTGTCACCATAATACTACGACTCTGAACCTTAAAATAAGAGAGTGTGTAATTATGAAGGATGAAATTAAAAGCGTCGTATCCCAAGGATCTAAACCTGGGAAGCGTTGCTTGATGGATATTAGTAAACTCAACAAATTGTTACGCGAGGATATTGTAGGGGGAGTAGTATGTGTTTTGTAAGAATGATTCACTCTTTGACATAGGAACCTACACTAGATAATGTAAAGGAACTACTACAAGGGTACAAGGATGTCTTTTAGGAACTCACTGAGCCACTGCACCAAAGAGGCCAATTGATCATAACATACCTTTAACACCAAGTGGTAAGCTAGTTAATATAAGACCCTCCCATCACTACCAAAGGGATGTTATAGAAGCATAAATATCCCTGCTTCTCAATTCAAAAACTATAAGTTCGTATTCTTTACTAGTCATATTAGTGAAGAAGAAGGATGAAAGTTGTAGGATGACTATATAGAGTTGAATTCCCAAACAGTGAAGAAAATGTACCATATTCCGATCATTGATGATTTTTTGGATGAACTACATGGAACATTTCAAAAGTAGATTTACGATTAGGGTACCATCAAATCAGAATGAGTGAAAAAGAGATTGGGAAGATTGCATTTAGCACATATGGGCCATTAAGAGTTTGTACTGATACCCTTTGGGCATATTAATGCACCAGCAACATATCATGAAATCAATTCTAGCCAACTATTTGAGAAAATTCATTTTGGTCTTCTTTGATGATATATTTATATATAGAGCAAATGTAGAGGAGCATATACATTACATGTCCTTGGTATTGTAAGCACTCAGGGAGAATTAGTTATATGCATAAAGAAGCGTGTGTTTGGGCAATAACATGTTTCATACCTTGGACATGTAATCTCAACAGATGGAATATTAAGTGACTCAAGTAAAACTAAATCTATGCAGAGTTGGACGACCCCTCAGAATGTAGCGTTGTTGAGGAGCTTCTTGGGATTAATAGGGTACTACAAGAGTTTCATTAAAGGGTATGGAATAATCTGCAGGGCATTGTTTGATGCATTGTGGAGAAATGCTTTAACTTGGGGAGAAGTTCAAGAGGATGCATTCAAGAAGCTCAAAGTAGTTATAACCACTTCACCAGTACTAGCTCTCCCTGATTGTTGTTTTTTCACAATTTTTTTTTTGAGGTTGGTGCTAGTAAATATGGTCCTGTCTTAATTCAAAACAATGGTCTTGACTCATGAGCAAGACTATTGACCCAAGATATGCAGCACTATCAACTTTTGGTAAAGAAGCATTGGTGATTTTAGACGACTAAAAGAATTAGAAGCACTATTTATCTCAGGCAAGATCCATTATTAAATTGATCTAGAAAGTTGAAAGCACATTCAAGTGCAAAGGTTGGTAGGAGTGTAGTACAAGCTACTCATTAAATTATTGAGCTTTATTTACAAGGTTGAATATAAAAGAGGAAGGGAAAACAAAGTTGTTGATGCTTTATTAAGTGTTACTCATGAACATTCTAGTTATACCATTACTACTACTGAACTGACATGGATCAATCAAGTCTTAGAAGAGATGAAGAGGATGAAAGGTGCAGGGATTAGAGCAACTACTCGGTATCAGTGCACAGTGTAGATCAGGTTATACATGTAATATTGACATTTTGAGATATAAGGGGGAAGCTAGTTATTGGGACAGGAGATGAACTCAAGAAAAAACTAATGCAATCCTTTCATGGGTCATCTTTAGGGGGGACACCATTTGAATTCTTATATGGGTTTCCTCCCCTCCAAATTACTGAAGTGTTATTACCCAAGTACCAAATGAAAGACTATAGACAACTTGCAACAAAGGCAGTCCATAACTCAATCTATTAAGGAGAATACGGATGCAATTCAGGCAAATAATGAAACAATATGTTGATAGAAGGAAAAAGGAGGGAATTATTAGTAGGAAATATGATTTATCGTAGAATTCAGCCATTCAAGCACACTTATCGTGCTAGCTATGTTAGGTGGAAAGCTTAGATGATTTTGGTACCCTTTCGCATTAAGAGAGCTCGATGCGGACTTCAGTTATGAGGATCTGACACCCATGACTACTTTGTATATATATTACTTAGTTATTTTTCTTCCTCTTCTTAGATCACACCGCAATCCATCCCCAAACACTAAACTCAGGCTTAATATCTCAAGGTCTTGACATTGTTCTTCCATATCCAACTGTAATCAACATGTTTTTTTTTTGGTTTTTGGAAAGGGAAGAGATAACCTCTAGATGTGAAAGATTGTTTTGATTCTATGTATAAATCCACAAGTCATTTCATGGCTAAAACTGATATCAATTCTCTCCTTTAGAATGTTTAGCTCACATAATGCTTCAAACAAATTAACCAGAGGTTGGTTTGACCTTTAGTCATTTTGAAAGTAGGATCCCGTCATTGATAGAGAATGAAAAAGCTTGCTACTTGTTTTCTCTTTGAATATCTATCTAAATAGATATTTTTTCATGCAGTTGATCACCTATCGAAGAAGAAATGTTGTTGTGATATGAAAACAGTTTTTAAAGAACTTGTTTCACTAATAAGAATTCACATAGTCAGATTAGGCAAAACAAGAGGGATATAACAAGTGTTTGAAGACTGTCATGGAGGTTCGTGGAAATTGCCCATCAAGTACATTTCAACGCACGATAGTGTGACTAATACATTGGCTATAGGTAGCTAGACTAAAAAATGAAGTTTAGTGTGTGTGTGTGTGTGTGTGTGTGTGTGTGTGTGTGTGTGTGTGTGTGTGTGTGTGTGTGTGTGTGTGTGTGTGTGTGTGTGTGTGTGTGTGTATTCTAATATATCAAGTATATTTCAACGCATGATAGTGTGACTAATACATTGGCTATAGGTAGCTGGACTGAAAAAGGAAGTTTAATATATTATGATGTTTCTTTCTTGTAGTGACATTTGTCGTGGGATGGAACACATGTTTGAGAAGAATTTATATCCTAAGACGATCATAGAAGAAGATATTTATGTATCTAATGGGTGTGAAAGTGGAAGCATCTCAGTGAAAATTCTTGTATGCAAAGGTACAAATGTGTGCAGAGATGAACTCGATAATGTAACAATATCGATATCACATATACTTTTACAGAAACGAAACACGTACCCGTTTGTGATAGGGTAAATCCATATGTGATAATCCATTCTGAGGTAGTGTATTACTCTTTAACCAGTACTTAGTTCCTTTAAAAAACACTTAAGTCTAAGAAAAATTGTTACAGATGCCTCTTCTTGTTTTAGGTGCTTCTTTCGAACTAAACTTTCCAAAGCATGCACGCTGATGCAGATCATTTTGCTTGACCACAAACAAGTCCCTATCATCCCAAGATGAATGTTCGGAACACATATGGTTCGTGTCCTGTCTCTATTGGCCACCCTGAATCCATACCATGCGCTTCATGATGGCGCACTACCACCACTCAAGAACATCGTCTCCGGATAAGGATTTCAAAATTTGACGGTTACCGCTCGAAATTTGCGGTAACCAACCTTACCGCTCCGAACCAATTTCGAAATGCGAACGGTTATCGAATTTGAATTCAAAAAATACAAATCGGATTTGAAAAAAATAAAAAAATTATAGAAAAAATTCCATAAAAACTAGAGGCAATTCTAAGACTATCTATGAAAAAAATTTGAAAAAAATATCGTTTGCATCAAGAAATATGAGCTGAAGTATTGTAACCTTGTAAAAAGGGCAAAAAAACAAAAAGACCGAAACGGGCTGAATGCACAGTGCAAATGGCACACTTAGGCCCAACTCAATGGGATAAGACTTCTTGGCTTATCCCCTTCGGCCACAGCAAAAACCCTGTGTTCATCGCTTCGGCCACAGCAAAAACATAGCCTCTGCCGCAAGCTCCGCCAGATCCGTCGCGTAGCCAAGGCAATCCGGAGGAGAAAGGTCAGAAATTGGTCCGGAGAAGGCGGTAACAGAGCGCATCACGGGGAAGTTCGCGCGTCTGGCGACTGAGTGCATCTCAATGGTAACGAGGCTATGCGGGTGGTAAGTCACTAAATCTGAGCGATTTCTTGCTTAAATAGATCGGTTACCGCTAGTAGGAGCTCGCTAGTGTGGTTCGGTGTCGATGCGGTCGATTTATTGTGCGATTTGCTCGGTTATCGACCGAATGCAGTTAGTTTTAAACAATGTGCGCTCGGTTGGTTTGTGTTATGCTTGGTTAGGGTTAGTTCAAAGTGGTTAGTATCGGTTAGGGTTCATTTTTAGGTTGTTAGGGTTGGTTAGTGTTCGATAGCATTGGTTAGCGCCTAGTACTTAGTTTGGCTCAATGTTTATGTTTACTAGCTGTTGGAATTTGTGGAGTGCTAATAGGATGATATATGTTATTGTGCAGTAATCGATGGCGGATAGAGATGTGGTGTTGAAGCACGGGGATAGTTTGGCCTCGAGGTTTAGGTGCAATTACTGCAATAAGAAAAAGAACGGCGGTGGTGCCACAAGGTTGAAAGAACATTTGGTAGGGCACGGATCGAATGTTATACATTGTGATAGGGTGCCTCCAGATGTGCTTGATTACTTCAGACGTGAGCTGGATAGGGCAAGAGATAAGAGGAAAGGAAGGTCTAAGGAGAGGCTTCGGAGGCAAGAGTCAGCAAGAGTTCAGGTAGATTTGACAAGCGATAATGAGGATACGGAAGAGGAACAGGTGCAACGTGCCATGGCTCAGTCTAGGGAGGAGGAAGTGTTCCACACTTCAGGTATTCTTGGTAGAAGGGTGGATGACGCATTCTTTGTGGCTGCAGTGAAAGAAACACAGAAATGAGGTGAGTGATAAAGTTTGTAATGAAATTTATTGTTGTCATATTTCTTTCTTTTTGACTTATGACCATCTGTTGTATAACAGGAGAGGGTGTTCCATCTCCAACTAGCTGGGATATAGATGGTAAGTACCTAGACGAGAACGAGAGTGCATTGAAGAAGATATTTGACAAGTAGAAGCTAGAATAACAAGAGTATGGTGTGACCATCATGTGTGATTCTTGGACTAGACCGATGCACATGAGTATTATTAATTTCCTTTTGTATTGCAATGGACGTATATTTTTTCACAAGTCCATAGATGCGACTGGCTACAGCCAAGATGCCAAGAATTTGAACAAGGTACATTGTTGGCTGCATTGTTAACTTAGCATTGCAATTGTTGCATATTTATTTGGTTGATTCGTTTATGCAGGAGATAAGATCAGTGGTCAATGATGTGGGGCCACAAAATATTGTGTAGATCGTGACTGATAACGGGCCGCATTGAATCCCCGGACGCACTACATGTATGGTATGGGTCCAACCTTGTTAGAAGATCTCCAGGAGGCATTCGAGAGGATGACCGATGCTAGTACTGTCGCGGAAGCACTTAATGAGATTGAAATGTATCGGACAAAATCTCGGTCATTCGTTGGTCCGCTCGCTTCACAGATGGCATGTGACGGTAGGACTCCACCTGGTACGAATTGCGTTGACATATCTAACTGTTACATCTATTTATCTACTTTTCTAAATGTTACATCACTTTACCTACTTGCAGCGCAATGGTGGTCTATGTTCGGTTCATCTACACCTACACTAATGATGCTTGTCAGGCGCCTACTGTCTCAGTGCGTTTTATCTAGTGAGTGTGAGAGGAACTGGAGTACATTTGCATTTATCCACATGAAAGTTCGCAACCGGTTAAGCTACAGGAAGCTTCATAAGTTGGTATATGTAACCTACAACCTGCAAATACAGAATGATTTGGATGCAGGCATTAGGTCGACTGTTGATGATGATCCATTGCAGCGGCTTATGGAGCTCACATTGAATGAGGAGAACAATCCACTCTAGGACTGGATGGAGATCGGTAGATCAAATGCTACCCCAGAGCTTGATGAGGACACAGGTAGTGATATACTCCTGTCAACTCATATGGTAACAGACATAGTGAACCCACATGATTTGCACCATACACTATCACAATAGGCTACTAAAGTGATAGGTGACACACACACGGGAACGAGGAAGAAGCGATTTGCGCATCCAAAGAAGAGCAAGAAGATTAAGGGTAAGGGCAAAAGACAAATGCAAAGCGATGAGAGCACGGGCAGTGTCACAAAGAGTCTAATGACAGTAGCTCAAAGATAGATAATGGTGATGATGATGGTTAGAGAGACAGTGCTCCTCCACACCCATCCTCTGACGTTGCTCCTGTGCAATTCACTGGTGAGAGTCAGTTTACACATACCACACAGGACGAGAATCATGGTGCCCCATCCTCACAAAGGCATGACATACGGGGTGGCCATAATGGACCACAAGATAGTGCGAGCTATTTCAGCAACTATGGTATGGAGAGTAGTTCTACATCGTATCCATATGACTATCCTATCTCCGATGCTCAGTTAGAGCCTCTTATTCAGTGGGTCTATGAGTGGCAAGATTTTGAGTTTTATGCCATATTGTACGGACAATGGTCAACCACTTCTGCATGGATGGGGCAAAGTTGGGCAGAATTTAAGGTAGAGTTGTTATCTACACGACGGATAATGATCATGTCCATGGAGGAGTACAATACAACTAAATTTAATCACCCCCAGTTAGAAGCTGGTGGTACTGAAGGTGATGATAATTTACTTTCTGTAACTACTTTATCTACATACTATGGTATTGTACTAATTTTTTTTCCATCTCTTAGGTTGCATGTGGCGTGGATACTATACAAACTACATTTTAAGCATCGAACATCACTTTAGTAAGTATTGATGGATGACATGCGATTATATTTCTAACCTTTGTATGGACAATTTGACAAATTTATTAATTTGAGGTGCTACTTACGTAATATATGCATATATTCGATGAAACAATTATATGGTCATGCTCGTATTGCTATTAGTATCTATTTGTTTCCTTGAAAATTTCCAAAATATAGTAAAGGTCATGTCAAAAATTTTCCTCATTTTTTACAGTTTTTTTCCCTGTATGATATATGCAAGGAGTAGATAGTATGATTAAACAGAACATAGCAAATCTTATGCCATATTTATTTCTATTTTTCATGACTTTTTTGTTATTTTTAATGATTTTTTTATTTTCTTGAACTTCATGGAAATTCAAATAATGCATTTGGTAACCAACAAAATTCGATCGGTTATCGTCAAAAAACGCTCGAATTTCGACCAATTCGATTATCATCAAAATCTATCGATAAATCGCAGAAACTATTCAGTTACCGGTCCAATTTGCTCGGTAACCGATGGTCCAATTCGGCCGGATTTTGGCACCGATTTGCAAAATTGCCTAATTGAATTTGTATGAATTTTCATCAAATTTCAAGCGGTTATGACGATAACTGTGGTTTTTCAGTAACCGCCAGGTGTTAGTGTTCATTTGCCAAAAGAATTTATAAACCTTGCTCCCGATGCCTCGCAAGCCCGTGTATCTCGCATGGAGAAAGGAATGAAACCAAGGAGAAATTTCCAACGGGTGTAAGTGGGGGAGATCGCTCTACAAGTTTGGGGGAGAATTGTAAGCTTTGTGTTGCTTTTATAGGCGCAAAACTTCAAACGCAGCACGAAAGATTCATTTAAGCTCAACTTTACACAGGATCGGACGCTACTACTTATTTATCTTCTTATCGAAATTTGATTTGGCGGATTAATGTGACTGTACCAGATTGTACTCCCCCGATGGCTTGGCACATGCGGAGTTCCACTGCTACAAAATCTACCATAGATTATGACTCATCACTACTGCCGATTGTATAAGAACTGACAGTAAAATTGTATCATTGTCGTTTTCTCCTATGCCTGAATTACGATGGAACCGCTAAGAACCAACGCTGATAATAGGTATTAGTGTTGATTCTAGTCATGAACCGACATTAATAATTGCTACAGTATAAAGGGTGATTCCTTCTTCTCCAAGGCCGATCAGAGTAGAACCGACCGACGCGCCCATCATTTTTGCTGTTCTTACCGTTGGAGTATTCAAAATTTGAAGGAATCAAAGTGCTCCAATATTAGTAAGATGGTCTATATCTCATATTTTGTTAGATTTACTTGCTAGATTGCTCTAGGTTTGATGGTTGGTGCTTATTCAATGGTGATGAATTTTGGAAGGAGGTAGAGCTCTAATTGAGCTCTAATTTAGAAAAAGATTGCAATTTTGTCATGTGAGATGTATAGAGATAATCTATATTTTATTTGTAGTTAGATTTATTTGCTAGATTGCTTTAGGTTGGAATGTAGGTGGTTGTTCTATGGTGATAAATTTTGGAAAGAGGTAGAGATCCAATCGAGATCTAATTTAGAAAAAGTTTGTAATTTTATTATTATTAGATGTATAGAGATGATCTATTTTATTTGTAGTTGTCTTTACTTGCTATATTACTCTAAGTTTGAATGTAGGTTGTTGTTCTCTGGTAATGCATTTTGGAAGGAGTAAGAGCTCTAATTAAAATCTAATTTAGAAAAGTCACAATTTTGTCATTGTAGATGTACAGAGATGATTTAAAGAGTATATTAAAAACACATGTTAATATATGTGGTTGCGTACATTAAAATCTAGCTCTAATTTTCTAGTACGTGGATTACGAATATTTTTAAAGTCTTGAATTTAATTAATAATCCAATAGATTTTCTCTATTCATTAATTAACATAGTAAATTTAACATAATTGATAGAATACTATGTTATAGGGATGATATGTCCACTCACGGGTTGTAGTCGGAGACAACAGCTTTTGGAAGGTGGGTCCTCCGACCCAGTCCAAGTACCTAAAGGAGGTGGGTCCATAAATAGGGATCAATCAAGATGCAAGGTAATTCAATAAATTTCTTCTAGAATTTAAAATATTTAATGATTATAAGTTGTATAGGTTTAATTATAATAATTTACAGATGGACCGGTCATGGATATACAAGGATTATGGGCTAGAGTTCTTTAATGGCGTTGAAGCTTTTTTTAGGGCTACTGTAGCATACAAGAAGCCAAAAAGGAAGTGTGCCTATCACTATATATGATGTTTGTGTATCAACTATAAGAACGAGAAACCGTTTTTAAACATAGAGCAGATTCGTGCACACTTTATTTGTAGGAGTTTTAAGACTGGCTATACTCATTGGGCTGAGCACAGTGAACTTCAAGATGTTGTGCATGAAGAGAAACCAACAATCGAAGAAGACAGAAGCAACGATATGACGGCTAACGAGGACTTCAATATGTCGGCATTCGAAGATACTTTTGTTAAAAACGATGGAGGTGATATTTTTGTGGCAACAATGAATGTGACATAGAACAAATATTGCGTGATAGGGAAGGAGACTTCACCAGTAAACAACAATATCAAAAGTTCCAGCGCATGGTAGAGGACTACTCTAAAACATCAGTTTACTCGAACTGTAAAGATGAGAACACACTACACGACGGCACCAAATCAGCGACCCCAAATATGTCGGTAAAAGCCTCATCGGCGATATAACCCTGGTCGGTAAAAATTATTGCCAACCTATATTTCAGTCACTTAAAGCCCGACCAAGAAAACTATTATCGACCAACACCTTTTTGCCAACCAACAATTTGATGGTGTGACGGAAGAAACACCGACCGATAACTTTTGCCGACCAACATACTTTTGCGAACTGATTGTTCTTTTACGGACCAGTAGTTTGATGAACATAATATTATTAGCGACAGATGGTGCGAAGCCAAGAATTCAAATATTTTAAAAAGATCAAACCATGTATAGATAGCATATCTGTCGGTAATTAGTATTGTACATGTTACAACAATCAAATTAATTTGCAATTTCCAGTCACCATAAGAATCTCACGTACATTTTCACCAAATGCTCATAGTTCACAGTACTACATTCAAATAGGAAGTCCATAAGCCATGGATTCACCACAATAATCACATACATTTTCAACCGAAAGCAGTCCATATTCCACAGTACCACATACAACTATTAATCAACTTCACTTATCCAACTTACATAATTGCATGCTCAAAATACCAAATGATAGCATTGTTAAACAAAAGCTCCCATTTCGCATATAAAGCTCATAGTTCAAAAGCCACAAAACAAGCATTCATCAGCATGTTGTCGTGTAGAGCTCAAAACTGCTAGTTAGCACCATCCAACACTACCTGACAAAATTTACCACTGAATCAGTTGCATGTGCTAATAGAAAGTTAGTCATATTAGTCTATTTGATCATACTATGCAACCAAGTATTGTACATACAGAGATAAAGAAAGCTCTTTTATAGTAAAAATTACCAAAACGTTATCTTCTTGAACAAAATCAATCATCCTTATTCTTAAATTAGCTATCATAAGCAAAATTTATGAAAACTATATTAGGCTATCCATGCACAAGCTGAAATAAACTCTTAATATGGCATGTATGGGTCATCAGCATGCCATGCTCACAAAACTTGGCACAATCTGATGTACCTTTAGGCACTTTGCAATTCTTTATTTCATTTTAGGCTACTAAAATCATCATCTGAACATTTCAGCTTAGGCTGCAAGTTCAACCTGGCACACACGGCAGCAGAACGACAACAGAACACATGCAGATTAAGTTGTAGACCATAGATTCAAATTAGCAGATGCTAACTGGTTTGACTGGATATAGCAGAAACTCATCCAACCCAATGCAATGTGCAGGACTACTTCTCCAACCTTTGAAGTAGTGATAGTACAATGATGTACCAAATTTTTAATATGATCATATTTGAGTTGCACAGCGTAACAGCAAGCTAAATGACAGAAACAGATGAAGAATCAATCTATGGTGAATATCAAAATACTTGCAATACGATGGCATGAGTTTGATATCTAAAGTACTCTTGGTTTGCCTTTATAGCATCACAGAACGTCCACCAATACGGGCCACTTCTCGTAGTACATCTCAGCACGCCGTGCAAACGAGTCCATTGTCCACATCTTGATCGTTTAGCTTCAGCATTTGCTTGGTTTTGTCGTCTAGATCTGCAAATAGGGAGGGAACAATGTAACAATTTCACTTTGTAAGAAAGCATGCTGATAATAAGATTGCATAAAAATTGGATGATCTACATTGCAACTGGACTCATGCATATACATATTTTTCACATACATAGTTTCACGAACATAACCACCACTTGGTAAAAGCTAACTTGTAACACTCAACCCATGAAGTATACTACATACCCAAATACTAAAGAACAATAAAAGTAGCAAATCATCTTTGGAGAATGCAAGGTGACAGGCTAAACCTGAAAGAGTACTGCTGAACCATGGAGACGACCATGTGTGGTTGTGGATGTCAAATCACCATGCCTACGGCTGCACCTTGTGCACCATCTTTTCCTATAGTTACCGGCAACAATCACACAAATCTACATAAATAAGCAAAAGGGAATGATAAGATGGCCTGTAATATGTTGGTTTACAGTGGAGCAAAATACCACTCCTATACAATATTTCTCTCATGGACATCTACTGATTAGCTTGTGTTACTGTTGCTATAAGCATATATTCTAGTATTGGCCATCAGTTGCCCATTATTCAAAGTACTAGTAGTGCTGCTAGTTGACTACTACTAATATACTATTATACAACTAGTCAAAGTTAACAGTACCTGCATCAAGCAATATCCTTGATCGGTTTCTAAATCTACCAAATTATAAGCTAACAGTAACCCCCCCCCCCCCCCCCATTCAGAAAAATATATTTGCAAGTCAAATTTGCAGCTGACTAATAGATGCATATTCAGTAGCCAAAATGACTCACATGCACTGGCTCAAGGCAGTAGGCTAACAACAGCATATTCAGTTCAAAAAAAAAAAACCCAAAATGTTTACATTTCCATGGATGGCAACATGAAGCTCTACTCAAATTAGTGGCAAAACTAAAATACTGAATAACATACATTGGCATTTGGTATGCAGAGCAGTATGAATCATGAAGCAGTAATGCAATACTCAAAACTACCTCAATTCTAGGAACATATGTGACTATTTCTAGGAAGGGTGTGACCTATAAGTAATAGATTTGACTTTATACATGAGTCACAAACTTCTCTTTCTTGTTCTACCAAATCAATGTGAGATAAGCTTCATCAAGAGTTTCAGCTACAGAATAAAATAAAATGTTTTGATCCTCTAGCACTTGGATATAGCGATAATGCAATATCTCTTAAAGAAGGAAAATTCTCTCTATTACTAGAAAGAGAAAACTGTTGAACCACATATACCCCAAAATCAGTAACAAGGCACGGTAATATTTCTAGCAAGTCATATTAAATTTACACCTAAGACATAGCAGAAAAAATTCTATATAATTTGCTAGATAAACAACTGTAACAACACCCAAAAATAGCAAACAAGATCTCAGTTTTGACCATCCTTCCCCTACCTTGCTAACTTCAACTCCAAAATCAAATATTTTTGAACAAAAAACTAAAAAGTAGTGGAGGACACCACCTATTGTAGTCGTTACCGAACTGCAGGACGAGATCTGAGTGGATGCTATGTTGTGGAAGTGGCCAGGGGCACACTGGCATTCCTCAGGCCAACACGAGTTGTAGTAGTCGCCGGATGGAAGGACCAGATATGCGGGGGGATGAGGTGTAGATAGCGCTAGTGATGAAGGGTCTATGGTGAGGAGGACCGGCGGTGGAGGGAGGCCACACCTGGGAGGAATGACATCAAGGGAGCCGTGGTAGGGAAGGCTAGTGGTAGA
The DNA here is from genome assembly GCF_958298935.1 of Phragmites australis. Classification (NCBI taxonomy): domain Eukaryota; kingdom Viridiplantae; phylum Streptophyta; class Magnoliopsida; order Poales; family Poaceae; genus Phragmites; species Phragmites australis. The sequence goes on from NC_084929.1 coordinate 5,242,739, forward strand.
GTAAGGTGTGGTTGGGGCCGGTGGAGAGGTTGTCGTACTGGATAGCTGCATGCGAGATGGGAAGCAACATCGAGCGTCCTGATCGGGGAGCTAGTGGGGCAGCGGTGGGCTGCTAGCCGGTCAGGGAGAGGTGACAGTGCAATAGGCTGGCCAATTGGGCAAGGGCGTGCTAGGGATTTGGGAGCGGCTAGGGATTTTAGGAGGGAGCGGCATGCAGACAAGGGTTGTATAATGGGGAATTTTGGGAGCATGCTAAGTCTATGTGTTAGGCGTGTTTCCAAGTTCCGCTGCGCACCTAATTTTCATTTGTGTGCGGGTTAGAATCAGCGACTTACAGGTTGAGCCTCTATTTTTGCCAACCAATCAATCATTGAACATCTAAAGAATTTCCGACAGATAGATTGATGCTAAAGATCTAACAAATACCGACCAATTATTTGTTGACAAAAATTGGATTGCCGATCGACTGCTTATCGCTATGCTTTGTCGACCAACTGTGTATTGGGAATCCTCAATTTTTATTGACTGATGCCCAACGTTAATATTGTATCATGGTGTAGTGATAGCATGTTACATGTGGTGTTGACACTGATGCAAATGAAGGCTAGCAATGGTTGGGCCGATAAGTGCTTCAATGAATTGTTAGAATTTTTGAGGGAATTGCTTCCAAAGGGAAACATGTTGCTCGAAAGCACGTACTATGCTAAGCAGATTGTCTACCAGTTGGGATTGCAAGTAAAGAAAATACATGCATGTGGAAACGACTGCATGTTGTTTCGCGGTGAGGATAAAGACTTGTAAGCATGTTGCGTTTGCAATTTACCATGGTACAAGCGCAACATTGATGATATCGAGAGCGATTATGTGGGGGTGAAGAGAAAGAAGAAAAGATCTCCCATTAAGGTGGTTTAATATTTCACTATAATCCCCCATTTAAAGCGATTATTTAGTAACAAAGCGAATGCCGAGTTGATGTGATGGTACGCCGAACAACTGGACCTAGAAGAAATGAACCTCAGAAATGATCTACATTACATACAATTAGACAACGGCAAAAAAAAACTTCCCACAGCTTGCTACACTATGAGCAAGGAAGAGAAGATCAGCCTATGTGGTTGCTTGTGTGATGTCAAAGTTTCGACTAGTTACTCCTCCAACACCAAGAGCTTAGTAAACATGAAAGATAAGAAGTTAGTTGGAATTAAATCTCATGATTGTCCCATGATGATGACGCAGATGCTTCCAGTTGTAATTAGAGGTATTATGCCAGATAAGGTCTGAAATCCAATCGTAAAGTTGTGTTTGTTTTTGCAATTACACAAAAGTGGGTCATTGATCCGAACAAACTGACAAAGCTGCAGGAAGATGTGGTCCATATTATATGTCAGTTTGAGACTATTTTTCCTTCAACATTTTTTGATGTAATACCCCATCTAATTGTTCGCATTGTGGGTGAGATAAAGAGTCTTAGCCCTATGTCTCTGCATCATATGTATCCTTATGAAAGGTACAAAGGGTTCTGAAGAAATATGTTCGTAACCAAGGTCACTCGGAAGGTTTTTCCCAAGGGTGGACTACAGAGGAGGTCATTGAGTTTTGCATTGACGACATAAAATTGAACGCGATTGGTATGCCTATATCTCGCTATGAGGGGAGGCTAAAGGGGAAAGAGACGATAGGTCATACTTCAATCCATAACAAAGATCATGTTTCATTCACTCAAGCTTATTTCGTAGTTCTGCAACAATCAGTCGTAGTGGACTCATATGTCAATATGCACATGAGCATGCTACGCTCCACACATCCAACGAAGTCAGAGGATTGGATCGCAAGAGAGCACAAAAATAGTTTCGATAATTGCTTACGTAAACACATGATGGGTAAGGATACCGACGATGTTCAGTTGGAACTATTGGCTAATGGCCCATCAACTACGATCCGCACATTCCAAGCGTACGAGATTAACAGCTATACATTTTATACGGTCCGCACATTCCAAGAGCACTAACTAAAATAGCAGTTTTTTGGCCCGCTCGCACATTCCAAACTCCTTTCCTTTTTATTTTCCCTCCCAGGATGAATCTCTTTTCCTCTCTGTTTTGGCCCACTCGCGCGCGTCGCCGGCCCAGCCTCCCCGCACGCACAACCCAGCTTGCCCGCTCGCCCACGTGTGAGCTCAATCGCTCACGTGTCGGCCATTCCATCGTTCGCCCGCGTCGTCTTCCTCCCCACTCAGCCGCGACACTGCGCCACTCGCCACCTCAACAGCCGCCTCCCCAGGAAATATCTGGCCGCCACATTGAATGCCCAACCACTTGCTGCGTTCTCACTCTCTCTCCTCTCTCCGCTCTCTCCCGCGCGCAGCCCGAGCGCAGTGCCGCCATTCCGTGGGAAAATATCATTGTCGGTCGCCATCCCATTCCTTAGGACAGCACAACGCGCCCACCACCTCTTTGTAGCGCCCTCTCCCTCTATAAATAGAGTGCCTTGGCCTCTCTCTCTTTGTCTCCCCACGCCACCACCACAAGAGTATTTCCGCTGCTATGACCTTGTTGTCGACGTTCTTCCCCACGAGCTGACGAGGAGCACCCAGAGGACAAAACCATCCCTCAGCCGCTCTCCATCGACTAGAAACCTAATGGGAGCCCGCCCGTGCCGGTAGTCGACCTGCCTCCACCATCACCACACCATTGCTCGACTGGCCACCATCCAGCTTCTCACCATTTCTCAACTCGGTGAGCTTCCTGCTCCCTCGCGCAACCCCCCTAGCTAGCATATCGTCACCCTATGCTTCCCTTCGCATAACCTCATGCAGTCCCATGTTTTAGCTCTGCCGCCGTGCTATTTCTCATCGCCGGTGTACATGCGCCCCTGTGTGTGGTCCAACTGTCATGCCGTAAAGCCAACGAGTGTTAGGCTCCTTCTTGCATTAAAATCACACGTAATCTAGGGGATACGCTGTCTAATTTCTGTGCAGCTGCATAGACCGCCTTCAGTTGCCGTCTTGCATCGTTCTGGCCCCGGACTGCCGCCGATAAGCCCCTAGATGAACCCGTCGTCGTGTGTAGAAGCCCGGCGACCATCCATTGTCGTGAAACCTCATCGGATGGGTGATTCTGGCGAGCCCTCCAACGTAATCGCTTGTCGTCGATCCCCCCTTCGCCGCCTAGCGCGTCCGCACGCCCACACGCTCGTGGATCGGCCGCATGCCATGGCTCAGCATGGCTGAGTGGGCCACTGCTCTACTTGCGTGCTGCTGGCCTGCCAGGCTAGCCCGGTCGCCACGAGCCTCGCCTTAGTGGGCTGGCCTAGGTTTGCCGCCCGCGAACCGGTCAACCCAACCTGAGCAGGGCCAATATTGTGCAAACCAAGGCCGGCTCGACCTATCTAGGCCCAAGTCTGAGCCAAATTTATCCCAACCACGTACTTTTCATATGGGCCTAGGCTACTGTTTAGGTGGGTCCCACTCATGAATAGTGTTATTTCATATTTTCTCGATTAATTTTAGATTAAAACTTCCGATAGTCATAACTTCTCTATTCTAGCTCCGATTTTGGTGATTCTTTCGCCAAAATTAATATAAATTCGAGATCTATCTATTAATCATAGTGTGATATCCTTTGGGGATCATTTGGATTTCCATTGGTGTTATTTTATTCTTCCTTAGCATAGCCCATTAATGATCATAATCATAATTACATAACCGCTATAATTCTATGAGTGATGTGTGGGGAGTGTCAGGAGCGAGGAAGATCCTGACTACAACTAAGATCTTGAAGAAAACCTCGAAGAAGGCAAGTCCTATCCCCTTGATCATATTTGACCTATGTTTTCAAGTAACCTACACGATCAACTAAAACATAGCTTATTATCGCATGTGCTATATATCGTGTTTTCTTTAAAAACTGTTTATAATAGTTAAATCCTATCAACACGTACCATGCCTTAAATGTTATCATCCAGAGCACATATCACCCTAGGATTACCTATTGTTATCTATATTAATGACGGACGACGCTTTGATATCTAGCATGCTTAGGATGGAATACGTCTCCTTGGAGATGTCGCTTTTTAAAATACATCTCCACATAGACAATGATTTATTGTTACCAATGATAACTCATATACCATGAATCCTTGATGATTGTGAATTCTATGATGGTTGTGAAATCCTTGATATCATAGGGATGTGTAGGGTGATGTGTAAAAATAGGTGAAAACTGTTTAGCGGAGGCAGGTGGAGTAGTACTCTAGATGAGGATGCTCCTAGGGGCTTAAGTCACCTCTGTGATGTTCGTTGCTAGAAGACACCTGCCCCGGCTGCTTAAGGACCGAGTCATTGTGTCGTCTGGCCTAGCCACCCCATACAACCATGCGTCATGAATGGGCAGGACTTGACTTCTCCTTTACCGGACTGAGTTGGGCATCATACTAGGTGGCTGAGAGCAGCGAGCAGTCAAGTGACCATCTGTCCCTCTGTCCCTCTGTTTGAAGGTTGTTAGAACAGGCCTAGGCTTAAAAAGGGGGCTAGCCTTTAGTACATGACCTCTGGTACTTAGGGGTAAATCTCATAGAAAAGTCCGACAGAAAAGGTGATTGGAGTGTCTTAGTATGATTTGCTCCTCCGCTTGCAATGGTTGGAGGCTGAGCATATCGCATGGGTATAGTGTACAACCTCTGCAGAGTGTAAACCTATTCGAATAGTCATGTCCATAATCATGGACATGCGAAAGCCGCAATCATGTTGACTAGGCTCGGGGTGCGTGTGTCTTGATGAGCGAGTGTGTGGACTAGATGTCCTTGTGATAATGTTGCTGGCTTAATCTTTCAAAAGCTGTGTGGTACTAGAGATGCACTAGAGGTGATGATAGGGACTGTGGAGTGAGGTGTAGCCCCTCCTAGGACCAAAAAACCCCCAAATATAGCTTGTTACCTAGTTTTGAACTATTTAAACTATTTTAAAGTCAATCGTAGATGATACAATTGGATACCTGCATAAACTGCTTTACGCTTAAAACTAAACCGTAAAACCTTATCCTTGAATTACCCCCGTTATGTATCTATCAACACCTTGAAGTAGTATAGGACTTGTTGAGTACCTTCCGTACTCACTCTTGCTGTCATTCAGATGAGGAAGCCAATACTGACTTCACGGGAGGTGAAGACGAGGATAAATAATAGTCTTAGAAGCCGCATTCGCACCCTAGCTGCTTATGGCTTGGGCTTCCGTTTTTCGCTGTGTTTTGTTGGCCGCTCAGCCAGGTTTGTAATACACAATATGGTTTGTAACCTTTTGTACTCTGAACCTTAGTATTTATGTACAAAGTTTGATTGTGATACTACAACTATTATACTGTGCGTATCAGCTACTTGATCCAGGGGACTGATACGGGAGGCATAGGAGATCCCGGGTTGGGGTGTTACAAGAATCATTCGTACTTACCAAGGATATTGCATAAGTCTTCTATGTAAAGGACCCGGACCTAGCTAACAAGGAGGAGCGTCACATGGTTCTTCAAAGAAAAAGAAAGATTTTTGGTGTTGAGGATGTTGTTGACGAAGAAGACTATGATAAATTTGATGACCTGCCTCCTTTTGGAGAGAATGTTGAACTTCTTCTCATTGATGACACTGAGAAAGCTACCTACATATACCGTGACCATAACAAAGCATTAATTGTTTAATGAAAGCAGCTTTCATGTATTTGGTGAAATTTGTATAAATTTAGGATAAGCTTTAATTCGTATCGATAATATGTATAGATGATGCAAGAATATGCTTTAATTTATATCGAGAGCATGTATGAAGTAATAATATGCTTTAATTTAAATTTAGGACACATAATAGAAGAATATTTCCTAAGAAAAAATAAAAAAATATCAATGCCAATTTGTACCTAGAACCGGCACTAATACATATATCAATGCCATTTAGTACCTAGAACCAACACTGATGCCTTATCTATATAGCCATCACTTAGAACCGGCACCTCACTCGCTCTATTCAGCCCGATGTCGCCGCTTATGCCGCCACCTCCTCTGCGCTCTTCCACTCGCAGCGCTGATGTGCCACTCCTCCTCCCGACGTGACCCCAATGCCGGTGGCCTCCTCCTCGGCAACCTCCTCTACGCGACCCCGACGCCGGACGCCAGCCGGAGGCAACACGTAGCCGTCTTCTTCCTCACGACATGCCGTGCAAGCCCCCCCCCCTCTCCGTCGACCACCTACTCCGGCCATCCCCGATCCAAACCGACCCTACCATGAGTTCGCCCAAGCTGAGGTGAAGCTCATACGCCCCTCCTCCCGATTACTCCAGTTTGTAACATTCATTAGCAGCCTGGGAAAAGTGTTTAAAAGGAAATAATTATCTTGCAAAAAAAGACACGTTGAAGAGTTGCATGTCTTATTAGCAAGCTCCTGAGATTTTATCTTTGCACATTTATATTCAATCAATTGTTCTAATTAAACTTTGTACTTAAATATTGTTCCATACATATCTGGCAAATTTGGCTTCAATGAACCACCTAATAAGATTTCGAGAAATAAGTTTAAGTCTCTTAAAATAATGATTGTGCTCGTTCATAAAAATTGTTTAGGGCCATAACCAATGTTTATACATATTGCCTAGGAAGAGAACATATGCACTGAATCTATCTAGTGGCATTTTATGCATAGGCTACTACCTCAATACTTCGCTGATTTTGTCTTCGTGCATGTTCATTTTGTACCTTAACCCTTGAGATGTGTTATTGTCTATAGAGATAATTAATGAACTGCATACATGCTTATAGATCCAACTGATTGTCGTGTGAAATTATTTAGCTTCAAGCTTGTGGATTTGGAACATATCTAGTTACCAAATAGCAATATTGCTCACACAATTGAGTGGCTAGAGTTGACTATATAGTTGTATTTTTTTATCAATTACCTCTAATGCACGTGATCTGAAAAATATTGTTGTATATGTTATGAATTTTAAGATCTGTATTAAATATACATTGTTGATGATTAGATTTGGTATTTATAGTTGTCATTGCAGCAATGACTAGTTTAATGGACGACCAACGATCAGTACATCCGCCGATGAACAGTGCTCTGACCACTATGAAGAGTGCTCCGACCATGATGAATAGTGCTCTGACCATGGTGATAGTACTTTGACCACAGAAAACAGTACTCGGTTAGGTGAACAGTACTGTGACCGGTGAACAGTACTTTATGACCATGACCAATGACTATGATCAGTGATCACAACCAGTGAGGCAATCAGTGACCACAATTTGTTTCAGCAGTTGGTCAGATTCAAATACATGGATACGTCAAACATGTAGTCGAATCCAAGAAGGTCAAAGCAATAAAAGATACTCGGATAGATATATGGGAGTTTACATGGTCGATTAGGAAAGATATGTTAGTTATAGAAAGTTTGGAGATCAAAAGGTATAACCGAATCATATCTGTAAGTCTTGTTTGGTTTAAATTAGCAGTTCTGATCTCTTACGGCTAAGACATGCCGCCTTTAAATATGAGAGGGTCATGACTGATTTAAAAAATTAACCAATCGATCAAAAACAATCTACTTTACCTTTCATCTTTTGCCTAGCTCCTGTAGTCCCGTTCTCTTTTTCAATCTATATTGTTACCTGTTCTTGATCTCAACGACCAAAGATAAGCCACCGGCCATTTGCGCTCCGATGGGGTCCCTCCCAAGCATGGGTGATGATGAAGGTCTGACGACGCAGTGCCACGATCGGGGTATTCTGAGTGTTGCTCACCGGATATTACACATGAGGTGCTCAGTGTGTTGGTGTGGCATCTTTTTACATCAACACACTTTTTGGCGACTCCGGTGGGAAGAAACTTTTAGCTGTCTTTTAGCTGAATTTTAAAACCTTAGCCATGACGAACGGATCCGAAGTCGACCCTGACAACATAATTGTCGCCGCCATCAAGGAGCTAGATGAGGAGGCACAACAAGAATATGAAAGGCGCAAGATGGAGTTCGACAGGGCGTTTGCTTTGTGTTACCAAATGATGAGGTAGTGCATCGTCCGGAAGGGAGGAGATTTCATGCATATCTATACCAAGTCCGAGGTAACTCCCACTGTAAGTAACACACCTCCTTCTGAAGAGAAAGTTGTTTTGATGATTGATCAACAAGTAGGTGTTGTTATAAGTAACAAGTTTGATGCATTAGTTAAGGATTTTAATCAACCACTCAGTAGCCGTTTAGAGTCTATGGTTCTTGAGATGCAAAATATTAAGGATATACTAAAACATCCAATATCACATGATGCTAGTGCTTAAACTTCTAATAATGATGGTAGAATTCAGCAAGGTTTGCTTGATTCATCGGTAAAATTTATACCACCTATGTCTACACAACAAAGTATGTCGATGGAACAAATTTATAGCTGAACTAATGTTGTAGGTTTGGCCAATGCTGTGACACCACTGCCTACTTCACTAGATGCCACTAAACCGAAGGTCACACCATTTGCTTTTCCATTATCAAACACTACACCTAGTATAATTAACTCGGTTCCACATGTCGCTAATAGTAACAGCCAAGTTAATGAAATTTCAGAAAACATACCGGTAACTCCATATAATACCGTTGCATATAGTACACCACCTATACCTCCACAAGGCTCCGGTATCCCTTATGGTCCATTCCGGAAGCTTGTTTCAAAGTGCCTCCACAAAGTACTCCATATACGTAGCCCGTTGTGCCATATTATCATGATACACCACCACATTCCTTTGGGCAGCAACAACAAACTAATGTAATTCCTACTTGGCCCCCGGCCGAGCAACCTATGAGGCATGAAAATATTAGAGAGCAAATGACCAGTTTTTTGAAGGAATAGTTTGGGGTAGAACCTAAGGGTAGAGCACGTGTCTATCAAAAATCATATCCTGATTTCTATGATAATATTCAGTATTCTAGAGGGTATAGAGTGTCTGAGTTTATTAAGTTTACTAGGGATGATGGTAAAACTACTCTAGAATATATCGCTCAATTTATCTTGCAGTATGGTGAAGCTAGTGCTAGTGATATGTTAAATTGAGATTGTTTCCTTTATTATTTTCTGGCACTGCATTTACCTGGTTTACTTCGTTGGCACCTAATTCTATTTATACGTGGCCCTAATTAGAGCAGAAATTCATGAGTATTTTTATACTGGGGATACTGAGCTTAGATTGTCACATTTTACATCAGTTAAACAAAAACACAATGAGTTCATCATTGAATACATTCGAAGGTTTAGATATACAAGAAACCAATGTTTTAATTTGACAAATTCTGATAGAGATTTGGCCGACTTAGCTTATTCTGGTTTACTTTCTCATTTAAAGAAAAAACTAGAGAATCACGATTTCTTATATGTTAGCCAAGTATTGCAAAAAGATCTGGCTCAAAGCCGGGCTAAAGAATCTAGAAATTTTTATAGATCAAATGATAGAGTAAGAGAGGATCATCCTAATATGCACATGCTTGAGTATGAATCTGAAATTTTGGACGATGGTGATGTTGATGTATGTGTGGCCAAATAGGCTTGGTCTTCTAAGTCTAAACTATTCGTTTGCTCTGCTCTGAAGCTAATGCATCCTAAGAATCAGCAAGAAGAAATTAAGTTTAATTTTGATGTAGCAAAGTGTGATAGAATATTTAATTACTTGCTACATGAAAAAAAGATTAAGCTGCCTCATGATCATGTGATTCTACCATTAGATGAATTAAAGACGCGAGCTTATTATAAGTAGCATACTTCTTATTCTCATGCTACTAATGATTGCAATGTTTTCTGTCGACAGATTCAATCGGTTATTTATAGAGGACGGTTGAAGTTTGCGGAGATGCATGTAGACCTTCAACCGTTCCTGGTTAATACAGTTGATCTGCATGACAATAGCATATTAATTCGGCCAAACCAAGCTGAATCAGCTAAATGGAAATAATCGTTGGTGAAGAAAGTCCAAAGCCTTTGAGGGAGAACAAAAACTTGTTGAAAGAGGCGTTACTTGAAACTCCCGAAGGCAAAGGATTGGTCAAGACTGCAGAGAACACTTCAGCCGCTCGGGAGCATGTCAATGCTAAGCCAAAGAATACAGAGCTTGGCAAGTGGAAAATCAATGAGATGAAAAAACATGACAAGGTTGAGAAATTCAAGCCCACTTTCAAGCAACTCTTGTCTAAATATGAGAAAGATAAGGTCGTCCAAGTAAATACAAATCAGCCAAGTGAAGCTAAGCGATCAAGATAACCTTCAAGGCAAGGAGTACGCAATCATCATCAATCGAGGGAGGATAATGCCACTAACATCTACCCGCCATTCGGTATGGCACCATGGTCCTGGATGCCTCCTCCAATGCTTTTTCCTTCTTGCCCAACTTAGGGCTATAACGGTATGTGGATGTCACCCCCTCCTATGCAATTTAATCCTTTTTATTCGATGTGGACAATACCATGAAGGCTGATATGTGATAGAATATCACGTCTAGTCCATGATCGATTAAAGCGTACATATCAGTCTAGTGATGTTCAATATACTAGAGATGTGAATAAAATATACCGGACCAAGGAGGGTAGTGCTTATACTCAAATTTCATATTCTAATGTTGATAAATCATGTGCTACAACTGCTGATATTATTAAGATTAGTTCAATGAAAATATTGGCCGAAGAACTTGGCAGAGGATCGATTATTTTTTGTGATAAATCGATCAAATCTAAACACATATCTACTGTTGTCCAAGTTGTTCCAATAACTAATGATCATGAAGAAAGTAGCACCAAGACGCTTTCTAAATACCTACAACCGAGGTGGTGTCCCTTAGGCTTATCTCACATAAAGAAACGAAAATTGCAGCGGCTACGCAAGCAAGAATTGGTGGAGCAACAAGCTGAAAAGTTATGAGATGCTACTTTCAATGAGGTTAAGACAATGCAACTCGTGAAGCAAATATGGGTACCAAAGCTAGATGTTATAACAGCTCCTACAACAATAACCCCTTCACCAACAACAACATTGGTGCCTATGCAAGATGACAAGAAAGATAGAGAATTACTTGATTATGGAGAATCACCAGTGCATGCTAATGATGCTTCACCAACCAAAGGTTGGACATTAATATAATTTTTATGTTACCTTCGAAGTTTCGGTTAAATGGTGTAGTGAATCAATAAGCAAAGACTTACGGTTGATGTATTAGTTACCATCGTCCTAAGGTATTTATGGACGATGTCTTAATCATCGTCCTAAGTAGGTAGGAAGGGAGATGATATATTTTTTATGAGCAAACTTCACCAAAAAACAGGAGGACATGTGTTGATAATAAGATTTGATATTTATAGTGATTAATACAGCAATAACTGGTTTAATAGGAGACCAACGATCAATACATCTACAGATAAACAGTGCTCCGACCATGATAAACAGTATTTCACTCATGGTGAACAGTACTCTTACCATAGAAAACAGTGCTCATCTAGATGAACAGTAACTCCGACTGTGAACAGTATTTCATGACCACGTCCAGTGACTACAATAAGTGGTCACGACCAGTGAACACGATTTGTTTCAGCAGTTGGTCTCCATATAGGTGGAAGGGTTGGTCAGATTCAAGTACATGGATACATCAAGTATGTAGTCGAATTCAAGAAGGTCGAGCTGTAATAAAAGATACTCGGGTAGATATATGAGAGTTTATGTTGTCGATTAGGAAAGTATGTTAGTTATAGAAAATTTGGAAATCAAAAGGCATAGTCGAATATCTGTTAGTCTTGTTCAGTTTAAATTAGGAGTCCTAAAATATGAGATGGTCATGGTCGATTGAAAAAATCAACCAATCGGTCAAACACAATCTACTTTACCTTTTTTGCTTAGCTCTTGTAGTCTCGTTCTGCTTTTCAATCTATATTACTACTTGTTTTTTATCTCAACGACCAAGGACAAGTCGTCGGCCATCTGCGCTCTGACGGGATCCCTCCCGAGCGTAGGTGATGATGAAGGTCCGATAACGCAAGTGTCACGACCGAGTATCCTGGATGCTGCTTGTCGGATATTGCATATGAGGTATGCTCAGTGTATTGGTGTGGCATCTTTTCGCGTCAACATACATGATTAGATATGTTGTTATAATCTGGCCCCACAAAAATAATCGGTGTAGATCATCATGCTGTACCCTCAAACAATGACACAATTTCAGGAAATTTTCATTTTTAGGATTACTACGGAAATTTCTACCTCTTGATCAAAGCGCATGATGCCAAATTCATACCAGTTATTTATACTTATAGAAATGTGTAACATAAAAAATCAAAGACAAATGACATTTTCTACCTCCCCTTTCTCTCTTTCTCGCCATGGCGCACCACCGCCGAATATTACCTTCCTATCATTAATCTTTTTCTTTAGTAAATACATTCATACCTTCGTAAAAAACTCTTTATAAGATTGCAGTGATTAGTGCTTTGATCAAAATACACAGCCACTTGGACCTTTTCTATAAGCTAACTATGTCATTACATGCATCTGGTTATCGAATATGGATATGCGGGGTCTGCATTGGTAGCATGTGAATGCCAATCATCCTCATTTTCTTAAGTAATTAAGCAGCATCATGCGTGTTCTATGTGGAGCCCATGTTCATCCGTTCTCCAAAATAGAACTATAGTATTTCCCCCCTTATTTTTGTACCATTTGATTCCTGAAATAAACAACCGTGAGTAGACCATCGCCTCTGTAGCATCTAGGCCCCTAGGTAAGTGGTAAGTGTTTCGGTGATTAATGACAACCATATTACTGTGACTAACAATTTGTTTTGAAGGGAATCAAAAATTCAGTATACAATGACATTTGGTTAATCTTGGTCCCTAAAAGTGCTTATATGGACAATCAAAGGACATATGCTTTAAGACTAAGGATCTTCTAGTTCTAAGTATCACAAAGGAGATGAAGAATACTTAGAGTAGTATAGGTCTCCTTTTTTTCTTTTTGTCTTTTGACCGTACTATAAAGGGGGGCTAAAAGTAGTAGCTTGACTTAGTGAGTCTAGACGTAGATGATGCACACTTGTTAAATTCTAGCACTAGGTAGAGCATACAAGTCCATGGTGAAACTATCAAGGAATTAGAGCTCAAAAAGAGTTGAATTGGACAAGTTCACAAAACATTTATTCACCGGATTATCCTCTGATGGATGTCTAATACTCACCGGATAAACACTAATTGAGGCATCCGAATTATATGAAAAATTTCAGAAGTGTTACACCGGAATATCCGGTGCTGAAAGTCCGGTGACCACCGGAGCTTTTCCAGCAGAGAAAATTTTCGGAGAAAAACAATTTTGTACCCACCGGATTATCCGGTGAATGCATAATATGAACACCGGACTATTTCTTGCAGAGAGCATTGCTTCGGGCCACAGTGGAAAATTACGTTCACAGGATTATCCGGTGACTTAGCTGGCAGACCACCGGAGAAATGTTGTGAAGAAACTCAGACAAATTGAACTCACCGGATTATCCGGTGGTAGCAAAAATATCACCGGAGTATTTCTTGCAGAAGGTTCTGAAATTCGAAGGGTCGGGTGAGTTGTACTCACCGGATTATCCGGTGTTGACTGTTGTTCACCGGAGTTTATCACCGGACAAATGTTGCCGTGCAACGGCTAGTGACAGCTGGCTCTGGGTTTGAACCCACCGGACTATCCGGTGATCTTAAGGATACAGCCAGCGGATTATCCGGTGATTACAGTAAAATGAGAGTGGTTAGCCAACGGCTAATTTTTGATCTCTAGGCTATAAATACCCACTCAGTTGGTTTCAACAGTCTCTCTTGCAACCCTGTAGCAGCTCATACACTTGGTGTGTCATTTAGAGGCAAGAGAGGGAGCACTTGTGTCCATTTTAAGTTCTTAGTTGAGGATTAAGGACTTCTTTGAGTGCTTGGAGAGTAATAAGTGTGCATCTAGCTGTTGTCTAGGCTTGGTCTTTGTCAAGTGAAGCTTGAGGCTTGTTACTCTTGGTGGTTGGCAACACCTAGACGGTCTTGGTGATCGGAGGATTTCTCGGTGAGCTCTTGGAGCAATTGTGGGAGCCCCGAAAAAGAGGATGTACTTGGTTTGATACCCGCCAATCCGGAGATGGAGAAAGGGTAATCAAGAGGGAGCACTTGAGCCTTGGTGACTCAAGGGGGAGCGACATCCTTGGTGGATGCTCCAACGAGGACTAGGGGGAAGTGCCAACTTCTCGAAACCTCGGGAAAAAATCGGTGTTGTCTTCTCTGACTCTTTACTTTCTTGCATCTTATTTTGAGCTTTGTTATTATTGCAAGTTCTTCTTGGGAATTGTCTTTCTTAGTTAATTCTTGCGTGGTTAGCTATCTTGTGCTAGTTAAAATTCTTTACTTGCGTTTCTTATAAGTTTTATTTGGTCAAGCAGTGGTTAATTAAAAAAAAAATTAATATCCCAATTCACCCCCCCCTCTTGGGCTATTCGATCCTTTCAATTGGTATCAGAGCCACTTTCTCTTGATAGGCTTAAAATCCTAGAGAAATGGCCCCGGGGAGCGGAAGTAGCGTGCCAAGGTTCGAGGGAAAGAACTTTGCTTATTGGAAAGTTCGCATGGCGAGCTATCTAGAGGCTATTTCCCCCGAGTGTTGGCAAGCAACCTCCGTTGGGTTTGAACAACCTTTTACCGAACAAGAAGTTAGGTGGAATGCTAAGGCTAAGAATGCTATATTTGAGGGAATTAGTGAAGAAGTTTTCTCTAGAGTTAGAAGTAAGGAATTTGCTCATGACATTTGGGTCGCTCTTTGTGAAATTCATGAGGGATCTAGGAGAATTCGTGAAGAAAGATATCATGTGCTTATGAATGCTCTAAATCAATTCAAGATGTTTCCAAATGAATTATGCAATGACATGTATTCTCGTATGAACATGCTTGTGGAAGAAATCAATTCTCTTGAGCTCACTCAATTGTCCGATGGAGATGTTATTCGTAGGATCTTGATGGTACTTCCCAAGCCACAATACAATATTGTTATCTCTCTTCTTCATGAAAGAGACATCAATGACATGACCATCACAGATGCCGTTGGAAAGATATGTGCGCATGAAATGTTCTTGTTTGGAGATCATGAGTCCTCATCCAAGAAAAATCTTGCTCTCAAAGCAAAGATGGTCGGCAACAAGAAGAAGAAGATCAAGCTTCCTTCATCATCAAGTGAAAGTGATGAAGATGATGATAATGATGAACATGATGATGATGACTCCGACGCCGAGCTTGCTCTTCTCATGAGAAGAACCACAAGGATGATCTCTAAGTTTCAAAAGAAGGGCTACAACTATGATCCCAAGAAGAACAAATTTCGTCCAAAGAAATTTGACAAGTTCGGTGGTGGAGACAAGAAGAAGTGCTACAATTGTGGTAATCTTGATCACATATCATATGATTGTCCTCATCCTGACAAGAGAAACAAGAACAAGTTCAAGAAGCTTGATGCAAGTGAAGATGAGGACAAGTACAAGAAGAAGGATCAAGATATGAAGAAGAAGAAGCTCTTTAACAAGAGAGGTGGAGGACGTAAGGCCTACATTGTTGGTGAATGGGTCTCCGGTGAGAGCTCAAGTGATGACTCAAGTGATAATGATGACAACAACTTCGCGGGTCTCGCAATCGTCAATGATGATCCACCTCTACCTCCACCACCTATGTGCCTCATGGCAAAAGGTAACAACAAGGTGAGTAGTGAGGAAGATGATAGTAGTGATGATAATGGTCTTTCTCCTAATGATCTATCTAAGCTAATGAATGACTATGCTGCTATCATCAAGAGGCAAAAGGCTAAAATCAAGTTGCTTGAAAATGCTAACTCCATGCTTAGTTCCAAACATGATGAGTTGCTCACTAAACACAATAATTTGCTTGAAAAATATGATGAAGTAGTTGAATCCAACAAGTCTCTTAAAGCAAGTAACTATAAGCTAAAACTTGAGCATGATGGCCTAATATACAAACACCAAGAACTTGAATATGCCTATGATGCCATTGATCGTAGCTTGGATGAATTGGTTGATAATGATGTAGTTAAGGTCAATGCATCTACTTCTTGTGATGATCTTCTTGATATATCATGTGATATTACATCATCATCTAAGACTAACCATGCAAGGGAGCAAGAGCTTCAAAGTGAAATTGCAAGTCTCAAATCTTGTGTGGCCCGGTTGACTAAGGGGGAGTACAAGCATAAGGAAATCCTCATGATGAATGCTTTGTACTTCAACAAGAAAGGACTTGGATGCTTCCCCAACCCGGTAAAAAGGGTCATAAAGACACCGGAGATCAAGAATTGTTTCATCAAAGAAGTTGGTTCATATTGCCAACATTGTCAAGTCACCGGACACCACACAAGGGAGTGTCCAATTCCTACCAAACCTCTCCCTATTTTGCCTTCTAAATACAAGTCCACATTTAATGATCATCATTTTCTATTACATAAGCTTAAAAATGGTAAAATTATGGCAAAATTCATTGGAACTCAAGCTAAGGGCAAACTTCCTAGGCAACTTTGGGTGCCTAAATCTCTTGTATCTCACATAAAAGGTACCAAACTTGGTTGGGTACCTAAACAAAAGGCTTGATCACATGTGTGTAGGTGAACTACAAAGCCGGTGGAAAACATTGGGTGCTTGATAGCGGATGTACACAACATATGACCGGCAATGTAACGATGTTCACCTCGCTAGAAGATGAAGTGGATAATCATGATAAAGTCACTTTTGGTGATAACTCTAAGGCAAATGTGGTAGGTTTGGGTAAGGTGGCTATCTCAAAAGATCTCTCTATTTCCAATGTTCTTTTAGTAGAATCACTTAGCTTCAATCTACTCTCCGTAGCTCAACTATGTGATTTGGGTTTCACATGCTTGTTTAGTGATGTTGATGTTACCATAACGAGTAAGAAGCATAATGACCTAATATTCAAAGGATTTAGACATGGGCATATCTATCTTGTGGATTTTTCCTCTAATGATGCTAGCTTGACTACATGTCTCTTCACCAAGACATCTATGGGTTGGCTTTGGCATCGTCGGCTTGCACACATTGGGATGAGCCAACTCAAGAAGGTATTCAAAAATGGGAAGGTGGTTGGTGTGAAGGATGTGATTTTCGAGAAGGACAGGTTGTGTAGTGCGTGTCAAGCCGGAAAACAAGTTGCAAGTCCTCATCCATACAAGTCCATGATGTCTACGTCAAGACCCTTGGAACTTCTACACATGGACCTCTTCGGACCAACTACCTACAAAAGTCTTGGTGGTAATTTATATTGTCTTGTCATTGTTGATGATTATACAAGATATACTTGGACTTTCTTTTTAGATGACAAAGGAAAGACCGTTGAAATCTTCAAGAAGTTCGCAAAAAGGGCTCAAAATGAGTTTGAGTCCATACTTGTGAAGATCCGGAGTGACAATGGGACGGAGTTCAAGAACACTCAAATTGAAGATTTTTGTCAAGAAAGAGGCATCAAACATGAGTTTTCATCAACCTACACACCTCAGCAAAATGGCGTAGTAGAAAGGAAGAACAAGACCTTGATTACACTTGCAAGAGCAATGTTAGATGAGTATGGTACTCCGGAGAAGTTTTGGGCGGAAGCAATCAATACGGCATGCCATGCTTCTAACCGAGTCTACCTCCATCGACTATTGAAAAAGACGCCATACGAGCTTCTTATTGGGAGAAAACCCAATGTCTCTTACTTCCGGGTGTTCGGGTGTAAGTGTTTTATCTACAAGAAAAAGGAACGCCTAGGCAAGTTTGAAAAACGTTGTGACATTGGTTTTCTTGTTGGCTATGCATCAAACTCCAAAGCATATCGAGTATTCAACAATGCCACCGGCTTTGTTGAAGAAACTTGTGATGTGGAGTTTGATGAATCTAATGGCTCCCAAGGAGAGGATATTTCTTGTGATGATGTAGGTGATGAACCCTTGAGAGATGCAATGAAGAATATGGCAATTGGGGATATCAAGCCTAAGGAGGACGATGAAGATGTACCCTCTACTTCAATACCACACACCTCAATGGCACCACAAGTTGATAAAGATGAAGACAAAGATGATCAACCACTTCCATCACATGATGTCCATATCTCTCAAGAGGAAGCTCAAGCTCAAGCTCAAGATGTTGGATCACCACAAAATACACCTCAACAACCACAAGTGAAGCATACACATATTTCCAAGGATCACCCGATTGACTTGATCATTGGAAGTCCATCTAGGGGAGTACAAACTCGCTCTCGTCAGTGTGCTTCATTTTGTGAACATTACTCGTTTGTCTCTTGTTCAGAACCCACACATGTAGATGAGGCTCTCACTGATCCTGATTGGGTGATGGCAATGCAAGAAGAACTCAACAACTTTACTCGAAATGAGGTATGGATACTTGAGGAAAGGCCTCAAGACAAGAACATAATTGGAACAAAGTGGGTCTTTCGCAACAAGCAAGATGAACATGGTGTGGTGGTACGCAACAAGGCAAGACTTGTCGCACAAGGCTTTGCACAAATTGAAGGTTTGGATTTTGGCGAAACATTTGCTCCCGTGGCAAGGCTTGAGGCCATCCGTATCCTTCTAGCATTTGCTTCACATCATGACATAAAACTCTATCAAATGGACGTGAAAAGTGCATTCTTAAATGGCCTTATTAATGAACTCGTATATGTTGAACAACCCCCCGGTTTCAAAGATCCTAGATATCCTAATCATGTTTATAGGTTGGTCAAGGCACTTTATGGTCTCAAGCAAGCCCCACGAGCTTGGTATGAACGCCTACGTGACTTCCTCATCAACCAAGGATTCAAGATCGGGAGGGTGGACACCACATTGTTCACAAAAATCATCGACAATGAGCTTTTCTTGTGTCAAGTTTATGTTGATGATATAATATTTGGTTCAACTAACAAAGAGTTTTGCAAGGAATTTGGTGATATGATGTCTAAGGAGTTCGAGATGTCGATGATTGGTGAGCTAAATTACTTTCTTGGATTCCAAATCAAGCAATTAAAGGAAGGGACATTCATCAATCAAGAGAAGTACACGAGAGATATCCTCAAGAAGTTTAAGATGGAAGAGTGCAAGCCAATCAAGACCCCCATGCCTACAAATGGACATCTCGACTTGGATGAAACGGGTAAATCGATTGACCAAAAACTCTATCGTTCGATGATTGGGTCACTCCTTTACCTTACCGCATCTAGGCCCGACATAATGTTTAGTGTATGCATGTGCGCTCGTTTTCAAGCTAATCCTAAGGAATCTCATCTTTGTGCGGTAAAAAGAATCCTTAGATACCTAAAGCATACACCTAGCATAGGCTTGTGGTACCCAAAAGGCGCTAGTTTCATACTGCTTGGATACTCGGATTCGGACTTTGCCGGATGCCGTGTGGATCGCAAGAGTACTTCAGGTGGGTGCCACTTGCTAGGGCGATCCCTAGTCTCTTGGAGTTCTAAGAAGCAAAATTCAGTAGCCTTGTCCACAGCTGAAGCAGAATACATTGCCGCCGGAGCATGTTGTGCTCAAATCCTCTATATGAAGCAAACCTTGTTAGACTTTGGTGTTCGTCTAGAGAAGGTTCCACTCCTTTGTGATAATGAGAGTGCCGTAAAAATTGCTAACAATCCCGTTCAACACTCCCGCACAAAGCACATTGATATCCGTCATCACTTTCTAAGAGACCATGTGGCAAACAATGATATCTCTCTTAGTAGTGTTCGATCGGAAGATCAATTGGCGGATATCTTCACTAAACCTCTAGATGAAGCCACTTTTAGTAGATTACGAAATGAACTAAATGTGATCGATGCTTCTAATGTCATTTGATACCTTGTCATATAGATGCATTCAAAATAGGACCTTGTCTAACCTTCTCAAGGTAACGGTGGACATGGGTTTTGCTTGAAATGGTGGGTCACTAGTTCTTCTCAAGGCATGTTGTTGGGTTCACCATGAAGAAGCTTGAGAAGGGAAGTAATATGACAAGATAGATTAATTTTACGCTTCGCATTCACATGTCATATAATATGCACTCATGTCTACTTTCATGCATATGTCTTACATTGCTTAAGCATTGGTGGTAGAGAGATCACAAAGGAGAATATCACTCTTTGAGATTACAGTTCGCTCTCAATGTGAACGTACACTTCTAAAAGTGTGATTAGAAAGATATAAGTGCTTAATGCCTATTGAGTCATGACCTAGCGAATTTAAAGCCTTCATCTTTAAGTTCATAGGAAATATGGCTCAAATATTTCCTTGGTGTTTTCTACCATCTTATTTGGCTCTTATTTGATTATTTCAAAAATTATATATGTTAGAGCCTTTTTGGCAAATATTTGTAAATGAGAGTTTGAGAGGGTAAGGGATTCACTCAAACTGGTCCAAATATGTGTTTATGTTGAGTGGTTATTTGAAACTTGGACTCAGTGAGAGAAATTAGTTCAGCCTGGTTTTTCTCATATCACCGGATAGTCCGGCGCTCCTTTCATTTTACCAGCGGAATATCCTGTGATCTCTGTCTCAAATCAGTTCAACCATGACAATAGTCCGGTGATGTTATGTTGTGATCAGCGGAAAGTCCGGTGAGTATAATAGGTTTCGGCCTTCAAAAATTTAGTTCTGCAAAAATTAGTCCGCTGTCTTTTCCTGGTGATCAGCGGAATATCCGGTGATGTCATCCGGTGCTAAATATAACCTCAGCGGAACATCCGGTGAACAGAGTTTTTCGATCCCTGAAAGTTGGTTCTGCAAAAAATAGTCCGGTGGTCTATCCGGTGCTCTCTGTTGCCTCCACCGGATTATCCGGTGCTTTCAAAAACTGCGGGACCCACCTGTCATATATGTCTTCCCGGTCGGCCGGCTCTCTCACTTTTTCGCCGCCGCTCGTACGTCGTCGCGCGACCTCGCCGACTCGCCGCCTCCCAGTTCCGTAGCGCCGCCGCCGGAGTTGCGCCGTCCACCGGCGCCACCAGTTCGCCACCGCCGGCTCTCCGCCCGTCGCTGCGCTGAGGTCCCGCGCGCAGAGCTGCCTCCGCCGTGCCCTCCTCACCGCCGCCGCTCCTCTTGCGCCGCCGGCTATCATCTCCGGCATCACCACCGCCTCCTCTCTCTCTCCTTCATCGTGGTGAGCACATTTGTGGCCGGTGTACTCAAATTGATGAAGCCCTAGATCAAATTCATACAATTGTGTGCCAAAATTCATGAAATTTCTTCAAAAATCAAAGCAAATTTGATCCAATTTGTTGCTATTCCATCTTTTAGACATGAATTGAGTACATGTTAGTCAAAATTGCGCATAATTTGGCCAAATTCGTGATTATTCAAGACAATCCATGCAAATTCCATTCAAATTCATGTAAATTTGAGTCAATTTCTCTCAAATTTGGGATCATTCAGTTTCAATTGACATAAATTGAGAGCATGTTCATCAATTATGCGTCTTCCTTGTTAAATCCGTTGACTTTAATACAAATTTGCCTCAAAATCATGTCAAATTAGATGAATTGTGTCAAATCTTGCCTCTTGCCGTGATCAAATCAAGAAATTAGCTTCATCTCCACCTTTTCATCACCTACTAGGGCATGTTCATCTGTTTGTACCATATATCGCTCATTTCACTCAAATTCAAGCAAAATCGTTCACATTTGCTTCAAATTCATGCCTATTTTGATTAATTTGCCCAAATTCACGTCTTCCTCTATGCAATTGATCAATATCTATTGTCTCTTGCCTATATCCATAGCATGATTGTCTCAATTCATATCCATCCATGCTTAGGGTTCCGTTTAGGGTTAATTTCATTCGAAATCTTAAACCCAATATGATCACTCATCTCTATTTCACGTTGCATCTGTCAGATGGGTCGTAATCGCAATGACAAGGGCAAGGGCAAGACAATTGAGCAGCCTAAGCAGAAGAAGTCAAAGACTCAGAAGGAATGGGACAGAGCGCTTGCTGCTGTTGATGCCTACAACAGGCAGGAGGGTTTTGTGATCAGAGATGAGACCACCCCTCCTACACGTCGTTCCACTCGCACTCGTGCTTCCGGGAGGTCAGGTTCGACGCCTTCCAGCCGGTCAGGGGGCCGGAAGAGGGTTCGCCAGGAGCTAGAGGCAGTAGAGACACACCAGCAACAGTCCGAGCAGTCCGAGCAGTCTGAACAGCAGCAGCAGTCCGAGCAGTCTGAGCCGCAGCCTCCAGCTCAGGGAGAGGTTCGTTTGCTTGATCTCACGTCCTGCAAGGGTCCGAGGATCAAGAGGCTGAGATTCGTACCAGTCGAGGAGTGGTTCCCTGAGGTCAGAGAGGAGGGGATTGATCCCCGGTTCTGGACAGTGGTACAGGAGAGCTTCTATCGCTCATTTGGCAGGAAGAGCGTTCAGTTAAGTCAGCACAGGACGCTGAGATGGGAGTACTTGCAGTCAGCTGCAGGGGGAGCAGATGTGAGACGACACTTTGATGCATTCCCCGGTCTCACCGCTCTCCTTACTCAGGTGGACAGATATGTTGGGGATTGGGTCAGAGTATTCTATGCGACAGTATGGATCGCTCCCGACAGGTCGTTCATTCAGTTCATGTTTCAGGGAGAGGTCTACAAATTGTACCGGGCAGATATGCTCGAGGCTCTGAGGCTTCAGGAGAGTACCAGATTCTTGCATGAGGTCGTTCATCCGAACGCGCATCCTCCTCGTCGTCCTCTGACCGGTGGCGTTTTCCCGACGGATGACGAGATCCGTCTGTTGTTCAGGTCGCCTTTTCCTCCAGGTTCACTGAGACTGCCAGAGATGCTGACTCCAGAGGCAAGGGCAGTTCACTTTGCACTCAGACGCAGCCTGTTGCCTAGGATCGGGAACGCAGAGGCTATTACCAGTATCCAGCAGTGGTTGCTCTTATCTATCCTCACTCATCAGCAGTTCGACATTTTAGATCTCATCTTGTGTGAGATTGAGGATAACATAGCAGAGGGTCTGGGCAGACAGCAGCCATTCGCGCATTTCATCTCATATTTGTTGGCTCGCTCGATTCATTATCCAGAGCATCTTGGCGTCTACCAGCAATCCCCGAAGCGATTCCCAGACTATATTCCTAGCGCTCCGACGGACAGACGTCGCGGACAGCGTGCTATGGCGCAGGCTCAGCGGCAAATCCCAGCAGAGGAGCGAGACAGAGTTGCCTCTGAGGACCAGGCCCTTGCAGAGGCCGAGGCAGAGCTACCTCATGCCTTCATAGACTTGGATGACGACGATAGTGACTCGGAGGATATCGAGTTCATTCCACCACTCCCGAGACGTCATGATGCTGAGGCTGGTGGTTCTACTCAGGGTGCGCCTCAGACATCAGTTCCTTCCTCAGATACTGAGACAGCTACCACCGAGCCCTCTGCTGCAGTGCCTTCAGAGATCACTCTTATCCTTCGGCAGATGCAGCAGCAGCAGGCAGCTCAGGCAGAGGATGCTCGCCGCCGAGAGGAGCAGCAGTTTGCACTGATGCAGTCACTACAGCAGCAGCAGCAGGCCATGTTTGCAGCACTTCAGGCAGACCGTGAGAACAACGCCAGATTGTTCTCCGTTCTTTTCCAGGCACAGGGCCTTCAGTTGCCAGCTCCAGCACCTGCTTCAGCTCCTGCCCCGAGTCATCTCCCAGGAAGTGTCAGTGCACTCTTGCGTACTCCAGGGTCCGATTTCCCTCTGTCAGCTCTCTTGGCCTCCGGAGTGTACTCTCTGCCTGCTGGGATGTCTCAGAGGCCCGTGTTACCATCGTTGACTTCTCCTATACCCACTGGCCCTCTGAGTTTCGAGGACACTCCACAGCCGACAGTCCCCGAGCAGCAGCAGCCAGTCATCTCTCCTCATGTCCCTCAGCTGTCAGTTGTGCCTTCTTCAGTCGCTGAGCCAGCACTTGACGCTCCAGATGCTGCTCTTCAGTCAGTGCAGGATCAGATCGTTGAGGCGACAGCAGCTGCGGGTCACAGTTCGTCCAGCTCTGACTCCGAGGCCGACGGTTCTCAGTTCGTCGTGGCACCTTCTTCGACACCATTGGGTCCTCCATCTTCTCCAGCTCCGGCTGCTTAGTCATGTCCTTTTTTTTTCTCTTTTTGGTGCTTAGATGCCAAAGGGGGAGAGTCTAGTAATAGGGGGAGTTGGTAGAGAAAGTATCTGGTGAGTCTAGTGAGATTTTGATTCAGGGGGAGGTTAGATTTTTGGGTAGCTAGTTTTGAAATGTTGGATCTTATGGATTGATTTTGATGTTATGACAGGCTATCTGGCTCTGTATATGGATGTGTTTCGCCTGTCATCACATTGTGTTTATTTTCATGCTCGCATAATTCCTACCTATTCTAGCATGATAGTTTTGTAGCGCTAGGCTTTATCTCGCTTTTATTGCTTTATACATTCTTTTGCCTAGTATGATAGGTTGCTCTTCAAATTCATATCTCTATTGTTATTTGTGTTGTCATCAATCACCAAAAAGGGGGAGATTGTAGCATCTAGGCCCCTAGGTAAGTGGTAAGTGTTTCGGTGATTAATGACAACCATATTACTGTGACTAACAATTTGTTTTGAAGGGAATCAAAAATTCAGTATACAATGACATTTGGTTAATCTTGGTCCCTAAAAGTGCTTATATGGACAATCAAAGGACATATGCTTTAAGACTAAGGATCTTCTAGTTCTAAGTATCACAAAGGAGATGAAGGATACTTAGAGTAGTATAGGTCTCCTTTTTTTCTTTTTGTCTTTTGACCGTACTATAAAGGGGGGCTAAAAGTAGTAGCTTGACTTAGTGAGTCTAGACGTAGATGATGCACACTTGTTAAATTCTAGCACTAGGTAGAGCATACAAGTCCATGGTGAAACTATCAAGGAATTAGAGCTCAAAAAGAGTTGAATTGGACAAGTTCACAAAACATTTATTCACCGGATTATCCTCTGATGGATGTCTAATACTCACCGGATAAACACTAATTGAGGCATCCGAATTATATGAAAAATTTCAGAAGTGTTACACCGGAATATCCGGTGCTGAAAGTCCGGTGACCACCGGAGCTTTTCCAGCAGAGAAAATTTTCGGAGAAAAACAATTTTGTACCCACCGGATTATCCGGTGAATGCATAATATGAACACCGGACTATTTCTTGCAGAGAGCATTGCTTCGGGCCACAGTGGAAAATTACGTTCACAGGATTATCCGGTGACTTAGCTGGCAGACCACCGGAGAAATGTTGTGAAGAAACTCAGACAAATTGAACTCACCGGATTATCCGGTGGTAGCAAAAATATCACCGGAGTATTTCTTGCAGAAGGTTCTGAAATTCGAAGGGTCGGGTGAGTTGTACTCACCGGATTATCCGGTGTTGACTGTTGTTCACCGGAGTTTATCACCGGACAAATGTTGCCGTGCAACGGCTAGTGACAGCTGGCTCTGGGTTTGAACCCACCGGACTATCCGGTGATCTTAAGGATACAGCCAGCGGATTATCCGGTGATTACAGTAAAATGAGAGTGGTTAGCCAACGGCTAATTTTTGATCTCTAGGCTATAAATACCCACTCAGTTGGTTTCAACAGTCTCTCTTGCAACCCTGTAGCAGCTCATACACTTGGTGTGTCATTTAGAGGCAAGAGAGGGAGCACTTGTGTCCATTTTAAGTTCTTAGTTGAGGATTAAGGACTTCTTTGAGTGCTTGGAGAGTAACAAGTGTGCATCTAGCTGTTGTCTAGGCTTGGTCTTTGTCAAGTGAAGCTTGAGGCTTGTTACTCTTGGTGGTTGGCAACACCTAGACGGTCTTGGTGATCGGAGGATTTCTCGGTGAGCTCTTGGAGCAATTGTGGGAGCCCCGAAAAAGAGGATGTACTTGGTTTGATACCCGCCAATCCGGAGATGGAGAAAGGGTAATCAAGAGGGAGCACTTGAGCCTTGGTGACTCAAGGGGGAGCGACATCCTTGGTGGATGCTCCAACGAGGACTAGGGGGAAGTGCCAACTTCTCGAAACCTCGGGAAAAAATCGGTGTTGTCTTCTCTGACTCTTTACTTTCTTGCATCTTATTTTGAGCTTTGTTATTATTGCAAGTTCTTCTTGGGAATTGTCTTTCTTAGTTAATTCTTGCGTGGTTAGCTATCTTGTGCTAGTTAAAATTCTTTACTTGCGTTTCTTATAAGTTTTATTTGGTCAAGCAGTGGTTAATTAAAAAAAAAATTAATATCCCAATTCACCCCCCCCTCTTGGGCTATTCGATCCTTTCAGCCTCTTGTTCGTGTCAGCTCAAAAATTTAATAATAAGTCAATTGCATCGAAATAAGACGCTTGCATGGCATCATACTATTGGCATATTCACTGTAAAAGTTTTACTGATTGTTTTATTACAATCTTTAATTGCATATTGCACACATCATTTTTCTTATTGGATTGACTACTACTCAATCCAATCAGATGAAGTATTGCTCAATCCATAGAACTTTGAACTTTCATATAGATAATTTTTCTTTTAGTTGGTGTCACAAACTATGTTATCTTTGAGCATTGTTCAACTCCACTCTGTTATATGTGTGTGATCGTAAGCGATATTACTAGTATAAGTACTCTGTTATAAGCGTCGCTCGTGGAGACCGATGCTGAGGTGGGTGGCATACATACTGATGACTAATTTCAGGTTTGATACATGTTCATAAAGATTGATTTCTTCAATTCTTGAAATTGCATCTCAAATTGGCCACAGGTCGACTCTTGCCTATTGAAATCGACGCACTTCAAGAATAACTTGTCGGATTCATCAATAACAATGTCATTAGTCCTATCCGCGAGTACCATAAAATTGACCGATCAATCTCGTTACCTTTATATAACAAGAAAAGACAGAGTTCATGCTCTTAGATTAGCAAGAAATCTTAAACTGCTTATCCTTATTGTAATGAAACTTGACATATATGCGGTGTATATATATTGTGATGAGACTTGATGTTTTATGACTTAAATTTATATATGTTTGTGTATATATGCTGTGATAAAACTTGAGATCTCATGAATTAAATTTATATATGTGTGTCTATAAATATGTCGTATACTATTGGCGACAACGGCCAAAATTTGAAAAAGGACAAGCTATTGGCAATAACCACCAACATTTGGAAAAGGCGGGAAACAAATATCACCAATCGGCAGTGATAGTCCACATAGCACTGCCGGTTGGATCTACAAACCGGCAGTGATGGGGACTTTCAGTGCCAGTTCTGTGACCAACACTGATAGTCAGTGACTATCAGTACCGAGTAATCAATAACGGTTTAATACCCGCTACTGACGGTGATTTTGAACCACCACTGATGATATGTTTTGTAGTAATATTTATAGTATGCATTATAAAAAATCCAGAGCTTAAGAAGAACCAGGTGACTCCATTTTTAGGCTAGGCTGATCAAGGACGAGTATATCCTATTTTGCTTTGATTCCTTCATCATCAAAGATGGCTTATAAATCAGATTTGGGAGAATTAATGACCGGAAAATGCTTCACTCAGCGAACAATACTCTAACCTGAATAATATAGCGTGAAATAAGGAGGACACAGTTGCAGTTGTGCTACGCTCAAAACCACCAGAAACATCCTTCCAGAGGAGTCTCCTTGGCCTAAAGCTGCATGCTTAGAATGAATTAACTCAACGTCTTAACTTAATTTCCTTAGCACAAGGCCTTGATGAGTTCCGATGGAATCTCTCGCAAGATGAAAAATTTAGTAAACTCCTTATATTATTCAGAACCCATCACGCCCTTGTGCTAAGGAAATTAAGTTAAGATATTGAGTTAGCTCATTCCAAACATGCAGTTTTAGGCCAACGAGACTCCTTCGGAACAATATTTCTAATGGGCTCGAGCGTAGCACAAAGACAACCGTGTCCTCCGTTTCCGTGCTATATTATATATAGGGTAGTGTACTACTGTTCGCTAAGTGGAGCATTATTCAATTATTGATCCTCTAAAATCTGATTTGTAAGCCTTTTTCTACGATAAAGGAACTAAAACGGAATAAGATATGCTTAACCTTCATCTGCCCGCCTAAAAATAGGAGTCACTGGTTCTAGATTTTTTATAATGCTTACTATGAACTTCGCATGTGCCAAGGCATCGTGTGAATACAATCTGGTACAGTCACATTAATCCACCAAATCAAATTTCGATAAGAAGATAAATGAGTTGTAGCGTCCGATCCTGTGTAAAGTTGAGCTTAAATGAATCGAACGTGCTCCATTTGCAGTTTTGCGCCTATAAAAGCCACACAAAGCTTACAACTCTCCCCCAAACTTGTAGAGCGATCTCCCCCAGTTACACCTGTTGGAAATTTCTCCTTAGTTTCATTCCTTTCTCTATGCGAGACACACGGGCTTGCGAGGCATCGGGGGACGATGTTCTTGAGTGGTGGTAGTGCGCCATCATGAAGCGCATGGTATGGATTCAGGGTGGCCAATAGAGACGGGACACATACCATATGTGTTTCGAACATTCGTCTTGGGATGATGGAGACTTGTTTATGGTCAAGCAAAACTATCTGCATCAGCGTGCATGCTTTGGAAAGTTTAGTAGATCGAAAGAAGCACTATAAAAAGAAGAGGCGTCTGTAACAATTTTTCTTAGATTTAAGTGTTTTTTAAAGGAACTAATTACTGGTTAAAGAGCAATACACTATCTTAGAACGAATTATCACAAATGGATTTTAAACCTTATCACAGACAGGTACGTGTTTTGTCTCTGCAAAAGTATCTGTGATATTGAGTTTGTTATAGACGGTTACAACTACACCTGTAACAGAGCTACACACATACGAGTCTAAATAAGATATACGTTGATAATATAGCTACACATGTCAGTTTAACGATACACACAGATGGATTTTTTTTTTAAACCTGTCCATATGTATTAAGAATTTTTTGAAAAATCAAATAGGAAAACGATAAGAAAAGGGGAAAGAGGAAGGAAAAAAGAAGAGAGAACCATCTACTTGTTGGCCGTGCATCCATCACTGCTACACATGTAAGTTTAATAATGCACACCGACAGATTTTTTTTTAAATCCGTCCATGTGTATTAAGATTTTTTTCAAAAATCAAATAGGAAGAAGACGATAAGAAAAAGGGAAGAGGAAGGGAAAAAAAGAGAGAGAGAACCATCTACTTGGTGGCCGTGCATCCATCACTGCTCCCTTTTCGAGCTGGCCCTAGTCGCCCACTGCTCCATTCACCGCCGCCGAAGCGAAGGCCACGCTCCGGTCGATGGACAAGAATAGTGCACCGGGTCCAGATGGGTATGGCCCGAGCTTCTACGCGGCTGCCTGGGATACAGAGATCATGTCCCTCCTAGATGCCTTCTATCCCGGCGAAGCTGACCTGGAGAGGATCAAGTGTGCTACTACCGAAGAAACCTGGAGATGCTTACCATCCGATCTCTCACCAAAATCGCTCTCTGAAGCTGCTCACCAAAATGCTCGATCACTACAAGGTTGCAGCGTCAGATTCCTCGCTTGGGTTACGATGAACAGACGGGCTTCTTCATCCGTGGGAGATCGATCTCTGAGAACTTCATCCTTACTACAGAGCTTGTTCAATGAGCATGCAGATTATATTCCACAGGCAAGAAGTCGTTGCATGCGTGTTCTTGACATTGTTGTTAGCCAGAATTATTTCACCCTCTACACGCAGTACAAAGTATGACTATATATTATGGAGTCATCCACTTTTTTCTTGCTTCTTTGTTTTTCGCTATATTTTTCCCATCACATGTAAACACTTCACTTGTACAACTATTATAGATCACCAATGTTATTTTGCAGTGCGACAAATTATATAATATGATCAGATGAGAAGCGTATCCGAGTAGGAGTCCTCGCAGAGGACAAAGTTGAAGATTCTACATCTTCACAGATTATTGTTTCTTGCCTTTGTATCTTCCAAATTCATGTGTACCACAATAGGAGTCATTGCCAATGTTTGTTTCTGTGATGACTCGCACATTTGTGTATTAAAGAGTCCAGTAAGATCCATCGGTCATGGTTTGTTAAGAAACTAAATCATGAGCCTGATGTTTTGCTTTTCTTTTTAGGGATTTCTAGTATATTTTTTCATGAAGCACTATATTAGATTAATGTGGAGATTCTAGAGGAGCCTCTAATTAGTAGATATGAAGATATGTTTTACTTTTTGGAATTTGTTTAGATGACTTTTTGTTTTCACTGTAAGTTAGTTATGTGCGTATATCTGTCACAAAAATAATTGCTACAGGGAAAATATAAAAAATGTTGCGACTAATTTTTAAGTGATTAAAACCATCTTATTTTTCAATAACCATCTTATTAGTATCTTGTGTCAAACCCATAAGTAGGTGCATGTTGACCCAAGAACCAAGATGGTGAGTGAAGAATAAGTTGGTTTCAAGCACTGGAAAATTAAGAAAACTATAAAATACACACATATGCATTGAAACACATTGAACAAACACACATGGAGTATACCAGAAAGAGGTACATGGAATATATACCAAAAAGAGGCATATGTACTATAAGGACATGTGTCAAAAGGAACAGCCAACAAGAAGCGTAACAGTAAATATGCACACATTTGTACCTTTGCATATAAGAATTTTCACTGAGATGCTTCCACTTTCACACCCATTGGATACATAAATATATTCTTCTATGATTGTCTTAGGATATAAATTCTTCTCAAACATGTGTTTCATCCTGCGACAAATGTCACTACAAGAAAGAAACATCATAATATATTAAACTTTCTTTTTCAGTCCAGCTACCTATAACCAATGTATTAGTCACACTATCATGCGTTGAAATATACTTGATATATTAGAATATATTAAACTTCCTTTTTCAGTCCAGCTACCTATAGCCAATGTATTAGTCACACTATCGTGTGTTGAAATATACTTGATGGGCAATTTCCACAAACCTCCATGACAGTCTTCAAGCACTTGTTATATCCCTCTTGTTTTGCCTAATCTGACTATGTGAATTCTTGTTAGTGAAACAAGTTTCCATTGTGCGAAATCTTGGTAGTGATTTTCAATTTTTACAGTGGATTGTTGTCTAGCATTTTCCATTATGGAATAGGAAGAAATATCAATTGGGTTGTTTTCGGACCCTTTATTGATTGGACACTTTGTCTTGAGTTCATTTATTTCATAGAAATCTTCTTGTAGTCTTAATTAAAGGAATGCCATTAAAGTCAGTGTGCCTAATCTTGGTGTCCCTGATCTTGCAAACATCACTTGTTGGATGAGCTATGCAACTTAGATAGGTATACAGAGAACTAGGAAGTACAACATCACAAATTGAAACTTGAACATGTTAAGACAGCTAAAACATTTATGTACTTCACTCTTGTAAAAAAAAGAATAACAGAGTCTTATCAAAATACTCTCAAGATATAACCATTCATATAATCAAGTTTTGTAATGTAGCCTCTCCATAACATGCACAAACAAGATATATATCTAGCATTCAAAGGCAACATATCAAATCCATCAGAAGCTTGTAGCTCAACATGTTCAAGTTTCAAATGGTAGTTAACAATTTCATATTTACATGTTTTCTTGCATATTTCAGCTTAACATGTATCCTATAAAACTCTCAGCAGGACCACTCAAGCAGGCATGAATTTCTTGCATAGTTCTTTAAAAACTGTTTTCACATCACAACAACATTTCTTCTTCGATATGTGATCAGCTGCATGAAAAAATATCTATTTAGATAGATATTCAAAGAGAAAACAAGTAGCAAGCTTTGTCATTCTCTGTCAATGACGGGATCATACTTTCAAAATGACTAAAGGTCAAACCAACCTCTGGTTAATCTGTTTTACCCTTTGTACATTGAAACATTA
This sequence comes from Phragmites australis, assembly GCF_958298935.1. NCBI lineage: Eukaryota > Viridiplantae > Streptophyta > Magnoliopsida > Poales > Poaceae > Phragmites > Phragmites australis. Next base: position 5,274,690 of record NC_084929.1, read on the forward strand.
TGTGAGCTAAACATTCTAAAGGAGAGAATTGATATCAGTTTTAGCCATGAAATAACTTGTGAATTTATACGTGGAATCATAATAGCCTTTCACATCTAAAGGTTATCTCTTCCCTTTCCAAAAACCAAAAAAATCATGTTGATTACAGTTGGATATGGAAGAACAATGTCAAGACCTTGAAATATTAGGCATTAGTTTAGTGTTTGGGGATGGATTGTGGTGTGATCTAAGAATAGGAAGAAAAATAACTAAAGATTATATACATAGTAGCCATGGGTGTCAGATTCTCATAACTGAAGTACGCATCGAGTTCTCTTAACGCGAAAGGGTATCAAATCATCTAAGCTTTCCACCTAACATAGCTAGCATGATAAGTGTGCCTAAATAGCTGAATTCTACTATAAACCATATTTCCTACTAATAATTCTCTCTTTTCTCCTTCTATCATCATATTGTTTCATTCTTTGCCTGAGTTGCATCCATATTCTCCTTAATAGATTGAGTTATGGACTGCCTTTGTTGCAAGTTGTCTATAGCCTTTCATTTGGTACTCGGGTAACAACACTTTTGTAATTTGGCTATAGCCTTTCATCCTTCTTCTTCACTAATATGACTAGTAAAGAATATAGACTTATAGTTTCTGAATTGAGAAACAGGAATATTAATGCTTCCATAACATCCCTTTGGCAGTGAGGGGAGGGTCTTATATTAACTGGCTTACCACTTGGTGTTAAAGGTATGCTATGATCAATTGGCATGTTTGCTGCGGCAGCTCAGTGAGTTCCTAAAAGACATCCTCGTACCTTTGTAATAGTTCCTTTACATTATCTGGTGTAGGTTCATATGTCAAAGAGTGAATCTTTCTTGCAAAACACGTACTACTCCCCCTACAATACCCTTGCGTAACAACTTGTTGAGTTTACTAATATCCATCAAGCAACCATTCCCAGGTTTAGATCCTTGGGATACAATGCTTTTAATTCCATCCTTCGTAATAAACACTCCCTTGTTTTAAGGTTCAGAGTCGTAGGACTATGGTGACACATCATGTCTCTTCTCAAAATCATACCATAACCCTTTAAGGACAGTATTCTGCAGTTAGATACAAAATGAGTGATCTAGATACAAAAAGTGGCTAGAAATTACACATCTAGTTTTTCATATCTAAAATTTATAACTATTTTTTCAGCATCTAAACGGATTAAAATAGAAAAGTGTTCAATTACAAAGTTGTAGATATCATCGACGGGTACAATTTTCATATAATAATCATATCCATCCGAGATCATATGAAAAAAGTTATAATTTTTTCTTTGAATGACACGTTGGCCCACTGACACGTTGGCATGCGGAGTGCAGATAGGTCCCTAGTTGGTACTCCGCATACCGACAGATACCTTTTCTGCAAATATCGGATTTTGGATATTATTTTTACAATTTTCCAATAAAATAATTTTATTTCAAAAAAATCCTTCACAGAAGACGCAGGTAAACATGAAATCCGGAACAAGCCCGTAGCATTAGGAAAGATATAGGGGAGATAACGTACATTCTTTGTTATGCACGGTATTACATGCAAATTGCTGATTGCCTAATCGCAAAAGAAACTTGACAACTCAAACCTACATGGATGAGCATTCCTTCCTATGATGAAGTCGAGATCTGACAACAGTATAAGCAGCAAGGCCAAATTCATGTTCCTGCTACTACAGGCCACTTGCGACTTGACAAATTGTAATCTTTGTATGGTTCTTATAGGCGCACATTGGTCTTATAAGCTTTGTAACTTTCTCTGCCAGAAGGCCAGAGGTACATATATGAGTAGCATCCCGTGAAATACATTCAGAGCGTACGGCTCATCTAGCACAGCAAATTCATGCTAAATTACGCACATGATCATTTTAATTTTCATATCGAATTTTGGCTCGGTGCACTAATGTGATTGTACCAAATTGTACTTACACGATGGCTCGGTACATACAAAGCTCATACTGCATTTTTACAAAAAAATCTAGTGCTTAAGAAGAACCAACCTTTTAATGCTGTCGCGAATTCGTAGTTTGTGCTACTTTATCCGGATGAGATTGAATTTGGTTAAGTTGCTAGGATTCAGACCTTCGTTTTTAGTACATGTCCTTCAAAGTCGGAATCCTTTCTCTATAGGATTGTGATAGTAATACTTGTTGCACACCTCTCCAAGTAGTAGTTAATAGGATAATGGTAGAAATGACCGTTTACAAAAGGAGCTACTTTCCTCAAATAGGTCATTCATTCTTTCAACAATTTCTTCTTTGACACTGCAAATTCTTATGTCCCTTATATACCATACATTGTCCCATTGAGATGTGGGTCCAGAACCACATTGTCAAGGACACGAACAAGAATTTAGCAAAATTACAGTGCAAATAAGAAACTTATTCTTAAAAAGATTTGCCTCCATTATGGTGAAGTGTTCAGAACTTTCAGGTTGAAGATCAAAGTCTTAGTTTCAGGGCCTAATTTGTGAGGCTAGGTGACCGATCCCACCTCTGTCGCGTCACTAAGACCATCTCCAACGGTTTCCCTTCAGGGACCAAAATCCCTTCACGACGGGATTTTCGTTCCTTTCAGTGCTCCAACGGTTTCCCTTCACGGTTTCCGTCACGACGGGATTCCCAGAGTCATTCCCTTCAGGACGGGATTCTCTCTCCTTTCCCTTCGCAATTCCCCTCGAGGGGAAGCTGTTGGAGATGAGAGGAAATAAAGGGAATGAGAACGGGGAAAAGAATCGGAAAGGGAACGAAATGAAAGGAATATGGTTGGAGATAGTCTAAGGGATCTTCTCCTTCCCCTTCCTCCTCTCCCTCCTTCACCCCTCCTCGGCACATATGTCAAGCCACCAAACCCTGCTAGGCGGCCCTTCCACCACCTGACTAACACAGAGCGATTTTTCAAAACACTGATTCAAGCTAAAGAGTAAATATTCTGAAAAATGCAAGCAATGCCCATGTTCCAACCATGCTTTCATGTTATACTGCATAACTGATTCAGATATGGATTAGCAATCATAAAATCTGTTATGTAAAAGAAGCTACAATTGTTAGTACAATGTTGAAACTTCACAGAAAACAGAAGTAAACATGAAATCTGAAAGAAGCTCAAAGCATTAGGAAAGATATAGAGGAGATAACGCACATTCTTTATCATACACAGCGTTACTTGCAAATTTCCGATTGCCTGCTTCGCAAAGAACAACTTAATAACTCAACCTACATGGATGAGCATTCCTTCCTATTATGAACTCCAGACCTGAAAGCAGTCAAAGCAGCACGGCCAATTTCAACGCTAAAAACATGTTCCTACAACAGTTACAGTATTCAGTATGCACAAACTGAAAGATAAAAGAGCGTAGATGTTGGTTATCCATGAAAATGTAAAATGAGTGAATGAACAGGCCACGAATTCATAAAAGGCGGTCGGACTTTCCAGTTTCTAATGTGTTCAAATTTACATGAGGGAAGTATTGACCCCCCAAATTATCCATTCCTTCCTACACAAGATATCAGAGGAGCAATACATTGTGTTTGTCTCTGAATATAGTACATAAGGTTCCTCTACAAATTTGATTATGAACTATGCCCATAGAGCTAATATTGACATAGAAGCAGATCCAAGCACCAAAGCAATGTAAGAGGCCTTCTTCAGTTTTAGGGATGCTGACATCATCTTGTTATGGAAAAAATCAAGAGAAATAAGATCGACAAGCGCCATATAAATAAGGATTCCAGCAGAAAGTGAACCAAGAATCCCTTCCATTATTAAGGCGTTTGGACTGCTGTCGTCATAGCCAGTCATATGGAAGACTGCCATTCCAAGCAGTATTCCCAATGGTGTTGTCACTGAGAACATTATGCACATGTAACCAACTGTTGCCATCCCAAAACCAGCCTGAGAGAAATAGACAAGTATGTATTCAGTGATTCAGTCATCCATGTCGAACACAAGAATGCATAAGTGGTGTTTACAAGCTATTACAAATTACAAAGAAAAACAGCTGAAGCAGTTCTTGATATGTTTCTAACAATTAATGAAGAGATGATATACTAGGATATGGAGCTAGGAAATGGTGAGGTATGCAACTGAAATTATTCTAAAGGAATAGTGTCATCCAAAGTTATGAGCTATGAATAGGACTATTTAACAAAGTCGCATACTAAATGGCTGTTCCAGGTGGTAGCTTTATTGGGTTCATTATGCTTTATCAACTGAGAAAAAAATTGCACTAGTGCCCCTGCTAAAACTGGACAACACATCACTCTTGAATCAATTTGCTGTTGCCCTTTCCATGCAGCCTACATCGGTGTGAATCCTAGTGTTCAAGCATGTCTTCCAACCTCTTTAATTTACTTTTCCATTAACTTGAAAACTGCTTTATGGAATTGCCCTCCAACAAGACACCACTAAACCAAAAGGATTTCACAGTCTTAACGCTACTGTTCTGTCGCTCCTCCTTCATCTGTAGACCGTAACACATCAACCACATTTTCTTCAATAGTGGCATACTGGCATGAGGACAAAAGGTAAATATTGTGCAAATGTGGATAAACAATGACGTGGACGAACTTAATTTGATGGGAAAAAGATCTTCAAGTAACTAATGAGGAGATGCTATACTAATATACAAAGTCAGGAAGTTGTAAGGTATGCAACTGGAAATTACTCTAAAGGAGTAGTGGCATCTAAAGTTATGAGTAATTATTTAACAAAGGGACTTACTAAATGGATGTTCCAGGTGGTGGCCTTATTTGGTACATTATGCTTTATTAACTGAGAAAAATATAGGAATTGCCCCTGCTAAAACTGGACACATCACTTTAGATTCAATTTGCTGTTGTATTTTCCATGCACCCTTCATCTGTATGAATCCCAACGTTTGGGCATACCTTGCATTGCAACCACTTTACTTTACTTTTTCATTAAAATGCCAAATTGCTTTCTCGAATTGCCATCTAACAAGATACCACCAAACCAAAAAGGACTTTAAAGTCCTAGTGCTATTGTTCTGTCACTCTTCCTTAGTGCATAACACATAAACCTTGTTTTCTTCTAGTGGCACAAGGACAATAGGTACACATTATGCGAACGTGGATAAAAATTGGCGTGGGAGAAGGATCCTCAAAGACAGTTTGGCCTCCATGGGTTTAGGTAATGCAAAAAGTTCATGCTTCTAGATTTTCCCTGCTGAATAAATGCAATAATGGCACAAAAAAAGTTCTAGCTGATTGTGGTGCACAACAGGGATCCTTCCACCAAGAATCATTATAAACTCCAAGTTATGCAAAGGGTTCGGAGGAATACAAGGGGCTTCACAAATTGTATTCAACTACAAATATTCCCCACCTAACAAAGTGGTATGTGCCAGACATCGCAACTCTGAATAAAAAATGGATGACAAGTTTAATGTAAGACAGACAAATCAACCATTTAAATCAATAATAGGAGGGAATGATCCCTTGTCCTGTCTGTATTAATCATTGTATCAGACATCAAAATAGGTAGTTAATAACATTGTACAATCCCCACATAAAAATATGGCTTGAAGTCAATCATACCCTCTTTTTCAATGAAACCAAACCAATCAGTCAAATCATATAATATCCACCTTACTGCAATATGAAAGAGAACACTGATATCACATATTCAAGTAAGCTGAGAACTCCTGAGTTTCTATACTACCAAAACTAAATTCGCAGCGGAATTCACAAAACAAGCAAAACTAACTATGGAGCTAAATAGCAATCATGTTTCTACAATGCTTTAAAATCACAAGTTCTTGCAACACTACCGAATCAACAACCTGAGGAAACACGATCACGTTAAGAATAATTCCACACACAATACAACAAATTGAGACATAGGTTTCACTCTCACCTGTGCTATGCAACCGCCAAGGCCCATACCCTCGAACACCTGGTGGAAGGATAGCGCAACAACAAGCGGTCGGATTGCGCAGACATCCTGCGACATTCCCATGGTTACCCCAATGATAACCGAGTGGAACACTATCCCAATTTCCAGCACCTTGGACACCATCTTCTGCTTGTTCCTCGCCTCCTCCTCCTCCCCCTCCCCTACCTCCACCACCTCATGCCCACCGCCATGGCATCCGGCACCGACGACCGCGACCTCGTCGCTGCACACCAATGCGGCCCCTTTCTTGGCTCCGAAGAGCGCCACGTCGTCCCTGTCCGGGTCGCCGCCGTTCCTGGCGGCGTGCAGCGCCGGGTCCTCGCGGTCAGCGTCCAAGAAAGCGCGTTTCTTGGGGCTCATTTCGCCGGTGAGCTCGAAGACGGGGGATTTCTTGGGGATAGGGGCGTAGTTCTGGTGCTCGTTGGCCTCGCCGGCGTGGCCGTGGGCTTCGAGGTGGGAGGAGGCGGAGAGGTCGACGAGCAGCGCGAGCAGCGCACCGACGAGGGTGAAGAGCCCCGCGAAGGGGAAGTCCCGCCAGGGCCTGCGCGACGCGACGGCGCAGTCGGCGAGCGCGGCGTGAGCGTCGGGGAGCACGTGGACGAGCGAGGTGGAGAGGATGACCCCCGCGGCGTAGCACTTGACGAGGAGCAGGCCCCGCGCGTAGCCCTCGCGCCCCCGGAACGCCCGCGTGAGCGCGACGGGGAGGCAAATGCCGACGGCGCTGGCGACGAGGATGGCGAGCAGGGAGCCCGTCTTGAGCCGCGCCGCCGCCGCACCGTCGCGGCAGACCCTGGAGAAGGTGGTGTCGCCGGCGGGGAGGCAGCCGGCGCCGGACATGTCGGTGGCGGTGGGATATGAAATTGACAAAAAAATTCCCTGGAAGACCGGGACGGAGCAGGGGCGCGTTGTGCTCTCGAGTCTCGAGTCTGGGTTTTGTGGAATTTAGTGGATAGTGAGGGTACTCGAGTCTGGGTTTTGTGGAATTTAGTGGATAGTGGGGGAGAAGTGCTAGCCGTATAGCAGTGTTAAAATAGAATTGGTATGGATAGAAGGATAGTCTATAGGTAGAATAGAATGATTAATTCGACTGATTCTGTTGTGATCTTTTCATGTATATATGTATATTGCTATATAAATAGATGATATCCCTAGGGATTTCTTACCGTAAATAGCTTCTCCAACCTAGCAATAGAGCCAAAAAAAATCTCATCTACTCTCACCGTCATGGTCATGTCCCTCACCTCGAGCAATCAGCTCTCTAGCAACTCTGGTGTGCTTGTCACTAGCCACCCTCTGCAGATTTTATCCACTAACCTCATCACCATTCGTCTTGACCGTACCAATTTCCTCCTCTGTAAGACTCAAGTGGTGCAGGTGCTCTCCAACCAAAATCTCCATAGCTATCTCGATGGTTCCGTGATTACGTCAGCTCAAACTATAGCCGAGGGGACTAGCGATGCCGTCTTGCAGAAGCCTAACCCGGAGTATCTTCGGTAGTGGCAGCAAGATCAAAGTGTGCTCGACACACTGCTCTCCTCCATGACAGAGGATATCATTGACTAGATAATCGGTCATACCACTTCCGTCCATGTGTGGAGTGCCCTCAATGTTATGTTCTCGATACAGAACAGGGAGAGCATCCGTCAAATTCGGTTACAACTATCCAAGCTGAAGAAGAAGAAGAAGAAGGACATAAGTGTCGCTGAATACTTTCACAAGATGAAGGGCTTCGCACGACACCATGGTAACCATTGAACACCCCTTGTCTGATGATGAGTTGATCTCCTACATCCTCACTGGCCTCGGGCCGTAGGACGATGCCCTCATGGCATCTCTTATCGTGGACAACACTGTAGTAAGCCTCAACAATTTTTACACGTATCTTCTCTCGTACGAAGTCATGCAGGAGTAACACGTCTTGTCCAAAGACTTTGGCTACACTACTTTTGTGAATGTTGTCTCTCACCATGGTGATGGCAACAACAGAACTCCTCGCCCCCATAATAGCAATGACAGTCATGGGGGTAGGCGTGGAGGACGGGGATGTGGTCGTGGCCACGCATTGACCAAAGTGCCATATTTGTGGCATCTTTGGACATGAGGCGCTGAAGTGTCGTCAACGCTTCAATCACGACTATAAGGTAGACGATTATCGTTTTGGCAACTCCGTGACTGCCAAACACGTCGACCTCTCCGCTGGTGGGCAATTAGGGTGTGTTTGGTTAAAGTGCAGTGTTAGATGAGATATGGTCATCCATATTTTGTTGGATAGGATGATTAAATTTCTTGTTTGGTAGTATGAATAGGGAGATCTGATTTCTTATTTGGTTGGCCAGATTAAACTTGGATGGGTTAGCTAAAATTTATGGGACCCGCTTATTATATATTTATTTTTTATCAAAATATTATCATGCAAGATCTTATTTTTGTTGATTTAATTATAATAAATATAATGATACAATTGAATCACAAATCAGATAAACAGTTTAGAAGATAATATCATTTAAAACGTGCTAAAAAAAGTGCATTTACTCTGACCAACCAGAATAGGCCATATTAATAGGGACAAAGCTCATTCAGAACAAGGATGACTCATCCAGCATTTTTTTGCGAATGGGTTTATCCAGCATCTAGGAGAATATTCCTCGAAGGTGCCCCCCTATCCATGCCTACCCTTGAACCAAACACCTTCGAAAATTGGATAATATCCCTCGAACCAAACACACCCTTAAGCACACCCCAATTGTCCAGGCCTCCACCTCACCAGGTCGCAGGCCTAGCCCTAGAGAGGGGCAAGTGGGACGATCGCCCCAGGTCCCCCAAACCCAGAGGTCCTCCCATATAGATATACATGTATACTACTTATGACCTAGCAAAGTACAACAGTCCAAATTCTAATCGACTGGCAACCGCAGTTATATGATCGTGCGTGGGCTTTGACCTTTGGCTGGCCCAAAAGAAACAACTTTGCTGCTTTGGTTCCTTCACAGTATGTTAGCAACAGTCCAAATTAGTAATCCTCTTGCGCGCTGAGAAGTCGATGAGATCACTTCCTCTCGTGCAATCCTGTCTACTTCGTTCGACGGTGATCGGATTCCGCGACGGACACAGAGACTCAGTGTAAGCCGTAAGGGCCCTAATCGGTGACTCAACGACTTGGCGATCGGCGTTCGCCATTTGTAGACCCCAATTCGTCTATTTTCATGCCCTTTTTTCCTCCTAAAACGAACTTATGCCTAACGCCTAATCTGATGCATGATCATCTTCCTCCAGTTATCCCAACCTAAGCTTTAAGGTTGCCCGCCCATTGCAGATTATAGTAAGCCATCAATTGAAGGGTTAAGGAAACAAATTCTCGCGAGTTCCACGTGATAATTGATAAGATTTATTTAAGTTGATTCGGTGCTTTTATAGCTTTGCACTAGTTTTCAAGTGCTAATGTATTTTCTTTTTCAATTTTTCACACATTCTTGATATCATGTCTTCTAGAAAGAATGCACCTGACAACGAAAAAAGGAGTTGAAAGAAGCTTTTCAATGTTGAGATTATTGAAGAACTATTTAAGATCCACAATTTCTCAAAGAAGATTAAATGCTTTGTCAACTTTATGTATTAAGAAGAAATTATTGGATGAGATTAATATTGATACCATCATCAATGATTTCGTATCTAGAAATGTTAGAAGAAATTGTTTAAGATAATCTCTAGAAAATATTTAAGGTGAACGTTATATTTTTAATATGTTTTAAGTGTTTATCAAAAATAATTTTTAATACACTAAATATTATCTTTACAATTTATATATTAATTAATTTTTTATATTTCAATTCAATATGGTCTGTTTTTTGTTTCGTCAGGTTCCATGCTGGTGAACTGCCGTGTATTAAAAAAATAGCAGGGGAGCTCCGCCAATGCTGGCCCGTATCTCCGAACAAAACTGGAGCATGCAGCACAACAACAATGTCACCATGGAGAAGAATTCAGCTGCTGCTGCTGTCGAGGGGAGTACTTTCGAGCACAGGTTTGCAATACTGAATAGCATCGTGGAGGAGCCGGAGCGTATCAACGAGCGAGAGCTCGAGTTACTGCTAAAGAAGAAACCCGCCCCCATCTGCTACCCCTCCCCCTAGATGCACATATCCCAGGGGATCATGACGACAGCAAGCGTCAACAAGATGGCTAAATCTGGCTGCAAAGCGAAGATCTTGATGGCAGAACGGCCGCGATCTAAACAAGATACAGGCTACCGGCAGGTACAGTGTCGAGATGTGGAAAGCAGCCAGCATGGCTCTTGGGGAGGTAGAGCTCGTGTAGTTGTCGGACGAAATAAGCTGGCATGCCGCCGACGAGTTCTGGGCACCTGTTATGGACATCGCGAGGAAGAAGAGCGTGCGCAGGATGAGGAGGTGTTGCGGGAGCAGCAGAGACCAGAATTGACTGTTGCTGAGATGTTCTACCCGTGCTTGCTGATCTGTGTGCTACAGTAATTTGTAGGTCGGGATTTAGTGATATAATACTGCATTTTGCTGTTTATACACTCACGAATTACTGTAGCACATCTGATGCGGATCCCGTGCTTGCAGTTCGCGAGGATACTGTGACCCGAACACAAAGCCGTTGCCGTAGTTGCCCATGGGGAGCTCCGGCGAACGTTCACGTTGAAGAGGCGCCCCGTTTCTTGAGCCGGAGGAAACGCGCTGGAGCCAGCGGCGCCGGGGCGAGGAGGCAAGTGGAGCCCGCGCCGGCGCTAGCATCGAACTCGGGGTGCGCCAGCTACCGAGACGAGCGGCGGGCACCGCGGTCGTGGAACTGGGGAAGGGCACGACGGCCTCAACGGCGTGGGATCTGGCGGCGAGCGCACAAGCAGTGGCGTAGTCACGTTGTGAGAGGCGGATGCATAAACACCTCCTTCCATCCAAAATTACTACTAAATATAGTTATAATGAATAATAAATTTTTAAACAGTAATTGGGCACTCACCCGGGATATCCATGCCCGGCAGGGTGCGTCACACACTCTGAACTAAATGACCACCAGCCTATCGAGCTGCTCCACACGACGGCAATGTGATGCATTTCACTGAGACAGAAACGTACCTACTCACCATCTTCTCCGTATTGCGATTAGGACTGTAACCAAGCCAAACTCCAGCGTGCAAACTTGGGTCGAGCTTGAATCAAGCTCGAGCTAGGCTCAGTCCTCTACGTATGCATCCCTAGTCTGAGTCGAAGTTGAGCACAAATAAGGTATAGCACTGCCGGCTGTAACTTGCAAACTCATCAATCTGCTCAACCACCATCGTCAAACTTATAAGCACTGCCCTGCAAGTAACCAACCCTGTACCATCCAAGATATACAGCAGAAGCAACAACGGCATACACAACATTCTAATTATGAGTCCGTGGGTAGAACTCTTACTGATTCAGATTCTCTACGAGGAGTAATTCTCTAGAGAAAGTGATTCTGTGACTGAAAGTGATTATCTAAAATAAAATATATGGATGAAGTGATTCTCTGCGGAAAGTAAATCGAAGAAAAGTGCTTTTTTTCAGCTCCTCAACTTTTAGTTCATTTCATATAATCACTTCCACGGATTTCACTCAGAGAGCTAAAAGCTGAAAGCTGCTGTTTAGCAGAACTCCCCCTAATTTCAGCCGGGAAGCTGCTCTGAAAGCTTTGCCAAACAAACCCTATATTCAACTCCATGAGTTTTGGTATTACCATCTGATAACTAAGTTCAACCACACGCAGCGGTGAATGTATGAACGGTTTCTAGACTGTCAATGAGGTTTCAAAGGTAAATCTTTCGACCGCCCGGTCTCTCATACCATGCCTATTTTCTCTATTCATAACCGGAACATATGGGAAAGGCTGTTCATCCCGGTATACCCTAAACACTCCTTGTAATGGCAGCACGAGATGAACCCTAAACTCCTAATTAGTATTTTTTACATGACAATGGCAGATGCAAAGGACCTCTTCCCAATTGAACCAAAACCAAGAACTGACCAGCCGGAGCTCGCACTGTAAACTTCCACCTGTGACAAGAGAGCAATCATCTTCAGAAAAGAGCACAGATTTTGGAAGGCAACAGCTATATTCAGCAGTACGTGGTTACTTACAGTATCCAGAATCTGAACTTTGGACCGCAGGCCACCAATCAGGAACAAGCTATCGTCCAGGTTAACCGCAGCAGCGTATCCTCTTGGGGTGCTCATGGGATCACCCATCCTCCAGGCGTTGAGGCGAGGATCGTAGATTTCTACGCTAGAAACCATCTTTTCCCCATCGTACCCTCCCATGGCATATCTGAAATAGAAGTCAACCGGCTACCTAAGTTTCTTCCAAGATTTAAGACCAAGATGCTCTTAGTTGTCTGTCCAGGAAGAGATCTAAAGTATAAGAGGAAGTTACTGACAGGGCTTCTCCGACGACAGTTAAGGCTTGGCATCCTCTCCTTGTATTCATACTTGGAAGCTGGACCCAGACACCCTCCCTTGGGTCATATCTTTCTGCTGATCTGTATATAGTGTGCTTGTTAATGTTAGTTTCCGAAGTACTTATCTGATTAGATCATGTTAAAACATGAAGGAAAGTGTGAGATCTTACTTTAAGTACATGTTTCCATCATATCCACCAGCTGCATATATGACACCATTCAATTCTGCCGCAGCAAGAGCAAATCGCTGGAATGTATTGTAGCACAATTAACATATTGGTGTCAAGATTATTCAACTCTATGAGTTACTTTATTAATTACAACTAATATCACAGAACCATTATGAAGATGCAAGAGCAAATAGCTGAATATATTGTATCACAATTATCCTATGAATGCATACCAAAAAAAATCTAGGCAGGGTATGCAAACATGCAATGATCAGATGAATTATTATGAACAATTGTTCATGCAGAAGATTAACACCATATACTGCTGCAAATATATAATAGGCATCCAAATTTCACATCATAAATAAACTTATGTCTCTTTTCGTTCAAAAAAAAACCCTATGTCTCTTACTATCTTATGTGTTCTTAGCTTTTAAGGTCATTGACCTTATCAGAATACTAACATTGCAGACTCGAAGTTCAGCCACTACTTTGAAATAGGATAGAAGATATCAAACAAGGTAATTATTTCAAGCAACTGAGAAAATGAGAGCATACAGGGAGCAGCATAGAAGGACTACATATCCATTTCCCAAGATATGGATCAAACATCTCAACTTCTGAGTAAGTTTCATTTTCATCTCCTCCACCAATGGCATATATTTTGCTATTAAGACTAATACCAGCAAGACTTCCTTTCTTACGGTTCAACGAGGGGCATTCCATCCACTCGTTATTCCTTGAACTATAGCATTCCACTACAAAAAGAAAAAGAAAACAAAAATTAAGTAACTGCAACTCAAAGTCGGTGCTCGTAAAAAATAAGTTGGGAAAGCGAAGCATATTATAAATACTACAATATACCTGTGTTATACCATGACATGCCATCTCCACCACCAAAAGCAAATATATGACCATCCAATGGAGCAGCAGATGCATATGAGCGGGCATAGCCCATTGGTGTGAGACCAACCATTATGTCTTTCTCAGGAGAAAAAGAATCAAGAGATGATAACCAGGTCACACCATTATAACCACCAATCAGGAATATTGATGGCTTGCCTATATTATTGCACATGCTTCCAAGAAGAGACAATGAAGAGTCAAATTTGAATTGTAACTCATCTACAAGGTATTCCAGTTGCTGTACTTTTCTTCCTGAGTCTTTAACTACTTCCCTCAAAAAAAGTATATCTTGATCTGACCCATTCTGGGAAATAATGGAACCATATCAGTAAATCCTATGCAGACAACGTTTGCATAAGCAAAATAGAAATATTGTCCAACAAAGCTTGTACCACGAATATATGGCGGGACCGCTAAGGCAGGCAGATTTTAAAAGCTGCAGCTATCCAGTTCAGGTGTGCGTTGCCAGAAATAATTATTGTACAGATGAGCTACATGGTTCACACAATAAAACATAGTGTTCCCACCGAAAGGAATACTGGACTAAACATGTCAACTATCACCGTGATTAGAAAATTAAGGATTAGAAACATATAGTCCAAGTCAATAAAACTTCAGGATAGGGAAAGTAAAGTCATTTATTTATATTTTTATCAGAAAAATACTCATTTATTTTTTCCTATCCAACAAAAACAATTGAAGGCACCAAGCAAGTCTCGCATTCCAAAGTCCAAGAAGAAAAAAACGAACCTGCTTCTTCTCCAATTCTCTAGTCCTTTTGGTTAATTTAGCGATGATTTGTCGCAGCTACAGAGGAAAGTTAAAAAGGAATAACGTGAGGGGACTGCAGGCAACATGTTAGGCATTGGATTATGAAATGAAATTGAATAATGAAACAAAAAAGGAAAACAGAATCAATAACATAGACACCTCAGTATAATCTCCATGGTATTGCTCAAAAGGGGTACTATCTTCCACGGTAGCACCAAATTGATCGCAGGATAGGTTTGACTTGACCTGTGTTTCTTCAGGTACACATTCATCTGAACTAGAATCAACACAATCCTGGGAAGATAGTGCCGCTTGCTGTCGCAAAAAACACAAATCTTTCAGCTTTTTCAGGATAGTCTGTCTTTCAGGCTGTAGCTCAATACTACCTGGGTTATTGTGAGCCTCACTCTCTATTTTGTCAACACTCACAGCACCTATATGCTCATTATGTGAGTTCACAAGCATGTCTTTCTCAAAATTGTGTCTTTCTCTATTCACAGGATTGGCAACTGGATGACTGCATTCAGCAAGCTCCATTCCTTGGCAAACTGTTTTGTACGAGGAATTTTGACTGACCTCATCTGGATTTGAATGAGGACTAAATTGGTGTTGAAGAGCATTCTCATCCAAATCCTCCCAATCAGAAACTGGCTCCCCAACCTCCTTCTCATCAGTGTCACTATGTGAATTTTCACTGACACTAGCATTGCCCGCATCAGAATCAGCCCAGTTATCTGGAACGAAGCCACTTGTATTTGATAAAATGCTAAATGGATTGGTATCCTTTAAATTTGCTGTGACTTTCTTTGGGTCAGGAACAGCTGATGCCTTCCCTTTCGTTGGTGGTAAAGATGTGACTTTCCTTTGAGTGACAAGACTCCTTTCGCTTGAAACAGGTGGAACTTGTTTGAAATTAGCAGGACCAAGTGATTTGAACACAGAAATTAAAGCTTTTGTCTGAGCATGGTCCAGCTCAAAATAGAAGTAGTACTGGGTATAGTAGTTGTCACCAAGCACTGTTTTGTATTGGCTCTCCCGCATTGGTGGATACCGAGTCTTTGTGCAAAAACGGACCTTAAAAACACAAACAGCCATTTCAGATACAAATGAAATGGGACAAACTTAATTACTCAAACTATTTCACCAAAAAAACTGTGCCAATTAAACTTTGCGATACCTGGGCAGGAAAAGGTGTCCTTAAAGAGCCATCATCACTCCAAGCATATGGATCGATAGACAATTGACCAGAACTTGCAGCCTCAAAAAGACCATGGAGCTTTCTGTCACTATAATTGAATAGAAACAAAGGCAGGCCAGGTTTGACATTCTTCACATATGAATAATGGATCGAAGGAAGACCTATAGAACAAACGCAACAGGAAACACAATCTAGGTAAGGCAAGAAATTCAACAAAAAGATTAATCAAATGATCAATATTTCATAAACCAAGACCTGTTGTGGCCCTACAACTTAGCAGGATATTGCAAGACCCCAGTGATGGTGTTACAAATGACAAAAGTTAGAGCACGAGATGAAAGGTGCACTTCACTAACCAAATAGTTGTTTTCTGAAGCACTCTTCAATTGTATCAGGCTTGCAACCAAAGATCACCCCTCCAAGCTGGTTTCCTCGGAGATTACGAATCTGGATCCCAGGCTGGCTATTTGGATGATGATGTGTCTTCATCGCAAGATTGTAGGTCTCTTCTTCCAGCACCTGTGGTTCACAAATTATGAGTATGCAAAGCACATAAGTTAAACAAATACAATGATATCAAAGAGATAAAACTGAGTATAAGTTCATAATCAGGGGAGAGAGCATACAACTATCAGACATTTGAAAACTCAAAAGGATCCAAACATTGGCAGCATATGCTTTTAAAGTGCAAACAACCTGAAATGTCCAGGTTGGCGCAAATTTAGTTCCCACTTGAGGAAAAGGAAAAAAAGACTGACACAGGTAAATTCCACAGAAGGGTGTATAGACTATAGATCACCAAATTATGGCAACATGTAACCAAACAAAACCACTACAATCCGTAGTTGGGGAAGGAAAATTCTAATATTACAGGACCATGGAAGTTATGCAGAGTAACAACCAAAAGGTACCGAAAAATGGAACTGAAGCAAATGTCCGTGGCAAAATAGTGTCATGGCCATAAAAATCAGTCACACAGATTACCATCTCATCCAAGATTAAACCTGAGACACACACTCCGAAAAAACCCTTCACCTTAACACCCCCCCCCTCCCCCTCTCCACACAACATGCCGTCTAACAAACCCCTTGCCTTGATCAACAAGAACCAAATGCCTGGCCAATGCTCCACCTAATTAATCAGGCTTCTTTCTTGGGCCAGAAGGCTTCTTTCTTGGGCCAGAACCAAGACTCAATTCCATCCCATCAGCGCACCAAAATTACAATACAAGCTCCAGGAATCATGCGGAGCACCCGAAAGGTGATAACCAACCTAAATGTGATGCACAAGAACATCTGAAATAAGTAGACGTAATCACCGCTACGCAAGGTCACGGAAACCACATTGAACTACTACACACCAGCACTCCTACAAGGACAGGGTTATCCTACAAAATGTAGGAGCGATTCAACCACACAAGTGTTCCACATCCCACAGGACACACATATCACATCCGTCAGAGCTTGTACCAATAAAATCTTCTACAACCTGCAAAAAGATTAAAAAAACATAAAATCTTCTACAGTTGTACCCACCGTAACCTCGAAACCACACAAATCGCGAAAGGAAGAAACGGCAAGGAGATAAATATGCGTGCAAGCACAGTTGCCAACCAAAAATGCAAGGATTATATATATTTTTTAAAAAAAAATGGCGCTGCGCTTAGACAAGAAGGTCCCACCGAACAACCAGCGCGAATGCGAGATTGACCGCGATCAACCGCTAAACAACGCAACAACCTAGCAATCCCAGCAATCGGCACCCCGTAACACCCAAAATCTTAGCCTCATCTTAAACCCTAACCCCCGGTGATCAACGACGCTAAACCACAATGCGCCATACGTACCGCAAGTACCCACTCCCCAACTCCATCGCCTTCCCAACCACCATCATTCCCGCCTCTTCGAACACGCACGCAGCAACAAACTCAAAAACCCCCCAAAAAATTCCAGAAAATAAGGAGAAAATCCCAGAAATTTGCCCAAAAAGGAAAGGAAAAAAAAAACTCCACCGCAACCCGTACAAGGAACTTGCAGCTCCCCTGCGGATGATGATCCTAGCGTAACGCACGATCGGTGGAGGACCAAGAGGCAGATCGACCACTAGGGGCTGCAGGAATGGCACCTGATTGCGTTGCGTCGCTCCCCGACTGGCTGTAGCTCGGAAGCAGGCGTCGCGTTTTGATTTTCGGTCGAGGGCTTGCCTTTTTGGTTCGCTTTTTTTTTTCCCGCTGCTCTTCACCGCTTGAGCGCAGTGGCATCGTGGAATTGTGTGCGAGGGGAGGGTGAGCGTTATATGACGATGGGCAACGGGTTTTTTTTCTGAAATTTTTTCTTCACAGTTTCTATCATAAATAGATTCTTAAAGATCGTTTTTTTAAATTAAATTTTTTTATTTTTATTTACGATTTCCCTCAAAAGAAAGCTGTTGAAGATAAGAAAAAATAAAGAAAATAGGAACTAAAAAGGGAATCAAGAAGAAAACAAAATAAAGAGAATATGATTAAATATGATCTAAAGGGTGCAGCGGGGAGTGATGGAACCGTCGCGTAGCTCACATAAGTAAAAATGGCAAAGATATAGTACCCATTATCTATTACCTATCATGAGTAAAAATTAAAACCCGTGATTGCTATCCACCGCCCGAAGATAGGGGCAGCTCGGGTCGCGATCCTAGTTGTGGCCCAAAATCCTAGTACCCCTCACCAATTGGAGTAATAACCGGCCCACAAACTCGTATGACCCATGCACCCAGCCCATAGTCACACTCTCATCCTCATGGATTCCTCCTCACGGTGGTGACAACTTTGAGGCAGGAGGGGCCGCTAACTCACCGAGGGCAGCCAACGACAATCGAATGGGCGGCGGGTAGTCCACCAGCTCCGGCGAGGCTCTAAAGTTTGGCAGCGTCACACATCCGCCCCTGCCTCACGCTTGGCGGCTGGTCCGATAGCAGTGAAGCAGTGGACCGTGAGGGTGACTGGGCGAGGGCTTGCCGGCGTGGGTATGCAGCCTCACCGACATTCCTGCGAGCGCCGAGAAGCAGCTCAGAGACTGAGAGCACAAGCAGTGGAGCAGAAGAGTGGCAGTTTGGCCTGGAGGTATATTTTCATTCTCGATTTCTCTGTATAATCTTTGCTTCAAATTGGTTTTGTTCTCAATCAAATCCAAATTGATTCTTTCTGTCCAATCATTTTGCTGCGGATTTTTTATAATCTCATCACTCCTCGATTTCTTGATCAGGTTCTTCTTCGGTGCGGGCAGGATCAATCTCAATTGATGCCAAAGGATTTGGTTCTTCTTCTTCGGAGGCGCAGTTCGTTTTCCAGAATAATCTAGGGTACAACTGAACCCCCATCAGGTAATTGCTCCCCAATTCTCTATTCCTTTTTTTTTTATCATTGCATGTTTTTATGTAATTACTTTTGTATCATTGTATGTTTTTATGTAGTTTAGTAATTCATTGTACCGTATAAGTATGGAGTTGAAGTATTATCTAAATTGTATATTTTTTATTTTATTTTTATTACATATTGGTATGTGATCTAGTTTGATTGGTTTATGCGCTTAGTTGTTGGTTCAAGTCTTGCTGGACACAGAGCTCCGCCACTGCCCATAGGCACATTGGTATACTTACGAATATAATAAACAATCATTGTAAGATCAAGCATGCAAATAAATAATGAACTTATAGCATATTAAACATATTATTCATGTTCTATATACATATATGAAACCGCACATAATGTAGCTATTTTGGTAACAAGTGAAAAAGAGGGGAAGAAATAAATAGAAACCCTAAGGAAGTGCGGACTTTATATATTAAAAATAAAATAGACCCACATGTTAGATGTGTAAAACAGGTACACTAGTGAAACGGGCACGAATAGACTTATTTCATTCGTCTTTCTATACCCATTAGGTTTAACTTCAAACCCACACCCATACCTACAGGTAAAAGTTGAAACATAAATCCACACCTGTTATGGTTTTTACCCGCAGACACATGGGTAAAATATTCCCCTTGCCATCCCTACTGGTGGGTGTGGTGCGGGGCATCTAATTTGCAAACACTTGTCAGCTATGTAGCCCTCTGACATCGGATGAGGTTTGCTTGACGTAATTGCCCTCTAACTTGGTCACTAATGCATGGGTCCAGGCGTGAGGGGTCCACGCATCAGTGACCACGTCAGAGGAACTATTTCCCTGACATCCTCCTTCCCGGTTCCCAACTTTATCAAGTCAAAAATATAATTGAAAATAGTAAAACTGAAGATTCTAGTCGAATTTCCAAGTAAATAAAAAATTTCAAGTCCAAATTTCCAACTTCATCAAACGTTTTGAGTCCAAATTCCAAACTAGATCAAAAGTTTAGTCTGAATTTTCTAACCGACTCAAAGATTCAACTCAAAAATGTCAAAAAAAAACAGAGAGGAAAAACACCAAAAAGCTAGGGTTAGAGCAAACCGTTCTTCCCTAGTGGTGGCGACGTCCTCGTCGGTTAAGGGTGATGTCCCTCTAGCTCCTCCTTCGCATCATGTGAGGTGGCTGCGGCAAAGAGGGGAGACGACATGAGTGACAAAGCGAGGCAGTGGCGAGCTCCCCTCTCCAATGGTATAGGCAACGTGCAAGAGAGCTAGGTGAGAGAGGGAGATAGGAAAAGAGGAAAATAGGAAGTGAGACAAATGTGTGGGTTCTTTCCATTTCTGTTTGACCTGATAGCTTCCCCGTTACTTTTTCCCACACTGACAAACTGTGGCCACGAGCTCACAACTGCGCTCATAATAAGGTCCTATTTGACAGATTTTTAGCTTAATTTTTTTTTAGATCTAGGTATTTTTAGTTCTAGAAATTTATAAACCTAGAGCTATGGATACACCAAGGGTGTTTGATTGACTCATTTTATTTTCATTTTAGTCTAAAAATAGATACTTAAATCACTTTATCTTAGCCGACAAATAAGATCTGATATGGCGCTAAATCTCTTCCAAACAAGATCTAAGAGTTTTGGGTGGTGCAGAGCAAAGAAAACGGCCTAGTTATTAGTGACAGGTAGGGTACGATTCTCATACTATTGACAAGCTCTAGCCAATGGAAACACAATTGGACCCTACTTCGACCCTGCTCACTGGTTGTCCTCCGCCACCTTTGCTAATAGTTCTCTCGCCCACCAACCTCTACCACCACCAGGCTGGCTTGCCACCGTGGGCTTCCCTCTAAGCCCGCATGGACTCATGTGAGCCCTCACCCTGAACCCTAACCTTGTCGAAGATCTCATCGAAATTGGGGAAGAAGATCTCATTACGTGAAAAATAGACAAAAGAGATACTACATAAGTGACGGATTACTAAGATCCGTCACTTATGAGTCATAAGTGACGAATCCTGTTACGATTCGCCACTTATATAGCCTCAAGTCAGGGTAGGACCATGACCCGTCACTTATGACAGGTCATCGATGACGGGTCATAAAATTATTCGTTATCTATAATATTAGTGATGGATGAAGTTGTGACCCGTCACTAATGACCAACTCATCAGTGATGGGTCTCGCTAGGCCAGTCATAAGTGACATATGATGTTACAACATATCACTGATAACAAGTCATAAGTGACTAGTCACGTCACTAATGACTTAGCTCTATTATTAAAACTGTCAAGGTACTATCTTTTCTTACTTAATTTACCTAACTAAAAACTAAAAGTATTATACAAAACTGAAAAGATATTATGCAGAAAGGTTACAACCATGTTATAGCTAAACATTTACACATAAGTGCACAATGTAAACACTAAACTTATAATTGGTGTGGGGTACGACGGCGTATTAGGCACAAATATATTTTTATTTTTCTTTTATTTTTATCACCTTAGCAGCACTAGAATAGGAATCATTATACATTTTCGTTCAATTTTGATGTAAGGGGTGGCAGATATGGATATAAATGTGCGTTCTAAAAAGGTGCAGAAACTTCAGGGTGCGAGAACTCAATCTTTCAAGTCATTTTTGATCTTGAAATTTTTTTCGAACTTAACAAAATTGAGAAGAAACGGATGTAACTTTTTTTTTCTGTAGATGACTGTAGAGTAAAAAAAACATCGAAATCGTAGTCTGTATGTAAAAATTATGCCTGTTTTACTGAAGTCACTCTGGGTCACCTATCAAATTGTGATTGTTAGTATGAGATATTTTGAAATCCATAAAAATAATTATATGTAAATCAACAATTCGGTAACCAACAATTCACTAAATTCAATATCAAACAATTCAGTAACCAATAATTCAGTAAAAAACAGTCATAAGCGATGAGTCATAACTGATGACCCTCGGCAAAAATGTTAAAATATTCGGTTTCCTTCAAAATGCACGTGAGGGTGGGGTGGTAAGGCAGCTATGCGCGCGAGGGTAGGTCGCTGGTTTGATCCCCACGAAACGCAGAGTATAAAAATAGTGTGAAAAATAATATGTGACATGCGACGAGTGGTGATGGCCTTTGTGTGGGATGGCTCCGATGAAATAATATATATTTTTGACTTTTTTTATAAAAAATATGAAAATCGTTTATCAGGGATAAATCATAAGTGATGGATCAAAATTACGATCCGTCATTTATGATCTCATTGTGACAGGTCCTAACGTGTTATTTATAGTTAGTATCAGAGCGTGGATCTTGACACAGACCGTCAGACAAGAACTCGGGTGACGAGAGGCTTCAAAACACTCATAGATTTTAGCTTTTCCGTACATTATAGCAATCGATTCAAGGAAAAAAATGTATGTATCCAACCTCGTCGATGAAAACGAAGCTCAAGACCTTTGAGGAGATTTAGCATTTTCTTATCCAATCACTAATGCTCCCGGATTTTACAATCACTTGCTGACTGACATGCCGACTTGTCAGAAGCGACTGAACAAATCCTAAATTCTTGATATTTTTTAGTTGATCTCAAGTACCTAACAAACAAACATGAATGTTATCGGATCGTACAAGATGTTCCACACGACATGCGATGAATTTCACCGAAACATGTACTGACTCACGATCACCATATTGACAGTCTGAGACGCAATTGGGCACAGAATAGGCTACAACACCATCTGCTGCAACTTGCAAACTTACCAGTCTGCTCAACCACCATCTCCAAAAGTTCTAAGCACTGCCATGTATGTAAGACTGTAATTACTTATCAAAGATAAACAGCCGAGCCAATAACGGCATACAAAACATTCTTTTGTATTGTAATCCATGAGTTTGGGCATTCCTAATCTGACAAAAAGCTCATCCACACGCAGTGTCCGGTCTCTAGTCTGTAAATGAGGGCTTGAAGGTTAAACATTGGACCACCCGGTCCATTTGATGAAAATGTTCCACGAACTGCATTATGTGAACCTACCAATTCACAGCCTCAACTTCGGTGATCACAATCTTACCAAAAACCAAAGACGCATGCCGTATTTAGCAATACAAGCCGATCTTCTTGCTAAATGTTAGCTTCTAAGATTTTCACAAAAGTGACCACCAATAGAATAAACAGTGTCACAGACCGAATAATTTATCCCACACAGAGACTTTCATGCAGGGTTGAAACATTTTAGAAGAGATATTCATTTTACATAAGATAATGCATGAACTCCACCGTAAAAAGAAAAGTAGGGTAATACTCAAAATAGATTTCGAGAAGGCCTATGACAAATAGCTATTATCCTACAGTCCCTCCGGATGGAAGGTTTTTCGTCTAAATGATGCTCATGGGTTGAAAATTTTATTTCTGAGGGAAGCGTAGCAGTCAAAGTGAACGATGAAACTGGCCATTTCTTCAAAACAAAAAAGGGCTTTCATCAAGGAGATCCGCTCTCTCTGATTCTGTTCAATATCATTGCAGATATGTTAGCGATCATAATTGAGAGAGCTAAAGAAAAAGGCCAAGTTGAAGGAATTGTACCTCATCTGGTAGACAATGGGCTATCAAGATGTTGCTCTGTGCATTTAAGCAGCTCTCAGGCCTAAAAATTAACCTCCATAACAGTGAATTGTTCTATTTTGGTACGGCACAAGACAAAAACAACCAATATGCAGAGATATTTGGATGTACAAAAGGCGAGTTGCCCCTGTGCTATCTAGGTATCCCAATTCACTATTGTAAACTCAGGAATTCAGACTAAAAGGAGTATAAGAACATATTGAAAAGAGGCTGAGTAGTTGGAAGACCAAGTACCTTACCACGGGTGGCATGATCATTCTTCTTAACTCAGTCCTCAACAGCTTATCCGCATACATGATGTCCTTCATTCATATCCCTCGTGAGGTACTCAAAAGGCTCGACTACTTCCGTTCTAGATTCTACTAGCAAAGCAATAGCCAAAAAAAAAAAGAACTACTAACAAAATGGAAAGTCCTTTGTAAACCCAAAGACCAGGGTGGACTAGAGATCCAGGATCTCGATATCCAAAACATTGCTCTCCTTTCCAAATGGTTATATAAACTACTAGTCATGAATGGGCTCTGGATAAATTTGTTGCGTAACAAATATATGGGGTCCAAATCACTTTCACAGATCGAAGGAAAACCAGGTGACTCTCACTTCTGGGCTGGACTAATGAAACTAAAACACGTCATGTTCCACTATGGTACTTTTAATGTAAAGTACGGTTCCAAAATCAAGTTTTGGGAGGACATTTTTCTAAGGCGCACCGCCAAAGAGCTTCAACGTTTGAGCAGCAAGAACATAGGCAATATCAAGGAGCAGCTGCTCATAGCGCTGAGGTCATCGTTCACTTTGATACCGCCCAAGAAGGTAGGACCCTCACACCTGCTGAGTTTGAGCTATGCAAGCGTCTCAAGTTCCTTTGTTTAGGCCTACCCTCCCTTGAGCACACGATTGCACAGTGTCATTCCAAAATGGTCTGGCTAAGAGATGGCAACGCCAACATTAGACTGTTCCATTCCTTTACCAAATTCCTGCGCGAAAGAGTATCATTAGCTCCCTTTCCACGACTAATGGCCCAATATCCTCCCACTTGGCAATGGAGGAAACGTTGTCCAGCCATTTCAATTCGATCCTTGGTGTCACCCCCATCCAAAGATGTCTCCATCAACCTACATGGGATCAACATCTTTCCTCTTAACCTTCAATCACTGGAAGCTGCTTTCAGTGAGGAGGAAATCCTCGGGGCCATCAGGTGCCTACCTCTTAATAAGGCCCCTAGACTCAATGGATTCACGGCAGAGTTCTACCGTGCTGCTTGGTTCGTCATTAGAAAATATGTGACCCTCACTATTGCACTTTTGGCATCGGTCACCGACGAGGGCTCAATCAGCTTAACAATGTTCTAATCACATTACTACTGAAGAAGGAAGGGGCCTCCTCGGCTTTGGATTTCCGTCCCATAAGCCTTATACATAGCATTGGCAAAATAATCACCAAGGCTATGGCCCTCCGGCTCACTTCACGGTTGAGTTCCCTAATCACAAGCAATCAAAGCACATTCATTGCTGGTCGTTGAATACATGATAACTTTAAATTGGTGCACTCTATCGCGATGTTACTCAAGAAGAGAAAGAGGCCAAAGATCTTATTTAAACCGAACATCTATAAGGCTTTTGATTCCGTGAACTGAGCTTTTCTCATGGAGGTTCTGTGGTCTTAGGTTTCGACCCTTGTTGGTGCAGCTGGATTGAGGCCATCTTAAAAGTGCATCTAGCCCTTATGTGTGGTTTTGGTAATTAATGATAATATCTATAGACTAACAATATTGTTGAGTTTGTTAGTAAGTTGTTTCATAGATGATGTATGGAGGAGACATACACATCAAGATAAATGGGCTCTTAATGATGCTCATAAGAAGAAAGATAAGCGTGAATGGTAAATTATTTGTGGAGATCAAGTAACTAAAAGTATGCCATTATCAATAGAGTTTTATGAACTAACCCGTATGCTTTATGCTTAAGAGTGAGTTGGGGTTAGAATTCATAAGTTGAATTGAAATCATATATGCCAAGAGTGAAGAACAAGAGTGGACTTCATATATCATAAAGTGAATTCCTTGAAGATGTCGAATACAAAGTGATTTTTCTATGGCAAGACGGTGAAGGGTAAGCAAGACTCGGCTGTGATGGACCATCCGGTGGTGAATGGAAAGCAAAATGGTTTAACGCCGAAGGACCAAGGTGGTGGTGAAGAGCGAGTTAAGGGTTTGCGCCAATACCATACGAGTCTATAGAAAGTTATGGGTGATTCGCATCAATCACATGAAAAATCAAGAAGAGATAGTGAATACGATATAGAAGTTGAAAACCCTCAAGATTTGAAAGAAAGAAACGATACTTGAAGGTATTCAAAAGCTCAAATTGGTTCAAATGAGTTTTACATTTGAATTTGAATATAAGTATGCTATACTATTAAGAGGAATTCAACATGAGCTATTTGTCGTGTCTTAGTGCTCAAGAGTTTCTAATCAACCCAAAGTGAGAGTTCGCTTTAGGAATTCAGTACAGAAAGTGTGGAAGTGTCTAAATTAGATTTCAGAGTGTTCCTAGTTTGATCCTATGTGTTTGAGATCATGATTTCAGTTGGGATGTGTAGCACTTTGAATAAGTTTTCCGTAGAGTCCGAAATTATCAGAATTAAACTTCGGGATCAAAGTTATCATCATTTTCAAAGAGTAGTTATGCTGAACTCGGACACTCCAGGCTGATCCGGATACTCCAGGTTGTCCAGAGTCTCCGAGTTTAGCTCCGAGATAGGTGGTCTGCTAGGGTCTAAGTGTTTCACCCAGAGACTCTGGGTTCTGGTAGTAGTCCAGACCCTCCGAGTTGTACTCCGGCTAGGGTTCTCGATTACGCGTTTATGTGCTAACCTGGATACTCCGGGTTGACCCGGATACTCTGGGTCAGTACAAAAAGCTGTGTAACATCTAGTTTTGGGGGAATGGTATAAATAACCCCTCACTCCTATCCTTGTTTGTTGCTGCTTGGACGCGAAAGAAAAACCTTCTAGAGCCAAAAGAACTCCTTCACACTCCATTTTAGTGTGAGATTTGAGAAGAAAAGTGAGTTAGGTTGAGAGATTGAGAGATTGAGTGCAAGTGAGCTAAATCCCATCTTGAGCACTCGAGTTCATCGGCAAGAAGTTCATCGTCGTGTTTGTTACTCTTGGAGCTTTGAGCTCCTATACGGTTAGACGTTGCCAGCGAGCACCCAAGGTTGTAGTGTGTCACGGGAAGTTTGTGAAGGCTTCGATTTCGCCTCCAAAAGGGAAGCAATCAAGAGTAACAACTCAAACTCAAGTGTGACCGAGCTTGGAGAGGAAAAGAGTTGAGAGAGACCCGGCTCAAGTGTGATCGAGCCCCTCAACGGAGACGTAGGAACCTCTAAAGGAGGTGTCCGAACTTCGAAAAATAAATCTTGCGTCTCCTCTCTTATATCCTTGTTCTTGAGTTCTTAGTCAATATTTATGCATATTACTCAATCTACTTGCTCATGTGAAATTGATTGTAGGTTCTTCATGGATCTACTTGGAATCATCACTTGGAACACATAACTTCATTTGGTTTTAGATAGAACTCTTTAAGCGTACTTTAATTTCAGTTTTAAGTTCATTCTCTACTGAACCTGGAAGTTCTAGATTTGACTTGAAAACTTTGGATTCTATACAATCAGATCTGAACCTGGAGTATCCGGTGAACCGTGTTTTTCAGGATTTTCAACTAGAGTTTTTTTTTGCATATCTTTTGCTCATTTTAAATAATCTTTGTTACCATAGGATTGTAACTTTACACTTATTTACGATGATTATGCACTAGTTAAGCCTAGCATATTAAGGATTTTCACTTGTGAAAAATCTGTTAGTTTATTTTTCGCTGCAAGTTTAGGCCAACAGTAAAAGGGGCAAATTTTAGTAAAAACACCTATTCACCCTACTCTAAGCGACATCATTATCCTTTTACATCCTAGGAACTTCATCAACTCAGATACTTCTCAATTATATTCCCGGTACAGCTCTCAGCTACGCTCGAGGTTTGCGACAAGGAGGCTCCCTATCCCCTTCCCTGTTCGTGTTGGTCATGGATATACTCACTCGTATTTTAACCAAGGCAGGTGAGGCAGGCATCATTGACTCTACGGGGCATGGCTCAATCTTGCACTACTGTTCACTTCATGCAAACGACACAGTAATTTTCTTGTCACCAACCACACAAGATATTCTAGCACACTTAGCTATCCTCCACTTCTTTGGGGTAGCCTCTGGGCTCAAAACAAACATAGACAATTGTGCGGCTGTTCCCATCAGCTGTGCTGAGGATGACATCAGTATTATCAATGAGAATCTCCCATGTGGATTGTCATCTTTCCCTATCCAGTATCTGGGAGCTCCTCTCACGATCGGTTGGCTCCGCAGGAGCCATCTACAGCCGATGGTGGACAAGGTCACCGCCAAATTAGCTGCTTGGTAGGCCAAATTAATCTCCAAACCAGGGCAAGTCACTCTCGTGAAATCGATGTTGTCTTCGACTCCCTTGCACAAGCTTATCTCCATTGCGGTCCCATCATGGGTGATCAAGAAGATTGATAAGATGAGGAAGGCTTTCCTCTGGGCTGGCGACAAAGAAATGTCCAGGGGTTGCAACTCCATCGCCTGGCCAAGGGTGTGTTGATTGGTGGACTACGGTGGCCTCAGAATTCAGGATCTTCGGATGGCTGGGCTGGATCTGTGCCTCAGATGGCTATGGTGGCAACGATGCGACTTCTCCAAGTCATAGGCTACTCTTCCTATACAACATGAGCGTGAAGTTGTTGCACTCTTCAATGCTTCTACCAAATTTGAGGTTGGCAATGGTGAATCCACATTCTTCTGGACAGATGCTTGGTTTGGAGGCCGATCTATACGATCATTGGCACCAGACCTTTTTGATTGTGTCATTGTTTCACATTCGAAGAGCAGAACCGTTAAAGATGCTCTACTTAACCGATGGTGGGTCCAAGACATTACATGCCTCTGACCGTACTAGCAATATCCCATACTTGCAGCTATGGTATCAACTTGAATCTATCAACCTGAGCAGCGTAAAAGACCAAGTGATTTGGAAATGGACTCCTTTTGGTCAATACTCAGCTAGATCGGCTTATTACCTCTTGTTTCAAGGTTGTGTATGATTTAGGGGATCCAGACTGATTTGGAGATCATGGGCTCCCTCGAAGGTGAAAATCTTTGGTTGGCTGGGGCTTTATGGTCGCTTGTGGACAACGGCACGAAGGAAACGACATGGACTTCAACCTGATGATGCTTGCACGCACTGTTCACAACTACCTGAAACCACCGGCCATCTGCTCATGTACTGCACTTTGGCAAGGGAGATTTGGTGGCGGGTCCTAGGTGTTTATGCTCCTGAGGCACCGCTTTCTATCTTAGACTGGTGGCTTGATCTCCGAGAATACGTGGCCACAGATTATCGCAAAGGTCTGGACTCCCTAATCCTTCTCACATGCTGGAGGATTTGGTTGTTGCGCAGCGATATCATCTTCAACAACTGTCGCATCTCTTATGACTCCATGGTGGCCCTCATCTAGGAGGATGTCGCATGCTGGTGTGATGTGGGGCAAAGAAACTCTCCATCCTCAAGGAGCGGTTGCGTAGTTTTCGCTCGATTATCTAACTAGCGCCAGTGTTAGGACCGTCCAGTTGCTTTTCTTCTTGTATAAGCTCATTTTTTTGGGGTATTTTTGGGAATGTAACCTGACACGGGTTGTGTAACACTTGTGTCCTTTTTCTTAATATAAAGATACGTAGCTCTCATACGTATTCGAGAAAAAAAATTATTTCGAAGAACGCCACTTGAATCTGATAAAACTAATTGGATTGGTATGAAGTGATTTTCCTTGGATCAAGAACAACGGATGCCTTCCTTTTGCTTGAAACAGCTGGAATTGACCGGAGCAAGTGATTTGAACTAAGAATTAAAGCTCTTGTTTGTGCATGGTCCAACTCTTGTTTGTGACCAAGAATTGTTTTTGATTGGCTCTACAGTAGTGGTGGACACTGAGTGTTCGTGCAAATATGAACCTAAAAAACACAAGACATTTCAAATATATATAAAATGAGGGAGACATTTTTTGAAAAGGAGAAAAAGGTGTGAGGAGTTACTTAAATTATTCCACCCAAACAAACAGTACCACATTTAGGTCTAACTTGTTGATACTAAACGGTGTGAGGAGTTGAGCAGAAAGACACACGTGAGCCCGCACCATGTACAGAACCCTTCACAAGATCCATGTGAAATAACAATTCTGGTGGGCTTGGTGCATCAAAAGGTGTACATGTTGAAATGAGCTTCAAGTGTTGAAATAGGTACCGTAAATTGTCAAAATAGTTCTTACAAAATATTGAACAAATTTTTTAATAAGTTTCATTTGGTCCACACAACTGTTGAATTAGATTTGCGTGAATTATCGAATCAAATATTTTTCGAACTGTTGAATGGATAGGGAAAAACTCTGTTCATTTAAATCATTGGGATCACATTATACATGAAATTGAAAAGAAAACGAAAAAAAAAATGCATACCTACTATTCGTGGGCCTGCCTGTTCCGGCCCATGCGAGATGGAAAGCGCTCCTGACTGTAGCAGCCCACGCCCCTAGCCGGCCCGGAATGTTGCTGGGCTGCTTTTGTAACTGTTTGGCCACCTCCTCAAACACACCAACATGGGCCTTGATTGGACCGTTTCAACATATAATATGAGGACATAACGAAATTTATTGAAAGATAATATACAAGGAAAACACCATAAAACTAAAAGGATTTAATAATTGGTGCCAAAAACAATAAATTGTATGCAGGAAAAATGTAAAATGTTTTTTTTAAATATTCAAAGTGTACCACGCAAACCATTTAAAAATATATCATGAGAACATTTTAAAGATATTAGACGAATAATCCAATTGTACTATGGGAGCAATGCAAAAATACCACAGAACAATTGAAAAAATATATTTGGAACATATGAAAAATATATTGGCGAACAATTGAATTCGATCACAAGTTGAATGCAAATTTCCACGAAAACACTTTAAAAATTCTACCATGAAAATATATCAAGAATACTAGAATGAAAATATACGAGAAAAGTGAACAGTTTTCCTTAAAATTTAATCACTACATATAGAAAAATAGGAACAAATATACTAAAGAAGAAACAAGGAAGAAAGAAGGAAACATTAGAAAAGGAAAAAGAGAAAAAAGAACAATGGGCGAAGCATCCCAATTAGGCTAGCAACAGAAGAAAAAAGAAGAAAAACTGCAGCCCCCGAGTGATATAAACGGGCTGTGATGGAGGGATGAGCCTTCATTGGAGGGTGCGTGACGGGCGATTTTTTTATTTTTTTATTTTTTTAACTTAAAAAATTAAATAAATAGTTTTTGGATGAAAAAAATTTACATAAATAGACGTCTACCATCCGCTCAAAATACTACAGCCTTTTCAGAATACGGTAAAGATGTCACGATGGCAAGCACAGGAGAGGGCGGTTAGCACTTGCAGAGCGCAGTAGGTTACTGTACCCGTCATGAACAGTACTCAACATTCAATTTTTCTTCCTCTCATCTCCTCTGTTCAAAATAGTGGTCTTCTATTGCTCCAAAAATCTTAAACAATTTTATACATGTTCCATAATCCATGTGCAATCAATTTTAATTAGATTTACTTAAAAATTAATGTGTATAATTTAAACTAAAATTCTCTAAAAAAGGTACTTTTATAAATTCTAGAAATTGTTAGGGCATCAAATAAATTCCCAAAAATCTAGAAAATTTACTAATATTCTTCTTATATGATGGAATAGATTCTAAAATTATTTTCAACCCTAGGTTTTTATATGTTTGAATCTAAATAGAGTTAAAAGAAGAATATCACATGAAATTATAAAAAATACATATAAAAGGAGCATTACAAAGGAACTCACTTTTTCATCATATAACCTAGGGCTGAAAATAATTTTAGAAATTAGTCCATCATATAAGAAGAATATTAGTGATTTTTTCTAGATTTTTGAGAATTTATTTGGTGCCCCTAATAATTTCTAGAAGTTATAAAAGTACATTTTTTTAGAGAATTTTAGTTTAAATTATACGCATGATTTTTAAGTGAATCCAATTAAAACGAGTTGCATATGGATTATGGAATATATACAAAATATTTTAAGATTTTTAGAATAACAGAAGACTACTATTTTAAACAGAGTAAATGGTAAGACAAAATTAAACGCTGAGTACTGTTCATGGCGAGAACAATACCTACCCGGTCTGCCAGTGCTTACCGCTCTCTGAGAGGTGGTATGGTCTGTGTTTATCACCGTGGTATTCTTATCGCCTTTTCAAAGGGTTGTAGCCTTTTGAAAGGACGGTAGGCGTCTATTCCTGTAAATTTTTTCATCTGGAAGCTATTTATTTATTTTTTTAAGTTAAAAAATGTAAAAAAAAAACTCCGTGACGGGCGGCTCGTGCCCACGTACACGACAACAATGATTCCTGGTAAAGCACTTGGCCGTACTCAAATCCCAAACAAAAGAAAATATAGTACTCATTTAGTTCTCAAATAGACGACGTTTAGATACAGACAATCAAATTTTTAAAAAATTAACCACACATTAATATACACAAAAGTAGTAAGATTTGACATATTGAAATGTTATTAGTAGATTTATAATAAAAAATACTTTCATATGATTATATTTTTAATAACTTCTGATAACAAATAGTTAAAAAAGCCTCGGTTAAAGGTATATCGATGTTTTAAATGAGAAGGAAAAAAAAGAGAATATAGATAGTAGTTGAACTCAACTCAGGCTAGCTAGAGGTAATTAGCGTACAATTTGCTGACCGTAACTGAAATCTTGGCCTAGTTCTTCAGAAAAAAAAGCCTTCAAAATCCTGCTCGTTATAAATCCGTAAATGGGAAACAAACTCAAATGAATATATGGATAAGGGAGCGAAAAACTAAAATGAACTTGAAGAAAGGAGGAATAAACTCAGATGAGTCTCTCACTCCCAGTATTCGCATTAAGTCCATTCTACTGTCTCCAGCTATTTTGTTTGTCCACTCAATCCCTTGACAATTATTTGCCTCGCTAGACTATCATAGGAAAGAAAATCAAAAGGCTGTCATTAAAACCTTGGAGACGCTAATATTCCCTGATCTGATCTGTGCTGCAGATCCGCTATCAGCGGTGCAGTGCACTACGCACAAACGTCCACGCTCATCATTGGGCCATTATTATCGCACCACTATACTCGACAAATCAATTGTTGCTTCCACGTAGCAAACGTACAGGAAAAAAATAAAAGAAAGAAAAAAGCTGAGGATAGAGAGACGACAAAAGTTGTACAAGGATCTGTTTGGCAGTCAAAAAGCTAGTTATTTTTAGCTTAGAATTTTTTAAAGTTGTAGCTCTAGACAAAATGAGGATATTTGGTTTAGGTATATTATTTTTTATTTTGACTAGAAATAGGTATTTAAACTATTTTATTTTATCCTACAAATTTTAAATTCTACGTGGATCTCGGAGTTAAAACTTTGCCAAATATGTTTTAATATAGGGCTTGTTTGATGGAGCTCCAGCTCCAAGAATTCAAGGAGCATAATATTTCTAACTCTAGGAATTCATAAATCTGGAGCTAAGACTATACTAGAGGTATTTGAGTGAGTTATATTATTTTAAAATTTAGACTATATATACGGTAGTGCTATTCTACAACCAGAATAGCTATTTTACCCACCCTTGTGCCCCGCCATGTGGCCCCGCCAGCCTGTGCCACGCCCCAGCCCTGGTGCCACGTCCCACGACGCATCCCTCGCTCACGCCCGGACCCACATGGCCCTAGCCCCGTGTGCTCACCCACAAGCGCCTGTGCCTAGGCCCCAGCACACGTCCCTAGCCCCGCGCGCCCGTGCTCACATCTCGTATGAGGAACTGTCCAAATAATATTATAATTAATCATCAGGATGATCATTATCAACAATCACAACCTCAATGATTAATCAGAATACCATCTCGATAGTTCCGGTACGTGTTTTGTATCCAAGATCATAACACATGTCTTTCCAACATATAACATTACAACAAAGTTTAAAAAGAACGAGTAATTAACACAAGTTCTTAAGCATTCAACCATTTACAATAATTTACATAAAAGATTAGATCAACTATGCAGCGAAAACAAAACTATAGGCAACAAAAGAAGAGTAGAATCACATGCCCTTAAGCTCCACCCCAAAAGCTTTGCCACTCAAAGAGTAGTTGCCTACTTAGGCTAGTCACTAACATCTGCGGGCGTGAAATAGCCAAAAACGAACTTCTTCTCATCAGAAGTACTTGAAAGAGCAACGTTAGTATGAAAGTACTTGTAAGACTTAATCCATATATGGTACATATGGATAACCCGACTCCAAGGATTATACATTGAGCCATTAGTAAGGAGAAGACCACAAGGTTATGTAAGTTCATATGCGTAAGTAACCTAGAGACATATGTGTAGCACCTATACTTAACCAAACAAACCTTCACAAACCTGTAAACAACATGAACGTAAATGTAAATGGAATTATCTCATGTAATCAATGACAATCAACAACCATGCCCAACAAAACCATACCAACCATCCCACATTCGTAACTCTACAACCAATACAAATGGACAACAGTATGCTCATGATAAAGAGCGCGACAATTCAAATTATTTTTACATCCTACAGAGGGTACAACTTTACCCACATGACACGAGGACCATACAGCTTGAGTGACCACACATGCCCACCTAAGGGGGTACCCGTGTCAACCTTTCTCAACTCAAAACCACTCACTTGCAATGACTATATGGCACCGTGGTTACCGTGAGCGTGTGCCGGACACCTCCAGCTCCCCACCACCTTACTTCTCCTCTTCTTTTTCTCTTATGCGTCATAGGGCCGCAAGGCAAGTGTCGGCACGACATATGATATTCAGTTTACCTTACCATTAGATCAACATGTGGTTAGTATAGAAAGTGCTAGAGCTAACTGCATCGACGGACAATACTTAAACGATGCAAGCGGTCTATGGTGCCCATCTCCTCTCCCGAACTACCCCGAGGAACTCCTCCGGGGAAGAAGACACCCCTAGCATTGCCCACATCTCGCCTCAATCTCACCACTCATCCAACCATCAATATCATAATCAATGTTTGTGAACAATAAGTAAGCCTAAGCTCGTGAACAACGAATGAACCATTGCTCGTCTTCTACCAAGAATCTATGCATTGCTAAGCATTTTGAACGACTCTTAAGTTAGACATCGACAATGTTACCTAGGCTACAAGGATATGGATAATCAACAACTCATGGTAGAGGTAATGCATCAACATAGGTTGTACCCATAGACACCCGATATCGACTCTCTGAACATGCAAACTTATATAAAGTATAACTTATCAATTTAGACTCGACGATTGAATTAAAGGGTGTAATATGCTTAGATGCTTGCCTTGCTGCTCTGGGGTTTACCTGATACTTCCCGCACAACACTCACAAAACTCTGGGAGGTTGGCGTCGCCTTCACTTGCTTGGATCGTCGGCGCAACACTCTCTAAACGGAATAAGAATGCATTGCATAAATAATGAATGATAGAAAAGTGTGCACATGATGCATGCTTGAATAATACTAGAGCATCATGCTTCGCAAACATTTGCAAAAGATCTCTAAATGATTATGGTTTTGAAGTTTGAAACCCCGAAAAAGCTAACCTAAGTGCACATAGCCTTGCATGGCTGGCGGTCAGATCGACGTAGAGGTGGCGGTCAGACCGCTAGCTTGTAGAGAGTTTCGGGCTCTGGCGACCAGATCGTAGGCATGCTGGCGGTCTGAACTATGTATAGGGTTTTCAACTTGGATTCTCTGGCCCTAACTGGTGGTCAGACCGGACCTATCGGTCAGACTGCCAGACCTTGCTGGCAGTGCCATTGTGGGGTCACCAGCGAGAACTCCGGTGAAACCTTTGATGAAGAAGGGTACCAAAGTGCTCTATAGGGCTATTGGAGTGCTTCTAAAGTGATTTGGACAACATTCACCGAGCTAAACTCAAAATACCTCATGGATTGGATTAGGTGAAGCTAAGGTTTTCGCGGCGAAAATCAAAATGGTGACCACCACGAGCTAGGAAACAATAGAAGAAGGGTATAGGGAGGTTCACGTTGGTGTGGGTGAACTTTGTATTGGATCAGTTTGCCTCAGAGATGCTTTGATCCACCGATTTGGCTTTCGGAGGGTGACAGAGCTCGCGATGGGAGAAAACGGTGTGGGAGGTGAATCCGATGGGGAAAAGAGGGGGAAGACTTGGGGAGGTCCTCCAGGAACCTCATGGGAGTCACCTCCTCCGATCTCTGGCCTTCGAATGTGACAAACGGATCACTCCACTCTTTCTAAGGTTTGGTGAAGAGAGCGAGAGAGTGAGAGCAAATGAGAGAATGAGGGAGTGAGAGAGAGATCGATTACCTTAAATGACGTCTTTGGTGAGTTCTGGCGCTCAGACCACCAATTCTCCCAGTTAGACTATAGTAAGTCCATGTGGCATGTCCATGTGGCTGCACACTTGGCGGTCAGACTGTGGGTAAGCCCGGTTAGACCGCGAGGGCGGTTTTTGTTGAATTTTCCTAAGTGTCCCTTTATCTTCACTCTCCACCTTTTTCTAAGTATTTAGGGCTTCTCCAAAGTGCTCTAAACCATCTCTAAAGTACTTGAAACACATTTCAACTAAACTCGATAAACAAATACGTATACTTACATACGATGATGATCATGCATGCTTAATTACGTAATTAGCATTTTGGGTCGTGTGATAGCCCAAAGTCTGTAAGCACGAAATTGAGCACTCATGAGCATCATTAACATCATAACTGAAGTGTCAAGCATGTAATTAATTCAATTAAATCTTACCCAAAATGGTTAAGTTGAATAATAATTGATGTCTTGTGAAGCAACTCACAATATTGCTATACAACATAGGGTTGGAAACAATTTTAGAAATTAGTCCATGATAAGTGAGGAATATTAGAAATTTTTCCCAATTTTTTGGGAGTTATTTTGAAAAGGGTGCATGTTTGAGGAATTTTAGTTCAAATTTGGCTCAAGCTTTTTGGGTCTAACAAGTTAAAATGGGTTGTACAAGAATTATAGTTTCACACAAAATTTGTCCTACAAATTTTGGACCATGGAAAGATCTCCAAATGGATTAGAAATGAGGGATATCTTTTTCACCCGAATGGTTACTGTTCATTGCCCATCCCTCCTCTCTTCTCTCTGGTCGGCCGCCATTGTGGACTTCTGCAACCATTGGTCACCCACTGACACACGTCGTCGGTGCAGACTTCCTTGACCCTGAGCACATGGCCACTAGCCTTATCCCCCCTGGCCGCTTGTCTCTCCTTCTCCCTCATTCTTCTCGCGCACACCCAGAGCAAAGCCAAGCTGAACACCGCACCGCACACCGTCGGCCAAGTTTCCATGTCTGAGTCCCAATTCATCAAGCCTAAGCTCCATCTGGCTAGGCCTGAGCTCCATGGATCTTCCCCCGAGCTTTACCCTCTAGATTCACCGCCAGCTGACACGTCGTCCCTCATTTTCCTCGGCTCCGGCACATCCATTCTGCCCCTCTCTGTCGTGCCGCCGTGCCACTGCTCTCTGGGCCAACTGACTACGTGGTGAGCTTCCCCGTTTCCCACTGAGTCTTTAGCACGCACTCCTTTTCCTTTTGCCCGACACCGGCATGGGTCTCCGCGTGAGCTGTCCGCCATTCCTGCCTCGACGCACGTCGTTGGCCGAGTCGCAGCTGGGCTCATTGGCCAATTGCTGTGCCGTTGAGTTCGCTAGGGCGCGTAGAAGCCGTAGGCACCCTCGGTCGGGCCGTTTGGGTGTCGTTCGCTGCTAACACACTTGGACTGAGCCACCGCTGTGTCACCATCGTTGTGCACTGCCGCTAGCCACTCTACGGCTGTAGCCGTCGATTGCATGTGCCACCGGTGTGTTCCCCCTATCATGCTGGTGCCACCTCCGCCCTCTGCTGGCCAAGGCACACCGCCGCTCACCGCCAGCAAGGCCACCCGTGCCGCCTAGTGCTGTGCAGTTGTGGCGCGCGTCGATTTTGACATGTGGTTACAACGCCGAGCCCGTTATCAGCGACTGAGGCTAGCTCCCCGTGGGTGTAAAAAAGGTTGAGGGCCATTTAATAATCTGATTAATTCAGAAATAGCAAAATTTATTTATTGATCAAGTGTTAAATCTACTAGAACTTGAAAAATACATAGGAAATTGTATGTTGCTCCAAAAATTGTGAAACCAATTTTGTTGGGTTTGTATGAGCATAATCTACATGTTAAAAATACTAGGAGCTATGAAATATGTACTAGAATTTCATTGGTTAATAAAATAGGTTTAAGCTTAATTAATCCAAGAAATATTAAATGTTTGTCAATAATCTGAAATAAGAAAACCTTAAGGCTTTAAACTCATGGCATGATGCATTGAACTATTGTCATACACTGTGGAGTATCTTTCATTGTATGTCATTCATGCTCATCATTGTATGCGTTCTTCAGTAGTGAATGAAGGACTGGAGTGTGACGCGGGCGCGATCAAGGACAACGCTGAACTACCAGAGTTTTGCAAGTGTTGTGCAGGTAATGTTAGGTAGGCACTAGAGCAGCAAGGCAAGCATCTAAGCATATTGCACTATTTGGTTCAAATTGAATGGAGTTTAATTTGATAAATTATGCTCTATATATATTGCATGTTCAGTGAGTCGATATCGGGTATGTATGGGTAGAACCTAAGTTGATTGCATTACCTCTACCTTGAGTTGTTGTTCATCCATATCCTTGTAGACTTTATGTAATTGGTGTCTAGTTTCAAAGGTTAATAGAAATGCTTAGCATCGCTTAGGTCCTCGGTAGAAGTTGAGCGATGCTGCATTCGTTGTTTCGTGAGCCTAGGTCTTACTTACTATTTACAATAATGGTTACGAGGTTAAGATGGATGAGTTGTGATGATGAAGCGAGATGTGGGCGGTGTTAGGGGTGTTTCTCTTGCCCGAATGTGGAGTTCACTTGGGTTGGTCGGGAGAGGAGCCCAAACACCATAGAATGCTTGCATCATTTAAGCATTGGTTGTTATTGCAGTTGGCTCTAGCACTTTCCGTACTAACCACATGTTGTTATAATGGTAAGGTAAGCTGATTACCATACACCATGCTGACACTTGTCTGGCGACCCTAATGAGGAGAAGTAATGTTTCGGGGAGCCGGAGCATGGCCGTGAGTTGCTCGTGGTAACCCCGATGTCATAGGGGCATGTGCCACTGGTGGTTTCAGGTATGAGAAAGGTTGTCACGAGTACCCTCTTGTGTGTACTTTAGCGAGTAGCACAAGCCAAATAGTCCTCGTATCGTGTGGATAAAGATGTACCCCTATAGGGTGTAAGAACAATTCAAATTGCCGCACTCTCGGTTATAAGCATGCTTTTGTCCATTTGCAGCAATCGTAGAGTTATGAATGTGGTTTTGGTGTGGTATGTGGTTGAGATGGCTATGTTTACATATATGTTAATTGTTGTTCCAGTTGCACATGCGTTCATGTTTGTGTTGAGGTTTACAGGTTGAAAAGGTATAGTTAGTTAAGTATAGATGTCCACACATATGTTTTTAGGTTGTGGTTGCATGTTATTTTACTTAATCTTA
The DNA here is from genome assembly GCF_958298935.1 of Phragmites australis. Taxonomy (NCBI): domain Eukaryota; kingdom Viridiplantae; phylum Streptophyta; class Magnoliopsida; order Poales; family Poaceae; genus Phragmites; species Phragmites australis. Next base: position 5,313,876 of record NC_084929.1, read on the forward strand.
TGTTCTTTTCCTTGCTAGTGGCTCAATGTATAATTCTTAGAGTCGGGTTATGTATATGTACCCTATATGGATTAAGTCTTGCGAGTACTTTCGTACTCACGCTGCTCTTTCAAGTTCTACAGGTGCGGATGAGTTGGTCTTTGGCTACTTCATGCCCGCTGATGTTGGTGGCGGGAATGAGTAGTGCAAACTACTGGAGTGACAACGTTTTGGGGTGGTGCCTCAGGGAAAATGGCTCCACCCTTGTTTTGTTGTTAATAGGTTTTGTTTTCTCTACGTAGTTTCTCTAATATTTTGTTGGAAATTGTTGAAAATGATGATCCTCTAAAAGCTTGTAATATAATGTTAATTAGTCGCTCTTTCTTAAGCTTGTTGTGATGTTATATGTTGGTAAGGCATGTGTTCCGATCTTGCGCACAAAACACATGTCGGGACTAACGGGATGGTATTCTGGTTAATTATGGAGGTTGTGATTATAAATAATGATCCTCCTGATGATTAATTAGAATATCATTTGGACGGTTCCTCACAGGACGTGACATCGACCTTGACACTAAATAGAAACTCGAGCTCACACTTTCCTCGAGGCAAACCAAGATGTGTTTGCATAGCAACCGTTCGATATGCCTAGAGTCCCTAGGGAGATGATTGAGCATCAACTAGATGTGAAACTTGATGCCAAACCTGTGGTGTAGAAGCAGCGAGGATTTGTGGAGGACAGAAAGCAAGCCATTCAGGAGGAGGTCAGCAAACTCCGAAAGGTAGGCTTCATTCGAGAGGTTCATCACCCCACGTGACTTGTGAACCCTATCCTCGTTAAGAAAGCCAACGGCAAGTGGAGAATATATGTCGATTTCACCAACCTCAACAAAGCTTGTCCTAAGGATCCTTTTTCGCTTCCTCGTATAGACCAGATTGTCGACTCAACGGTGGGTTTTGAATTGCTGTGTTTTCTATATGCCTATTCGGGGTATCATCAATGGTGATAGAGAATGAAACGAAAATCGCTTTTATTACTCTTTTTGGTGTATTTTGCTATGTAAAGATGCCTTTTGGTTTAAAGAGCGTTGGGGCTACTTATCAACGATGTATCCAAAATTGTTTACATCCCAGAATCGGGCGCCGTGTTGAAGCTTATGTCGATGATATTGTGGTCAAGTCTAGAACCAAAGATGCATTGAGCTTTGACCTCAAGGAAACATTCGACAACCTCAGGAAATACCGTATGATGCTTAACCCCAAGAAGTGCATGTTCGGCGTTCCATCGGGCAAGCTTCTCGGCTTTCTTGTGTCAATTCGTGGCATTGAGGCCAATCCGGGCAAAATCGAGACTCTCGACCAGATGTGGTCACCTCGAACACTGAAGGAAGTTCAAAAATTCACAAGATGCATAGTAGCCCTTAGTTGATTCATCTCTAAGATGGGCAAGCAAGGGATGCCTTTTTTCAAGCTTTTAAAGAAGAACGACCAGTTCGAGTGGGCGAAAGAGGTGGGGAAGGCGTTTTAAGACTTAAAAAGGTATTTATTGTCTCTGTTGATTCTAACCCCTCCTAACGAAAAGGAGGAGCTCTTTCTGTATATTGTAGCTACCCCACAAGTCGTAAGTATGGTCCTAGTGGTAGAATGGGAATTACCTGAAAAGAAGGCCAAGATCCAAAAGCTGGTTTACTACGTGAGCAAAGTCTTACATGATGCTAAACTATGATACCTGCAAGTGCAGACGTTGCTATATGCCATCCTAATGACTTCCTAGAAGCTACGACATTATTTCCAAGGGCACAAGATCATTGTCGTGATGAAATATCCGCTGAAGGATGTTATACGCAATAGGGATGCTACTGGATGAATTGCGCAATGGACGATCGAGATCAATGAGTTCGAGGTAAACTACGTACCACGCACCAGCATTGAGTAGGGGGTCTTAGTAGAATTCATCGTCGAATGGACAAATGTTGAGGAAATAAAGCTGGACATGGTCGAGGACCACTGGACACTCTTCTTCGACGAATTGCTTATGCTTCAAGGCTCGGGGGCTTGCATCGTACTCAAATCTCCAACGGGCAATGAACTCAGGTATGTCATTCAATTAGAATTTAAAGCTTCCAACAATATTGCAGAGTATAAATGACTAGTAAACGGGCTCCGTATAGCTATATCACTTGGAATCAGGTGACTACTCATGAAAGGAGACTCACAGCTAGTCGTAAACTAAGTGCAAAAAGAGTACCAGTACTTAGATGATAACATGGTGGCTTATCTGAATGAAGTACGAAAGCTCGAGCAAAAGTTCAAAGGGCTGGAGGTCGCACATGCGGAGAGGTGACAACTCCACCAGTGATGAACTTGCCAGGTTCATCCTGTTCCCCAATACCTATTGGAGCCTTCGTCGAGAAACTCCTTTAACCATTTGCCTTAATAGTCTCGAGCGCAGATGCTGCCCATCTCGGCCAGCAGTCTGGTCGAATCAGCGAGGCAGAATCCGCATACACGATAGATGAAGGATCGAGAGAGTGGCCTAGAGGGGGGGGGGTAAATAGGTGATTTTTTTAAAAAAACAAAATTAGAAATATGGAAAGAAGGTCGGATATTCCGATCTTGAATCAGATGTTCTGACTGAAACTGGAAGTTCCGGTTCAAAGGATCAGCACTTCCGATTTACTAAAAATAAGCCTAACTAGATATAGACGCAATATGAGATATGCAACAAGATGCTAGAACAAGCAGGGTATAAGACTACTCAATTTAAAGTAGAGCTAGCAACCATGAAGCACAAAACAAGATAATAATTGAATTGCTTGAAATAACATAAGAGGTTAGAGATAACTAATGGAAGGGAGACTCAACGAATTTGTTTCCTGAATTTCAGATCCTTGAGGGGATCCTACATCTTTGTTGAGGGGCACAAAGACGGGTCTCTTTCAACCCTTTACCTCCCAAGGTTGCACCAAGCACTCCTCGACTCTACTTGGTATTTCTTCCCTTTCGGAGGCAGAATCCGGCATTCACAAACTTCTCACAACGCACCATAATCGATTGGGGCTCGTGAGTGACTCCAAACTGTATAGGAAACCGCAATCTCCAAGACAAATAAATGCACACGAAGCAAGGCTTGAAGAAGAGCTCAAGTTCTTAAGATTAACTCAATTTTACTTTCACTCAATCTCTCACTCAAATCCCTTTCACAAGGTGAATAAAAAAACTAGGGAGAGGAGAGGTGCTCTTTTGGGGCTCTAGAGATGTTTTTCTTGTGCAAGGAACTAGCAACCCTAAATGAGAGGGTGAGGGGTAGTATAAATAGCGAACCCCCAAAAACTAGCCGTTATTCTCAGATTCAGCCCACATCGGAACTTCCGGTATCCCCGATCAGAACATCCAATGTGTACAAAAGACCAGAATATCGGAACTTCTGATTCAACCAATCAAAACTTCTGATTCAATACATAGAACTAACCGAGACCCTAGCTTTGAGAAAATCAGACATCCTGACCACATCAAAACTTCCGATTCATTAATTGGAAGTTATGATTCAATAAAATGAGAATTCGAGAGCCCCAGATTCCTGAAAACTGGACATTTCGACCAGATCGAAACTTCTGATCTACCAATCAAAACTTCTAATTCGACCAGAGAAGAGAACATGACAGCTCAAAATTCCTAAAAATCAGACATTCCAACTCAATCGGAACTTCCGATCTACCAATCAGAACTTCTAATATAACAGAGTCTTTTTAGCTCGGTGTTCGTGTTGTGACTTGTGTCTCTCATCTAACCATGAGATATGTGCACTTTTAGCACCAAGTCATGACTAAGAAATGCTGTGATGCATCCCTCTTAATAGCACGGCGTTTTCCTAAACTCAATTATAAATAAAAGAGTGCATCACATAGAATATTCACGCGTCGTCTTCTTTCTTCATTTTTGAGGGTCGCAAATGTCATTGCCTTTACAATATTGAGACTTTCACCTATTCACATGCTCAATTGAACATATTAGTCCCTTAATTGCTTGTCGTCAATCATCAAAACCCACAATTGGGGCCTAGATGCACTTTCAGTAGATACACTACTCGAACACGAACTGACTTGGATGACTCCATTTCGTGTCTATCTGGACGGTCGAGAGGTTCCTGACGATGATGCGTTTGCAGAGAAAATTGCTCGTAAGTCCAAGCTATACACTTTAGTAGACGACAAACTCTACCGAAAGGGGAGTAATTGAATCTTGATGAAGCGCATCACTCAAGAAGAGGGCAATAAAATATTGCTCAATATCCATGAAGGCACGTGTGGTAATTATGCGTCTTATCGCATGTTGGTCAGGAAAGTTCTGCCAATGATTCTTTTGGCTGACTGTCCTCCAGGATGCTTCCGAGCTGGTCAAAAAGTGCGAAAGGTACCAATTTTTTGAAAGGTACACCACACGACCAACCCAAGCTCTACAAACAATTCCTCTTTCTTGGATTTTCTCTGTCTGGGGCTTGGATATCCTTGGACTGTTCCCAATAGCCGAAGGTGGTTACAAATTCCTATTCATGGCTATCAACACGTTCACCAAGTGGATCAAGGAAGAACCCGTAGGAAAGGTAACCGTAGAAGTGACTAAGAAGTTCATGAGGAGAAAAAAATTACTCGGTATGGTATTTTGCATTGAATAATTACAAACAACAGTAGCCAGTTCAAAAGTGGGACCTTTACTGTATTCTGTGAAGAACTTGGCATAAAAGCTTGTTTTGCTTCAGTAGCTCACTCTCAATGTAACGGTCAGGTTGAGCACACCAATGGTATAGTTTTGCAGGGTATCAAAACTTGAGTTTTCAACATGTTAAAAGCTTACTCGAAACATTGGATGAAGGAACTTCCCTTGGTACTATGGGCCATTCTTACCTCGACTAACAGGGCTACCGGTGAAACTCCTATCTTTTTAGTCTACGGAGCAGAGGAAGTGCTTCCGACTGAATTGCAGTTTGGTCGCCACGAGTGGAGGGTTACTCGGAAGATCGGTAAGAGAAATTATGAGCGAACGATATCAATCTACTCAAAGAGTATCATGATCGAGCATCCATTCGAGCGGCTAAGTATCAACAAGTGCTGTGTAGATATCACAGTTAGAAAATCCAGCATAGAAAACTCACTTTTAGGGATCTAGTTCTACGAAAGGTGCAGAAATAGGCTAGGTGCCATAAGTTATCACCTAAGTGAGAAGGATCCTACATAGTAGTCAAAGTTACTCGATCTGGATCACTACAACTATCTACCCCAAACAGTGAGATACTCGAGCACTCGTGGAATATCAACCAACTTCGACAGTTTTATTCATAGATAAGGTAAGTTGATTACATTTTGATCAGATTGACTATCCTATTACATATTTTTTTCTCTTTTTGACCTGCATGGCTAGCGCAAAGTTAACAGAAAGGATTCGCCTAGCTCTTACAAATAGTGAACATTCAGTACATCTAAGAGTTTAGATATATGTGGAACCCTACTTGCCCTCAAACGAGTCGAGGAACCTCTTCTGCTCCTCCGTGGGGCAGCAGCAGATCGCCCCGGGGATCGGCCATCGACCAACATAAGGGCCAGGGAAGGTGGCCGAGGCAAATACCCCACCCTTGCCGAAACTGCCGAATGGCGCTGGCAATGCTGAAGGACCCTCAGCGGGATGCTGAAGGACCCTCAGGGGGATGCCACTACGTCAGGACAGGGATGTAGTAACACACATATATGTTACTATATATCAATAAATGTGTTACTGAGGTTTGTAGTAACATATTTGATATGTGTCCTTGTTGCCTATGTTACTACGGTAGGGTCTATTGTCGCACATAATAGTTGTTCCTATATGTAATAAAAGGTGTTACAACTAAGCTACAGTAACATGTATGATATATGTTACTATAGGCAGTAGTAACACATTTTTCATAACTATAGTAACATCGTTTGCAACATCTTTTATTAGTTGTAGTCACACATCTTGTAACACCTTTTCAAAATATTGCAACACAGTTCTTTATTAGCAACACAACCTAGTAACACCTTTCTCTAACTGTAGCAACACGACCTAGTAACACCTTTGTCTAAATGTAGCAACATAATTAGTAACACCCTTTTATAATTATAGCAACACAACAATTTGATAATTGGTTACACTATTGTTTCATCAATGATAGAGAAAATGTAAGAATGGCACGTTGCACGATAACACAAATCACCATGATTATCATAAAGCTCATCCAGAGGGATCTATCGCTGAAGCATATTTGGCAGATGAGTGCATGATATTTTGTTCAAGATATATTGAAGGTTTTGAGACCAAGCATAACCGGCCTTCAAGGAATGAAGATATTGAGTTGGTTGGGCATTATGATGTTGAACAAGGACCAGCTCTCTTTCCTCGTGTTGGAAAACCACTTGGAAAGCTCAGTAGTTATGTTATAAGGGGTTTGTCTAAAGTACAAGCACATAGATATATGTTGTTCAATTGTTCAGATGTCAATGCATACCTTCGGTAATATCTCAAGCTTATAAACAATTTCAGCGATCCTTTTCTTAATAAGACAACTAATTGTAAACTACTTTACAGAGCTCATGCTGATGAGATCACTATTAAGCACCCTCGACGCCGTGTCAACCCAAAGATTATTGAGCGCATGCAAAGCGAGAAGTTCCATGAATGGTTCAGAGCTCATGTAAGTCCCATATTTCACATTTTTTACATGTACCACACAAGTCATCTACTTAATTACTCCTAAATATACAGATAATAGGTTTAGAGAGGAAAAATGGCATCGACAGTATTAAAAAAAGGTATTAGATGGCTTGCTCGTGGTCCTGTTGAAGCAGCAAAAAGATATCGTGCTTTCAACTCTCGTGGCTTCCAGTTTAGGCCTAAACGCTTGGATAGAGTGACACAAAACAGTGGGGTAGTGCTAACTGCAAAAACATCGAGTTATGCTACAGTAGGTGATGCAAATCCAATTTTAGGTGATGTGACTTACTATGGTAGGGTGATCGATAGTATTGAGCTGAACTACTTTGGTAAATTTTCAATGGTGCTGTTTAAATGTGAATGGGTTGATGTTATTTCTAGAAAAGGAATTAAAAAAGACAAGTATGGCTATACACTTGTCAACTTATCACATCTGATACACAAAGGAGAAAAGATTGAGCATGAGCATTTCATTTTTCCTAACCAGGCTGATCAAGTATTTTATGTGGAAGACGCAACAAACCCAGGTTGGTCTATGGTAATGAAGATGAAACCTAGAGATATATATGATACAGGAAACAATGAATGGGCTGAGGATATAGAAACTGAGCCGTTCCATGTTTCACACCTTGGGGAGATGTTCAAAAATGCAAACAATGGTCAACATTGGGTTAGAACAGACGTGGAGGGAACAATAGTTGATGCTAATAATAATTCTTTGAATAATGAGGCATAGTGTAGGATGATATTTTCTTGACTTATTTGGTAACTTTAAGGTACGCGCATTTTGAATTTAATCACCTTCCTTGCATGTTCTTGTATCATATATATCCATATGCCAAGCTTCCAGGTGCTGGATCAATTCTATGAACCAAATGATGGTTGTCTGCTACTGACGCCATGAAGGTAAAGTCACTCGACTGGTCCCATGCAACGTTTATTTGATATTAGTCCATGTTGTTAGGTTGGGTTATGTATAATATGGATCTATGGTGTGTTCAAGTTTGTCAAGCCTTAAAAAACATCTACAATCCTATTTGACTTGCTAAGTATGATATAATGCATCCTTGCATCTTAATATGCTGAAACTCATCTAACTTAGACAATGAATTTTTCAGTAGCAAAACTTTGTGACTTAAATTATTGACAACTAAATTAATTCTTTTCCCTTGTTTAGATAGCAAAGCTGTGCATGATACCTGCATCATGTCTTCTGGAGGTTGTCTTTGATCATGTTCATTATTCCCGGGACACAAAGCTGAGCATAATGGTTGTGCTTATAGGTGTTGCAGTTTGCACGATTACCGATGTCAATGTGAATGCAAGGGTCTAATTACGGCTGTTATAGCTATTTGGAGCACATCTTTGTAGCAATACGTGAGTTTAACCAACTTATGTTGTTGTCTTATCTATCAGCTCACCAGTGAGATTGCTTGGTATAACTGATGGTCTGCTTCTGTTTGCAATTAAATGCAAGTTCTTTGATATGCCTCAAACCTTTTCAAAGGACAGGAAGCATCATGCCAGTATTTTGTATTTGTCATTTTTGTGAATTGTAAGGCTTGGTACAGTGCACTCATGATATTACTTCTTAATCTTTCAAGACTGATTTTTAGAAGGGAAGGCATGGCTAAAAGGTGGATTTTTGGAGCCTTTCATTGCTGAAGCGTCGGTGGCTATCATTCTGCTGGAGTTTGTTGTGATGAAGCAACCGATTGGTTGCGGGCTTCAGTTCTGACAATCTTCACAAGCATTTTGAAGAAGAATTGACGCGTAACATAGGTTCCCAAAAAGGAAAAGGTTTGATAATGTGGCTCTAGTTTGATTTAAAGAAAATTACAATGTCCATTTAGTAGTTTGCTTATGTTTAGCAAAAGACTTACTGTGGTAAGGAATAATTAATGAAGATGTATAGAACTGTGGGTATGTAACTTTTGTAAATCTATAATCTGAGTTGAGTTCAGATTTGCTTGTTTCTAGAGAACACTTAAGCCATGAGCCATACAATGCATGATCGCATATATATTCAGATCGTAATTGACCGACTAGCAAAATAAAGATTACCCGATTATGGCCTGCCGGAGAGGAGTGAGGACTCACAACGGTTATGCCTTGGCCACCATCTCTTAGTCTGCTTCCCTTGTTGAGGTGGCCACAGTCAACTGTAGACCGTTTGCTATATATATTGTAACTTACTCAAATAATCATCAAAATGCAATAGTTTGATTGGTGTCTCCTCTCTGTATCAGCTGCTCACACAAGTCTTGAGTTCAAGTGGCTCCCTTTAGGCTACCGAAATAATTAATTAGTGTGAAGCGTCTTAGGTTAAAAAAATATTTCTACTTCTTTTAAAACTATTTTCTATAGTTGAAACAATAACTTTTAACATTTTTGCAACAACATATATTATATATTCCTACAGTACGTCCATGTGTAACACTTCCACACCTAATAAAGTATGTGTTACTGTACATATTTGTGTTTCTATAGTACGTCTTTGTGTAACACGTTAGCAACTAATGGAATATGTGTTGCTGGCAAACTTTGTAACACACATGATGTGTTACTGTAGTATTTTGCAGTAACACAGTTTTTAATGTACTACAAGAATATGTTATGTGTTCCTATAGTACATCTTTGTGTAACACGTTAGCATCTGATGGAATATGTGTTACTGGCAAACTTTGTAACACACATGACGTGTTACAATAGTATTTCGCAGTAACACATTTTTTTAATGTGCTACAAGAATATGTTACAAAAGCTGTGTCTTGTAGTAGTGTGCGGAGACGATTTGGCAATTGTCGATGGAGAAGACAACAACACTTTCTTCACCACTAGAGGCTCGGGGGCTCCATCACCGAAGATCTTGTTGGTAGCCTGATCGATGATCTCATCAAGATCACAACCATGTTCATCTCCCTCCTGTGCGGCCCGCATTGCCGACTCTTATGCTCCTCGTTCCGTAGCGTTGGCATCGAGGAAACGCCGGAGGTGGTAAGTGAATGGTCGATGACCTCTAACGGACATTCTATTCCCTCTCCTACTAGGCCTTTCACTCGATTCCTCCTCATCGGAGGAAACGATGATGACACTGGGTGGAACCATGGTGAGAGGTCCTACTCAGATTTTTTAGCATGGCTAGGGAGACAATAGTGGAGTGGAGGTCATGGTGTCAAGCTCTACAAGTTTCTACTGGGTAATGTGTAGGGAGAGGGGAAGGAGACGGGGTGAAAACAAATGGCCCCGGATGTATATATTTATAGTAGTAAAAACGGGTCTTACTGTGGAAATGGATCAAATCCGATAACACTGGGCAGGATAACGAGGCAACCTTGGTTGCGCGGCGTGTCTGGTGGAAGCCGAGGTGTCATCAAGGTGTTATGGTATGTCCAATCCTTGCAAAGAAGGGTGGTGCATCATTATGATGTGTCAAATCAAGAGTTACGGTGAAAACGAGCATGATTGAGAGTGGATTTTTAATGCTCACCTACCCGTCTATTCAGGTTCATTCAGTAACCATGACATAATCATAGCCATATGCTCGGGGGCTAATGCCTTCGAGCATGTAGTCGAGAATAAGGAATCGATGTTTGTGCTCTACTCTCCGCTCGATCTAGTCATCGAGTAGAGAGTCGGGGGCTGCATCATGCATTTTTTATGCTTGTCCTCTACTCTCTTTTTTTATTATCACATCAGCCAGAGAGCCAAGGGCCATATCACATAGTGTTAGTGTTTACGCTCTACTTTCTACTCGAACTTAGTTATTGAGCAAAGAGCCAAGGGCCAAGTCGGGTATCTTTTGATGCTACTGCTCTACTCTTTGTCTTGATTATCGCATCAAACAGAGAGTCGGGGCTACATCATATACTTTCAATGCTACAGCTTTACTCTCCACTCGTTTTAGTCATCGAGCAAAGAGTCGGGAGCTACGTCATATATTTTTTATGGTACAGGTATGTTCTTTCTTACTCTCCAATTGAAAATTTTTCTCCTCAACCAGAGAGTTGGGGCTACATAGTACTACCATATTCTGTAAAATACACATATTTTGCAAAAGTTTATCTGAATTTGCGTCGACTGCTTTGAATAGAGCCAACAAAGGCACATGTTGGGTCCTTGATGGACAACTACACCTAAAAAGGCATAACGACATCAGAGATTGTCAGACATCTCACGCCTAACGGCTCATAAGGTCATGAAGTTCTAGTCGATCCCATGTGCATCCTCTATTGAGTTCATGTTCATGTGCTAGTCGAGTACGCAAGATGGTAAAATTTTGCAAAAAAAATCATCATTATGTTATTTTTCTAGTTTTGTATTAGTCTTTTTCTTAGTTGCTTCGAGTGCTTACTCGAGGACCAATGCATCTAATGATTTGTCTAGTTGATTTTTCAGACATTAATGGATATTCAATCAGCAAGTCTCGAGGATGGGCATAATATATGCTAATCAGTATTGCATCTACTTATGCTAACTCTATTTTATCGACAAAGGAATAGCATGCAACAACATACTAGACAAGCAAAATAATGGCAGTTGTCGGAGGGTGAACTCCTTAAGCAGGGATCCGGAGGGACCCCCTTTGAGATTCGGCCGGGGGGATGATTCTGAATCTGTTTTACGGGTGGAGTAAATGTGCGTAAATACGATGCAGGTGGAATGGAAGGATCGTATGCATAAGTAGTAAATGCGCAAGAGGTTTTTAGACAGGTTCGGGCCGCACTGAGTGTAACACCCTACTCCTGTGTGTATGCTATAAATGCTCTGAGAATGTCTCTCAGAGATGTGCTGGTTACAAGAATATTTGTCTAGCCTAGAGCCTTGGGCTCCTTGTTCTTCAGTGATCTGAGCTTCTGCGCTTGTACTGAGCTGTTGTCTTCTAATTCGGCTTGTCTCTCACTTCGCCTTCTGTGTCTACTGGGTTTTTTTTCACCGGGGAGCCCGTCCCGCCTTAAATACCCACCGGGGCGATAGCATGCCCAGAAAGGAAGGGCGCGAGTTCCAAGGCGCCATAAATGGAAAGCAACCATCATGGGCTGCTGCGCGAAGTGACGGGGAGGGTTGAAAATGCGCCCCCGTCCGGTCTGGTTCGTCATCATGCCACTCTGCAACGGGCGCCGCGGAGGGGGCCCACCGGGTAGCCACTGAACAGCCCGGCGTGCCCGCTCGGTCTTGCACACCTGACACAGCAGGGCGGCAAGCGGGGCGCCTTGGGCCTCGCGATGTTATCCCGAGGCGCGTCGGATGTCCCGCGATGGGACTTGTGCATTAAATGTCCCCACGCCTCCCTGCCAGGCCGTGGTAGGGACTGACAATGAGCGTGGTAGGAGCAGTTGGGAGCGACAGGCCACGCGCCCTCTTAAATGCGGTATCGGGCCTTTCACTGGTTGACACCTCACCGCTGGACCTCTGTGGGGGCCACCGGCGAAGGACTTCTGAGGTCCTCGGGGAACCGAGTGCTCGGGGATCACTGTTCACTGCCCTGGGCACTCTCTCCCGAATATGCCCTTTCTTAGTACTCGGGGAACCGAGTGCTCGGGGGCCACTGACCACGGCCCTGAGCATTCTCTCTCGGAACTGATTGTTCGGATCCTCGGGGAACCGAGTGCTCGGGGGCCACTGTTCACGGCCCCGAGCACTCTCTCCCGGAACTAACTTCCTTGGGTCCTCGGGGTACTCGGGTGCTTAGGGGCCACTGTTTGCAGCCCCGAGCACCCCCTTCCCGGTACTTGATTTTTCTGGTCATCGGGGGACTTGAGTGCCCGGGGGCCACTGTTCACAGCCCCGAGTACTCTCTTCCTGGCACTTGGTCTTCTTGGGTCATCGGGGAACTCGGGTACTCGGAGACCACTGTTCATGGCCATGAGCATCCTCTCCCGGGACTTAGTCTTCTCGTACCTTGCGGGGATGATCCCCGTGGGAGGGCGCCACGTGACAAATTGCTGATCTGGCCTCGGGACTCGGGGACCCCTGGTTCCTGTGTCACCGACAGCAGTACTGTTACAAACATCCATAGGCTACGAATTAAGTCTCAAAAGTTTTGAGTCGAATGGACCATCAGCTAGAGGGACTGACCTCACTTTCATCATCAAGAAGACTGAGCCATAAGGACTCGACGAAGTCAGGGACTAGAGGTTTAATGATGTGAATGATTTGTGTTGCTTCCTCTGCTAAACAATTAAAACCCTCGGTCACTATGGACGTATCGAGGCTAGGGTTATAGCTCTTGAGAAGCCAAGCATTGTCTCAGCGCTTACGGAGGTCGACTGGCTCATGCGATCGAGGGTCTGTTCTTTTAGCCTCTAGAGTGATGAGATCGCAGCGTCTCGTTCAGCAGCAGCAGCATCTCATTCGGCAGCAACATCATCTAGTTTGGTGGTCATGGCATCCCACAAGGTAGCAATGGTGTCCTGTTCAGTAGCCACATTCTCTTGCTCGATAGCCATGGTTTTTCATTCGGCTCTCACTGTCTTCAAATCGCCTATGAGTTTTTCCATATGCTTTTCCTTGTTCTTAAGTGTTTTCATTGCATCATCAAGAAGAGCATTTTTCTTCCTCAAGAAGGATTTGAGAACTGGAAAAGGCAAACAAAAATCAATTATTATCAAGCTGCCTAATAATTCGAGTCACATACTAGTGATCTGTGGGCAGACTTACCATCAATTCTTTCCAGGCTAGTAGCAAGCTCTGCATCCATTTCTATTTGATAGCTAATGTGGTTGACTTCAAAGTACCGAGCTTTTATAGCGGCAATCTTGACACCTGTAGCCTTGATGAGATCCTCTATCTTTGTCCAGAGATTGCCAGTTGGAGTCGATGCAAGGGTCTCAATTTGGCTTTGTTCCAGGTTTGGTTCAGGTGCGTCCACGGGAGGAGTTTCCATTCCAGGGGCTGGAGGCGGCTCGACAAGAGAGTTTGGATTTAGCTAGCTATCTGATCTGCTTGCATTTTGTTCCTTTGCCTTCTTTGGGGATGACAGTCTGCAATCGACAGAATGAGGAAAGGGAAAAAAGGACAATTAGGAGACAAAACAAGTGTTCAAGCCAAACCTTTTTGCGATTGGAATACATGAAACAATGTTCAATTTCTTCTTCTTAATGGTTATGTTCCTCCATGTCACACCTGTGATTGGGGCTAGCTGTGACAAAGGAATGCCTGGGAGCCAGATAAAGTTAAGGAAGCTACTACCTACAAGAAATTAGCTCATAATGACTTATCATCATTCTGGACCAATCAAGTGAATCTTTAGGAAGGATGACCAATGAAAGAACGATAATTCGATAAGAATTACCTCTTTTGCCAAGTTATCGTGCACGACAGTCTCTTAAGGAGGTGATTGAAGGGGTGCACCAATGATTCCCTGAAAGAAGGCCACCCGTACGGACTGGGCATCAATAAGTATATGCTCGATGACCAGAATAGTGGATGAGCAACATATCGGTAAGACTTGATTTCAGTGCCAGCTGACTTTTTCCTCGCTTGCATTTGAAGGGAGGTTGGTTGAATAGCGAATACGATCTTTTAGATCATACAGACCCTTCAACTTCTTGACCGTTCGATGTTTTCCCCTTGTCGCTGGCGCCAGAGGAAGTATATTCTTGGTGAAAATCTAGAATCTAAGGTTAAAAAGGCAAATTAGGTCGAATAATTAATAATCAATGTCATTCTCCTAATTCAAGCAAATTCTTACAGGTGGTCAAGGGTTCTTGAGGGAGTAGGGCTGAACAGGGCATGGTGACGCTTCCTCAGAAAATAATATGTTCATTTGAGCAACAGTGTCCTGCAGGGACAAGGTTGAAGAAAGAAGGAGTCACTTGAAAGAGTTCAACTAAAGCTACAGAAGCAGTGAAATGTTAACTAAATCTTACATCTGGCTGCATCCTGGGAGAAATTGTTATCTCCAACATAGTCCCAAATGAAGTGATTCCATGCTTTCAAAGGGCTTGACCTTCGACTAATGAAGTCTTTGGCCACGTGCCACCCAGTTAAATTGATCTGCCTAAGTTCGTCAATCTTCTTGACGTAGGAGGTAGTGTGTTCAAGCTCACAGTGCTTCTTCGACCAGGATAGATTTGGGCAAGGTTGGAGGCCCCTATAGACTAATGAAGAGTCGGCTGGGTCGAGGTTGGAGACATAAAACCATTTTTTCTTCCAATCCTTTTGCCAGTAGGAGATTAGTGCAACTGGAATATAAGAATTCTTCATTCCATTACGCAGTTGGAGACCACAACCTCCGACACATTTATTCTCAGTATTCCTTTTCAGATGATAGAAATACTAGAATAGAGTTAATCTTGGCTTGATACCGAGGAAGGCTTTGCATAGGTGGATGAAAACACTAAGCATGGTGATTGAGTTCGGATTAAAATGATGGAGCTCAATTTGGTAGCAGTCGAGTACATTGAGGAGAAACTTAGAAGGGGGAACATTGAAACCACAGTGGAAAAAGGATTCAAAAAACCATAATCTCATGATCAAACTGGCAGGATGAGAATTCCTCACCCGATGTCGGCCTTCAGTTGGCCAAATCATGAGGAGGAATGATTCCTTCACTTTCAAGTTCCTGGAGCTTCGATTCTTGCATTGTTGAGATCGCCTAGGCCTTGGTTAGGAGTTTCATCTCATTTAGTTGCTTAGGCAATGCGTTAGCAGTCTTCAAGTTTGATTCTTTCTCAAGCGGGGAAGGAGAGGTGGCATTCCCGGAAGGGCTAGAAGCCATGGGGCGGAGATTTTCGTGTGGTGGCGCGCGTTTGGGCGAAGGAAAGAGAAGGTTTGAAAAAGGGTCTGGTGGCGATAAGGTGAAGAATGGCCACAGTCCAGGTTCGTGTAGATAAATATTATGGAATTCAACGTTTCTTTGGTAACTGTTTCCGTTGTTGTGGCACCTCGTTCGTCGTGAAAGATGGAATGATGGCATTGAACGAATTTTTTGCACCCATCTGAGTGCATTAAATACGCCTATACCCAATATTTCAATTTTTGAGGATTTCTTCTTAACTCTACTCAAGGACGGATGTCAAGAAGTCGAGTTTTCAAGCCTTTCTAAAGTCTTGAGTGCGGACAATGGTCGGGCACTCGACCCAATAGCGTTTCCACTCAATACTCAGAATAGATTTTTTCCTTGCTCGATTCTTTCGACTATAAGCTTGATCTACCTTACTCGATCAAGTTTGGACTTGGCAGTATTCGAGTAGGCGCTTATGGAAATCCTCTTTGCTGAGCAGAGTTAGGAGGCTACTATCGAATATCTAACTATAGGATATGCACACATAAGGAGTACGCCGCATATAGACAATGTACATTGTATACATCCACAATGACTTTGGATATTGCAAATTTGAATCTACGAGACCCGTTATACTCGAAGGTTTCAGGAACCCATACTAGAAAGGTGTCGATTGGATTAACCAACTCGAATACGACCAATATCCAAGCTGGATTTGGTTGCCTTACCTTGATCGACAAGACGGAGGAATCTTCATCGACCACGATAGGATTCGGGGCAGCGCCAGGGCCTATATAAGGAGAGGGCCCAGACCCCCGGGGAGAGGACGAAGAACTAAGAACTCGCAACCGACAATTTGACACAAGCACCAAGATCATAGCCCTTGGAGGTACTTGGCGACTTCAACCTTAGATTAGTTTAGATCTGATATAGCCATATTACTTGTACTCGAGAGAATACATATACAACAACATCCATATAGGACGTATGGTATTAGTCCACATCGGGGGCTTGAACCTGTCTACATCGTGTGTCTTGTTTCTTGCTCGATCCCTGATCTTGAAGGTACCCTAGTCTAATTACGGACATATTGTCAGGAACTAATCTTTGACAATGATCTCAACAAATTAGTAGAGGTACGAGGATTAACTGATCTCGAGATTAATCTAAAGAACCAAATCTAACGAACCGTTAGTCAAACTCCTCATAGGGGAGGAGATAAAATGGTATCAAAGAACTAAAACCAAACATGTTCAACACAATGGTAGTAACATGAGATATTTCCATATATTGGCAAATGGCAAACATCGAAAACAACTCATCTTCATTCTTGAACAGGATGAAGGCACAATTAGCGGTGAGGTGCCTTTAATGGCATACATCAAGTGCTATTAAAGTATTTTCGATCCACCAGAGGATAATCAATCACAATGATGGAATCACGAAGAGATTGCATTTCTCGTGTGACTGACATAGAAAATGATTTCCTCATTGTGCCTTTTACAGAAAAGAAAGTATGGGAGACTGTATTCCAAATGGAACACAATAAAGCCCTTGGACCCGATGATTTTCTGACATAATTCTACCAGGTTTTCTGGGGCGTCATCAAGGAAGACCTTATGACACTGTTTCATAAACTACACTATGAGAATCTACCATTGCATCCTTGCTTATGCAGAGGCTAGGAATAAACTCTTATATAGTTGTATTGTCTTGATATACCGATGAGAAGCCAATAAAACTTTCATTATCAAAAATCTACCCAAAACAAAATGATTAATTTGTCCCTCAAAAGCAATCCGGCCAGACGCATCACGTATACGTACGGTGGCACCGAACCACTGCACGCCTAGCTAAGCCTGTGCATTGACCAAAACTTGCAAATGATACTAAACTCTTAACACAACTTGGCCTGCAATTAGTTAGTCTAGCAAGATTGATAACAATCACACGCCTAGTACAGCGCAGGGTGGCGCATATACAATTAATTTGTTTTATACACATAGCCCAATAATTTTAATTTATAGCCATAATTGAGATCTAGCCATAATTTGTATAGCCATAATTGAGATCTAGCCATAATTTGTATAGCCATAATTGAGAGGGTCAGGCACTTTATTATAAGTGTAGGTACTGACAAGTTAGCTAGAGACCTGATGGATATACTTCTTTGCAAGTTTACAAACCTAGTATGCAATTTATCATTCTTCTCAGAAAAGTCTAAATAGGATAATCCCAAATAATTCATAATATTTTTTTAGCCATGCGGCTTCATCAAATTCTACGAGTGGAATTCTACCTTTATAGATACCAAGAGTATTAAACTTGAAAAAATTGTAAAAACCTATTTGCATGACAGGGGTTTTCATTTACCCATTCACAAGAACTCTCAGTGCAGGTCTTGCACCTGCAAATTTGAAGTGTTTTTCAAATACTCCCTTAGATCCATATACCGCTTTGACTATCATACATGCGCATCACATGATCGCGGATCTTGCTATGTGGCCTCCATTGGCTCGTTCAGCGTGGCAAGCGTGCGGATTAGCTCATCTCTGTAACCTCATGGCTCACCTCCACTGCATCTCTCCCCTCCCAACTCTGGAGCTTGTCGCCCCAACACCCTCTATCCAGTGTCGATCATCTGCCCAACGCTAATCTGCCTAGCGCTAAACTGGCCAACGCCGATCATCTGCCTAGCGTAGAGGGCCTAATCGCGCTGATCGGGTCAGCTTGGGCTGATCGCGTTAATCACCGTGAGAGCTATGGAGATGAGTCAATCCACACGCCTACCACGCTAGACGAGCCAACAGATGTCACATAATAGAATCCGTGGCCATGTGGCGCACACGTATGATGGTCAAAGCGACATATGGATCAAGGGGTATCTGAAAACACTTTAAATTTATAGGTGTAAGATTGAATTAAAAGTTTTTGTGAGTGGTTAAATAAAAATCCCCTGTCATGCAAGTGGGTTTTTTAAATTTTCCCATTAAACTTTAGTTCAAATTAAATACATAAAAAATCCAAATTAAATACAAGACATATGTCCAACCCACGATGTTTATAAAAAGAAAAAAAAAATACAAGGTAGAATACGAGGTACCGATATGTTAATTACCTTGTATTTTCCCACTGAACTTAAACTTTTGCAGAGGTATTTGGGACGCATGAAACTCACAGAGATCATGGCTTAACGACAATTGGAGTGAGAAAACCCAAATAAACTCTTCAAAGAAATGAAACAAACTCAGACCAATAGATGACAGTACTCGTGATTTACAGTTTTAGTGATCCTAGCGAGTTTAATTTGTGGCGGCCAAGACGATATGAAAAGAAGACGAAGATTATCGGTTTAACAAATCCGTTGAAGCCAAATGTGTGTGTCTCTATATATACAGTTGAGTGCCCGTGCGTTGCAACGAAAATAAAAATTGTATAAAATAACATCAAGCATATATAAAAGCTATGAACTTCAGTCATCAATTACCTAGAAGATGCGAAAAAAAAACAAGGCAATGTCTGGACTATGAGCTTCAGCAGCGGCAGGAGATATATGCATAGGAACAAATTTACAAAGAAAGTCAATTCTCATTTCAGTTCATTAAGTTTACAACCAACTGTATCAGTCTTCAAGATTTGAAGAGTCAAATGGATATGGCAACAGATATAACAGCGTATAACAGCACACGTATTGCACATGCTCTCCACCATTTCTTACTACATGAAAGAGAGAGATAAAAATAAAGAGGCAAAATTATTGAAATTTATTGAAAATATAACCATTTGAAACCACAGGGAGTGATGTACCGATACAATTGTTGACCGCCATGGAAAAATAATTTTCACTATGCCGTTGCATACATACCGAAAGAAATCAAATCATTAAAGTGCTAAAATTTTAATAAGCAGAGAATACATAACATAATCATGTACCAGTTTACAACGGGACATATCTTCCAAAGTTTGCAAAACCACTTAACTAATAGTGAACTACCATCAAACATGACAATTCATTTTTTAGTCCAATCATCAGAATGTGAGAAGAAGCAACAGTAGTACATGTTTCTCTTCAAAATAAGTAGGAGATGGTTGATTGAAAATTTGGGAGCCTCCATTCACTTGGAGCGAAGAACCAACTCAAACTTCTTTGCAGCTTTCCATTTCCAAAACCAGAAAAAAAGAAAAACCAAGTTACAAACAAGTTAACCTTTTCAACTATCAGGTTGACATTGACATCTTTCATTTACTAATGCTAGTATTTCCATGGTGCTAGGTCATGTTCACTGTTTCTCAGGAAAAATATGATATGATTACTCACAACAATTCATAAAAAAATGAAAAAGTGAGGATAAGTAATCAGCCGATCGAGCTTTTGCAGCACACTCCTTGCCTTGTGACAGCATACAAATATTAGAGCCATTATAAAATCATCTATAAGAAAAAATTCTCTTGTTTAGACACTTTACCTGCTAATTAACAGAAAAGGAAAGGCATACTGCCACACTAAAACTATGTGAACTGTGGTTCTCTATAGCAACATCTAAAAATATATGTTATCACATAGCTTTTCGTATTATTATGCAAGCCTACAACTAACATATGGTCAACGAGAGCTTCAAGAGCACTATGTTCACAGAAACAGCGGGTGCAGCACGCAACATGCATGGTTAAGTGTCCAACAATGCAGTGACGATAATGATGCATGGAGCGCAACAGTGTTCTGTCATTTAGTTCATCGTTCAGTAGCCAGAGCCCTGAAGGGAAGAACAGGTGGGCCTACTCTACCACCATCAAGGCATCAACTCAGTGTAACAACTTGGTGCTCCATGCTATCTTGCATTACTAATTTGACCTCCTCGATTATTATATACTAAAGTCCATCCCAATCATATACCACTATTTTCCCTCCTAACTTTCCTTTCGGAACATATCATAAAATAGAATCAGAATAAGCAGCCCACTACTTTAACAATCTTTATATGTGCCAAACTGACCAAACGAAGACCTCTTCTCTTCTGTGTTCCATCGATCCTGAGAATGGAACAAATCGAACATGGGAAGCGAAGCAAGGAAAATGCCATTAACTTTTCTTGAACTAATGAACCAGCATGAAAGATAATTGAACAACCATCTTAGAATTCCAAAATGTCATTCTTAGTGATTTTGCATTGGAGCAGTGCAGTTTATTCAGCTTGTGTGCTCTTGTGATAACCTAACCCTGCAGGTTCTTTGTATTGTGTTAAAAAAAATGCTAAATTAGATGCAACAGCCAACAAATATTGAAATATCAACATATTGTTCTATAAGGCCCCAACACATCTTATAATTTTTTTAAAAAAACCACCCAAGCTCGCCCACCTGAAGCAGACATGTAGCCGGCACCCTAGGATAATATTAGCAGGTGATGCATGGCACTTTTAAAATATCTTAGGTAGAAATTTCTACGTTAATCCTTTTCATAGCTCACGCGTTAAAACACAATGCTTCATTTTACAAAAATGAATAAGTATTTGTCACAAATCAGATATATAGAGTTCAGTTGCATGCAAAATCTTCGTTTAAGTTTCAAATGCATACCTGTAGAATCTATTCCAAGAGATATCGATTTGAGGTTATGTACTGGCTGAGCTGCATTTCATCAAATACCTCATGGGGGGAATGAAGATATGTTGGGCCATCACAGTTCCTAAGTGACAAAAAGTTGATCCACAGTCAAAATAGATAAAATGATTCATTGTAAGAAAGAAAATAAATTCAAAGAAGGCAGATGGGAGATCAAATCGAAAATGCAAAATTTGTGGGGCACATGTAGTTTACTCACAGGTGAGGTATGCATAGCTACTCTATTCTATATCAGCATTTCTTCCAGCTGCAAGGGTGGTAGCCTGTAGAACTTGTAGCTGCTCCAGCAGGATGCCTGGGGTCATGGGCAATGCAGGAGGACGTCATTCTCAGGTATACGAGGAGACCAGGGCTATCATTTGCAAGAAGCATGACCTCCATCAAGGTTTAGCCCTAATCATCAGTTCTTAACCAATCTAAAATGGCAGAGACAGAAGGAAGTCGATATGATTCAATACCTAGCACCTGAGGCAAGATCAGGGACAGGATAAAGAGCAATCGGCAGGTGGCTTGCTCCCTCTGCAATTGCTGCAGGACGGTTATGGCGGGGTCCGTCTATGCGTCTCCCACGCTAGTCCACCAACGAAGGCGATCACAACTTTGCAAGCGACTGGGACCTCCAGCACTGGGACATCTCGACAGCGACGATGCGGTTGGTCTCCCACGCTAGTCCACCAACGAAGGCGATCACAACTTTGCAAGAGACTGGGACCTCCAGCACTGGGACATATCGACAGCGACGATGCAGTTGGTGGAGGTGGGGATCCAACAGAGAGCAGGCCGCACCCTCGCCCACCTCGGCCCCATGGTTGATGCCTCTCAGGCGATGACAGCCGCCGTGGCAGTGGTGGACGCCCTTCTCATCTCCTCGGCCGTCATCCTCATCGTCACGATGGTGGCGTGACGCATACAACATGGGACCCACGACAACTGGCGTCGGCCTCCCCATTTCTCCACCATCCTCGGAGGAGCAACCTACCACCGATGCGTGCTCGCTTCCCGGTAGATTGGCTGCAGCTGTCGACCTGCAAACCCACACACACAAATTGTGAGACTTCGTGGATAGCTAGGATCCAGATGGGGATCGACAAGCACAGCACACGAGAGACTCAGAATCCATCCACGCTCCCAGCGTGATGGATGGATGGACCTCGACACCGACTCGAACCCTAATCGATCTGCAAGGACGATGAGGTGGTACCTGAGAACATATGGCTGGTTGTGGAACCTGGCAAGCGGCATGGCGACAAGCCTGGACTGCTCTGGGGTGGGGGGGGAGATGTTGTGAGGATGAGTGTGAGGGGCTATTTTGAGGCAGGGGCAGGCGAGCGGGTGGGCAGAGACACCGTGGGGATGGGCATGCGGGTGAGCGGAGATGCCGCAGGGATGGGCATGGGGTGGACACGGTCATGCAATTTGGAGGCCCACCTGTCGACACGCACGGGATGAGGAGGGGGGAACAGGATCGTGTTCGAGCCGAACAGGGACAGAAGTGAACCATACGTGAAGATACGATGCAGTACAGACTTCTTAAGTAGTAGAGATAGACCGAACATTTACACGTAATTCTAGCAAATGACAGAGCTCTTAAGTCCCTATCTACAGTCTTAATCCTTAACAATGATGCCAAATGCAGTAGCAAATTTGATTTTCTAGGATGCAACGTTTATTAGTTAAGAGCTCAAGAACTGAACACATCTTACGTAGACTAGAGTTTATGAAGAGCCAAAGACATGAGAACCTGTGATTTGATGGAGCTGCTCCAGGCTAGAATCGCACGGCACGACGCCAGCAGGAAGCAATTGTGAACACCTGCTTCATTGCGGTAGCTACACATCTCGCCATGGGGAGGAAAGACCAAGTGTGCTCCACGCATCGAATTCCCAGCACTACCACACACCCCCTTGTTGAGGTCTCCCTTGTCGCTGGCAGTCGTACGCTTGCAGAGGTGGAGATGGCGGAGAGGATGAGGAGGCGAAGGACCCCTCCAATGTGGGTAGGGGACGAGTGGTGGCACTGGATCGAGCAGGTGAGCCGGAGGTGGGTTCCTAGCCAGCATTAGGTTCCTTGCTGGTGGGTACCTTGCCGAGGTGGCCTTGACCCTGCCGTCGTCCTGCCCCATACCACCACCACTGCCCTACTGGTCCTCACGGTGGTGGAGGAGGTAGTGGTAGTGGCGGCGGATCTGGATCTAGTGTGTGGTGTGGTGTGGAGGCATGGCACGACGCAAGGGTGAAGAGGAGGCAGAGTTGAGGATTTGGGGAGCAAGTATGGTGTGGGGATGAGGTGCCTGTACGCGACAGCGCTGGGGCACGTCCCAACTGCCTGCATGTCGGTGAGGAGGTCGAGGGAGCGGGCAAGGTCAGAGCTAGTGTGGGAGTATATGTCAAGGTCGAGAGCGGTGGAGGGAGACAGGCCGTGGACAACGGAGAGGGAGGTGGCTGGGTCGATAGCGACGGAGGGAGGCGGAGCCGAGGGCGGCGGTGGCGGAGGCGAGGTGGAGGCGGCGACAGGCGAGGGAGGTAGGGGACGGAGCGAGGTGAGGGGGAAACGGTTCAAGCCTGGTTACACGCGGGTTTTGCATGGTTTTTTTTGGGTTTTATTAGGTAGAGATGGGAGTTAGGACACATATCAAGATTAGTTGGACAGAATCTGTTAGATGAGAAGTAGATGACGTCCTAACTAACGTGAGAAACACTTTTTTTTTAATAGTGAAGATTCCTTATATGATCCGTGATCGGCGATCAGCGGTGCAGTGCATCTCGCACAAACTCCCAAGCTCATCATTGGGCCATTCTGTAAATAGCACAATCAGTCGTTGGTCGCACACGTAGCAAACGTACGAAAAGTTATCTTATGTAGACGACCAGATTTGTATCAGAAAGCTGAAGTTGAAGCACAGTTTGTTGGGTGAGTTTTCGCTCAAACTCTGCCACTGCATGCGACATGATAAAATTTATAAGAATCGAGCTAAACTTGCAGCTAGAACTCGATGGAGCAGTGAGTTACACGAGCCAAGGTGGGACGCACGTTCACGGGCCAGGCCGAAGCCATAGTATGATAGGGTGGTGTACGTGCACTAGGAAAAAATAAATATTTACCCCTTTTAACCCTAAATTATTCATAACAACCAAATTATATATATTCACGTATACAATGAAATAGTGCATCACTATTATTTACCTCTAAAAGGAGTCCATGGTATGTACGAACCTACCCTGCTTCGCACGTGCGTACGACTTTGGCCGTACCTTGACGAGATAGCTACTCGTAAGTCCTAACTAACGGGTACGTGATCTCAAAAAACGGGTGGTGCCACCATAAAAAATTTGCAATCTTTCCCTCTTTCTCATCCCATCACTATTCCCTTCTCTCTTGTTGCTGCTAGCTAGGATGGAACATTGAGTGACATCATGCCTTGTAGCAGAGTTAAACAAATATTATTAAGTTTTTGCATCCAGACAGATAAACTCGATTGGTATGATTTTACCATCGGACCCGGAAAATTTCACTAAAATGATCTCTGCCGGTTTTTAAATCATATCACTGCCGATTTTTGGAACCGATAGTTGTTACTCGATAGTGAAAATCGGTACCTATCACTGTCGGGTCTAGAACCGGTAGTGATAGGTATTTGGGAGCAAACAAAAAAGAAAAGAGCAGGCTCAAAATCGAGGTGGCTTGGCTCTCATCATCGCTGGTGCGCTATGTCACTGTTGTCGTGCCACAGCTCAACCTTGCTCTGTCCTGCACAAGAAAATGCAGCGATATGAAGGCCGTCGTCATAGCACACACGGCGGCGGCACAAGGCTAGCGACGCCCTCGGCCCCGGCGCGGTATCATCGAGGACACAAGTGAACACTAGGTAGAACGTTGCTCACCTCCGCATCATCCTCACGCCCGCCGCTCGCCTCCACCTTCGCCTTCGCCTCCTCATGCCCACCGCCCTAGTGAGAACCGTGGCCGGATCCCTGCCAAATCTCGTCGTGGATCTCGTGAGGGGAGGAGGCTAGTGGGGAGGGACGAGGGGAGTTGGCCGGTGGTGGGGGAGGAGTAGGGTCGCTAGCGCACTCCGCCACAGCTTAGGATGGGCTACGGGGGAGAGGAGCTAGGCTGGCGGTGAGGGGAGAAGACAGAGAGCAAGAGAGGCGAAGGCATAGAGCGAGAGAGGTGGAGGTGAGGAGGTAAGAAAGTGAGAGAGCCGGACATTAAGAGATAAGGGAGAGAGAGAGTCGGACGTAAGGTTACAAGCCAAATTTTGATTGGAATGGAATTTCACGTTCATATAGTATCACTGTCAGTTTGTAGATTTTTATTACAAACCGTCAGTAATATGCAATTATCAGTATCAATTTTTATTAAGAACCGACAGTGATACTATTTTTTTTTTAACCGGCAATGATAACTATATCAATATCAATTTTTGATAAATTAATAGATTCTGTAGTAGTGTTTGTCCTTTTGATTTTTGCTGCACCAGAGTTGACATTTCGATATGATCGATCCAAAATAACAAATGCAACGTTAGCCAGGCTTGCCGCCTACATATCCTTTGTTTTGCGGGCACGATTGCCTATAGTATTTGCTGGCACCTCCTTAATTCTGTACACATGTACGTTTTGTACGTAGCGTGGTTTTCAATGAGTACCTTTGACCACTAATACAAAAATATATTTTATAAAAACCAAAGTTTTAAATCGCTATTTTCACAATTTTGCGGCAAGATCTGAAAAAGGCTACAACAGCTATCCCTAGCTAATGCGGCAACTATCCTTCGTCGTTTTTGGTATTAAAAACTAAAAAATATGAAATAAGCCTGTGGTATGATTCATAATCAAAGGAATTATAAAATCATGGTACTTTAGAATGTAATAAACACTACATAAATCATAATACTCTTATCAGAAAGTATTTAGTGAGTAAGAAATACGAATGTTGGAGTATAGGGAAAAAAGGAAGATAAGGTCTCCTGCTATATTTCTCATACTTTAGGCTTATAAGATGTGCATTCGGGCATTCTAGAGAAGTCGGATTTCAAATTTTGCTTGTTATTTTGACTCGTCGGTACATATGTAAGATAGCGGAGCTACCGCTAGCTCGGAGTTAAGGCAAATAGCTCACACTTGTAGCTGTTATAGTGGCAAGTTGGACCGTTGGGGTCAAAAACAACTATAACTAGCTATTTAGAAACTCGATAAAAACCAATAAATTGTGTAGCTTGGTACTCTTCATCATGTACGTATATATATAATATGCAATATATATACTTATGTATATGTATATATATATATGGTAATAGTGTGCATAAATATTGTGCAGCTCGGTATTGTTCATCGTGCACGGTAGCGAAGACACTGGAGATGGGTACTGTAGCGCGTAGCGTGAACAGTTCACCAGTAGCTAAACAGTGGAACAGTAGATGGTATATAGAAATTATAGATATAATAGATTCTTCTTTTAAATGAACACAGCTTGAGGCGGAGGCAGGGTGTAATTTGAACTCTAGCTATTGCAATATACAAGTAATTTGCAGTTAGTTAGTATGTTCGTGGAACAAAGTTGTTCCTTAATATATAAAAAAACCAGCTCATCGGTTGAAGCTACAGAAATCACGTGCACGTGCCCACACGTATATCTATGCAAATTGATTAATTTGTCCGTGTAATTAACGCAATCCAGGTGCATGGATCACGTACAATAATTTGTCCAAAATTTCAAGTGACAATATATATCTTACGACAACTTGGCCTACAATTACTTTAGCAAGATTGACAACAATTCGCACACGCTCAGTACAGCGCATATACAATCAAATTAACTAGTTTCATATTGATCAATAACATGTTTTTTGAGGACACATTGAGTAATAACATATTTTTGCGAATATATTGATCAATAATATAGCTAGACTTACTGCCATAATTGAGATCTAATCGATTATTGCTTGAGGCTACGTGCAATGGCTATAATTGATCAATAATAGTATCACGCATCTATAACATATATTATCTAGCCAAGATTTGGAGCATTCTCGGGGTCTAGGTACTGTTGTTACTGTAGCAGTAGGCCCTACGTAGGCGTATGTATAGATATACAGGTATACATATATTTACACATGATATAATTTTATTTTTGGGAAATTCCAAAAAATATCGAAAGAAATATTAGTTATATTGATAAATCGACTGAAATAATCTAAAATGCAAAGAAAAATATATAAAACTTAAAAAATATGAAACAAATTTTGTTAGTTTTGTATTACTGTTGCCTACATGCTAAAATTATGTGCATGCATGAAAGTACTACTGTTTTCCCTATAATTAAGTGAATGTGTTAAATATTGATATATATGTATATATAAGGATACATATATGTATACATATATGTATATATGTACATATACATGTATGTATATATATGTATCCATATATTTACATGTATAATATATTTTAAAAAAAATTTCAGAAAAATAACGAAAGGTATAATAGTTATATTGATAAATCGGCTAAAATAATCTAAAATGCACAGAAAAATATATAAAACCCAAAAAAATATGAAACAAATTTGTTAGGTTCATATTACTGTCGTCTACATATTAAAGTTATGTGCATGCATAAAAATAATAATTTTTCCCCATAATTAAATGAATGTGTTAAATATTAATAAATTCATAAATAAATATTGAGATGCCCAAAATTGGTGAATCTAATTTTTTTAGTCTTCTTTTGTCATGTTCTGTGTAAAAAAACGGGCGCGGCGTAGACGCGCCAATCCGCTAGTATTAGCTATAGCTACGTGCTTTTTGTCAGATATTTGTCATGTTGATTCATTCATTCTTCTTCTTCTTGAGGAAAAACGTGATGATTTATAACTTATTTATTTTACCTAGAAAACTTAATTACAACTCAATTTTAAGTACTATTTTCTTCTAATACATTTTCTGAAAATAGTTTCTATATATGAATCATGATGAACAGATCTTGCTCTATTAATTGTATAGTTTAGGACAGTATACCTAGCAATATAAGAAAACATACATTTGTATGGTGGGGCAGTGGTTGTTGAGTGCATCGACATAGGCACAACAAAAACCTTCACTATATCCTTTAATAATGAAAAAAAGCTTCCATATTTTATAGACAAGAAGACACATGATTTTATTTCTTCTGAAGACCTTAACTGGTTATAATAAAATCGTAACTTTAAGTGTCAATAGTGAACTTATTGTATTTTCAAGATTTTAGGTTGAAATCTTTGTATATTCGTTGCCAGTCATGGATCGATCAGGCCCTTTATTTCAAATTTAGGTAGTGGTACTGACGAAATTAATTTTAAATTTCAGAGACCTAAACGATACTGTGCAGTTTATTGTCAGTAATATACTAATGTTCAAAAATTGAGAGGGACAAGTTTCAAGGAGTACTCTATGATGTAACGGTTCTTTTTATGTTGATTCTAGCTTAACCATATCTAACAGGAGAACTTCACTTTGGCATTGCCATGATGGAAAAAAAGGGGCTATTCTGCATTTTTGTAACTTTGAGGATGCTATTTATTCATACTAAGATGCCGATGCATACTTCTTTTCTAATAACAGTGGTACGGTGCATTGTGCAATGTGCTTCTTTATGGGTAATGGTGGTTGCATTCTCATTTTCATCCAATCAAGACAGCACAAAAATCCATGGAAATCCCCTTTTTCGTAAATCTAGGGTCTTTCTGAATTACACACATCAAGAATTCTCAAATAATAAGCGCATCGCCACATATGAAATAACTCCAAGAAGCGAACAATTGAGCTTCACATCAAAAAAAATTTTTGTGGCTGTCAATTTCTACACTTCTCATTGTATCGATTTGGAATTTGGACTTACTATACATTACTCAACTATGGTTTTGCTTTTATATACAGCAGTTGAAATTTTCATCTTTAAATTGTGATCCTTTTGCTCTCATACAATCCCTTTCCTTTCCCACCAAACACTCTCTACCCGCTCCCAAACCGTTGACAGCAAGACACGGATTCTTTCACTACCGCGAGTACTTAGAGCACAATTCTTATGTGATCCAATGATGAAAAATTCAACTTATTTCGTCAACACTTGTACTTGAGTGATGGATTGGCGGGCCATTTAAAGTTTATACGTTTCTATTTTGAAATCCATGTGGCACATCCACATCCAACTACAATGAGTAGAACGTCTACCTACAGATGCTTACATTTTTTGGGAAATTCCTTATTTGCCATAAGAATTTGGACTAATTCCTTATATGTCATTGGCTTAAACTCTGATCCCTGATCTACCATTCATAAATCCCATATCCCTTCAATGCCATTGTCTTTAAACTTCCATCCTCTCATTGCCATCTTTGTTGCATCGGTTTGCTTTCATCGTGAGCTAAACTTCTAAATGGCAATAGTGCCCCTGCGTGAGAACGAGCTGATCGCTAGGCCCAAGCATCAAGAATTGCAACAAATGCAACCAAAGAAGGCCGCCAAGCCCCGCACCTCTATTCCTCATTCCCAACTCGAAACCGTTCTTGAACCCTAACCCCTTGCCATTGCGCAGCATCATTGAGAGGATCTTGTTGTTGTGGTCCACGTCCCACCGCAGCCACACGGCCGCTGTCGTGGCCTCATTGTAGTGCTCTAACGTGGCCCTGAGCTTGGCCTCCACCCTGCCTATGAGGCGCCCGGAGCGGGCTAGGTCCGTCTCTAGCTACCGCTTCACCGACATGAGCCTCTCCTCGGCGCCCTCCCTCCTCGAGACCTCCTACTCCAGGACCTCATCCGTGATCGTCGCCGCGCATTGCTGCTTCTCCATCTTCTGTCTTAGCTCCACCGTCTCCTCCTCGTGCTTCGACTCACGCACGCTACCCCATCAAATCGCCCACCACCAAATCTTCTCCTCCTCGAACAAATCGATGGCACTGGTGAGGAATCAAACCCCAGATGTGAGCTGAAGCTTTCAAAAGAGTTGCGGATTGAGGCATAGCTTCATCCGATCTGAGGCGCTAAGATGGATATCTCACCCCGGTCCCAAGCAAAGCTTCAATGAATGGATCCTCCTCAGGTTCCAGATGGGTATGTCTCTCAATCACTTCATCCCTCCTTGATAATTTGGGATCCTAACAGCTAGGCTTTAGGTTTAGCTCATGCGTAGTAGTATTCACTATATGGACAGGATGGATCCGACTTTGACTTTCAAATTGGAAGTTCGAATATGTTTATCGGGGGCTACGCAATCACCTAATATGTTGATTCGGAGCACACCAATTACATGGATTTCATTGACGGTTTTGCTGAGAAATACTCGCGGCCTCTAACTGATAGCATACATCTGAGCTATTTGGATAGTGCATCTAAATCCTATGTTGCAGTTAAGACTGACGAAGACATGATGCTAATTTTTGAGAAATTTAATTCAACTAATTACATTGAGCTCAATGGTTTGCTAACTGCTTTGAATGGTTCTGACTCACGTCCAAGTGACCCAGTGCAAACTTCAGTTTCTATTCTAAGCCAATGAATTATTCCTAGCCAACAAATAGCCCCCAACCAACCAATTGTTCCCATTGATATTCCAGTTATGATTGATGCTTCTTATCTTGCCAACCCTTTTCCAATGTTTGAACATGTTGGTGTTAATGAGGAGGTACTTTATGGTGAAGAAGTGCCTGATGATGACAAGAATGATGATGAGGAGGAGGAGGATAGGGCTAAGATTGTGTTCAGAAGTGCAGAGCACAGGGAGTGCATGAGGCACTTAGTGACCGACTTCAAGAAAAGGTTCCATGGGAAGGTGTTTGATGAGAACTTGTGGCCAGTAGCCTATGCATGGCAGCCATAACAATTTGAAGAGCACATGTCCAAGATGGGTGTAGGAAATCGTGATGTATCACACATACCTTACTCAATACCACCCCAACCTCTGGATGAGGAGTAAATTTAATGAAACTGTAAGGTTGATTATGTGACAAACAATTTGGCTTAGAGTTTTAACAGTTGGATAAGGAAGTTCAAGTCATTGAATGTGGGTGATTTGGCAGAAAAGCTAAGGCAGAAATTAATGGTTAAGTTTAATCAGAGGAACATGATTGGCAGACATACGCAAGGTTTGATCTTGCCACACATTTATGATGATATGAAAGAAAAGAGTCATAGATTAAAGTATAGAATCTTAAGGAGTGGTGATGATGTAGCTGAGGTCACAGGAAGCAGTGGACGTACACCAGAGATCTTGTATCCTTCACACATATTGTTGATCTTAAAGGCATGACCTACACAGATAGGGAATGGCAGGTATCAGGTAAGTCATGTTTGCATGCTATTGCATTTATAACACATATGAGGGTAGAAAAACTTGAGCTTTATATAGATAGAAGGTACACAATTGAGAAGTTCATATATGCATATGAAGGGTTGATCCCAGCTTTGATTGACAAGAAGCAATGGCCAAAACCTGAAAAAAGTTTCTTCTTGTATCCATCTTTGCTGGCGAGATCTGCTAGTAGACCAAGAACTCATAGGATTAAGGGCTCTCATGAACCTGGGGTAACTAAGAGGAAAAGGAAAGGATATGCACATGAGTGCCTAATTTGCAAGAAGCATGGTCATCATTGGAACACTTGTAAAGATAGAGACCCAGAAGCCAAAGAAGCACTTGCACTGTTAGCATCCCAAAGGTGTGTATTTTACATTTTACATGCAACCAGTTACTCATTTTCATTTTGTTTTTATGTGTAATCTCAATGCAGAAAAGCTAAGAAAAAGAGAAAGGTTTTGCAAAGCATTGAAGGTGGCAGCAAGAGAAAGACAACTTCTAAAACCATTGATTCCAGTTCTTCTAAAAGGTAACAATTTACCCTCATCAAACACTCATCTGGCTATGTTACTTTCATGTGAATTGCTCATCTCACACATTTTTGTAGGTCATGGTTAGCTTCTAGATCAAACCAGATTGAGGCTCCCCCACCCTGTCTAGCCATTGTTCCATGCAGTCAAGTGGCAGCTGCAGCAAGCCCTAAACAAACAACAAAGGGGAAGGGTAAGGGAAAGGAGAAGAATGGGAAGGAGAACAAGAAAAAGATCAGTCCTGCAGCAACTCTAGATAGTCCTGCCATGTGGACTAGGAGCAAGAAAAAGCATCCAGATAGTCCTACCATGGGGACTAGGAGCAAGAAAAGGCTAAGTGATCTTCTTTGATTGATCATTGTCCACCGTGAGATAGGTGTATATTTTGTGAATTTGATCATGTTTATGACTGATAGATGTCTATCATGTTATCAAAGTACCTTTTGGACATGTTTATGTAGTGTCTAGATGCTATGTTCTATGTTTGTGGTGAAACTAATCAAGGATGAAACTAATGTGATTATGGTGGTTATGGTGCTTTTGTGATCCTAGTGCTTGTACATTATGACCATATAGGCATATGCAATTTTCTTGTATTGATCCAGTGACATAAAAGGTACCAGTACAGTAAAATATTTGTCCTCATGAAGGGGAGGGCAAACAGGTCATTTTGAACTTCATTATGGCAAGACTAATAGAATATGGTCAACATTGGCATAAAAGGGTTTGAAGTTTAAGGATAATGGCATTGAATGGATATGGGTTTTATTAATGGCGGATCTAGGATAAAAGTTTAATCCAATGGCATATAAGGAATTTACCCAAAAAATTTCACTCTTCTCTCTATGCTACTCCAGAAAACGAACTTCCTTATCTGCCATCAATTTCAAGTTTTCATTCCTTGCATGCCACTATGTTAAGTTTCGGCCAATTCTACCATCAAAATTCACTGTTCACTGGTACTCTTCACTGGTACTGTTTCTCAAAAATCATTGGTCTTCTATTTCTCCTAAAATCATAGAACTTTTTGTATGTGCCCATAATTCATGTGCAACCCATTTTAATTGAATTCACCCAAAATACCTATGTATAATTTAAACTAAAATTCTCCAAAAAGGCTACTTTTATAAATTCTAATAATTGTTAAGGCCTCAAATAAATCAAAAAATATGGGAAAATTCACTAATACTCTTCCTATGTAATGGACTAATTTCTAAAATTATTTCTAGACCTAGGTTATATATTGAAAAGTGAGTTCTTTGTAATGCTCCATTTATATTCATTTTTATAAATTAGTCCATTATATAAGAAGAATATTAGTGAATTTTCTTATATTTTTGGAATATTATTTGAGGCCCTAACAATTGTTAGAAGTTATAAAAGTAATTTTTTTAGAGAATTTTACGTTAAATATACATAGGCTTTTTACTTGAATCCAATTAAAATGGGTTGCACAAAGATTATGGAATACATACAAAAATTTTTATGTTTTTTGGAGAAATAGTGCCCGTGAACAATACTAGTGAACAGTACATGTGAATAGTGAATTTCGACGGTAGTAGAACTGACCGAAAAGTAGGGGCATGGAAGGAACGAAAAATTGAAACCGATGGCAGATTGAGAAGTTCATTTTTTGGAGTGGCATAGAAGGAAGAGTGAAAAAAATTTATGGCAATTAAGGAATTTGCCCTGCAATTTTTCGTTGTGCACAACCAAAGTACAGCATAGCAGCGTGGCCATGAATATGCATGAGTATGGTGTGGGGAATAATTTATGCAAGAGGAGAGATAGAAAGCAAGAAATAAAAGAAATTGGACCCATAAAAAAATCTTGTATAGTAGTAGTGAACATGGGGGTGTAGTTGGAGTGCCCTTGTCCTTCATTAGATGAGTACTTTAGATGGAGTGCCCTTGTCCTTCATTAGATGAGTACTTTAGATAAGGTTATGTCACAGCCCAGAGTTTCTAAAACATGTAGTTAAGTGCTAATGGGTGTCATTAGCATCATTTGTTTGGTTTTGAGCAATTTTAGGCATTTCAATTTTCAATTAAACAAATCGTAAAAATCAATATTAGTTGATGCGTTGTCAAGCAACTTACCATATTGCTATACAACATAGGGATGGAAACAATTTTAGAAATTAATAGATGTCAGGAGGAGAATATAAATGAATTTTCCCAAATTTTTGGGAATTGTTTTAAAGGCATAAAAATTAACACAAGTTAGAAAAGCTTGCCTTTTTGGAGAATTTTCATTTGAATTTGGTGCAAGCTTTTTGGGTCAAACAAGGTAAAATGGATTGCTCATGATTTATAGAAGCCAACAAAATTTGTTCCACAAATTTTAGACCACAGTAAGACCTCCACCTTGATAACCAAAGTAGTGAAGATATTTTTGCCTGGCGGTCACTGTTCATCGGCCCCACCTGTCATCCCCTTCGCTCAGGCAGCCTCTGCTTCCCCTTCTCCCGCTCTCACAGAGCAAGGCGGCGCCGCAAATCTTGACTTCGGTGGCCAGCTCCACGTTGCCGGCCAAAAGATCGGCCCAGGCCTTATCTCCTCCTTCGCCTCTGCCTTATATCTCTCTCTCCCTCGCTTGCTCTTCCTGTCGCCCAGAGCACCACAGCGCCGAGCTGCATTGCGCCGCGCCGCTGGCCAAGCCGACGCGCCACCGGCAAGCTCCCTCGAGCCCGAGCCCAGTAGAGCCGCAGGGAAGAGCGCCCCGAGCTCCTCCGCCGTTTCCCCTCCTTCCCCGGTCGTTTCCCGCAAGGATTGAAGCCGTCCGCGCCTTCTTCTCCAACGGCGGCAGCCGAGCTCCGCCGTCCTCCGTCGACCCACCACGTCCTCACTTCTCCGGCCCAACCGACTGCACGGTGAGCTTCCCCGTGCTCCTGTACACCTTATGCGCGCGCCGTTTTCTCTCTGTCCCGTCGCCGGCGCGGTGTTCCGCGGTGGTTGAATCGCCGCCGCCTCCCCACGCACGCCGCCGGTCGGGCCGCCATCGAGCTCGTCGGTCGGGAAGCGCGCCGTTAGCTCTACGCGCTCACGTAGAACGTATTGGTGTGCTCGGCCGGGCTTATTGCGTCGCCGTTCGCCGTCGGCGTGTCAAAGCCGTGCCGCCGCTGTGCTAGTTTTGCCCTCGCCGCCGCTCGCCGTGCTCCGGCCGTCGCCGGCGTCGACGTGTGCCCCCACTGTGATCGCGTGCTCGCGCCAATGCCGTTTTTGCCCTCGGCCGAGCCGTGCAGGCTGCCGCTCGCCGCCGGCAGCCACCGCAAGAGCCGCCGGCCGTCCTCCAGTGGCGCGCGCGCAGCTGCCGTGGCCGATTTTGACTTCGGTCAAGGGAGCCGGCCCCACCGGTCAGTAGCTGGGGCTGGGCCGGTGTCGGTAGAAAAAGGCGTGGGCCCATTTGAATATTAGAGAAAAATCGAAAATTGCGAAGTAAATATCTGTTGAGTTGATAAATCGGCTGGAATCTTGAAAAATGCATAGGAAATTATGTAGAGCTCCAAAATTCGTGAAACCAATTTTGTGGGTTTTGTTGTAACATGATCTATCCATTAAAAATGCCAGTGGCCATGAAGTGTGTGCTGTGAGTTGTTGAGTTAATGAAATATGTCTAAGCTTTGATAATTCATAGTTAAAGGGAACTTCGACCCGGCGAACGAGGCGAACGAGGCTGTCCCCGGGGGTTCCCGCAGTGGTGATTGTGACTCGGGTAGCTGTGAGCAGCAGCTAGGGCAGCAAGGCAAGCATCTATCATATTGCACCGTGTCAAATTGAAATCTAATATGTTATCTACGCTTATGTATACATTGCATGTGTCGGGTACCGAGTTGGGTAGAACCTATGCCTATGCATTCTCCCATTTTGGTCACGTGCCGTGTTGTTCCTAGGAGCCTAGTGGAGTCATCGAGGTCTACTTATAGTTCGCTATGCTTAGTGGTACTTAGGCTTTCCGGTAGAAGTCGACGACGGTGTCCACCGTTGTCGCGAGCCTAGGGCTTATTACTTGTTCACACTTGTGGTTGTGTTGAGGATGAGTCGGTTTGGTGAGTGGTGAGTTGAGACGAGGTGTGGGCGGTATTAGGGGTGTCATCTGCTCACGAGGAGTCCTCAGGTAGTTCGGGAAGGGAACCCGGACATCGTAGACCGCTTGCACCGGTTAAGCACCGATCATCGGTGTAGTCGGCTTTAGCACTTATCTTACTCACCACATGCTGATATAATGGTAGGCGAGCCGATTACCTTCGCAGACGTGGTCATGTGGGCCTCGTCATAGACGGTGTGAGTCCGGTTTGAGTCCGGGCTTTTAGCGGTATTAGTTTGCTCGAGGAGTAGTTCTAATACCGCCTCGCCGAGCTATGGTTGATCCACATGGTTGGGCCTGGTTGGGAAAGGTTGTCACGGGTACCCCCTTGTGCGCATCTTAGCGGGTGGCACAAGCCGTATGGTCCCTGTGTCGTGTGGGTCCAGGAGTATCCCCCTGCAGGGTGTATAATCAGTTCGAACTGCCGCACTCTCGGTCATGAGCATCGCTATCGCTTATCTCCACCGAGCGACCATATTTTGGTCGTAGAGTTTCGATGTGGGTTGTGGTATGGTTGGATTGGGGTGGTTTGATTGGTATGTGGTCGGTGGTTTGGTGGTGTTGACTTACTTTTATACACTTGTTGTTTACATGTCCGATATGGTCAGTTGGTTGGCAAAGTTTGAGTTGGTGGTTGGTTAAGTCAGTTGCTTACACTTAGAGTCTAGGTTGCTTACCGCTTAATGAACTTAAACATGTTTTAATCCTTGCTACAGCTTTAAATGCATGATCCTTGGAGTCGAGAATATTTATATATATACTCATACTATGTAAGACTTGCTAGTACCTTCGTACTAAGGGGTGCTGCCCTTAAGTTGTTTCCAGGTTCTCAGGTTGGCGAGGAAGAGGCGGTGTTTGGCTACTTTGTGCCTGCCGATCAGGGTGGCGGGCAGGAGTAGCACCTTCTACTCCGAACTCCGGCGCTTTTGGTATGGAGCCTAAGGGCATACGGCTCCATACTCTTTTGTTGTATAGGTTTTTCTTCCGCTGCATAGTTGTTGTTGTTCCTCTTTTGTTGTAAATTGTGGAAGCGGTTGCATGTTTTATAATTGTAATCCAGTTTAATTATTTGCTCTCTATTAAACTGTGTTGTGATATTTGAGTTGGAAGGCATGTGTTCCGATTCTGGGCACAAAACACGTGCCGGGACTACCGGAATGGTATTCTGGTTAATCGTCGAGGATGTGATCATGAATAATGATTCTCCTGATGATTAATTAGAATACTATTTGGACGGTTCCTCACAGGTTATCAAACACATGAGACCACATTACTATAGAAAATATCATCACTGTTAGTTCAAAAACGTTATTACTATCGATTTTGAAACTGATGGTGATTATACATATCACTACCGGTTCATATAGAAAATTAGCAGTGATACAAGCTATCATCGTTAGTTCTTAAGCTTATTCTAACAATTTGTATAATTATCACTATCGGTTCTAGCTACGAATTGGCAATGATACTCAATACAGGGAAAAAAATATAAATTTAAGCATTCATGTATTAATTTAACTGAGATTTATATTACTAATAGCCATAACATTTGAGTTTATATCACAATAATCCTACTGCATACCAAAAGCTAATGTATGTCGAGCATGGCCGCATGCAAAAACCTAAACCCGCGCATGCAAAAACCCTAAACATGCGCGACTAAGCTACCGGCCTTAGTGATACTCAATTCAGGAGAAGAAGTCATTGTCGTTGTTGTTGTCCTCATCATCAGTGTTGTCACCATCACCGAAGTTGCCCCTGTTGGCCTCCTCCTCCAACAACAAGCTCGACCAGAGTTTCTTCGCCTTCGGCTTGTCGATGAAGAAATCCCACACCTCGTTCTCGAAGGGGGACCCCAGCGAGTCGATGGTGCCTCGTCCAGTGACGACACCGGCGGGGTCTCCTCCTCCTCCTCAGACAACGGCACTGGGTGTGGGAAGCATGGCTGGAAAAGGCGGCGGTGGAGTCGGCGGCGATAGATCCATCATGCGGCGCGGTAGCGGTAAAGGCGAAGGAAGGCTTGAGAGGGTGAGAGTACTGGCAGTGGAAGGGGAGAGTGAGCAAGAGAGCAATGAGTTGATCAAGTGTAAGAGAAACAACAATTAATGGCACTAGGAGAAGCCGAGTAGACTGGTGAGTGAAACCATGCAGGTGGGTGTGTGAAGTCATACGGATTTTTATATATTACTGTCGGTTTTTATAGGCATATCTTTTGATGAGCTAAATATCACTGTCGATTCTTCGTTAGAATCGACTGTGAGAATTTGAATATCACTGCCAGTTCATGTTACTAACCGGCAATGTTAAACACTATCACTATCAGTTCTTACTAGCTCGGCTTTTTATGTGCGTCTAGAACTTCCAAACTGATAGTGAAGAGGGGATACATATGATATTTTCTGTAGTAGTGTCATCTTTTGATAACCCTTAAGCCTAAACACTTCTAAATTCTACACCAAAACTATACACATTATTTTTTACATTACTTACTTTGGCCTCTTTTTCCCTCCAAGCAATGCAATGACCATGACCATCAACCCCATGGCTACCTTGACCATGCCGCAACTCTGGCTGTCCATGCCACTATATAAGCACTGGTCTCCCTACATTGTGAGGAGAGGGAAGGGCAGAGACAAAACTAGAGTGAGAAAATCCCTCAAGAGAGAGGTGGCACCAAGCTCAAGCTAGAGAGAGAAAGATACATTTATACACAGCAATGGGCAACAGCCTTAGGTGCTGCCTGGCATGCGTCCTTCCCTGCGGCGCGCTGGACCTGATCCGGATCGTCCACCTGAACGGCCGCGTCGAGGAGTACGGCCGGACGGTGGCCGCAGGCGAGATCCTCGCCGCCAACCCGAACCACGTGCTGAGCAAGCCGTGCTCGCAGGGCGTCGTGCGGAGGATACTCATCGTATCCCCGGACTCCGAGCTGGAGCGCGGAGGGATATACTTCCTCATCCCGGCGTCGTCCGTGCCGCCGGAGAAGAAGAAGAAGAGCAACAAGAGCCCGGCGCCGACCTCGCAGGGCGATCAGGTCAAGACACCGACGGTGTCGAGCTGCCACGGCAAGACCAACAATCTCAAGAGCAATGGGCGCCGTGACTTGGGTGATGCGTTGTCGCAAAAGAGGTCGTCGTCACACCGGCGGCGCACGAGCCCCGGCAGCCGTACCGCCGTGTGGAGGCCACACCTCGAGTGCATTGTTGAGCACACTTGAACCATGGATCATTTCTTCTTCTTCATCTTCTTTTTTTCCTTTTTTTTTGTGAAATCAAGGGGGGTTGATGTGCCACCAACATGGTGTTTTGCTCTCTTGTGTGGTTAATGTTTATTTTTCTCCCTTTTTTAGGGTGAAAGTATGCATCCATGTAATGCTTTCCCCTTCCTACATGTATATATGATGGAAATGGAGAGGGAGGGTTGTCAATTCTTCCCTTGTTCGTGTTCTGTAATTTCTATCTTTTTCATGTTTTTCAGGGTGTTTCAATTTTCACAGCTTTGTGCAGTGCTTGAAGGAAGAGAACAAATGCAAGATGGCACATAGCTTTCTCTTCAAAAACAAAAGAATAATTTAATGACAAGTGGTTTCTTTGAAGTTGTTTACATA
This sequence comes from Phragmites australis, assembly GCF_958298935.1. Lineage (NCBI taxonomy): Eukaryota > Viridiplantae > Streptophyta > Magnoliopsida > Poales > Poaceae > Phragmites > Phragmites australis. The sequence continues at coordinate 5,353,479 of NC_084929.1, forward strand.
TAGAGACTTTGAGTTGCACACTAATCACTCCTGTTAGGGAAATTAATTCATCAAAGGAAGATTTGTTCTCGCAAATCAAGATAGGGATGTTAATAGGAGTAGAAATGAAGTTTTAATCAATACTCCGTAATTCTCCATCATACCTTAGTTTCTGAACATCATTGGCGAACTAATAGTGGGAGACATTCGTCATTAGATCATGAATGATTAGTTGTTGCTTTGTTAAATTTTATATGGAGGTTGACAAAACGACAACCTAGCAGAGCCAGCTAACATGGCATATAGTTTATGTTTATTGTAACTTTGTACATGATACCCTGCTCCTTGAAATTTTCCCTTCCGTACTATTACTCAATGAAGGCTACCGCAAATGCATTTAACTGGTCCAAAAAGCATCCACAAATAGGGGGCGATGGTAATCTAGGTTTGCAAAAAGGAGAGGAAAACGTTGATGACCATACCATTTTTTAAAATAAATATTTATAAATTTTGAGCACTAAAGGTGACCACTGTTTTTCCTTTATATAGAAAATCAGCTACCAATTGAGAATGTTGTAATTTGTGCAGTCAGGCTTTGCCCCTCTGTTGTTCCTAAAAAATTGTGTTTAGTTTGTGTATGCAACTTGAGAGTGCCCACTAAAAGCATTATGTTTTTCTTTTTAGATGAAGGCTTTGATTAGTCTCTGCAGGGGAATTTTGCACTATGGGTGTCCATTGTCTTCCAAATATTCCTAACATTATCTTATACTTGACTTGTGCAAACATATATTCGATATCGTTAAAAATGAAAAGTATCGTGCTCATTTCCAAAAAGGAAAAGAAGAGAACCAGAACCGATAATATTTGCTCTTTGGCCAATATAAAACTGACTTCAGAAAAGACAACTACAATTGTTCAATGTTCACAGTAGAGAGGTATTCTCATATCACTCAGAAACTCGCCAATAATAGATAATTTGATCGCAGAAACAAAAAAAAACTAGAAGTCTTCCTTGCCCTGCCCTAACAGGACACACAATCCATGCTCCAGAAATACTTACTATAGTCTGTGGCAAAGATATGAGAAGCTTCAGTAGCTTAAACTATACTTCTGATCTCAACTTAAACTGACTGTTCAACAAAATGAGAACTCCTCAAGACACAATAAGTCACAAAATTTAAATGTACTTACAAACTTGCTAAGTTTGTAAATGTTGAGTTGCAATTGACCTTTCTGACTTAGTGAGACATGAATAGAAACACTAAGTTTTCAGCAGGAAGTTTAGAGAACCTGCAAATTTTTCAGAAGGAATTTTGCTTACAGCTGTAAATAATCAGCATGTTGGCAACTTCGAGTTTGGTGATTAGCAAGGAACATATTCAACAGCTTGCTTACAGCTCATGCAAACTTTGAACTGAATATATTTCACTAGCGTGAACTCTTGGATCAGGCACCCACAAGAAGCTACTCCATTGAGCAGAGAAAACAAATGCACACGCACACATGCTGCTGCACGAATTAAGCTGCGCACCAAATCATGCACGGATTCCCATGCTCTATCTTATTTACCGGCATGATGTGTTTGGGTTTGTTTACTTCCAAAAGACAGCTAATGATGCTTGGGGTTTCAGTATTAGTCAATGATTGAGGGCCTGCAAGAGATTGAGTGGTAGGGGTAGAACATTGACTAAGATGTTTTTGTTCACTTATGGCTCATAATTGGGGTTTGGGTGGTGGTTAGGCATAATGGTTTTGTTTGTAGTGGCACTGCATTCGTTCTCTCTTACTTGTTTATGATATTGATACAGTGTTCAACAAGTATGTTAGACTATTACTTTTAATAACTATTTTTTAGTAAAAGTTGATAAAAATTAGATGATGTTAAAATATTTTTTCAAACAAATTTACTAATATTATTTTCATATGTCAAATACTAATAGTTTTGTGTATATTAGTGGTCAAAGTTTCTAAAGTTTAACTGCACGTATTCTAGAACGACATCTTTTTTGAGAACGGATGTAGTACTTTTTTTTTTCTAAAAAGGGAGTGTAGTTTTTTTTTTTCTGAAATGCCCACCACCACCACATGTGCCTCTCAGTTAATTTTGGGCGGAACATGTCTTGCTCATCAGTTCATTCATGGTTCAGGAAGATCAGGAGGAGGCTTAATTTGCCAAAAGTTGAAGAAGTTTTACTTTCTTTTTGCTGCATGGTTCTACAAATATGAATTATTTTATTTCTTTAATTCAAGTACATAACTTTATTTCTACAAACAAGATTTTAGATGGGGGTGGAGCTACAGTGATTCATGGGTATTCAGCTGAATACCCATTTTTTTGGCAAAAAAAATCATGTATATAGTTTGTATTCCACCGGTAGCCCAACTAGCCTAATAGTCCACAGCCTAGTTGAGGATTATCAGGGCCCATTCAATCATTCAGCTAGTGGGTGTTTTTCTTGGTTGTGGGAGACGCACGAACAGGCTTCTTTCTTGTTACTAGTTCTATCATATACTTGGTAGGTAGTAAATTAGGAGCGTGCGCTGTCAGCGAGTGGCAGTACGTGGGAAACAGGTCCATGCAGGAGTGCGAGAGCGTGGGCGGCAGCGAGCGGTAGCACGGAATGCGGGCTCACACGGGGAGCGAAGTGGAACGCACAAGCGAGCGGGATTTTCGAAAGCGGAATACTGAGTATAGGTGTTTTTTTAAGTAGTACAGATTTTCAGGGCCTATTTTCAGGTAGACGCATCACGCACAGACTACTAGCCGCCAAAGCAATACCACATGAAGCCACGAAGACACGACGGTGGCGCAGGTGCACACCAAATCACCAAAGTTGGCCGAGGTCCGACCTCGAGCACAGAGCACATCTTTGACATTTGACAAAGCTTCGGTGACTGGTGAGTTTCAACATTAATTTGTCTAATCGGTTGTTGAGTGTTTGTTAATCAAGAAATAAATAGAATAGATTAGTTAGTGCTTTTGATTAGGTCATGGCGTCATGCGATATTACGATTTAATTGCTTTCTAGATTAGTTCAGTTCTTTGTTAATCAAGAAATAAGTAGAATAAATTAGTTAGTGCTTTTGACTTATGAAATTTGTGTTTTGTTTATCTAATATACATACTAATTATTAGATTTATGATGGACGAAGAAGAAGACGACTATTGATTTAAAAACATAGTGGGACATAGCTTCAAAGACACGAAAGATAGCTTTCACATCGACACCAATATCTATTCAAGATGAGTGTAATCCTCCTCCCAATGGTAGTGAGCTGCAATTGGTACTAGTGCCAGGGGCGGGCCCACGTTGGGTCATGGGTGTACAGATGTACACCTAAATTTTTGAGCAATTTTTTTTATATGTAGTATTTTCTAGGTGTACAAATGTATACTGCATGTCTGCATGTATTCACGCGGCAAAGCTGACAGCTGAAGCAAACTCAGTCCAACCAAAGCAGCTCGCAAGTCGCAAGTCCGCAACTCAGCCCATGCAGCCCGTTCGACCGTTCCCACTCCACTCCACCAGTCCACCAGGACCACCACGCGGTCCACCGTCTAGGCGTCCATGCCCCACTTGGCTTGGCCACTCACACGCGACATTCTCACATTTAGATCCGAAAATGGAGGGCGACGACGGCAGCGGTGGCGCTCGCTGGAGGGCGAGCCAGGGCGAGACCGCGCCGGGGCGCGGCGCGGGTGCAGACGTCAGTGCTAGTGCAAGCCTGGCCGAGGTGGCACCGGGGTGCGACGCGGGTGCAGGGGACGGCGCGAGCCTAGCCGAGGCGGCGCCGTGGAGCAGCGCGGGTGCAGGCGCCGGCGCGAGCCTGGCCGAGGCGGCACCGGGGCGCATCGCCAGTGCTGGCGCATGCGCGGGCACGAGCCAGACAGCATTGGTGGCAAGTCAGAGTACGTACACGTTCTTTTGGAAAAGAAAGAAGTAGAGCTGTGTTCTGTTGTTCAATGTTTTTTTGGAGAAGAAAGTGTACAGGTCAGGGACTGAGTGAACATATGCAGATGTGCTGGTCTGAACTGAACTAAACAAGTGAATGTCTGGACTGAACATGTGTTGGTCTGCTCTTTGCTGGACTAAACAAGTGAACATGATTCCAATTTCCAAATTGAAGAAGTATGAACATGTGATTGAGTGAATGAACAAATTGAAAATTGTTCTGAACATGTGACTCAAAAATCAAAATTGTCTATGTGCAGGAGCATTTAGGTTATTTGTTGTACTGTTTTTGTGTATTTGTTCAGCTTAACATTAGCTGTACAACATGCTCACATATTGATATGCTCATTGTTTTTTCTATCTAGAGGGGACTATGAAGCTTATCAAGAGAAAGACTATTGATTTGAGAACCATGTGGAGTAAAGCTGCAAAATCAAAAAAGACATCAATTGAATCTCCTAGTTCCATTCAATTGCCTGTGCCTGACAATGATGATGTAGTTCATGAAGAGGCTGAAGTGAACGAAGCGGCTCAAGTGGATGACAGTGATGATGGAATTTCTGATGTTGACTTGCTTCCGTATGATCCTGGGAAGAGGATTCCAATTGCAGATTATGATATCAATAATCAAGATAGGGTGAGAAGGGGATTCATTGCATTGGGCCCTTGTCAACCACGGGACCATAATTTTGAAAGAAGAATGATTGGAGGTATGCGTAGATTTGTACCTGCTTGGTTTGATACTTATAATTGGATTGAGTATAGTGTGGATAGAGAGGCTGCTTTTTGCTTTGTTTGTTATTTGTTCAAGGATAATAGTTGTGCTGGTGGAGATGCTTTTGTGAATGAGGGATTTAAAAATTGGAACCATAAAGAGGTGTTTAGGAAACATGTTGGTGATATTAATAGTACCCACAATCAAGCTCAAGAGAAATATAATTTCTTTGTAAAACCTAAAACATCAATTGAATAGTCATTTGCTTCAACAACCAAACATTACAAGGTTCTTTACATAGCCCACTTGGCATGGTCACTTAGGTGCATAAGGTTTCTCTTGAGACAAGGGTTGGCTTTTCGTGGGCATGATGAAAGTGAAGATTCTAAAAATAAAGGAAATTTTCTTGAGCTTCTAAATTTTTTAGCAAATAATTTTCAAGAAGTTAACAAGGTGGTTCTAAAGAATGCTCCGAAAAAAAGTAAAATGATAGACCACAAGATACAAAAGGATCTTATAAGCTCTTGTGCCAAGGAAACTACTAAGCTTATTATGGAGGATCTTGGTAATGAACATTTTTCGATACTTGCTGATGAATTTAGTTATGTGTCCCTAAAGGGAAAGCCAATTGAGAGATTTCTTGGTGTTATCAATGTTGAAGACACTACATCTTCAACACTAAAAATTGCAATTAAAAATTTGCTTATGGATCATCAGTTGAGCTTTTCTATGGTCTGTGGGCAAGGATACGATGGAGCTAGTAACATGAAGGGTCACATTAATGGTTTGAAGAAACTTATAATGGATGAGTCTCCTTCTGCTTATTATATTCACTGCTTTGCTCATCAACTTCAATTAACTCTTGTTGCTATTGCTAAGGAGAGTGGTGATTGTCAATGGTTTTTTCAACAACTCTCATATTTATTAAGTAAGAAGATAAGAATGCTTCGAGTGGCTCAAGCCAAGTCTATCATTGAATCATTGGAATTGGGTGAACTTGAAAGCGGTCAGGGTTTGAATCAAGAGATGGGTTTGGGAAGGCCAGGTGATACAAGGTGGGGATCTCACTATAAAACTATATTGCATATTATTGCTTTGTACCAACCAATTTGAAAAGCTCTTATCAAGATTGGGGAAGACTATAATGGGACGGAGGCTATATCGGCTCAGACTATGTTGACATCATTTGAATCATTCGAGTTCATTTTCATGTTACATTTGATGGAAGAAATATTTGGATACACAGATGACTTAGGCAATGCTTTGCAAAAGAGGGAGCAAGATATTGTTAATACTATTTCTCTTGTTTATACCACAAAGGAACAATTACAGTTATTGCGAGAAGATGGTGGATGGGATACTTTCCTTCAGGGTGTCATTTCTTTTTGTGTGAAGCATAAGATCAAAATTGCTGATATGGATGGTCACTACAAGCCGGTTGGAAGATCTGCAAGGTTCTATGGTAAAGCTACGAATAAACACCGCTTTCATATTGATATGTTTTTGGGTGTCATTGATAGGCAACTTCAAGAGTTTAATGACCGGTTTGATGAGGTGAACACAGAATTACTTATTTGCATGGCATCATTCAATCCTATTGATTCATTTGCTGCATTTGATAAGGAGAATTTGGTTAAGCTTGCTCAATTTTATCCTAAGGATTTCACAAAGGATGAAATGTTGAAACTTCCCAATCAATTAAGAAATTATATTGCAGATGTGCGAAGGGATGAGAGGTTTAAAGATGTGAAAATTCTTGCCGATCTTTCTATTAAGCTTGTTGAAACAAAGAAGAGCGGCACTTTTGAAGTTGTTTACAAGCTTCTCAAATTGGTGCTAATTCTTCCTGTAGCGACAGCTAGTGTTGAGAGAGTGTTTTTTTCAATGACTTATGTGAAGAATAAGCTAAGGAATAAAATGGGGAGTCAATACATGAATGATTGTTTGGTCACATTTATTGAGCGGGACTTCTTTTTGCAAGTTGGGATGATGTCATCATAGCTGCATTTCAAAAGATGAGGAACCGTAAATTTGAATTGTAATTTCGATTTCTAAGGTGATGTGGCAATGCAAGGGCAACCCTCATTTTGTGCTTACACTAAATTTGGTAAATTATTCGCTAATCTTATTGAATTGTTCTTGATGTAGGGTGACATGTGCAGCTGGAAGGTGCGTTTTGTGAGTCCTTTTGGCTTGCAATGGGTGTAGGCGCCGGCGCGAGCTAGGCCATTCAAAGTTCTTCAGTGTTTGCCCTCTCTGCACCGTAGTCCAGCAAAAGCGCGTGGTTACTAGTTAATCTAGGTAAGTTCAGTAGCTGATGTCTCAAGGGTTGCTTGGATCTTGGAGTTCTGAGATCGATCAAGTGCATGAGCTGTTGTGGGTGATTAATGTTTGTTTAGCTTGTGGCTTCCTACTCTGGGTAATCTACTTGCTGCTATGGCATATGGTTGGTTACTTCTCAATTTAGGTGGATTTGTTTTCAAATTATATATGAGAAATGTTGAAAATTGAAAAGGCGGGGCACGACGTCAGCTACGGTGCTGATACGTACACCCAAATTGAAAATCCTGAGCCCGCCACTGACTAGTGCCAGCAAATAATGGTCATGGCACATAGTCGGAGATAGGCCTGAGCACAAAACCAGAGATAGGCTCTCCAAATATAGAAGACGATGAATCAAGTGAATCTTCTAGTGATGAGGCAATGTACAATATGGATTTACTTGAGCATGATTCTGGAAAGAGGCTTTCCATCTCAAGTTATGATGTTAATGCAGACGGGCAGGGAGCCCGGTGGCAAAGCACCGAGGTGGGTGCCAAGCCGGCGTGGGATTGAATCCTACATCCTGCACATTTCCCCGATAAGATCTCCAAAGAAGACCAGATAAATAGGACCCAAATCTAAAAAATAAAAAAGGCTATGATGTTAATGATAAAGATAAAATGAGAAGAAGATTCATTGCATTAGGGCCATACCAACCAAGATCAGGTGAATTTTGACAACGAGATATTGGAGGTAAGTGCTGCTTCTTACCTAGTTGGTTTGACCAATATAAGTGGATCGAGTATAGTGTGAAAAAAGATGACGCTTTCTGCTTTGTTTGCTATTTGTTCAAGGATAAAACAAAATTTGCTAGTGGAGATAGGTTCTGGAATGGAGGATTTAGATATTGGAACATGAAAAATAGATTTGACAAACATGTTGATTCTATCACTAGTGCTCACAGTGAAGCTCAAGAGAATTATGATTTGTTCATTACACCAACATCATCAATTCAGGAGAAGATTTTTTCAAATATAAAACAATTCAAGGCTCTTTACAAATCTCGTTTGACCTATTCAATTAAGTGATTGAGGTCTCTGTTACGTCAAAGGCTAGCTCTTCGTAGACATGATAAAAGTGAAGTCTCATTACATAAAGGAAATTTTCTTGAGCTTCTAAATTAGCTAGCAGAAATTTTTGAAAAAGTTACTCTTGTTGTTGTTGCTAAGGAGTGTGGTGATTGTACATGGTTCTTTCAACAACTATCATATTTGTCGAATGTTCTTGGGATGTCTTGCAAAAAGATACGAATACTTCGATAGCTCAAGCTGAAGAAATTATTAATGGACTTGGGCTTGTTCTTTTTTATGCTAAGGATTTCTCAAATGATGAATTATTGCAACTTACCTGGCAACTAGAAATATTTGTTTCTAATATGCGTAAAGATAAAGGTTCAGAAAAGTGAAGAATCTGGCTAAGCTTCACTACTAGAGAAAACGTTTGTAGAGACAGTTCAGAAACTCCATGCGGGACGCTTTTTCGAACCGTCTATGAAAAAAAGTCTGTATAAATTTGTACATATGGCTTGTAACTGGTGCTATCTATACTAGTGGATATCACAGACATCTTGAAGTTACGAGCCGTCTATGAACTAGGAAGAGTACAGATAGCTCGTAGTTTAGAACTGTCTATACTAACTCAAAAAATACCAAAAAATAAAATCAGCGCCCGTCGTGGCTGCTTGCTGCACCGGTGAGTGCTCATTAGCTTGGCTCTGCTCAGGTTGCTAATCAGCTGTCATATTACAAGCATAACAGATCCCAAAAGCAGAACCACTATAATATTGCAAGCAACCATTACAGAGCACCTAATCCTTGGCAAAAGTCACAGATCTAAAAAGAGTATTAAACCTTTCTTGCATTGACACCTCTGTATACAATATTACAAGCAACCATCACAAAACTCTATCGGACGCCACAGGCACACCACGACACAGACACGCGCGCACGACACGAAGGCAGGCGCCATAGAATATGAGATCTCAATGGATCTGACCTAGATCCGTTAAGATCCACACTTTAGATCAATGGAACTAGCAAGATCTACTGGCCTTCTTTACCTGCGGAGGGCCAGCAAGGCCTCCGCAGCCTTCTCCTTCGCCTTCAGCTACCAGAAGGCCAGGAAGACACAGCGAGCTCCGCGACAGACTTCCCCTGCCTGATCTAGGGGCCCCATCACTGGACTCCGCGCTGCTTAACTCTGTGTCGTGGACCTCCAATGGCACAGGTGCCTGCTTCTATGGTAGCGTGGCATGGACCTCTGGCAGTGCATCAGCCATCTCCACGGCGGCGTGGCATGGACCACCTACGACCTAGCAACCAGTCCTCGTGGCAGCACGACGCGAACCACAAGCGCCATCTTCATAGGCTCAAAAGAAGGCTTTGGTTTGATTATTATGTACTATGTGAGTGATGGAGTTTGCTTTTAGTGTATGGACTACTAGGAGTGATGGACTTGTCTGCTCTGCTCTCGAGCACATGCTCTCGATGTAGTTCCCGAATGGACGGATGGATTGGCTTTTGAGACCTGAATGGATGGATGGATTCGCTTTTTGAGAAAGCACACATCTGAGTGCTCGGCGCTGATTGGTTCAGACCTGGAGGTAGGGATTGAAAACGTGGCACAACGAGCACAACGTTAATCTGTCTAGTTAATACAGATGGGTAGAAACACGTGGGGCTTTGCGTGTTGCGAAGTTCAGGTGTAAAGTGGGGCACTCAATTGGTACAGAGTTCCTTTTTAGAGTTGTCTGTGATATTTATTTTATTACAGATGGCTCTAAATACGAGCTGTCTATATTAGTAATACAGACGGTTCCAAATGGGAACCATATGTATTAAAAGCGTCCCACAATTTTAGAGTGCATCTCGACATCATTACAGACAGTTATTTTTTGGAGCCGTTTATGATAATCTTTGCACAGACAGCTCCACAGAATCGTCTGAACAAGTACATCACACTAAATCATTTCTATAGTAGTGCTTTTAGTTATGCTTGTTGAAACAAAGAAGGCTTCTCACTATCATATTGTTTACAAGCTCTTAAATTGGTGTTAATTTTTTCTGTAGCAACTGCTAGTGTTGAGAGGATCTTTTCTTCAATAAAATATACGAAAAATAAGCTAAGACACAAAATAGGAGAGCAATACTTGAACGATTATCTAGTTACATTTCTTGAACGTGAATTTTTTTTAAGCAAGTAAAGGATGATGCTATCATAACTCGCTTCCAAGCAAAGGATTATAAAGTTATATTGTAAATTTATTATTATTTTGTAATCTTTCTAAAGTATTTAGGATATTATCATTATGTCAAGTATTTTATATTTGGGTTCTTGTTATTACGATCGTTCATATTTTGTATTGCTATTGAACAATTTTATTTTTTGAGAAAGTTTGAAAGTTTGAATATCTGCCTTTAAAATCCTAGCTCCGCCACTAATTTTAGATTGTACAAAGCATAGTTATGATAGCTTCTTGCTGTTGTCTTTTTCATATAAATTATTAAGTTTTTTAAGATGTGGTTTCTTCAGTATTTGGTTGGGCGTCCATATATCTATTCATATTACTAAATTTAAGGAAAACGTCGGCGTAGAAAAATTGCACAGCACACTAACTCTCCCAAGAGAAAATATTTCATGCCATTTTTTTCCAAAAACAAATTTAAGAAGAATGTTTTGCAGCCACGTAGCATCGACATTCAATGACCCTGCAAAATTAACCTCTAAAAATGAAAAAAATGATTATTTCATCCTCTTATACGGAAAGGAAAAATAAGCCCCATTTTCAACTGAAAAAGTTGTGTTTGGTTAGGCCGAGATTTTTGGTTTTTTTAAAAAAGTTGGTTTCTGGTTTCTGACTGATGGTTGATAATTTTTTGCTATCGACTTTTGCAATAAATTTTAACCTCCTCAGCACGCCAAAAAACAGAAAAACTTTTTTCAACTACCTTCTCAACTTTTAATTAATTTACTTAGAAATCAGTTTTTCAGGTTTTTAAAAACAAACTTCCCAACCGGCTGAGCAGAAGCAAGAAAAAGCCCCCATCAAACAGGGCCAAAGCCCAAGCAACCCACCTCGCCGCCCCTGCCTCCGTCGCCACCCTCCCCGCCGCCGGCGCCGTCCAAGCGCCCGGCCTCCGCCCCCCCCCCCCTCGCAGTCGCTGCTAGAGCGCCCGAATCCACTCGGCCACCGGGAGACCCGCCTGTGCGCCGCCGTGCCGTCACTCGTGCCACCGCGGACCGCCGTTGCCGTGGGGGGCGACGGGAGGTGAACTCCCCCAGGTATTCCCAGTGCAGATAGCGGGACTTCGAGTTGAAAGATTTTTATACTCCAAAGTTTGAGTTGGTGAGGCGAAGGTTCCAAAATTCCATCTGTTGACTCATCCGATTAAAAAGTTTAGAAATCTGACAATAATAGACGGCAAATCTAGTCATGGAATTCTGAATGTTTCACATTTGCCTTGTTGAAAGTCGTGAGAACTAGTGAAGAGATCACGGGAGATCATGGGAGCGCTCGTTGAGACGCTGAATGCTTCTGGACCTAAGAATTAGAGAGTTCATGTTTAGATGTTTTCTGTTGTGAAATCAGGGTTGTTAAGTCTACATCTCATGGGTCTCGAGGCAGCAAGTATATACTGTTTACTACAACGAAACAATTCCCGTGCTGAATTTAAATCGCGAGGACATGATTGCTGTTTCTAGACGTGGGAAACTAATTTACAGTCTGATACAGAAACTAGAGATCAGGCTAGAAGGGAGTCTTTTGCTGTTTGGTGCTTATACAATTTTATCAGTACAGGTTCTTGTTCCAATGTACATGGTGGAGCATGCTTTAGTATGGACTAACCTATTGTTAATTTCGGTCATTTTTCTAGTAGTGGCTGATTTCTTGTTCCACCACTGATTTAGTTACCTTGGTGCCTGATTGGTATGCAGTGATTGTTTCTGGATCTAGAGAGACCATGGAGCAAGAACAGAAAGGAGAAACATCCAGTGGTGTGTATACGTACAAGCATCATTGTGAAACGGGAGTTGATATCCACGAGATCTTTGTTAAGAAGAGCAGATCGCAAGTTCTCTTGTCATACATTGGCATCGTTTTTCTTCTTGCAAATGTCTGCCATTCATTGCTGGAAAAGGTACAATTCTCTTGTAAATTACTATCACATAAGTAGGTAGTTTGTTTATGAGAAATATTATCAAAAAACTTTAAGAAGAATCTAGTTAGGATTCCTAGGTCGCTGATCTCAGGGTTAGTTCATTAAATTGTGGACAACACTGGAACCACCTAGTTCCACATGCAGATTATTCGAGAATACTACAACTTTTCATGTTGCCCATCCTTTGACGAGTCTCATAACATTCTAGATTCAGATGTGATGAAATGAAAGGCATCATCCGTTTAACTTTATATTTTTCATGACTGGTTTATATATTAGCATTCACTTGTTTCAATGTTGCAGGAGAGGCTATGTCTTGGATCAATTTGGAATATTACCTTTGCCATTCTGTTCGCCAGATGTTTGCGATACAAGCCTGTGAGGAAAGGTGAATCCTCATCACAGATGTCTTTGTATGGGCCCTTCTGCATATTGCTCATAATCATCAAAAGTATGCTGGCACATTGTAATAACAGGTTTTAGTTTCTTTGCACTGTTAGACTGCCTCATACTTCAAAGTTAGAGTAGGATATCCATCTTTTCCTGTCCTGTATGCTGGCATTGATGCTAGAAAATGAGCAGTGTGTTTCTTATTAGATTTCCCTGTTTCATCTTGTGCAGAGTCAGTAGTGATAATGCCAGCTTTTGGTGTTCAACTGGAGATACATTTTTGGAGGTATACCATCTCCCTGTTCTGAAATAATTGATCATACTCCATGTTACTCCCTTACTGTTTGTCCTTGTCTCCATCTTATTGTATATATCCAGTATCCACTATCCTGGATAATTGGTGGACAATGGTAGGTTACCTTACTGCTTGAAGGACTGAAGGATTCCTTATAGAACTTGAAAAAAAGAGGTAGCAAGAGTAGATGACCACTTTGGCTGTTGAATACGTTCACAACCAATTATCTAAGTCGACTGTTGGAATGCAATATCTTTGTGATAAAACTGCTAGTCAGCTACCCAGCAGGGTAGCAGATAGAGGGTCTCATTTTCGACAATTACCTGCTGGGTGAGTGCTGGATAAGCACTCCAGCACTCTTCAATTTTCATATTATGGTGGGACATTTCTTTTTATTTTTGCCAAAACAATAGAGAGAGGATAACAATATGTTCTCTTTTATTCACTGTGGCTCTAGATCACTGATCACATATGATAAATTATATGCATTGAGCAGCTAGAATATGTTCTAGTCTCAGCAGTTTCCTTTAGGAGCATGCTGTAGCATTGTAGAGTATAAAGCTTATGCTTGTGAGAAAAACTGCAGCGACTGGCATCGAAGATTAATTAATTTGTTAATAATTTATTTATGTCAGTTAAGAAATAGGAACTGTCCAGCAACTGCTATATGTTCCATAGAGCTTGAGGAAAAAAGGGGAACAAAATTGGATTACTGTACTGATCATTCTGCATTTAGGCATGGTATAAAATGTATAAGTATAGGGTCGATCTTCTAATCAGTGGACTTGGTTCTGAGTTTTGTAATATATGGACATCATTGCTTCATCATTAAGCTTTAGAGCTGTATGAGATACACGTCACTTTTTTCTTGCGTAGAAAACATGTAGGCTCCTAGATGCTTTGGCTCCAACTTTGATTCATTTACATTAAAAATTGTGATTCTTAGCGGAAGAGTTGATCGTCATTTTGTGCCCATTGGCAAGATTATGAAGACATTGCTAAATGAGTGCGTGACACCAGTGACCTGTTACTGGAGCTTGGCACTGCTTTTGCGTGATGAAGATGAACTGCTAGTTTTCCAGGTAAAATTGACTCTTGTTCACACATCTTAGCTCATTGAAAACGAATTCAGTAATCCAATAGCGAGCTTAACTTGCAGAAATTCCGTCCTCCTGTCAAAATGCTGGTTCCTGTATGGAAGGTTCTCTGCACATTCACAAACTGTTAGTGTCCAAGCCCTTCTGGAGTTTATAAACCAAACTCTTCAGAAACATGAGCGATCTGGTGCTATAGTGTAGATGTATGTATGCTCAAAAAAGCAGCTGCAGTTGAGCTATAGGAAGTCACCAGTGGTGATTTCGGCTGGAAGTGTATACCACTTAACATTACTGCCTGAATAGCATTCACTTACATTTTGTATTTTTCAGTGCAGTTCTGTCTGAATGTGGCGCCAAACATGTATGGGAAGATGCAAAGTTTGGTTAAACAATCTCCTTTGTCTCCTGTGCCACTTAAATGAGAACGACTCAAGTGTACCATGAAAATGAAATGTGCACAGACAAGCATGTGAGGGATCCCATGCAGAGATCCAAATGCAGTCAGACACACCACTCATGGAGTAGAGTATCATATGCACTCACTCCAATTCCCCAACCCTTCTCGATGAGTTGTTAATTCACATGTGCTTGTGAAAGAGGAGCTTAAGTTTCAAAAGTGAAACTTTTAGCTACAAATTTGGCACCTGATTGAATTTACAACATAAAATTTTGTTAATGTTGTGTACCGATGGTCGTGTTGCTGATCGACCCGCATAGATCAATACTGAAACAAGCGATAGGAAAGACGGCCCTGTAGTATTCACGTTGTTAGCACTGAGTAGCAAATGAGAGGTGTGTACTATACAATGATTTTGCCCCTGCCATTTGTATTTCTTATGCTATCTTAAATATTTGTGCTAAAATACTCACCTAATTGTGTATACTGAAAATATGTAAATATTTCTAATGGCACACTTATGTAGTTATGTGCAATGGTGTGTGTGTGTATATTCTTATCTTCTATCATCTATACTTCTATAAAATAAATAAGTTGTGACAAATCCAAATGATCTCTGTTGCTCACCCAAGTTGATCACATGATTACTGTACAAAGTTAAATCCCATTCCTCCTCTGGAAATACTTTTAATCTCCCTGTCTACAAATCAAGAAATTAACAATAATTGAGTTCTCTTTTTGGAAAATTAAAAAAAAATCACAAAAACTTGCTTTCACTCGGAATGAAACACCCAATCTTCTACTTGAGAGTCAAACACACTACCATTGCACCACATAACCTATATGGTATTAGATCTAAACAAATTATATAAAATATTACAAAAATATGAACAGTTAAACGGATCGTGCCGTGCTAACCTGTCGTGCCGCGGCTCTGACCCAGGCACGACCCAAATCGTCGTGCTGTGCTGGTCCGACCCGTTAACCGTCGTGTTGTGCCATGCCTGGGCCGAGCCAAAATGGTCGTGCCTCGTGCCGACCTATTTGGCCCGACCCACTTGAGCATCTTTATTCTAAATTGATTCTACATATATAAAACACGTGTGCAATTGCTAGTGCAGAGAATAAGTAGTACAATATCATATAACAAGTTCAACAAAAGTATTTACTCTGCTATAAAAACCTTTTATTTCAATATTTTCACAAGGTCTACAAATTAAAAAAAAGAGGCAAAAATACATTCAAGAAACACAGCTAGTATTCAGGCACTATTTGGTACGGCTTGTGCTTCTGCACAATTCGCTTTCTGAAGAATCCTGTGAAAAACATATTATGCTTTTTCGGATTTTATAGTTCATTATCTGAATCCGTTTACTGATAATTTGCTACAGAATACTGTCATTTGACATAGTTTCTACAAATCCTTTAGAATCTACGACAAGAAGTTATGCCAAATAAAACTCCAGTATCAACGACTACTACCTTAACCAAAATAGGGAACGTTCTCATTCGTGATGGAGCTATAGTCCGTTGAGCTCGACGCGGCGGCGTACACCGTCGAAGACGACGAGGGCGAAGCCGCAGGCCCCACGGCGGCCGCCGCTAACGTCACCGTCCTCGCCCCCACGGACCTGGCAGCTGGAAGCCTCCGGCCAGCCGCCGAGGCCGCGAGGAGCTGGGTGGCGTGCGACGAGGGGAGAACGGTGGCCACTGCAGACGTGGCGGCCGCGGCCGGGCGGTACCTGTGCCTGACGATCTCGGCCCTGACGGCGGCGAGCTCGGCCTCGAGGGCCTGCGCCTGCTGCTGCAGGGTGAGGATGGCACCCATGCAGCCGTAGACGGGGTCCCGGAGCCGCAGGTTCGCCTCGTAGACAAGGCTGTTCGCCGCGTCGGCACGCTGGCTCTCGTGCACCTCCTGCAGCAGACGCAGGTCGCCATGGTCAGTCGATCGGCAGCTCAAGCATGAAGCAGCACAGTGTGCCATTAACCAGTAGTTCGGTAGTAATGCATGAGGCATACACAGATCGAAACTGTTCTTGGACATATGGCACGATGAATTTACGGAGTAGTTCTGCTTAATTGGTGAAGCATATCCATATATAGATGCAGCTTTCCAAGAGGATCCGAGCTTTGTGACCTTACTGATGAGCGAAAGGACTAGTGTGGGTCGCTGATGAAATGTGCATATATCAGACAGCAATTGCTTGTTATGAGCTCAAAATGGGGAGATATCTTGGAGTCTTGATTCAAGAAATTAAGGAGTTTGATGAGTTGATTTTCTCTTGCATACTTACTGCACGGGGAAATCTAGAGTTTTCTTGAGATAAACGAAAAATGAGAAGAATGGCAATCTTCAGGGTGTGCCGGTGTGGCATTGAACAAAAGTTTGCAAATGGCGAATCTTTTATATCCTCACATTCTTGCCTTGAGCTTAAAATATCAAGAATATAAAGGGGGAAGCTTTAAAATTAATATTCATCTAGACATATTCTTTGAAACTTCAAAATCTTATCTCGAGACTAAAAATACAAGGATCAAGAGGATGCGAAAATAAAGCTTCAGTGATCTAACTCAAATTAAAAAAGAGATAGATCGAGGGAATTTAGGGTTCTGAATATGCAAAGGTCTGATTCAAGATTCAAGAGTTCAAAATTCTAATTGTCCAGAACTAATCAATTGAAATCGTGGCACAATGCAAAAAATATTGTGTGCTGACTCCTCGGAGTGAGATTTATATCGAACCGCATAAAGAAAAATAAGTGGCACTAAATCAGTTCATCAGATTAGTTCAAAGAAATATGTTTTGTTCACAAGTTGAGTTCAAACCCGATAATCCTGTTTATAGGCGGGGGCCGGTAAATTTACTTATCAGCCAAAAATTTCGATAATTTCTGAATTTAGCGTCTTTTGATTCCCGGATCCAACACGCGAGCAACAAAACATCGGTCCGCAGGTTGTAGGCCACTAGACCACCCCTCCAATTCTAATTCATTTATGTGTTATTTTTTTATATCAAATGATTTGGATGCAATCTATATGATTTTCTAGATAAATTGAGCCTTTTTTTAAAAAAAATTATCCAAATTTTTTTGCCTATCGCCGATAGAATTCCAATAAATCCATAATCATATTTATCGCTAACCTCTGATAAATTTTTGTTATCGATAAATTTTTTCTCAACTTCAACCAAGGCCATGGACTTGGTTACTTACCAAGAGCATCTTGGAGACGTTGCTGGCGCCGAAGACCTTGTGCACGGCGGCGAATTTGTGCGGCTCCAGCGGCGTGAAGTAGGGCGAGAAGGGGCACTCCTGCGCGCACCGTCGCCGGAGCAGCTTGCACGCCGCGCACGGCGTGATTGCGTTCAGCGCCGACCCTGGCCCGGCTCCTGCCGCGGCCCCCGCCCCCGCTGGCAGCAGGCTACAGCTCCTCCGCGCCGACGGCATGTGTTCCGCAGCCGCCGACTCCCTCTTGATCTTCTTCCCGAGCTCATGGTCTTGCCATTCGCTGAACACAGCATGAAATCATGGGTTAGATATTAGGGTTCTAACTTGATTGTGACACTGATTGACATACATCTATATATATGTGAACAAAAATTTGGGCCTTATTGTAGCATGATGCATGCTTGAAAGTGAACTGAGGAGAAGCTAATTAGCTAGGTAGATGCATATATAGTCTTTTTTTTTTACTGGACTGAGTAGATAGATATTTTTGCTCGGAAAATGTCGTTTCTTTGGATGGATCATACTTCATACCATACCTTGCAGTGGACATGAAGGCAAGAGAAGGGGAGACAGGAATGGAACTGAGGCCACGCTTTGGAAATGGTGGCTTCTAGGTTTTTGTGTTTGTGCTGAGAGAGAGAGAGAGAGAGAGAGAGAGAGAGAGAGAGAGAGAGAGAGAGAGAGAGAGAGAGAGAGAGAGAGAACGATAAATTGGTTAGGATTAAATGCGTTCGTTGTTGCTGTCAAAAGATTGCACTGCAAGATACTCTATGTAGGTGTTGTTCCACCATTTGGAAGCTAGCCTGAGCTGTGTTGACTTGCAGTTATACTTTAATCAAGCGCTAAGGCTAAACTGTAGATGTATGCATATGGAATGATGGAATCTTCTGAATTAATGTAAACTAACTATGTCAGGATCGACGGTGGACTGTGATAATATTGTTTAGTAGAGTCACTTAGACATTTTAGTGTTTGTTTAGCTGAAGTTTCTATACCATATTGCAAAATTAGATGTTGTTGCTTTATAAAGAACATAAAATATGGTTTAGTTACTAACGAAAAGTTCAGTTGGAATAACGAAGGATCAACTATCCGAATCCGTAACTCGTTTATATATACCGTAATCAGATTATCCAACATGAAGCTAAGTTCTTCACTACAGCTTTTTCATAGTAGCTTGAAAATAAGAGGAGCATAGCTTGGCACAACACCACCAAAAGCTGGCTCCCAATATTTTAATTAAATTGGAGTTCGCAAAAGTAATGAGGCTTGGAGATTCTCGCATAATCAAAGTGGACGATTAATAATCTAAAAAATGTTTAATGGGAGCAATGTCGGTGCACATTCAAATGATTTTTTCAATAATATGTTGGAAACTTGCATTGCATAGTTAAGAGCGTCCACTAGCTGCGTATGCACCACAAGATTTCTTTTTTTTTTTATTGTAGTAGTCTAAACTTCGTTTCCGTTTCATGCATAGTTTGGCTTACTGATGGCATCCACTACAAAAATATCTACAATTCTTGAACTTCTCAAATTTCAACTAGGCTTTACACTTTCAAAAAGGCTTCAAGAAAAACTTTCCTTTAATAGCTTCCACTTAGAAGTATATATGTACTGTCTCCTTTCCAATTTAATGGTTGTTTTGCACATTGTGGCATTGTGCAGTCTCATGCACATATATGACCATTACTATGTCTAAAGATATGTTATCGTTGTAAATTAATGTAACTGTAATAACACTGAAGTATTTTGGATGATCATAATACTTCTTACTGTGATAAATCTACTATTTTTCACGTCAAGTGGTGATCACAGTTAAAGTTTGGTCACGCACATTTGACGTAAAGGTAATAGTTTTCTTAGGGAAAGTAGAAAGTAGTTTCGACATATCGACAACTCATATATAAAGACTAAATGATATATTGTTAATTATTTTCCTAGGAACAAGGCCCTAAATACTCTGCCCAACATCGAGCACATCTCTAGGGTGTTGAAGCTGGTCCGTATCATTGAGCTGAACAAGGATAACTTATTAAGTCTTGCCCTTCGTAACAAGGTCTACATGTGTTTTTATTCTTGTTTTTCTTGTTTCCTTGACATTAGCTGTAGATGGCATATTGCCATACCTGTGCACATCTAAGATCCCATCTAGAAGAAAATAATATTTATCACCTGAACTTAGGGTATTAATTTTAAATATATAGAAGCTCAACATGTCAGTGATGTATGTATCTATACGTTGGCACTAAAGTAGACATGTATATAACTATATCAAGTGTGATCTGTCTCCAATTGTTCAACCACATGATGCTTCTCCTTGCAATAAAATTTTGGCAAATACTAGGAACAGTTATATTTACAAGAGAAGGATTAAGTTTTCATTAAAAAAATCAAATATCGCATCTTTTGCTAATCCAGCATGATTGAAATTATTTATCAAAGTTTTTGTATCCTGGAAAATGTGATATAAGAAATATGTAAGTATGATATTTTGGACTAGCTAGCAATTACAATACTTGTGTGAGGATTCATTCTTGGATTGGACGTCACAATATCTCTTCTCAAACGCAAATGACACAGCATCGCAGAGGATTGATGGTTGAGGGTAGGAATATTATTCACAAACAACACAGATCCGAAAGTGGAATTCAATCATCATTTTGGCTAACCTAGCTAGGAGATATGAAAAGAAAGAGACAATAATCAAGTTTTTCATCCTCGTTTAACTATAAGATGTGCAAATCTTTCGGGGGTTCTCGAGGGGGAAAACAGTATTTGTGTGATTTTCCAGAGTCATGTTATTCCAATTAATTAAGTTACAAAATAAGTTTCTTGCCTCCCTACTTTTATGCGGGAATAGCTATCTAGGAAAGAAAATCAGTGAGTCACTATGTACGATGACCTACCAACATTGCCCTAGCATTCACTAGGCACATTGGTCATTAATTGCATCAGATTCCTTCAGAACATTATGTTAATTGCTCTATGCAATATGAACACATCCTTGAACAGAACCTATGTGTTATCTTTCAAATATGAATATCAAATCATCTAAATCAACTGATCAAAACACACATATGTGAATGTATTGTACCCAAGATGTCTATAGTCCGTCCAGCCCAAAAGAAGAAGAACGCTTTAGTTCGTCCAACATATATTTGTGCTTAAGTCACAACCGCATTTTTTCTTTTGTTTGATAGTGACTGTATTGTACCCAAGATGTCTATAGTCCACATTTCTAAATTTGTTCCATATATATGTATGTATACATAAATATAATGAGTATATATGTATGCATATATATAATTATTTAATACCAAGCGCGCTAGATAAGCTATTTAGCATCCCTTCCATCAAACCAAGCAAACCCCACATCCATTACAGTAAAAGTGGTCCCACAATTGTAAAATCATTTTTTTATGGACTACACTGTTTTTATGGTCACAGAAGTTTTTCCGGTTTCTTAATGAGTTTTTTCCTGTCATTGGATGGGGATTTTCCAATCTTTGAATGGGTGTTTTCGAGTCAAGTAATAGGGATTTTCCGAGCCAACCCAACCTCATCAAATCAGTCTGCAACTAGAAAAAAAATATTCTGTGACTAGAAAAACCCATTCCGAGACCAAAAAACCCATTCCTTGACTAAAAAGACGATGACTTGAAAAAACCCATCCCATGACTAGAAAAAAAATTCAATTTTGAGACCAGAAAAACTTCTCGTTACCATAAAAACAATGTAGTCTATTAAAAAAATATGATTTTGCAGTTGCCGGATAATTTTTACTAAACTTAAAATTGATGTGGTAATTGCTAAGCCTTGATCTAGGTCATCGGTAGAAGTCGAGTGGTGGATCATCACCATCATTTGCGAGATATAGGGCTTCTACCTAAATTATGGTTATGATCAGTTAAGGAATGATGGGAATGATGTTGATATGAGACTTGAGCGGGTGGTATGGGTAGTTATTAGGGAAAGGACTTCTAGATGCTATAGGCTTATTTGAGTCGATTAAGCATCAATCGTTGGTTCTGTTGGTTTAAGCACTTTTTGTACTTTTACATATCCAAATATGGTAAGAATCACTACTATAGAATCTTACATAATAGCTACCACCTTCAGTGCCGGTTCTAAAACTCCCGCCCGCGATCGAGGGCCTGGAGTTAAGAACCGGCACTGATAGTGGTGTTTCAGTGTCGGTTTCTCTTTAAATTGGCACTGATAGCATCCTACAGTATATATAGCTCATCTTCTTCCCCGTCTTGACCTAGAACAGAGCCGCCGCCGCCGAAGCCCAGTGTTACAGCGCCTCCTTGCCATTTTTTTTTGACGATTCAAGGTTTTTTTTTTTGCGTGGGAGCCTTCAAAATTTGGAAGAGTCAACTGTTTTAAGGTTAGTGAGATGATCTATATTTCATTTTTGGATAGATTACTTGGTAGATTGCTCTAGGGTTGATGATGGATGGTGCTTGTTCCATGGTTATGGATTTAGAGATGTAGTTGAGATCTAATTTAGGTAAAGTTTGCAACTTTGTCGTTGTTAGATGTATAGAGATGATCTACATTTGATTCTTAGTTGGATTTTAGTTGCTAGATTGCTCTAGGTTTGAATTTAGGTGGTTGTTAGTTGGTGTTGAAATTTGGAATGAGCAAGAGCTCAAATATCCATATAAATTAGAGAAATATCGTAATTTTATCATTATAGATGATTTAACGAGTAGATTAAAAGTCACATGTAAATAGAGTTGGGTGCCTACATTAAAATCTAGGGACAATTGCAAATTTGCCACTTGTTGAACCGTTATTGCCATTCAAAAATTGCAAAAATACTGTTAGAACTGTCAGTCGAGTGGCATCCAAAGAATAAAAAATCAGGGAGGTATTTGCAAAATGTCCCTAAAATCTATCTCTAATTTTCTAGTATGTGGATTGCGTATATTTTTAAAGTCATGAATTTTAGTAATAATCCAGTGGATTTCCTCTGTTAATTAATCAGCGTAGTGAATTTAACATGTACAGTTGATAAAATACTGTGTTGTAGGGATGGCACGTCCACGCACGGGTCGCAACCGGACTCGGCAGCCTTTGGAAGGCGGGTCCCCTGACCCGGCCCAAGTACCGGAAGGAGATGGGCCCTCAAATAGGGACCAATCAGGATGCGAGGTAATTCGATGAATATGTTCTAGATTTTGAAATGTTTAATGATTATAAGTGCAATATGTTTAATTATAATGATTTGCAGATGGACCGGTCATAGATGTACAAGGAACGAGGGCCAGAGTTCATTGTTGGTATCGAGGCTTTTTGAGGGCTACCGCAGCGTACAAGAAGCCAAAAAGGAAGCGTGAGGAGCACTATATATGCTATCCGTGTGTCGACTACAAGAATGAGAAGCAGTTTTTAAACATAGAGCAGATCCGTGCACACTTGATTCGCAGGGGTTTCAAGGCTGGCTACACCTGTTGGACTGAGCACGGTGAACTTGCAGATGTTAGGCGTGAAGGGCAACCAACAGTTGAAGGAGACAAAGGCAACGATCTGACGGCTAACGAAGACTTCGATATGTCAGCATTTGAAGATACTTTTACCGAGAACGATGATTGGGACACTTTTGTTGGCAACAATGAAGAAGGCATAGAACAAATGTTGCACGATGGAGAGGGGGACTTCACCGGTGAAAGACAACATCAAAAGTACTAGCGCATGATAGAGGACTCTAAAACACCAGTTTACTCGAACTGTAAAGATGAGCACAGCAAGTTGCATGTGGTGCTGACACTGATGCAAATGAAGGCTAGCAATGGTTGGGTCGATAAGGGCTTCAATGAATTGTTAGAATTCTTGAGGGAATTGCTTCCAGAGGGGAACGTGTTGCCCGAAAACACGTACCATGCTAAGCAGGTTGTCTGCCCGTTGGGACTGGAAGTAGAGAAAATACATGCATGTGGAAACGACTGCATGTTGTTCCGCGGCGAAGATGCAGACTTGGAAGCATATCGCGTTTGCAATGCACCACGGTGCAAGACCAACATTGATGATATCGAGAGCGATGGCGTGGGGTGAAGAGAAAGAAGAAAAGACACCCCGTTAAGGTGGCTTGGTATTTCCCTATAATCTCCTGTTTGAAGCAATTGTTTGCTAACAGAGCGAATGCCGAGTTGATGTGATGGCACGCCGAACATCGCAAGAAAGATGGAATGCTTAGACACCCTTCTGATGGTATGCAATGGAGGAGATTCGATTCAAAATACAAGGAATTTAGAGATGAAGTGAGGAATATAAGGTTCGGGTTGAGCACAGATGGGATGAATCCTTTCGGCAACACGAGAAGTACTCATAGCACTTGGCCCGTGACTCTCTGTATCTACAACCTTCCACCTTGGATGTGCATGAAGCGGAAGTACCTTATGATGCCTCTGCTGATTAGTGGGCCGAATCAACCAGGCAACGATATCGATGTGTACCTCAAACCATTGGTGGAAGATCTTCTTGTACTGTGGAAAGATGGCGTACGGGTATGGGATGAGTACAGACGCGAGAATTTCACCCTGCGCGCGATGCTATTCGTGATGATCTCAGATTGGCCTGCTCTTGGTAACTTATCAGGGCAGACTGTAAAAGGGTACAATGGATGTGTTCAATGCTTAGAGGAAACGGAGGGGCGGTGGCTGAAAAACAGTCAGAAAATGATCTTCATGGATCACCGTAGGTTCCTCCGTCCGGATCACCTATACCGCAAGAATAAAAGAGATTTTGATGGGACAGTGGAGCTTCATCAAGCTCCGAAGATTCACAGTGGAGAACAGGTATTTAAGATGGTTAAGACACTTAGAGTTGTACTTGGAAAGGGGCCAGGCAGTACAAAAATCCAGGCTGGGCAAAATGCTCCCATGTGGAAAAAGATGTCAATATTTTAGTTGCTGCCTTATTGGAAGTATCTTATGGTCCGACACGCAATCGACGTCATACACGTGGAGAAGAATGTGTTTGATAGCTTGATTGGTACCTTACTAGACATACCCGGTAAAACAAAAGATACACTAAATGCACGGCTGGACCTGGAAGAAATGAACCTCAGGAAGGACCTACACTACATACAATTAGACAATGGCAAAAAGAAACTTCCCACAGCTTGCTACACTATGAGCAAGGAAGAGAAGTTCCACCTGTGTGGTTGCTTGCGTGATGTCAAAGTTCCGATCGGTTACTCCTCCAACATCAGGAGCTTTGTAAACATGAAAGATACAAAGTTAGTTGGCATGAAGTCTCATGATTGTCATGTGATGATGACACAGATGCTTCCAGTTGCAATTCGAGGTATTCTGCCGGATAAGGTCCAAGACCCAATCATTAAGCTGTGTTCATTCTTCAACACAATTTCACAGAAGGTCATTGATCTGAACAAATTAGCAAAGCTACAGGAAGACATGGTCCATACTATATGTCAGTTTGAGACTATTTTCCCTCCAATATTTTTTTATATAATGCCCCATCTAATTGTTCAAATTGTGGGTGAGATAAAGAGCCTTAGCCCCGTGTTTCTGCATCAGATGTATCCTTTCGAAAGGTTCATGGGGGTTCTGAAGAAATATGTTCGCAACCGAGGTCGGCCGGAAGGTTGCATTGCCCAAGGGTGGAGTACGAAGGAGGTCATTGAGTTTTGCATTGACTATATGAAACTGAACGCAATTGATATGCCTATATCTCGCTATGAGGGGAGGCTAAAGGGGAAAGGGACGATAGGTCATACTGCAATCCATATCAAAGAGGCAGTTCTACAACAGGCAGTTGTAGTGATCCCGTATGTCAAAATGCACGTGAGCATGCTACGCTCCACAAATCCAACGAAGTTAGATGATTGGATCGCAAGAGAGCATAGAGATAATTTTGGTAATTGGTTACGTCAACACATGATGGGTAAGGATACCGACGATGCTCTGTTGGAACTGCTGGCAAATGGCCCGTCAACTACGATTCGCACATTCCAAGCATACGACATTAACGGCTATACATTTTATATGCGAGCACAAGACAACACGAGCACTAACCAAAATAGCGGTGTCCGTACTGATTCCTGTGACCACGCTGGCAACAGGGAGACCTACTATGGATTCATAGAGGAGATTTAGGAACTTGAATATGGCGAGTTGATGGTCCCTCTGTTTCGGTGCCAATGGGTCAGACTCCTAGGGGCAGTCAAGGTCGACAAGTACGGTGTGACTACCGTGGACCTCAAACTCGTCGGATACAGAGAACAACCATTCGTGCTTGCCAACGATGTTGCACAAGTCTTCTATGTAAAGGACCCGAACCCAGCTAACAAGAAGGAGCGTCACGTGGTTCTTCAAGGAAAAAGAAAGATCGTCGGTGTTGAGGATGTTGGCGACGACGAAGACAGCGACAAATTCGAAGACCTGCCTCCTTTTGGAGAGAATGTCGAACTACCTCTCATTGATGACACGGCGGAAGCTACCTACATACGTCGCGACCATAATGAAGCATTAATCATTTAGTGAAAGCAGTTTTCATGTATTTGGTGAAATTTGTATAATATTTAGGTTAAGCTTTATTTTGTATCAGGGACATGTATGGATGATGTAATAATATGCTTTAATTTATATCGAGTGCATATAGATTTTAAAAGGCCTAAACATTTTTTTTAAAATTTTCTAGAATTATTTTTCAACATAAAACAAGTTAAAAAGATTTTATAAAATTTATTTGCATTTTCTAGAATTAAAACTAATTTTATATGCAACAAAGCATATTAAAGCATTTATTTGGTCAAACAAAACATTTTTAAATATTATAAGAATTAATTTGGATTTTCTAAAACTATTTTCCAGATTACAACATTTATTTTATAATATTAAAACTATTTATTATACTTCTAGTGAATTTAACAATAGAAGAATATTTGCTGGGAAAACTAGTATCAGTACCGGTTCTATATAGTAACCGGCATTGATACTTCAACTATCAGTGCCGATTGTACATATAACCGGTTACTAACTAGAACCGGCATTGATACATCTCCTATATTTGTCTCCAACACTTAGTCGCATCCTCGTTCCTCTATTCACCCTAGCCGCTGCCTCCTCGTTCGCTTTAGTCACCCGAGCCCCGATGCGCCGCCGCCTCCTTCCGAGCCACCCCAACGCGTCGCGGCCTCCTTCCGACGCCGATTCGTCCCCGGAGCCCTCGCCGCCGTCACCCCCCACGGAGGAGGAGCCGTCGCCGCCCCTGACACCACCGCCGAGGACCACCTCTCCTGCTCTCCTCCATCCCCTTCAAGCCCAATGGGTAAGCACCATCCCGTCCTCCCCGTCGAAACCCTAGTTACCTCCCATCTTGGTGATTGCGTGATTTCGGTGATTTAGAAAAAACAACATGCAGTATACAGGGTGGATATTCCAAAACGGCGAGTTCTTGCAGGTTAAATTAGTATGACGTAAATTTTGATTTTGTTGGCACTTGATCAAAACATTTTTCTCCATGTCCATATTCTAGAATCATGAAACTAGGTTCGTTTTACTGAATATTCATCTCTGTGCTTGCACGTCCAAATAGAATTCTGATCTCTGTGCTTTGTATATATAGCTTTGTTATTAATTCTAATATGTTCCTTTCATTTGAATATATAGCTTTGTATATATAGCAAGTCACTAGAAAAGGGGCGCGTCTTTGCCGCGCATGTTGACCCTCGTCTGTTGTGTCATCTTCTTCATGTGGCACATGAGAAGCCTAATGAAATGAAGATAATCATATGCAGCTAGGAGAAAACAAACAAACTATATGTATTTGCTTTGTAATGGAATACAAGCCTGGTAGATAATCTTAAACAACTTAGATTTGAACTGTGCACATGATTATACAGTAAACAAAATTTACAAAAACTACAAAAATCCAAGGGAGGCCCTGAGCTGTATAACGTGCCTGATAACCCCTGTGTACGGTAGCGCAGATGATCTTCTGAGAGTACTATTATTGCTGCTTCAACTCAAAATGACAGGTTCCTCTTTACCTAGGAAAAAAGAAAAAATATAAAATGCAGGTTATCCTGCAGTAAAAAGAGGGATGTTTTTTCACTATTTTTGGTTGATAAGGATAGGGTATTTCTATATGTGATAGATAATGTAATAGCTCTTGGGTAGGATGAGTAGGGTGATTATACACCTAAACCTTTATGAGCTAACAATTCAAGCGAACACTCTTGAAGAGTTTTGACATAAACACCACGAACAAAGTGATTGGATAGCACCAGGTAATTCAAAATAGAGTGATTTATTTCAACTCTTATATTGCAATGCAACTATTTTTTTTCTTATGCAACACACCTATATATGAAAGATAAATGTCAGAAAGACTAAATACAAGCATGATGATCCTGCAAGAGAAGAAATATAATGTTAGTTAACTGAGTATCAACAAGATATTAAACAAAGAGAATTTTATACAGTGTATACAAGCAAACTTGAATATAGTCATTAGCAGAATAGAGAGCAGAGAATAGATAGCAGTAACTGATTCCATAAACCTTCTAGGATCATAAAATCTATATGTGAATATATGCATGCTTGGCCTTCAATACAAAACTTTTAGGAGTGCAATTTGTTGAACTGCTCGGTTATACAAGTAGTGGAATACGTGGTAGTTAAATATATCGATCTGAGAAATCTTAAACATTGTCGTGTAACCCTGGATTCAAACATATTGGTCCATGGGTTACTATCAAAATATACCAACTCATGGTCAAACCAACATAGACCTACATTCACATTTTGTATTTAAGGTCAAACCAACTTCTGCCAAGTTGGCTTAGTTCGTTTCGAAGTAACTTCAAACAAAGTTCATGTAGCTACAATCTGAAGCATCTTCCAAATAAGTTGGTGTGGTATGTGGCCAGGGTGTGCATGTCCTTTCACTATTTCAGAGCAAAATCTCTGATCTCTCTCATTTCAGCAGACTTAGATCCACTGTAAATTAACATTCTGTTTTGAATGAACTTTTAGACCAGAAAAACTTTTTTTTCTGATGTACTGCTTAGATAGAAAGCAACTGATATACCAAAGTTAAGCCAACTCGACAAAAGGGTTTGGAATTCAGAGATACGAGTACTAAATATAAGCATAAAGTCTTCATAGCAGCAACACAACAGAGGCCACTGCTGCCCATTCCCACCATCCGATCATGATCTGATGGCCATCATCTTTTGAATGACGTGGATCAACCAGCAAGCGCGCTTGGTACGCGCTTTAGTATTATAAGATTGATTCTAATATGTGCATTTCATTTGAATATATAGCTTTGTATATATAGCTTTTTCATTGATTCTAATATGTGCCTTTCATTTGAATATATAGCTTTGAATATAGCTTTGTATATATAGCTTTGTCATAATTTGGTATGTCATATGTGTTTTCCTATCCGTTTTGGATGGTTGTAGAACAATAACTGATGGTTGGGCGTGGACCATCAAAAAGATCGATGATATAGTTGTAACCTAAGGAAGATGGCTAACGAAAGCTTCGATCCATGTTCATGCAAGTGCTCCATGGATGCGAACCGGCTTGTACTCCAACTTGAGGAGGTAGTGAACAGGCTTCAGAAGTTGTCCATTCAATCGCCGAGGTGCTGGACCGTCAAGATGTTGGCCTTGAGGGCGATGATGTGGATTCTAGCGTGGACTCGAACGACGTGGTTCCTTATGACTACATTGAGGGTGATGATGTTGGCCACATTGAGAGTGATGAGTACTGGTGGTTGTTGAGTGATGATAGCGACGAGTAGTTTGAATGTATAATGCTTGTATGGACCTGATTATTATGTGTTCTGTACTTTGGCCATGAACACTTGCATAACTGAAACTGATGTATGTTGTACTTATAGATCTGATCAATATGTTGTACTTTTGCATTTCTGTGTGCCTTATGCCCTTGCATTTTACGTCCCTTTCTCCTCATTTCTGCTATGTTCCAGTATAGCATTCGGTTTTAGATTATCTCTAAATCAAGTGCTTCTTGTGTCTAAAATATTGATGTAGGAATGGCACGTACGAAATTCAACCGCCGTGCACGGCCCCGTCCCGTCCCCCCTCCGATACAAGGTCCCTCAGGTCCGGCTCCAGCCTCAGTACATGATGAGCCTGCAAACATGGAGCTGGACCAGACAGGGGGCGGTAGCCCGAGGTTGTACTTGAACATGGAACGGTTTGAGTTGGAGACAGCCACTGAGGCTGCGCAGGGCACGGCCGAAGGTGATGCACCGGAGGGTTAAATCGACCCTGATGCTGATTCTCCGAAGGGTGACGAGATGACAGGAGAAGAGAGGAGTGGACGAGGTCCCAGCAGGAAGCCCGAGGGACGTTTCATCATCACGGAGGTCAATGCAGTCGGGAGCCCACGAGACCAAAAGTTGTTCTGGGCCCGTACAAGACAGCAATCGGGTGTCTGGTGAGGGACCATGTCGCAGTCACATACAGAAGTTGGAGAGGCAGATGGGATGACGTGTGGGTGGTTCCCGAAAACATCAAAGATCTTATGTGGGGTAAGTTGTTGGCAAAGTTTGAGTTCCCTGAAGGATGTAGCATGGCCAAAGCGAAGAGCCGTGCCCTATCAACAATGGCCATCGTGTTCAAGAATTTCAAAGGTAAGCTATGGAGAAATTATGGCTTGGTGGGCCGGACACCAAAATGGGACCATTATCCGACGGTTCAACCATTCTGGAATGATTTCATAGAGCACAAGCGATCAGAGGAAGCACAACGACTAAGTGAGATCAACAAAGCCAACTCCCAGAAGAACGTGTACCCCCACAGAACTGGCTCACGTGGGTACGTGAGAAAATACGATGAGTGGGATGAAATGGAAGAACAGGTAACCCGCAGTGGTGCCACACCTCAGACGGCCCCCTGGATTGAACAAGTGAAGCACTATCTGTGCGTGGGAGGGGTGACCTTGGCGGCAGATGACAGTTTGAACTTCAAAAGCGACAGAGAACAGGAAGTGATGCAGAGAATTGCAGATGCCCACGCCCAGTCTTCCCAAGGCTCTTTCAGGCCAGATAGGGAGAACGACCAGCTAACCTTGGCACTGGGAACCAAGGAGCACCCAGGTCGCACCAGAGACAAGGGTGTGGTGCCCTGGAAAGAGGAATTCCCAGAATCCGCTGAAAGTTATAGGAGTCGGAAGAGAAGGAGAGAAGAGCTAGAAGAGCTGCTGGCTGTAGTACGACAAGAACTTGTGCAAGAGTGTCAGATGACAGACGCCAAAATCAGAGAAATCAAATAATCATTTCAGCAATGAATCAGGCAGCAGCAAGGCGAAGAAAATGTTGTGAGCCCTGGTGGTCGTCGGAGCAGTTGCGCGTCCGCAGGGTTTGGAGAAGAAGAATTAGCGTGTTTCCCAGTGGACGACATCACAGAAAGCAAGGTGTGCAAGCTTGTCGTGCCCACCATGAACATTACCATCACGGTGGCTATGGGGCAGGTCGACCAATGCGTCGAAGGGGCTCTCTTCAACGATCTCCCGATACCACGGGGATACGCTAAGGTCCACGTGGACTCCGTGCGAAAGCCGTACTGTAAGCTTGACATGGATTACCCCGGAGAGACGAGTTCCAAGAGGCTCGGATCAAACGTGGGTGGCTTCGTTCTGTGGCACAAGCGCTACATATTGTTTGAAGATGAGACAGATGAGTCGTTTGATGCAGAGTCGGACCCAGCACACAGAAGAGATCCAACTCCTCCACGGTCGCCGCCAGTGCCACCGTCACCAGGAAGAGATCCAACTCCTCCACTGTCGTCGCCACTGCCACCGTCACCGAGAAGAGATCCGACTCCTCCCCCCACGCAAGTCACCAACAAGAGAGTCAACTCCTCCCCCTCCAAAGTCAGCAACAGTGCCACCAAGGGAGCCAACACCTCCCTCTCCGAAGTCAGTACCAGTGCCTCCAAGAGAGCCGACTCCTCCTCCTTCGAAGTCAGTAACAGTGCCACCAAAATTGCCAACTCCTCCTCCGAAGTTGACAACACGCTCTCAGTCTAAGAAGGTGGCAGCACCTGAGAAGTTGCCTTATGAAAGAACTGCAGAGGAAAGCAGAGCGATAGTGAACACCGAAGTCAAGAAATTATTTAAAAAGTAAAAGCCTGAGAAGAAAAAACCACTCACTGCAGAAACGAAAAAGTTTCTCTTGACGCTAAGTGAACCTGCTGTGGCTAAGCGTCAATCAGACTACGAGCGTATCAAAGGAAAGAAATCCTTGAGGCAGGCTTCTATCGACCAGGTACGGGAAGAACAACAACTAGAAAGATTCCTTAAGGATGCCAATATGACAAGAGAGCAATTTTTTAACGAGTCCGTGGCACCCAAAGCAGCCGAGAGATGGCAATTTAAGCTAGGCGAACTGTTGGTCGCGCCGGACGAGTGGGCCAAACTGACATATCAACTTCGAAAATTTCATGCGTGGTACATGAATGAGTCGAAGGAGGGTAGGGAAAGTTTCGAGGCCAGAGTCAAGGAACAAGATCTCCTCCACGGGGACGACAGTATTTTTATATTCTTCGAGGAAATGTATCGACTGTACCAACATGATGCCCTCGACGTGTCTATCTTGAGTTGTTGGACTCTGTAAGTGTCGTATACGTATAATTCACAATATATATTTCTGTACCATTGTATTGAATCTCTTAACTTATTCTTTGTGTAGAATAGAGGTACAAAGATGCAGGAAGGAGTGCATCATGCATGTGGGATTCATCGACCCACATCTTGTCAACCCGACAATGATGAAATCTGCCGACCTAAAAAAACTGAGGACTATGTATTGAAGTGTCTTCTGGAGCTACAATTGAAGAAATACATACTTTTACCCTACCATTGGGGGTAAGTGTTTCTACTCTTTTTGAGCAATACATCGTTAGAAATTAGGACCAACTAACCTATGGTGATCTATGTGCAGTTTTCACTGGATCCTCCTTGTCATCCAGTCAGATATTAGCAAGATCTTTATTTTTGACTCACAAAATAATCCGAAAGAAACCTACCAACCCGTCATTGACTTGCTACAAAGGTAAAAACTGACCATTTCGTTACTGCTCTTGTAATATTTTATTTGATTGAATCTAAGTCTACTTACGGTAATAATCACACACATACAGAGTGTACCCGCGATACACCAAGAAGAGCGTTAGATACAGGCCATACACAAAACAATGGACAGTCCGACATGGCTTTCCTTGTAGGAAGCAGGGTCCGGGCAATAATTTATATGGTTTTTATGTAATGGAATTCATGCACAGCTTCAACAGAGAGGATTTGATCCTGCCGGAAGATCCTGAGGTAGGCGGTATACATATTTATGACTAATTTTCAGGTTCGATACGTCAAAATCATATGTATTGATTTCTTCAATTCTTGAAATTGCAGATCCTCGAGCTATCCAAAGAACGTCTCATGCCTCATGAAATCAACGCACTTCAAGAACAACTTGTCGGGTTCATCAATAACGAAATTATCAATCCAATCGGCGAGTTTCATGAAATTGGATCGTCTTTCTCGTTACCTTCAACCCATAAGAAAGGGCAGAGTTCAGACCCATCGGTTCACAAGAAATCTTAAACTCCATAAGATTATTGTAATGAAACTTGATATGTATGCGGTGTATATATATATTGTGACGAGACTTGATGTTTTACAAATAAAATTTATATGTGCTTGTGTATATATGCTATGATGAAACTTGATATGTATGCGTGTCTATTGCCGGCAACGTACAAAATTTAAAAATGGCACGGTACTGGCGGCAACCGCCACGTTTAAAAAAAAGGCGGAAAACACCTATCAGTACCTGTTGGTAACAAGCAACCGGCACTAATAGCACCCCTATCAGTGCCGGTTCCATACCCGGCACTGATAGTCACTGACTATTAGTGCCGATTAATCAGTGCCAGTTCAGAAACCGACACTGATCACGTTTTTGAACCGGCACTGATCACCTGTTCTGTAGTAGTGAATGAGCTGATTATTGTTAGTTGCCGCACTCATTTAACTTGTGTGCCCATGGTGTGAGTGGTTGAACATGAAGAGGCTCCTATGGATGTCCAAGAGTGGACCTAGGTAGTCTCTACATGCATGGGCACGAGGACAAACGTTTGGGGTGGGTACACAAAAGGTTATCATGTTGAATCACCACTTGCATCTGATGGGTTGTATGGAGGGTGATCGTGTGACGTGTCGATAAAGGACTACTCCCCTGTAGGGTGTAAAAACTATTCAAATAGCCACACTCTCGGTTATGAACACACTTAATGTTTCATTGGACATCATCATAAAGTTTCAATGTATTTGTGGTATGGATTATATGTGTGCTGTCATGTGATGCACTTGTCAAAGTTTATATTGAGATGAGCATGTGTCTATGTCACTTTACATCGTTGTCCTTAGAGGATATGAATTTTATTTCGATCAGTGCTAGTTGTTTATGTCACTTTGTTGGTTAAAATGCATTTCCCGCTTCATGAAATTAACCTTGTGGCCTTCCATTGATTAAACCATACATTCTCATTAGAGTTGGGACTAGTATATACCCATGATTTATAAGTCTTGCGAGTACATTCATACTCATGGTGCTATGTTTAAGCTTTTGCATATGAGGATGAGATCGTGTTCAGCTTACTTTTGCTAACCCTAGTGATACCTTATGGGCAATGGTACCACCAATCTTTGGTTCTTTTGATGATACTTTCGCTGTGATTTAGATGTTAATGTTGCTAGAGCAAAACTTGTGTTGTAATATAATTTCTCTAGCACATGTTTAACTAAAATGAGAGCTTGAACTTGTCATGTGTATCTCTCTATCTTAGAATTTCAGATTTTAACACTTACAATCTGAAATTGTAATATTATCAAGACATGTAGCATAATTTTAATATTTACACTCTATCGTCTCTTGGTCTGATATGCTTGTTGTAAACAATATATGGAACTAATCTTGGGCATTGTCTTGAATTGGGGCTACCGGGATTGCTCTCATTTTAATCGAAATGTGGTTACGAAGGGTGTTTTATATGTGTGTTAGCACACGCATGTCAAATGACGGGTGTGTGCTAGCGCTCATCTTTATGGATAGCCAGCACACTCAATTAAACCGAGTGCGATTTAGATGTCTCACACTTTGCCTCTAGAGTATCCTCTAAACCTTTGTGCCTGGTCAAAATACATGTCATAGTAAAAGTGAATTATAATGAGTAAGTAATTTAACTCATAGCTACTATACTCTCCCCAATAGAAAAGGTGTTGTAGTTGACACATACATTCAAACTTTCAAAATTTACGCTATTGATCTCAGGGGCAGGTAATCCGGCATATAATTAACCACTTGTTGCTAACACTATAAAAAAACTCGACCCAAGGGGAGAGATATTCCGAAGGTATTGCATTAAAGTTGAGAAAAGACTCCGAAAGCCAGCTACAACCCGCATACTATCGCTGAGCCTTTTTTTGCGAGAACCAGAGTTCGAGCCCTAGTTGGTAGCCTCACACTTGTGCTATTATCACATTCTCTTGTTGTTAACACTATTAAAAAAATATTTAATATACTTACTAAGTATTATTTGCCTACCGAGTATTATTTGTGATTTATGATTTGAAATTTAATTTAGTAGGTATATTATAATATGTCTAGTAGGAGTGACACCAATCACAACTATAGAAAAGGCCATTTGTGCTCTTTTTTCACTGCCGGTTCATAAATAACCGGCAGTGATAAAGTATCATTATCAGTTCTTACCAAAATTCGATAGTGATAGCCCATCCGGCAAAAAAACTGGCAGTGAGTGATACTTAATTATCACTATCAGTTTTAGCCATGAACCAACATCATTATCACTTCCGAGTCGTTATATTAGCCGGCAATGTCAATAAAATGCAGCCTATCTTCGAAAATTTATAACTTTTTTCATACGAAGTCTGATGGAGACAAAACTTTTATGAAAACTATATCTTTCAACGAGATCTACAACTTTGTAGTTGGCAACTTTTTCATTTGAAGCCATATAACTACCCAAATAATTGTTTAAAGACTGCTGAAGAAAAATCACGCACTGAACCACAAAGTAAATTGCCGAATTTAGTGTAACACAAGTATGAATGATTGAAAAAGCCACATACATAGCCACAAAGTTGAAAACTGTAACTTCAAAGATTTTTATCGCGAGTTTGGTAACTCAGATTAATAAAATGTCTGTGCAGCACTGACTTTTAGATGTAGCACAATGTCTCCAAAAAAATTCAAGCAAATCGGAGAAGGTCAATTTTCGTTCAAAAACTTCAGAGGTCATATCGAGGGTGTTCTGAGCTTTTTTTTTTTGGTCAAGAAGGCAGAGGTATAAACATCTGTATTTTTTCAGATACGCCTCCTCGTTAGCTTCAATAGTAGAGGTCGAATGTCAAAATCGGACTCCGTATGTGTCGGTGACACAGGAACTGGGGGTCCCCGAGTCCCGAGGCCAGATCAGCAGGTTGCCACGTGGCGCCCTCCCACGGGGATTATCTCCCCGAGGTGCGAGAAGATTAAGTCCCGGGAGAGGGTGCTCGGGGACATGAATAGTGGTCCCCGAGTACCCGAGTTCCCTGATGACCCGAGAAGATCAAGTGCCGCGAAGAGAGTGCTCGAGGCTGCGAACAATGGCCCCCGAGCACTCAAGTCCCCCAACGACGAGACAAGCCGAGTACTGGGAAGAGGGAGCTCGGGGCCGCGAACAGTGGCCCCCGAGCACCCGAGTCCCCCGAGGACCCAAGGGAAGTCAGTTCCGGGAGAGAGTGCTCGGGGCCGTGAACAGTGGCCTCCGAGCACTCGGTTCCCTGAGAACCCAAACAGTCAGTTCCGGGAGAGAGTGCTCGGGGCCGCGAACAGTGGCCCCCGAGAACTCGGTTCCCCGAGGACCAAAAAAGGGCATATCCGAGATAGAGTGCTCGGGGCTGTGAACAGTGGCCCCCGAGCACTCGGTTCCCTGAGGGCCTAAGAAGTCCCTCGCCGGTGGCCCCCACAGAGGTTCAGCGGTGAGGTGTCAACCAGTGAAAGGCCCGATGTTGCATTTAAGAGGGTGCGTGGCCTGTCACCTCCAACTGCTCCTCCACGCTTGCTGTCAGTCTCTGCCACGACCTGGCAGGGGGGCGTGGGGACATTTAATGCACGGGTCCCATCGCAGGACATCCGGCGCTTCTCGGGATAACATCGCAAAGCCCAAGGCGCCCCCGCCTACCACCCTACTGTGTCAGACTCACTCTGACCGAGCGGGCACGCTGGGCTGCTCGGTGGCTACCCGGTGGGCCCTCCCCGCGGCGCCCATTGAAGAACGACATGATGACCTACAAGACCAGATGGGGGCACATTTTCAACCCTCCCCGTCACCTCGCGCAGCAGCCCATGATGGTTGCTTTCCATTTATGGTGTCTTGGAACTTGTGCCATCCCTTTCTGGGCACGCTACCGCCCCGGCGGGTATTTAAGGCGGGGCGGGCTCCCAGGAGAGAGAGGACTTCAAACCAGATTGAATCCTCGGCAACCGACGACGAGCACAGAAGCTTAGATCGGCCGAAGAACAAAGAGCCCGAAGCTTTAGACTAGACAAATATTCTTGTAACTCAGCAGAACCTCTGAGAGACATTCTCAGAACATTTATAGCATACACATAGGAGTAGGGTGTTACGCTCAGTGCGGCCCGAACTTGTCTAAAAACCTCCTGAGCATTTACTCCTTTCTGCACCCGATCATTCCATTCCACCTGCATTGCATTTACGCCCATTTATTTCACCTGCAAAACAGATTCAGAATCATCCCCCGGCCGAATCTCAAAGGGGATCCCTCCAGATCCCTGCTTGAGGAGTTCACCCTCCGACAGTATGCAAAAGTTATGACTATTTTATCGAATAGTACACGGATTGGAAACAAACTTTTTTTATACGGAGTCAGATGAAGAAAAACTTTATATGAACTAATTTTTTCATACGGAGTCGAATGGTAGCTCTCGACTAGATGTATAATTTTATAGTTGATAACTTTTTCGTTTAAAGCTATCTATATGATCAAATAATCGTCTAAAGATTTGAGCAGAAAAGACAAAAAAAATAAATTACACTATAGCTATCAGATAAGACTGTGACGTGAAGTGGTAAGGAAGTTTCGCACGAGAAGTGAGATCATAGATTCGACTCCCACAAACTGCTCAGACACGTAAATTACTATATTCGCGGGTTTGACCCCCGCAGAAGCACAAGTTAGAAAAGCTACGGGGCCGGTTCATTTGCCGAGTGAAAAAAAATCGACCCTAAAAACATCAAATTTAGGATTGATTATCACTGTCAATCCGTAACACAAACTAACAGTGATAATTCAACTACTGTCAGTTCTAAAACCAGTAGTGATACCGTTTTTAACTGACAGTGGTAATATTTTCTGTAGTAGTAAATATCAAATTTTGCTAGACCCGTCACTGTTGAGCTCTACAAAATGCCAAGGTGTGAGATTGAATATGAGAAATGATATGCGTACATTCTTCTATTATATTTTTTAATAATTAACGTAAATATATTACAGTACAAATTTCACTAGATTTTGTGTTTTGGATGACTATATCGATGTCCTAAATGTTGCTTTATTTTTTTTTACCGGAGGGAGTATATGCGCACTGTTGATATATGCTAATATAATGTAAACGTGGATCAAAACTTTTCGTATGTACTGTCTGAGTACTGTGTGTGAGAGAGAGAAGTGCTAGCACTTTGCAGTGACAGTGCAATTAAGGGAGGTGCGTGGCTTGCAAGGAGATGCATCGCATGCACGCCAATTCTTGTTTGACCCGTCCATCGTGCCTACAACGTCGTTGCTCTGTTCTTTGACCGCACACTTGTCCGCCATTGTATAATTTGCCGCCGCTTGGTCTTAAGCATGCATGAGACTAATCGTGCCCTGCGGTATATATTACCCTATCTCTGTTTCCTTTTACATACCGTTTTAGCTTTCAGTATATAAGAATAAATTTATAATAAATTCTTTTATGTATGATATGTTTACTCATCTCAATTTTTTCAACATTCAATTAATTACATATAATCTACTAATCCACCCACTCATTAAATTAAAACTTCACTTTTCAATACCTTTAATATGGACACTCTACTAAAATACTCTAGTATCACTTAAAAATCTAAAACGCCAACTATTTAAAAACAAAATTAGATTTCTAAAATAACATCTATTTAAAAATAGATGTAATATATATACATCTAACATTCAACGAAGCAAAGCTGTGATCTTCGTGCATGTTTTTGTCAAGGATTCACGCCGATCCTTATTTGGATCAGCATTTGGAGCGAACAACTGAACATTGATAAATAAAACTTCAATATATCCTGCAATTGAGTTGGAATGGCTAGGTTAATTAACAAGTGTGGCGTTGACTATAAGATTTGAGATCTGAGTTCCACTAACTTTAATTATATTAGATGATTTTATTTATTGCATGACTCTACTAACCAGCAGTGGGGGAGCTAAGATTTCAACCATGGGTGCGGATTCCGATGAGTCCATCCACCAAAACTAAAGTGGCAAAATCCGTTACCCAACCAAAGAGCATAATAGGTAGAATGACATAGGGAAGTTCAAATGCAACAAATTATGCCTTAGTGTTGTACAAGTTTAACTTGTTGATTTGGGCCAAAATACAAAATTATATAACATACGTGACCGTATTTAACGAAATAGACAGCATATCATCGTATTTACAATTTTAGCATTCGTATTCGGCACCTCGTTTACCGAAAATTAAATTTTGGTACATCATACACCGAAAATACCATATTCGACACCGTAAATAAAGCATTACAAAGAAACTCACTTTTTCATCATATAAACTAGGGCTAAAAATAATTTTAGAAATTAGTCCATCACATAAGAAGAATATTAGTGAATTTTCCTAGATTTTTTGGAATTTATTTGAGACACTAACAATTATTACAAGTTATAAAAGTAGTCTTTTTTGGAGAATTTTAATTTTAAATATACAAATGATTTTTTGGTGAATCTAATTAAAATGGATTGCATATGGATTATGGAATACGTAAAAAAAAGTTTAACATTTTTGGAGTAACAGAAGACCACCGTTTTGAAAAAGAGGGAAAGCGAAATTCAAACGCACTGGTGTTACTGTTCATGCACGATACTGTTCACTTTTAGAGTAGAGTATGCTATCCACAAGTGCTCCACAAAATCACAGCCCAAGCAATGAATTGTACAATGAGAAGTAAAAAGAACAAATTTTAGGGAAACAAAAAATTGTCTTTTTTATTTCTTGTTGTACATGTCATTATTTGGGTTGAAATTTTGTGGAGAACTTAAAGGTAGCATCCTCTACACCACAAAATGTTTGAAGAATTTTTCATGATTATCTTGGTGGTGTTTTGAAGGTTGAGAGCAAATGAATGCAACATTTTCATGACTTTCGCCAATGTCGCCCAACAAAAGGGTATTTTTTGCAAAAAAAAAAACAAAATCACAATTGGTTGGGCGATTAGGTCTCGTCACCCATTGGTTGAATAAAAGGGGTCTATTTTTGTAAAATTTGTAAGCGGGGGCCTAATTTTGTAATATTAATAAAAAATCAATATATTTTAAAAAAATCGTGGATCAGAGAGGTAACCATTAATGGCCAGACTAGGCCAGCCCAGCCCAAAGCTGTGTATTGGCCCAGAAGAAAAGCAAAGAAGATGATTAATAGATGGGCCGTCGGTCGGAAATATTTAATGTTGCCTGGCCCATCATTTGCTTGATGCCATTCGTCACTCCAGAGTGGAGGCTCACTGCATTCAGACCTCCCATTTGCCTGAATTTTGGCAGAACAATCTGCATTGTCCACTTAAATGGATTCGTTCATGTTGCGAACGGGAGAGAGAGAGAAAATCAGCGCAAAGGTGCCGTCGAGGACCCAAGGATAACGTAGAGACATGCTGCCCCTGATCGCGCGAGCTGAGGACCGGTGTTCTTCAGTGGTCGCTGCTGATTCATGACTGCATGCAGGGGTGAAATTTGAAACCTCGGAAAATGCTAAAACTGTTTTCAGTTTCATATATTTTTTTAAACGAAATCAGAAGTATGGTATCGGTTGTATCGAAAATGGTATTGCCGGATCGATAATATATTGATATCGATTCGGAATCGATAATTCTCAATGAATACACCAAATTGTAGCTCTCAAGTACTTAGGCGAATCGATAATTCTGAATGAAAATAGAAAGAAAGGTTTCAGTTCCATGAGAACGAACTGATGAGGAATATGCCCAACGGGCTATGGAGAGGTCTAATTTTATTTTATTTTTTATACAAGCGAGAGTAGGATTGAGATCGAGTCATCGAATCATGTTCTTGTCCACTGGCGAGGCGAGCAGAGTCGTGCTGCTGAAGTAAGCCTGCAACGACTCTAGGTCCCGCTCGCTCATCATCTAGCCAGTTTCCACCCTGGAACATGCAGTTCACCAACCACACATGCACCGACGACTAGTGGCTGATTTAGGATCTGATTGTTTCAATCTACTTCTAGCTTGTACTTCTATTAGAAGTCTAAAAGTTAGAAACCTAAGTAAATAATTTTGTTGAGAAGTAGTTTATAAAGAAGTTAGAAGTCTGTTTCTGAAAAAATAGACTAAAATTTAAGAAGCTAGTTGAGAATAGCTTTGATGAGGAATGGTGTGCTGAGAAGTAAAAAAATATTGTAAAAATTAACAACTAAAATAAAAAAATAGCTTTCCAGCAAGATAAAAATACAGCTTTTCAGAAAAACTAAAAATAAAAGCTCAAACAAACAGTCACTTACTTTAGTTTCTAATTATATCTCGAGAACTCCAAATCAAACCCTGTTTCTAGGGAAAAAAATATAGCTAGTACTATGTCTCTGAAGCGGGTATAAGTAGAAACATGTCATGATCTTAGAAAATACTCCATACAAATTGTTCACAAGGGACTAAACCATAGGTTTACTACTTATATGTCTCACCAAGCTAAAATTTTCTTTCATTGTAAGACGATATATCCATCGACAACCAGACGTATATAATAATTTTATCAATTTTCAAGCTTTACATCTCCGGTCTCCAATAGATGTTACGGAAGTGCATGCATACCGTGCGGTGGTATAAGTGTGTCCATCTATACTGTGTTTCTTGGGGAAAAAAAATTGACACCGACACTACACATGGTTTTGGGCCCGGCCGCTGGCTCCACGGAAAATCAGCAGCATGTATGCATAGCAACACGCACAGAGAAAAATGGAACGTCATGATAGCATGTGCCTCTGGTGATGCTCCTAGTCAAGAAGGGAGGGTTGGTAAGGATCCTGGAATGCTTCACAGCGTTGATTCAATTACCTTTCTTCCCACATGGTCCTTGGTTTCCTGCTCCCCTTTCCATGTGCTCCTTTCCAGATCTAATCCAATGACAGCATGCAATTTGGGCGCGGAAATATATACTTCTGTCCAAACTCCAGAAGCTTCC
Source organism: Phragmites australis (assembly GCF_958298935.1). Classification (NCBI taxonomy): domain Eukaryota; kingdom Viridiplantae; phylum Streptophyta; class Magnoliopsida; order Poales; family Poaceae; genus Phragmites; species Phragmites australis. The sequence continues at coordinate 5,395,555 of NC_084929.1, forward strand.
AAAGGTCTTGGACTATCGCTTTTTAAAAAAAAAAAAAATAGTGATGTGCAGATTAAGAGGCAAAGTTACGGATTAAACAGAAGGATTTAGGTGTCAGCTCAACATTGAACAAGTTGTTGCATCAGAAACACATATATAAAAAAAGAGGGGGTCTGAACAAGTTGTTGCATTATCTTGATTTGACAGTGGACTGTGCATCGGTCGTCAGAAAACTTTTCCTCAAGATGAGCTTTTTTCTTTTACCTAACCACTACATGGAAGGTTGCAGTTTGAAGACCCCTCTTTTCAGATGGCATTTCGTTCTTGCCCACCTTCAGTTCCTGCTCTTGGCACCGAAGAAAGTACTAGTCTGATTTCAACTCCTCTGTAATCTGAATCAGATGATCTCCAGAGTCTTTCCCGATTTCACGTCACAATGGAAGCCAAGCGCTCCTCAAGATCAGGTGTCAAGTTGACGCATGCATTTCCTTGTCACCATCTTTGGACAAAAGATTAACGACTCCTCCCTGCCAATCCTTCACAACAGGAATCTGTCGTTGCAAGTGTAGAGCAACCACATCTATCGACCTTCTCTTTTCGCTTTCCAAACCAATGCTTTGCACTGTGTTTGGTTGGGTGATGTTAGCTTCCATGATTCTGCTGTCAGTTTGGACTAAATCCAAATAAAAGATATGTCATGTAACTTAACTTCTTGGTAATTCCAGCTTCATGTCTTGATGTTTGGTCTGAAATTCTGTTGTGTTAGCTTTCATGCTGTTCATAAGTACTTCGTACTAAAACCAAGCAAGATTGTTTTCTTCTTCCCTGGAAAAGATGAAAGAATCGTTTGATTGGATCTAAAGGCTAAGGTAGCAAGATCGCACAATTTTCATTAGTGCTTGCTTGATTAGATCTTGCCAAAGCCAGAAGTAGCTCGAGATGATCAGCTTTTGTCAGTTTTTTTTGTCACGAGCATCACAGATACGAACGATCTTTGCAGCTGCAGGATGCCCATCTGAACATTGGCGATTTGACATTATACTGTAGTTAGCATACACACGTCAGCTGTTGATCCATGTCCCTTTTTGCAAATCTCCTTCTGAAAATACAAAAGGCCACAGTGTTTTGTTACGGATTTGGCTTATACCATCCACGAGTATGCCCTGTGCATATCTATGAGTGCATACCGTACAAAGTATTCTGTATTATAATGTTGCATCAATCAGTTTTTTCTCATTCAGGCTTGTCAATTTTCTGTTCAGATCTCTCTTGTTGTGATACGTAATCACTGTTAAAATAGCCAGGGATTAGGTTCAGAACCAGAGTAATTTATGCTCAAGTGCCAGGACTACTCATGCGACATACCTTATTCATTTGACTAGGTCTTAGCAGAGGCTCACGATGAACTTTATAGGTCAGAAATTATGACACATCAAGTCCTTATTATCCATGCATGCGTTGTTACTGCTAATTGTTCTACAGTAATCCTTACCTGACAATGACCCCCATGTGTGTACTGAATCAGAAGCCAAATTAATTTATGATTTGAAAGGCACCTACAAAGAACAACTTTGCCTATCACTTGGGGAAGCATTGAACTATCTTAAGCTCTAAATGAGCTATTCCTAGCACATCAATCGGCTGTTATATATATATGCATCAAAATGCAAAGTTCACCTAATTTTTCTGCCCTCACACATCGGTCTCGGCGAACAATTTATTCAGCCAGAGCTCAATCTATACAGTACTGCCTAAAAGTGATTACTCCAGTGTTGGTGACAAATCAAGAACATGATGGTTGCTTATAACCAACTAATTTTAGTCATTTTTCATTCAGCTAAAGCACGGCCTTGGCAAGCAGCTAACTTTCAGGATCCATCACTCCATCTGTATGCTGGTGTTTTTTCATCATCACATGATGAGAGCTGAGGTGGTGGTCCTCCAAGTGCATTAACTTCAGTGTCTTCTTCCCTGCTGCTCATTCAACTACCTGGTGTTGGTGCCCCTCATATGGGGCAAGGCAGCCAAGCCTGCAAGCATCAATGGCCAATGGGCAGCGCATGGCAGTGTGCTGCAGCATGGAGCCCTCAGACAGACTGGCCTTGATGTCTTGCCTTCACTTGGTAGTACACCAGTACTGCATGCTGTAACTGAACTCTTGTGCAGTTATGATGATGATAAGAGCAGGTGAGTCGTTCTAATCAGAAATGATTCTGGAGTGACTGTCATCAGAAAGTGACTGCATGCATGGATAAACTTAAAACCTGATGCAGGTCAAAGAGATGAAGTGAGATCACACAAACCATAACTGTCTAGATAGACACTTGATGCAGCAACTATCATGCATGATGTATATGTTTAAGAATTTGTGCTAAAATCTACAGTCCACATCACCCAAAGTCATGAATCCATGACGGTTCTCTTTAATTTCAGAGTTGAAAAATGTAAGAGAACATCACAACTTAACCACCACCATCTTCTTCTTCGTAGCACAATCCAGGAACCATGGACTCGGTAAAAGAGCTTCCTTTTAAATTTATCATGACCATGGAATAGTAAACAAAATATGAGCCAGTAATTTATGATCAAGCAAGAGAGTCAATGATAATACCCTAGCATGGCCGCTAGGCCTGGTCGTTCGGGTATACCGAAAATTCGGTCCGAGTATTTGGGTTTTTGAATTTTATTCTTCTGAAACTAGTATCCGAAATATGGTTCAAAAATTCGGTCACCAAAAATTCAGGTATCCGAAATTTCGGTTTGGGTACTCGAAATACCCAAAATACCCGATCATCATAGCAACAGTTCTAGGCAATCAGTAGCATTTCACCAACATTCTAGCACTTAAAACACATGATTTCAGCAGTATTTCAGCACTTAAAACGCATTATTTCAGCAGCATTTCAGCATATTTCAACACACAAATACACCAGACAAGATTAAAGAATAGAATGACATCATAAGTGCATAACATTTTAGTGTTTTAGTCTCGCAAAGTCACATATCACAATAACACAATAACACAAATAACAGTCACATATCACACTTCAAGTTCAAGAAGTCGAGCCTCACTGTTCTCCTTCACTAATTTGAACCACCTCATTCTCACTATTCTTTTCTGCACCATCCTCAGTCCCGCCATCTCCCACTCCAATACCAACATCAGGTTTAGAGGACATCTACAAAATAAAATGAGCAAGAACATCAATTACGGATCTTGTATAGAACTATTGAACTACAAATTAGAATGAGCTATTAATCAACTACTACTATTGCCTATTGGTCTACTGCTCCTGCTGATCTACTACTACTACCAGTAGTGAAAATACAGTTTTATGGAATTGTGCAAAACTCAATGAAATGAAAAGAAAAGGCTCAGTCTAGCTTTCTCTAACTTATTTACCAAATTGATAACAAAAATAGGAGAGGAAATACAATGTTTTGCTATACTGCTAGAACTCTAGAAGAGGAGGTGATGGAAATAAGGCATACATTGCAAGATTCGAGGGAAGTCACCATTGTCGGGACTCGGGGGAACGGGAGCGTGTCGCCAGGCGGAGCTGGGTAGGCGGCGCCTAGGGTTCCAGTGTGAGCGTGGCGGCATGCGGCTGTGCAACTGGGCCTACGCCAAAAGCGTGGGTATTTCAGGTACCCGAGGAACATGACCGAAGTAGCATAAAAATTTCGATCATCTGGGCCTCATACCCAAAATATTACCCGAAATTTCGGTTCATCGGGTATTTCAAGGCCTGTTGTGTGTCGCTCTTAAAATATTTCCTCCAAGTTCAAAACTCCATGCATATTAGAGGTGGTCAAATGAGCAGCCGGTCTAGCATGGCACGGGCCCATTTAGACACGACTCGTTAGCTAAATGGGCCATGCCACGCCAACCCACGTGCCATGGCACCAGCCCAGGCACGACCCACTTAGGATCGGGCAGTGTCGTGCCAGCCCACGGCACAATAGGTCCAATGTTATTTTTTTGCTCGTCAGTCCAGTAACACATGAAAATCGAAAAAACATAAAAAACCGACAGATGTAGGAATCAAACTCACGATCTCATACATGGGAGACAAACACTCTACCACTATAATAGACATCTCTTTATGTATTAGAGATAAATAAATTATATAAAATATTATAAAAATAGAAAAACTTAAATGGGCCATGCCGTATCAACCTGACGTGCCACGACTCCGATCCAGGCATGACCCGTCTAGCTGTGTCGTATCGTGTCGCGCATGGACCAAACCGTTTCTACTGTGCCTCGGGTTGGCCCATTAGATCCAGTCCAGTTGGCTACCTTTACATGTTACTGCTAGTATATTGCATTTCAAGTTGTGTAGCAGTGAGCTGGAGAAAACAAATTGCGGGCAAATTTATGACATAGATATGACTCATGAATCATGAGGGGGGCAAGACACGGGATCGACCCATAGAATTGTGCTTAATTTTCTTTTAAGGTTCATCAATAACTGCATTGGGACCCATAAACTATGTACTATTACTAGCTATTACAAAATTACTACTTTAGACAAGCTGGCTAGATGATCCAAATAGCATATCGGATGAAATTCAGGGAGGTCATTTTTCAGCGAGTTCGTGTTGTTTTGCTGTGGGATTATTTAGCAAAATCTTTGATAATTCTAGTAAACTTTTGCTTTTGCAGCTCCGAACAAGATACTTCTAACTAACTTAAATGTCCAAATATCCAAAATAGAAATAAACGAGTGTTTGCGAAAACCACCATAATCCCAAAATTACAGTAGGGACGAGAATCTTTTCACGAGAATCCGAAAGAGAAATACTGAAAATATATAATTTTCATGATGAACAGGAAAATTCAAAAGGAGTACCGAGTAGCATCCGTCAGATCTACCTCACTCATCGACTTTGGGACAACCATACGTATTTGCAGGACCAGGCTACACAGAACGTACCGTATATACGGTTACATACATACATACCAACGCGTACATGACGTACATACTGCTATGTTCCATATCATGCACGGTTAATTTTGGCATGGCACGTTAAGTAACTACTAAGCAGGTAGATAGATTACATGTGCTGCGGCAAAATGCAAAGCACACCCTGAGCTTTAGCCATATTATCAAGCCTCTCTATGCTGCTGCGCTGGTGGTGGCTCGCCGGCCGGGCTTGCCGCCGACGACCGCGGCCAGTGCGTTCCTGACGGCCACCGCGACGCCGCACCCCTTCACCATCCCCCTCTCGCAGCAGGCGCGCTCCATCCCGAAGCACCGCGCCGCTGTGTCCGTGTCCTCGTCGCCGGCCGAGAACGTGCGCCTGTGGCCGCGGAAGCCGCCCGCGGCCGGCGACGACTGCACGGTGAACACCGGCGACATGGTGGACGACGACGACGAAGACCATGTGGAAGAGCACGGCTTCGACCGGCCCGGCCTCCGGAGGAGAGTGATCCTGGGGAGGATGGTGCCGATGAGGCCTGACCGGCGCTTCTTTGACCCCCCAGAGCCGGCTCCGCCGGAGGCGTAGTAGGACGGCGGCGGTGTGAGCGGCGGGAGCGTGGCTGCGGAGGGCGAGTCGTTCTTGGGCGTGCCCGGCTGTGACTCCCACAGGAAGGGCACCGCGCCGGCCGAGGCCACGCTGTAGTACACCCGGAACGACGGCACGGCGAGCTGGGCGGCCGCCTCCTTGGAAAGCATCTTGGAATGGAGCTTGCTCCCCTGCTTCTCGTAGAGGCCAGGCTCCCGCTCCTCCTTGCAGCCGGCGCTTGCCATGGCGAACATGCACTCTGTTCAGAGAGAGAGAGAGAGAGAGAGGTTGCAAGGAAGGAAGGGGTGAAGTAGCTGCCGCCTGAGAACGAGAAGGTGTGTGGAACTGGCAACTATAGCAAGTGATTTTTATATCAGTAGACCAGCTATTTGCAGTGCAAGAACTGGAGAAGAAGGCCATAGTACCTGTAGTTGTCTACTTCCTGCTGATCTCTCTCTCTCTCTCTGAAGCTGACTTTTGCCGTCGACCAACGAGCATGTGACACGGCATTGTTAGTGGACATAATTAAAGGTTGTTGTCTTATGAGAGATGAGACATAGATTGCGGCTTGCTGGTGTAAGCATTCCGTGGTGGTACAAAAAGATAACTCAGGTTGCCCTTTCTTTAGTGCGATGCTAAATCTCATGCGCTTGGAAAAGTCGCTTTGCTCACCCGACGCAGCTCGGCCGTCGGATGAGAATCGGATGCTCAGATTGTTCTTCTTCTTTTAGCCTAACGCACACGGAGGTTCCCCGTGCCGCCCACCTCCTCTTGTCTCTGGTAGCGTCTTCGTCGTCCACTGCAGCGTCTTGTCCTCTGAGGTTATCTTCAGCAGTGGAGGTATTCAGTGCTATAGTAAAAAAAATACTGTAGTACTGAAAATTGGTCTCCAGAGATGCTTATCTGGTGCTACAGTACCGTACAGAAACTGACAGTGGGTCCGGAGGGAAGAAAAGAGCAGTAGAAGGTAAAAAATAAGGTAGTTGTTGGAGATGAAAAAATAAGTGATGTTGTAATAGTATTTTTGAGGATAAAAATTTAAGTAGTTGTTGGAGATGACCTAACCTCGCCATCGTATATTCTTCTTTTTCAGCACGTATTCACACCATCGACTGAACGTCTTACGATTTTCAGAAGCCTCATCTGTGTTTTTTTAAGGGGGGGCTGAGATATTATCTCTCAGTTTTTTCAACTGCAGCCAAAGTAATCAACCATGAAGGTGTTCCCGTCACATTGTGTGCGTAATGATTCATGTCACGCCGTTTAATTTTATTTACTGCCATTGTCAAATTAGTAGTTGAAAAGCGCAAGTCCTATACAACTAACAATTTCGACGTCACTAAAAATTTCACTGTCCATTTGGTAATGTGAGTCCATCTTATTAGAGATGATGTTTCCCGGTGTCATCGACTCTGCGAGCAATTTTTTTAAAAGAATATGTAATTATTTCAATATTTCTGTGCACGATGTCTACCTTGTTTTAATCATATATTATCTTTATTTTTAAATAGATGTCATTTTAGAAATTTAATTTGGTTTTTAAATAGATGTCGTTTTAGATTTTTAAGGTGGTGTTTTACTAGAGTATCTATATTAAAGACTATTGAAAAATGGAGTTTTAATTCAATGAGTGTGGTGGATTGATAACTTATATGTTATTGATTAAATATTGGAGAAATCGAAATGGGTAAATATGTTATGCACGAAAGAATTTATTGTAAACTTGTTTTGTATGCCGAAGACTAAAACGACATATAAAAGAGAACGGAGGTACTATAAGTAGAAGCAGTTGAATAGTTATAATTAGTGTTATACATGTGGTCAATTTGACCACCAAACAAAACAGGTAATATAATACACCATAATTTGGTAAGATAATGACATCTCACATTCACCATGCAAGCATCCATGTTCTCTCTAAGATATGTTTTACAACGATGATGGTTGATTACTGTGATTATCGTTGCCGCCACTTGAGAACGACCCGACCTGGGCCTCCCGCCGCGTCCTTAACTTCTCCTACAAGCGTGCATGGCACAACACCTCCTCTTTAATTTGCTATATTTTACATATATTTTATACTAATACCTAGTGGTCCAAGTAGCATATTGTGACCGTATCAACGTTGTATCGATATTTTTCTTACTGTAGTGCATAGTATTAACCACTATTTTTTATTAAAATATATTTATAAAATCTATTACATTTTTAATATTATAAAAGTTTTTTAAGATAAATCTACGTATATAATTTTAGGTTTTCAAACAAAATATTTTGAAAACTATTGTTAGTTAAAATTTTAAAAATTTAACTAATTTTTTAAACAATAAGTATTTATGATTCAAGGCAGTAGCAGTTAAGACCACTTGCTTGCTAGATTATGACAAGCGGCAGTCCTTCGCCTTCTTCGCTTCTCTTCGTCTAGCTCTAGACAGGTAGGTATGGTGCATGGATTTTAGGAGGAAGATGCGCCAACGACAAGCAGAACCTAGGAAGAACAAGCTGACAAAACCAGGTAAAGCCACACTGCTCTTGATTTTGGTCTTGCACGTTGCAGCAGGCTCTGAACACTTGCCTCGTCTTCCTGCAGGTTACGCTCGATCGACCTCGCCTTGCGTCGTCCTGACGCCAGCGCAACACGACACAAAAAGTACATCCGGCAGCCGTGTGCAGCCGGCCGGCGACCCGTCGGCCGGCGATGCAATGCCTTACGCCGTGCTTTGTCTCTCCAACCCGGCCGGCCTGGTAACCGACAACGTTAGAGTACATCCGGATCTACGGATCTCGTAGAGTGCAGGTAAAACACAAAGAGCAGGGGGACAATTGCATTCCAAGAACTGCAGTTAGAGTTTGATCGGTTGTCCTCACAGGAGCATTCTGATTGGATGGATGTATATAATTCAGGAGTATCATGTTTGGTTTTTCAGATGTATTATTTCAGTCTAGTCTGACAGATACAACTGTACGTTCACAATTTGGTCTGAGTTTGAGCTTCCCTTCGCAGTCTGGTTTGAAGGACGAAAGCTTCTGCATCCGCTCATATAGACTGGTCTACTTGTTAGTGTTACAGAATCATCTTCATATGAGCAACCAATTACAGTCTTAATTTTTTATCCTGTTATATGACCTCAGATTCGATCAATCAAATAGAAACTCAGATCAGCATATCTAGACAGATATAACCAACTAAATACTCTTTTTTTTAATAAATATAATTTCACTTAACTTAATTTTCCTTAACCTACATATATGATTTATACGGACAAACAATCACACTCTTAATAAATACTATCAAATGACACCACATACTACAAAGGTGGTTCCTAACTAAACTCTCTATGATGACTCGGGTTATCAGAGACGCTTTACACAGGCAGTTCGGAAACGGTCTGTGATGCCTATTTAAGAACCGACTGACTTTTTTTTCCTTAGTAGTGGCCATTTAAAATTCTGTAGTTTTTCATTACTAGGGTTCTCTTTCCTCATGAAAAATGTAAATACTTCATGTACACAAGAGCTACCATGGAATGAATGGCAAAACTTGCTGGTTGGGCTATGCATCGTGCAACTGGCCAGGCACCACAGTACACAACCATAGCAGATCCGTGTCCCATATGTGGAACGAGAATCCTCTGATGTCGTGTGCCGTCACTGATACGTGAGATTAGACTCATACATCAACAACAAAATCATCATAACATCGACGTCAAGAAATTCAGATCCATAGTCGGGACACACGCATCGCAACCATGCCTGTGCGAATTCATTTCATAAGGTGATGGATCTACGGAACTTAAATAAATTTGGTCCAGAAAAGTTTGGTCCGGGCCAGCCTTCGCGAGACGAGACGCAATAATCGAACTGGCCTCGCACGTGACCGATCGGTCCATCTCGTTATAGAACATTATCGACGGTCAGATCCTCTCCAATACAGCCTAATACTAAAGTACTTCGGCTCTCCAATACAGTCCAATCGATCATAAAATAGAATGCAAAAACAAGACACGTAAGATCTGATGAAGATTTCTTTCTCTATTGCAATGAACAATTGGTGTTTACTATGGGATCCTACTAGGGAACTGATTCGGTAGAAGCCCACTTAAAACTGAGTAGATAGATTCCACTGCCCTTGCACCAATCAGTCCAGAGACCGAATCGGTGGTTTTATAACGCATCTCATTTTGTTTGTCACGCTTCCTAGAGTTCGATTACCTGAAAACTTTTGAGTGAACCCGTCGGCATCGGCGAGGTTAGAAGAAAAAACAGACACATCAAATATATCATTTTGCTTTGTGTGTAGGGCATAAAGATGTTCCAATAGATCGTGTCTATTAGACCAGCTCGAAGCACGACCCTGTATGCATAGCTTAAACACGGTTTGAGGTTTCGGGCTGTACCTGGATCGAGCGCGTGGCATGAAGGGCTGGTACGGCCCGGCTCGTATTTTTCGAGCCAGTACGGGTACGACCCGAACTGACTCGGGCACGCGGTGGTCCAGGAGGCACGCCCATCCCAGGCGGCACGATCGGTCCGGTGTGGCACAGCCCAGCGGGCACGCCTGGGTCGGTTGTAGTCGTTGTGCATGGGCCTGGCATGTGGAGGCACGTGGGGGCACGAACGGCACGCGGGTTTAACGGGTTAAATGGGCTGGAACGGTCCGTTTAACCCGTTAACCTGGTATTTTTGAATATATAGCCGTTTTGTGATCGTTTGAGCTTAAAAAATTAAAAAAATATAAAAATTATTATTTTCACCTATAAATATAGGATCACCTTGCCATTCCATTACACACTAGCAACACCATTTGCTCTCTTGTTTTCTCCTCTCATTCTTGTCTCAAAGTTTCTGAGAATTAGCGATAATTTAGCAAAATTAGTTTGAATTATTGCAAAAAATCCGAGCACTTCCAGAACCGTCATCCTGCTGTCTTGACGTTGAAGAAATATTGGTGATTTTTTTGCATCGTTGTTCATTAGTGTTTTATTAATTTATTATTTCTAACTCTGAATATTTTTATTTTTTAAGTGCCATTTGATATTGATCATGGATGTCGTGATCATGACCATAATACATCTATTGACCATGATTTTTTTCTCCAAGCACTCATAGAGAATTACGGCCCCTTTGATATCAATGCTGCAGGTGATGATGGACCCGACGGTGAACCTCTGTTTGGTTCACATGAAGGTGATGCAGTAGCACCTCCATTGTCAGGCTCTGCAAGTGCACATGTATCAGCAAGCACCGACTCTAAAAGATCAAGAGCTGGTACTTTCGAAGTTTAGCAAGACTTTGAAATGTTCTACAGACAGGAAGATGGTGTAAATGTCAGGTATGCTAGGTGTTATATTTGCAAACATGAATTATCTGCAAAATCCTCAGGGAAAGAGACATTTGAAGAGGCATGCCACAACTTACAAGTGAAAGAGTGGAGCAGTCATGAAGCAAATGGTACTGCAGTACAATCCCGACAGCTCTGTTCGTCATTAGGAGTATGACTCTACTAATGCTCGAAAAGAGTTATGCCGCTTCATTGCAAGAACGGATCTACCACTCAATATCGGTGAGTCTACTGCATTTGAAGATTACATTAAGTAAACTCATGATCCTAAGTTCACTCATATTTCTAAACAGATAACTAGTAGAGATATGATAAAATACTATAATGTGTGTCGTAGAAGCTTAAAGAAATATTGCAAACATGTATATTTTCAGTTATTTTGACCTCGAACATATGGATAGGTATATTTTGTTAATAAAGATTGGGAATTAGAAAAGAGAATAATATGTTTCGAGTTGATTGACAACACACATATCAGTGAAAATATTATAAAAAAATATCTTAAGTAGTTGAAGACTTTAGTCTAACAAATAAAATATTTTTTATCACTTTAGATAATACCGATACAAACTCTAAAACCATAAATATTTTTACTTCATTGTTTAGTACCTATACTAAATCTTTCTCGTTACATCAAATTCCTAAATAAAGGGCATGGCTCCGCCCCTGGGGATATGGTAGATCTGGTGCCAGGTGCGTGCACATGCTCAATCTCAGGTTCTTAACAGATACATATATGTATGTACGCCGTGATCATTTGGGACACATACTTTTTCGTTTTCTAGCTAGCTTTTCTAATGATGTGAATATTTGATGTTGCTGGAGTAAGTTTCGAACTGTTCTTGCTCGCAAAAGAAAAAAAAATCGATGGTGTCCAATCTGATGGATCTTCCTCCTCATCAACTATTATCAAAATTCGATTTTTCACCGTTACCTACAATACCGTTTTCTATTTATGTTTGCAGTCCTCAGTTATTGATAACATTTCAGTTACTTGATCTGCACTGCTATTAAGAATTTAAGGATGTAGAAAAGACGGCATTGTAGAGTGTGGAACTTAGAGTAAAATTGACTTTTTCGTGGATTGGTCGATATTTTTTAACCGAAAGTGGATTATCAATATTTCATCTGAGAGCAACCACAATAAACAGTAATTGCATTATTATTTAACCTAGCTTTTACTTGTTCACAATGGTACTGATCTAATTTCCTATGACGATAACGCTAATAATTCGTGCGTCCTTTAAATAGTCCTTGCACTATAAGCACAGCATATGATTTTCCCTGTTACAGAGTCCACACCATGTCAGTCTCACTATGTACAATATATCAGCGCATTGTTGCTTTTGTACGCTGCTTTTTTTTCCCAAGAAACTGTGGGGCAATCGACAAGGAAAGCTCGGGAAAAAACGAAGATACGTTGTGAAACAGGAACTAGTTTAGTTTGTACTTTGTAGGCAATTTTTGGTTGTTTAGGTTGAAGTTTTGTAATTATGCATTATTTTGAATAAACTCTTTTTACCAAAATGAAGTTGATTTGTCTTCAATATTATGACACTTCTCAACACACTAATATTCACATTTTATTTCACCTACTGTATAAGTCAGGGCCGGATCTAAACCTAGGTAACTAGGGCTATGACCTTAGTCGCAGCCCAGGCCTCCACCCCTCGGCCTTTAGGGATGGGCCGTAGAGCATCAATAAATATATATGAATTTATTTTAATACAATTTAATTAATTAACTAGTTATTTAATCTAATTAAAATAATAACGGATCACTACATATATATATCCCTATTAGCTTCTCCCCTACGTGGCTCCGCACCACGTGTCGTCCACCATCCTCTAAGCCACCGTCTGCCCGTCTCTGCCGGTCAGCTGACGAGCAATGAAGGATAACATTGACAGGTCAACTCAACAATATGCTGAAGCTCCAGGTGAGTTCCTCACTTTGGCATCCCTAACCTTTTGAGGAACTTAATTATTATTTTTGGCTAACCTGATAATTAACTGTATTTTTTTTATGTAGAGAAGGCTTGCTGGAAGGGGCTCTGATCATACACAGGGAAATAATTATTAGTAGTTTTGAGCCTTTTTTATTCATTCATCTACATATCAAACTTTGCATTTGTAGGTTCAAGTTAACGTGATATTGTTGATAAAACACGAGAGGCTAGGATGAAACAAATCTTCGTTAATTAGGTATTTGAATTTTGAACTTTTATCGCTTTACGGATAGTATTAGTCACTTAGTTTTTGGTCTTAGTCTTAGGGAAATGCTAGCTCTGTCACTGGTATAAGTATTCCTAAGTTCATGAAATTTAGTTTGACTTCCATTTTATGTTCATTTCCGAATGATGCAATTCTGACACTGCACGTCAAGCTATGCCGTGCACAAAAAGAAATTCAAAGGTGGCATTGCCGTACAATTTGAAATACTAGGCTGAGGCTGGCAATTGCCAATGAGCTGATCTTCAGACTTTGACCAGGCAGAGGAAGGGAGACAACTAACAATAGAAAGAAAGTTCAATAAGATGCTGAAGGAGAAGATGGTTGCACTTGCGGTGATTGAGAAATCGAGACTGCTACAGCACTCTAGACTAACATGGATCAGAAAGCCGATGTTAACTCAAAATACTTTCAGTTGAAGGCCAATGGCAGAAAACGAAAGCAGTTCATATATGCCCTACAAACAAGTACTGGGAGGGCAATATCATGTGAAGCAAAGGTTGAAGAACTATACTCATATTTTGCACAACACATAGGCACGCACAAACCCCGTCAAAGCGCGATAATCTGGGCTGAACTAAACTACCAGCAAATTGATCTTTCCAACCTGGAATAGCCTTTTGAAGAGCAAGAGATTGAAGATACAATAAAAAACATGCCTCCCGAAAGGGCATCTGGCCCGGATGGATATATAGGCCTCTTCTACAAGAGATGTTGGCTCATCATAAAAGAGGATCTTCAGGCAGCGATAGTGGATTTTTACAGTCTAAAGGTGCGGACATTTCATCTGGTCAACAACGCGAACATCCTACTGTTGCCAAAGAAAACTGATGCCAATGCTGTGGGTGACTATAGGCCGATCGGTCTAATAAATAGCTTCTCCAAGATCGTCACAAAGATCCTAGCTAATAGGTTGGCACCAAAGCTCAACCAACTAATTTGAAGAAACCAAAATACTTTCAAAAAGAAAAGATGCATCCACGATAATTTCCTGTACGTTCAAAGCACGACAACGAAACTACAGCGACAGAAGAGGCCGACCCTCTTTGTGAAATTGGATATAGCAAAAGCTTTTGATTCAGTTAATTAGCCATACCCACTGGAAGTTCTACAAGCTTTGGGTTTTAGCCAAAGATGGAGGGATTGAATTTCATGCCTACTATCCTTAGTGACATCCAGTATCCTTCTCAATGGTGAGCCCGGAAGACCAATCCAACATGCAAGGGGGTTAAGGCAAGATGACCTGCTCTTACCGATGTTATTTATCCTTGCAATTGACCCACTACAAAGGATCATTGACCTGGCTGCCAAGAGAGGGATTCTAAAGCCGATCATGCCATAATTGAGACACCTAAGATACTCCCTCTATGCAGATGATGCAGCCATATTCACAAAACTAGACAAAACTGAGCTGCAAGCCCTTCGTGACATCCTTGACATTTTCGGCAAGTCCTCAGGACTCCTTACAAACCATAACAAGACAGAAATCTACACGATCAGATGCAATGACATGTCAATGGAAGATCTAACTGAGGTGTTCCCGGCAAATGTTAAAGCTTTCCTATGAAGATATCTTGGGCTCCAACTACATACTAGGAAATTAAGGAGAGCACAACTGCAACCGACTATTGACAAGATTGGAGATCGTTTACTAGGGTGAAAGGCACGCTTTTTTCACAAGCGGGACGAGAAATTTTATTCAAAACTATCTTATCCTCACAGTCAACTTACCATTTGACGGTGTTTCCCTGTGAAAAGTGGCTATAAAAGAAAATTGATTGAATTGGAAGAGCATTCCTATGGAGAGGTGATGATCCGAAAAAAGTAAATGGAGGGCATTGCTTAGTCAACTGGTCCACCGTAAGCAAATCGAAATAGTTAGGAGGGCTTGGGATCATAGAATTGGAAAAGTTTTCGAGGGCCTTGAGGCTAAGATGGCTGTGGTACCAATGGACTGAAGAGGAAAGACCATGGTCAGGTATGCAATTGCCGTGTGATCAAACAGATAGGGTCCTCTTCATGGCCTCGACAAGGGTGATCATCGGAAGTGGGGGAAAGGCACGCTTTTGGCATAATAGCTGGTTGAATGGCCCCGCACCAAGAGTCATTGCACTTGACCTCTACCAATTGGCTAAAAGAAAGCATAGAAAAGTCGAGGCAGAGCTTGATTCAGACAACTGGATAAAAGGGTTGCAGCAATTAATGACTCATGAAGGACAAAAATATCGAATTGCTATTAGCAATCACTATTCGGTGGGATGGTAAGAGCATCTCTAGCCGAGTTTCTATCTAGATCGACATCCCTAGATGTAGTGATTCGAGCCCAAAAACGGGCTCCAGGCAGCTCCCTATTCCCCTCGCCGTTTTCGTTGGCTTGTCATCCCCTTCCCGTCACTCACCAAATCAAGAGAGCCTTCCCGTTACTCAGCATCGTAACTACAGTGGGTGAGGGCGGCGTTGCCTCCTTCCTTACGTCCCGCCGCATTAGCTCCTTGCCGCCCCCTTCCTCGCATCCCCCCGTAATAGCTCCTCACCGCCTCACAACTATCATGCTCCTCGCTGCCTCTCGGCTCTCTTTCTTCTCCTCCTGTCCCTCAGCTTGCCTCTTCGCCCGACTAGATTAGCCAACGCTTCATGATCGCCAACCCCTGTAGGGTGCACCGGTCACCGACCACCACCGTCGAGGCACCCAGCGGCGAGCGATACGAATCGAACCACACGAGCTAGGAAGCATACCTCTCCAACAACACAGACTCCACCGTTGTAGCTGCCTCCATCGCAGGCTCGGTTGCCACCTCCAACACGGCGGCGAGCAGAACGAGGATGAGGGATCGGAGGAGGGCGGTGATGTGGTGGGGCACGATTGTCAGTGACTGTGAGCGGGAAGGGGAGTAGGGTTTTGAGTAGTTTGTTTTGAAGGTTGGATTAAAAATATAGGTGAGTAGAATTTAGGGAGTGAGATTTGAGAGTCGGTTAGAGCGAGTAGAGAAATAAAGAGGTAATTTTTTTAAGAGGCTCCATTTATGGAGATATAGGGAGTGAAATTTAGGAAGCCGATTGGAGATGCTCTAAGGTAGCTTTACATGTAGTGGGAGGCCATGGGTTCGATTCCCATGAACCATTGGCATGTAAAAAATCGTGTGACTCGCGACATGTGACCATGTAGTTGGCCAAGCGGGGTGGTCCGGTGCAAATTAAATTTTGGGATTTTTTTCAATGCCAAAAATTGGGTTTTTTTTTAAGAGTTTTCACATATAGTTTTTACTATAGAACTGTATGTGATAACGCACATTCCAGGTAGTTCTGTAGTCATCTATGATTAGAGGCGTCATCACATACACTTTAGAGCAGACATAAGAAAAACCATTTGGGATGTGCATTTGGAGCCGTCTGGAATGAAGCATTCTTTAGTAGTGTAATGTGTCCCGGAAACATGTTTTGCGATATAAGTTGGAGTGCATGCAGGATCAACTGCATGTCTACTAGAAGCAGCGAGCTCATATTGCCTAGTTAACAAAGGGTGATAAAAAACTAAGTTTTTCCATACCTTTTTTAGTGAACAGTAGGGTCATCCCCCACTGATTATATATTAAAAGAAAAGAAACAAGAGTACAGGAGAAGTTTACCAACCAAAAACAAAAAGAATCAAGAAACCTACACGAGTTAATCTAAAAAAGCAAGTCATTGTTCCATTACAGTAATATCATTCTTCCTTGCCCGATGGATAACCAGGGCAAATTCCTGCTTGAACTTAGCTTTGACAACATGGATAGTTAGGTGAACATCCTTGAAAACCTAATCGTTACAAATTGTCAAAATACTCCAGCACATTAAGATGATTATCTCCATTGAAAAAGGGAGCGCCAACTTGATCATGAATCTTTTTAGAATTTGCAGCGGCCTCAAGTTGGGCTGGTAAGTTAAGCCTAGCAACAAATAGCAAAGTTGCAGAGAAGAAAGAGATGTAATCTATCTTCTTCCAACTGAAGGATGAAGAGATCACAAGAGTAGGAATGAATATACATGTTTTTTTCAATGCAAGAGAGCCCTTGTATTTAGCCTATCCTTAAGCATCAACCAAAAGAAGACATTGTGTTTCATTTGACAACATGACTACCAAGTCCAATTGTAGATAGGATGGATTGGCTTATGCCCCATCAGAAGTTTATAAGCTTTTGCAGAGGAGTAAGTACCATTTTCCCTACATGTAAGTCCAATGGTCCAAATCACCTGTTAGATTAAGATCGTTTAAGTGAGCTTCCAATTCCTGCATTTGCTCAAAGGCTTGAGTAGACAGAGGGAGATTGAACTAATGATAAAGATGTTCAAGGTCTGTTGTTCAGTTGATGGTAGTAAGGTTCTTTTTGGAGAAAGAGTATGACTCAGGAAAGGCGTGACATGGGACCAGGCCATCCCACGTGTCATGCAAGAGAATAATAGAATTTCCATCCCCTATATGGACAGTGGCAATCCCTTTGTAAGTGGCAACCATGTTTACAATGTCTCTCCACCAAAATGAACTAGTCTTCCTAGGGCCAGGGAGCCGGCCACTGGAATAGTAATTATTCCACAAGAGTTGAACCCAAGGAAGATCAGTCCTATTGTAGAACTCGTGCAGATTTTTTAGAAGGAGGCCTTCATTTTGAGTTCTTAGCTTTATAACCCCTAAACCACCTTCTTTCTTTGTCCTTCAAACTATTTTCCAAGCTACTAGAGGTTGCTTTTAGCATTAATATATGAACCATGCCATAGACAATGCCGCATATATTTGTCAATTTCATTCAGGACTGTAGCTGGAATTTTCAGACAACACATAAAGAAGGTTGGGGGAGAAGAAATAATTGAATTTACCATCTCAAGTTTGCTAGCTTGGATGAGATATTTAAACAGCTTAACATTTTCCTTTCCGCTCTTTTCACCAGAGATAAATACTCTACAATGGAAGGTTTTGTTGTACCCAGAGGGAAGCCCAAATAAGTAAAGGCAAAGACCCTTTCTGGCAATTGAAATTCCTTGCAAAGATTTCCATCTTTATATCATATACATTGATTAGTACCATGATTAATTTTCTATAGTTCACGTTCAACCTTGTAGAGTCAGCAAAGGTGTTGAGAAGGGCCTTAAGAGCAAAGATTTGCATGGGACAAGCATGCATAATCAAAATAGTGTCATCTGCATATTGAACTACTGGAAAATCTGGCCCAACTCCTGAGGGAAGAGGCAGCTGAAGAACACCTTGGTCTTTGGCTTTGTTCAGAATAGATTGGAGGAGATCAATTGCAAGGGCAAAAAGAAGAGGGGAAAGGGGATCCTCTTGTGTAACCCCTCTTCTGCAGTGGAATAGTTTCCCTGGAACACCATTGAGGAGCTATGAAGAGGTACCACATTTTAGAATACTAGAAATCCATTTGTCCCTAAACCCTTATATTTCATTAATGTCAAGGATAACTTGATGCTCAATTTTATCAAAAGCTTTTTCAAAATCTAACTTTAAGATAACCAGTTCTCTTTTAGATTGATGACAAAGATGCAAATACTGAAGGGACCAGACCAGACAGTCTTGAATTGATCATGACTTAATGAAGCCATATTGGTTTTGATGAATAATGGAGAGCATGACTTCCTGGAGTCTATCTGCAAGAAGCTTAGCGAGAAGTCTCCAACATGAGAGGGGTTGTCCTTTTTAGAAACCAAGGTGATGAAGGACCCATTAATGATCTGAAGGCAAATGTCCCCTTAGAAGGCTTCACAGAGATCATAGAAGTCTAGCCAACATTTCTTAAGGAAATCACTATTGAAACCATCTGACCCTGGAGACTTGTTTGTCGGCATACTAGAGATGACATTGTTAATTTCTACATTTGTAAAGGGGTTATCATGCCCCTGCAGGTCATCAACTACTGGCAATAGGGAATGGAGGTCAAAATACATTTCTTTAAATTCAGAGGTACCAAGTCTATCTTTGTACGCTTCCTATAAAAGCTGAGCTTTGGAATCATGATTAGAAATAGTTTCTCCCAAATGGTTTGTCAGAGATGTTATTGCCTTCTTTCTGTATTTAATTGTGGCAGTAGCATGGAAAAACTGAGTGCATTCATCACCAAATTTGGCCCATTTGATTTCCCCCTTTGTTTCCAGTAAGAATTTTGTTGTTTTAGAAGATTGGCCAAATGTTGTTGAAGGAGGTCTCTGAAGTTCCATTCCTACAGAGAGATATCTCTAAATTCTTCAACAGTGTCAAGGAAAAGAATAACCAGCTTAGAGTTTGCAATGGTGGCTGTTAGATTAGAGAGTTGTTCTTGCCAATGTTTGAAAACTCTTATGAGATTCTTATAATTTGCATTAACTCTCTTTGCCTTATTAGTATGAGAGATAAGTATTGTCCATACATGATGAACAGCTTGCAAAAAATGCTCATGATCCATCCAGAAGTTTTCAAACATAAAAATGTTAGCTCCTGGGATGTTGGTGGTGATGCTGACCAGGCAGGGGCCATGATCTGAGGTGTCCCTTGAGAGTGGAGTGACAAGAGTGACCGGAAAATGAGTAGTCCACGTGGTAGAGGTGAAGAACCAATCAAGCTTCTCAAGAAGGGGATTTTGTTGTTTGTTGGTCCAGGTAAAGGATCTACCTTTCAGTGGGATTTCTACCAAGCCTAAATGGCTTATTACCTCATTGAAAGAGAGCAAATCTTGAATATTACCTCCTGGTCTGTTTTGGTCAGAGGATGATCTTATCAGATTGAAATCTCAAAGAAGGAGCCAATCTTCATTAGACACATGAATGTTTTTAGGCCAGTCAAGGAAGATAGCTTTGCCATATGCTGTGCAAGGGCCATAAATATTTGTTAAGAACCATTTATCCCCAGAGTGGGTTGACATGAATTCAATCGACATTGCAAAATCATTTGTGAAAACTAGTTGACCAAGAAAAAGAGATCCTTTCCAAATCACTGCAAGGCCTCCTGAGTTACCATTTGAAGGTGAAAATTCAAAGTAATCAAAGGAGACAGGACAAAAATTTCTAATATAATCTTGATCAAATTGTCGCCTCTTGGTTTCCTGTAAACAAATAATATCACAGGTGAAATTTCAAAACCATGTGCAGGCGACGACTCATCTGCCGCTGTGCCATCTGCCATGTTTTGTCTCCAACCCGGCCTTGGAATCGACAACGCTAGTGTACAGGCGGATCCACGGATCTACCTGCAACAGCCCACCGGCAGCTGAAACACAACGAAGCAGGGGCCCAATTGCATCTCAAGGAGAAGATGAACTGCGGTTATTGATTTCCTCTCAAAAGACAAAAAAAAAAAGCAATCATTGGTTACCATAGTTTTTTGTAAATGCTAAATCTTATAGTGTTTTAGGGGCTCCAGCACTCGATTTTGTAGTCTTCAATCGGATTTTGCTGTGATTCAAGCTCAAGGGTGCTGGGCATTTGCGGTTAAAAGGAAAGATTCATGTGTTTTTAGACCATTCAACACATGGTTTTTTTCATTAATGTTTAGAGTTACAATTAGTTTATACTAGGCTTACAGCTATTCCCTAGCATCACAAATACTCAACATTTCGAACAATGACATGGCCTCCAAAATTTAACTTTGGCCACTATTTTCTACTGAAATATATTTATAAAATTCAATAAAATTACAATATTTGAAAGTGCAAATTTATTTGATCGGAAGCATGTCCAAAACATTATGTTTTCGTGACCGGAGGGAGTAGTTTATACCAGAGTTACAATTTTCAATTATAATGTAATTTGCAAGTATTATTGGTGCAAATAGACAAATTGGGTTTTAGGGTTCTCAAGAGCACCTAAACTAATAAAATCTTAGCCAAAAAAGCAGAATGCCAGAATGAAATGATTTACAATTCGAGATTTACTAGTTTTCAGGTGATTAAGATCTTGCAAATCTCTCAATCACATTTTCGGTATCAAATCAAATGTACACCTAGAACTTTTTTTCTTAAAGCTGTAACACTTTTTTATTAGAATTAGAACATTTAGTTTTCATGTGGCTGAGATCTTACAAATCTTCTAGTCAAATTTTACGAAACAAGATGGATGTACGTCTGGAACTTTTTTTTATTTAAACTGGAATATATTTTTTTTATTGATGGAGGCACATTTTTGTTATTCGGCGGAACATTTTAAGTAAGGGAATAAGGTTACAATGAAGGAGATGATCTGGATGGTTGGATCCAAATATAACGGCTGAAAAATATGACTGAGGGATAAATATAATCTTAGTCATCTGATTAGGACCAGGGTTTAATTTATCGATGGCAACCGGTCGAATTTGCGGTTACTGAACTTACCTCTCCGGTCCGGTTTCAGAAACCGAACAATAATCGAATTTTAATTCAAAAATTTGAAAAAATAAAAAACATTAAAAAAAATAAAAAAAAATCCTAAAAAAACTAGAGATAATTCTAAGACCTTATGTGAAAAAAAATTTCAAACTAGAGACAACATATGGAGGAAGTTTGAAAAAAATGAAAAAAGTTGAAACATGCGGCTCAGTCATTAACTCATGTTAAAGAAAAGCTTAACATGCAAACACATATATTTTTTGTGTAGAATGCATCTTAAGAGGATCTTTAAAATTGATTTCACTTCATTTAGAATTTTATTAATTTCTCCATAATTTTTACAAAGTTCACAAGAATAAAGTGAATATTTTAAGAAACAACACTGTAATTAACTTTTTCATGTCTACCATTATTTTTCCTACATAAATCATAATATAAATAAACTAATAAAATTGGTTTTACTAATTTTGGAGGTGTGATGTGTCAGTTATGAATTAATCTAGTCGCAACACATTTACACAATCCTGCATCTTACAATAACTAATTCATAAGTTCATGTATTTTTAAAAGATATAGGATCATGTAAGAAGACTAAAAAAATTAGTTTCATGATTTTTGGATTAGCAAAGAGTAAATAATGCATTTAACTTGGTTTAAAAAATACATTTTCTCACAGAATTTTTTCAACTTTTTTATGAGTATAAACACTTTTATCATGTAGCTCATGTTACAAAGAAAACAACAAAATTTGTTTCACTTGATTTGAAGCTTAGATGAATTAGTTATTGATGTTATAAGATTGAGCCAATTTTTGGGGTTTTTTTTAACTTCATCGAAAATCGAGAAAACCAAACGGTTACCGACAATGCGAAAAATTCGAGAAAACCGCTCGATAATCTAAAAAATCGCTCGATAACCGGTCCGATTTGACTGGTTACCGAACGGAGAGTCTAACATTTCTTTATCCAAATTTCAAATTTTAGCAAATGAATTTGTGCGAATTTCAACCGAATTTCAAGCGGTTATCGCAATAACCGCACATTTTCGGTTACTGCTCAGGAGCGGTTACCGTTTGAAAACGGTAAATAAAACCCTAATTAGGAGACGAACGCTTCAAGATATGAGATTATTCGTATATGCAAGAGCTACCATCCTAGTGCTTTTCGCCTTTCAATCCTTGGTTGTACTTGAGCGACGAGGATCCTCTAATGTTGTGCGTCATCATTGACGCGTGGAGTTAGGTTCATGCATCAGTGACGAAGTTACCATGACGTCGACGTCAGGAATCCGGATCCGTACCTGAGTTGGTACCATGAGTACCATCGATTGAAGGGTTTCTTTCCTGAAAAAAATAAAAAAAATTAGGTTTTTTTTTTCCCGTGAAAACGCATCCATGTCCCATGATAGATCGCTGCGGATCCATGTCCCACTCCGAGACACAGCTAAAATCCAAAATTAGATAACATGCGCGACAGTATTTACCGAAATATATAACATATCGACGTATTTACAATTTTAGCATTCGTATTCGTCACCTCATTTACCGAAAATTGACTTTCGATACACCGTACACCGAAAAAACATAGGCTGGCCATATTCAGTACATGGGGTGCCGAATATGTGTGGGGAACCGTCCAAATAATATTCTAATTAATCACCAAGAGGATCATTATTTATAATCACAACTCAATGATTAAACATAATATCATCCTGGTAGTCCCAGCATGTGTTTTGTGCCCAAGATCGGAACACATGCCTTCCAACATTTAGCATTACAACATAGCTTAAGAAAGAGCAAGTAATTAACATTGATATTACAAGTCTTTAGCATGCAACCATTTTGACAGTTTACATTAAAAGATGACAACAACTACGCAGCGGAAACATAAACCTATACAACAAAAGAGAGTGGAGCCACATGCCCTTAGGCTCCAGCCCAAAAGCACGACCTTCGAGAGTAGGATACACTACTCTTGCCCACCACCCTAATTGGTAGACACAAATTAGCCAAACACCAGCTCTTCCTCACCAGCAGCACCTGAAAACGCAGGCATGTGTACGAAGGTAATCGCAAGACTTAAATCATATAGAGCACATATACATGGCTCGACTCCCAGGATTATGCATTGAGCCATTAGCAAAGAAAAACCACATGGTTAAGTTAAACATCAGCGATAAGTAATTTAGACATATATGTGTTAGCAACTAGCTTACCCAACAACAACATAATTCTACTCTGCCATAACCAACTGAACATACATAACTGGAACCATAAGAACATACATGTAACAAGGACCAACTCTACCATCTCCTACATATCCAACAATCAACCACAAGCGAAAACTTTACGACCGATGCAGATAGACAGAAGCATGTTCATGACCGAGAGCATGGCATTTCAAAATGTTTATACACCCTGTAGGGGGATACTCCTGGACCCACACGACTTGAGGATCATACGGCTTGTATGACCACACAGATCCATACAAGGGGGGTACTCATGTCAACCTTTCCCAATAAGCCCCAACCATTTGAAATCATGCATCGCTCGGTGCGGAGGTACTAGAACTACTCTCGGAGCAAACTAGCACCTCTTACAAGCCCGCTCGCTCACACCATCGATGTTCACGCCCAAATGATCACAGCTACAGAGGTATTCGGATCACCTTACCATTAGATCGGCATGTGGTGAGTAAGGTAAGTGCTAAAGCCGACAACACCGACGATCGGTGCTTAAACGACGCAAGCAGTCTACAGTGTCCGGGATCCTCTCCCGGTCTGCCTCCAGGACTTTCCTCTGGAGCAGATAACACACCTAACACCGCCCACATCTCATCTCATACTCACCACTCATCCAACCATCAACCCATAACCAATATTGTGATCATTATGAAAGTAAATAACACCTATGCTCGCGAACGATGAAACAATTCACCGCTCAACTTCTACCGAATGACCTATGCATTGCTAAGCATTTCGATTTAACTTGGAATCTAGACACCAACAACATACTCAAGGCGACAAGGAAAGGATGAACAACAATTCAAGGTAGAAGTAATGCATTCAACATAGGATCTACCCATTTGTACCCGATCTTGACTCGACACATGCAAACATACATAAGCATAATTTATCAATTTTAAACTTCATTCACTTGAACAAGGGTGCAATATGCTTAGTTGCTTGCCATGCTGCTCAGGTGGCTGCCTATAGTTACCCACACAACACTCGCAGAAATCTGGAAGATTGGAGTCGTCTTCGACCACGGTCGCCTCCCGCTCCGGCTCCTTGTTCGCTAAACAAGAACGCGTGCAATGATGAGCATGAATGAATGCAATAAAGTATGACACAATGCGAAACAACATGCTAGAAGTATAAGACATGCGAATCAATGCAATACTAAATGATCTAAACAAAATCTGGAAAATAACAGCCATCCGGAGTATTCGGATTGGTTTCGAGTATCCGGGTTCGGACCCTCCGGGTGAACCTTCGGAAGAGGCGCTCTGTTACAGCCTTTTGCTTGTCTGACCCGGAGTATCCGGGTGAATCTGGAATATCCAGGTTCTGAAGCCTCTGGACCATCCTCCGGTGAAGGCGCTCGATGAGCCACTATTCTAACTTAACCCGGAACCTCCGGGCTGGTCCGGACTATCCGGGATGTGCCGGACACTCCGGGTGAGGCTCCGCGAGAGGCTCTTGGTTATTCGTTAACGCAGCTACCCAGAGTCTCCGGGCTTACCTGGATTATACGGGATGTACAGACTTAGGTTCTTCCACAACTTTTCCCCTCGGTGATTCGACTCACTTTACAAATTTGTGCTACACAAACGTGTATATACCCTATCCAAAGGATTCTAAACCCATCTTGCACTCTAAACCCTAACCAATTTTGAACACAATTCGACGGACAATTTTTGCTTAACCCGGAGTATCCGGGTGAGGTCGGAATATCCGGGTCAGCCGAGAAAACTGCTCTCGAGTGGATTTTTGGTCGATTTGAGTTGCGATCTTTTCCAAGCCATTGCGATCTTTTCCAAGCCTAAAGGGAACATGTTAGGGATAGTCTAAGGGTCCTGGAACTTACTCATCAACTAGCAACACGACTCTAGAGCTCATATTCGTCCAAACTCCATTTTTGCTCCAAAAAGCTCAAGAATGCCAAGAACTTCAATAACTACTCGATTCTACCACGAAAATGAAAATGAATTGGATAGATGAGCAGCTCATGAGCTAGAGAATGCAATGGTACCACATGCATACCTTGATCTTGCTCCTAGAGAGAGAAATCCAAGGGAGAGTGAGAGAGCTTGAGAGGGGAGTGAGAGGGAGGGGGCTGCTGCAGCTGCAGCTGCAGCTGCAAGGTGGAGGCGTGGGGAGTGAGGGAGGGGAGAGAGAGAGAGTAGGTGGGGCTGCCCACTTGAGCGGTTGGGATGGTGGGGCCTACATGTTAAAGAAAGAAGGTATTTTATAATGTGATTTCTATTCTTTTCTCTCCCAATTGTCTTTCTCTTATCCAACTGATTTTAATGGAATTGCTCTAATGTGCCAAAATAATTCCCCTCTAATTTAATTATGATGCTAACGACACATGATTAAGCTTAATCATGAGATTACAGAATTTGGGATGTGACAAACCTCCCCCCCCCCCCTTAAGAAGAATCTCGTCCCGAGATTCAGCACGAGTCAGGGAGAGGACGATGAGTCTAGGAACCACGCGGTGAGATACGGAATCTAATGCAATACTTTTATTCAACATAGTGATGAGCATAGACATGCAAAAGGTTCCAATTGTGCAAAATTTACATAATGCTTACAAGCTCTCAAAAAACTCAGGGTACTCGGAGCGGACTTTATCCTCACGCTCCCAAGTTGCCTCATCTTTGGTGTGGTTGCTCCATTGGACTTTGATGAATTTTATGGAATGACACCTGGTTTTGCGTTCCGCTACATCCAATATCTGGATCGGTCGCTCACAATATGTAAGATCCGACTGCAACTCTTGAGGTGGAACATCAACGACCTCAGTTGGAACTCGGAGACACTTCTTCAATTGCGAGACGTGAAACACGTCATGCACGACGGAGAGAGACGGCGGCAAGTCCAATTGATAGGCTACCTCTCCACGCCGGCCAACAATTTGAAAAGGCCCCCACATAGCGAGACGCTAGCTTACCTCGCACTTGGAAACGTCGAACGCCTTTGAGAGGTGAAACCTTGAGATACACATAATCTCCAATTGTGAACTCGAAGTCTCGGTGGCGGCGATCCGCATAACTCTTCTGCCGTGATTGTGCCCTGAGAAGACACTTTTGAATAGCTAGAACATAATCTTCGGCCTCATTGACCAAATCCGAGCCTAGAAAAGCCCTTTAGCTGGATTCGGACCAATTCAACGGCATTCGGCATCGTCGGCCATATAGAGCTTCAAATGGCGACATGCCAGTGCTCGTTTGGAAGCTATTGTTATATGAGAACTCGGCAAATGGCAAGAAGATGTCCCACCTCTTCCCGTAAGTGAGAACACAAGCCCGAAGCATGTCCTCCAGAATCTGATTCACCCTCTCAGTTTGACCATCGGTTTGAGAATGATACACGGTGCTATGGAAGAGCTCGATCTCCATAGCTTCATGAAGGCTCCTACAGAAATGAGAAGTGAACTGAGTGCCTTGATCAAAAATGATCTTCTTCGAAATCCCGTGGAGGCAAACAATCTGAGTGAGGTATAGCTCTACATATTGCTTGGCTGAAAATGTGGTCTTGACAGGCAAGAAGTGAGCGGACTTTGTCAACCGATCCATAATGACCCAAATCGAGTCATAGCCATGCGAGGTCTTCGGCAATCCAGTAATGAAATCCATGCCAATCTCCTTCCACTTCCAGGAGAGAATAGGTAAAGGTTGAAGTGTACCAGCTAGCTTGAGATGCTCGGCCTTTACTCTTCGGCAAACATCACACTCAGCAACATATCGAGCGATTTCTCGCTTCATGCGAGTCCACCAAAACCGTGGCTTGAGGTCTTGATACATTTTCGTGCTTCCTGGATGAATGGATAGCAACGAGTCATGGGCCTCATCCAGTATCTTCTTCCTTAGTGCCTCAACCTTCGGAACCACTAAATGGTTTTCGAACCACAGAACACCCTGGTCATCTTCAGAAAAGCACATGGCCTTGCCGATCTTCATTTTCTCCTGGATCCTGGCCATGCCCTTATCACCCTTCTGAGCTACCTTGATATCATCCAGGAGAGTGGATCTGATCTCTAGATTGGTGAGAAAACCATCCTAAACCATTTCAAGTCCAAGCCGGCGGAAATCATCACAAAGTGTGGCATTCCCAGGCATGACTCTAAGACAATGACAATGAGCCCTTCGGCTCAAAGCATCAGGGACTACATTCGCCTTACCGGGGTGATAATGAATTTACAGCTCATAGTCTTTGATCAACTCGAGCCACCTTCGCTGCCTCATATTCAAATCCGCCCAAGTGAAGATATATTTGAGACTTTTGTGATCTGTGTAGATACGGCATGAGTTGCCCATTAGGTAATGGCGCCAGATCTTCAGAGCATGCACTACTACGGCAATCTCTATGTCATGGGTTGGGTAGTTCTCGTGGTGCTTCAACTGGCGGGAGGCATAAGCGACAACTCTGCCCTCTTGCATAAGGACACATCCAAGGCCCGTGCAAGAAGCATCGCAATAGACATCGAAGCTCTTGCCCACATCAGGCTGAGCAAGAACGGGAGCAGTGGTGAGCAGCTTCTTCAAGGTCTGGAAAGCTGACTCACATTTGCTTGACCACTCAAACATATTGCATTGCTTCAACAACTCGGTCATTGGTTTGGCAATTCTGGAGAAATTCTCAATGAATCGGCGGTAATAACCTGCGAGTCTGAGAAAACACCGGATGTCGATGACATTCTTGGGTTGAACCCAATTGAGCACATCCTGCACCTTACTTGGGTCAACTAGAACACCGTTCTCTCACAAGACATGACCTAGGAAAGCAACCGCCTTGAGCCAAAACTCGCACTTGCTGAACTTGGCATAGAGTTGGTGATCTCGGAGTCGGCCAAGAACAAAACGGAGGTGCTCAGAATGTTCTTCTTCAGTCTTGGAGTATATAAGAATGTCATCAATGAAAACCATGACAAACTTATCAAGTTCCTCCATGAACACAGTGTTCATCAAGTACATGAAGAACGTCGGGACATTCGTCAAGCCAAAGGACATGACAGTAAACTCATAAAGACCATAACGAGTCGAGAATGCCGTCTTTGGAATATCCTCCTATCAGACCTTAATTTGATGATAGCCTAGTCTAAAGTCAATCTTCGAGAAAACTCGGGCACCGGTTAGCTGGTCAAACAGGATATCAATCCTAGGAAGCAAGTACTTGTTCTTGATCGTGACCTCATTCAATGGATGGTAATCAACACACATCCGCAGAGTGTCATCCTTCTTCTTCACAAAGAGTGTCGAGCATCCCCAAGGTGAGGAGCTCGGACGTATGAAACCCTTCGACAGCAACTCCTGAATCTGCTTCTTCAACTCAGCTAGCTCAACTGACGACATCTTATACAACTTCCTCGAAACTGGGGCCACCTCGGGCACAAGGTCAATAGAGACTTCCACGGCGCGGTCGGGTGGCATCCCTAACAACTCATGCAGAAAGACATTCTGGGAATTCACACACCACAGGAATACTCAACAAGTATGTGGTGGGGATAGCCTTCAGAGCGCAAAGGCAAGGATCAACAACCTTGAGCTTCAAATGAATTTGGATGTGGGACGGACCATTAAGGGTGATAGTCCGCTGAGCACAGTCCATGACAGCTTTATTCTTGGTAAGCCAATTCATCCCCAATATGACATCTATCCCATTTGAGTCCATCACCAACAAATTGGCACAGAAAGGTATCTCGTTGATAATCACCGATGCGTTGGACACACATTGCTTAATAAGAATCTTAGCTTCGGGTGCATCTATAAGATAAGGCGTAGGAGTGGTGCCGATTCTTAACCCGTGCCGTCGTGTATAACTCATCGCTATGAACCAGTGAGAAGCTCTAGAGTCGAAAAGAACGACTGCAGGAGCAACGACGGAATTTGAATGCATAAGCAACGTACCCATCAACAAGTGGTCACCCTCGTGAACCTCTTCAGCAGTGGTGTGGCACGCTCGGCCACGCTTGGGGACGTGGGTGGCCTGAGAGGACTGCGGTGCAGACTGAGCAGGTGGTGGCCTTGGAGCGGTCACCACGGCTCCCGGCTTCGAATATTGGCAATCCCGGGCATAGTGGCCGACATGGCCGCAGTTGTAGCACAGACCGCCGGGGCCACCTGTCACGCTCACTTGAGAGCCAACGTGTCTTGCAGACTGCCCTTGTGGAGCGGAGAAAGACGGGCGCCGCACCAGCCACATCAGTCGTGGGGCTATTGATACTGACATGTGAGACAGTGGAGATGGACTCTCTGTGCGGGCGCGTTGAGAGCTCCCACCCACAGAAAGCGATGGACCCCTCTTGCGCTTCTTCTCCTCTTGGTGGTTCTTGAGCTTGAACTCCACCGTGAGGGACGCGCTCACCAACTTGTTGAAGTCGGTGAACTCGTGTGCGGACAGCCGGTCCTGCATCTTCGAGTTGAGGCCATTAACAAAGTGGTATTGCTTCCGCTCGTCGGTGTTGACCTCATCCTGAGCATATTGTGCAAGGTGGTTGAACATATGCACGTACTCCATCACTAATTTACCTCCTTGCTTGAGGTTCATGAATTCCCTTCTTTTGATCTCCATAAGACCCTTAGGAATATGGAAATCCCGGAGTGCCTGGCGGAACTCCGCCCAAGACACCTGATGATTGGTGGGGTACATGGCCAAGTAGTTGGACCACCACGCGCCCACTGGGTCTTAAAGCTGATAGGCGGCGAAGAGCGCCTTCTCATGGTCCTCGCACCGAAGGAGAGCGAGTTTCTAATCGATGGTGCAAAGCCAATGGTCGGTGTCGAGCGGGTCCTCAACACGCGTGAAGGTAGGTGGCTGAGTCCTAAGGAAATCCAAGAAGTCATCTCGGCGCCCGGCCCCACCTCCTCCTTGAGGGGCCGTGTTATGCACAAGAGCTTTGAGAAGCGTCGTCTGAGCTTGACGGTTTTGCTCGATTTGCATAAGCACCTCCGCCATGCTCGGCAGTGGAGGCATGTTATTCTCATTATAACCCTCAGGAAGATCTCTCAAACTGCTATGAGTTCTCATCCTGTTGTGACAATGAGAAGGAAGAAGGGCGAAGGTTAGATTCCGACACAGGTGAACAAATCCAACTCCAACTAATGCTACTTTGCTATATCGGATCTCGCTTACTTAGACCCGTGTACCACATACTGATGAAGATGCATGTTCAAAGACATGATGAAAAATGAGCAATGAAACATGAAAGCATGCTCACTTCTGAACTACAAGTATCCTTCTCGAATGCATCTCACCCCATCAAGTATCAAAACAACATATGTTGTACTTAGGAGCATAATAGAGCATGTTCATACATATTGGCAAGAAAATGCATGAAGGAAATTTTTGGGAGTTGCTTAGAGAAGTTAACCACTTACTAAACAATGTTCTAATTATGTTTATGCTACTTCATTAAACCAAGCTCTGATACCACGCGTGGGGAACCGTCCAAATAATATTCTAATTAATCACCAGGAGGATCATTATTTATAATCACAACTTTAATGATTAAACATAATATCATTCCGATAGTCCCAGCACATGTTTTGTGCTCAATATCGGAACACATGCCTTCCAACATTTAGCATCACAACATAGATTAAGAAAGAGCAAGTAATTAACATCGATATTACAAGTCTTTAGCATGCAACTATTTCGACAGTTTACATCAAAAGATAACAATAACTACGAAGTGGAAATATAAACCTATACAACAAAAGAGAGTGGAGCCACATGCCCTTAGGCTCCACCCCAAAAGCACTACTGTTGCCCGCCACCTGATCGGCAGGTACGAAGTAGCCAAACATCGGCTCTTCCTCACCAGCAGCAACTGAAAATGCAGGCATGTGTACGAAGGTAATCGCAAGACTTAAATCATATAGAGCACATATACATGGCTCGACTCCCAGGATTATGCATTGAGCCATTAGCAAAGAAAAACCACATGGTTAAGTTAAACATCAGCGATAAGCAATTTAGACATATATGTGTTAGCAACTAGCTTACCCAACAACAACATAATTCTACCCTGCCATAACCAACTGAACATACATAACTGGAACCATAAGAACATACATGTAACAAGGACCAACTCAACCATCTCCTACATATCCAACCATCAACCACAAGCGAAAACTTTACGACCGATGCAGATAGACAGAAGCATGCTCATGACCGAGAGCACGGCATTTCAAAATGTTTATACACCCTGTAGGGGGATACTCCTGGACCCACACGACTTGAGGATCATACGGCTTGTATGACCACACAGATCCATAAAAGGAGGGGTACTCATGTCAACCTTTCCCAATAAACTCCAACCATTTGGATTATGTATCACTCGGTGTGGAGGTACTAGAACTACTCCCAGAGCAAACTAGCACCTCTTACAAGCCCGCCCTCTCACACCGTCGATGTTCATGCCCAAATGATCACAGCTACAGAGGTATTCGGCTCGCCTTACCATTAGATCAGCATGTGGTGAGTAAGGTAAGTGCTAAAGCCGACAACACCGACGATCGGTGCTTAAATGATGCAAGCGGTCTACAATGTCCAGGATCCTCTCCTGGCCTGCCCCCAGGACTTTCCTCCGGAGCAAATAACACCCCTAACACTGCCCACATCATCAATATTTTGAGCCTCAGCCTCAGCCTCCTCCTCTTCTTCTTCTGTCTCCACTTCGTCAATATTTTGAGCACGAGACGTCCCCTGATCTGCAGGTGACTGAGCCTCATCATACCAAGCCCACGGATTCTCAAACTCAATTTGCTTGCTCTCTTCTTCTTCAGAAGCAATTGGAGAACAGGGAGGCTCAATGTTCAAATTTGCATAAATTTCCTTTTGCCTCTTCTCCATCTTCTTCAACCTTGTATCTTGCTCTTTGATCTTGGTTGCATTGTGAGTACAGACGTTAAAGATTGCTACATATGCTTAGCACCGAAGTAGCATTTCCACTCTTGGGGGCCAAAGTGAGGTGGAACAAAGAATTTAAACATTTGTAGAACGGCCTCATGCCCGTAAGCGTGCCATGGGTCACCTTTCCTTCATCCATGTACATAAAATCCATTTCTTCCAAGGGGAGTGGGATTTCATTATGAATTTTGTCCTTTTGCATATCGCGGACATCAAATCTAAAAATGTGAGCAAAAGTATGATATGACACTTTGTATTGCTCTCCCTCAATCATCCAATGCATGGTTTGATTTTCTTCTCGATCATACCAAAGAGTGGCATAGAAATGAGCTATCACTTCTTCACTCCAATCACATTTCAGTCCCATGATATGTTTGACTCTTTTTGCTTCACAGGCTGAAATCACTTAATTGAAGATGAGATCATTTTTCTTCTCCATGTAATCCCAATCTATCCATTGCATAGGAGTTATGGGCTTCTTCTTGGTAAGGATTACAGATTCATAGAAGCTCGCTTGGAAATCACTCCAAAAGCGGTGATCGGTGATATTTTTCACATAAATGAAATGATCCTCATACCTCAACTTTTTCACTTGACTTGCCTTCTTCATGTAATTCACCATCTACTTAGGCATGTCCATGGTGTTTGTCAACCTGAGAGGCATGTGGAGCCTTAAAGCAAGACTTTCTTCTTGCTCTTCCTCAATATCATCCCCGGGAGTACCAGAACTAGTGCCCATAGCTTTACCCTTGCCTCTCGCTTCTCTTGTAGGCAAGGTTCCTCTACCTCTTCCTGCTCTAACAGGGGCGTTCCCATTCCCCTTCCTGTTACCCTCCCTCTCACGACTTGATTCTTGGTTCTCCCACGAGCCACATTTGCACTTGGTATCCCTTCATCAGCTACCCCCTCATCAAGTCGAATGTCACCTCTAGGGGGTCCCTTGACTTTCCTCACAACTGAGCGAGAGCGCTCAGGCCCTCCATTGCTGCCACTGGACTCAGATCACTGAGGAAGATCTTGAGTCGACGGATCACTCCTTTGCTTTCTCTTCCTTTCATAGGCATGACCTTTGTGAAATTTGTCTCCCTCCATCTCAAACACTCCTGAGATACACAAGAAATACATACTTGAGATGGAAGTTTATTGCAAAGGAATTGAGCTTGAAGAACAAAGGCAGACTATCTGACAGGACAAACCCCGGAGTATCCGGGCCAGTTCGGATACTCTGGACAGCCCGACCCCGGGCAATCTCTTTAGGGTTCGATGATTTGTCCAAGGCATATCAAAAACACTTTAAGGAATGTGTTCTAGGAAGGGTATGAAGCATCTTGACCAAGGAAAAACAACTCTAGATCATAGCATTGATAGATCAGGTGAGTTGTGTGAGATTTACCTTTTTAGGGCAAACAATCCACTGAGGGAAGATCTGGAGTGTTGGTCGAAGAATCCGGCCAAGAGTTGTGGAGAGTTGAAGAAGAACTCCGGGAATCCTTGGCTAAAGCTTGAAATCGCTTGAGGAGGAGGAGCACGGTGGGAGGAGGAAGAAAGAGTTGAAAGTAATAGAAAGAGGAGGAAACTGCTCGGGGAGGAGTTAAAGACTGGGTGACCCAGAGACTCCGACTGGACCCAGAGACTACAGGGTTGATAGTGCCGAATACTCCGATAGAATCCAGATACTCCAGTCCTGGAACTGGACAGAAAAGCACAGATTGAGCTGAGATTCAACACGAGGATTTTGGAGAAGGATTGTTGGACATATAAGACACTTCTACTACTTGTGATCAGCCAACAAACAACATTACATAACAATGATCACAAGTAGAAAAATATGACCGAAGATCAAAGATCCAATTTTTCAAATATTGCACACAAGATTTTTGAAAACCAATCTATAAAATTACAAATCTACAACAATCAATTGTATCCAATATGTCAAGCCACGTTGCGAGAATCTAGGATATTGAGCTCACATCTCAACTCATAAAATCTTCACTCATCTAATGGCTTTGTGAGGATATCGGCTAGTTGTTTCTCGGTTCTCACATGACGAATATCGATATCCCCTTTTGTAGAGTGGTCTCTCAAGAAGTGGTGACATATATCAATAAGTTTGGTTCTTGAGTGTTGTACGGGTTTATTGGCTATCTTGACGGCACTCTCATTGTCACACAAAAGTGGAACTTTGGTCATGTTATAGCCGTAATCTCTCAATGTTTGCCTCATCCAAAGTAGTTGAGCACAACAACCTCCTGCTGCAATATACTCGGCTTCAGCGGTGGATAGGGCTACGGAATTTTGTTTCTTGGATGACCAAGACACCAAGGACCTACCCAAGAATTGGCAAGTCCCGGATGTACTCTTCCTATCCACTTTGCAACCGGCATAGTTGGAGTCCGAATAGCCGATAAGTTCCAAAGACGAACCTTTGGGATACTACAATCCAAGATATGGAGTATGAACTAAATATCTAAGAATTCTCTTAATGTCCGTTAAATGGCACTCCTTAGGAGCGGCTTGAAATCTTGCACATATGCACACACTAAGCATAATATCGGGCCTAGATGCACAAAGGTAAAGTAAAGAACCAATCATAGAATGATATACCTTTTGATTCATCGCCTTGCCTTCTTCATTTAGGTCGAGATGCCCATTTGATTGCATTGGAGTCTTGATGGGCTTTGCATTCTCCATATCAAACTTCTTAAGCATATCTTTGATGTACTTCGTTTGACAAATGAAGGTTCCTTCCTTGAGTTGCTTGATTCAAAATCCTAGTAAGAACTTTAATTCACCCATCATTGACATCTTGAATCTCTTGGTCATGATCCTACTAAATTCTTCACAAAACATTTTGTTAGTGGAACCAAATATAATGTCATCGACATATATTGGGTAAACAAATAAATCATTATCAACATTCTTAGTAAAAAGAGTAGAATCAGCTTTGCCTATTTTAAAGTCTTTCTTAATGAGAAAATTCCTAAGGCATTCATACCATGCTCTAGCAGCTTTCTTAAGCCCATAGAGCGCCTTATAGAGTTTGTAAATATGTTGAGGATACTTGGAATCTTCAAATCCGGGTGGTTGCTCCACATACACTAATTCGGAGATTGATCCATTAAGAAAAGCACTCTTCACGTTCATTTGATATAGCTTGAAATCATGGTGAGTAGCATAGACAAGTAATATACGAATTGATTCAAACCTAGCTACGGGAGCATACGAGTTGATGTATGTACACGTACGTGTTGATGTGTGTGCGCATACATGTTGATGTGTGTACGCGTACGTGTGTCACGTGTGCCATGACATGAGGGGCATCTCGACGTGCATAGCGAGCGAGCGGCAAGTAGTTGGGGAGGTAGGCAGGCGAGAGGTCAAGATGAGTAGTTATTGGTGCATGCCAGGTGAGAGGTATGACCAAGTGCGTGCACAGTTCCAATCGCGGATTCTAGGGATAAAACTTTGTTCTCATGTAAAGGAGTATAGGGATTAGCTCCTAATTTAGGAAGGTATGTGTGCGAATCCGGGGATTGAACTAGGTTGGCTAGCTCTCATTCTAATGAGCTAACCAATTGGGGGCTAGCTTTCATTCTAATGAGCTAACTAACTAGGATACCTACGTGTATGTATGTATGTATGTACTCTCCAATTATTTGAAATCGATGCATAGTTTCCTTCTGAGGAAATTTCATCTATACCATCGAACTAGCCATGGTACCCAACAATACCATCAGTTTTCCCCATCTTCCATTTGTACCACCACCTCTTCGAATTTCATTCATCCATACCACAAAAATCTCGCAAACCCCTTAAAGGAGCTAGACAGCGTTAACCAAGGTCCAAAATGCCCCTTGGTTCATCGTCTTCGCCTCCGCCTCCTCACTGCCGCCTCTGGCCCTCATTCTCCGGCCACCGCCCCTTTCTTCCTCCATTGATTTAGGCCCCAACTCGGACCCCTGCGGCCAATTGGACCACTCCATGCCAATCTTTTTTTCCCCATAGGCTCTTGCCTCTAGTTGTCGTGCGAGCAGCACAGGCCGCTGCCACGGTGTTGATCGTCATGGGCACACGACGCACTGGAGCTCGTGTCCAGATTGGCACCAAGCAACGCCACCGCGGATGATGCCATCGAGCTTCGCAGTGTGCACACGATGGGCCAAAGCTCGCATGCAAACAAGCGGCCAACAACACCACCGCGGAGGACGAGCTTCGCAAGTGTCACTACTTCGCTGGCCACCGCGAGCATCCGCACAATTCGTCAACCGAAAACTACAAAGTTGTTTCAGAGTTTTTTGCTTTGTTTTGTGCAAAGTTTTTTCCAGCAACTTGTGTGTTTTGCATTTAGAAGCATTTGTATGTGTGAATCGAAGTGGTGAGCACCATGTATGTGAAATGAATTCAAATTTGATTCAGGTCATGTATATACGAATCAATTCAACTCTTGTATGTGTGAACAAAGGTGAATCTTTCAATAATTGGATCAAGGACACAAAGGGGCTACAACTTGATCTAGTTGACAAGATAAGGCAGATGATAATGGTTCGAATGTCTAGTAGAAAGATAATAGCAGATAAGTTGCAAGGTAACATTTTACCTAGTGTGGTGAAGGCTCTCCATGCCAAGAGTAGGGGGCAGAGGTATGAAATTTTTAGGAGTGGAGACAATGCAGAGGTATCAGGGATTGATCCTAGAACCAACAAACCATGGAGACATTCTGTATTGCTCAAAGAACACCAATGTTCATGTCGGCAATGGTAGGTTTCTAGGAAGCCTTG
The DNA here is from genome assembly GCF_958298935.1 of Phragmites australis. NCBI lineage: Eukaryota > Viridiplantae > Streptophyta > Magnoliopsida > Poales > Poaceae > Phragmites > Phragmites australis. Next base: position 5,432,852 of record NC_084929.1, read on the forward strand.
CCTCCATGCAATTGCTTTCATATCCTCCATTTGGAGATTGAAAATAGAAGACTATGTACATGAGTACTTCTCAATTGCTAGATTCAATATGGCTTATGAGAGTTATATCATACCTTTGAGGGACAAGGAGCAATGGCCTCAAATTGACATGCCCTTCTAAGTGCTCCCTCCCAAGCTTGGAAGATCAGCAGGAAGGCCTAGAGTTACTAGGATTAAGCCCTCTAGTGATACTGGCACAAAGTCAAAGCAATATGGTATATGCAAGAGATTTGATCACTTCCAAAAGAATTGCAAAGAACCTGAGTAGCAAGAAGGAGATAGCCTTCCACATGCAACACGATCAACTAAGAAAAGGCAAGCTATAACGCTCAAATTGTAATTGAAAATCTTTTTATTTCCTTTATTTTAATTCTAACACATTTTTTCTAATTTGTCAGGAAAATAAAGGAAGCTCTTGATATTGTTTCTTCATCCCAGCCGGCTGCTACAACAAGTTCGTCTCAGCCAATTGCCGCAATTACTTTGTCTCAGCCAGATGTTGCAACTTCTTTCATGTAGTGTGCAAAATGGAGTCATGTGTTTTGAATGCTATTTTGGGGGCAGAAATTTTAATGTAATGAAGCACAATGCAAATCATGTGTACTTGTTGAATGCCTGAATCCTATGTTCTTGTTAAATCATGTGTTTGTCCAAGTTGCCAAGCACATTGCAACTGTTGCTGAAATATATTGCTGAAAATATCTGGAGATGTCTGCATTCTCTTATTCTCTAAAAATATATTGCTGATTTGTCAGGTAATGCACTAATTCACCGAATATGTCTTGCATTCTAGATACATGGTGCTGAATTGATCACTTTTCCACACGGGACCATGAAACCCTAGCCCAAGAAATGGCTTATGTAAGGGGATTTTGGAAATACCAAACTTACCCTCTTGAGCCATGCTCTTTCCAACGAAGAAAGATCGCACAACGGAGGGGCGCTGGAAGGAGGAACATCTTTCCTCGGGACAATTGACATTAGGTTTTGGACCCCAAGAGTTGACAACCTCATTAGTAAAATCTGGATAAAAGGGGAGATGTGAGAGGCGGCACACCTAATAAAAAACACCAGGGAAATGACTACAGCATTACCTGAGGAGATCTCCCAACTGACATCGTCTGGCCCGGTGTAATAGAATGCAATATGTGCTCACCTCCACAAGGGGCACAATCGACGGTTAATGAAGTCATGAACGACGTCCAACCCAGTCAGCCTGGCCTCTCGAAGCCTACTGATTCGTTTGGCGAGGGTTAGCAACTCCGGAGTTGTCATGGGGGCGCTCCCCCAGTTGTCGATGACCTGCGTTAGTGCGCTCAGCATTTTCCACGAGGTATAACCACTCATACCTCCATCCTGATCGCAATGACTTAAGGCCCACCTCGATGTAGGAGTCTGCGACGACATCGTAGAGACGGAACTTGTAGCTTCCGGCGGTCGGCCCGATCACCGATCGGTATGTGTAGAAGAGCTAGAAGAGGTCTAGGCATCGTTTGACTTTGACAAAGTTCTCACACAAATAAGCAAATATGCTCAGCATGAGAACAGAATTAGGGTTGAGATGGAGGTGGCAGATGTCGTAGAAGGAGATGATGGTGGTGAAGAACTCGAAGAAGGGCGGCACGAGGCCAAACAAGAAGAAAGAGACATACATCACAGTCTCCCCCTAGCGAGGAGCGGGCACACTCTCCCTGGAGCGGTACCCAGAGGACAGGCGGTGACTGAGTAGGTTGGCGTTGTGCATTTGCTTCAGCCTCACCGCATCGTACTTGGATTTAGGGAAGGCGGGCTCCCTACTGGTGCGCGCCATCAGACAATGGAGGAAGATGATTCGGTGGCAAGAACGGGGGTGGAGATGAAGGGCTCTAGGCGTGGAAGCTTGGAGGATAAGGGAGACGACGGAAAGATTCATGAGGGACCTTAATGCTCCAATTTAAAGGGTCGTCACAATATCTCAACCGACGCTTGGGGAATTGAAATTCCCTCGGGTCCAGCACCATTTCGTTTCTCCCTCTCTCTCTCTCTCTCTCTCTCTCTCTCTCTCTCTCTCTCTCTCTCTCTCTCTCTCTCTCTCCGATGTTTAACCTCCCCTCGGGATGCGGTTTCTTGAGTTGAACACAAAAGCGGGTCATGTCGACGACCACTCCCAAGGTAAACTTGCACTCACCTGGGGCCCAAGTGGCATGATCAGACCTGACCACAACCACCAAACGCACAGCAACCATGGACCACTACAGCTAACCATGTAGTCCACTACATTCGCGATGGAGCTTAGGGGCTACTATCGATGTAATACATAAGGGGGTGCCTCACCAGGCAGGCGCCTCACTGTCAAATGTCAACCGGTGATAGAAAGTTTCAAGACCATGGCCTCACCTCGCGATCAGGGCTGGAGTCAGTTGACCAGCCCCCTTGTCGAAGGACAAGACCCTGCAACGAGCCCATGCTGGTCGCAAGGTAGGTACTGACCTAACCAATCAAATCACATTTAATATCATCCACTCAGGTGTTTCCCTTCCCCAGGCACTCCCTTTTGGCAAGCAAGGTCGTGGGCAAGCGTGGTGATGCAGTGACCCGTCTCGTAGCATTTAATGCTACGAGATGGCTTCACAAGTGAGCATGTCGGCGCTTAGCAGATGGGATAGGGTATGGAGGACGACCAGAGTAGGTCTGGTGTTCCTACCCCATCATGATGAGCTAGGAGTAGTTATCTTTGTCATGAGTAGGTCTACTACAGAGTTTGGCACGGTCTATTTGTATTTACTCCTTTTCCCCTGTTATATAAAGGGGGAGGACCCGACTTGTAATGAGAGGGACATTCTATAATGAGTTCATCCAATCCATAAGAAAAAATACACAGGACGTAGGGCTATTATCCCACAGGAGGCCTGAACCTGGATAAATCCCCACGTTCTTATGTCCATTTGGTCATACCACAAGAAACGCCGATCAACGCGCCTGTCGTCCGGTACACCTTGTATTCATTATCAGGGATCATCCCCCGACAGTTGGCGTACTAGGTAGGGGCGCATTTTTCACATTTCTTCAAGTGTTGAGGCTATGGTTGGGCTACCCATGTTCGGATCTGTGATGGCCGTTGAGTCTCATTTCGAGGACCCCAGCCATAGCAAGGTTTTTGTCATGGGGTACGACCCAGACGAACCCAGTGTGATCTAAGCATGGGACACTGTGATGGAGTCCTGAAATTCAGAGACCGAACGTGAAGTCTGCATGACAGACCATGCAATGGGAGCCAACAGAGACGCTCATGTCTCAGGAACTAGAGGTGAGACCTAGGCCATTGGCCAAGAGGGAAACCAGCCCGACGCTAGGAATTAAGGTGGTCCTATACTACCCCTACGACTACAATGACATTAGGAGGAGCTCCCGCTTGAGGTGGAGCACGGGTGGAATGTAGTTGCAACATAGACAAGTGGACGAAGGGGCATCGCGACGCCGGTGGGCGAGCGAAGGGGCACGGGAAAATGTGGAGCGGAACGGGAATAGGGAGTAGACAATGCGGATGACAGAATGTGGAGCAGAACAGGAAATGGGAGCAGACGATGCGGATGATGCAGGTGGGCGGACTATGAAATCGACCAGCACCATCTGATGCTACGGACAAAAGGAACGCTACATGTTTTTTAAGTAGGTGAGAGAAAAGTGGGGGAGGGTAGGATGTGGAGGCAGAACACGAGAAGGCTTCAGGAACCTCTTCATATTTTTTAAGTAGTAGAGAAATGCCTTGTTACCTATCGTCCATGCCACCATGAAGTATATGTTTATAAGTATGATGCCTACAAAGCCTACCTTATTTGTATGATGGGAAAATTAACTAAAAAGTATAACCAGTATAATAAATGCTACCAAGTGAACGAATAAGCTCTAGTAAGTGTTAGAGTATATCATGGTATCGGGATTAGATAAGATTTGTTGGGATTGTAATCCCTAGTTTCCATCTTATCTCTAGGAGGCTCCTTGCTCTCTGAGTCTTGTAAATCTATATAATCTGCTCTCAAGGCCCCACAATACAACGATCAACCACATTAAACCAATTCCATTCTTCTACATAGTATCACGAGTTTAGGTTCTATCCTAGAACTTCCAACCTTAGCCGCCGCCAGCTTCCGCACCGTGCGCCCCCGATGAGGTCGATCTCCACCGGGGGCAGCGCTGCCTATAGCTAGGGGATCGCACCACCAATCATGTTGATTAGTCTCCCCCATTAAAGAGTCTTTTTTTATCCATTGATCGGGTTTTTCTTTCTCACCGGTCGTTGATCGGTGTTTTCTTTTTGGTTTTTCTAATCTAAGATCGGTTTGCATCACCCGTCGTCCTCGCACATCTATACTCTGACATTGGCGTCAACTACACCGACTAATCTTTGTCGTCTTTACCGTGCTGCAAGGCCTGGCATACGGTGCACGCAGGGGCGCCCCTCTAGCGTCGTCGTCTAGTTGTTTTGTCCACACGACCTTGAAGTTGATTCATCCTTGCAACCATTGATTAAGACGTCTGATGCGTCTCATTGCCTAATCTATGTCACGCCCTACTGATTTGATCGATCATGCATGATGCTCAGGCATCCCAGCGCCGCCTCGATGACATGATGCATTGCCTCTGCCCAACTCTGTTGTCCTTGCCTCTCTGGTGTGGGTGCATGGTCTAGGGTTGGGTGGCACTAATCTATGCAACACCACATCCGACGTTGTCCTACCTTGGATCCGGTCGTCCCCAACAACGTCCCTACCACCTTTGATATATGCAGCACCATCTTTCGCTGTCTCGCGCATGCGCCATCGATCTGATCAGACAATCAGCGAAAGGCTACGACACGCGCGGTCCATAGACGGTGTCACAAGTACACGCACCTCGCCTCCGAGTAGTGAGGCTGCCCCGTGGTCATCGCTACTCGGCTATGCGCGTCTTCCCAGGCATGGAACCACCATAGTTGGCTCTCGCTGTTGCATCCACATCGCCATTGCGGTGCATCAATGACCCTCCAACCAAGCTACGCCCCCTCTCTTTGGCGTGGCATCGCCTCCAATCGTCCACGTGCTAATCTTCATCACGCTGATCGAGTCCTCTCTGCCTTCATTGAGCATCATCGTTGCGTCATCTCTGGATCATCTGGCCCCCACGTTGGATCATCTGGCCCCCACGCTGGATCATCTGGCCCCCTGCACCCTTCCATCTTTGTCAAGCACAGCATCATTGCCAGCGTCGTCGTCTCTTCCCCGACTATGCTCGTCTACTCCAGCAACCGCAGACTGCATCGGCACCTTATATCCCATGCCACTCTGCATACCACGGCCGTCACAAAGGTCTTCTTTGCTAGTCCCTTAAACTCTGGCGCATGGTTGGGCCCTCTCCTTCGGACGCCAGGTATTGGCAACACTAGTGCGTGCTTTCATCCCCGACACATTCCTAGGCCTAACAAATCCAGCGTACACCTCATCCATGGCATCCTAGATAGCATTGACTTCGGTATCAACCTCCTTCCTCATGATGCCTCGATCGCGTCACCGTATTTGTCCGCGATGTGTGCCCGGTTCTGTCACAACTGGTGCAACACGTCGTCCTCGATAGCCTAGACTACGTCGACCTTGGCATCACCATCTTCCTTGATGGCCGCCTCAACGCGTCTCCATCACCCTCCTTGGCGCCTCCTTACGCTCGCGGCTTCATGTGCGGCTACCTCGATTATGGCAATCCCGACTTTGGCTCCGTCGACCATGGATACCTCATGCACGGCTTCCTCGACCACGGCTACTGGCCCTCACTTTCAGCTATCTCGATATCGGCATAATGGGCTACCATCTGCATGAGTAACTCGTTGGTTTCTCTAGTCATAGTGTCCATGATGCTACAACTATCTACGACGCTCCCGTTGCGACTACGGAAGGATGTCAACCCGTTGGTTTTTTACCTTCGTCTTCTTCTCTAGACTGACCGTCTGCGACGCTACCGCTACGATTGCGAGAAGGGCAGTGTTAGAGCAAATCACGGCATCGGGATTAGATAGGATTTGTTGGGATTGTAATCCCTGGTTTTCATCTCATCTCAGGATTAGATAGGATTTGTTGGGACTGTAATTCCTAGTTTTCATCTTATCTCTAGGAGGCTCCTCGCCCTTTAAATCTTGTAACTCTATGTAATCCGCACTCGAGGCTCAACAATACAACAATCAACCACATTAAACCAATTATATTCTTCTACAGTAAGTCATAGTTGTTGATTGGCTCGTGGTTGAAGTTTTTCTTTCTTTTGAAGAAAAAGGAGTAAATCATCAAGCGCCATCAAGTTAGGATTTTGATGAAATTTATCTCCAAAACTTATGATTGACTGTTGCAACCAGCTTGCAACAGAATTCCTTTTGCATCCATTGCATTTACACGTGCGCATGGTGGATAAAGCTTGACAAGTCAGTGTCCTTGGATCAACTAGTGAACCGTGTCGACAATTAGTCATGTAATATATCAACATCAAATATGACGTTTACCGTCATAAAACGTAAAAAGAGAAGAACAAACTAATGTAAAGATTGAACAGAATATGCTCCGTAGTAAGCATGACATCAGCCCACCTGGTTCTTAAATTTTGGGGTATGAAAATTGAATATGAACACTTAGCTGTGTCAAAAGAAGAAAGTAAAATGCCAATCAAATGCATAGGCTGAAATCTTAAAAGAATTAGAAAGTAAATTAAATCTGAGACATTTCCAAAACAAGATTTGCATCACAAGCATGTAGTCGAGGGGCAAGAAATTACACGCAACGCGCTAGTGACAACAAGGACAATTTTCTTTTCTTGAGTGCCACAAGGACAATTTTCTCTCTGCCGACAGCATCTAAATGTACTCACATGCCATTTTTCCCACTCTTTTAAATTACTTTTTGATAAGCAAGAATTCAAACAAATTCTATTTTCAGTGTCACAAAGACAAAGACCGGAACATATGAAATCCTTCGCAATTACAAGTGGGCTAGTACTCCCTCCGGTTTTAAATATATGACGTTTTGACAAAAATTCGATCAAACTTTTAAAACTTTGACCGTCAATAGCTTCTAAAATATTTACTTTAAAAACATAAAAATCACACGTTTAGATTTATCTTGAAAAATACTTTTATAATATTATATTTTTAGATTTTTAAAATAAATATTTTAGAATCTATTGACAATCAAAATTTTGAAAGTGCAAAGCATGGTATATTTAAAACCGGAGGAAGTATTAATTACTTGGGCTCAACTTTTGGCCCAAATTAACAGATTCTTACTGGGCTGACAAGTGTGCCGTGTTTGGTAAAAGCCCAAGAAGCCTCGCCAGATCTACCTCCATTCGTGCCCGTCTCCCACTGCCGCTCCCAACTCCGGCGACCACCGCACCACCACCATGGCCGCCCGCCGGAGCACCACCTTCCCCCGTCTCCTCCTCCCCGCCCTATCGCTCCTGCTCCTCTGCTCGTCACTCCCGCCCCTCGCCGCCGCGTACCGCCCCGGCGACATCGTCCCCATGCTCCGCTCCGGCCAGTACCACGGTGTAATCGAATCAACCTCAGTCCTTGCTCGAGAACAGCGAGTGTGAAGCTATTTGTGTTCGTACGTATCTGATCTGTGCGTTTTCTTTCCGCGATTTGTAGTCGAGGTCGGTGCCGTTCGACGTGGTGGGCCGCCACTGCCCGGCCTTCGCGGTCAACCGGGAGGTGAGGCTTTCTTGGAACCGCCCGAGGATTCTATCTATGGGGCTTCTTCTCGTGGAGAGGTTTTCGTGATTTTGTTGGGGTTTCATTTGCAGGTGCTGATGCCGATCCCAAAGCCGACCGGGTTCACCGGTGCTGATCCGTACAAGATGTGAGTAAGATCATGCATCGTTTCTCAAAACCTTGCTGTATGAACATGTCTGAGGCTACATTAGCTGTATTATACATTAGTATCCTACAATATTTTAGTGGGGTTGTGTCAATTGTTTGATTTTATCAGGGTCATTTTTGTGCAGCCGAGTTGACTAGTTTCTAAGGCTGCAAGATACTAGAATTTGTAGCTTTTGTGTTTTTGCTGAATTAGAAATGTTATCATTAGGTTTCATTTCGTTCTTTTGAATGGAGGACTAGTGTGGCTAGGTCTGTCTGTGTCATGATTCATTTGGTTGTGGAAGACTCGTATCCAGGAATCAGACATATCATCACTGAATGAATGTGATTGTGATAGCCAAAGTTTTACAAGTTTAACTTCACGCATTCTAGGATGACATCTGTTTGGGACCGGAGTAGTAGTTGTGTAATAGGACAATCATCGCAGAATTGTGTTTGACTTACCTGATTGTAACTATGCAGAACATTTCAAATTGGACATGAGAAGTTCCATGTTCCTTGGCTTTATGTTATAAATCGCAAAACCTCTGAAGTTCCACTGATTGATTTCCATTTGGTGAGGAATACATCCCTTGCTTAACTGCTATTGTGCACAATTTATGGGGGTGTTTGTCTTCTTGTGTCTAATAGCAGTATACCTTTGATTATACAGAAGTACTCTGGAAACGATCTACTTGGGGTTACAGCTAAAGTTGTGGACATGCCTCACCACTGTATGTGATGCTATTGTCTATCCGTGTAACATAATCCATTTCTCCACATGTCATTTTACTTTACAAATAAAAACTTAGTGATAAGGCTTCTGCCATTCTCATGTGTTACTAGTTTTAAAGTAAAAGGGAAACTGTGATTAAATTAAATTAAATCCTAGTATAGTAAAGTGGTCAACTTGTCATTTACTATGGGCAACCAGTGGTGTGCTACTCAAGCATCCTGTATGAGAGGATTCAATAAAAACTCCCATTCACAAATATCAATTAGTTTTCCACAACAATGCTTGGGCTATATATGCTGTTAATCTGGCATGTTTCAAATTCCAATATGCTATATATATGTCAACTTTCAAGGCTTGCAATCATCACAATAAAATGCATACTCTTTTATCGCATCTTGTTGTCTTTCCTTTCTCTATTGTGCAAGTAGGCAATTTCCGAGTAAGAGCATGTTTGTTATATGGATTTTTTGCTTATATGGTGAATTTATTACCCTACCACTGACTGACCAATCCATGTTTACTGGGCAGATGTGGAAGTTCATCCTGACATAAAGAACAATTTCTGGGATTCACAAAATTGGCCAAAATATGTTCTTGTTAGATATACATGGTACAAATTTATGTGATCCATTGTTACTTGATGTGTAATTGTGTATGAAATGTGACCTTTTCCAGTAGCCTTTATCATAAAGTGAGACCAAAAACTTTGAAGCAAAGCCTTTAACATTTATATTGATACTCTTATGCAGGGAGGAGCAATCAGAGATAGACGTCGCTGGAGGATTTTATGTGTTATTTGGATCTGGTGAGTTCATTGGCTAATTCAGATAGCTTTTGCTTTGTCGTGCCATGTGTTTTGTTAGCCTCGGAACTTCGCTTATGAACAACTGACCAAACAGTTTGTGATATCATATTATCATGTGTGCTTATATAGCGAAGGGTAATATTTCCAAATCCTAATTAATTTGGACTCACATGTGCAGGGCTTGTTCTGTCCTTCGTTCTTGCAATCTACGTCCTGCAGTCATCCCAGGAAAAGTTGACAAGGTACCGTCCTGCACATTTTTATTTTGTATGTGGGATTCTAGGGTGAAGAATAAGAAACTCTTTATGCTAAAACCACATTTCAGAGTTTGGAATAAATACATTACATATTCTTTGGCATCCTGCATACCTGTGGTGGTGCGGTTATATAATTGTCCAGACAGCAAGGCTGTTCTATTTAGCTGGCTTAATTACCATCAACTCCATTTGCCGTCTCCCACTTTCATCATGTCATAATGGAAAGGACTGGCTAATTAGATTTCAGCATTCAGTACTAGACTTGATGAAAATATAGATTTTTGACACCACTCCGTTGTGCTTCGCAGGTTTGTGCGAGAAGCAGTTGCTGATAGTAGCCTACCAGAGGGAGGGATTGCAAAGGTCGAGTGACCTTTCCACAGGATGCCATACTACCCACTAATTTCTGCACTGATCGAAGCACCAACAAGAGATTCACAACTTAAGGGCAGCCAACTTTCTTGGATGTGCAGCTTCTAATACTACAGAACAGCATACATCTGAAGAGACTGGATTATTTCTTGTGCATGCTCTGAAAGCAACTTCATTGTAATATGATAGAAGTGGAGAAGATGAAACATAGGATTCGCAGTATAATGGCATTTCTACCAGACGGGATTGGTTACTTAGCTCGTTGCAGAGTGAGAATTTGGGTTGAACAGTTTTTTATGTGGGTTTTGTAGAAACTGTAGTAAAAATGTAAAAACAGCTGTGCCAATAGGCAAAAGTGTATGCTTTGCCTTGAAGCTAGATTTGCAAAATACAACATTTATTTGAACCCCGTTTTATGCCTAAATTTTCTGAAAGGTATAATTGATGGCATTGCATCAGTAGCAAACCATGGTATGGATCATCAAGAAATGATAATCAGTTCATGTGCAATTCAACATAAGACTAAATATGTGTTCTTACATGGGCAATGTTGTTACATGGAATAGTAAAGGAAATAATAGCTGTTTTCTTAATCGGCTTTAAACATACAACACATGCATCAGAGTCCAAAGTAAATATGAACTGGATCACAAACTTGAACCTATAAATACTTCAAATCTTGCACAACTCCGGTTATCTGGATCTTTACTACAAAAGAATGATATCTATCTGTGGATATAGGCATTTCCCAGTTGGAAGTTACAGCAAGATGTGGAGCATATCCAGATACAATCATACAATATCTGCTGGCTAGTTTCAAGGCAGATCTGCAAGCTCAAATGTAAAATCCTCCCTAGAAACAGATCCTTTTACCGCTAGTAGAAATGTATTTGAAGTGTCCATACACTCTGGGTTGGCTTCCAACCCTACTATCTGCCTACTTAATTGAATCCTGTACGATGCCATAGTCTGGAGGAAGAAATTTTCACGCCCTCGAATACTTTGAGCTCCACATGGGTACCTTCATAGGCTCGTCATCAGTAACACCGCCCCCATTTTCAACTTTGCTCAAAGAGTCTGACATCAATGGGGTAGACTCGCTTTCTTTCACCTGCTATGTAGGAAACACATATGGCAATTACAAACAAGAAACATAAGCAAATGAATTATAAGAATACATAGTTGATACATGTCGAAGGTGCTTAAGTCAACAACCCTGATTTTGTAACTTCTAAAATAAGTATAGTTTAACTTGTTCCATATCACAAGTAAGAAGCAAAAGAATGGAAGCTTAATGAAACCTTGTCCCAACACAGAATGAAATTTAAAGAGAAAGATACCTGCTGTGGGGAGACTTCGACATTTTTTTGCTGGGTCTCCACTGTGCAGAAGTATGAATATAAGACCATTCCAACTACTGCAATTAGGATTCCAAGTATGTTTCTCCAGCTAAATGGATCGTGGAGCAAAACATAACCAAAGGTAAGAACCAGGCATGTTTTAAGATGGCCCAGGACTTGGTAAGTAACAGGAGATGTCTTCCCGATCACAAGAAAAGTGCTGAAGTTCACTGATACGGATATCAAGCACGACATCACGATGAAGAACTGCACATGAAACAAGAGTAATTAGAATCAGATGGAACACTGTCGAAGTAACTCTGCCAAGGCTGCTTCACTACTTACCACAACTTGAGATGTATAATCAAAAGCGAAGACATTTTGGTTAGTTAAAAATCCATCAAGGAACGGGCCAACGAGAAACAGGGTCAGTGATTGGTAGGGGCAAGACTGGTATAGCAGTTGGGTTGAAGAAACTTTGAACTTCTTCTGAATAGTGTTAGTCATCTGATAACTGGTTAAGGACTACAGAATCACACCACAATACAGAGAAAAACTCAAATGCAATAGTAGGGGGAAAGGCACCTGTTATTAGGATAAAATCTATATTGGCAAGGTCTTGTGTTAATGATGGCAGATATTTTCTCATGCAGTGATGTGAATATAAACTAGATTGTTGTCCTGTGGAATACTAGAACAACACCGAGTCTGATCACATGGATGGTACTAAAAATGTAACTACATATATGCAAATTCTACTCAGACCACAAATTATTATGCACAAAAACTTCATTTTTTGGAAGAGAAATATAAGCTGCTGTTGAAGGATACAATTTGAGCAATGCAAGTCGTGATTATCGCCAGCAGGGACAGTATGGATCCCACAAGATTGAGTTGCAGATCAGTGATAGTTGCAACACCAACACCACAAAGGAGCACCGAAAGAGATATCTGGATACTCCGACTTCAGTGTAAAGTTAGGAAGATGTTAGCTGAAGAAATTATGGAAAAGCTGCACAAATGTATCAAACACAAACCTGAACTTCTTCCTGAAGAAAAGTGTCTCCAAAATGACAGTGCATGGGATAATCGCCAACTTAGTCATCTAACATAAAGGACATTTCAGCATCAGTTAGGTGGATTGATTAGTATGGAAGGAACAGGAACATCAATTAATCAAATGCAATATATGCTTGCGCAAAAGGTTACACCTCCAATCAAAGCAATCTCTGAAATGTTTCTACATAATAATGAGAAGATATTTTTTGACCTGTACCTGAGTAACTATTGGTGTACTAGCACCTCTCAAATGTAACTATTACTGCTGTAGTACCAAACAAGAAATAATTGCAGGACTGCAGTGAAATAACTAGGAAATTCTGACTAGTACAAGAACTACAGTAGAAAAGATAGCTATGTACCTGGTAAAAACCAACAGAATTGAAGCCAAGACTCAGGTTGAGGAGCCCAATGGAGATGCCATTAAGTACTCCGAATCCCATAACAGTTCTTGAATCAAAAGGCTTATGCTCGAAGAATTTCATCCATAATGCAACATGAAGGGAGCAGAATGTAACCAGGAGATGCCAGCTCGTCAAGGTAGTGGCTGCAAAACACAATTACACAAAAAAATAGGAGTCATTCAAATAAACGTTACATATTTTAGTATATCTTGCTCTAAATAAAATTTAAGTATCTTATTGCATTTTGCAATATGAAGTATTGCAATTCAAGGAAACAAAGAAGTCAAAATTATCAGCAAAAGTCAACTTAAGTTCTCCATGGAAACATAAGTCAAAGTTAGCAAGTTCTTTATACGGTGCATGGGTGCATGCACTCCTGACAAAAATTCAAATGAAGCACCAGAGCAAATAAGGATAGTCCCTTGTGTCAAGCAACCTACACAAAATGCAACCAGACATGCTACCCAGCCTCACCAACTACAGACAAGTAAATCTGATCCAGAACATCCACAACTATCCAAAGCTTCAATCAAAAGCAAGTTGGTTCCAAGATCACACATGTTCCACCATTCACAATCAAATGGCGTATTGGTGTTACAAAAGTTTTAACACTTATTCTACCTCATACACAAATCAATGATGTTTTTACACAGAGACCAATTTGTTGGCTTTTCACCAGGATCAAACAATCACGAAGAACACAAATACACAAAAGAACGATGGAATTTTCTCAACACACGCTGCTCCTTTATTTCTCACGCACGCACACATTTCAACTCACGAACACGACTCTTTTCTCACGGCAAATTGTGGGGTGCCCCCCGCCCTTCATTATATAGGGACCGAATACTAGACTTACTGGACTTTGAATCCTACTCCAATCCAATCCTATTTCTACTTAGACGCTTACTCATACTCCGACTCTATACGTATTAAGCTCCTATTAGGACACCACTTTGACTTTGGCATGGACTCTCGTGCATGCACGTGCATGCCAAAATTAATCCTACCAAAAACAAGATTAACTCTAACAATCACCCCCTTAATCTTGTTTTCTTCACACACTCAAATCTTCTGACTTACCTCGCACTTGTCGAGGCAGTCGGGCTCATTTACGACTTGTTGATCTCACACTTGATTCAGAATGACGAACACTTCTTCATCGCCCCACATGCACTTGCACTCAGTTCAGGATGGTGAGCACACCTCTTCCACCCTGCACTCACTTGCACTTAGTTCAGGATGATGAGCACACCTCTTCCACCTAGCACTCACTTGCACTTAGTTCAGGATGACAAGCACACCTCTTCCACCTGGCACTCACTTATTCAGGACGACAAACACTACTTCATCATCCTGCACGCACTTTATTCAGGATAACGAACACTACTTCATCATCTGAGCGCGCACACATCTCGAACATGCATTGGCTCAACTACATGCATGACCATGACACACACACACGCATACTCCTTTATTTCTCACGCACGCACACATTACAACTCACGAACACGACTCTTTTTTCACAACAAATTGTGGGGTGCCCTCCACCCTTCATTATATAGGAACCGAATACTAGATTTTGAATCCTCCTCTGATCCAATCCTATTCCTACTCAGACTCGTACTCCTACTTCGACTCTAAGCACATCTATTCGGTGTGCCACTATGACATGTCATCGCTCTCCATCTTCACCACATTATGGAGCAATCGTACTCCACATTGCACGCACCACAGCAAACACTCACACCAGACCACACCACACCATGCGTCGAATACAATCTTGTTGATAATGTCAATGCTGTCGCGAACTCCCACCATCAACCATGATGACACCATGTCTCCAGTGTCAGTCATTCATTTGATGTAGCACCGATCCCCAAAAAGCGTCAACTTCTACATCTTCTCTGATTGAACAAGCTCTGATACCAATTGTTGGCTTTTCACCCAATCACGAAGAAAAAATACGCAAAAGAACGATGGTATTTTTCCCACGGCACATTGTGGGGTGCCCCCCTCTATAATCATAGGGGAATACTAGATTCTGAATCCTATTGTGATCCAATCATATTCCCTCCTATTCCTACTACTCTACAAATATTAAACTCATATTAGGACACCACTTCTACTTTGGCATGGGCTCTCATGCATGTGCATGCCAAAATTAATCATACCAAAAAACAAGATCAACTCTTAACACAATTCGCACTCCTCACTCAAACTTATCACGGAAGCTGACACCTCCCTCAAGATCATCTGACCACACCTCATGCACCAGACTTACAAGCCTAATGGAGTCACGTCACGGAGATCTATGCAAATCACAGAGCATCCAGCACAAGCATACATGTAACAGATAAAGAAACTGAGAGGCAGGAAACAGTCAGATCTCACACCGAAGTTGAAGCCGAGGGAGCTCATGAGCGCCTTGTTGCATATGACAATGGAGACGGAGGACACTACGGAGAGGCTCAGCGCCCCCACCGTCCCCAGCTGGAACTTCTCCCCTCCTACGCCCATCTCCGCCGCCCTCCAAACACAGCACCAACAAACAAACAAGGGAACCAACGAACGACCCCAAAGATCAAAACTTTCTAATCAAACCGCCCGAATCACGCCGCCCGGAGCGCCTGCAGCCAAGAAAGACCCCATTTTGATCAGCGAATCACACCAGCAAGCGCCAAGAAACGGGTCGCCCCCGGTCAGACCTACCGCTCCCGTGTCGGCTCGAGAAATCCGGGCCCGGAGGCGGATCTGGGGGTGGAGCGCACGAATCTGGGCGAGGGAGCGGCAATGGCGGGGAGATCTGGGGAAAAGCGGGCGAGATCGGCGGTGGCACTCGCGCCCCTCTGGTCTCGCGAACCAGGGACAGGGGGAGGGAGACGATGGGGAGGAGGTTCTCTTCACTTTCTTATATGGCTGCTCGGTCGCCGTCGGTGAGGAGGAGGTGATTACAGGCATTCAGATTCAGGCATGGGAGGGTATTCTCTACTGAATATAACACTTGGTGTTCGCGTTATTTCCTTTATACTCTTCTCTAATTTAATAAAAAAATTAAAATTAAAATAGTTTACTCTTTTTTAACATTCCAATCTTATTACAGGCTACGAATATGTGACTCGTTTTACTAATAAAAATAAAAAAATTATAAAAAAAAATTAACAGATAAGCACCTCCTTTTTTTTCGGATCACATCTAAAATCAAACTATGATATTACTACCGATGTATTTGTTCGGCGGCTCCTATCGCGCATCCATATCTCTATATTTTGAGTTGTGTTTGATGTTACTACATTTAATATTTGTATTTTTGTTACAACACACGAATACTTAGCTAGAGAGTATTGATTCTGCAATAATTACTTACTAATTTTCAAAGATTTTTTATGCGGGCCAGCCTTCTTTCTTTCCTAGAATTGCAGATTTTGTGTGTGTAGTGTTGACTTTGTCGATGGGGGAAATTGGTGGAATGCCACTCAAATCGTCCTATTTGTAAAATACAACATAATAATCTTTTTTTCTCATAAACACTTTTGATGTGATAAGTCACGAATATTATTAGTGTTCATTGCTATGCTAGGATTTTGGGGTTTTTTTGCCATTTCTATATACTAGAATTTTTTATTTTTTGCCACTTATGGTCAAGTAGGATATTTAAGATTCCTCCAACACGGCGCATCGATTTTTTGCACTGCCAAAACAAACGGCACAATGTGCAAAGGTAGACAAAAACTTCAATGGGTGGTCTTGTGTGTATATGGCTGGGTTAGTGTCTTACATTTTATTACGGATATATGTATTGTACATCCTACGTGAGTTTGTATTTATTTATGCTGTTGCGTTTGAAATTTATGCTGCTGTAATGGAAATTTATGTTGTTGTGTTAGAAATTTATTGTACATAGTACGGTGCACATGCGTTACAACGGTCTGACACTCAATTTATATTTTATTTTTTCTAAACAAGTGAACAAAAAGTAACATTAGAGACAACACTTAGGTTCTTGAATTTTCATATAAAACTTAATCCAATGGCATTCATCAACTCCATGTCTTGCATGGTTGCAGTCACATCTTCCCCTCCTCTGCACTCTGCCTCGCAAAAATTCTTAAATCTTACACCCAATCTCCCTTTCACTTCTTTCACAAGACTGAACTATCAATGATATATCAATAAGGTAGCATCAACCATGGTGGTTCATTATTCTTTGCATCCCACTCTAATCGAACATGAATCCAACGTAGAAAAAAATGGCCAAAATGATCAGAAGAGGATCAAGCTAATACACACTCATCGCGATTGTAATTATCACTTGTGTGCCACATATTCATAGAAAAATGGGCCAAAGTGATCAGAAGAGGATCAGCAGCTTCATTATTGCTGCTTTCTTGTAGTCTCGAGAACCTGCTTTCCAATGCTTCATTAGCTAGAGATTTGTTTTACACTTTCTTCCAATCCAACGGGAACATGGTATATCTCTATGAAACCATCACCAACCTAATGACACAATAGCTTCCATTAGTTTCCATCAGCTTCACTCGTTGTAGTCGATAAGGAGTCCTTCATCTTATTCAATAAGAAAGATCAGATAAATCTGACTGAGTTACTAGTTGTTCTCGAGTTAGGTAATCAATTGAGACCTTCCTAATATGCGTCTTCTGAATCTCCAGGATATCAAGTAACGCAGATTCGGTTCCGCAATATTCGAAGTTGTTAAACATGCACACGGCATACCTTATCTATATATGGTATACTCTTTATGCGTATATACCAAATAGTTAGATATTCGACAGTAGCCCCTAACTCTGCTCAGGAGGAAATGTTTTTTCAATTTCCCACTCGAGTACCAGCAAGTTTAAAGCTGGTCGAGTAAGGTGGTTCAGGCTTGCAGTCGAGAGAATTGAGTAAGAACGGATCCTATTCCAAGTGTCGAGTGAAAACACAATTGGATCAAGCGTCCTACTGTTAACCGCACTCGAAGCTCAAGACGGGACTAAAAGCTCTATTAGTCGACACCCGCTTCCGAGTAGAGTTAAAAAAAACTTTCAAAATTTGAACCGATGGGTATAAACGTATTTAATGCATGTAGATATTCGCACGATATCATCACTCCATCTTTCACGCCGATTGAGGCTCCACAGAGACGAGAGTGGTTGCCAAAAGACGGTAATTTTTGGGCTATTTACCCGTACTAGTCAGAACTATAGTAGTTATTCCTTGCTCTCATCGCCAACCTTTTTGCACAAGCCTCCATCTTTCTCCGCCCATACACTCGTCACCGCCGGGAAACCATGGATTCCGGTTCTCCTTCGAAGACCCCCGCTCCCTCCTCGTCAGAGGAGTCTGACGTGAAGTCCGCCGATGCCTCGCCCAAGAATCTTGACGAGACAGAGCTCCTAACTGAGAAATGGTCGGCCTCCCTGATGCAAGAATCAAGGCTAAAGGAGCTCGATGCTGAAGGAATAGTGCCCATCGCGATCTGGTTGAATGGAGGCCTACATCCGGTGAGGATTTCCCAACATGTAAAATTGATCATGAATTTGTGGTTTTTGAATCATTTTTCCGTTGTGGGTTCAACATCCCTCCTTCCAAGTTCTTTTTGAATGTACTTGATTGGTACCAAATCGAGCTTCACCACTTGAACCCGAACTCCATCATCATGCTTAGCATTTTTGTTCATCTTTGTGAAGCCTTCCTCGGCATCAAGCCGAGTTTGAATCTGTTCCAGTACTTTTACCAGATGAAAAGGTTTAAGGAGAATAAAAGTGCCAGGGGATGTGATTTCCAACTGAGAAACGGAAAGAAGAACTCCTACATCACAGTCCCCCTAATCTCCTCCTGGTCGAGAGATTGGAAAAAACTTTATGTCTCAATGAAGACTCCTACAGGCACCGGTGCTCGAGAAGAATCGAGTCTAGCAAGTTCATCCGCACCAGAGTTATCACTCCTTCTGATGTGCGTTACTTCTAGCCCTTCAAACTTTTCCTCCACTTTTTGCACCTCGTACAAGTAAGCCGTCATATTATCGTCTGAGCACTGGTACTCCTTTTGCACTTGGTTTACGACTAGTTGTGAGTCGCCTTTCATAAGAAGTCGCTTGATTCCAAGTGACGTAGCTATGCGGAGGCCATTTACCAGTCCCTCGTGTTCTACAACATTGTTGAAAGCTTTAAAATATAATTGAACAACGTACCTAAGTTTGTCGCCCGTCAGAGATTTGAGTATGATGCCAGCCCCCGAGCCTTGAAGCGTGAGCAATCCATCAAAGAAGAGCATCCAGTGGTCCTCGACCACACTTGACTTAGTTTTGTCAACACTTGTTCATTTTGCGATGAATTCTGCTAGTACTCCCGACTTCACGCTTGTGTGTGGTGCATAGTGTACGTCAAACTCATTGAGTTCAAGCGCACATTGGGCGATTCGTTCAGTAGTCTATCTATTGCGTATGACGTCCTTCAATGGATATGTCATCACGATAGTGACCTTATGCGCCTGAAAATAGTATCGTAGCTTCCAGGAAGACATCAAGATTGCATAAAGCAATTTCTGCACTTGTGGGAATTGTAGTTTCGCATCATGTAGGACTTCGCTCGCATAGTAAATAGGTTTCTGGACCTTGGCCTTTTTCTCTGGCATTCCTGTTTGACCACCAAAATCGTGTTTACAACTTTTTAAGTCCTTGAATGCGTTCTCTGCTTCTTTCATCCACTTGAACCGGTCGTGTTTCTCCAGCAGCTTGAAGAATGGCATCCCTCATTCGCCCATCCTGGAAATGAATCGACTAAGGGTTGATATACATCTTATTAGTTTTTGAACCTACTTCAGTGTTCAAGGTGACCGTATCTGGTCGAGAGCCTCGATTTTGCATGGATTAGCTTCAATGCCTCGACTTGACACCAGGAAGCTGAGAAGCTTGCCAGACGGCACGCCAAACGTGCACTTTTCAGGGTCAAGCATCATGCAATAATTCCTGAGGTTGTTGAATGTTTCCTTGAGGTCATTAATCAATGCATCTTCGGTTCTAGACTTGACTACAATATCATAGACATAAGCTTCTACATTGCGCCCAATCTGGGGTTGTAGACAATTCTGAATACATCCTTGATACGTAGCATCGGCATTCTTCAAACCAAAAGGCATCTTTACATAACAAAATACATCAAAAGAAGCAGTAAAAGCAGTTTCTCCTTGTCCTCAACTCTCATGTTGTTTTGGTGATACCCCGAATAGGCGTCTAGAAAACACAGCAACACACAACCTGTCGTGGAGTTGACTATCTGGTCAGAGGAAAAGGATCATTGGGGTAGACTTTGTTAAGATTGGTGAAGTTGACACACATTCTCCACCTGCCATTAGCCTTCTTAACGAAGACAGGATTCGCGAGCCACGTAGGATGCCGATCTTCTCGAATAAAGCCCGCCTTTAGGAGTTTGTCGACCTCATAATAGATGGCTTGCTTCCTATCCTCACCATATCTTCATTGCTTCTGCACCACATGTTTGGTGTCAGATTTAACAGCTAGTCGATGCTTGATTACTCCCTAGGGACCCTAGACATATCGGACGATTGCCATGCAAACACATCTTTGTTTGCTCGGAGGAAAGTAACAAGCTCGAGTTCTTATTTGGGGTTGAGACCAGCCCCGACCTTGACCATCTTGGCTGGTTCAGACGGGTCGAGGGGGCGCTGCCTTGACACCACCATTAGTTCTTTTGTCCTTGGCGCCGTTGTTGGTCTCTTCCTTTGTGGCATCGTCGGACTAGGATGTGCTAGCAAGGCTTATGAACCTAGAGTCACCGACGACTTAACGCTTCTAGCGCTTGGACTCCACACCTTTTAAAGTAGTTGACGATCGACTGAAGTGTTCAACTATATCTAGGTTCTGCTTGTTGCACTTGACTGCTGCTCATTGATCTCCTTTGGTAGTTATGACCCCTTCAGGGCCCGTGATCTTGAGTGTCTGGTATGCATAATGCACGACAACCATGAACTTACCTAGCATTGGGCAGCCTAATATCACATTGTATGCCATCTCGAAAACCGTGACATCAAAGGTAAGCTTCTCTGTGCGGAAGTTATCGGACATGCTAGACGTGACTGGCAACTCGATTTGGCCAAGGGGCGTCGTCAACGAATTGGGGGTTATGCCGTGGAAAGGCTCAACTCTCTTCTTGAGCTCCGACCTCTCAATCTCCATCTTGTCTAAAGTCTTGGCGAAGATGAGGTTAAGCGAACTACCCCTATCAACCATGGTTCGAGAAACTTTGATGTTGAAGATAGTCGGCTGTACCACAATTGAATATCGACTAGGATGGGGGACCGCATGCAGATGGTCAACTTGGTTAAAAGTAACCAGAACTTTCGACCACCTAAGGTATCGAGCAGGCCTGGTGAGAGCCAGGTTGATTTCTCGTTCGACCGCCTTGTACTGTCTTTTGGATTCGTACACGGCGAATCCTCTGAATATGTGTGCCAAATTTTGGTCAGGCTTGTGGAACTTGAGCTCGTCACCTTTAGCGTCTGGCTTAGCCTCTTTGTCGTGGTGCTCGATAGTTGCGGCTTTGAGCTTTTCTTCGACCTTCTTTTTGAGGACGTAACATTCGTTGAAGTCATGCTGATTGGTCCAATGAATGGGGCACCACTTGTTGCCACCTTGACTTAGGCCTTTACTGTCCCCGGTATTGCGCGACTTGCTCATATCGACCATGGCTACGGTCATGTCCGGACCCTTGCGCTTGTCACCAGGCTTGCCCTTCTTCCCCTCGTTCTTTGAGGACTCAGGATTGTCCTTGCCAGGTTGAGGGTTTTTGGTATGTGCCTAAGCTTCGCTTTCTTTATAGATTTGTCAGCCAACTCAAAGAGCTCCTTGACCGTCTAGATTTTCCAGGTAGCAAGCTTCTCGACCAGATCTGTGTTCTTGACGCCTCTCTTGAAGGCGATGATGACCGATTCATCGAAAATATCTAGGATCGTGTTTTGCCTCATCCTTTTCTTGGTTCAGTTGATGGAGATCATTCTCCATTCCTGAGCGCTCGAAAGTACCCTGGAAGTTGGCTATGAACTGAGCCTCCAACTCAGCACATGATCGGATCAAGTTAGGAGGTAGGTTCAACAACCAGGACCTTGTCGGTCCATCAAGCGCGGTTAGCAGGTAATTGACCATTACCTTGTTATCGCCACCCGTTCCTCGGATAATGGTGGTATAGATCTGCAACCACTCGTTGGGGTTGAGCTTCCTGTCGTACTTCTAGATCAGGCCCGCTTAAACTTCTCGAGCCATCGTATCGAGTGGAGCTCTGGGACGAAGGCTTCGCAACCTCCGTCGAATTTCTCAGGATGTGGAGAAGAAGGACTGTCACGCCTACCCCTTTGAATAGGGGAGTCACATCGACCGTTTCGTCCTAGAGATCTATGATCGTTGTAGCATTGATCATCCTCACGGTGTTCCTCACAGTTGTTATTGATAACCTCTCATAAGTCACGTCTATTGTCAGGGATGAGGTTCCTTAGGTCTCCCTGATTTCTGCGCTCATGGACGAGGCAGTTACAGTTCGACCTGCAGGGTTATACTCGGGGTCGACCTCCCGAGCTGCCTGCTTGCGACCCTTCTACTCGAGAGCATCTAAGTCTGTGGCTCCTCAAACCAGCACCTTGCCGGCTAGGGGACCTATAGGCGCTAGGATTGTTCACTCGAGCAACTTGGATCTGAGCCGCATTGAGTAGGGTCCTGACCTGATTAACCATAGGGGTTAAAGGATTCGTCAGATTCAACTTTGTAAGATATCTCAGAATTAGATGGGCTCCCTAGACATCAGCATCTAAAGTGCTAAAAATGTCACTGCCGAGGCTTGGCTACGGTCGAGCCGACGAAGCCTCGTGATGGCTGCCTTGAGGGAGTTCGTTCCTTGATATCGAGACCAGTACGGGTGGAGGTGTGCCTACTGGAAGCCGTCGTTGAAGACCAGGAGGCGTCGGTCCTCCTGTGGTTCCTTGATGATCGATGGTATTAGGAGCGTATAGAGCTCCGGCTGCAGATGTGCCCGGCCGTATATCTCCAACATTGCCAGCGTTGGCAGCCGCTACTGCTGGATCCTCGGGGATTTCCATGCCATTATTCACCACGGCGTTCGAATCTACCGCCATCGGACCGGCAGGTGGGACCTTGATTCCTCTAGCCATAAACATGAATCGATCTGTTTGGCTGCTCTGGTTGTTGAATGAGCCGTCGTCACCACTCGCGTCGCTGTCGGTGTCCATGAACTACAGAACATTGGGCTCCTTAGGATCTCATTCAAGGTGTCCCACCTCGCGGTACGCATCCAATGGGTTGGACTCGAGAATACTAGTGTGGATCAGTCCACCCTGATTGTCCTAGCGGAAAACCATAGTTCCGAATGTGATCTCCGATCCAGCCGAAGGCGATTCGAGAGAAATTGCTAGTGACTCGAAGCGGTCGTAGAGTAATGACAAAGTCACCGAGTATCTCCTGTGGCCTTAGTGATTGCGTTGAGTTAAAGATGAGTTGTATTCCTTCGAAAAAAGAGTATTTTTCAGGGGTCTAGGTCCTCGCCTTATATAGGGGTTTTGTACCATCTCCTATCTCGCCGTAGTCAATAGAAGTCATTCATCTTATTCACAAAAAAAGATCAGATAAATTCGGCTGGGATACTAGTTGTTCTTGAGTTGGGCAACCAATCAAGACCTTCCTAGTATGCGCCTTCTGGATCTCCGGGAGTATAATGTACTGTAGATTCGGTTTCGTATATCCGGAGTTGTTAAGCATGCACACGGTATACCTTATCTGTATATGGTATGCTCTTTATGCATATATACCTCATAGTTAGATATTCAACAATCCACGAAAAGTCGCATGGCCTCTTTAACAAATCCCTTCTTTGCATACATCGCAATAAGAGAATTCATCACTGATTCGTTATCCTCAAGCTCCAACCGAACAACAAGAGCATGCACAGGACCGAACAATCCTAATGCACCCATCAAAGAGCAGGCTTGAATGACACTCAACATTGTGACATTGTTGGGGAGGATGCCATCTTCCAGCATCATGACGAACACCTTGAGGGCTTCTGCTAGCATCCCATTGAGCATGCACCCTGATATGATGGCTGTCCAAAAAATAACATCCCTACAGGGTAATCCAAGAACCAGCCTTCGCGCGATGGTCGCATCCCTAACCTTGGCATACATGTTGACCAACGAGCCAACCACGAACGGGTCACCATAGAACCCACCTGCCATGAGGTAGTCATGTATCATCCTTCCCACCCTCTAGTCCCTGGCGAGCCCGTAGGCCTGCAGGACCGCGACCACCGTGAACTCGTTGGGGCGGAGTGTGTTTCCCCTGCCCTGGTCGGCGCCCTAGACCAACATGTCTAAAAAGGCGCGGAAGGTGTCCAGGGGCGCGCCGCGGCGGCAGTGCGAGGAGATGAGGGAGCCATAGGTGGCAGTGTTGTGGCGGGCATCGAGCATGTAGAGAGGACGGGAGAGGAGGCCACATTGGAGGTAGGCATGCAGGAGGGAGTTCGACGTGACGAGGGGTTGTGGGGAGTGAAGCACGCCAAACTTGAGGAGGGCGGCATGGAGCGTGGAGGTGAGTGGCGCATCACGCCGCTCTGCGGCCCCACAGAGTAGGCCAATGGAGGTGGGAGTGGCGGTGGTGCCTTGGGCAGGCAGTGGGAGTAGAGGTGAGGAGGGGGTGGAGCAGAGGTGCTGTGCAGGGCAACAATTTTGGGAGGAAAAGCGCGACAATCTAGAAGCGGTTTGTGCACAAGGGTGATGAGGATGGGGTGGCGAGGCTAGGTGGCCCGGTTTTTCTCAGTTTTGGGTGGTTTTTCTTCGGATGTTTTCTGGTTTTTTATTAGGTGGAGTGGGGAACGAAAGGTGGGAGGGGTGACGCACGATCAACTACTGCTTTATATAGTAGAGACTATATGATCGTGTATATGGCTAGTCAAATATTTATGCTGTTGTGTTGGAAATTTGAATGCCTAGCAACATGAACTCAAATTGACCTAACTTTTTCATCCCAGGCAGATCCAATTTAAAATCGATGGAATCTATCACTTTTCACTCAAACGTGCACACACTGTTTTTCCCGCTCACAACCAGTGGATGTGACTATTTTCCTTGAACATGATCGGACTTAATTCATGTAACCATAGGTTATTATGAGGAGTTCTGGGGCCAAAGTGGTTGCTTGAAAGTTAGGTCTAATAATAGAGCAACACAAGCCAACAAAAGGTTGGCAGGTAAGCCTCACTGGTTAGTCGTCTTCTTGGCCTCATTTCCATGGGAGCACAGCAAAGAAGGCAGGGAACAGACAGCTAGAAGAAATCAAAACTCCATGTGGATCAGTTGACCCTGCCCCAGCTGTGAGCACATTGAAGCCGCCCCTCGGCCGTCGGATCGGCGTGGTCCGCGTGATCGGACGGCTGAGGAGCCGGGTTAACCTGCAGTATCATTGGGTTTGTTTTTTCTTTTTTGTTAGCCTGATTTTCATGAGGGTTATGGGGCTTTGGCCATGGATCCAATGCTGCTCTTTGTTTTAGGCCACTATGGTTTATACTACCGGAGCATATCATGTGCCTCAAGGTCATGGCCTGTGACAGTGAGGTAAACTAAATTTTTATGATGAGGTAAACTCAATTTCTTTTACTGCAGAGCATTGATCAATGAGGAGAGTACTCTCACTATTATTTTTTTGTTGGAACATTAGTGCTCCCATTATTAGCATGATGGCAACCTTTGTAAGATGCAAAGGATCAATAATTTTGCTAACCAGGGTTCCTTGCTTTGCCACTACTTGTGCTGTTTGGCGACCCTTTTTATTCGAGAAAGAGGTTTGGTTGTCCTGCAAAGAAAGGGAGAGGTTTGGTGGTGTGAATGGTTGTGATCCCATGAGCCCAAACTTCTGGTCCTCTTGTGTCATGTCAGCAATTCACCTCTTGATGCTCTGTCCAGCTAGGAAAAGTCTATATTCCATGTGCTGAAAGCAAAAAGACACAAAATATTAGTATATGACTTGGAATCTAATTCCCTTTCCCCTCTCTCTATCCTCATCTGTTTCACACGACATGGAGAACTTTTTTTTTTGAGAAATTTTTAGTTGCATCTGGCTTTCTAAATCTGATTCATTCCGTTTAAGTCAAATTTATGTCACTCGGATCAGTTTCTCTTCGATTTTAATACAACGGCACGTAGTTCTTTTGCGTGTTCGAGAAAAAAAAATATTAGACCGTAGCAACAAGCAGTTCCAACCAATGAGTTCTGCTGAGTAACAGTTGATACATCAATATAAGTAAACTAACACTTCGATTTAGATCTAAAATGATGTTCCAGTTCTCTTCATTTCAAGTCAAGGAACAGTTGTGATGTGCATGGATGTCAAACCAACCTATTACCCTGACACAGTAAGGCATGAATTGGTACCGAACCTAACTACATAGCTGATACAACCCAGAAGAGTGTTCTTGGCACCTCACTTTACTATGAGCAGAGAACACATGCTGACAGACCACCAAACTGTGCTATTCCTTGCATGGTTGGATTTAATTAAATTGCCTGCAAACAAGTTTCATGTGACAAATAAACAAATGCATATCTCCATCGGCAACAGTAAAAAATATGTGATATACGAAAATCTTTCCAGGGTGCAAAGAAAAAGTAAGGCTTGTTTAGCCAAAAGGTCAGCATATCCACACGGAACACAAGATCACCCATCTGTATTCTTAGTTCACAGTTTGTTCGGAAAATAACTAATTTCCCTGCCAATCAAAAAGGAATTGTGTCTAATTCCCCTGACCCAGATAAGCCCTCAATTGGTGGTAGTCCTTTCCTGAGTTCATTGCATGAACATTTTCTTAGACCTGTGAAAATTGAGGACCGGCCAGACTTCATTTCCAGGCCTCAACTGCTACTTCTTCTAAGCCATAGAAAAATGCTCTATACTTCAGATGTCCATACATGTCGGTCGGTCGATCGTGTCAGAATCTTCGGTTCATCTTGAGCCTTCCAGTACATCAGTTAGGTTGGATCTGGCTTGTACTCGGTCAACTTCAACATCTGCCTGAGTTCAGCCCCTTTACCTCCTCCTGTCCTTCACGTCAATAATACAGGAGTTGAAACTTGGAACAGCCAAGCCTATGCTTTTGAAAAACACATATTTGATCGGAACACAGAGTTCACACGCTACAAGTTCAGTTGTTGACAACATAGAGTTGTTAGCAGGGGCGAAGCTACATTGTGGCTGCTGGGTGCACATGCATCCCCTCCCATCTAAAAATACCACTAAACATAGGAACGATAAACAGTAAATTAACAGTAATTTTGTGAATAGTAACCCTGCATGCATCCTCGTTTAGATTTGGCTTCACCCCTGGTTGTTAGTAACTGAATAGATGAAAAAGATCAAAATCATACTAGCACAACATTCATAATATTCAATAGCTGACAACAAGAACAAAACTCATCGGAGTATAAAGGAACGACACGACCATCCCACCCCATTACATTTTACACACATACCACAGCATTCATAATAACTGAATAAGCTCCACGGCACAAGTTGTGAAAAAACAAGGCTACAGAAAGAACAGGGCCAGACATACGAAACTATGCGTTTCATTGGCAAGCCGATGCTGGGCGTCCAAGAAGGATGTGCATCACGTTCATTTATCAGGTTGCCACCACCAATGGCCTCCTGTGGCCATGCAGCAGCTGCCGCAGCTGCTGATACCCGCTGCGGTAGTGTTCAAGGGAGAAGCACAGCTGCCTGATGGCCTCCCGCTTTCCCTCGGCGCTCTCCGAGATCACAAGCTTCTGATTCTCCACCACTTCCTCCAGCTCAGAAACCCGTGCACGCAGCTCTGACAAGGACTTGCGCGCAACTTCAGACTCTGCCATCAGCTTGGCGTGCTCGAGCTGAAGCTGATTCAGGTGGTGATCCATCTGCTTCATATTTTCATCACGAGTCATAATATCAGTTAGCAGATTGGCCAACTTATCATCAACTGTGGCTTTCTCAGATGACAATAATTCGAGCTTGCTCCTGAGATTAGTAAGATCTTGATTCAGCACAGAAATTTGCTTCTCGCTGTTGAGGGATTCTTCTTCCTTGTCAACATAGACTTGCATAAGCTCTGCCTCTACGGAGGACAGTTTGCTTTCAAGAGAAGCATTCACTTCAGACAACTTTAAAAGATCAGCACTAAGAGAGGACTGCTCCTGTGACTGTTTCTCCAATGAATCACACGTTACTTGTTCCATCTCCTTGATCCGGTCTTGAAGTATTGATTTCTCTTCTAAGGCTCTTTCTAGCTGGGCTTCCAGGTTCTTGATGGTTTCTGGTAGCTTAGCAACCTCTCTACCTGAAACCTCAAAGTCCTTAATAAGTTGCTCGAATTCGATATTACGTTGTTTGAGTACTTCTTTCTCCTCTGCAACCTTTTCTAACTCTGCTTGTGTATTCTTCATTACTTCTTGCAGCTTCACTATCTCAGAAGCCGAATATTCTAAGCTGTGAGCTGCCTGTTCAAGCTCTTCAATCTGAGACTCGAGCTGCAATTTCTCCTGTGACATTTTTGCTAGGTCATCTAACAAATTCTTGATAACTCGCTGGAGGTTTCTAAGTTCAGCCTCAATAGTAGACTTATCATGCAGATATTTCTCTGAGAGTGCTCCAACCTCATGCTTGAACTTATCAATTTCAAGATCACGATGCGCCAATTCAACCTCAAACTGCTTAGAAGCTGAGGCCATTGCTCCTTTCAGCACTTCGATCTCGTTTTTGTGCTCCAACAGCACAGCTTCCAATACTTCCTTTTCACTGTTGACTTCTGTCAAGCTCTCTAAAGCAGAAGCCCTTTCTTCAAGATCATTCTGAAGGTTGTTGAATTCCATATCTGAACTCTGCAGGTTTTCCTCATGTTCAGAAACTTTTGAGTCGGTACCAAAATCACATTGGCAATGCATGTTCTTTTCCTCTAAAGCGTCAAGTTTTTCCTTTGCTTCATGAAGCTCGTCTTCTAGCTCAATAATTTTTTGGCTCAAGGCATAAAAAATACTGCCATTTTTCTCTTTGGCCTCTTCAAGCTCTGAATCAGATTCCGAAGATTCACTCCCTTTCTTGAAAACTTCAGAGCTTACACCAGAGCCAATTGAAACATCAGAGAAATCTGGTAGGGGGTTTTGCTTTTGCTGCGGCATCTTTTCTTGCATGTCAGACTCTGGAGACGGAGAAGAAGATTGTGTCTCAGAATCTGATTCAGAGATACCAAAAGAACCATGTGATTGCAGACTTGATGGAATATTTTTGCGCAGTTCTCCAGTCACACTGTCATACCGCTCAGCAAGAGCACGATACATGTGATAGAAGTTCTTGACATGAGTAATAAGCAAAGGGCGTTTCTGGTAATACGCCTCAGCCTTTTCTGCAGAGAATTCACCTTCATCCTCAACGAACCCCAGCATCTCTTTTACTTGCTTCTCCATTTCTGTTCATTTAAAAGAACATTATATTCAGAAAACAACCTGGCATGCCTAGTTAGAGTGAAGACTAATAAGTATCTAAACCATGCAGGACTGAGCCGCTACAGATCACCATGTATAGCAAAGAACAACACTGTCTGGTTGTTTGACAAGCATAGAAGATCACAGTCCTTAACTTCTATATTCTCAGAGAGCCACTTAGAGTTTTGCGGACTAATATGGCTACCCCACCACCATGAGTTGGTTTTTCTTGACTGTGCCCTTTGAGTTCTCTTCATCTTCACCAAAATATAAGAAAATCTCCTTTAAGATGCAGACCTAATTGAGATTCAAAAGAAACAGCTGTGAATAGTGGGAAGTGAGAGCAAGATACATGCAACAATATTAGACTTGTTAGGGAAACAGCAACTGTGCTGGAAAGAGGATCTCCTGTACAAATCAATAAAAAAACTAAGATAGCTCGATTAAATCATTTCAACATTCATAACAATGTAATCAATGAAATAAAGGAAAACAACAAGCAGTAAAGTCCCAAAAATGTAGATATGCAGAAACTGCTGACATAACAAGCTCTGGGATGAACTTAAGATCCCATTAAGTAACTTACCTGTACAAAGGAAAAATTAAATATATGCAATGCTCTGGACAACAGAGTAGATCTTGCATGCTCTATAGAACATGGCAATAACCAATAATTCCTCTGAAAAAAGCCCAACCTGATCCTAATGATAAGGATGGTGAGAAGCAAGACTAGCAATCAGATGCAAAATGCCAGGACCAGAAAAATGGCAGGTACCAAAAAGAGGAAAAGGGTCATATCATCATGATCTTATATGCATCATTGTCATGAAGCCCAGGATTAGCAGCGATATGCTATCCAAATAATAGTAACATGGAGCGAATGACAGTGACATTTTTATTTATAAAAGAAGGACAACATACTACTTAAGAAGCCATCTGAAAAATAAAAAAATGTGCAGGCTAAATATTTAGTGCAAATGTGCAAATAATTCTGCAAATACCATTCTAGATAAGGAGTATAACATAAGACAGCATCAGAGGAAACAAATCGCCCGCTTTCATGAGCATAGTCTTATCAACATAAATTGGTAGCATACGTGTATATTTGTGTATTTCAAAAACTGACAACACTGGAATTGATCGGAACTTGTAGCTACCAATTATATACACAATAAAATGGCTGGGACTTGGTTCTAACAAGTCCAACTGCCAAATACATAGCAACTACAGCTCTACACCTGTTAGGTAGGTCAGAGAACTGGATTCGGTGAACTGGGAACAAACTGAAACACAGACAAGAAGAATGGACAGCACAAAAATGTACCCCACATTGATCAAAACTTCTGGGTTCAAGCAAGATGTTGCAAACTTGCAACCAAAAAAGTTCTTGTCAATGTCCATCCATCTAAATAAGACCACTCAATTTAATATTATTGAAGGTCTGGGATCCACAAAACATGGCAGGGCTCACACCTAGATGGGCACATGGAAGATCAGTGTTTCTGTGTGATCAGTTTCATTCAGGTAACAGTAGATAAAGTGACAGTTTCCAGCTGCTCCAAACAAAGAAATACAATTCAGAACCGAAGTAATGCATTTCTTTTCTTCTGATTTCAATCCATGAATAAATGAATTTATGAGCTCTAAAAGAAACTTAATTCCCATTCATTTCTAGGGGGCATTTACTCTATGCATGGGAACATGGGACGAACTGATGCCATTCGTAGCCCATGCCTTTGCAGAATTCAGGTTAATTCTCATCCTGACCACACATTATACTATCATGAATTCAGATGAACGTTCCTAAATTTCTAAAGCAAAGTAACGAAAGCATTAAATAAGCTTCTATACAGAATCACCGAAACCGAACGCTACGATCGTCCTCACGCGCCAGAACCCGGGGGCGTTACCAAACCGAGAACCACATCACCGGAGTTCGTCAAGAGATCAACAACCATCATTCCAAATGGGGAAAGAAAAAGGGACCACGAGATCACGAAGCAATGAAAGAGCAAGCGAGCGTCGCAGAAGGAACCAAGACGAAAGAAAGGGACGAGGAGGGGTTACCGGAGCCCGGGGAGTCGTTGAGCGGCGCCGGCGCGCAGGAACGGAGGCAGAGCGCAGCCAGCGGGGCAGCAGTGACGGAGAATGGGGAGCGCCAAAGCCCAGAACCCATCGAGGCGTGGGGCTCTTGAGGGTTGAGGCGCAGTTACCGTAATGCCCCTCGAATCCTTGCTAGGCTGGAGGCGTTTAACGTTGGGAAATAATAAGTATTTTTTTTATTCGATCTTCAAAGTTAGATTTTGATTAAGATTTTTTATAAAAATATATCATTTATAGCTGTAAAATATATATAGTGTGAAATTATTTTAAATTACGAATTTATTTATATAATTTTTATTTATTAGATACTTTTATAGTTTGATTAAATATTAGTTAAAATATATAAAATTTGATTTAGAGTAAATGGGAGGGAGGGTGGTTCGTTGGAATCGAGCGATTAATCATCCTTCTGTGGGCCCGCGCGGCCTGTTTTCTGGAAGCCTTGGATCATGGTAGACGGCCGGGCGGGGAGCAGGATCCTCCGTTTCTTCTGGCTGTGTGGCTTTTCGTCCTCTCTTTTCTTTTCTTTTATGCTAAAATCTAAAAACTGCATTGCATGCTTTAGGTATGTTTGGATATAAAGTATTTTTGAAGTTTTTAGGCAAAACTATGGTTTCTTAAAATTGCTGTGTATTGAAAACTTTGATGTGTTTGGATACAATAAAAACTATGGTTTTAAAAACCAAAGTATGCCCAATATCATGGTATTTTTGGAGTATTTAAAAATCCACTTCTCACCTCTTTTTCTGAAAACCGAGCTTTGGCTCGCATGATGATTTGCGTTATACTTCGGCTAAAAAAATTCTGCTCATACATTACTCAGTGCATACACGTGTACCAGTAAATTTATATTTTACATATCACGGTGTTAGCCTATGATAAATTTGAACATGATCTGGCCCATACAAATTTTACTTGTTTACACACAAATGGATACATATCGGTTAGGTACTGTTACATTCAAAAGCTAATAAATAGATATAACGCTGTAGAATTGTTCCACATATGGATATGCATAGCTTGTTTAGTTTTTTTATTATAATGACATGTTAGCCTAATAGCTATTTCCTTGAAACAAAATATTTTACTTAATACTGCAGATACCAAATACTTTATGGTTTTCCTAAAACTGTAAAATATTGTTGTATTTCACAAATGGTGGTATTTCATCGCACGCATTTAAAAAACTGTAGTTTTCAGAAACTATGGTTTTTAGGCATTGTAACATCCAAACAGGCTCTTAGTCTTATGTTATGCACATTTATTTTGCTCCTTAAAGTATACAAAATTGTTTGCGAGTTTGAACTAATTGCTTTTCTAAAATTTGCTTGCAACAAAATTATTCACAAATTGTTCCCTTTTTATTGAAAATATGTAGTAGCTAGATCTAATATCACCTTTGAATCGTTCTAATTTGTTCATAAAATTTGTTGAACTCCCACTTTGAATTGTCTTAACCTATTTCTTAAATTTATTACGGATTCATTCTAATTTGCTTACGATTTTTTACAAAACTACTTATATATTGCATTTAAGAGGTAGATGAACAGGTGAATTTTGTTATCAAATGTTTTATCTGTTTCTGCCACGCATTAAAACTGTACATACATACTTCAGTTTTACAGTATTCACACCTATTCTTGGATCGAGTTTCAACCACCACGACGCTTCTATCCTTGTAATATCCTGAGCCGTTGGATGTAAGTTGTGGACAACATATATATATATATATATATATATATATATATATATAGGACACCTATTTCATACTCCTAGGAGTATATATATATATATATATATATTTATTTACATTTTCAGTTGTGTGTCACACATGCGACAAGACACTAGTTTCGTACGGTCTTGAAACATCGCTGTAGGCCGTCCCGTACAGCTTGTTTCCTCTCTTACATTCTGCCCTCAATCCAAGCTATATAGATTCTCAGGATTCTGGTCTTTCATCTGTAGCTGGATTACCCCTTGGGTTGGGATAACTTGAATCTGTTTTGTTTAGTTTTTCACTAAGCAATTGCCTTGATTACTTATCAAATCAAAATCACATTCTTAAATAACTTTGCTACTGTTACGGTATAGCAGTTGTCCCAGAAAAAGGTAGATAAAGACTGTAAGATCTTAAAAACTCTAGAGCCTTTCAAACGACCATCCTTCATATACCGTTACGGTTTACAGTACTGTTCTTTTTTTTTCTTTTTGACAAGCACAGGTTCACACAATTTGCCAACATGTCTATATGTGAAACCAGGCAGGGGGGCAAAATTGTAACGCACATCTCTAAGCAAACATCGGAGTTACACACAGGAAACTATACATTGGAAAACTATCACACACAGACGCACAAGCAAGACCGTACACACAGATAAGCCATTTCAAGTTTGCTCCGATTTTGTTCTGGTCACTTGGTTGAACTGCCATCAGCGACCGCTTGCACTTTCTTCTCAAGCTCAGGTTTGTTAGCACCGACGAGCTTGTCGACTTGCTGCCCATTCTTAAGGAAGAAGAAAGTTGGGGTTGCGCGGATATCCCATGATGAGCTGAAATCCTGTACATAAACACAAATAGAATCTGATCAATCCTGGAAGCACCAGGGCAAACATGCAGTCCCTCACAGATTATAACTTTTGAACTTGCTAAGCATGGAGCTGACCTGACAGGATGACAGTATGCTTCAGCTAATAGGAGTAAACAGGCATGTACTACATATCTATTTGCTTATTTTTAACAAACAAAAATGCTACAGCAGAAACTACAGCTATAAGTGGCTACCCCCACACGCAGCTTTGTTTAACAAGCAGCACCCTTCCTTTCTTTTCAAATGCTTCCTCAGTCAACCAGCAGCTTATTCGATTGATAAGATGCTTTGGATCATCACCACAGGTTTAGAACTCATTTGCAAGATTGATGTTGCATAGCTTAGAATCTTGGCCAGAAGAAAAATGTGACTGGATGGCATTATCCAAGTCAACATTCAAGATTTTGACGCTCATGTGGATGGCAATTAAGGAGAATTTCATAGGGAAGACCGGAACACTTAGGGTACACCAAGATCCTGCAGTGTGTTATTCAACACGGCTGAGACTTACACCAATTTGCTTATGATGCCTTTAATCTTGTCTTGTTAATTAACCCTTAACAAATGAAGTTTGCGTTAAATGCTAACAGGATCAACTGACAAACAACGTTATTTATCAGATTAACAGCATCAGAGACAACCATGTTCTTAAATTCAAGAAGAATCTGAAGTGATGTATATTTCAAAGGATTGATCAACACGAGTAAGATTGAGCTTACCATTAGGTCATCGACATCTATCATCAAGAACATGAGTTGAGGGTAAGTCTTTGACATTTCAGCATAGATAGGTGCAATGACGCGGCATGGCCCGCACCAGGAAGCGCTGAAATTTGCCACAACCTACAAGAGAAATCGAGAAGTATAACAGATAAATGTACAGATGTTAAAAGGTGAATCCTCATGTATCGGTTGACGGTTCACAACTTCAGACAGCTAGGTGGACTTTCAAGAGAATTAAGAGCTAAGGGGTATCAAAAAAAAAAAAAGTTCAAGACCACCATACAACAGTTCTTACAGATGCTAATATTGTCCATTTTATTGAACAAGGACCGTGCATGTAGAGTCCTATTACAAAAATCTGCAAAAACTTCAAGCCCTCCAGCATATTATTGGGTTTCAAGCTGACACATCCTCATATTTTCATACAAGTTTTTCAGCCAAAAATTTAACGAGATGAATCGGCAAATCATGTTAATGGTTAAGACAACAAAAGCTGGCAGCAAATCACTTTCCGTAGACAATTTGTGACCTGTAACTGGTTATATTATGAGCTTCATTGCCCCCATCAAGATTTCAGTTTCTGATTCTCATAGTATAATTGCATAAGTGTTTTTTGCAATTTCCCCTTTTATTAAAGAATTAGGCATGGTAGTAAGCAGGTTATGTATACTGATTTTTTGAACCTATTAGATCCATATCATTGCATTCACAATGCACACTGAAGGATTTAAACACCAAGTAATACAAATACATAACAAACATCACAAGAAGCAAAAGATTTCTCTGGTCCCTCAATCAGATTGCCAGTTCACTTACAATTTTCCCATCTCTGTTTGCTTCTGCAATCTTCTGATCCCAGTTCTCTTTGCTTGTAATAATATGCACATTTCCACCTTTGAAATCAAGCTTTTCTTCCTCATCGCGATGTGCCTGACCAAAAGAACAAAAAAATGCACACTCAAGATTATCATCCATGAAATATATTAAAAAAATATATCTGAATTGAACATTATTCCAGAAGGCTCGGCTCACCTTCCCCACACAGCATCCCATTGTAAACTTCAATCAGCAAGGCCAGCACACCAGTGAACAAAATGCTGCCTAAACAATGGCAGACCAGTCAATATCTATATAAACAAAATGCATTTTCTGCATCTAGAAAAATATGGACACGTTCTTGGAACATTAGATTTCATGGGGGAGAGAATTTCTCATCTTGTACTCTTGTTGCATCAAGTGACATCAAACAAAAGAAATTTTGAGCACACATGCCAGTGGCAAACTCCCACCATAGCTATGGTCCCAACAATACAGAAACAGTCCAATCACTCTGATGCCTCTCTTGCCCATGATCACTCAGAGACAGATAAACTGTTCGAATGGCAACAGATATACTACCGGTGCCTCCCAAAACTATGTGTATCTATTTCAAGCTTCAACACACCTTCAACGAACAAATCAAGCAAGCCAAACCCGGCCAGCCCCTGCTTATAGAAGTATAAAAGCTTGAGAGCCTGATAAACAGCCTAATCTAGAATAATCTCATCATCATTATGACCTTCACCAGTGACTGTAAATGTCTCAGCAATCAGCCCCCGGGTGCTATTCTTGTCCCAATCCATCCCAACTAAATCCCAAAAACTACCATCGCGACGATAAACAAGTTATTATGTCGCCCCTCTTTTTCTTGTTGCACGAAACACCCGCAATTACCCATGGAATAGGAGATAAGAGTCGAGTAATCGACACCGACTAGCTCGCATGAACCCTACCCCCACGGAATCCAACAACCCAAGAGCATCGACGAAGAAAAAAATATTTCTTCTTCCGAAGCAGTAACGTTTCCAAATGGATCCGCAAGGACCGCGTCGGGAACCGTCGGAACGGACCGAGTGAGAGAGGAACCGAGCAAGATTCACCTGGGATCGTTTCAAGGGGACCCCAGCTGCCGCCTGCGGCCGCAGAGCCGACGGACGGAGGAGACCGCGACGCTGGATCTCCGCGCGCGCAACCGAGAAAACCTGATTCGATCGACGGCACCAGCCTCAACCCTCCCTCGCCACCGCCGTGCTGTTTGGTTCTTGGATGAACGGAGGAGTAAAAATCTGAAGAGTTTGATGCCGCTGGGGATGAGGAGGGGGAAAGGGAAAGGGAAAGGGGGCGGACGTGGAAATATTATGCAGCTCGTGTTTCTTTCTGAAGACGAGGCGACGACGACGACGGCGACGGCGACGACGACAACGACCCGCGGCCGCCGCCCGCTTGGATGGTTCCAGCCAGCTTCCCACGTGAGTCCGTGACCCGACCCGACCCGACCCACGTGAGCTCGTTTCCGTCCGGGCAAATTGCAACTCAGAAAAAGAAAATTATATTTGCGTGGGGCGTTTTTTTTTCCCTGGTGACAATTTTGTAGAAAACTGTTCATGTGGACTTCTTTTTTAGATGTTTTTCATATGGACTTCTTTTGCGAATGTTGGTCCCCGTGCAAGTGTACAATTAAATCCTCAAAAAATTGTAGAATTATTATTGTGAGGTATATATGTACAACTGAATTTTTTCGCACTTGAAAGAAAAGTTGCATGGTATCAAATTTTCTCGCTCTTAAATTTGAAAAACTATGCCTGGTAGGCAAAAGGTGGTGGTATATTGTGGATGCGACTGGCACATGAATGTCCGATCCGAGTGCTAGTTTGGACGGTCGATTGCCCATCCAGTTTGGCGTAATAAAACAATAGCACACATTATATTTTTCTTAATGAGCTTTTGCAGTAGATTCCTGAAATCTCTTGTGCAGCATTTTGGCGATATTATTTGCAAAGTTGCAGGCAACTTGCGCAGCAAATGGCTAAGAACTTAGGAAACTTTTTATAAAAATTCCATCGTGTCTGAAATTGACAAGCTCACTAATTTCTCAAGTAATACAATGCACTAGATAAAAGAGCCATTTTTTCATCTATAGGGTGTACTACAACATTTATAAATAGTAGTTACAATATTTTTTTAACATGAATGCAAAAATAGATTACACCATTTGAGACTTGGGCATAGTGACGCAAAAAAAAAAAAAAACCATTACAACAAGGATCTTCTTTGAAACTTGATTTTGGTTACTCTTTGAACCTTGTGTGAAAACTATGTGAAAGTAAAATCTATTATGAATCTTCTGTGTGATTTCGTTGCTTAGTCTCTGTGACAAAACAAAACATCTCATACAAACATTACAGTTTTCAATGGAGCCAAATTGATCAACATCTTAGTGGAACCTGGGAGGTATATCTTGGTGGAACCTGGGAGGTATATGCCCCTCCCCTAAGAACATTGAAAAGTAGAAAAAGACATTTTAAAAACTAGAAACTTAGCTTCTATTGTCTTGTCGATTTCCAACTTTTACAACAAATACTGCCAAAAATAAAAACAATAGCACGCATGATATTTTTCTTAATGAGACTTTGTAGTAGATTCTTGAATTCTCTTGTGCAACATTTTGGCAATATTATTTGCAAAGTTGCAAACAACTTGTGCAACAAATGGCTAAGAACTTGGGAAACTGTTTTTATAAAAAAATATCATCATGTTTGGAAATGTTGACAAGCTCATTAACTTCTAAGTAATCCAATGCTCTAGATAAAAGAACCAATTTTTTCCATCTATAGGGTGTTCTACAACATTAAAAAATACTAGTTACAATATTTTTTAACACGAATGCAAAAATGTATTATAGCATTTGAGACTTGGGGTATGGTGGTGCAAATAAAATATAACAACACAAATATTCTTTGAAACATGATTTTGGTTTACTCTTTGAACTTTACGCGAAACCTGTGTGAAAGTAAAATATGTTATGAATCTTCTATGGGATTCCATTGCTTAGTCTCTCTCTCACAAAATAAAACATCTCACACAAATGTAGCAGTTTACAGTAAAGCCAAATCGGCCAACATCATGGTAAAACCTAGAGCCATTTGCCCCTCCACTGAGAACATTAAAACTAGAAGCGTAGCTACTACTATCTTGTCGATTTCTAACTTTTACAACAAATACTTTTGAAAATAAAAACACAGTTGCCACCATGAAGGAGAACTTGAACCACGCTGCCACCGGATTGGTGATGTTCTCATCGAGGATAAGATACAGGGAGATGTACCTCGGGCTCCTCATCATGGCAGCATCGGGGTGGTACTCAATTCGCCACTGATGGCCACCCACGGTGAACAGGCCAGACATTGTGGTTGTGATCTCTCAACATATTCTTAAAATCTTAACTAATTATCATTACACTCGAATTACATAACTACAACTCAACACATACTCCCTCGAGGCATGTAGCATTTCTCATCAATATGTATACATTTGTAGAAGTGATCATGCTGACTTCATTTAGCTAGCCTTGGACATGTGTATGGCTATGCATAGAAGCTTGGAGGTAGAACATGAGCAGTGCAGTTTACGTAGCTGAATAACCATAGTGACAATGTATTCACGGCTGACACGTTGTATCAAGTACATATACCATGGGTGTCTCTATCGATGTACATTCTCTATCACCAACAGGCATGAGGAGGGCGAATCCAGCGCAAATTGTTAGGGGGCCGAGGCTTAAGTACTAATAGTATCATTATTGGTACAAACATGACTGCATAACTGTGTTGCCGCATGTCTAGTGTATATTCACAGGCAGACAGGCTTACAGTCGCAGCGTATTTAGCAAATTACCAATCCCAATCTGCATATGAGCTAGAATTGCTAAACTGATCGAAGAAATTTTATACCTTCTATTATTTTCTCATTTTGTTGTTTCTAAAAGGATAATAATATCGTTTAGATGGGGTGAATAGATGTTTTTTTAAAAAAATTGTCTCTTTTATTGTTGATCTAAACTTGCTGTGAAAAATAAACTAACAAATTTTTATGAGTGAAAATCCTAAATATGCTAGACTCAACTAAGTACATAATCACCTAAATAAAATATAGAAGTTACGATCATAGGTTGATAAAGATTATTCAAAATTAGTAAAAGATATGAAAAAAAAACTTTAGTTAAAATCATAAAAACACTGTTTACCCGAGATTCTAAGTTGACTCGGATACTTCGAGTTTAGATCTGATTATACATAATCCAAACCTTCTGGGTTAAATTCGGAACTTCTGGGTTCAACAGAGAATGAACTGAACTGAAATTAAAGGACGCATAAGGAGTTTTAGCTCAAACCAAATGAAGTTGTGTGTTCCAAATGATGATTCCAATTAGATCCACGGAGAACCTACAATCAATTTCATACGAGCAAGTAGATCGAACAATATGCATAAATGTTGAACAATAACTCAAGAACATGAAAACAAGATTGAAGACACAAGATTTATTTCTCAAAGTTCGGACACCTCCTCTAGAGGTTCCTACATCTCCGTTGAGGGGCTCGGTCACACTTGAGCCGGAACTCTCTTAACCATTTTCCTCTCCAAGCTCGACCACACTTGAGCTTGGGTTTTCACTTTTGATTTCTTCCTTTCTGGAGGCGAAATCGAAGCATTTATAAACTTCCTACGGCACACCACAACCTTGGGTGCTCGCCGGTGACGCCTAGCCACTTAGGAGCTCAAAGCTCCAAGAGTAACAAACGCGATGATGCACTTCTTGCCGATGAACTCGAGTGCTCAAGATGGGAGATACGCTCACTAGCACTCAAACTTGCAATCTCTCAACTCAACTCACTTTTCTTCTCAAATCACACACTAGATTATAGTGGGAGTGAGTTCTTTTGGCTCTAGAAAGTTTTTCTTTCGTGCCCGAGCAGCAGCAAACAAGGGTGAAGGTGAGGGTTATTTATATCATTCCCCCCAAAACTAGCCGTTACACAGTTTTTTTAACTGACCCGGAGTATCCATGTCAATCTGGAGTCTGTGGATTGACACTAGAACGCATAACCGAGAGCTCTGACCGGAGTACAACTCGGAGGGTTCGGACAACTACCAGAACCTAGAGTCTCCGAGTCAACCTGGAGTATTCGGGTGAAACACTTAGGCTTTAATAGACCACTCGGTTCAGAGCTAAACCTGGAGTTTCCTGCCAACCCGGAGTATCCGAGTTAGCTCGAAGTATCCGATTTCAGCACAACTGACACATTGAAAACGGCGATAACTTTTGATCACGCAGTCCGATTTTGACGATTTTGGACTCTACGAAAAACTTATTTAGAGGGTTACACATCCCAACTGAATTCATGATCCCAAACATATTTGATCAAACTAGGAACACTCCGAAACCTAATTTGGGCACTTTCACACTTTTCGCACCGGATTCCTAAAGCGAACTCTCACTTTGGGTTGATTAGAAACTCCTAAGCACTAAGACACGATAAATAGCTCACGTTGCATCCCTCTTAATAGTGTGTTATAACTATACTCAATTTCAAAGATAAAACATATTTGAATCATATTGAGCCTTTGAATATCTTCAAGTACCACTTTTTTCCTTTAAACTTAGAGGGTTGCCAACTTTTATATCGTTATCACTCCATATCTTCTTGATTTTTTATGTGATTGATATGAATCACTAGTAGCTTCATATGACCTCGCACGGTATAGGTGCAAAGCATTCACTCGCTCTTCACCACCGCCTTAGTCCTTCAGCACCAAGTCATTTGTTTGCCCTTCATCACGGATGGCCCATCGTAGCCGAGTCTTGCTTGCCCTTCTGCATCTTACTATAGAAAAACCACTTTGTATTCGACATCTTCAAGGAATTCACTTTATCATATATAGAGTCCAATCTAGTTCGCCACTCTTGGCATATTGTATTTCAATTCAACTTATGTCTTCTTATGGATCCTAACCCCAACTCACTCTCAAGCACAAAGCACATAGATTAGTACATAAAACTATTGATAATGACATACATTTATTTACTTGATATTAACAAGTAACTTAGCATTCACGTTTATCGCCAATCTTATATGAGTTTTTCTTTCTTCTTATGAGCATCACTAAGAGCTCATTCATCTTGATGCATATGTCTCCTCCATGCACTACATATGCAACAATGCAACAACTTACTAACAAACTCAATAACATTGTTAGTCTGTAGCTATTATCATTAATTACCAAAACCACATATAAGGGCTAGATACACTTTTAGTTCTGCACGATTGCAAGTCTTCACTTAAGACCTTGTTGCAGCCTGCACATGCCTATTAAGCACCGCATCCTTGCACGCTAAGCCATCGACTGCGCCCCTATGAGCTGTCGTGCCCTTGGGCCCATGTGCCGTCATGCCCTTGCACGTCGTGTTGCCGATTGTGCGCCGCTGCACCCCTGGGCCCTTGCGCCGTCGTGCCCCTGCATGTCAGGCCTCCGATTGTGCCCCTACGCACCGCCACACCCTAGGGCCCTACGTCGACGCGCCGCACCGCGCCCGCCTACACTGAACGCCCTACGCTCATGCTGTCCTCGCCGAGTCATTGGTTATTGGGGAATTAGGGATTCACGAGGCGTTGTCGACAAGAAGATGGGCTGGGGCTCTAGGCGACTGGCGGTTAGGCCCGTGCTGGTCTGTTGGTTATCGACGCAAACAACATATCATAGGTTGCATCATCATGGGTTGCTG
Organism: Phragmites australis; assembly: GCF_958298935.1. Taxonomy (NCBI): domain Eukaryota; kingdom Viridiplantae; phylum Streptophyta; class Magnoliopsida; order Poales; family Poaceae; genus Phragmites; species Phragmites australis. The sequence goes on from NC_084929.1 coordinate 5,475,255, forward strand.
AGATAAGAAGTTGAGTTCAGCTCTGAACTGGACAAGCGTCTGGCAGGCTCATATTCTCCTTCCTAGACTATAGGGGCATCGAGCTCTTCAGGACCCTAGACCTCATACCTCAGGTAACTGATTCCATAGCAAAGATTTGAAGGGGACCAGCTGGCTAGGGGGCTCCTAGGGTGTGCTTGCCAGTAGGGGGCTTGAGCCCCCTCTGCCCCCCTCCCGAAGATCCACCCCTAGGCATGAGCTAGCAACGAGAGTCACATATGAAAGCACCTTCAAATCGATTATCGATTATCCAAGTTACATTTATGCATCCTGCTACATGTTAGATTAATAGCATGATATGCACCAATTTACAGAAGACAGTTACCGAGAAGGCATAGTGTTGGAGCAATCAGTGGCGGGCCCAGGTTTTTCAACTTGGGTGCACATACCTGTTGCGCTCGTACCATCACCGTAGTCGTTGTCGTGCCCCACCTCACTCGTGCCCGCGCCGTAGCCACCGCCACTGCCCTCCTAGCTCGCACTCACGCCCTGCCTTGTGGCCCTGCCTCGCTCGCACCTGCGCCACCCGTCAGGCCATGCCCTTGAGTAGGCCCGCCCTTGGGAGCAATGACCAGCACATGCAAGAATACCATTGCAGCAATATACACTTACCTAGTATGGGGGAATTAGAGACAATGCAGGCCAGGTCTCTTAGTTACTGCTAGGGTACGAGGGATATTTTTTTTGAAAGAGTGAATGTCATAAAACTACATTATGATTATCAAAGTTATTATAAAACTATATTTTTTTCTCCTATTTTATAAAACTACAATTACTTTGCATCACTTTATTACAAAACTATACTTTTTTTGTTTAAATATCACAAAACTACACTTTTCCCTCCTATTTTATAACACCATATTTATTTTGCATCATTTTATCGCAAAATTATACTTATGTTACTATAAACAGATCTAACAAGATGAGTCCACGTATCATACTTACATGCTTCAGCCCTCACTATTTGCTAACATGGCCGATTACGTCATGTCACAATTGCTCATCAAGTTAGAAGATCCTATGTGGCATTTTAACTCATTCTCTTGGAAATTACTGATCTGTCGTAAGTTTAATTTCTAGACGTGAAAAAATAGTGCTGGTGAGGGTTGGCATGGCACTATTTTGACAACAACATCATTTGAACGGTTAAATGGTGCTATGCCAATCCCACCGACATCAATTTTTCGCAAAGGAATTTAACTCGTTTTGGATCGGTAACCCAACACCGTGAAGCCCAATTTGCTATGCTTACAGGGGCTTTCCACCGGGCCGAACACCGTGATGCCCAATTTGCAATTCTTACAGGGGCTTTTCCACTGGGCCGAACGCCGTGAAGCCCAATTTGCTAGTCACGCATGCCGTGACGCACAAGACCCACGGCGGCACGGCCCCATTCCGCGTCCGCGTGATCTATATAACCCGCCTCCGAGCGTCCCCCAAGCCCTAGTCGCGCCCCTCCTTCGTTCCTCGCCGCCGCCGTCGCCATGGGGAGAAGTAAGCTCGCGTTTCCGATTCTTCTCATCCATACCCTTTACTGTTGATCGTGTCCTTGCGATTTTTGATGCAGCCCCTTGTTTTGAATAGCCCACCCCCCCTGCGAATCTCGATTAGATCCGCCGTAGTTCGTAGTTGTGCGAAATCTGTATGATTCCGTGGAGCTGATTGCACGCGCTTGGTAGTATTTCTAGTTTGTTGTTCCGTGGTGATTAGTAGAACTAGCGGGGATACCTGTTATCTGATCAGACAATTTGTGGTTATCTAGTATCACCTGCTCATTTGCTAGACTACCTACATCGTAGAAGGAGCAGAAGTGCAGGGCTTTGGGTACTTGAATGTGCAGAATTCCTGTGTTCGTTCGTACGGTAGTTTGTGTGTAGTCTATTTGGAAATGATGTTGCTCATAGTTTGTAACAACCACTTTCAGACTTTAGGATCTGTGTGGCTAATGGTAGAACGAAGGTGTTACTTGATTCACTGTGAGTAGTTGAATCTTGTGTTGGTTAGGGTTAACGCTTGTGGCTTAAACAAGGGTATGCTGTCCATAGTAAAAATCATGTGGTTGGTCGTAAGTCCCAGTGGATGTGTAACTTTGTATTCATGGCTTTAGCCTTTCCTTGTTCTTGGCTAGTTATGGAAATGGTAGTGGATTTTGTATCTTCATGATCATGTTTGTAGTGATATTATGTTTGCCATAATCAACAGTGTAGTGCAATCTGACTAGAAGGCATGCTTATTCTGCATGTTTCCTCTGAGAACTGTATATACTGTGTAAATTATACTAGTAGTTTTTTCTTTTAGTTTGGATTGATATTAACATATCATCGAGTTCCATTCTACGCAGCTTGTTGAATTGAATATTTTTTTTTGTATCTTTAACTGTCTCATTCCTGTATTTTTTGTTGTATCTTTAACCATCTTTCATATCTGTAAGTCTTCAATTGTTAATATCGAGCTTTTATGTTTTTGAAACTTTGGTCAGGACCTGCGAGGTGCTATCGCCAGATCAAGAACAAGCCGTACCCCAAGTCCAGGTACTGCCGTGGTGTCCCTGATCCCAAGATCAGGATCTACGATGTTGGAATGAAGAGGAAGGGAGTTGATGAGTTCCCCTATTGTGTGCACCTTGTCTCTTGGGAGAAGGAGAATGTCTCCAGCGAGGCTCTTGAGGCTGCCCGTATCGCGTGCAACAAGTACATGACCAAGTCTGCAGGAAAGGATGCCTTCCACCTTAGGGTCCGGGTTCACCCATTCCATGTGCTCCGTATCAACAAGATGCTTTCGTGTGCCGGGGCTGATAGGCTCCAGACTGGAATGAGGGGTGCCTTTGGCAAGCCACAGGGAACCTGCGCTAGGGTTGACATTGGCCAGGTCCTCCTTTCTGTGCGCTGCAAGGACAACAATGCTGTCCATGCCAGTGAAGCTCTGCGTCGTGCCAAGTTCAAGTTCCCTGGCCGCCAAAAGATCATTGAGAGCAGAAAGTGGTGAGTGACATTGAAATTCTTTCAAGCTATTGAACCTTATCATCGTCTATGTCTCTAATTGCTGAGACGTCCTGCTTGCATCAAGTATTTTGTGTGATGTTTTTTTCTTTCTAATTTACACTTCCTTCTTCAGGGGCTTCACCAAGTTCAGCCGTGCTGATTACCTGAAGTACAAGAGTGAGGGTAGAATTACGCCTGATGGTGTCAACGCGAAGGTATATTTAATTTTACTTAGCTTCTGTTTATGTGTAGATGTGTTATATGTTTCATAATTAGTTTTATCTATGGTAGTTATAATGTTTCTTGGCCACTAATGTCTAGTTGTATCAGCACCTTTTTCTTAAGGTAGGTATAATTTTTCTTAACCACTTGGTATATCTAGCTGTGTGAGCATGTTTTAGACATGGTAGTTATACTTTTTCTTAGCCACTGTTTATGCCTACATGTTTGAGCACGTTTCTATCACATGCCTCTTGTACTATATTCGATTGATCATCTCAAGAACAATGTACTGCAGTGTGCATAATCTAATTTCATTTTATTTTACCCTTGTGCAGCTGCTTGGTAACCATGGCCGACTTGAGAAGCGCGCCCCTGGCAAGGCTTTCCTTGAGGCCGTCGCCTAAGCTGCCTAGACTTCTACAGCGGGATCGCTATTCCGAACCGTTTTGCTTTAGCCAACCTTATTTTACTTTTTCTGTAATCTGGACTCCAATTGTTTGTGGTATTACAGTGCCTTGTCTGAACCTACCTATCTTGTGTTGAACATCGTTGTGCATGGAGTTAGATATCTTTGCATCAAGTATTTTGGTTCTGAATCTATGTTTATGTGGTTGATTGTTGGACGTGTTCATCACTTGCCTTATGTTGTTAAAGGGCGTGTTTGGTTGGCTTGCCTCGCTTGGCAAGGATAGCCTTGCCAGTGTCCGAGCGGTTTTTGGCTCGCCTGGCGACGACCAAGTGTCCGATCTCTTACCTAGCCAGGCAAGGCAAGCGGCGGCAAGGGATAAACACGCCCAAAGTTTGTATGTTCATGGTGCTATATGTTTGGCTTGTATATATGCCCATTCCACTGGTTCCAGATTTGACGAATGGTCCGGTTCTAGGATAGGGTTTTGTTACATTGGATTTTGTGCCATTGGCTTGGTCATCATCGCTATGTTGTGCTTTGTCCACGAGTTGCAGGAGCAGTCGTAGGGCTACAGCAACGGTATGTGGGTATTGCAACAATGGCGAATCTTGGTTGCCCCCAAGTCACTTGCTATGATCGCAGAGACCGGAGGGAAGAGAGATCGGTTCAAAATTAGTCCTTTCAGCACCTAATAGAAAATTGCCTATATTGAAGGAAAAAAAAACTTATAAAGTGCACGGTGACACCTCTTTTTAAGCAACCATGTAAGCATCTTCGATGTACACGACCTTCTTCCGGATGCTTACACCATGAATTCCATCTATATGAACTCATGCACGTATATTCAATTTGTTAGGGTGGTATGGTGCGCGTCATCTCTATGAGCTGCTTATTTAATGGTTAAGGAGGGCCAAATAACATAGGGAAATTCAGATTTTTGCCACGTCTAAATTTGACACTCCGTATTTTTGACATTCATAGTCCTATATACTATAGATACTCTGTTTACAAACACTTACGCGGTGGTCGACATGGTCTTCGACACAAATTTAGCCATCTATTTCTATCGTCATACATTTCTCCTAATAAAATTATAGAAGTGTGAAAGCACTTTTCCAAACAAAGACTTTTACGTTTTCAACTTTAATATTAAAAAATAAGGATGCCTAGGGTCACTCTGATCACTCACTTAAATTTTCTTCATCATTGTCCCACCTCGGCTTCTCCTCTAGTGCTGGCAAGCTGAGCTCTCACCCTACCCCTATCCCCTCCTTCGTTTCCTCCGGCGAGCTTCTCCACTGCACCCTTACCCTTACCTCTCGTGTCACTAGTTGCCACGCTAACTAGTCTTCTACGGGTCATCGATTGGATGCCCACACCCGACCTTGCCTACCATCGATCCTCTACCATTGTGGCCGGTGGCGCCTCTGGCTATCCTTCTAAACCTAGGGAGAGGATGAACCTTAGACCTAAGCCCGTCTCCCCGAACTTTAATGAAGTGGGCGGATATGATAAAGTCACCTTTGGTGATAACTTAAAAGCAAATGTGGTAGGTTTGGGTAAGGTGACAATCTCCGATGTACTTTTAGTTAAGTCTCTTAGTTTTAATTTACTTTCTGTAGCTCAATTATGTGATTTAGGCTTCACATGCTTATTTAGTGATGTTGATGTTATCATTACTAGCAAGAAGCATAATGATATAATCTTTAAAGGCTTTAGATATGGACATATATATCTTGTGGATTTTTCATCTAATAAAACTAGCTTGACAACGTGCCTCTTCTCCAAGACATCTTTAGGTTAGCTTTGGTATCGACGACTTGCTTATATTAGAATGAGCCCACTCAAGAAGGCATTCAAGAACGGAATGGTGGTCAGGTTGAAGGACGTAATCTTCGAGAAGGAAAAATTGTGTAGTGCTTGCCAAGCAGGAAAGCAAGTTGCAACTCACATCCTTACAAGACTATGATGTCTATATCAAGACCCTTAGAGCTACTACACATGGATGTCTTTGAACCAACCACCTACAAAAGTCTTAGTGGTAATCTCTATTGTTTTGTCATTGTTGATGATTACACAAGATACACTTGAACTTTCTTTTTAGATGACAAGAGTAAGACCGTTGGGATCTTCAAAAAATTCGCAAAGAGGGCTCAAAATGAGTTTGAAGCAATATTAGTGAAGATCCAAAGCGACAACAGGACGGAGTTCAAGAATACTCTAAGTTGAAGAGTTTTATGAAGAAAGAGACATCAAGCATGAGTTTCATCAACCTATACTCCTCAACAAAATGGTGTAGTGGAGAGGAAGAGCAAGACATTGATTACACTTGCAAGAACTATGTTGGATGAGTATGGTACACTGGAGAAGTTTTGGGCGGAAGCAATCAACATGGTATGCCATACGTCAAATAGAGTGTATCTCCACCGACTATTGAAGAAGACGTCATACGAGCTTCTTATTGGCAGGAAGCCCAATATCTCCTACTTCTGGCTGTTTGTTTGTAAGTGCTTCATCTTTAAAAAGAGAGAACGCCTAGGGAAGTTTGAGCGTCGTTGGTTATGCATCTAACTCCAAAGCATATAGAGTATTCAACAATGCCACTGGTTTTATTGAAGAAACATGTGATGTGGAGTTTGATGAATCTAATGGCTCCCAAGAAGAAGGTATTGCTTGTGATGATGTAGGTGATAAACCTTTAAGAGAAGTGGTGAAGAAGATAGCCATTGGGGATGTCAAGCGTAAGGAGGATGACGAAGACATGTCTACTACTTCCACTCCACATACCTCCTTAGCACCCCAAGTGGATCAAGATGAAGAAAAAGATGAACAACATCTTCCAATACATGATACACATATCTCTCAAGAAGAAGCTCAAGCTCAAGCTCAAGACATTGGACCACCGAAAGACACACCACAAGAGCCACAAGTGAAGCAAACTCATATCTCAAAGGATCACCCAATTGACTTGATCATTGGGAGTTCATCAAAGGGAGTAAGAACTCGCTCTCAATATGCTTTATTTTGTGAGCATTACTCATTTGTTTCTTGTGTGGAACCAACTCATGTAGAAGAAGCCCTCAAGGATTTGGATTGGATGATGGCAATGCAAGATACTTGAAGAGAGACCTCAAGACAAGAATGTCATTGGTACAAAATGGGTCTTTCGCAACAAACAAGACGAAAACGGTGTGATGGTTCGAAACAAGGCAAGATTAGTTGCTCAAAGTTTCGCACAAGTGGAAGGCTTGGATTTCGACGAAACATTCGTTTCCGTGGCAAGACTAGAAGCTATACGTATACTTCTTGCATTTGCTTCATATCATAACATTAAGCTTTATCAAATGGATGTGAAGAGTGTATTCTTAAATAGCTTCATTAATGAACTTGTATATGTTGAACAACCTCCCGGTTTTGAGGACCATAGATATCCTAATCATGTCTACAGGTTGTACAAGGCACTCTACAGACTCAAGCAAGCACCAAGAGCTTGGTACGAGCGCATTCGTGACTTCCTAATCAATCAAGGATTCAAGATCGGAAGGGTGGACACCATATTGTTCACAAAGATCATTGACAATGAGTTTTTCCTTTATCAAATTTATGTTGATGATATAATCTTTGGTTCAACTAACAAAGAATTTTGCAAGGAATTCGGGAACTTGAAGTCAAAAGAGTTTGAGATGTCAATGATTGGCGAGCTCAATTATTTTCTTGGGTTTCAAATCAAGCAATTGAGGGAAGGGACTTTCATCCATCAAGAGAAGTATACAAAAGATATTCTCAAGAAATTCAAGATGGATTATTGCAAGTCAATCAAGGCTCCAATGTTTACAAATGGACATCTCGACTTGGATGAATTGGGTAAATCGATTGACCAAAAGCTTTACCGTTCTATAATTGGGTCTCTCCTTTACCTTACAGCATCTATGCCCGATATTATGTTTAGTGTATGCATGTGCGCTCGCTTTCAAGTTAATCATAAAGAATCTCATCTTAGCGTAGTAAAAAGAATCTTAAGCATACACCTAGTATAGGCTTGTGGTATCCCAAAGGTGCTAGTTTCCTACTCTTGGGTTACTCGGATTCGGACTTTACCGGATGCCGTGTGGATCGTAAGAGTACTTCAGATGGATGCCATTTGCTAGGGCGGTCCCTTGTTTCTTAGTCTTCTAAGAAGCAAAATTCCGTAGCTTTGTCTACCGCGAAAGCCGGATATATTGCCGTCGGAGCATGTTGTGCTCAAATTCTTTATATGAAGCAAACCTTGTTAGACTTTGGTGTTAATCTAGAGAAGGTTTGACTCCTTTGTGATAACGAGAGTGCCATAAAAATTGCAAATAATCCGGTTCAACACTCTCGCACAAAGCACATTGATATTCGTTATCACTTCCTTAGAGACCATGTGGCTAAAAATGATATATCTCTTAGTGGTGTAAGGTCGGAAGGTCAATTGGTTGATATCTTCACAAAACCTCTAGATGAAGCCACATTTAGTAGGTTGCGAAGTGAGCTAAACGTTATAGATGCTTCAAATGTCATGTGATGCTTTTGTCATATAGATGCATTCACGATAGGCTTGTCTAACCTTCTCAAGATAGTGGTGAACATGAGTTTTACTTGAGACGATGGTTCACTAGTTTCTCTCAAGGCATGTTGTTAGGTTCACCATAAAAAAGCTTGAGAAGGGAAGTAATATGACAAGATAAGTTTAATTTATACTATGCATTCACATGCCATATAATTTACACTCATATTTAAATTCATGCACTTGTTATGCATTACATGTATATTGGCGGTAGAGATCACAAAGGAGAATATCACTCTTTGAGAAGGTTGTTCGCTTTTCATATGAACATACACCTCTATAAGTGTGATTAGAAAGATATAAGTGCTTAATGCCTATTGAGTCATGTCCTAGTGAATTTAAAGCCATAATCTTTGAATTCATAGGTAATATGGCTCAAACATTTCCTTATAGTTTTCCTTCTCTTTCTTTGATTTTTATTGCCTATTTCAAAATTATTATAAGATAGCCTTTTTTTGCAAATATTTGAAAATGATTGTTTGATAGGGTGAGAGTTCACTCAAATTGGTCCAAACATGTGTTTTCGTTGTGTGGTTATTTGAAGTTTGAACTCAGCGCGGGATTTTAGTTCAGCAAAAATCTTTCCTTCTCACCGGATGATGCGGTGCTCTCTTGGTTATTCCCAACGGATCATTTGATGCTTGGTTGTCAGCGTTTGCTAAGTCTTCTGGAAATCTGTCCGGTGCTCTTCAAAAATGCTTCACCGGACCTTTCAGTATTCTTTTTAGAGGCAGAGAACTCTTAGTAGAAAGAAATAGTCTGGCGAGTTCAAAGTTCTCTTCACCGGACCATTCGATGTGCTTATTGGAATGTTTAAGTCAAAATGGTCCGGTGAGCATATGGTCTGACGTCGGACTATCCGGTGTTTAGTTTTCAGCGGATATGAAAAATTTCAAAGGTTCTATTAAATAGAGCGGTGCTTTGTCCGATGCTCTTTCTTGTCATCATCGGTCAATCCGGTGTTCACATGTGCAACCACCACCTTCCCCTATAAGTATCTTGGGCTGCCACTGTCCATCCACAAACTGACCTTCAATTCATCATTGATAGGGTCACTGATCGCTTCCCTGGATGGAAGACGTCCTTGATGTCATTGGCTGGCCGTGTGGTCCTGGTGGAGGCGGTGCTCACATCCACGCCCCTCTATCAGCTTATTGCTCTGAAGTTGCCGAAGTGGGTCATCAAGGCTATCGACAAATTACGTAGAGCATTTCTATGGAAAGGGAGGAAAGATGTCCAGGGTGGCCATTGTCTTGTCGCCTAGTGTCGGGTGTGTCAACCACGACATTTAGGAGGTCTTAGGATCCATGATCTAGAGACGCTCAGATGGTCCTTGCACATGCGTTGGATCTGGTTGCAGAAGACCGAGCCAGATAGGCCATGGGCTGGGCTCAATCTGCAGGTAACCTCCAATGCTCAAGCGCTCTTCGCAATCTTAGTGATTTCTCTAGTGGGAGGTGGCGAGTCCACTCTGTTTTGGAGCGATCGCTGGTTTCATGGCAAGTCCGTGGCCGACGTCGCGCCGACACTCTGTGCACTGGTCCCAAAGCGCGTTGCCAATTGGAGGACGGTCAGCTAAGGGCTCCGGGACCTTTAGTGGGTGAAGGATATCAAGGGCGCCCTATCTGTGCCGGCCTTAGTGGATTATCTTCAGCTCTGGGATGCACTTCAAAATTTGGAGCTGCACCATGGGGTGGCTGATATTCACGTATGGACGCCTACAACGACGAGTCAGTTCTCCACCAAATCGGCATCCTTGAGGTTCCTTACTGGCCATGTTGAATTCGAACTGTGGTAGCAACTGTGGAAAGCTTGGGCGCCGCCGCGGTATAAGTTCTTTATTTGGATGTTGCTCCTCAATCGATGCTGGACGGTTGATCACCTAGGCGGTGCGAGCTCCCGCACTTGAACTAGTGCCCCCTATGCGACCAAGAAGGCGAAATGGCCCAGCATTTTATCGTCTCCTGTGTGTTCGCCTGTGAGGTTTGGTGCAGTATCCTGCGGATGGTCGGCTTACAACACTTGACGCCGTGTAGTCAGGACCAGCTCGCCACATGGTGGCATAGTGTGGCACAGAGCTTGGACAAGGAACACCGCCGTGGGTTCAACTCCCTCATGATTCTAGTCGATTGGTGGATTTGGAAGCACCGCAAGGCATGCGTCTTCGAGAATGTATCTCCGAGCATCCTATCCGTTGTGCACGACGTTAAGGACGAGGCCAACCTATGGTGCCTGGTGGGAGCTAAGGGACTATGTGCTCTGTGGCCCTATGAGTTTTTGTTTCTTCTTTGATCATTTCTCTTGTCGTGGCGCATTTGTAACCATGAAGATGTAAGGAGGGAGTCTGCAGTCTCCCTCCTCTCTTCTTTTCTTTTTTTTTTCTTCTCCATTTGTTTCTCTTTCGGGTGTATTGTACTCCATGCGTTATCCTTCTTAATACAATGACATGTAGTTCTCCTGCATGTTCGAGAAAAAAAAAATTAACAAAGAATACTGCATTTGAATCAATATTTAGTTCACAGACGGTGTTTTTTCGCTGCCAGTTTTCCTTTCAATATTGCATTGCTTCATTATTCCGAAGTGACAAGATAACAACAAAATTAGCTGAGAATTGTTCGATTTAAATCATTTTTTCAACACTCCTATCACTTACTGACTTGTATTCACTAATGGAGTCTACTCTCTTTTATTTTTGGTATGTTTAGTTTCTGTAGGTGCAGCTTTGATCCTGTAAGTGGTGGGGAGATGGTGCGGAAGGAGTATTTCCGGTTTCTCAATGATAAGAACATTCCTCCAATGAAAACTCTAACCACTTGAGCTTCATGAATGATAGTAGTCCACCAGATCCCTAGTTGCAGTTTTTGTCCTTTTGGATACCACCTATTTTCATATTGAAAAGATTCCAACGGATAGTTCACAGTGCTCATTCTAAAAAAAAAAGCAACCATTAATGAGAGTCAAGTTCAAACAATTCAAGGATAGTAACATTGACTGAGCTGCTTGTGCAAACAAGGTTTCCCTCGGTTCAATATATATATAGAAAAACTAGTATATACTCCCGAGAGTATATACTCTTGGCTGGATCCACCACTGAACGTGCCTCTCCTGCCTCTCCCGACTTACACTTCCTTAACAGAAAACAGTCTGGTAGATAATCTCCCCTCTTCATATGTATATAATCCACTCTTCAGTAATATTCTAGATAGGTTATCTCTTCTGATGAGGTGCAGTAATTCAAAATATTGAGGTTTGTTTAGATTTAAATAAGTTTTATTTCTTTGTACAACAATATGATTTTCTATTAAGGGGATGAACACAGGGAGACAACAATTCTATGCATGATATTAGTACTAGCCTATACCACCTTTGTTCTATTTCACTAGTCGTTTTGGTTGTTAGCAACCGTGACGTCACAAACAAGATTAAATCTAAAAAATAATAATTCACCAACAGAGGCGCGTAACACATATTTAGTAGGACACAAGTTATATCCTTTGTCCATAAGGCACATATGTGCCAAAATGTTGTACTAGGGTAAGATAACAATAAGTTCTACTCCCTTTCCTTGTGTCATTTTCAATAAGGTAATCGGTCCATAGTTAGTGTATGGTTAAGAATCCGATGAGAATGTGTAAGAGCAGTAATGATTGGTAGGAGGTATGGTTTCCTATGTTTATTGGTGTAAGGCTCAAGGAGCGTCATGCATATAGTCGTTTATAAACCAAAATAATAGAATATGAAGACTCATGCGCTTCTTGAAGTATAATTTCTTTGATAGATTTGATATCTAAAACGCAAATACGCTTCTCAAACCATACCTCTTTTGGTTGCCGTTTTTGAAGCACAACTCCTTTTCTTACGCTTAGTAACTACTAGGTATGGAACATGTTACATGTGCCCCTATGTAACTTTCCCAATTCAGGAAACTACAAGTGTGATGCATTCTTTTGTCGCATTCCAAATAGAGCTAGAACGTCTAATATAATAAGAAGATGCTACATGTGCCAAAATGTTTGTACTAGGGTAAGCAAATAACAAGTTTTCCTCGATCCATAGTAAGTATGGTTTAAAAAATCGATGTGAATGTGTAAGAATAATGGATGATTTGTATGTGGTATGGTTTCCCATGTCAAGATTGGTAGCGTTATTCCCCTCAAATAGGAGATAAATGCCACATATATTTGTCACTTCGTCAACGAATGCAGCTTCCAAACTTTTCCACATCTTAAGGGGTGTCGTGCATTTAGTCGTTTAAACCAAGATATCCCTTTTGTTTGCCGTTTTGAAAGCATATCCCTGTTTGTAACGCTTAGTAACTATTGGGTATATATGGAACAACAAAACATGCACCTCATGTAATGTAATTTTTCCAATTCAGGAAAGGACAAGTGAGACGCATCCTCTTGTCTCATTCCAAATAGGGGCTAGAACAAAATGATACATGTTTTGTATTGCAAAAGATTGAATTCTAGTCAAATCCATCAAATCTCTAAGTTGTGCCTACCGCTCCGGTCCATAGAAAATGACTCACCAACTACAAGAAAGTGATCTCAGCATTTAGATAGGTTATCTCTTCTGATGAGGTGCAGTAATTCAAAATATTAAGGCTTGTTTAGATTTAAATAAGTTTTCTTTCTTTGTACAACAATATAATTTTCTATTAAGGGGATGAACACAGTGGGACAACAATTCTATGCATGATATTAGGACTAGCCTATACCCCATTTCTTCTATTTTACTAGTCATTTTGGTTGTTAGCAACCGTGATATCACAAACAAGATCAAATCTGGAAAAAAAAATCACAAATAGACTTGCGTAACACATATTTAGTAGGACACAAGTTATGTCCTTTGTCCACAAGGCACATATGTGCCAAAATATTGTACTAGGGTAAGATAACAATAAGTTCTACTCCCTTTCCTTGTGTCGTTTTCAATATGGTAATTGGTGCATAGTTAGTATATGGTTAAGAAACCGATGAGAATGTGTAAGAGCAGTGATGATTGGTAGGAGGTATGGTTTCCTATGTTGATTGGTGGTATTATTCTCCTCAAATAGAGATAATGCCACATATTTTTGACGCTTTGTCAACCAATGCGATTCATCAACTTTCCCATGGCTCAAGGAGTGTTGTGCATATAGTCATTTATAAACCAAAATAATAGAATATGCAGACTCATGCATTTCTTGAAGTATAGTTTTCTTGATATATTTGATATCTGAGACGCAAATACACTTCTCAAACTATACCTCTTTTGGTTACCCTTTTTGGAGCACAACACCTTTTCTTACGCTTAGTAGCTACTAGGTATGGAACGCGTTACATGTGCCCCTATGTAACTTTCCCAATTCAGGAAACTACAAGTGCGATGCATCCTTTTGTCGCATTCCAAATAGAGCTAGAACGTCTAATATAACCAGAAGATGCTACATGTGCCAAAATGTTTGTACTAGGGTAAGCAAATAACAAGTTTCCCTCGATCCATAGTAAGTACGGTTTAAAAAATTGATGTGAATGTGTAAGAATAGTGGATGATTTGTATGCAGTATGGTTTCCCATGTCAAGATTGGTAGCGTTATTCCCCTCAAATAGGAGATAAATGCCACATATATTTGTCGCTTTGTCAACGAATACAGTTTCCAAACTTTTCCACATCTTAAGGGGTGTCGTGCATTTAGTCGTTTAAACCAAGATATCCCTTTTGTTTGCCGTTTTGAAAGCATATCCCTGTTTGTAACGCTTAGTAATTATTGGGTATATATGGAACAACAAAACATGCACCCTTAAAAAATAACGGAAGAGCAATGCAAGTTTTGTATTTTTTTGCCATGGGATCGATCCAAAACTTAAAAAATAACTAATGATTCACTTCTACAAATTAAATTAAGGAAAAAATGAACTAATTAATGACTCAAAACTAACCATTAAATTTATACCCATTTGATCTTCTTATGAGAGGGCGAATATCCCATTTGATTCATTTGTAGTAAGTTTTTTTTTAACTCCCTTCCTTTTAGGAACAACCAAACAAATCCTCGCTACGTCGAGTTCACACCTCGCTCACTCATCCATCCATAAACCCTCGTCCTCTTCACGCGCCCCGCCGCACTCCCTCAGCTCCAGGTGAAACGCTCGCGCGCCGGCCACCCTCAGATCGATCACCGCGACACGCCTCGATCGATCGGCAGAAGGCGTGCCCTGCCCGCGCGCTATCGGGCCTCTGGCTCCCCGGTTTTCCCGGGCTGCCGTTGCTGGTCGACGCACCCGCCGCTGACGACTTCCTGGAAAGGTGAGCCGACGGGCGCCAGACGCGCGCCGACGGCCGGGCGCCGTGTCGTGCTCGTCCTCGCCTCGCCTCGCGGAGGGATACAACTCACTCGCCTCGCGTTCTTGCCTTTTACATCTCTGCAGATCAGAACAGATAGATCAGGAGGAGGTGTGATGGCGGGCAAGGAGGGCAGCGGGATGGTGGTGCGGTACGCCGGGCGGCTCGGGGTGGTCGCGTCCGTGGCGCTGAACCTAGCCGCGCTCGCGCTGTACATCCGCCGGCGCTTCTTCGGCGGGAGCGGATCGGGGGATGGCGGCGGTGGCAGGGAGATCGCCACGGTGGAGCCGTCCAAAGGCAAGCCGCTGGTCACGCCGGACTCCGTCGTCAACCTCGACCAGTGAGTGATATGAATATCTTATCCATCTTGCATCAATCTCTCCACCTATTCTTGCGATCTTGTCGATCGGGTGTCCATGCACCCGTGAGACCATCTCCATGGATCCAAGAACGATCCATGCATGCCACTGTACACGTACGTGCGCTAGCTGCTTATTCTTGCCCGTGCCGTATCAGCGGCGACCCGACGATGTACGAGGCGTTCTGGCGCGAGACGGGCGACCGTGCCACGATCGTGATCCCGGGGTGCCAGACGATGAGCTACTTCTCCGACGTCGGCGGCTTCTGCTGGTTCCTGGAGCCCGGGTTTGAGCGCGAGGTGCGCCGCCTCCACCGCCTCGTGGGCAACGCGGTGGTCGACGGATACCACGTGCTGGTCGGGACAGGATCCACGCAGCTCTTCCAGGCCGCGCTCTACGCGCTCTCGCCTGCCACAGACGGCGCGCCCATGAGCGTCGTCTCACCGGCGCCTTACTACTCGGTAAGAGTTGATGATCGATATATCATTCAGGCATCTATAGTCAGAAATGTACTTTGATTAATTTGGGGGAGATAAGCGTTGTTCACTTAATTATATAACGTAATCTTTGATAAAAAAATGTACGCACACTCATGGGAATGATTGATTGATGTAATGTAATGTGATTAATTACTCTTGAACGTGCACAGTCGTACCCGGCCGTGACGAACTTCCTCAACTCCGGTCTCTACCGCTGGGCCGGCGACGCAAACACATTCGACGGTGACACATGCATTGAGCTAGTCTGCTCGCCGAACAACCCAGATGGTGGAATCCGCAAGGCTGTCATCGAGTCCAAGTCCGGGAAGGCCATCCATGACTTCGCCTACTACTGGCCGCAGTACACACCCATCACCGAGGCGGCCGGCCACGACATCATGCTCTTCACCGTCTCAAAGTGCACTGGACATGCTGGCACGAGGCTAGGGTAATAATCACTAAAGCTATCTTCTTTTTTTGGCGTAGACATGAAAAATGCTAGCTATATCCAATCAATGTCGATGGGTTCTTGCATGCATGCATGGATGGCCGCAGGTGGGCGTTGGTGAAGGATAGGGAGGTGGCCCAAAAGATGATCAAGTTCATAGAGCTCAACACCATTGGTGTGTCCAAGGATTCGCAACTCCGCGCCGCCAAGATCCTCGGTGCTGTTTGTGATGGCTATGAGACATCGCTCGATGGCGAGGCGAGCCGGCTCTTCCATTTCGCCCGGCAGCAAATGATGGAGCGTTGGAGCAAGCTTCGTGCCGCTGTGGCAGCCTCAGACATCTTTACACTTCCCAATGAGCTCTCCAACTACTGCACCTTTGTCAAGGAGACTATCACAACCAATCCCCGTATGCATCCTATATAGTTTTTTCTTCTTTCACCTAATTAAGAAGTAACAACGGAATCTACAATCTTATAATACTGCTTGTTTGGGTTGTAGCATTTGCATGGCTTCGCTGTGAGAAGGAAGGTGTGAAAGACTTGGAGGGCTTTCTGCGTGAGCACAAGATAATCACTCGTGGAGGAACAAAGTTTGGAGTAGATGGGAGGTTTGTTAGAGTTAGCATGCTCGACACCGACGAAGCTTTCAACGTGTTCATGGATCGCCTTGCCTCCTTGAAATGAAGGCATCGATGCATGTTTCATCGATGGAATGAAGTCATGCAAAGCATCGGTCATTTTCAACGTTAGCCTATTTCTTTTGAATGTTATAGTTGAGATTCATCATTATATTTTCTGTTGTCTGGTTGTTCGTGTACCGTAATCATATAATATTGTGTTATTTATATGAATTTTGGTAGCATCAATCTTGCATAAACTTTAATTTCACATATCTCAAACATGCATATTCATAATGCTATTAGTATTGTTGTATTCTTCGATTGGGAAGTTTTGTCACTCGGAGTAGTTTTATTTGGTCAAAAGTTAATAGTAAACATTTGGTTGATTTAGTAAAAGAATGTTGGGTGAAATCTTACCAGAAATAAAAAAGAGAATAGTAAAAACATTGTCGTATTTGGAAACCAGTTCGCCGTGCTCACAAAACTCAATGATATAGCTATGAGGTTAATTATTGGAAGACCTACAAAACACTCAAGCGTAATGGTTTGCACTTTTCTACAAAAAAAAAAAGATTCATCACTGCTGGGTACAATGGATCAGCACCATTTGGAATTTATCTAGCTAAAGTTTTGATTACTGGAACTAATTTTAGTTCAATAGAAACGTGTAGAATTTGTTTTCCCTATATATATATATCCTAGCGGTGACACTTGCAAAGATGCATGGACATCTCTGTTTATAGTGCTTAGGGGCCAGTGAATCTTTGATATGTGTAAAGATCATACCGCTTAATATGGAAACCAGAAGCTTCCATAATATATTTACTTGGCAGTTCTAGTGCATTCTTGTGAAACATATTGTTACTCTACGTAGATTTTGCTTCTTGTGGGTGTACATAGTCTTTTTTTTTCCTTTTTTTTTTGGAGCAATGCGTGCATAGTCTGGTGAAGTCGGATTTTGGGTGAGTGTTGGATCAAATTGGAACATTGGTGCGTTCTGCATACTTTGAAGAACTAGATTGTGCCTATAACATTTTAGTCGTGCTCTACACTTTGGTGGCTTTGGAATTCAATAGAGATCGCCGGAAAAATCATAGGTTGGTGTAAACAAACGTAGATTTTATATACACCGCCAAGAAAGAAGATTGACCACTCTTCTATGCATCAATGACCATCCAACTTGGCGACGGGACAAAAGCTAGCTTCCGGAAAGATCGGAATTTTAGAAACACCCTGAAAGATTTGGCACCAGAGCTCACTAATTAGGTCACCAACGGTTTGGATCTCTTCCTCTCAGCTCGCTCATGATCAACATAGCACGTACGTACGAATAGTTGCAATCACAAGAACAAGAGAGACATGTATAGGAGGAGACACTTCTTTATTATTTCTCATAACTGTTACAATAGGGTCTCCATACGCAAATATAGAAAGAAGACAGGAGCAAACAACCATTTTCGAATAAAAGTGACGTAAAAAGGTAGCAACGTTGACGCACAATGACAAACAAGGGCAAGTTCTCCACATTGGATGACATATACCAGATTAGACATTTTGTGACCGCAGAACCAAGATTAAAGCAGTTTGCCGTGGCATAAAAATAGTTCTTCCGTATAATCACATCGTCCAGGGATGAAGTTGGACTCGATCCGAAGCCCACCAATCTGGGCACGTAGAGGCTGTGTCGGGCCTCATTATAGATTTCAGTGTGCATCTTGTATCAATAGTTCATACACATATTTCCAATAAAATAGCATCACAATCACATATAGATTATATTATAAAACTTTAATCAAAGTCTCACATAGGACATACATCACAGAGTTCACTATATAAAAAAGTTTAGGCCTAAATAAAAGAGTTCAATGTAACAATAGCGGAAACATGGGTAAGCCCAAGACCTAAAAGCAACTTGGATGCAGATATAGCTTTTATTTTTCTACTCTTCGTCATCATCATCAGCATAGTTGTTCTTTGATTCTTTATCTGAATTCAACAAGTGCAAGATTGAGTACATAAGGTACTCGGCAAGTTCTATAAGAGGTAGAGAGGTAGATAGATGTCTAAGTTCACCCCTCCTCCGCTGGCAGCTCAGTTAGCACCCTCGTTTGGCAATCGTTTGGCCACTCACCCTCCTCTGCTGGTAGCTCAGTGAGCACCACTGTGAGGAACGGTGATATCTTAAGAGGGAGGTGAATTAGGACATTTAGAAACTATTCTACTCCAAAAACATCACAAGATAAATCTATCCCAATTTCTATCTGAATGTGCTCTAGATTTATCTAGTGTGTCTACTCTACCGCTTAAGAGGATTGCAACCTACTCTAGCAAGATAAATTGCAAATAAGTAAATGCAGAAACGCATATAAGGTAGAGAGACAAACTCGGCACAAGGAATTTTTATCTCGTGGTATCGATGATATGATTGCCACCTCTAATCCACGTTGGAGCTCTACAAATGATATGCTCCTAGTTGGCACCGGTCACGGCTATTGAGCCACTAAGTCACAAAGACAAGATCCCAATCCGGATGAGGCATCAAGCCACCAAGGTAAGGTCTCACCACTAGCCTCTCTTCCGATTACTTGCTGCTGTGATCATTTCGGAGCTTGAGCCACCAAGGTAAGGGTTTCCGCGTCCGTGTACATGTGTCTTGCCATTGCTCCACACCAAGTCGAAGGTTCAACAAGCTTGAGCCACCAAGGCCTAAGATGCCGGCGAGTCACCAAGACTCTAAGACACCGACGTACCACTTGGTACAAGTTAGGATCACTCCTTGATCCTTTCTTCAAGCTGCAACACCTAGCTACAACTCACTCTAGGCCTATAAGCACTAAACACTATCTAATCTTGTGCTTAATTGCCTTGGATGATCACTTTAAACACTTTGGTGGCTTGGATGTCTTCTCAAATGTGTATGAGCTTCCTCTAGACTCCAACAACATGCCACACGTCAAATGACTGAGTGGAGGGGTATTTATAGCCTCAAACCTGCTAATTAGCTATTTTCCCAACGACTTAGAAAAGTTGTTAACACCGAATGATCCGGTGAGAATAGTAGTATTAATACCGAATCATCCGATGAGTACAAACTCATAAACTAGCTGTTAGAACTCCACTCAAAGCCTCTGTGGACACCGAACATTCTGATGCACCTTCAATCTATCACTGGACCTTCTGGTGAGTTGTCTTGAGCCAGACTGCGCCACTTCTTCTCTGTATAAAATGCTCCGGTGCAGTCATCTCTGTGATCATCAGACTATCCAGTGAGTTAATCTTCATTCTTTTGCACTTGCAGTCGCCTCTGCAAGAAATGCTCTGGTGCTATACCCTGGTGTGCATAAACCAAGCACCGGACCTTTCGGTGGTATGATCTTCAGTCTTTGCACTTGCATTCTTCTTTGCAAGAAATGCTCCGGTGCTATCCAATGCAGATCACCGGGCTATCCGGTGAGGTCCTCAGCCGTCTTCTCTTTGTCAGAAACGCTCCGGTGAGTTTAACATACAGTGTAACATCGTGAGTTTAAGCATGCCAATTAATTATAAAATTCACTCCAAATTAAAACTTTTTGGGATTAATTAAGCTAACTAAGATTAAGAAAATAGGTATGTGGATGTATATATACCAGTATATATATACATTTATATTTATGAGTTATGCTAAGTTGCATAGGTATTTCAAAGTGCACCAGAATCAATTTCAAAATAGTCTCTGCATTAAGTTGGTTCATATGCATTAGTTTGAGATTTCTATGGTTCTTTGTGTGGAGGTTTGAAATTAAATGTCTGTCAATTTCAAATCTATTCTTAGATTCTATTCAGCTCCAATCCAATTCTATTTCAAATCCCTTGATTCCAATCATCCTGGAAAGTTCAAGATCCATGTCCAAAGCCTAATTCAAATATGTCTATTTGAATTGATCTCAATCAAAAATCAAAACCAAATTCAAATTCTCCAATTTGAATTATTCCAAAATCCTTTATTCTTTATTCTTCTCCTTCTCCTTTCCTTTTTCCCTTTTCTTCACCCGGGCCGGTTTCCTTCTCCCCTTTCTTCTCTCTCGGCCAGCCCAACAGTCGGCCTCCTTCCTTCTTCCGCCGCGCGCATCGGCCCATTCACCATGCTGGCGGCCCGGTCGCACCCACGCGCGCTCGCCCGCGTCCGCGCGTGAGCCTCGGTAGTCCACGTGTCGCCAATCCCGCGAGCACTTGCACCTCTCCTCCTTTCTCTTCCCTCCAGCACGACGCGCCCTTCGTCGGCTGCCGTTTCCCCTCTCCGAGAAATACCCTGCGCGCCCCGACCGGCCTCCACTTCTCCCACTCTCTCCCTCCTCTCTCTCTACTCCTGCCCATGCTCCGCATCCATACCGTGCGACTTCCAGCCCACGCCCACTCCGACGCTTGGCCAGCGCAGGCAGCCCATGCCCCGGGAAAAAGGGTGGGCGTCGGTCGCCACCTCGCCACCCATGTCGCGTGATGCCAGTGAGCCGCACTGTCTCTCTCCGTCCCTCTCCCCTCTATAAATAGAGCCCTAGTCTCTCTCTCTCTCTCCCTCTTTCTCCCTTTCACCAGGCCACAACGTTGTCGCCGTCACCATTGTCGTCGTCACCTACCCACCGTTGACGTGTTGCCGAGGAGCACCGGGGAGCCATCGTCGTCCCTGTGCCACAGCTTGTCCGTCGGAAGCCCGATGGGAGCCGTTCGCGCACGGAGCTGAGCTAACGCTGTCGCCGCTAGTGCTTCTCGTCGCCGGCTGCCTTCCCATTGCTTCGACCCAGACGCCGGTGAGATTTCAAGTCCCCCCTCATGTCCATGTAGATAGCATGTAGGCATCCCTCGAGCCCCCTCTTAGCTTGTTGCCGTGCGCCGTTGTGAGTTTGTCTCCGCCGCCGTGCTTACGCTTGCCGCCGGCGTGCTTCTGCTCTATGATGTGATCTGGCCATTGTGCCATGATGCCTAGAGGCGCTAGGCCTCTTCTCTTTGCAGGTTGGCCCCTCCCCGTGCAGGGGAGGTGTTGCCTATTTTTCCCTGCGCCGTTGCCCCTCTCCGGCGGTGATCTGGCGCCGTTCTTGCTACGGCCGCCGTCAACGATCTCCCAGCCGAGTCCGCCGTATCGTGTAGTAGGCCGGAACCCTTCTCCAGCGAGCTTCCCAGTGCGCGCCGCCGTCGATTTCTCCCCGCCGGCCGACTTCCCCCTCCCCTCTGCCGCTCGCCCAGCGCCAACACTCGCGTGCGCGCTTGAAGTGGCCTCGGGCCGTGACTCGGCCTGATCGATTAGGCCATGGCTTGACCCAGTGGCCGGCTGGCCTGCTTGGCCGGCCCGACTGCCAAAGGCCGTGTGTCGGTGGGCCGACCAAGCTTCCTTAGCCCCTTAGCCACCAGTCCAAGACCCGAGCGGGCTTGCACTGTGTGGGCCTAGCCCCATCCAGGCCCAAATTAAGCCCAACTCAGCCATCCGCCCCACCATTCTACTGTTCAGTGGGCCCCATTCACTGTTCACGTGGGTCCCACCTGTGGGCCCCACCATGAATAGTAATATTTGGTAATTTTCTGATTTAATTTAGACTAAATCTTTCGTGAGCCATAACTTCTCCGTTCTGGCTCCGATTTTGATGATTTTTTCGCCAAAATCATCTAAAATCAAGATATACTCATCTATCATATTGTGATATCTATTAGGGCTCATTTGGCTTTCTATTTGGTGTTATTTTATTCTTCTCTAGTATTGCCATTATTGATCGTAGTCATAATTGCAGAGCAACCCGAGTTCTGCGAGTGTTGTGTGGCAAGTGTTAGGAGCGAGGAGGATCCCGACTACAATAAAGACTTCGAAGAAAACTCCAGAGAAGGCAAGTCCTATCTCCTTGATCATATTGAACCTATGTTTTCAAATAATCTTCATGCTCAACTTAAAACTGGACTTATATCGCATGTGCTATGTATTGCGCTTTTACAACTGCTTATGGTAGCTAATCCTATTAAACACTTACTATGCCATAATGTTATCATCCAAAATACATATCACCCTAGGATTATCTGTTATTATCTATATTAATGACAGACGATGTCTTGATATCTACCGTGCTTAGGATTGAATACGTCTCCTCGGAGACGTCGCTTTTAAAACACCTCTCCTCGGAGATAAGATTTACTGTATTAATGACAACTCATATACCATGAATCCTTGATGGTTGCAAATACCGTGATGGTGTTGAAATCCTTGGTGTCGTGTGGGATGTGGAGGGTGACGTGTAAAAATGGGTGAAAACTGTTTTGGCGGTGGTAGGTGGAGTAGTACTCTGGATGTGGATGCTCTTGGGGGCTTGAGTTGCCTTTGTGGTATTCATTGTCGGAAGATACCTGCCCTGGCCGTTTAAGGACCGAGTCATTTCGCAGCCATGCCTTAGCAACCCCTGTGCAACCATGCATCCTGAATGGGCAGGACATGACCTCTCCTTCACTAGACTGGGTTGGGCATCATACTAGGAGGCTGAGAGCAGCGAGCAACAAAGAGTCTATCTGTCCCACTGTTTGGAGGTTTTAGGAACCGGTCTAGGCTTAAAAAGGGAAGCTGGCCTTTAGAACATGCAGCTCTGGTACTTGGCGTGTCTCGTGGAAAAGCTCGACAGGAAAAGTGTTTGAAGGGTCTCGGTATCATTCGCTCCTCCGCTGGCTATAGATGGAGGCTGAGCATATCGCGTGGGTAAAGTTGTACAACCTCTGCAGAGTGTAAATCTATTTGAATAGCTGTGTCTACGGTTATGGACATGCGAAGATAGAACCTTATTGTCTAGACTCCGGGTGCGTGTGTCTTGATGAGTGAGTGTGTGGACTAGATGTCAGTGTGATGAGGTTGCTGGCTCAATCCGCCAGGATCTGTGTGGTACTAGAGGTACACCAGATATGACAAAAGGGACTGCAGAGTGTGGTGTGGCCCCTCCCAGGACCAACCCCCCCCCCCCCCCAAATATAGCTTGTTACCTGGCTTTGAAGTACTTAAAATGTTTTGAAGTTAATCATAGTTGATACAATTGGATACCTGCATAAACTGCTTTATGCTTAAGTCTAAGCCGTAAAGCTTTATCCTTGAATAACCCCTTTATACTTCTATCAACACCTTGAAGTAGTATAGTGCTTGCTGAGTATCTTCCGTACTCATTCTTGCTGTCATTCAGATGAGGAAGCCGATGCCAACTTCGCCGGAGGTGAAGCCGAAGATGAAGAGTAGTCTTAAAAAGGTCGTGTTCGCACCCTAAGCGCCTGTGGCTTGGGCTTTTGCTTTCCGCTATGCTTATTGGCCTCTCGGTCAGGTTTGTAATATACAGTTTGGTTTATAAACCTTTTATGCTCTGAAGCGTAATACTTATGAACGGAGTTTGACTGTGATACTACTACTGTTATACTGTGCGTATTAGCTACTTGATTCAGGGAATGATACAGGAGGTATAGGAGATCCCGAGTCCGGGGTCTTACACACAGAGTACGAGACTATCCGGTGAGGCTATTAGCCTCTATGCATAATGCTCCAATGAGTGCAAACTCTATTGCACCAGACTATCCGGTAAGGTCAATTCACCTAGGACTTCTTCAATTCAATCAAACTTAGTCCCAACTACGGTGGCTTCTTGATGTATTATATCCATGAGACCTACTAACATATATTCTTGACAAGCATGTTAGTCCCAATGACTATGTTGTCATTAATCAACAAAATCACAATTATGACCTAATAGGGTCATTTTCGCTATAATCTCCCCCTTTTTGGTGATTAATGATAACACAACCAAAGCAAGTGGCGAATAATAAATGTACCAATCGTAAAGAGCACAAAGCCTTACCATATTGCTTGGATGCATATTCTTACCATTTAGTCCCCCTTTATTGTGGCTCCCCCTTTCTCTATTGTCACTATCTCCCTTGATCAACTTATGCAAGAGCTTTTCCCTCTTTATCAACCTAGATACCTCATGTTGCTTCTTGTATATTTTTCTTCTCCCCTTTGTTAATTTCGACATTCCTAGACATCTTGTATCTTGCTTCTTGCTTTGGTCACGAAACTTCTCCCCCTTTGTTAATAATCTTAAAAGGACTACAAATATATGTTGAACTCAAGGAAAAATGTTAGAGCACATGGGAGAGAGCTTCATAAATCATGATCCAATGAAATGATACCAATTGCAAGAAAATAATTCATGATACCAATTGTGAGGATAGGAGGTATTGATATCAATTAAAAAGAACGAACAGGGATCATAATTCATGAAACTCACATGATATAATCTAAACTACCCCTTTATATGTGCATACATATAATGAGACTCACTTGTGAATACCACTTGTAGGAATATAGTAATATATGCAC
The DNA here is from genome assembly GCF_958298935.1 of Phragmites australis. Lineage (NCBI taxonomy): Eukaryota > Viridiplantae > Streptophyta > Magnoliopsida > Poales > Poaceae > Phragmites > Phragmites australis. Next base: position 5,500,091 of record NC_084929.1, read on the forward strand.
ATCTAGACAATAAGTAGAGGTAGGAAGTTTAAATCATATCATGCATGAAGGTAGCTTAAAAGTATAAATGAATTGACAATGATACCAATTGAAGCATTTAAGTATTGCATACATCCGGGGACGTGTTGATTTCTCCATGAGACTATAAAAGATACATGTTAGTCTCAAAATCACAATCCATCGGATATACTTCTCCTAAATATGTGCATATAAATTTTGAATACTTGCGAGACATATACACTTGTTATTAATAACAATGGGAAGGTTACCCTATAGATCGATTCATGGCACATAAAAGAAATCAATTGTAAAAATACCATGAAAAGAACCTACAAAAAATAAACCATGTAGGTTGCTCATAGGTTAGAGACAAGTACAAGTAACCTACCATATGAAAATCTACACTAGGCATTGCAATAAATTAAAATATTCACATGCAATCCTAGACAAGACAAATGTGCTAGATGAAAAAAGAAATAAACTAAAGTCTAGTTACCATTTACCTCTTTATCTTTAGATGGGGATTTGTGTATATGATGATCATGATCTTCATCAAAGCGCCCAATCCTATGTACTTGACTTTTTCGATTGAACCTTCACTTTATCTTGTGAGCCAAGTCTTCTTTGGAATCTAAATAGATTGGGCCCCTTCATATTGGTAATGATTTTATTGGGCACCCAAATGGGTTGGTTCCACCCCCGGTCCTTTCTCCCAACCATTTGTGCAACCACCTTGCCATTTTTCTTTTTCTTGATCTTGTAGTGGTTGCTTTTGATCTTGTTCTTGTAGTTGGGCTTGGTGTAGATGTCGGAGGTCTTGTTTGAGAGGTTCATTGCTTTCTTCTTCTTCTTATCTCGGTGGACCCCTCCACAAGCTTCTTCACTATGGTTGGTAATTGATGGTGAGCGTGTGTGGGTAAAAATAGGTGGGTTGGTGTTAACAGAACCTGTGTGGGGGGAAAATGTTTTGGCGGGGGTGTGTAAGGTGTCCCACAGAGATGGGGCTACCTTAGGGCAGGTTCACCCGTGTGATGTTCCTACTAGGAGACACTTGCCTCGGTCGTATAAGGACCGGTTCGTTGTGACATCTCACCTAGTGACCACCGTACAACCATATGCCTTATTTGTGCCATGACTTGACCTCACACCCCACTAGTTGAACCTGATATCCACTTGGAGGTTGCCAATAGCAACGAGAGCCAGGAGAAGACTCGGACAAACTAAGTGAAGTCATGTGATCCGGGTGAGACTCTAAGTGAGCCAAGTTTATCACAAGCCTCTGGTGATATGTCCCGTGGGTGGAATCGTTGCGATACTCGGTGGGTACGAGATCTCGTTATGCCCGCTCCACCACCCACGATGGTTGGTTGCAAAGCATATCATATGAATAAAGTGTACAACCTTTATAGAGTGTAAACCTATCCAGATAGTCATGTCCACGGTCAAAGACACCACTATGGTTTGGTCTCAAATGACTACCTTTAAGGTGTGAGTACTCCTTGATGCGTAAGTGGACTACATGCCCGTTTAGTGGGCTAAGTGCCCCTATTTTTTATATACGCCGGTGTGCAGTCGTTGAACTAGTGCCCTGTTAACTAGGTTAAAACTTGGGAACTGGAAGGATAGATCTTATCTCTGCTAGGGTCAACAACCATAATTAATGACTAAATCTGACTCTTATGCAATGATTTTAAATTGTGGGTTATACCTAATTACACTACATTTAAAATTTGCTTGCTGCTTAAAACTAAAACCCTATGACCTTGTACTTGATTTTTATCCCTAAGCATATATCAAATCTTTTGAGTAGTGTTAGGGTTTGCTAAGTATCTTCCGTACTCAAACTTGCATGTTGAATTTAGATGAGAAGCTAGAGCTTGACTTTAAATATGACAGCGAAGCATAGGAGATTAAGGCTATGTACACACCTAAGTTGAATGTGGCATTAGATTTTAATGTGTTTTTCGCTGTCGAGTTCTCATTCGATTGAACGATCGACTATGGATGTAAAGAATCTTAAGCCACAAGACCAATATATAGTTTTAATCAGATAAAATATTTTATCTAAATTATGACTATGATATTATTATTATATTGTAATATGTGCGTATCAGGTAGTACATGAGATACCGGAACCTGAAAACAGGTCTGACAAGCACCATCACAATGTAGCTCTGGTGCAACACTAGACCACACGACGCTACAAATGTTTTGAGCTTTTGGATGCTTTACAATAGGAAGCCGAACGAAGAACTCAGCCTAGGCATTGTCAATGCCAACATTGTCAGACAAAAAGCCGTCCACCAGGGAAGCAAATTCTATAGGATGTTGTCCAGAAAGACTCTCGTGAGATCTCATACATACCATTCATCTCGTGATCCAATGACTGGGCTGAAGAGGAGAGAGAGGGTGGACACGTGTCATCACAGGGGAGAGAGTCTTTCATAAGACATGGTCCTATAGAATTTGCTTTCACCCACCAGCGGCATGTCGGCAACCACTCGTGATAGCAGCATGCGGCAAGTACGCGGGCACAACGCAGAACACGTGAACATCAGCGACTCAACAGGGTCCCAGAAGCCAAGTGAACACAAATTTTTTTAAATATTATTAGTTTATACGTAAATTTCAAAAATAATACAAAAATTATGAAAATTATAAAAAAAAAAAATACCTATACGCATTATGTTACCGCGAGAAAGAGATTTTCGCGTCTTCAGGATGTGAAAAAAGAGTTTTCGCATCTTGAAAAAATGAAAACACATGTGAAATTCCCACATGTGCATAGGGAGCAGGATTTCGCACCAACATGTCGTGAAAAAGTCATTGTCACGGGCTGGAAGCTCAAAAACTACTGACATATCAGTAGTCATGGTCTAGGGGTGCAAAATACCTGACACGTGGCAGGTTTTTTCGTCTTGGGGGCGCAAAAACTGCCGGCCCTATCCTGGCCATGCAGCCCCTCCTCCCCTCGGTGCCATTTATGATTTCGGCAGAGCGCTTGGTTCAGGAGAGTGAGAGAAGTAAAGCGAGGAAGAAGAAGGAGATGAGGAAGGAGAAAGAAGAGGAAAAAGAACGAGGGAGGAGGAGGGAGGGAGAGGGAGGAGGAGGAATCAGGAGAGAAGTAGAAGGAGGAAGAAGAAAAGGAGGAAGAAGGGGAATAAGGTAAAAAAATTATGTATTTTTGTTAATATTATTTTTTGTTATAATTAGATATTTGGTTGTTGTAGCTATTGGTAGAAATAATTAATGAGTATGAAAATAAATTATAGATTTAATAATATTTTCGTACATGTTGAATTTAATTTGAAGTATATGGTAGTTGTAGATGTTTTTAGAAATAATTAATATTAGGTTAAAATCATTAAACGGATGCAATATTTACTATAGGATAAATGAGTCAGGAAATAAAATATAGATTTTGTAATGTTATCATATGTGTACAATTTAATTTGAGGTATTTGGTAGTTGTAGATGTCCATAGAAATAATAAAAATTTGGTTGTAATTATTATACGTATGCAATATTTACTTTAGGATATACGAGTGGAGAAATTAATTATAGATTTAGTAATGGTATCATAGATGAGCAATTTAATTTGAGGTATTTGTTGTATATTATACATATTAGACAGATATCACGTATAATTTTATTTGAGATATTTGTTCTAAGTTTAGTTATGTTTTATACAGTTTTTGAATATACAGTAAATTATGTAATGTTATAATATTTGTACTGCTATAATCCTACATGATACAATTTTTTATTTAGGCTGAGAACAATTATATTTTGCTGAAAATTATGTCATGTCACATGTGTTTTGAGCACTATATGTCTTAGAGCAAAGTAAATATTTTGTAGGTAATTTTTGTCTTTGTAATAATGTTTTAGATTTACGTAATTTTAGGAAGCTGTTCTTACAGACTATGTAAGTTTAATTAGAGATGTACAAGGAATTATTGACATTTTAATTAGAGATGTACAAGGAATTATTTACATTTTAGGTTACGAGGAATTACATTAGGGTACATGTAGGGTTCACAAAATTTGAAAATGAGTGTTAGATTAAGCAATTTAGAGAAATATAGTTATTGTTTGCTACATTTGAAGTTAATCACATGAAATTAGCTTGATAATTTATTCGATATATTTATCTAGGTCACAATTATATCAAACACTATAAATCTTAGAGTTTTCTACAGAAATGGTCAAATCTGTAATGGTCCATTGGGTGTTCATTAGAGCAATTTTCCGTTTACTATCATTGAGCACCCAAACCCTTAGAGTACAAGGATGAAGGAAACGAGAATGCGGTTCACCCAATATTTTCAGTTGGACCCTAACATTTATTCTGTTACTGTGCATTGTGTGTGGACGCGTACGTTAGATCCAGTTTGTTGGGAGTTGAAACCGGTGTATCGGACGGACAAGTGGTTGAAATGGTTGGAGTGGTGCAGGCGTCGTGGGGTTGAGTTTAATATACTGGTGCAGGCTTGTCAAAGAGAAGTGTATGATGGTAGCAGTGCAGCGACACCTACAAAAGAAGAGGATAGGCAGGAACATGCAGGGTCGAGGGAAGAAGTTGTGCAACGGCATACGGCTAAGGTAGAGGTTTTTGTGCATAGGCAGGCGGCAGAGGTTGAGGGTCAAACTGATGCAGGGGAGAAAATTGAAGGATTTATTGTTGATCTTGAGAATGTGGATGGTAACGCGGAACACAAGGAAGAATCTTTATTGCATTATGCAAATGTGGAGGATGATGATGATGACGACGATGATGATGATGTTGAGTCCTCTAAAACTGCCATCCCAGATCAATGGGACTTGTATAAGAAAGCGAAGATGCAAGTTATGGAAAACAATGATTCTTCTTGGGAGTATGGATCAATTATGGTTCACCTGAATCAGGCCTTCCCCAATCGGTCTGAAATGAAGGATGAAGTGGCACAATGGGCAGTGACATCACATAGAGAGGTTTGAGTTGCTATATTGACCCTAGAAAAGTACAGTGTGAAGTGCATACAAGCTGAAGCATTCAACCCATTGGGTATCCTCTAGAGTGGTTGAACACAATTGTAAGCTGGAAAACGTAAGTCGTAAGCACCGTAACCTCACTATTGCACAAGTTGTAAATGAATTATTCATTGAGATTATTCAGAAGCAGGATATGAAATGCTCGTTCATCCAACGATCAATATTACGACAGTTCAAATATGACATTATGAATGTACTTAAGGTTGCCTAGAGGGGGGGGGGGTGAATAGGCATTTCTGAAAATTAAAACTTAGCAGCGGATTAAACAGATGCCGGATACTCCGGTGAAGGTCAGATACTCCGGTCTGTCCGGAGTATCCGGTCTAGTCCGGAATATCTAGGCTATACATGATTTCAAAAATAAATGAATCTAAGCAAGTATTACTAGAGACTAAAAGATAACACTAGTTCTATTATGAGTAAAATGCTTAAACAACAATAGCTAGCAGTAAGATTCTCACAAATACTAGAATTTGGGAAAAATCCCAAAACTACAACAACTAGTAAAACTTGCACAAATGATGAGACAAGAATTTATCCCGGAGTTCGGCCACCTCACAAAGAAGTGCCTACGTCTCCGTTGAGGAGCTCACAAAGAGCCGGGTCTTTTCCAGCCCTATCCTCTTCTAGCGACTGTTGGATATGTGTCGAATAATTGTACGGAGTTAGTTACGTATAAGGATTTGAGTTGTATTAGCGGTATGTGGTGGAATCCTAATAGGATTCTAGTGTAATCCTAGTAGGATTGCTGTATCCTGACCTCCTTATAAATATAAGAGGAGGGCCGCTGTTTGTAACCATGACCACATAGCGACAAGTTCGCAAGGGGGCAGCAAGTCTGCGGGAACCCCGGGAAGCGGCCGGTGTTGCTAGTTGGGGAGGAGCGCCCGTAGTCATGCCCCGGGATGTAGACTTTGGCTGAACCTCGTTAAAAAACATCGTGTCTTGTGTGTTGATCTTGTGCTTGGCTTAATGATCCTAGTGATGCTTCTGCTAAAATCCTAACAAGTGGTACCAGAGCTATGAAGAAAGATCAATGGAAGACACGAGGATATGTTCCACACCGCGCAAGGCTTGCACGGGTCCGGGGAAGGACGACACAAGGTGGAGCATGGCGGTGATCGATGATTCGGTCGGTGGATTCGGACACTTCGAGCGCGGCGGCTTGAACCATCCGATGGGCTGCATCAATAGGGATCCGTCCAGACGTGGAGATCGGGTTGATAGCGGCTGGTGGCTGCTGTTCGATAGGGGTCGGTCAGACGTGACGGCTAGGTTCAACGGTGCGACTGGAAGACGTCGCGGACAAGGCGGCAGCTTCGACTCACGGTCTGATTGACGTGCGGTCAATCTAGATCGGAGCGGCTGTTGTTTGCTCAAGGTGGAGCAGCGACAGCGGTGGCGAAAGTCATGGTGTATGAAGTTGCAGAGATAGCAGTATCTCTAGAAGACAGTGAGTCTGAGTAAAACTCATCGGGCAGCTCTTGTTGAGCGGCAAATGCGACAACTCAAGTCCGGTGTACATGGAGGTTCGTGCATGACGACTTCAAGGTGGCAAATTATTCGTCAAGGTGGAGTTTGTTGGATATGTGTCGAATAATTGTACGGAGTTAGTTACGTATAAGGATTTGAGTTGTATTAGCGATACGTGGTGGAATCCTAGTAGGATTCTAGTGTAATCCTAGTAGGATTGTTGTATCCTGGCCTCCTTATAAATTTAAGAGCAGGGCCGCTGTTTGTAACCATGACCACATAGCGACAGGTTCGCAAGGGGGTAGCAAGTCTGCGGGAACCTCGGGAAGCGACCGGTGTTGCTAGTTGGGGAGGAGCGCCCATAGTCATGCCCCGGGATGTAGACTTTGGCTGAACCTCGTTAACAAATATCGTGCCTCTAGTGTCATCTGTGATCGTGTGCATCATCTTGGTATATCCATCCGTTGCTTCCGCTCATGGCTAATTTTCTAACAGCGACCACAAAGATCAAGCTAGATTTTCTTACTCAAGTTGATGGCGATTACAAACTTCCCATGGCACTCCACAATGGTTGGGTGCTCTACGGGCGACGTCTTGCCGTCTAGGAGCACGAGGCTCCAAGAGAAACGATCACAAATGTGTGCTTGATGACGAACTCAATGCTCAACAACTCAATTTCACTTCCAAACACAATCTCTCAAATTTGGTGCAAAACTAAGCACTAGAAATGTTTGGAGGGCTCTTGTATGCTCTTAGAAAGCTTTTTCAAAGTGGAACTCAGCAGCAACAACAAGCAATAAATGCTAGGGGTGTGGGGGTATATATAGCTAACCCTAAAAAACTAACCGTTACTATTCTGACTCACCTACCCCGGAGTATCCGGTGAACACCAAAGTCTCCGGCCTGAAATCCAAAACGGGCTCAGAACGGTGTCAAAACTAGCCGTTACGGTTCTGTTGACTGCCCGGAGTATCCGGTGAACACCGGAGTCTCCGGGTAGGACTTGGTCACCACGAAGAAACTGTTCAGAGACTTACCGGACTCTCCGGCCTCTCCAGGTACCGGAGTATCCGGTGAACACCGGAGACTCCGGTCATTTAAATTAAATGCTAACCGAGATTCTCTGGCGGAGTCTCTCTTGGAGACTCCGGCCAAAAACTCATCTACCCGGAGTATCCGGTGAACACCGGAGACTCCGATCTTTTTAAAATTAAAGGCTTAACCGAGAGCCTCTGCCGGAGACTTTCTCGGAGACTCCGGCCAAAATTCACCAACTACCGGAGTATCCGGTGAACACCGGAGACTCCGGACAATTAAAAATAATTCAAAACCGAGACTCTCTGGCGGAGTCTCTCTCAGAGACTCCGGCCTAAAACACTGAGTACCAGAGTATCCGGTGAACACCGAAGACTCCGGACTCAGCACATTCTGCCTATTTTTCTCGGTGTCCGTGGGTGAATATGTCTCTCAACTATTAGTTTTAATATGTTACTTTGAGCATTGAGACACTATCAAAGCTAACAATTGCATCCCTCTTGATAGTACGGCTTTCATAGACTCAATTTCAAAGATAAAACAAATTAAATCCTATTGAGTACTACAAACCGCTTCTCTTTTCTTTTCGAGGGACGTCAATCGTCGTGTGTCTTCATAAATGAGACTAAAACCTGTTCATAGCTTCAATAAACATATTAGTCCCTTAATCGTTTTGTCATCAATAAGCCAAAACCCACTTAGGGGGCCTAGATGCACTTTCACATTACTTATCAAAAGGCTTAGCGTGCAAAGTAAAAAGCCTTGGAGAAGTGTTGGGGTACTTATGAGGCTTCTTATTGCTACCTTCCTCGTGTCCTTGAAATTCTGAAGGAAATGAACCCTGGCACATACACCACTTTCAAGGAGACTAAAATTGATGAAAACCATTCCAGGATTTTCTGACGTGCTTTCTTTTCTTTGGGCCAGTGTATGCAGTCCTTCCAGCATTGTCATCATTTGCTTTGTGTGGATGACACATTCTTGACTTAAAAGTACAAAGGTCAGATTCTTACTGCAATTGGTATTGGTGCGAATAGCCAGATACTTCCTTTAGCATTTGCGTTTGTGGAGGATGAGAGCAGGTTGAGCTGGCTCTATTTTTTTAGGCATCTTAAGGCTGGGTTTGTCAATGATCGACCTAATGTTTGCATTATATACAACTGGCATGCTGAGATCTTATCTGCTATAAAGATACTACCAGAGGATTCAAGTGAGCCGTTCTCATGGCCTGACCTGCAGAACCGGTGGTGTATGCGTCACATGGGAACAAATTTCTATAAGCCATTCAAGAACAATGCACTAATGGATATGTTTAAGAGGTTGTACAGTTAGAATCAAAGTCACAAGTTTGATTCTTTGTGGAATGAATTGGATAAGTGCACAAGGACGCACGTCCAAGAGAGGAAGAATCCGCCTATTGATCATGCACTGTACCATAGACGCTGCTGCCTCTTGGAGCAGGCATTGACGCTCCAAATGTGAGAAGAAGGTCGACAAGAAACATCAAATGTTTCTCACACTGGATTGAGGCAGAGCCAGAGGAGAAGTGGTCCTTGCTCTACGACATCAGAGGAGCTAGGTAAGTGTTGTTCGTAAGTTATTTTGATGTGTAGTACGAACTACTATGTTCGAAAATTGATGAATAATTGTTTTGATTCATTTTGGTAGGTATGGCATCATAACTACCAACAGAGCAGAGGTTTACAATTAGGTCATTAGAGGGCTGTGTGGACTCTCTCTTGTTGCAATCGTTGAGGCGGGAGGGTAGTACTCAGCCTCCGTGCCCTGATCAGGCAAGAGGCTCTGAGTGGATCGGCCATGGCTACGATAGTCCTTAGCCTATGCGACCTGACCAGCTAGGAGGCTCTGCTTTTGGCACCCATGTGTGTATTCCTACGCCTGGTATGTGCCTACTCTTTATTTCACAATGTTTGATTTATTACGCATTATGTGGCAATACTCACATGTTTCTGCACGATATAATGTAGGTACAATCCACATGAAGACGATCGCACAGGTTTTTGAGAGTTCTTTGCACTCCAGCGGAGACCCGTTCTTTGACTACAGAGGGTCCTCCGAAGTGATGGGCCTCTCTCAGTTGTACTGTGCACCTCCACCCACTCAGGCTACACAGCAGGAGGCGAAAGGCGCCTACGGTCACCACCAATTGCCCAGATGTGAGCGCCACGAGCCCGATTGGTACACACCTTCCGCATACGAGCATCCTCGAGAGGTGGAGGAGGTAGACGTTCCAACGTCACCACGGAGGCGAAAGCATGCCAGAGGTAGGGCCCATGGTAGGGGTGAGGGTAGGGGTAAGGAGTAGTCTGTGTTGCTTTTATGCTTAATAAAAGTAATTTGTTTAACTTTTTATTAGCCCCTTGACTGCGCCATTACACTGTACTTGGATACTTTTATGTTATTTCTATTATGTGGTTATCATATCATGTAGGATGTTTATGTTAGTACTATGTTATCGGCCATACTTTTATTACCTGTGTTCTTGTTCCATCCCAAAGCGTAGTATCGTGCAATCTTATCTGCTTTTGAATGTATCTATGTGTCGTCCTTTCAGGCAATAAATCGTTCACTTGCAACTTTCTAAATCAAAACCCTTCGCATTATGAACCCTACTACTATTACGCGTGCAAACAAAATACAATGTTACATGACAGTGTACAATTTAATTAATTACAAACAACACAGTACAAGAAAATATTACTTAAGGCTAAGACAATACATCCAACCGCTAGAACATATCCATATTACTCCAAGTTGTTCCTCCGACTTGGCATACGAGGCAGGATATAGCGCCTTCTAATGCTGTTGGCTCTCTCTTGATGCAATTGTTCGTATAGTTTCTCGATAACGACGTGCAAGTGACAGATTTATTCTTGAATGTGTGGTTCTACCCGTGGGTCAATCCAGTACTGAAACCCACAATCATCCATCTGGAAAAAATGATAGATGAGGTAAGTAAATGGTGTTTAGAAAATAGGAAAGAAAGTGAATATTATTTGTTCATACTCTGAAATGTGGACAACATAAGAATCAATGCCATGCATCACCGAAATACTCATAAACTTGGACTACAGTGTCATCTCCATGCCGATATGGTGGCCAAAACTAGCAAGGAAGAGAATAGTGGCTTTGTAGTAATCTCTACCATAGACATCTAAATAAGGGTGTGGAGATGGTGGATCGATAGGGCCATTGAGATGATGAGGATACGCTACAATTCGAGGTCACGAGATGTGTGAGTAGAGAATCAATTGAATTTTGTTTATATACAAGAAGTCCCAGAGGTAGCGAATAGATGTGGCAGCATTGAAAAGCATACCGGCTAGACTGCACCGGCCTATAAGGGTAGCACTGAAAAGTTTATTCGCTAAACTGCACCGACCTATTATCGAACTACAATGACCCATCACCTCATCGCAATGTAGCATTGAATTATGCACAGGTTTTTCCCTACCATGACGCACAACGATGAGCTTAACAGAGTATCCGATGCCCTTCACCAATAAAAGGCACCTCTATCTCGACCATCTGAACACAACTGTGTTATGTAACCATACTCGAATGAATTATCACCGGTCGTTATGCTACTAATATTTTTTACCTCACAAAATTGGCGATGAAACACGAGCCCTTATATCATTGATCATTATTTGAGATTGTTCCTGCATAATGTAAAAGGAACCACTCCATATGCACGATACTCTCATGCTCCAGCCCCTAGCCATGCTTATGCACTCAATCCATGCACCAGCCCCTAGCCACCATAAATAACCTCATCCTCAATCATGGATAGACCACTTATTTCTCAACTCTCTCAACTACAATGTCTTCCTCAGCTCTACCAAATTCACCCAAGAAATATTAGGGGATTTTCATCCCCTAGGGGATCAAACCGCCGATGTGCTTCTGTGACGACCCTTGTAGGCTTCGTGAGTCTCAAGACATCCCCTACACCTATGGCAGACGCTTCTTCGTGTGTGTCAACTACCAGTATGACCCGCCTCAACACGGACCATATGAGTACCCACCGGTATAGCGATATAGATCACTCCTGTGACACTTTACATATGATTTCATGCACTATCTTACTAATCTCTCATCTTGTTTCATTTGTTCAGTCTTCTTCACCTATATATGACTTTATGGAATCGTTGTACATGGAGCAAAATGAGCATCAGAAGCGGTGGGTTGATATGGAGATGCGGTGAAGGAAAGCTTACAAACGCCGGCAGCACGAGCAACAGTAAGAGAAACTACGACTCAAGCATCAGGAAAATAAACGTATGAGGAAAGCAACAAAGGAGCGCGTTGTGGCTGAAGCACGCGAAGCAGAGAAGGAAATGAAACAGGAGAGGGCCCATCGCACTAAGACGGGCCTTGCGAAAAGGCAAATATTCTAGATGCACTTAATAAAGAGCATCTATTATAACCCGACATATTTTCATTCTCTAAGGAATGCTAGGTTTAGCAGCGGCAAACTATTAGATTAGTCTTTAAGCGTACCGTACATGCCAACGTTTATTGTCGTCATCTCTTTATGATTAAGATCCATTCACACTACGATGATAAACTCTATATCTCATGTAATATTCATTAGCGTATATAACCTTTATATCAAGTTTTACGATACTTATGCTTTACAATTACAATTGTTTTTTAAACAATATAGCCTCTCATGTAATATTTATCAACTACGTCCTATTATCGGACAAGTGATTCGACGATTTTTTTTCATCTTTCTATTCCGTATAAGAAATAAGTTGAATCGCAAAATTAAAAAAAAACAATATAATATTTTTCATTTTAAATACCTTTTCTGTCGATAGAAATAAAATTTTCGCTGAATAATTTTTCATGCATACAATAAAATTTAAATACATTTACCAATTTTCCGTACAACAAATATGTTAATTCACATAATGCAAAAGCAAAATGATTTTATAGCGCTAAAAATATTTTCTGCCATGTTAATCATATTTTCGCGTTGTCACGTCTCGAAAAGAATATTTTCACATGCTCAAAATGCGAACAAATTTTTTCATGCAATCAGAACACGAAAAATCTATTTTCGCATTCTAGTACCGTGAGAAAGAGTTTTCAAGCCCTCAGGACGCGAAACTCCTTTTTCACGCCCTCCAGGCGCAAAAACTCATTTTTCGTATCCTAAGGACGCGAAACCCCTTTCTCACAGCACCAGAACACTAATAGGTATTAGTTTTGTAATTTTCGTAATTTACATATTATTTTTTAAATTAACATATAAAATAATAATATTTAAATAAATTCAAGTGAACACGGCAGTTCGTGCATCATTCTGGCAAGTCATTAACAACTGCACCAATGGACGTTGTAGCTCTAATGGTGAATGCAAGAAATGGTTCCATTTCTGTTGAACGATTATACACAGGCTGCTCTGCTTCAGGAACGACCGGCCGGCGGCCCGAGCAGCACTACTCACCGCCCGTACCAGCTTCCCTGGGGCTGGGCGTCGGTGTCGTTCATCAGCTTGTCGAGCACCACGTTCAGATCCACGTTGTGCCCGTTCTCGGTCAGCTTGCGCACGGTCGCCCTGACCTGCTCCCTCGAGAAGCCCATCGTGGCAACCTTGTCGACCACGTCGTCGATGGGCAGTTTGTTGCCGGAAGAGGAGCTTGAGGTGGAGCTGGCTGGCGCGGCTTGGGGCAGCACCTGAGCGGCGGGGAGCCTGCCGTAGTTGCCGCTTCCTCCAGAAGAGGCGCCTGCGGGGGTGAAAGGCGAGGGAGACTTCATTCCAGCACTGGCACGGTGGGATGGAGACCCGGTGTAACCATATGATTCGGAGAAACCACCGCCACCCTGCGGTTTGTATCCGGCATTGTAGCGCGGCGGTGGCCCGGGGTTAGGCCTGATAGCAGGAGGCTCATACATGCCAGGGTTTGGTCCATAGAAAGGAGCAACAGGTCCGCCAGGAGGTGGCATGTAAGGTGGCGGTGGATAGCTCTGAGTGTGAGGCCCATATGGTGCTGGTTCTTCTGGCTGCTGGGGCACTGAGGGGTTAACACTTGCAGGTTGAGAATATTGAGCATACTGAGGCGGGACTTGGTAACGCTGTGATGGTTGTGGCTGCGGCGCCTGAGGTTGCGGAGCTGGTGGAGCTTGGTATTGCTGGTGGGTGGCCTCAGATGGCTCTGCAGATGGAGCTGGTTGAGCAGGAAGAACTGATGGCACCTGGGAATGTGGTAAATGGCCAGGGAATTGTGATGGAGATTGGTTTTGAAGCCGAGGAGGAGGTGGCGCAGTTGGAGCAGGAAGGGCAAGCAGTGTTGCCGGTGGTTGGGCAGGGGGAGGGGCTTGGCTTTGTGGTTGAATGGCCGGCTGGGGTGGAGTCAGCTGCTGCCGTGAGTCTGCCTGCCCAGCACCAGTAGTTTCCGATTGAGCATCCTCTGCTTTGGGCACTTTGAGGTTTGCAAGTTGGATCTGGGTCTCAACAATTTCCTGCTTGTCACGCAAAATCTGCACACCGGCTTGAACCTGCAAGTAGTATATAGAGTTAGTCAAGGAACTAATGTGATGGTGGTTAAGAACTTACGGTACAAAAAATAATAATACAGATGAACAAATGAGGAGTTGCTGTAATGGTCCAGAAAAGTACTACATGACAATTTGAAGACGAAAGGAAACAAAAAAATGACCGAAGAATGCATATGCCACGTGAATGCACATAAAACCATCCATGTCCTACAAATGTAAAGGGGAAATGGAAACATAAAGAAGACCAGTACGTAAATGGCCAAACAGGGTAAAGATACTTAAAAATAAGATGTTCATAAATCTACATTCCGCTTCCGCCGTGCCCTTGACTTGGGCTAAAAGAAACTTCAAACTAATGCAGAAATTTGGATGATGCACATATTCCCATTTCCAGCCTATGGATTGGCCAAGTATGATACGATACATTCCTTGAACAGATAAAGCAATTGCAACTCGAAACAAATATGCTGATAAGTAAAACATCTTGGAGATAGAGTATCTGTCATCTGTAAACACCCAAAGTGACAAAAGTATTGTACACATGGTTCGGTTTAAAAAATATTTTTTTTTATAAGAGCAGCAGCATACAGGACGAGGTAAAGAAAGAGATTAGTTATTCAACAGGAAACCAAATTGCTCCCATCTTTATCAAAAACTAAAAAATTCTGTAAGACACCATGGCTATTCTCCAGCAAAGAAAAAGGGGAAAAAGAGGAAATGGATACAGTGAAGCTATTCTCCCACAGAGAGACAGAGAGAGGGAGGGGGTGTTTACAGAAGCTCACCTCACGCAGTGTGTACTCAAATTGTCTCAGTTCTCCATCAGTGCTGCCATTGTTGTTACCAATTGTTAACTTCAGCTCACCAACAGAGCTCTCGAGATGGTATGTTCTGTCCTCCAGCTGTGAAAGCCTTGAGCTTACACCTTCGAGTGCATGTAGAAGGTTATCAGCATATTTCTTCATGGTCCGATCAATATCCACTATAGTGACTCCACCGAAGTTGCTCCTTTCTTCTTCATGACTAACTTTCTTTAGCACATGAGGCTCCAATCCACCAGCACTCTACTTGGTAAGAGAAGTTAAACATAACAAGTATATACCTCACAAGGAAAGAGAAAAACAGGGTAGTGATATGAATCTATGAATCGTGATCCTGCGAATTGTTAAACAACCATGCATAGCATGAATAAGAGAATATATGCTGGATTGGTTATTACAAACTACAGCTACATATACAATGAACGGATTTTGAGATTCTGTGTTCCGCATGTTAATAATTAAACAATAATCAAATAAATTGCATAACAAGAACTACTGATTCTTTTATACTCCTAAAAGTTAGTAAGAGGTACATTACTATCTGAAATGCATAAAACTGTGTATAGTTATGACATAAGGCTAACTTTGCAAACACAAATACAACGCTAACTTTGCAAACACAAATGCAAGATGGATTTACTGGATCATGAATGTAGTATTAAAACCCTATATCGCTTAGAGTTGAACTATAATGGCACACGCATAAGGAAGCTAACACACTTCGAAAATGAACATGGTTTTCCCACAATATATAGCAGTACACTAATGATATGAGGCAAAAATGGGAGCAACCATTACTTTTTGTCCTAACAAAGTCATAGAAAATGGCATTTGCATGCACAAAAGGTCCATGAGACACCTAGCAAGAGTGATCACGGAGAGCACAAAAGCAGCAAGAATGTAGAGCATGTTTTCAATGACACAAATATATCGAGCATTGTTTTCAAGAACACAAATACATAGGGCATTGCGAGGAGCATCTGCATCTGAAGATTGAAACTATCCTAAAAAGGAGTTAGGGAAATGAAGTCGTATCAATATTTACCTATCTAGTCATCCCGCAAGTGCTGTCAAGGGGCTAAAGGCTCTGTCTACAGAACTAGGAGCGGACAACTCATTACATTAATCAAAGCAATCATCCATACTGTTGATAAAGGGAAAACGCATCACATCTGGAGGTAGCTTTTTTTTGTGAGGAATCTGTAGGCATCAACTTTCACATACACCGGAGCCAAAAAAAGGCTACTTCTTTTCTTTTGTTTATCTCTATTATGCAAATATCAAGTGAGCAACCGCACCCAAATCCTTCATTTTCAACGGAATTCTGAACTACGACATCACCAACTACATGCACTACGAACAGATCTATCAGCGGAGCCATCAGCGCGGGGGAGGTAAGCAGGCTAGTACCTTGAGGATGGAGGACGCAGCCTTGGAGTCGAGCGACCCCCAGGCGCCCGCCGCGGGGGCGGGGACGGTGCTGGCGGCGGCGGAGGGGCGGATGGGCTGGAAGTTGTAGCTGGGCAGCACCTCGTCAGTGCTGGTGCCGTTGGAGCCGCCGGGGTGAGGGCGGCGCGCGTGGTGGCTCTCCGCCTCCTCCTGCGGGTCGGGGCTCATCAGATCGACAAGCCCGCCGCCGCCGACGGAGGGAGGGGGCAAGGACGCGGTGGCGCCGGCGCCGGAGCCCGCAGCCGCGAGGCCGAGGATTTGCTTGTCCATGAACTGCGACGCGTTCATCGCGACGGCGGATGAACACCGATCGGAGGGAAGCAAGTGATTAAAAAAATATAAAAATATCTTTTTTCTTTAAGCGCAGAGGTGTGGGCCGAGTAGGATGGGTCTACGTGGTGCGAGCGGCCCAACGCAGGCCGACGAGCGGCGCATCCGGCCGGTTCGTCGGATCCATCCGACTCCTCGTCTCCTTCCCTCTGGGCCCTGGCTCGCCTCGCCTCGCCCGTGGGCAGCGGGGGGCGGCAGCGGCTCCGCTACTCTGGCGGTCCGCCGGCGCCGCGCAGTGCAAGGTCCCTGCTGCTCCATCGACGCCGGCACACGTGGCTCCTGATCCCTTGCCACTTGGTATTTTCCCCCCTCCGATCCCTTCGCTTTTTGATGTGCAAAGAAAAGAGAAGGATTCTGAATTATGAGGGCAGTTTTACATTTTAGTCATTTGGAGTGTGCTTGAAGTTTAAGGAGCCATCATTCGTTCGTTCAGGTTCATCATGGCTAATCTGGCCCTTTTGACTGTGCCATACTGCCATGGCAGCGTCCTTGGATGATTGATCCATATGCTATATTTATAGAGGAGCTGCCTAGACGGCAGGTGCGGTGCCATTTCAGTACACACACAAGATGTCCTAATTTTCTAGTGATTCACACCAACAATGACACTGTAGTTTTTTTTTTTTTTTTTTGAAGAGTGACACTATAGTTGTAGTACCCAATGCCTCTCTTTTTTTTTCTTGGAGAATATATAGGGACCTTGTAGCACCCAATGCTGCACTGCACCGTCTTTTCTGCTGTGGCATGCCGGAATGGACTCGATTTCTCAATGGGATTGCAAGAGTTATCAAAGGTTCTTGATGTGTCAATCCTTTGTTCCTGTCTTCGTTCCATCGATACAAGTACCTAATTACTGCTGTTGGTCATAGAAAATTACAAATTTCTGAGTATTGATTCCGTTTTCTCCTCATTTTGGTTTTATGATAATTTCTGCGTCTCATCCCCCCCCCCCTTGTCTATCATCTTCTGTTAGATATTAATTCTCTTTCTAGATGGTACAGAATAAGGAGCCACAGACTTAATTTGTCCCTCCAAATTTTGCATTATTTCATAAACACATCATGTCCACCATATATCACATATATTTAGTTTTTCACCTTATTCTGTTGAACACTTCAACATGTTTTTCCTGTTTTTAAAGTCGGTTTGCATTTTTAAATATACAGCATGAAAGATGAGAGTAATCATATGTAGTTGTTCTGGTCTTATTCTATGCTATGAGTACCGCGTTACACTATAGTAGTTTTACCTTCAGCAATTTATTTGTGGTGTATTGGGCTCTCGGTAGATGCTTGTCTGTCTCAATGCTCTTAATTAAGATTCGTGGCAGAAGACTATGAGCTGGTTCGGTAAGGGCCCATGCTGTGAGCTGGGGAAAACAACTTTCTCACCAATTAGTGTTAGGGAAATAAAAGTTTAACATGACATCAGTTTTGTCTGCTTTTTGGGCGTTGCAAAAAGCTAACTTGACTTCATTTTTGTCTGGTTTTTTGGATCATGGCATGCTGCCATAGTTCTTTCTTTTGACACCACCCAAGTGTAAGTCCACCCGTACTTTTGAGTCATTCCTGCTTCTTTTTTGTTGTTATAAAATTACTACGATGTAGCAGGTCCCTTAATTTCAGGAAGGAATCGCTATGAGGTGATGCAATCTGTCCCACGAATTGTACATGTTGTGCATAATAACGTTTATTTCACATATGGTCTGTGCAATGCTTCCCATATGTTCTTGCACAAAGTTACTTCACATAAAATTTTCATTTGTTCTTGATCATTTCAGCTGGTGTTATACCTTAGCTATTTTGTTGTTCATTCATCTACCATTAAGATAAAGTGTCAATCCACTTACTGCTCCCTTTACTGGCTGCTACACTCTATACTTGTGTTTAGGTGCACTGTCAAGCATGGTGAATGCTTTTGTACTTACCTATCCTTAGTCATGAGTTCTTAGGTGTATTTAACTGTAGATGGCTAGATGCAATTCTTTTTTAAGTTCGATGCAAGGACGCTGGCCTCTGTTTTGGAAGTGTTGTACCTCGGTTTCATTGTCCTATATGTTGACGTCATTTGACCATGGAACCAACCATTATTTCTAGAAAGTTACATAGGGCTATTGGACCCAAGTATGACGATTGATGCTATCACAAGTTCAGAATTATATGGAAGAACAACGAAACCTTTCATTTTGCACAACATTTGTGCAAGAGAGTTTGAGAACCGCCAAGATTAGCCATTCTGTGTTGTTCAAAAGGTTGCATGTCCCATTTAATCCCATACCTAATTTGTGCCGTCGCCAAATAATCCATTTCCAATGGCATATACGTGCAGTGAAAAGCAAAGTTTCTTGGGAATCGTTAACAATGTGCTAATTCCAGGAGAAGATTGGAGCTGATGGTGGATAAGGAACGAATATACTGCATAATTACATTCATATCAGTGTGAAACGTGCACACCCACCTCAAAAACAAAAATCAAGTGCATATGATAAAAGGTAATGAAGTCACAAAGTAGAGAAAGATGCATGGTTACTTTTGGTTACAACTATACTACTCCCTTCGGTCATAAATACCTGTCGCTTTAACCAAGATCCGGTCAAATTTTTAAAACTTTGATCGTCAATAGTTTCCAAAATATTTAGTTTAGAAATATAAAAATCACACGTGTAGATTTGTCTTGAAAAATACTTTCATAATATTATATTTTTATTGGATATTATAACTATATTTTAATAGAAAATAATGGTCAAAGTTGCACATCGAAGACCGTGAAAAGTCAAAAGTGACAAGTATTTATGATCGGAGGGAGTATATGGATGCTTTTGGTTTAATTGCTGCTTAGAGCGGAAAGAGATCAAAGGAGTCAATTCCACTACCCATAAAACCCGGGCACTGCTCTCGAGATGGTTCTCTAAAGAACAATTATCTTGGTTAATTAAATAATAACTAAAGATGTATAGCCTGTGTGTGAATTGACAGCTTGCTAATTCTATATTTGAAGTTATAATCATTTCATTGTGTGCACCAAAGAACTGATTGATTTGTGTGGTCTACACCTCTCTATATGTATTTCTTGATTTAGCCAGTTTACTAATGGAAAAATTGAAAGGATAGGAGCAATTGGTATTTGCAAACTGATTGATGGAATACAGGGTGATTCACTATACATGAGAATGCAATTTATCACTATCTACGCTTCTGGTCTTCTGGATGATGCTGTTGTTCACAAAGTTTTATATGCATCTGTCTTGATAAAGCAAGCATATGATATGTCTGAAGCTTGTTTTATTTCCCAGAACTTCTGCTCACAAAATGAGAAAGATCTACCTGATTAAAGCTCCTTGAGTTTGCAAGTAAGAAGGCTTCTATTATTTTCTCAAATATGTGAAGCATACAAATCTAAAGAAGAAAATTATGTACTAAACCCTTCTAGCTTAGTATTGAATGGCAGGTACATATTTTCCTTCGTCAATCTTGCATGATTTCAGTTACTGATACCATATTCTTGAAGAGTTTCAGATGGGCATATCTGTGTTCGGCAACACCACAAGGCAGACTTTGAAATATTTCAGCAGGTAACCATTTAGAAATGAGCTAGAAATTAGCCGCTATGATGGAAATTCTGATTCATTTCTATGAAAGTCTTGTAACCAGATGTGCCAAGTAATTGTGTCCAATTTGATCCTGTCTGCATCTCCCTTTGAAATGTGGAAATGTACAGCTGAGCAGGCGATTCTGTTTGTCTTCCCTGACCTAGGCATCACTAATTGACACATTTTTGCAATTCTAAATTTGGAAATTAGTCACCATCCCAGGCACTAACATCACTTGTTTATTGCTTGTACATGTCTACCCTGCCCTTAATTGCTAGGAATTAAACAAATGCCCACCTCGTCCAATGATATCTGTGCTTATCTGCTCCACCATCACCTTCTCACATGATGCCTATCCTTGTCCTTGTGTATTGTATTCTCCATGTCTTTTACCACTCCATGTGCCCTACCACCTCCCCACCCCTCATGGCTAGATTCTCTCCTTGTCAATGTCTCTCACCTACACCATTTTCATTCTTAAACAAACCAATCTTTTTCTCATATGACTGTTGCTTGCAAGCTAGCTTTTGAATATTTCAGTTTTTTATCTCCTTTCTCTCCCTTTACCCTTTTAGTTTGAATTTTGTCCACCTTTGCTTCTCCTAACCATAAAACTCACCTTGGCTTTTGGTTTATAGGATTAAGTAAATGTGATTACCCCCCTAACCAAAGGTGAAGCACATGGTTACCAATAGCCACACCATGTCTACAAGGGCCTACAAACAAATGGGAGATTGTTGGGTGGATGCAGTCATGCGGCAAGTATCTCCAATAGTCCACTGCCTCACGTGATCACTTTTGATTCATCAAATTAAAGATACATATGCCATACTGAGATGCCTTTCAACCACTGGTCCGTTTAATTACCACTGAGTAGCATGCACAAGCACCACGAGAAGAACAGATACATTGACATTTGCCAACAAAACTGCCGATGCCATATGCGTCATGGAACAAAATGGAGCAGGTGAACAAGTTTAGGTCGGTAGATCTAGATCATGATGTGGTGAAAACCTTGGAAACTGTGCATTGTGCAAATGATTGTACTCTTTGTTAAAACTAATCTTCTATCAGTATTCAGCAAGCATAACTTCCTCCCTCCATTCCCTTGCATCCATTCATGAACTCTGCTCATAGATTTGTTCATGATCACTGTTATGCATCTTGAGATTTTATCAATGGTAACTAATTACTTGTGTACTTGTTTTGTCAGATTCACCAATCAATCAGTGAGTATTGTTCCTAAGCCTAGTCGATCAGAGCATGTAAACTCATGGATGGTTGATGGTTCTACGTCGACCTTAATCTCTGTACATGTATGTTATCAGAGCATTGGGCAGTTATCTCTGTACATCAGTTTTTTACTGTAAAAAACAGAGCAGAAGTTTGTACCATAACCTTTTCAGGTAAAACAACCAACACTGCAACAGAAGTTCTACTTCCAATGTAAATCCCCTGCAAGTTCCATTGTCTTCTACAGGATCGGTAACACTGCAGTGGTTAATCAGAGCAGCTCATTTACCAATGGGAATTTGGAGAGGAAGGAAGGTAGATCTAGATCTGTCTGCCTGCAAAATTTCCTACACTTTTGCCAGAATATATATTTCGTCTGCTGGATGGCGGCTTCCTCTACGTTAACACCAAGTACAAGCGGGCAATAAGTAACAATGTACTTTGCAGTGGAAAGGCAGGATTAGATCTAACCCAGGGCATGTGACAGCAACTTCATTGACGGGTTTAGATCCAATCCTCTGTTTAATCTGCCAAGGAACTGCCTCTGCCATTGAGGTTCTTTTAATTGTTACTGCATGGAATGGACTGTTCCTCACTCACCTCTGTGCCATGTGTTACCACTGGGTCACCAGCTGTGATGTCTCCTTTTATTCTTCTTTTTAACTTTCAACTCTGGAGATTCTTGCTACAGCAGCAGTTCAATTGTCACCCTGCAATGCCCATAATTACAGTGAAGGTGTTACTGGTTCTGCCCCTTGTTCTGCTGAAAGATTTCTCTCTACTCTTTCAGCAAATTTTACTAACTTTATTCTGAATTCTGACATTGATAGCTTGTGCCTGCGCTCAAAATATGTTTGCATGGAGTGATAAACTCTTCACTCTTCAGATCCTCCCAGCAATACTGCAGGAGTAATGTATCCTTTTGTTTCATCTGCATTTTCATGTTTCAACTCTTGGCATTATTTTTTCCTTACTTCAATTGTGACCCAGCAAAACACAAAATTGCAACCAAGTCCTTGCTTGCTCTCAAATGCTACTCTAACTGCATGTTAATCTATCTTATCCCCCGTGACACACAGGCTTTCCATGAAGTTACTCAACTGCCTGGTCTGATGCCGCCGGTATGGCTTTGAGCCACCATCTTTTCCTCTGAGCATCAAAGCTCTCTCTCTCTCTCTCTCAAAGAAATTAGTCGTTGGTGTGATCTCTTCCCAAAATTTAAAAACCTAACCTCCAATCCTAACAAAAATAACCTATCATTTAGCAGCAGTAATTGCATTGCACTAGAGGCCACAAAGAGTGTCAGCACTCAGCAGCTAAACAGGTCCTAGGACTGGGAGAGACAGAGGTGTATGTAGTGTGTGTGCACTGACCTCCATTGCTTCATGATCTCGTCAAGTTTCTTCAACACTCTTTAAACTTCTACCTCTCTCTCTCCTCCCTGTCTATTTAGACCTCACTTTCTTCTTCTTACTGCTACCTTAGGCTTCCTTTTTCTCTCTCTATCACAAGCACACATAAAAACTGCACCATCTTTCATGGCATCTCTTTCTCTCTCCTCTTCCTATGCTTATTATACTAAACCTCACTAGCACTATGATAATTAGGTACTACTAGTCTTGCAACATAAGCAAGACCAAGATTTGGGAGCAATTAGCAGTACATTACAATTCTACAGAATTATTAGCTAGCCTTGTACTGTGTTGGATATATACTTACAATTCAGTAGAAGTGTTGTGTTGTTGGTGTGTGTTTGTGTATGGGTCTTGCTGTTATGATGAATAGAAGAAGCAAATGGCGGGCGGCGGCGCTGCCCATGGCGTGCGCGCTGGTGATGCTGTGTGCGGGTTGCGCCGTGGCCGTGGACGAGCAGGGCGCGGCGCTGCTCGCGTGGAAGGCGACGCTGCGGGGCAGCAACACACTGGCTGACTGGAAGCCGAGCGACGCGTCGCCGTGCCGGTGGACGGGCGTGGCGTGCGACGCTGACGGCGGCGTCACGGAGCTGAGCCTGCAGTTCGTCGACCTGTTCGGCGGCGTACCCGCCAACCTGACCGCCGTGGGCGCCACTCTCGCGCGGCTCGTCCTCACCGGCGCGAACCTAACGGGGCCGATCCCGCCGGGCCTCGGCGAGCTGCCGGCGCTGGCGCACCTCGACCTCAGTAACAATGCGCTCACGGGGCCCATACCGGCGAGGCTGTGCCGGCCGGGGAGCAAGCTGGAAACGCTGTACCTCAACTCCAACCGCCTGGAGGGTGCCATCCCAGACGCCATTGGAAACCTCACGTCGCTCCAGGAGTTCATTGTCTACGACAACCAGCTCGCCGGAAAGATACCAACGGCCATTGGCCGGATGGCCAGCCTCGAGGTGTTTCGCGGCGGCGGCAACAAGAACCTCCAGGGCGCGCTCCCCACGGAGATCGGCAACTGCTCCAGGCTTACCATGATCGGCCTCGCCGAGACCAGCATCACCGGGCCGCTGCCGGCGAGCCTCGGCCGGCTCAAGAACCTCACCACGCTGGCCATCTACACGACGCTGCTCTCCGGCCCGATACCACCAGAGCTCGGCCAGTGCACCAGCCTGGAGAACATCTACCTCTACGAGAACGCGCTCTCGGGGTCCATCCCGGCGCAGCTCAGCGGGCTCAAGAAGCTCACGAACCTGCTGCTGTGGCAGAACCAGCTCGTCGGCATCATCCCGCCGGAGCTCGGGTCGTGCGCAGAGCTCACCGTGGTAGACCTTTCTCTCAACGGGCTCACCGGCCACATCCCGGCGTCGTTCGGTAATCTGTCATCGCTGCAGCAGCTGCAGCTCAGTGTGAACAAGCTCTCCGGCACGGTGCCCCCAGAGCTCGCCCGGTGCAGCAACCTCACCGACATCGAGCTCGACAACAACCAGCTCACCGGCAGCATCCCCGTCGTGCTCGGTGGCCTCCCGTCGCTGCGCATGCTTTACCTGTGGGCCAACCAGCTGACGGGCGCCATCCCGCCAGAACTAGGCCAGTGCACCAGCCTCGAGGCGCTGGACCTGTCGAACAATGCGCTGACTGGCCCCATCCCGCGCTCACTCTTCCGGCTGCCGCGGCTGTCCAAGCTGCTTCTCATCAACAACAACTTGTCCGGCGAGTTGCCGCCGGAGATTGGCAACTGCACGTCCCTCGTCCGGTTCCGGGTGAGTGGTAACCACATCGCCGGTGCGATACCGGCTGAAATCGGCAAGCTTGCAAACCTCAGCTTCTTTGATCTCGGCTCAAACCGGCTGTCCGGTGCTGTACCGGCAGAGATATCCGGGTGCCGGAACCTCACGTTCATCGACCTCCACGACAACGCCATCGGCGGCGAGCTGCCTCCTAGACTGTTTGAGGACTTGCTCTCGCTCCAGTACCTCGATCTCTCCTACAACGTGATTGGTGGCACGCTCCCGTCACACATCGGCATGCTCACCTCCCTTACGAAGCTCATTCTCAGCGGCAACCGGCTGTCCGGCCCGATTCCGCCAGAGATCGGGTCGTGCTCCCGGCTCCAGCTCCTCGACGTCGGTGACAACTCGCTTTCCGGCACGATACCAGGGAGCATCGGCAAGATCCCGGGGTTGGAGATTGCTCTTAACCTCAGCTGCAACAGCCTCTCTGGAACGATCCCGTCGGAGTTCGCTGGGCTTGTGAGGCTCGGCGTGCTCGACGTTTCACACAACCAGCTCTCCGGCGATCTCCAGACGCTGTCCGCACTCCAGAACCTCGTGGCGCTCAACATATCCTTCAATGGATTCTCCGGCCGGTTGCCAGAAACGGCGTTCTTCGCGAAGCTGCCCACGAGCGACGTCGAGGGTAACCCGGCGTTGTGCCTCTCCCGGTGCGCCGGCGACCCCGGTGACCGTGAGCGCGCTGCGCGCCACGCCGCGCGGGTCGCGGTGGCCGTGCTGCTCTCCGCCCTCGTCGTCCTCCTCGTGGCCGCGGCGCTCATTCTCTTCGGGCGGCACCGACATGCCGTGCGCGCCGGCGAGGACAAGGACTCGGAGATGTCGCCGCCGTGGAACTTCACTCTGTACCAGAAGCTGGAGATCGGCGTCGCGGACGTGGCCCGCAGCCTTACGCCGGCGAACGTCATCGGCCAAGGGTGGTCCGGCGCGGTGTACCGCGCCAACCTCCCGTCGAGCGGCGTCACCATCGCCGTCAAGAAGTTCGGGTGGTGCGACGAGGCGTCCGTCGAGGCGTTCGCCTGCGAGGTCAGCGTGCTCCCCCGGGTGCGCCACCGCAACATCGTCCGGCTGCTGGGGTGGGCGGCCAACCGCCGGACGCGCCTCCTGTTCTACGACTACCTCCCGAACGGCACCCTCGGCGACCTGCTTCACGGCGGCGCCGCCGTGGTGGAGTGGGAGGTGCGGCTCGCTGTCGCCGTCGGTGTGGCCGAGGGCCTCGCGTACCTCCACCACGACTGCGTCCCGGGGATCATCCACCGTGACGTCAAGGCTGAAAACATCCTGCTCGGCGAGCGCTACGAGGCGTGCCTCGCCGACTTCGGTCTGGCCAGGTTCGCCGACGAGGGCACCAACTCGTCGCCTCCGCCGTTCGCGGGATCCTACGGCTACATCGCTCCCGGTAAGCCTCTGTTCGCTTCAATCCCCCCCACTAGGTGATCAAAGCTAGATCGACTGCTGAGATTTTAACCTTGCTCGATGCAGAGTACGGATGCATGACCAAGATCACAACCAAGAGCGACGTGTACAGCTTCGGAGTGGTACTGCTTGAGATGATCACCGGGAGGCGACCGTCGGACCCATCCTTCGGCGAGGGCCAAAGCGTGGTGCAGTGGGTGCGCGACCACCTCTGCCGGAAGCGCGAACCCATGGAGATCATCGACGCAAGGTTGCAGGGCCGGCCGGACACGCAAGTCCAAGAGATGCTGCAAGCTCTGGGCATCGCGCTGCTGTGCGCTAGCCCACGCCCCGAGGAGCGGCCCGTGATGAAGGACGTGGCGGCACTGCTGTGTGGCATCCAACACGACGACGGCGGCGAGGCACGAAAAGCTGGGAATGGAGCGGGGGCCGACGCGCAGCTGAGGAAATGGGCCGACCCAAAGCAGCCCATTTCGCCAACCAAATTGATGGCTCTCGCCAGACCGGTCCAGGTCCAAGCCCAAGCCCAAGCCCAGACCGAAGCCCGGGAAATTTCAGGTTCATTGGGTCTACTCAACAGCCGGGGATGACAGCCTGGAATGACTGGGCCCAGTAGCAGACCGTGCAACCGAGGGTGTACCTACGGGGTACCCATAGAAAAGATCGATCCCAGTTCACAGTTGCGCTGTGTTAGGAAAGAGTATTGAGGGGTGCGCCGTTTTGCTAGGTGCACCCTTCAAGGTACAAAATGGAATATTTGTTGTAGGGATTTAGTAATGTTAGTGGATCCATAGAGGAGTCACGAGTTATGAAAAGGTAATATTGTTTTCGTACCATAAACAGGTGTAATGCAATGGAGGTTAGTGTAAATTATCAAACTCGAATAATTGCCTATGTGATGAATGAAGATGTTTGCCAAAGGGAGCACATGACCCCTATGTTCCTATTGTCTCGTTTTTTTTGTTCTTGTCTGTGGTCCAAGCTTCATTTGTGAGCTCGATAAGCTAGATGCTCTTTTTCGATGTTGTGGATTAGTTTGTACTAATGGTTTTGAATCGAAGCATCTAATGGTTTGGGCCCTTCTAGCTTGCAACATGGTGGCATACATATGAAAAAAGCAATGTATCAATGATCAAACTACTTGAGAAAGAAGATGTGGACAGTCGCCATGCATGATTTTTTATATGGAATAACGTGATAACAATTGATCAGTATTTGCATTTCGAAAATTCGCATCTTGCTGTAAAATTATTACGGAACTCTTCTTGGTGCAAATTGACAATCGTCCATGCTTGTTCTTTTAGATGAGCATTCGCGGTAGTAACGTTTTAGTCTTCATAACAACTTTGCTTTCCAGGATGAGTCCAAAAAGGAAATTTTGTGAGAAGAAGCCTTGGCTTAGGTGGTTAGTGGAGATGGTTGTACCATTTACCCACCAAGGATCAAACTTCAGGTTTGCTATTTGTGTGTCTCATCAAATTAAAAAAAAATTCAGTGATAGGTGATGTACCGTTGACAGTGATGTATCTGTGATGACTTTGTTAATCTCTAAGCTCCGTATTTATGTGTGAGTGCATACATATTGTGGTGTGAGTGTGTACTGGAGTTTCTAAAGAAAATGTGTTCCTTTAAAGAAAAATGTGTTCCGACATGCTTAGAAAAGGCCAATGGGCTTTCACCTTATCATTTCAGGCCTGGGCTTGCGCAAGGGGTACCCAAAGTGTTTGGCCCAGCACTACACAACCGAAGGCCCAAGTTCATCTGCAAAACATACCCTAAGTGTTTCCTGCTGCTGATTAGTCATTAGTTGTAGAAGCGCAAAGCTGTAGTTGCAAAACCATCAGTTCCTGATGCACCTGCACGCACTAATTTCACGGATTTCGCCCTGTTTGGGAGCAGGAGTTTCGCAAAAGTTTGCAAGAAGTAGTTCAATTCTTGCGGGCATGTAGAAATTCCAACGTTACAAACGGGGCCTCGTGCCAAGTAGTCAATGATTTGCATCAAATTCACGGGAAATCTATGCATCAGTAGCCCTTTTTTAGCTTCGGCATGGAACGCTTTGAGATTCATGTAGAGGACTAGCGGAGGAGAGGCATGATTGCATGGTACTCGCCACGTGTCAGGTGCCATTTTCACGCGAGATGAGTGGGTGGGAGATAAGTTTGGATTTGAACTTCAAATATGTTTTTCTCCAAAAACCCTGAGTCTATTTTCAAACCCGTTTGAACTATGGTGTTATTTAGGAATAATGGAACAAAATGAGATCTAATATGAATATATTTAAAAAAACAAAATTTTAATATACCAGTTCAACATTTCACAGAAAATATAAAATGTTGAACTAATGTTAAAAATTATTGAACTAGGTTTCACAAAAAAGTTGAATCAAAATTTTCAAAATGTTGAATGCATACGAAGGCACCAAATGCAAGATTGGGCCGTGAATTCGAAAAATGTTGAACTAGTGTTCCAAAATTATTAAACTAGGTTTCACAAAATGTTGGATCAAACTTTTCAAAATATTGTATACATATAAAAAACATTAAATCATAAAAATCAATAAAAACAATAATTTAGTAATAAATATTGGAAAAACAAAAACGAAATAAAAAGAACTTACCTTCTCATGGGCTGTAACCCATGTTGGTGGACTTCTCTGGGCTGCCTGAGATGACCGACACCGAAGCTACAGTGACGTCGGTCACCCTACTGATAGGCAGTCCCTCTCAAATTCATTGGATCCAATGGCGTAGAATGAGAACATAAACGTGTACACGGTGGCACGAACAAATTAAAAAAAACGAGATTGAATAATTTGCCATCTTTTTTATATGTCATCATTGTATCGATGACACGTAGGTTCAAACCCCACATATTATCTTTTATATGTCATCGTTGTATCGATGACACGTGGGTTCAGACCCTGTATATTATCTTCACAATAGATGACGTATTAGAGATTGAGCAATTATTTAGTGACATATCATGAATTTATCAAAGAAAAAACACAATGAACAGATAGATGGTCACAACTTCACGAGAGCCAGCATGATACAAGCAGTGGAAGAAAAAAATCAAAGCTTTAATTTCTTATATATTTTGCTGGAACCAGCATCTGTTGTTTTGTGCTTCACTGCGCACGTAACGTAACAGCCATTCCGTTCCGTTTGTAGCTAGGGGCACCGTGCGTTCCTGCCGGGCCCGCCGTAGTAGAAGTAAGTGCCCCAGGCGCCGCCGCTGCCGCTGGCGATGCCGTAGCATCCCGGCCGGTCGGCGAGGAGCCGGAGCCCGGCGGCCGGGACGAGGCTGTTGTCCCAGTCGACGACCTGCGCGTTGCGGAAGTAGGCCGCGCGCGCGTAGCCCTCGCCCGGGAAGCGGCCGCTGCCCATCTGCGTGGGCGTGTGCGGCGCGCCCGGGGGCCGCGCGTTCACCACCTCGCCGCCGAACTGCACC
This sequence comes from Phragmites australis, assembly GCF_958298935.1. Taxonomy (NCBI): domain Eukaryota; kingdom Viridiplantae; phylum Streptophyta; class Magnoliopsida; order Poales; family Poaceae; genus Phragmites; species Phragmites australis. The sequence continues at coordinate 5,529,651 of NC_084929.1, forward strand.
ATGTCGGCGCGCTCGCCCAGGTGCGTGAACAGGGACGACGGCCAGTACCCCACCAGCGCGCCGGAGCCCAGCTGCAGCCACCAGTGGCCCTGCTTCGGGTCCTGGCATGCATGCAAGCAGCAAGTAGCAAAATCGTTACGGATAAGTCCAAATGATCACTGATCAGCAAGTAGCAAGTGCAGCTAATTGAACAAGAACAACGGCCGTGCCTTCCAGATCAGGATGTTGATGTCGAACTGCCGGCCATTGTAGGCCGAGATCGGCGAGATGGCGGCTCCGATGGCGATCCGGTTGCTCGTCTGCACGAAGCCCGAGCAGTGCAGGTTGTAGCAACCGGTCTCCTGGTACGCATCGTTCTGCATTCACAGTTGCAAAGGAATAATTAGCGATTACATGTCCCATTTCTCGTTTTTCTTCCCTCCTTTTGTTCCTTTTCTTTTTCTGTTTTTTTGCTTCAATGGACGAACACTTGAACCGAGGAACTAGTAAGTACGATCTCTTGGAGAATAGAGAGCTTACGGTCCAGTATGTGAAGAACCTTGGACTGTTGTCCCCGTACAGCTGAGGGCTTACCTGAAAAGAAATGGGAAAAGATAATTTTGATGCTAATAGTTTTTAAATTTCAACGGTCTGTCAAATATTAGCACTAGTCAAACTTTATTCATGTGAAATGGATAAACTTTACGAGTAAAAAGTGGCTTAACCTCAACCTGAACATCTGAAACTAGGATTACTGTAGCAGGCGTACACACTGTAGCAGCACTGTTTATATAGGCTAGTTGTGGATTCAAAGGTAGGAGAAGAATAGTAGAAGGGATGCTGTAATAGTGTTAGTGGATGTCGTAATAGTATTATAGGGGACAAAATTTTAAAGTATCTGCTGAAGATTATCTTAACTGAAGATTTTACCAAGCGAGCTACAGCTCCGTTCTCCCAGCTAATAGTTTTCAGAAATGCATTGGAGAGAAAACAATGCGATGGACGATGGACTGACCTGCCACCCAGCTTCGATGGTGTTGAGGTCGTTGCCGAAGGCGCCGGAGATGACCCAGATCTGCGAGAGGCTGAACTCCGCCGGCGACGCCACCTGCGCCGGCCACACGTTAAGGCTCGCCTTAGCGCCGTAGAAATGCCCGCCCGACACGTACCCCACCGCGTGCTGCACAACGCACCACAATGTACTTTTTTTTAACCCTTTGTCCGAATCAGTGTCCAATTGATCAAGTTCAAGCTAGATGATTGGATGAACCACAAGACCTTGCAATTATCGGTGCCATTTGTTTATAATTTCTTGAGCTACTGAGGCGAGTGTGACAGTGCGTGCATGTGTAAGGACTAACGAATTGTTACTGGCATCAGCATTTCCATGCATGCCGAAGATTAAATTGATGGAGTGGTGATCGGTGACCATCACTCCGGTGGGCCGGTGAGGTGACCGACCTCATGGCCGCCGCCGGTGGAGTCGCGCCGCGCGAAGCCGCCGCCACCCCGGGCCTTCATACCGAACCGCCGCAGGGAGCTCGCCCTGAGCAGGTCGTGTTCCGTGGTCCGCCGCACCGGTATCGTCCCCTCCGGGCACGACTCGCCGGAGCGCCGCCACGCCTGCGGCAAGCCCTGCTCCTCGTCTTCTGCCACCACCGCCGCATCCGCATCGCCATGAACAGTAGTGGTCCTTGGCCGCTCAGCAGGCGCATCCTGCAGTCGAGGTGCACGAAAATCATCGATCAGCTCGATGCAAGAACATGCTTCGCGTCGCACATTTCAGAACACGCTGCGCATTGTGTCAGTCACCTCCGGCTTCTGCCCTCTCAGCTTGGGATGCTCAAACGCGGGCTGCAGGTGAGTGGGCACGCAGTCTATGACATCGCCATCCGGACTCTGCAAATCGAATCATCAGCCAAGCAAGATCGAGTATCAACCACAAAAAGCAGCAATGCGAGCAAACAAGTAGCTGACTGATGCATTCATACCTGGATCGTCTTGACGGAGGCATTCCTGGCCTTGGCAAGCTGGACTTTGAACCTCCGGAGCGTGCGCAGCTCCACGCCCGAGCGGAACGGCACCTCCGTCCCATTGCTGCTGCCTTCGCGCAGCCTCGTCGCGGAGGCCGAGGCCGAGGTGGGGAAGGAGGAGAAGCGGACGAGGAGGAGGAGGAAGGAAACAAAGGAGGCAATGATTTGGCTGCTTCTGCTGCTGATGTAGCGAGGAGCCATCAGGGTGGATCTCTTTTGGAGTCGCCTGGATTTTGTATTAGGATCAGTGGATCAGTAGTAGTGGCTGCTTCTGCTTGCTCTTCTCTATGTGCGGTTGTCTTGTTGCTCTCGAGCTTCTTGAGGTGGCAGGCGAGCTGAACAACCTGAAGATTAAAAATACATCCTACATGGCAGTATGTATGTATGCATGGCACTGACAAGCTAGTAGCAAGAAGTCTTGCATGCTGACACTGCCTGTTGATCTGTGTGTGGTGGTTAGTGCAGCTAGCCTGCAGACCCTTTTTTTTCTTCAAGGACCAGCATATAATTGCCTCGAAATGAGCACCCCACATACCCATGCTTGCATCATTTTACTATATATATATATAATCCTAATCCACTTGCATTAGTGGGCGTCAGTGGTGGTACCCAGCAGTATCTTTCAGAGGGACCTGGATCCTCTGCCATAATCGCGATTATTGCAGAGAGTTACTGTTTAGACAGTGTAATGTGTCTGTTGCTACAGGATCCTGCATTAATTAACTGTGGTACTGTAGTAAAGTACTGGAGCAACAGCACTTTCGTTCACTGTAGCGTCGATTTCTACTGTTCATAGTACTATAGCATGAGATCCGACGGCTGTAAACATCCCCTAATGCATATCACTGTTGATACTTTGCAGTGGAGGAGGAGCCACTGCAGAGGATCCCGATCCCTTCCAGAGCATGAGCTTTGGGTTTACGTGGATAGCGTGAGTGTGAGGTGTGCACTGCACTAGATCAGTAGATGAGCTAGGGTGCAGCTTTTCAAAGTTGCTGTCCATGTGCCAAGGAATTTAGGCATTCTTAGAGGCTCAGCATTTGCAGCAATGCATTCCTAGGGATAGATATAGATATGCAGAAGGCATTTCCAGCAATGCAGAAAGCTCGTCCTGAACTTTTTTTTTTTAACGAACTTGCCCTGAACTTGAAAGCAATGCTTCGGTTCAGTTCAACCAAGAAACAATGGCACTGCATAATCATTTTACTTGATGTCAGTTTTTACCTGACAATTCATTTACATTTGTGGTGGGAGAGGACTGACTAGTGGAACTCAAAGAGGTCACTGCCTGCTGCTATGCATATCCTCCTGTAGTTTTTGTTTATTCCTTTCCTAGGTACCCAGCGGCGAACCCCGGGCACACTTAGGAGCCCCCATCAATTTTTAGGTATAGAAGAGGAAGATAAAAAAAGGAGGGAAGAAGGAAGAGGAAGAGCCTCATTGTTTTTGGCTCTGGATCCGCACTGTAGCCACCAGTGAAGTGACTCCATTTTTCACCGCCAGCTTTTGCTGATTGGAAGTAACAAGATGACCAGCATCCTGAATCGACTCACCAAGTTACCTCTGCCCTGAAAGTTGGAACGTTTGCCGACAGGTGGGCCATCGCGCAGCACTGTCAAACAATATATGATAGCTAGTATAATACCCACAGGGTGAAAAGAATGTTAACTAGTTTGGTAAACACTACTATTTCTAGCATCTAGAGACAATAAACGTATTACCAGCCAATACGCACATGTTGGCCATCCTAGCACCACTCTTTAGTCTTTATATCTTTTACGTTTTCTCACTCCTTTCCTCCCATTTTCAATCATCAAAAGCAAGATTTACATTAACTGAACCATGCAACCTGCACATACACATAACCTCTATTGTTAGTTGACTCACTGCAAGACACTGTAGAATGTTCAAAACTAGTGTCATTAGTGCCATAATAATAACTGAGTGAGGACTAATAACACTCATTTCATGAGCTTGGTTGGACCTCGGCTGCAAAAAAGAAAAGGCATCTAGGACCATTGCATCCTCCAGTCTGAGCACCACTCAAATCTTTTGGCATTGCTGCAGTGCATCCTGCTCTTTTCTCTGCTGTCCTACACCTACCTCCAGTATAGGGCCACACACAGACAGTGCTCCTTGCTGCATTGTTGGTGCAGGGAGAGGTCCAGAGGCAGCGGCAATGCATGCATGTCTTTTTGGTTTTGGACAGAGTGTGGTCTAGAGGAAAGATGAAGATGTCTCAGTGGGAGGCTGGGAGCAATTGTTGCTGCAGTGTGGGGTTCCAGTGTGGAGGAAAGATTAAGATACCAACAAGACAGGATTCTGTACAAGATAGATCAAAAGAATGGATTTACTAGATTAGTAAGTCTAGCCTACATCCAATTCCTTCCTTCCTTGATCCTTTTAAAGAAGACTGCATACACATCTTTTCATGACCAAATTTGCTGGATATTCTTGTCGGCATGGCGTGCTGTCTGTACCTTCAATTGATTTCAGTCGATTCCTGGCTGAATTCAAATATCCATGTCAAAGAAAATGAAATAAATTACTCGTGCATTTCAAAATATGTACCCCCCCTAATTAAAAACGTGTGTGTGCAGGACAAAAGAAAAAGAAACAACCTGCTTAAGCCATTGTTGCCCAAGTTTTTCCAGAAGCTGTTTAAGCTACTGGAGTAGTATTGTTCTCCAAAGTTGTCCAGAAACATATGCTGTCAGGGAGCTTAGAAGTTGGAGTTGGTAAAGCGCCTTCAGTTGATGCTTGCTGTAAAAAAAAGGGGGACAGATCCTCAGGTTCTTTCACTTCTCTGTCAGCAATACCACTAGAAAAGGTGAAAAGGCTTTTCAGCACTTTTGCATCATAAAGAACCAACTGCCATCAGATGAACAAGAAGTGTCACCAACAAACTGCAGCTTTGAGAGCCTGCTTGCAAAGCTCTGTAACCCCCAAGGCCAGATTGAAAAGTTCAGAAGGAAGGCTTGCAGAATGGACAGGCAGCCACAAACCACATTGACAACATTATTTCCCACTCCAATGTTGAAACAGTGTGAGCAATCTGCCGATCCTGAATGGGAGAACATATACTGATCTAATTTGGTTTCAGTTGCAGACATCCTGGGCAATGAAGCAATTGAAAGTGACCATGCAACGCTTGAAAGAGACACCAGGCTAACAGCATGCAACTAGCATGCATCCATCATTCTCCTTTTTTTTTCTTCTTCGGTACCGCAACATCATAGATCTTGCACAGGATCCATTCAGAAAAGGCAAATGGGGAAAAAGCTTGAAAACGTGATGTGGCGGGACTAGGAACCACACGAGAAGCAAAATAGCAAACAGATGGAGCTGCTGCAGGAATACCCAGTCAAAAATGACTGGACATGTAACAGAAGTACAGAACCACTTCTTTTTATTTTGAAAGATGTAGCAGAACCACTTACCAGCAAGCTCATGAATGAAGGATTTTATTGTCTCTTCAGGTCCAAAGCAGCACGAAATGAATCATCAGTTCATGACGGGCATGCTGGTGCCATGCCAGATCCTCTCTTGATGATGTTGGATTGCTGGTATGGCCCAGAATCAACACGCAGACAATCTGCTTAGTTAAGAGTGAAGCTCTGGTATCTGTCATCAACATGTAAACTGGGTACTGTACTTGTTAGTCTACTGGTACAAATCGCAACAGCACCAGATCTTCTGAATCATAAGACTGTCTCCAACGGTGTCTCGTCCCCATTCCTCTTCCCTTCCCGATGGCAAAAAGGACGCGAGGGGAATCGCGGGCGAGGTCCAACGGAGTCCCGTCGCGGGCCGGCGTGGGAGGGGAGGGAACCTCTCTCCTATCCCTTCGCGGAGAAGCCGTCCGAGGAAGTCGCAGGAGGTTGGGCTCGCGCGGTTGGTCGGAAGCGAGGGGCGTCCACGCAGGCGCGCGCGAGGAGGGCAACGGACGGTTGCCGCCGCCGCCACCGGTCTCCCGGAGGCTAGATCCGCTCGTTGGTGTGGAGGGGAGCGTCCATCTGTTCGGAAGGTACACATTTTTCCTCATACTCATTCAGATCTGAAGGAGAGGCGGCAGCTTGTTGTGCGGAGTAGGTCCAGGGGACGAGCGCTGGTTGGGGTAGTAGGCTGTTCGGCCGTGGCGTGGGGTGGCGCCGTCGGAGGGGAGGTGGGCGACGGGGACGGGACCTGTGGCCTTGGGCGCCATCTTGATTTGGATGGGCGTCTCGGGTAGGGCCGGTAGGCCGGCAGTAGGCAGCTGGATCTACGACGTCGGCCTCGGCATGCCTGCCGGCGACACAGAATCACAAATGCTCATAGACTCCCTCCTCCATGTTGTAGATGGACGCCACCACGCTTGCCAAGCTTGTGTCCAACCTGCAGGACCATGTGCAGGGGGCGGCATCCGCGTTGAAGAAGGTGGCACACGAGAACTTTAGTCCGGAGAGCACCCTTGCTGCTGTGGAGTTCAACTTAGCCCTTATGGAGGTCGAGTCAATTGCAGCGGATTTGGAGCAGATTGTGTTCCAAGTAGAGGATGCTCTCCAACGTGGTGTCGTGGCGAACCAAGTTGTATTGGCTCTCGCTAGCAGTGCGGCTGTTGAGGAGGAACCTTCGAGATTGAATGACATTGACGACGATGATGTCATTCCCGCCGACTGGACCTCAGATGACGAACCGTGTGCTGATACGGACGATGGCTTCTCCGTTGAATCCGATCGTTCGTGGAGGCTGTAGTCGGGTTGGTAGTTTGTTAAATAGTTGTGTCATATGGTGTGGACTATTGGACAGGATGCCTTTTGATAATTTGGGGTTCAGCTGTCACTTGAACCCTGCAAGGCCTGTAGATGTTCAATGTAGCAATCACACTGTTGATGATGGTTGTATGCTGTGCTAGGTTTTATGTACGGAAGACTTGTTTAGTTTCAAATTGCTAGGATTTGGGAGTACAATGTATGAACTATGAAGCATTGTGCGATGTATTAAGTTCCTGCAATGTATGAACTATGAAGCATTATTATGTATGGGTTTCCTTCCAATTTCATATGCAATTCAGGTTTTGGTTCTTGTATGTCTTGTTCATCTCTTGCTAGGTAACATGTATGCTTCTCTTTGATGGAGGTCCTGTATATGCTGCCACTTGTATGCCATGAAACCTTTTGTCTATATGTATGTGTAGCTATTAAGGTCTGTATGTGTAGCTATGAAGGTGAAAAATTGCTTCTTTACTGTCAAATTTGCTGCATTGCTGTTTTTTTTTTGGTTCATTGCTGTCAATTACCTCGATTTTGTTAGGAATTTCGAGGCAAGTTGTGCTCTGAAGAATTTAATTTTACAATCTAGCAGTTTGTTGGCACCAATGCACTTCTATTATAAGTCCTATTATTCATGCTAATCTGAGATCTTACATTATGAGTTCTATTATTCATGCTAATCTGAGTTCTTACATTATGAGTCCTATTATTCATGCTAGGTAACTTGTATGCTTCTCTTTGAAGGAGGTCCTGTACATGATGCCACTTGTATGCCATGAAACCTTCTGTCTGTATTCATGCTACTCTGAGATCTTACATTAAGGTCTGTATGTGTAGCTATGAAGGTCAAAGATTGCTTCGTTAATGTCAAATTTGCTTCATTGCTGTCTGTATGGAAACCTCAGGACTCAGGTGTTGGGTTTCTGGTGGCAGCTACGAATTTGCGATATAATTTGCCTTTGTCTCTTTTAAAATTTTTGTTAGGATTGGTGATTCGAGCTAATGTGCATGAACTAATTTGTGAGAGTATCTGAGACAAACTGAGTGCACCAAAGTCTGAATAGTAGATGCAGTCATGTTTAAATCCAAGAATTTAATTACAATATCGCAGTATCCTTTGGTCATGTGGAGTTTCTTGGATGTAATTGGTACCCTGTCTTACAACTGTTGGCAAGAAGGGTATCCTTTTGGTCATGCAGCAAATGCTATGTATTACATAAAACAATGTTCTTTGTGATTTCTGTTTCAGAAGAGAATTCCATTATTTCTATCCTGGTTGTATCATTGGGTTCATTATCTGTGAAATTATTAAAAACATAACACAAACTTCTACTTTTCTAGCTACTGTGCCCCCATGAGAGCCTTGCAATTTTGTTAACTACTTATTCTCGAGGATTGGGTTCATTATCATGCTAATGTAAACTTGTTCTTGTGGTCTGCAGTTGCTCTATGGATTCGTTTTACGAAAGCTTTCTTCAGGATGGCGTGCAGCGGATGGCATGGTCGGTGCCGCCGCTGCAGGGGGGACCCTCCAGTGACGAACCATCACCACAGATGGGGCATTTCATGGTTGCGGATAGTCAAGAATTCCACCCCGCAACGGAACCAGACCTCGGCCATTTCAACATTGGCAGCGATGACACAGGGGCGAAGAAGGTGAACTCCTCAAAGAGGAAGAAGAAGGCAGAGAACAAAACGGACAGAACAAAATGGACAGATGAGGAGGATGAGCTGCTCGTGTCCGCATGGTTAAACGCGAGCCAGGATCCGGTAGTGGGAACTGATCAAACCAAGGAGACGTACTGGGGCAGGATCGCCAAGTACTTCAACACGTATAGGAAGCCGAATATGATGCCGAGGTCGGACAAGGCTTTGGTCAACCACATGAAGCTCATCACGGACGCAGTGACCAAATTTGCGGTGCACGTGAGGAAGGTGGAGCAGCTCAATCCGAGCGGGACCAACGAGCTTGACAAGGTAACTAACACAAGCCAGTCAACCCGTACTTGTATGATATTGTCCATAAATGAATCCTGAATGTTGGCTGTTTGTGAACTTGTGCTTGTGACCATAACTGAATCCTATGTGCTAGGGGTGGCATATGCTCTGGAAATTGCTTATTGTAGAATTCTATTTCTCCAAATGTGTTGAAGGCCTCAGCAATACCCATTAACACCAATTGGGGTGCAAGCCACAAGACTGTCATAGGTGATATCCCTCCATTAGACAAAGCTGAATTTCTCCTTTTATGTTCAACAAGTGTATGCTTGCTGTTTGTGAACCTTTGCTCCCTGTCTGCTTCATTATCATATTACTACGCAGCACAAGTGTTCACGTCTATGTTGTAGGCATGTGCTGAAGCACACAATCATTGCTGGGCACAAGTGTTGATGTATATTTTGTTTTGTACACAATGTGCCAGTTCTGTAGATTGTATCTCATGGTTTCCTTGATTCGCAGATGGCGCGGGCTTGCACAGCATACAAGGGGATTGAGGGCAGGCCTTTTGCTTACATGCATTGCTGGGTGATGCTTGCCGAGCACCCCAAGTGGCACGCGCACGAGTCCGCCAAGGCGCAGAAGATAAAAGATGTGACCGAAGCACAGAACAGCCCTGTTGCAGGCACTGAATTCCCGAACGACGCAGCATCCAATGCATCGGCTGAGGTTTCTAGGCCCATTGGAAGGGACGCAGCTAAAGCGGCTCATGCTCGCAAATCAGCCTCCACTGCATCTTTGCCTACCGTGTCGCTCGGCATGTATGACACACAACTTACTGAAATCATTGAAACAAAGAAGGTTATGGTGGAGCTGAAGAAGGAGCAGGTTTCTGTCATGCGTCTTCAAGCATCCGTCCGAGTAAATGATCAGGATGAGCGTATAATGAAGGTCGACTTGGATAGTGTTACTGGTCCCCTAAGAGACTACTACAAGGGGAGGCAGGAGGAGATCCTGGCGTGATGGAAAGCCGCAGGACATATCCCGTAGTTGATCGTGTGTGGATTTGCGAGACCTGTATCCATTGCAGACCTGTGTGTTGTAATCTGTTATGAATTGTTGTATGGACCTGTGTGTTGTAATCTGGTAGGAATTGTTGTATGGACCTGTGTGTGATCTGAATGTGGTCGGCTGAAGTCCCTAGAAAGCTATATCAGTTTGCTTCACTGATATGATTTCACTTGTGTGCTTCCTATGGTACATCAAGTTGCTTGCATATATGCATCACCTGTATGCACAACTACACGAGTTGGTATGTTCGAAAAGGAAAGAAGAGGACAGACCTTGCCGACTGGATTGAGCTCAGTACACATATAGGAAAAAACTCCGATTGCTCAGTACACATATAGTACTTCATTGCAGACATAACTAAAACAGATTGCATTTGACTCATTGCTACAAATCCATTCATACATTCCGATTGCATCTGACATAACTGAAACAGACATTATGATACACTGCGATAGTAAACATTGACATTGAATAAACACACAGTACAGTACATTACGATGACTGACAAGGCAACGACGACGCATAATCTAGATGGAACGTGATGACAAATCTAATGTGCTCCATGGCGACTCCATAAGTGCTCCACGAGATCATCACGGAGTTGGTGGTGCAATGCCCGGTTCCTGATTGCTTCAGTGACTTCTATGTATTTCAGGACAGCTTGGTCAGGATTGCGGCGGGCTGTCGCTTTGTCGCCCATGTAATCAAACACCTCGTCCACATCTGTGCCGGTCCCCTCGTCCTCAATGATCATATTGTGCATTATGACACATGCAGTCATAATGTTGTGCAGTGTGCTTTCATCCCACATTCTTCCTGGACTGCGAATTATGGCGAACCTCGACTGCAGCACGCTAAATGCGCGTTCAACATCTTTCCGGACAGATGCTTGCTTGGCAGAGAAATACATGCTCTTGTTCCCCCTAGGCGCTGAAATAGGCTTAACTATGGTCGCCCATTCGGGGTAAATTCCATCACCTAGGTAGTACCCCATGTCATACGTGTTACCGTTAATGGTGTATGAAACAGGGGGCGAAGTTCCATCCGTGACCCTGCTAAAAATGTTAGAGCGGTGCAAAACATTTATGTCATTAAGACTACCGGGCATCCAAAAAAAGCATGCCATATCCAAAGATCATACGATGAAACTGCCTCCAAAACTATGGAGGGTTTGCGTGTATGACCGGTATATGCACCATGCCATGCTTTCGGGCAGTTCCTCCAAACCTAATGCATGCAGTCGATGCTCCCCAGCATCCCGGGGAACCCTCTCTGCTCGCCAATGGCTAATAGTCGAGCAGTATCCTCCACGGTGGGAGCACGGAGGTACTGCTCGGAGAAAATCCGGACAACAGCTTGCACAAACTTTCTCAGGGCGAGCCTCGCTGTGCTAGCCCCGATCCGAACATACTCATCCACCGCGTCCGCACTGACTCCGTATGCCAATTGACGTATGGCAGCTGTCATCTTTTGGAGGGGACTTAGGCCCAGCTTTCCGGCGGCATCCCTCCCCTGCCGAAACCATGGGTCGTGGTTCTCCACAGCAGCGGCAATTCTCAAGAACAATGGACGACTCATCCGAAACCTAAGAAGGTGAACAGTCGTTACTACGAATCACAACCTACAAATCTGTTTAGTAGGAAAAATGGTCTCACCTACGACGGAACAATGTATCACTATACACTGGCATGTCGGCGAAGTAATCCTGAAATAGCCTAGTAGCACCTTTCTGGTGCCCACGGTCTATGACCGCATGTCCTGGCACGGAGCCGCGGTGGCGGCGGCGACCTTGGGCAGCAAGTTGTTCCTCCTCGATGGCGACCTTAAACAGCAAATCATCCTCTTCGTCGCTCGAGTCTGATGACAACATGAACATATCTTCAGACGTAGATGAGCCCATTGTGCCAGTGTTAAATGTGGAGGCAATTGTGGTTATCTGCTATGGTAGGTGCACTCTTTTATAGAGACGACAGTCTTCTCGTGCAAGGAACCCGCGCCTGGCTTCCCCTGCAAGCTCCCAAGCATGTGCTCAATTGCTTCCAGGGGAAGACACTTCAACACGAAGGCAGCACACATGTGATTCCTGCCTTCCACGAGAAGAATCTACTACACGAAAGTAAAAGCGATACGGGTTCGAAAAAAGACTGTTGTACGAAACACATATACATACTGATGGTTTATTATTGGTTGTCGCCATGAAATGGGTACCATGCATCCACCTCTGCTCTTCGGATTTTGAAAAAGAACAATACAGAGAAACATAGTGGTATAGAGATTTATGGTGGAAATGATAGAATATTTGTATACGCGACCGTATACGTAGTCGTATTGTTCGTGTCATGGCAATATTGTTTGCGTCCCCTCCCCAACACGTATATACAACCGTATTGTATACGTTACGGTAGTTATGAGAAAATGATAGAATATTAAAAGTCTGTTAGAAAAGAGAATGAGGAAGAAAATGCTGTTGGAGTGCAGAAATTTAAAGAGAATGAATCTGAGAAGAAAAATCCTTCGAAAAAAGATTTTAGACTGGGAAGAGAAGGAAACCGTTAGGGACAGCCTAAGTACCCAAATGTACAACATATCAATTGAAGGAACAACATGATGAGCTATGCTGAAGCATTAAATGGGCTAAAACAATAGCTGCATCTCCAGCCAGTACAATCATTATAATCTGCGAATCTTGAGACCGTCAAAGTCAAAAAGGAGTCGACCGTTTTTACTGTACTAGGTCCCATAGTTCTGATGAAACAGAATGCTGAACAGCTGGTGGACTGTTGTTACAATGCTGAGTCATGGTTAACTGATGTACTAGCCTAGGTACTTAAAGAAACAAAGTTATTGCTTTACAACATGCATTGTACCTTTCCACGGAGTAACAAATTGTAAAATGATACCCACACAGTGAACAAACAAAAAAAATCGCTGATGTCTTCTGTCTCCCCCGTAGGCCGGTACCTTCCTTTACATTTATATGAACTGACAGTATTCTCATAAGGGTGAAACCATTAAAAGGCAGTTGCCCCTGCGACTATATTGATCATTTTGCTGCTATCAATGACTGCACAAAATAAATTTAAAAAGAAATTAATGTAAGCAAAGGACCGTGTGATTTATTAGGCTAATATACTAGGTTATAAATTTAAAATTTGCATATGTTTGTATGTGCATCAGTGCATGCTCATGTAAACATAATAATAAAAGACAGAACTGAAAAAGAGAAGTCCTGGATTTACTGAATTAAGAAGCTTCAGACCAGCTCCACGTGTAAACTTCCTTGCAAAAAGGAAGCAAGGTGCTGGTTTTCTGTTACTTGTACACCACTCCCTCCTATTTTCAGTCTCGTAGGATATATTATCAATATCCTAAAAACGAGAAGAATAGACCCTCAGTAAACAGCTAGAAACTGTCCTGTGCACTTCTTAAAGGCAGCTTATTTTGGTATAAACTGCCACATCAAGAATCAAAGCTGCAAATTCTGTTACAAAAAGCAACATCTTTCCAAATGAACATATGCTGAAGAGATCGATTCATTGATCAATGAAGTATTTACCACCACCAGCTTTATTAGTTACAGATTTAAAGCATTCACCTTCCTTGTCGCTTTCTAAAAAAAAGGTTCATCGTTGCTTTACAAGACAATTCATTTTTAGTAAATGATATGACCATGCCAAATTAAGGCAAACCAAATCTAGATGCAGATGTGATGGAACCTTCAATTTCTCTTTTAAGCATAGATATAACATCTAAAGGAAACAAACATGTCAAGATTTGATGAAAATATGTACCTTTATAAACTTTATAAGTGCAGGAGTAGCATCAGAGACTTTATATGTTACAGGATGCCATCCTCGTCTTTCACGATCTTTAGAAGATGAAAGATCCCATGCACTATGTGTAACAGATCTCCGCGTAAGTTCTTCTTCAAGACCAGTTTGCTGCATTGCAGAAGAGTTGAATGATTAGGGAGCTTAGTGCAGAAGAACTGATGCGAAGAATCTTGTAATGATTATTATTGACTTACTGCAAGCAACGTTTGAACATAGTGCTCGTCTGGTATGCAGTTATGGGCTTTCCATGCCTCCGCAGGCTGGAAAAAGCATAAATTTTACATTTCATTGAGCAGAATTACCAACTAAACATCTCTTCTAAAGCGTCAACACAAACAATCGCAGATATTGAATTAATTGGTAAATACTCTAATGCTCAAGAATCACACTACAATTATGTTTATTTTATTTTTTGACATATAAGAATTAGACTATATTGTGCTTGTGCATTTAAATTAGCACCAAAACGATCGTGGCAGAAAGGCAACAATAAAAAACTAAGTAGATTAATGCAAATGCTTTGCACTTCTTTATATTTTGGTTCGTGTGAACCTACGAAGGTCCATTGTACTCAGGTAACATTTTGACTCGACTTTTTTTTACCAGAATTACGGGATACAAGCTCTATTTTACTAGTAAAAGCTGCTAAAATGGTAATCCAAATATCACATCATGGAAAGAAAAGGAGATGGTTCAGTACAATAAAGATTTTCACTCACAATAGGATGATCCCAATCCCGCCAGAACTCCGGCAAGGGCCTCCTCTGCAGTACATAAAATATATGATTGGTCAAGAGTGTAGAACAAATAAAAGGAACTAACATAAACAAGATAAGGGTTCAATAATTTGTGAGCCCATGCTATAACAAAATTGGATGGATTGTAGTCAAAAGAAAAGAAAGAGAACATAAAACTAATTTAGCTAAGATAGATGTTATCATGTGTTGCTGGTTCCATATACAACAGTTGGCATGCTAACTTTACTAGTTTCTTTGAGTCAGTTGGGAATTTGTTAGGAGCTCATCGCCAGTGCACTATGCATGTTTACTAACATGCCAAAAACTATCAACAATAATGAAACGTTTTTACTATCTGATTTCTACTCTCCTGATTTCAGGTTTGACCAAAAAGTATGATGCAAAAGACTTCATTAGCAAACTAAGAGGTATCTGTGAACAATGTCACATCATTACTGTTCTCAAACATAACGGAGTACCAATATTCAGACATATACCCTGCAATGCTTCTGGAATTCTGGCAACACCACTTCATCATCAACCACAACTTCAGCATGCTTTTTAATTAGCACAGCCCACTGAAAACAAAGTATGCAGAAAAGTTTAGAAGTAGAGGTATCAAAATGAATTGTCTCGAAGCAAAGAAATTTTAATTTAAATTATCCTTGTCTTTTAGAGTAAGCAGTGGAAAGGCACCTGTGAGCCTTTTCTCCAATTCTCCACTGGGATAATTGGGTCCATTCTTGGATTGTATCGTCCCTGCTTTGTATCAGCAAAACTGTGACAAGCATTATGCAATTGGTCAACATTAGCAGCCAGGCTACGATATAAGTCAATAGAAAAAACGGCACTTTAGCTGCAATCCTGCAGATTGCTATGTAATCCATTTAGAGGATCAAGGGACATTAAAACTTAGATAAATCAAAGTGGAAAATGGCTAAAATGAATTTCCATCGACATTCATAAAGACTGACATAACCAAGACCAAGAAATATACCACAGTATTCAGATGTTTATACCTGTCTACGAAGCTGGTTGACGATGACATTATGTAGTCATAAGTATAACTGAAATTGTACAATGGTACACAGCTGCCAGAGAGATAAGATCCTAGTAAGCAAGAATTTCAAAATTAAGGTCCAAAAATCACCAGTGACAAATGAAGCAAAAGTTTGTCAAAATTAGGATAAGAAGTCTGGAACTATTAACAGTAGCAGATCTAGTTATAGGTAATCGGTATTAGTATAGTTAAAATATTTCTCTATTTTTCTAGATGTAATGCAAAGTATTTTAACTATAAGTAGTAAAAGATGTAACTTTGCAACTGACCTCCAATGGTATAACATATTTTGTTGCATACAGGGCGTAGCTTATTCTACATTCATTTTGTGGTATAACTTACTTTTTATAGGAATTCTTTGTAATAAAATATATTGAGACAACTACATCAACATTTAAATTACCCTGCTATAACAAGTGTATAGTTATTATTGTTAGGAATAGCAACTTATATTCAATAGTAGCCCCTATAGGCAATATATAGAGAATACATGAGGGAGTACAGAATAAGGACTCTAGTAACCTATACATAAGGAATAAGAACCCTATATTCCTAACGTAGACAGTCAGTCATACCGTGACTAGCGACTAGGCTATCTAGATAGTGACTAGACGATCTAGACGATTTTGTATTATAGCAGCAAAACTGCAAACAAATATATTTTCAAGTGAGATTTGAGGCATACCTTCTAAAGACAAAAATGCAACTTTAATCATCAATTGTCCTCTAGTTCATCAATCAATATGGCTTGGGAGCGGGCGATGGCTCGGACGATGGCGCGGCGTGGGCGCCGAGGGGGGGGGGGGGGTGCTGCAACCAGTGGCGCCGCCATATATGAGAGGAGAGAGTTGAGAGACGAATGGGAAATGGATGGATTGGTTTAGGTCTTGTGCGGTGCGAGGAATAGTTCTGGGGCTGAAATTTGGTCCTGAGCGCTGCCAAAACAATCCTCCCGCGCGGACTTGGCAGACGCCAAACTCTGCATCGCCAAGACGGCCGCGTCCAGCCACCGCCTAGATTCACTGACTAGTCCGCCTTTGACCAGAGTTGCGTCTAAACCCTAGACTGGATGTCGAGGCTTCGACTAGCGACTAGTCATCGTCTAGACACGCTAGACGATCGTCTAGACACGCTAGACGATCGTCTACGCAAATATAGGACGTATGCAATATCATTGCATTCGAAAGAGGTGACACTAAGTGATAAACATAGACTAATAAAATTAATACATTCAAAAATCTATCTCTTCAAAGGCATCGTAGAGTCTTATAATCCTATTGAATCAAGCCGAAGAAGTGCATAACGAAGCATATGAGTAGAGTTGTGATGATGACTGTTGGTGATATGTCGTATAAGCAATCATAGAGATGATTGTATCACGTCTATATTTATGTATTTTTGAATAATATGTTATTCAGTTCCTTAAATAATTATCATGTATATTGATTAGCAAGTATGTGATTTGTTTGTGAAGCTCTTTATTTTATTGTGATGTTATTCTAAATGATCCATAGTCTTATAGCATTATATGGGGCAAGAATGATTCACATACTAGCACATGTATTGATTGATGATTATGTTTTACATATCATAGATATAGATATATCAAAATCAATAACGTGGACATATGTTAGAGAACATGGTGTTGGATAGACCCAACTTAAGATACTGTTGGGATTGTTATATGATGTGCCATTAGATCATAGATATAGATATATCAAAATCAATAACGTGGACACATGTTAGAGAATATGGTGTTGGATAGACCCAACTTAAGATACTGTTTGGATTGTTATATGATGTGCCATCAGTTGTAATCTCAAATGGTATACATGCAGGATTCTTAAACCTGAAATAGTCATTAATTCTCATAATGTGTAATGTCACACTTAGGGGCTGTCAAACGCTACCCTATGACTGGGTAGTCACAAAGATAGCTTTCGGGTTTGCCATAAAACATGTAGTGGGGTGCGAGCGATCAAGATGAAATTTGCCCCTCTTGTATAACGGGAGAGATATCTCTATGCCACTCAATGTAGTTAGATTAGAAAATGCATGATCATGCTAATGTGATTAAAGAGTTAATCATAAGTTGAGTAATCCGCTACAAGATTAAGTGAATGGTCAAGCTATCACAAGGATGGCACGTGTCTCGCCTTGAGCTTGATTGATATCGTGAGGCAAAGAGATTGGTGCATGTGTATATCAAAGTTTAGCCGATATGATATTTATATATATTCAGAGGCAATAAGTCATGCTAGGGACAGGTATTGATTTCGGTTCAAAAAGGGATTTCCGAGTCGTAGCCGTTTATAATGAACCTAACGGGTCACACATTTAATGGGTTGGAACAGGGTTTAATCGGATTGTGATCCGTGGGGGGCTAGAGTATTGATGGGATACCAACGTGGAATCCCATAGCAGGATCTATATAAGGGGGGCATGGGAAGGGGGCACGGTTGAGCCACTCCAAAACCATAGCCGCACCCTCTCCACCCGACCTCTTAAAACCCTAGTTGTACGTGAGGTGTTAGCACACTGGCGTTCGACGTTCCACCCCAAGACGTGGGGATATCATAAAGGCGTTGCTGCTATTGCGGCGCTGATTGGCTCGACGGTAGGAACTAGAAGTTACTGCTGAATCAACTCCTCCCGAGTGGGAGATCGGAACACTCCCGTCTAAGTAGTCGGAACATTCCCGACAAGGAAGTCGAATCCGGAAGTTGATCTCGACTAGGAGGTCGATCATCTACGACAACCCTGTTGAGTTCGACTGCTTTCGCTGCATCGACGCGCACGACATTGGATTGATCTGCTCCAACTCTTCTTTCGCTGCACTACGCGTCAAGTGGTAATAATCTATGATCCTCTACTCATATGGTTTCCTGGTTGAACACAGTAGAAAATTTTATTTTGCATTATCGTAGCCTACTCGTTCCCTAACAATAACAACAAAATAATACCCTTGGTTAAGAATCGCAACAAAGTGACGATGAGTAGCAAGATGACAAACAAAAAATATCACTAGAGCTACGGAAAGACCAGGATAACACAAGAATGCTCTAGATCAACAATTGCAAACACAACAATGACAAGTAGCAAGCCAACAAATGAAGTTGTCACTAAAGCTACAGAAAGATCTAGATGGCTAAATTGCATCAATAACGACAAGAAAAAATCAACTAATTGACGAAGGAATATATAGACTCGCACAACATAGACAAACTCAAAGAGAAACTGAAACTTGGATGTAGACGCAACGGAATTGCAAAGACTAATACAAGACTAAAACACTAGCAGGCAGGAGTAGAATACTAGCATACAATAGCAGTGGAGACAAAAGTAACAAGCAAGAGCCATCAACAAGATGTGCAGCAGCAGGAGCAGTACCAAAGCGCTTAGCAGCAAGACCAAATAGCACGATGAAGCCCAAAGCAAAGCCATTGCAAAGCCATCAGAAAAAGGCACTGCCCCATGTGATGAAAACAGAGTAGAGCAAAGCAGAACAGGCTAGATGAACAGTACCATAGACATCAGCATAGTAACCGCTACCATCAGCATGGATCCTTTTATGGCTAGACCAGATCTTCTATGACGGATCTGGGACTGCCCGATAGACTCGCAAGCGGCAATGAATTTCTTTGCATGCCGACACACCAAGGAGCCCTTTGGCAACTCCCTGTGCAATCAACATCCTAGTAACCCAAGGTAACGACATAGCAAGGAGCTTGGCCGGCGGCAGGTAGAAGCTGGCAACAGAGCAAAGCCCTCCGTCCCGCGGCGAAAACTGGCGACCGAGCAGAGGCAAGCCTCTGGCGACGGGGCGATGCAGATTAGGGCAGCGAAGCTAGCGACGGGCAAGACCGGCAGGATAAGCCAATGGCGGACGAGGGAGCCCGGTGGCCAATGGATCCGATCGGGGCAAGGCGGCCCAGGAAGCCGATGGCTTGGCGGCGGATCCGACGTGTGGGCCCACACCGAAACGGGTGGTGCGGCGGGAGGCCGGATGAAGACAGCCGTCAGCCGGATCGATGCAATCCACGACGGGCAAGCTGCTCCCGATGGGAGGCGAAGCAGCTAGGAGGCAAACCAGCCGGGAGTCGACCACGATGGCCAATGGGAGGCGGAGTGTCCAGGAGGCCGAGCAGCCGGGAGGCGTCCTCGATAGACGAGCATGGCCGATCGGGAGGACGGGAAGCAAGTCGTCCGACGGCTGGATTAGGGGAGAGAGAGAGAGAGAGAGAGGCGGTTGGCACAGCAGAGGAGCCGCACACAACGGAGGAGCCGCGTGACGACAAGAACAGCGGCCGACAGAAGACCGACAGCGCAGGGAAGGTGGTGGAATAGATCTACGGGAATAGGATGCGTGAAAGTTGCAAAACGCAAGGAAAAAAACATAACCCTAATTTTAGCTCTATATACCATATTAAAAATAACATCTTGTATTCAATAGTAGCCCTTGGGGACAATATATAGAGAGTACATGAAGGCGTACAGGATACAGACTCTAGTAACATATACGTAATAGATAATGACTATATTCCTAACAATTACCAATTTACCGTTAATGTTTTTCAATCTTTTTCTACAACTAATTGTACTTACAAAGCACTCCTGTGACAAATTTATCGGTATATTATGGTTTGAACTCCTTTGTAAATTAAGAGATATTGTTCCTGAAACATATTCAAAATGATCTTGAATGATAAAGCTCGCTAAGAGGGTTGCAATGGCACAGTCGAGTCGAGACAGTTAGTTCATTTTTTTACATAAGAAACTTTGTGAAACTCAAAAACAATTTGAAGCATCAAATAGTTATTCTACCAATCAAATGCTCACACATCAGTGGAAAGAGAAGGATTTCTGAACATTATATAAGCAGGTTACTGAGACATTACAGGTTGCAGTTAAATAACTTACAATGCTACTCTCTCCGGTCATAAATATATGTTCTTTTAGATAAGACACGGTCTTTAATACATAGCTTTGACTACTATTTTCTATTAAAATATATTTATAAAATATATTGAATTTATGATATTATAAAAGCACTTTCCAAGACAAATCTACACATATGATTTTAGGACAAATTGCCAAAATACCACTAGTGAAACCCTAGCTTGCCAAAATACCATTGAGCTATGTCGATAACAAGTGGGCCCTAGTCTCACATGTCATTGACACACTCAGTGATATTTTGGCAAAGTGCAAATTCACTAATGGTATGGTGGCAATTGCACCATGATTTTAAGATTTGCAAACTAAATATTTTAAAAGCTATTATTAGTCAAAGTTTTAAAAGTTTGACCGGATCTTTTCCAAAACGACATGTATTTATGACCGGAGGGAGTACTTCCCAACAAAAGATAATACTCCATCCGTCCCAAAATATAGGGCGTATTAGTATCGGAAAAATCAAACTTCGTAAATTTTAACCAACAATTAGTCAAATTATACGCATGTTTTTAATGTACAAAAGTTGTATCAATAGATCCGTATTTCATAGATATTTTAATACAATATTGATTTTATAGCAATTGATAATATATTGCAAAATAAATTAATGACCAAAGTATACTTTCAAAGACTTTTTGGGATCCTAATACGCTCCATATTTTGGGATGGAGGGTGTAACTTGTTAGAATCAAAGCAAAAAATGAAGATCAGAAATGCATGATTGATACAAGGGCAGTACAATTTAACAAGTTCTCGCCTTCAATCTTAGTCAACATTCTCTTACATAAATCCTAGGACAGAATTTGTGCATGGCATTCTTGAAAATCTCTTTGAAGAGTGTACCTGTCGGAGACGAAAACAAAGCGCTCATTGAGCGGGTCCTTGAGAGCATGGCTGAGCAGGATGCGCTCGGCCGCAATCATGCTCGCCTCCCCCCAATCCACCTGCACGAAACTAGGCAAGCTACCTCAGAAGAACACGGGTACCAACGATACAATTGTGATTCATCCACACGCTGGGAATGTGCCCACCTGGATGCTGTTGTTGACCTGGCGGTTGTAGAAGAACCGGGATCGGGTGGTGGCACGGGTGAGCACGAAACCCGGCCTTGAGTGCACGAAGATGGAGAAGCTCCCCTCCTTGTCACCCTAATCAAACACATATGATAGATCAGGACCTATACATTAGGAATTCGGCAGAATCAAATCGCAATGAGGATCCCCACTAACACAGGCATTGTTGAGGTAATTGGTCAGCATTGGTAATTTTGAGATGGCGGGTAAGCAAGAACCAAGAGGAGAGGGGATTTTGATTCGTACGCGGAAGAACGCGTCCCAGACGAGGTCGAGCGGGAGGCGGTTGCGCGCGATGAAGAGGAAGGCGACCCTGGCGTTCCCCGGCGGCAGCGGCGCCTCCTCCACCTCTGCTACGGCCTCCCCCCGCGCTCCCCCCGCGGCCGCCGCCTTCTCCTCCTCCGCCGCCTCCAGGGGCGCGGACGAGCCGTGCAGCAGGAGGACGAAGAGGCTGCTCAGGCAGAGGCACAGCAGCAGCAGGAGCGGCAGCAGGAGCAGCGCCGCCGCGCGCCTGCACCGGCCGCAGGCAAACCTCCGCGGCTTCATCTCCGGGAACGAGGCCGCCGCGGACGCTACCTCGGCCGCATGAGATGGAGTAGAGCAGAGCAGAGTAAGACCAGCTCGGCTAGGTTCAGATCTCTCATCTCCCGTGAACCTTGCGTCGCCCAAAAGCAAGGGAGAGAGTGGCGTGGTCTCGTGATCTCGGGAGGAGGATGTGGGTGGCCAGCGGAGATGCCGTGGAAGTGAAAAGGCGGGCGGGGGGGGGGGGGGGGTTGGGGTCGGTCGAATCTTGGACTGCTTGCCGAGGAACCGCGGCAGGCGTGTGGTGCGGCTTGCCGACGTGCTAACTGACCACCGGACCACCGGGCAGGAGGCTCCGGATCCGCTGCAGGCTGCCTTTGCTTGGAGGACTCCCAACAAATGAAACTCAACTTGAAAGTTCAAACTTTTTCATTTCGATTTTCAAACTTCCACTTATCAATTCAAATTTAAACTTCCAACTCGAACATATTGGTTCCTCGGTTCATGGGCCCACGGGTATGATCATTTCATCATGGGGATTTTACTTGGATCTTGTTCTAGCATGGCACCTATTTGTAGATTTTGTCAATCTTGTTCGTTCATAAATCATAATCATGTCGTCGGGTTCATAATTTCTTGCTGAACATCTATATCGCTACACTATAGTATCTTACTACTTGCTTATTTGCATCATAGTAGCCACAAATCGACTGAATTTTAACCTCAAATGCCTAGCTTTTAGTTGGAATACCCAAAATTTTCATTGTTAGCCGGAGTGTCTTTATCTCACCACACAATCACGCTATAACACGGGTGACCTCAGGGGTAAAACTACAGTAGTCCGCTCAACTGCACTGGCACTAGAGAAAAAAAATCTCAATTACTAGCAACTCAATTTCACCTCTTGTACCACAACATAATTCTAAACATGTACACCATCTAGATCTAGATATGTTAAAATGTGCACCCCCGATCTTTGAAGCCCTAGCTTTGCTTCTAGGTGCCTACGGAGGAAAGCAAAATAAGCGTATAACTCACAACGGAGTTTAAAAACACCGCTAGAACTGAATTTTCATTGGGCCATCCACTCACAACACGACGAGCAACGACAATAGTGGTCGCATAGGCTCCCGTGGTGGACGTGGTCACCATGGAAGCAATGCACATGGTGTACCCTATATGACGACACAATAAACCGAAGAAAGACTATGTGCCGTCAACCTGTGACATATTGGCATCTTTTTCCACACCAGAAGCTTGCGGCGCTAATCCATAGGCTGCTTGGGCACATGTGGAGCACCAATCGGACGACTGCTCACATCCAACGGCTAAGGTCTCATTAACCTAATATAAGGGTTTCAATATCAATCCTTCTAACTCGAACATGTCCTGATGGCATATTATACGGATTCAATGTATGCTCACTGACAAGCAAAAGCTACTAAAATTGTACTTTTGTGTTCTTAAGGGCAACTTTAGTGTTGAGAATATGTCACATCCCAAAACACGTAATCATGTATTTAAGCATAATTATGCTTCATAGACGTCATGCTTAATTTTGAGCCATTTGGTTCTGGAGCACTAGAACACTTTGTTTTGAGTTAATAGGATGAGAGAAAAAAATTCAAGAGAGAAAGAATCAAAACTTATATTAAAAATATCTTGTATCTCTAGCAAATATGGCTCACATGGGTGGGCCAACCACCCCATCTCTTAATGGGGCAGCAGCCCCACCCACTCCCTCCCTCTCCCTCACTCTCTCTTGTGCTCCCTCTCCTCCCAACCGACCAAGAGCAATGAGCTCTCCCTCCCTCTCTAGCTCTCTCTCTTTCTCCTCGAATTCCTCCCTCAAGAGGTGAAACCGAGGTATGTATGTGGTACCCGCGCGACCACTAGCTTCTAAGCTTCCCATCCATCTAATTTCTTTGTGCGTTCTCGAAGGATTCGAGCCCTTCTTGAGCTTTTTTGGTGTTCTTGATATTTGGAGCTAAAAGAGGGTTTTTGATGAGTTTGAGCTAGGAAATCGTGTTGCATTGTTGGTGGATTAAGTATAGAACCCATGTGTTAGTGTAAACCCTTCACTCCTTAGATTGGTGAGACGCACAAATCAAATCGACCAAAATTTCCCTGTGAAGAACTCTCTCTAGAACTACCAGGAAGTTCCGGGTTCAACCCGAAAGTTTCAGGTAAACCGAACTAAATTGTACTAGGAAATCGTGTAGGTTTAGTATGTAAATTGAGTCTAGAACACTTGGCCTATTGCATATACTGGTGGCTAAAAGTTGGACAACCTTTGCAGAGTGTATAACTGTTATAACAGTCGTGCCTACGGTTATAGGAAACTTGGATCCTCACATGATTAGTGGGTTGTAGTTATGGGTTTGATTATGGTTTTGGTTATAGTACAGGGAGTACCATACGGTTATGATATGTAAGGTGGTGAGTCTTGTATGCTGGGTGTTGGACTGTATCGGTTACATTCATTTAATAATTGTTTAATATTTTTTGAGTCTAAATATCTTTTCATTACTCGTATTTACACAAATATACCATGTGTTAGCCTATTCTTGATATATGCCTACATATGATTATCTTTTTCACACTTGTTGAGCGTGTCGTGTGCTTACACTTGCTATTTTCTCTATGCCATACGACATGTGTGGTGCTGCTCAGTGAGTGAAGATGTTGAAGACTATCAAGATGATTTTGTGATGTTCTAGACGCGTGTCTCCCGGTCGATTGGCTGCGGTATTGTTGGGTACCAGTGCTTCTGTTCCGATGTAGATATCTACATAGAAGACAATATATGTCAATTGATGTAAGAGTTTAATGTTTATTCTATAAAAGTATTACTTTTATTACTTCACCTGTGACATCCTTATGTGTGTTGAATATCCTGGGCACACATAAGTTGTATCTGGTTTTATCTATTAAAACCGGGTGTGACAGACAGCAACCCCACCCACTCCCTCCCTCTCCCTCACTCTCTCTCATGCTCTCTCTCCTCCTAACCGGTCGGCCTCCCACAACCCTATGGTTAGGTTGTGGCCCGGTGGTAGAGCCTTGTGCCGCGTCGAGGTGCTGCCGCCGCCCAGTGGCTAAGCTCTGTTGTGTGTGTTCCTGCAGTTGCAGCCTAGTGTGTCCATCCGAAGGCCTACGTCACATCATCCGCTGACCTCCATGGCCGCCGTGAGCCACCTCACCATTGACCACCCGCTCTGAGCCATCCCCAACCAAGCCGAGGCCACGAAGAGCCTCCCCATGCTCCATGGATGCCAATGCCCACGGCCGTTTGTTTCGAGCTCGATGAGGCCGACCCTTCGCCATGCGACCTCACTCTGCCATGCCGCCTCACTGTTGTTGACCGTGCTCTGGTAGGGCCTATCGGCTGAATTCCCCCTAGCTAAGTTCACCTCCGTGTGCGCGACTCACTGCTACCCTCCTTTGGCCGAGCTATGGCTCAGCTCCCCATCAATGCATGCCGCCGTGAGCTTTGCCATCAACCGGCCGCTCTAAGCCATCCCCGATCAAGCCAAGGCTGCGAAGAGCCTCCCCACGCTCCATGGATGCTAATGCCCGTGACTGTTTGGCTTGAGCTCGGCGACGGCTGGCCCTCCATCATGCAAGAAGAACATTTGGGAGGGGATAAGGGAAGGAGAAGAGAAAAGGGAGTAGGAGGTAGAAGATAAATCTAACATGCGGGCCCAAGAGAATAAATGACATTTGATCCCGTTTCAGAGCAGATATTAATATTTTAATTCCTGTGATGTCTTCTGGCAAATATCCATATTTCTAAAGTGTCCATCAGCATATATTAAAAAAAACTATGTCTTACAGCAAAAGCCACAATTTAATTGTGTCATGTAGCAAATGTTCCCATTCTTTTTTAGCTAAAGCATTCTCCATTTGACTAGAATAAATATTGTTTTTCACGTGACATGGTTTGTTTTGATTGTAATATATTTATATACATGTTTTTTAACCAGAACATTCGTTGCTTGGCTGAGGACCTGTTTGTTTCAACTGAGGATTATGAAAAGCAACTTGTAGATTGTGAATTGTAAAAATCTTTTAAATTGTGTATTCTAAAAAAAACTTTGATGGATAATTTAGTAAAATGGACTTTCACAATCTATGAAAAACTGAGGAAAACTAGTTTCTTGGATTCCCATAATTCAACAAGTGGATTGTAAAAAACTATGGCATGGAGCTATCTGTTTGTTTTAGCTTTGGATTATAAAGCTAAAAGCTACAATCCGAAGACGAAACAAACAAGCCCGGAGTAGCGAACAATTTCCTCTTTTTGTTGGCAGTGGATGAACTATAGGGTATTTTTCAAAGCTCAAATGCAAAAATCGAGCGTCAAAGCTCAGGGGATCTAAGTATCCAAATCGACGTTCTCCTGTGATCAAGCCTTATTATACATGCCTCAATGCTCTTCGATAAGGATTTTGTTATTAATACTTAAGGATCTACTAAAAATATGATATATCCTAAAGACGGATATTCATCGTACGCATATCATTAGTCTAATACGGTAGGTTTCATAACCACCATAAGTTAAATAAGACATGTGCCAATATTCCAGGCAGTTCATTATGTTCTATACAATAATCATCCCTAAATTAGAAAAGAATCCTCTAGATATTTAAAAATAATACAATTTGGAAAGGTTACAATCCGAGACTTCGAGTATGGCACGTTTCCCCGATCTGACTATATAAGGAAAGGAGGATACGTCCATAAGGCATTTGATCCTAGGCTAGGAGGAGAAAAAGAAAAGAGGAGAAATGAGGTGATTGAGCCAAGGGAAGTAAGAAGTTGGACACGTTATATGAAGCAAGATTAGTTGAATAAGAGCCGAAACAATCCATTGAGACCCACAATAGAGCTATGCTATGATTAGATTCATCTTACAAGGGCTTCAACGACGACTTCGGACTCGACCTCTACGCAAATCTTGACAAATTGTGGAGGTTCCCTGATCTACAATAGAGAATTTTGACTGTCAAGCCATAGGGTTTGATGGTCAAGATGACCACTCACATGATCATATGGCTAGTAGGTCGGAAAACCTAACTACATTGTGGCCTTAACTTTTGGTAGCGAGAGTAGTTGCAAATATAGAGAAGGAGATTTTGGAGGATAAACCTAGCTTCTAGGAATTTGACGCATCTATGGACGGAGAAGACATGGAAGATTATGGTATGAATGTGCTCTCCGTTGATCATCGGGAAAACCAGGTAGATGTTAGTCCTGGACATGAGAGCCCCATCACAAATAAAAGTGATGACAGTGCTCCATGAGGTGAAACGAGTCCATCAAAGCTCCCCTCACAAGGACACTCCAAGGTGGAGACCAACATCATAGGAGTCACTAGATATTGCCTCACTATTTATTGTTTGGTTTGTTGGGATGACAAGGAAATAACATGCAATTCATTTCTGGTACTGCTCAATACTAGCAAGGTGCGAGGGCTCTACTCTATAATCCACCTCAAGGAGGGTTAAATACTCTAAAAGGGGTGCGGTGGTTGTAAGACACTGTTGGGATTATCATCGAAGCGAAACAATGGACATAAGCCTCAAGCTCGACAAGATCTACCACTCGGACGGGTAGCACACGCCAACATATCTCTAACCCAATTTCCCAAGTTGGAGGAGAGAGACTAGACCAGCCTACGAACGGGAGCATGCCCACGACTGACAAGTACGTCATGTGACGCCTGCCAAAGACCGCCCTACTTGAGATCTATGTTACGAGATCAATGAACATTGCAATAGGATTAAAAACCAAGATATGTCTCATAGAAGGACTGGACCAGGAATCATGATAATGCGATTCTTGAGGGTCGGGTTTATGTCTCCGATTACCAAAAATGCATTGTGGTGGTTACCGGGTGTCCAGCTTTTACACCCGATCTACGAGTAGTACACTGACTGAATAGATTTCAGCCCAACACATTGGAGAAGTATGATGGAAGTTCTAATCGCCATCACCAGGAGAACGATGAGACTCTACGACAATTCATCAAGAGGTTCAGTAACATCAGGAAATACAATTCCTAAAAATCATGAACTCTTCGATAATTCGAGCTGGTATTTGATGGAGGTTCACAAGCAATGGAGGCTCATAGGCTTTTATGAGGAGCTAAGGCGGGACTTCCTGTGGTTGTGTGCAGGTGACTTCAATGAAGTTCTACATGCAGAGGAACAAATTGGTGGTAACACAAGGGAGGAATGGATGATGGATGATTTATGTGAGGTGGTTTCATGGACCTAGGTAACAATTGTCAGGAGGGTCTTGACAGGGCGCTAGGTGATCAAGCGTTCATGGATAGCATGGGCGACACCGTGGTTAAAGACATGCCAATGGTGGAATCAGATCATTGTGCTATCCTAATTGAGATTCAAAACATTGACAAGCTACAGAAAGAGAATATGTGGTGTCACGCCAAAAAATTTCACCAAGCAAAAAGAAAATGAAAATAAAGAAAGAGAAGAAAAAAGAGAAATAAAACCTCTCACAGTGCTGCCACTCTCACTCCTTGTAGCCATACAATTGCATTGCCACCCATCGTCACTGCTACAATAGTGCCCGTCACCACAAATCCCACACACAATGTTCCACATGTCCATGTTCTCGCGCCGCCTAACACTGTAATCATGTTGTGCCGCCTCTCTCCTCTTCTCGGCTAGCTATAAAAGCATGGCTGAGCCCTCTCTTCCTGCACCTCACTACCACCATCCCCTCTCCCCTCTCTCCTCTCTTCTCCACCAAAGTTGGCTACAATTGCCATTAATCTCATACTTTGAAGATAGCCGCCACCAGTGACTCAGTGAGAATCCCTCTCCCAACTCTCCATCTCTTCTTTCCATCTGAGCCAAACCCTAACCCTAACCAAGACAATCCTATATCTGAGCACATCACTAGAGTTCCATCCATCACTGATCGGACCAGATCTGAAGCACCGCCCCATTTCTTCCTGCCACCGACGGTATCTCCGCCATTGGCACCGCTGCTTCTGCTCCCCTCCTCCCTTTATGTCTCACTTAGGGATGGCAATGGGGAGGGGGGTGCTCCCATCCCTGCCTTGAGCCTCGAACGCGGAGCCCCGCCCTGACCCCGAAAGGCATACGAGACACAAACCTGCCCTGTCCTCAGCCCCGTCGGATCCCAAACTCTAGCAGGCCCCCTGGCCCCCAGCGAGCGGCTAGTGGTGCCTCGATGCACAACGAGAAGCGGCCCCAGTGAGCGGCGAACTCAGGGCCCCCATGAAGCCCTGCGGGGAAAAGTCTATCCCTGCCTTCGCCGTGATATGAACTCGAGGCTCCACCCCATGAGCCCCACAGAGGGAAACTCGCCCCATCCCTGCCACAGGGGAAATTACCATCCCTAGTCTCACTCTCTCTCACCATCTCTATGAGTCACATAGAAAGCCCAGCCGCCCTTATCTCTCCTTGGCCTAACAATTGGGCCCCACCAAGCTACCCAGTGTGACTGTCGTGTGGGCTCGGCTAAAACCAAGCCGAGCCACTAGTAAGCCGAGCCATGAGCCACCCGATGCAACTGTCGTGCAAGCGGGTGCGACTGCCGTTTGCGCTAATCAAGCTAATCCTGATTTTTTTTTAATTGGTCAAGTTATGTTTGTAATTTCCTAGTGGACATGATCTCCATGGATTGTACTCGTGTGATGAATCAATAAAGTTCTTGAGATTTGCCCAAAAAAACTGACACAAAGAGGTGCTCACTTGTTTCTCGAAGCCACTACAAAAGCACAAACCAAAACCTTTTGCACCTCACAATGACCCTTGCTTTCTACTTATCCTGTGAGCTACATATGGTATAGAATTTCATCCCACTTCTTCTACAGTAGATTCATGCAATGGCAATCTCAATTTGTATGTGTTGTAATGGGATTTCACTGAAAGTAGGCTGGTAAAGTATGCGCACGCTGGTTCTTAGTCTCCACGCGTGAAAAATGAGTGAGCCATCAAGAACCGCTACTAAAAAGGACTATCAGTGCCGGTTCGTGGCTGGAACCGGCACTGATACACCAGTGCTGGTTCCAGCCATGAATCAACACTAATATTGTTTTTCCGGTGTGTAGCGAAAATGACCCTATTAGGTCATGATTGTTATTTTGATGATTAATGACAACATAGTCAATGTTATTAACATATTTATCAAGAATATATATTAGTAGGTCTCATAGATGCAATATATGAAGAAGCCACCACAATCGAGATAAAGCTGGACTGAATTAGAGAAGTCCCAAGAAGATTTGCTTCACTGGATGGTCCGATGCTCTGGGTGTTGAACTTACCAGAGCATATTTATCAAATGGGAGAAAGACCTAAAGACCTCACCGGAAGGTTCGGTGATCAGAGAAGATACACATTGGAGCATTTTGTCCAGAGAAGGTTGCAGCCACTAAAGTTGAAGATCAAAGCACCAGATGGTCCAGTGATCAATGTGTTGCATACACCAGATAATAAATAGTGCAAAGAGGCAGAACAAAGTTCAACACATGGATAGTCCAGTGATGAAGGTTGTGCACACCGGAGCATTATTTCCAGAGAGGGTTGCATTGGCTCGGTTGGCTGAAGTTAACTCACCGGATAGTCCAATGATGAAGTGATGTGCACTAGATGCTTTCACTGGAGCAATTTACATGGAGAAGAAGAAAAGAATTAGGTGGCTCAGGATAACTCATTGTATAGTCCGATGATAGAGATAAAGTATACACCGTAGTGTCCGGTGTTCACATAGGCTTGAGTGGGGGTTCCAACGGCTAGTTTGTGAGGATGTACTCACCGGATGATCCAATGTTAGTACTATTGTTCTCACCGGATTATCCGATTTTAACAATTTTATGAGTCGTTAGGTAAACGGCTAGTGCGCGGGTTTGAGGCTATAAATACCCCTCAACTCAGTTATTTGAAGCTGTGGCATGCTATTGGAGTCCAGAGAAGTTCTTGTACACCTAGAAGACATCTAAGCCACCAAAATGCTTAATGTGATTATCCAAGGTAAGTAAGTATAATATTAGTGAGTGATTAGTGCTTATAAACCTAGAGAGAGTGTTGATAGGTGATTGCTACCTAGAGAGTGGATCAAGGAGTGATACACCCTTGTACTAAATGGTACGTCGGCACCTTGGAGTTTTGATGACTCGTCGGCCAGCTTGTTTACCCTCCAACTTGGTGCGGAGCAGCGGTAAGACGATTGTGCGGGAACATGATGACCCTTGCCTTCGTGGTTCAAGCTCTGAAGTGATCACGGTGGCAAGAAACTAGAAGAGAGGCTAGTGATGAGACCTTGTCTTGGTGGCTCATCTAGGTGGAGGCCTTATTTTTGTGACTTGGTGGCTCAAGAGCCATGACCGGGTGCCGACTAGGAGCATATCCTTTGTAGAGCTCCAACGTGGACTAGGGGTAGTATTCATGCCATCGATACCACGAAAAAAAATCCTTATGCCGACTTTACTCTCTCCACCTCATTTACGTTTCCGCATTTACATTCTTGCAAATTACCTTCTTAGATAGGTTGCAAGTATTTCGATCGGTAGAGAGGACAAACTAGATAAACCTAAAGCACATTTAGATAGAATTTGATATAGGTTTATCTTGTATTATTTTGGAGCCAAAATAATTATAAGTGTCCTAATTCACCCCCCTCTTAGGACGTCACCGATTCCTTCAATTGGTATCAGAGTTAGGCTCACATCTATCTCTACAATTTGTGTTAGAGCTTCACACCTTTCACAAGATTTTGTCAATTCAAGTGGCATTTGAGCCTTAGTCTCATTGTTATCGGTTAGACTTCACCGCCTAGTAAGTTGTGATGGATTCCCATAGTGCTTCACTTTTCAATGGCACAAACTTTCCCCAGTGAAAAATTCTAATAACTTGTTATTTGAAAGCCCGATGTTTGGATATTTGGAGAATCACCGTGGAAGGAATGAAACTTGCATCATCAACAAGGAGAGATAATTAGATGCATTGGCCAAGAGTATCATTTTATCATATATATGTATTGATGTAATTAATCATGATTATTTTCTCACAAATGCATGATATTCGAATTAGTCTCATTGAAATACATGAAGGCACAAAGGATGTGCGTAATGACAAATACCATGTGCTTTTTACTAAGCTCAATGGCATCAAGCAACTACCCCATGAAATTGCTAAGGATATGCATTCTCATTTGAACATTCTTGTTAATGAGATCAATTGGTTATGTTTGATGCCAATTGAAGATGATCAAGTGGTGAGAAGAATACTTCAAGATCTTCTTCGAAAGTACAAGTGGATAGTCTCTATCATCTACGACAACAATGATATCAAGAAGATGACTTCAACTAAAGTGCTCGGTAAGATCACCGCCCATGAGATGACAATGAATATGGGAGTGGAAGCTTCTTTCTCATCTAACACAAAAAACTTTGCTCTCACAAGCAAGCAAGCTCAATGCCAACACATAAAGGCAAGGATGAGGAGAAAAAAGCAAGAGTCAAGCTCAAGTGAAGATGATGGTGATCAAGATGAAGAGAGCTATGAAGAGGATGATCAAAACACATTAAGTAATGAAGAATTAATTTTAAGATGGCCAAGCTCTTCTCAAAGTTAGAGAAGAACATGAAGAGAATCAATACCAAGGTTGATCATCCTATCTCCATTTAAGATTTGGTCAACACAATTGATCACATCAAGAAGTAGAAGAAGACCAAGATCAAGAAGAGACAAGGAGAAGAGCCAAGGCACTTGCTAGCATAGGAAGATAAGTGAGTGATGATGAAGATTCAAGATCAAGTGATGAGAGCATCACCATCCATTCTTCCAAGAGAAGCTCTTACTCAAGGTCGTCATTGCGTAAGTCATCATACAAGTGCCTTATGGCCAAAGGTATGGATAGCGATGTAAGTGATGATGAATCCGACGAGGATTCTCCCTCCTAAGGTGAACTCCTTCATTTGATCAATGAGCAACAAAGAGCCCTTAAGAAACAATCTAAAGAGCTTAAGAAATTCAATACATTTAATAATATTCATGCTACATTTATTTCTAATTATGAACAATTATTGTGCAAATTTAATTTGCTAAACAAGGAGCATGAAGAGCTTAAAGCTAAATTTGAGTGCATTGAATATCAAAATAAGGTCCTTTGAAGTAATCACCTCTCTATTTAATTTCAAGTCTAAGGTAGATGTTTTTACTTCTTGCAATGATTTAATTGATATATCATGCTCACCCCTTTGCTATGAGAAATGTATTAAGAATATTTTTGTAGAATCATCTAACAACCTCATTGCACAAGAGAATGATGAGCTTAAGTAAGAAATGAAGAAGCTCAAAAAGGACTTAGCGAGTTTAAAGGGCAAATGACATGTCCAACCTCTTCAAGATAATCGTGCTTTCATGGTGAAGAAGCTTGCAGAGGGGTCCACCGTGACATACTTCAAATGCCATTAAGAAGGTCACAAGTCCTTCCAATACAAAAGTGAAGAAGGAGACCAAGGAGAAGAATAAGATGTCAAACCTCTCCAACAATACCTCTAACCTCTACACTAAGCCTAACTACAAGATGAAGACTAAGAACAACCACTACAAACTCAAGAAAAAGGACAATGGCAAGGTGGTTACACATATAGTTGGGAGAAAGGATTGAAGGTGGAACCAACTCATTTGGATGCCCAAGAAAATTATCACCAACTTGAAAGGGTCCCAATCGATTTGGGTTCCAAAGAAGACTAAGCCCAAAGCGGCTATGAGGATTTGGAGGCTTGACTCATAAGATGAAGTGAATGTTCAAGTAAAGAAGTCAAATATACAAGATGGGTGCATTGATGAAGATTATGATTATCACATACCCAAATCTCCATCCAAAGGTAAAAGAGATAAATGGTAGCTAGACTTATGTTCATGCATTTTTGTTTTTTTGCTTCTAGCTTATTTGCCTCGTCTAGGATTGCATATGCTTATTTTAATTTATTGCAATACCTAGTGTAGGTTTTCATATGGTAGGTTGCTTGTGTTTATATCTAACCCATGAGCAACCTACATGATTTATTAATTTCTTAGCACTAGTTTTTACAATTGGTATTTTTCATATGTCATGATCCAATCTATAGGATAAATCCCCACTATTATCAATAAAAAGTGCATATATATCTCACAAGTATCTCACAAGTGCATATATATCCCCATTGTTATCAATAACACTTGTATGCACACATTTAGGGGGAGTATATCCTATAGGTTATGATTTTGAGACTAACTTATGTTTCTAGTGACATCTTTTGTAGTCTTATGGAGCAATCAATATGTCTCCGAAGGTATGCAATGCTTAAATACTTCAATTAGTATCATTATCAAATCTTTTATTCATTTAAGCTATCTCCATGCATAATATAGCTTAAACTTACTATTTTGACATATATGGAGAGTTTATACTATATTACGTGAGTTTTATAAATTATGATCTATGTGCTTTCATAGCCAACAATTGGTATCATTCATTTGTAATGATGTCTATACAATTGGTATCATTTTATTAGATCATGATTTGTGAAGCTCTCTTCCATATGCTCTAATATTTTTCCTTTGAGTTCAGCAGATGTTTATAGCCCCTTTTGAGATATTGTTAACAATGGGGGAGAAATTTGACAACCAAAGTAAGATAAACAATGTGAGAAGATTGTAGCAACAATCAAGATATCTAGTAATGCCGAAGTCGACAAAGGAGGAGAAGAAAAGATACTAGGTGTCTAGATTGACAAAAGAGAAGCTCTTGCATAGGTCGTTTAAGGAAGATAGTGACAATAGAGAAAGAGAGAGCCACAATAGAGGGGGATTAAGTGGTAAGAATATGAATCCAAGCAATGTGGTAAGACTTTATGCTCGCTTATGATCTTTACATTTGATATCATTTATTATTTACCACTTGTTTTGGTTGTGTTATCATCAATCACCAAAAAGGAGGAGACTGTAGCGAAAATAACTCTATTAGGCCATGATTGTGATTTTGTTGATTAATGACAATATAGTCAATGGGACTAACATATTTGTCAAGAATATATGTTAGTAGGTCTCATAGATGCAATGCATGAAGAAGCCACCATAGTTGGAACAAAATTGGACTGAATTGGAGAAGTCTCAGAAAGATTTGCCTCATCGGATGGTTTGGTGGTCTAAGTGTTGAACTCATCAGAGCATATTTGACAAAGGGGAGAGATGCCTGAAGACCTCACCGAAAGGACTGAAAGGTCCGGTGATCAAAGAAGATACACACCAGAACATTTTATCCAAGACAGGGTTGCAACCACTGAAGTTGAAGATCAAATCACCAGATGGGCCGATGATCAATGTGTTTCACACACCGGACAATGAATAGTGCAAAGAGGCAGAACAAAGTTCAACACATCTGATGGTCCGATGATGAAGGCTGTGCACACCGGGGTATTATTTCCAGAGAGGGTTGCATTCGCTCGGTTGGCTGAAGTTAACTCACCGGATAATCCGATGATGAAGTGATGTGCACCGGATGCTTTCACTGGTGTAATTTACATAGAGAAGAAGGAAAGACTCGGATGACTTAGGATAACTCATCGGATAGTCCGGTGACAGAGATAAAGTATAGACCATAGTGTTCGGTGTTCACATAGGCTTGAGTTGGGGTAGTTTGTGAGAGTGTACTCACCGGATGATCCGGTGTTAGTACTATTGTTCTCACCAGATCATCCGGTGTTAACAACTTTTCTGAGTCGTTGGATTAACGGCTAGTGCGCGGGTTTGAGGCTATAAATACCCCTCCACTCAGTCATTTGAAGTTGTGGCATGCTGCTAGAGTCCAAAGAAATTCATGTACACCTGATAAGACATCCAAGCCACTAAGGTGCTTAATGTGATTATCCAAGGCGATTAAGCACAAGATTAATGAGTGATTGGTGTTTATAGGATTAGAGAGAGTGTTGCTAGGTGATTGATACCTAGAGAATGGATCAAAGAGTGATCCAATCTTGTACCAAGTGGTACACTGACACCTTAGAGTCTTGGTGACTCTCCGGCAAGCTTGTTGACCCTCCGACTTGGTGTGGAGCGGCGGCAAGGTGATTGTGCGGGGACACGGAGACCCTTGCTTTGATGGCTCAAGCTCTGAAGTGATCACGATGGCAAAAAACCAGAAGAGAGGCTAGTGATGACATCTTGGTTTGGTGGCTTATCCGGGTGGAGGCTTTGTCTTTGTGACTTGATGACTCAAGAGCTATGACCGGGTACCGACCAGGAGCATATCTTTTGTGGAGCTCCAACGTAGACTAGGGGTGTCATTCATGCCATCGATACCAAAAAAAATCCTTATGCCGAGTTTACTCTCCCTACCTCATTTACATTTTCGTATTTACATTCTTCCAATTTACCTTGTTAGATAGGTTGCAAGCGCTTTGATCGATAGAGTAAACATGCTAGATAGACATAGAGCACATTTAGATAGAATTTGATATAGGTTTATCTTGTGTTATTTTTAAAGCCGAAATAATTCTAAGTGTCCTAATTCACCTCCCCTCTTAGGACGTCACCGATCCTTTCATAGTGCCAGTTCTCTCTACAACCGGTACTGATGCATGTTCGGACCCAAATTTGTAATCAAATCAGATTTTGGCTCGATCTTTGTCCCGTCCGGCTCTCCCTCTCCCCCCCCCCCCCCCGCTCTCTCTCTCTCTCTCTCTCTCTCTCTCTCTCTCTCTCCCCCCCCCCTTATCTCTTTGCGTCGACTCTCCTACTCCCTTATCTCCTCGGCTCTGGTGCTCTTGCTTTCTGCTCCTTCGCTCTCTATTGCCGCGGTTGTTGGCCTCCGAAGCGTCGCTACTGTCGCTCCCCATCCTCTGGCGGAGAAGGCGCTGGATTTGCAGGGAAGGCGATAGGATTCGCTGAGAAGGCGGTAGGATTCGCGGAGAAGGCAACAGATTCGTGGAGAAGGCAGCTAGCTTCATGCCGTGCTCCTCCTCCAGGCCACCAGCGCTTTCCCTGCATGCGGATCGCGAGCTCATTGCTATTAGCTTGCAGACGACGTGTCCCACCGCCGAAGGTGTCACGTCCCATACACGGGCCCACACAACAGCCGCCACATAATTATGGATTAAAAACCCATAACCATGTTAAGGCAAAAAATACTCAAATAAAATCAGTGGTTTACAGAGCAACTAGCGGAAGCTTTATTTATATGAGAAGTCATAATTTACATGATGAAGTGTCTACTTATACAACTTATTTTGATGTAAACAAATTATTAAACACTACACTATTGATATATCCCAAAATTTCCCGTGTATAGCATCTAGTCGTTGTTGTCTTGATCATGACCTTGAGATTCTACGTTTAACACCCAAAACAATTATGAGTATAAAATACTCAGCAAGATAAAGACATTGCATGTATAAATAAACTTGAATTATTCTAATATCAAATTTTCATTGTTTATTTAACTTTGCAGAGATTGTCTAATCACTAATATTACGTCATGTTTTGTACCACGACGAGGTCTGAGCTTTTCCTATAGACAGTTTCGAATGATACTTTCAATACACGTGCCACACCATACAGGTGAATAATATAGTCCCGGCTATATGACTAGATCTTTCACTAGGCACTCCTGGTAACTCAAAATGTATCGACTGTCCACGTCAGTATCCACTCTACTATTAGTGATTGACAACAGTATGAATAATTGATTGAACATATGTATTTCTATTCTAGAAATACAAACATAATTTAAAATGTAATATCGAACTGCAATATTAATGGATAATAATGCATAATAACGGGAAATACAATATTGAAATATAAATAGATAATAATTTTGATATAAATATGTTATTCTAAGAGGGTATGAATATAGTTTGCAGATAAAAGCATAATAATAATAGAGTAGGGTGCCAACGCAGCTTACTAATAAAATCACGATATAAATAAGACGGGTGTTAACGTAGCTTGCATATAAAAACACGATATAAATAAGATGGGTGTTAACGCAGCTTGCATATAAAAGCACGATATAAATAAGACGGGTATTAACGCAGGTTGCTGATAAAAGTATAATAGTAATAGGATAGAGGTGTCGAACGCAGCTTGCCTCTTACTAAGAAAACTAAGATATAACGTCTTTGTCCTAATATGTAATTTTGGCCGAACCGACACTTGAAAACCGATGTTTATATATCTTGGCGGAAAATCCGAACTATAACTTGACAGAATACCCGAACTATAGTTTAACTATAGGATATAGCACCCTAATGGTACACTAATGATCTTGACTAATAATAATATGGAAGTGCAAGAGTGTGTTCTGTGTATTGTATGAGGAAGACTTGAGTGGAGGTGTGTGAGTATTGGAAGAAGACTCGCTGTTGTGGATACATGCAGGAGCTGCTCTGGTGTTCTATTTATAGATGAGGAAACTTAGCTGGTACGGAAGCCAGGACGTCATGCCATAATCCAAAAGTGCAAAAAGGATAGCAACTAACTTTCACTAATCCGTTGACCATAGAAAGTGAATCCTGCTGGCTCTCATTCATGGTCCCACATAGAGGTATCTCAAGCTACCATACCGACGTTAGAAAACAAGGAGTAGGTTCCTGGTATGTGTTGGCCAAAGGATTAAAATACATGGGGTTTTTGAGTCAGTAGTACAAAACTGTATGAGTTGCCGATTATGATGACGTGTAGGATAGATTTCAATCACTTTTTATTGGTGCTATTGCTGTCCTATGTAGATGGTAGATTTTTCTTTGGTTTGGACAGGTCCGACCAGCAGACAGGTCCCATATGGAAGCCTCTCCCCATTAGTGGATATATATATATATGTGTGTGTGTGTGTATGTATGCATGCATGTATATATACATATAACTAAAAGCTAGCTCATGGTGCTGTGCAGGCTGGTAGACTTAGCTAGATGGATATGGATGATAGGAAAAAGGCTAAAGTAGCAATATATTGTACCGTGAGAACTCAAATACATGGCTGACATGTGGATCCTAGAGCAAATAATAATATTTGAACTACTATCTCTATTTCAATTGGTTGGCATGAAGTGAAATTCTAATATAAGAAAGACACGGTTACCGCATGTGGGCCATTGACTAAATTTCTTTGCATAATTAATATAAGTAATTTATTTTGCTAAACAAGTTTATTTTATTTATTAATTAGCTGGTCCTTACAGAAGGAGCTTGACGACCACCATAAGATCGAGGTCGTCCCCATCCCCATCATCGATGGTGACTTCGAGCTTGGCTATGAGTCCATGGTGGCCGCCGACCTTGTCATCCCCATTGTCATGCTCGACCCGGCCACCCCCCCTCCTCTAGCCATGGTGAGAGCCACAACGAGCTCTACGACAGGTAAATGCATTGCTGCTTATTTTCTCCCCCGAATCTCTCACCTTCCCTCTCATGTGGTGATTTCTCGGCTCTGATCAGTCAAGTTCTGTGTGATGATTCCTGCAGAGCGAGTGATAAGTGCATGAAGGAGAAGCACAAGACCATCAGTGAAAAGCTCTCTGATTGTTCTTGTGTGTGCATGAAGGATGATTCTAGCACAGCGAGTGACGAGTGACAAAGCTCTCTGTTTTTGTATCTTGCTTGTAAGTGTTGCAATTGTTTGGATAAAAGCAAATTAATCTTACGTGAGAGAACAACAGTGAATTGAATTATGTTCGTGTTGTGGTGTAAAATCATGGAATCATGCGGAAATATGATCATGCGCATGATCTTATTTGTGATGTGTGTTTTGTTTTGCAATAAGGGTCTCTTATTTCTTCTTATATTTTTGTTTCCAATGATGTGAATGTTTGATTTTATGTGAAAGTATAGCAGTGAATGATGTGAAATCGTGAGCAAAGCCACTGCATCGAGCGCTACTTTTTTTCTCTGAAATACGTTTCAGTGTCGAGTCTATTCACGAACCGATACTGATGCTAATTTTCAGTATCAGTTTTAAATCTGATATTGATAGTTACAGACTATAAGTGTCGAATAATAAATGACGGTTTAAAATCCACCATTATTAATGGTTTTAAACCGTCATCGATAAGCTGTTATACTGCAGCGGCATGATGCAGAATCCGATTCGTCACACGCACCGTTCCTTTTGGATCGCTTTGCGCGACGCATCGCCTCATCCTCAACTCCGCAGTCCCGCTGGGATCGGCGAACCGCCGGCGTGCCGCGTCGCCGCTGGATTAGAAGCGTCGGTAAGGGAGCGAATCCATACCCGGCAAGTAGCAAGTTCAACTAGGCAACGGAATCCTCAAGCAAAAAGATAGAGGAATCCTGAAAAAGAAGATGGATGAAGTACACAAGAAGACACTGTCTCCTGCCTCCCGCGTACCTCCGCGGCTCTGCTTCAGCCGTCTATATAAGGACCTGATCGTCTACCTAGCAAGCAGATTAAAGCTGCGTCAGCTGTTGATCTCAAAGCTCAAGTGAAGCTCTACTCGGCAACTAATAGCTAGAGCCAAATCTTTCAGCTTTCTATGCCTGGAACACGATAGCTGCTTACATACGTTCTTCTTTGGTCGGTGGTCGGCGATGGCCGGGAGGAACATCGGCGTGGCGGTGGACTTCTCGGCGTGCAGCAAGAACGCGCTTCGGTGTGCGGCGGCGAACCTGGCGGCGTCCGGCGACCGCCTCATCCTGATCCACGTCAAGAGCTCGTACCAGTACGAGCAGGGGGTGGTGCAGCTCTGGGAGCACGACGGCTCACGTACGTGAAATATGAAACCACCCTTCTGATCATCTCTCTGCTGATCCCTCTGGTGGAACAGGGAACTGATGCTGTCCTGGTTTGTCAGCGCTGATCCCTCTGGTGGAGTTCTCGGACCCCCGGGTGAGCAAGATCTACGGCCTGGCGCCGGGCAGGGAGATGCTCGAGATCCTCACACGGGCGGCCAACCAGAAAGGGGTTCAAGTGTTTGCCAAGGTGCTCTGGGGTGACCCGGGGAAGAAGCTGACGGAGGCGGTCCAGACGATTCCACTGCAGTGGCTGGTCGTAGGAAACAGAGGGCTCAACAGGGTCAAGAGGTAAATATACATCACTCTCTACTGTATAAAATACGAGTAAAGATCTCGTGTTATCTTTTCTCCTACTCTTTTATCATATAATAAAAATTTTAAAATTTAATAATTTATTCACTTATATATATATATATGACTCATTTTACTAATAAAAATAAATAGATAAATTAAGAAAGAAATTAACAGGTAATTTTTTTCTGAAATCAAACTACGATATTTCTCATATCATATTCATTCGTCAGTTCTACTATGGTGCATTCACATTTATATAACTTGAGTCTACACTTTATGTTATCGTGTCTTATATTTGTGTTTTTGTGTAACGCACGAGTATTTAACTAATTTTTTTAACACGAGAAACCTACTTCCATTACGAAATAAGGGAATCCATAATAGAGGTAAATATACATATATGCATACATGTAATTTCCTGATGGTTATTAACCTTTTCCCTCTGTTTCTTTCACATTTCTCTCATCTCATGTAATTTCCTGATGGTTATTGACTTTTTTACATCTTGACGTTAGGTTTCTTATGGGAAGCGTGAGCACCTATGCAGTGAACCACACGACCTGCCCTGTCACTGTTGTCAGGGAGAACAAGCTGCCGTCAGCTGCAACCACCAACTACTAATAAGGAGCCCGGGTAGATTTCCATGTAAATTAAGGAGTACTAAGGCCATCTCCAACAGAAACTCTAAAATTATATCCTTTAAAATACTATTACAGCATCCCCTAACACTATTAGAGTATTTTCTATTTTTTTCATCTCCAACAGCTACCTTATTTTCTACCTTCTATTACTCTCCTCCTTCGCTCGGACCCACATGCATACTCAAGCAACAGTAATACGGGAGCCTGTTTTCTCCAGCAAATTTGCCGAAATCCCGCCGGTGCCCGCTTCCCTGTAGACGTCAAAAAGCAAACTTGCCGTCTCTGTTGGAGCTTAGTTCAACAGGAATACGGCAAAAAAAGACGTCTCCCTTGGAGATGGCCTAAGGTGTGGTGCGTGTGTGAATGGAATGGATAATACTCAGGTTAGGAAAGGGCTCTTTTGAATAACACTTGAAGCACCTCTGAATACTCCGTCCTAAGGAATTATACTACTTCCTGTGAAATTCCTGTGTTCTATGCTGTACATTAGATGGATACCTCTAAATTTAACATTGCACATCACACAGAGTGTGCTAAGAGAGAGTAAGCACAAGTTACTGTCGCGGTGTTATTGTTACACACAAATAAGACAACACTTGATGACAATCGCAACATAAATAAGATGAAAATGGTTATACCTCTCGCCCACAGAGACCGCGAAACAGATTTTTTAATAATAGATAATATATCCATTGACAACTAGATATTTAAGATAACTTCTTTAACGGTAGGATCCTCCTGATCCTGGCTGGACGGAAACGCAGCAATTAGAAATGATAGCTGGGCCAATAGGGCCCAAATCTACAAATAATCTACATACAGTGTGGGCCACGTCTCCACTGGCCTTTCCGGCCCAATACTTATATAACCTGGCACGCTCTCCCGTTCCGCTTGGCGTCGACCATGGCGGTTGCCGGAGCCCGACGGCCGCCGCCCGCCGCCCGCGGAGCCCCGCGGCCGTGGCTCAGCCGCGCGGGGCGGAGGGATTTTTTTTCCCGTGGCATTCGCTCGGTTCAGAGCCGGTGGTCGCCGACTCTGCGTGGAGAAACTCTCTCTTACCCTCTCACGCCGCTCGTGATTTCTTGGACGCCATCTCACGTGCCACCCCGCCCACCCACGAGGTGTTCGACGTTATGGCGCCGAAGAGGGTGCGGGCCAACAAGCGGGCAGCGTCGGCGCGCCGTCGAGCGCCACGAGCCATGAAGCCTACCACCCTGCCCTGCGCCCACCCAAAGACGAGCGCCGCTTCAACCAAACCAACGATCACCTATCCATGAAAACGCAATCGGAGTAAGTCCGCAATTGCACATCTGCACTGCCAACCCGTTGACGCGTAGCTGATATCGGCTTCGGATCCTCCGTGAGTTGTGCAGGATACGCAGGCGCTACTGTGCGCTGCTTGCTGCTTGGCAAGAGAAAAGTCGCAGGAGAAAGATGCAACGACAAGCAACATGGAGACCTCAGGATACTCGGGCGAGCTGGCTGATGGATGCTGTTTCTGCATGAACTGAACATGGCTCGGTGAAACGTCTGGCGCCTTTTGCAGCTCTGCCGAACTCAATCGATCGCCTCGTTGACATGCGACCACGCATGCCCTCTCACGAACGACGACACAGGTTGGTTGCTAGAGCTTCCCTTTCCCCTCCTGCACGTACTGCATACACAATGTCAATTCGTCATCACGTGTTGTTCCTGCACGATGCTAATCTGCTAGTAGTACCTAGTTATGCTTGGGTCAATGACCGGGGCGCTTCAATTACCAGCAG
The DNA here is from genome assembly GCF_958298935.1 of Phragmites australis. Taxonomy (NCBI): domain Eukaryota; kingdom Viridiplantae; phylum Streptophyta; class Magnoliopsida; order Poales; family Poaceae; genus Phragmites; species Phragmites australis. The sequence goes on from NC_084929.1 coordinate 5,573,099, forward strand.
ATTGATTCCTCTGAAAGGAGATCGACTTTTTCAACGATCTCCCAGCTGGAAAGATGGTCTCTCTGAGCAGCTGGTTGGGCGCCTCGTTTGCACCCGTGCTGCTCCAAGCCTGCATGAGAAAAGGCGTGGCTGATGCACCCGTGCACATGGTTAGCGTCTGCTGATATTTTCCTTTGCAAATTACCCTATTGCTTGCTATTGGTCCCAGGTTAGCCGGTGTTCATTCAATCTATTAATCATTGTAGGTGACTTGTTAGGCATTTTTTTGGGGTCCATCAAAGAAAATAGAAGAACGAGCATAACAAAAGGAGGGGGAACGAGCATAACAAAAGGAGGCGTCCAGAGGAATCCTTAAAAGATTTGAGTCATGGTAACAACTGAACGACAAACCACTTGGCCACTTGGAAATCATCTGAACAGACTGTAAAAAGTACTGACAAACGTTTGACACTTCTTACTTATAACCTAGAGGACTTGTGTAGCATGTTGTGGTGTTAATTGCATAAGTTTTTTTTTTGTAATTGGTTGTGTGCATCTCAGTAAGGCAGAGGCGGGGGTAAACTCTTATGCGGTTGTACCAGCTTGATAAAACGATGAGAGTTAATAAAGCTTCATTTTCTAAAAAAAATGTTTTTGTGTAGTATCTTTTTCAAAACCGACAAGTTAAATGCTCGGTTAATTAAGCAAAAACCACAAAACACATCAAGCTAAGAACCTAGTTAAACCAGGCCTACAGCACCACAGAGACAACACTACAAACTACAGCTAAAGCGATTACAAGAGTCAGCAGAAGAAAGAACAGTAACAACACCACTCTTGAGCGGTTCGCAAGATCGACGACTCATTGTCTCATGTAAACTTAAAGGCCGATGACCGAAATGATCCAAGAAAGCACCTCCAATGGTGTGGGAGGTGATCCATCGGACTTAGCTAGGTACTTTAAGGCAATGCGAGCAATTCGATGAACCATCGATCCATCATAAGTCCTCCTCCTGCGTCTGTTGGTGTCGCCATCGGCAGTGAAGGTCACGATGGAGTGCAAGGGTGATCCTCGATCCCCAAGAATGGTGAAGGTTTAGGTGCTTTGGTGGAGTCTGGAATAGGCACAACAGGAAGTCTGAATTGTATTCCAGAGTCTCTAGCTCGAACACGGTCAGGACGGTTACCAACGAAAGAAGGTAAGCTTCAGACAGTTGCTCATAAATTGGGGACGCCACCTCCAACTGTTGAAAGATAATCCTCGAGTAGTCACAATAGTATTCCAGGGTTTTAGGCTCTAGTGCAGGGAGGACTGGAACCATCGTGTACTGCTTGCAATCCAGAGGGGTCGTGGCCACAGATGTTGTGGTCGACCCATCTTCCGCCTTGGTGGCATTGGCTTGGGGTTGCAGCCTAGGGTCAGCTATGGGCCCCAATCGCTCCTCATTAGTTGTTTGGGCAACACCGTCCGCAGTGGTGACTGAAGGGTCAACAAGGGTGACAACTTGGAGCAACGTTCGCTCCAAGGGAGGATCTTGGTGCTTCTTTGACTGATTCATGAATGACTCATGTTGCTTTTGTGCAGCGGAGGTGGTTAGTGCCTTATCCACCTTTTTGACGATAGGAAACTCTCGACCATCCGGGTCCACAATGGTCACGGGCAAGGAGTCTCTAAGAGGCGTGCAAACAACTGCTAGCGAAGAAAGAATGACGGGTCAGAGAGCGCCAAACCGGAGAGCAAGGACCAAAGAGGCCATCCATGTCAGCATCAGAGGGGTCCTCATTAGGCGGTTCCACATGCTCTAGTTGGTTGGCCACACATGCCAGCCACATCTTGATGGTAGAAGCCTCATCCCTGAGAGGGCACACCCCTTTCTCGAGCAGGTTGCAATCAGTTGTTGGAGCTCAGAGCGTAGCGTCTGCACTAGAGGCGTAAGCACGGACTGAAGGTCTAGTGCGGTCGAGTCCTGAGGGGCATGACAACAGTATCCGCACCTATCACCTCCCCTGTCATGGTGGAAGGAGTCAGCATCCTTGTCATGCTTAGCAAAGGTTCGAGGTGAAACCGGTGATGCAGAGCGACATCACGTTGTGAAATCATAGCCACGATATCCGCCCAGCTTCGGGTTGGCTGCGAACGGTGAGGTTCGGTGATGGGGAGGGAGCATGCGGTCTAGGAGGAGTAATGGACCGAGAGCGACATTGCTGCTGCCGATGCCTAGAGCGCTGACAGCGGATGCAACGAAAGACATGCCAGCAGAAACTGACTTGATGGTTGCGTGCAAGGTAGTTGTAACATCTGCCTTGAGCTCATTTCTCGAAAGTGAGATTGCGCTCCGAATGAGCTTTGAGCGATAGTGGTGATGATTGCTCGGCGTGGCGCAAAGATGTATCCTGCTTATGGCGACCGTTTAAACCCACCAGCACCCACGACATCTCGACAAAGTTTGTGGGAAGTGCCAGTGAAGATGGAGGAGGCCACATTGGTGGTGACAGTGAGGGAGACGACAGCGGTGAGCGACGGGTTCCCACAAATGGTAGGTGTTGGTCTTGGGCTCAGGCAATGGAGAGGGTGTTGGACCCTGACAAAGGAGTGAGCGTCTGGTGGCTTCCTAGGTGAGGCTGGCCCTAGGTAGCCCCCTGCACCAGGGCCACAGTTGGGACCCTCGTCGTTCAACCCATCAGGCGCAGTAGTGTAGGCCCTACAAAAGAAATGGGGATCCGACACCATCTGAATTGGCGATAACGCCCGAACTCCCAATGGCGTTGACGAGATCCAGGATGCATGGATCTGGCGGGTGCCGTGGACCAGGAGAACAACGACAGGATCCGAGTTGGCGCCGATTTGGCGGGCTGCTTCGAACCCCGAGCGACGGTGTGGGCAGATTTGGATCGGCGAGGAGCTGCGGTGGCTAGGGGAGAGTTGCTTCGATAGTCGGGGAGGAGGAGTGGTGACGGGCGAGGAGGAGGATCTTCGACAGCCAGGCTATGGGCAGTGGTGAGCGACTGGCAGAGGGCGGCGGGCCCTTCTAGCTCCCCCTGCCTGGCTCCAGCCGTGGGCTCCAACATGGGGAGGACCCCGGCGCGCTGCTATGGCCGACGAGCAACGCTGCATGCACCTTCGCCCCACGAGCAATGTGGGCCGCGGTGGAGGCATCGATCCGGGGAGCTCCGTCCCTCGGCACCATAGATCCGGCCGTGATCTACGCGCTGCAGGAGTCGGTGCGGTGGCGAGGGCTCCTCTTTGTGTAGTATCTTATATTCTCCACATTTTCTCTAGTTTTCCTATGACAAAGAAAATATCTTTATTAATCATATTCGTCGTCCTCTATGATTGTAAAAAAATGGAATGGAGTGTTGTAATTCAATTGTAATGACACAAACTTCATTTTTTTTATGATACAGGTACTGTTCTAGATATAGTAATATATTTATTTCTTCAGAGAAGATTATGAGGGTAGCGCTTCTGTATCCATATTTCGAGTACACTCCTGTATCCATATTTCGAGTATGGAATGTCAGTTTGGCGTGAATATTTTAATACATGCTAAATGGACGCATTCATTTGTTCAAGAATGTTTGCTCCGTGATTTTAGCTTAAACTATCTTGTGTTACGATATCTCATGTTAAAATACATAGCTCTTTCTAGGACTTGAATGAAAATTATGTTTGGAGATAAGCTAGAACAGATGACAGGCTATTATGAACCTACATTTGTCCTTTGACTCATGTCCTATCCAACTCCGAATCCCGTGGGTAAGCAGGTGAGAAATGTACAAGCAAGAGCACAGTGTGAAGGAGGCACAAGTCAACCCCAGATCAATCAAGAACCAGTACTAAATTGTTCGGATGTCAAAGAAAGTCAATGTCGGACCAATGATGCAACCATTGCACCAGCAGCACATCGTTGTCCTCATGTCACCGAGCCGACAGGAAGGTTGAGGCCAAAACTTGCATCAATGTAGTTATTCCTTAGCATTGTGGGTTAGCAGTTCATTGAGTGAATAACTGAGCTGAAAATGGCTACACAAAGCTGGCCCACCACTAGGAAGTCTGAAGCCTGAACCAGAAAGGAGGATGTGGTTGTGCATAATGAGAACCGAGAGGCCACTAGTAGATAACCAGGTAGCCATCTGTCCCTATCTGAATGGACTTGCCCCATCCATGGAATCACTTGAGTTCTGTGTGGATTTGAACTGAAGGAAGCAAAGGAAAGTGCGAGCTGGTGAGTCCCATGCCGTGCATGCTGCTGCAGCTCTGCCTGGGATGGGCCTGGCTCGAACTATTGTGGTGGTTACTGTTAGTTGTTTTGAAATTTTCGTCCCGTGGTTTGCTGCTTCGATTCTGTCAGTGTCAGTCCCCAGCAAAAGTCACTTTCCCTCTTCCTGATAATTGAAAAGCCACTTTGTGGGTCTAGCTCGCGAGGTGATTGGTTCTTTCCAGTGATAGATCCAGATACATAGACGGTATATTTCTTTCTTCATCAGGTACAACTATATGTATTTATCTTCAGTTATCTGATAGTATGTTCTCCTGATCCATACTGCATAGTTGCACACTACTTGCTGAGTTCCTTTGTCTCCCAATAGTGGATGCATGCCAAATTACGCTGCCGAGGAGAAATTTCCATGTTATCTATCTACTTGTTTGCAGAGTCAGATAAATGACTTTGGAAGAGGTGAACAGAGTGTGCTACTATTTTTTCTGTCACTAAAAATGGGCAAGAAAAATATTCAATCAAGCTTGGAAGCATCATCTAATTGTTCTGTTGCCACCAAATCAAGGGGGCAGTTGAACTGTTTAAGCACGTACACTCTGTTAAGTGCATAATTAACTAATTTCCAGCAACTTTTTCGTTCTTGTCAGAACAAATCAAACAGAAGAAGTTAGGGTAACAAGTCAAAGCAGCAAGATTAGCCTTTAAAATACCTGTTGCTTAGTTCTGCATTATTGAAAGTTATGCCGGTTATACTAATACCGTATCTGAATTTGAGCATTCTGAACTGCTTTACCTTCTCATTTGGCTTGTATTGCATTTTCAGTACTAAGAATCCAGCACATTCCCTGATTGTGATACACAGAGCAGGTAGTGTTTGACAACTCTTTTTTTCCTTCTGCAGCTTGGGCTCCTACTCTGTGCACATGAGCGGCCACACCACAGCACTGAAGCTTATACACTCATCTCCAGAGTAGCATCCTGTGAGTTCACTTCCTCTAGCTTACAGAGTTGCATGATACCACCTTAGCAATGGCTAGCAAGCAGAGCAGCTTCATTTTGCTTGCTCTTGTTCTATCCCTGTTCTTGTGCATTCTGGTTGTACCTGTATGTTTAGCCACACCAGCCACAACTCCTGCTACTCTCCTGCAAGTGAAGTCCAGCCTCACTGACCCTGAGGGCGTCCTCTCCGGCTGGTCGCCGGTGGCCGACGTGTGCTCATGGCACGGCATGACGTGCCTACCAGGAGCGGGCATTGTTACAGGCCTCAACTTGTCGGGGTACGGCCTGTCAGGCGTGATACCGCCTGCGATCGGCAGCCTCATCTCCGTCGAGTTCATTGACCTGTCCTCCAATTCCCTCACCGGGCCGATCCCGCAGGAGCTGGGCATGCTGGAGAACCTGAGGACGCTGCTCCTCTTCTCCAACTTCCTCACCGGCACCGTCCCGCCAGAGCTCGGCCTTCTCAAGAACCTGAAAGTTCTCAGGATCGGTGACAACAGGCTGCACGGCGAGATCCCGCCGCACCTCGGCAACTGCACGGAGCTGGAGACGGTAGGCCTGGCCTACTGCCAGCTGAATGGCACCATTCCTGCTGAGCTGGGCAACCTGATGCACCTGCAGCAGCTGGTCTTGGACAACAACACCCTCACCGGCAGTATCCCGGAGCAGCTCGCCGGTTGCTCAAGTTTGCGCGTTCTGTCAATGGCTGATAACAGGCTGCAAGGCAATATTCCGTTGTTCATTGGCAGCTTCAGTGATCTTCAGTCTCTGAATTTAGCAAATAACCAGTTCTCCGGTGCGATTCCGGCAGAGATCGGTAACCTTTCCAGCTTGACGTACCTAAACCTGCTCGGCAACAGCCTGACCGGCGCCATTCCGGAAGAACTGAACCAGCTGAGCCAGCTGCAGGTTCTGGACTTGTCCAGCAACAACGTTTCTGGAAAGATAAGCATCTCTGCATCACAACTGAACAACCTGAAGTTCCTTGTACTGTCTGACAATCTGCTTGAGGGTACCCTCCATGAAGACCTCTGCACCGGGAACTCGAGCCTGGAGAACCTGTTCCTCTCCGGCAACAACCTCAACGGAGGCATCGAGAGGCTGCTCAACTGCGGTGCTCTGCAGTCCATCGACGTGTCGAATAACAGCTTCACCGGAGCCATACCGCCGGGCATTGACCGGCTCTCGGGCCTCGTCAACCTTGCGCTGCACAACAACAGCTTCACCGGCGTTCTGCCCCCTCAGATAGGGAACCTGAGCAACCTGGAGATCTTGTCTCTGTACCACAATAGCCTCACCGGCGTAATCCCGCCGGAGATCGGCAGGCTTCAGAGGCTGAAGCTCTTGTTCCTCTACGAGAACCAGATGTCTGGAGCCATCCCTGATGAGCTCGCCAACTGCACGAGCTTGGAAGAGGTGGATTTCTTCGGCAACCACTTCCATGGCCCTATCCCTGAAAAGATTGGGAACCTCATGAACTTGGCCGTGCTTCAGCTCCGGCAGAACGATCTGTCGGGCCCCATCCCGATGAGCCTTGGAGACTGCAAGAGGCTCCAGGCGCTGGCATTGGCAGACAACCGGCTCACCGGCCCGTTGCCGGAGACATTCGGGCAGCTCACCGAGCTCAGCGTGATCACTCTGTACAACAACTCCCTTGAGGGGCCCTTGCCGGAGTCGCTGTTCCAGCTCAAGAACCTGACGGCGATCAACATTGCGCATAACCGGTTCGCCGGCAGCGTCGTTCCTCTCCTCGGCTCGAGCTCCCTCTCTGTGCTGGTGCTGACGAACAACTGCTTCTCCGGGGTGATCCCCGCGGCGGTTGCGTGGTCGAAGGACATGGTCCGGCTCCAGCTCGCGGGCAACCGACTCGCCGGTGCAATACCGGCCGAGCTGGGCAACCTGACGCGCCTCCACATGCTTGATCTCTCGTTCAACAACCTCTCAGGTGAGATCCCCATCGAGCTCTCCAACTCCGCGCAGCTCACCCATCTGAAGCTCGACGGGAACAGCCTGACGGGCAGCGTCCCTTCATGGCTCGGCGGCCTGCGGTCCCTCGGCGAGCTCGACCTCTCGTCGAACGCGTTGACCGGCGACATCCCGCCGGACCTCGGCAACTGCTCGGGCCTGCTCAAGCTGTCCCTCAGCGACAACCACCTCTCCGGCAGCATCCCGCCGGAGATCGGCCGGCTGACATCTCTGAACGTTCTGAACCTGCACAAGAACAGCCTCACCGGCGCCATACCGCCGGCGCTTCGGCGGTGCAACAAGCTGTACGAGCTGAGGCTGTCGGAGAACTCGCTGGAGGGCACAATCCCGCCGGAGCTCGGGCAGCTGTCGGAGCTGCAGGTGATACTGGACCTGAGTCGGAACAGGCTGTCCGGCGAGATCCCGGCGTCCCTCGGTGACCTCGTGAAGCTGGAGCGGCTGAACCTGTCATCCAACAGGCTCGACGGGCAGATACCGTCCTCGCTGCTGCAGCTCACGAGCCTGCACCGTTTGAACCTGTCTGACAACCTCCTTTCGGGCGCGGTGCCCGCCGCGCTGTCGAGCTTCCCGGCCGCGTCATTCGTCGGCAACGACCTCTGCGGCGCGCCGTTGCCACCCTGCCGGCCGTCGTCGTCCAGGTGGCTGCCAGGCACGGAGGTGGCCGTCATCGTGTCGGGCATCGCCGTCGTCTCGGCGGTCGTGTGCGTGGCGCTGCTGTACATCATGCTGAGGGTGTGGAGCAACTGGCGGGCGGTGTCCGTGTCCAGCTCCGACGGCGAGGAGTCGGTGCACAGCCGCGGCAGCGGCAAGTGGGGCGCCGGGGACGGCAAGTACTGGAAGGTCGGGTCGCCGGTGTCGTCGGCCGAGGAGAAGCACAGCTCGGCGTCGGAGACCAGCGTGCTCCACGGGAAGTCGACGGAGGCTGCCGGCGCCGCGAAGAGCTAGCCGCCACCTGGTCGGTGGCAAGTAGCGAACGTTGCATGCCGGCTCTATCTATGATGCCTTTGCCTGCTTGAAATGTTTGTGTAGCAATGCCTTAATGGTCGTTTCTTTAATCGATCCCCTCTTCATCTATTGTGATTGTTTCTTCAAATTATCTGCCATGTTCATTTCGTGTGTTCTTGCTCTGGAGCTGGAAACTGGAGCGAAGCAAATCGGGAAGAGCTGGTAGAGTAGCAGTCGCTTGATCTGTTGATCTTGTATACGCATCTGATTGCGTCCCATTTCGTGGATATGGGCCTACTAGGAGGCCCAACAGATTTCAGGAGACCTGGCCTAACAGGAAATCTTGGCCGCACGATATTTTTTTGAATTTGCTAAAAAAAATCAAGTGGTTCACTGTTTCTTGCCTCCTCCACACCGGATTCCACTCCAAGATCCATGCTTTTTTTAGATAAAGACTCCAAGATCCATGTTAAGGTAGGGCTTCCCTAACTTTAGCGAAGCTTTTATGTGATTAGGGTTTGAGTAGACATGGCTTCAGGTGGTGGGGGTGGGTGTGGGCTTAGAGGAAAGGTTGGGGGCAGTGGTTGGGGGTGTGGAGAGGCAATGGTGGAGTCAGTGTGGAATGTAAATAAAGAGAGATTAGGAGGCAGTGGGCGATGATGGTAGATTTAACTATGGGAGCCTCTGGAAAGGGAAATGAGTGCATAACGGGGGAGAGAGCACGATGGAGAAGCTCACCAGAGGCGAAAAACGAGAGGGTGAGGCAAGGGCTTGCCGGGGGTGATGCTAGCAAGTGGCAGGAAGGTGGCGCATTGAGCGGCAGTGGAGAGAGAGGAGGGAGGAGTCGAGGGTGGAGAAGCGAAGAATAAATCAAATGTTAGAGATTGGGAAAACACTCAAGCACCCTGTAGATTTTTTTTAGTTATGGGCCATAAGATATTGTTGGGCTACATATGTGTAGGACCTAGAACGGTGACTAGAAGGGGTGAATATACGTCTCACAAATTACTTTTGAAACTAATGGTTTTCTCCTATTATGTCACCCAATGCACCTCAAAAATGGATCACAACAAAAATAATACAAAACATCCAAACGCAGTGGAAAACTCACTGATCAACCCAAAAGTTCTGGATTGAATCTGGAAGTTCTGGGTACTCGGAAACTCCGGATAGACTCCGGTTTCGGGTTCTCTATTACGTACAGAACCACCAATCCGGAAGTTCCGAATTTAGACCAGAAGTTCTGGCTAGAACAAAAAACCAGCGCAAAAATAAAAAATCAAACTTGAAGATCCAATTAAAGGTGGGTCTTATGGTTAGAATCGAACTTTAAATTCCACAGCAAACCAATCTAAGACTCACCCCCACATTCCATATTAAACCGAATCCCTGAAAATCGTGGAACCAGAAAGTTCCAGATGGACCTCCAGGTGACCCCTCTCTGTCTGGTTTTCGTATCAATCCAGAAGTTTCGAATTTTGGTTCACCCGGAAGTTTGGGATTGGGACCGAAAGTTCCGGATTCTGATTGGGCTGGATGTTTCGAATTCTGGGCTGAACTTTCGGAATCTAGACTGAACTAAATTTCAAGTGAACCAAGCTCACACAATCCAAAACACGACAAACCAAATCGACAAACTTATCAATCACTTATCACACATAAATTAAAGCACATTTCAATTTGGTTTCTTAGCATGGGATAAATTATGCACAGGTCCACCCATTCCTCTCATATGACATGTCAGCAAAGCTGTTAACAAGCTAAGCTCCAGGGTTTCGTGCTGCCCAGCTAGGCTTGAGCTCGGCTTGATCAAATCTTGAATGAGGCTAATCTTGGATTGAGTAAGCTTAGTGACACTAGATCGATAATGAAAACTTGGCAAGAGAAGCTCAGTAACATAAACTAGATAGCATAACCTTGGTTGCAGGCTTGAGCTCCATTCTAAGCCAAGGTCTAATCAAAGCATTAGTGGAGCTTTTCTTGAGCAGCATATCAAGCTTGAGTTTTTTCATTTAAATAATGAAGTACAACTTCCGTGCACCAACAAACACAAAAAAAAAAAACCATGCCCGAGCCTTTTCATAGCCTTGCATGCATGTCAGGAACCTCAGCAGGTAGACCGGAATTCATTTTATCTGACTGCTGAAAGCTACTGAGATCTCTAAACACAAGGCAGCCAAGGATATGGCAGGTATAAGCCGCTCTCATCTGCCAGGAATTGTGCTCGATGGTGCCTCAGTGCTGACTTGCCCATCACTGACCAGGTGCTGCCGCTGGCGGCCATGTTTTTCTTTAGGTGTCCTAGCTAGCGGCTAGGTCATGTTGTACACTCATGCTTCTGACAAAGATTTTAAAAGGTACATTGACATCATCACTCTCCTCTTAAACACCATGACAACATTGTACAGCCGTTCTTGCCATTTGGCACAGTACATTCAGCTAAAGGTTGGTGAGAGAATGGTGAAGCAATTCCAGTACACTTGGAGATAATGCCTGGTCCTCACACCCTGTGCAGCATTGAAGAAAATTTGCAGAAGTTTCTGTTTTCGTGGCAAGCTAGAGCTAATCCGATCGAAAATCAACGCTTCAAATCGTCGATCAAGAATGAGGGGTCGCTGAGGTTTTGCGAGTTTCGTTGGTTATACTCAGAAAGGAATAGCTGTACATCTAAGCGAAATCTATGGTACAAAATGCATATAGATGAGAAACGGTTCGTTGTTAAGTTTTTATCCTCTGAACTTGTGAAATAGTATGAGAAATCGAGTTAAAATGTATCTTAGTTTATTTGTGATAAGTGATTAATAATATTGTTGTTTTGGTTTGATGATTTGTTAGATTGCATGAACATATGTATGTACTGCAAGTATGATCATAACTAAGTTAAGTTGTAAAGAAAAATAGAGTTGGTCATTTTGTCTCTGAGTTTAGAAAAATTGTACACATCGAATGATCCGGCATTGGAACATTTGAACGTGTCGGATGGTCCGGCGCTCAGAAAGATTTTACGCCGGAGCATTTTAATTCAGAAGCAAAAGGTGAAGTACACGCCGAGTGATCTGGCGTCGGACAACAGTGCATGTCGGACTAATTTGTACAAAGTGCTTGCAAAGCGTGTTTGGATTTGTTCTACACTCTGGATGGTCTGGCGATCAGCAACATGTACGCCGGATGCTTCGCCGTTCCTTTTGATGCAGAGAGATGCAAAAAAGTTGAGATGCACGCGTCGGATGGTCCGGTGATGAGTTGATGTGTACGCCGGACTAATATTTTCAGACAAGATGCAAAATGCCTGGTCTAATGGGTTAAACACGCCGGATGGTCCGACGCTCAAGAGGAGTGAACACCAGATCATCCGGTGTTCACGTTTTCTGTGCGATGTCTCTTTTAACGGAGATTTTGATTTTGGCTAATCTATAATGATGTTATGCATGTTTGCTTATCCTATGTTGTGCAGGTGATGGATACAACTTGAAGGTTGATGATGGGATGATCGGGACTAAGTAAGGTGCTTGATGCCGGATAATCGAGGAGGCCGGACAGAGTCGAGGTTGATCCTAGCTGTGCACGTGGAAGCCAAGCAATGTGTATGAAGGTTTGATGAAGATGGCGTATTGACAAAATCAAGCGAAAGGGATACTGGTGCAAGTGATAAGACTACCTAAGGGATCGGGAGTGGAAAAGACTTACCGGCGGTCAAGATCGCAAAATAGAGTGCACGTGTCGACACCGAGATACTTACTTAAGGCTTAAGTAAGTGACAATGAGTCACGCTTTGAGAAGCGTGCAATGTGGCTTCGCACAGTTTGACCTCAAAATCGTGGACGGATGGAGTGCACGTGGCATCATCGCGAAGTTTGCGTTGAGACGAAGCTAAGTCATGAAGAAGTTATGGCCGTTCGATGGACGGAGCAAAAATAGACCAAAATACCCTGGTGATAGGTACGAGGTCATTGAAAAAGAGATATTTTGGGAATAAGAAAATTTAAGGGCTAAGTTACCCTCCTAGGCCTATAAATAGAGGGATATGGCTGTGTGAGAGGCTTGTGCCGGCCATTTGAGATTTGAGAGATAGATTTTAGAAGAGAGGAAATGAGAGTTTAGCCTTTAGATTAGGTGAAAGCTTTTTGTGAGGAAAATATCTTATAATTTGCCGAAAAGAGGGCTATTCTTTGCAAAAAATGAAGAGATTGTTCTTTACGATGCTCGTGTTTATCCCCTTCTAGTCTCTTGCTATTAGCTCCCTTGCTTTGAGTTTTTCTCTTTTGGTTGTGTTTTTGTTCCGGTTGTTGAGTTGAAATTTTCTCATCTCGAGAAGTAATCATTCTTGTTGCTAGAGGAAAAAAAATTACATATATATATACAATTAGGTCTTGAATTCTCTTGCCTCTAGATCATCAATTTAAAAAATTTCTTCTACCGGTGATCTTGTCTTTGATTTGAAGGTTTCTTTCCTCAAGTTGTAATTATTTTATAATAATAACTCGTGGATTGAGTTTCATTGAAACTTAGGATTTATATACAACTATGAGAGCTATGATTTTTTTTGCGTTGTAACTTGTTTTTTTTTTTCAGATTTGCTTCCGTTTAAGTTTTTTTTAAGTAGGTTGGGTGAAACGAAAGAGAATATCATCCGAGTAGAAAATATTTGATAAAACACCATTCATCTCTTTTAGTACTCATACGGAGCATTCAGTTTCGGGTCAGACTCACCCTGTGGCTATAAAGAAGCACACTGTATGCGATTGTGCCAGATGCAAGCAGCACGCCAAAGCATCTCACTGCATTCATTTCTGCTGAATCGCTTTCTGCCCGATCGATTCCTTTCATCAATTCATTCATTCGCCCGTTCATGATTTCAGGAAGCTACAGTTCAGTCTCCTGGCCGCGATCTGAGGACATGCAGAAAATCAGGGATTTCTCTCTGCTCCCTGAATTCATTGCCTCGATGAGCTCAACTCAAGTGATTTTTATTTGTGATCGATTATAGTTGAAGTTTCTGTCGTCTTGTTCCAATGGTGAGCTCTGTATGCTATGCATGGACTGCATGATTCGACGACAGAATCATTGTCGGGAGAAGTGATGTTTCAAGATCTCTGGTGACGACACATTCCTCCACTAAATTCGAATTCTATCTTTTCCCCACTCCGTTTGTAAATGTAATGCAGTAGAAGTATTAGTAATAGTAGTGGTACGTTCTGAACATAATTATACCGTTGGTCAAAAAATTATAATTATACTGAATGGCCACGCGAAATGGAATACGTGGTTGTGCAGAAAACATCATTTCTGTAGGGAAACCTTTTTACCATTTCTGTAGAAAACATACTAGAATGCAACTGAGGTTCTGAAGGTGAAATTCAGCAGAAATCCTCTTGCATGACAGAGAAATCATGTCTTGGCAGCTGTTCAGTCTTGGGCAATAGAGACGGCTAAGATCCATCTAATCTACCAAAACATTCTTATGATGATTTGTGCAACAGCAACAAAAAGAAAAATTGATAACCCCTGGTGTTCTGCCATCTGCATGTCAGGGCTGCACAGTCTACATGGCATCAATCAGACACCACCAACCAGTTGCATCTAGCAGTTTAGCACAAGAGTTCATGCTTTGCCCATCAGGTATTTCCATGGCTAACTTTTGATACACTTTGCACCTTTTTTGATGGAGTTTGCAGGCAAATCAGGCATCAGTTCATGGTCACATCTTATTCCATCTTTCTCCCATTTGGTCTCCGCATGCAGCTTTTCTTCTCCATGCGTACCTGCTGACACCACCCTTGGCGCCTTTCTGGCTTTTTGCCTCTTGTCACCTGAAAAATTCATCGTGCCAAGCCAATGGCCAATGGGTCTCATATTCTTTAGACTCCATTATATGAACACCTGTTACTGTTTGTTCCTTTTAGTCTGATATTTACAAAGAATTGGTTCCATAAAAGTACTAGTTAGTTTATCAAATCGATCGATTGCTAAGGAAATAAAAATGTGATAGGTGGACAATACAGTTCAATGCTCCCTAGTTGTCAACAGTATAAGGGACGGTTTTGGATGAGAATGATTTTACGACTTCTTAGAATCTAGTTGAACTGAATCCGAATTGTTCTTTTCTTTTGAAAAAAAAGGGAAATCCCACCTATCCAAATAGACTCTTTTGTCCTTTGCACTTCATGTCCCAGACCCAACATAAATTGTCCTGTTCTGAAATCACCTAGGTTCATGAACTTCGGAGCGCTGGCTTTCGTCTTGTTTCAGATAAAAAAAAACTAGTAGGTTTAAGATATTTGGAACGTTATTTCCCTGTCTTATTCTAAAAAGTTTGACCGCTTTTTTAGCTAAAATTTGAATTTGAAAATTTGAAGAACTTTATGTTGGGAATCGTTGAGTTTTGGGCCTATGAGGTGGACCGGAAGCGAGCCGCGGTTATTTCACTAAAATCGAGTTTGCAGGGTCTCAAACTTTGGAACTTCAGTTCCTATTCCAAATGGAAAATTTAAGGTGAGAAAGGTGAGCTATATACTTCAACAGGGACAATTCAATAAGCAAATAAAAAGATGCTTTAGACAATCGGTAGCATGGTTGAAACATGGTTTACACTTGGTGTTGAACAATCACCTTGGTAAAAAAAAGGCGGCGCGGCTTAAACCGGTTTTCGCCGGCTATTTGGTCCAACCGATTACTCTAACAGAGTATTTGTACTCTGGTATACTAACAGATGACCCTGATGCATCTTCTAAATTGAGCCATACGCATATCGTTACAAACTAAAGCACAACCATCCAAAGGAAATTACCAGAAATCAACAAACACCAACAAGACATAAACAGCCAAATTCATCCCTTTTCCGAAATGAACAGATGGTCAAAGCTGAGCAACAGCTAAGATAAATCACATGTACACAAAAGCTGAGCAAATCAAGCACATATATACTACATAGATGTCGCTTTTTTCTGCCGAAAGCGCAAAAAGGCATCACCTTCTAGCTACTCCAAGTTACGCTCCAGGATGCTGCTCGATCACAATTCACAAGTTGTGCAGCGGGTTCGACCCGGTCGGTGAGAACCTCTTGTCGTCCCTGAATAGGACGCCGTCGCCTCCGAACCGCCGCTGGGTGAAGCCGGCGGCGAGGCGGCTCCGGCGATCCACTTGTGGAGGTGCTGGAACGCGGGTGCTTGTTGCATCGTTCTTGGAGTTGGGCTGGGACTGCTGCTCAGGCGATGGAATGACGCTGCCGAGGTGAGAGACGCCCCTCAGCACGAGAGTGATCAGGGACATCAGTACGAGGATCCTGATGCGGTTCATGATCTCTCTCTCTCTCTCTCTCTCTCTCTCTCTCTCTCGAGCAAGCTATTAGCAAGCGAGAGGATATGGGAGGTGGTGAGAAGAGAACAGGTAGGGACGCAGTCGGCATGCAGAGATGGCTGGCAATGTAATAATCGGCAATGATGCATGGTAGCCTTTGTTGTTTTCTTGAGCCAAACTGCAGCTTTCTTCAGCTGCTGAGCATCATGCATGTGTTTGTACCGGTAGGCAAACGTTTCATCCATGAACAATGTTGACATGCATATATACACACACATATTTATACATGTATACATGTACACACACCTATATACATATACATGTATATATTTATACACACACATATACATATATAAATATACATGTATATTTATACACATATATATTTATG
Organism: Phragmites australis; assembly: GCF_958298935.1. NCBI lineage: Eukaryota > Viridiplantae > Streptophyta > Magnoliopsida > Poales > Poaceae > Phragmites > Phragmites australis. The sequence goes on from NC_084929.1 coordinate 5,588,915, forward strand.
TATATACATGTATATATGTTATATACATGTGTATATTTATATACTATATATGTATATAATATATACATATATGTATGTATGCATGCATGCATGCATGCATGTATGTATGTATGCATGTATGTATGAGGCGTGTGATATATGAATCTTCAATCATCGATCCGTTTCTGACAAGGATAAAAAATGGCAGTAACCGGTTAGTTACGTCCATCCCTGAGCCACGCTCTTGCTGACACAACGGGTTAAAAAAACAGCCCTTTGTCTTCTTTTTTTCCCGAAAGACTCGGAACATTAATATATGCCGGGTATTTCTGGAAAAAAGACACAGCGGGTAAAAAAAAATGGTGTTCCATTTCCCTTTTGTTTTTCAAATTAAAGTACCCATTTAAAATCAGGGTTCAAAAATGCGACGATTACTGCTCGAAATGTGCGGTAAACAACCCATAATACGCTCAGTAACCAAATTTGAATTAAAAAATTCAAATCGATTTTGAAAAAAACTCAAAAAATTCAGAAACAAATTCTATAAAAAACTAGAGGTAATTTTAAGACTATGTGAAAAGATTTTTTTTAAAAAAAATATCGTTTGCATCACCAAATAGCTGCTCAAAGATTGGGAGTTCGTAAAAAGGCTGAAAATGATTAAAAGGCCGAAACGGGTCGAATACATAGTGAAATTGACCCATTTCGGCCAGCTCAAATGGATAAGGGCAGTCGGCATTCAGCTCGCGTCGGTGCACAGCTCACTTTCCCCTCACATTTGTCCATAGTAAAAATCGAAGAATTGTTCTATAACAGGCGAGGGTGTACCATCTCTAATTGACCGGGATATAGATGGTAAGTACCTGAACGAGAACAAGAGCGCATTGAAAAAGATATTTAACAAGTGGAAGCTAGAATGACCAGAGTATAGTGTGACCATTATGTGTAATTCTTGGACTGAAACGACACACATGAGTATTATTAATTTCTTTATATATTGCAATGGTCGTATGTTTTTTTCACAAGTTTGTAGATGCAACTAGCTACAGTCAAGATGCAAAGTATTTGAACAAGATACATTATTTTGCTGAGTTGGTAACATACTATTTCAATTGTTGCATATTTATTTGGTTGATTCGTTTATGTAGGAGATAAGAGCAGTAATTAATGATTCGGGGCCACAAAATATTGTGCAGATCCATGCCCATCCTCTGTCGTTGCTCCTGTGAAATTCACTGGTGAGAGTCAGTTTTCGCATGCCACATAGAACCAGGACCACGGTGCCCCCATCCTCACAAACGCACGTCATACAGGGTGACCATTATGAACTATAAGATAGTGGGAGCTATTACAGCAACTATGGCATGGAGAGTATTTCTGGATCGTATCTGTACCACTATCTTGTTCTCGATGCTCAGTCAGAGCCTCCTATTCAGTGGGTCTATGAGTGGCAAGACCCTGAGTTTTATGCCGTATTGCAAGGACAATGGTCAACCACTTCTGCATGAACGGGGTAAATTTGGGTAGAGTTTATGGTAGAGTTGCTATCTACACGTCGGTAATGCTCATGTCCAACAAGGAATATAATATAGCTGAATTTAATCGCCCCCAAGCTGGTAGTTCTGAAGGTGATGATAATTTACTTTCTACAACTACTTTATTTCCATACCATGATGTTATACTAATTTTTTTTTCATCTCGTAGGTTGCACATGGCGTGGATACTATGCAAACTACATTTTAAGCATCGATCATCACTTTGGTAAGTACTAATAGATGGCATGTGATTGTGTTTTTAGCTTTTGTATGGACAATTCGACATATTTATTAATTTGATGTGCTATATATGTAATGTATGCATATATTCGATGAAACAATTATATAGACATGCTCGTATTGCTATTAGTATCTATTTATATGTATAATTTGACATATTTATTAATTTGAGGTGCTACATATGTAATATATGCATATATTCGATGAAATAATTATATGGTCATGCTCGTATTGCTATTAGTATCTTCTTATTTTCTTAGAAATGTCCAAAATATAGAAAACGTCATGCCAAAATTTTTTCTGATTAAACAAAACATAACAAATCTCATGCCATATTTGTTTCTATTTTTTTTTCTGATTTTTTGGTGATGTTTTGTGATTTTTTTGATTTTCCTAGAAATTCATAGATTAGGAGTTAATCCGGTTGGTTACCGCTTCAAATCGTCCGGTTTTCGATTAAAATCGCTCGGTTATTGAGAATACGGTTATCTTAAAAAATCGTTCGGTTTATCACAAAATCGCTCGGTAACCGGTCGAATTCGACCGGTTACCGAACGGCGAATCTAGCGATTTTTTTTCTAAATTTTAAATTTGAACGAATGAATTTTGAATGAATTCTAGCCAAATTTCAAGCGGTTATCGTGATAACCGTGATTTTTTGGTAAACACCCGGGTCCGGTTACTGTTGGTAAAACGATTTTGTAAACCTTGTTTAAAACATTGTGTTATTTGTGATGAGAGCTTCAAAATATCTTGCACCTGCACTATAATACAGTCTCTGTAAACAGCACATCTGATGCGAGGATCTAGTGATCAGCGAGCACATTGCGCTGAATCAAACTGATCAGTACCGCATGCATGAGACTACGTGCCGGCCAAAACCAGAATCCTTGTCAGCAGCAGCAGGCCAGCAGCTACACCCATGAAGTGTTCCATCCATCAGCATGATCTGCCAAACTCTCTGTGATGCAGCTGCATGCTGTCTTGCATCAATCTGACTGATGGCTCCATGCATGCATGCAGGCAGGACAGGGTCCAGAACTGGAAACTGGAGGCTAGTGAAGCACATTGCCGTCCCAAGTTCCAGTCCGGACGCTAGGCTACACAACACTGCCAGTACGCACTTCACAGGCAGCACCGTCAAAAGGTTTGCGCTTAATACGCATCTACAGCCTCTCATTGCTCCAAGACACAGGCACAAAAACTTGCAGTGATATGCATGCATGATGCCTGAATGTTGTGTGTCTCGCTGCTCTGAATTCTGAAGCATCACATGTATAGGCAGCAGTGAGACAAGTTGCAGGTAGATGCTTAAGATGATGCCGGGTATGGGAGCATGCATGGTTTCATGGCTCTGCGCTTCTGATGCTTGTGATGAAGCAGTGTAGTTCATCTTGTAGGCCAGTAGGCAGAGACAAAGGTAGAATCTGAAGGGGCTAGCTTGGTAGTGCTTACTGAAGCTTGTGCAGATTCAGACATTTACGGTCACAAATTTGTGGTATTTGTTTCAAGTATGACAAAAACATGTACTTTTAGATGAACGCTGCTAGAAAAGAAAATAATGAGCCAAACGTGTAACATCTGTTATAAGGAAAAAAAAAAAGGCCTAGCGATGCAGTAAAAGAATTTTTTTTGGGTAGGAGAATAGAATACCTAATCAACGACATGGAAAATAGAGAGGGACGGATAAATCGTAGATGCAAAGCAGAAGATTGCGCTGGTAAACTTATCTATGTTTTCCAATTCATATCTTTGTACCACCAAATGATGTTCACCAAAGAGGGGTTCACTTCACCTAAATATTTGTTTTCTTCAGAGAGGTCATGAACATATATGTAATAGATATGACACTCTACTTAAACAGAAAGTCTGAAGATCCTTCTCTTCCTTTATCTTCCCATGCTGGGGCTCTGAAACTGACTATTACATGTAAACATGGCAAACGACTGACAGATCACCTTGGCCCTGAGAGCTCGACGGCCTGCAACTCAATTGAACTGCTCCGATCTTCATCATAATCTATAGGAGGGAAGAGATACCCCGGGGAGTCGGGGTTCGGTTCCTCGACATCTTTCAAGGCCTCCCATTTCTCTGCAACTCCATCTCCTCCTTCCAGCATCCTAACGACTTCAGACATCCTGGGGCGGTGGTCAGGGTTGTACATTGTGCAGAGCAACGCTATCTGAACCATCTCCTCCAATTCGGCACTGTCATAGTTGTTTGTCAGCTTCTTGTCCACAAACGAGGTTAGCTGATTTTGCTCGAGGAGTTCCTTGCCCTGGAACAAGATTGATGAATGCGCAACTGTGTGAGAATGGCAGTTCATGTCAATTGAAACAAGTCAAGGACCATATGGTGTATACACTTATATAGCATTGTTGCTATGCTGTGTTGCTATAGATTATCTCCCACAAAAGTCAGATAATTAAATGTTAATTAAAAAATTCCTTTCGATTTTCTTCTTACTAATTGCTTCAACATCATCTTATACACACACATTAATGCTTTATCGTCAAATACCTTTAACATGCCATATACTAGTTACGGCCCGTAGAGATATCCAAACCTTTCCTATGAAAGTGAGCTAAATATCCAAACTTATCCTATGAAAGTGAGCTAAATGAAATAGGAACTCGTTAAACCAAAAGAAACAAACAGAAATTGAACTTAAGAAAACACAAGATGAAATATTTACCAGATCAAGAATTCCTCCATCCTCATACTCATTCTCATGAAGCTCCAGCGTCGCTCGACCAGTGACTAACTCGATCAGCAAGAGTCCGAAGCCAAAAACGTCAGTCTTCTCCGACGTGTGGCCAGTCACCAAAGACTCAGGTGGTATGCGCCCGATTGTCCCGCGCACGACTGTGACAACATGAGACATTCCATGATCCAAAAGTTTTGCTAATCCAAAATCTGCAACAACTGCTTCAAGATGTTCATCAAGGAGAATGTTGGAAGCTTTTATATCACGATGGATTATCTTAGGATCACACTGCTCATGCAAATAGAGCAGTCCCTGTGCCGCGCCAAGTGCTATCCTCTTTCTCCTTGGCCAGTCTAAGGTTGGTTCCCCATTGACACGTTCTGACAAAAGAAAGGAGAAATAGTTAGCTCGATTTACTTGTAAAAAAGAAAATAAAGCCTCATAATATAGTGCATTGAACCAATTATTAATACCACAAATTAGATTATCTGAGTCCAAATCACTAATAGATTGGAAGCTTTAAGAACAGATAAACATTAGCTATTAAATTAAACACAATACAAATGGTACTTTTTAGCCATTCAGGATAATCAACTAATAAGATAGCGTACGTGTTTATCATTCAATGGCAAAACAAAAATTGTGGCTACACAAAGTTTTACAAACGCAACAAAGTGAATATGCTGGTAAGATTTTTTGTAAAGTCTTCATCAGCAATGATGCTTCAGTTACTTCCTTGATTAAACTAATCAGCAATGAGTATTCTGGCCTAAAACTAAATACCAACAAGGCTCGAAGGCCCTAGACAAGGTAATGTAGATCGGCCTGCAGAACACTCAAAGGTTCAAGCCTTACTGATTGTTGTGGGTCAGGCAAATTAGACTCCTGATACCATGTTCCATCTAAAATATAGTTACCTTATTTAGCAATCAAGGTGATTATCAACTTATGATAAGAAAATAATGGCAACAAATAGGACTGTAATGAGCAAAAGTTCTGCTAATTAAACAATATAAAAGGTCCCAATAAAATTGAACAGAATGGGATCAGTTTAAATGAATCATGTCCAGTCAAAGCTAACATATTTAGCACTAACTTTATTATATTTTTTATGACTTCCAGTCCAAATACATGTCATCCTATAATTATGCAGACAACTTTTTAGAGGTTTGATTACTAATATAACAATTGTCATATGGAAACTATTTAGAAGTTTTTTCATCAAACGTACATCTGTAAATTAAGAATTTTAATAATATTGCCACCATATAGTTTTTTAAGAAACATACTGGCGCTCCAGAGACCATGTCAATGTTCCAAATAACAAATAAAGACCTAGACTGGAGGGCGATTTCAAAAGATTACTGAAAAAGAATTATTTCTGCATTTTTACCCTCATGACATACCCCACATGAGGGTGCAACCATACACGGAATATATGAGCATGAAGTGTGATACTAACCTTTCAATTTAGAAGCAACAGTTCCATTTGTCATGTAAGGATACACAAGGAGCCTTTCATCATTTGTGGAACAGAACCCAATAAGATGAAGGAGATTGCGATGAACAACCAAGCTTATCACTTCAACCTCTGTGTGGAATTGATCATCCTCAACAACCAAAACATGATGCTTCAGTCTTTTAACAGCAACAATTGTTCCGCCAGGCAAACAACCCTTGTATACTATTCCATATCCCCCCTCTCCCAAAATGTTTCTTCGGCTGAAGTTATCGGTAGCCTTTCGGATCTCCTCAAACCTATACTCCTTCAAATGACCAAGACGAACTTCTGGGCCATTTTGAGCTGAAAATGTAATCATGTATATAATCTACGAATGATCAGGTATAAGAGTGCTGCAAAAGTAAAATAATATAACAAATTCATCTACAGAGTAATAAAACACATACACAATGACAAAACTAAATGGAAAATCATAACCATGAACTGCACCATAAGTTGTTTGGCAAGACTATGAACATTGCATCATTATAGGAAGGAATTCAGATCAGAAAATGAAATGGACAATGAAAGGAGAGTAGGAAACTAAACAGAAGATGCATAAAAAAGGCATCCATGACATGAGTAGCAATGGCACACATAGTGTGCTGGCACCCGAAGCTACCTCATGGAATTGTTAATGTAATGCCCATAAGACTAAAATATATTTTTCAGAATGTCAAGCATCTAAACATGGTGGTCAAAATCAAGACGCCAGGTATGACCCTCGTTTCCCTAACAGAATAGGATGATGGAATAAAATAATAGTATTGTAGAGCTTAAACTTTACACATAAATATGAAATCGGAATTCATTCCCATGGAATCCAACATGACGGAAGCCGTTAGATCAAATATCCAACGACTCTAGATCCCTCCCCTTACCTATACTCCATCCCCCTTTCTCCCACAAAATCAACGCCGCCGCCACCCTAGTCCCACCCAAAACCCTTCTCTGCAGTGGCCAACACTGATCCTGATCACAGGTCTTTCGACTATGCGCTCCCTCATCTTCAAAGCCTTGAGACTCCTTGATAGTGCTCACTATCTTCTCCCTAGCCTCCTTGGTGTCCTTTCGAGCCCCTATGGCTGACCAGCACCAGCACTGACACCTCTCCAACCCACCACCCCCAAAGCATAACTCAAAATTTCGAATCATCAGTAGTCACTCCTTCCACACAAACCGCATCCACCAGTGATTGGTAGCACCACTCCACCTCACAGCCCTATGCCACTCACGTCGGTTACCCAACTTCTAGGGTCTAAGGTTGGGGACATGTACTCATACACATTTTAAAAGGAAATACAAAAATGTGAAGTCTTGCCTTTTTTTTCAAAAAGAAAATAGTGCTAATAGGATGTAAAATGAAACATAAGTTCATGTGCTGTACAATTTAGGTAATATTATTTCATCCATCAAAATTTTGCATAGCCAACAATATTTTGTATTATTACTTATTTTATCAAGTTGTTTTCTTTAGTAATATGTTTCTCTTGTGATGAATTGATAACACTATTTATAAAAATATATAGTAAAATATTAGACTTTATTAGAATAATTTAATTTTTCCCTGAATTGTTCAGTATTTATAACTGGAATACAACAATCTTTGAAAGTATAAAAACTTTGAACCACACTTACAGTATGACTCAACTAACATAAGTCTCTATGACTCAATAGTTTCACCCAAGTAAAATCTATAAGACTAGAATTACAATTGTTGTAGTTCACAAAGTTAAAACTGAAGGACAAAACATGTTGAATACAAAATCCATAATAAAAATGCAACCATAATTACTTTCAATTCCAAAATTGAGTTATGTCACACCATTTTGCCTCCTCGTAGTAGGATTGAGGTAGGCTAAACTTATGTTTAGGATTAGCTAGGATTTGGAACATATGGTCCAGCATCCAAATCGATACCTCCGTTGTTGCACAACGATGAAGCTTAAGGCTAGATATGTGCACCCAAAAAGATCCAGGGCAAGCCTCAACCTAGCCCAAAGTTCGTTGAAGTCTACTTATGGCTAAAGAGACTAGTTTCTTCACATGGGGCAAGCAAGGACATGTCCCAAGGGCCCTACTTATTCGTGATGCAAAGAGTTCCACATCTAAAGGGTTTCCCTCAAAAATCTTAGTTTGGACCACATTAGAGCGCATCATTGATTGCTATGTTGCCTCGTAGTTTTGGAAATCTCACCCCAAACTACCTCCACTATGGTTCAGTGAAGAGAAAACAAAACTTTTTAAGATTGGGACTGCACTACTATTCTAACAATTTACATTAAAAAAGTTACAATGAAATGGATGAAAATTACTAAATAAAATCACACCAGTCCCACACCCATAGCTTTGTCCGTAATAGGCACGTTGTGTAGGAGCCTAGTTCGCTCCTTTGTGGGTTGTGCAATAGTAATATCCAAGAACGATTTCATCTTCTCACAAGACATAGATACCCAAGCTCAACTGGCAATTTAACTTAACAACTTTCATTGTTTGGTAACACATAAATATCAGCTAATGTTGTACCACCTTGGAGTTCAGAAAATCTCAAACTAAGATCAAAGTAACTCCACTAGAGTTTGGCGAAGAGAAGGTATAAAAGAAGAAGAGGATGGAGCGCAACATGATGGATTATGGTACATCAAGGGCACCATTGGCTACAACCTCAATGTCGGCCATTCCTCGCTCACCTCCCTCGTCATCTACACCGATGCCAATTGGGTTGGCTACCCTGACACATAATGCTCCACCTCTGGCTATTGGGCACACCTTGGAGACAAGCTGGTCTACTAGTCGTCTAAATGACAATTCATGATATCTCACTCTAGCGTTGATGCTCAGTATTATGGCATTGCACACATGGTTGACAAAAGTTGTTGGCTACGCCAGCTATTACAAGAGCTCCATCACCCACTTTCCATGGCCAGAGTCATCTTGTGTGACAACGTGAGCATGGTCTACATGCTGACGAACCCAATGCAACATCGATGAACAAAGTATATCGAGATTGGCATCCATTTTATTTGTGAGAAGGTTTCTCTTGGGCAAGTTCGAGTTTTGCATGTGCCTTCATCTCATCAATTGCCAACATCATGACCAAGGGCTTGTTGTTGCCCCTCTTCACAGAGTTTTGTTTCGGTCTTTGTGTATGGGAACCTCGCCATGTGACCGCTGTTGGGTGTTAGAGATAAAACATAATATTTCAAGTGATGATCTTCCTTATTAGTTGTAGATATCTTTCCATAGTTATCTCCTTGATTTTTGTAAACCAATTACAATATGAACCAATTTTGGTTGATTCGGTTGATTGGCTAACCCAGGCATAATTGGCAATATAAGACACACCCCGGCCTCAATTAGGCATGTGCAGTCCTTGTACCCAAAACTAATCTCTCTTTCATTCTATTGTCTTTCGGAGCTTCCACATCTCATGGTGGGACCAATCTTTGGTTTTTGGTTTCTCACCCTCCCTTCCTCTCCGCCCCTGGTTCTCCCTCTCTCCCCCTCCCCTCTGTGGTGTGGGCCCCCTTTTTTCATGCTCACTACTCGAAACTCAAAGCTCTTGGCCCAAGGGCCATGTATCATCCATGAAACTTTTCAAATTTTGGGTAACAAGATACATATTCAGCAAGAATAGGGAAAGAAAGTGAAGACTATTGATACAATCTTCAGGGAAGTCAATGTCACAAACAAGAAAGGAATCCAATAAAAAAAAGTCTAAAATATATAGGGACTCCAACAGAATTCCCTACTTATCTTGAATGGGCTCAATAGTAGCTTCCCTCAAACAACATTGCCCAAGTTAAAACAATCCATACAATGATGAAATATCTTTATGTTTAATCAAGTTTCCTATGTAAGGATAAACATTAAGGGTCAATAAAGCTTCCTTTTTCAAAAGTGAAAGGATAAACATGGTAAAAAAGAGAACTAGGATATCCCAGAGTCAGTAACACTTATAGCCGATGAATAAATATCTGCAGTGTAAGACATGAACCTGTTAACCCCTTTTCAGATCGATGTTCTCAAATTTAAACAGAAACATAGATATAGGATTTGAAAGAATATTACCATCTGTAACTGCGAAGACCTGCTGACGCTGTCGCCAGTGCTGAAATAGCATGACAGCTCCAGTAATGAGGGCAGTCACTGAGCAAACAATTGCTATACATAGTGCAAGGATATAAAGGACATAAATGTCTTCATCCATGACTTGTGAATTGGCTGGAGAAAATAAAAATGACTGTGATGAGCATATCCAGGAAAGACAAATATGGATGCCCAAATCTCGTACAATAGAACTGAAATCATCCAAGATTGAACAATGAACAACCTTCCGTATCTGTCGGCTTTAGTACGGGGAGATCAAGCGGCTCTGCTATTGCAGAAGAGCAGGCTGCTGCATCAAGAGGATTTCCTCCACAGTCGATGTCAGTTAACAACGGATTTCCTACAAGGCTGTTCAGTTATAACAGAGTAAGGAAGTGAGAAAGAAGGAGAACCTAGCTTTGCCCCAGGGCTCATGTTGAGTCAGGGTGGACCATTTTTACTCTAGTTGGTGCAAGGAAAATCTGAACTGAAATCACTTACGAAACAATCCTCGCGTGAAAGATTGGCCGGGGGCCGCTCAGGTTGTTAAAGGAAAGATCCCTGTGAAATTGATAGGTTCAAGCAGACAAGGACAATGTAACAGATTAAAAGAACGATGCAGCATTGATAGAAGGAAGATCGGGAAAAGAAAATACAGGCTCAAGATCACGCGAGCAGTGGCTAGCGAATCAGGTATAGGTCCAGATAAGCTGTTATTGTTGAATTTCCTGGAGAAAATAGGCAAGCATAAAAAGCATCATGTGACTCGGTTAATGTTAAGATTTAAGATTGTACGCATCCGCTTATTTGAATGTTGGTATCCTGGTAATCAGGAATAGCAATCTTACAAATACTGGAGGTTCGCAAGGTCACCCAGTGTACTTGGGATGCTTCCACTGAACCGATTGTTTGACAGGTCAAGTCTTCGCAGCTGCTGCATCCTGCCTATGATGTCAGGGATAGGGCCAGAAATTTCATTGTGGGATAAAGACCTGCAAAACATTCAAAACCAAATTAACCCTCAATTTCCGGATCAATCGATTACAAGAAATCATCATTATAGACTTCAACTCCCAAGTAGTTGCGAACAAAAGTGATGGTCGTGTTTGTAACATAAGAATTTCACGGACCCCCATGAAAATTCCCACATTGCAAACAGGGCTAACGTAGAGATTCTAGATTGTTGATCCTTACAGGTATCGCAGCGAGCTGAGTCTCCCGATCGCCGGCGACAGTCTGCCGGACAGGTTTTGGTGCGCCAGAAACCTACAAACAAAGAACCATGAGCCTAGATTCCAACCTGATCTCCATGGTAGCACAGCATCGTACGTGCACACAACAAAGGAGAGAATACAGCTTGTAAACTTGGCCCTCGTAGCAGGTGACCATGGGCCAGATGCATGGGTCGTCGCCGGACGTGGCGTCCCAGTCACGGAGAACCCTGTGCGGGTCCTGCAGCGCCGCCCTGATGGCCAGTAGCGCCTTCACTGCAAACCACGGGACGACGACGCGCAACAAAGGCAGCAAGAAAACCAAGAAACGAGTGAGCACATGATCTGAGGATTCTTGACCACTCCGGCCGGCGCCGCCGGGACAGAGGGCGCGGGAAGGAGGCGACGCGCGCGTGCACGCACCTTCGTCGTCGAGGTTCCCGGACGCGGCCGCGCAAAGAAGCGCCGCCGCGGCGAACACGAGGCACATCACGGCCGCCGCAGTCCCGACCGTCTCCAGCGAAGAAGCTCTCCGCCCGCCCATGGCGCTCTCGTTGGCGACGCGCGGGGCGGGGACGCTAGCTGCTGCTGCTGCAGGCGCGGTGAACGAGGCGAGGCGACAGTGAGAGTGTGGGGCGATACGGAAGTGGGCCGGGAGCGCATGCAACGGCGCGGGCGGTGGCAGGAAGTGGAGACGCGGTGACGCCACCGCGGTGCTAGTTGGCACGGCATGCCGCGCGCGCGGAGGCCTGCGCGGCCTCCTTGTCCGGTAGCAGCAGCGCACCGCGCAGTGGCTTCGGTTACCGGTGGGGAGGACGTAGGGGACGCGCGCCGTGTGTGAGGCTGCATGCACTGGAGATGTGGTGATGCGATCACCGGCGCTAAACGCCGGGGCCATGCAGCAGCCCTGGACGGTCGACGAGAGTAGAGAGAGAGAGAGTCTTCGAGATTTAACAGTGATTTATAAATTAACTTACTGAAGAATGTGTACATAACCATTATTTATTACATACTAAAAGTTGAGTAAGTATGTTATGTGGTTGTTGAGAAAAAAAAGAGAAATATGCTAGAAATTCTAGCAGATGAGCCCGGCCCCTTCAATGTTTTCTTCTTTTTCTATGTTGGTTTGTTTTAATTATGACTGGAAGCATGCATATTAGGAGTCGCTCATTTATTTATTGTCTTTAGTATATCTAAGTAATTTAAGCACTTATTTAAGTATTTTTGGCACTTGTTTTTTTTTAGAGAGCTCTACTGATTAAGTAGACGTATTTACAATCATTCACGATAAGATGGAGAACACAAGTGTGGGTTGTTGCCTCAACCAAACTGTGATATGCACCGTTCTCCAAGTTAACTGCGCGATTGAAGAGGACTAATCGCACCGTCATAATTGTATGGCCTTGGTCATTGCGGATTATCACACCAACACCTGCCTCATCAGTTTGAACGACAAAAGACACGTCCAAATTAACCTTTACCCAGCAAGGTTTCAGCCCTTTTCAAGTAGCAACAGCACAGACTCTTTCCCTTTCATGCAGCTCACTAGAGTGTTGCCGGCCCATGAACAGTGTTTCACAGTGGCTTTAGAGGAAGTATACACAGCGTGGGTGACGTTGTTATGGACCTGCACTTGTTTCAATTGTTTGAGTGATTTGAGGCTCTGAGTACTGGTAGTAAAGTATTCTAGTTCTGAAATATTAATAAAAAATCGTGTATTTTAAGTATTGCAATCACTCAAATCATTGAACACACAAGTACAAGAATAACCTATAGCACTGAAGTTATTAAACACATATACAAAAGATGGTGAAAATGATGAAACCAAATATGTTTCAAATAAATTTTCTATACAGTTTGGTTCATTTTCTTTTGAGGTGAAACAAGGCAAGTTGAAGGAGAACAAAAATGTTACTGATGTGAATGTTTTGCCGTGCAAGAAATTATTTGTCGGAGCTAATTTACACAAGGAGAAGAAACCGAAGTCATGCATTCAGATTGGATCCATACATATTGAGTTATATTCGAACTGTGGCTAGTTAGTTTAATTAGGAGAGTTAGATTTGGGGATTAGTAATCTCGCCGTATTATTTTAATATTTGTATACGTGAGTTATAGCCAGGATGCAAGTGGCCGCATTATTTTAATATTTATTGTTAGGTTTTAGTATGAGTCCTTTTGTAAGTTCGGATTGCTAGTTAGTTGAGTCCAACTAGAGTTGACGTTTCGATCTTGTGTTCGAGTTGGTCAGGCTGGCCTGCGAACCATATAAAAGCCTGGGCACCGTTCCTTTTAGGTAATTGGTTTTGGTGTGCGTTTGCTGTCGTGGACAGAAACTCTAGAGAAGGGCGATCCCCTCCTCATCTATCGAGTTTATTTCATGTCGATCTTCGGGATTGTGTTTGAGTACGTGAACAGACACTCGTTTTCTGGATGCGTTGCTTGATTTCTTTGGAAGTCTCTTTCTTCTGATCGTGACCAATTCTGACTACGGTGGAAGAAATTCTTATCTATCGGCTTGCATCTGCTCCTAGTACTCTGATTTTCTGAGCTGCTACTCATGCATGTGTGATTGGTCGATAGATATATAACACATACTGTCGAATATTTAACTATAAAGTATATACGTATAATAAGTATATCGTATACAGATACGGTATATCATACACATCCTTAACAACTCCGGATATTGTGGATCCAAATCTATAGGACCCGGTATACTTGGGGATTTAAAAAATCTATACTAGAAAGGTCTTGGTCTGGTTAATCAACTCGAGTACGACTAGTATCCAGATGGGATTCGGCTGCCTTGCCTTGGCTGACAAGATGAATCCCCTATCGAATACAGCTAGATCCAGGGCAGCGCCAGGACCCCTGTATAAGGTGGAGACCTAGACCCTCAGAGGAGGAACTCAACAGACCAACGCATACGCAACTCGACGCAAGTAGCAGCAGGACCATAGCCATCAGAGATACTCGGCGACTTGAACCTTAGAATAGTTTAGATCTGATCTGCTCCATTGTAATAGGTCTAGCCACTTGTCCTCAAGACAAATCATATATAGCATCATCCACATGACGTAGTGTATTACTCCGCATCGGGGGCACGAACCTTGCTACATCGTGTGCCTTGTTTCCTGTTTGATCCCTGATCTTGAAGGTACCACAGTTCAATTACAAACGTATTGTCGGGAACTAATCTTCGATAGTTGGCATGCTAGGTAGGGGACTTAATCTGTTTTTCATGATCGAACATGTCTCAAGTGCGTGTCCGCATTGGATTCTCCGACATCGGCTTTTACGGTCACTTCGAGTCGGTGGCAGTCATCTTTGCATCACCTCCTGTCGGCTCTAAAAACATCTTCAGAACTATGGCATACCGCTAGCACGATCAAGGTGGATTGATACACACTGGTATTATCGAGTCCAGCCCCTTGGATGCATACCGCGAGGTGGGGCACCTCGACTAGGATCCTAAAGAGCCTAACGTTCTTCAGTTCAGGGACACTGACAACGATGGTGATCATGAGAGCAGCGATAACGGCTCCACCAACAACCAGAGTAGCTGAACAGATCGATTCGTGTTCATGGCCGGAGCTGTCAACGAAACACCTATTGAATAGAACTCGGGAGATCCAGACGATGTGGTAAATAATGGTGTAGGAACCCTTGAGGATCCAGTAGCGGCGGCCACCACCCACTGTATCAGCTTGGTCGGAGAATTACCATTGTTGGTCAGGTGGTACCTCCACCAGCTACGATTCCAAGATCGAGGAACAAACTCCCCCATAATAGCGATCGTGGAGCAGCGTCGGCTCGACCATACTCGAGCCTTAGCATCGGTGTTTTCAATACTCCGGAAGCCAATGTTCATGATGCTCATATGATTCTAAGATCCTTCCCTAAGTTTGATCTGATAAATCCTCTAACCCTGATGGTCAATTAGCTCAAGACTCTGCTCGATGCGGCCCAAATTCAGGTTGCTCGAGTAAACAACCCTAGCGACTCTAGACACCCCAGCCGGCAAGGCACTGGTTCGAGAGGCCACATACGCGGACATCCCCAAGTAAAGGGATTGCAAATGGGAAGCTTGGGTGGTCGAGCTCGAGCACAGCCCTACAGAACGAACTGTAACTACCCTATCTATAGGCATTTGAATTAGGATGACTTGATGAACCGGATCTGTCACGATAGGCATGATTTACAGGAGGTAATCGACAATCGACGTGAGGAGCGCTGAGAGGATGATCGATGTTACAACAACTACATATATCCAGGATGAGATGGTCGACGTAACTCCCCTGTCCATAGGAACAAACGTGATAGCCCTCCCCCATCACCTCCTGTAGAGTTCAACAGAGGTTGTGAAGCCTTCGCACCCGAGCTCTAGTCGATACGATGGCCAGAGAAGTTCAAAGCAGGTCCAGTCCAGAAATATGATGGGAAGCTCAACCCCAATAAGTGGTAAGAGATCTATACCATTGTCATTCAAGCGGATGGCAGTATAACAATGTAATTGCCAATTACCTACTAACCGCCCCCGATGGACCTGCAAGGTCCTGGTTGCTGAACCTACCCTCCAACTCGATCTGATCGTGGGTCGAGCTGAAGGCTCAGTTCATCGCCAACATCCAGGGCATGTTCGAGCGTCTAGGAACAGAAGATGATCTTAATCAGTTGAACTAAGGTAAGGACGAATCTCTTCATGACTTCATCTGAAGGTTCAGTGACAGGCGCAACACGATCGCGAACATCTACGATGGGTCGGTCATCATCGCCTTCAAGAGAGGCATCAAGGACAGAGATCTTGTAGGGAAGCTAGCTACCTGGAAGATCAATACGGTCAAGGAACTCTTCGAGCTGGCCAACAAGTGTGCAAAGCGTGTTGAAGCCTAGGCACATTCCAAGAACCCTCAGTCTAGCAAGGATGAGGGAAAGAAGAATAAACCTGGTGATAAGCGCAAGGGTCCAAACACGACCGTAACTGTGGTTGATAGGAGTAAGTCACACAACACCGGAGATAACAAGGGCTTAAGCCGTGGTGGTGGGAAGTGGTGTCCCGTTCATCAGACTAACCAACCAACACGACTTTGATGAGTGTCACATTATCAACAAGAAGCTCGAAGATAAGCTAATGCTGCTATTGCGGAATATCACAGCAAACAGGCCAAGTCGGATGCTAAGAATGACAAGCCTGAATTCTTCAGGGCCGACCAAAACTTGGCAGACTTCTTTGGAGGATCCGCCTCGTATGAGTCAAAGAGATAGTACAAGGTAGTCGAAAGGGAGGTCAACCTGGCTCTAACTGGGCCTCCCTGATACCTCAAGTGGTCGAACGTCCCGATTACCTTCGATCAAGCTAACCACCCAGTCGTGGTTTCACACCCAAGTTTGTATCCAATTGTGGTCCAGCCCACTATCCTCAACATCAAGGTCTTCAGAACCTTGGTCGACGGGGGTAGCTCGCTCAACATCATCTTCACCAAGACATTAGACATGGTGAGGATCCAAAGGTCGGAGCTCAAAACAGGAGCTGAGCCTTTCCATGTTATAACTCCAAACTCATCAACCATGCCCCTTGGCCAGATTGAGTTGACAATAATGTTTGACGAGCCTGACAACTTCCACACAGAGAAGCTGAACTTTGACAAACTTTGAGACAGCTTACAATGTGATCTTAGGTCGCCCAATGCTAGGCATATTCATGGTTGTAGTGTACTACACGTACCAGGTAATCAAGATCCCAGGTCCTAAAAGGGTCATAACCATCAAGGGAGATCAACGTGTAGCGGTCAAGTGCAACAAGCAGAGCCTGGATATGGTCCAACATTTCGGCCGAATGGCAACTACCTGAAGAGGCATGAAGTCTAAACGTTAGAAGCATCAATCCACCACCAAGGTCAAGGACTCCAAGCTCGTGAGCCTCACTGAGGCCTCAAAGTTCGATGACACGGCTAAGGGTGAGAACAACGATGGTGCTAAGGGCAAGAAGGCTAGTGGTGGGGTCAGGGCAATGCCCCTCCACTCGTTTGAGCCAGCCAAGATGGTCAAAATAGGGGCAGACGTTGATTCCAATAGGAACTCGAGTTCATCACTTTCGTCTGAGAAAACCAAGATGTGTTTGCATGACAACCGTCCGACATGTCTGGGGTCCCTAGAGAGGTAGTTGTGAAACTTGGCGCCAAATCTATGGTGCAGAAGCAGCGAAAATTCAGAGGACAGAAAACAAGCCATCCAGGAGGAGGTCGGCAAACTCATAAAGGAGGGATTCATTCTAGAGGTCGTCATCCCACATGGCTCGCGAATCCTATCCTCTTCATCGACAAAGTTTGTCCTAAGGATCCTTTTCCTCTTCCTCGTATTAACTAGATTATCGACTCTACGGCAGGTTGTGCATTGCTGTATTTTCTAGATGCCTATTCAGGGTATCACCAAATTAGCATAGGGGTAGAGGATGAAGAAAAAGCTGCTTTTATTACTCCCTTTGGTGTATTTTGCTATGTAAAGATGTCTTTTGGTTTGAAGAGTGCTGGTGCTACTTATTAATGGGGTATTCAAAATTGTTTACAGCCCCAAATTAGGTGCAATGTTGAAGCTTATGTTAATGATATTGTAATAAATCTAGAATCAAAGATGCATTGATTGACAACCTCAAGGAAACATTCAACAATCTTCAGAAGTATCGTATGATGTTTAACACCGAGAAGTGCACATTCGGCGTCGGTAAGCTTCTCAATTTCCTAGTGTCAAGTCAAGATATTGAGACCAACCTAGGCAAAATCGAGGCTCTCGACTAGATGCCTTCACCTCAAACATTGAAGGAAATTCAAAAACTGGCATGATGCATAACAGCCCTTAGTCGATTCATCTCCAAGATGGGCGAGTGAGGGATGTCTTTCTTCAAGCTGCTGACGAAACAAGACTAGTTCAAGTGGACAGAAGATGCGGAGAAGGCCTTTTAATATTTAAAAAGGTATTTATCGTCTCCGTTAATTCTAACCCCACCTAACAAAAAAGAGGAAATCTTTTTGTTCATTGCAGCTACCCCACAAGTTGTAAGCACGGTTCTGATGGTCGAATAGGAATATCCCCAGAAGAATGCCAAGATCCAGAAACTGGTTTACTATGGGAGCAAAGTCCTACATGATGCTAAGCTATGATACCCGCAAGTGTGGAAGTTGCTATATGTCGTCTTGATGTCTTCCCGGAAGCTACGATATTATTTCCAGGCACACAATGTCACCGTCGTGACGATGTACCCACTGAAGGATGTTATACGCAATAGGGAGGAAACTGGACGAATCACACAATGGGCAATTGAGCTCAACGAGTTCGACGTGGACTACGCACCGTGCATAAGCATTAAGTCAGGAGTACTAGCAGAATTCATCGCCGAGTGAACAAGTGTTGAAGAGGCAAAGCCAAACGTGGTTGAAGACCACTGGACACTTTTCTTTGATGGATCGCTCATGCTTCAAGGCTCGGGGGCTGGCATCATACTCAAATCTCCAACGGATGATGAACTTAGGTACGTTATTCAATTAGAATTTAAAGCTTCCAACAATATTGCAGAATATGAATAACTGGTAAACGAGCTTTGCATAGCTGCGTCACTTGAAATCAGGTGACTACTCGTGAAAGAGGACTCACAGCTAGTCATAAACCAAGTGCAAGAGAAGTACCAGTGCTTGGACGATAATATGATAGCTTATCTGAATGAGGTACGAAAGCTCGAGCAAAAGTTCAAAGGGCTGGAAATCACACACATTCGAAGAGGTGATCAATTCCACTAGCGATGAACTCACCAGGCTTGCTTTATCTCGCTCATCAACACCTGTGGGAGTCTTCATCGAGAAAATCCTTAAACCGTCTATCTCGACAGCCTCGAGCACAGACGCTGCCCAACCCGACTAGTAGTCTAGTCAGGTAAGTGAGGCAGAACTCACAGACACGGATGCTGCACTACTCAAACGCGAACCGACTTGGATGACTCTTTTCTGAGCGTATCTCGAAGGTCGAGAGATTTCTGACGATAATGCATCTGCAGAGAAAATTACTCGTAAGTCCAAGCTATACGCTCTAGTAGACGACAAACTCTACCAAAAGGGGAGTAATGGAATCTTAATGAAGTGCATCACTCAGAAAGAGGGTAATAAAAAATATTGCTCGATATCCATGGAGGCACGTGTGGTAGTCATGCATTTTATTGTACCTTGGTCCGAAAAGTTTTCCGCAAATGGTTCTATTGGTTGACTGCCCTACAGGATGCTTTCAAGCTGGTCAAAAAGTACGAAAGGTTCTAATTTTTTGGAAGGCAGACCACTCGATCAGCCCAAGCTCTACAAACAATTCCTCTTTCTGGGCCTTTCTCTGTTTGAGGCTTGGATACCTGGGATCATTCCCAAGGGCCTAAGGTGGTTTCAAATTCCTATTTGTGGCTATCAACACATTCACTAAGTGGATCAAGGATGAACCCGTAGGAAAGATAACCACATAAACGACTAAGAAATTCATGAGTAGCATAATTACTCGATACAACATTCTACATCGGATAATTACATATAACGGTAGCCAGTTCAGAAGCAGAACCTTTACTGTGTTCTGTGAACAATTTGGCATCAAAACATGTTTCGCTTCAGTAGCTCACCCTCAAAGTAACGGTCAGGTTGAGCGCGCCAATGGTATAGTTTGCAGGGTATTAAGACTAGGGTCTTCGATAGGCTAAAAGCTTACCCGAAAAGCTAGGTGAAAGAACTTCCCTCAGTGCTATGGGCCATTCGTACCTCAACTAATAAGGTCACTGGTGAAACTCCTTTCTTTTTAGTCTACAGAGCAGAGGCAATGCTTCTGACCAAACTGCAGTTTGAGCCATCGTGAGTGGAAAGTTACTCTGAAGAGGGGCAACAATAATCATGAGTGGATGATATCAATCTACTTGAGTTGTACTGTGATCGAACATCCATTCGAGCAGCTAAGTATCAGTAAGCGTTGCGTAGATATCACAGTCAGAAAATCCAGCCTAGGAAACTCATTGTTGGGGACCTTGTTCTACGAAAGGTGTAGAAACAGGCTAGGCGCCACAAGTTATCACCTAAGTGGGAAGGGCCCTACATAGTAGTCAAAGTAACTCGACCTGGATCAGTGCAGTTATCTACTCTAAACGGTGAAATACTTGAACACTCATGGAATATCGATCAACTCTGACATTTTATTCATAGATAAGGTAAATTAAAGGTAAGTCGATTGCATTTTTTATCAGACTGACATCCTATTACATATTTTCCCTTTCTGACCCGCGTGGCTAGCGCAAAGTTGATAGAAAGGATTCACCTAGCTCCTACAAATAGTGAAGATCCACCACCTCCAAAAGTTCATAAGTATGTGAACCCCTACTTGCCCTTGAATGAGTCGAGGAACCTCTTCTGGTCATCCTTGGGGCGGCAGCTGATCACCTCAGGGATCGGCCACTGATCAGTGTAAAGGCCAGGGAGAGTGGCCGAGGGACCTTGCCTGAGCTGGAGCTGTTGACCGGCGCCGGCGATGCCGAAGGACCCTCTGTAGAGCGCGGGGATGATCTGGCGATTGTCAATGGAGATGATGACCGCGCTTTCTTCACCACTGGAGGTTCAGGGGCTCCATCGCGGAAGACCTCGTCGGTGACCCGGTCGATGATCTCATCAAGATCACCACTATCTTTACTTCCCTCTTGCGTAGCGTGCGTCGTTGACTCCTGCGCGGCCTACTCCTTGATGACCTCCGACGAACATTCTGTTCCCTCTTCTCTTAGGCCTCTCACTCATTTCCTCCTCGTCAGAGGAAATGATGATGACTCCCAGTGGAACCATGGAAAGAGGCCTTGGGGTGAGAGATCTTACTTCTTTGGTTTATGGACATTGCTTAGGAGACGACGGTGGAGTGGAGGCCATGGTTTCAAGTTCTACAGGTACTACTGAGCAATGCACAGGGCAGAATGGAAGGAGATTGGAATGAAAGCGAACGACTTTGGTTCCCCCCTATTTATAGTCATGGGAACGGGTCGAACGGAAATGTTTGGAGCCGTCAAGATCCAATAACGATGGTTGAAGTTCCGAGGTTGCTTCGGGTGTGTGGTGATTCAAAGCTGACACATCGGGCGGAAGCCGAGACGTCACCAAGTCATTATGGTGCGTCCAATCTCCGTGTAAAGGGATGTTGCGTCAATATAGCACATCACATCAAAGGTTACGGTTAAAATGAGCACTAACGGGAGTGGGTTTTTAATGTTCACCTGCCTGACTGTTCGAATTCACTCAATGAACATTACTTAATCATAACCATACGCTTGTAGGTTTACGCCTTCGAGCATATGGTCGAGAATAATGAGTTGATGCTTACGCTTTGCTCTTCACTCGATCCAGTCATTGAGCAGAGAGTCGAGGGCTACATCATATAACATCATATATTTTTTATGGTACATGTATGTTCTTTCTTACTTTCTGATCGGGAAATTTTCTCCTCGACCAGAGAGTTGGGGGATACATAGTAATACCATATTCTGTAAAGACATATTTTTTACAAAGGTTTATCTGACTTTGTGTCGACTGCATTGGATAGAACCAACAGAGGCCTGTGTTGGGTTGATGACGAACAACTACACCTTACAAGGCATAACATCACCAGACTTTGTCAGACATCTCACGTCTAACGGCCCATAAGGTTCTGAAGTCTAGTCGGTCCCATATGTGCTTTCTATCAAGTTCATGTTCACACGCTGGTCAAATATGCAAGTCGGTTAAAAGTTTGCAAAAAACATCATGCTGTCTCTTTTTCTTAGTTTCGTACTAGTTTTCTTTTCCTTATTCATTCGGCTACTTTGAGTGCTTACTCGAGGCCCAATGCATCTACAAATATGTATAGTTGAGCTTTTAGGTATCAATGGATATTCAATCAGTGAGTTTCGAGCATGGTCATAGCATGTACTAATCAGTTTTTGCATCTACTTATGCTAACTCTATTTAATCAATAAGGGAATAGTGGCAAAAGCATATTGGACAAGCAAAATAATAGTAATATTTATAGACATCCCCAAACCATGGATCAAGTTTCAAATGTTTTGAGTCAAGAACCACCGACAATCATCTAGAAATACTGCCCTCGCTTTCATCATCAGGTAGCCTGAGCGCTAAGGACTCGACAAAGGCATGAATTAGAGGTTTGATGTTTTGAATAATATTTGCTGCCTCCTCTGCTGAAAACCCGAACCCCACCATGACTACTGACGTGTCAAGATTGGGGTTGTAGCACTTGAGGAGACCAAGCATCGTCTCGGCACTTATGGAGGCCGACTGGTTCATGCGGTCGAGGGTTTGGTCCCTCAGCTTCTGAAGCGCTGTGACCGTGGCGTCCTGTTCGGCAGCCATGGCATTTTGGTCTGCTTTTGCTTTCTCCAAAGTGCCTCTGAGGTCTTCCAAATATTTGTCCTTTTTCTCAATAATGTTCATTGAGTCATTAAGAAGAGCGTCTTTGTTTTTCACGAAGAACTTGAGAGCTGGGAAAGAAAACAAAAACCATTTATCATTAGTTGTCCGATGTTCGAATCACACACTAGTGATCTGTGGGTAGACTAATCATCAATTCTTTCTTGGCTACGGTAAGCAACATGTCATTTTCCTTCTGTCAGCTGGTGTGGTCGATCTCCGAATACTGAGCTTGGCGACTGCTACTTTAACACCTGTAGCCTTAATGAAAGCCTCTATTACCGTTCAAGGATCATCAATTGGGGTTGATGCCAGGGTCTCAGCTCTGTTGGGCTACAGGTTAGTTTTAGGTGTGTCTGTGGAAGGATTTTCTACTCGAGGAAGCGGAGGTGACATGACAGGAGAGGTTGGACTCAGGTGACTAACCGATACACTTGCAGTTTGTTCCTTCAACGTCTCCGAGGGTGACGATATGCAATTAGCTAGATGAGGAAGGAAAGGAAGGCCACAAGCCAAGATAAATATTCAAGTCAAACCATTTGGCGATTGGAATGTGTGAAAGGATGTTCAACTTCTATATCTTGATTGTTACTTTCTTCTTCATCATACCAGCAACTTGGATTGGTTGTGTCGAAGAGATGACATGGGAGTCTGATAAAGCTAAGTAAGCCATTGCATGCAAGAAATCAGCCTACAATGACTAATCATCAGTCTAGACTTATTGAGTGAATCCTCAAAAGAATGACCAATGTATGGGGGACAACATGATATGAGTTACCTCTCCTACCGAGTCATCAGGTGTGGTGGTCTTTCAAGGAGGCGATCGAGGGGGTGCTCCAGTTTACCTATAAAAAGTCACCCATATAAAACGGGCGTCAGTTGGCACATGCTCGATAATCAGAATAACAGTTAAACAAGTTATCATTTAAGGACTCAATTTTAGTACCAATTGACTTTTTTACTGTGTGTGCTTGAGGGTCGGTGGGTCGGATGGCGAGGACGATCTCTTGGATTAAAGAACCCTTCAGCCTCTTGACTGGTCGGTATTTTCCCCTTGTCGTTGGCACCAAAGGAGGAGGTATCTTCTTGGTGGAAGGTTGGAACCTGAAGTCAAAAAGACAAATCAGGTCGAACAAGTAATGATTAGTACTACTCTCTTAATCCAAGCCAATTCTCACCGGTGGTTGAGGATTCAGGAGGGAGTGGGGCTGAACAGAGCATGGTGGCACTTCTTCAGCAAACAATTTGCTCAATCGAGCAGCAGTGTCTTGTAGGGACAGGGCTAAAGAAAGAAGGAGTCACTCAAAAGAGTTTGAATGCAGCTGCAGAAGCAGTAAAATGCTAACTAAATCATACATCCGGCCACGTCTCGAGAGCTATCATTATCTCCAACATAATTCCAAGCGGAGTGATCCCATACTTTCAAGGGGCTTGACCTTCGACTAATGAAGTCTTTGGCCATGTGCCACCCGGTTAAACCACTCTGCCTAAGTTCACCAATCTTCTTGACGTAGTATGCAGTGTGGTCGGACTCGCGGTGCTTTTTCGACCATGATAGATTTGGGCAGGGATGAAGGCCCTTGTAGACTAAGGGAGAGGTGGTTGGGTCGGGGTTGGAAACATAAAACCAATTTTTCTTCCAATCTTTTTGCCAGGAGGAGATTAGCGCAACCAGGATGTAGGAATTCTTCATTCCATTCCGCATTTGGAAACCACAGCCTCCGACACATTTATTTTCAGTGTTCCTTTTTAGATGATAGAAAAACTAGAACAAATTTAGGCTCGGCACAATACTAAGGAAGGCTTCACGCACATGGACAAACACACTAAGCATGGTGATCAAGTTCGGATTTAGATGGTGAAGCTCGATTTGGCAGCAGTCAAGTATGGTGAGAAGAAATTTGGAAGGGAGAACATTGAAACCACAGAGGAAAAATGGTTCAAACACTACAATCTCATGATCAAACTGGCGGGATGGGAATTTCTCACCAGACGCCGGCCTCCAGTTGGCCAGCTTGCGAGGAGGAACGATTCCTTTGGATTCGAGTTCCTTGAGTTTTGTTTCTTGCATCGTTGAAATCGCCCAGACATCTATCAGGAGCTTCATCTCGTCAAGTTGCTTGGGAGAGGCATCGGTGGCAATCATGTCGGGATTCTTCTTAGGTGAGGAAGGAGAGGTGTCATTCGCAGAAGGGCTGGTGGCCATTGGGCAAGATTACTGTGTGGCGGCACGCGTTTGGGCGTAGAAAGGTGAGAGCTTGAGGCACAAGACTAGCGGCAAAAGGATGAAGAATAGCTATAATCCAGGTTCGTATGGATGAATAGCTTGGAACTTAACGTTTCTTTGGTAACTACCCCCGTTACTGCAGTGCTTCGTTCGGCGTGAAAGACATGATGATGGTGTTGTGTGAGTCTTTACATGCCCATCTGAGTGCATTAAATGCACCTATACCAAACGGTTCAAATTTTGGATATTTCTTTTTAACTCTATTCAGAGACTGGTGTCGAGGAGTCGAGTTTCAAGCCTTTCTTGAGGCTCGAATGCGGACAATGGCAGGGCGCTCGACCTAATTGTGTTTCCACTCGATACTAAGAATAGGACTTTCCTTGCTCAATTCTTTTGACTGCAAGGTTGATTCACCTTAATCAACCAAGCTTAGACTTGGAGGTACTCGAGTGGGTGCTTGTGGAAGCCCTCCTGCTGAGCATAGTTAGGGGACTACTGTTGAATATCTAACTATAGGGTGAAGTACACCGTATACGAACAGGGTACATCATACACATCCTTAACAACTCCGAATATTACGGACCCAAACCTGTGGGACCCGGTATACTTGGGGATTTCAAGAACCTATACTATGGAGGTCTCTATCAGGTTAACCAACTTGAGTACGACTAGTATCCAGGTGGGATTTGGCTACCTTGCCTTGGTTGATAAGATGAAGGAGTCCCTATCGACTACGGCTGGACCCAAGGCAGCGTCAGGACCCCTATATACGGCTGGACCACAATATACATCTTTGAAGTGTGTGATGTACAAGTGCTTCGATGGTTTGTCATGTTATGGCGGACTTCATACAAAATGTGTTTATGTTTTTTTTATGTGATTATGCTATAGCTATGTTACCATGCTATTACAGTACTTCTCCAAAGATAAGCAAAATTGTGAGTGGGATAGTGGAGGTTGGATCCAATCCCTTCAGATGGGGTAAAATGAACTAAAATCAACATCAACCCCTCCAATCTGTCAGGAATAGCAACTTGTATTCCCTAGAGGCCATATGCCAGTATATATACATGTACATGTGGCAATATGGAAAGAACCCCTTATAACATAGAACAGGTGCTGAGTTGTACTCTGTGCCTTCATGAAGAAATCAACCAACTGAAGCTTTGGAGAAATATACTAAAGAGCAATAACCTCATCTAGTACCTGTGTCCGTGTGTAAGAAGCATCAACACCAATATGTTTGGTGAGCTCATGTTTCACCAGATCTCGAGCAATATTGATAGCACATGTATTATCGGAGTAAAGATGAGTAGATGCAGGAGACAAAGCACCAAAATACTGAAGTAACCATCGTAACCAACTGAGCTCTATTGTCAATAACACCATGGCTCGCAACTTAGCCTCTGCACTGGAACAAGAAACTATGGTTTGCTTTTTAGTCTTCTAAGCAATGATAGAACCACCAAGGAAAACACCATAGGAAAAAAGAGATTGGAGATCAGAAGGATCACTAGCCTAAGTAGCATTAGAATAAGCATGAAGCTATAAAGAGTTGGAATGTGAAAGGAAGAGATGACGAGTGATAGCGCAAAACACACAAAAGTTGACTATAGTGGAGCTAAGTGGGAGCAGAAACGAACTGATTGAGAATGTGCACTTCATGAGAAATGTTGGGATGAGTGATACTAAGGTAAAGAAGACTTTCAACAAGATGACAGTAGCGGGTGGGATCCGCAAGAGGCTCACTATCAGTGGATCGAAGATGAAGATTAAGCTTAATGGGAGTCTCGACAGTGCGCTCATCGGTGAGAGAAGCACGATCAAAAAGATCATGAATATACTTCTCTTGGGACATAAAGAAACCCTCAGATGTAGAAGAAATCTCAATCCTAAGAAAGTAACAACGAGGACCCAGATCGGACATAAGAAACTGCTCATTGAGACGAGCCTTGATAAAGGCAATATATTGAGAATCATCTCGTATAATGATCATATCATCAACATACAAGAGAAGAAGAGTCCGCCCACAAGATGAAGTGTGAATAAAGAGCGCAAGATCATGAGCACTAGAAGAAAAACCAACATCAATAGTCACAGAAGAAAAGTGCTCAAACTAGACTCGATGGGCTTGCTTAAGGCCATAGAGAGAGCGACGGAGAAGACAAACTATGCCATCAGGAACAGAATACCCTGGCACTGGGTGCATGTAGACCTGCTCACACAGATCATCATTAAGAAAAACATTATTGACATCAAGCTAGGAGATAGACCACTAATGCTCAAAGACAACAAGAAGAGTGCGAACCGTGGTCATGTGGGCCATCAGTGTAAAAGCCCCATCATATTCACGACCATGCTCCTGCTGGAAACCACATGTGACAAGACGAGCCTTGTAGCGCTCAAGAGAACCATCAAAGTGGGTCTTAAACTTATAGACCCACTTGCATGTGATAGGAAAAACACGTGGGAAAGAGGGACTAGATCCCACATGATGATGCGCTCAATAGCAGCAAACTCGTTTGCCATCGCATGTTTTCATTCTTGATGAATAATAGCATCATGATAAGAAGATGGCTCGGCAGGAACAACACCAGCAAAGCCAAAATGATCAGAGGTCAAATCGAATGGCGATCACGAAGGGAATAGCAAGGAGAAGATAGAGGAACTGAATTACCGGAAGGAGAGACCTGGTTAGAAAGTGGCATAGTAGGATGTGAGACAGCATACGAACGACGAGTGTAGCAGAAAGAAAAAGGCTCAACAATGCCAGAAGGAGGAGGATTTGGTGAGTTGTGGGCCAAAGACGTGAGAGGCACCAAAGAAGGCAAAACAGGATAAGGCGCCAATAATGCCCAAGGAAAATAAGAAGAAACGGTGATGGTTATGGTAGGAAAAGTGAGAAAAGACAATGACTCAACCAAGGAAGCCGAAGAAGTGGAATGAGAGGTACGGGGATAGAAGGGACGAGACTCATCAAAAGTAATATACTGAGAAATATGCATCCGGCGAGCAACAGGGTCTCAACACGAATAACCCTTATGCTTAGCATTGTAGCCAAGAAAGGCTCACTCAATAGATTGAGCGGTTAGTTTGGTACATTCACGAGGGGCGAGAAGAATGTAACAAACACAACTAAAAAAAAGGAGAATACAAGAGTAGTTAGGAAGGCAGCCACATAAACGCTCAAAAGGAATCCCATCCTTGAGAGTAGAAGAGGGTTGGATGTTGACCAAGTGGGTAGCAATGGAGACCACCTTAGCCCAAAATGAGGTGGGATAGAAGAGGCAATCATAAGCCCATGAGATGTCTCAAGGAGATGACGATGCTTGCGCTTAGCAACACCATTCTGAGACAACGTACCCTGTTTAGCAAGAAAAGTATGAAGGTGTCTAGAAAGAAATTCACCAGTAGAATCAGCTCAAAAAATGGGAATGGGAGTGTCAAACTGAATGCGAATCATAGTTGCAAAGAGCTTATATATAGATAACACTTTGCTATAAAAATATATGAAATAAATCCAAGTGTAATGAGAGAAATCATTTATAGAGATAATATAGTAGCTATGACCCCCTTTCGAAATGAAGGGAGTCGGACCCTAAATATGATAGTGAACAAGATCAAAAGGACGCTAAGACATTGACTCACTATAAGGATAAAGAAGCTGAATTTATCAAGCTTAAAACCTTGACAATCTAAAGACACATGTCCTAAGACAAACCCTAGAAGACCACAACAAACTAATGAAAAGAGGACAACCGCAACCCACGGACATGACCAAGACGATGATGCCATTGTTGGAAGGAGCCAGTAGTCGAGGAAGCAGAAAGACCGGTGGTGGCAGCAAAAGGAAGACAAAACTAGTCTAGCTCCCATAGACACTGGGAATCATGGCGCCGAGGGCAAATAGCAACCAGAGCACCCATGCAACGATCCTGAATACAACAAGAGTCCGAATATAGAATTTATGCGACAACCATGATCAGTAAGCTGACCAGCGGACATGAACTCAATGTTGAATTGGGGAACAGGAGCAACATAAGGAACACTAAAGAAAGAAGTGCAAAGGGTGCTTCGACCAACAATAGAAACATAACTACCATCAGTGGTAACAACATGAAGAGGAGAAACAAGAAGATGAAGCGAAGATAGACTAAAAGAACTAGATATCATATGAAAAGATGTCCCTTAGTCAATAATCCAAGGTGAGGTACCATACTATGCAGAAGGTGATCTCTCAATGCCAGAAGATGGAGTGGCAGAACATGTCGGTGAGGAGGCAGAGGTAGCAGCAAGGCGGTGAAGCAGCGTCATAATCTCCTGTTGAGTGTTAGTCGAAGAGGTAGTCGAGGTAGAAGCACCAGAGGATCATCGAAGATCCTTCTTCTTCCAGAAGAAGTTTGCCTTAACAGGCCCTCTTTGATGCAATAGGTGTAGTGAGGATGAAGACTACCACCTGAGGAGGTCACAGAAGGCGAAGGAGTCACATGAGGAACAGACGGTGGTGTAGATGAAGACGTAGGCGTAGCAGGTGGGCAACCAATATTGAGGGAAGTGGCATCAAACTACAACCATGCAGACGAGTCTCCTCTGAGCGTAGATCCATAAGGGACTCCACAAGCATGACACGAGGATGACGTGCAAGCAGTTGAGCATGATGTTGCTCAAACTTGGGACAAAGACGAGTTAGAAACTCGTAAAGGCAACGAAAATCCCTTTTAGCACGCAAATCCAAATAGCGCTGACAGGAGCGGTAACTAGCAGAACAAAGAGAGTCCAATTGATGCCACATTTATGACATCTGAGTGTTGAATACATCAGCAATGGCATCACCCTACTGAAGAGACCACTCCTGATGAACAATAGACAAGTAGAGAGCATCCCCAGAAGGCTCATAGTTCTAACGAAGATGAGTCCACATTTGAAAATCAGGGCTCAACACTAGCAACCAGAATGGACACTGCACGAGTATCACCATCCATCCACTAAGAACGATCAAATAACCAATCTCTATACAACTCCAAGGCATCCTGATAGGTGGAGATAGCCTAGCGGTGGTGGCTTCGGTAGCTGCTTTGTTTCCTTTGTCAGCATAAGGCTACATAGGCTTCGTCGAAAGAACAGGGGAGGCGAACAAGGAATGTTGTTAGAGAGAACACCCCAAAGACAAAACCCAAACAGAGGAACGGAAACTGTGCCCGATGACATCATGAAGAAGTGACAAACAACAGCGAGAGCGCAAAGGAGTAGTGGCAGTCGACGATGAGAGCACAAAAGTAGCAGCGAGCAATAGCGAGACGATGGAGATGTAGCACGCGTAGTGATGAGCCCGGTGAACGATCGAGCAAACTATGTGATGGGGTGCTGTGGTGGACAAGATGTGACGTCTAGGTGGGTAGGGCAGGAGGGACGACAGTGGGGAGGACATGGACGATCGGAGGAGGGAGATCCAGCCGGAGGGAAGTTGGATCAAGCTAGGAAGAAGTCGACCGGTGAAGTGGAAGGAGAAAGCTAACGGAGAGAAAAAAAAAATAGCAGGTTGATTAGGGTTGGGACGAGTTGTTGCATCTCGAAGGGACACCTAACTTTGATACCATGTTAGGAATAGCAAATTGTAGTTTCTGGAGGTCATAGATCAGTATATATACATGTATACGTAGCAATATGAAAAAAACCCCTTATAATATAGGGATATTGCACAAAAGGCAATATATATCTAACATAATCCAGCTCAAATTTCTGGATTACAACCATGAAAGCAAGCCTTATTTGATGGCGTAAATAGTCTTTTAGGCCCACTTCAAAGTTAGAAAATGGTTTTTCAAGCCCACTTCAAAGTTAGAAGATGCTTGAATGGGGTAAAAACGGGCCGGATTTTTCTCGCCCGCCCGATCCAATTTATATGCTAATCAGATCTCGGATATCGGATTGAATCTCGGATAGTTGTATCGGATATCGAATTCGGATATAGGAAACCAGGTAGCATTCGGATATTGGATATTCGAGAATAAAATCGGATATATTCGAAGACTATCCGACAGCTATCAGAATATATCTTCTGGAGCTTGTAAATTTTTCATACGGAGTCGGATGTAGACGATCTTTATATGAAAATTATAGCTCTCAATGAGATCTACAAGTTTCTAGTTGATAATTTTTTCATTTGAAGTTATTAATACATTAAAATAATTAATAGAAACTTCAGCCAGCATATTAGTCACTCGTAACTTCTCCAATTTCGCTATAACATAACTCCTTCTATGGGAGTATATTGTTGATTTGCTTATTGGACTTGTAATGTAGTTGAGTTTTGGATACGTGAAATGGTCAAACAATCATAACATATCTGATATATATGGTTGTTGCTTTTACTCAATATCCAAATAAATATTCGTGACCGACATTATCTACAGCGGATTCGTCATATATTCGATCTGTATCCGTGACTAAAACTATATGTACCCGTACCTGTATTCAACATTATTCGTATCCGGCTCTAAATCCGAGGAGAAAATATAAGATAGAATATAGAATCAGCGATATTGATCCGTATCCAACCCGTTTTCACCCCCTATCCGTGATTGTGTCCAGTTTGAACGATAAAGATATCTCCGTGAGACTGTGATTAAGCAGTTCTGAAACTAGTATTCAAGTCCAAAGCATCATGCTTTTTGTAATTTTGGGGAACATATCGCTGTTAAAAATGTACATACAAAAGGCTATGTCATATCCAAAACATCATATATTCTTTGTACATGGAGTACATTAAAAAGCCATGATCACAATGGAATGGGAAAATGAGTGTATTACCCAATAACAAGCTCTACAGTTCTACGCTGTACATTAAAAAGAAGTGGTAGGATGTGGTGCTGTTGCGCTTCGCAGACAAAATTACATGGTCGATGTCAGATCTTGTTCCAGGACACTTGGATTCAGAAAAAATTGCAAACACAGCAGTTTCAGCCTAATACTCCACTCTTACTGCATCCCTAGCAGAATTACTTGTGTCCGTATGTCATGCTATTCCTTACAGGCGAGGATTTCTTGTTCAATTCTAGTTGCATACCCGATGGCACTCAGAGGAGAACATCATTGTCATCCCCAAGAATCGACAGAGAGAATGGTGCTATAGCGACATTGAACGTCGACGATCCAGCTTTGTCGATGTGCTTCATCTCAAAATCACCTTCCTGAAATTTGAAACAGAGTTAGGTACCACTGTCCAAATATGCAAGACAGTAAGATACAAAGATCCCAAACAGCCCATACATTGTAGGGAGTAACTAGTTTAAATTGATTACTCCTATTTGCTACTTCCAAAGCTCAAAACAGTCTATTCATGCATCACGACACTACCATGTATCCCTTTTCCAGATATAACAGAAATAGCAATCCTAAAAAATAAACAGGAACTATCTACAAACACCCTTTTTTCGGGGGTGGGGGTTGGGGGGCGGGGGTGGGGACAACATCTGGAATGTATATGTTGTTGAAAATTTCTGAAGAAAAGAACTTAAGTAATGATACCATTCTCCCATTTGGAGTGCTTAACGGGCATGCAGACGAGTACTCGAAACCAGTCCTTGGGAATATGACAGGTTGCTCTCCCACTACACCAACTCCCCTGACATGAAAAGGTAGTAAGTCTTATTGCATTTCCTTGTGATAATCAAAGTAATGTGATATCACAATGCACACTAACCAAATATTCTCTGTCCTTCCATTTCCATCAGTGACAATCCAGTGTCTTCTGAGAAGTTGAACAGGACGCTGGGAATTATTTGTGATTCTGATTCTATAAGCAAAAAAGAATTGCCCCTTCAAAGGCTGGCTCCGGTTTTCAATGTAGACACTCCTAACTTGAACTCTTATCCCCTAAAGTTTAACATTCCAACTAAATTAGGAAATTAAGCTGAACTCAATCAAGGGATATGACGTAATACTTTATCAAACGTAGTACTGCTATAAAGATCATGACAAAAGATTCGCTTTTATCATTTTTCAGTCAGTGATCCCAGGATCTTTATGTTCATTTTGCCTATCCTTTAACATCAGAACTTCCTTGCCATCTCAAGTTCTATATGTGAAATAGCATTGCAGAACTGGACCATTAGATGTCAAAAGTTCAAGCCACTAAAATGCAAGTTCCAGTCAAAGTAATCACACGATCCAATCATCTATTGCATAGCAACCAGACCACATTCAAATAATGGATATTTTAGTCTTTATTTGTACAAGGATGCTTGAACCTGCGAGGAAAAATGGGCAATGGACATGGCACAAGTAAAGGATGAGAGTTTGAAAATTGAGTGTCAAAACATATGAAGAGATAACTGATGCCCAAGGTGTGCAATTTTGACCAGGTCAGATGGAAAATAATTTCCTGGAGACATTGACCCATCTGAAAACTATTTGCTCATCACATGAGTTCCCAGTAGATACTTGGTAACATACCAAGCTGGGGACTTTTCAACAATCAAGATATTGTTAATATAAAACGATAGTACTTCCTAAAGAAAGTGTTTCCAAACAGTCAGACAATTTTCTACGATACCATAGTACTTTCCAAACTGAGAGGGAGGTATGAAAAACACAATAAACTAAAAATAAAAACTTACCAGAGTGGTGGCGTCACTAGAACATTTGAGGAGGCAGTGTGGAGCCAAAATCTTCAATTCATCTCTGTATTTAGCAGCATCCTGGGAAGCATGAATACAGGACAAAAAATTATAAACATGGTGGAGCACTAAGAGATGAAAAGAACAAACTTGTTGCAATGTTGTTCATGGAAATAATAAAAAAAAAGAGGGAAAGTCCACTACATGCTCACTGAAATGACGCAAAAGTCAAGTGGCACAAGTAGAGCATAGGCGGTAGTGGTACAATTGAAAGTTCAAAGTTCAAACCATGAGGCTGGAATAGAGGACACAAGGTACGAGCACATGTTTATTGGCCCTAAGACTCCTGCTGCATTTTTAGTACCATGAATGGGTGAAACGGAACCATACGTCCAACTAAAATGTTGAAAGTTCGGTCAGCTCATGAGCACATCATTCATCATCTTTATAAGGAGCACTACCTAACTGAGTCTTTGCCTCAGTCATTTACTATCAACAAGAATGGTTCGAGGTTGGAAACAATCCATCAATGCATATTCATCAATCATCATCCAACTTGCTAATGCTAATTCTTCTTTAGACATGTTGCGACTAAAAGTAGTAAAACTGGAATTGGTAGGAATAACGGTGAGCATCAGTACAATACCTCAAACCTCTCCTCCTCGATCGCCTTCTTCATCAACCGGCGGAGGCGCAGCACGGGCTCCTCTTCCTCAAACGACCTCAGGGAGTCCCTCAGCCTCGCGGCTTCCTTGTAATCCTGCAACCAATCCCAATTTGCGCTCAACGAACAGCCCCAAGTTGGATGGACGGGCTTGCTGCAAAAGTTTACATCTTGCGAAATGTTTGCCCTCAGTGCCCACCTCGAATTGGGCGGCCACGGCGAGCTGCTGCTTGAGCATGGCGTATTTCTGGCTCCTCATCAGGAGCGACGCCGCCGCCTTCTCCTCCTTCTCCCTCCGCGCGGCCTCCTCCCTCTCCTCGTCTCTCCCCGGCGGATTCGAGCTCGAGTTCGCATCCGACGCCGCCGCCGACGCCACCACCGCCCGACGCACAGCAGAGAGCCTACCAAGCGGCCACCTCGCGGTTCTTGGCTTCCGCCCCGCCCACGCCGCCGTCGGCGCCGGCGCAGGCGCCGGCGCCCTCAGGCCCGCCCACTGCATCCTCCTCTCCCACCAAGAAACCAAATCGAACTGATTCTCAAAAACGAAAGGAATCGAATTCAGGGGCAATCAGATCACTGCAACTTGTTGGAGGCTGGCGGGTGGCTGCCCAGGCTTCGCTTCCCTCCCCGCCGCTAAAATTAGCCGCTGTTCTTGCCCTCCATTTCTGTGGCTCCGTCGCTGGCCAAGAAACCCCGATGACAACCGCAAGGGGACGAGGGGGGAAAAAATCTTGGAGCCAACGCGTGCGAATTATCGGCTGGAGAATCAATTACCAGTCTGATTGGCACGCTTATGTCACGTTTTTTTCCTTTGCACAGCGCACGATAAAAAAAACTAAAAAAATTGGGTTCACCAATTTAAGATATCTCAGTATTTATTTATAAATTTATCAACATTTAACATATTCATTTAATTATACAGAAAACAGTAGTACTTTTATACATACACATAATTTTAGCATATAAACAACAGTGAAAGTAACAAAATTTGTTTCATATTTTTTACGTTTATATATTTTTCATTGCATTTTAGATTATTTCAGTCGACTTATCAATATAACTAATATTCCTTTTGATATTTTTTGAAATTTTCTGAAAATAAAATTATATTATATGACTAAATATACGTATATGTATACATATATGTATCTATACATATATATATCCGTATATCTATATATATATGGGACCCACTGCTATAGTAAATACAGTATCGGATCGTGAGAGGATTGGAAATCTTGGCGAGATAATATATGATATAGATTCGGTCGGATAAGACATGGAGCACGTCGGAGTCGGAGGCTCCGGGATGAAAGATCCCATCTTGTGGGGGTGGGCAGCCGCAAATAGTCCGCAAAACTCTGAATCGGAGCCATCCATTGCCTTCGTTTTCCATATCGAAGATAGCAACATTGCCCGTTTAACCTGTCAATTACGTGTTAAGTAAAAAAACCGACACTAAAAGCCTTTGCTTAGACTCAGCCCGTCATGTAAAGTTGCGGGATCTAAAATTACTGACTCATTGGGTAATTTACAATGTAAAATTATTTAGAAAAAACATATTATGATGGCTTTAGTTCATTTCAAACATATTATCCAAATCACTCAGGCTAACGCTTGTCTCCTTTAGTAAACAATAGTGCTGACTAAATGGGTCCGGGCGTGGCCAGGCATGGTAAACAACAAAGAATTTTTTTTAGCCTATTTAAAATTAATATTTTAATAACAACATGTGGGATCTAAAATTTCAAAAAGTAGTCCCTTTTGTCATGCCAAAAGTTTTGGCGTGACTCTCGACTTAGTCACGCCAAGTTGCCTGGCGTGACCGAGCTGCCACACTGGCGATCGCTCGGGACCGTGCCACGCAGCGTGCCAACGTGGCAGACCTATGTCGCGCCAAGCGGAGTCACGCCACTCCTTTGACGTGACACAGCTGCATACAGGGGGCGCCCTGGCCCTTCTCTCCCAACGTGGCAGACCTGTGTCGTGCCAAGGGGTTGGTGCGACTCCGGTCACGCCACCCGCTTTGGCGTGATACAGCTGCATACAGGGGGCCGCCCTGACCCTTCTCTCCCCACCGGCCTTCTTCTTCCTCACTCGAGCGCGAGCAGCACAGTCGCCCCACGCGCCGCTGACGCCCCCTCCGTCCAATCTCCACCGATTTCGGGCCCGATTCGAAAGAGATTTCAGGGGGAAGTGTCCTAGGAAGGTAGCTCCTCTAATCCCTCCAAGTATTTTTATTATTTTTTGTTTACATTGTTAGTTCTAGGGTAGTTAGGGTTTAGACTATGATTTTGTTGATTTATGAAATTTGTACGTTTCGGTCTAGATCGGAGTTCATATATCGTGCTATGTATGTATAGTAACGCATATGTATCGTGTGAAATTTATTGCATGCAATTGTTTGAGCGTAGGAAATTGAAATACATATAGTTACACTTAATGTATATGAGCAATGCATATTCTTGTATGTATACAAGTATTTTTGAATTGTTGTGATGAAATTGAATCATATTGAAATGCATAATGTGTAGAATTTGCATGTGTTATAGCGATGATATTTGTGTACACGTATAATGTTTGGATGGTTTATGTAGATGGAACGGATTGTTCGTATGTTTTGTGGTGGCACGGTTAATACCAATGGGGAGTTTGATAATATGAGGGAGGAAGTGTTGAAATTTGAGAACCCACCTTGCTTCGACGAAATTGTTGCTCGGGTTAGGGCAGTTATGAATGTTGATGTGGATGTAAGTAATGTAACCGTACGGAAAAGGTTTGATGCCGGCAGGGGTGGTAGGGCTCACTATGTTGTTATGGACTTGGCGTCAGAAATTGATTAGAAGCTGTACAAGGAATGTGTGAATGGTTCTCAAGTGTGTTGCGTGGAGTTGGTAGTTGATGTGGGTGTCGGAGGAAGCTCGATGCCATCGGTTCAGGATGTGCCAGGCAGTAGTAGCCAGGAAGTGGAGCCTATTGAGCATTTGACTCAGGAAACTCCCTGTATTGTCGCAGAGGTTGCCGGTGCCTCCGAACTCACGGATGTTACAGTTCCGGAGGTAACTCGTGCATCTGTTCAGGAAGTACATGCCGGTGGTTCCAATAACTTTGATCTGGCTGTGGTATGTAATGACTTTGACGATGGTTATTTTGAGGATGAGGAGGCTCAGGGAAATGTCGAGGAAACACCAGTCTTTTCGTCGGACAGTGAGGATGAAGATGAAGATGATGAGGCAGAAGAAGTAGAACATGTGTCTGGTGTGGAGCAACGACACGGGGGTGCTGAGGTGGGAGGAGAAGCGGGAGAGGATGATGAGGCGGCTTGGTGGGATGGAATTTACACGAAGCAGGAGATACAGACACTCAAGGATGTACATGTGGATGTGCCCGAGGTGTCGGGCTATGAGGACATTTCATTGACCAAGTATGCTCTTTGTGATAATGGCTTAATGTCGACGAAGGAGGAACGAGACAGTGAGAAGGAGTTGATTAAGAAGGGGATGCTATTTGATAGTCTTGATGAAGTGAAGTTCTGGTTCAGGGACTACTCAGTTCGGCACCACAGGCCGTACGATGTGGTTTATTCTTATGCGAAGGAGAGGTATACTATGAAATGCCAGAAAGGTTGTGGATAGGGTGTATGGGTCCGTCGTATCCCAAGTGACGGCCGACGATGGAAGGTCACAAATGTGAAACAGCCTCACACTTGCAGGTCTGCGAGGCCCGAACAAGTGCACTCCCAGTGCACGGCGAGGTACCTTGGTCGGCGCATCGCCCCCATCGTTTGGGCGGACCCGGACACGACTGTGGCCTCTCTAATTGAGTCTATAGTTGGGTTTATAAATTACCGCATGTTGTATGGCAAGGCATGGAGAGCGAAGCAACATACCATGGCATTACTACGGGGAGATTGGAAGGAAGCATACGCGAGGGTCCCTGGGATCTTGGATGCAATTTCACATTTCAACCCCGGGACAAAGTAGTTTATTTCAACTGGTGGCATGATGGGCAGCGATGGTGGTGTCATTAAGCCGGTCATGCAACGTGTGTTTTGGTGCTTTCCTCAATGCGTGGGGGCCTTCAAGCATTGTCGGCCCGTGGTTATGTCGACGCCACTTTCTTGACAGGAAAGTACAAGGGTGCACTGATGATTGATGTTGGCATCGATGTAGAGGATCAGTTGATCCCCCTAGCATTTGCGCTGACAGAGGGAGAGAGGAACATTAGTTGGTCTTGGTTCTTGTTCCCGGTTCGCCATCACGTAATTGGCGCGGGGAGCCAAGTCTGTATAATATCAGATCGGCACCAGGGTCTCCTTAATGTAGCTAGAGAACAAATGGATGGTTACCCTCCTCTCGTGCACCGATGGTGCATGCGTCATTTTGCTGCAAACATTTGGAGAAGACAGAAGAGCAAGGAGGTACTAAAGAAATTGAAGATACTTTGCAAAGTTAAAGAGGAGAGACAGTTCAACACGAAGCTTGTAGAATTGGAGAAGATATTGAATGAGCCTGCGATAGAGTGGTTGAAGAGCGAAATGCCTAATAAGTCCAAATGGGCGCTAGCATATGATGCGGGTGATTGTAGATATGGAACAATGACCACAAATATCTCGGAGGTATTCAACAACGTCCTTAAAGGCATCCGTGCAATGCCGATATCTGCCATCGTGGAGTACACCTTTCACAAATGCAACTACTATTTTGTCGATCGGTGGAAGAAAGCACGTTCAGGACTTGATGCTGGTGAGGTGTGGGGAAAAGCTATTGCTAAGCACCTCACGAAGCAGGGGGAAATATCTGCTACACAGGAGGCTCAGCTCTTTGATCCAAGGAGCTATGTTAGATCCGCATTTCGGACCAGCATAGGGGGTGAGGGCTCCGGTGGCAAAATCTATAGAGTAGACTTAACTACAGCTCAGTGCACGTGCAGGACCCCGCAATTGCTGCATATCCCATGCTCTCATGTTATCACAGCATGCCGGATGAGAAGAGTGCACCACACATGTTCTGACTACTTGACCCCAGTGTACTCTAAAAGGATGACTCTAAAGACTTGGGAGTCCACCTTCGAGCCTTTACTTGATGCTTCACAATGGCCTGATTACAAAGGCGACGAATATGTGCCAGATTGTGGTCTACTGAAACAAAAGGCAGGGAGGAGGAAGAGAAAATGTCTCCGGAACGAGATGGATGATAGCAGTAATGGTTACGGTGAAGACATGTATGGACATGGCGACTTTGATGAGGCACCTATTAAAATTCGTTGCTCTATATGCCACCGGTTCGGCCACAGGATGGAACAACACAAGGAGGGCCTGAAGAATAAGCCAATTCGTAGGAAAAAGGGGAATTCTAGAAGGGGGGCAATAAATCGCAGCTTGGTAGAGGTGAACTATTCAATATCGTTTAATTGTTCCATGTTTAAATTTTTATATGTGCCATCAATTATATTATTTTTGTTCGTTATCTAATGACTCTATCACTATTTATATTGCAGGGCGATGGCGCACCCCGACTACCTGCTCCTTGAGATGTTTTACGATAGGGAGCACCGAGCACACCTGATGGTCGATGACGGCGAGGTAAGATTTATCCATACTGGTTACATCTAAGTGCTAGGTAAAATGCAGGTGTAAGTAACATTTTCAAATTACACTATTTCTTTCAGGTGCTATCACCCCTTCAGATTCACACTCACAGTCCTCTCAGGTAGGATGAGAGGTACGCTCCATACGTTGGGCGCGCAGGCTTTTTACTGTTGGTCAGGTGGGTTACGGCGGGGTTGCCGATGTTTGACAACGCAGCTCTGACTGCGCTAGTCGACCGCTAGAGGCCTGAGACACACACCTTCCACCTCCCTTGCGGCGAGCTCACGATCACGCTGTAGGATGTGGCCATGATTCTCAGGCTACCAGTGGACGGGCAGCCTATGTGCGGGAATGTGCAGCCTGCTGGATGGAGAGACATGGTGGAGCAGTTTGTTGGTAGTAGGCCACCTGAGCCAGTGCAAGACGCGAAGGACAAGAAACCTTCTGGCGTCGGCTCTACCTGGTTGACTCAGAACTTCACGGAGTGCCCTGAAGATGCAGCGGAGCAGGTCGTCGAGAGGTACGCTCGCGCGTGGTTGTGGCATCTTGTGGGCGGGTACTTGTTTCTGGACGGGATTGGCAACACAGTCTCGTAGATGTACTTGCTGATACTTGGCGAGAAATGGGAGAACATAAGACTGTACAGTTGGGGATCAGCCACGCTCGCATGGCTATACCAGCAGCTATGTGATGCATGCAGGGGCAGTGGGGACCATGCCAACCTTGGGGGATGCGCGTACTTGCTGCAGGTGTGGATGTGGGAGCGGCTGCCGGTTGGTAGACCCGACCAATTCTCTCCCGGGGTATGTATTTTTATTTCTTCTTAAATTGATATTATTTGTGATTATTTGCAAATGTGATATGATGCATTTGAACTGTAGGTTTGGCAGTTCAAGGATGAGGGCTCGATGCCGACCGTTGCTTTTCTTTGGAGGAATGTCAGGGCCGTGACTGGAAACGCAGGCAGGCGGTACCTCTTCTACACCAACGAGCTCGACTACATCATGCAAAGCCACGTGACTGCAATTGGTTATGCATTATTTCTTTCATATTCTTGCATATGTCAGTTGACATTGTCGTTCATTTTCAGATGATGTGGGAGCCATATGACTGGCATGAGATCGTTGCCATGGGTCTTAGCACATTGTGCACACGGGACATGGAGTATTGGCGGTCCGTTCTGCCGCTTATTTGCTTCTATATTGTTGAAATGCACTATCCGAACCGTGTGATAAGGCAGTTTGGGAAGTTACAGCGTACGCCTCCAGACACGACCCCCACGTCTGTGGCTTTGCACAAGTGAGTAAAAATACTTGTCGCGTGGTTCCATGTATCATTTATGCAAGGTTACATTTGTTTCTGATTTTACCATCTTGCAGGATTGACAGGAGGAAGCAAAGGGGTGCTTGAGATTGGCGGGACGTCCATCACAACTACTTGGTGCAGTGGACCAACCAGGCCCAGACTATCGTGCATGGTGGTGCCGCACACTGCTCGGGTCCCTACCATGAGTACTTGAGGTGGCTGCACAACAACTCCAGGTTGACAATCAAGCCACCTCGAGTTGCAATTGGAGCAGAAGATTTGCCGGACTCCGATGATGAGGATGACCTGGTAGATGAGTATGATTAGATCACTCGACACGGTCGCCAGCCTAAGCGTGCCCCACATCACAACTACATGGTATTTGTAATTCGTGATAGATACATCGTATTGACTCATGGTTTGTACCGTACTTAACGCATTGCGTCGTGTTTGCAGGGCCAGTAGCTCGGACGCCTTGCAAATGAGGCTGGACAAGCGTTGCTTGTCCCTCCGTGTTCTGCAGAGGAGGTCGGCCATCTTCGCTCTTTCGTGGAGGTAATAGTTGACAAATAGACCATTGTTCAAAGTTTTCCCTTTTTGCCTGCATGTAGTTGTACACTCTGAAAATTTCACCAACTTCTTTGCAGAGGGTTCGTATGAGCTGTCGCCGCCTTGCGTACAAGATGAGCTGCATGACAACATCGGATGTGAAGCTAGCACAAGGTGGTCCTTCTTTCGAGCCATCTGCCGGCCACACGGCTGCTTCGACCCAGCAAACGTCGGTGCACTACGGTACCCGGACCCGCACTCGCAGTAACAATGTTGCACGCACGCCATCGCACACTAGGTTGGGATCTGCCTATACTTCAGTTGGCATGGCTGCACGAGGGAAAGGCAAGGCCCCACGCGAGGAACCCTCCGAGAGCGAGGAATACAGCTCAGATGGTGACGGACCATCGTACGGGCCCGATGTGATGGGGAGCTCACAGCTCACAGGCGCTCCTCCAGCGCTGCATTAAAATTCATGATACATGTTACATGACATATAACTCTTCCTCATTCAAATTGTAAACAAGCAACCATGCCTAGTTTTTACCTTTGTCATCCCTTCGCAGCGGAAGTAAGGGGATCCCCCAGAAGGTTCTCAAAGTATGCTTCACTTTCCACAGTTGCACAATGGAGGATCCGCAACACGTGTATTCCTCAATTCCCACTTCTCTTTATCCATCAGTTTGGGCGGATTTGGTGGAGGAGGAACCCAACGAACAAACTTGTCATATGGCTTCGGATACTGTCGGTGAAACAGGAACCTGGGGTCCCCGAATCTCGAGGCCAGGCCAGCAGTTTGCCACGTGGCGCCTTCCCGCGGGGATCATCTCTGCGAGGTACGAAAAGACTAAGTCCCGGGAGGGGGTGCTCGGGGCCATGAACAGTGGTCCCCGAGTGCCCAAGTTCCCCGATGATCCGCGAAGACTAAGTGCCGGGAAGAGAGTACTCGGGGCCGTGAACAGTGGCCCCCGAGCACCCAAGTCCCCCGATGACCAGAAAAGCCGAGTACAGGGAAAGGTGTGCTCGGGGCTGCGAACAGTGGCCCCCGAGCACCCGAGTACCCCGAGGACCCAAGGAAGGTAGTTCCGAGAGAGAGTGCTCGGGGCTGTGAACAGCGGCCCCCGAGCACTCGGTTCCCCGAGGATCTGAACAGTCAGTTCCGGGAGAGAGTGCTCGGGGCCGTGAACAGTGGCCCCCGAGCACTCGGTTCCCCGAGGACCAAGAAAGGGTGTTTCCGGGAGAGAGTGCTCGGGGATATGAACAGCAACCCCCGAGCACTCAGTTCCCCGACGGCCTAAGAAGTTCTTCGTCGGTGGCCCCCACGGGGGTCCAGCGGTGAGGTGTTAGCCAGTGAAAGGACCTATGCCGCATTTAAGAGGGCACGTGGCCTGTCACTTCCAACTGCTCCTGCCACGCTCGGTGTCAGTCCCTGCCACATCCTGGCAGGAGGGCGTGGGGACATTTAATGCACGGGTCCCATCCCACGTCATCCGGCGCGCCTCGAGTTAGCATCGCAAGGCCCAAGGCGCCCTGCCTGCCTCCCTGCTGTGTCAGGCGAACAAGACCGGGTGGGCACACCGGGCTGCTCTGTCGCTGCCCGGTGGGCCCTCTCCACGGCGTCCATTGCCAACGCCATCATGACGACCAAGACGGGGCGGGGGGCGCGTTTTCAACACCCCCCCCCCGTCACTTCGCGCAGCAGCCCATGATGGCTACCTTTCCATTTATGGCGCCTTGGAACTCGTGCTCTCCCTTTCGAGGCACGCTACCGCCGGCGAGTATTTAAGAGAGCCGGCGGGCACGGACAAGAGGGAGACTGGGATACACATTCTCAGAGGCTGAAGAATCCAGAGCGAAGATAGAAGAACACCTCAATACAAGCACAGAAGCTGAGACCACCGAAGAACAAGGAGCCCGAAGCTCTAGGCTAGACAAACATTCTTGTAACCAGCAACATTCCTGAGAGACATTCTCAGGACATTTATAGCATCCACACAGGAGTAGGGTATTACGCTCAGTGCGGCCCGAACCTGTCTAAAAATCCCTCCAGTGCATTTACTGCATTCGGCACTCGATCATTCCATCCCACCTGCCATCGCATTTACACCCATTTATTTCTCCCGTAAACATATTCAGAATATCCCCCCGGCCAAATCTCAAAAAGGGGTCCCTCCGGATCCCTGCGATAGGAGTTCACCCTCTGACAGATACTGACTAAACCGTTTCACCTTCAGAATCCTCAGGTCATACATCTCGGGCCCATCAATCCATTGGAAGAAGTAGCACATCTCCCACTCCTGCAAATTATTAAAACGTCATATCAGCAAAAGTAATGCCATATGCTTCTACCCTAACCCATAACAAATATACACTCACGCAATAGTCCGTGCACAGGTAGTAAGCACGACCAGCAGTATCTTCGTGTAGCGACTGAAGAACCACGGCAGGCTTACCACAGTCACACGTCGGGACGGGGAGGGCAGGGGGAACGGGGGCATCTTTGTAACTGACATCGGGATACTTCTTACTGATATGTGCCCACTTTTACTTACGCCATAAATTGGAAGTCATACTGTACAACTGCACGAATACAAATCCATTGCGAATTTAATATGCACCAAACACTTTTACAATCAACACTATCAAATCCTATGCACTACACCTTAAATGGTCAATTTCGCACCACTACCTACAAGCGTAAAATGGTTCACGTACATTATGCATTTCAATATGATTTAATTTCATTACAACAATTCAAAAATACTTATATACATACAAAAACATGCATTGCTCATATACATTAAGTGTAACTATATGTATTTCAATTTCCTACGCTCAAACAATTGCATGCAACAAATT
Organism: Phragmites australis; assembly: GCF_958298935.1. Lineage (NCBI taxonomy): Eukaryota > Viridiplantae > Streptophyta > Magnoliopsida > Poales > Poaceae > Phragmites > Phragmites australis. The sequence continues at coordinate 5,633,445 of NC_084929.1, forward strand.
TCACACGATACATATGCGTTACTATACATACATAGTACGATATATTAACTCCGATCTAGATCGAAACGTACAAATTTCATAGATCAATAAAACCATAGTCTAAACCCTAACTATCCTAGAACTAACAATGTAAACAAAAAACAACAAAAATACTTGGAGAGATTAGAGGAGCTACCTTCCTAGGATACTTTCCCTGAAATCCCTTTCGAATTGGGTCTGAAATCGGTGGAGAATGGAGGGAGGGGGCGTCGGCAGCGCGTTTGGCGTCTGTGCTGGTCGCGCTCAGGTGAGGAGGAAGAAGGGCCGGTGGGGAGAGAAGGGCCAGGGTGCCCCCCTGTATGCAGCTGTGTCACGCCAAAGCGAGTGGCGTGACCCGAGTCACGCCAACTTGCTTGGCGCGACACAGGTCTGCCATATTGGCACGCCAATGTGGCAGCTCGGTCACATCAAATTGCTTGGCGTGACTAAGTTGTGACAAAAGGGGCTACTTCCTAAAATTTTAGATCCTCACGTGCTGTTATTAAAATATTAGGTTTAAATAGGCTAAAAAAAATTCAACAACAAACAACAGGCATGGAGCCAGGCCGGTTTTAGAGGGTTCAATGGACAGTCTAGTTGTTAGGTTGATATTAGGTCGTAGATTACCGTGTAAATCCTTAAATGTAAGGCCGTGCTTGGTTAGTCACCGGCGAGGTAGTTAGGTTGTTTTGCGTCGACGCGGCGCTTGCTAAACTTTTTTAAAACTCTTTTCATTCTTAATGAAATACGTGCAAAGCACATGCTCTGGAAAGAAAAGGTCCCAACCACCTGTCAATAAAGTTGACCTCAAATGTTTTACATGTTCAATATATGAGTTCCTTCCAACCTAAAAAGAAGCACGACCTCAAATATTTTACATGTTTAATAAAGTTTAAAATGTGAACAAAAACAATCTAAAACATACTCTACATGTTGAACAGTTTAAAACATGGTGAAGCTTTTTTAGTGATTGATTACTCTCTAATAGGACAATCAGAGGGGTGCCAATTGCGAAAGCGAAATTGAAAATTTAATTCATCCTAATAAAAAACCAAATTAATCTTGTATTAAAAACAATGTACCAAAAAATCCATAGATCCATTTGCCCTAAAATTTTAACGGTAGAAAGTAGACAATGTTATGAAGCTAACCCAACAAGAATCAGATCAGTCAGATCTCTAGATCAATAGTTATGACCCTTGCAAGTAGATTATAAAACATGGTGATGAAAATTGATTATATTCTAATTTTGTGATTAAACAAGAATTACTAAAGATTAACCAATCAAACTATTCGGAACCTTACCTAAATGCTTTAGGATGATTTTGAATGGATAAAACCAAGACAAATCATGTTAAACCAAAAGATCCACCAAAACCAAAAATCGGAAGACAAAACGAAGGACATGGAGAAAAACCAAATCACCAACTCATCGACTTACAAAACGTTATCTTTATTACATGGATGAGTTCATAAGATGCATATACACAACATCTCCACAAAGATTTCCAAGAAATCTGAAACCCTAGATGAGTTCTCTGTTTTTCTCCTTTCTTTTTATCTCTGCTCTATCTCTATCCATCGATCTTGCGCCGCAACCAAGAGCCCGGCTCTATATCCGCCAGCACCTCTAGCTAGGGGTGCAAATTAATTAACTAAAAAAAGCACAACCTCAAATATTTTACATGTTCAATAAAGTTGAAACTGTGAACAAAAAAGTCTAAAACATACTCCACATGTTGTTGACACTACTACAGAATAGGTCATCACTTTAACATCTTGAGTTTTAGCATATTAATTAATAGCAAATTTTACTCCAAATTAATTTTTTTATACTTAATTAAGCCAAATAAAATCAAGAAAATATGTATATGAATATATACATACTAGTGTGTGTGTGTGTGTGTGTGTATTAAATTGACTAAGTATTCCAAAATGCACTACCTTAATTTGTAAACTTTTTCGTGCATTAATTTATTCATGTACATTTGGTATTGTTTTTATGGTTCTTTAAGTGGAGATTTCAAAGAGAATGTCTCTCAATTTTAAATCTATTATTAGATTCCACTCAGCTCAAATCCAATTTGAATCCAATTTTTTTTTCCAAATCATCTACCAAATCTTAGAGCTTTACTCCCATCTCATAATTCAAATATCCCCATTTGAATTTATGCCAAGACCTAACTCAAATCCAAATTCAAATCTCTCTTTTGAATTTTTCTCAAAACCCTTTTCTTTTTCCCCTTTTTCTTTTTCTTCCTAGGCCTAATCTTCCCCCTCTCTCTCTCCTTGTGCAGCCTGGCAAACCAGCCCACCGGCCTGGCTTCCCTTCCCCGTTCTCTCCCGGCTCTATCTCCACGAGCTCGGCCTAGCAACTGCATTGCGCAGCCCGACCGACACACATTTGCCGCGCGCGCGTCGCCGTCCACGTGTCACCCATCCCCCCGCTCGCTCGTCTAAGCCGTCTCCCTCCTCTAGCGCACCACCGTCGTGCCGTCTGCCACCGCGACAGCCACCAACCCCCCCCCCCCACTAGGGAAATATCATCGCCTCCCCACATTGAATGCGCCAGCAACTTGCTCGCGCTCTCGCTCTCTCCCCCCTCTCTCTGCCCTCACAGCAAGCTGATCGAGCACCTCACATTGTGCGACTTCCATGCCCACGCATGCGCGTGGCCGACGCAGAGCCACGCTGTGGAAAAGAACACCGCCGCTGTTCTATTCACCGTGGACAGCACAACGCGTCACACCGCCTCTCTGCTCATCCCTCCCCCTCTATAAATAGGAAATCCCAGCCTCTATTTGAAAGTGCATCTAGGCCCCTTGTGGGTTTTGGCTAATTGATGACAAACGATTAAGGGACTAATGAGTTTATCAAGTTTATGAACAGATTTTAGTCCAATTGAAAAATATTAAAATAAGTCGATGTCCCTCAAAAAGAAAAGAGAAGCGGCATGAAGAAACTCATAAGGTTCAATTTATTTTAATTTTGATTTTGAGTTTAGGAATGGCGTACTATAAAGAGGGATACTTTTTGGTAGTCTTGCTAGTGTCTCAGTGCTCAAAGTATCTTGTGAAAATCAAATTTTGAGAGACACCATCACTCACAGACACCGGAAAAAAGGGCAGAGTTGTCTGAGCCTGGAGTCTCCAGGTTAGTCCGGAAACTCCGAATTCTATTAGGTGCTCCGGAGTCTCCGAGTGAGACTTCGAGAAAAGGTCTTAGTTTGGCTTTAAGTCTGAGCCCGGAGTCTCCGGACTGTGTAAGTGTTCCGGAGTCTTTGAGTGAGGCTCCGTGAGAGCGTCTCTGTCTCACTTCAAAGCCTGAGCCCAGAGTCTCCGGGTTAGCCTAGATACTCCGGATGCTGTTAGTGTCCCGGAGTCTCTGAGTGAGACTTCGAGAAAGAGCCTCGGTTTGCCAAGGGTGCTATAGCTGGTGTCACCGAGTTGGTCCGGAGTCTCTGGGTCCTGATGCTTCCGAACTTTCCGGGCATCCTTCGAACTAGTGTTTTAGCTGGTTTTTCTCAAGTGTTACCCGGAGTCTCCGGGTGAGCCCAGATACTCTGAGTCAGTGTAACGCCTAGTTCTGACAGGTTAGGTGCATGAGTTTCTGTGCTACCCGGAGACTCCGCGTGAACCCGGATATTCTGAGTCTGTCTGATAAGCACAGTAACGACTTGTTTTTGGGAGAAGGGTATAAATACCTCTTCACCCCCTCCATTTATTGCTGCTGAGCTACCAGTGAACAAACTCCCTCTAGAGCATTCAATAGCCCTCCCAAACCCCTCTAGTGCTTGATCTTTGCAAGATTTGAGAGTTAGGGTTGGAGAGTGAGATTTGGAGCAAGAGAGCAACAAGAAAATCTTTGAGCATTTTGAGTTCTTGCCAAGCTGCGATTTGTGTTCTTTTCTCTTGAAGCTTTGTGCTTCTAGACGGCAAGAGGTCACCCATAGAGCACCCAATCATTGTGGAGTACCACAGGAAGTTTGTATTATCCGCGAATTGAGTAAGAACCCTATCTCGATCTTTGTGGTCGCTTGGGTGAGGATAGGGTTGAAAAAGACCCGGCTCTTTGTGAGCTCCTCAACGGAGATATAGGCACTTCTTTGTGAGGTGGCCGAACTTCGGAAACAAATCTTGTATCCATTTAATTTCTTGCAATTTACTCGTTCAAATTGTTATTTGAGGATTTGCCTCAACATTGTTGCTTGCGAATATTTGAGTGCAGGTTATTGTTGAAAGGAGCTTATACATCTTATAGAGACAGTGGTAACTCGTAGACTACATTAGACTTATTTAAATTTACTTTGATTTCAAGTTCCTGTATAGTCCGGATACTCTGGAACCTGGAGTATCCGGATTGAGCCAGAGTCTCTGGACACAGTCTGATCCGTTGTAGAGTTTTAAATTTCAGAAATGACTATTCATCCTCCTTCTAGTCGACATCAAGGACTTTCAATTGGTACCAGTGCCTAACCTCCTACAAAGCTTAACCGCTTGGAGGAATTAAAGATGTCGGCATCCGGAAGAAAAGCCCGAGAAGTCATAAAGGTGAAACTTCGGGTGGTGGTTCAAGAAGACAAATGGATACGGGAGATGCTTCAACAGCCGGTGGCTCCAATGCAATGGATTGATTGGGATTACATGGAGCAAAAGAATGGTCCAACTTTCAAGGCCGTCATTGCAGCTTGTGAAGAAAAGAAAATCAAGAATTTTATGAGTTTGAAGTGTGACTGGAGTGTAGAAGTCATTGCACAATTTTATGCTACACTCTGCTATGATCATGAAGAAAACCAATCCATGTTTTGGATGATAGAAGGACAGAAGTACAAAATCACTTATCAAACCTTTGCTCACATTTTTTGGATTCGATGTTCGTGATTTGCACAACTCTAAGATCCATAATGAGAATCAGTTGTCTCCAGATGATATGGACTTTATGTATTTGGATCATGGAAGGGTGATTCATGGCACGACAGCAGGGATGAAGCCCTATTACAAGTACTTAAATAATTTATTTCGTCTCACGTTGAATCCCAAAGGAGGTGATGCCACAAATGTTCAAGGTATTTCAAGAAACCTGCTAGCTCGGATGTCTAATGTGGGCAAACCTTTCAGTGTGATAGATTTTGTTTGGGAGGAAATTCACACTACCTCATATACTGCCAAAAAAAAGTTGTGCATATGCTCCTTACATCATGCATATGATTGAAAGGGTCATCAAGAAAAATTTCTTCAAGGAAGTGAAGCATGAACCATATCGGATGATAATTGTGAGCTCTAGGTCATCTCCTCCACCCTCTCCTCCACCTGCAGCTCCAAGTGCACAAAGAATGGCTCCCAAGCGTGTTCCATCCTCTCGTGGCTCTCAGTCATTTATCAAGAGTGCACTCAAGGCCATCTTCCGAGTTTTCACTCACAATGCTACTCAAATCTGAGAGAACAAAGTAAGGATGAGGAAGATAGAAGTAAGGCAAAAGGAGATTCACACTCATCTTGGTATTCAGCCACCTTGCTCTCTAATTTTAAATGAAGAAGAAGGTAGTGAGCCAGAATTCGAGAACCCTTGGGCTTGGTATGATGAAGCCCAGACAGCTGCTGAGGGTCCTTCTCATGCCCAAGATGATGAGGAGACCGATGACGATGAGGAGATAGAAGAAGCCGAAGCGAGCTCTTCGGACAATGGCAATGAAGACGGGTCCGATGATGATGGCGATGGCAACTTTGAAGAGGACAGCGGCTAAATCTTTCTTTTGCTTCTCTTTCTTTCTGGTGTTTGATGCCAAAGACGGAGAGAAATCTGTGTGTGCTGTCTATCTTCATTTTCAAAATCCTTCATCGTTTCCATTGGATATTTGAGACATTTGTAATAATTCCGTTGGATATTTGAGACATTTGTAATAATTGTGTTGTAAAACCGACAGTGATAGACTATCATCGACACCTTAATTCTCGTGCTCCACACATTCAAATTATATACACTGTCAGATCAAGTCTATTATTGCCGATTGGTTACTTGATTCAGTAATGATAATATTGTTGCCCTATATAACTATCCTTATCCATCCCTTGGCCTCCACTGCGCGACCTCCTTCACATCCCGACTCCTCGGCCTCCTTCACAACGACACCTTGGCTCCCTCTGTGCCATGACCTACCTAACCTCATCCACATCTCGTAGCTAACATCGACTCTTCATCCACCCTAACGCTGACCTCTTCCAAACTGATGCATCGTCTCCATCCACATCATCATCGCCTCAAGGTAATCCTCAACTTACCTAGTCCTCCCCACTAGTCTAAGAACTTGGATGTGCATTGCTACAAATGGTCATTGGATAGAAGAGTATTTAGCAGAAATAGATGATTAACTCAAGAAAATTATGCAGTTTGCCAATGATGATTTTGTGTCAAATTAGAAAAAATAGATAATGGAAGTAGAACTTCTGGCCTCTACACCAACAAAATATAAATGTCCAAGAGGACTCAAACTTGGATGGTTTAGACGTACACGTACACATCCTCAACCAACAGAGGCCGGAAGTTATACTTTTATTATCTAAAAATATCACATTTAAATTTTAGACACACAACTAAAACACAAATAAATAAATTTATTATCATATCTTGATGACAAAAACTGATTCCTAATATAACACTATATTTTAGTGGGCTATTTTTCTTGGAATGTGACTATATTGATGGTTAGATGCAGTTTTCCAATAATGATTTCGTATATTACATAGATTTTATCTGATGCAGGGTTTCACTAATAGTGTTTTCAAATTTATTTGATAGCCACATTTAAAATATCATGTCAGGATAGATTACACTTAGGCCAAGGTCGAAGAAGGTGCATTAGGTTTGGTTCCACCTTTCTTCTCCCTTTGCCTTGGTGAAATTTTCTCTATTAGAATTAGCCATCAAACTTTAAAGATCATAGCAGAGCAGATTTCACAATGACAAGGGGGTGAAAGGTGTATTAGGTTTTGTATGGTGCTCATCGTATGACTAATGGAGTCACCCTCCTCCCTCTCTGTCTTGGTGAAATTTTCTTAGCCAAACATAGGATTAGTCACCAAAATATTTAGAGAGGACTCAACATACACGCACACATTCTGTGATTGATGATGGAGAAGTAGTCCTTGTAAATGATGCTAAGGTAAGTAATTTTTAATATTAATGCCTAATTTTCAACTTGTACATATATAAAGAGTAAATTTCGCAAAACTACAGGTACTTTGATAAAATTATTGCAAAACTACATATTTAAACAATAGTTTCACAAAACTAAAAATTTAGTACCAATTTTATCGCAAAACTAAATATACTTTGGTAAAATTATTGCAAAACTACATATTTAAGCAATAATTTCATAAAACTATAGATTTAGTGTCGATTTTAAAACTACAGATTCTAGAGGAGTTGTTCTCAGCCCCATGACCATGACGACCAGGCTCCACTTGCAGTCTCACAATAACTGCCAGCTTATGAAGCAGACCATACAGGAGTTCATGTGACTGCAAGCGCAGCTCATTCGTCAAGTTAACAGGTTTGCTATAGAATCTATAGTTTTACGATCAAATAGGCACTAAATTTGTAGTTTTGTGAAACTGTTGTTTAAATCTATTATTTTGCAATTTGCGATTGTTGGAGTAAGAGTTCGTCTTGCCCCAGCAAGTACGGTGAGAGTTTCTTTTAAGGAAGAAACTCAAGCTTGGAGATGAAGTTTAAGAGGAATGAACACCATGAATGTATTGATGGTAGAAAAAATAGATCACTTTGGGAGGAGTATCACAGTGTGACTTGGTGTGTTTTCACCTTTGTATCTTTTTTTGTTGTTGTCTTGCCCGTCGTCTGCCCAGAGGACCATGGCCTCCTATTTATAGGGCTGTGCGTAGCTTGGCGTACAAGTTATCATATTGTACAAATATTTGGGATCTGACCGAACTACTAGGCCTTATCCCGGATAACTACTTTCTACCCAATCGGTGGAGATAAATATCCGCTGTAGTAATTATCATGGTGCCTGCCCCCTGGAGTGCAGCGAGCCGGTTGCCGATTGCGGCCCGGTGCCGCACTTTCAGGGGTGTCAGGATAGCCTTCATCACACCAGGGTGTCAGAGCGGCGTCCATTAGCCTAGGCTTTTAATGCCGGTCACTTCCTTGCAGGCAAAGCACGACTGGTGCTCCCCTTCCGGCATATCTTTCCTAAGACTTGCTGACTCACCTTGCAGCCTTCGGGAAGGCATCCCGAGGTGGGGGCTTCGGGAGGCATGGAACTGGGAGGTGAAAGCTTTGGGAAGCAGGACTCCGGAAGGCCGGGGCTTCAGGAGGCCGAAGCTTGGGGGGACCGAGGCTTCGGGAGGTCGGGTTTTTGGGAGGCTGAGCCTTCGGGAGATCGAGCCGGTTGAGCCAAGGGAAGGCTTCGCAAGTATGAAGGGGTACTGTGAAGGGATCTGATGACTTCGAAGGTCGAGCCTTTAACTGAGGGTCCGGAGATCAAGGCTCCGGAAGGACCTGAATGGTAATCTTCAACCATTATCCTTAGGCTGGTTTATCCCCCCCCCCCAACAGCGATAATTTTGCCAAAGTATATGTAGTTTCATGAGCTCATCTCTCGGATGGTCCGTTTCATGAGCTGATAGTTGTTATGAGACTACAAGCAGGACCTGGTTGTCATGGTAACGTGGCTAAGAGCAGCTCCTCTAGAATTTGTAGTTTTGCGATAAAATCGATGCTAATATCTAGTTTTGTGAAGCTATTTCTTAAATATATAGTTTTGTGATAATTTTGTAAAGGTATAGGTTGTTTTACGAAATTTACTCCATATATAAATGATGAAACCATATGTGAATGATGACATGTCAATCATATATGACACATGTGATAATTACCTGCGTATGTGAAGGAAGATGAAATTTACGTGAACCATATATCTTGTTTTTTTAAAAGTATCATTGTCGGTTTATGTCTTAAATAGACAATGATAGTAGAGATATTATTACCAGTTTGTAGTTTGAACATGTAGTGACTATGGCCATATCATTATTGGTCCGTGCCTTAAACATACAGTGACATTGAAGATATCACTGTCAGTTCGTGGCTCAAACCAGCAACGGAAATAGTGATATCATTGCTGGTTCGTATGAAGCAGACCATCCGAGAGTTCATATGATTGCAAGCGGGACCCATTTGTCAAGTTAACAGATCTGCGATAGAATCTATAGTATTACGATCAAATCGGCGCTAAGTTTATAGTTTTGTGAAATTGTTGTTTACATCTATAATTTTACGATTTGCGATAATTTTGCCAACATGTATGTAGTTTTATGAGCTCTCGGATAGTCCGTTTCATGAGTTGATAGTTGTTGTGAGACTACAAGCGAGACCTGGTTGTCATGGTAACAAGCTGGAAGTAGCTCTTTTAGAATATGTACTTTTGCGATAAAATCGACGCTGAATATGTAGTTTTATGATAATTTTGTAAAATTATATGTAGTTTTACCAAATTTACTTCATATATAAATGATGAAACTATATGTGAATGATGACATATCAATCATATATGACACATGTGATGATTACCTGTGTATGTGAATGAAGATGATGTGTACGTGAACCATATATCTTGTTTTTTTTAAAGTATCATTACTGGTTTACAGCTTAAACAGATAATAATAGTAGAGAGATCACTACCTGTTCGTAGTTCGAACATGTAGTGATTGTGACGATATCACTGTCGATTCATGCCTCAAACATATTAACATTGAAGATATCACTGCTAGTTCGTAGCTCAAACCAACAACGGAAATGATGATATTATTGCTGGTTCGTGGTTTAAACTAACAGTGATAGTGATGATATTACTGCCAGTTCGTGGTTTAAACTGATATTGATACTCTAGATTATCATTGTCGATTGCACGGTGCTTATTTAAAAAACAGATACTGATGGCGGTTCATGTAGCTGTCAAGGCTAGACGAGACGGGAAATACCCACTCGCGGTAGCGCAAAAAAAAGAAACCACGCATGCCAAGCCAAGAGGCGCAGTGTTTGTCCAAGCACAGGTCGGCTACAAGCAAGTGTCGTCTCGCCACTCCGGTATTCTAGGCGCGAGAGCGATCCCGGAACCGTCGACCAATTTATCCATGGTTTCGTCCAATGCGATGAGATGACTTCGGCCCGGAGAGGCCTAGACGGTTTTCGCGTTGGTGCAGAACCGATCAATCAACAGCTTCGCCCAATGAGACGGGGATGACTACGACCCTACAAATCGAGGCGTAGCATGATCCTCCTCCATTGGCGTGTAGCCAACTCCCTCGGTGATAGCTGCGTATATTGTCAGCGGCCAAACAATAAAGTGCATGTTCTTTGTATGAATCAGAGAGATCGAGATGGGTTTTGGAGCTCGCGTAGAAGCGCTGCGAGTCCGTGCGTCAGTTTATATAAGCAACGGTATTTCAGTATTTGCCGGATGAGTGACAGGAGATAAGAATAACAACAGCATTCGGCTGGTGCAGTGGTGCTAGCTATCGCTGACGTCCACAACCAGCTACGAGATATGCATGCTATAAATACACAGCTGATACGATCTTGACACTTTGCACCACGTAATAGCAAAGCTACAGTAACGTTCATGCATGCCCGAGCATCTGGTACCCAAGCGAGAGGAAGAAAATACAAGTTTAAATACAATCAAGCCACATCGTGGGCACAGTCTGATGTGAGCATCAACCTCACCAGCTAGCGGAAGGAAATTCTATAAGACTTTTCACCGAAAGATTTCTATAAAATTCTGATCCATACTGTTATTTTTTATCAAATAGCTGTCACATACAACTAAGATAAAAAAGATAAACACATGACATACACCAAAAAGATCTTACTGTAAGATCGAATCTCATAAAATTTACTTCCCAAACTAACTACCATCAATCTGCACTACACCGCTGTACACAGCCTCTCAGCATGCAAGATGGCCCCGACGCGCGGCCCGTCGGCATCTGTTGGCTTTTTATCAACCTCTAAAACTCCGCCGGCGAGCCATCTGTCCTCCGCCGTGAATAATTCTAAGTACTGCCATTAAGCACAACAGGCAAAGCTAGCGCTTAAGTTCATGCGCGCATGCCATTGAAGGAAGCTAGGCGCTCGACTAACTATCGCACCGATGATATATCTCAGAAGTTTACAACCTGCATCATCCAAGCAGCATATCGACGCCGCTAGCCGCGGCTCACTATCTACATAAAGCAACCATCAAGACCATGGCCGAGTGTTGACGAGACAAAGGTCACATCATCGTCACCACCAAATGTCTAGTACTAACGAAGCTAGACAAAACTCTGGCCAAGAGACAAGGTTACTATTCTATCCACACGTCTCCAAGTTTACAGGATCGGATACTTTGTTGCTAGGCACCGATGAGGAAAAGGTGACACATATGTCCGCACTTGATGAAGGCAAACGTATACATGACTGGGCACCAATAAGATGAAAGTCATCCTCTTCATCAACATTATTTGTTCACAAAGCTCACATGGCGATGGCGTTGTCGTGACCAAGGATCAGCAAAATGACAGCCACCCAAATCTATCTACACCACCATATTGCATATGGACAAGCAAATAACGTATTTGATGACGATGACCTGCAAAGCACAACTTAATCAGAGGTGTTTTGCAGGCTAATCTTACAGATATAATTAACCAGATGTGCCTAATATAACAAGGCCTTAGAATCGGCAAACTACACAATTTCTCAAGTCAGACCTCTCCTTAAGCATCAACGTAGAAGACGAAAGAAGGCAAAACTCCATGTATCATGTATTTTATAAATTCACAGAATTAATGAAATACATGGTTCCTCAGAAACCTGTATGTGTATTCTATTTGTCTTCATTTTGTTTTCACGAACAATCCCCCGTATGGAATGATCCCCACCTTAAGAATTCTTTTTTTAACTTTATTTCTTTGAGTTGGCATAGAACATCCCATTTTGCAAGACTGTATTTTTCTTTTAAGATTGTCACCTTGCTAAAAGAATTTGGATCTGAAATAATCTAGTTTCTTTAGCATTCCTCGTGATATTTCGAAGAATGACCTCGGAAGGCTGCATGAGCACCAGTCTGCTGCTAACAGACATGTTTTCTTTACCATCTGCTCAACTTTTTCTTATAATCTTTTTCTACTATGTTTCAATCAATGTTTCTCAACTTTCTATAAACAAAAATTTGACACGAAACTAATAAATATGGTACTTCTCATAGACTCATGAGGTCGATCTGGTTTATTGCATTGGGTCTTGGAAGGGATAGCCGGTCTTGGAAGGGATAGCCCAGCTTGAATGATGAAGATAATTAACATCCACCAACTAATAAGAATGTATGGCATGTACAGTTGTAACCGAATATTATGAGGTTGCCTACTTACAATTATCACTTCTTGACAGGGCCGGTTGTTGGTAAGTCCTAGGACTTCCCAACCTTGCCAGCGTTGAGAAGTGGGGTCTCGTCTTCCTTATAGATACTAGTGGACATTGGCGCGCTATCGCGCGCCACGAGGAAATAACGGTGCCAGTAGAAAGGAGGCGTTGAGTGTGATAATAATCAGTATGGTAACGTAGATATTGATTATTGGAGTAATGTTGTATGATATCTAGTTGTAAGAGCATGGTATTGTGAATCTTGAATTTTGTAGGGTGGACTAAGATATATTACAGAGGGAGGATGATGTGTTCAAAAATACAACAAAGCGTTTATTTACAGTATGGTGGGATTATAAAGTTTGGGATGTAGATTAGGGAATTAAACACCCATAGAATAATACATAGATTTTACATGTATATGGTAGTAATTGGATTCGGCGGTGATATGATGAAGTTATCATCCTTGGCTTGCCGAACCAAATGGGTAAACACCATGGTCATGGAAGATTGCTGCTCCTGTTTGAAGGCATTTGTCAACTTCTTTCATGGCTGACTTGATATGTTTGATAAGAAATAATATATACGCTTGTGAAGTTACTTGAGAATTGCAGAATCTGTTGCAAAATACATTAGTCTTGAATAGATTAGAAGTTATTGTAAGCTTGTTTATAGGTAATGCAAAAAGATTTCAATGAGCGGTCATCTCGGTAGTTTTGTATGTTGGTGTCTTCAAGATAAGATGCTGATTGAGTATTGCACGGTTGTTAACACGTGAGGTTCGAGTCTATGTGACAGTGGGTGTATAGTAAATCAGAGGATCTGTGTTTTTGAAGATATAGATATACCGTGAGATAGATGATCGCTCACTGCGAAGTTCAAGATATACATATACCGTGTGTCAGGCTTAGGACAGTGCTAAGCCGGTATACCTGGCCCTGTGGGGGATAGATGATTACGATTTACAGCACGGGGAGACCCGCATGTGGATGCGACGGATCCATTTGCTCCACGCACTGCTGTTATTGTATTTTGGCATGGGAAGTTGACCTGGAATCATCATCTGATTAAGTATAAAGTTTGGAGTGAGAGTGATAATGGTCATGTCATGGAGATCTGGATATATAGATATATTTTTTTTGTGTGATGATATATATAATGTGAGCTGAAAAGTAGTAAATGTAAATGGTTGACGAAAGGTATGTAAAGGGGTAGGTAAAACATAGAAAGGAAGAAAACTAACCTGTGTTATGTGGGTTAACGGAGTTAGCGTTTGTAATTGAATATGCATAAAGATGAGAATATGCTTGGTAAAACTGCTTTATGTTTGCAAAGGAGGCATGAGATGGATTCCGTAGAGAATGGTGGGTGTATGACAACGTACTGTCTTCTAGAGGGAATGGTGGGTGTATGACACAGATATACATAAGGTATTTATAGAGTGTTGTAGGCAGGGAAGTAGAGAAGAAGTACGTACCTGCCGAGGTGAAGGCCTGAAAAAAAAATGCTGCCTAAGATGGTAGACAAAGGGAGCGCAGAATATATATTTGATTCTACTATGTTGAGACGTAGACATCAAGGGTTATGTTAGAAGCAAGGGACAAATATGAGTATGTGGTGCAAAAAAGAGTAATATAATTAAAGAAAGAGGTGTATAGCATAGTGGTAAGAAAAAATCTGAGAAGTAGCAGTTGGAAATCCAATGTGGGATTTGGCTGAAAGGTGAAGGCGGTATTCTATCAGTATCATGGTTGTCTTAGCACTGTGATAAAAGGCAAGTGGCATGACTGGTTAATTTTCTTGGTTGAAGGTAATAAAATGGAACGTATTGCAGTAATCTAAGATGGTACAGCAAAAGCAGTTATAGTAGGTTGACCAGGTATTTACAACTGGTATTGTTGAAAAGGGGGTGAGTGTGCTTAGAGGACGAGATGGATCACACAGGCAGGAGGTGCTATAGTGGAGGGGTAATGTCTACGACGATTATATGTACAGAGGTTCATCGGCAGCAGGTTCGAGGCTAGAGTCATATTCACAGAAAAATAAAAACGTAGCCTATTAAGTTTGCTGGCACAACGAGGAAGGAACCAAGGTAGATTCCTGTGTTGTGAAGTCTTGAGCTATCCATATTGGTACAAAAAGGTCCAGAGGCGGGGTTTGTCAATCTGAAATAATAAAGAAAGAACCAGTAAGAAAGAATAGCAGGTATTAGAAGAGTAGAAGTAATAGAAGTAGTAAAGGTAGGATTAATAGCAGCAGTGAAGGTGTTGAAAGCAAGAGGACTTACAGGTAGCTATTTCTTTGAGGAAGCTTGGGAACTTCTGTTAAGTTGATGGATCACCGTGGGGAATATCAGAATGAGCAGCAGCATGGGAACGAAGTGTAGATCTTAACATAAAGAAAGTAATGATTGAATGGTCAAGATGTAAAAATAATAGGTTTAAATAGTTTATAATATAAATTGTGAGGGTAGTAGTTATTGAGAGTTTTGGAGAGCACTGACCTAGTGGTAGGGTGTAAATGGGTTTCCAAACTATCAGCATCAGGGAGAATGTGCTTGGATGTATCCTACAGTAAAATACAGCTTATTTTGAAAGCGAAATAATGACATTTAGACATTTGGATAGCCGGCAAGTAAAGTATCATAAGTATAATTAGGCTGGCAGTGGCTGGGTGTGTACACATTTGTTGAAAACAGAAGAGGTTTAGATGTAGATGTCAAGGGAATGAAGGAACTGAGTGAAGTATAATTAACCTGACCACTTGTATCTGTATGCAAGGATAAACGCCTGCGTACATCTCTTCTTTCTTTGGTATCAACAAGGTGATCACTAGATCTTGGGACATGCAAAAACAGAACGATGGTAAAGTGTAGAGTAAGCGAGTAGGTATTCCAAAGAGTAGAATATGCTTAGTGTACTTACGGAGGAGGTTGCTTGTTTTTCAGGGTGGCAACATTTGGGGATGTTGCTGGTGGTGGAGTATGCTTGATGTTGTGGTAGAGAAAGCAAATATCAGTAGAAGGTATATGATTAGATACAAAATAGGAGGTAACCAGGTGAATAGAAAAGATTAAGGATTTAGGGATTTAAGTACCTCAGATAATTCAGAAATCTCATCCTATGGATTTTTGTGTGATTCTGAAAAATCAGATGAGGATCCAATTGCTAAAACTAATTTCTGTTTGTCATGAAGGGATAAACTGGTGGACCTCCTAATTGTTGGAGCGGTAGTTTGCCGACCGTATGCACAATTAACGTGTTTCACTTCGTATGATCGCTTGGGTTTCTCGAAACATTTGCTGGTGACGTTCACTGTGAACTGGTATTTTTGCGAAACCAGCGAGGCTATTTCACTTGGAATTGTGTCAATGGAGTGGCAAGATCTGAGTAATACCTTCACGTCTTTATGAACAAGGCGACGGCCCATGTCACCAAAGAGGACAAATTCTGCTTCATCTGTGCCATCAGTTCCTATTAAGCATATCTTATATCTGCAGTAAAGATATGATATGAGTGAATGTATGTGTATACTATATTATTCAAATATGGTATGCAAAATTGGTAGAAGGTGTACATCTGTATAGTAAGGAAGCATTACTTGAATTTAGACCCTGTGCATTTGCAATGTGGACATTTGTATCCAGTTCCGTCAGGGAGCGCAGTTTTGCTGCACCGATTGCATGATGGAAAAAACCAGGATATAGATGGATCGATCCGGCAAATAGTAATGGTGCACCGGAAGCCTTGAGGCTGCAATAAAAGATATGGTAATGGATCGTGTTGCAGTACATGTTGGATAAGGCACTGAATGATCAATTGAAGTTAAAACTGGTAGTATACTTAACTGGGAAGTCGTATGGACTGATACTAAACATCTCCTCTAAAGTTTTCTGTTCTGGTTCAGCAGGTGGGAGCTGGGGAATAGGAGGCTGCTGATCCATTGCGGCGTGTTGCACAGGCTGGAAACTACCGTGGAGGCTATTGGGGTGTAGAGGGGGAATGAAGTAATTAATTGAGGAGAATGTAGTTGCATAAAAGAATAAATAGCACAATATGGAATAGTATGAAATAAAAGAGGTATGACTATGGTAGGTAAACAATACTTTGCTAGGACAGTGTGAGCTTCAGGGACATTAGGATTTATGTACCACCGGCAAGCTGTATTACCACTTAGCGAATGTTCGCCTATAATGGGAAATCACATACATGGTATTAAGTTTTTTTGTAAAAAAAGGGTATGGTAATGGGATATGAAGAGAGAACAATGGAAAGTTGTTAAGGGACAGACCTCTGTAAGATTTCATAAGAAGTCCAACAAAGATAGCCACAACTGGTTCTTTTTGGACAATTGTGTATATTTCATCAGCATTAAATTCAGAAGCTCTTTGTCCCCAAAGATACAGTTTGATCTCATAGTTGCTAAAATGGAACGGGATAAATCAGAACTGAAGAACTTTAGAGGAATATTAAAAATTTGGTTCGAACAGTAGGAGAAGACAGTAGTGATGGAGAAAAGAATGCAAGTTATAGTTTACCTGTTGTCTCTCAATGTGATAGCCCTTCGGGTTGTGGGTCTGCTTTGATTAGCTAGCTGAAGTCTGGTTGTATCAGCAACCTCAGTGATTAAACCAATAACATCTGCAAGATAAAAGCAAGGATTGAGCATAATAGTAGCAGAATGTTGGGTAATTAGCGGTGTAGGAAGCAAGTGATAAATAGATTGTGAAATAGGTATGTACCAATAAAGTGCCTGGTCTCCCCAACAAGCGTAGGCAAATCAGAGAATCGCGTTAGACTATAGGTGTATAGCGGAATGGTAGATTGGTGGCCACTGTTCTCTTCAATCAAGGTATGACAGGTAATTTCGATCATAAATTCTGAGTCAACAGGTCTGTAAGAGGGTTTTGATTTGAGCACCCTGAATCTCTTTAGGGTGTATACCTTCCCTTCAGCGAGCAAAGCTTTCTTGTCTTTGATATTGTCCGAGGCAATTTCAGCGTACATAGCAGTCCCCTAAAATAGGTGAAAGATACATAATTAGAATAGCAAATAGGGAGCAACGAATGGTAAACGGAGTATACATCTATAATAGCAAAGTAGGTTAACTGTGTACTACCTCAGCATCCAAGAGCACAAGGTCAATATGTCGTATATCACCATCATCAGATCCTCCACGATATTCCCACATTCTTGAGACTCGGGTACAGACAACCCAGTGTCTACTCCGGGGGTGTATATCTTTGAGCATAGAGGTTGACATCTGTTCTTGGATATACAAAGGTAAAACTAAATAGGCAGCACAGGATGATTAGCACCATGCGCTGCCACAGGGAATCAAGAGAAGCAAGGAGATGGAAAAATAGAAACAGAATAATAAAGTGTTTTTTTTTTGCTCTTTTCTGGATAAGAGTGTGGGAATATAGCCAATAGGTATAGAATTGAAGAATTTGTCAATATGAAAAATCTGAATTACGCCAAAAGAGAGTACACATGTAGGGAGCTAGGTTAATGGAGGGGTACAGTATTGAAAAGCGAAAGGTAAATGTATATGCATCACAGACGAAGGGGTAGATGAAGGGGTAAAAAGGGTTATGTACATACTGGAAGTAGATACAGTGTATAATAAAGGGAAGGAAACTACTGCAAAGATGAAAAGATTTCAGTGTAGACTATGTTTTTAGTTTTGGAGGCACAGGAACCATCTTCATTCTCAATTAGAATTTTAAGGCCTTTTCTTGACGTCACTCGGGAGACGGCTACATATAGTTGGCCATGCGTAAATACAGGGTTCTTTAGGTAGACACCAACATTATCTAGCGATTGGCCTTGGCTCTTATTTATAGTCATAGCATAACACAGTTTAACAGGGAACTGACGGCGCTGCAGTGTAAATAGCATTTTGTTTTTTTGTGATGACAACACTATCCTAGGAATATAAACAGTCTGGCCTGTATTTGTCCCTGTTATAATAACCGCTTCAATCACTAAGTCACCAAGGTTTGTAATTATGAGTCGTGTTCCATTGCACAATCCTTCTGTTTGGCTAAGGTTACATAATAACATAATAGGTACATTTTTTTTAAGAACAAGACGATGATGTGGGAAATTGGCTAGTTTAAGCGAGTTGAGGAACTCGACAGGATATAGTAAATCTGCATCTCCGAATGTGTCTGTCGATTTACAGATTGTATCACAACTTAAGTATTCCTTTTCATTGCCTGGTACGAGCATCAACACAAACAAATTTACTTCATCTGCAATTTCATTTGTTGGGGTTAATACAGCACGTTTACATAAATACGATGGATCAGCAAAGTTTGATTTGAAATTTGGGTAGACAGAAGAAACAATCGAAGCAATTCGATCATGATCAGTATCGATTAATAAATCAGGTGGTATATCTATCCAGACTGGTTCGATATCAGCACCGTGTGTATCAGTACGTAGTTTTCCCTCACCGAGGTCAAGGGCCCATTTGCTAAACTCAGCGATCTCAGACTGAGCATCATGACTAAGATCAGGAGAGAATAATCTCATATTAGTCTGAAGTGTGAGTACTTTTACATGGTGCCATAATGGAGAATTAGTAATCGAAGCATTTACTATTTTAGCTCTAGTGCCACCTTCTATGACAGGAAGAATCTGTCTTAAATCACCACCGAGTACGACAACTTTACCACCGAAGACAATGCTGGTTGCGCCAGGGTTGTCGACAGATATGATGTCACGGAAAGTTCTATCTAATGTCTCAAAACATTTTCTATGTGTCATAAGAGCTTCATCCCAAATTACTAATGATGTCTTAGTAATTAAATCAGCTAGCATGGTGCCTCGTTTGATATCGCAAACTGTAGTAGAGTCAATACTAAGTGGGATTTTAAAACGGGAATGAGCAGTTCGACCACCTGGTAAAAGAAGAGCAGCTACACCAGAGGATGCAACAGTGAGGATTATCCTTGCTTGTGCTCTTAAAGATGTAACAATTGCATTCCATAGAAAAGTTTTAGCAGTGCCACCAAAACCAGAAACAAAGAAAAACCCAGGTTTGTCATCAGAGACACAGGTAACAATCTCTGTGAAAGCCCGTAGTTGTTCAGGATTTAAATGGCTATACAATGATGCAGCTTCTATCTCCAGTTCAGGCAGATTGTAAGACATTTCATCATCTATCAATCTGTTTGAACAAAATGCTGAATTGTAGTCGGTTTTAGCAGGAAGGTTGAAATCTTGTATATTTGAACCACGTCTACTAAATAATAGAGAGATTTCATCAAGCACCATGTCTTTTAATTCATTTAAAGGAAGAACAAAATTCTGATTACGCACAACTTGGTTCATACGACGCTGGATATCGTCTCCCAAGTAGACCCATATGTTTTCAAAAAAAGAATATTCATCTTTGATATCACAAAATAGAAGCATAGTGACAAAAAGCTATCTAAGCTGGCTGGAGGAACCCCATGTAGCAGCCTCGTTAAAAGCAGCAAGCCATTCAGAATCGTCGCCTAGAAGACCACGGGCAGCACACGCTTCTTTGAAAGTTCTATAAACTATTTCGTTGTACGTTCTAAGATCTGCGTAGCTCTTTGCTCCTTTCACAATCATTAGCAACATTCGTAAGAAATAACGTTCACCAGCACTTGGGTGCACAAAGTATAACCGGCCTATCTTATAACCATGGAGCCTTTCACGCCACATTCTATCTGTGTCATCCCATGTAAATTTAGCGGGGAATTCATAGTAAGTCATGGTATGGCCTTGTGGGTATCTCTGATTAGCAATAAACCACTCAGTCAGCATGGTTTGCTTAAATCGGTCGTTTTCGACAATGTTAGACAAGTTGTCTGTTTCTCTATAGGTGACATAGTTTTCGTTAGGTAAATGGACAGGCAGCCTCTCTACAGCTGGAACATGCGCATGTATATCATAGCCAAAAATGCGCCAACACGCATCCTGCTCACAAATATACCGACAATCTAAATACTCTTTGACCTCATTGATAGTTTTTGTTGTGGGATCAAACAGTGCGGCTTCATTTGTTCTTATTCGTTCAAGATAAATTTTTGCACAATCAGGTCCTTTTGTTACATATTTAAACAGATATTTTAAAACATGGGTTTTGTTACAAAATTCAACATTTATATGAGCCTGAAATTTCTTTAGAATAGGTATGTTGTAGGGGACTACCCATCGGTTATCTAAAGCAACTCTGCCTTTTTTAATATATCTTCCATTTTGAGGACGTTTATACAAAGCGAATCCTTGATCATCAATTCTTGTTTTGTCAGAAAAAGATTTTGGATAACCTTTAGAACATACACCATTTTTCATGCATGAGCAGCTTGGGTCATCTGGTCCACATGGACCATGCATCATGTGCTCTGCAACGAGAGCATAACCAAGAGGATCAACCTCTGGGTTTGGAATTTCAGCACTGATAAACGAATCTATGATGTCTGCTGTAGGAACTGATGTGTAGAGGCGAAGCCATATAAGAATATGCGAGTGCGGCAGTCCACGTTTTTGGAATTCAACGACGTGCAGCACTACCGAAACACGACAAGGGGAATCGCACGTGAGTTAATAAAATAGGTAAGAAGAGTATAGAACACAAAGGTAAGAAGGGAAGCGAATATAGTAACAAGAAAGGATGTATAGAAGAACACAAGAGGTAACACACCTGCGTTAATGGGTCCAAAGGCTGAGCCATCCTTGATATCTGCTAAAAGGTCCTGTAATTTCATATGGTAGACTCTAACAACAAGGTCATATCTATCTGTGTACTTTTGGCCTGGCTCAAGTCTAAGAGCCTCAGCAATTTCGGGCCACTTTGGATTCGATGTGAAGGTTAAAAAGATGTCAGTAGGACCGTAGACTCTAGTTATCGCGACTGCATCATGGAAATTCCGAACCATATATCGTCTACCACCAGTGTATAGTAATCTTGCATAGTCATTTTATTTCGAGTATTTGATCTTGTTAGGTTGGCGCCAACATAGGGAACACCAACTTGGAAACCACGTTCACCATAAGGGAATAGAAGCGGGTATTGCAAAGCCATAAGGGCAGGATGCAACACTGATATTCGATGAAGGGTATCATCAGAACAATGAACTATTATATCACGTTTGTAGGTCTCAAGAGAAAAATCACCAACAACCAACAAAGCTAGCTCGTTACACGTCGGCAAATTGTACTGAACAGGATCGCCTTCACGAGCACCAATAATTCTAATAGCCACATTTTCTTCACCATGGTCATTTAATATATCTTTTGCCATTCTAAATGTCTTAACCAAAGGGTTATGGTCATCCAACATCTGCAACAGTCCGTGAATTATATTTCTATCTAAGTCAGCTTCTAACCTCTCAGATGTATCTAATGCATGAATTCGATTTGTTATTTCATTTTCAGTATCATAAATGTACAGCTCGACGAACTGCGGAGGCTCGCCGGCTGATGGAAGCAAAGATCCAATACGATGGTGGATCTGACCATTGATACGAAATACATATGGTCCACGAGACCTATTTATAGCGTGGTCTATTTTGGCACCCATTGAAGTGAAGGCAAATAAACAGTTATATTGGCGAATATGTCTAAGGAAATTTTTGCATCGAGTATTGCCATTGAATTTGATAAGATTTCGAAGGTACGATGGTGGGTCTTTAAATGGGGGTATTCGTACTCTCCCATCTCTGCAGCAAAGGTTATACGCTGGTGTAGAACCTCTAGCAGAGGTGGATCCTCGTACTCTTTCAGGATACCAAAACAATGCATGGCAATGTTGACACTCGAAATCAGACGAACCATAGTATGATCTTTCCGGATAAGATTCTGACAGATAAGAAAAGGGACAGGGGAAGGAAGTGAGGGAAAGTATAGAAGACTAAATACGGAGGAATACATGTAGGTACCATGGTGTATATACCTCTAAGGTAATCAATGTATTGCTGTGTAAAGCTTGCATACACATCAGTTATAACACAGCCTTCGGTTGGACCTACGGTTTATCAGGGAATTGAAAAGCATCATTTACTATCCATTTATGAATCTTAAGGGGGGAAACCGTCGGTTGGATAAGTAAATACCTGTCAACCTGTGCCGTTTGAGCCTAAATAACCTGAGGCGCTTATGGCGATTCTCTCTGGCTACATCTGATGCTACAGTGGGTAGAACGATCTCTCCTATTCCTGTTTTAAAAAACATGGGGTTCCGAACGCGTCATCAGCACAGGAACATAGGAACCATGGTAGGAATGCAGGACAACTAAAATAAATATACATACTTGGTCTCTTACATGAACCTCGGGCCATTGGAAACGCCGGGTTTTTTTCTACGGGTTATAAGGAAACGTGAAAGGGAGGGAAAACCCGAAGAAGATGTAAAATGAAGTAGGAAAACAAGGTAAATAAAGGCCGCTCTAAAAACAAGCGTAGCAGACTAAATTGTAGGAGGAAAAGAGGAGATTGACACAATCAGCTGATTGGAACAACGTACGTGTTTAATCAGTAAACGAGGAATAGATATTACACTGGGAAGAACAGTATGCAACAAACGAGGGGGAGTATGGCACTTGGGTAAACTCACATTATAAGAGGGAAAAGGTCAGCCATGAGAAGCCGGCGAAGTTCATTTATGTCGGAGGGAGATAGAACCCGGCCACAAATGAATGGGACAATAGAGCTGAGCCGATGTATTGCACTGGCGGCTATCTGGACAGCTGACTGTGCTACTCTTCTATAATACAAAAGACCTTGGTAGCTATAATCGAGGACAACAAACCCATACAGCATCTGTAGGAAGGTAACAGCTTGGAATGCCGTCTGCTCATAAGGGGCCATATACGTGATGTGAGGAGAACTCCAAAAGAACACATGGCGAGGAGCAGCGGCTACATCAAACGGTGGCATCTCTATCTCTACGCCAGCCAAAACAGACCCATCATGACCGACCTCACATAGGTAAGAAATAGAGACTGAGTCGCATCGACTAACTACAGCTTGTAACAACGAAACATAAGACGCCCCAACCACAAACATTCTAAACTAAAAATCTGAAGTTGGCACCTACGCGATGGGGGAAAAACACATAGGGAAAGTGGGGGGGGGGGCGGTGGCAAAAGAGGGAGAAAAAAGACAAGGAGGGAAGAAAAGAAAGCCGCAAAAAATAAAGTTGTTTGTTAGAGCGAGCTTCATAACAACTATCATATGTAATAAACAAGTATAAATCACTAATAAGGATATAGATAGATAGGTGGTTACGATATATTACCTTGATCACAATAGATTAAACCGCGTAATCCCAGAAGTAAGTGAGGAAATCAAAAGCTCCAGAAAGCACAAGGTAGATTAACTACACAGAGCAGCAATAGGGATGAACCTTCAGATGCCAACCCTGCAGAAGAGGTGACACAAAAGATTACTGTCAACAAACAAATTTAATAGAAAAGATGGATCAAAAGATGTAGGCAAGCAACATCAATCGGCAACAAACAGATGACAAAAGTACATTAGAAGCTGGCAAATCACAGACAAAGAACTAACAATGAGCAACAGAGAAGAGGCAACAATGAAGATCATTTGCTATAAACAAGTTTAACACAAAAGATGGATCAAAAGATGTAGGCAAGCAGGATCAATCGGCAACAAACAGGTCACAAAAATTGCATTAGAAGGTGACAAATCACAGACAAGGAACTAACGATGAGCAACAGAGAATTTGTAGCATTGTTCGAACATTTGTGTAGACTACATAAAAGAGCATTCTGTTACCTAAATAGCAACCTAAACAATATGACAAAGCAGGATCAATCATCAACAAACAGGTCACAAAAATGCATTAGAAGGTGACAAATCACAGACAAGGAACTAATGGTGAGCAACAGAGAATTTCTAGCATTTTTTGAGAATTTGTGTAGACTACATAAAAGAGGATTATGTTATCTAAATAGCAACCTAAACAATGTGACAAGCTGGGTAATATCCAGGAAAGTCGTCAACAAACAGGTCAAAAAATGGATTAGAAGATGACAAATCACAGACAAGGAACTAAGAGTGAGCAATAGTGAATTTCTAGCATTCTTTGAACATTTGTGTAGACTACATAAAAGAGGATTCTGTTATCTAAATAGCAACCTAAACAATGTGACAAGCTGGGTAATATTCAGGAAAGTCGTCAAGAAACAGGTCACAAAAATAGATTAGAAGATGACAAATCACAGACAAGGAACTAACAGTCAGCAACAGAGAATTTCTAGCATTCTTCGAACATTTGTGTAGACTACATAAAACAGGATTCTGTTATCTAAATAGCAACCTAAACAATGTGACAACCTGGGTAATATCCAGGGAAAAGGATGCTTGTGTATGAACCAACAGGTAACCAAAATTGAAACACAATACATAAAGAATGAAGCTCTACATCACCTTGATTGTAACTGTTTAAGCCGCAAGAAGAAGCACCAGAATTAGATTAAGAAATGAGATCACCCAGAAACGACCAGGTGGAAAAGCCACAGAGAACATACAGAGGCAAGGCCTCTACATACCGAATCTACAAAATTAGCAACAAGTAAAGTTAGCAATCATCGACAAATTCAAGGTAAAAGACAGGCTGAAAAAATGGAAAACATGAAAATCGATGGCTACCAGGTATGTGGTAACAACGCATCAGAAGAAAAATAAAATTACCAACAACAAACGCTGGGAGAAGCAATGGGCAGCCTTTCCTAACTTGCAAAGGGCATGTGAATCTAATGAAACCGTATTCTCTAATGCAAGTAGCAATCTAAGCAAGACACAAGCTGGCGTCCTCTGGAAAGAAGGGCGCTTGTGTATATAGCGTGATGTAATCACATTATAATTCGCTAAGCAAATGAAAAACTTCTAATAAATCTGCAAGAAAGAATAGAGGGTGCACTAAACGTTTAAGGTACCGAACATCTGCAATAACAAAACTCACCTACATAACCAAACCACATGACCGCTAACCCAGACTAACAGAGCAGAACCAAGATGGTGGAGCACCGCATATACATAACAGTGGAATCAACGTAGGTAATTAAGCAACATAAGCTCTAACACAGGCTCCTAAAGCAGCGTGCCCCGGCTACACATGGAGGTATGAAAACACAGGGGGGAACCATGACAAGGAGACCGTGAGAACACACAGGATTATCAACATTCAATCGGTAACAGTAACCAGATAACAAACAAGGAATCCATATTCTATGAGCCGAAGATATATACCCATAAAAGGAATAAAAGAACTAACCTTCGGAGTAGACCAGTGGCCGGCGTATACCCAAATGATCAGAGACGGTACAAGCATCCACACTAACATTAGAACACAGCAAAAAAAACCGAACGGCTAAGAAAGAAAACAAAAAAAGCCCGGGAGTAAAAAACAGCTAGAAACAACACTAATCCCTACCCACGCCTTGCATACCTGCCGCCGGGTGCAAAAGACGTGGACGAACCCGTAGCACAATACAGCAGGAACGAACAGAGCTGTAAGATGAAAAGCACCGATCTCCGGAGCTGGAACGGGTCAAAAAGAAAAGGAAACAACGAACAAAAATTACAGGTCGAACTATAGACAGCGCAAACCGCATAAATAAAGCAAAAAGAAGGACGGTTAAAACAGCAGGGAAGAAGAAATCCAAGAAACAAAGTTTAGGATTTTTTCTCGTTAAATAAATGCGAACGAGAAAAAAAAGGTGAACAAAGAAGTAAGGAATAAACTAAAAAGAAACATGGACAAAATGTCGGCACAAAACAGATCCAAAAAGACAGAGGCTGATGAACACTCACACAACAAAGGTAAAAAATAAATTAAAAAGAAACATGGACAAACCTCTGGCATAGAACGGAGTTAAAAAGACGCAGCTAACAAATATACCGAAAGCAACGACGGCAAAAACGCCGGGCCCGGGTGCAAAAGACGTGGACGAACCCGTAGCACAATACAGCAGGAACGAACAGAGCTGTAAGATGAAAAGCACCGATCTCCGGAGCTGGAACGGGTCAAAAAAAAAAAGGAAACAACGAACGAAAATTACAGCCCGAACTATAGACAGCGCAAACCGCAGAAATAAAGCAAAACGAAGGACGGTCAAAATGGCAGGAAAGAAGAAATCCAAGAAACAAAGTTTAGGATTTTCTCGTTAAATAAATGCGAACGAGAAAAAAAAAGGTGAACAAAGAAGTAAGGAATAAACTAAAAAGAAACATGGACAAAATGTCGGCACAAAACAGATCCAAAAAGACAGAGGTTAATGAACACTCACACAACAAAGGTAAAAAATAAATTAAAAAGAAACATGGATAAACCTGTGGCATAGAACGGAGTTAAAAAGACGCAGCTAACAAATATACCGAAAGCAACGACGGCAAAAACGCTGGGAGAGAATAAATGGAAAAAAGACCTAAAACCCAAACGCCAGGGATTCGTAGGCTGGACAAAAAGAAAGGTACCATTTTCCTATTAACAAATGCCCATCTCTTTTTTGTTTTGGGGGGAAAAAAGATCAACAAACAAGGACACAAGCAGAGTAGATCGAAGCCTAACTCAAAGCAACGGGAGACAATAGAGCCAAGAAACAAAGAAGTACTATAAATCCGAGACAAAGAACACCAGATCCGTAAAATCCAACAAATAAAGAAGTTGCACAAACCAAAGGAATAAGAAAGAAATCCACACGGCATGTACACAGCAGGAACACACAAGAAGGATCCGATCCAAACAAAGAAGGTGAACATCACCATCCGGCGAGCACGCAAAGTGAACGGAAACCCACCAGAGAGGAAACTGGAAGGGGAAGCGGTAAAGCTCAGGAAGCGAGCAGTCAAGAGAACCAGCGATAGAGAAAACAAAGAGGAGGGCATTCACCAGAGAGGAAAGTGGAAGGGGAAGCGGTAGAGCTCAGGAACCGAGTAGTCAAGAGAACCAGCGACGGAGAAAACAAAGAGAAGGGCCAATCCCCCAGACGAGGCAGCGATTTTACCGACGCACGCACCCCACGCGGGCCACAGCGTACAAACGGCACGATGACACGTGGACCGCACCAGAAACCGCAATAAAGAGGAGGGCCGGGCACCTAACCGCGAGCAGGAGGCAACAGGAGACACACGATGCAAGCATCCGACAGCCGCAAGCAACGAGTCGATGTGGCCAGGTGAGGAGCTGAGAAGTTCACGGGGAATTATGGTATAGATACTAGTATAACTAGTTTTCCCTTCACTAAAGCAATTGTTTATTAGAGTTCCTCGTGGTGGTTGTTATGATGCAGGGATAAGTACACTACTATAGAAATTTTTAATACTGCCGACTGTAAAACCTCCTTCACTGTTATTTTTAAGTCAATAGTGAACAACGGACGATGATAATCCCCGACTATCATTGTCGACCTAGGGACCGGCAGTGAAGTTCACTGCTGGCTAAAGGCTTCAGCCGACAGTGATAGTCTTATCACTGCAGACTGAAGCCTTCAACTGGCAGTGATACAGTCGGCAGTGATAGTCGGTTATCACTGCCAGCTAAAGGCTTCAGGTAGCAGTGTTTGTCGGTCCCTGATTCAACGTGTTTGTGGCCAAAAAAAGCAACAAAAAAAATACAACCAGAGGCACCCGACCGACTACTGCTCGCCCACCCTCGATCAGAAGCTTGAGTACCGATCACTGCTCACTCGCTATTTTTACACACGAGTTCCAGGACTTGAACTCATGACCTCGATCAGAAACTCTGTGCGCGTGACCTCTCTAACCATCTAACCTCTCATTCGTTCTTGAGTCCAATAGCAAAATCAATCCTTTTGACATCTTTTGATCGAATGTTTGAACAGCTATTTGCACATCTAAATGATCATAAATGAAAAGTTTATCAACTACAAAGTTATACATCCCGTCGAGTTTATAATGTTAATATAAAGTTTGTCTCCATCCAACTCCGTATAAAAAAGTTTCTATTCAATCCATACAGTGTTCAGTAAAACAACCATAACTTTTGCATACGGAGTCCGATATCGACGTTCTACCTCTACTTTCGTAGCTAATGAGAAGACGCATCCGAAAATAAAAACAATTTTTTATAATTGTACCTTTCTTGACTTCCAAATAGGCTCAGAAGACCCTCGATAGAACCTCTGAAGTTTCTGGTCGAAAATTAACCTTCTCCGATTTGCCTGAAAATTTATGGAGACATAGTATTACGTCTGAAAGTTACTGATACGTAAACGTTTCATCAATTCGAGTTACCAAACTCACGATAAAAAAATTTAAATTTGCATTTTTCAACTTTGTGATCATGTGTGTGTCTTTTTTAATAATTCCTACTAGTGTTTTACACTAGATCCAAGCCAAAAATTTGTGGTTAGATATTTACCTACATCTGTACTAGTTTTAGAGACTTATTTGTGCATCTATATGGTTTAAAATAAAAATAAATAAATAACTACGAAGTTGTAGATCTTGTAGAGGACTATAATTTTCATATAAAATTTGTCTTCATCCGATTTTGTATGAAAATATTATGAATTTTTTAAAATGAGTTGTCATCGACCACAGCTGAAACATTGTTAAGATTATTTGGGCATTTAAATTACCTCACATTAAAAAAATTCAACTATAAAGTTGTAAATCTCGTCGAGGGCTACAATTTACATGTAAAGTTTTTTCCCATCCAACTTAATATGAAAAAGTTATAAATTTTTTAAGATAAATTATCATTCATTATCATTGTTGGCTCATCACACGAACCAGCAGTGATATACATTATCACTGCCAGTTCATAACACGAACCGACAGTGATACTTGACGAACTATCACTGTCAGATCGTGGCTAGAATACGCAGTGGTAGTTCAAGTATCATTGCCGGCTAGTGCCCTTATCTAGCAGTGAAGCATCACTGCCAACTCAAATCATCAGCCGCTAATGATGCCCTTCATTACTACCGGTTCATAAGCCACATTCGCTGATTCTTCCCGCGTGACTTTTGAACCGGCAGTAATGCCTCATCAGTGCCGGCTCATTAGCAATCGGTAGTGATGGGTCGGTATATAAGTTTGGTTTTGTAGTAGTGATAAGATTGGATTTCTCCACCTCTTCTCCGGCGATGGCGACGACTCCGACGAAGCGTGTGGGAGGTTAGCTTTTCTCCATCTCTTTGTAGTAGAGTTGGAGAAATTTATTATCCTCTTGTGCGGGTTGCTGTTCCAGGTTGACGGTTTCATCGTCGTCAACCGCGGATTTTGTTTCTATGCTAATGGATATGGTGAATCCGTGGAAGGTGTTATAGATTTGATCATTTACCCCCTTTCGGCAAGAACACCACCGATATTCGTTTAGAGTTTTAGATACGTCTTGAAAGTGAATTCTAGACGTCGGTTATTGCGGCTATCTAAGGTTTAAGGTTCCTAATCATAATTGGTACAATATTTCAACTCCAGTTTGATGATTTGCTTCACTGAGCTGCTACAAGGGAGGTGAAGAACGGCAGAGGTTGCCGGAGGTGAAGAAGATGCCTTAGTTGTATTGTCTCTGTAATTTTTTTATTTCTTAGAGACCTCTATGTAATATCAGGATGTATTTCTTCCAGATTTAATATAATTCCAACCCAATTCGGAAAAAAAAAACAATGTATGGCAATCTAACGTAGGCACGGGCTTCTGTCCTCGAAATAACACCAATAAACACAGCATGCATTCCTCGCAAAAAAAAAAAACATTGTTTAGGCTGCAGTATACCAAGCCTAGACAGGCGTACCCTCTTTAGTTCCTTATACTAAACGGGCTGGATAACATGAGATATTTAATTTAGTCATTATACTGAACAGACCAGTAACTCGCGAAACGGCCTTTGGTAGAGTGGTATGATTCTCGCTTAGGGTGCGAGAGATCCTGAGTTCAATTCTCAGAATGCACCACTTTTTGTTTCTTTTTTTCTCTCCTTATCTGTTCCCTTCCTTTCGTCCTCCTCGGCCAACCTTTTGTAATTCTGGGAATGCTTTCTATCCGCAGCAGATCAGCACCGAAGCAGACGTGACGTCACGAGAACCCCTCTGCCTGGCACAGGCGCGTCGCTGAGGTGGGCCGCCGTTCAGTGGCGTGGCACCACTCGCCACCGGCCATGTGCCGGACTGCAGCCACACGCATGTGGTCCCGACACGCCATCGTCGCACTGATATCCCTCGCGCCTCGTGCCGCCTGTGCCCCTCCCCGGCGTGCCTACTTTACCATCCCGTCGATTCCTCGCGCTGCCATCGCCGGCAATGGCGGCTTCCGGTGTCAGCGTAGCCGCGCGTCGCCTGGCGCCGCTGGTGCTCGCCGCCCTCCTGCTCGCTCCCTCTTCTTCCCTCGCGCTCCCTCGAGCCAACCGCACCGTGAGTTCTTTCTCTTCCACTCCACGCTAGCTAGTATCAAGTACCAGTAGCGAGCAGTAACGGCTGACGAGGTTTTGTGCGTGAAGGAGGCGGCGGCGGCGGCCGGTGGGAGTGGGATGCGGGCGTGCACGTACACGCTGAAGGTGAAGACGAGCTGCGCGTCGCCGCGGCGGACGGCGGACGCCGTCAGCGTCGCGTTCGGGGACGCGTACCGCAACGAGGTCCACGCGCCGCGGCTGCCCTCCGGTGGCGAGGTGCTCGGCCGGTGCGCCACGGACACCTTCCGCGTCAGGGGGCCCTGCGGGTACGGCGTCTGCTACCTCTACCTCCGCCGCGCCGGCCGCGACGGCTGGGCGCCCGAGTGGGTGCAGGTCCTCCAGCCGGGCCCCGGCGCCGCCGCGGCCACCTTCTACTTCGGCGACCCGCTGCCGGGCGGCGTCTGGTACGGCCACAACCGGTGCCCCAAGGCTGCCGCCGAGGCGACCACCAACAACTCCTCTGCTCCGACTCGGGACTGATCCGTCCTCTCCTCCCTCTTCCATGGATTGGCGTGACGGCCGTGTACTCTTCTTTGGATCAACAATAAACTAGCATCCGTTTGCGCTTACCATCAATGAACTTTTTTTCCATCAATAAACTTGCATCCTTATTCAGCAACAGCCCGGTCCTCAACCCGGCTTCGCCTCTTTTCAGCTACATCTATGTATTTTAGTCCGTTGGACTTTCTTCTCTTTTTAATATAAAAAAATAGTTCTCCTGCTGATTAAGTTTCAAAAATATTCAGCAACAGCGATTACAATAGTCTTAGCAGTGTCAATAAAATCGCAGATTATAGCTGATTTTGTCCCTAACGTTGAAGACCTTCTCGAGGCTGTCTATCTGTCATTAGCATGATTTTTGTTACAGGAATCATGGATTTTGCAAAACAAACGATCAGGATGCTGATTAGTGTGACAGTCTGACAGAACAAAAAAAACAAGGCACAAGAGTATTAAAACAGGCCCGCAAGTTGGTAATGGGCGTCTACTACTAACAGTCACTCTGTCTCTATGTGTTACCGGGCCTGCAATTTAACCCATTAAGGGGACGGGCCAAAATCAGAAACCCAAAACTTTTCAACAATTGGACCGCCTGATTGGGCCACTTATACATGATTTTGGAGTAACAAGAGAACGTAAGAAAATTGACCCTTTAACATAGACAGGAAATTGGCTAGAGCGCGAACTGAGCTCAATTAGTTATGGTTGTTGTGGTGGAACCTATGCATAGCACAGGTGCTCGTATTTTATTAAAATTTAATCTAGATGAGAGGAATAGTACAAGCACACATATGTGCGTTAAGTAGTTAAAGCGTATGCTCACATTATGTGAGATTATGTCTCCAATCTCTACTATATAAAGTAAGAGTTAGTTTGTGCGTCACCACTCCCTTCCCTACTCCCACCTAATAAAAAAAAGATAAAAATCATTGTATAATAAAAAAAACTAGACAACCTCTCATCTCATGTAATGAAAACAAAAAAACGGCCTTTTTACCCGCTTTGCCATCCACTGCCTTGCCGGATGCTTACTCTACACAATTAATGAACTAACTAGATCCATCATAGGCAGGATTGCTCTCGCAACGTGGGGGCGACCCATGATAGGGTTTCCCCTGCCACCGTCGCTAGTGGCTACCACTCCCGCACCCCCCTCCTACATGTTCCAATCCCTTCTCCAAGCCGCAGGAGGCACAACGGTAGCACGGCGGTGACCCACGCTTTGGTCCCAGCCACAACCGCCCTCCCCCCGTCAAGCCTCAAGCCGTCGTCGGAATTCATCCTCTGCTCGTCTGCTCACTAGTGAAAAACCTACCACCAGCCCTCCTTCCCACCTCCTCCCCTCTCACGCACATGAACCTGCGCTCCCCTGGCAGGCACCTCTCACCTGAGGTGTAGCCATTTCCCCCAATCGGATCCCACCTTGGCTCACACAAATCTGCCATGCTGGGGACCTCCATCTCTTCCACCGCACTGGATCCGCCGATTCCAACCCTAGAGCTCCTTGCGTAAGGGGTTTCACACTTCACTTCCTCGTGATGCCGACGGTGGAGGAGAAGGGCAAGAAGGCTAGGACCAACAACGCTAAGGAGGGTGCGAGCACATCGATGGCGCTCTCCTGCACTCCATCGAGAAGCTCCAAGAGACCGAGAGGGCATGTTTGAGGGTATGTTTGATGATGTTACATTGGTTTCAAACCAGTCTTGGAACCAGATCCCTAGGTCGTCTGGTTTTCTTTTGATCGTTCTGGTCGTGGTCACGAAGAAGACTTTTCAGCCACCTTAGGCCTCGAGTTCTTTGTCTCCATGTCGGGCTAGTGCTGAGCCACCCCGAACGATTCCAGTCTTGGAACCTTCCTTGGGGCATCCCTGAACGGTGATGGTTCTTTCAGGTCCTGGAATCTTGACACATTGAAAAGCGTAGTGTGCGGTAGCCATGAATTTGGCTAGGGTTGGTCGTACTAAGATGGCATTGTATGCCATCTCAAAATCGACTACGTCGAATTGGAATTTCTCTGTCTGAAAGTTGTTGGGCTTCTTAAAGATGATGGAAAATGATATCTGACCGATAGGCATGGCCGAAGATCCAGGTACTATGCCGTGGAAAGTCTAAGTAACCAGCTTGATGGCGGATCGAGATATTTGCATCGCATCGAGTGCACCTATGAAGAGGATGTTCAGAGAATTTCAACCGTCAGTTAGCACTCGAGTAACCTTACAGTTGTTGATCGTAGGCTCAACCACTATTGAAAAGTGGTGTGACCGTACGAAGTTCTCTGGGCAGTCATCTTAGTCGAAAGAGATTTCAACGTTTGACCATTTGATGACCCGATGATTCTTGGGGACAACTGCTAGGACTTCTCGGGTCACCGTCTTGTACTATCTCTTGGACTAGTAGAACGTGGAGCCGCTGAATATGCGGTCGACGGTCTTGTCCCCCTCCTAGTAGGACATCATGTCCGAGTCATCGTCGTTATAGTTGGAGTCCCTACTCTAGGTTATGACCTGCCTTTTTTCCATTAGCCTTGTCGACCATCAGCTTTTGGTAGATGTGGCACTACTGTAGGCTATGACTATTTGTCTGGTGAAAGTCGCACCAGAGCTTGCCGAAGCGTTCACCAGTGCCCAGTTGGTAGCCCTTGCCGCGAGATGTGCTGGGACGCTTGTCAGGAAGATCTGCCAAAACTTTGTCGGTTTTAGTTTTCTTGCCTTTATCTCCTTTGGAGTTCTTCTTATGCTTGCCCTTCACCGAGTCATCGTCTAGCCAGGTTGGGGGCGCTTGATACCCTGATCCCTTTCTTTGATGAACAGGAGCACCTCTTTGGCATTAGCTGCCTTGTCGACAATCTTCATGAGTTCTTTAATTGTCTCGGGCTCCTTCCTAGCAACTTGCTCACCACATAGTCACCTCCTGACCCCTTGAGTAAACGTCTGGTTGACATCATACTCATTTATCTTCGGGATGGTGTTCCGGGTATTGCTGAAGCGTCAGACAAACTCGCGCAAGGTTTCCTTCTGCATCGGAATCGGCGTAGCAGTTTCCGACATAATCGACATCTACATCGGATATCTGAAGTGCTTGAGTTCGGATATTATCCAAAGCCCAGTTCCAATACTCTCAAAATTCAAAATATTATTGACATAATCATGAAAAAATCTGAAAAATATCTTGCAGAGGATCCTATAATCTAGCCCTAAACAAATTTCAATTCCAAAATTTATCTGTACAATGAGAAAAAAAAAGATAAATTTGTTTCTCATTGTACACATCATATTTTTATTTGATTTTTTCATGATAATTTGTAGTATTTTGAATTTTAGGAGCGAAAGAACGAAGTATTTTTTATTTTTAAAGGTGTCGTTTGTTCTCTCTCGATCGTTAGCCATTGTACGAGACGCCGATCAAGGGTAGGGATGTGGTTGTCTACCGGTTCCCACCTGACACGACAGTGGCACCGGGGGCGCTATGCACACTCATCGCCGTATGTAGCGTGGGGCTAGGTGCCCTCGCCGTCTTCTTCCCCTACATCGACAGGCCCGCGCTGAGGAAAGCTGTCATTTCTATTTGTGTATATGTTATCTTTAGTATTTTACTAGTTTTGCAAGTTTATGATGAACTAAGTTTAAATACGTGTACTAAACTAAATATTGTGTAAACTTGTAACAATCATAACATGTGAGTCGGTGAAGTTATGATAAACTAAGTTATATTATTTATTATTCAAGTGACCAAATATATGGAATATATTATCTCAGTTATTGCGTAGTAACTTCCTAAGTACGAATAAGTTTTTTTATTTTTGTTAGTCTTACATAATTTGTGTGGTCTCTCATGTTTCGGTAAATATTCACCGGCCGTATTCGTTTCAATTCATATTCATTTGTATTTGTTTCCAATATTATCTATAATTCTATTCGTATTCCAACTATCCATATTTAAATCTGTTTTCAATAAAAAAATATAGTTTCAAATATCATGAAAATTTGTTCCGACCGATTCGGAGCCGCGTCCCTAGTGACGTACGTGCACGCGGAACACAAGCAGACTCGTGTTGGTTGAAAAGGAGAGAGATAGAGAGAGGAATTGCCTTCGGCGTGCCGCTGATCACGTCGTGAGACAAGTGAGAGGGGCCACACAAGGGCGCACACGTCCAGCCACCACGTGGTGGCACGTGGCGACAAGAACAGTATTATCCGGTCTTATTCTTGCACGCCTCGCGGTTTATCCATTTCGATTTTCTTACGGGTGGATGGTTGGGTACTGCGGTGCCACGGCCGAATCTACTATGAAAATGAAGAGATACAGTCGAAGGAGAAACCAATTCAGTGTCAGAGACTCATGAACTAGCTTTATATTGCTCTATCCGTTTAAAAATAATAGATGTATTTTTTTCAATTTTTAAAGTTAGATTTCGACTGAAATTTTCTTATAAGATATATTATATATAGCTACAAAATTTATATAGTGTAAAAATATTTTAAATTGTAAATCTAGTTGTATAAATTTTATATATTAGATATTTTTATAATTTAATTAAATGTTAGTCAAACTACATAAAATTTGATTTAAAAAAATACATATACTATTTCTCTACGGATATAATATCTCTGTTCTTTTTATTTGTTTTATTGAATTCTACACAGTTTTCGAGATATAACTTTAATTAGTATTTTTTATAATTTAATATGAATATATACTATTTCAAGGTTTGCAGAAGAAATGTTTGTGAGCTAGTACGTAACTATCATGGGATATTGCCTCACTACTTACCACCTCAACAAATATTCCTGCGCTACTTATTTGCGTGCCTTCTTCGTTCCAATCCCTCAACAACATCATCATTGACCAAGATCCAAGCAAAGATCCAACAAACACTGCATGACGATTGCTGTCGACCCAATGACCTGAGCTCTTGCCGTCAGCCTTTCACCGCCTCACAAGTGTAGAAGTGCAAAGCAAAAGAAAAGAAAATTTTCTAGTTCA
Source organism: Phragmites australis (assembly GCF_958298935.1). NCBI lineage: Eukaryota > Viridiplantae > Streptophyta > Magnoliopsida > Poales > Poaceae > Phragmites > Phragmites australis. The sequence goes on from NC_084929.1 coordinate 5,669,786, forward strand.
AGTAGCAGTGCAGTGCTGTTCTTGACTTTTTGTGGATGGAGCATGGAACAGTAGTAGCACAGGCTGCACAGCACGAGTATTGAATCACCTGAATGGAGGAGGAGGAGAAGCAGTAGGAAGTCAAGAAAAGGCAAAAAAAAAAAAAAAAAAAAAAGAGGTGCGTCGCGTACTCGCGTTGGTGCAGCCGCTTTTGACTCCCTCCCTGACCCGCCGTTCTCCATCACCTCCTCCGGCGGCGGCGGCGAAGAAACGCAAGAGGCCGAGGTAAACGAGGAGAAAAAGGAAGGAGCGCTCGATTTTCAATCTGTAAGTCACCGCTCCCAGTCCAACGACAGCATAAATTCCAAATCACGCCGAAGAAAAATAGTATCACATCATTAGTTCATTTCCCTTTCCTTTGGTTGCAGATTGATTTTTTACCTTTTGTGTCGCCATTCCTGTTCGTTGGGTGTGGAGTTTGAGCCTTGATATCGGTCCTTTTCTGCGCTAGTGGAGTGGATTTGGACGGGTCCCGCTGAAAAATAGCACCTTTTTCTGCCTCAAGATTCTCCTCTCCGCTTCTTTTCCACGCCACACCTATTGAATCCATTGCCGTCAGCTCCGTTTTCGCGGCACCGGTTCTTTGTGAGCCTTCTTGGTGTTTTCTTGGAGGTACGGGGTACAACACCATCGTGCTGTTGGTTCAAGAAACCAGGCCGAGCTGATGAGGAGGAAGAGCGGCGGCGTGCGATTGCAATGCGCTGAGGCGGCTGCAGATTGGAGCTGCTGCTTCCTAGCCCTGCCACCTGCGAAACCTTCCGGTGTGGATGGTGATGGTGGGTTTAACCTCTCATGGACCCTCCACCAGTCCTTCCACCCGCCCGCAGGCCTCTTCGCCAGCGTGGGCCAGCAGGTGGGGGTTGGATTCCCCGGGTCTTCCACTAGCGCCCCGTCGCCGGAGACACCACGGGACCCGTACATGAAGTACGTCTCGCCGGAGGTCGAGCACCGTCTTGTTGAAACATCTCTGCCGGGGGAATGCGTGGAGTTGAGGGAGAAAGGGAAGAAGAAAGTCGTGAAGCTGAAGATTAAGGTTGGGAATCACCACCTCAAGAGGCTGATCAGTGGGGCAATTGCGGGTGCAGTGTCGAGGACTGCTGTCGCGCCATTGGAGACGATTAGGACACATTTGATGGTCGGCAGTAATGGGAATTCCACCACGGAGGTGTTCCAGTCTATCATGAAGCATGAAGGATGGACAGGGCTGTTCCGTGGTAACTTTGTTAATGTCATCCGAGTAGCCCCAAGCAAAGCTATTGAGGTAAACAACTGATCCATGGTTACAAATTTCGTCATCATCATCTTTGTGTGATTCTTTACAGTGCTTTCATTGCGATCTATTTGCAATAGGTACAATTGTTATTCACCATAATGTGGAAATCCTTGCATACATATTTTATTCCACAAAACATAGAACTCACCTGCTTACAAATGAATCAAATATTAACCCTGATTGTACTTAGTGTTAATTCCTTTGCAATGTTTCTCCACCTAGTCGATTCTGTGAAATGTTATGATTTCCCATGCTTGGGGACTGTCGCCTATGTCACAAAGCACTTACGCTTGAGGACTTGTGATCTGATTTTACTCAAACATCCTTTTTCTTGTTTCTTTTTTCATTTAGCTAGGTCATATGCCATGTGCTATTGTGAACAATTTCCATGCGATTCTGCTTAGTATAGTGCTAATAATGTAAGAGAGGCAAATGTGATGTTTATATGCCTAGGAATCCTCTGCAAGTCACCTTGATATGGACATCTTCTCTGGAATGTTGCTGTGGTATCTGCTCAAGCTGGTCTGAAAATTAGTGGCTTCAACAACGCTCTGTACAACATAAATTTAAGGACCTAACTGCTTACTATTTCTTTTAACAAGTTATAAGCTAGCTAGTTGCTTGTTCTCCAATGAAATATTGCTTGTAGATTGGAAAAGATCTCACAAGGTTTTGCCAAACATTTCATGTGTGTGCATGCATTAATATCAAAATGCAATAATTATATTAGTATGAACATTTCCAAATTCAGAATTATTCATTGGATGAAACCAAGACTTAGATCTTCAACCTTCTCTTGCTAAAACAATAGATTCCATGTTACCCTTTTTATCAGGGTATGGGCATTATCATTAGCTTAGTCCCCTCCATATGTTTTTTCTTTACTCAATTGGTTATGTTTTGTACCTCTTAACATCTGAAAGTTGGATACTAGAAGTTTAACTTTGTCATTTTGTAAGACCAAATAGCTTAGTACCCATTTGCCAAGTTGGCAATATACAAATAGCATGATGATATTCTCTTCAGGGTACCCCACAGTTGGCTTATGCTGCAGTTTTTCTAGTTGCAATAAGTGGCTGCTTCGTATTAGATAGGGTTAATAAAGATATACATAAAGGTATCATCTGACACTTTGTGATTATGGTAATGTTGGCATAATAAAAATGATTACATATTAATTATGCTTGTGGGATGGACATACATAGTTAAATGTATAAGCATCAAAATATCTGAATGTTTGTTTTGACCTTTTTTTTGCAGCTTTTTGCTTTTGATACAGCTAACAAGTTCTTGACTCCCAAATCTGGGGAGGAACAGAAGATCCCGATCCCTCCTTCACTAGTGGCAGGGGCATTTGCCGGTGTCAGCTCAACACTGTGTACATACCCTCTGGAATTGATTAAGACACGGTTAACTATACAGGTTAGTCCCTGGAACTAGAGATGTAACTATGTAAGTTTCTGAGATACAAACATGGATGGCTATGATGGTTGTTCTTTAATTCTGCAGAGAGGTGTGTATGACAACTTCCTTGATGCGATAGTCAAAATCGTCCGTGAAGAAGGGCCTACGGAGCTCTACAGGGGCTTAACTCCAAGTCTAATTGGAGTGGTGCCATATGCTGCGACCAACTACTTTGCCTACGACACCCTTAAGAAAGCGTACAAGAAGATGTTCAAGACGAATGAGATCGGCAACGTTCCAACCCTGCTCATTGGGTCCGCTGCAGGAGCCATCTCAAGCACAGCTACATTCCCTCTCGAGGTCGCACGCAAGCAGATGCAAGTTGGAGCCGTCGGTGGCAGGAAGGTTTACAAGAACATGCTTCATGCTCTCCTTAGCATTCTTGAGGATGAGGGGGTTGGGGGCCTTTACAGAGGGTTGGGGCCGAGCTGCATGAAGTTAGTGCCTGCTGCTGGGATTTCGTTTATGTGCTACGAGGCTTGCAAGAAGATACTGATCGAAGAAGATGATGAGTGAAGTGCATATAGACGTGTGTGCTCATTGCAGCTCAGTTTTGCAACACTCTGACAGCGGGCGTGTTTTGGTCTTTCTGTGAATCAACTAGTGCTGGAACTGGATGAAACTCATGACTGAGGTTGCTGCTGCAAGCAGCAGAAGTTCTTGACCCTTTTTTGTTTTCAGTTTGATCTGACTGATAAATTTACATTTGTTCCCAGATTTACTTTCGGATACTAAATGTTCAGAAAGCATGTATTTCGAAAACTCCTTGCTGGGTTGTATGAAATCATTGAAATGCCACTGGCAATCATAATTCACAAGTGGTGAAGCAGCAACTAATCTGTATTCTGTATGCAACTGTATGAGTGAAAGAAGTTTCACTTGTCTATGTTGTTTTTTTACTCTTGCAGTTAACTCAGCACGGCATGAAACAGTTCTTATAGATTAACATGTATGATCTCACAGCAATGGATTGCTCAGGAACACCAGCAAACTAACAATAACCATTGCACATCAGACACTACTCATCCAACAAATGGAATAAATCAAATATATGTTCCGAAAATGCCACGCTCAACAAGTGAACAGACCAAAACCCATTCCATCTTCACGCATCAGCATCACCCAATTTAACCAGAGCTAACAAAGGAGGGAAAAGGAAAAAGAAAAAGAAGAAGGAAAAGCCAGAGAAGTCTCTAGAACTTTCTAGGTCTGCTCCTCTTCATCACTCGTGGCTGCCTCTCCACGGGCAGCGGCCATCACCTCATCAAAGTTATCTGTCTTTCCCAACACTATCTCAACCTGTAGAAAGATATCGGCGTCAATATTTCGCAACACAGAGAACAATGCCGTACGAAAATGAACAAATCGGCAGAAGCAACAGGTTGCTTCATATCTCAATCGTTCTGATCTCTGCACAGGTTAAGGGGGGTAAATAAGAGAAAGTTCAGAATACAAGCATGATGAGGGTTGAAGAGCAACAGTGACATAAATATTGAGATAGCTGATATTATCTCGATGCGAGAACATATTTCTATGTATATTGGACAACGAAGAAAGAAAGAAAAGTTCTTACTCTTCTCGATGGCAAGACCATTGTTCTTCAGAATCTCTGCAAGTGTGACAACCGTAGATATGGCTGCAGGCAAATTCTAGATCAACCGTTGATTTTTTTTATTTTTGTATGAACTCTCATCTTGCACTAATGTAGAAAGATATACTAAAGGAACAGAATGCCGAAATACTTATTTCCATGCTTATGAACAGCGAAAAAAGATGACTTAACTATCTTGCTCAACATGTCTATGCTAATATTGCAATATATTTGGCAACAATTTCGCCCATCCATATCTGTTAACCCGAAGACAATAATGGCTTAGAATAATAGTTTCATAATTCGAACGAAATTTCTGCATTACAGAATTTACACTGTCCAACACTAGTTGCAACTTACAGCAACAAGATCTGATAACTATGGAAACCTTCAGACTTAAGAAATAATAACAAGTCTTCTGCACAAAATTGTGTAAGATTTGATTTGATGATGAATTAAGGAATTATTCAGAGTGCAAGAACAAAATTGTGCACAAAATTCACATTAGTTGCTCAGTGAGTGAAGATGTTGAAGAGTATCAAGATGATGTTGGCGACGTTCTAGGCGTGTTTCTCGGTCAGTTGCCTGTGGTGTTGTTGGACACCAGTGCTTCTGTTCCGCTGTAGATATCTTCATAGAATACAATATATGTCAAATGCTATAAGAGTTTAACGTTTATTCTATAAAAGTATTGCTTTTTTTTACTTCACTTGTGACGTCCTTATGTGTGTTGAACTTCCTGAGCACACATAAGCCGTATCTAGTTTTGGCCGTTAAAACCAGGTGTGACAAGCAGCTAAGAACCCGAAGGGTCGCGGACCACCACCCGAGCTGGTCCCCAAAGGTTCCAGATGGACTTCGTTGGGTCGAAAATCTGGAACAAATTTGGAAGAAGGCCCTAGCAACTCCGAACCAGATGGACTTCTGACGTCATGTTTATACTCACCGGAGCATGTCACCGGACCAATATTTGCAGAGAGCAAACTTTTTGCAAAGTTTTCATTTTGGACACACCGGATGATCCGGCGATCATCAAAGACCTCACCGGACAATTTTCACCAGAGAACATTTTTTTGGGTGAAAAACCTTCTTCTTCTCACCGGATAGTCTAGTGATACCCCGAAATCTCCACCGAACCACTTCTTCCAGAGAGCAAGTTTTCACTGTAAATTAACCTTCTACACACCGGATAGTTCGGTGATACCCCGGAATCTCCACTGGACTATTTCTTCCAAAGAGCATTGGATTGGCCATGTATAGTTACCTTCTCAAGCATCTTGCCAAACGCTTGGATAGTATTTCTTCAAGTATTTCAAATTGATAGTGCGAGGCATCTTATCTCCTTGTATATATTACATCATGTATGAATTCCCAGGCACAATTCCTACAACTTTAGAAGGACCTTCCCTACTAGGGGACCACTTCCCGAATTTATTATCTTTAGACCCAATAGGTAAAATTGTCTTCCAAATTAAATCCCCTTGTTGTAGGCTTTAGATACTCTCAACTTATCCTTTTCAATTTCTTTCAAAGCTTTAAGCCTTTCATCATTGAGGTTATCTACTCTATCTATCATTGAATTATAATAATCAACGACTGGCAAGTCATTTTGTCATACCACTCTCAATGCGCCAAGATTTACCTCAACGGGCAAGATTTACTCTCAAGGCCGTAGGGACCGTCTTGCTCCCAATGGTGAGATCCATGGAAATTATGCCTTTTGTCTCTGTAGGCTTGCTGGTGAAGCCATTAAGCACCAAGTTTGTCTTTTACGAGCTCTTTGTCTTCTTTTCCTAGCTTCTTGAAAACTGAATATGGCATTAGATTCACAGTGGCTCCACCATCCACTAGCATTCTCGAAATCGGCCTTCCATCAATATGCCCCTTGACATACAATAGTCTCAAATGTTGGCTTGATTCTTTGGGCTTTTAAAATATAGTTTCCTTCGGACCAAATTTAGTTGAGCAACCTCTTCATCAACAGCTCAAAACTTTGAAGGTAAAACAAAAACCATATTGATATCCATATTATCATGCAGCGGAGTGCCATCCCTAAGAACTGGAGAGTCTCCTAGCATATCATCTTCATCATCACTAGATGTCACAATAGGCTCTATGACTTGCTTTATTTTCCATTCTTGCAGAATAGGCACCATCGGCTTGATTTCATTGAATACTTGATCCCTCACCTTTTCAGCTTGTGCTTCTCCCAACAGTTGCTTTTCGTAACCTTTGTAGCCTCCTCTTTTGGGAATATGAGAGACCCCTAGGACACCATTGTGGCTATGGCTTAGTCCTGGGAAGCAAGGACTTCTCCTTTTCAACCTTCTGATCGTCTAAACTAGCGATCTGCTTTGAACTAGAAGTGGCTTCTTGAATATTTAGCGCTATAGGCTGTTGTACTATTGTAGGTGGCGCTTCCTTAAGCTCAAAATCAGTACCAACCACTCCTACAACTTCCCCTTTGTTATTGCCACTTGATCCGTCATTAGCCAATTGCTTTTTGCACTTTCCTTTCATCAACAACCAGCTGTTTTTCTTTTGGTTCCAGATCTGATTTCTCATTAGAACACTCGTGTTCTTGACATGATATACCTTCTTAACATGCCTCCTATCCCTCCTATCATTTGACTAATTTTTAGGATAAAACCGGTCTTGTCTAGGATGAGATAGTCTGTCGAACGCCGAAGGTCGTGGTGCTGTCCACCCGAGGTGAAATGGTGCAAATGGCATAGAAGGTGGTGCCCAAGGTGCACACCAACCCTATGACGGACATGGAGGACAAACCATCGGATGAGACCCCCACATCATAGGCATCGGCGACCCTAAAGGAGGGAACGGAGGTGCTGCAATATTATCCTCCCATTTGGCCGGCCTTGCCACTCTCATACTTAGCCAAAAGTGTATCAAATGTAAGTTTTGGATTCTCATGCTTCTTAATAGCTTTGTTCTTATCTTCATTCACTTTCCAACGGCCAATTTCTGGACTTTTAGGTTTGATCATCTTTGGCCTTACATTATTATCACCAATGATCACACTCTTGCCTTTAGTCGATTCGGCTTGAGACGGCCGAACCAAGACCTTCTTCCCTTCCAAATTCATCATGTTGACGTGGAATGGATCATCATCTAGCTTCATCTTAGATTTTTTAGCAAACATCAATCGTCCTTCATTAATGGCCGATTGAATCTGTTGACGAAAAACATTGCAATCATTAGTAGCATGAGAATATGAATTATGCCATTTACAATATGCATGTTTCTTAATATCCTCAAGTGATGATATAACATGATTAGGAGACAAACTAATTTTCTTTTCCAGTAACAAGAGATCATACATCCTATCACATTTAGTGACATCGAATGTGAATTTTATCTCTTCTTGTCAATTATTTTGTGGAGGCAGCTTCAATGCGGAGCACATGAATGGCTTAGATTTGGATTTCCATGCCCATTTGGCTACACACATGTCTACGCTATCATCATCTGACGAATCATCCTCATATTCAACTACATTAACACCCGGACGACCCACCTTGTGTTTTCCACTAAACCTTTGAACCTTTCTATGTTCTTTGTCACAGCTTTCTTGAGCCAGAGCCCGCTACAAAACTTGATTCACATCTGAAAATTCTTGCCCCTCTAACCTCTCTTTGATGTGTGCATGCAACCCGGCAAAAGCTAACTCAGCTAGATCTCTATCGGAGAGTGAAACATTGAAACATCAGTTTTTAGTATCTCTAAATCTTCTAATGTATTCAGAAATAGACTCACTATACTTTTGTGTAACCGATGTCAAATGAATTAACCTTAACTCTGTGTCTCCGGTATAGAAATACTCATGAAATGTTTGCTCAAGTTGTGCCCATGTACGAATAGAGTTAGGTGCAAGTGAAGTAAACCAAGTAAATGCATTGCCGGAAACTGACAAAGGAAATAAACGCAATCTTAAAGCATCAATACTACCGGCTGCACCACATGGTGCAAGAAATTGACCTATATACTCTATTGTAGTTCTACCATCTTCCCCGTTGAACTTAACAAAATCAGGGACCTTAAACCCACGTGGATATGGAATTGTGTCATAATAATTAGGGTATGGTTTTTGATAACCACATGATTCACCTTTGAGTGCTGCCCCAACTGTTCCCTCAAAATATTAGTCATTTGCTCTTTGATGCTTTCATGCCAAAAAAGTGTTTCGGCCATAGGCTGATTGGATGACGCATTAGCTGTGGTTGTGGCCCAAAAGATTATTGTTGTGGCGTATCATGAGAGTGTGAAGTCAAGTGTTGCATATGTGGAGTATTTTGTGAAGGCACATCGAAGTAAGTATCCGACAACGGACCATAGGGTATGCCGGTACCTTGTGGGGGTATAGGAGGTGTGCTATATGCCACGGTGTTGTAAGGAACTAATGGCATAATTGTTCAAATTTCAGCAGCCCGGCTATTGGCCACGTACTAAACCAGACTAGCTATGCTACATGAAGTAGTCGGAACCCGAAAAACAAATGAGGACACCTCCGGCTTGCTAGTACTCAATGTATTAAATGGAGGCATTACCATACCAACCGGACCAACATTGGGTTGGCTATGAGTTTGTTGCATTGGCATATTTTGTTTTATGGGCAAAGGTGTTGCAAATTGTGCCAATGGAACTAATGGTGTTGTCTGAAATTGATTACCATCGTTGGAATTTGAGGTGCTAGCATCATGTAGTTGGGGCTGTTTTTTACCTTTTCATCTTGCAATTCATCTTGCAATTCAATAAACAAAGCCCTAACATGACTAGAAAGTACATGATCTAGACTTTTAACCAATGTTTCACAATTATTGAACATAGCAGCACCAACAGACTGATCTACCATATGCGCAATGTGCTCTGTGAAATAATGAGTAGAATCACTTACATCGGTCTTTACCTCATGCTTGCCGTGGATGATTGAAATCGGATCGCCCCTCTTGATGACACCTTGACGTGTTTTCTGGTAGCATGCAAGCATCATCTTCTCAACCTCCCGCTTTTGAGCTTCAATAGCTTGGCGATCCTCCTCGGGAAGCTCTTCAAGTGTAGGTGAGATGATATTGTCCATGTTGATTTCGGCTCCCTCCTCCTTAGACATGGCGCAACAGTGTACAAAGGGTGTCGACGCCGAAACCCTAGGTATGGATGTTGATGGAGAACCGTCGGTCCCTAGTGGAGTCGCCAATTTGTGTTAGCACAGAATTAGGTAACACCTCACCAACACGATTTCTGTCAAGGATAGTTGTCACTTTTCGTAGTGACACGTGACATGTTTACAAGCAAACAAGTAAAGGTTTCAATCGACAACCTTGGAGATCGCCGCTCGGATGATTTATGAGCAAATCGATAAAGAACGATCACCCGAATGATAGGGATTTGAAGTAGCAGCGAAGAACTAATCGTAAATTGCAGGAAAGTAAAGGCTAAACAAAAAGTAGATGCAATAGATGCGATTGATTAATGGATATACAATCTGCCTCCACCCCTCGACTATTTATAATGGGGGGGGGGGTATGGTCTTGAACCTATGAAATCAAAGTAGGACTCTATTCCAACCCTAAACACGCTCTGTTCAGCCAAAATCACGAAAGAGATCCGAACAAATCCACAAATCCACTTTGATTCGGTTTCGGACTGAACACTGGATGGTCCAATGAGAACAAACTCCAATACATTGGATCACCCGGTGAGTTCACTCGGCCGAAACTCTAAGACTCGGTCTTACAAACACCGGATATTTCGACGTCAAGTTTATACTCACTGGAGCATGTCACCAGACCAATATTTGCAGAGAGAATATTTTTGCAAAGTTTTCCTTTTGAACACACCAGATGATCTGACGATCATCAAAGACCTCTCCGGACAATTTTCACCAGAGAACATTTTTCGGCTAAAAAACCTTCTTCTCACCGGATAGTCCGGTGGTACCCCAGAATCTCCACCGAACCATTTCTTCCAGCGAGCAAGTTTTTGGTGCAAATTTACCTTCAATACACCGGATAGTCCAGTGATACCCCGGAATCTCCACCAGACTATTTCTTCCACAAAGCAATTTTTTGGCACAAATTGATCTTCTACACACCGGATAGTCCGGCGTTTTCACTGTATCATTCACCAGACTATTTTATACAGGGGGCATGTTTTACGGCACCAAATTCCAACTATAAGCACCAGATAGTCCAGCGTTCAATGAGCCCCTCATCGGACTATTTTTTTTCAAAAAGCATTTCTTCTGGCCGAAATCGAACTATAAGCATCGGATTGTCCAGTGATGACACGGCATTGATCACGGACTATCCGGTATATACAAAAAACCTGGTCATGCCATTTTTTGCTATCAACAGAGGCCTTATTCCCAGAGGCTGCAGACCTCTTTGGGCCACCTCTCTGGCACGTATATGGCCTTCCGAAGACTCGAAGCTATAGTAAATCCCTCCAGAGCCTTCGACCTCTGGACTCTCAGCAGGAGGCCTTATCATCGGAGGAAATTCTTATGAAGAATGCATTGTACTACAACAAGAGAGGCCTTGGACGCTTCCCCAACCTGGTGGATAAGATCATCAAGTCACCGAAGATCAACAGTTGCTTCGGTAAGGAAGTTGGTTCATATTGCCAATATTGTGAAATCACCGGTCACCACACAAGTCACCCCTTCCTACTTTGCCTTCTAAGTACAAGTCTACATTCAATGATCACCATTTTCTATTGCATAAACTTAAAAGTGAGAAAGCCATGGCTACATTCATTGGAACTCAAGCTAAGGAAAAGCTTCCTAGGCAAATTTGGTGCCTAAAGCTCTTGTGAGTCACTTCAAAGGTACCAAACTTTGTTGGGTATCTAAACAAAAAGCTTGATCCATGTGTGTAGGTGAACTACAAAGCCGGTGGCAAGCACTGGGTGCTTGATATTGGATGCACACAATATATGACCGATAATGTAAAGATGTTCACCTCACTAGAAGATGACGTGGGAGATCATGGAAAAGTCACCTTTGGTGATAACTCTAAGGCAAATGTGGTAGGTTTGGGTAAGATAGCAATCTCCAATGATCTCTCTACTTTAAAGGTAGCTAGCTATATATGCTTATTTTAAATGTTTTTAAGATAACTACCCTATTTAGTATTTACTTTTCATATAAGCGAGACATATTATGAAAATCTTATCGCCAATGGTGATGTCTCTCTACAACTACTAGGCTTGGACGCTTGGCAACAATATATATAACCATGTGAAAATTTAGACATACTGAAGGCTAGATGGTTTAGAGGTACCCAGTAACACCCACCTCACAAGATTTGTATGTGTAATATATACTTATTCCAATCTATCTTAGGTCTATATATCTGATTTATAGTTTTTCATTCTTAATTTTATGGCACAGACAATTACGAAACATACTTGCATAAAAAAAAATCAAAGGATGCCATATCTTATCCAATACTTTTCTTATTTCTTATTTCTAATTAGTCACATGCCCAAACATGTGAAACTTATTATTAGATTACAACTCATATATAATCTAGAGGGAGGCACCACTAGCAAAGATTTGCTGCCTTTAGGCAGCGGGGGTCACCAAGGCTTGTGGGTTGAAGAGTTGCTGCTCTTGTTGCCAGTAAGCAATGGGGCTCACTAGGGCCAGTGGGTTAAAGAGTTGTTGTTGCTGCTGCTGCTGGCTGTAGGCGACGAGGCTCGCCGTGGCTAGTTGGTTAAAGAGTTGTTGTTGCTGCTGCTGCTGCTTCTGTTGTTGCTGCCAGTAGGCGATTGGGCTCACCAATGCAAGTTGGCTAAGGATTTGCTGCTGCTGCTGTTGCTGCAAGTTGGCTATGGGGCTCATCACAGCAACTTGGTTGAAGATCTCCTGCTGCTGTTGCTGCTGCAAGTAGGTGGTGGTGCTTGCCATGGCCAGCAGGTTGTAGAGCTGTTGCCGCTGCCAGTTGGCCGCAGGCTTCACTGGGGCCTGTGGGTTGAAGAGCTGCTGCTGCGCTGCAATGTCCTGTGTTGTGAGATGCGCCAAACTTTGCTGACGTAGGAAGTCCAGTTGTTCTTGGATGATCACAGCTGATGAGGGAGAGATGCCTACAGCGAGCTCATTCTGTAGTATGTTGTATTGCACGGATGGGTGTGTCGCTCCCAAAACACTCACCGATGGGAAGTATCGCGGAAATTTAACAGCGGAAGTGACACTTATCGAAAGAGCAAGGAAAGCAAACAACACAATTATCTTGGCTGCCATTGGTTTCGAGATTTTGGAGGTGTATTTCACTTTCTACCTTGCTACTTGTTGTCAATGGTATGAGTGATAGACAAAGGACTGATTTGGGCCTATTTATACACACGAGTGATCATGTAGCTCCACAAGGTGTTGGCCATTGCTGGAACTCATGTTATAGGCTAGATAAGCTAGAGATGACATGGTATCTAGTCGATTTCGACATCTCCTGATCCATTTTCTTGTAAGTATAGGATATGTACTGACAAGATAATTTGTACTAGTGCTTGGCAAAAGCATCTTTTTGTTAGTATTTCTTGATACATGAGGAAAGGAGGTATGCTGAGTTTAACTTTACACGTGTGTGAAAGTCTTAGCCACTTAAAATTCGTTTTCTTCTGTTAAAAGTGAGTTTGTAATTTTGTGATTTGTCATGTCGATCTAGAACCTTTTTGAACTGAATTTGTCAACATGTATAATGTGTTCCACTTCCATAAGTGTAACTCACAAAAGAAATATTTCACATCCAACAAGTTTTTTCCTTGAGAGATTTGTGTTAATTCGATAGGTATCTAACTATTTGTGACCTAAGCGGGAGGTAGATTGAGTTGGCTTACCAAGGTCTCATGATCGCCATTCTTGTTAGATTGTCATCCATTCAGGTCACTAAGGGATTAAATTGTGCATGCATCTTAAATGTGATCCCACCACAATAGGTTAGGTTTAATCCCAACTAGGATCTTCCGAATCGTGAAGGGTGGCCCGGGTGTAAAAAACACGTGACTTGTGACTTACAACGCACAACTATAAGGTGTGGGATAATGATTTTCCCGGTCAATTCTAGCCATGAACTGACTAAGAAAAGCAATGATTTTCACAATTGCTTTCTTTTAGTTGGTTCGAAAATCGACTGGTATGTGGGTTACAATAAGATCGGGATAATATTTTTTTAGTAGTGTATGCGCAACCTTGTGGTGTAACTTCAATAATTGTGAGTGCCATAAATCATTGTATAACCCTGTCCGGATCGCGACTCCCTTGTCTCTATTTTTTCCAGCACGGCTAGCTTGTGACACACCTCAAACATCTTTGTCTTTACAATGGTGTGCTCATTGTTCCCAGCGTTAAATGACAACTTGGCAACCACCAGCTAATGCTCATACACCACGGAGTTGGTCTCTCCTCCACTACCTCACAAGCCAACACTTGAGAAGGCTGATGTTGTTGCATGACTAGCAGTAACAGCCCAATTACATAACATAAATAGAATTTTATTTTTTATACAAAGAAAATAATAACCAGCTAAATAAAAATATAAAGAAGTGTATATATGTATGTATACATATAAGTATATATTCACAAATACAATTGCAAAGGGTTTAGCTCTTCTTTAATTTGTGTGACATACATACGTACGTACATACATACATACATACATACATACATACACACACGTACATACATACATACAGCCGAGATAGCCTGGCCATCTCCTTTCTTTCCCCTCTCCCTTTCTCTTTCTATCTTGGGCCGTAACTAGCCGCTCTGGCCCAACTCCTATGTGAAGCACGCGGTCGACGCCTTCTTCCTCCTCTGGCCGGATTCTCCCACTCGCTGTTCCTTGTCTGAAACGGAGATGGCCGCCATGCGCAATCCGACCACACTTGACCAGGAGATCTTTTCGAAGCCCTCAAACGAGTGCATCTGGTCCTCATGAATACATAGCCCGGCTAGTCTTGTAAAGCTCAACTCAATTATAGGATCGAATCCGAGCTAAACCCACTGGCCGAGATGAACTCAAGTTAATTTGGACTAAGTCCATTTGCGTGAACATCTGGAAGGTGCTCAGGTAGATACACCTGCCTCTCTTAGTTCTATTTCCCATTAAACCTTTTTCTAAGTGCGATTCAAATGAGATAAGCATCGTGTTACTGCTAGACTACTAAACCCTAGACAACTTGAATCCGAACACCCCGATGCCCCAACCTTTAAATAGAAGAGCCCCTAAGCCTTCCCGAAGCACCTTGCAACTTTTGCCCGTCATACCGAAGCTAATCCGCCGCCGGAATGCCTTCTACACTGAGTCCCAATGGTCAAACCTGCTGCCCACCAACACCAAGCTGCAGAGAGCCTCACCGACGATGACTTGTTGCCTAGGTGAGTTCGCCTTGACCTCCTGATCTTGTTTTGCCGCACATCTTTGTGATCTAACCACGAGAACTCACTCCGGAGAGTTTTCCGGCCATCCGCCGCTGTCCCAAAGCTGCCGCTGCTGCAAACCATACCGGAGTTGGGTGCAATAATGTCTTAGTCGTTGAATCAATAGAGAATGGTTGAGATTAGATGAGAACATACATTTTGAACAGATTTAATGAGCCTTAATGTCGCCGTCATTGAGCCCTAACACAATTAGTTGGCCACATCACCCAGCCACCTCAGCCAACACGTAGGTTAAGTCACCGACATTTCTATCCATGTCAGATTAGTGTGTAGAGTCAGGAATCTTAGTCAGCACCTGTTTTCTTTTATTTGTTTTATTTTCTATGCGGACATCATAAACCTTATATATTATGAAATAATTTGTTTTTCAGTACAAAAATAGTTCTAAAAATAGGAGTAATTTGGAAACTAATTTTAATAATGTTATTTAATAATGTTTAATGTTTTTATATAGTTTTAGAATTCAAATAAATACTAATATATTCTAGAAAAAATCCTAGAAAGTCCCAGAAAATCAAAGATTGCTCCGAAAAATTCTAGAAAATTTCTTAATCACATAGTTTCATCTGTAGTTAATCTTTTTGTCATATTTTAGTCTTTTAGAAGCCGTAACTTGTCAACTGTAGGTCCGATTTGACCTATTCTTTCTCCAAATTTTTTAGAAAATGTAATCTTGTGTGTGATTATGATTGTTGTGTTCTATTTGGTTCTTTTTGGATCTTGTTGTTTATGTGTTGCCTTTTCACTCATGTTTGCTAGTAGACACCAATTTTCCGAAGGAGCTAGAAGGACAATGACTTTGAAGACAGAACTGTGTTTTGTGAAGGCAAGTTGTGTTCTTGACCATATTGATCCCATTTTTTAAATATTTTGATTTACACACATGCATGCTAATAATATTACTAGGAATCCCAAGAGTTAGGCTTTACCCTAGTTTTCCTTCGTCATCCTTGTCGCCATGGTTATGGTTTTTGTTATGCAAGGGTAGATGATGCTTAGCCTTGCTTTGGGATGATGATCATGATAATGGCTCAACTGAATATGATAATGGTCCTATGCAACTATGATAAAAGATGGTGTTGGAGCAAGAGTTCATCTTGTCCCAGCAAGTTTGGCGAGAGTTTCTTCTAAGGAGAAGACTCAAGCTTGGAGACAAAGTTTAAGAGGAAAGAACACCACGAATGTATTGATGGTAGAAAAAATGGGTCGATCTGGGGGAGTATCACAGCGTGACTTAGTGTTTTTTCACATTTGTGTCCTCCTGCCCTCTCGCCTCTAGGGCTCCTATTTATAGGGCCATGCGTAGCTTGGCGTATAAGTTACCACAATGTACAAATATCAGGGATCCGATCGAATTACTAGGTCTTATCCGGGATAACTACTTTTTACCCGACCTGGGAGATAAATATCCATCATAGTAACATCATGGTGCCTATCCTCTGAAGGGGGCGAGCCGGTCACCAATTGTGGTCTGGCGCTGCACTGTCATGGGTGTCAGGATAGCCTCCATTACGCCGGGGTGTCAGAGTGGCGTCCACCAGCCCAAGCATTTAATGCCGTCACCTCCTTGCAGGCAAAGTATGACCGGTGCTCCCCTTCTGGCAGATATTTCCTGTGGCCTGATGACTCACCGTGTAGCCTCTGGGAAGCCGGCCTGAACAGCTGGAGACGGGGGCCTCGGGAGGCATGGCTCCGGAGGGTGAAGTCTCCGGGAGGCAGGACTCCGGAAGGCCGGGGCTTCGGGAGGTCGAGGCTTCGGGAGACCGGGACTTCGGGAGGCCAAGGCTTCAGGAGACTGAGGCTTCGGGAGACCGAGGTTTCGGGGGGCTGGGCTTTGGGAGGTCGGGCTGGTTAAGCCAAGGGGCCGTCGGGGGTCCTTAACAATGACCCCCAGCAGTAGCCCCTCATGAGGGCGGCTAGTAGAGGAGTCGGGCCCACGGTTCCTTCAGAGCAGGGCCTTCGATGGTCCCTGGCATGTGGTTGACGGCTCGTGGTCCCAAGTATTGCTTCGCTTATCTTGGAAGGTTCGACCCGAGTGATTGGAACAATACGTTTGATGACGTTGGCGACAAGGGCATTGAATGCGCCCTGGGGAAAGGCACGATCTCACCTTGTCAGGGGGATGTGGGATGTGTGGCATCTTGTCGTTGGGGGGGTCATGGGTGTCAGTTCCACTCCCTCATGATTTGTCCTAGCAGGTGAAAGGACTGGGTATGCGCCCGCCACCTAGTGGGGCAAGTTGCTCCTTATTTTTAGAAGGAGAGGGATTACCCAGAGTGACCCTTTTGCTAGCTCCTTGTTCTCATGTACCTTTTGTCTTCAACATCTTTTGTTTTCCGCGAGTCATCCTTTGATCCCTACTCTTCCACTCTCTTGTAATCCAGCGTCTTTTGCCATCCTCCTGTGGTTCGTATGGCTGGCTCAAGTACCCCAGGTGGGGCTGGAACTCGGGCGGTGAGTGAGATTGCCAGAGTAGCCACGGCGGGGGACCCTCAGGTGTCACTGGTTCCCGTCGTTGATGGGGCTACTGCCAAGGGTGGAGTTCCGGCGTGCTAGCATAAGTCACCCCTAGCAAACCACCGTGTTGGGGGCGTCTGTCATTGGTGATGAGGAGCTTGATCGGATGGTTAGGGAGGGGAAGATTCCCTCCAGAGCCGTCGCTCGACCTCCGCTGGACGAGGAGGTCCCGAAGCCTCTGGCCCTTAAGGTCATGGTGTTTGAGGCCTTCTTCAAGACTAGCTTGGGTTTTCCCTCGGTGTCACTGCTCGAGGAGGTGCTCCGCCACTTCTATGTGGAGCTTCCTCAGCTCCACGCCAACGCCATTGCCCGCCTAGCCACCTTCAAGTGGGCCATGCGGGAGGAGGGGTGCGAACGGAGGGCGAATTTCTTCGTGGCTCTCCACTTTGCGAGCTGCCAGCCAAAGCTGATCAAGGTCGAGGGGACGAAAAGGCCCCTCAGCTTCGGGAGTGTCAACTTCCAGATACATCTGCAGTATCACAATGCCTTCCCAGCAAAGGCTATCAATGGTCGGTGGTATACCAGCTGGTTGCAGCAGTGGTTCTATTATCTCGACATCGCCGTGCTGCTGCATATACCTCTGCATAACACGGAAGCGAAAAAATCAGCATCACGGTGTTGGAGAAGAACGGGCAGTGGACACCCAGAGCCGATCTGTCGGTCGATACCTTGGCGAGGTTGACGTAGAAGAAGAGCGGCTTCTTAGAGCTGGACACCTGAATCCGGTTGCCGCCAACGGCCTTCGCTGCTGCGCCTCGCCGCTGCCGCCGCCGTGTCGCCGGGCATGGTGTGGGGGGAGGGGTGCAGGGTGTTGAGGCGGGGGAAATTTTTATTTATATTTTTCCGGAATTAGCTAAAATGTGTGTATATTTTGAAAATTTACGGTATACACCTTTCTCATTTTGAACAGGCGATACGTGTATGTGACACGTAAGTGATAACCTATTTAATAGACCTGTCAGTCTTATCAGCTGAATAGTAGTAACAGATTTACCACCCTTACTCACGGTCAACTATTAGTGATTTAGGTGCTCATATATCGATAAAAGTTAAATAATCTCTCAACACGTGAAACATGTTCTTATCTATACATTTATAAATTTTTAAAATAAATATATATTTTTACAAATTCTAAAAATCTCATACTTGAAAAGTACCTAATAAATCTCATACCCACCTAAATCCCACATCCATCGCTAAGGACTCGTTTGGTAAAGTTCTTTTTGATTCAAATTCTTTACAGGAGTGATTTTTTTTGGAGAAAGTGATTTTGTAGTTGAAAAGTGATTCTCTAGTGATTTTCTAAAATAAAATATACGGAGCAAGTGATTCTCTGCGGAAGTGAATCTAGGGAAGCTGTTTTTTTAGCTCTTCAACTTTTAGTTTATTTTAGAGAATCACTCGTATAAATTCCACTCAGAAAACTAAAAACTGAAAGCTCAGCCGCCATCACCGACCGCTACTCCCACGGCTGCCACCGCTGCTCTGCTGCTTGCCTCTCCATCCGCTGCCTTGTCCGCCCGTGGCGTCCGTCGGGCTTCTTCTCCGCTGCGTCTTCTCCCCCGGCCCTCAAGAGGGAGAGGGGAAGATGTCTTCTTGGGACGACGATGACTCCACGTCGTCGACAAAGGATGCGGCGACCACGGACGTGGAGCTGCTGAAGCACGCGTGGCGCAACGAGCAGGCGGTGTCGGATATTTTCTGCTTCGACTCCCTCCTTGTCTCCCGCATCCGCGAGCAGATCTAGCTGCTCGTACGTCCATTAATTCTTCTCGCCGTCCCCGCTCCTCTCTCGATTTTTTGCCGTAATCGATCAATCATTGGTGTTTGATGCGAGCACGCCCTCGTTTGTGATGTGACCAGGAGGAGACGCTGGACAACTTCGTGGACAGCGGCGTCGATGACCTGGTGGTCTCGCTCTACCAGATGTTCCTTGACCTCACACGCTCTTCCTCCTCCGCTCGTACCTCTGCCTCCAGCTACAAAAGGTTTGATCAAAACCCAATCTCTGTACGCTGCCTGCAAGGGAGCGATTTTTGTTACCGGATTGCTGTCATGGTCTTCACTTAATTGCTTTGTTGCCTGCAGATCGAGAAGTACACGGTGCATATCTCCAGGTCCGACGACCTCATGAGTCGGCTGTTGCAGCGTACAGCGGCGGTTCGCCAAAGAGGTATCATCTGCGCTGCTGGGCTGTTTGCCCCAATTGTTTGTGCTAGCTTCTGAACTTTGGTGGTTCTGACGGGAACACATTTCTTGTGTTTGTACTGTTGCAAGTTCTTGGCTGTAGATCAAGAAGTACACGATGCACATCTCCAGGTCTTATGACCTCCTGAGCCGGCTGTCGCATCAAGAGCGGCAGTTCGCCAAGAGGTATCATCTGCGCTGCTGAGCCATTTGCCCCAATTGTTTGTGCTAGCTTGTGAACTTTGGTGGTTCTGATGGGAACACATTTCGTACTGTTGCAAGTTGTGCGGATATCATGGAGAAGCATATGGATCATTCAGTGTTGTCGAAGCTGTCGTACGGGTATGACTCACTGACCAGGCAGTCATTGTCGAGCTCTGAGGATGATATGGGTATACCCTTTACTTGATCTTCCAAATTCCGGTGTTCCTTTTGCACTGCTATGCTGCTTTTGTTGTTTGCAGCTTTAGTCATATTACATATTTGCACAGGCTGCTGAATGTGAATGGTTGGTAGAAAGTTTCACCATTTCATTCAAGTGATATGTATTTTTGGGGACTCTAGTTATTAAATGTAGTGAAAAGTTGAGTTCCTACATGACAACATTTCGTTATTAAACTCATAGCATCTCTGGTATAAGCATGTCTTTTGCACTTCTCATATGATGATTCTGGTTAGACAGGCTGTAATATTACATAAACCGCATCTTGTGACTTTCATCCTCAAATTATGGCTAGTTTTAGAGGATTCAATAATGTTATTATGTGTTAATATTTTGTTTCCATTGCAACACACGGTCTCTCAATGAATACAAACTAGTCTGATTGGCGTGCGTACGCCGTATTAATTGTGCCCACGCCTTCCTGCCAGGTGGTGGCAGGGATTGACGTATTCAGTACGGCAGGTGTGGGGGAAAGTGGCTGGATGTGACTGCCCACGCTCCCCATTAAATGCGGCATCGGGCCTCCTACCGACCGACATCTCATCGTGGAGTCCCTGCGGGGTCCACCGGCATGGGGCTTGACGGGTGCTCGGGGCTCTCTGGGTACTCGGGGACTAACTTATCTTGGCCCCAAGCACTCACTCCCGAACCTGGCTTCCCTCGGGTCCTCGGGGCTCTCTGGGTACTCAGGGACTAACTGTTCTTGGCCTCGAGCACCCACTCCCGGATTTGGCTTCCCTCGGGTACTCGGGGCTCTTTGGTACTCAGGGACCAACTGTTCTTGTCCCCGAGCACCCACTCCCGGACCTTGCTTCCCTTGAGCCCTCGGGGAGGTGGTCCCCGAGGGAAGGCGCCATGTGTCACTGCGCTGTCCTGGCCTCGGGACTCAGGAACCCCGGATCCCATATCACCAATAGCAGTCCCCGGGCCTATCGGCAGGTGATGGTCTAGAGACTGAGGGTGGGGCCCTATTTCTTCGAGGCCGATCACAACATTGGTGCCACGTGACTTTCTGTCGCCCGGTGCCGAAATCTTTGCAGGCATTTGCAATTTTTAGGCCCAAGCTCTTGGTATAACCTAAGGAGGAGCCGAAAGGGCGCGTGTCGAAACGCCCTTTCGACTTTTGAGGAAGGAGATCATGAGGCGGGAGACGCCCAGGCTTCCGCGCGGACCGAGGAAGATGTGCCTCGCTTACTGCGTCGAGGAATAAGGCGTTTGAACTCCAAGCGATAAGAAAGGGGAGAGGCAACAGACCGTTGCCTTCCTTAATCGCCATTCTTGCCTTTGCCATTCTTGAGCACTGGGAGTCTCTCTTCAGCCTTCAGTGCACCCTGACTCCAGCCACCTCCAGCGCTCTTCTTATCGCTAGTTTATTGCAGTAGTAGCAAAGCTTTCCCTGTATATCCCTAATCATGAACATATGTGATAAGTTTTTATCATTATCCCAGGCAGTTCCACCCAAAGGAAATACTTTTCTACGGACACAGAGTTCTTCTTTCCTTATTATGACTATGCCAGATGCAAGGATTACATAAGAACTACTGAAGAGGTTTTCTCCTATATGGTACATAACATAAAAATTTATCTCATATAGACAAATTAGAAGATCAAAGGATTTTTAAAGACAACAATACTGCATTTCCATAAGCATAGCTTACAAATGGTTTTTTCTTTTGGAACCCAAATACTTATTCACACACAGAGTATTACCTTACAGAGAGCGTAGCACAATTTCTTTCTTCAATATAGCCTATTTTACAAGTGAACTATTACTAGGAATGAGAGAGAGTGCTATGGACGCTCCCACTCTACTTTGGAGGATGTTCGATGGCTGGTGGTTGGTGTGGTCCTGGTCTTCTATCTGCTGCCTAAAGCTACCTTTTATAGCTGCAAGATGAGCTATTTCCTCCCTATTTAATTTTATCTACGTAGTAGTCAAGAATCACATAGCCCGGAATATTCAAAATATATTCGCCTGCCGATGGAACGTGTTTGCCGACAAAGCGTGAAGCCACGTGAACTCAGGTGAAATTGTCTTTTATTTACTTATTGGTGTCTTCGTCTTTACATGAATGTCACTGATTATTGGTGTTTTCAGGTCTATCATCTTCTGAATTGCGTGCATGGGTCTTTCACGCCCTAATTATCGATATACTTATCAATACATTCATACATATACTAATTTTTTATTTGGATTTTGCCCATGTCTGGCAAACCAATTATATCTTCATCTTAGAGTGGAATTTCAAATCTTTCATCATAAGCTTTCTTCATTTTTTTCATATTTATCATTTATCTACTTTCTTAATTCTTTTAGAATTTCTTGTTTCATTTCTATCTTTCATTGTGGTGATATTGATTCAAATTTTTCTTCAACTTTTCAATCTATATACGACTCGTCTAAAGAATCTACATGTTTCATCAAGCATTCTTTATATATAGGCTTTTTTTGAAGATTTTTCTTCTTTTATAATTTTAAAAGGTGCTGTTGCTGGTATTTTTTATTCTTTGCTCTTTTAAATTTTTGAATATAATCTTTTGCAGCTGGTTCTATATAATAATTTACTCTCAAAATTTTCTAAGCTTGATTTAAAGCATCATCAATATTTGCATATTTTTTTCATGATATCTCTCGTGACAATTTCGTTTTTATTTTTTGAGTCAATATTTTTCAAATGATATGTATATTCTTGACATCTTGTCATCATTTACAACATATATTGGTTTCTATTCTATTACCTCGGGATTGTCTGATATAGAAAGTAATTCATTTATCATATGGAAATATAAAGCAAGACTGTTTAATATTGATAGATTATCTGATGTAGACAATAATTCATTTATCATATGGAAATATAAAGCAAGACTGTTTAATATTGATAGCATATATTCCTTCTTTTTTCGCTTATTGTTATATTGGTACCAGAAATTGTCAGTATGCATTTTTGAATGTACTTGATGTCGCATAGAGGGGGGGGGGTGAATAGGCGTTTCTGAAATTTAAAACTCAGTAGCGGATTAAAACAAAGTCCGGATACTCTGGTCAAGTTCGGATACTCCAGTGTCTGGAGTACCCGGTCTTATCCGGCTCATACAGGTGTGTGAAATCGAAATGAATCTAAGCAAATCTATTTGAGTTCAAGTGTTACCATATGTTCTAATAGATGTATAATGATTTTATCAACAACACCCAGTAGCAGAATAGTCACAAACAATAGGATTCGGGAAAATCCCCAAAAACAACAAGGAGAAGTAAAACTTGCAAGAAAGTAAAGGAGACAAAGGATTTATTCCGAAGTTCGGTCACCTCACTAAGAAGTGACTACATCTCCGTTGAGGAGCTCATAAAGAGCCGGATTTCTTTCAACCGTATCCTTTTCTTAACGACTACAAAGATCAAGCTAGGTGTTCTTACTTAAGTCAACAGGTGATTACAAACTTCCTGTGGCACTCTACAATCCTTGGGTGCTCTACGGGCGACGTCTTGCCATCTAGGAGCACGAGGCTCCGAGAGACAAAGATTACAAATGAAAGCTTGAGGATGAACTTAATGCTCAAAGATTGGATTTTGGTTCACTAACTCAAATATCTCTTCCAAACCCTAACTCTCAAATCTTGTAATAATCTAAGCACTGATAGGTTTGGAGGGGCTCTTGAATGCTTTGGGAGGCTTTGTCAAGAAGTAGCTCAGCAGCAACAGCAAGCATTCAATGCAAAGAGGTGAGGAAGTATTTATAGCATTCTCTCAAAAACTAGTTGTTACTGTTCTGGTTGACTTAACTCAGAGTATCCGGTGTACACTGGAGACTCCGGGTGGCACTTCAAAACCGAGCCCAGAACAGTGTCAGAACTAGCCGTTATAGTTCTATTGAACTGACCCGGAGTATCCGGTGTACGCCGGAGACTTCGGATGGCACTTAAACACTACAAAGAAAACAATTCTGAGTCTCCGGCCTCTCCAGATATTGGAGTATCTGGTGAACACCGGAGACTCCGATATTTTTAAAAATAAATTGAAACCGAGACTCTTTGACGGAGTCTCACCCGGAGACTCCGGCCAAAAATATCAGGTACCGGAGTATCCAGTGTACACCGGAGACTCCAGACACAGAACAACTTAGCCTATTTCCCGGTGTTCGTGGGAGAATATGTCTCTCAATATTTGGTTCTAAGAGGTCACTTTGAGTACTGAGACATCATCAAAACTATCAATTGCATCCCTCTTGATAGTATGGTTTTTCTAAACTCAATTTCAAAAATAAAATAAAATAAAATCCTATTGAGTACTACAAACCGCTTCTCTTTTCCTTTTGAGGGACGCCAACATCATATAACTTCACCAATGAAATTAAAACCTGTTCATAGCTTCAATAAACTCACTAGTCCCTTAATCGTTTTATCATCAATTAGCCAAAACCCACTTAGGGTATCTAGATGCACTTTTAAATTTTAAACTTCATCATAGGATTATATGATGTTTTGACTTAAATTTATATAACTTTGGCGGAAATATTCTAAACTTATTTTTAGCTTCAAAGCTGAATAATTCAAACTTGCTAAAATTCATTGATTTCTTCATACCTACAAACTAAATGACCGAGAAAATATGTGACATAACTTATTATCCTTTCCTTTTATATGTTCGAAAATAACTTTATAGGTATTTCCAATAATAATATTTTCAAACAAAAACCATCTTCCAGTAGAACTCTTCTTATTATTGGTTTAATTATAATATCTATATATTGCTTCATAGTCTGTTCTAATTGTAAATTATTTGAATTCTAAATATAATTGGAAAGAATTTATTATATATATTATTGCTAAGATTTCTCTATTAATATTATTTATAATTTTTAACTTGTAACTTTCTAAAGCATATCTACATATTTTTTCTTCTGTTTTTGATGAATATTTGTTAGGTTTTTGTTTTAATATAGCGTCACATTCTTTTTTAGAGACATCAGTTTTGATAATAAACTAATTATAATCTAAAAATAATTCTAACGGTTTTAAGTCATTAATCTTTTCTTTTAACAATTTTACTAATTTTATATCTTCGGGGTTGAAGTATTTTTTACTATTCTTTCTTAACTTTGTATGTAGCGGTCCAACAAGCTTAGCCAGAATATCTATGTAGTTTCTTACATAATTTACAATTCCTAAGAATTATTGTAGAACCTTCCTATCATTTATGATCAGGAAATTGTAAGATTTTCTTTGCAATATACTCTTGTAGATATATTTTACTTTCTCCTATTTCATGTCAAGAAAATTAATTTTTTCTTTACAAATATCTATTTTCTTTTTAGATAATATTAATCAATTTTTGTTCAACCTTTCTAAAAAATATTTCAATGTGAGCAATATGTTCTTTATATGTTTTTGAGAATATTAACAGATCATATATATATATAGACTAATATAAACTCTTGATTTTTATTAAAGATATTTTGTATTTTCCTCTGAAATAATGCCGACGCATTTTTTAAGTTTAGATGCATTATAAGCCATTCAAAATATCCTTAGGACATGTGAATGCTGTCTATTTTATAGATTCTTTTGTCATTTTAACTTGTCAGAATTCGGCTTTCAAATCAAATTTTGAAAAGTATTTGTGACCTTGTATCATATTAATCTTTTCTTGTTTATTTAGAATATTATAGTCATCATCCACAGTATTATCATTTAGCCTCTTATAGTTTATTACCATCCGTGATTTTTCACTTACTATTTCAGAATGATGTTTTCCTATAAATGTTGTAGATCTATGTGGACTTCTACTTTCTCTTATTACATCTAATTTTTATAACTCTTCAGCATGCATTTTAAACTCTTCTATGTCTTTTGGAGTGGTTTCTATAGGATATATTTTGATTATATAATATGAATTTATTATGTTAATTTATATTCAATAGAGTCCTTATCCTAATATTTCATTAGTACCTCTCCAATTATTTGGATATAATCCAATCTTTGTACAATCTTTTCTATAACCTTTTTAGATTTTATGCCTCTATACCAATTTGATGTAAATAATTGTAATCCTATACATTCTACACAAAAAATTGTTATGTAATATTCTTCTATGCTTGTATTAGGCATGTTTTATTTATGTTTGTCTAAGAACTCATTATCTATACTACATTCAAGATTTTCATTTTCAAGAGCAAGATTGGTAATTTTTTGGTGTTGCGTTCTACCACGTTTTCGTACTTCTGAGATAAATGGGATATTGTTATCTCATGACATTACTCTTGACAATTTTGTTTCTATTTTTTGAGCCAATATTTTTTCAAATGATATGTATATTCCTGACATATTGTTATCATATACAATATATATTGATATATGTTCTGTTACCTTAAGATTGTCTGATGTAGGCAGTAATTCATTTATCATATAAAAATATTCATTAAAACTGTTTAATATAGATAGCATATATTCTTTCTCTTTTCGCTTATAGTTACATTGGTACCAGAAATATTGTGTCATTTATTAATACCACAATATTATATGGTAATTGGTTATAGATCTTTCTTATTCCTGACATATCAGTGGATGTCTATACTTTATTATTATCTATCGTATGTACTATTTCGGGATATTTTACAAAGTATTTATCATGAATAATATTTTTTTCATCCTGTGTCTACTAATGCCAATATTTTATAGGTAATATTTGTTCTTAATTTTACTTTTACTGTAATTCGTATTCCTAATATTTCTTTAAATGGTAACTTAACTATATACTTATTTCTAAAGTTTATTATATCATCTTTTAACTGGATTCTCTTGTCATCTTTACTATCTTTTAATGCTATAGTTTGCTCTTAGCATTCAGTATTTTCTAGTATTTTCTATGAACTCATTTTTTTCAAATTTGTATTGTCAATTTTGGTTTTTAGCCATCTAATTCTACTTCTAATTGATTTACTATATTTTCTAATGTTCTTACTCTGTTGGATATTATTCTTTCATCTGGTTCTAGTTTTGGTTCCTTTCTCTATTTTTTCTTTCAAACATTCAAATATGCTTGTTTCAGACATATGCTGTATGTAGCTCTATTCTCTTGACTTGGATAGTATATACAAAACGTATATTTTATATTACAATCCTCCTCTCCTCTAATCCAATTATGATCACAACTTGTTTGATCTATCATTTTTATTGTTAGACCCACTAATTTATCTATTATGTCCATTTCATCATTACTTAGACTCGTAGTCAGGCTCATTTTTTTCAATCTCATTAGTTTTTATGATTGAATATATTGACTCATCATTTTCTATTTTATCTTCGCAAACTAATATATTTTTATTTACACTATCTATTATTAAAACTCTTTTTTGTTCTTTATATTTGCTAGAATATCTTTTCTGATACTTGTTAGGACAAGTTCTACTTAGGTGGTAAGGTAAATTGCATATAAAACATCTACATGTTTTATCGTAATTTTTCTTATGAATATACACACACACACAAACTAGTCTATACTAGATATACCACATAAATGATCTGGATATACTCCTTTGTCACTATGAGTATACTTATATACTCATTTTAAGATACTCCAATGTGAACTACATGAAAAATAGAAAAAAAGTTCATCAATTTTATTAAATTTTGATATACCTCTGTATTTGTACATAAAATGTAATGCACTTAACAAAATAATATGTGCAAACCACTAAAAACTATACATACCACTTGGATGATCTTATATACTCACATGCTCCATGTACATACTATTTATCACATGAGATATTCTCCATGTAATAAGGTACGTATGTGAAAGTACATACTCCCGGGAGTATCAAATATGCTTCGAACTAGTTTCTTGCCAAAACCTACCCCAAGTGATGAGATTCTTCCTTGAAGAAGTTCATATTTGGCCATTCAACTATTGTCATGATTTAATGTTCTCCAAATTCCCAAATTCTATGAAACATCTATATATCTTATTGTAATTTTTCTTAGGATTTTACATCTTATGTTTCTCTTATGTAAAAATAGAGCTTTATTATCTGATCTTCTTAGAAAATATCTTTTCTTAATTTTGTAACTATTATTATTCTTTCATTGAGGTCTATGATATATTCTATTCTTGTGCCTTTCTTCTTCATAGGTTAATGGTATTTGGATTATTTTATTGCAAAAACTATAATTTGAGTGTTTCATGGATCTTTGTGCTTGTATATTTGTGCATTTTTTTTTCAGTTGTTTAAATACAAAAGTTATGGCTTGAGATATATTGACAACTGCCCCTCTTTAGTTTCTTTTTTGTACTCTTTAAATATCATGCTCCCTAAGAGATCAGGTAATTTATTAAAATAACATTCAACTACTCCCTTGTTATAACCTTGCTTTACGGTAGTAGCATTATATAAATAATGTTGTAAGAATTCTTTTATACCTTTCCAGTTTGTTAATGTTAAATTTTCTATTTCTTTTAGCCTTTCATTTTGTAATGTAATATAACCTAATTCTGCGTCTTCTGCTATTATAATGTTTGATATTATGTTTGTAAAATTATTTAGGTTGCTGCCTACACTTTTTAATTTTTTTTATAAAGGTTAGAGTTATTTTCTACCTATTGTTGCTATAAAATTTTCGCTGACTCTCCTAAAAATGTTTCTAAATATGTTATCATATCTTCTACTTTATTTTCTATGTTATGTTGATTTTGTATATATTTCTGAACAATCAAACATTTTCATATGCTTATAATATTAGGCCAATCAATAGGATCATGTGCGGTTAGATTTAGTATCGCACCGTCACTCTTATGATTTTGAAACTTTACAGTATTTTTAAATTCTCTTTTCTTAGAATCTATGTATGTATATTGTCTTGAAACATAATTATAAGGATAATCTTTTTTTTTTAGGGGCTATTTTCCTGATACTCTAGATGGTCTCTTCATTTCCCCTTCATTCTTTACCAACCTTCACCATATTTTCTCCTTTTCTCTTTTCCTATGTCTACTTCCATAGCCTCCATTGCATTTTCTAAACTATGCAACTCTACATCATCTAAGGAGTCCATAAAATCCTTATATTGCTCTGAAGTATCATAAGTGTCAACTGCAGTGTATAATTCATTACTTAGTTCATCTTCGTCTTCATAGTTTTCTAATAATAATTTATCATTTATATTCCACTACTCATCTTCATTTGTGGTTTACTATTAACTATTTGCTTATCTTTATCATCGATCTCTTCTATTCTCTCTATACTCAGTTTATTTATATCTTTCTTACTTTCTGAGCTTTCTAGAATTAATTCCTTATCTCTTTTTAACATTTTTAACATTGATCCTCTTCATAGTTTTCTAATAATAATTTATCATTTATATTCCACTGCTCATCTTCATTTGTGGTTTACTATTAACTATTTGCTTATTTTTGTCATCGACCTCTTCTATTCTCTCTATACTCAATTTATTTATATCTTTCTTACTTTCTGAGCTTTCTAGAATTAATTCCTTATCTCTTTTTAATTTTTTTAACAATGATAATTCTCTATAGAAATAAAGTTGTTTTTTCTCTTAGTGCAGGCCATTCACTTGTCATAGTGTTGATATATTCTACGGATATTTGTTTTAACTTTGCTTCGTAATATTTTATTTTGGTATCTAAATCCGATCTTTCCATAAATTCATATACACTGTATCGCCTATTATCTTCAATATTTTATTCTAATATAACAGAGTCTAAATCATCTAAGGCTTTTGACTTATAATTTATGAATCTAATATCAATATCGCCTTTGTAATTTTGGTAACTTATATAATTTTTAGGTTGTTTGAAAGTTTTATTTTGTATTAACTCACTTATATTTCATTCTTCTCCTGCTTTTACTTCAGAGTTTATCTTTAAAGGGCTCATAAACTTTATTTCCTTTGATTGTATGCTTTCAATTACATTGTTCACATTCACTTTATATCTCGTTCTACTTGTATTAGTTAAACTTCCAATGAATTCTATACTTGCTAATAAGTTTCTTCCTTTGAATTCTTTATATTCTTTGGTCTAGAAACCAAAGCTCATTTTTTCTATAAATCCTTTTATAGGTATCATCAAGTCTGGAGCTATGTAAATTATTAATATATTTTCGTTCATATCTCCTTCTAAGAATCTTTATGCGGCTTTATTTACTGTATCCCATCTTTTATCTAATAATGTTATTAGCATATTTGTTCATAATTCTTCCTTATCATGCACTTAATCCCTATAATATACATACCTTGGTGAATATATTTATAACCTGAATATTTTAATTTTTTTTCAAATTGCTTACCTATAACTCTTAATTCTACTCGTTGCGTCAAAACACTTAATTCTACTTATTTAGATATTCTATATAACCAATTCTTACTTTCAAACATACTCATTTGATAGAATTGTTGAGACTTTATTTTTCTTAAAGTACCCTTCTGATATCTTTCAAGGTCTTTTTTACATCTATGATTTTTTTTTCTAGATTATCTATATCTTCACTTTTACCTTTAGTCTATCTATTAGAGTTAAAGTTCTTGTATCTTGGTTTACTAGTTGGAATCATACATCCAGTGACTTAGAGTGACCCTTTTTCTTTTTTATTTTTCTGTTCCTTCGGATTGTTTTCTTGTCGTGTCATGACGGTTACAAATGACAGAGGACTGAGAACTGATATAAAAGTGCGTTCCTGATTTCCTAATGTGACCCTTTTTCTAAACTGAAATTACATGAACATTTCTTTTTTTTTTCTGGAAACACGCGACACGTCATTTCATTAAAGAAAAATAAACAATGTTTACAATGACACAAACCACAACCGTAGCTAGGAATGAAGTAATTCGAGGACCTAATACAAAGCTAAGGCTAGTTTCCACTATAGTTAAGAAAAAGGGATAAGCTAAAATTTGAACGTGTAAAAGGGATAAGCTAAAAGAATTAAAAAATAACAACGCGTAAAACGACTCGTGTTGACGTGGCGTTTTCACATTATCCATCGATCAGATTGCACGGAGGCATGCAAAGATTGCACGCTAAAAATGGCTCAAATAAAAAATAGTCTAGTACTTATCCTCCTATTTTTTATTTTCCACAACGCATACAACGCTGACAAGTAATTAATAGTCGTCCATGTTGATTTATTGTATACTTAGATTCTGTATGGTTAGATCGGGAACGACAAAGATCAGGGGCTAAATCATGTGTAAAAGATCACCCGTGGGTAATTTTTCCAACTTAGATGAATTGTCATCCCTAGCTCGAGATTCTTCCCCACTTGGAACTGACCCAAACGAGCCCTTATCAGGATCCCTGTTGTTTTTTTTTTCCGAAGGGATGAATTTATATTAATAAAGTAGCACATCATATCCTATTTTGTAACAAAGACCCTAGGAAAAATAAAAATTACATTGAAGTCCTTATGGGTCATCTCCAACGACCTCTGCTTCCACGATCTCCAACACCAGTGTTATTTCCACTGCCGCAATGATAAAGGGCTCCAAACCTTGGAAACTGCCACATCATGCAACACCCTAGCTCCACCTGTACGCATCTAGACCACTAAACGCACATGGGCTGCCACCTCGCCGGTCGCCGCAAGGAAGACAACCAGGATATGTGACGGCTCGCCATAGAAGCACCAGCCAAAGTCACCTAGACTTCCGTACCTTCCATACCACTGCCTAGGACAAAGTCACCAGCCCAAAAATGCAACCCAAACATGGGGATCAACAAAAGCATCATCTCCTTCGCCAAAAGATCTAGCAAAACAAACCTCCCTCGACCAACTCCAGAGAACGCATTGAAGCCATCACTAGAGTTGGTAGAGGAACCGGCTACCTTCAAGGCCACCGATGACGAGAATGACGACAGAAACCGCGAAGGTCATGACGGCGGCGTAGCAGAAGCATCTAGCACCCCACCGGAACGAAAAGTGAAACCTATATAGAAGAAACTAGCTACAAGTCTACTGGTGACTAGGGCCGGCCCCTCTCCCTCTCGCTATCGACGAGAGAGAGGAAGGGACCGGATCTGGCTGGGATTCAACGGTCGCCTATTTTTTCGGCTCTCAATACGGTAGCATGGGAAAAGTTCCTGAGAGCTCTCGGGATCACCATTGTTTTGAGGTGGAAGATACCCTCTCATCTCCACCTCCGTTTAGCTTAGTTTTGGAGGCCCACAAAACCTAAAGAGAGAGGTAACATATTCACAATTTTGTGACAGCAAAGAAACTAAGGAAAACTAAACCAAAAAGGTTAGTAATTTATGTTTTGCTTTCATTCAGCCCCTGGTTTTGCTCTCCAAACAACAGAAATTAAAGGACATTACAGATCAGAGGTAGATTGATGCTGCGCACTGGTTCGAAAAAGTGACCAGAACCAACTCACTGAAAAGTTCATACTATTGTAATTTGTACCATAATAACAATGCTCCTTTTACTTGGCGAATGCAACTGTGCGATGTGGCCCTAAGGCATCTCCAGCAGCATCGGCTTTTGTCTATCCGCTTCCCTGGCTACTGTAGCTGTCCTTTTGTTGGTTCCATCGGAGGAGCCTGCAGCAGCTCCTCTATACGGTGCTATAGGGACAGAGGTAGGAGAGGGGTATACCTATGTTTGGGGTACTCTCTTCTCTCTATCATGATTTACAGGGAATGAGTGTGAGTTTAAAAAGAGAGTAATGAAGGATGAAAAATATAATAGTTTTTGGAGATAAAAAATAAAGAGTACTATAATAATATTATATGATGTTATAATAATATTATAGGAGATTAATTTTTAGTATCTGCTGAAAAAATTATAATAATATTAAAAATATTATAGTAATATTATAGGAGATGAATTTTAAAATATGAACTGAAGATGGCTAAAAGATCCTAAGAACACATTTGCTAGTGTTGGAGGCAACAGCCTGGAATGCACTAGAAACAAAGTACCAAAAAGCTTATGTATAATTATACGTGCCGATGGGTCAGCACCAACTCTAATGACCATAGAACAGAAGTGTACGTGCGAGCGCGTACGCATGCATGTCACAAAGGGCTCACTGGCAATTGGCATCAACTGAGGAAGTGCTAAGCGTGATGTTTACTCAATACTGGTTAACACGCATGCATATCGATCACCGTCTATGCTTAAATATTGTCACCTATAAAAAATAATGGTGTGGTGTTTTGGCTTCTGACAATACACAAAACAAAATGACCCATAGTATATTACATGCATGAGTCAGCACTTTACATGTGGCAATACTATATATATAGTTTCTTCATTAGAAGAGACAAGAACATGTGTATGCAAGGACGAACCTAGAGCTAAAAACATAAATGCACATTTCAATATATCTTAGTTTAGATAGTGCATATGTTTAGAACTAGGTAGTATATAAAAAGTGAAATTAAATTGCTAATAACTGAGATTTTAGTTTTTTTCCTGATGCTACTCGGGTGGGTTACTGTAGTTTTACCCCTATGTGTATGTTGATTTGAATTAAACCTTTCTTGAAGTGGGGAACTGCCTGTCTACGTACATCATTCAGCTAGGTGTGTTCTCCAACTCAAGAGATACAGTTACTTTGTTTTTGTGTTTGGTTCATTTGTTGGCAACTTGGAGGGTGGATAGGCCATTACCTGAAGGACTAGGATGTTGTTATTAGGTCTCAATGTCTCATGTTATGCGCGTCATGTTTTTCACATCCCTATAGCGTACGTCACGATATAAAACTATAAAGGCCACTTAAGAGTGCAGCAAAGATGGTGATGGATGAATGGATACCGATGGAGTATTAGTTTAATTAAATTTGGTTCATAAAATGACCCCCAGCTTTTGTTTGCGCACTTAACAAGTGGGTATAAAATATCGCGGTTGCATGTCAAAACCGGGATATAACTGCTACTGTGCTAGCACTTGGGTGTCGTCTTCCCCTCTACCAAGTCCCAAATCCCAAAAGCATTAATTCATTTTGGAATGGAAAAGTTTAAAGCTAGGTTAAAAAATTCCACAGCTAGCTAGGTATCTCTTTGATTCCAATCTTTTCAACTTAACTGTAGGTTGAAAGTCATCAAAATTCTCTATTGAATTGTGGAGTTTTAATATTCTATCTTCTGTGTGCGAATAAAGAGAGCTTTCACCTCTCCGGATCGTTCATTACAACCACAATATTTACTATATATGACAAATATTATACGTAATTTCCTTTTTCCAAATAGCCTAACCTGCTTTTTTTTTTCCTGCTTGCAACCGTTCCCTGTCTTTTTCTTACAAATTAACCTTCCCATCAATCCATGTCATGAAGTTTCACTTTTCCTATAAACCATCATGCAAATACAATGGGCATGGAGCCCTGAATCACGATGCTGTTGCTGATCCGATATATAGTTTCAGAGATGATGGCGATGGGCGCTATTATTAGTGGCCTTCATCCTTCGCACAGCTGAACGAGGACATGCTGCGTGCACGTCTGGCCGGCCAACTGGTGCGACAAGGAGAGATCCAACGATGAGCCAGTGCCTGCTTGTCGCATGATTCCAAGGAATCCAATGGCTTGACCTAATTGTACGTAGTTCACCAGCAATAGTCATTATCTCAAAATAGCATATTAGTGATGAGTGCTAAATGTTATTAGTGATGAATTCTATACCTGTTACTCCGAACATGTCACTAATGAGTCATCATTAGTGACAGATTTGGATCCGTCATTAATAACATATATTAGTGACATGTTAGATTCAAATCCATCACTAATAACTATACATCAGTAACAGATCAGATCCACACCCGTCACTAATGAGCACTTGAAAAAAAAAAGAGAAAATGGCTACAATATACAAAAGTATGTAAGCCACTAATGAACAAATATAATACATCATTAGGTTGTTCGAATTGCTACAATATACAACAAAAAACCCACTCAAAATACCAACAACTATAAAATAGCATTTACAAGAAACAGAAAAACAAACACTGAAGACATACAAAAGAACTGATTACAGAGAAATAATCACATCATATGACACTAACATGTTTAAAGAATAGCTTAACTTTCTTTGATCAATCACTGCACTTTTCAAGCACTCATTTCTTCCTCCTTTAAATCCACGAGACTTATGAGTAAAATATACCTTGAAGCCTATGCTCTGAGCAATTCATCCTCCAGGGAATAATGACAACTTGAACAACCTAAGTAAGATTCACCTTCTCTATAGTGCATGAATAAGGACAATTATATACCTGCTCTTTCATGAATAAGGAAACTGGAGGAGTATTTTAGAGTTTCTGCAAATTCTTTACCTATCCATTTAGTGCACAATCACTCTTCTTTGCTACCATATTCGAAGTACCTGAACATAGGGAAAAATTCAGTAAGAGTCTATGGCAGCAAATCGCGCGAGAACCTAGTTGACAGGAGATATAAACAATTGAACAATGCAGGTAAGCAAGTATAACTACTTAGATCGCTACTTTTGGTAGGAGAAAAAAAATGAAATTCCTATAAATACTAGCCATGGTTGCAATTCTATGCCACAATTACATTGAAGCAAATCAAAGTTCTCACTTTTCAATCAAGCTATTACCAATGAGTTCTATACTTATCTCTCGATCCATTCACCTACCCCAAAGAACAAAAACAATTTTTCACTACTGGAGTCCAAAAATATGAACCTTCCGAAGTACCCAACACAATTCTAATGCAAACAACCATTATAGCTTAAACTACAGTAATGGGAACAAACTCAATTGCTCTCTCTAATCTCTATCGAAAACCAACAAATTACTCATATTCTAAAAAAAAAACACCACCGAAAGCACAAAAAGCCAAAACTAAACCAATACTTATCAAAGCAAATGTTGAATCCGAACAAACGCACGCCATCACATGCATACAGGGGGCATAGCACATCATGCCTATATTTAGACATCCACTTCAACTCACATAATGCTCATGAAGAGAAAGCCTTGGTGCATTTATGTCTTGATCAGCAATTTAACATAGACAACACACTAACAGGGAACAAGTAACCGCGACACAAGCATCAAGCCTAGAGGAACAAAGGCAAAATGGGGGAGATCGTACCATTCATTGCGGTTGAACCACGCAACATAGTAGAATGCAATGGAGACAAGCCACGAGTCAGAGTGGACGGCGACGAGAGTGAGCCAATCGCAGCGGTTCATCTTGTCACGCGCGAAGTTGATCTCGAGTGTCGACTTCGATAGCTCTGTGGACACCTCATCCGCTGGCAGCGCCACCTCCCACACCTCGTTCAAGTACCTGTTTTTTTTTTTGACCGAGGAAAACAGTAGGGGAGACCCCTACTATATATATATATATATATATATATATATATATATATATATATATATATATATATATATATTAATAAAAGAACTGTACAAGAGGGGAACCAAACTAAACAAAACAAGAACTAGCAGGCCCAGAACAAGTGGGCCAAGAACGAAGAAGACTCCGCTAAGGAAGAGAAAGAAACCAATCAAGGATCACATGTCTATTTTCCTCCTTTATTCTATGAGATTGAAGCAAAATATCCTCCTTAAAATTCTTCTTCTAAAGAGTGAAGCTCAGCTGAGTATGTTCAAAGATAAAGGCATTTCTCTGTTTCCAAATATTCTAAGTTCCAATAATGAAGATTTCCATGAAGAAAGAGGAGCTGAAGGCATTTTTCGCTTGGATCGACATATCAAAGAAAGGCTTGGAGAAATCCCAATGAATACCAATGAAATTCCAACACCTCATGCTGAAGCTACATTCAAAAAAGAGATGGAAAGCTGTTTCTTCAATTTGAAGTCTGCAAAGAACACAATTGTAATTTTCATTTTCCACTTTGAAGTTTTTTCTTTTCAGAATGTTCCTCGTGTTGAGTCTATCCATCAGGAGAAGCCAAGAAAAAACTCTGAGTTTGTTACAGCATTTAGAGTCCCAGATCCATTTGAAAGGTTGGGGAGGAGATATTTGTCTATAAGGCAAATTATAACATTTCTTGGAAGAATACATCTGGGAACCCCATAAGTAGTGCCAGGTATCCTTGACATTTTCTTGTATTTGAAGGTCTTGAATGAGTTCTTGCAGATTAGTATATTCATCATAGACTTGAGCAGAAATAGGAGTGTGAAACTGCCTTTCTATACTATTGTTCATCAGGAAATTAGCCACTGAAATGTTTTTGTTTTTTGCAAAGGAGAAAAGTCTTGGGAATTTTTCTTGCAATAGCTGATTATTCCAAATGTCACACCAGAATAGCACTATGTTTCCACAACCAAAAGAGCAAGTACGAATTCCTCTGAACAAAGTATTACGCCTTAGGATACTTTTCCACCAAAAAGAGTCTTTTTCACTAGAGGCACGAGGTACTTGACCATTCTTGTAATAAGAACTCCAAATCAGTTTAACCCATGACAAGGCTTTCTGATTATAAAATTTATCCAGATGTTTGAGTAGAAGAGCACTATTCTGATTTCTAAGATTGACCACACCTAAACCTCCTTTGGATTTAGGTTTGCACACTTTTTTCCAAGCTACTAGAGGGTTGCTTTTTGCATTAATATCAGACCTTCTCCATAAACAGTGTCTCCTTGCTCTATCAATGTAATCAATCACTACAGCAGGAATTTCCAGAGTACACATTGTATAAGTTGGTAGAGAAGAGATGACTGAGTTGATTAGTTGCAGTCTACCAGCATGAGAAAGAAGAGAGGATGTGGAATTTAATCTTCTTTCAGTCTAACTCATAAGAGGAGTGAAATATTCCACTCTAGGTTTGGTAGTTCCAAGCGGCAGGCCTAGATAAGTAAAGGGAAGGGTACCCAATTTGCAACCAAAAACAGCAACCATACACTCAGCCTTATCCTGACTAAGATTCAGAGGGATGAGACAAGACTTTGAATAGTTGACTTTTAACCCTGTAGATTGGGAGAAGGATTCCAGAATTCCCTTAAGACAAAAGAGCTCCATTTGGGAGGCATTCAAGAAAAGAATTGTATCATCTGCGTATTGAATAATAGGGAAATCATTTGTATCCACAGCAGGAATTGGGAGACTAAAAAGACCCTTCTCATGAGCTTTATTAATAATGCATTGGAGCAAATCAGCACCTAAAACAAACAAAAGAGGTGAAAGAGGATCACCCTGTCTTACATCCCTTTTGCATTGAAAAAATTTGCCAGGAACACTATTAAGAAGAATGGCTGAAGAACCAGATTCAAGAATTCTTTGGGTCCAATCCAACCATTTCTCGTTGAAGCCAAGTTGGTGAAGCACTTTCAGAATGGTGCTATGTTCAATGGTGTCAAAAGCCTTTTCAAAATCCAATTTAAGAACCACTATTTCTCTCTTTGAGTGTTGACACTGGTAGATGTATTCAAAAGCCCAAGCCAAACAATCCTGAATTGTTCTATTTTTTATGAAACCATATTGGTTTTGATGGATGATTGGAATAATTATTGACTGAAGCCTATTGGCCATAAGCTTAGTGAGCAGTTTCAAAACACAGTTCATTAAGGAGATATGCCTGAAATCATTAACCCCAATTGGATTATTCTTTGGAATGAGCGTGATGAAGGAGCTGTTGATGGCCTGCAAACTGAGATTACCATTGAAGAAATCCTAGCAAAGAGTATAGAAATCTTCTTTGATGATGTTCCAGCAGCTCTTAAGGAAAAGACCATTGAACCCGTCTGGTCGAGGAGACTTATCATTGGGCATTTGGTGAACAACGCTATCAATTTCGCTCCTGCTAAAGGGTTCAGAAAGGTGATCTAAGTTTACATGATTATTCAAAAGATCATCCAGATTATAGTGCATCAGAGGACTGGAGGAGGTTCCCATTCTAGATTTGTAGGCTTCAAAGAGAATTGCAGCTTTTTCCAAGTGATCAGTCACTAATCTTCCATCATAGGCTTCCAAACTTGTGATTGAATTAAATCTGAATATTTCTGTGGCAGCAGCATGAAAAATTTTTGTACTTTCATCCCCAAATTTGGTCCATCTGATAGTATATCTTTTCTTCCAATACTCTTTCTTA
Source organism: Phragmites australis (assembly GCF_958298935.1). Taxonomy (NCBI): domain Eukaryota; kingdom Viridiplantae; phylum Streptophyta; class Magnoliopsida; order Poales; family Poaceae; genus Phragmites; species Phragmites australis. The sequence continues at coordinate 5,708,788 of NC_084929.1, forward strand.
TATTGCAGTAATCTTATGATGTGCTTTTTAAGGATCACTCTGAAGTTTTTTTCCTGAGTAAAAAGGGGCCTTTGCTCTTCAAGCTTGTCCAAGATTTCCAGAATTGAGTTACATTCTTTAATCAGGTTATTAAGTTTAGAGATTCCCTTGCTCCACCTTTTCAAGGCTCTTCTCAAAAGCTTGAATTTACCATATTCGAAGTACCTGAACATAGGGAAAAATTCAGTAAGAGTCTATGGCAGCAAATCACGCGAGAACCTAGTTGACAGGAGATATAAACAATTGAACAATTCAGGTAAGCAAGTATAACTACTTAGATTGCTACTTTTGGCAGGAGAAAAAAATGAAATTCCTATAAATACTAGCCATGGTTGCAATTCTATTACCGATGAGTTCTATACTTATCTCTTGATCCATTCACCTACCCCAAAGAACAAAAACAATTTTTCACTACTGGAATCCAAAAATATGAACCTTCCGAAGTACCCAACACAATTCTAATGCAAACAATCATTATAGCTTAAACTACAGTAATGGGAACAATCTCAATTGCTCTCTCTAATCTCTATCAAAAACCAACAAATTACTCATATTCTACAAAAAACACACCACTGAAAGCCCAAAAAGCCAAAACTAAACCAGTACTTATCAAAGCAAATGTTGAATCCAAACAAACGCACACCATCACATGCATACAGAGGGCATAACACATCATGCCTATATTTAGACATCCACTTCAACTCACAGAATGCTCCTGAAGAGAGAGCCTTGGTGCATTTATGTCTCGATCAGTAATTCAGCATAGACAACACACTAATAGGGAACAAGTAACCGCAACACAAGCGTCAAGCCTAGAGGAATAGAGGCAAAACTGGGGAGATCATACCATTCATTGCAGTTGAACCGTGCAGCATAGTAGAATGCGATGGAGACAAGCCACGAGTCAGAGTGGACGGCGACAAGAGTGAGCCAATGGTAGCAGTTCATCTCGTCACGTGCGAAGTTGATCTCGAGTGCCGGCTCCGACAGCTCTATGGGAACCTCATCCGCTGGCAGCGCCACCTCCCACACCTCATTCAAGTACTTGTACATGCACAGGTTCTCGTTCTCTACACAAACCCAAACCAAACCGTATCAACTCGCACCCAAATTGAATCGAAGGCCATGGCAAGGAGAGATCGCATGGGGAATGGAGAAGGGGCTCACCTGGATCGCACTGGGCGTAGAACTTCTCGACGTGGCGGTTAAGGTTAGGGTTAGGGTTCGGTGCTCAGGGGGGTGGCGACGGGAAGTAGGACCAGCGTGCACGTACCGTGGGTGAGGGCGCGGAGGATGGCAGAGCGGCAGGCGTGGAAATCCTTGAAGATCTTTGGGCGACGGTGGCCATGGGGTCGGAGGAGGGTGAGATGGGATCTGAGGCAAGGCAAGGTGGGGAGCGATGCATGCGCCAGTGAGCTGGCGGCGGTGGCGGTAGGCACAGAGCGAGCCCTAAGGTTGCCCACCTGCGCCTGCATGGGTCAGCCTGGGCTAGAAAGGTCACCTGGGCTACGACCCAGGTTGCATGGGTCCTCCCATATTCACATTAGTGATGAGTGTTTTGAACACACGTCACTAATGACTTTCGCATTAGTGATAGGTGATGTTATCTCCTGACACTACCGAGTGGTCTCTCTATAACCTGTTACTAATAACTATATCATTAGTGACGTGTTGTGAAGTGACATGTCACTATTATCATTAGTGATGGGTGATATATAGATTTGTTACTAATAATATGTTATTAGTGATGGGTCTGAGACAGGACCCAACCCGAGATCATATTAATGACAGATCCTTATAGAACATAAATAACGTGTATTGAACAGCTATCCTAATAACGTATCTTGTTTTTTGGTTTTTTACCTAGCGAGTCAAAAACACTATAAGTAAAGTGAATATAAAGTACCTAGATTACTTGATTGATGGATGGGACCAACCACTACGTGAAAGAACCTTAAAAGTGACAGGTCATAATCATCATTAGTGATGGGTGCGGGATCCGTCACCCCGAACGCGTCACTGATGACTACACATAAGTGACGGGTGCGAACCCCTCATTTATGAGCATATCAGTGACGGGTCTAGATCCAGACCCGTCTCTGATGAGTACACATAATTGACGGGTGTATATCTAGACCCGTCACTTATGAGCAATTAAAAATAAAAAAAATATAAAAGAGAAATTAGAAAAGTAACCAACAAGAAAGATTTGCACATAACAACTTAACATCATAGCAATTTTGAAACAAAAAGATGTGGTGGATGCCACCACCTCAGCACCGGACTGAAGTTCCTGCACTCGAACATGGTCAGCTTCTCCGTGCCCCTGGCGAGCTGCATCAACACAACGTCGGGGTCGTTGCCACGGTCGATGATCACGTTGTCAGCCTCGGTGAGTCTATTATTGAGTATCTAAAATTAGATTAGAGAAAAAAAGCTATGAACAGATCAATATTGTGCATTAGTTTAGAAGATTGCATGAACAAATTGTGTCCTATTTCCTAGTCCAAGGAACTTACTTTGGTGAAGGTGCTCTTCGTCGAACTTCTGATGTAGTAATCGACGCGATCAACAGCAAAGTTCCCTTCGCCGGCGCCTTCCCAGTCGGCAACGATCTTGCCTACCGCAAGCGCCAAGGACGCAAGATCTTCATGCCTTCGTGGCAGCGCCACCGACACCCTTCTCGTAGCTGTTGTGGTAGTCAATCAGCCGCTTCTCCGACCACTCCTGTATCACACCGGGCGTGCTCAATAGCACCTTGGCGTACACTCCCTCATGTCAAAGATGGTCTGGAGGAGGGAGACGTAAAGGAGAACGTTGAGCGGGTACCTATCGGCGCAGTGGTACGCGTCTGTGGCGGTAGCCGCTCTGCCAGTGCCGACGAAGTGCCAGGCAAGTGCATGGATGACATTGGTGAGGGTGCACATGGTGTCAGATTTCTTGCTTGTGTCGATGGCACAGATATTGGTGGCACACATGACCTCGAGGAAGGGGAGCACGACAGAGTGGAGGCGGTCGAGGGGAAGGGATGGGTGCAGGATGAGGCCGGTCTCGAGGAGCTTAATCTGCCGGAACTACCACTGGTTGTACTCCTCGGCGTCGGTGAACTCAGCCGGCTTCAGCTGCTGAAGGAGCTCCAGAGGGAGCATGATTGTCTCCGCCCTCTTGCCTACTTGTGTATATCACAAAATTAATCAGTGCAGCCATGGATTGATGCAGCAATGCAAGCATTGACCTGGCCGACGATGGCGTGCATGAGTGTGCGGCACAGCCACGTGTCGTTGGTTGACGAGGAGGAGGATGTGGATCTAGCCCTGGCCTCCATGGATCTGGCCCCAACCTACTTGGATCTAGCCCTGGCCTCCATGGATCCAACCACCGCCTCATGGACTATGCCTGCGAGCTTCTAGGTGATGGCATCTGTGAGCGATGACTTGAGGAAGGTGATGGGGACCCGAAGCCAGCATGGCAGGTTGGAGCTCGAGGACGGAAGGGACGACAGTATCATCGGCGGCGGCAAAGCTGTAGAGGAAAGATGAAATCCTTCATGGTGGGGTGACGCGCTTTGCTTCGACAGAAGAGATCCGTGTGGGGGAGCGCACGGTGGAGAGGGTTCCGCGGTGGCATGAGGTCGGGGAGCTGCTCGGCCGCCAGTGTGGAAGAGAGAGATAAGAGGGAGACGAGATAAGAGAGAGAGCGCGCTATAAAAAGGGATGTGAGATAGCAACATAAAATCAGAATCAATTAAAAGTTTGGGTGCGGCCCGGCTATAAGTGACGGGTGGTAATATGATCCGTCACCGATGACTAGTTATAGTCCTTCAGTGACGGGTCACGTGATAACTCGTCACTTATGACCTATTATGAGTGACGGGTTATACTCTGGTCTTGATCTGAAGCTATATAAGTGACAGGTCGTAATAGGACCTGTCACTAAAGGCTTTTTAGTGACGGATCCCAATGACCAATCACTCATTTTGTATCTCCTTTGTTTGTTTTTCACTTAGTGAATGTTGCCATGTTAGAAGAGAATAGTGCCGAATGATGGCGAGGGGACTTCAGTCTTCACACAGCTCAAAGGGACACGCACCTGTGGATCCTGTGGACCGACTGATGAGGTGACATACGAGTGATGAGCAGCGGCAACAACGGTGAGCAATTTTGCACATTTTATCACATAATTCCAAGGAATCCAATGCCATAGCCTGGTTACTCCATCCATTGCAACCTGCAACTCGGTTACTCGTGTTCCACGCCAGTTTACTTAGGCACATTTTCTAACTCTATGTTACATCTTAAGTTTATATATTAATAATATGATTTAAATCTATATTTTTAGATTAAAATAAAAATAAAATAACTCACTTAAACACCCTCGTTTTATTCACGGCTAAAGCTTTACGAATTTCCAAAGCTAAGGATACATAGTTTGAAAATATTATGCCTGGGGGACTCTGGGGCTTCCTCGCAAGTATTTAAAGTCATGGAAAGAATAAAAAAAAAAATCTTTCCAACAGATCTAGACCCACTGCCAGATTCATTGTACAGATGCCACAATCGTACGAGTGAGGTGATACATCACCAGTTTAGCCAAATCAGGCCTTGTAAGCGTGTCGAAGCCCAGACCCAAGTTGTGTCCCCCATGGCAGCACACAACACTAGGTTGACTCCACCACACCATCTTTGCCCCCTACCTGCCATATATACTCAATAGATGCTATTGTTTAGACTCTGGATTTTCATTAGATTACAACTTGACTATTGTCAGTTTTTCGCCGCAAGTTCAGTTCGAGTAACCCCTAACTCCATGAGCTTAATACATATTTGCAATTCAATTTCAGATTGTGTTCTTTCATTATCTTGCTTGCGTTCTTGATTCATGCATAGGAAAAAAGGCATCTTGGTGTAAGGACCAATGCACCCTAAGGGAGGAGGAGGAGAATTATGGTTTTTAAAAACTATTCGGCTCAAACTAACAAGATAAACCTAAATCAGTTTTTATCTAAATGTTCTTTAGTTTTACCTAGTGTGGCTACTCCATCTTAATAAAGTTTTGCACCCTAGGTCCCAATCCTAACAACTACGCATGCCATTCTAGAAAAGGTAAATGCGAAAGATAAAATGATGCAATATAAAAGTGTGGAATGTAAAAAAGATAGCGAGCACAAACATAGAATGATGAATTTTTCATGTGGTATTGGTAAGTCGCCTCTCGCCACTAGTACTTGTTGGAGCCCCTCTCAAGAGCTAAGCTTCCCGGCCAGGCAAATCTACGGTTCCTGTCATTGGAGCTCCCAACACACCGATGGTTCTACCACTAGGCGCACTTGGATGCTCACTGTCATCTTCACTAAGGTAGTGCTTAGCCACGGCTAGTTCAGGTCTTGCAAGACTCAACGTCATCATGTTGTCTAGGTGTAGAGAAACATCAAGAGTAACAAATATAGATCACTCACTTGATCTAACTCTAGGCTAATCACCTAGCTAGATACATAGTAGGACTAAACTAGCACTAATCAAACCATTAATCTTGTACTAATTGCCTTGATATTCCATATTTTTTACTTTGGTGACAAGAACTCTCAAATGTGTGTGGCAACACTCTCTCTAGCTTCAGCTCCATTCAAATGGCTGGGTGTGGAGTATTTATAGTGCCAACTCCAAAAAATAGTCGTTGGAGAAATCTACCTAGAAACTCCAATCACCAAATGATACGATCGCTAGCCTGTATTATACGGTGACCTCCTTTCAACGGTCAGAAATCTGACCGTCTAGGCCTAATAGTACCTCACTGTATGATATGATGATCTTTAGTCCTCAAGCAGCCACACTCTGAAAACATAGTATGGTAACCACCGTCCTATACCACGGCATGATGTGGTAACCCCCACCATATGATATGGTGATATTCCCATCGTATGATATGGTGATTTGATCTTCTCGGGCACCATTTTAACAAACTCCTTGTCTCGCAGTTTGGTGTTCACCATATGATATGATGACCCTAAGAAACTTTTGATGTCTTATACCCGCCTTCTATCTTGATTCACCGTATGTTTTGGTGGCCCACCACGTGATATGGTGACATCACCATATGATAAGGTGACATGTTTTCTAGAGGGGACTTGTCCAATTCAAACCAACTCAAGTCCCGTTCTTTGTGGCTTCTCTTTCTTGGTGTCTGTTGAATAAATTTTGTAATAGTTAGTTAGGTTTTCAGAGTCTGTCTGTTAGGCTGTTAGTCGGTCAAAGCCTGTTAGAGTTCTGCATAAGGCGCAGGTTGTGCGTTCATACAGCTAGGTAATTGCCACGATCTGAGTCCATGGGATGGCACGGTAGAATCAGGTTGTGGCGCACTCATTTGTTTCATTTGATCGCTGATAAATAGCAAGAGCCAAACAAAAAATGCTATGTTGTTAGAGCAGCATCAAAACCTCAACTTCATTAGTTACTGTCGATGATTTGTGGACCGCTAATCTAACGAACTTGTTGAAGAATTGAGAGATTATTTGAGTAAATGAATCACAAGGGAAACACACATGAGTTTTTAGATAGGTTCGAGCTTCCCTGAGGATAATAATCCTACGTCATGTTGGTATTGATCTGAGCCTGTTACAACAGGTGTAGCTAGCCTAGATGGATCTAAATGTAGTTGGTAACTTCCTCGTTGGCTTCTGTTTGCTTCTAATGACTTTATGTTGCTTGTTTTGCCTTGTTTGGGCTTGTCCTCCATGGGGCCCCTTGGCTCAATATATATGGGGGTGCCGTATATCCTCTGGACTCCTCTTTTTTATTCTTGGAGATAAATATTCCCGGTTATAGGACACCTTGGGTATCTATGGGTAGTTTTCTGAGATCCCCTTCCTGAAGAAAATATATGCTCTGAGAATAAAAAAAACCCTAGGGCACCTGGATATGGTAACTATACATTATTCATCGTCGATTATTGTTCGTTGTCAGACAAAGTTCTGAATTCTGTCAGAACCTTAGCTGAGCGCGAGTGTGTGTGAGGGAGTGTTGAGAGATCTGATTTCCACAATTGGCATCAGAGCAGTTATCCACCTGGGACCTGTGCGATGTCGTAAGGTGATAGTGGTGATGGCAGCAGCACCAGCATCAGGTAGCCATGCCGCATGTTGCACCACGATCTGCTTAAGACACGGGCATGTCGACCTCCTTCCTCGTGCTCACCCGCACCAACTATGGTGATTGAGCGTTGCTAATGCGCATTATCCTGCAGGTGTGCGAGTTGTGGGATGTGGTGGAGACGGGCATCGCATAGTTCCACGATGACCGCATGGCGCTAGAGGTAGTTCTCTTGCCGTGAAGAAGACCGTGAAGGAGGCGTGTGATTCCCTCAAGATTATGCACATGGGTGCTAACCATGTCCATTACGCAAAAGCCAGTCTCTTCGCAAGGAGTTCGAAGATCTAAATTGAAGAGTGGTGAAAGAGTTGATGAGTTTTCCATGCATCTGATTGGCCTCATCAATAATCTTCTTGTCCATGGAGAAGAAGGGTCTGAGAACGCCATGCTTAAGTTCCTTTGAGTCCTGCCGCATCGCTACTCCCAGCTAGCAATCTCCATCGAGAGTATGGTTGATCTAAACACACTCACCATTAAAGATTTGATAGGGTGTGTGAAGGTGGCCGAGGAAAGGTTTGAACTGGACACGAAGAAAGCAAGCGATGACAAGCTCCTGCTCACTAAAGAGGAATGGCTTACACGCGCAAAATGGCACGAGCATGGTGGATCCTCTGGCGTTGGTGGCAGCAGCTCTGTCAGCAATAGATGTCATGGCAAGGGTTAGACCAAGAACAATTCATCTAGCATGCGCGATGCTAGGGAAGGTTCCTAGTCTAGTGGAGGCAGATGAGAAGCAGGCGACGGTGACAGGGACAAATGCCACTATTGTGGCAAGGCTAGGAACTGGGCCCGTGAATGCTGCAAGAAGAAGTGTGAGGAGGCCCATCTAACACAAGCCATTGATGACGACGATCCTACTCTCCTCATGGCACAAGTGTCCGTCGAAGAAGCCATCCTGGATCACGTTGGTGGTCATGTTTTCCTCAATGAAGAGTGCATGAAAGCCAAGCTCGCGAGGAAGAAGGAGTAGTCCAATGCCTCCTGGTACCTTGGCATCGGAGCATCCAACCACATGAGCGAGGACCGTGCTGCCTTCGTCGAGCTTGATGACTCCATCCCAACGACGGTCAAATTTGGTGATGGCTTGGTGGTAGATATCTGCGGCTAAGGAACCATGATGTTCAGCCTCTACGATGGTGAATATCAAGTGTTCTCTGATGTCTACTTCATACCAAGACTGAAGAGCAACATAATAAGCCTCGGTCAACTCGATGAGAAAGGGTGTGAGACGTGCACCCATGCCAGTGTGACGAACATTTGCGATCACCACAACATGCTCCTCACCAAGGTACACCGCTCAAGCAATCGTTTGTAGATGCTGAGGTTGTAGCTTGCCCGGCTGGTGTGCCCATTTGCCCGCTGCGATAGCATGTCCTACATTTGGCATGCTCATTTGGGGCACCAGAACTTCTAGGCAATCCGGAAGATGGGGTGTGAAGGTTTGGTTCGTGGTCTCCCGGAGATCGACCACATCGACCAACTCTGTGACATGTGCCTCACCGGCAAGCAACATTGTCACCTGTTCCCGCAGAAGGCCTTGTTCCGGGGGGACAATCCCCTCGAGCTGGTGCACGGTGACTAGTCTGGTCCCATCTCACCACTGACGCTGGGCAGGAAATGACATTTATAGTACTATTAAAAAAACTCTATCCACACAAGTGATACTCTCAACACTATGATCACTTGTCTAAACAATATCATTTTATATCTTCATGAAGCTCTTCTTTGACCTTGATGTTCATCCATTTGAGGTGTTTGAAATCCCAAGCTCATCACATAGCATCCATTAAACTAAATCTTATATACTAGCAAACAATGTTAATCCCATTAGCTATGTTATTATTAATTATCAAAATCACATTGACCAAATTCTAGGGTCATTGATCTTTAACTTGGCTAGGTCAGTCATGTTCGCACAATTGATAACCATAGAGTAGTGGTGCAGTGATTGTAAGGGTTGTAGTGGTGCAGTGATTGCAAGGGTTTGATTAGTTCTTATTAGAGGCTTTGGATCATCAACCTCAAAGCTTCACAATTGACTTATCACATTGCTTTTCAGAAGTTGGGCTACACTCTCGTTACAATCGAGGGAGAGAGGCCAGAGAGAGGAGGGGCATCCACCGAGGAGAGGTAATAGTGAGGGACGGGGATGATGATGGAGAGGCAGTGGACAAAGGAAGAAAGAGAGGACTGGATCGTTCAATAATTAAGAAGTACTGACATACACTACTATATAATCCATTTAGTGGGACGTCCCTATACAGACGGATCTATGAAGCTATATGTACAAAGGATACCACAGACGGCTTCAAACTAGAATTGTCTGAGAAAATGACAACGAGCAATTCCAACAAAGTGGGATGCTATAATACAGACGGTTCCAAACTGGAACTGTCTATACTATTATATTTATACGTATAGTTATAGTTTTAGAACTATCTATACTACAGTCAGTAATAGTACAGACGGTTCCAAACTAGAAACGCCTGTACAAATGAAATAATACAGACGATTCCAAACTAGGAGCCGTCTATACTATTAGTACAGATGTACTATTGGTGTCCCACTCGTTTGGAGCGTATATGTTATATAGATTATTTTTATGTAATGTTCAACATTCAATGATAGGTGAGATGGTAAAGAAACTTCATGTGGGGTTAGAGGTTGTGGGTTTGACTCCCAAAAAATGCACGTGTGATATTTCACATGAAAAATCGTATGACTTGTGGCCGCGCCAATATAATAACATTAGGGGGCTAGTGTGGGTAGGAAAATTATTTTTTGGATTTTTAGCTCTAGAAAACTTAGTACAGACGGTTCAAAACATATCTGTACAAATCTAATTTGTACAGACTATTTAGTACAAACGATTCAAAAATGTGTCTCACACAGGGTTTCTGAACCGTCTGTACAAATCATTTCTCTAGTAGTGATATAGGTCCAAAAATAACTTTGGCATCAAGACTAAGGGTCAGATTGTTACTTTTGATAAAGGAAGCTTTATTAATTCTCATCATCACATCAATGTGATAAACCGCATAAGAGTACACTCTCAGCCTCTGCATATCCGATATGCACATAACCAACATAGAGGAAAAGAAGTTCAACTAGAAAAATACCACAACAAGAGATAAATGGACCCCCCAGGGAAGGTTTATGGTGGAGGAGCATCAATCCGCATTCTAGACAGCCATCTACACCGGGTAAAAAGCTCTCTGACCTCCCGCTCCAAGTCCACGCACGTTGTTGACACCATCTATCGATACTTTTGCTAATGCAAAACAGACCACATACAAAGCCATCACATACAAGTATAAATAACCTACAAAGGAAATATTTTTTTCTTGCTAAAGACAATGTCATTTCCGCATAACCATAACGATCAACAAAAGGCGGCTGCTACCACCATTATTTTGGCTTTCCACTATTTACTAAGACCACAAAACTAATTTTCAAACATGTTTGTTGCGCTATGCTGTAGGTAAAGATCCGTAGCCACTTGGACGATAAACCATGCAAATCGGGCAAAATGACAGGTAAAAAAAAAGGTGCTTAATTGTATCATTTTTGTGACAAAGCAACACTTCTAGGTACATTGCCAATATCTTTTAGATAAATTGTCTTTGATTAATAGTATCCCTTTGTGTAAGTACCACAGAAAAATTTTGATTTTTATAGGATCCTTTATTTTCCATAATTGCCTATGCATAATTGGAGTATCACTATGTAGTATAGAATAATATAGGGAATTCACACATAATTTTTCTAATTGATTCAGGTTTCATCGGAATTCATCTTGCTCTTGTAATAGATTAATATTGATAAGGCATTGTAGCAACTCGTTCCATGCTATCAGTTTTGTTCCTATTAGATTCCTCCAGAATGAGATATCCGGTGGAAATGTTTGAAGTACTTTGGCAACTGTGTCTTGCTTGTTGCGCGCAATGGTATACAAGTATGGGTATTGGTCTATCAGTGTTGAGTTTCCCAACCAATGATCCTCCCATAACCGGATTTGGTATCCATCTTTGATGACGAAGGTATTGAAACTAAATAGGTGTTGCTTTACCTTCATCAGACCAACCTATAAATGGGATTCCCCTGGTTTCCAATTGGCTTGCATAAAAGGTTTGGAACTGAGGTATTTGTTTTGTAATAAGACTTGCCAGATTCCTTCTTTGGTCAGTAGTTTATAGCGCAATTTACATAATATCATTGTATTTTGAGCATCGAGGTCTCAAATCCCTAATCCACCGTGATCTTTCGGTTGGAACATGACACTCTATTTTGTGGCAGTACCTTTCTTTTGACTATCACTTTGCTAGTAGAACCAAGAGCAAAGGTAGTCAAGTCTCTTTAGTACCCCTCATGAAATAAGGAAAAAGACATCACATATGTGGGAAGACTACTGAGAACTAAGTTGAGAAGTACAAGCCTAGCCCCAACGGATAGATGCTTGCTCATCCAACTGCTTAGTATCTTTTCAAACTGTTCTTCGACCCCTTCCCACTCTGAATTCTTAAGGTATCCATTATGAATCAAAATACATAGGTAGCGCATTAGAAGTTCACCCATGGCGCATCCAAAAAGTTCAGCATACTGGTCCGCATTATCCTGGGCCGAGCCAAAGCAGAACAAATCACTTTTGTGGAAGTTGATTTTTAGGTTAGAAAGCTGCTTAAAAGCACAGAGCAAATCCTTCATATTCCTGGCATTTTTCAGATCATGTACATTAAAACTAAAGTGTCATCGACATATTGTAGAATAGATAAACCATCCTCAACAAGGTGTGTCTCTAATCCTTCGATTTGCCCTTCTCTTTTGGCTCTTCCAATGAGTACTGCTAACATGTCAGTAACAATGTTGAATAGAATTGGAGAAAGCGGGTCCCAATATTGTACGCCCTTTTTCGTTTGGAAGTATAAGCCAATGTTATCATTGACTTTGACCGCTACACTCCCCCTATCAAGACCAGTCTAAGAAAATAATCAATCTCATCTATGTGCTGAGCCTGAGAATCAATCTCAATATATAGTGACTTTATACATGAATATCATTACAATATCTCACTTAACCGTAATTAATCGTCTTACAAAAGTGCCTTCATGATGACCCTATAGGCAAACCGATGTAGAAAGTAACTTAGAACGATCCATCTTCATCAAACTGTCCAACATCTTATCCAACTGAGTGTTTAATGATAGCAAGAGTGAGCACATGTCATACTCAGTAATTTATGAGGAAATATTATACATATGAAGGCTCGAACAATAATATGGAAATATGGTTCTTTTGCAGAAACAATATTTATTTTAAATGAAGTTAAAATGAGTAAACAGTTAAGTGAATAACAATAAAGTAACCAACCACATCAAGATTCCAATCATCTTGACTTAACCAACGTTCCAACATCTCAACTATGATTCCCACCACCAAAGTTGAATGACACCTCAATCATAGTTCCCACCACTATGATTTACCAAACCAACCAAACTGTCAAGTTCTAGTTTTTCTTGCCACAGGTAACCATGAGTACAGCTACAGCTGATTAACAAGTTTTACACTCTGCAGAAGTTATACACTTTACCCATAAATCATGTTTTCCATATTTTCTGAGCACCCGTTGGCCGATGGAAAACTCTTGCACACTTTTGATGTGTGCGCTAGGAATTCATTACAGAGCCTTTACAAACCCTCTCAGCATGTGCATATCCGCTAAGGTTTCACCGCCGCGTGACTACAACAGAAGCCCCCTCTTGCACCTTATGGAAACCCCGAAGTACATTGTTTCGTTTCATACAACCAAATGGTCTACACTGTAACATCTCTAGTTTTAGCATATAGATTATAGCAAAACTCAATCCTTTTAAAAAAAATCTAAATATTCAAAAGAACTTAAAAGCAAGGAAATATTTATTTGAATATATATACTTGTATGTATATATTCAAATATATTATTTTGGATAAGTATTCCAAAGAGCACCAAATTAATTTCTAATTTAAACCCCTGCAATAAATTGAATCATATGCATTTTGGTTTATTTGTTCTTATGGTCTTTGAGTGGAGATTTGAATTTGAATCTCTCAAATTCAAATCTATTCTTAATTTAGTTGAAGTCCAATTTAAATTCAAATATTGAATTTAAATCCTCACCCAAATCCCATAGCTTCAAATCCAAATCATAATTCAAATACTTTTATTTGAATTAGTGCCATATCCAAATCTATTTTCTAAATCCAAATTCAAATTCCCCATTTGAATTTATCCCAAAACCTTTTTCCTTTTCTCCCCGGGCCCAGCACTACCTTCGCACTACCTTCTTCGCCTCTGCGCAACCCAGCAGAGTGGCAGCCCAACACCCTTTCTCCCCCTGCGCAAGCCTAGCAGCCGACCCAACTCCATCCCCCATCTCGCCCCTCCGCCCACGCATCGACCATCTAGCTGCACGCCTTCTCCACGCTCACCCCGCTCGTCCCTTGCTGACACGCAGGTGCAGCCATCGGCACACCCTTCTCCCTTCTCTAGTGCATGCTGTTGCGCTGTCCGCGCAACATCGCTCGAGACTTTGGTGACCGCATGTGCATATGGCCGGCGTAGAGTCACCGTTGCCACACGATTTCTAGTAGGCGTCGCCACCGAGAAGCTGCGCTACACCTTCTCACTGCCACTACCACCTCCTGCTCTCCCTAGCAGTCACACTGCCCTTCACCATCTCTGCCCTACCCCTCATGCTTCCTCCTAGCTAGCCTATTGTCACCCATTAGCTCTGCTTTCGTGCAATGATGTTCGATCGTGGGATTCTTCCCCAGTGCCACGCTGAGCTCGCTGTCGGCGCTCGTTTTGCCCTCTGTTGAGCCAGCCGCCGTGCCGTGTAGTTGTAGAAGCACCTAGGGTAGCTCATAGGTACATGTAGCACGCCAATCATGGGATTGTGCTACCCACTTTCGCCGCCGCCGCCTTGACCCACTCCGACTGTCGTCTGTCATAGTTAACCCCCAAAATTAGTTCACGTGCCCAAGTAGATGCTTGGCACCTGTCGGTGTATCAGGAACCGGGGGTCCCTGAGTCCCGAGGCCAGGCCAGCTGTCCGCCATGTGGCACCACCCCGTGAGGTTCCCCCCGCGAGGTGAGGAAAGTATAAGTTCCGGGAGAAGGTGCCCGGGGCCATAGTCCTCGGTCCCCGAGCACCCCAGTCCCCCGATGACCCGCAAAGTCTAAGTCCAGGGAAGAAAGTGCTCAGGGAAGCGCCCGGTCGCCCTCGAGCACCCAGGTCCCCCGATGATCATAAGAGCTAAGTCCCGGGAAGAAAGTGCTCGGGGACTGCGCACAGCAGTCCCCGGGCGCACGGTTCCCCGAAGATCAGTATAAGAGTGCTCGGGAGAAAGTGCTCAGGGAGGTAAACGGTACCTCCGAGTACCCGGTGCTCCGAGGACGAGGATAAGCATTCTCGGGAGAGAGTTCTCGGGGAGGTCAACGGTACCCCCGAGCACTCGGTTCTCCGACGACCCAGGGAGGCCCCCAAGGGGCCCACCGATGAGGTGTCTGCCCGTCAGAGGTCCAAGGCCGCATTGAATGAGCACGCGCGGCCTGACATATCCAACTGCTCCCGCCGCAGCGTCAGTTCCTGCCATGTTTTGGCAGAGGGGCGTGGGGCTATTAATTGCACGGGTCCCGTCCCGTATCACCCGGTATGTCTCGAGATAGCATTGTCAGGATCAAGGCGTTCCGCCTGCCGCCCTGCCGTGGCAGAGGAACAAGACAGGGCGGGCACGCCGGGTGCCTCTGTGGCTGCCCGATGGGCCCTCTCAACGGCACCCGTTGCCAGGGCGTCCACAGTGACGAGTGACCAGACACGCGCCGCGCTTTTTTCCACCACCCTAGTCATTTCGCCCAGAGAAAATGATGACGCCTTTTTCAGTCATGGCGTCTTGGAACTTGTACCCTTTCCTTCCCGTTCGGGGTATGTCGTAACCGGCGAGTGCATAAAAGAGTCGACACACCGGAGGGACAAAGAAGAGGGAAAAAAAGAGAGACAGAGAAGACGAACCCCACAACGAACCAAGCCAACAGACGAAGACATTGTGAGCTAGCCTGAGCAGAGCTTCTGCCGAGAAACAAGGAGCCTCAAGCTCTTAGTTAGACACAATACTCTTGTAACCAGATACATCCTCGGGGGACTTCCCTCAGGACAGTTAATTCATCCATACAGGAGTAGGGTATTATGCCCCCGTGCGGCCCGAACCTGTCTAAACTCCGGTGCATTTATTCCTCTTTGCGCTAGGTCGATCATCCCCCACCACCGGTCGTTGCATTTACATCCACTTCCATTTATTTCTCCGATGAACTTATTCAGGATCATCCCTCCGGCCGAATCTCTAAAAAGGGGTCTTTCGGGATCCCTGCGATAGGAGTTAATCCTCCGACAGCACCCTTTCATTCTCATGAATCCCCAATGGGAGCACTATTCTGCCAAGCCTTCGGTGTTTCACCATGAATGCTCACCGCAACCCCCCTCCCCGTCCGCTATTGTTTTGTTCCACTGACGAGCCCGCGCACCACGAGCGCGTGGTTGGGCTCTGTCCTCACTTGCGCGGCCTAGCCAAGCAAGCCAAGGCTCAGCCCATGCGCGACCGGCCTGCTGGACAGTCTAGCGTCCGAAGGCTGTACCCCCATGGGTCGGCCCAGCTACCATAGCCTACAAAGCGAGTCAGCCCGACCCATTGGGCTGACCATTGTGGGAGCCTAGGCCCAAACCCAAGCCCATATCCAGCCCATATCAGCCCAACCCGAATATTATGTAGTGGGCCCCACAGTACCGTTTAGTGGGTCTCACCTATGGGGCCACTCATGAATAGTATTATTTCATAATTTCTCTATTTAATTTTAGATTAAATCTTTCGGGAGTCATAACTTCTCCGTTCTTACTCTGATTTCGGTGATTCTTTCACCTAAATTAATCTAAATTTGAGATCTATCTTTCTATCTTAGTGTGATATCCATTAAGGATAATTTTGTATTCCATTTGGTGTTATTTTATTCTTCTCTGGTATAAGCCATCGTTAATCGTAATCACGTTTGCAGAACCGGTTGATTTTATGGAGAACCCGGAGGATCCTGACTTCGACCAAGGGCTAGAAGAAGACTTCAGAGAAGGTAAGTCCAATCTCCTTCATCATTTTGAGCTCATGTTTCAATAAACTAAATTGATCAACTTAAAACATGACTTATAATCGCATGTGCTATGTATTGTGCTATTTTCAACTGTTTATAGTAGTTAAAGCCTATCAAATAATTGATATGCCTTAATGTCTTATCCAAAATATATATCACCTTAAGATTTACCTGTCGCTATCTATATTAACGTCGGACAACGCCATGATATCTATCATGCTTAGGAGGGAATACATCTCCTCAGGGATATTGCTAGTGGAATACATCTCTTTAGAGATGTCACTTCACTATCTAATCAATTCAACTAACATGCCATAAATCTTTGGTGATCATGGAATCCATGATGTGGTGTGGGATATGGCGGGTGGTGTGTAAAATGGGTGAAAACTATTTTGGCAGAGGCAAGTAGAGTAGTCCTCCGGTAGAGGATGCTCTTGGGAGCTTGAGTTATCTTTGTGGTATTCATTACCAACTGAAGATGACTGCTTCGGCCGTATAAGTACCGAATCATTACATCGTCGTGCTAAGCCACCCTAGTGCAACCATGTGTCTTGTATGGGCAATATTTGATCTCACACCCCATTAGTTGAGCTCATTGCCCACCCTAGAGGTAGGGGTACAACGGGAACTCAGGAAAAGACTTGTTACTATACGCATTATGAGAGCTGGCTGGTGACATTGCAATGTCCATCGAACCATGATTAATCCAATGATCTAGACCCCTATTGTTTTTCTAGTGGGTGGATCGTGTAGCAACATTCTCAATGGGTATAGGATCTCGATGTGATTCGCTCCTCCACTTACAACGGTTGGAGGTTGATATCGTATGGGTAGAGTGTACAATCTCTATATAGTGTAAATCAATTCGAATAGTCGTGTCCACAGTCGTGGACATGTGAAACAATGACCTCACTTGGTTAGACTCGGGGCATGTGTGTCTTTGATGAGTGAGTGTGTGAACTAGATATCTGTGTGATGAGGTTACTTGCTCAATCTATCAGGAACTATGTGGTACTAGAGGTACACCAGACACAATGACAGGGATTGCGGAGCGAGGTGTAGCCCCTCCCAGGATCGAAAACCCCCAAGATATACCTTGTTACCTTTTTGATCTATTTCAAAGTTAACAGTAGATAATACAATTGAATATCTGCATAAAACTGTCTTACGCTTAAAACTAAATCGTAAAGCCTTGTCCTTGAGATGTTCTTTATACATCTATCAACACCTTGAAGTAGTGTAGGACTTTCTAAATACCTTTCGTACTCATTCTTGCTATCATTCAGATGAGGAGATGGATGCTGACTTTGCTGGACATGAACGTGTGGATGAGGAGTAGATTTAGTAGTCACGTTCGCATCCTAGTTGCATGTGGCTTTGGGTTGTTATTCCATTGTGTTTTTGTTGGTCGGTAGGCTAGGTTTGTAATATACCGTATGGCTTGAAGACCTTTTGTACTCTGTAACTTTAATACTTTTATGCACGATGTATGACTTTGAAGCCATAATTACTGTACTATGCATATTAGCTACTTGATCTAAGGACTGATACAGGAGGCATAAGAAATCCCAAGAATTGGGTCTTACAACACAATGCTGAGAGTAAAGTAAATTAACTAGTTATGCTCATCCCATACCAGGCTTGTGGTTGTACTGTTAACTTGAAAAGATCACTCTATGAACCAATCCTAAGATTTGAGCAAGACTATCACAATCCCAGCCGTACAACCTGTACTAGTCTCATCCAAATCACTTGCTCAAATCATAATTCCATATTGCTAAAAAAAAATTAGATCACCATTTTTTATCCTAGTTGCATATGACCATTATCATATTTAGTTGAGCTATTATCATGATCACTATCCCAAAGCAAGGCTAAGCATGACCTACCCTTTCATATCTAAACCATAACCATAGCGACAAGGATGATAAATGAAAACTAGGGTAAAACCTAACTCTTGGGATTCCGGTAATATTATTAGCATACATGTTTGCAAAACAAATATTTTAAAAAGTGGGATTAATATGGTCAAGAACACAACCTACCTTCACAAAACTCAGTTGGGTCTTCAAAGTCTTGATCCTGAAGTCCTTCTAGCTCCTTTGAAACGTTGGTGTCGACTTGCGAACATAAGAGAAAAGGCAATATGTAAACACCAAGATCCAAAAAGAACCAAATGGCACACAACAATCATCATCACACACAATATCACGTTTTTTACAATTTTGGCGGAAGAACCCAAATTGGAGCTATGGTTGATAAGTTACGGCTTCCGAAGTATTAAAACATGTCAAAAGGATTAACTACAGATGAAATTATGTGATTGGAATTTTTTTTAGAATTTTGTGGAACAATTTATGATTTTCTGGGTTTTCTGGAATTTTTTGCATTTATTTGAATTATAAACTATATAATAACATTAAACATTATTAAATAACATTATTAAAAAAATTCATATTAATCCTGTTTTTCATAATTATTTTCATACTAAAAAACTAATTATTGCACAATATATATAATATATGACATCAGCAGAGAATAAAACAATTAAAAAGAAAAATAAAAGATGACTGTGCTTGTTGATTCGGCATATTTGGCTGACTGAGCACGACACGTCAGCATAAAAGTTCACACGGCATGCTGACATGGCTCTAATGTTGTCACGTTACCCTAATGGACGACGCTAAGTACATTAAATCTGACACGTCGGTTTTGGATCGAACATCTCGGATCAAACTGTCAAAGGGGTACTCGGAAGATCTAATCTCGACTGGATATATCAAATCTGACGACTCACCTTGGTCAGTCTCGTCTCTGACACTTGAGACGACGACACACTCGTCGGACTTCACTGGAACCTCGTTGCCCTAACTTCACCGACGAGCGGTGGAGTAGCACCAACAGACCACTGCAAATCCATCCAAGGGCACGCCGTTGTTGATAGGGTCTGATGATGCTAGCAAGGGTCAATGGCAGTTGCGGCTGTCGGAGCTTGTTGGAGAGGCTCTTATGGTGGCAATTATGCCTCAGGCTATTGGTCAAAAGGTGGGGGTGGCTTGAATCGAACCCCTGGCCATCCTTATATACTCGAGACGCATGGAGATCTCCTAATCGATCACAGCTAGGGTTTGAGAGTCTGGCGGCCTCATGTCTTCAATTCGAGGTCGGACTCGAGATTCAAACTTTGGTGCAAATAAAGTGGGCAAAAGGTCCACGTGATGTTCACGAATTCGTCCTGGTACCTTCTAGATGTTCTTGTTGTCGGATTGTAGCTCAATTTGATTCCAAATTGTTTGGATGACGGGTTGAGTCCGAGCTCCACATTGTGATCAAGTCGGGCTCCCTGTAATTCGTCTTGGGCTCCATCTTCACGAAGATCCAACAAACCCTTCTTGATGGTCTTTGATCGATTTCTGGCTCTGGCTCGACGTAAATCGTCGTGGACTTCCTCTGTTGTCGCCATCGCGCCGGACAACAACAGAGAGGGAGAGGAGGGAGAAGAGAGGCGGCCGGGCCAGATTGGCACGCACGAAGCTAGGCTGGCTCGGTCAGCAACTCAGCCTAAGAGAGAAAGAGCGGGAGAGAGATAGAGGAGGGGGTCGGACCGGCGTGTGGTTGGGCCGAGAGAGAGGAGAAAGGTGAGATGGTCAGACTGTTCGAGAGGAGTTTAAGCTATAGGTGATTGATATATATATATATATATGTATATATATATATATATGTGTTTAATCATATAGCTAGCGAGTTGATTTTACCCCTGGAGATGCCCTCGGAGTTGCTACAGTCATTCAAGTGGGAAAACCGTGTTTCGCGTAAATGACAAAACTATTTCTTCTATCTGCATCGGAACTCACCAGGCCAACAAACTTGTGAAAAATGCTTCTCTCTTTTTTTTTGCCCTCGTCGATCTTTGAACCTTGTTGATGGACTCACCTGAGAAGAGATGCGACGTGTCATCCTTGGGCTGCAGGCGTAGCAAACCTTGCTTCGGAACCGACCGCTCCAGCATCTATCCATGGAAGCCTCTCGAACCCTACCGAGTAGCAGGTACCTAGTAGACAAAAGCGCGAGTGAGGAGCGAGCGATGGAGACGAGCATCTCGTGATGCCCAAAGTTTGGCCGCATTTCGATCTTTTCTTCATTTTGATAATTCATCAAACATTAGATGATGTTAAAGCCTCAACACGAAGTTATTATCTCTGTTCTTTTTATTTGTCGTTTAAGATATCAACACGATCTTTAATAAGTATATTTTATTATTATTTTTGATAACTAATTCTTGATAAAAATTAATAAAAATTAGATGATATTAAAGTATTTTTTATGATAAATTTATTACTATCATTTTCATGTGTTAAATCATATTAGCTATGTGTATATTAGTGGTTAAAATTTCTAAAATTTGACTATATGCAATTTAGTACGACATCTATTTTAGAACGGAATTAGTATATTTTTATTTGAGATATAGCTAGAAGTCTCGTATAGGTACATGTATTAATTCTACTGAGCCTAGTTCAATTAATTAAATATGTAAATGTATGTTTAGATCACCACCAAGTCGAAATTGACTTGGAGGCGTATTTGAGTGTCTATTTTCAGTCAAAACTGACAGAAACGGAAAGAGTACGTACGTATCACCGGCTAGGCGTGCACGGCTGGGCAGGTTTCGGATAGCAGGGCCGTATCAGCTGCTGCGTGGAACGGAGAACGACCTAGATGAGGATGACGTGGATCGACGTGTCACGACAGAGTTGTCCTCGACGGAAGGACCCTGCAGCTATATAAACCCGGCCAAACCACCTTCTCCTCATCATTCATCACTCTTCAGGTTGTAATAGTGCAAGCTCATTTGGTTTACCACACTGCCCAGCCGTTTCCCTGACAAGCTCAGCAGCGCAAAGCAGAGCTAGCAGCGTCAGCTGATCAAGTGGTAACCCCGATCAGCTAGCTGATAGCTCGATTTTGTTTGCCGGTTCTTTTCCTAGCTAGCTAGCTATACAGTTCCCTCGTCGGACGATCCAGTGGCCGAATCGCCGGCGGCCGGCGACGCCGATCGAGTTTGAGCTAGCTTAATTATTTGGAGGCGGGCGAGAGGATGGTGAACACGACAGCGGCGATGAACGGCGGCCGGGCAGGCAGCGGCCTGCTGCCGCTGACGTCCCTGAACCACATCAGCATCGTGTGCCGGTCGGTGGAGGCGTCGCTGCGGTTCTACACCGACGTACTCGGCTTCGTCCCCATCCGCCGCCCCGGATCCTTCGACTTCGACGGCGCATGGTAATTAATAACTACGTGCTGCATGCCTGTATACTTCATTTTACATGCCAATCGATATTATATGGCAGAAAATTTCCTCACGCCTAATTTTGCATGCAAAAAAAAAAAAATGAACGCCAGGCTGTTCAACTATGGGATCGGCATCCACCTGCTGCAGTCGGAGGACCCGGCCGACAGGCTCCCGGAGAAGAGGGAGATCAATCCCAAGGACAACCACATCTCCTTCCAGGTACTGTACCCTAGATAGATAATCCGTAATCACCAATGCTCCTACTTCGACGCAGACATCACACTCAAATTCACATACATCCACGGGTACGTCTAATCAAGATTGAAGACACGGAGATTCAAGTAGCTATCAAATAGAAAGATAGTCGTATTGGTCTCTAAGCTAAGCTAAGAAAAAATAAACTAGTAATTAGATAAAGAATTTTTTTTAGTTCTTTTAGTGTACAAGGTTGGATGCAAATACAATCACGTACATACCACTCTCATATCTAAACACATTCACGTAGATATATCTTAACACATGTCTAAATAAAATTGGAGGCACATTTTTGTTGACTTGTCTATTGATTAGTCTTGGAAAAATAAAGGTCCGATGATGCATGCATCTATGTTATTTTGCACATGCACACACGTGATGGCGACGAGACCTCGTGGGAGAGTAGAAATGCAAGTGGGTATCAAGTAGATATAGTTGTATTGGTCTCTAAGCTAAGCTATAAAAAAATAAACTAATAGTTAGATAAAAATGCATTTTTAGTTTTTTATGTACAAGAATGGATGCACACACTTAATCATACGCACCATACTCATATCCAAACACGCCCACGTGGGTATGTTCTAAGTACATATCTAAATAAGATTTAAGCACCGTCTCTTCTGTCAACTTGTTCTCGGAGAAAAAAAGAAGTCAGATGATGCATGTATCTAGGTTATTTTGCACATGCTCACAAAGTGATGGTGACGCCACCTCATAGGAGGGTTGGAATGTAAGTGAGTATCAAATAGATAGATAGTGTACTGATCTCTAAACTAAGCTAAGAAAAAAATGAATGGTAGTTAGATAAAAGTAAACTAAGCTAAGAAAAAATGAATGGTAGTTAGATAAAAGTATTATTAGTTTTTAGATTATAAGGTCGGACCCACACATAGACATAACGTCTTACATACATTTTGATTACTGAACATACTCACCTATGTACATATTATTTATATACACTTATCGGGCGCAAGAGAGTAAGTATTAAAACTACAACTTTTTATATGTTATTTGTGGTGTATTGGGGTTTATAACTATCTGGAAAGCACATATTATTTCTATACACTTATCGGGCGCAAGAGAGTCAGTATTAAACTACAACTTTTTATATGTTATTTGTGGTGTATTGGAGTTTAGAACTATCTAGAATGCACACAAAATTTTACTGCGCGGTTAGGTCACATACTATATATTGTTCTGTTTAGAGAAACAGTTGATGGTTGCTTTCCACTAGTCTCCCTTTCCAAGCCTTTCTCTGGATGC
Organism: Phragmites australis; assembly: GCF_958298935.1. Classification (NCBI taxonomy): domain Eukaryota; kingdom Viridiplantae; phylum Streptophyta; class Magnoliopsida; order Poales; family Poaceae; genus Phragmites; species Phragmites australis. Next base: position 5,731,952 of record NC_084929.1, read on the forward strand.
ACTCACATGGAATATTAGGTGGTCACGAAAGAGACGTTGTCATGTCCTAGCTAGCTAGGCTCCAACACCTTGGCCTGATTCCATTGCTGTACAACTACGGCGTCGCTCGATCGAAACGAGCAAGTGGCGCGTCATTTTCTCTGGCGATATTACGACTGGTTTGGACGATCCTAATCTTGCGTTTTTCAAGTTGTCGCACGGACTATTTCTTGTGGCCATACACTCGTCGGGTCCTTGCATAGTCAAGGAGATATTTTCAGACGTGAGCTAGCTACAAACGTGTGACTGTCGATTGTCTTATCTGTGCAATAACAGCCGTGTCATCGTATGCTTGTGTGTGTATCTGATTCATCACGCACAAAAGATCAGGTGGATAGTGATAAGGATGCACGCCTACATATGACTCACGTCGCACGAATAAAAACTAGCTAGCTAGGCGAGTGAAAATTGAGTCCTCTTCAACAAGTAACCACTATAATCTCCTCGTTGAAGCTAATTTTACTTTTAGTTTTATAACTTTATATTTGATCGATAATTAGTCAAATTATATGTATATTTGGTATACAAAATTTATTTTAATAGATTTATATTTTAAAATATTTTTAATATGATATTGATTTTATAGTAATTGATAATATATTATAAAAGAAATTAAGAGTACGATCAAAAATAGTTTTAATAACTTTTCAAAAAAAAATGTAACTTTCATTCAACCGAAGGGAGTACCAAACTGCAGGCGAACTAATATTTCATATGTATCTGTAGTGCGAGAGCATGGTGGCGGTGGAGCGGGGGCTGAAGGAGATGGGCATCCCGTACGTGCAGCGGTGCGTGGAGGAGGGCGGCATCAACGTGGACCAGATCTTCTTCCACGACCCCGACGGCTTCATGATCGAGATCTGCAACTGCGACAACCTCCCAGTGATCCCCCTCGGCGAGCGAGCGCCCGTCATGGGGGCCTGCAAACGGGCCGCCGCCGTCAAGCAGCAGCAGACCGGCGCGCCCCCAGCCCCCACGGTCACGGCGGTGGCGGCGCAGTGCGTGCCGTCGGCCCAGGCTATCCGCGTCGGCGAGGAGACGGCGCACATCTCGTGCGCGTGAGGATTGAGCAAGCAAGGCGTGCGCGAGAAGGTCGTCGATCGGTGCAGTGCCAGCCGCCTCCGGACGGACCGTGATGTTTAATTCGGAGCTAGCTGCATGCGCCGCCGCCATGATGAGGCAGGCGTTTGTGTATGCGTGACTGTAGCGGTGCGTTCCAGTGTGCAACCCTCTCTTAAGGAAAGAAAAATAAATCGAGGCGGGAAGAGTACATGGTTTTCATCTTTAGATTGGCATCTATCGATCTTTGCCTTCACAAGTTCTTCATTTGCATTTGCCAATGTGCCACATGCGAAGGTTCTTTGTTTTAAAACTTCGTTTGGACTGGACATAGCTCCTACCAACGATGGCTTGACAAGTAGGATCTGCTTGTGAATTAAGTTTCTAATCTTTTTTACTTACTAGAATATATAAATAATCCATTCTCAAGTATCTAATAAATAAATCGAACTAAACAACCTTAGGACTCAATTGGGAAATTGAATGGATTATTTATATATTTGCACAGTAAGTTGGAGCACAATCAACAGTAATTGATGTAGCGGCAAATCTCGGCCCTCCGAACATCGAACGCTATCTGCACAGTTGATCGGATCACTGTAGCAATAGTAATTGATGGTTACGTAATTCAACTTACTGTAATATTAGACTTGTTCTACTCCACAAACAATGATCCTTTGCACTAATCCATCATTACTGCAGAGGATCCCTGTCCCTTACGTTGTGGTGGTTCAGGGCTCATTTTCCTACCTCCCAGTGACGTTCTGCACCATCACTCCTGGATAGCTGCACATGAGGAACACACAGATTCTGTTAAGTGTTGCTCCCTGTGTAACGTGTCCAGATCGTGGTCATCCTTATGAACTGGGAGATCGACACTGATCAAACTATATCTATAAAACTAATATTATTGCATCGATGCGGATACTATAGGAGATCGACAAATACACGAAAGTACAGTAACCAACGGTCAGCATGCATGCATATATAGTCGTTATCTTTCCCTTTCTTTTCTGCTTCCAGTGCTGACGCTCCATTGCTGCCTACGCGGCATTTCGTGGACGTGCTAATCCGAAAGGTAAGGAGAGCGTTCCTCTCGAAACAGAGGCGTGAAAGAAAGCAACTCTTCAGACTTCAGTTCGTCCCCTGTTAGAAACGGCATGCATGTGCTGCACGGAAAATGGGAGGTCGCAATAAATAGGAAGGTCGAAGATTTGTTCCGCACAATATGTTCAAAGTTAAATTGGTATATCTTCGAGATCAATGATTGAGCACAAAACAAGATACGCGATATAGAAAGGCTCGAGCTCTCATCTAAAATAATACCCTACATCCTGTATAGAAGTTGATATATTTGTATTATCTCAAAGTACAAGTAAGGTGACTAGACATATTACAAGGAGTAGACACTACTACAAAACCATATATCACTGCCGGTTGTAAATGGTCTTTTACTGCCGGATGAAAACCATATATCACTACCGGTTGTAAAAGGTCTTTCACTACTGGTTTTACATCCGACAGTGATTAGTCGGCAGTGAATGTCTGAGCCAATCACTACCGGTTGCACATCCGACGGTGTTGCCCCTTCCAGAAAAAAAAAAGAGCCAGCTCGGAATTGAGCTCTCGTCACCGCTCGACGCAGTGCTCCCGCCACCGCTACCGCTAGGCACCGCCGCTGGAAATTGGCCTTGCTACTGCCACCGCTGCCGCTATTGCCACAGTTGTCGCTGCACAAGAAAACATGACGGCACGAAGGCCGTCTTCACAACACACATTCCACATCACACACGAGTTCGTGGTCACCTACCGAGCGCCAAGCGAACGCCCCTTCAGACGTCACGAGCTTCGGATCCGGCCACCCCCTCGAGCTCCAGCCCCCCTCCCCCTGTCCCACGACGATGTGCCAGTAGGTGGCCAAGCGACTTCCACACGATGCCCTACTCCCAGATCTAGTATAGGGGCCAAGTTGGGCTAAGCGAGGAGCGACGAAGAGGGAGAGGGAGTAACGAAGGGGTGGCGGAGGGGAGAAGGAGCAGGGAGCAACGACGGCAGGGGAGTGAGAGCAGGGAGCAGCAGCGTGGGAGCAGTAGGAAGGGGAGCAGTGAAGAGGTGGCGGTAGGGGAGCGGGTGTAGGGGAGGCGGTGGCGGGGAGTGGGAGTAGGGGAGAGGTGGCACGGGATCGGGAGGAAGAGAGGCGAAGAGATAGAGACAAGAGATATGACAGAACAAGTGACTAAGAGAGAGATAAGAGAGGCGAGCCGGACGTGAGCGCTCTGCCAAAACTGGAATTTATTAAAATTTTGAGTTCGATCCAAGTTTCACTACCAGTTCGTGGGTAGAACCAGCACTTATAATCGGTATCAGTGCCAGTTGTAGCTGCTCCATCATCGTTCAGGCTCAGGAGGTTAAGAACCGATAGTGATATATTTTTATTGTTAGTTTTTGCACAACCAGCAGTGATGAGCCGCATCTAAGCAGATTTTGTAGTAGTGAGATCGGATATAAACTAAACCAGAGTTGAATTCGCCGAGTATCTCGTATGGTCTTGATGCTTACGTTGAGTTGAGTTACGTTAAACTGCTCTAGATCGTCGAAGCTATGGGGTTTGTAGAAGTTGAAGTTATAGTTGTCCTTTCAAGGGTCTAGCTCCCACCTTATATAGGTCATGGCACTGTCCTAAACCCCACTGTAATCAATGAGGAGTCCTCCGTCTAGTCAATCAAGGTAAGACAGCCGAATCTAGCTTGGATACTAGTCATACTCAAGTCGGTTACCTGATCGAGACCTTCATAGTATGTGTTTTTGTGATCTCCGAGTATACCAAGTCTGATAGATTTGGATCTACAATATATGAAGTTATTAAAGATGTGAATAAAGTATCTTATTCATATATGATATACTCTTTATACGAATATACTATATAGTTAGATATTTGACAAGGAACATAGGTGTTTAAAATGGTATGAGCACCTTGAGCTGGTTACTTCAACATGTGCATGTTTTGAGAGAATGGTCAGAGAGCTCTTTACCCAATTTATGACAGTCTAGACTTTGCATTCAAATCTAAGTATAATAACCACAGCTGCTGGGAACCGTTTCTAACTTGTTGGGCTCTACTTTGATTTTGTGTTAGTGTCTTTATTGTATTTTGTAGTTTGGTTGTTGATATTCACATGATAAGAATAGATTCTTATACGATTATAACACTTGATGTAACAATAAGAATTAATAAACTTTTTATTTTTTAAAAAATAGGTGTTTAGAAACAGGCGTATCTTCACACACAAGTTATTAAGATAGATAAAGATCATTATATATATCCAGTTTCTTGTTCCACACAGGCTATAACTAGCTTATTAGCTAAGTCACTAAAATAACCCGTCGCGCTAATATAATCCTTGCAGTAAAAATGAGGTTCTCTTAAATCAATCACGCCACATGTCCGTTAACTTGCAAGGTACGTAGGTGTGCAAATAGGTTCATATCTTGTACGGTTTTCTCGAATTCATTTTTTTTAACACCAGGCTCCTTTATCCGAGACATTCATTTATTGGAGGCTATACGGGGTGCGACACCGAGGATTAAACCCCAGTGAGCTCGGCAGCACTGCTACTTTGCCATCACGCTCCTTGCGTGTGCGCTTTTCTCGAGTTCATGGGTACGGATGTCGTCCTATTTTTTAGCTTATGGACCTATTTGTATTGTCCTATTTTCTAGTTTGTGGATCTATTTGTATCCACTCATAATTTTATTTGTTTTCATCTTACACAATTTTTTTAAGAACACTGGACCCCGAGAAAGGCTTTTTTAGCCTTTGACAGCGCGTGCATCTCGTGCAGTCCCCGTGATTCAAACGCGGATGGCTCGCTCCTTGCACATTCCCTTGTGCCGGACGTACATCACGCACGCGGGCGAGATATCATCGATCGTCCAGAGATCATTGAGCCACAGTCGCACCACCAGCCGGCTTGCCATGTGCAACACCTGCCATCGTCGGTTTGCCGCAGGTGATGATGAACAGGAGGCGTCCGATCCGATCCGATCCAGCTCCTGCATCTTCATGCTGTCGTCGTCGTCGTCGTCAGGGAGGCTCATCTGCTCGCTGGCCATGGTGCAGTTCATATAATGTATAGTACAAAAAGCCGGACTGGACCGGCGGTCCAACCCAAAAAAACAGGAAATGGTGCCCTGTCCGATCCGGTCCGGTTCGCCATCTGTTTCAGAACCCAAAAAACTGGTGTAAAAATCGCATTAGCACGGTGCAGCCGGCAGAGATGGAACCCACCACCTCCCTTCCCACTACCACCGAAGGAAGGCCCGTTTGGATGACGTGGATTGCATTGGAAGACATATTATACTAGAGACAAATTACACAAGTTTTTAGTAATTTTGCCATAAATAATTAAATATTAATTATTAAACCCCGGTCCGACCACTTGTTTTTCCTATCAGACCAATGAACAGTGACCTCGCCGGTTCGATCACGGTCCGACATTTGTACTATGGAACAAACTGATAAGATTTGGAAAAAAAACTATTGATATTGATAATGTAAATAGTATTAATAGAAAATAGATATTCTCTAAAATACAAAAAATGCACAATACTATGGAACAAACTGATAAGGTTTGGAAAAAAACTAACGATATTGATAATGTAAATAGTATTAATAGAAAATAGATATTCTTTAAAATACAAAAAATGCAATGTTTCATATCACCAGGTTCAGCGCATAACATTAATCCAATTCATGCATGCATGGCAAGCTACCATTCCACCCTCTTTCCATTTTTAGCATCATCTTCTCTAAACACCTTTCACCTCATGCTCACCCTAAGACAAACTCAAGCTCCCAAAACGGGTTTAGAAAAAAATCCAAATCAATTTTGAAAAACTTTCAAATGGATTCATAAAAACTTTCATCTAAAAAACTTTCAATCCGATTGTCAGAACATTTAAATCAATATGCAAAATATTTCCAACGATTTTAGAGAACATTGAAATCGATTGGTACAATGTTTCAAAATCAATTTAGAAAATTTTCATATTGATTTACAAAAAGGGTTAAACTTAGGGTTTATCCAACCACCAGGGCGGTGCGGGGGTGACCACTAGGGAAGCGCAACAACGGCCTCCGACGGCGGGGATGCATCCTTAAGCAGCAGCGTCACCCCTCATCCAATCGCCATCCCAAGCTTCATGCCATCGGATCGATTTTAGGGAGAGGGAGAGCAAAGGAGAAAGGGATTGCGACAGCGTTCCCTTGCCAGCTAGCGACCACCGCGATTTATTTTGGGGCATAGGTGTCACATCCCAAAAATGCATATACATATCACTGAGCATCATAAGCATCATGTTTAAGTATGAGCAATGTGTATTTGAGTTAAGATGAATTTTAGGGATTTTTCTCTTATTTTTGGGAATTTAATCGATGCCGTAAAAAATGCTAGGAGTTATGGAAGTGATCGACTTTGAAGGATTTTGGTTTATTTTTCACCTAGGCTTTGAAAGTGAATTCAATATGAATGAGTTCATCTTGAGTTATAGTTGCCATGAAAAATTCTTAGAATTTTTGCAGGACCAGAACACCACTTATGGATTTAAGAAGAATAGGAAAAAAAATTGCTAAAATTAGTAAAAGGGACACTTACCTGTGAGCCCAAATGAGTTGAGTTGGCCCCACCCTTCTTTTCTCCCTCAGCTGCAGCAGCTCTCTACCTCACTCACTCACTCTCACTCTCACTCTCTCCCTCTCTCTCAAAAACACTGAAAGGGGAGAACACACCTCTCCCCCTCTCCACCCCCAAATCTCTGTCAAGAAGATGGATTCGTGGTATGCATGATACACCATTGTGTTCCCTAGACTTCAAGATTTCCATCCATCCAAGCATTTCACACATGCACTAAGGATTGACGTCATTCTTGATCTCTCTCTTTTGGTTGAAGCAACAAGGAGCCACGACGTTCTTCTTCCTCGAGCTTCTTCCTCTCTTGTGCCCAACTGAAGTTTACCACTCCCAACAAAGATGTGGGGTAAGTTCCCTAGAAGCCTATGGTGGTGTTGCATGCGATGGATTGGGGTATAGTTGAGCAGTTGAGCTACATTCTTGTGCTTGCAAAGCACCGCCGTGTTTTTCTTTGCAAAGGAGCGAATAGGAGGAAATGGTTTAGAGTGAGCACTTGTGTTTTGCTCGTATGTATGGTCAATGAAACTTAGAATCCATGCTTTAGTGCAAACACATACTCTTGTGAAATGGTTTCAACATGCAAGTTGAATAGGCCGAGGAATCGATGCAAACTTAACCATGTCAGTTTGGTTGGATGGTCCGACTTTTGGATCAGAACTTCCAATTATTTAAGAAAAACACCAACCCGAGAACCTCATAATCACAAAAAACAAAAATTCTGACCACCATGGAAAGTTCTGACCATAACATCAGAAATTATGATTAAATAAAATTAGCCAACTCGGGGACCCTATGGTTGCGCACCTTTGATATATGAACAAGGCTTTTACCAAGCTCTTGACATGTAAACAAGGCAATTAGGCCTGACTCTTTGCTAGTTCGATTATCTAATTAATTTAGCATTATCTATCTCAAGTTGGTGTACACCATTAGGATACTTCAGATAAACTGGAGTACATATATGAGAGACCGGTGCTAAAACCTTTTCTCGAGATACTCGCCTTCCTAATGTACGGAATATGGAATTTAGTCGATGCTAAACCTCTGTTCTAGCTGAGACTAACGACATAGATTTCTAGTGCTATAACAGAAACAACCCTTAACGCACAAATGAAAGCCCTGTCTAAACTGATTCGTTTATGTCTATAAGCTCCCAGTGCATCATAGAAACTAGAAAAACGGGGTTCTTTATCTTTCGTATACTTCTAATTATTATTCTTGTAATCGTTAAGCTAACCGCCAGAAGCTCACCCTTCGGGTGTCACTTCTGGTGCATGAGGCCAAGCATTCTGCCAGACGTTCTGGGAGCCCCATTTGCCTATACTAGCGAAGAAAGCAAAAGGCTCTTGCTCGAGTTTACACCCAAAGCTCAAGGGGAGGTCCTAAGAGTTAAGACAAATTCAAAACCAAAAATTCCAATCACCATCGGAAATTCCGACCTAAAGCGGTAATTTTCGACCACCATTGGAAATTCTGATCCTAACATTGTAAATTCCAATTAAATAAAATTAGCAACCCGAGAACTCAATGTTTCAATTTTTTGAAAAGTTCAACCGATCAAAAATTCTGATATTCCCATTGGAAATTCTGCTATTCCTATTAGAAATTCCAATGTTACCAAGATGCTCTCATGTTAGGCACTTCTTTTATTTTATGTGTTCATGTATTCATAGCTTAGTGTACTGCATCTTCACTCGTGCATACTTCTTGGAGCATACATCATAGCATTCATCATGTTGATTGCAATGCATCGTCTTTATTTTAGCAATCGACGAACAAGAGAGCAACGCGGGCATGACTGAGGTTGATCTGGACTTTGTTGCTGTTGATTGTGAGGCTGAGTGCCAAGGTAAGCATCTGTGTATATTTCACCTTTACTTTGGATCAACGTGATGCTTAATTTTGATAAGTTATCGCTATATGTATATGCATGTTTAGTGAGTTAATGTTGGGAATCGGGTAGAGCCTATTTTGTTGCATTTGTTCCTACCTTGAATATTGATGATCCTCATCCTTGTAACCTAGGTATAACTATGTTAATGTCTAATCTAAAATTTATCTAAAATACTTAGTAATGTATAGGTCATTGATAGAAGTCGAGCGGTGAATCATCCATCGTTCGCAAGCTATATGGCTTAATTATTATTCATAATAAATTGATGTTGGGATGATGAGTCTGTGAGAATGATGCAAGATTTGGGCAGGTATTAGGGATGGTTTGGGAATTGAGTCTCAAAGGTCATAGGCCCTCCTAGGTTGTTTAAGTACCATCATTAGTGTCGTTGGCTTAAGCACTTATTCATACTTTCCACATATCCAAATAGGGTAAAGATGAGTTCGATACCTTTTGTTGATGTAGACCTTTAGCTTGTAGGTCTACGGTGTGAGCGGGAGGGCTTGTAGAGACACTTGAGGTTATTCCAGGAGTAGATCTAAGTGGCCTCCACATCGAGAGACGCATATTCAAATGGTCAGGGCTTAATTGGAAAAGGTTGTCACGGGTACCACCTCTTGCAATTTGATTAGTTGCTTGAGTTGCATGGTCTCGTGTCTTTTGGTAAAAAGTACCCTGCAGGGTGTAAAATTAATTTAAATTATTGCGCTCTTGGTCATGAGCATGCTTAATATCCATCGCACCAATCATAGAGTTCCAATGTTGGGTGATTATGGTTGTATGTGATATGTTGGGAGTTGGTTCTCATGTATGTCTATATTGAGATGAGAATTATTCTTATGTGGTTATAATACTATCTTCTCATGATAGGATATCATAAGTTTGGAGATATGTTAGGTGCTCGCACTCTTGAGTTAATAAATGGCTTTTGTGCATAAGTTCATTTAACCATGTGTGGTCTACTCCTTGCTACTCAGTCTAAATGCATAATCCTTAAGAGTCGGATTATTATATGTACTCATATGAGTAAGTTTTGCGAGTACCTTTGTACTCATGATACTATCTTTGAGTTTTGGCATGTGAGGATGAATTAGTGTACGGTTGCTTCATACATGCCGACATCAGTGACAAGCAAGAGTAATTGTGTGCTACTCGTGGTGATTCAATTGTGCCTTAGGGCAAATGGCAACACCTTTTTTATTGTTTTAGATTATATTTCCACTACGTAGTAACATTAACATGCTAGGATATGAACTTGATGTATTTTGTTAATTCTAGTGTTTGTTGATGTTATGTTGAGAGCCTGAACATGTTTATTGGCTCCCATCCTTATATATCAGCTTGTGTACTTTGAAATTGTGGAACTTGTAATATATTTAAATTACTCGCTCTTTATTATGTCTTGATTTGATGAAGTTTGTTGCAAAGATGTTTAATCCGATATTTTGCATAAAACACATACCGGTACTACCGGATTCGATTTGTCTTAATTATTTAGTAGCTGTGATTGTTGTTGTAAGATATGGGTTAGCACATGGTTCCTCGAGAGACGGACGTATGCTAGCTCTTATCTTATAAAACGATCGCCCAATTTGATTAATTCGAATATAATTTGGACGATTCTCACAATATGGATGAGGATAGAGAATTGGAGGGGATGGGGAAGACATAGAAGCTGCTTGAGGAGGTAGTGAGGGAGTGATTGGTTGCCCACATCTGTCTCAACCAGACTCGACTCATGCATATAATCCTAAAGAGAAGGGTGATTGGTTGCCCGTATGAACTTGAGTGGCATGTGTTAGTGCATGAAAAAATACCCATCTAGCCTGTCCCAATAGAGAAGCCCACGTAGTCCTTTGCTCCTGAGCCTTGCCCGACGGATGCAATTGCTTCGCATTCACGTGTGCAGGCAAGTCCACAAGTCAGACATATTTAGCCATCAATCATACAACTTCTTCTAGGTAACCAATCATAATCTCAGCACATCTAACCTCTCATATTACCTCAGATTTAGCCAACAAAACAGAAATTCTGCTCAACTTGTCCACACCTATAATCAACTAAACACTTTTCTTTTCAGCAAATATGGCTCCGCTCAACCTGCTTCTCTTAGCCTGCGTATATGACCCACATGGACAAAACCTTGTGTAGACAAAAAATCACACCCTATGACCGATTCAGTGAACGGGTGGATTGCTTCAACTATGTTTCGGCAAATGTGGCCTGATGTTCACTCCATCAAAACACAATGCATGCACAGTCTATAGCAATTTCATCAAACCCCTAATCCCATGTTCTTCCCCAATGCACTCATCTCAATCCCTCTCTCTCTCAACTAGCCTCTTTCTCTCCAACGAGACATGCCTCATGGCTGTGGGACTTGATTGGTTGAGGACTTGATTTAGTATGACTTGAGAGTTGAGAATAGTCATGTATGACTATGGCAAAATGAATGGTGAATCTTGTTTTCCTTTCAATGAATTGCATCTTGTAGTGTATAACAATATGATTTATAAATGAATCTTTTTTTTAGATGTATGTGGCCTTAGTCTATAATATTTAAGAAGAATTCTCAATAAATCTCAAATGCCTAATTAAATGAAGGAGGGAGCGTATCCTTTAGTTCCACCTTGCTATTAGAGATGGAATGAGACCAACTTAAAAGGAGTTGTCTCCTCCACCCACATAGCATGTGTGGATGAGAAGACTAGGAAAACACACATGCGCTTGTCTCGCCGGGGTCAGGTCGAAGGCGCACGTGTAGAAAATATGCCCTTAGGGAGATTGTAGCATTTACATTAAGGCATGTATGTGATTTTGGTAATTCATCACAACATAGTCAATAGAACTAACATGTGTGTCAAGTATATACTTTAGTAGGTCTCATGAATGCAATATATGAAGAAGCCACTGAAGCTGAGAAAATATTTGGTTGAATTGGAGAAGACCTAGAGAAAATGATCTCACCGGATGGTTCGACGCTGGACAAGTTTGTACACGCTAGAGCTTTGTATCCAGATGCATTTGACCTCACTGGATAGTCTGGTGTTAAGCAAGTTTAACACACCAGACAATGAACAGTGCAAAGAGAAAGCAGAAGACCCCACTGGATGGTCCGATACTTAGGAAGTGTGCTCACCGGAGCATGACAAAGGGTGAGGATCACCTTACCAGATGGTTTGGTGCTCAATGTGTAGTACATGTAGGAGCATTTCCATAGGAAGGAAGAGAAAATCCATAGAAAATCTGATGTTCACAGTTTTTGTGAGCCGTTGGGGCAACGGCTAGTCTGTAGGGTTGAGGCTATAAATACCCCTCCACTTGGTTATTTAAGGTTGCTGGAGTCCAGAACAGTTCATATACATCAGAGAAGATATCCAAGCCACCAAAGTGCTTAAAGTGATCATCCAAGGTGATTAAGCTTAAGATTAGTGAGTGATTAGTGCTAATAGGCCTAGAGAGAAGAGTTGCTAGGTGTTGCTGCCTAGAGAGTGGATCAAGGAGTGATCCAACTTTGTACCTCATGGTACACCGGCTGGAGTCTTGGTGACTCGCTGGTACCTTAAGTCAGAGTTGCTCAAGCTTATTGACGTTCCGACTTGGTGTGAAGCAATAATAAGACGCTTGTATAGGGACACGGAGACCCTTGCCTTGGTAGCACAAGTTCTGAAGTGAAGACAATGATAAGTGACTGGGAGAGATACTTAGTGGTGAGACCTTGCATTTGTGGCTTGGTGGCTTGTTTGGATTGAGGTCTTATCTTTGTGACTTGGTGGCTTAAGAGTCGAGTCTTGGCAACCGGGAGCATATTTTTGGTGGAGTTCCAACATGGACTAAGGGTGGTCTTCATGCCATCGATACTACGGGATAAAAATCCTTATGCCGAGTTTGCTCTCTCTGCCTTATTTATGTTTTCGTATTTATATACTTGTAATTTACCTTCCTAGATAGGTTGCAAGCTTTTTCGATCGGTATAGTAGATATACTAGATAAACCTAGAGCACAATTAGATAGAATTTGATATAAGTTTATCTTATGTAGTTTTTGGATCCGAATAAATTCTAAGTGTCCTAATTCACCCCCCTCCCCTCTTAGGAATTCACCGATCTTTACAATTGGTATCAGATCTAGGGCTCACATTTAGCTCTTTAATTGGTGTTAGAGCTTCACACTTTTTACAAAGTTTCACCAATTCAAGTGGCATTTGAATCTTAGTCACATTGTGATTTGTTAGGCTTTGCTGCCTAGTGAGTTGACTTTTGGGGTAGGAATGGATTCCTATAGTGCTCCACTTTTCAATGTCACAAATTTTCCACGTTGAAAAGTTCTAATGACTTGTAATTTGCAAGCTCGAGGTTTAAATATTTGGAGAGTCACTTAGGAAGGGATGAGACCTCGCATCACAAACAAGGAGAGGCAATATGATGATATTGTGAGGATTATCCTTTTATCATCTCTATGCATTAATGTTTTTAATCGTGTAGAAACGAGATTGGCGACTAGAGGGGGGGGTGAAAAGGCGCCTCAATAAATTTCTCGCGAAATCGATGGCCTTGGCCTTCTTCTTGCTCTTCACTTGCGGTTCATCCTTCTCTGAGCTCTCCTCCTCACTTGAAGAGGTATCGATGTCACTGAGAGCTGTCACGAACCCCTAGAAGCCACCTTGGCCACCTTCTTGGTCATCTTATCACGGTTCTTTTTGAAGAAGGGCTTCTTGTTCTTGTTCTTATACTAGTCATAGTCATGATCGCGGTCTTCCTTCATTTTGAGCTTGGGTTAGTCTACCTTGAAGTGGGTAGTATCACCACACTCAAAGCAGGCACGGGTACTACCCTTTCTCCGGTCTCAGCGATTGTTATAGAAGCGGGTGAATTTCTTCATGATCAGTATAAGATCCTCATCATCAAGCACATCCACCTGCTCCTCTGTGATAGAGACCAAGAAAGATAAAGCAAACCCATCAGATAAAGTGTTAGCACAAGAAACACCAACTCCAGACTGGTTGCTACCGCTAGGTCCGAAAACCAACGCCATGTTCTGAGGCAAGAGGTTTCCGAGACCAAACCGAGCCGCCTTGGCTATCTCGGTGGACTTGAGCTTGCTGAAGAGTTCACAAGTTAACGTGTCGTAACTTGACAACTCTTCAATGCTCGAAATCTTCAATTCCCATATGCTGCGATCCAGAGCATAAAGAAGCTTGATCGCTCTCTCATGATCAGAATAGGGCAAAACACATGTTGATCGAAGATTGCTAACAATTTCGTCAAAGTGAGCAAACATGGCATCCAAAGACTCTCTAGGACCTTACACAAACATTTGATATTCTTGGTTGTATGTGTTTTGGTTTTTGGCCTTAATCTGATTAGTGCCTTCATGAAAGACACCCCGAGTAGTCCAGATCTCCCAGGCAGTACGGAGGTGCTGAACCCTGTCAAACTCATTCCGACTCAGGCTTGTGAGCAAAATATTTCTAGCCTTGTAGTTGGCCTCATACTGTTCGATTTGAATCTGAGTCGTGCGAGCAGCAGGGATCTCGTAGTTGGAATCAACTAACTCCCAAATTGCACTTCCTTAGCTTAAGAGATAAGCCTCCATGCACACCTTTCAGTACGAAAAATCACGGCCATCAAACAACGGAATCTTGACACTTCTCTCTATGTCGCCTACGGATCACAAAGCCGGTTAAGGTCAACAAGTGATCAAACCAGCTCTGATACCAATTGTAGAAACAAGATTGGTGACTAGGGGGGTGAATAGAAGCCTCAATAAATTTCTTGCGAAATCGATGGCCTTTTCCTATTTGGATCACCCAACGCACCTCAAAACTCAAGCGGAAGCGAAAATAGAGAGAAGTTTTAACAAGAGAAAATCGAGGCAACATGACTCCACGGATGGTATATGAACCATAGGTTTCATTTAAGATCAATTCATATGTCTTAACACTCGAAAGATCACAACTTGCAAAGAAACACGAAAAGATGAACACCGAGCAACAAAACTCTCCAAGTTAATTGTCTAGAGGCAAGGGAATTTAAGATCTCATCACATAAGTGTGTGTATACGAATTTTATACCTCTAGTAACAAGAAGAATAACCTCACAAGATGCTGAAATTTCAGCCCAAAAACCAAAACAAAAATAAAAAACAAAAACCGAAAAACTTGCAAACTTGCAAGGGAACCAATAGAGGGAAACTAGAAAGAGGGGAATTCAAACATATGCAAAAATATAAACTTAATTACCCAAAGAGTTCAGCCCTATTTTAGACGGATTACAAACATTTATCTCTCAAAACTCTCACATGTTACATCGGCTAAGCACTCATCCATCTCTCCTATAAAACCCTAGCTCTAAGCTCTCAAATGGGTGGCACAAGGGGGGTTAAGTGGCTAGTTAAAACTCTCTCATAGCCCTACCCCTCTATTTATAGGTATAAGAAACTTGACCCTAAGTTTCTTAGCTTTTTCCCAAAATACTTCTCTCTTGTAGTATACTTATACCTACCACCGAGAGTATTTTGGTCCATTTTCTTCTCCATTCATTGGACGGTTGCGGCAACTTCACGACTTAGCTTCGCCTCAACGCAAGCTTTGCAATGGTGCCACGTACTCCTCCAGTCCTCCTATGGCTTTGAGGCCAAACCACGAAACCGCATGCACGCTTCTCAAAGCATGATTCGCCACCTTGCTTACACCTTAAGCAAGCACTTTGATATTGACACGTGTATTCCATCATGCGATCCTGATCGTCGACTAATCCCTCCCGCTCCCGATCCCTCGGGCCGCCTTATCATTTGCACCGGCATCCCCTTCGCTTGACTTTGTCAACACACCGTCTCCATCCGCCTTTCATGCTTTGCTTGATCTCCATGTGTTCAGCTAGAATCACCCTTGACTCCGCCCGGCCTCCTTGATCATCTGGCACCAAGCACTCTGCTTGGCCTCGATCATCCCGCCGTCAACAGCCAAGTTGCATCCATCACATGGATACCATAAGATAAGCAAACACATATCTCCAACTCCAATTCCAGTTAGTTGATAATCAACATGCTCAAATAAAATTCCAAATCAATTCAAATCACATCAAAGCTCATGCAAAACCGAAGATCATCAAGCTAAATAAATACCAATGTCAATCACTCATCACAAGTAAACCAAGGTACATTTCAACTTGGTTTCTCAAATCATATTTATTCTCTCACCAATACACATGATATTTGAACTAGTCTCATTCAAATACATAAAGGCACAAAGTATGTGCGCAATAAAAAGTATCATGTGGTAGTACCTAAGCTAAATGGCATCAAACAACTACTCCATGAAAACGCTAGGTTTGACACCAATTGAAGATGATCAAGTGGTGAGAAGAATACTTCAAGCACTTCTTCTAAAATATAAGTTGATAGTCTACATCATAAACAATAACAATGACATCAAGAAGACAACTCCAAATCAAGTGCTTAAAAAGATCACCGCCCATGAGATGACCATGAACATGGGGGTAGAAGCTTATTCCTCATCTGACACCAAGAACCTTACTCTCACAAGCAAGCAAGCTCAATGCCAACACATGAAGATAAGGATGAGGAGACAAGAGCAAGAGTCAAGCTCAAATGAAGATGATGGTGATCAAGATGAAAGGAGTAATGAAAAGGATGATCAAAGCACATAAAGTGATGAAGAAATTGATCATAAGATTGCCAAACTTTTCTCAAAGTTAGAAAAGAATATGAAGAGGATCAATGCTAAGATTGATTATCCAATCTCAATTGAAGACTTGGTGAAAATAATTGATCATATCAAGAAGGAGAAGAAGATCAAGAATAAGAGAGAGACAAAAGGAAGAGCCAAAGCATTTACAAGTATAAGAAGATAGGTGAGCAATGATGAAGAGTCAAACTCAAGTGATGAAAGTCTCATCATCCACTCCTTCAAGAAAAACTCTTCCTCAAGATCATCATCACACAAGTCATCATGCAATCATCTTACAAGTGTCTTATGGTCAAAGGTATAGATAACGATATAAACGATAATGACTCTGATGAGGATTCCCTCTCTCAAAAAGAACTCCTTCATTTGATCAATGAGAAACAAAGGGCCCTTAAGAAACAATCTAAAGAGGTTAAGAAACAATCTAAAGAGGTTAAGAAATTCAATACCTTTAATGACATTCATGCTATCTTTGTTTCAAATTATGAACAATTAGTGAGTAAATTCAATTTGCTAAACAAGGAGCATGAAGAGCTTAAGGCTAAATTTGAGTTCATTGAATCTCAAACTGAGGTCCCTTTGAAACAATCTACCTCTTTATTTAATTTCAATCCTAAGTTAGATGTTTTCACTTATTGTAGTGATTTGATTGATATATCTAGCTCGCCCCTTTAGAATAAGATTTGTGTTGAGAGTATTGTTGTAGAACAACCTAACAACCCCATTGCATAAGAGAATGATGAGCTCAAGCAAGAAGTAGAGAAGTTCAAGGACTTGGTGAGATTAAAGGGCAAAGAACCTGTCCAACCTCATCAAGATAACTGTACAACCATGGTGAAGAAGCTTGCGAGGGGTCAATCGCGACATGTTTCAATTGCCATCAAAAAGGTCACAAGCCCTTCCAATACAAACAAGTCAAGAAGGAGGCCAAGGAGGAGAAGAAGAAGATGAACCTCTCCAAAAAGACCTCCAACCTCTACAACAAACCCAACTACAAGGTAAAGATCAAGAGCAACTACTACAAGTTCAAGAAGAAGGATAATGGTAAGGTGGTTGCACACATGGTTGGGAGAAAGGACTAGAGTTGGAACAAACCCATTTGAGTGCCTAAGAAAGTCATCACCAACATGAAGGGACCACAATCAGTTTGTGTTCTAAAGAAGACTTGAAGTCTGAGACGACTATGGGGATTTGGACACTTGGCTCACAAAATGGAGTGGAAGTTCAAACAAACAAACCAAGTATACAAGATTGTGCGCATTGATGAAGATCATGATCATCATATACCCAAATTCTCATCCAAAGGTAAAAGAGGTAATCGTAGCTAGATTCTTTGTTCATGCATTTTGTTTTACATCTACCTCATTTGCCTTGTCTAGAATTGCATATGCATATTTCAATTTATTACAATGCCTAGTATAGGTTTTCATATGGTAGGTTGCTTATATTTATCTCTAACCCATTAGTAACCTACGTGGCTTATTAGTGGTAAGTCCCTTGCATAGGTCGATCAAGGGAGATAGTGACGTTGGAAAAGTGGGAGTCACAACAAAGGTGGACTAAGTGTTAAGAACATGTATCTAAGCGTGCTCTTTATATTTGGTATCATTTATTATTTACCACTGTCTTTGGTTGTGTTGTCATCAATCAACAAAAAGGGAGATTGTAGGAAAGATGCCCTTAGTGAGATTGTAACATTTACTTTAGAGCATGTATGTGATTTTGGTGATTAATAATAATATAGTCAATAGGACTAACATATGTGTCAAGTATATGCTTTAGCAAGTCCCATAGATGCAATACATGAAGATACCACCGAAACCAGGACAAAGTTTAGTTGAATTGGAAAATACCCAGAGAAAATGACCTCACCGGATGGTCCGGCGCTGGACAAGTTTGTACACACCGGAGCTTTGTGTCCATATGCAATTGACCTCACCGGATAGTCCGATGTTAAGCAAATTCAACACATCGGACAATGAATAGTGCAAAGAGAAAATATAATACCCAATCGGATGGTCCGGTGCCTAGGAAGTGTGTTCACCGGAGCATTTCTGGTAGAGGGTGAGGATCACCTCACCGGATGATCCGATGCTCAATGTGTAGAACACGTAGGAGCATTTCCAGAGGAAGAAAGAGAAGAGGCCATACGCCGGATGGTCCAGTGTGAAGAGCTGTGGACACTGGAGGCTTACACCGGAGTATTTTCTGCAGAGATATTTTCAAGAGTTGAAGACTGAATATAAACTCACCAGATGATCTGGTGATCTATGCAATGAACATCGGAGGCTTACACCAGAGCATTTTATGTAGAGAGGCAAGAAGTGGCTTAGATGGTGGTAGTATGCACGCCGGATAGTCTGACGATGAAAAGAAGACCACACTGGATAGTCCGGTGTTCACAGAGGTTTTGAGTGGTAGTTCTAATGGCTAGTTTTCTAGGTTGTACACACCGGATGTTCTGGTGAGTATACCACTGTTAACGTCGGAACATCCGGTGTTCACAGTTTCTATAGGCCGTTGGGGAAACTGTTAGTCTGTGGGGTTGAGACTATAAATACCCCTTGTCATGTCCCGATTCCTTAATCATGTTATTAAGCATAATCATAAATCAGAAGTAACATAAGCATTATGTTTAAATGTTAAGCATTTTGGATTTGCTTGTTAATTAAAATGGTGGTTTGATAATGGTTTTGTATTTTTGAAAATACCCTATGTTAAAATTTTTGCTTAGTTAAGTCTCGCTTAGAAGTTATAATCACTGCTCATTTTTCTTTTATAAAAATTCACAACAGAAATTAGCTTCTCTCTAGTAAGTGGGACCCCCTGGCCGGCCCACCCCTTTTCTCCCTCTCCCACTTGGCTCCACCAGCAACACACCCCTCCCTCACTCTCACTCTCTCCCCTCCCACCCGAGTTGCCCAAGAAAGCAAGGCAGCAGCTCCTTCCTCCTCTCTCCTAAGCTCTCCCTCTCCACCCCAAAAATCTACCTTCTAGAAGCTAAAGCAAGGTTTGCATGTCATACCACCGAGTTCCCCACCTCTCTAGCTTTCCATCCATTCAAGAAATTCTTGCATGCATGGAGATTTAGAAGTTTTGCAATCAATTTTCGTCACCCCTCATTTTCTGAAATTTCAGCACCTTGGTTTCTCTTCTCCAAGCCATTTCCTCTATTTCATCTCCAACCGAAGGTCACCAATCGCAACAAGGAACGTTGGGTAAGTTCCTTAGGCTCCTATGGTGGGAATGCACGAATTCGTTTGGCTTTGGATAGGATTTGTAGTTGTGTTATTAAGGTTGTGAAGTACTTTTTGTTCTTGATGAAATGGAGATAGTAGGAGGAGAATGGATGAGATAGAGCTAGGGATTCGTGTGTATTTCGTTGTTGGATGAAGACTGGAACCCATGTACTAGTGCAAAACCACATTTTCTTTGAGTTAGTGAGACATGCAATCGAATCGACCTTGGGTTCTTTGCGAAATTAGGCAAACTGGAAGCATCAGAAGTTCCGAATTTTGGATCGAAACTTCTGGTTAACCTCGAGTTAACCCAATCGACAGCCTCATTTTCGTATAAGTCAGGAATATCCGACCCGATCAGAAGTTCTGACTTTCATACTGAAACTTCCGATTGAATAGAGCTGCAACCCAAGGACCCCGTTTTTGTAAAACACCAGATGTTCCAACCACATCGGATTTTCCGACTCGAGGATCGAAACTTCCGAAGTTACTGTTTATTAGACAATTTTCTTTTTTTTACTTTGTTGATAGCTTGTATATTTCGTAATTAATTCATATGAACTCCAAAAAATCATGAAACCAGTTGCGTTAGCTTCGTATGAGTATGAACTACATATTAAAAATGCTGGAACTCCTGAAATACGTTCTGATAATTAATTAATTATTGAAATGCATTTTAGTTTAATTAAATCATAATTAATTAATACCATGTCCTAAAATTATAAAACCACTTAGACAATTCATGTTTTATGATTAGTGCTATCTAGGAAAAATATACTTTAGTATGAAAGTGATGTTTAAATTGTTAAAGCTCATTTAATCTTCATAGCTAGCTCAATTAATATTCTTTTTGGACAGACCTTAAATAAATTATTTATACTATGGGCATATGTAGTTCAATCCGAGTGAATCTTATTGAATTTTGATCTTTACTTAGTTCCACATCCCCCATTAAATTTTCATGGCATTTGGTGTATTTCTCATAGCATTTCGTCACGTTGATTATGATGCACCGTTCTTCCTTTTAGCAATCAACGAACCGGAGAGCGACGGAGGTATTCTTGAGGTGGAACCTGATTGTGATTTTGTGTGTGAAGCAACTGTACATCAAGGCAAGAATCTAAGCATGTTGCACCCATTACTTTGGATCACATGTTGTCTTTAATTTGATAAAGTATGCTATATATATGTCACACATGATAGTTAGTCGAGGTCGTGTTTTTTAAGTAGATCCTAATTGTTGTATTACTCTTACTTGGTATTGTTATCTCTTGATCTATTGTAATTCTTGGTATAACACTCAATGGTCTAACTTAAAATGAATATATCATGCTTAGCGAGGCTTAGGTCATCGGTAAAAGTTAAGCGGTGATTCGACCATCGTTCGTGAGCTTAGGGCTTACTCTTATTTCACCAATACAATGATGATAATGGGATGTGTAAGTCGGTGTGGATGAGATATGATTCGAGCGGGTAATAGGATTTTGCCTAACACTGCCAATAGGTATTTTCACCGTGATCTATCATGTTCATCATGTTTGTTTTTCTTCTGCTTTTGCCATGTAATATATTAGAGATATATACGTCGGATACACTCCTGCAGTATGATAATAATAGTCAATTTGTTTCAGTTCATATTATATCTAGAAATTAATTAAATCTAAAAGTGTGTATTTATCTAACATTTTTTCTTTTGTTGAAATGTAGACAGTAAGCAATTTGTATTTCCTTTTCTCAGCTCGTTGGTTTGACCCATATAACTTGCTTGAGCATGCATACATCTTTTTTTATTATTTGAGTTACAATTTTGCATGAACAGTTATTATTGTGCGGTAGATTTTACTATTGTCAACCTTTACCTTTTCTATTAAACACTTTTTATTTTCTCCGGTTTTCGAATACCCAACAAAAGAAAACCCTGGTCCATCACTAGTCCTAGCTATGCATGCTGGATTTCTTCCCCTCCCGTCACACATGTAGTACAGCCACACTGCTGCGGTGCTGTTGCCGGTACATACATGTCCATGTCTATGCATGGGAATAGAGCACCAACACACTAATACAATTTAATTAACTAATTAATTATTAAAATAAATTAAGTTGTACTAGCGTAGATTCATAGGCTTATCTCTATCCATGCCACGCCGAATTCTTCTAGTCTAGTTGCATTGGGCTAAAGTATTGGTTGGTTAATTCATCACACGCTTTGTTTGTGAAATTGCTATTAATTTTTCCCTGGTTAAATTCCCTGAGTTTCGACCAGCTTGCCAAGTTGTTGGGCTGCACAAGCTTTTTTCTTTTTTTTTTTTGCTTTCTTTAAATGTTCAGCATTGAAGGATAGTGAATTGTTTTTTTGTTAGCTTACATTTTTAGGTAAGTTAGTTGGTATATAATAGCTTAATATAAAAAACTATCGTGAATTGCCCATAGTTCCCACTAGCTTAGGCTTGAGTGAGTTGATTGATGCATAGTAGCTTCATATCATAGCCAAAGTTCGCAATTTAATTAAAAAAAAATTAGCATCCGCTCTGATTTCACATGAGGACTAAGAGAACCTCCACATGAATAAAGTGTTGAATTACAAGTGATTTTTCCGTATTACACCATAAGCTTAGTCTTGTGCATAGTAGCTTAATAATTCAGTTTGATGGCTTATACATGCCAAGGGATCACAGCCCATGTTTTTCAAGCAGTACACATAGCACTCACAATCAGCCAACCAAAATTTATGCAAGTAATTCATAATTTCGTAGTCCAGAAACCAAAAAACAAGAGCGTTACATAGATGTGCTAAAATATTACAGTGTTCACAAACCAAAGAATGTAATCAGAATCTTTCCGTATAAATAACAGCATCGCCATAGTATGTGTGGACAATGTTCCCTCAAACAAATGATAATTTACTCTAAACATCGAACACCACGTATGAAAAAGCAAAATTCACAATTTACGCTACGGCGTCGCAGGCAAGGGAGGAGGCTTCACAGTTAGTATTCATCCGCAGCAACGCCGAAGCTGAAGAAGCTAATAAACAGAGGCATAACTTCAGGATCCGTCTTCATCTACAACAGAAAAAATGTCCCATCTAACCTCCTCAGGTATTTACACGAGGGGGTTAGATCTTTGATTGAACCTCTACGAAGAGGGTGTTACAGTCTCGATCAGCAGTTCACGCCACATTGCCCCAAGGCGGAGGCTTTCTGTGTAGGGGAGATGAAAGGGTCGATCTTCACCCACAGCAGGGAGAAAATCGATGCGAGGAGGATGGACCAAACGATGACGATGGTCGGTGTGCGGTTCTGCCTGCCCATGAGACCCTTGAGGAAGGGGTAGAGATGGAGGATCACCCACATCGAGAAGAAAAGCTTTCCGAAAAGTGGGCCCCAGGATTGGTAACCACTGTTAATGGCATATGAAATTCCTGCCACCATGCCCACCAGGTTAATGACAAGCACGGTGGTCGGAGGGATGAGCAAACTGGTCCACTTGAACACGTATAGCTCAGCAAAGTCGCCATCCTCATCAGATGCCTTCGAGGTAACTGTGAAGTTGGTATCAATCCCTGCCAACACTTTCAGCAGACCCTGGAACACGGCGAAGAGATGGGCAGAGGTGCCACCAATGACCCAAAACTGCTCGTTTCTCCACCAATCCTCAATGCCAACACCACTCCATCGGAGCTCCAATATACCAGTGGCAAAGATGGAGGCGAAAAGCAGAATAAAGAACATCCCAGCATAATTACTAATCTGCACATCACCAAAAGATATGAACATTAGAGAAAGTTGACCAAATGATACTCAATGGAAAGGGTTTCAGCAATGCAGACATTTGACTAAGAATATAGACTATGCTGAACTAGAACTTGTGACAGCACAAAGCATTGTCATAATGCCAAAAAAAAAAAAAAAACTCTATATTTGAGTCAGAAGAAAAATACCAAGGGAAAACAGGTACTAGCGACTTCTGCCTAAATGTCGTTCACTTTATGCTAGTCATTAGTTAAATGCGATGACGGTTATACGGTACATGACA
Source organism: Phragmites australis (assembly GCF_958298935.1). NCBI lineage: Eukaryota > Viridiplantae > Streptophyta > Magnoliopsida > Poales > Poaceae > Phragmites > Phragmites australis. The sequence goes on from NC_084929.1 coordinate 5,755,616, forward strand.
AATGAAGAATAATGAGGGCAACAGAGCTGCTATCTAACAGTTATTGAATAGTAATGCAATGAAGTAAAGGGCATCTTGTGACTAACCTCAGGAATGATAAATTTATTGGTGAGGAGACAGATAGCAGGAAGCACACAATAGGCAATAAGTGGAATGGATGTTATCGGATAAACTATGGTGTTGATGTAAGCCAGCCTTTCCAGAAGTTTCAAACGTCCATTGTAACCATACCAGATAGGACAATGTCTGCTAAGCAAAATTTCAACTGACCCAAGGGCCCATCGGAGCACCTGGTTAAGACGATCGGAAAGATTGATTGGTGCAGAACCCTTGAAACAAGGTCGTGGTGGCATGCAATAGATTGACATCCAACCTCTTGCATGCATTTTAAACCCAGTCAGAATATCCTCTGTAACTGAACCATAGATCCAGCCAATCTGAAACCACATAGAAGGAAAATCACATTCGAGCCTTGGAACTATGAAAATGGGGTTTTATGCTATGATACGAAGTTACAAAAACAATTAACTCAACAGTACAAAAGAAAGAAAAATTATGCTTTCCCCACTAACCTCTTTTCCCCATTCAGTTTTGTCCTCATATCCACAACTGATTACATGGATAGCTTCCTTTAGTAGAGAAGCTGGGTTTGTTGAAGGTGGTATGCCTCCTTGAGTCATAAAGGTGGATGCGATAAAAATTGGAGATTGACCAAAGCGTTTCTCCAATTTCCTCTGGGACATAAGCACTGACCTTTCATCCTCATAACCTAATGGAATTCCAAAAGTGAGATCAGCGGAAGCCAGCCAACTTGACTATCTCAAGATTCTTTATTGTCCAAAAACACAATAGAGAGAAGCATGTTTGATGATGCAATATAAGCAATGATTGTTTTAAGCTCTCTAAGAATAAATGTAAGGTAAAAAATGCACAATAGCAAGCGCACAGCCACACACCTTCAATACCCTCTTCTATATCTTCCATGTTGAAGATGGGAGCTGAAGATTCTGTTCTCTTCATAATACGGTTTTGACTATCCATATAACTCTTGTTCCTTTTCTTCCTTCTACCACAGCAGCTCTTAACAACAATGTTAGGTTCCAGATCAGCTTCAGTCAATACAGGATCATAGCCATACAAAGCCTGCCTATTGAAACAGCATCCTGTTCCCACATAAACTGGACCCTGAATGCCATCTAGTCCTTTCATGTTGATCTGCAAAACCAATACATGTGAGCCATAAAATTTTGTTGTGATGGTTAACAAAGGCACCACCAGTCCATCAGACTTACATCAAAGAAGACTATGTTGCGATTAGCATATCGATCATGCAAGTCAATGCCATCAAATCTTTGTGGAAACTGAACATAACAAGTTTTCCTTCCTAGAGCGGGGTCCATCATGAAGCACATTGCTTCTCTAAGAGCTTTGCTGCTATTGAAGTAATGGTCACAATCCACATTGAGGAGATATGCACCATTTGTCAGCACAGCAGATACGCGAATCTACCCATCAGCAAAAGGGATACAATTAGTATGGAACAGATAAATACAGTGCACTGTGTAGAAGTGAATCATGGAAGAGAAAAGCATACCAGTGCATTCATTGCACCAGCCTTCTTGTGATGCTGGAAGCCTGGTCTCTTTTCACGAGAAACATAGACAAGACGTGGTAATTCATTGCCATCAGTGTCAAGACCACCACTGTGCCCCAAGAACACCTGATTTCCATGCAGAGCAAGTTTAATATATAAGATCCAGGCTACATCCAATATTTTAAAGAAATAGCTTCATTTGAAGTAAAGCACACCTGAATCATTCCAGGATGGTCCCTTTGATTATTCCCAGGCCAAGCAGTTCCATCAGCCATGGTCCACCCCTCTTCAGGCACTTTCTGTGCTTTGGCAACAAGAGCATTGATTCTTATTTTGAATTCTTCATACTCTCTCTGAAACAAAGCGTATACAAAGTTATAATCCAAGCAAAAGGTAGAGCAACAGTAGTGTAACCATAAGATTTGCAGCTTACCTTCATTGCTCGTCTTTCCTTAACAAACGAAGGTTGGATTTTGTCCTTTAGGTAATCTATTTTTTGAGCAAAGTAAAATTCTGGAGCTCTTGGTTCAATGTTGTGCTTCTTGCAAAAGGGAACCCACTTCCTAGCAAATTCTGCAGTTTCTGAGAGAGACTCAAAAGTCAACATAGCTGAACCATCATCAGAAACATAGCATGACACCTTGTCAACTGGGTAATCTACAGCAAGAATGGACAAAACAGTATTGGCTGTGATCAGTGGAGGTTCCTTCAGTGGATCCACTGTACTGACAAAGACATCAATGGGAGCCAGCTGTGATGGCTCTCCCTCTCTGTCATATCTGCAACATTGGAATTAGGCATCTCAGCACACAGAACATCCATACAACAGCATTTCAGTGCCCAAAATCCTGAAGAAAAGTGCGCCAATATTGTAGCTTACCTCAATGCAAGCCTGTCAAGGTATGTTTCACGGTTGATTGGATACCATTTTGGGAATTGATCTAGAAGCCAAGACAAGGCAAACCAAACCTCGCAGATAACAGATACTAGCCATAATCCATAGGCACCGTGCACTGGATGAGTGACACGATATTGGAAGAAGAAGCACAGGATGATAAGCCGGAGAATGATCACTATCCGGTAAAGGTTGAGCTGGTTTGACGGAATAGGCACAATACGGCTCAAAGGTAGCCGTGCATCATCAACCCTGCCACAGAGACAAAAGTACACATACTCAGTTTCTTTAAAGCAAAATCTACAATAAACATGAATGTGTGCACCACACTGGTAAAGGTTAGCCAAAGGAAAAAATTTTGATCCTGATCTACTCAGAAATGTAAAACTATTTCCTAGTCCTTGATTGACATGAAGAAAAGGGCTTTCTGTTTGACTTCCATTTCTGAGAACAAATGCCACTCTAATGCCCATTTGAGTTCTCTTCAGTGTACATTGGCATGACATGCCCCCTGCTAGTGCATCCCAAGTCAGCATACCCAATGTGAAATTCTATCATGCATACCTAAATGCACTATAAGTAGGAAGTATAATAACATAGGCAAAGGAAGGTGGTTTATACATTTGCATATCTTCACCATTTGAGCCAGTCCCTTCCATGTCTCCTCCTCTTGCCTCAGGATATTTATTTGTCACTTGCATCATATTTTTGTCCTGTTTAACCCTCCAGCTCTCAACTCTTTCCTTCCAGTCAACGCTATTAAGCCCATAGGAATTCAAGTCTTTGGAGGGGTCAACAATCCTCACAGGAACTGAAATCATAGTAAAGAAATATTAATGCTTTCCAACTAATGTGCAGACACATTTTTCCAAAAGAAGCAATTTATGATGTATGAGAGGATACCTGGGACGCTTGGATCAACATAGCTCGAAGTTGGGCTGCGGATGGAATGACGGTCAGGGGAACCATCAGGAATCTCTCCAGATATCTGAAGAAAAATATCAATATGTTAGTGACCACGAGCACACATTCATACAGAAACAAGTTCAATTACACAAGTAGGTGCACCGCTACACTGTAGTGAACAATGCACCACAGTATCAAGATTAATATCTATACATGAAACGTTCATGACATATTATACCTGTTGCCCACTTGTCAGGCGAGGAATCCTATGATGCAGTTCGTGGTGAGCAGATGAAGACAGATCACCATCTTCTCCTTGACCCTGCAGCTGCCACTCTGGACCTTTCCCATTGCCTTGCTTATAGTTGAATTCATTGTCCAGGTCATCAACATCTTCCTCCTCCTCGTCGCCCTGAACACGAGGGCTACCTAAATTTTGTCCAACAGAAAACAAGAGCAGCATGCATTAATTATTGTCATTGAGAATAAAATTGATAAGGTCTAATCTTAGTTGTCAAGCAATAGCATCATAAACAGTGTCCAGTACACTGCCATTTTTTTTGTTCAAATAAAGAAAGCACAAGATGAAGGCTCCCATATACTATTATTGTACAGGTTACACAATACTCTACTAACCTTTTTGCCTCTTGTATCTAGTCTTGCACTGAGGACAGCACTGGTTCCCTTCCTTGCGCTCATACTCATAGCAAGGGCGGCAGACAGGGAAGGCGCACTCATTGCAGGCAACAAAGACATCACCAGTGGCTGAAACGCCAACAGTGTCGCCACAAATCTGGCAGACCTGCCCATTCACACTTTTCGCCGGTTTAGCCTGCATCAGCGAGATAACAACACAGTCAGCAGACATCCAAACAGAATTACACAAATAGAAGACACAGTCAATCCCTGATGCACTTCACACGTGAGCAACAGACTGGAAATTGATCGGTGATCAACTTGTTTGCTTAGCTTCAAGTTGAGGCTAAGATCCATATGCCGGAAAGAGCGCTTTAGAAAAGATGAATCAATTCCATGGTGCTTAAATTACAAAGGTACATTACAGCAGGCCAAGCAAGAAGGATCTAATTCATCAACGGCGCCATGCTAAGAAACTATCGAGGCACAAATTGCTGGGCAAACTCAGGATCTGAACAATTCGAGGCTGCATTACACTGGATCTCCGAAATAGCGGAGCTCATTCGCTACCGATTGGCAATTTTCCACACGAAGCCGACTGGTCGCGTGATTCCATCACGCACGAACCATTCTAAAATCACCGGGACGGACATGCTCTGATCTACTTACTTACGCAGTGAAACGGAACCATCGCAATGGGCAGTAGAAACGCGAATCTACGAGCAGACCCACAGAAGAAAACGCAATTGGGGCCGAATCACACCTAAACACCGCGACCCAGATCCACCGACACGCGCACGGCACGAGGGGTCACGAACAGAACCGGAGCGAGGACGGCATTGGGGGACACGTACCGCAGAGGCGGGCGCGTCTCCGTCGTGGCGGATCATGACGAACTCGTTGCGGTTGTGCGAGCCCGCCACCATTCCCTTGTTGGCCGCCATCTCCGCTTCTCACCCACCACCGGCACCACCACCGACAAGGACGGCGACGAGGCGGGCGGCAAGCGGAGGTCGATCGGCCCGCGCGGGCCTCTAGAACGGAGCGGCAGCGGCGGCCACTACCATGCCCAGATCCCTCCTCCCCGCTCCCAAGCTGCAATGCCGCGGTGCTGCTGCTTCTCCTTCCTCTCCACACCTCCCCTCTTACATACACACACGCTCGCCCTCGGGTAGTTTAGCCGAGTCGGTGGCAGTCCCCGCCCACCGGCTACCGCCGGTTCCCCACCCGCTGCCCTGTCCAGCTCTCCTGACCGTCGGATGCATGGGAGCAAGGGGCACCAGCCGTCGGATGCATGGGAGCAAGGACGTCCGCGTCGCTGTCCACAGGCTGTCCCCCGCCACGCACGCTGGGTGTGGGGCCGGGTTACCGGCTGCAGCCGGTCGACCTGTCGGCGCCTCGTCGGCGGACGGAATTGCCCTCCTACCTGCCGCTGCTTCCTTCCTGGTTTTTTTTTCATTTTCTTTTTTTATGAAGCAAAGGGAAAGAAAATGCCATGTGCACCATGCGTGTCACAAGTGAGTTGGCATCAAGTTGATGATGGGTTTGTGATTGGTAGATTGAATGGATATTGCTGTTAAAATCACAAATATTTATTGTGTCTGTATAGTTCTCGTGTTCAAATGGAGCCTAACAATAGTACATGTTTTAAATTGTGTGCCATTCAAATTAAAACTGAAGTTGGCTCAAATTTGTGGGTAGCACTAGATAGTTTTTTTTTTTTTTAAAGGCAAGTTTAGGAGCTCAAGGGGATGAAAATGATTTGATTCTCGTCCTCTCCTAGTTTGAGAAGCACCACGGATAAGAATAAATTTTGTCTTAGATAGTCAGTAGAAGTGGTTACACCTCAACTTAGGGATCAAACTCTATGATTACTCCTTGTGTCTCGTCAAGGTAGAATTTTTTTAATAGTAGATGATATATTAATCAATAACGAGATGTCTGTGATAATTTTGTTAATCTCTAAACTCTATATTTTTTATTTTAAATATGCATCTACCAGTTTTGTTTTAAAAAAGAAGAGAAGCACCACAGATTTCGTTGCCGTAACTGATTGATCTCTTGTGCAAATTGCAGATGCTTAGACTACCTAACACTCCTCCTGGACAATACGTTCCGCATCCTTTCATTTCAACAGACAACAAAATAAGACAGGCAATCGGTATGATTTTTCCACTCTTGAGATCCAATTTTATTTTTTTGAATGTGCATGGACTATAAAGTAAAAAAGCAACGTGGCTGTAGTTACGTCTTTTTTTAAAAAAAACAATGGTTGCAGGTCCTTCCTGTCTAGTTTTTTTTTTTCAATAAGCGTGTATTTCTTTTAAAAACCGAAAGTAAAGCTTTCACTAACAATAAGTATCTATATGCTTTGCACTCCATGTAACTATCTCCATCGTATTTGCATTTCATATGGCATTGCATATATTCATGGATAACAAAATTGGGGTTTATTCTGCAGTTCTTTTCTGAAAATGTGGCAAGAGCTCTGCCTTTATTAAAAGAAGAGTGAAATAGGGTTTTACACTTGATTACAGGAGAGGAACCTCTGTAAAAGCAAGGCACTAGGAAATTAAGTCATTTGTAAAATAGGAAAATAACTGAGGCAACTAAGAAAACACCTGTTTTTCCGTGATTTGGAGATACTCTTCCACTAGTTTTCAACAAAAAATCCTCTAAAAATGCCTTTGGCAAAAAAAAAATCTTTTGGTTCGACGCTACTTCTCTAGAGCTATTATGCCTCAATTTGATTTGGAAAAGTCAACAACCCATTGGTTTACAAGAAAAGTGCAACTGAAAGCTTGTTTGGATTGAGGATTTTTGCAAGATTTGCTCTAACCCTGCAAAACCTTAATTAAAATTTGTGCACTAAATATGCTCTATCTAACAAGAAAATATATAGTAGTGTGGATTTCTTGTTATGGTATCATGTTGCCTTGCATTAAACCAAAGGGGCACATGAAATTGTGTACCTTCTTTCCCTCAGGTTCATTGGAACCCTTTTTTTTTCTTACAAAAATGGTTCTTGTAAAGCCAACTAAGAGCAGGGAACTAGGGCACACATAAACTCACCAATTAGGATGCGTGATTGACGCTTTTTTTCCCCAAAAGATCAGGGCTTTTCCCTTGGGCTAGGAGGCTAACAACCAAGGAAGGGCATCTGCTCTCCAATTTCTATTCTTTTTTATCTATACACAAATACGAGAATGATTCTTTCGATTCGAAAATGGGTGTCCTATGTAACTTCTGTTTATGTTTATGTTCTCAAAATTAGTCTTTTCTTTACATTATTAAGTTACATGTACCATCTAACTGATCCTAAAAATTGAAAACTGATGAGAAAAAAATGAGCGATACTTCAAGGTAGGTAAGCTTCAAGATGAAAAAAAAAAAGGCAGAGCAGTTTGCAAGGAAGCCGTCAAGCCGCATTCCCTTCCGTGTGTGTGTGGGAAAGAGCTGCACCGCAGTGCTGCTCCTCAAGAGCTAGCAGACTATATAATTTTGCTGCCTCGTGCTTTGCATTAAACTTGTCCGGTAATCCGTTCCTGTCCCAATAATTGCGGTTGGGATGCAGCTTTCCTCGCCGTCGGTGACCTCTTTTTTTTTTCTTCTTGCTCTGCAGCTTCCTCTTCTCTTTTGATGATTGGGTTTGGTTCTTCTGACTCCATGCATGGAAAACGATCTGTTAATTGTCGACACTTGATGGTGTCATTGTTGCAGTACTACCGCTTGATTGTTACTTCTACTTGTTTATTATAGCACCTTTTTTCCTGAGAGCTGTTCTTTATAGCACCAAGGTCATAGAAAAGTTCATGTGGTGTGACAGTGTGTAGGAAAGATATTTGATTGCTAGGTAGTATTGTTTAAGTTATTTCAATGCAAAAAAACAAATTTTAGCTTGGGTGGTTAGTGAATATGGTTGTACCCCCACCTATTAGGATCAAACCATATATTGCTATCTGTGTGTCTTACTAATTTTTTTAATGGTAGATGACGTATGTCGACAGCGAAACGTATGTGGTGATTTTTTCAATCTCTAAATTATGTATCTTCGGTTTTTAGTAAATATTATATAAGTACATACGTGTGGTGATGCAATGTATGTGTATGTCTATGTGTGGTACTAGGGTTTAAAAAATTTTATTTTGGTGCAAGTCAGTCCTCGCCTTGCCACAAAACTTCTAGTGGTGAAAAAAATTGTGCATCAGGTCGAGCCCTTGCTCACGTCCTAGAGTGTGCCATTGAATTCACTTTTTCAAGTGAACTTTGAGCTCTTGATAAAATTAAAAAAGATTGTGCATCACAAGCGTCGGTAACAGTAATGTCTATTGCAGGTGGGAGACAGATTTAGTGTGCTTTATCACAAGTAAACCAATAACTTACGGAAGGTTAAACTTATATAGCTCTCGTACTCCCACCGGTCGAAACACACGACGTTTTGAACCGAGACAGTCTCTAAAGTGTAGCTTCAAGCACTTCTTTCTATTGAAATATATTTGTAAAATATGATTAAGCTATACTATTAATAAAATATTTTTTTAGATAAATTTATACATATGATTCTTATATTTCTGATCTAAATAATTCGAAAGGTTAGTCGAAATATCAAAAGTTTGACTACAACTATGTGAAAAAGGTGATGTTTTCGTGGTCGGAAGAGGTATATGAATGCTTAGCTGGATTTGGAGCAGCATCGACCACCATTGTTTAACGTGGCTATGCTTTGCTGGTCACATGCGGATTTTTAATGGGCGAATGGAACGTGGGGAATATTCACACAGCAGAGAGCCCAGAGCTGTCTCTGAAGTCTGAACCCACATGGCAGACAGACTAACCGAAAACAAACCAAGGAACAGAGAGGCAGATAAGCCAACAAGTACAGTGCATAGGAATTTATCGCTGCAGATACAGCAATTTCCAGAGCATGTACTCTTTCTCATACAAACCAGAGAAACTCACAAACTACCTGTTCGTTTTTTTTAAAAAAAAATAACAAATATGCGCCTAGTTTAGGATTCTGTTTGGAATTAGGATCGGTTTAGAAAAACTTTAGCTTCAATAATTTATAGAGTGAACTATTTGTAATTCTAAAAATTTTTGGAGCTAGAGTTAAGAAAAAACTGAAAATATTTGAGGGAGACATCTTGTTCGTATTTTATACTAAAAATAAATACATATATTACTTTATTTTAGTTTACAAATTCTAAATTCAGTAGGAATCTTGGAGTTGAAGTTTTGTCAAATAGACCCTTACTTTAGATTATAACAATCTCATCTGGTAAAACCTACGTATTTTATGATATTATGGTGTTTGGATTCCTAAACCAAGTTGCTAAATGAGATATTATAGTTTTCAAAATAACAGCACAAGTTAATGTTAATATTATAGAAACAAACATGGATAATAGAATCTACCAAACTTCAATATGTTTTGCTAAACAGACTAACAGATTTTTCGAAACTGCTTTTCCACAAGAACTTCAAGAATATTTACGATGCGCCGCACAAGACAGCAACCTGAGACTGAGCCTAACTGGGAGTACAGCATTACAACTCATCCCTACAGCATTTCTGTTCGAGCTCTGGCTTGCAACTCATGTTGCCAGAAAAGGTCAGGACATTCCGATTTACCATGAGCTTGTGTTAAACGTAGGATTCTATCTCTAATATTGGAGCTGCGCCTCCCAAACTTGCCGTGTTTTCTACGGTTGTAATCTCTCTCCTGTATCCTCTATATATAGCAAAGATCGTGGCCCATAGAGGCCATCCAGCGCTATCAATCTAACATGGTAACAGAGCCAAGGAATTTTTCCTGAAGATGTCGTCCACCACATCTTCTTCTTCCTCCGCCTCCTCTCCCTCCACCACCTCAGACTCGATCCAATCTACAATGTCGAGCACCTTTGCCCCAATCCCTCTCCACCACGCCGTTACCATTCGTCTCACGAAGACAAACTTCATCATCTGGCGTGCCCAGCTCCTCCCTTATCTCCGGAGTACGAAGCTTTTGGGCTATTTAGATGGATCCATCTCTGCACCGGCCAAATACGTTGTCGCGTCTACGGCTGCCGGTGCCGAACAAGTGCCAAATCCGGCCTACACTCAATGGTATGACAAAGATCAGCAAGTGCTCAGTGGCCTGCTCTCCTCCATCTCTGAAGATATTCTTGCCGACGTTGTAACTGCAACTACGTCCAAGGAGGCATGGGACATGTTGCAGCGGATGTATTCTTCTACCACTCGCGCTCGTACTGTTCAGATCCGTGTCGAGCTTGCTATGGCCAAGAAGAGAGATCTATCTGCGGCCGATTATTTTCGCAAGATCAAAGGATTGGCTACTGAGATGGCAGCTGCTGGTTCTCCTCTAACCGATGATGAAGTGATCGCTTATCTTCTCGCTGGTTTTGGCCCTGATTACGACTCCTTTGTCACCTCCATGACGACAAAGAGTGAACCACTCACACTTGATGATGTCTTTGCGCATCTCATGGCATATGAATCTCGCCAACTGCAGCACCAGGCTGAGATGCAACTCCATCATGGTTCTTCAGCCAATTTTGCTGGCCGAGGGGGTTCCCACTACAATCGTGGCCGTGGTGATCGCAATCGAGGCCGCGCTCCGCCATCTCGGGGTAATCCTCCTCGTTTCCCCGATGGCCGCAGTGATGGCCGTGGTGATGGCCGTGGCGTTCGCCGTGGTCCGTCTTCTCGCCCTCCCTGTCAAATCTGTGGCAAACGTGGTCATACTGCGGTAAAGTGTTGGTACCGGATGGATGACTCTTATCAGGACGAGCCTCCCTCTGCAGCACTTGCGGCAACCTCCTCCTACAAGATTGATCCGAATTGGTATACCGATACGGGTGCTACTGATCATATTACAAGCGACCTTGATCGCTTAGCTGTTCGTGAGCGCTATCATGGAGGTGAACAAGTTTTCTACGGTTGTAATCTCTCTCCTGTATCCTCTATATATAGCAAAGATCGTGGCCCATAGAGTCCATCCAGCGCCATCAATCTAACAGCTTGTACATAAACTTTAAGGGCTTGTTTTGAGCGTGGAAATTTTGCATCAAACCAATCAATTGTACTCCTTTCAGTCATAAATACATATTATTTTAGATATGATATGGTTTCTAATTCATAGTTTTTTACCACTATTTTCTACTATAATGTATTTATAAATCCATTGAATTTGTAATATTATGAAATTATTTTTTAAGACAAATCTACACATATGATTTTAAGTTTCCAAACTGAATATTTTGAAAGCTATTATTAATCAAAGTTTTAAAATTTTGATCAAATTTTTTTCTAAAATGACATATATTTATGACACAAGGGAGTAGTAGATTTCGCAAAAAGAAAATTGTAGTAGAATTTGGTTATTTTTCTTATGTTATAAACGGGCCTACTCTAATTTTCATTCCTATGCCAAGAATAATTGTAAGGATAAAATTGATAAGAAGAGAGGAAATGTGGACCCATTTGGTCAAACCAGCCCCCACGTACTTCTCCGGTTGCGGTTGGCCAACCACAACCCATCGACGATCCAAACAACGACGCGGAGGATGGCCGGAGGCGCACGCGTCGCAGCGATGCCATCACGACCAGGTTGGGGGCTCTCCGGCTCCCCACTCTGCCTCGCAGCGGCATCTGAACATGGCCTGGGCGCGCCGACGCCGTTGAGGTCTTTGGGGTTCTTTGCCGTGCCACTGCTCGCACACTTCTTGGACCGCCGTCTTGCCCCGACATGCTCGATGCCAACGGCGAGGGTCTGGCGAGGAGGTGAATGCGTGCGTGCCGGAGCCACCGAGTGAGCAGCCGCACCTCAACAGCTCAGCTCAGTTCAGCAATGTGCTCGCTGCATCGTGCTGTTGGGGTACTTCCCGTTGAATCTTTGATGCCCCTCGGGCCGACTCCAAGAGCAGCAAAACTTCTTGTATCACTGCGCCAACTACTTTTTTTCCTTTGCCGATCGGAGCCTGCCGCAATACCCTCCAGCAGCACCGGTATCTACCTCTACAGGGATACGGGCAGGAGCCGGACGCAGCAAAGTTGCAGACGGAAAAAAAAAAGTTGTATTACTGTAGCTAGAGGATGACTATGGATCTGAAGAGAGAAAGAAAGTAATAAAAGTAGAAAATAAGGTAGTTATTGGAGATAAAAAAATAGAGAATATTATAATAGTATTAGATAATACTATAATAATATTATAAAAGATGATTTTTACAGTACTACCGCAGATAGCCTCACATGTTTGCTGTTATGCCTCTGAGGGATCTCTGGTCTCAGCTTGTCTTTGACGGGGTTTTTCGAGGTGGTCAACTAAGTTACAATTAAACAAATACCCAAAATACTGGGAGTAGGCGTTAGAGTAACCGTGTGTTTGGTTCCTTGTACGTAGTCCCGTCCTGAATCGGCCGGTCCAGCATCGTTTGAATGCATTTTCTATCCCCTAAACTAGTTTAGAACTATCTGCATTCTTACTGCATACAGGATTGCACCATGATGCCCATCGTATATATGGAATTGCGGTTGTACAAGGTGAACCATGGCCCTCTGCTTCATTTCCTCAAAACCATATTATGCGTCAGCTTGCCATAGCAGCGCTGCACCTGTTGCAGCTCCTAGCCGCCGTCACACCGGTGCTCCTCTCAGCCAACATAGCATTGCCCAGTTGCATTAGCAAGTGCGGCGAGGTCAGCATACCTTACCCATTCGGTGTTGGTGCCGGGTGCTACCACGAGGGGTTCAAGCTCACCTGCAACGAGACTTACAACCCCCCAAAGCTCATCCTGGACAGCGCTGGAGCTGAGGTGCTGAATGTATCTCTGGAGTATGGGACGCTGTACATCGACAATGGGAGCACCAGGCTGACAGGGAGAAATTGGTATAGCATGCCATGGGAGATCCCCCTTGACAAATGACAACAGCATCTTTACTGTGTCGGCGTACTTGAACAAGTTCGTTGTCATGGGGTGTGGGTTCCAGTTTCTTGTCAGGCTCCCAGATGCAGAAGACATGGTTGTTGCATGTGCTTCTTCATGCCTGTGAGGCCATTCTGCAGTAGCCACTGATGGAACATGCTCTGGTATTGGCTGCTGTGAGACATCCATGCCAGGAGCGCGCAACTTGACGACTCATCCGTGCCAGGGCGGTTGTTCAACGCCACGGTGATCATGGCGGAGAAGGCGTGGTGGGACAGCGACGGCCATGCCATGCTGTTGCAGGAGGCAATCTCGGATGGCCTAGGCATATCAAGGGGCTTACCTGGCTCCGCACGGCCAGTGGAGACCAAGGCTGTTGTCAACTGGAAATACAGCAACTTGTCTTGTGCAGATGCTCAGAGGTCAAGTGATTTTGGGTGCCTCAGCGACAGCAGTTACTGCCTTGATCACAACACTAACAGATCATCAGGGCACTTATGCAATTGCAGACATGGCTTTGAGGGCAACACTTACATACCAAATGAATGCCAAGGTATGCAACTTCTCGTTGCAAGTCAAGTTCCACTTTCACTGTGTCAAACTCTCGCCGCAGCAGTGTGCTAACTTCTCATCTGTGGTTTGCACTGCGACAGATATTGATGAGTGCGCACAACCAGATGACTACCCTTGTTTCGCTCATTGTATAAATATGGTAGGATCCTATGACTGTATCTGCCCAAAAGGCACCTCTGGCAACCCCCAGAAACCCCATGGATGCATCAAAGACACAGTGAAATTTTCAGATAACAAGATCTCTCAATAAACTGAGCAGCATCAACCGTTGCAATGTTACCTTTCGATATTGACAAAAGTTTGAGCATTGAAGCATTACTTGAAATATATTTGTATTTTCCAGGATTAGCTGTTGCTACAGGAGTTGGCAGCGGTGTATGCCTTGTGCTTCTCATCTTTTCTGCTATTCTCTTAAGGCGAAAGCTAAGAGCCCGAAAAGCCAAACAGTCGAGAGATCTTTTCTTCAGGAAAAACCTTGGGTTGTTGTTGCAACAATTAGTAGACAAGGACATTGCTGAAAAGATGATTTTCAGCTTAGAGGAGCTTGAAAAGGCAACAAATAAGTTCGATGAGGCTCGAAAGATTGGCAAAGGAGGCCATGGAACCGTCTACAAAGGCATTTTGTCTGACCAGCATGTCGTTGCCATTAAGAAGCCAAGACAAACAATTCAAAGTGAAACTGACAATTTCATCAATGAGGTCGCCATTCTTTCTCAAATGAACCACAGGAATGTTGTGAAACTTTTTGGATGTTGTCTGGAAACAGAAGTTCCATTGCTAGTATATGAGTTCATTTCAAATGGAACACTTTATGATCATCTTCATGTCAGTTCTTCACTATCACTGCCATGGAGGGAGCGGTTGAGAATCGCTCTTGAAGTTGCACAATCTCTTGCCTATCTACACTCAGCTGCTTCGATATTGATAATTCACAGAGATATCAAGGCTACCAACACTCTTCTTGATGATAACCGAGCAGCGAAAGTGTCGGACTTTGGAGCTTCTCGAGGCATCCCCATTGATCAGACTAGAGTAACAACTACCATTCAAGGAACTTTTGGATATCTAGATCCGAATTGCTACAACACGAGAAGGCTCACTGAGAAGAGAGATGTGTACAGTTTTGGTGTCATACTTGTGAAGCTTTTAATAAGAGAAACCACATATTTACATGTCGCCAATGGGTGACAGTCTAATGGCACAATTTGTCTTGCTACAGAGCCAAAACAAGCTCTCTGAGATACCAGACCCCCAAGTTGCCAAGGAGGGGGAGGAAAAAGCCAGAGAAGTGGCAGAGGTTGCAGCGATGTGCTTAAGCTCAAATGGGAAGGACAGACCCACGATGAAGCAAGTCGAGATGAGACTTGAAGCACTGCAAAGCGCAGCAACTAACATTGAAAATGATCCAAGAACTGAGGAGCACGCAGTGAACATTCCTTCAGCTGAAGAGAGAAATCGCAATACTGATAAGAACAACATCAGCAGGCGGCTCAGTATGGAAAGGGAAATCATGTTATCGATGAGCTTCCCACGGTAACATGATTCTCTTTGTATATAGATGAAATTTTTAGCGTATTGTTATCTTTACGATGATCTTGTAACTACTGACTGGTGTACATACTGATATTGTGCTCTTCATGCCTTTAATATATGCTTCTAAAGTTCAGAGCTGTACGTTGGCTTTATTTTTGTCCAACCAATTTGTAACCCAGAAACATCGTAATGTGTATGTCTCCTTCTTACTGGTACTGTGATGATGAACTTTGGTCCTTTTCTAACCAGCTGGTGGTTGTTTTTCTTTTGGAGAATCATGGACCTGGGAGCAAAGAACACATTTGATGGTTATGATATCTCAAGATTTTATTTTTTGTGATCATTTTCCTTTTAACCCGTTCCAGTCATGTCCAGTTTGCCTATAGACAGAATTTACGAATCTTTGGTTGGACAGGTTGCTGTATAAACAGTACTTACAAATGTGCATGTTAGCCTGCTCTCACCGCTGCTTGGGGTATGAAAGGGATGTGAACTTTAATTGACAATTTTGAACCTGCAGATCGGTAATTTGGATTTAACTAGCAAGCGTTGAGCTTTCAACTGGTATTTCAAAAGAATG
Source organism: Phragmites australis (assembly GCF_958298935.1). Taxonomy (NCBI): domain Eukaryota; kingdom Viridiplantae; phylum Streptophyta; class Magnoliopsida; order Poales; family Poaceae; genus Phragmites; species Phragmites australis. The sequence goes on from NC_084929.1 coordinate 5,771,260, forward strand.
CCAATAAGCCGCTGAGACTTTTTGTTGTTTCTTCTTGGCTCTCCTCGCTTGTATAGCTCCTTCTTTTCCTTCAGGCTTGTCTTGTACAGTCCTTTTTACCCCTTTTATTAATAAAGCTTATACCACAATAAGGGCTTCCCCTACTACCTACTATTCCTCTTTCAAAAAAAACAAAGCAGCCAACTGAAGCATGAGCGTTGGATTCAGCAAGCTCTTTTCATGGGCACACAAAAAGGAGTGGTTCTCTTTGTCTTTGTACAAATTTGGTGATTTTGGCGTAGCCTATTTGGGAGATGACACGAGCTGCCGTGCTATTGGAGTAGGCAATATCAAGATCAAGATACAAGACCAAGTTGAGCAGGTGCTTCGAGATGTTAAGGATGTGTCAGTGCTACTAAGAGCATCTCCAAGATATGTCCAAAATCACACCCCCTAAATCTTCATATAGGGAATCTTTTAAAAAAATTCCCTTCCAAATCCCACCCCTTCTCCAACGAATTCCTTAAATCCCACCCCAAAAACAAAAGTGGGCCCCAAATATTAACTACCAAACTCCCTCTCTTCCCTTTCAATAGATCGTTCCCCTCCCCAATATCAAGATCAAGATGCAAGACTGAGTTGAGCAGGTGCTTCGAGGTGTTAAGCATGTGTTAGGGCTACTAAGAGCATCTTCAAGATATGTCCAAAATCACACCCTCTAAATTTTCATATAGGAAGCCTTTCCAAAAAATTTCCCTCCCAAATCCCACCCCTTCTCCAACAAATTCCCTAAATCCCACCCCCAAAAACAAAAGTGGTCCCAAATATTAACTACCAAACTCCCCCTCTTCCCTTTCAACAGATCGTTCCCCTCCCCCTCTCCTGTGCACTGTAGCAGATCGCTCTCCTCCCCTACGCGTAATGTAGCGCATCCCTCCCCCTCCCTGGCCTGGCCGACTGTTCCTAGCCACCATCAATAACATACATTTAGGCTGACCAATCTGAATTTTCAGATGTTATTTCTCACAATCTTAAAGATGAGCAGAAGATTTCTGCCTAGAAGAGAACAAGCAAAGTGTTTATGCTGCAGCTAGCCACAGATATATAAGTTGATGATGCTAGACACAGTTTCTGTGTAAACTCAGTTTTCCTAATGATAGTGGCTAGGTGTATCATACACACGGCATACATCTTGGACACAATCAAACATAACACAGTAACTGAGTGCATTGGAGATCAAACCAGCATACACACGGCATCCATCTTGGACTCAAACATTGGAGATCAAACCAGATAACTTGCAAATTTACAAGCGAAGGTAGCAAGCCTAAAGCAACATTAGTCAATAAGAAGACCATTCAGAAACTATCACTACTTGATAGGCAATAGCATCTACCTTAGTCGATTACTGTTAAGCAAGTTCAGGTGGAGGTAGCTAACGATTGCTCAAACACTAAATAAGACCAAATACGATTACTCTCTAATCATTTGGAGTAGCTTGGAGACCTAATTGTCAACTAAATAGAAACATACCTTGGAGTTTTTACATTCACCAAATAGTTCTGATGTATCTGCTGAGTTAATCACGGGCGAGGAAAAACCAGCTTGTCTGTTGGCGGCGCGCGGCGGTCGAGCCAGGAGAGGCAGCCGATGGGGTGGCCCAATCTTCTTGGCCAGCGGGAGGGGCGCGGTTGGTGATGGTAGGGGGAGGACCGCGCGATAAGAGGGGCGGGGCGCAGAGGGTGGCGGGAGGGGCGTGAAGGGCGGCGGGCGTGAAGGGCGGCGGGAGGGGCGTGACTAGCGGCGGTGGGAGGGGGAGGGCTGAGCGCCAAGAGGGGAGGGGCGCGACCGCGCGAGGAAACCGAACCGGGGGGCGGTGCGGGATTGGGAACGTCTTCTGGCTTTCCAAATCTAGCTAACCTAGGAGGCTGTTTAGGAGACTCCAAAAAATAAGGGGTGATATAGGGCATCTGTTGGAGTGAGATTTTAGGCTAAATTCCCTAAATATAGGTATAGGGAAGGGTTTTAGGCTTATGTTGGAGATGCTCTAAGTAATCTAATTTCACTTGGTGCTCTACATGGTGATAGATTGTTATTCGAGGGTGAGCTGGATGGGAGGACCATGAAGATCATGAAGGGCGACGAGACTATAATGATAGGAGAGAGACGACATCACATCTTTACAAGTTGCAAGGATGCACTGTTATAGGTGGAGTCACGTAGGATGGAGTTACAGGGATGGCCATGTCTTTTGAAGGCGATGGGTTTGAGACCAAGTCAGGATGCTCTAGCTGAGCGACAAGTAACCAATTAAGTTTGGTGTACATGGAGGTTGGTGCATGACGGCTTCAAGGTGGCGTCATATTCGTTAATGTGGTGTTTGTTGGAATATGTGTTGAATGTGTACTAGCAAGTTACGTTTGGACTTGAGTTGTATTAGCGGTAGGGTACAGTTTGTGTCAGACTTGTATAAGTAACCAGTCACGACGAAAGATGGTGCTGGCGGTTCTATCGAGATCCTGGGCAGCCGGTGTTACAAATATTGGGAGGAGCGTCCATAGTCATGTCTTAGGGATGTAGGATCTGATTAAACCTCTTCAACAAATATCGTATCTCTGATATTGTTTGTGATCTCTCGCATGCAACGCCCTGGTAAATCCATTACTTCCGGGCGACTTATTTCTAACAATGAAATTTCTTCGTACACACAGCAGGGCACTTTCTGAAAGCTAAATGGAAAATCCTAAACAAAACTTAGGAGTTTAAACAGCACAAAGTACAAATATCAAAGGAGCAAAGCAAACGTCATTAGGGAAGTCACATACGTACATCATCAATTATAATTCACTACTACAGAACATGTCGTAAGTAGCGCCTCATCAATGTCGGTTCGAGCGTAATCGATACTGTTGATGTATCAGTGCTGGTTCCTAAACTCCCACGCGCGAACCACGATTGAGGCGCAAAGAACCGGCACTAATAATGCCTATCAGTACCGATTCTTGGCGCCTCAATTATTGCTCTTGCGTGGGAGTTTAAGAATCGGTGCCAGTAGGAACTAGAACCGGCACTGATGTCACTGTTATATGTATATCCAGCACTTAGCCGCTCTTCTCGTTTGATCCATTCATCCTGACACCACTCCTCCTCCCCGATCGCCTCCTCCTCCCCATCCGCATCCTCCTCGTTGTGCATTGGCTCGTCGCCTCTTCGTCCCCGTCCTCATCGTGCATCGGCCCGCCTCCTCCTCCTCCTCGTCACGCGCCGATCGCTTCCTCCTTGTCCTTATCGTGCGTTGGCCCGCCGCCACCTCCTTGTCCTCGTCGCGCACCGGCCTACCACCACCTCCTCGACGTCCCCATAGTGAGCAGCAGTGGCAGTGGAGGTGGAGGGCGTAGATCTAGACAGCATGGAGGTGGCTGCTCCATCCTATCCAGTCGTTTGGGTCCGGATGACCACCCCCGTACTCTCGGCCTCCAGATTCTCAACGGCGTATCCCCTTCCTATCCGGAAGGGCCATGAAACACCTGGGTTAGTTCTCAAATTCAAGTTAGCAAATTGTAGTTAGCAAATTATAGTTAGCAAATTGCAGTTAGCAATTTTAGTTAGCCAATTTAGGTCCTGAAATTAGATATGTATTTTAGTTCAAAATTTGTTGGCATATTATTAGATGTGTATGTCATGATATTAGATGTGTATCACTATATCGGTGTTTTAGATGTTACCATCACTTCCTAATGAGTAACTAGTTTGATACTTCCTTGTTCTGCAATTGATGACTTGACATAATTGCGAGATTATCCACATGTGCCGATTGATATGGTATTACCTTTTTTTCTCTGAGCATGTGGACGTACCTATGACTTGTCCTAGGTATATCTGCATGCTCAGATATGAAAATCCCTTTGCTATAAATTATAAGATCAGTTAATACTGTAGTTTGCAGTTAATAAATTCAGAAACTAACATGTCAATTGATGTAGATGCTTCCTCATCTACAATGGCTATATGACATTATTGCGGATCTTGGTGACACACCACCTGTGGTGACAACCACATTGGCTGATAACAATAAAATAAAGATCAAAGACTTATAGCTAAAAAATCCGCTATCCATGTTCTTTTACAATTGGTTAACCTGCAATTAGATACATATTTTCAGACTACAGCTATTTCAAATTGAAATCACTTGAACAGAATGAGGATGTGTTTGCAATGACTCCTAGGCTCTAGCAGTTACATGCAGCAAACGGTTGGTGACATGAACCTATAGTTTGTAGCTAATATTATTTCAATAATATTAATTTTTTCCTCTATATTGTTGCTCTTTATCTGTAGGATTTTTACTGAAACATTCGGATGCGGATGGGTCGTAGCTTGACTTTAATCTTACGTCTTCTTGCCCAGCAGTGGGTACACATTACTTGATCCTCAATTAAAAAAAGGTTCAAAAAGAAAAGTACCAGTCACACCTTAAGTTTCAATATGATAGTAATAGTTTCGTTATTTACGGAAGTCCAATGGAACTTCCGTTTGAAGCAACAACTAGTGCGCTCATTTATGCACTGAATTATTTTGATGTAATATTTGGAGTTGAAATTTTAGATATCAAATATGCGTATAAGGGTATTTGATGTAATTTTAGAAATGCATGTAGTTTGAATTAATGTATTAAGTGTTTATCGTGACTTAAATATTATAAGAATGGATGCATGTGCATGTGATGCATTTTGGATTGTGTAATTTTTTTGGCTGCCGAATATCTGAACTGGCACTGATAATTCATTATTAGTGTGATTTTCAGTATTGGTTCTATACCCGGCACTTATAGTCACTGACTATCAATGCCGAGTAATCAACGTCGGTTCAAAACTCGCTACTGATAATAATTTTAAACCGACACTAATAATATATTCTGCAGTATATCTCAACTAAGCCTAAAAGAACTAATGGCGTGAATGGCTGTTCCATAGAGACTGTGGCTTACATCACATGATAGCATGGCGACTTTTGTTAAATACTCGGATCATAGAAACTAACGAGAGGTAGTACTGCTATTTAGAAGCAATTAGACATGATAAGCTAAAATACAAGCAGAACAAATATATCATCCACACGTTGATTTCAACTTATTTTTTTACATGGTCATCGACGCAGTCATAATTATTTAGACAATAACTGAAGCATTCAAGTTTCCAAGCAGTGCATCCAAGATAAGAAAGTTTCTGCATAGTGACTTCATAGCTAATATATCTAACAGTATTATTTGCGTATAATTTTTAAAAAGTAGTACTCAGCCTAGCAGCCATATCTCAAGAAACAAAGAAAATCAGAGCATTATATTCATCAAATCATCTGGAGGACAATTACATAATGCATTACTGGTCTACTAAACAATAGCCCTACAGACTAAAATGGGCATTTCTCTGTGAAAAAGTGAAATCATGATGCAGCTAATCGAATAAGGGAGGTATGGGTTTCAATACGTTTTTTTTTACGGAACAAGACAGGAGTAATGTCGATTTTCATTAAGAGAGAAAAAAAGAGTGTAACAAAATATAACAAATGGACCTAGGGATAACCGCGCACGCTTTAGATTTACATTGTGATTGTGTGAGAAATGGTTGGGTAAGCTCTGAGGCAAGGGACAACCCCAAGAAAAGAGGACCCTAGTCCTCAAGAAAAAAAGCAACCTTCTCTAGGATATGTCCTTTATGATGAGACTTGCCATTTCTACTGAAATTTTCGCCGAGTTTTGAAAGATATATCGATTATGTTCTTTTCAGATATTTCACATGATGTAGACGAGGAGATCGTTGAAATCATGGTGGTGTGCTTTTAACATGGCCTTTGAAGCGTCGTAGCACCACTCATAAAGGGCGTGGTAGGGCCCGACGTGACATGTAGTCACATGTCAAATTGGAAGGCGAATAACACATGGGTCCGCACTAACGTGGAGAAGGAGCAATCAAAATATTTTCAATATGTAAGATAAGAGCATCATATAAATGTCTGCTGTTTAACTTTCAGATAAGGATCAGTTATTAGTAGTAACCTTGAAATGAAACACACATAGTAATGAAGATAAGCATTATGTGCACATATCATGTTCATCAGTTCATGTACAAGTGTATCAACGTATATGCTACAGATAGAAGTGAGTACCATACTTGATAGAACAGGCAGCCAATCAGCCATCTGCAGGCCCTCAGTATGAGAACCAACATAAAAAGATCCCAAAAGAAAATGAAACAGCAGCACTCTGGGAAACACAGAGATCCGTTCAAACAACTCCTCCTAACCCTTACAAAACAAGAACACACGTTTAATGAAAAAATTATAACTACCTAGTACCTTCTGGGCTTGGAAGGCTGTGAGGTTTTTTCCTTCCTGAAAATCCCGCAGAACATGCAGCGCGCAACCTTGGGTGAAGGCGGATCCAGAGCAGGCGGAACATGTCGAGTACGGAAGGCCTGGTTGCCATCGTTGGATTCGCCGCGCTCTTTGCCATCGCTGCCCCTACCCTGCTGCACCATTCCAATGGACTCAACACTACGGGAATGCCTCAGCTCTTTGAACTCTAAGCTGTCCTCCCCTGCCTTGCCAGTTGCCCCATGATCCCTCTGGCTCTGATCTGTAGAGGGAAGCCTCCCATCCCAAACCAAACCTGATGAACCAGACCTCCTGAATGTTTGAGAAGATCTCTGCAGCTCTGCCATCTCCCCCTCTCCTTCCTATCTTTCACTCTCTCCGCGTGTGGGTGTGTGTACACCTAGGAGTCCTATGGGGTATCAAAAGGACTGCAATGGGGAGGAAGTGGTGGCCCAAACCAATATATACATGCATATAGAGGAAGGGTAACCATAACAAATTTCAGGATGAGTCAGATGATGGTGACAAGTGGGGAGGGCTTAGAATTTTGGGTGATTGTAAGGCATGTCTGCGCTAAACATTGACATCAAGCTATATATGGACTAAAAGGAAACGGGGCCCTCTGTCTGCTTAGTGATTATACAAGTGTTGTATTTAAGAGCTTACACAAGTGGTACTGGTTGAAACATTCCCCTTTTGGTCGTGTTGTATTTAAAAGCTAACCGAATATTAGTTATTAGTCTACAGCATATTAACATTAAAGGCAGTAGAAGCAGCAAATATGAAATATCCTTACACACAATTTCGTTTAACAAAATCAACAGCCACGATTAAATGGTGGTGCAAAAGTGGCAAAGATTGGATATGACTTGCAATGAGCTGAGGATGTTATTTAGCATCAATGCATTATTTTTCACCATTAAAAAAATGCACACGCTTGTTAACAATTTCATGCATGCAAAATCATTATCTTACGAACATGATAAGATCAACAAACTATCATAATTCATAGCAGAAGGCAGTAAGGCAGACAAGGTTAATTCTTGCATGTAGAGAAGATGATGTGATATAAGAGCAGACCTACGCAAAGATGGTTAATGACTGTTCCACAAAGTGAATGGATGGTATCCAAGAGTGTAACAAAGGTTCACCTCCAGCGAGCGCCAATTTACAGATAAGAATTTAGTAACACAAAATAACAGTTGGGTTAACATCATTTACCAATCATGGCCGTATGTAAAAGTAATTCCTGAATATAGACCCCTTCTTCCTCAGTCACACTCACCATCATATGTTAATAATTTGTCCGCAGATCGCAGAAAATTGTCAACGCTTTCTATGCTCTTTCACCGAAGTGCTTCCAAGTTGCTTGCTATGTTAACAAAAATAGCTGTCACTGACATCATTCTGACCAAGTTCACCATGTTGTAGTTTTACATATGCACTTGCTACAGCTTGATTCCCTTACCAACAGGGTCCTACCCTTGGCCTTGAGAAGCTCACTCAGAGATTTGGGCCCCTCAAAATCATTTCAGAAGGATCTCCCATGAGGCACGCGGACAGTGGGATGACTAAAACTTGATTTTGATCAGCACTTCTCTTCTTTTATCTGAGCAAGGGTCTTTGGACCGGTAAAATCTTCAGGGTCATCAAGGTGCTTCGCATTTGCGGTAGTAGATTTAGACGATTTACAAGAACGAACATGGTGTTGTTTTCTTCCACTTTTCTTCTTCTCTCCTCTGGAGGTTGCACATACAAGTGACCAAGAACAATCTCCCATCAACGAATATTGCATGCGACGAGTTGGTATTGTCCCAATCTCTTCGGAACCATTCCTGGGTTCATGAACACAACATCTCTTGATGCGACCATTCTTGCCCTTGGCATCTTTTCTCTTCTCAGGTCTTCGCTTTGAGATGCGTCCAAACTGAGTGTGCTGACGATCAAAGCTAGCATCTGAGCCCATTAAGTTTCTAGGATCAAAGAATCTTTTGCCACACTCTTCAGAAGTGGACTTTACAAGCTTTATTCTATCATGAGGTATATATCCCAATGTGGCCACACAATCACACCCTTGAACTCGTTCAAGATGAGCAAGAAACAGCCACGTGGATCATCAAAGCCACACAGTCCTTGTTCATGGTATTCTGCATCATGATAATCCAGACGATGAACAACCGGATCTCCAATGTAATATTTCACATGAAGCACCTCAGGGTCTCTTTCTTGTGCCAATTGATGCTCAAGATCAATCTTGTTAGAGACTCCATCATCCACTAGCACAAAAAATCCAGGGGAGGAATCACGCCATTCATCTTGTTCTGCATATTCCATTGTTGAATCTCCTGAACTCTAATCAGAGGGCGGTGTGGAGCTTTTCATGTATCCAACTGTATCAACTGATGTTTCAGGTGCATTAGAAATAGCTCCATTAAATTCAGGACTGCTTGACTCTGGAACTCCTTTCGAGTGGTGTTTCTTTATGTGGTCAGGGCTGCCTTGACAAGGATTAGCAAGAGCAACTTTCAATGATTCAATCATCTTATCTCCAGCAGAATTTCCATTTTCTGCAAGATTAGAAGTGGCAGCTTCAGAACAAATTCTGACATCGCTGCAAGTTCGAGGCTCATGTAGGAAGGGACAATTGTCACCTTTTTTACAGTACGACTAGTAGTAGAAGTAACAAGGATTAGCTGTCTTGATAGAAGCAGAAGCATTTGGTAGAAGTGGATCTGACAAGGGTTTGGTTCTGTTTAAGCTTTCCAATGGCTGCAACATAAGGACATAATGAGATAACAAGCATCAACAGAACAACAATGATAGAATGTCTAGAAATAATGCCATACAAAATTACATAACCAAGAAAACTAATGAGAAGCAAAGGTTCAGCAAGTAAGTGAAAACAATTCATGGCATAAAAAGGAGAATCAAGAATGTAAACCACAAACTTCAATATACTATGAACAAATTAACAAACAACTCGAACATTATCAAGGTTATAGATAAGAAATACCGAATGGCGGCCTCCTATTCGTACATTAGGAAATGAATTAATGAACATAAACAAACACGAATAAATTGACCGCTCGGTCATCTTAACCGCCCTTCCCATCCCTGACCTCATTTTCAAACATCAGCACCACCACATGCCCATAGCAGTATAGCACAACACGAGACAGAACATGGAATTGGTCCTGTTGCTACATGTACAACCAAATTTTATTGCAGGGAATCATTGCTAACTCCAACTAACATGTTGACCCTGTGCACAGGGTAGAACCCAAGGTTGCATCCCGCACATAAGCAGGAGTTTGCTGCTTCTTAAGAAATAATCACTCATAGGCGGTCATTTGGCCAGAGCCCTACCATTTCATCTCCCTGACAACTATTCTCCACAGAAGTACGCCACCAAAGTTATCAGAACACAAGAATGACAACGGCATCCATAGTCCTTAGCAACTAACGAAGGGCATTTCCCACGCATGCTACACAGCAAGCACGACAACACAACACTTCATGATAATACCGAAGGGATTTAATTCAGCGGCCAGCCGGCGGTTACTCATGGGGTGGCGGAAGGTGCAGCTCGGGTTGACGCAGTTGCCCTGGAACCAGTACCAGCAGTTCCGGCCCGGTACTCGCAGCTCGGACCCTGCAACGAAAACCCCACACAAAAAGAGAGAGAATATGATCAACCATCCAACCAACCAACGGCCACGCCACGGCGGCGCCAACCACCGCTCGCCGGAGGCGAGACAATTTAAACCTGGAAATCGGAGGATCAGGCTAGGGTTTTGCGCGGAAGAGCGCTACCTTGGTGCAGGCGAAGCGGGCAGCGAGGAACAAGACGCAGTCGGTGCTGCTCCGCTTCCACCGCGGGTCCTCCTTATCCTCCGCCGCCGCGGCCAACATTGCTGCCCTCTCTCTTCCGCCGCCTCTGGGGGGAAGGAGGAGGTGGCGGCGGTGCCAGAAATGGGGAGGCAGCGCCGGTAGGGCCGGATCGGTGGGTTTGGGGAGCTGCGCCGGATCAATGGCCCGCCATGTACGAGCCGCTAGTGGGTTTTTGTTTGAGCGCAGTTTAGGAAACAGTATAAGCCGTTTGACAAGCGAGAAAAGAGAGGTGGGATAGGAAAAGTGAAATGAATGGAGGGTTACCATAAAAATTAGAAGAGAGATGGATGACTGGAATTGAATTTCAGTGATCACATCCCTTTTCCTTTCCCATTCCAACCTACATCCAAACGGCACCTACAGATTTTATATGTAGTTTTATAAAGGAAAAAATAATCTAATTTACAAACATCAACTTTTGAGTTTGTTTAATTTTCATCATCTAGTTGGTTTACTTTTTGCCATTACTGTTGAACTTACATCTCATAATTATTACAATACAAGTATTTAACCTCATAATGGAAGCTTTTGGATGGTCTCGCCATATTATTGCCCAACTCATACAAATCTGCGGGTCGATTGTATGAACAATAATATGTTTATAAGACCTACAAATAAAAACTAGCAGGATGGTCCGCGCAAATTGCGCAGCTAACAAATTTATAACAACCTCATCCCATGTGACACTGTAGTGCCGCCACCACCTTCTACCACCATCTGGGTTACCTAATCTTCATGTCATCTTTCACGATTGTCTCCAAGCCACGCAACCCCATCCCACATGATGGTCGTGCCTAAGCCATCCATAGCCATAGCCGATACAGCGCTATCGAGTGGCTGCGTCATAACTATGCTGACTTGTAAAGGCTAAACCCGAGCTTTAATCCCTATATTTTTATCTTCCTTGCTTGTTTAAACACCTTTTTGAGTCCTGCCATAATGCGGTCGCACCATCACTAGAAAGCCACATGCTACACGATCTGCTTGTCCGAGTCGCATCCCAGCTCATCATCCACGCCGTTACCTCTTCCTTGATGCCCCGTCACTTTGGGCATATTTGGATTGTTCCATGTCCAATCCTACCAAGAGTTGGCTCGCCAAAGGATCGGCAGCCGATTTTCACGCTGCTGGTACGCCTGTGCATTAGTGAGGAATTGACTTAGTGAGGGTTGGGTGACATGGCAACGATAGGTTGCGGCGAGCCAAAAGTTGGCGTCCATCTAAGCCGCGGCCAATTTGTGCTAGGCGAGCCAATATTTGAAGGGCGAGCATTGGCATTGATCCAAATGAGCCCTATATTCCTACTACTGCTAGTGAAATCTACCATCGAGCTCCTCCCCACATTGCAGCCCTTGGACTATTCTCTGCTCTACACGCAGTTGTTCACCACGAAACGGGATTCATGCTCTCTTCATTCTTCACCAAATAGCCACCATATCTGATTTCTCTCCCGCGCCGCTGTATGGGTAGGATGTGGAGCGGTAGCACTTGTCATTGCACTCGTCGTACTCATCCTCTTCTTCGTGGTTGCGCTATTTCCATTCCTCGATCCATGACGACATGGTTCTTCTCCGATCCATCTTCATCATGCCCGCACCGAGCCACTCGTCAGCGTGGCTGTGACATAGAGCTAGTTATTATTCTTTTTAGTCAACTCCTTCGTCGACGACTTGAGATGGGGCCTTATGAATCCGTTGATAGGGGCGTGGTAATTTCTAGACCTTGATAGCGGAGACGGCTTATTTGAACTTTGTTTTACCGTGTAATTTTGCGTGGCTAGACTTCAATCATTTTGAGATAAGATTGTAAGAAAGTATAAAAAGAATATGGCCAAAATATGTTCTCTATACAGATCTCTTATGAGTTTAAATTACACTCATAGATTATAAGGATGCTACTATAAATTACTTTAGCTATAAGCAATAAGGTATGGGGTTTACTTACTGCACTTGGACTTGTCCGATAACTTCACTTATGAATCCTTCCAATTTTCACTTCACTTATGCACACTATGAATCCTTCCAATTTTCATATTTTTATAGCGTGCAAACAGAACACCAAAATCAAGCCTGAACCTTGTGTACATCTCATACATTTTGGTATTTTGTCCATCTAATGATCTTCAATACACCTAGAATCTCCCGAAAAATCTAGCGATCAGGTCCAAGCCATCACCGTCCACATGTGGCATTCGACTTTGCCGGTGCTGATGAAGCCATCGGTGGCAGAAACTCACCAATCTGCAGCATTTGGCCATCTTTTGGACCTACTCTTCCGTCCGCAAGCTGGCTGTCAACTCCGCCGTACGCCTCCTCGGTGTCGAGAAGCACTTCTTCGGCGACGTCCAGTGGCTCGAGTGGGATACCCTCGAGTGCCGCGTCCGTCGCCCCTACCCTGTCGCTGGCCGGGCGTCCCTCCTGCCGAGCAGGGCGCTTCTCCACCGCAGCGAGCCCACGAGCAAGCCGTGGAGCTCGCCGAGGCACAATTCAAGGTGCAGAAGCGTCACGGAGGTGCCCACGCAAAGATGCAGCACTAGACGGAAAGGAAATGAATTAACAGATGGAAATGAGATATTAATATGAAACCGTTTGATAATACAGATGAACGATAAAAATCGTTTAAATCTATCACAATTGATGAATTATATCTCTCCTACTTTAAAAAACTATAAGACATGTTCTGTTCGCCAGTTTCCTCTTCCGGTTTCTCTACCCATCATCCATCCGTCCGTCCGATGGCTCGTTCGCTAGCCCGATCGGACGACGGTGCCTTCGTCCACACGCCTGCATTGCAAGCCCGCCCGCTCGCATCCTCCTCAGCGTCGATCGACGTACGATCCCTCGCGTCTCCTTCGCATCTCTCGATCCCTCCTCCTGATCCCCCATGCGCAGCTCCGCTACCGCGTTCGCCGTGCTTCCTCCTGCACGCATCATCATCCGCCTCCCTGGTCGACGCATCGCGCAGCAGCACCAAACAGCAGATGGAGGTGAACCGTCGGTGGTGGCGGCGGCAGCGGCAGCGGCGGCGAATGGAACCCCCTTCCCTGCCTCGCGACAGCGCGTCACCCTTCCTCCTCCACGCCCCCCATGCATGCGCTTCCAGCTTCTCCCAGGACGCCCTTCCTCACCCGTACCAACCCCCACTCTCGATGCGGACGGCGTCACCACCCCGTGGTCGCGCCACTCGCACGTCGTTTCCACCCCGTGATGTGCGAGAGGATTTGCCGAGTTCTTCCGCTGCGCAGAGACCGGAGGCATGTTTGTCCTCGCCACATATTTGCTCCGCAAGGCTACGGCAGCCGGATTGGGCGGTGCAGGCGCGTGAAAGGTCAGGCAGAGCACCGATGGTGGCACTTTAAGGTCTCCGCGTCACTCCAGGGCAGTCGCCATCCCAGCTCGCCCACAGATGTTATGGATGTTTCGATCAAAGGTACTACTCACCATATTTGTTTTTGACTGGTTTACGTATCTGTATTGATCGATCGTAGTTGCGTTCTGCTTGCTCTATTTAATTTTTCTCTTGCTAACGCGTCATGATCAAATCGAACTTAAATTGGTGTAAATTTCTGTGTCTATTCTTCGTTGTTTCTGATGTTTCAGGTGGCATATCCATTGGCTCAGTGGGAACTCGAGACACCTTTTGCAGTTCCATGTGAAAGGTGTTAATCCATAGTGCAACTTGCGATGGCATGATTTCGGTGAGCCTTGAGTTTGATATTCTCACGTCTTAGTTTGGCTTATAGGGTTGTATGAGTTTTCAGTTACTTCTAAATTATAATATGCCTGTTGGAAGTGTCAGACATGATCTAACTAAGATGAGTAAATGGTAATTATTTGTGTATCCAGTGTGCTGGTTCTATCAGCGACGGCTAGGTGGACCTGATTCAGACAACATCTACTGTAACATCATCAGTCCACGAGGTAAGATTTTTCTCCTGTTTATGCATGGTTTAGATTTTTTTTTAGGGTACTAATCTTATGCATTTCATAATGCATGGATGTCTATCGAAAGTAATCAATGATCACCAATTTGTTTGATAAGATGTATATATTGTCTAGAGATAATGAATAGATGTGATTTGAGACCTGTAGAAGACAATTCCAGTGAGATATGTGTGGCTTTCTTTCTGTAAATTGTTGAGAATGATTTATGGTAATTGGTTAAAATTAATGATCAATTTATCAATGTAAAAAATTAAGATATATTGCAAATAATGCATTTGGTTTGTTCTCTTCTTCTAGGCATGTATTTCAATTCAAGATGCATTCAGTTTCTAATTTTCCATGGTTCCAAGGGAAGTCCTCCGAGCTTGTGGAAATAATAAAGTATTGATACACTAAATATATGGATGTTTTTTTTAAAAAGGAACATATGGATGTTTAACTATACATATTACAAACATGCGGTTGGTATATGAAAATGGTTTCACATCCTCTTGACAAATATGTGCACTGTCATATTTCATTTCTATATGTTATGGTCCAATATGCTCAAAGACTGGTTTTGTTGTCATCTCACCATTCTGGCAAGGTAGAAAAAAAGTACATACCCAATCTCACCAATCTAGACTAGTTTAGACGACTAGTTCTTACACCAGTCTAGATCAGTTTAAACCAGATTATAGACCAGTTAGACCTGTTTAGATCAGTTTAGACTAGATCCTAGACCAATTCTTAGACCAGTCTAGATCTGTTAGACCGGTTAAATCAGTTCTTAGACCAATCTAGATCAGTCTAGACCAATTAGACTAGTCTAGATCAGGTCCTAGACCAGTCTAGATCAATTCTTAGACCAATCTAGACCTGTTAGACTAGATTAGACTAGTTAGATCAATTCTTAGATCAGTCTAAACTAATTTAGACTAGTTTAGATCAGGTTCTTAGACCGGTTAGAATTTGCTTTTCCTACATTGAACCAAGGTCCATACATGGCCCATGCGGCCATGCTGATTGCTCACGTAGCCCATTCACGTGCCCAGTAGAAACACTCGGATGGACGTGCATGAAAACATATACCAGCAAAGTGCGGCACTCATTGCTCTTGGACCAATAACACTAGGATCATGAGACACTATTTTCTCATATGTGTTTTTGCTGTTTCTCAACCTATCTGCTAAACCAGCAAACTCAGTCGTAGAGTCTGCAATAAGAAAACCATTATCGTCAAGCATATGAATTCTATGCTCATCCTGAATTTCAACCATGTCTAAAATAAGGAAAGCCCGTTACACTAATTTCAACCATAGTTTCAAGATTTTCTCTAGAAGGAATCTGAAATAACACTCGTTGAATAAGGAATTGTTATAATAATTCTTGCATGGCTGTTCATGTGTTATGTCACTTCTGTTTAACAAAATTTTGACATCCATTACAACGCACGATCAGATAACTAATAAAAATATAAATAAATAAATAAAGATGATAAGATCTTTTCCTCCCTCCTCTCTTGCTCTCCCTATCTCTTCCCTCTTATTTCAGGGGTGACCACCAATTTGATAGAAGTTCGGCCACATCAGCAGCTACAAGCAAAACCTCTCTCAAAACCACGGTTGAGGGGCTAAATGCTCTGGTTTTAATTTGACAGATGGTGAAAATTAAATCTAGACAATAATTGAGTGATATAATTGAACTTAATCCTCATCTTTTTTTTAATTGGAATTCTATGAAATTTGCTTCAACCCCTCTTTTTTCTAAGATGCTTCAACCCCTCTTAAATGTGCTTGAAGTCTCTAAATATGCCTAAATCCATGCTGAAACCCCTCCCTTTGAAACCCAGACGAAACTTGCTGAAGCATGGGTAAAACTAAGAATTTTTTATTTATACTTATTTTTAATTTAAAAAAGTGTAGAAATATGCGTCTATTTTGAAAAATTACAAAAAAAACATTTATCGCTCGTTCAGTGGGTGAGAAGTTAAAATCGTTCACTGAATGAGTGATAGGTTGACGTGGCAGCCACTATGGATAGGGGAGGACATCAAAGTCACTTCTCGCCCATGTAGTGAGAGAGAAGTAATTCTTCTCTCCCACTAGACAGGAGAGAAGTACTCCCGCCTGGGTTATTTCCATCAAAACACACTTTCTTTCTGTCTTTTTTTACTTTTCGATATCTTTGAGTTCCAATTTTTTCCCCTTTATCTTACTGAAATCGAACTAATCCAAATTCAATAGGAATCAAATCAAGATTTACAATCAATATATGGAACTACTTTGAACAATTAAAGTTCTATGAAGAGGAGAGTAGAATCCAATATTTTTATTTATAGATAAACGTATAGGGGTTATTACAAAGACCTAGTACATGATTTTGAATTAGAATATCGGGGATAGAACAGGTATTCTACTATGTGGAGCAGGGATATTTTCCTCATCTCGCATGCACTGCTTCACGCTCCTCCTCTTCTTGGCGGTGCAGGAGAGTCTGACGCCTTTGAAGTAGTTCCTCGCGCCTCTGAAGTTCATCCTTCTACCTCTTTAATTCCTCCTCCTAGAGGCAGCGTTCCTCCAACCGCCTTTGAAGCTCCTCAGTCTGCCACTTATGTTCTTGTTCCCTCCATTGACATTCCTCTTGCTGCACCTGACGTGCCTCCTGCCTCTGGTGTGCTTCCTTCATCCGGATGACATACTCTTATTTGGTTTCAGCCTCTTTGATCCATCCCCTATCGTATGGCGGCCTCACCACGTCAATCCATTGCTTGAAGCGACAAGGTTGTCATTGGTAAACGCGTAATGAGTGTAGTTCAGAATATGAAATTAGAAAGTGTGAAAGAGTGGAAAAGAGGAAAACACCATGAAATCAGATTCTATTCCGGGACATATGATGAACCTCCTAGAAAAGGTCTTCACATAGAAATACATCATCATCCAGGCTCAATTACCACAGAGCACAATGGATGCTCATGCCAGTGTGGTACTCTGAGGGGTTTGTTCCTCAAGAAATTCATGGCACTCTGGTAAGATGTAATGTTCCAATTTTGACATTAGTAAATTTATAGTAAAATAAATAAATTAAGAAAAATAGTAATGAAGTAATTATACATAAGTGGTTAAATGAGAATTATAATTAATTTAAGGTTATCCCAAATAAATAGAAAACCAAGAAGACCTTGGGATCAAGGTTGTTTCTTTTTGTGTTTTTGTCACCCCGTTTTCGTTCTTATTGATTCTCGAATATACATAAAGATCATACCGGCTAAACCTTAGTATACATATGCACCAATCTCTTTATCTCATGATATCAATCAAGCTTAAGGCGAGACGCTTGCCATCCTTGTGATAGCTTGACCATTCACTCAATCTTGTAGTGGATTACTCAACACATGATTAACTCTTTAATCACATTGGCATGTCCATGCACTTTCTAATCTAACCACATTGAGAAGCCCAGAGATATCTCTCCCGTTATATGGGAGGGGAAAATTCCATCTTGATCGCTCATGCCCCACGACATGTTTTATGACAAAACCAAAAATTACCTTTATGACTACCTAGTCATGAAGTAGTGTTTGACAGCTCCTAAGTGTACCATTATATATTTTGGGAATCAATGACGATCTCAGGTCTAAGGATCCTACAGGTACACCATTTGATATTACAACTGATGGCACATCATATAATAATCATAGCAGTATCTCAATGTGGGTCTATCCAACACAATGTTTTCTAACATGTGTCCACATTATTAATTTGATATCTTTATATATATGATCTGTGAAACATGATCAATAATCAATACATATGCTAGTCTGTCAATCATTATTGTCACATATAATGATATAAGACTAGGGACCATTTAGAATAACATCACAATAAAATGAAGAGCTTCACAAATAAGTCACATACTTGATAATCAATGCAAAAGATAATTATTTAAGGAACGAATAACATATTATTCAAAAGTACATAAACATAGATATGATAAAATCATCTCTATGATTGCCTCTAGAGCATATCACCAACAGTGTGTATTACGGAGTAATACATGTTAGCACAACATGCAAATATGAAATTTACGAAGTACATAATTGATTGTTGATGGAATTGTCTATGTAAAGGGAAAGGGCACGCGATGATGACCCACCGACATCTTTGTAAAGGGGAGGGGGCGACGATGACCCACCGACATATGTGTAAAATGGCCTTGAGGAACTAGCGCCAAACTATGGAAGATATGTTGCTGGAGGTGGCCAAGCTGTAACCGTTGTGGACGGGTGACGAAGCTGAGCAGACAATGTCAACGTTAGGTGGTGAGGCAGCGAAGGAGGAACAATGTTTGTGGTGGCACGACACGAGACCATCCTTAATACCTTGCCGGTCTGCTCAGAGATCCTTGTAAGCAACGCCAACATCTCTAACGTAGACATCTCTAGCCCCTCTCTCTATATCCTCCCGCTTCATCAGTTCAACTATATCAGGGATAAGTTTCCCCTCATTAGCCACACCCGTTGGTTGCATCGGTGAAGTCAAGCTCTGTCAAACACCTTGTTCTTTCACCACATCTAGCATCGTTTTGTCATCCTCCACAATCATATTTGATCCACCTTCATGTTCAGCATGCCATTCTCCAAGTCCCTCCATGTAGCTAGCTTGAGCAAGCATTACAAGTGGCCAACAATGTTTAGTTGTCAGCTCCAAGTACCTCCTCCAAATTGAGGTTCCATTTATCGGGAACAACTTCCACAAAGAACCTTCACCAACATGCCTAAATACAATGCTGATCTTCTGCTCATGTTGCTTGGGATTTAGTTTAAAACCCCACATTAACCAGTTGTACACTCTTCCGAAAGTCCTTTCCCTTGCTCTAACTGTACCCTTATCTATTGACTGGAATTCTAACAAATCTACCCCAATCCAAACCATAAACAATATTTCCTTCTCCAAATAAAAACTTGAAATACAACTTGTCTGACATACCTGTCCACGATCCACAGGAAAACTATACCATTATTTCAGCCTACAACAACTAAATCCAGGAAAGAATATTGAACTCTAAGTACTAAATCTAAAATAACACTACATAAAAAATATAGTTCAAAAATTGTAACAGTAAATACATCAAACAACCAATACTAACTATAAAATCATAGGTCTAATTGTTACTCTTTACCTTGGTCTAAACATCTAGATCTAATAACAGTACAACTAACCATAAATTAGGTCTACTAATCTTGTTCTAATATCCTAAACTAAATCTGATGGCTAACCTAACTGGTTTGCAAAATAAATTATCAAGCTTAGGTACTTACCACCAATGAAGGTCGAATCCGGCAGTGCTTTGCCGCTCTTCCTCTGTTCTCCCCTCCTTTCCTCTCCTCTCTTCTCCTCTCCCCTTCTTTCACTTTTTTTTTGGGAATAAAATGACCTTTCCTGCCAATTTTCAGCCTTATATAGATGCTTGGAAGGAATCACCCGTCCAGTGGATGGAAGGTCTTATATAGACCTCCTCTCCCCTTATATTCACGCAAAAATTTATATCTCGCTAGACATGAGACTTTTCAAACTTATTGCATGTCCAACAGGCGAAAGGTTCCTTGGCCCCACTAGTGGCGCGAGGTGCACGGACGACCGTTGTCGCCCACTGGACGAGAGACTCGGGAGATAAGTTTTGGCCACTATGGCTACCGATGTGGCTACCACTGTGACCTTTTCTTACCCTGTGATAATAAATCGCCCTTTCAAGGGGCAATTTTTAAACATCTTGCTCGTTGAGCGAGCGATTTTAACTTCGCACCCACTGAAGAGGTGACAAGCGTATATTTTTGTAATTTTCAAAAATGGCACATATTTTTACAATTTTTGAATTATATATATATATATATATAATTCTAAAACTAAGACCTGAGTATGGGCTTGGGCCTGACGAAAGAAAAGATTGGTTCATTTTGGGCCTAAAATGGTTGTCAAGCATGGCCCTAAATCCCACTAGGCAACGAAAACTGGGCCAAGCCACCCAATGATTTTTTGAATTTTTATTTATATATTTTTATTTTTCAATATTTACAAAAATACACACACATTTCAAAATATTGCACATCTAGGCACACCAAACGGGTGACATCTTGTGAAGCCGACGCCACAACGGTAAAAAATTAAATACCCTGGTCGACGTGACATCCACGCCAACATGTCACCCAAACAATGGGCAACACCTTTGCTATCACCCATTGGTACGGCGACAGGGCTGTACTGGGGCCCACTGGAAAAAGTGACACCTTTGCATGCATGCATGTGATTAATGCAGGCCCCAATGTAATTAGCAAAGATGCTAGCTTTTCTAACTATTGAAAAGCATGCATACATGTGGAAGCACCATTGTGAGATCACGTTGTGTAGGATAAGGTGTCGCTAGTTCAACGGGTGACACCTTTTCTATTGGGCTCTGCGGGCGCAAATGTGTCGCTCGTTGGTTGAGCGACAAGTCAACATGGATGTCACATCAGTCAGTGTATTCAATTTCTGACCGTTGCACCGTGGGTCTCACAAGATGTCACCCGTTGGATGAGCGATATCTTGTTGTCCTTTTAACGGGCGAGGGTAGCCTAGATATATAAATTTTAAAATGTGCATGTATTTTTGCAAATATTAAAAGAATAAAAATATATAAATAAAAAACTCATGATTTTTACAGTGAAAATAATTTATGTTTTAGGTGGACTCAGGTCGGGCCTGATTTTTTGGCCTAGCCAACATGCCTTCCTAGGATGGGCTGAGCCCGCCCATGAGTTTTTTTATTTTTATATTTTTTAACATAAATAATTAAATAAATTACTTCAGATGAAAATATTTATAATAATAGACCTCTACCGCTCTCTCATAAGACGGTTAGCCTCTTACCACCCTTGAGAATAGTCCACCACGCGCTACCATACAGCGCCAAAAGTACTATTCATAGGGCTATTTTATGCTTTTATCTTCTCTGTATAAAACAGTGGCCTTTTGTTACTCCAAAAATCTTAAATTTTTTTTTACGTGTTTTATAATCCATGTGCAACCCATTTTATTTAGATTCACCCAAAAAGCATGTGTAGAATTTAAACTAAAATGCTCCAAAAAATGCTACTTTTATAAGTTCTAACAATTGTTAGGATCTCAAATAATTTTTCAAAAATCTGAAAAAATTCACTAATATTCTTCTTATGTGATGGATTAATTTCCAAATTTATTTACAGCCATAGGTTATATGGTGAAAAAAATGAGTTCCTTTGTTATGTTCTATTTATATGCATTCTTATTATTTTATGTGATATTCTTCTTTTAATTCAATTTGATCCGGACTCAGACCTATTTGTCATAGAAGGGATTGTGTTGGAATATGTTGGACATGCATGTGTTGTGGTAGCTCTCGAAAGAAAGAGGCAGCTGGTACTCTAAAGGCCGAGGAGAAGAAGGAGAGGTTGAAGACATCTCACGGGAAGGGTGGTTCAAGAAGTGCAGACCATTGAGTATGTTACTGCCAATGTATTTCACGTAAGGTATTTATGTGTCGTATGCTACGTGTATCGTACTGTCGTAGTTGCAGTTTATAAGGGTGTTGTCAATTCAGTATGACTAGAAGTAATGTATCTCGATGTACTGTCTTAGTCTTATGTAATATTTTATTGTAACATGCAGTCATGGGGTGTATATGTTTGAATTCAAATTGAATTAAAAAAAGAATGTCACATTAAATGATAAAAATACATATAAATAGAGCATTACAAATGAGCTCACTTTTTCACCATATAATATATGACTGCAAATAATTTTAAAAATTAGTCCATCATATAAGAAGAATATTAGTAAATTTTTTCAGATTTTTGGAAATTTATTTGAGATCCTAACAATTATTAGAACTTATAAAAGTAGTATTTTTTGGAGAATTTTAGTTTAAATTCTACACATGCTTTTTGGGTGAATCTAATTAAAATGGGTTTCATATGGATTATAAAACAATTAAAAAAATTCTAGAATTTTTGGAGCAACAGACGGTCACTGTTTTATACAGAGAAGATGGAAGCGTAAAATATCCCTGTAAACAGTACTTTTGGCCTGTACTAAATAAAAAATGCATATAAACCAGGCAGGCCAGGCCCAGGGCCTAACCGACATGCCTTTTTAGGGGCGGGGGGGGGGGGGGTTTCAAAACCAGGCCAGGCCCAGGCTGGGATCGGGCTTTTTGTTTTTTTGACTCAGGTCTAGGTGGAACACTCACAGACTTGCTCGACACCTAAGCTGAAACTTGAATCTTGCCGAAATATGATTGAAACTTTTATCCTTAATTTTTTTAGGGAAGAAACTTTTATCCTTACCATCCATCGGAATACCGTGCAGTGATCGCTACCGCCTACCAGAAACAAGTCGTAAGCAGGTCCCAAAAACGACCCGGCCCGGTCCTACATCAAAGCTAGGCCGCAATAAAACGTCAATCGATGCAAATCTTCTCCAATCATCTACGTTCCAGTATATGCAATGATCATCCATCCCAATAAAAGGGCCACAAAAAACAAAAACAAAAACTTCATATCTTCTCTAACTACGTTCTAGTTCAAGAAATATCAAATCACGTAATCAGGTCAGCAGTCTAATTATTTGCAGAAAGTATACAACACGAGTTCCAGATAACAATTGCGTTCAAATCATGGAAGTCATTTGACACCAGAAAATCCATACTATCCCCTCAAAAACATCCATGTTACACAATGTGACTGGAGCTTCGACACCAGAAAACCAGCCATTCCATACTTATTAACTGCCTCAACATCCTGTGTAAAAAGATAGAAACAGCTTTGAAGCTACTACGGAACAAAATTTCTTCGACCTAGAATTGCGAAACATTTGGTAGACACCTGATCTCATTTTTCATCTAACAAAATGGAGGTGCACACCGTTAGTGATGACAACTCTTCTGATGTCGCAGTTCCGATCGAAGCCTTGCCATCTTATTCTTCCCAGGCGATCGACCAGGTATATGTACCTGCAGATCAAGAGTTGAACTACCTTACAGTGACGAGGACCTCTACTTGGTGTTTATCAAATGGACAAAGGGAAAGGAATTAACATTACCCAGTAAGAAGGTTTAGAATTTGAAGCTTCTTCCGGAAGTCATAGTGGTCCCCAAAAGCATAGACAACATGTCTGTGCGGATTGTTAGATTTTCTCATCACCTTAAGGAATACTCGTCTCACAGGACTCGATGATAACAGCCAAGAATCTATAAATGAGACCTGCAACAATAGCATATTTCCCTTTCAGCTCGCTGCTTGGAATAATAATGTATGCCATTTTTTTTTCTCAGCACTGTCCAAAGCCTGCAGGCTGATTACTTCATTACCAAAGGATTAGCTACTGCCACTATTTTCTTTTACAATCACATGCCGTCACATGCTGTATCAATATCAGCTAAAATATTTCATGTCGTCCTGACTCCGATAAGCAATAATATAGGAAACAAAACTGTGCACAATTTGACCATGAAAGAAATATGTGGATTTATTAACACTATCTTTATTGTTTCTCGCAATCTATGAAATTTTCTAAGGTTACAGAATATATCGAGCACCTTCCAACTTTTTTTCCATTAATTTTGAAAAAATTCCAATGGTACTTTGCATCTGCCATCTGACACTAAACCAAGAACAATTATGTTACCTCATAAACATGAATTTTGTTGGCAGCACCAAATGAATCCAGAAAAGGTAGACTCCATGACTCTGCCATTTTCTGCTGAGCAAAAGGAATATATAGTTAGCCATTGAGCCACTCAATGGATTCACCTTGCATATTAGCTCAAAAGCAACAGTCAATGCAATGTAAACAACAGAAGTAACAAGAATATATGAAACCTAGAGCTATATTTATATTTTAGATTCAAATAATTAAAAGGTAATGTATACGAAAAATGTATGTGGAACACCATATTTGGAGATCAGTACATCAAATATAAGCCATGAAAAATGGGATAACCAAAAATCAAATGTTTATCGGACAACACGAATAGAATCTCAACATCTTCAATCCTTAGTAATAATCCTATAGGGGCATAATAACAAGTGCACATGCATGTGAAAACTGTCAAAAATTGGCAAAATCAATGTTTTGAATAATCCTATGCAAACAACATGGACTGGTGTGCATATTATTGTACACTGAGTCGTTCACTACCAATTAGAAATTTTAGAAAGAGAAGTTGTAGTTTGAGTCATGCACGCCTAGAACTTGACTACATGCAATTGCAACTAAGGGCCTGTTTGAATAAGGGAAATTGGGATCCAAATCCATAGGATTTATCAATTTGAACTAAATCCTAAAATTTCCTAAAGCAACACCCCTCTTACAAACAGGCCCTAAAAGTTGTTGTCTTCATTTAGTGTTCTTGTAGAGGTAGTTGATCGAAATGGAGCCTGAGTAACAGAGGAAGATATGTGGGGCTCAACAAATCCACTTTTGAGCATCAATTGGGTAGGGTGGGTTTTGTTGATTGCACACCAGAATGCATGATGAGGATGCATCCAAGTGTTTGTATGGATCAACATATGCAAGATGGGCAGCTGCAACTTTTGGGAAATATTCCACCAAGACCATGAATGGTGGGACATGAGTCGCCACGTTGCATCAATTCATTTAGGCTCAGATGAAAATAATTGCAATTCTCCCTAACCACATCAAATTGTCTCTCATGACTAGTAATTACCATTAATCAGCATTAGCCAGTAACCATGCACAATTAGCTCAACTTGCATGAGTAAATGCAAATCCGTAGGCAACTGTGTCTTTGGAATATTCTAATAATAAATTGCTAGTCTCACCATTCAGCATCTTTGGAATATTCTAATAATTGCATCTCCATGTGCATGTATCCATACTTACAGAGCCCAAACAAAGACAGACACTCTTAAACTACACCATGCCATGCATAACACCAACCAGAAAACCGCATTCTTAAACTGCATTGCTATCTCGTTTTTAATTGCTAGTCTCCTACATAATAAACTATGCGACTGAGTTCAAACAACCGTGAAAATGGAAATAATAAATTTGTTTAATCGATCAAAAATAAGTATTCCAGATTTCATAATCCTAATACAGCTATTTCTTCACTTACAAGATTTGTTTGTGTATCTTGAAGTCATACAAAGGGGGCATGTACTTAACACAAATCTCTACAAAGGGGGCATGTACTTAACACAAATCTCTTAGTGAAGGCTTTGCACATGAATCCCAATATAGAAGGCCAGTTTGTGGTTGTTGTGCTATGCTGAGGATCTAGTCTGTTCGGGAATCTTTACTAATCCTAAGGTCTGTTTGGTAGAGTTCCAGCTCCACGAATTCTTAGATCTGGGTATCCTAGCTCCAACAATCCATGGAGCTGGAGCTAGGGGTACATCGGATGTGTTTGGGCAAGCCATCTTGTTTCTATTTTAGACTAAAAATAGATGTTGAATCTACTTTATTTTAACTTATAAGCTCCAGACCTAAGGTAGTGTTGGGAGCTAGAGCCCTACCAAACATGGCCCTGGTAATATTACTGTTATACATCCTAAAAAGATGCTCCTAACTAACTCCCACATCCAAATCTAGAAAGAAATAAGTGCTTTTGAAAAGCCACCGCAATGATGGTTTAAAGGTTTCACAGCCCTACTTCTAGCTCATCAACCGAACAAGTGTTTAGACAGTTGCCCAAAATGTATTTCATGGTTTTTCAAGAGGCAAGCAAGCCTGGACACCTACTAAACTGAAAACTTGTGGATGTGAATAGATGGATGGTATTATCTATGACATGTTTTGGATCATTGAATCTTATGTGCATCAAACAATCCAAAACTGAGCAAAAACAGCCTGCCTAGTTTGGTGATCCCGGGTCAGGTGGTAAGACACACCAAAATAAGAACATGTTTTCTGGCATACAAGTTTTGCTTGAATACAAAAATACCAAGTGTCACTTTGGATGTTATGGTATTTACAAATCACAGTGTTTACAAACCACAATCTTAATATATCCCACCCAAAAGATACTACAGTTTTTCAATACCACAGTCTTTTACAGTTTTAAAACAAAACATGGTGTGTTTGGATGTTGTAGTATTTGATACATTATTGGAGGGAAAACGGGAGTTTTTTAATTTATTGTTGAAATTAAATGAGTCATATAAAAAACAAGAAGATTGTGCGGAGTATTTTTTTTATAAAAAATCAACTAAATACATAAATATTCTAATTCATACATGCTAATTAAAATTAGTAATTTTGGATTTCAAATCTGAAATCGGGTATCCGTAATCAAACAACACATGAACAAATAGTGTATTAGAAGGTGCTTATAGCATGATGCATGCATGCATGCATATTACAGGAGAGGTCACATGCCACAATGCTTCAAAACGCACTGGCTGGATATGGTAGATGCATGCAACAGTGGGTGCCAACGAGCAGTTGAGCTCAGTTTAACTTCCAAATTGCGGTACCGGTGGTGAAAATCCCATAAGAAGTAGAAATATATGAAGATGCAAAACAAGGTTATGTCTACTTAAACTCATGTACAAATCAGTTAAGGCACGATAACACAATGATAAGAGATTCTGTAACGATAGTACTTAGGAAGCTTCCTGAATGCAACTTTAAACATAAGACACGAGCAAAACAAGCTTCTTGGATGAAGATTCTATCATAGAAACATGAACAGTGAGTGGCACATTAGCTCCTGATTTTATCACAGGTATAAATACCATCCAAACTCCATCTGGTCAAAGTCTAATAATCCATTATATGGATATGGATCTAGCAAGTACCTAATAACTGAAAGCTGTAGCCATACATGTTTATCTATGCAATGCCAGCCAAACAGTTGGAGTGCACAATGCTGTGGATGTAAACCAGGCAGATGTAAACTACAATAATACCAAACAAAGAGCAGTCCCTCATACCTGCGAGCTTGCACGAAAGGAAAGGCACACCAATGACACATCAGGAACCACCGTATCGCCAGCCTCATGATCAGCATCTTGCGGAGTAGGCGCAACAAGAGGCAGATGCAACGCCCCGGCATCAGGGGACTCCACAGCAAGATCAGGGAACTTCACAGCATCAATCTCTGGGATGATGACCTTATCTGCTGCCGCAATCTATACCATTTTGGATCACAATGTGAGTACCACCACCCCAACCCCTTTACAACTAAGAAACGTGTACTATGTGCATATATTATCTGTGGTATACCTAGGGATGGAAATGGATCGAATACGCATGAAATTGAATTCGAATAGTATGATTTATCATATTTTAATTCGAATGCGAATACAGATCCGGATATCCTCGAATACGAATACGAATTGGATAGTTCGAATACGAATCCGCATTCGGATATCTACTCGATCTTCAAAATTCAGGTCGGAAATTTAAAAATTTGAAAAAATTTGACTGAAATTTGATAAAATTCGACTGAAATTTGTTCTAATTTGATTGGACCGGAATTTTAGAAATTTTGTTCAAAATTCATGTTGGAAATTTAAATTTTTGATCAAATTTAACTGAAATTTGATGAAATTTGTTCCAATTTGATTGGGTTGGAATTTCGTTCATATCTAAAATTTCTAAAACTTCAGCAAAATTTGGTTCCCTGGTTGGCGGATACGGATACGAATCTGATATATCTCGAATTCGGATATCCACATTTGAATCCGAATCTCGAAAACGAATTCGGATATATTCATTTTAGTATCCATTTCAGAAACGAATACGGATATGGATATCTATATTCGTATTTTAACAGATACGGAATCGAATAATTCAAATTTTCTACCATCCATTTCCATCCCTAGTATACCTTGCCGGCGTTCTTGCGGATCTCAGAGATGTCTGCGAAGTAACCCCTACTCATTTCATCCATACTGCACTAGACCAGTCAGAATCAAACCATCATACGTTACATCCATACATTACTGCAGAGCATCAGCAGCAGGAGTCTAGTAAACGAGGTGTGTGGAGAAGAGCGTTACAGCCTGGCCTTCCCCTTCTCGATGGCTTCCTTCGGGGCCGGCCCTGCGGGGGTTGAGTAGGGCAGTCGTTTCGGGTCTCTAAAATTTAGAGATCCCATATATATATATATATATATATATATATATATATATATATATATATATATATATATATATATATATATATATATATATATATATATATATTTTCTACATAAATATTAATAAAAATATACTCTAACTAAAAATATTTGTATTAATAGTCACCTACCGTCTAACCTTATTAAACAGCGATAAAAGTAACACGGTGGTACAACCAGCGCCACCTAGCCTTTACCACCCTCTCATGAGGTTGTTAAACCTTACAGCCTCTGAGAGGGCGGTTAAGGCTCACCCTCGGTGTACTGCTTCTTACCGTCATCTCAAAGGGCGCCTAGAATTTTTTTAATATAACTTTTGTATACGGTAATTTGAAAAATATTACATGCTCATTTGGCGAAAAATGTCAGGGACTAATCGCCCTCTCATATTTTTTTAATTGTCATATGCGTTTCATAGAGTGGTTTATTTTATCCTTAATTTTGGTTCGACGTAACTTTATCGATATTTATTTCTTTAGTTGATGTAAAATTGTGTAAGTTATTTTTTATTAAAGTAGCGTTAGGAGGATACAAAATCTAATTTATCGAACAATAATAGTTATGAAGCACAATTATCATATTACCCAGCACAGAGACTACATACGCTGATAAATATTATACGAAACATTGTGTTTTTTGTCGCCGCACGAATGGACCTAACCATAAAGATATGACGACAACAAATGTTGACATATATGGTACTTTTAAAGACTAATTTAATAGTATGTCGCAGTTAAATCTAACATACCTTAGAGAATGAAAATAGACTATGTTATAATAGATGCTCTCTACTGAGTGCACATAGAATATTTGTCCTTTCACAGGGCATCGGAGCCCTCCGCCTTAGCGTGACGGACTCTCTCCCGCTTCCTTTCCCTCTCTACTTTGCGTGCTTCAGTCACGACACGCTCCTTCGATTCCTTCCTCATGCGCTCCTCCTTCTAATGCTTTAGTCGTAGTTCCTTCTGCTTTTGCTCGTACTCTCAGCATTCGTAAGCTTCTCTCCACCGTATCTCCATGTTGACCCACCGCTTTTGGTGCACATTTTTCTCTATGTCCAGCTATTCCATGAAGCCATAGATAGATGGAGACTGGACAAATGAAACAAGAGGGGAGATTAGTAAGACAGTGCATGAAATCACATGGAAAGTGCCACATGAGATATCTATGTCGTTATACCAGTGGGTACTCATATGGTCCATGTCGAGACAGGTCATGCTGGTAGTTGGCACACATGAAGAAACATTTATCATAAGTGTAGGAGATGTCTTGGAACTCGTGAAGTATACAAGGGTCACCATAGAAGCACATCGACGGTTTGACCACCTGAGAGATGAAAATCCCCCAATGTTTCTTGGGTGGGCTTTGGTGGAGCTGATAAAGACATTGCGGTTGAGAGAGTTGAGGAAGGAGTGGTCTATCCATAGTTTAGTGTGGGGTTATTTATGGTGGCTGGGGGCTGGTGCATTGAGTGAGTACATGGGTACGGCTGAGGGCTGGAACAAGGGAGTATTGTGTATAAGGACAAATGAGTAGGGATTTCTTGTGAAAATTGAAAAAGTTATAGCATTGATGCTTGACAGAGATTTTCTATGAAAGTTGTTGCTTATTATGGTCATTTCATTCTACAAAAGTTCAGCAATAAGTTAATTGTTGCCTCTGTATGGAAGGTATAGAATCCTATGAAAACATTGGGCTTAGAAAAAATGTATTGGTAGAATGATAAATCCCGACTATTTCATTGATGAAAGTAAAGTATATCACATATAAGGGTCATCATAAGCATTCATTGACTGTCTGTGGCTACAGTACATAAGACAATATGCGCCGACTCGTACCTATTCGTATAGAATCTACGACAAGTTACAATGGCATATTGTACTCCATCGCTAAATGAAGCATGCCTTATGAAAAGATAGATTGTCAGGTGCAAAAAAATATCTACTGGGTGGGTAGATAGAGGTTTCTCATCCAAATATTCCCAGCAGATCTCTTGAAAGTTGCATCCATAAGGGTATGGCTTGCTGCACACGTACCCTTGTGACAGTCCACGTGCCACAAGCCCCGACACAGCCGGTAGGCCGCATACGCATTGCGGGAGAACCTACATATTACCGTATATAGTGAAGTACTTATACTGCCACTCTTTGTGAGCTCCTGTAGCCTAATCTTCAGCCGTTCAACATTTGCGCGCCTCATTGCCTTAGCCTCATCGTAGTCGTAATTGATGTTCGCATAGTCTTCTTCGTTCACATACCATTCATACTTGCACATGAGCTTGTCAAGCTGTTGGAGGGAAGCAGGTGAATTAGATGAAATTCGTAACACGGTAGGATATCGTGCAAACTTACCCCACATCAGTACTAAGCAACCGTGGCAAACGAGAACAATTTCTTGTTTGCTATTTTATCACAGTTGCATCATGGTATGTGTGTCTCGTGCGCTTCTATCTACAACTCGATCTCCCTCTTCTTCTGCTCTAGGTTTTCACTTCTCTTTCGCTCTTATTCCTCACGCTTGAGTCTATCAAGGATGTCACGTCATAGCTCGTAAGAGTCCATCTTGCCCTTACCCTTGTTGGACCCAGACCCGAACCTAGTAGCCATAGAAGGGATTGTGCTGGACTATGTTGGAGATGAAGTAGCTATGGATGGGTTACCCTTATATGCACAAGGCGGGAATACTGTCATAAACTGTTCACTGTGTTCGAGTGAGATTTATTGTGATGTTAGGGTGGGTCTCAGAGAATCCTGTCGCACAATTTTGCAGTGGTACCCCTATTAGGCCGGTGCACTCTAGCGAATAGACTTTTCATTGCTTTTCATAATAGATCAGTGTAGTCTAGCGAGGAGACTTTTCAATGCTGCCATATATATCCACTACTGCATGACTTCTTGTATATAAACAAAACTCGATAAATTATCTACTCACACATCTCCTGACCTCAAATTGAAATGAGAAAATGGCATATCCTCATCCTCTTGATAGACCCATCGATCCACCACCTCCACACCCCTATTTAGACGTCTATGGTAGAGATTTCTACAGAAACCACAATGTTCTTCCTTGCTCATTTTGGCTACCATGTCGACATGGAGATGATGTTGTAGTCCAAGTTTAGAAGCATTTCGGTGACGCAGGACGTTGATTCTTCCGTTGTCCACATTTCAAGGTACGAACAAATAATACTCACTTTCTTTGCGATTTTATCAACACCATTTACTTATCTCATCTATCACTTTTTCCAAACGGATGATTGTGGTTTCCAGTACTAGATTGACCCGCGGATAAAACCACACATTCAAGAATACATCAATCACCTGCACGTCGTCATCGAGAAACTACAGGAATAATTGCGCCAAGAGAGAGCCAGGAATGTTAGAAGATGCTATATCCCACCTCGCGTGATGGGTCGGGGGAACAACTAGGATAAATATCGATGTGTTCTAGTGATCGGCTGAGAATTTGATTTGGTATTTGACATGTATTGTTTTTCATTCCCTAAATGTGCGAATTCCATTAGACTAAGGCCAACCGTTTCCCTTCGGGGACGAAAATCCCGTCGTGAAGGGATTTTCGTTCCCTTCAGCGCTCCAACGGTTTCCCTTCATGGTTCCCATCACAAAGGGATTCCCAAGGTCATTCCTTCCGGGATAGATTCTCTCTCCTTTTTCTTCGCGATTCCCCTCGAAGGGAAGCTGTTGGAGATGAGAGAAAATAAAGGGAATGGGAACGGGGAAGGGAATAGGGAAGGGAATGAAATGAATGGAATATGGGTGGAGATGGTCTTATGTACATAGGAGCACCAGGGATTTTCCTATCACATAACGCTTTCCATATGTACCGTAGGAGTAATGCTTTTCACATGTTGAAAAGAATTGTGCTTGGAAGGTGTGTAATGGTTGACAATGTTCTAAAGCTTGTTTTTGATCATGCACCGGCAAGGAAAAACAGCATAGTACATTAATATAAGATATAATGGTAGTGGTGCTTTGGACTAAGAGAGATGTTATGACAATGCATGCATGGGATGCCTTCCTGCAGCGAGCGGTCATTGGACTCTGAGCAGTTGGCAGCGTGTGACCACATCGCTCTGAAAAGGTGGCAGGATGCGGTCACATGGGATTAAGAAATGCATCAATAACATGGTAAGTAGTAACGTCTGAACATGTAATACACAGAAAGTAGACATGTACAAATATATAGGACTAGACATGTCATACATACTCTTTGTCATGTAGCTGACGAAGGCATAGCATCGGAGGGAGATAGGAAAATAGAGCAGATGACTAGTTTACGAATCAAAGATGCATCATGAAACAAACATCTAAGTTACAAAAGCCAAAATAAAATCCTACTGTTGTCTCCCCCGCTGTCGACGGGTGTTCCCACCATCGTGGTCCCATCACTGCTGCTGCTGGTTCGCCCTCACGTGGCCCCTAGAGTAGGTCAGGTTGTCCCGTGGAACAATATGCCTGGTAGGTCTCGTAGCGATCGTGAGTGTCAAAGCCTCCACCTGGGTCTCCTACGTCGGTAGTGGAGCACCAAAGAAGTCCTTGATGATGTCATACGCTGGGTCTAACCCAGACTCATCATTCTGACTCAGGTACGACGACTGTGATATTGCCACCAGCATCCATGCATAATCACTCAAGGGGCCTGCGAATGGATGAATTTATCAGATATGGTAAATGTGAAAATGAATGTATTAGTAAAAATACAATATTGTACCTGTATGGTATGTAGGGGCAGCTGTAGACAGCCAGGGTGCGAACGGTGGAGGTGCAGATGCAGACGCCCGCCCTGGCTTCATTACCGTAGTACCCTGCGGATGGATGATTATATTAGATATATTATTGAATAAATTAAATGCGGTAGTATATTGGCGCCCCTTACTTGAGAGGCATGCGAATGGTGAAGGTGTCGGTGCTGGCCAAGGTGTAGGTGTTGTTGCGAAAATGGTCCTATTAGGCCATGATTGTGATTTTGATGATTAATGACAACTTAGTCAATGGGACTAACATGTTTGTCAAGAATATATGTTAGTAGGTCTCATGAATGCAATACATGAAAAAGCCACCGTAGTCGGGATAAAGTTTGGTTGAATTGAAGAAGTCTCATGAGATTTATTCTCACTGGATGGTCCAGTGTACTGAAGGCTATAATCACCGGAGTATTCTCAGCAGAGGAGAAAGAAGTCACCGATAGTCCAGTGTTAAGACACATGTACTTATTGGAGTGTTTCTGCTCAGAAGGCAAAATGGAACAACCCATCGGATGGTTCGGTGATCAGCGGAAGACATACATCGGAGTGATTCTTGCAGAGAGGATTGCAAGTGCTGAAGAGTGATGATTAGTTGACCGGATGGTATGGTATTTGGCTTGTGAACACCGGATGATCTCACTGGAGCATTCCTACCAGAGAGAATGCAGCTGTTAAAGAAAAAGGATAATGTCACTGGATAGTCCGTTGATCACAGAGATAGTTGCATCGGAGCATTTTCAGGGAGAAGAATAGAAGGTTTAACTCACCAGATGGTCTGGTATGAATGGAATGAACACCAAATGAATGCATCGGAGCATTTTATACAGAGAGGCTACAAAGGCGTGGTTTGGCTCAGGATAACTCACTGGATCGTACGGTGATGAAAAGTTGCATACGAAAGCGTCACCGGAGCAATTTACACAGAGAAGATGCAAAGGCTCGGATGGATCAAGATAACTCACCAGAATGTCTAGTGATGGATTTGAGTATACACTAGAGAATCCGGTGTTCAGAAGAAGTTTGAGTGGAGTTCCAACGGCTAGTACCCACTAATGTACATATCGGATGATCCGGTGCTTGTACTACTATTATCACCGAATCATCCGGTGTTCACATTAAAGTTAAGGCATTGGAACAATAGCTAGTCCGCGAGTTTGAGACTATAAATACCCCTTCTCTCAGTTATTTGAAGGTGTGGCATGTTGCTAGAGTCAAGGGAACTCCATATACATTTGAGAAGATATTTAAGCCACCAAAGTGCTTAAAGTGATCATCCAAGATAATTTAGCACACCATTAGAGAGTGATTAGTGTTATTAGGCCTAGAGGGAAGTGTTACTAGGTACTGCAACCTAGAGAGTTAATTAAGGAGTGATCCAACCGTGTAGTAAGAGGTACGCCGGTGCCTTGAAGTCTTTGTGACTCGTCGACAACTTGTTGACCCTTCGACTTGGTGTGGAGCGGAGGTAAGACACGTGTACACGGATGCGGAGACTCTTGTCTTAGTGGCTCAAGCTCCAAAGTGATCACAGGGACAAGGGACCAGAAGAGAGGCTTGTGGTGATGCCTTGCCTTAGTGGTTTGGTGGCTTATCCGGGTTGAGGCCTTGTCTTTGTGACTTGGTGGCTCAATAGCCGTGATCGGGTGCCGACCAGGAGCATATACTTGGTGGAGATCCAATGTGGACTAGGGGTGGCATCCATACCATCAATACCATGGGAAAAATCCTTATGCCGAGTTTGCTCTCTCTACCTTATTTACGTTTTCGTATTTACTTACTTGCAATTTACCTTCTTTGATAGGTTGCAAGCGCTTTGATAGGTAGATTAGATACACTAGATAAACCTAAAGCACATTTAGATAGAAATTAAGATAGGTTTATCTTGTGAAGTCTTTGGAGCCGAATAGTTTCTAAGTGTCCTAATTCACCCCCCTCTTAGGGCGTCACTGATCCTTACAATTGGTATCAGAGTCGGGACTCACACCTTTCATAAGGACACACCATTCAAGTAGCATATGAGATCTCATATTATTTTGATCGGTTAGGGTTCACCGCCTAGTTAGTTGTGACGTCCAAGATTGGGATGGATTCCCATAGTGCTCCACTTTTCAATGGCACAAATTTCCTCCATTGAAAAATTCTAATGTCTTGTTATTTGCAAGCCATGGGTCTAGATGTTTGGAGGGTCACCGAAGAAGGGATGAGATCTCGTATCACCAACAAAGAGAGGCAATTAGATGCATTGGAAAAGAATATCCTTTTATCATGTTAAATATTGATGCATTTAATCGTGTTTATTCTCTCACCAATGCACATAATATTTGAATTAGTCTCATGGAAATACATGAAGGCACAAAGGATGTACGCAATGAGAAATATCATGTGCTTGTGACTAAGCTCAATGGCATCAAGCAATTATCCCATGAAAGTGCTAATGACATGTACTCACGTTTGAATATTCTTGTCAATGAGATCAATGGGTTAGGTTTGACGCCACTTGAAGATGATCAAGTGGTGAGAAGAATACTTTAAACTCTTCTTCTAAAGTACAAGTTGATAGTCTCCATCATCTACGACAACAATGACATCAAAAAGATAACTCCAAGTTAAGTGCTCGGCAAGATCACCACCATGAGATGACAATGAACATGGAGGTGGAAGCTCCAACCTCATCTAACGCCAAGAATCTTTCCCTCATAAGCTAACAAGCTCAATGCTCACACATGAAGGTGAAGATGAGGAGGCAAGAGTAAGAGTCAAGCTCAAGTGAAGATGAGGTAGCAAGAGCAAGAGTCAAGCTCAAGTGATCAAAGCTTCACCATCCTCCCCTCCAAGAAGAGCTCTTTCTCAAGGTCATCATTACGTAAATCGACATGCAAGCCATCTCACAAGTGCCTTATAGTCAAATGTATGGATAGCGATGTAAGTGATGATGAACCCGATGATGATTCTTCATCCTGTGACGAACTCCTTCATTTGATCAATGAGCAACAAAGGGCCCTTAAGAAACAATCAAAAGAGCTTAAGAAATTTGATACACTTAATGACATTTATGCTACCTTTGTTTCTAATTATGAATAATTATTGAGTAAATTCAATTTGCTAAGCAAGGAGCATGATGAGCTTAAGGCTAAATTTGAGTGTATTGAATCTAAATCTAAGGCCCCTTTGGAGTAATCTACCTCTCTATTTAATTTCGATCTTAAGGTATATGCTTGCACTTCTTGTGATGATTTAATTGATTTATCTAGCTCACCTCTGTGCGATGAGATATGTGTTAAGAATGTTCTTGTAGAACCATCTAATGAACTTATTGCACAAGAAAATGATGAGCTTAAGTAAGAAGTGCAAAAGCTCGAGAATGACTTGGCAAGATTAAAGGGCAAGAACCATGTCCAACCTCCTCAAGATAACCATGTTACCATGGTGAAGAAGCTTGCGTAGGGGTCCACCGCGACATGCTTTAAATGTCATCAAGAAGGCCATAAGTCCTTCCAATGTAAGCAAGTCAAGAAGGAGACCAAGGAGAAGAAGAAAATAATGAACCTCTCCAACAAGATCTCTAACATCTACACCAAGCCCAACTACAAAACCAAGATCAAGAGCAACCACTACGAGCTCAAGAAGAAGAACAATAACAAGGTGATTGCATATATGGTCGGGAGAAATAATTGGGGGTGAACCAACCCATTTGGGTGTCAAGGACGTCATCACCAACATGAATGGGTCTTAATCGGTTTGGGTTTCAAAGAAGACTTGAAGCCTGGAGCGGCCATAGGGATTTGGAGGCTTAGCTTACAAAATGAAGTGAATATTCAAGCAAAGAAGCCAAGTGTACAAGATTGGGCGTATTAATGAAGATCATAATCATCATATACCCAAATTCCCATCCAAAGGTAATGAGGTAATGGTAGCTAGACTTTTATTCATATTTTTTGAACCACTACATTGTCTAGGATTGTATATGCTTATTTCAATTTATTATAATACCTAGTGTAGGTTTTCATATGGTAGGTTGCTTGTGTTTATCTCTAACACATGAGCAACCTATATGATTTATTAGTTATAGGTCCCTTACATGGCACTAGTTTTATATTTGGTATCTTTTATGTGTCATGATCCAATCTATGGAATAAATCTCAATTGTTATCGATAACAAGTGCATATGTTTCACAAATATTTAACACCTGTATGCACACATTTAGGGAGAGTATATTTTATAGGTTGTGATTTTGAGATTAACATGTGTTGCAAGTTATATCTTTTGTAGTCTCATAGAGCAATCAACACATCCCCGGAGGTATGCAATGCTTAAAGGCTTAAATTGGTATCATTGTCATTTTATTTATTCATTTAAGCTACTTACATGCATAATATGGCTTAAACTTCCATCTTGATACATTTTGCCCTTGAGTTCAACATGTGCTTATAGCGTTTTTGGAAAATTGTTAACAAAGGGAGAGAATTTTGATGATTAAAGCAAGATGAGCAATGTGGGGGTAATTATAGCAACAAGCAAGATGTCTAGAAATGCCAAAGTTGACAAAGGGGGGAAGAGTATGCTAGAAACAACATAAGGTGCCTAGATTGACAAAAGAGAACCTCTTACATAGGTCAATCTGTTGGGAAACGGGCAGGCTACGCCAGCCTAAAACAAAAAAATTCTACCGCATTCACCCAGAAAATCGTGCTAGTAGGAGATCATAGATCGATACCGCTCGACACGCAATACAGCGGAAGAAGAGTTAGAGTAGACCGATCCAACACCGTGCGCATCAAACTCCTCGAGTAGCTTCTCGATCAGATCCGTGACCAGCCCCGCGCAGGTGGTCGTGCTCCTCGACCAACTCCGAGCAGGTGGTCGTGCTCCTCGACCCACTCCGAGCAGGTGATCGTGCTCCTCGACCAACTCTGAGCAGGTGGTCGTGCCCGGTTTTAACGAACAAAATCATATGCGACTTATGTGTGCCTAGGATGTTCAACACACATAAGGACGTCACAGGTGAAGTAACAAAAGTAATACTTTTATAGAATAAACGTTAAACTCTTACATCAATTGACATATATTGTCTTCTATAAAAATATCTGTGGCGGAACATAAGCGCTGGTGCCCAACAACACCGCAGACAACTGACCGGGAGACACGCGCCTAGAACATTACAATCTCGTCTTGATAGTCTTCAACATCTTCACTCACTAAGCAGCAACACACATGTCGCATAGTGTAGGAAAAAT
Organism: Phragmites australis; assembly: GCF_958298935.1. Taxonomy (NCBI): domain Eukaryota; kingdom Viridiplantae; phylum Streptophyta; class Magnoliopsida; order Poales; family Poaceae; genus Phragmites; species Phragmites australis. Next base: position 5,809,588 of record NC_084929.1, read on the forward strand.
AGCAAGTGTGAGCATATGATGCACTCAGCAAGTGTGGAAAAAATAATGATATGCAGGCTTATATCAAGAATAGGCTAACAAATGGTATATTTGCGTAAATGTGGGTAATGAAAACATATTTGTACTCAAAAGTATTAAGCAATTATTAAGTGAATGTAACACATACAGTCCAACACCTAGCATACAAGGCTTCCCACCTTGCACACAATAACCATCCAGTACTCCCTGTACTATAACCAAAACCACAACCATCTAGTACTCCATGTACCAGAACCATAACCACAACCACAACCACAACCATAACCATCTAGTACTCCCTGTACCAGAACCATAACCACAACCATCTAGTACTCCCTGTACCAGAACCATAACCACAACCCACTAATCATGTGAGGATCCAAGTCTCTCATAACCGTGAGCATGGCTGTTATAACAGTTTAACACTCTGCAGAGATTGTCTAGCTTTCCCCACGAGTCAGTGAATTTCATGTTGCCGTGTTGCACAAACACTTAACACACGCCAGTGGTGTGCCACCAAGAATCACTACATGATATTTGCCACCAAACAGAGACTAACCCAGTATGTGTCTACCCACTAGGTTTCACCGCCAGGCTTTACGCAAGTTCAACTCCTACCTAGAAGCCCCTTTTGCGCTGACACAACACACACTGGATAGACTCTAATTAGTATGTCACGCCTTACCCATATCAGCCTCGTGGTTGGTACGTTACTTCTTGGGTTGTCGCTCCACGAACCGGTCCTTACTTAGGTTACGAGGAAGAGTGAGATGGCAGCATAAAAAATGCTTAAGACAAATGCATCAACCAGAGACACAAACGCTGGCCAGTCCAGAGACTGATCGAAGTATGTCAGAAAAGCCGAAGCATTTGAATACATGTCGAAACAAAAAGAAATCAGTTAGATAGACTCTGAACCAAGTGAGGTTGCTCAAGAGTTCACCGAAGCACAAGGCGGGGGAGCTCGAGGAGGCTGGAGTGGTAGAGGCCATGGAGGCTAAGGGGGTCGAGGAAGGGATCCGCAGGACCCGGCCACATTATACTGTGAGTTACATGGAGAAGGTGCCAGTCATAGGACTAAACAGTGTCCACAGGTCATGGCTATGAAGGAAAGCTTAGCAAAACAACCCTTCAACCCTGCAAGAATTGTGCATCATGCCACGCGTTCCAGGCAGGGTGAAACATGGGAATCCAATCAGACCCACGGCCCAAGCACAACGTTCGCTAATCAATGGCGACCAATGGTTGTGCCGACAAAGCAATATATTCCTGTGCCTTTGGCTCTGCCAGACCAGACCTTCAGTCAGCTGACGACTTCCCAAGGAGAACTCCCACCACCTCCGCTAAGACCAGCAATCGAAGCCCCTCTAGAAACTAGCAGATCGGTGGGCACAGTAAACTGTGCGTACAATGTTGTGTTGGAAATCACTGGAGGATCTAATCAGGAAACTGAATCGAAGAGGCAACGAAAAGAATATGTACGAAAGGTTAACCATGTTGGTGTAGGGCCTACGTATGTTCAATCGAAATGGTCTCATGTGCCCATTACCTTCTCACAGGAAGACATGAGGGTTATAGATTACCCACATACGGACACCTTCGTCATTATTGCAAATATTTCAGGAAATGAGGTGCACAGAATCCTCATAGATGGCGAAAGCTCGGCAAATATCATCTTTGCCGATGCTTTAGACAGGATGTGCTTGCAATGAAGTAACCTTCAACAGGCTAGGTCCTCGCTACAAATGATGTATTGGCTGGACCTTCGGTAAATCCTGAAGAACGCAAAGAGCAACTGTAGGTACAAACGATGGCGAAGGCTAGACCACATGTCCAGACCAAGAAAGTGTTGTTGTGTTGAGACAGGCCAGACAAAAAAGTTATCATCGGGGCAAAAGTCACAGAGGAAGCTAAGCAAAGATTGATATTGTTCCTTCGTAATAATGAAGATATCTTCGCCTGGTCTTCGAAGGATTTGCAAGGAGTCAACAGAGATATCATTCAAGATACTCTAAATGTAGACCCCAATACGAAGTCCAAGAAGCAGAAGCTTCGGAAGGCTTCAAAGGAGGGTAAAGAGGCAGCGAAGGCTGAGGTGCAAAAGTTGCTTGACGACAGAGTGGTGCGTGAAGTGTTGCATTCTGAGTGGCTGGCCAACTCGATGCTAAACAAAGTAATGGCAAGTGGAGGATGTGTGTAGATTTCACAGACCTAAACAGAGTTTGTCCGAAGGATGACTTTCCGTTGCCACGAATTGATCAGCTGGTGACTCCGCTGCTGGCTGTGAAATGTTAAGTTTCCTGGATGCATATTCTGGGTACAACTAGGTTTGGATGGCCAAGGAGGACGAGAAAAAAACAAGTTTTAGAACCTCTTTCAGTATATATTGTTTCGTAAGAATGACCTTCGGCCTTCGGAATGCTAGTGCCACCTTCGCCAGGTTGGTACAGATAGTGCTGAAATCACAACTGGGGCGAAATATCTCGGCATACGTCAATGACATAGTGGTCAAAAGCATCAGAGAAGACACACCTCGATGGCCTCTGAGAAACTTTCAAAAACCTACGATGTGCAGGTCTAAAGCTAAACCCAAAAAAATGTGTGTTTGGTATGCGATCAAGAAGGTCATTGGGCTTCTTGGTCTCACGAAGGGGCATCGAGGTAGATCCTCAAAAAATTCAAGCAATAATTAACATGAGACCTCCCCAGAGCAGGAAACAAGCACAGCGCCTAGCAGGGAGATTGGCAGCTCTGAACCGGTTCATCACAAAATCAGCTGGACGAAGCCTACCTTTCTTCAAAATGCTAAAAGGATCCGACCCTTTCAAATGGGGCACAGAGCAGCAGGAAGCCTTCGACGAGTTGAAGAAGTATCAACGAAGCTCACGGCCCTGTCCAGCCTCGATCCCGAGGCTGAGCTGTTGCTGTACATAGTAGCATCCCCTTCGACAGTAAGTGTCGTACTTGTGCAAGAAAGCAAGAAAGTGACAAATTGTAGCAATTTTCGGTATACTATGTAGCGGAAGCTTTGGCAGGGCCGAAGAGGTTTTACTCCGAAATGGAGAAGATGGCCTATGCGCTAGTAATGGCATCGCGAAAGCTTCTCCATTATTTTACAGCTCACAAGATAACGGTGCCCACCTCTTTACCCCTTCGCAACACGTTTGAAAACCGTGAAGCTATAAGGAGGATTGCAAAATGGGTTGCAGAGATTGCACCATTCATGATAGCTTTTGTCGCAAGAACATCGATAAAGTCTTAGGCATTAGCGGAGTTCATAGCGGACTGGACTCCGTAGGCCGAAGCTCCAGATGAAGCAGCGTTAGACCCAGTTTGGATCGTGTATTGTGACGGAGCCTGGGGGGCTACGGGTGCTAGCGCGGCGGTGGTTGTATCTTCGCCTTCGGGAGTGAAGTTACGATACACCGCCAGGCTTGAGTTCTGATCGACAAACAACATTATAGAGTACGAAGCAGTTCTCCTTGGGCTTTGTAAGGCACGGGCGTTGGGCGCCCGAAGGGTCCTAGTTAAGACATACTCCAAGGTGGTCGCAAACCAAATTGAAAAGACATTCCAAGCGAAGGAGCTAGAACTGGTCAAGTACATGGTAGCAGTGCGAAGCATGGAAAAGCATTTCCTGGGGTTCACAATCAAGAGTATATCAAGGAATGACAACTTCGAGGCCGATGACCTCGCAAAGGCTGCGGCGCAAAATCTGCCAATACCGCCAGATGTGTTTTATCAGAAGGTGAAGGGGCCAGCCGTCGAGGCCCCTTTGCAGGCGACACGATCGGTAACTATAATTGAGATCGAAGATTGGCGGTCCCCTATAATGGCATACCTTCGTGGATACTACGAGCCTAAAGATAATGTTGAGGCGAAGCGCATGGCGCAATGGGCCAGAAACTACAAAATTGTGGGACCCGAATTGTACAAGATGGGAGTTTGTGCACAAATGCTTCGATGCATATCCCAAGCAGAGGGTCAAAACTTGCTCCGAGAAATACATGGAGGACTGTGTGGCTCGCACATCGGCACTCGAGCACTCGTCGATAAAGTATACAACAAAGGATTCTTTTGGCCGAAGGCTGTCTTTGATGCGGAGTACATAGTCCGAAGCTACGTGAAGTGCCAATACGTGGCCAAGGGTTCAAACAGGCCTTCGACAAAGACGCAACCCATACCATCACTTTGGCCATTAATACGATGGGGAATCGACATTATCGGACAGTTACCAGTCGCCTTGGGAAACTTGCATTACGCCGTTGTCGCAGTCGAGTACTTCTTGAAATGGGTGGAGGCGATGCCGCTGGTAAACATAACATCAAAAAAGTCCAAAAATTCTTGGTGCAAAATATCATCTGCCGCTTCGGCATTCCTCACGAGGTGACCGTTGATAACGACACGTAGTTTGACAACGGAGGATTCACAAAATTCTGCGAAGGCCTGGGAATCAAAGTCCATTTCGCTTCAGTATATCACCCTCAATCAAATGGAGCTGTGGAGAGGGCAAACGACATCATCTTAACTGGTGTCGCAAGGCGTCTACAAGGTCTGCCCAAAGGAAAGTGGGTGGAAGAGCTGTCGAAGGTCTTGTGGTCCGTGAGAACAACAATAACAAGACCAACAAGGTTCACGCCATTTTGTTTGCTCTTCGACGAAGAGGCGATGACTCAAGAGGAATGCAAAAATAGATCATTTAGAGTCACGCGCGGTTCTACCGAAGGTCCCTATGGCTTCAAAGTCGGGGGGGGGGGGGGGTGTTTTCCAAATGATGCTTCATGCACGGTTTTGCCGAAGGTCCCTACGGCTTCAAAGTTGGGGCGATGGCGTTTTCCAGATGGCGCTTTGCGTGCGGTTCTACCGAAGGTCTCTACGACTTCAAAATCAGAGGAAACGGTGTTTTTCGAGCCACGTTTCGAGCACGATACAGCCGAAGGTCCAAATCAATGAAAGACCATCGATAACAACTTTATTCAGCAAATTCATCAATGTCAAGATCTACAAAATCTTTATGCCATTGGCTAAAGCCAAATTGAAAGGCTACGCCTTGGCTGGCGTGAAAATGCATCGTTGGATCCAAGGGTGATCCGATATAATTAGATGAAGTGGTAGACGAAGATGTAGCCAAGGCGCTCATGCCTTCATCTTGTCACACTATTTGCGAAGGCCCTTGGCGGTAGCAAAATTGAAACTGATGGGGTAGAGATTCATGATTATCGTCTTCCGACTCAGGCTTCAGATCGACGAACATATGCGAAGGCTCAAAGTCTCCACGTGCAATCATGTGAGCCTCGCGCTCAGCCCTTCGGGTCTCTAAAACCGAAGGGCTAAATGACTTCCAGAATGCTTTAGAGTCGGCACTCCTTACGTCATAGGACCTGCACTTCGCTCTCCAGTACCTCCCAAAATCAATAGCTGGGTGGCGATGGTGGAAGGAGTCCCAGCAAGACCAAGACCAAAAAATTGTCCCGCATCACAATGATGGGAACAACATCTTCGGCTACCTGCGTAGCGTCCGAAGCGAGGACCTATGCAGGGAGCGAAGGTAGTCAAAACAATTGATAATAAATAAAAGTGTATATATTACAATATGTTTTGATTGGTAACCAAACGTTCAAAACCAAAATACAACGTTTTGTGCATTCTTCACACCTTCTCTTTCTCTTCGACCACCTTGGTTGTCACTTTGGCGGAAGGATCATCCTTCGATTTTGCCTACAGAACAAAGCATGCATGAATACGCAGGTGGCAAAATCTCGAAAGCAGAGCTAAAAAAATGTAGTCGTTGGCGGTTGATTTCCGCCTCCCAGAGGGCGAGCTCGCGGACATGTTTACACCAGTAGTTGGTAATGAACGCTCACGCAATGGCCTTCGATGCCTCAACATAGCCAAATTTGACATGTCCGAAGGATAGCAGAAGGTTGTTTTTTGGAGTGCAGCATCATGGTCGCAGCTAGTTATCTCAATTGACTGGACTAAATTCCTGGCTGGGACCATGGCGCAGAAGTCGCCGTACAGCTGGGCCGCGGGCAAAAGGTTGCCGCTGGTTTCACAGATCCATCCAACAAGTCCTCCCAGCCCGACAAAGTCAAGCGTTGGAGGCGGTGGCCGGAGCATCGGTTCCATCGAAGGTATTGCTAATTGCTTCACATGCTGCAATGACTTTTGGCTCCAGTTCTCCTAGCACAGTGAGGGTGTCATCGGATAGCGCCTTCGCCTCATCCAACTCTTCACGCAGTCGCTGTGCTTTAGCTTTTTCAGCGGTGCAGAGGGCTTGCAGCTTCGAAACCTAAGCTTCGGACGCCATTGGATTCTGGCGAAGATAGGTGACCTCTTCTTATGTGCTCTGTTTGCCTGAGCGAAGGGAGCACACTTCTTTTAAAAGCTACTGCAAATGCAGATCAGCCTCCCTCACTCGTTGCACGAACTCCCTTTTTAGCCTCGGCCTTCTCCGCCCAGTCTTGAAACAGGGCCCTTTGTGCCTCCGCATTCCTTGAGCGGGCCTCGGAATGCTTTGCTTGCTTGCGCTGCACGCGCAAAATGAGCATAGCCTGCAATAGCTAGTAGATGTCAAAATGAGTAAGCAAAGAAAAGCTAAAGTCGTGATGCGAAATACCTTTGCAATGGCCATGTCGGAGGCGTCGATGAGCTCAACAACTGGCTTTCACGCCATAGAAATCTCAAGCTCGGGGAGAACGAAGCTACCAAACATCTTCTTTGCATCATTGACTTCCCCCGAGCTTGGCTCAAACGAAGAAATTTTGAAGGCTTCGGCGTCAATAGCCTTTGCGTCGAGTAAGCCGCTGTGACTCATAAGCCCCTTTCCGCCATGGTGCAGCAGGGGCGACGAGGTATTTTCCTCTTTGGTCTCTGTGGCCTTGTGGCCTCCGGACAAACTGTCCTTAGATGAACAGCTCGAAGATGAAGAGGAAGAGGTTGATTCAGCTCCAGCTTCTTTGACAATTTTTACCCCTTCGGCCTCCTCAACTCCCCCCCCCCCCCCGCTATCTCGGCAGTAGCGTGCAGATTAGAAAGTTCGTCCTCCTCTTCGCTAAGAATTAGCGTGGCAAGGTCCATGCGTGTAGAAAAGGCGGGCTTCAGCGGGGAGGATGGAAGATCATGCGTGCTCTTCGGAGGCTCTTGTCGAAGGGCACAGCTTGAATGGCCATTGAGCCTTCAGGGGTCATTTCCTCACCCAAGATGTCGAGGGCCATTTTGCGAGGTCTTTTCTTCAAGGCAAGCACCTTCTTCTTTTTGCCCGCTTGCGGTGAAGGGTTGGCTATTTTTTGCCACCAGCAGACTCTCTACCAACCTCGGCGTTCGGGGAGCCTTCTCCTTCATCTTGACCTAAAGAGAGCATAGTCACCTTCAGCCCATCTTTATAGGCAAGGCCTTGTGACTCAAAAATCCGGTTAAGACGCTGACCGAGCCCCTGGTCGGCGTAGAGTTGGGCTTCGCCCTGAGTAAATTTCCCAAGAAGCATGGCCTTAGTCTCCACTTCGATCACCATCAAGTCTGCCACAAAGTAAACAATGTAAGGAAATAACAGAACCGAAGTGCAGTTAAGAACATGATAAAACAGAATACCTGTGAAGCCTCGAAAGTCCGATTAGGGACGGCAGAGTCCCTTGTCACCAAATTTCGGGATGGTCCAGCCCCAGCTAAGGAGCCACACCCCGGACACCACGAACTCTTCTACGAGATCGCGCGTGGTCGGATGCTTCGCGGACTTGGTGAAGGCCTCAAATGCCGCCTTCTGAGAGGCCTTCAGCTATACATCGGGGGCATGGTTCCCCCTCACCTCTTCTCACTTGGACACGAGAAACTCCTCTCGGTCCACCTTGTGGTAGAACTACCACTGCGTCCAGTCCTTCGGCCATTTATTTTTGTATGCCACGACTGGCGTGGACAGGCCGGTGCGATAAGTGAAGTTCAGGCAGCCATAGTAGGCTTCGTTTTGCACGTTACGCGCGAAAACCGGCTTCGGTTGGTGATGGAGCATGTGGGCTGCGGTGAATGCCCTGGCCAATGCTTTCATTCCTTCAGAATGCGCCGCCCAAGCGAAAAGGCCGAGCCGAACGATGGCGTTCGGCGTCAGCTAGTGGAGGTAGATTTCAAAAAGCTTTAGAACCTTGGGCACCATCTCATTGCAAGGAAAGCGAAGCCCTACTCGAAAGTAGTCGACGAAGACAATGGCTTCATCATCTTCAGGCTCCGGAGTCTCTTGGCCCTTCGAGAGCCTAACCTTCAAAACATCGCTTATCAAACCCTCCTTCACTAGTCCAACAAGGACTTCTTCATCAACCTTAGATTTCCCAATCCAATAGGTCTTCGGGTGAATTGTCTTGCCTCTCAGAGCCATTCTCACTGGGCTTCGGAAAGAAGTGTGACTGCGAGGGTCTTCGTACAGGAGCTACAGCTTTAGCAGATTCAAGCGGTGAAAATTGAAGCGACTGGTGGAGTGCTTTTATAGCGGTGAAAAAGAGTGTTAACGGCGGTTGAAATGAGGTGCGTCGGAAATTGAACCATTGCCGTAAAAGACGATTCGGCTTGAGACGAAGACACTTAGCGTCATCGAGTGCTGATCGTTGTTTGGGGGCATAATGGTCATATCCTCGCATATATAAAAAAAGTTAAAAATAATAAAAAAGAAAAAGGATGATGAGCATGAGGCGTCTATCTGCTAAAAGGTAAAATAAGCCCTCAGAGTTCTTCGACGGGCCGAAGGGAACGACGTTCAGCTATATTATTTGATTCACAGGTTTGACCCATCGAAGATGAACCTTACTTGTAGGGGGCTACTGTTGGGGAATGACCTTACACACCCCTTTGGATCTTGAGGCGAAGTCCACTGGTGGTTGTTCAATGACGAATAATACAGTTTTGTTTTAGGGAGCACGGGGGAAAGTATCTGGCGGGCCTTCGCATGGAGACCGAAGGTCGACCCGTGGCGCCAAGTATCATAGGCGAAGCCTCTAGCGGGCCTTCGCATGGAGACCGAAGGTCAACCCGCGACGCCAAGTATCAGTACAGGTGAAGCCTCTGGCGGGAGTTCGGGCGGAAACCGAAGGGTGACTCAGGACGCAGCGCCGAGGCTAGTCGAAGGTGCCCTGAGGGCCCGTGTGCAGCTCTTTATGGGGACTCGGGCGAAGGCGCGTGTCTATCGAAGCCCGTGTAGCGGTCTGGGGTATAATTGTAAATGTGCAAATGTACTCAATGGTACCAAATACCCCCGAATATGCCGAGAATATGACAATTAGAGGGGTAACGTTATAATTATGGCATGGAGTGGTTTAATACGGGCTATAAATAGATCGACACTGTAACTGATAGGATAGAGAAAAATAGTTTACTCATCTCACTATAAATAGATCGACACTGTAACTGATAGGATAGAGAAAAATAGTTTACTCATCTCCCTATAAACAAGTGTTGCATCTCGCCACCTTCGGCTCTTTCTCTCTCTAGACCGAAGGCTTCCCCTGATTTGATGACTTCGTAACCAACACTTTCAATTTACTAATTAGTATTTAGTATTGTGAGGCTATAGTTGATAAGTGTTAGTGTGTTAATTGGTGTGTCGATTAGAGTACAATTGGTGATAATTAACATGTTTTGTTGTTAATTACTCCCTTCGTTAAATAATACAATATATATTTCGTTTTGGCTCAGTCTTCAAAGTTAGACTTTAACCATTATTTTCTAACTTCGATCACTATTTTCTCACAAAATACATACTACATGATTAGTGTATGGTTAACCATACTTATTTAAAAATTAAGAAATATAATTTAGTTAATTATTCTTATCACATCCGTCTTCATCCCTCCTACTAAATACAACATTAAATTATCATATTCATCCAATCAAAAAAATAATTCAGATAATCTATCCCTAAAAATATATAGTCATAGCCCATGCCACCTTGCACCGCAATAATAAAAAACTCCCGAAGTACTTGAACTGAAAGTCTGAAACGGAGATGACCGGACTACGCAACCAAGGAGACCACATTTGGCCCACTCAACAATACGGATCCTACTTCCCCAAGCCGGATACGTAACCACGCGGTGGAGACGTTTTCTCGTAGAAAACCAGGGGTCCAACGAATTCCGAAACCAGCAGCGCCGAACTGACCAAAACCAACACCCTCTCCGTCCCCTTCGATCCGATCTCTTCTCCTCCGCCTCCCACCACGGCCATGGCGTCCTACTCGCAGTCCGAGTAAGCAATCTTCCTCGATTCACCTTCTTTCTTACTGTTTTACTCAACTCAGCGATCTCACGCACCTGCATCCTTCCTTCTCTTGCATCAGCGATCCGGCTGCGGCGAAGCGCCCCCCGCAGCAGCAGCGGAAGCCGCCGTTGCTGATGCTGCTCCCGCTCATCTACGCCCCTGCGCTCCCGCTTAGTACGTGCCCCACCCTCCCGAATCCCCCCTCCCTTCCCTGGTAGCGTTTGCTGACAAGGGTTTCGGTTGTTTTGTTCACCGCGTGGCTCGCCGGGGCAGTCAGGATCGGGCTGCGGCACAACCCCGTGTGGAGGGACCGCCTCTTCTACGGCGTCCTCGCCGGCGCCTTCGCCCACGGCACCTACCTCATGTACGTCTTCCTCTCTCTCTTTCTGAACGCGCCTGCGCTCTTGTTCCTTTGTGCGCCCTTGTTTTGTTTTCCTGTGCTAGTATGGTAGCCTTGGTGGTTATCTACGATCGGAGCGCCAGCTGTTGTGATTGATCTCCTCCTGGTTTTGTTTGCTGGTCGATTTGTACGAGGGAGACCATACTGAGTACTGTGAAATGATGGCTTGGCAAATTTTCTTCCTAGCTGGCAACGATGAAGCTGGTAGGAAAGCCTGTAGTTTCTTCGCAATACTATATGTGATGGGAGCTATTACAAGGCTCAAGCATGCGCCTTGCAATTGTATGGCAGATAGATGCGCTACATTATGTGCTATAGATAAATGGTTCGATAATTTGTGGCAAGTATGTGATGTGCTGTATCATGCCCCGTTTTCTTGAAGAGAAAAGAAGATAATGCTGCATGCCTCCACCGGAAGAAAAATAACCAGAGCTAGGAACTTTGATGGTGCTCACTAATAATTTTTCTTTCTGCTCACTGCAGATAAGTATTTCTTTCTAGCATCAAAATATGAGGGATCATATGACATGCACACAGAATTTATCGTTGTAAGGTTTCGTGGAGTATAACTAAAAGCTTTGCCATGCCACATTCAATAATAGAGAGTTAATTTCACAAACCTACCACATTCTTGGCATAATTATCAAGAAACCACCACAATCTTGTCCTGTATCACAGACCCACCAATAACTTGGGCTCCCTTCTCACAAAACTACCGTTTCGTTGCACTCCCTGTTCCTGACCCGGTGGGACCCACTTGTCAGCGTCATGAAGAAGAAATCGCAGCTGTTCCTGTCGCCATGTCATCCTGGGCGTGCGCCACGCGAGCAAGCCAACATGGCTGTCTAGGCTGCTTGCGGATCGGACTGGATCGTAGAAGAAATGAAGGCCCACGCAGGACATCTTATGCTGACAATCACCTAAATGATGTCCTACGTGAGTCTTCATTTCTTCTATGATCCAGTGCGATCCGCAAGCAGCCCAGACAGCCATGTTGGCTGGCTTGCGTGGCGCACACCCAGAATGACATGGCAACAAAAACAGCTGGGATTTCTTCTTCATGACGCTGACAAGTGGGTCCCACGGGGTTAGGAACGGGGAGTGCAATGAAACGGTAGTTTTGGGAGAAGGGAGCCCAAGTTATTGGTGGGTCTGTGATACAGGACAAGATTGTGGTGGTTTTGTGACAATTAGGCCAAGAAAGTGGTGGGTTTGTGAAACTCAATAATAGATGATTGAGCAATCACATGAAGGGGAAATTCCTTAATAAAATATGGTCATGTAAACTTGACAATCTTGTATATCTGATTATCACAGTGATAATAATTTTTTGTTATGTTTTTCTCTTCAGAGACATTAGTGACTCTGGTCATGCTTAGATTCTTGAGCTTGATATTCATGAGGTACTAGAGAACATAATTTTCTATGTCCATATTTAGATTTCAATGTAAATTGGAACAAGCAGGGAGATAGTCCCCATGCTGCTTAAAGTGACATTTAACCACTATATACACTTGGTCTGCTTAACTCGCTGTCCTGTGAATATCTGGATATTATAGGAGCTATGGAAGATTAGCTTGGTCATGCCTAGAACACTGTATTGTTAGTTGTTACAATGAAAATTTCCAGGCATGATTTATCTGATATTACAATGAAAAGTATTTTATGGCTTTTAAAGTTAAATTAACTGGCTTAAATAAAGATCAGACATATTCGCTGGAGATTTGATGCTTTAACCTGGACTATATCTATTATGCTGTATCGTTGAAGTATTTGCATATTACATCAAATCTTCTATAAAGTAAAAATCATGCTGTATCTCAGCAAAGAGTGGTATTTACATTGTATAATGTATGGACTCCTTAAAGTTCAGGATAGTTCATGTGTGAGAAAGTGAAGACAGCACTCAACTAGAGTCCAATTTGTCTCCATATCGAGTTACCTGTTTTTTTACTGTAGATGCGTGTGAATTGCTTATATAATGTGTGAACCTATTGACAAAATCTGAGCGCTGGAGAAGAAAAGAAAATGCTCTTCTAATTTGCACTCTTACAATTAAATGCTCTTATGTTAATCTTGGTGCTTCAACCCTGGTTATACATTGCATAATAAAGCAGGGAGTATTGACCTGAATAAATAGACCACGTTTTTGGATGTAGTTCCTGTTTGAATAAGGCACCTCTGCTTTCTTGCTTGTGCGAACTGTTAACTTTGCTGATGGTGCTGATTACATCAGCTGTACAAGATAATTTGATTGTGCACAAATACATATCGTCATGTCTGTTAGTGCTTTTATTGATGTATCTTTCAGTGGACCTGTCATGCCTGATGGCAATGCTAGCATTTTCGTATTGAATTCGTTTTATGCAACTTATCTTGCTTGTCCATATGCACACAGTTACAGATACAATTTCAGGATAAATTTATCAATTTTAGTAGTGAAGGTCGATGCAAGCACAATCCACAAAGAGATATGAGCTGGATGTGCTTACATGGTTGATCTTTGTTCTTTCAGATCGGAACTATATGACGTGGAGAGCAAATGACTTGCTTCACTCCAAAGATCAAGAGATGCAGCAAATTTTGATTCTATTGAAAGTCAACATTGGATGAAAGCTGACTGGTTATTCAGAGTAACAAGTGTGCTCTATACCTATTTTTTCTCCAAATCACGGTTTATGTTCGCTAGAAGGATAGAAATGTTTGAGCAAACAAAATAATTCTGATTGCGAATTCCATTTGATGCAGTTACCCGTTGCTGCTGAGTGCTTTGGTTTGTAATAATAGGCTCATAGTTGCTACCGTTTTTTACCACTTCTTTCCTCTATGGGTGGAGAAGTAGAATCGCGCAACTTGCAAAACAGCTATTCTCTACTCTTGAAAAAAAATCTCTGACTGGATGCAACATTGAGCTTGTTTGGAAGAAGGGTGGTTTGAGGATCCAAATCATTACCATTTAGTACAAATTTGAATAAAATCCTAAAATTTCTAGAGCATTCCTCCTCCAAACTGGCCCTGAGTCCATCGGGATCCCCTAGCTGCAGACGGCAATGGATTAGGCCAGTGCATCCTCTCACAAATAAACAGCTTAGAGACCGTGCTTCTAAAAAGCCAATGCTAGGGGACTGTTTGGTAAGGTTTTTTCCGATTTTTTAGATCATCCCTGAGCGATTCTTGTCAAGGTTTAGAATCTCTTCACGAAAAGATTTTTATCCCTTTCAACGTTTTAACGATTTTTCTTTATGGTTTCTGTCACGAAAGAATTTATAAAGTTATTCTCTTCGTAACAGAATTCTCCTTTCGAAAGAAAGTTATTAACAATAAAATAAAAAAAAATAAGAATAGAGAAGGGAATCGAGAAATAACAAAATAAAATAAATATGGTTAGAGATTATCCCCATGGTGGTGCCCGTGCTTCTAAAAAGCCACTGCAATGCTAGTGGTGCCCGAGCACGCTATGGTGGTTAAGACATCTTCCCATTTCATCATCGATAAGAAAAGCAACCATAATCTCTCTTTTTAGGAATATAAGCAACTAATCCATAATCAAGAGTAAGAAATAACAAGTGAATGATTCTTTTCATCGGATGAAGGGATAGGAACGATACTTCTCCTTGGGCTAAGCATGTCACGTTGGGGCACTGTCGAGCTGCCTCTTGGTCTTAGGAGCAAAGTAAAAAAAATAAAATGCACCCAAAAGCTGCCGCGCCTGCACGGGCCGGCCACTTCTCCATTTTCCTGGATAGCTTTGCTTGTTTCGTCCGGCAAACTGGCTTTTAAACTAGAGTATTATAACGCACAGGATGTAATATCTAGGGCATCTCTAATAGATATTTAAAAATTTATTTCTTATAATATTATTACAGTATCCATTAATACTATTATAGTATCCTCTATTTTTTTCTATCTTCAATAGCTACCATATTTCTTACTTTTTATTACTCTCCTCTAAATTCACGTCATTCTTTGTGAACAGTGACAGGAGATCTCCAACCATCTCGAAAATAGCGTTCCGTAAATTTGCAATGCCTGCTTTACTGTAGCAGCTAATAACGACTCTGCTGGGGCTAGTTTCCGTGCGCAGAGAGTCCGTATCTAGCCCTGTACGTCTACTGTAGCACATGATAATGATTCCACTGAAGATGGTCTAAGGAGAGGAAGTTTAATAAGCTTGCATTTAACTGACTTAGAGTATCTTCAACAATATAAATATTACTTGATGAGGATTTAATAATAAAGGATTTATTATAAATATGGTATATCATTAAGATGGAGTACCATGCATTACATTGCATAATACATTTAATAACCACTCTGAGTTAATTACCATGTATCATTTAATCTGGTGCTAATCATCTCCATTAATACCAGGCTAATTAGCTTCTCTGCACCATGTGTCCAAAAACCGAGTGCCCGAGCTACACAACCGATGCTAATCACGAAGGATTTTCTTCGCGGAGGTGAAGAGATTCTCGTTCTCTTTTAACGTTTTAACTGTTTTTCTATAGTGTTTTTTTTCTCGTTTTCGTTACGAAAGGATTCTCAATTTCATTTCATTTAAGACGGGATTATCTCCTTTCTCTTCACGAAACGTTTTGAATGGAAGTTGTTAGAGATAAGATAAAATAAAAAGAATACTAACAGGAAGAAAAATTAGAAATAGGACGAAATAAAAAAAATAATTAAAAAAGCATGAGATGCTCAGGACACATCACAGGCAACATCTCTGCAGGGTTGCAACAAAGGAGCCCTTGGTGCGTGCGTATCTTAATTTGGGCATTCTAGAAGGATGATGTGATCTGTTTTATATTCTGGTGGAAAGACCGTGTTTATCGACAAGTATATTTTACTGCTTTGAAATCAACAAGTTTGGCCAGCACTGGTGATGCTCAGTGGAAAGAATGTGTCCTACAATAAAAGTGTACAAACAGAATAAAAGAAAAATCAGACTAACTGGATTCTGAGAAAGAATATTTACTGCTACTGGTGGAAAGACCGTGTTTATCGACAAGATTCTTTTAAAAATCCTATATTCTAAAATGGCACTGTATCTTAATTTGGGCATTCTAGAAGGACTGAGTATATTGCACTTAATTGTCACTGTCTAAATACCTAGACGACGCGTTCTGTTTCGTGTAACCTGTCAATTTCTGTTGCATGCTCTAATTAGATGTTCTATGCTTGTTTAATAGATCAAATTCTTGCTCGTAAATTTGCAATGCCCGCTTTACTGTAGCAGCTAATAACAACTCCGCTGGAGCTAGTTTCCGTACGCAGAGTCCGTAACCATCCCTGTACGTTTACTGTAGCACATGATAATGATTTCGCTGGAGATGGTCTAAGGAGAGGAAGTTTGATAAGCTTGCATTTAACTGGCTTAGAGTATCTTCAACAATATAAATATTACTTGATGAGGATTTAATAATAAATGATTTATTATAAATATGGTATATCATTAAGATGGAGTACCATACGTTACATTGCATGATATATTTAATAATCACTCTGAGTTAAATAAAGTACGTGGATATTCCAACAGTTTAATATATTCTACACAGAAATTATCCTTAAATTAGAAAAGAATTCTATAGATACGTTCGAGACCTCAAATACGACACGTCTCCCTGACCCAACTATATACAAAGGGGAGTGGTACGAGTAGAAAAAAAGAGGCCGGAGAAAAAGCAAAATAGAAATAATACGAGATCGGATAGAAGTAGAAATAAGTCGTTGAGATCCATAGTAAATTCAAGCAATGATTAGATTCATTCGATAAGAACTTTAAAATTTTAAATACAAGAGAACTTGCAGAGATTAATATGAGTATATCTATACACATTCACATTGTGATTGTCTTTTTTAAGATTAATCAAGTTAGCACGAGATATAAAATTAATATACTAAAAAAATCTAAACATGTATAAAATCTCTTATCCTCTCATTCCATACGCGCAATTGACAAACAGGTATCCTGCTTTAAATAAGTTTTTGCACTTTACTAATCGCTGACAAATCTTGTTTTTGTTGAGATATTTGCACCGCAGGCCACATGCATAGCTACTTGCATAATTATAGTGGATCACATGTTTCTTATGTATATGTGAACATTGAGAACTATTGTAGATAGATAACCCGAAAGAGGTGTCTTCAGCATAATCCCTCGATGACATGATGCCTTTACAGCTAACTATGTCGATGGAGTTGGTCCGATCAAGGAATGGTGGTGCGGGGTTTCAAAGGAAGGTTCGTGCACCTAAACTCAATGGCCAAATGATTTCTGCGTACCTGAACTCAAATGCCGGTGTAAAGTTTGGTTTATAAAATTCTCACACACCTAGCAGGGGGCTGATCGTTTGGACAGACGAGATTTTGATCGAAATCCCAATAATTCGGTGCAAGTTTGGGCGAAACATTCAAAGTTCAGGGAACAATTCCCTTATCCGACCAACAGACCTAACTATTGGGAGACAGTGGATCTATCAGGTGAAACCAAATAATCGAACCGATTCAAAATGAGATGCACATTGGAGAATCGGAATCGAAACGAGATCTCCTCGACCATTTCGCCGAACGGTAGGTAGCACGCACGCCGCCACCCACCAGATCTGGCGCGACCGGACGCGTAACCAACTCGATTACACGCGCAACAATCCGAATCGAAGCGCGAATCGCTAGAACACAGGGAATCAACGCAAGAACTGGGGAGAAATATGAACAGCAAATCTTGTGGATCCAATCCAAAGGAGTACAACAACATTCGCAGATCTGCCTTTTTAAAAGCAGATCGGAAATGACGAAGAACAAGCACTCCAAATCGGAGCAGATCGGGGAGCGGTCGCGGCGGAGGCGATGGAGGGAGGGCGCTACGCTAAAACCAGATCCCTCCCCTGTTCTCTCGCCTACGAATCCCAAATTCGAAGGAAAGGAAGAAAAAAAAAGGGGGGCTACACAGTTATGTACACACAAGAGGACGGAGCGCTAGAACCATGGCGATGTCGGCGAGTTAGTTTTGTCGTCTCCTCTCCACGGCGGCCGCGGTGGACCGAGGAGGCCTACGCGGAGCGGGCGAGGCGGGATGCGATGGCGGAGTGGTACATGGCGTCGTGGAAGGACTCCGTCTCCACCATCCGCGCCCGCAGCTCGCGCGCCTTCTCCTCCGTCAGGCCACCCACGAACGCCCTCTGGCCCGCCTTTCCAGCCTCCTCGGCCGCCGGGGCCACCACCGGCGCCGGGGCCTCGAGGTAGTCAGCCCGCGCCGACCACCCCAGCAGCGGCGCCCACCACTTCCCTCCGTCCGCGCCTGCGCGGACCACCCCGGCAGCCGCGGAGGCACGCGGCCGGACGCTCACAGCAGGGCGGGCGGGGAAGGAGACGGAGGCTGGTGCCATCGCCATTTGATCGGTTGGTCGCTTCTCTCCGGCGATTCCCTGCGCGTCCGATGTGTTTTCCGATGCGAACTGCGAAATGAGGCTGGCTGGTGATGGAGGCCTACGCTTGGGGTGGCGGGGAATTTATAGCGGCCGGAGCGGGAGGGGAACGCGCGAGTGGATAAGACCGCCGCGTGAACACGTGGCGGGGATCCTGGCACGGGTCCGTTACGTGTCACGGGCTGTACAGTAACCGTAACCCGTTACCGTCCGCCGTCCGTCGTATCTGCTCCTCTTGCTGTTACCGTTGCATGATTACTTTTCTGGGCCACCGACAGGTGGGCCCGGCCGTGGGTCGCCGGTGGTGGTGCTGCCCTGTTATAACGTGACGGTGTTGCCGTTGGGAGCGATTAATGTTTATCTGTCCACGCAAGCAGCTCGTTTATGTTCTGCTGCAATTGGGGCTTGTCTGGTGCCCGGAAGTTTGATGATTTTTTTTTTCGCATAGTAAGACAAGTTTAAAGAAGGTATGTTTAGTCAGAAGTATGTGACTGAAAATGTTAATGAGAATTTGTATCATTTAATCTGGTGCTAATCATCTCCATTAATACCAGGCTAATTAGCTTCTCTGCACCATGTGTCCAAAAACCGAGTGCCCGAGCTACACAACCGATGCTAATCACAAAGGATTTTCTTCGCAGAGGTGAAGAGATTCTCTTTTAACTTTCAATTGTTTCTATTTAGTGTTTTTTTTCTCGTTTCTGTTACAAAGGGATTCTCAATTTTATTCTATTTAAAACGAGATTCTCTTGTTTCTCTTCACGAAACGTTTCGAATGAAAGCTGTTAGAGATAAGAGAAAATAAAAAAATACTAGCGTGAAGGAAAATCAGAAAAAAAATAAAATAAAAAAATAATTAAAAAAGCATGAGATGCTCAGGACACATCACAGGGAACATCTCCGCAGGGTTGCAACAAAGGAGCCCTTGGTGCGTGCGTATCTTAATTTGGGCATTCTAGAAGGATGATGTGATCTGTTTTATATTCTGGTGGAAAGACCGTGTTTATCGACAAGTATATTTTACTGCTTTGAAATCAACAAGTTTGGCCAGCACTGGTGATGCTCAGTGGAAAGAATGTGTCCTACAATAAAAGTGTACAAATAGAATAAAAGAAAAATCAGACTAACTGGATTCTGAGAAAGAATATTTACTGCTACTGGTGGAAAGACCGTGTTTATCGACAAGATTCTTTTAAAAATCGTATATTCTAAAATGGCACTGTATCTTAATTTGGGCATTCTAGAAGGACTGAGTATATTGCACTTAATTGTCACTGTCTAAATACCTAGATGACGCGTTCTGTTTCGTGTAACCTGTCAATTTCTGTTGCATGCTCTAATTAGATGTTCTATGCTTGTTTAATAGATCAAATTCTTGCTCGAAGGGGCACGCATGTTGAAAGACAAGATGAAAGGGTGAGTACCGCGGCCTTCTAGAAGTTCCTTAGAAATATCAAGGACTGCATATTTACATTGTTATGTGGTCGTATGCGATTAAAATTAGCTTGAATTCACCCTAAAATAAAAATGTATGCATAGAATAAATCTATGACTAATCGTACGTATAGCAGACTTTTGTCCTACTATTTGATGTAGTCGTTGCTTTGTACTTTCTACACTATATCGCACGTTCTACTTCGTATGATTGTTAATTTTCGTTAGTTTACACTTCCTTAATAGTAAAGTCACTTTGCTAGAATTAAGGGTCACGAATGTCGCAAGGGCTACCTTTGGTCATTTAGAAGTCGTCAAGAGGCATTTAAGGGTTGTATAAAAAATATTCTTATGTGGTGGAACGGAACAGGAGAAAATTCAACTCGAATTCAACTTGAAATAAAGTTATATAGATAATAAAACTAGCAGTATCATACAGTGCCATTTTAGAATATAGGATTTTTAAAAGAATCTTCTAGGTTTGAAAAACCTATGGAAACTTTTTCTATATGTACCTAAAGAAAATAAGAATTTTGAAGGAAAATCGACCACGACGTATAATCTAGTGCAAAACGTATCTCTCTCTCCAATTTCATGTATTACTTTTTACTGACTTGACTGATACATGTGTTTCAAAATTCGTGTTATTTATCTATTCATTCATGCAACATGATGTTAGGAATACATGTGAACATAACAGCATGACGACTACGTTCATCGCCAGAGCATGGTGACCGCGTCCACAAGCGCTGAGTCGGGTTAGTTAGAGAGTTTCCAGGCATGAGCGCTATCGGAGGATTAACTCCTGTCGCAGGGATCCCGAGAGACCCATTTTTAGAGATTCGACCGAGAGGATAATCCTGAATAAGTTCGTCGGAGAAATAAATAGGAATGAATGCAACGGCCGGTGGTGGGGGTGTCGACCTAGTGCAAGAAGAAGTGAATGCACCGGAATTTAGACAGGTTCGAGCCGTACGGGGGCGTAATACCCTACTCCTGTATGGATGCAATAAATGTTCTGAGGAAGTCTCTCAAGGATGTTGCTAGTTACAAGAATATTGGCCTAACTAAGAGCTTGAGGCTCCTTATTCTTTGGCTGGAACTGTGTTCAACCTTGCTCACAGTGTCTCTCGTTGTTCTTTGTTGACGTTGTGCCTTGTGCGTTGTGTTGTTCTGCGTATCCTCTGGCTCTCTTTTTTGGATCACCCTCTCCTCTGTGTTGCCGGCTGTTTTAAGTACCTGCCGGCCGAGGCATGCCCTGAACGGGAAGGAGGGGCGCGAGTTCCAAGACGCCATGACTGGGAAAGGCGTCATCATTTCTTCTGGGTGAAGTGACCGGGGGTGAAAAATACGTCGCACGCCAGGTCACCTGTCACCATAAACGCACTGGCAACGGGCGCCGTGGAGAGGGCCCACCGGGCAGCCGCAGAGCAACCCGGCGTTCCCGCCCTGTCTTGTTCCTCTGCCACAGCAGGGCGGCAGACGGAACGCCTTGATCCTCGCGATGTTATCCCAAGACAAGCCGGATGACGCGGGACGGGACCCGTGCAATTAATGACCCCACGCCTCTCTGCCAAAACACGACAGGAACTGACGCTGTGGCGGGAGCAATTGGAGGTGTCAGACCACGCACGCTCATTAAATGCGGCCTCGGACCTGGGACTCCAGCAGGTCTGCGAGTGCCTCGGGAAGGGCACGGCTTGGCCGAAGCGGTGGCCGAGCACGTCCTGGCCTGCTTCCGGAGCAGAGACTCGAACTTCCCGCTGGAGCCAGCTCGGGAAGGAGTGGTCGAAGCCGAGGAAGAGGCCGCCCGAGAAGCAGTTCGGAGCACCGCTGCCGAGGTGGCGGCCGGCTTCACGCGGGAAGTGCCGCCGCCGCCAGCCCCCGGGAGTGGCCGTGACGGTTCCGACTCCGACGTCGACTCCAACTAGGCTTTTTGTAGTAGCTTTTTCTTCTTCTTTTCTTTTCGTCTTGATGTAAATACGGGAGTGATCCCTCAGAACAGCTATCCTTCTTTGTGAATATAATGGAAGCCTTTCTTTGGGTTCACAACTCCAGTATTCTCCTGATTGTTTGATGTTGTTTCTGATGTTTTCTCTCGGCGCCCCGAGGAGTACTCAGTCGGACCGATCCCAACCTTTCCTTCCCCGCGAACGAAGTCGTCCCGATCGTCCTTCTTGGTGCATTCAGTCCCCGAGCCCTCGCGAGTCCGCATCGGCTAAGTCAAAAGACAAGGACACGAACTTCCTTGCTCGGGAGATAGATCGATCCAACACGGAGCACGCCATGACCGGTGAACACTTTTCCACCTTGCGACCACTCAGTCAGCAGACTGGAGACACGCACGGGCGGAAATGCGACCAAGAGTCACCATGGTTCGGTGGTGCCCGGGCTTAGGACGGATCGGACCGAGCACCGACAGCCCGCTCCTGAGGCCTAGGCTCCGGACTACTCGAGCGGCTCAAGCGATAGGATTACCTAGGGTGCCCAAGGACTCGGTAGTGCTCGGGGCCCTTAAAAGCGGACCGAACACCACGACCACCATGAAAGACTTCGATCGGATATTACCGCACGTACGGTACATCTTTCTACGGACCGTTCTGTCGTTCTAGGAAAAAGTGGACACACGGTAGGGTTTTGTGCGCGAGGAGACCATCTCACCGGGCAGATTAGAATACGAGGGCCCCCGAGGACGACTCGGGAACAAAATATTCTTGAATGTAAATTCGTCTGAATTTAACCACTCACCGGACAGCTGTCGGCCTTTCAGCCCACCGATCCAGGAGGGGCGTGCGCTCCGAGCTCGGGGTGCCCAGGGACTTGGTTCCCTCGGCCGGGGCGCCCGAGCACCAAGGGGCGCGTGAGGAGCCCGGGGTCGGGTGATCCCGACCACTCATGCTCAAGCGGTAGGACCACCCGAGGACCCTTGGGGCCGAGCAGCGACCTAGGCATCGAGGCCCTCGCGGTCGAACTGCGTTTGCTTTGATTGTCGATCTGTGACTTAAGAGAGAATGGAGAAAATCCTTGTTTGGTGCGCTCTGTTAGTGCGGTACTTGTTATAGACTGTCCTCGTTTTCGACCCGAGACCTCTCGAATGCCCAGACCGGTGGACAAGAGCAGGCAGAGGCATAACCCAGAGGTCCTATGGTTCGTTGGCGCCGGGGTATGACAGACCAGACCAAGCACCGACAGCCCGCCCCTGGGGCCTAGGCTCCGGACTACTCGAGCAGCTCGAGCAATAGGATTACCCAGGGTGCCCAGGGACTCGGTAGTGCCCGGGAGCCTGCCACGACACCGAACACCACAGCCTACCACATCAGACGTAAGTTAGCGGCAACTGCCCGCGCGCATACCGATCGGGATTCTTTTATCAGCGGGGAAAATGAGAGAGCGAACTTTTCTCGCACAATCGAGCATCTCACCAGACAGATTAAACATATGGAATCCAGAAAGACGAAATTGACACATGATTGCATATTAACATTCATACTGAATTGATAATTTTTTACAAGGTTGGGTGACTTACCCAGCTAGTGGTGGCCCCCGGTCAACTTGGGCGGGGGGAAAGCCCCCGGCCTGGTTGATCTGAGCCGCGAGCATGGCCATCTACTGGTAGAACTTGCGCAGGTGCTCGATGTTCCATGGGTTGGGGAGCGGTTGCCCGTCTTCTGCAGCCAGCCAGAAGGAGCCTTCTCGCGGGACCCCGATCACGGTGAAGGGACCTTCCCACATAGGGGATAGCTTATTCTTTCCTTCGCGTGACTGGACGCGTCGGAGAACTAGGTCCCCCACCTCGAGAGACCGGGCCCGGACATGGCGCTGATGGTAGCGCCGCAGACTTTGCTGGTAACGAGCTGCCCGAACGATGGCACGCCGCCGGCGCTCCTCCAAGTAATCGACGTCGTCACGCCTCTGCTGCTCCTGCTCGCCCTCAGAATAGGCATGCACCCGAGGGGAGCCTAGGGTGAGCTCGGAGGGGAGGACCGCCTCAGCGTCGTACACGAGGAAGAAAGGAGTCTCCCCGGTAGCGCAGCTTGGCGTGGTCCGATTGGCCCATAGCACGGCAGGCATCTTGTCGACCCACCCCTTCCCGTACTTTGCGAGCACGTCATAGGTCCGGGTTTTGAGCCCCTTCAGCCGATGAAGGCGACGGTGTGCTCGGGCTCCTGAAAACCGAGCTCTGTGTTGCCGGGGGTGGCCTCAGCGTTGCCTCCCCCGCGGGGCTCGTCGCGCTCCCTCTGGCGCTGCTCAACGAGGCCTTTGACCGTACGACACTCCGTGAGATCATGCCATCTGGTCTGGTGGATTGGGCACCATTTGCCTAGCTCGAGCCCCGCAGGAGCGGGGGCCCTTGCTAGAGCGAGAGCCCGGGCGGGGACCAGAGCCCTTGCGGGAGCCGGAGCCCTAGGAGGGCCCGGGCCGGGGCTCTCGCAGGCACAGGCTGTCTGTCGGCGGTCGCCCGGCGTTCTTGCCGGCGGTCGGGCTCTTGGGCCGGCCTATGGGCGGGGCCCTGGGCCGGCTCGACAGGGGCGGCCTCGCGCCTCCTTCTCTTTTTCTTTTCCTGCCTGTCGGAGTGGGAAGAACTTGGTTGGTCGGCAGCGGGGTGCTCGGGGCACGGAGCGTGCCAAGCCCGCGCCTCCGCCGCCTTGGCGCACTTGTCGGCCAACGCGAAGAGTTCCGAAGTGGTCTCGATTTCGTGCGTACCTAGCTTCTCGAGCATCCGCTCATCGCGGACGCCCTGCCGGAAGGCGACGATTACAGCGTGGGGGGCTATCCGCGGTGTAGTGTTGCGGACCTGGCTGAAACGCTGAATGAAGCGCCGCAGCGTCTCCCCCTCCTGCTGCTTGACGGCGTGGAGGTCGCACTCCAAGCCGAGGCACGTGAATGTGCCCTGAAAATTAGCCACGAACTGGTGGCAAAGATCATCCCAGGAGCTAATAGACCCTGGGGGTAAGTTCATGAGCCAAGAACAGGCAGAGCCCCTCAAGGCAACATGAAAATAATTTGCCATCACCTTTTCACTGCCACCGGCCGCCTGGACGGCCGTAGTGTATATTTGGAGGAACTCAACGGGGTCGATGGACCCGTCGTACTTCTCCGGCAACTCAGGGCGGAACTTGGAGGGCCATTTGACCCGTCGGAGCTCACTCAGCCGGTGCCGTATCCTGTGGCGCGGGTGGCGTTCCTTGGCAGTGAACGCCGACGAGCCGGGGAATCCTGGCAATCGTGGGCCGGCAAAGAGGAAGCCTGGTCCTCAACCTCGGCCTCTTGCCGGGTCTCCCGCTGGCGCTCGAGAGTGACACGAGCATCTTCGTGGCCCCTTCGCTCGTTGAGACGCAAGCGGAGGTCCTGGGCTTCGGACGTGGCCAGGGGGGCGGCGCTTCGCCTGGAGGCCCCCCGGCCAGTGCGAACGTTGCCCGTCGATGGGCCGGTTCCGGCGGCGCCATGCTGGGTGGTGGCGCGAGAACTCTCGGCCAGCACCTAGCGGTGAGCAGTGCCGACCAGGGCAGCGACTTCTTGGATCCAGCGGCCCTCCGGGGTTTCTGGCATCGCCTGGACAGGAGGATGCCTGAGCAGAGCGTGCGCCGCAAGCAGCGCGCTCCTGGGGCTGTCCAGATGCGGACCTAGCGGCCAGAGTTTCGACCACCTGCTGGGGGTCAGACGGTGCAGCGAAGGCGGCGGCGGCGACGGCGGCCCTGCTGGGCCCAGCGCCTTGGTCCCCTTGGGAGGGGAACGCCGCACGTGCAGATCGCGGTTGCTGCTGGGACGCAGCAGCGGCTAGGGCCTCCTGTGTGAGGGGCTGCATTTCCCGTTGGAACTGGAGCCGGAACACTGGAGGCGGTGACCACAGGCCATTTTTTCTGTGGAAGAAAACAAACAAACAGATTCAGGGATGTTCCCCCCTACCTGGCGCGCTAGCTGTCGGAGGATTAACTCCTATCGCAGGGATCCCGAGAGACCCCTTTTTAGAGATTCGGCCGGGGGGATGATCCTGAATAAGTTCGTCGGAGAAATAAATAGGAATGAATGCAACGGCCGGTGGTGGGGGTGTCGATCTAGTGCAAGAAGAAGTGAATGCACCGGAATTTAGACAGGTTCGGGCCGCACGGGGGCGTAATACCCTACTCCTGTATGGATGCAATAACTATCTTGAGGAAGTCCCTCAAGGATGTTGCTAGTTACAAGAATGTTGGCCTAACTAAGAGCTTGAGGCTCCTTATTCTTTGGCTGGAACTGTGCTCAACCTTGCTCATAGTGTCTCTCGTTGTTCTTTGTTGACGTTGTGCCTTGTGCGTTGTGTTGTTCTGCGTATCCTCTGGCTCTCTTTTTTGGATCGCCCTCTCCTCTGTGTTGCCGGTTGTTTTAAGTGCCTGCCGGCCGAGGCATGCCCCGAATGGGAAGGAGGGGGCGCGAGTTCCAAGACGCCATGACTGGGAAAGGCGTCATCATTTCTTCTGGGTGAAGTGACCGGGGGTGGAAAATGCGTCGCACGCCCGGTCACCTGTCACCATAAACGCCCTGGCAACGGGCGCCGTGGAGAGGGCCCACCGGGCAGCCGCAGAGCAACCCGGCGTGTCCGCCCTGTCTTGTTCCTCTGCCACAGCAGGGCGGCAGACGGAACGCCTTGATCCTCGCGTTGTTATCCCAAGACAAGCCGGATGACGCGGGACGGGACCCGTGCAATTAATGACCCCACGCCTCTCTGCCAAAACACGGCAGGAACTGACGCTGCGGCGGGAGCAGTTGGAGGTGTCAGACCATGCACGCTCATTAAATGCGGCCTCAGACCTCTGACTGGTGGACACCTCATTGGTGGGCCCCTCGGGGGCCTTTCTGGGTCGTCGGGGCACCGAGTGCTCTGGGGTACTGTTCACCTCCCCGAGCACTCTCTCCCGAGAATGCCTATCCTTGTCTCCGGGTGCCGGGTGCTCGGGGGTACTGTTTACCTCCCCGAGCACTTTCCTCCCGAGCACTCTTGCACGAACCCTCGGGGAACCGAGTGCTCGGGGGCCGCCACGTGCAGCCCCGAGAACTCTCTCCCGAGCACTCTTTGAACGGATCCTCGGGGAACCGAGTGCTCGAGAGCTGCCGCTCGCAGCCCCGAGCACTCTCTCCTGGAACTCAACTCTTCTGATCATCGGGGGACTAGGGTGCTCGGGGGGGGACCGCATACCTCCCCGAGCACTTTCTTCCCGGTACTTAGACTCCGTGGATCATCGGGGAACTGGGGTGCCCGGGGATCACTGACTGTGGCCCCGAGCACCTTCTCCCGGGACTTGAGTTTTCTCATCCTTCAGGAGAGACCTCGCGGGATGGTGCCATGTGGCGGATGGCTGGCTCGGCCTCGGGATTCAGGGACCCCCGGTTCCTGATACACCGACAAGCGCCCTTTAGGCACGATCCTGTTATTGCAGATCACCAATCCAAATTTGATGTAAACCACGTTGTAACCATCGTGCTATATAATGAACATGATCCCGTTGAGGATTATGTGCTTGGCAAAATCATCTTCTGGTGTTTTCGCTTTATGGTACTAGAGCCAGGTTCTAACCACCTTGATCTTCCGCCATGGCTGGAACTCCACCATCCTCTACCTCCACCAACAACTCCTCCCTCTCTGTCCAATCTGGTCTACTGCCAACGCCTTCATTCAACAACACGATTACTGTGAAACTCACGGAGGATAGTTACCTGCTCTGGATAGCGCAGTTGCTGCCGTACCTCAGGAGCCAAGGGCTTCTCGAGTGCATTGATGGATCCACTCCCTACCCCAACTAGACCATCACCGTGCCGATCAATGAAGATGGCAGTGGTCGCCGGATCGCTGTCAATCTGGTGTTCACACACTGGTATCATCGGGACCAGCTTGTCCTGAGTGCTCTCCTCTCTTCTCTTGCCGAGGAAGTGCTTGGAAATGTGGTGGGCATGACCACCTCACGCGAAGTCTGGCGCACCCTCAAGAACATGTTTGCGTCAACCTCACGAGCACGGATCATGAAGATCTGGATGCATCTCGCCATGATGCAGAAGAAAGATCTCACCATCGCCGATTACTTCTGCAAGATGAAGCGTCTCGCCGACACGCTTGCTGCCATCGGTAAGCCTCTGCAAAATGAGGAGCTGATCTCCTACCTAATGCGCGGACTTGGACCTGAGTACGATGCGTTGGTGACAAGTATCATCATGCAGCTTCATCCATACACCATTAGTGACGTCTAGGCGCACATGCTGAGCTACGAGATGAGACAAGAACAGAACAACACCATTGTTAAGGTATCATCTGCTAACAATGTAAGTAGGAACACTGGTCGCGGCGGCGCCCGGAATGGACGAGGCCGTGGTCGTGGCAACCGCAGTGGAGGTGGTGGCCGTCCAAACCAGGCAAGTCGTGGTGGTCGCTCTAATCAAGGTGGCAGTTGACGTGATGACAACATCTGCCAGGTCTGCCACAAGCCCGGCCACGATGCCCTTCGCTGTTGGTATCGTTTTGACCACAGCTATCAAGCCGACGACAACAACAGGGTCACTGTCGTGGCCTCAAATGGTAGCTACTCCGTCAACTCCAACTGGTATATCGATACCGGGGCAACAGACCACATCACCAACGACCTGCAATGCCTGACAACAAGAGATCGCTACACCAGAGGTGATCAAATTCAAGTCGCAAATGGACCAGGTCTATCTATTACTCATGTTAGACATCCATCTATTACTGGTTTAAATCGTCCTTTACAATTGAATCACATCTTACATGCTCCTAAAATCAATCGACATTTGATCTCTGTCCGAAAACTTGTATCCGACATAATGCCTTTGCTGAATTTCATCCAAACTCCTTCTGTGTAAAGGATCTAGCAACGAAGACAATCCTCTTCAGAGGCAGGTGTAGGAATGGGCTCTATATGCTTCCAAATAATCTGTCCAGTCAATCCTTGTTGTCATCTAGAGTGACCCAGGAATAATGGCGTCGAAGACTTGGACATCTAGCTTCCCCAGTTGTCATTCAGATTTTGCAGCAAAATAACATAGCTGTAGCCAAAGATGCTTCCTCTTCTTTGATTTGTGATGCTTGCCAGCAAGGGAAGGCACATCAACTTCCCTTTAGATCATCTTCACATGTATCTACACACATCAACTTCCTTTTAGATCATCTTCACATGTATCTACAACTCCTTTGCAAATTGTTCACACTGATGTTTGGGGACCAACTCTCCCATCAGTCAATAATTCCAAATACTATGTGTCTTTTGTTGATGAGTCAGCAAATTTGTGTGGATTTATTTTCTAAAGTACAAATCCGATGTAGAGTCTGTGTTTCTTCAATTTCAGAAGCATGTAGAACACCTTATTAACACCAAAATTTGATCGATTCAATCTGACTGGGGGAGTGAATATCATCGTATGCATAAGTATTTCCAAAATTCAAGCATTGATCATCGAATTTCCTACCCTCGCACTCATCAACAAAATGGAGCAGTAGAAAGAAAGCATAGACATATTGTAGAAACTGGCTTAGCACTCTTAGCTCAATCACAAATGGCCTTATGTTTCTGGGACGAAGCCTTTAGTACAGCCTGCTATTTGATTAATAGAATGCCCAACCGAGTGATAGACCATGACACACCAATGCACAAGCTCCTCAACACCAATCTTGATTATTCCTTGTTTCGTATTTTTGGTTGTGCCTGTTGGCCCAATCTTAGAGCCTATAATACTAGAAAGCTCAATTTCAGGACAAAACAGTGTGTTTTCTTGGGCTATAGCTCCACACACAAAGGCTATAAGTGTTTTGATCAATCTATAGGGAGAGTCTACATCTCACGTGATGTCGTTTTTGATGAAAAAGTCTTTCCTTTTACTAGCCAGATCACAGTAGAAGCTCACACACCTATTGCCTCTCATCATCCTACCATTTTGCCTACACTAGTTAACTCCACCAAATACAGTGAAAACTCACTCATTAATCTCAACACCATTGACCATACTTCTCTCAGTGAACCATCAGTAGATAGTAGCATGAACACTAGCTCACCTAACCTTGTTGCTGACTCAAACTCTCCAGATGGGAGTGTTTCTCCTGCAGATATCTCTACTGACAAAATTGTTAGCACAAGGAACTCAGAAAGTGCAGAACTCAATCCAACAGAAAGCTCACAGGTTGGAAGTGAAGAACCTGCAGTAATTCAAGCACCAAAGATAGCTAGGTAGCATCCTATGCTCACTAGATTGAGAGATAACATAGTGCAACCCAAAGAATATACTGATGGCACTGTCAGATACTCAGGAAACCAGAGATGGTTCTCAGGCGCAGCGACTGACAAAAATCTGACAACAGCATTTTCAGCCATTTCTGAACCTGAGAACCTGCAGCAAGCTATGAAGAGTTTAGATTGGCGCAAAGCTATGGACACTGAGTATTCTGCCTTATTGAAGAATGAAACATGGGATCTAGTACCACCTAAGAAGGGGATTAATCTTATTGATAGTCGATGGGTTTGCAAAGTGAAGAGAAAAGCTAACGGCTCAATGGACAGATTCAAAGCTCAGTTAGTAGCTAAGGGTTTCAAGCAGAGATATGGGGTTGATTACCTAGATACCTATTGTCATGTGGTCAAGCTAGCAACTGTGAGAGTTGTCTTGTCTCTTGCAATGTCACAAGGATAGACAATGAGACAGATTGACATTCAGAACACATTCTTGCATGGAGTTCTTCAAGAAGAAGTTTATATGAGGTAACCCCTACGATATGAAGATCCAAATAGTCCACCAGGCTATATTTGCCATCTCAAGAAAGCACTCTATGGCCTGAAATAGGCTCCAAGAGCTTGGCACTCTTGACTGACAAGCAAGTTAGAAGAACTTGGTTTTAGTTCTTCAAGAGTTGATGCCTCTCTATTTGTTTTCAGTCAAGCTGGCATCACCATTTATATGCTCATATATGTGGATGATATTATAATTGTTAGCTCCTCACCTAGTGCCACTGATAAGCTGATTTAGAAGTTGATGGTTAATTTTATTATCAAGGATCTTGGCCCAATTGAGTATTTTTTGGGAATAGAAGTCAAGAAAGAAAGAAATGGAATACTACTATCACAGAGACGGTATGCACTTGACTTGCTTAGAAGAGCCAAGATGGAGAAATGTAAGTCAATTTCAACTCCTATGGCGTCTTCTGAAAAGTTGTCCAGAGAGCACGGAGTGGGACTGAAGGATTCAGAGGAGTTTTTGTTTAGAAGCATAGTAGGTGGATTGCAGTATTTAACCATGACTCGACCTGATCTATCTTTTGCTGTCAATAGAGTTTGTCAGTTCATCCAAGCACCTACTGATCTACATTGGGCTGCTGTGAAGAGAATCCTTCGGTATGTGAAAGGAACAGTGGATCATGGTCTGAAAATTCAGAGATCAACAACAACTAAACTGAATGCCTTCTCTGATGCCGATTGGGCGGGGTGCCCTAATGATCGCAGGTCAACCAATGGGTTTGCTGTATTTCTTGGTACCAATTTGGTGTCACGGAGCTCACGCAAATAAGTAACCGTGTCAAGATCGAGCACCGAAGCTGAGTACAAGGCAACGGTGAATGTAACGGCTGAAATGATCTGGATTCAGTCATTACTAAGGGAACTCAGAGTATTTCAGCACAAACCTCCTTTGCTTTGGTGTGACAACCTTGGAGCTACATATGTTACAACCAATCCAATGTTACGCAAGAACAAAATATATCGAAGTCAATTTCCATTTTGTCAGAGAACAAGTAGCAAGGAAGGCAATGGAAGTCAGATTTATTTCCTCAAAAGACCAACTGGCAGATATGTTTACCAAGCCACTATCAAGGGCTCCATTCACTTTGAACTGCAGCAATCTCAACCTCAGCAAACCACATGCGTTGTGATTGAGGGGGGCTGTTAGAAATACATGTGAACGTAATAGCATGACGACTACGTCCATCGCCGGAGCGTGGTGACCGCGTCCACAAGCGTTGAGTCATGTTTGTTAGAGAGTTTCCAGGCATGAGCGCCTTTGTAGGCACGATCCTGTCACCAATCCGAATTTAATGTAAACCACGTTATAACCATCGTGCTATATAATTAATATGATCCCGTCGAGGATTGTGTGCTTGGCAAAATCATCTTCTAGTGTTTTTACTTTACATCACACATACAATACTGCTCCTTTAGTATTGCATTTGTTCTATTGTTTGATATAGTCGTCGCTTTCTACTTGGTGACCCATTCGTATGATTGTCATTTTCCAACGGTTTTCTAAGTCTAGATGTTTTTCCATTGTATTAAGGTAAGAATTTTCGTTCTTAGTTTTACACGTGCTAGAAGAGATGCAGTTACCACAGAAGTGGAGTGCCGACCATGCCAGACGAAGTCATTTTGCTTGGCCGAGTCTGGGATGCGAGTTTTTCTTTCATTGATCGAGAAGGCACTATATTGAACTATAAATATACTTTCAACTAATTTTAGTAGATACTGTATAAGTATACGTTTGTGATGATGTAAGTATATATGTATGTCTACGTGTTAACATGTTGTAATTGGGTTTTAAAAAACTAATTGCTAGTTTAGTTTTTCTTAGCTTTGGAGGCTAAATAAACTGGAGTAGTACTTTGATCGACCCAACCACCCATATTAGGTAGCCGTTTGCATCCGCAATCGAGTCCATTCGGTTCCTCGCGAGCTGCTCTGCTCTGATCGTGCCCGCGTGGTGCCGCGTTGGTACGACTAAACTACTATAGGAACAGAGTGGTCAGTCCAAACCCATACGGGATGTGGTCGTCAAGGAGAGAAAAGAAAGCGAGAGGCATGAGCGGTGCGGCTTGGCAACTGCCTGCTGGACTGCTGCTTCTGAGCGGCTGCCGACTGACACGGCGACACGCTGACTCACCGCCACGCCGCGCGGTCACCGGCGCCGTCCGTTGGGCGGTGCAGTGCTCCCTCCTCGAATCTAATCAGCTCTGCAGCTGTTTGTTATTGTTTCTTCTGCTTGCCATAACGAAGGCCTCGGCGGTGTGTGCTGCGTAAAACACTCAGCATCACAGATGGACATGGACGATAACTGAATCAGAAATCTATCGACTACCTACAGGCTACAGTTCTTTCTCCTCTTTTTGTTCCTACTATTCTTCCCCACAAATCCTCAATCCTTATTCTAGGCTGTTCTGCAGCTGCGTTGATCATCTCAGATCTAATTTAGTTAGGTAGATGATTAATAATACGGTGCTCTAGATCTAGTTTACATATGTAGTTTGCCTGCTATGTTATGGTTTTAAGCACAGCTTTTTCTAAATAAACCAAATTGTGGCTCGATCACAGGAAGCAATGTGATTTGTTAGCTCGTCAGACTCTTTTTCTTATTGATATAATAGACAATTCTCGTGTTGTTGGTTCATTTCAAACCGTGACTATAGACGAAAAGTTCGAAGCTTAGGAGCCAGCTCGGCTCGGCTCGTTGTATTTTGTAACAAGTCGAGCCAATATTTTAGCTCGTTTTGTAATGAGCCAGCTCACGAGCCAGACCCAATTAGCCGGCCCACCCGAGGCTTGAGGCCTAAGCACTACTCCACATGACGATGCCCTGGCTCAACGCATCGGCAACGCACCGCCTAGAGCCGTCACCTCCAACCCTTGGCAATGCACCGCCTGGAGCTAGGGCTTGACGAAAAGCTCAAAGTTCGCGAGCTAGCTCAACTCGTGTCTGGCTCGACTCAACTCATTTCAAAATCTAACGAGCTGAGCCAGAGTTTTAGTTCATTTAGATAACAAGTCAGCTCGAGAGTAGCTCGCAAGCTAAACGAGCCAAGAGGTAGCCCATACAACATTGTGCAGCCCAGTAGCTCATTCGCATAACCAAAGTCCAAATATATACCCCCACTCCTAGGAACCCTAACACAACATCCTATTTCTATTCTCCCGTAGCCGCCGCAACCGATGCTCGAGGGATGAGGGCTCGACCGCTCGAGGCATGGGTGCGAGGGCTGCGAGGCCCAGGCACTGAGCTGCCAACTATTGGCAACTCGATGAGCGGTGAATCTGCAACACCATCCTCCGTCCACAACGTCTGTGCCATCAACCACCCAGTTCCCCATCCACCTCGGCTTCTTGGCATCATCACGGACCTCTGTTCACGTCATCGATAGTCCTCCATCAGACAAATGAGCTGGCTCACGAGCCAAACGAGCCAAATTGAGCTGACATTTTTACTCCTTATGTTAACGAGCTGTCGAGCTAGCTCGTTATCTAAACGAGTCAAGTTGGCTCATTATCCAGCCCTACCTGGAGCCCTCGAGTTGGCATGTCGTGCCGCTTAGAGCCCTCGGTGTCACACCGCCCAGCTATTGACACCCGACGTGGTCGTGCGGGGTTTGATTGTGCTGTCTGTCACATTGTCAGGTTCCATGATATGATTGTGTTGTTTGTCACATTATTGTGGTCAATTACACATTTGTTTCTTGATCATTGTGCTGAATTTATGTTTATCTAATTGGTGTTGGTGCAGTTGCCACTCCAAGATAGATTAGAGAGCTGATGAAGGTGAATAGGCTCACAAATGGTGTTGGTGTAGTACACGACATCACAACACAACACATCGCAGTTCGCCTCGTCCCAAGGGCCCCTACAACTCACTATATCAAGCAAAGCCATATCAGTGACCATCAGGGACAACAACAACTATGTCTAACTCACAAGCTGAACCGAGCTAAACTAAACTATCTTTTAGCTCGATTATAAAACTAGCCGAACCGAACCAGCTCATTAGCATAACTAGCTGGACGGAACAAAGTCAAGCCGGCTCATTATCCACCCCAGTCACAGCAATGTGATGATGCAAGTCAGGGACCCTTCTTGCAACCCGTACGGAAATCCTTCGGTTTGACAGGAAATCTAATACCAGCAGTCCATGTTTTGTGTAGATTCGAAACAAACACGTCGGCAAAGGCTAAATCACAAGGAACTAACAAAAGCATTGGAGATCACAAGGTCACAGAAATGTTTAGATCCAGTTAAACTGAGCACACAACTGAAGGGGAAATTTTTACTAGTTCTTGTCTATGTATGAGTTATATCATTCGTATTAAAAATTATTTAAAAAATAGATAAAAATTGTAAAATAGATGAGAAAATCAATAAAAATAGATAGACGAACGAGCAACTATATCTAGAGACATCCACACAACTGACAAATGATCATGGAACATGCGCCGGGAAGTCGCAACTGCTATATCAACTGTCGAAGCAAGCAGAGCAATGGGGGAACATGCGACGAAGATGGAAGAAGGATCGCACGCTGAAATAACAGATCCCTTCCCTCTCCCCTCGCCGCCTCCTCCACAACAACGTGAGATCAGCTACTAACAACTATGTACACACGGGGGGCATATTGGAGGGAGCTAGCTCTTCGATGGTGGTGGCCGGCGGCCTCGCTATGCGGAGCGGGCGAGGCGGGATGCGATGGCGGAGTGGTACATGGCGTCGTGGAAGGACTCCGTCCCCGCCATCCGCGCCCGCAGCTCCCGCGCCTTCTCCTCCGTCAGGCTGCCCACGAACGCCCTATTCCGCCCCGCCGCCGCCGCCTTATTCTCGATCTCCTCCGCCTGTGCCAGTACCGGCGCCGGGGCCCCGAGGTAGTCGCACCGGCCCGACCACCCCAGCAGCGGCGCCCACCACTTCCCTCCTTCCGCCCCGGCGCGGACCACCCCAGCAGCCGCGGTGGCGCGCAGCTGGACAGCCGGGCGGGCGGGGAAGGTGATGGCGGCGGGCGCGCACGGTGCCATCGCCATTCTGGTCGGTCGGCCGATTCTCTCCGAGGCTTGCTTGCTTCGCGGCTTCGGTGGCTGATGCGATGCGAGCCGCGGGCGATGGAGTCAAGAGCTCGGGGGTCGCGGGGAATTTATAGCACCAACCCGCTACGCGTTACGCGCTGTACGGTGACAGGTACCTGTCCGTAACCGCTCCTCTTGTTACTATCGACAGGTCACTGCTGCGTGGGCCCAGGCCTTTAATGAGCACACGGAAACAGCACGCTGGGTGTGGATGGCTATCTTAATTTAGGTGTTCTAGAAGGGGTTTGGGTCTTGGGGAGTCAGAAGTAAGGACGCATTTCCTAAAGACAAAAATTATCAGAAAGTACCTAGCTAATACTTGCATCTAGTTGTCACTTTTCACTCGAGGCGGGAGGGTAAGACACTGTTCTAGAACTTCTCGAGGCATCGAAGAGATGCGTAAAAGTTAGTGGTCTTTTTTAGGTGATGGAGTGGTAGAAAATTTAACTCGAATTTGACCTAGAATACATGTAGGTGGAGAATAAATTCAGAATTATAGGTCTGGTAGTAGGGTTTTAGATTCTTCGTGAAAACGTTTGTGTGACGTATCATAATTATTTTTAGAAATCATTTTTTACTAGTTGTTTGGGTTCAGTTTTTTGAAATAGAGAATATGGGTGCAATTGACCATGTCGCACGTCCTACGCTGCCGCGTGGCCGGTGAGGACATGTGCGATGTCTGGTGGGTTCGTTCAGTCGACTCGGTTCTTCGTCAGCTGCTCTTGGTGTTACGTATTTAAAACGAGCCCTATCGAGGAGAGAGAAAGACAAGAGCGTGAGAGTGAGCGAACACGGGATCCGGTGCTCGTGCGACGTGGCTGGTTCTGCGCAGTTGTCGCCTCAGCTCTTTGCAACGTGCTGACTCACCGCGACACGACGTGCTCACACCGCAAACAGACACTGGCGCTGTCTGTTGCATTGCACGCCGGTGCCGCCGTGCCGGCGATGTTATACGCCGGATAAGGCGTACTTACGCCCATGGCCGCACACCCTCACATTGGTTCTGTTCCTTGTTTCTTCTGGACACAGTTGAAGGCTAAAAGGGACGCACTATCGCCCTCGCCCTCCTCCTTCCCCTTACCAGTTTCTTCCCGTTCCCGGCCGGTGCCACGTCTCCAAGTTCCTCGTCGGCATCGTCCTCCTTCCCCTTCCTTGTCTCTTCCGTTATCGACCGATGCCATGCCTCCAAGATCCCCGTTCCCTTCCCTAGATCTGTGAGGTTCCTCCTTCTCATTCCCAGTCGTCGCCACCATATTTCCCAACGACATCGCCATTCTCTTTTCCCGCTCTCGGCTGCCTGTTGCTCATCCTGATTGCCTCCGTCGGAACGATTGATTTCCGTTTGTGGAACATTTTATTAAAATGGGTAGAAAGATTGATTTAACTGCCGGAACAATTGATTTCCATCCGTTGAAGAAGCTCACGGGCGTTGTGAAAGACACCGTCGAGCGATGGGAAGGCAGGGCGAGCGGTTGAGTAGCGTATGGCCGCGGGGACGGGATCCTCTACTCCATGTTAACTGACATATAAGCCCGAGCCTCACATATCATCGAGTGTGCAGTACCATCAAAGATCTGCATCTGACCACGGCCTATAACAGACCCTCATCGAGAATTTTTTATTTTTATATTTTCTAACCTAAATAATTAAATAAATATATCTTGAATAAAAAGATTTACGAAAATAGACGTCTATCATCCTCTCATGAGGCGGTTAGGCCCTATGACTTGGGGCTAGGGACGTGGGCGTAGGCTGGTGCAACGAGATGCTGACTCGCTTCTCCATCGTTGAATGGAGGGATGGCATAGCCCCATTCAGACCTTTTCCAGGTGAGGCTATTAGCCTCTGGACACAATGCTCTGATGAGTGTAAACTTCTTTGCATCGGATCATCCGGTGAGGTAAATCTTCCTGGGATTTTTTCAATTCAATCAAACTTTGTCTCGGTTGTAGTGGTTTCTTGATGTTTTACATCCATAAGATCTACTAACATATATTCTTGACAAATATGTTGGTCCCAATGACTATGTTATCATTAATCACCAAAATTATAATCATAACCTAATTATTTTCGCTACAACACGTTTGCGTCACGTGTGCAGCGGTGGGTTGATGAATGAGACCAAGCTATTGAACACGTCGTGGACGAGGATCGGCTACACTCTGAGGAGGCGTACATGGAGTACCTAACGTGGTTTGTGCCTCGGATGTGGATCCGGGTCACGTACACACCGACCGAGCTTACACGGTATGTGGCGGACGTGTGCAACACATACCCGACGCACAGGGACTAGACACGCTCTCTTGAGGTATGAATAACAGTACGCAAATCCTCATTTACTACAATAGATTTAAAAAAATTGTGTAGTTAAATAAAGCTTTCCATTGCAGAGGGACATACTACAACAGATTGATGTCAAGGCATGTGCGTCGAAGCCGCGGCTCGACAGTGGTGGCGAGGTCCCTAGGGTCGAGATAAGCGCGACGTTTGGCTGGATTATCCAGAACATGGCCAAGGTCTTCCAATCAATGAGCTACAGTTCATCCTCGAACGTTATGACGGAACCACAAGCATCGGCTCATATCTCGGCATGTCCGTCTGCCACCTTCATCGAGTCAACGCACCCACTAGAACGACCGACCTTCACTGCTGACCCGTCAAGGACGTCTTCGACCCCGACTTCCTCTTCGACCCCTACTACGGCGAGGTAGTCCTTCACCAGGGCTGGTCACCCCCAGTACAGTGGCATGTTGCCTCGGCTTTTGTTCTCTGGCGTCGGTGACCCCCGCTATGGCGTCATAGTGTCTAGGCCACCCTTAACCAGTGGCGGTGACTGCTTCTACACCACAAGCGGGGTGAGACACCCTTCCTCCACGGACCCAGGTCTTTCGAGTTCTCGCGTCCCCAGCTTAGGTACTACACTCACTCATGCATAACAAATTGTTACGTATGTCACGGTTTATCGATGAACATGTTTTCTCCGTTGTTCCATATGCAAAGATCGACGATCTCTAGGAGGTCGAGGCGCAAGGTAGCTACATGGAGATGCTTAGCAGGGATGTTACTCAGGTCTCTGGGAATGACTTCATCTTTGGACAGAGTGACGAGCTTTGTGTGTTGCAGCTACCTAGCGCGCCACTCTTGGGGACACAACCCTTCCAGGACGAGTACACCACTCCACCGCCCGCTGGACGGCCTGAGCGACAGATCGTTCCATCAAACCCCCTGATCTACTCAACTAACCATGTGAGAGCGAGGAGGCGCAAGGTCCCGAGGATTGATGCGATCAGAGGTCTCATTCCTAAGAGGGGACGTAACCTAACACATATACGATACCCCTAGTGGTGTACTGACGCTTCACCTAACATGCCTCCGGGAATGAAAAAAATACGAGTCAAATACAAAATAAAATCCTCTCCCGACAGCTAGAACACATCGTTATTACTCCCAGTTGTTCCTTCGACCCACCATGCGAGGCAGGATATAGTATCTTTTGACGTTTCTAGCTCTTTCTTGATGCAATTGTTCCTGTAGTTTCTCGATGACGACGTGAAGGTGACAGATGTATTCTTGAATGTGTGGTTCTATCCGTGGGTCAATCTAGTACTGGAACCTACAATCACTGTCTGAAAACGTGATAGATGAGATAACTAAATGGTGTTGAGATAATAGGAAAGAATGTGAGTATTATTTGTTCGTACTCTGAAATGTGGACAATGGAAGAATCGACGGCCTGCGTCACCGAAATGCTCATAAACCTGGACTATAACGTCATCTCCATGTTAGCATGGCGACCAAAATGAGCAAGGTAGATCATAGTGGTTTTCGTAGTAATATCTACCATAGAATTCTAAATCGTGGTGTGGAGGCGGTGGATCGATGGGGCCATCGGGAGGATGAGAATACACCATTGTGTCAATTCAATTCAATGTCAGGAGATGTGTGGGTAGAGAATCGATTGGGGTTTATTTATATACAAGAAGTGATGCTGGTAGTTGATAGATGTAGCAGCACTGAAAAGCTAATTTCCTATACTGCACCAATCTATTAGAGGTAGCACCGAAAAGTCTATTCGCTAGACCGCACCGCCTATTAAGGGTATTACTAACAACTGTATAGTTTTTGAAACCTACTCTACATTAAGGTCAAAACCAGCGTCAGCATGTAGGTGAAAGCGTGACAGAGGCATGCCAGGGTAGGGGTGTCGTCCTATCAGGCAATTAATCGCTGGCTTGTAACTTTCACATCAAAACCATTTGCATTACAAATCCTACCACTAATATGCATGCAAACAGAATACAACGTTACATGACATGGTACAACTTATTCAATTACAAACAACATGGTACAATGAAATATTATATAAGGCTAAGGCAGTACATCGGGATATATTACTTCTAGTCATACTGAATTGATAACACTCTCATAAACTGCAACAACGATAGTACGATACACATAGCATACGGCGTATGAATGCCTTACGTGAAATACATTAGCGGTGACAAACTCAATGGTCTACATTAGTTGAACCACCCTTCCCGCGAGAGGCAACTATAACTCCTTTCTAAACTTTTGTAGAATAAAATGATCACACCAAGCAACAGCTTTCATAGGGAATCTATACCAAATATCAATGTCACAATTTTTCTAGCTTTCACAGGGAATCCCATGCTCCAGCTCCTAGTCATTCCCATGCACTCAGTCCATGCACCAGCCCTCAGCTACCATAAATAACACCACCCTCAACCATGGATAGACCACTCATTCCTCAGCTCTCTCAACTGTAATGTCTTCCTCAACACCACCAAGCCACCCAAGAAATATAGGGGGATTTTCATCCCCTAGGAGGTCGAACCGCTGATGTGCATTTGTGACGACCTTTATAGGCTTCGCGAGTCTCAGGATATCTTCTACACCAATGACCTACGCTTCATATGTGCCAACTACTAGTACGACCCACCTCAGTATGGACCGTACGAGTACCCACCAGTATAGCGACATAGATTACTTATGTGACACTTTCTATACAATTTCATGCACTCTTATTAGTCTTCCCTCTTGTTTCATTTGTCCAGTCTCCTTCACTTATCTCTGACTTCATAGAATAGCTCGACATGGAGCAAAATGAGCATCAAAAGCGGTGGATTGATATGAGCATACGGTGGATGAGTGAAGCGTACAAACACCGGAAGTACGAGTAACAACAGGAGGAACTACGACTGAAGTGTCAGGAGGGCGCATGAGGAAGGCAGCGGAGGAGCGCGTCACGGCTGAAGCACGAGAAACAGAGAGGAAAAGGAAGCTGGAGAGGCCTTGTCGTGATATGGCGGAGGGCCCCGATGTCCTATGAAATGGCAAATATCTTAGGTGCACTCAGTAGAGAACATCTATTATAACCCGGTTTATTTTTATTTTCTAAGGCATTTTAGATTTAGCAGCGGCATGCTATTAGGTTAGTCTTTACGCATACCATATATACTAACATTTGTTGTCGTCATCTTTTTATGGTTAAGGTCCATTCGCGCAACGTGATAAACCCTATATCCCATGTTATATTTATCAGCATATATAACCTCCGTACCGGATTATATGATAATTGTACTTCACAACTACTATTGTTCGACAAATTATATTTTGTATCATCATAATGTTACTTCACTAAAAAATTAACTCACACACTTTTATATCAACTAAATAAAGAAATGTCGATAAAATGGCATCGAACAAAAATTAAGGATAGAATAAACACTATGTGATGCCGTTTGAATAACTAGTATTTTCCGCCGAATGAATATGCAATATTTTTCAAATTGTCGTATACAAAAGTTATATTAGAAATAATTAATTATATATATGCATATTCTACTGTATATTAATAAAGATGTCGCTCATTCACCGGAGGAGACCAAGTTCTCGTCTACTGAACAGACAAGTTGTTCCTCTATTCCTCTATCTAGTTATTTAATGTATTGAGCGTCAGGACCCACAAGTTCTCGCCTATTTAACGGGTGAGATTCTATTGTCGTCCGTTAAATAGACAGTGATAGTCCACCCATACAATTTTTTCAAACGGATATGTATTCTTAAAAATATTAAATATATACAAATTCAATTCCAACACCCCCAGAACGAAGGTACAAGATCATATGTATTTATAATTTTTTTATGTATATGTATATTTTAATATTTTCAAATTTACACTATCATTTAAAAAATTACAATAATAAGTTACCACCGTCCTAACCTAAAAAAAACGACCCCTTATAGACCCATCATATCACCCGAAACCATCCTCAACGTCCTGGGCGCCTGCGCGAGCAGTGGCGAGCACATTGATTGAAGGCGTGCGGGCGGGCCGGGGGGGTGCGCGAGCAGTGGCGCAAGGCCAACGTGCATCTTCGTCTACGTCATCGGCTGCAGCGTCTTCCGGAACGACGGAGATACTCTAAGTTACTGTAAGCTCACTAATATGCGGGCTTTGCATCTACATGTCAGTGGGCGCGTAGTGAATATACTGTAATTTAGAGGATCTGTATCTCTTTCGGAACGCGTAGATGAAGGATCTCTTTTGGCGCGTAAGGCAGTATGCTCGGGCGACACCTTTTACATGGGTCTATTTAAACAAGATCTTATCTGTCCAGCGGACTAGAGTATAGTCTCGCTTGCTAAATAAACGATATGGGCTAGCCACCCTAGCCACCGAATTCTTTATTACTTACACGCGGAACTTAAAAGATATCACCTGTTTATGAAGCGAGATTTTGATCATACCCGATCAACAGACGACGATAGTCTACTGTTACAATTTATTTAAAAACAGTGTATTTTTATAAATATTAAAAAATAAAAATATATAAATAAAAACTCTATATATATATATATATATAGTTTTTTTGCCGTGGTTGCCTTGTCTCTGTTTTTAGACAACCTTGTCTCTCTCTCTTAAGCGGGCGGGATGGACTGGAGATGATGGGCCGCAGAGAAGAGAAAAAAAAAGAACAAAAAGAGAGAAGGGAAGCAGGCCCAACGGAAAAGAGAGACCAGTGGGTTTGAGAACCAATTTCGGCCTCAATTTGATGTAGCATGCACTATTATAAATCCATATGCGGTTGTATGATTTTATAAACTTATATATGTGCTTGTACCAAGTCTACAAGTCAAACGTCAGAACTTAGACGTCATGGTTCTATGCATCTTCGTTTTCAATTACGATTTTGAGAAAAAAAAAATGGAAGTGAAAGTGGTCTGGTGCTTTTCGGACCATAAGAGGTACGACTTAGGCCCTGTTTGTTTCAGCTTCGGATTCTGGCTTTCAGCTTTTATAATCCGAAGCTGAAACAAACAGGCAGCTTTTGGTTATAGCTTTTCAAAATCTGCTGGTTGGATTGTGAGAATCTGAGAAGCTGGTTTTCCTCAGCTTTTGATAGATTGTGAAAGTTCATTTTACTAAACTGTCCATTAAATTTTTTTAGAATCTACAGTCTAAAAGCTTTTCATAATCCAGTTTTTCACAATCCAGCTTTTCACAATCCAGCTTTTATAAGCTGCTTTTCAGAATCTCTAGCTGAAACAAACAGATCCTTAGCCCCTCCCCACATGGCCACATGGGACCCACCAGGATGGAGCCAAAATTAATGATAGAATAAATACTTCGTGATGTCGTTTAGTACTTTTCGCCGAATGAATGTTGTAATGTTTTTTTAATTACCATATAAAAAAATTATATTAAAGAAAATAATTATATATACACATATTCTGTTGTATATTAATAAAGATATTACATATTCACTGAGCGAGCGCCCGTTCAACTAATGAGACTAAGTTCTAGCCTACTGAATGAACGAGATGTTCATTTCTCTAATTATTTAGTGCATTGAGCACCAGAGTCACAAGTTGTTACCCATTCAGCATGTTGAACGGGCAACAGTAACTTATACACGCAATTTTTTAAAATGAGCATGCATTCTTAAAAATGTTAAAATATATATATAAAAAAATTCGATGCCAGCACTGCTTGAGACAAGCGCTCCAACGTTTGGCACATGCTATCTCCTCCTCCTCCTAAAAAGACAACGCTGGAGGCCAGATCCGGTGCTCACGCAGCCACTCGCTTCATCGCTCGCACCATTCCCACACGCACGCGCCCAAGCTCTGCTCTGCGATCATTTTATTTGGTTCTCTTTCGTCAGGGCTAATCGATCTGCGTTTCTTTTACCTCTTAACAAAGAAACTCTGCACTTCCTTTTGTTTATCCAGTTTATAGAGTTTGACCATACTGGTAATTGATCATTAAGTCAGCAGCTCTCACTTCAATAAGCTCGATCGAGTGTGATATATACAATTGCTCTTCTCCCATGCTACACTCGAACAATGCCAGATGCAGGCTGACACAACATGTCTAGTTAGACATCAATCGTCTAGCTATCATTTCAGTCAGTAATGTTGCACATCACACGACAAGGATTTACCAAACCCTTCTATCCCTTTGGTATACAAAACAACAAATGGCAGCTCTTGCGCTTGCCCAGTTCTGCCACATTCACAGTCCTGCCCCGTGTATTTGCCCCAAGTCAGTATCTGGATCGTAATTACTTACTTCAGAAAGATAATCCCACGAGCCGTGATAGCTCGGTTTGCACCGAATGCGTCCTTGGAGTTTGGAGTTAGGAAGCGACATCAGTCTACTCGTTCTACTTCCATGATCCTTGGAATCCTCGAAGTAGTCCGAGAGAGTTCTCTTGT
Source organism: Phragmites australis (assembly GCF_958298935.1). Taxonomy (NCBI): domain Eukaryota; kingdom Viridiplantae; phylum Streptophyta; class Magnoliopsida; order Poales; family Poaceae; genus Phragmites; species Phragmites australis. The sequence goes on from NC_084929.1 coordinate 5,853,680, forward strand.
CATCTTGACCGAGTTAAGCTGCCAAACCAAATTAAAGCTATCAAGTTCCAACTCCAATATTCAGGGGTGTTTTTTTTTTATGTTATGAGAAGGACGCCCCAGATAGGTGGCGAGAGGGTGATGAGAGGACGGGGGCGGCTCACCTTGGCTCCGGTTTCTCGGCGCCAGGCTGGTATATTGCCGGAGGCTAAGGCTGCTGATGCCGTTGCGGAAGATGATGCGTGGAGAGCGCTTGGTTCTTGGGAGTTACGGAAGATGGTCGACTTTGTGGCGGCGACGCTGTCGAGGTCGTCAATGGGCGAGAAGCCGAAGGGGAAGTCTACTGCTTCTCTTCCCATCGGAATTGAGGAGGAGGATGACGGGTGGACGCCGGTAGCGCTGCATCACGCGGCCAGAATCATCGGTGTTCCTTCACATGATCTTCGTGTTGATGGTTCAGGGTCACGATTCTGGCCCATTGCGGACGAGGGGATCTCAGAGGACGATGAGGAACCGCGTCTATATCTTCTTCGAGTCTCCTCTGGTCGGCGGTAGAGGATGGATTTACGGTAGCAGAGGTTTTGCAGGCGGAAGCAGCATTGGAGAGCCCAGCTGATGTAAAAGTCACCTCGGTGGGAACTACTACGAGCATCAAACCTGCGATATCTTTGGCTCGAAGAATTGTTTCTGCAGTCGTCCGGCCTCCGGCGTCGCACTCGGCGTGGTCCGCTGCCACGAGCTAGGTTCCCAATGCCAATTACGATCGGAGATGTGGCCGTCAAATATCGCCGCTCGTCCACTACGTTTTGTTCGGGGACTACGCTGAGGGACATGGAGCCAGTTCATGAGGACGTTAGGCCGGCCATGGCGGATCCGGAGGAAGACGAAGCAGTTCAAAATTCAAATTCAACCGATGCTCTAGATCCTCAATCATCGGCGATCATCAGAGCTGGTCCCACGCCTTCCGTGTTAGTTCATGGTGGGCCCAAGCCGGTGTTTTTTCGTTGTTCTGCTTCCCTGGGTCGTCTCTTCGCTCGCAAGGGTGTTTTGCCTAGGGTTTACAAGGAAAAAGCAGCGGCAAGGCGTATTGCTCTCTTGAGTCAGCCCGGGGCGTGTGCAGAGTATCGACCCAAGTACGCGGAGATTGTCCGGTACGGCATGGCGTCAGGAGGTAACTCTAGCGGGTCTGGTGGTCACAGTGGCGAGAGAGGCGGTTTGGCGGCCGCCATGACGGTGGCTGTGGTGACCATGGTGGTTTCAATCAGCACGGATTTGGCTTCAACCAGGGAGACTACAACCAGGGAGATTACGGTTTCGGTGGTGGATTCGGAGGAGGTGACGGATTTGGTTATGGTGGTGGTGGCGGCGGATGGGGGCACTTTGGCGGGCCGGGATTCAATCCTGGTTATGGAGGTGGTCCGGGCTATGGCAGTGCTCATTGTGGCGCGTTTTGGAGTCACGGACGATGGGGTTTTCCACCTCGCCGCGGCATTAGAGGTCCAAGGCCGGGACCTAGGCCGTGGTCGTGGCTTGCAATACCCCTAGACTGGTGCTCCTTTTCAGCAACAGCATGCTGGTGCGCAGACTCCTTCGGTGCCGGGCGCCGCGGCTAATGCCGCTTTTCCGGTGTATGGAGTGGCGCAGCCGATGCCGTCGGGGCCTGTGTCCATGGTGGGAGTCCAGCATGGCAGTCAGCTAGCATCTCTTGATTCTAATGTTGTTCCTGTTGTGCCACAGCAAATGATGGCTTCGATTGATGAGGCCAAGCAGCTGCATGCAAGAGATCCTTTGCCTGTGTCGACGACTGCAAATGCTTCAAATGTTGGCCAGGTTGGAGGGCATTCGGCTTAGCTTGCGACAACATCGCTTCACCAAGGTCAGACAGCAAATGTGGCTGATGAGAAGAAAGATCTAGCGGGAAAAAACCCGATGACTGGCTCCAATGCCTTGGACAGTGCATCTGGTGCAGTTATAGAAGCAGGTTTGTCGATACCGATGGGAAAATTGAAGAAATTTTATTATTTCAAGTGTTTCACTAAGGGTCACCAATCCATCTAGTGTACGACAGTTCTGCTCTGTGATATTTGCGAAGGTAATGATCATGTTGCTCAAAGGTGTTCGGTGCTTAAAGAACCCCGCATGATCGTTCAATCTATGGGGTATGCGGCTGATGGTCTTGGTTTTTATTACATTCCGCATGCTCCCATCTCGGATGTTAAAAATGATCACAAGACAGCTTTGGTCAAGGTGCTTGGGGGGAGGATTTCTTCAGAACAGCTTATTGCCACCTTCAGTTGTTGGTGGCTGGAAAATGGAGTTGGGAAGTTCAAGAACAAGAAGAAAATTCGTTCGTGGTTCCTTTCCCTTCGAAGATAGAGCTTTAGAGAGCCATGGCGTATGGAGGAGCGGAGTTGAAGGATTTAGGGGCCCAATTGAAATTTGAGGAGTATGCTACGGTTCAAGAAGGTACTGTTCTTCCCAAGGTTTGGTTGCGGGTTAGTGGTTTAGCAAAAGAGTTGTGCACCTTCCAAATTCTTTGGGCCATTGGCACTATGTTTGGAGCCACTCAAAAAGGTGGACATGGTAAAACAAAATAGCTTTGGGAGGGTCTTCATGGCAGTTTTGAATCCGGTACTCATTCCTAATCAAATGGATGTAGTTGTCGGGGATCATTTTTTTGAGTTGTCTTTTGAAGTGTAAAGTGACAAAGATCAATTGGGCTCCTCTGTTATGGACACTGATCATGAGGGTAATGATAGGGAAGATGATGTAGCCGATGATCTATCTAAGAGTGACAGGCAGGACAAAGATTTGAAAAAAAGCAAAAAATGTGCCGGGTGGTGAGCCGTATATGGAGTCTGGAGAAGATGTTACGGCAATGCATGGCAACATGATGGATCATCTTTCACAAGCTCAAGATTTGCATGTGCTAGTTCAACAAAAAGTGGATGAAATCTTGGATATTGTAGTGGAGAAAATCTTGGGTGAATGTGCTGATAAGATTTTTGCGGAGGGAGAGGACCAAGAGTGGTTAGAGGAAAGGGTGTCAGATGTGGTGTTTGGGGTGCAGGAGGTGCAGGAGGCGGGGTTTGGTGAGGTTTCTACTCATCTTTGCAGGTTGCCACTCTGTTGGGGCTGCATTCTTAGCGTACTTCAGCACCAGTGCCCTCTTCAGTCGTGGGAGAGTTGAAAATTGGTGCCTTTTCCCTCCTGTCGAGCTCCTGTGATGGTTCATAGGGAGGGGAAGTGGCGCTGGTGCCTGGGAGTGCGGCTGTTGCTACATGTCGGACTGTGGCAGCCTCGGTTCTGGAGAAATCGACTTGTATCGGCTTCTCTGATCCTGACGAGGCTGCGAAGGACTCTTTGGCCATTCGCTCGCAGGCGCGTCTCGAAAGACCTAGCTTGCCTGCTGGACGACAGGGAGGTCGTGCCTCAGTGGGTGAGTCAGGCAAGGTGGACTCGAGGAGGTCCAAGGCTGTTTCGGCTCCAGTGAGTCCGAAGTCTACGCCGCTCAAACACAGCAAGCGGAGGGCCGGCACTTCAGATGAGGATACGGTGCATCGTGCTTCCCGTTTGGTTGCTAGACGAAACTTGGAACTCGATGAGGGTACAAAATCCAATTCCATCCTTTCTTTCTCTGATAAGCGAATAATTGATAATATTCAAAGTATTGGTGTGTTCATGGAGCACAATATTGATAAATTAGTTGCGCTTATTAAGGGGGTTGAGTGTTCTAGGTTAATTTCTACTCCTCAGAATCTTGACAAGCTAAGTAAAAATGTAGATGTTGATGTCTTAGATGACGAAGATTGTGACTTCGATTATCTGCTTCTTGTTCATCTTTGTGGTGGTCTAACGGAAGAGGTTATGGATGAGCATGTGGATTAGTCAAGTAGTAATTCTGGCGACGTCCCTAGAAAGAAGACAAGTAGGTCTTTGAAAGGGAAAAAGTCACTAAGGAAAAGGGCTACCAAAAAACTTTTTAGGTCTTAATGAAAGGTATCTTTTGGAACAGTAGAGGTCTTAAAGACCTAGTTAAATATAGATTTTTGAGAGATACTTTTAGAGAGGAACGTCTGGATTTCATTGCAATTATTGAAACCAACAGAAAGCATTTTTCAAACGATTGTCTCGATGCTTTTTGTGGGGGAAGAGAATTTTTTTGGCATTGGACAGAACCTAGGGTTAGATCAGGAGGTATTCTTTTAGGAATAAATCTAGCTTTTTTATATTGGAGATATATCTTTTGGGGACTTTTACATCAAGTTTACACTACGAAACGAAGTTGATGGTTTTCGCTGGGTTCTGGTGGCTCTCTATGGTGCAGCTCAACCAGAATACAAGGAGACCTTCTTGACTGAGCTAGTGCACTCTTGTAGTATAGATAAGTTACCGATGCTAGTGGGTGGGGATTTTAACATCATAAGAGATCCTTCTGAAAAGAGCAACACCAATTTTAATGCTAGATATCCTTTCTTGTTCAATGCCATAATTAATGGCCTAGACTTGAGGGAATTTGATCTATTTGGTCGTAAATTTACGTGGTCAAATGATAGAGATATTCCCACTTTCGAGAAGCCAGATTGTATTTTAACTAGTACAGAATGAGAGCAGAAGTATCCATTGACAATAGTGCAAGCTCTAACTAGGGAAATCTCTGATCACACACCACTTCTTCTGAACACAGGAGAACCTACTATTAGTACCAATCAGTCGTTGTTCAAGTTCGAATTAAGCTATTAGCTATAGAAGGTTTCACTGATATGGTAGCAGAGGTGTGGGTGTAGGAAAATAAAGGGACGACACCTTTAGAGCGGTGGCAGGCTAAGATTAGAAGATTGAGACAGTTTTTGAGAGGATGGGCTAAAAACTACCTAGGTGCATATAGAAAGGAGAAGTCGGAGCTTCTCAACAAAATTGATGTCTTGGATAAGAAAGCAGAAATTACACCGTTGCAACCACAAGAGTTGGAACTTAGAAATCGGCTCAAAGACAGATTAGCACAGTTGTTGAGGGAAGAGGAGATTAAGTTATTTCAGCGAGCTAAAACATCTAAGTTGCTTCAAGGGTATGACAATACTAAATTCTTCCATTTGGTAGCTAATGGTTGGCATGGGAAAACTAGATTTTTTAGACTGGAACAAGAAGAGGGGGTAATAGAGGATACAGAGAATTTGAAAATTCTTTTCACATATAGTCTTAGAATCACCTTAGTTTTTTTCTAGATTTTTCTTGATTTTTTGAGTTTTTTCAAAATCAATTTGAATTTTTGAATTCAAATTCGGTTACCGAGCGCATTATGAAACCGAGTCGGACAGGTAAAATCGGTTACCGTGAATTTCGAGCAGTAACTGACGCATTTTTAACCCTGGTCGGTGGGCGGAGGCGCCAGACAAGGGAGGGGCAGTACACGTGGCATGGCATGACAGGGGTTCGGTGCGGCGTGCGTGGCGCACGACAGCATGTTCGTTTCCTTCCCAGAGGCGGCACACCGTTCGAAACCCGGTGCGTCACGGCCGCCCCTCTATTGCTCCTCCATCCCCCGACCCCATGTGCCGACCTCTTCCTGTGGTGTTCCGGCCCGAGTGCGATCGGCCCATGTGAGCCCAATGCCTCGCTACACGGGAGCAAGTACGACGCCATGTTTCAAACTTCAAACGTGTCAACTCGCACTTCATTTCACATTATAGCGGTCACAGATGCACACGGTCTTCGATATATATAGTTTTGTTCACTGCTACCTCCGAAAATAATAGATGTATTTTTTAGAAAAATCAAATTTTATATATTTTAACTAACATTTAATTAAATTATAAGAATATCTATGTATAAAAATTATACAACTATAATCATAATTTAAAATAATTTTATATTATATAGGTTTTGTAGCTAGAAATAATATATTTTATGAAAAAACCTTAATTAAAATCTAACTTTAAAGATGGACTAAAAAATACGTATATTATTTCTAAACGGAGAGAGTATTTCTATTTTCTACTCATAATTGTATGGCATTTTAGATCATGGGCTCGTGGCACATGCCCTTACTATGAGCAAGGGTATAGCAGGAAACATTATGAAACATTCCCTCAAAAACTTAAAACCTCATAAATAAAGTTTAAAAGATCATATATTTAGAGGGAGTTTTAGAATATGTTTTTAAATTCAATAAATTTATGATAATATGAAACTATTTTTTTAAGACAGCTAAACATACGATTTTAATGTTTCAAACTAATAAATATTTTAAAAATTATTATTAGTCAAAGTTTTAAAAATTTGATCAAATCTTATTTAAAATATTATATTTTTTATGACAAAAAATAGAATACACAGCACGCAAGATGTCCTACCAAGTAGCAACTTATACACAGGGTGGTCTTTCGCGCCGGCGCCTTATAAAATTTTCTTCTCAACGGAAGAAATACCTTTCGAAAGACCCGCTTTCTTCGTACGATATGTGTCCCCTACTCTCTCTTGCACACGCGTTAGCCATTAGATCAGAGAAAAGACGGCGTGAATCAAAATCTTGCGAGAATCTTTTGTGCTAGGTCTTATAAGACCCGACCTTTCAAAAGACCCTCTCCTCGCACGATATGTGTCTTCTACTCTCTCTCCTACATACACACCGGTCGTTGAACAAAGAAAGAACAACGTAGATTAAAAATCTCAGAGGAGTCTTTCACAAGTTTTATAGAATTTACTTTCTTCTACAACCGTTGCAATTGCTGCGTCCGCCACTAATACCAATGCTACTACCAAATAACACAATTCACACAACTTCCGATGCCACTGGGTACTTGCCGTCGGCGTCATCCATCTTCTTGCTCACGAGCTCTGCCGCATCAAGAACCATGTCCTCCTCCCTCGTCTTCTGCGCGAGCTCGGTGACGTGCCGGACCATGTCGTTCAAATCGGTGTTCGACGACCCGCCGTCAGCCATCGCGACCATCGCCTTCGCGGCGAGCTCCTTCGCCCTCGCCCGCCGCGCCGAGCCCGCGGGACCCTCGTCCATCAGCTCGGCCACCGCCCTCTCCACGTCCTCCCTCCCGACCTGCACCTCCAGTAGCTCCCCGGGGTTCACGAGCTTTACGTGCGTGGACGGCACCTTGGCGCCGGCGCGGACACCGACGCCGAGCACGTCCACGACCAACGCCTCGTTCAGGAACTGGTCGGCGAAGTGTGGCCATGTCAGAAGAGGCACGCCGTGGGAGAGGCCCTCTAGCGTCGAGTTCCACCCGCCGTGCGTCAGGAAGCCGCCGACAGCCGGGTGCGACAGGATAGTCATCTGCGGCGCCCAACCGCGGATGACGAGCCCGCGGTCCTTCAACCAAGCCTCGAGCCCATAATCGAGGCCAGCGGACTCCTTGACCGCCCAAATGAACGGACGGCGCGACGCCTCCAGGCCGGCGGCGAGCTCGGCGACCTGAGGCGGGAACAAGCGGGCGATACTGCCGAAGCTGACGAAGAGCACGGACGCCGCCGGCCGCGCGTCGAGCCAAGAGACGATGCGGCTGACGTCCACGGCCGCACGGTTGCCTCTCGCGGCCCTTGTGTTGGCGTCGGTGTTCAGGAGGCAGAGCGGCCCGACCGCCCACACCTTCTGGCCGAGCGCCGCCGCGTAGCGCTCGACGAACGCGCCCTCCAATGCCGCGCACGTGTTCAACAGCAGGCCGTCGGCGGTGGCCTCGGCGTCGAGCGTGTCACGGCGGTGCTTCTCCAGCCCGGGCCACTGGAACAGCCCGAGCGACGTCGCTCTGTTGACCACGGCGCGCACGGGGAAGTCCGGCACCTCGAACGGCTCGAAGTCGCCGGCGGCGCGGTCGTACGCACCGTGCTTGGCCAGGTTGTGCACGGCGAGGATGTAGATCGCGGACGGGCCGTGGAACACGAACCGCGGGACGCCGAGCCGACGCGCGACGTCGGCCGTCCACGGGTTGCACGAGTCGGCGACGAGGCAGTCGGGGCGCCTGGGCAGCGACCGGAGGTACGCCTCGAGCGGTGCGGCGAGCAGCCAGACGGCGTCGTAGAAGGGGATGAAGTGGGACACGTCCGTCACCATGTCTACGTTCTCGCAGCCCGCGGGCAGGCCCAGCGCGGGCCCCGGGAACGCGAGCTCGGCGAAGTCGACGGCGAGCCCCGCCCTCGCGGCGTGCTCCAGGGCGGCCCTGTTGCGCGCGGCGTTCACGGGCGTCAGCACGACGGTGACGCGCGCTCCGTGGCCAGCGATGAGGCGCGCCAGGTCCAGCATGGGGAGCACGTGGCCCTGTGCCAGGAGCGGCACCAGCACGAATTGGAGCGCCGCCGCCATGGCACTGCTACTGCCGTTGCCTTGTCAGTAATAGTGCTACTACTACAAGTATGCACTCCTCAGCTAGCTGTGATAAACTCCATGCTCGAAGTATATACTGCCTCTGATTAGGATTCCAAGATTCGTTGGTTACCGGTCAATAACCGCGATTACTGAGCTTATCGACCCACACCGATTTTATAATACTATCGGTTCTCAAATTTAAATTAAAAACTAAAAAATTAAAAATCATAAAAAATCATAAAAAAATCCTTAAAAGCTAGAGATAATTATAAGACCTTCTGTAATTTTTTTTTAAAAATAATGTCGTTTGCATCATATCCTATAGGAAGAAAGTTTGAAAAAAGGAAAAAGTTGAAGCGTGTATCTCATTTATTAACTTATGTTAAGTAAAAGTTTAACATGTTAACACATATTTTTTTAGACATATCTTAAGAGAATCTTTAAAATTGGTTTCACTTTATTTAGAGTTTTATTAATTTCTCCATAGTTTTTTAAAAGTTTACCAGCAGAAAGTGAACATATTAAGAAACATCATTGTAATTAACTTTTTCATGTCTACCATTATTTTTCCTACATAAAGTATAGTATAAGTAAACTAATAAAAGTGATTTCGCTAATTTTAGAGGTGTGATGGGTTAGTTATGAATTAATCTAGTTGCAACACGTTTACACAATCCTGCATATTACAATAACTATTTCATGAGTTCATGTATTTCTAAAAGATATCATGTAAGAAGACTAACAAAATTGGTTTCATGATTTTTGGATTAGCAAAGAGTTAACTATGCATTTAACTAAGTTTAGCGAATACATTTTCTCATAGAAAATATTCAATTTTTTTATGAGTATAAATATTTTTAACATGTAGATCATATTACAAGAAAATCAACAAAATTTGTTTCACTTGATTTGAAGCTCACATGAATTAGTTATTAATTTTACAAATTTAAACTATTTTTTGGTTTTTTTAACTTCACCGGTTACTGAGAAATACACTCGGTAAATCATAGATGCGCTCGGTAAATCGGGAAATTCGACCGATTACCGGTGAATGTGGTCAATATGGGAAATGCGGAAAACCGATTAATAAATCGGTCAATTCGGTTGCTTACCGTGGAATTCGACCGGTTACTGATCGATCGATTTGGTCTGAATTTACCCCAAATTGCAATTTTGACCGAATGAATTTATCCAAATTCTCACTAAAATTTGACCGATTTCATGTAACCGTGCATTTCGTATTACCGCCGGGGACCAGTTTCCAAGCTCCAAACGTAAACCTTGCCTACGTATCGTCTAGGACATGAGACATGGGCATAGTTTTCAATGTACACTTATGAATTCTTTTTCTTAGTATATCAGTCACCCACTGAATATTTTTAGTCGGACGAGCTTTACTGATCTTAATCTGAGGCTAGGAAGAAGGCAAGCAGAATTGGCCATGCACTTTGTGGCAAAGAATCAGACAAACACAAGAGCGCCAACGAGTGCTCCAGTCTTCCGGAAGATGCAAGAATGAAATCACGGGGACAGCAATTTTCAGCATCGGTGGGCAGCTGGGCACACGGCAGTGGACGCCCCAAAAGTAAATGTGATTGGTTGCGCAGGTGGCAGTCAGCTGCTGCTCATTGCTCATTGACACCTGTTAGAACAGGGGGTGAGAAGAGGAAATGGAAGGTATGGATTCAGATTATCATTACGTGTTCCAGAAAATTCTTGTATAATTTGTGAAAGAAAGTTCACATTCGTGTTCGAGAAAAAAAACCGCGAAAGAAAGCTATGCAAACTGAAAATAGCATCTGTTTACTGAATTGCTGGTTGAGGACCAACACAAACATAGCACTGCTGAACTTTTCTCAGATTTTGCTGTTGCTTGAGAATCTGAGCAGATCATTTTTCAGAGGAGCAGAGGAGCTCTTTCCATTGCAATTGCAGGAACTAACGTTTCTGCTTTCCCGAGGATTCTCATGAACCATACAAAACGGCACAGAAAAGGTCTACATTTTGGAAGCATTCAGTATCTTTCTATACTGTTTGATGCATAGACTAGATGGCTGGAGGTGTAGTGAACAACAGAAAAGGACAACCATGTCGTGAAAGCTTCACCAGCTTTCGGTCCTTGGACAGCTATTCATCAGCTATCTAATTTGGCAAATACAGCACGGCACAATCTACTGGTTGCGATTCAATTCTGTTCCGGTAAGATACACTGTTTTATCTCAAGTCGTTTGTTTGTTTCAACCATATTCTTTTGGAAAGATTAACTTTACTGATTTTAGGAGAAAAAGAATCCTAGAACTACGCCTTTTTCTAGGGAGAAAACCATGGAGCTACAACTACTTATGATTCATCCAGAGTCTAAGCACCCTAGCTAATTCGATAATTTCTTTGCACTGAGAATATTGTTAGAATTATTGGGATCGGCCAATGTAATAATTTCTAATAAATCTTAAAAATTCATATCGTAGAGAGGTGACTCACGTTGAGGCCCACCCTTTATTAGTACCATATTGCTAATAAAGGTGGAGGTAGAAAGTTTTCCCCTTATATATATGCAAGGACCCCACCTTTTTAGGAACACGTACAATATAGACTGTTAATTGAGAGTACCCTTAAAATTAGGAATGCTCTTATTTAGTGAGTCTATATAAGAGTTAGGGTTTTGCCTCTTTCTCTTTTCATTGTGCTGCCGGTGTAGTCTACTCCATTCCGGCGTCGACATGCACCGGCAATCGGGAGAGCAGGTCTCCAAAACCCTCGCTCTTGAGATCTTGTACCGGGAGAGAGCGAATAAGATTTTTGGGAAGCGTCCATGCGGCTGCTCAAGTTCTTCACCACGGCTCGTCTTCCTGGTCGCTTGGGCGCTGCCCGCTGTCATCGTTAACAATTTTGGCGCATCGTCAGTAGGATTGATCGTGCCATCAACATGGTGCAACCAACATCTTCAGCAACCTTCACGATGTAGGACCAGTACGTAAAAATCATATTTCTCGTACTTTATTTCCTACAGTTCCTAATTTTGAGTATAGTAGATCTAGTCATATGTAGTGATTTCGTACACATGTCTAGATTATGCTCTGATGATATGATCATATCAGTTTATTAGTTTCTGCTTATGAATTATTTATGGATTAAATTAAACCTTAAAAGTGCCTTATATTCCATCATTCCAAAAACCTTATAGTAGGCACTTAGGTTTATCAATGGCTGGTTTTGTCGATGCAATGAGGCCAAACAAGTTTTCTAGTGTGCACTTTAGAGATGGCAAGTCAAGGTCACTTTGTGGCTGACGGTTATGAAAGTCTACTGGGTGGCTAATGGTAAGTCGGAAGGAACCCTTACTGTTGAGCAGGAAAATGTGTTCACAAATGCCAATACACTCTTTGTAGGATGCATTCTTAGCATTCTTGATGACCGTCTTTGCGACGTGTATATGCACATACAAAGTGCGAAAGAGCTGTGAGATACACTGAATGCTAAATTCGGTGCATCAGATGCAAGAAGTGAACTATATATTATGGAGCAGTATCATGACTACAAGATGGTTGAAAATCGCTTTGTAGTCGAGCAGGCTCATAAGGTTCAGTGCATCGTGAAGGAACTTGAACTCCTCAAGATCAATGTACCCGACAAGTTTGTGGCTGGAGGCATCGTTGTCAAGTTACTTCATTCGTGGAGAAACTTTGCCACTGTTCTAAAGCACAAGAGACAAGAGATTACTGTTGAGAGTTTGATCGTGTCTCTTGATATTGAGAGAAAGCTCGGGCTAAGGATGTGAGTCTAAAATGAGGCATGTGACAGACTAGTGCCAATATAGTGCAAAAGCCCTTCCACAATAAGAACAAAGGGAAAGATAATAAACCAAACAAAACTATACTGATTTTAGGAAAAAAAGAATCCTAGTGCTACGCCTTTTTCTAGTGAGAAACCATGGAGCTACAATTACTTATGATTCATCCAAAGTCTAAGCACCCTAGCTAATTCGATAATTTCTTTGCACTGAGAATATGTCACTTATTTCTACGCATGCTGTGACGTGTAATCCTCAGTAAGCCATTCAAACATGTTTTCAAAATGGAACTGGTGAAATGACATTAGGTCAGGTCTAATTGCAGGTAGTCATTAAAGTGGTTCAATGGAAAACTAAAGCAACTCAGGGTTTATCCCTAATAAAAATGTTTTCGAAGTCGAAAACTAAAGCAACTCATAGTTTCTCCCTAATAAAAATGTTTTCGAAGTTTCTCTTGACTTACATTAGACTTTACTTAAGCAACCAACCAAAGAGCTGCTCGGTTCGATGAATGAGCTGCTCGGTTTGAAGTCTGTCAGGAAATTGAGAAACACTGGAGTGATAACCTTGGATTATATCCAAATGGTTAAGAACCTGGCAGATCCCTTTACAAAGGGACTATCACGGAGTGTGATAGATAATGCATCGAAAGAGATGGATATGAGACCCATATGAGTTATACCATAGTGGTAACCCAACCTATGTGATCGGAGATCCTGTGAATTAGGATCTGGGAAGAACAAGTTATTGGTCTAACTAGAGGAGAGTACCTTTGTTGTTTGACCCACTCAAGTGAAGATGCAATACTCTTAGATATCTGTAAGGCAGGTTGGCTAATGCCTTAATGTGTTCTGTTGGCTTTAAGTAGCAAAGATGCTGACCTACAGGACATGCTTGAAAGAACACACCTATATGAGTCTAACTGTTGGTCGCTGTCTATGAGATTTGGTGATCTCTAGTAAACTCATGAAGAGACTATGGAGTAGGACTTATATGCTCTACCCACGGGGTAGTCTACTGGCAGCCAAGTATTAGTTATGACTTTAAGTGAAACTTGTTTGCACAAAACTTGCAATTCAAGGCATAATCCATTGTTCAAGTTGTGAATGAGTGTAGCTTGATGTTCTAGGTTGATGTTCAACTTAACAATCTCCACTGAAACACTGGTATATCAAACAACAGTGGGAAACTGGTAATTCTCTATGGGACTTTGAGATCTGTTGGGGGATTGTTAGAATTATTGGGGCCGCCCATGTAATAATTCCTAATAAATCTCAAAGGCCTATATTGTAGAGAGGTGGCCCATATTGAGGCCCACCCTTTATTGGTACCATATTACTAATGGAGGTGGAGGTGGGGGTTTTTCCCCTATATATATGTAAGGACCCCCACCTCTTTGGGAACACGTACAATATAGACTGCTAATTGAGAGAAGTCTTAAAATTAGGAACACTCTCATTTAGTGAGTCTATATAATAGTTAGGGTTTTACATCTTTCTCTTTCTATTGTGCTGCCGCTGTAGTCTACTCCATCCCAGCGTCGGCGTGCACCGGCAACCGGGAGAGCAGGTCTCCGAAACCCTCGCTCTTGAGATGTTGCACCGGGAAAGGGCGAATAAGGTTTTTGGGAAGCGCTCCACGCGACTGCTCAAGTTCTTCATAACGGCTTGTCTTCTTTGTCGCTTGGGCGCTGCCCGCTGTCATCGTCAACAATTTTGACGCGTTGTCAGCATGATCAATCGTGCTATCAATACGGTGCAACCAGCATCTTCAGCAACCTTCACAACGCAGTACCAGTACGTAAAAATCATGTTTCTCGTACTTTATTTTTTGCGGTTCTTAATTTTGAGTATAGTAGATCAAGTCATATGTAGTGATTTCGTACACAAGTTTAGATTATACTCTGATGATATGATCATATCAGTTTATCAGTTTCTGTTTATGAATTATTTATGGTTTAAATTAAACCTTAAAAGTGCCTTATATTCCATCAAATATGTCACTTATTTTTACGCATGCTGTGACGTGTAATCCTCAGCAAGCCATTCAAAGATGTTTTCAAAATGGAACTGGTGAAATGACATTAGGTCGGGTCTAACTGCAGATAGCCATTGAAGTGGTTCACTGGAAAACTAAAGCAACTCATGGTTTAGCCCTAATAACAATGTTTTCGAAGTCGAAAACTAAAGCAACTCATGGTTTGTCCCTAATAAAAATGTTTCCGAAGTTTCTCTTGACTTACATTAGACTTTACTTAAGCAACCAACCGAAGAGCGGAAATGTTTTATACCAGTCCACAGAAAGTCTACCAACTTGTACCCAAGTCTACATTTCATTGACTGTATTTGCCATTTATTCAATGTTTCAATGTTTTTTTAAGACAACTCGGTAGGGCAAGTTGCTCGCCTGTTATGCATGTCTGGCAGCTAGCTCCAACTACTCTAAATTTCCTGAACTTTTGGCCCATTGGAGTGCAGTTGAGCTCGACGATCTTCACGCAGATAATTTTTCCACCAATACCAAGAGAGAAGAATACAACTGCAGCCACAATGGTTCAGAGAAGATGAACTTCCACTGATTGAAAGAAATGTTAGCAGAAATACTGGATCCCAATGGTTTATAAAAGATTTAGTCATGCCACATAGTTTCCTTTTTGTCATTTTCTACATTTGGATCTTATTATTTGTATATTTACAACAATCAACTGTCAACACAACCATATAGTGCAAAGTCCATCTAAGTACTTTTGGGTTCAATCAATAATACACATCAGTTTCTTTCACCCTTAGTGCAATTTTTAACTTCAAACCGATTGATGGAGAATAAACCATGTATGTTAGTACCCCTAGCAATCTATACTAATATAAAAAGCACGAGTTGGTTAGGGAACTTTTGATCTCCACTATCCATCGCCTTTTATTGCAGGGCTAGGTATGCAAATTTGTTCTCCCTTACAATTAAGGAACAAATTAATGCTCCATTTACATCTATACTAATATACAAAACATGAGTTAGATGGGGAACTTTTGATCTCCCCTAAAATTAAGGAGCTAATTAATGACCCCTCTATAAATTACATCATTTATCACCCCCTAAAATGAAGGAGTTAATTCCTACTCCCTCCATATATTACGGGATCAGTCATGATCTAAAGTTGGTTAGCCTAAATTTTAGGGACTAATCTTTGCTTTCCTTTACAAATTAATTTATTCATCCTATTTTCCTCTAAAATTATGGAGCTAATATCCGTTGTGACTTTTTTTGCTCCTTGTCATTAATCACAGTGCCTCCTATCAATCTCTTTCCCTATTTTGCTTCCTCCATCAAGCCATTTCTTTCTCTTCAGTTCCATGCTCCTCATTAAATGTGGCAACCTACTTTGCACCCCTGCATCTCCCGCATGATCCCGCCTCGGATGCTGCTGCCATAGTGAGTATGGCGTACGCAAGCCTCATGCTATGGCCCTTCTCTACGGCGCTCCGGCATTTGTCACAGCTACACGCTTGCTGCTGCTTTGCACCTCCCGCACAGGCTCCTATTATGCACCCATCCAATGCCTTCCTCGCTTGCCGCCACAGTGAGGAAGACCATTACCAGCTAGAAATTATTTGATTGAAACAATACAAGGCTGTTATACATTTTCTAAGTTACATACCTCTCTATTGGTCCATTTCCTATCTAGATTTTATGTTCTCTATACTGTCGGGTTAGTTCGTTCATTGTCTTGCATATTAATGTATCATGGTTCTTGGTTACGTGTAGGATATCAGTGTACACATCTAAGCTTTACATTGTGGTTACGAATATAGAGAGATGGTGATACAGTGTCCTTTTGGTTCTGATGGCATCATGGCAAGGAAGGTATGCTAAAGAGCCAATCTACATGTATGGTGATTTTTGCAAAAAAGATAAAGGTTAAATATGATGGGTAATGCCAGATTATTGAAACAAGAATATTTTGTTCCTGAAAACAACAATTATCATTGCGTAGAAAACTCTAACATTAATTTTGAAACAATGTCTTTTCTGTTTATTCTTGAGTTTGGTATATGGGGGACTTGTTCAACTTGTGCAACTTCTAATCACTTGTTATCCGCAGGGGCCCCATGCTTCGTATATAGGGGAGATATCGTACGTCCTCTAGAGTCATCCTTCCTATTCTTGGAGATAAACTTTTCCGTTTACAGGATACCCTGGGTACCTACGGGTGGTTTCCTTTCATCCAGGGATCCCCTTCCCAGAAATAGAGATATACCTGAGAATTATGGAAAACCTTGGGATACTCGGATATGGTAGTTATGCAGTCGTCATCGTCAAGCCTCCCATCAGTACGTGAAATAAGGCTTGGACAGGTCAAGTATATGGCTAACAAAGATAAGCTTTTTGTTCAATCGTGCCATCGAGTAAAACTCGAGTTCTAGATTAGGATGATGCATCTAACCAAGTTCTTTGGGTTCTCAGATTATCTACTCGGGATTCCAAACACGTCCGAGTTCTCAAGTGAGTCCTCAAGAAGGTGTTCCATCCAATTAGGTTTTCTGTTTACCTCGTCCCGTGAGATAGGGAGGAAAAAACTTGTCACTAGTTGGGTTTGAAAGTTGGACTGTCATAGCGGAGATTTTAGGTAGTGGTGAGAATCTTTTACCTAGCAGGAATTAATGATTATAGTTGGAAAACACGCACGCTACGCGGCGTGCTGAGCTCCTCAGGCCAATGCTCCAACTGCTTTGCATGCGCTGGGCATTAAATGTGATGTGATAGTAAAGCATGAGATCGTGACCTTGAGTTGTGCCATGGCGTCAATTGAAGAGACGTCCCCGAGCACCGTTGCTGTGTATAAAAACAGAGGGGAACGCACTTCACCGCTCACCCACTGTCATCATTTTCCTTACGTCATCCTCTTCGTGCTCCTCACACCTTTGCCTCCAAACCCCCCTAAAAAACCCTCGTCCACAAATCCCTCCGTTGCCATGGGCTGGAAGAAAGTTGAGAAGGAGAGCTCCAACACCGACGAGATGGCGAGCATGATCCTGGCATGGAAGGAGTCTGAGATCATCGAAGAGGCTTTGACCAAGGCAGAGATCGATGAGGTAATCCCTTCTTGGGATCTAATCCCCTGCTTGCTGGAGGTGGGGCTAAAAGGATCGAATGACCCAAGGGAGGGTGAATTGGGCTCTAATTAAAAACTACTTCTACTGAATTCTAGAACAATTAGCAATCTTAGCCTGGATGGAAAGAAATGTAACTACATGATCAAGCAAGCAATCAAGCAAGATAGAATACAAAGTAAATGCAGAATTTGAAATCTTGCAAGAATGTAAATGCTCAAAGTAAATGCGAAAAAGTAAAGAGATGGATAAGAAGACACCAATTTTTTTCCGAGGTATCGAGGAGTTAGCACTTCTCCCTAGTCTTCATTGGAGCATCCACTAAGGATATCGCTCTCCCTTGAGCCACCAAGACTCAAGTGCTCCTTCATGATTGTCACTTCTCCATCTCTAGATTATCGAGCATCAAACCAAGTACATTGCTCTTCTCGAGGCTCCCACAAGAACTCCAAGAGATCTCTAAGACACCTTTAATCACCAAAGACCGGCTAGGTCTTGCCAACCACTAAGAGTAACAAGCCAGTAGCTTCACTTGACTAAGATCAAGCCTAAACTACAGCTAGATACACACTTGCTACTCTCTATGCACTAATGATATCCTTAATCTTCAATTATGAACTTTGAAAATCACTCTAGTGCACTCTCTTGTTTCTTGATGACACACACAATGTAAAGGCTCCTTAGGGTTCGCAAGAGTCATTAGTGAGATGAAATGAGGAGGTATTTGTAGGCTAGAGGTCCAAATCTAGCCGTTGCCCAACCACTCACATTTTTTGTGAATGTTGGATGATCTGGAGTGCACCATTTCGCACACACTAGATCATTCGGTGTGTACCTTGTCCAGACATTGTCCACTGCTAGCTGTCACTAGCCATTACTGCTCTGAAATGCTCCGGCCTTGTTCACACACCAGACCATCTGACGTGTGCAACCACGCCAAACAGACATTGAAACCTTCTCTGAAAAAATTGCTCCACTGAAGTTACTAAGTGAACACCGGACCATCCGATGAGTAATAATTGCATCTTCTGAAAATTTGCACATCTCCTGTGAAATGCTCCAGTGTTCTCTTCACTATAACACCAGACCATCCGGTGTAAGACTTGTGATTTTTGTAGTAAAAAATACTCTGGTGAGAGTAACTTTTTGATTGCTGGACCATCCGGTGTACTTATCATCTCTCTGACCTGATCCAAGAATGCTCCGGTGAGTTTAATTCACTGAACGCCAGACCATCCGATGAGAACAAATTTTTTTGAGCTTATCCAATTTGAACTTTCTTGAGCTCTAGCTTCTCAACATCTAAACCATGGGCTTCTCTGAGCTACCTAGTTCTAGAACTTCATATGTGTGCATCTAACCAAATCTAGACTCAACTAGGTCAAGCTACTACTCTTAGTCCCTCTTTATAGTTGTTTTTCAAAGAATAAGGGGGTGCCCTGTTAGGGGGTCCACACCTGCAAATGTCTAGCTGGCAGTTGATATTATCAAGACCGTGGCCCGATCACGCGACTAGGAAGGGCTCGCGTGACCAGTCCCTTGGTCGTAGAAGGAAACCCCACGACTAGTTCCCTGATCACAGGGCTGGTCGAGGGGAAGGTACTCACATAACCTGTCTAATTTCATTTAATGCCATCCACTCTAGCATTTTCCTTCCCAGGCATCCCCTCTCGACGAGCAAAGTCGTGGCTGGTGTAGAGGTGTAGTGTCTCATCCCGTAGCATTAAATACTATGGGATAGCCTAGCAGACAGGCGTGGCGCCATTGAGTGGATGGGACAGGGCCTGCAGGATGGCCAAGCAAGTGGGATGGTCTCATAGGCGAGCGTGCAACGCATGGTGACGGGACAAGGCGTATCGATCGACCAAAGTAGGGCGAACCTGCATACCCTTCGCCATCATAGGCTAGGAGTAGTTGGCTCCTGTGAGGAACCGTTCAAATAGTATTCTAATTAATCATTAAATCGATCATTTGCATAATCATGACTACAAAGATTAACCAGAATAATATCCCGGTAGTCCTGGCACATGTTTGGTGCCCAAGATCGAAACACATGCCTTTCCAACATAAGCATCACAACAAAGCTTAAAAAATAGCGAGTAATTAAATTATATTACAAGTTCTAAAGTATTTAACCATTTACAATAGTTTACATCAAAAGGGAGCTATGAGGATAAAGAACAGATTACCTCTTAACTAAACTAGAAACTACGCAGGGGAAGATTAACACTTATCAATACCAAAAGCTAGGTGAAGCCATATGCCCTTAGGCTCCACCCAAAAGCACGCCACACGAGTAGTTTGCACTACTCATTCCAGCCATCTACATCGGCAGGCGTGAAGTAGCCAAATACGAGCTCCTCCACACCGGTAGAACCTAAAAGAGCAGCGTGAGTATGAAGGTACTCGCAAGACTTATTCCATAATGGGTGCATATAATAACCCGACTCCAAGGATTATGCATTGAATCATTAGCAAGGAGTAGGCCGCAAGGTTAAGTAAATTCATAAGTGTATGCAACTTTAACACCTATGTGTGAGCAACTATACTTAACCACATAAACCTTTCTACTCTGTACCCGTTGACTTGCATATAAACGTAAATAGAACCATCTAATGGACATAACTGTAAATTGAACCATTTCAAACCCATATCATCCAACTATACCACACATCCCACATTCACAATTCTACGACTATTGCAAATGGACAGAAGCATGCTCATGACCGAGAGCGTGACAATTCAAATTGTTCTTACACCCTGCAAGGGGTACAACTTTACCCACACAACTCGAGGACCATACGACTTGAGTGACCACATAGGCCCACCCAAGGGGGTACTCGTGTCAACCTTTCCCAATTAGTCCCAATGATTTGAATCAGGCATCGCTCGATGCGAAGCCCACTTAGGTTCACTCCCAGAGCAACCACAAGTATCTCTACAAGCTTGCCTGCTCACACCATCGACGTGTAAGCCCAAATGATCACAGCTACAGAGGTATTCGACTTATCTTACTACTAGATCAACATGTGACTAGTATGGAAAGTGCTAGAGCCAACTACAACAACTGACAATGCTTAAACGATGCAAGCGGTCTATGACATCCGGGTTCCTCTCCCTAACTACACCGAGGAACTCCTCCGGTGCAGAAAATACCCCTAGCATTGCCCAAATCATGTCTCATCCTCACATCTCATACACCCACATCAATGTCATTATGTTTTGTAAATAATAAGTAAGCCCTAAGCTCGCGAACAACGGTTGAACAATTGCTCGTCTTCTACTGAGGACCTAAGCATTGCCGAGTATTTCGAATAACTCGTAAGTTAGACACCAATAATGTTCTCAAGGCTACAAGGATATGGGTCATCAACAACTCAAGGTAGAGGTAATGCAAATCAATCTAGGTTCTACCCATATAAACCTGACATCGACATCGCTAAATATGCAAACATACATAAGTGACAACTTATCAATTTAGACTCTATTCAATTCGAACCAAAGGGTGCAATATACTTAGATGCTTGCCTTGCTGCTCTGGTAGTTGCCTGATACTCTCGACGCAACACTTATAGAACTCCAGTAGATTGGCGACGCCTTTACTCACTTGGACCCGGCATCATGCTCTTTAAACGAATCGAGAATGCATTGCATAAATAATCAAACGATGGAAAAGTGTGCATATGATGCATGCTTTAATATTAATAGAGCTTCGTGTGTCAAAAATATATGCAAAAGACTGCCAAAAGATTAGGATTTCAAAGTTTGAAACCCCAGGCAAGGTAACTTAAGTATACATAGTCTTAAATGGCTGGCGGTTAGACTGATGTGGAAGTAGTTGTCTGACCGCCGACCTCCACAAGACTAGGGGAACGTTTTACATGGTTGTTCAGATGACATGCACAATCCAAACACGTAAAACCCCCAAAATGAATCTAGACCTAGCTTTCTTAGGGTTTTTCGGTCCAAATCAAAACAGCGGACGGCTAGAGCTAGGAATCGACGAGGAAACAGTAGGGGGATATTTGCCTCGGCGTAGAGGAACTTTGTATTGGATCGAAATCCTCCGAGGAAGCCTCGATCCACCGATTGGATTCCTGGAGGGTGATTTGGGCTCACTGAGGAAGAAACAGCTAGGAAACCCTTCCGGTGGGAAGGAAAGGGGGAAGAAGCTCAGAGAAGTCCTCCAGGAAGCTCGGGGGAGTTCCCACATTTGATCTCTGGCCTTCAAAAGCGATGAATAGGTCACACCCTCTCTCTAGGGTTTTGGCAAGGCAAGAGAGTGAGAGAGGCAATGAGAGAAGAGAGAGTAAGGGAGAGAGGCGATTGACCACTTAGGGGAGCCTTTGTGCGCTGGCGGTCAGATCGCAGGAGCGGTTTGGTGCTGAAAGTCTCATGCATTTTTCCTTTTTCTTATTCCTTTTCTTTTCTAATATCTATGAGGTCTCTCCTAACTAGCTTCTAAGCCATTTGCACTCTCAAATACTCATGTGTATACGCCGGGGCGGGGGGGGGGGGGGAGGGGGAATACGTGAAGGTTCAAAACACATAACTTTTGAAATGCATTTAAACTCGAATTGATTGCACAAAACATAATGCAACCATGATTAGGCATGTCTAATTACATAATTAAAATTTTGGGATGTAATAACTCTATCAGTGTTAGGACAGTCTCAGGGTTTGGCATGGTTTGTTTGTACGTACCCCTCTCCTCCTACTATATAATGTGAGGAGGTCCAAGCTTGTATGGGACATAACTCATTATGGAACAAGTTCATCCAAGGCAACTTCCCTCGGGCTTAAAAGTATCGAACCCCTTTGAGAGGCGATACCTTGAGATATACAAAGTCCTTAATATCAAGCACAAGTTCTCGTTGGTGGTGGTCCGCATAGCTCTTCTGTCAGGACTGAGCCATGAGGACACTTGTGAAAAGCCTGAACATGCTCTTTTTCCTCTTTGACCAAATTTGGGCCTAGAAAATCCCTTTCGCTGGATTCAGACCATTTCAATGTCGTTCGGCATCTTCGGCCATAGAGAGCTTCAAACGGTAATATTTCAATGCTCAACTAATAACTGTTGTTGTAGGAGAACTCGATGAATGGCAAGCAAATCTCCCACTTCTTCCCATAGGTGAGAACACAAGCTCGCAACATATCTTCTAAGATTTGATTCACCCTCTCAGTTTGACCATCGGTCAGAGGGTGGTAGGAGGTACTATGGAAGAGCTCAGTTACCATAGCTTCATGAAGGCTCCTCCAGAAATGTGAGGTAAACTAAGTGCCTCGATCGGAGATGATCTTCTTGGGAATCCCATGAAGGCAAACAATCTGAGTGAGGTACAACTCGACATATTGCTTGACCGAATACGTGGTCTTGACAGGAAAGAAATGAGCGGAATTTGTCAACCGGTCCACAATGACCTTAATTGAGTCATATCAATGAGAGATCTTCAGCAATCCTATAATGAAGTCCATTCCGATCTCCTCCCACTTGCAAGAGGCAATAGTCAAAGGTTGGAGCGTACTGGCTGGCTTAAGATGCTCGGCCTTCACTCTTCAATAGACATCACACTTCGCAACATATTGAGTGACTTATCGCTTCATGTGAGTCCACTAGAATCTTATCTTGAGGTCTTGGTACATCTTGGTACTTCCCAGATGAATGGATAAGAAAGAATCATGAGCTTCATCCAGAGTTTTCTTCCTCGGTGTACCAACCTTCAGAACCACTAGCCTCTTCCCAAACCACAAAATACCTTGACCATCCTCAGAAAAACATGTGGCCTTGCCTTCCTTCATTTTCTCTTGGATTTGGGCCTTGCCCTTGTCATCATTTTGAGCTTCCTTGATTACATGCAGGAGGGTGGACTTGATCTCCAAGTTTGCAAGAAATCCCTCCGGTACCATTTCGAGTCCAAGCCTTCGGAATTCATCACAAGCATTTATGGGCTTGACCATATGACAATTGCAATGAGCCTTTCAACTCAGTGCATCAGTGACCACATTCACCTTGCCGGGATGATAATGAACTTCTAGCTCAGAGTCTTTGATTAACTCAAGCCATCTTCTCTACCTCATGTTCAGATTAGCTTGAGTGAATATGTATTTGAGACTTTTATGGTCCGTATAGATGCAACATAAATTTTCTAGTAGATAGTGGTGCCAAATCTTCAAAGCGTGCACAACTGCCGCAAGCTCTAAGTCATGAGTTGGGTAGTTCTCCTCATAGCGCTTCAACTGGCACGAGGCATAAGCAACAGCTCGGCCTTCTTGCATAAGGACACATCCAATGCCTATGCGGGAAGCATCGTAATAGACGTCAAAACCCTTGTTTACTTCGGGTTGAGCCAGAACAGGATCGGTCTTGAGCAGTTTCTTCAAAGTTTGGAAAACTGACTCACATTCACTTGTCCACTCAAATACACTTTCTTACTTTAATTTCTCAATCATTGGCTTGAGAATCTTGAAGAAGTTCTCGATAATCAGGCTGTAATAACACACAAGTCCGAGAGAACTTTGAATGTCTGTGACATTCTTGGGTTGAACCCAATTAAGGACTTCTTGCACTTGGCTTGGATCAATGGCAACACCGTTCTCGGATAGCACATGCCCTAGAAAAACGACCTCCTTGAGCCAGAACTCGCAGTTGCTGAATTTGGCATATAGTTTGTGATGTTGAAGTTGGCCAAGAACAACACGGAGATGCTCAGAATGTTCTTCTTCAGTCTTGGAGTATATGAGAATATCATCAATGAAAACCACAATAAAGCCGTCTTTGGAATATCCTCTGGTCGGACCATTATTTGGTTATAGCTCAATCTCAAATCAATTTTAGGGAAAACCTGGGCACCGGTCAACTGATCGAACAGAATGTCAATCCGAGGAATCGAATACTTACTCTTGACAGTGACTTCATTCAATGGACGGTAATCAACACATATCCAAAGAGTTTGGTCCTTCTTCTTCACAAAGAGCATTGGGAATCCCCAGGGTGAGGAGTTCAAATGAATGAAACCCCTTGAGAGAAACTCCTAAATCTTCTTCTTCAATTCTGCTAATTCATTTGGCGACATCCGATAAGACCTCTTCGAAATTGAGGCCGTACCGTGTAAGAGAGTAATAGAGAATTCCACTGCCCTATCGGGTGGCAATCATGGCAATTCCTCTAGGAAGACATTAGGAAACTCACACACGACAGGAATGTTTAGGAGATCTGTGACTGTGACAACCTTCAGGACATAAAGACAAGGGTCGACGTCCTTAAGCTTCGAATGAATTTGGATGTCGAATAGACCATTAAGGGTGATGGTCCGCTGAGCACAATCAATGACAACCTTATTCTTGGTGAGCCAATTCATCCCCAATATGACGTCTATCCCCTTGGAGTCAATTACCAGTAAATTTGCAAAGAGGGATATCTTATTGATAACAATCAATGATTTAGACACATATTGATTAATAAGCATACTGGCTCCGGGTGCTTCTATGAGATAAGGTGTAGTGGTAGCGCTAACTTTCAACTCGTGACGCTGAGTATAGCTCCTCGTTATAAAAGAGTGAGAAGCCCCAGAATAAAAAAGAACGACAGCAGGAACAATGACGGAATTAAACTTCACAAGTAACATACCCATCAACACGTTGACACCCTCATGGGCTTCCTCGGTAGTGATGTAGTTGACTCGACCGTGCTTGGGGACTTACGTAGCTTTCGAGACTTGATGAGAGGAGGGCGCGGGTAGTGGTAGCCTTGGGGCAGTCACCACAGCTCTAGGTTTCGGGAAAGAACATTCCCGCACAAAGTGCCTGACGCACCCACAATTGTAACACGGGCCACCAGGGTCACCTGTCACACTTCCTTAATAACCGGTGGGTCTTGGAGGCTACCCTTCCAGAGCGAAGAAAGACGGACACCGCACCATCCACAATCGCTGTGGAGCTGTTGAAGCCGACATGTGAGATGGAGGAGGTTGTCTCCATCTGTGTACGTTTTGAGCTCCCGCCTATGGATAGCGACAGAACCCTACTGCGCTTCTTCTCCTCCTGGTGGTTCTTCAGCTTGAACTCGACAGTGAGGGAGGTGCTCACGAATTTATTGAAGTCAGCAAACTTGTGAGCCAACAAGCGGTCTTGCATCTTGGAAGAGAGACCGTTCACAAAGCGGTATTGCTTCTGCTTGTCGGTGTTGACCTCATCCGGCGTATACTGTGCAAGGTGGTTAAACATCTGCGCATACTCTATCACTGACCTGTCTCCCTGCTTGAGGTCCAGAAACACCCACCTTTCTGATCTCCATAATTCTCTTGGGAATATGATCATCATGGAAGGCTTTGTGGAACTCCGCCCAAGACACTTGGTGGTTGGCAGTGTGCATGGCCAGAAAGTTAGACCACAACACGCCAGCAGCACCCTGAAGCTGATGGGTGGCGAAGAGAGCCTTCTCGTGGTCCTCACACCAGAGAATCGTGAGCTTCTGCTCGATGGTTTGAAGCCAGTGGTCGGCATCAAGATGATCCTCAGCCTGCGTGAAAGTGGGCGGCTTAGTCCTAAGGAAATCCGAGAAGTCATCCCGGCGTCAGGCTCCACCTCCTCTGTTAGGGGCCATGTTACGCATGAGAGCTTCGAGGAGAGCCATCTGAGCTTGGCGGTTTTGCTCAATCTTCATTAAGACATCCATCATACTCGGCGGTGGAGGCGGTACAGGGTTATTCTCATTGGAACACTCAGGAAGATCTCCTAGACTTTGACGGGTTCTCATCCTATTAGAGATGGCAGAAAAAAAATGGTGAAAGGTTAAGCTCCGACTTGATGAAAATGGCACCGATTGAACCAAGGCAAATGATTTACACTAGAGCATTGTAATATAAGGAGAATGAATGATCAAAAGTGTAGTGCAACATATACGAGAACGTAGCCTAGCTCAACTCACAACACATTTTGTACAAGTGTCAGCAGTCAGACCACTGCCTGGCGGTCAGACCGCGGGCACCGGTGGTCAGATCGCTACCTGACGGTCTATTGGAGTATTGAGTAAGGGGGCTATCAGAGTATTGAGTAAGGGGTGGCCTAGCTAATGGGCCACACGAGAGATATGATGACCGACGGGGGATATTTTCTGAACCCTGGCCCATCACGTGACCAGGTCTAAGCTCGCATGACCAGTTCAGGTTTGCGTGACCAGCCTCCTTGTGATATTATGAGATCCCATGACCAGCCCTTGCTGGTCGTAGGGCCAGTCCTTACCTAACCCATCTAATCACATTTATTGCTATCTACTCAAGTGTTTTCCTTTCTCAGGCATCCCATCTAGTGAACAAAGTCATTGCCGAAGCGGTTGGGCACTGCCCATCCTATAGCATTAAATGCTATGGATGGGGCCTTGCAGGCCGGTGCAGCATCTCATGGTTGACGAGACAGTCCTGCAGAATGACCAGGCAAGTGGACAGTTTTGTAAGTAGACTCGCGGGGCACAGGGACAGGATGGCTTGGCAGACGATCTTACGGTGCACAGTGATGGAACAGGTCGGGCGGCCAGGGGAGGCAGGTGTGGAGGCATTTCACGATTAAGACAGGCACTCAAAGCTCTGTGGGCAAGTTGGGCTTATCCGGTTCTCCAAGATATGATCCAAGAGTAGAATATCTAGCCAGGCATGGGTCTGCTAATCGGGGTCCACTTGTAAGTTCTCCTTCTCTCTGGTATATAAAGAGAGGACCCAGTTTGTAAAAAAGGATTAGTAACCGATTCACAAGCACTCATAACAAAATAAATAGTACGTAAGTTTGTTATCCTTCAGGAGGCCTAAACCTGGATAACCCCGATGTTCTTGAGTTCAACACACACACACACACACACACACACACACACACACACACACACACACTTGGGACCGCTTATTCATCTGAGGGAGATCCAAGATTGGCGCTCTCTGTTAGATTCCTCTGGCGGTGCCACTCTACCGGATAATTGGAACAGCGACGGCGACGATTACTCTGGCTTTGAGCAACACTGTAGGTCCTCACCCTGGCCGAAACGCACGTAGTTCCACGACTCACCGGGGGATGGCAACACCGGAGGGGGCGGGTTGTGGAGGTCTCGGTGCTGTGGGTGGAGTGTTGTCTTCCCTCGCCGGCATTCAGAGGCTGATTGCCTCGTCGTCATTGGCGGTGCATTGTCCAGGCCGCCAACCTGTGATGTCACTGCCTTGGTCCCAAGCGGTCACACATATTGAAGTCTCTGATGATGAGCTAAGGCCTTGGTAACCGCGCTCTCACGTTGGAAAGCTCATAGAGGAAGCATTCCTTTTGGCTATCATCGTTAGGACTGTAGACTACAGACATGTGGAAGGCCTCAGATGGGGAGGAGATCAGCACATTGACTGAGAAACGAAGCACTTGAACAACAGTAAGCGAAAAAGGATGCTTGCAAGCCACGATCACACCACCTCTTGTACCAATAGCAGGTAGGAAAGAGTAGCCAGAAACTCTAGGGCCGCATGTCTCGTTTATAAGGAAACGATTGACAACCTTGAGCTTAGTCTCGAGCAGACATACAATTGAAGCATTGTGGTCTGAAACCATGGAATGGATGGTGTCCCGATGAGCCTTGAGATTAAGGTCACGAACATTCCAACTGAATATATTGAAATTATCCATGTGTGGAATAGCCACTTGAGACAGCTGTCTAACAGTTCGAGGACTCCGCCTCCAGTGCTGCAGACATGATAGGGACAGTTTAGGCGGGGAAGAGGTCTTGAATTACCCTCAAGTGTTGGTCAGTTAGGGGTTGCTCAAAAAGCTTGATCAGTGCTTGGTGAAACTATGGCGGTGCAGTCCCATCGTCTTTGAGAAGACCGAGGCGGCGCATAAGCAGTAACTCACCACGTTTGGATGGTCTGACGACAAGGAGTCTGGCTTGAGTGGCCAGGCGGTTGCTGCACCATGGCGCAAGTAATGGACGTGAGGCAGAAATGCCCCTGCAAGCCGGAGTAGCCAGAGGGGAGCGAATCTCCCTCGTGAGGCCTTGGAGGAAGGTGTGCACTGCCGGGGTGTCTGCGCCGATCGTAGGGGTGTCATCAGAGGGTGGGTTTTTGTTGTCAAGGTCCATGGCCACCGTGGTGTCCTGAAGACAAGGCACGGGAGAGCTATTGACGGTCTGACAAGCGGCATGGTGATGGGAGCCCATCTGGCCTGTAGCGATATGATGACCTGAGCAGACTTTGGGCCAGCAACAAAGGACTGTAGGGGGTGTGTTGCATTGGGTATGGCCCGTAGAGGCCATGGGAGGGGCGGCCGTGCTCTGCAGAGGAGTAGGCCCAAGCACCAGGCTGAGCTGAGGAACACGGACGATCGACTTGGCGTGGCGCTTATGTCTGGAGTACACTAGCAAGATGCTTCAACTTGCCAAAGGTTTGACATGGTACACTGGGGTTGTTGAGTCCTGGGGATGGAGCTCGAAGGTCATAGGATCAAAGGGTCTCTGGCAAGCAAGGTCACAGGTGGGCGGGAAGACAACAACAGGGTCAGGCGTCCCTGTCTGAACTGCGCTGAAGGTAATGAAGTGCCCGCCATGCTTGCCTGTAGATACATGTGAGAAAGTTATGCCTTGGGAGTCGCGCCGGGGTTTGAACCGAACTGAATGTCCATGGAAGCTGAGGAGGAATGCAGGACCCTAGCAGCCCATCGGACACCGTGAAGATGACCGTGCGCCTGCGAGGATGCCTGGGTCAGCGTAGGGTGAGCCACCGCTGCCCGAGACACCGTGGAAAGAGGCACAACGGGCCGAGGTGCCGCAAATCCAACAGGTTCGGATGTCGTAGGCTGAGGGGCCATGGCGACGGCTACCATAGACCAGGGAGCCATGGCCCAAGATGCCATATTCGCAGCCATGGAAGGAGGCAAAGGCAAGAACGATAGCCTCTACCCACGGGGAAGGCCAAGGGGACCCATGCCACTGGGAAGGACTCCGTCAAGGCCACCGCCCTTGACACCAGAAGAGGCAATACTGTCACTGCTGGAAGAGGAGGGTGCTCTGTACTCCGTCAGCGAGGAGAGGCGGATGGAAATATTGTAGCGCAAAGTCCTCGTCTCCATGATGAGCGGTGGGATGCCACCGAAGGGGCACTGCATATCCGGATCATCATAAGAAATGGTAAGGCCGGGCTCCGTCACCTCCATAATAACATGGCTAGGGATGTCGTCCGGATGATCGCGCCAAGCAACAACGTGGAACACAAAAAGGTCCACTTGATCAGCAATGGCAGAATCATCTTCCAGGCACTTAGCAGAACAATGATGACCGAGGAGGTATTAGGTCGTAGAAACGGACCAAGTGTGAGGGGGAACGCAATGGAAAGAGATGACAATGTGGTAGGTCAGAGCTCCGCCGGATGCATAGGCCAGCCTCGTCCACGGTCTGAAAAACCACAAGATGTCAGAAGATGAATGCCTGCCGCTTGCTGTCAGAATTGTGTCGAGGGTGGACTGAGAATGGCAGACGATGAGAAAGTTGTCGGGGAAGAAGGACGCCACGCTGAACTCATCCGCGGGAACACCAAAGACACCCGAAATAGTGTTAGACAACTCATGGACTTGGAAGCCATGACGTGCGCGATCCACGTAGGCAAGAAGTGCCCAACGAAGCTGAGACTCCTCTGCGGCAAATGAGTCAGACCATGGCACAAAGCACCGTTCAGCCGCGAGGGGTTGGCATGAGGTGACTGTGAGTTGGGAGCGAAGTGGTGGTGATGCGAGGACCATGGCTACCAGGGGGAAGCAGGAGGAGTGGATCCCATGGCCGCGAAACCGGCAGGGGTGAAGCCACCCGGATAGTGAAGCTAATGAGGCGGGGTGGCAGACCCGGCCGCAGAGCCAACCGGGGTGGCGTTGTTTGAAGGCACACGGTGAAACTATCGACGTTGGGCCGTCCCCTCAGAACCAGAGGAAGAGCTCTGTGGTCGTTTGCAATCTTAGCTTGATGGCCGAAGCCCTTGCAACGGAAGCACCTAGGAGGTAAGCGACAGTCGGTCCGGTAGTGTGTCCTAGACAAGCAGCTGAGGCAATGGCCATCCAGAGTAGCCGGCAAGCTGCGTTGTCTTTGTGCAGGGGGAAGGCGCACACTGCCGACCTTAGGTGCACTGGGAAGGTGATGACGGGTGACCAGGGTCCAGCCTTCGTCAGCAGCTTGGAGTTGGGGATGAGGTGGTGGTGGGGCAGTTGGCTTCTGGGGGGGGGGGGGTGGGCGACCAACCGAGATCATGGCCTTGGAAGGAGGCGGTGCCCGTCTCGCAGCAGCCATGAAGGAAGAAGCGAGGTGGTGGCATGGTGGGGGAAGGTCTGTGTCATGGAGAACAGACTTCTCTTTTTGCGCGGTGGAGAGCCGAGTAGCAACGGCGGTCGGCTCAGGCAGGGCCGGCCTTGAGGGGGGTCGAGCGGAGCAGCCGCCCCGGGCCCCCAAAACTGAGGGGCCCCTCCTCATGTAACTGTGTATAGTATGTATGTCTAACAGTTGATATGACAACAGATAGAATTAGGTCTAAAGTAATAGCTAGGCCTAGCAGTCCGCACGGTATAACGCAAGTGGCCTGGTTCCTCCAATCTATAGAAAATCAAGTGACTTGCCTGCCTAGCATATTTGGTTGTTTGCCTATTTCGTGTTTTCTTCCATTCAAACAGTCCAGTTTCATGCGTTCCGTGGGACCACGACTCCAAGGTGTCCCGCATGCCCGTAGTTTCGATCAAGTACATGCATCAGGCATTGCCATATGGGTTTTTTTCACTCGTATTTCTCCTCTATAGTTTCTACTCCACCTCAAATGGATCCAACCCTTGCTGAGATTGTATGTTTAAAATATGAAAAGGTCCCCGCTTGCTCTGGCTATCAACTGGTCCAGCGTTTGTACTGTGGTGCTGGCACCTGCGAGCAGAGAGCTTTAAAACTACTATAGCTGCAAGCTACCTGTTGCATGTATTGATAAGTAACTAGAGCTGCACGCAGCAAGTAGTATATAGGCATATGAGTATCTCTACCTAGCTAGCTTGAATTAACGTAAGCATACGTATGTGTACTCTGATCCCTCACAATTTTGTTCCCGCGAGAGTTTACGATAATTTTGTTCCAGCTTACCATAACAGATGCATTCCAAGTTGTTCAAGCTTATCGTAAATGCTTGTGGACTCTACCCAGAATATTATCTTTGTAATTGATATATAAATATTTCAATATTTATGTTGAATGAGGTCCCGCTTCTGGTTTCACCCCGGGCCACTAAAATCTCAGGGCCGGCTCTGGGCTCAGGAGGTGGTGGCAGAGGCGCTTGTCGGAGGGTGAACTCCTCTAGCAGGGATCCGGAGGGATCCCCTTTGAGATTCGGCCGGGGGGATGATTCTGAATTTGTTTTGCGGGAGAAATAAATGGGTGTAAATGCGATGGCAGGTGGAATGGAATGATCGGATGCAGAATGCAGTAAATCCACTGGGGGTTTTTAGACAGGTTCAGGCTGCACTGAGCGTAATACCCTACTCCTGTGTGGATGCTATAAATGCACTGAGAATATCACTCAGGGATGTTGCTGGTTACAAGGATGTTTGTGTATCTTAGAGCTTCGGGCTCCTTGTTCTTCGAAGATCTCAGATTCTATGCTTGTACTGAGTGTTCTCCTGTCTTCGATCTTCGTTCGGACTTCGGCTGTGCCTGAACCCCGCCTCTGTGTCCACCGGCTCCTCTTAAATACTCACCGGCGGTAGCGTGCCCCGAAAGGGAGGGCACGAGTTCCAAGGCACCATAAATAGAAAAGCAACCATTATGGGCTGCTGCACGAAGTGACGGCGGGGTTGAAAACGCGCCACCCGCCCGGTCTCGGTCGTCATGATGGCGTTCCGCAACGAGCGCCGCGAAGAGGGCCCACCGGGCAGCCACCGAGCAGCCCGACGTGCCCGTTCGGTCTTGTACGCCTGACGCAGCAGGGCGGCAGGCGGGGTGCCTCGGGCCTCGCGATGTTATCTCGAGGCGCGCCGGATGACGCGGGATGGGACCCGTGCATTAAATGTCCCCACGCCTCTTTGCCAAGCTGTTCTAGGGGCTGACACCGAGCGTGGCAGGAGCAGTTGGAAGTGACAGGCCACGCGCCCTCTTAAATGCGGCATCGGGCCTGTCACTGGTTGACACCTCACCGCTGGGCCTCTGTGGGGGCCACCGGTGAAGGACTTCTTAGGCCGTCGGGGAACCGAGTGCTCGGGAGTCACTGTTCACAGCCCCGAGTACTCTCTCCCGGATATGCCCTCTCTTGGCCCTCGGGGAACCGAGTGCCCGGGGGCCACTGTTCGTGACCCCGAGCACTCTCTCCCGGAAATTGACGGATCGAGTTCTCGGGGAACCGAGTGCTCGGAGGCCACTGCTCGTGACCCCGAGCACTCTCTCCCGGAACTGATTTCCTTTGGGTCTTCGGGGTACTCGGGTGCTCGGGGGCCGCTGCTCGCGGCCCCGAGCACCCCCCTTCCTGTTACTCGGTTCTTCTGGTCATCGGGGGACTTGAGTGCTCGGGGGCTACTGCTCGTGGCCCCGAGAACTCTCTTCCCGGCACTTGATCTTCTTGGGCTTCGGGGAGATGATCCCCGTGGGAGGTCGTCACGTGGCAACCTGCTGATCTGGCCTCGGGACTCAGGGACCCCTGGTTCTTGTGTCACCGACAATGCTGGAGAGACCTCAGCCGAGGAGGCAAAGAAAGGGGTATCATGGAACCACCGCTGGGCTTTCAATCTGCCCGCGGAGGTAGCCGGGTGGAAGGGAGTGGCAAAGGGTGAGAGTGGGGAGGCTGGTGAGGCTGCAGGCTGGGGGTCCAACGAAGGGCGGTTGTTGGACACCATGCTCGGAGTGACGACCGGCAGTAAGGTGGGAGGGGAGGGAGGTGGGGAGAGCTCCATCAAAAGTTTCACACTGTTTTGCCTCCAACGGCTTTCAGGGAGCCTCTGCTTCGCTTGCTTGCTCTGCTCCTGCTCCTGCTCACCTCAGGGGGCGATTGTGTCACTGACGGAGATAGGAGGGTTGCTGCAGGAGCGAGATGGCGGGGAAGAGCCGGCAGGACATCATGCCTTGGACGACAGCCTTGTGTCTGAGGTTCTGGGGAGCACGCTGGAGCCCATCAGAGTAGAGAGGGCGACTCTGCTGTGGACCGCTGGTGGACACAGCAAAACACCCAATAAGGCAGGAGGCAGGGGCACGTGAATATGCACGTAAAGCATTCTACATGGATGAACATGCTCTACCTAAAATAACCGATCAAATTCAGGCGGATTCCCAAAATACACAAGTTCTGCATGTCTTGATCACAAGTTTTTTTCCAGGGGATTGCTGTACTCTGGGCCCATCGAACATAAATGCAAAAGATATCTCTACTACTTTAAAAACACGTAGTACTACCTTCACGCGGTCTGCCTCCACGTCCTGGAGACTAACTTTAAATTTTACAAAAATTACCCATCTCATACCACTCAATAAATACTCGATTTCCTTCACCCGTTCGGCCTGCGCCCTGTCTCCCTGGCCCACCAACGCTGCGTCCCCCTCATCGCCTGGGCCATCATCACACGTCTTTGGACTGTCGTGCAAGGAGATCCACATCGGCGGGCACCAAGGGGTGGAAAAAACGAAAATACCCAGGCAACTATATTATCTGTTGTAAATGTTATGCTCCTATTACAACGTACCTGCATTAAACTAGTTAGCTAAGAAATATAAACAGCCAAGGGCAACTCACTTTCCTCCGGGAAATTAACGAATCCGCGAGCAATTACACGTGAATGAGTGCCATGAGAGGTATTAAACAAAGCAAATTAAGTCGCAATACCACACCAATTAATCTATCAAGTTGTTGTCGATCGTTCTACACTCTTTTCCTAAACGAATAGATACTAATAGCAATACGAGTATGATCATATAATTGCTTTATCGAATATATACATACATTATATATGTAGCACCTTAAATTAATAAATATGTCAAATTATCCATACAAAAACTAAAAACACAATCACATGCCATCCATCAGTATTTACCAAGTGATGGTCCATACTTAAAATATAGTTTACATAGTATACACGTCACGTGCAACCTATGAGATGGGAAAAAATTAGTATGATACCATGGTATGGAAATAAAGTAGTTGCAGAAAGTAAATTATCATCATATTCAAAACCACCAGTTTGGGGGGCGATTAAATTCGGCTGTATTGTACTCCTCAGTGGACATAAGCATTATCCGTCATGTAGATAGCAACTCTGCCTTAAACTCTACCCAAATTTACCCCGTCTATGTAGAAATGGTTGATCGTTGTCCTTGCAATATGGCATAAAACTCAGGGTCTTGCCACTCATAGACCCACTGAATAGGAGGCTCTGACTGAGCATCGGGGACAGGATAGTGGTACAGATACGATCCAGAACTACTCTCCATGTTATAGTTACTGGAATAGCTCTCACTATCTTGTGGTCTATCATGGCCACCCTAAATGACATGCCTTTGTGATGATGGGACACCGTGGTCCTAGTCCTATGTGGCATGCAAAAACTGACTCTCACCAGTGAATTGCACGGGAGCAACGACAGAGGATGGGCATGGAGGAACACCGCCTCCCTGACCGTCATCGTCAGTGCTATCTGTTTTTGAGTTATTGTCATTCGACTCTTGGTAAGTTGGGCTCTTTAGTTCACTATCCGTGCTCTCATCGCATTGCATTTGTCTTTTGCTCTTACCTTTAATCTTCTTGCTCTTCTTTGGATGCACCATTTGCTTCTTTCTCTTTCCCGCGTGTGTCACTTACCACTTTAGCAGCCCACCGTTGCAAATCTTGTGGGTTCACTGTCTATCACCAGGTGAGTTGGCAGGGATATGTCACTATCTGTGTCGTCCTCATCAAGCTCTAGGCAGCATTTGATCTACCATCTCCATCCAGTCTCGGAGCAGATTGTTCTCCGCGTTCAATGTGAGCTCCATAAGGCGCTGAAATGGATCATCATCAACAGTCGACCTGATGACTGCATCCGAATTATTCTGTATTCTCAGGTTATAGTTGACATATACCAACTTATGGAGCTTCTTGTAGCTTACACGGTTGCGAACTTTCATGTGGATAAATGCAAATGTACTCCAGTTCCTCTTACACCCACTAGATGAAGCTTACTAAGACACTAGGCGCTTGCAAGCATCGTTAGTGTAGGTGTAGACGAACCAAACATAGACCATCATTGCGCTGCAAGTAGGTAAAGTGATATAATGTCTAGAAAAGTAGATAAAGTGATGCAAAGGTTAAATATATCAACGCAATTCGTACCAGGTTGAGTCATGCCGTCACAAGCCATCTGTGAAGCAAGCGAATCAACGAACGACAGAGACTTTGTCCGATATATTTCAACCTCATTAAGTGCTTCCGCGGCAGTACTAACATCGGTCATCCTCTCGAATACCTCCTGGAGATCTTCGAACAAGTTTGGACCCGTGCCATACGCGTAGTGCGTGCAAGGGTTCAATGCGACCGTTGCAAGTTGATGATCAAAGCATTAGTACCATAAGCATTAGTACAACAAGAATGCAACTGGTAAGAGTGTATCATCGGCATTCATGTAGGTCCCAGTCGCTAGATCATGCATTCTGCGATCGATAATTGCCATGTACTTTTCAAAGGAATCCCTATCATTGTGATACAATGAATCATACTCTTGCTTGACAATGGTATACCTCAGTAGCACCTCACTCAATGTTGGTACCTTGTCTTGATTAGCAAATCGGAGGAAGACATACAATGGCTGAACGGAATTGATTACCATTTTAAGATTGTCCCACCATGGTAAGCTGGATAGGCAACTATGTGCATATCTTCTAATATCAGAACTAATGTAGCGAGACTGCTGGAGCTCATAGATGCCATCCATTGCATGAACCTATCCTTTTGGCGTAGAAAGCTTTCAAGAAATAGATAGTTTGTGCCAAATCTTGTGGCATTCCACCTCACCAACTCTCCACCAATTGCGGTCTTCATCATTTCATGTAGCTTTGAATGATTGTACAGCCATCGCGATATGGACCTCGCACTTTGAATGATAATATCGTGTTCTCTAAATTCACCAACTGATTTTAACATTAAATTTATCGTATGCGTCACACAAGGCTGCCACGCGATAGCAGAATATTCCCTTCTGAGAACTTGACAGGCCTTTTTATAGTTGGACCCATTATTAGTCACGATTTGCACAATATTTTGTGACCTCAAATCATTGACCACTACTCTTATCTCCTGCATAAACAAATCAACCAAATAAATATGCAACAATTGCAATACTATGTTACCAACTCAGCAAAACAATGTACCTTATTCAAATATTTTGTATCTTGACTGTAGCCAATTGCATCTACGGACTTGTGAAAAACATACGACCATTGCAATATATAAGGAAATTAATAATACTCATGTGCGTCGGTCCAGTCCAAAAATCACACATGATGATCACACCATAATCTGACCATTCTAGCTTCCACTTGTCAAATATCTTCTTTAATGCACTCTCGTTCTCGTCCAGGTACTTATCATCTATATCCCGGCCAGTTAGAGGTGGTACACCCTCTCCTGTTATAGAACAGATGGTCATAAGTCAAAAAGAAAGAAATATGATAACAATGAATTCATTACAAACTTAATCACTCACCCAATTTCTGTATTTTTTTTAGTGCAGTAACAAAGAGTGCATTGTCCGCCCTTCTACCAGAAATACCTGAAGTGTGGAAAAATTTGAACCATGCCAACAAACAAATAGCTTCCTTCGCTTTCTTTACCTTCGCACTCCATGACCTGGCGTCAATCCTCTGCTGCATAGGGGCTTTTGCTATAGTAACATTGTAATCTCTGACACTTGGTGGTAGCTCCCTGGTTGAAGATGCCCTCCTAAGCATCCTCTTTAACACATTACCTCCTCTGTCACTTCCACTGCCACCTCCATGCTCATATGACTCACCTATCCTCCTCCTGAACTCTTCCTCCTCCCTAGACTGAGCCATGATACGCTGCACCTGTTCCTCTTCCGTCTCCTCATTATTGCTTGTCAAATCTACTTGAACTCTTGTTGACTCTTGCCTCCGAAACCTCTCCTTAGACTTTCCCTTCCTCTTATCTCTTGCTCTATCTAGCTCATTTCTGAAATAATCACGCACATCTGGAGGCATCCTATCATAATGTATAACATTCGATCCGCGTCCTGCCAAATGTTCTTTCAACCTTGTGGCATCACTACCTTTCTTTTCCTTATTACAGTAATTGCACCTAAACCCCAAGGCCAAATTGTCCCCGTGCTACCACACACATCTCTATCCGCCATCGATTACTCGAAAACAACATATGTATCCTATTAGCACTCTACAAATTCCAACAGCGAGAAAACATTGAACAAAACCAACTACTAGGCGCTAACCAATGCTTTCGGACACTAACTAACCCTAACAAGTAACAACCTAAACACGGACCATAACGGCATAACTGACACTAACTAGTTTGTATTATCTCTGTTGGAAGAAGAAAACTCAATGGTTAACCTACTAATAATTATGTCCATGCATATTAAATTGATAAATATGTACTGTCATGTTGCTACTCATACACAAATGTCTCAAGAAACAATTAACTTGACCAATATTAACAACCCTTGCCAGTACAAGGTAACAACCGTGCGTATCGGGCTAAAAACCGATACAATAGGATCAATAACCGAGCGAATTGATCACTAAATTGTCCTAATCGACCACATAACGAATTGCCGACCTTCTAAGAATGATTACGGAACGAATTACATGAAAAATCGCTAGTATATGCACGGTTACCAAACGAAGAGCTTAAAAAATCGCTCGGCATCAAGCGCTCCGCACTGCTCTTCGAAGGTGGACGGTAACCTCTCAAATGCGATTGGTTACCGACGCTAATCGCTCGATAACCGAAGCTTCAATGCCGGATTTCTGCAGCATTGTCACGGATCTGGCTGGTCGGGCGACGAATCTTCAATTTTTCTATGGACAAACGCGAGGGGAAAGTGAGCTATGCACCGACACGAGCTAAACGCCGACTTTCCCTATCCATTTGAGTTGGGCCAAAACGGGTTGATTGCACTGTGCATTCGGCCTCTTTCGGCCTTTTATTCATTTTCGGCCTTTTTACGAACTCCCAATCTTTGAGCAGCTATTTGATGATGCAAACTATATTTTTTCAAAAATTCTTTTCACAGATAGTCTTAGAATTACCTCAGTTTTTCTGGATTTTTTTTTTCTGTTTTTTGAGTTTTTCAAAATATTGATTACCGAGCGTATTATGAAACCGAGCCGGACAGGTAAAATCGGTTACCGCAAATTTCAAGCAGTAACCGACGCATTTTTTTACCCTGGTCGATGGGCGGAGGCGCCAGACAAGGGAGGGGCAGTACATGTGGTGTGGCATGGCGGGGTTCGGTGTGGCGCGCGTGGCGCACGACAGCAGGTTTGTTTCCTGCCCGGAGGCGGCACGCCGTTCGAAACCCGGCGCGTCACGACCGCCCCTCTATCGCTCCTCCGTCCCCCGACCCGGTGTGCCGACCTCTTCCTGTGGTGTTCCGGCCCGAGTGCGATCGGCCCATGTGAACCCAATGCCTCGCTACACGGGAGCAAGTGCGACGCCATGTTTCAAACTTCAAACGCGTCATCTCGCACTTCACTTCACATTACAGCGGTCACAGATGCACACGGTCTTCCATATATACAGTTTTGTTCATTGCTACCTCCAGAAATAATAGATGTATTTTTTAGAAAAATCAAATTTTATATATTTTGATTAACATTTAATTAAATTATAAGAATGTCAATGTATAAAAATTATACAACTATAATTATAATTTAAAATGATTTTATAATATATATTTTTGTAGCTATAAATAATATATTTTATGAAAAAATCTTAATCAAAATCTAACTTTAAAGATGGGCTAAAAAATACGTATATTATTTCTAAATGGAGAGAGAATTTCTACTTTCTACTCATAATTGTGTGGCATTTTAGATCATGGGCTCGTGGCACATGCCCTTACTATGAGCAAGGGTATAGCAGGAAACATTATGAAACATTCCCTCAAAAACTTAAAACGTCATAAATAAAGTTTAAAACATCATATATTTAGAGGGAGTTTTAGAATATGTTTATAGATTCAATAAATTTATGATAGTATGAAACTATTTTTCTAGACAAAGCTAAACATACTATTTTAATATTTCAAACTAATAAATATTTTAAAAATTATTATTAGTCAAAGTTTTAAAAATTTGATTAAATCTTATTTAAAATATTATGTTTTTTATGGAAAAAAATAGAATACACAGCAGGCAAGATGTCCTACCAAGTAGCAACTTATACACAGGGTGGTCTTTCATGCAGGCGTCTTATAGAATTTTCTTCTCAACTGAAGAATACCTTTCGAAAGACCCACTCTCTTCATACGACACGTGTCCCCTACTCTCTCTCCTGCAGACGCGTTAGTCATTAGATCAAAGAAGGGACGGCGTGAATCAGAGTCTCGCGAGGGTCTTTCGTGCTGGGTTTTATAAAATTTCCCTTCTAACGGAAAGAGATTTTATAAGAGCCGATCTTTCGAAAGACCCACTCTCCGCGCAGACTAGTGTCTCTTGCTCTCTCTTCTACATACACACCAATTGTTAAATTAAAGAAAAAATAATATAAATTAAAAATCTCACAGGAGTCTTTCACAAGTTTTATAGAATTTACTTCCTTCTGCAACCGTTGCAATTGCTGCGTCCGCCACTAATACCAATGGTACAACCAAATAACACAATTCACGCAACTTCCGATGCCACTGGGTACTTGCCGTCGGCGTCATCCATCTTCTTGCTTACGAGCTCTGCCGCATCAAGAACCATGTCCTCCTCCCTCGTCTTCTGCGCGAGCTCGGTGACGTGCCGGACCATGTCCTTCAAATCGGTGTTCGACGACCCGCCGTCCGCCATCGCGACCCTCGCCTTCGCGGCGAGCTCCTTCGCCCTCGCCCGCCGCGCCGAGCCCGCGGGACCCTCGTCCA
Organism: Phragmites australis; assembly: GCF_958298935.1. Lineage (NCBI taxonomy): Eukaryota > Viridiplantae > Streptophyta > Magnoliopsida > Poales > Poaceae > Phragmites > Phragmites australis. Next base: position 5,893,956 of record NC_084929.1, read on the forward strand.
TCAGCTCGGCCACCGCCCTCTCCACGTCCTCCCTCCCGACCTGCACCTCCAGTAGCTCCCTGGGGTTCACGAGCTTTACGTGCGTGGACGGCACCTTCGCGCCGGCGCGGACACCGACGCCGAGCACGTCCACGACCAGCGCCTCGTTCAGGAACTGGTCGGCGAAGTGTGGCCATGTCAGAAGAGGCACGCCGTGGGAGAGGCCCTCTAGCGTCGAATTCCACCCGCCGTGCGTCAGGAAGCCGCCGACAGCAGGGTGCGACAGGATAGTCATCTGCGGCGCCCAACCGCGGATGACGAGCCCGCGGTCCTTCAACCGAGCCTCGAGCCCATCGTCGAGGCCAGCGGACTCTTTGACCGCCCAAATGAACGGCCGGCGCGACGCCTCCAGGCCGGCGGCGAGCTCGGCGACCTGAGGCGGGAACAGGCGGGCGATACTGCCGAAGCTGACGAAGACCACGGACGCCGCCGGCCGCGCGTCGAGCCAAGAGACGATGCGGCTGACGTCCACGGCCGCACGGTTGCCTCTCGCGGCCCTTGTGTTGGCGTCCGTGTTCAGGAGGCAGAGCGGCCCGACAGCCCACACCTTCTGGCCGAGCGCCGCCGCGTAGCGCTCGACGAACGCGCCCTCCAATGCCGCACACGTGTTCAACAGCAGGCCGTCGGCGGTGGCCTCGGCGTCGAGCGTGTCACGCCGGTGCTTCTCCATCCCGGGCCACTGGAAGAGCCCGAGCGACGTCGCCCTGTTAACCACGGTGCGCACGGGGAAGTCCGGCACCTCGAACGGCTCGAAGTCGCCGGCGGCGCGGTCGTACGCGCCGTGCTTGGCCAGGTTGTGCACGGCGAGGATGTAGATCGCGGACGGGCCGTGGAAAACGAACCGCGGGACGCCGAGCCGACGCGCGACGTCGGCCGTCCACGGGTTGAACGAGTCGGCGACGAGGCAGTCGGGGCGCCGGGGCAGCGACCGGAGGTACGCCTCGAGCGGCGCGGCGAGCAGCCAGACGGCGTCGTAGAAGGCGATGATGTGGGACACGTCCGTCACCATGTCTGCGTTCTCGCAGCCCACGGGCAGACCCATCGCGGGCCCCGGGAACGCGAGCTCGGCGAAGTCGACGGCGAGCCCCGCCCGCGCGGCGTGCTCCAGGGCGGCCCTGTTGCGCGCGGCGTTCACGGGCGTCAGCACGACGGTGACGCGCGCGCCGTGGCCGGCGATGAGGCGCGCCAGGTCCAGCATGGGGAGCACGTGGCCCTGTGCCAGGAGCGGCACCAGCACGAATTGGAGCGCCGCCGCCATGGCACTGCTACTGCCGTTGCCTTGTCAGTAATAGTGCTACTACTACAAGTATGCACTCCTCCGCTAGCTGTGATAAACTCCATGCTCGAAGTATATACTGCCTCTGAGGGTTCTAAGATTAGTTGGTTACCGATCGATAACCGTGATTACCGAGCTTATCAATTTGTACCGATTTTATAATACTATTGGTTCTCGAATTTAAATTAAAAAACTAGAAAACTAAAAATCGTAAAAAATCAAAAAAGTCCTTAAAAACTAGAGATAATTCTAAGACCTTCTGTAATTTTTTTTATAAAAATAATATCGTCTGCATCATATTTTATAGGAAGAAAGTTTGAAAAAAAGAGAAAAAAATTGAAGCGTATAGCTCATTTATTAACTTAGGTTAAGTAAAAGCTTAACATGTCAACACATATTTTTTTAGGCGTATCTTAAGAGAATCTTTAAAATTGGTTTCACTTTATTTAGAGTTTTATTAATTTCTCCATAGTTTTTTAAAAGTTTACCAGCAGAAAGTGAACATATTAAGAAACATCATTGTAATTAATTTTTTCATATCTACTATTATTTTTCCTACATAAAGTATAGTATAAGTAAACTAATAAAAGTGATTTCGCTAATTTTAGAGGTGTGATGGGTTAGTTATGAATTAATCTAGTTGCAACACATTTACACAATCCTGCATATTACAATAACTATTTCATAAATTCATGTATTTCTAAAAGATATCATGTAAGAAGACTAACAAAATTGGTTTTATGATTTTTGGATTAGCAAAGAGTTAACTATGCATTTAACTAGGTTTAGCAAATACATTTTCTCATAGAAAATATTCAATTTTATTATGAGTATAAATATTTTTAGCATGTAGATCATATTTCAAGAAAACCAACAAAATTTGCTTCACTTGATTTGAAGCTCACATGAATTAGTTATTAATTTTACAAGGTTAAACTATTTTTTTGGTTTTTTTAATTTCACCGGTTACCGAGAAATGCGCTCGGTAAAACATAGATACGCTCGGTAAATCAGGAAATTCGACCGGTTACCGGTGAATGTGGTCAATATGGGAAATGCGGAAAACCGATTAATAAATCGGTATTCGGTTGCTTACCGGTGGAATTCGACCGGTTACCGACCGGTCAATTTGGTCTGAATTTACCCAAATTGCAATTTTGACCGAATGAATTTATCCAAAATCTCACTAAAATTTGACCGATTTCATGTAACCGTGCATTTCGTATTACCGCCGGAGACCAGTTTCCAAGCTCCAAACGTAAACCTTGCCTACGTATCGTCTAGGACATGAGACATGGGCAAAGAATCAGACAAACACAAGAGCGACAACGAGTGCTCCAGTCTTCTGGAAGATGCAAGAATAAAATAACGGGGACAGCGACTTTCAGCATCAGTGGGCAGCTGGGCACACGGCAGTGGACGCACCAAAAGTAAGTGTGACTGGTTGCGCAGTGGCAGTCAGCTGTTGCTCATCGCTCATTGACGCCTGTTAGAACAGGGGGTGAGACAAGAGGAAATGGAAGGTATGGATTCAGATTATAGTTACGTGTTCCAGAAAATTCTTGTATAATTTGTGAAAGAAAGTTCACATTCATCGAGAAAAAAACCGCGAAAAGCTACGCAAACTGTAAATAGCATCTGTTTACTGAATTGCTGGTTGAGGATCAACACAAGGTTACATTGCACTGCTGAACTTCTCTCAGATTTTGCTGTTGCTTGAGAATCTGAGCAGATCATTTTTCAGAGGAGCTCTTTCCATTGCAATTGCAGGAACTAACGTTTCTGCTTTCCCGAGGATTCTCATGAACCATACAAAACGGCACAGAAAAGGTCTAAATTTTGGAAGCATTCAGTATCTTTCTATACTGTTTGGATGCATAGACTAGAAGGCTGGAGGTGTAGTGAACAACAGAAAAGGACAGCCATGTCGTGAAAGCTTCACCAGCTTTCGGTCCTAGGACAGCTACTCATCAGCTATCTAATTTGGCAATAGAGACCGGCACAATCTACTGGTTGCGATTCAATTCTGTTCCGGTAAGATTCACTGTTTTATCTCAAGTCGTTTGTTTGTTTCAACCATATTCTTTTGGAAAGATTAACTATACTGATTTTAGGAGAAAAAGAATCCTAGAGCTACGCCTTTTTCTAGGGAGAAAACCATGGAGCTACAATTACTTATGATTCAGTCTAAGCACCCTAGCTAATTCGATAATTTCTTTGCACTGAGAATATGTCACTTATTTCTACGCATGCTGTGACGTGTTATCCTCATCAAGCCATTCAAACATGTTTTCAGAATGGAACTGGTGAAATGACATTAGGTCGGGTCTAACTGCAGATAGCCATTAAAGTGGTTCAATGGAAAACTAAAGCAACTCATGGTTTATCCCTAATAAAAATGTTTTCGAAGTCGAAAACTAAAGCAACTCATGGTTTCTCCCTAATAAAAATGTCTTCGAAGTTTCTCTTGACTTACATTAGACTTTACTTGAGCAACCAACCGAAGCGCTGCTCGGTTCGATGCATGAGCTGAAATGTTTTATATCAGTCCACAGAAAGTCTACCAACTTGTACCCAAGTCTACATTTCATTGACGTATTTGCCATTTATTTCAATGTTTTTTTAAGACAACTCGGTAGGGCAAGTTGCTCGCCTGTTATGCATGTCTGGCAGCTACCTCCAACTACTCTAAATTTCCTGAACTTTTGGCCCATTGGAGTGCAGCTGAGCTCGACGATCTTCACGCAGATAATTTTTCCACCGATACCAAGAGAGAAGAATACAACTGCAGCCACAATGGTTCAGAGAAGATGAACTTCCACTGATTGAAAGAAATGTTAGCAGAAATACTGGATCCCAATGGTTTATAAAAGATTTAGTCATGTCACATAGTCTCCTTTTTGTCATTTTCTGCATTTGGATCTTATTATTTGTATATTTACGACAATCAACTGTCAACACAACCATATAGTCCAAAGTCCATCTAAGTACTTTTGGGTTCAATAAATAATACACATCAGTTTCTTTCACCCTTAGTGCAATTTTTAACTTCAAACAGATTGATGGAGAATAAACCATGTATGTTAGTACCCCTAGCAGTCTATACTAATACAAAAAGCACAGTTGGTTAGGGAACTTTTGATCTCCACCATCCATAGCCTTTTATTGCAGGGCTACGTATGCAAATTTGTTCTCCCTTACAATTAAGGAACTAAATAATGCTCCATCTACATCTATACTAATATAAAAAAACATGAGTTGGATGGGGAACTTTTGATCTCCCCTAAAATTAAGGAACTAATTAATGCCCCCTCTATAAATTACATCATTTATCACCCCCTAAAATGAAGGATCTAATTCCTATTCCCTCCATATATTACTGGATCGGTCATGATCTAAAGTTGGTTCGCCTAAATTTTAGGGACTAATCTTTGCTTTCCTTTATAAATTAATTTATTCATCCTATTTTCCTCTAAAATTAAGGAGCTAATATCCGTTGTGAATTTTTTGCTCCTTGTCATTAATCACAGTGCCTCCTATCGATCTCTTTCGATATTCTGCTTCCTCCATCAAGCCCTTTCCATCTCTTCAGGTCCATGCTCCTCATCCTCACGAACGTGGTACCCTACTTTGCATCCCCGCACCTCCCGCATGATCCCGCCTCGGATGCCTACTGCCATAGTGAGTATGGTGTCTGCAAGCCTCATGCTATGGCCCTTGTCTACGGCGCTCCGCATTTGTCGCCGCCACACGCTTGCTGCTGCTCCGCACCTCCCGCACATGCCCCTATTATGCACCCATCCAATGCCTTCCTCGCTTGCCGCCACAGTGAGGAAGACCATTACCAGCTAGAAATCAATTGATTGAAACAATACAAGGCTGTTATACATTTTCTAAGTTACATAGCTTTCTATTGGTCCATTTCCTGTCTAGATTTTATGTTCTCTATACCGTCGGGTTAGTTCGTTCATTGTCTTGCATATTAATGTATCATGGTTCTTGGTTATGTGTAGGATATCAATGTACTCATCTGTGCTTTACATTGTGGTTACGGATATAGAGAGATGGTGATAGAGTGTCCTTTTGGTTCTGATGGCATCATGGCAAGGATTGTATGCTAGAGAGCCAATCTACATGTGTGGTGATTTTTGCAAAAAAAGATAAAGGTTAAATATGATGGATAATGCCAGATTATTGAAACAAGAATATTTTGTCCCTGAAAACAACAATTATCATTGCGTAGAAAACTCTAACATTAATTTTGAAACAATGTCTTTTCTATTTATTCTTGAGTTTGGTGAAATGACATCTCTTTTGGCTTAGCATTCTTTTATCAGGTATCTAGTTGACCCATGCTAAGTGGTTGTTACATTTCTTTGCCCATATTTGCACATGCACGGACTTTTCTTAATATTTAGATGTATTGTCCTGCTTGTTTTAATCCTAACATGTTTGGTTTTCACACTGGCAAATGAAGTAGTTGCATTTTATGATGATAAGGATTTTTAGTATTGCACCTTAGAAAAATAAAGAAAATGTAATTAAGAGATTATTATGTGATATTGATGTTGTGTTACTTATTCAATGCATTGTATTGGATTAATTGGAATAGGGAAACCTGGTTTCATTATTCAAGTTACTAGTGGTTAGCTACAAGGAGGTTTGAGGCAATACAAATGCTAATATTGCCTCTTGATCTTAGATACCTATCTCAATGATAATGGTTGTAAGAGTAAGACTGGTATATTCGATACGAATTTTCAGTAAGATACATTACTAGGTTTGGTGTTATCAGTAACTATCTTGCTGTAGACTTCTGTGATATATGTTTAATAATGTTTAAAACACTCCCCCACATTGTCCTTTTATTTGCTCTTTAAAACTGCTTAATATCATGAAACAATATCAGTTCATCTTCATTCATCTATATCCAAAGTTGGGATGATTTTCTTTGATTAATGTGACGATTCGAAGTGTATTTATGAATTGTAACTTTTTTCTATAAATTATGTAGTCATTTTTATTGGGCCAATTGAACTGGGATCCAAAATTGTAGCCTGATGGCATAGGGCTCTTCCTGTTCAGTTTGTAGTCAAAGTGTAAATTATCCATTATGCATTTTTCAATGTATAGCTAATTGAATAAAACTTCTATACCTAACTGGTTACGAATTATATCTGTCCTAGAAGTTCACGTAGCAATGTAATTTCATCTCTTATATAAAACATGTTCTGATAATTAACATAGGCCAACTATACTGAAATGTTAACAATTCATTTAACTAATAAAATAATGATTCATTTACGTTTGTCCTGGAAGTTAAGTTTCCTTTTTATCTCAGTATACATTATCTCTTTGATGTCTCTTTGATGTTCAGCTTAATAATGTTTAAATAATAGCTTATGCATGGATAACTAGATATGTATGTCATAGTTATTTTAGTGACATGGATTCCATGTGCATGCTGACTTTTGAAACTAATACCACGTGGATTTCACAGTATGAAGTGACATGCATTGTGTGACATTGCTAATCATAAACTCACATATATTCTGTAATACAATGCATGTGTTCATTGTACCAATATGTTTATTTTGATACATCTCTCAAGATCTGGTTCTGTTGTACTTTTGTGATTCTAAATTGAATATATTTTGCATTGACTTGGTTAATTTAAAGCTCAAAGATCTACATATGTGTGTGTTTGTCTTAATTAGTTTAAATATTTAGCACACAGAGGTGATTGAGAAGATAGTGGATATGATTTGTGATGAGACGACAAGTATGTGTAGAAGTCATCTATACCAATTTGAATTATCCAATCATTTCTCATTTGTTTGTCCCATTTCAATGGTTAACACATGGATATGTCAACATATTGAATTATTTGATATTTTCTTTGACTATGGATGCCATGTTAGTGTACATAGTGGTGGAGTAGTTGCATTATTAAAAAGCCTTTAGGTTGGCCCCTTAAGTGCAACATCAATATCTTGTTCACTTTATAGTTCTTGACCTAAAGGTGCTTTAGCAGCTATTGACAATGCATGTACAAAATTGAAGCGATACATTCAAAATTATTTGCTTTCTTTCCAAATTGAACAATCATTTTTGTCACTTGGATTTTTTGTCACTTGAAGATCTAAATAGCATGATTCATGTTTTATCATGGTCACCTTGTATCCATTGGGAATAGGTCATATTATTACTCACTAGGCTAGATGAAGAAATTTTTTAGTGTTCTGGTTGTTTTTTTAAGAAAGTGATGTTATAGTGACCCAAGATTGAAGAAAGGGACGTCTATTTCACTATAATTGATACTCCTGAGTATTGACTCTGTGGAGTGGTGCCTTTTCTTTTCTTGCTTGGCCTGAATTGTGCTACTGTTTCTTTTAAAGTTAACATCATTGATTCGATATATAGGATTGTATTGTACTCTATTTGCTTGATAAGACATGTAGATTCGAGACAAATCCTATGAATTTGTGTAAATATTTTGATGATAGTGGGGGTAGTCGTGAGGATGATAATAAATGTGTCGATTATTGGTGAATCGCTAATCTTACGAATTTATGGGGATGCTTCGAGTAGACGAATCATAGGAAAACATATGGGGGTTTTTATACAGGTTCAGACCTCCCTGAGGATCATAGCGCTATGTCTTATTTATCTTATATTGATTTGAGCATGTTACAAGGGGGTGTGTAGCTAGCCTAGATGGATTTAAACCTAGTCGGTGACTTTCTTGCTTGGCGTTAGGTGTCTTCTGGCTTGTAGTGACTTGTTCAACTTATGCAACTTCTAATCGCTTGTCCTCCACAGGGGCCCCATGCTCTGTATATAGGGGAGATATCGTATGTCCTCTAGAGTCTTCCTTCCTGTTCTTACAGATAAACTTTCCTATTTATAGGATACCCTGGGTACCTACGGGTGATTTCCTTTCATCCAGGGATCTCCTTTCCAGAAATAGAGATATGCCCCGAGAATTATGAAAAACCCTAGGATATTCGGATATGGTAGTTATCCAGTCATCATCATCAAGCCCCCCATCAGTACGTGAAATAAGGTTTCGACATGTGAACTACATGGCCAACAAAGATAAGCTTTTTATTCAACCGTGTCATCGAGTAAGACTTGGATTTCCAATTAGGATGATGCATCTAACCAAGTTCTTTGGGTTCTCAGATCATCTACTCAGGATTCCAAATGCCTCTGAGTTCTCAAGTGAGTCCTCAAGAAGGTGTTCCGTCCGAGTAGGTTTTCTGTTTACCTTGTCCCCGTGAGATAGGGAGGAAAAACTTGTCACTAGTTGGGTTTGAAAGCTGGATCATCGTAGCGGAGATTTTGGGTAGTGGTGAGAATCTTTTACCTAGCAGAAATTCATGATTATAGTGGAAAATACGCACACTACGCTACGCGGCGTGGTGTGCTGAGCTCCTTGGTCCAATGCTCCAATTGCTCTGCATGCGCTGGGAATTAAATGTGATGTGACAGTAAAGCATGAGATCGTGACCTTGAGTCGTGCCATGGGATCAGTCGAAGAGACGTCCCCGAGCACTGTCACCGTGTATAAAAACAGAGTGGGAACGCACTTCACCGTTCACCCACCATCATCATTTTCCTTTCGTTATCCTCTTCGTGCTCCTCACTCCTTTGCCTCCAAAACCCCCTAAGAACCCTCCTCCCCAAATCCCTTCATTACCATGGACCGGAAGAAAGTTGAGAAGGAGAGCTCCAACACCGACGAGATGGCGAACATGATCCTGGCTGTCACGTCCCAAATTCTATAATCACATAATTAAGCATAAATATGCTTCTTAAACATTATGTTTAATTTTGTGTAATTTTGTTTTATAACTCTAGCGCAATTCGTTTCATGTCAATTGGATGAGAGAATCAAATTTGGGAGAAAAAAGGATCGAATTCGCAGTCAAAATGTCCTTTTTCCCTAATACATGGGCCCCACATGTGGGTCAACCACCCCACTCACTCCCTTAGAGCAGCCCCACCTGCTCCTCTCTCTCTCCTCCTCACTCCCACCCGTGCTCCCCACCAGGCAAGGCAAAGGGATCAAGAGCTCTCTCTCCCTCTCACATCCTCTCTTATTCTCTCCCAAAATCCGAGCTCAAGAGAAGGATTCGAGGTGAGTATGTGGTACCATTACGATCACAAGCTCACAAGCATTTCATTCCTCCAATTTGTTTGCTCATTCCCGAAGGATTTGAGCTGATTTGGATGTCTTTTGGTGTTAGGGTTGAAAAGTGAAGAACGCCAGAATTCTTCAATTTCCCACCATTTTCTTCATCACCCGGTGGCCACTAACCTTCACAAGTGTTGTGGGTAAGTCCCTTAGGCTCCCCATGGTAGGAATTCGTGATTCGATTGGTCGATTTCGCAAAAGAGTGAAATTCATAAGTTTTTGTGAGTTTAACCCTAAATTGAGGAATTAGATGAATTTGAGTTAGGAATGGAGTTGCTAGGTTGTTAAGTGAGTTCTAGAACCCTTGAACTAGCTCAAACATGTTCCATTTTGGATTGGAGAAGATTGCAAATTAAACTGGGCATTTTTCGGCTCAAAATGGGCGTTTCTGGGCCTAAAACCGGAGTTTCTGGACTAGTCCGGAGTCTCCAGGTGAGCCCCAGCCGAAAACAACAGAGAGACGCTGCCGGAGAGTCACCCGGAGTATCCGGGTGCACTGTTTATCAGAGGATTTTTCTCCTCTAGTGATAACTTGTAAAATTCATAATTAATTTATACGAAGTCCAAAAATCATGAAACTAATTTTGTTGGTTTCATTGTAACATCCTATACCTGATAAAAATATCTCCATCCTGAAAATAATTAATTAACGTTTTGAGGCTAATTAATTAGGCTTAACCTTCATTAATTCACCATTAATCCTTTACAAATCTAAAATGGATGAAACCAATTTTTCTAGTCTTCTTATGACTTGTGATAGCTACTAAAAATGTCTCCCTACATTTTAGAGCATATTTTCATGGCTTTTCATTGTTTGCACCTTGTGACTTACATTGTTGCATTTCATTTATGCTTATCATTGCACGCTTATGTTTCTTAGAGCACTCCGATCCATTGATCCCGGAGACCGAAGTCGATCCCGAGGCGCTGCACCTTTGTGAACCAGTGCATCAAGGCAAGCATCTATCATATTGAACCCTGTTAGTTGAATGGAATAAAGTCTAAATATTGATAAGTTATGCTTATGTATATGTTTGCATGTATAGGAAGTCGATGTCGGGCTTTTAAGGGTAGAACCTATGTTGATCGCATTGTCTCTACCTTGAATTATTGTTGATCTATATCCTTGTAGCCTGGGTTTGTTCATGATAAGGTCGAACTTAAAAGTGATGCGAGATGCTTAGCAATGCATATGTCCTCGGTAGAAGTCGAGCAGTGGAACGTCCCATCATTCGCGAGCTATAAGTTAAATTACTTTCAATGGTTACCGTGTTGGGTTTTTGGTGTTGGTTGGTCGAGTGGTGAGTATGAGACGAGATGTGGGCGGTGTTAGGGGTGTCATCTGCCCTCAAGGGAAGTCCAGGGATAGTTCGGGAAGGGAACCCGGACACCGTAGGCCGCTTGCATCATTTAAGGCCGATCGTCGGGGTAGTTGGCTTTAGCACTTACCTTACTCACCACATGCCGATCTAATGGTAAGGCGAGCCGAATACCTTCGCAGATGTGGCTTTGTGGGCGTGAACATCGACGGTGTGAGCGAGCGGGCTTGTAAGCGGTACTAGTTTGCTCCAGGAGTAGTTCTAGTATCACCGCACCGAGTGATGCATGCCCCCACATGGTTGGGGCTGGTTGGGAAAGGTTGTCACGCCCTTGTGTGCACTTTGGCCGGTGGCACAAGTCGTATGGTCCTCGTGTCGTGTGGGTCTAGGAGTATCCCCCTGCAGAGTGTATAAACAGTTTGAACTACCGCGCTCTCGGTCATGAGCATGCTATTGTTTCATTTGCACCCAGTCGTAGAGTTCTCGTGGTTGGTTCGGTTGTATGGTTTAGATATATGGTTTGTGGTTCGAATATGTGGTTTGTGGTTCGAATATGTGGGAGGTGGTCGAGATGGTACTTGTTATACATTGATACTAATGTGGTTTCAGTTTCATATGATCAGTTGGTAGTTGCAGGGTAATTTCATATATGTTGGTTAAGTTAGTTGCTCACACATATGTCTAGGTTGCTTACCGCATATGTTTTATTTAACCTTGTGACCTACTCTTGCTAACAGCTCAATGCATAATCCTTGGAGTCGGGATATTGTATACGCATATTGTGTAAGACTTGCGAGTACCTTCGTACTCAGGGTGCTACCCTTAAGTTGATATAGGTTCACAGGTCGGTGAGAAGGGAGCGGTGTTTGGCTACTTTGTGCCTGCCGATCAGGGTGGCGGGCAGGAGTAGCACACTCTCATCCGAACTCAATGTTTTGGTATGGAGCCTAAGGGCATGTGGCTTCATATCCTTTTGTTGTATAGCTTTTAGTCTTCTGCTGCTTAGTTATTTTGCTGGTTAGGAGGTTAGCAGGTTTTAGTCTCCTACTAGCTCTCTTTTGCTGTAAATTCTGATAACTTGTTGCATGCTTAAAAACTTATAATATAATGTTAATTACTCACTCTTTCTTAAGCTTTGCTGTGATGTACATGTTGGAAGGGCATGTACTTCGATCTTGGGCACAAAACACGTGCCGGGACTACCAGGATGATATTCTGGTTAATCATCGAGGTTGTGATTATGAATAATGATCCTCCTGGTGATTAATTAGAATATTATTTGGACGGTTCCTCACAGTGTGGTATCAGAGCTTGATTTAATTAAGTAGCCTAAACACAATTAGAACGTTGTATAGTAAGTGTGTCAAACCCACTAAGCAACCAACTAAAGTTTACTTATACATTTTTCTGTCAATATGTATGAACCTGTTATATTATGTCCCTAAGTATAACTGCTTGTGAGTTTTGTTGTTTGTTGCGGAGAGAAGTGCACGAGAAAGAAACAATAGCTAGGATCGAGCATACCGTCATTCTCATACTGCATTCATGCACGCATGGTCTATATACATGTATTATGGGGGGGGGGGGGGCTAGCAAATGATATCCGGCGAATGCTTTTAGGCTATGTCGGAATTCGACGTTTCCTTTTTTGTTTTGTCGGTACAGTATGGTGAGAACTCGTAGTGAGTCGGATGACCCCGAGGGCTCGAATGAGAATAACCCTCCCCCGCCGCAAACAATGGCAGAATTGCTCATGCAGATCGAGCAGAACCGTCAGACTAATCAGGCGCTTCTGGAGGCTCTCGTGCACAACACGGCTACTCATGGAGGGGGTGGAGCCGGGCGCCGAGATGATTTTGTCGGATTTCCTGAGGACTCAGCCGCCAGTTTTCTCGCGGGTTGAGGATCCTCTGGATGCTGACCACTGGCTCCGGACGATCGAGCAGAAGCTTGCTCTCCTTAGATGTGAGGACCATGAGAAGGCGCTCTTCGCCGCCCATCAGCATCAAGGCCCGGCAGGCGCGTGGTGGTCCAACTACTTGGCCATGCACCCCGCCAACCACCGGGTGTCTTGGGCGGAGTTTCGTCAAGCATTCTGGAATTTCCACATTCTGAAGGGCCTCATGGAGATCAAGAGGCGAGAGTTCATGGATCTCAAGCAAGGAGGTCGAGCAGTGATGGAGTACGTGCAGGTGTTCAATCACCTTGCACAGTAAGCTCCTGATGAGGTCAACACTGACGAGCGAAAGCAATACCTCTTTGTCAATGGCCTCAACCCGAAGATGAAGGACCGGCTATCTGCACATTAGTTCACCGACTTCAACAAGTTGGTGAGCACATCCCTCATGGTGGAGTTCAAGCTCAAGAACCACCAGGAGGAGAAGAAGCGCAAGAGGGGTCCCTCGCCTTCTGTGGGCGGGAGCTCGCAGTGCGCTCGCACGGAGAGTCTACCTCCATCATCTTGCGTGCCAGCATCAAGCGCTCCTTGTCCGATGTGGCTCGTGCAACGCCTGTCGTTCTCCGCTCCACAGGGACAGCCTCCACGACCGATCGGTTCGCAAGTGAGCATGACTGGTGGCCCCGGCGGCCCGTGCTACAACTGCGGCCGTGTTGGCCACTACGCAGCGAGATTGCCCCTACCTGAGGTCGGGAGCCGTGGTGACCGCTCCAAGGCCACCACCGGCTCAATCTGCACCACAATCCTCTCAGGCGACCCACGTCTCCAAGCGTGGCCGAGCATGCCACACCACCGCTGAGGACGTTCACGAGAGTGACATCGCCTTGATGGGTACGTTGATTGTGCATTCACATTCTGTCATAGCTCCAGCAATTGTTCTTTTTGATTCTGGAGCTTCTCACTGCTTCATAGTGACAAGTTATACTCGGCGTCATGGGTTGACAGTCAGGACCACCCCTACGCCCTATCTTATAGATGCACCTGGAGCCAAGGTGCTTATTAAGCAATGCATGTCCAACGCTTCGGTAATCATCAATGAGATATCTTTCGGGGCAAATTTGCTAGTGATGAACTCGAAGGGAATAGATATTGTATTGGGGATGAACTGGCTCACCAAGAATGAGGCAGTCTTAGATTGTGCTCAGCGGACAGTTACTCTAAATGGTCCGTCCAGCACCCGTATTCAATTGAAGCTTGAGGGTGACAAATCTTGTCTCTTCCCTTTGAAGGCTATCCCCACCGTAGACATGATGAGTATTCCTGTGGTGTGGGAATTCCTGGATGTCTTTCCGGATGAATTTCCAGGAATGCCGCCCGACCGAACAGTTGAGTTCTCAATTGACCTCATGCCTGGAGCGGCTCCAATTTCCAAGAAATCTTACAAGATGTCGTTAGTTGAGCTAGTTGAGCTGAAGAAGCAGCTTCAGGAATTGCTATCCAAGGGATTCATTCGTTCGAGCTCCTCACCCTGGGGATGTTCGGCACTCTTTGTGAAGAAGAAGGATAACACTCTATGGATGTGTATTGATTACCGCCCGTTGAATGAAGTAACAGTGAAGAATAAGTATCCTCTCCCTAGGATTGATATTCTGTTTGATCAACTGACCGAAGCCCGAGTCTTCTCGAAGATTGATTTGAGACTGGGCTATCATCAGATCAAGGTTCGACTGGAGGATATCCCAAAGACGACTTTCTTGACCCGCTATGGGCTATATGAATTTACCATCATGTCCTTCGGATTGACGAATGCACCCGCATTTTTCATGTACTTGATGAACACAGTGTTCATGGAGGAATTGGATAAGTTTGTCGTGGTTTTCATCGACAACATTCTTATATACTCCAAGACTGATGTAGAACATGTTAAGCACCTCCGTATTGTCCTTGGCCAACTCAGAGATCATCAACTTTATGCCAAGTTCAGCAAGTGTGAGTTCTGGCTCAGGGAGGTAGCTTTTCTGGGTCATGTTCTATCGGAAAACGGTGTTGCAGTCGACCCGAGCAAGGTGCAGGATGTGCTCAATTGGGTGCAGCCCAAGAATGTCACTGACATCTGGAGTTTTCTCGGACTTGCGAGCTATTACCGCCAATTCATCGAGAACTTCTCCAAAATTGCCAAGCCAATGACCGAATTGTTGAAGCAAGGCAACCAGTTCGAGTGGTCAAGTGAGTGTGAGTCCGCCTTTCAGACCTTGAAGAAGTTGCTCACGACTGCTCCAATTCTCTCTTAGCCCGATATGAGCAAGGGTTTCGATTCTATTGCGACGCTTCTCGCATGGGCCTCGGATGTGTCCTTATGCAAGAAGGCAGGGTTGTCGCTTATGCCTCACGATAGTTGAAGCGCCACGAGGAGAATTATCCGACACATGACTTAGAGCTTACTGCTGTCGTGCACGCTCTGAAGATTTGGCGTCATTACTTGCTGGGAAACTTGTGCCGTATCTATATAGATCACAAGAGTTTGAAGTCCATCTTTACTCAAGCAGATTTAAATATGAGGTAGCGAAGATGGCTCGAGCTGATTAAGGACTATGAGCTGGAAGTTCATTATCACCCTGGCAAGGCGAATGTTGTCGCCGATGCCTTGAGCCAGAAAGCTCATTTCCATTGTCTTAGGGTCGAGCCTGGAAATTCCACACTTTGTGATGAGTTCCGGCGGCTTGGGCTCGAGATGGTCACAGATGGATTCATTGGAAACTTGGAGATCAAGTCCACTCTTCTGGATGAGATCAAGGCAGCTCAGAAGGATGACAAAGGCATGGCCCGAATCAGAGAGAAGATGAAGATCAGTCAGGCCTTATGCTTTTGTGAAGATGAGCAGGGCATTCTGTGGTTTGGGAACCGTCTTGTGGTTCCGAAGGTTGAGGCTTTGAGGAAGAAGATTCTTGATGAGGCTCATGATTCATTTATCTCTATTCATCCGGGAAGCACAAAAATGTATCAAGACCTCAAGCTGAGATTTTGGTGGACTCACATGAAGCGAGAAATCGCTCGGTATGTCTCCGAGTGTGGTGTCTACCAAAGGGTAAAGGCCGAGCACCTCAAGCCAGCCGGCACGCTTCAGCCTTTGCCCATTCCTTCCCGGAAGTGGGAGGAAATTGGAATGGATTTCATTACCGGCTTGCCGAAGACCTCGAATGGGTACGACTCTATATGGGTGATTGTGGACCGATTGACGAAGTCCGCTCATTTCTTGCCTGTCAAGACCACATTTTCGGCCAAGCAATATGAGGAGTTGTACCTCACCAGGATAGTTTGCCTTCATGGTATTCCAAAGAAGATCATTTCTGATCGAGGCACACAATTCACTTCTCATTTCTGGAGGAGTTTCCAAGAGGCTATGGAAACCGAGCTTTTTCACAGCACGGCATATCATCCTCAGACAGATGGTCAAACTGAGTGGGTGAATCAGATTCTTGAAGATATGCTCCTTGCCTGTGTTCTCACTTATGGGAAGAGGTGGGACATATGCTTGCCATTCACGGAGTTATCCTACAACAACAGCTTCCAAGCGAGTATCGAGATGTCGCCGTTTGAAGCTGTCTATGGCCGAAGATGTCGAACGCCGCTAAATTGGTCCGAATCTGGTGAACGGGCTTTTCTAGGTCCAGATTTGGTCAAGGAGGCGGAAGATCATGTTCTGAATATACGCAAGAGTCTTCTCATGGCTTAATCTCGGCAAAAGAGTTATGCGGATCGCCGCCGCCAAGAGCTCAAGTTCGCCATTGGAGATTATGTGTATCTCAAAGTGTCTCCTCTCAGAGGGGTCCGACATTTCCAAGTCCGAGGCAAGCTAGCACCTCGATGTGTGGGACCATTCAAAATCGTTGGCCGGCGTGGTGAGGTGGCATATCAGTTGGACTTGCCTTCGTCCCTCTCCGCGGTTCACGATGTCTTCCATGTGTCACAATTGAAGAAGTGCCTCCGAGTTCCGACCGAGGTTGTTGATGTGGCACCTCAGGAGTTGCAGCCGGATTTGTCTTATTGCGAGCATCCAATTCACATTCTTGATGAAACAGAGCGGAAGACGCAACGCCAATCCAATAAGTTCATTAAAGTCCAATGGAGAAACCACTCGGAAGACGAAGCAACTTGGGAGCGTGAGGATAAAATCCGCTCTGAGTATCCAAAGCTTTTTGAGAGCTTGTAAGCGTTGTGTAAATTTTGCACAGTGGGAACCTCTTGCATGTCTATGCTCATCGCTATATTGAATGAAAGTAATGCAATAAATCCCATTTCTCTCTCCTCTCTCTCTCCTCCTCACTCCCACCCGTGCTCCCCACCAGGCAAGGCAAAGGGATCAAGAGCTCTTTCTCCCTCTCACATCCTCTCTTATTCTCTCCCAAAATCCGAGCTCAAGAGAAGGATTCGAGGTGAGTATGTGGTACCATTACGATCACAAGCTCACAAGCATTTCATTCCTCCAATTTGTTTGCTCATTCCCGAAGGATTTGAGCTGATTTGGATGTCTTTTGGTGTTAGGGTTGAAAAGTGAAGAACGCCAGAATTCTTCAATTTCCCACCGTTTTCTTCATCATCCGGCGGCCACTAACCTTCACAAGTGTTGTGGGTAAGTCTCTTAGGCTCCCCATGGTAGGGATTCGTGATTCGATTGGTCGATTTCGCAAAAGAGTGAAATTCATAAGTTTTTGTGAGTTTAACCCTAAATTGAGGAATTGGATGAATTTGAGTTAGGAATGGAGTTGCTAGGTTGTTAAGTGAGTTCTAGAACCCTTGAACTAGCTAAAACATGTTCCATTTTGGATTGAAGAAGATCGCAAATCAAACTGGGTATTTTTCGGCTCAAAACAGGCGTTTCTGGGCCTAAAACCGGAGTTTCCGGACTAGTCTGGAGTCTCCGGGCGAGCCCCAGCCGAAAATAACAGAGAGACGCTGCCGGAGAGTCACCCGGAGTATCCGGGTGCACTGTTTATCAGAGGATTTTTCTCCTCTGGTGATAACTTGTAAAATTCATAATTAATTTATACGAAGTCCAAAAATCATGAAACTAATTTTGTTGGTTTCATTGTAACATCCTATACCTGATAAAAATATCTCCATCCTGAAAATAATTAATTAACGTTTTGAGGCTAATTAATTAGGCTTAACCTTCATTAATTCACCATTAATCCTTTACAAATCTAAAATGGATGAAACCAATTTTTCTAGTCTTCTTATGACTTGTGATAGCTACTAAAAATGTCTCCCTACATTTTAGAGCATATTTTCATGGCTTTTCATTGTTTGCACCTTGTGACTTACATTGTTGCATTTCATTTATGCTTATCATTGCACGCTTATGTTTCTTAGAGCACTCCGATCCATTGATCCCGGAGACCGAAGTCGATCCCGAGGCGCTGCACCTTTGTGAACCAGTGCATCAAGGCAAGCATCTATCATATTGAACCCTGTTAGTTGAATGGAATAAAGTCTAAATATTGATAAGTTATGCTTATGTATATGTTTGCATGTATAGGAAGTCGATGTCGGGCTTTTAAGGGTAGAACCTATGTTGATCGCATTGTCTCTACCTTGAATTATTGTTGATCTATATCCTTGTAGCCTGGGTTTGTTCATGATAAGGTCTAACATAAAAGTGATGTGAGATGCTTAGCAATGCATAGGCTGCTTGCATCGTTTAAGACCGATCGTCGGGGTAGTTGGCTTTAGCACTTACCTTACTCACCACATGCCGATCTAATGGTAAGGCGAGCCGAATACCTTCGCAGCTGTAGCTTTGTGGGCGTGGACATCGACGGTGTGAGCGGGCGGGCTTGTAAGCGGTACTAGTTTGCTTCAGAAGTAGTTCTAGTATCACCGCACCGAGCGATGCATGCCCCACACGGTTGGGGCTGGTTGGGAAAGGTTGTCATGAGTACCCCCTTGTGTGCACTTTGGCCGGTGGCACAAGTTGTATGGTCCTCATGTCGTGTGGGTCTAGGAGTATCCCCCTGCAGGGTGTATAAACAGTTCAAACTACCGCACTCTCGGTCATGAGCATGCTATTATTTCATTTGCACCCAGTCGTAGAGTTCTCATGGATGGTTCGGTTGTATGGTTCAGATATGTGGTTTGTGGTTCGAATATGTGGGAGGTGGTCGAGATGGTACTTGTTATACATTGATACTAATGTGGTTTCAGTTTCATATGATCAGTTGGTAGTTGCAGGGTAATTTCATATATGTTGGTTAAGTTAGTTGCTCACACATATATCTAGGTTACTTACCGCACATGTTTTATTTAACCTTGTAGCCTACTCTTGCTAACAGCTCAATGCATAATCCTTGGAGTCGGGATATTATGTACCCATATTGTGTAAGATTTGCGAGTACCTTTGTACTCAGGGTGCTACCCTTAAGTTAATGCAGGTTCACAGGTCGGCGAGGAGGGAGCGGTGTTTGGCTACTTTGTGCCTGCCGATCAGGGTGGCGGGCAGGAGTAGCACACTCTAGTCCGAACTCAGTGTTTTGGTATGGAACCTAAGGGCATGTGGCTCTATATCCTTTTGTTGTATAGCTTTTAGTCTTCCGCTGCTTAGTTCTTTTGCTGGTTAGGAGTTGAGCAGGTTTTAGTCTCCTCCTAGCTCTCTTTTGCTGTAAATTCTGATAACTTGTTGTATGCTTAAGAACTTGTAATATAATGCTAATTGCTCGCTCTTTCTTAAGCTTTGTTGTGATGTACATGTTGGAAAGGCATGTGTTCCAATCTTGGGCACAAAACACGTGCCGGGACTACTAGGATGATATTCTGGTTAATCCTCAAAGTTGTGATTATGAATAATGATTCTCCTGGTGATTAATTAGTATATTATTTGGAAGGTTCATCACACTGGCATGGCAGGAGTTTGAGATCACCAAAGAGGCTTTGACCACAGCAGAGATCGATGAGGTGATCCCTCCTCGGAATCTAATACCCTGCTTGCTAGTGGTGGGGCTAAAAGGATCGAATGATCCAAGGGGGGGGGTGAATTGGGCTCTAATTAAAAACTACTTCTACTGAATTCTAGAACAATTAGCAACCTTAGCCTAGATGTAAAGAAATGCAACTACACGATCAAGCAAGTAATCAAGCAAGTTAGAACACAAAGTAAATGTGGAATTTGAAAGCTTGCAAGAATGTAAATGCTCAAAGTAAATGCAGAAAAGTAAAGAGATGGACAAGAAGATACTGATTTTTTCCCAAGGTATCAAGGAGTTAGCACTTCCCCCTAGTCCTCGTTGGAGCATCCATTAAGGATATCGCTCTCCCTTGAGCCACCAAGAATCAAGTGCTCCCTAATGATTGCCACTTCTCCATCTTTGGATTAGCGAGCATCAAACCAAGTACATTGCTCTTCTCGGGGCTCCCACAAGAACTCCAAAAGGTTACTAAGATACCTCTAATCACCAAAGACCAGCTAGGTCTTGCCAATCACTAAGTTTAACAATCCAATAGCTTCACTTGACTAAGATTAAGCCTATACTACATTTAGATGCACACTTGCTACTCTCTATGCACTAATGATGTCCTTAATTTTCAATTAAGAACTTTGCAAATCACTCTAGTGCACTCTCTTGCTTCTTGATGACACACACAGTGTATAGGCTCCTTTGGGTTTGCAAGAGTCATTAGTGAGACAAAATGAGGAGGTATTTATAGGCTAGAGGTCTAAATCTAGTAGTTACCCAACCGCTCACATTTTCTGTGAATGTTGGATGATCTGGCGTGCACCATCTCACACACACCGGACCATACGGTTTGTACCTTGTCTAGACATTGCACTACTAGCGGTCACTAGCCATTATTGCTCTGAAATGCTCCGGCGAAGCCTCTTGTTCGCCGGACCATCTGACGTGTGCAACCACGCCAAACAAACGTTGAAACCTTCTCTGAAAAAATTGCTCCACTAAAGTTACTAACTGAACGTTGGACCATCCGATGAATAATAATTGCATCTTCTAAAACACATCTCATGTGAAATACTCCAGCGTTCTCTTCATTCTAACACAGGACCATCCAGTGTAAGACTTGTGATTTTTCTAGTAAAAAATACTGTGGTGAGAGTAACTTTTTGATCATCGGACCATCTGGTGTACTTATCATCTCTCTAACCTGATCCAAGAATGCTCTGGTGAGTTTAATTCATTGAGCACCGGACCATCCGGTGAGAACAATTTTTTCTGAGCTCGTCCAATTCAAACTTTTTTGAGCTCTAACTTCTCGACATCTAAACCATGGGTTTCTCTGAGCTACATAGTGCTAGAACTTCATAAGTGTGCATCTAACCAAGTGTAGACTCAATTAGGTCAAACTACTACCATTAGCCCCTCTTTATAGTTGTTGGTGTAAAGAATAAGGGGGTGTCCTGTTAGGGGGTCCACACTGGCAAATGTCCAGCTGGTAGTTGATATTACCAAGACCGTGGCCCAATCGCGCGACCTAGCAGGGCTTGTGTGACCAATTCCCTGATCGTAGAAGAAAACCCCATGACCAACCCCCTGATCGCAGGGCTGGTCGAGGGGCAGCTACTCACCTAACCCATCTAATCTCATTTAATGCCATCCACTCAAGTATTTTCCTTCCCCAGATATCTCCTCTTGGCGAGCAAAGTTGTGTTCGGCACAGAGGTGCAATGCCGCATCCCGTAGCATTAAATGCTACTCCACAACCTAACGCTTGTCATTGAGTGGGAGGTCTTCTCCATCGACGGCTACATCTTCCCATTGGCGAACAACACCGATATCATCTTGGGAACCCCGTGGCTTTGTAGTTTGGGTCCTATCCTTTAGGACTTTGCTCGTTTGGAGATGAGCTTCCGCCGTTGTGACAGGACCGTCTACTTCTTTGGCATCGACACCGCTCCACTTCCACCTCCTTAGGCGCCATTCATGGAGGCATCTGTTCCTACACTACATCTGCCAGCACCTATGCTGGCCCTACTTGTAGGATGGCCTGGTAGACAGGTGTGGCACCGTTGTGCGGATGGGACAGGGCCTGTAGGATGACCAATCAAGTGGGATGGTCTCACAGACGAGCATGCAGCACGTGGTGATGGGATAAGGCATACCGGTCGACTAGAGTAGGGCGGACCTACCTACCCTTCTCCATCATAGGCTAAGAGTAGTTGGCTCGATCAGTGTTAGGCCGGTCTCAGGGTTTGGCATGGTCTGTTTGTATGTACCCCTCTCCTCCTACTATATAAAGGGAGGAGGACCAGGCTTGTAAGGGACGAAACTCATTCTGGAACAAGTTCATCCAAGTCATAAGAAAATACACATGACGTAGGTCTGTTATCCTACGAGAGGCCTAAACCTAGATAATTCCTTATGTTCTTGATTTTCCTTCGACACACACACACACATCCATCGAAAATGTTGATCACGCGCCCGTCGTCTAGTATACCCTGGAAACATTGTCAAGGATTAACCCTCAACAATAGTACGACCAAAAGACTAAGAAAATAGACCTATACTACTTTAAGTGTCCTTCATCTCCTTGTGACACTTGGAACTAGAAGATCCTTAATCTTGATGCTCATATCCTTTGATCGTCCATAGAATCAACTTAGGTACTAAGAATACCCAATTATCATTGTGAACTACATTTTCTATACCCTTCAAACAAATTTGTTAGTCACAATGATACAATTATCATTAATCACTGAAACATTTACTACTTAACTAGGGGCCTAGATGCTATAGGGGCAGAGGATCCCGAGCCTGGACACCACTTGGATGGTGATGTTCCTTGACTTCTTCCGTTATTGATTCCACTTCCCTCATTCCAGTTTTCTCCTTGAGTTGCTTGAGTTCTATGGCATGGAGCTCATCCACCTAAACCCTAACTACATCATCATGTTGAGCATCTTCGTCCATCTATTCGAGGCCTTCGTGGGCTTCCGCCCGTCCATCGACCTCTTCAAATACTTCTACCCGCTGAAGGGGTTCCAGAAGAAGGTCGCCGACGGTGCCGAATTCTGTCTTTGAGAGGGAAAGTCGGCGAAGTACACCAACTTCACAAGCAAGTGCTCCTGGTAGGGGTGGCACAGGAAGTGGTGCTACTAACAACCCAATCCAACAGGACTCCCTTACCAGAGTCTTGCATTGCTACCAAGTCCTACCTAGATAGAAGAGCTAGCGATGACCGCCTTTCACCAGAGTCTCATCGGAGAGATCCGACATCTGAAGGAGAGGAAATTGACGATGTATGACATCGCCAGATACTTCATTAGGCACCGCCTAAATGCAAAATGGTGTTCATGCGCTAACGTAGGTTCCTTAACAGGTATCATCTGTACCGCAACATGAAGGAACAATTTGACGAAATGAGGGAGAGAGATTTATGTCCAAGGCACTACAGTGGCCAAGAGGTGCACAATATGGCTAAAGATATCGGTGTTGTGTTTGGAAAGGGGAGTACAAAATCTAAGGATACCGATGGCATGTAGAAGAAGAGATCAATATTGTGGGAGCTACCGTATTGGAAGCACCTTGAAGTTCTCCACTGCATTGACATCATGCATGTAGAGAAGAACATGTGTAAAAGTTTGGTTGGTCTTTTACTTAATATTCCAGGAAAGATGAAGGACGACCTCAACGCAAGTCTTGACTTAGTTGATTTGAAGATGAGGCCCAAATTGGTACCTGAGCCCTCTGAACAAGGTAGAACGAGGCTTCCTCCAGTCTGCTATAATCTGAAAAAGGCTGAGAGAACTGAACTATGCCGGTGCTTGCATGGTGTGAAATTTTCATCCGGTTACTCTTTCAACATCTTGAAACTTGTTTCGATGCACGATTTGAAATTGGTTGATATGAAATCCCATGATTGCCATGTGTTGATCACACAGATGCTTCATGTTGCAATCTAAAATATCCAGCCGACCTATCTCCGAGACACAATCACAAGCTATGTTACTTCTTCAACACAATTTCTCAGAAGGTCATCGATCCCGAAGTACTTGATGTTTTACAGGCCGATGTGGTGAAGACACTGTGTCATCTTGAGATGTACTTTCCTCCGTCGTTTTTTGATATCATGGTTCATGTAATCATTCATCTCGTGGGAGAGATAAAAGATATGCGGCCCAGTATTCATACGTCAGATGTACCTGTTTGAGAGGTACATGGGAATTCTGAAGAAGTATGTACCGAATCAATCTCGTTAGGAGGGCAACATCATCCAAGGTTATACAACTGAAGAGGTAGTTGAGTTCTGCATCAATTACATGGAGCAGCTCAAACCAATTGGTGTGCGCATGTCTCGCCATGAGGGGAGACTGGATGGGAAGGGGACCATAGGTAGGAAATCAATCATTGCTGACTTTGCCACGTTATCTAAAGCCCATTTCACGGTCTTGCAACACATGACTGAAGTAGCCCCGCATGTCGACATGTATAAGGACGTGCTACGCAGAGAGAATCCAGGCCGTACAGAGGCTTGGATGACAAAACAACACAACTGCAGCTTCAACAACTGGTTGGTAGTGTGATTCAGTAATAATTGTTCAACATACGACAATATTGGCTGGATGGCAAGATGGCCAAGTCACACGGTCGTGACATTTGAAGCATACGACATAAATGGGTACACCTTTTATACAAGAGCACGATACAGAACAATGTTGTGCGCATAGATGCTTTCCAGGACAAACGTGGGGTCTCTGCGTACTATGGGTACATAGAGGAGATTTGGGAACTCGACTATGTACGTTTCAATATCCCCCTCTTTCAATGCCGTTGGGTCACACTCTC
The DNA here is from genome assembly GCF_958298935.1 of Phragmites australis. Classification (NCBI taxonomy): domain Eukaryota; kingdom Viridiplantae; phylum Streptophyta; class Magnoliopsida; order Poales; family Poaceae; genus Phragmites; species Phragmites australis. The sequence continues at coordinate 5,918,476 of NC_084929.1, forward strand.
AAGTGTTAAGGTAGACAAGTACGAAATAACTATTGTCGACCTCGAACGTGACGCATACAAAGACGAACCATTTGTACTCGCCAAGCAAGTTGTCTAGATCTTTTATGTGCAAGATCCAGTAAATCCAAAGCTTCATGTAGTCCTTTAGGGAGAAAGAAGGTTCATCGGAGTTGAGAGTGTCATGAACAAAGAAGAGTACAATCAATTTGATGAGTACCCTCTTGGAAATGGCATCGCCCTTAATGAAGAACAACTTCCGACTAGGGCCGCTTGCTTTCCGCACGTCAATCATCAAGAAGGGCTGATTGTTAAAGATGTATGATGTTATTCGATTGTTATGTACCTATATATTGCAATGTAATATGTAAAAATTTCATCTCATTAATTTGGAGTTCGTATGAATTAGTTATGAATTTTGCTAGATTTAGTTCAATTTAATATTTAGGTTCAATGATACCTAAACCATGTGATAGTACACATTAAACCATAAATTTACATAAAAATTTCATCTCATTTGGAGTTGGTATGACTTAATTATGAATTTTGCAAGTTTCAAAGATTTGTTTGGAGATTCAATAGTACACTTAATACTAGTAACCGTCTGTAATATTATTACAGATGGCTATATATAAAGAGTCGTCTGTACAAATAACATTAGTGCAGATGGCTTGTTGCACATAGCCGTCTGTACTAATATTAGTTTAGATGACTCGTTACATATAGTTGTCTATTTTAACATTTTTACAGACGGCGCAAAATTATGAACCATCTGTAGTAAGGAGGGTATAAATACCATTTTGTCTGACCCGCGCCACCAACAAGTTGTTTCCTTAACCCTAGCCACCTCCTCTCACTATGATGACCTCTCGGTGATCACGCTCCACCCCGACCTCGTATCCCGCTGCCCTGACATCGTCAACTGCCGCCTCGACGCCGTCCATCGTCGCAACGACCCTCTCCACCATCGCCCGATGCCGTCCAGCATCGCGCCGGCCACGGATCTCGCCACCCCGATGCTATCGACCGTCACCCCGATGCCATCCACAGTGGTGAGTAGCCATACCGCTCAGGCCGAATCCAAGTGATAAAGGGAAAGGGTTAACCCATGTTGATGTGCCGAATCCAAATGATCCTCAGGTCGAATCCATGTTGTTGTTCATATGAATTTGTTCATATATGATGCTTGAATTTATGCTCAACATTAGATTCAGAGTTGAATGTGCCTCTTTCGTGTTGTATCCTAGATCAAGTCATTTAAGCATTTCTCATGCTTGTTTTTACTGCCTTGGATAGTTCTAAAAATTGCTTTACTTCCCTCTCTCAAGCTTCATGAGATGGTGGTGCTCCGCATCATCTATCTCATGCCACCATGAAGCTTCAGTATGTCAAATTGACAAGGTGATGTCCTTCGTTTTGATTCATGTTTACAAGTTTGCTCGATGATGAAATACATTTGATGAGAAAGGGAAAGTTTTTTTAGTACACTAGCGTAGACCTGTAATTTTTCTGGTTTTGTGATATTCTCAGCTTGCACCTGGAGATAGCTCGGTGTGATTTGGTTCTGTTCCTGTACACTGAGATAGTATTGTTGTTTTGGATGCTTGGTACATGCTTGATGAAATTATGGTTAACACATGGTTGTTAGCTTCTAAGTACTTCCTTTGCAATTTAGTTTTCCATTTTGTTTGTCTCAGCAGTAGCTACCTCCCTCCGTTCAGAACTTGAGAATCCTGTTTTGGCATAACAGACAAGTACATGATGATGTTTTAGGTGCTTGAGAACTAAATCAGGTTCTAGTTGCTAGGTGAAATCTCAGAAACACTGCTCTTTCTATGATGTATTTACTAGAACAATTAGGGAGCATAATTCTCAAAGTTCTAGGGCCAATTGTTGATCATTTTCTGAGAGCACTCATAATCATGTCATATTCCTACTGTTTTGCTCATGTTTTACTCGATGGTGAACGCTTGATATGAGATTGGGCATGTTTTACTTTCAAAAATTTTATATGCACATATGCTCTCTGTGTGAGTATTTCAATTTCCTCCTTTTCTATGGTCTGGACAGCAAGGTTCCCTTATGTTTAGCTCGATGGTGAAAAGAATTGTTGAAATTTGGACATGTTCTTTAAGTAATCTAGCATAGACCTGTGGGTTCTCTAGTTTTGTGACTCAACTGTTAGCACCTGGGGTTTATGTAGTGTTTTTCGGCTCTGTCCAGTACACCGAGATACACCTGGTTATCTGTTATCTAGATTGCTACCTGTTGAGTTGTTCCTAGATCATTGTTGCAGTAAGCTCTAAGTATGCTATGCCATTGCAACTCTGAGTGTGTGCTCCCATTCTTGGTACTGCAGTACTGTCAAAGTTGTTTCTTTGATTCAGGAGAACTTAGTATAAGTTCTTTACTAGTTGATGCTTAATAACATTGCCCAATTAATGATGAATTCTATAGGATAAGGAGGGAGTAGGACCATTGAAGTCCTAGGGCCAATTTTTAATCAATGTATGAGAGCAATTTTTCCTTCAACTGCCTGCTGTTCAGTACTTGATATTTACATGATGGATGATGCTTTTTCAAAGTTAGCTTTAACTAGTGCAAAATTTAATACACATGTTAAATTTAATTGAAAGAGCAAAACACATACCTTGATTCTTTTTCTTTTCTCTATTTCTGTGAACAATCTTCTACATTTTCCTATTTTGAAGATGGCAACTGGAGATGAACTTGAATTGCCTCCAGCCTCTTCCCCTCAATAACAAGAGGGGTTCACTGCTCAACAAGATGCGGATGCCACTTCTCTAGAGCAAATAGAAGAATCTCAGGCGCAGGAGCAAAAGCGAGGTGGCCGAGGCAAAACCAGATGCCCACGGGTCACTACACCATAACTCACGTCAATAAGGCATGCGTGCCAACACAGCCTCAGCAAGCTCAGGCGGTGTTCCATAGGGCATGCGCCTCACTTGGACGGACAAGGGTCAGGATAACCTACCCAAACTGGAAGGCCATGCTGTAGAGCGAGAAAACCTTCTTGTGGGAAACAATTAAATCACAATTTGACTTCTTTGAAGGATGCTCCTTGGAGGACGTGGAAAGACATGCAATAGCCAAGATGAGCAAGGCGTGGAAGACCTTCAAGAGCGAGCTGTATAATACATATATGAAGCAGGATCTCGTCTCCAATAATGTTGCTTATGGGTCCTTGGCGGATCAATAGGTAGAGTTTGTGACGAGGTGCCAATCTGAGGAATTTCAGCAACAGAGTCAGGCTAACAAAGCACACCAGTCATGCAACACGCACCTCCACAGGCTCGGTACTGGTGGGTACACGTGCATGGTGTTGGACTAGGACAACGAGGACGAGCAGGCAGCTCAGGAGAACTGCTCCACACCATTTTCATAGATCCAGGAGAGGCGGGCCTAGAACTGGTTCTAAGGAAGGGCCGTACGCTCGATCGATGGATCCGTCTATTGGGTAACGGGCAGGCTATGCTAGCCTAAAATAAATTTTTTCTACCGCATTCACCCAGGAAACCATGCTAGTAGGAGATCATAGATCATTACTGCTCGACGCGCAGTGCAGTGGAAGAAGAGTTGGAGTAGACCAATCCAACGTCGTGCGCGTCAAACTCCTCGAGCAGCTTGTCGATCAGATCCGCGACCAGCCCCACGCAGGTGGTCACGCTCCCTGACCAACTCAGAGCAGGTGGTCGTGTTCCTCGACCAATTCCTCAACCAGCTCCCGATCATATGTCTGTCGCATCCTCGACCAGTTTTGAGTGGTTGTGTCGTGCTATCTGACCAGATCCGAGTGGTCGCGTTGTGCTCCGCGATCAGACAAGCAGGTACGTTGACCAGTTCATCACGATGGGCGACCAGTCCTGAACACATCACGATCAACTCGCCGAGAAGATCAGCGCCGCAATAGCAGCAATGCCTCTATAATATCCATATGTACTGAGCAAAAACGCCGAGCGCCAATGTGCTAGCACCGCATGTGCGGCTAGGGTTTTAGGAGATCATGTAGAAGGCTGCGGCTAGGGTTTTGGAGTGGCTCAACCTTAGCACGCCCTACCCACGCCTCTCCTTATATAGAGCTTGCCAATGGGCTTCCACGTTGGAAGCCCTTTAGGACTCTAACTTCTCATGGATCATAATCCAATCAAAACCCATATATGAATCCAATTCGCATGTTTTTCCCCCCAACCCATTAAGTGTGTGACCCGCTAGGTTCATGTACAAAATGCTACGACTCAGAAACCCTTTCCAAACAGAAAAAAATAGTGGTTCCTAGCAAGATATGTTGACTCCCGAGTATACACAAAAGATCATATCGGCTAAACCTTGATATACACATGCACCGATCCCTTCGCCTCATGATACTAGTCAAGATCAAGGGGAGATACGTGTTACCCTTGTGATAGCTCGACCATTCACTCGATCAAGTAGTGGATTCATCATGACTAACTCTTTAATCATATTGGCATGGCCATGCACTTTCTCGATCCAATGTGGGTAACACGTATCTCTAGGCCCCTCGAGATATCTCTCCCATTATCAAGCAGGGAAATATTCCATCTTGATCGCTCACACCCCACGACATGTTTCATGACAAGCCTGAAACTACCTTTATGACTATCCAGTTACTAAATAGCGTTTGACAGCCTCAAAGTATGTCACTACACATTCTGAGAATCAATGACGATCTCAGGTCTAAGGATCTTGCAGGTACACCATTTGAGATAACAACTGATGGCACATTATAAATAATAATCCCAACAGTATCTCAAGGTGGGTCTATCCAACATCATGTTCTCTAACATAAATATCCACATTATTGACTTGGTATCTCTATACCTATGATCTATGAAATGTGATCATCAATCAAAACATGTACTGGTCTTATGTATCATCACAATGATATGCGACCATGGATTGACTAAGAATAACATCATGATATAAACAAAGAGTTTCATGAACAAGTCACATACTTGCCAATCAATATAAAATATAGTCATTCTTAGAATAACATATTATTCAAAAGTACATTAACATAGATGTGTGATATAATCATCTTTATAATTGCCTCTGGGGCATATCACCTTCACTATCACCTTCAGGAAGTCAGAAACTGAGCAAGTGGCTCAAAGGATCCTGCAACTTTCAGAAGAATCCACTCAAGGATCATTCCAGCCATCTCGGGAAAAAGACATTCTAACCTCGGCTCCGGGGAACAAAGAGCACCTGGGTCGCACGCGTGGCATAGGTGTTTCTGTTCCATGGAAGTTGGGATTCCCTGACGATGCGATTCATATAGGAACCAAAGGAGAAACAAAGCTGAGCATGAAGCAGCCGAGTGTTAACGGATGAGAATGCAGATTGTCGTTGAGATTGAAGCAAGGATGAAAGAACCGATGAATATGCTTGCGGAACGGATGGAACAACGAGTCGAGGAGCGAGTACAAGCAATGAGGCAGCAGGATGCAGCCACGACACTTGAATCCCCACCGACTCAGCACTGGAGCAGTTGCACATCTGCACCAGGGAATGATCCATATAACATGCTCAATCAATAGGACTTCCCTATCGGCACATTTGAAGGTAACACCCCCGATGACGACATTCCAAAAGAGGCCTCTAGCGAGAGATACCCCATCGACGATATAGAGGTGGCCACCAAGTGCAAGCTCGTACTGTCCACCACTGTTGGCACCGATAACATCATTGAGGTTGGCACGGGCTTGGTGTTCCCATGTGGCGGGGATCAAACAATCCACGGACTCCTGAGGTTACGCTAGGGTGTCAATGGATATGGTATACAAGAATTGCACGTCCCTCCCAGTTCCTATTCCCCTAGAGGATGACATCAGGACACTTGGGTAGGCTGTCCACTCCTTCATCCAGTGGCTGAACAATTTCATAACATTGGTTGTACCTCCACTGCCTCCGCTGCCTCTGTCTCCAGTACGAGACGGTAGCGACTTCTCTTTTCGTCGTGCTCCACCGAAGGGCAAATCTCCTTCTGCATCACATGAGCAACAACAATTGTCCAGCAAAACTGGCCAATAGTCTATCAAAACGGCACCTCCTAGAAACCGCAGAGCCAACAAACAAAAGGACAAGAGCAAGGAGGTAGAAGAAGATCATCTGTCAAACACCTACATGCCAGGTGAGCCGTTAGTGAGCAAGAAAGCGTTAGAGAAATTGGGCTAGGCATGTACGATTCTGCACGACCTATACCTTAAGAGGCTCCATGAGAAAAAAACATCTTTCTCCTTGTTTCAGCACCAAGTACCAGCGACAATATTTCCTGCATCTAGCTGGACACTTCCTAGTGACCTTCGAGGATTTATTCCTCCTCTACCGTCTTGACAAGCTGGACGTCGGTCTATTGAGATGCTGGACATTGTAAGTGTTACTAATCACGGCTATGCTTAATGAACCGTGTCAGTGAATCAGGAACCAGGGGTCCCCGAATCCCGAGGCCAGGCCAGCAATCCGCCATGTGGCGCCATCCCGCGGGGTCACCTCCGCGAGGTAAAAAAGACTAAGTTCCAGGAGAGGGCGCTTGGGGCCACAATCAGTGGTCCCCGAGTACCCAGGTTCCCCGATGATCTGTGAAGACCAAGTACTGGGAGGGGTGTGCCCGGGGCTGCGAGCAGTAGCCCCCCGGGCACCCGAGTACCCCGAGGGCCCACTGAAGGAAGTTCCGGGAGAGAGTGCTCGGGGCTGTGCGCAGCGGCCCCCGAGCACTCGATTCCCCGAGGATCCGTACAAGCATGCCCGAGAGAGAGTGCTCGGGGAGGTGAACAGTAGCCCCCGAGCACTCGGTTCCCCGAGGACCGAGAAAGGGCACTCTCGGGAGAGAGTGCTCGGGGAGGTGAACAGTGACCCCCGAGCACTCGGTTCCCCGACGACCCAGGAAGCCCCCTGACAGTGGCCCCCACAGGGGTCCGGCGATGAGGTGTCAGCCAGTCAAAGTCCCGAGGCCACATTTAAGAGCGCGCATGGCCTGTCACCTCCAACTACTCCCGCCACGCTCGGTGTCAGTTCCTGCCATATTCTGGCAGAAGGGCGTGGGGACATTAAATGCGCAGGTCCCATCCCGTGCCATCCGGCACGCCTCGGGATAACGTCGCATGGGCCGAGGCGTTCCCTCTGCCGCGTTGCTGTGGCAGGAGAACAAGACGGGGCAAGCACGCCGGGCCGCTCTGCGGCTGCCCGGTGGGCCCTCTCCACGGCGCCCATTGCCAGTGCCATTATGGCGACAGATGACCGGGCGTGGGGCGCGTTTTCAACCCCCAGTCACTTCGCACGGAGGCTATGATGACGCCCTTTCTATTTATGGTGCCTTGGAACTCGTGCCCTCCCATTCGTGGCACGCTACTGCCGGTGGGTATTTAAAGAAGCCGGCAGCACGGACAAAGACAGGCGCTAGAAAGGCTCTCGACAAGTTGGAAAATCCTAGAAGAAGTGAATATCTCTTGGCAAGCTCTGCACGGTTGAAGCAGTTAAGGAAGTAGAGAAGATCGAGAAGCTCAAGAGCACCCAAAAGCCAACAGATACACACAGACCGAAGAACAAGGAGCCCCAGGCTCTAGGATAGATAAACATTCTTGTAAGCAGCAACATCCTTGAGGGACATTCTCAGGGCATTTATAGTATCCATACAGGAGTAGGGTGTTACGCCTCCGTGCGGCCTGAACCTGTCTAAACCCCCAGTGCATTTACTTCATTCCGCACCAGATCATTCCACCCCGCCAGCCATCACATTCATATCCATTTATTTCTCCGACAAACATATTCAGAATCATCCCCCCGGCCGAATCTCTAAAAAGGGGTCCCTCAGGATCCCTGTGACAGGAGTTAATCCTTCGACAGTTGGCGCGCCAGGTAGGGGGGAAGCATCCCTGAATTTGTTTGTTTGTTTTCTCCTGTAGAAAAAATGGCCGGCGATCATCGTCTCCAGCTCTCTGGCTCCAGCTCCAGTGAGGAAATGGAGCCCCTCGCTCAGGAGGCCCCAGTCGTTGCTGCGTCCCAGCAGCAGCCACGATCTGCACGCGCGGCATTCCCCTCTTGGGGGGACCATGGCGCTGGGCCCAGCAGGGCCGCCACCGCCGTCGCCAGTGCACCATCCAACCCCCAGCAGGTGGTTGAAACTCCTGCCACCAGGTCCACGTCTGGACAGCGCTGGGCGCCGTTCCGGCGTAGGCTCGCCTTCAGTGAGGCCAGTCCCGGGAGCGCACTGCTTGCGGCGTAAGCTCTCCTCAGGCACCCGCCAGTCCAGGCGGCGGGGGAAACCCCGAAAGGCCGCTGGCTCCAGGAAGTAGCTGCCTTAGTCGGCACGGCCCACCGCCAGGTTCTGGCCGAAAGTTCCCGCGCTACCTCACAGCGCGGCGTAGCTAAGACCGGCCCATCATCAGGTGGCAGTCGCACTGGCCGGGGGGCCTCCAAGCGGAGCGCTGCCCCCCTGGCCACTACCGGAGCCCAGGACCTCCGCTTGCACCTCAACGAGCGGAGGGGCATCGAAGACGCGCGTGTCACCCTCGAGTGCCAGCGGGAGACCCGGCAGGAGGCTGAAGCCGAGGACCAGGCCTCCTCTTTGCCGGCCCATGATCGCTGGGGCTCCCTGGCTCACCTGCGTTCACCGCCCAAGGGTGCTGCCCGTGCCGCAAGGTACGGCACCGGCTACCGAGCCTTCACCAGTGAGCTCCACCGGGTCAAATGGCCCACCAAGTTCCGCCCCGAACTACCGGAGAAGTATGATGGGTCCATCGACCCTATCAAGTTCCTCCAGATATACACCACCACTATCCAAGCGGCTGGCGGCAGTGAGAAGGAGATGGCCAACTACTTTCATGTCGCCTTGAGGGGCTCTGCCCGCTCTTGGCTTATGAACTTACCCCCAGGATCTATCAGCTCCTGGGATGATCTTTGCCACCAGTTTGTGGCTAACTTTCAGGGCACATTTACACGCCCCGGCCTGGAGTGCGACCTCCACGCCGTCAAGCAACAGGAGGGGGAGACGCTGTGGTGCTTTATTCAGCGCTTCAGCTAGGTCCGCAACACCATCCCGCGGATAACCCCCCACGCTATCATTGTCACGTTCCGGTAGGGCGTCCGCGATGAGCGGATACTCGAGAAGCTAGGCACGCATGAGGTCGAAACCACCGCGGAGCTTTTCGCGCTGGCCGACAAGTGTGCCAAGGCGGCGGAAGCTCGGGCATGGCATTTTCCGCGCCCTGAGCACCCCGCCTCCGATCAACCAGGTCCTTCCCTCTCCGACATGCGGAAAAAGAAAAAGAGAAGGAGGCGCGAGGCTGTCCCCGTCGAGCTAGCCCAGGGTCGCACCCGTGGGCCGGCCCAGGAACCCGACCGCCGACAAGCACGCCGGGCGGCCGCCGACAGACGGCCTGCGCCCGCGAGGGCTCCGGCCCGAGCCCCTCCTAGGGCTCCAGCTCCCGCAAGGGCTCCCGCTCCGGCAAGGGCCCCCGCTCCCGCGGGGACTGAGCCAGGGAAGTGGTGCTCGATCCACCAGACCAGGTGGCATGACCTCATGGAGTGCCGCACGGTCAAGGGCCTCATCGAGCAGCGCCAAAGGGACCGCGAGGAGCCCCGCAGGGGTGGCGACGATGGAGCCACCCCCAACAACCCAGAGCTTGGCTTCCAGGAACTCGAGCACACCATCGCCTTCATCGACGGAGGCGCGTACAAGCCCTCCTCCCGCCGTAGTGTCAAGGCCATGTGGCGCGAGGTGTGCTCGGCGACCCCGAGCGAAGAGGCCGTAAGGCCCCTGAAGTGGTCGGACGCCCCGATCACGTTCAGCTTGGCCGACCACCCCGCCAGTACTGCAGGCGTGGGGCGACTACCCCTGGTAGTGTCCCCCACCATCTGCAATGTGAAGGTCAGCAGAGTGCTGATCGACGGGGGCGCAGGCCTTAACCTCCTCTCCAAAGAGGCTTTCGAGAAGCTGCAGGCGCCCTCCAGGCGCCTAAAGCCGTCGCTCCCCTTTTATGGGGTGACACCCGGGCACTCCCTGCCCCTCGGGTAGGTCGAGTTGCCCATGACATTCGGGAGCTGGGACAACTTCCGGACGGAGAACGTCATCTTCGACGTCGTGGAGCTCCCCCTCCCCTACAACGCCATCGTACTATGCGTACCTCACGGTTCATGGTGGTCACGCACTATGCGTACCTCACGGTTAAGATGCTGGGCCCAGCGGGCCCCATCTCCATGTCCGCCGAGACCAGCAGCGCCGTCTCTTGCGCCGAGCAGTTATACTCGGCCTTGGTCTCAGCTCGGGCCGAGGTCAAAGGTCGTCCAGGGGACCCGGGACCCTCTTCATCCAAACCCCGACTCACTGCTGACGCCTCCATTCCAACGAAGGAGGTTGTGGTGGGCGAAGACGCCTCCCAGGTCGTCCGAATCGGCGGTGACCTAGGCGGCAAATAGGAAAGCGCGCTTGTCGCCTTCCTCCGGGCTAACATCGATGTGTTTGCATGGCAGCTGTCCGATATGCCCGGGATCCCTAGGGAGGTGATCGAGCACCACCTGGCTGTGCGCCCGGACACACGCCCGGTGAAGCAGAAAGTCCGGTGGCAGGTGCCCGAGCGCCAGGAGTTCATCCGAGAGCAAGTCAGTAAACTCCTTGACGCTGGATTCATCCAAGAAGTCCTCCACCCCGAGTGGCCGGCGAACCCAGTCATCGTCCCGAAGGCCAACGGCAAGCTCCGCATGTGCGTGGACTACACCGATCTAAACAAGGATTGCCCAAAAGATCCTTTTCCTTTACCCCGCATAGATCAGACTGTAGATGCAACCGCGGGATGTGATCTTTTGTGTTTTTTTAGATGCAAACTCTGGTTATCACCAGATTCGCATGGCCATGGAGGATGAAGAAAAAACTGCTTTTACCACTCTGGTGGGGACTTATTGCTATGTATCGATGCCTTTTGGTTTGCGCAACGCTAGGTCTTCTTTCCAGCGTGCTATCCGCATCACCCTTGACTCGCAGGTTGGCTGCAACATCGAGGCCTACATCGACGATCTCGTGGTCAAATCCCAAGACCGCGCCACCCTGCTTGAAGATCTTGCCGAGACTTTCAACAGTCTCCACACTACCCGCCTGAAGCTCAACCCCGAGAAGTGCGTCTTCGGGGTGTCTGCGGGCAAACTCCTCGATTTCTTGCTCTCCAGCCGAGGGATCGAGGCCAACCCAGAGAAGATCCGGGCCATCGAGAAGATGCAACCCCCAGCTCAACTCAAGGAGGTCCAGCGTCTCACCGACTACATGGCGGCCCTCGGGCGCTTCATCTCCAAACTTGGGGAGCGAGGACTCCCCCTCTTCAAGCTTCTGAAGAAGACCGGTCGTTTTGACTGGACGCCGGAGGCTGAGCAGGCCTTCCGCGATCTGAAGAAGTACCTCACCTCGCCACCCATACTGGTGGCCCCCTCCGAGGGTGAGCCACTACTGCTCTACGTGTCGACCACTCCTCAGGTCATAAGGATGGTACTGGTGGTGGAGCGCGATGAGTGCTCGGGGCCAAATGCTGGGTCTCAGCTCCTGGCCGCCCCCGAGCGCTCCCCAGCCTTCGCAGCTCCCCCCAAGCAGGGGGTCGATCCCGAGCACTTGGCTCCCCCCGAGCAGGGGGTCGAGCCCGAGCACTTGGCTCCTCCCGACCAGGGAGTCGAGCCCGAACACCCGGCCAGCCCCGACCACGTCACCGAGCTTGGGGGTTGTGACAAGCCCTCGGGTGAAGTCGCAGTCCGGGCCCACCGTGTACAATGACCGGTGTACTTCATCAGTGAAGTCCTCCGGGATGCCAAGACAAGATACCCCCAAGCCCAGAAGCTGCTCTACGCCGTGCTCATTGCTTCCCCGAAGCTGCGCCACTACTTCCAGGCGCACAAGGTCTCGGTGGTTACCACGTACCCACTGGGGCCCATCCTCCAGAACCGAGAAGGCACCGGGCGCGTCGTCAAGTGGGCGGTGGAGCTGGCGGAGTTCGACCTGCACTTTGTCAGCCGCCAGGCAATCAAAAGCTAGGCGCTCTCTGACTTCGTGGCAGAGTGGACGCCCATCCCTGAGGTCGTCCAAGAAGAAATTTCCACATATCCCGGGCACGATGCGCCCGGGTACTGGATTATGCACTTCGACGGTTCCCTCATGCTGAAAGGCCTGGGGGCTGGAGTGGTTCTCACCGCCCCAACGGGTGAAGAACTCCGGTACATCATGTAGCTGCAGTTCTGCGCACCCAACAACATGGCAGAATATGAGGGCCTCATCGTTGGCCTCTGAGACACGGTGGGCCTCGGGATTCGTCGCCTCCTGGTCAAGGGAGACTCCCAGCTGGTGGTCAACCAGGTATCGAAAGAATACCAGTGCACAGATCCTCAAATGGCGGCGTACGTGGCGACAGTCAGGAAGTTAGAGAGGCACTTCAACGGCCTGGAGCTGCGGTACATCTCCCACCGCGACAACACTCTGGCCGATGACCTTTCTCGCCTAGCCTCCTCCTGTGCGCGCGTCCCTGCCGGAGTGTTTGAAGAAAGACTCACACGGCCTTCCGTCCTGCTTGCTGAACAGGACGAAGGGGAAACCTCGAGCTCAATTCAGGGGACCCCGGCGACGCCCTCAGTGGGAAGCCCCGATAGGGTGCCGTCGTCCGGCGAGTGCGTTGCGCTTGCTGGCAGTTCTCAAGATGCCTCGTGGATGGACGAGATCTAAGGGTACTTGAAGGAAAAGTTCCTCCCCGGGGATGATGCCTCTGCTGAAAGAGTTGCTCGGCAGTCCAAACGCTATGCCATAGTAGATGGGGATCTCTACCGGCGTGGTGCGGGCGGCGTCCTCCTGAAATGCATCACCCGGGCAGAAGGCGGCGAGCTTCTCGCTGAGCTCCACGAGGGCGAGTGCGGTGGCCATGCATCGTTCCGCACGCTGGTCGGGAAGGCCTTCTGGCAAGATTTGTACTGGCCTACAGCCCTCCAGGATGCTTCCCAGCTGGTTCGGCGCTGCAGGGCGTGCCAGTTCCACGCAAAGCAGATTCACCAGCCAGCTCAGGCTCTTCAAACCATCCCCCTGTCATGGCCTTTCGCGGTCTGGGGGCTGGACATTCTGGGTCCATTCCCCCGAGCAATCGGGGGCTATGAGTACCTCTACGTCGCCATCGACAAGTTCACCAAGTGGCCGGAGGCGGTTCCAGTCATCAAGGTGACCAAGAACACAGCGCTCCAGTTTATCCGCGGTATCACCAGTCGCTTCGGTGTCCCGAACTGGATCATCACCGACAATGGCACTCAGTTCACAAGTGCCCTGTTCGGGGACTACTGCGAGGACCTCGGCATTAAGCTCTGCTTCACCTCAGTCGCTCATCCTCAGAGCAATGGGCTGGTCGAGCGTGCCAATGTGGAGATACTGAAGGGGCTCAAAACCCGGACCTACAACGTGCTCGTAAAGCATGGGAAAGGGTGGATCGACGAGCTGCCTGCCGTGCTATGGGCCAATCGGACCACGCCAAGTCGCGCTACCGGGGAGACTCCTTTCTTCCTTGTGTACGGCGCTAAGGCGGTCCTCCCCTCCGAGCTCACTCTAGGCTCCCCTCGGGTGCATGCCTACTCTGAAGGCGAACAGGAACAGCAGAGGCGCGACGACGTCGACTACTTGGAAGAGCGCCAGCGGCGTGCCGCCGTCCGAGCAACCCGCTACCAGCAAAGCCTGCGGCGCTATCATCAGCGTCACATCCGGGCCCGGTCTCTCGAGGTGGGGGATCTAGTTCTCCGACGCGTCCAATCGTGCGAAGCAAGGAATAAACTGTCCCCTATGTGGGAAGGCCCCTTTACTGTGATCGGTGTCCCGCGAGAAGGCTCCTTTCGGTTGGCTGCAGAGGATGGGCAGCCGCTCCCTAACGCGTGGAACATCGAGCACCTACGCAAATTCTTCCCGTAGATGGCATGTATGCATGCTCAGGTCAACCAGGCCGGGGGCTTCCCCCCGCCCAAGTTGACCTGGGGCTACCACTAACCGGGTAAGTCATCCAGTCTTGTAAAAATTGTCAATACAATATATATATCAATGTGCAGTTCTTATGTCTATTTTATTTTTTTGGTTTTGATATGTTTAATCTGTCTGTTGAGATGCTCAATTGTGCGAGAAAAAAATTTGCTCTCATTTTCCACGTTGATAAAAGAATCCCGATCGGTATGCGTGCTGGCAGTTGCTGCTGACTTATGTCTGTCGTGGTAGGCTGTGGTGTTCGGTGTCGTGGTAGTCCCCCGGGCATCACCGAGTCCTTGGGGTTCTCGGGTAATCCTATCGCTCGAGCAAAGAGTAGTTTGGAGCCTAGGACCCAGGGGCGGGCTGTCGGTGCTGGGTCTGGTCTGTCATACCCGGGCTCCACCGAACCATAGGACCTCTGGGTTATGCCTCTGCCTGTATAGTCCGCCGGTCTGAGTATTCGAGAGGTCTCGGGTCGAAAACAAGAGCAGCCTATAATGACTACCGCACTAACAGAGCGCACCAAGCAAAGAATCTTTCTATTTTTCTCGAATCACAGATCAACAATCAAAAGCAAAAGCAGCTCGACCGCGAGGACCTTAGTGCCCAGGTCGCTGCTCGGCCCTAGGGGTCCTCGGGTGGTCCTACTGCTCAAGCATGAGTGGTCGGGATCGCCTGGTCCAGGGCTCCCCATCGCGCTCCCCAGTGCTCGGGCGCTCCAGCCGAAGGAACCAAGTTCCCGGGCACCCCGAGCTCGGAGCGCATACCTCTCCTGGATCAGTCGGCCGAAAAGCTGATAGCTGTCCGGTGAGTGGTTAAATTCATATGAATTTACATTCAGTAACATATTGTTCCCGAGTTATCCTCGGGGCCCTCGTATTCTAATCTGTTTGGCGAGATGGTCTCCTCGCGCACAAAACCCTGCCACGTGTCCACTTTTCCCGGAACGACAGAACGGACAGTAGAAAGGTGTACCGTACGAACAGCGATGTCTGACCGAAGTCCTTTATGGTGGTCGTGGTGTTCGGTCCGCTTAAAAGGCCCTGGGCACTACCGAGCCTCTAGGGTTCACGGGTAATCTCACCGCTCGAGCAAAGAGCGGTCGGGAGCCTAGACCCTGGGGGCGGGCTGTCGGTGCTCGGTCCGGTCCGTCCTAGCCCGAGCACCACCAAACCGTGGGGATTCTTGGTCGCATTTCCACCCGCACGTGTCTTCGGTCTACCTATTTGAGTGGTCGCAAAATGGGAAAGTGTTCATTAGTCGTGGCGTGCTCCGTGCTGGATCGACCTATCTCCCGAGCAAGGAAGTTCATGCCTTTGTCTTTTGACTTAGCCGTTGCGGACTCGCAAGGGCTCGGGGGCTGAACGCGCAAAGAAGGCCTCACTGCTCGGGCGACGAGTGGTCGGGGCAAATTTGTTCTCAAGGAGGGAAAGGTCGGGCTCGATCTGACTGAGTACTCCTCGGGACATCAAGTGAAAAGAACAGAAACTTCCTCAAGCACTTAGAAGAACACTGGAGTTGCGACCCCAAAGAAAGGCTTCCATTATATTCACAAAAAAGGACAGCTATTCTGAGGGATCACTCCCATATTTACATCAAGTCAAAGAAAAAGAAAATTACAAAAGCCTAATCTAAGTCAGAGCCATCAGGCTCGGAAGATAGTGGGGCCTCCTTGCCGCTGCTCTGCAGGTCCGGAATTGGCGGCGCCTCCCGCGTGAAGCAAGCCGCCACCTCGGTGGCGGGGCCCCGAACTGCCTCCCGGGCGGCCTCCTCCTCGGCCTCGACCACCCCTTCTCGAGCTGTTCCAGCGAGAAGTTCGTATCCCGGCTCCGGTAGCAGGCTAGGACGTGCTCGGCCACCGCTTGGGCCAAGCCACGCCCTTCCCGAGCGGCTAGCTCCTGGACGGCCTGGGGGAGCGCCTTGAGGCGCTGGCTAATGTTCTTGAAGCCAAGGGCGATGTGGCCGATGCCCATCCCCTTCGCTCCCACATGGACTCGCCCGAGCCCGGCCACCGTCACGGACCTCCGTGCTTGCCGAAGGATTTCTTCCATCATCAGCTTCACGTTGGCCCATTCGGTCCTGGCAGTCTCGAGCTCATCCTTCATGTTCTGCAGCCGCTCCTCGAGGCTCAGCCCCCCGGCCGCGCCGGTCGAGGCGGCGCCAGGCGCCTGGGCTTCGGCCTGCTTCACCTGCTCTGCAAGGGCAGAGAGGGCCTGCTCACAGGCAGTCAGCTCTGACTCCCACTTGGCGGCCCGCTCCTCTCGAGCAGTTGAGGCCACCAACGCCTCGGCAGCCTCCGTCTCCCGGCGGATCAGCAGCTCCTCCCGGGCGTCCAGATCCGACGCCGTGATGCCGACGTCGGTCTTGCGGATTGCGACGTCCTCCTCCTCCCGACGCTGGAGCTCCTCCTCCCGATGCTAGAGTTCGGCGCGGATCTGATCAGCCTCACCTTTCTGGCGGGCCAAGTCCGCCTAGGAGGCCTCCACCGTCCTCTCGCGGGCCAGGACCACCTCCTCCCGAGCCTGCACCTGCCTCTCCCTGGCGAGTGCCTCGGCAGCCTGCTGCCGCGATATCTCGACCAGGCGAGCGGCTTCTTCCTGCTCCTGCACGGCCTCCATGCTTATTTCTTCTAAGGCCTCTCGCTTCGCCTCTATCACGCGCCGCTCACTCTCATTGGCGGCGCACGCCACAACGACGCAGGCCTCAAAAAGGCGCTTGCCCTCGGCTAGCCGCTCCCTCTCCTCAGAGAGGGCGGCACGGCCCGCCTCAAGAAGCATCCTCTTCCCCGCCACGGTCGCCTCCTGCCGCCCGATCACCTCCCGGGCACTCCCTAGCACGTCCGGAAGGGGTTCTGCAGGTTGGCTGGGCGACGGCCGGGCGCTGGGTCCCCTGCGAGCCCTCTGTGAGGGGCTTAGGGTCCCCGAATATTGCCACGCAGGCACCGCCATCGACGTGGCCATCCGCCCCGCACTCGATGTGCTCAGGGCGGGCTCTGCCGGCGCCGGTTGCTCGGGCGCAGCCTCTGCCATCGACTCGGAGTAGGGCGGCGCCTGTGGCTCTGCTTCAGCCGGTGCGCTCAGCGGCTCCAGCTCCACCGGCGCACTCGGATCAGGCACGCTCAGCTCGGGGGCTGGAGTCGGCCTCGGCGCCTCCGGCCGTCCTTGGTCTCCGGCAGCGTCCGTAGGCGGCCTGCAAAAGAAAACGAGGTCAGCCTCCGAACTCACTCTGGACAAGGCATGCTCAGGAAAAAGGGAGAAAACTTACGCAGATTTGGGTCTTCGGTATTACCACCTTGATTCCGAGATCCTGTATTCCGGGCCCGACGGCGTTGGCCCAGGATCCTCCCTTCTCCTCTTCCGCGGGGGGCTCTGCGGGGCCGCCACGCGGTCTCCCGGTTCCAGACCGAGCCCAAGCAGATCAAGGTTTGGTTCCAGAACTGCAGATGCCGCCCCCGTCGCCGGCCCCACGCTGGACAATTGACCGCCCCGGCCTCCCTCCTTCTCGCCAGGCGACGGCGACGACGAGGGCATCGGCGTAGGAACGAAAGTCCGGGGCCGCTTCCCTTTGTCCCCCGGCGCTGTCGCCGCCCCACTGCCGGTGGCGCCTCCTCCTCCGGCCTGGCGGCTGCTGCCTGCAGCAGCCCCACCGCTGGCCTGCGGCTCGCCCCCCGCGGCGCCCGGGCCATCGGTCTACGTCGGACCGCCTGCAGCCTCCTCGCCGGTCGCCTCATCCACCCCTGGAATCTGGATAGTCCCGGGGTTCCAGCGCCCTAGCCGGTCAACCAACCCCTGGGCGTTGAACTCTGGCAGCTTCGCTTGCAGCGCCACCCAGTTCGGGTCGGCGCAGAGCGCCAGCTCCTTCCAGGGGAGCTCCGCCCGATCCAGGTCATCCACACCGGTCACCACCCAAAGCAGGCCCCTCAGAGCCGCCCTGTACAGGTCCCACTCTGCGCCGATCTGGGTCCTGGTGATGTCCTGGGGGCCCGTGTACACCCAGCAGGGCCGGGACCGCTCCCGCAGAGGCGCCAGGCGACGGCGCAGATAGTCCACCACCACCATCACTGAAGTGAACCCGGCTTGGCGTAGGAATTCGATGCGCTCCAGGACCGGCTCCATCCGCTCGTCCGCCTGCGGCGGCGCCTCCCAGGTTGGCTTCAGGGGCTCTGCCGCCCTCTTCGGCAGCGCCAGGCGGTCGTGGGGGTTGACGTCGACGTAGAACCAGTCGCGCCGCCAGTCGTCCCATTTGCTCCGTAGCACCTGGGGAATGTACTGCTCCCCCATGCCGTCCCGCAGCCGGAAATTGCAGCAGCCGGCGACGTCAGCGGTGGAGAAGCCCCTCTTCTTCCCAGCCGGCTGCAGCACAAAGAAATGTTGGAAGAGCGACACCGACGGCAGCACCCCCACAAACATCTTGCAGAGGTGGGTGAAGACCGCCAGGATGACGACAGAGTTGGGGCTGAGATGCACCAGCTGGATCCCGAACGTGTCGAGGATCTGGAGGAAGAAAGTCGAGAACGGCGGCACCAGCCCGGCCACCACGAAGGAAGTGAAGAGGACGATGCGCTCCGACCGGTCCGTCACCGGGGGGAAGCTCGCCGGCCACACCACCGAGGCCTCCCGCTGGCCCTCGGGCACCATCAACTTCCGCACCATGTCCGTCGCCTCCTCGTTCATGAGCTGAGACTCCGGCAGCACGCTGTCGGGTGTCTCGTCGTGGTGGCTTCCTCCCGCTCTCGTCATCTTGTCAGGGTGGGGGACGATGTGGAATGGTGGGGGAAAGGTGGTGCTCTGATCGCCTAAGGGAAGATGCGGGCTCAGGAGCACAAGGAAGAAGAAGGCTTGTTTGCAAAGATGGCGTAAAGAGGGGGGCAGTTCGCTCCCCTCCTCCTTTTATACTCTAGGGAAATTCAAACGTCGCCTGCTCCGACGCGCTCGGCGAAACGGTTTCCTCGACCAGCGCAACCGATAGGCAAATCTCCCTCGGGCCGTGCGGTTGCCAGGCGCACTTTCCTCGATCTGCGCGGTTGCCACACGCGCCGCCTGCCTCGTTATCACACGCCTCGGGAGTCGGCTGGACGCGTGTTCGTTCGGCTCCCCGTTGGGCCGTACCAGAAGCCCGGACCAGAAGGGCCAGCGCCTAAGAGCGCACCGCGTGGCGTCGGTGCTGGGTTCGGCCTCGTTGACGACGAAGGGCCCGTCCGCAGTCTCTGGGCCATCGCCTGCCAACGAGCCTGGGGGCTGCTGTCGGTGAATCAGGAACCAGGGGTCCCCGAATCCCGAGGCCAGGCCAGCAATCCACCACGTGGCACCATCCCGCGGGGTCACCTCCGCGAGGTAAAAAAGACTAAGTTCCGGGAGAGGGCGCTCGGGGCCACAGTCAGTGGTCCCCGAGTACCCAGGTTCCCCGATGATCTGTGAAGACCAAGTACCGGGAGGGGTGTGCCCGGGGCTGCGAGCAGTAGCCCCCTGGGCACCCGTATACCCCGAGGGCCCACTGAAGGAAGTTCCGGGAGAGAGTGCTCGGGGCTGCGCGCAGCGGCCCCCGAGCACTCGGTTCCCCGAGGATCCGTACAAGCATGCCAGGGAGAGAGTGCTCGGGAAGGTGAACAGTAGCCCCCGAGCACTCGGTTCCCCGAGGAACGAGGAAGGGCACTCTCGGGAGAGAGTGCTCGGGGAGGTGAACAGTGACCCCCGAGCACTTGGTTCCCCGATGACCCAGGAAGCCCCCTGACAGTGGCCCCCATAGGGGTCTGGCGATGAGGTGTCAGCCAGTCAAAGGCCTGAGTCCGTATTTAAGAGCGCGCGTGACCTGTCACCTCCAACTGCTCCCGCCACGCTCGGTGTCAGTTCCTACCATATTCTGGCAGAAGGGCTTGGGGACATTAAATGCGCGGGTCCCATCCCGCGCCATTCGGCACGCCTCGGGATAATGTCGCACGGGCCGAGGCGTTCCATCTACCGCGCTGCTGTGGTAGGAGAACAAGACGGGGCGGGCACGCCGGGCCGCTCTGCGGCTGCCCGGTGGGCCCTCTCCACGGCGCCCATTGCCAGTGCCATTATGGCGACAGATGACCGGGCGCGGGGTGCGTTTTCAACCCCCAGTCACTTCGCATAGAGGCTATGATGGCGCCCTTTCCATTTATGGTGCCTTGGAACTCGTGCCCTCCCATTCGGGGCACGCTACTGCCGCGGGTATTTAAAGCAGCCGGGAGCACGGACAAAGACAGGCACTAGAAAGGCTCTCGACAAGTTGGAAAATCCCAGAAGAAGTGAATATCTCTCGGTAAGCTCTGCACGGTTGAAGCAGTTAAAGAAGTAGAGAAGATCGAGAAGCCCAAGAGCACCCAAAATCCAACAGATACACACATACCGAAGAACAAGGAGCCCCAGGCTCTAGGATAGACAAACATTCTTGTAACCAGCAACATCCTTTAGGGACATTCTCAGGGCATTTATAGTATTCATACAGGAGTAGGGTGTTACGCCTCCGTGCGGCCCGAACCTGTCTAAACCCCCAGTGCATTTACCTCATTCCGCACCAGATCATTCCATCCCGCTAGCCATCGCATTCATATCCATTTATTTCTCCGACAAACATATTCAGAATCATCCCCCCGGCCGAATCTCTAAAAAGGGGTCCCTCAGGATCCCTGCGACAGGAGTTAACCTTCCGACAAACCGCCTAACTTATTGATACGCTCATTCATCTACATTACTCTTATGTGTAGACTTATGATTCAAGAAGCCAGGAGAGAGAATTTGAGAATTGGGTTCCTCGACCTACAGGTCGTATATTAGTCAACGATCATTTGGTCTCCAAGGGAGGTCAAGAAATACGTCGCGGAGTCCGTGGTCGCCCTCTGTGGATCGAAGGACCTTATTCTTCTACCATACAACTACCGAGACCATTGGATGCTAGTTTGTATCTATACAAATAGTCAACACTGCATGTACCTCGACTCAATGTACTACGACAAAAGAGAGGTATTCAGATTTGACAGACTTGTTGACAAGGGCGTTCGCGAAGTAGGTTTCGATGGGCGGGATTGTACGGAGAGATAAACCCTCGGTGAGCCACCAACATATGTTTCTAGTAATAATTCCTCCGTCACATATCAATTTACCGTTATAATATGCATTACATAGAACTAAATCTACCGTGCACAAATTTCTGCAATGTCACAGGCAGCCGCAGGGCACCAACCTCTGTTGGTTCTATGTTGCCCAGTACATGCTGCAAATCATTGGCTCTAGTACACCAGTATATCCACTGGTTAGTGTAATTATAGTATATTAAAATGTATTTTTCATCGTTGTGTCTAACTATTTTAAGTTTCTTCTACAGATATATAAATTTCCTACAAATAATCTCGCGAAGGAAGGTCTCATGTATATTAAAAAAAGCTCATCAGTTTCATACTTGGGGAGATCATAAAGGAGACCGGCAAATTTTATGATCCTGAAAACTTTGTTAGCCAAGGTTTGTAATCTCAACAGAAACTGGTCAGTTGAACATATTGAAAATGCTTGCATCTTGCAGTCTATTGATGTATTATATCTTTATGGCTAGTGATATAGGAAATAAAGTAAATGAATTCATTACTTCCTTTTAATTTACTGTGCTAAAGCTAATTTGTTGGTTTATATTGTCAGACACGGGAAGCAAATGAATTCTCAATGAAGAATGAAGAGTGAAGAATGCTACGCAAATGTCGTGAGGCTTTGTAATATTGACATTTTACTTCTATTTATGTGTGACTTTGTAATGTTGTGAGGCTTTGTAATATTGACTTTGTATGATATGTGTGATATTGAATGAAGATGTTCGATCTATAGAGTGTATGGAGTTTGAATGCAAATGATCTGCTATGTGTATGATATACTGTAATGTGTATTTTGTTATCGATATGTCAGTTATAATCAGTAATATATGGATTCCGCATTGTGTATATGAATGTACAGACGGTTCTAGGAAGACAATCGTCTGTACAAATGTATTTTATAATGGCTTCTATTATATAGTACAGACGGCTCGAAATTGGAACCGTCTGTACTGTGCCATAGTACATATGGTTCCAATAACAAGACGTCTTTCCTGTTATCATAGTTCAGACGGCTCCAATAACGAGCCATCTATACTATTCCATATCACAAACGGTTCGTTATTGGAGCTATCTGTATTGTTACCATAGTACAGACGGCTCGTTATTGGAGCCGTCTGTACAAGTTTTTATACAAACGGTTCAAAATTCATCTGTACAAATCTATTTTGTACAAACTCTTTTTCACAGACGATTCAAAAAAGTGTCCCGCACCAGGGTTACGAACCGTCTATACAAATAGATTCTCTAGTAGTTGGATCCTCTTACTAGAAATATAGATATGCCCTGAGAATTATGAGAAACCTTGAGATGCCCAGATATGATAGATATGATAGTTATCGAGTAGCCATCGTCAAAATATGTGTGGAAGACATCAATGAAAACTTTGATTTGGTCCAATCCTTTTTCTCAAATGTTTGCCATCCATTTGAGTAGATAGACAAATAGATATGCTTAAAAAATTTATATTAAGTGTTCCCTTTTGACTACGGACACATGAATTCTACGTACGCCCTTACTAGTTCTATCAAAACGGACAAGAAGTCCGCGAAAAATATCTATCAAGTAGGCCAAGAAGTCCACAAAAAATATCTGTCATGTTATGTATTTTCTTATTTACTTGGAGTCAATGGGTCGATGCTTTCAAAATAATCCACTTTGTAGCCCTCAAGCTTCGCTGTTCCGAGGTAGGACTCCCAGATGGTTCTGAGAACGTTTTTTTTTAATAGAGTGGTTTTTCATCCACTCGGTGTTAAACAAACCCCTTTTTCTATTAATTCTTTCACTTGCTTGGCCTGGGAATTTTCCACTAGGCTAGTGCCTGCTTGGTGGTTGCGAGAACATTGACAAGGTGTTAAGTAAAGATCAGGTGAAGAGGCTGACAGATGCCTATAGCCTGCTTCACGAGCTCCTCGTGTTATCTCTGTGCGCAGAGCAACCTGCCTTCCTACATAATATCAGACCTATGCCAACCATGGACATGAGATGTTGCAAGGGATCGGAGCTTCTGCACCTTCTCCTCCCTCTGCAGGTACATTATTTTTATATTCACTAGCTTTCTGCCCGTGCGTTGCAACGGGTGCTAAAAATTTATTAAACAAAAATTTAAAGGTATTATCTGGAAAAAAGAATATAAGATTGTGTGCAGGGATTATAATGTAAGAGAAGACACATTCACATTGTATCAAAGAAACTCACATTATTTAACGTCAAAAAAGATATCTGATTTAAGATCGACATCTGGATTCATAAGACCCAGTTAATCATCTACACCATTTCCTCCAAATCACTCACCAGCTGGAACAAATGCAGGTACTCTAAACGCATAACATGTGCAAAAAAGAACTCTGCAGATGTAATAGTATTATCAGTTTTTCTATCAAGTCAAACAAATATGGATCACTGAAAGGGAAAAAGGAATAACCTCATCCATAAGATGTAGGATAAATATTGTAAGAATCTTTGAGTATGCATCAGATATTATTGAAGTGGTAGCATTGCTTTCACTATGACCGGCACCATTAGAACCTTCAAACCAAACAGTAGGATTCTTGGGTGTTTTTATGGGCAAATTTGTGTGACTGAACCAAATTAAAGAGAGAATAAATTCTAATTTTTTCAACCCTTCAAAACTGAAATAAAGCGAACTGGGTTTAAAATACTCAGCATAAATCTCAAACCTAAATGTAAGATGGCAAACACATGAACATATCTCTAATAGATAAAAAGAATGGAAGTTAGAGTGTAAAGTGTCATATCAAACAATAGCATTCAATTATCTTTATCTGACCTCTTGGTGAAGTAATCATTTAAGGCAATGGCAATATATCTTCCTTAAGAGACCCAAGCAGCTCTTGTCCGAACTCTGCAGTAAATAAGCAGCAAGAAATGATAAAAATGATAATGGAGTAAAATATGTAGCAAGTAGGCATATCACATGAGAAGAAAATAGGATTAGAACCTTTAAATGTTGCAGAAGTCAAACATGTATCCTACATTTATACTTTAATTCTAATTGCAGCTGCCTTGAGTAGAAACACCCAACCATCTAATTTTTTCTTACACTGAATCGTGGCAATCAATAGAACAATCAGCAATCACACTAAACAACAATGATTTTGTCCTAATCCTGTGTGCAAAAGAAAATAATTCTCACGAGCCTTACCTGCATTGCTAACTATCCAGCGCTGCATTCTTTAAGTGTTTTTTTCCTTGCGAGTATTCTTCAAGTGGCTTGCAGTAAATAGCCTGTAGTTGGATGGTTCCATCTCACTAATCTTCCCAAATTGCTTGTCGTAGAAGCCCCATAACTCGAACCTGTTTCAGACCAAATAATAGGGAACAATGTCAGCATATCAGACACATGTTAACCTAAGCTCTACAGAGTATCAGAAAAGGATGTACCAGTATGCCAAGTATTGGAATGGCGCATACTTGCCGTAAAGTTTATCTAATTCCTCATGAACAGAACTGATGGTATTTGCTCTTTTATGAATCTGTAATAAATTTCAGACATAGTACACGACATACTGAAATTCATCAACTATGAAATCTCAAATGCAAGGTTTCAGGAGGGGAAAAATACCTGCTTCAAATGCCTAATTGTCTCAGTATCAGCAGGAATCGTGTGGAAAAAACCCATACACATGAGCACATTGGCACGAGTGAAAGGGCCAAATCCACAGATAGTGGACAACTCTTTATTCAGTCTTCATAGGGTGATGGGACCGTGGATACCTCTTCTGCAACTGGTACAGACATTTTATGCATCTCTTCAAGTTTCTGTAGACATACCTTTCCTTCTACAATGCTGCGCACAAGCATTACAATTCGCTTTGCTCGATATCCAAGATTACAATGCTTGGTTAAAAAGTCTTCATCAAGATTCGCTAATTCTTCTAGCGTGGGGAAGTCACCGATGCAATCTTCCAAGCGACGAGGCTTGCTCAACCTAAGCTCTGAAGGATCCAAGGAGTCACATGCGCTGCCTGTTTCACTTGCAACAGAGGGCAAGCTAGACAAATTTTCATTTGTTTCCGAATGTGTTAGGTCATTTCTACTACCACTTGCCAGTCTTGGATCCTCCAACTTATCCTCTGCAGATCTTGTTTCTAGCTTGAAATGAACACTCTGCCTCTTGCTGCGCTTCCTTTTATGTTCCCTAATTTGAGGTGTCCTGGTCTGAAAATCGTCAATACTGGATGAACACTTCAGCTCTGATTGAAGCTCACACAGTGCAGTAGCCATTGACAAGGTTCTTGTCCATCTGCGGTTAGAAAGCACAAATGTGTAAAATATCTTGCTAACAGGGTTAAAAATACTTGATAAACTATGTACTTTCGATACACTCTGATTTTGTGTTCAGATATATTCTATTACACAACTACAATGTTTCATCTTGGAAGCAAACATGAAGCTAACCCCAGCTCGTATTAACTGGTGAAGCACAATACATTTTTCTTATCGCGTGATTGTACTGCAACGGTGCATAATATTTCTTGTGATCACTGGTATACAAGTAAGACGCCAATATGTAAAGATCCTAACTTTTTTCCTTGGCGAGACTGAAGATCCCAACTTACTTGTATCATCACACACACATGAGTGAAAGGGAAAGCTAGACCGACTCAACTGGCAATTGCAGAGAAGGATGCACTTGATCATATCCTCGAATAGTGTGGGCTAGCGGAAGACGCGGCCAACCCCGCCTCCTGCGCCGAAGGGTGCATCGCCTGGAACTCCGCCACCGCACACTCGTCCTCCTCCGACAACCGTAACATCCGCCACACTTGCTCCTGTGGACAAGACCAGAAATTAGAAAATGTGTATCGCTTGGTCAACAAAGCCTTAAATCTCCATCCATTCAAGCGCTCATGAGGATGTAGTCCTGGTCGAGTAGGGAGAGCTCACCGGCACCCCGGACGGAGACGAGGAGCGCAAAATCCAGGAGCGCGAGGTGGGCGGAGACGAGGCAAAGCGGGCGCACGAGCACGCGGGTGGCAGGGTCCTACCAGTTGGGCGCCATCATAAACAGCCTGTGGCTGCACAGAGCCGCCAGGTCGAACGGCACCGCGCCACCGAGCGAGAGCTCCAGGTCCAGGCCCACGCGGGACCGGTTGGGAGGTCGGCACCTCCCTCTCATGAACACGGTGGAGGCCCTTACCGGAGGTGGAAGAAGACCGCCTGCCTGGTGCATGCGCCGCTGGTCCAACCGCCGCTCCTCTACCTCCTCCGCCTCCACTCATCTAGCCGCCGCTCCTCCTCCTCCACTCGTCTAGCTACCAGATCTAGCCGCCCCGAGCTCGGGGGACGTCGGATTTGGCCGCCCCCGATGTGCGCCGTGGGACAAAAGGAGAGAGGGGGCGGAGGAGAGGGCTAGCAGATGAAGGTGGATCGATCCTCGGCGAAGGCGACGGCCTCACGAAGACGACAACGCGGGCGGAGGCAAGGCCGAGCTCCCGTGAGAGCAGCACCACGACGAAACCACATCACCCGCCGGCAGCAGATCCAACGGGGGAGGCGGGGCAAGGAGGATGGGGTGCGGGCGGAGAAGCTGAGGGCGGTGGAGGGGGGGCACGGGCGACCGGATGGAGAGCGGGTGAACGAAACGAACAACGATGCGGTGTCACGGTCGCGCGATGAGGATGGGGTGGGCAGAGGAATCAACAGGAATCTGACGGAGGTAGAAGAATATTCTGATGAGGAAGGCGGCGGGCGGGTGCTGCGGAGGAGACCGGGGCGGGTGCTGTGGAGAAGACCGGAGCGGCTGTTGCGGAAGGGGCGGAGCGGCCACAAGCGTCACGAGCGAAGGAATATTCGGCGGCGGACGGAACACGCCTTGCGTGTTTTTTAAGTAGGAGAGATTAACCACTTCTCTCTTTCTTTATACTCATAGCTCAGGTAGTAATTTTTGTGGTAATGTTTTAAGTATATCATCCATCAAGAGAAAGTCATTGAGAATGTAGCTGATGAGAATGAGCTAATTGTCCTTCCCGGCTTTCCTCATCACCTTGAGGTATCAATGGTGTGCGACGAGCTTGGCAACGATGATCCGTTGGCGGACTCCATGTGTGTTGTTTCCGGGTGTAGTGCTGTTTGGCTTTTGGTTGTCGGGGTGCTCATGTCGTTGGGTTTCTTGTCGGTTGGTCCCGAATCAACCTAGCAGTTGTTAAGGTTTTTAGGCCTAATTTTTCTCATAAACAGAGTCAGCTCTCTTCTTCTATAATAACATCGGTATCACTGGTCTCGTCCTCTTGAAAAATAGCTTCTATGAGCTTGAACCATTGTACCATGAGGCCTACCAGAAGAAAATATGTTAGGGAGTATGATCACTAGGGCCAATGTTGCTCTGCAATACCGACTGCAATAGCAGCCATGGGTGATAAGGGCAACTCCCGTAGCTACCGCAAAATATTGTACTGCAACACTGTGCCATCTTTTGCCGATCATGCCTACCGACACACCTCTCTAGCAGCTCTTTTCCAGTACTACAGTGTTGTGGAGAGAGAATGAGGTACTTCAAATTTGCTAATTCTCTCTCCTGCCCATATCACTGTTTACAAAGGAGAAATGTGAGTTTGAAGAGAGGAGAAGAGTAATAGAAGATAGAAAATAGGTAGTTATTGGAGATTTAAAAATAGATAATGCTATAATAATATTAGAAGATACTGTAATAGTATTATAGAGAATATATTTTAAAATATCTATTTAAAAAATAGTCTAAAGCATCCATTGATAGGATGCTTGCAGTGTCTTGACATCATGGAGCCAGCCTCAGTCCTTTTATGTCAGCTTTGGAAGCATGTCTCGTACTGTACTTTCGTAGCTTGAAGAGATTGCACTGGGCTTAGAGGCTTCAAAGATGCCATTTCTTTGGGTTATAAGGCTTCCGATATCGATAAATTTCTGGCGGAGGGGTTCGAGGAGAGAATCAAGGACAGAGGTCTCATAATTCGAGGTTGGGCACCACAGGCTATGATCCTCTCACCTCCATCTTTAGAGGAATTCATGACGCACACGCACTGTGGGTGGAACTCGAGGATAGAAGGAATTCCATTTGGGTGCATGGCCACATTGTGCTGTGCAAAGCAATTCTTGAATGAGAAATTGATAGTAGATGTTCTGAAAGTTGGAGTGGCTGTTGGTGTGCAGAGCATCACAACTAGGACAATGGAGGCTCATGAAGTTTCTAGGGATCAAATAGAGAAAGCCGTGTTGGAAGTTGGAACTAATGGGTGAAGAGACAGATGCAGAGGAGAGAAGAACCAGAGCTAGGGAACTAAAGCAAAAGGCTAGATAGGCTATAGAAGGAGGGTCATCTTACAGTAATGTAAGTCACCTAATTGAATATGTTATGACCAGGGAAATAACACCAGATGTTCAGTGATCTATCATGTTATTCCCGTAACACCTTTCCTTACAGGTTTTTGTATTTCATCCTATAAGAATAATATGTATCCAAACATGTTGCATTTTATGACATAATATGTTCAAAAAGTATTACATATCATTCTTATAATGTGAGAGTAACAGTAGTATCCTTTTTTTTAAAACAAGACAGAAGCACCGCCGATTCATTAAGAGAGAGATAAGAAGTTTACATCAAAAAACAAAACAAGCAGACGACAAAAACAAATCCGAAAAGAAGGAAAAGGGAACCATGACAACTAGCTCACAAGAAACACAGCCACTAGGTTTGCAACTGCCTGGCCACTAGATAATCTCGCTGCTCCTCAATGATTCTTCTTGAGATTTGTGGGACTGATAGTTCCTCTAAATTGAAAATGCGCCGGTTTCCTTCCAGATTTCCTACCAAAAATAGAGCAGGAAACCAATGTTTCTTTTTCCGTCATGTTTGGGGCTTCATTCTGCAACTTTCAGGAGCCAATCACTTAGATCCTTACTGTCCTACCTGCACGACAATAAGGTTGTGCCATTCTGTTGATTGCTGCTTATCCAGGCCGCCTCAGTATAATTACTTGTCTGCGATCTTTAGTATGTGTTTCCATGGGCGATTAGTGTCATCCCACTGATGCCATAACCATCTTAGGTGCAGGGCACGACCAAAACATTCTAAGTTCTTGATGCCAAGGCCACCGTACTTCTTTGGCTTGCATAATTTCTGCCATCTGGAAAGGCAATGACTTCCTCTAATATTATCTGGATCTACCCCTTTTCAAAGGAAACCTCGTCTGATTTTGTTAATGTTGTCAATTGCTCAATTTGGCAATTTGAAGCAGGTCATGAAGTATGTGGGTATGGAGGAGAGGACAGATTTGATTAAGATCTCTCTACCCGAAGGAGCAAGGAGGTCCCTTTTCCAACCTGGAAGCCTGTTGGTGATTTTTTGGATGAGAGGGTGTACTGCAAACCTGGGAAGCCGCCTGGTGTGAAGGGAGAGACCCAGGTATTTGCAAGGGAAGCACTTTAGGTCACCCAGACCAGAGGAGACTAGGAAGGAAAGGTCCAGATGTTGGTAGCCAATAGGGTAGACTAGAAAATTTGGCACGCCGTTGGCGCGCCCCTGGTGCCCGCCTGTCTGATCTCAGCGATTGAATTATGTTACTACTACGTATTAATTATTGATTCACTTACAACATAGATCCACTTAGAAATAATTTTTTTAACGAACCATGGCAGGAGCACTTTGCTTGATATAAATTAAGCATGTAACTTCTACACTTAGCTGACACTTGAATAGAGGTTGAAGCCTGAAACAGACACACGAATATATGAATGAAATCGGTTAAAATGATCTGCAAGTATAAGTGTAGAACTATCAAACGTTAGATAATTTCATGAAGATGGGAATGTTTGGGAATGCCTTTCTGACTTCTTATACTACACCTGAATTTATAAATCATTAATTTGCCTATAATTTATTCTATCTCGCAGTTCATTTGCCTCTTTATCTATGATAATGTCTTGCGGCCTTCAAGACCATGTTTTGCATGACTCAGGTTTACAAATATATTTTGCGATATTAGATATACTTTGGATACATGTAAAAGTTTTAGGATATATTTACATTCATATGGGTACAAAAATAGGCAGGGTATGATATGTTGCAATATACAAATATAATGCATATTTTCAATCCTACAGTTAACAAAAACAATATTGAAATGAGTCCAGATCTATAGACAATATTGAAATGTAAGATGTTTGGAATAAAAGAATATAGAAATGCATAAACTATCTTTGTTCTTGTTATCCGAATTTCCATGAGTAGAGTCACATATTAAGTACAAGCTCTATCTGCGATTAGTGTATGTCTGAATGGAAATAGAAGTGGAACTTTTATATCGAGAACCGTTGTTGTCATTATGCTGTTGCAGTGATCGCATGTATGAATTTGTCAAATGCAGTAACTATGTCACATTTGGGTATGGCATTTCCATTGTGAATCTGGTCACAACACATATTTTTTATATAAAAGCACAACATACATTAGGTTTAGCTTTGCAACAAATACTGAACCTAATACCGAACTGAAAACTAGACAATTACTCGTGGAGAAATGAGGAGGTATCTACATATACAACAACCTTAATCATGCAAATTCAATAAACACAGCTTATAGAAATGTTACCTGCTAGTTCGTCATATTTCATTTTTCTGCAGAGTTGGGAGAAACAAAGGGAATGACATAGGGGAATTTTCTTCCAATTGAGATGGCAGGCATCCGTAACGTTTGTAAACATCAAGAATTTGTAACAGAGATTATGTTTAGGTACTGCAATAAGTTACAGGAAATGAAGTGTTACAGCTTTGAATTATGTAAACAATTGCAAAATTTGACTCAAATCTTATGAACCTATAATCATATTTGTTGAGATCGCCATGAACAGATGTAGATTTTTTAAGTTGCAGTTACAAACTAATGTCCTATTGTCAAATTCAGTGACCCAAGTGTTTAAACCATATTCCAAAACTGCAGAAATTTCTTGATTCAATATTTTAGAATTAGTTGCATGTCAGAATTATTAAATTAGAGAAGTGCTATTTTTCTCAAACCAAATGATGTTGCAGGAAGGACATCTAAATTATCATTGATCAAGCTTACATGAAAATGCTCATAATTACAACATGTAAAGTTTTACATCTTTTTCTGCATTATTAATGTTGTGTGAAGCCTGAACACATGTCCACCCAAGAAGATATAAATGCAAAGATGAGAGTGAAAAAGCATCATTCAGGAAGAGGTTTCAGCTGGTTGGAGTAATATTCATGAGCATGGCGAGTGCCATTCTGTAGTCTATAATTGTTCATTCTAAGAAGCAAAAGAAAAAGCTTTAGACGTGGACCCCCCAACTTCCCTAGCAACTATCTAGCTCTAGCAGCTCATTTGCCAGCTCCATCTTTTTGTTCTCTAGCTTTATATTGTGACATACCATGTATGTTTCCTTACTGAACTTTAGCCAAATTTAGTAGAAAAGACATAGAAGCCTGACTGGCTTCCCAAAAGGATAAAGTCATTGTGCAAGATATTATATAGTCAATATTGCCTTATATTATGATTGAAACTACCATATGTGTGACAACATTTTAGGAATTTCAGTCTGAATTTGGCATCTACACTCAATGGTTTGGATAAGCTTTCTTATTAGCACTAAGAATTTCAAAGAAGACTCTAGAGTGGTACGCTAAAATTTGACTACATAAATAGTTAGTTTTGACAAAAACAAAGTGGCATTAGAGTTCGAAAAATGTAAGGACGTATATTCTAGGAGCCGATAAAAGTAATATATCTTACCATCGACATTTGGCTTCAAGGAATTCAGATCTCACCTATGGGTAGAAGGAAATTTAGGCTCATGTAGTTTTATACAAAACATTGAGCTATATAATTGAAAGAGAAGCATAGATGTCCAATTTGGCAAAGCATATATGCTAGGGAAACATGTTGTAACACATGGAATAATACACACGCAATGAGCTGTAACTTGCATTATACAATTTTGCATAGCAATTCTAGTACCAACTGAAACTATGGCAACCGCAGGAAGCAGACAAATTAAAATCTAAATATTTCCATAATATATTCTCTAAAGAGCATTCCATCGAACATGTTTAGTGTGCCTAACAAATGAACTACATAAATCAGTGAAATGAGAATTAAAGGCAAGCTAGCTTTGCATAGCAACCGAAGTAAAGAACAGTGAACATGAATTGTACCTATCACTCCTCTCCTTGCAAACAAAATATAGCTAAATACAAAGAACTCACTAATTATTCAAGGTTTAAGTTAAGTAATAGGACCAGCAAATTTAAAAACATGGATAGTCGAATTTGATGCTGTGCAAAGTAACCTGGGAGGCTAGTTAGCTTTCTTTCTTTTCTTTTCTTTTTGTGCTACCCAGATGTTTGTAGTAATTTGACCTGAAAGCAAATAATGGTTCCTTAAATAACTTTACGTATTGGTATTAAGTGAATTATATCACCAGAAATTTGACTCGTAATTTATCATCTTTTTACTACTTTGGTTAGATTTAAGCCTTAAAAGAAATTTGCAACTTTTATCAAAAGATATTAGTTCTATCCTGTATCACACATAGAATGTTTGATGTTTACAACTGTTTTGCATAGATATATAATAGTGATTCGCAAGCTTGTCCGCAGGAAATTGAACATAAGGATGAAAAATAATAAATGATAAATGACAATTGATGCTTCATTCGTCAATTTTTAGTTATTTCAATATAAATAGAGGAGCAATGTTAGGCAACAATTACAACTAAAACTGAATATAAAAGATGGCTTGTGATACCTTCATATTTTATTAAACAGTTCAAGGGCATGAAGATAAAAGGAGAAGAAGCTCACCGTGCTTTGCTAATTTGATTATTAGAGCCTGCTTGTCCTGTCGCTTCATGCAGTCCTTGTACCACGTCGTTCAGTGCCACTTTACTAAAGGTATAGTGCTCCATTCATTTAGCAGTCAACAAAATCTGCACATTCTTTAGTGCCAAATATACTGAGTCAAAAGAAAATTTACCCAATCTTTCTACAATTATACCTTTACCTCTCTTCTAGCTACTTCACTAAGCCATTATAGCTTAGAAATTATGCACCTTTAGTATAAGGAAGCTTATACGGCATACCCACATGATAAAGGCAAGTGGTTACCTTCATGATAGCATTCAGTTTAAAGCTTTCCTCCCTCTATTTCCAATTTTGACGTCCTCCAAACAGTGGTGAAGGATCTTTATCCTATTTGTCAACGGTTATATATGATAACTTCTTTACGATTATGTTGAGAGTCCTCTTTAGAATGACAATAGCATTTGGATCATCTGCAACAGGTATTTGGCAGCCTGATCGTAGTTTATCATCAGATAAAATGTTAAGAAATGAATCTTACAGTAGAGTGGTTTCGATGAGAGACCCATTTAGTCCAACACGTAGAGAATTTTTCTGTTTTTTTTTTTACAAAGAGCTGCACAGATGAAAAACAGAACAACTGTGTCAGCATAAGAAATGATTGCAATAGAGAGTCTTGATGGAAAGACCAAGGTATGTAACTATGGAATGTTGTCCGAACACTGAAATATACAAAGGAAGATCCAGCACAACATATCGGAGGCTCAATGTACTTGTATGGCTACCATGTTCACAGGGCAGTGCACATAAGCCGAGACTTGCAAGCAGGAAGTATCCAAGGCCACCAATATGCAATTGTGCATGTGAAGGAGATCCTGCATTGCCGTAGTCGATAAAACCATGTTCTTTTGTAATTCTACATGAGGCAGGATTATGGTAAACAACCACATCAGACTCCTGAAACCAATGCATAGAGATATCAATGCTATACAGATGTACTGTCAAGTCCATGTGATCATATGACATTGGAAGCACACATAACGACAGCTACGATACAATGTTATACCGGTGTAATCACATTCAAGTGGTTCACAAGGCATTGCCAGCAAGATGCAGGACAATAGCACTCTTCTACGCGCACGTAGAGTGGCATTGTGATGGATAGCTCAACGGATTTCAGTGTAGCGAGGGAGGCCAAGTGGCCTGACTCACCTGAGAGGAATTCAATGGAGGAGCTGCAGGACCAGAGGTAGAAGGCGAGGGTGAGGAGCACGAGCATCGCCTAGGTGATGGCCGACACGAGCACTAGTTGCACTGCGCCCCTGTGCCACACCATCTGTCGCGTCCACCTTCCTCGTCGCCTCCACGCCACCGCCTGCGACCGAGGCACGCCAACTCTCAGATCCGAATAGAAAAGCAGGCAGCTAGGTCAGTTTGGGATTGCTTGATCAGCACGTGTGCCGATAGGGTTATCGCCTACCTCTGCTTCGCTTCGCACAGGCATGCCTTGATGAAGAACACCCACGGAGTGCGCCGAGCACTGAAGCCGAAGGAGAAGGTGGGCACGGCGAGTGGAGGCGAAGGGCACCGTCACCTGTGGGGAAGGCAGCGGCCTGTACAGGGCGAATGCATGCGGCGCCTGTGGGAAGGAGGTCGGGAAGGATCGAGTGAGACCGAGGGTGGGTATGCGATTCTCACCGTCCATTTTGTTTTTACCATCCTTTTTCTATCGGACTGTGGAAAAATAATTTGCTCACGTGGCGTGATGAGGTTTGAGTTTTCTGTCCAGGATTAGAGTATAGAGATTTCAGTTTGCTAAGGTTTGTAACAAGGCCACTTGCCTTTCCAAAGATGTTTAGAATTGTTTTAGTTGCTCTGAATCTCTGATGCCTTGTTCTGTCGGTCGGAGACTCTAAACTAAATGTTACTAGGGAAGGCATGAAGGATAGAGAGCTGTCGTGCCTTTTGGAAGATTCGAGTGCCAAGATGAATAGCATAGGTGAGAGATGATCACCTTGTCTCAGCCCCCTGGCATGCTTGAAGCTAGTTGTGGTCTGTCCATTGAATAGCACCTTGGAAGAGGCAGAGCAAAAAGAAGGGGTATCTAGTTTCTCCATTTCTGACCAGAGTCAAATCTTTGTACAACTTCAACAAGGAAATGAGGGCCTATTTGTTTTAGCTTTGGATTATGAAAAGCTGATTTTAAAAACTGAAGCTAAAACAAACAGGTAGATCGTACAATCTGCTTTTTAAAATCTAACTCCATTTTCTACCACAATCTACAAATTGTCTCCCATCAGCTTTTTATAGATTATGACTATAGGAAAAATATAAGTGTCCACACAAGCCTAGGATAGTTACTCACCAATACCATTACTATTCTTAAAACGTTCTTTTTTTCATCCTCATCCTTCTATTCTATCTCCTCCTAGCCGCCGCCCCCTCCCAGGTGTCTTCCCTCCCCCTAACACCACCCACTCTCTGCCGTCAGCGCCCCTCCGCCCACCCCCTCCACATCGTCACCTCTCCCTGTCGCCCCCTCCCGACGTCGCCTCTTCGACCGCTTCCCACGCCCCACCGCGGCCTCCACCCCCCTCCTCAACTCCGGCCCCTCCCCACCGTCACATCTCCCCGATGCCCCTCCCCGACGTCGGCCCCTCCCCGCTTGTTCGCCACCCCCACCATCGCGTTCGCCACCAAACTTCCAATACGAATCCATCGGCCCCTCCCTCTCCCTGTCGGATCCTCCACCGGCCGCTTCTCAGTCCACCGTTGCCACCGCCACCATGCATTAGGAGATGAAGAAAGAGATATGAATGCATTTCGTGATAATATTGCTAATGTTTTGTTTTCTATGAGAGGGTAGATTGACTATCCGTGTTGTACATGAGAAGATATGAGAGGGTAGATTACTCATTTGCTACTTTAGATGGATTTTATTAGAAAAATTCATATTTGTCACCTTGCTACAAGTCCAAAATGTTGTAGTTACAAATACATACATACCGCATAGCTCAGTTATCATATAATTAGGATCAGATATGAAAAACAATGAAAGAAAATGTTAATTAGACATAAATATGCACTCAGGAAAACTAAGGATATCACGGATATTATGCAACCAAAGCAAACATCCAACCCACTCCAAAATTCAGGATGCCAAACAACCCTCACTTTTTGGACCCTCAGCTTTTTACAATTTAGCTTTTCAAAATGTACAATCTAGAAGCTACTTTTCAGAATCCCAAGCTAAAACAAATAGGCCCTGAGTCAAATGCTTTGGAAATGTCCAATTTGACAAAGAGAGTTGGAATCTTCCTTATGTGTATGTTTTTATTGTGCTTTGGACATTCATGAAATTATCATGAATGCATCTTCTTTGATAAAAAGCACTTTGGTTTGTATAAACCATTGCTCTTAAGTGTGGTGCAAGCCTGTTGGCCAAAAGCTTGGAGAAGATTTTAGCGAAGTTATGTGTTAAATTAATTGGCCTATAGTCACTTACTTGCTCAGCATCTGATTTCTTGGGTACAAGGGTTATGTTAGCCCTGTTGAGGAGTTCAAGGAAATCCCCCTTAATGTGGTAGAGTTGGTCCATGGCTGCCATCAAGTCATCCTTTATGATGTTCCAACAAGTGGAGTAAAAGATGCCAGTGTATCCATCAGGTCCATGAGCCTTCTCTTTTGGCTAGGACCTAATCATGTTCCTTACTTCGTCTTCAGTGAATGGTTCTTCAGGATCATCTATGTTATGCTGTGGAATTTCAAGGAAGTCCCAATTTAGTCCAACGCTCCTTGTAGAGGTTGTGCCCATTGTTTTCCAGAAATGATGTATGATCAAATCCTGCATTTCATGTTGTGAAGTAGTATGTATCAAGTCATCTTGTAGGGAGGCAATGAAATTCTGTTTTATGGTGATGTTTGGCGATGATTTGAAAGAATTTTGTATTTGTGTCACCCACATGGAGCTAAATCATTCTAGATTTTTTACGTTTTCTAGCTCTATCAATTGCTGTAAGACCCAATATCATGTTCTTGAGATGTTTGACAAGCTCCTGTTCACTAGCAGCCAATTTTCTTGATTCCATGGCTTCATCAAGCCTAGAAATGATTTACAAACAAATAGTTGTGGCCAGATTGGCCTTCGCATTTAATCTTCTAGACCATTTTGTTAAGGCTTTTGCAGTTCTAGTTAGTTTTATGTGGAGCTAAAGGAGTTTGTCAGTGGAATGCACCTGCCTATTCCAAGCTGCCATAACACACTCGCAGAACCCCATCATTTTAACCCATAAGTTTTCAAATTTAAAAGCTTATGTTGGCTTGTGGTTCTTGCAGAGAAGAGAGGAGGAGGGGGCAGTGATCAAAGCTCACTGAGGATAGAGGTAGGATTATGGCATTAGGGCAAAGCTCATCCCATTGAATTGTACAGAAGATTATGTCAATTCTGGTCATGGTAGGAGTGTCTTGGCCATTGGACCAAGTAAATTTTCTTCCTATGAGCTCCACTTCTTTGACCTCCATGTGGTTTATTGTTGTTTTGAAAGGAGTCATTAACCTTCTCTGGAGTCTTCCATTGTTTTTGTCTTGAGAGCAAACATGGTCAGTGATAGGGATCAGGACTAGATTCAGGGAGAAACCGAGGTCAAGGCAGTCAGGAGGTCACGCGAGATGTTTGGGCAAAGGAATGGTACAAGTGAAGATGATCACGCCATAAACATATATGGGAGACATATGGTCTATGATGTAGAAGATCAAGTCATGAGGTGTTCGTCGCAAAGGTGTGTTCCATGGAGGAATAAAAATGAGGCACAACATCAGCATGATGTTAGCAGCATGTGGCGCTGATGTCAGCTGATGCTAGCACACAGGCAGGCTCAGTGGCCCACAACAGTTGTGGCCTATGGGCGCTAACAAGCTGGCTCAACCTAGCTTGGTGGCCCACAGGCGGGCATGACCCATGTGAAGGTGCCAGCCTAGGCGGGGTGTGCCAACCCAGGCAGGCGCACGAGGTAGTCCTGGTCTGGCGATGGCCCGGGTGGGCACAATTGAGGGCGCACGACCTAGCCTGGCGCATGGCACGGTCCAACAGGCGAGGAGGCAGCTTTCTGGCATGAGGCATGGCCCAAGCGAATGAGGCCGAGGCCCAGTAGTTGTTAGTGGCCGAGTCTAAGTCGAACCAAGCTAGCCAGGCCGAAACCGAAACCAACGAGAGAGAGAGAGAGAATGGGGTTTTTTCTAGAGAATTTTAGGTGATTTTTGTGAGACATTTTGTGAAAATTTTCAAGCTATGAAGATGTAATTTTCAAGATGATGTGTTGATAA
Source organism: Phragmites australis (assembly GCF_958298935.1). NCBI lineage: Eukaryota > Viridiplantae > Streptophyta > Magnoliopsida > Poales > Poaceae > Phragmites > Phragmites australis. Next base: position 5,956,713 of record NC_084929.1, read on the forward strand.
TTTTCAGGTTTGCATAAGTTTATTATTTTCACCATCCGCCATGGTTTTTGCTTTCTAGGGAATATCTTAAGATCCGAATATCCGATTGACGTGATTCTTGTTGCATTAGTTGTGAAATTTTGTCTACTTTCCACTACCTCTTTTTCATGTCAATCGGATCTTATTTCTAAGATTTTTTACTAAGTTTAATATCATAGTGGATTTATATAGGGTGAATTTTTAATCACGAAAAATTTGATTTCAGTTTCTCCAATCATTTACCCCCTCTGATTGCCTAGTTTGTGCATAGTCAATCCTACAAGTGGTATTAGAGCCTAAAACCTTTCTAATTGATCTTAACCCATAATTAGAAACATAGCATCAGATAAGTATTCTACAAAACCTTGTGTTTTCAATGGTGTTGATTTTTAATTTTGGAAGGCAAAGATAAAAGCTTACATTCAAGCCCAAGGCTTTGCAATTTGGGAGAAGGTATACAACACTTATGAGTTTTCGGAGAATGGTGAAGTGACGGTGCAGAATATGATAGCCGTCGAGGCAAACCACAAGGCAAGGAAACTAGTCATCCAAGGTTTGGGAAGGAGTGACCTCAACCGAGTTATACATCTCAAATCAGTGTATGAGGTATGAAAAGCACTTTGTGATTACCATGAAGGTTCGTCTACCATAAAAGAGGTATGGGAAGGAGTGATCTTATTTGAGATGAAACCTGGTGAGTCTTGATGATTTATTTGCTCGCTTTAACAAAATTCTTAGAAATTTGTTTGTTGTTAATGTTACATTCACAGATGCTGAAAATACAAGTCAATTATTATGATCTTTAGACATATCAATTTGGGAGATGAAAGTGACATCTATTAGAAAATGTACTATCATGAGTACACTTACTTTGAATATACTTTATTTTAAATTAAAAACTAATGAGTTAGATGTTTTTGCTAGAAAGGATCCTAATAAATCAATTACTTTGATTTCTTAACGTAACTTGTATGATTCTGAGTCTTTTTCATCAAGCTTTATTTTATCCTTCTTGTTTTCACTAGCTGATGACCAGCTTGAGGAAATTTTTGAAAAAGATTTAGTACTACCCTCTACTCATTTTTCTATATCTTTGCAGAATGTGAGAATGAGGAAGAGATGTAGTGGAGGTCCTAAAATATTCTATGAGTGTGGTGATCTCAACTATATTCGTTCAAATTGTCCGAGGGGAATGAGAGAGAAAAAAACACCCTTTCAGGAAGAAAACCTTTCTCCACCGCAAGATTGTGCATCGAGTTCTTTCAACGCTTGAGCGAGTCAACTTGAGCGATGTTGATTCAGAGAGTAGCAAAGATGACACAACATCCAAGAGCAAGGCAATGCATGACTTGACGAGGTTGTGTCTCATGGCAAGCAGCAAGGAAAGCGTCATGAGGATGAACTTGACAGCGATAGAAATGAGTTACTGCCTGCTTATGATGATTTGTCTAATGTCGGTGTTCATCTTGGTACACTCTTAGAGAAACATTATAAGAAAATTAAGAAATATTATGCTTTGATTTAATTGCTTAGTTCTAAAATTGCAATTTTTAAAATTTTGATTCTCGATGATGATGTTTGTAAATTATGTGAGTTAATTTATTCTATGCTTACTTCTCTTAGAGATGTTCATGCTTCAACCCTTGAAAAACTGAAAGATGAAATTAAGAAGAATAAGTAACTTGCTATTGTAAATTGCAAACACATAAAAGATGATAGTTGTTCAACTTCAGATTTACTTGATTCAACTTCTTGTTCTAAATGTTCAATTCTTGAATTGAAGTTGCATGATATTAATTCTAGAATTTCTTAAATAGCAAATGATATGATTACTCATGAGGTTCTTTCATGCTCAAATTGTCATAAACAAAAGAAACCCATGAATGTTGCTTGTGATAAGTGATTAACTCTTTCAAAATAAGTTGATTACTTAAAAGGAACTTTGGAACGTTTTTCTAAGGGAAGGAAAAATCTAAATCTAATTTTAGATTAATCTAAGTCAACCACATGTAAAGATGGTTTAGGTTTTGATCCCTATACTCATTCTAAGTCACATGCTCCCACTGTTATTAGGGCTCTTGATAGTGGAAAAATTGAAGCACTTGCTGAATATAAAAAGGGTGTCTTTAAATCTGTTGGATGTTTATCTTCTACAATAAATACAAATGTTGCTGCTTCTAAACCTAAACATCATGTTAAATACACTTGCACTCATTGTGGTGGAGATGAACATTTAGTAGATTTTTACTTTAGACTATCTAAAAAACAAATAAAATAAAGGTTTCAGGCTAGGTCTAATTTAGGAAATCTACGTTTTGCTTCTTGTGAGGTTTTGACACCTCATTTTGTGCCTCGGGTGAAACAAGCATCATCGTTTATTGCTAGAAACATGGAAAATCCTAAAACTAATTTTTCTCATAAGAATACTTGTGTTGTGTCTGCTCATGCTGTTGGTTGTGTGCATCGGTACTGGATTCCTAAATGTTTTATTACTAATACCACTACTGGGACCTCAACATTTTTATTGCTATATAGGTTTTTGGAACGAGGGATGGAAAACAAAAGCTTGATGGCTCTCGGTTCTTTGCTTAATGTAATCGAGACTTGGATGGTTTTTCATATCCTTGTGGTGGCTTTCAAAAGCCTTGCTAGACACGATAGCATCTTCACTTACGTTGTGAGCTATTCTAAGCACTCATACTTTTTGTATTCATATATTTCTACTTGTGGTATGAGATGAGATGCTTGTTCATATGATTATTCATAGTTCCCCACATGTTGTATTATGTTATATGTTGTATGATGACTTTTTCATATTTAAGATATGGTTATCATGATTCATACTTTTGCCTAAAAGAATATACCATGATAATTCAAACATATGTTTATTATCCCCATGTCTCCTTTGATTTCATTGGCTATTTTTTTATTTCTTTTGGCTTGGGGAAAGTTATTTCTTACATATTTTGAAGTATAAATTGATCCCATTGGATGGTTATTTTTGGATTTTTTTTTTGAGAGGATTGTTTGGGGGGACTTCTATTTTTTATATTTCTTATTGCTTTTGTTTTCTTTTCTTTTGTGTATTTTAATAATTAAAAAAATGAGAAAACAACAAAAAGTAATGAGCATTATATTTGATACATATATGTCATTTGAAGCTATATAGGAGTCTTTGCACTTTTATATCTATACATGTCATGGTGTAGTTTTTGTCATGACTCTTTAAATTGAATGAAACCTTGAATTAAATCTTGTCATGGTTGAACTCTTTTGACTGCTTTGATCTCTGATTAAAATGCTAAATGTTAAGAATCAAAGTAATGAGAAAAATACTGAGTAATAGTTGATAGGTAAAAGATCAAGAAAGTATGCACTGCTACACTTCTTCTGTAATACCCTGGGCCATTAGTGCTTCTGGTTTCGGCCCGTGGGCCTAAGTGTTCTGGTGTGGTAGGTTTAGTACTACCTTGGTAGTTTAGATAGGTTGGGACCAACTTATAAGCCTTCACGCTCCAAATATAGCACCTTCGAGTTAACCCTTTTACACGAAGCGAGGATGAAGGTGTAGAAGGGGTGCTATGCGTATGCAGGCCCGCCCCACAGGTGGGTTTGGTTGTAAGCAAATTTTGAAGGCGGGGTGTCATAGATGGTATTCAGAGTCAACTCTCGCTGCACGAGCATACGTGTCGGCCCATGGAGGGGACATTGTATGGCCGTGGCACCCAGTTGAGGTCATGGGTATTTGTCAGTTGTATAGGACGTAAGTTGTCGATGGCGTTAGCCCTCAAGGGGGACAATGTAATACCCCGTCCCATTATTGTTTCTGGTTTTGTTTACCTGTGGGGCCAAAGTGGTCTGGTGTGGTGGGTTTAGTATCACCTTGGTAGTTTAGATAGGTTGAGACCAGCTTATAAGCTTTCGTGCTCCAAACATATCACCTTCGGGTTAACCCTTTTATACAAAATGAGGATTTAAGTGTAAGAGGGGTGCTATGTGTATGCGGACTCACTCCACAGGTGGGCTAGGCTGCAAGTGAATTTTGGAGGCAGGGTGTTACATCTTCTTTACAACATTGCTTATCATTACACTTTTATATGAACTTGAAAGAGGTTGTGTATGACCAAAACCATTATCTTTAAGCTTCTGATTGTCTTTTTGACATAGACTTGACTTAGTTAAAAAGTAAGGCAAGATCATGCATATAATTACTTGCAAAACAATCTAAAGAAATACAAGTGGTATTCATGATACAAGTGTTTTAATAAAAAAATATGGCATACAAGTGGTACCAATGTTTTTGATAGCATATAAATGGAGTAGTTGAGATTGGGAGACCATGTCTTGCTAATAAATTATTAATTATACTTGATGAGTTGTGTTTATACTATATTTTTACATGTGTAGACGGGTGGTGCAGATATTCTTGATAGTGTCTATTGCTCAAATATTTGTCATACATGTGGATGATTTATGATTCTCATTATAAAAATGATAAAAACGAAAACAACAAAAAAAAAATATTCTCTCTTTTGTATTCTTGATGAACCCATTGTCAAAGGGGAAAAAATTTGGGACTTTATTCTTTTTTTGTCAAAGGGGGGTATTTCTTATTTTCTTTCTCTTATGGGAGAATTTTATTTTTAAAGAAAGGGAGAGAATTCTTGAATCATTTGACTGATTTTTTGGTTTTTCACTTTGCTTCTCGATTTTAAAGAAATATACATGTCTCAAAAGATGTTGCCAATGTTCAAAGGGGAGTTGTCAATGTTTTCATCAAGGGGAGATTGTAAAATCATGAGTGATGAAAGGTTGATTTTTGTGATGAAATTGGCAAAAGAAAAGTGGTTTAGCATAATAACATTAAGTTTATATGTATTCATTCTTAAGGTGTTGAATGGTTTGACATGGGATAAGTTTGGAGAAACTTGGAATTGGTTGTTTGTTTTGCTCATGTGCTAGTGTGCCCTGAGAGTGAATGTGATCGGTGACAGAATTAGGAATAGCTTCAAGGAGGAACCAATGTTAAGATGGTCAGGAGGTCACACGGAACGTTCGGGCTAAGAAACAGTATACATGAAGATGATTACACCATAAAATATATATATGAGATGTACTATCTATGGTGTCAAGGATCATATCATGAGGCGTACGACATGAAGGTGTATTCCATGGAGGAAGAAAAAAAGAGGTGTTGATGTTAGCATGATGTCAAGTTGACATCAGTAACACGTGGCATTGATGTCAGCTGACGCCAGCACACAGCAATGGCCAGGCTTGGCGTCCACAGGCCGGACGCGCAGCCTGGAGCGCACAACCGGGCGCGACCCACGCTCAGGCGTCGATGAAGGCGTGAGTGCAAGGCAGTCCTAGCCCGGCGATAGCCCATGTGGCTTTGACCGGGGGTGCGGTGCCCAGCCTGGCACATGGCGAGGTCTAGCATGCGAGGAGGCGACCTGCTGACTTAAGGCGTGGCCCAAGCGAAGGAGATCGAGGCCCAGGCGGGGTTAGTGGCCGAGTCGGTTTTCGGGCCAGGCCGACCCAAGTATATATGTGTGGGTTTGGGCTGTTGTTTTGGATTCCAAGCAACTTTTGGATTCAATAGTTACAGAGTTGCATTGGAATTTTTTGCATATATATGTATTTAATATTTTCAAAATTACACGGCCATTCCAAATAATTACAACAATAGGCTACCGTCGCTCGTTCATCGGATGAGAGCAAGGACTCACCCTATGAATGGGTGACACCTTATGGGCCCTCCCTGTCAGGTAATAGGAAATCTGGTGGCGTGCCACATGTCGCTCGTTAACCGGGTGAGACCTTGGTCTCACTCGGTGAACGGGCGACACCTTAGTCTTGCCCATTGAACGGGCGACAATAAGATCTCATCCAATGAATGTGTGCCACCTTGCTGTAGTTGAATTTAATTTTATTTACGGCACAATAGGTATCTGTGCGTTATAATTTTTTTGTTGTCGAATCGTCCAATGCCATTATAGGCTCAATCACCTCTAGCTCTTTTTCTTTGTGTTACCAGTTCCCACCGCTATTCCAAAACCGTTGTGCGATATTTTTGATACCCGTATTTTATAGAAACGGAAAGTTGAACACGGTGAATTTAATGGGAACTACGACATACATGGACGGTGGCATATATGGTACACGATCATTACCACCTAAATAATTACCGCGTCTAAACCTAACATGCCTTAGGGAATGTAAACAATATGATTACAATATCTAGTCTACTGAGTGCAACGTGGGTACTTTCCCTTCCTCTCTACTTCCGGTCCTACCTCACACGCCCGACGTGCCCTATCGCACTTCCCCTCCCTCTCCGCCTCACGGGCCTCCGCCATCATGTGGTTATGATCCTCCCACATCTTCTGCTGCTCCTCCTGAATACGCTTGCACGTAACCTCCCTCCTCTCGTCGGCTTCTATATCATGGAAGCGTCTCCAAGTGATGCAGTGTTGAGTGTGAAGGAGGAACACATCCGCTTTCGACTGCTCAGTATCCAGCCACTGCAAGAAGTCATATAGTGGTGGCGGCGACTGCAATGAAGATAAAAATATTAAGTGGTAAATCTTAGTTGTTTTTGGAGTAGTTTAGCCAAAAGTTAATACCTGGCGGCGGGAGCCAACATTAGTGCTCCCCTAGGGTGGATCGTACTCGTACTTGCAGCAAATGAAGAACCTCCTTCAGTACGTGTAGGGGAAATCAGAGGACTTCGTGACTCTACAAAAGTCTCCACACCAGCACATGGGCACTTTGACCCCATCAGGTGTAGTATCCAGCAAGTATTTTTGGAGAAAGGATCAGAAGCCATTTTCGTCGGAGTTATGGAGGTTGAGGCTATTGATTTGGTTGTACATGTGGCCAAGAGGTCATCTATTTATATAGCGGATTCGTGCTGGTGCATGTACTGAGTCTATGAAAATCAACCCTGAGAAAGCAATTGATTCCGGACTAAGGTGTGGTCATATCAACTGAAAATGCTACTTCTAAAAAGCCTACATCTTAAAAGGCTATTTATGAAAAGTCTACTTCTGAAAAAGTCTACATTTGAAAAAGCTACTTCTGAAAAGGCTAGGTCTGAAAATGGTTGCTCTAAAAAGATTAGATCTGAAAATGGAGTACATGTTTTATTATCACAGTTGGATATGTGCGGGTAACACACATTTGATGGTAATATTATGCCGCGGTAAAAAGGACGTATGTTGCTACAACGCATCTATAAAAGGGTTATGTATCTAGAAACTGAAGCCACAGCGATCAATGGAGGCTAGGGGCGGGATAGGGTGAGGAAGAAGGGGGGTGGGTTGGCCGACGGTGAGATGGGAGGGTTCCTTTGATCCAACTGAGTATGAGGAGTCTCTCTACTACTTCCCTTTGTAGGATAGGAGTGATTTTCATCTTCCAAGTCACCTAAGGGTTTATGAGCACTCGAATGAGCCCTGGACCAAATGCTCACATGGCTACGATTGCGTGGTTCAGATGTACGATGGGAGCATTCATGGGGGCGTCGATTCTTCCGATTTCCTCTTGGTAGGGAGAGACCTATATCGCCATGACCATCCGTATACTTTTTTGAAAACATTATACATTGTAACTTTCACATTTCTACAAGCCTCCGACGACGACCCCGACAACTGCCAGTAAACGAGATGGGTTGATACTCCTGTTCCGCAGCATATCCAAGATTACATCCGCCACCTGCGAGACCAAATCTTCGACTTGCAGAGGGAGGTGCAGAATATGTCAAGTCTTCCTATAATACACCTGGAGGACCCTTCTATATGCATTGATCCATGGTGCACATGCTCGTGCCATAGGGATGCTTCTCCTCCACCTCGTTCTCCTCCTCCTCCTCCATCAGTGCAATACGGTGCTGGAGATTATTGGGACTCAAGAACCTCCTCGTAGTTCACTCTAAGTCAGTACAATTAGAACAACTGTTATGACGGCGTTGTAATTTGTGTATCGTCCCATCGATCTTTGCTCTTTTACATTCCCTAAGGCATATTAGGCAGAACTCTGGTACGCCACTAGGGATATCGTATATGCCATTGTACGTTAGGTCAACGTGTTTATTATGATTGTTATGGAATACTCGTGATACGACTCTATGGTCCGAATAGAATCGCAAAACAAAAACACGATACATGAAAGATATTATGACACTAACAATAACATAGTAGCATGAAGAAAGTAGCATTACACTAACATTAACATAGTACCATAACACCGACAATAAAAATAACACCATGAAACTAACAACAACATAGTAGCCTATAGGTTACGTCCCCTCTTGGGGATGACCCCCTGGTCGCATCCGCCCTCGAGACTCTGCGCCTCTGCACTCTCACCTGGTGAGCTGAGTACATGAGCAGTTCTGGTGGAACGATTGCTCACGTAGGCCATCCAGCGTGTAGTGGAGTGGCGTAGTCATCTTAGGAGGGTTGTGTCCCCATAAGTGGTGCGTCAGGTAGTTATGATGCACTAAGCTTGTCACTCTGTTCGAAGATGTAGCAGTACCTAGGGACCTGACTAACGTCTCTAGTGAGCAACTCAATGTAGCTACCCTGCGCCTCTACGTCCTCAAGATCGTCGATCTTTGCACACGAAACAACAAAGAAAACATGTTAGCACAGATAAAGCATGGCATACATAACCATTAGTTATTCATGAAGTGAGTGTCGTACCTGAGCCGGGGACATGAGAACTCGAAGGACCCAGGTTCGTGGAGTAATGTTGTGTGGACCCGCTACCGGCGTAGAAGTGGTCACTGGCACCGATGAATGCTGGCTTTCACGTTGTGTTGCCACAGCGGTGGGTAACCGGTGTCAGAGAAAGAATGCCTAGCCCATGCGACACTGTAGTGTGGGCCACTGGCCCAGGAGAAGTGCTCATATGACCACATCTAAAGCAGCAGGCGATACCTGGTGAGAATCTCATTCTCATCAGTCTTTGTGCAGGCGTCACACAAGCCGCAGTACATCTCAGCCAGCACAGCAGAATCCCAACTGTATTGTGGGACCTCCCCCGGGTTGGTGTCCGCAACCTCTCTAGCATAGGGGATCATGCTCCTCGAGACTGTGTTGTTATTGATCTCAGTGAACATGATCCACTTGAACAACCATAGGAGGAACGCCTCCCAGCAGGTGGATGTTGTCCACCTGTCAAAGAAGAAACAATAATAAATATATTCATTAGTTAGTAATGTAAAGGAGATGACAAAACAGTACAAGATGGCCTTACCATAAACTAAACGAGAAAGGCCTGCGTTGGGCTCGTGCTTCTTGGACCCTAGAAAAGCCCTGAACAGGGCTAGGCCGTCCCTCCATTGAACGACAGAGAAGCATCCCAACAACCCATCACGCCAAGCTACACCCACATCCCTCGCTCCAACAGTAGCACCCGCACAAAGCATGCCCAACAGCAGGGAGGCGTCCTCGAGCGTGCCCGCCATCTCATCACAAGGGAGGTGGAACATGTGTGTCTCGAGACACCTTGTCAACAAGGGCATCAAGCAAGGCCCTGTCATAGCTGAATCGCATGGGTGCCTCCGAGCCCCCCACGAACACGTTCGCCTCCACCAGCCGACACAGCAGAAGTAACCCAACAGCATGCAACCTGCAAACATAATACACTTAGTGAGAAATATCGATAACAAACCATATAAAATGTTAAATTTAAATGGTACAAACCTCGAGATCCAGCGCGCGTCAACCCTCAAGAGCTCATCTGCCACATAAGGTCATAGTACTGGAAGCTCCTTAGTCTGCATGGTGATGCGGTACGAACGGTTCCTAACATTCAGCTGAGGGTCAAGCAGCTCCAGTTACGCTATACTTGTATGTTCACAAGTTATTTACAGTTTGATAAGCAAAACAAACAAAAAGCAACAAGGAATCATGCAACATATAACCTGAGATAATAGATTGTTCAAAGTCTACACAAATATGTTAATGAAACACAACTTAATATGTTACAACCTCAAACGTAGTAATAGTCTCAATACTACAATAATAAACTACAATGTTGTGCACACGAATATCCATCACAGCATGAATTACAACATTAATCAAACTCAATAAGTCGAGGAAGCTGACGATCGATGAGGACGAGTATGTCTTCCATCTGCTGCTGAGCTGAAAGGACCTGCTTCCATAGGGTTGACACTTGAAACACCAACGGTGCATTTCTTGTAAGTGTACTCTATTCCGTTGCACTTGCTACACCATTTCACGTGACGGTCAGCTTCTGCTTCATCCATATCATTACGGAGCTTCATAGTTCTGCACCGTCCCTTCTTCTGCTTCATCTTCTCGGGATCAGGGATGAACACACAATTGGTCCCAGGTTCCTTCGTGAAAGAACTACAAATCCTGAAATCATATATCTTATGGTTCTAGTTGTTGAACAAAGCTTCCTTCTTGAAGTAGTTGGAGATGTACCAACGAATCCTCATCCCCATCACAGCACACACAACAATCATATGTGCGCATTGCTTGTGTAGTAGCAGCTGCAAACGCACTTATCATCAAAGAGGGTGCATTCTTGTATAACTCTCTCACGCTTGCCCCCTTCCTTCCTTTGTCCCTGCATAGAACTTCGTATCTATATTGTGTTGTTCGCATGTCCTTCACCCGGTGCATCTTTGTCTTCTCCATCTTGTCTTTCATGTACTTAGTCATCTTCGTCCCATAAATCAGACGAGCATCATTTTTGCATAGCGTTCCCCTGAAATACTTGCAGGTCCCTTGAAATATGATCTCTACAATCCCCACCAGCGGCAACCCCCTCACACATTTCATCACCTAGTTATAAACTTCTGCTCCATTTGTAGTCATAATGTCATACCTAGCCCAGTTTGTGTTGTAGAGTAGATCCCACTTCTCCTTTGTCTCATTCTCGATCCACTCGCTAAATGACCTGATAGATGACTCGGTCCTCTGTGTTATGCCAACTTCATTGTCCATTGGCAGGGACTCAAGAGGTACTGGTTTGTCCTCCGGTCGCCTCATGGGCCTCCGTGCACGCTCATGTGTTTACTTCTTCATCAACTCATCCAATGTCTTCCAAAGAGCATCAAACTTCCGCTGCTGGTTCTGACCGCACAGCCTCTTGAACATGTTTATGAGGTTCTTGTTCTTGAATTGGTGGAAGAAATTTGCACCCAAATACCTCATACACCACCTACTTTACAGATCTGGCCACACAACCCATCATGCCATCGTCCATTCCATTCTTTAGATCCTGAATAGCCTTGAGCATCCCTGTTTGCTGGTCATGTATAAGGCACACATTCGGTCGAGCACCCACAATTATCATCTTGACACGGTACATGAACCAATACCAACTGCTGGTGTTCTCACTCTTCACAAATGCAAAGGCCAACAGTAGCACTTGGTTGTTCCCATCAACCCCAATAGCACTCATGATCTATCTCTTGTACATACCGGTAAGGACAGCACCGTCGACGCAGAAGATAGGCTGATAATGCTCAAAAGCTTTGATACATGGTCCTAATGCGAAGAAGCATCGCTTCAAGACATACTTGCCAGGTTGGGACAACAATGGATACTTATCAATGTCGTAATACATTTCCGGGTTCCTTCGATCAATGGTCTACAACAAGTGTGAAAAATTGTCATATGACGCTTTGTAGGTCCTCGAACCTCATCTCAATTGCCTTCCTCTTCGCCCTTCATGTCTTGTTGTAGCTGATAGTATATTTGTACTTCTCCTCAATTTTCCTTATTATGGACCTTGGTTCGTAGTTCAGGCTGTTCACAATCTGGGCGTACATCACATTTGCAACAAAGTCTAATGTGATGTTCCTATGGCTAGGCTCAAGTTCGTCCATCATGAAAGTGTGATCCAACACAATCGACACCTCCCAATACTTAACCCACTTCCTCTTGAAGCCATGCACCCGTCTCAAGTAACCCCACTTCACACACTTGATATCATATTCCTTCTTGTTTGACTTGACAATATAAAATTATCGTCGAAGTGATGTCCCCTATTAAGTCACAACATCCTTCATGGTCTAACCGGTAGGATATCTAGCACCCTTGATCACCTCATTCTGCGTATACTCCCAAGGCACCTGATTCCCCTCATTCACCACATGTTTGTTAAAGTTGGGATTGTTCTAGTCCGTAGGAATAGGAGTATCGTCCTCATCATCCGACATGTCATACTCAAGAGATTTGTCAGCCTCCAGATCATCCCGCTCTATCTATTCAATTAGAGAAGGGTTTTGTTCTCCCTCACCTGCCTCACCATTCGGTTCACTCGGATAATCTGATGAATGTGTAGCATCCGGATTGACATCCTCATTACCCTCATCCTCATCATACTCCTCCTCATCACCCTCCTCGTCCACATACCCCCACCTTTCATCTCCACAATGGCCTCCTTATTCTTCCATTGCACAAGCAACATAGGTGGTCAACCACTTTGCACAACATTCTGCAGGTATATCCTCCTAACTTGATCTTCCCTGAGCAGGTACACCTCCTAGTACACATTATCTCTCATACGGTTATCCATAATACTAATGGTCATCTCTTGAACCTCGGTGTCTATTTTGAAACCCCGCATCAACCAGGTGTACAAGTGTTCGACACTTTTGTTCATAGGTCTAGAGATACCCTTGTCTATTGACTCAACGGACAGTATTACCCATTCCGGACCATATAATATTTCACAATCTCCCAAAAAAAATCCTAAATTGTCACTTATCTGACATACCTGGCAGCCATCGACAAAAAAACCCTAACATTATTGTGACAGAACATAAAAAATTACATAAAACTATATCTACAATAATGCAACATTCATTACAAATATGGCTCAATATGTAATCTATATTGCAACAAAATATCCACGAGTCGCTACATCAAACACCTCTAAGTCCTACATTTACTACCTCAGTTATGCCTACACTATGTCTAAATTCTACATCTAATACCTAACATATGTCTAAATACTATATCTAATTGCTAAAATATACGCACAAATATGATCTAATTGGTAAATTATGTATAACCCTAATTCTAAGTATAGATCTACATTTTGACCTACATCTAGTGACTATCCTACCGAGTTTGTAAAAAAAATTCTATATCTAACTTCTACCTATGTTAAAACCTAGCACTAATAGCTATCCTACTGGGTTTGTAAAAAAAATAAAAAACATACATCTTTACTCCGGTAAAGCTTTGCCTCCAATTTCTCCTCCCTCCCCTCCCCTCTCATCCTCTTCTCCCTCTCTCGGTTGGATTGGAATCAAATGGCGCGCTGACGTCGGTAGGACCGATGTGGCCGATTTATATACCCAAAAAAAGTCCTAAACAGTTGATGACACCTTTTGGGTGGCCCCGCTCGGCGTTGCTGCAAGAAAGGTCTCGCCCGCCCACATCGCCGGATTTTTTTATTACCTGACAGGTGGGGCCACATAGTGACACATATTCATAGGATGACATCTTGCTCTCATGCCGATGAACGGACAACGGCAACCTATTGTTACGATTATTTGAAAATATTGAATATATATATATATATATATATATATATATATAAAATATTCATTGCATTGTGCCACGCCGCCAGTTGAATCTAATGGTGTCAGCCGTTGGTGGTGTTCAATCTGTTCTGCAAGGTGGGCATGCGTTTTCATCCAGGACATCGCGCGCAGTCGAAACATGGCCTCTATTTGAATATAAGCATTGGTCATATGATCAATTCATCAGGATGGACGAATCAAGAAGTCTAAAACTAACAACCCGGGCAGTCGATGAACCCTAGTGAACGACCTGAGCACGGCTGGTGAGCACGCACGGACTCCGTTGCGCGCGGCCACCTGCTGCATCTCGCTTAGCAAGCACGCCACCGCTCCCCGCAGATTGCGCCGTAAAGAGCAGACGTCCATGGCCGGGCTCCGGCGCGAGGACCCCGGGTAGGGCATTCTGCCGAACAGGTCGCTGGCGCACGACACTGCACCAAGCATACACCCCCACCGCCGCAACGCCATGACGTCCTTGCGATCTTCCACGCACGGCATCCAGTTACAGTACCAATGAGTGATTGCTCCGGCAAGCAACAGGCGATCCAGGGAGAATCTTGGGCCAACGGCAGCAGCAGCAACGTTTGTGGTGATGAACTGTTGCAGTGCTGCTGCATGCCGTCGCAGCAGATAACTGTTTGGTCATGGGTGGATGGACTAGAGTGCATGCAATGCCACAAACGAAGGACCACGCGTACATGCATTCACAGTAATGCAGCTGAGCAAGGCTGGAATGGATGCAGGCCGGGATGCATGCAGCTACAGGGGGCGCGGCAGCCTTTGAGTTGTTGCAAGGGAGGGGACCTCACCTCCTGGGTATCTCCTGCTTTTCATGGCGTTCAGTTGGTTTCAGCTGTGGCTAAACTGCTACTGCATTGTCACCCATCATAGGTAAGGGCTGCTGTGTGGGCAAGAACAGATCAGATCAGACCACTATTGGGTAGTCTAATGGTACACCACCCGAGTTTTGCAGTAGTTATCGCGCTTCGAGTCCCGCTAACTACATGTTATATGTGTTTGTATCACCAATATTTTCGGGAACTAGTTTTCCTGATCAATGCGATTACTGAGCTTTCAGGACGACAGACTACAAACTGAATCCTTGGAGAAAAGGGCAGAGAAAAGCGCGTACGTACTCGAGCTAAAATGAGATCGGAAGGGAGAGACGTTTGCTCTGAAGAAGCGAGGAGTCCGTACTGGAACTGCGCCAACTGCAACTGCAAGTGAGGCCGACTCCGATGGTCTCCGCATCCGCGTCGTAAACTACTGTAGCGGACGATTTGCGGGCGAAGCTGGCCGAAACGGACTCCAACAGAGTCGGTATCGTGCTGAACACGGATACGGGGAGGCGAAGGGCGTTGGCAAAGATGCGGCACGATGCGTCTTCCGCAATCCTGTGCGCGAGCGAAGTGGAGATGCGCTGGTTCTTCCCGCGGAGCGGCGGAAGTTGCGCTGATGAGCCTGTGCGGCGGCGAGGCAGGAGGCTTCGGAGTCCGGCGGAAGCGAGCAGCATCAGGGAACCCGCGAGACTCCGCATCGTCTCGTGTGGTGGAGGACCCGAGCGACGCAGATGCGCCGACCGCGCTAAAATCTTCGCCACCGTCCGTGTGCTCGGCGGCATTAGGCGGATTGAGGTCGTCCCCAAGGTTTTGGTACGTACTCCGGCCTCAGATCCCCTTCCTTCCCCCCGTGGTAGCGCGGTGTAGTTCGTCGTCCATCGCCTCGCCGTGCCCTCTGCCTGCCTTGCCTTGGTTAGTAAAGATGTAGTGGCTAAATCACGATGGCCGGCTGTTCATGGGACCTTGCCAGAGCCAGGGGTGCGGAGACCAGGACGTCACCATTGGGAATGAGCATAGCGCCGGCGGCATTGGGGGTCAGTATGGGTTAGCCACTTTCACAGATCCACGCACGTAATCGCTAGTGGCTAATTCTCGGCGGCCGGCGAGGAAGATTAGCGGCATTGCTGTGGTACATCGAATAGGAGCGTGAATCGATTTGGCGCATTGCTTCTTCCTTCCTTTGCAATTTAGTATGAATGGTTGTGGCAGGAGGTCATGTTAATTAAAAACTGGTGCTTCTATCCTACAAATGTGTCGATGAGACTTTTGGACCATAATGTCCATGTATGTGTCTTTGATTTGAGGTATGAAGAACTCAGTATATGTTTAATTCATGCTCTAGTCGTTCTTCAGATACTTGGAATGACCATTTTGCTTTTTATGCCTCTATTTTTAGGTGATGCATCAGTTGTAGTACAAGGCAGCACATTATGATAGGAATGTTTTATGCCTTGGGGTGAAACTATGCCATTTCTACTCAGGGTATGGGTCTACCCTTTCAATAATTGGAGACCTGCTTAACCTTTGGAAGATCAATAGGAATGAGACATTGTTTGGTGCCGAACTGTATGAGGTTATTTCTCTAGGTGCCGGAATGATCTTGCGAATGCTTCTTTTGCTGTGGAGGGAATGCTTGGGGATTATTCTTTATTACATATCAATTATGCTCACAACATTTTTATGATTAGATATTGTAAGTTCTTCTGTAGGATGGGTTGGATTCCTCTCATATGATACAGTGCGTTATGTTGAAACAAAGAAGCTTGCTTTTATTAATAGGCTGCTAAGTTTAGTCGGTGCTGTTGTCTTTGAGAAGTATCGTGTGTCTTTGTTTGATTAGTTGTTTGAAAATGTTCCGCAAATAAGATATTAGTTGTATCAATTGAAATGACATGCAATGAATAACAACTCCTTCCTACTCAGTGTGTATATGGACTTGTCCCGAAATGCTTGATCAATGTACAATTTGAGCTGAAATTTAGTTTCTCAGTTTAGGCATCCCTATCCGTGGTTGTAGATGGACACCGCTTTTCTTGCTGCTCGTGTGTCCAAAATGCAGGACCATGTGCAAGAAATGGCCATGTGTTGAAGAACGTGGTGAAGGACAATTTGAGTACGGAGAACACCCCCGTTGACATGGAGTTGAAAAGCGGGGGACTTGGAGCAGCTCGTGTTCCAAGTTGAAGATGCGATGAGAGCCGGCGGCGTGGGCAACCAAGTTTGTGAGGGCTCTAATGTGGAGGATGAAGCATCCTGTTCAAAGGATGTTGACGATGACGATGTTGTTCCTGCGGACTGGAGCTCCGATGACCTACTCTGCGGCGATTCAGTTGACTCCTTGTCCGTAGAATCCGATCGGTCTTGGAGGCTGTAGTTTGGTAGGACATGTACTGTGATGTAGGGTTAGTGTTCGAGAAATGTGGAGTGTAGTGCCGGAACTAGTGGGTGGTCTTGTACTCCGTTACTCGAAAATAATGTAAGGGTACCTCGTTAAGATATATTTGTCGTTCTGTTCGTTAAGTTTGAATGGATTGTAAGTTTGTGCACCATATTGCCGGGTTCATCGGTAACCTGTCCTTCTGCTTTGTTGTATTTCATCACATTTGTAATGGCTTGCAGGAACTCTATGGAGTATGCCTCATTCCTGCGTGGTGACGAAGATGAGATTCCTTGGGATGACGTTGTGCCGCGAACCCAGGAAGACATCTTCGGGACACAGCCGCATGTGGTAGAAGAGCAGCAACCCGAGGGACCGGGAGAGCTGCCAGCTGCAGGTGGCCGTGGATGTAGTTACACCATCTAGGAGGACCTTCATCTTGTGAAGGCATGGCTGAACGTCAGTATGGATCCCGTGGTGGGGAGCAACCAGAGTTTGGGGGCTTTCTGGCAGAGGATCGAGACCTTTTTCCACGAGCACAAGGACTTCCATTCCACCCGGAACAAGAAGTCTCTGCAGGGGAGGTAGACCTTCATCAGCGGGATGGTGCAGAGGTTCTGCGGCCACTATGCTAAGGCCCTCTGTAATAGGAGGAGTGGGATGACCGAGCCAGACACGGTACGATTCTTTTATGTGGTTCATTTAGGTACGCGCCATTGTATGACTCCAATCAGTATTGAGTTGTTTCTTTTTCAGATTGCGGCGGCATGTCAGATGTTCTAATCCGTGGAAAACAAGGAGTTCACGTTACTGCCTTGTTGGGTAGAGTTGTGTCATCATCCGAAGTGGTAATCGGAGGCCTCCCGCAAGAAGCAGAAGACGTCGTCCGTGGGAAGCCCCGCATCTGGATAGAGATTTTTGACCGCCAAATAGCCATGAAGGAGAAGGTTGAGAAGGAGAGGGCTGAGCGATTTGCTGAGATGTTGAGAATTGAGCAGCAGAGGCTAAAGCTAGAGGAGGAGCGTGTGCAATTGGAAAAGGTTAAGGAGGAGAGGGAGATAATGAGCATGGACCTTTCGCAGATGGATGAGGACCAGCAGGCCTACTACAGGAGCCTCCGCCAAAGCATTATTGCTGCTCGCCGTGCTACATCTGGCCCATCCAGCTAAATTGTTAGGTTGGTTCAACTTAGATTGAGATTTCAGCTTTGCTGCTTGTAACGGACACTTCTTTGTATTGCATTATGTAAGACTTGTTGAGCTTTATTTGTTTAGTTAGTACTGTACATTTCAGGGGTTTGCAACAATACTGATGTTTGAGATTCGGTTGACACCTTTCAATCTGTGCAAATACTTTTCTAAGTTTGCTTCCTCAAACTCAGCCTGGTAATTTCAGTGTTCAGTGCTCATGCTCGTGCTGTACTAGGTTCTGAATTTAGTTCGTGGACTTGAATCCCTTCAAATGTGTGTCCTATGTATATGCATATGCAAGGTACTGAAATGAGCTCGTCGACTGATGTGTGTGTGTACATCTGAACTTCCACGGCATGGTGGAGGCGCTGGATTTCAGTGTATATGCAAATGTGTGTGTGTACATCTGAACTTCCATGTGCAGAAATTCACCATTGGCGATGCTTCTGGTTCCTTCACTGTCGGGAGGAGACGTTGCAGCCAATATTCAAACTGGTAATTCGAATGGGGATTCAGCAGAGAGCTTTTAGCAGACCACTTGACAAATTTGAATTCAAATAAGCAGTGAAACATGAGCCAGATATGAGCTCCTGCATCCGAAGTTACACACAAAAGAAGCATGGTCTATTCCACAACCGAACGTAACACGCACTACCATAATACGCACGTACATACGACATAGCTCCGTAGGATATACTACGTTACATTTATTTGATCGAACTACTAGAGGTGTATACTACTCTCCTCCGTGGAGCTGCCAAAGATGCTCAACAATATCGTCCTAGAGTTGATGATGACCTGGTCTGCTTCTAATTTCACCATACCTTTGCATAAATGCTTCGAGTGGGGGGGTTGCGTCGTGCGACGGCACCACTTCCTCACCCGAACCCTCGTACACGTATTCGACTTCCCCTTCCGGTCTCTCATCTTCGATTATCATGTTGTGCATGACAATGCAGGCGGTCATTATGTCGTTCAGGATCTCCTGATCCCAGAACCTCGCAGCTCCCCAGACTATGGAAAATCGGGACTACAAGACTCTGAATGCCCGTTCGACATCCTTTCGTGTAGCCACTTGTTGGACCATGAAGTGATGCCGCTTCCTACCAACATGAGCTTGTATGGACTTGACAAACGTAGCCCACTCCGGATAGATGTTGTCTGCAAGATAGTACCCCATGGTGTAATGGTGTCCATTAATGGAGTATTGTGCCTCACCAGGGGCAAGGTTGTCGAGGAGATGTGAACGGTGCAGCACGTTGATGTCGTTCAATGAACCTGACATTCCAAAGAAGGCATGCCAAATCCACAGGTCCTGCGACGCCACAGCCTCTAGAATGATAGTCAATGCATTGACATGGCTCGTGAAAGGACCCGACCACGCCGTCAGACAGTTCTTCCACCTCCAATGCATGCAGTCAATGCTTCCAAGCATCCCGGGGAACCCTCTTTGCTGGTTCATATACAACAAGCGAGCAGTGTCCTCGTTCGGAGCACGGAGGTACTCATCATCGAATACCTCGACGACAGCACACATGAACTGCCTCATGCTCATCAAGAGAATCTGCAGGAGCATTATATGCTAGTATACGGAATGCCGCAGTAACTTTTTGCAAGGATGACAGCCCCAGCTCCCCTGCAGCGTTCCTCCTTTGCTGGAACCACGGGTCATGCTCCTCAACCTCCTTCACAATCTTGCAGTAAAGGTCATGTTTCATCCTGAACCTGCACGACCACCGACCATTACTACCTCACACACCTTCTGTACATAACACTTACAAATGGAAACCTCTATTTACAATGTTACCTGCAACGAAAAATATAGTCGGGGTACATCGAGGGGTCGGCAAAGTAGTCGTTGTACAACCTATTGTGGCCCTCCAGCCGATTCCGGTGGATGCGGCGATGCCTAGGGACAGAACCGCCCCACAGCCCTTGGCGTGAAGCTTCCCCGTCCGCATGCCAAGCGCTAAGAGTCGCTAAGACCAAATCGTCTTCCTCATCGGAAAAATCATTGGAGAAACACAAGTCTCTCATGTACTGCTTCCAAGCTGAACGAGGATCCATTTCGTAGCTTGCAAATAAGAGTTCCTCATCCTCTTATATATAGTGAGTGGCCGAGCCTTTTGAAGGAATCCACAGCATTTCCTTCCCCTACAAGCCACTACTTGAGAGGCTTCGGCAGCAAGATTGCTTCTTCCTTCCTCTACAAGCTAAATTGTCGTGCAAGTCACAACTGTTTAATATGTTGCAAACAATCTTTTTTCACTGCTTATTTGCATGGCCGAAATAGTTACCACCGACAAAAAATAAGCTGAACAATTTTTTATTTTTTTTAAAGTAAATTCAATTATTTTATACCACTAATTTTAACCGTACCAACCATTGCCATTTCTAACGGGAACCGGTGAAATGGGATGCTACGATGGTGATTATGGCGGTTGGGTACAAAATCTTTTAATATAGGAAAGAGAAGATAGATGATGATATATAGAGTTTCTGTTAGAGATGGAGAGAATGAGGACTGCTGCAATAGTGATATGAGATGTTGTAATAGTATTTTAGATGTTGAAATTTTACGATTTTTATTGAAGATGATAGAAAGGTGAAAAAAAAAAGACAGAAGGCGCAAGTACAACTACTATGGAGCAGGTAGTGAATTGTAGCCGGCAATAGGGTGTTGACATTTTACAGGCGTCTGTTTTTTTATTGTATTACGAATCGTGACGGTCCGGCGTAGATATGAAGGCTGGACTTTTCCTTCAACCTCTGGCGGACAAACGAAGTCTGACAAAGCGAACCTCGTGCTCCGCTCCTCCTTTTGCTTGGCCTCCTGTCCTCAGATCTGCGTCCACAGCCTATCATTGTACTAACATTTGGAGCTCTCAGACCGTTCATCTTCGTGTCGTGTCTGTCTCATCCGTCAGACCGATCTTACTCTCGAGGAGCTCTTTTAACCCTCGAGACAAAGAACCCCCAATCAACTCCTTCTCTAACCCTCAATTGTTCTTCGACATCAATCTTATTTGGTTTTAGACCTATAATCATTAGGAGGCGTGCTGGAAATAATGTCAGCATCATGTTCATTTATTCCTATCATCTAGTTATCACTCTTATCATCTAAAATCATCTCTAACTATATATTTTTTTTATTTTTTTCCTTTTCAATTTTCTTCTTCGTTTTTATTCTATTTATTTTCTCTCATCTCTAATCATTTTTCTTTGAAGAAATTTATGAAAGAAAATGAGAGATAATTCCATCCTAAAGATAATGATCTTTGAAATTCTTTCGTGATGAAAACTGGGAAGGGAAACTATTGGAGTGCTGAAGGGAAAAAAATCCCTTCGTGACGATAACCGTAAAAAAAACTATTAAAACACTGAATGAAACGAAAATTCCTTCGTGAAATAATTCTCCCTAACAAAAAATAATTGGAGATGGTATGAAGCTCAAGCTTGATGGAAATGCTGTACTGAGCAAACATCAGCATGTGAAAAGTTAAAAGCCAACAACAGCCGCCAGATCTTGGGATATCTGACCAGAGATTTACCGACCGAAAAGGGGCTCTACTTTTGGTCCGTGTCAGTGCCTGCCTGACGTTGGCGAAAGCCCAGGGGCCACAGTGCTAGCCGATCCGAAATTGCAATTTTGGTTGCCCTGAAATTAGTAGTAGTACTACCAAATCTCGTGCAAAAGTGGAATTGATGCCACATGCCGTTTGACATCTTCCGTGGTAGCCAAATGGTCACACCTGGTACTAATCATTTTATAGCGTCACCATCTTCACGTGATAAACGTTTGTGAGTACAAATTGCGCGAGAAGCTCGATTTTGTGAGATAATTTGTGGAGTCATTCGAATTTCGATGTACTATATATATATATATATATATATATATATATATATATATATATATATGTGTGTGTATTGGTTTCTCCATATGTTCCAAATCATGTGTGTCTGCGCTTTTTTTGGGAAAAAGAAAAAGAAGTTTTGTGCTGAGATGACCGGTAGATGAAAAATATGCACCACACTTTTCTACAAACGAAATATCTACGACATGATGAGATGAAGCAGGTATCACAGCTAACTAGAGGACAAAGGAGTCCCTTAGTCGCAGTGAACGGAAACAACTAACATGCGGGAACAGTGACCAGTACGCACCAGGCACCAACGGCGACGACTTTGCGTGTCCCTCGCCGGCCGGCCTGCCGGCCCGGCGGTGTCCATCATCTTCAACTAGCTGGACCAGTGAGCTAGATAACTGTATAGGAGTATAGCTAGGCCCAGCGCAGCGTTTCACATCGTGGTAAATGAAACTACTTGAACGAAACTTATTCAACGACGACAGTTAAATCGTACTCGAATTAGTAACACGGTACAAGTGCACGGTAATAGAAAACTACTACAGCTGATCATAAATACATGCTGTTCTGAAAAGATTTAGTCAAATTTTCAAAACTTTAATTAACAATTACTATCAAAATATTTAGTTTAAAAATATTAAAATCATATGTGTAAATTTGTTTTGAAAAATATTTTTATAATACTACAAATTTAATAGATTTTAATAAAAAATAATGATCAAAATATATTGAAGATTGTATTTTATACAAACGATATGTATTTATGACTATAGGGAGTAGCTACATGCGAGAAGTATGTGTTTATGTACAGTTATTGATCAATCCGGCCTTTTTATTTTTATATTTTTTCGATTAAAAATTTAAATAAATAGATTCCTCGAACCAGTATTTGCAAAACTAGACGATTGCCGCCCCCTGAAAGAGCTGCAACCCTCCCAGAGGGCGATAAAGAGGTGCCCAAGGACTCCAGTCTAAGAGTGGACTGAATCTGAACTAAAATAGGGGGATAGGCTCTCGGGCGTCCTACCTTAAGGAAATGAACCGAAAGTTTCTGTCCCTTCGCCTAAGATGATCATGAACGAAGACAGAGAATTGCGTAGATAGGAGGAGGAAACGAACCAACCCAGCCTTTTTTTGGAAAGCCCCACAACTAGCTATCTTATAGCCGACAACTAAGGCAAGCCTACTCAACCATTATCCTCGGGGGATTGATTTAGGTAGGTTCTTATGGCGCTCCAAGCTAGCAATCGGTAAGATGAGCTTTTTTTTTTTTAAGACTTTGAAGACCCGACTTTGACCCACCCCTTCAGAAATTCAGTAGATGCAGGCGACTTTTCTATAACCCTCAATGCCAGCTGGGGAAGAGTCGTTAGATGACAATTGAAGTAGGGGTCTGCCTCTTTCAAAGGGAAGCAAGAGTCTCATAGGGGAGGAGATCCTGCACAGACCAATCCCAATCTGGAAGAGAGTCTTGTTGTCAATGAAAGAAATCTACGATATAATAATATAGGGAGGGAGTCTTTTTCTGTCTTGAGCTTCCTTGTCATTTTCAATGGTTGGGTGCAAACCCGTCGTTTAATTTCTTGTAAAGAAGTTGGCCTTCTAGTACGGCCTATGCCTCAAGATATGTCCAAATAAGAACATCCAGGCCCATACCGATAAACCATCCAGCTTGGCAAGTCTTTGGAGTAAAAATTCCTGCCTCAGTTCACAAGCAATTGGTTGCCCCGGTAAGGAATCCTTACCGCCCCCTGAGAGGGTGGGTGGCCTAACCACCCCCTAAGAGGGCGGCAAGAGGCTTAACCGCCCTCTCAGAGGGCGGGTAGGGGCATCCCGTGCATCTGCCCCCCTTATCGCCCTATGAGAGGGCGGTTAGGTCCCTTGCCGCCCTCTCAGGGGGCGGTAAGGAGCTAGCCCCGCGCCCCCTCCTCTTCCCTTCTCTATATAAACAGTGAAAATGAGGGAAAATCCTTATTTTATTCCAAAAAAGGGAAAAGTAGAGAAGAAGAGAGGAGAGGAAGAGAGCGCGGCGAAGCCCTACTGTTTTCGATCGGCGGATTTGAAGAGTATTTTCCGGTAATTTCTTTTATACTTATATTGCTGTTAGTAAGTAAAGTAGCATTGTATGACCTAGGGTTTAGCACTGTAT
The DNA here is from genome assembly GCF_958298935.1 of Phragmites australis. NCBI lineage: Eukaryota > Viridiplantae > Streptophyta > Magnoliopsida > Poales > Poaceae > Phragmites > Phragmites australis. The sequence continues at coordinate 5,980,734 of NC_084929.1, forward strand.
GACCTAGGGTTTAGGGTTTAGAAAATGCTATATTTAGTAGTATATTGTCAATATTAATTATGATATGGTAGGATAGCCATTAAATACATAATAGTATGGTAGTTTCGAATATCTAGATTGTACAGAGTAATAATTGTAGGTTGGTTTACTTAGGGGTATTATTGAAAAACCTATTGTTACGTAGTAATCAGTGTCGGTAATTTTTTTACTCTGATAATTGGAAATATAGTTTGTCGGTCTTAACATTGGTTATATTTGCGGATGTTTTTAGGGATGGCAAATAAATTATTTTCAGATATATTATGGTGAGAGTCAAATTAGTTATGGTCCTAACACTATAGATCTGTTTGAGTTTCGTCATGTCATCAAGGGTCTTAGTAAAGCCAATGAGAGGAGTATTGTAGGTGTGTGCAAGTGGCTGATGCGGTATTTTCAACTGGATCTGCAGCAACATGATCTTAAACTGAGAGCTGTCCTCAGCCGTGCTAGTCAGGGCTACTTTGGCGAGCTTGTCCCGATCGACACGACATCTACTTGGAGACAGTATGTAGATATATCATGTGAACATGGGCTCCCTCTGATTTTGTTAGCTGAGGCGTACCAGAAGGATCCAACAGAAATAAACTCTACGGAGGCAGTAGTGGGACCAAGTGAGATAGTGGTAGATGAATCAAACCCAGTAAATGTCGGGGCCGGGCTAGATGTTGAGGATATTCCTGAGATGCAACCGACGGGTGTAGCCGATGAGGGGGAGCACATCCCTAGCATAATTAAAGAGATGGAGTTGGAGGATAAAGAGCTAGAGGAAGCCGTTGCCGATGAGGATTCATCCGACGAGGTGAGAAATGCTCCTGTTCCTGCAGAGTGGAGGGATCAGGAATTTTCAAAGCTGGTGGTTAGTGAGGCTAATCGGACACCGTGGGAGTATCATGAGAACGAGGTGTCTCAGGGTGCTATGTATCCTACAAAGGAGTATGTTATTGATGCAGTTAAATTCTGGTCGTTGTCTCTTCGGAGGCAGTTCGAGGTTGTTAAGCCGAGTAAAAGGGAGTACGATATGAAGTGTTTGGTGCTGGAATGTCCTTGGCGGGTGCACGTATTCAGGGGGAAATGGGTAGACTACTGACAGTGCTCAATAGTCAGGGAGCATAATTGTCACATTGAGGAAATAGAGTTCGCCCACCGGAACCTGTCATCTGCTTTTATTGCCAATGTTATGTATGGGGAGATTGTGGACAACCTGAAGTATGAGCCACGATCAATAATTCGTGCTATTGAGCAAAGGTTCCAGTATTCAATAAACTATGCGAAGGCATGGAGGGCGAAACAGAAGGCTATTGAGATGAGGTTCGAGACATATGAAGATTCATATCACAATCTACCTCGTCAATTAGTCACAATATGTGGAAGAAACCCGGGAAGTTACTATGACATCAAGTATTACCCCTCGACTAATGCGCAGTATAACGGGAAACGAGTATTGCAGCGTGCTTTCTTTGCATTCGCGGCAACCATCAATGCATTTCAGTACTGTCGACCCATCATTTGCCTAGACGGGACATTCCTCACTGGGAAGTATAAAGGACAGATATTGTCTGCAATTGGGGTTGACGGTAACAACCAAGTCTTGCAACTGGGGTTTGCCTTCGTGGATAGTGAGAACAGGGACAATTGGTATTGGTTCTTGAGCGGGTGAAGCATGCTATTGTTCTGGACCGACTAGATGTGTGTCTGATTCATGATAGACATGCAGGGTTGTTGCAGGTTTTGCTGGATATGCAATATGGGAGTGTTCGATGGGGTGTTGCAGAAAAGTGGCCCGACTTGAAGAGCAGGTGGTGCATGCGCCATATGGGTGTGAACTTCTACAGAAAGTTCAAAAACAAAGACTTGATGAAGCTATTCAAGAAATTATGCAGTCAAAACCATCAAAGAAAGTTCAATGCCCTATGGGCAAGACTGGACAAACTAACTATGAAACACACGGCTGAGGTAGCAGCCACAGGTGATGAACCGATAGCTCTTGGATCTCTCCCAACAGATACTCCTCATATACTAAGGAGGTCAGGGTTAGCTATTAGGAACTTTTGATAGTGGATACGTAATGAGCCAAATGAAAAATGGGCTTTGCTGTACGACAGTGGTGGGGCAAGGTATGGGATAATGATAACAAATCTTGCTAAGGTTTATGACTGAGTCATGCAAGGTATGAGGTCCCTCCCACTCATTGGAATTGTAGAAGGTATTTTGCATGAGACTTGCAAATACTTCATTGATCGGTACGCAACTGCTTCTAAGGTAATGGAAGATAACTATATGCTTTATGGATGGATGCTATGTGAGTATATGGAGAAGGCCACAAAGAACGCACACATGCATCGTGTTAATCAAGAGGGACTGCGGAGCACAGGTTCAGTGTCCTGTGTCGGAATAAGGGTCGTAGGGGTGGAAGACGTGAGCGGCATGTGTAAGAGTGCGTGCTTAGGAGTGGAAAATGCATTTGCACATGCCAGAAGCCACAATTGCTTCACAGGCCTTGTACACACGTCATAGCTACGTATGCGGAGCACAATATGCTTCCCAAGCAATATGTTTCAAAGTACTTCATGAAGGATCAGATACTGAACATCTGGAATCATGAGTTGTATGGTTACGACATTGTTGATACATTTACAAGTAATCCAGGTCATTCACGAATCTATGTGACTGATTTGGAAAATATGAAGAATGCACCGGGTCGTTGACAAACTCACCTGATTCGCAACAATATGGATGAATCCGAGACGGATCCAGGGTCAAGCGATGCAGCCAGTGCAATGAAACAGGTCACACGTACAAGTATTGTCCTAAAAATGCACCTGTTGTATAGGTGAGTATTGCAGCGTGGTGTAGTGTGAATGTATTTAGCGTACCTTGCTATTATATTTGTACGGTAATTGCCTTAGTTCTCTCTGTTGCATTTTAACCTTACATTTGTAAGTATATGTCTCAATATATTCATGTTACTTCTCGTACGTGTATGTAATATGCAGTTCTGTTCACGTAACTATGTACATATTTTCATATAACAGGCTGTATGTATTATTCATGTATATGTAGTTGCAATGTAAATTTCGATTCAATATATATTCTTCTTGTCTACATGTTACAATATATTAATGTACATGTGGTTTTAATGCAGATATGACGCACCCTCCGACCCTCGAGCTTCTCGACCCTGCACTGGACAAGAGACATCGCAGCTTCTTGTCCACCGTGCACCAGACGGAGTTAGGGGTATTCCGACCACGTGGCCCTGGAGAACTACTTATGATCCACGATCGGTGGAAGCACCGGTAAGTCGCTATTTATATACGCATGTGCCGATTCATTTATGTATTACATCCCCCAGTTTATTTATATTCCCAATGGTGCAGGTTGGCAGCATCGGGACTCCTACCACTTTGTCGTTTGGTGGAGGCCCGATCGACGGAGAACCCCGAGGCAGCGGCGAGACGATTCTATTTTGACCACTAGCTGATAGCAGCCCTGGTTGACCGATGGAGGCGTGAGACACATACTTTCAACCTCTTAGGCTTACCTTGCGCTGGATGCTGACTGGATGCATGGATACTGACTGGATGAACGTCATGCATCAGCCCTTCGGCCCGGTTCAGCGGACAGACGACGCACCCCCCTACGTGCCTGAGTTCTTGTCCGATCCACGAGGGCCCACGAAGAAGTGGATCCTACAGTTCTAGGTACCTTCCAATGCAACTTCTCATTTACTTTTCGAGTATCCAGATTTTTTTCTTATTATCACTTGCCATACTTGTAGCCTACGTACAAGCACCCGGAGGCCGATGTGTACTCGGTGTTGATGCATTTGGAGGCCTACCTGCTTTTGCTGTTTGGCTGGGTTATGTTCACCAGCGGCCAGGCCACCTGGTAGCGAGGACCCTTGTTCTGTATGCGAGGTTGATAGCGGATGCGGTAGGCGATGAGGTATCATAGTTCAGTTGGGCATCTGCTGTCCTTGCTGCGACATATTGGGCGTTGTGCGACGCGTGCACGTAGAAGGAGCCACTTGCCACTTTAGCTGGGTGCCCACTACTACTACAATTGTGGTCTTACGAGCGGTTCGCCATAGGCCAGCCAGTTGTGGACCGCTCCCCGTACCCTGAGGAATGGTACGGCGAACCCGAGGAGGATGCTCCCACCATGTCATCGTTGTGGTGTTGACGCCGGGTATGTACTTAATTTTTGAATGCTTTAATTGTCACATGTTTTTGTTATGGATTCAGACTATGTTTCTCACATCTTTTTGTTCTCAATTCTGACTATGTTTCTCACACAGCCATTGGGCGCATGAGCAAGCCCACAACGCGTATGAGCTTTTTCGGTCGTAGTTCGATCGGCTTCGTCATGACAATGTGGTATGGACGCCGTACAGGTTCTTGGCCATCCAAGGCCATGCAGGTTTGGGCCTATCTCCGTTGTGTACCCGCGACGAGGAGTACTGGCTTACGAAGACACCGCTTGTCTTCGACATCTTCGTCGAGGAGTACTCACCGCACCGCGTCATGTGGCAATTCAGGCACTACCAAGATTTCCCCATCGTCCACATTCGCATTGTTCCAGTGCACGTCCACAGGTAACTATAATGAAGTAAATAATTCGTAACATTCATCTTATTGTCAGTCTATTGAACGTGGTTCACTTACAAGCATACACGCAAGGGACAGCTGGGTGGCAACCTCTGGACAGATCGCTTGGCCCCGTACGTCTCAGCATGGGCCCAAGCCTTTCAGGATGTCATGGAGGAGGCACGTCCGTTCGACGAGCAGAGCTTTGAGGAGTACCTGCGGTGGTACGTGCCATGTAGACGTACACGAGTCACCTTCACCCCAGAGGATGTCTGGCCCTACATCGCGTCGACTACGGAGGCCTACCCGGGCCATTGGGACGAGGACGCTGCATTAGCGGTATGTGTAATTTACATCTCATTTCAGTACCACGTACTCGCGTAAGAACGACTATAAACTGAAATTCTCATTTCTTGTTTGTTTCCACAGGCCGATATCATTTATAATATCCATAGGGACGTAGCTGGTACCATGGACCGCCTCAGGCAAGGGGTGCACCTCAGTGCGGCGGATGTAGCGGGGTTCATCGAGCGAGTTTTCGATAAGACTATGCGAGCCTTGAAGCTTACCTCTTGTCAGTCCACCATAGAAGTCGCAGGAGCGCCTCCCAGGTCAAGTGGGGTCCACGCCGAGTCGTCCAGGAGGTCTGATGTGCACTGCCGTCCATCGGTGTCGACACCCACACGGCCCCCTGTACCACGACCTACAGGCCCTAACCCAATAGGTACAGATATTTAATACACACGACGTTTAAAGATATTCATTTGTTACTGGTGTATTAATTTTAAAGAAATATTAGGTGCACCTACACACGTTTGACCCCTACTACGGCACGCACACCTGGCCATCTGCTGCTGCACCTGAATACCACACAGGTACAATACTGCATTTTATACAAATACTTTTATTTCCATATTTTCCGTATCTAATACATTCATCTATTCATAGGCCCCTCCAGCCAGTACAGATGAGACGCCGATAGATCCTTCACAGCCTTCATACCCGAGCCAGGAGGATGAGCCTGGGCTGAACCCCCCGTTCGACCTCGTGAGGGACTTCTTCGAGGGCACATCAGACTACGACATCCTCCAGCAGTCCCAGCTACCCAGTGCTCCACTTCAAACACAGCACATCTAGGAGGAGGCATCGACACTAGTGATCCCTACTAGGCCTACTAGACAGGTTGGTGCACCCGACGCCCTGACCTACTCTAGGGGCCACGTGAGGGCCAACCAGCAGCAACGGCAGCAGGACCATGATGGTGGGAACGGTCGACGGCAGCGGGGGAGACAACAGTAGGATTGTACATTTGTTTTTGTAACTTACATATGCATATTCGATTCGTGATCCATTCTTACATATTCGGACGCATGTAATCTTTATGGTCCACTTACCATGTCGTAACTGCATTTCTTATTCCAATGTGACTGCATGCTAGTTGCATTTCTTAATCCAACATGACCACACGCTACTTTCTATCGTTCTCGGCTATGTATGAACCGTTCATGATAGACCTAGAAAAGTATTTCTTACAAAGCTACTTATACACAAAGTGACCACTCGAAAACTCTGTTGGGAGTCTAACTTTAGTCACAAAGTGACCACACAACTGAACTTTAACAATTAAATGACATCACCTCTGTCCTAGCATAATCTGCAGACAAAAATTGAACACACCACTCAACTTTAACCATGAAATAACAACACATTTGTCCTTGCGGAGGCTATAGACAAGAAGTGACAACACGGGACAGCTTTTACCAAAAATTAAATGACAACACATGTACCTTGACACATGAAATCTCTGTCCAGCATCAATGCCACAACTTTTCGATTCTTCAAGAGGGAATTCAATGCTCTTGCTCCCCTCTAAGCCCTTCGACCCACTCCTTTCTTCAAGAGGGAATCCAATGCTCCTGCCTACCCCACCATAAATAACCCCACCTTCATATATGGATACACCACTCATTTCTCAGTTCTCTCAACTGCAATATCTTCCTCAGCTTCACCAAGCCCACCCAAGAAACATTGGGGGATTTTCATCCCCTAGGGGGTCAAACCACCGATGTGCTTCTGTGGTGACCGTTGTAGGCTTCGCGAGTCCCAGGACATCTCCTACACCTATGGGCTACGCTTCTTCATGTGTGCCAACTACCAATACGATAAGCCTCAACATGGACCATATGAGTATCCACCAGTATAGCAACAAAGATCAGCCACATCTTTCCCGATTTCACACACTGTTTTACTAATCTCTCATTTTATTCTATTTGTCCAGTATCCTCCACCTATCTGTTACTTTATTGAATGGCTCAACATTGAACAAAATGAAGACCAGAAGCGGTGGGTCGACATGACCATGCGGTGGAGGGGGGAAGCTTACGCACGCTAGGAGTACGAGCAACAGCAAGAGGAACTACGCCTAAAGCGGCAAGAAGAAGAGCGCATGAGGAAGGCAACGCAGGACCATACTGCGGCTCAGGCCCGGGAAGCTGAGATGGCAAGGAAGCGGGAGAGGGCTCGTCGCGCTAAGGCGGCAGGTCCCGATGCCTTGCGAAAGGGAAAATGTCCTAGGTGCACTCAGTAGAGGGTATCTAATGTAACCCAACATGTTTCCACTCTCTAAGGCATGTTATGATTAGGAGCGCACACTATTAAGTAGGTCTTTGTGTGAACTGTACATGCCACCTTTTTTTGTCGTCGTGTCATCGTGATTACAGTCTCATGTAATATTTTCCACCATATATATAATCTTATGTTTGTCGCCCTTTGTAACTTCATTGTCGTGTAATATGCTACGAGTGCTTCACATATATAATTTATTCACAAATATTGATTTTGTATCCTCCTAACAATACATAAACTACTCCAAAATATCGCTTCCCCATTATGCCGTATTGGCCACTTTTTACCCATTTTAATTCCAAATTTTGCAACATATCAATTTCAAATATTGAGCAACATTTTGCAATATATTTTGTAACTTTTTTTAAAAAAAATGGCCTACCCGCCCAGTGGAAGGGCGGTTGGAATGTACCCGCCCTCTCAGTGGCCGGCTGCCCCTACCTGCCCCCTAAGAGGGCGGTTAGGCCACCCACCTCTCAGGGAGCGGTAAGGACTCCTTACCGCCCCCTGAGAGGGCTGCAGCCCCTTCAGGGGGTGGCAGGCACCTAGTTTTGCAAATACTGCCCCGAGGAATCTATTTATTTAAATTTTTAATTAAAAAATATAAAAATAAAAAAACTCCTGGTCTATGCATGTTCTTATGGGCTCGGTCTGGCACTGCTTGTAAGGCCACCCTAGGCCAGGCCCGCATGGCAGCTTAGTGGAGAAAAACCTGACATAATTGATCCTGCTTACTGAAATATACTATTTTAATTACTTGAGGGAGGTATTGTTGCTATTGGGATCAACTATGTCAAATCTTATGAATTAGGTGAACTTGTTATGCAGTGTGTTTTTCTATGCCTACAAACGGGTTCTTCACCCTTTATATACCAGGAGAAAGATGTTCATACAAACGGATCGTGTCAAAATAGGTGATAGACCTACGCCTGACGAAACCTAACTATTCCAAGCTCATCATGACCATGGGTAAGCATGCTCACCCTGCTCTGGTCGTCCTGCATTCCATGTACCATCACCAAATATCGTCACACTCGCCTATCAAACCATCTCGCGACATTAAATGCTACGGGACGGGTCACTGCAACACCACGTCACGCCACCCCACAACCATGCCTCACTGAAAGCAAGCGCTTGGGGAAGAAAAATACTCGAGTGTGCAGTGTTAAATGAGATTTTACTGGTTATGTGAGTACCTATCTTGTGACCAGCAAGTGTTGGTCGCAGGATTTTGCCCTGCGGTCCGTGGTTGGTCGCACGAGCCTCGCCCTAGTCGTGCGATGAGACCATGGTCTTGACAATACCTAATGTCGGTTGACATTTGGCGGTGTGGGACTTGCCTCATGAGGCACCCCTTATCTATTACACCGACTGTAGCACCTACGCTCCCACGTGGATATAGTGGCCTAAGTGGTTCGCCGCAGGGGTCCGTGGTCATTGCATGCCACGTGGTCGTGGTCGGGTCTAGTCGTACCACTTGAGCCCGAGGTGATCATAATTTTGCCCAGAAAGTGGTCGTCGACGCATCCCACATTAGTGGTCAACTCAGGAAACCGCATCTCGAGGGGAGGTTAAACGTCCGGAGAGAGAGGAAAATGTGGCAGAGAGAAACATTAATTATCACCGAGCCTGAGGGAATTTTGGTTCCCCACGCGTGGCCTTTTGAATTTTGTGTGAATCAGACCATGCGGTGGTTGAGATACCACAGTGGCCCTTCAAATTGGGGTACCCACGGTTCCCCCATGAATCCTTTCGATGTCTCCCTTAGCCTCCAAGCCTTCGCACTCAGAGGCATTCGTCTCCGTCTCCATTCTTGCCGTCACCGCATCTTTCATTTTGTCCGATGGCGCGCACCGGCAGCGAGCCTGGCTTCCCTAGATCCTAGTGCGATGGGGTGAGGCTGAAGACGATGTACGACACTGGTCTGCTCACCCGCTGCCTTTCCTCGGGGTACCACTCCGGGGAGAGGGCGCCCGCTCCCCACCAGGGGAGATCAAGTTGTTTGTCTCATTCTACTTGCCGGGCCTCGTGCCACCCTTCTCTGAGTTCTTCACCACCATCATCTTCTTCTATGGCATTTGCCACCTCCATCTCAACCCTAACTACATTCTCACACTAAACATATTTGCTCATCTGTGTGAGAACTTTGTCGAGATCGAGCCATTCCTCGACCTCTTTCGATTATTCTATACTTGATGGTCAGTGACCGAGATGGCCATTGGAAGATGTGGGTTCCGCCTTCATGATGGCGTTGTGGACTCCTACATCGAGGTAGGCCTCAAGTCATTGTGGTTGGGCTAGAGGGAGGATTAGTTCTACCTCGCGACCAACAGTTCCTATGACAACCTCTGTGTGTCGAGCGCAGTTACAGACAACTGGGGGAATTCGCTCATGACTACTTCAGAGCTACTGACCCTAGCTAAGCAGGTTGGCCATCTTTGAGAAGCCGGGCTAACGAGGTCAGATGTCATTCGTGACTTCATTAAGCGCCAATTATGCCCCCTCCAGAGGTGAGCACATCCAGCATTTCTTACTATGGTCTAAGCGATTTCACCTGGGAGAGCGACACAGGTAACCCCACCGCCGTTTCCTTGGTGTCGCCTTTTTGTATAGGTGTGCGACCTCTCACATCTCTTCTATTATTCATATCTCACTGACGATGCTATGGACTCGTGGATCCGAATCCTAATGTCAACCTCCTCGAGGAAAGACGGTCCTCCGGCCAGCACACTTCTGCTATGTGATCTCACCCTATTGGAGAGAGTGCAGCACTAGAGGGTAAGTTTGGTATTTCCAAAATTCCCACCCCCGAGCCTTTTCAGGAGTTAGATTTTCACAAATGGCGCCATTGCAGGGCCTCCCTGAGGTCGACATTCTACGCTCAATCATTGATGAGGTTCTAGAGGCATCCGATCAGGTCACCTCAGGGTGGGGAATTCACCACAACCTCCATCCTGGCGCCCAGCAGAGCATGGCCCTGCCTCCTCCTAATCTTTCTGGTCGTGGCTCTGAATCGTCTAGTCGAGGAGATGGCCAGACTGCTCAGTACCGTACTTTGACCCCTAGCGGAGGTCTCGCCAGTAGTGCTGGTCATCAGGGAAGCAACCAGCCTCGCCCTGAGTCAACCAGAAGCGACCAAACTGCTCGTAGTCCATCGTTGACCCTGGGCAGAGGTCTTGCGAGTGGCACCAACCCGCAAGGGAGCGACAAGTCTCGCCCTGAGCTAGCCAGGGGTGACCAGACTACTCGCAAAGCCTCCGCACAAGGGGAGAAGATACCGGCAAAGGATTCGGCTTCCACAGAGGTGCCTAAGCGCGCCCGTGGGACACCGACTGGTCCCGACTCAATGTCAAATATGACCTCCTCCTCACCCAGTCAACTTAGTGGCTTTGCGAGGTCCAGAGTTGTGCTCACCCTTTTGACCACACGGTAAGCCTTCCTACTAGGCATAGGTACTTCAAGTTCTTTCTTGACTCCGCAATTTATTATCGCTACAGGTCCTCTACCCTGGTCGTGACTTCTCCCCTGGTGCCTCGGCTAGATATTCCAGCCCCTGAGCATGCAGTGGCCTTGACACCGAAAGTACCAACCATGACCCCTGTGTCTGCAAAGCCTATTATGGGGCCCGCTCCTGCCTCCGACCTGCTTTCCCTGGTCACCAAGCTCCCCATTTCTACCAGCAAGCTGATCACTAAGAAGGAGACGACATATCACAGATGTGTTGATCTGGAGAGGCGAGGCACTCGCTTTAGTGGGAGAATATCGTGTTTCAGCGGGAGAAGGCTGTACTTCAAGAGGAGATAACCGCGCTCGTCGCTCAACATTCCAAGCTGACGGAGGATGAACGTACAACGTGCGGCTTTCTACAGGATGCCTTCATGGTGATGCTGGGGCCTCTAAGGAGCATCGGGCTGGAAGCTAACAAGCTGAAGGAGGATTCCACGTAGGGCTTGGCCTACGCCATCCATGTCCTGGCAGAAAAGTTCACCCAGCTCCCGGGCATCCTAATGGTGCGGGCAGCAGAGTACATGGCGAAGGCGGCAAAAGACGTGGTGGGGTACGTGCTCTAGTGCTACTGCAGCTGTGACCCCAACTTCAACCTCAAGACCATCCAAGAGGGTGTCGCAGCTGCCGGTCCCGAAGCCAAGGAAAAACTGCAAGCGGAGTGCCAATGGCGGTGGAGTACGTAGGGTTCTCTTCTCGGTAGAGACCAACGAAGAGTAAAATATCATATTGTAACTTAGGCTTGTATCACACTTTGGATGAAGTTTTTTTTTGTTTCTTTGATGTGCTTCTTTCGTTGATGTGGTCGTAGAGTCCCTGACTTGATTGAACCCCTTGCTCGCTCTGAGCCCCCAACCATGGCCATCGAGGACACCAATGACCAGCGTAGTTAGGAAGCAGTGGCTGAGTGTGAACTCAGGTTCACGGATGAGCAAGAGAACTTGCAGAGCAATCTTCGAGGTGCGCCAGTCTTGCCATAGACTAAGCCACGTGTAGTGATAGTCTAGCCGAGTAATACCCAACCAGCTGACTCCTGCATGCTCACCGACCTGTTTCCGACCAACTTGTCAGGAGGAACTGCTCGCGGTTCAAAGGGACTTGGAGCAGATGACAAGGAAAAATGATAAGTGGCGGGCATATTCTTTATGATTGCCTTAGTCGGACGTTCACCCCCTTCGACTCTATGCTCCGGGTCACCGGCGTTCATGTCCGCCCAACCCCTGGGGATAATGTGGCCGGTCATATTGACTGGTTTTTAGCGGCCTCCGAGGAGGCAGGTGACCTCGAGCAGAGGCTTTGTAACACCGTCGGCAACCAACTTCCTAAGGTCAGAGTCTCCGGTGACTGCCTTGCCCTTGGCTGCATCAGCGATCAGTTCCCCGACCTCGACTTTGCTCTGGTAGCCTCTGCAGGCTTTGGCCGTGTTCAGCGGACCACGACGGATCTCAGTGACCATGCAGACTCATTTTTGTACGCAGCTCGCTCCCTCCTTTGGACCATCCGGTTCAACCCGCTAAGGGGCATCTTTGGATCCTGGGGACACTGAATAGAATCGTTAGAACCAGTCCCCGGGCTTTACCCGAGCGGTCAACTTGTAACATAGGGACCTGCTTTTATATAACTCTTCCCTGTGTTCATGTGGCGAGTGGGGCTCATTTCTTCCTAGAGGGGACCAAGGCTTTCGTACCGCTTGCTAGCTAGGTTAGTAATGTTCAGGATAACCCTTAGCTCGACAAGCCCTTCGGTGGCAACCAGCGCTCGACCCGAGTTAGGACTTGTGACCTTGTGGTCCTTATCCCTTAGCAGCCCACATTCCTGACACTACACGAGCGCCTCTACATGAGCGCCTCCTTTTGTTCATTCCCTCGATTTAGCACTCACCATATGAGTGACCATGCAAAAAAAAAAAGCTAGCAGCATGCACAAAAGTGAATCCTAAACTATTCTAGCCCTTGATGGATCATGCTAAAAGATGTTAATACAAACGGACCGTACTAAAACAGGTGACAGACCTACAACTGACAAAGCCTAGTTATTCCTAGCTCATCATGCCGGTGGGTAAGCATGCCCACCCTACTCTGGCCATCCTATATGCCTTGTACCATCATCAAACACCATCAAGCTCACCCGTCAGACCATCCCACAACATTAAATGCTACAAGACAGGTCACTACAACACCACGCCGCCCCACGATCATGCCTCACTAAAAGCGAGCATCTGAGGAAGGAAAATACTCGAGTGGGAAGTATTAAATGAGAATTTATTGGTTATGTGAGTATCTGCTCTGTGACCAGTAAGGTTTGGTTGTTGGATTTTACCCTGTGAGGGCAAAAATCTAAAAATAGGCAACATATGTAATTGTATTTTCTAAAATAGATAACACATTGGCATATTTGTAAATCTAGCTCCTGTATTCAGCACCTCAAACACCAAAAAATTGATTTCGGTACTTGAGGTACCAAAAACTCGTGTATTCAGCACCTGAGGTGCCGAATATGGCACTGTTCACCGTATTTGGCACCTCAGGTGCCAAAAACTCCCTGCATTCTGCATCTAAGTTGCCGAATATGGTGAACATGGCCATATTCAGCACCTCAAGTACCGAATATAGGCCGACCCTGCTCACATTCACGTCGGTCGGTGCTTTCGGCGTGGTAGGTCACGTCGTGTTGGGTCGTTTTGCTTTTGTCGCCTTTTTGAATGTGTGCGTTGTCGTGTTTCACTATAAAATGCAAGCACGCTGTCGTGTTTCGCTATAAGGAGCCGCAGTGCAACCAGAGAGCAGACGAGCAGCGCGAGCAAGGGAAGAGAGGAAAGGAGAAGCAGCAGCGCAGCGCGTAGAGAAGAGAAGCAGGACGAGGTGAGGAGTAGCAGCAGCGCGAGGAGAGGAGAATCTGCCCAAGATGAGGAGGAGCACTAGCGCGAGTTACAATAAGTACTTAAATTATGTATTTAATTAATACTTGCAGCAATAATATTAATTAGATTTAGTAATTGTTTAATCCATTCAGTTACATTTGTATAATTATATGCTTGGTTTGATTATATGAATTTGATTATTTTCTTAGTCAGTGTAATAGTAATTAGTGTGAATTCTTATAATAGTAACTAGCGTGAATTTGTATAATAGTAATTATTTTCTTAGTCAGAGTAAGTAGATTGTATAGTAGTAATTAGTGTAAATTTGATTAGTCAATGTAATTAGATTTTTTAATTAGTTTAATAACATGATGACCTAGTGGTGGCACTTTGTGCTAGTGGTGGCGTAGGGTGATGGCCTACTGCATGCATGCTCTCTATAGGTGGAAGTATGGTGTCGGTACAATGAGAGGAAATAGAGAAAAAAAAAGAAAAAAGAGTAAAGGATAAAAAAACAATTTTTAGGAAGATTCAAAAAACATGGGTTGGGCAGAAAGATTTGATAAAAATCACAATGCACCAAAAAATTATCAAATTGATTTTTTTTAATTAATAGTGGTGTGCACCTGTTTAATTAGTATTTTAATTTCATATATGAAAATAGTGGTGCGCATAAGAACTCCTTCCCTTAGTTAAAGAAAAGAAGCAGCTATGAAGTCAGATAGAGCAATATTTTCAGTGTCTTCTAGTTAGCGTAGACTAGTCTCCTTCTCTCTTCAGCTCACTCAGCATAAAGAAATCTATGAATATGTTAATAGTGCATTGGTTAAATGTGAGCACTAAAATTTTGCTAGAAACTATAGACATAGTATTATTCACCGTAAAAAGGAGATGCTCACCCAGGTTGAGAGCGGCATGCTAATGCTTCTGACTTCAAGAAAAGCAAATATGGTGTAAAGAAAGCTAGCAAAACTAACTTTCAAAATAGTTTTGAATTCAATTTATAATGAGATTGAATATTTAGTCAATATAACTTTCATGTTAGTTTAATTAATATTTTAATTCAATATTAAATATTAAATATTTCATTTTAATTCAATATTGATGATTTAATTATCATTGTTAATTACTTAAATATTTAGCATTGTGAAGTATAGTACTATTTAATTTGCATTATTAATTTATTTATTATTTATTGAGGGGCGTAATTAGTTGTGTATCGTACATATATCTAAGTAGTTATTTTATTAGATGTACTTTATTTAGCAGATACGGTATAACTTTGATTCTTCGTAATAAATATCATATTTATTACGGAGAATATTCAACAGTTTTGCACGGGAGGCTCGTAACAATTCAAAATTGCCAGCACATAGAGAGTTCGGTTGAGGTATTTAATGACTTAGATGGCTTGAAATCACATATTATGAGCCTTTTACGTGTGAACCAGCAATCTCATACTGTTATCCTGGAGGGTGTGCGGCTACGACTTGTTCCAAATAGCCCGATCGTTGTCCATACATTGTTCGAGATGGGAAGGAGTAATGCATGAGCTTTGTACTCATGCAAGGTATTGGAAGAGAACTTTGATACGGGGGTGTGCATAAATATAGTATCATAACTAGTGCAAGGTGATGTAGTGACTACCGTAGAAGGATCAGGTCAGCAGGTGATACATGAAGAGGATGGAGAGCATGTCGGGGAGGGTAGTTCTGATAGAGAGGGAGCTAGAGTGGACCCTTCTTAGGTAGATGTAGGATTCATGGATGATGAAGTTGGTGGTAGCGAGGATGAAGAAGCTGCTAACAACAATGACTCGGTGCCTACCATCCAATACTTTCGTGGTGCTAGGCTGCTGGATTGTGTCGTCATTGAGTATAACACCTTATCTAACTAGAGATACCGGAATAGCAATATACAAGTCGGGCAATAGTTTCGTAACAGGGGGGAGGTCATCCACTTTATTAGCAACTATGTTGTAATGAAAAGAAGGGACCACAAGTTCACCCGATCTAACCCTATTGAGTATGAGATCAGGTGTATCAAGTACCCAAATTGTCCTTACTTTATACAAGCACATATGTTGAAATATGAGAACTATTTTGTGATCAATAGACACACCTCACATACATGCAGCGAAGAGGCTATTAGGAATGTGAGCCACGCTGTTGATGCAAGGTTCATAGCTCAACTCTTCAACACTCTTGTTGGCATGGATGTTTGTTTATCGCCAAAATCCATTATGGAGGAGGTGCAGACTAAGACGGGTATGCTGATCTACCACACCACATGGCAAGCGAAGCAGAAGGCGTTGAAGATGCTGTTTGAAAGCTTCGAGGAGTCTTACAACTATGTTCTGAGGCTACTGCAAAAGATTGCCATGACAAATCCAGGGACTCGGTGAACCATGGCGGATGAGCCAATCAAGCTAGAGGATGGGTCATACAGCACCACTAACTAATACCTCATTAGGTTATTCTGGTCCTTTGGACAATGCATCGAAGCTTTCAGACATTGCAGGCCGGCTGTATGTGTGAATGCCATATTTTTTAGCGGCGAGTACCATGGTAGGTATGACAACGATAGCAGCAGATGCAAATAATTAGATCGTTTCTCTCGGCCTTTGCAATGGTTGAGAGTGAGAACAATGATAGTTGGTTGTGGTTCCTCACTTTGGTGAGGACACGTGTCGTGGAAAACAGGGAACGAATTTGTATCATCTCAGACCGCAACAAGGGCCTTCTGCATGCGTTGGATGTGCTGCATGATAGCACAAACAACTCCATTGTATGGCCTGACGCGGAGAGAAGATGATGCATGTGACACTTGAGAGCGAATTTGTACACATGGTACCGCAGCAAGTCTCTTGTAAAGAGATTCAAAGGGTTGTGTCTACAGAACCGGTAGGCGAAGTTTAACGAGTTATGGAGAGAGTTAAATGAGACCACTCTCAAGATGATGGTAGATCAACAAGCACAGGAGATCAATCTATGAACGCAAATGGTTAGAGGACAAACTATCGTTAGCCGTTCACGTGCTATGTTCAACCGGTGGATAGCGGGGCAGCCGATAGAGCGTTGGACCGTAATCCATGACACTCACAGTGCCAGGTTAGCACATAGAATTTAAATGATCATATTGTACTCTTTCTTATGCGAATAGGCCTTCTAAATTATTGTATCCCATGTTAGGTACATCATCATGACAACGAACATAGCGAAGGCATTCAACAATGTCCCAAATGGAGTACGAGGCCTCCCGTTATGTGCCATCATTGAGCTCACATTCTATAGAACAGTGAACTACTTTCGAGACAATGGTAATACTGCTATGACAGCAGACTACTTTCGAGCTCACATCCTAAGGTGGAGGAAATCATATCCAGAAGGAGGAACAAGTCACACTTTTATCGTACAAGGATCTACTACCTGGACAACAATGAATTCGAGATCATGTGCTGCCGTAGGTATGCTTCAGGGTATAGCGTAGGGGACACTGTGCAGCAATATCAATTTGGGTCTTATGAGGTGAATTGCACATGCAATAAGCCAAAACTGCATCATATCTCATGCTTGCATGTCTTAGCTATTTGCAGGGATATGAGCGGCAATGACGGATCATGGTACATAGCACCGTACTTCACGATCGATGCATTGAGGAACACATGGCTTCCAAAGATGCGGTCCTTCAACATCAGAAGCGGCTAAAAAGCGATGCAGGGGCCTAAGTGGGTACATTATCCCCGAGCACAATGCACGGATCCTGGAAGGCCTAAAGCCATGAGGCTGTAAGGTGACATGGATGAAGCAGATATGTTGACGGCCTATGCAAGTGCAAACTTTGCAAAAAACCTGACCATGATAGGAGGACATGCCCAACCCGGCAGTAAACTATCATACCACTATCGAACTGTAATGTATTAGAGTTGTTGCATTTTAGTTTGTTGTTTCAAGTTATTCGCAGTCATAGTTTGTATTCTAAATTATTATTCACCTATTAGTTGTACTACTTATTTTGTAATATATCGTTTGGTACTGGCATCACATACAATATTTTTTTATTAAACCATGAAGCTTGTTATTTACCTATTTATTGAACCATGAAGCATGTAATATATTCTTATTTTTTATTCACATACTTATTGAACTATGAAGCTTTTAATATATTCTAATTTATTATTCACCTACTTATTGAACCATGTAACTTGAAATCACTGTCATGGCTCATGGTGGTTTTCCCGAGCTTCTTCAGCAGCAGTATGACGAGAATCATAGGGGACGAATGATTTTCATAGGGCATTAGGTACCATGATTATATGTGATTTTTAATTACCATATTGCTACTAACTCGGTACATGTATTGGATACCATTTCCAGTTGTTTTCGTTGCGAGCCCAAAGTGTCCACATGATTAAGGAGTTAGACCTCGATTCTATGAGCCACTCACACGGGTAAGACTATTACCTTTCGCTCTCATGATGGCCGGAGCTCCCATGGCGGGTGGTGGCAGAACACCTCTCCCGCCAATTGAGGAGCCACTGCTCACAGGTCTTATCGACCGGTGGCATCCTGAGACGCACACGTTCCACTTTTCTTTTGGCGAGATGACCGTAACATTGAGTGACATGGCCATGCTGATCGGGCTGTCAATATGGGGCACCCCGTTAGTAGTTTTGCAATGAACAAAGGAGCAATGGAAGAGTTACGTTGAGGGTAGATAATTATTTGTTATGTAATGCACTTTAAATATTGTAGTTCTATTCAAGTTTCATTGGCCGTCTCCATCTTATAGGTTTGGTGTGCAATATGACAAGAAGGATATTGGCTTCTTCATGTCCTGGATTCATGGGCTACCACAGTTCGGTCCATGCCCACCAGATGCGGACAAGGCTATAGTTTTACAGCACTATGAGGTGTACTTATACATCCTGCTAGGAGGTATTATGTTTTGCAACACGGTAGGTGATTATGTCATCTCTCATATTGTATGGTTAGCAAGTCAGCTCACGTCATATCCTTATGAGTCAACATCTTACAATTGGGGTGCTGGGTACCACATACAGAGGATTGTGCGATGCAACCCAGTGATCAAAGAAGAGAGGATCAGTTACATGCTGCCTATACCTCTTACAGCTATGGAGCTAGGAGTACCTCCCGGTTTGTCGGCCTTGGGTGCTCAAGAGCTACTATCCAGTCCCCATCTATGATGGAATTGCATATGATATGAGACTTACGATGGGGTATCGGTGGTTGCATGCCAGGCTGAGATGGAGTCAGCAGCAAGACCATGGTAGCTACTCCCGGGTGATCCGTGATTTGGACGTCCTTAGCGTCGATCTCGTGGAGTGAGATCCATGGTGTATGACATGAGTGACCAAAACTGCGATTGGAGGGCTCATCGCATCATATTATTGGCGGCACTCAGACTTATGGATGACCAAATGCTTTTTTTTATACATGAACAACATGGAAGTATATTCTCCTGAATGTGTACAGAGGCAATTCGGGTACCGACATATGGTGTTAGTACCTCCCCCACAAGACGTCAGCCGAGTGCACAAGTAAGTGTTTATTGTAGGTAGCATTAGTACCTTTGGTGATCTATGTTACTAAATTATAACTGTTTCATTCACGTACAGGAGGGGTGCACAGGGGGGCGGAGGCATGCCGAACTAGGCATCCATGAATGTTGAGCACCTACAGAGGTGGACGAAGTCAGCCACGGTGGATGTCATCATTCCTGCTGGACAATACTACGATGCCACGTACTGGGAGTACCTTTCGTTGTACCATCCACGCATGCGTGTCACCTTACCTAGTGGACTTATAGAGCCAAATCCCAGACCCTTCCCCGAGGATCGTGCCCACCGTCTTCAAGTTGTGGTAATTCTTGCGGTACTTATAATGATTTTATCAGTTAAACCTCTGTATTACTGACATGGCCCTCATCTTATATAGACCGAAGAGGCGCACAAGATGCATACACAGGCGGAGCAAGCTTGTGGGGAAGCAAACGGGTACCGACAAGGAAATAGGACGTGCTACTTCCATGATAGCTCAAGATGACGACGATGACGATTCCATACCACAACAACCCCTCCCTCCTCCATAGGACATTGATAACCTTGAAAATGATGGTGGATTTGCTGGTACTCATCCTTACAACTTCCCATTACCACCTCGGAGACGACAGTCATCTTACCCTGATAGCATTGACTGGCATAGCTGGCATTCTTCCACTAATTTACGTTGCCACTTTCTTCTGCCATCTTGATATGATCTAGGTATTCAACATCTATGCACTATGAACTATGCAAATGGCAGGCAGGACTATTTATTTTGTTTATGAACTATTTATGAAGTATTTGTCTAATCAATGTGATGGAAAGTTTATTATATTAACATACTATCCAAGCACAATTCTTTCCTACATATGAAAGGTATTTGTGAACTCGAGTTTTAGACACGCCAATGTATCAGCAATACCTTGGGGATTAACATTAGTTGCAACTCTAAAATCAACAATGTGATTGTTTGAATTGTTCAACCTCAGGTTGTGTTTGCTTTAGGATGAATGCTTAAAGCAAGCTTTGACCTTGGATTAAGATCAAAGGGATAGATGTTACTTCTACACCCACTCAAAATCAACAGCTTTCACAAGAAATGCTTTCAGAGGATTCTATACCTCCATGAAGAGCAATAGTAACTCATTGCTGAACTTTTGCAGAATGAAATGATCACACCAAGCAACGACTTTCACAGGGAATCTCTGTCAAGCATCAATGTCACACTTTTTCAGCTTTCACAGGATATCCTATGCTCCAACCCCAGCCAAGCCCATGCACTCAGTCCATACACCAGCCCCCAGCCAACATAAATAACCACACCCTCATCCATGGATAAACCACTCATTCCTCAGCTTTGTGAACTGCAATATCTTGCTCAGCTCTACCAAGCCCACCTAAGAAACATTGGTGGATTTTCATCCCTCAGGGGTCGAACCACCGATGTGCTTTTGTGGCGACCTTTGTAGGCTTCGCGAGTCCCAGAATATCTCTTACACCTATGACCTATGCTTCTTCATGTGTGCCAACTACCATTACGACAAGCCTCGACATGGACCGTATGAGTACCCACTGGTATAGCGACGTATATCACTAATGTGACACTTTTCATACGATTTCATGTATTGTCTTACTAATCTACCCCCTTATTTCATTTGTCCAGTCTCCTCCACCTATCTGTGACTTCATAGAATGGCTGAACATGAAGCAAAATGTGCACCAGAAGTGGTGAGTCGACATGAGCATGCGGTGGAGGAGGGAAGTGCACGAATGCCAGGAATACGAGCAACAGTAGGAGGAACTATGGCTCAAGTGTTGTGAGGAGGAGCGTATGAGGAAGGCAGCCAAGGAGCGCACTGCGGTTGAGGCACGTGAAGCAGAGAGGAAAAGGAAGTGGAAGAGAGCCCATCGTGCTAAAGCGGAGGGCCCCAATGCCCTGCAAAAAGGGCAAATATCCTAAGTGCACTCAATAGAGAGCATCTAATGTAATCCGATCTATTTTTATTTCCTAAGGTATATTTGGTTTAGCAGCGGCACACTATTAAATTAGTCTTTATGCGTACCATACATGCCCACGTTTGTTGTCGTCAACTCTTTAAGGTTAGGGTCTATATGCACAATGACGAAAAACCTCATATCGCGTGTAATATTTATCAGCGTACGTAATGTCTATACCGGGTTATATGATAATCGTACTTCATAACTATTATTATTCGACAAATTAGATTTTGTATCCTCCCGACGTTACTTCCCTAAAAAGTTACTTACATACATTAAACGAACAATAAAATATCGATAAAATTACATTGAAATAAATTTACACACACTCACTCATCTGGTTCATTTCTTTATTTATTCGCTCGTACCCTGATAAAACTAAATTGTGCTACAAAACCAGTCCGCTCGCACTTTATAGCGAAACGAAACGACATGATCGTCGCACCAAAAGCACCGACCAAATGCGATGTGAGTGGAGCCAACCTGTATTCGGCACATGAGGTGCTGAATACAGGGAGTTTTCGGCATCTGAGGTGTTGAATACAGTGAACAGTGTCGTATTCGATGTCTCAGGTGCCGAATATAGGATTTTCGGTACCTCAAGTGCCATAATCGATTTTTTAGTGTTTGAGATGCCGAATACATATGTTAGATTTGCAAATACGCCAAGATGTATTATCTATTTTAGCAAATATGGTTACGCCAATCGCCTATTTTATACTTTTGCCGCTCGTGAGACACACTTTTTTTATTACACTGACAGTGATTAGATCAATCTCTTCATGTTGACCGAGAAATTCCCCAAAGGAACATGGGGATTTTTCT
Organism: Phragmites australis; assembly: GCF_958298935.1. NCBI lineage: Eukaryota > Viridiplantae > Streptophyta > Magnoliopsida > Poales > Poaceae > Phragmites > Phragmites australis. Next base: position 6,002,734 of record NC_084929.1, read on the forward strand.
CGCGCCTTGCCGAAATCAAAATATTTCTTGTGAAATTCCTGCGTTCTTTGCCATCACCAACTATGGAAAAGCTAAGTATGGCAAAAAAAAAATTTATAGTAATACTAGCGTCTATGACACGTGAGGGATAGAGCCATGAAATTGCGGAAAACCACAGCACACTGCATGCGTAGCTCCATGTCACGCTCTGTTTTACAGTCGTGCTCACCATGCTACAACTACAAGAAGCATTATGGCGCATTGGCAGTTGGCACCCATGCTAACGCCCGTTACAACACAGAGCTTTGCCCATGCTACCGGAGACAGCTTCTTTGCCGAGTGCCTCAGGCACTCGGCAAAGGATGATATACACTCGGCAAAGGCTTTGCCGAGTGCTACACTCGGCAAAGGACGCTCGGTAAAAAATTTGTCGGCAAAGACCTCTTTGCCGAGTGCACTTTATCGGGCACTCGGCAAAGGCTTTGCCGAGTGCAATGCCATGACACTCGGCAAACAGGACATCTTTGCCGAGTGCCTGTGAATCAAACACTCGGCAAACAGGACATCTTTGCCGAGTGCCTCACCTTGGCTCTCGGCAAAGCGGAGGCCTCTTTGCCGAGTGCCTTACCATGGCTCTCGGCAAAGCGGAGGCCTCTTTGCCGAGTGTCATGGCCATTGCACTCGGCAAAGTGACTGAAAACAGCCTTTTTTATTTGTTTTTGACATCCCATCCAAACAAACAGATATATATATATATAACAAACATCACCAACATCACATATATATCATCAACAGCACATACATATCACCAACACCACATATATATCACAAACATCACATGTCTCACAATATATAACAAATAAGTTCACAAGTAATCCAAGTGCTCCATCATCTACAACCATAATTGCAAATAGAAGTACCATTAACAACTACAAGTATCATCACCAAGATGGTCAATGAAACTGATTTGGTGAATGATTCGCTGAAGCATGAGGATCGTTCGATGCCGCCGATTGATTCTGCACAAAGGAGAAGAGATTGCATGTGTGAGACAAGATAAATATATACCATACATGAATAAAATTTTCATACTCCACTAGGTTTGACCGTAAGCATGAACATACAAACTAAAACATTTATACTCACAGGAGTAGAATAGTGAGGAGGTGGAGGTGGAGGTGGAGCGAATAGCGAAGGTGGCGGAGTCACACCCGTAGCGGCGCCAATGTACTGAAGAATCTCCACCATCCTCCGCTGATCGGCCTCCATCGTCGCCTGCATTTGCTCCCGTATCCTCCTCTCTTGTTCCAGCTGGGCCTACAATATATTCACCCTAATGTTACAATAATGCAAAGGAAAGGTATGAAAAAACCAATGAACGACGAATAAACCAGAAATAACCTCGAGTGCCTCCACCCGGTGGTGTGAAGTGTCCTTCCGAGGTCGTATGGCCGGGCTCGTGCTCGTGCTGCTTGCTCGAATCTGGGAGAGACTGGGAGTAGCGGCCGAGTCGATTGCGCCGTCGCCAATCCAGTATCGCCCATGCTTCTTGCCTCCTCCCACCCTCATGACGACTTCTCCATCAAGGTCCTCGGTGCTCGGATCGTACTCTGGCCCATGGACCTCCCTTGCCATCGATGTGTACTCACTAAGGCGGTTGTGGACGGTCGCATTGCTGTACGCCTCGGGCCCGTCCTCCGGGTTGTAGTCGACGTCGGACGTCGCCTTGCCCTTGTGGGCCATAGCAAATGCCTTGAAGATGGAGCAAGGCTGGCCACCATGTGACGCCGACTGCGAGAAAAACAGCAAGATGATTAGAAATCATGCAGAATTGAGCGTTAGAATAAATAAATGAATTCGCGTACCCATGTTTCTGCGTATCCGCTGAGGTTGCGGCTGCCTTGATGGTGTGCTACACCTGGCATCATCAAACGCCGCTCCCGGCACAAGTTGTGCGTCTCCTCCCACTCGCGTGAGCACCACTTGTCCACCATCTGTTCCCAGCACTGGGGATGCGCGGCGCACCAATAAGGAATCATCTACAGGCCATCAAGATGAAATTAAGCCTACTTAATCTCAAAAGGAATCAGTATTAATGTTCTGTATTTACCTGCAGGTACTGGTCCCGGGTCAGCGTCATGGTTCTTGCGTCCCTTTTGGTGACCTTCGTTCCAATGACGGTCCCGTGGTAAGTTACGACGGCCTGGATGCGCGCCTCGTAATGCATGTCCACGACGAGTTTTTTGCAGCATTTGGTAGCCACCGCATCCGCCCTGGCCTCATGTCCGTCCTGGCATCTAAAGAAATCCTGCATACAAACACGATGTATCCATTCATTATTTAAAGAATGTCCAATAAATACGATGTATTGAGGAATGTAGTGCGAGGAAGACTTACCCACAGCTCTTGCTTCACCCGCTCCGCCTTGTTGTTGAATACCCTGTGGGCCCGATCTGCAGCATCGGGGGCGGCGGCGTAGTGGTCAAACGAGTAGGCCGGCCCCGTCACTCCGGCGTACTCAACCAGGCCAGGGAAGTGCTCCTTGCACAGAAGACCGAGGATGCCATTGACTTGGCGTGTGTGAGCACCTCCACTCGCCACAATCGTCCAGTTCCTGCCCAAGTGATTAACAATCGTCCAATTTCTATTTTGATATTCAACATATCATATAAAGTAGTGATAACATCTAAAGTTACTTACTTTTCCCCCTCGGGTCGAATCAGCGGGCGTCTCTCACGAGGTATCGGTCGCTGAGGGAGGCTCGCGGGACCTCGCAAGTAGACGCTGGACGAACTAGAGGAAGCGGAACCCCCTGCTGTCGCCTCCTCCAGCGCGTCCTCCTGCGCCTCCTCCTGCGCGTCCTCCTGCGCCTCCTCCTGCGCGTCCTCCTGCGCCTCCTCGGCGTCCTCCTGGGGCACCTGCTCCTCCTCCTCCTCCTCACGCGACGACTCCCTCCTGCGGCTGCTCCTCCTTGTCCTTCGGTACAAGGACGTTAGCTTCCTCATCCCACCGCCCACCATCTTTGTTCAATCACCTGCAATTAAAAAGAGTAAACCAATAAGCACAGATAAACAAGAAGTACTTAGAAAGAGATGCAAAATAAACAAAACGTAATTACAAAATAACATAGTATTACATGTATTAGAAATAATCTTCATGATCGGGATTAGCTGGATCATAAGTCTCATCATCACTATCAATCATGTCGAAATAATCAACACTATCCGAATGAGCAATGTTGCCATTGTCATTGTCTAAATGTAATCGCTCAAGCATTTGTAAGTCTTTCACATTTTGCACCTCATCTCCAACGTCCTCTTCAATAACCGTTTCATTGTCTACTTCCATTCCGATCGCTTCAGTTAAGTCTATCTCAAACCTCCCTTCCAGTCCCTCTTCTTGAAAGAACTCTCCGTCATATGTGTTTGGGTCTAAGTTGTAATCTTCATCGTTTGGGACAGGCACTTTACCGTGTGGCGATACCCTGTGCACAATATCCCAACCCTTAAGATGCCTTATGGTTTGACACGCATATGGGAGATAATAAACTTGCGTGGCCTGTTGGGCCACAATATAGACATCGTCTCCTGGTAAGACAGAATCCTGTCGAATTTCGACTAGCCCAAGATTACAATATGTCCGCCTCGTTACTTCAGGATCAAACCAATGGCATTTAAATATGACGGGATTAAAAGGTTTGGAACCATGAAACTTGAGTTCGTATATTTCTTCAATTCTTCCATAATACTCGACCTCATCAACGCCGGGCGTAAAAACTCCGGAACTTGTGGTTCTTCGATTGGGCCGACTCTGCTCGTAGCTTGTTGTGCGAAAGCGATATCCATTCACGTCATAACCAGAAAATGACCTGACCCTATAGGCAAATCCATCGGCAACCTGTCTCAACTCGGCACACATAGACGCATCCCTCTGGCCCTGCAAGCTCAAGCAGGATACATCGTTATATTATTCGCACGTACGAGTAACTTGGAATGTCAAACTACGTACGAGCTAAATTAGACGGTACCTTCCGTTTGAACCAAGAAATGAAATCGGGCATTCCATTTCCCGCACCCTGTCTAAGAAGGGTATCTACCTGCTGCGGGGTAGGATCCCTTGATTGACGCCAGAATTCATCCAGAAATTCCCTGTACCAACGAGAAACAAGGGGGTTGGATGCAGAATAGTGATGGCGTATTTAACAAGTTCGTTGAGAACTTACTGCATGTACGGTGCCACTTCGTCAAGGTTGGTCAACACGTATAGCATGATATGGCGCCACTCTTCATGATTCAAGGTCTTGGGGGTCGATGCACTTGCGCTTCCGAGTTGGCCTCGGAAAAGGCTGAGGTTCGATTCATTTTCGCCAGCATTGTAACGAGGGGGTGGATTATGCACGCTAGGGAGGTGGTCACCATAGTATGTTGTTGTGAAGTTCGCCACCTCCTCCAGAATGTATGCCTCTGCAATGGAAGCCTCGATTTTGCATTTATTTCTACATTTCTTTCGAAGAACCTTTAGACATCTCTCGATTGGATAGCACCAACGGCCCTGCACGGGCCCCCCCATTCGTGCCTCGTACGGGAGGTGCAAAATCAAATGCTGCATCGGATTGAAGAAGCCGGGTGGAAATATCTTCTCCAACTTACAGAGCAACACAGGTGCCATTCTTTCCAAGTCAGCAATCACGGTCCGAGATAACTCCTTGGCACAAAGCTGGCGAAAGAAATAGCTCAACTCTGCTAGCACTAGCCAGACATGCTCAGGGACATAGCCCCGAACCATCGCCGGAAGAAGCCGCTCAATCCATATGTGGTAGTCATGACTCTTCATCCCTAAGACTCGCATAGTAGATAAGTTCACTCCCCTCCTCAGATTAGCTGCATACCCATCAGGGAACATTAACGTCTGGATCCATTCTAGTACTTCCCTCCTTTGAGGCTTGCTCAAGACAAAATCGGCCTTAGGCCTTCTCCATGTCTTGCCGCGACTAGGAGGCTTCATATGTTGGTTTGGTCTATCGCATATCGTTGCCAGATCCACTCTAGCCTTAACGTTGTCCTTTGACTTGTCAGGAATGTCCATGATTGTTGCCCAAAGTGCCTCGGCAACATTCTTTTCAGTGTGCATTACATCAATGTTGTGTGGAAGGAGAAGGTCATCAAAATAGGGGAGCCGAGTCAAGCCCGACTTATGAGTCCACATATGTTGCTCACCATATCCCACAAAACCACCTTCTGGATTGACCACGAGACCATCTATCTTTTCACGAACCGTGGCACCAGTCATTATCGGTGGTGCAGGGTCTGTCACTACGACACCTTTCGTAAAGTTCTTGATGTCTCGTCTGAATGCATGGTCAAGAGGGAGGAATTGCCGATGTTTGTCGAACGATGAATACTTGCCACCCTTCTGCAACCAAATGAACCTCAGACCTTCCTTGCATACTGGGCATGGGAACTTCCCGTGAACACACCAGGCGCAGAATATCCCATACGCCAGGAAGTCATGCAGGGAGTAGTGGTACCAAACATGCATTTTGAAGTTTTTCTTTGTAGCTCGGTCGTATGTCCATACCCCTTCCTCCCAAGCACGGACCAATTCATCAATCACAGGCTCCATGAACACACCCATATTATTCCCCGGGTGTCCAGGAATTATCAACGACAAGAATACGTTCTGTCGTTGAAAGCATATGCCGGGGGGGAGATTGAGGGGGATAACGAACACGGGCCAACATGTGTATGGGGCAGCCATCATTCCATAAGGATTGAACCCATCTGTTGCCAGCGCAACACGTACATTACGAGCCTCTTTAGCTTTCTCATGATGAATGCCATCGAAGTGGGTCCATGCTTCACCATCGGATGCATGTACCATCCTGTCAGGATTGTATCGTTTGCCATTTTTGTGCCATGTCATCTGTTTCGCGGATTCCTCGGTCATGTATAGCCGTTGGATCCTCGGTATGAACGGAAGGTGCCGTAGGATTGTCACGGGAATGTCAAGCTGCCTCTTCTGGCCATCACCAGAATCTACCTCCAGGAACCTAGATGATTTACACTTTGGACAGTACTTTGCTTCCACGTATTCTTTCCTAAATAGGACGCACCCCTTCGGGCAAGCATGTATCTGCTCATACGGCATCTTAAGTGCACGAAGGAGTTTCTGTGACTCGTGCATGCTCTTTGGCAGAAGGTGACCCTCCGGAAGCAGGCTGCCAATAACTGTCAACATACCATCGAAGGCGTCTCGACTCAGGCTATACTGGGACTTCAACGCCATTATGCGTCCAATGGCATCCAGTTGAGAAACCTTTGTCTGGCCGTGAAGGGGTTTCTGTGCCGCGGCAAACATGTCGTAAAACGCCTTTGCGGTTGCCTCTGGCTCCTCCTCCGTACGTCCTTCAGCGAACTGTGCCTCGTGATAGTCATTTAACATGTTTGCTACCCCGGCCTCAGCATCATAATCCTCGACGCGTGGCCTCACCACCTCCTCTCTCGTACGATCGGCTTCACCATGGTAGACCCACCGGGTATAGTCTGCCGTAAATCCATTCTTCCAAAGATGTTCCCCCATTACCTTCTTCGTTTGTCTTTTCCTGTTTGCACATTTGCTGCAGGGACAGCAAATTTTACTCGCTCCTTTAGCAGCCACGCCAAACGCCCGTTCCAAAAAAGCATCGGTCTTGTCGATCCATTCATTGGTGACCTGACCCTGACTTGCGCGGCCCGTGTACATCCACTCACGGTCCTCCATCCTCTAACATATATAGCGGCGAGTAATATAAACATCAATTGCATCTACACGACGTTCCTACTATCTTATAGGTGAGGTTAGGTCCTAATCCCACACGAGGATCCGTAGATGAGGTTAGTTTCCATTCTCTACTCCTATTCGAGACAGAATTTCGGCAGCACCTCCCCGCTGTTCTCCAAATACACGTCCTGCTAGGGAGAGTGTGTATCCGGAGAACAACAGGGAGATGATGCCGAAACTCTGTCTCCGATCGGAGCAGATCATGAAAACTAACCCCACCTACGCATCCGCGTGCTGTCCAAAAAACGTGGACAATTCAAAACAGATACGGTTTTAGATATGCAAATATCTGCATATTTCCAACCGTATCTCTTTCGAACGGGAGACGCCTAACTAGGTTACGTGATCTACAACATGATACGGAAAGATGGGTTATACCTAGGGTGGCGGTGGAGTCAGGCGACGTGGTGCAGGCAGTCTCGCAGCGCCAAGGAAGGCGATCGGGGTCACCGAGGTACTCCGGCGCCGCTCCGACTGGCTCTTCTCTGCCAAAAAAGAAATATAAAACTGTTAATACAAAATTTCGGCAGCACCTCCCCTGCACGGTGAGGTTTCCAAAACCTGCAACAAAACCAACGGCACGATAGCCGACATGCACATATATATGAACGGCACGATGGCCGACATCCACAAGATTATATCCAACCGCATATATATAACAATATCACAACCACTCCTACGACTACTTTGACTACCACCACAACTACTTTACCACTACTACTACCGCAACCATTAGTAATACTACGACGACGATGGTATGGCATACCTAGTGATACGGAAACGTCGGGAACGTGACAACGACGACCGGAGCGCCTCCTCCTCCTCCTTCTTCTTCCTCCTTCCTCCTCCTCCTTCTTCTCTTCCTCCTTCTTCCTCCTCCTCCTTCTCTCCCTCCTTCTTCCTCCTCTCCTTCCCTCCCTCCTTCTTCCTCCTCTCCTTCCCTTCCTCCTTCTTCCTCCTCTCCTCCACCCCCTCTCTTTCCTCCTTCTTCTTCCTCCTTCTTCCTCCTCTCCTTCCCTTCCTCCTTCTTCCTCCTCTCCTCCTCCTCCTCCTCTCTTTCTCCTCCTCCACCGGCGGCGCGTGGCGGCGGGCGCGGCGGCGCTGGCGCAGGCGCAGGGGCCGGCGGCGGCGGGCGAGGGCGGCGCGGGGGCCGGCGGCGCAGGGGCCGGCGGCGGCGGCGCAGGGGCCGGCGGCGGCGGGCGCGGGCGGCGCGGGCGCGCTGGCGGCCGGCGGCGGTAGGGGCCGGCGGCGGCGGGCGCGGGAGCGGCGGGCGCGGGAGCGGGCGCGGGCGGCGGCGGCGGCGGGTGCGTGCGTGCGTGCGTGTGTGCGGGCCGGCTGGGCCGGGTACTTAAATCCCTGCTTTGCCGAGTGCCCCCGATCTGGCACTCGGCAAAGAGGGGTTTTTTAAAAAACATGTGCAAATTCTTTGCCGAGTGCCCCCGATCTGGCACTCGGCAAAGAAAACCGGGATTTTTTTAAAAAAAAATTCAGGGTCTTTGCCGAGTGCCAGAAATATGGCACTCGGCAAAGACCCTCTTTACCGAGTGCCAGACTTCCGGCACTCGGCAAAGTCCCTCTTTACCGAGTGCCAGACTTCTGGCACTCGGCAAAGAGGGTCTTTGCCGAGTGTAATTTTTTAACACTCGGCAAACCCTAATTTTTTTCCCCCCTTTTGGCCTCCAAATTTTTTCTACGGTCCTCATACAGTACCTGGTACTCCATGTTCCAATGTGGCACATTTCTCGGATTTTTTCTATATTTCTTTAATTCATTTCAATTAATTGAATTTTCTTGGATAATTCAAATTATAACTGCTAGTCATTCGAATAATGAAAAAAAATGAATGGAAAAATGATATTCATGTTATTTAGTATATTGTGAGACCGTATCCAGGAACATAGCACCAATTTCGAATATCAAGGTCACGAAACATGACCACGAACTTGCGATCGAGTTGTTTTTAAATTGTATAAAAAGCAAACAAAGTCCGAAAATCTTGAAACTTGTCAAGATATCATGATATCATATGTGGAGGCTGTCATAAAAATTTGAGAAGGTTTTAAGCAAGTTATCACGTACGATGCTTGCAAACCGAAGAATCTCAGCAAGGTTTTAAGAAACTTCTTCGGAGATTCTTCGGTTTGCAAGCATCGTACGTGATAACTTGCTTAAAACCTTCTCAAATTTTTATGACAGCCTCCACATATGATATCATGATATCTTGACAAGTTTCAAGATTTTCGGACTTTGTTTGCTTTTTATACAATTTAAAAACAACTCGATCGCAAGTTCGTGGTCATGTTTCGTGACCTTGATATTCGAAATTGGTGCTATGTTCCTGGATACGGTCTCACAATATACTAAATAACATGAATATCATTTTTCCATTCATTTTTTTTCATTATTCGAATGACTAGCAGTTATAATTTGAATTATCCAAGAAAATTCAATTAATTGAAATGAATTAAAGAAATATAGAAAAAATCCGAGAAATGTGCCACATTGGAACATGGAGTACCAGGTACTGTATGAGGACCGTAGAAAAAATTTGGAGAGGCCAAAAGGGGGGAAAAAAATTAGGGTTTGCCGAGTGTTAAAAAATTACACTCGGCAAAGACCCTCTTTGCCGAGTGCCAGATGTTTGCCGAGCGCTTGCTCTCTGGAACTCGGCAAAGATACTCCTTTGCCGAGTGTCCTATTTCTGGCACTCGGCAAAGAGGGTCTTTGCCGAGTGCCAGATGTTTGCCGAGTGCTTTACCTCTGGAACTCGGCAAAGACCCTCTTTGCCGAGTGTCCGATAAAAAGCACTCGGCAAAGTATGGGACACTCGACAAAGACGCCGTCTCCGGTAGATGCTATATAGCTAGCTCGCCGGAAGCCATCCAAGAATCACCGGCGGCCGGGCGCCATGAAGCCGTCCTCGTCCCCGCGCGCCACCGGCACCCGCCCCGTCGATCCCACCGCCCACTGCTCCTCGCCGGAGCCAAGGCTGTCCTATACTGCCGCCGCCACCCCCTCGGGCGCCAGCGACGACTCGTGCATCGTCAACGACGTCGACGCCTTTGCGCGCACCATCTCCGCCATCCGGTCCAAGCCCGCGGCCGCCTCCGGAAACCTCGCCTCCGTGCTGTCGCACTACGCGGCCAGGTGGCTCCCGGACACCGGGTCCTCCCCCTCCGGCCGCTTCCTGCTGCCCCCAGAGAGCCCCACCGCCACATGGCTCAAGAAGCGCCTCCTCCTCGAGTCCCTCGTCGCGGCGCTCCCGCCCGACGACGCCGCCCCGGACGCCGACGATGACATCACGTGCGACTTCCTTCTCCGGCTGCTCCGCGCGGGGAGCATGGTGGGCGCGGACGCCGCGCTGCTCGGGGACCTCGAGTCCCGCGCGGCGCGGAGGCTGGACCGAGCGTCCCTCGGCGCCGTGATGATCCCGGCGTTCGGGCTCGCGCCCGCGCCCCTGCTCGCCCCCTGCGCGTCGTCGACGCTGCTGGACGTGCCTCTCGTGCTCCGCCTCGTGCGGGGGTTCCAGCGGGAGGGCGCCAAGGCCGGGGGCGGCGGCGCAGCGGCCGCCAGGGTGGCGAGGCTGGTGGACGCGTACCTGGCGGAGGCGGCGCTCGAGCCGGGGCTACGGCCGGCGGAGTTCGAGGAGCTCGCGCGCACGGTGCCGGCGCACGCCCGCGCGGCCGACGACGGGCTGTACCGCGCCGTCGACACCTACCTCAAGGTGAGTGCACTGCGCATGCATGCTATCTGTTGCCTAATGTTATCCGTACATTATCAGGGTAGTACTTCATGTCCTAGTTAGAAAAACGGTAAAAAAAAAACATGCGTGAAGTGTTCTTTTACAGTGGCGTTGTACTAGAATGCACGATAACGGTGTGTTTCAAATCCAAACTCCGCTTGAAAGGATATTTTTTCTAAACGTATGAGAGAATTGCATTGTTTCGTGTGAAATTTATGTTGGTTGTTGTGAATTCTTATGGTCTAAACATGTCGTGAGGAGTAGGGTTAAATTCCTGTTAAAAATTCCAAACTTTTGCTGTTAGCGAATTGAGCATGAGAGACAATGATTTAACGTAAAAAAAATTTACAATATATAGGTAAAAAATCACAGGAACAAATCTTATTATAATAATTCCGAATAATAAATATAAGAGGTGATCTATATTTACAGACTCTTTTATGAAATAAGATTCTATTAGGATACTTCTATAGCTTGAATCATTATGTAACATTTGCTATTGATACTGTTTTATGATTAGACCATGAATATGGTATCTATATACATTTGCCCCAACGGTTATATTCAATATCTAATTTTATTGGGGTTTATCAATATATTTTGCTAGAAAATACTAGTGTCCAAATCTGAATTTAAAACTACATTGACGTCGAAGCCAGAACTGTAGGATGGCCAAAAAGGTACTGACGTGCAGGAAGTGATTGGCGCACGGCTATCCATGCAGAGGACTGACGTGCACTGGCCGATGTGACTGTGTTGGACGCATGCTACGCTCGTGGTAAAAAGCCATGGAAGTAAAACGAGCAAGTGTACGGTGCAGGCACATGTTTCTGTGTGTTTGATCCCAGCGGTTCAACTTGGACATTAGTACTCCCTCCGGTTCAAAATATACAACTTTTTTATTTTTATGTATAATTTTAACTATTATTTTTTTATTAAAATATAGTTATAATATCTAATAAACATATATTATTATGAAAATATTTTCAAAACAAATCTACATATATAATTTTTCTGTTTCTAAATTAAATATTTTAAAAGTTATTGACGGTTAAAATTTTAAATGTTTGATCAAATATTAGTCTAAGCGACAAGTAATCAGATAGTGTCATTCAATTAGGAGTATTTTATTTCAAGTGTGATTTAAACTTATGCAGGAGATTGGCATCAATATACTTAATTTGAACATCGACAATTTTTTTTAAAAAAACCCACTACAACACACTCATATACAAGATGCTTAAAACTACAAAACACATACTAAAAATCGAAGATGCAGAGCTTAGAGATTGATGAAATTACCATAGGAGTCTCGCTATTGAAAAGTACGTCACCTACTACTAAAAGAAAATTTTATCTTAGTAAGACATATAAGAACCAAATACGGGTTTGATTTCTGGTAGGTAATAGATATAACCACCCCCACTAACCACTCTAACCCAAAGCTTGGTTCTCTTGAACATGGACAATCTCCATCTAAACACAAATGATTTTACAGAAATTTCATAGAAAGATAATAACTATGTTGAATCACCACTTCAGACATTGCCTACAAAGAAGAATTTTCATCTACATATGAAAATTTTGTACATACAGAATACATAAATACATATATATATATATAATATCTAACGTGTAAAAAATTTAAAGTTGCTCGTTTTAGGCTCTCGTGGTGGTCCAATGAGACCTTGAGGTGATGGGAATACATGTCAGACTTCGAGATAAAAATTGACATATATGTTTATATAATTTAGTTAATCATCAGGATACTTTCTGTAATATCTGGGTTGTAATTGTTGTTATTACATTAATATAAAGGAGCCACTTATGGCCAGTAGCCTGAAATTCAAAAAAAATCAGCCGACTACTGTGAGCTGTTGGATGGAAATCCAACGGATCACAGCTTTTTTCAAGCTCCAGCCAAAAGCTTTGTACTCTCTCTCTCTTTGTTTTTTTCTATTATCATTCCCCTCTCCCTCACGACACCCTACTTCCCTCATCTCCAGTAGCTCCCGCCACTGGATCCGCCACCTCCTGTCACTGGATCCGCTGCCTCCCGTCGAATTCACTCCTCCACCCCAACCCCACCAACCGGCGATCCTCCACCCCTGTCGGTCGCTGTCCTGCCCACCGCATGTAACACCCAAGGTAACCACATACCCGGAGTCTACCTAACAATCACATAAAATTTACTAAGTCTGAAATTTAGTAAAAAAAAAATTGGCAGAGTCTTCCCTGTAAATAAGAACATCCGAGGCAAAAAGTTCATAATAATAAGCACATGAATAATACATAAGCAATAATAACCATCACAAACCACCCAACGATAAGTAAATGCAACTATACCAACCACAAGACCGTCTCAAGCACAACTAGTGCATAACCAACTTAAGTCCAGCAAAGATTAAGTTTTAATGATTCAATATGAGTAACTAAGTATATGTGGAGGTATGTGAGTGCTCAAGTCGATGTGCTACTCTTAATCCTATGCATGCTACGATCATTTGATACCTAAAAGTCAAATAAAACATAAGAGTGAGTAAAAGTACTCAACAAGTATAATATAGAACTGGAAGAACATTTTTACCTCGTGAAGGAGCAACAAATAAAGGGACTTTACATTCTTTTGAAATATCATGGAAATTATAGTTTTCATCTAAAACAGACCACACATGAATACTTCCATCTAAAACATTCACTGGTAAAGCCGAGAAAGCGTGGTCAACTCTTAATCATAGGAACATGATTAGAAGAATTAAACTGCACAATCGGTGTTTTTAGAAAACCCCTGACATTTGAATGATATTAAACTTGAATCTTTAGACCGGAACAATATCATGAAATTTGAATCATACCAACATGTGAAAAACACAAATATTGAATGAGCATAATTGAAAAGATCAATAAATCAATCGACAAGCAAACCATTCTATCACACAAGTTCGTTATGCACTTGCCTTAACCTTATGAGAACCTGGTGGCATGCCCTCGGCACCAAAACTCTCAAAACATGTGGAGCGAAAAATACACGTTAAAAACTATCCCCACAGGACCACAAATCTAGTCTTCCAACTAAACCCTAAAACCTGATTAATACATTATCCCAAAATTCAACTAAATTTCTAAGTTGCTCATTATTTTATCAATATCTTTTAATCCGCTTAATCAATTGAAGAAAATAAATACATCTCAGACATCTAAAAAAATTCCTAAAACTTTATTTATCATGTCTTTGGGTGAAACCTTCTTCTAACTAGATCAAACCTAGCTAAATAACCTTGTGTGCAAATTAAAATTAACTGGACAACAGCACTATTTTGATGGTTTCTCCTAAACAGCTTATCGGAATTGAACAAGACCAACTCCTTTGCAAAGATATCAACAAGACCTACAACTTTTGTTTAATCTTATAGCAATATTTTGCACTGATTACTGCCAGATTTAATAACAATGCTGATAATTAATAATGGATAGTTACCATATCCAGACACCCCAGGATTTCTCCCGGAAGGAGATCCCTTGATGAAATGAAACTACTCATATGTACCCAATGTGTCCCATAATCAAGAAGATTTATCTCGAAAAATAGAAGGGAGGAGTCCAGAGGACATATGAAACCCCCATAGATATATAGAGCCACAGGGCCCTGTAGAGGACACGCCCAAATGGAGAGACACAAGTCATTAGAAGCCCTATCAAGCCAAGAGAAGTCGAGAAAGTATGTCGCCGACTAGGTTTAGATCTATCTAGGCTAGCCACATACCACCTTGTAACATGCTCGGATCAATACAAGTCAAACAAGATGTATAGTTATTATCCTCTCAGAGGTCCGAACCTGTACAAAACCCCTGTGTGTTCTCTCATGATTCGTTTACTCAAAGCATCCCTTTTTTCTTCAACAAGTTTGTTAAATCGGTGGTTCACAAATCTTCAACACCTGACACCTCCATGGGAATTCGTCAGATATGCCCAAAATCCCTAGGTAGGTGATTGATCACAAATTGGCTATCTGGCCCAATGTAAAACTGGTCAAACTCCTTTCATTAAGGGATCCCCTTCCTAGGATCTAAGAATAGGAGGGAGGCATCCAGAAGACATACGAAACCCCTATAGATATACGGAGCCATAGGGCCCTATGGAGGACATGCCCAAACAGAGAGACACAAGTCATTAGAAGCCCAATCAAACCAACAGAAAGTCGAGGAAAGAAGTCAACGACTAGGTTTAGATCCATCGAGGCTAGCCATATACCCCCTTGTAATAGGCTCGGATCAATACAAGTCAAATAGTATGTAGGGTTATTATCCTCTCGGAGGCCCAAACCTGTATAAAAACCCATGTGTGTTCCCTCATGATTCGTCTACTCAAAGCATCTCCTTTTTTACAACAAATTTGTTAGATCGACAGTTCACAAATCGTCGACACCTGACACCATCCATGGGAATCCATCGAACATGCCTAGGATCCCTAGGGAGGTGATTGAGCACAAACTAGCTATCTGACCCAACATAAAGTCGGTCAAGGAGAAACTCTGATGGTTCATACCCAACCAGAAAGAATCCATTAAAAAGGAAATCAAAAGGCTCACCAAGACAAATTTTATTCGGGAGGTGGATCACCCCGAGTGGCCCTCAAACCCCATCATGGTCAGAAAGTAAAACGGCAAATGACGAATGTGTTTCAACTTCACTGATCTCAACAAAGCCTGCCCTAAGGTTGCTTTTTCTCTACCACAAATAGATCAGATAGTTGACTCCACCTCTGACTGCAACTATCTAAGTCGTCTCGATGCCTACTCTGGATATCACCATATTAGTATGCATCTAGAGGATGAAGAGAAGACCTCCTTTATTACTCTGTTTGGAGTCTATTGCTATGTTAAAATGCCATTTAGATTGAACAATGACGGTGCCACATACCAACGATGAATGCAGACAACATGATCAGATTGGTCAGAATATCGAGGCCTACATCTATGATATCATCGTCAAAACTAGAAAAAAAGAAAGATATCATCTCTGAACTACAATAAACGTTCAACAGCCTGTGCAAGAATCGAGTCATGCTAAATCCGGAGAAGTGCACATTCAAACTTAACATGGGGAAACTACTCGGTTACCTAGTGTGCTACCAAGGAATAGAAGTCAATCCCGGAAAGATCAAAGCTATTGAAGAGATACAACCCCTCAAGTTAGTGCGAGAAGTTTAGAGACTAACTGGATGCATGGCAATCCTCAGCCGATTTATTTCCCTGTTGGGAGATCGAGGACTTCCCTTTTTTAAGTTACTAAGACAACATGATAAGTTTGAATGGTCAAAAGAAGCAGATGAGGCATTCAATAATTTGAAGAGGTATTTTTATCCCCCTGTGCTAATCGCTCCTAACCCAAATGAAGATTCGCTCTTATACATCACGGTTGGACCACGTGCTGTAAGTGGGGTATTGATGGTGGAAAGAGAAGTGCAAGACAAATGAGAGAAACACCAGCGACCGGTGCACTACATCAGTGAAGTGCTCCACATTCCTAAAGAATGTTATCCGCAGATGCAGAAACTAGTATATGCTATACTGGTAGCCTCTCGTAAGTTACAATATAACTTTCAAGCTCACAATATTACCATACCATCAATATTCTCACTGGGCGAGATCCTGCAAAATAGAGATGCAATTGGCTGAATCGCCAAGTGGTCTGTTGAACTTAGAGAATTCGACGTCTGTTCCGTGCCTCGAACAGTAATCAAGTCGCAAGCACTCACCAACTTTGTGGCCGAATGGACAGAACTAGATCAAAAACAAGATGACCATAGTAACTTATCAGATGTATGGAACTTATTCTTTGACGGATCACTCACGCTTCAAGGCACGGGTGCTGGGATTATATTGATCTCTCCAATAGGAGAAAGCCTACAATACACTTTGTATATCAATTTTTTTGCCACGAATAACGTAGCCGAATATGAAGGTCTATTCGCTGGACTCCGAGTAGCTTCTGCTCTTGGCATTCGTCGTCTACTTGTGAAAGGAGATTCACAGTTGGTGGTGAGACAAGTTAGCAAGGAGTATCATACCTCAGATAAGACCATAACGGACTACCTCGTGGAGGTGAGGAAGCTGGAAAAGAAATTTGTCGGACACAAGGTCAAGTATATCCCAAGGAAGGACAACTGTCTCGCCAATAGTCTTACCCGCATACATCCCCTTGTAGTGGACATTCGCGACTTGGGGCTGAATATTCTGTGGCCCTTCCCGGTAGCGTCCGGGGGCTTCAAGTTCCTATTCATCACAATTGATACATTCACCAAGTGGATTGAAGTTGAACCAGTTAAAAAAAATCATGTCGGCGACAGCCAAGAAGTTCATCACGAAAAGCGTCATGACAAGATTCGTTGTCCTGAGTAGGATCATCACCGATAACGACATTCAGTTCTCTAGCGCGGTATTCATCGATTACTGCGGGTAACTAGGCACTGCAGTCTGCTTTGCGTCCGTGGCACATCCATAAAGCAATGGACAGGTCGAGTGGGCAAACAGCCCAGTACTTCAAGGAATCAAAACCCGCGTCTTCAACCGCTTATCTACCTACGCTAAAGCATGGGCCTCCGAGTTGCCTAACGTACTCTGGGCACTTCGAACGATGTTCAGCAGGGCGACAGGTGAAATGCTTTTTTCCTAGTCTGCGACCGAAGCAATGGTGCCTTGTGAACTAAAAATTAAATCTCATTGAGTCGAACTATACGCTAACAAGGATGAAATCTCGAGAAGACAATATGACCTCAATACTCTTGAAGAAAAAAGGGAACAAGCATTGATAAGATCAGCGCGGTACTAGCAAGCTCTCTAGCGCTACCATGACCGAAACATCCGCAAAAGATCTTTCAAACCTGGAGATCTAGTTCTACTACTCGTACAAATCCAGAAAAACATCAAAAAGTTATCTCCGAAGTGGGAATGTCTCTATAGGGTGGTCAAATCCAACCGACCAAGGTCGTATAGGTTAGTTATGGAAGATGGTCAAGTCCTTAAATTTTTTTGAAATATCGACAAACTTTTCAAGTTTTATGTGTAAGTATTTAGGATATATTTTGTAAATATTACTTTTCATATTATCAATATATTTGTTTTTACAAATTTCGAGACAATGCCTTAAAAAAACATAGATAAGCTGCTATTTGAGCACTTACACCCATACACACACTCGGAATTCTAAGACTGTCAATCTGGCAATCCTTCCCCAATAACCAGTCAGGGGCTTCATGTACACTAGGATTACAAAACTTGTTGTGCGTGTCAAATTTCTGACAAGAAGGGAAAAAGTATCTTTAGAAACTGCAAAAAACCTTATCGTGTCCCCGAAGTGCCAGAGAGCTACAACGTTCTCCACTCGGAGTCTGACCTAAGTTGATAACGATGAACATTCTGGAAGCTCCCTAATCTACTCAGAAGAAACAAAGGCCGAACACTTGTTTAAATTTTTTTCCTTGAATTCACAAGAAGATTCACAGTCATACACAAATATTGTAGTAGAAATAGAAACCTTTCATTTAACAAGATTTTGAGCTCTTCTACATATAAGCTAAGGGAAAGAGGATTACAAGTCCTAAAAGATCTACTCAAATAAGAGGAAGGAGAGTCTTCGACCAATGAAGCTTCAACGACTCAGCAATTGGAAGGAGAGACTTCCTTGTTTCTCTCCAATCACCGGTGCCAATGGAGATAATAGGGTCATCGATGTTCCATCCCCATGTCGAACTTGCTGGTGCCGTCACCCGATTATCGACATCTCTGGTGATATAGGGTTTGGTAGAGACCTCGACTCTCCACCCTCATCATCGATGTCGTTGCTCCATCTACCCCCTTCGGCCATCTTCGCTGGAATAACACGAGGAGAGAGAGGATGAAGCAGCTGGCGCCTTGCCATTTTTCATGGAGACACTGCCAAATGCCTCCCTCTTTTTCGCCTTAGCTGCTGCTTCTTCCTCCTCTATTTCCGCCTCTAGAAGGTCACAGTCCACCTCATCTTGGATTGGAGACAACAGCAGCTTGCCATCTTTAATAGGGATACCACAAGTCATCACGCTCTCTTTAGACTCCTCATCGGAGGAGATGTCGATAACCTCTACCACCGAACCAGATTTGGTTGGAGATCATGGTGGGGTAAGGGGTGAGTACTCGAGGGAGGATGAAGAATAGTCAGGAGATGAAGGAGTGTGGTTAGGCGAAGGAGGAGGTTCCATGATTGAATCTAAGTTTGATGTAGCCAAGCTCCGGTACCCAGGGGTTTATATAGACCAACAGGTCAAGAGATGCATCGCTTCATCTCCCAAACATTGATCCTGGGCATGGCGGCATTATGAGCCACGAGCGCCCAAGCGATGCGCGATCATCGAGGCTACGTCTTTTCAATTGGCTCACATAGACAAATAGGTGGCCGTTGGTGCACTTGTTATCTGCTAAATTTCTTAGTGCATAGGGTACAATCGAGAAGATGGTACATCAACCCTTCCATGCTCGTGAGAGGGAATCTTTTCACCACTATGCAAAATTTCTGTTGCAACAGTTCAACTTCCGAGCCTAGCAAGCGATGAGCCTGATCTCCTTCGTACCTTTGCAAGTACAGGATGATTTTTATGGACCTACTGATAATCTACCCAGATGGAACACCTTCTTAATGACTCGCTTGAGAACTCGAAAGTGTTCGGAATCCCGAGTAGGTGATATGAGAGTGCCAGAAAAAACCAGTTATATGTTTCACACTAATCGAGGCCCCGAGTCCTACTTGATAACATGGTCAGACAAAAAGTTTATCTTTATTGGATATATATTTGATCCGTCAAAGTCTCATTTCACGTACTGATAAGGGCTTGATGATGAATATAGATAGTTACTATATCCGGGCACCCCAGGGTTTCCTGCAATTCTCGATGCATATCTCTATTTCCAGAAAGGGGATCTCTGGATGAAAGAAAGTACCCGTGGGTACCCAAGGCTTCATGTAACCAGGAAGGTTTATCTTCAACAACAGGAGGGAGGAGTCTAGATGATATATGATGCCCCCATGTATATAAAAAAAACCTTGTGTGTTCCCTCATAATTCGTCTACTCAAAGCACCCCTTTTTCTTCAACAAGTTAATTAGATTGGTAGTTCACAAATCATCGACAAATACCGTTGTTCAACAATTGAACTACTGATCACGAGTTTCAGCGACGATTCCACTCATCCAAACTCATATACAACCATCTAGGGGCTAATTAGATGTTACCCTCACTGCGAAGATCACCAATTTGCAATGAAGTTCAACAATTTTGCAAAAACCCTCCTCTTTTCCCCTTTTTTCTCTTCTTCTCTTCCTTCTCTTCTTATTCCTTTCCTTCCCTTCTTCCTCCCTACTCTCCTCTGCTGCTCCTGGATGACACTGTGGCAGCACAATTATTGTAGCTCCTCATGCTACTGTAGCATCAGCAGCATAGCATAGCGAGAGGGAGAACGGTACCTTGGGACAGTGGATGACGGATGCATAGGGCAAGGTTGCTGGCAGCGAGGTACCCAATGGTGGAGGTGAGCGGCTAGCAGCATGGAGGAGTTAGGACACATGAGTAAGGGGATATTTAACTTTTTGTCACTTTCTTAGATGACCACTCTTCAAATACCACTCTCTTACTTGTCTTTCATGTTTTTTTGTCATTGGAGAGCAAACATTAGTTACGTTAATATGCCACTTTCACCTATTAACGGGGGGCAAGAAGGGGAGCATGATGGTCGTCATCCCCTTCCTACCTCTCTTGGTTGCAGTCCTCGGGTCCCTCTGCTGGAAGCTCTTTGCTAATTGGAGTCTATGTTGTTTGTGCCTCCTCTTCATCTCCACTGCACATCCCCTGCCATCTCCTTCCTACCACCACACACCCGCTCGGTCATGCTCGGTGTGGGTGAGCCTATGATGAGGGAATGCAACGGTGGAGGTCACCATTGAGGTGCCGATCGTCAGCTCCTTTCCCCTAACGATGACCCCTCCCAATCCTCCTCTCTGTTGCTAACGTGCAAGGGCCTGCCACATGCAATGGTTTGCGATGCGGGGGACATGATGAAGGTAGAGGCGCCGCCGCCGCCGCCGCCAAGGAGTACACGGGTGGCCCTGAACATGGGTGCAAGGATGAGGAAGAAGAAAGTGAGGGGGTAGAAGAGTCTTTCTAGAAAACTTATTTCGGGTGGCATTTTCATAGTTATGCTATTAAGAAGCTTTCTCTCTCTGATGGCAAAAAATGAAAGACAAGGAAGATAGTGTCATTTAAAGAGTGATCATTCAAGAGAGTGACAAAAAGATAAATATATCAAGAGTAGGATGACCGGAGGAATAGGAGGCGGGCATCGGGCAAGGCCTGGATGCCCAACCGTTCCTTTTATTTTTTTCGTTTTTCTTAATTAGAAAAGAATAAGGAACCTCAATTGAAATCGGATAGTCTAAATTTATTATACTTGCTACAGTTTGAAAGTCAAATTTTCATCATATATTTAGTTTGCCCAGTTAACTCTTTATTCTTATAAATTCGGGGTATTATACTGCCGGTCTGTCCTGCCTCACGGCATGCCTCCATGGCCTTCCCTCGGGCCCGGCGCGACGGCTCGTGCTCCTGCCTGTCGACTGAAATCGCTTGAGTGAGCAGGAGAGTCCTTTAATATAATACATGCCATGTTTGAAGGCTTCACGTTTCAGATTGTTTTTCCAAGAAAATTTGCTCAATTGTCTTGGGCCCTGTTTGGGAAGTACTTCTTCTTATAGAGTTCTAGGGATCTGGGATATATCAAATGAACACTGCTGTATGTATGATCTAGTTGTATGACTGAGCCATCGCACATGACAGTAAGAGGGACTTAGGGTGTGTTTGATTGGGTGATTCAGCAGGGATAGGATTCCCATCTAGGTAAACAGTGCTCACCCGGGTGTTTAGTTAGGTGACTCAGGGTTGACGGGGTCATCAATCTCTACTGAATATTCCTCTAGATTTGGGATCATCCGACTCGAAAAAATAGCCAGACGAGGCTGCCTGCTTCGGTCCGCTCGTCCGTGACTCCTCACCCCGTTCCTATCAGAAGCAGATGACTAGTGGGTTGGATGAGTAGTACCTATCCACTTCTAAATTTTTTCTTCCCTATTTCTCTATTTGAACAGTGGGGTTGATGTATAAAAAATGATAAATCTTTTTTTTAATGATGAATCAATTTTAACAGGATTCACCTCAATATATCTTATAGATTCAAAATAAAAATCTCCAAAGAGGGCTACTCCTAGAAATTCTAGCAATTTTTAATGCCTCAAAGAAATTCCCAAAAATCTAGAAAAATTGACTAATATTCCTCTCATGTAGCGTAATAATTTCTAAAATTATTTTCAACCCTAGATTATTTGATGAAAAAGTGAGTTCCTTTGCAATGCTCTTTTTATATGTATTTTTATCATTTTATGTGATATTTTCTTTTTAATTTAATTTGAATTCAAATAAATTCAAACATGCATAAATTCATCCAAACGCTTATGGAATACATATAAATATGAATGCACACAAATTGGGGGTTTCACTAAAAAATCATCACAATCAACTCAGCTCATCTAATCCATCCAACAAAACAGAAAATTAGCTCATCCTATCCAACTCATCCCACTAATCAAACATAAAACTGGCTCATCTCATCTATCTAACCAAACAAAAAACTAAAGCATCTCATAAAAAAACAGAGATGATCCTGTCATATCTAAACTTGTCCTCTAATCAAACACACCTTTAGTAGGACACACCTAATTCATGCGCCCTTGCAGCACAACGTGCGAACTACCCCGACAGTCCCCTTACCTTTCTATTTTTGGAATCTTTTTCACTCCCTGTAATTCCTTTTTCGAAAAAATTTGTACGAGAAAAGTTTGTCTCAGGTAATTTAGAAAAAGTTTTAACGAGAAAATAGAAAAGTTTTCAGAAAAATTTATATGACCCCACGCTAACTTAGACTCCAGTGGTCACGCGCGGAACAGGATTTGCGTTTAGTGACTCACGCGCTGGCAGCCGTAGATCAAACGCCAGTCATACGGCTGGGTAGTACTCACAACAATCCCCATATCAAATAGTTTCTCGCTGAACTCCTGACTTCCAAATGACCTACTCAAATGAGTAAAATAAATCAGCAAATTGTTATTGTTCCTCTTGCCTCTGCATTTGTCCTTTTCATGAGGAGTTACTGCTCGCTATCTACAAGTCTACACCAACCAGATTGTATCATTCCAAACATGAGTACTATACATGCAGTCTAGTCACATAGATCAAAATGTAAAAGGTATCTTTGTTTCTGGCCTCTCGATGTTTTAGAAACTACATGCGATTCTGATAGAAATCATCACATGAGCTACCTCAACCTACAAGTGCTACGAAACAAGAGAATCACCCGTCGTTGCACATGGCTAATCTTTCTGGTACACATCAACTACGAGCTTATTTGGTTCATATATTAACTTTATTACTATTTGTCATATTTTTTTATCACACTTATCAGGTTACTTAATCAAAATCTTAATCACACTTTAACATATATAAGAGAATCTTGCCATACTTTTTTAAGTCACCGATGCATAAGACCATAGTAGCGAAAAGATAATCTTATCATAATTGTAGTTACGAACCAAACAGATAGCTAAGTTGATCAACTCTGAGCTGAGTAACTTTAGACGTGATAAACTGTGACAAGTTTTAGCTATGAATCAAACAGAGCCTAAATCACCACTCTCTCAGTTACTCTTTTTTCTTCTACCACTTCTTTTTCCTAGTTTGGTCCAACTAGCATGCGAAAACTGGGATGATTCCCGAAAACTGGGATGATTCCCATATGAAAAATGGTCACAGAACTAGTTTGTGATAGAAGAAAATTAGGTTATGCCTCCTACTAGATGCATATATAAATTGTTTAATTCTTTTTCCCGAAAGATCGATGCATATATAAATTGTTAATTGTATGGAAATACTTTAAAAAAAGAAAACAGTTTTAAATTTAACGAGAAAGAGAACTCAGATTATCACAGTCTGTGGCAGCATGATCCTAGTGCATTCAAATGACCAATCTTGATACTACTTGATTCAACACTGATCGCGCGCCCAGGCACACCCGCTCGCGAGCAAGGAGGAGCGGCGGTCGCTGTGCCGGCTGATCGACGCGCGCAAGCTGTCGGCGGAGGCGGCGGCGCACGCCGTGCAGAACGACCGCCTGCCGGTGCGGTGCTTGGTGCAGGTGCTCTTCTTGTCGGAGCACGGCAGCGGCGGCCAGCTCAACCACCGGCAGGCCGAGTGGAGCGGCGGCTCCTTCCGCGACCTGCAGATCAGGAGCCCCGCCCTCGACCTCCCCTCCGCCACGGCCGCCGGGAGTGTACGGTGCCAGTCCAAGCGCGAGCTCGTCGCCCAGCACCACGAGCTGCGCCGCCTCCGCGAGGATGTCGCCCGCCTCCAGGTCCGTACAATACCATGAACAGCGCGGTGGTCAGTGTCAGTTTGACACATGGATTTATGGATGCATACGTTGGTGGCTTCATGCAGGTGCAGTGCCACGCGCTGCAGGCGCAGGTGGACCGGCTGGGCTCGGAGAGCCGGCGGCGGCGAGGGCTGTTCAGGTGGGGCGCGTTCCTGTTCGGAGGCGGCGCGGACGTGGTTAGGGTCGACGAGTCCGACAGCGGCGTGGAGAGGACGCCGCTGAGAGGGAGGAAGCATGGCCGCCACGCACCGACGCCGGCGACGGGCACGCCGACGATGGCAAGGTGGCGCAGGTCATACTGATTCTTGAGAGCATCGTACCTAGCTAGCCAACGCCGACGTGCGGGTCTTTTTTTAAAAAAAAAGTGAAGTGTGCTATATTTGTTTTTTTTTCCCTTACACGCTGATTGGTAACTTGTTTGTTTTTTCTTTGTGTTTGAGGTTTTTGTCAAGTATCTAATCTGTATTCTTTTTTTTCCTTTTCAAGTGTTACCTTCTCTCTCTGAATGTGGTGACTGGTGAAGGATGAAGTAGGAAATGTGACTCATTTTTTAAATTATAAGTCACAATTTTATATACAGTAGATCAACATCGAATTAAACAACCCACTAATCTCCATACAAATCCAATGGTTAAAAGAGTGACTTTCATCTCAGAAAAGAAAAACTCAAACAACTTACAAGTAGCTAGCCCACCTTTCGCGGAAAAAAAAAAGAACAGAACGTACACTCACCTTCTCCATTGAACCCTTGGTGCACAACTCTCCTCTGGTCCTCAACCACCATGGTTTTGGAGAGGGAACAGAGCAGAAATTTTGTGAGCAACTGCATCGACGAGGATAGAAATTCCAGGAGGGGAGGGATAAAAAGATGTGCATCATCGTCGCGCGGTCAGACTTCCGGAGCGACTGAAATTGTCCATTGATTTCCTTCATTTTACCCTTCTCTTCTTGCAATTCCTATCATTTTCCGGCTATGCACATGAGGCACGAAATTGTTATGTTGATACTTTTTTTAAGTTTCACATGCCGATCTACAGCTCTAAATCTTATCATGAATTAAGTATTTAAGTTTGGATCACCATTCCTGCCCACGGATCTATTACATAATATCCATATTGCAAATAACCTTTCAAGTTCCAACTCTGGTCTTTGCTAGTTGCTACATTATCATCTCCGCAGCTAGTTCTGAGGCCCTTCTCCTGCTTCACCTTCCTCCGCTACCTGCAGCATCGACAGCGCCGACGCGTCAGTGCCGAACATCTTCTCCCTGACCACCATGTACTCAGGCCACGTCACGGCCCGGAACGCGGCCTTCCTCCCCAGCGGCACGGCGGACGCGAGCGGCGCCACCTTCATGTCAGCCGGCGGGCCGAGGAAGTAGGGAACGGAGATCCGCTCGCGCTCCCGGTTCACGACGGCGCGGTGGAGCACGCTGTGGAAGCGGCCGCTGGTGAGCACGTGGAAGAGGTTGCCGATGACGACGGCAAACGCGCCTGTCAGCGCCGGCACCGTCGCCTACCGGTCCGGCCCGTGGCAGAGGAGCTGCAGCCCCGGCACGAGGCTCTGCATGATGAACGTGAAGAAGCCCGAGCCGTACATGAATGCAGGGCAACGCGGGCGCTCGTTAATTAACCAGTGTAGCACGTGACGTGATTAACACGAGACATGCACGCACGTGAAGGCGCACGTACCAGAAGCGGAGGTAGTCGTCGCCGCCGTCGGGCCAGACGCGGCGGAACTCGGAGCGGATGGCGGCAACGAGGAACGTGCACCCCACGGACCACATGAGCTTGGAGAAGTGGAGCGCGTAGGGCGGCACGCCGTAGCCGTTGGCCTCCCCTGGGCGGCGCCCCGCGCGGGTCTTCTCCGGCGCCGGGCGTGCAAACAGGCGCGCGATCTGTTCCTCCATGCGCGCCACCACCTCTCCCGTCAC
Source organism: Phragmites australis (assembly GCF_958298935.1). Lineage (NCBI taxonomy): Eukaryota > Viridiplantae > Streptophyta > Magnoliopsida > Poales > Poaceae > Phragmites > Phragmites australis. The sequence continues at coordinate 6,028,710 of NC_084929.1, forward strand.
GCCGTGGCCAACGAGCAGGAACCCGGCCCACTCCTCGGCGGCCCGCGCCACCGCGCGCGCCACGTCCGGGTCGCCCATGTCCACCACCGGCACCGCGTCGCGCCCCGCCGCCGGGTGGTCATGCGGCCCCGCCCACGCGTGCGTCTCCGGCACGCTCTCCGCCGACCGGAATTCGAAGTAGGGAGCGGCGACCGACGACGGCATGGTCCGCGGCGGCTTGCAAGAACTCGGCACAAGATCAAAGCGGAGGCTCAGAATTTAGGCAAGCAACTAAGCTCTGGGTTTGGAATTGCACATGACAGGCATGCCATTTATGCGTGTGAGCGAGCACGCAACGCCAGCAATTCATGTGGCGAGCGACAACTGTGCCAGCATGCACGTCGACTCACATGAGCAACGTTTCTGCCACGTAAGCTTGCAGCACACGTGGCATGCAAGGTGACACTTGCTTTGCTTGGGCACCGGCAGACCAGTTTCAAGTTTTGGTGGAAACGGTGATGAAAACCTTGTGAAGGAAAAGCAAGTGACGAGCATGGTGTGGAGTGTTGTATATGAATACCATCGACCATATCTGTTTCAGTTCTTCTCAGCATAAAGCTCACTCTTTCTCAATTCTCAAGGTAGCCTCAACGATTCTCCTTGTCATTTTAATTTTTGTTTTCTTTGATTTTCTAGATACCGTGCCGTTTCAATTTTATTAAGTTAAAACTTAGTTTTGCCCCCCCAAAAAAAAGTTAAGACTCGGTTTCATGCTACTGCCAATTAGTACTAGTGGGCCACAGTGGGCCGGGCTGAATTGGGAGTTGTTAATGTACTCGGATCCAGGCCAGCCAAACTGGGCCTCTTTCTCTATGAGACGTTCCCAAGCGTGAGTTTTATTTTTTTATATTTTTTCGATTAAAAATTTAAATAAATAGATTTTTTTTAAAAAAATTACGAAACTATACGCCTAACGTCCTCTTACGAGCGATTAGGCTGTTACCGGCCCGCTGTAGAAAGAAAGTGGTAAGCTACAGTACATGACCGCTCTAGAAAGAAAGTGGTAAGCTACAGTACATGAGCATGAACAGTAAATCGCGGTGAACAGTATTTCGAAGTTCAAAACAATGTTCTGTTGCTCTAAAATTCTAAATTTTTTTTACGTATTTCATAATTCATGTGCAACCTATTTTAATTGAATTCATCCAAAAATACTATGTAAAATTTAAACTAAAATTCTCAAAAAAAAAACTATTTTTATAACTTCTGGCAATTGTTAGGGCATCAAATAAACTTCTAAAAAATTAGTAAAATTTATTAATATTCTTATTATGTGACATGATAATTTCTAAAATTATTTTTAGCACGCCCTGCAGCGCGCCTTCTCCACCTTGGTCAGCAGCGGTGCCTAGCCCGTCCGCGGCCGCAGCATGGTCGGTGGCGCGAAAGGGTAGGAACGCGAGCTCCCGGATGGCGAGCGGCGAGGTGCCTCAGAGTAGCTGAACTGGAAGTCGAACGATGACGCGTCCCACGGCGCTGTCTGGTCGGGTCGGCGGCGAGGAGGACCTCGCCCTCGCCAGCGGCCGCGGTGAGGGGCACAGGATTGCGGTACGAGGAGCGGCAGAGGGGCAAAATGACCATTACGGTAAAAAACTGACAAGATCCACGGCTTACGTTGACGCAATCTGACAAAAGTAACGGAAGTGGCGATGACAAATTTGATCCAGTGGTGGCGTAAATTTTGGGTGACACGTAAGGAAAAAGTATATATTCTAATGGCGCAAAAAAAAAACTAACTCATTATTCTAAATTTGATTTAAACCTGAATAAAATCTTATGACCTCCTTTTTCAATACACACAGTTGATAACTAATTATTTTTACTTTAAATAAGTATTTGTATAATTGAGTTTACCAATCTTCGACAAACCTTAAGGAAAAACTATGAAAGATCTGTCATTTGCAACCGATATAATACGATTAACGTCAAATAAATCATAAAAGTACTTCGAACCACCGAATGGTTGCCTGATCCTTTGTCATTAGCTCTCTCCAAAATCCTGCATTTTTCTCACACTAGATTTTTCTTGTGTTTTACACTTACATTCCTACGATCGGCAGGGGTTTCCCCATTTTAATGTTCTCATTCCTCGGTTCCAAAGATCTAAAAATTGTCCTTGAGCTAAATCTGCGTCCCCCTCTGACTTCGGGCTGCAGCAATTTCAGTTTGATACTGCTGGATCATAACAATGCATTCATTTAAATAGGATACAGCAGGTTTACATTATTTCACATAGCATTTACAAGCACACCAACATTACGCCATACAGACACTTGTACATTTAAATGTACAAGTTTTTATTGATACGTTAAGTTTTATTTGAAAGGGAGATGAATTGAGATGCTATGGGACAGCGGTGAGTGTCCCGCTTGGCCACATCTCCATGATGATGCCACTGTCCTCAATCTTGACTAGCAGCAGCAGAGGGTCTCGAGGCAGCACTCGCAGGTCTCGTAGCAGCAGCAGCAGCAGCACACAGTGAACAGGCTGAAAAAAAGGAAGAAGCTTCCGTTGTGAAAGTGACAAAAAAAAATTAACTGAATTAATTTCTTATCTACAGCATAAGCTCCACTGAAACATTTAACAACAGCTTTTCATCTTGTATTTTGAGAGGTTACTGGTCCCAGTAGAGTGGTGTGAAAGACAGACAATATTGCCCTAGGTGTAGGCAATATACATGAAAATGACTGGCAACCACCAACTTTGCCCAGACGATGTCATTTTTTCATTTGATGAGATGAGCCACAGGTAGTCGGGTACCAAGCGGTTGGGCGATTTGCGTGGTGAATCTCTCTCCATCCGGAAAGTAGGTGCGACATCGCTTGTAACATATCCAAATTTCAACAGTTTCAAGCCCAATAGGGACCTCCATAATAATAGCTGATGGAACCTTCGCTGTTCTGAATCTTGATAGGCTAGGGCAGATGGTCACAAAAAGGATGAATCAACTTGTCCAAAGAAAGATTTTGAAGAAGAGGAAAGCTAACATGCCGTGGTCGAAAAGAAGCATAGCAATTAATTGGAGGCACAAAGGAGAACTTGATGAACTGAGATAATTTCTTCCCTTAGAAAAAATATTTTTAAAGGGCTATTGTTAAGGAAATATCAAAAGTTTGGTGTATACAGCGCAAACATCAAAATTATGTCTTGTGCTCTTGTATACAGCATAAATGGCATACTACTTACTAGTTTGTTAGCTGATCTTGTGACACAAAAATTATGTCTATGTTTATTCACAGAAAGTAGTGGCAACTGGTTAAATCCATATACTTATGAATTATTCTCCCCACGCCTTTCATCCAACTAACCAGACAAACAACTATTCTAAAACTACTCTGATGACCTTCTACATTACAAGACAAGGTTCTTTCTTTACCCGAAACGAATCAAGACAAGTTTCAGAATTCAGAGGGGTTTCTTCATGGATATCATGGCAAGTATGTTAACAAACACTCAACTAGAAAGAACATATATAACAGAGTACAAGTAATAGAGTCATAGAGACGAACAAAACATAAAGGTTACCAATTACCATGCATATAGGCAGCCCTTCTCCTCATGACGCTTTTGAACATGATCGTAGTAGGACATGTCCTGCGCACTCGGAGGGTTATACATCTTGCTCGCTATATGTCTCCCTGGACAAGTATCTCCAATATACAAGGAGAGAAGAAAAAGGGCTCTGAACAAAGCAGGGAGCTGTATAGAGGGTCTGTTAGTTATCTGTGTGGATATGAAGCCTTCTTTATACGGCTTTCAGCTCCAGCTTGCAATGTGTTGGTTCCATGCACCTTCCATGTGCCCTGTGGGACAAGGAAGATCGACCACGGAAGCATTATTGTGCCATCTGGTTATTTTTGTCAAATTGGCTTGCTATTTGTACAGGAAAAAATAATTCAACTTACCCTATGGAATGCGATAGTTTACAGAATATCAGAAGTAGCACCAGTAATTTGTCCATTTTTTAACCAGGATATGTATGTCAGGATTCAGAACTTCAGATGCTTGGAAATACTTGAATTCAAGTATTGAAGTCAGCTTAACAGCTTCTAGAAGTACTAAGGAGAAGTAGTAACTACAACCAAGCCTAGCATACCAAACCAAACCCTGTAGGACTACATCTCTTCAGTGACAGCTAGACAGGTCACCTCAGAATTGGACTGGAACAAATCCACATTGATGCAAGGAGGAAGGCCTTTTTTTTCGCATGAGTACCCATCTGACTGAACATCTGCACTAGGCTCATAGCTGGACGGAAAATAATTTCATGAACATTTTTGGTGAAGTGAGGTGTCACGGCCGGCAGTAGAGAACAACGAGCAGAGCTGGTAGCGATGAGATGCCGCTAAATGCGACCAAGGAACCGTGCGCTTGAACTTGGGCGGCGCCGCGATGGCTACGCCCGAGAGCAAGGCACGGGATAGAGGATTGAGTTGGATTTTAATTGATTCTCACGGTTATATATATATATATATATATATATATATATATATATATATATATATAGGAAAACTAGTATGTACTCCTGGGTGTATGTACTCCCACCTCTCATATACCACTTTTACACGTGTGTTATACTTCTTTATCACTTTAAATATACTTCATTAGTAATTATAAGATACTACAATACAAATCCCACGAAAATTTTTATGAAATTCCATGATTTTTATCTTAATTTGCGTATATACTTCTTTTATGTATAAAAAAGAGTATATAGCAAAAATGAAAGGCTAACATTGAATTTTTTTTCATACAACTCATATTGGAGTATCTTAGAATTAGTATTAGAGTATACTAAAAATGATAAAAGAGTATAAAGTGTTTGTTGAGGTGGTATATTGCATGTGGGAGTACATACTCCTAGGAGTATAGAATAGGTGTCCTATATATATATATATATATATATATATATATATATATATATATATATATATATATATAATCCTACCAACTCTTAGCTAACTCCAACTCTAATAAATCTAACCGAATCTACTAATTCCAAATCTAGCTCTAACCAAATCAATCCTAATCTAACTTGCCGGTGAAGTTGCCTCCGTGGTTGGCTCATCTCTTGGGCGCGACTCGCGCGCACGGTGTCACTGGTATGTCTGCCCCCACATGACATCTCTTCCTCCCTTGGGAAACAGCTTGTGCTCGAGCTAGAATGTGGGATAACATTGTTGAAACTCCGGAACACGTTCCCACAAGGCCTCTGTAGCTGGTTGACCCTCCCATTGGACCAACACTTCCCAAACACCTTGGCTTAGGCGCGAACGTAGGATGACAGCAGATGTTGGCATAGCACGACCATTGTGAATTTGAGGAAGTGGTGGTGGAGCAGCTGGAGGATCTCCGATGAACGGTTTCAGCAAGTTGACGTGGAACACCGGATGGAGGCGTGCCTGGCGGGGCAGATCAAGACAAAAAGCCACCATGCCAATGCGTTCCAGAATTCTATAAGGGCCGTAGAAACACAGAGCCAGCTTGCTAGAGGAAGCGCTAGAGATGGATGTCGCCAGGCGGGGATGTAGACAAAGCCATACTCACTGGCCAGCGTCGAATGTGAGAGGCCGGTGCTTGTCGTCGTAGTAGCGCTTGTCGTGCTGTTGAGCTTGATGAAGGTGATCGCAGACGTTGGTGAGGAAGGAATCTCGGTCCACTAACTGCCTATCGACCGCTACCACACGAGTCGTGCCCCTATCGTAAGTACGAAGGGTAAGAGGATTGCGACCGTAGACGATGCGAAACGGCGTATCCTACAGAGCCATGTGGAATGATGTGTTATAACAATATTCGACCCACAGAAGCCTCTGCACCCATTGTCACGGCCGATCTCCAGTCATGCACCACAAATACATCGCGATGACCTTGTTCACCACCACAGACAGTCTGTGGGTGAAAAGTGGTGCTATTTAGTAGATGGACGCCGGCAAGTTTGAATAGTTCCATCCAGAAACGGCTGGTAAAGATGGCGTCGCGATCAGAGACAATGGTCGCTGACAGACCATGAAGACACACCACCTCTGTGAAGAATGCACGGGCCACGGACTCAGCTGTATATGAATGTGCCAGGGCACGAAAGTGAGCGTATTTGGAAAACCGATCCACGACAGTCAAGATGACTGACTTCCCGTGTACCTGGGCAAAGCCTCAATGAAGTCCATTGCCACATCCTCCCAAACTTGCTCCGGCACCGGTAGAGACTGAAGAAGGCCAGCCGAATGCTGCGTTGAGATTTTGTTTTACTGGCAAACCGAACAAGCGCTCACGTAATCTTCGACAACTGATCGTGCCCCCATCCAGGAAAAATTGCGACGGATGCGGTGGAGCGTATTTTGAAATCCCTCATGTCCTGGTTCATGCACCGCTAAGATGACCAGGAAAATCAGCGGAGAAGCACTGGCGAGAACAATGTGCCGGTCACGGATGATCAAGCCATCGCGTACCGACCATGATGGCCCCATGTCGCCATTGTTGATCTTGGTCATGAGTTCCTGCAATGCTTCGTTCTTAGTCGTTTCCCGTCGAATGTCGTTTAGAAGATCAAAGGTTGGCCTGGAGATTACTACCGCCAGGCTTATACTAGTTTTCTCCGTGCAACGAGATAAGGCATCAGCCACTGTGTTCGATGTGCCAGGCTTGAACTCGACCACGAAAATTGTAGCCGAATAGTTTGCTAATCTAGCGATGTTGCGATGTTGTGGAATCGTCGACAGGCGTTGGTCAAGCAAGAATTTTAGGCTATAATGATCGGTCTTGACGATGAATGGACGCTCCCAAAGATATGGTCGCTAGTGGCGCACCGCATAGACAAGGCCGATGAGTTCCCGTTCATAGGCGGCCAATTTAGCATGGTGTGGTGTGATCAGCTTGCTAAAGTATGCAATGGGCACACTACCTTGGTGTAGAACAGCTCCAAATCTTGAGCCCGATGCATCACATTCCACGGTGAAGGAGACAGTAAAATCCGGTAGTTGCAATATTGGTGCTGTGGTCAGAGCGTCCTTTAGTTCGTCGAAGGCGAATGAGGCTGCGACAATCTAGGCAAAGCCCTCTTTCTTCAGGAGTTGAGTCAAGGGCTCGACAATGGAGCCGAAATCCCTGATGAATTTGTGGTAGTAGCCCGCTAAACCGAGGAATCTGTGTAGAGCAGGCACGGATGCCAGACGAGGCCAGTCCAGCATGGCCTTGATTTTAGCGCTGTCCATGGCGACTCCGTCTGCTGAGATGACATGCCCAAGATAGGCCATGGATGGTGCGCCGAAGGAGCATTTTGACTTCTTGAGGACAAGGTTATGCTGATGGAGGTGGAGCATCGTGCGTGTGTGAAGAAGGTGATTGGCCCATGAGCTGCTGTAGATCAAAATGTCTTCAAAAAACACCAGCAGAAAGCGTCGCAAAAATGGTTGGAGGATCTCATTCATCGAGGCCTGAAATGTCGCCGGTGCGTTGGTGAGGCCGAATGGCGTCACGACGAACTCAAAGAGACCCTCATGAGTGCAGAACGCTGTCTTGTGGATGTCGCCGTCGAACATGCGGACCTGGTGATAGCCAGAACGCAAGTCGACTTGGTGAAGAAGTGTGCCCCCTTCAGTTCATCGAGAGCTCAGCTATCATGGGAATTGGAAACTTATCCTTCACTATCTTATCGTTGAGAGCTCGGTAATCGACGCAAAAGCTACATGAACCGTTGCGCTTCTTGACGAGGAGCACCGGTGAAGAGAAGGCCGATGTGCTGCGGCGGATGAGTCCGAGTTGTAGCATGTCAGCGCATTGGCGTTCCAGCTCATTCTTCTAGATGGGCGGGTAACAATACGGCCGGACGACCACTGGTGGTGTGCCTGGAAGTAGGTGAATGCAGTGGTCGCACGCCCAGGATGATGGAAGGCCTGCTGGTGGTTGGAACAAGTCGTCAAATTCCTATGTCGTTTGTGGACGATCCGGTCTTCTCCAGGCGGGAGATAGCCACATTGTGTGTGGCGATCTAGTTCTTGAGGCCACTGATGTTGCCTTTGGTCGCTGTGATCTGGCCAACCGTCATGGCGAGGGACTTTAGTTGGGTTGCGATGTCGCCGAGCTGCTTGACAACGTTTTCAAGCATCTTCGCAGCGTCGGCCATGGGGATTGGAAGAGCTATCTCTGATACCAAGTTGTCACGGCCGGTGGCAGAGAACAGCGAGCAGAGCTGGTAGCGATGAGATGCCGCTGAACACGACTGAGGAACCGTGCGCTTGAACTTGGGCGGCGGCGTCATGATGGCTACGCCTGAGAGCAAGGTGTGGGATAGAGGATTGAGTTGGATCCTAATTGCTTCCCTTCATTGATTCCCACAATTACATATATATAGATAATCCTGCCAACTCTTAGCTAACTACGACTCTAACAAATCTAACCGAATCTACTAGTTCCAAATCTATCTCTAACCAAATCAATCCTAATCTAACTTGCCGATGAAGCTGCCTCCATGGTTGGCTCATCTCTTGGGCGCGCCTGGCGCACACGGTGTCGCTGGTATGTCTGCCCTCACATGACATTAGGCCCCTCTCGCATTCACCGATAGATGGTTACACGAGGGACCATGCTTGTATCAATTCGGTCTAATTGCCATCATTTATGAGCGAAACATCCATTGATTCACAATTATAAGGAGGGATGAAACTCGTGCTGACAACGAAGGGGGAGGGGGCAATAATATGGGCCTTGCTTCAGTATACATCTTCTAGTAAAGTTTACTAATCTTAAACCAATGTAGTTATTAATTAATATTGGGGTTGAGCTAATATGTATGAACCATCTCTCAAAAAAAAGTATGAACCTGAAAAATAGATCAAGATCAAGGATTTGCCACCCCTAATTATCAATTTGATATATTTTTTTAGGTCAGTGCAGATTTTCCTTCATCTAATGCTAACTAGATTGCTTTAAGATTCATAAACTTTTCTAGAGTGTTTTTCTTTTCAGTACGCAAATTTCGTTCCACTGGATGTCCATCTATAGACTCTCTTTCCATCTCAATCTCATATAAAAAAGGGGAAATTCCCTGTGTGGCATCAGAAAAACTACCTTTTCTCTATGAGCCACTCAAATTTGTGAACATCCTTCATTGCCATCGATTTTATTTTTGATTTCTTTCTTGCCATTTCGTCCACATTTCCGTTCATTCTGTCAGTTGCCATCCAAATCCACTGTTCATCAATTCACTGTTCACCGGTTTTGTTTCTTTAAAAATCAATGCTCTTCGGTTTCTCCAAAAATCCAAGAATTATTTTGCGTGTTCCATAATCCATGTGCACCTATTTTAATTGGATTCACCAAAAATCTTGTGTAGAATTTAAACTAAAATTTTCTAAAAAAGACTAAATTTATAACTTCTAACAATTGTTAGGGCATCAAATAAAATCCAAAAAATCTAGAAAAATTCACTAATATTCATTGTTCACCAATTCACTGTCCGCCATGGAGCATTACAAAGGAACTCACTTTTTCACCATATAACCTAGGTTTGAAAATAATTTTAGAAATTAGTCCATCACATAAGAAGAATATTAGTGAATTTTCCCAGATTTTTGAAATTTTATCTAAGGCCCTAACAATTGTTAGAAGTTATAAAAGTAGTTTTTTTGGATAATTTTAGTTTAAATTCTGCATATATTTTTTAGGTGAATCCAATTAAAATAGGTTACACATAGATTATGGAACACGTACAAAAAGTTCTATGTTTTTTGAAGAAATAGAAGACCACTAATTTTTGGAGAAACATAACCGGTGAACAGTGAATTTGGTGGAAGATTTTGGATGGCAACGGACAATGAAGAGAAGTATGGACGGAATGGCAAAAAAGGAACCAAAAATAAAATTGATGGCAATGAAGTTCAAAAATTTGAGTGGCTCATAGGGAAGAGGTAGTTTTTCTGATGGCACACAGGAAATTTTCCACACAAAAAAAACCTTTTCTCCCACTCCGACACCTCCCTTTGAGCCCTAGCCTAACTCAGACCCCAAAATCAGTGAGCCCCAACCCTAACTCACTGAAGATGAATCCGGAGAATGAACCGTCATATAACCCCAAAGATAAGAAATTTGAGTACTCGCAACCCAAAAAACACATGAGTTAGCAAATTCGTATCTCATAACTTATTTTAATTTGTGGAACATGACAAATTAAATTGTATAGGTACAACTCTACACAGTGAACAGATATCTCACCTGTATAGGTTAAACTAGAAGAAACGATTTTTCCATCATAGAATAGCCTGAAGAACAAACATAAGAACACAATTTTTGCTCAAACTAAGTTTGTATAAGTAATTTAAGCTTATTTCTTTTGTAAAGTTTTAGTAACATAAATGTTAAGTTGTTTGGTTATATCTAGTGAAAATATATTTAGCTAAAGCTAGTCTTCCTTCACTCTATTGTTTACTATTTTGTTTCATAAAAAACAAGTGAGAGCGGAAAGCCTGTAATTTTAGTTTAGTGTTTTGTTAGCCTAGTTTTACCCCATCCTAACTAAACTATGTTTTTGTTTGGAAGGCCCTATATCTAGTTTGACAAAATCTGGGTCTGACATTTACCATGTTGAATCATTTTATTTTTGTTTGATGCCTAGCATCAGGAGCCGAGGTAAAGCAGTCAAGCTGACATTATCAACTAGGCAGAGCTGTTCATGTCATGAATTAACAGGATTTACAATGCCACAAATATCTATGAATTCTTGTAGCAAAATCCAGATTTCTGATCCTTTTCGCCTTCCTAAGTAGAAAAAGAAATAATGCCGTTGAGTTATCAAATCATAAAAAAGCGCTATGAACTTACCTCATTTCATGTTCACCCATCAAATCTGACAGTTGTGTAGATCCATCAGAATTCAAAAGATAAAAAATATATCAACATCAACATGATATCAGCTATTCAGCTTCATTCGAAAATTTCCAAGGAAATCAATATCTCATCCCTCCGGTCAAGTAGAATTGGACATTTATCTTGAGATAGATATGTCCATAACTTGAGAGTGCACCAAAGAATCAAGCATTCGTTGTCAAACCAGAACTATTAATTACAGACTTTGGCACAAGGGGCTTACAAAGACAAAAAATTTCTTGCGCAACACCCATAGCTAGCTAACAATCAAGTGGAACGAAGTACATCCGAACCCATGATTAATCATGTCATGGTGGGAGACACAAGAGGAGCAGATGTAGGAGGGACTGCAAAGCTGATGTCTCTTGTTACTGGATGAAATACTGCATTCCTCTCAAGGTGTTCCCATACAAGCCTCCTTCGCTCCTCAGATGCGGCTCGCTTCTCTTCCTCCTCTTGGAAATTGCTCTGACAAGTCAGCAAGAGTCTCTCATCCATGTCGAAGAACATTTTCCTGACATTCATTGTAACATTTAGAACTGACTGGTTCCAGTGCCAACGGGCGTTCCTTTCCAGAGCTGGATATATGATTGGGAGGATAACTTGGCGGTTTTGGGAGATTAGATCAAACAAATGTTCGTTATTCCACAGGAATAAGGCCCTTTCAGCAACCTGTTAACAATAAAGAAAGAACATTCTTAGGTGTCTGCTAGCCAGTAGTGTTCAAATTATAAAAGCAACACCAGGTTTTGCCATATTGTTGCATAGCACTTAGAGATGCCATGCTGTACAAAGCATCCTGTAAAGCACTTCTTCAACGAATGGCATGGAGAGAAACAAAATCGTGCTTAGATTAAACTGTCTGGGAAATTTAATTTGGGACTATTAATGTTTGTTTTTGTACCCAGTATCTTGTAGCTACACCCAATATGTGGTTGTTTGTGAACTAAATAGAAAGTTTCATTTCCTACGAAATAAGAAAATATCAGTTCCTGAACCTGCACAATAATCAGGCCACAAAATTCAGAAAAGAACAAGGCTGTGTAATGCTAATCTTACATGTTGGATCACAATGTCTTTATTTCTTGCAAAAGTTCTCTTGATCCCTCTAGCAAAAAACTAGAAAACCCAAACAGGATGAATATATCTTGCAAATTCAGAAAATATTGTTTGTTGTATTTCCAATGTGGGGGTGTATTGCTATTGTGTACCATTTTTCCATGCAAGTGAAGTACTAGTGTCTTTTTAATGCTGTATCTTACTGCAGAAAAGACAGATTTAAAAAAACAAGTTTAGGGATAAAATGGCCAAACATAATTAAGGATTGAGGATTGAAAGGGCCATGAAATTTCCCTCACCATATAGTGACACTGCATTAATTCTAAAGAGCTAATTCAAGTACAACTACGTGGCCTGTTTTTTGTTTCTTGATAAGATAATTCAAAAGTCTATACTCCACACATGGAAACGGGAAAACTACAAGACTTTTGTTCAAATCTAACTATAAAAGTATTTCTAGTCTTCTACGAAAAAACCGATGGACATGTGACAAGGCGAGCACTTGTGGCAATACTTGTCAACAAGATACTTCAAAGAAACTTATACAAAAAATAAGAAGTGTCCAAAGGACTGTTTCAGATCGATATTCAAGGTAGAGCTTTTACCTGAAAATGAGAGCTATTCAGGCAGTGTGCAATCCTGCGAAACAACGGAACCACACACTTTTGGAAATCAGCCATTTCTGTCAACTCCAACACCTCCTCCAACTCTCCCAAGAACATCATCTCCTTCTGACTGTTCGTCACCGGCCAGTACTTCAGGAGGCCTCTGATAACAGTGCCTGTGAGCTTCGATTCTTTCTCGATAAACTGTGTAATGCAGTATGTCAACTGTGGCAAATACACTCCCACTGTCTTCGGTTTATGAAGAGGAATCAGTGCCTTCCATAGAAACAACTTATGCTCCTCCTTCAACGGCTTTGCAAAACCACTGATCACGCTCCCGAACACCTCCAATAGCTCAGCAATCCCATTGTGACGATCCGTTTCGAACACAAACCTATAGAAGATGTTGCTCACTGCCTTACGGATGAATGGCCGATTGCCCATGAATTTGCCATATATCCGATGCAAGACTGTCTTCAAGCATTCCCTCTCCCTAGGATCATCGGAATCAAACAAGTCGAGCAGCCTGGAGATGAACGAATTGTCCATGTACTTCCTAGCAACCTTGACATCTATGACCCGCGACATCACAAACCGGAGGAGCAGCTCATACACGACCTGCAGGTGGTACCACGACGGGTCAAAGAACGGCTCGTCCTCGTCGGAGGCCGAAGACCGGACCTTGGGCGGAAAGACCCTGAAGAGGTTGATGGCGAACATGCGGACGCAGGCCGAGACCATCGCCTCCGTGAAGGGCTCCTCGGCTGCAGAGACACAGTCGACGAGGGACACGAGCACCTGCCGCTTCCTCTCCATCTCAGGCGAGTCCCTCACCCGCTCGGCGGAGAAGTCGAACACCACACAGCAGACGTTGAGCTTCCGGAGGAACACGTCCTCCCTGGTCTCCGACCCAGGCGCCGCGGAGACAGGCGACACCGGCAGCGGAGGCGAAACGTGCAGCTCCGCCTCCGCCCCATTGTCGCCAAGCGACGGCGGGGACTTCGCCGGCGGCGAGCCCCCGCCGCAGCCGGATTTGGGCGACTTCCGCGAGATCTTACCAAGAAACTGCTTCCACATGGCGGCGGAAGCACAGTGCGGGCGCCCACCGCTAGCATCAAAGACCCATTTCAAGAATCCATGGCCGGACCACGGACAACTACCGACCACCCACCACGGACCCAAGAAACGGAGCGGCGAATCTTGCACGGCAAAGAACCGTGCGGCGGTCGGAGAGCGGGAGCGTCAGCAAAAGATCACGCAGTGGCTGGAGGCACTCAGATCCGGAGGCGAGGCGCGGAGGCCGCCATGGATGGGATCTCGGGGGAAAGAAGGGGGCAGAAAGCGCAGAGCTTTGGCGTTTTGGGCGGACTCGCAGTGGGGGTGGGGCTCGAGTTTACATCTGGGTGTCGGAGGTCGGTTACCGACCTCCGGCGGTAACCGAAAAACCGCGGTAACCGCGATTACCGGTCAAAAATTCAAAAAAATTCGGAGAAAATTCATTCGGTAAATTTTAAATTTTTGCGAAAAAATCATGTTTTTGCCCTCTCGGTAACCGAGCGGTATGGGTCGGTTACCGAGCGGTTTGGGTCGGTTACCGAGCGATTTTCTCGTATTTTTGATTCGGTCGGTTACCGAGCGGTTTGGCTTGGTAACCGCTCGGTTTTCTCGATTTATCGAGCGGTTTTATCGAATTTCAGAGCAGTTCAACAAAAAACCTAAAAAAGGGTTCAATCTTGTAAAATCAATAACTAATTCATCCGAGCTTCAAATCAAGTGAAACAAATTTTTTTGGCTTCCTTGTAACATGATCTACATGATAAAAGTATTTATACTCATAAAAAAGTTCAAAATTTTCTGTGAGAAATTTTATTTGTTAAACCAAGGTAAATGCATAGTTTACTCTTTGCTAATCCAAAAATCATGAAACTAATTTTGTTAGTCTTCTTACATGATCCTATATCTTTTAAAAATATATGAACTCATGAATTAGTTATTGTAACATGCATGATTGTGTAAATGTGTTGCGACTAGATTAATTCATAACTGACCCATCACACCTTAAAAATTAGTGAAACCACTTTCATTAGCTTATTTATATTATGATTTACGTAGAAAAAATAATAGTAGACATGAAAAAATTAATTACAGTGATGTTTCTTAACATATTCACTTTATGCTTGTGAACTTTGTAAAAATCATAGAGAATTTAATAAAACTCTAAATAAAGTGAAATCAATTTTAAAGGTTCTCTTAAAATACGTTTTATACAAGAAAAATATGTGTTTGCATGTTACACTTTTCCTTAACGTGAGTTAATAATTGAGCCGCACGCTTCAATTTTTTTCATTTTTTTCAAACTTTCTCCCTATAGAATATGATGCAAACGACATTATTTTTGAAAAAGTTTTTCACAGAAGTTCTTAGAATTGTGTCTAGTTTTTTTAAGATTTTTTTTGAATTTTTTTGAATTTTTTTTATTTTTTCGAATTTTTTGAATTCAAATTTCGGTTACCGAACGGTTTTTGAAATCGGACCGGACCGGGAAGGTCGGTAACCGCGATTTTTGAGCGGTTACCGACGGTTTTTTGAACCCTGCCGGAAAGAGGAAGAGGCTTCAAGAGGGTAGCTCGACGCATCTCAGCCGTTGGTTTCGGTGAAGCGTGATGTATCAGCCGTTGGAATGCTTTGAGATTTATTGTGATTTTTTCAAACATTTGATAATTTGGTGTTGATATGGGATGGTGAAAGTGACCGGAGCTCGCCGGACTTAGGCCCTTTTGGTTCTGATTCTTCACCTATTCTCAAGAATCCGTTCAAAACATGGCTTTTGCTGATGTTTCTCCATCGGAAACGGCCACAGGCATTTTCACGCGCGAAACACTTCCTCGTTCCAAAATCACCCTCAGCCCACCAAGGCTTCCGTGCCCGTCGCCTGCGCCGCCGATGCCTTCTCCAGCAGCTGCATGGAGGAGCTCCACGGCAACGCGTGGAGGAGGAGACCCAGAGTCCCAGATCTTGTGGCCGAAGGTGTACACGACGAATGTGGTGTTGAACGTGAAGAAGGATGCGGTGAGGACATAGACCACATGTATGTGGAGGGAAGGGAGAGCGTGCAGATGAGGAGGGGAAGGAGCTTGATCTCATCGGATCCAATTATCGATGGTGCAATGCCGCCATTTCTAGCCACGACAGGAGCAACGACGGCGATAAAAGTGGGGGAGCGGAGGACGGTGTGTATCTGGTACGGAGGTGTAAGAGAAGAACAAGGTTATTAGTTGGCCAGTGGGAGGGGAGGGGAGCCGGCGAGCATGGGTGGATCGGAGTCAGGGTCGGTCCTGAGGGGGTCGAGCGGGGCGGTCACCCTGGACCCTCAAAACCGAGGGGCCCCTCTTCATGTATTTGTGTATAATATACATGTCTAGCAGTCTGCACGATAACAGATAGAACTAGATTTAAAGTAGCAGCTAGGCCTAGCAGTCCGCATGGTATGACGCTGATGGTCTCATTCCTCTGATTCATAAAAAATCAAGTGACCTGTATGCTTACCTGTCTAGCCTATTTGATTGTTTGCCTGTTTCTTGTTTTCTTCCGTCCAGACAATCCAGTTTCCTGCGTTCCACGGGAGCACGATTTCAAGGTGTTCTGCATACCCGCAGCTTTGATCGAGGACATACGTCAGCCATTACTATATGAGTTTTCGTCGTTGTTTTTTCTCCTCTATAGTTTCTACTCCACTCAAATAAATCTGACACTTGCTGAGATCGCACGTTTGAAATATGGAAAGGTCCCCACTCGCTCTGGCGATCGATGGGTCCGGCTTCGTTGCACGGTACGGGGGCGGCCCCCGCATGCACCCAATCATCATAGTAAGTAGTTAGCTGCCAGCTCAGCGTTTGTGCTGTGGTGCTGGCACCTACGAGCAGATATCATGCATTAACACAAGCATACGTACGTGTACTCCGATCCCTCACAATTTTGTCCCCGCGAGTATTTACGATAATTTTATTCCCACAAGCATTTACAATAAGCTGGAACAACCTGAAATGCGTCTGTAGCTTACTGTAACGAACGTATTCCAGGTTGTTCCACCTTATCGTAAATACTCGCGAACTCTACCCAGAATATTTTATTTGTAATTGATATATAAATATTTTGGTATTTATGTTAATGGGGGGCTCATTTTTAGTTTCACCTTGGGTCACTAAAATCTCAGGGACAGCCCTGATCGGAGTGAGGAGGAGAGCGGGCAACAGGGAGTGAGAAAGAAATGAGGATTAGAGGAGAGATATTATCAGAAAAAAAGTAAAATGATATCATAAAAAACGGTTATAGCATGCATATTATTGAATAGGTAACAATTATCAATATATCACATAGCGTGCATGAAAAAAAAATAGTACAAGGGTAAAGTGATCAATTGCACTATAATAATCTCTTTTAAGAAATTGAATCCAGCCAGCTAGCCAAACAGTTTCTAAAGATGATTCTGATTCACCAGAGAAATATTTTTAGGAAGAATTTGAAACCGAAAATATTTCTAGAAGAATTTGGATCCCTACATTGTGGCTGAAACTCAGACGGGTTCTTCATAGTTTTTTTTGGGCGATGAGCTCAGTAGGTTTTTGAATATTTTTAATGGGAATTCAGACTGATGTGCTAGCAAAATCGCTGATCACTAATGATATAACAATAATCAGAGACTCGTGCCACAACATTTGGGCACTCGGTTCCTTCATCAATACTAGACGAGCAAGTTCATGAGCTACCTTATTACAACATCTAGGTCTGTAAATGACTTTGAAATTACTCCATGTAAAGTGCCGTAAGGACCTCATCCGATCCCTTCGTGTTATATTTGTGAATTAGAGATATACAAAGGTTTGTTTGAATCCTATTTGACCAAGGCGACAGCTATTGCTGGAAGTCCTACTTGGGTACACATCCTATCCTTTCGGGCAATTCTTGATGCTTCAGCCTCGTCATTAGGCAACACCCAATCCTGAAGGAACTCGTGGATGGAAACCATTCACACATCTTTGTATTCGAGTAGGGTAAGATCATCTCTAACCATATTTCCTTTATTTATTTTTCTTTCTGATTCCCCACCCTGCTATATTCTTTATTTTCCCTCATCTATAACAGTTTCCCTTTGAATGGATTCGTGAAATAAAAAAAGAGAGAATCCCGAGATGAAGGGAATGAGAGAGAGAATCCCTTCGTAAAGGGAAGCCGTTGGAGCGTTGAAGGGAATAAGCATCCCTTCGCAAAGGGAACGGGACTCACGAAGGGAAGCCGTTGGAGATGGTCTAACGACTTAGTTCGTTTCTCTTAGGGAAAACCACTCCTTCGTTTGCTTCACCTACTGGAGAGATAGACGGCTTCGGGAGACACTCTACGAACACCTTGGAAGGTACTCGAGATTAGGACAAAGCTAATCTCATGAGTTCGTCAGCTAGGAAATTGTCTCATCTCGAGATGTACCACACTTCTAGCCCGATGAAGTGTTGCTCCAGTTTCTTGACCTTCAAAAGGTATGCAATCATGGTCGGGTCAAAACATTAATATTCCTTTTTGACCTGATTTGCTACTAATTGTGAGTCACCATTCATGAGTAGTCAATGGATCTCAAGTGAAACAACTGCTCGGAGACTAGCCAACAATCTTTTGTACTATGCTACGTTATTGGTAGCAGGAAATTTGAATTGAAGGGCATACCTTAGCGTTTCCCCTATCAGCGAAGCTATGATGACCTTAGCCCTCGATCCTGGTAAAGTTAATGAACCATCAAAATTCATTATACACGTCTCGTGGACTACCTTTTCTGTGTTAACAGCAGGTTCATAATTGGTCCATTCGACAAGGAAGTAGACAAGAACCTGGGATTTTATGACCGGGGGACAAAGTGGATGTCGAACTCCCCAAGCTCCATGGCCCACTTTATGATTCGCTCAACTGCTTCTCGATTGCGGAGGATGTCTCCCATCGCGAAAGTCAAAATAATAGTAACTCTGTGCGACTGAAAGTAATGTCGAAGCTTTTGAGAAGTCATGAGAACTGCATAAAGAAGCTTTTGTACCTGAGGGTAGCATACCTTAGGTCAATGCATTACTTCACTTATGTAATATATCGACTTCTGGATGGGCTCTCACTTGTCCACAACCGGTCATTCCATGATTAGTGCCACTATGTATAGGAAAAGTTCTTCATCTACATCAGGTGAGGTTAGCACGGGAGCCTTAGACAAATACCTCTTTAAATCCTAAAAAGCTTTTCTGCCTGATTGGACCACTTGAAACCTTTATGATTCTTTAGGAGCTTGAAGAAGGGAAGCCCTCTCTCTAGTAGAGTCAGGAAATAATCAACTGAGCATGGCCATGCATCTGGTTAGGTGTTAGATTTCCTTCTTATTTCTCAGAGATAAAATTTCATCAACAACCTTTATCTTCTCGGGGTTTGCCTCGATGTCCTGACTGAACACCAAAAACTTGAGTAGTATTCCTAATGCGACTCCTAAGATGCACTTCCTAGGTTTCAACATCATTTGATGCTTCATGAGGTTATCGAAGGTTTCATGGAGGTCAAGTAGGAGATCTTCCTTGAGTGTACTCTTCAATATCACATCATCAACGTATGCTTCAATATTCCTTCCGATTTGGTTATGGAGGGTGATTTGAACAACACAACATTAGAAAGTAGCACCAAAACTTTTGAAACCAAAAGGCATCTTTACATAGCATTATACTCCAAACAGGGTGATAAAGGAGCTTTTCTCCTCATCCTCCTTACACATGTTAATCTAGTGATAACCCGAGTAAGCATCTAAGAAACTAAGCAACTCACAACCAGAAGTTGAGTCGACCAGCTAGTAAATTCTAGGGAGCGGAAAAGGATCCTTAGGACAACCTTTATTGAGGTTGGTGAAGTCGATGCACATCCTTCCCTTGTCGTTGGCCTTCTATATCATGAACGGGTTGGCCAACCACTCGGGGTACGTCATCTCTCGTATGAAGCATGCCTTCAGGAGCTTGTTTATTTCCTCTTAGATGGCTTCTCGACAATCATTAACAAATCGACGGAGCTTCTACCAAACTGGTTTTGCATCAAGCTGGATAGCTAGCCTATATTCAATCACCTACCTAGGGATTTCGGGCATATCGAATAGCTTCCATGAGAATACATCTGTGTTAGCTCAGAGGAAAGTGATGAACTCGAGTTCCTATTTTGGGTCCAGCGCAGCACCGATCTGAACACACTTGGATGGTTCTGTTGGGTCTAAACGAACTGTCTTGATCTTATCGCTAGGCTTTAGGGCAACATTGGGCTTCGAGTGCTTAGGATCTTCCTCCATGGGACTATCTTCGTAGGAGGGTATTTGCTCCACTATCTTCGGGCTCTTCCTATCGCACTTCAGAGCCATAAACTTCTTGCCTCGAATGGTGATGATCCTCTTCGGGCTTGGAATCTTCACGACCTGATATGCATAATGTACACTAGTCATGAACTTGTCTATGCTTGGCCACCTAAGAATGACATTGTATGTTGTATCAAAGTTTGCCATATCGAGCATAATATTTTCCATCCAGAAATTCTTAGCATTCCCGAAAGTAACTAGGTGCAAGACCTAGCCAAGAGGTTTGGCCGAAGAACTAGGTATGATGACATGAAAGGCGTACTTGACTAGTTCGATCTTGGATCTGGTAACATGTATCTTATCCAGAGCACCAAGAAACAAGATATTCAAAGAACTTCCACTGTCATCAAGTACTCAGTTTACCTTACAGTTATTGATGCTAGGCTCGACCACTATCGATAGGAGCTGGGATGACTGACGACGTTTGGGCAGTCGAGTTGATCGAAAGTGATGGGCACCTCAACCCACTTGAGAGCCTTGGGGAGCCTAGACATTGTGGCACATACCTAAAGTTTAACATTTTTTTATATGCCTTTTGGACTCATAGCTATAAGATCCACCGAAAATATGAGTTACCTCATTTTGCTTATCCTAAATTGGCAAGTCATCATCCTCCTTGTTGCGACTCTATGACTTGGAGTTGGAAGGCTTGCTTGAGGCTTTCGCTTTCTGGTATTACTCCTACCTCTTGATTACCACATAACAGTTTTCTAAGTCATGGGTATCGGTGTTGTGGATGACACAACACTTCTTCTTGGAACCATCTCCCATTGAGGGATTTTTGCCCTTATTAGGGAACTTTTGAGGCTAGATGTTAGGAGCCATCCAAATAGAATTCGAATTAATCATTAAGACAATCATTTAATAAGATGAGAGCTAGCGCACGTCCATCTCTCGACATGCCACCTGCTAACACACATCTCACCGCAACAATTGTGGCAACTAATGATTAACACGAATCCAATCCTGATAGTCTCGGTACGTGTTTTATGTCCAAGATCAGAACATACACTTTTACAACAAGCTTCATCACATCAAGGCATAATAAAGATCAAGTAATGTAAATATATTACAAGTCTTTAAGTTATCACAAGTTCAACAATTTACAAAACAACGAACGTTAGGAGAACAAATGCAACAATTTTGTCTCCTAACCGGTAAGAGTCACTACGCAACGGAATTGAAGTCTATTAACATCAAAAGAGATGTGGCGCAGTTTGCCCTAAGGCACCACCGAGTCAATACAAGTAGCCCATACTACTCTTGCCCATCATCGACATCGGCGGGCATGAAGTAGCTGTACACTACTTCTTCTTTGCCAGCAAAACTCAACAAAAGCAAGGTGACTACAAAGGTACTCTCAAGACTTATTCCATAATAGGTACATATAATAATCCAACTTCAAGGATCATACATTTGAAGATGTGTAGTAGGAAATCAGTCACAAGGTTAAATGAATTGATACACAAAAGCATTTTATCGACTCAAAGGTGTGAGCATCTACATATCTTAGCATCTTGTATCCTCCTATCATGAGATCATAACCATAAATATAATTGTTACTCAATCATACTTCTCTCAACATAACTCGCCACTAGCCACTTCCCAACATACCACATACACCCCAACATCAAAACTCTACAATTGCAGTGGATGGACATAAGCATGCTCACAACTTTACCCACACGACTCGGATCCATCCACTTGGCCCCTGAGATAACCTTTTTCATACCTGGAACTACCCACTTGCGCATGCTCGTATGGCACTGGGGTTATCTCAAGCGTGTCACGAACACCTCCGGCTCTCCACCACCTTGCTTTTCCATATCATTTTTCTCTTACACATCATAGGGTGGCAAGTCAAGCGTTAGCATGACGTATGATAATCGGCTCATTCATACATTTATTGAATATGTGGAAGTACAGAAAGTGCCTAAGCCAACAACAAATAACGGTCAGTGCTTAATCGATACAAGTGGTCTATGACATCCTGGTTCCTCTCCCTACCTATCCCTAACACTATCCACATATCGTCTCATCCCCACCAATTAATTCATCCCAACCTCATTTGCATTGTGAAATACATTTGAGGCCCATAGCTCGCGAACAATGGGCATACCAACGCTCGACTTCTACCAATGACTTATGCATTGCTAATCATCTCGGATATCTTTTAAATTAGACATCAACATTTTCATACCCAGGTTACAAGGATGAGAATCATCAATAAATAAAAGTAGGAACAATTCATCAACATAGGTTCTACCCACAAATCCTGACATTGACTCACTAACATGCACAACATACATAAGGCGATAACTTATAAAATTAGACACCATAAGATCCAAAGGAAAATGTGTAATATGCTTAGATACTTGTCTTGTTGCTCTGGTGCTTCACTCACATACACCTCCAGTTTGGTGTCGACCTCGACTGTTTGAATTGTCGACGCATCACTCTCTAAACAATGGAAGAACGCATCGAATGAATAAACTAAAGACACAGATGAATGCTTATGATATATGATTATGAATGAGATGCAATGCGCCATGTTACGTAAACATTTGCAAAGGAACGCCTAGGTGATTGGGTTAAAACAGGTTTGAATCTCGTATGAGAAACTCTAAGGTCACATGGTTTTGAGTAGCTGGTGGTTAGATAGGCCCAAGTGGGTTAGATTGTGGAGGTCGAACAGAGAAGAAATCAGTACTGAGTGGACCTGGCAGTTAAACCACTAGGTCTGGCAGTTAGACCAGCCTTAATTGCAATCTAAGTTTTGACTATGGAGTTTGACTGGAAGTTTGACTAACCAAGTCACAACCCAACTGTTAGAGCGACCCTAGTGGCGGTTAGAACACTGGGCCTGGCCAACGACACCTCGGTGAGGTCGTCCGTGAAGGCTCTAGCGATGCCTTTGACCATGAACGGTACCAAAAAATTCTACAAGACTAGGGGAGTGTTTCTTGGGAGGTTTGGGTGACATGCACGGGGCCAAACTCGAGGACCCCATGGATGGAGTCTATGGCTAGGATGGAGCTCGGGTCTAAACCAAACAGGGACCGGTTAGAGCTTAGGATCAATGGGGAAAATGGTAGAGAAAGTCTCATCTCGGCGTGGGGAAGCTTTCTAGGGGCTGGCCAACTTCAGGGAAGCTTCGATTCGAAGATTGAGCTTTGGGGTGGTGATTGACCTTGAGGTGGAAGAAGTGGCATGGAAGTGTCCCTGACAAAGAAGATAGCGGGAAGGAGCTCAGGAAGCCTTCGAGGAGCTCGGGGAAGTCCTCTCCGTTGATCTCCAGTTGTCAAGGTGGTCAAAGTGATCTTCTCTCTCTCTCTCTCTCTCTCTCTCTCTCTCTCTCTCTCTCGGTTTGGTGAAGAGGAGTGAGGGAAGGAGTGAATGAATGAGAGAGAGCGAGTGAGAGTTGGTCGATAGCTTTAAGTGGCACCTCTGTGCTCTGGCATTTAGAGTGTGGGGAATCCCGATCAGACTGCAGGCAGGGCCTAGTGCTGAAAGTCTTCTTTCTTTTCCTCGTTTCTTTTTCTTCTCCTTCCTAAATGACTTTAGGGTCTTCCTATTTATTTCTAAATAATTTCTACTCATAATATATATGGTGGAAACACACATTAATTAAGCATGTAACATTTTTGAAATGTGTTTAAAATACATAAATCAAAACCAAACACATGAAGCATGATGGCATGATGCGTATGCATGCTTAATGACTAGATTAGGGTTTTGAGGTGTGTCAATACTCCCTCCCTTAAGCCAAATCTCATCCCGAGATTCGACAACTCATGGGAGAGGGCGATGGTGATCCATTGTCACAATCGAGGATTGATTCAAGGTGGAGAAGATTTTTCCATAAATAGAAGAATATAATTTGTCGGATTTCTTGAACATCATGAATGAAAAGTCATCGGACTTCTCTATGCTCTAGCGGTCAGACCGTGGCTGAGCCCGGTCAGACCACGTCACAATGGCGGTTGGACCATGATTATGGCGGTTAGACCGTCAATCGGATAGAGAGTTTTTGGCTCTAGAGGCCTCTCACAGTCAGACCGCCCGGGGATAGAGACCAAAAATTGGTAATGCACGCCTTTGGCGGTCAGACCTATAGCGGTGCAGTTGGACCACCAGGAGGGTCTTTTCTTGGCTGAAATGGTTTCTAAGTGTGTTCCTTTGGAAAAGAAGTTTTGAATCGCAAGATGATGAACTATAAACATGTGAGATGTCCAAAATATGCAGAAATGGAATGATACTCACAATTTGCAAAAAGATCGGGGTATTCTGATTGGATTCAATCCTCAGACTCCCAAGTAGCTTCGTCCTCCGTGTTGTTCTCCATTGCACCTTGATGAATTTGATGCATTGGTTTTGCGTCTTGCGCTTCGCTTCATCCAATATCTGAATTGGGCGTTCGCAATAGGATAGATCGGGTTGTAAGTCTTGGTTTGCAAAATCAATGACTTCAGTTGGGACTCGAAAACATTTCTTCAATTGCGAGACATGGAATACATTGTGAACATGAAGAGGGATGGAGGTAATTCCAGCTGATAGGACACCTCTCCTTGCCGAGCAATGATTCGAAAAGGGCCTACATAGCGAGGCACCAACTTTCCCTTAACTTGAAAGTGTTGCGTCCTCTTGAGAGGAGATACTTTGAGATAGACAAAATCTCCAATGATGAACACTAGCTCTCTTTGATGTCGATCTACATAGCTCTTTTGACAGGATTGAGCCGCGAGTAGACACATGCGAACGGTCTTGACACGCTCTTCTGCCTCTTTGACCAAGTCCGGGCCCAAGAAGGATCTTTTGCCGTACTCGGACCAATTTAGCAGCATTTGACATCTCCTTCCATAGAGCGCTTCGAACGGGGACATTTGGATGATGGATTGATAACTATTGTTATAGGAAAACTCTGCAAATGGTAAGCAAATATCCCATCTTTTCCCATATGTTAGAGCACAAGCCCTCAATATGTCTTCAAGAATCTGATTAACTCTCTCCGTTTGGCCTCCGGTTTGGTGATAAAAAGTGGTACTATAGAACAATTTGGTACTCATAGCTTCGTGGAGGATTATCCAAAAATGAGAGGTGAATTGAGTGCCTCGATTGGAAACAATCTTCCTAGGAATTCCAAGAAGGCAAACAATTCACAAGAGATATAACTCAGCATAGTCCTTTGCACTATATTGAGTTTTCAAGAGGAGAAAATGTGCAGACTTAGTAAATCGATCCACGATGACCCAAATGGAGTATAGCCTCGGGAGGTCTTGGGTAAATCAACAACAAAATCCATGCCGATCTCCTCCCATTTCCATGAAGGAATAGTCAATGGTTGAAGCATACTAGCCGGTCTGAGATGATCAACTTTCACCCGTTGATAGACATCACATTTCGACACATATAGGGCAATTTCTCGCTTCATACGAGTCTGCCAAAACCTTTGCTTGAGATCTTGATACATCTTGGTGTTTCTGAGATGGATGGACAACAGAGATTTGTGAGCTTCATCCAATATTTTCTTCCTTAGCTCAAGGACCTTAGGGATCACTAGTCATTTTCTGAACCACAAGGTACCTTGATCATCAACTGAAAAACATATGGCTTTCCCCTCTTTTATTTTGTCACGAATTTTGTCCATGCCATTGTCGTCTTTTTGAGCTTCTTTAATTTGGTCAAGGAGGGTGTATTTTATCTCAGTATTGGAAAGAAATCCCTCTGGTACCATCTCGAGTCCAAGTCTTTGAATTCATCACAAAGCGTGGTAACTCCAGGCTTGAGCGAGAGACAATTGCATTGAGCCTTTCTACTCAAGGCATCGATGACAACATTCGCCTTGCCAGCATGATAATGAACTTTCAACTTGTAGTCGTTGATCAGTTCAAGCAATCTTCTCTGCCTCAAATTAAGATCGGCTTGGGTGAAGATGTATTAGACTCTTGTGATCAGTGTAGACATGACAAAGATTACCTAGGAGATAATGGCACCAAATTTTTATAGCATGCATAACGGCCGCAAGCTCTAAATCATGAATTGGGCAGTTCTCCTCACGGCACTTTAACTGAAAGGAAGCATAAGCAATGGCTCGACCCTCTTGCATGATAACACATCTGAGGCCTATGCAAGAAGCATCGCAATAGACATCGAAATTTTTGTTCATTTCCAGTTGAGCAAGAACGGGTGTGGTAGTAAGAAGACTCTTCAATGTTTGGAAAGTTTCTTTACATTCGTTAGTCCACTCGAATTTACTTGCCTTCTTTAGCAGCTCAATCATGGATTTGGCAATATTTGAGAAGTTCTCAATGAACCGGTGGTAGTAACCCGCAAGTACAAGAAAACTCTAGATGTTAGTAACACTTTTGGGTTGAACCCAATTGAGAACCTCTCGCACCTTACTTGGGTCAACAACAACTCAGTTTTCAGAAAGAACATGATCAAGGAAAATAACTTCTTTGAGCCAAAATTCACATTTGCTAAACTTGGCATAGAGACGATGATCTTGAAGTCATCCAAGAACAATTCGAAGATGCTCTGTATGTTCTTCTTCAATCTTGGAATAGATGAGAATATCATTGATGAAGATTACAACAAATGAGTGGAGCTCTTCCATGAAAACCATGTTCATCAGATACATGAAGTAGGTCGGTGCATTAGTCAGGCCAAAAGACATGATGGTGTACTCAAATAGTCCATAGTGAGTAGAGAAAGTTTTCC
The DNA here is from genome assembly GCF_958298935.1 of Phragmites australis. Taxonomy (NCBI): domain Eukaryota; kingdom Viridiplantae; phylum Streptophyta; class Magnoliopsida; order Poales; family Poaceae; genus Phragmites; species Phragmites australis. The sequence goes on from NC_084929.1 coordinate 6,055,401, forward strand.
TAGAAACATCCTTCGATCGGATCTTGATTCGATGATAGCCCAACCTCAAGTCGATCTTGGAGATGAAATGTGCCCTGGTCAATTGGTCAAATAATATGTCAATACGAGGAAAAGGATACTTATTCTTCATGGTGACAGCGTTGAGTGGATGATAATCAATGTCCATCCATAACGAGTCATCATTCTTCCTGACAAAGAGAACCGGGCATCCCCAAGATGAGGAGCTCTGTCGGATGAACCCTTTCTCAAGAAGCTCCTTCAACTGCTTTTTCAATTCCACTAAATTATTTAGAGGCATCCGATAAAGTCTCTTGGATACTGGAGCTGTTCTGAGCATGAGCTCAATAACAAATTCGATATCCCGGTTGGATGGCATTCCTAACAATTCTTCCAGAAAAACATCAGGGCACTCGCATACCACAGGAATATCTAGGATATCCATGGTTGCGGCACTTGTCAAGGAGTAAAGATGGGAACCGCCCTCTCCAAGGTGAAGGGGGGTCCGCACACCACTCGAATTTTCAAGAGAGATAACTCCTTTAGTACAATCAATAAGAGCACCATTTTTGGTTAGTCAATTCATTCCTAAGATGATATCTACTCCTCTAGTATCGATCACAATCAAGTTCACAAAAAACAAAACTCCATCAACGAGGACCTAGCCATAGGAAACAACTTGATTGGCTTGTAGCTTGGTACCAGGTGCATCAATGTGAAAGGAAGAAAGTAGTGACTTGATGACAATATTGTGATGCAGGACAAAATCTTCCATGATGAATTAATGAGATGATCCAGAATCAAAAGGTACGATCACAAGATGAGAATTCACAAGTAGTGTACCAACGAGTACGTTGGCATCCTCTCGAGCTTCTTCAGCGGTGATGTGGTTCACTCGACCACGCTTGGGAACTTGATTAGTCTTGGGGACTTGACGATAGGGTTGCACGGGTAGTGATGGTCTTAGAGCAATCACCATACCTCTTGGCTTCGAGAATCGGCAATCCTGCGCGAAGTGTCTAATACATTCACAGTTGAAGCATGGGCCTCCGGGGTCCAGTCACACTCTCTTGGGTTCCAACGGGTCTCAGAGCTTGTCCTTGAGAAGAGGAGTACAGACATCGCACCACCCACATCGGTCCTGAGGTAGTTGAAGTCAAAACATGATGTGGAGGAGGATGATTCTCCGTGCAGGGAAGTTGAGAGATCCCACCCATAGAAGGCAACATGCCCTCTTGCACTTCTTCTCCTCCCAATGGATCTTGATCTTGTGCTCGATGCTCCCAATGGATCTTGCCTCTTTGCTTGAGGTCCAGGAATTCCCGCTTCTTGATATTCATCACACCCTTGGGGATGTGGTAGTCACGGAAGGTCTTGCGGAACTCTGCTCAAGATACACGATGGTCGACGATGTGCATGGCAAGATAGTTGGTCCATCACGTGCTGACGACACCCTAAAGTTGATGGGCAACAAAAAGGGCCTGCTTGTGGTCTACGCACCTGAGAAGAGTGAGCTTCTGCTCAATGGTACAGAGCCAGTGGTCCACATCAAGGGGATCCTCATCACGTGTGAAGGTAGACGGTTGAGTTTGGAGGCAGTTTGAATAGTTGTTGTGGCGTCTAGCTCCACCTCCTCCTTGAGGGCCATGTTGTGCACAAGAGCTTCAACAAGGCCGGTTTGTGCCTGACGATTTTGCTCGATTTGCATCAATACATCCGCAATGGTTGGCATTGGGGGTGGTGATGAAATGTTCCTGTTGGAGCCCTCGAGAAGGGTACTCTTGAAATTGTTTTGGCTCATCATCCTGTTAGTGACGACAAGGATGAAATAAAGATGAATGATAAATCTCCGATTTAGCGGAAATGGCATCGGTCGGATCAAGGCAAGTGATGCCCAATGAAAGCATCCTATGATAGGGAAAAATGCATGTTCAAAGATAAGGTGCAACAAAAGCATACATGTAGCCTAGCTCACTGCTCTCAATGCGTTCTGTGCAAGTGTTAGCAATTAGACCACAAGACTGGTGTCAGACCTTCCTTTCCACCACATTCCACACACAACACAATTTTCAACAACAAAATTGCACGCGATCCAGTAATCACGATCGTACTCTTAATAATTTTACAAATACATTACATTTAGGGGCATAACATCGCTAATTAATCATCCAAAAATTCACAAAAAAATAAGCTACACCCTATTACATTGTTCTTAACTCCAACTAACCTAGAACCACCCGCGATACGGAGTTCTAACAAAGTCCTCCGAGAATTCAACCAAAAGATGAGCATGAGGAGACACATGTCATAGGGAGCACTTGGGTGTCCAAGATGCTACGATTCACTAACCGTACACTACTTCTTCCTCACCTGCAAAACTCAACAAAGAAAGGTGAGTATGAAGGTACTCGTAAGATTTATTCTATAATGGGTATATATAATAACCTGACTCCAATGATCATACATTTGGGGATGCGTAGCAAGGAATCGGCTACAAGGTTAAATGAATTTATACGCAAAATTATTTTATCGACTCAAGGGTGTGAGCATCTACACATCTTAACATCTCATATCTTCCTATCATGAGATCATACCATAAACATAATTGTTACTCGATCATACTCCTCTCAACATAATTCACCACTAGCAACTTCCCAACATACCACATACATCCCAACATCGGAACTCTACGATTGATGCAGATGGATATAAGCATGCTCATAACCGATAGTACAACAATTCAAATTGATCTGACACCCTACAAGGGGTACATATTTACGTATATGACTCGGGTCCATCTACATGGCCCTCGAGACAACATTTCTCATATCAGGAACTACCCACTTGTATATGCCTCTATGGCACTGGGGTTACCACGAGAGTGTCCCGGACATCTCCATCTCCCCGCGCACCTTGCTTCTCCTCATCCCTTTTCTCTTACGCATCATAGGGTCGCAAGTCAAGCATTAGCACAATGTGTGATAATCGGCTTATTCGTGCATTTATTGAATATGTGGAAGTACGGAAAGTGCTTAAGCCAACAGCAAACAATGGTCGGTGCTTAATCGATGCAAGCGTTCTATTGCATTTGGGTTCCTCTCGTGACCTACCCCTAACACAGCCCATCTCGTCTCATCCTCACCAACTCATTCATCCCAAACTCATTTGCATTGTGAAATACATTTGAGTCCTATAGCTCACGAACGATGGGCATACCACCACTCGACTTTTACTGATGACCTATGCATTGCTAAGCATCTCAAATATCTTTTAAATTAGACATTAACATTGTTATACCCTGGTTATAAGTATGAGGATTATCAATAAATCAAGGTAGGAGCAATGCATCAACATAGGTCGTACCCACAAATCCTGACATTGACTCACTAATATGCACAGCATACATAAAGCGATAACTTACAAATTAGACACCACAAGATCCAAAGTAAAAGGTGAAATATGCTTAGATGCTTGCCTTGTTGCTCTGGCACTTCACTCACGTACACCTCTGGTTCGGTTTCGTCCTCGACCGCTTGAACTGTCGACGCGTCACCCTCTAAACAATGGAAGAACACATTGAATGAATAAACAAATGATGGAGATGAATGCTTATGATGTATGATTATGAACGAGATGCAATGTGCCGTGTTATGGAAACATTTTCAAAGCAATTGGGTTAAAAGAGGTTTGAATCTCGTATGAGACAACCTAAGGTCACAGGGTTCTGAGTAGCTGGCAGTCAGACTGGCCCAGGCGACGGTGACCTGGTGGTCAGACTGGACCCATGGCGATCAAACCACTGGATCTAGTGGTTAGACCGTCCCTAGTGGCGGTTTCAATCCTGACTATGGAATTTGATTGGAAATTTGACGGGCCAAGTCACAACCTGGTGGTCAGATTGACCCTAGTGGTGGTCATTCCGCTAGGCCTAGTTGATGACACGTCGGTGAGGTCGCCGGCAAAAGCTCCGGCAATGTCTTCGATCATAAAGGGTACCAAAACACTCTACAAGACTAAGGGAGTATTTCTTGGGGGTTTGGGCAACATGCATGAGGCCAAACTCGGGGACCCCATGAATGAAGTCTATGGCTAGGGTGGAGCTCGGGTCTAAACCAAATAGGGACCGGTTAGAGATCGGGAATGATGGGGAAAATGGTACGGGAAGTCTCACCTTAGCATGGAGAAGCTTTTTGGGGGTTGGCCAACTTCAGGGAAGCTTCGATTCGAAGATTAGGCTCTGAGGTGGTGATTGACATTGAGGTGGAAGAAGTCATGTGGAAGCATCTCCAGCGAAGAAGACGGCGGGAAGGAGCTCGGGGATGCCTTCAGAGAGCTCAGGGAAGTCCTCTCCATTGATCTTCGACCGTCGAGGTGGTCGAGGTGATCTCTCTATCTCTCTCCATTTGGTGCAGAGGAGTGTGTGAGGGAGTGAATGAATGAGAGAGAGCGAGTGAGAGTTGGTCGATGGCTTTAAGTGGTACCTCTATGCTCTAACAGTCAGACCACGGGGAATCCTAGCCAAACCACGGGCAGGACCCAGTGCTGATTGTCTTCTTTCTTTTCCTCGTTTCTTCCTTTTTCTTTTTCTTCTCCTTCCTAAATGACTTTGGGGGTCTTCCTATTTATTTTTAAACAATTTTCACTCATAATATATATGGTGGAAATGCGCACTGATCAACATCATAACATTTTTTAAAAAAAATTTAAATATTAAATCAAAATCAAACACATGAAGCATGATGTCATGATTCGTATGCATGCTTAAAGACTAGATTAGGGTTTTAGGTGTGACACTAGAAGTTCTTTTCTTGAGATGCGACCATGACATTATGAGCATTCATCTTTTTTTCTTATTAGCCTTGTCGGTTTTCTTGTTGGACTTGCGCTTCTCAGCTGACTTAGAATTCTTGACCCCTACGCTAGGATGAGGTAGCTTCTCCCCATTCTCGAGTGATTTGTTCCAAGCGACAGCTTTCGCAGTGGTTGCGTAGCGCTCAACCAACTCAAACAATTCTCTGACATTTCAAGGGGACCATATCACCATATCTTCAATCAACCTCCTGTCCCATACGCCTTATCGAAAGGTGCAAATGACTGAGGGGTTGGTGATCTCAAGGATCGTGTTTCTGATGTTGCTGAAACACTTGATGAAGTCTTGGAGCGACACCTTTGGTCCTTGTTAGAGTCAATGAAGACTGTTTTCTTTCCTAGGGTAGGCATACGTGCCCTAGAAGTTCGCCAAGAAAAGGTCACAAAGATTTTCCCAGGAGGAAACTTATTTTGGTTGGAGATTGGTCAGCCATGACTAGGCTGACCCTTCAAGAGCCATGTGGGGGGGGGGGGTAATTGGTCATGACCTTCTCATCTCCCCTAGCCGCCAGGATGGCTATCGTGTAGATCTGGAGAAACTTCATCGGGTTGGCACTTCCATTATATTTTTCAATTGTATCGGGTCAGAATCTACTTAGCCAACAAACTGATCTGAGTTGATGCATAAATGTCTAACACCCAGTAACCAAAGGGCTTCCCCTATAGCCATGCTCATTGCATCGATCGTCAGGGGTCAATCGGTCATGAACCTTGGATTTTTTTTTAGGCCTTTCGGCAGACACAACATCTTTCATCCTACCACGTTGGCTTCTGGGCATTCTGTATAGGCCCTAGAATGATGTCCCCATTGGGAATTATTAGGAGTCTTTTTAGAGGCACACCTCTCATGTCCTTTATATGAGGACGAATGTCAGCTACCCTAAGGTACTTGGTTCTTTTGGATTCAGGTGACTGAGGCCTCAACTTGAATTTGGGCACAGGTGATACACCAAGTTATCTCCTGCGTACAGCAAGCACCGGCGGGAGTTTCCCATCGACCTTGAAGGGGATTAAAGAGGAGCGCTCTCATGTGCTCGAGCTGTTGCACGATGTTGGATGCATACTGTCGGGCGTTGAACTGGCCAAATATGTTCTTACAAGTTAGAGTGACATCATGGTCTTTTCCCTGGTCACCGCTAGCGTTCTCGGGAGCAATTGCAGGAGGAGACACTTTGGTATTGGAGTTTTATGGAGGAACTCCCCCTATGGGTAGATTGCCACCGTTACTAGGGTTAAAAAAGCCATCCACAATCTTATCACCTACCTCAATGGCGTTGATCTCATGACACTCCTTGAAGTCATCGGTGGAAGAAGAAGAAGTGTTGAATTCGAAAAATCAAGGCTCATCCTCTAGGATCTCCCCATCATGGTCGTTGATTCTTTGGTAGGTGACACCACCGGGAGGGGGGACAGGTTTTGCTATTGGGTCTTTTGACCCCCCATCTTTATGATCACCTGGATGATCGTCTTGACCAGCCGAGTAATGAGTCTATCGGTCGCATGTTATTTTTGGAGATAGATTAATCTCTGTACCTCATCGAGTTTGACATAGACGTCGGGTCCAAAATCGTTGCAGGACTCAATATAAGTGGAACCCATGAGTGAAGAAGCGATACTTTCTTATGATGACTGATGTACTCATATCCCCACATATGGTGCCAGTTGTCGATGATCTGAAAATTACTGCCGATATATTTGAAGGTAAAAATAGGGATACATGTATGTCGCAGAAAGAGTATTGGATAAGAGACACATATTAATATAGGTTCGGACCTCCCAGAGGATAACAACTCTACGTCATGTATTGCCTTGATTATCTCATGAACAAATATTACAACAATGAGGGGGGGGGGGGGTCTAGTCCTAAGAGTAAAGGCGGATTATGTCATGTTCTTGGTTCTAAGTCCTAATCGGATGAAGAGGTTGTCTGTCGTGGATCTTCGAATGAGTATATGGTTTCTACTGACTAGGCTTGATCTAGGGTTTCATGACTTCAGGGATCTTGAAGGCGGGAGATGTTTTACTGTTGAAAGGCTCGTAGGCTTGTGTTGGCGTGGCTTGGATGTACCCCTCCCCTCCTTTTATAGTCGGGGTATGGTGGGCGTAAGCTACTCAGACTCGTCCCGAGCATACCTTCCTTGTATTTTAAGTCCTTTGGATGTCTAGGTGAGACCTGCCAAATATAAAGATAGCCTCCATATTGGATACGATTACCTACCCATCCACATGCCCCAGATACTCCATGGCGGTTACGAAACCACACTGGAACAAGTAAAGGGTACATGCAAAGTGGGTTTATCTTGTAGATATACCGTATTTATAGAATATATAATAAATAATTACATATCCTCGTTAGGGTGTTTGCTAAGTTCTTCATCTTCCAGAAGTAATTGGTTGTCGAGAGCTCCTTCTTCTTTGGATTGGTGAGTTGCATGCGTATCTGGACAACATGCGCCCACGATCGAGAGGCAAACATCCTCTCATGTGCTTCCCAGGCCTACCACACACTCATCATGTTCATGACATGCGATAGTTGTCTTATGTCAGTGAAGCAAAGATGCCACTGAGCACGATTTGATCGCAATTGAACCAAGACTTGTAGTCTAGATTCGCGATCTCACTTGCACCTTGAGTCGTCATCATACTAACAATTTGCTAGTTGCACTGTGTTGACGGCACGATCGATCCTGCTGATGATGTGCCGAGTTTGTTGACAATGATAGCGAGCAGTGCCCAAGCGACTAGGAAGATGAGCCACGGTGAAGAACTTGAGCAGTCGCACGGAGCGCTTTCCAAAAACCTTATTCGCCCTCTCCCAGTGCAAGATCTCAAGAGCGAGGGTTTCGGAGACCTGCTCTCCCATTCACTGGTGCACGCCAACGCTGGGATGGAATAGACTACAATAGTAGCACAACCGAGAGAGAAAGAGACAAAACCCTAACTCTTATATAGACTCACATAATGAGAGCGTTCTCAATTTTAAGGCTACTCTCAATTCGCAGTCTATGTTATACATGTACCTAATGAAGTGGGGATCCTTGCATATATAGGGAGAAAACCCTCACCTCTACCTCTATTAGCAATATGGTACTAATAGAGGGTGGGCTTCTACATGGGCGACATCTCCACAATATGGGCCTTTGAGATTTATTAGGAATTATTATATGGGCCGGTCCAATAATTCTAACAATCCCCCACCAGATCTCAAAGTCCCATAGAGAATTGGCAGTTTCCCACTATTGTTTGATATACCAGTGTTTCAGTGGAGACTGTTAAGTTGAACATACATATAGAGCATCAAGCTACACTCATTCACAACTTGAACAATGGACTATGCCTTGAATTGCAAGTTTGTGCAAACAAGTTTTACTTAAAATCATAACTGATACATAGCTGCTAGTAGGCTACCCCGCGGGTGGAGCATATAAGTCCTACTTTATGGTCTCTTTATGAGTTTACTAGAGATCACCCAAATCTCATAGACTGCGACCAACAGTCAGACTCATATAAGTGTGTTCTTTCAAGAATGCCCTGTAGGTCAGTATTTTAGCTACTTAAAGCCAACATAACACATTAAGGCAATAGCCAACCTACCTTACAGACCTATAATAGTATTGCATCTTCACTTGAGTGGGTCAAATAACAAAGGTACTCCCCTTCAGTTAGACCAATAGCTTGTTCCTCCCAGGTCCTAATTCACAGGATCTCCGATCACATAGGTTGGGTTACCACTATGATATAACTCACATGGGTCTCATACCCATCTCCTTCGATGCATTATCTATCACACTCTGTGATAGTCCCTTTGTAAAGGGATCTGCCAGATTCTTAGCTGTTTGGATATAATCCAAGGTTATCACTCCAGAGTTTTATATTTCTTGACAGACTTCAATCGTTTCTTTACATGCCTTGAGGACTTGTCATTATCCTTAGAACTGTTTACTTTGATAATAACCGTCTGATTATCACAGTTCATAAGGATAGCTGGTACTGATTTCTCAACCACAGGTAAGTCCATCAACAACTCTCGCAGCCATTCTGCTTAAACAGTGGTTGTGTCTAATGCAGTGAGTTCTGCTTCCATAGTTGAACTTGTCAAGATGGTCTGTTTGCAAGACCTGCATGATACAGCAACACCACCTAGAGTGAATACATATCTACTTGTGGTGTAAATCTCATCAGCATCATATATTAAATTTGAATCACTATAACCCTCCAGTACCGATGGGTACCCGAAATAGTGAAGACCATAACTCATAGTACCAATCAAATAGTGCATAACTCGCTCAAGCGCATGCCAATGTTCATCACCCGAGTTAGAAGTAAAGCGACTTAATTTGCTCACAGCCAATGAAATGTCAGGCCTTGTAGCACCAGCTAGATACATGAGTGATCCAATAATCTAAGAGTATCTTAGTTGGTTCCTACCATTCTTCTTATTCTTTTGAAGTATCACGCTGGGATCATAAGATGTTGGAGAAAGCTTGCTATCCTAGTAGCCAAAGTGGCTCAAGACTTTCTCAATATAATGAGATTGTGTAAGAGTAATCTCATTCTCTCCTTTGATTAACTTGATGTTTAAGATTATATTAGCCTCACCCAGATCTTTCATATCAAAGCTTTGAGATAAGAAAGACTTGACCTCATTAACCACGTCAAGGTTTGTCCCAAATATCAGTATGTCATCAACATACAAGCACAATATAACTCCCTCACCCCTATCATGGTGATAGTACACACATTTATCTGCCTCATTGACCGAAAAGTCTACAGATGTTAAAGTTTTATCAAACTTCTCATGCCATTATTTAGGAGCTTGTTTAAGGCCACACAAGGAATTCAACAAGTTACACACCATGCCTTCTTGACCTTTTACTACAAATCTATTAGGCTGTTCCATATAAATGTCCTCATCCAACTCTCCATTAAGGAAAGCTATCTTAACATCCATCTGATGAACGATGAGACCATGTGAGGCAGCTGAGGAAAGTAGCACTCGGATAGTAGTCAATCTCGCAATAGGTGAATAAGTGTCAAAGAAGTCTTCACCTTCCTTTTGGGTATAACCCTTGGCCACAAGCTGAGCCTTATACTTTTTAATAGTACCGTCGGGCCTAAGCTTCTTCTTGAACACCCACTTGTAACCCACAGGTTTGCAACCATATGGTCGTTCTATGACCTCCCAAGTCCCATTTGCGAGGATGGAATCCATTTCGCTCCGAACAACGTCCTTCCAGTAGTCTGCATCTGGAGATGCAAACGCTTCTAAAATAGACTTGGGAGTATCATCCATAAGATATACAGTGAAATCATCACCAAAAGACTTTGTAGTCCTTTGTCTCTTACTCCTCCTAGGAGCATCACTGTCATCCTTCTCAGGATCTTGCTCATATGTCTGTTCAATAAACTCAAGAGGTGGAGTAGGTTAAGAAATTATCTTAGAAGATAGTCTAGACATGCTATGTAAATCTTTCATGGGATATATGTGCTCAAAAAATGTTGCATCACGAGACTCCATCATTGTATTGACATGCACGTCAGGTACCTCAGATTTAACCACTAAAAACCTATAAGCAATGCTCCGATGAGCATATCCCAGAAAGACATAATCCATTGTTTTAGGTCTGAGCTTGCACTTTTTAGTTATTGTTACATTAACTTTCATCAAGCATCCCTAAGTGCGCAAATAAGAAAGTGATAGCTTTCTCTCTTCACATTCTTTAAATAGGGTTTTCTCCTTATCCTTGAGAGGAACTCTATCCAGGACATGACATGAAGTCAACAGAGCCTCCCCCACCATGCCTTAGATAATCCCGCAGTGTCTAACATGGCATTAACCAAGTCATTCAATATGCGGTTCTTCCTTTCGGCAACCCCGTTTGATTGAGGTGAATAGGAAGGCGTCCTCTCATCAATAATCCCATGTTTCTCACAGAATAAGTCGTAATCACTAGAGAAATACTCTCCACCAAGATCCGACCTAATTCTTTTGATCTTTCTCTCTAGTTGATTCTCAACTTCTATCTTATAGATTTTAAAGTGATCTTTTAAAGTGATCTAGAGCCTCATCTTTAGTTTTCAACAAATAAATATAGCAATATCTAGTCGCATCATCAATCAAAGTCATGAAATATCTTTGTCCACCCTTCGTCAACACACCATTCATCTCACATAGATCTGAATGAATAGTTCTAGAGGTGCCAAATTTCTCTCTTCGGCTACCTTGTAGGGCTTACTAGGTTGTTTTGATTGCACACAACTATGGCACTTAGAACCTTTGACTATGAAAAAATTTGGAATTAAACTCATGCTAGAAAGTCGAGTCATAGAACCAAAATACAAATGACATAATCGTGAATGCCAAATACTAGCATCATCATTAACATTGCCACAAATATGGTTCACAGACTTATTGCTGAAATCAAAAAGGGAAAAACGAACAGGCCTCCGCACTCATAGCCTTTAGCAATAAATTATCCATGCTTTGACACTACTACTTTATTGGACTCTAACACCACCTTAAACCCATCTCTACAAAGAAGGGAGCCACTAACTAGATTCTTGTTCATTATAGGGACATGATGCATGTTCCTCAACCGCACGATCTTTCCCGAAGTAAACTTCAAATCTACCATGTCAACACCATGAACAGAAGCATGTGACCCATTTCCCATTAGGATGGAAGAATCATAGATGACCTGATAAGAAGAGAACATTTAGATATCAACACACACGTGAACATTGGCCCCTGTATCGATCCACCAATTAGTAGACTAAAATACTGAAAACACTGAAGGTAATTTTCATACCCTGCAGCTCCATTTTCAGCTTCGCCAATGGTCACCACATTAGTAGTCTTTGAGTTCTACTTTTGTGGAGCCTTGCTTCCCTTGCGGTCTGGACAATCCATGATGAAATGTCCAATCTCACCGCACACAAAGCAAGGCAGTTTTGCCGTGTTCATCTTCTTCTTCTTGAAGGTGGTAGTTTTGTTTGGCTTATTATATGTCCCTTTGTTCTTGTTGTGGAATGGCTTTTGCACCATATTGGCGTTAGGCTGTCCCTCGCCTCCTTTTAGACTTACATCCTTAGCCCGAGCTTTATCCTCGATATCAAGAGACGCGATCAAACTCTCAACAGTAATCTCTTGTCTCTTGTGCTTTAGAATAGTGACAAAGTTTCTCCACGAAGGAGATAACTTGGCAAAGATGCCTCCAGCCACAAACTTGTCAGGTACATTGATTTTGAGGAGTTTGAGTTCCTTCATGATGCACTAAACCTCATGAGCCTTCTCGACTACAGAGTCATTTTCAACCATCTTTTAGTCATGATATTGCTCCATGATATACAGTTCACTTCCTGCATCTGATGCACCAAATTTCACATTCAGTGTATCCCACAACTCCTTCGTGCTTTGTATCTGCATGTACACATCACAAAGATGGTCACCAAGAACGCTAAGAATGCATCCTACAAAGAGTGTATTGGCATCCGTGAATGCTTTTTCCTGCTCAGCAATAAGTATTTCTTCCGGCTTGCCATTAGCCACCCAATAGGCATTCATAGTTGTTAGCCATAGAGTGACCTCGACTTGCCATCTCTTAAAATGCACACAAAAAAACTTGTCTGGCCTCAGTGCATCAACAAATCCAGTCATTAATAAACCTAAGTGCCTACAATAAGGTTTTTGGATTGTTAAAAAATAAGGCACATTTAGGTTTAGTTTAATCCATAAATAATTCATTAGCAGAAACTGATAAACCGATATGATCATATTATCAGAGCATAATATAGACATGTGTACGAAAGCACAACATATGACTCACGTAACATGGTTTTTACGTACTGGTCCAGCGTTGTGGAGGTTCCTGAAGATGTTGGTTGCACTGTGTTGACGGCACGATCAATTCTGCTGATGACGCGCTGAGTTTATTGACGATGACAACAGGTAGCACCCAAACGACTAGGAAGATGAGCCGTGATGAAGAACTTGAGCAGTCACGCGGAGCGCTTCCCAAAAACCTTATTCACCCTCTCCCGGTGCAAGATCTCAAGAGCGAGGGTTTCGGAGACCTGCTCTTCCGTTTGCCGGTGCACGCCGACGCCAGGATGGAATAGACTACAGCGGCAGCACAACCGAGAGAGAATGAGGCAAAACCCTAACTCTTATATAGACTCACGTAATGAGAGCATTCTCAATTTTAGGGCTACTCTCAATTAGCAGTCTTTGTTGTATGTGTACCTAATGAGGTGGGGGTCCTTGCATATATATAGGGAGAAAACCTTCCCACCTCTACCTATATTAGCAATATGATACTAATAGAGAGAGTCTCAACATAGATCACCTCTCCACAATATGGGTCTTTGAGATTTATTAGAAATTATTACATAGGTCAGCCCCAATAATTCTAACAAGAATCTCATCCGATCCCTTCATGTTATATATGCCAATTAGAGATATAGAGTTCGTTTGAATTGACCATAGCTAAAGATGCCCAAGTGGGCCAGGTCAAATGGATCGGCACGAGGCACGACCATTCTGGCCCGACCCAGGCACAGCACGACACGACAGCTGACAGGCCAGGCCAGCATGACACGACGACTTGGGTCGTGCCTGGGCCAGAGCCACGGCACGACGGGCCGACACGACACAGCCTGTTTAACTATTCATATTTTTTAGTATTTTATATAATTTGTCTAGATCTAATACTATATAGGATATGTGGTGGTAGTGTGTTTGACTCACAAGTAGAAGGTCGGGTGTTCGATTCTGAGTGAAAGCAAGTTTTTGTGATTTTTTCCACGGGCTGACGGGTTGACGAGCCAAAAAAATCATCGGGCCTACCGTGCCGCGTGCCAGTACGATACGGTACGGTCCGGTCTTAAATGGACCATGCCTGGGCTGAGTCGCGGCACGTGGGCCAGCACGACACGACCCGTTTAGCTAATGAGCCATGCCTAAATGGGCCATGCCTCAATGAGCCCATGCCGTGCCGGGCCGAGCCGCCCATTTGGCCATATCTGACCACAGCATCAGCTATTGCCACACGTCCTACAGGACTCGATTCAAAACTAGTTTATATCTATATGATATCTATCTCTAGCTCCTAAACATATCAACTCTGCGATAACAATTCGATCAGGTCACGCGCTAGCTATTCAAACTCACGCTATCTTAACACTCCAAAGCAGGAACATGGCTTCTCCAAACAGGACTTCAGTAGGAGCGAAATCAAAATTGCTCCAGGGCGGTCTGCAGATTTTGTGCATCTGTCTCCAAGATAATTCGACCATGGATTTGCTGAAGCTTAGTAAGTAGTAGTAACTTAATATAAGACCTGAAGGATCTCTCTTGTGTGAGCCAAATTGAATGGCAATGATGGACATCTTTAAGTGATATCTTAGCGAAAAAACAAAGTTGCTGCTCTTTTTAGAAAAAAAAAATGCTCAAAGAATACCAAAGCGACAATCTATCATGGGCTAACGCCATTGAATTGCAGTTGATCCATCGCTGCCAAACTTCCATTGAACACAGACTCGACAACCTATTTAGACAGGTCACGCATAATAAAACGAAAAAGAAACGTAAAGTGGAATAAGCCAGGTGGTCCCGTGTCAAAAGCCAGCAAATATGGTCTCAGAAAACGAAAAGCCAACAAATATTTGTCCATCGAGGCACGGCATATTGGTCCCAATTTCGACGTCCAACTGTTTGATCAGAGCAGAGAGCCTGTTTCAGCCGTTCAGGCAAAGGTCATTTTTTACAGCAGCTCCTCATCCACTTGTGAAGCAAAAAGCAAGCGAAGAAAGGAACTCTTCGTGTCCAATATTTCATGAGACGACTCATATGTTTTGTCCAATAGTTCATGAGACGACTCATGAATGGCAGCCAGATGAAATGACAGAATGGTATAGAAACCAACTTGCCAATCAAAAGGCTTGGTACTCACTACATGCATCCTTCACGAAGAGGCAATCGCGACGTACACGCTACACCAGCGCAATTCGATGAGATGCATCGCAGCCTACCAAAAAATGCACTCGTTTGAGCAACCACTTCAAGGTACAGTATCATGTAGCTTTCTTTCTACTCGATGGAAAGCTTCAATTTCATTGCTTCACTCTGTCAGCAAGTACTTCCGAACTTCAATTTCATTGCTTCACTCTGTCAGCAAGTACTTCCGAATTCTAGATGCAAAGGATCATGGCGTCAATTGCGCCTCTTATCTCATAACTCGTAATCATATATATGATTTCTAGCTCTTAATATGAACAGAATCAACTGTGAGCGAAAAACAAGCTGAAAGAAGAAGCAATAACAACAAACGGACTGTTTATATTGCACCATTCAGTAAACACAAAACTTGGAGCAAAACCGTTACACGAGATGAGGAGTTCTCTATCGTACCAGGGGCCGCCTTACCTGCATTGCACATCACATGATCCGACAAACTAGCAAGCAACACGAAAGAACTGGGACTCCATGTAACTGGTCTTATTTATCATTAGACAAAGTATAGGTGTATTTTAAAAGCATCATTGTCTTGCTCATCTGTATGTAGACACATTTTACTGTCCATACTACAGGCTACAACCTTTCCCGAAAGCAGAAGTCGATGGCTGTACACGTTTCTCACACACAAGAAGAACCTCAGCAAGCAAAGATGTCTTTTCCTTTGAAGCAGTTTATAGAAAAGGAGTGGATGTGCCTCATTGAGCAGCTCTTGGTGCTGCAGGGAATAGGAAAAATTAGACTCATCCAGAAAAAACTGGACCAAAATTATGGAGCAAGTCACCATCCAAGCTCTGCAAAACAAGGTTCAAAAGGTTGAGAGTACAACAGTAGGTACCTAAGTTAACCGCCTCAGAGCTTTTCATGAGACGAAGACGCTGGCAGGTCTCCACAAACATCCTGTAGAGAAATTAGGGAGGTCAGAATCAACTTGAAGACCTGGAGTCAACTTTTGAGAGAACATTTTGCTAAAAAAAAAATTATAACATATCTTTCAAGTTATCTCTGTTCCTGTGATGCTCTGATTTTGTTGAAATCTTACTAAAACATGTACAAGGAAAAGTAACAACTAATTTAGGTTTGACCATGTTCCTACTTCCTAGATAGGAATCAGATCTCCTACAGGCTTATGCAAGTAATAACGTAGAGGGAATCTAAGTTAGTCAAAAGATATTATGAAAAGTGGAAGGAAATACAACATGAGATATGAGCACAAACAAACAAAACCATTAGCATTTAACCTTAACCTAAAAGGTTATATGCCCATAACAAGCAAGCAGTACCCTCATCCAAAGCAGCTTATCGTAACCAACTTGATTCTTTTATATCTGTGCTCATGCTTATCTAAACTTGATTCTTTTATACCTATGCCCATGATTATCTAATTGTGAAGGGACAAATACATCAAAGCTGTTCAGCCAGTCAGTTACTTGAGAAATAAGAAAAAGAAAGTTTGTTGAGCCCACTAATGTAAGAATAGCACATGATGAAAGAAGAATCAACAAGGGAACAACTATGATTGAGCAACTGGACACTAGATTGAAATTTCCAAAGGGAGGCATTAGTCAAAATTGTTAACTGTCACGGACAATTTCCCATTCTCTGCCCGCCCTTACAAAGTTAATTAAATTGAGTTAATTAATTATTTGATGCATTCAGCAAATAAGGGAAAACATATTGCTTTTAGAACACAATTTAGTAACTAGCATAGATTGCATTTTCTAACTGGTCTTGTTTCCACCGTTGTTAGGTTTTCAGGGGTTAGAAAAATGAAATAGCTAACTGCCCTCTTATGGAAATGGAATATAGGCTTCCAGGCTTTATTGGGCTGCTAATAATTTCATCTCAAAATTTATTAGGTTTGATGTTAGAAATCTATTGGAAGAGGCTCCAAAATTCACAAGGTAAATAAGCGTACAAGTTAAGAATAATTCTTGCAGGTCATGGGATCCAAGACTAATAAATACTAGTATGATCCAACAAACAAACCAAGTGATATCTGTAACAGTGGAAAACAATGAGCAACCTCATGATTCCCTAACTAGTGAAGGAAACTTTGCCCGCTAACAATCACAATATCCAACTGAGGGGATTAATCCCTATTTCCCGTAGTTGTATGCTATGCTACCAAGTACCACCTACCGGATCGATCATTAGCTGAACTTAAATTAACTACTTTCCCCGCAAAAAACCTCAAATTAACCCCTGAAAGGCACCAAAAGCTCTAAATTTCCAGACCTCACATGTCATCGCACTCTGATCCAACAGTGAGCCAATCCATGAACCTAATTATGAGCTGCCTAAATGATCTTAAACAACATGAACTAGTGCTAAAAGAACAACACGAGTTGCTGACTTGCAGCTGCGGATTTAATAACGAGGAAGGCGGTCAAATCAAAACTCACCTCCAGGGGACGTCTCCGACGAGCATCCAGTCGCCGTCCTTATCCTCGTACGTCAGCACGTACTCCGTCCCGCTCACGACGTCGACGAGCTTCATCTCCTCGTTCCCCACCCTGCCTGCATATCCACCCACCCACCAATCCAACCATCAAACACCCCGAAATGATCTGCCAGCCAACCAGTAGTCAACAGCAACGCAAGGCATGCACGAGCGGCAAGCTTAGATGCACTCACGGACGGTGAAGTGGGAGATGAACTTGTCCTGGAGCGCTGCGAGCAGCTGTTCGTAGCCCGTGTACGCCTCGAGGTCCACCTTGCGCTGGTACGGCGCGCCGGCCACGGCCACCTTGACGAACTTGCCCCTGGGGAGAGCGTTCCTCCGGTTCCTGCTCACCGGCGGCCACCCCACCACCCGCGCCCTGCACCAACACGAACGGATCAATCAGACCCAAATCGACCCCGAATGAACCCCCACGAGTCCCTCAGCATGTGAGCGTGCGCTTGCGTACTTGGGGGAGGGGGGAGCGTCGGATGCGGCGGCGGCGGCGCGGGGGGAGCTGCGGTCGACGGGGTCAGAGGTGGAGGCACGCTTGCGGGCGGTGTCGGAGCCCGGGAGGCGGAGGGTGAGGGCCGTGTCCTCGAAGTCGAGCCCCAAGGAGGCCGCGGAGGACTCCGTGGAACTCCGCGCTGTCACCTCCGACATGGTCCGCGGCGGCGGTAGCGGTAGCGGCGTGGCGGGTTTGGTCTGGTTGGTAGCCTGGCTTCGGTTGCGGCGGGAGGCTTCTCTCTCCGTCGGTAAGGTGGGGGCGGCGAGACGAAAGCGGGAGGAGGAGGAGGAGGTTATAGGCAGGTGCGGTCACCGGGCTACCGGTCGCCGGGGTTTAATCCGTGGGCGACGGCCAGTGAAGTTGCGACAAGTGGCGCTCCGGCTCGAGATAGTGGTTTTAGAGGCAGTTTCTCGTGACACCACCTTGGTTAATGCTAATATTGCACCTGGGTCCAACTTGTGGTCTCGAATGTATCTTCATGCTAGCAGCAGCGGACCTAGAGTAAAAATAAAGACTCCTCTTATTTTTTTTCTCTTCTTTTTTTTCTTCTTCTCCTTCTATATCCAAAAATTAAAAAGATGTTTTGGGGGCATCACTATCTTGTTCCTTGCAGGTGCCATCAGCATGATCCTTTTCCAGTATCTCGCGAATAAATGTTATTATTTCTATATAGCTTCTATGTAGGCCCTCTATCCCTGAGTGGATCCGCCTCTGCGTGTGTATTAAGTGTATTGATAGCGCCAACTATAAGTACAAATGAAGAAACAATATATTACTCATATTAGTACAAATGCTTTTGAGAAATATGTATACCAGTATACTACTCCCTTTTATGATATTTTATCCATTAGTATATAATCCAGGAAAAATAATACCGTATAGAAACATGTCACTTCCCCCCTATTCTTTTTTATCTATGTTTCTCATTTGCTGATGGTCTAATACTATGCCGTAGGTAGTACAGTAGTAAGAGTCGGAATACTGAGAACAGGCGAGGTCGTATATACGTGAAAACGCACCCTCTTTGCCAACGCCGTGCCGAACGTTTCCATCTGTGGGCCCGCGCTGCCGGACTGCCGGTTGGCCACCCAACCGCTCGACCCCGCACGACCGCAACCCCATCCGCTCACCCCGTCCCCACCACCCGATCCTAATCCGACGACCCTACACCCGTCAACGGATAACGGGCAGCGACCCGGTAGCGCGTAGCGTACCCCGGGCGGGAAAGCGTGCGGGTCGGATCGTGGGGGCAGGCGATAACGCGGGGCGCGCGTGGGCGAGGCGGGCTGTCGGGGATCTGTCCCCCCGCCCCTCGGGCCTGTACCCGATTTGATTTCGTGGAGCATCTTGCGTGTTTGATTTGGTTGGGCCTGTGGACCGGATCGCTTTCCGCTGCCGCACGCACGGGGAGGAGAGAGGAGCGCGACGCCTGCGGCCGCGGCTCAGTTGCCGCCGGCGGGCAACCCAAGCAACGGAAAAAGCGTCGGACTCTTGGAGAAATCTTCGACCTGTCACTCGATTTAATGTATATATCTCTCCCCATCCTGTACTTCCAGTATTCATTTAGCTCCTTCATCTCAGGTATCGAGAAATTGTCAAGACGTAGATAGTAAGTCATTCTGTGACTAGCGACTAGCGACGATGACTAGACGGTCATGATTTTATACTGTAGCAACAAAAATACAAACATATATATTTTTAAGTGAGATTTGAGCCTACCTTCCAAAAACAGAAATGCAACTTCATTCATCCATTGCCCTCTAATCAGTACTCATCATAACACAAAAGAAGCATAGCAGTGCACACACCACACACAAGGAGAAGATGTTCAAGTTGCGGGTACTGGACCAATGGCTGAGCCAACCATGGCAGCCGTCTGAGGGGAGTAGAGCTAGAGCGTAAATCCGATGAAGGAGGATGATACATAAATCCGGGGAAAACAGCTAGTATTTGTCCACGATAGGGGGTTTGCGGAGCGAAGGGGTGATGGTGTAGGTGCAGGCGACGGCGTGGGCGTGTCAGTAGGCGATGACTCAGGCATAGCCGTGGGCTTAGGCGATCGGCTACGGCAGGGGAGCAGGCGATGACTCAAACGAGGGCGCAGGTGTAGGAGCAGGAGGCTGCAACTGGCGACGCTGCCACAGATGAGAGGAGAGAGTCGAGGTATAAATGAGGAATGGATGGATTGGATTAGGTTTTGTGCGGTACAGGGAATAGTTTCGGGACCAAAATCTGCAAAACAATCCTCCCACATGGACCCACCAGGTGCCAAACTCTGCATCGTCAAGACAACCGCCTAGTCATGCGTAAAGCCGACTAGTCGCATCCAGTCATCGTCTAGATTCACTGGCCAGTATGTCTTTGACCAGAGTTGATCGTCTAGACGGTCTAGCCATTTAGAGTTGTGTCTAGGCCCTAGATCGGACGTTGAGGCTTTGACTAGCGACTAGTCATCGTCTAGACACGCTAGACGATAGTCTACGTGAACATTGGAAATTATGTAAAAGAAATTAACGATGAATAATGGATAGTCACTATATCTAGATACTACATGTGTTTCCGTAATTTTCAGGGCATATCTTTATCTTTAAGAAGGGGATCTTTGGAAGAAAAAACCACCCATAAGTACCCAAGACGTTCTGTAACTGAGAAGGTTTATCTCCAAGAAAATAAAGGAGGAATCCAAAGGACGTACAACACCCTCATATATATATACGGAGCCATGAGACCCTGCGGAGCCATGGGCAAGACAAACCAAAACAAGCGACTAGAAGCTAACACAAGCCAAAGAGGAAGTCGCTGACTAGGTTTAAATCCATCTAGACTAGCTACACCCTCTTGTAACAGACTTATATCAATATGAGACAAACATGACGCAGGGCTATTATCCTCAGGGAGGCTCAAACCTGTCTAAAAACTCATGTGCGTTCCTCTTGTGATTCGTCTACTCAAAGCATCCTCTAATTTTTCAACAAGTTTGTTAGATCGGCGATTCACCAATCATTGATAGCTGACGCCGTCTGTGGGGATCATGGAAAAAGGTGTTGAAGAATCTACACACGAGATGCCATCGACATCACCCAAAGCTTCGTCAAAAACTAGTTTTTCAGATAAGGGGTTCTACAACAAGTTTACCTCTCTTTCTGACAAACCGGTGATCAATTAGTTAGATTTCAACGACGTACTTTCCGGCGATGACTCAAGTGACGTGGTAAGTCGATTTATGGATCAATGCGCTAAAGATTACGGCATCGAGTTCGAACCACTCAGCTGCCAAAACAACTGTGAATGTCCAATTCACATCAAGTTGAGATCTATCCTCGCAATTTCTGGCAACATGGATTGTCAAGATATCAACCCGGAGCAATCCGATGAAGCATCCATGATGGATCTAGATACCTCATTTAGCAGAGATTACCCTCGAGAAGTTTTTGCCATCGGAGACGGGGGGTGATGATCTGGGTCATCATGACGGCAACCCCGCAAACGGTCAGTGTCCTCTGGCCCCGACTATAGGGAATGGTCAGCCTCAGGCGGGCGCTCCACCCCAGGTCCTTAACAGGGCACTGGTCTTAAAATCTCCTGAACATCAATAGGGTGCTGACCGCTTCAAGTCCGCAACTGCCAAGAGGATTCTCCTTCTGTGAGAGGCCCTCATGCGCCTTCTGACCACAGATTTGGCTACCCCAACTGGCAAGGATTGGATGAACTCGGCAGTAGACTTAACAAAGGAGATCATTCTCTAGTCTGAGAACTCTCAGCTGGCCCTAGCTAGAAATAGTACTAATTATGGCAGGCCAGACAATCTCCCGTCACAAGAAGCATCGGACCCGGAGAGGCGTAACCCTAGGAACAAGGCTTAACGGGATGGCAATCGGGCAAACAACCGCTGACGGACCTCACCTGATGAGGACATCACTCTTTCGGATACACACACACTGAGTATTCCTCCAACAATAGGTCCATTGACACGAGCTCGTGCACGTCAACTAAATCATGAGGTGAGCTCGTTCCTTAGTGTTCCTTTATATTTTGATGAGGATGGGATGCTACTGAATAATTGTGATATATTGCTACTTAGGAACACGGGAGAAGAACAGCAAGGGCGCCCAAGCCAAGGTGGAGGTCCAATCCAGTTCGAGTCCGTTTCGGAGTCCAGGACCAGTCCGCACTAAAATCGTCGCCCAGGACGCATACGGACTCCGTTTCTGACGTTCTGCACATGGTTAGAAAGCTAAGGAGATAAGCTTTCCAACGGGACTGGTCCCATATCCAAATTCTTTCCGAGTCAATGGAAATCGTCGAAACAAGTGGACGTCCAGAATCTGTCAGAGTGCTGCGCCACCATCTTTTGGGCCGTTGACCCGTGTATCGTGTTGGAGTCCATTAGGGACGCGTCCAGGGGTCCTTGGCCGACCCTAATCCTTTATATACAGTAGCCGCCGCCCTAATTAGGGTTGGGTTTTGCTTAGATATTGATCTACACACAGTTGTGAGATTTTCGCTCTTGTTCCGGACCGACTAGGCCGCCGCAAGTGTTTGTGGAACCCCAACTTCGAGTGCTTGAATTCAATTCGCAATATTTCAGATTGCATCTTCTATGTTCTTGCTTGTGTTCTCGATACGCTTGCAGGGATTGAGCCTTCTTGGTGAGGTCAACCGCGCGACACGGTTGATAACCAACGGAGCTGTGGTGTAGTGATTGCAAGGGAGACGATCTGTTCGGGTCGAAGCCTTTGGATCATCAACGTCGAGTTCTCCACCCACCGACTTATCGCTACCTATCGGAAGATCAGGCCAACATAACTCATCAACTGGTATCAGAGCTTCAGGTTGCCCGTTAGGTAATTTTGTTTTCCCCTTTAGATTAGTCTGTTTTTCATTACCTAGAGTCCAGAAAAAGCCAAAACAATTCCGTCAATTTTCGCTGCCCTAGAACCGTTTGTGCCTTTGCAATTTTTGTTTTCAGTTACGCGTTGTTGAGTTTGTGTCCGTGGTCGAGTCTTGTTGCTGGTTTTAGAGTCGTGTTCTTGGTCTTTAGTCAACGCTCCATGCTGTTTTGATCACGCCGCTATCCCATCGCCACCATCCCCACCAACAAGTCGAGCCACCACATTACTCGATTTGCCACCGCGAGCCGCCTTGTGTTACTTTCTGCCACGCCAACTCTAGATAGGTCGCAAGCCGCATTGTATCAATTGCCCTGCCACCGCTGCCATCCTTGTTCATCTCACGATCCTATTGCTTGCAATACCTTAAAGAGGTCAATTTCTGCAAGAGTTGCTTGAAAAAAAACCCTAACTCGACAGGGGTTCAGTAAAACGTCCATAACTTTCTCATACGGACTCGGAATCAGGGAAATTTTTTTTTCACGGACATCTACAGAAAAAGTTACATCCGTTGCTTTCTGGCTTTGCCAGATTCTGCCAAAATTTTTTTCCCAAATTCGGCTAGGAAGATTGCGTATTCGAGCCGCGAAGTTTCCGCACGCTTTTCAGAGAACGTGCTTGATTTTCTATAGGCCACATCTTGCATCCGTTTGAGCTGAAAATTTCTGTGGTTGTTGCTTGTGTGCTCCTAGTTCAGAAAAAAATATCAGAAAAATACGAAGAAATTTTTTTTTCGTGATTCCTACTAGTGCTAAAAGACAAAAAAGATGAGCACATAGAGAACACCCAGATCATTGTGCTATTTGCTGTGTCTTTCTCTGATCATCCTGTTTAACTTTGTTTCAGCTGTTGTGCTAGGACTAGAGACACGTGATAGACCAGCAACTGTGATTCATACTTTGGACACTTATTTAGCTTTGCTCTTCTGATTACAATTATTGCTAATCCTTGCTACCATATTATGCCTTCCAAGCTCCACCTCCTTTGATCCGAACAGGTTCACTCTTGCAATTATCCCACGCTTCCACGGTTGTTCCTCCTTGCTGCGTTGGTAAGAACATTTGTAAGAGCGTGGTAAGACACTTGCGTGTGTGTGATTCCACCTTCCACAACCTAGTAGTTGATAGGGATAATATTTATTGTCCTTTGTTTTCTACTAACCATGTCAGGTGATGGCTCTCCATCGGATTTTAAGGATTGTGTGTCCAAGGAAGAACTCAACAAAGCCTTGCAGGATCATACTAGGCTATTGACAGACATTAGAACAAGCATTGCTAACCTCGTCACGCGAGTCAACGACCTTGAGTTGCGACAGCCACCACAGGATGATGACCATTCACATGATGATGATGATGATGATGATGATACTAATGATGGTGACCAAGAAGATGGTGAGGTTTTTGTTGGGCAAGATGCGCGTGCTGAGCAACGTCCTCATGCTGAACAATTACGTCGTGGCCAACAACAACGTCGTCAAGGTAATGGAGGTAATAATGTTAATCGCAACGGTCGCGATGATCCTTATTCTAAGATTAAGTTTTCAATGCCTCCTTTTGATGGTGCATATGATGCTGATGCTTATTTGAATTGGGAAATGACGGTTGATCAAAAGTATAGTTCTCATATGGTTCCTGAAATGCATAGAGTTAGACTAGCCACTTGTGAGTTCACGAATTATGCTATTATTTGGTGGAATGGTCTAGTTTCTAGTGGCTTAGAATCTGAATCATGGCCTAGACTAAAGCGTGCCATGCGCAATAGATTTATTCCTCCTGATTATACACGTGAATTGAAAAAGAAATTGCAGCGCTTAAATCAAGGTTCTAAATCTGTGCATGATTACTATCAAGAGCTTCAAATTGCTATGCTTCGTTGTAGTATACAAGAGGATGATGAGGATACCATGATTCGTTTTTACTCCGGGTTGAGACGTGAAATTCAGGACCTTGTTGATTATAAAAATTACAATACTACCAATAGGTTGTTCCATTTTGCTATCTTGGCAGAAAAAGAACTACAGGGTCGACAACAGGTGCAGAAATTGCGGAACAATTTTGGGAGTACATCTACTTCACGAGTACCACCGGGACAAGCAACAACATTCCCTTCTACATCTACACGATCTGCTGCCCCCTCCTCCAACACTCGGGCGCGTTCAGCAGGAGCACCACAACCATCACGCGAGGTGAGTAATTCTACTGTTTCGCAGGATCCAATGCCACGCTCTTCTTCAGGTGCAGCTACCACGGGTCGTACAACGGGCATTGTGTGCCGTCGCTGCCAAGGTATTGGCCGCGTCATGAAGGATTGCCCAAGCCAGCGAGCATACTCCGCAATAGCAGATGGTGGATATGTTAGTCATAGTGATGTCGAGGAAGAATATGCATTTGAAGCTAATCTTGCAGCCGATCATGACATGGATAGTGAGGGGGAGGAGATTAGTGGTACCGCTGCCATGGAGAGTTATGCAGCACGCACCTTCATTGTGAAGCGAGTTTTGAGTTCTCAAATGGGGCAAGCGGAGCAGCTACAACGCCATAATCTATTCTAGACATTCCTCATTGTCAAAGATGCATGTGTTCGTACCATAATTGATGGCGGGAGTTGCAACAACCTCTTGAGCTCCGATCTTGTGAAGAATCTTTCTTTGCCAACACGTGCACATCCTCATCCATACTACATTCAGTGGTTCAATAACAGCGGTAAGGTTAAGGTAACACAATCTGCGAGAGTACATTTTTCTGTTGGTTCCTACCATGATTATGCTGATTTTGATGTAGTGCCTATGCAAGCATGTTCACTTTTGTTAGGCCGTCCTTGGGAATTTGATACCGATGCTACACACCATGGTAGAAGTAATAAATACTCTCTCATGCACAAGGGAAAGAAAATCTCTTTGCTTCCTTTGACACCTGCTAAAATTGTGCAATGTGATAAAGCTTTAGCTGAAAAAGAAAAGAAAGAACGTGTTTTGGAATCTGAAAATCAGCAAGTAGCTCATTCTGTTTTTCCACCTAAGAAAGAGAAGAACACACCTAGGTCCGAAGGCATTAAGTTAAAGGGTGGTGTTATGCTTGCTACTAAAACTGACCTTGCTGAAATTCAAGATAATGATACTTTGTGCTATGCTTTCGTATGCAAAGAGGTTTTATTTTCAATTGATGATATACCTAGCTCTTTGCCTGCTGCTGTCACTAACCTTTTGCAGGAGTATAAGGATGTCTTTCCAGCTGAGATACCCCCGGGGCTGCCACCATTGAGAGGGATAGAGCACCAAATAGATTTGATCCCGGGAGCTACATTGCCAAACCGCGCTGCATATAGGACCAATCCGGAGGAGACTAAGGAAATTCAGCGACAAGTCCAAGACTTTTTGGTCCGTGGGTACGTACGAGAGAGCCTTAGTCCTTGTGCTGTTCCTATTCTTTTGGTTCCTAAGAAAGATGGTACATGGCGCATGTGTGTTGATTGTAGAGCCATTAATAATATCACAATACGGTATCGTCACCCTATTCCTAGGCTAGACGACATGCTTGATGAGTTGAGTGATTCTATTATTTTCACGAAGATTGACTTGTGTAGTGGTTACCACCAAATAAGAATGAAATTGGGAGATGAATGGAAAACTGCTTTCAAAACTAAGTTCGGTCTATATGAGTGGTTAGTGATGCCTTTTGGTTTAACTAATGCACCTAGCACTTTCATGAGATTGATGAATGAGGTTTTACGTGCTTTCATAGGAAGATTTGTGGTGGTGTACTTTGATGATATTTTGATCTATAGCAAGTCACATGAAGAACACATTGATCATCTACGTGCTGTTTTTACTGCTTTGAGAGAGGCACGTTTGTTTGCTAACCTTGACAAGTGCACCTTTTGCACGAATAGAGTTGCTTTTCTTGGCTATGTTGTTACTCCACAGGGAATTGAAGTGGATGAAGCTAAAATTGAAGCCATCAAGAGCTGTCCGACCCCTGGGACTATCACACAGGTGAGAAGCTTTCATGGCCTTGCAGGGTTCTATCGGCGTTTTGTGAGAGATTTCAGCACCATTGCTGCCCCACTCAATGAGTTGACAAAGAAGGGCGTTCCGTTCCAATGGAGGCCAGCACAAGAACAAGCTTTTAATACGCTGAAAGATAAGATTACGCATGCACCTCTACTCCAACTTCCGGACTTTGGTAAGACTTTTGAGTTAGAATGTGATGCTAGCGGTATTGGAATTGGAGGAGTGCTAGTACAAGGAGGTAAACCCGTCGCTTATTTTAGTGAGAAATTGAATGGGCCATCTCTTAATTATTCGACTTATGATAAGGAGTTGTATGCTTTAGTGCGAGTTTTAGAAACATGGCAACCTTATCTTTGGCCTAAGGAGTTTATTATTCATTCTGATTATGAAGCTTTGAAACATATTAGAAGCCAAGCCAAACTGAACAAACGTCATGCTAAATGTGTTGAATTTATAGAGTCTTTTCCTTATATCATTAAACACAAGAAAGATAAAGATAATGTCATTGCAGATGCGTTATCTAGACGTTATACCATGTTGTCCCAACTCGATCATAAGATTTTTGGTTTAGAAACAATTAAAGGATTATATGCTACTGATTTGGACTTTAAAGATGCTCTCAAACATTGTAAAGAAGGAAGAACTTGGAATAAATATGTGCTGAATGATGGATTGCTATACCGTGCTAACAGGCTATGCATCCCAGCTAGCTCTATTCGCCTATTGTTCTTGCAGGAAGCGCATGGAGGTGGTTTGATGGGACATTTTGGAGTGAAGAAGACCGAGGATGTACTGGCTGCTCACTTCTTTTGGCCTAAGATGAGGCGCGACGTCGAGTGCTACGTGGCACGCTGCACTACTTGCAATAAAGCTAAGTCTCGCTTGAACCCACATGGACTTTATATGCCTCTTCCTGTTCCTAGTGTGCCTTGGGAGGATATTTCTATGGATTTTATTTTAGGATTGCCTAGGACCAAGAGGGGGAGGGATAGTATATTTGTCGTTGTGGATCGTTTTTCAAAATGGCACATTTTATACCTTGTCACAAGAGCGATGATGCTACAAACATAGCTGATTTGTTTTTCAGGGAAATCATTCGCTTGCATGGAGTGCCTAACACCATTGTTTCGGATCGTGATGCAAAATTTTTGAGCCACTTTTGGAGGACACTTTGGAATAAACTTGGGACAAAGCTGCTATTTTCGACGACATGTCACCCTCAAACCGACGAACAAACGGAGGTTGTGAACCGCACATTATCCACCATGTTGCGGGCTGTTTTGAAGAAAAATTTGAGGATGTGGGAAGAGTGTCTACCCCATATCGAGTTCGCTTACAACAGATCAGTTCACTCCACCACTAAGGTAAGTCCGTTTCAGGTAGTGTATGGTTTTAACCCCATGCCCCTATTGATTTACTTCCTTTACCAACATCCGAGAAATTGAATTTTGATGCTAAGACACGTGCTGATTTGATTCTGAAAATGCATGAGTTGACTAAGCAAAATATTGAAAAGATGAATGAGAAGTATAGAACTTATGGTAGCCGAGGTCGGAAACATATTACTTTTGAAATTGGTGATCTTGTGTGGTTACATTTGCGCAAAGATAGGTTTCCTGATTTGAGAAAGTCTAAATTGCTGCCTCGAGCTGATGGTCCTTTTACAATTGTGGAAAAGATCAATGATAATGCATATAAGTTTGAGTTGCCTGCAGATTATGGGGTTAGTCCCACATTTAACATTTCAGATTTAAAGCCTTACTTGGGAGAAGAAGATGACATTGCGTCGAGGACGACTCCAATTCAAGAGGGGAAGGATGATGAGGACATCACTCTTTCGGATACACACACACTGAGTATTCCTCCAACAATAGGTCCATTGACACGAGCTCGTGCACGTCAACTAAATCATGAGGTGAGCTCGTTCCTTAGTTTTCCTTTATATTTTAATGAGGATGGGATGCTACTGAATAATTGTGATATATTGCTACTTAGGAACACGGGAGAAGAACAGCAAGGGCGCCCAAGCCAAGGTGGAGGTCCAATCCAGTTCGAGTCCGTTTCGGAGTCCAGGATTAGTCCGCACTAAAATCGTCGCCCAGGACGCATACGGACTCTGTTTCTGACGTTCTGCACATGGTTGGAAAGATAAGGAGATAAGCTTTCCAACGGGACTGGTCCCATGTACAAATTCTTTCTGAGTCAACGGAAATCATCGAAACAAGTGGATATCCAGAATCTGTCAGGGTGCTGCGCCACCATCTTTTGGGCCGTTGGCCTGTGTATCGTGTTGGAGTCCATTAGGGACGCGTTCAGGGGTCCTTGGCTGACCCTAATCATTTATATATAGTAGCCGCCGCCCTAATTAGGGTTGGGTTTTGCTTAGATATTGATCTACACACAGTTGTGAGATTTTCGCTCTTGTTCCCGGACCGACTAGGCCGCTGCAAGTGTTTGTGGAACCCCAACTTCGAGTGCTTGAATTCAATTCGCAATATTTCAGATTGCATCTTCTACATTCTTGCTTGTGTTCTCGGTACGCTTGCAGGGATTGAGCCTTCTTGGCGAGGTCAACCGCGCGACACGGTTGATAACCAACGGAGCTGTGGTGTAGTGATTGCAAGGGAGACGATCTGTTCGGATCGAAGCCTTTGGATCATCAACGTCGAGTTCTCCACCCACCGACTTATCGCTACCTATCGGAAGATCAGGCCAACATAACTCATCATCACCGACCAAAGGTCATCCGATCAATGACTTGCATCAGGTCATCGACAACCGGCGAAGTCGCTTGGGGGTTTCTGAGGAGGCTTCATCTACCCCTCATCGATCTAATCGGAACACATCCCGACATCAATCAAATCGAGACAAATCTCCGATTGACGCGGGAAAGACTCTAGGGGATTCTGGAACTAAGCAATGCGCCATTAACAGATGTTTGGCCTTCTCCCCAAATCTACAGAACGTAAGCTGGCTGGCAAGGTTCTGCCCCGGGACGATCGAGAAATACAATGAAAGTACGGATCCTATTAAGTTTCTCCAGATTTATACCACAACCATCCAGGTGGCTGGTGGGGATGAGAAGGTAATGGCGAAATACCTCCCCACAGCCCTCGAAGGGCAGCCAAGACATGGTTGACCAATATACTACCAGGAACGATATACTCGTGGGAACAACTTTGCGACTTGTTCCGAGCTAACTTACAGGGTACGTACATTCGCCCTGGCATGAAAAACGATCTCCATCATCGCGAGTTGATGGGGAATGAAACCTTGCGTGAGTTCGTGTGCCGCTTCATCAATACCCGAAATACCATCCTCAAGATTAGCAACTACAATATCATCCAGGTGTTCACTCAAGGGGTTAAGAGCCGATGTTGTGTTGAAGACATCGCTAGAAAGGAGCTTGAAACTGTTAAAGAGCTCATGCAAATCATCAAGGAAAAGACTTAGGGCATCAAACGTCCTCAACCTAGGCTCGGTGATGATAAGGTCTAGAGCAAGTGCAAGAAGAAG
Organism: Phragmites australis; assembly: GCF_958298935.1. Classification (NCBI taxonomy): domain Eukaryota; kingdom Viridiplantae; phylum Streptophyta; class Magnoliopsida; order Poales; family Poaceae; genus Phragmites; species Phragmites australis. The sequence continues at coordinate 6,085,644 of NC_084929.1, forward strand.
ACCAAGGGAGGCAAGGGCAAGAAAGCTAAATCTGATGAAGTTTTTGCAGATTTGACCAACGTCCGTCCCGACCAGGGCTCTGATCCTTCCCAGGGCTGAAGCTTTACACCAGGCTCTGACGAACTAGACAAAAAGCCATGTTGCGACTTCCACCAAACTGACAACCACAACATCTATGAATGCCACCTCTGAAAAAAGTTGGTCAAGGTAGAAGTTGAAAAGGTGGCCAAAGGAAAGAAGAGCTAGGTCGTGATCCAAAGTAAAGATTCCGACTCAGGTGGTAGTGAAGATGATATAGACCCAATGTCTTTCCAGTCAGATGAGAGAACGATCGACCACATGTTTGGTGGTTCTGCATCCTACGAGTCCAAACGACAGTACAAGACAGTGGCCTGAGAAGTCTTAACTACCATCCCCAAGGGTCATCAGGTCGTAAAGTGGTCGAACACCGAGATCTTTTTCGGCCAAGAAGAGATCCTGACAACTTCGTATGGCCAGGCTGCTTCCTGATAGTGGTCGAGGCTACGATAACTAACTGCAGGGTTACCCGAGTTCTTATCGATGGAGGGAGTTCCATAAACATCATCTTCGCTAATGCACTCAAAGTAATGTAGATCTCTCGGTCAGCTATCAAGCTGGTTATTCAAGCCTTCCATGGCATAGTACCCAGGTCTTCAGCCACACCCATCGGCTAGATATCGCTACCCGTTACCTTCGAGGAGCATGACAATTTCTGGATAGAAAAAATATTATTCGACGTGGTTGACTTCGAGACGGCATACAATGTCATCTTAGGAAGACATACTCTTGCCAAATTCATGGCAGCCACATATTATTATTATCAGTGCGTGAAGATCTCAGGACCCGAGGGAGTCATCACCATCCGAGATTATCCCAAGGTAGGTCTCCATTGAGACAAGCGAAGTCTCGACATGACAGTTCAACGCCAACCAAGCAAGGAACCCAAGAGCTTAAGGACCAAGGTGGATAAGAAGCCTCAGTCGTGACTGTGATCACAACGCCTCGAGACGCAAACCCAAAAACCTGGAGGCTCAACTCCACAACCAGTTCGGAGCCTATGAAATAGTGCCTACGCTACACCAAAGGCAATAAGGGTCATTGCTTATCAGTTTAATCTAGTCTGTGTCATTTTGGTTCAAGACAATAGATCTACATGGCTCGTTAGTCATCAATAAACTCTGTAAGTTTTAAGTGTAAGTCTTAAGAGTACTTTCTTATAAAGACTATATTTCCTAGGAAGTTGATCGACTTTCTTTTTCTGCCTTACTTGTTGTTCCACTCATCTTCATGCCCAACAAACGGGGTAGTCGCTTCTCAGATCCATCATCCCAAACGCACACCCGGGGTAGCGAAAAGCTTATCTCGATCCAAGGGCAATATAAGTTCCCTTTAATTTAAAGGTATTTTTACTATTTCGGACTACCTACCTAGAATCCTTTTATCCGAGTAGACAATCGAGTGCTTAATAAGTACTAGGCGCTGGAAACAGAAAGTAACATATTATGTGTCATTTTGTGTTGCGAACGCGGGGTTGCGAAAAGGCTCCTTATCACGTTCCACGAGTGACTGGAGGCTACGACACCTCCCACTCAAGCGGACCTAAAGCTGGTCATAATAAGTGCTACGACTAGCGATCAATGCGTCCTGAACTAATCAAAAGAATAAGAAGTCCACGATATGCTATTAAAAGCATTCAACGCAAAGTACTTCCATCGTATGCGAAAAGAATCTAATTTTCAATTAAATATTAGTTGTCATATTATCAATATATGTCTTTCGCCTATTTTGAGACAATGCCTTACGCTCATACGTGCACTTGGAATTCTAAGACTGCCAATCTAGGAATCCTTCCCCGATAACCAGTTGAGATCTTCATGTATACTAGGATTACAAAACTTGTCGTGCGCGCCACATTTCCATCGATAAGGGAAAACTATCTTTAGGAACCGTAGAAAACCTTATCGTGTCCCCGAAGTGCCTAAGAGCTATGATGTTCTCCCCTCGGAGTCTGACCTAAGGTGATCACGATGAACATTCCGAAAAGAAATCCCAAAATTTCCCTAACCTACTCAGAAGGAACAATGGCCGAATACTTGTTTAAAATTTTCCTTGTATTCACTAGAATATTCACAGTCATACACAAGGTATTGTAGTAGAAATATGATTCTTCAATTTAATAAGATTTTTTGAGCTCTTTTATAGATAAGCTAAGGGAGAGATGATTACAAAAAGTCCTAAAAGAGATACCCGGTGAAGAGGAAGGAGAGACTTCCCTAACTCTCCTTCCGAATGAGAGGTTAAGGTCAGCAGTGCCCCAGCTCCTGGCTGAACTCGCCGGTGTTGCAGCCTGAGATCATTGACATCTTCGACAACAATGATTTGCAGGAGGCACTAACTCCCCACCACCATTGCCGGGGTTGCTGCTCTATGACCATGGTTTGGGTGAGGCTTTACCTCTCCACCCTCATCGTAGGTGCCGCTGCTCCGGCTACTGCCTCTGACCGTCCTCGTCATAATAACTTGAGGACGGAGAGGATGAAGCAATTGGTGTCTTGTCATCTTTAACCGAGATGCCGTCGGACGCCTCCCTCTTCTCTGTTTTCGCCGCTGCTTCTTCCTCCTTTATTTCTACCTCCAAAAGGTCACAGTCCGCCTTATCTTGGATCTGAGGCACTGGGGATCTTTAACAGGGACACCACGAGTCACCACCCTCCCTACAGCCTCCTTGTCGGAGGAGACGTCGATGACCTCCATTACCAAACCAGATTTGGTTGGAGACGACAGTGGAGCAAGGGGAGAGTACTTGGGGGAGGCGGGGAAATAGTTAGGAGATGAAGGTGTGTACTCAGGAGAAGGAGGAGGATCCATAATTGGACTCAAGTTTGGTGCAGCTAAGATTCGACCCTCGAAGGTTTATATAGACCAACGGGTCAGGAGGCGAGACCCATTACCTCCCGAGCATTAATTCCGGGCATGACTATACTTTGAGTCACGGGTGCCCAAGCGATGCTGAATCATCAAGGCTATGTCTTTTCAGCTGACCAACGCGGACAAAGAAGTGGATTTTGGTGCAGTCGTTTACCTGCTAAGTTTTCCAATGCATGGGAGTAGTCGAAAGGATGGAACAACGACGATCCCTTCACATTGATGATAGAGAATCTTTTTCACCACCACACAAACTTTCCGCTACCATGGTTCAACTTTCGAGCCTAGCCAACGATGAGTCCTATCTCCCTTGTACTTGGCAAGGACATGATGATTTTTTTGGCTGACTAGAAAACCTACTTGGATGGGATAAAGAATCCAGTACTCTCTTGAGAACTCAGAGGCGTTCGGAATCCCAAGTAGGTGATTTAAGAACCCAGGAAATCCAGTTACATGCTTCATCCTAACCGGAAAGCCGAGTCTACTCGATGACACGGTCAGATAAAAAGCTTATATATGTTGGCTATGTATTTGAACCGTCAAAACCTTATTTCACCTACTGATGGGGGGCTTGATGATGAATAATGGATAATCACCATGTCCGGATACCCTAGGGGTTCCCGTAATTCTCAGGGCATATCTTTATCCATGGAAGAAAGGAAATCACCCGTAGGTACCCAAAGTGTTCTGTAACTGGAAAGGTTTATCTCCAAGAAAAGAATGAAGGAGTCTAGAGGACGTACGATACCCCCATATATATACGGAGCCAGAGGACCCTGTAGAGGGAGAGCAGCAATACAAACCAAAACAAGTGATTAGAAGCCAACAGAAACTAAGGAGGAAGTCGCCGACTAGGTTTAGATCCATCTAAGCTAGCTATACCCCTTGTAACAGGCTCAGATCAATATAAGATAAACAGGACACAGGGTTATTATCCTCATGGAGACCCGAAATTGTCTAATAACCACTGTATGTTCCTCTTATGATTCATCTACTCAAAGTATCCCTAATTCTTCAACAAGTTCGTTATATCGACGGTTCACCGATCGTCGACAGAAAATATTAAATCGATGCAAAAGAAATCATGCAATCATGAATGGCCATCACTTCTTTTCTTTTTTCTTTTCCTTTTGTCATTGTATTGCCGGAAAGGGTTTGCTCCATTGGTGACTTCATTTTCAATTACAGAATAACCATTTACTATTCCTTGTGAAACCAGCTTAACTGCCTAGTACTTTGGATCAGTTTTCTGACATTTTCCCCTTGATTTCGTCGGTCGTTTGCGCAACAAGGCAAATCAAAAGAAGTTACATCCAGCTCCATTTGTCACACTGTTGGTTTAGGGGTGGCAACATATCGGATCGGGGTCAGGTGGAGCAAGAACGTACCTCGACCCAAAACCTGAAGTATAAAACTCGACCCGTACTCGAAAATCAAATCGGGCACAAATCCACCCCCGTCCTCGACCTCGCTGGGGACCCATAACCCGAGTCTTATCTCTTCCCCCGTGGCTATGGTGTCTACTAAAATGTTACCTCTAACTCCGTCGCAACCAGCCGCAGTTCCTGGTCGGTGCCACCTTAGTGCTCCGCGCGATTCTCGGGCTAGAGCTCGCCGCCGGGTTCAGCGCCTGCGAGAGGATTTCAGGGAGCTCAAGCACTCGCAGGAGGAGGCTATGATATTGTCGTCATTCTTGGCGACGAGGAAGGAGAAGCATGGGAAGGGGAAACGGAGGGAGGAGGAGCATGTGAAGGGGACTACCTCAGTAGAAGACGACAACGGCGGCCCACACGGGGGGCGACGTTAGGGGGGTGACATTGGGCGGCAGTGGGGGAGGAGTGGCTGACGTGCACATGCCGCATGCGAGGGGTAGGCTGGGAGGAGTCACCTGCCGCCGCCCGCCGAGAAGCCGTAGTGCTGCATAGAAACCGTCGCCCGTGGAGACCGTGGAGGCATGGACAGGAGTCACCTACCAGGCTAATAGGATCGTGCTCCATGGACTACTAGGCTATTGTAGTTTACTGGGCTTTCCTTAATTCAGAGCCCATGGGACACCCGTGGGAAAATGAAGCCTCAGCCCGGAGCCCAATTCGGTCGGACCCCAACCTGATGGCCCTGTGGGGTAAATTCTATACCCAAACCCGCCTCCGATGGGTCTAACCCGACCTGACCCGACATGGCCGTTGCCACCGTTGGTTACTCATCAAGACAGATGGACTTACTGAGCATCGGGAGGCACAGGTCGCTGTCTGCTTAAAAGAAGGCCGCACCTTTCATCGTCCCGTGTGATGTGATGCGTTTGATTTCTTTAATTTGCCTTTCTGTCTTGGAGCAGCTGCAAGAATAGACTGCACGGAGAAATAATAAGATAAAAAAATCAAACAGCATCGCTGATTTCCTGGCCTGTCTGCTCGACTAATCATTCAGAATCCAACACAATGCTTAATTGTTTATTCAACTAATTAGGGTCTGCTTATTTCAGCTAGAGATTCTGAAAAGCAGTTTATAGAAGCTGAATTGTGAAAAGCTGGATGGTAAAAAGCTGAATTATGAAAAGCTTTTAGGTTGATGATTAAAAAAAATTATAGACAATTTAGTAAAATAGACTTTCACAATCTATCAAAAGCTGAGAAAAATCAGCTTCTCAGATTCCCACAATCCAACCAGCAGATTTTAAAAAGCTATAACCAAAAGTTATCTGTTTGTTTCAGCTTCGGATTGTAAAAGCTGAAAGCCACGATCCGAAGCTGAAACAAACAGGGCTTAGTAATTTTGTAATCTGTGCTATTTTAGAGGTGAGTACAAATGATAGCGTATGTGAGTTCGTCACAATAATAATCTTCCCAAACATCTTATCTTCATCTAATAGGCACAAGTGCACACATAAAAAAATCCTAAGCACACCCAAATCAACGGATGGATCTAGCCTAGTTTAACTTTCGACATTGGCAATACAGCCTTTCAAATATTAATCCGGACACTAAATTTTATTGTAATGCAAGTGCCTTTCTGCGCATTGGGACACTAATTTTATTGCATTATGTTGTTACAAATAAATATACTTCAAAAGCATATGAATTCGTATCAAATGAATACCACCCAATCTTTTCTCATTTTCTTTCTTTCTTTTTTGCAAAAATGCAAAAGTTTCGAATTTGTAGAAGAATACTAAATAAATGTTTTACAATGTAAAACTCAAACCACAATTTTTCATTCTCTTTTCGTATCAATGGTGAAAACTGGTTGACAGCTATGCTTGTGCCCCAGAACAACCTATATGTTCGAGTAACAAATTACTGGTATTTCATAGATGCAAAAATTCTAAATAAAGAACTACATACACGATTTAGCATGGCAGTGTATGCTCGTACGCCTTTACATGACTACATGCAGAAATTAACATCACATTTTCTTTTCTGGTTTGTCAATATAAGTGTATCTTACCTAACATTGGTTGTAGAGTAGGTCAATTAGAATATTATATTGTTGTTCTTTTTTTCAGGGTTTAATACATATTTTGCCTGCCCACAGGGAGAAACACACATTGTTTACATCCACACTGTCGTCCAGCCCAAAATGGTCTAGTTGCAACAAAAAAAATATGTATCAAGGTTGACCAAGTTGTGAAGCCCGATGGATAGTGGTCTTGCTTGAGCTAGATTCTCTTGATGGCAAAAAATGGTGTAACCTTGTTTTTTTTAACGTCGGATAGTCCAGCGTTGGGACTTTGTAATCGCCGGACTATCCGGTGTATATTGAGTTGATTAGTGCTGAGAACATGTTCTCTGCAAAATTTAGTTCGGCGCAAGGATCCGGTGTCCACTAGACTATCCGGTGAATGGAGCTCAAAATTATAATGAAAAAAAGGATCTCTGGAAAATATAGTCCGGTGCGTTGTCCGGTGAAACGCCGTATGTTTCGATGCTCATAAGCCGGATTATCCGGTGAGTAGAAAGAGGTTTTTGGCTGGAAAAGTGTTCTCTGCAAAAAATGCTCTAGTGAGGCTACCCGGTGTGCACCGGAGCATCCGGTGAGTACAAAAGGGCTTCGTAGCCAAAAAATGCTCCCTACAATTTTTAGTCCGGTGATGTTTCCGATGCAACGTCGGATTATCCGGTGTTCATTAACACTATTTGCACATAGGTATTTGCTCTCTACAAAAAATGGTCTAGTGACATACTACGGTGCGTATAAAGGCGATGTCGGAATATCCGGTGTGTGTAAGACCAAGTCTTAGGGTTTCGACTGAGTGAACTTGGCGGATGGTCCGGTGTTCTAGAGTTTGTTCTCACCGGACCATCCGGTGTTCAGTCCGAAACCAAATTGAAGTGGATTTGTTCGGATCTCTTTCGCGATTTTGGCCAAACATGGCGCGTTTAGTGTTGGAATAGAGTCCTACTTCGATTCCCTAGGGTCAAGACCATACCCCCCCCCCCTTATAAATAGTTGGGGGTGGAGGCGATTGCATATCCATCAGTGAATCCCACAATTGCATCTATTTTCGTTTTCCACTACTTTCTTGAAATTTAGGGTTAGTTCTTCGCTGTTACTTCGAATCCTTGTGGTTTGGGTGGCAGTTCTTTGTCGATTTGCTCGTAAATCATCCGGGTGGCGATCCCCAAGGTTTCCACTCGAAATCTTTGCTTGTTTGCTCATAAACAAGTCGTGCGTCGATGCGAAAAGCGATAATTATCCTTGACGGACCTGTGTTGGCGAGGCATAGCCCGATTCCGCGCCAACAAATTCTAAATGGAATTGAATAATTAGCTTGTTTATCGATATGTGTCTGCCTACTTTTAATATCACCGTTATCAAATATACAACAAGGTTAGTGCAAATTTTTAGAATTCAAACCGAGGAGACAAGTGGATTGGATCCAAATCTCACTACCTCAGTTCATCCTTCGGCCTCTTCTTCTCTAAAGGCTATAACACTATTATCCATACCCATAAACATCATGCATGTTCGTTTAACATGTGTGTCTTTTGGTTATGTTCCCTTTTATTTGTTATTTTAGATGTTGAATATCTAACTATAGGGTATATACACATAAGGAGTATACCATATACAGATGGGGTATGCCGTGCGCATACAAAACAACTCCAGATATTACCGAACCGAATCTATGGTACCTGATACGCTAGGAATCCAGGAGATGTATACTAGGAAGGCATTGATTGGTTACCCAACTCGGGACGATTAGTATCCGAAGCCAATCTATCTACTTGGATGTCAAGGAAGAGAACTCCCTATCGACTACAGCTGGACAGGAGTCGGTGCATTACCCCTATATAAGGCGGCGACCCAGACCCCTGGGGGAGAGAGGACTTTTCCAGAGCAACTCGAGGCGGGCATCAAAATCCTAGCACAGGAGGAACTCAGCGATTTTAGCCAGGTTAGATTAGATCCGATCTACTCCATGCAATAGGTAAGCCACCTATCTTGTACTCGAGATAGTCAATATACAGCAGCTACACCCACACAGGACATAGGGTATTACTCAAATTGGAGGCATGAACCTGTATACATCGTGTGTCTCGTCTTGTGATCGATCCCTGCTCTCGAAGGTACCTAGTCAATTTACGAACATATTGTTTGGAACTAATCTTCGACAGTTGGCACGTCAGGTAGGGGCCTTCTTTTGTTTTGCAGGATCAATCATGTCTCGAGTTCACTTTCGTGTCGGATTCTCTGACACTGCTTCTACGACCACTTCGAGTCGGCAGCGGATATCTTCGAGTCCCCTCCCGTCAGCTCTGAGATCATCTTCGGAACTATGGTTTTCCGTTGGGACAATCAAGGTGGACTGATCCACACCGGTACTCTCGAGTCTAGACCATTGGACGCGTACCGCGAGGTGGGACATATAGAGTGGGATCCCTAGGAGCCTAATGTTTTCAAGTGCATGGACACAGACAGCGACGAGGGTGGCGACAACGACTCCAATAATAGCCAAAGCAGCCAAACAAATCGATTTGTGTTCATGGTCGGAGGAGCTAAGGCCCCACCTATTGACCCAATGGCAGTAGATCTAAACACCGTGGTAAACAATGGTGTAGGAATTCCTAAGGATCCAGCAGCGACAGTCGCTGCCAATGGTACTGGTGTTGAGTTACCACCAGAAACATCCGCAGCTGGAGCCTTGCGTTCCCTCGACACGACTCTCCACCGGTGGACCCCAGGAGGTCAGGCGCCTCCTGGTCTTCAGCGATGATTTCCGGTGGGAACGCCTCCACCTGCAATAGCCCATGACTCGAGGATGAACTCCATCCAAACGGTCAACACGAGGCTTCATCAGCTCGACTGTAACCAAGCGTCGGTAGTGATGTTTTTAGTACTCCGGATGCTAATGTACAGGGAGCTCATCTGATTCTAAGATCCCTTCCGGAGTTGGATCTGGTGAATCCCTTAACCCCTATGGTCGATTAGGTTAGGACCCTACTCGATGTAGCTCAGATCCAGGCTGCTCGAGCAAATAATCCTGGTGACTCTAGGTGCTCTAGCCGGCATGGCACCGGTTCGAGGAGCCACAGATGCGGACATCCTCGAGTCGCGTCATCGCACATGGGAAGCTCAGGAGGTCGAGCTCGAGCACAACCCTATGGGCCAAATTGCAACTACCCTATTCATAGGCGCAGAAACCAGGAGGACATGAGGAACCGCATCCCGTACAATCAACACGATCTACGTACCATGACAGACAACCACCAAGAAGAATGTCATGAAGACAATCGGCGTTATTACGAGGCCAGATCTTCAGGACAAGATGGTCGACGAGACTCCCCTGCTCGAAGGAATAGGCGTGATAGTCCTCCTTCTCCTCCTCCTGAAGAATTCGACGGAGGTTGCGAAGCCTTCGTACATGAGCTTCAGCCAATACGATGGCCCGAGAAGTTCAAAGTGGGCCCGATCCAGAAGTATGATGGGAAGATCAATCCCAACGAGTGGTTGCAGAACTATACCACTGTTATTCGAGCAGTCAGTGGTGACAACTGAATAATGGGAAATTACCTGTTAACTACCCTTGATGGACCCGCAAGGTTCTGATTGCTGAAGTTGCCACCCAACTCGATTCGATCTTGGGCAAAGCTTAGGGCTTAGTTCATAGTCAACTTCCAAGGCACATTCGAGCTCCTGGGAACAAAAAATGACCTTCACCAGTGTGGAAAACCGTCCAAATAGTATTCTAATTAATCATTAAGTTGATCATTTACATAATCACGACCACAACGATTAACTAGAATACCATCCTGGTAGTCCCGGCATGTGTTTTGTGCTCAAGATTGGAACACACGTCTTTCCAACATAAGTGCTCACAACAAAGCTTTAAAAAGAGAGAGTAATTAAAATTATATTACAAGTTCTTAGAGGACCATCATTTACAACAATTTACACTAAAAGGGAACTAGGAGGCTAAAAGAACAGCCTCACCCTAACCAAAACTAGAAACTACGTAGCAGAAGATAACATCTATGAACAACAAAAGCTAAGTGAATCCATATGCCCATAGGCTCCACCCAAAATCACGCCACTCAAGTAGTTGTCTACTCATTCCCGCCGCCAACATCGTCGGGTGTGAAGTAGCCAAACACGGGCTCCTCCTCACCTGCAAAACCTGTAGAGAAGGTGAGTACGAAAGTACTCGAAATACTTAATCTGTAATTAGTACATATAAATAACCCGACTCCAAGGATTATTCATAGGTCTGACCGCTGTATACCCAGACAACACAGTTACTGCTTGCTGAAACTTGTAAAATTCATAATAAATTCTCTGTAGCTCCAAAATTTATGAAACAAATTTTGTTAGTTTCATAATAACCTACTCTACCTATTGCACCGGGTTAACTTGAAATCTAAAGTGTTAAATATGCTTATGTATGTATGCATGTGTCGTCGGGTACCCTTGGGTAGAACCTAAGCCGTTGCATTTCTTCTACCTTGGTCACCTGTTCGTTTATGTTCCTTGTAGCCTAGAGATGATGTTGTGTCTAGGTGTAAGCTCGACTTATATTATTAACAATGCATTAGGTCATCGGTAGAAGATGAACGGCGGCGTACTCCGTTGTTCACGAGCTTAGGGTTGCTCCTGTCTTACAGTTATGTTTATGGTTACAAATACTTGATGTCGAGGTGGTTGAGATGTGGTGGTTGGTTGAGTGGTGAGTATGAGGCGAGGTGTGAGCAGTACTAGGAGGGTGTTTAGCCTGCCCAGATGTGGAGTTCCCCTGGGTAGGACGGTAAAGGAAAACCGGGCACCGTAGACCGCTTGCACCGGTTAAGCACCGATCGTCGGTGTAGTCGGCTTTAGCACTTACCTTACTCACCATATGTCGATCTAATGGTAAGGCGAGCCGAATACCTTCGCAGTTGTGGTTTTGTGAGACCTGAACAACGACGGTGTGAGCGGGTGGGCTTGTAAGCGGTACTAGTTTGTCCGGGAGTAGTTCTGGTACCGCCACACCGAGCGTTGCATGTCGCACACGGTTGGGGCTGGTTGGGAAAGGTTGTCACGAGTACCTCCTTGTGTGCACTTTAGCGGGTGGCACAAGCCGTATAGTCCTCGTGTCGTGTGGGTCCAGGAGTATCCCCTGCAGGGTGTAAAAATAGTTCGAACTGCCACGCTCTCGGTTATGAGCATGTCTATCGCTTATCTGCACCGGCCGTAGAGTTCTCATTGTGGTTTGTGGATGATGGCATGAGGTTGATGGTTGGGCATGTGATTTTGGTTTGGGTATGGTGGTTGGTGGTTCGAGTTGGCACTTGTTCACAATGATATACTTGTTGTTACTTTTACATATGCTCAGTTGTTGGTTATAGCAGGGTAGTTTCATATGAGTTGGTTAAGTTAGTTGCTCACACCTATGTCTAGGATGCTTACCGCTTAATTAACTTAACCATGTTTAATTCTTGCTTCCAGCTTAATGCATGATCCTTGGAGTCAGGAATATATATACCCATACTGTGTAAGACTTGTGAGTACCTTCGTACTCAGGGTGCTGCCCTTAAGTTGTTGCAGGTTCACAGGTCGGTGAGGAAGAGGCGGTGTTCGGCTACTTTGTGCCTGCCAGTTAGGGTGGCGGGCAAGAGTAGCACACTCTACTCCGAACTCAGTGTTTTGGTATGGTGCCTAAGGGCATGTGGCTCTATATCCTTTGGTTGTATAGTTAGGATCGAGCATACCGTCATTTCATGTTGCATTCATGCATGCATGATCTATATAGATGTATTACGGGATTCTAACAATATATCCAACGAATGCGTTGTGCTAAGTCAGAATTTGACGTTTCTCTTTTCTTATGTCGTTACATAATGGTTAGGACTCGTTGTGATGAGAATGATCCGGAGGGGTCGAATGAGAACAACCCTCCTCCACCGCCGACTATGGCGAAAGTGCTCATGATGATCGAGCAGAACCGCTAGATGAATCAGGCGCTTCTTGAGGCTCTCGTGCGCAACACGGCTCCTCAAGGAGGGGGTGGAGCCGGGTGCCGAGATGATTTCTCAGATTTCCTGAGGACTTAGCCGCTGGTTTTCTCGCTGGCTGAGGATCCTCTGGATGCCGACCACTGGCTCCGGACGATCGAGCAGAAGCTTGCTCTCCTCAGATGCGAGGATCACGAGAAGGTGCTCTATGCCGCCCACCAACTTCAGGGCCCGGCGGGCGCGTGGTGGTCCAACTTCTTGGCCATGCACCCCGCCAACCACCGAGTGTCTTGGGCGGAGTTCCGCGAGGCCTTTTGCTCTTTCCACATCCCGAGCGGCCTCATGGAGATCAAGAGGTGGGAGTTCGAGGACATCAAGCAAGGAGGCCGAACCGTGATGGAGTACGTGCAGGTGTTCAATCACCTTGCGCAGTAAGCTCCCGAGGAGGTCAGCACTGATGAGCGGAAGCAACACCACTTCGTCGATGGCCTCAACTCGAAGATGCAGGACCGGTTGTCCGCACACGAGTTCACCGACTTCAACAAGTTGGTGAGCACGTCTCTCTCGGTGGAGTTCAAGCTGCAGAACCACCAGGAGGAGAAGAAGCGCAAGAGGGGTTCCTCGCCTTCCATAGGTGGGAGCTCGCAGCGCACCCGCACGGAGAGTCTACCTCCACCATCTCGCGTAACGGCGTCGGGTGCTCCACGTCCGATGTGGCTCGTTCAGCGCCCAGCCTTCTCCGCTCCACAAGGACAGCCTCCACGACCGGCCGGTCACAGAGCAGCGTGACAGGTGGCCCCGGCAGCCCTTGTTACAACTGCGGCCGTGTCGGTCACTACGCGCGGGATTGCCCATATCCGAGGCCGGGAGCCGCGGTGACTACTCCACGGCCACCACCGACTCAGTCAGTGCCTCAGTCCTCTCAGGCGACCTACGTCCCCAAGCGTGGTCGAGCACACCACACCACCGCCGAGGATGTTCAGGAGGGTGACACCGTCCTGATGGGTACGTTGAGTATGAGTTTCAATTTCGATATCTTTTCTCAGTGGTTCTATTCGATTCTGGGGCCTCTCACTTATTCATAGCTGCGAGTTATGTGCGGAAATATGGGCTGAAGGTCAGTGCCACTCTTACGCCGTAAGTCATAGATGCACCCGGAGCCAAGGTTGTTGTGAGTCAGTGTGTGCCTAGGGTGTCAGTCGTTGTCAACGAGACGCATTTTGAGGCCAATTTGCTGGTGATGAACTCGAAGGGAATTGATATCATATTGGGGATGAACTGGCTCTCCAAGAACAAGGCCGTGTTAGATTGTGCCCAGCGGACAGTTACTCTAAATGGTTCTTCTGGCACTCGGATTCAATTGAAGCTGGAGGGTGTCAAATCTTGTCTCTTCGCCTTGAAGGCTGTCACCACCATAGACATGATGAGTATTCCTGTGGTGTGGGAATTCCTGGATGTCTTTCCGGATGAGTTGCCCGGAATGCCACCCAACTAAGCAGTCGAGTTTTCTATTGATCTCGTGCCCGGTGCAGCTCCAATCTCGAAGAAGTCCTATAGGATGCCGCCAAATGAATTGATAGAATTGAAGAAGCAATTGCAAGAGCTGCTTGCGAAGGGTTTCATACGTCTGAGTTCCTCACCTTGGGGATGCTCGGCACTCTTTGTGGAGAAGAAGGATGACACTTTGCGGATGTGTGTGGATTACCGTCCATTGAATGAGGTCACGGTCAAGAACAGGTATCCGCTCCCTCGGATCGACATCTTGTTTGATCAGTTGACTAGAGCTCGAGTCTTTTCGAAGATTGATTTGAGACTGGGCTATCATCAGATCAAGGTCCGACCGGAGGATATACCGAAGATGGCTTTCTCGACCCGTTATGGTCTATATGAATTCACCGTCATGTCCTTTCAGATTGATGAATGCGCCGGCATTCTTTGTGTATTTGATGAACACGGTGTTCATGGAGGAATTGGACAAGTTTGTCGTGGTTTTCATCGATGACATTCTTATATACTCTAAGACAGATGAAGAGCATGTTGAGCACCTCCGTGTTGTTCTTGGCAGACTCAGAGATCATCAGCTATACGCCAAGTTCAGCAAGTGTGAGTTCTGACTCAGGGAGGTAGCTTTTATGGGGCATGTTCTGTCAGAGAACGGGGTTGCAGTTGACCCGAGCAAGGTGCAGGATGTGCTCATTGGGTTTAGCCCAAGAATGTTATTGACATCCGAAGTTTTCTCGGACTCGCGGGCTACTACCGCCGGTTCATCGAGAATTTCTCCAAGATTTCCAAGACGATGACCAAGTTGTTGAAGCAAGGCAATTCTTTCGAGTGGTCGAGTGACTGTGAGACAGCTTTCCAGACTTTGAAGAAATCGCTCACGACCGCTCCCGTTCTTGCCCAGCCAGATGTGAGTAAGGGCTTTGATGTTTATTGCGACGCTTCTGGCATTGGCCTTGGTTGCGTCCTTATGCAAGAAGGCAGGGTTGTGGCATATGCCTCACGACAGTTGAAGCGCCATGAGGAGAATTATCCAACTCATGATCTGGAGCTTGCCGCTGTTGTGCACGCTCTGAAGATCTGGCGCCACTACTTGATGGGTAACTTGTGATGTATCTACACGGACCACAAGAGCCTAAAATACATCTTTACTCAGGCTGATTTGAACATGAGGCAGCCAAGGTGGCTCGAGCTGATCAAGGACTATGAGCTTGAAGTGCACTACCATCCTGGCAAGGTGAATGTGGTCGCCGACGCTTTGAGTCGGAGAGCTCATTGTCATTATCTTGTAGTTTCACCGATGGACTCCACACTGTGTGATGATTTCTGGTGGCTTGGGCTTGAAATGGTCCCGGATGGTTTCAAACTTGGAGATCAAGTCCACTCTCATAGACAAAATCAAGGCGGCGCAGAAGGATGACAAAGGCATGGCTCGAATCCGAGAGAAGAGGAAGATTGGTCAGGCCTTATGCTTTTCTGAAGATGAACATGGCATTCTGTGGTTTGGGAACCGTCTAGTGGTTCCGAGAGTCGAGGCATTGAGAAAGAAGATTCTTGATGAGGCCCACGATTCATTGCTATCCATTCACCCGGGCAGCACGAAGATGTATCAAGATCTAAAGCCTCGCTTTTGGTGGACTCGCATGAAGCGGGAGATAGCTCGGTATGTCTCCGAGTGTGATGTTTGCTGAAGGGTCAAGGCCGAGCATCTCAGGCCCGCTGGTACACTCCAGCCTTTGCCCATTCCTTCCTGGAAGTGGGAGGAGATTGGGATGGATTTCATTACCGGCTTGCCGAAGACCTCGAGTGGGTATGACTCCATTTGGGTTATCGTGGACCGGTTAACAAAGTCCGCACATTTCCTCCCTGTTAGGACCACATACTCCGCCAAGCAGTATGCGGAGTTGTACCTCAACAGAATTGTGTGCCTCCACGGAGTTCCGAAGAAGATCGTTTCTGATCGAGGCACACAGTTCACTTCTCATTTCTGGAGGAGCTTCCAAGAAGTTATGGAGACCAAGCTCATCCATAGTACAGCGTATCACCCTCAGACGGATGGTCAGTCGGAGAGAGTGAATCAGATTCTAGAAGATATGCTCCGAGCTTGTGTTCTCACTTATGAGAAGAAGTGGGACATATGCTTGCCGTTCACGGATTTTTCTTACAACAACAGCTTCCAGGCTAGTATTGAGATGGTTCCATTTGAAGCTCTTTATGGCCGGAGACGCCGAACGCCGCTGAATTGGTCAGAATCCGGCGAACGGGCCTTCCTAGGTCTGGATTTGGTCAAGGAGGTAGAAGATCATGTTCTGAATATCCGCGAGAGTCTTCTCACCACTCAGTCATGGCAGAAGAGCTATGCAGATCGCCGTCATCGAGACCTTGAGTTTGCTATTAGAGATCATGTGTATCTCAAGATTTCGCCTCTCAAAGGCATTCGCCGATTCCAAGTCCGAGGCAATCTAGCGCCTCGATATGTGGGGCCATTCCAGATTCTTGCTCGGCATGGAGAAGTAGCATATCAATTGGACTTGCCGCCGTCTCTCTCTGCCATGCACAATGTGTTCCATGTGTCACAATTGAAGAAATGTCTCCGAGTCCCGACGGAAGTCGTCGATGTTGCACCCTAAGAGTTGCAACCAGACTTGACATATTGTGAGCGACCACTCCGTATTTTGGATGAAGCCGAACGCAAGACATGGCCAAGTTCAATCAAGTTCTTGAAAGTTCGATGGAGCAATCACAAGGAAGCCGAAGCGACATGGGAGCGGGAAGATAAGCTCCGCTCCGAGTATCATGATTTCTTTGAGAACTTGTAAATATGGCTGTAATATAGCATATTTGGAATCTCTCATGTGTCTAGGTATCGACATGTGAATGAATGTGTGTTTTGGATTCCTCCTCTCATAGCATGATTGTCCCTCACGGCGTGCTATGTTCCTTGCAGCGTGCTCATCACTTTCTCCCCGACTCGTACCGAATCTCGGGACGAGATTCCTTTTAGGGGGGGGGGGGAGGATTGTCACGTCCTAAATTCCATAATCGCATGATTAAGCTTAATCATGCATGATTAGCGTCATAATTAATTTCGAGGTAAATTATTTTGGCACACTAGAGCACTTTGTTTGAAATCAATTGGATGAGAGAAAGAAATTCGGGAGAGAAAAGAATTGAATTCACAGTCAAATGGACTTCTCTCTCTTGTACGTGGGCCCATTGGCCGGCCCCACCATCTCTCCCTCCACTTGGGCAGCAGCCCCACCTGCTCCCTCACTCCCCCACGTGCTCCTCTCTCCTCTCCCAACCGGCCACACCTCAGGGAGCTACCCCCTCTCTCCTCTCTCAAGCACTCTCTCTCTCTCTTTCTCCCTCAAATCCGCGCTCTAGGAGCCGAATAAGGGTATGCATGTGGTACCATTGCGATCACAAGCTCATAAGCTTCCCATCCCTCCAATTTGTTTGCTCTTTCCCGAAGGATTTGGGCCGGATTTGATGTCTTTTGGTGTTTAGGGTCGAAACATGAAGAACACCGGATTTCTTCATCTCCCGAGCGATTTCCTTTGTTTCCTTCTTCAACCAACAGTCCTCAAGCTCGACAAAACATCTTGGGTGGGTTTCCTAGGCTCCCATGGTATGGATGCGCGAATTGGTTGGTCGAAATCCTAGAATTTGGAGTTAGAGTTGAAGTTCATGAGTTCTTGATGAATTAGAAGCAATAGCCGAGTTTTGGTCGATTTCGGCGTATACATGTTGTCCTAAGCGGTAGAGGAAGTCAATGTGATACTCTAGGTCCAAGTCCCCACTCCAAATGTCACCGAAATCGTCGCCAGTGAGCTCCCAAAGTGCCCCCGACGACTCCAAGCGGTCTGACCGCCACTCCAAGGTCGGTCAGACCGCCAGGGGCCAAAACCCTCTGCACGGGGGTGGTCTGACCGCATTTCCGGTGGTCTGACCGCGACTCTTGGCGGTCTGACGGCCAGTATACCTGCGGTCTGACCGCTGTATACCCAGACAACACAGTTACTGCTTGCTAAAACTTGTAAAATTCATAATAAATTCTCTGTAGCTCCAAAAATTATGAAACAAATTTTTTTGGTTTCATAATAACCTACTCTACCTATTAAAAATATCCCCAGCCATGAAATAATGAATTAAATTTCTGAGATTAATTAATTATGTTAAAGCTTAATTAATTCACCGTTAATTCATCATAAGTCCAAAATTGTTGAACCCAATTTTTCTAGTTTCCTTATGACTTGTTATATCTAGGAAAAATGTTTTCATCCATTATATGCATATTTTGGCATATATTTTCACTTCATTCATACTCATTGCATTGCACGCGTTATTCTTTTTAGAGATCGCCGAACCGACGATCCCGGCGAGCGAGGGCGATCCGGAGGCACCCCACCTTTGTGAGCCAGTGCATCATGGCAAGCATCTATCATATTGCACTGGGTTAACTTGAAATATAAAGTGTTAAATATGCTTATGTATGTATGCATGTGTCGTCGGGTACCTTTGGGTAGAACCTAAGCCGTTGCATTTCTTCTACCTTGGTCACCTATTCGTGTATGTTCCTTGTAGCCTAGAGATGATATTGTGTCTAGGTGTAAGCTTGACTTATATGGTTAGCAATGCATTAGGTCATCGGTAGAAGACGAACGGCGGCGTACTCCGTTGTTCGCGAGCTTAGGGTTGCTCCTGTCTTACAGTTATGCTTATGGTTACAAATACTTGATGTCGAGGTGGTTGAGATGTGGTGGTTGGTTGAGTGGTGAGTATGAGGCGAGGTGTGAGCGGTTCTAGGATCTCCAAATTATACCTGGAACTTCCGGGTTGGTCGGACTTTCCGGGTTAGGTGTTGGGTGAGGGTACTCTGTGGGTTCCAACTAGAGATACCAGGAACTTCCGGGTTATAACCCAGAACTTTCGGGTTTGACAGACTTGTGCTCGCATTGACTTTCCTCGACTGTTCCATCTTGCATGATAAATGTATCCTACATAGGCATGGATATGCACTAGACAAAAGGTTCTAGTCTTAATTTGCACCCTAAACCATCACGGTTTCTGAGGACAAATCAACTTGGACAACCCGGAATATCCGGATGGAACTCGGAATATCCGGGTTGCTGCAGAGAAGATTTTCGCGAGGAAACTTGGGTTTATTCAATTGCATGCTTCACCATTCCGAGGAGGAAATGATTTGGCACTAACACATGGGCTTTAGACTTCATCCACCAACTAAACAACTCGATTTCATAGCTCAAGCTCATCGAAATCCTCTAATTTTCTCCAAAGCTCAAGAACACAATAACTTCACCACCTTAGCTCCAAATCCAAAATCGACTAACCAAAACGAGCATTCACACCATGTAAAGTCTAGAGGATGTACCCAAGGTGCTTGCCAAGGCTGGTGACCATTGGGTGAAGGAGGAAGCGGAGGGAGAAGCTTGGGGAAGAGAAATCCAACCGCAGTCCTAAAAGCTTCATCCAAGAATACCAAACGAGATCAAAATCGGCTCGAATCCTTCGGGAATGAGAAAACGAATTGGATGGATGGGAAGCTTATGAGCTAGTGATCATGTGAGTACCACATGCGTACCTCGATTCCTTCTCTTGAGATGGGATTTTGAGGGAGAAGGAGAGAGTGCTTGAGAGAGAGATGGATCTCCCTTGCCTTGGCCGGTTGAGGGAGAGAGAGGAGCACCAGAGAGTGAGGGAGGGCACGTGGGAGTGGGTGGGCTGCTGCCCAAGGGAGAGAGAGAGTGGTTGGCCACTCCGGGTGGGTCCCATGTGCTATAGAAACAGGATATTTAAGCCATGAACTCCATTCTTTCTCTC
Source organism: Phragmites australis (assembly GCF_958298935.1). Taxonomy (NCBI): domain Eukaryota; kingdom Viridiplantae; phylum Streptophyta; class Magnoliopsida; order Poales; family Poaceae; genus Phragmites; species Phragmites australis. Next base: position 6,105,359 of record NC_084929.1, read on the forward strand.
AACCTATTGACTCAAAACAAGACACTCTAGTGCTTAATAAGCATGCTTATGCTTAATTAGGTGATTACTGGTTTAGGACGTGAGAAACCTCCCCCCTTAAAAGAATCTCGTCTCGAGATTTGGTACGAGTCGGGAAAGAGTACAGTGAATCTAGGAACCACACTGTGAGAAGATACCATGCTGTGAGTAATGGAATCTAATGCAATACTCACAGGTTGGAGAAAAATTCGAGATAATCAGCACGAAGCCGTTCGTCTCGTTCCCACGTAGCTTCATCTTCAGAGTGATTACTCCATTGGACCTTGAGGAACTTAACTGAATTGTGTAACGTCTTCTATTCCGTTTCATCAAGGATGTGGACTAGATGCTTGCAATAAGAAAGATCTGACTGCAATTCTTGATTTGCAACTTTGATGACTTCAGTTGGGACTCAAAGGCATTTCTTCAATTGCGAGACGTGAAATACATTATGAAAGGTGGAGAGGGATGAAGGTAAGTCCAACTGATAAGTCACCTCTCCACATCGAGCAATGATCTGGAAAGGTCCCACATACCGAGGTGCTAGCTTCCCTCTGACTTGAAAGCGTCGAACCCCTTTGAGAGGTGACAGATTGTGATAGACGAAATCCCCAATAGCAAACACAAGCTCACATCAACGATGATCCGCATAGCTCTTCTGGCGAGACTGAGCCGTCAGAAGACATTTGCGAATGGCCAGGACATGTTCTTTTGCCTCTTTGACCAAATTTGGGCCTAGAAAAGCCCTTTCACTGGATTTGAACCAATTCAATGGTGTTTGGTATCTTTAGCCATAGAGAGATTCAAATAGTGATATTTCAATGCTTGATTGATAGTTATTGTTGTAGGAGAATTCCACCAACGATAAGCAAATCTTCCACTTATTCCCATATGTAATAGCACAAGCACGCAACATATCTTCCATGATTTGATTCACCCTATCAGTTTGACCATCGGTTCGAGGATGGTAGGTGGTGCTATGAAAGAGCTTTGTTCCCATAGCTTCATGAAGGCTCTTCCAAAAATGAGATGTGAACTGAGTGCCTCGATCGAAGATGATCTTCTTCGGAATCCCACGAAGGCAAACAATTCTAGTGAGATATAGCTACGCATATTGCTTAACCGAGTATGTAGTCTTGATGGGAAAGAAATGAGCTGACTTAGTCAACCACAATGACCCAAATCGACTCATACCCCTTTGAGGTCTTAGGCAATCTGGTAATGAAGTCCATGCCGATCTCCTCTCACTTCCAGGAGAGAATAGGTAGGGGTTGGAGCGTACAAGCTGGCTTGAGGTGCTAGGCCTTCACTCTCCAGCACACTCGGCTACATATTGAGCGATTTCTCGCTTCATGTGAGTCCACCAAAATCTAGTCTTGAGATCTTGGTACATCTTGGTACTTCCCAGGTGAATGGACAACAAAGAATCATGAGCTTCATCCAGAATCTTCTTTCTCAATGCATCAACCTTTGAAACAACTAGCCCCTTCCCAAACCATCTTCAGAAAAACAGGCAGCCTTGCCTTCCTTCATTTTATCCTGGATTTGGGCCATGCCATTATCATCCTTCTGAGCTTCTTTGATTTGATCCAGGAGGGTGGATTTTATCTCGAGATTGGCAAGAAAACCCTCCGACACCATCTCGAGTCCAAGCCTTCTAAAGTCATCACAAAGTGTGGTGACTCTAGGCTGGAGCGAGAGACAATTGCATTGAGCCTTCCAACTTAGTGCATCGGCGACAACATTCATCTTGCTAGGATGATAATGAACTTCTAGCTCATAGTCTTTGATCAGCTTGAGCCATCTTCTCTGTATCATATTTAGATCGGCTTGAGTGAAAATATATTTGATGCTTTTGTGATCCGTATAGATACGGCACAGATTACCCAATAGGTAGTGGTGCTAAATTTTCAAAGCGTGCATAATTGTTGCTAGCGTTCTCCTCATGGCACTTCAGCTGGCATGAGGCATAAGCAACACCATGACCTTCTTGCGTAAGGACACTTCCGAGGCCTATGCGGGAAGCAACGCAATAGACGTCGAAATCCTTGTCCACTTCAGGCTGAACAAGAACGAGAGCGGTTATGAGCAGTTTCTTCAAGGTTTGGAAAGCTGACTCATATTCTCCCAACCATTGGAAAGCACTCCCTTGCTTCAACATCTCAGTCATGGGCTTCAAGATTTTGGAGAAATTCTTGATGAACCCGCGGTAATAACCCGTGAGTCTGAGAAAACTTCAGATATCGGTGACATTCTTGGGTTAAACCCAATTAAGAACTTCTTGCACTTTGCTCGGGTCAACAACAACTCTGTTCTCCGACAAAATATGACCCAGAAAGGCAACCTCCTTGAGCCAAAACTCACATTTGCTGAACTTGGCATAGATTTTATGAGCTCGAAGTCGGACAAGAACAACTCGGAGGTGCTCAACATGCTCCTCTTCAATTTTGGAGTATATAAAAATGTCATCAATGAAAACCATGAAAAACTTGTCAAGTTCCTCCATGAATACTATGTTCATCAAATACATAAAGAATGCCAGTGCATTTGTGAGGCAGAAGGACATAACGGTGAACTCGTAAAGCCCGTAACGGGTAGAGAAAGCCATCTTTGGAATATCCTTCGGTCGGATCTTTATTTGGTGATAGCCCAACCTCAAGTCAATTTTAGAGAAAACTCGAGCACATGTCAATTGATCAAATAGAATATCAATCTGAGGAATTGGATACTTGTTCTTGATAATGACCTCATTCAATAGACAGTAATCCACACACATCCGCAGAGTTTGGTCCTTCTTCTTCACAAAAAGCGTCGGGCATCCCCAGTGTGAGGAGCTCGGACGGATAATTCCCTTCTCCAACAACTCTTTCAGCTGCTTCTTCAACTCTGCTAATTCATTTGGCGGCATCTTATACGACCTCTTTGAAATTGGTGCCGTACCGGGCAATAGATCAATAGAAAATTCCATTTTTTGGTCAGGTGGCATTCCTGATAATTCCTCTGGGAAGACATCAGGAAACTAACACACGACTAAGATATTCAAGAGATCTGTGGTGATAACAACCTTCAGGGCACACATACAAGAATCAACACCCTTAAGCTTCAAATGAACTTGAGTACCGGATGGGTCATCCAGAGTGATGGTCCTCTGAGCACAATCTATGATGGCCTTATTCCTGGCGAGCCAATTCATTCCCAAAATAACATCTATCCCCTTGGAGTCAATCACCAACAGGTTTGCGAGGAAGGATATCTCATTGATAATAATAGATGCCTTAGACATGTATTGGTCGGTAAGAATGTTGTCTCTGGGTGCTTGTATAAGATATGGTGCATGGGCAGTGCTAACCTTCAGCTTGTGATGCCGAGTGTAATTCCTCGTTATGAAAGAGTGAGAAGCTCCAGAAGCAAAAAGAACAACGACAGGAACAATGAAAGAATTGGACTTCACAAACAACGTACCCATCAATACGTTGGCACCCTCGTGAGCTCCCTCGGTGGTGGTGTAGTTGACTCGACCATGCTTTGGAACTTGCGTAGCCTTGGAGACTTGATGAGAGAATGGTGTGGGTAGTGGTGGCCTTGGAGCAGTTGTCATGGCTCCGGGCTTCGGGAAAGGGCAAACCCGCGCAAAGTGGCTAAGATGCCCACAGTGGTAACACAGGCTGCTGAGGCCACCTGTCATGCTCCCCTACAATACTGTAGGTCTTGGAGGCGGTCCTTGCGATGAGGAAGAAGACAGACATTGCACTACCCACATTGGTCGTGGACCAGCCAAAGTCATCATGCGAGGGGGAGGAGGCTGACTCTCCGTACGTAGGCGATGAGAGCTCCCGCCCACAGAAGGCGATGGAACCCTCTTGCACTTCTTCTCCTCCTAGTGGTTCTTTATCTTTAACTCGACCGTGCGGGAGGTGCTCACCATCTTGTTGAAATCGGTGAACTCATGAGACGATAGCTGGTCTTCCATCTTGGATGAGAGGCCGTTCACAAAGCGACATTGTTTCTTCTCATCGATGTTAATCTCGTCCGGCGCATATTGTGCAAGGTGGTTGAACACCTGCACATACTCCATAACTGACTTGCCTCTTTGCTGGAGGTCCAAAAATTATCACCTCTTAATCTCCATTAGTCCATTGGGAATATGATAATCACGGAATGCTTGGCGGAACTCCGCCCAAGACACCCGGTGATTAGGGGCATGCATGGCGAGGTAGTTGGTCCACCACACGCCAGCAGCACCCTGAAGCTGATGGGCGACAAATAAAGCCTTCTCGTGATCTTCGCACCTAAGGATAGCTAGCTTCTGCTCAATAGTCTGTAGCCAATGGTCCACATCGAGAGGATCCTCAGCACGCGTTAAGGTGGGCGACTGAGTCCTATGGAAATCTGAGAAGTTGTCCCAGCGTCTGGCTCCACCTCCATGAGAGGTCGTGTTACGCACAAGAGCTTCGAGGAGCGCCATCTGAGCTTGACGGTTTTGTTAGATTTGCATTAGGAGCTCCGCCATACTCAGCGGTGGAGACGACACGGGGTTATTCTCATTGGAACCCTCGGGAAGATCTCCAATATTCTGACGGGTTCTCATCCTGTTGTGACAATAAGGTGAAAAGAGGCAAAAAGTCAAGTTTCGACATAGCAAACATAGCATTAGTCGGACTCAAGCAAGTGATGCCCACTAAGGCATCATATACCAAGGAAAATGCATGTTCAAAGGTATGGTGCAAATTGAGCCATAGAAAATGAAAGTATGCTCGATCCCTGTCTACACGTCTCTTTCTCGAGTGCATCACTCCCCACAAACGTCAAGATCACATGCATTCATACTTAACAACCACCAATCACCACCCTTCGTGCGAGGAAGGAAGGTGTTCTCGTGAACGATGCTTGTATGACTCGCCGCACAAGCGACGTTTCATACGTCGTTGCCAACGTATTCACTTCCCGTACCATCGCCTTGTGGGACACCCCATGTAATTGCCATATGGGTAGACGACCATAACCAACATTGTACGGTAGGTGACCATGACCCCCATCACATGGTAGATGTTCACACGTTATTGCTAACGTATTCACTTCCCGTATCACCGCCTTACATGACACACCAGGCACCTACCTCGCACTGGTTGAGCCCCCGATATTTACCGCCATCGGGATGCGTCCCTTACCTTTTTACCTTTTTTGTCAATTGCGTCGATGCAATATAAATCATAAAGACATCATAAAAGTAGCAACACAAATGGAACCAAATGATACAGATGCAACAAACAACAATGCATTTACACTTAGGGGCATAGTATATCAAATTATACATATTAGCAAGAGGAGGCACAAAAGAAATTTTAGTAGGTTGCTTAGTAGAGTTGGTCACTTCACTAACCCATGTTTTCAGTGTTTTTAGGCTACTTCATTAAACCAAGCTCTGATACCACTCTATGAGGAATCGTGCAAATAGTATTCTAATTAATTATTAAGTTAATTATTTATATAATCACGACTACAACGATTAACCAAAATACCATCCCGGTAGTCTCAGCATGTGTTTTGTGCCCAAGATCGGAACACACGTTTTTCCAATATAAGTCATCACAACAAATCTTAATAAAGAGAGTGTAATTAAAATTATATTACAGGTTCTTCGAGGATCATCATTTACAACAATTTACACCAAAATGAAACTAGGAGGCTAAAAGAACAGCCTCACCCTAACCAAAACTAGAAACTATGCAACGGAAGATAACATCTATGAACAACAAAAGCTAAGTGAAGCCATATGACCATAGGCTCCACCCAAAAGCACACCACTTGAGTAGTTGCACCTCATCTCTAGGTTATACCTGGAACTTCTGGGTTTGTTGGACTTTCTGGGTTAGGTGTCAGGTGAGGTGCTCTGTGGGTTCCAACTCGAGATACCCGGAACTTCCGGGTTTGATAGACTTGTACTCGCGTCGACTTTCCTCGGCCGTTCCAACTTGCATGACAAATCTATCCTACATAGGCATGGATATGCACTAGCCAAAGGGTTCTAGGCTTAATTTGAACCTTAAACCATCACGATTTTCGAGGACAAATCAACTTGGACAACCCGGAATAGCTAAAGAGCATGAGAACTTCACTACCTTAGCTCCAAATTCAAAATCGACTAACCAAAATGAGCATTCGTGCCATGGAAAGTCTGGAGGATGTACCCAAGATGCTTGCCGAGGCCGATGACCATTGGGTGAAGGAGGAAGCTGAGGGAGAAGCTCAGGGAAGAGAAATCCAACTGCGATCCTCAAAGCTTCATCCAAGAACACCAAATGTGATCAAAATCAGCTCGAATCCTTCAGGAATGAGCAAATGAATTGGATGTATGGGAAGCTTATGAGCTAGAGATCGCATGAGTACCACATGCGTACCTTGATTCCTTCTCTTGAGATGGGATTTTGGGGGAGAAGGAGAGAGTGCTTGAGAGAGATGGAGCTCCCTTGCCTTGGTCGGTTGAGGGAGAAAGAGGAGCACGAGAGAGTGAGTGAGGGCACATGGGAGTGGGTGGGCTGCTGCCCAAGGGAGAGTGAGTGGTTGGACACTCTGGGTGGGTCCCACACGCTATAGAAACATGATATTTAAGCCGTGAACTCCATTCTTTCTCTCAACCTATTGACTCAAAATGAGACAATCTAGTGCTCCAAAATAACATTTGTCGAAATTAAACATCATGGTTAAGAAGCATGATTATGCTTATTTAGGTGATTACTGGTTTGGGACGTGACAACCAGTTGCACCAAGGCGAGGACGAATCCCTTCAAGATTTCATTCACCTGTTTAGCGACAGGCGCAACAAGATCCCAGACATCTCTGACGAGTCAGTCATCATCGCCTTCAAGAGAGGCGTCCATGACATGGATATGCTCGGGAAGCTGGCTATCAAAAGATCCACATGGTCAAAGAGCTCTTCGAGTTGGCCGACAAGTGCGCAAAGCGAGCGGAAGCCCAGGTGCATGCTAAGAACCCTCCATTTGGAAACGACAAACCTGAGTCCTCATAGAACATAGGAAATAAGAACAAACCCAGTGACAAGTGCAAGGGTCCAGATATGACCATAGCCACGATCGACAGGAGCAAGTTGCGTAATACTGGGGACAACAAAGGCCTCTGTCGAGGTGGTGGAAAGTGGTGCCCTATCCATCGGACCAACCATCACGACTTCGACAAGTGCTACATCTTTAAGAAGAAGGTTGATGAAAAGCTCAAGGCCACCATTGCTGAGCATAACAACAAACATCCCAAGCCAAACACTAAAGATGACAAGCATGAATACCATGAGGCCGACCAAAGTTTGGCACACATTTTTGGAGGATCCATCGCGTATGAATCCAAGAGTTAGTACAAGGCGGTTGAACGAGAGGTCAACCTAGTCCTGATTGGGCCTACTCGATATCTCAAGTGTTAGAGGTGCCAGTCATTTTTGACCAAATTGACCATCCAGCTGCGGTACCACATCCTAGTCGATATCTAGTTGTGGTCCAGCCAATTATCCTCACCATCAAAGTTTCCCGAACCTTGGTCGATGGAGGTAGTTCACTTAACCTCATCTTTGCCAAGACCTTGGACAAGATGGGGATCCAAAGGTCAGAGCTCAGGAAAGGAGTCTAGCCTTTCTATGGCATAACTCCCAACTCATCGACCATGCCCCTTGGCCAGATCGAGTTGCTAGATACATTTGGCATGCTCGACAACTTCCGCACAGAGAAGCTGACCTTCGATGTCGCAAACTTTGAGATGACGTATAATGTGATTCTAGGCCGCCTGATGTTGGGCAAGTTTATGGCAGTGGTTCACTATGCATACCAGATGCTCAAGATCACGGGTCCTAAAGGGGTCATAACAGTTAAGGGAGATCAACGTGCAACAGTCAAATGCGACAAGCAGAGCTTGAATATAGTCAAACACTTCAGTCAGTTAGCTAACAATTCTAAGGACATGGATTCCAAGCATCAAAAGCATCGAGCCACAGTCAAAGTCAAGGATTCCAGGCTTGCAAGTCTTGCTGGCACTTCAGAATCCAGTGATGCTACCAAGGGCGAGACCAATGACAACACCAATGAAAAAAAGGTTGTTGGTTGCATCAAGGAGTGCCCCTCGACCCGTCTAAACCAGCCAAGACGGTCAAGGTTGGGGCTAACCTTGACCCCAAATAGGAACTCGAGCTCATCACTTTCATCCAGGCAAACCAAAACGTGTTTGTGTGGCAACCATCCAATATGCCTGGAGTCCCTAGGGAGGTGATCGAGCATCGACTAGATATTAAACCCGATGCCAAACCTGTGGTGCAGAAGCAGTGAAGATTTGTGGAGGACAGGAAGCAAACCATCTAGGAGGAGGTTGACAAGCTGCTAAAGGTAGGCTTCATTAGAGAGGTTCGTCAACCTACATGGCTCACGAATCCCGTCCTCATCAAGAAAGCCAATGGCAGATGGAGAATATGCATCGACTTCATCGATCTCAACAAGGCTTGTCCCAAGGATCCTTTTCCTCTTCCACGCATCGACCAGATTGTCAACTCTACAGCGGGTTGTGTGTTGCTGTGTTTTCTAGATGCCTATTCGGGGTATCACCAAATTAGCATGGGAATAGAGGATGAGGAGAAAACTGCTTTTACTACTCCTTTTGGTGTATTTTGCTATGTAAAGATGCAAGAACTGGGGATGCATTGATTGACAATCTCAAGGAGATGTTCGACAACCTCAGGAAATATCGTATGATGCTTAACACAGAAAAGTACACGTTCGACATCCCATCCAACAAGCTCCTCGGCTTCCTGGTCTCAAGTCAAGGCATTGAGGCCAATCCACTCAAAATCAAGGCTCTTGACCAGATGCGGTCACCTCAAACACTGAAAGAAGTTCAGAAACTAACAGGGTGCATTGCAGCTCTTAGTTGACTCATCTCTAGGATGGGCGAGCGAGGGATGCCTTTCTTCAATCTGCTAAAGAAACACGACCGTTTCGAGTGGACAAAAGAAGCAGAGCGCGCCTTCTAGGACTTAAAAAGGCATTTATTGTCTCCATTAATTCTTACACCACCTAACAAAAAAGAGGAGCTCTTTTTGTATATTGCAGGTACCCCACAAGTCGTAAGCACGGTACTGGCGGTTGAATGGGAATACCTCGAGAAAAAGGCCAAGGTCCAGAAACCTGTTTACTACATGAGCGAAGTCATACACGATGCTAAGCTATGATACTCGCAAGTGTAGAAGTTGCTATATGTAGTCTTGATGTCTTCTCGAAATCTACAATACTATTTCCAAGCGCATAGGGTCACCGTTGTGACGACGTATCCACTGAAGGACATAATACGCAATAGGGAAGCTACTGAATGAATCGCGCAATGGGCGGTTGAGCTTAACGAGTTCGACTTAAACTATGCACTACACACAAGCGTGAAGTCGGGAGTACTAGTAGATTTCATCACCGAATGGACAAGCAATAAAGAAACAAGGCCAAGGATGGTCGAAGACCACTGGACACTCTTCTTCGATGGATCACTCATGCTTCAGGGCTTAGGGGCTGGCATTGTAATCAAATCTCCAATGGGCGACAAACTCAGGTACTGTTGGGGATCATCCCCAGCCGTCCCCATACCCGAGGGCAACTGCGAAGTTAGTTGGAGTTGGAGTCATCCACAACCGGTCCGATGGATGCGAAGACTGGTCTGCCCCGACTACCTGGCGAAGCTACAGTTAGCGCTCCAGGCCTTCGACAGGAGGCAGCGAAGACGGGGCCAGGCCTCCACCTGATGGATGCGAAGACAGGACCAGGCCTTCACCTGGAAGTGGTGACGACCGAGCCAGGCCTTCGCCTGGTGGTGGCGAAGACAAGATCAAGGCTTCGCTTGGAGATGGTAGAGGCAGCTCATCGGAAGGCTGGACGGAGATGACTTCAACACCCTTCGGTTGAGAAATAGCCGGATAGTGGGCCCAGCTGTCATGGGCACTGTCGTGATTATGGGATCATGTTTAATTGTACCATATTGCCCCCGGATATTCCGGGAATGTAGTAGGTTAGGGGGTAATAAGTGTAAACCGGGTCTGTGATTGCGGGGGTGTGGGCTATAAATAGAGCCACAGTGTAAACGTAAACATGATTCTAGACTGTTCACTCTCCAGTACAAGTCACATAATGGGCCTTCACCAGTTCTACCCCCGAAGGCCCCATCTTGTCTCCCAACAGGTACATTCTTCAATTAGATTTTAAAGCCTCCAACAATGTTGCAGAATACGAAGGACTGGTAAACGGGCTCTGCATAGCTGCATCACATGGAATCAGATGACTTCTTGTGAAAGGGGACTCAAAGCTAGTCGTAAACTAAGTTCAAAAGGAGTACCAGTGCTCGAACGACAACATGACGGCTTACTTGTCCGAGGTGCGAAAGCTCGAGCAGAAGTTCGAAGGGCTGGACGTAACACACATCAGAAGGAGTGATAACTCTGGTGCAGATGAATAGGCTAGAGTCGCTTCTTCTCGATTTCAGGTACCCATAGGAGTATTCGTTTAAAAACTCCTTAAACCATCTGTCCCAATAGTTCGGCGAACGAATGCTGCCCAACTCGACCAGCGGTCTGGTCAGGTCAGTGAGGAAGAACCCGCAGATGCTGCACTACTTGAACACGACCCGACTTGGATGACTCCGTACTAAGTCCCTCTGGTTTGCTCTCTCAGGATTTGTCTCCTGTTGTCGGTGCTTCTTTTGTAAGTGTCGTTTGGATGTGCAAGTTTCTTAGCAATATTACTAGATTATTGGAACTGTTTAGTGTTTTTCTTGGATTGAAGTGTGTGGCGATCCTCCGAATATGTGGCTAGACAGGTTTTTAGTGTGCCTCTGAGCCCTAGTGCCGCACCTTCCCTGGCCTATTCGCACACTGCGGTTGTTTGGTGGCCAGAGTAACGAACCTTGTTAGTGTTTTAGGTGCGACCGAAGTAATGAACCCTCGCACAGATTTAGGCCTAAGCTCAACCAAGGTAGGTGCCATCGAAGTCGGGGTGTTCGGACCCTGATGTTTTAGGCGGAGGATATGAACCTCTATACTCCTGGTGGAAAATGGTGTAGCCAATGGCTGGGGGTACGAGAGGGATTATGTGACGGAGGCGAGGTAGTTTTGGGAGCCTAGCATGAGTGGATAGAGGAGAAGCCAATGATTATGGCCGGGGGAGGCATTATGCAACCCCCTCAATCATGGCTGCTGCTAGGTTCCCACTTGATATGACCTTTCTTCTATCCCATGCCAGTACAGATTCTCCTCTGAATTTGTTCCAGATCTGACTCAAGGCAATACATCCAGAGCTCGGTGGTGGTAGTCGGAGATGAAGCTAACAGCAAGGCCGAGGGGGGCGGTTACTCAGGTGTCCACGTACTGTGTTGCAAAGGATTCCTTACTATTTTTCCTGCCACGCAGAGTGGACTTTCACTTACTGTTGGTATGTTGTACATGTATTATTCGGCTTATGCGGCCATGTCGCTCGGTAGTCTGCAACCCCCTAGCCCTTAGGCATGGTGAGGCTCCAGAGGTAGAGCCATCCAGGGCCTCGCGGCTGGTGCCAGTGGCAAAGTCGACGGTTGGGTTGAGGGAGGTAGTCCGCGACCCACTTGGTATTTAGCCGTGGCAAGGCTCCGGAGCTAGAGCCATCCGAGGCCCTACGGCGGTAGCCGGAGGTGAAGCTGATGAGTGGGCCAAGGGAGGCAGTCCTGCGGCCCCCTTGGTATTTAGCCGCAGAGAGGCTTCAGAGGCATAGCCATCCGGGGCCCTGCAGCGGTAGCCGGAGGTGAAGCCACGAGTGGGCCGAGGGAGGCAGTCCACGACCCCCTTGATATTTAGCTGTGGCGAGGATCCGGAGGCATAGCCATCTGGGGCCATACGGTAGTGGTCAGAGGTGAAGTCGATGAGTAGGCCAAGGGAGGCAGACCTGCGACCCCCTCGGTATTTAGCCATGGTGAGGCTGTGGAGGCATAGCCATCCGAGGCCCCACGATGGTAGCTAGAGGTGAAGCCAACGAGTGGGCCGAGGGAGGCAGTCCTCGACCCTCTCGGTCCTTAGCCGTGGTGAGGCTCCTGAGGCATGGCCATTCATGACCCTGCGGTGGTTGCCGAAGACGAAGTCGATGGCGAAGCCAAGGAGGCAATATGTATGAATATCTATGTTTGTATGTGATGAAGTAATTTTCTGTTTTAGGATTTAATCAATAAGCTGATTTGGACCTCTCCGATATTGAGGCTATGCTATGCCTTTTAGGTGACCTAGGCATGTTATGCCTTCTAGGTGACCTAGACATGCTACACTTGTGGGTGCATAGGCCTCCTACTACTGGGGCTATGCTATGCCTTCCAGGTGACCTAGGCATGTTATGCCTTCCACGTGACAAAGGCATGTTGTGCTTGCAGGTCCGTGCCACTTTGTCATGTAGCAATGCCAGAGGGTTCGCGTCACTCTAGCATGTAGCAATGCCGCAAGGTCCACGCCACTCCAGCATGTAGCAATGCTAGAGGGTCCGCGCCGCTCCAGCATGTAGCAATGCCGAAGGGTCCGCGCCACTCTGTCATGTAGCAATACCGGAGGGTCCACACCTCTCCGGCATGCAGCAATGCTAGAGGGTCCACACCTCTCCGGCATGTAGCAATGCCGAAGGGTTTTTAAGATATGTTTTCAAGAGCTCTCCACTATCGAAACAACGCCTTGAGGTGCAGAGATATATCTTAAGTTTCATTTTCTACTGTTTGAATAGAGATATAACCTAGGTTAGGTTTTGTACCTTACTGTTATCAGCGACTTGCTAATTTGCAGCATAAGTTTTAACTAGGTCAGAAGGCTATTCTTAGCACACACCAAACTAAGGTATGGCTTACGTTTACTACCTATTGTCGGACAGAGATATAACTTTAGACTTAAGTTTTTCTGCCTCTGGCATCGAGGCTTACGCCTTCGACCTGCCGAACAGTTTTTGTCTACCGCGTGCTAGATGGTACTTTCAGGCAAGGGTAAAACTTCAAGCTAAGTTTCATACTCTACTGTTGAATAGTGATACATATTGGGTTATGCTGCTTACTGTTGAGCAGAGATGTGACTTAGGTCCTACAGTACCTTGTTGCTGCCTATTAGTTATCTGTCATAGAGACTTTCCAATAGTTAGGCAAGCTACTTTCAGAGTATACCGACTTTGCTATATAAATATTAACTAGCTAGGAAAGCTATTGCTAGGTGGCTATAGGCGGGCGCACCTTTGCCAAAATGTAGCCTTCACTGTAAGGTCAGGGGCCAGGAAACCTTCGCAGCCTAAAGGTGATGGAAGGGTTGGTACCTCCGGCCTGGGTTGTCTGCCGAAAGGTCCAAGCCGCATGGGCATTCGGAGTACCTGGAGCCCCATTGCTGGAGCTTGGCACCCCCTTAGCACGGCCAAACTCACCAATGTCGACCTTGATGTGGGATCCAAGTTGAGGCTCTAACCGCTCCAGAGGCTCAGGTGGGGCTGCTTGTGTGACTCAATCCTCATCACTGGGGAATTGCACCATTGGCGGTGGAGTCGGGGCGGCCTTACGGGCCGAGTGGAGCTTGGTAAGACCCAGCCTCCTGCCTGGCGGCCCGCTACTATTTTACGACCCCTAGGTCACCTGTCGCTGTCTCTTTCCCCTGCCGAGCATCCCCGTCTGCCTCCTGAGGTACTCCTACTTGAGGGTTATGAGGGTTCGATAGTGATGAGTATTATGGCCACGTCTGGCCCTGTGCAAGATGCATTGGTACTCTTCTGGTGGTGTCGGAGCCTGTGGTTAGTGCCCCTGGTGTCGGCGAGGCCCACACGCACCGGAGCCTGTGGTCTCGTCTGAACCCTCTTTCGCCAGGGGAGGCCGAGGAGGTTGCCGAGAGACTAGGCTCTCGGAGGAAATTGGCTTGACAAACATGCCTTGGTTGGGCCCAGGCATGAGTGCCCTTGGGCTTGAGCACCCATAACCATTGGAGGGCGGCATGTCTGGCCGCGGCCTCGGTTGTAACCTCATGAGGTGCAGCGAGGTTCCCGCTGTGCCATTGCTGAAAAGCCTCTGTGTCGGCTTGGACCTCCATGTCAACCCAAGCTATCGGGTCGGTGTTGGCCAGAGGGTCACCATTCCGCCTAGCTGTGGAGCCGGTGAGGGCACATAGAGTGCCTGGTCGTAGCTGTCATGCATACTTCTGCATGGGTGCGGCGATGGAAATGGCTGTTTTGGGCTAGCGCATTGGTGTTGGTGGTCTTTGGTGGTGTCCTACCTCCCCTTGTACTTCTATGTTCATTCCCCACAGACAGCGTGCTGTTGGGGGAAGAAAATGTCTTCCACGAATAAGGGTGGCGAGAGCACACTCACAAAAGTGGCTCAAGCTTAGAGAAGAAGTGGAGAGGGAGGAACACCAAATATGTTGATAGTAAAAAAGGATTCGTCCCCTGACCTGATGACCAAGGGTCTATATTTATAGTGCCATTCAGGGTGTAAATGTACAAGTATGCCCTTTACAGAGATATCGATACAACTATCGTGATATCACATGGACCTAGGGCTGGTGCAATATAGTGGGGCAAGTGGCCCAAAATGTGTGGTACTCTACTGGTCGCCTATTGTGGCACTACACTACCGAGGTATCAGTTTGGCTCCCACTTGCGTTGTAGATGTTAGGACGGCTTCCACTTGCATAGGTATTAAATTCCGATCACTTCCTTGCTGGTGGGGGACGGCTGGTGGGTCCCCTCTGGCTGATCTTTCTCCAAGGCCTGATGACTCCTCCCCCCAGGCTCCGAGGATGAGCCTTCCCAGGCTCCGGAGGACTGGGGCTCCAGAGGCTGTGGCTTCAGGAGACTGGGGCTCTAGGAGAGGTTGTGGCTCCAGGAGGTTGGGAGTTCGAATGTCGGACTCCCTACTGTGAGTCTGGAGTTCAAGAACTTCGGAGGGGCTCTTGACGGCGACCCTTTAGCATTGTCTGCAGGCTGAGGTATTTCCCCCAACATCTTTCTTGGCCTTTCTCTGTCTGGGGGTTGGATATCCTAGGACCATTCCTGAGGGCCCAATATGGTTATAAATTACTATTCGTGGCTATAGAAATGTTCACCAAGTGAATAGAGGTCAAACCCGTAGGAAATATAACTGTAGAAGCGGCTAAGAAGTTCATGAGGGGCATAGTTACTCGGTTCGGCATTCCACATCGGATAATTATGGATAATGGTAGCCAATTTAGAAGTGGGGCCTTTACTAGGTTCTTTGAAGAATTTGGCATCAAAACCTGTTTCTCCTCAGTAGCTCACCCATAAAGTAACGGTCAAGTTGAGCGCACCAATTGTATAGTCTTGCGGAGCATCAAAACTCGAGTCTTCGACAGGCTAAAAGCCTACTCGTAACGCTGGGTAAAGGAGCTCCCCTCAGTACTATGGGCCGTTCATACTTTGACTAACAGGGCCACTGGTGAAACTCCATTTTTCTTAGTCTACGGAGCAAAAGCAGTGCTTCCGAATGAGTTGCAGTTCGAGTCACCTCGAGTGGAATGTTACTCAAAAGAAGGGAAAGAGCAGTTACGAGAAGATGACATAAATTTACTCAAGGAGTATCGTGATTGAGCATCTATTCGAGTAGCTAAGTATCAGCAAGTATTGCATAGATATCATAGTCAGAAAATCTAGCCCCAGAAACTCACTGTTGTGGACCTCGTCCTACGAAAGGTGCAGAAATAAGCCCGACGCCATAAGTTATCACCTAAGTGGGAAAGACCTTACATAGTAGTCGAAGTCACTTGACCTGGATCAGTGCAGCTATCTACTATAAACAGCGAGATACTCGTGCAATCGTGGAACATTGACCAACTCTGACAGTTTCATTCATAGAAGGGTAAGTTACAAGTAAGTTGATTAGACTAACTATCATATTACTTTTTCCTTCCAACCTGCATGGCTAGTGAAAAGTTGACAGAAAGGATCCGCTTAGCTCTTGCAAATAAAGATCCACCACCTCCAAGAGTTCAAAAGCATGTGGACCCCTATTTGCCTTTGAACGAGTCAAGGAACCTTCTATACTCATCTCTCAGACGATAGCTGATCGCCCCAGGAACCGGCCGTTGACTAGCATAAGGACTGGGAAAAGCGACCGAAGTGAAGACCCTGCTGGAGCTGCTGGTCAATGCCGGTGATGCTGAGTGGTCTCCTGCACGACACGGAGGTGATCTGGTGGTTGTCGATGGAGAAGACGACCGTGCACTCTTCGCCACCGGAGACTCGGGGCCTTCATCACCAAAAACCTCATCAACAACATGGTCGATGGTCTCATCAAGATCACTACCCTTCTCTGGAGTAACCTCTTGTGCCGCTCGCCCCGCCACATCAGCGTCAAGGAAATGCTGCAGGTGCCAGGTAAAGGGACGATGACTTCCTTGAATTCGATTTCCGGTGCTTCGACTCGTTCATCCTCCCTAGCCCGAGCTAAGGGATACGGGTGACGCGGCCTATCTAGAACTTGAGGCATAGATGACATTCTGCTCCTTCCATCCGTAAGCCTCCCATTCGATTCCTCCTTGTCGGAAGAAATAATGATGACACCGGGAGGAACCATGGTGAGAGGCCTTGGGATGAGAGAATCATCTCTTCCGATTTCTGGGCTTGACCCATGGGAGGGTGGTGGAGTGGAGGCCATGGCTTCAAGCTCTATGAGTTCTATTGGGTGATGTATAGAGGAAAAGGAAGGAGACAGTGTGAAAGATAAATGGCCTCGAGTCCTCTCTATTTATAGTAGCGGGAATAGGTCGCACTGTGTAAACGGACCGTCAAGATCTGATAACGCTGGGCGTAACGACGATTCTGCCTCAATCACGCAGCACGTTTAGCGAAAGTTGAGGCATCGCTGTGGCGTTATGACCTATCTAATCTCTGCAAAGAGGGGTGCGCAGTAGTTGTGACACATCAAATCAAGGGTTGCGGTGAAAACGAGCAAGAGAAGGAGTGGATATTTGCTGCTCACCTACCCGTCTATTTGAATTCACTCGATGACCACAATTTGATTGTAAACCAATGCTAAGGAGCTAAGGCTGTCGAGCATATGGTCGAGAACGGTGTGTCAATGCTTATGCTCTACTCTCTATCTTGATTATCATATCAAGTAGAGAGTCGGGGGCTTCATCGTGCATTTTTTATGCTTATGCTCTACTCTCTATCTCGATTATCATATCAAGTAGAGAGTCGGGGGATATATCGTGCATTTTTTATGCTTATGCTCTACTCTCCACTTGATTATCACATCGAGCGTAGAGTTATCATACCATTCAGAGAGCCGAAAGCCATGTTGTGTAAATACTTATGCTCCATTTTATACTTGAATCCAGTCATTGAGCGAAGAGACAGGGGCCACGCCAGGTATATTTTGATGCATATGTTCTACTCTCTATTTCAATTATCACATAAAATAGAGAGTCGAGGGCTATATCACATACTTTTAATGCTATGGCTTTACTCGCCACTCGACTTCGTCATCGAGTAGATAGTCAAGAGGAATAACACCATACATCTTCAATGGTACAGGTATGTTTGTTTGTACTCTCTGATCGAGCAATCTTCTCCTCGACCATAGATTCGAGGGCTACATAATAATACCATATTTTTTGCAAAAATTTATCTGGCTTTGCATCGACCGTATCGGATAGAAATAATGGAGGCATGTATTGGGTCAATGATGGATAATTACACCTCATAAGGCATAACGGCATCGAGATTGTCAGATGTCTCACGCCTAACGGCCAACAAAGGTGTAGGATCGAATATGCAAAAAATACTCAATCAGAGGGGCGGTGAATGATTGCGGAAACAAAATTCAAAGATTAACTCACCCAAATCAAAAATCAATTTAAACTCGGTATTTCACTTGAAACATATTGTACATGCTCTAGTAAAAACAATGTATAGAAAGATCCACTGGTCCGATTGCCTTCAAATTTGGACAGAAGAAACTAGATTCATATACAAAACCAATTAAACAAGCATCGAGTGAATCTAATTTGTGGATCAAGAATTATGCCTAGTCAAAGCAGACTATATCAACCAGAATCGACTAGTTGAAACCTAGTCGAGTTGACCAAAAAGCTACTCGAGATTAAATCAAATCCACTCAAAATTATCTCAAATCAAACACTAGATATTCTAGCAAGGTTTTGTATGGATTAAACCTAGATGAAACTTGATAGAAACATGAAATTAATCGAAAACCAAAACCAAGCACGCAAAATATAAAATAGAGAGAAAATTCCAAATTAGCAACTTATCAACTTACGAAACTTGATTTTCATTGCATAGATGAGTTTACAAGATGCCTTTCCAAAGCATCCAATAAGGATTTCCACAAAATCCCAAACCCTAGACAGATCTACTCCCTACATCAAAGTCTAAGTTCTCTGGATATGTTCTCGTTCTTGGCACACATTGCCCTGATCGAGACCCCCTCAATATATGGCCCTCCAAACCGTCCTTGGTTTGGAAACAACCTGGTCGTATACTACTTGGACACAAGCCATACCAAAACATGACACATCCACCCATAATCGAATCCAACTCGTGCTTGAGTCCAACTCCAACTCTCACTCGATTCTTTATGGGACTGGACTTTCCAACCTGTCAGACCGCAGCCCGACCTAGCCATGTACTCAAACAACTCCATCATTCGAACATATCATATGGGTTCCCACGTTCTCGCATACGTCTGCACTTCCCGCAAATGCATCTAGTCGCACACCTGCAACCTTGCCTTCACGTACACTATTCTCTAGCCCAAATATCCGGCATGACATCCTCGATCACTACGACATGCATATGAATCAAAACAACAAACGAGTACGAGCACAAGTCCTTCCCGACTTGGCTTAAGATCAATTCACGCACCACATAAACTCCAAGCAAAACCAACACGCTAACATAAGCATACCCAACTACTGATAGCGCATCAAACCATCTATGCTATCCAAGCATATCCTGGCAATTCATAAACATCATCCTAATGTCATCATGCTAAATCACTTTGTCTGCCAATTTCATCAATCAAACCAATTTTTCATCATATGATCTCACAATCTCCCCCTTGATGAAAATATTGGCAACCTCTTAATAGAAATAATTTGATTTTGAAATCAAACGCAAAGTGAAATAAAAATTCAACAAAACAAAAAATTTCTGACACGGAAAATCTGTCCCCCTGTGAGAAAAACCAAAAATTTCTCAAAAACAAATCTCCAGAAATGAGCAACTCTCTCCCCCTTTGGCAATGATTTCATCAAAAATTCAAAAGAGAGAATCTAATCTTTTTGTTGTTTTTATCATAATGATCAACATAGATCAGCTACATATATAACATATACTCGACCAAGCGACACTATCAAGAATATCTGCACCAACCCATCTACACATGTAAAAATATAGTGTGAGCACAACTTATCAAGTATAATTATTGATTTATTTGCAAGGCATGGTCTCCCAATCTCAACTAATCAAATCCTCAATTTATATGCTATCAAAAACATGAATACCAAAAATATGTCAATGTTTTGATTAAAAAATATATAGCATGATGCCAATTGTGCTGTCAAGAACTTCTCATATTCTTTTGCAAGGAATTAAGACAATGATCACGGTCATACACGACATCTTCCAAGTTCATATGAAAGTTCAATGATAAGCAGTCTCGTAAAGAAGAAGTGCAACAGTGCATACTTCCTTGATCTTTTACTCATCAACTATTATTCAACACTTTTTCATTTCTTTGAGTCTTTCACATATAGCATTTTTACCAAAGATCAAAGCAATCAAGAGAGTTTGACCATAACAAGATTTAATTCGAATTTTCATTCCGATTAGAATGTCATGAAAAAAAACTACCCAGTTACATGCATAGATATGAAAGTGCAAAAACTCCCATGTAACATAAGCATTGACTTCAAAAATCACATATGTATCGGATATTATGCTCATCATATTTCATTGTTTTCTCATTTTTAAACTTTGACAAGCTCCAAGATATAAGAACTCCCTTTCAAAACAATCCCATAGGATGAATAACACCAAGTTCTCCCCGTAGAAAAGTAAAACTAGAAGAATCCAAAGGTTTTGTGAAAATATCTGCCAATCGGTGTTCAGTATCCACACGGAGACGTTCAATGTTTCCTTTTTCAACATTGTCTCTAAGAAAATAAAATATGATGTCAATGTGTTTAGTCCGAGAATGTTGCATAGGGTTTTTAGCAATACTTATAGCACTAGTGTTATCACAAAAAAGTGGAACACACTTTAAATTAACACCATAATCTTTAAGTGTAGCAACTAGCCAAAGAGTTTGTGAACAACAACTAGCAATAGCTACATATTCAGATTCAACAATAGATTGTGCAACAGATGACTATTTCCTATACGACCATGCAACAAGAGGATTACCCAAGAAATGAAATCTACCAGATGTACTTTTTCTATCGATTCTACAACCTCCAAAATCAGCATCAGAAGAAGCTCTTAAACTAATACAAGAAGAAGCAAAAAGCCAAATGCCAAAATCTTGAGTGCCATGAAGATACCCGAGAATACGTTTGATAGCTTGTCGACGTGAAGCACGTGGATTAGCTTGAAATCGTGCACACAAGCATAAAACAAATTGTATGTCTGGACTTGAAGCGGTGAGATACAAAAATAATCCAATCATACTTCTATATTATCTTTGATCAATTGGCTCACCATCTTCATCAGGATCAAGCGTCATTGTTACTCCAATAGGTGTCATGATTGGCTTGCTATTTTCCATCTCAAAATGTCATAGCAAGTCTGATGAGGACATCACTCCCTCGGATACATACAATGATCCTCCATTGAACTTTCAAGGTCCAATCACAAGAGCTCGCGCACGACAATTAAATTTAGAGGTGAGCTCGTTCCTAAGCAACTCTTTATATAATTTTGAGAATAGATTACTACCTAATGATTATGTGTTGCTTAGAAATCATGGAGAGGACAAGGAGACACATAGAGGAAGGCTTCGAGGCGTGGAGGAGCAGCTAGGACGTCCAACAACAGCAGGAGGTCCAGTCCAACTCGAGTCCGAATCAGCCTCGACCTCCAGGACCAGCGAGCAGTAAAACGGACGCCCAGGACGCATCCGGACTCCGTTTTCGATGATTCACATATGGTTGGAAAGATAATTTCATAAGGAAACCAATGGCGTTGGTTTGAGGTACAAATTCCTTCTGAGTCAACGGGAAACGTCGAAACAAGTCAGCATCCAGAATCTGTCCCGGTGCTGCGTCACCGTTTTTGGTCCGTTGGGCCGTGTATCGTCGTTGAGCCCATTAGGGGGGGCGTGACCAGGGGGTGTGACGACCCTAGACCCTTATTATCAGCCGCCGCCGCTCTCGTTAGGGCGGATTTTGCTTAGATTATTCTGTCAAGAACAGTTTCGCCGTTTCGTCGGTTTGTGAGACCCCAACTCGTGAGATTAATCATTCATCTGCAATTTGGTTGCATTCTTCCTTGTTCTTGCTTGTGTTCTTCGATTCGCAGGCAAGGACTTTAGCCTTCTTGGCGAGGTCAACCGTGCAACGCCGGTTGATAACCAGAGGAGACGTGGTGCTGCGATTGCGGGGTTTCGGATCGTGTTGTTCGGAAGCCGGATCGACTTGTGTCTCGTTTCCACCAAATCGAGAGTTACCAGAACCTTTCGGAAGATCGGGAACCCTTGTTCATATTAAGTGGTATTCAGAGCTTCAGGTATACCGTCAGGTTCATATCTACCCTTAGTTTCGAGTGTTTTCGCCTTCGTTCCATAGTCCTCTGCCATATCGGTTTTTTTTTCCCTGTCCTACAACCCTTCCGCGCCTTTAGCTTTTGCATATTTCAGTTTCAGAGTCCGTCGTGTTGAGTTTGTGTCCTGGTCAAGGTCTTGTTGCTGGTTAGGTCGTGTTAGAGTCCAGTTCGTGTGTTTTCCCCCACCGTTTCCATCAAACCCTAGCCTCCGTCGCATATTTTCCCCACTTTCTTCCCGTTTTGTCCTCTAATTCGGAGTCGTTTCTCAAATCGGGCATAACTTTCGCGTACGAACTCCGTTTTCAGAAAAGTCACAGAGTTTTTCGCATCGAAACGGCGTTTCGGATCCGTTCGTCCCCCGCTTTGCCGGGTTCGGCGAAATCAGAATTCCCAAATTCGCCTCCGAAGTTTGAGTTTTCAATTTCCAAATATTTTTCTCATTTTCCGGCTGAACTTCAGAAAATTCTACAAGCCACGTCTTTCACTTGTTTAAGCTCAAATTTTCTGTGGTTCCCTCTTGTGTGCTCCTAAGTGAAAAAAAAATATCAAAAAAATAAAAAGAAAAAGTCGAATTTTCCCAAAAAAACAACGACAGCCCAAAAAAATAGAAAAAATAGAGGGGCAAAAGAGGAACAATATCTAGAGGAGCACATAGAGAAGGTTAAAGTGAGCTGTGTTAGCGTGTGCTATTTAGTTCTTTGTTTCTGTTGCTCTTGCTATCCATCATACTTGTTTCTCCACCTTGTTTATCACACATACTTGGTACTTGCAACACTTTAGGCCAGCAACGAGAACAAGTACTTGGGACTATAATTCAGCATTACTATATGTTTCTGATTTGTGTTCCACATATACATATTTGTTCTCTTTGTGTGCCTTCCAAGCTCCACAGATTCTTCTGGACAGCACTGGTTTGCATCCCTGCAATCGCTCGCACGCCTTCCAGGTATCCTTTGCTTTGCTGGTAAGAACCCTGGTAAGAGCTTGGTAAGGTGTCTACCTTTGCTGATCTTGATTGAGAGGCACCACTCCACCTTGTAGTACGATTATTAGGGATAACCTTCACTGTTTGTTGTTGTGTTTGTTTCCACAATGTCAGTTGAAGGAGATAAAACGCCAAAGGACTTCAAGGAGTGTGTCAGCCAAGAGCAGCTACAAGCTGTTGTAGACAATGCTCAGAAGGAGATGAAGGAGACAGTCATCAAGGCTGTCACTGAAGCGATAATTGAGATGAAACTCGCAAACGCGGTTGAGCGGGTGGACAAACGGTTATCCGAGCTCACCGACAGGGTAAATGCTTTGGAAAACCGTCCTGTGCACAACGAAGATGTGAATGGAAGCAACACTGGTGATGAGTTGTATGATGACGATGTTAATGTTGATCCAGCGGCGACATTGCAAAACAGATTACGGCGTCGTCTTCGCATTAACACCACAGGTATGGGTGGCGTTCCACATCACCACCACCATCGAGGTATGTATAATCGAGCTCCTGAAGATCCTTATGCTAAGGTTAAATTTACTATACCTTCTTTTTCGGGACATTATGATGCTGAGGGATATCTTGATTGGGAGATGACAGTAGAGCAAAAATTTAGTGCCCACCAAGTACCTGAACAACATAGAGTTAGACAAGCCACTAGTGAGTTTAAAGATTTTGCTATTATTTGGTGGACTGGTTTAGCTGCAGATGGTGCCACACATCGTACATGGAAGAGCTTAAGGTTGCTATGCGTGATAGATTTGTTCCCCCCATCTTATCATAGAGACCTGCGTAAGAAATTGATGCGCTTAGAACAGGGAGATAAATCTGTGCAGGATTATTATGGTGAGCTTCAAAAGGGCTTGATGCGTTGTGGCATAGTAGAGGGAAACGAAGATTCTATTTGTCGATTTTATTCGGGTTTGAGACGTGAAATCCAGGATATTATTGATTATAAAGAATTTAACAATGTCAACCAGTTGTTTCAGTTTGCTATGCTTGCAGAGAAGGAGTTGCAGGGGCGTGAGCAGCAGGGCAAGTACAAGGCCAGCACCACATACACGCCGCGCACAGGACCATCCTTTGGGCTGTCCAAACCATCCACTTACAGGGCTCCCTCACCAGCGAGCAAGCAACAAGCAGCTACGGCACCAAATCCGGTCACTACACGACCTTCAGGCTCAGGTAAAAATTCTGTTTTGCAGGGACCTTCCAAGAGTGCTTCCTCTGTTGCATCAACGGGACGCACCTCTGGCATTCAGTGCCATCGCTGCCATGGATTCGGTCATGTGCAGAAGGATTGCCCAAGTCAGCGGGCATACATTGCAACGGAAGATGGGTACATCAGCACCTCTGACATTGAGGAAGAAGAAGAAGAAGAACCAGTTGTTGAGGAGAGCAACGAAATCTTGGGCAGTGATGACACAGTGACCTATATGAGCATCATTGTGCAGCGGGCGCTCAGCACAAGGGTACAACAACCAGAGAAGCTGCAACGCCATAACTTGTTCCAGATTTTCTTCGTCATCCAAAATCGGCGAGCACGTGTCATCATCGATGGAGGTATGGAAGCTTGCTCACTTTTATTGGGTCGACCTTGGGAATTTGATAATGATGCTATACACCATGGTAGAAGTAATAAATATACTTTTATGCATAAAGGAAAGAAAATTACTTTGGTTCCTATGACCCCTGCTGAAATTGTACAAGCTGATAAAGAACGAGCTGCTAATTTGCGTGATACTAAATCTGAAAATCAGCAAGTTGCTAATTCTCTTTACCCACCTAAAAAGGATAAGTCTGCACCTAGTTCTAAGGTAGAGGGCATAAAATTGCAGGGTGGTGTTATGCTTGCACTAAAAAGTGACCTTGCTGAAATTTCTAATAATGATATTTGCTACACCTTGGTTTGCAAACGAGTTTTGTATTCATTTGATGATGTTATTAGTTCGATACCTCCTGCTGCCACTAACCTTTTGCAGGAGTATGAGGATGTTTTCCCAGCTGAGATACCCCCGGGACTGCCACCTATGAGAGGGATAGAGCATCAAATCGATTTGATCCCGGGAGCAACATTGCCAAATCGTGCTGCGTATCGAACCAATCCCGAGGAGACTAAGGAAATTCAGCGGCAAGTCCAAGAGCTCTTGGACCGCGGGTATGTACATGAGAGTCTTAGTCCTTGTGCTGTTCCTGTGATTTTGGTTCCTAAGAAAGATGGTACTTGGCGTATGTGTGTTGATTGTAGAGCCATCAATAACATTACTATTCGATATCGCCATCCTATTCCTAGACTTGATGATATGCTTGATGAGTTGTGTGGCTCTGTAATTTTTACAAAGATCGACTTGCGTAGTGGTTACCACCAAATTAGAATGAAACTTGGAGATGAATGGAAAACAGCTTTCAAAACTAAATTCGGATTATATGAGTGGTTAGTAATGTCTTTTGGTTTAACTAATGCACCTAGCACTTTCATGCGTTTGATGAATGAGGTTTTAAGAGCTGATGAATGAGGTTTTAAGAGCTTTTATTGGACGATTTGTGGTGGTTTACTTTGATGACATATTGATTTATAGCAAGTCTTTGGATGAACATATGGATCACTTACGTGCTGTTTTTAATGCTTTACGTAATGCACGTTTATTTGGTAACCTTGAGAAGTGCATCTTTTGCACGGATCGAGTCTCTTTTCTTGGCTATGTTATTACTCCACAGGGAATTGAGGTGGATGAGATGAAAATTGAAGCCATAAAGAGTTGGCCGGTGCCCCAAACCATCAAACAGGTGAGAAGTTTTCTTAGACTTGCAGGTTTTTATCGTCGTTTCGTGAAGGATTTCAGCGCCATTGCTGCCCCCTTACACGAGTTGACAAAGAAAGGTGTGGTGTTCCATTGGGGTAAGGCACAAGAGGAGTCCTTTGACACTTTGAAGGACAAGCTTACGCACGCGCCATTGCTGCAACTTCCAAATTTTGGTAAGACCTTTGAGCTAGAATGTGATGCTAGTGAAGTTGGCATTGGAGGTGTTTTGATGCAAGAAGGTAAGCCCGTTGCATACTTTAGCGAAAAATTGCATGGCCCTGTTCTTAATTACTCTACGTATGATAAGGAATTGTATGCACTTGTACGTTCTTTAGAGACGTGGCATCATTATTTGTGGCCTAAAGAATTTGTTATACATTCAGATCATGAATCGCTTAAGTATCTTCGTTCTCAAAATAATCTGAATCGTAGACATGCTAAGTGGGTTGAATTTATTGAATCTTTTCCTTATGTTATCAAACACAAGAAAGGGAAGGATAATATAATTGCTGATGCTTTGTCTAGACGATATGCTTTGTTGTCCCAACTTGATTATAGAATTTTTGGACTTGACTCAATAAAAGAACAATATGTGCTTGATCCTGATTTTAAAGATGTATTGCTGAACTGTAAAGAGGGACGTACATGGAACAAGTTTGTGATCAATGATGGATTTATGTTTAGAGCTAACCGTCTATGCATTCCAGTTGGTTCCGTTCGTCTTTTGTTGTTGCAGGAAGCACATGGAGGAGGATTGATGGGACATTTTGGTGCTAAGAAGACGGAGGATATGTTGGCCACACATTTCTTTTGGCCAAAGATGAGGAGAGATGTTGAGCGGTTCGTGGCACGCTGTACCACATGTCAAAAGGCTAAGTCTCGCTTGAATCCACATGGTTTGTATATGCCTCTTCCTGTTCCTTCTATTCCTTGGGCAGATATTTCGATGGACTTTGTTTTGGGATTGCCTAGGACTAAGAGGGGGAGGGATAGCATTTTTGTTGTTGTGGATCGTTTTTCTAAGATGGCACATTTTATACCTTGTCATAAAAGTGATGATGCCGTTTATATTGCTGACCTCGTTTTCAAAGAGATTGTTCGCTTGCATGGTATGCCTTCTACTATTGTTTCAGATCGCGACGCTAAATTTTTGAGTCACTTTTGGCGCACTCTATGGAATAAGTTGGGTACAAAACTATTGTTTTCTACTACTTGCCACCCACAAACGGATGGCCAAACGGAGGTAGTGAACCGCACTTTGGGTACCATGTTGAGAGCTATTTTGAAGAAAAATTTGAAGATGTGGGAAGAATGTTTGCCCCACGTGGAGTTTGCTTATAATCGGGCAACACATTCTACCACCAAGGTAAGTCCTTTTCAGGTAGTGTATGGTTTTACCCCTCGCGCTCCTATTGATCTTTTGCCTTTACCTACCACTGAAAGAACACATAGTGATGCTAGTGCACGTGCTGATTTTATTCATAAGTTGCATGAAACAACTAAAATAAATATCGAAAAGATGAATGAAAAGTATAGAATTGCTGGTAATGAAGGTAGGAAAGAAGTCAAACTTGAACCGGGTGATTTAGTGTGGTTGCATTTAAGAAAAGACAGGTTTCCAGAGCTGCGTAAGTCTAAATTAATACCAAGAGCTGCTGGTCCTTATAAGATAATTGAGAAAATAAATGATAATGCATATAAACTTGAGTTGCCACCCGAGTTCGGGGTTAGTCCTTCTTTTAACATTGCAGATTTGAAACCTTACTTGGGAGCCGATGATGAGCTTGAGTCGAGGACGACTCCAATTCAAGAGGGGGAGGATGATGAGGACATCACTCCCTCGGATACATACAATGATCCTCCATTGAACTTTCAAGGTCCAATCACAAGAGCTCGCGCACGACAATTAAATTTAGAGGTGAGCTCGTTCCTAAGCAACTCTTTATATAATTTTGAGAATAGATTACTACCTAATGATTATGTGTTGCTTAGGAATCATGGAGAGGACAAGGAGACACATAGGGGAAGGCTTGGAGGCTGGAGGAGCAGCTAGGACGTCCAACAACAGCAGGAGGTCCAGTCCAACTCGAGTCCGAATCAGCCTCGACCTCCAGGACCAGCGAGCAGTAAAACGGACGCCCAGGACGCATCCGGACTCCGTTTTCGATGATTCACATATGGTTGGAAAGATAATTTCATAAGGAAACCAATGGCGTTGGTTTGAGGTACAAATTCCTTATGAGTCAACGGGAAACGTCGAAACAAGTCAGCGTCCAGAATCTGTCCCGGTGCTGCGTCACCGTTTTTGGTCCGTTGGGCCGTGTATCGTCGTTGAGCCCATTAGGGGGGGCGTGACCAGGGGGTGTGACGACCCTAGACCCTTATTATCAGCCGCCGCCACTCTCGTTAGGGCGGGTTTTGCTTAGATTATTCTGTCAAGAACAGTTTCGCCGTTTCGTCGGTTTGTGAGACCCCAACTCGTGAGATTAATCATTCATCTGCAATTTGGTTGCATTCTTCCTTGTTCTTGCTTGTGTTCTTCGATTCGCAGGCAAGGACTTTAGCCTTCTTGGCAAGGTCAACCGTGCAACGCCAGTTGATAACCAGAGGAGACGTGGTGCTGCGATTGCGGGGTTTCGGATCGTGTTGTTCGGAAGCCGGATCGACTTGTGTCTCGTTTCCACCAAATCGAGAGTTACCAGAACCTTTCGGAAGATCGGGAACCCTTGTTCATATTAAAGTCTCATGTATATTTACTTTGATGAACAAAAGTACCTTCTTTGGTTTGTTTGACTTGAAGACCCAAAAAGTACATTAGTTCAACCATCATACTCATCTCAAATTCCATGCTCATCATTTTTCGAAAACTGGGACACCGAAGCATGAGAAAAACAACCAAAGATGATATCATCTACATAAATCTGAACAAATAGTTGATCATTACCATGCTTGAGCACAAACAATATCTTGTCCATTTTTCCCATTACAAAATCCTTTTCAAGCAAGAAAGTTTTAAACCTATCATACCATTCTCTAGGGGCTTGTTTTAAACCCTACAAAGCTTTAGACAACTTGTAAACATGATCTAGATATTTAGGATTTTCAAAACAATGTGGTTGCTTAATAAATCTTTTTGTCAATATAGACATTGAGAAAATTACTTTTGACATCCATTTGATATAATCTAAAGCCTTTAGATGCAGCAAAAGCTAAAAGAATTCTAATGGCTTCTAGTCTAGCAAACAGAGCAAAAGTTTCATCAAAATCTAGCCCTTCTACCTATATAAAACCCTGAGCTACAAGTCTAGCTTTGTTTCTAACAACAACACCATCCTCACTTTGTTTATTTTAAAACCCATCTAGTACTGATAACAGTATGACCCGGAGGAGATGCGACAAGCTTCCAGACTTTGTTGCATTCAAAATTTTCAAGTTCCTCATGCATGGCATTGATCCAACATTCGTCAGTTAATGCATGTGAAACATCTTTGGGTTCAAAAGAAGCAACAAAAGCTGAATGAGTATGAGAATTAGAATCAATAAACCTGGACCACATGACTCATTCATGGAAATCTCCAATCATCTGATCAGGTGGATGACTCTGCTGAATGTGCAAAGGAGTATTGACTCCAGAAGCAATCTCTTCTTCTCCTTCAACATGCATGGATGATATAGTAGTTTGAGGATGTCCAACTATAGCCGAAGTAGTCGAATGTGCCAAGGGATCTACATCTGATTGCATCATAAGAATTAACATCTCATCTTCCTCCTCATCATCCAAAAATATGCTCTCAGACTTCTCCTGAACATGTGTACCTGTACCTGCATCACTTGATCTAGTTCCAGGACTAGCCTCATCGAAAGTAATATTATAGGTTTCAACAATTTTGTTAGTCTCCAAAACAATCACACGGTAGTCACAAGTATGAGTGGTATATCCAATAAAAACTCCATCAGTTGATTTGGACTCAAATTTATTCAAATTTCCAGATTTCAGCACAAAGCACTTAAAGAAAAAACTCTAGAATGAGATACACTAGGCTTATGTCTAAACCGCAACTCATATAAAGTTTTACCCAATTTAGATCTAAAAAAAAATGGTTTGAAACATAACAAGCAGTAGATATAGCTTCAGCCCAAAATTTTCTAGTAGTAAAAAATTCATCTAACTTGATCCTAGCCATCTCAACCAAAGTTCTATTCTTACTTTCAACTACACCATTTTGTTGAGGTACTGTAGGTGATAAAAATTGATGTTTAATACCTTTCTCAGCATAAAAGTGATAAAAAAGAATTTTTAAATTCAGTTCCATTATCACTTCTAATAGCTCTAAGTGAACTTGGGATATCAATAGACAATCTAAGAAATAGATTCCTAAAATGATATAAAGTTTCATCCTTAGATGTCATAAAGAAAACCCAAGAGTATCTAGAGAAATCATCAACAATAACAAGTATATACCATTTACCTCCAAAAGATTGTACTCTAGAAGGACCAACAATATCAAGGTGCAAAAGTTGACCAGGTGCATTTGTCATAACCATGGTAATAGATGAATGTGAACCTGAATACATTTTGCCATGTCTACAAGAAAAGCAAACTAACTCGCTATCACCCTTAAGCTTAGGCAAGCCATGAATAAGATCTAAACCTCTAACTCGAGTAAGATGATCAAGACCAACATGACTAAGCCAACGATACGAAAAGAATAAATCTTTAGAATCATTAGCAACAAGACATCTAAGCATTGAAGAAGGTAATGCATCAAAATTAGCCTTAAAAACTCTTCCAAAACGTGAGATACTAAAAACCAGATCACCTGAAGCATCTAATACTTTGCATTCATTTTTCTTAAAGCACACCTCAAGGTCTTCATCAATCGTTTGTGAAATAGAAAGCAAGTTAAATTTCAAGTTCTCGACTAGAGCAACATCCTTAAATATAAACTTGTCATTTACCTGCACCGTACCTTTTGCCATAACAGAAGTAGAAGAAGCATCTTCAGATGTAACACTCTCAGCACGAGATGCACGTACAAGGGAGGAGAACCAATTCTTATCACCGGACATGTGGCGTGAGCATCCGTAATCGACTAGCCAAATGTTCTCCTTTCTCGTTCGAGAAGCCTACAAAGCAACAGAATATGTCGAGGTCTCAGTACTGGGGTTAGTAATAAAGCATTTAGGAATCTAGTACTGAGTCACCTGACTAGAAATGCGAGTAAGAAAAATACGAGTAACCCATAAACTCAACTCGAGAAGCTCGAGTAGGTTCAACTCGAGAAGCACTAGCAGCTCGAGTAGTCTTAACTCGAGAAGCCCAAGTAGACTCAAGATGAGTTACACGAGAAGCAAAAGGTGATAACTGTTTCACCCGAGGCACAAAATAACACGAGCCTTTCGGAAATTAGACCTAGCCTTAAACTTTTCTTTCCTTTTGTTGTTTAGCTAGTCTAAAACACAGCTCTACTAAATGTCCATCTCTACCATAATGAGTGCAAGTGTACTTAACCTGATGTGTGGATTTAGAAGAAGAAGCTGCATTTGCATTTATTGTAGAAGATAAAAATCCAGCAGACTTAAAAACAACCTTCTTAGGTTCAGATTCATCAAGTGTTTCAAATTTGCCACTACCAAGAACCCTGACAACAGTGGGTGTGTTTGTCTTAGAACAAACATAGGGATCAAAACCTAAACCTTGTTTACATGTGCTTGACTTAGATGAATCTAAAATCAGGTTCAGATTTTTCTTTCTCTTAGAAAAATGTTCTAAAGTTCTTTTCAAGTAATCAACCTATTTAGAAAGAGCTGGACACTTATCACAAGCAACATTCATGGGTTTCTTTTGTTTAAGACAATTAGAGTATTAAAGAACCTCATGAGTAATCATATCACTAGAAATTTGAGAAACTCTAGCATTAGCATCATACAACTTCGATTCAAGAATTGAGCAATTAGAACAGGAAGTTGAATTAAGCAAACCAGGCGTTGAACAACTAGCATTTTAAACATGTTTACAATTCAACGCTGTAAGTTTCTCATTTTTCTCAGTTTCTTCTCTAAGTTCTTTAAGAGTAGAAGCATAAACATTTCTAAGAAAAGTGAGCTCAAAATAAATTAAGTCACATGATTTGCAAGCATCATCATTAGGAATTAGAGTCTTAAGTCTTGCAATTTCATAATTAAACGATTCAATTAAAACATCATGTTTCTTAATTTCTTGTTACGTTTGTCTAAGAGTGTAACAAGACAAACAACATTATTAGATAGATCATCATAAGTATATAATACCTCGTGACCTTGTTGCTTGTCATGAGACACAATCCAGTTAAGTCACGCATCGTCTTCCCCTTAGACATTGTGTCATCTTCACTGCTCTCCGAATCAACGTCACTCAAATTGACTTGTTCAAATGCTAAAAGAACTTGATGCACAACCTTACGATTGAGAAATCTCCTTTTCTTCTTGTTGTTGAAAAGGCACTTCTTTTTCTCATTCTCCTCCTTTGATGCTTTATCTGCAAGCTTAGGTTAATTGGAACGAATATGGTTGAGATCACCACATTCATAGCATCTTTTAGGATCTCCACTTCCTCTCTTTATCATACACATATTCTGCAACGCTTTAGAAAAATGAGTAGAGAGTAGTGATAAATCTTCTTCAGGAATCAACTCAAGCTGATTATCGGTTAGTGAAGATATAGAAGATAATGAATAGCTTGATGAAAAAGATTCAATATGAGACATACTGGGTTGAGAGACTAAAAAAATTGATTTATTAACATTCTTCCTGGCAAAGACATCTAGCCTATGAGTTTTTAATTTAGAATAAAGAACATCTAATGTAAGTTTACTTATGATAGTAGATTCTCTAATAGATATAACTTTCATCTCCCACACTGACATATCTAAAGCTCCTAGTAATTGACATGCATTCTCAGCATCCGTATATGTAACATTAACAGAACGCAAATTGCTAAGAATATTATTAAAGCAAGCAAAGAAATCATCAAGTGACTCACCAGGCTTCATCTCAAAACGCATGTAATATTTCTTATATAAATCTTGATGTACCTCTTTAATGGTAGATGAACCTTCATGGTAATCACAGAGTGCTCTCCATACCTCATATGCCAATTTGAGATGTATCACGTGGTCCAAGTCGCTTCTTCCCAAGCCTTGGATGATCAAATTCCTTGTCTTACTGTTCGCCCCGACGACTGGCATGTTCTACGCTATCACCTTATTGTTCTATAGAACCACGTATGGATTATAGACCTTTTCCCAAATTACAAATCTCTGTGCTTGAATATATGCCTCTATCTTTGCCTTCCAGAACTGAAAATCAACTCCATCGAAAACATAAGGTTTTGTGGAATACCTATCCGAAGCCATATTTCTAATTATTGATTAAGATCAATTAGAAAGGATTAAGGCTTTGGTACCAATTGTAGTATCAAATATGCGCAAAATACCCAATCGGAGAGGGTGAATGATTGCGGAAACCAAATTCAAACATTAACTCACCCAAATCAAAAATCGATTTAAACTCGGTATTCCACTCGAAACAGATTGTACACGCTTTAGTAAAAACAACGTATAAAAAGATCCGCTGATCTGATTGCCCTCAAATTTGAACAGCAAAAACTATATTCAAATACAAAACTAACCACACAAGAATAGAGTCAATTTGATATGTGGATCAAGAATTATACCTAGTCAAAACAGACCATGTCAACCAGAATTGAGTAGATTGAAACCTAGTCGAGTTGACCAAAAAAATACTCAAGATTAAATCAAATACACTTAAAATTTTCTCATATCAAACACTAGATATTCTAGCAAGGTTTTGGATGGATTAAACCAAGATGAAACTTGATAGAAACACGAAATTAATCGAAAACCAAAACCAAGCACACAAAATATAGAATAGAGAGAAAATTCCAAATAAGCAAGTCATCAACTTACGAAACTTGATTTTCATTGCATAGATGAGTTTACAAGATGCCTCTCCAAAGCATCCAATAAGGATTTCTGTGAAATCCCAAACCCTAGATAGATCTACTCTCTAGATCAAAGTCTAAGTTCTCTGGATATGTTCACATTCTTGGCACACATTACCCTGACCGAGATCCTCTCAATATATAGCCCTCCAAACCGTCCTTGGTTTAGAAACAACTTGATCGTATCCTACCTAGACATAAATCATACCAAAAATGCGACACGTCCACCCATAACCGAATCCAACTCGTGCTTGAGTCCAACTCCGACTCTCGCTCGATTCTTTATGGGACTGGACTTTCCAACCTGTCAGACCACAACCCGACCTAGCCATGTACTCGAACGACTCCATCATTTGAACACATCATCTGGTTGCCCAGGACCTCGCATACGTCTGCACTTCTCGCAATACATCTAGTCCCACACCTGCAACCTTGCCTTCACGTACACTGTTCTCTAGTCCGAATGTCCTGCATAACATCCTAGATCACTGCGACCTCTGTTCCTCCTGAACCTAGTCACCGAACCTCAGTTCCTCTTTGAACTTAGTCACCGATCTTGTTATTGACCACAATCGCCTTTGAGGAACACCTGCACATGAATCAAAACAACAAACGAGTACGAGCACAAGTTCTTCCCGACTTGACTCAAGATTAGTTCACACAACACCATGCAAACTCCAAGCAAAACTAACACGCTAACATAAGCATACCCAACTACTGATAGTGCATCAAACCATCTATGCTATCCAAGCATATCCTAGCAACTCATGAACATCATCCTAATGTCATTATGCTAAATCAATTTGCTCTGCCATTTTCACCATTCTAACCAATTTTTCATCATATGATCTCACAAAAGGTTATGAAGTCCTAGTTGGTCCTGTATGTGTTCTCTATCAGGTTCGTGTTTGTACGTTGGTTGAAAATGCAAGTCAGTGAAAGTTTGTAAAAAATAATATTATGCTATTTCCCTTCTTCTAATTCTATATTAATAGACATACAATCATCTAGTCTCGAGGATGGTCATAACATGTATTACTCAGTTTTGTATCTACTTATGCTAACTCTATTTCATCAATAAGGGAATAGCAGGCAGCAGCATATTAGAAAGGCAAAATAATATTAGTGTTTACAGACATCCCCAAAAAATGAGCTAAGATTCCAATGTTTCGAGTCCTATACCACGAACCATTAACTAAGGACTGCCCTCGCTTTCACCGTCAGATAGGCTAAGCCCTAGAGACTTGATGAAGGCAGGGATCAGAGGTTTGATACCTTTCATAATTTATGTTGCCTTCTCTGTAGAGCATCCAAAACCCACCATCACCACCGAGGTGTCAAGGTCTTGTACATAACTCTTGAGGAGACCAAGCATAGTCTTGGCGCTTAAGGTCACCGACTAGCCCATATGGTCTAAAGTCTACTTCTTCAGCTCTTGAAGTCCCATGATCGCAGCGTCTCGATCATCTTCAGCTTTCTTCAAAGCCTCAACTGCAATATCTCGACTGGAAGCTGTGGCGTCTCGATCAGTCTTCGCCTTTTGCAAAGCATTAGCCATGGGTTTTTGATCAATTCTGGCCTACTTCAGGTCTCCTTGGAGCTTCTCCAGATACTTGTCCTTATTCTCAAGGGTCTTGGAGTAATCATTAATGAGGGTGAGATTGTAGAGGAGGCAATGAGCAT
The DNA here is from genome assembly GCF_958298935.1 of Phragmites australis. Taxonomy (NCBI): domain Eukaryota; kingdom Viridiplantae; phylum Streptophyta; class Magnoliopsida; order Poales; family Poaceae; genus Phragmites; species Phragmites australis. The sequence continues at coordinate 6,140,648 of NC_084929.1, forward strand.
GAGATAATGGAGTTCTCCCTTCAGATAATTAAATAAGCCCTGTCTCAAGGTGAAGTTCGGAAATTGTTTCCGCTTTGGATAAAAACTATGGCACTTCTATTGGCATGAAAAGGGGCATGATGACGACGTGTGAATCTCTGCACGCCCATCTGCCCGCATTAAACTGTCCTGTACTCATCGTTTCAAATTTTGAAAGGTTTTTTAACTCTACTCAGAGTCGGGTGTTGATCAGTTGAGTTTTTAGTCTTTCTTCAAGTCTCGAGTGCGGTTAGCAGCAGGGCACTCAACCCAATTGTGCTTCCACTCAATAATCGAGGAAGGATCTGTTTCTGCTCAATTCTTTCGATAGTAAGCCTAATCCACTTTACTCGATCAAGCCCAGACTTGACAATATTCGAGTGTGCGCTTATGGAAACCTTTCCTCCTGAGTAGAGTTAGAGGGTTACTGTTGAATATCTAACTATGGGATATATACGCATAAGAAGTATACCATATACAGATAGGGTATGCTGTGCACATACACAACAACTCCGGATATTACTGAACCGAATCTACAGTACCTGATATACCCGGAATCCAGGAGATGTATACTAGGAAGGTCTCAATTGGTTACTCAACTCAAGAAGATTAGTATCCGAAGACAATCTATCTACTTGGATGTCAAAGAAGAGAACTACCTATCGACTACGATTGGATAAGAGTCGGTGCATTACCCCTATATAAGGCGGGGACCCAGACCCCCCGGGGAGAGATGACTTTTCTAGAGCAACTTGAGGCGGGCATCAAAACCCTAGCACAGGAGGAACTCGGCGACTTTAGCCTTAGATTAGAATCGATCCCTACTTTTGAAGGTACCCAGTCAATTTATAGATATATTATCAGGAACTAATCTTTGAAAATATATCCGTATTATCAAAGAATACGGATATCTCGAATACTATGGTATTTGAGATACTAAGGTATTCGAGATATTTGCTATGCAGCTTAGATAAAACTTATGAAACAGAGCTACAACCACATACAATTCATCCTCCGAGTAGGATACTTACAAGCAAGAAATGCGAATACATCTAGCTAGTAGGCAGAAAGGTGACCATCTCAAGGTCCTAGTCAGCATTTGTAGCTTTCGTCGTCCGTATATATCCTCCAGACAAACCAAACAAAGCAAAAGCGAAAGCTAAAGCTGAAAGGGGATGAGCACCTTCGGCTTTGCAGAAAGCTAAAGGGAAGCGGAAGTCATCGGGAGACTTTGAGTGTATCTTGCTTTGCACTCTCTTGTAGATATGGCCTGCTGCTGCCGCTGCAGCGCCGGACAGGAAGCCAAAACTGTGCTTTCCGCTATTCTTTTTTCCATACCGTTTTCAATTCTTTGGTCATTCCCTTTGCAGAGAAGAAGTATTGTTTAGCAAAAAATAAGCCGATCCGACTGAGCTAGAATCTTTTATCCATCACCAATCGTGTCCCCTTTTCTAACTGTGATGTACTCCCTCCGATCACCAATGTAGCAGAAATGCTTTGCCAAACTCTCCAGTATCTCGTCAATGAACGGCAAGGGAATGTGATCCTTTCTAGTGGCCTTGTTGAGCTTCTGATAATCAATGCACATGCGCCATCCAGTAACAGTCCTATGGGGGATCAGCTCATTCTTCTCATTCTCCACCACAGTGAGACCTCCTTTCTTGGAACACAGTGAAGTGGGCTCACCCATTCACTGTCGGTGATGGGATAGATGATCCCAACGTTGACTCGTTGAGCAGACGCAATACTTCTTTCTTCACCTCTTCTCTTATAGTATTGTTAAGCCTCCTTTGATGCTCCACCACTGGTTTGAATTGTTCCTCCATGTGTATCCGATGAGTGCAGAATGCTGGGCTAATTTTCGTCATGTCATGTATAGTGTATCCAAACACCTTTTTGTATTTACAAAGCAACTGCAATAGTCGTCGTTTTGTATCCTCTTCACTCCGCTCATCACTGATTATCATAGGGTATATCTTCTTTGCACCAAGGTACTCATAGCATAGCCCCTTAGGGAGTGGCTTCATTTCTACATCAGGTGGCGCCTTATCTGGAAATGGAGGGACTTCTTCAAGCGCCGGCTCTTGACTTATCTTGGGGCTTAGCTCAGAAGCATTGATTGTATCCTCAATGTTTTTATCCTCAAGCTTATCAGTCAAGATGTCTTCAAGTACTCACTGCAGACACTACTGCAAAAAGACATATCAGTGTCGGTTGAAAAATGACTTCACTGCCGGTTTTTCAACCAGCACTAAGTATCAGTGCCGGTTAACCATCCGGCACTGTTGCCATTTCCAAAGAATAAAAAAAGGAGAAAATTAGTGGCGGCGAGCCGGCTCGGATGCCGCTTCCCCGCCGCCACTGCCACCGCCGGTCCCGCCACTGCTCCCCCGCCACCACTGCTGAGCTCCCTTTTTCCTCACCGCCCTCCTCCGTGCCTACCCGTGCTCTCTTCCCTACCGGCCGAGCACAAGCCCACCACACCGAGCTTCACGTACACAAGCATGAGACATTGCAGCCCAAAAATCAAAACAAAATCGAACGGATACGGCCGATCTACATCGGCCCAGGGATTCCCTTCCCCATCTCTGCTTCCCCCCTATCCCCGCTGCCGAGTGCCATGCACCGCGCCGCCTCAACAGGCGGACTGCCGCGCCACGCTGCTCCCTACTCGATCTACATCAACCCAGGGCAGATACTGTCGGATCCAGGTCGGACCTGACCGGGTCCATGCAGATGCGAGGAGGTCGATGGGCAGGCCAGTGGAAGAGGAGGCCGATGGAGGCTGGAGACCGAGAGAGAGAGGATACTAAGAGAGGAGAGAGGCCGGTGGAGGCAGGAGATTGAGAGAGGAGAGAGAGTGGACGAGAGAGAGGAGAGAGACCAATACGAGAGGATAAGATCGAGTAGAGTTGAGCCGACAGAAAAATCGAGCTGACGGATGCGAGGTTGCGAGACTAAAATCGATTCAATACAAATTTTGGGTGCGATCATTTATCAGTGCTGGTTTTTTTCTGAATGGACAGGTGGATGTTTGGTTTTGCTACCAACCAACAGTGATACCCTATCAGTGTCAGTTTTGATTGAGCCGGTGCTGATGAGGTGACACTTATGACTAGTTCTGTAGTAGTGAGAGGATCCCTGAAACTATTCACAAAAAATATTTTCCACATCTTCATTATCAAGAGGTGGGTCAAGAGGGTTGTCGAATATTTGCGTGACATCGTAAGTTTACTTATTTCCTCCTAGATCAACTGATTTATATTTGCTTGGTACTGATCACTAATGAATTGTGGATGCGAGACTTGACCGGGTGTTAGGAAGTAGCTCCGCTTGAGTCAATTAAATACCGTCCATTGATTGTCGTTGTCCTAAGCACTTTTCATACTTCCACATATCCAATCAAGGTATGGATGAGACGATTATCTTACGCTGTTATGACATTTGACTCGTGGCCCTTTGATATGATAAAAGATGTTGAGGAGCAGTTGGAGTTGGTGAGGGCCTATGGGTACCCGATGGGGACTAGGGGCACCTAGGGTCTCTAGGAGGGAACTAGGTAGCCTCGGCATAAGGACATGCTCAAACGGTTGAAAATGAGTTTGAGAAATGTTGTCACAGGGGCCAAGATGTTGGACTCGTGTTGTGTGGGTAAATATGTACCCCTGCAAGATGTAAGAACTATTCAAAGAGCAGTACTCTCGGTTATAAGCATGCTTTGGTTCATGACATTCATCATAGTATTTCATGTTGATCTTGTGGTATGAGCTCATGATAAGATGTGATTTATGGAAATGGATGAAGAGCATAAGCCCCTTTTTTTGAAAAGGGAAGCTTTATTAACTCTTATCGTTACATCAAGGTGATACAACCGTACAAGAGTATGCACCTGGCCCTTGCATTTGATGCACACAGCCCAAACAACAAAACAGAACTGTTACAAAAAATTGAGAAAAGCCAAACAAGATACAAACAGTACTCATCATCTTATTTTATTACACCTATGCTTCGATTCACAATATAGACTGCTATCCAAACCAGGTGAAAAGCTCCTTGGCCACTGTCTCTAGGTGTGCACATGCCGTAGTAACCTGTCCACGATTCTCTTGTTGATGTAGCACAGACCACAACGAAGCCAGTGTGCACATGTAAAAATAACTTGAAGAGGAGAAAAAGATTATTTCTTGTTAAAGATGATATCATTCCAGTATAGCCATATGGACCAACAAAAAGTGGCCATCGCCGCCAGTATTATGACCCTCAAATTTTTACTTAGATCATGAAGTCAATTCCCAAACATATTCGAAACACTCTGCAGTTGGTAAAGATTTGTTACCCCCTGGACTATAAACCATGCAGAGCGAGTGAAACGATAATAATAAAAAAAGAGGTGCATAACTATCTCCAATTTATGACAAAAGCAACACTTCTGATCGCATAGCCATTGTCTTTTACTTAGGTTATCCTTTTTTAATAACACACCTTTGTGTAAATATCAAAGTAATATTTTAATTTTTAGAGGTAATTTTACCTTGCACAAGTGCCCTGTACAGAGAATTTACCGAAAACTTTCCTAACCAGTTTAAGTTCCATATAAATTTGTCTCATCCCTCACTCAGAGTGATGTTACTGATCTGTGCCATCAAATCATTCCATTCCACTACTTTAGGGGCAATAATGTCCCTCCTAAAGGATAAAATGGGACAGAATGACTCCATAACACTAGCTACAGTGTCTTGTTTGTTCCGCACAATGTTATATAAGTTAGGGTATTAGTCTCTTAATGGCAAGCTACCTAACCAAATATCCTCCCAAAACCTTATTTCAGTGCCATATTTTATTTTAAAGGTTCCATTTTGGAGTAGATGTTTTTCACTTTCATTAAACCAGTCCAGAAGTTCAAGTCACCTAGTTTTCCTTCAACTTGTGAAAGTGATTTTGACCCCATGTATTTATTTATTATTAGTTCTTGTTAGATCCCTTCCTCAATCAGTAATTTGTAAAGCCACTTACATAGGAGTGAGACATTTTAGACACCCAGGTCTTGTATCCGTAGCCCACCCATGTCTTTGGGTTTACAAATTACTCTCCATTTTGCCAAGCGGTACTTCTTTTTATGACTATCACTTTAGCAGTAGAATCTGAAGTGTAAGTAGTCAATTCTTTTTAGCACCCCCCATGGTATTAAGAAGAATGATATCATATAAGCAGGTAGATTGCTAAGAACTGAGTTGAGAAGGACAAGCCTGCCACCAACAGTTAAGTATTTTGCTTTCCAACTACTCAGCTTTTTTTCAATTTGTTCCTCTACTCCTTTCTAGTTCACATTTTTTTTGTTTTCTGCAGCGAATTGTAATTCCTAGATAGCGCAGAGGTAGCTCACCCTGTGCGCACCAGAATATTTTGGTATATTGGGCAACCCTATCTTGAGCCACACCGAAGCAGAACAATTCATTTTTGTGGAAGTTTATTTTTATTCTGAGCAATTGCTTGAAAGAACAAAGCAATAGTTTCATGTTTTTGGCTTTTTCTAGGTCATCTCCCATGAATAAGATGGTGTCATCTGCATTGAAAAATTGACAACCTATTTTCTATGAGATTGGTACAACTCCAACAATTTGGTCAGCATTCTTATTCTTAGCCCTCGCTCTAACATATCCGTGACAATGTTGAAAAGAATTAGTGAGAGCGGTTCTCCTTGCCGCAAGCCCTTCTTGGTTTGGAAGAATTTCCCAATTTCATCATTAACTTTTACTGCTACACTTCTCCTAGATTTGTGCCATCATCTAGTTTTTCCACATATCGATGCACTCTAACCCATATTCTAAATGTCGTCTTAGGATCAACCCTACCACATAAACAATGAAAACAAAAGAAATTGAGAGTTAGGGTTCGAGCTAACTCCACATTCGCCCAACTGTACCATGGCTCTGATCCGCATCAAAGCAAATGAGCAAAGGGGAAATAGCAGAAGGACTTACCATGATGAGCACTCATGAGGTACCATGACTTCCCCTCCCCCAAATCGACTGAGACCCTAGGTCATTCAACAACCCTGTGGGATCACAAAAAGGAAAAAAAATCAGATAAAAAAACCAGAACAAGCAAACCTATGGGTATGCATCGCACACGCACCTGAGTCTTCCTACTGGTCGTGTCTATGTCGGTGCCACCAGCCGCGCTCACCTCCACCGACCGCCCTCGCCGCTTCCCAGGTCGTGTTCAAGTCGTGAGAGAGCTAGACAATCCGATCCGGACGACCTGACCAGGGTGCCTTATCCTTGAGCCCAAGGACCAGCAGGTGCGACCAGACCAGCTTAGGCAGCAGGTTTGACTGCATATGGGAGACCAAGGGCAGCTTGGTCTTTACGCCGTAGTGAGCCACATAAGGAAGAGCAAAAAAATAAAAAAATAAAAAAAAGCCACGTGGCATGAGGAAAAACATCAAAATGGCAAATGAGAATACTTAAGTGGGGGATCTGATGGCAATTGAGAGATGCAATCCGGTAGAGTGGTGTTTGGGAGTGAGCCATACGGGAGAGGGGCAAAAAAATTAAATTCCCCCCGTAGAGCCCGTGCGCCTCCTCCTACTCAAGTGGCGCAGATTCAGTTGCACCAGCTTCCTTCACCTCCGCTCCGACGCTCTCTAAATTCTAGCCCTCCCCGCAGCCCAGACCCAGACTACCGCCGCCATGGTGAACATAAAAGCCTCCATCGACTTGATGTTACGGACTACGGACGGTGATCAAAATCGCCAAGTGGGCCGGCGAGGTGGCCACCGAGCTCAAGGACATCATACCTACGTTGGCTCTGGGATCCGTGGGTCCTCTTCATCGGCCTTCCAGGGAAGCTCGGCCAAAGCGGCGGCGGGTGCCCCGCTGGCACCACACGCCCACGATGTTCCCCAAGAAGGCAAAGACCGGTGGCGGCAGGTGCAACCCTAAACCGGCCGTCCCAGAGCTGGGGTCCCCCAAGGTTTCTTGTATCGGGAAGTTTCTCTCCGACCGCAAGCACTCGTGGCATGGCCGCCTGCTGAGAACGTCAAGAACGAGGCCCGGCTTCTGTGGCGGGTTCTGTTTCTTGATGCAGATCAGCCGGTCGAGGAACAGCGCTGTGGGGTGCGTTAACTAGTCCCCCACCACCGCCGATGTCACCTGCAGCCGCGACGAGGAGGAGAGAGGAGAAGGAGGTGTCGACGGCGTCGGGGCTGGCTGGGATGCAGCAGTTCGTGTCGTGGTGGTGTTGTCGTCAGCCTCGCCCTCCTGGTCGGCTCACCCTAAGAAAGTACGCACCCGTTGCGTGCACCGTCCAGGCAATGGCAGCAGTAGCGTTGATGCGCATGGAGGGAGGCAGGGAGCACTCTTGTGGTTTCTGTGATAAAGCGCTCTAGGTAGGCCATTGTGTTTGCTTCTTTGCAACGGGATTAATGACATAAACCTCTAATGATGAGATATAATGCTCAATCGAGCTTCTTAGATGTGTTATTATTTTAACTTTACTCCATTCATAAAGGTTCAACTTGTGCTTATCACTTATGAAACTGGCAGTGCAGACCTGCGCCATTTTGCTTCTTATGCTTTTGTTGGTTGTAATAGCACATTATGAAGGAGCCGTAAGATTGAGGTGCACCCCTGGATCCATTTTTTCATTTGATGGACCATACATTTGACTGCTGTTTGTAAAATTATGTTTTTTCTATTTTCTGTTTTGTGCCTTATAGCATTAAAAGGTCAAATATATCATGGAACCACTTAATCATTCTTTGAACAAATGCAGAACATCCAGTCACAACCATTAGATGCTTCAGTGCTGATAGAACAGCACAGTCATAAGCTTCATGTTCATTCCACCTTAATCGCTGTCAATCTGGCAGGTGCGAATTATCCTCACTGATCTTTATACAGAAATATGACAGTGGTCCTACTTATATTCTCCCAACCTCCGGCAGCAGCGGAGTCGTCGTATTGCGGTCATGCAGCAGGAACTCCATAACCGATGTTGCTTTCCTCTCAGTGGATCTTGGTTTTACCTTTGTCCTTGCAATCAATTTTGTATGCACTAAGTATTATGAAATTCACTTAGATTATGATTCCTTAGAATATTTGTAAGGTTGCAGTTCAATTCGTGTATAAGTATGTGGTTCTTTTCTAAGTTACAGTTTATGTGGACCTGTATTATATTCCATACAGCTTGGATTTCTGTCTTTAGAATGAATTATATCTCTAAAGCTGAGCGTCAATACTTTACTGGTACATATATCTTGGCCTCGCCGCTAATTTCTTTGATGATCCATATCAATGCTTTACTGGTTCATCTTTGAAGACAAAGTTCGTTTCATATATCTGCATTTTTCTTAAATAATCCTTGATGATCCATATCAATGCTTTATTTTGATGATGGATCCATATCAATGCTTTATTTTGATGATGGACCAATGACAATGAAACAACAGACATTCATCTCTCTGTTGTAAGTTTGCGCGCAGCTCAAAGAGCAAAATCTTGTGATCTATCTTATGTACCATGCATAACTGATGTAATAGTGAGTTGTCACATTAGTTATCTAATAGCAAGCCATGGCGACCCACCGCCTTCATAAGGCCTAGGCGAGTATGGCGGACGCCTAAGCGACGTCATACACACTTGCTAAGATGTTATGGAACGGGTAATTATTATTTCATCAACTACACAAAAGCTAAAAAAATATAAAAGAAAAAGGAAAAGAAAGAAAGCTCATTAATACAGCCCACTACCAGCCACTAGGGCTTCAGTCTCTTCCAAGCCCCAAGTCCTCACTCACTCTCCCGAGCCGCCTCAGCCTCCTTCTCACCTCCCCCCTCCCCTGCCGTGGACTCCCCCGTCGCCGACGCCTCCCCCCTCCCCCCTGCCAACGCCTCCGCTCTCCTCCCCGTTGCTGCCATTTCCTTCCTCTCCCCAGTCACCACCGCCACCTCCTCCCCGTAGCCCCCACAGCCGTCCTCCTCTCCCTAACCACCGTCTCCTCCCCGTCGCCATCCACAGTCGCCTCCTCCCTATCACCCCCGTAGCCGCCGACATCATCCCCAAGGAGGACATCGTCAGGGGTGCTAGGCGACGGAGATGGGGAGGAGACACCAACAAGGACACAAAGACAGCGCACCGAACCTGGAGCAGAAGCTGCTGGATGGCAGCACAGGGCCGCCGCCGCTGCCCACGCTTCCAGGTGCACGCTGTGCTCTCTCTCTCATTATGGCGATGGCGACGCCTAGAGGCATAAACGCACCTTGTCGCCTAGGTGACGCCTTAAAAACCTTGGTTACACTAGATGGGACTCCAATTACATCAACATCCGATTGGATTGTGCAACCATTGTCCAACCAAATTACAATTTGTTTTACCCTTTGCACATATAATGAGCAGAAACAATAAGGTTCACTACTGTTCGGGAGAAGAAAAAGGTTCACCACTTGCAAGGCAATGGACAGAGTGAGCGAGCATAACAGTTCAAGGATGCAATGATGTCTAATGGAAACTGATCAGCTCCCCAAAGAGGTGTCCGTGTCCTGTATACGGATGAGCTCCCGGGTACATGAACCACCCCCTATTATTTGTCCTCATTCCGATGATGATCGGGATGACGCCAAAATGGCTTAGGCACGGGCCATCTGTCAACAACAACAAAAACAACAACCAGGCCTTCAGTCCCAAGCAAACGTAGGCTAGAGAAGAAACCGAACAAGAGCCACACAGGTCAACTGTCTTTCCTCCAACATAACTCGACCGGATTTATGCAGAACATTGAAACCAAGTAATGCACGTAATAGAAATGTACCTATTCGTGTAACCATCATCGTCAGCTTCAGCAACAATCCTATCCAACACACCAAAAAAAAAAAGATTAAATCCAATAGAATAACTACACTAATATTCTGCAAAAAAAATAAAAAATAACTACACTAACAACTGAACCTGCTAACAGGACTTGCAGGCCTACTTGATCCACAAAAGTACTTCCCAAAACATAAAACTTAATCTATGCCAGATGACAAGCATTTGCAAACCCATGAAAGAATATACTACCAGAAATACCTTTTCTTCTCGAAATGTGCCAGGACTAGGAGAATCATAGCTTGTGGTAGGAACGGGGTCCCTTCTTTCTCATCATAGAAGTTCATGCCAACAAATTTTCCTTCAAAATCAACAACGGGTCCTCCAATCCCAGCCTAGCAAAATAATAAACCAGGATACGTCACCTCGTTCTGAAGAAACTTATCTACTTCTACCATGTAAAAAACGCAAGAAAAATCAACAGTGTACCTTAGTGATTTCACAAGTGGAGTATTGGATAACATTGCAATCAAATCTGCTCCGCCAGTGCCTTTGCCACCTTGTCAGTTTCCCTCTCGTGGCCATTAACGTGCCTGATTCAAAGCAACGCCCTACAGCTACCACTTGGGTAGTATTAAGTGCCCGATCATAAATATTTGCTGTAGAAAGAGCACAGGAACCCTTGAAACTGACAATAGCTATATTATAGTGCAAGTTGTAATGTTGCAATGTCCCTTCGGTGCGTTGTTTGTTTGTAAGCAACACGTCAATCTGCAAATGTAAAATTAGAGACTCAAGCAATATCTCAAGGGACAAGAAGCACTGCACGATTAAGAGCACCAACCCTGAGGTTTTTATCGATCTTGTCTTCATCAAGACGATCTCTAACCAAGCTTGCCGAAGTCAGAATAGTGGTGCATCCATTCCATTCTGTAACTATGCCTGAACAAACAAAAGACCTCGTTTCTCCTGCATACCATAATTTTTATCCTTAGCTAATAATGATAAAATACAAATATGGAACCAAGAGCATGTTACTGTAAAATCACCTTTGTATGAAGCAAGGGAGACAACACTCTGAGACAAATCTTTTGAAACTGTTTCACTGAGTATACCCCAGACACCTTCACCAGAATCATATGAGTCACCAAAAGTGTCTTCAAAAGTATTAACCAAAACCATGCCACCTGGTTAAAGATACACGACAAAAAAGGCGTTAGTGCCTGGGCTGAAACTAAAGTGCCATGCTGGAGAAGTCGGTAAAATCGAAAACATTGACTTACAATCCACTGACTTGGGATAACCCAAGGAATTTAGATCCTCCTCCAACAGATCCTGGTTTGTAAGTTCATTTCCTGGTGCAACAAGCTCAAGTGATTAGCACAGTTCATATGCTAGCAGTGATATAATAATCATGATAAATGGCACTCATATAAAACTAAGGATGAGTAGCACCCACATTGGTTGAGCATACCATGAACATAACGTAGTAAGGTTAACTGATTGGCACTGACCTTATGGTAGTATACTGTATACTTATTATAAGAGCACAATGATAAGAAAAAAAAACTAGCACCACTTGTGAGGAGCTTATAAATAGTATTCCGTTGAAATGGTTATGAATTGCATAAAAATGCTATAATTTGTGGTCTTAAGAAGTGGTTATTTCACCTTCTGGATAGGAGGTATAGTGTTTTTCGTTTTGTTTCAAAGGCCCAGGTGCGCGTATTCTTCTAGACCTGCAGCAGAACATAGAGAACTCATTATACTAAATATAATCCACACTATAATACAAGTAATACGGATCAAATCAAAACACGAACATATGAAACACCTTCAAGAACAGAATTGCACTAAAGATAGGGAAACAGACCTAAGAGTCATAAATGCCTCGATTTGGGAGATGTTATAAATCTGAGTTGAATTCTCTATATTTTAGCCTGAATGCAAATTTACTTTCTTTCAATTAGACAAACATACTTGCTTCAATGCTAAAGCAATATCACTAATCATAGCACAAAGCAACTGCGACAGGTTATACAGGTGCAAGGCATAGCAAAGAAATCAAGTAGTTAATGAGGAGAAACATTCACGACTTTGAAGAAATTACAAATGCCAAAAAGCTACAAAAGGAACAAACAGCTAATGTTCGGCCTCGTCCTACCGTGGCTCACAATTGCAACCAACAGAACCAGTGAGAGACAAGCACATTAGGAAAGCTACGGCTGATATATTCTGGAAATAAACGAGACATACCGAAACCTTCTGCGTGCAAGCATTTTAATTTTTTTCTCAAATTGCTCCAATTTTTCAATAATTACACTCCTTTGCATGAAAGCACCTCTTCCAGTATCAAAAAACAGGTTCATGCCAATAAAGTTCCCATCACCGTCAAAAAGTGGTCCACCATCGCCAGCCTAGCACAAAAATAAAGTGATAGGCAACAAGGGTTACATAGGAACAAAATAAAGTGGCACCGATTGGGACAGGAGTTACATAGGGGAAATATGTAATTTTTTATGCATCGGAGAAATATTTCAGTGCATATATTAATACATTAACCACTCATATCATGATGCAACTATTCATTTACAGTACAACCATGTAGAGAATTAAGAGCGATACCAACAGCATACCTTAGAGATTTTACAAGTGGAGTATGAAAGCTCTATGCCATCTTCAGAAGCGCTTGAATCTTTAGTCAGGATCCCTCTTATGGCCGTTGGTCCGGCAGAATCAATAAGCTCTACGCCTACCAGGTTACTGTCAGGTAGAATTTCCACCTCATGATCAAGATGTACTGCACGAACATCAAGGGGTTGTTTGACGTTGACAAGAGTAAATCCACGATCCAAGACATGCTGTTCCAACCACCCTGTGGCAACATTATTGGATGCATCGCACACTTGAATCTAAAATGGCAATAAAGCAAAAGAGAATATAAGCGAGAAAAGGATACAGAATTACCACAGTTATGTAAATGAATGAACAAGCAAAGTAAGTACAGGATAATTAGCAGCACCAACCTTCATGTCACAACCAGAATTTCGTTTTTCTACAAAAATTCTACTCAAACTTCCTGAAGTCAATAATCTTGTAACAGGTTTTTTGCTTTCTATAGGGATGCCTGAGCTTGCTAATATATTAATGGATCCTACAAAAGATCATAATTCCAATAGTTAGTTGCTGATGTTCAAATGCGTATTTGGAAAATTCAGAAGGATAAAACAGCATAATCACCATCAAACAAGATAAGCGAGACGACACTTCTGGCCATTTTTAACGCAACTTCTTCACTAAGCCAATCACAGACATCTTGATCAGAACCACTAGAGTCACCAAGTAGCCCAGCATAATCAGCATCTTGTATTTGTATTTGATCATTCCATTAGTTAAAGAAAAATGATACACCTTAACTGTGAATATTCCAATTGAGTTGTAAAAGGTATGCCCGAAAAAAGGAATGGCCAGCAGACCTGAAGTCAATGAACCAATTGTCTCTCCTGCACCCTCGCAAGTCTTTTGCTTCTTATCTGACCTTGTGAGATGATAACCAATTGCTTCTCCCCCACGCTTCCTAGTCCTTCGCTTCTTATGCAACCTTGTGCGAAGATAACCAATCATCTCTCCACCACCCTTGCTAGTCCTTTGCTCCTCATTCGAGCTCCTTGTGAGGTCGTCACCACCTCTATCAACTGTCAGCATCTTTCCAAATCCTGACGCAAAACAAAATTAATGCAAAATATTGAGTAATGCTAGCCAGTAAAGCAAGGTTGTAAAAACGATCACGCCAAATTCTTAAAAGGTTGTTACTACAGGTTTACATCAAAGCTGATGGTTCTCGACCTCATATAAGCCTATATTGTAATCCCCGTAATTAATTAGGGCTAAGCTAGAAAAAAGAGTTATTGGCAAGATAGGGGGAGAGCAGCTGAAACACCAATTCGTTAACTGTTAGTTTCTCACTTATCAAACAAAATTATCGATCAGTATGTATTGTGATAAAAGAGTAAACAAATAAGTGCCCAAAATAAGTGCAAAATATTTGGCTTCGATGTAAGGTCTACAATTCGTCGTCGAATTCGTAACATGAGCAACCGAAACAGCAAAAGCTTGAGGTACATCCGACAGTAGAAAAAAAAAAGCGAAGGCACTACATGCGCGCACAACCCAATCCTAGATGACGAATCAACCACCAATAAGAAGCTAATGATCTAAATATTGAATTCCTACACGAACAAGCCCTGATATCTAACAAATTCGAACCGCTGGAAAAGCATCCCGACGAACCAAACATCCGGCGACACCTAAACGATCCACTGTGCCCTCGAAGGCCACCGCCACGGGATCAAACCGCCTCTTGACGAGAAGGCGCTTTCCACGTCCGCCGAACACCGAGAGGCCGGGGAACGCGTCCTCGACGGTCTCTGTCTTGGGATCCGGCCACTAGGAGGCCGTAGGTCTTCAGCAGGTAAGTAATTGATAGTGTCACGGCATGGTACGAGAACACCAAAGCATGAACTAGATCGGGTAGCAGCTCACCGGATAAAAGATAGTCGCCGGCGAGGAACCGGGGTTAGGAACGGCTTCAGCGAAGTAAGGTGCTCCTGCGCTCGGGAAGAAGGCCTCACCGGCTGGGTCGGCGGCGGCGAGGATGGGAGCGCACGGATGTGACGGGTGCTTCCTTAAATAGGTTCAACTTACCGTTTGCGGAACGGCTACCGAGGTCAAGCTATCATTGAAAATTGGTGATAACTGCAATAACCGTTCGAAATTCTAATAAAATTTAGACAAATTTTGTTTTAAAAAATTTAAAATTTGAAAAAAAAAATCGTGAAATTGAGCTCTCGGTAACCCGTGAATTGGACCAATTAATGAGCGGTTTTTACGATAAACCGAGCGGTTTACGCGATAACCGAGCTGCGAGTAACCGACCAATTTGCAGCGAAAACTGATCGATTTTGAGCGATTACCGAGCGGTATAGAGGTGTAAGAAAATCATAAAAGACACAAAAAAATCACTAATAAATCAGAGAAAAATAGTATAATATCATGGTATGTTTTATAACATCAGAAAAAAAAATGGTATGACCTTTGCTATATTTTGAAAGTTTTCAAGATAACAAAGAGATACTAATAGCAATACGAGCACGAACATATAATTGTTTCATCGAATATATGCGTACATTACATATGCAGCGCCTCGAATTAATAAATATATATCGAATTGTCCGTAGTAAAGCTAAAAATGCAATGGCATGCCATTCATCAGTACTTACCAAAGTGATGGTCCATGCTTAAAATGTAGTTTGCATATTATCCACGCCATGTGCAACCTACGAGATGGAAAAAAATAGTATAATACCATGGTATGGAAATAAAGTAGTTGCAAAAAATAAATTTTCATCACCTTTAGAACCACCAGCTTGGGGAGCGATTAAATTCGGCTATATTGTACTACTCGGTGGACATGAGCATTATCCGTCGTGTAGATAGCAACTATGCCTTAAACTCTACCCAAGTTTGCCCCGTCCATACAGAAGTGGTTGACCATTGTCCTTGCAAAATGGCATAAAACTCAGGATCTTGCCACTCATAGACCCACTAAATAGGAGGCTCTGACTGAGCATCGGAGACAGGATAGTGGTACGGATATGATCCAGAACTACTCTCCAGGCCATAGCTGCTAGAATAGCTCCCACTATCTTGTGGTCCATCGTGGCCACCTTGTATGATATGCCTTTGAGAGGATAGGGTATCGTGGTTCTGATCCTGTGTGGCATGCGAAAACTGACTCTCACCAGTGAATTGCATGGGAGGAACGACAGAGGATGGGCATGGAGGAACATCGCCGCCCTGACCATCATCGTCACCACTATCTATATTTGAGTTGCTGTTATTCGATTCTTGGTAAGTTGGGCTCTTTGGGTCACTATCCATGATCTCATCGCTTTACACTTATCTTTTGCCCTTACCCTTAATCTTCTTGCTTTTCTTTGTATGCGTCATTTGCTTTTTCCTCTTTCCTGTGTGCGTGTCACCAACCACTGTAGCAGTCCACTGCTGTAAGTCTTGTGTGTTCACTGTACTAACATCGGTCATCCTCTCGAATGCCGCACGGAGATCTTTGAACAAGTTAGGACCCGTGCCATACGTGTAGTGCGTGCGGGGGTTCAGGGCAGCCACTGCAAGTTGATGATCAAAGCATTAGTACCATAAGCATTAGAAATATAAGCATCAGTACAAAAAGACAGCAAGTGGTAGGAGTGTATCACCGGCATTCATGTAGGTCCCATTTGCTAGATCATGCATTCTACAATCGATAATTGCCATATACTTTTCAAAAGAATCCGTATCATTGCGATACAACGAATCGTACTCCTGCTTCACAACGGTGTACCTCAGGAGCACCTCACTCAATGTTGGCACCTTGTCCTGATCAGCAAAGCAGAGGAATGCATACAATGGCTAAACAGAATCGACAACCATTTTAAGATTATCCCACCATGGTAAGCTGGATAGGCAACTATGTGCATATCTCCCAATACCAAAACTAATGTATCGAAACTGCTGGAGCTCACTAGATGCCATCCATTACATGAACATATCCTTTTGGCGTAGAAAGCTGTCAACAAATAGGTAGTTTGTGCCAAATCTTGTGGCATTCCACCTCACCAACTCTCCACCAATCACGGCCTTCATCATTTCATGTAGTTTTGAATGATTGTACAGCCATCGCGATATGGACCTTGCACTTTGGATGACCATGTCGCGTTCTCTAAAATCACTAACTGATTTCAACATTAAATTTATCGTATGCGCCACACAAGGCTGTCACGCGATAGCAAGATATTCCCTTCTGAGAACCTGACAGGCCTTCTTGTAATTAGACCCGTTATCAGTCACGATCTGCACAATATTTTGTGGCTCCAAATCATTGACCACTGCTCTTATCTCCTATATAAAAGAATGAACCAAATAAATATACAACAATTGAAATACTATGTTACCAACTTAGCAAAAATAATGTACTTTGTTCAAATACTTTGCATCTTGACTGTAGCCAGTCCCATCTACAGGCTTGTGAAAAAATATACGACCATTGCAATATAAGAGGAAATTAATAATACTCATGTGTTTCGGTCTCGTCCATGAATCGCACATTATGGTCACACCATACTCTGGCCATTTTAGTTTCTACTTGTCAAATATTTTGTTCAATGCACTTTCGTTCTCGTCCAGATACTTACCATCTATATCCCGGTCAGTTGGAGATGGTACACCCTCGCCTATTACGGAACAAATGGTCAAAAAGTCAAAAAGAGAGAAATATGACAACAATAAATTCATTACAAACTTAATCACTCACCCCATTTCTGCGTTTCTTTCACTGCAGCGATAAAGAATGCATTGTCCGCCCTTCTACCAGGAATGTCTGAAGTGTGGAAAAATTTGGACCATGCCAAACCAATAGCTTTCTTCGCTTTCTTTCCCTTCGCACTCGATGACCCGGTGTCAATCCTCGACTGGACAGGGGCTTTTGCTAAAACAATATTGTAATCTCTGACACTTGGTGGTGACTCCCTTGTTGAAGATGCTCTCCTAAGCATCCTCTTTAACACAAAGCCCCTTATGTCACTACCATTACCACATCCATGCTCGTAGGACTCGTCTGCCCTCCTCCTGAACTCTTCCTCGTCCCTCGACTGAGTCATGGCATGATGCACCTGTTCCTCTTCCGTGTCCTCATTGTCGCTTGTCAAATCTACCTGAACTCTTGCTGATTCTTGCCTCTGAACCCTCTCCTCAGCCTTTCTCTTCCTCTTATCTCTTGCCCTATCCAGCTCACGTCTGAAATAATCACGCACATCTAGAGGCACCTTATCATAATGTATAACATTCGATCCGCGCCCTGCCAAATGTTATTTCAACCTTGTGGCACCATCGCCTTTCTTTTCCTTATTGCAGTAATTGCACCTAAACCCCGGGGCCAAATTGTCCCCGTGCTGCCACACCATATCTCTATCCGTCATCGATTAGTTTGCGGTTTCTCTATTGGAAGAAGAAAACTCAATGGTTAACCTACTAATAAATATCTCCATGCATGTTAAAATCGCTAGTAAACTCAATTGAATGAGTGGTTAGGTAGGCTAGGGCTAACCAGTGTAGTTGGGCTCTGAGGCCTCGGTCTGGTTCGATTGAGCCTTGCTGTCAGTTTGGGTCTTGCTGTCAGTTTGGGTCTGGCTAGAGGAGGGTAGAGATAGGTTGGGTTGGATCGAGTCCAAGAGGAATCAAAGAGAAACCGCCCCTCCTCGTGTGCGGTGCCACCGGGCTGGCCCCAACACCCTGTCAGTCCTGGACATTGTAAGCTGTTAGGAAACTTGGAGTTTCACAATTGAACGTGGGTCTGTCTCGATCTCTTTAAAAAATTCGATTCACTCTTACGGGTTTTTGGCACTATATATACGGAGCAGCACCCCTCATTGTAAACACAGATGAATAAAGAAGAGAAAGTCTTTTCCCTTATATTGTGTCTTCTTTTGCAATTTTCTCTCGAGGGATCGCTGGACTACACCCAGTAGCAGCGGTTTCTGAACATGTTATCAGCACGAAGCTCTACCGGAAACCAAGCTAGCAGAACGGATCTACTTCCTCTGTATTGCTTCTGATTTGTACGGCATCGACTCTTCGCCAAGCCGATGGGCAGGCGCTACTCGCTCGTGTGGCGATGAAGTCGACGAGATGGATGTGAAGTGGTGTCCTGCTCCTGGCGTGCATGTTCATGCGCCTGTGGGAGACCTGAAGATCGAGCTTGTACGCGGCAGGAGCCCAGCCCAGCCCCATGATGAATAACACGGGCAGACGCGGAGGGGATCGGATGGGATTCGGATCGATTGCCGCCTGCCTACCTGCCCGCGCGTGGGAGGAGCCGTGTAGAGGTTCCTCTTGTCGGCCACGCATGCATGCATCGGCTGGCTACATGCGTGCACCATGAGAAGCAAGCCCAAGCATCTACCCACGCATGAAGGAACGACAAGAATATTCGGCCAACTCTGCCAATCTCGCCCTCGTTCTTCTTCGACATTGTTGTCAAGCGGGCAGGTCATGGTCTAGCCTATATGCCCTACGCGGCATGAATCATTCGCAAAAATTGAAAAGTACGATCGATTCGGTATGTATTCATGCAACTACTATTTTTGCTTCGTATATGTACATCTGCGTGGTAGCATGAACAATAATAATGAACAGTAGCATGGATTGCAATTCGGGTGCGTAGCAATGAACAGTGCGTGATCACAATGGCACCGTGTTGTCGCTCTAGTGGGGCCCGCAGCCACCACCACGCCGCCGACCGAGAACCGGCAACCGTCTCTTCGCACAGATCGAAAGAAAAAGGAGTTGCATGGCACCTCATCGGCATGAAAACGGTGGTCGTCCCCCTGCACAATGACATGGTATCTCGATGTCCACCGCTACAGATCGAAAGGGAAAAAGGGGGGAGGAGGTATACCACCAGCATGAAAGCATGTAACCTTCTATCATCCACACCGCCCGAAGCGGCACCATCGCCACCGCGTCGATCGACTGCAGCCCGTTGCTCACCGTGCGCCCAAAGCCGTCGGGGCGCCGCAGCCCCTGTAGATCTGTCGGGCCATCCACAAGCAGCTGGGCCACCGCTTGTCGAGCATTGCCTCTGCGCCGCCAGGAGCGACGCCACCGCATTGCAACCCCAGTAGCACCACCACGGGCCGTTGCTCGAAGCCAGCCGCTCACGCGCTAGCAGCCACCACCCCTTGAGAAGGAAAGGGAGTTTTGGGTTGGGCCGGCCGGCCAGAATAAGAAGAGAAAAGAAAAAGGGAGAAGCTACATTGGCCAGCTAGAAAGAATATGAATGGGCCGAAATAGAAAAGAAAAAGGGCATGCAGAAATTTCGTAAACTAAACCCTATGGTTTATGGAAATTACGCAAATCCTGAAGTTTTGCGTATAAACCCTCAAACTTAGCAGAAAATCTCGAAAATACTTTTCTTGTAGAAAAGTACCTCTATAATTTGAATTTTGCATTTGTTTTTGAATTATGCAGTATTTATTTCTATGTTATTATTACTATTTAAATTGCCTGTTATGTGTTTAAATTCAGTAAAATTCATATAATAGCAAAGAAAATATCGAAAAATTTGCAACAATCCAATTTAGCAACACGATGCAACTTTACTAGTAGTAATACTTGCGTCATTTGAATAAAGATAGCTGGCATCATGAACAAGGAGTTCACTGAGCTGAGTGCATATGGCTGCAACTATCTCACTTGGGCATCGGATGTCCGGATTGTACTTGAAGCGAAAAGGCTCTGCGGTGCCATTGGCCTAAGAACAAGTAGTGCAATGGTTCCCACAGAGAATGAGAATGATCAGGCACTTCATTTTCTCCGCCATCACTTCTCTCCCACTATGAAGGATGAGTATATGGCAATGACCAGTACTAAGGCTCTATAGGACACACTGCATGAGCATTTTGAACGTCTTAAGTACACCATCAAGCCCCTTGCAAAGCAAAAATGGTTTTGGCTCCGTTTATGTGACTACAAGCATGTTAGAGAGTTCAACTCCGCGCTGCACTGCATTTGCACAATTCTGTGTCTCTGTGGGAAAGAGAACACAGAAGAGGAGAAAATTGAGAAGACTCTCTCCACTTTCCACTCGAATGCGGCAGAATCCGCACGCAATCACCGTCAATCAAAATACAAGAAGTATTCTGAGCTGATTGACGTGTTCATGACTAAGTCATAATTAAGAACTTCTTATCCCAACCGCAAGGGAAGAGCAGTGGCCTAGAAGTCAGTCACAGCTCTTTAAAAGCATGCAAAAACCGCAATAAGAAGCGGGGGAAGGGAGGAAGGAAAGTGGTGGCAGACAAGGTCAAGCCTGGTGATGATAACGGCAAGACAAAGAAAGAAGTCAAGTCATATGGTGAGCAGAACCAGAATCTGCAAAGCACCAAATCATATTGTGGAAGCATATCAGAAGAAAAAGGAGAAACCAGAAGCACACCTCACCATTGCAGTGGGGATGGAAGTGGAAAAAGTAGCCTCAATTGAAAGGGAATCATCTCACGTGGAAGTTGATGATGCTCCCACACTAGCAGTAAAAGACCTCCCAATGAATGATGCAGAAGCCTCTACTTTGCTCCCCTCCACTACCATAGAAGATGCCATAAAGGATGAAGCGGAAAGTAAAGCCATTGAATAAGAAGTGGCAAAATATTTCGCACACTCTATCTAGAATTAGAGTGATTAGCCATTTATCTAGTTGCTGAATTTAGAAAGATTGAATGGATAAATGAAGGCTCTAGAAGAGCAAACTTAGCTGCAAACAATACTTTCCGGTAGTGAATAGAATATGAGTGGCACCCGCATGGAGGAAGTGTATTGTGGATAGTGGAACCACAAACACCATCTTAAGAGAAAATGTGTATTTTCAGTCTATCAGAAATAGCTCTGAAAAGTAATGGCTGTCACTAGTAGTGATAATTGCATAGTAAGTTTTGGAAGAGCTATGGTCATACTACCTATGGGAACTACTTTGCACATCGAAAAAGCATTGTTGTATCCTGAATCTACAAGAAATCTCTTAAGTTTTAAAGATATTCGCATTAACGGTTTTCAGGTAGAAACTAGTGAAGAAGATAGTAGGGAGCACCTACTCATCACTAAGCGTGATAGAGAAGTGAGAATACTAGAAAAACTTACCTCCATGAGCAGTAGCTTGTACTACACTCGCATTAAAGCACCTGAAGTGTTCACTCGTAGTGCAAAATTATTCTCCCTATGGCGTTAGGTCACCCTGGTCTTAGAATGATGAGAAACATAATTACTAACTCACAAGGTCATGGCATAAATGTAAAGAATTTCTCGAATCAGGAAGATTTTGTATGCTCTGCATGTGTTACCGGGAAATCAATTAGAAGACCGTCTATCTTGAAGGTACAAGAAGAAATCCCTGCATTCATGGACCGAATCCAAGGGAATATTTGTGATCCTATTCAGCTGCTATCTAGCCTGTTTCGGTACTTTATGATATTCATAGACGTATCCTCGAAGTGATCACATGTATGTCTATTATCTACCCGTAACCACACCTTTGCAAAATTGATCTCGCAGATCATACAGATCAGGAATATTTTCCTCACCATCGAGTGAAATCCATTATAATGGACAATGCTGGTGAATTTACTTCTAAAGCGTTCGATGATTTTTGCACTGGTATAGGAAGTAAAGTTGAATATTATGTACCGCATGTCCACTCTCAGAATGGATTAGCCATAGCACTGATAGAAAGAATAAAATTCATTCATAGACCTTTGTTGCAATACTGTAATTTGGCTGCTACATGTTGGGGACATGCAGTCTTACATGCGACGGCTCTCATTTATTATAGACCATCCTCCAATAACATCCATTAAACTATGCAACTAGTGCAAGGGGTAATTTTGAAGATTACCCATTTATGCCGATATCGCCGCCACAACGAACTGCTATGGGACCTTTGAGAAAATTTGGAACATATATATCGGTTATGAGACTGTATCTATAATCCGATATTTTGAACAAACAACTAAGAAATTTGCATAAGGCCCGCTTCGCTGATTGCATTTTAGATGAACATAATTTCCCGTCATTATGGGGAGGAAATATACCCTTGAAGAAGAATGTTGGGAAATTATTTGGCAGGCTAAAGGAATTGCGGCACATGATCTTCGCACTAGTGAAGCAAATGATGAAGTACAGAAAATTATCGTTTTGCAAAAATTAGAAAATGATCTGCCTGATCATTTTTGTGATTTGAAGAGCGTGACTAAGTCGCATATGCCTGCACGCAATGCACCGGAGAGGGTGGAAGTACCAAAGAAGGTACCTCTCATCCTGTCCTAGGAGCTCCGAAAAATAAATAAGGACAAGAAATTTGGTTTCTCAAGTCCCAAATAGCCGGAGATGTCTGATGAAAGTGGGAAATGAGAGCTTACCACAGCCGATCATAAAAATGCCCCAAATAAAAAAAGAAGGGGAGTCAGTTGAGACCTAACAATGGTATGGAACCTCAGGAAGTATGCATACTAGATTTGAATCTTCTCACGCAGGAAGAAACCAGCGATAATGTGTGCACTGAAATAGAAATTGACGCTAGTAAACTAAAGGGCCTTGCTCCAGCAGTAAGAAATTATGAAGAAGCACCTGAAAGTGCACCTGAAAGAAATAATGAAGAGCAAGATATAGAAGCACATGAAAGTGCAACCCATGATGAAATAGCAATGAACTATATGAATTCAGGGAAATCCTGGAACAGAGCAATCACAATAGTTGATGTATACTTCGCAAACAAAATTTCCGCAGTTATAGATCATGACCTTGAGCCTGCATCGCTCACTGAATATAGAATGAGGTCAGATTAGGAAGACTGGCAGAAGGCAATAACAGATGAATTGTTATCCCTGAACAAAAGAGAGGTTTTTTTTGGACCAGTATGTCGCACACCTCCCTACATCAAACCAATAGGATACAGGTGGGGTTTTGTTTGTAAGAGGAATTAAATGAATGAAATTGTGACATACAAAACACGACTAGTGGCACAATGTTTCACTCAACGACCAGGCGTTGATTATGAAGAAACTTATTCCCTAGTAATAGGTAGCATTACCTTTAGATATTGAATCTCAATGGCAGTCAACCTGGAGTTGAAAATGAAATTGATGGATGTTGTGACCGCATATCTTTATGGAAGCCTTGATTCGGGTATTTATATGGAGGTACCTAAATGGATACCATTGCCGAATCAGGATAGAAGAAATAAACATCTTTATAGCGTACAATTGAAGAAGTCGCTATATGGTTGAAACAGTCAAGTTCCAGAATGGATTTTTGCATATGTAGATGATCCGAATATCATCGGTACAGAAGAAGAAATAGAAGAAGCAAGCTTGTACTTGAAGTATGAATTTGAAATGAAAGATTTTGCTTAGGCCTGCTGCTAGAGCATGTGACAGATAGAATTTTAGTACATCAGTCAAACTACACTCAGAAGGTGTTAGAGTGGTTTGGTTTTGAAAAATCACTTCCCGCTAAAACCCCCATGGTCGCAAGATCATTGCAAGCTGATCAAGATTCCTATAGACCTAGAGAAGAGGGTGTCAGAGGATTAACTACTGTCGCAGGGATCCCGAGAGACCCCTTTTTAGAGATTCGGCCGGGGGGATGATCCTGGATAAGTTCATCGGAGAAATGAATGAGAGTAAATGCAACGGCCAGTGGTGGGGGAGATGACCTAGTGCAAAAAGAAGTAAATGCACCGGAATTTAGACAGGTTCGGGCCGCATGGGGGCATAATACCCTACTTCTGTATGGATGTAATAACTGTCCTGAGGGAGTCCCTCGAGGATGTTGCTGGTTACAACAATATTGGCCTAACTAAGAACTTGAGGCTCCTTGTTCTTCGGCAGGGACTGTGCCTTATGCCTTGTGTTGGTTCTTGTGTTCTTTTGTTGGGTCTACGTCTTCGATTCTTGCTATGTTCGTCGATCCTTGGACCCCTTTCTCTTCTGTGCCGCTGGCTCTTTTAAGCACCTGCCGGCCGAGACATGCCCCGAACGGGAAGGAGGGGGGCACAAGTTCCAAGACGCTATGACTGGGAAAGGCATCATCATTTCTTCTGGGTGAAGTGACCGGGGGTGGAAAAAATGCCGCACACCCGGTCACCTGTCACCATAAACGCCCTGGCAACGGGCGCCGTGGAGAGGGCCCACCGGGCAACCGCAGAGCAACCCGGCGTGCCCGCCCAGTCTTGTTCCTCTGCCACAGCAGGGCGGCAGACGGAACGCCTTGATCCTCGCGATGTTATCCCAAGGCAAGCCAGATGATACGGGACGGGACCCGTGCAATTAATAACCCCACGCCTCTCTGCCAAAACAGGGCAGGAACTGACGCTGCGGTGGGAGCAGTTGGAGATGTCAGGCCACGCACGCTCATTAAATGCGGCCTCAGACCTCTGACTGATTGACACCTCATCAGCGGGCCCCTCGGGGGTCTTTCTGGGTCGTCAGGGCACCGAGTGCTCGGGGGTACTGTTCAACTCCCCGAGCACTCTCTCCCGAGAATACCTATCCTTGTCCTCGGGGTACCGGGTGCTCGGGGGTACTGTTCACCTCCCCGAGCACTCTTGTACGAACCTTCGGGGAATCGAGTGCTCGGGGGCCGCCACGTGCAGCCCCGAACACTATCCCCGAGCACTCTTGCACAAACCTTCGGGGAACCGAGTGCTCGGGGGCCGCCACGTGCAGCCCCGAGCACTATCTCCCGAGCACTCTTGTATGGATCTTCGGGGAACCGAGTGCTCGGGGGCCGCCGCACGCAGCCCCGAGCACTCTCTCCCGGAACTTAGCTCTTCTGATCGTCGGGGGACTAGGGTGCTCGGGGGTGACCGGGCACCTCCCCGAGCACTTTCTTCCCGGTACTTAGACTCCGCGGATCATCGGAGAATTGGGGTGCTCGGGGACCACCGACTGTGGCCCCGAGCACCTTCTCCCGGGACTTGAGCTTTTCTCACCCAACAGGAGGGACCTCGCGGGATGGCGCCATGTGGCGAATTGCTGGCCTGGTCTCGGGACTCAGGGACCCCCGGTTCTTGATACACCGACAGAGGGGGAGGAAGTATTGGGACCAAAAATCCCGATACAGCATAGAGCCCACTAGAAGGTATTGGAAGGGTGTGAAGAAAATTCTACGTTACTTGCAAGGTAGCATAGATCTGGGTCTATTCTACAGAAAGAATCAGGACCTAAGTCTGGTCGGATACGTAGATGCTGGGTATCTGTAAGACCCGCATATAGCGAAATCACAGACTGACTATGTTTTTCTATGTGGTGAACCTGCAATTTTCTGAAAATCATCAAAGCAAAGTCTTGTATCTATTTCGATGAACCACTCAGAAATAATAGCTTTATATGAAACCGCACAGATATACGTATGGATTAGAAGAGTGATCAATCATATCCAACAGTCATGTGGTTTGAACACTACTAACACCCCCACCATTATCCATGAAGATAATATTGCATGTGTTGCACAAGTGAAATCAGGATATGTGAAAAGCACCTTAATGAAGCATATCAACCACATGTTCATTTATGCTCATGAATTGCATAATATGAATGAAATGAAGGTAATGCCTACCAAGTCATGTGAAAATCTTGCAGATTTATTCACTAAGTCTCTCCCTGTATCTAGTTTTGAAAGATGTATTTGTGGCACTGGGATGATGAGGCTTAGAGAGTTGCACATTTCAGGGGGAGAATTTTCACATAATACCGATATGAAGAATTAAATCTTAGTCAAGAAGATTAAGTGTCCAAAGTAAATCATGAAGATTATATGAAGCATTTGGGTGGATTGTACTCTTTTTTCCTTAAATGAGTTTTCTTAAACTTTCTCATGTTAAGGTTTTTAATGAGGCAATTTGTGTGACCATGTCGCGAGCTATGTACCTTTTCTTCTAATTTTTTCCACTAAGTTTTTGGGGAGTTTTGATGAGACATATGCATTTCACGAGAAGTATCCAAGGGGGAGTGTTAGGAAACCTGGAGTTTCACAACTGAATGTGAGTCTGTCTCGATCTCTTTGAAAGATTCGATTCTATCTCTTAGAGGGTTTTGGCACTATATATACGGGACAGTACTCTTTATTGTAAACACAGATGAATAAAGAAGAGAAAGCCTTTTTCCCTATATTATATCTTTTTTTATAATTGTTTTTTCAAGAAATCGTTAGATTACACCAAGTAGCAACGATTTCTCTACATAAGAGTCGGGTAGCATCCACCATACACGTGACGACTAACCCGATCCTGCCTGTTCGTTTAAAACCATCAATAAAGGTGTTGCTACCCCGTTATCATGACTCGCATCGTCGACATGTGCGCAAGTGACATCATGCGTCCCCACAACTCAGCAACTCAGAAGTAAGCATGATCGTCAATACGGGGGGTAGGCGACATTCTAGGTGTTACGTGGCAGGGAGCACATTCACCGTCGACGTTGCACGTGTTTTTACGTACACTAACACACCGGCGGCTATTAGCTTTCTCAAGACTGTAGTCAATCAAAACCTCTAAAGTCCGCAGCAAAGGGCTGGTCTTGTTGCGGCCATGTCACCGTGATTATTGCAATCGTCTGTTCCGCCCATGTCGCGCGCTCCGATCCCACCGCGCATCCCTTTTTTGCGAAAACACCCTTCAGTTTCCTGAAAATCAACCTGCTGTCCAACTCACCCAGGGGCTACAAAACATACGCTCAAATTTCTTAAGGACGAAAATTCCGATTTCATGGTCATTTTACGTTGAGCCCCTCGTGGGCAATTTTGCGGGGAGCCCCTTGCCGTCTGATGCGCATCTGACCCACAGCCCTAGCTCCCCTCGTTCCTCTCGCCCTTCTCTCTCTCATCGCGTGCCGCCATTGCTTCACAGCCCACCGCTCCTCCCCGCTGTCGCCTCCCCCGCCTCTCTTCCTCTCCTCTCCTCCCGCCCGATGTTTACGTTGGGGACGAGCAGCAACCGGCGGAGAGAGACCACATGATAGATCCGGTGGCTGCTGTTATCCTCTTGCGGCTAGTCTCACCCGCAACCTTCGATCCTTCTCTTATTGGAGTTCATAATGTGTATGCAACAAAGATTTGAAGCTTAACTTAGATTGCATTTCAGCTAAGCCCGTTTGAAATCAGAAGCTTGAACAATTGAAACAGTTTGATCCACGACAGATTGGCTCCATTTCTTGGTATGCATGATCTAGCTCAGCGTGCGTGTTCTATATTTCAAAAAAGGCAGGTGTTATTTGTCAATTGCCTAGAAATGAGAAACGTTACGGTTGATGGATATCTGTCGTCAGATTCCCATCCAACGGAGACAAGAACGTTGGTTACGTAGGGGGCTTTTTCGGAAAGTGTGCATATATTTTACGAATGAACTCAAGCATTTTTTTTCTTTTTCAAAAATCAGGTCCCCCAAGCAGGGTTAAAAAAACCGTTAGTAACCGCTCAAAAATCGCGGTTACCGACCTTCCCGGTCCAGTCCGGTTTTAAAAACCGCTCGGTAACCGAAATTTGAATTCAAAAAATTCGAAAAAAATAAAAAAATTCAAAAAAAATTCAAAAAAAATCTTTGAAAAAACTAGACATAATTCTAAGAACTTCTGTGAAAAAAAAATTCAAAAATAATGTCGTTTGCATCATATTCTATAGGGAGAAAGTTTGAAAAAAATTGAAGCGTGCGGCTCAATTATTAACTCACGTTAAGGAAAAGTGTAACATGCAAACACATATTTTTCTTGTATAAAACGTATTTTAAGAGAATCTTTAAAATTGATTTCACTTTATTTAGAGTTTTATTAAATTCTCTATGATTTTTACAAAGTTCACAAGCATAAAGTGAATATGTTAAGAAACATCACTGTAATTAATTTTTTCATGTCTACTATTATTTTTTCTACGTAAATCATAATATAAATAAGCTAATGAAAGTGGTTTCACTAATTTTTAAGGTGTGATGGGTCAGTTATGAATTAATCTAGTCGCAACACATTTACACAATCATGCATGTTACAATAACTAATTCATGAGTTCATATATTTTTAAAAGATATAGGATCATGTAAGAAGACTAACAAAATTAGTTTCATGATTTTTGGATTAGCAAAGAGTAAACTATGCATTTACCTTGGTTTAACAAATAAAATTTCTCACAGAAAATTTTGAACTTTTTTATGAGTATAAATACTTTTATCATGTATATCATGTTACAAGGAAGCCAACAAAATTTGTT
This sequence comes from Phragmites australis, assembly GCF_958298935.1. Lineage (NCBI taxonomy): Eukaryota > Viridiplantae > Streptophyta > Magnoliopsida > Poales > Poaceae > Phragmites > Phragmites australis. The sequence continues at coordinate 6,169,330 of NC_084929.1, forward strand.
TCACTTGATTTGAAGCTCGGATGAATTAGTTATTGATTTTACAAGATTGAACCCTTTTTTAGGTTTTTTGTTGAACTGCGCTGAAATTCGATAAAACCGCTCGATAAATCGAGAAAACCGAGCGGTTACCGACCCAAACCGCTCGGTAACCGACCGAATCAAAAATACGAGAAAATCGCTCGGTAACCGACCCAAACCGCTCGGTAACCGACCCAAACCGCTCGGTTACCGAGAGGGCAAAAACATGATTTTTTCGCAAAAAGTTAAAATTTGCCAAATGAATTTTCTCCGAATTTTTTTGAATTTTTGACCGATAACCGTGGTTATCGCGCATTTTCGGTTACCGCCGGAGCTCGGTAACCGAGCTCCGGTCGGTAAATTGAACCATGCCCCCAAGTTAAGAGTTCGACCTCCAGACAACGTTTCAGGCCTATGAATTACAACTCCCAATGTTCAAATCCAATGTGGAAGACACTGAACAACATTTCAAGCATGATGATTACAATTACAACCCCAAAAAGTCATTCAAATGCTAATGACCCAACAAGCATGGAAGACAATGAAAAGTCATTCAAATGCTAATGACCCAACAAGCATGGAAGACAATGAACATGTATGTTCCAGCAGATACTGCTAGCGACTTAACCTCATCTCTGAAACTGGAAGTACAGAGCTCCCAAAAACAGTTCAAAGCTCAGCAGCCTCTTGATCAACAACCGTGTTAGAAGTTTCGCCGCCATCCGGAGACTCCTGCTGCTCCCTTGCATCTGCAAAAGAACCATTAATTTAACCAATGACCAACCTAAAAAGTTCACGTCTCCTTGTACTTTTTAGTTACAATAATAATCAATTAGACAATCAGACATGTCCTCTGAGACAATGCCATTTTCTTCCATTTTTAGTAACAGCTATTCAAAACACATTTTTTTAGATGTCAATACAGATCTCTCATGCAAGTATTGGGAAAAATATTAACACAAACTCACAGCATTACTCATGCACAAATCATTCATCTACAGTCCTACAGAACAGCTACTTACCGATAAACAAAACTACCATTGTAATTCTACCATCAATAATGTGTTAGACATCATAATCAACTCCCAGTATATTAACCATAATTGAGGATTAATAAGGCTAAAAAGTAGGCCTTTTGGTTAAACAAAGCTACCGGAAAGGTTACCACTTTTGAAAAGACGGCCTACAGTAGGGTGAGTAGGCCCGATGGAGCTAGCACAACAGGGGGATGCCATGCATCTATCGGATATCAGTCAAAATTAAAGACTTAATTTGAACTTCAATAAAAGCTTAATGTCGCTGCTATTCATGGCCGCTCAAAACTAAAAAGTAGGGGGAATAACGGAGTGGTAACCTAAAGTCTAAAGAAAGAAATAAGATAACTAGTTGCTGCGGGCAAGATATTTCAAGGAAATCGATGCAATATACATGGACAATGATAACAGCACATGTATGTGGGCATTACTGGGACATGATGTAGCTTTCACGGTTGTTCTTAAAACAATTCAGGAAAATATGAAACACCTTGAGATAGAGTTTAACTGCGCAGCGGCCAAAGCAATTTAACTTTCTTTTTTGCAACACAGATTCGAAAGAGAGAACTCAAAAAACGGAGGGATTGGTACTTACATATTCCTATGTATTTATGAAATTGATCGAGAGATATTATTATCATAGAAAGTTTTCATTGATCACATATTCAGACATATTTAACAGAATTTTACACCGTATCTTGATTGATGCTGGCTGAGTTGATACTATCCTTGATGACAAAAGCAACCGCGCATTGGCACATAAATAAAATACAAAAGCGTGGATGTGTATAGTAGATTAGCAAAGTAAATTGTTGGACATGATCCAGTGGCTTGGGAGGCAATCAGGAAACAAAGTATCAGTAGAACATAAGCAGATTATTGTTAACCTGCTGTGATAAAAGGCCATGACCCCAAGTGAACCCTGAAAAGAAGATGGCATCAAAGGATCTGTAAAATTTCTAGACGTTAGAACAATGCGTATGAAATATCAAGCTTCAGCCTAGTACCAACTTACCTCACCTTCAACTGCTAACACTATAGTATGGTATTTTGCTGCAGATACACCTCTAAATAGTTTTCCTTTCAAGTACTCCACCATTCTTGGAATACATTTGGGTGTTGAGTTTGAAGTGCCATATCTTAACTGGCCTGCCTTATTGCAACCCCAGGTGAATATTTCACCGGTTTCAGCAACCGCAGCAGAGTGCTTGTTTGCAGAAGCTACTGCAACTATCCTTTGTTTGAGGGAACTAACACGTCTTGGTGCCGATTGGGTATCAATAGAAGGGTAATCAAGCTGACCCTTTGCATCATTCAGAGCATTTTGCTGTAGGCCATTAGGAGAAAATAATTCAAGCAAGGACGAAAAGGACATGACATGTGTGCCTAAGATTCATGCTGCTTGAAATGCCTTTGAGATGCATCACACATACCTCTATTTGATCCCCAGGTAAACAATTCTCCGGCCTCAGTAGTAATCGCAGTATGATGTTTGGCTGCAGCCACAACAGTCAGTGTCGAGGTTTCATAGTGAGAAATGATTGTTCTAGTCATTCTCTCTGAAGACAATGTATACCTTTAGGTCATTTATACACGAACAAGAACAGAACAAACACAATTTTCCTATCTCAGTTTCGACAACGGCAAAAACTATTATGTTGGTCTTGCAAGTAGGGGCATAGGGGGAGAAAATTTTGGCTCTGTAATGTGGGGTGTGCATTGCTAGATTACTCTGGAAAGCTTGGAAATTGATCATACTATTTCTGTTTTGGAGAAAAAATATGGAAAGATTTGGATGACACAATTTGGAGAAAAAATATGGAAAGAGAGATTCCGCCTAGAGACTTAGGATTAGATCTACATACTCCCCCGTTGTAATCATCTTTTTTTGAGATTAATCAAGACAAGATAAGACGTAGGGCTGTTATCCAAGCGAAGGCCTGAACCTATATAAAAACTCGTGTCTCTATCTTCGATATATTCTGTGAACAGCAGGTATCCCAACTTAATATATAAGTATTCACTATCGATTTAATAGTCATTAACAGCTGGTGTCATCCTTGGATACGAGCAAATCGGTCGTCAACAGAGTGTATCGAGTCTCCAACAATAGGCTACACCAATGACGATTTTTACGATGACTTCGGACTCGACATCTACGTGAAGTCTGACAAATTGCCTAAGATCCCTCGATCTCCGATGGCAACTTTTGATCAGCAAGCCATAGGGTTTGTCGATCAAGATCATTAGTTTAGCAATCATATGGACTGGGAGTCGAGAATACAACTACAACCGCAGTCTTAGCATCAATTAGTTGCTACTACCAAGGACTCGATGGTTTTGATGAGGAGATCCCAGAAGATGAACCTCGGTTTCAGAGTTCGATGCTCCCTCAGATGAAGATGATGAGGAGAATTACGAGGTGAACGTGCTTTCGACTGGTCATGATGGGGATCAACCAAACATTGGCCTCGGGCAATACACTCCCACCACAACAAATGGCGATGCTGCCCAACCAAGGGTTTCGAATCAATCAAACCCCCCCCCCCCCTCTTTGATTCATAATCATGGCTAAGGCCATGGGAATCACACATCACTGCTCCGACAGCTGGTCTTCGGATCAATGGGTCGACAAGGCAATGGCCAGTAGTACGCTTCTGACATGGCATTGCATTTAGAAAATGCAATATTACTCTCCAACACTCCTCAGGGAGGATTAGACACTCCAGAAGGTGCACGATGGCTACAAAATCTGATAGGAGTCATTACCGATGCACATGCATAGGCAAAGCCTCAAAAACTGCTTCCCGCATCGGTAGCTCATGTCACAATAGTCTCCACTCATTCTCCTTAGATTGGAGGCGAGCAGCTAGACCCAACCTTGAGAGGCCACCTGCCCAGGACCAATGGACCCATCGAGCAACATCCCCAGGGGCTGTCCAGAAGGAGATTTGCATCACGAGATTCATAATCGTCATGACAGGACGGGAAATCAAAACTGATCTCCCATAAGACCTCGACACTATGGCGGACTGCCTCAAAATTGCTAAGTCTTGTCATAGTTGCCAAATTCATGGAGACTTTAAGCATCAACCGCCGGTTTCGCTTCATCTGACGATTCCCTCATGGCCATTCGGTGCATGGGGAATTGATGTCATCAGCTCCATTGAGCCTCCTTCTTCCATGGGCACCACTTTATCCTCGCTGCGATTGACCACTTTTCTATTTGGGCGAAAACTGTACCATTACGAGAAGTGAAGACTAACAACATCATTAACTTCTTGGAAAGCATATCATATATCGTTACAGAGTCCCACGTTGCATTACATTGGACAATGCCAAGGCTTTCCGATCCAACAAGATGCGGAGATTCATAGCAAACTATAGCATAGTGGACTTATTCCACAACTTACTATCCTCAAGCAAATGGACTTGCTGAAGCATTCAACAAAACCTTGGCAAAATACTTAAAAAGATGGTCACGAAGCATCAAAGAGATTGGCATGATCGTCTCTGAGGCCCTGTGGGCATATCGTGTCACCACCTGTACTCTGACGCAAGCCACCCCATATTCGCTTGTTTATGGGAGTGAGGCAGTCTTGCCGCTTGAAGGGAAGTTCCCGTCATTACGGGTGGCTATTCATGAAGAGCTTACTAATGATGAACATATCCGGCTTCGTTTTCAAGAGCTGGATGCTTTGGAAGAAGAACATCTTCACGACTTTCAAAATTTAGAACTATACCACCAAAACATGGTGAGAGCCTATGGCAAGCTTGTCAAGCATTGAATTTTCCAAAAAGACGAACATGTTCTTATTCTTCACTGCCCTATTGTTGTTACACACAAGACAAAAGAAAAATTCAAGCTAAAATGGGAAGGGCCATTTGTCATCGAGCAAGTCCACGACGGTGGTGCATATCAGCTTGTGGATCACCAAGGTGCTCGTCCCATGCCACCTATCAATATATATTGCATATTTTTTTATCAAAGACATATGCGTGTATATCATAGTACTCAATCATGTTACGTTATCTTACACAAATAATGTTAAATGATAGATATGCTAAAAGTGCATGTACAATACATTGCAGCGAAAAAGTTCCATATTAGCTTAAGTGCATAGGGTCCTCCAATATAAGTAACAACAGTGAACCATGAACAGTGCCATAGAAAGAATGTAATGAAATGAGTCTGTGCAAAAGAACATTATACAATACAACATGGGTATGTATGTCTGTGTAGAATGATGGATGCAATTATGCATATTAGGGGAACGTCACACACAAGCGTGCTTGTGCAATGGATATGCTGTACATGAGGGAGCAGTGAAGCTCAGTTTTAAAATAAAGAGGATGTGAGTGGATTTTTAAAAACTTAAAAGATACCATCGTATTTGATATACTACAGTTTACAAAATATCAGTTTTTGTTGCATGCAAACACCTCAAAGTTTTCAGTACTTTGATATTTTTCAGAAACCGTGGTATTTCCCTAAAACTCAAAAATACTATGCATCCAAACATGGCCTAAATTTTTTTTTTTTCACACCATAACTGGAGGATCTAAATAGTCTCAAAAAAAATATCAAAGCTGGTAAAAAATGTATAAATAGATCCATCGCAAATGAAAAAAAAGGAAATAAATTATGTACCCGTTTTTGAGAGTACAAACTTCTGTACCCTTTTTAGGCTATAAATTTGTGCACCACGTGCCTAAAACAAAACGGCCTCATTATACGATAACTCCATAAATTCAATTCTTGTTCTACATTAAAGTTTTTACTAAGAATATATGCATCTATTTGCTGTATCCGTTGCGTTGGATCACATCACACTCGAACTCAAATCGTCGTGTTCTCAAGTGATCAGCTGGCGAACAATCGTCACAAGTAGGTATTTACAAAGAGCTTTTTTATGGTAGTCTATACTATCTAAGGTAGAAAATAGTATAAATTTAATTCGACGATTCACGTAATTAGATATTTTGGTAATTATGATAATTTTGTTAAAATTACCTACCATGCTTTTACTAATAAAAAGATCAACGCCGCAAACGCCGTAAACGTCGGATCGCTAACTCTAACCGATGGGTAGTAAATGAACTCTCATACCGATGCAAATTAAAATGTTAAAACGACAATGAAATATTACTCTATTTAGAGACATATAACTATAGTTAATTACTTTCATATCACGTATTTTTCTCCTTAAAATAACCTAATACCAACATACTACTCACATATACTATCTATACTACCGGTGAGAAATAAGTAGTATCCTAACTAATCTGAACCGTTAGACTCTAAATATAAATAACTCATATTAATTTTAGACCATCGTAAAATTTCTCTTTATAAATCAGCATGTGTTTGAAACGCTTTCGTACATCATCAGGAAAGCTACATGTGTATACAAAAGGACACCGAGCTTTCGGTGGTGCGGAAGGATGAAATAAACAACGGAACCAACAAAAGATCAGTTGAAGAGAAGGCATGGAATCAAATAGGCAAGACTTATATCCCCAACCCCAAGCCATCTTTTTTGCGAAAAGAATAGTTGACGAGTCATCTTTTAGTGATAATTCCGTGTGCAATTGGGTAACGCGAAAGCTTGATTTAAAGAGGAAAAGAGTATGTACGTGACTAGTTTCTCCTTTCGTAACGTAAGTTGGTTAGCAGAGTTATCGACTTGACCGTGGTTGGTGGCAGCTGAACCACGTCATTTTTCATGACCAGGCATCACACCTTTTTTTTTTGTCTATGAACTAATAAGATATCAAGACGTTCAAGTACACATAATTATTAATTTTTAAATAGATATTTAAATTCACGTCTAAGAATATTTAAATTTGAATAACCTAGACATATATTTGTATCTTTAACTAATTGAGCTAGACTTAGTTCCTACCAAGTACCACATGTAGATATGAAGAACCAGGATTAACCATCTATTGCTGAGTATAACCTCATATAATAGGGAACACGCATTTTGCACGAGTGAGATGCATGTGTCCGGTGAACGGTGGTTTGTAGGCGTGAACCAAAATTACTTATAAATAACAGTGTAGCTCATGAACCGAGAAGTCCTTTCGTTTCTGCCCCCAAGAAATACAGACAACCGACCAATCGAATTTTTATGTATCATTTCATAAGATATTCTCTTAGGAATCTGTTGCCTCGATCAATAATCCTAACACTTAAATTTGAACCGAGTCATCCGGTGTTGTCCAGACATTTGCTCCAATATATCTGTACACTTCAGTCCTATATTACAATGTCCATAAAAATAAAAGGAAAAGTCCTCAAAAAGAGAAAACAAAAGGTGTTTATCAAAAAGGCCCCTCCTAATCCTACCTTATCCTATCATATGCATGCGGATGAAATCACCGACCCAAACCCAACTAATCTACGGTATCGGATCGGTGAAGTCAGGTGACTTCAAACGTTCGTGAACCGTTGGATCATAGATGGATAGATCAGATGCACTGCTACAATATATGGAACATAAAATTGATATAGTAAATTAACGGAACCGTTACTATAGTAATTGGCGTCAGGGAACTGTTCATCTACTCACAATTTATTGTTCTCTCGTGACTTTATACCCTGAAGTCAGGGGATCTAAATCCCTAATCCACTCCCGTGTCCCTGCTCTCCTGCGCCTCGCCGCCTCGCTCAGTCATTATTTACCCTCCACGCGTCCTCTCACTCCTCACTGTCTGATTTGAGAGTCGCGTGCAGCAAACGGCCACTATGGACGAATCCCGCTTTCTCTTTTTCTGTTAGCTAAAAACATAAATACTAGATATAATAATATTAAGTATAAATTTAAGATATGAAGACGTGAATATATTATAAAACTACTATCGAACGAATACATCAGGAGTGATACTTTAGTTTAATTTTATATGGGATAAAAAGAAAAGAAGATTATTTGCTAAATTATTTTTTAATTTTTTATTTATTTTTATTAGTAAAACGAGTTATATATCCGTACTCGGTAATGAAATAGGAGTCTTAAAAAATGAGAATAAATAATAAAAATAAATAAATTATTTAAATCTTATAGAATTTTATTAGACGGAGAAGAAGAGGTGACTGAGAAGGAATCGTGTTTTATACCGTAGAGCCTATAAAAAATAATCTAACGATAAAAAAAATTATAAATAAACATCGCCACTCGATGCTGGAGAAGGGAGGACGAAGAATTCAACTCCAAGTCTTGGAGCTCCCCCATTTGGTAGAATTTTCCCCTCCCGCAAGTGTGATGCTTCCGTGTTTTTATCATCTTTTCCTTTATATAAGCGCGTTGCCTTGATCCAAGGGTTTGGCACCTGTTCCTTCCTTCTTTCCCCCCGGCGCAATCTTGCTTCCGAGAGCTCGCCCGGCGATTTTTCTTTGCGGTTTTTTAATGCAAATCTTGGGCAGGATACTTGCGAGCTAGGCATTGATTCGGTTTTAAACGGTACAGGTGATTGTTCGGTGTGGTTCTGAAGCTTGGGTTCTTCTGGTTCTTGGCGTTGTTGGTTGTTCATGGGTTCTTGAATCTTTCAGGCGATTGGAGTGGAGCTGCTCGTGGTTGGTGAGACGTTACTTGGATCAGGAACTTTTTTTTTTGAGGTATGTGACATTCCTTGCTTAACTCGGATTTTGCCCTTTGGATTGATCTTTTCTAGCTGGCGAACTTGATCTTTAGCTATTCTCTAGCGGTTTTATGGAACTAGTAAATGAGGAAAAAATGTGATAGCAAATTAGCTTGTTGTGTTGCGAGTTGCGACCGGGGTTCTTCTCTCTTGTGGCATGTTAATAATCATTTGGAGGGCATCATTACCTTGTTACTATTTTGAATTGGCCTTGCGGTAGCCATGATTGCTGTTTGTTTGGTTTCTAGGACAGCTTGGAAGAGAATTGAAAGAGCTTGGTTTGTTAAATTAGAACTTGGTTAGTGTTTGGTTAGGTTGTAGCGTTATTGTTTTGATTTCTTGGTTCTTTTCTTTGAGATAGGTTGACCTGTGTACTCGGTGTTCGGTCACCGTGGGGTTTTAAACGCAGCTTGTTCTTCTCCAGGTTTTGATTATGAAGTTAAAACTGCAGTAGAAGTATATATACACATCTTGGTAACTTGTGAACCCTAAAAGAATATCCTAGTATCCTACAATGATAGCGTGTGTAGAAATTGATGACAATCCTTCCCTTGTTTTTGAGTGCGTTGTATACAACAATAAGAACTAAGAGTGATGGTTGGGATCACATCTATGCACAAATTTGCATGTCCACACACACGACTCAGTATTAGGATGATTAACCAGGTCAAACGCTTACATGATGGAATGTAACCCCCAGAACATCTTTCAGAGAAGCTGGATTTGGTATATTGTTCTACTTCAATCCTGTCTAATAGAGAATCATATATCGTATGTTAGGGCTCAAAAGAATGAAGTATCTCCTTTTTTTTCTAACGGTTGTCATATGGTAACTGTATACAACATTTGCAAATGCTGACTCAATTAAAGTTGTAGATTGGCATCTCAAATTGTTTGTTCCAGTTATTTGAGTTGACCATCTTGCTTATATTACCTAGCTATATTATTGCCTGTATTACTACCTTCAAAAAGATATTGGCTTCCCTACTTAAAAGAGGTAATTAAATAGCTTAATGATATCAAGTGTTCCTTTTCTTTCAGGTGGAGTGGAGGTGACCTGCTGCTAGAGGGGGGAAAGAGCAAAGTACATTATCTTGGAAAATGTGCATTCTGCTACCTTCATCTTAAATCAAAGCTGCTCCATTTCTGGGAACACAACCAGTAATTTCCTATGCAACCTTTTGGTTGATGGATGTTCCTCCTGTTGAATCAGAAAGAGTGAGTCAAACAGATAGTCACCCTTCACTCATGGAGCATGTGATCGGTATCCCAGGGGATGATGTTGCTTCTTTGTCGACATCTCGCCGAGACAATCCTGATGGCTTCGATCAATTGCCTCGTGTCTCAGAAAGTTCTTCTGGAACAACTACTGCATCTAACTCTCAGAATGCTCCTCTAGCAAGAAGAGATGATAATCGCGGTCATCGTCAGCGAAGTCCTTTGAATTCTGGTTTCTGGATCTCAATTGAACTAGTTGTAAATCTTAGCCAGATTATAGCTGCTATTTGTGTTCTGTCTGTGTCAAGGAATGAGCATCCATATGCTCCATTGTTTGAGTGGGTCATTGGTTATACAGTAGGTTGTATTTCAACTCTTCCTCATCTTTACTGGTGCTATATCTGTCGCAACCGCCTGGCCACTGGGCAAGATTCCGCAAGTCAGAACTACCTTCCAAACAACACCCCTGAAAGTAATTCTTATACCGGAATTTCAGCCCCTCATGTGTCTGAAGCTGGTGGTGTAACGGGCACAAATGGAGTCTCAAGAAACAATGTGGTCACCACAAATCCAAGGTAACAGATTCTAGTCTTCAGTTACATTATCTTTGTTCTTTATATATTGATCTTTCTTCATACATCCAGAGTTTTTATGTATCCTTTGCAAGAAGTTTTATGGTACATTCTACTCCCTCAAGTACCAGATGTACAGATTAAATCAGACCCCTCAATTACCATGGTTATTATGGACTTATTTATGTAAACCCTAAATCATCTCTAAACTAGCCAATATACTATGTACCCAATTCCCAGCCATCCAAGGGATCTTGCCATTCACGTCACTTTGCGACATCAACATCAACGACTAAAATTTAATCTATGCATATCCTCAACTCTATGTATGATTAACGTTATGGGGTTACTTTGGCTGGAGGGGATTAACTTAGGGTCCGTTTGGTTGTGCGCATGGCCTAGCCTGACTCGTATCTAGTGAGTCAGGCTCATTTGAGCCAGGCTGAGGGCATGCAGTGCTATTTGTTTGGTTGGCTGCATGTGCTCAGCCTGGTTGAGAAGAGATTGTGTTTGGTTACCCGCATGAGTATATGTTGCATGAGATTGAAATAAAAAACAAGTATTAACATGATGTTTATTTTGTATAAATACACTATATAGTACTTAATTTATCATATTAAACCTTAATGCAATTTAAAATGTACTAATATGAGTTAATACTCACTAATTATATACTAATCCCATCATTAACTGAGCCTGGCCGGAGGAAACAGATTCGAAATCCGTTCCCCGCGAGCCATGCCCGGGGTGTCCTATTGCATCAACTCGGCCAGGCCCCCACAAGGGAACAGGCAACCAAACACGCAAGAATCGAAAAGATTCTGCATCCACCGATCCTGGCCAAGCAAAACCAACCAACCAAACACGCCCTTAAGGCTTGGCCATGAGTGATTAGGTATCAACCAGAATGATGCATTGAGCCGTGAGTGGTATGGAAGTTGAAGAGATTAATCTGTCAAGAAATGGTTTTGTGCTTTGGGAAAATCATGTTTAGTTACTTTCATGCTAAGTTTCACCGATACGCGATACGCCGATACGGATACGGGTACGGCGATACAGCGATACGGTGATTGTCCAAAAACAAGGATACGCCGATACGGCGAGTATATATAAATATATATATATATTTTTTTTATCAAAATATAAATAATTGAATACGCCGATACCTCTCTCCCTCCTCTCCCCTCCTTTCTCTTTCTTTTCTCCAAGCCCGAGCTCATTGGACCAAGACCGACCTGCTCTCCTTCTCTTCTACAGGCTCAGCCGGCCCCTCCTTTCTCCCCCTACGTAGCAAGCTCAGCTGGCCCACACGCCCTTCTCCTTCCTCCAGCCGAATCGCACAGGAGCCCCTCCTCTATCTCCATGACCGAAACAAACCAAGCATCCGGCGGGTGCGGCTCGCGTGGGCAAGCGGGGTCGGGTGGCGTGGGCTGAAGGCCCTGGTGGCGGCGTGCCCGTGGTTGCAGGCGGTCGACCTGTCCCACTACATGGTCGCCGGGGACTGGGAGTCAGAGATGGTCGCCCTGGCCGCGACGGCGGGGCTTAGGGAGCTGGTGCTGGACAAGTGTTTGGCCGTGACGGATGTCATGGTGGCGAAGGTGGCCGCGGGGTGCCCGAGGCTAGAGAGTCTCAGCGTCAAGTGGTGCCGCGAGATCTCCGACATTGGCATCGAATTGGGTCCAAAGTATCGGAAGGAGGTATCGGCAAGTATCGACGAGCGTATCGCGAATTATTATTTTTGTTTTTAGATCGTAATTTCCCGATACTCTCCGATACCCGTATCGGGCCGTATCGGGCCGTATCGGCGTATCGCGCCGTATCGGATACGGGTACGTCGGCCTCTGCTAAGTATCGGTGATACTTAGCTTTCATGCCCCTCAAGAAGTAACAATCTGTATAATACTTGGAGCAGGAGTATGACTAATCCTATCAGATCTGATCCGTTAGATAAATAAGAAATAGATGGTCCATGGAAATTGCTTGGCAGTTGCCCAGTTGGCACTGTAAAAGAATACATTGCAGCATCTGTGTGAAGTTTATAATTCCATTTTTCTGATGATAAATGCAGTTTAGCTATCGAAGGTCAATACAGGACATCAGAATCCTCAATACTTTGGCTAACTTTTTCCGAATCAAGTCTCCGAGTTTCATTCTCCTTTTTGTAGGGTCCAAGCTTTTGCTGATCACTTCAAAATGGCTCTGGATTGTTTCTTCGCCGTGTGGTTTATTGTGGGAAATGTGTGGATATTTGGTGGACGTTCTTCTGCCCATGTGGCACCCAACTTGTACAGGAATGCTCCTAGCCTGCCATGATGTAGTATTTTTGCAACTATCTAGATGTTTCATTGTATAATCATTTTTTTCAGGTTGTGTATAGCCTTCCTCACATTCAGCTGCATCGGTTACGCTATGCCTTTCATTCTCTGTGCATTGATATGTTGCTGCCTGCCCTGCATAATCTCTGTAATGGGCTTTCGTGAAGATTTGAACCAAAACAGAGGTGCTACTACTGAAGCAATCAATGCCTTGGGCACGTACACGTTTAAATTGAAGAAGCCTCGTAGTGGAGAGAGAAACGAAGGTGGTGGTGATGGAGTCTTGGCTGCTGGAACCAACAACGAGCGAATTGTTTCTGCTGAAGACTCTGTGAGATTTTCTCTTGCACTCATGTTTACTTCACAACTATATTCGCTCTTGCAGATAATGTAAAACCATGCTTCGCCCTTCGTTTTTTTTTAAAGAAAAACTGAGTTGCGTCCTTTGATCGGCAGGTTTGCTGTATCTGCTTGGCAAGGTATGTGGACAATGATGATCTCCGGATGCTCCCTTGCTCGCACTTCTTCCACAAGGAATGTGTTGACAAATGGCTCAAGATAAATGCGCTGTGCCCCCTCTGCAAAGCTGAGATTGACGGTGCCCTGACAACTGCTCCAGCTATTGGCTTTTGGCGCCGCCACAGCGACAACAGGGTAGGAAACAACATTGAACAACAATAGCTACGCCCCCTTCTACGAGGATGCAACATGCCTTCGATGTAGCTTCCACAAGAGCAATTTGTAAATTACATAGCGAGATAGATTATACGACGCTCGAGTCCTTTCGTGATCCAACAAGTTATTTTCTGGCGGACTAATGTTTCTCAGTGTCAATATATATGTTGCTTCTGGCTTCGTCCCCTCAAAAATTATCGTTGAACAGCATAGATTTCTGAATGCTGATATGAGTCCGTTGATGGTGAAATGCAGTCCTGGTAGCATGCCGTGGGAGACAGAACCGTTGTCACCCCAATGCTGCTGCATTTGTCTCTCAGATTCAGAAACTTTTTCTCTATCAGAAGATTGAAAGGCCCTTTAGTCTTGCACATAACTTAACTGGCTAGGTTGCTATGTCATACGCAGTTTTAAGAAACCCAACAAATCAGTAGGGAATTGTGCCCATGTTTTTCAAGCTACAATAATCGTGCAATGATTCCAGTAATCTGAGAACGATCGATGCGCTGGAACAACCTAACTCTGATCGAACGAATAATTGCAAGCACAGTATAGAAATAATCTCGATAATCGTGCATCAGGAGGGTGGTCTGATGGCAGCCGAATCTCGATAATTGTGTAGCAACCTGGAGGACATTGCAAGCACACACGTCACAATCTTTTCAATGAATAGGACCATGACTGGTAGCTTGGGTTGCATCATTGGACGACAGTTATTTGATCAGATAAAATGGCGGATCTAGAAAATTCCTGCATATTCTACAACAGGTTGCAAGCAAGTTCAATTTCGAACAAGAAAAAATCATTATATCATAAGTTCATTGAAATTAAGGTTGAAATTAGACTAATTGCAGTACAACTCGTTCAAATCAGAGTATTCGGTGGTCTTACATGAAATCGAATTGCAAAATAACAAAAGAAAATTGCAATTTCACGTGACATTCTATCGTACTTTGGAAGGGATTGATTACATGTCAACACTAACCTTAAAGAAATGTCTTGCTCTATAAATATCACCAGACAATTATTTCAAGAGTAGATTATTTTCATAAAAGTTATAACAGAGATGTTGTTTAAACAATCGTAATAGCCATATATAGAAGCAATACCAATTTAAGAAGCAAACGATTCGATTTTCTTTAATCAGATTCTAAATCTCTAATTTAAAAAGCCAACTTCCTAAAGCCTAATGCCCAAATCAAAAGGATGAGGGCAGAGCGCAGTACTTGACGAATGGTGTCATTGCCCACTGCCGAAGGTTCCCTTCACTTGCGACCTTGCACCCTTGCCCTGTTGGCCATGCTAGGGTTACTACCACGCGTCGCACCTGGTGACCCTATTGGCTGATGTGAGGATCCCTGTTGGATCCGCGACGTCAGGGCAAGGAAGTGGATAACAGCTAGTTCCAGTCACTAACTCGCTGGCACTGCACTATAATCACCAGGGCGGGTCCTCCCATACATGCAAGTGCTAGGGAAACGCTTCAGTACTGGCACGAGCATTCTGGGCACGCCAGCTCATCCCTTTGCTGACACCCAAAATTTATCCATTTTGCCTCTCCATTAGACCAAACCCAACATGTTCCCTTCGCGGCTCAGATTCTCGTAGTGAAAGGGATTCTCGTTCCCTTCAACGCTCCCAACAGATTCCCTTCACGACGGGATTCCCAGGGTCATTCCCTTCAGGACGGGATTCTCTCTCTGTTCCCTTCGCGATTCCCCTCGAAGGAAAGCTGTTGGAGATGAGAGGAAATAAAAGGAATGAAAACAGGGAAGGGAATTGGGAACGGAACAAAATGAAGAGAATATGGTTGGGGTAGTCTTAGTATTCATTCATTCGCTTAAGCATTTGCTCCTTAGTTGCTTTTGTGCATCTCTAGATATTGAGGCTGGAATAATTTTATTCTATTATTTAGAAAAAGTCCTGAAAGCTAGGGCCACATGTTCATGAGCCGGCATGAGTGTGGTTTATGTGCATTTCTGTTGTATGGTAAAAAAAAAAGGTCACGATGCAAACCAGATAGTATATATAAAAAATGTTTCTGGAACAAGGCGCGCTTAATTATGTAATGCAGTCAGTCGTTAGCATGAATGTTTCATGTGTGGAGTTTCTTTAGATGGTGTGTTATAAAATTCGTTAGCGATCCATATCTACAAACTTTTTTTGGTAATAGAAGAACAGCTTCCCAACTCTCGCCAGATACATCAGCCACCGAACGGCAAACTTGGCCAAGCCAAAGTACAGTTGAGTTGGCTGCAATGCGCTGGAAGTAGGAGGCATTTGAGCCCTCACCGACTGCCATCGGCGACGCAGTTTTGAGCAAGAACACGGGTGGGAGAGAGGAAAACGTGGGCGCCCCCGCGCGCGCGCGCGCGGTCCTTCGTGTGCATGGGCAGATCTCGGGTGCGCCGGCGGAAGAGGCCCCCGCACGTTAAACCACGTGTCGTGTGGGGCCCGGATAGGATCGGTGACGGTGCATGAACGGATTGCGATGGAGCAACGATCGTGCCGGATCGTGTCGCGGCCGCTCTTGCTTTGCTTTGCCTTGCCCGGCCCACACGCTTGACCGGTCTCTCCAGCGCTCTTCCCCGTCGAATTTACAAGGGTGCCCTTAGCTCTGGGGCTGGGCAAAAATCTACCGGAACCGAACCAGCAAACCGAATCGAAACCAAACCATCAAGATTGTTGGTTTTTTTTAAAATGAACCACCAAGATTGTTGGTTTTTTTAAAATGTTCGATGGTCGGTTCAGCTTCTATTTTTTAGCTATTCAGTGTATGATGTTCGATTCGGTTTTGATGTTTCAAACACCAAACCATCGAAGACCAACACGGTCCATTCAAAGACCCCATTTGGATAGACTGCGGCTTCGGAGCTTCTCACTAGCTCAGAAATCGGTTGTGACTGTTGAATTTTAGTTATTGATTTTTATAATAAATTTTTAGCTTCTTAACACATCAAAAACTAGAAAAGCTCATTTCAGCCTGCTTCTCAGCTTTTATCTCATTTCAGCTACAATCGCATCCTCAGTCAACCAAAAGCCACCAGAAACCGGGACCAAAAGTTAGTCGTTTGGATAGTTTCTGGCTTTTTTCGAGAAAAAACCGCTTTTAAGCCTATCCAAACGAGGAAAAAATCCTTTGATCACTCCATTAGCCTGGCCATCCCATCCCATATTCCTACCCACTCCAACACTGAGCACCCATGATCCACTCCTCTCTTGCTGCTCTGATACGAATTTCGGTAAAAACCGAAACCAAACTGGACGGTTTTCCCAGCAACTTCAGTTTGCATATTTAAAAACCGAATTATTCAAAAACCGAACCGATAAAAAAACTAAATACCTAGGCGTAATATTAATTTAATAAAAAATTGAAAACATATTATGTATTTTCAAAAAATTACAAAAATAGTATCATATCGGCAATTGGTCTGCCGACATGCAACTATCGGCAATTGATTAGCCAACATGTGCTTTATGCCCGACAGGCTTCCACCTATCGATAGACGAAATGGCAACATGTGATAGGTACTATTTTTACAAATTTTCGGAAATACATAATATTTTTGTAATTTTCCACTAAATTAATATTATTTAAAAAAACTCCTGTCGATCTGCCGAGGTACAGTACGTATAGCATACAGCTCAGTGCTCCAAACGATCTTGTTCACAACTGGTCAGTTGTAGATTTTCTGTTTGATTTCCCCCATTTTTCAGGAGGTAGGGATCCTGATATTTTGAGATAACAAGTGGGTCTACGGCAAATTTGGGAATTTAGACAATATAAGCGACCGTATTTGCGAAATTAGACAACATGTTGACGTATTTGTAAATCTAGCACTCGTATTCGGTATCTCAAAATCCGAAATATGGATTTCGGTAACTCAAATTCTGAAAACACCCCGGGTCCACTGAATTCGGCAACTGAGGTGCCGAATACGGTACTGTGGGCCGTATTCGGCACCTTAGTTGCCGAAAACACCTTGTATTCAGCAACTGAGGTACCGAATACGGCCCACAGTGCCGTATTCGGCACCTCAGTTGCCGAATTCAGCCGGCCGCATCCCATCCTTCTTTTTGCCGCGTCACATCAATCATTTTCATGTCACGTCATTCATTTTTTCCATCCCGTGATACGTTCGGCCGGTCGGTGAATTATTGATGCATGCATGTTTTGGCACGGCCCGCGAAGAGGTGAATAAATTGAGGTCGCTAGAGGAGAAGAGAGCAGCAGCAGAGCAGAGAAGGGAGCAGCAGAGGAGGAATGCGAGGAGCAGCAGCTCGAGTATAGAAAGCAGCAGAAGAGGAGCAACGCGAGCAGCAGCAGCGGCAGTTTAATACTTCGAGAGCGCTCACTTTCGTACCGGTTAGTTATTAGATTACCTATTTAATACTTAGGTTAGTAATAGTATTTAGAGTAATTAGCTTATTTGGTTAGTCAGTTTCGAAGTAGATTAGTTCTTTCGGAAGTAGATTGTTTAATCCGTTCAATTACATTTATTTAATTATATTAGTTTATTTAATTAGAGTACTTAGATTATATAAATTAGATTATTTAATTACATTATTATATTACTTAGATTATTTAATTAGAGTACTTAGTTTATTTAATTAGAGTACTTAGGTTATACAAATTAGATTATTTAATTACGTTATTAGATTACTTAGATTATTTAATTAGAGTACTTACTTTATTTAATTAGAGTACTTAGGTTATACAAATTAGATTATTTAATTACGTTATTATATTACTTAGATTATTTAATTAGAGTACTTAGTTTATTTAATTAGAGTACTTAGATTATACAAATTAGATTATTTAATTATGTTATTATATTACTTAGATTATTTAATTAGAGTACTTAGTTTATTTAATTAGAGTACTTAGATTATTTAATTACATTATTATATTACTTAGATTATTTAATTAGGGTACTTAGTTTATTTAATTAGAGTACTTAGATTATACAAATTAGATTATTTAATTACGTTATTATATTACTTAGATTATTTAATTAGAGTACTTAGTTTATTTAATTAGAGTACTTAGATTATTCTAATTAGATTATTTAATTACGTTATTATATTACTTAGATTATTTAATTAGGGTACTTAGTTTATTTAATTAGAGTACTTAGATTATACAAATTAGATTATTTAATTACGTTATTATATTACTTAGATTATTTAATTAGAGTACTTAGTTTATTTAATTAGAGTTCTGAGATTATACAAATTAGATTATTTAATTAGATTATTATATTACTTAGATTATTTAATTAGAGTACTTAGTTTATTTAATTAGAGTACTTAGATTATTCTAATCTGTTGTTCACCTATTTGTTGAACCATGAAGTCTTAAATCATTATCATGGCTTATGGTAGTCTTCCCGAGCTTCTTCAGCAGCGGTACGACGAGAACCATAGGGGAAGGATGATATTCACGGGACAGCAGGTACCACGTTTATATGTGCTATTTCATTGCTACGATAATTTTGAACTAACGCTGTACATGTATTGGATAACTCATGCAGTTGGGTCCGTTACGAGCCCGGAGTGTGCACAAGATTAAGGAGTTGGACCCTCGATTCCACGAGCCACTCGCACGGGCGGGACTACTACCTTTCGCTCTCATGATGGCCGGAGCTCCCATGGAGGTCGGTGGTAGGACACCTCTGCTGGCAATTGATGAGGCACTGCTCACAGGTCTCGTCGACCGCTGGCGTCTTGAGACGCACACTTTCCACTTTCCTTTTGGTGAGATGGCAGTAACACTGAGGGACGTGGCCATGCTGATCGGGCTGCCAATCAGGGGTGCCCTGTTAATAGTTTCGCGACCCGCAAGGGAGCAGTGGAAGGGTTATGTTGCGGATAGGTAATTATTTGTTATGTAATGCACTTAAAATATTACAATGCTATTAAAGCGTCATTGACCATCTGCATCTTATAGGTTTGGTGTGCAATACAACGGGAAGGATGCTGGCCTCTCCATGTCCTGGGTTCATGGGCTGACACAGTTTGGTCCATGCCCACTGGATGCGGACAAGAATACACTTATGCAACACTATGAGGTGTACTTATACGTCCTGCTCGGATGCATCATGTTCTGCAACACGGCAGGCGATTATGTCATCCCACATATTGTATGGTTAGCAGCCCACCTCGCGTCACATCCTTATGAGCCTACATCTTACAGTTGGGGATCTGCAGTGTTGGCTGCAACCTACAGAGGATTGTGTGATGCAACCCAGCGAACAAAGAGGAAGGCAACTATTACAGGGTGCTTACATCTCTTACAGCTATGGAGTTGGGAGTACCTCCCGGTTTCCAGACCTTGGGTGCTCAAGTGCTACTACCCAGTCCACATCTCTGATGGCATTGCAGATGACATAAGGCCAACGATGGGGTATCGGTGGATTCATGCCAAGCTAAGATGGAGTCAGCAGCAAGACCATGATAACTACTCCAGGGTGATAAGTGACCTAGACGTCCTTAGCGCTGATCTAGTAGATTGGGATCCATGGCGTATGGCACGAGTAAAAGAAATTGCAGATGGTGGACTCCTGGCATCCTCTTGTAGCCGTGACACAGACTTATGGTTGACCACATGCTTCTTGTTGTACATGAACTGCGTGGAAGTATATTCTCCAGAATGTGTACAGAGGCAGTTCGGGTACCGACAGGTGGTGCCTGTTCCAGCACCACGAGACGCCGGACGGGCGCACGAGTAAGTGTGTTATTGTATGTTGCCTTAGTACATTGGTTATCCATATTAACAAAATATAACTGTTTATGTCACGTACATGAGGAGCTCACAAGGGGGCGGAGGCACGCAGGACTGGGCATCCAAGAATGCCGAGTACATACGGAGGTGGACGGAGTCAGCTGCGGTTGATGTCATCATTACTACTGGACAATACGACGAGGCCACATACTGGGACTACCTTGCTTGGTACCGTCCCCGCACGCGTGCCACTTTACTCAGCGGACCTGTACAGCCGGGCCCCAGACCCTTCCCCGAGGATCGTGCCCGCCTACTTCATGTTGTGGTAAGTGATACGTTACTTATAATGGTTTTGTTTGGAAAATCTATGTATTACTGACATGTCTGTCATCTTATACAGACTGAAGAGGCGTATGTGATGCATACGCAAGCGGATCAAGCCTGTGGGGAACCAACCAGGTCATCATCGTAGAGGGATCGTAACCCTCTCCGGGAGTACATGAGGACTAGAGGATCCCGCTTTCTAAACGCTATACGTGATCTAGGTGGGTGTGCCCCGCAATGGAGGGGGTACGAACAACCTACCATGGACCCGTCCCGTGCCTCCCACAGCAGGCGCTCATCCAGTGCCGTGATGAACCTGTCTGGTCACAATCACGACATAGATCTTCAGCTTCAGCGCGTCATGTGTCATGTTCCGGTGATGAGGCCGAGGAGTGCACGTAGCCTCCTGCGCCTGAGCAGTTTACACTGGGTTCACTAGCACCTCCGGCTACAATGACACCTCCGGTTGCAGCATCTACTCATCAAGAGGACGTTGTTGACTGCACGCAGCAGACCCCTTGCTGGAGCGACACTAATGCTTTTGACTGAGCTGGTGCAATGCAAGCGTCCGCCACCTTCACTGATCTACTCGGCGGACAGTCCTCCCAAGATCTCGATGAACCTGGAAGGTCACATTGGTACCAGCATGGCGAGCCTTCGGCACACTGGACTCCATCTGAGCACGTTCTAGGGCCGTCCACACTTCCGCACGAGGATCCTTCGGCATGGTACATGTAGGGCCGAGTTAGCGGGGCGGGATACACGTTCGGTGGGGTTCCCACAGGGCAGGCAGATGATGATGAAGACGACCAAGGGCACGCAAGGCAGGGGCCTGCACAGGCTGCTGGGATGAGAGCCACACACCCGCCAGACGCTTACACTCCTGGAGATTGTGTGAGGCATCGTCGCCGTTGAGTAGCCAGTGCAATTTGTCATGACACATGTAATATTGATTTTAATGTCGAGGTCATCCCTATTATGACCTATTCACTGTATTGTTAATGTAAGAAATTCTCAATAAAGAGGAAACAATAGTAGTTGTAAAGCATAAGTAGCATGGAACCCGGTACATGCCTTAAGGGAATGAAATATACAGGGTTACAATAGATGCTTAGGGTGAAGGAAAGTGGCGACGCAAATTAGCGTAAGAATGCTAGGTGTGATGGTCAAAGCTATCCGGGTAAGATGGTTGTCGTCTGCGAGGTAGTTCTGGGAAGTTGTAAAAATGAGTACGAGCAAATCCATCATCATTTTCAGGGTCACTGGTGTCCTCCGGAGATGGAAGCCTCGGAGGGCGGGGTCGTTGTGGCATGAAATCGTCGTCGTCGTCATCATCTTGAGGTTTCTCCGAAGTATGGTATCTCGATGTTGTGCGTGAACGTCCTCTTGCAGTGTTCCTAGAACCTTCTCCTGTATTTCTATTGGAACGTCTAGGCATGGGGGGCATGAAATCGTCATCGTCTTCGTCCTCGTCATTATCTGGATGATTCGTAGAGGTCGCTTCTGTACCCCTTTGGTTCGCTGACTGTCGTCGTCTTCTACGCGAACCAGGCATCACACCCCCGCCGAAGAGCATATACATCGCCAAGAAGTGTGAGATTTCTTTGTTGATCAACTGTTCGTCTTCCGGGAAAGCCTGACGCAGAAGAGGACCATTCGAATCAATGGAAATAAGATAAGTAGGGTGACTAAATATTTATATGACATACCTGAATATGGGATGCATACTGGTCCGGCGACATTACTATCATTCTGAGCCTCCTAGAGAAACCTATCACAGAAGGATGGTCGACCAGTTCGCGGACCCTCAGATACATTTGACGCCAGTGATACAAGAGGGCCCTAAGGTCCTCAGTGGTTACACATTGGAGCGGCGCGGTTAACCTGGAACATATGGGTCTTGCATGCAATTTTGCCACGGCTTGAATTATGTTGTTCTCCTTTAAGGGATCATCGTTTCCTTCACGCACAACCTGTAAGGAGGCATTAAGTGCTATAGCGATCGTTGAAGGTTTCCATGGAAAGCCTGTACTAGAGGATCCTGCCATAGATTTATTGCTCACTGACTATAACGCTCTGTCTCTGCATCAAAACACGGATCCATGAATATTTAATAAACACGAAATAAATAAAGAAAATTACATTTACAATACAATGGTTGTTGCTAGAGGTGTTGTCATTTCATAGTTCAAGCAGAGCCGTGTGGTCACTTCTTGTCTAAAGGGATACAGTGCAAACCACATAATGCAAAATAAGTAGTACAACTAACAGGTGAATAACATTTTACAATACAAACTATTTCTCCGGATAGCTTCTAAGAACAAAATAAAATGCAAAGTCTCTAAGACAGTTCAGTTCGATAGTGGGCTGATAGTTTACTGACGGGTCGGGCAAGTCCTCCTGTCATGGCCAGGTTGTTTGCAAAGTTTGCACCTGCGTAGGCCATCAACAGCATCTGCTTCATCCATGTCACCTTGCAGCCTCGTAGATCTAGGCCTTCCAGGATCTGTGCGTCGTGCTCGTGGATAAGGTACCCACTTAGGCCCCTCGATCGATTTGTAGTTGGTTCCGATGTTAAAGGACCACATCTTTGAAAGCCATGTGCTCCTCAATGCATCGATCGTGAAGTACGATGATACATACTGTGATCCGTCATTGCCACCTATGTCCCTGCAAGCGGCTAAGACATGTGAGCACGGGATATGGTGCAGTTTTGGCTTATTGCATGTGCACTTCACCTCGTTAGGTCCAAGTTGACATTGCTGCACGGTGTCCTCGGCGCTATACCCTGAAGCATACCTACGGTGGCACATGACCTCAAAGTCATTGTTGGCCAGGTCGTAGATCCTCGACCGATGAAAGTGTGCCTTGCTCCTCCTTCTTGATATGATTTGCTCCACCTTAGGTGCAAACCGTGTGCTGCACTTCATAGCAGCATTACCACGGTCTCGAAAGTAGTCTGTCGTTCTATAGAATGTGAGCTCAATAATGGCACACAACGGGAGGCCCCGTACTCCCTTTAGGACATTGTTGAACGCCTCCGCTATGTTCGTTGTCATGATGGAGTACCTAACATGGGATACAGTAATTTTAGAATGGCTATTTGCATAAGAATCGGTACAATATGATCATTACAATTCTATGTGCTAACCTGGCACCATGAGTGTCATGGATAAGGGCCCAACGCTCTGCCGGCTTCCCCGCTATCCACTGGCTAAATGTCCTATGTGAACGACTAACGATAGTTTGGCCCCCAACCATTTGCGCCCGCAGTTGATCCTCCCCTGCTTGCTGGTCTGTCATCATCTTGCGAGTGGTCTCATTTAACTCTCTCCATATCTCGTTGAACTTCGCCTGCTGGTTCTGAAGACATAGCCCTTTGAATCTCTTTACAAGCGACTTGCTGTGGTACCTTGTGTACAGGTTCGCGCCCAAGTGTCGCATGCACCATCTTCTCTCCACATCAGGTCATGCAATGGAGCAGTTTGTGCTATCATGCAGCACATCCAACGCATGCAGAAGGCCCTTGTTGCGGTCTGAGATGACGCAAACTCGTTCCCTATTTCCCATGACACGTGTCCTCACCAATGTGAGGAACCACAGCCAACTATCATTGTTTTCACCCTCAACCATTGCAAAGGCGAGAGGAATGATCTGATTATTTGCATCCACCGCCATTGCTGTCATAAGGGTACCATGGAACTTGCCGCTCAGAAATGTGGCATCCACGCATACAACCGGCCTGCAATGCCTGAATGCTTCGATGCATTGTCCAAAGGACCAGAATAACCTAATGAGGTATCGGTCAGTGGTGCTATATGACCCATCATCTAGCCTGATCGGCTCATCCGCCATGGCCCACTGAGTCCCTGGATTCGTCATAGCAATCTTTTGCAGCAGCCTCGGAGCATTGTTGTATGACTCTTCGAAGCTTCCAAACAGCATCTTCAACGCCTTCTGCTTCGCTCGCCACGCAGTGTGGTAATTGATAAGCATGCCAGTCTTAGTGTGCACCTCCCCCATAATCGATTTTGGCGACAAACAAATTTCCGTGCCAATAAGCGTGATGAGGAGTTGGGCTACGAACCTCGCATCAACGGCGTGGCTCACATTCCTAATAGCCTCTTCGCTGCATGTATGTGGGGTGTGTCTACTGATCACAAAATAGTTCTCATATTTCGGTTGATGTGCTCGTACGAAGTAAGGGCAATTCGGGTGCTTGGTACACCTGACCTCATACTCCGTAGGGTTAGACCGGGCGCACTTGTGGTCCCTTCTTGTTATTACAGCATAGTTGCTAATAAAGTGGATGACCTCCCCTCTGTTACGAAACTGTTTCCCGACCTGAATGTCACTATTCTGGTATCCCCAGTTAGATAAGGTGTTATACTCAACGACGACACACTCCAGGAGCCCAGTACCACGAAAGTACTGGATTGCCGGGACCGGGTCATCATTGTCAGCAGCTTCTTCATCCCCGCTACCACTGTCTTCATTATCCATGCATCCTGCATCGACCTCACAAGGGTCCACTCTACCTCCCTCTCTACTGGAACTGCCCTCCCCGACATGCCCTCCATCCTCTTCATGCATCACCTGCTGGCCTGAGCCTTCCGCAGTGGTCACTGCATCACCTTGCACCAGTCATGACACTATGTTTATGTACACCGCCATATCAAAGTTCTCCTCCAATGCCTTGCGTGAGTACAAAGCCCATGCGTTGTTCCTACTCATCTCGAACAACGTATGGACAACGACCGAGCTATTTGGAACAAGCGCGGCCGTACACCCTCTAGGACAACAGTATGGGACTGCTGGTTCACACGCAAAAGGCGCATAACATGTGATTTTAGAACATCTAGATCAATAGGTACCT
Source organism: Phragmites australis (assembly GCF_958298935.1). Lineage (NCBI taxonomy): Eukaryota > Viridiplantae > Streptophyta > Magnoliopsida > Poales > Poaceae > Phragmites > Phragmites australis. The sequence continues at coordinate 6,194,727 of NC_084929.1, forward strand.
CAACCGAACTCTCTATGTGCTGGCAGTTCTGAATTGTTACAAGTCTCCCGTGCAAAACTGTGAGACGTTCTCCATAATAAATATGAAAAATCATACCGTATCTCCTAAATAAATGTACATGTAATAAATAATAAGTACAAAAATAATACTAATTAAATAGTGCAATATACAACTAATATGCATCTTTGTTGCTACTGGACACTATCTTCTACGGTTCTACCAAACCTAAGTGATTAAACTAATTAATCAAGTTAATTGATTAATTATATTACTTTAATAAAACTAATTACCTAGATTAAATCACGTAAATTCATGTTACTATATTAAGTAAAGAATCTAATCACACTTACTAATAAAAATTATATAACCCAACTAAATCAATAATTTAAATACTCTAATTTATCAAAATAATATAATTAATCAAATGTACTTGAATGAATTTAACAATATACTGACGAAAGGACTAATATACTTCTGAATGAACTAAGAAAAATCTAATTACAATTACTAATTAACTACGTAATCTAAGAACTTACCTTAAGGAAATTGAGCGTGGTTGCTGCTCGCGTTGATCCTCTCCGGCTGCCCCCTCTGCTCGAGCTGCTTCTCCTAGCATTGCTCCGCTGCTGCTCTCTTCTCTCCACTGCTGCTCTCTTCTCTTCTCCCTTCTCTCCTTTGCTGCTCTCTTCTCCCTTCTCCCTTCTCCCTTCTCTCTCCTGCGAGCCAGGGCATTTTATTAAGCGCAAAAGCAGCATCAACCCCCACTGGCACGCACCGAAAGCATCGACACGACATGAAAGTGACATGATGCACTGAAGTGCCGAATACGGCACTGTGGGCCGTATTCGGCACCTCAGTTGCCGAATACAAGGTGTTTTCGGCAACTGAGGTGCCGAATACGGCTCACAGTGCCGTATTCGGCACCTCAGTTGCTGAATTCAGTGGACCCGGGGTGTTTTCAGAATTTGAGTTACTGAAATTCATATTTCGGATTTTGAGATACCGAATACGAGTGCTAAATTTACAAATACGCCAACATGTTATCTAATTTTGCAAATACGGTCGCGTATATTGTCTAAATTCCCAAATTTCCGTGGGTCTACCTATACTGACCGAATTTTGCCTTTTCAGAGTCACATGCTCAGCCATTAGAATCAAATTTAACGTCCAACTGAAAATTAGCAAACCCAATTATTTATGTATCCGGTTCCAACCAAGTTCATGTGCTGCCGATGTGTCCTTTTGCGTGACCTGTTATCCAGCTATGCCGTCAATGCTTTTGAAAATTGTGTCCTTAAATATATCTTCCTGGCTTAAGTATGTTTGTTTCAGCTGTGTCTTTTGAAAAAATTGATTTTGAATTATGAATTTTAAAAAGCTGATTCTTTAAAAGTTGCATGTGAGATTAACTTTTGAAGTGAATGAAACACTTTTGTTAGTCTCAGAATATCATCACTCAGAATTGACAAAAGCTTATTTACCAGTTTTTGAATTCTAGTTATAAAACCAACTTTTAATTCTTAGAACCGTTTTCCTGAATCAGCCTATTTATTTTAGCTTTTGATTCTGGCCAGAATCTAGAATTAAAACCTGAAACAAACAGAGCCTCACTCATGTCCAAATTAGCGTGGATGATCTATTTATTAATTCACCTATCGGCCTGCATCAGATCCGAGTCAGGAACCTACCTTTTCTAATCGATCCATTACCTGAGCGAGCTGAACGTCACCATATATTAGCGCACTAATCATCTGATATCACTGGAACGTATAAGTGCGGCGAACAGACAAATGTCTCCTCATCAATAATCATTGCACTAATCTAATCAGACCATGAATTCCGAATAACAAAAGGATTAGAGGAAATTCCTGTGTGCCATCAGAAAAACTACCTCTTCCTACGAGCCACTCAAAATTTTGAACTTCTTTTGTTGCCATCGATTTTATCTTTGGTTCCTTTCTTACCATTTCGTCCATATTTCCATTCATCCTGTTTTGCCATCCAAAATCCTCCTACAAATTCACTGTTCACCAATAAAAAATAAGTAGTTTTCTATTTCTCTAAAAATTCTAGAACTTTTTATGCATGTTCTATAATCCATATGCAACCCATTTTAATTGTATTCACCTAAAAAACCTATGTAAAATTTAAACTAAAATTCTCTAAAAAAATCTATTTTTATAATTTCTAACAACTGTTAGGGGCTCAAATAAAATCTCAAATATCTGGAAAAATTTACTAATATTCTTATTATGTGATGAAATAATTTCTAAAGTTATTTACAACTCTATGTTATATGGTGAAAAAGTGAGTTCCTTTGTAACGCTCACACTTTTTTATCATACAAATTAGGGCTCAAAATAATTTTTAAAATTAGTCCATCACATAATAAGAATATTAGTGAATTTTTTTCAGATTTTTGAGATTTTATATGAGACACTAACAATTGTTAGAAGTTATAAAAGTAGTTTTTTTGGGAGAATTTTAGTTTAAATTCTATATAGTCTTTTTGAGTGAATCCAATTAAAATGAGTCGCATATGGATTATGAAACACGTACAAAATTTTTTAGAATTTTTAGAGAAACAGAAAACCATGGATTATGAAGTAACAGAACCGGTGAACAGTAAAATAGTGCACAGTGAATTTGACGGAGAATTTTGGATGGCAACTGACCGAATGGATGGAATGGCAATAAAGGAACCAAAAATAAAATCGATGGCAATGAAGGAAGTCTAAAATTTTAAGTGGCTCATAGGGAAGAGGTAGTTTTTCTGATGGCACGTATGGAATTTCCCCAAAAATCACTTGGTTGCACTACCTACCTACTTGTGAACTTTGAAGAAGAGAAGCAGTTTAAGGTAAGAAAGTAAAATTGCCAGAGACACTCTAGAATCTAGAACCTAGGGATTTTAAAAGAAATTCCGCTTAAAATCCCCAGGTCCCAAACGTACCCTTTTGTGTGAAAGATAAAGACATCACCAAATGTTAGACAAGAAACACTGAATTCCACAATCAAGTCCATTCAACTGAATGGGGTGCTCAATAAATTAATTTCCATGTCAAAGAAAAGGTGCAAAGAATTAAATTTAACTCAGTTGATCGAGGATGTAAACGTGCGTTTAGATCACACGAGTTTAAGTACTCTAGACACAAATTTGAGTACTCATATTATTTCTAGGCATATTCGAGGACAAAATCGTCATTCGACACTTCCGATGTCGGCCTCTAATAATGAGCCGTCGCAACAATATGGGCCCGGGACATCAACCGGGCCTGGCCTATATTAACATCGTTTCCACTACGGTGCAGGAGTACGCTATCTGCAACCCATTTCGTTCTCATCCTGTGCTCTCTGACCTGCACCACAACTGTCACCACGGCAAGCTCTTCCACTTCTTGCGGCACCATGCAGCTGGCAGCCTCTGCTTCCGCCTCAGTCTGCTCGTCGTACCACCACCTCTCAACGCCGGCGGCCGCCGCCGACGCCACCGCCGACAGCGGCACGAGGGAGACGCAGCTCGCGCGGCGGCGGAGGAGGAAGCGCGCCGGCGGCGGCTGCGCCGGGCTCCAGCGGCGGTGCTACGCGGTGCTGAAGCAGCAGCGGACGCGGCTGTACATCCTCCGGCGGTGCATCACCATGCTCCTGTGCTGGCACGAGCACGACCCCTCCGACTGAGCCTGGGCTGGCCGACTCAGCCCATTGCAGCCCATTTGCACTCTACGTGGGCCGGGCCGGGCTCAGTCAGGCCTGGTTTTCTTTTTTCTTTTTGATTGTAGGAAGGAAAGAAACAGAGTGCTGTGATGTATAATACCGGGTTCTGAAAATGATGAAGTTAGAACATTTTTAATCAGACTAGTTAAATGTCAGTGCATTGTAACGAGAGCTAAAAATTTTCACGAGGTATTATAGTTGACTGAGTGTGATATAACGAGCTAAACGACTACACAACATAGCTTACACTACACAACATGCATGTATTACAAACTAACTTGTCCACTAATTTATCGACGAAAAACATTATACCGAAAGCATCTTAATCTTAAATAAATAATGAGATGACAAAATAGCTTACCCACTAATCACTAATTGTTTCCAGTGATGAAATGTTAAATAAATAAAATGTTTATTTGCCGGTGCCACCAACACTAACAATTCTTGACTACCGATTCATACCTTGGATGTGTTGGTTCGCCATGCATGCTCTGTTCTTGCGATAGCATGAAAAAAGGAAGAAAAAAATATGATCTGAAAATAGTATATTATTCAAAGAAAGATAACGTATGATTTACAAGTAAAACATGAATTTTTTTGCCTCACCGTGACATGAATAGAAACAATATAGAAAAGTAACTGTGTAAGTCTAAAAAGATAAAGGCTTCCATGGAAGATATGGAATGCATGCCATTGAGAGCAGAGTACCGAACTACTTTTTCAAATAAAATAGGACTGAAATTCGGAACAAAATTCTGCACCGTTCACCCATTCTGCAAAATAACTAAATTAATCATCCAAGTGAAAGACGAATTACATGCTACAGCTTTATAAGAATTGTAGGCAGAGGGAGAAGTCATGATATACCAAAAATGAGCAAGGAGACATCTCCTAATAGATCAACATGGAAGAGAGTAATATGCAGCAGGTACAACATGGAAGAGAGTAATATGCAGCAGGTACAAGGAAAACAGAAATGACATTTTTATGCTTTACCTAATGAGGAGTGTGAAACATTGTATTATTGAGACTAATATGATGAGGTGGTGAATAACGAAAAAGGAAAAAATCCTGAGAAGTACTACATTAAGGTAAAACAGCATCTGAGATGACGTTGGCATATCTGATAAATCGCTATCCACAGCTAACCAAACAAAAGATGGCTTCTAAGCAACCACAAATGAAGATTATAGTATGAGTTACTTACTGTGTGTAAAACTGAAGAGATGAGGTTGCCAATTTGGAATGAATGATTGCAGAGCATTCTGTACCTCTTGCTTTGTGGTATATTCGACAAATTCAAAACGTCTGTGCCCTCCAAACTTCATAGACAACCTAAGGGTTGAGGCTTTTGCCCTGAAAATTTTATGTGTCAAGTATTATTCACAAGGTCTCGAGAAAGCGCAGTACAATCATCTATCAATTTGAAGCCAATAACATCTATCTTCGAGAATTTGCCTACTCATGAGTCACTGTTTTGGGACGAACCAATTGCAAAGTTTAACATCAAGATCAAAAAAAGGGAATCACTGTATTGGAATGTAATTTTTGGGAGCATGATTCAAAAATAGTAAATATGAAAGTAATCATGCACATCAAAATTCATAAACACCTTTTTTCGAGAATACAAAATTCCCAAAAATAGTCATGTGACTAAACTTTGAACTCACATGAAAGTGAGGAAAGCAAATCAGTTCATAAGAATTCATCTTAAACTTGTTAAACATAGAAGTATATACTTATAGATACAAGGTGATCCCAATCCTTTGGAGCTGCGTCTCCTTGATTTATGCAAGCCCGTTGGCCACGGTTGTGATCTCCTTGATGTACATCATCTATACATATGAAAGATCAAGACCCTAAGGGGTCATCCTGCGCCAATACTTTAACATGGTATCAGAGCCACGAATTTTTCTTTGAAGATGTCATCTTCTTCCTCCTCCACCACCTCCTCCTCCTCCACCATCTCCACCTCAGCCGCAACATCTACCTTTGCTGCTATCCCGATCCATCGTTTCAGTCATCTCCTTCACAACATTGTAAATAGTTGGCCTTGGTTGGAAAGACATGATTACGGTGCAGGTCAAATACAACAAAATCATTAAAAAAAAAAGGAAGCATGGATGTGGACGCTTATTAACATCTGCAGAAACTTTGGAATTAATTCCAACTCTTACAATTCAAATGTTTCCAAAGTGCAGACAGCAATACAATACTTGGCGTTCGCATTGGAGAAAGTATCATGGGAATATAAAACAATAAAAGTATCCATGGCAATGTGACATTCATGCAAGCAAGAATTGATACATACTGACAATAGGGAGAAGAATGTCGCTGCCGTCTTCCATCGTCAGCACAATAGCATGGTGACACGCGAGGATTGTTCTAAACACATCTAAAGTGTTTGACGTCATGCATTTTGTCATCCAATAGAAGCAACTGAATGATGAAAACGAAAATATCAAGCATCAGTGAAAAAGATTTCAAATTCAGAGCACAAGGAATCTGATAAAAGACTAAGCAACAGGTAAAGTTATTCCCAATTGTGAATGCAGATTGACCTATAAGTTCTGCAGGAAAAGTTATTCCCATGCTCCACTGGATGCCACTGGACCCCAGGTTGTTACGGAGGAAGAAGAAACAATGTTGGAGGCGGTGGCACTCATCGAGGAGAAGAGGTGGGTAGTAAGAACAAGCAGCGTCATGGAACGATCTCGGCAGCCCTCTGCTCAAAGTCCTGCTACTTTTGTACAAGGTTATGTGCTACAGTTAACTTAGCAACAGAGGGACGAACTTTCGATGAACATGTCTACTCGAATCCAAACAAGCTAACAGTTCAAATATATGAGATAGTTTAGAAGAAGATCTGACCTGTTAGAAGCTAGCGTCGACATGATGGCAGGCTGCGAGGCGGAGGCATGTGCGGGGGCGGGGGCATGGCCGGGGGAGGCAGCACGGGGAGGAAGGGAGGAGGAGGCAGCCGTGGTGGCCAGAGGAGGTGGTGCAAGGAGGAAGGTCGCGGACGCGGCGGGTGGTTGACGAGGAAGGAGGAGAGGGCAGTTGCTAGTGCATGATTTGAGGGTCGGAGATGCCGGGGGAGGGAGAGGGAGCGACGCGTACGGTGATGTACGGGAGCGGGCGGACGAAGAGCTGAGCGTGAGCAGAACAAAGCTGACCATACATGAATGCATGCATGCAAAATGAATGCAAAGAGGGTAGGTTTGTTGTCCTGCGAAATTCCGATGAACGGAACTGATCCGTATCATGCCAACTCTGATAACAACTTCAGTCTTAGTGATCGGAAGCCAAGAAGGTTTTCCAGAATTGTCATCACTCATTAACACATGACTGACTTATGCTTTGGTTCGCTACATTTCCTAGTTGGGGAGCTTACGAGGATGATTTGACTGGCAAGAGCTTAATTGTAATATCCACCGACTTTTCGTTCCTTACATCTCCTTTCTCAAACAATTCGTCCCTTTTGAAGACTGCGTGAGTAAGGATAAAGTAGCATGTCGCATCCTAGAGACATTCATCTGGCATGGGTGGATGTTTATTAATAGACTTTGTGTTTGATTTTATTTCCATCATGTTTTGGACGAGTGCACTTTTGCTATTTCTTGGTATTTCCTTCCGGAGGCAAGAATAAAGATATTCCATAAGTCTAAAAATCTTTCTCAGGGTCAAAGACGTTGATCCCTGTCGAGTGTGTATTTGTAACTCAGTAGAGAAATGGATGGCCTTGTAGAAACAATGGTTGACCTGTTCTCAGTCTATTAGCTGTTGGCGGCTTTGCCAGATTCATTGTAGCACGTCCTAGCTGTGTTGCCCAGATTCTTCAGCGCGCCCAACAGACTTGCTAGGCTCATGCCCGGGCTTTAGCTAATGATTGCGCCCGCTTAGTAGTTAGCAACCTATAAACACTTGTACATGTATAAATCACTGAGTGTATCAATACAAAAGTGTCAAGTGTTGCATCTGAAATTCTTCACTCGATCTCTCTCGTTCTACATGGTATCAATATCCTTTTGATCCTCCTGCTCATTGCCATGCACATCCATCCAATCCATTTCTTCAATTCCTCTTATCACCGGCCACGCCAATTCCGATCGCTGCCACATCCTTTCCTCTGATCAACATTCGTGCCCATGTGCAGTTGAATTGGACTTCAACGATTCCAATTACATGGCCTGGAGCATTTTCTTCAACAATGCTTTCCGTAAGTTTGGGCTCCTCGACCACGTCGACGACACCACTAATGCTCACCAGAAGATCGATGACGCTGAGTGGACGCAAGTCGACTATTGCATCGTCTACTAGCTCTATACAATCGCATCCAAGGAGATCCTCAACAACATCATCATAGCCTTTACCAGGGTGATCTCACCATCAAGGAGTATTGCAGTCATCTCAAGTGGCTTACTGACACATTGCGTGATGTCGGTTCCCCTATATATCACAGACCAGGCCCTCGTTGTCAATATATACTCTGCACGGACTGAATGCTAAATTCAGTCATGCCATCTCCACCATCATAGCGTAGGTTCCCCCGATGTCGTTTCTCTGTGCTCAATCCTACCTCCTTCTAGAAGAAAACTGCATTGCTCACACTGAAAGATGGTGATGGCGTCTCTCCTCACTGCTGGTTCTTCTCCTGCCTCCACTGATCAAGTGCACTTGTGATCATCCTCCAGTGCTCTCGACCGCACCAAGAAGAAGAAGAAGCAACGCGATGTCCGCAACCGCTCCTCCACCAACAATGGCGGTGCTCCTCGTCAGCAAACTACACCGCCAAATTGGCCAACTCCCTGGGTTCCCGGGTACAATCCCTGGACCGGCGTCGTGCAGGCTTGGCCGATGCCATAGATGCGTCTGTTGGGTGTTGGTGTTCTTGGACCACGTCCTGGTGTTCCCCACCCTCAACAAGCGCTAACAACTAGGCATATGTCGTATGACCACTTTTCTCAACTAGTCCAGCAGCCGTATGGCCCAACGCTCCTTTTTGGTTCTCAATGCGTCGCACTGTGTCTCTCCTTACGCTGGTTTTGGGAATTGATTCCTCGACATGGGTGTTACATCATACATGGTGTCAAACCCTGGTATCACCTCTTCCTACTCCCCCCATTCTTCTTCCTCACACATTATTGTCAGCAATGTCGTTTCGTTTCCTATTTCTTACACCAGTCACTGCACCATTCCAACATCTGATCACTTCATCCAGACCATGTGTGTCTTTTGTCAAAGTCTCTCTATGGCCTTAAACAGGCGTCACGTGCCTGGTACCAATGCTTTGCTAGCCACCTGCATCAGTGTGGCTTTTCTGAGCACTGCTCTGCTAAGACTGTTCTGGGTTGGAACTGCGATGAGTAGATGCTGTTGTGCGGGATGTGGATCCCAGAGTTGGGCACTGCATGGCCTGCTGCTACGGATACTGAATTTTCTGCCTCCGGTTGTAACTGGTCCCCTCGGACCTACTGCCCTGCTGCTTCCGATCAGCGAACTTTCTCTTTCTTTCCGCCTCTATGGGTGCACGGGCCTCTTCTAATAGGAGGGTCCTGTTCATCATGGTATTGAAGTCGGGGTAGATAACAGGCACAAGCTGAACATACAAGCTGCGTTGCAGTCCCTTCTTTAAGTGATCCTGCTTCTTCTTATCCGTTGACACCTCTTCTGGTGCCTAGCGAGAAAGGAGGATGAACTTCTGAATGTACTGGTTTACTATCATTGACCCTTGCTTTAGGTCACGGAACTCGTCAGCCTTCATCTTCATGATCCCTGTCGGTACATAGTATTTCCTTAATTCTTCGCAGAATTCTTCCCAAGTGATGGCATCGACATCCATTGATGTTTCACAGTAGTTCTCCCACCATTCTGCTGCTGACCCGGTGAGTTGGTGGACGGCAAGATTAACCATGTCTCGGCCCTCACAGTTGATGACATGGAGCTTCCTAGTGATTTCCCTGAGTCAGTCATCAGCCTCCAAGAGGTCATCGGTACTGTCAAAGGTTGGAGGTCTTATCCTCATAAACTCTGCCATCTTGTTCTGAGGTCCATAACCTCTGTTGTTGATTCCTGCCTGAACTATGGCCTCCAGTAGGCGGGTTTGATTGGTCATCACTGCCACCAGATCATTCTCTGGTGGTGGGGGCAGTGGGATTCTTTGACTGCTACGGTGGCTCTGATGGACTTCATGACTGGGCTGAGAGTCAGCACCTCTGTCTCTTCTTATACCTTGGCCCTCAGAGCACCTCCCTCAGGATCCTATTGTACTTCCTGCTTGAGATCCCATCCCATGGGCTTCATTGATAGGTATGATCTGGCATTGTCAATGGTAGCGAGAGGACTCCTTAGATGATTCCATCTATTCTCTGAAGATAAGAGAGGAAGCAAGAGCTGAGATACAGCTATAGGATGAGGGCAAACAAGATAGGAGTAAGGACAATCCTTGCCAATCATGCAAACAAAGATACAAACAAGAAGCAACACCATACAAGAGTACAAGCAACATGTATTAAACAAACCTAGGAATATCTCCATTAGATCACTAGTACAAAAGTTTTCGATCTACAACGTCAAAAGCATGCTCGCAGAGCATCATGCTACAAGGCTATCTACAACAAAAGCTAAAAAAGGATCTACTCCTAACTAACTACCCAGGACACGTCGTCCTCAGGCGTCATTGGTGGACCTATCGGTAGTGTTGCCAACAGCTGACTCAGCAGGTGAGAGAGTCCCTGCTGATGTTGGGGTAGAAGGGGGTTGGAGGTCCTGTCGACGCTGTTATCGTCGCGGTCACTAACGAACTCACACTCGCTAGGGTCCTCCTCCTCTTCGGAGTCCTCCGTGGGTATCACCATATCTCTGTCCTGGATCGGCTTGGCATGCACTAAACCTCCAGTGGCTGCGGGAACTGGCGAGGGTCCAATCCAGCCATCTGCTATAGCTACTGCTATATGTGCTGGCAGGAGAGGAACGCCTGCAAGGACAACATGTTGGGTCCTACTCGCGGGGATACTGAAGGTGCTCTTCCTAGCAGTCGTCCTGGTCCAGGAGCCACTCATGCCATGCTATCGATTGAGGTCCCTGTGATGGGCTCTCACCGCCCTCTGCAGTTGCGGCCTGGACTCTATTCTGATCTAGCATTACACGGAGAGCTCTCTCCCATGTCTCAGACTCCTCTGCCCTATAGCGAGCATCCTGGAACAGCTGATAGGTCTCATTGTGCATGTGCTCCAAAGCATGGAGGTACTGTGCTGTGACGGACATGGTGGTGTCGTTCTCCTCTTCCTCCTGTCCTGCATCCTCCATGATGGTTAGGCATGCACACCAAGCAGCTCGTTAGCTAACGGCAGCTGGAAAGTGCCTCATGGGAGTGTGTGCAACCTCTCTGACACGCCTCCCACACAGGTGCTCAAGTGCCTCGTAGGCCACCAACTGGTACGTGTCATGGTACCGTACTTCGGTGGTGCTGACATGCCACAGTCGCCAGCTGGGGTGCCTCGAGCAGTCAAAAATCTGCAGAAGAACCTAACACTTTTGGGATCTATTCTCGTCGTACTCACGCTCGGCGTACTCTGGGTGTCGGGTGTACCCTAGGCGGCAACAAGCTTCCCACAACAACTTGGGAAAGCCCTTCACTCGTAGACATCGCACTGTGTTTCAATCCTCGTCTTCCATCTACCAGGAAAATGGGACAGCTTAGAACCAGCGTATCACGTTTTCAAAGATAACATGATAGAAGGTAAGTACAGAAGAGGTTTTAATAACATAGTTTTTGGAAATAAATAGACACAAGCTAGTCTATCCAAAGGTCACGTCCTACAGCCAAGCATGGCTCTAATAACACTCCTGTAAGACCCCTGTTACCAGGATCTCCTGCGTCTCCTGTATCAGTCCTTGGATTACGTAGCTGATACGTACAGTATAATAGTCGTAGTATCACAGTCAAACTTCGTACATTATAGAAAGGCTCAAAATACAAAAGGTTACAAACTGTACCGTATATTACAAGCTTGGCCTAGCGGCCATCAAAATATACAACGGAACAAAAGCCTAAGCCACAAGCAGCGAGGGTGCGAACGCGACTTTAGAGATTACTCTTTATCCCCGGCTTCACCTTCGGTGAAATCAGCATCGGCTTCTTCATCTGAATGACAGTAAGAGTGAGTACAGAAGGTACTCAGCAAGCCCTATACTACTTTAAAGTGTTGATAGATGCATACAGGGGTATTTCAAGGGCAAAGCTTTACGGTTTTAGTTTTAGCGTAAAACAGTTTTATGCAGGTGGTCAGTGGTATCATCAGCTAATGACTTTGAAACAGTTCAAGTAGTTCAAAAACCAGTAACAAGCTGTATCTGGAGTTTTTTGGTTCTGAGAGGGGCTACACCTCCCTCCACAGTCCCTATTATCACATTTGGATCAACCGTGCTTTGTAGCCTTGCAAACTGGACAGTAACATAAATACCTTGTCGCATCAATGGTTATGATAGTTTTACAATTTTTTTGTCCTTTTCCATATGGTTCTTGCACTAAGTTTTGGTTGCTTTGTTTACTAAGAAGGCATTTATAACTATAGTTGGTTGGCTTGTCAATTTGAACCCTCAAGAAACTTCTGTGTCGAGTTTCATTTCAAAGCCATTACAACCGATGTATTTCATGTGCAGGGACCTAAAGGCTGAAAAATTTCTTCTTGGAGTTGATGGGGCTTGGAAATTATGTGATTTTGGTTGTGTATCTACAAACCATAAGTGCTTTGATAAACCTGAGGAGATGGGCATTGAAGACGATAACATTAGAAAGCACACCACTCCTGCATATAGAGCCCCAGAGGTTTTTTAGACGAAAGGATATCCCCGCATTTATAGAAAGCGATGAAAGTCTTACAGGACTGGGTTACCAGCTCTAAAACACGGATACTTCAATTAGGTGCCGTATCCGTATCGGATATGCCTCCGATACGCGATACGCCTCCGATACGCGATGGATACGTATCGGAGAAGTATCAGAATAAAAATAAATAACATAATTCAGGATACTTGGGCCGATACGTATCAGCCAATCTTCACGATACGGCCCAGCCCAAGAGAGGTACTCCACGCAAACGGGCGTACATCAGGCGAACGAACTGGCGTTCCCTGCCCTAGCCATCTTCACTCTTCACGCACACGGGCGCATGCCACCGGCGTCGGTGAGGTGACTGGTTGTATGCACGACGGTGGCTACATACGCTTGAGACTGTTATGTTATTGACTTATTGTTATGCAATAGAGCTTTAAGTAAAACCTGAACTGCGAACTGATGAACTTTGAACTCTATCTCTATGGCTTATTGTTGTGAACTGCTATGTCAATTTCAATATATGTGAACTGCATATGTGCAGTAGCTATGTGCTAATTGTTATGCTATCTGATTCAATAAGGAGGCTGGCTGGAACTGGAAGGGGAAGGAACTCCTTGACTGTTGGTTACTTGGATCATTGGATTGGTTGTTGGAAAAGAGAAAAGAAACATCACAAGAACAAGATAATTTGTTCATACTACTATAGTTTATATGCACTATATTACTTTAAAAAAAATAGTAAAACGTATCCGCGTATCAGAGTTTTTGGGAAAATAGCGTATCCGCGTATCCGTATCGGCCCGATACCGATACACGTATCCGTATCGGTGCTACACAGGTTACCAGTTAACCAAGATCACAGAATGGAAACACAGAAGACCACAGCCGCCCTATTACAATATAGACTAAGAGAAACACTAGCAGACTGATTACAGAACCACTACATCAGACAAGTTGTTTGAGGATGGATGGAAATCCTTTGCCCAGTGCAGCACCCTTGCTGTAATTTGTTCCACCTTCATCTTATCATTCACCCTTAAAAGGAGCTTCCACTTCTGTAAGTAAGAAATGCCAGTGTAAACGACGTCAATAGGCGATTAGGGAAAACATGTTCAATAGCCATCTTGTTCCTAGTGCTCCAGAGAGCCCAAGCTAAACCTGCAAACAAAAAAAAACCTAGCATGTAATGAACACCAAAGATACCATCTATCCAACCTTGCAGCAGACTATCTACAGAAGTTGGTTGGCCCTCCCAACCAAAAACTTCCGCAAAGATGCACCACATAAAACGTGCCAACACACATTTGAAAAAAAATATGGTCAGCTGTTTCAATACAGCCACAAAGAACACAACACCCACTCCCTTGCCAGTGTCTCTTTTTCAGTTGGTAACCAGACTGCACCCTGTTCTGAAACAACTGCCACAAAAAGATCTTAATTTTCAGCGGTAACCTACATTGCCAGAGCTTATTGGCTAAGCTATGTGGGATACCCCTAGAAACAAGGAAATTGTATAAAGATCTGGTAGTGAATTTCTTAGAGGGAGAGAGAGCCCATTCCACACCATCCCTCTCACCCATGAGATGAACATCATGAAGTAACTCTTGTAAAGACTCCCATTCCTGATTCTCCAATTCTCCAAAAGTATTTCTGAAATCAATACCCCAATCATCTTCAGCACAATCTGCAACCTTAGCTTTAGGATTAGAGCACACAGCATATAATCTGGGGAATTGAATCCTCAAGGGAGTACTACCCAGCCACACATCATCCCAAAACTGAGTCAGGCACCCATTGCCTATACGATGTATAGCACCCCATTTGAACATATGCTTGACTTTATGAAGACCTTGCCAAAATTGAGAATCCCTAGCAGCTGAAGAGGTAAAAAAAATCACCATCGGGCATGTACTTAGCCCTAATCAGCTGACACCAATCCTCACTCCAGAGATTTAGATTGGAAATTTCGATTTTTAGCCCTTCCCCATGTCGTTGTACATATTTACTCACTGTAAGCTTGTTTACTTTCAGATGTGGGACTTGTACAGGAGGGAGGTTGTCAGTGAGAAAGTGGATATATGGGTAACTCTCTATGCAGCTATTATATTACATTCTGTTTTTCCTGCAAATTCATCTAATGCTACCAAATTGTAGTACACTATATGACCTATCGTACTACTGAGTTGCTATTGTTTTCTAATATCTGATTCTGATTAATTATTATTTGTTAATAATGCAATCAGTTAAGACGTGCTGTTTTTCAGGATCTTGGGTGTCTCTTGTATAGAATCTGCTACTTCAAGTCTGCATTTGATGGAGAATCAAGCTTCAAATACTTAATGGGAATTATCGTATCCCAGAAGTACCAAAAAGTACAGTTCTTCTGTTACAAGTCTGATCAAAGACATGCTTCATTCTTCTCCAGATGCGAGACCAGACATTACACAGGCAAGGGCTTTGCTTGATTAACCATTCACTTCCATGAATTTAGGTTAGTCTGAGTTAGTGCATGCTCCATGAAAGTGAAATGTAAAAGGCCTTCTGTTTCTCTATTGTTGACAATTTTCTGTTATAGGTGTGGTTCAGTGTTAATGAATTACTCCCTCCGTCCCAAAATATAGGGCGTATTAGGATTTGAAAAAATCTTCAAAAGTATACTTTGACAATTAATTTGTTTTGCAATATATTATCAATGGCTACAAAATCAATATTGTATTAAAAGATCTATGAAATACGGATCTATTGATATAACTTTTGTACATTAAAACATGCGTATAACTTGACTAATTGTTAGTCAAAATTTGCGAAGTTTGGCTTTTCCAAATCCTAATACACCCTAAATTTTGGGATGGAGGGAGTACTTCCTTTAGAGCTGCAACAGGATTTACCTGATGGATCGCCATCTGGATCAGCATTTGAATTGCATACTGCTGTGGATGAAGGTTTGCTTACTAGCATATTTTTATCCTTTTGGAAATGAAGCCACTGCTGCCTACTTGGTTACTTGCTTTCCTTTTCTGTTATAGCCACTGCTGCCTGTAAAAGGTTTCGCTAGATAAAGATTAGGAAGCGTATAGAAATGTTGTAGTGTGAAATCTCATATACTTCAATACAGGCAAGAACACTCTTTATTTTTCTCATATTTTTCTTCTCTAGGCCTCAGTTGTTTTCCTTTGCCTGGAAATTATTCATATATGTTTGTTTAATTACTAAATTTTGTTTCAGCACCAAGGAGACCACCTCAGAGTGAGACTTCAGACCTCAGCTCACAGGGTCCTTCAAAAGCCACAGAGAGTAAGGGTTATATGAGTGCATTTTGGTTAACTCAACACGCTCAGGAGCTAGCTTTTGTTGATGACAAGGGGTCAGCTTTTGATCAAGAGCCCATTAACCAACTCACTTTCAGAACACACCAACTCATAATACATATCGGAAGTCTCTGTCTGCATCTGTTGATAGTTCCCCTGAGGATTTTGAAATTAGGTTTTCTCATGATGGCTCAGAATATGGGCTAGAGAAAATCAAAACAGTGATAACAGAGAACAAAACCAGTGTACAAACTACCGCCTTCAACTCCTTCGTTGCAGACTTTGATAACATTAAAATGAACTCGCAGCACAGTGCTGGTAGTCTAAATATTACTAGAAAATTGAAAGAACAACAACTGGAAGCAGAAGTAACTTTACTCAAGGAACAGTTGAAGATAACAATCTTTGAGAAGGAAGAAGTTTCATTGAAGTTCGTTCGATAAGTTGTTTGCCATCTGCTCCTCACAGAGATTGACGGTGTGTTCGCCCTGTAGTGTGGTCTGTACTGTGATGTTTTCAGTGTCGTGGTGGATCCTTATCCTATGCTAAGGTGATACATTAGCTCTGGGACCAACGATACTAAATGATTGACAAGTTTTAATCACTTTTTAATTCCTGAACGGTGATATTCCTAGCATGTTTATTTTTTGAACAATGAAAATCATATCACGATTATCATGCATATACCAGGCATGCAAAGTTCTCTTCCAGTACCTCATTGCAATTGCTCTTGCTCCCTTCTTGTGATATCAAAACTATGAAGAATCATATTGGTTGGTTATAAAACATTTCCTGCGTACATTTAAGTATTTTTGCCGGTAGCAAAAGAAAATGACGTATTAGGGAGGATGCAATCAACCACGTTTAATGACCTAACTACCATCGGTATTACAAGTGATGTTGATCATATCTCTCTGAAGCGGTTGTTTTTCGTACTTTGTGAAGTTCATATGTAAACTATATGTTAAATGACCGTGTGTTGCAACGGATTTTGTAAGCTCATGCAATTCCGTGATACGATGAGGAAATCAGGCGTACCAAATGATATATACACAGACTCCCAAAACTTCATACAATCGGCCTGTGCTAGGTGCGGCTAAGTACTAGGCACATGACAAAAATAAACTCCACACGACAGTGGAAAAATTTGGGACTCTGGTACTCTGGCCGCTTAATTCTTTCCTTTCATTTGCTATATTCTATTTTTTCTTTCTCGTGGCTTCCTCAACCGATTCACCCCATATACAACATGCACAAGCTTCCATGGTGAAAGAACATCACATGTTTCAACCAATCATCAATATTATCTCATGAAAATATTCAGCTCCTGTTGCAACGCACGGGTATTTATCTATATTATCAAATATAGTTTGATTTAAGTCTTTCTTGTACACATGGAATTTCACTTGATTTTGCTTTTCAGAACATATTGTGTGATGCATTTGATAACCGTTGCATGAAGATACTAAAGGTCCAGGTATACTGTAGGGAAAGAGAGGTACAACCGTTCGAATCGCAGATACCAAAGAGAGCTAGAGCATTTCCAATATGTTTTAGGTGGTCAACTATATTATCATAAAATTTTTGGCTCCCGTTACAAAGCATGCACATTTAACTATGTGAGTACAATATACATCTCTTTAGCATTTTGATGTTGTTTCCAGTCTAACAATATCTCAATATTCTTTTGCCAGGGTTGTGTTACGTTTGTTATGGTGTCACCTCACTTTTACTTAACAATTTTTTAACATCTGTTGCAATGTACGAACATAAAACTAGTCATTAAAAAAAGCTGCACTTTCATCGTTCAAAAGAAAACTGCACTTGTTATCGTAAGCTCACTACCAGAAAAGCCGAGCACACAAAAATGGATGGTACACGGGGCCCTTTACACAGAAAAGATGAATTTCCCGTGTGCAAAAAAAAAAAATAGAGACACGGGGATGGGCGGGGTCGGGCGTCTGTTGTCGGGAGGGACGACAGCGGCGGACGGATGAGCGTTGGGGAGACGATAGCAGCAGGTGGACGGGCGTTGGTGGCGGGGCCGGAGGCGTCGAGAGTGGCCTCAATGGTTGCCAGGCGGATAGGCGTCGCGCGGTGGCCAGGGATGGCGGTGCACTTTGGCAGGGGTGGAACCCAATGGGCTGTGGGGGTGCGGATGCAATCTGGCCCAAAATAAAAATCAGTGCTAACCATAACTAAATCACACCTCCTAAATTGCCTGAAATTTAGGAGCCACGGGCGACAGGGTTAGAGGCGACAGTAGCTTTCGGGCAATAGGTTTAGAGGAAGGTCAGCGGCGGCGGGCCAGTCTGCGGAAGCGACGGGCGCGAGGGGTGGAGCGGCGAGACGGTAGGGACACTGCCGATCACGGGCGGTGGAGGACGATCGGTGGACGGTACCGGGGCAAGGCGAGCGGAGATGGCCCTGCAGAGGTGCGGTGGCATTTTCAGTGATGGGAGCACCTTCGTAGATGGGTGAAGAAGACAAGCGGAAGGCGAGGGAGCAGAGCTAGTGTAAAGAGGCTGGGACAGCGTTAGGAGGAGAGGTGTCGAGAGGTTGAAGACGGCTGTGATGCAACCGTCGTCTGAAAAACAAATCAGGCGGTTGAAATATTGCGACGCCCAAAAATAATTACCGTATATGCACCCCTTGACCCAATATCGTGCACCCATACAACAGGCTGAGCAACCAGCCAGGCAGCCCAGTTTTAAAGCTGCCAATAGCAACAACCAACAGGCCAAGCTGGCCAAAGGCCCATGCCCAGGCGTGACCACGTCCGCGTAAGTGAGGCTCGGCCGCCTCTGTCCCGATCGATCATCACGTTACCCTCCTGCTCGGCTCGCTTGAGGCTCGCCGCTGCCCGCTGGCACATCGCCTACTGCTCGGTTGCTCGCTGCCGGCCAACACCGTCATCGCCAAAGCCTGGAGGAGGGTTGGCCGCCGCCAAGACCGCCGCCCTTGGCCTCTTTCGGTGTCTTCTGTGTCCGTCCATTGCAAAAGGCAAGAAACATCCCGATGTTTCATGCTTCCTTCTGAAGTTTTAGCTCTCTCAATTATCAAATGTATTTCAAGCGAAGCACCCAATTTCGCAAGATAGATTTCAATTATAGAATTATTGGTTGTTGTTTGTCCAGATTGTAGGGTTAGGATTCAAATTGGGATTTTGGAGAATTGATGTGAAATTGCGAATCATAGGAAAATTTGCAGGCACTAGTTGGATGTATGTTCAGTTCCATCATATTGTTATTTTCTTTTCTATTCTTGTTTGTTGAACTAGAGAAATGATGAAATGAGTGCATATTTACATGATGTCTTGATTTTTATGACAGCATGCAATTAAAAATTGAATCATTTATAAATGACAGGTAAATTATAGAATGATTTTATAAAAGGGAAGCACTAGAACCAGGCAGTGCCAAAAATGCAAGGAATTCGTGCCTAGCTGATATCAATTAGGAAGAGGAGATTAAATATGATCCAACTGATATCACTTAATAGGTGTTTTTGAGCCATGAAGATTGTGAAAACATATTTGCGCAATTGTAATTCCAATGAGTACTTAAGCCACAGCCTAATTTGCTACGTGGAGAAATAAGAAATGAAAAAAGTTACCAATAAAACTATGGTTTGTCGTTTTATGAATATGAGGGGACGTATATATGAAAATTAAAAGGTAATTTATTTATTTATTGGATCATTCAATAATTGTTTCTTTTGAAAACTGAATTGTTTGTTCTCTTTTATTTATGCTGTTGAGGACGTTATGGTTGAATGTATTTTGCCTATACAGGTCATCTTTTGTTCATGATTTTGGCATTCTTTCCTTCTCTACACTACACTTAATCAATATTATTACAGTTGTCTTCATTTTGGTCAACACTTTTATCTCTACTTCACTCTCATTGCACATCGCTATCGCTTATGTTAAACTATTGATGTTAAAAATTGACAGTGGCATTATTATATAGACAATGTTGCTTAAAACCTGTATATATTGTTATTCTTGTAGTAAAATGATGCATCCCCTCCATTTCGCTCTAGTTTCTCCTCTACACAAAGGGTTTCTAAAGGAGAGGGCTCGAGAGAGATGAGAGCGAGAGAGGGGCGAAGAAGAGATGGAGGAGCGTGTTATGGCTCCGTGTGTAAAATGGATATACCTCTATGTTAGCCTACAGTGTTCCGCTGTATAAAAAGAATGTCTCGTGTGCCTGCCAAATGACACTTGAGGAATCATTGTATGTACATCGTGGGTGTCTCCCGTATGTCGCTTTTGCCACATGGGAAACATCAAAATTTTACGCGTGCCACACAAAAACACTAGGGGAATTCACATTTTTGGTAGTGTCTAACCTTAAAGCTCAGCAAAGCGAGAGGTCGTTCGGTCAATTAGAAGGAGAAGTCCGATGGACCGAGTACAGTGCACTACATTTTTGTAAAAAAGATGATCCCGAAAACCGCTAGGGTTTTGTGGGTTTGTGAAAAGCAAAAGCCTACTCTCGCATAATCAGGTTTTGTGGTTGCGATATTGTTACAAAGCTACCTGCAATTGATGTTTCGGAAAAGATTTGCACGCATTTCATTAAGGTAGAATGCAGGAGTTGCACATCAGACATAGCAACTCCTTAGGTCCTTTTTTAGTGAAAAAGAAAACCCACTTTTGCTCCAATAGTCAAGACCTAATTTCGGACCTGTCGAAACGCGGAGTGGTGAAAGATTGCTTTCATAGAACTAATGTTAGGTGGTAAAGTTGACCTGGAATACATATGCTTTCATAGTAATTCACATTTCCGTATCGAGAACATGACAGTTCCGATCGAGAGGATTGAACGGTCCAAATCATATGTTTACTATTTTCACCTTAACAAACATTCTGGACCGACACGCTCGCTTCTTTCGTATACCGCATCAGTGTGATTGAAATGTGGGCGTGGGAGGAGGGTTATTTTTTTCTCCTGCTGCCTACTACAAGGAGCAAATATTGTCGCATCCGGTCTCAATCAGCCCAGGAGTTGTTCCTGAATCCTGCGAAAATTGGACTGTTTCTTTCAAAATTTCCTCGAAGTATTTAATATTTGAATCTAAATTTCGTGGTGATTCATTGAAAGAAAAATTCCTGTTATCCTACCCACTCTCGGTTTTCCAATACATCTAGGCATATAACATTTATCATGTCAAACTTCTTTAAAATTAATGACGACTTCTTAATTTTTCTCTATTTAATACTGAAAAACATGTGATCTAATATTTTTTTCTTAATTTTTCACTACGTGGTCCAATGACAGCGAGGCCTTGATGCCACCATGAACCATGACTTGATAATCGGACATCATTAGCAGATCAATTCACAACATTATATCAGCTAAGGTATGTTTCTTTTAGTTGGACTAAGGGATCTCTAACGATAAGGTTTCATGAGGAAAGGTGTGGCTACCTTTGATGGAGTGCCATGTAAATGCGGTATTAATTAAGTTTTTTTGTTTACATAAAAGCAATATTTTGGTGACTTAGAAACTCAAATACATGGTACCAACACTTCTGTGTATAAAGAGGATTTTGAGTAATCTTTATATAGGTGCGTACCAAATCAATAGCTTAAGCCGGTCTTTAGTTGCTTAATCCCAGCGAAAAGAGTATGCTTAGTGCTTATCCGTCTCCTCTACGAGTTCGAATTGTTAATATTATTTTGGGAAAAATATTCATCTCGAAAGTAGAGTTGTAGCAATTATAATATCTAGCCACACAATTTAAGTACAATTTAAGTGGGCCACCTTTTTAGTTTATTTTTGTTAGATCCCAATTCAATTGGCACGTATTCCCTCAATTTCATAATATAGGACGCAGTTTGACTTGACGTGTTCTTCAGCACTTGACACTAATCATATGTTTCTCTTATAGTACATTGCTCATTATAACAAATTTATGCCCCTAGGAAACTACGTTCAAATACAAATGTAACGGTACAATTTTTGTATCACAAAATATGCATTGTGTTAGACTAATTGTTGGTAAAAAATTAAAAGTTTGAATCTTGTAATACGTGCACCTCTATAATCTATATCTATAAAAAGGAACAGAGGGAGTGCATCTCAACATTCATCGGAGATTCGGGACTCTAGTCTCATCTACTATCATCTGGGACATCGACAATTCTGTTCCACAGACACAAACCACAAATCTGCATGGAATGCAATCTGTATAGTTTTCGCAAATAGTTCTTAAACGCATGTTTTGTGACCGTTACAGGGATCACTTTCGTTCCATCAAAGATGTGACTTCTTTTTCCCCAAAATACCACCGACCGTGTCCATGAAATTTGGGACTAGTCCCCACCTGCCATTGTCTCAGTACAATTGTATTTTGGCACCCTATGGCCTTGCCAGTGGTATGATGATAATTTCCTTTTCCCCATGTTGCTAACTACTCGAGTTGCCAGCACCATTGCTACTGAATGCATACGGATGGTTTGGTCCAATCATCTAGGTATAAAAGAACCTTTCCAAAGGTTAATTGACGATTTGTCACTGTTAAAAATAGGCTTCGTTTATTTGTCACCCGACTCCATCATCATAGACTGGAGGATCCATTTATCATTGGCTCTGATAGGCTTGTAATCAAAATGGCTCAAATTTTCGGTGACAAATCATCAATTTTTCCCCTTTCCTTTCCAAAGCCAACTCATACTCTATTGTAAGTATGGGCCATGTTGTATTTTATGGTCACACGAGGATCGCGTGCTTGACGCACAGCCACGAGTATCGTCCTAGTACATCCATATCTCGCACGCGCCTTTCCCGGTCCAGCAACTTGAGCGAACCAAGTCTTGGATGGAAGTGCGTATTGCATGCTGCCGCGTTTGGCGCCGATCTTGCCGTGCATCATGAGGGCACCATATATAATCTCTAGATCCAGCGGTGCACGCATGCTTGCAATATTGCATGTTGGCACGTAGGTTTCTCTTTTCGAAAAGAAATAAGCCTTTGCTCCCGTATTCAGGACCCAATTTCTGGCCTGTACACACACCAAGTAGTGTAAGGTTGCTTTCATGGAAATGTAAGGTTGCTAATGATCATGTGCCTGTTTTTGAATTTTTTCAGTTGACGCCCCTAGACTGTTGGATTCGAATCCAATGATCAATATTCTTTCTTAAATCTCCGTTTCCAACATTCAGCACCCTGCGCCACCCGTCCGCATCCGTCTTCGACGGCGCTCCGGTATTCAGGAGCCAATCCCGGGCATATAGATACACGAAGTAGTGAAAGGTTGCTTTCATGGAACTAATGTTAGGTGGTACAGTTGACCGGGAAGAAGTATGCCAAAAATGTGAAATTCCAGCCAAGACTTGACGTAGATTGAACCACCGATTAAATTAATCTTGGAGTCAAGTACGAAAATGCAGTAATCAGAGTTTCTATATGCTAATCAGTGTACTTACTCCCTGTGTTACTTTACCGATTCCATTTCTCACTGATTAGTTCGCGATGGCTGTTACAAGAATCCTAACCGACAGGGACAACAGGGCAGAAAAAGCATCTGCCAGAATCATGTCCTTCGGTAGTACTTCCTCCGTTTCGCAATGTTTATCCACGTCTATCATTACGTACAAATTAAGAAATACTAAAATCGAGTGAAAAAATGTACTAAGATGACTATGCTACCCCTAATCAATATAAGGATGAGAGCAATTAACTCACCAGCGTTAGAGTAAATGCATACATACACTCAAGGGCATAGCAGTAAAATGAACAATAAAGTATCCTTGGTTACCGCAATGGACAAACAATTTGAGATAGATACTCCCGAGGCCATGAACAAATATTGCGAAACGGAGGGAGTAGTAATTAGCATTTCCCTCTCGAGATGATCACAATTCTGATCCAATGGTCCAGAATTTAGGTTGACAGTTTCCATCTTAACATATGTTCTTTTACGAAATAGATACATTCTAACACACATCTAAATAAGATTAGAGATATAACCTCTCTGAATTTAATCCCAAGAATATACGATTACTCATGCTGAATCTAGAATTCAAACCTGAGTGGACAGGTTCCACCACAATAACCATAATCAACTGATCTTCGCATCTTAACATATGGTCTCATTTCATACACTCGTTTGTTTGGCACCATGTCACCCTGAATGATCTATGAACCTGTGTGGTTTATTTGGCCGTGCGCATGTCATCGTGTAGAGGCCAAGCCAGAATTTATATTTGTAATAAACCGCCCTTTTCTAAAAATAATGAACCTAGGTGGTTACTGACTAATGTTGCTTTACAGAGAAAAAAATTGCTCTTAGCAGAACACAAACAAACGCACTGGATACCAGTAGTGGATACAGATGAACCAGGTAGGTGACTCGTTCGACCTTCTCTACCTCTTTCCAAGGTTTACAAAATCATCTGGAGCATAAAAACGAGACCCGACGGTAATCGAAAAATCGCAGTTATCACGATAACCGATCCAAATTTGGCGAGAATTGGTTTAAATTCACTCGGTCAAATTTGAAATTCGACAAGAAGTCGGACCGAATCGACCGAACGGTAACCGCTCGGTTTGCACCGGTTACCGAGCGGTTTCGCGGATTTATCGAACACATTTTCCGTATTTTCCATATTGTTGGCAACTGCTCGGTTTTATCGGTAACCGTTCGGTTTTAACGATTTATCGAGCGTTTTTCTCGAATTTCAGTGATGTTAAAAAAAATGGCTCAACCTTTTAAAATCAATAACTAATTCATCTGAGCTTCAAATCAAGTGAAACAAATTTTGTTAGTTTTCTTGTAACATGATCCACATGATAAAAGTATTTATACTCATAAAAAAGTTGAATATTTTCTGTGAGAAAATGTATTTGCTAAACCAAGTTAAATGCATAGTTTACTCTTTGCTAATCCAAAAATCATGAAACCAATTTTGTTAGTATTTTACATGATCTTATGTCTTTTAAAAATACATGAACTCATGAAATAGTTATTGTAACATGCAGGATTGTATAAATGTGTTGCAAATAGATTAATTCATAACTAATCCATCACACCTCCAAAATTAGTGAAGCCACTTTTATTAGTTTATTTATACTATTCTTTATGTAGGAAAAATAATGGTAGATATGAAAAAGTTAATTACAGTGTTGTTTCTTAACATATTCACTTTATGCTTCTAAACTTTGTAAAAATTATGGAGAAATTAATAAAACTCTAACTGAAGTGAAACTAATTTTAAAGATTCTCTTAAGATACAAACTACACAAGAAAAATATGTGTTTGCATGTAAAATTGTTTCTTAATATGAGTTAATAAATGAGCTGCGCACTTCAAGTTTTTTCCTTTTTCTTCAAATTTCCTCCCTATAGAATATGATGCAAACGACATTATTTTTGAAATTTTTTTTACAGAAGTTCTTAGATTTTTCTAGTTTTTTAGGATTTTTTTCTGATTTTTTTAATTGTTTTTGAATTTTTTAATTAAAATTCAGTAGCCGATCAGTTTATATTATCGGAGCGGAGCGGTAAGATTGGTTACCACGAATTTCGAGCGAAAACCGACGAATTTGTTAACCTTGCCTCTTTCTCATATTCCTCTACTTCTTGCTACCACTTTTCTTCTTTTTCCTCATCCATAACAAAAGAAAATTGGTGGCTACGAAGCAGTAAGGGGCTAGAGCCCCAGGCCTCCCTTGGATCCGTCCTGGATCTGCCCTGCTGGTTACTCACCAATGTGATCCGGCCGACACTTTTCTCTCCCGAGACTTGCGCGTTTCTTCCGTGAAAGCAAGCAGCCATGAAATGAGATTAGCAGGACGACACCGATCAGCAGAGCTTCCCATCGAAATCGCGTGACTCGATCGGCACTGGCGAGAAGCGTCATTCTGGTACTTGGGTCGTTGGCGTTGCGCAATCACCCCCAACATCCCCCTCCAGTCCCTTTCGCAGCAGCGTCTGTTCAGTCTCACGAGAAGAAAACGCCTTTGCTGCTCTGTTACTCTACTCTTTCTCACCGCCAAACCCCTTCTGCTATCATCGTCAGATGTATCACCCTGATGTTTTAGTATTTAGAGGATAGCTAATATTCACTAATTTTTTTTATAAGTTAACGACAAACTAAAATTATTCTCAAGGTTGAACGACCACGAAGGTTCAACGCACGTAAACACATGTTCTCAGGTTACGTCTCCCGTAGAAATCATATTAACAACCTTCGAAGCACATCTAGGCACGTCACATTTGATGTGTCAAACTTCTTTAAACATTATTCAGAATTGTTATTTTTTTCTCTGTACTTTGTTATCCCATAGGTGTGTTTGGTACTTTGGTTCAGGGATATTGCTAGATGGGATAGGTTCATCTAGCTCTCCAAGGTGTTTGGTTCAAAGGTAGGTGGTTCAATGGTAGGTATGCATGGGGTGACCAACTTCGAGAAATATTCTCCTATATGTTCAACGAGTCTATTTACGAATCTATATTTTAGATAAACTTTATCCCTGTTGATATGACTTATTCTGGTTAGTTAGAGTAAACATATTTTTTATTAACATATTTTAAATAATATTACTCACTCTTGTCATAATACTTGTCGCTTTTGAATTTTTTATGATCTTTGACGTGCAAACTTTGATCACTATTTTCTATTAGAATATAGTTATAATATCTAATAAAAATAGACAAATCTACACGTGTGATTTTTATGTTTCCAAACTATATATTTCGAATACTATTAACAATCAAAGTTTTAAAAGTTTGACTGGATCTTGATCAAAGCGATAAGCATTTATGACCGAAAGGAGTATCTCCTAAACAAGTTATCTTATCTGTGTTCCAATTATATTATTGTATTCATTACAATTAAATCAACAAAACAAGATCTCATATGATTATATTTTGATGAAAAACTAAATATATGACAAGTTGATCCTACAAAATTTTGACTAACATTATTCAAGTCATATCCGTCTAACCAAACATAAAATTGAATCACCCTATCCATATTACCAACAAGAAATTGAATAGTCACATCAAACAAAATATGAATAGCCATATTCTGTCCAATTATCACTACAATACACGATAGATAATTAGAGACAAGCTATTCAGCCTAAAAAACTAGAAAAATCAATCTCAAAAGAGCTATTGAGGCTAACATTGGCTACCTCGGTACCCATGCCTCAAAAGGTGGTCTTTGAGGTAGCCATGTGAAGTCAGCCTCAAAGGGATGAATTTGAGGTTAAGTCAACCTCATATTCTGATGGAGGCTAACGCATCTGCCTCAATGCATTGAGGCTACATGTTGCCTCTATAGCACTTTGAGGCCCTTAGAGCTGCCTCAAAATCTAAGATACAATATATAGCATTATATTTTACACTGCATATAATTTCATGACCAATTTGTACTAAAATACTCATACTTGATTACATATCATATATAACAGAAATGGTGATATCGATCATTCAAACACAAAGTGCATATAGCCCACCAAAACACAAAAGATGTAACATATCAATCATCCGTACAGAAAGGATCGATGATATATTTAGTGTAGCATATCATACATACACAAAATGGAACATATCTGATATAATTTACACAAAATGTTTGGCCAGTAAAGTCGGTCTATATGATTTCATGGTGCCTTGCAAGAGAAATTCGACCACCTGCAGTTTGTCTCAGTACAATTGTATTTTGGCACCCTATGGCCTTGCCAGTGGTATGATGTTAATTTCCTTTTCCCCATTTTGTTAACTACTCGAGTTGCCAGCACCATTGCTACTGAATGCATACGGATGATTTGGTCCAATCTAGCTATAAAAGAACCTTTCCAAAGGCCAATGGATGATTTGCCACTGTTAAAAATAGACTTCGCTTATTTGTCACCGACTCTATCGTCATAGAGTAGAGGACCCATTTATCATTGGCTCTGATAGCTTTGTAATCAAAATGACTCAAATTTTCGATGGCAAATCATCAATTTCCCCCCTTTCCTTTTCAAAGCCAACCCATACTCTATTGGAAGTATAGGCCATGTTGTATTGTATCGTCACACGAGGATCGCGTGCTTGACGCACAGCCACGAGTATCGTCCATGACATCCATATCTCGCACGCAACCAAGTCCGGTCCAGCAACTTGAGCGAACCAAGTCTTGGATGGAAGTGCGTATTGCATGCTGCCGCGTTTGGCGCCGATCTTGCCGTGCATCATGAGGTGACCATATATAATCTCTAGATCCAGCGGTGCACGCATGCTTGCAATATTGCATGTTGGCAGGTAGGTTTCTCTTTTCGAAAAGAAATAAGCCTTTGCTCCCGTATTCGGACCCAATTTCTGGCCTGTAGACACACGAAGTAGTGTAAGGTTGCTAATGATCATGTGCCTGTTTTTGAATTTTTTCAGTTGACGCCCCTAGACTGTTGGATTCAAATCCAATGATGAATATTCTCCGTTTCCGATGTTCAGCACCCCGTGCCACCCGTCCACATCCGTCTTCGACGAAGCTCCGGTATTGAGGACCCATTTCCAGGCATATAGACACACGAAGTAGTGAAAGGTTGCTTTCATGGAACTAATGTTAGGTGGTACAATTGACCGGGAATAAGTATGCCAAAAATGTGAAATTCCAGCCAAGACTTGACGTAGATTGAACCACCGATTAAATTAATCTTGGAGTCAAGTACGAAAAGACAGTAATCAGAGTTTCTATATGCAAATCAGAGTACTTACTCCCTGTGTTACTTTACCGATTCCATTTCCCACTGATTAGTTCGCGATGGTTGTTACAAGAATCCTAACCGACAGGGACAACAGGGCAGAAAAAGCATATGCCAGATCATGTCCTTCGGTAGTACTCGCTTTGATTGTAAATGTAGATCGTTTTAGCCTTCTCAACTATTCTCTAAATATAAGTCATTCTCGAACTTTTATGTATTTTTTCTCTTTTGTTCCATTATTACCCTTGTTCAATGAATGTTACCACTCTCACAAATTAATGAGTTATCTTTTCCAATACAGAATAAATAAAGGGCAACAAGATCATTTGATCTACTTTCTTAATCCTTATGCATAAATCTAAAACGACATACATTTGCAATCGAAGGGAGTAGTAATTAGCATTTCCCTCTCGAGATGATCACAATTCTGATTCAATGGTCCATAATTTAGGTCGACAGTTTCCATCTTAACATATGTTCTTTTACGAGAAAGTACATTCTAACACACATCTAAACAAGATTAGAGGTATAACCTCTCCAAATTTAATCCCAAGAAAATACAATTACTCGTGCTGAATCTATAATTCAAACCTGAGTGGACAGGTTCCACCATAGAAACCATAATCAACTGATCTTCGCATCTTAACATATGGTCTCATTTCATACACTCGTTTGTTTGGCACCATGTCACCCTGAATGATCTATGAACCTGTGTGGTTTATTTGGCCGTGCGCATGTCATCGTGTAGAGGCCAGGCCAGAATTTATATTTGTAATAAACCGCCCTTTTCTAAAAATAATGAACCTAGGTGGTTACTGACTAATGTTGCTTTACAGAGAAAAAAATTGCTCTTAGCAGAACACAAACAAACGCACTGGATACCAGTAGTGGATACAGATGAACCAGGTAGGTGACTCGTTCGACGTTCTCTACCTCTTTCCAAGGTTTACAAAATCATTTGGAGCATAAAAACCGAGACCCGACGGTAATCGAAAAATCGCAGTTATCGCGATAACCGATCGAAATTTGGCGAGAATTGGTTTAAATTTACTCGGTCAAATTTGAAATTCGACAAGAAGTCGGACCGAATCGACCGAACGGTAACTGCTCGGTTTACACCGGTTACCGAGCGGTTTCGCCGATTTATCGAGCGCAGTTTCCGTATTTTTCATATTATTGGCAACTGCTCGGTTTTATCGGTAACTGTTCAGTTTTAACGATTTATCGAGCGTTTTTCTCGAATTTCAGTGATGTTAAAAAAATGGTTCAACCTTTTAAAACCAATAACTAATTCATTTGAGCTTCAAATCAAGTGAAACAAATTTTGTTAGTTTTCTTGTAACATGATCCACATGATAAAAGTATTTATACTCATAAAAAAGTTGAATATTTTCTGTGAGAAAATGTATTTGCTAAACCAAGTTAAATGCATAGTTTACTCTTTGCTAATCCAAAAATCATGAAACCAATTTTGTTAGTATTTTTACATGATCTTATGTCTTTTAAAAATACATGAACTAATGAAATAGTTATTGTAACATGCAGGATTGTATAAATGTGTTGCAAATAGATTAATTCATAACTAATCCATCACACCTCCAAAATTAGTGAAGCCACTTTTATTAGTTTATTTATACTATGCTTTATGTAGGAAAAATAATGGTAGATATGAAAAAGTTAATTATGTTGTTTCTTAACATATTCATTTTATGCTTCTGAACTTTGTAAAATCATGGAGAAATTAATAAAACTCTAACTGAAGTGAAACTAATTTTAAAGATACTCTTAAGATACAACCTACACAAGAAAAATATGTGTTTGCATGTTAAAAGTTTTCTTAACATGAGTTAATAAATAAGCTGCGCGCTTCAAGTTTTTTCTTTTTTCTTCAAACTTCCTCCCTATAGAATATGATGCAAACGACATTATTTTTGAAAAAAAGTTCCACAGAAGTTCTTAGAATTTTCTAGTTTTTTAGGATTTTTTCTGATTTTTAATTAAAATTCGGTAGCCGATCGGTTTATATTATCTGAGCGGAGCGGTAAGGTTGGTTACCACGAATTTCAAGCGGAAACCGACGAATTTGTTAACTCTGCCTCTTTCTCGTATTCCTCTTCTTCTCGCTATCGCTTTTCTTCTTTTCTTTCTCATCCATAACAAAAGAAAATTGGTGGCTACAAGCAGTAAGGGGCTAGAGCCCCAGGCCTCCATTGGATCCGTCCTGGATCTGCCCTGCTGGTTACTCACCAATGTGATCCGGCCGACACTCTTCTCTCCCGACACTTGCGCGTTTCTTCCGTGCAAGCAAGCAGCCAAAAAAATAAATAAGAGAAGACTCCAATCGGAGAGGGCCAAAATGAGATTAGCAGCACGACAACGATCAGCAGAGCTTCCCATCGAAATCGCGTGATTCGATCAAGCGTCATTCTGGTACTTGGGTCGTTGGCGTTGCGCAATCACCCCCCAACATCCCGCTCCAGTCCCTTTCGCAGCAGCGTCTGTTCAGTCTCACGAGAAGAAAACGCCTTTGCTGCTCTGTTACTCTACTCTTTCTCACCGCCAAACCCCTTCTGCTATCATCGTCAGATGTATCACCCTGATGTTTTAGTATTTAGAGGATAGCTAATATTCACTCAAATTTTTTTATAAGTTAACGACAAACTAAAATTATTCTCAAGGTTGAAGTTCAACCGTTGAACGACCACGAAGGTTCAACGCACGTAAACACATATTCTCAGGTTACGTCTCCCGTAAAAGTCATATTTAACAACCTGCAACGCACATCTAGGAACGTCACATTTGACGTGTCAAACTTCTTTAAACATTATTTAGAATTGTTATTTTTTTCTCTGTATTTGTTATCCCATAGGTGTGTTTGGTACTTTGGTTCAGGGATATTGCTAGATGGGATATGATCATCTAGCTCTCCAAAGTGTTTGGTTCAATGGTAGGTATGGATGGGGTGATCAACTTCACGAAATATTCTCCTATATATTGGACGAGTCTATCCGCGAAAAATGCTATCGGGCCGACACTTTTCTCTCCAGAGACTTGCGCTTCCGTGCAAGCAAGCAGCCATAAAATGATATTAGCAGGACGACACCGATTAGTAGGGCTTCCCAGCTGATCACTGGTCGTCTGGTCATTAGTCACTGGTCGCCTGGTCATTGGTCATGATTATTGACTGTGTTCATTTGTCTGAAATCACTATTTATTGATCTAAAATTATTATTCACTGGTCAGAAGTTACTGTTTACTGGTCGGAAATCAATGTTCACTGGTCGGAGGCTACTGTTTACTGGTCGGAAGCTATTGTTCATCTGATCGTGTTACTGTTTATCTGGTCGCCCATTAAACCAGTTGTCGCTGCAATGACCACTATAAATATCAAATCTTGTTATTAACACAATGATAAATATTCTTTCTTCAATCTCCGTTTCCAATGTTCAGCACCCCAAAACGCCACCCATCCGCATCTGTCTCCGATGACGCACCGGTATTCAGGACCCAATTCCGGGCATATAGATACACGAAGTAGTGAAAGGTTGCTCTCATGGAACTAATGTTAGGTGGTACAGTTGACCGGGAATAAGTATGTCAAAAATGTGAAATTCCAGCCAAGACTTGACTTAGGCCCTGTTTGTTTCGGATTATAGAAGCTGGATTCTGATCAAAATCTAAAAGCTGAAACAAACAGTTGAATTGTAAAAGCTGGATTGTGATCGCAATCTAAAAGCTGAAACAAACAGCTGGTTAGAAAAGCCAGATTGTTACAATCCAACACCCAGATTGTAACAATCCAGCAATCTGCCTTCCACCAGATTATAACAATCCACAATCCAGCTTTTACAATCCAGATTTTACAATCCAACTTTTTACAATCCACAATCTATAAGCTGCTTTTCACAATCTACAGCTGAAACAAACATAGCCTTAGATTAAACCACCGATTAAATTAATCTTGGAGTCAAGTACGAAAAGACAGTAATCAGAGTTTGTATATGCTAATCAGAGTACTTACTCCCTGTGTTACTTTACCGATTCCATTTCCCACTGATTAGTTCGCGATGGTTGTTACAAGAATCCTAACCGACAGGGACAACAGGGCAGAAAAGCCATCTGCCAGAATCATGTCCATTCGTAGTAGTAATTGGCATTTCCCTTTCGAGACGACAACAATTCTGATCCAATGGTCAGAATTTAGGTCGATAGTTTCCGTCTTAACATATGTTCTTTTACGAGAATTTAAACACACATCTACTCATGCATGCATACCACGTTCACATCCATATATATTCACATAGATATATTCTAGCACACATATAAATAAGATTAGAGATATAACCTCTCCAAATTTAATAAAAAAATACGAGTACTCGTGCTGAATCTAGAATTCAAACCTGAGTGGACAGGTTCGACAACAAGAACCATAATGAACTGATATTCGCATCTTAACATATGTTCTCATTTCATACACTCGCTTGTTTGGCACCATGTCACCCTGAATGAACTATAAACCTGTGTGGTTTATTTGGCCGTGCGCATGTCATCGTGTAGAGGCCAGGACAGAATTTATATTTGTAATAAACTCCCCTTTTCTAAAAATAATGAACCAAGGTGGTTACTGACTAATGTTGCTTTAAAGAGAAAAAAATTGCTCAAAGCAGAACACAAACAAACGCACTGGATATCACTAGCGGATACAGATGAACCAGGTAGGTGACTCGTTCACCCTTCTCTACCTCTTTCTCATATACCTCTTCTTCTCGCCATCACTTTTCTTCTTTTTCCTCATCCATAACAAAAGAAAATTGGTGGCTACGAAGCAGTAAGGGGCTAGAGCCCCAGGCCTTCCTTGGATCCGTCCTGGATCTAGCCTGCTGGTTACTCACCAATGTGATCCGGCCGACACTTTTCTCTCCCGAGACTTGCGTGTTTCTTCCGTGCAAGCAAGCAGCCAAAAAAATCAATAAGAGAAGACTCCAATCGTAGAGGGCCAAAATGAGATTAGCAGGGCGACACCGATCAGCAGAGCTTCCCATCGAAATCGCGTGACTCGATCGGCACAGGCGAGAAGCGTCATTCTGGTACTTGGGTCGTTGGCGTCGCGCAAGCACCCCCAATATCCCCCTCCAGTCCCTTTCGCAGCAGCGTCTGTTCAGTCTCACGAGAAGAAAACGCCTTCGCTGCTATGTTACTCTACTCTTTCTCGCTGTCAAACCCTAACAAAATAAGTTGAAATATATTTTAATTTACTTGTGATGAGTGATTGATATTGTCGTTTATTTGATTTGATGATTTTCGGTTTTGTATGAGTTTTGATGTGATTTGAATTGTTTTGAGATTTCATTTGGACATATTAATTATGGACTAATTAGAATCGGAGTTGGAGGTATGTGTTTGCTTGTCTTATAGTGTGCAGGTGATGGATACAACTTGACGATCGACGGCGGGATAATCGGGACCAAGCGGAATGCTTGGTGCTAGACGATTAAGGAGGCCGGACGGAGTCAAGGGTGATCCTAACTAAACACGTAGAGGTCAAGCAAAGCATTGAAGATGGATGGGGACGGCATGTTGACAAAGTCAAGAGAAAGGGATGTCGGTGCAAGTGATAAAGCGGCCGAGGGATCAGAAGCGGGAGAGACTTGCCAGTAGTCAGGATCGTATGACGGAGTACACGTGTTGATATCAAAGCGCTTGCTTAAGGTGTAAGCAAGGCGGTGAGTCACGCTTTGAGAAGCGTGTAGGCGGTTTCGCGGTTTGGTCTCAAAATCGTGGGAGGACTGGAGGAGTACGTGGTACCATCATGAATTTTACGTCGAGGCGAAGCTAAGTCGTGAAGGCTCCACGGCCGTCCGATGAATGAAGAAGAAAATTAACCAAAATGCACTCGGTGGTAGGTAGGAGTGTACTACAAGAGAGAGGTATTTTAGGGAAAAACTAGCAAACTTAGGGATCAAATTTCCTAGGCCTATAAATAGAGTGGTAGGACTATGAGAGAGTTTGAACCAGCCACTTGAGGCTCCTTGTGCCACCCATTTGAGAGCCTTAGAGTTAGGGTTTTAGAGGAGAGAATGATGAATGCTTAGCCTATGTAATAGGTGAGAGTTTTGAGAGATAAATCTTTGTAATCCGCCTAAAATAGGGTTGACCTCTTTGAGTAATAAAGTTTATATTTTTTTATATGCTTGAATTCTCCTCCTTCTAGTTTCTCTCTGTTGGTACCATTGCAAGTTTTTCGGTTTTGATTTTTGTTTTGGTTTTTGGGCTGAAATTTCAGCACCTTGTGAGATCATTCTTCTTGTTTCTAGAGGCATAAAAACTCACATACGAGTGTATGCTCATGGGTCTTGAGTACCCTTGCCTCTAGATTACCAACTTGGAGAGATTCTTTACCCGGTGATCTTTTCTTTGAGCTGCATTTTTTCACCTTTTCAGGGTTGTTTTTCTTGATGCTAGTGGCTTAAACACTCACATACTCATGTATTTGAGCGGGTCTTGAGTCCCCTTATCACTAGACTATCATCGTGGAGGATAACATTGTCCGGTGTCCATCTTCTCTAGTTTCTTTGAAAGTTGCAAATTTTTTAGCACAAAGACACATGAAATGGTCTTAAATGGAACCTATGGTTCATATTCCATCCGTGGAGTCATGTTGCCATGGAACTAGTCTTCTTGCTTTATCTCTCTGATTTTTTTGCTTCTGCTTGAGAGTTTTGAGGTATGTTGGGTGAGAAATAGGAAAAGTCCATCTATTTTGAAAGAAATTTGTTGAGGCCCCTATTCACCCCCGTCTAGTCGCCATTCTCGTTCCTACAATTGGTATCATAGCCGGTTTGATCACTTATTGACCTTAACCGGCTTTGTCATCCGTAGGCGATATGGAGATAAGTGGGAAGATTCCCCTGTTTGATGACCATGATTTTTCATACTGGAAGGTGCGCATGGAGGCTTATCTTCTAAGCCAAGGAAGTGCAATATGGGAAATAATTGATTCCAACTATGAGATTCCTACTGCTCGCACGACTCATGTTCAAATCGAACAGTATGAGGCCAATAATGCCAGAAATATTTTGTTCACAAGCCCGAGTTGGAATGAGTTTGACAGGGTTCAGTACCTCCGTATAGTCCGGGAGATCTGGTCTACTTTGAGTGTTTAAGGCCAGACGCCAAAGCACATACAACCAAGAATACCAAATGTTTGTGCAAGGCCCCGAAGAGTCTTTGGATACAATATTTTCTCGCTTTGATGGGATTGTTAGCAATCTTCGATCAACTGATGTTTTACCCTATTCTGACCACGAGAGAGCGATCAAGCTTCTCTATACTCTTGATCGTAGCATATGGGAAGTGAAGATCTCGAGCATTGAAGAGTCTCCAAGTTATGAAACGTTGACTTGTGATGAGCTCTTTAGCAAGCTCAAGTCCACCGAGATAGTCAAGGCAGTTCGAATCGGTCTCGGAAACCCCCTGTCTCAGAATATGGCATTGGTTTCTGGATCTGGTGGTGGCAATCAGTTTGCAGCTGGGTTTTCTTGTGCTAACACTTTATCAAGTGGATTTGATTTGTCTTCCTTAGTTTCTGTCATAGAGGAGCAGGTGGACGCACTGGATGATGAGGACCTTGCGCTGATTGTGAAGAAGTTCACCCGCTTCTACAACAATCGCCGAGACTGGAGGAGGGGTGGTTCTCTTGCTTGCTTTGAGTGTGGTGACACTACCCACTTCAAGGCGGACTGCCCCAAGCTCAAGAAGAGGGAGGACGGCAACCACAACTACAACAAGCACAAGAAGAAGAACAAGAAACCCTTCTTCAAGAAGAACCGCGACAAGATGGCCAAGAAGACAACCAAGACGACTTCTAGGGCATTCGTGGTAGCTCTCAGCGATGTCGACACCTCTTCTAGTAAGGAGGAGAGCTCGGAGGAGGATAAACCGCAAGCAAAGAACAAGAAGAAGACCGAGGACCTAGTTTTGGTAGTTCTACTGGAGTTGGCTTTTCTTGTGCTAACCCTTCACCCAGTGGTTTTGCTTTGTCTTCTTTGATTTCTATCACAGTGGAGCAGGTGGACACACGTAATGATGAGGATCTTGCTTTGATCATGAAGAAGTCCACCTGCTTCTACAACAACAAAAGAGACCGGAAGAGAGGTGGCTTTTGGGCTTGTTATGAGTGTGGTGATACCACTCATTTCAAGGCTGATTTCCTAAAGCTCAAGAAGAAGGAAGATCGCGACCATGACCACGACAAGCACAAGAAGAACAAAAAGTCCTTCTTTAAGAACCATGACAAGCTAGTCAAGAAGGCGGCCAAGGCGGCATCTCGAGCTTTCGTGGCGACGCTTAGTGATGTTGACACTTCCTCAAGCGAAGAGGAGAGTTCGAGGGAGAGGGAGCTACCCATAAATAACAAGAAGAAGAACAAGGATTTCACCGGCCTTTACTTCATGGAGAACGACATCGACAGCGACCCTAAGCTTGATTCTTCTGAGGTATCACCTTCCTACGACCAGCTTTCTATTTAGATCGATACCTTGAATGATGCGCTTATTAGGTAAAATAGGTTGCTCAAGAAGGCGGTTAGGGAGGTTAAGGAACTCAAGTCTAAGTTAGAGTGTTCATCTTCTGAGCTTGAGTTGCTTAACTCTAGGGCCAATGATAAAGAGTGTGATAGTGTCTTCTATTCATGAGTGAGCTTGCTGAGTTTCAAACTTTGCATGCTTAAGTCGTTAGTCGGCTTGAGACTGCCGAGAAGAAGCTCCTTGAGGAGGGGTTTAGACCTACTCTCTTAGGCGCTTACAAGAATTGCCCTTTGCTCTCAAAGGATGTTGATGTGAAAGCCACGTGTATAAAGGAGTTAGAGTCTAGATCGGAGAGTGCTATGAGTTTTAAGGATGTGCATCCAAACTGTTTCACTTGCATCGTCCTGAAGGACAAGCTCAGCTGGGTTAGAGAGCAAGTTGAGAAGCTCATAGTCGAGAATGAGTATCTCCTTTCTCTTGTGGAGAAATGCTCAAAAGGTAAGGGAAAAATGGACTTGATCTTGGTCAAGACCAAGATGTGTGCCGATAATGCGAGTTTAGTCTTGGGATTGGGTTTTGAGATGGTGGCTTATAATAGGGTTGGTAAGACTGTTTTCACCTCACCTACTACCCTAGAAGCCGAGAAGTCCAAAATTAATGTCACACCACAACACATCAAAAAACACACTCCATAACCCACAAAGAAGAAAGCAACACTACAACCCAAGAGAGCTCCATAGCCCAAGATGAGAGCCTCTGTGAGAGAGCCTAGAGTGACCGGTAGTCGAGTTCCCGAGAGACGCTAGCATTGCATCTACTGCCAAAGAGAGGGTCACCTTGTTGGGTTTTGCTTTCGCCGTAGGAGGGATGAGCGGCATGTGTGGGGGTGGAGTACTCAGGACATATACTGCCCCTCTGTTAGTGTACATGAGCCTTTTTCTTACTCTCACCCACGAGCTTCTGAAGCCCTTTAGTTTCCTCTTAGAGGTGGTGCCTGGCGTAGATCTTACCATGATTCATATGGTTTTGGTTCACGTGTAAGAGATTTTGAGTTGAAGCGCTTTGGTGAACCATATTTTCCCTATCGTGGCACTCACCCTCAATGCACTAGTGTTGATTTGCATGCACCTGCTTTTATTGCTTCAGGGTAGATGACCCAGTACTGGATTCCCAAGAGGTTTTTGTCTAACCCCAGTATTGAGCCATCTGCCTGTTATTCTCCTCATATGTAGGTGGTAGGCGGGGGCCTGGGGACCAAGTGGCTCATCGACTCCAGTTGTTTGCACTATATGACTGGAGATGCATCATGGTTCTCCAGCTTCATTGCGATGAAGCGACATGAGTACATCACTTTTTGTGGATGATCAGAAAGGAATGGTGAAAGCCAACGGTATGATAAAGGTGAATGAGAGTTCACTCTCAAAGATGTGGCTTTGGTGAAGCATCTGGAATACAACTTGCTTTATGTATCTCAATTGCTGGATGAGGACTTGGAAGTACCCTTCAAACGCAATGTTTCTCGAGTTCTTGATTCCTTGGGCGCTTTGATTTGCCGGATTTCTCGAGTAGGGAGATTCTTTTGAGCTGATTTTTTCGAGTCTTTTTATTCTCCATGATGCTTATTTGTTCAACCTTCTTCTGAGCTTTGGATGTGGCATAGGAGACTAGGGCATATGAGCTTTGATTGGCTTACTCATTTGAGTGCCCTAGCCTTGATTCGAGGATTGTCTAAGCTCAAGTTTGAAAAGAACTTTGTTTGTGCTCCTTGTCGGTATGGTAAGATGGTTGTTGCCTCTTACCCACCAGTTAATCTGGTGATGACTGAACGACTAGGAGAACTTCTCTATATGGACATTGTTGGTCCTTTCCGAGTTCGTTTGGCGGATGGGAAGTGGTATGTACTTGTTATTGTTGATGACTTTTCTCGCTACTCTTGGGTGTTCTTTCTTGTGAGCAAGGATGAAGTGTTTTCACACTTTTGAAGCTTAGCTTTGAGATTGTTCAA
The DNA here is from genome assembly GCF_958298935.1 of Phragmites australis. Classification (NCBI taxonomy): domain Eukaryota; kingdom Viridiplantae; phylum Streptophyta; class Magnoliopsida; order Poales; family Poaceae; genus Phragmites; species Phragmites australis. The sequence goes on from NC_084929.1 coordinate 6,233,821, forward strand.
GGAACTTCCCAGTGCATTAAAAACAATTCGTAGTGATAATGGCACTGAGTTCAAGAACTATCTCTTTGATGCTTTTAACCTTGAACATGATATCGAGCATCAATTTTCTACCCCACATGTTTCTCAACAGAATGGTATGGTTGAAAGTAAGAATCGTACTTTGGTGGAGATGGCTAGGACAATGCTCGATGAGCATAGGACTCCTAGAAAGTTTTTGGCTGAGGCTATTAGCACCAATTCCTATATCTCCAATTGGATTTTTTTGTGCTTGATCTTGAATTTGACTTCTTATGAGTTGCATTTTGGGAGAAAACAGAAAGTTTCTAACTTGAGAGTTTTGGATGTCGGTGCTTCATTCTAAAGCGTGGTAATTTTAACAAGTTCAAGTCACGCTCTTCTGATGGGATTTTCTGAAGGTACTCTCTTCACGGTCATTCTTACAGGGTTTATAATCTTGCCACTAACACCATCATGGAATCCTGAGATGTGACGTTTGATGAATCAACCCTGTGTGCTAGTTCTGCTTTCGTGTGTGTAGGTGAGAAAGAGATTGGCGAAAGCATCTTCGTAGATGGCGATCTTCCCGCTCTCGGTGATGGTGAGGATGATCCACTACTTCCTTTCATCACACCTGCTCCCAAACTAGCTCCTGCTTCTTATACATCGGCAAAGAGTTTTGCAGCCTCTACTTCCACTTCAGCTGATTTCGAACCTGCACCAGCTACGCTTGAGGGGGAAGTGATCTCACAACGTGAGGCTCCTCGGCACATTCAGCGGATACATCCTCCTCAACAGATGATCAGAGGGTAACAAGATCTAAATCTGCTTATCATGCTCATTTTATTGGTTCAACATTCATTGCTTTTTTTGAGCCCTATGATATTGGACACGTTCTTTCTGATTCTAATTGGGTCAATGCCATGCATAAAAAACTAGAAAACTTTGAGAGAAATCAAGTTTGGATCCTTGTAGAACCACCCCAAATGTTCACACAAGAGACACCAAATGGGTTTTAAAAAATAAACAGGGGCAGGATGAGTCTATAGTGAGAAACGAGGCTAGACTTGTGGCTTAAGGTTTCACTCAAGTAGAGGGGATAGATTTTGAAGAGACTTTTGCACCGGTAGCTAGATTAGAAGCTATTAGGATCCTTCTTGCATTTTGGCATCCCAAGGGTTCAAGCTATACCAAATGGATGTCAAAAGTGCATTCCAAAATGGATTCATAGAGGAAGAGAACTATGTCAAGCAACCAACTGGCTTTGAGCACCCCAAATATCCACATAGAGTATACAAGCTTCAGAAAGTTTTGTATATGCTTAAGTAGAGGACTAAGGCTTGGTATGATAGGGTTAAGTCATTCTTGATAAAGCATGTGTATGTGATGGGGTCAGTAGATAAAACCTTTTTCATCTTTAGGCATGGCAACGATTTCCTACTTGTTTAGATATACATGGATGCTATCATTTTTTTGGCTCTTCTTATGCTTTTATGGCCAAGTTTGCAGAAACTATGAATAGAAAATTTGAGATATCGATGATGGACGAGCTCAACTTTTTCCTTGGGCTACAAATCAAGCAATGCAAGTAAGGTATATTTGTCCATCAGACAAAGTACACCAAGGATTTGCTGAAGAAGTTTGACATGAGCGACACGAAGCCCCTGCCGACACCGATGACAACCTCGACCGTGCTTGATCCAGATGAAGATGGAGGGGAGGTAGACCAGCGGGAGTACAAGAGCATGATTGGCTCCCTTATGTACCTGACAGCGACAAGACCCGACATCCACTTCGTCGTGTGCTTATGTGCCCGCTTCCAAGCGTCACCAAGGACATCTCACTACCAAGCAGTGAAGCGCATATTGATATATCTCAAACACACCCTTGAGTATGGTCTTTGGTTTTCTGTATCTTCTCTCTCTCTTCATGGTTTTTCGGATGCAGATTTTGCTAGTTGTAGAATTGACAGGAAGAGTACCTCTGGTACTTGTCATTTCTTGGGTACTTCTCTTGTGTGTTGGTCTTCTTGCAAACAGTCTAGTGTTGCGAAGTCAACTACTAAAGCTGAATATGTTGTTGTTGCTAGTTGTTGTTCTCATATTTTATGATGGTGGCTACCTTGAGGGATTTTGGGTTAAACTTCAAGAGTGTGCCACTTTTGTGTGACAATACCAGTGCCATCAGCTTAGCCAATAACCCAGTTCAACACTCCGGGACCAAACATATAGATGTGAGATTTTACTTCTTACGAGACCACAATGAGAAGGGAGATATTGACTTGAGATACATATATACCCAACACCAACTTACCGATATCTTTACCAAACCCATAGATGCAACAAGATTTACCTATTTGAGGGGAGAGCTTGGAGTTCGCCATCCTTATGACATTGTGTGAGGGGGAGTTACAACTGTACATACTCTATCTCACTTTTGTTGTATTTGCGATGCATCTCATCTTGTACGATAATCATAGTAGTTGAGCTTTGACTTGTATGTCTTTAGTATTTTTCAGTTGCTAGATTTGAATTTGGACTAAGTTGAGTAGTTGTGCGGAGCAATCTTTTAATCTTAGACTCCTCTTGATGCTTTGACATGAAACATCTCAAGCATGCTAGCTTTTCTAAAGATGAAATTTGGCAATTTTATGAATTATGTAGACTATAAAATGCTACATTCTTGATCACCATGTTCGTAATTGCTTTAGCTTAGTCAATGCTTTTGTTAAGTCTTATTTAATGAATATCTTGCCCTAAGCTTCTTGGTTCAAGATTATGGATTAGGGAATATTTAACTATGCTTTCTGTCTTTGTCAAATGTTTAGCTCATGATAGAACCTTATGGGAACATGTGTTCCTTGTATCTTAAACACATTACTTGACTTGATCTAAGTGAAAACTTTATAATTTGTGCAATTTGAATAATCTTAAGCAATCAAGTTTCTTGTGTTCAAATGAGATCCAATACGGTTGTCTTGAAGCCTCGAGGTGTTTGTCGTACCCAGTCGCATGACATTTTGCTTGGATAAGAGGCAACCTGATGATAAAAAGAATAAAAATGAAAAATGTGCTAAAGATCAACTCTGTTTTAATCACTTGATCTAACTCAGTCTTGATTTCATATGTGAGCATTTGCAAAGCCTTATGTCCTGAATACTAGTTTGAGATTGAAGTTGGCCAGTTCTTGATGCTTGTATTGCCTCGACACAAGTGGATGCTTATATGGTGGTCACTTTTAACATGATTCGGCTACTTGAACTTAAATGCACTAATAATTCTTTAAGATTAGCTTGTAATGCTTCATGCTCTTATGTCACTATCTCTTTTTGAGTCTATGTGCGCTTGTGAGCTCCACATTCTACTTTCCATAGCCCTTTGACGTTTCTAGCTTGTGCAAATGCTTTGTAGTATACTTGTGAAAGCTTATTAGGTTTGCATATTTATGCTCTTCTTGACAATTTTTTTCCCTTGATGTTTGCATTGCCAAAGGGGGAGAACTTATGCCTTAAATCACAAAGAAGAAGAATCTTGCATAATGAAATATGTGCATTCATTAAGGGGGAGTTTTTGCATATTTGGCTTGTCTTTTCCTCTCTTCGAGCTTTTGCGATCCTTCTAATGCCAAGTGACATCTTTCGCTTTTTTTTGAGTTTTTGGTCACTTGGATATCTTTAAGGGTTGTCACTGCACTCATCAAGGGAGAGATTGAGAAACCAAGTTGAAATATGCCTTGGTTTATATGTGATGAGTGATTGACAAGGTTGTGGATTTGGTTTGATGATTTTTGGATTACATGAGCATGTATATGGACTACAATTATAATCATGACTAACCACGGTTGCAGAGAAAATGGAGTTGGCATGCTTGTTTCTGAGTGAAGGAAAATTATACACGTCAGATGATCCAGCGCTAAGGTAAATGAACGTGTTGGATGGTCCGACATTCATATACAGTACATGCCAGAGCATTTCAACTCATAAGTAAAAATTGAAGTACATGTCAGATGGTCTGGCGATGGGCACAATGAACGCTGGAGCATTTCTTGCAGAGAGGTTGTAAATCGACTCCGGTGGACTTACATGGGCCGGACGGTGTGGCAATGGAATATGTGAACGTGGGACCAGATCATTTGTTGCAGAGAGATTGAAAAATGGTTATCTGGTGGAGATGAACACGCCGGATGGTTCGGCGATGAGAAATTGTGTACGCCGAACTGTTTCTTGTAGAGAGGATAAAAAATTGGCCGATCTGATGATTTGCACATGCCGGATGGTCTGGCGCTCAAGAGGGGTACATGCCGAAACATCCGGCGTTAATGTTTTCTCTGAGATATGCTTTGAACTAAGAATTCTGTTTTTGAACTAATTTGTAATGGAGATGGAGAGATGTGTTTGCTTGTCTTGTGTTGTGAAGGTGATGGATGCAGCTTGGCTGTCGATCGCGGAATGATTAGGGTCAAGCGGGGTGTTTGGTGCCGAACGATCAAGGAGGCCGTACGGAGTCAAGGGTGATACTAGTTGTACACATGGAGGTCAAGCAAAATATGGAAGGAAGGATGAAGACAGCGTGTTGACGAAGTCAAGCGAAGGGGATGCTGGTACAAGTGACAAGGTGGCCTGGAGGGATTGGGAGCGGGAGAGACTTGCTGGCGGTCAAGATCGCAAGACGGAGTACACGCGTTAACATCGAATCACTTGTTTAAGGTGTAAGCAAGTGGCAAGCAGTTTGGCCTCAAAACCGTGGAAGGATAGAGTGCACGTGGTATCATCGCGAAGTTAGCGTCAAGGCGAAGCTAAGTCGTGAAGGTGTCACGGCTGTTCGATGGATGGGGCGAAAAATGGACTAAAATGCACTAGTGGTAGGTAGGAAACCATTCAAAGAGAGAGGAATTTTTTGGAATAAGGAAGTTTAAAGGTTAAGCTACCTCCCTAGGCCTATAAATAGAGGGGTAGGGTTATAGGGATAGCTTGAGCCTGCCACTTGTGTTTGTGTGCTAGTGTTTTAGAGGAAAGGAGAGATGAGAGCTTAGCCTTTGTAATTGGTGAAAGCTTTTTGTGAGGAGATTATCTTGTAATCTGCCGAAAAGAGGGTTGACCATTGTGAGAAATGAAGTGAGCGTTTCCTCTGATGCTCGTGTTCATCTCCTTCTACTTTCCTTCCCTTGTTTTGTTACGAGTTTTTTCCTTTTTTGTTGTGTTTTTCGTTTTTGTTTGGAGACTGAAATTTTTTCATCTTTGGAAGTTGTTCTTCTTGTTGTTAGAGACATAAAATTCACGTAAAAATGTATACAATTGGGTCTTGAATTCTCATACCTCTAAATCATAAACACGAAGAATTTCTTCTTCCAGTGCTCTGTTATTTGGTTCTAAGTTTTTCTTCCATCAAAGTTGCTATCTTTTGTGGAGATAATGCTTGAGATGAGTACAAATGGAACCTAGTGTTCATCTACACCCATGAGCGCCATGTTCCTTTTTGGAAACTTCCATAGCAACTAAGTTTCTCAATGTTTTGCTTCCGCTTGAATTTTGAGGTGCGTTAGGTGATCTAAATAGGAGAAGGCCATCAAGTTTCACAAAAATTTTTGTGAGGTGCCTATTCACCCCCCTCTAGTTGTTATTCTTGGTCCTACAGTTCTTTTTCCTTTCTGAAAGAAAAATTGTGCCTCAGTTTTATTTAGATTTTGGGCCAAGAAGTAACGAAACATCATGAACTCGCCAATATCTTGCAAAAACAAAGTATTGTTGAATATGTGCCAAATATTGTACAAGGTAGGTTACATATTATATTTAGAGTTGTAATTAGCGGTATATGGTAAAGTCTATCTCAGACTCTTGTGACCTAGCCTCCTCATAAATATGAGAGAAGGACCACTGTTGTAACCATAACGACGTAGTGATAGGCTCATAGGGGGGCGACAGTTCTGCTGGGACCCCGGAGTAGCCAGTGTTGCAACCATGTGGAGGAGCACTTGTAATGATGCCCCGGGGATGTAGGCTTTGACTGAACTTTGTTAAAAAACATTGTGACTCCGATGTTGTCAGTGATTCTGTGTGCATCTGAAAGGATCTTGATGTCGTCTAAGGGGGGGGGGGGAGGTGAATGGGTGTTTTAAAAACTTAATCCCTTTTTAAATAGTTGGCTTAAATTAGTAGCGAAAATAATCTAACGAATTTTTTACAAGTGAAAAACCTAAATATGCTAGGCTCAACTAGTGCACAATCACCCTACAACAAATATGAAAGACAACAATTCTAGGGCGACAAAGATTATTAAACTCTAGTAAGGTATGCAGAATAGCCTAACTAGAAGTTTCGATTCGGCTGATCGGATATTCTGATTCAAGCCAATCGGATGTTTTGATCCTATTGATCGGATATTCCGATACAGGTAAAAATAGCTAGATAGAATATCACGAAATTAACACAATGTGAATACAAAATAATCATACAAGTAGTTAAATCAATGTAATGCATAGGAGTAAGGAGATCCATAGACAAATGATTTGTCACTGATGTTCGGATATCCACCGATATTCTACGTCTTTGTTGAGGAAGCTCGATCACACTTGAGTCAGGTCTCTTTCAAACCTTTTCTTCATGAGGTTGCACAATGCACTCCTCGTCTCCACTATGGCCAACTTTTCCTTCACTCCAGAGATGGTGAGTTCCACTAGCACTTTCGGGGCTCCTCACAATCTTCTCTTGATGAGATCACTGGCAATCCACCACCAAGTCGTCTAGAAGACGGTGGTCTCCAAGAGTAACAAACTCCCAGATGCATGCTTTGAACTACTTCAAATGCTCAATCACACGCAACCAATGTGTCAAATGCGGGCTACCAAAGCACCACACACCTCTCTCTATACTCACTAAGCCACAAAGGCTTTGAATATCACAAAGCAATACTAGAGAGAGAAAGGGAGCACTCAAAGGTAGGACACAAAGTTCCAACACCTCTCAGGCCTTTGCAAACACCAGCAAAACAACTGTAATAGCCAAAATTCTTAAAACCAAGAAAAATAAATACCTTTCCCAAAAGAAATAAAAGAATTTGCAGAATTAAATAAAACCCTTAATGTGTATGTGTGCTTTATACATGTTTATACATATATGAAGGTATGTGTGTTATGTGTATAAATACATATATGCATTGAGGTCTATTTTTCTATAAAAAGAATGTTTGTAGATATATTTGTGTACATATGTGAGCCCTAAATCCCAACCAAATTCGGGAGTTAGAGATAGAGATAGGCTTTGGATCAAAACGAGGAAGTTTTCAGAGCCTACGTGCATGCTTTTGCCATGAGATAGAGTCCTGAGCGCGTTTGAACCATGGGAATTGAGTTCGAATAGCCGCCGCCACCTTTGTTTCAAATCCAACTCGAATTGGAGATAATAGAGCCTCCCACCTATAAATATGTGACCCAAGAGCCTCCTCAGATCGTCCCGAAGCTTTTGCCCAACTTTTCACTGAGAAATCGACACCCAACGCCCTTCGCTGTCGACCTCTGAAGCTTTGCGCAGCACCTCGCCGTCGCTAGCCTCGACCGCACTTCTTCGACGCCAACACGTATCCCAGCTAAGTTCGCAAGGTGTCGGAGTTCGAGTTCCACTGCTCGCCGGAGTAGCTGGAGGCCGGCGACGTGTTTTCGGTCGGTTTCCAATGGGTCGCCGCCGTCTGGGAAGTCGCCGACGCCGTCATCTTCGCTCGGGAGAAGAAGAAGCAAGGTGAGCCGTCCGATCTGAGACCGATGGCCAAGATTAGATCTATGCTTACCCATTCGGTAGCCAACCCAAAGCCGACACGTGTTCAACTTAAACCCAGTCAGCACCAAAGCCACATCATCATGCCATGTCAGCCGTTTTGCTTATGTGTCAAGCCATGTCAGCGCTAGCAGCCTAATCAGCGTGCCCAGTCAGCATTATCTTTTCTTTTATTTGTTTTAATTGTTTTGCTGACGTCATAAATAGTGTATATTGCGCAATAAATAGATTTCCAGTGTAAAAACAATTCGAAAAATAATAATTAGGTAATCAATTTATAATAATGTTTAATAATGTTTTATGTGTTTATTTAATTCTGTTTGATACTTTTAAATAGTTTTATAATTCAAATAAATGCTAGAAAATTCCAGAAAATCATAGATAGCTTTGGAAAAATCCTAGAAAATTTCTAGCAACATAATTTCATCTGTAAATAATCTTTTTGGTCATGTTCTAATCTTTAGAAAATCATAACTTGTCAACCGTAGCTCCGTTTTGATCTGTTCTTTCACCAAATGGATAGGAATAGTGTGAACTTGTATGTGATGATGTTTGTTGTGTGTATTTGGTTCTTTTTGGATCTTGGTGTTTATGTGTTGTTGTTTTTCCGCGTATGTTGTGAATAGATGCCAACGTTTCGAAGGAGCTAGAAGGTTTGCAGGATCAGGATTCTGAAGACCCAACTGAGTTCAGTGAAGGCAAGTTGTGTTCTTGATCATATTTATCCTAGTTTTCAAAGTTTTGTTTTATGAACCTGCATGCTAATAATTTGTGGGGAATCCCAAGAGTTAGGCTTTACCCTAGTTTTCCCTTATCATCCTTGTCACCTTAGTATGGTTTTGGGTTATGGAAGGGTAGATGATGCTTAGTCTTCCTTGGGATGGTAATCATGATAAATGTTCCACGAACTTGATAATGGTCATATGCAACAATGATAAAATATGATGGAATGATTTTTGTAGCAACATGGTATAGGGATTTGAGCAAGTGGTATGATGAGGCTGGTGTGTGATGGGGAAGTGGTAGTCTTGCTCAAATCTAAGGACCGGTTCGTGGGGTGACCTTTCTGTGTTTACAGTACAACCACAAGCCTGCTATGGGACGGGCCTAGCCGAGTAATTTGCTTACTCTGAGCATAGTGTATACCAGGCAGAAGAGCGGTGAATGGACGATGTCTTGGGATCCGAAAGGCGCAAGAGGGGACTTCGTTATTGTGGTGAAATCACATGGCAGTGAAACCTTAGCGGGTAGACACATGCTGAGAGGAGGCATTGTAAGGGCTTTGTAGTGGAATCCTAGCGCACACCTTGGTAGTGTTTAAGAGTTATCCGTCGGCCAACAGATGCTCGGCAAAATGGGATGATACGTCTTGTGGATAAAGTACAACCTCTGTAGAGTTAAAACTGAATATTCAACCGTGCTCACGGTCATGAGCGGCACTTGAAACCTACCATGATTACAATTGGATGTGTTGGTTAGTCGGGTCAACTGTGATGGTGGGAATCATAGTTGAGGATGGTCAGTCATAGTGGTGGAAACTATGATTAAGGGTTCAACCTTAGTGGATGGAACTTTGGTTGAGGTGTTGGTTAGTTGGTTTAGTCAAGATGGATGGAATCATGAGGTGGTTTGTTATTCACTTAATTATAATTGCTTCTCAAATGTTTTTACTTAAATGCTGATTTATGCAAAAGAGCCATATTAGCCTTATTCTTGTCAAAGCCTTCATATGCATACTATTTCCTTCACAACTTGCTGAGTACAACAAGTGCTCACTCTTGCTATCACCAAACACTCAGTTGGAGAAGGTATCGAGGAGTACGCTGAAGGTGGATTGTTCTAAGATGATTTCTACGTCGATGATGCCTGTGGAAGAGTCGTCAAGGATTAGAGTAGTAATAGTTCGTTTAGCTCCGCTGCAGTTTATTTGGTTCGTCGACCCTTGAAGGTTACTTTTGTAAGATGGTTAATTCGTTTAAGTAAGGATATTGTAATGATTATCATCAATGAAGTCACTATGTGTTGGGATCGTTTCCTAGGCTCAGCACATAGGAGAGATTTGGTTTGTTCCTTGAACCGGTCTCGACAACAACTTCCAACACCTCTAAAGGCTTGCCCCCCACACAAGGAGGAAAAGGGGTATACATACTCCAACTCTAAAAACTAGCTGTTGGACAGATTTTGCACTGACCAGAACTTTCGATCCCCTGATCAAAACTTTTGATCCTATGAATCTCAATGGTCAAATCTGGGATACAAAGCACACATTAGAACTTCCGATGTATGGATCGAAACATCCGATCCAAAACTAACTCAAACCCAAGAACATTGTGTTCCCAAAACCAGAAGTTGAATCGTAACTTCCAACACATCGAAACTTGGATCAGAACTTTCGACAACACAAAACACAACTTTCCCCACAGATTTGTTGAAAACAACACATCAAAACTTTCGATGCTTCGATCGAAATTTCCAATCCCGACCCGACAGAACGACCTTTGCAATTTTCGGAGGCTCGGATCCAATTGGAACTTTCTATCTTTATATCGGAACTTTCGATGCTTTTCACACAACAACCCAACAACACCAAGTTCCCAAATATCGGAATGTCGAACCCCAATCCGAACATCCGATACTCACATTGGAACATCCGATACTAAACTGATAAAAGGTCTTTCAGAACATTTGGAGCAATCGATTCTGATACTTTCACACATCTTACAAAGCTTAATCACCCAATATTAAACTAGATGCCACATGGCACACACCAGACACCACTTAGGCTTGGTTGAAGGCACTTTTTCACCGCAAACACCGACCATGGCAAAAAGGTTAAGTCTAAACCACTGTTTAGACCAGATTATACCACTGTTTAGATACCTTGAACACACTAAGCAAGACCTACTCACGCACCCACCACACACTGAGCATATGACATGAGCACTTGACATCCTGTGAGCTACGCATCTGGCAACCCCTCTTGATAGTATGGTTATCAAACCTATAATCTGGTCTCCCACCAAGTACCTTGAGACCAGCAAAACTAAAAAACATATTCTAATTATACCATTGCCTCGAGCCATCCCGTCGGACTTGACGAACACATGATCTGAGTCCCGATGCTTCTCATTTCTCTTGTAGGCTTGTCATCTACTCCACTTAATTTAGATGAAAATGATTATCCTCGTTTCCCATCTCGATCATCTCTTGATCCTCCGGAAGCTTGATGAAGTTTACTCGATTGCTTCCCATGTACCAAGCATGGAAGACTTCTCTCTTCACATCATCTTCATCCGGTTCACCACCAATACATGAACCGCAAGCATCAAGTACATAATTTGTCCATTAAGATTGTCTTGATCTTGCTCTTTCAACTTGGCATATTGAATATCTCAATTCAACACTTGCCTTTATATGGAACCTAACCCCAACTCACTCTCAAACACATAGCACGTGGGTTAGTCCATAAAAAAACTCAATTGATAATCTTATACCTTTAGTCACTTGATCTCCATAAGTGACTTAAACTTCACACTTATCATCAATCTTCTTGAGTCCACCCTTGATCTTTGAGGTCTCTTTTCTCTTACACTTCTTCTTCATCTCATGAGCATCATCTAGAGCTCAATGATCTCGATGTATTTCCTTTCATCTCATGGTATTTCTCAATAAATCCATGCTTTTATCACTTATGCATCACCTATGGAACAACCTAATAACAATTTTCAATATAATTATTAGTCCATAGCTATTATCATTACTCACCTGAGCATCACTTAGAGTTCATTCATCTTGATACATATATTTTGATCACATGGCTTTCCTCAATCAATCCATGCTCTATCATTCATGCATCACCTATGGAACAATCTATAAATAATTCTCAATACAATTGTTAGTCCATAGGTATGTCATTAATTACCAAAATCACACTTATAGGCTAGATACACCTTCAACATCGTCTCGGTAGATCAATCCATTGCTTTCGCAGGCTAAATTCCCTAAAAAGTGGTACCCGAGCCATGGTTGGATTGGATCTATAGGATGTGTGTGGAAGATCACGTGGAGACACAAGGATTATGCATCTACAAGGCATCGTGCAAGGCACATGTGGTGTAGGATGAACACGACACAAGGTGGAGCATGCTGGTGGCTGGTGCGTGCAGCTGATGCACGTACGACCACAATGGGTCGGCATGGGCATCAATGATGGCTAGGATTTCTAGCTGGACATTGTTGTGGAGAGTGGCATGGATACCATCCAAGGTGTTGCATTAGAGATCGTGCTCCTTCGCGACCCAAGCGAATGGTGATGCCATCCAGGTTGTCATGGCGGAGCTCAGGCATGCATGGGCGGCAGCGGTGACACGACTTCAACAATAGGAGAGGTATATGACATGGTGCCCTGGCAATGTACAACATGTGAGTGGCTTAGACTTTGGACACACATGCAAACTTGTGATGGAACACGACTTGAAGCGAGACTCACGCGGGTTCAAGGCATGTGGAATCCACACATATTGACATGGCAGGTTGCGATGCATTTGAGTCATGGCATGCGGACATGAGTCCAAATTGGACAGGGTTGCATGTTGTGCAGGGCCATGGTGCCCTATCCAGACTCCACACGGGGTGCGTGCGTTGGGCTCGGGCTATAGGCGGTGTCGTGAGCGAGGCAGGTAGCCTGGGTGAGCGATGTGGACTGTGGTCCATTGCACAACAACAGGCTATGTGGAACGAGCACATTAGAACAATGTGGCCCATTCGGTCAGTCAAGCACGAGCACGTGGCCATGTGGGGTAGATGCCATGCGGTGTGGCAACCGAGCAAGCCTTGGATGAGTAGGCCGGTGTGGGTGTTAAAAGGGCCAGTTAGGCAAAGGCACGTGAAGTGCCTAGGCGGGGCACGGCTCGCCTATGCAGCAGCTGAGGATGACAACCTAGGAGAAGTCTTCACCATGGAGTCTAGGAGGGCCAGCCTAGTTTGGACATGGGCTAAGATGCAGCTGCAGGCTGGGTGCGTAGGATCGACCTGGTGGTACAGGCAGAGTAAGGCTGGCTAGGCGGGAACCACAGTGGGTGCTACACGGCCAAACTACTCTGTGGCAGCCAAGGAGCAGCCCAGTCGAGTGGCAGGTGAAGGCGGGTTAGAGGATCCCGAGGCCTAGGTGGGCTGTTGAAGCCGATCGGGAGACGGATTGGTTTGCTTGTGATGGTGTCGGACAAGGTGCGTTGCGTGGGCACACACATGAGATTCACGGGTGTAGGAGATATGGCAGGGTTGTCCAGGCCACATAGATACAAAGAGTGATAGGACATCGCAGACGCTGATGAAAATTAGGAGATTCCACGATTTGCCACTGAATAAATTAGCGTATTACTTATATGCCATCACTGTGTCAAAGACATATGGGTCCAGGTGCCACATGTCATCCTTACAATGGATGACATATTAGGGATTCGACGGTTATTCGGTGGCATATCATAGATTTATCCATCAAAATTACAGCAGGTGTAGGAGACAGGCAGTGCTCGTCTGGCCAGACCTTGGGCCGGTGTTGCGGTGCTTGACGACAAGCAAAGGTCGTCGATGGTGTTTGGTCGTAGTGCACATGGTGACTGACTGGAGGTGAACAACGGTGTTTTTAGGAGGGTTCTCAGTAGGTTGGCATGGTCGAGGAGTAGAGTTACCTCTTGTGGTTTGTCTTATGCAGATAGACCATGGATAGAGTTCACGGGCACAAGGTGGAGAGTCCAAGAAGGCCGGCGGATAGTTCACTTAGAGGATGAACATACCATGGTCCAGGGTAGACAGGATGGCAGCGATAAGGCAGTCATACCACAGGTGATAGAGGTGATGATGAGACCGATGTCAATGATATAGGAGTGTGACAATTGGTGGTGTTCATCTTTTGTGGTGCGGCAACACGTAGTGCAAAGTCAGGATGCAATTTTTGCATTGGAAGGAGTTTGTGTGTTTCCAAATGGGCAAGGGTGCGAATCAATTCAAATTGCACGTGCAGGTTTATGAACGCGTGAATAAGCTTCAAGGGTTGAATTGGAACAAAGTATAGACTATGAGGTTCTCTACTTGAAACTGGAGTAATCTGGTTGGTTTCGAACTATAGGAGGCTATGAGCTAAGATGTCAGACGTAACCTAGTTGCAAAACGTAAGAGCAATGCTAATGTGACAATTCCTAAGAAATGACTCGAACATCATCGATGTTGGATTCAATTGGCTCTTATCATGTGACGCCCAACAGAGAGTGGTTATCTTCATGAAATTTGGTGATTCTAGTTTTTTCTACTTGATTGATGAAATGAGCTACCGTGTTTTTGGAGTAGGTACCATCAAAATTAAGATCTATAATGGAGTTACGTGCTTCGAGGTGTCAAGCATGTGTTAGGACTAAAGAGGATTCTGATTTCACTCGAAGAGATTGCGCTGATAGGAGAGAAATGTGCATAGTTGCAAGTAGAGTCATGGAGTCTGGAGTTGAAGGGACAACAATGTCTCTTAAAGGTGATGTGTCTGAGTAAAGTCAAACTCATCAGCAAACTATCGTTGAGCGGTAAAAGCGACAACTCAAGTCCAATATACATGGAGGTTCGCGCATGACAGCTTCAAGGTGGCAGAATGTTTGCCAAGGTGGAGTTTGCTGAATATGTGTCAAATATTGTACAAGGTAGGTTATGTATTAGACTTAGAGTTGTAATTAGCGGTATAGGATAGAGTCTACGTCGGACTCTTGTAACCTTTCCTTCTTATAAATATAAGTGGAAGATCAATGTTGTAACCATGACGGCATAACGACAGGCTTGCAAGAAGTAGTGGCGATTCTATCAGGACCTTGGAGCAGCCGGTGTTGCAATCATGGGGATGAACATCCGTAGTCATACCTCGGGGATATAGGATTTGGCTGAACCTCATTAATAAACATCGTGCCTTCCGTGTCATTTGTGATTTCATGTACATCGTCTCGGTAGATCAATCCATCTCTTTCGTGAGCTAAATTTCCTTACAAGTATAATTTCTACTCTTATTTCATACCAGTGTTCCCAACGAATCCTCGTTCTCCATGTGGCCATCCGACCCCATTCCGTAACGGGGTTTTTAGGTTTTGTTTTTGCGAGGGAGGTTCGAGATCTGGGCTCCAAATCCCCTTCCTTGGATTGAGGTGAGTTTGAATTGTATGGAGGTTTTGTTATTGTTTGATCCGATCTTTGTACTGAGTGTTGTTGTTTTGCATCCCAAATTTGTATAGAATATGTCTTTGTTCACTGCTATCAAACACTGGGAGGATGAGGTTGTTCCTATGCCTGCCTCCACGGCCAGGATGCTTGGCCTCGATTTTAGTCTTGTAGAATATGTGTTCTTCGCTGCTATGAAGGGCACCATTGTGAACCCAATTTATGATGTGAATCTTCTTCTATTGTCTTTTATTTCTGATAAAAATTTCTCTCTTGATATTTATTACAATGGAGATATTTTCGTGAACTACAAGACTGATTTGAACTGTCATCTCTTAAATAATAAGGACAAGAGATTTGGAAGCAATGTCATTTTGTTCTGGCGCATGACTGAGTTAGTTAGGATGGAGCCTCATTCGAATGACAGCAAGATGATGTATATAGCCAATATTTTTGCTGAGACTGTGGTGAAACGCAGGCGTGTTGTTGAAGCTCAATCCTCGAAGACTAGATAATAAGGATTGATGTCATTGTGTATAGGTTTATGTTCTAAACAATATTTGTTATTTCTGAATAATGTATTTTTATGTGTTAATTAATTTAAATGTCATGCATGTGTGATATATATCTTTACGGTGTTCTTATGTATATGTTTGTGATGTTCTTATTTGTGTGATGTATGCTATATCATGAGGGCAGCTAAGAAGCAAAATAGTTTCTTAGGAGAAAGGATTACACAGACATTTTTCAAAAATATTCGTCTTTGACACTTTATACAGACGGTTATCCTTAAAATCCACTTGTGACTCCTAATACACACATACGGTATTTCAAAAAAAAATCATTTATGTGTATTGCAAAATCGACATGTGTGTAACTGTGTTATACATGCAAGTCTTATTTAGACCTGTCTGTGTGTAGCCCTGTTACAGATAAAATTATAATCATCTATAACAAGCTTGATATCATAGACATTTTTTAAGAGACATAACTTATATCTATTTATGATAGAGTTTAAAAATCTATCTGTGATAACCCATTTATGAGATAGTGTGTTTTTGAATTGTTTTAGTCGGCGCCCCTGGATCGTCGGAGTCAAATTCAACTCTGGATCTTCTTCCTTTAACTTCCATCTCCAACTTTCAGCTCCCCACGCTGTTCACTCGTATCCGTCTCTGGCGGCGCTCCAGTATTCAGGACCCAATTTCGGGCCGTAGGCACACAAACTAATGTTACGTGGTACAGTTGATCGGGAACAAGCATGCCAAAAATGTGAAATTCCAGCCAAGACTTGACTTAGATTGAACCACCGATTAAATTAATCTCTTGGAGTCAAGTACGAAAAGACAGTAATCAGAGTTCGTATCTGCTAATCAGAGTAACTCCCTGTGTTACTTTACCGATTCCATTTCCCACTGACCAGGGTTTACGTTACCGACCGGAGCTCGGTTACCGAGCTCCAGCGGTAACCGAAAATACGCGATAATCTCGATCAAAAATTCAAAAAAATTCGAAGAAAATTCATTTGGCAAAATTTGAATTTTAGAAAAAAATCGCGATTTTAGCTGTTCGGTAACCGCTCGGTTTTGGTCGGTTATCGAGCGGTTTTGGTCGGTTACCGAGCGATTTTCTCGCATTTTTGAATTGGTCGGTTACCGAGCGGTTTGGGTCGGTAACCGCTCGGTTTTCTCGATTCATCGAGTGGTTTTATCGAATTTCAGCGCAGTTCAACAAAAAACCCAAAAAAGGGCTCAACCTTGTAAAATCAATAACTAATTCATCTGAGATTCAACTCAAGTGAAACAAATTTTGTTGGCTTCCTTGTAACATGATCTACATGATAAAAGTATTTATACTCATAAAAATATTCAAACTTTTCTGTGAGAAATTGTATTTGTTAAACCAAGTTAAATGCATAGTTTACTCTTTGCTAATCAAAAAATCATGAAACTAATTTTGTTAGTCTTCTTACATGATTCTATGTCTTTTAAAAATACATGAACTCATGAATTAGTTATTGTAACATGCATGATTGTGTAAATGTGTTGCGACTAGATTAATTCATAACTGACACATCACACCTCAAAAATTAGTGAAACCACTTTCATTAGCTTATTTATACTATGATTTACATAGAAAAAAATAATAGTAGACATGAAAAAGTTAATTACAGTGTTGTTTCTTAACATATTCACTTTATGCTTGTGAACTTTGTAAAAATCATAGAGAATTTAATAAAACTCTAAATAAAGTGGAATCAATTTTAAAGATTCTCTTAAAATACGTTTTATACAAGAAAAATATGTGTTTGCATGTTGCAATTTTTCTTAACGTGAGTTAATAACTAAGCCGCACGCTTCAATTTTTTTTATTTTTTTCAAACTTTCTCCCTATAGAATATGATGCAAACGACATTATTTTTGAATTTTTTTTTCACAGAAGGTCTTAGAATTGTGTCTAGTTTTTTTAAGATTTGTTTTAAATTTTTTTATTTTTTTATTTTTTCAAATTTTTTGAATTCAAATTTCGGTTACCGTTCGGTTTCTGAAACCGGACCGGACTGAGAAGGTCGGTAACCGTGATTTTTTGGCGGTTACCGACGGTTTTTTGAACCCTACCACTGACTAGGTCACGATGGTTGTTACAAGAACCCTAACCTGATAGGGACAACAGGGCAGAAAAAGCATCTGCCAGAATCATGTCGTTTCGTATTAGTAATTGGCATTTCTCTCGAGACGGTTAGAATATATGGTTTTGACTATTACATTTATGTAATTCTAAATAAATTTTAAAAGCTTAATTATCTAAAGGTAGGTATGTATCTTTTAGTCTCATCTTATAAGTGAAGATGGAGGAAGATCAACTTAAAATGATTTTTCTCCTTCATCCATTTAGCATGTATGGATAAGAGGACTAGAAGAACACGCGCGCGTTCGCTCGCCTTGTCGGGTTGTGGCTAGGGCGGAGGGTGCAGGCGTGTGGCACCTGTGTGATTGGTATGCTAAAAACGGGTCCAATTTCTTGTGCAGGTGTGGCTTTCTTTTGTAGTTTTATTATTTTGATGTGTTGACAAATAGATAAGTATATGAAAATCATGTCGGTTAAAAGTCCAATCGTGGCACATCTGAACTGCGCAATTCTCCTTTTATATATATCTGTCAGCTGCCACCGCAAAGTATATACACAATTAGGGTTTTATTAATTTCTCTCTGTTGTGTCGTCGTACGTGGTCTACAACATTCCGTTGCGCCTACGTGCACCGATGAATGAGAGAGTAGGTCTCCGAAACCCGTTGCTCTTGGGATCCTGCAACAAGAGAGGGCGAATAAGGTTTTTTGATGCGCTCGTCGCGACTGATTTTGATCTACTTCCTTTTACATCATTGCGATCTACTTCGACTACTTCATCGTCTACTGCTTTGACATCATGGGATATGCATCGCACGTTACCATCGAGTACGTACATTACAATATGTATTAGATACGTTAGCGAAATCCTGGTCGAGTATCAAGTCGAGTTTCTTTGGGGCTAGTCGAAATCATGCTCCAGTATCTAGTCAAGGCTAGTTGGAGCTAGTCAAAACCTAGTCGGTATTGATTACCTATATCCGTCCTAGTTCATGTTATATCAGAAATTGAATTAAATTAAATCTGAAAGTACTATTTTTCTAACAATCCAAAAATCTTATTATCGGCACTTTGATTTAACGATGACTGGTTTTGCCAATGCACTGAGGCCGAACAAGTTTACCAGTGTGCACTTTAAGAGATGGCAAGTAAAAGCCACTCTGTGACTTACGGCTATGAACGGCAATTAGGTTACGTCTGACAGACCTAAAAAAACTCTTTCCTCTTATGAGGAGAAGAAGTTCGACGAAGCCAACACACTCTTTGTAGGATGTGTTTTTAGCGCTCTTACCGATCATCTCTGCGATATGTACATGCATATAAAGGACACAAAGGAGATGTGGGACGCACTAAATGTAAAATTTGGTGCCTCATTTGCATGCAGTGTTACTTACCTGATAAGTTTGTGGCAAGGAACATCATAGTTGTATGCAGTGAGACTTACCCGACAAGTTTGTGGCTAGAGGCATCATAACCAAATTGCCTCCCTCGTGGAGGAATTTTGTCACTACTCTAAAACACAAGAGACAAAAATATCTGTTGAGAGTCTGATCGTGTCTTTTGATGTTAAGGAGAAAGCTCGAGCTAAGGATGTGCATAACAAAAAAGGCGATGGACAGTCTAAAGCAAATGTGGTGCAGCAGTCCTCTAACGGCAAGTTCAAAGAGAAATATAACAAGGCTAAATAAACCATCAATTTAAAGAAAAAGAAGATAAACAAAGATGATAAACCTTATTACGTATGCGGCGAGATTGGCTATTGGTCTAAAGATTGCCAACAACGCAAAGGGAAGAAGGTTAATCAAGGAAAGAAAACCAAATCTGTTAACATGACCATTGGCAACATTGAAGATAGAACTAGTTAGTATGGTAATTTACCTATTGTTCTTTCGGTGAATCAATCTACCAATTAGTGGATTGATATTGGGACTAATGTACATGTTTGTACTGATATTTAATGTTCTCTTCTTATGAGGTCGATCTGGATTTTTCCGCCTAGATGAGGCTAGTGTTTGGTACTCACGGTTATGTCACATAAACTTTTGTTGTATGACTCAGCTTCCTAGCTTGAATTTAATTCTGAATTTTTTCATTATCAAAGATTCTAAGTGCCAAAGTTGTGTGCAATCTAAGTAACCTCGTACGCCACGCAAGGTAGCCGAAGAGAGAAACTTGGCACTATTAGAACTCATACGTATAGACCTATGCGAAATGAATGGTGTGTTGATGAAAGGTGAAAAAAAGATATTTCATGACTTTAATTAATGATTCATTTAGATTTTTTTTTGTTTATTTGTTGAAATCTAAAGATGAGGCTCTAGACTACTTTAAAATCTATAAGGTAGAAGTTGGAAATTAACTGGAAAGAAAAATTAAAAGGCTTAATTCAAATTGTGGTGGAGAGTATGTCTCTAGCGATTTCGACTTATTCTATAAGGAACATAGAATCATTCATGAGAGAACACATCTCTATTCACCCAAATCAAACGTGATAACCGAAAGGAAGAACTGCACCCTGACTGACTTGGTTAATGTTATGCTAGACACTGCTGGTTTATCTAAGGTATAGTGAGGGAGGTCTTGATGACTTCGTGTCATGTTGTAAATAGAGTTCCTACTAAGAATAAGGAGAAAACCCTATATGTAGAATGGGAAGGGAGAAAGCTATCACTTTATTATTTGCGTACTTGGGGATACTTGGCAAAAGTCAATGTACCAAAAACTAAAAAGCACAAGAATAACCTAAAATAGTGGATTTTATCTTTCTAGAATATGCTTATCGTAGTATTTCCTATAGGTTTTTAGTAGTTAAATCTGAGGTACCCAACATGCTTGTCGATACAATTATGGAGTCCAGAGATGCTACTTTCTTTGAGAATATTTTTCCTATAAAGGATATACATGACACTTCTAGTCAAACTTCTGAGATAATTCTTGAAACTACCATACCAATTGAATATTCCAAAACAACCACATGAGCTAGTTCCTGGGGAGGATGATAGTGAAGCTCCAAGAAGGAGTAAGAGACAAACGACAATAAAATTCTTTAGTGATGATTTCACTATGTATCTTGTGAATGATACTTCCAAGTCTATTTCAAAAGAATATATATCTCCATATGCAAACTACTAGAAGAAAACAGTTCGTAGAGAGATGGATTTCATTCTCGCCAACAGGACTTGGGAAGTCATAGATAGACCTTATGGTTGTAACCTCGTGGGTTGCAAGTGGTTGTACAAAAAGAAGCTTAGGCTTGATAGTACTATCAAAAAGTACAAGGCCCAGCTTGTGTCCAAGAGTTGTACCTAAAAAGAAGATGAATATTTATTTTATACTTATTCACTTGTCGCTAGACTGACCACGATAAAAGTATTACTTTCCTTGGCTGCCTCACATGATCTTCTTGTTCATCAAATGGACGTTAAAAGAGATTTTCTTAATAGAGAGTTAGATGACGAAATCAATATGGATCAGCCTGATGGGTTTGTATTATAGGGTCAGGAGGATAAGGTATGTAAGTTACTAAAATATTTGTATGGTCTCAAACAAGCTCTTAAGCAATGGCATTGGAAGTTTGATAGAACTTTAATATCTGTGGGTTTTGCAGTTAATAAAGCTGATAGATGTGTGTATTATTGCCATGGTGGGGGTGAGGGAGTTATTTTGTGCTTGTATGTTGATGACATACTGATTTTTGGGACAAATCTTGATGTGATTAATGAGATTAAGTCTTTTTTGTCTCAAAATTTTGATATGAAAGATCTAAGAGAGGATGATGTCATCTTAAACATCAAGTTGATGATCTTGAGCCGCTTTGGCTACATGGACAGCAAGATCGCTCCAACACCTTATGATCCTGGCTTAATACTTCGAAAGAATAAAAGGATTGCTAGGGATCAACTGAGATACTAATCGGATCACTCATGTACCTAGCTAGTGCTACAAAGTGATATCTCATTTGCTATGAGCAAATTAAGTCGGTTTACTTCTAACTCATGTGATGATCATTGGCATGCACTTGAGCGAGTCATGAGCTACTTGCTAGGTACTATAAATTATGGACTTCACTATACTGGGTACCCATCAGTACTTGAGGGTTATAGTGATTCAAATTGGATATCCGATATTGATGAGATCAAGGCCACAAGTGGATATGTATTAATTCTTGGCGGTGCTACTGTTTCATGGAGGTCTTGCAAATATACCATATTGACAAGGTCAACCATAGAATCAAAACTCACAGTGTTAGACACACTACTATTGAGGTAGAATAGCTACGTGAATTCTTGATGGATTTGCCAGTGGTTCAAAAACCGATATCGGCTATCCTTATGAACTGTGATAATCAAACAATTATTGTCAAAGTTAACGGTTCTAAGGACAACATGAAATCCTCAAGACCTGCAAAGAGAAGATTGAAATCTATCATAAAACTGTGAAACTCCATAGTGATAGCATTGGATTATATCCAAACGGTTAAAAACCTAGCAAATCAATTTACAAATGGATTATCACGGAATGTGATAGATAATGCATCGAATGAGATGGGTATGAGATTCATGTGAGTTATATCATAGTGGCAACCTAACTTATGTAATCGGAGATCCCGTGAATTAGAACCTGGGAAGAACATGCTATTGATTAACTGAAGGGGAGTACTACATAATCCACTCGAGTGAAGATGCAACACCCTCAAAATCTGTAAGGCAGGTTGGCTATTGTCTTAATGTGTTCTGTTGACTTTAATTAGTGAAGATGCTATCGTACAGAGCATTCTTGAAAGAACTCACACCTACATGAATCTGATTATTGGTCGCAGTCTATTAGACTTGGGTGATCTCTAATAAACTCATGAAGAGACCATGGAGTATGACTTATATGCTCTACCCGAGGGGTAGCCTACTGGCAGCCAAGTATCAGTTATAGCTTAAGTGAAACTTGTTTGTACGAAACTTGCAATTCAAGGTTTAGTCCATTATCCAATTTATGAATGAGTGTAACTTAATGTTCTAAGTGAATGTTCAACTCTAACAGGTCTCCATCGAAACACTAGAATATTAAACAGAATTGAGAAAAAGGCAAATCTCCATAGGACTTTGATATATGGTGGGGATTGTTAGAATATATAGGCTTGTCCCATTATATTTGTGTAATTCCAAAATAAATCTCAAAGGCTCAACCATGTGGAGAGAGAGTGTGTATCTTTTAGTCCCACCTTAGTAGTGGAGGTGGAGGAATACCAACTTTAAAGGGTTTCTCTACTTCACCTACTTAGCATGTGTGGATGAGAGGACTAGGAGAATACATACACGTGCTCGCTTGCCTCGCTGGCCCAGGCTATGGCCGAGGCAAAGGGTGTGTGACACCTGTATGAATGATCCACCGAAATTGGGTCCAGTTGCTTGCGCAGGTGCGGCTTCCTTTTGTAGTTTTATTCTTTTTGATATGTGGGAAAACATATAAGTATATGAAAATTGTGTCAGTTAAGAGTCCGATCATGGCGTATCTCAACCGCGCGATTCTCTCTCTCTATATCTACCAGCTACTGCCACAAAGCATATACACAATTAGGGTTTTGTCAATTTCTCTCTATTGTGTCATCGCAAGTATTCTAATCTATCTTGCCATGCTAGCGTGCATCAATGAATGGGATAGCAGGTCTCTGAAAACCATCGCTCTTGGGATCATGCACTAGGAGAAGGCGAATAAGGTTTTTGGAAGCGCTCATCGCGACTGTTGGAACTATTTCCAGCTACAGTGCCAAAGAGGTTCATTCCAGGCAAAGATAGAGAGTGGAGGTGGGAGGAATCTCCCTACCCATGACCCTTGGGTCATTTATATAGGTGTGGGGGAGAGGTGAAATTTCCTCTCCAACCCTTGGTGGGGTACAAATATTACAAGGTGACCCTTGGATCATTACATGGGCTGCCTTTCTACATGGGCCTCTTTGTAGGCCTGGGCCTTTCCCCAACAGTAGCCCCTTAGCTGTAAGCTCCAATGGGATAGAGGGGCGAACAGCTATGACTAGGAAAGGACCCAGATTTATTGCCGACATGTACGCCTCGCTAAAAGCTCCATCCCAAAAACCCACTGGGAAAAAAGGGCATGGAGAAAAGAGCGTGTACATGGCACTAGTTTTTCTTTACATGATTGCTAGAGCTAGATACATTCTTATAACTATGCTTCATCTCGCTCGACGAAGGGGGTCTTCGGCGGAGGTAGACCTTCCTCCGTAGCCGAAGTCGAAAGCACATCCTCGTCCTTGACGAAGGAGGTCTCGGTGAGGGCTGTTGCTGAGGCTTCGGTAGGTGTGACTTCATCGTAGCCGATGAAGCCGAGGTCAAAGGCTACTGCCGTGGCTTGGAGGTCGAAGGCTGCTGCACTGGCTTGCCGAAGTCAACAATGTTCACGCGTCTTTGTTCGCATGCGCTGGCCAAACTCTTCGGACCCAGGACGGGATTATAACCCGGGTATCCCCGTATCCCTTCTTGACCGGTGTTCGTGAGTGGTGAAGGATGCCACATGGTTGGCATATTCGAAGTTGGCGTAGTTATAGTCGACGAAGGCAAAGTCGGCCGACCGAATCCCCTCTGGTCGATGAAGGCGAAGTCGACGCAGTCGAATCCCCTCTGGTCGACGAAGGCAAACACTGTCACGGTCGAAGCAAAGTAGTCGTTGTCAAAGCCCTTCTGGTCCATGTAGTCGTAGTCGACGGAGGCAAAGCCGTCACAGCCAAAGCAAAGTAGTTGCGGCCGAAGCCCCTCTGGTCAATGTAGTTGTAGTCAACAGAGGCAAAGCCATCACGGCTGAAGTAAAGTAGTCACGGTCGAAGCCCCTCTGGTCGATGTAGTCAAAGTCGATGAAGGCGAAGGTGACAATGGCCATCTCCAGGTCTATGCCGAAGCTGAAGGCAAGGAACGACTCCCTCTGAATCGATGCTGATGTCGAAGGTGACGATGACTCCTTCCTGAGTCGATGTCGAAGGTGAAGATGACGATGACTCCATCTGGAGTCTCATCGACGTAGTAGAAGCTGAAGGAGATGACGACCCCATCTTGGTCGACATCGAAGGCAAAGGCGACAATGACCATCTTCGGGGCGATGCCGAAGCTAAAGACGAAGAGTGACTCTGAGTCGATGCTGATGTCGAAGGTGACAATGACTCCTTCCTGAGTCGATGTTGAAGGTGAAGATGATGATGACTCCATCTAGAGTCTCATCAACGTAGTCGAAGCCGAAGGGGATGACGTCCCCATCTCGGTCGATGTCGAAGGTGAAGGCGACAACGACCATCTTTGGGTCGATGCCGAAGCTAAAGGTGAAGAGCGACTCTGAGTCGATGCTGATGCCGAACCTGCCAACGTAGCTGAAGGAGTAGCCATTGTCGACAAAGTTGGTCGGTAGTGGACCGTATACGAAGTGACCTTTGGCTCCACGAGCGCAAAGGGACGTGTCTTCAAGACTGTCTGAGGTCCGAGTGAAGCGCTGCTTTTACTTGAAGCTGAGCGGCACCTCGGTCCTCTTTGATGGGCCATTGTCTGCCTTTTAAGTCGATTGGTGCGCTGTCTTTACCTAAGGACCAATGACATTCGACTTCCTGTCCTGTAGGACCATAGGTGCTTCGTATTTTTTTTTGGAGATGAAAAATACATTATAATCGATGTATGTCAGGTGTGTGCACATGAAGAATAAATACTTAAATGCACTGATGTAATCCGAAGGTCTCTTTTGCTTCGGTGCGGGGGCAGGCACTCTTAGCCCCGTCTTTTGTTTTTAAGTCGAGAGGTGCGCTGCCTTTGTTCTAAGGTCAAGAAGCACTTCGACTCTTTGTTCCCGAAGGTCTCTTTTGCCTTCGGTGCGGGGACATACACTCTTAGCCCCCGTCTTTTGTTTCTAAGTCGAGGTGTGCTGCCTCTGTTCTAAGGTCAAGCAACACTTCGGCTTTTTGTTCCCGAAGGTCTCTTTGGCCTTCGGTGCGGGGGCAGACACTCTTAGCCCCCGTCATTTGTTTCTAAGTCGAGGTGCACTGCCTTTGTTCTAAGGTCAAGCAGCACTTCGACTTTTTGTTCCTGAATGTCTCTTTTGCCTTCAGTGCGGGGGCAGGCACTCTTAGGCCCATCTTTTATACATGTTAAATAAATGCACGAAAAGTACAATCGAAGAGTAAATGCTTCGGTATAATGATAAATGTACCAATGAAGGATAAAACCTTTGGTACATGAGGGATAAGCCCCATCCTATGAAAATTTAAAATTCATGTATATGAGCAATAAGAGCTCTCATGCGAAGGTTAAAACCTGTGTATGAGGAATGAATATTCTCTCGAGGGAAGGGTAAGATCCTGCATATGCGAAAAACAAATGCTTTGACATACAGAGGAAAGGTGAATGATGAATAGAATGGATAATCCCCCGTGCAAAGGGTGAGATTCCTGCATATGTGAAAAACAAATGCTTCGATGCATTTATGTATTAAATAGACATAAGTTAATGCTTCATCCTTTATGTGAAGAATAGATACTTCGTGCGGTAATGCAACGGACGTATGTGAAAATTAAGCACTTCGGCATGCATTCGTTTAAAAGCACACTCTGATGAGTCATGACAAAATGCACAAGCATAATGCGATCAACATGTAATCAATGAACATGTGCTAAGCTTCGGGTGCACTTGAAGATTAACACTTTGGCAAATAAGCGACGGGTGAATGCTTTGATGCGATTGATCCTACACAAAATAGAACACTTCACTTTTCATACGAAGGGTAAATCGCTCAAACTCGTAAGCAAGAACGAAGTCAAATACTTCGGCATACGGATGCATCACATATATAGAAATGAGACGCTTCAGAACTCAAGCGATATCATTCATGCGAAGAGTATAACGGCATATATATCACGGAGAACAACACTTCGGCATGAGCCAATTATAATCACAAGAGAAAGACCTTCGGCATATGGGCGAAGGATAAAGTAAGGCGCATTTGTAATAAAAATGCATATATGATTGAAGGCGTAGGATAATTGCCTTGAACGAAGGGTAGAAACCCCTAGCCGAAGGGTAAAAACATGCATTCAAGACACAAAGTCCTTCAAGCAAAGGGTTAATATGTGACAGTGAAAAAACTTTCACAAAGAGGGATAAAATCTGCATGTTAGCAAGAAAGAGATTTGGTGTGAACGAAAAATGAGCGCGCAACGATAGCCTCTTTGGCAACAAGTGAAGAATGAAATCGCACGGTGCATATAAGAGCGATTAAGATTACTGCAAGTGCTTCGGCATACAAGAGTGAATCATTGCATGTGAAGGGTTGAAACCTGCAAGGGGTTAGAGCTTGCATGTGGTTCGAAGGGTAAAAGCAAACTCTTCGATGTATTTGTTGCCCTACACGAAGGGTAAGAACCTGTACTTGAGGAACAAGATCCTTCAAGGGAAGAGTTAGACAAATGAATGTAATAAGATAGTCCCTTGGACGAAGGGTTAAAAACCATGAATAATTGAGATAAGAGGGATAAATCTTGCAAAAAGGAGACACCTTCAACTCACGAATGAAGGGTGAGTAGTTCGGAGCATAAACAATGCAAATGAGCGCAAACATGCGAAAAAATTCAATTTTTGGTGCATATACTATACGAGTGCATGAAGAGAAAATGCTCTGAGCATTTGAAATATATTATCTTAATCAAAGAGCAAAAACCTGGAATTTGAGGAGTAAACCTACAAGCGAGGAATGAAATCCCTCGAGCGAAGGATTAACATACATATTCAAAAGAATAAATGCTTTGGCACGCGTGCAACACGAGAACATGTGATGCGAGTATGCAAAGAGTAAACATCTCAGCATGTAAGAATGACCTATATCATGCGAAGCATAAATACCTGCATGGGAGGGAGAAACAGCACTCAAGCGGAGCATAAAAGCCTGCATATACTTGCGAAGGGTAAAAACAAATACTATGGTGCATATGTAATGCAAGGGCGGTTAAGGTAGTCTTCACCATATATGCAAACCAATTTGATGCATTCATGTAGCTCGTTGGCTAGCGAAGCTAAGGCGACTCCGGTGCACTTATGTTATGCACGCATGTGAAAAGTAAATGCTTCGGCATGTTTATATTATGCGCGCGTATGACATGTGAAATAACCACGTATGTTAATGCAAATCAGTAATAGTAAATCCCATAAGGCGCGTAATATTTTTGCAGCGAACATTACTCACCTGGCCATTCAGTTGCTGGGGCCAGGCGAAGTCCCATCGTGTGAGGAAAAGACACGGCCCCCCGCGCGAAGGCCCGCGACGTGAGGTGAAGACACAGCCCAACGCGCGAAGGGATGCAGAGACCATTGCTTGCGCGTGTGCAGGTGCAGGCTCGAAGGTCGTCACAGGTCGACAGGCGAAGGCTTATCGCGCAATAGGAAGACACGAAGCCTGGCACGCAAAGTTGGAGGCGCGGTGAAGGGTGGCGTACAAAGAGATACACGAAGGGGCGGTCGGGGAGGCCCGATGCAAGTCTGAGATGAAGATGCGGCCAGCCGCATGAAGGCTTGTGGTGAAAGACTCACGCGCGAAGTTCTCGTACACGCATGCGAAGGCGTAGTAGTTTGACCGGTTCATGTTGATGTAGGATTATTCGGCGAAGTACTCGTACATGCGTGCGAAATTGAAGTGCCGCTCATTTTGACCGGTTCATAGAGTCTCACGGCTTCGGCCGTTCAGAGCTTTGTGTCGTATGCGGCCCACGAAGCTTGCCAGAGATTTAGCCCGAAGGATCGTTCCTTGCTCTGCGCTCGGCCTCGCACGTGAGCAGGTGTGTTAAGCTTGTGGCTCTGCTTGCCCAGCCGCTTCAACCTAGTGGTTCCCCTGCTTTTACAAAAAAATACGGTACGTGGAAGGATATATAGTTGGTTCGAGGCCTATGCGCGTTAATGCTCCCAAAGGCCCCTGTGTGAAGGGTTAGCTCTTGAGCAAAGGCCCAAGCTGCTGACTCTGAAGCCCAGGAGTGAAGGGTTAGCCCTTGTGCGAAGGCCCAAGCTGCCGTGCAGAGCCATTCACCCTCCGGAAGCTCACGAGTGGTGACGAGGCCTTCCAGTCCGAATACCCATGCTCTTGGGCAAAGGCTACATGTCTAAAGGCCTATGCGTGGAGGCGAAGCCCGGCAAAGTTCCAAGCGTGGGGCGAAGGCCATGTGTCTGAAGGCCCCATGTGCGAAGCCCGGCAAAGGCTCACGCGCGAAGACGAGGCCCGAGGAAGGTCCACGCAAGGGCAATGCCCTTTGTCTGCAGGCCTACAAGCGCAGTGCCCGGCAAAGGCTCACTTGCTCTCTTTGGAACCGGATCCCCACGGACGGCACCAACTGTTGGAACTATTTTCAGCTACAGGGCCAAAGAGGTTCATTCCATGCAAAGAGAGAGAGAGTGGAGGTGGGAGGAATCTCCCTACCCATGACCCCTTGGTTTGTTTATATAGGTGTATGGGAGAGGTGAAATTTCCTCTCCAACCCTTGGTGGGGTATAAATATTACAAGGTGGTCCTTAGGTCTTTACATGGGCTGCCTTTTTTACGTGGGCCTCTTTGTAGGCATGGGCCTTTCCCCCAACAACGATTGCTCGTCATTTGCTTACTCTATATCATCGTGATCTATTTCGACTACTTCATCATCTTCTTCGTTGTTTACTACTTCGACATCACGGGGTATACATCTTATGTTGTCATCAGGTACGTACGTTACAATTTGTATTAGATACCTAATCGAAATCCTGTTCGAGTATCTAATCAAGCCTCTTTGGGGCTAATCGAAATCATACTCGAGTATCTAGTCGAGGCTCGTTGGAGCTAGTTGAGCCTCACTCGAGTGATAGTCGAATCTAGTTGAGCCTTATGGAGCTAGCCAATATTAATTATATGTATCTATTCTTTTTCATGTTATATTAAGAATCAAATTAAGTTAAATTTGAAAGTGCTATTTTATGCCATAGAGATGACCCCATTCTGATCCAATGGTCCCCAATTTAGACCTACAGTTTCCATCTTAACAACATATGTTCTCATTTTATACACTAGCTTGTTTCGCACCTCGTCAGCCTGAATAAACTGTGAACCTGGGTGGTTTATTTGGCCGTGCTCATGTCATCGTGTAGAGGGCAGGCCAGGATTTTATTATATTTGTAATAAACTTCTTTTTTCTAAAAATAATGAACCTAGGTGGTTACTGACTAATGTTGTCTCAAAGAGAGAAAAATTGTTCTGAACAGAACGGAAAAAAAAACGCACTGGCCGGCCGACACTTTTCTCTCCCTAGACTTGCGTTTCTTCAGTGCAAGCAAGCAGCCATAAAATGAGATTAGCAGGGCGACACCGATCAGCAGTTCCCATCGAAATCGCGTGACTCGATCGGCACTGGCGAGAAGTGTCGTTCTGGTACTTTGGTCGTTGGCATTGCGCAATCACCCCCAACATTCCCCTCCAGTCCCTTTCCAAGCAAACCCGCCTGCCATCTTCGTCAGATGTAACACATTTTTTTATCAGTTAACGACAAACTAAAATTATTCTCAGATAGAGTTTTTCATCATCTGACTTTGTGTCAAAAAGTTATAAATTTTTTAATATAAGCTATAATCGACAACTGCTACAATTTTATTATAATTATTTGGGTATTTAAATGATCTCAAATTAAAAAAAAATCAACTACAAAGTTGTAGATCACATAAAGAGCTATAATTTTCATATAAAGTTTTTCACCATCCGACTTCGTGTGAAAAAGTTATAAATTTTTTAAAATAAATTGTGACAGTAACCATCATTAGTGACGGTTCGTAACTAGAACCAGCATTAATTTTGATTATTAGCGTGACTAAAACCGACAGTGATACTAATTATCAGTGCCGGTTCATGGTTAGAATCGATATGATTCTTATCTCCTCAGTTATTATTTACATGTAAAAATTTAATAACCGGTATCAGACTGATACGTCTTCCGTACCGATTACTATTATACTTATAACAATGGGTTCGGTACCGGTTAACGTGTTGTCAAGGTTACATCTCCCGTAAACACGTGTTGTCAAGGTTACATCTCCCGTAGAAATCATGTTTAACAACCTGTAAAGTACAACTAGGCACGTCACATTTGATGCGTCAAACTTCTTTAAAAATTATTCGGAATTGTTATTTTTTCTCTCTATTTTTTTAATCATGGGCACTAGCTGGACCCTGAACAAAAGTACGGCAACTGGTCGCTCCAATTTTGTCGGTAGTGGCAGGAAAATTGCGTAGCCCTCTAGTCCACACTTGCCAAGTTTGATTTGGATTTTGGGCTAAGTAACAGAACGTCGTGAACACGCCATTATCTTGAAAAATAAAATATAATTGCACTAAAAAAACTCTGACCAACTGAGCTACATTCAGCTCGAAATCCTACTCTTATTTCATACTAGTGTTCCCAGCGAATCCTTGGTAGTGCACAATTCTTTTCAGTCCGCTTCGGTGGTACCAATAATTGGGTTGGATTGAAGGCAAGGATTCCTTAAGAAGAAGAAAAGCAGAAGGAAAAGAAGAGAGAGTGGAATCGACATCGACGTCAGTACAATGAAACGTCCCTTAAATGGGATAAGCGGGCCGTACATCTTTTTTTCCCTGTGGTGACGCACTGCTTGCTACCATTTCATCTTTCACAGAACATGCTACAGTGAAATTGGATTGATCGATGGATATAGTTCATTCTATAATCTATTTTATATTTTTATTTAGAGTCAGAGTTAGATATAAATAGTGACAGATAATTATTTCTTCATACTGTTTTATATCTTATATTTTTTTAAGTTAAAATCGGAATGAATAGTACTGTAAACTTTCGATTAATCGGATAGATAGAATTTTTTCACATCATTTGTATCCTCACACAATATATTAAATAGTATAAGGGTGCAATCAAAGTGAGCACAGATAGTGATTGTTGAAACGTGAAAATAAGAACACTCAGTATTATCTGTCTACGAATATATGATAATTACTTATATATTATTATGTTTTTAAGTGAAATCGTAATATATTTTTTCGTAACACCTAACATTCAGATACTTTAATCGGATACCAATCATTCTATATCATATCTCATATTTTTTTCTCAAATTATTAAATAGTTAGATATGGATACCAATCATCCCATATTTATTTCACATTCCTTTGAACACATAGGCAGATGAAAAATATCAATCCTATTTTCACCCCTACCTGCTACTACTTAGTTACTGGTTTCTTACATTGCACACAATGGCACAACTGATTACCTACCTACACGGAGAAAGACATAAATCTACGTATATAATTTTAATACTTTGAAACTTAATATTTTGAAAATTATTGATGATCAAAATTTTAAAAGTTTAATGAACCATGTTCAAATCATAAATCATGTATTTGTGATCTTTGTATCCATTGTCGGCTCATATATATTTAACAAAAGAAAAAAATGGATATAATGCATTACTCTAGTTAACATCATCTGAAGTTACAATGAGGCTTAGGGGTTTGGTGGCTTCCCACCAAGTCCAGCTTAGATACTTCAATCAAAACCCCCTACAGAACAGGAAAAAAAAGGGCCATGTGATGTGTACACACAGTTGCACCCAACAAACATCAAGAACGAATCCAATACCAATGCCACTACTGCCAAGTGCCATCTAGCAAGCTGTCTACCTGTCCCCCATACATGATCTGGCTCTATGTACTTTTACCTTTCTTTTCCTCATCTTATCTTTATTTTTTTTCTTATTTTATTGTTGCTGTTGCTCACTTGCTCGTGCTGTAATTACCCGCTGCTAATTACCGCAGTAAAAAAAAAGAACCCATGAACAAATGGAGGAGGTGGAGGCGGGGGCTAGTTCATGTCCACCATGGCGTCGTGGAAGGCGGTGACGCGGTCGGGCGTCACGCACTGCGTGATGAGCCGTGCCCCTGGCTTGTGGACCCAGGGCTTGACGAGGATGCACGTGGCGATGTAGTCCAGGTTCGTCAGCGGCACCACGTGGGCGGGCGGGCCCCACCCGTAGTCCACCTCGGCGAAGCCCAGCCGCGTCCAGTCCGACACCAGCAGCGTCCGGTAGTCGGAGGTGATCTGGTACGGATCCGCCTCGGCCTCGCCGGCGGCCCACCGCGCGAACTCCGACGGGAGCCGCTTCTTCCCTTCCCTGATGATCTTGACCACGTCGGTGATGGATGCGGAGGCCACCTTCCCCGCCGTGGAGGACACGCGCATGATGTAGTAGCAGTTGCCGTAGAAACCGGCCCCGCCGCGGGGGAGGCGGCCGTGGAGGAGGGGCCGCGCGTTCATGGCGAAGCAGAGGTGGACGGGGGTGTCCGCCGGGTCGAAGGCCGCCGCGCGGGTGCGGCTCTGCCAAGCCTTGGCGATGAGCACCTCGAACGCCGAGCACCGGCCCCCGCCCGTCGCCGCCGCGAACTGCGCCTTGAAATGGTCGATGTAGTCCGCGGAGATGTCGATGGCGAGGTACTCGAGCCGCTTCGCGCCGGTTGGCTCGGGGAGGCTGCCGACGAGCGCGCCGGCGGGGTCAGGGATCGCGTCGCGGCCCCAGGACGGCGCGACGGAGATTTGATCCGCTCCGCGCGCCAGCTCCCCCACAGCGCCCATGAACTGCGCCGCCCCCGGCCCGTCCGCCACCGCGTGGCTGAACCGGAATCCCACCACGAAGCCGCCGCACCCGAACGTCGTCACCTGCGCGCGTCACATCCAGCACCGATCTGAGCTCAAATCCACCCCCAAACAAATCAGTCCCGCGCAATGCGGTTCGAATCGAGGAATTAACATACCTGTACGAGCAGGATGAGCTTGTTCTCTTCGTCGCGGCTGGGCCGGGGCAGCGGGTGCGGGAGCAACTCGTCCTTGGGAATCTGGAGCGGGTACTCGAGATAGTCCACGTCCTCGAGCCGGCACCGGACAGCGGCCTCGATGAACCAGACGCCCTCGTTGCAGCAGTCGACGTGCAGCCCCCCGGCGTCCTCGGACGCGGCGAGGCGCCCGGCGAGCGGGTAGTAGTCCACAAGCGCCCGCGCGAGGGCGCGCTCGATGGTGTCGGCCGGACTGCTGGCCCCGTCCCGCGCCGGGTCGGGCTTGAAGACGTGCACCGACTCGATGAGCGCCATCTGGGTCGGGTACCGGTCGAGCCACGACAGGCGGAGCGGGCCACTCGGCGTGGGCCCCGCCGGGGGGACTAGCCGTTGCCCCAGCCGCTCCACCGACTTCGCCGCCGCCACCTCCATGGCTCAACGGAGGGGACTCTCTCTTCCTCCCCCTTGGATTTGGTTCGGTGGTGGTGGTGGGTGGGGCTTGCGCTGTCGAAGTGGGTGCTTGGAGTTAAGTGCGTGAGGGAGGTGGGGGTTTATATAGATGGGTGTGCTACAGCTGAGGAGTGGATGAGCAGAGCAGAGCAGGCGGCGCCGGACGGAGGGGGAGGGCTGGCGCACGGTGGCGGACGGGACAGGCAGAGGCGGCAGCAGCGGCGGCGGCGGCGCATGATGGATGATCAACGGTTAGTAGTAGGGGATGATGGGGTGCCCGTGACGAGGACGTGAGTCACATGCATGGACCCGGTCCATCAGTCCACGGCCATGGCCCCCGCTGAGCTGGGCGTTGCAACTGGCAAGCACAGGAATCTCAGTCAACCAAGAGCGCCTCTCGTCGCGAACGAGCGCTTGCTCGTACGCTCCCGTAGTGTGGAGGGGGCGTGCTCGTATAGTGAAGGTTCAGGATTTTCCAATATATTTTAGCTTGTGGTTAGGAAGTACGTGTGAGTCGTGTATGTTTTGATTGTACTCAAAAACAGAGTACCTCTCATCTGATTCTTCTTGTAATTTTTCTGCTAATTGTATAGAAGAAACGAGATCTTCCGTTGCAAGGTCCATTTGGTCTGTGCATAATTTTATCTTCACATCTCATAATAATCATGCATCTAAAAACAAGAGAGATCGATTAGGCGATGAAGAGGGTTAGTGAGGTTAGGGATGGGGTTGATTTGGAGCTCCTTCATCATTGGACGTAGAAGAGGTTCTGAGAAAGGAGGTTGGCCCACGGAAGTATCACCGGTGGATTCGGCGATGGGAACATCGTTAGAGACGAGTGGAGGAGGATGAAAGATCAGAGTTATAGGGAGGTTGAAGATGGCTGAAAAAAGTCAAAAAAACATGTGATTGAAATAATACAACTGTCTTTTACCTTACCGTAAATTTGGCTATCCAAAATTTTAGGACGTATTTGGTTACCTACATTCATTATATTTGAGCAAAGATTAACGTTACATTCTCCAAGGTGTTTTTTTCTCCTCTCATTTTTTTCAGCAAACCCTGGTTGCTAAACCAGTACGGCAGCCACGACGACGTGTTGTTTAAAATTGGTTTTTACTAGTATACTCTGTTTGACGCCAAAGAAGTGGCCACGATTTAAAAACCAGCGTGAAATTCGAATTCCCTGCCGTCCAATCTGAAACCGGAACCAGCACGGGCCCTGACCTAGCTGCCCCCCATGGAGAACGGCGAGAGCGACGCTGCAGTCACGCTGTTTCCTCTGGTGGGTCCACGAGAATAGATGTGCCAGGACGGCAGGGGATGCGAGCGGCAGGCATAGCCCAGCTGGCTGCGCGTTCGTTCGACCAGGCGGCCATCTGCGAAATTTCCAGGTTTAAATTCACGCCAGAGAAGTTAGTTGAAAAAATTATAAAATATGTAAGAAAAATTAACGGATTAATAAATATTTGTGGGATTAATAGATGACTGAGATAAATCATGCATCAACAAGTTTAAGTGAACATGCATTTCCTTCGCCACGAGAGGCACATAGGAGGGTAACGAAGAATATACGTCTGTGGTGTGCATGTTCGATCGGCATCAATTTGCAGCCAGGTGCGTGCCGGTGTCGGTGCGAGCTTAAGAGTTTAAAAAAAAATAGAAAAGGAAAGCACAACTGCACGTACCTATGTTAGGTTGCACGCACATGCCTTCCTACATGTATGGATGACAATGGATACCTATTATCCACTATCCGTCAAGTAATTACTCTATTAGAGATCAGGTATGAGATATTTTTCTTACCCATGGGCAAAACCTTACCTATCAGGTGGAGTGGTTCGGGTGCGTTCTCGTAATACCTAAATTTATTTACCCATGATCCCGTCCACCTTGCAGTATGTTGCAGATCCGACCCATGTAACCCAAACGGCTCACACAAATGAAACCTTAGTCAACCCAACCTAAGCCCTCGCCGCTGCTTAGCCGCTCGCCCTGGTCTCCCAATCTCCACTCTCCCACTCTCATTCCCCTCTAGCCTCTAGGCGTCTGGCCATCATCCGTCCCCCGGTCGTCGTTCCTCTCACTTCTATCGCTGCCGCTAGATCCTAGCTGCCGCCACTGCCTTATCTTCTCGGATCTGGCCGCCACACTGAGCTCTGAGCAACTACGAGCTAGGGACTAGGGTTACCCCATGGTGGCACTCTCTGACACCACCGACAATGACGGCTGGTGATGATCCTTCTTTCCGACGATGACGGCTGGTGATGATCCTTCTTTTGGTCATTCCTTATTTCTTGTACTTGTTAACCCTTGTTGCGGCTAGCCATCTACCGACCCCCACATCCAACGGACCCATCCATTCTCGAAGAGACGCCACTGCCACTAATCGGCCACTGTCAGATCCGAAGGACAAGGACAAGGACAAGGACGTCGGTAAAGTAGACCCATCGGCTACTCCTTCGACCCTTCTACTACCGCCTCCTCCCATTGAAGCCAATGCCGTCATCGTCACCACTGATCCAGAGCAGTGCTTGACAAGCCTAAGCCGGCTGCTTCTCTGATTCTTCTGCTACCGTTGCCACCCATCCAAGCCCTAACTATCGCCCTAAGTGACGCCTCATCAAGTGTACCACAGGCAAGAACTGCCAGCCTCCCAAATCTCTAAATTCAGGCGTTCCCGTCGGCCGCAACATCTTGCTCCTGCAGCCTTGGGGTAAGAAAAAAAATCCTGATGACGTATTTGTGTATGTAATATGTGTCAGTGTTTGAGTAATTTACATCATGCATGTTTGGCTGGTGGCCATTTAATTTTGGCAAACTTGTGTGTAGTAAACTTTGATTGACATGTTTCCTGTTTGTCCTGGTCAAGCATAAATCAAGATGAGTCAGCTTGCTGTATCACTTGTTGATTTTGTCTTGTGTTTATTTTCTCAATTCAGCATTTTCAGCTTCCTGTATAACTTTGTTGACAAGGACAATTGATCTCAGATGTATGTGTATATGTGCAATAAGCCAATAAGCAATACCATCTGTGCATATGTATATGTGTATGCCCTGCATATGTATGTGTATGCCCTGCAACATAAAAGCATAATGCAATGACCTGCAACAGTTGAATGAATTATTTTGGTACAGACTCATTATACATCACGTGACTGTTTATATTTGTAACATTCATTTCTTTTTTTGCCACATAGTTAACTTGTTTGTCTTGCCATTAACTTGTTTGTGGCCTCATGTTGTCGTGCAGGAACTTGCACTTTGAGCCTGCCCAGGATGTGGGATTTTGGTCTCATGGATTTTAAATAGAGTTTAAGTATACAACAATATAAGTGCAATGCCTTTTGTGCAATTGCAAGGAATTATTTATGCATCTCCTTAGTTGTAATAACTAAGTATGTGATAAGCTTATGCTCCCTCCGATCATAAATATTTATCGTTTTTTTATTTTTCACGGTCTTTAACGTGCAACTTTGACCATTATTTTCTATTAGAATATAGTTATAATATATAATAAAAATATAATATTATGAAAATATGTTTCAAAATAAATCTACACGTGTCACTACCACAGAATTAGTCATAAGTGCCACCTCATCAGTGCTGATTGAACAGTAACCGTGACTGAAAATGCATCAGTACCGGTTATTAACCTCCCACGCCCGAACCATGGTAGAATCATTAAGAACCGGCATTGATAGTCGGGTATCAGTGCTGGTCCGAGCCATGAACCGCCACTGATGCGGATAGACCCAAAATTTCTCTTGAATGGTGTTTTGGCTCAACTCGCATCCGTTCGACTCTGACCGCTCTACTCCTTTATCTCTTCATCTCCTCCCTCCCTCTCTCTCCACCTTTTCTCTTCCTCTCTCTCCCTCACTCCTGCCTCCAAGATGCTGCTCCTCTGCCTCCGAAGAGCAGTAGCCCACTCGTCGCTCTGCGCCTGTAACACCCTGAGTTTTAGCATGTTAGAAAATAGCAAAATTCACTTCAAATTAAAACTTTTTCTAATTATTTAACCAGTATAAAATCAAAGAAATATATATTTGAAGTATGTGCGAATTCAAATATATTATTTTGACTAAGTATTCCAAATATCACCAAATTAATTTCTAACTTAATCCGTGCAATAAATTGAGCATATGCACTTTTAGTTTATTGTTTTATGGTTCTTTGAGTGGCGATTCGAATTTGGATCTCTCTCAAATTTGAATCTCAATCTCAATTCTATTCAGCAGAAGTCCAATCAAATTCAATTCTTTTGAATTCAAACCTCTCTCAAATCACAATGTTTCCGGTTCAAATCTTTTTCCTAACTCAAATACCCTTATTTGAATTAATGCCAAACTCCAATTTCAATCCAACTTCATATATTGTTTTGAATCAATCCAAATCCAGATCCAAATTCAAATACTCCTATTTGAATTTAATCCTAGATATCTCAAATCCAGATTCATTCAAATCATTGCCAATTTTGTGTTCGAATGCAATTCGAATCATTCGAGTTACATTCAAATACTTTCCAGTTTGATATTTTTGCAAGTTCGTTTCACTACAATCCAATTCAAGTCATTTGTTTGAATCTTCATGCACCTCATCTCAATTCAAATACAAATTGAATTACACAATCCAATTCATAATTCAAATAATTCAATTTGAATTATTACAAATTCATTTCAATTCAATTACATTATTTTTAATTGACATTCAAATCTCTCACTCTCACCCACTCTCACAGAGAGCACTAGACAAGTCCATCCTCTCCTTCCTCCTAAGATATTCCCTCTTGCAGCTACTGTTCATGGTTGGTTACTATTCATCATGCACAAAAGTCCTCTCTTAGCTCACCATCCATCACTCCCCTCCCTCTTATCTTCTCACACAAACATAGCACTGACCAACACCTCTCCCGCTGATCTTTTCACAGACAGCCCAAAAGTCCTCTCAGCGTTGCACTCTCTTCACACGTTCACACCAGCTAGCCACCTCACCCATGCCTTCCCCTCCTCTGATCTTTCCAGGAGCAGTAGCCCAAACCTAATTTCTCCACCCCCATCCACACCTGCATACATACACACAAGCACACAGTAGCTCGGCTTCCTCCCTGCCATGCTGCACCTAGCCGGCTCAACCGCTCATGCTACTGAGCCTCGGCCGCACCATCGCGCCATGCGTCGCCGCTCAACCGGGCATCACAATGTCCCGAGCGTCGTGCCACCATCACCGCGCGCACCCGAGCCATACATGTCTGCTGCCGTCCCGACGCTCTTCACCGTGCTGTGTCGCCCGGCCTCCTCCCGAGCCGCGCCGGTGCATCCTCTAGCGCAGCCGACTAAGTCGTCATTCGCTTGTCCATGTCGTGCACCATCGTACGTGCCATCACCACCCGTGCCGCCGGTGAGCCCCTCTTCTCCTCCGCCCTCCTCTGCTCTAACGGCCCGCCACGCCCGTGCATCCTCTGTGCCACGCCATGGCCAAGCCACCGTGCCATCTCGCTCGGCCGCTGCTCTATCACGTCGCGCCGCTGCTAAGCCGTGCATCGCTCCGTCATACGCGCACAACCGTGAGTGCATGCTCTTCCGTGCTCTACTCCACCATCGTGCGCGTGGCTGGCTAGATCTCCCTACCTCGTGTCGTGCCGTGCCTTGCCACTCAACCACCCAATGAGCTCCG
Source organism: Phragmites australis (assembly GCF_958298935.1). Taxonomy (NCBI): domain Eukaryota; kingdom Viridiplantae; phylum Streptophyta; class Magnoliopsida; order Poales; family Poaceae; genus Phragmites; species Phragmites australis. The sequence goes on from NC_084929.1 coordinate 6,273,367, forward strand.
CCATCGAAGGCCTGGGCCGGCCGTCTCCTCTTGTGCCGCCCCGGCCGCTCCCCTTCCCTCTGGCACTCTCCCTCATGCTGAGCCCCCTTCTGCTTAGCTCTCTTCCTCTCCGGTGAGCTCCATCACCGACGCCATCTCTCCCTCCGGCGCCACCATCTCCTCTGGCGTCGCCTCTTTATTTCCCTGACGCCACCTCCTCGTCGGCTCCTCTCTCGCTCCCTTCGGCCATCTTCCATCGTTGGCTAGCTTCTCTCCTGCCTCACCCCGCCGGACTTCCTCCCGGCCGACCACCCTTCTCTCCTACCACCGCCTCCATCTCTCGGCCACCCGCCATCCCTCCGATCTCCCTCACTCTTTGAGCTCCACACGCACGGGCAAGGGCCATTCGCCCTTATCCTTTGGCCACCTCCACTCGCTACTGTGTGGGCCCCAGTGGCCGGCCAGCCCATGTCCACCGGTTGTCCACGGTGGACCACACTCTTTGAGCTCACTCCAGTCCACCAAATCCACCGAGCCGCAGACCAAGTCCACAAAATCTGGTGCACCATGCACCCTCCTCACAGTCCCCTTCGGTTCACAAGTTCAGTGGACCGAGTACGTAGCATAGTGCCCTTTTCTATATCCAAGATTTCTTTTTTAGCAAAAACTTCCGATTGTCATAAATCATCTATTTAAACTCCGATTTTGGCGATTCTTTTGCTGATAATCCTCTAAAATCATAATCTATCTCTGTCATACCGGTTTTAACGGCCAAAACCAAGTGCGACTTATGTGTGCCCAGGAAGTTTAACACACATAAGGACGTCATAGGTGAAGTAACAAAAGCAATACTTTATTTATTTAAACGTTCACCTCTTACAATAAAAGACTTTACCTAAGCAGTCTCAAAATTTAACCTAAACGACATCATCTAAAATGACGGCAGCGGAACGAAAGCATTGGCGACCAAAACTCCACAGGCACCGACTGGAAGATACGCTCCTTAGAACACCAGGTCATTGTCTTGAAAATCCTCAAAGTCTTCCCCTGAGCAGCATATGTTTTTGGTAGGAGAAAGCAAGGGTGAGCACATAATGTACTCAACAAGTGTGGGAAAATAATGACATGCAGGCTTATATCAAGACTCAGCAAGTCCAGCTCGTCTTGAGAGAAGCTGCTCTTTGAACTAGTAGGACTGGCACATAAATGCTGACTTGAGAATAATGCTTCATCTCTAAACAGGCCATATTAAAACATCCTCGAGCCATATCATCATTGCCACTATATATATTTTCCTATCACCATGCCACACTCAAGACCACAATAGTACACAAGATACTATTCCTTTCTTCTCGCAGCTACAAGCTGTGTCAAGATATGGAGAATCATGATCACCAAGATAATTCCATGATGGACAAATTTTGAATCATAGATCGTGATACATATCAGTTTAATTAGCTGGTATTGGAACAAAACAAAGTGAATTGAGAAGATGTAATTAAGCTAGTGTTAACATGCAAAGTTATTTAGTTGCATAGTCTACACAGTAACAGTAAACAAGTAACCTGCTAGATAACCGTGCCCTTAAGTTTCAACACTAGAGATGATAAACCACACACAGAGGTGCAGACTATAGAGCTTTCTGCTGCATACATATAGCTTGACTATGCAGTTTTCCAAGAAAATTTGTCAACAAGCTTGACATTGTCGAGAAGTTGCAGGCTTTCATCAATTTGAAATAGACTGGTAGTAGCCTTGTAAGGGGCTATGCATGTAGATGTTGCAGGTCGAATAACATAAGCAAAATATTCGTTTGTCATTTGGCAGTAACACATAAATAAATTGCTAGGTTGCTTCTTCTTCCCTAAAATCAGCAAGTAAACATATTATTTTGAAATTCAGGTCTGCAGATTAACAAATGGACCAAGGGAGAAGACCAAAGTCCAAACATTTTTGCAACAACTATGTAGCCGTATTCAGCTTAACTCATAGCTGAAATCTGAAAAATATATAATATGGCAGTAACTCAAGTGACAGGAAAATGGTGGAAGACACATGTAGAACAACACCCAAGAAGTCACTACAGTATGACTGGTTTAGGTATTGCTGATTTGTGAATGTCTCAAAACCAAGATCAAGATGAAATCTGTGCCAAAACTGAAAATCTGTCATACTGAATGCAGCATATTCATTTATTTATTTTAGATTTGTGATTTTTATGATTCACAACTCACCCAATATCGAAAAACTGAATCTCTTTTATACCTCTAATACCATTAGCAACTCAGCAAGTTTTGCTCATATAATCATGAGTTTCAGTTTAATTTTTCTTATACAAGGATGGCACAAATCATTCCTCATAACTATATCTACTGCAACTGTACTTGATGGCACAAAGCTTATATAGTGTACATGTACAAAGAGAAACTTTTGCAGGACAGACCAAGCACCCAAACAATAGATAGGAGATGTTTGAAGATCATGTTAGACTATCTATAATTTTCCTGTACTCCATTAGTTCAGACTTCAAAGAACAAAATATTCATTAAGAATTATAACTTAAACCTAACATTTATTGATTGCTGCACTGATGAAAATGTTGTTTCATGGAAAAGGAGGGCATTTCCTTCGTCCTCCACATCCCTCCATCTTCACAAAAAGTAAGGAGAGGCCAAACTCAAATTACCAAAAATTAGCACATAATCAAATAAATGCCGCAAAAATCATCAAAATGACATCAACCAATGGTAGATTTTGAATGCACACGAGTGCAGCCGAATTTGATATTGCCTCAAAACAAGGGAGGAAGGAGGGTAGGGGATTTACCTTTGCTCTATCGGTCGGCGAGGAGGGTGGGCGCGAACAAAGGCGGCACGAGCGGTATGGGGGACGGCGGTGTAGGGGATGGAGACGGCGGCATCAACTCCAGGACAGGGATGGTGGGTCTCCGGGGAAGGGGATGGCGGCCTCAGGGACGAGGACGACGGGGCTCTGGGGACGGCGAAGTCGGGGAGGATGTGGTGGGGACGGCGGCGTCGGGGAGGATGCGGCGGGGTCGCAGTTTCGTGGAGGGCACAGGCAGGGAAAAAATTTCGAAGTGTCAGAGGGCGGGAGTAGAGAAATATAGGGGATGGCTTTCACTGCCGGCTCAATATGACGACTGACAGTGAAACGGTACTTTCACTGTCGGCCCAATATGTCCACCGGCAGTGAAAGTAGTTTCACTCCCGGCCAAATATGTTCACCGGCAGTTAAACCCCTTTCCCTGCAGGTGGCTGTGGGTGCAAAAAAATTGTTTATGTTTCGCGTGCGCGCGAAGAGACTCGAACCCATGACCTGCACAAGTAAGCCCGAACAAAACGCTGCGCTACTCAAGTGATTTCGATTTAATTTGTACTATCTATACTTATTAACATTCTAAAATCCTAATCATATTTATTTAAATTTGAACTTGCTATATACCAAAATTATGTCTTGTATATACCTAAATTTCCTGGTTCAATTTTCTAATATAATAAATAAATAAAATAAATATGTTCATAACTATAAGTAATTCATTAAAAATTGAAAATAAATATTCTCATAACTATAGGTAATTCATTAAAAATAAAAAATAGTAATACGTAGCAATAGTGCTAGCTTGTGCTATTGCTAATTCATTATTAAAAATCAAAAATCAATATGCTCAATAATAAAGATATCTTCCACCATAAACTAGAAACTGAAGGTTCCATAATAAAAGTGATGTATAATTGCATCTAAAACAAATTCATACATAGTAATTAATACAATTTAGCTACTTTGTCTTAACGATTCGCCCTTTATTATGATCACGGCGTATATAGGGAGGTTCGTCGATGAGAGAAACCGTCCAAATAATATTGTAATTAATCACCAGAAGGATCATTATTCATAATCACAACCTCGATGATTAACCAGAATATCATCCCGGTAGTCCCGGCACGTGTTTTGTGTCCAAGATCGGAACACATGCCCTCCCAACATGTACATCACAACAAAGGTTAAGAAAGAGTGAGTAGTTAACATCATATTACAAGTTCTTAAGTATACAACAAGTTATCACAATTTACAGCAAAAGAGAGCTAGGAGACTAAAACCTGCTCAACTCCTAACTAACAAAAGAACTAAGCAGCGGAAGACTAAAAGCTATACAACAAAAGGATATGGAGCCACATGCCCTTAGGCTCCATACCAGAACACTGAGTTCGGAGTAGAGTGTGCTACTCCTGCCCGCCACCCTGATCGGCAAGCACAAAGTAACCAAACAACGCCTCTTCCTCAGCAGCCGGAGTACCTGCATCAACTTAAGGGTAGCACCCTGAGTACAAAGGTACTCGCAAGACTTACACAATATGGGTATATAATATCCCGACTCCAAGGATTATGCATTGAGCTATTAGCAAGAATATAAACATGCGGTTAAGTTAATTAAAGTGGTAAGCAACCTAGACATATGTGTGAGCAACTAACTTAACCAACATATATAAAATTACCCTGCAACTTCCAACTGATCATACGAAACTGTAACCACAATAGTATCAATGTATAACAAGTGCCACCTCGACCACCTCCCACATATCCGAACCACAAACCAAATATCCAAACCATATAACCAAACCAACCACGAGAATTCTACGACCAGGTGCAAATGAAACAATAGCATGCTCATGACTGAGAGCACGACAGTTGAAACTATTTTTATACCCTGCAGGGGATACTCCTGGACCCACACGACTCGGGAACCATACGGCTTGTGCCACCCACTAAAGTGTACACAAGGGGGTACCCGTGTCAACTTTTCCCAACCAGCCCAACCGTGTGCGGCATGCATCGCTCGGTGCGGCGGTACTAGAACTACTCCCGGAGCAAACTAGTACCACTTACAAGCCCGCCCGCTCACTCCGTCGATGTTCAGGCCCCACAAAGCCACAGCTGCGAAGGTATTCAGCTCGCCTTACCATTAAATCAGCATGTGGTGAATAAGGTAAGTGCTAAAGCCAACTACCCCGACGATCGGCCTTAAATGATGCAAGTGGCCTACGGTGTCCGGGTTACCTTCCTGAACTACCCTCGGACTTTCCTTGAGGGAAGATGACACCCCTAACACCACCCACATCTCGTCTCATACTCACCACTCAACCAACCATAACAACCTCAACCATGTATTTGTGCAACAAAAGTAAATTCTATGCTCGCGAACAACGGAAAACGCCATCGTTCGACTTCTAGTGAAAGACAAAAGACCTAAGCATGGCTAAGCATATAAGTCGAACTTGTACCTAGACATAACATCATCTCAAAGCTACAAGGAACATGGATGAATAGGTCATCAAGGTAGAAGAATGCAATTGGCGTAGGTTCTACCCATTTGTTACCGACATCAACTCCCAATACATGCAAACCTATATATAAGCATAATTTATCAATATTTAGACTTCATTCATTTCAACTGACAGGGTTCAATATGATAGATGCTTGCCTTGCTATTCAGGTGGCTGCACAAAGTTTCCCTCACTCTCCTGGATCACCGGCTCGACGTTCTCTAAAAAGAATAATGTGTGCAATGCCATGAGTATGAATAAAGTGCAACAATGCATACCACAATATGCACAAACGATGAAATACCATGAAAATATGCTCTAAAATGTAGGAAAACATTTTTACTAGCTAGAACAAGTCATAAGAAGACTAGAAAAATTGGTTTCATCAATTTTGGACTTGTAAAGAATTAATGGTGAATTAATAAATCTTAAGCCTAATTAATTAGGTTAAAAAGTTAATTAATTATTTTTAGGATGGAGATATTTTTAACAGGTAGAGGATGTTACAATGAAACCAACAAAATTGGTTTCATGATTTTTGGAGTTCGTATGGATTAATTATGAATTTTAAAGTTATCAGTAAATGAGAAAAATCCTCTGATGAACAGTGCACCGAATACTCCGGGGTACACTGGATACTCCGGGGTACCGTAGTCTCTGGATGACCCTCCGAGTGGAGCTCTCTGTTATTTTTGGCTGGGAGTCACACGGAGACTCCGAACTAGTCCGGAAACTCCGGGTTAGGCCCAGAAACGCCTGTTTTGAGCCGAAAAAATGCCCGATTTGATTTGCGATCTTCTCCAATCCAAAAGGGAACATGTTTGAGCTAGTTCAAAGGTTCTAGAACTCACTTAACAACCTAGCATCTCCATTCCTAACTCAAATTTATCCAATTCCTCAATTTAGGGTTAAACTCACAAAAACTCATGAATTCCACTCTTTTGCGAAATCGACTAATCGAATCATGAATTCCTGCCATGGGGAGCCTAAGAGACTTACCCACGACACTTGTGAAGTTTAGTAGCCGTCGGGTGATGAAGAAAACAGTGGGAAATCGAAGAATTTCGGCATTCTTCACTTTTCAACGCTATCACCAAAAGACTCACCTAGAGCGCGGATTTGAGGGAGAAAGGGAGAGAGTGCTTGGGAGAGGAGAGAGGGGGCTGCTCCCTTGCTTTGGCTGGTTGGGAGAGGAGAGAGGCACGGGAGTGGGAGTGAGGGAGCAGGTGGGGCTGCTGCCCAAGTGGAGGGAGAGATGGTGGGGCCGGTCGGTGGGCCCACGTACAAGAGAGAGAAGTCCGTTTGACTGTGAATTCAATTATGTTCTCTCCCAAATTTCTTTCTCTCATCCAATTGATTTCAAACAAAGTGCTCTAGTGCGCCAAAATAATTTACCTCAAAATTAATTATGACACTAATGATGCATGATTAAGCTTAATCACGCGATTATGAAATTTGGGACGTGACAGTCGGTGTCTTCAATGGGACCTAGGTCGACGTCCTCTCCGAAAGGAGGTAGCACGTCGAATTGATTGTAGTCATCCTTGTCAACAACATTCTCCACTCCGATAATCTTTCTTTTTCCTTGAAGAACCATGTGGTGCTCCTCCTTGTTAGCTGGGTCTGGGTCCTTTATATAGAAGACCTGCATAACATCGTTCGTAAGTACGAATGATTGTTCTCTATATCCAACGAGTTTTTGGTCCACTGTAGTCATACCGTACTTGTCGATCTTCACACCCCCTGGGAGTCTGACCCATTGGCACTGGAAAAGAGGAACCTTTAACACTCCATAGTCGAGCTCCCAGATCTCCTCTACAAATCCATAGTAGGTCTCCATATTTCCATTGCAGTCGTAGGCATCTATACAGACACCGCTATTTTGCTTGGCGCTCTTATTATCCTGAGCTCTCGTATAAAATTTATAGCCACTTATGTCATATCCTTGGAATGTGAGGATTGTAGTTGACGGTCCGTGAGCCAACATAGTCAACTGAGCACACTCTATTTGCTTATACATCACTTGTCTACGTAACCAGGCGCCAAAATGATCTCGGTGCTCTTGCGCGATCCAAACATTGGACTTCCCTGGGCTTATGGTGCGTATCATCTTCTGGTGTTCTTCAACATATGGGTCCACTACAACTGATTGTTGCATAATTGCAAAATGTGCTTGCGTGAATGAAACGAGGTCATTAGTGCAGAATGAGTTTACACCTATCATCCCTTTCCCCTGTAGCCTCCCCTCATGGCGAGAGACAGGCACACCAATCGATTTGAGATTCATGTAGTCGACACAGAAATCAATGACCTCCTCGGTTCCTTAGCCCTCGGCCATGCAGCCTTCCAGCCGATTTCGGTTACGAACATATTTCTTCAGAACTGCATGAACCTCTCGAAAGGGTACATCTAATGCAGAAACACGGGGCCAAGAATCTGTCTCTCTTTCACAATGTAAACAATGAGATGCACCATGATATCAAAAAATGATGGAGGGAACAACGCCTCAAGCTGGGATAAAGTCTCGACCACGTCTTCCTGCAGCTTATCTAGCTTGGTTGGATCGATGGTCTTCTGTGATATCGCGTTGAAGAACGAACACAGCTTTATGATTGGGTTTCAGACCTTCGATGACAGAATACCTCTAATTACAATTGGAAGCATCTGTGTCATCATCACAGGACAATCATGAGACTTCATGCCAGTTAATTTCAAATCTTTCATGTTTACTTGTCTCTTTATGCTGGCGGAGTAACCCGATGGAACTTTGATTTCATGCAAGAACTTGCACATTGCAATTTTCTCCACCTTGCTCATACTTTAGCTAGCGGGACCAAGATATTTGTCACCTTCTTCCATATCTTCAGGATGTAGATCATGTCTGAGTTTCAAACATTTCAGGTCCTTCCGTGCTTGGAGTGTATTCTTTGTTTTGCCAGGTATGTCTAGTAACGTACCAATCAAGCTATCACACACATTCTTCTCAATGTGCATGACATCGATTGCATGTCGAACCACCAAATCCGGCCAATAAGCTAAGACATAAAAATAGATTTCTTTTTGAACATAGGAGCTCTAAGATTAGATTTCAGAACTGGTGTACTCACGCGTCCCTTTCCAAGGATAACCCTAAGTCCCTTTACCATGTCATATACATGTCTCCCAGTGCGATGCTTAGGAGATGATCGAGTCTCAACTTTTTCATCAAAAGCTCTCATGTTGCTGCGGTATAGGTAATTCTTGCGAAGAAATTTATGATGACCTAAGTACACCATTTTTCAGCTATTCTTCAGCCACAAGCTCTCTGTTTCATCCAAACAATGCACGTATACACAGTAGCCTTTGACAGTCTGGCCTGATAGGTTGCCAACGGCTGGCCAATCCTGGATTGTTACGAATAGCATTGTGCGTAGGGTGAAGTTCTCTCGTTTGTATGCATCCCATACCTGCACACCATGGTTCCACAGTATTACAAGATCTTCCATTAATGGTTTCAGGTATATATCGATATCATTGCCAGGTTGCACCGGTCCTGGTATCAGCACCGGCATCATAATGAACTTTTGCTTCACACACAACCAAAGAGGAAGGTTGTAGATACATAGAGTCACAGGCCAAGTGCTATGACTACTGCTCATATTGCCGAATGGATTCATCCCATCCGTACTCAACCCAAATCTTATATTCCTCATATCTTCTGTAAAGGGCTCCTTGTATTTCCTATTGATGTTTCTCCACTGCGTAGAATCAACGGGGTGTCTCAGCATTCCATCATCTTTGCACTCCTTGGCATGCCACCACATCATTTCTGCATGCCTTTTGTTCATGAATAAACGCTCCAAACGGGAGACTATAGGAAAATACCACATCACCTTGATGGGAGGCCTTTTATTCTTTCCTTCACCATCGATATCATCACGGTCACGCTTGTACTGTGATGCACAACAGACGAGACACGCTTCCAAGTCTGCATGCTCTCCGCGATACAACATGCAACTGTTTTGACATGCATGTATTTTCTGCACTTCCAACCCTAATAGGCACACAACCTACTTGACCTGGTACGTGTTTTCTGGCAGCACATTTCCCTTTGGAAGTAATTCCTGCAAGAACAGTAAGAACTCTGTGAAGCTTGTATCAGACCACCCGTTGCTTGCCTTCAATTGTAGCAGTGAAAGCATGGTACACAACTTTGTGTGCTCCTTCTCGCAGCCCGGGAACAACGGTGTTTTAGACTCCTCTACCATACGCTGAAACTCTTGAAACTATCTTTCATTGGTGAAGTTCCCCTCCTCATCGCGCAACATCTGCTCTAGATCATCGGCGTCGGCGTCAGCCAACATCTCCTCTGGATGATCTTCGAACAACGTATCTCTGGCAGGCGGCATATCGGTGTATTCGTCAGCCGGCATATCGGTGTATTCGTCAGCCGGCATATCGGTGCACAAGTCTTCGTCTTCTCTGCCAATGTATTGCCCTTCCTGTACGATCTCAGCTTCACCGTGCTCGGTCCAACGAGTATAGCTAAGCATAAAGCCCCTTGGCATGAAGTGGGAATGTATCTGCTGGGTGGTAAAAACTGCTTCTTGTTCTCGCAATCGACGCATGGATATCACATGTATTGAGATTGTACATTTGACTTGTGCGCCGCGGCTTGTATCAGGAAACAATCCACGCTGTTCTTGTACTTTGCGCTCACACGGCTCGCATCGTACATCCATCTTCTGTCCATCTATAATTATATCATTATTTTAAATCCAAATTCATAACATCTAGAAGATTTTGTGATCACCAACAAATAAATCACCTCGTCATCTCCTACCGGCAATTGGCCCGGGTTGGAGGAGACGTCTTTTGTATACTTTCGTGTACGCTTTCGATGAGTATTTGTTGGTGCCATCCCTAGAAATTTTCTTTATTATTTAACTCTTTTGTAGGACTAATTAAGTAAAAATAACAAATAAATACGCTCATACATAAAGTTTATATATTGGAGCTTGTAATTAAATAAAATATAAAAAAATATAATTGGATCTTGCTACATACCTAAATATCATGGAGAAATTTTATAATTCATTAAAAATCAAAATAAATACGCTCATACCTAAAGTTTTCATATAGGAGCATGCTAATTAATTAAAATATAAAAATATAATTGGACCTTGCAACATACCTAAATATCATGGCTAATTTTTCTAATTCATTATAAATCAAAAATAAATATGCTCATACCTAAAGTTTCTATATTGGAGCTTGCTTAATTAATTAAAATATAAAAAATATAATTGAAGCTTGCTATATATCTTAATTTTATGGCTAAGTTTTCTAATTCATTAAAAATAAAAAATAAATATGCTCAAACCTATAGCTAATGTAAATCAATAATAAAGACACTTTTCACAATAAGCTACTAATTGAAGCTTCCGTATAATAAATGAGATATAATTGCATCTACATTGTCTTAAAACATCATGGCCATAAGTGCATCTCCATCATTTCAAAATCTAGAGCAACTTAGCAAATAAAGTTCAACTAGAAATGGATTGGAGATGAAGTTACATACCTTGAAACACCTAGGGGATGAGGATTTCTCAAAATTTTGAAGCCACTAAGAACTTGGTGACCAAAAATGGCCACCACCGAGCAAACAGAGCTCCTCTTTGTTGTGTGCTCGGGCTTGGGGAAGGAGAGGGCGACTTTTATATAATCGAGACATCACTGCCGGATCATATAACAAGACGGCAGTGATGCCCTGTTATCACTGTCGGTCGGTGGATTAAACCGGCAATGAAGATGGAACAGGTTATCACTGCTGGCTCAAGCCAACAGTCGGCAGTGATGCCCTTATCACTACCGGTTCGTAAGCCATGATGACTGTATTTTCTCGCGCGGCTTATAAACTGACAGTGATTCCCCATCATTGTCAGCCCATTAGAAAGCGACAGTGATGGGCCGGTATATATAGGGGTTTATGTAGTAGTGGAACGGTTGGAGGCTGAGCATATCGCGTGGATATAGTGTACAACCTCTGCAGAGTGTAAACCTATTCGAATAGCCGTGTCCACAGTCATGGACATGCGACAATAGTAACCGTTTTGACTAGACTTCGGTTGTGTGTGTCTTGATGAGTGAGTATGTGGTCTAGATGTCCGTGTGACGAGGTTGCTGGCTCAATCCGCCAGGATCTGTGTGGTACTAGAGGTACACCAAATATGATAAAAGGGACTATGGAGCGAGGTGTAGTGCCTCCTATGACCAAAAACCCCCTCAGATATAACTTGTTACTATTTTCTAGATTTAAAACTATTTTAAAAGTTTTATTACCAAGTCGCATGAGCAATAGGCCTTACGTGTAAAGGATCATGTATCCATGATTCAATATTTCCTTGCCTACCTTGTTCTAAAACTGTTTCTAAAGCTTTGTTATAAGGTTACCTTGTTTTAAATTGTTTCAAAAGCTTTGTTATAAGGTTACCTTGTTTTAAATTGTTTCAAAAGCTTTGTTACCAAGTTACCTTATTTTAAGCTGTTTCGAAAGCTTTGTTATCAGGTTACCTTATTTTAAACTGTTTCAAAAGGTTAATAGCAGAGAATATAAATGGATACCTGCATAAAACCTGCTTTACGCTTAAAACTATACCGTAAAGCCTCATCCTTGAAATAGCTATTATGTATCTATCAATCCCCTTAAAGTAGTATAAGACTTGTTGAGTACCTTCCGTACTCAGTCATGTTGCTTTCAGATTGTTAAGATGGAGATCAATCTTAACCCAGTCAAAGATAAGAGAAGAAGTCTAAGATCGTGTTCGCACCTGAGTTGCCTATGACATTGGGTTGCATCGTTGTTCGCTCTGCTCCGCTATAGGCTCTTCCTCCTGGCTGGTCTGCTGTGGATCCTTGTCTACCAGATCATCTTTTGTGCCTTTCAAATACTTATTTTAATATTTAATTCAAAGTATGTATTTGATTCATTCTATTAAATTATATGTGTATCAGCTACTTGATCCAGGGACTGATATAGGAGGCACCGGGGAACCCGAGGTCTCGATCCTGACAGGGTGGTATCAGAGCCATACTTGGCTATAGTCGTGACCTTAGCATGGACGTTACTTATACTTTAGTTTTATGAATAACTTAAAGAGAAACTCTTTCTTACCCTATCTACATTTTACTGCTCTTACCTTGTATTGACACTCTGTTACAAAAGTTATTGGATTTCTCTTTACCCACCTCTTCTCAAAACCTAACTTGGAGAACCCTTGACAAGGTTAGGGCTTACACAAGGAATTGTTTCAAGCATGAACCTTGACCCTTATTCTCTATCGTATAGTAGTGACGGAAAACTAATTGTGATTATTCATGTTGTAGTGCTGGTTCTAGTTGGTTGTTCGTTGCGTGTTTCTTGGTTGTGTGCTCTTTTTACACGTCTACTAAAAAATTGAATTTTAACTCATCCTCTGCTTTCTACGCTATCCCTGAAGAACAAGAAGCTACCAGATATGTCATTAAAGAAATCAAGAGAAGATGATCAACACCTAGAGCTTAAAACCCAAGCCACAAAACTGAAAAATGGAGGCAACTCATCAACAAAGTCCATACAAAACAATATCCATCAAACTAGTGGCAACATCAAACTAGCTGAAGGAGATGCTCAAAACAATGAAGGCAATCTAGAAATACAGGAAATCCCTAATGGATAGGAACTAAGAAAGGAACAAGGAAATTAGAACAATAAGAATGAATAGCACATGGCAATGGCACCCATTGCTAGTGACTTTCTCACAATAAAGGCCAATCAGACCAAGCTGATGCAAACAATTGCTCAAGGACTCAATAACATCAGTCAAGCTCTTGGTACAAAAAATGTTGGTCAATGCCACATAAACACCAAGAAGAGAAAATATAACCAAGGTCACCATCCGAGGGTTAGTTACAAGAGATAGAAGCTAGAAAATCAACTTTCTATGCAGAATGAAGCCCCAGTATCCACCTCAAACCAAGCAAATCCAGTTCTCTGCAACCAAGATAGTGGAAACAAGCAGCAAAAAGGAACTCTAAAGACGCCAAACCTTGACAGGATCTGCTATGAGTGTAGGTAACTCGAGCAATTCATAGCAAGTTGTCCAGTAGCAACCCAGTGCAACACCAAAGGCACACAAAAGCTTTGCTATAATTGCCAGTAACTAGGACACTTTGCAAGGAATTATCCCAAGAAGTAAGTGATCGTTGCGCTAGTCTACATCATCAAAGTATCATCATTAACAACCAGAACAACTATGGAAGATTATGTAGACCCTAGGAAAGGATTCCCATAACCGAAAAACCAGGAATCAATGGATATCAATCCCAGTGGATACCCTAGTTAGTTTAACTTAGGTCGTTGTTTAGCTTTACCTTGGATTTGTACTTTTGTTCACCCTTCGGAGAATGTCTTTTGTTATCGAAACTCCGATAGCTGTAAAGGTCTTTTGAGATCCGTGTACTCAGAATAAGTATCAGATACCTGGCTCGTGTAGGCGAGTGGCTATGCGGAGCTTGCTCGTCTCTTTTTTTTGTTTTTTGGAGGAGGCATCACTGCCGGTTGGAGCCACAAACCGGCAGTGATGCCTACTTTCAGTGTCGGTTCCAGACTCGACACTGATAGTCAGTACTATCAGTACCGAATAATCAGTACCAGTTCAAAACCCGCCACTGATGGCAATTTATAACTGCCAATGATGGAGTGCTCTGCTGTAGTTTGTGATTTTTATGTTTCCAAACTAAATAATTTGGAAGCTATTAACGGTCAAAGTTTTAAAAGTTTGACCAGATCTCAATCAAAACAACAACACCGGAGGGAATAGTAGTTAGTACCCTTTAAACTTGATAGAATGATTGTCAATGTAATGTGGTATTGGGCTATGTGGTATGTTACTTATACACACTATTAATCTATTAGTCTTATGCACTATTTATGCGGTCAAATTCACATCTAATATATATGTTTTTATGTTATTATTGTGTTGCTATCTGCTACTTTGTTTTTATTTTGTTATTGTGCTCTGACTGTTGTCTGCTAGTAGGTGTGGGTAACCCATCGGCTACCCATTACCTTCATGGGTACAGATAAAAATTGTACCCATATGTGAGTATGGATATTGTAAGCCGCATGGGCCGTCCAAATCCATGTGTTTGGAGACCGGTGAACAACGTGGAAATTAAGAAGAAGATATTGCATGGATCGAACATGCACTAGTACAAAGCTAGTGATAAGTGTCGCCTCATCAGTGCCGGTTCAGTCAAAACCGGCATAGATAGAGTATCATTGCCGGTTGGTGAATCAAACATCCGCCCATCCATTCAAGCAAAAACCGGTACTGATAACTAATATTAGTGCCGGTTCATATTAAGAACTGGTACTGATAGTATTAGTGCCGGTTCTTAATACGAACCGGCACTGATAAAGTGATCGGACCCGAATTTTGTATTCAACCGATTTTACTCTCGCTACCTCGTGTCGGTCGGCTCGAGTGATGAGTAATGTTGGCCTGATCTTTCGATAGGTAGCGATAAGTCGGTGGGTGGAGAACTCGACGTTAATGATCCAAAGGCTTCGACCCGAACAGATCGTCTCCCTTGCAATCACTACACTACAGCTCCGATGGTTATCAACCGTGTCGCGCGGTTGACCTCGCCAAGAAGGCTCAATCCCTGCAAGCGTATCGAGAACACAAGCAAGAACGTAGAAGGTGCAATCTGAAATATTGCGAATTGAATTCAAGCACTCGAAGTTGGGGTTCCACAAACACTTGCGGCGGCCTAGTCGGTCCGGAACAAGAGCGAAAATCTCACAATTCGTGTGTAGATCAATATCTAAGCAAAACCCAACCCTAATTAGGGTGGTGGCTACTGTATATAAAAGACTAGGGTCGGCCAAGGACCCCTGGACGCGTCCCTAATGGACTCCAACACGTTACACGGCCCAATGGCCCAAAAGATGGTGGCGCAGCACCCTGACAGATTCTGGACGTCTACTTGTTTCGACAATTCCCATTGACTCAGAAAGAATTTGGATATGGGACCAGTACCGTTGGAAAGCTTATCTCCTTAGCTTTCCAACCATGTGTAGAACGTCGAAAACGGAGTCCGTATGCGTCCTGGGCGACGATTTTAGTGCGGACTGGTCCTGGACTCCGAAACGGACTCGAACTGGATTGGGCCTCCACCTTGGCTTGGGCGCCCTTGCTGTTCTTCTCCCGTGTTCCTAAGTAACAATACATCACAATTATTTAGTAGCATGCCATCCTCATCAAAATATAAAGGAACACTAAGGAACGAGCTCACCTCATGATTTAGTTGACGTGCACGAGCTCGTGTCAATGGACCTATTGTTGGAGGAATACTCGGTGTGTGTGTATCCGAAAGAGTGATGTCCTCATCATCAAGTCTCCTTGATCTTATCCACTCATGCCTCCACAGTCTCCTATCTCCTCTCTCGTCCGTCTCTCACCTCTCTCTCTGTGTGTCTCTCAGTCTCCTCTCTCACTCTCCTCTCTCTCGTTTGGTCTCTCTCTCTCTCTCTCTCTC
Source organism: Phragmites australis (assembly GCF_958298935.1). NCBI lineage: Eukaryota > Viridiplantae > Streptophyta > Magnoliopsida > Poales > Poaceae > Phragmites > Phragmites australis. The sequence continues at coordinate 6,289,254 of NC_084929.1, forward strand.
TCTCTCTCTCTCTCTCTCTCTCTCTCTCTCTCTCTCTCTCTCTCTCTCCGTCTCTTGGTCTCCTGCCTCCACCCACCGCTTCGCCGGCTGGTTCACGTGGTACGAGCGGCTGAGGGAGCGGTGCTAACGCTGCATATCTTGGAGGAGGCGACCATTGTGGAGGGCTCGAGCGCGGAGTGGTGGCAACAGATCTGGGCTTTGGGGGGTGACTGTAACACTCTGATTTTTCATAATTTACAACTGTTTTAAAAAAATCAAGATTATGGAATAGCTTCACTAGTAGCATAGGTTTAAAATCTATTTTCATAAACAATCAATCAAAATATGTTATTATTTTGTGTGCATTGCATGCTGAGATTTGTTAGGAGCCAGGTAAATTCATTAGAGTTCTTTTTCTTTCTCTTTCTCTTTAGTGTTTTGAGTGAAAAAGATTTTGAAAAGGTTTTTACAAAATTTTGCAGTAAACTAGTTAAGTATCTTACTGGTTGGAATTCAAAATCTTTGAATTCATCCTTTATTCAATCTTTGATTATACCTGATCCTTCTCTAATTCAATTCAAATCTTATCAAAATACTTGTTTAAAGCCAATCTCTCCTCTTTCTGAAATTCTACCTAAATCCAAATTCAAATTCCTTATCTACTCCTATTCTTGTTCAACCTCATTTTTCATTTCTCTTAAATTCACTCCAAGCTCAATTCAAATTCAAACCCTATTCAAATTTCTCTGCAAAAGTTTTTTTCTATAACTCTAGATATGCCTAAGGTGCCATTAGACTCAATCCTACACAAACCCAAGCCCTTGGCCGGCACAAAAGTTATCTAGAAGGCCCAACACAAAGGATCCACGAAATCTACAAATTTTCGCGGAGTACTGGACAGTCTCATCTTCCCATAAAGTTTTGGAGTTCAAAACGGCCTCAAATGCAAATCTTGACAACACCAAAGTTGTAGGTCTCGTCGAGATCTTTGATTTGAACCTATGTAATTCCCCTTTTGGATAACAGAGCTAGAAGTTATGGCTCCAGAAATCAGTGCTGCGCAGATAAGTCTGAGTTCAAACAGTTTATCTTATGGTGTATTTTTGAAAATCAAGATGGCATTTTTAGAAGTTCTAATGAATATCAAAGTTTCAGATCTTTTTGAGTACTACAATTTGGAGTCTAGAAATATCTAATTTGGAGTAAGGACGATGGAGATATCATCCTCAGAATAGAGAGCTACGAAATAGGAAATCCTAACCGACTCAAACTCGAACCCGATTCGTGTTCGGTTTGGACTCTACCTCAACCAGCCACCCCTAACCCTATAAATAGGAGTTTCACGCCCTCTACTATCCCTATTACATGCCTCCAAACCTTCGACACCGCTGCTTCCCTGTTCGTGCGCCGCCGTTTGCCTGAGCCGCTGCCCGTGATGCGCTACCTTGTCGTCTTCTCTGCGAATCCTCCTTCCTAGACCATCGAAACTAGGTGAGGACCCCTTATTCTCCTCTCTTAGTACTATTTTATCATTATACTAAGTCCCTAGCTGAGCCATAGCCCTAGCCAAAGCCCGATCTCTATGCAGTCATGGTCGTCGTCGTTGCGGACAGCCGCGCCATCACCGATTGGCATCGACGTTCCCGGGTGACCAGAGGTCACATTGCCATGTCCTTTCACCAGCGTATGACCCATGATGTTTCCCATGCCCTCACCAACCAGGTCAGCTAGTAGAGCAGCCAAACCACCAGAATCAAGGTCGACATGCCCGCTATTCGGTTTCTGGACAAGTTTCGCGCGTGCACCGGATTTGCATTTGCGTTCCTCATCAATCCAAAAGCCGTGTGGATGCACCAACCACGTCACGGTGTGTCCCATCGAGTATTCTACGTGAACCTAGGAGCCCATCCCCGTATGTGCAGCGACACGACCGGAACGCAATTGCCAACCACAGCATGTCGCAACCGTCACCTATCTCATCTCTGTTGATCGTTCTTCCTCTCAGGGGATGATCTAGCAAAACCCATGCCGGAGCATTGTGTTCCCGGGATATATGAACATATCTGTTAAGACGGTTTCTTAAATTTCATAGCCAATCTTGGGAAACATGAGCATCTTCGTTGCTGCGTCTGTTCGTGGTCACTACCAAACCTAACATCAGTCATCGCTGTTTTGCTGCTACCTCGGATGACCCCTTCTAAAATCAACTATACCATTCAGTTATTCTTTCCACATTCTACGCCATGCTTCCTGCGTTTCACTAAAACATCATCGAAGCCCGATACCGATGTCAGTGGCCACGTACCTGATCGCCATCTCCGATGAAACCTGAACCACCGCCGCTACATAAAGTCACCGGTAGTATCCTTAACCTAGAAGTGCAACCTCTAGCCATTTGATCTATCATGGGTGGTCGAGACTAGATCTCAGTGTATCCCTTCTTTAATCCAAAACGATACTTGCATAGATACCAAGTCAGCACCACATCATCCCCCTTGCCTAGTCAGCGAAATCTGATCTGCCCTACACTTCTCGAATCTTGTGCAATGATGTTGTCAAGCCTGACGCAGTGATTGTGCAATAAAGCCTTTTCCCATAGGAAGATAGTTCTGGTAAATCAGCTTTTTCTTTTCAGTCTAATCCATCTCTCGAAAGCTGTTCTCTTTCACCTTAACTCTGAATTAGACTATTCTTGCATCTAAATGTTCCTAAAATCATACCTATCCAACTATAGTGTTTTTAAAGTGTTTTGATGATATTTGGAATGTTGTTCTTAGTGTTTGCTTTGTGTTGTTTGTCGGTAGTTCTTGCGATTAGTCGATAGCATTCTAGAGCAGTTCGAGGGACTTCAAGACCAAGATTTCGACAACACTGAGCAGCATTTGGTAAAAGGCAAGTGTCCTTGAACATTTTGATCCCAGTTTTCGAATGCGTTCTTTATTTCAAACATACATGCTATTAATTTTGAATCCTATTTACTTATAGTACCATATTCCATATATTTCTTGTCAACTAGCTATCAGTAGTGGTTTATAGGTAATTTATGCTTAGCTTTGCATAAAGGTATGGATGGGTTATCAGTTAAACATGATTAATGAACTATGCAACTATGAGTTGGGAATTATGGTAACTTGTGTGATAACATGGAACTTAGGGATGTTGAGCTGAAGGTTGGTTGATGATGGTGCGTGAGGCACAAGTGTGTGAAACACTTTGGTGGGTGGTAGTGTTTGCTTGATGTCCTAAGGACCGGTTCGTGGAGTAACAACCCAAGAATTATCGTCCATCCACGATGCTTATATGGTTACGACCTGGCTTAGTAATTAGCAGATCCTCAGCATAGAATGAGCCACTGGTGGTGTAGTGGAAGGAAATAGTGATTCTTTTCGGAGCTACAAGGCGCATGAGGGGGCTTATGGGTGGTGTGACTCCACTTTGACGGTGGTGAAACCTTAGCAGGATTATTCTTGTTGGGAGGATGCTTTGTAACGGCCTTATAGTGACTTTCCGGGCGACACACCACTGGCGTGTGTTAAGTGTTTCACAAACACGGCAATAAGAAAAATCATGACTCATGGGAAAAGCTGGACAACCTCTGCAGAGTATACAATCTGATATATCAGTCGTGCTCATGGTCATGAGAGACTTGGATCCTCACATGATTAGTTGGTTTGGTTTAGTTGTTTTGTTTGGATTACCTGTGAAGGGTAAATGTCAGTGAATGGTTCTTGGTTACTTGTGATGGGTATCAAGTTGGTTGGTTTGGAAACCTGATGTGGAATTTACCTATTATAGCCTATTCCTCTAATAAAGCTTGCATATCATATATTTTTTACACTTGTTGAGCGTGTCATGTGCTCATACTTGCTATTTTTTCTATGCCATGCGACATGTGTGGTGCTGCTTAGTGAGTGAAGATGTTGAAGATTATCAAGACGAGGTTGTGACGTTCTAGGCGCGTGTCTCCTGGTCGGATGCCTGTGGTGTTGTTGGGCATCAATGCTTCTGTTCCGCTGCAAATATCTTCATAGAAGACAATATATGTCAATTGATGTAAGAGTTTAACGTTTATTCTATAAAAGTATTGTTTTTGTTACTTCACATGTGACGTCCTTATGTGTGTTGAGCATCCTGGACACACATAAGTCGTATCTGATTTTGTCCGTTAAAACCGGGTGTGATAGCAACGGCGTCGACGTTGTGCAGCATGGAGGAGGCGGCGGGGGGAGCGGCGATGGAGTGGTGGTGGCCATGGCGGCGGGGGAGCGGTGGGTCTAGGCTTGGTGGGGGCGACAACGTCGACGTTGTGTAGTGTGGAGGAGGCGGCGGTGACGGTGGGGGAGCAGCGGGGGAGCGGTGGTGGCCGTGGCAGCCTGGGAGTGGTGGCGACCATGGCGGCGGGAGTGATGGCGACGGAGCGGTGGGGGAGCCAACTCAAATGCTGCTCCCGCCGCGCTAATTTTATCTTTTTTTTATTCACTGAAAATGACAACTGTGTCGGGTGGAAAACCGGCACTGATGCCATTTTTAACCGACACTATTATATCTTTTTTTAGTAGTGATACTATTATGCATTTTCACAGTAGTAATGGTAGCATTTCGCAAGACACGACAGACTAGCTAGCAGGAATGCATGGTCGTGTTGTGAGAGACATCTTAATTGTTGGCATGTCCTGCACCTTTTAACTGACTTGCTGAATAGAGATAATAATGGATCAGGAATCTGAGTTCCTGACCAACTTGGGCATGCATGCAAGATACACATGATGGTTGATCGATCTGTCGAATTTGTTGCACATGAACAGTTTTATTTTCTTGTAGATAATGGAATAAAAACATATGGTGCTAGGGCGTTCTCTTTGCTGGAGATGAAATTTACACAAGTCGATCTTAACCTCAAAAGGAGGGTGAGGGTGGGGGGGGGGATCGATCGATATATACCGGGCAATTTTCCTGGTGCAGTTTCTGTCTCTGACGACCGACGAAGACAAGCAGGCTCATCAAGTGCACGTCACAGGTGCAAGCTGCTGACGGATAGATCATTCAACGGCGCCGCACATGCATGCACGAACGCCACGACCAAACCGTTGGAGGCTTCGAGCCCTGTGCCGCTCTTTGTTCAGGTTGGCCCTTGCCTGCCACGTACCGCCCTCATCACATGAACAAACCGCATGGACTTCGCGGACCACCCGGAGGACTACCACTATTGAGTACCCTGTTGGTACACCTCGGCCTTGCTGCATGCTAGCCGTGCCATCTCCAACAAGCGGGCACAGAACGTACGCGTGTGGTGGTTGTGTTGCCTGAAGTCGATGTGCCAACTCTACTCTTGCGGCGTGTACACGTGCAGCTTCTAGAAGGAACGACATTCGGTTGCTTAGCGCTACAAATTTTGGTTCAAAAATGAAGAAGAAAAATCGACAAAGGGGGCCACGAAGAAGCAAACTAATGCACGGTTAATTAGTTGAAACTATATACAATTTTCTTATATATATACACACACTATAATTGGGGGAGCTTGAATGAGATTCAAGAGGGGGCCAATCTAACAGCACATGCTTAAATAAAAAGAGACTAGTATTTACTTGAGTTTAATTAGCAACATTAAGTGTTTATTTGACAAATTTTAAAGAATAGAGGAGGTCATGGCCCTACCTAGCCTCAATGAAGCTCCGCCAGTGTACACCATCCTCCCAGCATGATAAATAAGCTATTTAGCATGCTGGCTATCAAACTGAGCAAATTCATATCTGCAACTGTAAAAATGATCGTACACCATCCTCCCAGCATGATAAATAAGCTATTTAGCATGCTGGCTATCAAACTGAGCAAATTCATATCTGCAACTGTAAAAATGATCGCACAACTGTAAAGTCCTATTAGTTTGAATTAAGATTCATAAATTTTTCTTCTAGAGGTATATTCAAGGAAATTCATTTAAGATTTTTTTAGAGATTGTTTGTGCATGGAGCTGAAAAAGACACTACACCAGAATAATACATTAGTGATAAGTGATAACCATTATTAGTGACGGTTACCGCACCCATCACTTTTATTGTGTCACTAATGATAAAATATTAATGATGGGTTGAGATTCATCACTAATGACAATCACTAGTGACGGATCATAACTGAGATCCGTCACTAAAATGTGTTTCCTATGGCCTGACCAGTCCTGTTGCCGTCACTGTGACCGTCATTAGTGACGGGTGTATGTACCGCCCGTCACTAATTATCAATCCTCAGTGACAGGTAGCTTTCCAACCCGTCTTTAGGACTCATTCCTTAGTGACAGGTGTTAAACACAATCAATTACTGGTGACAGAGTCATTAGTGATGGATATATTTACCACCCGTCACTAATTATCTAGAACCAGTGACAGGTAGCTTTCTAACCCGTCTTTAGGACTCATTCATTAGTGACGGGTGTTAACCACAACCCATCACTGGTGACCGAGTCACTAGTGACGGGTTGTAGCTACCCGTCACTAGTGACTGATTCATCAGTGACGTATTATGAGTCATTAGTGATGAGTATCTTTCCAATCCGTCTCTAATGACTGATTTCTAGAGACGGGTTAGAAAGCTACCCGTCACTGAGACTCGATCATCAGTGCCGAGTGAATTTACCACCCATCACTAATATTCTTATCCCCCGAAGGGATTTACCTGTTTCCTGGCTGCATCCTAAAGCAATATCAGGATTTGGCAGCCATCTTCTCTTGCAAATAAGACACATCACATTCATGCCATACCCACATTGTAGGGACCAAGTCACAAGATATGCAACCACAAATTACATAATTAAAAGTCCTCGAAACGTACAACGGCGCAAGTCCACATCAAGATAGTTACAAATTACATAAGTCGAAAGTGCAACCACAAATTATATAAGTCAGAGCCTTGCCTCCCAACAATAGAACTCACTTTTCGAAGAGACGACTTTAGTCATTAAGAACGTGGCGGTCCGTGCTCGAATGTTGGAGAGTGCAGACTCCTTGATGTTGCCGTCAGGTAAGCTTAATTCCTACTGAATTAAAGTAGTTATGGAAAAACTATGCAATTAGCGTGAGCAGAATCATTTTATCATCAGATATTTGTAATGAATAAAAGCAGCTATGAAAATACTATGTAATTATCTTACATCTGAGGATTTTATATCTTTTCCTGCCATGAATAGCAGCATGTTATGTGCAACGTAGAACCCACAAGAGTTGCCTGGTGGTTGTTGGTGGTACTGAAGAGGGAAAAAACCGTAAGTTCGAAAACAAAAAATGTAGTAGTAGAGTATTTGCAAATATGTCTGCTGGCACTTACCGTGAAGATGGTCTTATGTGTCAGTGTGTGGGGCTCCTTCAAATCGTACTTTGAATCATAGCACATATACATGTCAAAAGCCCTACATGTGAAGAGGAATTCAATAGTCAACATTTTGGTGTAAGTTTGAAAAGTTCAATATGTAACCTAAGTCCTAAATAGCTTACTCGTCGAGGATTTGTTTGATGAAAGTATAGTCATGTTGTCCCCGTTTGCCATTAGGTCCCACCACTGGTCTTGATGAATCGAGGTACCATATCAAGTTCCACTTGGGGGCCATGACCAATAAGATCTAATGGCCACCCATGTTATGGGCAACCATCAGGTAGTCCCTCTTCGAAAAGTGGCTCATTTCCCTAGTCACATATTCCACAACAAATTCCCTTTGTTGTTCCATCAAAGAAATCATCATATTTTGGGGTCAAGGAATCCGAAGGGCTCCTTCTTCCTCGTTTCTTGTATCAAGCGTCTACAGATAAGAAATTAGTTAGATTGGAGAATTTAGTGGTAATAATTAATGAATGTCTAGTTTGAAAGGGCTTAATTTTAAAGCATCGCAATAACCCCACGTCCAGGCCATCGAGGTTGAAGAGGTCATATAAGTCATTGAAGTCCACGAGGAAGTAGCCGTCCCCAGTCAAGAAGTGATAATTTTTTGTAATATAAGACAATGGAAACCTTCTTCTCTCTACAACCTTGCAAGTAGTAATTATGCAACTCAACACAAGGTTGTCTCGCCCGGCGAAGTGGATCTGCCGACAGCAAAGGCTTCCCAAGCTTAAATTTTGGGTTTGCCTTAGTCCAAGCTTCCCCTATCCAACGCTTCTCAGTGATTGAGTCCTTACCAGAGGACTTGGGTTTCTTAGGTAGCTGCTTCTTGGACCCCGGTCTGGACTTCTTCTTCTTCTTTAGACTACCCTCAGGTTGCTTACTTGTAGATGGTGGAGTGGGCAAAGGCTTCTTCTTCTCTGGGCTGCCTTCAGGTTGCTTAACTGTAGATGGCGGAGTGGACAAAGGTGACACAACTAGCGTATCTTGAGGCTGAGGTTGGGGTAGAGAACTTGAACATCCAGACAAATCACTCCTAGATACCGTGTGCGCCACAATGTCCCCCTCTTTCATTGGATCCTTTGAAGACGAGCTTGACTCAGTTTTTGGATCTCATCATTAGGGGGATGAGAAAATCTGTGTCCACGGTATTGGCATGTACAAAATCCACAAAGACCATGACATAGCCAGGACGTATTGGGACCGTATATAACACCTGGACATTTGGATGCACCTGGCCCTTTGCAACCTCAATATAGTAGCCTCTAGGTCTTATGACCAGCAAGCACGGCGTGGGCCCATCGAGAAGCTCTATGGTAGGGCTCCACAGATGGAGAGAAGACAGGTTATTCAACCTCACTAGAGGCTTGACCACTCTTGTGTCTAACGATGGGGCTACCACCCGCTGGTGCACTAGGAATTATGACTCTCTATGCTGCAAACCTTTGCAGGACGTCTTGATAAATGATCTCCCTAATTGATTGGGTCAATACTTCAACATCTATTGGAACCAACCTCTTCCTCTTCTTATACATCCCAACGTGTTCGGGGAAGCCTAACTTCTAGCCCTAGGAACTGGACACGCCTCAAACGCGACTTGGGTGCTCAGGGTTTTCCAGCGCAGTGGAGATCATGTCATGTTCCCTGACCCTGGTGAATGAACATTTGGAGGAGTGGGTTGCTATTTCTTTCACCTTTTGAGCGACTATCACGGTTTCACTAGATGTGAAGGTGATTTCTCCACTATATGATAGCATACCCCTCGCGCGCAAATACGATTACGATCGTCCTAGGAATTGCAACAAAGGAATCTCGCGGCTTTCGTTGGCTAACTTTGAATCCTTCGCATGCCATTTATCCCTTTTTCCCACATAACTTCCTGTGCCTAGGTTGTGATTTTGCTTGTTCTTTGCCCGAAGCTGCTTCTTTGCTGAACTCTCCGTTTGGAACATCTCAGAGCTCTTCAACACCATAAAAGCTTCCCAATCCTCTCTTTTAATATATGTATACTTTCTAAAGGGCTCCAAATCTTTTTCCATATACTCGTTCACAAGTTTTCTCTTGTGGCTTCTTCAAAGTTTGACGATCATTTTCATAGCAGTCCTTCAAGCCTTCGCCTTCATGTTCTCTGAGAACTCCAGAAACATATTGACACCATCATTGAACAAGGCATTTTTTTGATCCACAGTGAGGTCATCGAACTTCGGAAGGTTCAATGGCACCCTCTCGCGAGCATTAACGCATGCGAGCTTCCGTAACATTTGCTGGGCCTTCTTCTTCGTAGGCACACCATCATCATCGATTTTTGTGATGGTAATCTTTTTAGTCGGCCACTTTGCTTGTGCCCTTGCGTTTTTACTGTTGCTCCACTGGGACTTGATTACGTAGACATCTGACTGGGAGCTTGTGCTTCGTCAAAGGATCCCGATGACTCGTTGGTAGACATCTAGTAGATACGAATATGCAAATATAATTGTATAAGTCTTAGTAACTATATTCACTTTTATATAAATTTATGGAAATATAATGTATTTATTATCTAAAGCAAAGGATCGTAGCTAATTTCTAATAGGCAAAGATATGTCCTAATCCCATTCTAGGATATGTGGCTTGACTAGGTTTCCATGCTCTTGTACGGTTCTGGAGAAAATTTTGGCAGCACCTCACCGCTGTTCTCCAAATACATGTCTCAACAACGAGCCGAGAGGGTGTGTATCCGGAGAACAATAGGGAGACACCACCAAAATTCTCTCTAGAATCATATAAGAGCACATAAACCTACTACTCGGGTCACATATCCTTGAACTGTCCAAAGTACGTGGGCAATTCCAGAGCATCTTCTTATAAATATGACGAGTTTCTAAGACATTTATAATCAAACACTCCTAAATAGGAGACGATGTAATAGGTTACACAACCTAAATTCATTTTTGGGATTTTCTTACAAATTTAATTTTAACCATCATAAACTTATTGTGCAATATGCATACATTAGTGACAAGAATATACATCAGCAGATAAACAAGAATAAGATTTAATGTGTGCTATTAGAACTGAACATAAGCATATAAACATCAAGAACATGTGTGATATCCTCACTACTTTCTCCCCTTGAACGTATGTCAAAAGAGATAGATAGCTTCAGAAAATTCCTTCCATCTAGAGTGGATTACGCCGAAGGTACAGTACCACCTATTGTAGGGATTACCTCTTTGAACCATAGGATTGGTTTCAACACCTACATGATAAGATGATATGAATTGAGCCTAATATACTATAAACTCAATTAAATGGTTGTGTCCTAATGAGTGTTACTACGAGCCTAACAATGAGGGAGAAAAAGAAAAGATGTTAATATGATCGGTCTCAATCGTGGCTGGTGGGGGAACGCTGATGAGGGAATGCCTGGAGGGTAGTGTATGCCTGGAGCGTGAGCCGATGAAGGAGTTGTCGGGATCCATCCAAGTTCGCCACGGCGACGGCAACAATACCCGCCACTACCTTGATCTATTGCCCTCACACTAGCAGGTAGAGGGGGCGGTGGTGTATGTCGGGCTATGGTGGAGGGGAGGATGGCTGCAGCATCGGCAGCAAGGTGCAAAAGGCAGCGGCAGCGGGAGGAGGAGGCAAGCGGACGTGAGTGGATATGAGAGTGGTTGAGAGAGAGAGAAATTGACGGTAAGAGTGGTTGAGCAGATAGGAGTGGTCGGTGAAGAAATTAGTGACGGGTGATAATTACACCCGTCACTAATGAGTCAGTCATTAGTGATGGTAATAACTACAACCCGTCACTAATTACTTTAATATTAGTGATGAGTCTCATAACGACCCATCACTAATGAGTAGGCTATATTTAGTGACGTGTGCCCCATATACTCACCACTAATGACTGAATTATTAGTGATGGACATTAATGTGACATGTTACTAATATCTTTAGTGATGGGTTATTCGCTCGCCGTCACTAATGAACCCTCATTAGTGACATGTCTTGGCCGGGTCCCGGCCCAGGCCACACATTAGCGACGAATCAGCATTGGACCCGTCTCTAATAGTGTACTAATGATGGGTACTGAGAAACAATCATTAATGATGTGTCTTCTTTGATGGTTTCTTACATAGTGAGATATAATTCACTACTACATAAACCCCTTTCACTGTCAGCAGATAAACCTCCTTCACTACCGGTTTTTCAGCCGATAGTGAGCAATAGGCAGTGAAAGTCCCCAACTATCATTGCCCGCTTGGGGCGCCAGCAGTGAAGGTGGTTTATCACTACCGGCTCATGGCTTAAGTTGGCAAAGATTCTCGTGGTGTCACTACCAGCTAGTGGTTTCGACCGGCAGTGATCCCCAGAGAAACACTATCGACTGAAGCCATAAGTTGACAGTACTTTGCCCCCCCCCCTCTCTCCTCCCTCTCCTCTCTCTCTCTCTCCTCTCTCTGTCTCTCTCTACCTCTCAATACATGCATACAATGAGACACATATTTGATCAAGTAAACATATATACATAAATTGATTAATATGGTGTCATCTGAACATATATACGCTGTCAAAGTTTCTGGTACACTTTCTCCTTATCTCGTACTCTCAACTAGAAGGTATGATGTCATCTGATGGTTCCTCACGTGGTGACGGCACAATCAGTTCATGAAACTCACCGTTTAGGTTGATAACATGTTCAATGTCTTACCCAACGATCTGTTCTTGAATGGCATGTATTTTTGCAGGGAGTATCGCACTTGTGCAGTGTTTGAAGCGCTGTATTTGAAGAATTGAAAGAATTAGTCCTTGAACATGCATAGAAATTGAAAATAAGGCATTGATATGTAATTTCATATCTCAACATCATTAAACATGACAGTGTCTCCGTCTCCCCTGAATGTGTGCATGAAACTAAGAATATAGAACTTTTTGAATATGAATACCAATTAAACTTAGATGCAATTGATGTGAAGATTAAATGATTGAGTTTAACTATTTAGGATGCCGATGAGGTCTTGGTAAGTTGACTTATCTCTCTTTTATGACTCCAAGACAATCATCTTGCTCAAGTCTGGGTGGATGACAAAGAGGGTCCAATAAAAATACAGAAATATATCACCATAGCAAATTAATACTAGAATTGAGTTGAGCATAAGAGCAGAATGCCATAGCATGCAAACACGTACTCAAAGCTGTAGTGTAAGAGTATGAAGGTCTTGTGTTGGTGGTGAAGCAGATACTTCAATAAGTAGTCCTCGAGGAAGTGTAGATTCGTCTGTACAAGTTTCTCATTGAGAAGACCATGATCAATGAATCCGACTTTATTATCTAATTCTTGTTTACATGTGTGGATCTCCATTCTATGAAATAAAGAAGTTAACCATGCAATTTGAAGGTAGAAAATCATATAACGTGATTTATATACATAAGTCACCAACAAAGTTCACACTCTGATTATAGACACATCGAGGACATCTTTCCAATACAATTCATACAAGTACTTGAACTCCACCCAGAAGGAGTTATCCCTATTGAGGAAATATTCATCTCTATATCTTCCTAGACTACCCTAAGTACGACAGATGTAATTGACGCATTTGATTTGAAAGGTTATTTTCTATATCTGGTTTGACCAAAGTTTTATCCAACTCAAATGGCCATCTAATAACCAACTTTGGGATTTTTTTCTCCCGTAATAAGCCGTGCTAGTTGCTCTGTTGTTAATCCAGAAGTAGCCAAAAAGCCCCTAATGCTTGAATCATCCTCAATTATTGGACCTGATTGGGTCTTGGCCGGTTTCTTGCTGATGCGTTCATTGTCAATCGATGGCTTACTTGAAGCCGCCCCTATCTATTTAACTTTGGCTCTATTCATGAAAAATTTCATGCTATCTTCAAGCACAACATACTTCGGTGAAGGTGCTAGAGGATGAAAAAAGCCATTACACTAGTGTCCACAATCTTTTGGTTTGCTCTGCATTAAGTGAATAAACATCTTTAGGTTCCACCAACTTCTTAGATGGCATCGACTTCTTAGATGATGTCATCTTCTTGGATGTTGTGGAGCCTAATCGTGTTTTCTGAGATGATGGCTGGATTCTTGATGGTGTTAGCTTCTTGAGCGGTGGACTTCTTCGAGGTGATGGCTGAGGAGGTGGACTTCTTCTAGGAGAAGGCTGAAGAGAGGGAGATCTACGAGGCAACAGTGGCCTAGGGTGTCATGGAGAGTAGAGGTTGTCGAGAGCTGTCCCTGATGGACACATTATGTAGGCCTTCTCCCACACAATGAAACAATGCTTGTTCTCTCCTATAGTGTATGCCCCCTCCTCTGCGCTGTAGTCTACCTCAATATGACGGTAATGGTCAACTGTCTCGTCTATTTCAACCACATCGTAGCACTCCGATATCGGATGTCCATGCAAAAGTTCATGGGCACCACAGGGATAATCCACGCTGGAAGCCACCTGGATGGTAATGTCCTTAGCACTAATGTGTAGTTCACACGGTGACCGTGTTGTGATGTTGTCTATGGGATAAGTGATAGAGTCAGCTTTGGAACTCCCGTGGACACACAGCTATTCTGACGACCACTGAGGCTGGAAGGCACAACATTATGAGATGCTGCTGGCTATTCTTGTTCGCTCCCAATGGCGTCCCGTTCAAGTCTGATGGCTTCATGTACTACTTCTCATTCTTACATATGTATGTTTCCTCTCACGTTGCAGCGCAAGTTCAAAGATTTTTATCATCGTAGCTTGTTCTGCCCCTCGTTCTGTATTTTGCTCTGCTTGGGATCTCTTTCGACTCTTGTAACTGTCAACGACGCCTGGGAATCCATATTTCTAACCCATCACACCAACGCCTCGTGTGCGACCACCGTGCTCCTCGTTTCCTAGGGCCAAGGTGAGCTTGTCTCTATTCCTATCTGGCTTGAAAGAGCCTTGTGTAGCCTGCGTGTGGGCATCTACAAGACTTTTTGCATGAGTTTGCATCACTTCCTGATCTTTAGAGGCTGTAAAGCATAAGCTTCGATCAGCCGAGTAAGAAGCACCCCTCCCACGATCTTCCATTGGTTGATCCCCCGATATTTACAGCCATCGGGATGTGTTCCTTACCTTCTCACCTTTCTCGTTGATTGCGTCGATGCAACATAAATCACAAGGAAATTATAATAAGGAACAACACGATGCGAAACCAAACAATATTAGTGCAGCATACAACAATACGTTACACTTAGGGGCATAGTATAGCTAAAAATGTTATATCTTCCATGAAAAAGAAGCAACACCCGAGCTCTAAGTTACTTAAGCTCAACTAACTCTAGCTAACCAGCCCTGGTCCCTACGCACTTGTTTAGCCTAACACCTTGGCGTAGAAGACCTGCTCCTCATACATCTCCATCTCCTCTTCCCTTGGTTGGTAGCTCCCGCCATTACACCATGCGCAAGAGAAGCATGAATACGAGAGAGGGGACTAACAACAAGGTGAGTATAAAGAAACATAGATCAAGAATTAAACAAGACACAAGTCCTTAATAAACAAAGGATGAGCGACTGTTTCCAACTCGCCCTTAACCCATGAAGAAGGACACAAGTTAGAGAGCAAGTTTAAGCATATTAACAACAAGCAGAGGTACGAAAAACTCTAAGACAAGGTGAGGAATAAAATAGAGCAAACACTTAGGATATAAGGATAACTTTAGTGGGTTGTCTTAGTGGGGTTGACATGTTTAATTAACTCATCCTAAGTTCTTTAGGCTACTTCATTAAACCTTTCTCTAGTACCACGCTATGGGAAACCATCTAAATAGTATTCTAATTAATCATTAAGTTGATCATTTACATAACCACGACTACGACGATTAACAAGAATATCATCTCGGTAGTCCTGATATGTGTTTTGTGCCTAAGATCGGAATACATACCTTTACAACATGATTCACCAAATCAAGACATAATAAAGAGCGAGTAATAAAATTAGATTATAAGTCTTTAAGTGATTATAATTTCACAATAATTTATATAAGCGACACTAGGAGGATAAAAGACAGTTTCATCTCATAGTGTGTTAGTGTCACTACGTAGCAGAAGTAACACATGAATGACAAAAGATGGGTAGTGCTATGTGCCCATAAGCACCACCCCAAAATACATCTCCCGAGTAGGTAGCACTACTCTTGCCCGTCACCAACATCGGCAGGTGTGAAGTAGCCGAACACTAACTCTCCCTCACTTGAAATGCAAAGCAGCGTGAGTACGAAGGTACTCATAAGACTTAATCCATAATGGGTACTTAATAATAATCCGACTGTAAGAAGAATGTATTTGAGGATGCGTAGCAAGGAATCGGCCAAAAAGGTTAAATGAATTTATAATGCAAAAGCAAGTTCGACTTAGCTTCTATAACCTGACATTATCAACATATCATATCTGCCATTAGAACCATCTCAACTTGTCATCGACATCACCATCCATTCCCTACATACCATGACATCATCCCATATCGAAAACTCTATGATTGATGCAAATGGACAGAAGTATGCTCATAACTGAAAGTGCGATAATTCGAATTATTCTTACACCCTGCAGGGGTTACTCCTTTACACACATGACTTGATGATCATTCGGCTTGCGTGACCACATAGGTCCACACAAGGGGGTACTTGTGACGACCTTTTCCAAGAAGTCCCAACCATTTGAAATAGACATCTCTCAATGCGGAGCCTACTTAGATCTACTCCGGAGCAACCTTAAGTGCCTCTACAAACCTGCCCGCTCACACCGTAGATGTACATATCCACAAATGATCACAGCTACCAAGGTATTTGGCTTATCGTTACATATTCGGACATGTGGAAAGTACGGACAAATGCTAAACCTACCGCAACAACGAACGGTGCTTAATTAATGCAAGTGGTCTATGACATCCAGGTTTCTCACCAAACCTACCCCTAGCACCGTCCACATCTCGTCTCATCCTCACAACTCATACATCCTGATATCATCATTATCTTTATGAACAATAATTAAGCCCTAAGCCCGCAAACGATGGTCGAACCACCGCTCAACTTCTACTGATGACCTAAGCTTGCTAAACACATCGTGTTCATTTTATGTTTGACAAATACATAAAGACAACCGAGTTACAATGGATCAAGGGATAACAATGTCAAGGTAGGGCAATGCAACAATTAAGATCTACCCATAATAACCCGACATCGACTATCTAACATGCATAACATACATACAACATAAATTATCTCACTAGACATCATATGATCCAAAGTAATAGGTAGAGTATACTTAGATGCTTGCCTTGCTGCTCATATTTACAATTAACAATCACAAAGTCTTGGTCACCCCCGATCACGCCCGCATCACAGTCTGATCTTTCGATCTCTAAGGAAGAGCGCATGCAATGCGATGAGCATGAATGAGGTTCAAAGATGTATGCTACATGATGCATAATAATTAGAATGTAGCATAACAACAATCTAAAAGTACAAAGATACATGAACGAACGACGAAGTCTATGATCTAACAACATTAGAACTTCTAACAGGAAGTTGGAAGTTCCATTTCCGGGTTTTAAGTCAGAACTTCCATTATCGAAACTTCTGGGTTAACCTCTGGACGGGGTTCCTTGGGTTGCAACTTTTTATTTAACTGGAAGTTCCGGTATTGAGGTCGGAACTTCCGATGTGGTCATAACTTCCAGGTTGACCTCCAAACAGGGTTCTCAGTTAGCAAGTTTTATTTAACCAAAAGTTCCAGTTCAAGATCGGAACTACTGGGTTGGGCCGAAAGATCCGGGTGTGACTCTGGGCAGGGTTCTCGGTTAATCCTAACTCGGATAAAACCGGAACTTCTGGCAGTAAACCAGAACTTCTAGTGTTCTTGCAGAAGTGAGTTTCACATCGATTCGTCAGCCAATTTGATTTTCATGTTGAATTCTAAACCACATAAACATGTAATGGCACAAATGCATGGATTCTAGACCTAGTTTATCCACTCCAAAACCTTGATTCACTTGCTCTACTCATCCAAACATTTCTTCTAGCTATATTGCCTCAAGAACACAATGGTGCTTCACCATTCCTCGATTTTAACCCACAAACCCATCCAAAACCGAGCTAAAAACAGGCATTGCTACCATGGAAACCCTAGAGACTTACCCAAGGTTCTTTTCCAAGGTTGGTGACAATCAGAGAAGGGGAAATCGGTGGAAAAACGCTTGTGGAAGAGGGACCAAGGTGCTGCAATTTCAGAGAAGAGAGGGGTGATGAAAATGAGTTGCAAAACCTCCAAATCTTCATGCATGCATGAAAATCTTGGATGGATGGAAAGCTAAAGAAATGGGGAATGCAACGGTGTGACATGCATACCTTGCTTTCAAGTGCTTGAGGGAAATTTTTGGGGAAGAATGAGAGAGTTTGAGGGAGAGGAGGGAGCTGCTGCCTCTTTTGCTCTTTGGCCAGTTGGAGTGAGCAAGAGAGAGTGAGTGAGTGAGGTGGAGGGGAGGGGGAGATGCTGCTAGGGGTGCAGCCAAGTAGTAGAAGAAAAAGGTGAGGTGTGGAGCCAACTAGTGGGTCCCATAAGCTAGGGAGATAAGCCCAATTTCAGCTGCGGAAATTCTATGAAAATATCCGTAGCGAATTACAAACAAGATGAACCCATTTTAAATCGATCCAACCGTCACGCCTAAGCGAGACTTAAACTAAACAAAAATTCCATCATCGGGTATTTTCATAACTCAAAGTAATTTTTAAACCACCATTAGAATTAACAAGCACTCATAAAATAAACATCATGCTTATGATGCTCATGATGCATAATTATGTTTAATGACAAGTTTATGGAATTGGGATGTGACGTCGGAGGAGCCACCTTTCTGAGTGTTCTGCATACGATGGCGATGAGCGGTTAATGGTGGCATCCCTTCCTGAGAGTTTTGCATATTGTGACAACGAGCGGTTCAGTGTTCTACAAATAAAGAGCTGAGGAAGGAGGGAGATAGAGAGAAAGCCGATGATGGAAGGAGAGAAGATGTCAAAAGAGTAAGATAACCGGGAGGGTGTCGATAGATAGAATGCGTACACATAATAATATTGTAAATAAGTACATTATGACCACATTTAACAAAAAGTACATTAGCATGATTTGTTTGTATCTTTACACAACTCATACTACATAATTAAATAATACAACACATTTGTTAAAAAAAGAGTATAATATTGTGATTACATAATTACAACTAATACTACATAATTAAATAATACAACACATTTGCCAAAAAAAGAGTACAAAGCACCAGTGAGCTATCAACCAGCAAAGGCAGTCCAACTATCACCGAGTTATACATAGCAGTCCAACTATCACCAGTTCAGCACATATGTAACGTCATCAAGCATATTTAAAGTTAACGTTACAAGTTCAAGTGTCCAATCTGAAATTTAAAGAGGAGAACTCATAATTAACAAGTTTGAGAGCTCTCACATTAGTAAAACATAGCTAGGCATTTAAATTTACATAACAAGTTTGAAACATAGCATTTTAACATAGAGTACACAGCGGAATATAGTACGCAACATAAAAAATTGCTTGCCTTAACTATCAGGTGCTTCTTCCTCAACCATATAGGGAGGAGGCTGCACTGTCAGCTCAATATTTAGGCTGATAGTGAAAGCGGACCTTCACTACCGGTACGTGAATTGCAACAACAGTGAAATACCGTTCACTATCGGCCCAAATCTTGAGCCAGCAGTGAAACACCCTTCACTGCCACCGGGGGGGAGAAAAAAAAATGTGTTCACGCTGCGCGCGACGAGCTCTGCTGCCAAGTCCGAACCAAAAAAAACTGATGTGCTACTCAAGTCTATTTGATTGAGTTGGTACTGAATAGCTTTATTAACTTCATTTAAGCTTCAATTAATCAGCAAACCCCAATATTTATATTTATTTTAATTTCAACTTGCTATATACCTAAATTTCATACCTAAAGTTTGCAATATACCTTAATTTCATAAAAAATTATAATTCATTAAAAATAGAAAATAAATATGTTCATACCTAAATTTCTATATTGGAGCTTGCTAATTAATTAATAATAATAATTGGAGCTTCTTATATAGCTTAATTTGATGGATAAATTTTTTAATAAGTTAAAATTTTAAAATAAATATGCTTATACCTATAGCTAATGTAAATCAATAATAAAGACACCTTCATTAATACATAGTAATTCATGTCCTTCATTAATACATAGTAATTTATATCCTTCATTAATATGCAAATAAATCTACTTAATGTGGCTTAACGATTCACCCTTCATTATGATCACGACGTACATAGGGAGGTTCATCGATGTCTTCCATGAAACCTAGGTCAACGCCTCTCTGAAAGGAGGTAGCGCGTTAAATTGATTGTAGTCTTCCTCGTCGACGATGTTCTCCACTCTGACAATCCTTCTTTTTCTTGAAAAACCACGTGATGTTCCTCCTTGTTAGTTGGGTCCATGTAATTTACAGAGAAGACTTGTAGAACATTTTTCACAAGTACGAATGGTTCTTCTCTATATCTGATAAGTTTTTGGACCACTGCAGTCATACCATACTTACCGATCTTCACGCCTCCTGGGAGTCTGACCCATTAGCACCAGAAAAGATAAACCTTTAACACTTCATAGTCGAGCTCTCAGATCTCCTCTATGAATCCATAGTAGGTCTCCCTATAGCCATTGTAGTCGTAGGTATCTATACACGCACCGCTATTTTAGTTGGTCCTCTTATTATCTTGTGCTCTTGTATAAAATGTATAGTCATTTATGTCATATCCTTAGAATGTGAGGATTGTAGTTGACGGTCCGTGAATCAACATATTCAACAGAGCACACTCTATCTGCTTATCCATCACCTGTTTATGTAACCGGGCGCCAAATTGATCTCGGTACTCTCACACGATCCAAGCATCATACTTCCATGGGTTTTTGGTGTGTTGTGTTTGTCGATATACATACCCACTACAACTGATTGTTGCAGAAATGCAAAAATGCTTACCCCACTACAATTAATTGTTGCAGAACTGCAAAAATGCTTGCGTTAATGAAACCAGATCGTTAGTGTGGAATGAGTTTGCACATATCGTCCCTTTCCCCTGTAGCCTCCCCTCACGGCGAGATACATGCATACTAATCGATTTGAGATTCATGTATTCAACGCAAAAATCAATAATCTCCTCAGTTCCCCAGCCGTCGACCGTGCAACCTTTCAGCCAATTTCGGTTACGAACATATTTCTTCAAAACTCCTATGAACCTCTCAAAAGGGTACATCTGATGTAGAAACACGGAGCCAAGAATCCGTATCTCTTTCACAATATGAACAATAGGTTGCATCATGATGTAAAAACGATGGAGGAAAACACACCTCAAGCTGGGATAGAGTCTCGATCACATCTTCCTGTAGCTTATCTAGCTTGGTCGGATCAATGGCCTTCTGTGATATCATGTTAAAGAATGAACACAACTTTATGATTGAGTTTCTGATCTTCGGTGGCAGAATACCTCTAATTGCAATTGGAAAAACATCTGTGTGATCAACACATGGCAATCATGAGACTTCATGATAATTAATTTCAAATCTTTCATGTTTACTAGTCTTTTTATGTTGGTGGAGTAACTGAATGGAACTTTGATTCTATGTAAGCACTCGCACATTGCAATTTTCTCCGCCTTGCTCAGACTGTAGCTAGCGGGACCAAGATATTTGTCGTCTTCTTTCATATCTTTGGGATGTAGATCCTGTCTGAGTTTCAAACGTTTCAAGTCCCTCTATGCTTGGAGTGTATCCTTTGTTTTATCAGGTATATCTAGTAATGTACCAATCAAGCTATCACACATGTTCTTCTCAATGTATATGACATCGATTACATGTTGAACCACCAAATCCAGCCAATAAGCTAAGTTATAAACACCAGATTTTTTTGAACATAGGAGCTCTAAGATTAGATTTCAGAACTGGTGTACTCCCGCGTCACATTCTAAGGATAACCCTAAGTCCCTGTATCATCTTATATACCCTGTCTCCTAGTGTGATCCTTAGGAGGTGGTCCATCTGAACTTTCCCATCAAAAGCTCTCCTATTGTTGCGGTACGGGTGATCCTTACGAAGAAATTTACGATAACCTAGGAACACCATTTTTTAGTAGTTCTACAACCACAAGCTCTCTGTTTTATCCAAGTAATGCACGCATGTAAAGTAGCCTTTGACAGTCTAGTCCCATAGGTTATCAAGGGCTGACCAATCTTAGATTGTTACAAACAGCATTTTGTGTAGGGTGAAGTTTTCTTGTTTGTATTCATTCCATACCCGCACACTATCGTTCCACAGTGTTACAAGATCTTTCAATAATGGTTTCAGGTAGACATCGATATCGTTGTCATATTGGCTCGACCCTTGTATCAGCACTAACATCATAAGATACTTCCGCTTCATACACAACCAAGGAGTAAGGTTATAGATATATAGAGTCATAGGCCAAGTGCTATGACTACTGCTCATGTTACCGAATAAATTCATCCCATCCGTACTCAACTCAAATCTTATATTCCTCACATCTTCTGTAAAGGGCTTCTTGTATTTCCTATCGATGTTTTTCCACTACGTAGAATCAGAGGGGTGTCTCAGCATTTCATCATCCTTGCACTCCTCAGCGTGCCATCGCCTCAATTCAGCATGCCTCTTGTTTGTGACTAAACACTTCAAATAGGGGGCTATAGGAAAATACCGCACCACCTTGACGGGAGGCATTTTCTTCTTTCCTTCATCATCACCGTCATGCTTGTACTATGCTGCACTATAGACGAGACACGCTTCTATGTTTGCATGCTCTTTGTGATACAACATGCAATTGTTTTGATATGCATGTATTTTATGTACTTCTAACCCCAATGGGCACAACCTGCTTGGTCTAATACGTGTTTTCTAGCAGCACATTTTTCTTTGGAATTAATTTCTTCAAGAACATGAACAACTTTGTGAAACTTGTATCAGACAACCCATTGTTTGCATTTAATTGTAGCAGTGAAAGCATGATATGCAACTTTGTGTGCTCCTTCTCGCAGCCTAGGAACAACAGTGTTTCAGAGTCCTCTACTATTCGCTGAAACTTTTGAAACTCTCTTTCATTGGTGAAGTTCCCCTCCCCATTGCGCAACATCTGCTCTACATCATCATCGTTATCATTAGTCAACATATGCTCTAGATCATCATCGACCAATGTGTTTTTGACAAGCGGAATATCAATGTATTCATCAGTCGGCATATCGGTACACAAGTCTTCGTCTTCTCTGCCAATGTGTTGCTCTTCTTGTACAATCTCAACTTCACTGTACTCGATCCAACTGGTATAGCTGGACATAAAGCCCCTTAGCATCAAGTGGGAATATATCTGTTGGGTGGTGAAAATTGTTTCTTATTCTTGCATTCGACGCATAGACAATATATGTATTGAGATTGTGTATTTGACTTGTGCGTCGCGACTTCTACCAAGAAATACTTCACACCGTTCTTGTACTTTGCGCTCACACGGCTCGCATCATATATCCATCTTTTATCCATCTATAATTATATCATTATTGTAAATCCATATTCAAAATATCTAGAAGATTTTGCAATCACCAACAAATAAATTGCATCACCATCTCCTACCGGCAATTAGCATGGGTTGGAGGAGCCGCCTTTTGTATGCTTTTCATGTCTTTCCCTAGAAATTTTCATTATTATTCAATCCTTATGCATGACTAATTAATTAAAAATAAAAAATAAATATGCTCATACATAAAATTTCTATATTGGAGCTTGCTAATTAAATAAAATATATAAAATATAATTGGATCTTGCTATGTACCTAAATATCATGGCTAATTTTTCTAATTCATTAAAAATCAAAATAAATACACTCATACCTAAAGTTTCCATATTGAAGTATGCTAATTAATTAAAATATAAAAATATATAATTAGAGCGTGCTACATACCTAAATATCATGGATATTTTTTCTAATCCATTAAAACTAAAAAATAAATATGCTCATACCTAAAGTTTCTATATTGAAGCTTGCTAATTAATTCAAATATAAAAAAATAATTGGAGCTTGCTATATACTTTAATTTTATAGCTAATTTTTCTAATTAATTAAAAATCAAAAATAAATATGCTCATACCTATGGCTAATGTAAATCAATAACAAAGACACTTTCCATTATAAGTTATTAATTGAAGCTTCCATATCATAAATGATGTATAATTGCATGTACATTGTCTTAAAATATTATGACTATAGGTTCATCTCCATCATTTCAAAATCAGCAATTTAGCAAATAAAATTCAACCAGAAATAGATTGGATATGAAGTTAGATACCTTGGAACACCTAGGCATTAGGATTCTTCAAACTTTTGAAGCCTCCAAGAACTAGGTGATCAAAAATGACCGCCATCGAGCAAGAATAGTGCTCCTCTCTGTTGTGCTCAGGCTTGAGAAAAAAGAAGACCACTTTTATATAGCCAAGACATCACTACCAGCTTATATAACTAAACAGTGATATCCCATTATCACTGCCGACCGATAGAGTTAGCCGGCAGTAATTATGGAGCCATGTATCACCGTCGGCTCAAGTTATTGGCTAGCAGTGATTTCCTTTATCACTGTCGGCTTATAAGTTACGATGACATATCTTTTCGTGTGATTTATAAATCGATCATGATGTCCTATCACTATTGGCTTATTAGAAAACAATAGTGATGATCTGTATATAAGATAGTAGTGATTATAAAAGAGTCCATTTTGAGCAGCGTAACATCCTCGTTAAACCATTATCCTTTTCTCATGGAAAACATGGAGGATGACTACTCGAAGTCGATGGATATAGTACAACGTACATAAATCAATGATTAGTGCCCTTCACGTTTTAATAATAATGATTGCATAACCTTTTCTTCGTTCCAAGGTGCACGTTTAGGTAGAACTAACAATATAAAAAGCAGGTGGATCCAGAACAAATTGTTAGGAGGCTGGGATAAATAATCGGCTAATTCAAAGCAATGTCACACACAAACATAGCGGAAAAAAACATTAGAAGAGAATGGAGCATATCTAGATTTGGTTATCATGTTGAAAATTTTAGCGGCTGCAGTGAGAAATAGGCATATCTATTTGGTTAGAACTTAGAACTTTGACAAATCAGTAAATCATAGCTTCACTCCAACAACTAATCAACTATGAACTATCACATGATTCATAATTTCATTGTTCATATCCAGATTCTAGCACATTGCTCAAATAGATCAACAAGTCTTGATTCATATCTAGATTCTAGCACACTGCTCAATGTAATCAAGTATTTATAGCACAAGCATTTTATACCTTCAGAGTTCAACACTCAGCAGTTCTGCTTGCTTCAGGCCTTCAGCAGTTTTGTGTGGGTGCGTTTGTGCCTGATTGCCCCTGTTCCAAGCCCTCCACTTGTTTAACAGCGAAATGCAGATTGTTCATCAGGAAGAAGCACTGTAACCCTCCAAAATAATAGGCCTCACTGCACTTTGTTGGTTGCAGCTCAGAGGTCTGCTCAGGGGTGCGCCGTGCGTCTCTACGCGATTCCGGCCTGCCTGCCTCTGCCTGTGCCGCTGAGCACCTCATCTCCAAGTCAAAAAGAGTCTTGCATTGTTTAAAAAAGGGTCTTCCACACAACACAGCAGCACAAAGCACGCAACACGCAACACTGCAACAGTAGTGGAGTGGACATGAACTATCTGAATTGTTTATCCTTGCGATTGCACTCCTGGCCTTGGATCGGACCCATATCACTATTTTTTTTTTCCTGCATCATGTACTTGTTAATGCAGCAGTGCATAGCATGCATCGTTTTACTAATTAAGCCGCCAGTTCATATTGTCGCATGCATCTCCAGCGATCGATCAATTATGAAAGAAAATTAGAGACTAAAAAAATATTTGATGCACTAGCATTGAAAAGATTCCAACAGAACAGCAGTATTCAAAGCGACCAAGTTGAGATGAATGAGATTCCAATAATAATAAGGATGTCCATGCGCATATCTCAAAGAGAAGCTTTTCTGTATGCACGGTTCAAGCTCACATGGGATCATGTGCTGCTGTTGTTCTTCAACCCTGATCAGTTTTTTTAGAGGAATTCAATTCTTCAAACTTGAGCTCTTGTTGGCTGCTGGTGGGTGCTTTAAGCTTATGTAATGAACTTGCTAACTTGTCGGCAACTGATTCAGTACTTCCCAGTACAACAAAGCTCACTAATGCTTTTAACCTGCATGGATATATTTTTTAATCTTTGTACCAGTCATGTCCATGGACTGTAAATAATAAAATGTTGTTGGAGTAACTGTGACAGTGTCCAGGTGGCCAGCACTCTGGCTGGCTTACCTCATGGTGCAAACTCTTGTTTGTTTCTGCCTTACCATCTCCAACCATATTTATTTCATTTCGTTCCTTTTCTTATTTTTATTCCCTTTTTTTTCTCTTATCTCCAACAGTTTTCTTTCGAGCGAAATTACGAAGAGAAATGAGAGAGAATCCTGTTCTGAAGGGAATGATCCTGGGAATTCTGTCGTGACAGGAACCGTGAAGGGAAACCGTTATAACGTTGAAGAGAATGAAAATCTATTCACGACAGAAATATCACCTCTGAAGGAGATTAATATCACCCCTGAAGGGAATCCCTTAGGTTCTTCAGCTCTCTGCTTTGTTCTGAAGTTAGTTAGGACTAGGAGTACTTCTTTTGACATCTGCAGAACGTGTGTTGCGTGAACAATCTTCACACACCAACCCCTCTTGCCTCTTTGTATTACATCTCTGAAAAAAGAATACTTCTTTGTTTGCAATACACATGGCTGAAAAATATTTGCCACCATTTCTCAATTAAAGCTCTTCCTAATAATGTCCACTAGTCCAGAATAACACGGCCACGCACCAAACCAAACTACATAACATAACGTCCAAATCTCACATTATGACGTCAAAGTTCCCACTGCTCATATATTTTTTTCCACACGTGATTATTATTTATAGACATATTTAAACCAGATATGTGTATATGCATAGAAATGAAGGAAATGCCAGCTTGCAGTGATGTTGCATGTGAGCTACCAGACGTGAGGAGTCAGCAAGTCAAAAGCGCCCCGCCAAATTCGCTTCCAATCACTTCCCGTCGACTTGCTGGAGCGAGCAATTCTTCTCCGAAAGCAGCCAGGAACGGCGCCCACTCCAAGGAACGCAGACCAAATCCGAGTTGCGGGCGTGTCCTGTAGATACTTAAAAATTTATCTATTATAATATTATTACAGTATTCACTAACACTATTACAGTATCTCATATTTTCTTTATCTCTAACAGCTATCTATTTTTTTACCTTACACTACTTTCTATCTCTTCTCAGATCCACAATCATCCACTAGCTACAGTAATATAGGCTCCCTTTTCATTCGCATATTTGTCGGCATCGGAATCATTCGGTATTCCTGTAGCACTAGATAAAGCTTCTATTGGAGAGCGATGCGACCAGCTGCAATCCGGAAAAAGGCAAAAAAAGGTAACGGCACAGTGATCCGGGACGTTTTTTCCGATCCCGCTGCAAGTCTCTGTCCTTCACACGCGTGCATGAACATGACGCATCCTAGCTCTAGCTAGCAAGCTGCCCTTCAAAGTTTGGTAGGGTCCAGACTCAACCAGAGGCACAACCGACAAGTTTGCAACAGGTGCTTCCGTGCTCTCTGATCTGCTGAGAGTAGCTAGCTAGATTGGAAATGGACATATCTCTCGACCCCTCGAACCAGGATATGTTTAGTGGAGTAGTAGTTGATGGTTAGTACAAACTAACTCTTGCTTCTTCTTTTTTTGCGAAAAAGGGGATTGTATTAAAAGAAGCACAGAACAACCCCTATTACATTCAGGTCCTGACAAAACATGAAATGCAAAGAAGTAAAAATAGGGCCATTTCACCATCTTCAACCACCGGCACCGATAGCAACCAACGTCGCACCACACAAGCACGACACAGACCACCCATGTCGGAGGCGAGCCCCTACAACCAACCATGATGATGGCCTCCAAACCATGGAAAAGCCGCAAGAGCCAGCATCCCAGGCCACTACCATAGCGCAATTGAGCCACTGAACGAATATCAGCGGACACATCACCAAGACAGCTGAGGAAACTTCACTGGCGCCACCACCCACGACCACGTGAGGGATGAAGATCCCGAACAACATTCTGTTATCACCAGGGCAACCAATCCAGCGATGCAACAACTCAAGAACATTTCAAAATAAACAAAGGGGAACAAAGATATCCTCCCAACTCGCTCCACACAAACTAAAACAAAGTCCGACAGCACCAGCAGCAATACCAGGGCTCCGGCAAAGACACAAACAACAGCATACATGACAAGCAACTTACCATGGCCATCCTTAGAGTTGAAACAGAGCTCACCAAAGAGAAGCAAAAGCCGGCAAGGAGTCAATTCCGAAGACGGCATCCAGAACCCTAGAAATGTACCGACCATACCACAGTTGTCCCTGAGAACATCGGAGGAGGAGACAGCATCACCAGAGAAAGTGTGGCAAAGCAAAAACTCACATGGTGTCGCCGTCGATAGCACCACAGAGAAAACTACGAAACCTCACCAATCTACACCTAAACCTACTGCTACCTACCCTACAAACTACGCCCTACCTCAATCCACCGAAACTCCCACTCCTCCGACGCGAGAGGGGCAGCCAGAGGCTGGAGTCTGGCGGGATCGACGCCGGATATTCCAAATCGCCTTGGAGTCGCTGGGCTACTGTAGCTGGGGATAAGGACTCCTTTGACTCACCCTGTTGTGAATGCAGTTCCAAATCAAACTAACTCTTGCTTTCTCCTTTCAAAAAATGGAAAAGAAACCTAGCTTTGGCACCTAGCTTTGGCTTTCGTTCACGTCTCTTTTTTTCTCCATCATGTGATTTTTTGGCACCCCGGCTAGTCCTAGTTGGGCTGCCATTTTCTTGTGTGCGTCCTTTTTCTTTTGTCTCTTCACGGCACATTTGAGACTCAAACGAACTCGTTGCGATATTGTGCACTGCTTGGTCCTGACTTCATGATCTAGGAGATTTTGCTGACCAAATTTTACGTGAATCATTTGCAATGTGGGAATTCTCTATCAATATATTTACCGGCAGATCTTGTGTCGGTTCGTCCAAAAAAAATGCAATGTGGGAACAATTGTGCTACTGACCGCAGGGAGTGAGAAAGCAATATGTATTAGTTGGTCTCTTCTGTGTTGCTAACTGTACACGGCAAGAGTTTGCTATGATAGCATCATTGGCTTTCGAAGATAGAGATCGTTTTGTATTCGAATGGGCTGGACTATGAAATCGAACTTCTGTGCTTGCTTAGCTCCAGAATTGCAGCTACTGTGAGAATGGCAATCATAAAAGAGAGAATGAATTGTCGCTACTTTTAGCTACTTTGGTGGCTTGGCCACATACCTGAAATTCGCGATTTTTGTATTTCTCGATGATAGCAAAGTATAGTGGTCTATTTTCTGTTTAAAGCATGTTGATACTAATACGAATATACTGGTCGAAAGAGAATCCCCTTTGCCAAGACCTTAAGCAGTTTAGCTTTAACCAAGTCAATGGTATCATATTCAACCTCTCACTATCCATTAAAAAACTGATTTACTATCGGTTTTTTAACCGACAGTGATAATCATGAAGTGTCATTGCTGGCTCGGGAATTGGTACTGATACTCACTATCATTACCAGTTCGTAGCTTCAACCGGTAATGATAGTTTGTATCACTGCCGGTTCTTAGCTCTAATCTATCGATTGATATCCCTTATCACTACTGGTTCTATAAATCGAAATTGAAACCGGTATGCCATAATTAATTAAGCTTTATATTACTAAACCAGCATCACTGTTCTTTATCACACTAATTACTAAACCCTAGCTAGCAGTCACTATACAACTAAAAGCAACGCCTGGCTCCATGCACAAAAGTAACCCTAAAACTTCAATTCAGATCGTCGTCACAAAAGAACCACCCACCGCGCGCCTACGTCTACCACCAGTTGGAATCATCAATGACGAAGAAGTAGTAGTCGGGACCGTCATCGTCGTCGCTTGACTCCTCGCTACAGATTTTGATGGCACGGCTTTTTAAGTGCTAGTTGAGATTATGAACCGGCAGTGATACTTCCTTATCACTGTCGGTTCTTCTTATGAACCGATACTAATACATCACTGTAGGTTCGGTAAACAAACTAGTAGTGATAATCAACTTATCAATGATGGCTCGTAGATGGAACTGGTAGTAATGTATCAGTGTTGGTTCTTAATAAGAACCAGCAGTGATAATCATTATCACTATCGGTTCTTGATGGTCTGACTTTTTATGTGTTGATTGAGTTTATGAAACAGCGGTGATGGTTTATCACACTACTATAGAAAATGTCATCACCGTCGGTTCAAAATTGACATCATTGTAGGTTTTTGAACCGGTAATGAATTAGCAGTAGTGATAATCCAAGATTATCACTGCCGATTGATGTCTTGAACCGGCAGTGATAACCCAATTATCACTGTCGATTCATGTATTGAACCGGCAATGATAATCCTTTTGTATTTGCAAAAATACTCCAACAGGAACTCTTTAGCATAGGGATCTGTCTCAAATTCGAGAAACTCAAACTTGAGACAGAAGACCCCATGCTGAAATATTCCTGGCAGAGTATTTTATACCTAAATCTAAATATACATTTGCAGTGACAATAGTAAACCTAAATGAACAGCAAAAATACAATCTATTTTCAACACATTTGTGTTTTTGCCATTCATTTAAATCTACCCATTGTCACAATCATCTTCACACAAGATTCGCGCACGCAGTGGAGACGTCTATCTAAATCTACATACGCAACGAAGATGGGAGAGGAGATGGGGGAGCAAAGATGAGGTGACCGTGGGAGAGGAGATGGGGATATGGGGAAGCTGCGCGGCCGTGCGGGTTCCTCGGGAGATAGCGAGGTGGCTCGAAGTTTGGCGCGAAGGACGAGTTGATCGAAGCTTGGCATGGAGGACAAGTCGAAGCTCAGTGCGGAGATGAGTTGAAGCTCAGCGCAGGTTGCTTGGGAAACGACGAGGTGGCTTG
Source organism: Phragmites australis (assembly GCF_958298935.1). Taxonomy (NCBI): domain Eukaryota; kingdom Viridiplantae; phylum Streptophyta; class Magnoliopsida; order Poales; family Poaceae; genus Phragmites; species Phragmites australis. Next base: position 6,319,801 of record NC_084929.1, read on the forward strand.
AAGCTTGGCGTGGAGGATGAGTTGATGTCATGCACAAGGGATAGAGGCGGCCTTAGTGGGGATGATGGTCTCCACTGAGCCCACCTCTGTCCCTTAGGAATGGCTTCATAAGAGCAAAATGATATGGCTATGGCGAGGTGGCTACGGCTAGGCGGACGGCGAGGACATGTTGAAGCCGGGCACAAGGAACAGAGGCAGCCACAGTGGAGACGGTAACCATCGCCACTATGTGAAAAAAATCATTAGTGACGGGTGATAACCGGCATTAGTGACGGGTTCTGTACCCGTCACTCTTATCGCGTCACTGATGATAGATCATTACTGACGGTGATGACCCGTACTAATGAGTTCATTAGTGAGTCACTAATGTTTAGTCATTACTGACGGTTCGTAATTGTGACCCGCCATTATTGACTGAACATTAGTGACGGTTGTAATCTTGACCCGTTATTAATGATCGATGAATATTTTTCGTATTTTTTGGACACAAAAAAGTCAAAAAATATTTTTTTACCGAACCATCCCAACGCAAGTCCATCCCATATGCCTCACAAGCCACACTTTTTACACATTATTTTCAAATTTGTGTTCCATGAGAATATAACTCGCGGCCTCCTTCTTACATATGTAGCCACCTTACCACCTTTGCTATCATGTAGTTATGATAGAAACCGGATATTTTATCCTTTTAATCTTATTTTCCAAAAGTCATTAGTAACAGTCATAACCATGACCTGTCACTAATAACTAATTTTGCCAAATTTCATCAAGGTTTATAATTTGATAGGTGACCAGGAGTGCATTTGGTAAAACAGGCATAACTTCTGCATACGAACTCTGATTTCGATGTTTTTTTACTCTACGGATATCTACACAAAAAGTTACATTTGTTTCTCCCCAATTTTGTTGGGTTTAGAGAATTTTTTAGACCAAAAATGGCTTAGAAGATTGAGTTCTCGCCCTGGAAGTTTCTGCACCATTTTCGGAATGCGCATTTGTATCCATAGCCGCCACACCTTACATCAAACTTGAGCAGAAATGTACAAAAATTCCTATTCTAGTGCTGCTGAGGTGAGAAAAAATAAGAGAAAAATAAAATAAAAATAAAATATATTTGCGAATATCATCATTAGTGACTGGAAGTTGATCATTAGTGATGGATTATAAGTTAACTCTTCACTAATAACTAGCATAGGATGGCCCGTCACTAATAAGTGAATTATTAGTGATGGATCAAGTTGTGACCCGTCACTAATAATTGGTCTAGGACGACCTGTCACGGATGACCTTATCATTAGTGACGAGTTACAACTTGATCCGTCACTAATTATTGGCCTAGGATGACCTGTCACTGATGACCTAATCGTTAGTGACGGGTCACAACTTGACCCGTCACTGGTCATGTTACGACCTGTCACTAATAGCCACTCATTAGTGACGGGTCTATATTGGTCCCGATCAGAAGGGACATTAGTGACGCGTTCTTATTGGACCCGTCACTAATAGGATATTAGTGACATAAGTTGAGTAGCCGTCACTAATGTAGTGTCTCATTTGCTGATTTTTTACGTAGTGCGCTCCATTGCGACTGCATCTGTACCTCGGGAGCGGCTTCAGTAGAGTGAAATGAGATAGGGGAGTCTGTGAGAGACGAGTTTTAAGAATTATCATTGTCGGTTTGGATTACAAACCAACAGTGATAACTGTTGGTTCATCTTCGTCAATTATTAAAGGCACAACTTTTTATACACGTCTTTTTAAAATCGGTAGTGATAAATATTATTATCACTGCCAGTTTGGAATACGAACCGACAAAAATAAAAATTATCACTACTAGTTATTAAAAGCATGTCTTTTTATACAAGTCTTTTTTAAAAACTGATCGTGATAAATATTATCACTGTCGGTTGGAATATGAACCGGTTAAAATAAAAATTATCACTACCGGTTATTAAAAGCACATCTTTTTATACTCGTCTTTTAAAGAACCGACAGTGATAATAGTATTATCACTGTCAGTTCTGATTATGAATTGACAGTGATATATTCTTGTGGTTCGTAACACAAACTGACAGTGATAACTACTACCACTATCGATTCTCGCTGGCTCGGCTTTTAATGCGTGTCTAGAGTTTAAAAACCGACAGTGATACTTTATCACTGCCAGTTATTACTAAATCGGTAGTGAAAGGGTAGCAGGGGTAACTCTTTCTGTGGTAGTGTCATTTTCTGTTGTAGTAATTATTGGTCTATAGAGAATCAACAATTTACTTATGAGTCACGAAATGTGATATATGGTTCTTTGATACGATTTCTGCTCCATGTCTGCGTTATTCAGAAGTAGTTAAATAATTTAGAACTACTGATATTTGTCACTAAACGTAATGTAATAACATAATTTTTAACTATCGGTAATATTGGGTAGTAGTGCTCTCGCATCTTTGCTTGCTTGGTACGATCAAGCACTCAGGTGGCCTGGCTAGCCACATAACACAGGCCATAGTGGAGAATATGAATGACAATATATATGACAAGTAGATCATTAGCTTTTCGGCTGATATATACACCGGAGGCCACTATCTTGGCAAAAGCCGCCCATATGATATGTATCACCTTTTCATCGTGATGAGACAAAACTGAATCCTATGGAAGAAGAAAAGAAAGAGAGAGAGGTGGATGATCGAGTCCCCTCCCCACCTAGCTCATCTGCATCTGCCATTAACAGTAATTAATTAGTGCTCGTGAAGATGAAATTAAGACAGATGGGAAGACAAAAATCTTGCGAGAAGTACTATGACAGATGTTAAGCAATGTCCCACCTTAAAGAAGAACGTTAGCATCTATCTCTTGCCGCTAATCCACTAATTAAGCAGAGGCAAATGGAAGGCACGCGCTACTAAACACAAAAACCATGCGCTTGCACAAGTGGGCTAGTGTGGTGAGAATGGGCTACGTAATCAAAACAAAAAAGAAAGCTTTTGTTCGTTTTCAAATAACTTAGTACGTATATAAGGAAATAGTGCAATATTCTTGCCTCTTGAAGTGTTTTTATGACAAATCTAGCAATAGCATTTCCTCTTATATCACTAAATATTGTTAGCTAAAGTTTAAGTAATATAGTCTATACGGTCAGTTATTTGAAACTGAGCACTCCATTTATCTGTTTCTTGGCAAGCGTTGTATCACAGCTCATCGTGGAAATGAATAGTATAGTTGTAGCAATATTCATTCTATGAAACAGGTCATAATTAAGTGGCTATATCATGTCATTTGATAGGGGATCTCTATGATCGTTTCTGAGTAACCGCTTTAGATTTAGACGCATATTTTTGTGCAAATGATAGGTACGGATAAATATTGCAAATAAGATGTAGTACAACGTAATGGCATGTGAGTACATCAGCATTGAGTTACCGATATTTCTGAAAGGAAATCCCTAATTCTGAAACATTCATGCATGTGTTCGTGGCTGTCAATTCGTATATATGCCTTCACCGCAAGATAAGATTCTTGTATGTTGGTGCATACAAGGGCAAAAATATCTGACGATGTAGTCAGCACATGGGCATCATATCACTTGGTGCCGAATGCTCTCGGATGCGACTCTTGCCTAACCAACCAGCTCAGCCGTCGGCCTTGAGCACTGCGCCAGTGTGTGCACGTAGAAGCTGCCTACCTGGTTGATTTTTTTTTTTCAAGTGGATGCTGAAGTGTTTTCCAAAGCAACTGATTATTCAAGCGCCACTTGCGGATTGATCTGCGCTGCAATCTTAGTTATGAAAATCTTCTAGTCTTACGCTTCCGAGTCGGCTACGAAGATAAATTTCAAACGGAATTCAGTGTCACATGGCACCACATACATAGATAATTACTAGTTCATCTCCAGTGCCTGAACATCAGGGATGCAAGTTTCACTTTATTTAGTCATTAGGTCGACTCAGAATTATTTTTTTAAGGAACTGGAGGGAGCTAGTCCCTACAGATCATATATATAGATAATGATAAAAAAAATATAAAGAAAGGGGAGAATAAAAGGTGTGACCAAAACTAACAAGTGTGTACCTAGGGTATATTTGGCAGAGCTCTCAGAGCAGTTTCTCGCCTGGAATCAGGGAGCTCTACTAAATAGCAGCTTTCAGCTTTTAGCTCCCTAAGTGGAATCCGTGGAAGTGATTCTCTGAAATGAACTAGAAGCTAGGGAGCTGAAAAAAGTAGTTTCTTCTAATTCACTTCCCGCATAAAATCACTTCATCTATATATTTTATTTTAGAGAATCACTTTCAGCCGCAGAATCATATCCTCCAGAGAATCACTCTTCACAGATAATTTAGATTAGAAAAAACTCTACCAAACAGATTTCTATTTGTATTACTCCATCTGTACCTACTTCGAAAGCATTACTTGTCTCTCTCTATTCATAATAGATAGTCGAAATCATAACTATTCTTAGCAATCTGGTCTGCCATGGAAAATTTAAACTTGTAAATACGCGTCGGTGTTGGTTTGTCATCTGTAGTATGTTATTTTGTTCGAATTAATTATAAACTATAGCTTGGTTCAAACAATTTTCAAACCAAACAATTAGTTTAAAAAGCAATACATTTAAATTTTGACACGCGTCCAACGAGTAGGGCTTTCGTCACTTTAGCGGCTAGGCTGGGCTCAAATCCGGAAACGGGACAGTGGAGAGTGGGAGACAGGCACATAAGCAGGAGACGAGAGTAACAGCTCTCACTGGGCCAAAATCTCCAGCAGTGAGGCAGGTTGGAAGAAGTTTTTTTCATTTTTCTAAAAAAATAATTATAAAAATATATCTCGGATCAAAAGATTTGTAATATTAGGAGCTCTGCTCTTAAAAAGGCTGCAGGCTTTCTAGAGAGTGGTAAGCCTGCCACCGTGACAGGTGCAATACTATTATATCAAAGGGCGGTAAGGGTAGAACCATCTGGGTGTGGGCCTAACCGCTTATGAGAAAGTGTTAAGGGTTACGGTGGCGTTGCACCTATCACAGTGGTAGGTTTGCCGCTCTTTCAAATGGCTGCGGTTCTTTAAGAAGGTGGTAGGCGTTTAGTTCTGTAAATTTTTTTATCTAGAGTATATTTTTTAATTAGTTTTTTAAAAAATATAGAAATAAAAGAGCTCCGGAAAGAAGTGTTAGATAAAATAGGCCGAGAAGGCCGACGTGCTGCTGATGGGAGCACGCTTACGTCGGTGTCCTCGGCCCGGTGTGTGCTGGTTGTTGGATCATGTTGTATCTACACGTACGGCCCGGTCCGGCACGTGCTGCTCTATTCCCACGAGGAATCAGCCCAGAAACTACTTTTTTTCAGATCAATCATCAGCCCAGAAACTTGCGGGATCCGCCCAAAAAAGGAAAAAGAGAATTGCGATAAAATCGGGGAGAAACGGTAGAGCCCGAGTTCACCACGAGAGATCATGGGCCCCACGTCTCTAATCGTTGTCAGCCATTGATCCTAGATCCAACGGACATCTGTGCCTCCTACAGCTAAGGAACCGCATCTCCTCGTCCATCGACAGTTAGCCTGGCTTTCCTTCCCACACAAGGCAAAACAGATTCTCGATGTAGATCAATTGGTTAGTGTTTTTTATGGAATCTGCTCATTGAGTTCGAGTCCTAAATTAGATACGGGTGCTCATATTTTTTTAAATTAAATCTTGAGAGGAATAGTATATGCATGCGTATATACGTGCAGTAGTCAAAACACGTGCTCGTGTTACGTGAGATTATATCTCTAATCTTATTTGAACGTGTGCTAAAATATCCCCACGTGAGTATGAACTCGGATCCTCTAACTTTGAACATACGCGTGCAGTCGTGCATTCGCTATATCGGATCCTCTAACTTTGAACATACGTGTGCAGTTGTGCATTCGCTATATCCAACGCTGGTCCTGTGTCCTTCCTTCTTTGCCATCCTTCCTAGCGGCCCAGGTCGGCCCAGCAACACGGCATACGGCGTACGAGGTAGTGGGAATTTATATATATATATATTCAATCTTTGCAAAACTAGGTGCCCATTTGAAAAAATTACAGATATAACCTTCTGTCGCCTGTTGGAAGAACGACAGTAAGGTGTCGCATGCCAGTGTGGTGGCCTTCTAATGTGACGCAAAAGATGTCACTCATCCAACAGGCGACACCTTCTATTGCCCAATAAGAGGGTGATGTCTTCATGTCTCCTGTTGGATAGGTGACACCTTCCTAGGGTTGTTGGCTGCCGAGTTTAGTGTTTCGTCATCCGTTTTTGGTTTGCGTCAGAGTTAGCGTCGTCCGTCGCCATTCTTTCTTTTCAAAGTATTTCAAAGTCTGTCTCTATTCGTTGTTTTTAGATCATTTTATATGGAATTGTCGGATAAGGATAGTTGAACACGGTAATTTTATTCGGAACAACAATAGACACGATAGAATGTACAGTACATGATCATTCTAATCTATCCATGTACCGTCTCTAAACCTAACATGGCTTAGAGAATGTAAACAACATGATTACAACAGCAACTCTACTAAGTGTAACGTGGGTACTTTTCCTTTCTTGCAGCTTTCAGTCCTGCCTCACGCGCTCGATGTGCCCACTCGCGCTTTTTCTCCCTCTCCGCCTCACGTGCCTCCTCCTTCTTGCAGTTCTATTCCTCCCTCAAACTCTAATGCTCCTCCTGAATTTGTTTGCGTTCAGTCTCCCTCCTCTCATCAGCTTTCATTTCATGGAATCATCTACAAGTAGCTCAATGTTGCTCGTGTAGGAGGAACACATCTGCTGATGACTGCTTAGTATCCAATCATTGTATGAAGTCACATAGTAGTGACGGAGACTATAACAGAGACTAAAATGATCGGTGGTAAATCACATATATATTTGAAGTAGTTTGGCCAGAAGTGTTTACCTGGCAGTAGTCACCATGGATGCTGCTCTAGGGTGGATCATACTCGTAGTTCAGACACATGAAAAACCTCCTTCCATAGGTGTCAGAGAATTGGTTGGACTTCATCACCCTACAAAGGTCTCCACACCAACATATGGGCATTTTGACTCTAGCAGGCGTAGTATTTGGTATATATTTCTTGGGGAGAGGATATGACATCATTGTAGTAGGAGCAGTGGAGGTTGAGGCTATTGGCTTGGTTCTAGCTGTGGTAAGCAGCTCTTCACTTTATGCTGAAATTTCATGTTGGTTTATGGACTAAATCCACATAAATTGAACCGGGGAAAGCTAGACCTAGATCTAAGTTCTAAATTATGTCTAAACCTAGATTTAGTGGCCACTTTAAATGGTTTGTAAAAAAACAAAGGAAAAAATTGCCTTCAATTTCGGCAGGGTTTCACTGCTTCTCCCTCCCCTCCCCTCTCCTCTGCGCTCTGTGCCCTCTCTCTCTCTCAATTGCAGTGTGAATCAAATGAGTCGTGTGAGGGCAACCCAAGTGGCACAACCTTTATATAGGAAAAGATGTTACCCTTCCAACAGGTAACACCTTTTTTATAGTCTCGGGCGTGCGGTGATGCTCCTTTCGTTCGTTGAAAGGGTGACACCTTTGTTGTCGCCTATTGAACGGACAACACGTTGCCGTGGTAGCTAGCTCAGCGTGCTTATTTAATTTAATGCCATTTGATCGTGGGCCTCACAAGTGTCACTCATTGGATGAATGAGTGACACCTTGTTATCGCCCTTCTAACAGGCGATAGATGGTTATATCTGCTATTTTTTTCAAATGGCCACCTGATTTTCCAAATAAAAAATATTAAAAATATTTGGTAGCGGGCGGAGTAGAGGGAGAACAAAGGTCGTAGCCGTGGCGTAGTGGGAATACTATTGTGTCGCTTCCCTTCAATAGATGCAACAAGGCATGGAAGAAACAATCAACTAAAATGAAGTTTCTGCTATTAGTCAATTCTGCTATAGTGAAGACAAGCTTGCAATAGATATTTCTGAAATCCACAAGGACACTGATTTCAATTGAAGAATTGAGATTCGGAGTAAAGGAATTTGGGCTTGAAATAATGCAATCATCCCAGCTAATCGCACCGCCAACTCGTTATTAGCCACTGCTGTTCACTTACGAAGAACAAGAAGTCAAGAACTAGAAGAAGAACAAATGTTGCTGCTCGATCTGGATCCTAAAAGGCAAAAAACCATGATTTCTCCCAAACACAAATCATCCCAATCCAAACGGAAATACATCTGGATCACCTAATCAACGATCCACCCAATAGAATACACAGATGGGCAGAAAGGAACTAGCTTTTTTTTTTCTTTTGCCGACCTCGACTGTGAGCATGCGGAGGAGCGGGTCTGGTCAACGTTGTCGATGTCGAAGATTATTTTTGGCATCCTTCTGCCACAGCCCATACGAGAAGAGCTCGTCGTTTATCCGTGCAGTGGCAGCGAGCCGACTTGCTCGCCACTCACCGATCTGTAGCCCCAGCGAGAAGAGCTCGCTGCTCGCCGCTCGCCGCCGTGACTAGTACTGCCATAGCCCCAGCGAGAAGATGTGCCACGTCATCTTTAGAGCCCCGGGAGCCTACTGCTTGAGGCCGTAGAGGAACGGTTGAGGCGCCACACATGCGTACTGCGCTTGGGGTTGGAAGAAACTTCACTCAGCATATTGGGTACTTTAACTTTTTCGATTTCGCTCAAACATGACTCGTTCTATTAGAATATATTATTAATTTATTTGTCGCTAATGTAGTTAAGTTTTAAATATATGTAATAGTCTAATGATCGTAAGCTACACGATATATACAGTTCTATTTTATTCAATATCCTGAGAAATATTTGATCGACATTATCTGCATTTGACTTATTACATATTTGATTCGTATCAACCTATATTCGTGATCGAGACTATCTATATTTATATCTGTATTCGATACTATTTGTATCTGACTACAGAGAAAATAATATAAGAAATAAAATTGCACCATGACCGACGCTCATGGACGCAATTCCTCTGCAATAGACTACATGATCCAGTTGGCCTCACGTGCCGGTGACAAAGTCACAGTGCAGTCGACAACAGAGGGTCCTAATGGGACGCTCATATAGCTGTCATGTACCGTACTACACGAGATTTAATTGGTCTACATGTCAATAATAAAGTCATAGTATACTCGACTACAGAATCAAATTAGCCTCACATACCAGTGATAAAATCATGGTATAGTCCACTGCAGAGGATCCTAATAGTACGCTTATGTAGCTGCCATGCACGGCACTACACGGGATAGAACCCGTGGTGCGGTGCGGCGAGACGAGATTCACGAGTGTACGACGCCTGGTCGCATAGGGACGCTCACATAGGTGTCATGCACCGTACTACACGAGGTTTAGTTGGCTCACATGTCAGTAATAAAATCATGGTGTAGTCGACTGCAGAATCAAATTAGCCTCACGTACTAGTGATAAAATCATGATGTAGTCCACTACAAAGGATCCTAATAGGACGCTAATGTAGCTGCCGTGCACGGCACTACCCGGGACCGAACCCGCGGTGCGGTGCGGCAAGACCAGATTCACGAGTGTACGACGCCTGGTCATATAGTGACGCTCATATAGCTATCGTGTACCGTACTACACGAGGTAGAGTTGACCTACGTGTCAGTTTTAAGTTACAGTGTAATTGATTTTAGAATCAAATTAGCCTCCCGTATCAATGATAAGATCATGATGTAGTATATTACAGAGGATCTTAATAATAGCCTCACTATACGGGACCGAACTCGCGGTGCGGTGCGGTGCGGTGCGGCGAGACGAGATTGACGAGTGTACTACGCCTGGTCGCATACCTCTCCCTTCTTCGCTGAACTCAACTCAACCCAACCCTCTTCTTCTCCACTTCGTTCAGCCATACACGCAAGACGAGAACCCACCCAGGAACCGAAACGAACACCGCAAATCCAATCCGCTCGCCCCGACCGATCCCGCAAAGCCCTAGCCTCCTCGCCTCCGCTCCCTCGCCGCCTCGCCAATCCGACCCGCGCGCGCCGCCGCCTCGTCGCAAATCGGGGGAACTCGCGAGCGAGCGGACAAGATCGGATTTTTTTTAGCGGAGTGATGGCGGGGGGAGGGAGCAGGCGCGCCGGCGCGGCGGAGGAGCCGAAGATCGGCAGCGGCAACGTCTTCGCGGCGCTCGAGACGCTCAAGAAGAAGAAGAAGCCGGCCTCGGCCGCGGGCAAGGCGGCGAGGGAGCAGGAGGCGCCGAAACCGGAGGTGTTCTGGGCGCCCGCGCCGCTCACCGCCAAGTCCTGGGCCGACGTCGACGACGACGACGACTACTTCGCCACCACCGCGCCTCCGCCGAGGCCCGTCTGGGGGGACCACCGCGACGCCGGCGCCGCCAAGGACCGCGCCGCACCTGCCCTGGAAGAGGTCCGTCTCGCTTCTCACGCTGCTTGCTTGCACCCCTTTGTAATTTTGTATTTCCTGTTTGTGTTTGCGATGTATGAATAGCTGAATCGCAATTCGTCATGGCAAGGCTTCCTTTTTCTTAAGTTGTATGCATGCTTTTCGACGATTCGTCATGACATGGTAGAGTTTAGAGTGGTCTCGAAGACATTAGTGAGGAATTCCCCTGCAGGCACCGAATTTAGTGTGGTCCTTGTGTGGTGTCATGCATTACGTAAATGGTTTGTTTAGTGCATCGTAGGTATCTGAAACTGAATTGAATGTTCCATGATAAACTTATTAGTTTCTTTTATCTGTTACCGAAATGTTCTGCTAGTGTAGTTCTGTCGTGCCATGTAAACGCTTGAACTGGTAATTTTTCCGGTAGGCGAAAAAGGAACGTGGTCTTAGCTGCCCAGCTGGTGTTTATTGTGTGACGATTTGTTATAGTTTACAACTTATTAATTAGAGGTGAGGATAGCATGTACACTGACTTGTTCTGGACAAGTTCTTGCTGTTGTAATCCGTAGCACTGTGACCAGTGTTCGCGTAGACGGTCATCTAGCACGTCTAGACGACAACTAGACGCTAGTCACGGGGTGACCGTCTGTCTATGTCTAGCATCTAGGTGAACATTGATGATGACATAAGTTGATAAGTACATGCATAAAAGTAGGAAAAGTAATACAGATAACTATGTCCAGAAAATCTTGGCTAGGTTTAGAGAATCGGATAGGGAACCAGCAATGGCTAGTGGTCCCCATGGAAGAAAAGCAACACTAGTGTCCTTGGGCAGTCAAATTGAAGTTACAAATTGATTAGGATGCCAGCATTAGTGGCATCTGCCTATTTTTGATATGTGCCTGAAATGTACTTATAAGGATATGTACTTTTGGGCGTAGCATCTGGCCGTATTGATTCTTTCATTCTAGCTTTTGTCTTTTCCAGATTTGACGTACCTTTTGTAGTTTTAGTTGCTCCAGAAATCTAGCTAGAATCCTACCTGCCATTAACCAAAATAAAACAGGGTTGGGTAAAGAACTTTGCACAAATATTCTTATAAGATAATGTCTCTCGCCTACAATTTGTGTCCATTGTTGGCACATATTCTGGATGGTTTCCTGCATCTGCATCTGAGTTTGAATTTTGTTGAATTTTACATGATTGGATTAAGATTTCTTGAGTAAGGTGTTATGTCTATGTTACTACATTATAGGCTTAGAGCATCATAAGAAGACACTGTGTTAGGCCATACCTTTTTGAGAACCTGAAGTTGGCAGCATACTATTGTGGATTTATTAACCATACCTATTGCCTCATTAACTCTTACTTCGACCGAGCTAGTTCTAGTTACCTTGCCCTATGTCTTTCGTGTTAGCTTTATATTTAAAAGATACCAGGAAAAATTGAGTCAAAAAAATTACTCTATAAGAATTGTTAGTTCATTCCAAGTATAATATGCATTATGCAATATTCAACCTGCATATTCTGTATTCTTAACACTCTAGATGCCTCCCACACAATGCAGGAGATTGAGAGTGAAGATGATGGCCTTGATGATGAGGTTGATGATGATGCTGAGGATGAACATGAGCATGAAGCAGAAGATGCTGTCCTTGCTGAACCAACAGTGAAAAATGCTGCAGCTCCGCCTACACCGCCCAAAGATACTGAAAGACAACTTTCCAAGAAGGAGTTAAAGAAAAAGGAACTAGCAGAGCTTGATGCTGTTTTGGCTGAGTTGGGACTTGGCACGTCCAGCAATTCCACTCAAGATGAATCAAATGGTAAGTTGTAATACGTTCATTCTTTCTCCACTAAATTACCCTTCAGGCAGAATTCCCCATAAATTGATCAAATTCAATCTGGGTGCGTTGATGGTTACCATGTTTGTTGAAGTTTTACCACTTCCTTTTGGGTGTGAAGTTGGTGATGCCAAATCTTCTATTGCAGGTAAGAAAGGTGCAGATCAAGCTGCCCATGGAGAGAAAAAGGAAGATGCACCTGCCCCTCCAGAGAGTAAGACCTCAAAGAAGAAAAAATCTAAGAAAGATAAGTCCTCAAAGGAGGCGAAAGAAACACAGGATCAGGCTGATGGGTCAGAAGAGGCTGCCAGTGTAGAACCTGATGAAGATACACCTTCAGTGGATGTCAAAGAGCGCATAAAGAAGGTAGCTTCAATGAAGAAAAAGAAGTTGAGTAAAGAGATGGACACTGCCGCAAAGATCGCCGCATCTGAGGCCGCAGCAAGGAGTGCGAGGCTTGCCGCAGCAAAGAAGAAAGAGAAGAGCCACTACAACCAGCAGCCTGTGCGGTGAACTGCCCAGATTTTGGAAGTTTAAAGACTTTTTGAACTCCGATATCCCCTTGTTCGTTTTAGACTGGTGCAATAAACTTTTTGAGATGCTGTATTTATGAACATTGGTGGAGGCACCGTCTTATGCTCATTTTGGGAATTCTAGTAGATAGGGGGCCTTCGTGTCGCTGGATTCTGGAAATGATGTAATGAGCTCCGAATTCTTCGTCATAGGAACCCTTTCTGACTGTTTGGAAAATGTGGGGTAATCGATACCTATCTTGCTTAGAGTTTTGCAAATTGTACCCAATTATTGTGCCATGGCAATGACTTAACACGCACATAGTTTACATATCCTATTAGGAGATTAGCATTGGGATTACCCTTCGCTGTGAATTTTGGGCTGCTGGTACAGTAGAATTTTACTGGAATCAGGTGGCCTGTCTTACGGTGCTGTTGACCAGTCAGTAAGACCGTTATGATCAGGGCATTCTGACTGACCGAGTGACTGCTCAACAGACATCCACGATGATTCCGTCCGGTGAATGAAGATGGTAGTTTTGCAGCTGGATGCCTAGCATTTCAGTTCAGGTCCGGTTGTAGACTTCTTGTAACTAGAATTTTTTAATTATATTTTTAAAATCCGGATTTTGCAAATATATGTGCCCGTTTTGAATAATTGCAATCTATCTCCTGTTGTCTGTCCTAAGGGCGGCAGGTAGCTTTATTTAATTTTTTAGTATGAAATTAGGAATGTTTAAAAAATAAAAAATTCTGATTTTTTTTAGAATAGTTGTGAATCCATTCTAATCGAATATTGAGTAATCAAATTTAAGTTGTATGAAGAGCATAGTAGAAGCCAACATTTTTATTCGTAAAGGTAAATGTTTACGTTCGCGGTACATGGTTTCAAATATTATAATGCCAGGATAGAATATAGATTCTACTGCGTGGAGCAGGGATATTTTCCCCTTCTATCATGTGCCGCTTCGCGGATATTTTCCCCTTCTATCATGTGCTGCTTCGCGCTACTCTTCTTCCTGGCGACGCAAGAGAGCCTAACACCTCTGAAGTTGTTCCTCCTAGTTGTTGTGGCTGCTGGGGAACATCATCCACCTGAACAACCACAACAAGAGGCTTCCAAGTGCTTAGAAGTGTTGTCGTCGCCCACTGCAGGGTGGATATAATTTGCTTGTCTGTTAGAAATGAAAACATTAAGCACGTAAAGGTGGAACATTTAGCACGTGAAGTAACATCTATTAAGTACCGTATCACGAACTAGAGTAGCCACCTCTTCGTAGGTCAGTACATCTCGGACCTAGGGAACGTCCTATACATGGGGGCACTGTCCCTCCACACAACAGTACCGAACCATGTCAGGATGTTGTTGCGCGACCTACGTCTCTTGCACCCACCGCATGCCCCATGAAAGGTAGGCCAAGTAGGAGCGAGATGTCCTGAAGTGTAGGCGCTATCTCCCCGAATAGGAGATGGAACGTGTGCATCTCAGGCCTCCACCTATCTACAAGCGCTGCAAGTAGGGCCCGGTCCAAAATGAACTACCGCGCGGACTGCATTCCCCGAGCCCCACATCCACCTCAACAAGTCTGCAAAGCGGGAGAAGCCCAGCCCCGCACAACCTATAATCAAAATCTAATATAAGCATGAGAATTCACTAACAATAGAAGCATGAGAATGAAATGTATTGCAAACTTAGAGATCCAATGCTCATCCAACTTCATGAGCTCGTCCGGAACCCGTGATCAGAGTACCAAGAACTCAGCCGCCTTAACAACAGTCATGTAGGAGCGGTGCTTGACATTCACACATGGGTCAAGCAGCTCCGAGTGATCGATAGCCATACTTGCAAATTCAAATGAGAATTATGGTTTGCAAAACAATAATTAAACATAACAAGATTACATAACACAATCTTACAGTGCACAACTTAACATAACAAAGTTTCTACCAACATAGTTAGTTACAACACAAGTTGTTATAATATGACAATAATAAGGTCGACAACACAAATTTTGATACAACATTATTCATTGCAATATGACAATAATAAGTCACACAACTCCATAATGCACGGATGAAACAGATGAACAGCGAGGTCATGGACGTCTCCCATTAGATGCTGAACCTGAAAAACCTTTTCGACACCTCTTGAAATTGTGTCCGGTTTTATTACACTTGATGCACAATTTCACATGACGTCTGGCTTCAGGCTTGTCCATGTCATTCCAAATGCGTGTAGTCATGCGACGACCCTTCTTCTGCTTCATGGTGTCAGGATCTGGGACAAATATTTTGTTTGGTCCAGGGTTCATTGTGAACAAACCCACTATCCCGAACCTATATAGCTCGTGGTTCCAAGTCTTCGAGAGAGCTTCCTTCAAAAAAAAAAATACTTGGATACATACCTACGAGGCCTCATCATATCGAAGCCTCAACACAAGCATCAATCACATGTTAACAGGCTTGTGCAGCAGCTTTGGCTTATAGCAGTTACAAATGCAATATTCACTCTGGAGGACACATTCCTGAATAACTCTTTCAAAATCCCCTCCCTCCAACCTTTGTCCCTACGTAGAATTCATATCGGTGCAGTACAGTCCCCATGGGCTTCACCCAGTGCATATGTGCTTTCTTCGGCCTATCAGCCTTGTATTGAGTCAACTTGTACCCATATATTGTCATTCATTGCCACTAACATTGTTGAAAACTAGTCCATAAAGTATTTGTATGTCCCTTGTAGAATGAATTCTACAATTCTGACTAGAGGTAGTCCCTTCACACCACGCATGATCCAGTTGTAAACCTCTGTTAAGTTTGTTGTCATAATTCCATACATTGCCCTGTCAGTGTTATACAACAGAGCCCACTTCTCTTTCGACTCATTCTCAATCCACTCAGACAACCTCTTAACAGATGACCCGATCCTCCTCCTCAATCCTGGAGGATCCAGTGGGATCCTATAAAGAGCAATAGGGAACTCCTCCTATCCCCTCGCAAGCCTCCTTGCATACTCTTCTGTTTGCTTTGTGGTTAGCTCATCTAGTCTTTTCCACAAGGTTTCAAACTTCCGCTATTGATTCTAACTACACAACCTCTTAAAAAGGTTCATCAGATTCTTGTTCTTGAGTTGGCTGAACATGTTAGCATTCAAATGCTTCATGCACTACTAGCTCTTCAAATCTTACCAGATAGGTCTGACTTGGCAGTCAACTGAACCATTCTGTAGCTCGAGGATTGCCTTTAGAATCCCTGCATGCCGGTCATGTATAAGACAAACATTCGGTCGATCCCTCACAACAAAAATCCTAACATGCTCTAAGAACAATATCAGTTGTTTGTGTTCTCACTCTCAACAAAGGTGAACACCACTGGTAATATTTGGTTGTTTCCATCAATCCTAATTGAACTGAGTATCTAACCCTTATACTTGCTAGTAAAGAAGGTTTTATTATGCAAAGGATAGGACGACAATACTGAAAAGCTCAAATACATGCTCGAAGACAAAGAATGTGTGCTACAGGACGGGTAATACACAATGCCAATGTAAGTTCCAGGAATCCTCTGAGCAATAGGATCTCCTAGCATCCAGGCTCGAAAACATACTCTGTATTGAAGCTTCAAATGGGATTAGCTACTATTCATGGCAATATTATACAATGTTTCTTATAGCTATTATTCAGGAGTTCATCAACGATCGTCGCCTGGCGGCATCAGCATGAGCCATGAACCACTGGAAATTAAGAAAAATCGAGGGGGAGAAACATGGGGTCAGCCTGACGCTTGGAGGTTCGTTGATGAACTAGATCCTGAAGGAGAGAAACGTGAGACACGATCTTTAGGGCGTGGGTAGACGAGTGGCCTTGTAACTGCAAGACGAATTACCATGGTACCTTCACTATCTAACACCGTTCTTTGACACCACCCATTTGCACTTGAGGTGTTAGATCATCACAGCCGTATGATCCACTGTATTGGACGGCTAGTAATAGGAGGATGTACCGAACGAGGACTCTCTTTTTTATATTGATTAATTTGCGCGCTCTCTCTCTCTCTATCTCCCCTTATCTACTCTGTCCCTCCAATCCATACGAATGAAATCTCACCCACTCCTCTGAACTTCAGATGTCTCTCCAGATAAAGTTGAATTTGTTTTTAGCCGAAAAACCGGCAGATCCGACGTCTGTTATACTATATGCACTTTAATTTGTTCGCGGCTTGACAGTTGGTTGGTGTTGAAGAAAAAAGGGAGCAAAAGAGGTGGTACGTGATGGCAGCAAACAACTATGACAAGTTGCGACGGAGGCATTTTGATGGACGTTACACTATAAAAAATAATAATTTATTATGACTTCTCTAAACAGATGTGGAGCCGTCTATGTAAAGATTAACACAGATATTTTAAAAAAGAACTATCTATGGTAATAACGAGACCCCTCCAGAAGTGGTAGGATGCTTTTAGTACATACGGCTCCTCACTACTGCAGAACTGGTCAAAAGTAGCAGCATATCAGTACCGGTTGTACAAGAACCAGAACTGAAGATGTATCAGTGTCAGCTCTTAAGTTTTCACGTGTGAACAGTGATCAAGGTGTTAAAAACTATCAGTGCTGCCGGACCCGAAATTTCCTTCGAATCACGTTTTGGCTCGTCCGGCATCCGTTCGGCTCGTGTTTTGGATCCACCTTATCTCTTCCTCAGTCCTTATCTCTCTCCACCTTATCTCTTCCTCTCTCTCCCTCACTCACTCCTGCCCCGTCGCCGCTGGTGTTGCTCGGAGCGGCGCAAGTGGGTGCTCGGCAGGATCCTCGCCATGAACTCCAGCACAGACTACCTCCACTGCTTCCTCGGCGACGTTGAGGGCCGCAACACCAGCGAGCTTGGCGCCGCATTCAAGGAGTGCGTGCCGGTCGTGGAGTATGAGGATGTCAATCCGTACATCATGCGCATCGCCAACGGTGGCCCCTTGTTGCTTATCTCCCACAAGGCCATCACCGAGCTCCTCACGAGGTAAGTCCTGTCACACTCACACATGGTTCTCACCATCAGAATTTAGTCACTCACGGTGTTGCTGTCCTGTGCAAGCGCAGCTCCGGCATGTTGAGCAGCATGCAAGTGGGTGCTGCTGCTACTGCTGCTCGGAGTGGCGCAAGTGGGTGCGGAGGTCAGCTTGCTGCTGCTACTCGGAGCGGCGCGAGTATTGCTACTGCTCATTTATTTAGTCTTTTTTTGTAATTGGATTAATCAGAAGTGATTGTATTTTCTGTGTTTGGCTAAAAGCATGCGAATTGCACACTTGCATGCGAGAGATTTCGTGGGGTTTGCTCTTCGATTTGGGGATTGGGCTGTGATGCTGTGGTGTATGCGATTTGGGGATTGGGCTGTGATTTCTCTTTGATTTGGGTTTGCTCGTGTTTGCAGGTGGATGGAGCGGCAGCTGATGGGAGCAGCTCGAGCGAGTGGAGGAGGTTGACGGAGGAGCGGGCGCGAAAGCGGAGCGCGCCGACGGTACTGATAGCTGAGCCGGCTCGAAATCGAGCTGGCTTGTTCCTGTTTTTTTGCTCCCAATGCACCTATCACTGCTGGTTCGTGGCTCGAACCGGTAGTGATAGTGGGTTGTTGTGCCGGTTGCAGAACTAGTACTGATAGTTATCGACTATCAGTGCCAAGTAAAGAGTGCCGGTTGAAAAACTGGTAGTAAGCCATTTTTCAACTGGCACTCTTATGAGTTTTTTGCAATAGTGCCTATTTGGAACCGTTTGTATTAATATTACAGACGACTCGTATTTAGAATCATTTGTAATAAAACGAATATCACAGATGGCTTTAAATTGGAGCCATCTGTAATATTAATACAGATGGCTCGTATTTGGAACTGTCTGTGATATTCATTTTATTACAGACGGCTCCAAACACGAGTCATCCATAAAATTAATACAGACAGCTTCAAACACGAGCCGTTTGAGAAAATAGCCGGGGGTGGTGGGACACTTTATTACAGACGGCTCCGTATTTGAAGCCGTCTATAATATTAGAACAATACATCATCCCCTACCTTCAGATCGAAGCAGAATAGTGCCGACCGAACATTGAAGAACAGTGGGAGCTTTTGGAGGAAGAGGTCGGCGATTTTCACAAAAAAAATGTTAGATTTTGGTGTTTGAAGATCCATTGGCATTTGTTACTCCAAGGTAAGTATTATGTTCTAATTTGGTTTATATGGTCTAGATTTGGTTTGGAGAGCTAGCTAGATCTAGATTTTTTCCATGATGACATAGTTTTGTTCTATTGATCTGCTGTTGTGATGTTTCGCCTGACACTGTTGCCTTGCTCCCATGGCTATCCAGCTCGTTGCCGGTCGTCCGAGTGATGGTATTGCCACTCCCGTTGCCAGACACCCTGTGTTTCCCTGTTGTCGTCCTCAGTATTGCCAGATGATGATAGTGCTCCCTAATTCCTAGTGGTGCCATGTCCTCTCTTGCCAGTCATCCTACCCTTTTGGAGATGGTTGTTCCACTTGCTCCTTTTGCCTGATGGTGGTGGTTATTGCCTTTGCGCTTGTTGCCCGATGGAGATGGTGTTACCCCCTGTGATGCTTGAATGGCTTGGTGGGCTACCTGATGATGTTCCCCCTGTGATGCTTGGTTGGCTTGGTGGCTACCTAATGATGCCCCCTCGCTCTTGATGCTTGGTTGGCTTGGTGGCTACCTGATGATGTCACCCCTTGTGATGCTCTGTTGCCTTGTTTGCCTGTCGATGCTGATGTTGCCCTGATGCTTGGTATTTGCTAGTGATGCTTATGTTGCCCTGTTGTCCGGTGTCTCGTAGTCTTGGTACAGTTGTCTGTCTATGTGTTGAGGTCGGTGATGTTTTGGTGAGGCCGAAGGGGGTTGCCTATTGCCTGAGGGTTTTGGACTTGTTGCATTGACAATTGTTGACCAATGATGATCGTTTGAGGTCGAATTGCTAGTGACGTTGTGCGCAATGTTGTGCTCTTGGTTGCAGGTTCTCCTACGGTACCGGTGATGCTGTGCATTGCATTGTAAACCTAGCTTGTTTATGATTTTGCCTGAGACCGATGATGAGGTTCACTTGAGGCCGATGATATGCGACTAAACATTTTATTCTGAGGTCGATGATGTTTACTTGAGACCGATGATGCTATCAAACAATGATCATTCACTTGAGGTCGATGATGAAGTTTACCTAAGGCCAATGATACTATCCAATAACTATATGTTTACCGAAGACCGGCGAGGCTTTGGCATATTACTATTATGTTTTCTTTTATAGCTCATGCACAGTTGGAGACATCAAGAAGACGACCATCAAGCGCGGTTTAATCGGAGGAGTTATGCACTATGACACTATAGATGTAATTAACCGGTTGCTTCACGAAGCCATGGGAACCAAGAGTCGTACAATCGTTAGTAGAATTCTAGTCAGATGTACTTGGCATAGTTATATGTAAAATGTGGAAACTTGTACTTTGTAATTCTGGAAAGAATTAATAAATATCAGTGTTTCCTATATTTTTTGTCCTTTATTAATCTTGTATACTTTGTATACTGGCATGCCTACGTTCTTCTAAACCTACGCATTAGAACAACTCTCTTCCGATAGAGTGTTTCTCTCCGCGAAACATGTACAATGTGCTGCTAAACTTGCCGCGTTAATGCTATCCTTCATCATATCATGTTTGTGCCATGTTAATCCTATTACTATGGTGTATTGTCTGATCGTGTTAATGCTATCCTTAATCATGTCATGAAAAGAATCACCAAATCAAAAAAAAAAAAAGACTTTGAACCTTGTTTCTTGGCTTTCCCAATGAAATTTATTTAGAAAAGTTCCAACTAAAATCGCAAAACTTTCGCTTGAGAAGTTACAATATTTGCCAAGACCCACTTCATGTATAGTTCCTGGTGGCATTGCAGATGGCTACGCAACTAATATATAGTTGCAACTAGACTTTGGAGAGGGAGGCATGGAGGTGGAGACGCATAAGATGGACAAGAGCTTGAAGACATAGTGTCTTGCCCACCCTCAATGTGGACCACGCCAAGAAGGTAGAGGAAGATAAAGGATATGGCTCACCATGTCTTTTTATAGTGTTGTCAGGAGAGAGAGGTCTTCCACACGCTGCCCCAACCAGAAGGGGAAGCCTTCGTAGTGTTTGCCTCCTCCCCTCCTAGCAACCGTTGAGGTGAACCCGCTTCAATTGCTTCGCTAGACCTCCCAATCCAGCAATGGATGCCATCCCCGTTCTTCAGTGTGCCATCGTCATCATCACGCTGTTGCCGCCATAGTCCCCCAAGGGCAAGGGCAAGGGGATTGACGACCATGAGGGCCATTGGATGTAGCTCAATGACACACACGCCATGCTCGTCTACTCTTTCAGTCGACTAGCGAATCCATCGCTGATAAGGGAGAGGACATATTACGTGGCGATCCTCCCTGCTACATCATTTCTCTGTTGTTGCCCTCACTCCTGCCACCGTCGCGTTGCCTAGCCGGCACCACTTCGCCGATCAACTCCTCGTCCACGTCCTTAGGTTCGTCGACTAGCGAGCCTGCCTCCTCCCTCCCACCCATCTTCCTCTCTATCTACCTTCCTTTCTCCCTCTCTTAGCCTAGGCAACACTAGCAAGGCAGGCACTTTAGGGGATGGGCGTTGAACCAGGGACCCTGCCCCCAGCATCTATTGGGAGAAGAGTTGTGCGGGGGAGGGGGGGGGGGGGTGCAACAGGGCATAACTAGGGTCGGTGAGGATTGAGGAGGCTGCACCACAGTGAAAGTCTTTATTGTTGTATCAGGCCCTTGTTCTGAACATTCGGAGCTTCTATTATTTTCATCATGATCTTATGATGCAATAGCACAGAGATGGGCATCTTTTGTTCCATATACAGATTGAGTATTTTCATTCAATGAAATGGAGAAAAGAAGTACATCTACGTATAAAATCTTATTTATTTATTTTAGGAGTGATATAGTGGAGCAAATTCTAATTAAAATAAGTGATAGTGAGTCCATCATCGATCTAGCTGTTATAGATCATAAAAGGCTATCTACCGGGCATTTATTTTGGGCTTGTAGTTTCTTCTGTTTTTAGCAATGGATGTGGTACAGTAAGGCATTGCATCATCTGAGAGATTTTTTTTTCCAAATAAATCATCTGAGAGAAAAGAATTTAATCCCCAAATATCAGTTTTTGTCATTCTTTGATATGATATTATGCTGCTCTTTCAACTTCGTGTTTGCATAGGGATGTGACTTACTTCGAAATAATGACTAGCTGGGGTAAGTTCATGTTACGAATTGCATTCAAATATGAGTTAATATAGCAAGATGAGATAAGATCCACTTTTTAACTAGAATGCCTTTCAATTTCGTACTACCGGCTTGGTGGAGCCGAACAAAAGGCATTTGGGATTAAGCATTATATTTTAGATCATTTGCTGACACAATGTCTTTTTATTATGGTTGATAATTTTTTCATTTTCAATGTTTGATTTGATCAATCCTCGGTGCTTATTTTAGGCTCCCATTACTATCAGTTCAATCATTCACCAATTTTTCGACACCAAAGAGTTCAATATTTTCAGAATTGGAGCAGGCAGAAATTAAAGAGGCGAACACAATCTTTTGGTTTGTTATGTGCATTTCTGCTATTGTACTATGCGTATGGTATGAAAATGAATGATTTCTCTTCTCTTAGGTCAGTTTATAAATTTGCGAATAATATCTCAATTCAATCCTACTATTAATTCGTATTTAGGCATTAACGTGGGCATTGCTTGACTATTTGGCATCAAAAGTTCTCAGTTGTACTTACATGTTTGGAACATGATGCTGTTTATAGAAGAGTGTTTAATGATTCTCTTTTATTTGCCTTCGGAAACCTTTTTAAAATCCAACTCCTTTCTTTGATACTACAAGATTAGCAGGTCGCCTGCTATTTCTAGAAAAAAAAGATTTGTTGCTTTATCATTGTTAATGAAATAATGTAGTGGAGCTTTCCTTTCATGTAACTGCTAGCAAAAAAAATTATTGATTTATATGCACACTACCACATAATCAGTGAAATCAGACGGAGTGTCATAGATGGTTTTTTAAGACCCGTCACTGACAAAATACCCTCTGATGATTGTTAAGACAAGCGTGTCTATAACAAGACCGACATATGGGTGTGCCTGAACTCACAGACAGTTTTTACAAATCCATATATCATTATCATACAGACACATACAGTATTTAGAAAAACCCGTCTACACACAGACACATATTACTACACACGGTTTCTTGTAAGATTCGTTTGTGTTTGTATGATAGACATAGACGGATATTATGAAAACCTGTCTGTAGTTAAAGACCTGGAAACTATTTTAAATTTAACCGCTCGTCTCTCCTTGCTATTTTGGCTTCCTACACACATAATCCGCCCGTCCCCCTTGGCTCTTTGGCTTCCCACAGACACACAACCCGCTCGTCTCCCCTTAATATAAAGTGACAAGGAGTGTTCATCTTCCTTGCTCTACTCGTTACCATCTGAGTGTTCATCTTCCACACACACACAACTACGGATTTTTCTGCATCGGGGGAGCGAGATCTGGACGCCAAACCCCTTTCACTGCACAGAGGTGAGTATCGTAGGGTTCCCATTGCGGTTTTGTTAGGGTTTACTTCGATCTGTGTAACTGAGGGTAATGTTTTGTTTTTATCGCAGATCTGTAATGGCTCAATTCACTACTATCAGGCGGTAGCAGGATGGGGTTGTCCCTATGCCTGCTTTCACTGTGCGGATGCTTGGCGTCAACTCCGGCTGGGTGGACTTTGGGTTCTTCGTTGCTGTGAAGGGCCCCCTCTATGGATCATATTTTTGCTGTGAATCGCATTCTCCATTCTATTATTGTAGATGGAAATTTCTCTCTTATTGTTCATCACAATAGAGACATTTTCGTGAATTACAAGACTGGTTTGAACGCGCATTTCTTGCCTAACCGTGGCTGGCAGTTTGGCAGCAATATAGTTTGGTTATGGCTCATGCGTGAGATAATCAAGTTGGAGTCTGATCCGGATGACAACGAAATGCTCATTGAAGATGATGCTTGGGTTGACGGGCTGAAACGCAAGAGGCTGAGATGATGTCAATTATTTCGTTTTTTTGGAAGATGACATTGACATATGATGTCGATCATTTCATCCTTCTGGAAGATGGTGTCACCAATGATGTCAAGCATCGCATCCTTTTGGAAGTTGGCGTCGCCAATGATGTCAAGCATCGCATCCTTTTGGAAGACGGCGTCGCCAATGGTGTCTATCATTTTATCCTTTTGGAAGACAATGTCGTCAATGATGTATAGCTAAGGATTGTGTATAGCTAGCTAGGTTTATATGTGCATTTATCAGGGTTCGAAAAATCATTGAAAACCGCTCGATATTCACAAAAACCGGTCAATTCGATCCGCACCGAATTCTTAATTCAACTAGTTTTCGAATTTCAATTCAAAAAATGCAAAAACTTCAAAAATCATAAAAAATTATAAAAATACTAGAGACAATTCTAATACCTTCTGTGAATTTTTTTTCAAAAATAATGTCATTTGTATCATATTTTATATGGAGGAAGTTTGAAAAAAAAATACCGAAATGGGCCATATGAACATGATGATTTGACCCATCACGTTAAGGAAACGTTTAACATGCAAACACATATTTCCTTGTGTAGGGCATATCTTAAGAGGATCTTTAAAATTTGGTTCACTTCATTTAAATTGTTATTAATTTCTTCATGATTTTTACAAAGTTCACAAGCATAAAGTAAACATGTTAAGAAATAGCACTGTAATTAACTTTTTCATGTCCATCGTTATTTTTCGTACATAAATAATAGTATAAGTAAACTAATAAAAGTGGTTTCACAAATTTTGGAGGTGTGATGGTTTAGTTATGAATTAATCTATTTGCAACATATTTACACAATCCTGCATGTTACAATAACTATTTCATGAGGTCATTATTTTTAGAAGACATAAGATCATGTAAGAAGACTAACAAAATAATTTTCATGATTTTTTGATTAGTAAAGAATTAACTATGCATTTAACTAGTTTTAGCAAATATATTTTCTCACAGAAAATATACAACTTTTTCATAAGTATAAATACTTTTATAGTGTAGATCATGTTACAAGGAAACCAACACATTTTGTTTCACTTGATTTGAAGCTCATGTGAATTACTTATCGATTTTACAAAGTTGAGCTATTTTTTTGTTTTTCTTGAACTTCACTGAAATTCAATAAAACTGAACGGTTTTCGATAAAACCAAATGGTTTTTGATAGAATTCTAGTGATTTTCGATCACAAATGAAATGCGGTCGATTTTTGATGGAATTCGAATTGTTACCAAATGGTTGGTTAACCGAATTTTGCCTCCAATTTATAAATTTGACCGAGTGAATTTGTCTAAATTCTCGCCGAATTTTGATCGACTTTTTTGAATTTCACGAATATCAGAAAATTGCTGGGAGGCGGTTTTCGGGTCCCAAATGAATTTTTTAACCTTGGCATCTGTGTGATGTTCTTAATCTTTATGATATGTAAATGCCTGTGTTGAAGTTCTGAACAACATGTGATCGATATTCTGAACAATGTGTTAATATGTGATATGTAAATAATGCCTTTGATGTTATTTAATTTGTGAATCATGAAGTGTGTATGCCATATCATAAGGACAGCCATGAAAATCGTATGTGTGACCCTTCCCCTTATGATATGGCATACACTTTATGTAGACATGTTTAAAAAAACTGTATGTGACTCTTACTACTCACAAATGGATTTTTAAGAAAACTGTATGTGATCCTTACTACACACAAACGGTTTACAGACAGAGTTGTAACCGCCTGTAATAAGGTCGATATCATAAACATTTTTGTAGAGACGAAACCTATAACTGTCTATTATAAGGTTTAAAATCCGTCTGTAAAACTTGTTACGAGGTAGTGAGAAATGTTTGGTTGTCACTCTACAACTGATTGCACAATATTTAGTTGATTATCTTATTGCAGAAATTGTATGATGATTGAACTGATCATTCAAATATTTTCAGGGTACTAAACAGAAAAGGGTAGTTAGACAAGGTCTGATCTATTACATTAACCATAGTTTTAGAAGATCAAGTACCGCGAAATGTTAATTCAGGTGTTTTGGTCATGCTCTCCAAGCCAGATAGTAGGATGCGAAGGTCCCCAAATAAGACATATGTTGATTACGAGAAACCAATCTGCATGACCTCTGGTAAATAATAAATATTTTTGTTTCTACATATGTGCAATGATTGGCGTATTTCCAATTTTCATAAGGTCCTCTATTTGGAACCTTTTCATGATCACATAGGGTTTGATTGGTTGGTGTCGGAGGATGAACTCCTCAAGCAGGGATCCGAAGGGATCCCCTTTGAGATTCGGCCGGAGGGATGATTCTGAATCTGTTTTGCGGGAGAAATAAATAGGTGTAACTGTGATGGCAGGTGGAATGGAACGATCGAAAGTAAAATGCAGTAAATGCACTGGGGGTTTTAGACAGGTTCGGACCGCACTGAGCGTAATACCCTACTTCCGTGTGGATGCTATAAATGCACTGAGAATATCTCTCAGGGATGTTGCTGGTTACAAGAATGTTTGTCTATCCTAGAGCTTTGGGCTCATTGCTCTTCGATGGTCTCAGCTTCTGTGCTTGTACGGGAGTGTTCTTCTATCTTCGATCTTCATCCGGATTTCGGATGTGTCTGGATCCGGCCCCTTTCTCTGTGTCCATCGGCTCCTCTTAAATACCCACTGGCAGTAGCGTGCCCCGAAAGGGAGGGCACGAGTTCCAAGGCGCCATAAATGGAAAAGCAACCGTCATGGGCTGCTGTGCGAAGTGACGGCGGGGTTGAAAACGCGCCCCCCGCCCGGTCTCAGTCGTCATGATGGCGTTCTGCAACGGCGCCGCGAAGAGGGCCCACCGGGCAGCCACCGAGCGGCCCGGCGTGCCCGTTCGGTCTTGTACGCCTGCCACAGCAGGGCGGCAGGCGGAGCGCCTCGGGCTTCGCGATGTTATCCCGAGGCGCGCCGGATGACGCGGGATGGGACCCGTGCATTAAATATCCCCACGCCTCTCTACCAAGCCGTGGCAGGGGCTGACACCGAGCGTGGCAGGAGCAGTTGGAAGTGACAGGCCACGTGCCCTCTTAAATGCGGCATCGGGCCTGTCACTGGTGACACCTCACCGCTGGCCTCTGTGGGGGCCACCGGCTAAGGACTTCTTAGGCCGTCGGGGAACCAAGTGCTCGGGGGTCACTGTTCACAGCCCCGAGTACTCTCTCCCGGATGTGCCCTCTCTTGGCCCTCGGGGAACCGAGTGCCCGGGGGCCACTGTTCGTGATCCCGAGCACTCTCTCCCGGAAACTAACTGATCGGGTCTTCGGGGAATCGAGTGCTCGGGGGCCACTGCTCGTGACCCCGAGTACTCTCTCCCGGAACTGATTTCCTTTGGGTCTTCGGGGTACTCGGGTGCTCGGGGGCCGCTGCTCGCGGCCCCGAGCACCCCCCCTTCCCAGTACTCGGTTCTTCTGGTCGTCGGGGGACTCGGCCGCTGCTCGCAGCCCCGAGCACTCTATTCTTAGTACTCGGTCTTCTCGGGTCATCGGGGAACTCGGGTACCCGGGAGCCATTGTTCATGGCCTCGAGCACCCTCTCCCGGGACTTAGCCTTTTCGCACTTTGGGGAGAAGATCCCCGCGGGAGGTCGCCACGTGGCAACCTGCTGATCTGGCCTCGGGACTCGGGGACCCCTGGTTCCTGTGTCACTGACAGCAGCCCCTGGGCCCATTGGCAGGTGATGGCCCAGAGACTGCGGATGGGGCCCTCGTCTTCATCGAGGCCGAACCCAGCACCAATACCACGTGGCTGATCCACAGGCGTCGGTTTTCTCTGGCCTGGGCCTTCCGTACGGCCCAGCGGGAAGCCGAACGGGCGCGCGCCCGCCCAACTTCTGAGGATCGTGATAACGAAGCGGGCGGCGCGCGTGGCAACCGCGCAGATCGAGGATAGTGTGCCTGGCAACTGCTGACAACCGCGCAGGCTGAGGGAGATTCGCCTGGCGTTCGCGTCGGTCGAGGAATTTCGTCTCGCCGAACGCGCCGCGGTAGGCGTCGTTTGAAATCCCGAAGATATATAAAAAGTAGAAGGGAGCGAACCATTCCCCCTTTACGCCATCTTTGCGATCAAGCATTCACCTTCTTCTTCTTCCTTGCGCTCCAGAGCTTTCGCCCTCCCTTTGGCCCGTAGCAAACCGTTCCTCCCCCACCGTTCCAGCACACCCCCCACCCCGAAACAATGCTGAGGGCAGGGAGCAGCCGCCGTGACAAAGGACCCGACAGCATCCTGCCGGAGTCATGGATCGTCAACGAGGAGGGGGCGGATAAGGTGCGGAAGATGATGGTGCCCGAAGGCCAGTGGGAGGCCTCGGTGGTGACGCCAGCGAGCTTCTCGCCTATCACAGACCGGCCGGAGCGCGTTGTCATCTTCGTCTCCTTCGTGGCGGTTGGACTAGTGCCGCATTTCTCGACATTCTTCCTCCAAATCCTCGACACGTTCGGGATTCAGATGGCGCACCTCAGCCCGAACTCAGTGGTCATTTTGGCGATCTTCGCGCATTTCTGTGAGATGTTCGTCAGAGTGCCGCTGTCGGTGGCGCTGTTCTGCCACTTCTTCGTGCTGTGTCCAGCCGAGAAGAAGAGATGCCTCTCCACCGCGGACGTCGTCGGTTGCTGCAACTTCTGGCTGCGGGACGGCTTGGCGGAGCTGTACATCCCCCAAGTGCTGTGGAGCAAGTGGGATGATTGGCGGTGCGACTGGGTCTACGTCGACGTCAGCCCCCACGATCGCCTCACGCTACCGGAGGTGGCGGCGGAACCCCAGAGGTCGATCTGGGAGACGGCACCGGTGGAGGATGAGCGGATGCAGCCAGTGCTGAACCGCATCGACGACCTGCGCTAGGCGGGGTCGACGTCGGTGATGGTGGTGGCGGATTATCTGCTTCACCGTCTGGCGCTTCTGCGGGAGCGGGCCCGCCCCTCCTGGATGTACACTGGACCTCAAGACATCACGAGGACCCAGATCGGCGAGGACAGGGACCTGGATGAGGCGGTGTTGGCGGGCTTGCTCCGGGTGGGGACCGGCGTGGAAGACCTGACCCGGGCGGTGCTACCCCGGGAGCAATTGGCGCTCTGCGCGGACCCGGGGCGGGTGGCGCTGCAAGTGACGCTGCCCGAGTTCAACGCCCAGGGTCTGGTCAACCGGCCGGGGCGCTGGAACCCCGGGACCATCTGATGTGGACATTACTCCCTCGGATACATACAATGATCCTACATTGAACTTTCAAGGTCCAATCACAAGAGCTCGCGCACGACAATTAAATTTAGAGGTGAGCTCGTTCCTAAGCAACTCTTTATATAATTTTGAGAATAGATTACTACCTAATGATTATGTGTTGCTTAGGAATCATGGAGAGGACAAGGAGACACATAGAGGAAGGCTTGGAGGCGTGGAGGAGCAGCTAGGATGTCCAACAACAGCAGGAGGTCTAGTCCAACTCGAGTCCGAATCAGTCTCGACCTCCAGGACCAGCGAGCAGTAAAACGGATGCCCAGGACGCATCCAGACTCCGTTTTCGACGATTCACATATGGTTGCAAAGATAATTTCATAAGGAAACCAATGGAGTTTGTTTGAGGTCCAAATTGCTTCTGAGTCAACGGGAAACGTCGAAACAAGTCAGCATCCAGAATCTGTCCCGGTGCTGCGTCACCGTTTTTGGTCCGTTGGGCCGTGTATCGTCGTTGAGCCCATTAGGGGGGCGTGACCAGGGGGTGTGACGACCCTTAGACCCTTGTTATCAGCCGCCGCCGCTCTCGTTAGGGCGGGTTTTTGCTTAGATTATTCTGTCAAGAACAGTTTCGCCGTTTCGTCGGTTTGTGAGACCCCAACTCGTGAGATTAATCATTCATCTGCAATTTGGTTGCATTCTTCCTTGTTCTTGCTTGTGTTCTTTGATTCGCAGGCAAGGACTTTAGCCTTCTTGGCGAGGTCAACCGTGCAACGCCGGTTGATAACCAGAGGAGACGTGGTGCTGCGATTGCGGGGTTTCGGATCGTGTTGTTCGGAAGCCGGATCGACTTGTGTCTCGTTTCCACCAAATCGAGAGTTACCAGAACCTTTCGGAAGATCGGGAACCCTTGTTCATATTAAGTGGTATTCAGAGCTTCAGGTATACCGTCAGGTTCATATCTACCCTTAGTTTCGAGTGTTTTCGCCTTCGTTCCATAGTCCACTGCCATATCGTTTTTTTTTTCTGTCCTACAACCCTTCCGCGCCTTTAGCTTTTGCATATTTCAGTTTCAGAGTCCGTCGTGTTGAGTTTGTGTCCTGGTCAAGGTCTTGTTGCTGGTTAGGTCGTGTTAGAGTCCAGTTCGTGTGTTTTCCCCCACCGTTTCCATCAAACCCTAGCCTCCGTCGCATATTTTCCCCACTTTCTTCCCGTTTTGTCCTCTAATTCGGAGTCGTTTCTCAAATCGGGCATAACTTTCGCGTACGAACTCCGTTTTCAGAAAAGTCACAGGGTTCGGCCAAATCAGAACTCCCAAATTCGCCTCCGAAGTTTGAGTTTTCAATTTCCAAATATTTTTCTCATTTTCTGGCTGAACTTCAGAAAATTCTACAGGCTACGTCTTTCACTTGTTTAAGCTCAAATTTTCTGTGGTTCCCTCTTGTGTGCTCCTAAGTGAAAAAAAAATATCAAAAAAATAAAAAGAAAAAGTCGAATTTTCCAAAAAAAACAACGACAGCCCAAAAAAATAGAAAAGAGAGAGGGGCAAAAGAGGAACAATATCTAGAAGAGCACATAGAGAAGGGCAAAGTGAGCTGTGTTAGCGTGTGCTGTTTAGTTCTTTGTTTCTGTTGCTCTTGCTATCCATCATACTTGTTTCTCCACCTTGTTTATCACACATACTTGGTACTTGCAACACTTTAGGCCAGCAACGAGAATAAGTACTTGGGACTATAATTCAGCATTACTATCTGTTTCTGATTTGTGTTCCATATATACATATTTGTTCTCTTTGTGTGCCTTCCAAGCTCCACAGATTCTTCTGGACAGCACTGGTTTGCATCCCTGCAATCGCTCGCACGCCTTCCAGGTATCCTTTGCTTTGCTGGTAAGAACCCTGGTAAGAGCTTGGTAAGGTGTCTACCTTTGCTGATCTTGATTGAGAGGCACCACTCCACCTTTGTAGTACGATTATTAGGGATAACCTTCACTGTTTGTTGTTGTGTTTGTTTCCACAATGTCAGTTGATGGAGATAAAACGCCAAAGGACTTCAAGGAGTGTGTCAGCCAAGAGCAGCTACAAGCTATTGTAGACAATGCTCAGAAGGAGATGAAGGAGACAGTCATCAAGGCTGTCACTGAAGCGATAATTGAGATGAAACTCGCAAACGCGGTTGAGCGGGTGGACAAACGGTTATCCGAGCTCACCGACAGGGTAAATGCTTTGGAAAACCGTCCTGTGCACAACGAAGATGTGAATGGAAGCAACACCGGTGATGAGTTGTATGATGATGATGTTAATGTTGATCCAGCGGCGACATTGCAAAACAGATTACGGCGTCGTCTTCGCACTAACACCACAGGTATGGGTGGCGTTCCACATCACCACCACCATCGAGGTATGTATAATCGAGCTCCTGAAGATCCTTATGCTAAGGTTAAATTTACTATACCTTCTTTTTCGGGACATTATGATGCTGAGGGATATCTTGATTGGGAGATGACAGTAGAGCAAAAATTTAGTGCCCACCAAGTACCTGAACAACATAGAGTTAGACAAGCCACTAGTGAGTTTAAAGATTTTGCTATTATTTGGTGGACTGGTTTAGCTGCAGATGGTGCCACACCTCGTACATGGGAAGAGCTTAAGGTTGCTATGCGTGATAGATTTGTTCCCCCATCTTATCATAGAGACCTGCGTAAGAAATTGATGCGCTTAGAACAGGGAGATAAATCTGTGCAGGATTATTATGGTGAGCTTCAAAAGGGCTTGATGCGTTGTGGCATAGTAGAGGGAAACGAAGATTCTATTTGTCGATTTTATTCGGGTTTGAGACGTGAAATTCAGGATATTATTGATTATAAAGAATTTAACAATGTCAACCAGTTGTTTCAGTTTGCTATGCTTGCAGAGAAGGAGTTGTAGGGGCGTGAGCAGCAGGGCAAGTACAAGGCCAGCACCACATACACGCCGCGCACAGGACCATCCTTTGGGCTGTCCAAACCATCCACTTACAGGGCTCCCTCACCAGCGAGCAAGCAACAAGCAGCTACGGCACCAAATCCGGTCACTACACGACCTTCAGGCTCAGGTAAAAATTCTGTTTTGCAGGGACCTTCCAAGAGTGCTTCCTCTGTTGCATCAATGGGACGCACCTCTGGCATTCAGTGCCGTCGCTGCCATGGATTCGGTCATGTGTAGAAGGATTGCCCAAGTCAGCGGACATACATTGCAACGGAAGATGGGTACATCAGCGCCTCTGACATTGAGGAAGAAGAAGAAGAAGAACCAGTTGTTGAGGATAGCAATGAAATCTTGGGCAGTGATGACACAGCGACCTATAGGAGCATCATTGTGCAGCAGGCGCTCAGCACAAAGGTACAACAACCAGAGAAGCTGCAACGCCATAACTTGTTCCAGATTTTCTTCGTCATCCAAAATCGGCGAGCACGTGTCATCATCGATGGAGGTAGTTGTAATAATTTGGTGAGTTCAGATTTGGTCAAGAAGCTTGGCTTGACCACACGCCAACACCCCCATCCATATAACCTTCAGTGGTTTAATGATGCTGGAAAAGCTAAGGTAACACAAACTTGCAGAGTTTCTTTTTTCATTGGTTCCTATGCTGATTATGTTGACTGTGATGTGGTACCTATGGAAGCTTGCTCACTTTTATTGGGTCGACCTTGGGAATTTGATAATGATGCTATACACCATGGTAGAAGTAATACATATACTTTTATGCATAAAGGAAAGAAAATTACTTTGGTTCCTATGACCCCTGCTGAAATTGTACAAGCTGATAAAGAGCGAGCTGCTAATTTGCGTGATACTAAATCTGAAAATCAGCAAGTTGCTAATTCTCTTTACCCACCTAAAAAGGATAAGTCTGCACCTAGTTCTAAAGTAGAGGGCATAAAATTGAAGGGTGGTGTTATGCTTGCACTAAAAAGTGACCTTGCTGAAATTTCTAATAATGATATTTGCTACACCTTGGTTTGCAAACGAGTTTTGTATTCGCTTGATGATGTTATTAGTTCGATACCTCCTGCTGCCACTAACCTTTTGCAGGAGTATGAGGATGTTTTCCCAGCTGAGATACCCCCGGGACTGCCACCTATGAGAGGGATAGAGCATCAAATCGATTTGATCCCGGGAGCAACATTGCCAAATCGTGCTGCGTATCGAACAAATCCCGAGGAGACTAAGGAAATTCAGCGGCAAGTCCAAGAGCTTTTGGACCGCGGGTATGTACGTGAGAGCCTTAGTCCTTGTGCTGTTCCTGTGATTTTGGTTCCTAAGAAAGATGGTACTTGGCGTATGTGTGTTGATTGTAGAGCAATCAATAACATTACTATTCGATATCGCCATCCTATTCCTAGACTTGATGATATGCTTGATGAGTTGTGTGGCTCTGTAATTTTTACAAAGATTGACTTGCGTAGTGGTTACCACCAAATTAGAATGAAACTTGGAGATGAATGGAAAACAGCTTTCAAAACTAAATTCGGATTATATGAGTGGTTAGTAATGCCTTTTGGTTTAACTAATGCACCTAGCACTTTCATGCGTTTGATGAATGAGGTTTTAAGAGCTTTTATTGGATGATTTGTGGTGGTTTACTTTGATGATATATTGATTTATAGCAAGTCTTTGGATGAACATATGGATCACTTACGTGCTGTTTTTAATGCTTTACGTGATGCACGTTTATTTGGTAACCTTGAGAAGTGCATCTTTTGCACGGATCGAGTCTCTTTTCTTGGCTATGTTATTACTCCACAGGGAATTGAGGTGGATGAGATGAAAATTGAAGCCATAAAGAGTTGGCCGGTGCCCCCAAACCATCAAACAGGTGAGAAGTTTTCTTGGACTTGCAGGTTTTTATCGTCGTTTCGTGAAGGATTTCAGCGCCATTGCTGCCCCCTTACACGAGTTGACAAAGAAAGGTGTGGTGTTCCATTGGGGTAAGGCACAAGAGGAGTCCTTTGACACTTTGAAGGACAAGCTTACGCACGCGCCATTGCTGCAACTTCCAAATTTTGGTAAGACCTTTGAGCTAGAATGTGATGCTAGTGGAGTTGGCATTGGAGGTGTTTTGATGCAAGAAGGTAAGCCCGTTGCATACTTTAGCGAAAAATTGCATGGCCCTGTTCTTAATTACTCTACGTATGATAAGGAATTGTATGCACTTGTACGTTCTTTAGAGACGTGGCGTCATTATTTGTGGCCTAAAGAATTTGTTATACATTCAGATCATGAATCGCTTAAGTATCTTCGTTCTCAAAATAATCTGAATCGTAGACATGCTAAGTGGGTTGAATTTATTGAATCTTTTCCTTATGTTATCAAACACAAGAAAGGGAAGGATAATATAATTGCTGATGCTTTGTCTAAACGATATGCTTTGTTGTCCCAACTTGATTATAGAATTTTTGGACTTGACTCAATAAAAGAACAATATGTGCTTGATCCTGATTTTAAAGATGTATTGCTGAACTGTAAAGAGGGACGTACATGGAACAAGTTTGTGATCAATGATGGATTTGTGTTTAGAGCTAACCGTCTATGCATTCCAGTTGGTTCCGTTCGTCTTTTGTTGTTGCAGGAAGCACATGGAGGAGGATTGATGGGATATTTTGGTGCTAAGAAGACGGAGGATATGTTGGCCACACATTTCTTTTGGCCAAAGATGAGGAGAGATGTTGAGCGGTTCGTGGCACGCTGTACTACATGTCAAAAGGCTAAGTCTCGCTTGAATCCACATGGTTTGTATATGCCTCTTCCTGTCCCTTCTATTCCTTAGGCAGATATTTCGATGGACTTTGTTTTGGGATTGCCTAGGACTAAGAGGGGGAGGGATAGCATTTTTGTTGTTGTGGATCGTTTTTCTAAGATGGCACATTTTATACCTTGTCATAAAAGTGATGATGCCGTTTATATTGCTAACCTCTTTTTCAAAGAGATTGTTCGCTTGCATGGTATGCCTTCTACTATTGTTTCAGATCGCGACGCTAAATTTTTGAGTCACTTTTGGTGCACTCTATGGAATAAGTTGGGTACAAAACTATTGTTTTCTACTACTTGCCACCCACAAACTGATGGCCAAACGGAGGTAGTGAACCGCACTTTGGGTACCATGTTGAGAGCTATTTTGAAGAAAAATTTGAAGATGTGGGAAGAATGTTTGCCCCACGTGGAGTTTGCTTATATTCGGGTAACACATTCTACCACCAAGGTAAGTCCTTTTCAGGTAGTGTATGGTTTTACCCCTCGCGCTCCTATTGATCTTTTGCCTTTACCTACCACTGAAAGAACACATAGTGATGCTAGTGCACGTGCTGATTTTATTCGTAAGTTGCATGAAACAACTAAAATAAATATCGAAAAGATGAATGAAAAGTATAGAATTGCTGGTAGTGAAGGTAGGAAAGAAGTCAAACTTGAACCGGGTGATTTAGTGTGGTTACATTTAAGAAAAGATAGGTTTCCAGAGCTGCGTAAGTCTAAATTAATGCCAAGAGCTGCTGGTCCTTATAAGATAATTGAGAAAATAAATGATAATGCATATAAACTTGAGTTGCCACCCGAGTTCGGGGTTAATCCTTCTTTTAACATTGCAGATTTGAAACCTTACTTGGGAGCCGATGATGAGCTTGAGTCGAGGACGACTCCAATTCAAGAGGGGGAGGATGATGAGGACATCACTCCCTCGGATACATACAATGATCCTCCATTGAACTTTCAAGGTCCAATCACAAGAGCTCGCGCACGACAATTAAATTTGTCCCGGTGCTCAGAATCTGTCCCGGTTCTGCGTCACCGTTTTTGGTCCGTTGGGCCGTGTATCGTCGTTGAGCCCATTAGGGGGGCGTGACCAGGGGGTGTGACGACCCTTAGACCCTTATTATCAGCCACCGCTGCTCTTGTTAGGGCGGGTTTTTGCTTAGATTATTCTGTCAAGAACAGTTTCGCCGTTTCGTCGATTTGTGAGACCCCAACTCGTGAGATTAATCATTCATCTGCAATTTGGTTGCATTCTTCCTTGTTCTTGCTTGTGTTCTTCGATTCGCAGGCAAGGACTTTAGCCTTCTTGGCGAGGTCAACCGTGCAATGCCGGTTGATAACCAGAGGAGACGTGGTGCTGCGATTGCGGGGTTTCAGATCGTGTTGTTCGGAAGCCGGATCGACTTGTGTCTCGTTTCCACCAAATCGAGAGTTACCAGAACCTTTCGGAAGATCGGGAACCCTTGTTCATATTACCATCCAGATCCCCGGGGTGGATGAAAGGATCGAATAGCCCAAGAGGGGGGGGTGAATTGGGATATTAATTAAAACTTCTACCGCTTTAGCAAATAAAACTAAAAGGAAATGTGACTAAGGGATTTAACTAAAACTAGATAGCTAATTAAGCAAGAATTAACTAAAAAGATAATCACTAAGAAGAACTTGCAATAATAACAAAACTCAAAATAAGATACAAGAAAGTAAGGAGTTGGAGAAGACAACACAGATTTTTTTTCCGAGGTTTCGAGAAGTTGGCACTTCCCCCTAGTCCTCGTTGGAGCATCCACCAAGGATGTCGCTCCCCCTTGAGTCACCAAGGCTCAAGTGCTCTCTCTTGATTACCCCTTCTCCATCTCCGGATTGGCGGGTATCAAACCAAGTACATCCTCCTTCTCCCGGGGCTCCCACAATTCCTCCAAGAGCTCACCGAGAAATCCTTCGATCACCAAGACCGTCTAGGTGTTGCCAACCACCAAGAGTAACAAGCCTCAAGCTTCGCTTGACAAAGACAAAGCCTAGACAACAACTAGATGCACACTTGCTACTCTTCAAGCACTCAAAGAAGTCCTTAATCCTCAACTAAGAACTTGGAATGGACACAAGTGCTCTCTCTCTTGCTTTTAAATGACACACCAAGTGTATGAGCTGCTACAGAGTCGCAAGAGCAACTGTTGAAACCATCTGAGTGGGTATTTATAGCCTAGAGATAAAAATTAGCCGTTGGCTAACCACTCCCATTTTTCTGTAATCACCGGATAAACCGCTGGCTATATCCTTAAGATCACCGGATAATCCGGTGGGTTCAAACCCAGAGTCAGCTGTCACTAGCCGTTGCACGGCAACATTTGTCCGGTGATAAACTCCGGTGAACAACAGTCATCACCGGATAATCCGGTGAGTACAACTTACCCGACCCTTTAGATTTCAGAACCTTGTGCAAGAAATACTCCGGTGATATTTTTTTTCTCTCACCGGATAATCCGGTGAGTTCAATTTGTCTGAGTTTCTTCGCAACATTTCTCCGGTGTTCTGCCAGCTAAGTCACCGGATAGTCCGGTGACTGTAATTTTCCACTGTGGCCCCAAGCAATGCTCTCTGCAAGAAATAGTCCGGTGTTCATATTATGGGGCATCGGATAATCCGGTGAATACAAAGTTGTTTTTCGCCCAAAATTTTCTCTGCTGGAAAAGCTCCGGTGGTCACCGGACATTCCGGTGTGACACTTCTGAAATTTTTCATATAATTCGGATGCCTCAATTAGTGTTTATCCGGTGAGT
This sequence comes from Phragmites australis, assembly GCF_958298935.1. Lineage (NCBI taxonomy): Eukaryota > Viridiplantae > Streptophyta > Magnoliopsida > Poales > Poaceae > Phragmites > Phragmites australis. Next base: position 6,357,448 of record NC_084929.1, read on the forward strand.
ATTAGACATCCATCAGAGGATAATCCGGTGAATAAATTTTTTTTGTGAGCTCGTCCAATTCAAATCTCTTTGAGCTCTAATTCCTTGACAGCTTCACCATGGACTTGTATGCTCTACCTAGTGCTAGAATTTAACAAGTGTGCATCATCTATGTCTAGACTCACTAAGTCAAGCTATTACTTTTAGCCCCCCTTTATAGTACGGTCAAAAGACTAAAAGAAAAGAAGACCTATACTACTCTAAGTATCCTCCATCTCCTTTGTGACACTTAGAACTAGAAGATCCTTAGTCTTAAAGCATATGTCCTTTGATTGTCCATATAAGCACTTTAGGGACCAAGATTACCCAAATGTCATTGTATACTGAATTTTTGATTCCCTTCAAAACAAATTGTTAGTCACAGTAATATGGTTGTCATTAATCACCGAAACACTTACCACTTACCTAGGGGTCTAGATGCTACAGTGGATGAGGAGACGGGCGGCGCCCGAAGGACCGGCGGCGGGGATGCCGCAGGTGGTAGGCCGCCGGCGAGCGGCAGGGAGGCCGCGGGCGGCCGGACGCAGACCGGCGGCAGGGGTGCCGCAGGCAGCAGTCATTAGGTCGGCGGAAGAGGCACCGCCGGCAGCAGAGCGACGGCCTCTGGACGTTCATGCGCCAGCCGTCGTCCTCGTCGTCGCCGTCATCCTTGTCGTCGCCGTCGCCTCCACGGCAGTTGCCGTCGGTGGGTGGCGCGAAGGAGGGAGGCCGGGGCGGCCAGTCGTCCAGCTCGGAATCCGCGACGGAGGCGAGGTCCAGGGCGCGGGAGCCCGAAGACCAAGGCCGGCGCGGGAGCGCGTCTACAGCGAGTGCCCAAGCCAGCCCATCGCCAGAGACGGGCTCCACAGCGGGGGCAAGGACTAGGGCGCAGGAACCCGGATACCAAGGCCGGCGCGGCGGGAGCGCGTCTACAGCGAGTGCCCAAGCCGGCCCGCTGCCGGAGACGGACTCCACGGTTGCCCCTCAGAGCCCCCCGCCCAAGAGGAGGATGGCAGACTCTGGGCTGAAGCCGCAGGGCCCGGAGTTCAAGATCCCAGAGTCGCCATGGCAATACCGCGGACCAAAGTCAGCGTAGTTTTCTTCTTTTCCCGAGCGTGATTCGCCCAGAATAAGTTAGGAGACTAACCTTTGTTTGCTTTCAGGCCGCCCAAGGACGCCGCCGGAGACCAAAGACGACCGGAGGCGCTGAGGCCGGCTCCTGCCCCTGAGCAGCCCGAGGGCAGCCGGCGCCGGCCGAGCCCGCCCCGAGTACTTCGAGGGCGGGGCGAATGGCCTCGGCGAGGGCGGTGCCGACGTGGCAGTAATCGGGGACCTCGAGCGCCTCTGCAGAGAGGGCTCACAGGGGACCCAGCGCTCGGCCGTCGTCCAGCCAGGCCGCAGAACCCCTCCCGAACGTGCTAGGAAGCGCCCGGGAGGTGATCGATCGGCTGGAGGCGGCCTTGGTGGGGGAGCGAGCGCAGCTCGAGGCGGACCGTGCCGCCCTCGTCGAGGGGAGGGGGGCGTTTGGTGGAGGTCGGCCGGCTTTTGGAGGCCCACATCGCCTCGGCCCGCGCGAACAATGAGAGGGAGAAGCGCGCGGTGGTCGAGGAGCGGGAGGCGCTGGAGGAGATACGCGAAGAAGCCGTCGCCGCGCAGGAAGAAGCCACCCGCTTGAGGGAGATATCGCGGCGGCAGGACGCGGAGCTGCTCGCTAGGGTGCGGCTGGTGCGTGCTCGGGAGGAGGCCATCGTGCCGCGCGAGGAGGTTGTTGATGCCTCCCGGGCAGACTTAGCCCGCTGAAAAGACGAGCTCGAGCGGAGTCGTGCCGAAGTCCACCGTCGGGAGGAGGAGGTCGTGATCCGCGAGACCAACGTCGAAATCACGGCGATGGCTCAGGACCCCCGGGAGGAGCAGCTTACCCGCCGTGAAGCAGAGGCCGCCTCGGTGTCGGCGGCTTTAACTGCTCGGGAGGAGCAGGCCGCCAAGTGGGAGGCAGAGCTGACTGCCCGGGAGCAGGCCCTCGCTGCCCTCGCCGAGCAGGTGAAGCGGGGGCAAGCCGAAGCCCTGGCAACCAGCACCATCCCGACCAGCGCGGCCGAGGAGATAACCATTGAGGAGCGACTGCAGATCGCGAAGGACGAGCTCGAGACCATCACCGCCAAGCGGGCCAACGTCAAGCTGATGATGCGAGACATCCTTCGGCAAGCACGGAGGTTTGTGAGGGTGGCCGGGCTCGGGCGAGTCAATGTGGGCGAGAAGGGGATGGAATAAGACACCATCGGCCACATTGCCCTCGGCTTTGAGGAGATCAGCCGGCGGCTGAAAGCTCTTCCCCGAGCCGTGCAGGAGTTGGCCTCCTGGGAAGGGCGCGGTCTAGCCCAAGCGGTGGCCGAACACGTCCCCGGGACCCCAACTTCTCGCTGGAGCCAGTCTGGCAAGGGGTGGCCGAGGCCGAGGAAGGGGCCGCCTGGGAGGCTGTCCGGGGCGTCGCCGCCGAGGTGGCGGCATGCTTCACGCGGGAGCCGCCGCCGGTGACGAGCAATGGCAGCAGCAGCGAAGACTCCTCGCCGCCCTCAGAGCCTACCGACCTAGATTAGGCTTTTGTCCTTTGTTTTCTTTTGACTTGTTGTAAATATGGGAGTGATCCCTCCGAATGGCTCTCCTTTTTTAATATAATGAAAGCTTTTCTTTGGGCTCGCAACTCCAGTGTTGTCTTGATGCTTGATGAAGTCTTTTCTCTTTTCATCTGATGTCTCGAGCAGTACTTAGCCAGATCGAGCCCGACCTTTCCTCCCCCGAGAACGAAGTCGCCCCGACCACTCATCGTCCAAGTCCTCGAGCCCTCGCGAGTCCGCAGCGGCTAAGTCAAGAGACAAAGGCACGAACTTCCTTACTCGGGGGATAGGTCGATCCATCACGGAGCACGCCACGACCAGTGAACACTTTTCCATTTTGCGACCACTCAAACAAATAGACCGGAGACACGTGCGGGCGGAAATGCGATCAAGAGTTCCCACGGTTTGGTGGTGTTCGGGCTAAGACGGACGGGACCGAGCACCGATAGCCCGCCCCCAAGGTCTAGGCTCCCGACCACTCTTTGCTCAAGCGATAGGATTACTCGAGAACCCCAGAGGCTCGGCAGTGCCCGGGGTACTGTCAAGCGGGCCGAACACCACGACCACCATGAAGGACTTCGGTCAGGCATCGCCGTTCGTATGGTACACCTTTCTACTGTTCGTTCTATCGTTCCGAAAAAAGCAAGCACATGGGCAGGGTTTTGTGCGCGAGGAGACCATCTCGCCGAACAGATTAGAATGCGAGGGTCCCGAGGATAACTCGGGAACAGTAGATTGCTGAATATGTAAGAATGTAAATTCGTATGACTTTGGCCACTCACCGGACAGCTATCAGCCTTTCGGCCGACCGATCCAGGAGAGGTAAGCGCTCCGAGCTCGGGGTGCCCGGGAACTTGGTTCCTTCGGACGGGGTGCCCAAACACTGGAAAGCATGAGAGGGAGCCCGGGACCAGGCGATCCCGGCCACTCATACCCGAGCGGTAGGACTACCCAAGGATCCCATAGGCTTGAGCAGCGGCCTGGGCGCTGAGGCCCTTACGGTCGAGCTGCTTTTATTCTCGGTTGTTGATCTGTAGCATTAAGAGAATATGAAAAGATTCTTTGTTTGGTTCGCTCTGTTAGTGCGGTACTCATTATAGACTGCTCTCGTTTTCGATCCGAGGCCTCTCGAATACCCGGACCGGTGAAGTATGCAGACAGAGGCATAACCCAGAGGTCCTATTGCTTGGTGGCGCCCGGGAAGGACTGACCAGGCCGAGCACCGACAGCCCGCCCCTGGGGTCTAGGCTCCTGACCACTTTTTGCTCAAGCGGTAGGATTACCCGAGAACCCCAGAGGCTCAGTGATGCTCGGGGTACTGCCATGGCACCGGACACCACAGCCTACCATAACAGACTTAGGTCAGCGGCAACTGCCTGCGCGCATACCGATCGGGAATCTTTTATCAACGGGAAAAATGAGAGAGCATGTTTTTCTCGCACAGTCAAGCATCTCACCAGACATATTAAACATATGGATTCCAGAGAGAAAAATAAAATAAGAACTGGACAATGATAATATATATTGACAATTGTGTACAAAATTGGGTGACTTACATGGTTGGTGGTAGCCCCCGGCCAACTTGGGCGGGGGGGGGGGGGGGGGGGGGACCCCCGGCTTGGTTGGCCCGAGCACAAACATGCCCACCTAAGGATAGAATTTGCGCAGATGCTCGATGTTCCACGCATTTGAGAGCGGCTGCCCATCCCCCGTAGCCAGCCGAAACGAGCCTTGTCGCGGGACGCCGATCACGGTAAAGGGGCCTTCCCACATGGGGGATAGTTTATTCCTTCCTTCGCGCGATTGGATGCGTCGGAGAACTAGATCCCCAACCTCGAGAGACCGGGCCCGGATGTGACGCTGATGATAATGCCGCAGGCTTTGCTGGTATCTGGCTGCTCGGACGGCGGCACATCGCCGACGCTCCTCCAAGTAGTCGACGTCGTCGCGCCTTCGCTGTTCCTGTTCGCCTTTGGAGTAGGCATGCACCCGAGGGGAGCCAAGAGTGAGCTCGGAGGGGAGGACCGTCTCAGTGCCGTACACAAGGAAGAAAGGAGTCTCCCCGGTGGCGCGACTTGGCGTGGTCCGATTGGCCCATAGCACAGCAGGTAGCTCGTCGATCCACCCTTTCCCGTGTTTTCGAGCACGTTGTAGGTCCGGGTTTTGAGTCCCTTCAGTATCTTAGCATTGGCACGCTTGACCTGCCCATTGCTCTGAGGATGACCAACAGAGGCGAAGCAGAGCTTGATGCCGAGGTCCTCGCAGTAGTCCTCGAACAGGGCACTTGTGAACTGAGTGTCATTGTCGGTGATGATTCTGTTCGGGACGCCGAAGCGACTTGTGATACCGTGGATGAACTGAAGCGCCGTGTTCTTGGTAACCTTGATGGCTGGAACCGCCTCCGGCCACTTGGTGAACTTATCGATGGCGACGTAGAGGTACTCATAGCCCCCGATTGCTCGGGGGAATGGACCCAAGATGTCCAGCCCCCAGACCGCGAAGGGCCATGACAGGGGGATGGTGTGGAGAGCCTGAGCTGGCTGGTGAATCTGCTTTGCGTGGAACTGGCACGCCCTGCAGCACCGAACCAACTCGGAAGCATCCTGGAGAGCTGTAGGCCAGTAGAAGCCTTACCGGAAGGCCTTCCCGACCAGCGTGCGGAACGATGCATGGCCACCGCACTCGCCCTAGTGGATCTCAATGAGAAGCTCACCGCCTTCTTCCCGGGTGATGCATTTCAGAAGGACACCGCCCGTGCCGCACCGATAGAGATCCCCATCTACTATGGCATAGCGTTTGGACTGCCGTGCAATCCTCTCGGCAGAGGCAACATCCCCGGGAAGGAACTTTTCTTTCAAGTACCCTCGGATCTCGTCGATCTATGAGGCATCTTGAGAACCGCCAGCAAGCGCAGCGCACTCGCTGGGCGGCGGCACCCTGATGGGGCTCCCCACTGAGGGCACCGCCTGGGTCCCCTCAACTAGGCTCGAGGGTTCCCCTTCATCCTAGTCGGCAGGCAGGACGGAGGGTCGTGTGAGCCTTTCTTCAAAGACTCCGGTAGGGACGGCGCACAGGAAGAGGCCAGGTGAGAGAGGTCATCGGCCAAGAGCGTTGTCGCGGCGAGATATGTACCGCAGCTTCAGGCCGTCGAAATGCCTCTCCAGCCTCCTGACTTCCGCCACGTACGCCGCCATTTGAGGATCCGCGCACTGGTATTCCTTGGACACTTGGTTGACCACCAGCTGGGAGTCTCCCTTGACCAGAAGGAGACGAATCCCGAGGCCCACTGCGGCTCGGAGGCCCGCGATGAGGCCTTCATACTCTGCCATGTTGTTGGTTGCTCGGAACTGTAGCTGCACGATGTACCGGAGTTCTTCACCCGTTAGGGAGGTGAGAACCACTCTGGCCCCCGCGCCTTTCAGCATGAGGGAAACGTCGAAGTGCATAACCTAGTACCCGGGCGCATCGTGCCCGGGATATGCGGAAATTTCTCCGTGGTCGATCTCGGGGACGGGCGTCCACTCTGCCATGAAGTCGGAGAGTGCCTGGCTTTTGATTGCCTAGCGGCTGACGAAGTGCAGATCAAACTCCGCCAGCTCCACCGCCCACTTAACGATGCGCCCAGTGCTCTCTCGGTTCTGGAGGATCGGCCCCAGTGGATACGTGGTAACCACTGAGACCTTGTGCGCCTGGAAGTAGTGGCGCAGCTTCCGGGAAGCAACGAGCACGGCATAGAGCAGCTTCTGGGCTTGGGGGTACCTTGTCTTGGCATCTCGGAGGACTTCACTGATGAAGTACACCGATCGCTGTACACGGCGGGCCCAAACTGTGGCTTTACCCGAGGGCTTGTCACAGCCCCCGAGCTCAGCGGCGTGGTCGGGGCTGGCCGAGTGCTCGGGCTCGACTCCCTGGTCGGGAGGAGCCAGGTGCTCGGGCTCTACCCCTTGCTCGGGGGGAGCCAGGTGCTCGGGCTCGACCCCCTGCTCAGAGGGAGCCGCGAGGACTGGGGAATGCTCGGGGGTGGCCATGAGCTGGGACCCAGCACCTTGCCCTGAGCACTCATCACGCTCTGCCACCAGTACCATGCTCATGACCTGAGGAGTGGCCGAGACGTAGAGCAGTAGAGGCTCGCCCTCGGAGGGGGCCACCAGTATGGGCGGCAAGGTGAGATATTTCTTCAAGTCGCGGAAGGCCTGCTCGGCCTCCGGTGTCCAGTCGAAGTGACCGGTCTTCTTCAGGAGTTTGAAGAGGGGGAGCCCTCGCTCCCCGAGCTTGGAGATGAAGCGCCCGAGGGCCGCCATGCAGCCGGCGAGGCGCTGAACTTCCTTGAGTTGAGCCGGGGGTCGCATCTGCTCGATGGCCTGGATCTTCTCTGGGTTTGCCTCGATTCCTCGACTAGAGACCAAGAAATTGAGCAGCTTGCCCGCGGGTACCCCGAAGACACACTTCTCAGGGTTAAGCTTCAAGCGGGTAGTGCAGAGACTGTTGAAGGTCTTGGCCAGATCTTCAAGCAGGGTGGTGCGGTCTCGGGATTTGACCACGAGATCGTCGATGTAAGCCTTAACGTTGCGGCCAACCTGCGAATCGAGGGTAATGCGCACAACGTGCTGGAAAGACGACCCAGCGTTGCGCAAACCAAACGGCATTGATACATAGCAATAAGTCCCCACCGAAGTGGTAAAAGAAGTTTTTTCTTCATCCTCTATGGCCATGCGAATTTGGTGATAACCAGAGTTTGCATCTAGAAAACATAAAAGATCGCACCCTGCGGTGGCATCTACAATCTTATCTATGCGGGGTAAAGGAAAAGGATCTTTTGGGCAAGCCTTGTTTAAGTCGGTGTAGTCGACGCACATGCGGAGCTTGCCGTTGGCCTTCGGGACGATGACTGGGTTCGCCAGCCACTCGGGGTGGAGGACTTCTCGGATGAAGCCGACGTCAAGGAGCTTACTTACTTGCTCCCGAATGAATTCCTGGCGCTCGGGTGCCTGCCGTCGGCTTTCTGCCTCACTGGCCGTGCGTCCGGGCACACAGCCAGGTGGTGCTTGATCACCTCCCTAGGGATCCCGGGCATATTGGACGGCTGCCATGCAAAAACGTCGACGTTAGCCCGGAGGAAGGTGACGAGCGCGCTTTCCCATTTGCCGCCCAGGTCACCGCCGATTCGGACGACCTGGGAAGCGTCTTCGCCCACCACGACCTCCTTCGTAGGAACGGAGGTGTCGGCAGCGAGTCGGGGTTTGGATGAAGAGGGTCCCGGGCCCCCTGGATGACCTTCAACCTCGGCCCGAGCTGAGACCAAGGCCGAGTATAGCTGCTCGGCGCAGGAGACGGCGCTGCCGGTCTCGGTGGGCACGGAGATGGGGCCTGCAGGGCCCGGCATCTTGACCGTGAGGTACGCATAGTGGGTGACCACCATGAACCGGGCGAGCGTCGGGCGCCCGAGGATGGAGTTGTAGGGGAGGGGGAGTTCTACGACATCGAAGATGATGTTCTCCGTACGGAAGTTGTCCCGGCTCCCGAATGTGATGGGCAGCTCGACCTGCGCGAGGGGCAGGGAGTGCCCGGGCGTCACCCCGTAGAAGGGGAGCGATGGCTTTAGGTGCCTGGAAGGCACCTGCAGCTTCTCGAAGGCCTCCCGGGAAGGAGGTTTAGGCCTGTACCCCCGTTGACCAGCACTCTGCTGACCTTTACGTTGCAGATGGTGGGGGACACTACCAGGGGTAGTCGCCCCACGCCTGCAGTACTTACGGGGTGGTCGACCAGGCTGAACGTGATCGGGGAGTCTGACCACTTCAGGGGCCTTGCGGCCTCCGTGATCGGGGTCGCCGAGCACACCTCGCGTCGCATGGTTTTGATGTAGCAGCGGGAGGAGGGTGTGTACGCGCCTCCTTCAATGAAAGCAACGGTGTGCTCAGGCTCCTGAAAGCCGAGCTCTTGGTTGTCGGGGGCAGCTCTATCGTCGTCACCCCTGCGGGGCTCTTCGCGGTCCCTCTGGCGCCGCTCGATGAGACCTTTGACCGTGCGGCACTCCGTGAGGTCATGCCACTCGGTCTGGTGGATCTGGCACCACTTCCCCGGCTCGGGCCTCGCAGGAGCGGGGGCCCTTGCGGGAGTAGGAGCCCGCGCGGGAGCCGGAGCCCTCGGAGGGGCACGGGCCGGAGCCCTTGCGGGTGCGGGCCTTCTGTCGGTGACCGCCCGGCGAGCTGGCCGGTAGTCAGGCTCCTGTGCAGGCCCAGGGGCAGGGCCCTGGACCGGCACGACAGGGACTGCCTCGCGCCTCTTTCTCTTTTTCTTTTCCCGCTTGTCAGAGCGGGAAGGATATGGTTGATCGGCGGTGGGCTGCTCAAGGCGCGAAACATGCCACGCCCGAGCCTCCGCTGCCTTAGCGCACTTGTCGGCCAACGCAAAGAGTTCCGCGGTGGTCTCGACCTCGTACGTGCCCAGCTTCTCGAGCATCTTCTCGTCACGGACGCCCTGCCGGAACGCGACAATGATGGCGTGGGGGGTTCTTCGTGGGATGGTGTTATGGACCTGGCTGAAGCGCTGTATGAAGCACCGCAGTGTCTCCCCCTCCTACTGTTTGACGGCGTGGAGGTCGCACTTCAGGCCGGGGCGCGTGAACGTGCCCTGAAAGTTAGCCACAAACTGGTGGCAGAGGTCATCCCAGGAGCCAATGGATCCTGGGGGTAAGTTCATAAGCCAAGAGCGGGCAGAGCCCCTCAAGGCGACATGGAAATAATTGGCCATCACCTTTTCACTGCCGCCAGCCGCTTGGACAGCGGTGGTGTAAATTTGGAGGAACTCGATGGGGTCGATGGACCCGTCGTACTTCTCCGGCAGTTCTGGTCGGAACTTGGTGGGCTATTTGACCCGGCAGAGCTCGTTGGTGAAGGCGCGGCAGCCTGTGCTGTACCCCGCTGTGTGGGCGGCACCCTTGGGTGGTGAATGCTGGTGAGCCGGGGAACCCCGGCGGTCATGGGCCGGCAGGGGAGGCCTGGTCCTCAGCTTCGGCCTCATGCCGGGACTCCCGCTGGCGCTCGAGGGTGACACGCGCATCTTCGACGGCCCTCCGCTCGTTGAGATGCAAGCGGAGGTCCTGGGCTCCGGTTGTAGCCAGGGGGGCGGCACTCCGCCTGGAGGCCCCCCGGCCGGTTCGGCCGCCACCTGAGGATGGACCAGCCTTAGTTGCACCACGGTGGGAGGTGGTGCGGGAGCTCTCAGCCAGCACCTGACGGTGAGCCGTGCCCACCAGAGCGGCCACCTCCTGGAGCCAGCGGCCTTCTGGGGTTTCCCCCGCCGCCTGGATAGGTAGATGCCTAAGGAGAGCTTGCACCGCAAGCAGCGCACTCCCAGGACTGGTATCGCCAACAGTGAGCCTGCGTCGCAACGACGCCCGGCGCTGTCCAGACGTGGACCTCGTGGCAGGAGTTTCTGCCGCTTGCTGTGGGTTAGGCGATGCGCTAGCGACGGTGGCGGCGGCCCTGCTGGGCCCAGCGCCATGGTCCCCGTGGGAGGGGAGCGCCGTGCGAGCGGATCGTGGCTGCTGCTGAGGAGCAGCAGCGGCTGGGGCCTCCTGTGCGAGAGGCTCCATTTCCTCACTGGAGCCGGAGTCGGTGCGTCGGAGACGATGGCCACCTGCCATTTTTTCTACAGAAAACAAAAACAAATTCAGGGATACAACCCCCCTACCTGGCGTGCCAGCTGTCGGAGGGTGAACTCCTCAAGCAGGGATCCGGAGGGATCCTCTTTGAGATTCGGCCGGGGGGATGATTCTGAATCTGTTTTGCGGGAGAAATAAATGGGTGTAACTGCAATGGCAGGTGGAATGGAACGATCAAAAGCAGAATGCAGTAAATGCACTGGGGGTTTTAGACAGGTTCGGGCCGCACTGAGCGTAATACCCTACTCCTGTGTGGATGCTATAAATGCACTGAGAATGTCTCTCAGGGATGTTACTGGTTACAAGAATGTTTGTCTATCCTAGAGCTTCGGGCTCCTTGCTCTTCGGTGGTCTCAGCTTTCTGTGCTTGTACGGGAGTGTTCTTCTATCTTCGATCTTCGTCCGGATTTCGGATGTGTCTGGATCCGGCCCCTTTCTCTGTGTCCACTGGCTCCTCTTAAATACCCGCCGGTGGTAGCGTGCCCCGAAAGGGAGGGCATGAGTTCCAAGGCACCATAAATGGAAAAGCAACCGTCATGGGCTGCTGTGCGAAGTGACGGTGGGGTTGAAAATGCGCCCCCGCCCGGTCTCGGTCGTCATGATGGCGTTCTGCAAGGGGCGCCGCGAAGAGGGCCCACCGGGCAGCCACCGAGCGGCCCGGTGTGCCCGTTCGGTCTTGTACCCCTGCCACAGCAGGGCGGCAGGCAGAGCGCCTCGGGCTTCGCGATGTTATCCCGAGGCACGTCGGATGACGCAGGATGGGACCCGTGCATTAAATGTCCCCACGCCTCTCTGCCAAGCCGTGGCAGGGGCTGACACTGAGCGTGGCAGGAGCAGTTGGAAGTGACAGGCCACGCGCCCTCTTAAATGCGGCATCGGGCCTGTCACTGATTGACACCTCACCGCTAGCCTCTGTGGGGGCCACCAGCTAAGGACTGCTTAGGCCGTCGGGGAACCGAGTGCTCGGGGGTCACTGTTCACAGCCCCGAGTACTCTCTCCCGGATGTGCCCTCTCTTGGCCCTCGGGGAACCGAGTGCCCGGGGGTCACTGTTCGTGATCCCGAGCACTCTCTCCCGGAAACTAACTGATCGGGTCTTCGGGGAACCGAGTGCTCGGGGGCCACTGCTCGTGACCCCGAGCACTCTCTCCCGGAATTGATTTCCTTTGGGTCTTCGGGGTACTCGGGTGCTCGGGGGCCCCGAGCACCCCTCTTCCCAGTACTCGGTTCTTCTGGTCGTCGAGAGACTCGAGTGCTCGGGGGCCACTGCTCGCAGCCCCGAGCACTCTCTTCCCGGTACTCGGTCTTCTCGGGTCATCGGGGAACTTGGGTAGTCGGGAGCCACTGTTCATGGCCCCGAGCACCCTCTCCTGGGACTTAGCCTTTTCGCGCTTTGGGCAGAAGATCCCCTCGGGAGGTCACCCCGTGGTAACCTGCTGATCTGGCCTCGGGACTCGGGGACCTCTGGTTCCTGTGTCACCGACAGTTGGTCGTATGAGAGCAATCTGATCCGGCGGATGCGTATACTCTTAGACAGAAGCGTGTTTGGTTGCCCGTATGCACTATTTCAGCTTGGTCTGATGGATGCAAATGTACGCCTGTAACCTGGCCCGACAGATGCAGGCTCTTGCATCCGCTCATGCAGGAGGGCTAAGTTGTCAGTATCATAAAATCATCTTCATACAAGCAACCAATCACAGTCTCAACTCTTGCATCTGCTCATGTAGTCTCAGATTTTGCCAACTAAATAAAAACTCAGTTCAGCCTATTCAGACAGATATAACCAATCAAACACTTTTCTTTTCAACAAATATGACTTCAATCAACCTGCTTCCCCTCAGCTTACATATACGGTACATACAGGCAACCAATCACACCCATACCTTCTTAGTTGTGAGCATTCTTTGTTGCTGTAGCAGCTCTAATCGAACTTGAGGTTGAGTTGTCAAGGCCAACATACTGCAAATGTTGTCTATAGTCCTTATCTAGAGTAACCAAGAGGTTTTTACTTGCACAAATAATAGTTCTCAGTGAGGTCTGACACCTTGAGCCTACTTTTTTGTTGCTCTATGGCTCATTTGACTCAATTATGTGATTCTGGAATGCAATTTTTTTTTTGTTTAGGGTACAAGGTAGGTGCTAAAAAAATATAGTTTGGTTCACCACTAGTTCCATCATTAGATTGGATCGTTGTTTTTATGAACACTTTATGTGGGGTATCATTACATTGTTGGAGAGACTACGTCACACAGCAGTCTAAAGTCTATTGAAAAATTGGAACAACATGGTTGCCGCTCTAAATATTTGGAAAAGCAGGACATGAATACGTCCAACGAGGTGACTGAATGGCTCATGACCTTGACACCATGCTATCACTTTTATTTTATTTTTTTTGGGATCAGGCCATGGGAAGCCGAAGAAGATAGAGTTGGAAAGTAAGGTCCATAGAATTGGCAAATGATAGTGGCAGGGGCGTTCAGTGCCTTGGAATTGGCCATTTATACTATTGTAATGTTATTCAAATAGGTTTCTTGAAATTCAGAAATACACATCGAAAATGGTTCCCATCCGCTGCTTTCATCCACTTATCCTGGGTACAATACACAATTCCTCACTTATTTGGGTTTAACCATATGGCCGGGAAGTAGTTATATGACCTACAGTTGCAACACAGGCATTTGCAGATAATCATGTCTTATTATCCTAAGTTGAATCAACCAGATATTATGTGAATATATAAGACATTTGGACAGTGGTGCTCACTTATTTGGAGGAATGAGTATCATTAGACTTAAAACGCTAAGACACACCATACAATCAATCTTGAAATGTGTTGTTCTCTGAATTTTTCATATTGCGGTATTTCTTTCATGTGATTTGCTGATAGCCTGTTTGATTTTTCTTTATGTTGGTTTGCTCTCCATTGTTTTTCCCAGGGAGCATGGTGGCCTACTCCATATGGCCTTGTTATTCTACAAAAGAGGCTGGATTTTATAGGTGATTGGTTTATTTCTGCTTGGTATCAAAATTTATATCAAAAGGAGTATGTCTGCTAATCTTAAATGGAACAACAAAGTTGTAATTCCTACACTTCCTAAACTTTTACAAATAGTTGAATATCGCATTATGCGATGGTTGGGTTGTTGTGGAATTGAAACAAGATGATACGGCAATAAATGTTGAGGGTGAAACAGAGGATTTGGAGCATCTGGCTTAGGTAAAATAATAGGTATTGTAGTTGAAGAATTTATTGTAAATGTGCTCATTGGAGTCGAAGAGCGGAATGAAAGAGTATTTACTGCTTTTATCTAGCATGTTTTACAAGGTTCCTCCATTCACTGAGGAGATATATTGCTACAAAATCATTAAATATTTGATGCGATTCAGTTGGAACTACCATTTTCAATAGTGGTTGTAGTTAACATTCCTATTTGAATGTATTCATTTTTTAAAATAGCACATGAACTTAGCGTTATTTCAAATCGATGACATACAATTGAGCTTAGCACATGGAGCCAAAATATCAACATTCTTTGGCATGTGCGATATCTGTTGCAACATTATTTATTTTATTTTGTTAGCGACTGCTGTTTCAAGGGGTTGATTTCCTATGGTTAGCGGGTGTGCCCAAAATGAAAAAAAGAAAATGAGATATAAACTTAGTGTAGAAGTAGTTTGAGCAATTTTTTGGTAAAAAATCATGGTGTGCACACGGATTTATAGAGTTAGGCACATGCAACATTCTCGTAAAAATTTTCACCTCACGTTATAATATTATCGAATTTATAAAGGTAGGCCCATGAATTCTATGTGCAAACTTACTAGTATACACTAAATCAAATCTCTTCAAAAGTTAGATAGCACTTAATGTAGCTTAAATACTCGCAATCACTCAATCTACACTAAATCAAATCTCTTCAAAAGTTAGATAGCAGCTAATGTAAATTAACTGTTCTCCCTTGTCCATGCAAAATCAACATGTTTACAAAATTATTGACAACACTGTAAAAACCATCCTAGATAGCTCGGCGTATGTGGATTTCGCATGCACTCTTACTAGTATACACTAAATCAAATCTCTCCAAAAGTTAGATAGCTCTTAATGTAACTTAAATGCTCACAATCACTCAATACACACTAAATCAAATCTCTCCAAAAGTTAGATAGCAGTTAATGTAATTTAAATGTTCTTGCTTGTCCATACAAAATCAGACACAATCATTGAGAGCAACACTATAAAAACCGTCCCCCGGATACATAAAAACAATAAAACAACTAACAACTGCATATCTTTGTTTGATACCCCACCAACCTCTAGCCATGAAGGCCTATTGCGGAGCACTGCTCCTCGGCGTTGCCCTTTTGGTACTATCGTCAGGTAATTCTCTGTTTGGACAATAGGATCAACTCTTACGGATTTTGTTCAAAGTCATTGAAATTTAGATCTAAATTACTCTCTATGTAAACAAGCGCGTGGTCTCATGCGTAAGTGTTTGTTGCTTGGTTTTCTATCAACAGCTCGTGTATCTATGGGAAGAGAAACTTCAGTGCATTGACTTATGATAGCTCTCTCTCTCTCTCTATATATATATCTCTATCTCTCTATCTATCTATCTATCTCTCTATCTATCTATCTCTATCTATCTATCTGTGTTGTTTTGAGATAGCGTTCAACAATCTTGTGGTCTCTATTCCTTCTTCCAGGGATGTGCACCTGCACTGCGACGGTGGTGAGGGTGGAGGGTCCGCCACCACCGTTCACGTGCACGACGCTCATCTTCTCGGATCGGTGCGACAACGAAACGTGCAAGGATGTTTGCTTCAAGTGGTACCAAGGTTTGGGTCAATGCATCACCGAAGGGTGCCAGTGTATGCGCTACTGCAAGCCGCCTGCTGACATCTGACATGCTTGCCATGCAGATAGGCCGGCAGCCAGGATGATGTGACTTGGACAATAAATTCTATATAGATGAATGAGTTTGTCTTCATGTTTTTGCTCCAATAATGGCTTCTTGGATCTTTAGTTCTGTTGCTTCCATGTGTATCAATATGCAAACACAAGGCTGGCTAAATCAAACATGCAGCAGTCAGGGGAAACCTAATTCTGCTACTCCTTCGAGACTGCAGATTTTCCTTTTGTCCAATGCTAACACTGATGAGTGATGCAAAAAATGTCAAGCACTCTAACTACGAACACAGAGGATAGAGTTTTTCAAAAGGTACAGACTGGAGAATCACCCGAGAACCAAAATAGAACCATCACCAGAAGCAACATAGTCTAGAAAACATAACCAATAGAACTAGCTAGCGAGAAATAAAACGAGACCTAGTCTTCAGTTTTTGGAAAAAGAGATCCATTTTCGTCAGGCAGAAGATGGCATTTTTCCGACCAGCAAGACCGGAGCCCGTTTGCGGTTTGCTTCAATCTTGATCTTGAAACCTGCTGTCCTCTTCTAGCTACTGGTCTTCATTCCCAGACGAGATGAGCTGAACCCCACAGGTAGAAGAGTCGGTCCTGCTGGTTTGATGGGGGAGCCATTACTTTAGACAAGGTTTGCATCAGGCCTTCCACTCCGCATAAAAGGTCCTCTTTGTTCTAGCGATCTGCCCAGTATTTCAGAAGAGCACAGACATGGAAGAATATGTCACTGGGGACAGAAATCAACTTATGTTCAAAGCATGCTTTGTTTTTGTCCTTCCAAACGGCCCAACAAGCTGCAGCTAAACCCAGCACATGTATATGCTGGTCATTAGGCAAGAATCTCTTAACCCAAGCATAGTATTGATGAACAGAGTTGGGAATGCAATCAGCTCCAATGCATAAAGCAATGTATCCTCATACCACTTTTACAATGGGGCACAAAAAGAAAAGATGCACTTTTCCAATTAACATGATCTTTCAAAAAAAAAGAAAAAAACGACTCCAATTAACATGTGCCCCTTTATTGAACCAACAGGTATCCGTTTTGATACTTGCACAAGCAAGTCATGTCAATGAAAGCACAATAGTCCTATTTTTTATGAAATTTTTTACAATGCTCCCAAATGAATAGGAACCGTTATTTTTTCTTGATCCAATGGCTAATATTCACTGATACCTCTTTAGGAGGTAAGAGTTCATCAATACTATACATGGTTAGTATGCACTTTTCACATTATAAAATTAAGGAAGAAGTTAATATTATAATTAAAGCACAATGATAAATATGGAACGTTTAATGATGTTAATTAGCGTTTGTTGTTTGTACAAAATTTGGTTCCACTGATTTCTTGATATTTCCTTTTTCTTCAAAATGTTGCTTTGAGACTGCCGATGCAAACTAGAAGTTAGGATGTGTGTCCCCCGTCCATCCACACACAAAAAGAAAAGAAGTTAGGATCTCTGAATAACACTTGGTCTATTTAGATTACAAATTTTCATTTTCAGTTATAAAATTATATAATGAATTTACATATCGTTTGTGACAATATACAAAGCATGCTTGATTTGTTTCTTAAGTACTTTTTTGCGGACCTTTTAATTTCGAAATTCATATGGAGGCATGTACATTTATCTAACTTTGATCAAGAGAATAATTTCGTCATTTAACATGTGTGGAATTTGCGGCGTTGCTCAATATATTAATATCAGAAAGAGATAATTAAATTCCTTAAACGTTCTCTTCTCTAAATAGCTGGTAACTTGCTAAACTGGGTAGATCCTCCTATGGCAAAAACATGCCCCTGATCCATGGACGGATGAGATAATACTCCTCTATCCTCTTATAGGAGGTAAGAAGAGCACCATAAAACAACTCGTTTGTTATATGATGAGAATGAAAATAGTATGCCCACAGGTAGAAGAGCAGTACATTAGCATTGACAGGAGCCTGAGATATTGGAAATTGTACCCTTTTGTGCCTTCTTGTTTGCTAACTTATACACTAGTCGTATGTATATACATATGTATGTATACTTACATATACATGTGTATGTGTACATATATGTATATATATGACATACATATGCATACATACATATGGCGCGTATGTGCACACACACATCTATTCATATATATATATATATATATATATATATATATATATATATATATATATATATATATATAGGAAAACTAGTATGTACTCCTGGGTGTATGTACTCCCACCTCTCATATACCACTTTTGCACGTGTGTTATACTTCTTTATCACTTTAAATATACTTCATTAGTAATTATAAGATACTACAATACAAATCCCACGAAATTTTTTATGAAATTCCATAATTTTTATCATAATTTGCGTATATACTTCTTTTATGTATAAAAAAGAGTATATAGCAAAAATGAAAGGCTAACATTGAATTTTTTTTCATACAACTCATATTGGAGTATCTTAGAATTAGTATTAGAGTATACTAAAAATGATAAAAGAGTATAAAGTGTTTGTTTAGGTGGTATATTGCATATGGGAGTACATACTCTTAGGAGTATAGAATAGGTGTCCTATATATATATATATATATATATATATACACACGTACGTATGTATATACATACATACATATACATACATGCATGCATACATACATATACATACATATATACATGTATATATACACACATATATATGCATACATATGTATACATGTGTGTGTATGGCGCGCGCACACACACATATATATATACATATATACACATATATACATATATATATATACACATATATACACACCTGGTAACCCTTATATATATGATTTGAAGAAATAATTAGGAGGTGGAATATCATGAAAAAAAAAATGCTAATATAGACAAAATATTGACTCAAGCCACGAAAATATTGGAAATAAATTATTATACCGAATCAGTCGCCAAAGACTATATTCAAAGGGGCAATCACTTTTTTGCCACCAACTAGATGGCAATCGCCAAAACACCACCCTACCAAATGTTCGCCAAAACACCACCCTACCAAATGTTCTCGACCAAATGCCACCCGGGCCACTGTTCAACCCCTGTTTCCCATTGTGCACAGTAAGTTTTCTGTTGTAAACAGTAATCATGAGGCGTAAAAAATATGCCGATTTTTTTACGTGCTCTATAATTCATAAACAACCCATTTTAACTAGATTCACCTAAAAATATTGTGTACAATTTAAACTAAAATTCTTCAAAAGGTGCTACTTTTGCAACTTCTAGTAATTTTTAAGTCCTCACAAAAATTCCAAAAAATCTAGAAAAATTCACTAATATTCCTCTAATGTGATTTAATAATTTATAAAATCATCTCCCACCCTAGGTTATAAGGTGAAAAAGTGAGTTACTTTGTAATGCCTTGTGAGGACTTAAAAATTGCTAGAAGTTGCAAAAGTAGCACCTATTGAAGAATTTTAGTTTGAATTGTACACAAGATTTTTAGTGAATTCAGTTAAAATGGGTTACTTATGAATTATAGAGCATGTAAAAAAATTGACACATTTTTTTTATTTTTTAGCTCATGATTACTGTTCACAACGGGAAACTTACTGTGCACAACGGTAAACAGAAGTTGCGCCGTGCCCAGGTGGTATTTGGGCGAGAACATTTGGTAGGGTGGTGTTTTAGCGGTCGCCATCCAGTAGGGTGGAAAAAAACAATTGCCCCATATTCAAAAGCATAAGAAAGCATGAACCAAGAAACCAGTTATGACCTCACCCTTGGTGAATATAAAAGAAGAATATATTTCGAAAAGGCCTCCATATAAAGAATGTATGAAGAAAGGGGTTGATCCTTTATATGGATCTTATATTGACTGGAAGGTAAATGAAAAATTTGAAGAAATATCTCCACAATGGAAAAAAGACATAAAAGAAGAAATTGTAAAAGAATTAAGGAAGGAATTGGAAGACAATTTTGCAGATATGAAAAAGAATATGATGAAAAAATTAGTAGGTACATGTCACTCGTTCAATGGGCGATAGGTATATATCGCCCTTCCAACGGATGACAGGTACCTATATATTGTTTTTCAATAAAATTAGGAATGGTTTTAAAAAAGAAAATTCTGATTTTTTTTTAGAATTGATTGTTTTTGAGATATTTGACATTGCAATGCTGACAGAACGGTTGCTTGGAGTCATATGTCGTGATGCTAACAGAGGACTGAAGCTAAAAAAATAAACCGAATATAGGATAGTAACATAGTAGAATAACATGTGTATAGTATATGATATAAGAAACACGATCCATAAAGTACTCCTAAATGAGTCCCCACTTCGGGACGATCCCCCTATGCTCATAAGGTCTCGACACCCTGCAGCCCTGAGCTCTCACGTGATTGCACTAAGTACGTGAGTGGGTTGGGTGGGACGACTGTCCGCGAAGGCTGGCATCTAGGAGTTGGTGTCATGTAGTCCTCCTGGGTCTGTTGCGTGCCTACGGGAGGTGCACCTCCTAGCTGGGAGGGCCCAATCTCATCCTGCGTAGGACTCGAATCGAGGAAGGTGTCAAAGCTAGTCAAGATGCCTGTGGTACCCTACCTGATGATCTACTCCAGATACTCCATCGTCGCCAGTATGTCATCATATTCCCTCAATCTCTACATGTGGTTTATGGAGCAAAACATGTTAGCACCAATTGCGAATCTGAAAGTAATGGAGTACGTAATGTATTCTTGACAGAGGTACCTGGCTCTCCAGCACATTTATAAGAAGGCCTAGAGGAGCTGGGTCCATGGTGCTCATTGGGATCGGTGTAAGACGCCCTGGAGAACCTGTCGCCGTAGTGCTCATCGGCCCAAGGGTAAGACGATCTAGAGGAGCTTCCAATGTAGTGCTCACCGACCCAAGTGTAAGATGGCCTAAAGGAGTTGCCTCCGTAGTATTCAGCGTATGTTGGACACAGTGGTGGGGGACTCATACCCGTGAACATCGCTAAGAGGTGTGGACTCAGAGTAGTGACTGTCAACATCGCAAAGGGGCAAGGGGGCCGAACAAGAGACGTCTAAGCTGTTCGAGGCAGAAGGGGGTCGATAATCAACGTCCTGAGTTCACCTACAAGTGAACATCTTCATGTGCGCCTTCTTGTAGATCCCGTGGAATGTGCCCACGTGTCTCGAGGGCAAGGACATTTATCCCACTATCTAGCTGCTCGACGTTAATATTGGTCTTCGCTAAAATCTAGTACATGAGGTCCCTTTGGGAAAACTGTTACGTAGGTTGACACAAGTTCTTTGTAAGTTAAATTTAGGGTAACACTAATGTTTGTGTCGAAGAAACATACAACCAACAACCGAGCTTGGTCCTTGTGCACCGGGTAAGTGTCCCGCATGTGCGCAGCATGAGTTGACACCTCGGACGGTGTGAACATCACCTTGGTCTGCGTCCGAGGTATAAACTGGGGTAGGTACTCTTTGAATGCATCTTCAGAGTGTGATCGGTCCTCGTCAACCACGTCATCCATCATGTTGGTCCAGTGCGTTATCCACGACCGAATACTTGGCACCCATAGTGTAGTAGACAGCGTACCCTTCCACAACATCATGTAAGATGAGTAAATACATGAGATAAGGTGCGTGACTAAAGATTGAAAATAATTAATCATAAAATATATATGTGCACGTGAGCAGGCACGATCTGGACAGGGGGGTAGGGGTTGCTGGTATTGACCACATTGACACATCATCACCCGATGTGCCGCGTAGTCCTCGACGAAGATTTCAAAGATTACAGCCTTCCTCGTTAGCCAGTACTCGATGTCCCATGTGCATAACAAAAACAATCCATAGGGGGCACGTCTAACTACGTCCTCGTAGGTGTATAGGATCCACCTCACGTCGCCGACCATGAGGTCATCGAACTAGGCTGTGAAGTCTAGGTACGCCCTGTGTATCTAAGCGTTGGGCCACGCCAGGTGCGTAGAGAAAGCTTGTTAGACAAACAAATTAATAAATTCAACATAGGGAAGCCGTGAGATCTACAGAGATCTTACCTCGTCATCGGCACCACAATGAACCCATGGTGGGTATATCCTCACGCGTCCAACCCCCGTGTCGTAAGGAGTGTGGTTTAGTACCGGTCGAACAATGGTGAACCACACGTATGACCACAACTAGAGAAGAAGGAGGTAGCCGAAGAAGATGGCGCTCTCCTCTCCCTCCCCTCTCCTCCTCTCTCTCTCTCTCTCTCTCTCTCTCTCTCTCTCCCCCCCCTCTCTCTCTCTCTCTTTGCACTGGTGAAATGACCAAATGAGCACAATACACCGTGGGGAGGTCGGCCACTTGGCTTTATAGCTCAGCTCATGACATGTTGGTGGCATTTGGTATGGATGCCACCGAGGACTCATCGACCGTTGGAATGATACTGACACGACCCGTTGCCCGTTAGAACAACAAAATGTGGCATGTCGTCATTTCAACATGCAACAGAAGTCTATATTTGTAATTTTTTTAAAACAGACGTATATATCTGCTATTTTTTATCTTAAAATATTAAAAATCGAGAAAGAGCATAGTGAACAAAATGTGATCGGCCCAACTAACTACGCGGGTCCAGCCCATATGATGTCGGTCCGCGGCAGTAGCAGTACACGCACCTCGTTACCCCGCAGCTCTCCCGTTGCCTTCCTCATCTCCATCCCTCGGCGGCGGCGGCGCAAGAGGCGACGATGTCGGCAACGACGGCGGCGGTGCCCTTCTGGCGCGCGGCGGGGATGACCTATATTGGCTACTCCAACATCTGCGCCGCGCTGGTGCGGAACTGCCTCAAGGAGCCCTTCAAGTCCGAGGCCGCATCCCGCGAGAAGGTCCACTTCTCCGTCTCCAAGTGGGCGGACGGCAAGCAGGAGAAGCCCAGTGAGTGCCCCCTCCTCCCCCAATCCATTCATCTCCCGCGTTCTTGGTTCGATTCGATGCGATCTGCGTGGTTCCTTCGTGGTGTGTGACGGGGTCCTAGGGTTCGTAAGGTATGGTGTGGATCTTGGCTTTGGTTGACCTAATGGATCGTGGATTATTGATCGAGATTTGTTGTGGTGCGCATGTATTCACGGTGGTGCAAGGGTAATTGATGGTGTCATTAATCGATGTGCTGTGCGGATCATAGTTGTCATGGCGTCGCCGCCTGGGCGTCCAGTCGGCCGCAGAAGGACGTCAAGGGCCTTCGCCTAACTTGCCGGAGTTAGGTGACCTCCGGGCGCGACCAGACCCCGCCACCACCTGGAATCGGTAGAGAGAAGGAGGGGCGACTGTCGGAGGAGTTATGAACTGCAAATCCAAGCCGCTGGCGGTCGATTTTTGGGGTCGCCACCGGTCGATTTCACTGGCGCTGCCCTCCTGCTCGATTCTCCTACGTAGTCGCCCTCTTGGAGCTCCAGATCAGATGCTGCCCCCATTTCTCGTTGCTTCTCTATGCTTCCCCGTGAAAGAGAGGGAGAGGAAGAGAGGGAGGGAAATCAGCTGCACATCTGCTCATGCGGCCTCAGATTCAGTCAGCAAAATAAAAACTCAGCTCAGACTGCATAGACAGATATAACTAACCAAATACTTTTCTTTTCAACAAATATGACTCTGCTCAGCTTGCTTTCTCTCAGCCTGCTTATACAATGTAACTCTACGAAACCTCGTTCGGGGAACCAAACACACCCTTGGTGATCCATTGCTGCAGAGAGAGGGAATGGGGAAGGAATGAAGTGGCTGCTACATGTTTTTAGTAGGATTAGGGCACGGGAAGGGAGGGATGGGTGCATGGGCTTTGGGCTTGAGAGGGACAGTGGGCTGAGTGTGGTAGTTGTTCAGTTCTCTTTATTTTCCTTGTATCTTTGACAGATATGTGCTATATTTTCTAATTTGCCTAATACCAGGCATCGTCTAATTGTCGCCTAGGCAGGCACCTAGGCATCCAGCCATCCAGTCTCCTTGGGTTCGCCATGACTCGCTGCAGCGCCGTGACGACTTTGGTGCTGATTGATGTCTTTTGTTGAAAATGTGGTGTACAGAGGGAAAATAATTAATTGGCTCAAGGATGCCACTGAGGTCAACTATCAAGAATAATTTTTTGTGGTTTTGGGGAAGGGGTGAACTGCGTGAATTATTTTCAAATGTCCCAATTGTTAGTAGTGTGATGTCGTCCTGCTTGAATTGCACGATGCAAGGTGAAAATATAACAAGAAATGCCAGCGTTGTGTAAAACGCAGCCACCTAGGAATCCCTTCTATTGTAGTGATCTTAGAGTGGTGTAAAGGAGCATCAAACTATGGGTTATTTGTCAAACATTAATACATCACATGCGGTGTGTTTGGTTGGAGGACAAGGTTAGATGGGATATAGCCATCTATGTTTTATTGGATGGAGTGATCTTTTGTTTGGTAGCATGGATAGGGTGATCCAATTTTTTGTATGGTTGGACAAATAGAACTTTGATGGGATTAGCTAAAAATTTCGTGGGACCTGCTTGTCATATATTTAGTTTTCATCAAAATATAATCATGTGAGATCTTGTTTTGTTGATTTAATTGCAATGAATACAATGGTACAATTGGATCATAAATCCGATAAACGGTTTAGAAGATAATATCATTTAAAATGTGTTAACAAGAAAGGTGCATTTACTCTAACTTATCAGAATATGCCACATTAGCTGGGATAAACCTTGTCCATAACATGGATGATCTCATCCGGCCAATTTGATAGGATGAGTTCATCTAGTATCTTAGGAGAATATTCCCCTTAGATGGTCATCCTATTCAGCTTGCCCTCCAACCAAACACCTTCAAAAACTAGATGACAATCTTCCATCCAGGGATATCCCTCCAACTAAACACAATCATGATGAATCATCAATTGTATATGTGGATAGGAAGAATGGAGAGCCTTCCCACTCTGAAATCAAGTTGGCTGTGAATACGAGATAGCTGTGCATTGTCATAAGGATTAAGGGTCATATCAAAGTTTATTGAAACCACCGTAGCGTGTAACTGCTAAAAATTGCAGGATCAAGTTCTAGTAGTTTTACCATTATGCTGGAAAGTGGGAGGCATATCCTTGAAGTTATTGTGATCCTACATCGAATAATGAACTTACACATACTGAGCATAACTTATACGAAAATATGGTACTTAAGATATCTGTCTTTTGTTAGAAATCTAGCTGGAGGATAGCAATTGATCATGTTTGTTGATTCATCCCCCTGACCATGTTGCTATTTATTCTATTTCCACTTTGTAATATGACAACAATACACTTAGCTGGAGGATAGCTGAATCTTAGTCACCGAACATGTGTACATACACACACAAATAGAAGAAACACACGCTGAGGAAAAAGACACATCCATGTAGAAACGAACAAAATTGTTATACAAAATCTGATTCTGTCTTTCATAAGATGTAAGGTAATACCATGAAAATTTGTTCTTTATGTTTGTAGTCGATATAGGAAGTTCCATAATGATTGGATAAATGCTTGTCATCTTCACTGTTCTAGTGCTTAGCAGATCTGCAAATGCCTTAAAATTTATCAGGGCCTTTTTTCCTATCATGAAGTATGCACCGGGGTTATGTTTATATTACATAAAAAGTTTATGTTTGTTTCTTTTGAAATTAACTTAGTTGTTCATGTTGCAGCTGTCCGCACAGATTCTGATGAATAAAGATCTGGTGCCATGGTGACGATTCCTTTTTACAGATGTCTTGGAAGTGTTCTTGCGTTTCTTGCAAGCTGTTCTACCTGGAACTTGCTGTTAGTTGGCTTGATTTTATGGTCGATGCTGAAGAATAAGTTCTTTGTGACATGGATCTTTTGAAAACAATGTAATATTATTATCGTTGCTAATTACTCGTGTTACACCCAAACTGTTACGTGAACTTTACGACGTGCTTCAACGTTGTGCAATTTGGTGTCAACTATTTTTATCATGTGCCGTGCTACAGTGTCATACCTAGTTGTTCAAATAAAGAATAGAGGATTTTCAGCTGGTACTGGCTATCTCAAAGTTACCCCTTAAATTCGACAACTAATCAGTAGTAGAAACGGTACGATGCTGTATTTTCAAAAACAAGTCCCTTTGCGGGACAATGTCGCATTTTGAATGCAGCCAGCATATCATGATTTATATGCCATACGGTCTCCTGTCAACTCATCATCTTATATCTACTAGTAAGTGTGTCCTGCATTCGTAACTGTGATTACTGTAGTCGCAGTTATAGAATGTCAAACATTCCACAATGCGGAAGTTTAAAAATGTATGCTTTGATTAGAGTGCGAGATTTTTTTTGTGCAAATTCTGGGATAATCAATCTGTTTTAAATTCTTGCGCAATTCTTTTGCTAGCAATTACGAATTCACCAAATCAAATGTTTATACACACAACACAGTGAGTTTTATTTCGGCCATGAACACAGGATAAATCAACTTCATATTTGTAATCTAAAACAATATTTTGCACACCCTCCATTTTGATTTTTTTTTCCGGGGCGATAACTTTCTTATGCATAGAGTCAAAATTGGATCTTACCTGTATCAAAGTCAAATTTCAAAATAGCAGCATATTTCAAAAGCATGTACAGAGAATGTAAAAAACAAAAAAACATCTCCTAATATTCACAACGAAATTGGATCCTACTTTTGAAGTTCACAATATTCCACAAGGGTAACACAAACTCATTTAATTTCTGTTCCACAAGGGATTCCAAAGAAATTTTTGTTGATGCCAATCAGACCTTTTCACACGCATTCACAAGTGGCCACTAGTGTTATAGACATATCTAAGGTTCCGGTGAGCATCAGCAGTCACAAATCATACGAGAAGAATGGAATCCATTCATGGTGTTACAACAAAGGGCTATAACACAAACTCATGAATCCAACTCCAGTGGAAATCTGGTGATACTTGTATGACGGAGCACTTCAAATGGACAGAGAAGATCACAAAACAGTTAGTGTACTAGAGAGGAATGATATGGAAGAACCACAGGCATCATCTGGCGGCCCACTACTTGCAAACAAGCACAAGCAATTAGGTGCAAATTGCGAGGCCGATTATAAGTAGTCGTGGAAGACCTGCTGCACTAGAAAGTAATGGCCGAAGGAAGAACACATGCTTGGATTATCGAGGGGATGAAATGCAGAGACTTATGTTGACAGGGATTCTAAAAGAAATTTTAGTTGATTCCAATCAAACATTTTCCCTTACGTTCTGAAATACAAGTTGCCAGTTCTGAGATTTTCGAGTTGTGGGTTATAAATAGAACTCTTGCTGGTTTAAAGGAGTAAGCAAGCATCTCATTTCTGAACTCTTGAGCACTTATCCTCCTCCTCTCCTTTTTTTAACCTAGTGGTTGCATATTTGAGAGTGTGAGAGCATATAGTGCGTTGTATTATAGTGGTTGAGTTTTATGACACTAGTGATCATTCAAGCAAATGTCGTCGACTTGTTACTCTTGAAGATTGCCGTCTTCCAGACGGCTTGAAGGTGGTTGCATCGTTGAGCTCTTTAAAAAAGTTAGTGAAGTAGCCACAATAGTACTTGGCCTTGCCGGAACGGTAAAGCACTACTATAGTGAAATCGAGGTATTGAGTAGTTCATTGTTCTATTCTGGTTTAAGATCAAATTGTTCGGTGTAAGCCTTTTCTCAGTGTGAGAATAACATACTTGATATAGATGCGGTTAGAAGCTTAAATTCACCTTAACGTGGATTAATAGTGATCGGTAAATTACCGATACCACAGGATGAAATTCAGGTGTCATCTCTTGTGCTACTTATATTCATACAATTTACCTTATACAATTTATTTTCCTAAAATATAAATTATTATATATCACCCTAGAATTGCAAACCTTGATATAGCTCTAAGTTACTAAATATTGCTTTAGTTATCCCTAGTTATTTTCTATAAATTTTATTAATCGCTAAACAATTAATTTTAAAACCGTTTATTCATCTCCTTTAATCGGTATCCTAGATCCTACACTAATAACCAAGAAATGTTCGAACCTCTATCATATTTCTCCACACCATTTCCTCATTGTTACTTCAGTCAGGTTTGTCTTGTTGTGTGTATATGAGCTATACTTTGCATCTGTTAATCCATTAGAAGATTGGAAACCTCAACATGTTGCAGTCTGATTTCTAATTGCTTATGCATCATGCTCATACAATAAAAGAAAAGATTAAATAGATATAAATATACACAGAAAAATTAAAAGTACTACAAACATTACGTAATCAAAGAAAATATCTAACCTATCCTAGAATCCAGGATGCCAAATAACTATCTGTTTTTTATAATTTAAAATTTTAAAATCTTGCAAAATCCAAATCTAAAACAAACGTACCCTTAGTTAGATGGGTCTCCTCTCCACTGGGCTTAATTGCTTGGCTGACCTGTTTTTTCTTTCTTTCTATTTTCATCTTTTTATTTTCTTCCATTCTTTGTTTCCAACAGTGGGATCACTGCTTGGCGGGATTGCTCCTCTCCAGTGGATGCCAGTGCGATTCCTTCTTCTTAATTCCTTTTTCTAATTATTATTCAATATTATTTAAGTTTTGGTTCAACATTTTTATACTAATTCAACATTTCTTGTAAGTTTTGATTCAACATTTTTTGTAAGTTTTGATTCAGCATTTAATTTAATTCAACATTTTCTAACTTTTGGTTCAATGTTTTATATTAATTCAACATTTTTTTGTAGTTTTGATTCAACATTTCTATATTAATTCAACAGTTTCTGTAAGTTTCTCTTCGATATTTTTGTAATAATTCAACATTTTTTGTATGTTTTGATTCCATAATTTATATTAATTCAGTTTTCATTCAATATTTGGCATACATTTTTATTCAGCATTTTTATATTAACTCTAGAACTTTTCTTTTTTGGAACATTTAAACATTTTGTTCAACATGTTTAACAATATTGACTCGACATTTTTTTAAAATGTTGACTCAATATTTTTTGTTCAACTTCTTAAGAAATGTTGGCTCAACATTTTTTGTCAGGTGCTGACTCAACATTTTTTTGGTTAATTCAATATTTTTCAAGAGGCTAAAAATGTTGACTCAACTTTTAAAAAAAAATTGGACTCAACATTTTTTATTTAAATCAACACTTCTGATTCAACATTTTTAAGAGGTTTACCAATTCAACATTTGTTTGCAATTTCAATATTTTCTTTGTTAACATTTCTCATAGAAAAGGAGTCATGTTATTTTTCAAGTGTTTGATTCACCATTTTCCTGTATGATTGACATTTTTTTCTATGATTTTTAATAAAATAGATGAGAAATGGAGTCACTTAGTAAAAGCATTAATACTTTTCCTGTTCTCATTCACGGTTTGTTTATAACCCAGGAATATAAAATTGAAGAATGTTTCAAAGCGCATATATATATATATATATATATATATATATACTCATTCTAAGATATACCACATAAATAAACTGGACATACTCCTTTATAACTATGAGTATACTTATATACTCATTTTAAGATACTCCGATATGAATTACATGAAAAAATTGAAAAGAAGTCCATCAATTTTAATAGATTTTGATAATATCTTTATATTTATATATAAAATATACTATACTTAAAAAAATATGTGCAAATAAAAAAAATACATACTACTCAGATGATCTTATATATTCACATACTACATACACATACTATTTATTATATAAGATATTCCTTATGTTATGAGATATGTATATAGGAGTACATACTCTGAAGTACCAAACATGCTTCCTATATATATGTGCAAACAGAGTATCGAAAAGCTCAAGAAATTTTCATAAGTAAATGGTAATTTTATTTGCTCAAACCAATTAAGTGCTATATACGACTATTTTTCATGCCACTACTGAACAACTAAACGGGGCCCACACGCGGTGCAAGCATGTCCCGTTGTTTTTTATCATAGCCGCACACGTGGTACTGTTTTGTAAAATACTCATCATCCTTATCTCCTCCCTTCTATTCCTCAATATTACAGCACACCAAAATCCCCTCATCCAGGAAAGCAGCATGCTTATCGGAAAAAAAAGCAGCAGCACGCAGCACTATTGGCCAGTTTGGATACGCTATGATTTTGAAGGTCTGGTTAGCTGAGAAAGTAACTGTGTTTATTGAATTTTAGTTGTTAGTTTTTATAATAAATTTTTAGCTTCTTAGTATATGCAAAAGCTAGAAAAGACAGCTAGAATCAATTTCTCAGCTTTTAATTTATTTCAATCACAACCGCTTATTCAACCAGTCAAAAACCAGAACTAGAAGCCAACTGTTTAGATAGCTTTTGGCTTTTTTAGGAAAAAAAATAAAAAAAGCCTATCCAAAACGGGATAAGAGAGCTCAGCGAGCTTGGCCGACAACAGTTTTGACCTTCTTGGGAGGTCCATTAAATGCTTGAGGGGAGCTCTCTTTTTAGTACACTTTCGTCTCGAGCTCTCATTTTCTCTCCCTCCCAAGATCCTTTTCTATCTCATAGGGAGGTGGCGAAAGGGTCCACGCTCCGCATGGCATCAAGGCGGGTGGGTGACGAGTCGGGCGATGACGAAGAGCGGGGGCGAAGCAAATGGTGAAGTGGTGTTGGCGGCAAGACATGATGGCGTCAGGGCCCGGCTGTGTGGCAAGACATCTACCAATAGGGCAACGGCGGAGTGCGGGCGGTAGGGTGTCGGCAGCAAAGCGAAACGGTGAGGTGCTGCATGCTGGATGCTTTGTATGAAAAGAGTGTAGTATAGTGTACTAGAGTTATTACTAGAAAACTAGCACGCCAATTGGCGCGCTTTCTGAGTAACTGACGGAGATGACCAACGCTACACACATATTCTTATAGAGCATCAGTAATGTACAAAAGATCATATAGTATTCTTGAGTCACAAAAAGAAATTTAGAGTTGTTTCTACATTTAGGTTTGAAAATATCAGCAAGGAGATAGCGAATAAAGTAGATATGCAGTTTAAACCTGAAATGACAACAGTAGTGTATTGTCACTGAAGTTTGTAAGTAATATTAGGCCACTTACCTTAATAGCATTTGAAAAGTGGATATAGTGGTTTTTATAGAACGCTAGTAGCATGTACACTTAATCAAATGGAGTCTTTTCTATGGAGTGCAAAAGTAAAGCAATGGCATGGCCTCTAGGATTGAAAAAGCTTGTTACTTTAGGTGGCCGTCGCATGGGAGGGATAATTGCTCATCATTCTTGTAGCTGCTAAAGAAAAGGTGATTAGGCATCTATTCTTGCATTGTGTTTCAAGCATATCTTTGGTTCAACTTTTACAGACATTGCAAGATGAAGATTTACTTGAGCTTTACTGAATAGGCACCACAACATCTAAACAATTTGCATAATTCTCCACAAAACAGATAGGGCCACTGACATACTGAGATAACCCTTTGCTTGTTTTTCCATACAAAATTTATGTTGTATAAGATAAGAAATGGCTTTGAGGGTGTTCAAACATAGGAATCCATGTCATTGTACAGGAATCTTTGGCTTTCATTATCAAGCTCATGCTATCTTGCCACCAAATACAATGCTAGGAACCTTCAAACAATACTTGCATTATTATAGGTCGGGAAATGAGATACAAGTAGTAACATTGAAGCTGAAAATTGTAAACAGAAATATTGTACGTTCTTTTGATTTTTTGCTTTATCCCGATTCTCAACTTCCCTTTGGGAACATACAGTTAGAAAATGAATAAATAGTAGGCCACTTGATCAGCATATTCGAATGCGTAGTTCTTGTTACTATGTAGTATCTTAGCCTTTAATAACAATTTTATGGTTTTTAATTAAACTTTGAAGAGTACAGCGACTACCGAATGTTCATTTCATCATCAAATTGGTAATAAAAATGCATACAACATATCAATTTTCAGCACACAATGTTTATTTAAGTTTTGTTGGTTCTCATTAGAATTCTATGATGTAAGTTTCAGATGAGCAATGTAAATGAAACAACCCAAGACTTCCCAAAGGGAAAGAAATTCCATATACTCTCTGCAGGCTCTCGGGTCTGTTTTTCCTCTCCAATATGATGATGAAGCCTAAATGTTTACATGCAAGTTCAAATATGAAATAGCCAGTTCCACTAAAAAGAGAAACCAAAGATTAACACGTAACCAAAGAATAATTACCTTCAAGCAGGAAAAAGCTTTGATGAATGAAGTATTTAGGATGTGTGGCTCACGGCAGAGGTCAACAAAAGGACCACTCCTCTGTACTGTAATGGTCTTGTCCTCGGGTAACTTATTGATGATTTCAACCTGAACATATGGTTCAAAAATATTAAAAGACGAATAAAGTTCTCATATATTTGACATAAGCAACAAGGTGATACAAAAGAAAGAAAGAAAAAAGATGGGAATAGGAAAGGTTGCCTTGAACTTATTTTCAGCGAATATTTCAAGAGCTTCTGCCCTGTTGACCTCAATGCGTTTGAATGGTTGCTTTTCCTACGCCAAGTAAGGTTTAACCATTCAAGTAACACAACGTGTGTTGCTAGAGCACTTTAGTTATACCATATATTAATGCATGACATCAGTACAGCATTGGTGATGCCAAAATTTCTAATCACGATATTGAACTTCATAATCAACAGAATGTGCATTGAAATAAGCTATGCAAGTAGACAGTGCCCACAACAACAAAAATAAACCCAATATAAACATAAAATAAATGAATTACAACTCACAGCATACCGCAACAGCCTTTTGAGCTTGGTTTTCAATGAGACCAAAGCGCTCCTCGTTCAATGTCAGATCATTGTAGTAAGCATCATAGCAGAAACCCTTGACTGGTTAAGTGGAAACATTAGAAAACATGTCTGATCATTTATAAGAGGGTTAAGCTACCAATACACAATTTGTAGCCATACACTCTTTCAAGGGACTACAAAATTTGCATATTTAATTAATGATAATTGAATTGAAAATGAACAGGTAAAGACTGAAAGAATCTATTTGATGCTTAATAAAATGAACAGGTAAAGCATGATCAGAGCCATCAACACACGAAGCACCCAACTCACTTCTCCAAGAATATGAGCACTTGAGAGTCAGAAGGTGTCACACCCTTCATTGCTATCAAACTTGAACAACTTCAGTTCACAGTCACCTTCCGGTGGTCTTGCCATATCCCACAGTGTTCCATCCACTTGAGCTATCAAACAACTACCCGCTAATCCACTTGATATCTCTTTAGCAATATCCATTGGAGTTGTTATCCACTTATTCTCTTCCTTGACAACGCCATCAGGAAAGTTACCCTGAAGAAAGTCACCGCACAAGTTTCAAAGCAAGAATTTAATGTTATATAAGGTCAAACAACTGAAAAACAGTTGGTGCGGCACATATTACAAACAATCGGCAGTTCATGTTTCATACGGCAAGATGAATTTTGGGTGGTCCAAAGCTAAACCTTAGCACAACTTCTGATTCAACTGCATGACTCTACTTCGACAATAACCACACAGCCGGATCGTGAGAAGCACTTACTTGATAGCCGTTCCGTCGATGTTGAGCAGCTCGAGGGCCTGCCTTGCCTGGATATCCTCGAATAAGCGGATCCTCTTATGTGTGACCGCCTCCAGGTAGGAATCGTCGCGCGCGACGACTAGGGTCGAGGCCGGGGCCTTGGCCTTCCCCTTCGCGTCCTTCCCAGTGACGGAGCCCTCACCCATCGTGGCAGAGGCGGATAGGTGGCCAGCGGGGGTGCCACCCGAAGCAACCGCTCGACACCCAAGTGTGGCACCGCATGAGGAGGCCAAGGCCAGCGCCGGGGTTTGTGCCGAATGGGTGCTCGCTTCAACGGGCGCAGCCGCTGGCCAGGTGACAAGAGGAGGGTGCAACTAGCGTCGAAGGGGCAGCCGCGTGGGAACCGGGGGAGAAGGGAAGCACCGGGGCCTGCGCCGAATCCTCCCCATCTCCTCCACCACCTTGTCGCTCCTGCTCTCAAATCCTTCTGACGAGCTACAGGAAATGCAGGAGAAGCCAGCGGGGCTAGCGGTCTTCGCACCAAGGGGGAGGACAAGCTGGCGGCGATCTCCGCGCGAGGGGGAGGAGAAGTCGTTGGTGGCGGTGGCTAGTGCGCGGCGATGGGAGGCGGACCAGGGATTTCAGGGTGGATATTGAGAGAGCGAGTTCTCTAGATTTTTCTCTAGGCCATCGCTAGAGAATGAAGCCGAATAACCGCACTTTACGATGCCAGCTCTAAAACAATCGAACAGCCATCTTTCGCTGCTTGCTCCCGTCGGACGGCGTTAGACAAAAGGATGACGTGCACTAACGAGGCTTGAGATTTCTTACGCGAATTCGGGATAAGAGAATGTTGGATCTATGGTGCTTGTGATTTGTGAATGAATTGGAAGGCTAATTTCGAGGCATCCTTCTTCTTCTCTTCTATTGCGCCTGTTTTCCCCCAAGTTGCAAATCTCACTCTCTTTTTCTTTTGACCGATCAAATTTCTAGTCTTGAGTTTGTGTAAAAATTCTTCTTCATCGACAGGTCCACACAACAATGGGAATCATGTGTTAACTGTTGATCCAACGGGTCCGAGCAGCGTGAACGCCTGCCTGAGCGTCCGGTGCCGTCTGAACAATAGAGCAAAGCATAATAGCAACAAGACAGGCACTGTGAACTCTGAACAGAGAAGCAGAGGATAGGGCGGACGGATGCATCGGAAAAAAATTTATGCAACAGCGCTGCAAATGAGTCTTCTTCTAGCACCGTCGACATGACTCTTCTCCTAGCACCGTTGACATGTCTTGATAAGATCTATTCAACTCAACGTTAATAATATATTTCAAATAATGAGCAGAATAATTTTTTATTTAGATAAAAAATTATGTTAAGAACATATAGCAGCCGTTGACATATGTTCTTAACATATAGCAGCTGAGTAAGAATTTTTTTTCGCGATGCCTAGGTGGTGCGCGCGTCTGTTCGCCCATCGTCCGCGCGTGCGGGCCTTCTCTCTCGATCTCTATCCGCGGCGAGAACGACCGGCGGATCGGTGCATCCGGCCACGATCACGATGACGGATGAGATAAGGATCAAGTCGCGGTCGGGTTCACCACTTCAGCTTTCAGTCCCTCTACGACTCCCAGCTGCACTGCACAGCCTCGCACCATCCACGGCGCCGTCGTTTTCTGCTTCCTGCGGCGGCACGTTTGCTTGGATTCTCGCAATTAGAGCCAGCTAGATGGAACGCCGTGTCGGTCAGCATCTTACAGCAAGTTTCATTCTCACTTCAAAATCATACTAATTTCACGATGAAATGTCACTCAAACACTATGGATCATTTCACTAGAGATGATGTCCTTGCACCCGGATGAGACGATCCGATGTTTCTACTACTGGAGCAAGCTACGTTTTCTTTTTTCTTTTTAATTTCTAGTTGCCACCGGCGGCGATTTGCCTGAGAAACTCCCTGAGGTTCTGGTCTGAGCTCCCGCCGTCGGCCACGGCAGCCCTCGCGCTCTCACTCCACGCCGCGGCGCGCGCCGCAACCGCCTCCGACGTGGCGGCCTCCACGCACCGCCTCAGCTCCCCGGCCTCCACGACGCCATCCCCATCGCGCGCAGCGGCGCGGACGCCGACACCCATCCGCTCCACGAGCCACGCGCCCGTGCCCTGGTCCGAGTACTGGGGCGCCGCGACCAGTGGCACGCCGCACGCCGCACT
Source organism: Phragmites australis (assembly GCF_958298935.1). Lineage (NCBI taxonomy): Eukaryota > Viridiplantae > Streptophyta > Magnoliopsida > Poales > Poaceae > Phragmites > Phragmites australis. Next base: position 6,392,381 of record NC_084929.1, read on the forward strand.
CTCTAGCGCGGAGTTCCACCCGCAGTGCGTCAGGAAGCACGCCACGGACGGGTGCGCGAGCACGCGCGCCTGGTCGCACCAGTCCACCACCATCCCCGAGCCGTCACCTATGGCGGCCGCCGCCGCCGCCAGTTTCTTGATCGCCGCGTCGTCTTCGTGGTTTTTGCTGTTGTCTTTCCTTAGCACCCAGAGGAACGGTTTCTTGACCTGGGCCATGGCGTCGGCTATCTCGGCGACCTGCTTCTTGCACATCACCGACGAGCTCCCGAAGGAGATGTACACCACCGATTTTGCCGGCTTCGTGTGGAGCCAGTCGAGGTAGCCCTCCCCGTCGTGGTCGAAGAGGTCGCGAGGGGGAGACAGTGTGCGCTTGGCGTTGTCGGCGTCGTGCAGGAACGAGAGCACGGGCCCGACGGCGAAGACGTCGACGTGAGGCCTCAGCGACGCTAGCGCGTCGGGCTCCATGGCATCGAACGTGTTGGCGAGGACATAAGTCCGCGGCTTCGAGGAGCCGCCTTGTTCGAGCGCGTCGATGAGCTCGCGGAACTCCGGGAGGACGAAGGCGAAGGGGTCGTCGTCGGAGGTGATGGCGAGGAAGGACGGCAGGTCGCGGACCTGGAGCGACGGCAGGCCCGGTAGGCGCACCTCGGCGCGCGGGTCCCCAGACGCCGCGGCCGCCGCGACGGCCTCCCCGTGGCCGCGGAAGTAGTGGTAGTACGCGGCGAGCGCGGTGGCCGGCTGGATCCAGAACACGGCCGTCGCCGCCACGCCGTGGTCCCGCGCGACGGCCGCCACCCACGGTAGGAGCAGCGTATACACCGCGCACGTGACGGGGCGCCCGCCGTCGCGGAGGCGGCGGAGCACCCCTGTCAGCGAGCGCGCTCCAGCCATCCTGGCCTGCTCCATGTACCGTACGTAGCTGTCCGCGGCGCTGTCGAACCCGCTGTCGTAGCCGTCCGAGTAGGCTACGTACGCCACCTGCTCGTCTCCGTCGCCCCTCTCCTCCCCCGCCGCGGCGTCCGGGTACATCCTCCGGAATGCCGAGAGCGGTGTGCAGACGGTGGCGCGCGCGCCGGGGGCCGCGCTGGCGAGGCAGTGTGCGAGGTGGCGCGCCGGGGTGATGTGCCCCTGGGCCGGGTACGTCACGATCAGGAAGTGCTGCTGCTGCTTGGCCATGGTGCGTGGCCCTTGCCGCTCCATTGGCGTTGCGGTTTAGCTGGCGCAGGTGAGCTTGTACGCGAGGAATGTACCCGGACGTGAGTGGTAAGTGCAGAGTGAGGCGAGGCTACTCGAGTGCGTTTGCGCGATAACCGACAAGGCTTTTATGCTCCTGTTGTGCTCGTGCTTTTGCTCTGCTTTTCTTCGGAGCAGCCTTTTCCCTTGGATTTTTCTGCCTCTATGTTATGTAATTTGCCTCATTAGAGTAACTCCGAGAGACTGGCTATCCAGCTCGGTATCACGATCAAGTTTCACCTTATCGACTGTAGTTTTTATCGAGCTCTTATTGAGCTTCAGCGGTAATCGAAAATTCGTGGTTACCGCGGTAACCAATCAAAAATTCAAAAAAAATTAGACAAAATTTATTTGCCAAAATTTGAAATTTAGAAAAAATCGCGATTTTAACGGTTCGGTAACCGGTCGGTTTGGACCGGTTACCGAGCGATTTTTACGATTTATCGAACAGTTTCTCGAATTTTCCGCATTGTCGGTAACCGCTCGGTTTTCTCGGTAACCGTCCGGTTTTCTCGATTTATTGAGCGGTTTTCTCGATTTTCAGTGAAGTTGAATAAAAAACACAAAAAATTATCTCAATCTTGTAAACTCAATAACTAATTCATTTAAGCTTCAAATCAAGTGAAACAAATTTTGTTGGTTTCCTTGTAACATGATCTACATGATAAAAGTATTTATACTCATAAAAAAGTTCAAAATTTTCTGTGAGAAATTGTATTTGTTAAACCAAGTTAAATGCATAGTTTACTCTTTGCTAATCCAAAAATCATGAAACTAATTTTGTTAGTCTTCTTACATGATCCTATGTCTTTTAAAAATACATAAACTCATGCATTAGTTATTGTAACATGCATGATTGTATAAATGTGTTGCGACTAGATTAATTCACAACTGACCCATCCAACCTAAAAAATTAGTGAAACCACTTTTATTAGTTTATTTATACTATGATTTACGTAGGAAAAATAATAGTAGACATGAAAAAATTAATTACAGTGTTATTTCTTAACATATTCACTTTATTCTTGTGAACTTTGTAAAAATTATAGAGAAATTAATAAAACTCTAAATAAAGTGAAATTAATTTTAAAGATCCTCTTAAGATACGTTTCACACAAGAAAAATATATGTTTCATGTTAAACTTTTCCTTAACATGAGTTAATAACTGAGCCACATGCTTCAAAATTTTTTTTTTCACTTTTTTCAAACTTCCTCTCTACAGAATATGATGCAAACGACATTATTTTTTAAATTTTTTTCACAGAAGGTCTTAGAATTGTGTCTAATTTTTTAAAGATTTTTTTGAATTTTTTTATTTTTTCGAATTTTTTGAATTCAAATTCGGTTACCGTTCGGTTTCTGAAACCGAACCGAATCGAGAAGGTCAGTTATCGCAATTTTTGCTCGGTTACAGTTGGTTTTCTAACCGTGATCATGACTCGCTATAGTCCTCGTCATTTTTGCCTGCACGCTGGCCACATCCAAGGAGCGGGAGAGAGAGGCTCGCTATCTGGAAAGAACGGACGATGACAGTGGACCCGCTGTGAACAATATTTAATAGCTCTAATTTCTTCTTCTCAACTTCTTTATTCAAATAACAGTCTTTGTTGCTTAAAAAATCTTAAAATTTTTTATAGGTGTTCTATAATTCATGTGCAACCCATTTTAACTGGATTTATCTAAAAAAATTATGTAGAATTTAAACTAAAATTATAAAAAAAAGATTACTTTTATAATTTCTAACATTTGTTATGGCTTTAAATAAATTCCAAAAATATGAAAAAATTCACTAATATTCTTTTTATATGATCAACTAATTTCTAAAATTATTTCTAACCCTAGGATATATGATGAAAAAGTGAGTTTCTTTTTAATGCTCTATTTATATACATTTTTATCATTTAATGTGATATTCTTTTTTTAATTTAATTTGAATTCAAACAAAATTCAAACATATACAAAATTTAGCCATTAGAAATATAGTCGTTGCAAATATTTTTTATTTATATGATACTAATAAAATATAGGTGAGTAAAATTTAGAGAGTGAGATTTAAGAGTAAGTTGAAGTGCATAAAGAAATAGAGAAGAAAATTTTTTGGAGGGACTCTTTATAGGAAGATATAGAGAACGAGATTTAGGAAGTTGATTGGAAATGTTCTAAGGTCTGCGTTCCAAAAAAAATTTGTCATCTTAATTTTGGCCTTTGATAATTTGCCACCGATTTTGGTTCATGCTTCGACAAAATGTCATTTTGAATTTCTAAAGTGTTTTCCCTTCCGGAGCCTTGTAAATAGGCCGAAGTACCCTCCGCTCAGATTGACTCTGGCTGGATGGAACTAAAACAGAACGTACATGTTAATTGCGCTCCCATTCCCCCTTTCGCTCGCTCTCGTCGCAGGCGATGGCCGGCGACCGCAAAGGAGCTCCGGAGGTGGCAGGACTCGACCTCGAGGTAGCAAATCAACCCAAATCCCTCTGAATCGTTGGTTCCCCTATCATTTGCCACTAATTTTTTTTTAATTCCTGATTCGGTTTGGTGCATGGAACCCTAGATTTGGTATGGTTGCGCCCTGTTGGTGTTTGTTTGGAGAATAATATTAGATGAAATATAGTCATTCATGTTTTGTTGCATAAGTGATGCAATTTCTTGTTTGATAGTATAGATAAGTTAATCTAATTTCTTATTTGTTAGACGTATAGAAATTGTTTGTAGGACATGTTTGTTATATATTTAGTTTTTCATCAAAATATAATCATACGAGATCTTATTTTGTTGATTTAATTGTAATGAATATAATGGTATAATCGGATCGCAAATTAGATAAACTATTTATAAAATAGTATCATTTAAAGCGTGCTCATTTTGAAGATAGATGGCTTCGTTTAGCGGTTTTTGACAGATAAACTCATCTTGCACATGAGAAGAATATTCTGTCCAGATGATCAGCTCATTTAGCTTGTCCTCCAATCAAATATGTAAAAAAAAAAACTAGATAATTATATTCATTAAAAAATATCACTCCAACTAAATACACACTGATAAAAAGCAGAGTTGCGAACATGAACCACGAGGACGTCCTCATGGGGGTATACCACTACACTCCTATATTTTATTTGCATTACATCGAACTTAGGTCTGGTTTATTTCTCGCTTCTGGTTTTGTTTTTATTATTGTCAGAAGCTAGGATAGTTTCTGCTTCTGAAAAAATAAACTAAGACTGAGAAGCTCGCTAATAGATGTTTTTTTAGGAATCTATGCACTGAGGAGTCAAAAATTTATTATAGAAACCAATATTCTATTTTAAAAACAGTTTTTTTAGACAAATCAAAAATACAATTTTCTAAAAAAAAAAATCTAAAAACAGAAGTCCAAATAAACAGACCCTGTGAAACCAAAAGTTCATGTCGTGTTGCCGCTGTGCACTGATGGAAAAGGAAAAGATTGGTGCAGTCCGGGTTGTATTCGGTCACGGTGTGGTTCGGTGCAGTTTGGATTCCTGAATCTGACCTAGGGATATAATTGTCCGTTCACATGGCCCAGGAGGTGAAAAGAAACTCGGAATCGATTCGAAAGCCTAAATGTCATTTTGTCAAAGCATGAACCGAAATCGGTGGCAATTCATTGAAGCCCAAAATTAAGATGGCATTTTATCGAAGCTAGTCTTTAGCAGGGGCAAATCATCAATTCTGCCCATAATCATAGCATCCAAACATAGTAGAATTTCATGCTAACTTTTGGGCGATGTAGTACCATCGCAGAATCAACACATCATCAGACCTGTTTAAATCACACTCGGTTTAATCGACACACACGGATCAATTAAAATTAGAGTAATTCTGCCAGTTCTGATATATGTTCAACAAAGTCCGAAATCACAGAATATACCGTTTATAATATAGTTTCATCACAAGATATAAATAAAATGTAAATGTTTAATTTTTATTACACATCTTGTCCACAAGTTCAGTTTCTACTTAGTAGCATAGTTATCATATGCAACGGAAATATTTTTATAAAATAAAAGACCAGTGACGCCATTGCCTATAAGGTACCACGGGATTAGCTCAGACATTTCTCCTCTAGTTCTGCCCATCATTGGTATTGGCATGATAAAAATATTCATAAACAAGTTCATCGTTAATTGCACAACTTAATGATAACACCTTAAGTAAGAAGATACTCGCAAGACTTGTTGTAGAATTTGCGATATAAGGAGCATATATATACATATTCCAGAGGACATATAATATGAGTCGAAAGAGCCACAAAACAGATATATGAATATGGAAACAATGACTGCCAAAAAGTAATAACAGTACATAAACAATATGTATCTGAGTCTGAACTGAATGTCATGCTTTATTAAGGTGGCTCTCAGATCACTAATATCAGTTGGCCTCAAACCTTCAAGGATTTGTACCATAACTGATCTAATTAACATATCATCAATTAAATTAGAATATGAGATCACACCTAGATAGCATTCTTGATCTAGTGAGCTCTGAAAATGGCATATACTTGGGCAAAAGAACAGCATCTGTATAAACAGATGAATACACAGCAGATGAACCAAAATGTCTATCAACAGCACAATCCAAAGATGACTGAAACATCCCAGAGACAGAGACATTCCCATGGCACGCTGCGATCTAAATCAGGTCATCAAATCTCATAGCACAAACAGATCACAGCATAATGTTCCTGCCCAAGTATAGCGCTCCAGACAGTGACAGCAAAAGAATAATGCTAGATCCAAAAACTGATAATGATCTTGCCGAACAAGTTCAAAAACAGGTCACTGCCTAAACTAAACAGAGCATCAAGAGTACATCTATTGTACTCAACATTCTAATTTAATCTCATTAAATTGGATCATCACAGAGCATGGTATAAGAGCATTCTACAGTTCAGATCAGAGAGGGAAACTCACAGAGAGAGTGAAGCAAGTGAATCAGTCACAGAGGATAAGCACGGCGATGAAGCCGCTGCCCCAGAAATCCAATTCGTCGTCGTTGACGCCGATGTGGAAGACGGAGGTACAAATCCTCACCACACCGTTGACGGCGCGTGTGGGCGAGCCTAGACAATTGCAGCACCAAAAGCTCCAAACATAGAACTCCCTCATAGATTCCTTCCTGAATCAAATCACAGCCCAAGCCCCGCACGAATGGACTAGCAGATGATTTTCAGAACCACCGAAGAAACCAGTGAAGAAGAACAGAAGTAAGAGGGGAAAAACTCATCCTGAGCAGAGGAGGCCGGCGTCCCCAAATAGCAGCCGCGCACCGGCGCCCTCCAGCCCCCGTTCCCGAAGGAAGCGGAGGCAGTTGCGCCGTCCGCCGCCAAAGCTCAGCAGCCGCCAGCCCCTTTCCAGCGCCCAGCTCTCCCAGGAATGCCCGAGCACAAGAAAACCTAGGCATCTCCTATAGCCGGCCAGCCAAGGAGCTCGGCCCAAATAGAAGAGGAAGGCCCGACAGACAGAAACAAAATGAGCCCATTAAAATTTTCAAGAAAATACAACAATCCCCACCAAAATTTTAATGTTGGTAGCATTCGGTTTAATATACAAGTTTTGAGTATAGTGTACCTTTCGGGTTTGAACACTATACCTAGTCATATAGACTTTGGCTCAAACAGACAGAGGAGGATTACACCTTGATCCTCTATCTTGGTGTAAGAGCTTCCATCCATATAACACCCTGTACTAGGCTGCTTAGCCTTTAGCTCTCGGGATGGACGTTATGGTCATGTCCGAGCGCCTTTTATTCATGAGTGTCCTTTAGAGAAGTACCCGGCTTCTCTGTGGTTGCGACCACACAACTTCACTCACATAGGTAAATTCTTCTAGATGTCCTGTAGGACGACATCTAGGGCCATTCGGCACTGAATTCATTAAGAGCTAGTAGCTCAGCCTCTCCTACAGAAGAGCATAACAGCAAATGGGATCAATTTGCTCTTATATCCACACAGCTTGTTATCCTAGAGCCTAGTTCACGGGATCTCCGATCTCCTAGGATAGGTTACTGCCGGTGTGAATCTTATCAGTGGGTAATAATCCCATTCCTCTTGACGCCGCTTGAATGACTGTTCTAGCCATTCCTTTTGTGAAAGGATCAGCCAGATTCCTTTCAGACTGAATATAATCCACAGCGATTATACCTGTCTCTAATGCATGCCTTAGCGACTTAAGTCACCGTTTTATATGCTTCGAAGACTTCATATTGTCCTTCCTACTCTTCACCTTAATCAAAACGGTTTGATTATCGCAGTAGGTAAGGACAGCCGGAATTGGTTTATCCAATATCGGCAGGTCAGAAAGGAGTTCTCTAATCCATTCTGCCTCTACAGCTGCTGATTCTAGCGCTACTAGTTCAGCCTCCATCGTGGAGCGAGTAAGGATGGTTTGCTTAGATGACCTCCACGACACGGCTCCGCCTGCTAGAGTGAAAACATATCCACTCGTAGCCTTCATGTCATCCGAGTCACTGATCCAGTTGGAATCACTGAATCCCTCTATGACTGCAGGATGGCCAGAGTAGTGAATCGCAAGGTTCTTTGTCCCCTTCAGATACTTGAGAATCCTCTCCAGTGCTATCCAATGATCATCTCCTGGGTTGGACGTATAACGACTCAACCTACATATTGCATATGAGATGTCAGGCCTAGTTGCACTGGCCAAGTACATAAGAGAACCTATCACCTGCGAATACTTTAACTGGTCTTTTCCATGACCTACATTCTTTTTCAGCTTAGTATTTGGATCATAGGGCGTGGCTACAGGCTTACAGTCTATAAGACCAAAACGTGTAAGCACCTTATCCACATAATGGGATTGACTGAGAGTTATCCCATTCTCGCCCTTTATGAGCTTGATGTTTAGAATTACATTAGCTTCTCCAAGGTCCTTCATATCGAAGTTCTGAGATAGAAAGTACTTAGTCTGGTTAATCATTTCTATATCTGTCCCAAATAGCAATATGTCATCCACGTATAAACACATAATGACACCTCGACCCCCACCATAGCGATAATACACGCACTTATCGGCTTCATTTACACAGAAACCGACCGAAGTTAGTGTAGTATCAAATTTTTCATGCCATTGCTTAGGGGCCTGTTTGAGACCATACAGGGATTTGATTAGCCTGCATACTTTACGCTCATGTCCTGTTACCACGAATCCATCTGGCTGCTGCATATAAATCTCCTTATCCAGCTCTCCATTAAGGAAAGCGGTCTTGACATCCATTTGATGCACAAGGAGATTATGCGAAGCTGCCAGTGCTAAGAGCACGCGGATAGTCGGTAATCTGGCTACAGGAGAATAAGTATCGAAATAATCCTCTCCTTCCTTTTGCGTAAAACCCTTAGCCACTAATCGGGCCTTGTACTTTTCTATAGTACCATCGGGTCTCCGCTTTCTCTTAAAGATCCATCTACAGCCGACCGGCTTGTATCCAACTGGGAGGTCTGCCAACTCCCAGGTTCCGTTAGAGATGATCGAATCCATCTCACTACGGACTGCTTCCTTCCAGTACTCTGCTTCTGGTGAAGCGTATGCCTCTGAAAGGTTTCGTGGTTCATCATCCACGACATAGGTGACAAAGTCATCTCCCAGTGATTTTCCCGTTCTTTGCCTCTTGCTCCTCCTAGGTTCCAAATCATGAACCGTGTCATCAACACTCTGAGGAACATGGTTATCAACTGAAAAATCATGGGATCTAGTCTCCTTTGCTCTCATGGGAAAAATGTGCTCAAAGAATGTCACATCCCGAGACTCCATTATAGAGTTAACTGCAATGTCTGAGACCTCGGAATGGACCACCAGGAATCTATAGGCTGTGCTCTGGTGTGCATACCCTAGGAAGACACAATCGACAGTCTTTGGTCCTAATTTCCTTTTCTTCGGCAGGGGAATATGAACTTTAGCCAAACAACCCCATGTTCGAAGATAGGACAGATTCGGTTTTCTCCCCTTCCATCCTTCATAAGGGGTTGCCTCGCGATTCCGAGGAGCGACCCTATTCAGGACATAGTTTACTGTGAGAACAGCCTCACCCCACCATGAGTTAGTCATACCAGAACTTTGTAATAAGGTGTTAACCAAATCACAAATTGTTCGGTTCTTTCTTTCGGCTACTCCGTTGGCCTGTGGTGAGTATGGTGGTGTAAATTCATGGATTATACCACTTTCTTCACAGAATTCGGAGAAATCCCTGGGAATATATTCCCCACCTCTGTCAGACCTCAGTCTCTTTATTGTCTTCCCCAGCTAGTTTTCCACCTCGGCCTTATAGATTTTTGAAGTATTCTAATGCTTCATCCTTTGTTCTGAGCAAATAGATATAGCAGAACCTAGTAGCATCATCTATGAGAGTAAAGAAGTATCTCTTGCCACCTTTTGTTAATATTCCATTCATCTCACACAGATCAGAATGGATCAACTCAAGCGGCGAGGTGCTTCTCCCCTCGGCCGAGTTAAACGGTTTACGGGGCGGCTTTGCTTGCACGCACACCTCGCACTTGTGGCTCTTATCATAGTTATATGAAGGAATAAGATCCATTTTGCTCAATCGCACAATTGCTTCATTATTAACATGACACAAGCGAGAATGCCAAATATCAATGTTCTTATTAGAATACGAAGAATAGAAAATGTTTGCAGAGCTATCAAGAATAGAAATGCGGAACATGCCTCCGCAATCATACCCTTTCCCTACAAACGACCCACACCTGGTTAATACTACTTTATTCGACTCGAAGACTAATTTTATTCCTTGCCGGCACAGCATCGATCCACTGAGTAGATTGCGGGTCATGGCAGGTACAAACAGCACGTCCTTCAGGACAAGAGTCTTGCCAGAAGTCAACTTCAGGCTCACTTGTCCTACTCCGCGCACTGCTGCCGAGACCCCGTTCCCCATCAGTACGGATCCACCATCTGCGCACTGAAGAGAAGTAAAACACGTCTGATCAGCACAAATATGCCTTGTAGCACCTGTATCAATCCACCAACTTGTTAGTGAATTTGCCATATAGGCCTCAGGTACATACCCACTAGTGGAGTCACCTTTGCCAGTTTCATTGGCCATTGCAACCGTCACATTCACTTGGGCTTTGGCTGCCTTCTGCTGCTCAGGTGTTGGCCCCTTGCCTTTACGATTGCGGCATCTGTTGGCTTTGTGATCCGACTCGCCGCAGACGTAGCAGACAATCTCGGGTTTTTTCTTCTTCTTCATTGCATTGACCTTTGGTCCCAAAAAACCAGGCTTGGTCTTTTCTTTCTTCGTATTCTTGCCAGGATGGTTCTTGTGTTCGACAAGGTTTGCTTGAGTAGACGCCTTCCCCCCACCATAGCCTGCCTTGGACTTCTCCTCGACATTTATCGCAGCAATGAGCTCATTAAGGGTCAATCGCTGCTTCAAATGCCGACGTGCAGTGACAAAGTCACGCCAAGAAGTAGGCAGCTTGGCCAGAATGGCATTAATCTAAAAGTTCTCCAGGAGGACACAGCCATCTGGCCTAAGTCCCGCACGATCAGTTGAAGCTCATGGATTTGTTCCATGACTGATCTGCCATCTCCCATGCGAAAGTTCAGATAGCTTGCCACCATGAAGGACTCGTTGCCGTTGTCGCTTTCAGCATACTTGTCATTCAGCTCCGTCCACACCTTCCGCGCTTCCCCGAAGCTCACGTACACGTCGAAGAGCCTGTTTGACAGAACGGCCAAGAGACGTGCCAGGGCAGAAGCATTTGCCTTCTCCCAACGGGCCCTTAACGCATCAAGACACGTTCTTTCGACCTCATCTAGCACGGCTTCCCCTTGGGGGGCGGGCGGCTCTTCGGTGAGGACCCAGAATAAACCGAGCTCCATCAACCACAGCCTCGTCCGGGCCTGCCAGCGCTTAAAGCCAGTCCCATCAAAGCACTCAGGCTTAATTGCGTCCGAGGACGATGGAGGGAGAGCAGAGGAGCTAGAACTAGCCATCTCAGAAGCAAGAATTGGATTTCTGGATTGTTGTAGAATTTGCGATATAAGGAGCATATATATACATATTCCAGAGGACATATAATATGAGTAGAAAGAGCCACAAAACAGATATATGAATATGGAAACAATGACTGCCAAAAAGTAATAACAGTACATAAACAATATGTATCTGAGTCTGAACTGAATGTCATGCTTTATTAAGGTGGCTCTCAGATCACTAATATCAGTTGGCCTCAAATCTTCAAGGATTTGTACCATAACTGATCTAATTAACATATCATCAATTAAATTAGAATATGAGATCACACCTAGATAGCATTCTTGATCTAGTGAGCTCTGAAAATGGCATATACTTGGGCAAAAGAACAACATCTGTATAAATAGATGAATACACAGCAGATGAACCAAAATGTCTATCAACAGCACAATGCAAAGATGACTGAAACATCCCAGAGACAGAGACATTCCCATGGCACGCTGCGATCTAAATCAGGTCATCAAATCTCATAGCACAAACAGATCACAGCATAATGTTCCTGCCCAAGTATAGCGCTCCAGACAGTGACAGCAAAAGAATAATGCTAGATCCAAAAACTGATAATGATCTTGCCGAACAAGTTCAAAAACAGGTCACTGCCTAAACTAAACAGAGCATCAAGAGTACATCTATTGTACTCAACATTCTAATTTAATCTCATTAAATTGGATCATCACAGAGCATGGTATAAGAGCATTCTACAGTTCAGATCAGAGAGGGAAACTCACAGAGAGAGTGAAGCAAGTGAATCAGTCACAGAGGATAAGCACGGCGATGAAGCCGCTGCACAAGAAAACCTAGGCATCTCCTATAGCCGGCCAGCCAAGGAGCTCGGCCCAAATAGAAGAGGAAGGCCCGACGGACAGAAACAAAATGAGCCCATTAAAATTTTCAAGAAAATACAACAAGACTTACATAATATGGGTATATATTATTTTCGACTTCAAAGATAATGTATTTGGATAGATAGCAAGGAATAGCCATAAAGTTAAATTGACTTAACGAAAAGCACTTAATGTAATTAATGACATGAAGCAACTAATATTGATTCAACAATAATCAAAACCTCCAAAAACATAAACTTATTCAACTCAAATAAGCATCAACATATGCTTCTCCTAACTGTCCACATATTTTCCATTTCATCAAATTGAATGAAATCTACGATGTTGCCTGATGAAACTCAAGCATGCTCTATGACCAAGAGCGCGGTAATTTGAATTGATCTTACACCTTGCACTTAAGTACTTCGTTACCCACATGACACGAGATCATTAAGCTTGTGCAACCTGCTAGCTACACCAAGTGGTACCCATGACAACCTTTCCTAAATAAGTCTTGACTAGTTGGGGTATGCGCCTATAGGTGCAGAGATCAGCTAGGTCTACTCCCAGAGCAACCTATATACCTCTATAAGCTCGCAGCCCACAACACCATAGACTAGTAATCCAAAGTGTCACAACAACATGAGGTATTTAACTCATCTTTACCATATTTAGATATATGGTTAGTACGGAAAAGTGCTTAAGACAACATACACCACGAACGGTGCTTAAACGATATAAGCGTTCTATGGAATTCGGGTCTCTTCTCTCCCAAACTACCCTTAACACCGCCCACATCTCATCTCAATTTTCCCAACTCACAAGCGGTTAATGGCACCCGAGTCTCCTCTCCCGAACCGCCCCTAGCATCGCCCACATCTCTTTTGAATCTCACCAACTCATCATCTCAACTTGTCATTCCTTCGAAACAATGATTGAAAACCCTGTAGCTCACGAACGATGGAGATATCCACTGCTTGACTTCTACTGAGGACCTATGCAAGGATTAAGCAATTACCGCATCAATTTTATGTTAGACCATGCCATAATATACCTAGTATACAAGGATCAGGATTAACAACTTTATCAAGGTAGGTACTATGCAACAAAATATAGGAGAAACATGCATCTACGATATATAGCAATATCTAATAAATTGACCAATAATTCACCAAAATATAGGAGACATATGATTGATGCTTGCCTGGTGCTTCATGTTCTTCACTAACAAAATTCAATAGTTCTTCTTTGGGTTTAATCACGCAACTCTCCGAAATATCATTTTCTAAATAAACGAATGATGCATCGAAATAAGTATGGATAAAATACGATAAAAGATGCTCCACAATACAAGACAAAAGTGGATATGCAATGCATCATGCCATGAATCTATAGCATCAATGATTTTATTAATTTGGGTTACTGTTAATCATTAATTTTTTTCTAGATTAATTAAGCTTAAATCAAACTTTAATCCTAAATAGGAAGTTAATTATGTTTAACATGAGAGCAAGTATTTTTAATGAATAGGGAATAATATAATAACATTAACAAAATTGCTTTCACCAATTTTGGACTTACCAACAATTAATTAAGAATCAATGAAGTTTAAACATATTTCATTAACTACAGAAATTTTAGTACATATTTCATGCCTCCTAGTATTTTTAAAATGCAGAGCATGATCATACAAAGTTAAAAAATTGATTTAATGATTTTTGGAACTATATTTAATTTCCTATGTATTTTACAAGTTTTTAGCCGATTTAACCATATACAAATAATTCTATTTTGTATTTTTCAAAATATATAAATTAAAAAATATCTAAAGCCCTAAAATCCCTTTTGCACCTAAAGCTAGCTAGCCACACCCATGCCAGTTGGGCCGGGCTTGTTTGACTCCAGTCAAATAGCCATAGGTCATGGCCTTGCACGGTGCCACCATGGTCAGTGGCTCGGGCTGTCCTCGCCGGTGGCAAGCGGTGGCCATCTCAGCCCGGCCGAGGCTATCACAAGCACGAGCATGTCGCGGGGAACTTGTTCGAGTCACTCGTGACGACAGGAAGGCGGTTGGTGATGGCACACGACGGCGTCAGTACTGAGACGTCTCGATCCAGCACACCGATGGCGAAACGATGGTCCAAACGGACCAACTGAAGACACCTAGAGCATCTACATGGGCATGTGAACTTGACGGCATGCTTATTGGCCGATTGGCCTAGCCGGAGCATGGTCGGTGGCGTGCACAGAGAGGTGGCGACGCACGACATACGGGGACGATCGCGCTAGCTTTGGGCCGAAGGGAAAAAGATGCGCGCGAAAGGAACAGGGTGACCCCACAAAGCTCACCGTGTGCTTGGTTGGGCTGGAAAGGCTGTGGCATGGTGGCGCGTCGGTGAGGGGCGGAGAGAGGCACCAAAGTCATGGAAGAAGGCGTTGGTGCCAAATCCAGTCGAGATTTGATGGGGATCAGGTGAGGGGAGCTCGATGAAGGTTCTAGCGTCTCCCTTAAGTGCTCCTGGGAGCTTGGCCACAGCAAATTCAAGCTTTGCAGCACGGAAACCGGGTGGCGGTGGCTGCGCTACTCTGCTCTGCTCTCTGTTGCTGTATGCGAGCGAGAGAGAATAGAGGGAGAGAGGAGAGGGCAGAGATAAGGATAGGGGAGGGATAAGGGTGGCAGTGAAACTCCCTGAAAGCAGGCTTGGTGTCCGAGTGCAATTGTCAACAAAAATGGCGGCCGCCGCCGACGTGGCTTGATAGAGAACAAGAGGCTGAGGCAGAGGGGATGACAAGCGGGCCTCATGTGAACAATGACCGACCAAGTGAAAATATCCTCTTCCCTTCTCTGATCCAATTGCAAGTCTTCCATAGCTCCAAAATTTATGGAAGAAATTTTGTGGGATACTATAATTCAGGTGCAACCTAATCTAACTAGTTTGACCAAAAAAGCCTAAGCCAAAATCAAATCAAAATTCTTCAAATTTGCAACATTTTCTAAATTACATAGATTTTAAGGCTTTAATTTCATTCTCAAAAATTTGAAAAACTTCACTAATATTCCTCATAGAACATGGCTAATCTCTAAAATTGTTTCAAGCCCTAGGTTACTTAGAAATTTTGTGAGTTCCTTAACAAAGCATTATTTATCATTAAACTTAACAATTCAATTTTAATTTCAATTGTATTAATTTCTTGCTCAAAGCTTCAATTATGATGCTCATTAATGCTTAATGACATGTTTAAGAATTTTGGAATGTTACATACATGAAATAATTCATTTAAAAAATGCATGAAATGATTTTAGTTTGAAAAGATCTGATCAAATCTACCACTAGCTATAACATGTAGAATAACTTCCCAAACAAGTTGCTCAACAAATAGTCGCACTAAACACATGAAGTATATTTTCAATTCACACAAAAGAACATTGCTTGCATGCATAGTTTCAGCATAATTCAGAACTTGGAAGCTGTTTCAAGCTAACAAATGTGGGCTACGGTATGCAGAGCCTGTATGTACTACTCATTATTTGCCAGTCAATGCAATAGTAACATGCAGGAAGCTGCAATGTTGTTACTATTGCCAGGCTAGGGATGAATATGTGCCATGTATTTTTTTCATGAATTTTTCTACCGTATTTGAAAAAAATCCATTATCACTACCTCGTGGGGCCATAGTTTCAAAATATTCTCTCTAATCAGAAATAAGTGACATTCTGAGTTGTGTGTAGTCAAATATCTAAACTTTGACCATCAATCCTCTTGACGTAATGAGATTCAATGCTTGAAAATATTTGAGTGTATTCTATAATTTTGCTATACTTTGTAATAATATTAAAAAAAACTAAGGACCAAATGTATGTTTTGAAGACCATGTTAATACCCAAACCGTCACTTATTTACCTGGTTGGTAAACAAAGAAAAGTATAGAAAGAAAAAGTCACACACTAGCCGAGGTACATGTCGTTGCTAGGGATCTCTAATAATAACTTGTAAATTTTGCTATACTTTGTAATAATATTAAAAAACTAATGGCCAAATGTACGTTTTGAAGACCATGTCAATACCCAAACCGTCACTTATTTACCTGGTTAGTAAACAAAGAAAAGTATAGAAAGAAAAAGTCACTTACACTAGACGAGGTACATGTCAGTTGCTAGGTATCTCAAATAATAACTTGTAAATTCTAAAAATCAAAACATAAAAAAACAACTTCTAAATTCTAAAAACCAAAACATTCAAGCGTCCCGGTGTGATGTCCATTACATTATAATGAGCTTTTGTGGCAATTTAACTTTGCATAATGAAATTCGTGCTCAACTACCATAGAAATTGCATTGCATATTTACTCAGCTAAAAAAAATCACTAATACTACATCAGCCATTGTAGTAGCCTGCATGGTATATTTTGTTTCGCAGAAAATTTTCCCTAGTAATTTATCAGCTTTTTAGCGATGTTTACCGCTAGATACCACCAGTGGCGGACGCATACCAGGTGGGCAGAAAGATCTATCTTTTTCCTACTCTGCCTCTACCTCTTTTTCTTCTCATTCATTATCCTCCACCTCTATTACTACAAATATGAATGCTCCAAGACAAAAACACAACAGAATTCCTTTGCCTAAAAATTTAGGCTACAGTTGTTTTTGCGTATCCCTCTATCTTGAGACATATTTTGTAAAAAGATTTATTCCTTTTCTCCTTCCAGTAATATATCCACGAAAACTCTCTTACTGTACGCTTAAAAAAACCTAGACCCCCGTAGTTGTACTATTGGCTCACCATAGAATCTTGCTGCTGCATTGCCAGTTTAGCTCGTTGATGTTTGCTCTGATGCGAGTGGGAGAGCAGAAGCAGAGGAGTGAAGTAAGGTGAGGCGATCGACTCGAGTGCGTTTGCAAATCTGATTGAGATCCTCTGACTTTACTCATATCTAAAATCTGAAGTCAGTGACTTTAAGCAGATTGAGCCATTGATCAAAGATGAACAGTTCAGATCTGATACTATAGTGTTTAGTAAACAGTAAAATCTTGCTACATTACTAGTGAATAGTATCTTTGCTACAGTGACCGGCTGCTAAATACTATTTATCCAGACTCAAATACTGTATACCTCTGACTTCATATGGCTGAAGTTAGAGGATCTCTATCCTTGCGGGGCGGCTTTTCTGCCGTTCTCTGCTTTTCTGCGGAGCTGCCTTATCTCTGGGACTTTTCTGCCGCGATGTCGTGTCATCAGAGAAGGTGGCGGCCGCGTGGTAATCAGAGCATCCATCGCCTAGGAGCAGTCCCAAACACGCACAGAACCAAGGGAGCTGCCAAACATTCTAGAATTTCAAGCTAACTTTTTCGGTAACAAATAATAATGTTGCACCAAGTCCGGATTAATACATGAGATTATTTTGATTGATTAGCATCATTAGAATATATGATCAAATTGCACTACCTGGAACATGTAGAATGACATGCCCAAATAAGTCTTGTTCGACAAGTAGTCGCGGTAAAACATGTTACGTATGTTCAAAGTCAAACAGAAGGACATACCAAGTTCGCATAATTCCTGCCTAATTTAACAGGTATTTATAACGGTGCTTGGGAAAGAAAATCCATCCGATATACCTCAGCAACTTTTTATTACAAGGAGAAAAACGTATCCAGGCGCTAGTCTGAACGCCCACGTCATCATTTGATGGAAGAAGCTAAGCAATCTCACATCCGTCTAATCCAAACAGAAACGGCTGATTGGTTACCCGCATGTGCGTCTTCAGTCTGGCTCGACGGATGTAGACTTTTGTATTTACTCATATAGTCACATCTACTTATCAGTATCACAAAATTATCTTTATACGATCAACTAATCACAATATCAATTTTTGCATTCGCTTATGCAATATCAGATTCGGTCAACTAAATAGAAATTCAGGTCAGCTTATCTATAAAGATACAACCAAGAAAACACTCTACTTTTCAATAAATATAACCCTGCTCAGACTGTTTCCCCGCATCTTACATATATAGTCTATACAAGTAAGATCTTATACGAGCAACCAATCACGATAAGAAAATCTTCACCGCAAGATCGCACCATGTTTCACGCAACATCCCTAGGCCAAGATGAAAGAAAATCCCTTTTCCTTAGGTGGTAGCCCACCCTCGATCTCGCATAGGACATCGATGAGAAGCTCGACTCCCTAACTGATCCCACATCAAAATCGTATGAACCCTGCCTTTGATAAAAAAAGGGATAAATGCAAAAACCCCCCCAAAAGTCACTTGGATTTTGACTTTCCCCCCCAAAAGTTGTTTTGTTGCAAAAAACCCCCCAAAGGTTTGATTTTGTTGCAAAAACACCCCTAAAAATTCAAAAAAAATTAAAACAAATCACAAAAAATTCTAAAAAAAACTAGAGACAATTATAAGACATTTTGTGAAATTTGTTTTCAAAAATAATATCCTTTGCATCATATTTCATAGAGAGTAAGTTTGAAAAAAAAAGAAAAACGTGCAACTCATTTATTAATTCGAGTTAAATGCATAGTTAATTATTTACTAATCCAAAAATCATGAAACAAAATTTTTTAGTCTTTTTACATAATCCTCTATCTTGTAAAAATACATGAAATCTTGAAATAGTTATTGTAACGTGCAGGATTCAGTAGATGGGTTGCAGATAGATTAATTCATAACTAATCCATAACACCTCCAAAATTAGTGAAACCACTTTTATTAGTTTACTTAAATAATTATTTGTGTAGGAAAAATAATGGTAGACATGACAAATTTAAAATAACATGAGTTAATAAATGAGCTGCATATTTTTCTTTTTTTTCCAAACTTCCTCTCCATGAAATATGATGCAAAGGATATTATTTTTGAAAACAAATTTCACAGAAGGTCTTAGAATTGTCTCTAGTTTTTTTTAGAATTTTTTTAATGATTTTTTTATTTTTTTGAATTTTTAGGGGGTTTTTTGCAACAAAGTCAAACTTTTGGGGGGTTTTTTTTGCAGTTTTCCCATAAAAAAAAAAACCTAAATCACAAGCGGGAAGACATAGGGAGGGAGCCGAATATTTGGAGGATTGCCTTTTCTTTTTTCGAGTTTGGGAGGATTGCTTTTTCTGTGTGGTGGCCTAGTGGGAGACAACCGGGAAGAGATAGGAATTGTGTGGTGAGGGGGCTAACGGTATGTTTGATTAGGCTGTAGCTTTGATGGTTTTTATGGCTGATGGCTATGGAGAACTTTTTTCAAAAGTTGTTTATGTAAAATTTATGTCCTTTGGTAACTCTGTTTTTAGATGATATGGTTGACAGTTTTGAAGTTGAATGAAATATGTAATGGCTGTAATACCTCTATCTGTTTGGAGTGATTGTTTTTGTTTCTATAAATTATTTATAAGTAACTATTTGTTAATATTTGTGTAGAAAAACTAATATATAATGTGTATATACATGTAACTACTATTATTGGAAATATAAATAGTTGATCATCCATATATTTTAAATTTTCAAAATATGCATGAGTCATTGTGCATGGCCAACTAATAGTTAATCGATCTGAAAGTCTAAAAGTCGTACAAGTCTGAATGCATGACTAGCATATCTGCATTAACAAAACATACGTTCTTGCATGGAAGAAAACAAAACGAAAAGGTCTGGTTCCATTCAGTTCATGTTCCAAATCATTTACATTCCAATCAGGGGTGGAACCAGTTATGGACTAAGCTCTGGGCCATCGGCGAAGTATTTCTCGAGCCCTCGGGGAACTGTGAGTGCTCGAGAACTACTGTTCACAGCCCCGAGCACTCTCTCCCGGGCATACCCTCTTTTGGTCCTTGGGGGAACCGAGCGCTCGGGGGCCACTGTCCACAGCCCCGAGCACTCTCTCCCAGTACTGACTGTTCGGGTCCTCGGAGAACCGAGTGCTCGGGAGCCACTACTCGCGGCCCCGAGCACTCTCTCCCGGAACTAACTTCCCTTGGGTCCTCGGGGAACTCGGGTGATCGGGGGCCGCTGTTCGCAGCCCCAAGCACCCTCTTCCCAGTACTTAGCTTTTTGTGTCGTCGGGGGACTTGAGTGCTTGGGGGCCACTGTTCGCAGCTCCAAGCACTCTCTTCCTGGACTTGGTCTTCTCGGATCATCAGGGAACTCGGGTACTCGGGGACCGCTGTTCATGGCCTCGAGCACCCTCTCACAGGACTTGGTCTTCTCGGACCTCGGGGAGGCAATTCCCGAGGGAGGGCTCCACGTGGCACTCTGCTGTCCTGGCCTCGGGACTCAGGGACCCCTGGTTCCTGTGTCATCGATAGCAGCCCCCGGGCCCATTTGTAGGCGATGGCCCAGAGACTACGAATGGGGCCCTCGTCATCATCGAGGCTGATCCCAGCACAAATGCCACATGGCTAATTCTCTGATGTTGGTCTCTCTGGCCCAGGCCTTTGGTACGGCCCAGCGGGGAGCCGAATGGCGTGCGCCCTTCCGACTTCCGAGGATCGTGATAACGAGGCTGGCGGCGCACGTGGCAACCGCACAGATCGAGGGTAGTGCGCCTGGCAACCGCACCGATCGAGGGAGATTCGCCTGGCGCCCGCGCAGAACAAGGAAACTGCGCCTCACCGAATGCGTTGCGGAAAGCGCCATTTGAGATCCCAAAGATATAAAAAGGAGAGGGGAGCAAACCGTTGCCCCTTTACACCATCCTTGCGATCAATACTCTTGCCTTCTTCTTCCTTGCGCTCGAGAGCTCTTGCTCTTCCTCTGGGCCACAGCGCTCTCTTTCCCCACCATTTCCGGCACACTCCCCACCCTCGAAAGAATGCCGAGGGCAGGAAGCAGCCGCCACGACAAGGGGCCCGACAGCATGCTGCCGGAGTTGAGGATTGTCAACGAGGCGGGGGCAGAGAAGATGCGCAAGCTGATGGTGCCCGAAGGCCAGCGGGAGGCATCGGTGGTGACGCTGGTGAGCTTCCCGCCCATCACGGACCGGCCGGAGCGCATCGTCGTCTTCATCTCCTTCATCGCCGCCGGACTGGTGCCGCTGTTCTCAACGTTCTTCCTCCAGATCCTGGACACCTTCGGCATCCAGCTGGCGCACCTGAGTCCGAACTCAATGGTCATCTTGGCCATCTTCACGCACTTCTGTGAGATGTTCATGGGGGTGCCACCGTCGGTGGCCCTGTTCCGCCACTTCTACGTCCTACGGCCGGTCGGGAAGAAGAGAGGCTCCTCCACCACGGACGTCGCAGGCTGCTGCAACTTCTGGCTGCGGGACAGGCTGGCCGAGCTATACATCCCCCAGATACTGTGGAGCAAGTGGGAGGACTGGCGGCGCGACTGGGTCTACATCGACGTCAACCCCCACGACCGCCTCGTGCTGCCGGAGGTGGTGGCGGAGCTCTACAGGTCGACCTGGGAGGTGGCTCTGGTGGAGGACGAGCGGATGCGGCCGGTCTTGAACTGCATCGATGATCTGCGCCAGGCGGGGCTGACGTCAGTGATGGTGTTGGTGCACTATCTGCGCCGCCGCCTGGCGCCCCTGCTGGATGTACACGGCCCCAACGACATAACTAGGACCCAGGTCGGCGAGGACGGGAACTTGGAAGAGGGAGCGCTGGTGGCCCTACTGCGGGTGGTCACCGGCGTGGAAGACCTCACCTAGGCGGTCCTGCCCCGGGAGCAGCTAGCGCTCTGCGCAAACCCAGGCCGGGTGGCGCTACAAGCAACGCTGCCGGAGTTCGACGCTTAGGGCTTGGTGGACCGCCCGGGGCGCCGGAACCCCGGGACTATCCAGATTCCCAGAGACGGGCAGCGTGCAGCGGACCTGCGGTGGGGGCGCCGCGGGCGGCAGGCCGCAGGCCGGCCGCAGGGAGGTCGCGGGCGGCCGGACTCAGGCCGGCGGCAGGGACGCCGCGGGCAGTAGGCCGCAGGCTGACCGTGGGGCTGCTGCAGGCAGCAGCCATCAGGCCAGCGGGAGAGACGCCGCCGGTAGCGGAGCGACGGCCGCGGGGGACAAGGGAAAAAGCCCCTGGGCGTTCGTGCCCCAGCCATCGTCTTCGTCGTCGCCGTCGCCTCCACGGCAGCGGCCGGCGGTGGGCGACGCGAAGGAAGGAGGCCAGGGCGGCCAATCGTCGGGCGTGGAGTCCACGACGGAGGCTAGGTCCAGGGCGTGGGAGCCCGAAGACCAAGGCCGGGTCGGCGGCGCGACAGAGGGTGCCCAGGCGGGCCCTCCACCGGAGGCAGGCTCCACGGCGGCCCCTCAATGGCCCGGAGGATAGAGCCCCTCGCTGAAGAGGAGGAAGGCAGACCCCGAGCCGAAGCCGCAGGGCCCGGATTTCAAGATTCCAGAGTTCCGGTGGCATTACCGCGGACCGAAATCTACGTGAGTTCCTTTCTTTTCCCGAGCGTGTTTGCCCGGATGTAAGTTAGGGTACTAACCTTTTCTGTTTTCAGGCCGCCCAAGGACCCCGCCGGAGACCAGAGGCGCCAAGGTCGGCCCCCGCCTCCAAGCCGAGCACGCCCGCACCTGAGCCGAGCGCGCAGGTGGAACCGGAGCCGCAGGCGCCGCTCCGCCCTGAGGTGAGGGCAGCGGCCGTGCCCGAGCAGCCGGCGCCAGCCGAGCTCGCCCCGAGCACTTCGAGGGCGGGGCAAATGGCTACGGCGAGGGCGGCGTCGACGTTGCAACCATCGAGGACCCCGAGCGCCTCTGCTGACAGGGCTCGCAGGGGACCCAACACCCGGCCGTCGATCAGCCAGGCCGCGGAATTCCTCCCGACCGTGCTTGGATGCACCCGGGAGGTGATCAAGCAGCTGGAGGCGGCCGTGGCGGTGGAGCGAGCGGAGCTCGAGAGGGACCACGCCGCCCTCGTCGAGGAGAGGGGTCGCCTAGAAGAGACCGGCCGGGTCCTGGAATCCCACATCGCCTCGGCCCGCGCAACCCACGA
This sequence comes from Phragmites australis, assembly GCF_958298935.1. Lineage (NCBI taxonomy): Eukaryota > Viridiplantae > Streptophyta > Magnoliopsida > Poales > Poaceae > Phragmites > Phragmites australis. Next base: position 6,415,406 of record NC_084929.1, read on the forward strand.
GACGGCAATGCACACGGTGGCTGAGGAGCGGGAGGCGCTGGAGGAGGTGCGCGAGGAAGCTGTTGCCGTGCAAGAGGAGGCTAGCCGCTTGGAGCAAGCATTGCAGAGGCGGGCCGCGGAGCTGCTTGCTCGGGAGCGGCTGGTCCGGCCGCGGGAAGATGCAATCGGCCAGCGCGAGAAGTCTGTGGAGACCGTCCGAGCAGACTTAGCCCGCCAGAGCGACGAGCTCAAGCGTGGTCGTGCCAAAGTCCACCGTCGGGAGGAGGAGGTAGCGATCCACGAGACTGACGTCGAGATCACGGCGACAGCTCAAGATGCCCGGGAGGAGCAGATTGCTCGGCGCGAACCAGAGGCTGCCTCGGTGTCGGCAGCCCTTATTGCTCGAGAGGAGCAGGCCGCCAAATGGGAGGCCGAGCTTACCGCTCGGGAGCGGGCCCTCGCCGACTTAGCCGAGCAGGTGAAGCGGGGACAAACCGAGGCCCTGGTGACCAGAGGCGTCCCGACCAGCACGGCCGAGGAGATCAGCCTTAAGGAGCGGCTGCAGATCACGAAGGACGAGCTCGAGACCGCCGTGGCCGAGCGGGCCAACGTGAAGCTGATGATGGGGGACATCCTTCGGCAAGCACGGAGGTCCATGAGGGTGGCCGGGCTCGGGCGAGTCAACGTGGGTGAGAAGGGGATGGACCAAGAGACCATCGGCCACCTCGCCCTCGGCTTCGAGGAGATTAGCGGGCGCCTGAAGGCTCTTCCCCAGGCTGTGCAAGAGTTGGCATCCCGAGAAGGGCGTTGTGGCCCAAGCGGTGGCCGAGCACGTCCTTGCCTGCTACCGGAGCCGAGACCCCACCTTCTCGCTGGAGCCGGTCCGGCAGGGGGTGGACGAGGCCTAGGAAGCGGCCGCTCGGGAGGCTGTCCGGGGCGTCGCTGCCGAGGTGGCGGCGTGCTTCACGCAGGAGCCACCGTCGGAACCGAGCAGCGGCAGCAGCAGCGAAGACTCCTCACCATCTTCAGAGCCCGCCGACCTAGATTAGATTTTTTGTTTTTTGACTTGTTGTAAATATGGGAGTGATCCCCTCCGAATGGCTCTTGTTGAATATAATATAAGCCTTTCTTCAAGATCGAAACTCCAATGTTTTTCTTGATGTCGTTTTTTCGCTTTTTGCTTGATGCCGCGAGGAGTACTTAGCCGGACCAAGCCCGACCTTTCCTCTCCCGAGGGCGAAGTCGCCCCGACCACTCATCGTCCGAGTAGTGAGACTAATCCGTGCGTTCAGCCCCTGAGTCCTCGCAAGTTCGCAACTGCTAAGTCAAGAGACAAAGGCACAAACTTCCTTACTCGGGAGATAAGTCGATCCAGCACGGGTCACGCCACGACCAGTGAACACTTTTCCACTTTGTGACCTCTCAAACAAGCAGACCGGAGACACGTGCGGGCGGAAATGTGACCAAGAGTCCCCACGGTTTGGTGGTGTCCGAGCTAGGGCAGACCGGACCGAGCACCGACAGCCCGCCCCTAGGGTCTAGGCGGCCCCGACCACTCTTTGCTCAAGCGGTAGGATTACCTGAGAACTCCAGGGACTCGGTAGTGCCCGGGGTACTGCCAAGTTGGCCGAACACCACGACCAGCATGAAGGAATTCGGTCAAACATCACCGTTCGTACGGTACACCTAACTACTGTCTGTTTTGTCGTTCTGAAAAAAGCAAGCACGTGGGAGGGTTTTGCGCGCGAGGAGACCACCTCGCTGAACAGATTAGAATGCGAGGGTCCTGAGGATAACTCGGGAACAATAGTTTATTGTGTATGGAAGAATGTAAATTTGTATGACTTTAGTTACTCACCGGACAGCTGTCAGCCTTTCGACCGACCGATCCAGGAGCGGTGCGCGCTCCGAGCTCGGGGTACCCGGGAACTTGGTTCCCTCGTACGGAGCACCTGAGCACTGGAAAGCACGAGAGGGAGCCAGGGGCTAGACAGTCTCGACCACTCATGCCCGAGTGGTAGGACTGCCCGAGGACCCCACAGGCTCGAGCAACGCCCTGGGCACTGAGGCCCTTGCGATTGGGCTGCTTAATCTTGATTGTTGATCTATAAGCTTGAGAAAATAGAAAAATATTATTTGTTTGGTGCGCCCTGTTAGTGCGGTACTCATTATAGACTGCTCTCGTTTTTGACCCGAGACCTCTCAAATACCCAGGACGGCGAAGTGTACAGACAGAGGCGTAACCAAGAGATCTAATGGTTCGGTGGTGCCCGGGATAGGACTGGCCAGATCGAGCACCGACAGCCCGCCCCCGGGGTCTAGCCGGTCCCGACCACTCTTTGCTCAAGCGGTAGGATTACCCGAGAACCCCGGGGGCTCGGTGGTGCTCGGGGCACTGCCATCGAACCGGACACAACAGCACACCAGAGCAGACTTAGGTCAATGGCTACCGCCTGCGTGCATACCGACTAGGATTCATTTTTATCAACGGGAAAAATGAGAGAGCGTGTTTTTCTCGCACAATCGAGCATCTCACCAAACAGATTAAACATATGGATTCCAGAGAAAAAGAATTGGGAAATGAGAGAATTGGAAAATGAGAATATATATTGACAATTTTGTACAAGGCTTGGGTGACTTACATGGTTGGAGGTAGCCCCCAACCAACTTGGGTGGGGGGGACCCCCGGCCCGAGCACAAACATGTCCACCTAGGGATAGAACTTGCGCAGATGCTCGATGTTCTACGCGTTTGAGAGCGGCCGTCCATCCTCCGTAGCCAGCCAAAATGAACCTTGTCGTGGGACACCGATCACGGTAACGGGGCCTTCCCACATAAGGGACAGTTTATTCCTTCCTTCGCGCGATTGAACGCGCCGGAGAACTAGATCCCCAACCTCAAGTGACCGGGCCCGGATGTGACTCTGGTGATAGCACCGCAGGCTTTGCTGGTATCTGGCTGCTCGGACGGCGGCACGTCGCCGGTGCTCCTCCAAGTAGTCGACGTCGTCATGCCTTTGGAGTAGGCATGCACCCGAGGGGAGCCAAGAGTGAGCTCAGAGGGGAGGACCGCCTCGGCGTCGTACACGAGGAAGAAAGGAGTCTCCCCGGTGGCGCGGCTTGGCGTGGTCCGGTTGGCGTATAGCACAGCAGGTAGCTTGTCGATCCACCCTTTCCCGTGCTTTGCGAGCACGTCGTAGGTCCGGGTTTTGAGCCCCTTCAGTATCTCAGTATTGGCACGCTCGACCTACCCATTGCTCCGAGGATGAGCGACAGAGGCGAAGCAGTGCTTGATGCCGAGGTCCTCGTAGTAGTCCCCGAACAGGGCACTTGTGAACTGAGTGCTATTATCGGTGATGATTCTGTTCAGGACGCCGAAGCGACTTGTGATAACGCGGATGAACTGAAGCGCCGTGTTCTTGGTAACCTTGATGACTGGGACCGCCTCCGGCCACTTGGTGAACTTGTCGATGGCGACGTAGAGGTACTCATAGCCTCCGATTGCTCGGGGGAATGGACCTTGGATGTCCAGCCCCCAGACCGCGAAGGGCCATGACAGAGGGATGGTATGAAGAGCCTAAGCTGGCTGGTGAATCGGCTTTGCATGGAACTGGCATGCCCTGCAGCGCCAAACCAACTCGGAAGCGTCTTGGAGAGCTGTAGGCCAGTAGAAACCTTACCGGAAGGCCTTCCCGACCAGCGTGCGGAACGATGCATGGCCACCGCACTCGCCCTCGTGGATCTCAGTCAGAAGCTCACCACCTTCTGCCCGGGTGATGCATTTCAAGAGGACACCATCCGTGCCGTGCCGGTAGAGACCCCCGTCTACTATGGCATAGCGTTTGGACTGCCGTGCAATCCTCTCGACAGAGGCATCATCCCCGGGGAGGATATTTTCTTTCAAGTACCCTCAGATCTCGTCGATCCATGAGGCATCTTGAGAACCACCGGCAAGTGCAGCGCACTCACCGGGCGGCGGCACCCTGACGGGACTCCCCACTGAGGGCGCCGCCTGGGTCCCCTCAACTAGGCTCGAGGGTTCCCCTTCATCCTGGTCGGCAGGCAGGACGGAAGGCCGTGTGAGCCTTTTTCAAAGGCTCCGGCAGGGACGCGTGCCCGGGAGGAGGCCAGGCGAGAGAGGTCATCGGCCAGAGCGTTGTCGCGGCGAGATATGTACCGCAGCTCCAGGCCGTCGAAGTGCCTCTCCAGCCTCCTGACCTCCGCCACGTACGCCGCCATCTGAGGATCCGTGCATAGGTATTCCTTGGACACTTGGTTGACCACCAGCTGGGAGTCTCCCCTGACCAGCAAGCGATGAATCCCGAGGCCCACCGCTGCTCGGAGGCCAGCGATGAGACCTTCATATTCCGCCATGTTGTTGGTTGCTCGGAAATGCAGTTGTACGGTGTACCGGAGTACTTCACCCGTTGGGGAGGTGAGAACCAGTCCAGCCCCTGCACCTTTCAGCGTGAGGGATCCGTTGAAGTGCATAACCCAGTACCCGGGCGCATCGTGCCCGGGATATGTTGAAATTTCTTCATGGTCGATCTCGGGGACGGGCGTCCATTCTGCCACAAAGTCGAATAGCGCTTGGCTCTTGATTGCCTGGCGGCTGACGAAGTGCAGATCAAACTCTGCCAGCTCCACCGCCCACTTGACGATGTGCCCAGTGCCCGCTCGGTTCCGGAGGATCAGCCCCAGTGGATACGTGGTAACCACTGAGGCCTTGTGCGCCTGGAAGTAGTGGCACAGCTTTCGGGAAGCGAGGAGCACGGCATAGAGCAACTTCTAGGCTTGGGGGTACCTTGTCTTGGTGCCTCGGAGGATTTCACTGACAAAGTACACCGGTCGCTATACACGAAGGGCCCAGACTGTGGCTTCACCCGAGGGCTTATTACAGCCCCCGATCTCTGCGGTGTGGTCAGGGCTGGCCGAGTGCTCGGGCTCGACTCCCTGGTAGGGAGGAACCAAGTGCTCGGAATTGACTCCCTGGTCGGGAGGAACCGAGTGCTCGGGCTCGACCCCCTGGTCGGGAGGAGCCAGGTGCTCGGGCTCGACCCGCTGCTCGAGAGGAGCCAGGTGCTCGGGCTCGACCCCCTGCTCGGGAGGAGCCGCGAGAACTGGAGACTGCTCGGGGGTGGCCGGGAGCTGGGACCCAGCACCTCGCCCCGAGCACTCATCACGCTCCCCCACCAGTACCATGCTCACGACCTGAAGAGTGGTCGAGTCGTAGAGCAGTAGGGGCTCGCCCTCGGAGGGGGCCACCAGTACGGGCGACGAGGTGAGGTATTTCTTCAAGTCACGGAAGGCCTGCTCGGCCTTCGGCGTCCAGTCAAAGCGACCGGTCTTCTTCAGGAGTTTGAAGAGGGGGAGTCCTCGCTCCCTGAGCTTGGAGATAAAGCGCCCTAGGGCTGCCATGTAGCCGACGAGACGCTGGACTTCTTTGAGTCGAGCCGGGGGTCGCATCTACTCGATGGCCCGGATCTTCTCTAGGTTGGCCTCGATTCCTCGGCCAGAGACCAAGAAACCAAGGAGCTTACCGCGGGCACCCCGAAGACACACTTCTCGGGGTTGAGCTTCAAGCGGGTAGTGCAGAGACTGTTGAAAGTCTCGGCTAAGTCCTCTAGCAGGGTGGCGCGGTCTCGGGATTTGACCACGAGATCGTCGATGTAAGCCTCGACGTTGCGGCCAACCTGCAAGTCAAGGGGAATGCGTACGGCGCACTGGAAAGACGACCCAGCGTTGCGCAAACCAAATGGCATTGACACATAACAATAAGTCCCCATCGGAGTGGTAAAAGAAGTTTTTTCTTCGTCCTCTACGGCCATGCGGATTTGGTGATAACTGGAATTTGCATCTAAAAAACATAAAAGATCGCACCCCGCGGTTGCATCTACATTTTGATCTATGCGGAGTAAAGAAAAAGGATTTTTTGGGCAAGCCTTGTTTAAGTTAGTGTAGTCAACGCACATGCGGAGCTTGCCGTTGGCCTTCGGAACGATGACTGGGTTTGCCAGCCACTCTGGGTGGAGAACTTCTCGGATGAAGCCAGCGTCAAGGAGCTTGCTTACTTGCTCCCGGATGAACTCCTGGCGCTCGGGCGCCTGCCACCGGACTTTCTGTCTCACCAGCCGTGCGTCCGGGCGCACAGCAAGGTGGTGCTCGATCACCTCTCTAGGGATCCCGGGCATATCGGACGGCTGCCATGCAAACATGTAGATGTTAGCCCGGAGGAAGGCGACGAGCGTGGTTGTCTTATTTGCCACCCAGGTCACCGCCGATTCGAACGACCTGGGCAGCGTCTTCACCCACCACGACCTCCTTCGTAGGAACGGAGGTGTCGGCAGCGAGTCGGGGTTTGGATGAAGAGGGTCCCGGACCCCCTGGGTGTCCTTCGACCTCGGCCCGAGCAGAGACCAGGGCCGAGTAGAGTTGCTCGGCGCAGGAGATGGCGCTGCCGGTCTCGGTGGGCACGGAGATGGGGCTTGCAGGGCCCAGCATCTTGACCGTGAGGTATGCGTAGTGTGTGACCACCATGAACCGAGCGAGCGCCGGGTGCCAAAAAATGGCGTTGTAGGGGAGGGGGACTTCCGTGGCATCGAAGATGACGTTTTCCGTCCGGAAATTGTCCCGGCTCATGAATGTCACGGGCAGCTCGACCTGCCCGAGGGGCAGGGTGTGCCCGGGTGTCACCCCGTAGAAGGGGAGCAACGGCTTTAGGCGTCTAGAAGGCACCTGCAGCTTCTCGAAGGCCTCTCAGAAGAGGAGGTTCAGGCCTGCACCCCCGTCGATCAGCACTCTGCTGATCTTTACGTTGCAGATGGTGAGGGACACTACTAGGGGTAGTCGCCCCACGCTTGCAGTACTTGCGGGGTGGCCCGCCAGACTGAACATGATCGGGAAGTCCGACCACTTCAGGGGCCTTGCGGCCTTCGTGCTCGGGGTCGCCGAGCACATCTAGCGCTACATGGTTTTCACGCAGCGGCGGGAGGAGGGCGTGTACGCGCCTCCATCGATGAAGACGACGGTGTGCTCAGGATCCTGGAAACCGAGCTCTTGGTTCTCGGGGGTGGCTCTGTCATCGCCGCCCCTACGGAGGTCCTCGCGCTCCTTCTGGCGCCACTCAACCAGGCCTTTAACCGTCGGGCACTCTGTGAGGTCGTACCATTCGGTCTGGTGGATCTCACACCACTTCCCGGGTTTAGGCCTCGCGGGAGCGGGTGCCCTTGCGGGCGCGGGCCTTCTGTCGGCGACCGCGCGGTGCGCCGACCTGCGGTCAGGGCCCTCCACCTACCTGCGGGCAGGGGCCTCTGTCGATACGACCGGGGCAGCGCGCCTTCTTCTCTTTTTCTTTTCCCGCCTGTCAGAGCGGGAAGGACCTGGTTGATCGGCAGTGGGTTGCTCAGGGCGCGGGACATGCCACGCTCGAACCTCCGCCGCCTTTGCGCACTTATCGGCCAGCGCGAACAGCTCTGCGGTGGTCTCGACTTCGTGCGTGCCTAGCTTTTCGGGCATCCACTCATCGCGGACGCCCTGCCAGAACGTGACGATAATGGCGTGGGGGGTTATCCGTGGGATGGTATTGTGGACCTAGCTAAAGCGCTGTATGAAGTGCCTCAGCGTCTCCTCTTCCTGCTGCTTTACGGCATGGAGGTCGCACTCCAGGGCGGGGCATGTGAACGTGCCCTGAAAGTTAGCCAAAAACTGGTGGCAGAGATCATTCCAGGAGCCGATGGATCCTGGGGTTAAGTTCATAAGCCAAGAACGGGCAGAGCCCCTCAAGGCCACATGAAAATAATTAGCCATCACCTTTTTACCGCCGCCCGCCGCTTGGACGGTGGTGGTGTAGATTTGGAGGAACTCGACGGAGTCAATGGACCTGTGGTACTTCTCCGGCAGCTCTGGCCTGAACTTCGTGGGCCAGTGGACCCGCGCGGAGCTCGTTGGTGAAGACGCGCCAGCTGTCGGAGGGTGAACTCCTCAAGCGGGGATCCAGAGGGACCCCTTTTGAGATTCGGCTGGGGGGATGATTCTTAATCTGTTTTGCGGGTGGAATAAATGGGCATAAATGCGATGCAGGTGGTGCGGAAGGATCGGATGCAGAAAGTAGTAAATGCTCAGGAGGTTTTTAGACAGGTTCGGGCCGCGCTGAGCGTAACACTCTACTCCTGTGTGTATGCTATAAATGCTCTGAGAATGTCTCTCAGAGGTTCTGCTGGGTTACAAGAATATTTATCTAGCCTAGAGCTTCGGGCTCCTTGTTCTTCGATGATCTGAGCTTCTGTGCTTGTACTGAGCCTCTGTCTTGCCTAGCTTCCATTCACTTGGCTGTCACTCACTTTTTTCTCCGGGGAGCCCGCCCCGCCTTAAGTACCCGCCGGGGCGGTGGCGTGCACTAGAAGGGAGGGTGCGAGTTCCAAGGCGCCATAAATGGAAAGCAACCATCATGGCTGCTACGCGAGGTGACGGGGAGGGTTGAAAACGCGCCCCCGTCTGGTCTTGTTCGTCATCATGCCGTTCTTCAGTGGGCACCGCGGGGAGGGCCCACCGGGCAGCCACCGAGCAACCCGGCGTGTCCGCTCGGTCAGAGCAAGTGGGGGCCATCGGCGAAGGACTTCTCAGGCCCTCGGGGAATTGTGAGTGCTCAGGGACTACTGTTCACAGCCCCGAGCACTCTCTCCCGGGCATGCCCTCTCTTGGTCCTCGGGGAACCGAGCGCTCGGGGGCCACTGTCCACGGCCCCGAGCACTCTCTCCCGGTACTGACTATTTGGGTCCTCGGGGAACCGAGTGCTCGGGGGCCACTGCTCGCGGCCCCAAGCACTCTCTCCCGAAACTGACTTTCCTTGGGTCCTCGGGGAACTCAGGTGCTCGGGGGCCGCTGTTCGCAGTCCCGAGCACCCTCTTCCCGGTATTTAGCTTTTCTTGTCGTCGGGGGACTTGAGTGCTTGGGGGCCACTATTCGGAGCCCCGAGCACTCTCTTCCCGGACTTGGTCTTCTCGTATCATCGGGGAACTCGGGTACTCGGGAACCGCTGTTCATGGCCCCGAGCACCCTCTCCCGGGACTTAGTCTTCTCGGACCTCGGGGAGGCAATCCTCGAGGGAGGGCACCACGTGGCACTCTGCTGTCCTGACCTCAGGACTCAGGGACCCCTAGTTCCTGTGTCACCGACAGACACCTATTTGGAGCCGTTTGTACAAATGGTATCACAGACGGTTCCAAACTAAAACCATCTAAAATAATAATAACAGTAATTTTCGTGATGTAGGACGCTTTAGTACAGACGGTTCTAATTTGAAAACCGTCTGTACTAATAATACAAACGGTTCTCAAATAAGATTATCTGTACTAAAACATTCATTATAGACGGTTCCAATTAACTGGAGCATCCTTTGACCATTGAAATGGACATGAAGCTTTGTTTCACTTAACTTTTTGGCTCACGTACACATCCACTCGGCTAATATTTTGGAGCTGATCTGCTCCACCTCTCTCATCCACTCATCCTTATCCGCCCCACCTCCTCTCTCTTGATATGCTCTCAAGTCTCTCTCAATCGTCCCTCGATCTGCTCCTACACCACCAGATCCTCCTCTCCACCTCCTCCGCATGGCACGCAGTGCAGCAAGGCGGCGGTGCAACCAATCGGCGGGGAGGGCGGCGCGCCGTGCAGCAAGGCGGCTGTGCATCGCCTCCACTTCGCCGGCTCTGACACCTACTAGAACTGGGGCTCTCCACTCAAAGCCGCCGGCATCACCGTCGTCCTCCTTCTCCTGCCGCCTCCATCTAGACTTGTCGGTAAGATTTCCCCACCTTGCTTGGGTCATTTGAGACCAAATCCAAGTCAAAAACCAAATATATATCTCTCTCTCTCTCTCTCTCCCCCCCCCCCCCCCTCTCTCTGTAGTCTCCTATCCTTTGGCTTAGCCCTGGGTGGATTTGTTTGCTATTCTTGCGGAGTACCCACCCAATCCATCAGTGGTTCAATTCGATTCGATTTGGTTATGCTCTGTTATTTTCCAGCTCAAGATCGCACTCAGTGGAGCCTGCTATCCTAAAATAGTAGGAGCACTACAAATATCAGCCAGTTTATTTACAAATTCTTCTTGGTTTTATTAGCCCACGAGTGAACAATGGCTTCATTTGAGATGCTCAAGTATACTGGTTAGTCAATGCCTTGCGTTTGTAATGTTGCTAAAGATGCTCTTGCCTCACACCTATAGGTGACCCATAAGGGGTGGCAACCATGCCCAAGGTCAAGAGTCCCCATGCTTTCTTGGACATATCGATCGACGGACAAAGCGCCGAGAGGATCACGTTTGGGGTTTTAAAGCTTGCGGCAGCATACTTGGTCTTACATTCTTTACCACTTGATGACTAATGGTTGTTTCTTCCCTCAAGGACATGAGTGACATGCACCTGATTAGTGTTTGGCTTTGGTTTACAGCTCTTTGCTAATGTAGTCCCGAAGACTACGGAGAACTTCTGAGCTCTTTGTACTGGTAATTCTGATTCCTTGTTGTGAGATGGAGTGTGTGTGATGTAGGATTTATTGCTACAACATTTGTTTGCAATATGCGAGCTCTCAACCTTAGTAAGGGATAGTTTGTGATGTCAATGATGTCAAAGGGTTGGATTATTTTACCATGATGTTCTTGTCATGGTAGATTATTTGATCATTGATATTGCTTCATTAGCCCATGCTTCTTCTTTCAACTGACATCTTGTTGTAGTGTACTTTATAAACTCAACATTGAATGCTATTAATGATTGCTATTAAGCTTTTGCTGAAGTTTTATTGAAGTTTTATCAAACTATTGCAGCACTATTGGTAACTGAGACTGAGACATTCTCTTTGAAGATGCAAATCCTCTCCCTGGTGGTGATGCAAACGGAAGAGGAAGAAGACCCTCATGAGTCGATTGTAATTTTACTTTTATTTGAGGGTTTTTTTGTAAAAGTGGTTGTACCAACTTCTGTAAAAATCAGTTAATGAAATGCGAGTTCTTACCCCTTCCGAGGCGTTCTGCCTTTAAAAAAGTATGGGTCACAATTTTATTTTTCTGGTATTTTTTGTCTTAGTACAGACAATTCTAAATTTAGAACCGTCTGTACTAATCATTAGTACAAACTCTTTTTCATAGATGATTCAAAAAAGCGTCTCATACAGGGTTTTTGAACCACCTGTATAAATGATTTCTCTAGTAGTGCATCAGACTTGGTGTCGACGACCATCTTGGTGAGCCATCCATAGATATGTGCGTTCCAGACTCATCGCCACTTGGAGATCCATCGGGTCCTGAAGCTCGATGTCGATGTGAACACAACCTGGCAGCCCTGTAGTAAATAGCTAGACCTATTGTGCTGTAGAAAGAGGGTCTATGCAGCACAAAGGGTCTGAAACTTCTCCATGTATGCTTTAACGGTGGTCGAGAAGGACAGGCGTGCCAATTCGCCCAGCAGCTTGTTCTGAAAGCAGTGGTCCAAAGAGAAGATGGCATGGCTCCTTGAAGCGCGGCCATGATGGTGTACCAATGTCACGTTGCAACATGAAGTACCAATATTGGGTGCCACCAACTAGATGATAGGCTGCTAACTAGACCTTGTCACTCTCCAATGTGTGTTGAACGCGAAAGAAGTGTTCGTAGTGATTCAACTAGCCGAGCGGGTCATCCTTGCCATCAAAGGTCAGGAACTCGAGTTTGTGAAAATGAGACACATCTGAATTGCTGACCGGCTAACCATGGTCCTGCGAGATAGATGGAAGTTGTGGTGGTGGAAAATTTGGTATGGGGTGATGGTGAGGGAGGGAACTGAATTTGGTGGATGGTGGTGGGTGGTGGCAATGGAGGGGGAGGGAAATACGACATCCCCAATATGTTAGGTATGCTTGTGGATACCAACTGGGTTGTTGCAGGGGCTGCATGGATGTGCTGGTTGACATGGTTGTGTTGCCAGTCGTGTTGACAACGACAAGCAACTGTATTGATTGCACCAATGGCACATGTGAATGCTTCAATTCTATTAGCTGCAAAGACACAATTGTCTGTTGAGAAGACATAGCTGCCATCTACTACACCAGTTCGCAGATATGTTGTTGCATGCTCTTCTACAGATTAGTCACCACCTTGGCCAAGGATTCCATGACCTAAGAGCTAGATGCCTCACTATTTTCGAAGCCTGGCATCTCTAATACCAAATTGGTAAGTCCTCACCTTCGTAGGTTGTAGCTTTGATGAACATGAGGCCTAGTCTTGAAGTTCCTTCGGGTAGGAGCTGTTATGACCCTCCTGGTGATCATGGCTGAGTTAAGCAGGGGGCAATCTAGAGGGAGCAGGGAGGTAGAGCTGCAGCATGGAGGAGAAGAGAGAGGAACAGGGAGGAGAAAAGGGTTGATGAAAGGTAGAAAAGGCAGATAGAGATAAGAAATAGATACTTCTTATTGCTTAATTCTTAATACATGCTAGTGCCATGCTTATAGACCCTAGGATCTAATCCTAGCTGGCAAAGAGCCCCAAACAAACTCTAATAACATATCAAACCTAATTTAAACTAGACTCTATCTATCCGAATCGATTAACGGATAAACTAGTTTAAACCTATCTTTCCTGACCAAACTGGACTCCACCTAACAAACTGAATTGGATTATAAAGCTAAACCCAATTGAAGCACAGCTACTTCCTGCACCTACTACTTGTCGGCCATAACAGTACTGAATGAACCTGAGTAGCCATAAGGTTTAAGGAGTGATATTCCTAGTTTTGTTCTTACCTACGAATACCCGCAAGCGACGATGCCGTCAACAATCTTGCTCAAATCGAAGCCACCCCGCGTGGTCTTGAGCACGGTGCTACCCTTCTTGTATAGGTCTAGGAGGAAACGGGGAACTGAGGAAGTGGGGCAGATCTGGGAGGACCGAGAGGAGGGAAGAAAGAGGAGCAATACCTCGGGAAGCCCTCCTTGGTGGCATGTAGAGGCCACCGGTGGTGGATAGATCTGTGATGTTGTGTTACTCAGCAGCGTGCGGACATCATCGGTAGCGGGTGCTTAACGAAGTGGAGGAAGGAGGGTGTGGCTTGGGGAAGCTCTGCAATGTTGGACGGTGCAACGTCCCGAGCGGTGGTGGGAGGTGACGACGGATGAACCCTAATCACCAGTGGTTGTTCGGCCACATGGGTGCGCTTGCCATGAGGGGGGCGGGGCACACTGGTTCTCCATTTATATATGATGGCAATTGTAGGTAAATACCTCTCAACTCGGTGCCCACTCTCATTTCTTCCACCTGCAAAAGCCAAAGAAGAACCCCCAAACATGCTTCTTGCTTCCAGCTTTTGCAATTCAATGGAGCTTCTCACTTTTGGTAAATTGCTTCCAAAAGCAAGATGTTTGTTTGGGCTTCTAGTTTCTTTGGGCGAGAAGCTGGCTGGAAGTCTAAACAAATAGGACCTAAGATAGGTGGAGGTTGAGGAGCTACGTAGCATCCAATATTTTTTGGCCTTGGGTCACATAGCTGGAGGAGAGCATTATTGTTTCTTCTCTCGTGACATAACGAAAGAAAAGATATCTTACACTCAGACTCTCATGTTTTCTTTTTATATGCGCCTCCCTACAAATCACTAGTGCAAGCTCGGTGGAAGGAGCAATCCTCGTTGCCCAAGATGACGAAGTACATGTCGTCATGAGCACAGAAACCCACACACTTTTGGCAAGAAACGCAATTCCATATGCCCATGTGAACACATGGCTTATTTCAACCGTCTATCTATCCCAAATAATATGCATGAATCTATTGATTCTTCTCACCTACGTATGATTCTTTCCATATATCTCTCCAATATGAATCTCAACGTAAATGTATCCTGATAAGCCATATGTGTGCAAGGGCATATGAAAATTTCATGTTCCACTCTTGGCACACCCCTTGCAGATTGATCGCCACATTTCGCATGTCTACATGCACACACGGTAACATCAGAGGATTGCAGCAGAGTTCGAAGTATCACATGATCATGCGAGTGAAAACACAATAGAATACATACTAGACGCCGCGAGGAGCAGCAGAATGACGGCCGGTAAGAGCTTGGAGGAAGGTGTCATTGCAGCTTATTGAGGAGATAGATAGATAGATACACTACTACAGAAACCCCCATATATACCACCCTATCACTTCCGGTTTCTTACGAGCTGACAGTGATAGTGCATCGCTGCCGATTCGTATCAAGGATCAACACTAAAAATCCATTTGAAAAAAAACGGCAGTGATAGTCAAATATCACTGCTGGTTTTTAATACCAACCGATAGTGAAGATGTGGCTGGATCCAAAATTCCCATGCAATCTGATTTTGGCTTGCAAGCTCACGTCCGAGCGTTTGGCTCCACCACATCGCCAGATATTTTCGAAGTTCCCTGAGCCTTATATCCTCCCCTATTTCTCTCTAGGGCTGATCCGAGCCTTATCTCCTCCTTATCCCCTCCTCTCCCCCCCCCCTCTCTCTCTCTAAAACTGGATCTCGCCGCTGTCCTACTCCTCCTCCTCCTCGAGTTGCTGCCCTCGAGCTCCAGCCTCCTCGCTGAGCTCGAGCACTGTGTGGCTCAATGAGGCCGGAGCAGGGCTGACGGCGAGCCAAGGCGAGTGGTGGCTCTCGGTTAATCTAGTGATGGCATGTGCGGCTGTGGGAGAGAAAATAAGGAGGAGGCTAGCTTGGTCGGCGAGTGGAACAGAGCCCGATGGTGAGGATCCTGCGGAGGAACTCCCGATGGCCTCCTCTTGCGACAACAACATGAGCGAGACCGAGCTACTATGACAACAAGAGAGAAAATGAGATAGGGATGGAGCAGTGAGGGAGAAGAGATGCAAGAGGAAAAGGATGGGGTGCTTGTCTCTTGTCGGAGGTCAACGGTGTCATCCAGCATAGGGAGGAGGTGTTGAGGTGTATGATGGCAATAGCACCACCAGGCCAATCTTCGTCACCATCTCTTATCTAGCTGGTTGTAATCATGATTTTTTTTAGAGAAATTATGTCTGATTCATGTCTACTTGTTGCCCTATGTATGTGTATAGATGATGCATAAATTTTATTTGCATAGATGCTTTTTAGGTCGATTTCTTGTAATTTTTGTGTTCGATGTGAACAAAGAGAGGGGGAATGGGTTCGTCTGTTCAAAGTGTTGATTTTTCTTTTTCAAGCGGGCATTGCAACAGCGGGCTCTGGCTCGAATCGAGCCGACTTGTTGCTTTTTTTTGTTTTCTAGAAGAGACTTCACTGTCGGTTAGAGACCTGACAGTGATAGTGCCGAGGCTATTACTGTCGCTTGTCCATTACCAGTTCTAAAATTAATAGTGAAAGGGGTTTTAAAACTAATAGTAAAGGCACTTTCTATAGTAGAGAGAGAGAGCCGCATCTATTGTTTGCACTTTGCAGGAGATGGATGTAGCTAGCGATCTAGCGATGAACAACCCTTTTTATATAGTAATTAGCAGCATGCATGAGCTAATCAATCTTGAAACAGTATAACAGGATATATGCCAGGAGGCTGCAGAATGCATTTGGCAGTCAATCGATGCACCAAGTACCTGCCGAAGATGCGATGTTGTCACGGTAATTGCCAGCCGCCTATGTATGCGTACCACCGGTTCTTTCGAAACCTTTTGGTTAATAACGAGTCACCACCTAAGTGAGGTGTGCACGTGATTTGCTGGTTATAAAGGAGTTGTACAAACGGGCTGCGCACCACTAATCTAGTGGGAGCCTGGGAGTGTAAAACACGATCAAAATTGCCTGGTGAAGTCCGTGCAGGCAAAAACCTCGCCGGGAGCTGAGCTTGCAAAGAGATTATTCGATTGAACTGAAGAACGGGAATACAAGTGGATATCTAATAGATATCTCTTAGTTAATATTTAGTTTATTTTTTAATTTAATTAGGTGGTGGCGAATCTTTAATTTATTTTTTAATTTTAAATTAATCTAATAACTAAAAAATATAAAAAACTTATATCCCAACAATGACTCAGACGTGCATGTGCTTTGTACGTAAATGTGCAGCTGAAGCGGCCTCCGCCGTGGAAGGGGTGTTTGGTTAGTTGGATTCTTCTAGCTGAAGCTGAATGGCATCGACCCTTTGGCAAAGAGGAGAGGCCAAACTATTGCGAAAGTGAAACTGTTCCGTCCAAATCCACAAAAGGCCAGGAGAATATATCCATCCGTACACCCATCCAACGGATCCTATTGGCAAAAATCTAAAAATAGATAATATATCAGACCCTATTCATAAAAATAGATAATATGATACTGTATTTATAAAATAGCATGTGTATTCAACACCTCATTCAGAAAAAAAAAAAGGTTTTTGATACACCATGCATCGAAAAGAGCGGGCCCGGATGTTTTTGGTACCTCATGTACCGAATATGCCATATTCGGCACATGAGATGTCGAAAATAAGCTATATAAGGTGTCGAATACAGTTCACAGTATCGTACTCGGTACCTCATGTGCTGAATATAGCCAGACCCTCTTTGTCGGTGCTTTCGACACCGGTCTTATCAGTGTGCTACTGCCACGCGTGTTGTTGTCCCCGTGTGTTGCTGTTGTCTCGTGGTTTTGCTGCTTTTAGCTGGTGCTATAAAATGAGAGCACCATTAGTTGAGGGAGTGAGCAGCAGCGCGAAAAGAGAGCATCATCGCGAGGAGAAGAGCAGCAGCACGAGAGAAGAGGAGGAGCAGCAGCGTGAGGAGAGGAGGAGTAGCAGGAGAGGAGCAACGCGAGTTGAACACTTCAAGAGCGCTCTCTTTAGTTACAGTAAGTACTTAGATTCTGTTTTTAATTAATACTTGATTAGTAGTAGTAATTAGAGTAAGTAGATTTTTTAATTTATTCAATTATATTTGTTTAATTATATTAAGTTGATAAATAAAAGTACTTTAATTATTTACTTAGTATGATAACATGAATTTGATTAGTCAGTGTAATTAGATTATTTACTTAGTTTAATAATATGAATTTAATTAATCAGTGTAATTAGATCATTTCCTTAGTATAATTGTATGAATATCATTAACCAGTATAATTAGAGTATTTATATAATTTAATCAGAGTTATTAGAGTTACATGATTAATTGGATTAATTAGTTTAATTCAACTAATTTGATTAATTAGCTTAATCACTTAGGTTAGGTAGAGTAATATGATTAATCGAATTATTTACATAGGTACTAAAAATTTATTTAATGGTTGTCAAATAATTATGGCATGTAACTTTAAATATAAATTGTGATTTTTAATAGCTATTTAGTAAATATTTATTTAATCATGAATTTATTTAATATTTATGTAATAGTTATTCAGTAAATGTTTATTATTAATTTAATGTTTATTAAATATTTAATCAGAATAGCTGTATATTAATACTTAGTTAATGTTTGTTAAATATTTTAATTCAATGTTAAATATTAATTATTTTATTTCAATTAATATTGATGATTTAATTAGCATTCTTAATTACTTAAATATTTAGCATTGTTAAGTAATGTACTATTTAATTTGTATTGTTAATTTACTTATTATTTAGCATTGAAGATGTTGTTTGGAAGTTTTGAAGAGTCTTATAATTATGCTCTGAGGCTACTGCAGAAAATTGCCATAACGAATGCAGTGACTCAGTGAGCTATGACGAATGAGCCGATCAAGCTAGAGGATGGGTCATATAGCACCATTAATCGATACCTCATTAGATTATTCTGGTCTTTTGGATAATACATCAAAACTTTTAAACATTGCAGGCCGATTGTATGTGTGGATACCATATTTCTGAGCGGTAAGTACCATAATACCTTTATGATAGCGATGGCGACAGATGAAAATAATCAGATCATTCCTCTCGCTTTTGTAATAGTTGAGAGTGAGAACAATGGTAGCTGGTTGTGATTCCTCACCTTAGCGAGGACACGTGTCATGGACAATAGAGAACGAGTTTGCATCGTCTCAGACTGCAACAAGTGCATTCTGCATGCGTTGGACATGCTACATGATAGCATAAACCACTCCATTGCATGACTTGATGTGGAGAGAAGGTGGTGCATGCAACACTTGGATGCAAACCTGTACACAAGGTACCACAATAAGTCTCTTGTAAAGAGATTCAAAGGTTATGCCTTCAGAACTAGTAGGTGAAGTTCAACGAGATATAGAGAGAGTTAAATGAGAGCACCCGCAAGATGACGGGAGATCAATAAGCACATCAGGACCATCTGCGGATGCAAATGGTGGGGGCCTAAACTATCATTATTCGTTCATGTGCTACGTTCAGCCAATGGATAGTGGGGAAGCTGGCGGAGCGTAGAACACTAATACATGATATTGATGGTGTCAAGTTAGCACATAGTATTTTAATGATCGTATTTCACCCTTTCTTATACAAATAGCCCTTCTAAAATTATTGTATCCCATGTTAGGTACCATATCATGATAACGAACATAACTGAGGCGTTCAACAATGTCCTAAAAAGTGTATGGGACCTCTTGTTGTGTGCCATCATTGAGCTCACATTCTATAGAATAACAGACTACTTTCGAGACTGTAAAAATGCTGCTATAGAGTGTAGCACGCGGTTCACACCTAAGGTGGAGGAAAACATATCCAGAAGAAGGAACAAGGTACACTTTCATCAGATCAGGATCTACGACCTGACCAACAATGAATTCAAGATTATGTGCTGCTACAGGTATGCTTCAGGGGGTATAGTGCAGGGGACACCCATGCAGCAATGTCAACTTGGGCCTCACGAGGTGAAATGCACATGTAATAAGCTAAAATTGTATCATATCCCGTGCTTCCATGTCTTCGCCGCTTGCAGGGATATGGGTGGCAACGACGGATCAAAATACATATCATTGCACTTCACAATCGATGCATTGAGGAGCACATTGCTTGCAAAGATGTGTTCCTTCAACATCGAAAGTAGCTACAAAGCAATTGGGAGGCCTAAGTGGATACCTTATCCTCAAGCATCATGCATGGATCTTGGAAGGCCTAGAGCCACGTGACTGCAAGGTGACATGGATGCAGAAGATGCTGTTGACGCCTTAAGCAAGTGTAAAATTTGCAAACAATCTAGCCATGATAGGAGGACTTGCCCGACCCTGCAGTAAACTATCAGACCACTATGGCACTATATTTGATTAGATTTGTAGCAATTTAGTTTGTTTTATGAAGTTATTCACAGACATAGTTTGTACTCTAAATTGTTATTCACCTATTAGTTGTACTACCTATTTTGTAATATATTGTAAGGTACTGGCATAACAGACGATGTTTTTTTATTGAACTATGAAGTTTGAAGTCATTGTCATGGCTCATGGTGGTCTTCCTAAGCTTCTTCAACAGCAATACGATGATAATCATGGGGGGTGATGATTCTCACAAGGTAGGAGGTACCACAATTATATACGCTTTTAATTGCCATGATAATTTACTTATTGATAACATGTATTTGATACATTTGCAGTTGCTTCCGTTGCGTGCACGTAGTGTCCACGCGATTAAGGAGTTAGACCATCAATTTCACGAGCCATTCGCACTAGCAGGACTACTACTTTTTGCTCTTATGATAGCCGGAGCTCTCATGGCAGGCGGTAGTAGGACACCTCTCCGACCGATTGAGGCGGCACTACTCATAGGTCTTGTCGATTGGTGGCGTCCTGAGACACACACATTTCATTTTCCTTTTGGCGAGATGGCCGTAACATTGAGGGACGTGACCATGCTGACAGGGCTGATGATCAAGGGTGCCTCGTTAGTAGTTCCATACCCAGCAAAGGAGCGGTGAAATGGTTACATTGAGGGCAGGTAATTATTTGTTATGTAATGCACTTTAAATGCTTTAGTGCTATTCAAGCTTCATTGACCCTCTACATCTTGTAGGTTTGGTGTGCAATATGACATGAAGGATATTGAACTTTCTATGTCCTGGATTCATGGGCTACCACAGTCGATCCATACTCACCGGATGCGGACGATGTTATAGTTATACAACACTATAAGGTGTACATATACATCATGCTGGGAAGCATCGCATTCTACAACATGACAAACGATTATGTCATTTCTCAAATTTATGATTAGTGGGTCAGCTCGCGTCACGTCCTTATGAGCCAACATCTTACAGTTGAGGATCTGTTGTACTTGCTGCAACCTACAGAGGATTGTGTGCTGCAATCCAGCGGTAAAAGAAGAAGGGATCTGTTACAGGCTACATACACCTCTTACAACTATAGAGTTAGGAGTATCTCCCGGTTTGTCGGCTATAGGTGAGCAAGAGCTACTATCCAGTCCCCATCTCCGATGGCATTGCAAATGACATGAAACCTACAATGGGGTATCGGTCGATTCATGCTAGGTTGAGATGGAGTCAGCAACAAGATCGTGGTAGCTACTCCTGGATGATCAATGACCTGGTCGTCCTTAACGTTGATCTCGTGGAGTGAGATCCATGGCGTATGGCACGAGTGGCTGAAATTGCAACTGGAGGCTCATCGTATCCTCTTATTTGCGTGACTTCAGGTGTATGGATGATCAGATGCTTCTTGTTGTACATGAACAACTTTGAAGTATATTCTCTTAAACGTGCACAGAGGCAGTTCGGGTACCGACAAGTGGTGCCAGTATCTCCCCCACGAGACGCCGGATGGGCACACGAGTAAGTGTGTTATTGTACGTAGCATTAGTACCTTAGGTGATCCATGTTAAGAAATTATAATTATTTATGTCACGCATAGGAGGAGCGCATAGGGGAGCGAAGGCATGTAGGATTGGGCATTCGTGAATGCCGAGCACATACAGAGATGGACGGAGTCAACCCCGATGGATGTCGTCATTCCTGCTAGACAATATGACGATACCACGTACTAGGAGTATCTTTCATGGTACCATTCGTGCACGCGTGCCACCTTACTCAGCAGACTTGTAGAGCCAGCCCCCAGACCCTTCCCTGAGGATCGTGCCTACCTTCTTCATGTTGTGATAAGTGATGCGGTATTTCTAACGATTTTTATTGGTTAAACATCCATATTACTGACATGACCCCCATCTTGTACATACTGAAAAGGCATACGAGATACATACGTAGGCAAAGCAAGCTTATGAGAAAGCAAGCAGGTCATCAACATGGATGGATCAGAACCCTCTCAGGGACTACATGAGGATAGGAGGGTCCCGCTTGTTGTCCGCTATACGTGGTCTACGTGGTTGTGCCCCACATTAGAGGGGTACGACCAGCCAACTATGGACCTGTCCTATGACCCCCACGGTAGGCGCTCGTCTAGTGCCCATGGGGAACCTGTTCGGCACAGTCATGAGAGGCACCTTCGGCTATGGAGCATTGTGTGTCACGTTCCGATGTTGAGGCAGAGGAATGCACATAGGCTCTTGAGCCCGAGCAGTGTACACTGTGTTCACAGCCTCCATAGTGGATATAGCCTCCTCAGACTACGATGACACCTCCACCTACAGCATCGACTCATCAAGAGGCACGCAAGATTTTGACTAGGCTGCTACAATATAGGTCGTCAACTTCACCAAGCTCTTTAGTGGACAGTACCCCTACTATCCCGATGCACCTAGGGGTTCATAGTAGTACCAACAGGGTGAGCATTCGGCACACCGAATTCCATCAGCGAACATACTAGAGGCATTCAGACTTTCGCATGAGGATCCTTCATCATGGTACATGCAGAGCCGAGTTAGCGGGTCTGGATACATGTTCGGTGGGATCACATAGGGCAGGACGATGAAAATGATGAGCAAATGCACACGTGGTAGGGGCCAGCACATGCCGCTAGGATGAGGGTCACACACCTGCCAGACGCTTACACTCCTGAGGATTGTGTGCGGCGCCGGTGTCGTTGAGTAGCCAGTGCAGTTGTTCGGTGCACTTATACTTATTCATGACACATGTATTTTTCGCTTTATTATCGTAGTCATCTTGATTATGTCTTATGTACTATATTGTTAGTGTAATTACTTTTAATTTATTTAATATTTGTTAAATAATTATGACACATAACTTTATTTATTTAATACTTGTTTAATATTTCTTAAATAATTAGGGATTTGTGCTTTGGTGCAGAGCCACAATGTTGTGGTCAAGAATTAATAAACCTACGATAGGATCTCCAAGTACAGGCTTTCTAACGACACCTACAATGATTATATAGCACTTAATACATCATTGCAGATTATACATGAAGGGAAGGATGATCTCTTTAAGGAAAATAACCTAATCGAAGCAGTGTCCAAATTGCATGCAAGGCCCTTCTGTTCTGCGTTAACCACTCCGCTCCAATATGTAACCACCGATAACCTTAGGGTCCTCTTGCACGAGCAGCGTTAAAGGTATCTTAGGGTGTGTGAACTAGCTGACCATCCTTCTATGATAGGTTTCTAAAGGCAAAGAAGGATAGTGATGTTGTTTGACCAGTATGCATTGTACATTAAGTATCGTCATTTTCTATTTGGTCACTCTACTTATATTTTTTTCATTGATTTGAATACTTCTTTTTTGTGTTAGGCGTTTTCGAAAGACACATAGTTCATCAACAAAGACATACTAAATTTTTTGGTGATGTATATGCTCTTCGGTGGAGGTGTGTTGCCTGATTCGCGTAGAGGACGATGAAGATTAGCGAATCTAAATGGACATGGGCGCCCTTTACTATTCAACCAGAAAATGACGAGGACGATAAGTATGATGATTTCATACCACCAATACCTCGTCGTTCTAACAGCAATACAGAAGAAGGTTCAATGAACACTACAAGAGGACGTGCTCCTACCGTAATAGCTCAATATGACGACGACAACGACAATTTCATGTCACAGCGACCCCTCTCTCCGAACCCTCCATCTCCGGAGAGCACTATGACTCTAAAGATAATGATAAATTTACTAGCACTCATCCTTATAACTTTTTATTATCATCTTAAAGACGATGACCATCTTACCCAAAAGGACGTGGACTCGATGAATCTATAGAAACTTTGCCTGTCTGACGTCGGTGGCGCACCGACTTGTTATATCAGGGTTTACTCCTGGAATTATGGTGTCGGTCGCAACATTTCTACCAAATCAACGTTACTAACATTCATCCACCTTACCAACTTAGTCAAATCAGCCAGATGAATTGGTATCTGCGAACAAAGTTGACCTTTCCATTGGCGGTTTGCTTCATCATCTTCTTTTTTTTCTTTTTTTTTTGTTCACTGGTAAATCTGGGTTAAAACACGGTTGCAACTTGGTCATGATCAGTGCCGCACTGAACTATAGCCAAAACATTTATGGGAGAAATTGGAACCCTATCAAACGGTTCCTAAACTATAGGTGCGTTTGACAGTCAAAAATGTTTCTGATTCTAGCCAAAATTGATGAAATCCCTATCAAGCGATGCTTTTATAAAATGATTTGAATCCGATATAGGAGAAATATTTCTCTTTTTTACGCTTCAAGGGAGAAACAAGCAAAAGATAGTTCTCCTATTTTCTGAATCAATTTATTCTCAATTACGACTGTCATCCTGCCTCCAGAATCAGAATTCATGCAAGATAAATATTTTCATTCCATATAAAAGCTAGAACCGAATTTTTTACAGAAGAAGCCATACCCTTACCAAACGAGCCCGTATCATTACGGTGCTAATTATTTATTGTATGATTAGTAAACTCGCACGTGCTGCACACCGTACGAACAAACGAGAACCTGCAGCCGGGCAATACGATATATTTCATAGTGGCTTGGTGGGGGTGCAACATGCTTCCCATGAAATGGAACCTGGGGCAGTGCAAATGCAAATGCAAATACAAAATGACCAGAGTGCCCACCAAATTCAAACTAGTTTGCAGGACGGACACAGTAGCAGCTAAGGATGATTACGGTGCTCACTAATAGCTGCAACCTCCATGACAGGATTAGTAAACTCGCGCTGCAGGCCACAAGAAGAAAGGAGAACATGCACCCTGCTCACAGTTTGTCATTTTACAATTGGCTTCTTTTCTCTTCCAGATGGAGGGACACTCTGATTCTTAAGCATGTGAAGGGACACTCCCAACAATTCTTGTACCCCAACAACACTCAGTAAATAATACTACCTCAGTTCAAGAATGTAAGACAAAATTTATTTCAAAAAAGTCAAACTTCAATTAGTAAAATTATATACATGTTTAGTATACAATATATTTATATTTCAAAGTACTTTTAATATGATATTTTTCAAAACAAAAAACGTCTTATATTCTTGAAATCAGATACATCTAAACCCATGATGCCATGGAAAATTCTAGTTGCAATCTAGAAGTAACTCAAATTCAGATGGAGACCATGATGATTTCTGTAGTAGAAGAACCTGACAATAGTATGTAATCAAGATCAGCTGACAGAGTAGCAATAAAGACACCAAAGTTCTCCAAGAATCCGGATAAATATCATAATAATAGAATAGCAGTAAGTAGCTGTGATGGAAAAGGAATAATTAAGTAGGATACATTTCTTGATCTAGAAACTTATCGCTTGACTCTCCACTGAAGCTTAACTGAAGAACTCAAGCTTAATTCCCTCTATACATCCCACACCAGGGTGCACACCAACCAATCCTTCTCATCATCTTAACCTGTCTCTCTCAAGCTGTTTATTATTCACAACCCAATTAGCAATCAATCCAAGCTCAAATTGTTCCTTCCATCCAAACTCCCCCCATCACCTACCTCCAATCCTTTTCACCATCACTATGACGCAAACAGACGCGAAAAACAGAGACCGACCAGTGAGAAAGCAAGAGGGATATATGCACCTTATAATCTTCTATATGCCGGTAGCTATCAATCAAGAACACTACTAATCTAAGCACAACGATGACTGACCACGTCCAATTGCGACGGTGAACTCAGCTGTCTCCCTCCAGCGAGGCGGCGAGGTAAGGTGGAAGTGACAATGCTTCTGCGGTGAAAGAATCATCAGTAAAGAGGAGGCGGCGGCGGCGACGCGTATGGCATGGGGTACACCGGTGGCAAGGGACCAGGGTATGCTGGCGGCGGCGGCGGCAATGGGACAAAGGGTTTGCAACGGAACGCGGCGCAGTCGACGGGCGGGTGCGAGTAGAACGCGGCGCACTGCTGCGGTGTGCGCTGTGCGGGGCGGTTGGGCAGGCAGTTCCTCCTGTCGCCGTCCGGCGGGACGACGCGCTCGCAGTACGGCGGCTCGCCGGTGAAGAAGTTGTAGGATATGGTGAGGTTCTTGAGCCGCGGGAGGGCGCAGACAGCCTGCGGGACGGCCCCGGAGAGGAGGTTGTGCGCGACGTCGAGCTGCTCCACCTTCCGCATCCCGGCAACCTCCGGTGGAAGCGGCCCGGCGAGCGAGTTGAAGCTGACATCGAAGACGGTGACCTCCCGGAGCATCCCGACCTCCGGCGGCACGCAGGAGTCAAGGCCGTTGTTGATGAGGAGGATCTCGTTGAGCGTCCCGGACATGTTCCCGAGGCTCGCGGGGAGGCAGCCGCCGAAGCTGTTGTCGGCGAGCACGATGACGGAGGCTGGCGAGTTGCCTAAGTTTTCGGGGAGCGGTGAGCGGAGGCGGTTGCGGTTGAGGAAGATGGCGTCGAGCGGGCGGTCGAAGAGCTCCCGCGGGATGGCGCCCTCGAAGTCGTTGAAGCGGAGGTCGAGGAACCGGAGCGCCGGCAGGTGGAGCACGACGGCGGGGAACGCGCCGACAAGGCGGTTGTTGCTGAGGTCGAGCTCGTGGAGGAGGCGGAGCCGGCGGAGCGTGGCCGGAACGAGACCGCAGAAGCGGTTGGAGTTGAGGTGGAGCAGCGCGAGGTCGGTGAGGAGGCCGAGCTCCGAAGGGAGGTACCCCGCGATGTCGCCGTGGTTGAGGTCGACGCCTGCGACGGTGAGCTCCCCGGCGCCCGGCTCCCCCGACGGCAGCGGCGCGCAGAAGACGCCGGCGTAGTTGCAGACCCCCGGGCCCACCCAGTCGGCGGTGAGGTTCCTGGGGTCGGAGAAGATGGCGCGCTGCTTCCACGTCTGCAGGGCGACGTACGCGTCCCGCAGCCGCTGGCTCGGGAACCGCCACGCCGGGTCCACCTCCACCGCCGCCTCGTACCCCGCCACTGCCCCGCCGGCAACGGCGAGGCAGCAGAGGAGAAACAACACTGCCGCCTTTCTCATCATCTCACCATACCACCAAACCAACGCAAAGGAACCTCTCTTGTTGTTCCGAGAAGAAAGCGAGCGAATTTCGACCAGCAAACGGGCTACTCAGTGCAATGCGGAGGGATTATGGCGGCCAACTCCACAAGAAACAAAATTTACAGGATCAGCGAAAGATCTCCTTCTATATAAAGACACGTATCTTTTTTCCTTTTCTTCTCTTCAGACTAAAGATATATATTTGAATCAGAATTTTATAAAAATCTTGTAGAATTTGCTAGAATTTGTTTAGGAGGAGTGAGTTCTTAGAGTGGGGAGAGGAGGACAGCTGTGTCACAGCTCAGAGGGGGTGGGTGGGCAGGGGGTGCTGCGGCGGAGGAAGATTTATGGCGCGGGAGTAATGCATGGGGCCCGCCGCGTCTGCCTCCGGATTATGGTACGGTAATTATGGCGGCGATGGCGCGGGTTCACTCTTTTCTTTTTCATTGCAAGTAAATCACGCGGGTCCACGCTCCACTGCACATGTACACTACATTAGCTCTTTTTAGCCCATTAACAATAACAGATGCTTATGACTAGTGCTAAGATGGTAAACGTTTATATAAAAATTATAATTTTTAATATAAATAAAAATTATATATATACTTTGATATAGTTAGCTATCTTGTTAGTATTAATATAAATAATGATACTTAAGTAAGCAGCTTATTCTTTATCTAAATACTTGTGCTATGCAGTTGAGAAAAAACTCTAAGCACTTCTTACCAGCTCACGAGCCAATTTAGGAGGAAAGTTGGACTTTCTTTTTTGGTACAACGGAATTTTGTTGATATTGTTTGGAATGCTGATAGGGACTTAGGGAGTTTTTCGATGACCGGAGGAAGCAGATTGTTTATTGTGGAATATATGTTCCATTATAGCTTTAGCTTTAATTTTGGTCGAAAAGGACTAGCTATATGTCGTATAGCACCAACTAAAAACTTTTCTTAGTTCTAGCAGTTTTTTTCTCAGGGTTGGATGTGTTTAAGATGTATGGCTGGCGGCATGTATCGTGTCAGATCAAGCGTGACCATAATTGAGGTGAATGCCAAGCTTGATTATATAAGTTGATTTCAATTCTAAAAGGCAATGGGCGTCATTTCACACACACTAGGAGAAGCAAGCGGGCTAAGAACGGGGCTTGTGGCAACTCCGGTGACAGCATAGGATCAGTGGCGGCGCTAAGAAGTAAATAAAAAAAGACTCATTTACAAATGCTAACACATCAGATCATAAGATTTTCAACCATATACTAATAAAAACTAGACTAATATAGGTACCAAAGGTGCCCACTAGGATAAGAGAATGATCACCTCTTACCCTGCTGGATCAATCCCTGCATAGAATACGTGGTCTATATTCTAGGTGGTGGTACAAGGAGGCGATGTTGATGGTATTGGGATCAAGGGATGAGAAAATAGCTCTAGAAATTATACGCATGCAGATTAGTTACTCCATATAGTTAAAAAAATACTAGTAGAAAAACTAACACACTTTAGTGAGAGAAAAATGAACTTTCCGAAAACCACAGGCAAGGAAAGAGGAGAACGAAGCGGGAGAGGAAAGAACATTTGCGCACAAGTGTGCAAGGCACTAGTTTGTGCGGAAGGCACGGGCGAGTGCTCGACCGTGCCATCAACTTGCATTGAGCTTATGATGGCTATTGACGCCCATGATTGACCATAGCTTCCTAAACCCGGAATGATCACATGCCACATTGCGTGTGCGCAAACTGAGAGAGAGAGAGAGAGAGAGAGAGAGAGAGAGAGAGAGAGAGAGAGAGAGAGAGAGAGATAAATGAAATGAAATCGAGGTCATGAAACCTGGAGACTTTGCTTGTCCTTTTAACGATTTATTGTCAAAAGATCACAAGAGTCCAGGCGCACTCGCCGAGGAGTCAATAAAACCATTTGTCCACCCTCTGCAGTCTGCCCTCTTGCCCAAGCTTAACCATTTTATTTTGCCTGTACCCTCTTATTTATGGCCACTAAACACCAAACGCACAAGCAGACAAATCAAATTAACTACGAGAAATCATCGCGAATTTCCGTGCTACGAGCATTCACCAACCAGTTCTGTACCTCGCGAATTTCCCAGCCTTTTTCGTCTCTTTTTTCCTTTCTTTTTTATTTTTTCTTTAAAAAAACAAGCAAGTTCCCTTCTTTGTTTTCCACCTTGGAAGCAAAGCGACATGTGTAGTGACAGAAAAAAAAAATATGGTTTCTTGTACTGGGACTGACAGTCGTGTGCTAGTCACAGGCTCAGAGGAATTTAAGGATCCGATCGTCACATTTAATTATATTATTGATTAGCATATCCCAGTACTACTATACAGGAGTATATGTTGGTCGTTAATAATTCACATGGTTAAATAAATAAACCTGTGCAATGCAAACCCCCACATGCTCTTCCTATTGCCTAAACGATTCAGCACTGATCGAAATATAAAGGAATAGTATAGTTGTTTAGGAACACGTGTGCTGGTTTGTGTAGCTAGATTGTGACTCCCATAGAACACTGTCCCAGTATTTAATGGGAATTGGAACAGGATAAATTAAATCTGTGGAATGGAAATCTGTGTCGGTTTGGGACAATTTGGTAAAAAGTTGCATTCAAATTTTGTCGGTGAAGCACTGCTGAGGCCATGCGTGTTTCCTCTAAAGTTGAATCATGTGTCACTCATTGGCGGCCAAGCAAAACAGTACAATGGGAGCACTGTTTTTGTTTGAGTAATGGCATCATCAGTTGAAATCATTTTCAAGCATTTTATTTATAAGCATCTTCTGCAAATTTTATTATCTCTTGTTAATCACCATATTCACTCTCTGTCTTTTTTTTCCTTAAACGAATCAATAAGAGAGCTGCTTTTATATTGATAAGAAGAACAACTCGATAAACCAACAAACTGTACAACACGACTAATTAGAAAAAACTGAGCTCAAAATCACAACCCGCAACTAATGACTTATTTTTGTGGTGGAGACCGGAGCCCAATTGCAGTTCTAGTTTAGAAATAGAATACCTGTAGAATCGATTACACTCTAATAAGACAATTACAGGGGATGAGTGACTACGAAAATCAAATTTAAAGATTAACTCACTCCAAATCGAAAAATGATTTAAACATGTTATTCCACTCGAGACCGATTATACATGCTCTAGTATAAACAAAGAAGAGTAAGATCCGTAAGTCTGATTTCCTCAAATTTGGTCAGTAGAAACTAGATTCAAATATGAAACTAATCCAATAAAAATTAGGTCAATCGGATATGTGGACTAAGAATTATGCCTACTCAAAGCAGACTGTATCAACTGGAATTAAGTAGGTCGAAACCTAGTCGAGTTGACCAAAAATCTACTTGAGATCAAATCAAAGCCACTCGAAATTTTCTCAGATCAATCACTAGATATTCTAATAAGGTTTTGGATGGATTAAACCAAGATGAAAATTTGTTAAAAACATGAAACTAATCGAAAACCAAAATCAAGCACGCAGAATATAGAATAGAGAGAAAATACCGATTCAGCAACTCATCAACTTACGAAACTTGATTTTCATTGCATAGATGAGTTTACAAGATACCTCTCCAAAACATCCAACAAAGATTTTCACGAAATCCCAAAATAGTATTACGTTGTCTACCTAATACAACAGATATATCTATTTATTGGATAGCCACGAGCATAAATGTGACCAAATGGAACTACAACTCCAAGTCATATTCAACTTGATCTCTATCCTCCTCTAATCACAAGAGGATAAACAACTTTCGCTAATTAAACTAATTAGTCAACAACTCTCACGTAATCATATGCATGCAACATCACACATGCATACATGCATGTATGTAACTCACTCAGAGTCCATCTCTCACACTAACTCTTGTCTCAAACCCAGCCACCACATGACTCCCTCGTGCCTGCTCTGACTCGAACACAAATTAATATTCACGTTCTCTCACGATCAGATTGCCTCCTACATCCATCGCGAAATCTTGTCTCCATATGCATTGTTCTCGCAGCTCGAACGTCCTGCATGGTATCCTCCATTACCACAACCTAAATTCCTTCTGAACCTAGTCGTCGAACCTCAGTGTCCCTTAACTCAGTTTGTCGATCTGTCATCGACCACATTCGCCTTCGAGCAACATTTGCACATGAATCAAACAACAAACGGGTACGAGCATAAGTCCTTTTCGACTTGATTCAAAATCAGTTCACATAACACTACTCACACGAGTATATTGCATCATCTCTACGCTAACACCAGCGTATAAACATATCTAAGCGGTATCTTAGCAACTCATGAACATATCCTAATGTCATTATACTAAATCACTTTAATCTATCAATTTTATTATTCAAACTAAATTTTCATCTTATGACCTCACAATACGAGTTTCCCATAACCAGACTCCTCTAGTTAGCTACCTAGCTTACATGTATCTCCTTTTCAACATCAAAAAACCTTTTAGTTTTCTTTTTTTTTTTGAACCAAGTGAAAAAAGAACCCTTTTTGTTTGCACCCACTCACTTGCTAGGCTATACATAAATACAACTGCTAGCTAACCTCGTCGCATCTGCCTATGTACATCTCTCCTTTTTCTATGGGAGCCTATATATTTATCTCTTAGGCGAGCAGAAGAAATCTTACCAAGAATTAGTTGTATGCACAATTCACAATTGTCTGTATATCCTGTTGAACGGAGCTAGGCGTATTTCTCACAATAAATATATGCATGCTTCCAAAACTCCAGTCAGGAGGCAACCTTTCCTACAGCTAGTTCGTTGCATGCAGCTGGAGGGCATGAAAGATGCGTCGTACGTGTACACATGCGATGCACTGATGAGACTGAGGGCGAAAAGGAGTGGAGGATACGAGTACGACAACCAGTGGTCGAGACCTTGTGCCATTCTACACGATAGTGACCTTGCACATTATGCGTGTCGTCTGCAATCCGCGTTTGTTGCAATTTAGGTTCCGTTTAGAGCGTGCAATGTAGGAATTAAAAGTTCTTGTAAAATTCTTGCCTTCTAGATTCAAGGGTGAGCAACGTAATGGCTGCTAGGGTGCTCCACGATTTTGAATATTGTCAACTTGACTAAAGGAGGCAACCTTAGCTAAAGCGTTCAATTTTGACCAAACAGCAAAAGGAAAAGACATCAGGTTTTAGAGCCACAAGGTCAAACGTAATCTATCACATATATTAAAGGGCTAAGATGTGAAGCGACTCTCAGGGCTAAATACATATATGTATATGGGTACATAAATAAATGTGTATATGTATATATATACATATATGTATATATACTTATATTTGTATATATGTATACATATACATATACATATACATATACGTATATGTATGTGTACTTAAGCATAATTTTTTTGAAATTCTAGAAAATAGCTAAAGTAATAATAGTTATATTGATAAATTGGCAGAAATAATCTAAAATATATAGGAAAATATTTAAAACTCAACAAAATCTGAAACAAATTTAGTTAGGTTTATATTACTGTCATCTACATGTTAATATTATGTATATGTATGAAAGTACCACTATTTTTCTTATAATTAAATAAATATGTTAAATATTGATAAATTCATAAATAATTATTGAGATATCTAAAATTGGTGAACTCAATTTTTTAATTTTCTTTTGTCATGTTCTGTGCAATAAAAAATGAGCGTAGTGTAGGCGCACCAATCCACCTGTTTTACCGGGTTTTAAAAATTTTCCCCTCCAAACGCTAGTACCTCGTTGGTAGTCTAGCTACCAATGCTGTTGCAAGTAGAACTGGGACTTGAGCGGTGTCATTCTTGGGTCACCCACGGCATGAGTTTTGGCATGGCCTAAAACATGGCATGACATGAAATATTTTGGATCGGGTCAGCACGGCACGAACACGAGGGGCGTGCTATGCCTAGGACCTTAGCACGATGGGTATGCCGGCACGACATGATAGCTTGGGCTGTGTACGTACCGGCATGGCATGAAAAGGACATGACACAATCTACATGATCATTTTTCTGTGTTTATCCTTTAATATTTCTGATACAAAATATGATACACTAATAGAGATATGTGAACATAAGAGACACAAGTGTGAGATAGTAAGAGATAGATATGTAAGAATTGTCGAGTGATATGAAGTATGTGTGAGTATGAGAGATATAAGTGTGAGATGATAAAAAATAAATATATAAGTTTTGTCTAAGTAATATAGAGTAGAGTTGTGCCGAGCTGGCGCGACACAATAAACGTGTTAAAAGCCGTGCTTGAATCTTTTTGAGATTAACTCGTACCAACACAGTATGACATGATTAACCGATTGTACCTAATGAGCATGATATAATGTGGTACTGAGACATGACGGGACCATACCTTGTCATACGGGCACGGTAAGTCCCAGCACTAGTTGCAAGCTACAAACAGAAAGAGCAGAGAGGCATCAGCAGCCGCTACACGTGTTGGTGCCACCATCTATGGCCCGGCATGATGCCTTTGCCGTTGTCAAGCAGGGCCTGTACGTACTTGGGCTGTTCGATCGTTGGGATACGACTGATTACCGGATCTTGGACATTTTTTATTTTATATTTTTTAAATAAAAAATTACAGATATATTGGTCCGTTTTCAGGGCCTGTACGTGTTTGGGCTGTTCGTTGGGGTACGACTGATTACCGGATCTTGGATTTTTAATATATATTTTTAAAATCCAAAAATTATAAATATGTGGGTCCATTTTGAAATTTTGCAATTCTATACCCTCGTTGTCCGTTATCTGTCACCGTTCTAACGGACAACAGGTCTACAACGTTTGGGCCTCGGTACATGTCGGCCGTTGGACAATGAATGGGCAACAACTACATGCCGTCCTTTCAATGGGCGATATGTAGTTAAATCTATTTAATTTTTAAATAAAATTAGGAATGATTATGAAACACAAATTTCTAAATTTTTTAAAATTATTGTGAATCCATTCTAGAGATATTTTTAAAGTGGATTAATCGGATAAGGAGAGTAGAAGCTAGCAATTTGATTTGCAAAGGTAAACGTAGATTCTACTGTGTGGACTGGGAACCGAACGATTGCTTAGAGTCCTCTATCGCGATGCTGACGGAGGACGAAAGCTGGAAAAATAAACTGGATGTAGGATACTAACATAATAGAATAAGATGTCAACAATATCTGATAGAAGCAACACAATCACTAAAATACTCCCTAAACCCTAAATGCATCCCCGCTTCGGGATGATCCCCTATGCTCATATGGTCTTGGTGCCCTATGGCCCCATGCTTCCACATGGTCTGCTAAGTACGTGAACAAGTTCGATGAGACCACTGTCTGTGAAGGCCAACCATTAGGAGCTGGCATTGCGTACTCCTCCTATGTTTGTTGCATGCCTACGGGAGGAGCGCCACCTAACTGGAAGACCCCCATCTCATCATGCATATGACTCGGACCGAGGAAGGTGTTAAAGTTAGCTGCGTAGTGCGTGGTACCTTCTTTGATGATCTGCTCCAGGTACTCTATCATTGCTTGTATGTCATTGAAATCATCGAGCTCTGCATGTGGTTTATGGAGCAAAACATGTTAGCACTAATTGTGAATGTGAAATTTATGAAGTACATAATATATTCTTGACAGAGGTACCTAGCTCTCTGGTAGGGGCGTGAGATGAACACACACCGACATCTGTGTAAGACAACTTGGAGGAGCTGCCATCATAGTGCTCATCGACACCAGTGTAAGAGTGCCTGGAGGAACTACAGTTGTGCTCAGTGGACGTCAGACGTAGGGGTAGGTGAGGCCAATCCATGAACATCGCTAAGGGGTGAGGACTCATTGCAGTGGCCATCTTCGTGGCCGAGGGGGAGGAGGAGGCCGAACAAGAGGCGTCTGAGCCGGTCAAGCAGCTGGGGGTCGATGAGCAATATTCGGAGTGGACCTACAAGTGAACATCTTCATGATCTTTTACGCCTTCTTGTAGATCATGTGGAACACCCACGTATCTCGGAGGTAGGGACATATATCCCATGGTCTAATAGCTGGATATTAGTACCGGTCTCTACCCCTACCTGCTGCATGAGGTCCCTCTACGAACAAATGTTATGTAGGTTGACACAAGTGCTTTGTAAGTTAAATTTAGGGTACAACTATTGTTGGTATTGAAGAAGTGTACCACAAACGACCGTGCCTGGTCCCTGTGCACCGAGTATGTGTCCTGCACGTGTTCTGCATGAGTCGACACCTTGAACAATGTGTACATGACCCGAGTTTGCATCCAAGGCAGAAACCAGGCCAGGTATTCCGTGAATGCCTTGTCAAAGTGTAACCAATCCTCTTCAGCGATGTCCTCTAGCACATCGTCCCAAAGCTCTATCCGCAGTTGAATACATGGCACCCACATGGTAGTTGCAGACGTACCCTTTCACAAGAACTTGCAAGAGAAATTATTACATGAGGTATGGTCCGTGAATGAATATTGAAAACAATTAATCGAAAATTTTACCTATGCATGTGAGCAGCCATGATCCGGAGGGGGGTAGGGGGAATTGCTGGTACTGACCAAATTGGTGCATTACCTAATGCGGCACATAATCCTCAATGAAGATGTTGAAGATGACAGCCTTCCTTATCAGCCAATAGTCCTTGTCCCACACGCGCGCAATGAAGATAGTCCCAAGGGGGCACATCTTAGTACATCCTCATAGGAGTACGGTGTCCACCTCACATCGTTGACCAAGAGGTCGTCGAACTAGGCTACGATGTCTGAGTATGCCATGTACATCTGTGCACTGGCCCATGTCGGCTACATGGAGAAAAATCATTGGACAAACAAATTAATGGAATCAACATAAGGAATGCATTAGATCTTACTCGTCATTAGCACCACAATAAACCCATGATAGATCCATCCTCGCCATCATGCGCAATGTCATGGGGGCATCATCTAATATCAGTCAGCCAATAGCGAACCACTCGTACGACCATAGCTCGAGAAGTACCAGACATCAGGAGTAGATGGTGCCCAAATCTCTAAATCTAACTTTGTGCATGCCTTACATAGACCCCTGTTGGTCATGGCAATCACAGCGGAAGCCCAACTATACTATGGGGCCTCCCCCAGTCCTGTGTACGCTATATTCATGGCATTACTGGGTCAAGCTCTCGGAGGATGAGTTGTCGTGGGAAGCGTTGAACATGATCCATCCTAACAGCCACAACAAGGAGGCCTCCAAGTGCATAGAAATGATGTCATCACCCGCCATGGGTTGATGTAATCCACTGGTCAGTTAGAAATTGAAAAACATTAAGCATGTAAAGGCAGAACATTAAGCAAGTAAAGAAAAATATGTTAGGCAAAGTGCCACAAACTGGAGTAGCCACCCCTTTGTAGGTCCGTACGTCCCTAACCCAGGTAACATCTTGTACACGTGGGCGCTATCCCTCTGCACAACAACACCGAACTGTGCTAGGATGTCATCGTGCTAGGTGGGACCTATGTCCCTCTCACCCACTGCTTGGCCCGCGTAGGGTAGGCCAAGTAGGAGAGAGACATCCTCAAGTGTAGGCACCATCTTCCAGCACAGGAGATGGAACGTGTGCGTCTTCAGCCTCCACCTATCCACAAGCACAGCGAACAAGGTCCGATTGAAACTGAATCGTCACGTGGACTCTACTAGCCCGAGCCCCGTGTCCGCCTCCACACAAGACTTCACAAATAACATAAGTATGTGAAGGGAATGTATTGCAAACCTAGGGATCCAACACTCGTCCAACCTCATGAGCTCGTTCGGAACCACTGTCAGTTTGTTCCTTTAAGATCCTTCGTTGCTCATTGATCAATTCAAGAAGTTCTTTTAGGAGAGAGAATCCTCACCAAATTTATCATCACTTACATCATTTTTTATACATTTAACCATAAGGCACTTGTGAGATGATGGCTTGCATGATGACGACTTACGTGATGATGACATTGAGGAAGAGCTCCTCTTGAAGGAGTGGATGGTGAGGCTCTCATCGCTTGAATCTTTATCTTCACTCACCAATCTTCTTATGCTTACAAATACTTTGCATCTTCCCTTTGTCTCTCTGTTCTTTATCTTGGTTTTCTTCTCCTTCTTGATATGATCAATTATGTTGACCATGTCTTCAATGAAGATTGGATAATCA
The DNA here is from genome assembly GCF_958298935.1 of Phragmites australis. Classification (NCBI taxonomy): domain Eukaryota; kingdom Viridiplantae; phylum Streptophyta; class Magnoliopsida; order Poales; family Poaceae; genus Phragmites; species Phragmites australis. The sequence goes on from NC_084929.1 coordinate 6,451,796, forward strand.
ATCTTGGCGCTAGTTCTCTTCATGTTCTTCTCCACTTATGAGATGAGTTTGGCGATCTTAGGATTCATCTCTTCATCACTTGAAGTGTTTTGCTCATCATCTTCATAGCTCTCTTCATCTTCATCTCTATCATCTTCATCACTTGAACTTGACTCTTGCTCTTACCTCATCATCTTCTCTTTCATATGTGAACATGGAGCTTGTTTACTTATGAGAGCAAGGTTCTTGACGTCGGATGAGGAACAATCTTTCATCACCATGTTCATTGTCATTTCATAGGTGGTGATCTTAACGATTACTTGGCTTGGAGTCGTTTTCTTGATGTCACTCTTGTCGTAGATGATGAAGACTATTAACTTATGCTTTGGAAGAAGAGCTTGAAGTATTCATCTCACCACTTGATCTTCTTTAATTAGCATCAAACCTAGCTCATTGATCTCATTGACAAGAATATTCAAACATAAGTACATGTCATTAGCACTTTCATGGACAAGTTCTTTGATACTATTGAGCTTAGAGACTAGCACATGATATTTTTCATTACGCACATCCTTTATACCTTAATATATTTCAATCAGACTAGTCCAAATATCATGTACATTAGTGAAAAAATAAACACGATTAAATGCATCAACATTTAATGTCAATGCATCGCATTGTCTCTCCTTGTTTATGAGACGTGGCTTCATTCCATCATCAGTGACTCTTCAAACATTTAAACCTTTGGCTTGCAAATAACAAATCATAAGAATTTTCCATGGAGAAAATTAGTGCCGTCAAAATGTGGAGTGCTATGGGTATCCATCCCAATCCCGGACGTCACAACTCTAGGCGGTTAAACCTTATCAAGAGCACAAGGCTCTGATACTAATTGTAGGGATCGGTGATGTCCAAAGAGGGTGTGAATTAGGACATTTAAAACTAATTGGCTCAAAAACTTTACAAGATAAACCTATATCAATTTCTATCTAAATATTCTCTAGATTTATCTAATGTGTCTACTCTACCGTTCAAAAAAGATTACAACCTATCTAGAAAGGTAAATTGTAAGTATGTAAATACAAAAACGTAAATAAGGTAGAGAGAGCAAACTCAGCATAAGGAATTCTTATCTTGTGGTATCGATGGCATAAACGCCACCTATAGTCCACGTTGGAGCAGCCACCTAGGCTATAGCCCCCGGATGGCACCCGGTCATGGACTTTGAGCCACCTAGGCCTCAAGTAGGTTGAGCCACCAACGCAAAGCCTCACCACAAGCCTCTCTTCCGATCACTTGCCACCGTCTTTATTTCGGAGCTTGAGCCACCAAGGCAAGGGTCTCCGCGTCCCCATACAAGAGTTTTGTCGTTGCTCCACACCAAGTTAGAGAATCAACAAGCTTGAGCCACCAAAGGCCAAGGGAATGACGAGCCACCAAGACTCCAATGCGCTGGCGTACCACTTGGTACACTCTAGGATCACTCCTTGATCCACTCTCTAGGCAGCAACACCTAGCAATAACTCTCTCTAGGCCTTTTAGCACTAATCACTCTCTAATCTTATGCTTAATTACCTTAGATGATCACTTTAAGCACATTGGTGGCTTGGATATCTTTTCAAGTGTATGTGGGGTTCTCTGGACTCCAACACCTTCAAATGACCGAGTGGAGTAGTATTTATAGCCTCAACCCCACAGACTAGCTGTTGCCCCCAACGGCTCAACTTTATTGTATACGCTCGATGATCCGGTGTAAACAGCATTATACTCACTGGACCATCCGGTGTGTACATCCTTTACAAACTTGTTGTTGGAACCACACTTAAATCCTATGTGAACATCGGATGTTCCAGTGTGTTCACTAGCGCTATTGCTGGACCATCCAGCATGTACACTGCTTCTGCCAACTGAGCCACTTTCTTCTTTGCACAAAATGCTCCGACGTGTATATCATTAGTGCGCTGGACCATCCGACAAGTATATCATCGGTGCCCCGGACCATCCGACGTGTTAATCTCCACTCTTCAACACTTGCAACCTTCTTTGCAAGAAATACTCTGATGTATTCAAATCCATATCACCGGACCATCCAGCGTGCTTCAGCTTTTCTCCCCATTGTCAAAAACACTCCAGTGTGTACTGGCTTCATGCGCTGGATCTTCCAGCGTGTACAATGGCCATGAGCTGAAATGCTTCGGCGTGTACAATCTCCTCTGCAGTGGACCTTCTGGTGTGTACAATTGCTCTATGACTTCTCCAATTTGATCAAATTTCGTCCCGTCTTCAGTGGCTTCTTCATGTATTGCATTCATGAGACCTACTAAAGCATATACTTGATAAACATATTAATCTTATTGACTATGTTGTCATTAATCACCAAAATCACATATATACCCAAAATATAGTTGCTATAATCTCCCCAAGGGCATATTTTCTACACGCTCCCAGGTTACAAGCTTCGTCAGTTGATCCGTCCACTGAACGGCGTTACAGGATCTTCGCCGACTCTGGTGGTGGGGCGTCTTCGTTCACCAGTTTTGGCAGTGTGGCTTGACTTGTCACTGCATGTGGCCAGGTATGGTGCAGCTGCGGCACATGCATGGCTGGGTGGATGTTGCTGGACACAGGTAGTTGGAGTTTGTAGGCCACTGTGCCAATCCGCTGAAGAACCTAAAATGGACCATAGTAACAAAAGGCCAATTTGTGGTTAGAGCGGTCAGTCACCGTATATTGACTATATGGTTGCAACTTCATGTAAACCCAATCTCCTTCCTCAAAGGTGCGCTTTGAGTGATGCTGATCGAACCGGTGCTTCATTCTTTGACGAGCGCACATTAGATGTTGGCGCAACAAATTTGTGTGAACCTGATGTTCCTTTGCCCAATCGGCTAAGTCAAGAACAGCACACACTGAATAATCAATCACTCCAAAGTGTCTTGGGCTATGAACATATAGAGCTTCAAATGGAGAGCACCCGAGCACCGAATGATGTGAGGTATTGTACCAGAACTCCGCCAGAGCCAGCCATGAGTGCCATTTGGTGGGACAATAGTGCACGAAACACCGAACATAAGCCTCGAGATATTGGTTAACGCGTTTAGTCTACCCGTCCATTTGCAGATGATAAGCTGAACTCATACTCAATTGAGTGCCAGCTGCCTTGAATAATTCTTTCCATAATGCACTTGTGGAAATCCGATCACGATCAAAATTTGAAGTCTATGACAGACCATGTAGTTTGTAGACTCAATTCAAGTAAGGATGAGATAATGGCATAAAATGAGCATATCGTATCAATTTGTCTACCACAAGAAAAATGCTGTTGTAACCAGCAGATCGAGCCAGTCCTTCTATGAAATTAAAAGAAACAATTTGCCAAGCTTGATGAGGCACTCATAAGGGCTACAACAGATCGGGATAACGTACATGTATAGGTTTGGTGACGGCAGACTGCAATTTCCGACAAATTCAATGACTTCCTTCTTCAGTCCTGGCCAAGCAAACATCTTTCGATCTCGACTCTAGGTCACCTGAAATCCAGAGTATCCTCCTAGCACACTTGCATGCAGAGCTCACAAGATCACTTGTTGCATTGCTTGATTAGAGCCCACCCAAATGCGGCCTTTGTAACTAATCACACCATCTTGTAAAGTGAAGTTTGGCGCTTACGAAGGATTCAGGCTAAGCTTTGTTATAAGCTCTTAAGCGGTGGCATCTGAGTTGTAGCTGGTTGTAATGTATGTAATCCAAGCAGGAACACATGAAGACATCGCTTTCGCTCATTCAGTGTTTCCACATCGAGAAAGGGCATCTGCAGCTGTGTTCTCGAGGCATTTCTTATACATCAACTTATACTGCAATCCTTGCAATTTTGTCATGACTTTTGTTGCCAGGGTGTGGACAATTGTTGATCCTGCAAGTGAATGAGGCTACATTGATTAGTGCGTATGATGAACTCACCATGTTGTAGATATGCCCGCTAATGCTCCACCGCTAGCAGTATGGCAAGGCTCTCCTTCTCATAAGCAGACAAAAATTGGTTCTTTGGGCCCAAAGCATTGCTCAGGTAAGCCAGTGGATGATTGTTTTGCATCAAGACCGCCCCAATCCCTCTCTAAGATGCATCCATTTCAACAACAAACTCCTTACTGAAGTCATGTAAGGCAAGAACAGGAGCTGAAATCAGAGCCTGCTTCAGTGTGGTGAACGCCTCCTCTTTGACCAATGTCCAACATAAGATGGAGTTCTTGTGGGGCAAATTGGTCAATGGGCGACTGAAAATCGTAAAATTCCAGACAAATTTATGGTAATAGCCGGCCGAGCCCAAGAACTTGCGCACATCCTTGACAGATGTTGTTCGCAGCCATCGACAAACGGTGTCGATATTCTTCCCATCTGTTGTCACGCCCGTAACACTGATTACATGGCCGAGGTACACCAATTGGCATTTTGTGAAGGTGCATTTAGATCTCTTGCACAATTGGTGTTGTACAAATTGTGCGAAGATTGTTGTCGAACAAGATCTGGAAATTGGTGTTGTACAAATTGGTGTGGTACACGAGTATATCATCGATGAAGACCAAGAATCCCTTGCACAATAAAGGCTTCAGAAAGGTGTTCATGGCATTTTGGAAAGTTGCCAGTGCGCCTGTGAGACGATACACCATCACGCGAAACTCGTAGTGGCTGCTGTGAGTTTTAAACATTGTCTTTGGTTCATCAGTGGACAACATTCATATCTAATGATACCCCGCTCGCAGATCTAAGCTGGTGAAGCAACAAGATCTGGCCAGCTCGTCCAATAGTTCGTCAATGATGGGCAACGTGTATCTGTTCTTGACGGTGATGGCATTTAGATGGCGGTAATCCACGTAGAAGCGCCTGGACCTGTCTTTCTTCTGAACCAGTAGAACGGGTGAGGCAAACGGGCTTGAGATGTACTGAATAACACCTTGTGTCAGCATTTCCAGAACCTGCCACTCGATTTCATCCTTCTGCGCTGGCGTATAGTGATAAGGGCGCAAATTGACTAGTTTTTCCCCTAGAATCAAAGGAATAGTGTGATCGATGGGCCGTTATGGCGACAGACCTTGAGGCTCTTCAAATAGGTGACTAAACTGATGCAACAGCTCCTATATCTCGTCTGGCACATTGGAAGCGTCAGTGGTAGCTTTTGTCAGGCACAATTGTATAAAAGTGTGGACTGCTCCTCTGGACGTGAGCCCCCAATACTGGCTGTGGCAAAACACCCTGCAATGTGATCCTTTTGCCCTTTTGATCAAAACTCATAGTCTTATTTCCCCAATGAATAGTCATCAGACTGTGCGATTCTAGCCGGTCCATGCCTAGGGTTGCGTCATAACACCCCAATGGAAGGACCTTCAGGTGCAGACAAAGGTTGGCCCTGGATCCACTATTGGCATGCTGGAATCTCTCTAGTGCAGAGCAAAATTCCTCCATCGGCAATCTTCACGCGCACTGGTTGGACAGCTCTCACCACACCTTCCAACTGATATGCCACCAATTCTGATAAAGTAGTGGGAGTTGCTCGAGTCCATGAGTAATAACACATCATTCTTCTGAATTTGACCTTGAAAACGAATTGTCCTTGGTGTATCAACGCCATTGATGGCTTCCTTGGACATGGTCATCAAGGACTCAGTGCACTAATGGTCTGGTGAGGTCAGTCCCTAAGTTTCCTCATCTGCTACTCTTGGTGTCAGGAAATCCAGCAACTCCTCCACAACATGAACTTGTACTGTTGCCGCACATTTGTGGTTGGGAGACCACTTTTCATGGCAACGGTAACAAAGTCCTCGAGCTCGACAATAGGCGCAAAGAGAGGCAAGCCGGTCATTAGAACCATCAGCTCTTGCTGCCACCACACCACGTCGATCTTCAGGTTGATCACCATTAGAGATCTTCAGTCGACCATGTGGTGGTGGAGGTAGGGGCATGGCAGTCTTTGGTGCCCCTTTAAAGCCACTAGGCAATTCAGCTTGGCGATCACGCCTTCGACTCACATCAAGCACCTCCTCCTGCAAACATGCCAGAGAGATAGCAGTATCGATTGTTTGAGGTCTATGCAAAACTACAGCTACCCGAATATCGTCTCTTAACCCATCAAGGAATTGTGTGACAAAATACATGGGTTCCCAAGAGGGATGATGGGCTAACAGGCTATGACGAAGCACATAAAAGCATTCAGCATATTCCATCACACTACTTGTCTAGTGCAGGCGATTCAATTGACTCAAAGTGTGATGAAATTCTTCCCTAACAAATTTTTCAATGATAGCTAATATGAATTGGTCCCAATCAGATATAGTGGTGGAGAATTGAGTGTGAAGCCACAATGCTGCTGATCCCGTGCAATGCATGGCTTTCATACTAACCCATAGGTATGGTTGAACGTGGAAAATCCGAAAATAAGATTCACATTTGACTCTCCACGATCTAGCCCCCTTCCCATCAAATTGCAGGAAATCTAAGTGCGGCAAGGCATGATATCCCCCACCTGAGCAGAATGGAGAATCATAAGATGCAGGAACATGGAATGGATCTAAGGCATAGTTCATACCCTTAACCAGATGTGGAATTGGGGGAAAATCCCCAAATTCCCTCCCTCAGTGCCGTGTGTCCATGCCGTGGCCAACTAACCCGGAATACTCATGAGCGACTGGAGAATCCTCGATGGCTTTAGATACGGAGGTAGTTACAGAAGATGCGGCCACAGATCGCACTGGGCACCTCCCCTCGTCCCAATGCCGATCTTCTGCATCTGCATCTTCAGATCCTTCATCTCTCCACGTAAATCATTCTCCGTCGCCTCCACTTCGGGCTTCCAATCAGTGAGAGACTTCACGACCAGACCCAACTCCTCCATGGTCTTGAGAATCACCGAGTTCGAAGCCTTCAACTCCGTCAACACATTCATTATCTCTGACACTTGTTGTTCCATCTCCGCCATTTTGTTCTGCTCCCGCGTCTGGTATTGTAGACGAGCAAGGTACTCCAATGGTTCCGCCAGGATCGACATGGCTATGATATTAGATGTTACGTTCCAACCAGGGATTACTCAACCAGATCGAGTCTAGGATAGTTCATACATCGGAATTGGAAAGTTTGAGAGAAGCAAGGAGAAAAACAGAGGTTCTAGGAGGTTCTAGTACAGTGATATCACTCGCCTTTTCTCCCTCAGCCTCTCCTCTCTTTTCTCTCTCGCCAACCATTCCTCACTACCGGGCCCAAACGTCAGACGGATACTGCGATGTGGGCTTCCGCACACGAGTCAGGACGGGCTGGGCTTCTGTGTGGTCTTGGTCCGAGAGGTCTTCTGGCCTGAGTACTCATCAGCTGTCGTGACACTGCACCATGTCATATCGTTCCTGCAGGCGTGGGAGGTGGCGCGCCCGTGCGTGCTCTCGACCTCCGCGTCTGGCGACGTGAGCCCCCGAATGAAATTCTATTAGGCTCATCTCTTAGAAAAATTATTTTTTGTGTATGTCATATATTTTTCTTTTTTTTTAATTACACATGTCAACTGTTAGATAGGTATAGATCAGAATTTTATAAAAATATTTTGGTGAAAGTTTTTATAAAACTTTCTTCTCACCTATTCACTTGGTTTGTCTACTGTTTCTTGCTCGCGTCCCTGGACACCTCCGGTTGCTCTCCAGGCCCATAGGTGTCTACGGCGAGGATCCGTGCCGCCATCAACCACAGAGCTCAGGTCATCCAGCTTGGCGAGCATCCCAAGGACGAGGCCTTCTCTAACTTCCAGCGCATCAACGTCATCTCCTGCCACCTGAAGCACATGAGGCCGTCGGGTCCCTTCTTTGGAAGTCCTTGATGTAACATCGTACTCCTACGACTAAAACATAATCTAGCAAAAATTTAAAATTTCAGCAACACCTCATTTGTATTATGCTATTACACGTATGAAAAAAAAAGATTATGAACAAGATATAAGCAGTAACTGAGATTCTTCACGACACCAACACGCCATATAACTCTTTACAACACAACCGAGATTAATCGTCCTTTGGACAAAAGCTTATCGGAAGCATAAGCATCGCACTACTAAACTGAGTTTTACAGTGTGAACCGTATTATTAACATTATGGTGCATGCAAGCTTCTACTTCCTCCTTCAGAAATAGTAGACGTATTTTTTTTAAAAAAAAGTTAACTTTGTGTACTTTGACTAACATTTAATCAAATTATAAGAATATCTAGTGTATAAAAATTATACAATTAGGTTTATAATTAAAATAATTTCACACTATATAGGTTTTGTAACTATAAATGATATACTTTGTAAGAAAACTTTAGTCAAAATTCAACTTCAAAGACTGAGCTCAAAAAAAATACGCCTACTATTCATAAACGGAGGGAGTAAGTTTCAAGCCCATTATGCTTGCCAAAATGGTATAGACATACCTATAAAAGATATAACGGGGTGGGATAAATTCAGCATGCAATAGCTATGAATAAAAGCCCATTCTACGCAGCATACCTGCAGAATGCGCATAAGCCACGCGCGCGCCTGACTAAGTAGCCAATCAGGCTCTGACGCGCACACCAGCCCCACCTGCTCCCATTCACCTACCCCGCGGGCCCACTAGATGACCGAGCACGTTCCCACCTCGTGAGCAGTGATTGCGACCAGTTGCAACTACGTGCATAGAGGGGTTACAACTATAAACATAGAGTGATTGCAACTACCTGTTGCAACTATAGGTATAGAACGGTTACAACTATATGCATAGGGAGATTTCAACTTACCTATCCAGATTGACTGATTGTAACTAATTGTAACCATATTGCAATCGGCAATATTGTAACTATATTGTTAACCATGTTATAACTAGAGTGTCTACCATATTATAACTAGTCCACACTCGATCATACATGTCGTAACTAGATTATCTATCATGTTATAACTAGAGTGTTCACCATATTGTAATTAGTACTAATTCAATAATATATTATCGTAACTAGTGTCTACCGTATTGTAACTATGTTATCGTAACTAGAGTATCTACCATGTTGTAACTATGATGTTCAGCATGTTGTAACTCAGTTATTTCTGAATCACAACTACAACCCAAGTTGTAACTGCTATATAGTACAAAGCGCAATTAGGTGACTTATATGGACGTAACTCCATTACGATCCTAAAACTTTATCAAAATATAGCCTTCTTGGATCTCATTTTGTTCATCACATTTTTTTCAACAATATGCTTCAAACGGATCGACAATCTGACCTATGATTCAGGAGATATGGCATTTAAAAGATTGTGATCACTAAAAGATTCTCTACATGCTATATTGCATAGTGGATAAGATGGTCGATGACGTAGCACAAGCTTGTTTTCTAGCTCCTTTGTTTTGTGCATACAAGTGGTGGAACAGAAGCGCAGGTGCCTGTGCGCATCGTGAATCTGCTATGCATGTATGCGCATTTTAGACTATACATATATACATGTATGTATATGTATGTGTGTATATACGTATATACATATTTGTATGTATGTATGTATGTATGTATATGTATATATATATAGTAGTGCTATTCTACACTCCACCTGTCCCAGCCCACCCCCGCCACATCAAACCACTGGCCCAGCCCAGCCCGCCCGCGTGCACTAGAGCGCGCCACGTGTCCCTGCAGCCACAACCGCTCGCTCGTGCCAGCGTGCGCCACGTGGCACACCAGCTACGCCTCGCATCCCCATGCGCGCCCACACCACGTGCCTGCCCAGTAGGTGTCGGTAGTTTTTAGTACTACTGAACAAATTGTTGAACACTACTGAGCACTACTGATACTATTGGACTATTGAACTATTGAATACTATTGAGCACTACAAAACTGTTCTACACCCCTGGGTGTAGAATAGTTGTTGCAGTACACCCCAGTAGTTTAGTGTTCAGTAGTTCTAAGTCCAAACACTACTGAACAAACTATTGATACTACTAGCAAATACTGACAACTACTAGCACTGCTGACACAAAATACTGAACAATTTTACTATAACTTGGAACTACTGAATATTGAATTACTGACGACTACTGAACAATTTTTCTATAACTTGGAACTACTAGACAGCTACTAACATAACTACTGAAGCATCCGATTCATAGTAAATTTTCACACTTTTACTTGAAAAGCATCCAAACTATAGTAAATTTTTAAGCCATAGTAAATCTAATTTCCAACATATAGTAAAATTTCACACTTGTCCTTGAAAAACATCCAACCCATAGTAAAATTACTAAAGAATCCATATCATAGGCAGATCGACCAATAGGGCGAGGTAGGGCGGCCGCCCTATCGTTCCGGCGGCGAGATTTTCACACCGACCTCTCTGCACCGTTTTTTCACCCCCGGCGGCACTAATTCATAGCGGAGTGGGTGACTCCGCCCTACCTACATTTTTGGGTTGGGTCCGCTACTGATTCAAGTCATAGTAAATTCTCACACTACTTGAAAAGCATCCAACCTATAACAAAATTACTAAAGAATTACTGAATCATAACTACTGGACAACTACTGGACAACTACTGAAGAATTATTGGATGACAACTACTGGACAACTACTGAGTGGGTGGCACAGGACGAGCAACACCTGGATGCTACAGTACTGGTGGGGGAGTGGGTGGACCACTTGCTACAGTAGCCAGTGGCGGGTTGGTCCACCTGCTACATTAATATCAGGTGGATTGTGCCTCCACTACAATAACCAGAGAGGGAGTGAGTTGGGCCGTCTGCTACAGTAATGGTGGGGGTGGGGAGTGGACTGGGTTGGTTAGTTGGATTAGACTAGATTATTAGTTGGGTTGGGTGTTGGATCCTAGGTGTAGAATATTATACTACACTATAGGTGTACAATATTATACTACACCATAGATGTACAATAGCATTTATATATACATATACATATACATATATACGTATATATATCACATATAATTGAATATCTAAATTAAAAGTGAAGGATTCAATACAAGAATAGGTTTGGACATGAGAAAGTAAAAGGTACTCTTTCTCCTGGTATAGCAATTGCCAAACCATTTTTCTCTCACCCAAATGGTCTAGGCATACCTGTAAAAGATATAACAGGGTGGGATAAACTTAGCAACCAACAGCTATGAATATATATATATCTCACATATAATTGAATATCTAAATTAAAAGCGAATGATTACTTACATGGATAGGCCTGGACATGAGAAAGTAAAAGGTACTCTTCCTCTTGGTATAGCAATTGCCAAACAATTTTTCCCTAATTGTCTTTAAACCATGATACTATGTACTCTAAGATTTTAATTCCACCAATTGCTATGAAATGCATGTATGCCATGATGCAACTCTATTTAAGAGTTTAATGTTGGTCGATGCCAACCTCTCATGCAACTCCATGTACCGGTACTAGTCATGACATGATGACGGTGACTGACCTTTATCTCCATATAAAATGCCTATTTATGCAAATGAATCGACATCAATGCTTAATTCCTTTAATAACCCCTTATGATGAATAACACAAAACCCAATCCATGACACCAATGGCATAGTCAACATTAATAACATAGCATGGATTCGATTCACCAAATGCAGTATAGCATACATCATGCACCATTGAGCATCGTCATCCATAATCTAAATAAATCATAAAAGTAAGCATTCTAGTATAACAATTATAAGCACAAAAGCATAATTCCCTCACATAGCTTAACAACCAACAATCATATCATTATTGAGCATGAAGATAACTAAATAGTTATTCTTAATGTTGTATACTTCATTTATTCACAAGAGATGTAAGACATGGATATAAACATAGTATTAGCCGAACCCCTACGTTACTTGTCCTTTACCGAAGGTGATGAAGGAAGCTCGCCTAAGTATGATCGGAGGTACTACCACCTACACAAGCACATTTTCAGCAACAAAAACACAGCAATAACACAGACAAAAAAAAAATACACACGCCCTATGCTTGAAAATCCCGTATACATGGCATTACCGAAGTTTTACAGTGAATAATTTACTTCATGAGCATGCCGATAGTTTTAAAACAAGAGCCGATCTAACTTCCGGAGAAAGTATATTAATCTGGACCACATTGATTTCAGGGAATACCCCTCACTACGCTACTTTGCAACCATCTTCAAATAAACTGACCAATACCGTGCTGGAAGGAAGAAACTAGCTTCAAGATTTTCATAAAACGTTGTTAAAGTCATCAAATCGACCGTCGAGGCTACCCTTCTCGACCTGCATATTCCGGAGACGACATCTCGACTCATGCTCATCAGTCGACTTTGAAGATATATAATCTCCCAAATTATCCAACCAACTTTGCATCTCACTATTTGCAGACAACAATGTGGAATACTTCATTTGAATCGTCTGCAATAGTCAGCACGAAAAAAGCTGTATCTGTTCACATAGACAGAAGAAAATAGCGGAGGAGTCTGCTGCTCCAAGTATCATATGAGAACTTAAATTGGCCTCGCTGTATCACTTTGATTCTTAAACACAGCTTTTAACTCCTTAGGTCCCTGGATCTGCTCATGTTCTAAACTACTGCTCGAACTAGGTCCACCTGTAGTTTGGTGACAAAAGGTGATGTTCCTAAACTAGTTCAATTCTCCCTGCTAAGTCCTTAAAATTCCTTAAATGATGCTCTAAGGTCCATTACTTGCACTACACTGTAATAGATATATAAAGAATATAGCAGCAGCCTGCGAAAAAATGTTTACCGGCTCGGATGTTTATCTCTAGCACATAACAATTTGCTGTGAAGATCGATGTTTGAAGATGAATTTCAACAAATTTTGCAGAATCCTCTTCTTTTCCTCTTTCTTATCTTCTTCCTTGCTTCTCCTCTTCTTCCTGTTCTCTCTCCTTCTCCCTTGGCTCGGCACTGTAGCAGTAGCTAGCAGCAGCCGAGTAGAGCAGCTCCAGCCGATGGGCAGCGGTCAACGACAACGAGTCCGGTGAGGACAGTGACAACGGGCCAAACGAGCGGCAACAGCGAGCAACAAAGCTGGATGCAGCGGACGGACAACGCAATGGCGGAAGGGCGACGTTAAGGGATGGCGGCAGCTAGGGCTAGGGCATGCGGCGGCGGCGGATAGGTTCTTGATGGATCGGGACGGTGGTCAATTGTATCCTTTTATTTGTTGGTTTTTTTATCCAACGATCTAGATTTATTGGACTCACTACGGATTCATCGGGTGTTCAAATCAGACGTTTAAATAGTTAAACAAAATCGTCTTGATGAGATTTTACGTATCCGTAGTCTCCGATCGTCCGTCCGAGTAACAAATCTAAAAATCAAATTAAGGGTTGCATCAACGCCTTATTTTCATTTAGTGAACACTAGGGGTATTACACTTTGACCTCAAGAACTGCTATCTGGAAGGCCGTGAGATATCCTCTGCCTCCCTCAGGACCGGAGCTTGGCCTTGTTCGAGTGCAGGACCATGGCGAACCTCACCATCGCTGCTCCGAACCGAACCTCTCTGCATCACACCGCACCAGCTAGTTCCCTTGTTCGATAATTTGGGGCCATGGCCATTACCGTGCTTGATGACTCTTTCCTGCAACAGGCAATGCCGTTGGGATGCCCTGCGCCTGCTAGTTTCCTCTGCTACCTTGAAATTGATAGGTCCTCCTTTCCTTTGGAAATTAATTTCTGCAACCTTGAGATCCGCTGAATCAGCGTTGCATAGCATGAGTAACATTACACTGAATTAACGATATCCAACATCCGGCACAAATACTAACAGCAGTAGGCCACCAAATGCTAATGGTAGCTAGAAGCAAGGAGGAGCAAAGGAACGCACATATTAGTGTAGCCCACGTATCAGTGACTCACCACAGTTTTGCGAGAGAGAGAGAGAGATGTCATCGGTCATCACACTGTTGAAGTTAAAGCAGTCACGGCCGACGACACACCAGCCGGCCGTAGCTGGGCAACGGCAGGTGCTGTGTCTGTGATCAGTGCCTGGGTGTCCAGTTCCTGAATGAATCAATTTTAGTAAGATAGAGACTTTCAAGGATAATCAAGGCAGAGAAGAACTTTTTGCAGATTAACACTCCAGTCCTCCATCAACGATAAACGGTGTCTATCTTGACTCACGATATCCAAGGAACATGTAACCAAATTCAAGTGAGTTAGCTGGATCATGGTTGCTGATGATTGGAGTTTATGGGCTCGTGCAAATGTAAGGTTAGTTATGATATACCACTCGCACTAACTTTGATATACCACTGGGATCATGCCCAGCTGATGTGGCTCCAACCAACTGAAGCCTCGCGACAGTAGGGTAATGGTGTGCAATTCAGCAATGCTCAGGCTGGCAAGACGAACGCACTTGAAAGTTCCCACTATTTACGTAGGCTTAGAATCTCTCCTGACCCAATTATATGCCCCATATGTCCAAGATACCCTATTCCTTTCTGGTTCCCTTTCGTTCCAACAAATTTCCTGTGCAAGGTGGTGAACATCATTCTAGCTTTTGTTTCAAACCACCAAACATCCAAACACGGTTATGTTTTCCTTGCCCACAACTGCATCCAAGAACTACGCCTGGTCATTTTCTGCTCTCTTTTTTTGAAAACCAATTTTCTGCTAAAATTAAGAACACCAAAGGAGTGCATGCATATGGACCCTGAGAAATTTATTATGAGAGGAGAAAAGTATTATGCCAAGAAAGGAGGCTAAGGAACTGATTTCAGGGAAGGAAACCAATATAACCTGACCAGCTATTCTTGAAGACAACAAGGCTCCAGTGCACTTAGCTCGTTTGCTTCTTCAGTCTCCTCTCACCAATCTGCTTCACTAACGATCACTATGTCCTGATAAAGTGGCATGTATTGGCTTGTGGGACTGCCCAGAAGGGGAGATAATGTTACACTGCATAAACTATCATGGACGAGCATTTGGCATGTGCAGGTATGACAGTATTCTAGTGTATATCGCAAGTGTGGCGTGCTGCGTGCATATATCAGTTCTGGAGTGTCACTATGCTTACCCTTTTGGTTGGCAGTGTTCTTTGACACAGTTTTGGGAGCCTGATGAGAAGGTCAGAAGGAGGTGCAGAGGTGCAGCTGCAGGTTCAGATATAGACATGGTCAGCAAAAGTGAGCGTGCAAGTCGTTTAAATATATGCTGATGAAACATGAAACCATACAGACCTGCATGCAAGCCTGCGAATGAATATGGAGTAAAGACACAAATGATTAAAAACGGTAATTAAACAAGTCCAGAAACATATTTTTAACAGACAATCACCTGTGAAATTTCTTTACCAAAATGCAGTAGAATTGAGAGAAAAGGTAGAAAGCAAAGATCAGTGAACCTGAGAAAGGGAAACAAGGGGCGCATGCAATGATCAGGTGCTTCTGTGACGGGCAGCTATTAACTAACTTCTCAGTACACAATAAAGCTCAACCTCTGCCAGATGCTCTGGTTCACCTTGCTTCCTACAAACCAAATAACCACAGCAACCAAACATTATTTCTGCGGAGAGAGAAATTAAGGGAGGGAGGGAGGCCTAGCATTACTTCAATAAACAAGATTTGCATGAACTACAGCATATCATCAGTCACACCGAATTTTCTGAATCAGGAGAATGCACTCCCAATCCAATAAAAAATAGTTCATAACGCATACATCACAAGAATAAATGTAGTAGGTAGACTAATATAAAAAGATAGCATGAGCCAAATTTCGATTAATGAACCATCCAGGTCTGGGAATACTCCGTTTTGATTTCTTGAGAACTCAACAACACATCTGTACACAGAGTAACAAACATTATCAACTCTCTCAAAGCTCTTCATAGGGAACTACAGAAAGATTTTCTCTTTCCTTAGGGCTACAACAAAATAGTCAGCACCATCTGAGGAGAGCAAGTACTATTGTTGGGAGGTTTCTTGATGCTGCCTTTCAAGGATGGAAGTTCAAAAGTTGTTATAATAAGGCGACTAAATAGAGAATGTAAGAACGATGGTTCTTGCTTTTGGCATTCACATGATGCTCATGCCGCTGGTCCACCTTTTCTTCTCCTATAAACCCTTTTAGAAGAACGAGGAGCTCCAACATCAGCGCTGTTGGTATTTTGAACACGATAATTAACAGGTTGCTCTTTCAGAGGTTGACTGGCATTTGGTGTTGCACTTGTTTCCAGAAGAACTTTTGTATTCTGAGACCCACTGGCACTAATCTGTCTCCTCAAACGCAATATCTCACCTTTTGCTGTGGCCAATTCATCTTCAAGCTTTTTAGACCTCACTTCGAAACTCTCCCTCTCAGTCCCAAGCCTTTTTATTATATTCTGTGTGTTCTCCATATTTTCCTGAGCTCCAACTGTACTTTTCTTTTGTTCCTCAAGAGCCTTCGATAGCATCTCCTTCTCTTCTTTAATGGTAGAAACCCTAGAATTAGTGCTTTCAAGCTGCTTAGACAGAGATAGTGTACTCTCATTTACCTCATTTAGTGATTTAGTGGCCTCATCCAAGTCTACTTGAAGAGCTCTTCTTACTTCAGACTCTATCACTGATTGTTTCACCAAAGCCTCAAGCTCCCTATTTAGAGTGGCATTGATTTTACGTTCTTTAACTAGCTCATTTGTGGTGGACTCTAGTTTCTTATATGCATCTAGCAATTCTTTATTGAGGTCACCATGTGCTTCTGTAACAGACACTAATTGATTAGAGGTGACTTCAAGTTGTTCTTGTGACTTTTTCAGTATCCCCCTGACTGATGCCAGTTCATCTGAAAGAGTTGCAGAAACTGATTCAGCCTCTGTTATTTTGTTGGCCAGAGCCTGTTTCACTTCACTGGCCTCATCTGTGAATTTTGAAATCTGGGTTACCAAGTCCTGGTTTGATCTCTTTACTTCATTAAGCTCTTCAGAGAGTTTGAACACCTCATTTCTGGAATCTCTTAGTGTCTCTTCAGTGGACTGAACTAATTCTGATAAACTTTTTCGTGCCACAGCTTCATAATCTAGCATTGTTCTGGTGGTGTCCAATTCATTGTTCAACTCTGCAATTATAGTTCTGTCTTTACTGGAGTCATTTAATGCAGCAGAAAGTTTTTCTTCAAGCTGATTGAGCTGACAATCTTTCTCAAACAGTAGTTCAGAATCGCGAGATGCCCTCTGTTCAGAAGCAGTTTTCAGGTCTGTATACTGTCTCATTAGTGCACTTATTTTTCCTTCTGCTTCGCCCTTTTCAGTGTACAATGTTTGAACTTCCTCATTCAATGAATCAATTAATGATATCTTTGATTTTAGATCATCTTTATCTGTAAGAACATCCTTCTCCAGTTGCTTTATTTGAGAGTTTGCCTGTTCTAGGTTCTCTTTGGTTTGATTGTAGATCACATTCAGGTTCTGGTAATCTCCTTCCTTCGCAGAAAGTGATGAGCTGAGTTCCCTTATGTCTTTCTCCTTGTCATTTACCTCTTGGCTAAGCAGATTTACCTTGTCATGCAAAATATCAAGCATTTCTATCTTTTCCTTCAATGTGCCTTCAAACACATGTTTGTCTTCCTCCGCTTGTACAATACTACTCTTAAGTTGATCTATCTCAAGATTAAGCTGCTCAACTAGCTCCTTCTCCCTTTGAACTTCCTCACTTAAAGATGTTACAGTCCTTCTAGATGAAGTCAATTGATCTAGAAGCGAAGCTTCCTCCTCCTGGAACTTCCTAGCTTGTTTCTTCAGTTCTGCTTGTTCATCCAATATCCTTTTCTCATAGTTTTCCCTAAGCATAGACATTGCTGCCTCATTTTCAACCAATTTGATCTCCATCTGGGTAATAGAATATTAGAATCATTAGGTGAGAATCCTACTTTCACAAATTCAATTTTTATAGATATAAATTCCAAGGTAATTTTCGGCAAAAAGTCTCGAAAGAATGAAGGCCTTTCTACTATGTCAGCAGCAGTTCATAATAACTTATCTAATACATTTGTTCCATTTTGACAAATGAGAAAACTGATTCTCCATCCTAAGATTGATAATGATTTATCCTACAAATTTCTTAATCATATTATCATGCTACATAAGATTGAAGTTGCACGGGGATAGACAATATGTATTCAGCAACATCACTATGGTATCAAGGTCCACGGTAAAGATAAACAAGTCAGCAAAGTAAGCATATAGGATATGTTTGATTTGGTTGTTTGATTCCTCTTGGTCAATGTTGTATATGTAGAGCCAAACACATCATAAGAGTCTCCACACAATAAAGCTCAGAGAAACAAAAATATTCATGCCTTGAGAAACAACAGTACCTTAAATAATAGTACATTTGCAACTAAAACAGAAAAGAGCAAACGTGTAACAATTTTAGGACAAGATTCTTGGAAAAAGAATTCAGGTTAGTCGATCAACTATAAATCCTGTGACATGTCTGACAAGTTAGTACTGCAAATCCAAGGAATAAAGCGAATTGAATGACCAGACTTTGTGATTAAAGCAAGAATAGTGATATCTCAAGGTATTATGATGGCGTACAATTTTTATTTCTGTGTGTATAAGTAAAAATTCCAAACTAATAAGGAGTGGTAAAATATAATTTAAAATACGCTGACTAGTGATTATAGATAGCATATAGATGAGATGGTCGATTGCAAGGCCTCCTTTTCCTGTTGAGAAATGCCAAGAAGTCCAGCGAAAACACCAGAAGCAATAACTGCAATTGCATTCAGAAGACCTGCAAGTGGATTCCTTGGAGTTGGTCCTTCCACATCAGGCTGAGGTAGTTCATCCTCAGGTTCTTCAGGTAGAGTTCCCTTGGCTTTTGGAATATCCATTCTATCTGGAAAAATAAAGACATCAATTATTAAAGTTTGTCAATTCAAAATTAGGTACATTGATTGATAAAATATAAACTATATTTACAAAAAGCATGCAGGCCAAAAATGTGCATGCGTACATAGAGCGAGAGATATGGTGTATGTGTCAAACACATACACACTCGGTTTCAAAACTGTTTTGACCCGATGGACCACAAGCTCCATAATCAAATTAACTAGAGAAATACTAAGAAAGAAAAGCATGCCCTCCCTCCCTCTAGCATGCTTCATGCACACGAGAAACACTGTTGCTGCTAGGCACGTGCTTCCTCTCCGTATCACGTGGAATCAAGTGGGAGCATAAGTTTCCACCACCACATGCACAGCCAGTATCAGGATGTCAAGATCCTGATTAGAATCAAGCCAGAATATAGAAAACAACAGAGAAGTAATCTACACTTACTCAGTTGTTTCATCCAAGATAAATTGCTAATATTAGTGAATAGGTAACATTTAACTGATACTACCTCCGTTTTCAAATAATTGACACCGGTACTGTAGTAACTAGTAACTTTGACCAATAATAATTTTTAAAATATTTAAGCAAGTAAAATGAAATTAGTATTGTTAGATTTGCTATAAAAAATAGTTTAAGTATGTTGTATACTTAGAATGATTTACGTGTGTATTTGTGAAAAATTGACGGTCAAACATTGATGCTTGAAGTCAATGGTGACAGTTATTTGAAAACGGAGGTAGTACTATATAGTATATACCTCTAGTCCTCTACTTGTAGATACACTTGACATTTTGACCACTTTATTTGTTTACAAATACTTGTCACTCCATGTTTTCCAATGCATAAATTTCGCATTTTACCCTTATCAACTATGTATCTGTGTGATTTTGCGCAAAATTGATAACATAATTTCTTTATCAAGGGCATTTCAGTCACATTAGATAACAGAAAATGACTGCCTAGGTTACCATGCCATGGTCAAAACTGTCAAGTATTTGCAAACGAAAAGAGTAAGACAATTGTTTAATCAAGGGCATTTTAGGCAGCTAGTCATGCCATGGTCAAAAGTGTCAAGTATTTGCATGGATGGAGCAGCAATTAATCAAGTCGAATGCATATGCATTATAGTGTCTAGCACCCAAGTTACCATGATAATTGTGCTTACATATTTTATATCCATAGCGTTGATGAGCGAGATGGGAATAGTGCGAGAATTCAAAGGGTTCACAAGTTGCCGCACAATAGATCAATGGTCTTAATGACAATAAAGACCCACTACATGACAAACAAGTGGAGACCCTGGACATGGGTCTTGAGTGTATGCTTTCTATCAGCACAACAATGTAGATAAGAGTAGCACAAGACAAGGTGCTCATAAGTTACAGGACAACAAATCACAATCTTCCTGACAGCAACGTGGTATGGCACAATGAACAAGTATCAAATATCGACATGGGGCTCTAGGAGCATGGTCAAGAGTATCACGAGAAGCTAAAGGGCTCACAAGTCTCAGGACACCATACTAGTGATCTTGGTGACAACGAAGAACTACGGTACAAGAACTATTACCCATTCTTGATGTGGGTCTAGAGCATGCACTTGACATGGGCATCATCAGCCTAGGGGAATACAAAGATTAGTCAAGGGAGCAAGCACTTTGACTAGACGTCAATGTTGAACCGAGACCAACTTGATGAGCTACTGGATGTTGAGCAGACCATGTGAATGCCATTTTTTATGTCAAGGGTTAGCTTGAGGTAGTTGAGTGTAGTGCCCTCCCTGTCCTGACTCATGAAGCAAGCAAGGGATTATGGAACTTCTGGCCAGCATTGAGCTTAATGATGCTGTTGAACAAGCAATTAACACAGCATTTAGGACCAATATTATCATGGAAATTGGACATACAAGATCTATCGGATGTTTATCGTGGAAATTGTACAGGTCACTTAATGGTTCAGAATGGAATCTAATAGAATACAACTATACTATTGCATTAAGCACAATAAATAGTTATATGCTTATATGCCCAGATTAATTGGACCTTGAGATAAAGCTAGAAAACCATATAACATCTTCATCAGATTAAAAACTAAAAACCTCACAGATCATTCTCGCAAAAGGGGAAGAATCACTACTCACCAGTGACGAGATCCACCGTCGAGGGCTGCAACCTGGCCGCCGCCGCCGCCGCGGCGTCGCGGAGGCGGAGGAGCGGGAGCACCGAGACGCCGACCAGGAGCACGGCCCTCCTCCGCGTGGCGTCCTCCGCCGCCGCTACCGACGAGCGGCCGGCGTTGGACACCGAGGCGAGGACGGCGGTGGGCGCCCGCCCCGCGCCGCCGCGGCGAGGGCAGCAGGTGGAGGGGAGGAGGGAAGGGCGCAGCGGCTTCGGCGCCGGCGGCGCGGAGAGGAGGAGGTGGTGGTAGCCCATGCCGTCGGCTCGCCGAGGCCTAAAACCCTAGCCCCCTCGCTCGCTCGCTCGCTGCTTTGAACGGTGGAGTGGTGTGGTAATCACGTGAGCATTTGTGGCAACGGAAATGGCGATGCGTTTGGGGGGAATGGCGACGCCGACGCGGCGGAAGCGGAGCCGGAGCCGGAGGAGACGGCTTCGGTACTGTGTGGAGTGAGAGCTAGTTGATTTTAGATATCTTCAACCATATTTTTTTTTTCACTTCTTAATTTCTCTTTTCGTTCTCATATTTTTTATTTTTTTATTTTTAATAATTTTTTTAAAAGATTTATAAAAGTAAAAAAAGAAAGAATCTAAGTAGGAGAGATAATTGATTCGGAACGAAAATCGTTAAAATATTAAAAAAAAAACAAAAAATTCCTTCGAAAAAAAAACAACACTCACAAGAAAAAACCGTTAAAAATGAACTTAAAAGTTTTGAACCTCTGGACAACTAGCCTTGAGAACTGGGTTGTCTTCTTAGGCTTGGGTCATGGGAACGCATAATATATTTTTATTTTTATATATTAAATTAAAAAATTATAAATATATTTATAGGGGCTAACACATGATCTCTTAGACGTCTATCTTACTCTTAATTTCTGAGTACCTATATCGATTCTTAAATAATCTCTCCTGTCTCCATCGAGTCAAGCAGCAATGTAGTCTTTTCCGATCTTCCACTAAGAAAAATATCATCACAACTGATATTTTAGTAGGTAAATTAACACCACAGATAGTGAGTGAATCGTCGTATATCGCGGAAGCTGGATTATTACGGGCCAAGGACTTGCCAGGGTAAGGAGGAGAAGGGGGAAGAAGCACACTTGAAGAGCGTAGTACAACAGGTTGTCGGAGGGTGAACTCCTGTCGCAGGGATCCCGAGAGACCCCTTTTTAAAGATTCGGCCGGGGAGATGATCCTGAATGAGTTCGTTGGAGAAATAAATGGAAGTGAAAAATAAATGCAACAGCCGATGGTGGGGGATGATCGACCTAGTGCAGGGAGAAATAAATGCACCGGGGTTTAGACAGGTTCGGGCCGCACGGGGGCGTAATACCCTACTCCTGTGTGGATGCAATATCCTTCCCTGAGGGGGATCCCTCAGGGATATGTCTGGTTACAAGAATATATTATATAGCTAAGAGCTTGAGGCTCCCTTGTTCTAGCTCTGCTCAAGCTTGCTTGCGGTGTTCTTCGTCTTTCTCCGTGATGTTTTTCGATCGTGCTCTTCTTTCTGTATGCCCATCCTTTTATGCACTCGCCGGCCACGACATACCCCAAACGGGAAAGAAGGGGCACATGTTCCAAGACGCCACGACTGAGAAATGCGTCATCATTTCCTCTGGGCGAAGTGACAGGGGCGGTGGAAAAACGCGACGCGCGTCCGACCACCCGCCACTGTGGACGCCCTGGCGCCGGGCGCCGTTGAGAGGGCCCACCGAGCAGCCACAGAGGCACCCAGCGCGCCCACCCTGTCTTGTTCCTCTGCCAGAGCAGGGTGGCAGGCGGAACGCTTTGATCCTGGCAACGTTATCCCGAGATACACCGGATGATACGGGACGGGATCCGTGCAATTAATGGCCCCACGCCCCTCTGCCAAAGCATGGCAGGGACTGACACTGCGGCGGGAGCAGTTGGGGATGTCAGGACGTCAAGATGTCAGACCGCGCATGCACATTAAATGCGGCCTTGGACCTCTGACTGGTTGACACCTCGTCGACGGGCCCCTCGGGGGCCCTTCTGGGTCGTCGGGGCATCAGGTGCTCTCGCACGAACCTTCGGGGAACCGAGTGCTCGGGGGCTGCCACGTGCAGCCCCGAGCACTCTCTCCCGAGCACTCTTGTACGATCCTTCGGGGAACCGAGTGCTCGGGGGCTGCCACGTGCAGCCCCGAGCACTCTCTCCCGAGCACTTTTGTACTGACCCTCGGGGAACCGGGCGCTCGGGGACTGCTACGTGCAGCCTCGAGCACTCTCTCCTGAGCACTCTTGTACGATCCTTCGGGGAACCGAGTGCTCGGGGGCTGCCACGTGCAGCCCCGAGCACTCTCTCCCGAGCACTTAGCTCTTCTGACCATCGGGGGACTATGGTACTCGGGGGGCGAACGGGCACCTCCCCGAGCACTTTCTTCCCGGTACTTGGACTCTGCGGGTTATTGGGGAACTGGGGTGCTCGGGGACCAGAGGCTGTGGCCCCGAGCACCTTCTCCTGGAACTTAGATTTTCCTCATCCCGTAGGAGGGACCTCGCAGGATGGTGACACGTGGCGGACGGCTGGCCTGGCCTCGGGACTCAGGGACCCCCGATTCCTGATACACCGACAGTAGCCCCCGGGCCCATTGGCAGGTGATGGCACGGAGACTGCGGATGGGCCTTTCGTCGCGGACGAGGTCGAGGCTGGCGTGGACGCCACATGGCAAGCTTTCAAGAGGAGGCTTTTTAGACCCGGGCCTCGGGTATGGCCCAGTGGGGAGACGAGTAGACGCGTGTCCACACAACTCCCGAAGGGCATGACAACGGTACGGGCGGCACGCACGGCTGCCGCGCAGATCGAGGAAAATACGCCTGGCAGCTGCTGACGCCGCACGATCGGCGGGAGATTCGCCTGGCAGTTGCGCTGAGCGAACCGTTGGTCGGCAACGTTTGAACTCTGAGATATAAAAGGGGGAGGGGATCGATCCGTCCCTCTTTTTACACCTTCCTGCAATCTTGCTCTTGCCTCCTCCGTGCTCCGAAGCCCTTAGAAACCTTTCAGGTGATCGGAGCGCTTCTCATCCTTTCTCTCCACCACCAAAACACCTCTGCTCCCGTCGAGATGCCGAGAGTCGGAGGAGGCCGTCGCGACAAGACTCCGGACAGCGTTCTGCCAGAGTCTCGTCTGAAGAATGAAGAAGCGGCGGCCAAAATTAGGAAGCTGCTGGTGCCCGAAGGGCAGGAGGGAGCTGTGGTGGTGACGCCGGTGAACTTTTCGCCTGCGACGACCGTTCCCGGGCGAATTGTTTTATTCACTTCTTTCGTGGCGGTGGGGTTGGTGCCACCGTTTTCAACCTTCTTCCTCCAAGTTCTTGAGACCTACAGCATCCAGCTGGTGCACTTGAGCCCCAACTCCGTCGTGGTGCTCGCGGTCTTCGCGCACTTCTGCGAGATGTTCGTGGGGGTGGTGCCTTCGGCCACGCTTCTCTGATACTTCTTCATCTTGCGGCCGGCTGGGAAGAAGAGGGGGTACTCCACGGCGGACGTCGCGGGGTGTTGCAACCTTCGGCTACGAGACGGCTTGGGGGAGCAGTACATCCCCCAGGTGCTACGCAGCAAGTGGGAGGAATGGCGACGGGACTGGTTCTTCGTCGACGTCGACCCCCACGATCGTCTCGCTCTACCGGAAGCGGCGGCGGAACCTCGGAGGTCGACGTGGGAGGTGCCGCCGCCGGAGGACGCGAGGTTGGAGCCGGTGTTCTAGCGCATCAGACTCCTACGCGACTCCGGACTGACCTCGGTCATGGTGGTGGCGGACTTCTTGCGTCGTCCCCTGGCGCCCCTGCGGGAGCGGGCCCGGCCGTGCTGGTTCTACACCGGGCCTGAAGATATCACTCGGACCCAAATCGGCGCAAGCTGGGACCTGGACCCAGCGGAGCTGAGAGGCATGACCCAAGTGGTGACCGGAGTGGAAGACATGAGCCGGGCGGAGCTCCCGTGGCCGGAGATGGCGCTCTGCGCCAACCCCGAGCGCGTGGTGATCATGGCGCAGCTGCCAGAGTTCGATGCCTAGGGGCTCGTGGACCGACCGAGGAGCTGGAGCCCCGAGGCCCCCGAGCTCCCTGGGTTGGACGAGCTGATCAGCGAGGAGGCCACGAACAGCCCGGCGCGGGCTGGTGGCGGGGCCGCTGCGGGCAGCAGCCGCCCCACCAGAGAAGAGGGCACCGCCGACATTGTAGTAGCGGTGGCGCCGGGTGATCGGGGAAAGCGCCCCCGAGTCTACATCCCAGTGCCGGATTCCCCGCCGTCGCCGTCGGCAGCGGCGGCGTTCCCGGTCCTGGAACCGCGACTTGTGAGGATGGGGCCTGACTCGGCGCCTGAGAGCCGCGCGGCGGCCCCGCCGAGCCCCCGGCGGAAGAGGAGATGGGAGGATTCTGGGCCGGCGCCGCCGGACCCGGACTTCAGGCTCCCGGCGGCCAAATGGCAGTACCGGAGGACGACGACCGAGTAAGTTTCATTCTCCGCTCTTTCTTGGGCGCTCTTTGCCCGAACTAAGCTTTGATTTTAATCTTCGTCTATCTCCCGCAGGCCGCCCGTAGGTGCCACCGCGATTGAAGGAGCGCCGGCGCCGGGGCCAGAGCCAAGCCCGCCGGCCGCGCCGAGGCATGCGGACGTAGCGACGGTGGGGGCGCCAGCGGACACGGCGGCCAAGGGGAGGACGGCGGAAGCAGCGGCCGAGGGGAGGACGGAGCGGTCGCCTGAACCTTCGGCGCCGGTGGAACCTACCCCGGGCATGCAGAGCCCGGGGCGGATGGTGGCGGAGACAGCGGCCTTGCCGGGGCCGGCAGATGCGGCGGCCGAGGCGGGAATGCGGTCGTCGCCCGAGTCTTCGGCGCCGATGGAACCTACCCCGGGCATGCAGAGCCCGGGGCGGATGGTCGTGTGGTGTCCCTTGGGGACCTCGGACCCCCCGGAGGCGGATTGCGGGGAGGCCGGCGCTCCACCGGCACCCGGCCGGCCTGCCGACCCCTACCTGGCCGCGATCGAGGGCGTCCAGGTGGCGATCGGGCGGCTGGGTGCGACAGTGAACGCGAAGGAGGAGGAGCTCGAAGCAGAGCGCGCCCGGCTGATTTTGGAGAGGGCGCAGCTTGCGAGCGCCCAGGAAGAGGCCCGCGCGGCGGCTGCACGGGAGCAGAAACTCCTGGAAGATACCCGCGCGGAGGTCACACGGGAACGGGAGATTTTGAAGGCCGCCCGCACCGAAGCCGCGCGGGAACGAGAAGACGCCGCCCGCCTGGCTGAGGCATCGCGGCAGCAGGCTGCCGAGGCCCTTGCCAGGGCGGGGCAGGCGCAGGAGAGGGAGGCAGCGGTCACGGTCCGCGAGAAGGCGGTTGAGGAGCTCCGGGCTGAGCTGACCCGCCGAGAGGGCGAGGCCGATCAGACGCGCACCGACCTCCAGTGTTGGGAAGATGACCTCCGGAAGATTGAAGAAGATATCCGCCGGTGGGAGGAGGACCTCTCCCTCCGGGAGGTCGACAATGAGATCACGGCGGCGGATCTGGGCGCCCGGCAGGACTCGCTGGCCCACCAGGAGGACGTGCTGACCCGCCGGGAGGGGGAGCTGACCCGGCGAGAGGGGGAGGCTGCCGCGACGGCAGCGGCCGTCGCCACCAGGGAGGAGGAGAACGCAAAACACGAGGCGGAGCTAACCGCCCGTGAGCGCGGCTTGTCCGAACTGGTGGCGCAGGCCAAGCAAGCTGCCGGCTCCGCAACCGACGGTGGTTCTTCTGGCCTGGCTGGGGGCCAGGGACTCGAGGCGCAGCTGCGGGCCGCGAAGGAGAAGCTCGAGACTGCCTTCGTCTCGCGGGTCAACCTGCAGCAAATGTTGGAGGACGTACTCCGGCGGATGCGGCGGGCCGTGGAGAGGACCGGCCTTGGGCGACTCGTCGTGGACAAGAAGAGTGATAGCCCCGCATGACAAGTCCGAGGGCTTCAACAAGTCTGCGAGCGCCTCGAGGCGCTGCCCTGGGCCGTCCAGGAACTCACCGCCCGGGAAGGACGCGGCTTGGCCCACGCGGTGGCCGAGCACGTCCTGGCCTGCCACCGGAGCAGAGACCCGAACTTCCCGCTGGAGACGGCGCGGGAAGGAGTGGTTGAAGCCGAGGGAGCGGCCGCCCGGGAAGCGGTTTGGAGCACCGCTGCCGGGGTGGTGGCCGGCTTCAGGCGGGAAGTGCCGCCGCCGCCAGCCCCCGGGGATGACCCAGACGACTCTGATGCTGACTCCGCCACCGATTAGGCTTTTTGTAGTAGTTTCCTTTTCTTTTGTTGTTGTCTTGGATGGATGTAAATATGGGAGTGATCCCTCAGAAATGCTTGTATTTTCCTTGTGAGTATAATGGCAGCTTTTCTTTGGGCTCGCAACTCCAGTGTTCTTGAGTACTTAGTGTTTCTTCCGTTGTTTTGCCTTGAAGCCCCGGGGAGTACTCAGTCGAACCGTTCCCGACCTTTCCGTCCCCGAGAACGAAGTCGTCTCGATCGTCGTTCTTGGTGCGTTCAGCCCCCGAGCCCTCGCGAGTCCGCATCGTCTAAGTCAAAAGACAAAGACACGAACTTCCTTGCTCGAGAGATGGATCGATCCAGCACGGAACACGCTATGACCGGTGAATACTTTTTCACCTTGCGACCACTCAGTCAGTAGACTGGAGACACGCGCGGGCGAAAATGTGACCAGGAGTCCTCATGGTTTGGTGGTGCCCGGGCTTAAGACGGACCGAACCGAGCACCGACAACCCGCCCCTGAGGCCTAGGCTCCGGATTACTCGAGTGGATCGAGTGATAGGATTACCCAGGGCACCCAGGGACTCGGTAGTGCTCGGGGTCCTTAAAAGCGGACCGAACACCACGACCACAACGAAGGGCTTTGGTCGGACATTACCGTACGTGCGGTACACCTTTCTACGAACCGTTCTGTCGTTCCAGGAAAAAGTAGACACACGGTAGGGTTTTGTGCGCGAGGAGATCATCTCACCGGGCAGATTAGAATACGAGGGCCCCCGAGGATGACTCGGGAACAGAGTACTATTGAACGTAAATTTGTCTGAATTTAACCACTCACCGGATAGCTGTCGGCCTTCCGGCCAACCGATCCAGGAGGAGCGTGTGCTTCCGAGCTCGGGGTGCCCGGGGACCTGGTTCCTTCAGCCGGAGTGCCCGAGCGTCAAGGGGCACATGAGGATCCCGGGGTTGGGTGATCTCGACCACTTATGCCTAAGCGGTAGGACCACCCGAGGACCCTCGGGGCCGATCAGCGACCTGGGCATCAAGGCCCTCGTGGTCGAGCTGCTCTTGATTGTCGACCTATGACTTAAGAGAGAATGGGGAATTTCTTTGCTTGGTGCGCTCTGTTAGTGCGGTACTTGTTATAGACTGCTCTCGTTTTCAACCTGAGATCTCTTGAATACCCAGACCGGCGGACAAGAGCAGGCAGAGGGCATAACCCAGAGGTCCTATGGTTCGGTGGCGCCCGGGTATGACAGACCAGACCGAGCATCGGCAGCCCACCCCTGGGGCCTGAGCTCCGGACTACTCGAGCAGCTCGAGTGATAGGATTACCCAGAGCGCCCAGGAACTTGGTAGTGCCCGGGAGCCTGTCACGACACCGAACACCACAGCCTACCACATCGGACGTAAGTCAGCGGCAACTGCCCGCGTGCATACCGATTGGGATTCTTTTATCAGCGGGGAAAATGAGAGAGCGAACTTTTTTCTCGCACAATCGAGCATCTCACCAGACAGATTAAACATATAGAATCCAGAAAAAAGAAATTGACATGCGACTGCACATTGAGATTTACATTGAATTGACAAATTTTACAAGGTTGGGCGACTTACCCAATGAGTGATAGCCCCCGGTCTGGTGGCGCGAGAACTCCCGGCCAGCACCTGGCGGCGAGCAGTGCCGACCAGGGCGACGACATCTTGGATTCACCGACCTTCCGGAGTGTTCGGCGTTGCCTGGATGGGCGGATGCCTAAGGAGAGCATGCGCCGCAAGCAGCGCGCTCCCCGGGCTGGCCTCGCTAAAGGCGAGTCTACACTGAAGTGGCACCCGGCGCTGCCCAGAGGCGGACCTAGCGGCTGGGATTTCGACCACCTGCTGGGGGTCGAAGGGGGCACCGCCGGCGACGGCCCTGCTGGGCCCAGCGCCTTGGTCCCCTTGAGAGGGAAAAACCGCGCGCGCAGATAGTGACTGCTGTTGGAACGCAACAGCGACTGGGGCCTCCTGGGTGTCGGGCAGCACTCCGTCACTGGAAGTGGAGCCAGAACGCTGGAGACAGTGCCCACCGGCCATCTTTTCCTATGGAAGAAAACAAACGAACAGATTCAGGGATGTTCCCCCCTACCTGGCGCGCCAGCTGTCGGAGGGTCAACTCCTGTTGCAGGGATCCCGAGAGACCCCTTTTTAAAGATTCGGCCGGGGGGATGATCCTGAATGAGTTCGTTGGAGAAATAAATGGAAGTGGAAAATAAATGCAACGGCCGGTGGTGGGGGATGATCGACCTAGTGCAGGGAGAAATAAATGCACCGGGGTTTAGACAGGTTCGGGCCGCACGGGGGCGTAATACCCTACTCCTGTATGGATGCAATATCCTTCCCTGAGGGGGATCCCTCAGGGATATGTCTGGTTACAAGAATATATTGTATAGCTAAGAGCTTGAGGCTCCCTTGTTCTAGCTCTGCTCAAGCTTGCTTGCGGTGTTCTTCGTCTTTCTCCGTGATGTTTTTCGATCGTGCTCTTCTTTCTGTATGCCCATCCTTTTATGCACTCGCCGGCCACGACATACCCCAAACGGGAAAGAAGGGGCACATGTTCCAAGACGCCATGACTGAGAAAGGCGTCATCATTTCCTCTGGGCGAAGTGACAGGGCGGTGGAAAAACGTGGCGCGCGTCCGACCACCCGCCACTATGGACGCCCTAGCGCCGGGCGCCGTTGAGAAGGCCCGCCGAGCAGCCACAGAGGCACCCGGCGCGCCCACCCTGTCTTGTTCCTCTGCCAGGGCAGGGTGGCAGGTGGAACGCTTTGATCCTGGTAACGTTATCCCGAGATACACCGGATGATACGGGACGGGACCCGTGCAATTAATGGCCCCACGCCCCTCTGCCAAAGCATGGCAGGGACTGACACTGCGGCGGGAGCAGTTGGGGATGTCAGGACGTCAGGATGTCAGGCCGTGCATGCACATTAAATGCGGCCTTGGACCTCTGACTGGTTGACACCTCGTCGGCGGGCCCCTCGGGGGCCCTTCTGGGTCGTCGGGGCATCAGGTGCTCTCGCACGAACCTTCGGGGAACCGAGTGCTCGGGGGCTGCTACGTGCAGCCCCGAGCACTCTCTCCCGAGCACTTTTGTACTGACCCTCGGGGAACCGGGCGCTCGAGGGCTGCTACGTGCAGCCCCGAGCACTCTCTCCCGAGCACTATTGTACGATCCTTCGGGGAACCGAGTGCTCGGGGGCTGCCACGTGCAGCCCCGAGCACTCTCTCCCGAGCACTTAGCTCTTCTGACCATCGGGGGACTAGGGTACTCGGGGGCGAACGGGCACCTCCCCGAGCACTTTCTTCCCGGTACTTGGACTCTACGGGTTATCAGGGAACTGGGGTGCTCGGGGACCAGAGGCTGTGGCCCCGAGCACCTTCTCCTGGAACTTAGATTTTCCTCATCCCGCAAGAGGGACCTCGCAGGATGGTAACACGTGGCGGACGGCTGGCCTGGCCTCGAGACTCAGGGACCCCTGATTCCTGATACACCGACACAGGTGTTGTATGCTTATTTTAAAAAATTGTAAATCGGGACTTCTATCACCTGTTAGAACTTAACAGGTCAATGTGACATACCCATCGTGGACTTGTCGATAGTTGGAAGGACGCTGATACGATATGTTGTCCTTCTAACGGGTTTAATGAATCTATACTTGTAATTTCTTAAAATAAATGTATATATTTACAATTTTTTATTATAAAAATAAAAAATTGCGGAAACTTATTGGGATCAAGACGTTTCCTAGCCCTGAGACTAATTTTCTTCTGAAGAAAAAGAGTGCGAGTCGTTTATAGGAAAAGCCTCCTCAGGATGCATATTTTAGAGGACGTGATCGTTCCAAATGAAACGTAGAAACCATGCTCTACAGAGTCCACCACCGGTTCTAGCTTAACTGAAGATCTGGTACCAAATCCTTGGAGATCACTTGTCTCCAGAAACATATGGAACCAGATGGTCTCAACCCCAGAGACAGTGATAACTTGCAATTGATCGTACCAGTGTCTGCCCTGCATCATCGCTGGCATCAGATCGTGCAAAATTCAGGCTGCATAGACACGGGCATTACTGACAAATCTATCACGCAAGAAGCGTGTCTCGAAGGATTATTTTCCGCAAGAAAGCAAGGCTTTCTTCAACCTCTAGGCTACCTTCTCAGCTCTCATCTGAATAAGTTTAAGCAGGGACAAAACGCAGCATTTAGATATATTCCCAATCAGCAAAATAGTTTTGTTTCCTCGATCCAAACCACATCACTTAGCAACCAACTATTTCGACAAATTACAGCAAACAAGAAGGCATCATCATGCCACCTCTAGTAATCAGTACTGCGCGAAGGCAGGAATAGCAAATTACGCAATGCAGCTCAATGCCATTATATCATAAAGTTGTTGCAACTTACAGCGCGCAGACATTGTCATTGCTGCTTAGGAGGAAACCAAAGAAGAGAGAAAATAAAAATAAAAAGAGAACTTGGCAGTGCCAGTAGCCTTAGGATCAAAATTACAGTGCTAAAGGCAAGGCAAGCTCTCCGTTCTAAAAGCCGAGAGATCAGATCTCAGCAAATTTATAAGGCCAATGGAGCTTCCAATCCTCAATGGACGACCAATGCCACTGAATTTCTCAACTGCTGGAACAGAACTTACAAAATCAGCAAAATGATGATGGTGGTGGTGGTGAAAACTGCGATGATGAAGATGATTGGCATTATTGATCATCTGCCCACGGAGCACTCGTCAGGTATCAGGGGAGCTCGGCGTCAACCGGTCCAGTCAACACAACCATTCCGGCCATGAATATGTCATCGTTGAACGACGATGAGGAGCCAACTGAGGTTAGGGAGGATACCACTGTGCTGTTCTCCTCTTCCTCTTCAGTAAGGATTTCTTGATCCCTGCAGTTCCCACTGCAGAATGCTTTCTCACCTCTGCAAAGGACATTCAGCAAACTGTTCAGTGTTTCTTGGTTCTTCCAACAAAACATGACAGTTCCATAATTATTGTTTAGTATCTATCTAAGTGCTACCCATTTCCCAGTTCTTTAATTAAAGAAATGCAATCCGAGCCCGACAGACGAAGCAATCTATCAATTTATTTTAAGAGTTCATCTACCAATGAACGCATCCAGATGCAACTAATGCAGATGCCCCAAAGAACAAAATTCGCAGCACATGATCTAACACAAAAAGGATGGCAGAATACATCACAATCGTTAGTTCTTCACTGTCATAACAAAAAGTTGTTGGGATTGCATCAACATACCGATAAACGCAAGAGTCGTTGCCATCCAGCTTCTTGTTACAAGACAAGCAGGAGGAGCTTAGGAACTCCTCGCCGGCATCGCCGGAGCACTTAACCAGCCAGTAAGACTCAGCTCCTTCCTTCACTTCCATGGCTTCCATGCTCTCACCATCAGGCACATGCACAGTGATGGGCTCCAAGATGCAGTCCCCAAAGATGCGGGTGGTCTTTGGGTTAGGACCGTGAGCAATGATGCAGGTGTAGTCCTCTGACTGCTCCACCTCCGTTGCGGACACCGACCCGATGTAGCGGCGTGGGCCGCCGATCGACGCCGGCAGCGACCCGGGCGCCGGGAACTTGCCAAGATCTGCCGCATGGCTGCTCGCGCCGAGGTGAGCACCACCGGGCACGATGACCTCTGGACCAGACTTCACATCCCCGTAGGACCTGCTGCATGGCACCGGCTTGCCGCCTGCGCCGGCGGCGGTCTCCACATTCACGAGCTCCGAGGGCGCATGGACGCAATCCCTTGGCTGGGAGGTGCTGGATTTAGCGAGGCGTTGCGGCAGCTTGAACGACGGCCGCATCTGGGGCCCGAGCAGGCAGTTCTTGGCGTCGGCGTCGGGCTCGGTGAGGGTGTCGACGAGGCCGCCGAGCCCGACGCGGTGCGAGTCCCAGCTCCTGGGAAACCGCGGCGACCGGAGCAACGAGCCGCCGAGCGCGAAGGCCCTAAGGTTGAGCGGCGACGTTGGGCTGCGCGCCGCCGGCGAGTCGAACTCTGGGGCGCCGCACTTGGCCGCCGCGAGCCCCACCAGCAGCCTCGGCACGGCGAACAGCCGCGGCCTCCCCGCGCCCGCGCCCGCCCCGGTGCCGTCGTCCGCCGCCATCACCCTCAGCAGCATCCTCGCCTCAACCCCTGGCCACGCGAGTCGACCAAGATCAGCGCAACGAGTCCGCCCAAAACGACGGCGCCGAAAGGGAAAGCAAAAATCCCCAAGAAACGCCAAAATCAGTCCAGCACGATCCAAGAAGCACCGGAAACTCCACCCCAAGAACAACGCGGCGCAAGAGGACAAACTGCGAAAGGCGAACGGCGACGGGGAGATAAGGCTTGATGAGGAGGAATCTCTCTCAACTTGCGAGCAAGAAAACAGTCAAAAACACCCATGCACGCAGCCACGCACGCGTCCCGTCCCATCCCACCTGATCGGTAGCTCCGTTCTTGTTCCCTTCCTCCTCGCTCTCTCCCTCTCTCTCTTCCCTCCCCCTCTGGTCTCTCTCCCTCCCTCCCTAGTCCCTCCCCACAATGGTGCGAGGAGAAAGGAGGAAGGGATATGGAGCCTGTGAGCGTACAGGCGCAGTAAAATGCCACTGCGGCACTGCGCTCACTGCTCGATGCCTCTAGAGCAGCAGCATTTCTCTCTCTCGCAGCGTCGCTTTGGCGTTCAGCGCATCAAAATCAGAGGAGGGCAGAGAGCGGTGAGGTGACGGGTGGTGGGCTGCCTGCGGCTGGGCTTGCTTCTGAAGTACTCCTCCCCTCTCCGACCATGACTGTCATTAGAGAGTAGGCATGCGAGGTCGCTCGCTAGGCCGGCGCCGCTGCCACTGTACGCGTATAAATACGCCCGGTGGCCGTACGTACTGTCTTTTTTCTTTGTTTTGCTCGAGTAGTCGGGTGTATACAGCAGACGTGCCAACATAATCGATCCTATGCAACGGGCCGTGTCAGAGGATTAACTCCAGTCGCAGAGATCCTGAGACCCTTTTTAGGGATTCAGTCGGGAGATGATTCAGAATAAGTTTGTCGGAGAAATAAATCAGAATGAATGCAACAGCCGGTGGTGGGGGTGTTGACCTAGTACAAGAAGAAGTAAATGCACCGGAATTTAGATAAGTTCGGGCCGCACGGGGGCGTAATACCCTACTCCTGTATGGATACTATCACTATCCTGAGAAAGTCCCTCAAGGATGTTGCTGGTTACAAGAATATTGATCTATCTAGAAGCTTGGGGCTCCTTGTTCTTCGGCTGGAACTGGGCTCAGCCTTCCTCACAGTGTTTCTCTTGCGCTGTGTTCTTCGTGTCGCCTCTTGGTCTCTGTTTTGCTATTCTTCATCTCGTCTTTTTTCCTTCCCCTGTCCCCCTGCTTCTGTGCCGCCGGCTGCTTTAAGTACTCGCCGGCCGTGACATGCCCCGAGCGGAAGGAGGGGGCTCGAGTTCCGAGACGCCATAAATGGAAAGGGCGTCATTATTTCCTCTGGGTGAAGTGACCGGGGGTGAAAAATACGTCGCACGCCCGGTCATTCGTCACCATAAATACCCTGGCAACAGGCGCCGTGGAGAGGGCCCACCGGCAGCCGTAGAGCACCCCGGCGTGCCCGTCCTGTCTTGTTCCCCTGCCACAGTAGCGCGGCAGACGGAACGCCTTGATCCTTACGACGTTATCCCGAGACAAGCCGGATGACACGGGACGGGACCCGTGCAATTAATAACCCCACACCTCTCTGCCAAAACATGGCAGGGACTGACGATGAGCGCGGTGGGAGTAGTTGGAGGTGTCAGTCCACGCAAGCTCATTAAATGCGGCATCGGGCCTTTGACTGGTTGACACCTCATTGGTAGGCCCCTCGGGGGTCTTTCTGGGTCGTCGGGGTACCGAGTCCTCTGGGGTACTGTTCACATCCCCGAGCACTCTCTCCCGAGAATGCATTTCCTTATCCTCGGGGTGCCGAGTGCTCGGGGGTACTGTTCACCTCCCCGAGCACTCTCTCCCGAGCACTCTTGCACAGACCCTCGGGGAACCGAGTGCTCGGGGGCTGCCGCACGCAGCCCCGAGCACTCTCTCCCGAGCACTCTTGTATAGATCCTCGGGGAACCGAGTGCTCGGGGGCCGCCGCACGCAACCCGAGCACTCTCTCCCGGAACTTAGTTCTTCTGATCGTCGGGGGACTAGGGTGCTCGGGGGTCACCGTACACATCCCCGAGCACTTTCTTCCCGGTACGTGGATTCCGTGGATCATCGGGGAACTGGGGTACTCAGGGACCACCGACTGTGGCCCTGAGCACCTTCTCCCGGGACTTGACCTTCTCTCATCTTACGAGAGACCTCGCGGGATGTCGCCATGTGGCGGATGGCTGGCCTGGCCTCGGGATTCGGGGACCCCGGTTCCTGATACATCGACAGGTCGTGTCCATCCTGTCTGTCCCGACAAATAGACAATCGTTTTCCCATAGATTAAAATCTAAGCTCGGATTGAGTTGAAACTGTGTGCAGATGAAGGGCAAAATTTGC
The DNA here is from genome assembly GCF_958298935.1 of Phragmites australis. Lineage (NCBI taxonomy): Eukaryota > Viridiplantae > Streptophyta > Magnoliopsida > Poales > Poaceae > Phragmites > Phragmites australis. The sequence goes on from NC_084929.1 coordinate 6,487,618, forward strand.
TAAGATTTGAAAAACCTTAGATTCGTTTTTTTTTGTGGGGGACGTACTTGCCGCTTAAACCATCACAACCACGTTTCTTTCATTTTATTCTCTTTCTAATTCTTCTTCCTGATTTTATTCTTTTTATTTTCTCTAATCTTCCATAGCTCCCATTCAAAAGGATTCGTAAAAGAAAAAAAAGATAATCTCGTTCTGAAATAAATGATCTTAGAAATCTCTTCATGATAGAAACCGTAAAAGAAAATTATTGGAGCGCTGAAGGGAAAAAAATCCCTTCGCGAAGGTATTCTCGTCTGTGAAGAGAATCCCTCGAGATGCCCTTAGCAATCCTCACGTGCAACTGAAGGCGATTGTATGCAGACTCAAATAAGGTACATCTTGGTTGCTAGTACGAAGATGATATAAGATGGTTTAACTGGATGGGTTGATACATATACGATGTTCGATTGGTTTTATAAGATAATATATGTTTCCATTTGATTGTATATAATATAACACCTCTTACTAGCTTGTTTTTAGTTGACTGAATATGTAGAGATATGATAATTTTCTCTCTATTCACGGTGAGTTTATTGTATAGAATATAACATCTCTTACCGACTTATTTTTATTTGACTGAATATGTGGAGATATGATAACTTTCTCTCTACTCAGGATGAGTTTACCACTTGTCTCTACTTTGCTCCTAGCTTGATAAATACACAATATGTTAGCACAAATAAATGCACAATCTGTTAGCGCAAATAATTTTTACAGCAGACTGCACGCATCCTATATGATGCTCCCTCTAGTTCGAAATAAGTATTATTTTAGACATCAACATGATCTCCAAAATACAACTTTAACTATTACTTTTTATTATAATATATTGATAAAACACAGCAAAAGTATACTATTACAAAAATACTTTTTGAGATAAATCTACTTGTGTCATTTTCAGTATCCAAACTCAATACATAAAAAAGTAATTTATAACCAAATTTTAAAACAATTAACTACAAGCAACCTAAAACATACTTATATTAAACCGGAGAGTACCATTTGCTTTGCCCATTTCAGCTTTCTACAAAATCCACCATATAATATGTTGTGCTTTTGGTTTATTTTCAACATGGCTTCAGTCATTTGCCATTGATATCTTCTGGGAGTTAAATTATTAATGCTTATGATTTGGTGGTGAAAGAAACCATCCAATGTTGGAACTCAGAGAAAAGAATCACGAGGCACATGAAAAAGTTCAGTGGCCTTCTACAGGAATATACACATCATATGAGGAAATCAAGCATGGCGGCATGAACACATGAATAACATTGCAGGTTTAACAAATCGCTATCCTGATCAATGAAACAGAATTCACTTGCAGAGACCCATGTACATTTATCATACTGACTGCTAACAGCAGAATAGTAGTTCTGAACAGCACAAAGAAGATGTTAGCGTAATCTATTTATCGATATCAAATGTGAACTACTTATTTGAATTCATTTGCTGACTAATGAGTACAGATTCAATGCTAAAGCTCCCTGACCAGCATCTAAAATCTGAAAAATAGAGGTGTTTGCGTTTCAGCAAGGGCTATGGACTAGAACCAACAATGAACCTCGGACAACAAATGCAAACACATGCTTTGCCGATTTACCAGACAAGGCTGCTGCTAGTTTACCAGGAACAAAAACAAGCATATAGAGTACCTGAAAATACTAGCACGAAGAATTTCTCATGTGCCACACAACAGACTTATTCAGTAACTCGAGATATGCTGAGTTGAATTGTTAAGACAGACAATGTGTGTTCCTTGAAGAACTGAAACATGAATCAGAATGTAGAAACAGAGCACAGAGACCCCAAAAGAATGATGGTTGGTGTCAGGGAATGATAACCAATGCAGACACCAAATCTAAACAGCTGTTATATGCATATGCTTAATCCTCCTCCTCATCCTCGTGGAAGCGCAGATGCCTCCCCTCCGGCACCGGCAGGCCCTTGCCTCAGCTGCATCCACCACGCCGTCCCTCTCGATCTCGTTGTCGCTGTTGTAGATGAACCGGGTGTACCTCCCCTCGAACTGCGGCAGCCCAGCCTTCTCCTCTTCGTCAAACACAGCCATCCTGCTCATCTCCTTGCACAGATCATCGAAGCAGTCATCACAACTGTATCCTTCCCTCTCCTCTTCGGTCGGATATGGTAGCTTTACCTCCCATGCAAAGGTCTGCCCAAAATTGACAAAGTGTGAACCAGATCAAGCAAAGTCTGTCAATTTATTAATGTTAATTAATGGCTGCATTGGGGCCTAACACACACTACGACTTGTGAAGCTCTCATGGAATATGCTTTCAACCAGAGATTCCAAGCTCTAAATTCACCTAGATTGACGCCGAGACCACTCCGAGCTCTCCAGAAATGGCCCAAATTGACGCCGTCGCGGACCAAGCAAGCAGACCAAGAAGAGGGGCAGGAACAGGACGAGCAATCGGACCAAGCAAGCAAGGTAGGTTAGGGTTCCTTACCGAGTGACGGAAGAAATTGATCCAAGGCCCGGACGGATCTCCAGTCCGAGCCGGTCTAGCAGAGTGGTCGTCGGAGAAGGTTCCATGAGGCCGACGGGGCGGAGAGACGGATGGATTGGAGACGGCCGAGGAGGAAGAGACCTCACCTCGCGAATCTGGTGGTGGCGGACTACTGCTACGGTGGCGGCGGCCTTTTTTTCCCACGCCCTGCTCCCTTGGCCTATCCTCAAACTCAAACCCAACACTCCAAAATCTAACCCTCGCCTCCGCGATGTTAGTCGCCACCTAAGTTTCACCGATACGCGATACGTCGATACGGATACGGGTACGGCGATACGGCGATACGGTGATCGTCAAAAAATAAGGATACGCCGATACGGCGAGTATATATAAATATATATTTATTTTTTTCGAAAATGTATATAAAGAGTTGTCCTCAGCTTGTTGATTCCTGGAGGCACATACCCACCCATGTCGTGGGTTGCAACAAAATTGAATGCAGCTCGATAGTTTGGGTTTCTTGCCATGTTGAAAGGAATACCTACAAATCCAAAGAGACGAACCATGTTAGCAGCTAATAATCAAACTGTAATTAGAATTGGAACTTGAGACTTGAGAGTGAGAAAAAACAGTAGAGCGGCGAACCTCCAGTGTAGAACATTCTTGCAATAATAGCATCAGCCATTTGTCGAAGTTCAAGGTGGAAACTTTCCAGAATACATGTTTGCTTCTTCTTCTTGGATGCCTTCGTCGACAATGGGAGCTGCACCGGCATGGGAGCACTCCTCTGTGTGCTCGCTTCAGTCGTTGCTTTAGCTGCACCTTCTTCCCTACGAAATTGCTCAACCATCTCTGGTGTCGCAACAGAACATATTGATGTGACTTGGTTCGGCACCTTGAACAGATGTGCTCTCACTCTAGAATAACTCCCAGGGATAATGTGACCACAATATAGGCATTCAGATCTTGCATTACCACCGGAAGCACCATTCTTCTGAAGCACTTTAACATGCCTCCACAAAGGAGTTTTGCGCAATCTTTCTTCATCAACAACATTACTGTTACTAGCAGCAGCTTGCGCACTAGGGGATGCTGAGCTTTCACTTTCCATCTACAACGAAAAGCAAAACATGAAAAAGACTTAGGGTCTTGTCCACTGGAGATTGACGAACGGTGACTTCTGACCTGTTTACTTCCACCAAGAAGGAGAGGATCTAGAGGAATGAGAAGGCAAGGAACTCACCATGGCCAGCGATTTGGATCTCACGTGTTGACGGATTCGTGCTGTGGCGGCTTCGGCTCCAGGCCGCCGCGCTCACTCCCGGCGGCGTGCGTGCTCCCAGCGCTGCAGGAGAGAGAGAAACAGAGCTGGTGAGGTGTTTTAGGGTTGGAAGAGCAATGGGCCGATGTATTGGGCTTTGAAATGAGCTGTCTAGCCAAACGTATCGGCTGGAAGTATCGCGCCGTATCACAAACGTATCATGAATTATTAAATTTGTTTTTAAATAGCAATTTGCTGATACTTTCCGATACCTGTATCGCGCCGTATCGCGCCGTATCGCCGTATCCCGCCGTATCAGATACGGGTACGGCGGCCTCCGTGACGTATCGGTGATACTTTGGTCGCCACCACCGCCCTGACCCCTCCGATGACCACCCGATGGCACCCCCGTCGTCCTACCCGGCCCCTTTCGTGGCCTCCTCAAGTCGTCAAATAGGACTTTGGCGTCACCGGAGATCTGCCTGCCGCGACATGACAAGGTGGAGCAGTGGTGGATCTGGCGTGTGCCTTGCTGATGAGCCTCAGATCTCTCTCCCCCAGCAACTAATCTTGGCATGATTTGGCTCTTTCTTCGAACGCAGATGCAAGTGGAACTCATACGCGTTGCCACCCGCCGTCTCTGAGACTCCGGCGGCCGGTGGAGAGCACCGTTTGGCCGGACGCTGGGAGTCTGGGACCTGGGAGTGGCGCTGCCAAAGGCCAACCATCCCTGGCCAGCCAGATCTCCTCGATCGGAGGGGGTCCCGAACGGCCTCACTTCCCTGCCAGCGCCCAGCGATTGTCGCCGTCCGGCCTCCAGTTCAGAGTCTAGCCTCGTCACCGCCCGACCTCCAGAGTGCAGCCTCATCACTGCTGGCCGCCGAGAGACCGAACTACCGTGTCCGCGTATAGCCTCGTCGCCGCCGAGCTTAACAGGTGAGATAATTGTGAATTGTGAGCAAATCAGTAGACCTGACAACTCCAAATTGCAATTCTAATTTGATTCCATCATTTTAAATCACATTCATACATTAGAAATGGAATTTAAATTTGCACTGCAGTACTGCACATCTAGTCATTTTGGCAAGGGATCCCTTTTGGCAAACACAAGTTCTCATGTGTTCATAGTTCACACGATACAAATTGGGGTATAGCAAGCGCCTTGAAGAATCAATGACTGAAGTAAATGACACGTCCATTGAGCAAGATCATTTCCTTGGAGCTTCAAGTGTTGCTACATCAGTTTTTCTTTGCTATTTCCTTGGAGCTTTAAGTGTTGCTGTGTACATAATCCGGAGAAATCCGCCATTTTACACGACTTGAGGTAAGCTCTAAGCATGTCATATGTTAGCTTCTCTTGCTGCATTCTATGATCCATCATGCAAATACAGTTTTTCAGTGAGAGGTTGTCATATTTTGCATTCATACTGGATTCAAGAGCACTTTATTTGAAGCATTATGATTATATTTCTCCCTGGATAGTACAGTACTACAGTGGCAAAATAATGGCTGCTTCAATTTCTGTTACCACTATTTTGTCTTTTTTGCTTTCATATTCTTTCATGTTTTACCTTTTTTTTTTTTTGCGGAAGGGGCTGGAAGCCCAGATTATATTAGATAAAAGCACCTGCTTACACCCCTGGTTTTATAGAACAGACCCTGGAGAAGATTGAAAATACAAGAAGGTCCACTACAAATCCCTGCAATAAGCCGGCGCTGCCGAAAAAGTCGCCGACCCGGAAGACGAATCCACCGTTGCCGAAAACCAACCCAAAGGAGGCTCTGGCGACGTAGATAAAACAAAACTCCACCAGGGGAGCAGATCTGCCTCCGCCCCAACCGAAGGGGAAAACAAAATCTCCCTCCCTTCCTCGATTTGCAGTGCCGGCGATCATGATGGCACTGCCGTCAACACCATCACCAGCTCTGCCTTGGAGGACCAAAAACTCCAGAGGACACCACACCGACACCACCGGGAAAACCACCCTAGAAACTAGAAGAGCAAGCTAAATAGAAGAAACAAACTAAAACTACCTAGTAAACTATGAGCCCGCCACCGCCGGCCGGGCCACCCTCCTTTTCCAACGCCGGCGAGGCCATCGGAGGCAAGGGGGCCAGCCGAAATGGCAGAGGGAAGCTTATCGCCTTGGAGTCGCCGCTCTCGCCTGTAGCAGCGGAAAAAAACGGTTCACAGTTTTTCTTTCATGTTTTACCTGAGAAGCATAGTCCAAGAGCATATATCCATTGTGGGAGCATTGCTTTTTGCATTAGTAGCTTAATGACTTTAAGATTCGTTTATTGATTGGCAAGGAACATGCAAAAGGTATTTACTTTTTTGAAGGGCTATGCAAAAGGTATTTATTTGGTGGTAATCAGCTTTTTTGTTACTTAATTTGCAAACTCCGTCTTTTCTTTCAGTTTTTATTTGCCTCCTTTCTGTCATGTTTGGTGTGATAGTGTGGTGGATTGACAGAACTGTCGGCACCAGAAACCAGCACTTGTACCTCACATCATCTTTTCAACTTTTGGTTTTTGTTAAACAAACTGGGAACATGTAGATCATATTGGATAAACGTGGGATCAATCTGTAGATGATTTTATAAATTCAGATGACTGTATAACAAATTGTACACTGATATCTAGAAAATTCAAGCTATTTCAGTTTCAGCATTGGAAAAGGGTAACAAAACCGGCTCATTCTTAGTTACAAAAAGGTTCAGCTGATTCAAAACAGGCAGACTCTACCTCCCTTTTCGTGGTTAGCCCAGGGGTCAGTATTCAGGTTGTGTTATCATGGGCCAAGTGAACTATGTGGGTCTCTTCTGAACATAGTTGTACCAAATGTTTCTTATGTCTTCTAGCTGATGGACAAAATACTGCTAAACTTATTGAAGTGGGTATTGATTGCATTTGTAGAAATACAGTAAGTATGAATCTGTATAACATAAGCATCAAGCCCACAATTACCAAATTTAGCAACCTCTTATAATTGTAGTATCTCCTTATCATTTGTTTATAATAACAATGACCTATCATATTAGTTCACATCTACTTCTTAATTTCTTGATCATCGTAACAATAGTGAAACTAACCTTAATTTAAATGTAGCTTGATATGAAAATACATGGGGCCATTGATGACACTGGCGGACCCAAGGCCCGGCGAGCCTGGGCAGCTGCCCGGGCTTCGCCCCGGCCCGCCCCAGTATATGTACGTAGATAATGATGGAATTTACTACATGGGCCGGTCAAATTTTGGGCAAAGCCCAGCTCACACGACTGCACGAGCATCTCCCCAGCGAGCGAGCGCACGGCTTGCGCCTATCTCTCGCACGGCTCGCCCAGGCTCTCCTAAATCTCTGGGACCGCTACTGATTGATGAGTCCAGTGAACCACCACCGTTTCTTCGCCGGTAGCATGCATCATGATGAATGCATGGTTCAGGTTAATCATATTTTCAGTAGAACATGGTATAATGTATCTTTTGAAGTATATGATGACCGTATGTATGGTAAGATATAGATATGCTTATATTTTGCACTTGTGAACATGTGCTATCTATATTTTTATGAAATATTATGTGACTTGATGAAATGAGATGGTCTAAATGTTCAGATTTTTCAGTAATGTATTTCTATATTGTTAATATTCTCATGTGATGTGTGATGATACAGAGAGACCTATATGATGATTTTTTTTAATTTCATCACAGACAAGCAGTGGTTGTGGGAATTTTAGTGACGAAACAGGAGCTAACAATGATATTTAATCTCACATTACATGAAAAATAAAATGTTATCAGATAGTCTCTCTTCCATAATGATAATATAATCATTATAAAATGTAAGACATTTTATGACGATTTTATAGACTTCGTCACTAAGTATATTCTATAATAATGCAGAATCTGTAACGAAGCAAATACATTATTATTATTATTATTATTATTATTATTATTATTATTATTATTCAATGACAAAAATATCGTTATATTGTGGTGATAATATAACATCATGATAGTTATATTTCTTGTAGTGGGAGTTATGGGAGTTGCCGGATGAATCCTACTTCTCATACAAAGGCCCGGACTGACTATTGTTGTTGCTAGCTGTGTGTTCCCAGGATAAAAAAACCATGGTACTGATGTTGTTCTGGCGCATATGGTTTATTAGAAATCATCTCAGGCATGAAAGGCCGAAGGATTCAATTGTTCAGTCACTGTACTTTCTGAGAAGCTATGTATCAACATTGTATAATATCGGGCACAATGGCTTGCAAGTTAGATAATAAAGGCAAAAAGATTTGTGGGCAATGAAATGGTTGTCCGTGTGGTAATTCACTTGGTAATGATCCCTCCAAATCAAGGTGGGAAGCTCCGTCACCAGGTCGAGTAAATGTGAACCATTTTTCTTCTAGATGGATTATGTTCAATTGCGTAGATGCTGAGGAAGCTAAATTGCTAGCGTGTTGTGTGGGTTTTAACCTTATGATTTAGTGGCTATCCCATTCTGTAACTTTAGAATCTGACTACCTAACAATCTATTTGGCCCTCAAATCCAAGGAAGATTCAAGAGGACGGCTTCCTATGCTGCTGCAGGAAGTTAAACTGCTCGCTGATGAGCTCCGTGAGGTCAAGGTTAAAACATTGTAGTAGATATCGAAATAGGGTTACCCATATACTTGCGCAGAGCGCATGTCAGGAGATGTCATCTACCGTTTAGTTCTGACATTGTCCTTTTGTAGTTGCATATATTGTGAGTGCCGATTGTACCGGCTATGGATTAATAAATCTCACCTCAGTTTGGGAAAAAAATAGTACTACCTTCGTTTTCAAATAATTGACACTGATACTGTAGCAACTAGCAATTTTATCAATAATAATTTTTAAAATATTTAAGTAAGTAAAATAAAAATAATATTGTTAGATTTATCTAAAAAATAGTTTAAGTATGTTGTATGCTTAGAATAATCTATATGTCTATTTATGAAAAATTGACGATCAAATATTGATTCTTGAAATCAATGATGACAGTTATTTAAAAACGGAGTTAGTACATCTATTTAGGGCTATAGGCTTATAGCTCATGTTACGGATAATTGGTCCGTTATTTAGCGTTTGAGATCCGAAATACTAGCTATGGTTAGCTATCTAAAACCTTGAACTAGTCAGATCCATATATACTGGTATGATCTCTCCATTGACTAGACCACGTAAGTAGTACTACTCAATAGCTGTCCCCCGCCTGGCCCCTCGAGTAGAGATGGTAATAGGGTCCTGATATCGAGACTTGATGGATAATTACTCTACTAAGAACTGGGTATGGGTAATTCATTCCTATGGATATGTTAGCAGGTGAAATCAGCGCCTATTGGTACAGATATGTTCTTCTACTCCTATACCTGTTAACTCATGGGGCCTCGAGATCCCCTGTTCCACCAGTGACTAGCCCAACAGCTATTGAATGGCATAAACCCAAAACAAACATGAAACCATAGAGCTTAAATGACCCCACCCTTATCCTCTCCCACCCACCCACCCACCCACTAATCGCCAGTCAGCCACTCCGTTCAGGCTAGGCATGGCTGTCATCATGGGCATCCTCATCAGCATCTTCTTCATCACGTTCCTCCTCCAGACTCCGAAGGGGACGCGGCGGGGGAGCGCAAGAACTTCATCATCGGTCACGCCGTGGTGGAGTCGCTCGTGGTGTTCCACTTTGGCACGTGTTGGGATCGAAGTCCTAGACAAGACGGGCCTTCGGAGGTAGAAGTATCGAAGGTCCCTTAGAGTGACACGTACTGGAAGTGGAACAGTTTTCAATTACCTCTTACGGTTACACTGTAGCTCTATTTATAGCCCATACCCGGCGATCACGGGTCCTGTTTACATATCTTACCCACTAACCTGCTACATTCCCGGAATATCCGGGGGTAATATGGTACAAATGAGCGTGATCCCATAATTACAACAGTACCCAGGACAACCATAGTCGGGCCCACTGTCGAGCTGGCCATCCATTCGAAGGGTGTCGAAGCCCTCTTTGCCCGACCGCATGACAGACAGCCTTCGCGCCCCCGTTGAAGACCAGGTCGTGCCTTCGCTCGCTTCAAAGGATGCGGGACGCGAACCGAGGCTTCGCTCGACAATCGAAGTCGATTAGCCTCCGCCTGCGCCGATTCGGTAACCAGAAGGTGCATGGACGCCCGCACCCTTCGACCAACTTCGCTCCATAATCTCCGCGATTGACGGACGAACTCCTGCAATCAGCAAGACATCTATCACGTAGCACCTCCAGTAAACTTCGCGGTTGCCTTCGAGTGAGGGGGTGGCGGGAGATGATCCCCAACAGCACGCTACGCGAGCAGAATGAAAGTCTCGAGTGCACTGTCTGCCTCAGCCGGTTCGAGCCGATGGAGTGGTGCGCGAGCTCGATGATAAAAAAAATTGATCCTTGTTATATTGACTCGATCTCACGAAATTGGATTGACTGGCACACTGCGCATCTGGCATTCGCTTCTGCTATCTATCTCTTCCAACTAAGATGATCACCGGAAAATCAGAAATCCTGCAAGCAATCATTCCAGAATCAACTACGAACATACATGGTCTTTCATTCTGTTCACTAGAGGAAATACAAGAAAGTAAACAATTCTTCAAAGGAATTGGCTCTACCGGAACAGAAGAATTGGCTGGCTCCTTTGCTCGCTAAGTAAGTTGTCAGATCTTTTCTCTTCCTAACTCGACAAGATATCAAGTGTGAATAAGTTACCCATTACCTGCATAAGGATAGATACGAGAAAATATTGTACCCATCTATGGATACGAGGTGGATAGCGAGAGTTTTCAATCCGCACGAGCACAAATACAGGATTGCACTACCAACGGATACAACCCATTGTCATCCCTAGCCTGAAGAAAGGCAGACCGAGAACTAGAAACTGCTATGCACCGTGAAATGATCGGAGCAGCTCTTTGCGTTCCATGACTGACGGCCACGATGGCAGCGGTACGATCCAACGGTGTACAAACGGAATGCTGATGGCCGTATCTTCCTCGTGTGGCGGGGCCCAGCTGGCAGGGGGAGATCTTACGCTATCCAGGAGTACTACGACGCTTTTATGGACACAGCGATGGCACGACGATGACAAAAGGCAGACCCTGCAGCGGGCCCACCCGGTTTCCTTCTCTGTTCCTTGTACGGTTTTACCCCATTCCTCCTGATTTGTTTACCCTACCGCATTTGAGCACGGGAAAACGGGCCCATCCGCACATGTAAAGCATGACTTGTTCAGGAACACTGTGGTACGGTGCAGAAATAACAAAATATTGTAAATGCACGAGTGCATCATTTCTTCGTGAATCGAGGAGTTACGATGTTTTACACTATACAGTACAGCTCAGGTTTTCGACGGAGTCTTTATCGAGTTCTACAGTAGCCATACAGTAATGCGGGAGCACTCCGTGCGCCCGAAAAGTGCTCCAGCTAAGTCCATTTCAGCTGCAACAACGAGGCAGGAATAACAAATTTGCCGGCTCTTGAAACATGCGGTAATTATAGCGTATGATTGTGGGTTTCAAGAGATAAAGGATAGTAGATGATAATAAATAAGATAATTGTTGAAGATAGAAAAATAAAAGTACTGTGATAATGTTGAAGAAACTATAATAGTATTACAGGGGATGAATTTTTAAAATATCTGTTGAAAATGACTTTACAATATTTTTATTTTTCAAAAACGAATTTCAGAAGAAAGAATTCATTTTTCGCAATGATTTGTTCTAAAAGGGTAAAATCGTAAGAGATGAATTTTCAGAGTATATGCTGAAGTTGGTCTTACAATACTTCTAATTTTCAAAAACGAATTTCAGAAGAAAGAATTCATTTTTCCCAATGATTTGTTCTAAAAGGGTAAAATCGGCTTTTCAATAACAATTAAGGGTGAGCGATTTAAGGTTTAGGTATTTTTTAAGTTCTATTATTTTAATCTTTAGATCGTGAGAATTTAATATAATATTTAGAATTTCTACAAGCTTATTCTCATTAGATAGTGGATTCGTGTGATTTTATAGTATAATTTAACTTGTGACGTATGATAATCAGTTTTTATATTATGATGGTTTATTTTTTTCTTTTGTTTTTAAGACTAAAATTCATAATCTAATTAAAAAAACAGAGTCTTAGAGTAACAGTCAGGTGTCCCTGAAAGATTGCCTGTGTGTTTCGGTGAGACTCTAGTTGCGCGTCTTTTGAAACGCCGTTCAAGCTTCATGTGTTTGCGTCCGTTTCAGCGTACAAGTTCGTGTACGTACGTCCGTGAACCATCTCTCTCCATCATTCGCTGTACCGACAGGCGATAACCTGATCTCATATGCTACCAATCACCAGAAAATTTCGTACGCAACAATTCAACATGTCGCCCAGTACAATTGTATTGTTCCAAATGGAATTTTTACATTTTAACTATTTTAAAAACAAATTCTACAAATAGACCCATACAGAAATAATTTCTAAAAATAGACTGTTTTATATGACACTATGACATTTGACACTGTGGTTGAATAGCACGACGCTGTGACATTTGGTGCCGTGTTAGCGATTTTCTATTTTAAACATGAAAGATTATACATGATAGCTATTATGTCGTCAATTATCATGACACAGTGCTATTCAATCACAACGCAAATGACATGACATCGTAAAAAGATCCATTTTTTTAATATTATTTTCTTATAGATCCATACACAGAAGAAGTTTTTAAAAATAACCAAAATCTAAAAATTCCACAGCATATATGTGCCACACATAACATGCAGAGCAATATAGCAACAGAAAAGAACAAGATGTGGAAAGCAGCCACAGTCCTATCTTTGGTAGAGGCTGGACCAGGCAACGGAGGAGGGTGGTCCATTAGATCCTGTTGAGAGGAAATTTTTTTATTTTTTAAATAAAAACTGCAAATATATGGGTTTATTTTGAAAATTATAAATCTAGACTCCTGTCACCCGTTGGATGGGTGATATGCCACATGTTACCCGTAGGAAGGGTGATAACATGCGATATGTTTAAATTTTTTAAAAATATTATGTTCAAATGCTCTCAAAATTTAAAACTCTATCGAAATAGTCATGAAAAATTCTAAAACATTTTTTTTATGGAGAACATGATATCATCTAGATCTTCAAAAATTGTCGGACAAAAATATAATTTGTACAATGAGAAAAAAAGACAAATTTCAGAGATTCTGAAATTTATCTTTTTTGTTTCCCATTGCTTAAGTAATTTTTTGACTTGAATTTTTTTAAGAGCTAGATGATAGCATCCTCTATAACACAGAATATTTTTAAAAAATTATGATTATTTCGATAGTGTGTTGAATTTCAAGAGCATTGAAACATAATATTTTTTTAATTTTTAAACCTGTAGTCCGTTGAAAGAGCAACAGGTTGCTGTCGCCATTTCAACAGGTGACAAGAGTCTATATTTACAATTTTTCAAAATGTACGTATATGATTATAATTTTATTTATTTAAAAAATATAAAAATAAAAAAAGTTCATGTTGGGAGGGGTATGGACCCATCTCAATAAAAAAAGTTCATGATGGGTCAAGGCATATATTTTGATTTGTTTGCATTTTGGTTCAGTGATCAGATGGGAGGGGTATGGACCCATCTCAATCTCATTGCAGGCGACAGCGGTTGGGGTCAGGGTCATCCTAAAGCTTGGGGGCCCAAGCCTAGTTTTTTCTTGACCACTAGCAAACTTACATTTTCTTCCTCAAAAAACTTACATTTATTTTATCACTCTTTCTTAAAATAAATCTTATATGGATTTGAGTTTTAGTCTGGTCTTCATTTGAGGTGAAAATGGCTAGCTGAACTTGTAAATAGTTATGCTGAGTACGCATAATCGGATTGTGAGAATTTTGATGGATACACTTGCTTGAAATGGTGGGAAAAAGGGAGAATATTTGCGGAAAATGAATCCTTCGAGAAAACTTTCCTTTGAAGGTGAATGTAATGACTTGTCACAATCTCATGTGTGGAATTGCAGCTATGTGAACATGATTCAAACATATGGCGAATTTACTGAAATAACAAAGACGTTAACCTGATCTCGATTTCGACAGACAAATTGTTTCTTGACTGATAGCAAAACCCCTCTTTGAAATCAATTCGCCGGATTTTTTACATTCTAATGGGCCAAAATATGAGGTGGTCGAAAGCTAAACACTGAGTGGTATTGGGCCAATTCAAGGACGCCTCTCAATTCCATCTATGCAACAAAGCCCATGACCATCTTAAATGAAAGCCCATAGATGGACAGTGTACATAAGATGAAGCCCATGAGTTGCGTGGGCCTCTTGTCACAAATACCAACGCTGTCTATCACTTCGATTTTTTTATAATTTTTTAATTAAAAAATTATAAATATATGTATCCGTTTTAAAAAATTGCAAATATATGAGTTGCATGGGTCTCTTGTCCTTATAAATACCAACTATCACTTCGATTTTTTTATATTTTTTAAATTCAAAAATTGTAAATATATACATCTATTTTAAAAAGTTACAAATATATGAGTTGGATGGGCATTTTCTACCTCCGAATCCTTTCTCTTCTTCCTTCTAGAACCTTCCTCTGTCTCTTCTAGCATCTTCTTCCCTAAGAGTTGCTAACAATTAGTACCAGAGCCGCCCCCTTCCTGGCGTGCCCACCATGACGGAGAAAGATGTTCAAGAGGGCCGAGGAGAGGCTGAACAAGTGGTCTGCTTCGATCGGGAGCGTTGGCAACACCTCCGTTGAGCCCAATTCGGCTTATTCTACTGAGTGCGTCGGCGTCAATCACTCCACCGATCCTGACTCCGACGAGGAGCGCTTCTCCCTCACCTCTGACATCGAATTAGAGGCCTCCTCGCTCATCCACGCCGATGACAACCACATGTGCCGTAGCGCCTGCGAGGCATTCGGTCGCCCCGAGTACTGCTGTAACAGTGCCTATGGCAACCCAAACACCCCCTCCACCGAGCTCGACTCCGATGACGAGTGCCTCTCCCTCACTAGAACCGCGCGATGCAACTCCACCAGCAGCGACCATGAGCGCGCGGATCACGACCTCGAATGCGTGAACACCGAGCTCGCCTTAGCCGCGCCAGGGGGCGGCGAACCCGTCGATCTGAGCGAAACCGTCGACACGGCCTTCCTCAACTTAGAGGACCTCCCCGTCGGTGGAGACTACCTCCCCAAGCTTCCCATGCCGAAAGTCATCAAAGAGGATAAGAGAGCTTGGATGACCGACCAGGAGTTCGCGCGGGAGCTTTTCGTTGGAGTGAACCCCATGATGATCAGGCGTCTCGCGGAATTCCCTCCAAGAAGCACTCTTGACCCAAGCAAGTTAGGCGATCAGACGAGCAGCATCCCTGAGGCGTACATCGAGAAGAACCTCGAGGGCCTCACCGTGCAGGAGGCGCTAGATGGCAACCGGCTCTTCTTCTGGACCACCACGACCACTACATGCCATTCCTGATCGACATCAACAACTTGGACGACAACTTCATCTACGCCACCAGTACGCTGATGTTCCTTCACGGCGACATCCTCGGCACTGCCGCCTAGGAGCCGGTGTCCATGACGATGAGCAACGAGATTGTTGGAGTGAATCCTCAGGGTGTGACCGAAGGTTTCGCGGTGATCACCTTGTCATGTGCGTGGGAATGGCCAGCCGAACCTCGATGATCCCGTGTCCGTCGAGAGCTAGGAAGAGCGCGGGTACTCAGTGGTCACCGTTCAGTGTTGCGTGCAGGTCACCAATGGAAAGTTTCGCTTCATCGAGATGAGCTATGCATGCAAGGACGCAGCGGACGCGTGGTGGCTAGTGAACACGGAGGTGCCCACCAACTGTTCGACAAAATGTGCCGATGCCGACATCGTCGTGCTCCTCGAACCGTGCGATAACCTCGTGGGGAAGCTAGCGCGCTACGACGATGCCTGCTTTAGCACGGGCGTGTGCGTCTACGGGTATGGGATGGACGCGTTCCTGGGCACCCGCGTGCCCCAGATCTTCCTCAACGAGAATCTCCTGGGCGGGCTCGTTGTACTCAAGTCCCTGTGCAACAACGATGAGTTCGAGCGGCGCATGCGCGACCTCGCAGGCAGGCGGTGGCCCGACTCGGCGCCACGGATGCTCATGTGCGGTTTCGACGAAGCTAGCAAGGTGGAGGAGGACGCCATGGTGGCCATGCACCAGCGTAAGGCCGAGATGGCGCACAACTCTGACACCTTCATCGCGCTCCCCGGCGGGCACGGGAAGCTGGATGAGCTCTTGGAGGTGATCGCGTGGACCCAGCTCAGCGTCCACAGCAAACCGACGGGCCTGGTGGATGTGGACGTGGATGGGTACTACAACTTCCTGTTGGTGTTCATCGAGGAGGAGCAGGACAACAACAAGGAAGCTAGAAACTCCTTCGGGCTCTTCTCCGGCGAGTTCCTCCGGCGGCACGGACTGCACCTCCTGGGCACGTCCGTGACGTGGTTCCTGCTGGACAACGCCTTCTATTCGCAGAACCTGTTCCAGAAGGACATCTTCAGCGCGGTGGGGTGGATCCCTAAGGCGACGACGATGGGCGTGCTAGACGAGCTCTTTCGCATCGCACACGTGCAGTCGCTGATCGCCATTGACCTTGCCGACCAGGATGTTTCATGGGATCCCAGCAGTGTGACGATAGCGGCTTAAGGAGAGGGGAATTTTAGGTATGGTTGGGCTGGCGCCTGCCTGGATCCAATCGGACCGGTCAAGCGACAGGTACAAAAGGAAGTGTAGCTATTTAAAATAGGAGGGAACAAGAATACACAGACACGGTTCCTTCTTCTCCCGTTCTCTCCTTCGCTACTTTGCCCTTCTAGAACCTTCTATTGATATTTATATGAATTTTTATGTTTTCTTAGGCTTTTCTTCTGGGCCGGGCTTGTGACCCATTTGCATTGGTGGGCCCAAGCCCATGCGGTGAAGTACAAATAGGGATCAGCTCAGCTAGGTCAAGTGAGCAAGGAGGATAAGTGTGCTTGGTGAGAGAGGGGGCTGGTGGCAGCCAGTGGGGAGGTAGCAGCGCAACCACCTCTGATTCACTCAGGGTCGTGGGATGGATGGCATCGTTACTGCCTCTATATGGGTGATCGGCTCCTCCCCAGAAGAAAGCAGAGAAAAACTTAATTTTCCCCTTCCTCCCTCACTGTTTTCCTCTTCGATTAGGTTGACATCTTTGATTTAGAGTTGAGTGGATCTCAGGCTCCAGTCTTGGTGCTTCGGTGCTTGAAGAGGTTGAGTGGGAGGAGCTCCTTTGTTGTTGCTTCTTGGAGCTGTACATGATGAGGCTTGCCTGCACACGCCGACGCGGTGCGGTGAGGTTTTGTATCTCCGTCTTCCTCACCAGCGGCAACGACGGTGAATTGGATTTTTGGGACAACAGCTTCTTTGTCGTGCTTTGCCTCGACTGATTTTGCTTTTAAGTGAATCTCACTGTGAGTATTTTAGTTTCACTCCTCTTTTCCATCTCTCTGTTAATCTGGATGGCTTGGTTGAAGTGAAATGCTACATGATGATAATAGTACACTAAAATTGGGTTGATCTAAGTACATTAGTTAAGGCCTGTGTAGTTATCAAGTTATCGGTTTTGTTTGGTTGATTCTATGGACAAGTGCTGCTGTTGGTCCAGTTTGGTCAAGTTTGGTCAGTTGTGACCGATGTACTATATGAACTCATTGTTCAGATTAGTCAGTGAATGAGTTGTAGAGCTGCTGCTATGTGGTCATTCTGATTATAGCTATGATATGATTTCATTTTATGAATATCTATACATTGGAATAGAACAACTGCACTGTCACCTTAATCATTTTTCTAGAGTTGGTATACAGGTTCTGAAACTAGTTGAAGGCTTAGATTCTTCCCAATTTATGATGTATAGCTTGCAATATTTTGGGGGCAAGACTTTAACTGTCTTGAGGCCATTTGTTGCAAACAAGCTGAGAGCTCTTTTATCTATTTTATTCACTTGCTGTGCAGATTTATTAGTACACATGTTTATTATTCTTATCACTTGGGAACTACAGTTGATCACTTGTGATATCATGTGTAATGGAGATGATCTGTCCTGCTCTTCTACTTTTGGTTTTGGAATATTGATGTCCATGCTAATTTTATCGCATTATATACAACAATCCAGAAATCCAACTGCTTTTGAGATGGCTATTTCTTGCTCCTTTGCCTTACCACCATCATCCTCAGACGTGATTAAGCCTGAAAGCTTTGATGGGATCGGCTTTAAGCGCTAACAGGCTCGGTCGAGGTTATGGTTGATGGAGCTCAGATTATTCTGGGTCCTCATCGGAGAGCCACCTACCCCTTCGGGGGAAGCCGTGGAAGACGAGGTTGAAAGAATGCGTTTTAAAGCGTTAATGGCCAGTTGGAAGAAGGCTAATGCCTCAACCCTAGCACGCCTTCTGGCTGTTCTATCAAACAAGCTCTTCGACGTCTACGTGGGGTTCAGGGAAGCACGAAAACTATGGTTAGAGTTGAATGACAAGTACGCTGAAAGCGATAATGGCAATGAGTCCTTCATGGTGGCTAGTTACTTGAACTTTCGTATGGAAGATGGCAGATCAGCAGTAGAATAGATCCATGAGTTGCAGCTGATCGTGTGAGACTTAGGCCAATATGATTGTGTCCTCCCTGATAACTTTTAGGTTAATGCCATCCTAGCCAAGCTACCCACTTCTTGGCGTGACTTTGTCACTGCGTGTCAGCACTTAAAGTAGCGGTTGACTCTTAATGAGCTTATCGCTGCTATAAATGTTGAGGAGAAGTCCAAGGCAGGCTATGGTGGGTGAAGGTGCCTGCTCAAGCTAACTTTATCGAGCACAAGAACCATCCTGGAAGGAGTGTGAAGAAAGAAAAGACCAAGCCTGGATCTTCAGGACCAAAGGCTAATGCTATGAAGAAGAAGAAGTCCGAGATTGTCTGCTATGTCTGCGGTGGGTTGCACCACAAGGCCAATAGATGTCGCAATCGTAAGGGTAAGGGGCCGATGCCTGAGCAGCAGAAGGCAGCCAAAGCCCAAGTGCATGTGGCGGTTGTGACGGCCGATGATACCGGCAAAGGCGACTCCACTAGTGGGTATGTATTTGAGGCCTTTATGGCAAATTCACCAGTAAGTTGGTGGATTGCTACAGATGCTACAAGACATATTTGTGTTGATCAGACGTGTTTTACTTCCCTACATGGCGCAGATGGTGGATCCGTATTGATGAGGAATGGGGTCTCGGTAGCAATACGTGGAGTAGGACGAGTGAGCCTGAAGTTGACTTCCGAAAAGACTCTTGTCCTGAAGGACGTGCTGTTTGTGCCTGCCATGACCCGTAATCTACTCAGCGGATCAATACTGTGCTGGCAAGGAATAAAGTTAGTCTTTGAGTCAAATAAAGTAGTGATGACCAGATGTGGGTTGTTTGTAGGAAAAGGCTATGATTGCGGAAGCATGTTCCACATCTATTCTTGATAGTTCTGTAAATATTTTCTATTCTTCATATTCTAATAAGAACATTGATATATGGCATTCTCATCTTTGTCATGTAATAATGAAGCAATTGTGCATTTGAGTAAGATAGATCTTATTCCCTCATATAATTATGACAAGAGCTGTAAGTGCGAGGTGTGTGTGCAAGCTAAGCAGCTCTGCAAACCGTTTCACTCGGTTGAGGGGAGAAGCACCTCACCACTTGAGATGAATGGAATATTAACAAAGGGTGGCAAAAGATACTTCTTTACTCTTATAGATGATGCCACTAGGTTCTGCTATATCTATCTACTTAGAACAAAAGATGAAGCATTAGAATATTTTAAGATCTATAAGATCGAGGTGGAAAACCAACTGGGGAAGACAATAAAGAGACAGAGGTTTGACAGAGGTGGGGAATATATTCCCAGGTATTTCTCCGAGTTTTGTGAAGAAAGTGGCATAACCCATGAGTTTACGCCACCATACTCACCACAGGCCAACGGAGTAGCCGAGAGAAAGAACCGAATGATTTGTGACTTGGTTAACGCCTTGTTACAAAATTCTGGTATGGCTAACTCATGGTGGGGTGAGACTGTTCTCACCGTTAACTATATCCTGAACAGGGTCGCTCCTCGGAACTGCGAGGCAACCCCTTATGAAGGATGGAAGGGGAGAAAACCGAATCTATCCTTTCTTCGCACTTGCGGTTGTTTAGCTAAAGTACATGTTCCCTTGCCAAAGAAAAGGAAATTAAGACCAAAGACTATCGATTGTGTCTTTCTAGGGTACGCTTACCAGAGTACCACCTATAGATTCCTAGTGGTCCATTCTGAGGTCTCATACATTACCGTCAACTCGATAATGGAGTCTCAGAATGTGACATTCTTTTAGCACATCTTTCCTATGCAAGCAAAAGAGGCAGACATCCATGATCTTTTAGTTGATGATCCTGCTCCTCAGAGTGTCAGTGACACGATTCCTGAATTGGAACTTAGGAGGAGTAAGAGGCAAAGAACTAGAAAATCACCAGGACATGAGTTTGTCACCTTTGTCATGGATGATGAACCACGAAACCTTTTAAAGGCATATGCTTCTTCAGAAGCTGAGTGCTAGAAGGAAGCAGTCCGTAGTGAGATGGATTCAGTCATCACTAACAAAACCTGGGAGTTAGCAGACCTCCTAGTTGGCTGCAAGCCGGTCGGCTGCAAATGGATCTTCAAGAGAAAGCGCAGACCTGATGGTACTATAGAAAAGTACAAGACCCGATTGGTGGCTAAGGGTTTTACGCAAAAGGAAGGTGAGGACTACTTCGATACGTATTCTCCTGATGCTAGATTGCCCACTATCCACATGCTCTTAGCATTGGCAACTTCGCTTAATTTCCTTGTGCATCAAATGGATGTCAAGATTGCTTTTCTTAATGAAGAATTGGATGAGGAGATTTATATGCAGCAGCTAGATGGATTCATGGTAACAGGACAGAAGAGTAAAGTATGTAGGTTAATCAAATACCTTTATGGTCTCAAACAGATCCCTAAGCAGTGGCATGGAAAGTTTGATACTACACTGACCTCGATCGGTTTCTGTGTCAATGAAGCTGATAAGTGCGTGTATTATAGATATGGTGGGGGGCGAAGTGTCATTCCATGTTTATATGTGGATGACATATTGCTGTTTGGGACTGACTTGAATATAATAAACCAGACTAAGTCTTTTCTACCTCAGAACTTCGATATGAAAGATCTGGGAGAAGCCGATGTAATTTTAAACATCAAGTTATTAAAGGGTGAGAATGGGATAACTTTAAGTCAATCTCATTATGTGGAAAAAGTGCTTACACATTTTGGAATGATAGACAGTAAGCCTATAGCCACACCCTATGATCCAAATGCTAAGCTGAAGAAAAATGTAGGCCATGGGAAAGACCAGTTAAAATATTCATAGGTGATAGGTTCTCTTATGTACTTAGCCTGTGCAACTAGGCCAGACATCTCGTATGCAGTATGCAGGTTGAGTCGTTATATGTCTAACCCAGTAGATGATCATTGGATAGCACTGGAGAGGATACTTATCTAAAGGGGACAAAGAAGCTAGGGATACATTATTTTGGCTATTCTGCAGTCATAGAGGGATTCAGTGATTCCAACTGGATCAGTAACTCGAATGATATGAAGGCAACGAGTGGATATGTTTTCACTCTATCAGGTGGAGCTATGTCTTGGAGATCATCTAAGCAGACCATCCTTACTCGCTCCACAATGGAGGCTGAGCTAGTGGTGCTAGACTCAGCAGCCGTAGAGGCATAATGGATCCCAGAGCTCCTTTCTGAACTGCCAATATTGGATAAGCCAATTTTGACTGTTCTCACCTACTGCAATAACCAAACCATTCTGGTTAAGGTAAAGAGTAGGAAGGACAATATGAAGACTTCGAAGCATATAAAACGGCGACTCAAGTCGCTCAGGCATGCAGTAGAGACGGTGTCAAGGGTTAATCCCTAACAATGATTCCGGGGTGTACCGGTTGATGGGCGTGTGAACAACGCTTGTGGTGTGCTTGTGTTTGTGATGAACTTAAGAACACAGGGATTATCCAGGTTCATGCCTCCCTAAGGATAAAAGCCCTACGTCCTGTGTATTTTTTTATCAGTGTTTGTGAACTGGTTACAAATGAGTTTTATTGACTCCTGCCTCTCCCCCCTCTATAAACCGGGTCCTCCTCTCTTTATATACTAGAGACAAGGTGAACTTATAAGTGGTCCCTTTTCCGCTGACCCATACCTTAGCCATCCCTTCCACCCCTAGGCTCCTTTAAAATGGGCGGCGCACGTGCCCTTTTTTGTTCTGATGAAGCTGTCAAGCCCAACCCATGCGTTGGACACCTCCACACCTATGTCACCCCGATCAGCCGGTCCACCCCATCCCATCACTGGTCATGCCCGCACGCTTGTGAAGCAGTCTGACATGCTTGCGAGCCCGTCTTTTAACATTTAATGCTGTGGGATGGGGCATGGCACCACTGCATAGACCACGACCTGTCCGCTAGGGAGGAGTGCATAGGGAAGGAAAACACTTGAGTGGAATGCATTTAATGAGAATAGACTGGTTTGATGAGTACCTATCCTGCGACTAGTGTAGGTTGGTCACGGGAATCCCTTATGTGGTAAGGATCCTGGTCGCGAAGATGTAGACTGGTCAAGCGATGGGACTCTGGTCTTGGAAAGAATCTTCTGCCAACTAGTATTGTTTGGTGTGGGCCCTCAGAACAGGGACCCCCCTATTCTATATACCGACAGTAGCTCCCAAGCTCCATCGCGGATGTGGTGGTCTGAGTGGTTTGCCGCGTGGTCACGGATGGACCTAGTGGTACCACCTGGGCCCCAGGTCAACAAGAGTGCACCCTGGGAGTGGCCATCAATGCAGTCCACTTTCATGCAGGCCCGCAAAACCACATCCCGAGGGGAGGTTTTAAACATCCAGAGAGAGAGAGAAAGAGAGAAACATCGTGGGAGAGAGACATTGATTTCTGTCGGACCTGAGGGATTTTCGGCCCCAAAAGCGCGGTCTTTCGAATTTTGAGACGCTGAGCTCCGGCAATGGTTGGGATATTGAGCTGGCCCTGTAAATTGGAAAGCCAAAGCTTGCCCATGAATCCTTTCGTCATCCCCCATAACCTCCAAGCCCTTGCGCTCAGAGGCCATCGTCTCCATCTCCACTCATGTTCCCACAGCCACCCCTGCCACTCCCAATGGCGCCACGCACTGGTAAAGAGCCAGATTTTCCCAAGTCCAAGTGCACTACGACAAAGCTGAAGCAGATGTACAACAAATGTGTGCTCTCTCGCCTCCTTTCTTCAGGGTACCGCCCGAGGGAGGACGTGCCTGATCCCCGCAAGGGGGAGATCGTGCTGTTTGCCACTTTCTTTTTGGCTGGCCTTGTGCCGTCCTTTTCTAAATTTGTCACCATCATCATCTCCTTCTACGATATCTGCCACCTCCACCTCAATCCCAATTCCATCATCATGCTGAGTGTCTTTGCTCACATGTGTGAGAACTTCATTGGGGTCGAGCCATGCCTTTATCTCTGCAGGTATTTTTACATGGCCAGGTTGCAGACCGGGCCGGCCATTGGGAGCTACAGATTCCACCTTCGCGACGGCATCGCGAGCTTCTACCTTGAGATGGACCTTAAGTCGTTGTGGCCAGGCTGGAGGGAAGAATGGTTCTACCTCAAGACGGAGGATTCCTTGGACAACATCTGCGTGTTGAATAGACTGGCACAAGTCTCTGAGAGCTGGGGGAATTCTCCCGAGACCACTCTGGAGCTGTTGAGCTTCGCAGCCTGGGTCAAAAACCTCACGAACACCGGGATGACGAGATCTGATGTTGCCCGTGACTTCATCAAGCGCTGGTTGTGCCCTTTGCGAAAAAGAGCACATCCGACATATATGTATACCGGGAGTGACGATGTCACCAGGGAGAGCTCTCTAGGTAACATCGCAACCGCTTCCATGGTGCTATTTGTTTATTCATGTGGTGTCTTAAGTATCCCTCTTTTGCAGATCTCTCTGACGAGTCTGTCGAGTCGCGGGTCAAATTCCTCATGGCGGTAGCCCCAAGGAAGGATGGCCCGCCACGAGACGCTCCTCCATTGTGCGACCTCTCTCCGTCGAAGAGGGCTCGGCCCAGATTGGTATGTTTGGCTGTTTGTCCGAACTTCCATCTTCAAGTCTTCTCCTGGGTCAGGGTTTCATGGTTTGCGTCGCCTTAGGGTCTTCCCGAGGTCGATGTCTTGCGTCCGATAATCGACGAGATCACGAAGACCGCTTGGGAAGTTGATCTCGCTGCGAGCATGCCTTCTTCACCGTGCACCACCGCCGCGGGCGGCCACCCATTTGTTCGTGATGTCGGCCCAGCTGGTTGAGAAGGCGACCGGACTGCTCAAAGTTGGGCGGCGGTTCTGTGAGCGACGCCAATCTGCAAAGGGTCGACCAACATCGCCCCGACCAGACTCACTCTGACCAACTCGCTCTGACCAGGCACACTCCGACCAAGCGTGCACTGGCCAGTCTCGCTCTGACCAGATCGAGAGCAGTTAGGTCGCCGTTGGCCCAGCGCTGACGCAAGGGGGGAAGAGACCGGCGGAGGGCCCGTCTACCGCGGAGGCATCCAAACATGCTCACGAGACACTGAGCTCTGGCGGCTCGAATGCTGGACTGTCGTCCCCGACCAGTCAACCCAGTGGCTTTACGAGGTCCAGGCTTGTGCTCAGCACTCCACCACCACGGTAAGGTTTCTGGTTAGGCGTAGATACCTCGAGTTTTCTTTCTTTTCCTGATTTTGTAAATCTGTTGTCACCGTAGGTCCTCGACCCCGCCCACGACCCCAGTAGTAACTCCTCCACCAGTACCTCAGCAACATGTTTCGGCCCCCAGCCTGTAGCAGCTGTGGCCTCAGGGGCATTGATCGTAGCTCCCACACCTGCTGAGCTGGTCGTGGAGCCCATTTCAGCCTCCGACCTACTCTCCCTGGCCATCTACTTCCCGCCCTCTATCCGTAAGTTGATTGATGATAAGGAAGTTTCTAGCAGGTGCGCTGAACTTGAGAGGCAGCTGGCTAAAGAAAAGGTGATGCGACTCGTGCTCTAGCAGAAGTGTGGTGACCTCCAACGAGAAAAAGCCGCGCTCGCTGCCGAACATACCCAGCTCAGGGGGGATGAGAGCATTCTCCAAGATGCTTTTAAGGTGTTCAAGGAGCCCCTGAGGAGCCTCGAGCTGGAGATCATAGAGCTGAAGGACCCGCGCACTGCCCAGGCCTGGGCCTATGCCACCAAGGTTCTCTTGGAAAAGTTTTCTGATCTCCCAGGTATCTGGCGGCGAGGGGTGCCGAGGATGTGGCGCAGGCGATGAGGGATGCAGTGGGGTACGTCCTCCAGTGCTATCGCAGCCACGATCCCAACTTCAACCTTGACCTCATTCGGGAGGGGGTTGCGGTAGCCGGACCCGTTGCCGAGGAGAGACTGCAGGAGGAGTGACAGGGGGGGACTATGTGGGATCCATCTTCCGGGTGGAGCCGCCTGGGAGTAAATAGCAAACTCTAATTTAGGTTCTGTATTATATTTGGACGAAACTTTTTTATTTCCCTAATGGGTTTTGTTGTTGCCGCCCTGATCGTAGATGCCCTAAAATGACTAAAACTCCCTCCCGCTCCGAGCCGCCGACCGCACCTACCGACAACGCCTACGACTAGTGCTGGCTAGAAGTGGCGCAATCAGAACTGACCGACCCACCTGCTCGCCCCGAACCCCTGACAACGCTTATTGAAGATTCCATTGATCGACGTATCTGGGAAGCGGTGGCCGAGTGTGAGCTAGGATTTGTGGTCGAGCGAGAGAACCCGCAGGGTGATCTTTGAGGTGTGTCAGTCCTACCACCACCTAGCCACACGTTAGTCCTAGGCTAGCTGAGTGAGACCCAATCGGCTGACCTCTTTGTGATTTGCAACATGTTTCATTGACCATCTTGTCTGGAGGAGCTTCTCACGACGTGGAGAGACCTGGAACAGATGGCCAAAATAAGTGACCAACGGCAGAAATATTTCTATGATTGCCTCAGCCGAGCTTTTACACCCTTCAACTTGCTGGTGTGGTCCATGAGTGTTCAGATTCGCCCAACGCCTGGAGGCACCGTGATTGGTCATGTCGACTGGTTTTTGGTGGCCTCCGTGGAGGCGAGTAGCCCTGAGGATGGGCTATGCGTGACGGTGGGCGACCACTTGCTATATGTCGGAGCCACCGACGCCTGTCTTGCCCTAGCCTACGTCCACGACCACCTTTCGAATACAGACCTCATCCAGGCAGTCTCCGAAGGCTTTTCCAGCGCCACAAAGACCACTGAGGAGCTCCATGAACTCGCAGACTCATATCTGCCTGTCGTTTGCTCCCTTCTTTGGTCTGTCCAATTTGATCCACTGCCATATGTTTTCGGGTCTCGCGTGTGCTGAACAGACTCTTTAGATCCAGCCTCCAGGAGCTGCCCGGGTGGTCGCTTTGTAATGAAAGGACTAGTCTTCATGTAAATTTTTCATGTGTTCAACTGGCGAGTAGGTTTGGGGTGCTCGCTAGCAAGGTTCCTGGCGCTTAGGATGGCCCTTAGCATGACGGGTCTCTCGGGGGTGACCAGCGCTTGACCCAATTTAGTACTCGTGGCCTCATGGTCATCATCCCTCGGACGCCCATACCCTCAACACTGCACGAGTAGCAATTTTTACTCCCACCCCAACAATAGGATCGATCGAGTAGAACAAAACTTGTACACTGCACAAAAAACAAACTATAGATCCTAAAAGCTCTAGGCCTTGACCGTCTGGTTGACCAGAAAACTGCCAACCATGCGATCAATCCTATATATCAGAAAAACTTACCATTTGGTGAGACCGTTCATATTCGGGTTATCCTACAAAATAGAGTCTGTTTTTGAATTTGAAAAAAAAACACACAAGTCATTTTCCACGCTCGTCCGGAAGATCATGCAAAATAGAAAAATAGGCTCATCTTCGAGCAGCCTTACACATAGAAACCGTGTTCCACGAGTTTGTGTAATTTATGGACAGCCTCTGCCCACGTTGATTGGGCCAGGTCAGAAAAGCAGACCACTTTGTAGGACCCCTCCCCCTTGGGGAATAGCTTATTATGATCTGCCATATTCCTGGACTCGTTTGAGGTTTAGTTCGTCTATGACTAGTGTCTGCGTGCATACCCTGTGGTCACGATAGCGCCTGAGGCTTTGTTTGTATCAGGCTGCCCAAATTTTGAGCACGTTCGTGGGACTCTTTGCTCGGGTTTGTATTGTCCTCTCACCGCGCATCCTGGTTGTCGCCCGAGTAGTTGGTCATACGAGGCGACGTGCGTTCACCGACTAGCGAATTGAGTCCCGTTTATTCATAATTATGCGATTTGGATGGCGAAATTGCACTACCACTGCTCGTATGAACTTAATCGCTAATGTGGTGGAGAATTCCTGACAAGCTTGGCCTCGATCCCCTTAGTGAATTTACCTACTGCCATGAACAGGAATTCAAAACTGCCTGGGGCTTTTAGGGAATGATCCCATGATAGCGAGCCCCCAGACAGTAAAAGAACAAGAGAGTGGTACGATTTGCTATGCTCGAGCTGGTAGTTTGGCATATCGGCCATGGTTTTGACATGACCCGCACCGTTTCACCGGCACGCAAGCATCCTAGAGGGCCGTGGGTGTCAGGAACCGTCCAAATAGTATTCTAATTAATCATCAGGAGGATCATTATTCACAATCACAACCTCGACGATTAACCAGAATACCATTCCGGTAGTCCCGGCATGTGTTTTGTGCCCAGGATCGGAACACATGCCTTCCAACTCAAATATCACAACACAGTTTAATAGAGAGCAAGTAATTAAGCTGTATTACAATACTTAAACATGCAACTGCTTCCACAATTTACAACAAAAGAGGAACAATAACAACTACGCAGCGGAAAATAAACCTATACAACAAAAGAGTATGGAGCCGTATGCCCTTAGGCTCCATACCAAAAGCGCCGGAGTTCGGAGTAGAAGGTGCTACTCCTGCCCGCCACCCTGATCGGCAGGCACAAAGTAGCTGAACACCGCCTCTTCCTCGCCAACCTGCGAACCTGAAAGCAACTTAAGGGCAGCACCCCTTAGTACGAAGGTACTAGCAAGTCTTACACAGTATGAGTATATATATTCTTGACTCCAAGGATCATGCACTTAAAGCTGTAGCAAGGATTAAGACATGTTTAAGTTCATTAAGCGGCAAGCAACCTAGACTCTAGGTGTAAGCAACTGACTTAACCAACCACCGACTCAAACACTGCCAACCAACTGATCAGAACAGATATATGAACAACAAGTGTATAAAAGCAAACCATTCCCACCAAACCACCAACCACATACCGACCAAACCACCCCAATCCAACCATGCCACAGCCCACATCGAAACTCTACGACCAAAACATGGTCGCTCGGTGGAGATAAGCGATAGCAATGCTCATGACCGAGAGCGCGGCCGTTCGAACTGATTATACACCCTGCAGGGGGATACTCCTGGACCCACACGACACAGGGACCATACGGCTTGTGCCACCCGCTAAGATGCACACAAGGGGGTACCCGTGACAACCTTTCCCAACCAGGCCCAACCATGTGGATCAACCATAGCTCGGCGCGGCAGTATTAGAACTACTCCCCGAGCAAACTAATACCGCTAAAAGCCCGGACTCAAACCGGACTCACACCGTCTATGACGAGGCCCACATGACCACGTCTGCGAAGGTAATCAGCTCGCCTACCATTATATCAGCATGTGGTGAGTAAGGTAAGTGCTAAGGCCGACTACACCGACGGTCGGTGCTTAATCGGTGCAAGCGGTCTACGGTGTCCGGGTTCCCTCCCCGAACTGCCTGAGGACTCATCGTGAGCAGATGACACCCCTAACACCGCCCACACCTCGTCTCAACTCACCACTCACCAACCGACTCATCATCAACACAACCACAAGTGTGAACAAGTAACAAGCCCTAGGCTCGCGACAACGGTGGACGCTGTCGTCGACTTCTACCGGAAAGCCTAAGTACCACTAAGCATAGCGAACTAAAATTAGACCGCGTCGACACCACAAGGCTCCAAGGAATAACACATGACACGTGACCGAAATGGGAGCATGCATCGGCATAGGTTCTACCCAACTCGGTACCCGACACATGCAATGTATACATAAGCGTAGATAACATATTAGATTTTGAATTGACACGGTGCAATATGATAGATGCTTGCCTTGCTGCCCTAGCTGCTGCTCACAGCTACCCGAGTCCCGATCACCACTGCGGGAACCACCGGGGACAACCTCGCTCGCCTCGTTCGCCGGGTCGAAGTTCCCTGAAAGAATAACGCGTGCAATGCAATGAATGTTATGCAAAGAATGACGCTTCATAGTCTGTGACAACAGTGTAAAGCGCCGTGGTACGAGTTTAACGCACTAACGATTTCCTAATTGAGATTAGGGTTCACCATTCAATTACCCTCGGATTAATTAAAGCATAACTAAGGCTTAAATCAATCTAGAACGCAAACTGTGCTAAAAATGAAGGTACATATTTTTATTAAACAGGGAATAAATCAACAAGATTTATAGAATTGATTTCATCAATTTTGGAGTTACCACTATTTAGTTATGAATTAATGAGGCTTTAAGCACATTACATTAACTAAGGAACTTCCAGCACATAAAGTTAACAAAATTTGCTTTACAATTTTAACATGTAGAGCATGAGCACATAAAGTTAACAAAATTTGCTTTACAATTTTTGGAGCCATATTCCATTTCTTATGCATTTTACAATGTTTCAGCCGATTTATTAGTTCAACAAATACCCAATTTCGCATTTTCCGATTTTTCCGAATACTTAAATATCCTAAACCTTTTTCCACTCGGGTTCGGCCAGCCGCTGTGACTGACAGTGGGGCCGGCGTATTTTGACCCGAGTCAAAATCGACCCGCGCCCAGTACACAGCGCTCCGGCGGCTCGAGCGACGTCGCCAGCGGCGAACGGCGGCCTGAATGTCCCGGCCGAGGGTGGCAACAGCACTTGCACGAGCACGTGGTTACGGCGGGGGCACACGTCGATGCTGGCGATGGCCGGAGCACGGCGATCGGCAGCGAGGGGCAAAACTAGCACGGTGGCGGCACGGTTTAGACCACCGGCGGCTAGACGGTGGTGCGATACGCTCGGCCGAGCACACCTACACGTTCTATGCGAGCGCGTGGACCAAATGGCGCGGCCCAACGCCGAGGAGCTTGGCGGTGGCTCGGCCGACGGCGTGCGCCATAGGCAGCGGCGCATGGCTGCACGGCGGAAGGCGCGCCGGCGACGGGCTAAATGGAATCCAGCGCGCGCACAAGACTCAAAAGGGGAACGGAAAGCTCACCGAGCGCTTCAATGGGCCGAAGAAGCAGCAACGAGGTAGCTCGACGGTGAGGTGCGGAAGGAGGCCACCGGCGCCGAGGAAGACGGCATGAGCTCGCCAAATCCGACCGAGAGGGGAGGGGATTCGCGCGGGAATTAGTTGGAGAGGCTTCGACGATCCTCCTTAGCGCTTCTCGCGGCTCGAGCTCGAGGGAGCTTGCCGGTGGCGCGTCGGATTTGGCCGGCGGCGCGGCGCAACGCTGCTCTGCTCTGTGGTGTGCTGGGCGACAGGGAGAGCAAGCGAGGGAGAGAGAGGAGAGGCACCACGAGAGAGCGTCCAGGGGGGGGGGGTTATGGCCGACGACGCTTCCACTCGAAGGCTCCGCCGGTGACTCGACGGCGTGCTGGGTTTGCCGGCCGCGGAAGTCAACAAAGCCGGTGCCGCCCTCTGGAAGCAGCGTGGCTGAGTGAGGAGGGAGGATGACGAGTGGGTCCCGCATGAACAGTAACTGCCAGGTAAAATATCTCCACCACTTTAGCCATCCATTTGAACGCCTTCCCAAAGTCCAAAATTGGTAAAACGAATTTTCTTTGAAACTAAAATTCACAAGGAACCCATTTGAACTTGTTTGACCCAGAATGCTCGAGCCAATTGTGAATAAAAATTTCTCAAATATGCTATCCTTTCCAGCTTGTGACAATTTTTATGCCTTTAAAATATTTCCCAAAAATTTGGGAAAATTCATTTATATTCTTCTCCCGGAATCTACTAATTTCTAAAATTATCACCAGCCCTAGGTTCCATAGAAGTTTTAGGAGATGCTTCACAACACATCAGTTAAACCCAGTTCAACTAAATTCGGTTTAATCCACACTGCAAGTCTATATGGCTCAAAACAAAAACAAATGATGCTAATGATGCTGATTAGCACTTAATTATGTGTTTAGAAACTCTGGGCCGTGACAGTGGGCCAATAAAATCCTTACCGGAACGCTTTCCTGACCCGAGTGCGGTATGAAGCGCAGCCACCACATATGCCACAGAGGATATCGGGGAATGCTGTGCTCCCCCTTCTTGAGTGATGTATTTCAGTAAAAGGCCATTGCTCCTTTGGCAGTAGAGGCGTCCTCCTACCCAGAAGTATTTGTGGTCCTACTATGTGACCCTTTCTACTGACCCATTATTGTCAGGGGCTGCTTGATTCTGAAGGTAGTCCAAGATTTGATCTATCCAGGCCATACCTGAATCGAGCAGGACGACCACATGATGGTCACCTGAGGTTGACAGCACCGAAGGAGGCGTTGCTTCCAAAGGTGTTGCCTCTGGTGCTCTATTTCCAAGCGGGGCATCCCTTCCACATTGGCTCGAGACCGTGGTGGGTGTTCATGTGAATCTTTTTTCAAAGAATCCGACCGGGACATGTGCGCAAGAAGAGACTAGATGGACTAGCTCATCGGCTAGGAAGTTGTCCTTGCAAGGGATGTGCTAGACTTCAAAACCAAAGGAGCGTTGCTCTAGCTTTCTCACTTCAGAGAGGCATGGCGTCATCGTCTGGTCCGAGCACAGGAAACCCTCCGCACCCAGTTTACGGCCAGTAGAGAGTCCCTCATCGCTAGTGGGCATCTTACCCCCCGTGCAGATGTTGCTCGTATTCCATATAAGGGATAAGGGGCCCTCATACTCTGCAACAATGTTTGGTGGCCTGAAAATTTAATTGAAATGTGTACCTGAAGGTGTTGCTAGCGTGTGGGGTTGAGATCGCTCCAGCCCCTAGTCCAATCAACGTGCACGACCTATCAACATGTGTGGTCCTGTGCCTATTCGTCTCTGGTCGTAGAAAACCCTCACTGATCGACGACCAGTACCGCTCCCACGACCTGTGGGGGTAGCTGCAAATAGAGCAACAACTCCTTGTTTGGTTGAGGAGTGGTCAGTATAGGACGAGAAAAAGAGTCACCTGTTGAGATCCTGGAAGGCTCTTGCAGAGCGGAAGATGATTTTTCCTATCCTCGAGATGACCCTGCCCAAAAGGCCACACACCCAATTAGTGTTAGGGTATCCTCTTACCTGTTTGGGGATTTTGCCTAGCTAATGGCTCCGTAGCACGCTGTAGAGGTCGTGTTGGTGTAGGGAGTCGTGCAGGTCTGAGGGTTGGCTGTCCCAATGCGGCGAGGGTCTTTGAGTGCTCCCCATTATCGAGGGACTACGTGATCTTTCCTACTATGGGGCCTGCTGTGCTTCTTGGCGATCATGACCATCACAAGTCCTATCGACGGACGTGGTGCTTGCTGCCGCAGTTTGGCGTCATGTCGCGAGGGGGGAGCCCCCGACATTCGCGTAGTGTAACAACCTTGGCGATGACGCCACCAAAGACTACGTCCTCTTTGGCAATTCCTCCGAGCAACGTTGTGGTGGTTGGGGCTGTGTCAGAGTGTCCCCGTGTCCATCGCCGGTTTAGTTCCCCTCTGGGCGTGTGGGATGGGGATCGTCGCCAGCACCCAGAACATGAGAGCCTCCGCTGCCCCCTATTCGATGAACTGTCATACAAACTTCTTGTTGAGCCTCGGAGCCTTCGGACTTTGATTTGGTGTCCCATACCTGGGGCACACCGGGGTCATCTGGGTCGTATCCCATGACGAACACCACGCGGTGACCCGGGTCCTCAGAATGGGACTCAGCGGTTGCCGTGGATCTAGTGGCTAGCTCAATCTAATCTCCAATGCTTACCGAAAAGAAGAAACGCGCCCCCTACCTGGCATGCCAATTGTTGAGGGTTAATCCCTGACAATAATTTTGGGGTGTACTGGTCGATAGGCGGGTGAACAACGTTTGTGGTGTGCGTGTGTTTGTGATAAACTCAAGAACACATTGATTTTCCAGGTTCAAGCCTCCCTAAGGATAACAGCCCTACGTCATATGTATTTTGTTATCAGTGTTTATGAACTGGTTACATATGAGTTTTCTTGATTCCTGCCTCTCCCCTCTCTACAAACTGGGTCTTCCTCTCTTTATATACTAGAGAAAAGGAGAACTTACAAGTAGGCCCTTTTCCGCCGACCCATACCTTAGCTAACCCTTCCACCCCTAGGCTCCTTTAAAATGGGTGGTGCACGTGCCCCTTTTTGTTCTGATGAAGCTGCCGAGCCCATCCCATCCACTGGACACCTCCACGCCTACGTCACCCTAGTCAGCTGGTCCGCCCCGTCCCATCACCAGTCACGCACGCGCGCCTGTGAAGCAGTCTGACACGCCTGCGAGCCCGTCCTGTAATGTTTAATGCTACGGGACGGAGCATGGCACCACTGCGCCGGCTACAACCTGTCCACTGGGGAGGAGTGCTTAGGGAAGGAAAACACTTGAGTGTAATACATTTAATGAGAATAGACTGGTTTGATGAGTACCTGTCCCGCTACCAGCGTAGGCTGGTCGCGGGAATCCCTTATGTGGTAAGGATCCTGGTCGCGAAGATGCAGATTGGTCGCGCGGTGGGACTCTAGTCCGGGAAAGAATCTTCTGCCAACTGGTATTGGTTGGTGTGGACCCTCAGAACAGGGGACCCCCCTATTCTATACACCGACAAACTAGTATAATCGCTGTGGATTATATTCAGTCTAAAAGGAATCTTGCAGATCCTTTCACAAAAGGAATGGCTAGAAAAGTCATTCAGGTAGCATCAAGAGGAATGGGATTACTAGCTGCTGATAAGGTTCAAACTGGCAATAACCTATCCTAGGAGATCGGAGATCCCGTGAACTAGGCTATAGGAAAACAAGCTATGTGGATACAAGAGAAAATCAATCCCATTTGTTGCTTTTCTCTTCTGTAGGAGAGGGTGAGTTGTTGGCTCTTAATAAATTCAGTGTCGTGTGGCAATAGATGTCATCCTACAGGACATCTAGGAGAATTCACCTATGTGAGTATGATTGTGTGGTCGCAATGATAGAGAAGCCGATTACTTCTCTAGGTGGCACTAATGAATTAAGGTACATGGACATGACCGTAAAGTCCAACCTGGGAGCTAAGGCAAAAGCAGCTTCGTACATGGCGTTGTATATAAAGAGGCTCTCGCACCAAGGTTGAGGATCAAGGTTTAGTCCTCCTCATCCTATGTGAGCCAATTTATATGCAACTAGGTATTTGTTCAAACCTGAAAGATACAATTTACTCAAATCCTATATATAAAACCAAATAACTCCAACATTAAAATTTGTTGGGGATTGTTGATATTTATATGATTTTTAATGTTTTCCTGGGCTGGGCTTGTGAACCATTTGCATTGGCGGGCCTAAGCCCATGCGGTGAAGCACAAATGGGCATCAACTCTGCTAGGTCAAGTGAGCAGGGAGGATGCGTGCACTTGGTGAGAGAGGGGGCTGGTGGCGGCCAGTGGGGAGGCGGCGGCACAACCACCTCTGATTCCCTTGGGGTTGTGGGCTGGATGGCGTTGTTGCTGCCTCTGTATGGGTGGCCAGCTCCTTCCTGGAAGAAAGCAGAGAAAAACTCGATTTTCCCCTTCCTCCTTCACTGTTTTCCTCTTTGATTCGGTTGACATCTTTGATTTGGAGTTGAGTGGATCTCAGGCTCCGGTCTTGGTGCTTTGGTGCTTGAAGAGGTTGAGTGGGAGGAGCTCCTTTGTTGTTGATTCTTGGAGCTATACACGCCGAGGCTCGCCTGCACGCGCCGACGCGGTGCGGTGAGGCTTTGTATCTCCATCTTCCTCGCTGGTGGCAACGACAGCGATTTGGATTTTTGGGACATCAGCTTCTTTGCCGTGCCTTGCCTCGACTGATTTTGCTTTTAAGTGAATCTCATTGTGAGTATTTCTGTTTCACTCCTCCTTTCCATCTCTCTGTTAATCTGGACGGTTTGGTTGAAGTGAAATGCTCTGTGATGATAATAGTACACTGAAATTGGGTGGATCTGAGTACATTAGTTCAAGCATGTATAGTCCTCACGTTATCGGTTTTGTTTGGTTGATTCTTTGGACGAGTGCTGCTGTTGGTCCAGTTTGGTCAGTTATGACCAATGTACTATATGAACTCATTGTCCAGATTAGTCAGTGAATGAGTTGTAGAGCTGCTGCTCTGTGGTCATTCTGATTATAGCTATGATCTGAATTCATTTTCTGAATATCTGTACTTTGGAATAGAACAGCAGCACTGTCACCTTAATCTTTCTTCCAGAGTTAGTATACAGGTTCTGAAACTAGTTGAAGGCTTAGATTCTTCCCAATTTATGATGTGTAGCTTGCAATATTTAGGGGGCGGGACTTTAACGGTCCTGGGGGCATTTGTCGCAAACAATCTAAGAACTCTTTTATCTATTTTATTCACTTGCTGTTCAGATTTGTTAGCAGTGGCGTATCCAGCAGGGTGGCACGGTAGGTCATGGACCACCCTAAGATTTGCACCAGCTCTTGAATTTTACTGTAACTCCAGTACTGTAGCACGGTTGGCATGTTAAATTGTGTTAAGTTGGACCACCCTTATCTATAATTCTGAATTCGCCACTGTTTGTTAGTACACATATTTATTATTCTTATCACTTGAGAACTACAGTTGATCACTTGTGATATCATGTCTAATGGAGATGATATGTCCTGCTCTTGTACTTTTGGTTTTGGAATATTGATGTCGATGCTCAGTTTGTCGCATTATATACAACACCTTCTTCCCTAGGGGTTGCTAACACTCTCCCACCTGCTCCAGGCTCGCAATGTCGGGTTCGTTCGTTGTTCGGCTCGACACGGTTACTCGGCCTAGATTGGTGGTTGCTTCACGACACGATGAGGGATTTTCAAATTCATGCCTCCTTTTGAGGAACATTTGGTGTTGGGCACGAGGATTGATTTGCACTGCTTGGCGTCCCGTTGTTTGATTTGTGTGAGCCTATCGTCTGCGTAGAATCGCTAGCAATTGGGTCTGTACTCTTCTGATTCTTACCGAGTCCGTCTGTTTTCCCGCCCCATTCCGATTTGATGGATTATTTCGGTTTATTTCTCTTAAATTCACACGGTAGTATTTGAATTGGTGTCTCGAATTTTGCAGAAAGCCAAGCGAAATTTGCTGTAGAGATCGTCTCTGTTGCTAAGATCCCTTGCTAGATTCCAAACACCCGCACGAATGATGATTCACACAGCACACTCGGGCTCGCCTGAATTGTTTGTGTGCAAGCAATTTACTCGGTGTTCGTTTGTTTCCCCATCCCACTCCGATTTGATGCGTCATTTCGGGCAGTTTGTCTTATTTACTCGGTGATGTTTGAATTGGTATCTCAAATTTTGCAGAAAGCCAAGCGAATTTTCATCTAGAAATCACCTCTGTTGTGTAGATCACGGGAAATCCAGTCCGCGTACACTTGTCCTCGTCTGAATTGTTTGCAAACCGACACAAACGCATCTGTGCTAACAAGGCTATGAATTGTTTGCGTTTGCGCTTGCGCAGACGTGTCGCAGCAGGTGCAGGGCGCTCTGCAGAATATGCTCAAGATGGCCAGGTGAGCGAGCCTGCTCACTTCGATTTCCGAATTGATCCTAGCAAAATTTGTCTCGGCTTGGGTCCTGACACTGTTCTGACCCGTCGTCGGACCGCGCGAACCGGGGCTCGGGGCTGGCAGCGAGATCGAGCGAGCCAGGGAGGGTGTGGCGGAGAGGTGCCGGGCGGCGCTCGACGACGACAGGGAGAAGGTCCAGAAGGCTGCTCTCGCCGCGCTCGACATCCTCAACGACGGCCGCGGCCGCGACATCTAACCGTATGCGACACACCGCGCGTCACCGGCCCGTCCCCCATCAGAGATGCGACACCCCGCACGCCACCGCCCACCGGCGGCGGCCTGCTGGTAGTTTTGTGGTTGCCTCTTGGACTGCTGGAATAGAGATGCGAGTGTTCAGAACTTCCGATGCGCATGACATGATCTACGAAGATAGCTGCACTCTAAAGTCCAGAGTATCAGTGAGACGATGCTGTTACCTAGAACTAGTATTCCTCCCATCTCAAAATAGATAATATTTTAGAGTTAAATATAACTATTAAAGTGAAAAATAAAATAATTATTTTACACTCTTTTAATATTATTTATTATATGAGAAATTAGACTTATATTAGAAAGTACATTACTTAACTGCGGAAGTAAGTTTAAAAAATTTGTGCTAAAGTTATCTCAAAATTATAAAACATCATGTATTTTAATATTATAAAAAAAAACTAAAATATTATGTATTTTGAGACCGATGGAGTACTAGTTATTTTTGTACTAGAACTTGTCCTTCGTTGGCGAAAGGCGATCCTTGGAATTTACAACGGGAACGCGTACGGTATAACGCTGCAGAATCGGTAGATCGTGTGAGGTAGCCTGATGTCGTCGCCGTTTCAGTTTTGGTGCCATATGTAGCTGCTTGTGTCCTAGATTTATTTTATTTTATTTATTTGAACGGTTAAGGTGCCCTAGATTTTGTCCTACGGTTCTGCAATTCAAACTTTTGAGTCGAGCAACGAGGTGCCTCACGAATTATTCGACCTGTCGATTGGCATCCTACTTGCACAAAAGGTAGGGTGATGCTAGACGTGTTAGATAAATGTGTATTTTTAAATCAAATTTAATTTTTAAATATAACATAAATAGAAACAGATCGATTATCATCATTATATTAAGAGTCTATTCTAGACATATCTCTCTAATATATTTCAGGACAAAAACATCAGAAAAATAGGTATGCTAAACATGATCATAGTGAACGTACACGTCAGCAGCGCGAGATGCAGATGTCCCTATGATGGTGATGCAGCAGACGACGATGAAATGGACGTAGAGGAGGCAGTCCGTAATGATATAGAGGAAGCAGGCCGTGAGTAGTCGCGTGGAGCGCTTGCCAAAAACCTTATTTATCCTCTTCCGGTGCAGGATCACAAGAGCGACGGGTTTCAAAGACCCGTTCTCCCGTTCGTCGATGCATGCCAGCACAAGTGGGATGGAACAGACTACGTGCGGTGGCATAGTAGAGAGAGATAGGCAAAACCCTAATTGCGTATATGCTTTGTAGCAGCGACTGACATATATATATATATATATATATATGTTTGCCACGCTGCAAAAAGAATCAAAACTGCAAA
Organism: Phragmites australis; assembly: GCF_958298935.1. Taxonomy (NCBI): domain Eukaryota; kingdom Viridiplantae; phylum Streptophyta; class Magnoliopsida; order Poales; family Poaceae; genus Phragmites; species Phragmites australis. Next base: position 6,526,007 of record NC_084929.1, read on the forward strand.
AGGAGGTTGCACCTGCGCAAGCAACTGGACCCGATTTTAGCAGACCATTCACGCAGGTGCCGTATGCCCACATCTTTCGTCATGGCCCGACGGGCATGCGCGTTCTCCTAGTCCTCTTATCCACACATGCTAAGTAGGTAAAGTAGACAATTAAGTTAGTCTCTCTACCTCTACTAGTAAAGTGAAATTAAAACATACACACCCATCTTCATTTAGTTATGTCTTTAAGATTTATTAGAAACGGGGTTAGGTATGGTATTATGACTACAAATTTAGCAGAGGTTTACAACTGGGTGATGAAAGGTGTAAGGGGGTTACTGCTGGTGGGGATTATATAGTTCATACTTCAAGGGACATACAAGTATTTCAGAGACTGCTATGCAGTAGCGCATATGACGCTGAATAATGCTAGTATGATTTATGGGACGAAGATGACTAAGTACATGGAAGACAAGGGGAGAAGGCAAAGATGCACTAGGTGAAGACCATGGGAACTACACAGCAGAGATACAAAATTCTATGTAGGGACAAAGAAAGGAGAGCGGGCAAGCGTGAGAGAGTTATCCACGAGTGCAACATCTCCGATGACAGGTGCGTTTGCACCTGCTACAAGCCGACGCTACTGCATAAGCCATGCTCCCATGTGTAACACACTAGTTTTTCAACTTTTTGAAAATAGTAATAAATATCCTTTTCCTTAGAATATGGTGTTATTCTTTGCCACAAAATCTTAGGAGAAAGAAATTATTTTCTAAAAGCTAGAAAAATTAACCTAGGCTATATTAAAGTTTGATTGCTTTCATGCCGAAATAGCTACATTAGGGTTTTTATTGTGCGAAAAATAAGTTTTGCAAACCCCGAGGCATGCCATTTAAGTTTTTGGAAAATGTTGCAAAATTTTTCCTAAAAGAAAAGTTTTTTTTCTTCCTTGGGCTTCATTTCTTTCCTTTTCTTTTCGGTGCAGCCCTTCCGCTGTTGGAGCCTGGCCGGTTTCCTCCTCCGCCTGCACGTTAGCACCCCCCCGGTCTCATTCCTCCTGTAACCACCCTGGGCGCTACTGAGCCGGACTCGAGTTCGATCACCGTGTGCTGTGCGCCTCTCTCCCTGAGTCTGAATCTTAACCACCTCGGTTCTATCCAATCACGTGTCCCACCTATATAAACAACCAAGCCCTCCCCTCTTTCTCATCTATTCTCAGCCAGTGCAAGCCACCGCCGCCCGCTACCATTGTCGGCTGACCCGAGCTCCGCCGTCGGCCGTATCGTCGCCACTTGACGTAGCCGAGCCGCCCATTAGCTTCACCGTCGCTAGTCGCACGCGCCGGTGCCGTCGTCATCGAGTTTTGGCCACCGGAGCTCCCTCCCCGTAGCTCACCCGAGATTGCCACCGTCTACCTCGCCGCCGACTTCCTTTCGGTGCCCCGCCGCTCGAGGTAAGCGCTAAAACAGATTCCCCTTGTCCTCTTCTCCCTCCGCCGCCGCTCGTCGTTGACCCCCGTGCCCGACGACGAGGTTCGCCATCTCTCCGGCGACAACGCCGCCGTACCGAGCTGTCCGCCGCCGCTTTCATCTCTGGAGCCGGTCAACTAAGCCCCCCCCCTCGCCATCAACCGTTGGATCTGTTTTGGATGGCCATGATTAAAAGCTTCGCGTACCCTTTCGGCGTCCAATCGCATGCTACCGCGTGGCCACTTAATCCTAGTCAGCGAGTCAGGCCACGTCATCGCTTGCATAAGCCGGCCACCTCATCGATTTAGCCCAGGTGTCAGTGCCACGTCAGCACAGCTTATCCAATCATATTTTCTATTTGTTTTAATACGGGAAAAATGGCAATTTTGCAAACAAGCCCCTGGACTTTCCTGTATTTAAATAAAAGCCCCTGTAGTTATGCAGTTTAGCCCCTAAACCTTTTCTTAATTACAAATAGGTCCCTCAATTTTTGCAAAAAGGCCCCTTACCTCTCTGTTTTTATTTAAACTAAGCCTTTTGATTTTCAGATTTAACCCCAATCTTGTTCATAGCATAACTTTCTCGTTTTAGCTCCGATTTAGATGGTTTTCGCGCTCACGTGTTCGTAGCGACGTGTACTATCTTGTAGTACCTTTTTCATAGATGTTAGATATTGTTTGGTGTACTGTTCTTAGTTAGTTTTGTTTTATATTTTTCCAGTGTGTTTCGAGAGCAGACGAAGAGCAGTTCGTGAATCTTCAGGACCAAGTTTTTGAAGAGTCTGAGCAGCAAGTTGGGAGAGGCAAGTGTCCTTGAACATTTTGATCCCAGTTTTGTTTAAAATGCGTTCTTTTATTTCAAACACGCATGCTGTTAATCCTGAATCCTATGTACTTATAGTATCTTGTTTCGTATAATTCCTTGTCGCCATGTTGTTAGTAGAGGATATGATGGGTAGTCATGCTTAGCTTTGCACAAGGGATGGAAGAGTTAAGGGTTAAACATGATTAACAAATTAATGCAACTATGAGTTGGGAATATTAATGATGGCATTAGCAACATGGAACCTTAGACCTTGAGCAAAGTTGGGTCGATGATGATGAAGTTATGATGTTGGGTTAGTGTTTGCTCAAGTGACCTAAGTTAGGACTGGTTCGTGGAGGGACAACCCAAGATATATCGTACCAACCACGAGACCTGGTATGGGACAGGCCTAGCCTATTAATTAGTGGATTCTAATTTTGTGCGTGCCAAACGGAAGAGTGGTTGTGTGGGGACGGCAAAGGCCAGAACCATTTGGATAGTGGTATGAGATGTGTAGTGGAAGGGAAGGGTGAAAACTTTCCGGAGTTATAAGGCGCAAAAGGGGGGCTTCCGGGTGGTGTGAATGCCACTTTGACGGCGGTGAAACCTAGCAGGCATGCACATGCTAGATGAAACTTTGTAACGGCTTTGTAGTGACTTTTCAGGCAACACACCACTGGCGTGTGTTAAGTGTTTCACAGACACGACAACAAGGAAAATCACGGCTTGTGGGGAAAGCTGGACAACCTCTGCAGAGTGTAAAAACTGTTATAATAGCCGTGCTAGCGGTTATGAGAGGCTTGGATCCTCACATGATTAGCCGAATGGGTTTGTGTTGGTTTGGTCTTTTGGGAGCCTGATATGGGATTCAGGTTGTTGGGAAACATGTGGAGATCTTTCTAGGAGTTGGAGGTCTGCTGTTGATTCACCTAGACAAGTAGGATGCTTTCATAATACTTCGTTAGTATAGTTGGCTTTTATGCAAAACTTTAACTATTACAGCTTGTTCCTTGTTTAAGCTTGCATGGCATTTTATCTTCCCACACTTGCGGAGTACAAGTTGTACTTACACTTGTTGTTTTTACCCAAATGTCCTCCAAGCGCTGCTCAGACATTGAAGGAGATCCAGACTTCTTCGTTGATGAAGATGAAGACTGCTAGGCTGGTGTTTGCCCCAGTTAGTTGCCTGTGGAAGTTGGAGTTTCGCGTAGTTTAGTTGTGTTCTTTTGTTTAAGACTTTGTGGTCTCTTTATTTATTCTAGCTAGACGTTGTAATAATGACACTGCGTGTGATACACTGATGAAGTCGTTGCATGTATGAAACTTGATCCTGGCATACATGTGGTTTACATCTGGTTTTATCCTTTTCTAAAATCGGGTGTGACAGAGGTGGTATCAGAGCCGTGTTGACCGTAGGTCGCGAGCCTAGCTAGAATGGACGAGTTTCTAAGGACTATTTTGACAAAGAAAACTAATTTTGAAAACTTTGCTCCGTCTTTTTTTTTTGTACTTTCCTTGCTAATCCTATTTAAAACCATGCTACTGACTCTTCTTATTTTTAAAATGTTGTAGATGGCCCGGACCCGTAGGACTACGAGTAAGAGTACTGACGGTCGCCTTCCTGCTCGACCTTTGACCCCGACTCATGCCATGGCCTTCGCAAGACAGCAGCCACCCCGAGTTCAGCGATGGCACCGTGTCTACCATTCCGACGGACGCCGTGCCGGATGGATCCCTACCAAGCTTTGGGAGATACTTCATAATTTGGGATCCGAGAAGGCACCAGAATACGCAGGAGTGAAGACTGAGTACGCCTGTCGGTGGGTGAACACCGCAAGCGGGGATCCTGAGGGGTCTCCTTTGAGATTCGGCCGGGGGGCTGATTCTGGATCTACCTCATAAGTGGATTTAATGCGAATATGTGAGATATAGTCGGGACGGATGATCGTCTGCTAGTAGGAGTAAATGCTCAAGGGATTTTAGACAGGTTCGGGCCGCACAAAGCGTAATACCCTACTCCTGTGTGTATGCTATTAATGCTCTTGGAATGCCTTTCTCTGGATCTCTGTTTTACAAGGTTTTTTTTGTCTAAGTCTAGAGCTTCGGTCTTGCTTCGAGCTTGGTGAACCTCTGCTTAGCTTCTCAGACTTGTTCGTCGAGCTTTTTTCTTCTTGCTGTATGCTCTAGCTCGTTCTGGCCTGTTCTTCTCCGAAGTGCACCCCCCTTTTATCCTGTTGGGGGAGGCTTGGCGTGCCCATAAAGGAGGGCACAAGTTCCCATGAGCCATAAATGAAAAGCAACCATCATGACAGGAGGTTGAAAATGCGCCTTTGGCTGGTCCTGTCGCTCATTACACCAACTTTAGTAGGTGCAGGGGGCCCACCGGGCAACCTCCGAACGACCCCGCATGCCCGCTCGGTCAGAGCAGGTCTGACACAACAAGGGGGCAGGCGATATGCCTCGAGCCCAGCGATGATATCTCCAAGCCATTTCCCTTATAGGCCCCGCAGGGTGACGTGCGATAGGACCCGTCGCATTAAATGTCTCCACGCCTTCCTGCCAGGAGGTGGCAGGGACTGACGTACTCAGTTTGACAGGCGTGGGGGGAGTGGTTGGAAATGACAGGCCACACTCCCTCTTAAATGCAGCATCGGGCCTCTCACCAATTGACACCTCACTGCTGAGCCCTTGTGGGGTCCACCGGCAAGGGGCTTCTCAGGTCCTCGGGGAACTCTGGGTGCTCGGGGACTACTGTTCATAGCCCCGAGCGCCCTCTCCCGGATATATCCCTTCTTGGTCCTCGGGGAACTCCGGGTACTCGGGGACCACTGTTCATGGCCCCGAGCACCTCTCCCGGAACTGGCTCTTCTCGGGTCCTCGGGGAACTACGGGTACTCGGGGACCACTGTTCATGGCCCCGAGCACCCCTCCCGGAACTGTGTCTTCTCGGGCCTCGGGGAGATGGTCCCCGAGGGAAGGTGCCACGTGGCATTCTGCTGTCCTGGCCTCGAGACTCAGGGACCCCTGGTTCCCTTATCACCGATAGCAGGCCCCGGGCCCATCGGCAGGCGATGACCCAGAGACTGCGGATGGGGCCCTATTTCTTTGAGGCCGATCACAGCATCGGTGCCACGTGGCTTGTCATCAGGTGCCAAAATCTTGCGGTCTTTGCAGCCTTTTTGGCCCAGGCTCTAGGTATGGCCCAAGTGGGAAACCGAAAGGACGCGTGCCCTTCCGACTTCTGAGGGGAGTGATAACGAGGCGGGAGGCACGTGTAGCAACCGCGCGGATTGAGGGTGGTGCGCCTGGTAACCGCGCAGATCGAGGGAGATGTGGCTCGCAAATTGCGCCGAGGAATGTGGTGTTTGAATTCCCCATGATATAAAAAGGAGAGGGGCAACGAGCCGTTACCCCCCATGCCATTCTTGCGGCTGCAACTTCCGCCTGCAAGAGGGACTCGACGACGTCTACATCCCGTAGGTGTTACATGGCAAATGGGATGACTGGCACCGGGACTGGGTTTACATCGACGTCAGTCCCCATGATCGCCTCTCACTACCCCAATCGCCGGCGGAGCCCCACAGGACGATCTGGGAAGCGGCCCCTGCGGAGGACGAGTGCCTGCGCCTAGTGCTGAACCGCATTGAAGACCTACGCCGGGCAGGGCTTACCTCGCTCATGGTGGTCGCCGATTACCTGCACCGTCATCTGACCCCTCTGCGGGAGCGCGCCCACTTCGCCTGGATGTACACCGGTCCGGGCAACTTGACGAGGACCTGCATAGGCGAGGAGGGGGACCTCGATGAGGGAGCCCTGGCGACAATGCTGAAAGTGGTGACCGATGTCGACGACCTTGCCCGGGCAGTCTTGCCACACGAGGAGCTGGCGCTTTGCGCAGACCCGGCCGGGCGGCTCTGCAGGCGTCAATGCCAGCCTTCGACGCCCAAGGGCTGGTGGACCATCCAGGGCGCCGGGACCCTGGGACTCTGCACATCCCCGGGGCTGATGAAAATGGAGGGTGGGGCGCCGCCGTCGAAGACAGCAGGCCAGCGACCCTAGGCGAGAAGGGGAAGCATCCCCGGGCGTACATCCCCCAACCGTCCTCATCCTCATCGCCTTCACCTCCGCGACAACAGGCTCCGGGGCGGCCGCTGGGACCAGCCCACGACGGCCCGAGCCCTCCCCCGAAAAGGAGGAGGCCAGAGCCCGGGCATGAGCTGCAGCCGCAGGGCCCAGATTTCCGGATCCTGTAGTCCCGATGGCCCAAAACCACGTAAGACCCCTTACTGTCTCGAGCACATTTTGCCTGGATTTTGGCTAGTTGTTAACCTGTTTTCATTTCAGGCCGCCCAAGGACTCTACAGGAGGCCAGAAACCCCCAGAGCAGCCCCTGAGCCGAGCGCACCGGCGGGCCCCGAGCCGAGGGCTCCGGCCAGATCTGAGCCAAGAGCTCTGGCTGGTCCTAAGCAGAGAGCTCCGGTCGCCCCTGCCCCGAGCCCTCCGAGGAAGGAGTGAACGGCCACAGGGGAGGTGGTCGTGACAAGGGCGGTGGCAGCACGGCCGCCGTTGGGGTCCCCGAGCGCCTCTGCAAAGAGGGCTTGCAGGGGACCCAGCCCCCGGCCATCTTCTGGCCTGACCCCGAAACCCCTCCCCGAGGTGCTAGGAAGCGCCCGGGAGGTCATCGGGCGGCTCGAAGCGGCTGTTGCGGCAGAGCGGGCTGAGCTCAAAAAAGAGCATGTCGCCCTAGTCGATGAGAGGGGCCGGCTGGAGGAGGCCCGAAAGCTGCTGGAGACTCGCATTGCCTTGGCCCGCTCGGCCTACGAGAAGTCTATGCGAGAGGTGGCCGAGGAGCGGGAGGCACTGGAGGAGGCCCGCGACAAGGCCGTTGACGCGTAGGAGAAAGCCAACCGCTTAGAGCGGCTCACGGCGGAGCGCGACCAGGCGTCGAGGAGGCACGCCGCAGAACTGCACGCTCGCGAGGACCAACTTACCCGGCGCGAGCGACAGTGGCTTCTCGGGAGGAGGTGGCCAACAAGAGGGAGGAGGCCGTGCGGTCTGCCTAGGCGGACCTGTGCTGCCAGAACGACGAGCTCGAGCGCGGCCGCGCCGACGTCCTTCGCTGGGAGGAGCAGGTCGCACTGTGTGAGACAGACTTCGACATAACGTCGTTGGCGCTTGATGCCCGGGAGCAGCAGATCGTGCGGCGTGAGGTGGATGTTGACTTGGCATCGTCAGCACTTGCCACCCGGGAGGAGCTGGTCGCCAAGCGGGAGACCGACCTGGCTGCCCGAGAGCATGCCGTCAAGGCCCCGGCCGAGCAGCTGGAGCGAGCCCAGACCGAGGCGGCCGCCCAACGCCGGGAGATCCTGACCGTGAGGGGCGTCCATATCAGCACCGCCAATAGCACCAGTCTCGAGGCCCGGCTGAAGAACACCGAGGACGAGCTCGGCACCGTCCTGTCAGAGCAGACGAACGTGAAGCTGATGATGCGGGACATCCTTCAGCAGGCACGGGACACCGTGGAGCTAGCCAGGCTTGGGCGCGTGTTCGTGGGTGACCAGTCCCTGGACAAGGAGACGATAGGCCACATCGCCCTCGGGTTCGCAGAGATCGCCTGGTGCCTCGAGGCCCTTCCTGCCGCTGTCCAGGAGCTGGCGACCTGGGAGGGGCGTGCACTGGCCCAAGGAGTGGCCGAGGACGTTCTCACCTGCTACCGCAGCCGAGACCCCGCCTTCCCACTGGAGCCAGCACGGCTGGGTGTGGTTGAGGCAGAGGAAGCCGCCGCCTGGGCAGCTGTCCGCGACGTCGCCACCGAGGTGGCGGAATGTTTTGTGCGGGAGCCGGGCCTGAGCAACGATAGCAGCAGCGATGCATGCTCTCCTCCTTAGCCTATAAATAGTTAGGGTTTTTGTTTTTTGGAATGTTGTAAATATGGGAGTGATCCCCTTCTGAACGGTTCCTTTTAATATAATAGAAGCCAATCTTGGGATCGAACTCCGCTCTGTACTTGTTCTTTATGTTGCTTGCTTTTGCTTGATGTCCCGAGAGGCACTGGCCGGGATGAGCCCGGCAGTCTTACCCCGAGAAGTTAGGTTGCCCCGACCACTCATTGTTCGAGTAGTGGGACCACCCGAGCGTCCAGCCCCCGGGGCATCAACTTCTTTGCTTGGGAGACAAATCAACCTGGCACGGTACACGCCACGACCAGTGAATGCTTTTCGCCCAGGGACCTGTCAAACAAATAGACCAGAGACGCGTGCGGGCGGAAATGCGACCAAGAGTTCCCACGGTTTGGTGGTGTCTGGGGTAGGACTGACCAGGCTGAGCACCGATAGCCCGCCCCTGAGGTCTAGGCGGTCCTGACCACTCATGTTCGAGCGGTAGGATTACCCGAGAACCCCAGAGGCTCAGTATTGCTCGGGGTACTGCCAAGCCAGCTGGGCACCACGGCCACCATAAAGGACTTAGGTCAGCCATCACCGCCTGTACGGTACACTGACTACTGTCTGTTTTTGCCATTCCGGAAAAGCGAGCATGTGGGCGGGGTTTTGCGTGCGAGGAGACCATCTTGCCGAATAGATTAGCATGTGAGGGTCCCGAGGATAACTCGGGAACAATAGTTTGTTGCGTATATATGAAAGAAAATTCATATAACTTTTGTAACTCACCAGGTAGCTGTCAGCCTTCCGACCGACCGGTCCAGGAAAGGGTAGATGCCCTGAGCTTGGGGTGCCCCGGAACATGGGTTCCCTCGTGCATAGCGCCTAACACCCCAGGACATCCTTTTAGCACCCGAGCACTGCAAACTCGGTAATGGAACCAGGGCCTAGGCGGTCCCAACCACTCATGTCCGAGCGGTAGGATTACCCGAGGATGCCAGAGGCTCGAGCAGCGCCCTGGGCACTGAGGCCCTTGCAGTCGGGCTGCTTGGTTCTCGAGCATAGATCTGTAAGCTTGGAAAACAGGCAAAGGTTATTTGCTTGGTGCGCTCTGTTAGTGCGATACTCATTATAGATTGCTCTCATTTTTGACCCGAGACCTCTCGAATGCCCGGACCGGCGAAGTGTACAGACAGATGCATGACCAAGAGATCTAATGGTTCGGTGGTGCCCGGGGTAGGACTGACCAGGCCGAGCACCGACAACCCGCCCCTGGGGTCTAGGCGGTCCCGACCACTCATGTTCGAGTAGTAGGATTACCCGAGAACCCTAGAGGCTCGGTAGTGCTCGGGGTACTGCCATGTAGCCGGGTACCACAACCTACCACAACAGACTTAAGTCAGTAGTCACTGTGTGCGCGCATACCGACCGGTATCCGTTTTTATCAGCGAGAAAAATGAGAGCGTGTTTTTCTTGCACAAATCGAGCATCTCACCAAACAGATTAAACATATGGATTCCAGAGGAAAAACTCGGAATAAGAGTAATATGAGTGTATATTGACAATTTGTACAGAAGTGCTAACTTACATGGTTGGTGATAGCCCCCGGCCAACTTGGGCAGGGGGAAGGCCCTGTCCTGGTTGGCCCGAGCACAAACAAGCTCACCTAGGGATAAAACTTGCACAGATGCTTGATGTTCCACGCGTTTGGGAGAGGCTGCCCATCCTCTGTGGCCAGCCGAAACGAGCCTAGCTGTGGTGTGCCAGTCACGATGAAGGGTCCTTCCCACATGGGGGAGAGTTTATTCTTTCCTTCGCGCGTCTGGGCGCGTTGGAGAACTAGATCCCCAACCTCGAGTGACCGGGCCTGGATGTGGCGCTGATGGTAGCGACGTAGGCTCTGCTGATATCTGGCGGCTCGTACGGCGGCTCGTCGCCGGCGCTCCTCCAAGTGATCGACGTTGTCGCGTCTTCGTTGTTCCTGTTCGTCTTCTGAATAAGCATTCACCCGAGGGGAACCGAGCGTGAGCTCGGAGGGGAGGACCGCCTCAGCGCTGTAGATGAGGAAAAAAGGTGTCTCCCCGGTGGCCCGGCTTGGAGTGGTCCGGTTGGCCCATAACACAGTAGGCAGCTCGTCGATCCACCCTTTCCCATGCTTTGCCAGCACGTCGTAGGTCCGGATTTTGAGCCCCTTCAGTATCTTGGCATTTGCACACTCGGCTTGCCCATTGCTCTGAGGATGAGCGATACAGGCGAAGCAAAGCTTGATCCCGAGGTCCTCGCAGTATTCCCTGAACAGGGCACTTGTGAACTGGGTACCATTGTCGGTGATGATCCTGTTCGGGCCGCCGAAGCGACTTGTGATATTGCGGATGAATTGGATCGCCGTGTTCTTGATAACCTTGACAACTGGGACCGCCTCTGGCAACTTGGTGAACTTGTCGATGGCGACGTAGAGGTACTCATAGCCCCCGATTGCTCGGGGGAATGGGCCTAAGATGTCCAACCCCCAGACCGCGAAGGGCCAAGACAGGTGGATGGTATGAAGAGCCTGAGGTAGCTGGTGAATCTACTTTGCATGGAACTGGCACGCCCTGCAGCGCCGAACCAACTCGAAAGCGTCCTGGAGGGCTGTAGGCCAGTAGAAGCCTTGCCGAAAGGCCTTCCCGACCAGCGTGCGGAACGATGCATGGCCACCGCACTCGCCCTTGTGGATCTCAGTGAGGAGCTCACTGCCATCTGCCCGGGTGATGCATTTCAGGAGGACACCGTCCATGCCAGGCCTGTAGAGATCCCCATCCACTATGGTATAGCGTTTGGACTGCTGTGCAATCCTCTCCGCAGAGGCATCGTCCCTGGGAAGGATTTTTTCTTTCAAGTACCCTCAGATCTCGTTGATCCACGAGGCCTCTTGAGAACTTTTGGCAAGCGCAGCGCACTCACCGGGTGGCAGCACCCTGACGGGACCTCCCACTAAGGGTGCAGCATGGGTTCCCCCAACTAGGCTCGAGGGTTCCCCTTCATCCTGGTCGGCAAATAGGACGGATGGCCGAGTGAGCCTTTCTCAAAGGTTCCGACCGGGACGAGCGCCCGGGTAGAGTCCAGGCGGGAGAGGTCATCAGCCAGAGTGTTGCCGCGACGAGGTATGTGCCGCAGCTCCAGGCCATCGAAGTGCCGCTCCAGCCTCCTGACTTCCATCACGTACGCCGCCATCTGCGGGTCTGCGCACTGGTATTCCTTGGATACTTGGTTGACCACCAGCTGGGAGTCTCCCTTGACAAGTAGCCACCGGATCCCGAGACCCACTGCTGCACGAAGGCCAGCGATGAGGCCCTCGTATTCCGCCATATTGTTGGTCGCTCGGAAATGCAGCTGCATGATGAACTGGAGTACTTCACCCGTTGGAGAGGTGAGCACCACTCCAGCCCTCACGCCTTTCAGCGTGAGGGAGCCGTCAAAGTGCATGAGCCAGTACCCAGGCCCATCTTGCCCGGGGTATGCGGACAACTCTTCATTGTCGATCTCGGGGACCGGCGTCCACTCTGCCACGATGTCGGACAGAGCCTGGCTTTTGATTGCTTGGCAGCTGACAATGTGCAGATCAAATTCTGCGAGCTCGACCGCCCATTTGATGATACGCCCAGTGCCTTCTCAGTTTCGTAGGATCGGCTCCAGTGGGTATGTGGTTACCACCGAGACCTTGTGCGCCTGGAAGTAGTGGCGCAGCTTCCTGGAAGCGATGAGCATTGCATAAAGCATCTTCTGGGCTTGGGGGTATCTTGTCTTGGCGTATCGGAGGACTTCACTAACGAAGTACACCGGTCGCTGTATACGGTGGGCCCGGACTACAGCCTCGCCCGTGGACTTGTCACAGCCCCCGGGCTCGGTGTAGTGGTCGGGGTCGGCCGAGGTCTCGGGCTCAACTCCCTGGCCGGGAGGTGCCGTGGTCTCGGGCTTGACTCCCTGGTCGAGAGGAACTGTGGTCTCGGGCTCGACTCCCTGGTCGGGAGGAACCTCGAGACCTGTATGATGTTTGGGGGTGGCCGGGAGCTCAGACCCAGCACCTTGCCCCGAGCACTCATCACGCTTCATCACCAGTACCATGCCCACGACCTGAGGAGTGGCCGAGACGTAGAGCAATAAAGGCTTGCCCTCGGAGGGGGCCACCAGTACGGGTGGTGAGGTGAGATACTTCTTCAAGTCCTGGAAGACCTGCTCGACCTCCGGTGTCCAGTCAAAATGACCGGTCTTCTTCAGCAATTTGAAGAGCGGGAGCCCTCGCTCCCCGAGCTTGGAGATGAAGCGCCCGAAGGCCGCCATGTAGCCAGCGAGGCGCTGGACCTCTTTGAGTCGAGCAGGGGGACACATCTGCTCGATGACCCGGATTTTCTCCGGATTGGCCTCGATTCCTCGGCTAGAAACCAAGAAACCGAGGAGCTTGCCCGCGCACTTCTTGGGGTTGAGCTTCAGGCGGGTGGTGCGATGACTATTGAAAGTCTCGGCTAAGTCTTCCAGTAGGGTGGTACGATCTCAGGAGTTGACCACGAAGTCATCGACATAAGCTTCGACGTTGTGACCAACCTGCATATTAAGGGTAATGCGCACGGCCCGCTGGAATGAAGATCCAGCGTTGCGCAAACCAAAAGGCATTGACACATAGCAATAGGTCCCCACCGGGGAAATAAAAAATGTTTTTACTTCGTCCTGTTTGGCCATGCGGATTTAGTGATAATCCGAATTTGCATCTAGAAAACACAAAAGATCGCATCCCGCGGTGGAATCGACTATCTGGTCTATGCGGGGTAAAGGAAAAGGATCTTTTGGACAAGCCTTGTTAAGGTCGGTGTAGTCGACACACATCCGCAGTTTGCCGTTGGCCTTGGGGACGATGACTGGGTTGGCCAGCCACTCTGGGTGGAAGGCCTCTCGGACGAAGTCGGCGTCGAGGAGCTTGCTGACTTGCTCCCGGATGAACTCCTTGTGCTCGGGCGCCTGCTGCCGGATCTTCTGCTCCATCGGCCGTGCGTCCGGGCGCACGGTAAGGTGGTGCTCGATCACCTCCCTAGGAATCCCGGGCATATCTGATGGCCGCCATGCAAACACGTCGGCGTTAGCCCGGAGGAAGGCGGCGAGCGCGCTTTCCTATTTGTCACCCAGGTCATCACCGATTCGGATGACCTGGGACGAGTCTTCGCCTACCACGACTTCCTTCGTGAGGATGGAGGCGTCGGCGACGAGTCGGAGTTTGGATGAAGAGGGTCCCGGGCCCCCTGGATGTCCTTCGACCTCGGCCCAAGCAGAGACCAAGGCCGAGTATAGCTGCTCAGCACAGGAAACAGCGCTGCCGGTCTCAGCGGGCACGGAGATGGGGCCAGCAGGGCCCGTCATCTTGACCGTGAGGTAGGCATAGTGCGTCACCACCATGAACCGGACGAGCGCCAGGCGACCGAGGATTGCGTTGTAGGGGATAGGGTCATCCGCGACATCGAAGACGACGTTCTCCATCCGGAAATTGCCCCGGCTCCCGAAACTGACGGGTAGCTCCACCTGCCGAGGGGTAGTGTGTGTCCCAGTGTCACCCCATAAAAGGGGAGGGATTGCTTTAGACGCCTCAAAGGCACCTGCAACTTCTTGAATGCCTCCTGGGACAGGAGGTTTAGGCCTGCACCCCCGTCGATCAGCACCCGGCTGACCTTCACATTGCAGATGGTGGGGGACACTACCAGATGTAGTCGCGCCACCCCTGCAGTACTTGCGGGGTGGTCCATTAGACTGAAGGTGATCGGGGTCTCCGACCACTTAAGAGGCCTTGTGGCCGCAACGCCCTGGGTCGCCAAGCACACCTCACGTCGTATTGTCTTGACGCAGCGACGAGAGGAGGGCGTGTACGTGCCTCCGTCGATGAAAGCGACAGTGTGCTCGGGCTCTTGGAACCCGAGCTCTTGATTTTTGGGGGTGGGCGGCCTTGTCGTCGCCACCCCTGCGGCGCTCCTCTTTCTCCTTCCAGTGCTGCTCGATGAGGCCCTTGACCGACCGGCACTCAGTGAGGTCGTGCCAGTCAGTTTGGTGGATTTCACACCATTTTCCCGGTTCGGGCCTGGCGGGAGCGGGCTTCTTATCGACAGCCGCCCGCGTGGCGGCCTACGGGTAGCGCCCTCTGCCGGCATGACAAGGGTAGCGTCGCGCTTCTTTCTCTTTTTCTTTCCCCACTTGTCAGAGCGGGAAGGACATGCCTTGTCGGTAGTGGGTTGCTCAGGGCGCGGGACATGCCACACCCGAGCCTTCGCCACCTTGGCGCACTTGTCGGCCAACGTGAAGAGCTCCACGGTGGTTTCGACCTCATGCGTACCTAGCTTTTCAAGCATCCGCTCGTCGTGGACGCCCTATCGGAATGCGACAATGATGGCATGGGGGTAATCCGCGGGATGGTGTTGTGGACCTGGCTGAAACATTGTATGTAGCGCCTTAGTGTCTCCCCCTCTTATTGCTTAACGGCATGGAGGTCGCACTCCAAGCCGGGGTGTGTGAATGTGCACTGAAAATTGGCCACAAATTGGTGGCACAGAACATACCAGGAGCTAATAGATCCTGGGGGTAAGTTCATAAGCCAAGAGCGGGCAGAGTCCCTCAAGGCCACATGGAAGTAGTTGGCCATCACCTTTTCATTCCCGCCCGCCGCTTGGACGGTGGTGGTGTAGATTTGGAGGAACTCGACGGGGTCGATGGACCCGTCGTACTTCTCCGGTAGCTCTGGCCGGAACTTCATGGGCCAATTGACCCGGTGGTAGCACTTGGACGGTGGTGAATGCGTGGCAGCCCGTGCTGTATCCCATGGCGCCAGCAGTGCCCTTGGGGGGCGAACGACGGCCCGCCGGGAAACCTCAGCGATTGCGGGCCGACATAGAGGAACCTGGTCCTCTACCTCGGCCTCGCGCCGGGACTCCCGGTGGCGCTCGACAGTAACGCGTGCATCCTCGACAGCCCTCCGCTCATTGAGGCGCAAGCGGAGGTCCTGAGCTCCTGTTGTGACCAGGGGCGGCACTCCACTTGGAGCCCCCCCGGCCGGTTCTGCCGCCACCCGAAGATGGTCCGGCTCTTGGTGCACCGCGGTGGGTGGTGGCACGGGAACTTTGGCCAGCACCTGCCGGTGAGCCATGCCCACCAAGGTGGCCACCTCTTGCAGCCAACAGCCCTTCGGGGTTTCCCCTGCTGCTTGGATAAGCGGGTGCCTGAGGAGCGCTTGCGTCGCAAGCAAAGCACTCCCAGGGCTGGCGTCACCGAAGGCGAGTCTACGCCGTAACGGTGCCCGGCGCTGTCCGGACGTTGATCTTGCGGCGTTTGCCGCTTGCTGAGGGTTGGGCGGCCCGCCTGCTGTAGCGGCGGCCTTGTTGGGCCCAACGCCATTGTCCCCAAGGGAGGGTGGCGCCGTGGGGGCCGATTGCTGCTGCTGCTGAGGAACAGCAGGAGCTGGGGCCTTATGGGCCATGTGCTCCACTTCTTCGCTCGGGTTTGAGCCAGTGCGTTGAAGACGATGCCCACCCGCCATTCTTCTTGCAGAAAACAAGGTGGATTCAGGGATGCAACCCCCTACCTGGCGCGCCAGCTGTCGATGGGTGAACACCGCAAGCGGGGATCCAGAGGGACCCCCTTTGAGATTCGGCTGGGGGGCTGATTCTGGATCTACCTCGTACGTGGATTTAATGCAAATATGTGAGATGTAGGCGGGACGGATGATCGTCTGCTAGTAGGAGTAAATGCTCAAGGGATTTTAGATAGGTTCGGGCCGCACAGAGCGTAATACCCTACTCCTGTGTGTATGCTATTAATGCTCTTGGAATGCCTTTCTCTGGATCTCTGTGTTACAAGGTTTTTTTTGTCTAAGTCTAGAGCTTCGGTCTTGCTTCAAGCTTGGTGAACCTCTGCTTAGCTTCTCAGACTTGTTCGTTGGGCTTTTTTCTTCTTGCTGTATGCTCTAGCTCGTTCTGGCCTGTTCTTCTCCGAAGTGCACCCCCTTTTATCCTGTTGGGGGAGGCTTGGCGTGCCTAGAAAGGAGGGCACGAGTTCCCATGAGCCATAAATGGAAAGCAACATCATGACAGGAGGTTAAAAATGCACCTTCGGCCGATCCTGTCGCTCATTATGCCAACTTTAGCAGGTGCAGGGGGGCCCACCGGGCAGCCGCCGAATGACCCTGCATGCCCGCTCGGTCAGAGCAGGTCTAACACAGCAAGGGGGCAGGCGATATGCCTCGAGCCCAGTGACAATATCTCCTAGCCGTTTCCCTTATAGGCCCCGCAGGGTGACGTGCGATGGGACCCGTCGCATTAAATGTCCCCACGCCTTCCTGCCATGAGGTGGCAGGGACTGACGTACTCAGTACGACATGCGTGGGGGGAGTGGTTGGAAATGACAGGCCACGCTCCCTCTTAAATGCAGTATCAGGCCTCTCACCAATTGACACCTCACCGCTGAGCCCTTATGGGGTCCACCGGCAAGGGGCTTCTCAGGTCCTCGGGGAACTCTGGGTGCTCGGGGGACTACTATTCATAGCCCTGAGCGCCCTCTCCTGGATATGTCCCTTCTCGGTACTCGGGGACCACTGTTCATGGCCCTGAGCACCCCTCCCGGAACTGGCTCTTCTCGGGTCCTCAGGGAACTACGGGTACTTGGGGACCATTGTTCATGGCCCCGAGCACCCCTCCCGGAACTGTGTCTTCTCAGGCCTCAGGGAGATGGTCCCCGAGGGAAGGTGCCACGTGGCATTCTGCTGTCGTTGCCTCGGGACTCGGGGACCCCTGGTTCCCATGTCACCAACAACACCGATGCCCCTCGTGAGTGGAAAGTCGAAGTGGTGATCTTCGGTTCGCTACCGGAGCGTGGAGCCTACGAGGTGATGAGCATTCATTATGCCATCTCACCAAGAGCTACCTTCGAGGCTGGAATACGTTACGCCGCACACCCAGCCCTACTGGTCCTCTACCATCGCCACAACGACGATCTGATCTTCACGCAATACAGCCATTACCCTCAGCGCATCAGTGGCTTCATCGACATCATCGCTACACCCGTCATCGCGGAAGGTACCACCAGGCTTAGAGAGCAAACTGTCCTGGCCTCGGAGCTGAGTCAGGAGTTGGATCGAACCACCGAGGAGCTACAATACGTCAGAGGTAAGTTAGCTCAAGGGCAGAGTGAGCTACGCAACAAGAAGTGTCACCACCCAGACTGCTGGGAATCTTCTTCATCTGACTCTGGATCTAAGGAAGAGACTGCCCATTCCCCGCACCGTCTTCAGGCTTGGCGTCGTCCAGCTCCAGCACCTTGAGGTTTCGGCAGAGTTAGGAGTTCGTTTAAGAGGCTGTCCTATAGTTGTTATGAGTCGTTAGAATCGTGTGTTAGTGAGTAGGTTGATCTGGTGGTGTGTTATGTAATGATTTGGATCTTTGTTTGAGTGAGCGATGTTTTGTGAAGATTCTCTTCATGAATGCATCCTTATAATATAATATATTAGTTAGTTTGGGAGTCTACCTCTGTTTTCCTTCTGTTGTTCTTCATAAATTCCTTGTTTCCTCATCTACCTGCCCCTATCTCAGATGGTGAACCTAAGGAACCGCTCCAACGCTAATGGCAATACTTCTGATGGGCAAGACAATGATAATCCCTCCCCACCACCACAACCTTCTCTCAAGCAGCTTTTGGCAGTGCAAACTCAGATTCTACAAGGAGTGGCTTGGACCATGACCCAAATGCAGCAGAATCCCCTTGTCACCGCCCCTGCACCACCACAGCAATCCCGTGACAAGCTCGGAGAATTTGAAAGGACTAAACTGCCTACCTTCTCCTATGCTGTTGAACCTATGGACGTTGATGATTGGGTCAAGGTCATCGAAAAGAAACTCTCAGTTGCTTAGTGCAACACCAGGGAAAAGGTTTTGTTCGCGTCACACTAGCTGATGGGACCTGCTGTAGACTGGTGGGATTCCTATGTTGCTGTTCATTAAGAACCTAACAACATCAACTGGCAGGAGTTCAAGAACATTTTCCGAGCTCATCATGTACCCCAAGGAGCTATCAAGATTAAGAGAAAGGAATTCCTATCGCTCAAGCAAGGAGGAATGACTGTGAGCGAGTATGTCACTAGGTTCACCCAGTTGTCCCGGTATGCACCAAAGGATGTAGATACTGATGAGAAAAAGCAAGACTGTTTCTTGGAAGGGCTAAATGATGGACTATAGTATTCTCTGGCTTCTTGTGATTTCAAGAATTTTCAGGCCCTTATAGATCGTGCTCTTATCCTGGAGCACAAGAGAAACAATATTGAGCGCAAGCGCAAGATGGACCGCCCAGGTCAGTCAGGCAGTAATGCTAGGCCCCGTTATGACACCTCTTAGTCTGGACCTATTAATCGTTCTGGTCAGTAGTACAATCAACCCAGGGCCCAGTCTACAAATCAGAACTCATCCAGGAATGCAGGACAGAACCTGCGCTCCAATTTTCAACCTCCCCGCAATTCAAGTCAGATCCCTCAAAGGAACAACAACACTGGCAACAACCCTTAAGCCTCCACCAAAGGAAAACCCTGTTTCAATTGTGGAGTAGAGGGACATTTTGCGTACCAATGCCCTCGTAAGCATCTGAATCATCTACCCACCCAAGATGCAAACCAGCAGAACCGCAATGGGAATCAGCTCCAGAATCAAACAAAGCAGAATGTGGCTAGAGGCCGTGTGAATCATGTGGCAGTTGACGAAGCTCAAGATGCCTCGGATGTTGTGATCGGTATGTTTCTTATCAACTCCAACCCCGCTACCGTAATATTTGATTTTGGAGCATCGCATTCTTTTATATTAACCAAGTATGTGGCAAGCCACAATTTACCTATATCTCTTATGAAGAATAGAATGATTGTTAGCTCTCCGGGTGGAGAAATGAAAGCAAGGCATGTATGCCTGAACCTTAGTATTAAGATAAGGAGGGTAGATTTCCCAGCAAACCTTATCGTTTTGGAATCCCAAGGAATAGACATCATACTAGGGATGGATTGGTTAACCAAGTTCAATGGAATTATTGACTGTGCAAGAAGAGCCGTTCGTCTATCTACGAGAGGAGGAAAAGAAGTGGAATACGTTGCAAAAATTTCACCAATGGCCAGGGGAACAATTAATCAAGCTGATGAAACACCAATGGAGAGCATTCCAGTTGTTCGTGATTACCCGGATGTTTTTCCAAAAGAATTACCAGGTATGCCACCTGACCGTGACATCGAGTTTGTTATAGAACTAGTACCTGGTACAGCTCCTATATCTAAGAGGCCATATAGAATGGCTGCTAATTAGCTAGCGAACTTAAGGAACAATTGCAAGAGTTGTTAGACAAGGGTTATATCCGACCTAGTTTGTCACCATGGGGTGCACCAGTGATTTTCGTACCCAAGAAGGATAGCACCCAAAGGATGTATATAGATTATCGCGCTTTGAACGAGGTGACCATCAAGAATAAGTACCCTCTTCCCAGAATATATGACTTATTTGATCAGCTTAGAGGTGCATGTGTGTTCTCCAAGATTGATCTTCGCTCAGGATACCATCAGTTGAAGATTTGAGTTTCGGACATTCCTAAAACCGCCTTCATCACCCGTTATGGATTATATGAGTATACGGTTATGTCTTTCGGATTGACCAACGCCCCTGCCTACTTCATGTACCTAATGAACAAAGTGTTCATAGAGTTTTTGGATAAGTTTGTAGTAGTTTTTATTGATGACATCGTAGTTTTCTCAAGGGATAAAAAGGAACATGCAGAACATCTGGGATTGGTCCTACAGAAGCTTAGGGATAATCAGTTGTATGCTAAGTTGAGCAAATGTGAGTTCTGGCTGGATCAAGTCTCTTTTCTCAGTCATATCATCTCCGCCGGAGGAATAGCAGTCGACCCAAGAAAGGTGGAAGATGTTTTGAATTGGAACTCTCCCCAGAATGTCTCCGAGATCCGTAGCTTTCTTGGATTGGCAGGATATTACCGCTGGTTCATAGAAGGATTCTCCAAGATTGCGAAGCCCATCACCAAACTACTTGAGAAAGGACAAACGTTTAAATGGACTCCTACTTGTGAGGCAAGTTTTGAAGATTTGAAGGAAAGACTAACATCTGCGCTAGTACTAGTCATGCCAGATACGCATAAACTGTTCTCCATTTATTGTGATGCCTTCCGTCAAGGATTAGGATCTGTGCTTATGCCGGAAGGCCATGTTGTAGCCTATGCATCAAGGCAATTAAGGAAGCATGAGGAGAACTACCCAACACATGATTTAGAGTTAGCCGCTGTAGTTCATGCACTCAAGATATGGAGACACTATTTAATTGGAAAAAGGTGTGAGATATATTCGGATCATAAGAGTTTGAAGTATATTTTTACTTAGCCAGATCTCAACCTCAGACAGCGTAGATGGTTAGAGCTTATCAAGGATTATGATTTAGGAATTAACTACCATCCCAAAAAGGCGAATGTAGTTGCCGATGCTTTGAGTAGAAAGACTTATCTTCGAATAATGTCCATACAAGATAGACACCTCGAGCTAAGCAAAGATTTTGAGAGACTTAATCTGGGGTTGGTAAACATGGCAGAAGCCGTGGTGATGGAAGTCGATTCGACTTTGGAACAATAAATTCATAAAGGACAACTTGAGGACGAGAAGGTTATGGAAATCAGGCAGCGTATTAAGGAGGGTAAAGCCCTAGGTTTTACCGAGGATGAGAATGGGACGGTATGGTTTGGGAAACGAATCTGTGTTCCGGATATCGAATCTATCAAGGAAACTATACTTCAAGAAGCGCATGAGTCTGCATATTCTATTCACCCCAGGAGCACTAAAATGTATCAAGATCTTAAGGATCGATATTGGTGGTATGGAATGAAATGAGAAATTGCGGAATATGTAGCAAGATGTGATATATTTCAAAGAGTCAAAGCTGAACATCAGAGACCTGCAGGGTTGCTTCAACCTTTGAAAATACCAGAGTGGAAATGGGAAGAAATCAGTATGGATTTTATTGTTGGTTTGCCCCGAACTCAAACTGGATATGATTCTATTTGGGTGATAGTGGATCGTTTAACAAAGGTTGCTCATTTCATCCCAGTCAAGACCACCTACACAGGACTTAGACTTGCTGCACTATACATTGCCAGAATTGTGTGTCTGCATGGAGTACCCAAGAGGATAGTGTCTGATAGAGGAAGCCAGTTCACCTTCAGGTTTTGGCAAAAACTACATGAGTCATTGGACACCCGGTTAAACTTCAGTTCAGCATATCACCCGCAGACTGATGGTCAAACCGAGAGAGTAAATCAAATTTTGGAAGATATATTAAGAGCTTGTGCCCTGAGAAATAAGACTAGTTGGGATAAAAATCTTCCCTATGCAGAGTTCTCCTACAACAATAGTTATCAGACTAGTTTGAAGATGTCACTGTTTGAAGCCTTGTATGGAAGAAAATGCAGAACACCGCTGTACTGGAATGAAACCGGTGAAAATCAAGTGTTTGGCCTCGAAATTCTTAGAGATGCAAAAAGACAAGTACAACAGATCAGGGAAAATTTGAGAACGGCTCAATCACGGCAGAAGAGTTCTGCAGATCACCGACATCGTGAATTGACCTTCCAAGCAGGTGACTTCGTGTATCTATGGGTTCGCCGATAAGAGGATTTCGAAGATTTAAAGTAAAAGGAAAACTTGCACCTAGGTTTATAGGACCTTTTAAAGTGTTGAAAAAGTGAGGAGAGGTAGCATATCAATTGGAGCTACCGCCTCAATTGGCAGATGTTCACGTTGTTTTTCACGTGTCACAGTTGAAGAAATGTCTATGAGTTCCCGAAGAGCAGATGCCCCTAGAGGAGGTAGAAGTTGGAGAGGATCTCACCTACATGGAGTATCCCAGTAGGATTCTAGAGACATCAGAGAGAGTTACCAGGAACAGAAAGGTCCGTATGTGCAAGGTACAGTGGAGACACCATTCCGAAGAATCATATCTGAAGACAGAATTCACACATCTTTTCTCCAATCCTTCCGAATCTCGAGGGCGATATTCCTTCTAAGGAGGGTAGGTTTGTAACACCCTAGTTTTTCAACTTTTTGGAAATAGTAATAAATATCCTTTTCCATAGAATAGGGTGTTATTCTTTGCCTCAAAATCTTAGGAGAAAGAAATTATTTTCTAAAAGCTTGAAAAATTAACCTAGGCTATATTAAAGTTTGATTCCTTTCATGCCGAAATAGCTGCATTAGGGTTTTTATTGTGCGAAAAATAAGTTTTGAAAACCCCGAGGCGTGCCATTTAAGTTTTTGGAAAATGTTGCAAAATTTTCCTAAAAGAAAAGTTTTTTTCTTCCTTGGGATTCCTTTCTTTCCTTTTCTTTTCCTCTCCCTTTTCTTTTTCCTTGGAAGCCCAACCAAACCCTCCTTTTGGGCTGAGTCGGTCTGCCTCCCTTCTTTCCGGGTCGAGCGCCAGCCATCTCCCGCTTACCCGCTTGGGCCGGCCGGAGGCCGCGGCCCAACAACGCAGCCCTTCCGCAGTTGGCGCCTGGCCGGTTTCCGCCTCTGCCCGCACGTTAGCGTCCCCCGGTCTCCTTCTTCCTCCCGTAGCCACCCCGGGCGCTGCTGAGCCGGACTCGAGTTCGATCACCGTGCGCCGTGCGCCTCTCTCCCCGGGTCCGAATCTTAACCACCTCGGTTCTATCCAATCGTGTGCCCTGCCTATATAAACAACCGAGCCCTTCCCTCTTTCCCATCTATTCTCGGCCACCGCAAGCCACCGCTGCCTACCACCCGAGCTCCTCCGTCGGCCGTATCGTCACCACTTGACATAGTCGAGCCGCCCATTAACTTCGCCGTTGCCAGCCGCATGCGCCGGTGCCGTTGCCATCGAGTTTTGGCCACCGGAGCTCCCTCCCCGTAGCTCACCCGAGACTGCCGCCGTCTACCTTGCCGCCGACTTCCTTTCGGTGCCCCGCCGCTCGAGGTAAGCGCTAAAATGGATTCCCCTTGTCCCCTTCTCCCTCCTCTGCCGCTCGCCGTTGACCCCCGTGCCTGGCGATGAGGTTCGCCATCTCTCCGGCGACAACGCTGCCGCGCCGAGCTGTCCGCCGCCGCTTTCATCTTTGGAGCCGATCAACTAAGCCCCCCCCTCGCCATCAACCGTTAGATATGTTTTGGATGGCCATGATTAAAAGCTTCGTGTACCCTTTCGGCGTCCAATCGCATGTTTTTCCGGTGTGTTTCGAGAGCAGATGAAGAGTAGATCGAGAATCTTCAGGACCAAGTTTTTGAATAGTCTGAGCAGCAAGTTGGGAGAGGCAAGTGTCCTTGAACATTTTGATCCCAGTTTTGTTTAAAATGCGTTCTTTTATTTCAAACATGCATACTGTTAATCCTGAATCCTATGTACTTATAGTATCTTGTTCCGTATAATTCCTTGTGGCCATGTTGTTAGTAGAGGATATGATGGGTAGTCATGCTTAGCTTTGCACAAGGGGATGGAAGAGTTAAAGGTTTAACATGATTAACAAATTAATGCAACTATGAGTTGGGAATATTAATGATGGCATTAGCAACATGGAACCTTAGGCCTTGAGCAAAATTGGGTCGATGATGATAAAGTTATGATGTTGGGTTAGTGTTTGCTCAAGTGACCTAAGTAAGGACCGGTTCGTGGCGCGACAACCCAAGATATATCGTACCAACCACGAGACCTGGTATGGGACAGGCCTAGCCTATTAATTAGTGGATTCTAGTTTTGTGCATGCCAAACGGAAGAGTGGTTGTGTGGGGATGGCAAAGGCCAGGACCATTTGGATAGTGGTATGAGATGTGTAGTGGAAGGGAAGGGTGAAAACTTTCCGGAGCTACAAGGCGCAAAAGGGGGGCTTCTGGGTGGTGTGAATGCCACTTTGACGGCGGTGAAACCTAGCGGGCATGCACATGCTGGATGAAACTTTGTAACGGCTTTGTAGTGACTTTTCGGGCAACACACCACTGGCGTGTGTTAAGTGTTTTGCGGACACGGCAACAAGGAAAATCACGGCTTGTGGGGAAAGCTGGACAACCTCTACAGAGTGTAAAAACTGTTATAACAGCCGTGCTCGCGGTTATGAGAGACTTGGATCCTCACATGATTAGCCGAATGGGTTTGGGTTGGTTTGGTCTTTTGGGAGCCTAATGTGGGATTCAGGTGGTTGGGAAACATATGGAGATGTTTCTAGGTGTTGGAGGTCTGCTGTTGATTCACCTAGACAAGTAGGATGCTTTCATAATACTTCGTTAGTATAGTTGGCTTTTATGCAAAACTTTAACTATTACAGCTTGTTCCTTGTTTAAGCTTGCATGGCATTTTATCTTCCCACACTTGCGGAGTACAAGTTGTACTTACACTTGTTGTTTTTACCCAAATGTCCTCCAAGCGCTGCTCAGACATTGAAGGAGATCCAGACTTCTTCGTTGATGAAGATGAAGACTGCTAGGCTGGCGTTTCCCCCGGTCAATTGCCTGTGGAAGTTGGAGTTTCGCGTGGTTTAGTTGTGTGCTTTTGTTTAAGACTTTGTGGTCTCTTTATTTATTCTAGTTAAACGTTGTAATAATGACACTGCGTGTGATACACTGATGAAGTTGCTGCATGTATGAAACTTGATCCTGGCATACATGTGATTTACATCTGGTTTTGTCCCTTTCTAAAACCGGGTGTGACACCATGTGATTGCCGCGTGTGCTGTGACGGGGCTGAGGACTCGGAGGTTCGTCTGCGACTACTTCAAGAAGGAAGCTCTGTTCGACACCTGGAACCATGCAGGGTGAGGAACTGTCGATATTTCGACCTCGTGTGCCGGATGAGCTAATGAGGATTGACGAGCGCTGGATCCCAGGGTTTGTTAATTTTGAATTTACAGTTCTATATGGATTTAGACACGATATTGGTCGCTAACTATAGTATGCTTGCAGGTTGCATGCTGCTGGCCTACTTCCGCTATGTCAGCTTGTGGAGGTGGATGCGTTGGTGGGGGCCTTGGAGGCGGCGACGCGGTTCAGCTATGACAGGGCCCTTGTCGACAGGTGGTGCCCCGAGACGCACATGTTCCACCTCCTGTGTGACGAGATGACGCCCACGCTTGAGGACGTTTCGCTCCTAATGGGCCTGCCTTGCGCGGGTGCTGCTGTTGGGGCTAGGGACGTGGGCATGGGCTGGCGGGATGAGATGCTAGGCTGCTTCTCTGTCATTTAACGGATGGATGACGTAGCCCGTTCATGCCTTTTGCAGCGAACGAGAAGCAGGCTCAACGAAGGCCTTTCTCGTTCAGTTTGTGGTATGTATGTCTTTTAATGGTTCCTCATCTCCTTTATGTTATTAACGGATGCAGATATTTGTACTTCTTGCTTGTTTGACAGGTGGACACCATTCACCCACTGGCAGGCGCCGAGGACGTCTCCCGACACTTGGAAGCATATCTCTTGTGGTTGTTCAGGTAGGTCATATTCACCGAGACCCACGGCAACATAGTCTTGAGGAGCATGATCCCCTACGCCAGAGAGGTTGCGGACGCTGACCCGACAGAGGTCCTGCAATACAGCTGGGCATCAGCTGTGCTGGCTGCGATGTACTGCGGCCTGTGAGATGGGTGCACGAAGGTCAATGACAACGCGATCCTGACCGGGTGTCCTTTGCTACTTCAGATGTGGTCGTATGAGCGCGTACCAGTTTGGTGCGGACGGCATCGATGATCCGACCATGGGGTCCTTGTGGTGCAGACGTAGGGTAAGTGCAATGCTATTTGTGTATGTTTATGTTAATTGCTTTATTGTATTGTCTAACTTAGTTAGGTTGCACAACCGAGTTGGTCTAGCGTGCAGACACATCGCGCTTACCTGGACTTCGTTCGCCAGTTAGATGAGCTGATGGTGGATTGTGTGTGCTGGTGGCCATACATGCAGGCTGAGATACTTCAACGGGCTCCGTTTGGACTTTCAGTGCTCTGCCTACGTGACCGGGAGTACTGGCTCACGACTCATGCCCTCGTCTTCGACATCTTCATCGAGGAGTACTTACTGCATCGCGTGATGCGGCAGTTTGGGAAGTTCCAGTCATGGCCGCTACCGTTGACTAGGTTGCTGCCAATCAACATACACAGGCATGCAACATTGTAATTACATTTTCATACGACCCACGTGTACACCTTGTATTCGTGGACTTATGTTTCTTTAGGTTGACGCGGAGGGGGGCTCATTCCACTAGCACGTTTGCGTCACTGTGCAAAGATGGGTTGAAGAATGGGACGCAGCTGTCGAGCACATCGTGGACGAGGAGTGGCCACACTCGGAGGAGGCATACACGGAGTACCTCTCGTGGTTCGTGCGTCGGACGCGGGTCCGGGTGATGTACACAGCAGCCAAGTTTCCACTGCACGTGGCAGACGTGCGTGACATGTACCCTACGCACACGGACTGGACTTGTGCGCTCGCGGTACGAATAACCCTATGTGATTCATCATTTACCTCAATTGTTAGCTTAAAAATTATGAAGTGAGATGAAGTTTATCTTTGCAGAGGGACATACTACGCCATATTGATGCTAAGGCACGTGCGTCAAGACTGCAGTTTGACAGTGGAGGTGAGGTCCCCGGGGCCGATATGAGCGCGTCGTTTGGCTGGATTATCCGGAACGTGGCGAATGTCTTACGATCGTTGAGCTATAGTTCATCCTCGGACGTTACGACAAGACCACGAGCGTCAGCACAGATGCCGGCACGACCGTCTGCTACCTTCACCACTCAGCCACACCGACCGGTAGTTCCACCCTTCGCCGCTGAGCCGTAGAGGACGTCTTTGAAACTGTCTTCCTCTCTGACCCCTACGACGGTGAGGCAGACTTTCAATGCTGCTAGTCACCCTCAGTACAGTGGCACGTTGCCTTGGCTTTCATTCTCCGGTGTCGGTGGCCATGCTACGGTTCCGCTAGCCACTTCCATGCCTTCAGCGGTGCGACGCACCCTTCCTTCGCAGACTTAGGTCCTTTGTGCTCTCGAGTCCCTGGTGCAGGTACGACACTTACTTCATGCATGCCATATTGTTATGTATGTCACGGTTTACCTGTGGTAACTTGATTTCTTTGTTGTTCCATATGTAGAGTTCGACGATCTCCTTGAAGTAGAGACACAGGGTAGCTGCATGGAGTTGCTTAGTAGGGACGTTAGTAAGGTCCCTACTTATGACTTCATCGTCGGATAGAGCTACGATCTCAGTGCGTCATAGCTATCTGGTGCGTCACTCCTGGGGACTCAGCCCTCCCAGGACGACTACGCTACTCCACCGCCCGTTGGTCGACCTGAGCGGCCGGTCGTTCCACTGGACCGCTTGACTTACTCAGGTGACCACGTGCGAGCGATGAGGCGTAGGGTGCCTAGGACAGATGCGACCAAGGGCGTCATCCCTAAGAGGGTACGTAACATGTAGGATTCTATGTCATTGTTAGTTTCAGGGTGTTATGTAGTAGTACTCCGTGTTAATGTTTTACGTGTACTCCATGCTAGTAGTTATATTATGTGCCTGTCGTATCATATTGGATGTTAATGTGAGATCTTAATTATCAGCCATGTTTTTATTAACTTTGTTCTCAATCGATACCAAGGAAGACCATCATACGGTCATATCCCCTTTCAAATCGTTCACTTCCAACTTTCAAAATAAAAAGCCTTCGCATAAAAAAAACCCTACTACTATAACACTTGCTAATACAATAAAACGTTACTTGAAGGGGTATATTGCCTTACGTATTGTAGCCACCGACAGGTAATAAATGCTTACGATGACCCTTATATGTGATGTATTTTACTTTCTTCAATAAAATGGTCGGGATTTATCATTCTACCAATACATTTTTTTTCTAAGCTAAATGATTTCATTGGATTTCCTGCCTTACATGTAGAGGCAATAATAACTACTTGCTGAACTTTTGCAGAATGAAATGACCACACCAAGCAACAGCTTTTGCAGGGGATCTCTAGCAAGCATTAATGACACAACTTTTCCAGCTTTCATAGGGAATCCTATGCTCCAGCCCCCAGCTGAGCCCGTGCACTCAGTCCATGCACTAGCCCCCATCTATTATAAATAACCCCATCCTCATCCATGAATAGACCATTCCTTCCTCAGCTCCACCAAACCCACCAAAAAACATTGGGGGATTTTCATCCCCCCAGGGGGGTTGAACCACCGATGTGTTTCTGTGGCAACCTTTGTAGGCTTCGCGAGTCGCAGGACATATCCTACACATATGGTCTACACTACTTCATGTGTGCCAACTAACAGTACGACAAGCCTCGACATGGACCGTATGAGTACCCACCAGTATAGCGACATAGATCACTCATGTGGCACTTTTCACACGATTCCATGCACTCTCTTACTAATCTCCCCTCTTGTTTCTTTTGTCCAGTCTCCTCCACCTATCTGCGACTTTATGCAATGGCTCGACATGGAGCAAAATGAGGAACAGAAGCGGTGGGTGGACATGGAGATGCGGTGGAGGAGGGAAACTTACCAACGCCGTAAGTACGAGCAATAGCAGGAGGAACTACAGATGAAGTGGTAGGAGGAGGAGCACATCAGGAACACCGCGAAGGAGTGAGTCGCGACTCAAGCACGTGAAGCAGAGAGGTAAAGGAAGCGGGAGAGGACTCGTTGCGCTAAGGCGGGGGGTGATGCCCTAAGAAAGGGTAAATATCCTAGGTGCACTCAGTAGAGAGCATCTATTGTATTCCAACCTATTTCTATTCCCTAAGTCATATTAGGTTTAGCAGCAGCACGTATTAGGTTAGTCTTTAGGCGTACCATACATACCAACGTTTATTGTCATCTCTTTACGGTTATGGTCCATTCGCGCAACGATGAAAAACCCCATATCCCATATAATGTTTATTAACGTTTGTAAACTCTGTGCCGGGTTATATGATATTTGTGCTTCATAACTACTATTGTTCAACAAATCAGATTTTGCATTCTCACAACGTCACTTGGTAAAACAATTCTACACACTTTTACACCAACTAAATAATTTTTTTTTAGAAAATAAATGTGCAATATTTTTCAATTTACCGAATACAAATTCTATTAAAGACTAAGTATATGAAGGTATGGTCCGTTCAGTGAGCGATCGC
Source organism: Phragmites australis (assembly GCF_958298935.1). Lineage (NCBI taxonomy): Eukaryota > Viridiplantae > Streptophyta > Magnoliopsida > Poales > Poaceae > Phragmites > Phragmites australis. The sequence continues at coordinate 6,555,333 of NC_084929.1, forward strand.
CCGTTCAGCAGGCAAGACCTTCCTCTCCTCGATTTTTAATTACGCTACCAGCTAGAGCTCACAAGGTGTCACCCATTCAACGGATGAGACCTTGTTATCGCCCGTTGAACAGACGACGGTAGGGTACACTTCATTATTTTTGAAATGAGTATGTAATCTTGAAAATTTTGTGTGTGTATATATATATATATATTCTGCACATGAGACCTTCGCACGCCATTACTAGCCCATAGTAATTAGTAAGGTTCAGGAACGTGCCATAATGCAAAGGCATCTTACAGCCAACCGTTAACTTCGACAATTAATTCTTCGCAAATACACCTGTGCATTAAGTTATAACTATACTATATTTTCTTAAAGTAATCTTGATAGCAAATTTAACTGTACTTTTTCTGTATTACATAACTAATCCTGTTTGGATAGTTTTTTTTTTTCAGTTTGTTTTAAAAAAGCCAGAAACTATCCAAACGGCTGGTTTCTGTCCCTAGTTTCTGATGTTTTTTGGCTAGCTGATGAAACGGTGTAGCATCTAGGCCCCTAAGAAAAAGGTAAGAGTTTCGGTGATTAATGATAATCATATCATTGTGACTAACATTTCAGCTTTAAGAAACAAAGAAAGACTTAATTGTCAATGATGACTTTACACTCTTGCCCATTAAAAAATTTATGTGATGATCAAAGGACCGAAACGTGAAGGATAAGGATCTTCTAGATCTAAGTGTCACAAGAAGATAAAGGATACTTAGAGTAGTATAGGTTCTTTTTTCTTCATAGTCTTTTGACCGTACTATAAAGAGGGGTTAAGAGTTGTAGCTTGACTTGGGAGAGTCTAGACATAGTCGATGCACACTTGTGACTTTCCATTACTAAGTTAACCTCAGAAAATCATTGGTTCCGAATCTCGAAGGTAGAACTCAAAATTACTTTGAAATAGATAAAATCAGCGAAATTTCAGTTCACCGGATGATCCTCTGTATCAGAGTGAATTCGCCGGAGAAAATTCCTAAGAGTTTTGACTTGAAAAATTGTTGAAGACCACGCCGGATAGTCCGGCGTTCGATAGGTGAAATCACCGGATAAATAGAAAGTCATGAAGTCCAGAACTAATTCTATACACCGGATAGTCCGGCGTAGCAAAAGATGATCACCGGATGAATTTTTACAGAGAGGTTGTAAACTATCATCTAGCCCATTTCAATACACCGGATGATCCGCTGTAGGCCAGGATTAATCACCGGAGTTTTAACTGCTAATGGAACAGTTAACGGCTATTTTGTCAAATGTATTAGCACCGAATATTCCGGTGTGAAGTGTGTTATTCACACCGGACATTCCGGCGTTAAGAAAAAGTTCTGGGTTGTTAGACAACGGCTAATTTTTGATCCTTAGCCTATAAATACCCACCCATTTGGACCTCTCAGCATCTCTTGCAACCCTGTAACAGCTCATACACTTGGTGTGTCATTTAGAAGCAAGAGAGAGAGAGAGAGCACTTGTGTCAATTCTAAGTTCTTAGTTGAGGATTAAGGACTTCCTTGAGTGCTTGAAGAGTAACAAGTGTGCATCTAGCTGTTGTCTAGGCTTGGTCTTTGTCAAGTGAAGCTTAAGGCTTGTTACTCTTGGTGGTTGGTAACACCTAGACGGTCTTGGTGATCGAAGGACTTCTCGGTGAGCTCTTGCAGGAATTATGGGACCCTCGGAAAAAGAAAGTGTACTTGGTTTGATACCCGTCAATCCGAAGATGGAGAAGCGGTAATCAAGAGGGAGCACTTGAGCCTTGGTGACTAAAGGGGGAGCGACATCCTTGGTGGATGCTCCAATGAGGACTAGGGGGAAGTGCCAGCTTCTCGAAACCTCGGGAAAAAATCGGTGTTGTCTTCTCCAACTATTTACTTTCTTGCATCTTATTTTGAGTTTTGTTACCATTGCAAGTTCTTCTTTAAGATTATCTCTCTTGGTTAATTTTTGCTTAGTTAGTTATCTTGTCCTAGTTAAATCCCTTAGTTGCATTTCATTTTAGTTTTATTTGCTCAAGCGGTAGAAGTTTTAATTAATATCCCAATTCACCCCCCTTCTTGGGCTATTCGATCCTTTCAAACGGCTATGACTGAAATGAACTAAAATCTGAGAAACAAGTTCTGGCTGGCTTTTGGGTATACTGAGAAGCTAAAAATTTATTATAAAAACTAACAATCAAATTTCAACAACCATATCCACTTCCTTAGCTACTCAGAAGCTCTGAAACCACGGCCTATCCAAACGGACTCTAAATATCTTGAAAATTATGGTTAGGCAAAATTTGAATAATCACCCTGCCTTTAAAATGAAGGGAGTACTTTTCAATCTAATACATATAGATTCCACGAGAAAACTTTGCATAAAGTAATTCACCTCGACAATTTGCAGTCTATACGAAGTCTCAATTGTCCAATTCATATGCGGTACTTCCTCTGGTAAAAAATACATGGCTTTTTAACTTTGTACGGTTTTTGATATGCAATTTGAAAACTATTCTCTATTAGAATATAGTAATAATGTCTAATAAAAATATAATATTGAAAGAATTTTTAAGACAACTTTATACGTATGATTTATATATTTTTAAATTAAATATTTTGGAAGCTATTGGTGATTAAAATTTTAAAAGTTTGATCAAATCTTGATCAAAACATCAAGTACTTATGACCGGAGGGAGTACCACACGTTTGTAAATGTACCATCTTTTGACATCAATATGAGCTGCAATATGTACTTTGGAAGTTTGACTACTACTTTTTAGATGAAACAATAAAAACTTGCCATATTGTGAAATGAGAAACCAACTTGCCATATCGATAAGGTTGAATGATTTAGTTTGATGATTTTGAGATTGCTAAGTATTTCTATGTATTGCAATTATGATCATGACTAATCAAAGTTACGGAGAAAATAGAATTAGCATTTTTTTTGTCTCTGGTCAAAAAAATTTGCATACGACGGATGATCTGGTGCTAGCGAGTTTGTATATGCCAGATGTTTCATCGACGGGGGTACTGTGCACGCCAGAGCATTTTAGGAGGAGCTCAGGTGTTCAACGCGCCGGATGGTTCGATGTTGGGCAGAAGTGCACGCTGGATGCTTCGTCGGACCATTTATTGCAGAGAAGTTGCAAAATGGCTTCTGGCAAGGTTGTACTCGCTGGATATTCTGGTGAGAAGCAATATGAACGCTGGAGGATACACCGAACAAATATTTACAAAGAGGATGCAAAATGGCCGTTCTGAGGAGTTGAACACGCCGGATGGTCCGACGCTCAAAAGGGGTGAACACTAGATCATCCGACGTTCATGATTTGTCTAGGATGAGTTCTTTAATAGAGAATTTTGATTTTGACTAATCCGTAATGGTGGTATAGATGCATGTTTGTTTGTCTTGTGTTATGCAAGTGATGGATGCAACTTGGCGGTCGACGGCGGGATGATGGGGCCAAACAGGGTGCTTGATGTCGGACGATCGAGGAGGTCGACCAGAGTCAAGGGCGATCTTAGCTATGCACGTGGAAGTTAAGCAAAATGTGTGAAGGTGGATGAAGACAGCGTGGTGGAAAAGTCAAACGAAGGGGATACCGATGCAAACGATAAGGTGGTCCGAGCAATCGGGAGCGGGAGAAACTTGTCGGCGGTCAAGATCGTAAGATGGAGTATACATGTTGACATCAGGATGCTTGCTTAAGGCATAAGCAAGTGGCAGTGAGTCATGCTTTGTGAAGCGTGCAAGGTGGTTTCGCGATTTGGCCTCAAAACTATGGAAGGATGGCGTGCACATGGCATCATCGCGAAGATTGCATTGAGGCGAAGCTAAGTCATGAAGAAGCCACAACCGTTCGATGGACGAAGCAAAAAATAGATCAAAATACCCCAATAGTAGGTAGAAGGACATTAGAAAAGAGGTATATTTTGGAAACAAGAAAATTTAAGGGCTAAACTATCTTTCTAGGCCTATAAATAGAGGGATAGAGCTGTGTGAGAGACTTAAGCTAGACATATGAGAGCTTTGTACTAGGATTTTATAGGTGAGGAAGATGAGAGTTTTGGTAAGCTAAATACTTTATAGTCTGCCGAAAATATGACTGTCCTTTGCAAGCAATGAAATTTATGTTTCCTCTCATACTTGTGCTCATCTCCTTCTAGTTTTCTTATATCGGATTTCTTACTTTGGTTGCAACTCTTTTGATTTCGTTGGCATTTTTGTTTTGATCTTTGAGCTGAAATTTTTCTATCTTGTGAAGTTGTTGCTCCTGTTGCTAGAGGCATAAAATTCATATACAAAGTTAGTCTTGAATTCCCTTACTCTAGATTATCAACTTGGAGAGTTTGTTTCTCCAGATGTTTTTTTTTCTTTGGATTGAAGTGTTTTCCCTTCAAGTGGCTATCTTGTTTGGCTATGACCTTGACATAAGTCTCAATGGAACCTAGGGTTCATATATATACAAGAGAGCTCTGACTTCTTTGATGTTTTTAGTTGCAACTTGTTCTTCTCTCGGGTTATGTTTTCGCTCTTTGTTTTGAGGTGCGTTGAGTGACAAAATAGAAGAAGGCCATTCGTTTTGTAACAAATTGGTAAGATGTCTATTCACCTTCCTCTAGTCGTCATTCTCAGTCTACATAAAAGCACTTTCCACAATAGATTTTTTATAGGAATCTATCTCATTCCATTAATCAATTGGCATTGCTAAATTGCTAGCCAGATTGCTCGATACAAAGTTGGGAGTAACATCCACCCACAAGCGAGAGTCTGCCCTAACCCTGCACCATGTTTAGCCAAAACATGCGCAACATAATTTGACTCCCTACGACAAAACGAAAATTGGACATTATCCAAGACGAAGAACACAAAAACTTAGTCTCGCGGAATAGCACACCAACTGCTGGCAAATCGAGATTATTGCTTCACATTGCCTTGACAAGATTGGATGAATCAGACTTGAAAATCACTTTTCCTGCTCCTAAATTCGCATCAAAATCAACAGTAAGCCTCAGCCTCTATCTGTAGCGCGTCCGACAAATGATATATCTTCCGATCCCCACCCTGCCTACTACGAAACGCCCACAATCGTCTCGGACAAACAACACGCCATTCTCCTGCCGAGGTAGCACTGCAGCATCAAAAGCGCCATCCAAATTTGCTTTAAGCCAATCATCTTCCCATCTTGTGGTTGTGATCATAGCACTCGTTCCATGAGTTGAAAACTTCCTCTCCAGCATTGGCCTTATTTCTTAGTCCGTGCCACCACATCCATAATTTCGCAACAGATTTGATGATATATACTCAATGTTATATGGACACGGACACAGGTGTTGGAATCTGACTCGGACTCGGGTGGTTGGTTCGGCAAAGAAAATTTGGACACGCAAAATACATCTCGGAATCCGACTCGGATTCGGGGTATCTGATTCGACAAATAAATTTAGACACGAGTATCAAGTAACACTGTATATACTATGTATTTATGACCAATTTGAATAGTATTTTTAAACCATGGTTAAATTTAAACAAAAATGGACCCCACGCTCTATAGGACGCCATCCAATAATAGGAGAGACCGAGAGAGTTGTTTCATATCCGCAACGCTTGAGCTCTTGTAGTCTTGTCCCTGTTGGACCCGGCGTCCGCTGCTCGAGAAAGGTCAAATCGAAATGGAACCTTCTAGTTTATTTACTCCAAAGCAACACGGCGAAGTATAGCGTCCGAATCCCCACCCCACGTGCCTCGTCGCTCGGCTGCCGTCCCGCATCGGTCGGCCGGCCGGCAGGCACCCGCGAAGGCTCCTCCCCCAGTCGTCCCATTCCTACTCGGAATTGACAAGCTGGAAGCCCTCCTTTATAAGTGGCCACAATTCTGAACTTCCCGTCGTCTCAGATCAAATCCTCCAATTAGCAAAAAGCAAGCTTGATTAGAGTTGCCCCTCGCTCGCCTTTGCTTTGCTTTCGCTGCCCTGCTTGCGAGGCGCTCGGATGAGGTCGGTGAAGGCGGCGGAGATGTCGTCGGCAGGGGTCGCGGCGCGGCCAAAGGTGGACGGCAGGGTGGTGGACCAGGCGGTGGCGTACGTGCTCATGGCCGCCGCGCTTGCCGTCACCTACCTCGTCCACTGAACGAACACCGGTGAATTGATCGATGCGCGCGCGCGGTGGGAGCTTTCGTAACTTCGTCTTGTTCACCTTGATCTTGGATGCACCGTCGCATCCCTAGCTGGATCGAGTAGCTTGCTTAGTAGTCCTCTGCTTTGTGATCTTGTAAGATGTTTAACTGCAGGAGTGGTATCTAATCATATCTACGCGATTCAACGCCTCTGTCAAATTGTAACGAAGAAATTTAAGATTCTTTTTAGGGAAGGTATATACGTGACTCAAGCGTCTGTTCTTCAGGACGGCATGGATTTGCATACTATGGTAGTAGTAACAAAATTCAAGTGATATGGATCTCACCTGAATTTTGATAGACGCTAATGTTACTTCAAAATTTTAAAAAAAGTATATGTAACTCTTGTGTAAAGTAGTTGTAACCAAAGTATAAAAAAAATTCAGGTGTTAGGAGGCTTTAAAAACACATGAATTTTCTTACCTCATCTATACCCACCATCTATAAAGTACAAATCTTGCATAAATATGAGGCACCAAAATTCAGATGTTGGAGACATCTGAAACACTACTTTTTATAGCATTGTCGACTATTGGTAAAATTAATTATATAAATACTTATTTAAAATAGAGATATATATTCATTAACTATGTATATTGAAGAGTAGGATACGAGATTTTATACATGTTTGAGTCTCTCTTATAATAATAACTTTACATCTTATGCTGACTTGTTTAATCTCAGGACAAGATAATAACCTTACGCTCGAGTTTTAAATCTGAAAACTCTTATCAGATGAATTTGATCGTAAGTTGAATTTGATGTGGATCTCAATGAGTTATTTCTACTTTTATTTGACCCCGTATTACCTCTGTTTGGCTCTCTTTCTCTCTTACTTGTCCCGGCCCCTCATGGCTTGTCCTTTGACATACCCCTCCCCTTCTTGGGTTAGGGAGACGTATCATACTCGGATCTGGAGCGTAATCTTCCTAAATTGTTATATGGAGAAAAAAATTAATCCGAAGATAATTTCTATATAGAACATGATGAACTATATAAAATATCCATATACGTCTTATTTACCTTATGATGACTGTTAAACCTATCGCACAAGTAACGAGTATATGGTGCTCAGGATATACATATTTCTAATAAATTCTTAATTATCAAATTCTCATCAAACACACTGGTTGTCTCCGTAACTCCGTCGTATGTGGCAAAACAATTGTGAGCAACAGACACTGATCTAAACATATCAAATGCCAGAAAACGGATAACAAGCTAGACCTTTTTTTTCCGAACGCGTAGAACTGCGAGCCATTATATTAACACTACGTGAAAAATGGACAAGAGTGACAGGTCATAACCGTCATGGGTGATATGTCCCGTACCCGTCACCCCAAACGCATCACTGATAATATGTAATAAGTGACGGGTAAAGACCCGTCATCAATAAGGTTATTGGTGATGGGTCAAAACTTAACCCGTCACTTATTAAGGTCATTGGTGATGGGTCATAACTGTGATCCGTCACTTATGACTTGTTTGTGATCCGTCACTTATGACTGATATATAGTTTTCACGTTTTTTAACCTAAGCCAATTCGACTCAGGCCTTTACCACTCACCACGTGTCTCTACCTATTTTTCAGATTGTTTTTAGAATGTGCGTTCCATGGGAATCGAACTCGCAACGGCCCTTCGCGCGCGTAGTTGCCTAACCACCTCAACCTCGCGTGCGTCCTGAAGGGACTCGGATAAAATATCCTTTTAACTATTTTACCGAGGGTTATAAGTGACGGGTCATAACTGTGACCCGTCACTTATTACAAGTTATAAGTGACGGGTCACAATTATAACCCATCACCAATGTTAATTTTATAATATACATAAAAATCAGTTGATTCGGAGTGCCTTCGGTTAAATGATCATAACTTTTGCATACGGACTCCGATTTCGACGTTTTTTAACTCTACAAAAATCTAAAAAAAAAGTTACATCCATTTCTCCCTACCTTTGTCAGGTTTGGCAAATTTTTTGAGGCTTAAAATGGCTAGGAAGATGGAGTTCTCGCCTCCGTAAATTTCTACACTATTTTTGAAGCCGTTACCCCTTATATCAAACTTGAGCAGAAATATACAATAGTTCATATTCTAGTGCTTCTGAAATGAGAAAAAATAAGAGAAAAATAAAATAAAAATATTTTTTTTCAATATTTGGATCATTTCTTGTATTTTTAAATAACGTTATTAGTGACGGGTCATAATTTGACCCGTCACTTATGACATGCCTATAAGACCTGTCACTGATGAGTTAGTCATTAGTAACGGATCATAACTTGATCTGTCACTAATAACTAGCCTACGATGATTTATGAGTGATGAGTCGTCATTGATGACGGGTCAAGTTTTCACCCGTCACCAATGATTGTCATTAGTGGTGGGTCACAACTACGACCCGCTACTTTTATCATAAGTGACGGATCATATTACGATCTGTATTATAACCCGTCACTTATGTAGTGTCTGTTTTATCTATTTTTTACGTAGTGTAAGGGGATAATTATTTTTTGGTTACGACTCACAACACCCCCATCTGTTACGAGCTATAGCCTATCGATACATATGGCGCACGATCAGTGGCGACCTCGCGCCCGGACTCTTCCCACCGCCGCTGCACAACTCAATTGGTCAGGCTCGTCTATGTCGACACCAGCGTGCAGCCTCGCTGCCCTGCCGTCGCCCAGGCGCCCACCGGCGGCGGCCATGCCTTCTAGGCTGCTATGCTCGAGTGCGTGAGGGATCGGGCCGGGGAACCCTGCCTGCCATCCAGTTTTTCGGACCCTGGCTCAGCACTCCGAGCTTGCGATTGGAATGTTCGGAAAACGCACATCCACGTCTCTGGTCCACGTTCCAAGTGACTGGTGCGGTGGGACCAGAATATTAGAAAATGTCCTATATAGCTAATGAAGAAGAATAGTTTTTATACGAAAAGATTTTAGTGTAATGGTTGCTAGATTTGAAAGAATGAAAATCATGAGGTTGAAATACTATATTCTTTTCAAAAGAATTAATAGTATATTATGTTCTAATTAAATATATGAGTACAGGTTTTTGAAAGAAAACTGAATGCATTAAGTATTTGTAATAAGAATCGGCTGCATATATGCACTAAGTGCTAATGGCCGTATGATCTAGACTGTTTAATAGGGGTCTCAATACTTGCCGTGGATATTAACCCTTCAATTTTACATAGCAGCAATTAAACATTAATATTCACATTCACATTCAATCATATGAAAAAGGGCTTTAAAGCTTATGCACATCAAGTATATATGTGTATCCTGGAGCATAGTAAAGAGCAAGGTTAGCACATAAGCAATTGAAGAAAAACTAATACTCATAGCATATAAAAGAGTACCTGTTCTCCAATCATCTAATCATCCAGAGAATATAAAATGAAGAAGGAAGAGAGAAAAGAAATACTTTCAAGACGTAAAATGCTAATATGCAGACAAGTAAATTTATATAATATAGTACATGAATAGTTTAGCTGTTGGATCCATATATAAAGATCTACTACTCGGTTTTAACACACGTTGTCACTTCTGCCCCACTGGCCACACGGGCCCACGAAGATGCTCGACCTTTTTCACGTTGCGGTGGACCACAGCCAAGCCAGTCAACTGAACCACGCAGTCCAAAGCGACGACCTGAAAGTCTTTCAGAAATTTCTCTCGAGCCACGGGCAAAGCCGAGAAATGCTCTCACACACTGTGCCTGTGCGAGAGGAAAGTCTTTCAGAAATTTCCCTCGAGCCACGGGCAACAGCCAAGAAATACTCTCACACACTGTGCCTGCGAGAGAGGAAATTTCACTGTCGACTGTCGTCTTCACCTGCTTGAATGTTTAAAGCTGCAGAATAGATAGCAGAGAAGGAAGAAGCTTCTTTTCCCAGCTTTGAATGGACGAACATTCCGGGGCTAGTCGGAGCCAACACGTGAAGGAGAGAGACTTTTCGCTCAAAAAAAAAAAAAAACGGTGAAGGAGAGACGAGAGCGAAGGGTCAGCAAATCAGCTCCTTTGCTGTCAGAGAAACGTGTGCCATTGTCGCCAATCCGATTTCTCTTTTAGTCCACCTTCAAATTTCAGCGCATTTGAGCGTCGAAAAATTAGACCGAGATCCAGGAGACTTCTACGGTCTCCTATGTTTCAAAAAGGATATAGTTTTTTTTAGTACACTAGCGATTTTTCGAACCACCTATTTCATTGAAAATTAGACTCCGCGTAGGATGCCGAAGTTTCTATGTGAACATTGCAAACCGCAGTGTGAGGTCGCGTAGCTTCATAATGGATTTGCATATGTATTTTTTGCATAGAGAGGATAGCATGCCAAAGTATAGGGCAAATGAAAACATTGAGCTGTCAATACAGGGCAAGCATAAACTTTCAACAACAAACTTGTACTCGCATACAAGTACTCAACTAGTTCGACTGTAGGGAATTGAGTTAGGATAGACAGGAGTGAGGAAGGAAAGAGACATGTTGTGCATTATCCTTCCCCAATGGAGCCGCAACATTATGAAAAGACTGATTCCAGAGCAAGATCGGCAGATTCAATTAGGATTATGATCGCAATTCACGGTGCTACCCAGTTCTACGTTGATGGATTATGTACCATCATTTTTTGTTTTTATGAATCTTTCATCCTTGATCTTTGTACAGTCTTCAGAAGTACTACTCTTCTTTGCCTCATTATATTTGTTACTGCCTATCTTTTAATGATATGAACCCCAATGGTAATGTGAAAGTGAACCCCTACGGCACCAATGTGAAAGTATACTCTATTCCCTCCGTCTTTTTTCTAGCTATTTGATGCAATTGACTTTTTAGCCTTTTGAGGCCTAACTTTGATAAATGTTACTTATTTAAAATAGATATATATGTTTACCAACTATGCATATTGAAAGGGAGGACATGTGTTTTTATACAAGTTCGGGTCTCTCTTATTATAATAGTCATACGTTCTATACTACCTTGATTAATCTCAAGAGAAAAAAAATTACAATGTGAGTGTGTCTATATCTACTCTATAAATCTCGGTGAGTTCTCTCGTATTCTAGATCCTGAAACTTATCAGATGAATCTGATCGTGACTTAAATCAATGGATCTCAATAAGTTATGTTTGCTTCTATCTGACCTCCATATTGCTTGTGCCCCCCCCCCTCCCCTTTTACCTCTCTCTCTACCTCACCTTATGTAGTCGGATTGGAAGACGTATTGTATTCGAAGTCTCGAGCGTAACCTTTCTAAATTATGTTATCTGGAGGATTCTTTTCTAATCCGAGGATAGTTTTCATGTGGAACACGATAAATTGCTTGGAATATCTGCACATGCCTTATTTTTCCCATGGAGGTTATTAAAGTTACCATACAAGGTAACAGGTACATGTACGATGGTACAACATTCTCATGATATATTGTATTTCTAGTAAATCCGACTGTACTAGAACTCACCTAGTCAGAAATGATCCTTGGTAAAAAAAAAATCTTTCTAGTCGGGAACCATCTCCAACCGAATGGAAGTTATTTTGGTTAAAATCTCCTCTAACCGAATAGAGTTCTACTCGTAGAGGACTACCTAATGTGGGTTTGCCCGATCTTATTAAGGTAATATAATAAGTCAATTTGGTGGAGTTTCAACGTTGATGATTCAAAGGCTCTGACCAGAATAGATCAAGAACTCTCGTAATCATTACACTACTACTTCGTGGTTATAAACCGTGCCAAGACACGGTTGACCTCGCCAAGAAGGCTTTTCCTGCAAGTGAATCGAGAACACAAGCAAGAATAGATAGATGCAATTTGAATATTGCTGATTACCAATGAAGTGCTCGAGTTTCTGGTTCTACAAACCGATATACGGCGAACTGTCTAAAATAGAATAATGTAAACAAAATCTAAGCCTAAACTATGACAGCTACTGTGTATAAATAGGTGGCATGAGGATGTCGACCTAGGGTTGTGCAGCCGTGGAGAGAGACATACACAACCTGGACTCTGACCTCGACATGATTACATGACCTGATAAGATCCAAAATGGTGACGAGCAACACTTTATTCCTTGAACTCTGACTAAACTATAAAGAATATTTGGTCGAGCACAAATCCATTGGAAAGAAATCGTCATAAGATTTTTAGCAAGTCCAAGATCGCCTTAATTGGACCTCATATGCGAGAATTATGTTTGTTTTACTGATGTGTTGTCCTGAGACTCTGAACCGAATTTAGAGTCCGACTTGAGCTCGACTTGGAGTTCGATTATATTTGGCACTCGAGTGATAACGTCCAGGTGAACTTGTGATGCTACTACCATATTGCTAAGCATTAAAACATCATAATAATTTAGTAGTAATCTATCCAAGAAAGCATAAACAGTAAGAAAGTTCACCTGGTGGTTTAATTATCGTGCACGTTCTCTTGTAATTGACCCTTGTATGATTCGAGGATTATTAGCAGTATTTCTAGTATCCAAAGGAGCCATGTCCTCATCACTACCTAGTCAACAATTATATTCGACCGCAGAAGCCTAAGGGTTAACTTCTCAATTTTTGTGTTCTCAAAGAATATTACATTAAATGTGCATGACTTCTTAGTAGAGTTGAACCAATCATATAGTCTGTAAAGGTAACTTTGTAATTCTAAACTTGTCAGTAACTAATGAGGATATATAATTATTTATTATATATTACTATAAATATGATATATCTAAAAAGGGTATTTCACAACGCATGTATCCTTTAGTCATTTTGGTATGGTTTGTAACCACCATAGAGTAATTAAGGCATATGAATAAATATCAAATACATAATCATGTCCGACAAGGGAACTATTCTCGTATTTGGTAAGGCTTTCCTAGATATATGAGAGGACTACAATTCAGGAAGGTTACACTTGGAGGAGTCTGAGTAGAGTGCGACTACCTTACCCCAACTATAAAAGGAGGGAAATGAGGTACGCCCAAGACATGTCTTTCTACATCCAACAACACGCAAGATATTGCAAGCCAACTCACGCCTTCAAGAGCTACAAAGACACGAAACACCAGAGCAAGCTTAGTCGGGTAGGAATCAGAGACACCCAACGAAGATCTACGACAAGAATATAATGATCCAATTAGGGCTTCTAGGACCAAGAACATAGGGAAATCTATCTAGAGTCTTAGGACAAGATCTACACACCCCTAGTTATAATCATTTATTCTTGAGATTAATCGAGGTAAGACAGGATGTAGGTTTATTATCCCAACGAAGGCCTGAACTTGTTATAAAAATCAATGTCTCTATCTTCAATAAGCTTTATTGGCCAATAGGTATCCATATTTAACATATAAGTATTTAGATATTGATTTACTAATCGTCGACAATAACTTGGAACTGAAGTGAAGGAAACCCTCCCGACAAAAGCGAAAATGGAAGTGGTAGTGACAATCATCTCCGATAGTGACACAGCCATGACTCGCTGAGGTCCCCGCTAGTATGTCTATGCCTGGTGGTGAACTCAGCATTGGCCCAGTAGAGGGCCATTTGTTGCTAAGCTAGTTAGAAATTGTTGAGTAGTTTGGTTTGACTCCCCCTCCCAGCTCTTCAAGATGATGGAGCTTTCGCCATCGTCCAAGTTAGTTGCCCTCGCAAAGGAAGTATTTTCCAAAAGCTCTTTGTTTAGCCTAAGTATATACATTATTTTTTAGGCCACCCTTGGCTATGCAGAAACTTTGAAAATGTTGTACAACCGATGTGCTGAGCTTGAGGCTAAGGCCTCGCTTTTCTCCTCTAGTGAAGTACAAAGACTCCATCTTGAGCTGGTAGAGGAGAAAGCCAAGACCACGCATCTCAAGAAGAAGCACACGGAGATTCTAGCTACCTCCGTGGAGGAACTGCCCACTCGGCAATGGTAACGGCATTGAAGAGAAGCCTCTCGGGTAAGTCTTCAACCAAACTAGTCTGAATTTTTTACTACTAAGTCGCATTTCTGACATAAGTAAATTATGTTCTCAGCCTTTGCCATGGAGAAGGAGAAACTACAAGTCACCGCAAGTTTCGCTCAAGAGGAGGTTATGACCGCCATGTCCACACTCTCTTCTCTCCAGTCGATGTTGGTGACTACTTTCAAGATGTTCAACACCTCGATGGAGAAAGTGAAGTTAGGAGTTGAATCCCCCTTGAGCATACCTTGAAAGGCTATGTTGTCACACCCCAAAAATCCTAATCTAGCCATAGAAGACGCATATGCATCATGGCATCATGCTTAATACTTTGGCTTTTCGCTTTTGCCTTAAGTGTTCAAAACATTTTGGAAATGTTACGTCAATAAGCAACTCGAGTTTCCACCATATACCTATTAGTGGGAATTGTTTTGGAATGGTTTAGATAGCCTAAAACCATTTAAGCAGGAAGAGGAAAAGAATTGATAGAAAAAGGGAAAGGAGAAAGCACTCACTGCATGTGGGCTTGGCCCACAGTCTAACCAGCGATGCATGTGATCTGACCACCAGAACTCAGAATGGTAACTTAAAATCCCCATCAACCACCTCCCTCGATCTCTCTCCCTCATTTCCACCTTCCACCCAAAACCAAGAGAGAGAGAGGAGGTGCATCACCTCGATCACCACGATGGTTGGAGATCAAAGAAGATGACTTCCTCAAGCTTCACCAAGCCTCCCCGAGCTCCTACCTGTTGTCATCCTCGCCGGAGAAGCTTCCTCCCACATTTTTTCCACCTCAGGGCTGAGCACCACCCCAGACTTGATCTCCAAATCAAAGACTCCTCGGAGCCAGCCAAACCCCTAAGAAGTTTCCCTACACCAATGTGAGACTTCCTCAACTATTTTCCCATCATCCTCGAGCTCCAACCGACCCCCATTAGCTTAGACCCGAGCTCAATCCCTAGCCATGGATGTTATCCATGGGGCCCTAGAGTTTGGCTCTGTGCATGTCATCCAAAACACCCAAAGTACACTCCCCTAGTCTTATAGAGTATTTTGGTACCAATCTTGGTCGAAGGTATCGCCAGAGCCTTCACTGGCAACCTCGTCGAGGTGCTACTGGCCAGGGCCAGTGGTCTGACCATCACCTGGGCTGGTCTGACCATTGGTTTGGAACTTGGTTAGGAAGTTTTGATTCCAAACTCCATAGTCAAGAGTGAGACAACCACTGTTGTCGGTCTGACTGCTAGACTCTGCGGCCTAATCACCATTGGTCAAGTCTGACTACCATAGCTATTCAATACCATTTCTTCTTTGTTTGACTCCCATGGTCTGACTACCACCCCACCATATCTGACCGCCAATTAATCAGAACCCAGTGAGCTTAGGTTATCCAATGTGTTTTTTTAAACCTATTCTAATTTAATCAATCAAGAGTTCTTTTGCAAATGTTTTCATGACATGACACATTGCATCTCGTTCGTGATCATGCATCATAAAGCATATCTCTTAGCTCGTTCTTTTATTTATTCGATGCCTTATTGCATTGATTAGAGAGTGACATGCCAACGGTTCAAGAAGTTAAGACCGAGATGAAACCAGAGGTGTACGAGTGAAGCATCGGAAAACCAAGACAAGTATTTATCATACTACACCCTGACTTTACAATGGTCATATGTATGAACTTGCTATTATTGTATGGGTTAGTTGCATTAAGTAAGTTTGAGTTATGAAGGTCAAATGGGTAGATCCTATCTTGTTGTATTACCTTCCTTGTTATTGATGCTATCATTTCCTTGTAACCATGGGTAACAAATAGAATCAAATCTAGTGATCGATAAATGCTTAGCGTATCGATAGAAGTTGAGTGGTGGATGTCACCATCGGTAGCTAGTTGTAGGATTGTAATACAAACTATGCGATGAAAGTTAAGTCAATGTGGTAAGTGGTGTTGGTTTATGATACTTGAGCAGGTGGTAGGGACAAATGAGAAAGTAGTCTCAGATATTGTAGCCCCGCTTGAGTTGATTAAGTACCATTATGATGTTTGTATGTTCCCATCACTTACCGTAGTTACCACATATCCCTGCATGGGATGGATGAGCTGAATATCTAATGTCGTGTGCATCTACTAATTGTGGCCATGTGGTGTGTCGAGAAAAATGATGAGATGGAGAAGTTTATATTGGGATGGAGAAGACACTAGGGGTGTCCAATAGGGAAGAACCCTGGCAAAAACTAGGTACCCTCGGCAACGTAGGCATGAGCTGGTTTGATATAGCACATATGACAAAGGTTGTCACGAGTGCCAAGAGGACTGACTCGTGCCGTGTGGGTAAAGTTATACCCCATACAGGGTGTAAGATCAATTTGAAATATTGTACTCTCAATCATAAGCATGCTTGGTGTCATGACACTTCATCGTGGAGTCACGTCATGATCTTAAGATGATGGTCATGCTCATCGGGGATGAGTGTGAAAAGGGAAAGGTTGATGTGATCCTTTTGGGTTGATCACTTGTAACAGGTTATTCATTAAGTTATGGGTAGGATTTGGGAAAGAATCGAGTCATGTCAGTTAAGTCGCCTAAGTCTTCATACTTAGTTGCATACACATTAAGGTGATGAAAATTACATTTAAGCAAATGTGTCAGCTTGTGGATTAGTTTCCTTGCCACCATCCAAATGCATTATCATTTGAGTCGGGAATATATATAACCATATATGTAAGTCTTATGAGTACCTTCTTACTCACGATGTTATTATTGAGTTTTTGTTGTAAGAGAGGATGAGCCGTTGTTTGGTTACTTTTATTCCGTTGATGTCGGTGATGGGCAAGAGTAAAGCCAAGTGACACGAGACTAACCTCGATCATGCTTAAGGGCAAAAGCAACATTGGCTACTTTTGTTATTTTGTTGCACAAATTTTTTGTTGCGTATTTAGATGAACGATGTACAAGAGATGAACCTTATATAATATAGTTTCTAGTCTTTGTTTGAGTCAAGTTTGTGAAAAACCTGGCACTAACTGCCCTTTCCCTCTAATAAATTATATCGAATCATATTGTAATATAATTTGCACTTGTTGTACCTTATTGTGATGAACATGTTGTAAAAGTACATGTGTGATCCTGACATGCATGTACCAGGAATATTGAAATTGCACCTGTTTTAGTCAAATGGTTGTGCGATGGGCGGTTTAGGTGTGCAATGGGCGGTTTAGATGTGCGTTAGACTATACAGTGTAGACTTGAGGAATTGGACTTGACTTGTTTGGTTACTTGGTAACCATGGACATCCAAGCGCGTACCATAGAAGGCAAAACCAATCCTCACTATTTTGAAGCCGCTGGAACTTCGGAAGAGATGGCGATTCAAGTTGTGGCGTACAAGGCAATGTCCACCTCGCGGTGAGCTGCTCGTACTGAATGGGTGGCCATTTATCCATTTCTCCTTTCATGGAGACAACAACGTCAACATCTTTAAGGATGTTCTAGATGCAACCTCGCTATATGAGCACCCCAAGGTAGAGTTGGTTCATTCCTTAGACCAATCATATTGTTACGTTGTGGCTGAATTATGGGAGACACGAAGGCGCTACAATCGACTTCAACATGAGACGGAATTGCAAGTGCGCGGCGGATTGGTGAACCGCGAGGTGTTATATGGAGATGGCCATATAACGCCATATGGGAGGGCACCTCTGTCTCGCCACTTTCTTGTGGTGCTAGGTGCATGGGTACCTCGTCCTCGTGGTCATGGTGCGAGGGCATCGAATGGATTGCAAGTACTTTAGTTCTATAGTTCAAGTGTCACACGAGAAACTCTGTTAGGCAAGTCGTAGCATCTTACGCACTCAAATGCTCCCAATGACACGGGCTCTCCTCTGAAGTTATCGGTGACATCTTAAGAGTGGGGTGAATTAGGACACTTAAAAACTTATCGGCTCTAAAAACTTCACAAAATAAACATATATCAATTTCTATCTAAAAGTGATCTAAGTTCATCTAGTGTGTCTACTCTACCACTCAAAAGGGTTTGGAACCTATAGCCAATCCTAGGAAATTACTCTAGGAAGGTAAACAAGCAAAGGTCTTGCAAGTATTTAAATACGGAAACATAAAGATGGTAGAGAGAGCAAACTCGATATAATGAATTTTTATCTCATAGTATCGATGACATAAACGTCACTCCTAGTTCATATTGGAGTAGTCACCTAGGCTATAGATCCTGGACGGCACCCGGTCACGGCCCTTGAGTCACCTAGGCCTCAAGTAGGTTGAGTCACCAAGCCATCAAGGTAATGCCTAACCACAAGCCTCTTTTTCGGTCACTTGCCATCATTTTCACTTCGGAGCTTGAGCCACCAAAGAAATGGTCTCCGTGTCCCCGTACAAGAATCTTGTCGCCGCTCCACACCAAGTCGGAGGGTCAACAAGTATGAGCTACCAAGGCTCACAGTGCCGGCGAGTCACCAAGACTCTAAGGTGCCGGCGTACCACTTGGTACAATATATGATCACTCCTTGATCCCCTACTTAGGCAGCAACACCTAGCAACAACTCTCTCTAGGCCTAATAGCACTAATCACTCCATAATCTTGTTCTTAATTGCCTTAGATGATCGCTTTTAGCACTTTGGTGGCTTGAATGTCTTCTCAGATATATATGAGCTTCTAGACTCCAGCACATGTAAATGGCCGAGTGGGGGTATTTATAGTCTAAACCCCGCGAACTAGTTGTTGCTCCAATGGTTACAAAAGATTATGAATACCGAATGATCCGATGTTGACAGAGTACAAACACCGGACCATCCTGCGTGTACAACAGAAAAAACTAGCCGTTGGAACCCCATTCAATCTCATTGTGAACGCAAGATATTCCGGTGTGACCTTGAACTCCTTCACCGGACTATCTTGTGTGTATACTTGAGCCAACCAAACCACATCTCACTGTTCATTAGTATGATGTATACAACTTTCTGATCACCGAACCATCTAGTGTGTATAACTAATCTCTTCACTGAAGACCTTCTGGAAAATACTCTGATGAAGCCTCTGGTGTGCACTCTTTCTGAGCACCGGACCATCCGGCATTCAAACCTTCCCTCTGAAGACCTGTACTTCTCCTGGAAAATCCTCCGGTGAGCATATTACTCCAACACCGGACCATCCAGTGTATAGAATTAAATCTTCCCTTCTGAGTCAAACACTCCGGTGTGTACACTTCACTGAGCATCGGACCATCTGGTTTTGTCTTTATTTTCTCCTTGAGCTAAAAAATACTTCGATGTGTATAACTTTCTGAGCACCGGACCATACGGTGTGTTTTTCTTTTGAGAACCAGACCATCCAGTGAGTGCAATCTTTTCTGAACTTGTCCAATTTAAACTTTCTTGAGTTTAGCTTCGGTGGTTTCTTCATGTATTGCATCCATGATACCTAGTAAAGAATATACTTGACAAACATGTTAGTCTTATTGATTATGTTATCATTAATAACCAAAATCACATACATGCCTAAAATAGCCACTATAATCTCTCCATGGGCATGTTTGCTACAATCTCCTCCTTTTTGGTGATTGATGGCAACAAAAATAAAGCAAGTGGCAAAACATAAATGATACCAAATGTAAAATGCAAAAATAATGAATGATAACAATTATAAAGTGCACAAGGTTTTACCACTTTGCTTGGATGTATGGTAAGAACAACTAATGGTATCAATTGAAAATGAACCAATGATACCAACTGAAGATGGATCAATTGTAAGGGAAAGATCTCATATTTGTCAAACCTTGTTCTTACCTTCACTTTGTCCCCCTTTTGTTGTGGCAACCATGGAGAAAATTCTTCCCCTTTATCCATCACCACTATCTCTTTTGATCGACCCTGTAATACCAAATAATTGAGAGAGAGAAGAAAGAGATTTGACCAAATAGTTGACTTTTTGATCCGCTGCTCGTATGGACAATCGGAGACCGTGGTTGCGTTCATCACGTCAAGACGAACCCATTTTGCTATTCATATGTCTGTTCCGAGCACTTTCTGACCAGTTACAAGCCCAATAAATCTAAACCGTTGATTATTATAAAAAAATATTATAAACGACGGATGGGTCGGCCGTCAACCCGACCCATCCATCCAGAGCCTTCTCGCTCCCTCTCGCGTCTCTCTCTCTCTCCTGCGCACTGCGTCGCCGCTCTGTGCTCCACCCACCTCCGCACTCCTGCCGCCATCTGCACCGTGCTGCGACACTGGCTGCCGTCATCGGTCGAACCACCTCCTCGCCGCCTCTGCGCCGCGCCTCCGCTGCCGGCCCGCCGTCGCCACCGCTTGCGCGCCGCCGTCCGCTCGCCCACTGGCCACCGGCCGCTGCCACTCGCCGCCGTCGCACTGTGCTGCGCAGCCGCTGCCTCGCTGTCGCCGTCGCGCAGCACGCTGTCGTGCTACACCGCGCGCCGCTGCCGACTGTCAGCCGCCGTACTCTCTCTGCCGTGCTCTCTCTCTCCCCGTGTGTATGCGTTAACCGAAAGAGAGAGGGAAAGCAAGAACCAACAAAGAAGAAAGCCATGGAAGAAAGAAAAGGAAAGAGTTAGAAGAGAGGAAAAGAAAAAGGAGAGAGAAGGAAAGAAAAGAAAGAGAAAAGAAAAGAAAAGGAAAGGAAAGAAGAAGAGGGAAAAGTTGGAAAATTCGTAATTTTGTCAGATTCCTCGTCGATTCTTTCGAAGGTGATTTCTCAGAAAATCCTAGACATTTATGGTTAGATTAAATCAATCAATACCTGTCAATCATTTCATGTGATCAAAAGTCCGCATCGTTTCGATAATCGTTATTGATCCGAAGATACGACATCTGAGTCGAAACATTCATTTCTTTCAACGGAGTAAAGTCTAATTAGTGAGAACTTTGATTCGACTCTGAATTGGAAATAGTGTATCATTTCATATGATACGGTTTTCTGTTCGGTTTTCTGAAATATAGGCGTATATGCGACGTTTTCAGGCGTAGGAATGATGCTTCACATTTTATGTGTTTTAAATGTGTTTTAGTGCTAATAATATACCTGTGCAGGTGGTAATACTTCCGGATGTACCTAATCGAAATTCCTTCATCGCCTTCGGTAAAAGGCAAGTAACGTGCGGGTGATTTCAGTGCTATGTTTATATTCATGTCTTACTTCTTTGCAAGTAAAATTGAAGTATTCAATATTCTCTAATATATTCCGAGCATGGATGACATTACATTCTGTCAAACTTAAATTCAGTCTTTTATATCGATTTTGAATATGTTGTGGCGACCTGAATCATTTGCAATGTTATGCAACATGAGTCATCAAAAGAAGAATATAAGAATTGACGTCAATTCAGATGCATACATATGCATTTATGCATCTCATATGGTGATAAAGGCCGGTCACTGCCATCGTGCATGACTCGTACCGGTACATGGAGTTGCATGAGAGGTTGGCATCGTCCAGCGCAAAACTCTCAAATGGAGTTGCATCATAGCATTCTTACATTTATATGATATTTGAAGAATGCAGAATCCTGGAAGTTAAATGCTATGATTTTGTGAGACACTGTGTTGGAGATTGTCGTTGTTGTTCTCTTGACAAATACTTCGTCAAGTGGAAAGATATTCTCTTTAAACTCATGTGTTTTGGCTTTACATTGTGAGAAAAATGGTTGTTTTTAAAATACTCTTAACCAGGTGAGATATGTATTTATTCATAGCCGTTACTTGCTGAGCTTGTCTCACCCCTGTTAAATCTTTTACAGGTACGCTTAGGTTGTCGACATACATTTTTGGGGATGGAACTTGGTAGTTACACGCACCACCTCATCACAATATTGATAATCTAAACTTTGTTTGAAGACCATGTTTTTGGGTAGTATGTCTTTTGTGCTGTAATAAGCTTTGTACTTGAAGTAATCTTGTATATGGTGTAGATAGATATATGTTGTGGTTACATTGTTTATATCATATATTGTCTGCCTGTGAAGTGTGTGGTCAGTTATACCGCAACTATAGAGGAAATATTACCAAAATTTTCCATATTCGAATAAAATATGTGTAGTTGTAAAGTAGGGTGTTACAGTTGGGTATCAGAGCCTAGGCTTTAGATCCTAGGTAATTGAATGATGAACCTGACACACTTGCACAAATAGAATGGGTATGAGATGCATTTCATTGCATACGTCTTATTTATCTTTGTTCGCTTATGTTCACTATCTCAAATAAGTATTATTGAAGTTACTTGTTTGATTCTCCACATATTCTTTAGTGTTTTATCATTGATATATATTGTTAAGCTGTTGGAGTCAGTTCCATTGGAATGGTGAAATTGTCAGGGCGTTAAAATTGTTGCCTTGGCCATTAGAACCTGAGAAGCTTCAGAGGATCAATAGCATAACTGTTGTATGGCACTGCAGATGGGTTAAGTGGAGAGCCCCCATGATGCCTTTTCTGCATTGCCAGGTGAGGTTGACCAAGAGTTAGGTTTGCGATCCAACTATCCACATACAGAGCGAATGTTTTGGGTACGAGATGGACTGGCCCCCATGTCGTTTACCCTAACTATTCGTTCTTGGAATGTCAGAGAAATGGATCGATGTGTGCCTTACCATAGAAGATAAGGTGATGATGTTTTCAACCTAAACATTAGAATGGTGTAGGAATTTTTCCCCATGGAGTCGGGGCGATCTTTTTGCCGATTGTGTGAAGATGTGTTGATAGCGAGATCCTAATGGGGTTCTGGAAGTTGTTTCTAATCTTTTGCTAGACTTGTACCCTAGTTGTACCCTAGACTTGTACCCTAGACTTGTACCCTAGTTGTACCCTAGTTGTTGATGTTTTGAGGATTAGTTAGCACCCCGTGTTTAAGTTGAAATGTTTACATATCTTATGTGTCAGTTTCTTTAATATCTGAGAATAATCTTTTGTAGTTGGAATATCTATGCATGTTTTGAAATGATTATTTGAGGTAGTTATTTTGTTAAGTTAGCCTTTGTGGAATAGTCCACTGGCTACGGGAGTTGGAGTTATTGATTGCATTGCAGCGACTGATTTGCGTCATAGTGACGCTAGTGGAGTGATGCCTAGGGTGTTGGTGTTGTTTAGAGATTGTCGGAAAAACTGTGGCCTATAACATCATTATGAGGTGCTATGTTGGCGTGTTGTTATGGGCGTTGGTAGTTGAGTCTGATAAATTTTACTCGCTGAGTAGATTCTGAGGATAAGGGTTATTTGAATCTTCCCTGGCTTAGTAACCGGAGGTATCACTAGAGCCTGTTGTAGCAATTCTTCGAGTGGTTCTTGGTATGTGGTTTGCTTTGAGACTTTCTTTCTTTAGATTTCGTGGATTGAGTGGAACTGAAGAAGTGGCTAGAACCTGGCTTAAGATTTTCCCGTACTGGAGCAAGTCTGTGTTTGTTGCTCCAGTTTATTCTCTAAGCTGAAGTTTTAACCAGGAAGTGTCTGGGTAGGTTTGCATACTGGAAGTTTGTCCCTATTGGGAGCAAATATCTGCTGTTACATAAAGCGATACTCTACGTACTTGGTCGCTAAGATGTCAATACTAAAAAGTGGAGTTCATTCCGGAATTTAAGTGCTGAGATTAGAGTTATGTTTGGGAGCTAAGGGTTGCTCCCCTGTTTAAAGGAGTGTTGTGAAAGAGGATGACTCATGTTCGGGTGTATCTTTGTGGTTTTGTTGCTGTTCAGGAGAGGGTATGCCTTCTAAGGACTTGGAGAGAAGCATTGTATGCTAACGCTCAACCCGTTGATGGTAAACTGGTGTTGAAAATGGTGCGTTCTAAACTAAATTCGCAAAATAACTAAATTGGAGTTGGATTAACAGGGTTGAGTTTGCAGAAGTCATATTTTTAACCCTCTCCATGAGCTTTCCGCAGTGATCATCTTGTCGGTTAGATTAACCGATGTCTTTCCAACTTTTGAGGAGGATGTGTTTTTGCATGCAATTTTACTTTGAAGAAGTTGTGGTGTGGTTACCGATAGTATGACTGGCCTGGGAATGTGAGCAAGATGTGAAGTTCTTTAGTATGCCAGTTTGGCATGTTTCTGAACATACCGGTCAACACAGTTTATCTATTGGTCCAACTATCTCTAGATGGAAGTGTTCTGGTATTCAAGTTGGAAAGTGCAAGTCTAAACTTGTACCATGAAGGACGAGTTGTTAGATGTTTGGAAGGATTGAATTAGGAAAGTGGTTGTAATCTCCTGATCACCCCTTCTAGACTTGGTGATACATCGGGATGAGAATGACCAACTAGAGGTTTATATCTTAACGTTGTGACAGTCTCTTGTGTAGATCTACCCGCACTCGTATTTTTGGAGTTAGTGATGTTGGTAGAAGGGGTGAAGTGTTGATGTTTCTTTAATCTTGACCCATAAAGGTTTTAAATTGATCCTCCCTGTGAAGGAGTTGAAGTTGAAGCAAAGAAGGTTTATATTCTTATTGGGGGTTTTGACCCGAGTTTGTGGAGTTAGCCAAACAATATTCTTGGTGTGATTGCATCCACCAAAAAGGATGTTCCTAGGCAACTAATGCCTTGGTTTTAGAACTAGTCGAACAGATTGTCTCATAATTGGCTTGTATAGTATTAGCAGAAATGTTGTGTGTTCTTGGATTTGTTTTCCCTTCTAAGAGTGAGAAGGCAACGAAATGATAAAGACCATCCAATGTAACAGAGATTCAGAGTTTTCTTGGATTCGCTGGCCATTATCGACATTTTATACAATGTTTTTCTTTTATTGCAAAGCCTATGATTAGACTTACTGAAAAGTGTGTTCCATTTGTATGAACTGATGAATGTGACACCAATTTCCAAACTTTGAAGAATGAGTCAGTGAACTCTCCCATTCTGGCTTTGCTCGAGAGTGGCAAGCGTTTCGCGGTCTACACCGATATTTTCTGAATTGGACTTGACTGTGTGCTTATGCAAGGAGGTCAAATAATTGCATATGCTTCTAGACAATTGAAAAACTCATGAACAGAATTACCCCACTCATGACTTAGAATTGGCTGCAGTGGTTTTTTCCTTGAAGAGTTGGAGGCATTACCTGTATGGTGAGTCATGTGATATTTTCACTGATCATAAGAGTCTCAAGTACATTTTCACTCAAAGAGATCTGAATTTGAGACAACAAAGATGGTTAGAATTAAGCAAATACTATGATCTGATGATTCAGTATTATCCCGAAAAGGCAAATGTGGTAGCTGACGCCTTTAGTAGAACAGGTGTACCTAAAGCAATAATGTCCCTATATTCAGACTTGGATCGGATGGGGATATCTTTTTGCTTTGCTGGCACAGTGCAGAAAGAAACTCAAATGATCATCCAATCCGCTATACCTGAACGTGTACGTGAATCTCAACAGCGTGATCGTCTTATTTTAGAAGTTCGAAAGAGGACTTCGATGAAAATTTCAAAAGAATTTACCATTGATGAGATTGGTGCAATATGCTTCAGAGGACGTCTTTGTGTACCACAAAAGGCAGATGTGAAAATGAATATCTTGAGAGAGGCCCACTGAACTCCTTATACAATTCATCCAGGTGGAACCAAAATGTATCGAGACCTAAAACTAAATTTTTGGTGGAAAAGGATGAAAGTGGATATTACTAAGTATGTTGCAGCTTGTGGTGTCTGCCAACAAATAAAGGCTAAGCACAAAAGACCTGCAGGGTTAATGCAATCCTTGGAAATCCCATAATGGAAATGGGAACATATCACTATGGACTTCATAATCGGGTTGCCCATTCACCTTGAGGCAGAGATGCTATTTGGGTTATCATGGATAGGCTTACCAAATCCGCACATTTCATCCCAATGAAGACAACCAGTTCGGCACATGATTTAGCTCCCTTGTATATCAAGGAAGTAGTGAGGTTGCATGATGTGCCAAAATCGATCATTTCAGATCGGGATTCCAAATTAATATCTCAGTTTTGGCAAAGTTTGCAAAGTGCCTTGGGCACAAAACTTTCTCTTAGCACAACCTTCCACCCTCAGACGGATGGTCAGTCAGAGCGGACCATTCAAACTTTGGAGGATATGCTTCGTGCTTGTGTCTTATCTTGGAAAGGCAATTGGGAGGATTATCTAGCCCTAGCAGAATTTGCTTATAATAATAGCTATCAAGCTAGTATTCAGATGGCTCCTTTTGAGGCCTTGTATGGTCGAAGGTGTGTTTCCCCTTTGTGTTGGGACTCCATCGGAGAGAGATCACTACTTGGTCAAAATTTGGTCCAGCAAACCTCAGAAAAGGTATACCAAATACGTCAAAACCTGTTGGCTGCTCAAAGTCGACAGAAGAGCTATGCAAATATCCGGAGACGAGACCTAGAATTTACAATTGGCGACTATGTTCTTCTCAGAGTGTCGCCAACCAAAGGTGCTGTACGTTTTGGTATCTCTCGAAAGCTTAACCTGAGGTACATTGGCCCATTTCTAATCACAGCCCGAGTAGGCAGTTTGGCGTACCGTCTTGAATTACCAGACTCAATGAGTGGAGTACATAATGTCTTCCATGTTTCTATGCTAAGAAAATATCTGAGAGACCCTGAGCATAAAATTAATGTTGAATCAATCATGATAGAGAAAGACCTGACCATAAAGTGCCACCCAGTACGCATTCTGGATTTCTCAAAGCGAATCATGAGATGGAGAATTATCAAGTTTGTGAGAGTCCTTTGGACAAATCAATCAGAACGAGAAGCAACTTGGGAACTTGAAGAACAAATACGCAAGAAGTATCCTGAGCTCTTTAAGACAGGTGAGTCATAAGTTTTGAAATATTTTACCTCCATTCCATAGTTGCCATGGAAGCGACAGAATTCGGGGACGAATTCTTTTAAGGGAGGGAGAATGTAATACCGAATAATTGAGAGAGAAAAAAAAGAGATTTGACCAAATAGTTGACTTTTTGATCCGCTGCTCGTATGGACAATTGGAGACCGTGGTTGCGTTCATCTCGTCGAGACGAAGCCATTTTGCTATTCATATGTCTGTTTCGAGCACTTTGTGACCCGTTACAGGCCCAATAAATCTAAACCGTTGATTATTATAAAAAAATATTATAAACGACGGATGGGTCGGTTGTCAACCCGACCCATCCATCCAGAGCCTTCTCGCTCCCTCTTGCGTCTCTCTCTCTCTCTCCTGCGCACCCTCTGCACCGTGCTACGCCGCCGGCCGCCGTCGTCGGTCGAACCACCTCCCCGCCGCCTCTGCGCCGCGCCTCCGCTGCCAGCCCACTGTCGCCACCGCCTGCGCGCCGCCGTCCGCTCGCCCACTGGTCACCGGCCACTGCCACTCGCCGCCGTCGTGTTGCGCTGCGCAGTCGCTGCCTCGCCGTCGCCGTCGCGCCGCGCTCTATCGTGCTGCACCGCGCACCGTTGCCGACCGTCAGCCACCGTACTCTCTGTGACGTGCTCTCTCTCTCCCCGTGTGTATGCGTTAACCGAAAGAGAGGGAAAGCAAGAACCAGCAAAGAAGAAAGCTAGGGAAGAAAGAAAAGGAAAGAGGAAGAAGAGAGGAAAAGAAAAAGGAGAGAGAAGGAAAGAAAAGAAAGAGAAAAGAAAAGAAAAGAAAAGGAAAGAAAAAGAGGGAAAAGTTGGAAAATTCGTAATTTTGTTAGATTCCTCGTCGATTCTTTCGAAGGTGATTTCTCAGAAAATCCTAGACATTTATGGTTAGATTAAATCAATCAATTCCTGTCGTATCATTTCATGTGATCAATAGTCCGTTTCGTTTCGATAATCCTTATTGATTCGAAGATACGACATCCAAGTCGAAACATTCATTTCTTTCAACGGAGCAAAGTCTAATTAGTGAGAACTTTGATTCGACTCTGAATTGGAAATAGTGTATCATTTCATATGATACGGTTTTCTATTCGGTTTTCCGAAATATAGGCGTAGATGCGACATTTTCAGGCGTAGGAATGATGCTTCACATTTTATGTGTTTTAAATGTGTTTTAGTGCTAATAATATACCTGTGCAGGTGGTAATACTTCCGGACGTACCTAATCGAAATTCCTTCATCGCCTTCGGTAAAAGGCAAGTAACGTGGGGGTGATTTCAGTGCTATGTTTATATTCATGTCTTACTTCTTTGCAAGTAAAATTGAAGTATTCAATATTCTCTAATATATTCCGAGCATGGATGACATTACATTCTGTCAAACTTAAATTCAGTCTTTTATATCGATTTTGAATATGTTGTGGCGGCCTGAATCATTTGCAATGTTATGCAACATGAGTCATCAAAAGAAGAATATAAGAATTGACGTCAATTCAGATGCATACTGATGAGGACATCACTCTTTCGGACACACACACACCGAGTATTCCTCCAACAATAGGTCCATTGACACGAGCTCGTGCACGTCAACTAAATCATGAGGTGAGCTCGTTCCTTAGTGTTCCTTTATATTTTGATGAGGATGGGATGCTACTGAATAATTATGATGTATTGTTACTTAGGAACACGGGAGAAGAATAGCAAGGGCGCCCAAGCCAAGGTGGAGGCCCAATCCAGTTCGAGTCCGTTTCGGAGTCCAGGACCAGTCCGCACTAAAATCGTCGCCCAGGACGCATACGGACTCCGTTTTTGACGTTCTACACATGGTTGGAAAGCTAAGGAGATAAGCTTTCCAACGGTACTTGTACCATGTCCAAATTCTTTCTGAGTCAACAGGAATCATCGAAACAAGTGAACTTCCAGAATCTGTCAGGGTGCTGTGCCACCATCTTTTGGGCCGTTGGGCCGTGTATCGTGTTGGAGTCCATTAGGGACGCGTCTAGGGGTCCTTGGCCGACCCTAGTCTTTTATATACAGTAGCCGCCGCCCTAATTAGGATTGGGTTTTGCTTAGACATTGAACTACACACAGTTGTGAGATTTTCGCTCTTGTTCCGGACCGACTAGGCCGCCGCAAGTGTTTGTGGAACCCCGACTTCGAGTGCTTGAATTCAATTCGCAATATTTCAGATTGCATCTTCTATGTTCTTGCTTGTGTTCTCGGTACGCTTGCAGGGATTGTGCCTTCTTGGCGAGGTCAACCGCGCGACACGGTTGATAACCATCGGAGCTGTGGTGTAGTGATTGCAAGGGAGACGATCTGTTCGGGTCGAAGCCTTTGGATCATCAACGTCGAGTTCTTCACCCACCGACTTATCACTACCTATCGGAAGATCAGGCCAACATTCGGCTTGGAAGATTGAGTATTCGAGCCGCGAAGTTTCCGCACGCTTTTCAGAGAACGTGCTTGATTTTCTGTAGGCCACATCTTGCATCTGTTTGAGCTGAAAATTTCTGTGGTTGTTGCTTGTGTGCTCCTAGTTCAGAAAAAAATATCAGAAAAATACGAGAAAAAATAAAATTTCGTGATTCCTACTAGTGCTAAAAGACAAAAAAGAGGAGCACATAGAGAACACCCAGATAATTGTGCTGTTTGCTGTGTCTTTCTCTGATCATCCTTTTTAGCTTTGTTTCAGCTGTTGTGCTAGGACTAGGGACACGTGATAGATCAACAACTATGATTCATACTTTGGACACTTATTTAGCTTTGCTCTTCTGATTACAATTATTGCTAACCCTTGCTACCATATTGTGCCTTCCAAGCTCCACCTCATTTGATCCGAACAGGTTCACTCTTGCAATCATCCCACGCTTCCAGACTCGTCACCGGTTGTTCCTCCTTGCTGCGTTGGTAAGAACATTTGTAAGAGCGTGGTAAGACGCTTGAGTGTGTGTGATTCCACCTTCCACAGCCTAGTAATTGATAGGGATAATATTTGTTGTCCTTTGTTTTCTACTAACCATGTCAGGTGATGGCTCTACGTCGGATTTTAAGGATTGTGTATCCAAGAAAGAACTCAATAAAGCCTTGCAGGAGCATACTAGGCTATTGACAGACATTAGAACAAGCATTGCTAACCTCGTCACGTGAGTCAACGACCTTGAGTTGCGACAGCCACCACAGGATGATGACCATTCACATGATGATGATGATGATACTAATGATGGTGACCAAGAAGATGGTGAGGTTTTTGTTGGGCAAGATGCGCGTGCTGAGCAACGTCCTCATGCTGAACAATTACGTCGTGGCCAACAACAACGTCGTCAAGGTAATGGAGGTAATAATGTTAATCCCAACGGTCGCAATGATCCTTATTCTAAGATTAAGTTTTCAATGCCTCCTTTTGATGGTGCATATGATGCTGATGCTTATTTGAATTCGGAAATGACGGTTGATCAAAAGTATAGTTCTCATATGGTTCCTGAAATGCATAGAGTTAGACTAGCCACTTGTGAGTTCACGAATTATGCTATTATTTGGTGGAATGGTCTAGTTTCTAGTGGCTTAGAACCTGAATCATGGCCTAGACTAAAGCGTGCCATGCGCAATAGATTTATTCCTCCTGATTATACACGTGAATTGAAAAAGAAATTGCAGCGCTTAAATCAAGGTTCTAAATCTGTGCATGATTACTATCAAGAGCTTCAAATTGCTATGCTTTGTTGTAGTATACAAGAGGATGATGAGGATACCATGATTCGTTTTTACTCCGGGTTGAGACGTGAAATTCAGGACCTTGTTGATTACAAAGATTACAATACTACCAATAGATTGTTCCATTTTGCTATCTTGGCAGAAAAAGAACTGCAGGGTCGACAACAGGTGCAGAAATTGCGGAACAATTTTGGGAGTACATCTACTTCACGAGTACCACCAGGACAAGCAACAACATTCCCTTCTACATCTACACAATCTGCTGCCCCCTCCTCCAACACTTGGGCGCGTTCAGCAGGAGCACCACAACCATCACGTGAGGTGAGTAAATCTACTGTTTCGCAGGATCCAATGCCACGCTCTTCTTCAGGTGCAGCTACCACGGGTCGTACAATGGGCATTGTGTGCTGTCGCTGCCAAGGTATTGGCCACGTCATGAAGGATTGCCCAAGCCAGCGAGCATACTCCGCAACAGCAGATGGTGGATATGTTAGTCATAGTGATGTCGAGGAAGAATATGCATTTGAAGCTAATCTTGCAGCCGATCATGACATGGATAGTGAGGGGGAGGAGATTAGTGGTACCGCTGCCACGGAGAGTTATGCAGCACGCACCTTCATTGTGAAGCGAGTTTTGAGTTCTCAAATGGGGCAAGCAGAGCAGCTACAACACCATAATCTATTCCAGACATTCCTCATTGTCAAAGATGCACGTGTTCGTACCATAATTGATGGCGGGAGTTGCAACAACCTCTTGAGCTCCGATCTTGTGAAGAATCTTTCCTTGCCAACACGTGCACATCCTCATCCATACTACATTCAGTGGTTCAATAATAGCGGTAAGGTTAAGGTAACACAATCTGTGAGAGTACATTTTTCTATTGGTTCCTACCATGATTATGCTGATTTTGATGTAGTGCCTATGCAAGCATGTTCACTTTTGTTAGACCGTCCTTGGGAATTTGATACCGATGCTACACACCATGGTAGAAGTAATAAATACTCTCTCATGCACAAGGGAAAGAAAATCTCTTTACTTCCTTTGACACCTGCTGAAATTGTGCAATGTGATAAAGCTTTAGCTGAAAAAGAAAAGAAAGAACGTGTTTTGGAATATGAAAATCAGCAAGTAGCTCAATCTGTTTTTTCACCTAAGAAAGAGAAGAACACACCTAGGTCCAAAGGCATTAAGTTAAAGGGTGGTGTTATGCTTGCTACTAAATCTGACCTTGCTGAAATTCAAGATAATGATACTTTGTGCTATGCTTTCGTATGCAAAGAGGTTTTATTTTCAATTGATGATATAGCTAGTTCTTTGCCTGCTGCTGTCACTAACCTTTTGCAGGAGTATAAGGATGTCTTTCCAGCTGAGATACCCCCGGGGCTACCACCATTGAGAGGGATAGAGCACCAAATAGATTTGATCCCGGGAGCGACTTTGCCAAACCACGCTGCATATAGGACCAATCCAGAGGAGACTAAGAAAATTCAGCGACAAGTCCAAGACCTTTTGGACCGTGGGTACGTACAAGAGAGCCTTAGTCCTTGTGCTGTTCCTGTTCTTTTGGTTCTTAAGAAAGATGGTACATGGCGCATGTGTGTTGATTGTAGAGCCATTAATAATATCACAATAAGGTATCGTCACCCTATTCCTAGGCTCGACGACATGCTTGATGAGTTGAGTGGTTCTATTATTTTCACAAAGATTGACTTGCGTAGTGGTTACCACCAAATAAGAATGAAATTGGGAGATGAATGGAAAACTGCTTTCAAAACTAAGTTCGGTCTATATGAGTGGTTAGTGATGCCTTTTGGTTTAACTAATGCACCTAGCACTTTCATGAGATTGATGAATGAGGTTTTACGTGCTTTCATAGGAAGATTTGTGGTGGTGTACTTTGATGATATTTTGATCTATAGCAAGTCATATGAAGAACACATTGATCATCTACGTGCTGTTTTTACTGCTTTGAGAGAGGCACGTTTGTTTGCTAACCTTGACAAGTGCACCTTTTGCACGAATAGAGTTGCTTTTCTTGGCTATGTTGTTACTCCACAGGGAATTGAAGTGGATGAAGCTAAAATTGAAGCCATTAAGAGCTGGCCGACCCCTGGGACTATCACACAGGTGAGAAGCTTTCATGGCCTTGCAGGGTTCTATCGGCGTTTTGTGAGAGATTTTAGCACCATTGCTGCCCCACTCAATGAGTTGACAAAGAAGGGCGTTCCGTTCCAATGGGGGCCAGCACAAGAACAAGCTTTTAATATGCTGAAAGATAAGCTTACGCATGCACCTCTACTCCAACTTCCGGACTTTGGTAAGACTTTTGAGTTAGAATGTGATGCCAGCAGCATTAGAATTAGAGGAGTGCTACTACAAGGAGGTAAACCCGTTGCTTATTTTAGTGAGAAATTGAATGGGCCATCTCTTAATTATTCGATTTATGATAAGGAGTTGTATGCTTTAGTGCGAGTTTTAGAAACATGGCAACATTATCTTTGGCCTAAGGAGTTTATTATTCATTCTGATCATGAAGCTTTGAAACATATTAGAAGCCAAGCCAAACTGAACAAACGTCATGCTAAATGGGTTGAATTTATAGAGTCTTTTCCTTATATCATTAAACACAAGAAAGGTAAAGACAATGTCATTGCAGATGCGTTATCTAGACGTTATACCATGTTGTCCCAACTCGATCATAAGATTTTTGGTTTAGAAACAATTAAAGGATTATATGCTACTGATTTGGACTTTAAAGATGCTTTCGAACATTGTAAAGAAGGAAAAACTTGGAATAAATATGTGCTGAATGATGGATTACTATACCGTGCTAACAGGCTATGCATCCCAGCTAGCTCTATTCGCCTATTGTTCTTGCAGGAAGCGCATGGAGGTGGTTTGATGGGACATTTTGGAGTGAAGAAGACCGAGGATGTACTGGCTACTCACTTCTTTTGGCCTAAGATGAGGCACGACGTCGAGCGCTACGTGGCACGCTACACTACTTGCAATAAAGCTAAGTCTCGCTTGAACCCACATGGACTTTATATGCCTCTTCCTGTTCCTAGTGTGCCTTGGGAGGATATTTCTATGGATTTTGTTTTAGGATTGCCTAGGACCAAGAGGGGGAGGGATAGTATATTTGTCGTTGTGGATCGTTTTTCAAAAATGGCATATTTTATACCTTGTCACAAGAGCAATGATGCTACAAACATAGCTGATTTGTTTTTCAGGGAAATCATTCGCTTGCATGGAGTGCCTAACACTATTGTTTCGGATCGTGATGCAAAATTTTTGAGCCACTTTTGGAGGACACTTTGGAATAAACTTGGGACAAAGCTGCTGTTTTCGATGACATGTCACCCTCAAACCGATGGACAAACAGAGGTTGTGAACCGCACATTATCCACCATGTTGCGGGCTGTTTTGAAGAAAAATTTGAGGATGTGGGAAGAGTGTCTACCGCATATTAAGTTCGCTTACAACAGATCAGTTCACTCCACCACCAAGGTAAATCCGTTTCAGGTAGTGTATGGTTTTAACCCCCGTACCCCTATTGATTTACTTCCTTTACCAACATCCGAGAAATTGAATTTTGATTCTAAGACACGTGCTGATTTGATTCTGAAAATGCATGAGTTGACTAAGAAAAATATTGAAAAGATGAATGAGAAGTATAGAACTTATGGTAGCCAAGGTCGGAAACATATTACTTTTGAAATTGGTGATCTTGTGTGGTTACATTTGCGCAAAGATAGGTTTCCTGATTTGAGAAAGTCTAAATTGCTGCCTCGAGCTGATGGTCCTTTTAAAATTGTGGAAAAGATCAATGATAATGCATATAAGCTTGAGTTGCCTGCAGATTATGGGGTTAGTCCCACATTTAACATTTCAGATTTAAAGCCTTACTTGGGATAAGAAGATGACATTACGTCGAGGACGACTCCAATTCAAGAGGGGGAGGATGATGAGGACATCACTCTTTCGGATACACACACACCGAGTATTCATCCAACAATAGGTCTATTGACACGAGCTCGTGCACGTCAACTAAATCATGAGGTGAGCTTGTTTCTTAGTGTTCCTTTATATTTTGATGAGGATGGGATGCTACTGAATAATTATGATGTATTGTTACTTAGGAACACGGGAGAAGAACAGCAAGGGCGCCCAAGCCAAGGTGGAGGCCCAATCCAGTTCGAGTCCGTTTCGGAGTTCAGGACCAGTCCGCACTAAAATCGTCGCCCAGGACGCTTACAGACTCCGTTTTTGACGTTCTACACATGGTTGGAAAGCTAAGGAGATAAGCTTTCCAACGGTACTGGTACCATGTCCAAATTCTTTCTGAGTCAACGGAAATCATCGAAATAAGTGAACATCCAGAATCTGTTAGGGTGCTATGCCACCATCTTTTGGGCCGTTGGGCCGTGTATCATGTTGGAGTCCATTAGGGACGCGTCCAGGGGTCCTTGGCCGACCCTAGTCTTTTATATACAGTAGCCGCCGCCCTAATTAGGGTTGGGTTTTGCTTAGATATTGATCTACACACAGTTGTGAGATTTTCGCTCTTGTTCCGGACCGACTAGGCCGCCGCAAGTGTTTGTGGAACCCCGACTTCGAGTGCTTGAATTCAATTCGCAATATTTTAGATTGCATCTTCTACGTTCTTGCTTGTGTTCTCGGTACGCTTGCAGGGATTGAGCCTTCTTGGCGAGGTCAACCGCGCGACACGGTTGATAACCATCGGAGCTGTGGTGTAGTGATTGCAAGGGAGACGATCTGTTCTGGTCGAAGCCTTTGGATCATCAACGTCGAGTTCTTCACCCACCGACTTATCACTACCTATCGGAAGATCAGGCCAACATTGCTCATCACATACATATGCATTTATGCATCTCATATGATGATAAAGGCCGGTCACTACCATCGTGCGTGACTCGTACCGGTACATGGAGTTGCATGAGAGGTTGGCATCGTCCAGCGCAAAACTCTCAAATGGAGTTGCATCATAGCATTCTTACATTTATATGATATTTGAAGAATGCAGAATCCTAGAAGTTAAATGCTATGATTTTGTGAGACACTGTGTTGGAGATTGTCGTTGTTGTTCTCTTGACAAATACTTCATCAAGTGGAAAGATATTCTCTTTAAACTCATGTGTTTTGGCTTTACATTGTGAGAAAAATGGTTGTTTCTAAAATACTCTTAACCAGGTGAGATATGTATTTATTCATAGCCGTTACTTGCTGAGCTTGTCTCACCCCTGTTAAATCTTTTACAGGTACGCTTAGGTTGTCGACATACATTTTTGGGGATGGAACTTGGTAGTTACACGCACCACCTCATCACAATATTGATAATCTAAACTTTGTTTGAAAACCATGTTTTTGGGTAGTATGTCTTTTGTGCTGTAATAAGCTTTGTACTTGAAGAAGTAATCTTGTATATGGTGTAGATAGATATATGTTGTGGTGACGTTGTTTATATCATATATTGTCTGCCTGTGAAGTGTGTGGTCAGTTATACCGTAACTATAGAGGAAATACTGCCAAAATTTTCCATATTCGAATAAAATATGTGTAGTTGTAAAGTAGGGTGTCACAGACCCATATAAGAACTCCTTGCTTTGCATGCTCTTGATACACTTATAGCATTGATACCACTTGTAGATGTCTTGCGCGCTTCTTGTATCTTCTTCTCCCCCTTTATAGACCTTGGCATCTCTATGTATTTTGCTTTCTTGCTTATTCTTCACCTAGGCATGTCATCTTGCTTTGGTCACTAAAATTCTCCTCATTTGTCAACAATCTCAAAAAAGCTACAAACACATGTTGACTTCAAGAGAAAATGTTAGAGCAAATGGAAGAGAGCTTCATAAATCATTATCCTATAAAATGATACCACTTGTAGGAATGGATCTAGATCACAATTCATGAAACTCACATAATATGGTCTTAACTCGCCTTATGTGTGTGCATATGATTAGACCCACTTGTGATGAACCACTTATAGGTATGTGACAATACATGCACACTAGACAATATATCAAGGTAAGAAACTTAAGCCATATTATGCATTTAGGTAACTTAAATGAATAAATGATTTGATAATAATACCAATTAAAACTTTTAATCATTGCATACCGTCGGGGATTTATAGATTACTCCATGAGACTACAAAAGATATTACTTGTAACACATGTTAGTCTCAAAATCACAACCTATAGTATGAGCTCCCCCTAAATTTGTGCATACAGGTGTCGATAGTTGTGAGAGATATGCACTTATCATTGACAACAATATGAAATTTATCCT
Organism: Phragmites australis; assembly: GCF_958298935.1. NCBI lineage: Eukaryota > Viridiplantae > Streptophyta > Magnoliopsida > Poales > Poaceae > Phragmites > Phragmites australis. The sequence goes on from NC_084929.1 coordinate 6,592,286, forward strand.
AGATTGGACTCATGGTACATAAAGGATACCAATTGTAGAAATATGCCATGTAAAGAACTACAAAAAATAAACTATATAGGTTGCTCATGGGTTAGAGATAAACATAAGAAACCTATCATATGAAAAACCTACAATAGATATTGCAAGGAAATGACATATGCACATGCAATCTTAGACAAGGCAAAGGTACTAGATGCAAAACAACAAGCATGAACAAAAATCTAGCTACCATTACCTTTTTTACCTTTGGATGAGGATTTTGGGTATATGATAATCAAGATTTTCATCAATGCGTCCAACCTTGTACTCTTGACTTTTTTGCATGAATCTTCACTTCATCTTATGAGCTAAGTCTCCAAATCCCCCGACGACCCGTGGACTTCAAGTCTTCTTAGGAAACTAAACCGATTAGACCCTTTCATGTTGGTGATGACTTCCTTAGGCATCCAAATGGGTTAGTTCCACCTCCGGTCCTTTCACCCAAGCATGTGTGCAACTACCTTGCTACTGTCCTTCTTCTTAAGCTTATAGTATTCTCTTGGTCTTGATCTTGTAGTTGGATTTAATGTAGATGTTGGAGGCCTTTTTGGAGAGATTCATCATCTTCTTCTTCTCCTCCTTAGTCTCCTTCTTGACTTGTTTGCATTGAAAGGATTTGTCGTCTTCTTGATGTCACTTGAAGCATGTCATGGTGGACCCCTCCACAAGCTTCTTCACCATGGTAGCATGGTTATCTTGAGGAGGCTAGACATGGTTCTTACTCTTTAATCTTGCTAAGTCCTTCTTGAGCTTCTCCACTTATTACTTGAGCTCATCATTCTCTTGTGCAATGATATCATTATATGGTTCTACAATAAGATTCTCAACACATATCTTATTGCAAAAGAGTGAGATACATATATCAATCAAATCATCACAAGAAGTAGAAGCATGTACCTTAGGATTGAAATTAAAGAGAGAGGTAGACTGCTTCAAATGTACCTTAAATTTAGATTCAATACCCTCAAGTTTTGCCTTAAGCTCTACATGCTCCTTATTTAGTAATCCAAATTTACTCAATAATTGTTTATAATTAGATACAAAAGGAGCATGAATGTCATTAAGGGCATTGAATTTCTTAAGTTCTTTAACTTGTTTCTTTAAGACCCCTTGTTGTTCATTGATCAATTCAAGAAGTTGTTCATGAGAGGATGAATTCTCAGAGATTCATCATCACTTACATCATTTTCCATACATTTGGCCATAAGGCATTTTTGTTATGTGACGACTTGCGTGATGATTACCTTGAGGAAGAGCTTCTCTTGGAGAAGTGGATGGTGAAACTCTCATCACTTGAGCTTAAATCTTCATCTTATCTAATCCATCTTCCTATGCTTGCAAATATTTTGCCTTTTCCCCTTGTCTCCCTCTTGTTCTTGGTCTTCTTCTCCTTCTCCATGTGATCAATTGTGTTCACCAACTCTTTCATGGAGATTAGATTATTAATCTTGGCGTTGATGTTTTTGAGGTCCTTCTTCAATCTTGAGATGAGCTTGGCAATCTTGGAATCTATTTTTTCATCGCTTGAAGTATTTTGCTCATCTTATTTATCACTCTCTTCATCTTCATCACCATCATCTTCGCTTGAGCTTGACTCTTGCTCTTGCCTTCTTATCTTCTCTTTCATGTGTGGGCAAGGAGCTTTCTTGCTTGTGAGGGAAAAGTTCTTGGCACCAGATGAGTAGGAACCTTCAACATCCATGTTCATGGTCATCTCATAGGCGGTGATCTTGCCAAGAACTTAGCTTAGAGTCATCTTGCAAATGTCGTAGATGATGGAGACAACTTGTACTTTGTAAGAATAGCTTAAAGTATTCTTCTTACCACTTGATCATCTTCAATTAGCGTCAAACCCAGCTCATTAATCTCATTGACAAGAATATTCAAATGTGAGTACATTTCATTGGCACTTTCATGGGCAAGTTGTTTGATGCTATTGAGCTTAGTGACTAGCACAAGATATTTCTCATTGCACTCATCCTTTGTGCCTTCATGTATTTCAATGAGGTTAGTCTAAATATTATGTGCATTGGTGAGAGAATATACTCTATTAAATACATCAATGCTTAGAGATGATAAAAGGATACTATTCGCTAAAGCATCGAATTGCCTCTCTTTATTTGTGACATGTTCTTTCATTCCCTCCTCGGTGATTCTCCAAACATCGAAACCTTTGGCTTGCAAATGACAAGTCATTAGAATTTTCCAACAAGGAAAGTGAGTACCATCAAAACGTGAAGCACTACCGGTATCCATCCCTACCTCGGATGTCACAACTCACTAGGCGGTGAAGCCTAACCGATCCAATTAAAACCATGGCTCAAATGCCACTTGGATTGGCGTATCCTTGTGAAAGGTGTGAGCCCTACCTCTGATACCAATTGAAGGGATCGGTGATGTCCTAAGAGGAGAGTGAATTATGACACTTAAAATTTATCGGCTCCAAAAACTTCACAAGATAAACCTATATCAATTTTTATCATATGGTATTAATGCTGTAAACACTAGCCCTAGTGCACATTAGAGCAGTCACCTAGGCTACAGCTTCTGGACGGTACCTAGTCACGGCCCTTGAGCCACCTAGGTCTCAAGTAGGTTGAGCCACCAAGGCAATCCCTCACCACAAACCTCTCTTCCAGTCACTTACGGTCGTCTTCACTTCAGAGCTTGAACCACCAAGGCAAGGATCTCTATGTCCCCGTACAAGAGTCTTGCTACCGCTCCACACCAAGTTGAAGGGTCAACAAGTATGAGCTACCAAGGCTCACAGTGCCGGCGAGTCACCAAGGCTCCAAGGTGCTGGCATACCACTTGGTACAATGTAGGATCACTCCTTGATCCCCTCCCTAAGCAGCAACACCTAGCAACAACTCTCTCTAGCCCTAATATCACTAATCACTTACTAATCTTGTGCTTAATTGCCTTGGATGATCACTTTTAGCACTTTGGTGGCTTGGATGTCTTCTCAGGTGTCTATGAGCTTCTCTGTACACCAGCACATGCAATTGGCCGAGTGGGGGGGATATTTATAGCCTCAACCCCGTGAACTAGTCGTTGTTTCAATGGTCACAAAAGACTGTGGACACCAGATGATCCAACGTTGATAGCAGTACAAACACCGGACCATCTAGCATAAACTAGCCATTGGAACCCCACTCAAACTCATTGTTAACACCAGATATTCTGGTGTGACCTTGAACTCCATCACTGGACTATCTGGTGTGTATATTTGAGCGGACTGAGTCACATCTCACTATGCATTAGTACGGTGTGTACAACCTTCTGATCACCGGACCATCTGGTGTGTAGAACTAATCTCTTCATTGAAAACCTTATGGAAAATGCTCCGGTGAAGCCTCTGGTTTGCACTCCTTCTGAGCACCAGACCATCCGGCTTCACACCTTCCCTCTAAAGATCTGCGCTCCTCCTGAAAAATGCTCCGGTGAGCATAGTACTCCAACACCGAACCATCCAGTGTATAGAATTGAATCTTCCCTTCTAAGTCAAACGCTCCGACGTGTACACTTCACTGAGCACCAGACCATCTAGTGTAGTCTTTATTCTCCTCTGAGCTGAAAGATACTCTGATGTGCATAACTTTCAGAGCACCGGACCATCCAGTGTGTTCTTCTTTCTGAGCACCGGATCATCCAGTGAGTGCAACGTTTTTTGAATTTGTCCAATTTAAACTTTCTTGAGTTTGGCTTTGGTGGCTTCTTCATGTATTGCATCTATGAGACCTACTAATGCATATACTTGATAAATATGTTAGTCACATTCACTATGTTGTCATTAATCACCAAAATCACATATATGCCCTAAAATGTCTGCTACAATCTCCCTAAGGGCATGTTTGCTACATCCTCAAGCTCATCTGTTAAATGAATTTCCCAAGGACTTTGATAGTGCTCCATATGGTGATTGGTTCTAGGCTAGTTGAAGCTAGGAACCATGTAGATTTTTATTCGCAAACAATAGGATGATTAATGAGCTATAATATGCCCCTAAGTGTAATGCATTCGTGAACTTGTCGAGAGGATGATCGTGGATGTTGGATAGTGTTTATATTTGTTGTTGAAACATGTGATATGTGTGGAATGTGGGTGGAAAGGCTACTATCTAGCGATAGACCTTCCAACAGTTTGACTGCCATGGCAGCAGTCTGACTGCTAGTGCCCGCGGTTTGACCCCTGACACCTGCGCAGAATGCACTTGTGAGTGGTAAGCTAGGCTACGTTCATGCCCATGTTGCACCCTATCTTTGAACATGCATTCTCCCCTATTGTAGGATTTTCTCATGAGCATCTCTTGCCTTAATCCAACCTATTTTGAATTTCTAAATTGAAGTCTATCGTCTATCTTTCTTTCACCCATGTCATTACTAACTTTGCCTAACAATAGGATGAGAACTTGCACTAGAGTCTGGAAAGACAACCCAGAGGGTTTTAGAGTACAAGGATCACCTCCTCCACCTCCTCCTACTTTGGCAGATATATTGATGTGGATCGAGCAAACCCGCCAAGACCAAACCCTTCTCCTTCATGCTTTTGTTTAGAATGTTGCTCCCCATGGTAACCGTGGAGCTGATCTTCGGGACGACTACTCCAACTTTCTCGAAACCCAGCCCCCCTACTTTAACCAAGGCTAACATTTGGATGTGGATCATTGGCTTTGCACCATTGAGTAGAAACTCACTCTCATTCGATGCGGGGACCATGAGAAGGTTTTGTAGACACACACCAACTTCAAGGAGCGGCAGGTGCTTGGTGGACCAATCAAATTGCTATGTACCCAGCTAACTATCGTTTCACATGGGTGGAGTTCCATGAAGCTTTCCGCGCCTATCATATCCCGAAAGGTGTATTGGACATCAAGAGGCGTGACTTTCTTGACCTCAAGCAAGAAAGCAAGACCGTGATGGAGTATGGCCGGGAATTTAATTATCTAGCCCAATATGCGACTGATGAAGTGAACACCGACGAGAAGTAGGAGAGGTTCATCGGTTGATTTACCACCAAGATGCAAGAGAAGCTTGCGGTTCTCGAGTTCGCTGAATTCAACAAGTTGGTGAGCAAGGCAATCACAGTGGAGCATATAGTGAAATGCCACCAAGAGAAAAATAAGCACAAGAGAGTCATACTAACATCAGTGAGTGGTAGCTCTCAACACCCCGCTCTGGACCCCCTCCTCCACAAATAGCAACTTCGGCTCCTCAGTAGCCGATGTGGATGATTCGTCAACCATATCATACACCTCAAGGGCAGTCTCAACGGTCTGTCATAAGTCAGGGAAGCAAACCGAGTGTTGGTACTCATGGCCCTTGCTACAACTGCGGACGCGAAGGTCATCTTACCCATGAATGTCGTTTCCACAAGAAGGCCGGTGTGGTGAACACCCCCACCTCTTGGATAGCAGCGTCCTAGAAAGCAAATTGCCTAAGACCCGAAGCGTGGTCATGTCAATTACACCACCGCAGAAGAAGCTGGTGAGAACACCATAGTCCTATTGGGTATGATTTCCATTGATTCTCATCCCACCATAGTTTTATTTGATTTTGAGGCTTCTCATTCTTTTATTAAGAGGAGCTATGCACAATCTCACCAATTTCCAATGAAACTCATGGCTATACTGCATATCATAAGAGCACCTAGTGGTGATCTATACACCAACCACATAGTAAGAAATGCCAATCTCCTTATCAGTGGGGTCAGTTTCAGTGCAAATATCCTTGTGATTGATACAAAGGGATTAGATGTCATCTGGGTATGAATTGGTTAACTAGGAATGATACCACCATCCAGTGTGCGTCAAGGCCAATTTCTTTCACAAATCCTTCAAATGCCCGAGTCACTCTCCATCTTAAGGAGAATGATCCTTCTCTTTATTCCTTAGAAAGTTGTTCTCCCCATCCGACCTCACTTCCATTCGGGTTGTGCGTGAATACCGTGATGTGTTCCTGGAAGAATTGTCCGAAATGCCACCAGACCGGGACATAGAGTTTGTCATTGAACTCTAAGCCAGGATAGCACCCATCTCTAACAGTGTTATCGAATGCCTCCAAATGAGCTGGTGGAATTGAAGAAGCAAATTAAGGAGTTGTTAGAGAAAGATTTTATTCGACCGATCTCCTCACCCAAGGGATGCTCAGCTCTCTTCATCAAGAAAAAATATTAGAATCTTCAGATGTGTGTGGACTATCGACCACTAAATGCAGTCACGGTCAAGAACAAGTATCCTCTCCCCAAAATCGATATCTTGTTTGACCAATTGACCGTTGCTGATTCTTTTCCAAAATTAATTTAAGGTTGGGTTACCACCAAATCAAGATTTGAGCTAAAGATATTCCTAAAACGGCTTTATCTACTCGTTGTGGACTTATGAGCATACCGTCATATATTTTGGCCTTACCAATACTCCAGCCTATTTCATGTATATGATGAACTCGGTATTCATGGAAGAGCTCAATATGTTTGTTGTGATCTTCATTGATGATATTCTCATCAATTCCAAGACTGAAGAAGAACATGATGAACATCTTCAAAATGTTCTTGGACGACTTCAAAATCACCACCTCTATGCCAAGTTCAGTGAATGTGAGTTCTAGCTTAAGGAAGTTTCTTTTATCAGTCATGTACTTTTTTGAGAACGGTGTTGTTGATCAAAGTATAGTGCAAGACATTCTCAGTGTCACTGACGTCCGGAGTTTTTTTGGACTTGCGGGATATTACCGCCGTTTCATCAAAGATTTCTTCAAGATTGCCAAGCTGGTGACCGAGTTATTGAAGAAAGAGACTAAATTTGAGTGGTCCAGGGAATGTGAATAAGTTTTCCAAACGTTGAAATACCATCTTATGATCACTCCTGTTCTGGCTCAGCCTGATATCCATAAGAGCTTTGACATCTTTTGCGATCCCTCCCGTATTGGTCTCAGATGTGTTCTTATGCAAGAAGGTTGAGTGATTGCTTATGCCTCTCGTCAACTGAAGCATCATGAGGAAAATTACCCTACTCATGATTTAGAGCTTGCCATCATTGTGCATGCTTTAAAGATCTGGCACTATTATCTCCTAGGGAATCCTTGCAATATCTATACCAATCGCAAAAGGCTCAAGTACATTTTCACCCAAACTGGTCTGAACATGAGGCAAAGAAGATGGCTTGAATTGATTAAAGACTACGAGTTGGAAGTTCACTACCATCCTAGTAAGGAAAATGTGGTTGTCGATGCCCTGAGTCAGAAGGGTTGATGCACGTGTCTTACGGTCATGCCCAGAAGCGTCATACTTTGTGGCAAATTCCAAAGACTCAGACTTCAAATGGTCGAAGAAGCTTATCTCGTTAACATTGAGATCAAATCCACCCACCTCGATGAAATTAAGGAAGCTCAACGAAACAACAAAGGAATGACCCAAACTCATGAGAAAATGAAAGAGGACAAATCCAAGTGTTTCTTGGTAGACGACCAAGGTGTGCTATGGTTTGGAAAAAGAACAGTAGTTCCTAAGGTTGATGAGTTGAGAAGAAAAATATTAGACGAAGCTCGTGATTCATTACTATCCATCCATCCTGGAAGCATGAAGATATATCATGATCTCAGGCAGAAGTTTTGGTGGAAGCGTATAAAGCGCAAAATTGCTCGTTTTGTGGCCGAGTGTGATATCTGTCAAAGAGTGAAGGCTGAACATCTTAAACCGGCAAGTACACTTCAACCCTTGCATATTCCCTTATGAAAGTGGGTAGAAATTGACATGTATTTTGTCACCATGCTTCCCAAGACTTCTCATGGTTACGACTACATCTAGGTAATCGTGGATCGATTGACAAAGTCAGCACATTTCTTTCCTGTTAAGACCAGATTTGCTATCAAGGATATGTAGAGCTATATCTCTCTCGAACCATTTGCCTCTATGGTGTTCCCAAAAGGATCATTTCCGATCGAAACTCTCAATTCACCTCTCTTTTTTAAAGAGTCTCCATGAAGCTATGGGAACCAAGCTCCTTCACAGCGAGTGAATAAAATCCTCAGAACAGAGGACATACCAAGCAAGTGAATAAAATCCTTAGACCGAAGGATAGACCAAGCGAGTGAATAAAATCCTAGAGGATATGCTGAGAGCATGTGTCCTCAGTTATGAGAAAAAGTGGAAGATATGTTTGTCGTTTGCATAATTCTCCTACAACAATAGTTTTCATTCGAGCATCCAAATGTCTCCATTTGAGGCACTATATGGAAAAAGATATCAAACACATCTAAATTTGTTGGAATTTGACAAACAACCTTTCTTTTTCATGGACTCAGTCATGGACGTCGAAGAACATGTGAGAACAATTCACAAGAATTTACTCGCAACCCAATCAAAGAAAAAGAGCTATGCCGATGGGAGAAGATGTGGACTCAAGTTTGGGGTTGGAGATTTTGTCTATCTCAAGGTAGCACCCCTCACAGGCACTCAGCATTTTCAGACGGATGGTAAGCTAGCACCTCATTATGTTGTCCCTTTTCAAATCCTTGCAAGATGTGGGAACTTGGCTTATCGGCTAGATTTGCCACCATCTCTCTTGACCGCTCACAATGCCATCCATGTCTTGCAATTGAAGAAATGTCTTCGAGTTCCAACCGAAGTGATTGAGTTGGAAAACCAAGACTTCCAACCCGATCTATCCTATTGTGAACATCCAATTCGAATTTTGGATAAAGCTAAGCTCATGACCCTAAGTCACTCCATCAAATTTGTCAAAGTACAATGCGGTGACCACACGGAAGATGAATTCACTTGGGAGCAAAAGGACCGAATTTGCTGTGAATATCCTGACCTATTTGCAAATTGTAGTGTTGTTCCATTTATTCTGATCTTCGACATCTCTCATGATCGTAGTTTCATCATCTTGCCTATTGGGAACTTTTCCCCAAAGACCACGCTTAGAAAAATCTCAACCGAATTTAAAGACCCCCTCAAGAGGCGAGCAGTACCATTTTTGTCTCTGTTCAACCAAGTGGTCTGACCGTGATAGGCCACCAAAGCCAAAATACTCTATGTCCAAATAGCGGTCTAACCGTCATGACCGTGGTCCAACCACCATTGTGCTACGGTCTTACCGGCTTAACCACGGCCTAACCACCAGCACACAGAGAGTCTATTTTGGTGACTTTTTCGCTCATGATGTTCAAGGAGCACGATAAATTCCACCTACGGAAAGATTGACTCCACTTCGAACCAACCATATTAGGACGTCTTCTTGCCAACTTTGTGTCCATCTCTCGCTTTGTGGCGATATTGACCCATCGCCCTCTCCCTTAAGTTTATCGAATCTTGGGTCGAGATTCTTTTTAAGGGGGGAGATTTGTCACTCCCCAAAAATCCTAACCTAGCCATAGAGCACGCATATGCATCATGACATTATGCTTAATGCTTTTGGCTTCTACCTTAAGTGTTCAAAACATTTTGGAAATATTATGTCGTTAAGAAACTTAAGTTTCCACCATATACCTATGAGTGGGAATTATTTTTAAAAAGTTTAGATAGCCCAAAACCATTTAAGATGGAATGGAAAATAATTGATAGGAAAAGGGAAAGGAGGAAGCACTAACTGCATGTGCGCTCATCCCTCGGTCTGACCGGCAATGCCTGTGGTCTGACCGCCAGAACTCATAACTTAAAAGCCCCATCGACCACCTCCCTCTACCTCTCTCCCTCATTTCCACCTTCCACCCAAAACTGAGAGAGAGAGAGAGAGGACACCACCTCGACCACCACAATGGTCGAAGATCAATGGAGACAACTTTCCCCGAGATTCACCAAGCCTCCTCGAGCTCCTACCCACCATCATCCTCGCTGGAGAAGCTTCCCCCCATGTTTTTTTCCACCTCAAGGCTGAGCACCACCTCGGAGCCCTATCTCCAAATCAAAGACTCCACGGAGCCAGCCAAACCCCTAAGAAGTTTCTCTACACCAAGGTGAGACTTTCTCGACCGTTTCCCCATCATCCCCGAACTCCAACCGACCCCCATTAGCTTAGACCCTAGCTCAACCCCTAGCCATGGACGTTATCCATGGGCCCCTAGAGTTTGGCCCAGTGCATATCACCCAAAACACCCAAAGTGCACTCCCCTAGTCTTGTAGAGTATTTTGGTACCAATCTTGGCTGAAGGTATCGCTAGAGCCTTCACCGGCAACCTCACCGAGGTGCTACTAGCTAGGCCCAGCGGTCTGACCATCACCTGGGTCGTCTGACCGCCGGGTTGGAACTTGGTTAGCTAGTTTTGATTTTAGACTCCATAGTCCACTGTGGTCGGTCTGACCGCCATCATTTTGATCTTGCCGCAATAGCTACTCAGTACCATTTCTTCTTTGTTTGACCCCCACAGTCTGACCACCACCCCATCTGATCTGACCACCAATTACTTAGAACCCAGTGAGCTTAGGTTATCCAATGTGTTGTTTAAACCACTTCTAGTTCAATCAATAAAGCGTTATTTTTGTAAATGTTTTCATCACATTACATCTCGTTCGTGATCATGCATCATAAAGCATATCTCTTAGCTCGTTCTTTTATTTATTCAATGTGTTACTCCACTGATTAGAAAGTGGTGTGTCAATGGTTCAAGAAGATGAGACTGAGATCAAACCAAAGGTGTACGTGAGTGAAGCATAGGAAAACCAAGGCAAGCATCTATCATATTGCAACCTTGATTTCCAATGGTCATGCGTATGAACTTGCTATTATTGTATGGATTAGTTGCATTAAGTAGGTTTGAGTTATGAAGGTTGAATGGGCAGTTCCTATCTTGTTGTATTGCCCTCCTTATGATTGATGCTACCATTTCCTTTTAACCATGGGTAACGAATAGAATCAAGTCTAGTGATCGATAAATGCTTAGCTATTTTTAGTGTATCAGTAGAAGTCGAGCAGTGGATGTCGCCATCATTCGCGAGTTGTAGGTTTGTAATACAAACTCTACGATGAAAGTTAAGTCAATGTGGTAAGTGGTGTTGGTTTATGAGACTTGAGTAGATGGTAAAGACAAATGAGAAAGGAGTCTCGGAAGTCGTAGCCCCACTTGAGTTGATTAAGGACCTTTCTGATGTTTGCCTATGCCCAACACTTACCGTATTCGCCACATATCCATGTATGGGACCGATGAGCTAAATATATTATGTCGTGTGCATCTACTAATTGTGGCCCTATGGTGTGTCGAGAAAAATGATGAGATGGAGGAGTTTATATTGGAATGGTGAGGACCCTAGAGGTTTCCAGTGGGGAAGAGCCTCCATGGAAACTAGGTATCCTTGGCAACATAGGCATGGGCCAGTCTGATGTGGTACATATGAGAAAGGTTGTCATGAGGGCCAAGAGGACGGACTTGTTGTGGGATCAAGGATATCGACTAGAGGGGGGGTGAATAGGCGGTTTTAAAAACTAATTGTAAGCGATCAAGAAAACTTGAGAAAACAAACTAAGGATCACTAGAGCAATAAGTAGAACAACTAAGAGCTAAGTTGAGATTTGCAAACCTAGGGTGACAAGCAACAATTTATAATCTAGGAAGATAAATTACTTGAAGTAAATTGCATGAAAGTAAATAACTCAAGGTAAATAGCTTAAGGATGACACAAGAGATTTTTTCCCGTGGTATCGGTGATTTGCCGATCACACCTAATCCACGTTGAGGTGAGTTCAAGCTTCAAACCGCTTCTCTATCAAATATTTAATTCTCTCATGAGAAAGGACTCATACCGAGCAACTTGACCTTAAGCCAGAATTGAACAAGAACTACTCAAAACCTCGATTCCACTAGCTAAGCACTTTACCGCTCCGGCAAGGCATGCTCAAACCTCTCACAATCACCATTATGGCTCCTTCACAATCTTCCTTGAAGGGCTCAACGGTGCCACAACCTCCAAGCCGTCTAGGAGGTGGCAACCTTCAAGCGTAATAAGTTGATGATGCTTACTTGAAGGATCACAAGTGCTTAATTGCTCAAACTCTTTGAAATTATGCACTAGTTGCTCTCAACCTCTCAGAAATGCAATCACCGAGTCAATGGAAAGGGAGAGTAAGGGCAAGAGCTCAAGGTGTTGTATTTATGTGCTAGGGTCAAGAGATGCATTCAATGAACTAGCCATGCCCTTATTTATACCCCTCTACACAAAAACTGACCGTTACTGCCGTTCTGACAGTTCTGCGCAAGTGGCGGCCAGACCACAGTACCATTGGCAGTCAGACCACCCCCGTACAATGGCTACAGACAACGGTCGAAATTAATTCTAACACAGGTTGGCGGTCAGACCGCCATCCTTCTCGATCAGACCGGCACAACCTTGGCGTTTAGACTGATGGACCCCGCGGTTAGACTGTGGGACCCAAAACTCTCTGTATGATTTTCGGTCAGACCGGCACACCCTTCGGTCAGACCGGGACTTGGTTTTACTCAGCATTTGAGAAGATTTTATACAGCGATCAGACCACCCGAAGGGCTGGTCAGATCGCCACTCTCAAAAGAGTAAGATTGCTCTGGTTTTTATACAATGGTCAGATTGTCGCCTAGGCAGGTCAGACCGCCAGCACACAGAAGCTCCCAAGAGCAGTCTTTTCGACGGATTTTCTCAAACTATAATTTTCAACTCTATATGAAATACAAGTTTGAGCAATTTGGCACCACAGAAACCTTAAGTAACCACACATCAACCCCTCTTAATAGTACGGCACTTATCCTATCAATCTGATCAATTTTTCTTCTCTAATCTCCGTTGACCGGTAAAAGAAAATGCCTTACAATTATACCTTTGCCTTAGCTAGCTATTCTTCATGTTTTCCACTCATGCAACTTCTAGCTCCGCAACATCTTTGTGACTAACCTTTTCATAACTTATTCAAACATGTTAGTCCACAAAAGATTTATCATTAATTACCAAAACACGAATTATCGACCTAGATGCTTCACTTGTGTCATATGGGTAAAGTTGTACCCCTACAGGGTGTAAGATCAATTCAAATTATCACGCTCTCAATCATGAGCATGCTTGGTGTCCTGACACTTTATCGTAGAGTCACATGATGATCTTGAGATGATGGTCATGCCCATTGAGAATGAGTGTGAAAAGGGAAAGGTTGATGTGATCATTTCGGGTTGATCTCTTGTATAAGGTTATTCATTAAGTTATGGGTAGGATTTTGGAAAGAATAGGATCGTGTTAGTTGAGTCATGTAAGTCTTTATACTTAGGTGCATAGATATTAAGATGATGAAAATTGCATTAAGTAAATGTGTTAGCTTATGGCTTAGCGTCCTTGCCATGTATTAGATGGATGATGTACTAGAGATGAACCTGTTGTAATATATTTTCCACTGTTGTGGCTGGTTGAGAAGTTCCAAGAGGCCTCCCTCAACCTTCGTTAATGGAGCGTCATGCAGATGAAAGGGTCAACTTTTGAGTGTGCCTCTAATAAGTTGTTTTGCCTCAAGAGCAACTATCCTAACCTCAACTCGTCGGTGTTTGATGAGGGATTTGATTATAGGGATTCAGAAACACGTCTTATCAACGAGTGTACTTCGATAGCTAACTCTATTATAAACAATATTGAATATGACGATGTAATTGATGACAATTAGATAAACTTATATGTCTGTCATATCTACACAGATTGAGTCAAATGTCGATGATCAGTAAAGTCGATTATTCAAAAATTTATTTTAAGTAGGGATGCTTGTTCACCAACTATGCGTATTCGAAGGAGAGGACACGAGATTCGGATCTCTCTTAGGATAATAGTCTTACGTGTTTTGTTGCTTTAATTAATCTTAATAGAAGACAATTACAATTGAAGTATGTCTAGAACCACTCCTTTGAATATTGGTAAGCTATCTCATGTTCTAGATCCTAAATCTTTGTCAGATTAATTTAATTGTGATTTAAATCTACTATAGATTTTAATAGGTTATTTCTGCTTTTATCCGACCTCCTCTCTCCCTCTACCCTACCTTACTTAGTGTGAAATTTGTTACATTTTGACTCTTTTTACAAAACATATTCTATAACTACAAAACATAATTTCTAAAAATACTCTTTTTCACGGTGTTATGATATTTGGTGCCGTGTTTAATAGCATGACGTTATGACAATTGGTATCATGGTAGCGGCTAGATCAAACGTGACAGCTACCCCAATACCAATTGTCACGATGTCGTTCTATTTAACAACACCGCCAATAGCCATGATGCTATAAAAAGACTTATTTTTTGACGTTGTTTCCTCGTAGATCCATAAAAAAAATGTTTTGAAAAAGGCCAAAATCTAAAAAAATCCACTTATGTAGTTGGGTTGAGGAGACGTATTATACTAAGTCTCGATCTAAACCTTCCAGATTGTGTTACTAAAATATTATTTCTTAATCTGAAGACAATTTTCACATAAAACACAATAAATTATCTAGAATATCCACATGTGCTTTGTGCTTTCACCTCATAGCGATTATTAAACTTACCGTATACTTCATCCCAGGATAAACCTTTAATTGTTAATTATCAAATCCCTACATATACTAATAAATTATATTGTACGAAATCATTTCTAAAGACTTTAGAGATGTGAGACGGCGTGAGCGTAGCTCGAGAAAATTCACAGTGAAGTACATCCAATATCCTGGTAGAAGGTGCCTTTTGGTAGAATAAACATTGGAATGAGATTCAATGGTATAATTCGACCATTGAACATTTCTATTCGATTTAATCCCGATGGCAGCAACTGTGGGAAGACGCATAACATAACTTACTCTCAACGTCCCAATCCCCACTACGAAAAAGTATGGAGAGCATCAATATCCCCTAACATATCACCTACCGAACATGACGGGAGAATTCAATCGATCATCACGCAAAGATGACAACCCAACTTATACCGCAGCATCAGCAGGATTATCAGGCTTGTCAGTGTCCATTTGCTCGGCAGCAGGCTCCTGAGCACCTCCCTCGCTCGTCGGCTCACCAGCTGCGCCTGCACCGTTTTGTTGCTGCTCCGGAGTTTGAGGCTCGGGTGCTGGGGTTTCAGGCTGCGGAGGCGGAGGTTGTGGCTTTGGTGCTGGCTTGGGTTTCGTCATGATTGGTTTGCAGAACCTGTAAAACAAGGTTTCAGAGCCAGTTGTCTTTATTGGTCAAAAAGTCAGATTAAAGTGGGTGCTAGCATCTTTGCAAGCCAACCTGTCAAGAGTTTCAGCTTTCTTCTTTAGATCAGATACGAGCAGCACAGGATTAGCATGCTTTGGTAGAACATCCTGCTGCTGTTTTTTCTCTCTTAGCCAGTTTTCTGCTTCGGAGCACTCGTTGATGACCTGTATGCAACAAAATGGATCAGCAACCGACGATAGGATTGACCCTCACTTCTACAGCAAGCGCTTGGCAACTGATTACAGAAACAACCCAACTACTGTAATATGGGATGCAAACTACTGATGACAGCCGCATGACTACCCATGTCCCCTGCTGGTCCCACCCCGTCTGATGAGTATTCCTCAGTTAGAGGTAGTGTGTAGTATAACTGCGACCAAAGTATAATGAAATATCACTCTGGCCTACCTTCTGTTTCTCTGACATGTCGATGTGGTCAAACATTTGGCCATTAGACAGAGCGGCTTCTCTGAAACTGTTGATGCAGTATACCAGTTGGTCAGCAGCAGAACCTCTTTCCATCCACTCTTTGTACCGTGCTTCAATAGGATCACCAATCTGTGTGTGAAAAAATAAAAGTTGAGTCATCTCAAACCACAAGCATGCAAGAGGAAAGACAAAATTCAGTAGGTAGAGTACACCAGGTAATACAATGAAAAAAGGAGTACCTTTTTAAGCTCTTCTAGTTTAGCAATATAGACTCCCTTGGTCTCATCCTCACCATCTTCGTACAACCAATCCTCAACCACCTGAAGCTTAGCAATCAACCCTTCCTTCTCCTCAGGCGTGACAAAATCGTTGTACTTATCGTAGAGCTAAATACATGAAAGCAAAACATTAGGTACTGCTTAAGTCTACAGAAAATCAGCAAGCTCACATCTCAATATACCTTGTTACGCATGTCATAAACATAAGCCTCCACAGCATTCTTCTTCTCCTTGGTTTCTTCCATCACTCTGTCCTGAAGAGCCATCTCATACTCTTTCTCTACAGCTTTCTCTAACTCAGCAGACCCCAACGCACCATAGACCAATTCATGGACCGGAACATTAGTTTTCTTAACTTTCTTTTTCGATGGCTCAACCTAAAATAAACAAAGTCGATTCAGAAATTATTAGTCTGACCAACACACAATCAATGTCTTCAAATCGTAAGTGAACCTAGACGTCAGGGCACCGTTCAGACAACTAGGTCGACTAGATGGCCGACTAGCCGGTACCTAGTCGGTCGACTAGGTTACTAAGTCGTCCGGACACTCCTCAGGGACAGGTAGTAGTAGGACTATAAATATAGTAGTGATATACTATACTATACACATGAGCACACATCCAAGAGGAGCAAGTGAGCAACTAGCAACAAGATGGAGGATGAAGTACACTAACCACCAGAGGAAGCATGGCGGCGGCAGGCTGCAGGAAGGACTCCTGCCGACCAGCGACAGCAGCGTGCTGGTGACCAGCGGCGGCGGACTGGACTGGAGACAGCGGAGAGAGAGGACGGGAATTGAGGAGGTTTATATATAAGTTTATTGGCTATGGGCTATTGGGCTCATGAAAGGCTGAAACCAACCCAGTTTGCCAGTTCCAACAAGTCGTCCACAACTTGTCTGGACGACTAATCGCGATTGATTGACGACTAGTCAGACGACAAGCCATCAAGATGCTCAAGTCACGTCATAGTGCCTAGTTGAGCGCAGCTGACCGATTTGTCGACTAATCGGACAACTTGAAAACACTACACACAATCCTAACAAGCATGAACAGAACATAAATATTATCCTATATATTGCACGGACAAATCAACGATTACAATTCTAACACACATGAACAGAACAAGTATATTGGCTTATAAATTGCATGAACTCGATGATTCTTTTACTATTAACTTTGTTTGATACCACGAGCAAAATTCTGAATCAACAGCAAGGACCGATTATGAGAACTCATTCATAACAATCTAAAAGGCATTGAGTGCACCTGCACACTGCGAACAAAATACCATCTACATGTACTTATCACAAAGTTTGTCAACAGCAGATCATACCTTTGCATCAGTGTCCATTGGAACAGATTTTTCCTCAGGATCTTGTGCTCCATTTTCAGCCGTAGTAGCACCCTCAGCGGTATCAGCACTTTTTGGCTCCTGCATATTCCCATCCATTCCAGATGCAGGGTCACTTGGGGCATCATCAGTGTCCATCTTTGTAGCATCCTTTGGAACCTCATTTGCAGATGAGACTGGAACTTCCACATCCTCCTCCTCCAGCATCTGCATGCAGAAGTAGCATAGCACAAGGTCAGAAAGATACTACTTCAGAGGGGGTAGCGAATGCCCAATCTTGTAATTACCGTTGCTGAATCAACTGTGACTATTCCATGGATGTTGAGACGGACTTTAACTTTCAGTTTGGCCTTCTCACCTTTGCTGGGTTGGAAAGGGCCAATCTGCATAAAGTTCAGTACATCATTGCAAATCAGCAACTCTTAAATACTAGCTATGGGCCAGAATATTATACTCAGGACAACTAACACCAGAACCTATTGACTAACATACAAAGTGTGTAACGTGTTGCTTACTGTGTAAGTGCTTATTTTTTGTGGAATTTGCTGGTCCCCCGTGTCGACATACAAAACATCAACTTCAAATGTATTGGATCTATAGAAGGTCAGAGCTTTAATGCTAGGAATTGCATTCCCCTTTGGGAATACAAGGGTTTGTTGGGGTGCATTGTCCTGGGAATCTGGCTTCCATGACAAAGCAATTGAGAAAGGAAACTCATCACGAACCTGCAAAATATCAAGCCAGCGTCATAACTAAGGGAACAAGGCAAGACAAGTGCATATCATATACCAAGCATTTGCTCAAAATATTTTTAAGACTGTATGTTCTTAAGTATATAGCATTACATCACTATGTTCAACTGTATGAGAATCAAATTGCTACTGTTGAATATGAATATAAACAAGAATATGAGACAGATGGTTCCACAAAATACACCACTGAAGTTAGAGTGGAAGACAACAGCACAAGCAATGTATAATGAACAAAATCAAGGCGGAAGGCAACGAGAACGTCACAATGATACACCAAAAGTTAGGTACAGGGTGTTTTTTAACACTTCTAGACCTTGTGGTACCCATTACTATCAATAAAGGTAAAGCATAAACAGCAATTTATGATATAGACTAGTACAGCCCAACCATTCCACAGCTAAAAACAGATATGCAACATAAGCATAAGATGATGAGTTCATACCTGGAATTCCCGCACTTTGAAAGTGGGGCTGAGAATAGCACACTGAAGAGCACATCCTCTCGCCACACACTCACTAGCATTCATAGTCCTCCTAGGTTCCTTTCCGAAAAATTCAGTGATTATCTTGATTACGGCAGGAACACGAGAACCAGATCCGACAACCTCAACAAAGTGCACATTTTCTGTTGTCAAGCCAGCTTCAGCCAAGGCCTTTTCCAAGGGCCCTTTCACGCGTTCCAGTACAGGGGCACTGATCTGTTCAAACTCGTCCCGCCTAATAAAGCCTCGGACATCCTTCTCATCCATCAAGCACTCGATGTTCAGTGGAGCCTCTGGATTGGCACTCAGCACCTTCTTAAGTTTCTCACATGCCACTCGCAACCTTATGCATGCACGCGCATTCCGGTACACATCAATCTTATATTCCTCTTTAAACTTAGCAGCAAAGTGCTTAAACAGGGCCTCATCAAAGTCTCTACCACCAAGAGACCGGTCATATGCATGTGAAAGCATCTTGAGCTGTCCCTTCTTGTACCCAACAATGCTTACCTGCATGCTGGCATGACCGACATCAACAAAAGCGACGTTCAGCTGGTCATTCTCCGGGAGATCAGTCTTATAAATACCATATGCCAATGCCGTGGCTGTTGTCTCAGGGAACAAACGCAACGGCCGGAGACCCGCAATAGTGGCAGCATCAAGAACAGCCCTGCGCTGCAGATCAGTGAAGTACACCGGGATACCAATGCAGCAGTCAGCAACCGCAGCGTTCAGGTTGCCCTCAGCAATGCCCTTCAAGTTGGACAGCACCATGGCAAGCAGCTGCGTAGGGGTGAAGGCTTGCTCCTCGCCCAGATACCGCGCGTGGACGAGCGGAAACCCATCAGGGCCCTCAGACACACGGAACGGGAAGGAGGACAGATCACGCTGCACCTCAGGGTCGGAGAACTTGCGGCCGAGCAGGCGCTTGATCTGGGAGATGGAGTTCTTGGGGTTCATAGTGGATGACGCGGCGCCGGCTGTACCGATGAACCGCTGCTTGTCCCCGAAGCAGACGATGGCGGGGGTCTCCCGCTTGGACTCCTCGTTGAGGACCACGTCGATGCCGCGCTGCCGCGCGACGGCCACAATGCAGCTCTCATTGCCCAGATCGAACCCCACCACGCTCATCTTCGATTCACCGTCAGCTCCCGACCACTACAGGCTAGATCTAGATCACAATCAAAACCTGCACGCAGCAGCGAGATCTACTGAGTTAAGCACGGAAGCGAATTCACGGAAATCTCAGCGTGTGAACATCAAACTTTGTCGACTTTAAGCATAAAAACACCCCCAATAATCATCAAATTTAAATATTAAAAATCGCAAACCCTGATCTAACCGCTCCCCCCCCCCCCCCAAAAAAAAAAAAACCAAGCCCGACCCTCCATACCCGCAAAAAAACTCCCGAAATCACAGCTTAACCTCCCACAAACCTACATGAATACCGGAACACGCGATTCCGAAATGCTAAAAATCGGTGAAGAAAAATCGCATGCCCAAAATCCACGACGGGCGCAATCGGAGCACTGAGATCAACATCGAACCAAGCGCGCACTGAAAGGAAGGGATCGAAGTCGGATCGGACCGTACCAGCTGTGGGGCGGCCGTGGCCGTGGAAGCTCGCTCCTAGAAGCGCCGCAGCTCCTCGCGTCGTCGTCTTCACAGCGCCTTCGGGAGACAGGACGAAGCTGAGAGGCGGGCGATATAGGGGTCGGGTGCTAGGGGCGGTTCGCCGTGCCGTGAATCTTCCAGGGGCTGCTGGAAATCTTGTTCTGTCTGACATGTAGGGCCCACGTCGCAGATGCCCGAATGGAAAGTTCTGGGCTCTTCGAGTGAGTAGCCTTGCTTCGCTGAGCCATTTGGAAGAGCAGGACTGCTGTCGATTGTTGAAGGGGAGAGAGATCGACAGATTGAACTCAGGTAACACAGTAGATAGAATGATTCGGTTTATTGATTTATTGATGGTGCCTGTTGGCTGTTGATAAGGTATTTCTCCCGAACTGACGGCGGAACAGTAATCACCCATTGCGATTGGCGTTAAAGCGATCAACTGCAAATATCCTTGATCCATTCATCATCTATATATTGATCTATGAATAATTTTTTCAAAAATCATATAGAAAAATATGAGAGTTACAATTATAATATGCCATTGAAAAATTCCTTAAAAACCTAGCAAGAAAAAACTTTGGAAAAAATGACATAGCATATATGCTTGTATTGATATTATCTCCTTAAAAACCTTATATGAGAAAATTTGAGAGTAAAACTTATATAGGAAAAAAGAGTGTAATATATATTATCTGATGATAATAAATATGTTATAAACTAGAGATTAACTCCCCTTAACTCTACAATTTTTGAAGTCGCCGCATGCTAATTACACGAATACATTTCTAGAATATTAAAGTGGGCAATAATTTAGTGAATAAATCTACTAGATTTTCACATGATTTCCTTTGCAAGATATTTGTGGTAATATGCTCTATGATATTGCACTTTATATAATATGTATGTATTTAAGCAATACAAGCAGTATTATTTTGATAAATAATTGTAGGATATTCAGATGAATCTATACCACATGATTCTGGAATATGATTAATTATTCTGTTAAGCAATACACTTATGTGATCCTGCATATAATGTAATTATTTCAGAATGATAAATGGAAGTAGCAACTAGAGTTTGCTTTTGATGACTTTTATCGTAAGGATGTACTACCATGTAAGAAAATAGAACCAGTTTATAACATGGCATTAAGAGGATCAGTTAATAAGCCAGAATTGGTATGTCCTACCATGTCTTGATTTTCTGATAGAATAAATCAAAATATTTTGTACATTGAAGACATATGAGGATATTTATAAGTCAATCATATATTTTTTTTTTGGAGCTATGATGTATCTGGCTAGTAACTCGACCGCAAATGCAAAATTGGATCTGGTGCAATTTGCAAGATGTCCGAGTACTCCAATCATACTAAGATACGAAACTTCCAGTCATGATATCAGCGCATCATTACCTCTAGATCTGAATGGATATTTATCCATACTGAGGGATCGAATGACCATAGATGTTTTAGATAGGATTCCTGATGGAATGTACTAAAGTTATAAACTTAAGAAAAAACTTGGTTTTACCTAAGTATTTCATCTCAAACTCCATCTTAAGATGATTGTTTGTCACTTCTATATCATGTGTAGTGAGATGATACAAAATTCAGTGAGAGATTTTCTTAACGAACACACATGAACTGTCATCATTTGAGTAACTATTCAGTAGAAGGAACTCACTCAGTCAGTTGTAGCATATCTTGTCTGACTGATTTAAGTCATAGGGTGACTTTTTAGTTTTACACAATATATGTTGCGATTTCTTTTTGGATTCGAAACTTTAAGCCCTTCATAGACTTTTTCATCTACATATCCAACTCTAGTGATCCATATGAGTATGTGTTACTGCAACAACTGTATGGATAAATCCATTTATACTACTAAAATATTAGATATCGGAACTTAATTTCACACATAATTTGAGAGTTTGTTATCATCGAAAATTGATGTTGGGTATCTGTATGAACCATTTGTGCTACATGTCTTGATTTATATCTCATCATCTCATTCTTTCAAATGAATAGACACATTTTGCTTCCAGTGAGAAGTCTTAATGAAGAGTAGGTATTACAGAGGTAAATATCTCTATTTTGTTAAGCGAGTGCAATTCCACCTTAATTATTTCCTTTTATTTGTTCTAGTCCGAGCGCTAGAGGCACTCTGTCATGGTCATGGACTTTGACCTGGATTCAGTTGAAAGGCTTTGGCAATTTTCGAGGAGAAATATATATGTCAATAATTATAGTTTTTCTATTGTATGATTCATGGGAATCAATACAATTTGTGTATATTTCATTAACCCTTATAACTCCTCGTTATTTTCTATAACAATAGAGTTAGGTGTTCTGATGTCCCAGCATATAAATTTATGCACACATTTGTATTGGGATCTGGATGTAGATCATCCATTAGGTGATTTTCAACAAGAGGTTGAATTCCATTTACTAATTTAGAAGATATATTCATTTGCTTCTGCGGCTGCTTGAGAAGCATTATTTGTGCCTAGATTTATCCCCCCCTTATTATTATTTGTGAGATGAGTTATTTTATAAGTTACATGCACTCTTTCTGGTGCATTGACCGCATAGATTAGTGACACCCTTGTGATCAGTAAATAAAATTGGCAAAGTATTTGCAAAGTGTTGTAAATTTATAATTCTTTAAATTTTTTGTTCAAATTCTTTAGTATATGGATCAAAGGTATTCTTTATGGTACATATCTCCCTCTAATGCTGGAATAATTATCCTTATCAAAAATATAATCGATGTATCATGTTGTATCTGAGTCTCATGTTAGGAGTACGAGGTATTATATCACTAACGAAAATTTATACCTCACTTAGATCCCTAATTTCCTATGGGAGCCCATAGATGTACGTTGCAATGGTGATATAGGTACATAGAAAGTGTAACCGAATTTTTGCATATGGGAAATATTTGGTTGATTTTCACGCACTAACTACAATGGAGGAAGTTGTATGATATGCAATTGGTCGGATTTGGATCAAATCCGTAGCGTATAATAACACATAATTCTAATGAGAGGTTGGTAAATTTTAATTCTGTTAGAAGTAGTTATGCAATTAATTTAATTCTCTTGATAAGAGATTCAACAAAACTATTTGAGTATAGACATAATGTACATGATGCTCTAGATAGATACACATGGTTTATCAAGGAGGATAGATACGCATGCGGCCATCTTGTAGATGCTTCGTGGAGTACTATAAAGTACCATAAATTGTCCAGATAATAGTTGAATGAGACTACATATATCACCTTGAATGTGGTCAAAGGAATTAAGTTACTCATGTTTAATTTTAAGGTACGAAAGGCTCAAGATTTATTTCCATATGGCACAAGAGGGCCTCAAATTTGATGATTTTGGAAATTTTGCAACAGTTATGTCATTACCAACAAAATTGAAAATAATTTTTCGTCATCATCCCTAAACCAGGATGGCTAAGGCAAGCATGCCAAATCATAATTTATTAAGTGTAACATCCGGTTTTAAAGAAACAAAACCAGGTACAACACATGTGTGCCAGGATCAAGTTTCATATATGCGTTACATCATCAGTGTATCATCACAGTACCATTATTACAACAACTTATTACAAAAGGACGCAAGGGTCAACAAAAAAAACACAGTGGAAAAGATAAACTCCAGCGCCAGAGGGTCTTCCATCTTCCATAGCCATCAACCGGGGGCACACCAGCCTAGAAAAGGAGCTTTGGGTCGAAGTCTTCTTTATCGAAGGGTGCAACTTCATTGACGACTTCTAAACAGCGTAGAATGCAAGAGAGGGAGCAATGAGTGTGAGTATATTATGTACTTCGCAAGTGTAGGAAAGCATGATATGGGGCTTTAGTCAAGAAAAGGCTGGACACTGATTTACTGCACTACGCATCCTCGACATATGACTCCAATAACAGGCATCTTAATTCCTAAGTGTGAGGACACAACTATAACAAGAACAACAGCTCATCGAATTTCACCTAACTATCAAGACTCACCAGGTAATTCCATTACCAGGCTACTCAACCAACCATACCAAAACCCTGATCCCAACTAATAAAGAAGAAGTCCAAGCCCGCTCTTGACCGTGAGCATAGCTGATCGATCAGATTGATACTATGCAGAGTTTGCACAGCTTTCCACACGATTTGTGATCAACTCTTTTGTCGGTACCCGTCAGTACCTTACACACTTCCGAGGTGTGCACCGAGAGATCACTACAATGTTGTTACAAAGCTCTCGCTGATTCGTAAGTACCCCTGAGGTTTCAACGCTAACAGACAATTTCATCGTTGCAGAAGCCCCCTCTTGTGCCACTCAACTGACCATTGGTGCCCACAGAACCGGAGGGATGGCTAATTAATTGACCAGGCCATACCCATATAAGGCTCGTGGTTGTGCGGTTTAACTTGGTTACATGTTCAAGAACTGGTCCTTAGGATCCACATAAGAACAACCATAAACCAGCTGTGCATTTTCCGCACACGTGCATTCCTGCACCATCATCACATATCTATCCTGCTAGGATCCCTATAACATGTTGCTACAAAATTACCATACACGGTTCTTGTTGCATAATCATTTGTCAAGTTTTACATTCACCCCAACCATGACAGCAACTAGCATATCTACCCTTCAATTCCCATGACTCATCAACGGCAACAAGGATAATCATATAAAATCTAGTAAACCCTAATCATAGGCTTTCATTTTAGACAAGCATGAAACGAAGGATAAAAAATTACATATAAACCTTAAAATAGGAGCAAGATATTCAAGGACACTTCCATTCAACTGAGGGTTGTTTGAAGTCTTCAAAAGCTTGATCTTGCAGGCTCACGAACTGTTCACCTCATAATTGACATATCGAAAAAGCACATAAAAGAAACTACTAAGAACAGCAATACACCAAATAGTACTAAAACTAGGTAAAACCTCTATAAAAAGATTCTATATCTCGCTACAAGAATTTGCATGTAAAAATCACGCAAATAGGAGCTACGAGCAAAAAGATATAAGGTTTTGAAGGTACAAAAGGGCTTATTTGAAAATAATAAAAACTACAGGGGCTAAACTAAAGAAAAATAGGGGCTAAAACTTATTTATAAATGTTCTAGGGGCTGAGATACAAAAATTAGATGGCGTAAAAATAAATAAAAGGATTTTCAGGGGTTTAAGTGCAAATCTGGGGTTGACTGGGCTCAACTGGTTGAGGTGGTGGATGATGTGGTGCCACGTGGTGCTACCTAGACTGCTGACTTGGATTTTGAAGTGCTGACTCAGCAAAACAAAGGGGTAAGCAACCTTTTAATCATAACCGCACATCACAAAATGGACGGTTCTCAGTGCTCCACTAGTCTCTAGTTACCACCGGCGGCTTGGGACGGCAGCGCCGCCGCAGACATTGCCAAAACCTCACCGGAGACGCTCGAACTAGCACATCCGACCATGGAACTCGACGGGAAATGCTGTAAAAGAAAGAGGAGCACACGGGGGTCTTTACCAAGGGGTTCATGATGGCTAATAAGTGCTCGAGGATGGCAGGCGACAGAGTACAGCGGCGGAGATCGATGGAGCTTGGTGAAGAAGGTGCTCTGGGGTCAGGAAACACCGAGGAGCGACCGGGAGTCCCTCTAGTGGCCCTGCTACGCCAGAGAGGGGAGAAATGGGGTTAGAGGAGGCTCGGTCACGGAGAAGAATGTGGTGGCGGAGCTCTTACCGGAGTCGGGGATGAAGAATGCGACAACAACGCATGGGAGAGAGCAAAACAACCGGACGAAGCGAGGAACGGTCGCAAAGTGCTCGGGGTGGCTTATAAAGGGGAGAAGGGGACTCGGAGAGGGAGCACGGCTCGTCTAGGGCGGTTTCCAAACCAGCGACCGCATGCCATAAATCAGAGTGAAGAGGGAAGGAAAGAGGGGAGGGGGACCGAGGCATTTTCATGTGGTGCTTAAAGGAGAGGCGAGGATAGCGGGCGCGTGCTTAAATCAGTGAAAAATGGCTCGGGGAGGCGTTCGGATTTTGAAACACCGATGGAATTTGGAGGCGGAAAAGGCAGAGAGAGGAGGAAGAAGGGGAGTCGGGCAGAGCGGCTCTACTACGATGCGGCTCGGCTCGGGCCCATGTAGTAGAGAGACGGGGTGGCAGAGGGGAGCGGCTCGGCGCGGGATGGCTAGCTTGGCCGGGCTGGTCTTGCCAGAGTGCGCGGGAGGAGGCCGGGCCCGGCCCACTCCGGAGAGTGGAGAAGAGGGCATATGCAACAGGGCTCCGGCCCAAGCAGGGAAAAGAAACGACCCGAGAGAAAGAAGGAGAGGAAGAGAGGGGAAAACCGGACTGGGCTTCGGCTAGATTTGGCCCGGGAAAGATTAGGATTTAGAAAAAGAGTTTTATTTTTTAATTTGTAACCATTTTTGCTAAAACACTTTTAAACGAATGCCTTCTAACGAATTTTGCAAACATTTTTCACACACAAAAACCTAATGCATCTACTGCATCATGAATGCATCAAACATAAATATAACCTATGACAATTTAAGTTTAAAAATTAATCTCCTTCTAAATTGAATAAAACCTACAACTTCTATTTAATTCTAGCAAAATTTTGAACTATTGCGAAAATTGAGAGTTTATGGTATTACAAACCTACCCCACTTAGGTTGAATGTCGCCCTCGAGATTCGGAAGGATCAGAGAAGAGATAGGAAAACTCTGCCTTCAAATTATCTTCCCTTTCCCAGATAGCTTCCTCTTTTGAATCATGCTTCCACTGTACTTTGCACATACGGACTCGCCTGTTTCGGGTAACCCGTTTTGACATCTCAAGAATCTTGACCGGATATTCTGAATAGGAAAGATCTTCTGGCACATCTAGTTCTTTTACCGATAACTGCTCCTCGAGAACTCTCAGACACTTTTTCAACTGTGACACATGGAAAACATCATGCACTCCTGAGAGTTGGGGTGGTAACTCAAGCTGGTAAGCTACTTCTCTTCCTCTTTCCAATATCTTGTACGGACCAATAAACCGAGGTGAAAGCTTGTCCTTGACCTTGAATTAGAGTAGACCTCTTATAGGTGATACCTTAAGATACATTAAGTCCCCTACTTCGAAAGTCAATTCTCGGTGACGATTATTTGCATAGCTCTTTTGTCTTGACTGAGTGGTTTTCAGATTATCTCTAATCTCTTGTACTTGTCTTTCTACTTCTCTTAGAAAAACTGGGCTGAATACTTGACTTTCCCCAATCTAGTTTCAGAACAACATGATTCTACACTTTCTTCCATATAAGGCTTCAAAATGAGACATCTTGAGACTAGCTTGATAACTATTGTTGTATGAGAACTCTGCATAAGGTAAATTCTTGTCCCAACTATTATCGTTCTTCAAAGCACACACTCTTAACATGTCCTCCAAGATTTGATTTACTCTTTCTGTCTAGCCGTCGTTTTGCAGGTGATACGCTAAGCTAAAATTCAATATTGTCTCCATAGACTCATGTAAGCGTTGACAGAACCGTGAAGTAAATTGTCTACAACAGTCGGATACTATTATGTTTGGTACTCCATGCAAACA
This sequence comes from Phragmites australis, assembly GCF_958298935.1. Classification (NCBI taxonomy): domain Eukaryota; kingdom Viridiplantae; phylum Streptophyta; class Magnoliopsida; order Poales; family Poaceae; genus Phragmites; species Phragmites australis. The sequence continues at coordinate 6,619,992 of NC_084929.1, forward strand.
TATAATCTTGGACATATACAACTCAGCTAGTTTCAAACCTCAATAGGATTCTTTGGCTGGAATGAAGTGAGCTACTTTTGTCAATTGATCGACTATAACCCATATAGAATCATATCCTGGCTGAGTTTGAGGTAGTCCCACTATGAAATCCATGCTAATTTTTTCTCACTTCCATTCAGGTACTTTAATTGGCTATAGTAGCCCCGCTGGTCTTTGATGCTCAGTTTTGACTCGCTGGCAGATATCACACAAAGCCACGTGTTCTGCCACTACTCATTTCATTCCGTATCACCAATACTGATCTTTAAGATCTTGATACATCTTGGTACTCCCTGGGTCAGTAGAATAGGATAAGTCATGAGCTTCTCTTAAAATTGTATCCCGAATAGCCTTCAGGTCCAGAATACATATTTTGTGCTTGTACCACACTGCGCCTTGCTCATCTTCAGTGAAATCTAGGGCTTTGCCAATTTTGATAGGCTGTTTGATTTCCAATATCTTTTAATTCTCAAGTTGATCCTTTCTTATATCTTGTCCAAGTATTGAGTAGTTCTCTTCATGTTTCCTTAACTGACTGGATGTATATGCTACCACGTGACCCTGTTGCATGAGCACACATCCTAAACCTTGACGAGACGCATCACAATACGCACAGAATGACTTTTGAGTATCTAGCATGATCAGTACCGAAGCTAAGGTTTTTGTTTTTCAAATCATTGAAACTAGCTTCTCGAGCGGCTGTCCACTTGAACTCCACTCCTTTCTCTAGCAGTTCTATCATTAGCTTTGCCATCTTGGAGAAACCTTCTATGAACCGATGGTAATATCCTGCTAAACCCAAGAAACTACGGATCTTCGAAACATTCTATGGTGTCAGTTCAAAACATCTCACACTTTAGATGGGTCCACAGATATACCTCTTGCTGATATAATGTGACCAAGGAAGGGAACTTCCTTCAACCAGAACTCACACTTGCTCAGCTTGGCATACAGGTGGTTCTCTTTGAGTTTTTGCAGTACCAACCTTAGGTGTTCTTTGTGCTCTTCTTCGTTCTTAGAGAAAACCAGGATGTCATCAGTGAATACTACGATGAACTCGTCCAAATACTCCATGAAGACCTTGTTCATCAGATACGTAAAGTAGGTTGGAGCATTTGTCAAACCGAAAGACATTATTGTGTACGCATATAGACCATATCGAGTAACAAATGTCGTCTTTGGAATATCTGACGTGTGAATCATCAACTGATGATACCCCGACCGAAGGTCAATCTTGGAGAACACATATGGTCCTGTCAACTGGTCAAACAGATCTTCAATGCAGGACAGAGGATACTTGTTCTTGATAGTCACTTTATTAAGGGCTTGATAATCTATACACATCCTTTGTATTCTATCCTTCTTCGGTACAGAGATAACTGGGACTCCCTAGGGTGAAGAACTAGGGTGGATAATAGCTCTTGGATTTGCTCCTTAAGCTCAGCTAGCTTATTGGCATCTATTGTATATGGTCTTTTATATATAGGAGCCGTTCCAGGTGCTAAGTTAATAATGAACTCAATTTCACGATCAGGTGGCATACATGGCAAATCTTCCAAGAAGATGTCTGGGAATTCACTGACCACTCTACTATCTTCCACTACATTAGCCTTATTGAGACTAGCGTTGAAAGCTGACTCTGTCGTGGCTTGGAACTCCACCTTGGTACCACCTGTGTGTGTCAACTGTACTGACTTCATTGCACATCCAATAATTCCATTGTACTTGGTCAAAAAATCCATTCCTAGTATGATATCAATTTCCTTGGATTCCAGAATAATAAGATTTGCAAGAAAGTCTACCCTCCTTATGCATGAACTTATCTTAGGGCATACAAGACTTGACTCCATTTCTCCTCCAGGAGAACAAACTAGCACCCAATTTTTCATTAATGCCCGTGGCAGTTTATACGTATTCACAAACTTGGATGATATGAAAGAATGTGTATCACCAGAATTAAACAAAACTGTAGCAGGGTGAGAGTTTGTAGAAAACATACCCAGCACCACATCAGGAGCATCCTAGGCTTCTTCCACGGCAACATGATTGACTCGACCCTGCATAGCATTATGTCAGGGTTGCTGTTGGTTGTTGCCCTAAGCCTGTGCTTGATCTTGTTGCTTCTTAGGACACTTGTTGGCAATGTGCCCGAAGTTGCCACAGCTAAAACACGAGCCGATGTTACCTGATCCTTGACCTGGGCGGTTCTGTTGCTGAGGTTGGTTGTTGTTGTTGGGTCATTGCTGCTGCTGCACTGGCAGCTTGTACGCACCTACAACCTGATTGGGCATCTTATGGGGTAGCCTCTGCTATTGATTTGGTCCTCCCTGACGAAACATAGGACCTATAGGTGGGGGTTGAAACGGTGACGAGTGTTGCTACCTAAAGATTGACCTTGCAGGCTTCGCTTGCCTTCTTCTCCCAAATTTTGCCTCTTCTTCTCCATAATGAAAGCTCTGTCTACTAGCTTCTAGAAGCTAGGATACTCGTTGGCCTAGAGGGCATACTATAATCATGTGTTGAGACCCTCTAGGAAACAATCATACTTCTTCTCATTGGTATCATCATCATTTGGGGCATAGCGAGAGAGCTGAGTGAACTTGGTGTGGTACTCTCTCATTGTCATAGGTCCTTGCTTCAGACTAAGGAACTCCTTTTTCAGCTTCACTTCGTCTTCAGGGACATGATGTGCACAAAAACTATTTTGAAACTCTGCCCATGTAATCTCTTAGGGATCCTCGTGAGCGGCAGTGTACGCTGTCCACTATTCTTGTGCTGGACCGATAAGCTAGTGAGAGGTGAAGAGAACTCTTTCCCTTCTGGTGCACTGGGCTATCTGCAGCTTGCTCTCAATAGTCTTCAGCCAGTCATCTACCTCCATGGATTCAACTGCCTGCGAGAAGGTGGGTGCCTGAGTACTTAGGAAAGTTCTGAGCCTGGACTGCGGCTATTGTGCCGGTGCTTGCTGGACTTAGGTTCTTGGTTATTACTTATAGCCTGCACCAGACCTTGGAGTATTGTCATTACTTAGTTGGCATCCATCAGAGGGGGCGGGGTGGAAGATCGTGCTAGTTGGTGTTGGTAGTGTTGTTGTTGGTGTTGTTACCATGCGTGGTGTTCACCATCTGTTGGTAGCCAAGATACAAGCGGGAAAACATAAGAGAAAAGCAAGGGCGAAAAAGTAAGACAAGAATAGATGAGAACAGATATAGCATGAAAGAAAAGATTCCCAACTATTATTATATTATAAACTGATGTAATGTAGAGGAAGAACTCTCACATTACACTAACACACAACAAAGATCCAACTCAAGATAAGGTTCACACTACAGACACAAGCATTAACCACAGAATCGAACATATGACATGAACAACTAAAACACACGGGTCTAAATGACTTATTCTGCTAAGGACATCCTCCTAGCTCAACACTACTCCTCGCCTACCAGACCTACTGCATTGGTTAGACCTACTGCAGCCTCCAGGTGAATCCTTTTGCGTGACGGGGAATGGGGTGGTGTAGCCGCGGGTCTCTCGGGAGCCTCCTCAGGGAACTGGTCGGGGTCCTCCAGTAGAATCTGAAGCTCGCAGATGTGTTGCTCCTGCTCCGTGTGACACTAATGCATATCTTCAAGCTTGTTGAGGGCACTATCAAGTGCAGCGTACAGGGTGGCAGTGAGGTTGACCTTCTCTCTCCGACAGTCATCTGGTTCATTATTAACAGGCGTGAAGATGACCTCTAGACTGCCAGTTGGACGCTGTGGGAACTTACCGAACTGGGTGAGGCGGAGGACCTAATGGTTCTCACTGTAGAGAACAGCTAGAGCCTGGTGGGCGGCATCCTCAATCTCATCCTCAAAGGTAGCTCTGGGGGCAATGGCGGAGTGCACATGACGAACTCAGCGAAGATCATCGTCGATAGCCTTCTCGAACATAATGACCTCCATTGTCCAGGAGTAGCCACGGTCTTCAAGAGGAACTCTGACTTCCTTGTAGTCTGGGGCATCGTGGAAGCCCAGACCCTGAAACAGGTACCAAAGCATATGGGGGAAGTAGCTAGCGTGCTATCCGTCGGAGTGGAACACGACAGAGGGCTGATGCGCCTAGACAACACCGGGAACCTCCTGAGTGGGGACCAGAACACGCTTGCGTGGGGTCATCTTCGTGCAGGCCATCTAATTTTTTTTAAAGAAGATAGAAAATTAGTAACAATTTTGTAAAGAGCAATGGACAAAGTAAGGAAAAATTGAAAGAAAAACAATTTTACAAAAGTAGTTTGTACAAACATATGTCCTTAACACGTCCTTTTTATCCAGGTTGCGTCCTACGGTCAACACGGCTATGATACTACTTCTGTAACACCTAGTTTTAAAGAAACAAAATTAGGTATAACACATGTATGATAGAATCAAGTTTCATGCATGCGTTACATCATCAGTGTATCATCACAGTGCCATTATTACAATAACGACATAACTTATTACAAAAGGACCGAAGGGTCAAGACGAAAACACAGCAGAAAAGATAAACTCTAGTGCCAGAGGGTCTTTCATCTTCCACATGCGTCAACTGGGGGCACACCAACCTAGAAAATGAGCTCCGGTTGAAGTATTCTCCATCAAAGGGTGCAACTTCATTGATGGGTTCTGAACAGCGTAGAATGCAAGAGAGGGAGCAACGGGTGTGAGTACATTATGTACTCTGCAAGTGTAGCAAAGCATGATATGGGACTTTAGTCAAGAAAAAGCTGGACACTAGTTTACTGCACTACGCATCCTTAACCTATGACTCTAACAACAGGTGTCCTAATTCCTAAGTGTGAGGACGCAACTATAAAAAGAAGAATAGCTTATCGGATTCCATCCGACTACAAAGACTCACCAGGTAATTCCATTACCCGGCTACTTAACCAACCATACCAAAACCCTGATCCCAACTAATCAAAAAGAATTCCAAGCCCGCTCTTGACCGTGAGCACGGCAGATCAATCAGATTGATACTCTGCAGAGTTTGCACAGTTTTCTCAATGAGTCGTGATCAATTCTTTTGCCAGTACCCATCGGTACCTTACACACTTCCAAGGTGTGCGCCAAAAGATCACTACAAGGCCGTTACAAAGCTCACGCTGATTCGTATGCACCCATTGAGGTTTCTCCGCTAATAGACAATTCCATCGATGTAGAAGTCCCCTCTTGTGTTACTCAACCGACCATTGGTGCCCACAGAATCGGAAGGGTAACTAACTAATTGACCAGGTGGTACCCATAAAAGTCTCATGGTTGTGCCGTTTAACTTTGTTACATGTTCAAGAACTGGTCCTTAGGATCCCACACAGGAATAACCATAAATCAACTGTGCATTTCCCGCACACGTGTATTCCTGCACCATCAACACACATCCATCCTGCTAGGATCCCTATACCATGTTGCTACAAAATTACCATACCCAATTCTTGTCGCAAAATCATTAGTCAAGTTTAACATTCACCACAACCATGACAGCAACTACCATATCTACCCTTCAATTCCCATAACTCATCAACGATGAAAAGTATAATCATACAAAATCTAGTAAACCCTAATCATAGACTTTCATTTTAGACAAGAATGCAACGAAAGATAAACAACTACATATAAATCCTAAAATAGGAGCAATATATTCAAGGACACTTTCCTCCAGCCGAGGGTTGCTCGAAGTCTTCAAAAGCTTAATCAGGCTCATGAACTGCTCACCTCCTAATCGACATATCAGAAAAGCACACAAAAGAAACTACTAAGAGTAGCAGTACACAAAACAGTACTAAACTTGGTAAAAACCCTATAAAAAGGTTCTACACATCGCTACAAGAATTTGAGCACAAAAATCACCCAAATCGGAGCTACGAGCAAAAAGATATAAGGCTTTGAAGGTAAAAAGGGCTTATTTTAAAATAACAAAAACTATAGGGGCTAAACTGAAGAAAATAGGAGACAAAACTTATTTATAAAAGGTCTAGGGGGTTTTCTATAAAAAGATAGGACCTAAACCTAATATTCGAAAAGTCTAGGGGCTTAGATACAGAAACTAGAGGGTGTAAACATAAATAAAAGGATTTCCCGGGGTTTAAGCACAAAACCGGGGTTGACTGGGCTTGGCTGGTTGAGGTGGTGGGTGACGTGGCATCACGTGGTGCCACCTAGACTTTTGACTCGGATTATGAAGCGTCGCCTCAGCAAAACAAAGGGGTCAGCAACCTTTTAATCCTAATCGCACATCACAAAATGGATAGCTCTCAGTGCTCCACTGATCTCTAGCTACCGCCGGCAGCTTGGGACGGCAGTTCCACCGCAGACATCACTGGAACCTTGCCGGAGATGCTCGAAGTAGCACATGTAGCCATGAAACTCGACAAGAAATGCCACAAAAGAAAGCGCACGGGGGTCGTTACCAAGGGGTTCACGACTTCCGGTAAGTGCTCGGGGACGGCGGGCGACGGAGTACTGCAACGGAGATAGACGAAGCTCCGCGAAGAAGGTGCTCTGAGGGTTGGGAACACCGAGGAGTGGCTGGGAGTCCCTCCAGTGGCCCTGCGACGCTAGAGATGGGAGAAACGGGGTTAGAGGGCACTCGGTCATAGAGAAGAATGCGGTGGCGGAGCAATTAGCGGAGGCGGGGTCGAAGAAAGCGACGATGACACATGGGAGAGAGCAACAGAACCGAACAAAGCTAGGAACAGTCGCAAGGTGCTCAGGGTGGCTTATAAAAGGGGAGAAGGGGACTCGAGGAGGGAGCGCGGCTCGTCCAGGGTGGTTTCCAAACCAGCGACCGCATGCCATAAATTGGAGTGAAGAGGGATGGAAAGAGGGTAGGGGACCTGGGCATTTTCATGCGGCGCTTAAAGGAGAGGTGAGGATCATGGGTGCGTGCTTAAATCGGTGGAAAATAGTTCAGGGAGGCATTTGGATTTTGAAACACTGACGGAATTTGGGGGCGGAACAACGGAGAGAGGAGGAAGAAGGGGATCCAGGCAGAGCGGCTCAGTGTAGCGAAAATGGCCCTATTAGATCTTCATTATGATTTTATTGATTAATGACAACATAGTAAATGGGACTAACATGTTTATCAAGAATATATGTTAGTAGGTCTCATGGATGCAATACATAAAGAAACCACCACAACCTGAACAAAGTTTGGTCGAATTGCAGAAGTATCAGGAAGATTTGTCACACCGGATGGTCTAGTGCTCTGGGTGTTGAACTCACCGGAGCATATTTGACAAAGGGGGAGAGAGGCTTGAAGAACTCACCGGAAGGTCCGGTGATTAGCAAGTGTGCTCACCAGAGCAATTCTTCCAAAGAAAGGTGTCGTGCTGAAGAATGAAGGCTAAACCTAACCGAATAGTCTGGTGATCAAAGCATGGCAACACCAGAGTGTTCCTGTCCAGAAGGCAAAATGAAACAACCCATCGGATAGTCCAGTAATCACAGAAAGATACACACCAGAGCATTTCCACCAGATAAGTTTGCACCTATGAAAGATCGAAGATCAACACGCCAGAAGGCCCGCTGATGAAGCAAGGCTACTGAAAGGACAATGATGTCGCCTAGAGGGGGGGGTGAATAGGCGTTTTTACAAAAATGCATCCCCTTTTGCCGTTGGCCTAAACTTGCAACGGAATATAAATTAACGGATTTTTCACAAGTGAAAAACCTAAATATACTAGGCTCAACTAGTGCACAATCATCCTAAATAAGTGTGGAAGTTACAATCATAAGGTGACAATAATTAGTCAATTCTAGCAAAAGATATGCAAGAAAACATTAATTGAAAAAGGCTGAAAACACTGTTCACCTAATACTCCGTGTCAACCTAGAGTCTCCGAGTTGTACAGTTCTGGAACCTTCAGGTAAATCCACATTCTCTAGGTTCTGTACAGAACTGAGCTTAAAACTGAATTTAATGTATGCCTAAAGAGTTCTAGCTCAAACCAAATAATGTCGTGTGTTCCGAGTGATGATTTCAAGTAGATCCATAGAGAACCTACAATCAAATACACATGAACAAGTAGATCGAGCAAAATGCATAAATATTAATCAAGAACTCAAATGAAAGGGAACAAGAGAGGAGACACAAGATTTGTTTCCTGAAGTTCAGATTCACCACCGTGAATCCTATGTCTCCGTTGAGGAAGCTCCAATGAGTCGGGTGTCTTTCAACCACTTCCCTCTCCAAGCTCGGTCACACTTGAGCTTGGCTTCCACTCTTGATTTCTTCCCTTGCGGAGGCGAAATCGAATCCTTCACAAACTTTTTCGCGGCTCACCACAAGCACGGGAGCTCACCGAGCAACACCTAGCCGGCTGGGAGGCTTCACGTCCAAGAGTAACAAATGCTTCACGAACTTCTTGCCGATGAACTCGAGTGCTCAAAAATGGATTTTAGCTCACTTGCACTCAATCTTTCAATCTCTCAACTCAACTCACTTTTCTTCTCAAGAATATATGTTAGTTGGTCTTATGGATGCAATACATGAAGAAGTCACCGCAGTCGGGATAAAGTTTGGTCGAATTAAAGAAGTCTCAGAAAGATTTGTCTCACCGGATGGTCCAATGCTCTGGGTGTTAAACTCACCATAGCATATTTAACAAAAAAGACCTCACCAGAAGGTCCGGTGATTAGCAAGTGTGCTCACCGGAGCAATTCTTCTAGAGAAGGGTGTCATGCTGTAGAATGAAGGCTAAGTCTCACCGGATATTCCGGTAATCAAAGCATGGCAACACCGGAGTGTTTCTGTCCAGAAGGCATAATGTAACAACCCACCGGATAGTCCAGTGATCAGAGGAAGATACACATCAGAGCATTTCCACCAGAGAAGGTTGTAGCCATGGAAGATCAAACATCAACACGTCGGAACAATGCAAAGAGGCAGAACGAAGTTCAATGCATCGGATAGTCCGGTGATGAAGTGATGTGCACCGAATGCTAACACCGGAACAATTTACACAGAGATGATGTAGTTGGCTCGGATGGCTCAGAATAACTCTCTAGATAGTCCGGTGATAGAGATGAAGTATACACTGGAGTGTCTAGTGTTCACAGAGACTTGAGTGGGGTTCCAACAGCTATTTTGTAAGCGTGTACTCACCGGATGATCCGGTGCTAGTATTATTGTTCTCATCGGATCATCCGGTGTTAACAACTTTTCTGAGCCGTTAGGTTAATGGCTAGTGCACGGGTTTGAGGCTATAAATACCCCTTCACTCAGTCATTTGAAGGTATGACATGTTGCTGGAGTCTAGAGGAAGCTCATACACACTTGAGAAGACATTCAAGCCACCAAAGTGCTTAAAGTGATTATCCACGAGAATTGAGCACAATATTAGTTAGTGATTAGTGCTTATAGCCCTAGATAGAGTGTTGCTACGTGATTGTTACCTAGAGAGTGAATTAATGAGTGATTCAACCTTGTACCAAGTGGTACTCCAACACCTTGGAGTCTTGGTGACTCACTGGCAAGCTTGTTGACCCTCCGACTTGGTGTGGAGCGGCGACAAGACATGTGTATGGGGACGCAGAGACTCTTGCCTTGGTGGCTCAAGCTTCGAATTGATCATGGAGGCAAGGGACTGGAAGAGAGGCTAGTGGTGAGACCTTGCCTATGTGGCTTAGTGGCTCATTCAGGTGGAGGTCTTGTCTTTGTAACTTGGTGGCTCAAGAGCCGTGATCTGGTGCCGACCGGGAGCATATCCTTTGTGGAGCTCCAACATTAACTAGGGGTGGTATTCATGCTATCAATATCACGGGACAAACATCCCTGTGCTGAGTTTGCTCTCTCTATCTTATTTAAGTTTCTACATTTACTTTCTTGCAATTTACATTTGTAGATAGGTTGCAAGCGCTTTGGTCGGTAGAGTAGACATACTAGATAAACCTAGAGCACATTTAGATAGAAATTGATATAGGTTTATCTTGTGTAGTTTTTAGAGTCGAATGGATTCTAAGTGTCCTAATTCACCCTCTCTTAGAACTTCACTGATCCCTTCACTCGGCTGCGACGTGGCTCGGCTCGAGCCCACGCGGTAGGGAGACGGGGTGGGAGAGGGGATCGACTTAGCGCGGGATGGCTAGCTTGGCTGGCCTGGTCTGGCCAGAGCGCGCGGGAGGAGGCCGGGCTCGGCCCACTCGAGAGAGAGGAGAAGAGGGCCAACATAACAAGGCTCTGGCCCAAGCGGGGAAAAGAAACGGCCCGAGGGAGAGAAGGAGAGGGAGAGAGGGGAAAATCGGGCTGGGCTTTGGCTAGGATTCGGCCCGGGAAAGATTAGGATTTAGAAAAGGAGTTTTCTTTTTTTAGTTTTGAACCATTTTCACAAATAACACTTTTAAACGAACGTCTTCTAACGAATTTTGCAAACATTTTTCACACACAAAAACCTAATGTATCTACTGCAACATGAATGCATCAAACATAAATATAACCTATGGAAATTTAAATTTATAAATTAATCTCCTTCTAAATTGAATAAAACCTACAACTCCTATTTAATTCTAACAAAATTTTAAACTATTGCAAAAATTGAGAGTTTAGGGTGTTACATTAAGACGCAGAAAAATTATTGTATGAGCAACATGTGTTACAGGATTGATGTATGTATGATACAATCAAGATAATAGGGAAGAAATTTTCTTAAGCGTTTGCTTGTCATAACTGCTGGATTTTGTGAGAAAGAAATATTCATCACCATTCTCAGTTTGGCATATGAAAACCATTTAAACTTATGTCTTTATAACTAAGTAAGATACAAGTTGAATCGGGATACAAAGTTACATCTATGATCACTAAGTATGTACCCATAGGGAGAACAATTATATCTTGATCTAAATCCATAATTAACATATCACATTCAATGATGGTCATAACTTTTCCATGTTTTAGAGTATGGAAATATATTTCCTCCCAGAAAATTGCATTAATGGTACAGCTTCCCACTAAACTAAATTATTCTTCTATCTGATAATTTGCATTAGTGATAACGTGTTGAAGTAGAGAGAAATCGAGAGGTTGAACTCAGATGAACACAATAGATAGAATAATTCAGTTTCTTGATTCATTGATGTTGTGTTACATATATACATGATCTTCCGATACCTTTTGGGGAGCATCCCTCCCCAAGAAATGGCAGAACAGTAACCGCAACAAGGACCACGTCGCACACCCCTTCGCACCATCTCACACTGGCCTCCACTGTACCAATGGCCACCGTCCCCTCCTTCGCTACGACACCCCATCGCTCAATCTATTTTTCCTATTCCTATGTTTTGATAATCCTAGGTTCTAAAGAGTCCCTCAATCACGCCCTAAATTTCACAGGGTCATCGTAGAAGACATGTTGCATTTGTGCCTCTGCTACCTAGCTAGTAGCTAGAAACATTGAAGCAAGTCTTACACAAATTGTGAATTCACTTCTGACCATTGACGAGATGAGATTTCAGGAATTTTGTGCTACTATATATGGTGGAGCGGTCAATAAGATCATGCATGCATCTCTTGATGGTACACAACTATTTTCCCCTTTTGTATGCAATGGGTGATCATCTCGTCACCTACTTCTCCAGCCATGACTCGAGATTAGGCGCTTTCAAATTGAGACTAAGAGTCACTCTCAACTAGGGGTTAGAAGCAAATTCAACTTCTGGCTCGAGATAAAATATTCTAGCTTAAAAACACTTTTAGTTAGCGATTAAATACCTTCAATTCAAGAAATAGAAATTAGGCACTTTTGACTAGAAGAAATTTAATTTAACTTCCTATCAGGTAGTCCCTAGACTCTTTAGTGGTGCTCACAAAGATCGCAAGCATAGAGTCAAAGTGCGAATCAAGTGTGGTGGCACATATGTTATCCTCATAAAATACTCTAGCTTAAAAACACTTTCAATTAGAGATTAAATGTCTTCAATTAAAGAAATTGAAATTAGGCACTTTTGACTAGAAGAAATTTAATTAAACTTCCTATTAGGTGGTCCCTGGACTTTTCAGTGGTACTCACAAAGATCATAGGCATATAGTCAAAGTGCGAATCAAGTGTGGTGGCACATATGTTATCCTCCAACATTTAGGTCGAGCACGAGATTGGAAAGACAAGCGATTGCGAAGTGTGGAGTGGAATGCTACAAGGAAAAGCATATATGCCATGTGGCATGAGGACATGTACAAAGTTATAGACAATTGTTGTTTGTAACACTCCCATGTCATCTAAAAAAATGCTATAGACAACCTTTACAATTCATAGTCTATTAGCACTGCCCCATAATAAATGCAGTACAAAAGACATTTAGCTTCATATCGCGTCTTACAAACTGTCTCTTTCTCAAGAGACGATATTCTTCTCTCTTATCATTAAGACCCCTCTATATTATTAGAAATACTTTTTTTTGATAATGATAATCAGAAATCCTACGTGGCGACTCTTATAGATAGTTGACATCGTATCTTTTGTAAGTGTCGTGACGCATACACATGCATCAACATAAGCAACCAAAAAACATCCAAGGGCTCTTAGGCTATGAGAGCTTGATCCAAGAACAATGGGAGGGGATATGTCAAGATTAATGGAAGATGGTCGATCGATCATTTCCAAATTGGATTGAAGACCAAATGCATGGCTTAAGAGCTCATGTAGCGTACCAAGATTGGGTTTATGCTAAATAATACCTTTCTTTTTGTTGAGGAAATGCAAAGTTGATTTCCATGGTTTCGGTCAAAATTGCCAATAGGGTTAATCGCATAGAGTAACAATCACTTGTGTAATTGAGAACCAAGTCTTGACTTGGGTGGTTAGTGAAGGTGGTTGTACTCCTATCCACCAGGGATCAAACCCCATGATTTCTCCTTATGTATCTCACTAAGATGGAATTTTCTTTCAGTGGTAGGTAAAGTACCCGTCAACGACGAGGCATCTGTGGTGACTTCGTCAATCTCTAAGCTCTGCATCTCCGGTCTTTGTTAGGCGTCGTGTGAGTATATACGTGCGGTGGTGTGAATGTGTGCGTGCGTCTATGTGTTGTACTGGGGTTTCTAAAAAATAATCACTCATGTAATTAGCATCGTAAGTACAACAGATCACAAACTATCAACAAAACTTTACATGGTATCTAGCTAGAGGGAGGTGCTCGATTGATCGTGTGCACCCAAGAATGTGGTGAATCATGGCCCGACTGATCGGTCAGTGCATGAGGTAGGTGACGGGAGCCCAGTGGCCATGAGCACATACTCCATCGCCTGGTCCACAACCTTGTCGTCCACCCTCGAGGCCCTAGCATCGTCTCCGGTATCGCATCATCGTGCGTCATCACGAAGTCAACCACCGGAAGCATCTTGCACAGAGTGTGACTTCTTTTGTTGTCATGTTAAATAGCTGATGATTGGACACCAGAGACTTGGAGGTGAGTCGATGGAAATGTTGGCCGGTTATATGGGGCGTTGTTGGGTTCTCGAGTTGCTGAGTTGGTGGCCAGTCAAACATGAGCTAGCTATTTGTAGTAGGAGAGGATTTCCTAGATGTCGTGCCGATGTGGGATGGGGAACCCAACCAGGAGTTGGCTTTACTTTGCTGCATCTAGTGACGGATGCAGGGGCGAAGTGTAGGGAGCTCTCCTCTTCTTCTTCCTTCTTCTTCCTCCTCCTCCTACACCTCTTTCTTTCAATGGTATTCTAGCTAGTAAGGAGCATGAGCCCCCTCAGCCAGATCCACCCCTAGCCACATTGATTTGGACAAAGAGAAAACAAGAGTTTCATAAGGGAAAAAGGAAGAAAAACCTCCATCCAGCCATGTGTATCCTTAGATCACTTGGCCCATATACCCTAAGGAATGGGCCTATCTGCCACTTACTGCCTTTCTTGGTTATAGCTATTGCGGCCTATGAAGTGTGATGCAGGTGGGACAGGGCATGTGGGAAAAACAATGGAATGGAATTGGAACATAAGGAATGCTACCGTCATTAGTTGCCACATGCGACTGCGACTCGTGCTAAAACTAAAAGGGAAAACGAAATGAAGGAATCAACACACACTTTAGAACATTATAAAAGGGGGGAAATATTTATCTATCTCAAAGTAATCAAACAGTTTTTCACCATAAAGAATACAACAAAATATGATGATTGCGTATATTTTTCAATTATTGTGACATTAGGTTATAGTTCATCACCAGAAATTCCAATGGCCTCTCTTAAATTTATGTGGGCTCCTTTATGAAATCTGTGCTATTTTAAAATGTTGATGGCTATATCAAAACAATTAACAAAACATATTTGCTCCCTTTTCACTCTCCTGTGAAAACATTTGACATGATCGCTGATTGCACTTCTCACTTTTATAGTCGTGATCTACATTACGCCAAAACCTTGGATCCTCCTCTTCATCGCCCTTGCCCTCACCACCTAGCTCATTCCGGTCTCACATCCTCTTCTTCGCCGCCCCCAACTCGTCTTCACCATTGAAGGTTTGGTCTCTTGGGAGAGAGGGATAATTTTGCTAGCAATGGACACCATTGTCAGAAAAGATGGTGCCAAAGTAATTTCCTTTTGTTTATTTGTTGGATTGTGCTAACGCTTGCACGTGCATGCTATAGAGATATACAATATGCACACCCATATTTAGTAAAGTTTGGTCCGAATGCAATTCTCACTTCCATTTTTGGACAATCTAACATCAAATTTCTAGCACTCAGTTTTTGCAATCTCATTTTACAATGTGGCAAAAATGAAGCAAAAAATTAACAAGAAAACCATGAATTCTCCCCCTGTTCACATCAGGCATGTAAGCAATTGTTTGAAAATTGTAAGCAAATCGAAATGGATTGCAAGCAAAAATAGAACATGTGTAAGCAAACCAGATTGATCTATTCCAAATTTCAAGCAAAAATTAGAACTATATGTTGACTAAACCATGCATAAAAACCATCATCGGTCCTCATGTCCGACATTTATTTTTTCCAATATCGTAAATGCCACCTTTAAGGTTACATCACGGTCAAACGTATATAAAAACAAATGAAACTTAATCTTTTTTTTGTCACTTCGCATCCAGAAACTAGTAGGACAATTATCATAATCTCAGAAGCAAATTTCAATAACTTTATGAGCATTTTATAACATATTTAAAAGCAATACTGTTCAAAATAAAATTTAAGAAAATCACCGTAATATCATTAGCAAATTAATAGAAATTACAGGAAAGTATTTGCATATTTGCAAGCAAAAAGCAAAAAGTAGAAGCAACTTGAGGTAAAATCTATACACATTATAGAACAAAAATAGGGGAAATTTGCTAATTTTTTTGATGGTTTGAAGAAGCAAGAGAGGGTTAGGGTGGGGAGAGGATTATAGGCATTCGTGAGCAAATCACCACATATTTTGAAAGTAAATTTGCAATAACCATCGTCACCTCGGTTACGCTTGACATCGTTACGGTGACCCTAGCTTCTAGTCGCCTCCTTTCCTCTCTCAACCACCTCTAGATGCTCGAGGCGGGCATCACATCCTCCTCGGTCTCTGTCATCCCTGGTCGCCTCCGTATTGCTCTCCATCCTCGTATTCCTGCTCGTCGACATGCGGTTCCTAGCTCAACTCACCGCTCTATCTTCCTCCTCTCATCTCCTCCTTCACGACATCACTCACCTTCCTGCTCGTGTGTGGGTGTGTGAGAGAGATGTGAGGAATGATCAATAGCAAAAGGAAGAAGATGATAAGGATGGGTGAAAAGATGAATGGGTTATGAGTCCCATGTCTAGTTGTTTTACATGTGATGGAGAATACTCAAATTCAGTTTGATTGATGGTGTTTGCTCGACGTAGTAGTAACCATCCTCTTATCATTAGCAAAAGGAAGACGAGGATAAGAATAAGGATAGATGAAAAGATGAATAAGTTATGTTATGTTGTTTTATATGTGATAAAGAATGCTTAGATTCAATTTAATGGATGTTGTTTACTCCCCGTGCTAGTAAATCCTACGATTCTTTGTTTAGTTCATCCGTGCAACTCTGCAAATTTTTTGTAGACTGAAGTGGGCAGCCCCACGTCATGCTAGATTTCACACGTGCCCCACAGCTTCAAACCTCAAACTCCACATCCCAGCCGTCCGTACAACTTCCCCATCGATCCTACGGTTCGAATGGTCGACGGCGGCGCAGGATCGTAGCGCGGAGGGTTTCATCGTTCTAGATATTCTCGGCCACCACTTCCGCCACGGCGCCACCACCCGTATATCACCGCCGCCTCCTCCTCGCCAAAGGGAAAGAGCGGCGAAGGCGGCGTACCAAAGCTGCGGCGCTGCTCGAATCAAGCTTCCAGAAGCTTCCACACTCCCGGCCTCCCCACCGCAGGTACGATCCGATCCCTCCGCCTCCGCGCCCGCGCGCTAGGCTTTCGAGGGTTAGGATTCCATTTTGACGTTTCTGCGGAGGGTTTGGAGCCGCGGGCTTGGGTTTTCGAGGGTTTTAGAACGGGATTCGTTGTGTTTTTGGTGAAAATTTGTGAACGCTGCTGGTTTTGATGCGTGAAATTCGGAGTTTTTGGGTTCGCTTGTTGGGATTTTTGCAATTCGTTGCTTCTCCGAGGCGCCTAACTCGTAGATCTCGCTGCTGTTTGCAGGAGTTGTCTCTGATCTAGATCTAGCCTGTAATTGTTGGGAGCTGAGGGTGTATCGAAGATGAGCGTGGTGGGGTTCGATCTGGGCAATGAGAGCTGCATTGTGGCCGTCGCGCGGCAGCGCGGCATCGACGTGGTTCTCAACGAGGAGTCCAAGCGGGAGACCCCCGCCATCGTCTGCTTCGGGGACAAGCAGCGGTTCATCGGTACAGCCGGCGCCGCGTCATCCACTATGAACCCCAAGAACTCCATCTCCCAGATCAAGCGCCTGCTCGGCCGCAAGTTCTCCGACCCTGAGGTGCAGCGTGATCTGTCCTCCTTCCCGTTCCGTGTGTCTGAGGGCCCTGATGGGTTTCCGCTCGTCCACGCGCGGTATTTGGGCGAGGAGCAAGCCTTCACCCCTACGCAGCTGCTTGCCATGGTGCTGTCCAACTTGAAGGGCATTGCTGAGGGCAACCTGAACGCTGCGGTTGCTGACTGCTGCATTGGTATCCCGGTGTACTTCACTGATCTACAGCGCAGGGCTGTTCTTGATGCTGCCACTATTGCGGGTCTCCGGCCGTTGCGTTTGTTCCATGAGACAACAGCCACGGCGTTGGCATATGGTATTTATAAGACTGATCTCCCGGAGAATGACCAGCTGAACGTCGCTTTTGTTGATGTCGGTCATGCCAGCATGCAGGTCAGCATTGTTGGGTACAAGAAGGGACAGCTCAAGATGCTGTCGCATGCATATGACCGGTCTCTTGGTGGTAGGGACTTTGATGAGGCCCTGTTTAAGCACTTTGCGGCTAAGTTTAAAGAGGAATATAAGATTGATGTGTACCAGAATGCGCGGGCATGCATTAGGTTGCGTGTAGCATGTGAGAAACTTAAGAAGGTCCTGAGCGCCAATCCAGAGGCTCCACTGAACATCGAGTGCTTGATGGATGAGAAGGATGTCCGAGGCTTTATTAAGCGGGATGAGTTTGAACAGATCAGTGCCCCTGTATTGGAACGCGTGAAAGGGCCCTTGGAAAAGGCCTTGGCTGAAGCTGGCTTGACGACAGAAAATGTGCACTTTGTTGAAGTTGTCGGATCTGGTTCTCGTGTTCCTGCCGTAATCAAGATAATCACTGAATTTTTCGGAAAGGAACCTAGGAGGACTATGAATGCTAGTGAGTGTGTGGCGAGAGGATGTGCTCTTCAGTGTGCTATTCTCAGCCCCACTTTCAAAGTGCGGGAATTCCAGGTATCGAGTCACTGTCTTTTACGTCTTAATTCCTTTTTTGCCTCGTAAATTACAGAATGCTGTTGTTTATGCTATATATGGGTTGCAAAAGGTAGCTGTGGACCAACTGAACATAAAGGCGTAGCTGTGGACTTCAATATTTCAGATGTATTGATGCCATCCTATTTATCTGAAATGTGATAATAAAGGAGCCACTAGAACTGCTAATCTAAGAAGTAGAGGAAGTCAAACTATTTTCTTTTGTTAGAGGCTTGGATACCTTCATCTGTTTTGATGACATCTTCATCTTTAAATCTATATAATTATTGTGCATTTAGTTTTATAATGTAGGTGATTTTAGTTGATTGCTGCATTTTGCATGTCGTTTTTGTAGAACAGGTGATTTTAATGTCTCTAATTTTGGTGTACTCTTGTGATGTTCTCATTCTGTTGTTTTCACCAGTACTGTTCAGCACATATTGTTTGTGTTATCACTAAGAATGATCGGTGACTTATCTGTTTTGAAGGTTATGTTCTTATGTAGTTTCATATTTTATTATAACTGCTTGATTCTTATATAACTGTTATATTCTTATGAATATGATAATATTGAATTTCTTTCGACTGATTATATGGTATTTATTCTTGTTACCTTTTTGCCGCTAGTATAACAGTGCTTGTTTTTTGCAGGTTAATGATGGGTTTCCTTTCTCAATTGCTTTGTCATGGAAGCCAGATGCTCAGAACAATGAAGTGCAACAAACAGTTGTATTCCCAAAGGGGAATGGCATCCCCAGCATCAAAGCTCTGACTTTTTATAGAGCCAATACATTCGCAGTTGATGTTCTGAATGTTGACACTGATGACATACTAATTCCACCAAAAATTAGCACTTACACGGTAAGCAACACCTTAAACAGTCCGTATGCTATTCAATAAGCTTGCATGGTGATACCGGTCCTGTGTATAATTCAGTTTGGCCCCTAATCAGTTTTATGTTTCTAATTCACTATCATGTGCCCAACTGTATGCAGATTGGTCCTTTCCAATCCAGCAAAGGTGAAAAAGCGAAACTGAAACTGAAAGTCCGTCTCAACATACATGGGGTAGTCTCAGTTGAATCTGCAACGGTAACTTGATGGTGCATCCTTTTGTCATCCTCTGAGATAGCATGCAATACCATTTTTATATTGTTGGTTCGCTGTGCTTCTTTTGTATGCAGATGCTGGAGGAAGAGGAAGTGGAAGTTCCGGTATCAGCTACTAATGAGGCTCAGAAGGATGCTATTAAGATGGAAACAGATGATGCACCAAATGACCCTGCTTCTGGAACTGACGTGAATATGAAAGAGTCTAAAGGTGCTCCAGACACTACTGTGGGTGCTGAAAATGGAGCACCAGCTTCTGAGGAAAAATCTGTTCCAATGGATACGGATGCTAAGGTATGGTTTACTGTTTACAATGTTTGGGATTAGTACATATAGATGGTAGCTTAGTTTGTTTGCATAATTTATTATAGAACTACTGATCCCTGTTGCCTTAAGCTTAGATTTCATCACTGGCTGTGTTTTCAACATCGAAGTACTTTACCAACCATTTGATAATAACCTTTTTTTATATTTAGTTCAATAATTATTCTCGGTGTTGATTCATAATTTTTTCAAGTTATATTAAAAAGTTTTTATATTGAATTTAATCTATTTGGGTATAGCAATAGAATCATTGAGCTCATGCAAGTTATGTGAAAATATTCCTATTCAATTTATGCATGTTATAATTGTGTGAATTTGGAATTGTGTGAATTTGGTCTCTAAGAGTGTGAGGCTAATACCTTTTGAATTGATTTGTTTGTTTTAGGTTGAGCCAACAAAAAAGAAAGTTAAGAAAATTAATGTTCCAATCTCTGAATTGGTCTATGGTGCCTTGGCGGCTGCTGAGTTGGATAAAGCTGTAGAGAAAGAGTACGAGATGGCCCTTCAGGACAGGGTAATGGAAGAAACCAAGGAGAAGAAGAATGCTGTGGAGGCTTATGTTTATGATATGCGTAACAAGGTATGTTGAGTATGTCCCAATGTTCTCCTATGGACTTGTGAAGTAGGACCTGATTTTGTTTTCTCCTATTTAGCTCTATGACAAGTACAGTGATTTTGTCACGCCTGAGGACAAGGAAGGTTTGATTGCTAAGCTTCAGGAGGTTGAAGATTGGCTGTACGAAGATGGTGAGGATGAGACCAAGGGAGTCTATATTGCTAAACTGG
This sequence comes from Phragmites australis, assembly GCF_958298935.1. NCBI lineage: Eukaryota > Viridiplantae > Streptophyta > Magnoliopsida > Poales > Poaceae > Phragmites > Phragmites australis. The sequence continues at coordinate 6,640,122 of NC_084929.1, forward strand.
AGGAGCTTAAAAAGGTATGCCTTCTATAGCAACTCTATTTGTACTGCATGTAATTTATTGGTAGTTTGGTACAATGGTTTTGGATGTTTAAGGTTTTAGATGATGGAAGGGTTTTTTTTTTTTTTTTTTTTCATATGTAGGTTGGTGATCCTATTGAGGTACGCTCTAAAGAGTGGGAGATTAGAGGTTCTGCTGTCGACCAACTGGTATACTGCATCAACAGCTTCAGAGAAGCTGCATTGTCCAATGATCAAAAGTTTGAACACATCGACATATCAGAGAAATACGAGGTATTGCACTAACACTAAGGATGGAGTGTGATTGAGTTTTCATCGTTTTAATGTTTCAAAGATAAATTAATATTTTCTTCACAGCACTGTGCTACGTAATATTTGAGAAGTACTTGCCATTGGCTTGCATTTTCTGATATAACTCTTCAATTCCATCTCACTGAAGTGTGTGGTTGTTTCTTCTTTTAAACTAGGCGGCAGTTGCAAACTTGCAATGCTACTGTGGTAGAAGAAATAGGTTATACTGTCGTCAGTTGCTAATCCATTTTGTTTTACAGGTCATTAATGAGTGTTCCGAAGCAGAGACTTGGCTAGTAGAGAAAAAACAGCAGCAGGATGCTCTACCAAAGCATGCTAATCCCGTCCTCCTTGCTGCTGACCTAAAGAAGAAAGCTGAAACACTTGACAGGTTAGTGTATGCCCTTTTTCCCTTTCTGAGATTGGTCTACCCTAATGCTACCTGCGCATGTTAGGCTGATCTTGTTACTGAGAAGACTGTTCCTTCAACCTTGCTTTACAGGTTCTGCAAACCGATCATGACCAAACCTAAGCCAGCTCCGAAACCACAGACTCCACCTCCCGCCGAAACCCCAGCACCTGAGCCTCAAACACCTGAGCAGGAGCAATCAGACGGTGCCAACACAGCCGGTGAGCCAGCCAGCGAGGGAGCTGCCCAGGAGCCTGCGGCCGAGCAGATGGACACAGACAAACCTGATGGAGCCGCAGATCCCTCTGTTTAGCTTTGTCACCGTCGATCAAACGAGCTTTTATCTTTGCGTGATCGGCCTTATTTTCCTGTTGTTATGGTCGGTGGGAAAGGAACTAGGAGAGATGGTCTTTTACCGCATTTCTCTGAGGAATGTGTATTGGGACGTTATTTTGCGTGTCTTGTTTTGACAAGGTGGTGGTTGGATGGACGATGAAGGATAGGGGCAGCAGGGCACCCTTTCTCAGGTTTTGGTGGCCCACGCATCCTTCAATTCCGAATTTTTCTTGTTTTCCTATTGTAAAAGGCTACTTCAATTTCTTGCTAGAAGATTATTCTATCAACGTTTCTGCACATTCCAAGTAATGCGCTCGATAGACTGCTTGAAGTTCTTGCTGGAAGCCATGCATCAGCAGTTCCGGAGATCCAATGTAATGCGGCCATTGTTTGGTCATATAGTTGCAGATGAATTGTGAGCGATGAGCTGAGCAACATTCTGCGGTCTGGTAGCGAAGCGCGAGCTGTGTCCGTGCTTGATGATCATGGGCCTATTCGTGATAAATGCAGAAACATCTGGCTTTCCGGGCGGACCTTGGGCTGACGGTGCTCCTGCAAATTCTTATAATTATCACTAAATTATAATCGAAATGGCAGTATGAAGCACCAGTGGCCTAGTGGTAGAAAAGTACCCTGCCACGGTACAGACCCGGGTTGGATTCCCGGCTGGTGCATACATTTTATTCTTCTTGTTTCCTCTGCTTTCTCCTTTCTTCCTTTTAACGCTAAGCTATGATGAGAGATAATAGAAACCTTGAGCGATCGGACCATTCCTTCTTTCTTTGTTTCCTCTTCACCTTGCAGATCGGAGCGGAGCACGAAGCAGAGTCGTGCAAACGCAAGCCACTTAGCCACGCGGCACTCGCTTTTGCGTCTCCGGCTTCGATCACAGGCTTGGCATGAAGCATGTCCTGGCCTTCCTCCGCACCCTGGCGTCCCACCCTTCTCCGTCTTGATCTGATCATGCATTGCTCTCTGAGCAAATATCTCTTCATCTCTGAATTTTTTTTTGGCGAGTGTTGGAGATCATCCCCTGCCGTCACCATACCTGAGGCCAACTGCGAAGTTAGTTGGAGTTGGAGTCGCTACGACGCAACCGCTGTGTCGGCGGAATCATCCACAACCGGTCCGATAGATGCGAAGATTGGTCTGCCCCGACTGCCGGGCAAAGCTACAGTTCGCGCTCCAGGCCTTTGACAGGAGGTGGCGAAGACAGGGCCAAGCCTTCGCCTGATGGAGGCGAAGACAGGACCAGGCCTTTGCCTGGAGGTGGTGACGACAGGGCCAGGCCTTCGCCTGGTGGTGGCGAAGACAGGATCAGGGCTTCGCTTGGAGATGGTAAAGGCAGCTTGTCGGAAGGCTGGACGTAGAGGGCTTCGACACCCTTCGGTTGAGAAATAGCTGGATAGTGGGCCCAACTGTCATGGGTACTGTTGTGATTATGGGACCATGCTTAATTGTACCATATTGCCCCCGGATATTCCAGGAATGTAGCAGGTTAGGGGTTAATAAGTGTAAACCGGGTCCGTGATTGCGGGGGTATGGGCTATAAATAGAGCCACAGTGTAAACGTGAACAGGATTCCAAGACTGTTCATTTTCCAGTACACGTCACATAAAGAGCCTTCGCCAGTTCTACCCCCGAAGGCCCATCTTGTCTGGGACTTCGATCCCAACAGTTGGCGCCGACCGTGGGGTCGAACCCACGAAGGCATGCCACCGAAAAAGAAAGCGAAGCCACTTGGAGGAGTGGAGGCGCTGCTAGAACTAACAGCCACAGTTGGACCTTCAGCCGATCGAACCGCTCCGGTGGTACCAGAATCAGGAAATGCCTTAACCGGAGGGGGGGGGGGGGCGCTTCGGCCGCACAACACCAGAATTGCGAAGTTGACACAGCGCAACAACAAACTGCTGATGGCCGACATGACGATACACTGCGAATGGACGCGGAGCAAATGCCGATCATGGAGCTGATAGATCGCATTCGCTTCGATGTTCCGGAAAAACAAGGCGACAGAGGGCAAAGCGAAGAATGGGAGGACCTAGACGACTTCGCCGAGCTGGAACATGATGAAGAAACAAACGAAGAACGAAATGCTAGGTTAGAAGCTGAGGAGTTGGAAAGACAGATTGCGCACAAAAAGCGCATGTTGGACGGCCTAGCAGCAACCCGAAAAGCTGCGGAGTACCGCCGTAGGGCGGAGGAAGCAAAAAAGACGTTGGAGAGGCTCCAAGAGGAAATCGATATACTTCAAACAGAAGGCATCTCTCGCCGACCAACGCCACCAAGAGATTACATACGGGCTTCGCAAGAAGTTCGGCGAAGATCTTCCACAGGAGACCCTGAATCACCCCTGGCAATGGACCTACAAAATCAGCCATGGTCGATAGGATTCAAGATGCCCAGGGTGGTCATGTTCGATGGAGAGTCGGATCCGAAAGAATTTGTCATGAGCTTTGAGGCAGCCGTGGAGTCAGCTGGAGGTGACGGTGTAACTTTGGCGAAGGCCTTTGTTTTGGCAATCAAGGGAATAGCAAGGTCGTGGTACTCCGCCCTGCCCCCGGGGTCCATACATTCTTGGGAGCAGCTGCGAGCTGCCCTGTACAGCAACTTCCAAGGAAACCGAGCAGACAACATTACCGCAACTGACCTCTTCGCCCTAAAGCAACAACCGACAGAAACTTTGCAAAGCTACATGCGCCGATTCGTTCACATACGATGTCAGGCGAAGGGATTGAGCGAAGATACCATCATCGATGCTGCAATTCAGGGAATCAGAGGGGGCCTTTTGGCAGCAAAGCTCACTAGAAAAAGACCCGCAAGCGTTCAAGAGCTATTGAACAAGATGGAAGAATACTCAAGGTCTGAATTAGATCATCTACGAAGGAAAAATGAGTTTACTGCCTCAAGAGCAAAACATGCACCAAATAGGGAGACAGTTCCGAGCAATCCGAGAGATAGACCCCAGCGACCAAGAAAACCCAAAGGTCCGGATTATCCACGGCAAAAACAAATCAACCAGATCAACCCTGGCCCGCCCGAAGCATTCCAAAGTTCGTGCGAAGCTTACAGTTTATCCAATAGAGGGGGCCGGACGGGCAGGGGAAGAGGCCGCAGAGGTAGAGGAGGTCGACTTTCGCATGACCCGACAACGTTTTACTGTGAACTGCACGGTGAAGGAGCAGGCCACCGGACTAAACATTGTCCACAAGTCGTGGCCATGAGGCAAAGTTTAGCGAAGCCGACAGCAGATAACGAACGAGCGGTTCACCACACAACAGGCTTCGCAAGAGACGAAGGTTGGCAGAACCACAATCAAAGCATGATGTTTCCAAACCAATGGAATCAAGTTCCAGCACCACAATTCGCACCCGCACCACCAATCCAATTTGATCAAAACAGACAACTGAACATTCGGGGTGATTTGCCCCCGCCTCCGCCAAGGCCAGCAATCGAGCCACCACCAGAAAGTAGCAAATCAGTCAATACCTTGAGCAATGGGTACAATGTGGTGCTGGCTATCTTAGGGGGGTCCAACCAGCAAACAGAATCCAAAAGACAGCGAAAAGAATACGTACGAAGGGTTAACCACGTCGGAGTAGGACCAACATACGTCAATTCAAGATGGTCTAACATTCCCATTACATTCTCGCAAGAGGACATGAGGGTATTAGATTATCCGCACACAGATGCCCTAGTCATTACTGCGAACATTTCGGGAAGCGAAGTACACATGATATTGATCGATGGAGGAAGTTCTGCAGACATTATCTTCGCCGATGCCTTCGATAAGATGGGGCTACGAAGGGATGACCTGAAACAAGCTGGGTCGCTGTTGCTGGGCTTCGGCGGAAGCGCAATCAACGCCTTGGGGAAATTAACAATCCCAGTGTCATTCAGCGAATAGACAAATTTCCGCACAGAGGAAATCACCTTCGACATGGTAGATATTAATTACCCATACAATGCGATATTTGGGAGGGGGTTCCTCAGTAAATTCGGAGCAATCCCGCACCACGCTTATTTGTGCATGAAGATGCCTGGCCCAGAAGGAGTCATAAAGATCCTGGGAGATCAGCGAGTTGCTAGGCGAATCGAAGTAGGCATAGCCCTAGGGAGAAGAAATGTCCACAACATCGAAGACCCTTCGACGGGGGCCGAAGCAGGGCAAAGAAGGAACATCGTAGAGAAATGCACGAAGGCTGCACCAGAAGGACCTACCAGAGTAGTACCGCTGAATCATGAAGAAGATAAGAAGATTACGATAGGGGCAGAAGCCCCAGAAGAATATCAGCAACAACTTGTCATATTCCTTCGCACAAACAGCGACTTATTCGCATGGTCCCCTAGGGACCTGCAAGGAGTAAGTCGAAGCATCATTCAACACAAGTTAAATGTGGACCCCAGAGCGAAGCCAAGGAAACAAAAGCTTAGAAAGGCTTCGGGGGAAAGGGAGGAAGCAGCAAAAGTCGAAGTAGAAAAATTGCTTGATGCCGGAGTAATACGCGAAGTTATACACTCGGAATGGCTAGCCAACCCAGTATTAGTAAGAAAAAGCAATGGAAAATGGAGAATGTGCATCGATTTCACAGACTTAAACAGAGCCTGCCCAAAAGATGACTTTCCGTTACCTAGAATTGACCAGCTTATAGACTCCGCAGCCGGGTGCGAGATGTTAAGTTTCCTCGATGCCTATGCTGGTTACCATCAAATATGGATGGCAAAGGAAGACGAGGAAAAAACAAGTTTCAAAACCTCCTTCGGAACATACTGTTTCGTGAGAATGCCCTTTGGACTCCGCAATGCTGGAGCAACCTTTACAAGATTGGTGCAAGCTACGTTAAAGTCGCAGTTGGGACGAAATGTATTGGCCTATGTTGATGACATAGTAGTAAAAAGTACCAGGAAAAGCCAACACATCGAAGACCTACGGGAAACATTCGATAATCTGTGAAGTGCAGGTTTAAAATTAAACCCGGAGAAATGCGTCTTCGGGGTGCAATCAGGAAGACTTCTAGGGTTTCTAGTGTTGAAGAGAGGAATCAAAGCGGACCCTCAGAAGATACAGGCGCTCTTGGATATGAAACCGCCACATAACAGAAAGCAAGCCCAACGCTTGACAGGAAGACTAGCAGCATTGAACAGGTTCATCGCAAGGTCCGCCGAGCGAAGTCTACCACTCTTCAAGGTGTTAAGGAGTTATGAACCTTTCCAATGGGGTGCCGATCAGCAGGCTTCCTTCGATGAATTAAAAGTATACTTGATGAAGCTTACAGCATTAACCAGCCCGGATCCGGGCGCAGATTTACTGTTATACATAGCAGCTTCGCCATCAGCAGTCAGCGCTGTTCTCGTGCAGGAAAAAATCGAAGATACCAGACTGCTGCAAGCACCGGTCTATTACGTATCCGAAGTACTAGCAGGACAGAAAAAGTCATACACCGAGCTGGAAAAAGTGGCGTAAGCACTTGTAATGGCATCCCGCAAGCTTCGCCACTATTTTACTTCTCACAAGATCATAGTGCCAACTTCCCTACCCCTTCGAGACATGTTTGAAAACAAAGAGGCCATCGGAAGAATAGCGAAGTGGGCGACAGAGATAGCTCCTTTCATGATTGTCTTCGCAGCACAAACATCATTAAAATCACAAGCATTGGCGGATTTTGTGGCAGAATGGACACCTTCAACTGAACCTTCGGATGACGAAATAGCAGAACCAACCTGGACAGCATACTGTGATGGAGCTTGGGGAGCGGCAGGAGCAGGAGTCTCGGCGGTAATATTTTCACCGTCGGGGGTGAAGCTGCGATACGCTGCAAGGTTGGAGTTCCGATCCACAAACAATACGGCGGAATACGAAGCTATACTTCTGGCACTTCGCAAGGCGAAGGCTTTGGGAGTTCGAAGAATACTTGTCAAAATAGACTCGAAGGTTGTAGCAAGCCAGATTGAAAAAACATTCCAGGCAAAGGAACCAGAACTTGTCAAGTACAGGTCAGCAGTGCGAAAGATATGGAAAAGTACTTCGTCGGATTCACGGTGAAGAGTGTATCAAGAAATGATAACAACGAAGCGGATGAGCTAGCGAAAGCAGCTTCACAAAACATGCCCATGCCTCCAGATGTCTTCTATCAGAAACTAAGTAAACCGGCCTGCGATGACAAATCCAACCAGACACAAATAGTCGCATCGGTTGAAAGCGAAGACTGGCGTTTCCCGATAATGGCATATCTGCAGGGTCAAAGCAGTATCGAAGATCACGTCGAAGAAAAGCGCATGGCTCAAAGAGTAAGAAATTACAAAATTATAGACGAAGATCTGTACAAAGTAGGTGTTTGCGCACCATTTTTACGATGCATATCTCAGAAAGAAGGTCAACAACTGTTAAGAGAAATTCACAGCGGGCTGTGCGGTTCACATATCGGAACAAGGGCTTTGGTAGGAAAAGCATACAGGCAGGGCTTCTATTGGCCAACGGCTGTAAGTGATGCAGACCAACTAGTACGAAGTTACCAACAGTGCCAATTTTGGGCGAAGGGATCAAATAGATCGACAACGAAGATACAACTCATTCCGCCGATCTGGCCATTACGGCGATGGGGAATCGATATTGTCGGATAACTGCCGCCATCCCCAGGAAATTTGCGCTACGCCATGGTGGCGGTAGAGTACTTCTCAAAGTGGGTAGAAGCAATGCCACTCGTAAGCATAACATCAAAAAATATACAAAAATTCCTATGGCAGAACATCGTGTGCCGCTTCGGGGTTCCGAGCGAAGTAATTGTGGACAACGCTACTCAGTTCGATAGCGCTGGATTTAAAGAATTCTGTAATAGCCTGGGCATAAAGTTAATGTTTGCATCAGTCTACCACCCGCAATCCAATGGCGCAGTTGAGAGAGCAAATGGTATCATCTTCGCAGGAGTCGCGAAGCGTCTTCAAGGATTGTCGAAAGGAAAGTGGGTCGAAGAACTACCCAAGGTGTTATGGTCATTAAGAACAACGGTCGCAAGACCAACAGGCTACACGCCGTTCCGCCTACTATTTGGCGAAGAGGCCATGACCCCCGAAGAATTGAAAGCTAAATCATTCAGGGTCGGGAATGATACAGAGCAAAGTGATGAACTTTCGTCAAAAGATGCCCTCGAAGAAGTAAGATTGCAAGCCGCCAAAAACCTGGCTACTTACCAAGAAGAGACAAGAAAATGGAGAGACAAGACCGTATCTGAAAATGCCTTCGCACCAGGAGATTTGGTATTGCGAAGATTTGGTACAGCAACATCGTTTGGCAAGCTTCATAGCAAATGGGATGGCCCCTTCATAGTTAAAAGATCCTTGAGACCCGGTTCGTACCATCTGGCGAATATGGAAGGTGAAGAGCTTCCACACACCTGGAACGCAGACAACCTTCGCAAGTTCTATGCTTGAGAATCGGCAACATAAGTCCGAGACTCCAATGTATTTTTTATTTTTTATTTTTTGTTGTTTCTAATTTCCGTAAAAGTCCTTGTAATTATCATGTAAGGGTACTGCACTCTTTTCCTCACAGGGGGACCCCTTCGCTAGGGGGTGAGGTTTTTAACGAGGCAGAAACCCATATGAACAAAGATAGTAGCCCCCAAAAATATTTCTTGTCTCGAGTAGCACTACCTTTCGTCGAAGTGCGTCACCTTAGAAGATTGGCGCACCAATCGACGACCATAACAAGGTGCAAAGTGTAGGCAGGAAAGCATACACTTACGACCTTCGCGGGATTATAAAAATCGCCAAGCCAAATGAAAGGCAGTGAGCTCCGATAAAAGTCGGGGGCTAAGAGTGCCTGCCCCCGCAACGAAGGAAAAAACAAACCTTCGCTCAAACGAAGTATCGCCAAGCCAAATGAAAGGCAGTGAGCTTCGCCAAAAGTCAGGGGCTAAGAGAGTCTGCCCCCGCACCGAAGGAAAAAACAAACCTTCGCTCAAACGAAGTATCGCCAAGCCAAATGAAAGGCAGCGAGCTTCGCCAAAAGTCGGGGGCTAAGAGAGCCTGCCCCCACACCGAAGGAAAAAATAAACCTTCGCTCAAACAAAGTATCGCCAAGCCAAATGAAAGGCAGCGAGCTTCGCCAAAAGTCGGGGGCTAAGAAAGCCTGCCCCCGCAACGAAGGAAAAAACAAACCTTCGCTCAAACGAAGTATCGTCAAGGCGATCAATGGAAAGCGAACTTCGACGGAACTCGGGGGCTGAGAGTGCTTGCCCCCGCACCGAAGGAATAAACAAACCTTCGACGAAATTTTCCTAATCCAACCAAAAGACATAGCACTTTGTCAAGTACAGGGGGCTAGAACTGCATACATAAATATCAACGGTGAAAACAAGTAGAAGCCGGAAAACTTCAAAAACTAAGAATCAGACATTGATCCACCCAAAATAGGCCGAAGTTACCTGCGAGTAAAAGTCGGGGGGGGGGGGGGGGGACGACGCTTTGCACGAGTAACACTAATTAAGATAAGGTTACCAACCCAATGGAATCGCAGGAAACTGCGGCAAAAATTGGGGGATGGTTTTCGTCTAGAAAGTCAACCCGGAGAATTCAACTTATGACCCGGGAGAATTGAGCAGGAAAAAACATACTCCGCGCGACGTGCGAAGAGAGTGTAAAAAAAACAGCAAGTCACAACACAAACCAGGTTTATTTCGCATCTAAATCAACCTTTGGATGAACAAAATCCTTATACAAGAGACTAAAATAAAATTGATACTCGATGCCTTCGCTGGCATGGAAACGCGATGATGGGGCCGAAGTGGCCCCAACTTGATTACAACACATCGGCATGGAAGATCTGTCTTTACTACTACTTCGCCTAGCTACTTGCGAAGAGGGACCACGCCGATAACACAATTGGGGTCTCCGGGAAAATGGCTTGTCGTCTTGCGGTTCAATTTTCGGTTCAACGAGCACCGATGCACCGTCAATATCCCCTCTCGCCGCGCGGCGAAGATTTCGTTCAGCTCGCCGATTAACTATCGTCGAAGGACAAACAGATTTCCAAAACGCCTTCGTCCTAGCATTCATATCGTCGTACGATCTACACTTCACGTGCCAATAACGTTCCAAGTTGATATCAGCATGGCGACGGTGAAATGATTCCCAGCAGGACCAGGAGACATAAAAATTATCCCTCATCATAGTCAAAGGAACAGCTTCTTCGGCTACCTACGCAGTGTCCGAAGCAAGGACCTGCGCAGGGAGCGCAAAAAGGTCAATATCACTTCGACATTAATACATAATGTATTACACAGCCACTGTATCACATTTTAAATGACAAAACCAAAATATAACAACGACCCTTCGCGCCAATTCATCCCACCTTCCCAGTATCTTCGGCCGCCATATTAGTCGGTTTCGACGAAGTGTCCTCCCTCGCCTTAGCCTATAAATTTCAACAATAAACACATTATTGCCACATAATAACAACTTTCATCACCTTCGACAAGAAAAAAACGCAAGTTTGGAATCTGTACCCTTTGACGATTCACTTCGGCCTCTCGAAGAGCTAGCTCGCGTCCATGCTTACACCAATAATTAGTGGTGAATGAACGGGCGGTGCTCTTCGATGACTTGGTAACAGCCGAAGTTGACAGATCTGAAGGATACTGGAAGGAGGGTCGTTGAAGGGCAGTATGATGGTCGCAACCCGTCATCTCCACAGACTGCATGAGACTCCGGGCGGCGACCATGGCGCAGAAATCGCCGTATAGCTGAGTGGCTGGAAGCAGGCTGCTGCTGGTCTCGTGGATCCAACCAATAAGTCCACCCAGTCCGACGAGTTCAACTGATGGAGGAGTTGCCGAGGTGCCTATACCTTCAAATGTATGGCTGATTGCTTCGCAGGCGGCTACCGCCTTTGGCTCAAGCTCCCCAATGACATTAAGCGCATCTTCGTTATAAGCCTTCGCTTTGCTCAGTTCAATCTGCAACCGCTCCGCTCTTTCTCTCTGCGATGCGCACTCTGATTGCAACTCGTAAACTTGCGCTTCAGAGGATTGCAAATTCTGACGAAGACAATTCACTTCGCCGTCAGCAATGTCCTTCGCCGCACACAGGGCTTCAAGCTCCGCTTCGAGCCTCTCCGATCGCAATTCTGCATCCTTCGCCCGCCGTGACAACTCGCGCTTCTGGCTCTCAGCTTTCTCCGCCCGTTTTTGTAGCAGTTCAATCTGGCCCTCAGCGCTTCGGGCACGGGCTTCAGACTTTTTTGCTTGTTTGCGCTTGTAGCATCTAGGCCCCTAGGAAAAAGGTAAGGGTTTCGGTGATTAATGACAACCATATCATTGTGACTAACATTTTAGCTTTTAAGAAACAAAGAAAGACTTAATTGTCAATGGTGACTTTACACTCTTGCCCATTAAAAGAGTTATGTGATAATCAAAGGACCGGAACGTGAAGGATAAGGATCTTCTAGATCTAAGTGTCACAAGGAGATGAAGGACACTTAGAGTAGTATAGGTTCTTTTTATTCTTAGTCTTTTGACCGTACTATAAAGAGGGGCTAAGAGTTGTAGCTTGACTTAGGAGAGTCTAGACATAGTCGATGCACACTTGTGACTTTCCATTACTAAGTTAACCTCAGAAAATCATTGGTTCCGAATTTCGAAGGTAGAACTCAAAATTGCTCTGAAATAGATAAAGTCAGCAAAATTTCAGTTCACCGGATGATCCTCTGATGTCAGAGTGAGTTCGCCGGAGTAAATTCCTAAGAGTTCTGACTTGAAAAATTGTTGAAGACCACACCGGATAGTCCGGCGTTCGATAGGTGAAATCACCGGATAAATAGAAAGCCTTGAAGTCCAGAACAATTTCTATACACCGGATAGTCCGGCGTATCAAAGATGATCACAGGATGAATTTTTACAGAGAGGTTGTAAACTATCATCTGGCCCATTTTAATGCACTGGATGATCCGCTGTAGACCAGGATTAATCACCGAAGTTTTAACGGCTAATGGAACAGTTAACGGCTATTTTGTCAGAATTATTAGCATCGAATATTCCGGTGTGAAGCGTGTTATTCACACCAGACCTTCCGGCGTTAAGAAAAATTCTGGGTTGTTAGGCAATGGCTAATTTTCGATCCATAGCCTATAAATACCCAACCATTTGGACCTCTCTGGTGCTCTTGCGACCCTGTAGCAGCTCATACACTTGGTGTGTCATTTAGAAGCAAGAGAGAGAGCACTTGTGTCCATTCTAAGTTCTTAATTGAGGATTAAGGACTTCTTTGAGTGCTTGAAGAGTAACAAGTGTGCATCTAGCTGTTGTCTAGGCTTGGTCTTTGTCAAGTGAAGCTTGAGGCTTGTTACTTTTGGTGGTTGGCAACACCTAGACAGTCTTGGTGATCGGAGGATTTCTCGGTGAGCTCTTGGAGGAATTGTGGGAGCCCCGGAAAAAGAGGATGTACTTGGTTTGATACCCGCCAATCTGGAGATGGAGAAGGGGTAATCAAGAGGGAGCACTTGAGCCTTGGTGACTCAAGGGGGAGCGACATCCTTAGTGGATGCTCCAATGAGGACTAGGGGGAAGTGCCAATTTCTCGAAACCTCGGGAAAAAATCGGTGTTGTCTTCTCCAACTCTTTACTTTCTTGCATCTTATTTTGAGCTTTATTATTATTGCAAGTTCTTCTTAGGAATTATCTTTCTTAGTTAATTCTTGCTTGGTTAGCTATCTTGTGCTAGTTCAAATTCCTTATTTGCGTTTCTTTTAAATTTTATTTGGTCAAGCGGTAGTTAATTAAATTTTTTTAATATCCCAATTCACCCCCCTCTTGGGCTATTCGATCCTTTTAATTGGTATCAGAGCCACGTTCTCTTGATAGGCTTAAAATCCTTGAGAAATGGCCCCGGGGAGCGGAAGTAGCGTGCCAAGGTTCGAGAGAAAGAACTTTGCGTATTGGAAAGTTCGCATGGCGAGCTATCTTGAGGCTATTTCCCCCGAGTGTTGGCAAGCAACTTCCGTTGGGTTTGAACAACCTTTTACCGAACAAGAAGTTAGGTGGAATGCTAAGGCTAAGAATGCTATATTTGAGGGAATTAGTGAAGAAGTTTTCTCTAGAGTTAGAAGTAAGGAATTCGCTCATGACATTTGGGTCGCTCTTTGTGAAATTTATGAGGGATCTAGGAGAATTCGTGAAGAAAGATATCATGTGCTTATGAATGCTCTAAATCAATTCAAGATGTTTCCAAATGAATTATGCAATGACATGTATTCTCGTATGAACATGCTTGTGGAAGAAATCAATTCTCTTGAACTCACTCAATTGTCCGATGGAGATGTTATTCGTAGGATCTTGATGGTACTTCCCAAGCCACAATACAATATTGTTATCTCTCTTCTTCATGAAAGAGACATCAATGACATGACCATCACCGATGCCATTGGAAAGATATGTGCGCATGAGATGTTCCTGTTTGGAGATCATGAGTCTTCATCCAAGAAAAACCTTGCTCTCAAAGCAAAGATGGTCGACAACTAGAAGAAGAATATCAAGCTTCCGTCATCATCAAGTGAAAGTGATGAAGATGACGATAATGATGAAGATGATGATGATGACTCCGACACCGAGTTTGCTCTTCTCATAAGAACCACAAGGATGATCTCTAAGTTTCAAAAGAAGGGCTACAACTATGATCCCAAGAAGAACAAATTTCGTCCGAAGAAATGACAAGTTCAGTGGTGGAGACAAGAAGAAGTGCTACAATTGTGGTAATCTTGGTCACATATCATATGATTGCCCTCATCATGACAAGAGAAACAAGAACAAGTCCAAGAAACTTGATGCAAGTGAGGATGAGGACAAGTACAAGAACAAGGATCAAGATAAGAAGAAGAAGAAGCTCTTTAACAAGAGAGGTGGAGGACGTAAGGCCTACATTGTTGGTGAATGGGTCTCCGGTGAGAGCTCAAGTGACGACTCAAGTGATAATGATGACAACAACTTCGCGGATCTTGCAATCGTCAATGATGATCCACCTCTACCTCCACCACCTATGTGCCTCATGGCAAAAGGTAACAACAAGGTGAGTAGTGAGGAAGATGATAGTAGTGATGATAATGGTCTTTCTCCTAATGATCTATCTAAGCTAATGAATGACTATGCTACTATCATCAAGAGGCAAAAGGCTAAAATCAAGTTGCTTGAAAATGCTAACTCCATGCTTAGTTCTAAACATGATGAGTTGCTCACTAAACACAATAATTTGCTTGGAAAATATGATGAAGTAGTTGAATCCAACAAGTCTCTCAAAGCAAGTAACTATAAGCTAAAACTTGAGCATGATGGCCTAATATACAAACACCAAGAACTTGAGTATGCCTATGATGCCATTGATCGTAGCTTGGATGAATTGGTTGATAATGATGTAGTTAAGGTCAATGCATCTACCTCTTGTGATGATCTTCTTGATATATCATGTGATATTACATCATCATCTAAGACTAACCATGCAAGGGAGCAAGAGCTTGAAAGTGAAATTGCAAGTCTCAAATCTTGTGTGGCCCGGTTGACTAAGGGGGAGTACAAGCACAAGGAAATTCTTATGAAGAATGCTTTATACTACAACAAGAAAGGACTTGGATGCTTCCCCAACCCGGTAAAAAGGGTCATAAAGACACCGGAGATCAAGAATTGTTTCATCAAGGAAGTTGGTTCATATTGCCAACATTGTCAAGTCACCGGACACCACACAAGGGAGTGTCCAATTCCTACCAAACCTCTCCCTATTTTGCCTTCTAAATACAAGTCCACTTTTAATGATCATCATTTTCTATTGCATAAGCTTAAAATGGTAAAATTATGGCAAAATTCATTGGAACTTAAGCTAAGGGCAAACTTCCTAGGCAACTTTGGGTGCCTAAATCTCTTGTATCTCACATGAAAGGTACCAAACTTGGTTGGGTACCTAAACAAAAAGCTTGATCACATGTGTGTAGGTGAACTACAAAGCCGGTGGAAAACATTGGGTGCTTGATAGCGGATGTACACAACATATGACCGGCAATGTAACGATGTTCACCTCTCTAGAAGATGAAGTGGATAATCATGATAAAGTCACTTTTGGTGATAACTCTAAGGCAAATGTGGTAGGTTTGGGTAAGGTGGCTATCTCAAAAGATCTCTCTATTTCCAATGTTCTTTTAGTAGAATCACTTAGCTTCAATCTACTCTCCGTAGCTCAACTATGTGATTTGAGTTTCACATGCTTGTTTAGTGATGTTGATGTTATCATTACTAGTAAGAAGCATAATGACCTAATATTCAAAGGATTTAGACATGGGGATATCTATCTTGTGGATTTTTCCTCTAATGAAGCTAACTTGACTACATGCCTCTTCACCAAGACATCTATGGGTTGGCTTTGGCATCGTCGGCTTGCACACATTGGGATGAGCCAACTCAAGAAGGTATTCAAGAATGGGAAGGTGGTTGGTGTGAAGGATGTGGTTTTCGAGAAGGATAAGTTGTGTAGTGCGTGTCAAGCCGGAAAACAAGTTGCAAGTCCTCATCCATACAAGTCCATGATGTCTACGTCAAGACCCTTGGAACTTCTACACATGGACCTCTTCAGACCAACTACCTACAAAAGTCTTGGTGGCAATTTATATTGTCTTGTCATTGTTGATGATTATACAAGATATACTTGGACTTTCTTTTTAGATGACAAAGGCAAGACCGTTGAAATTTTCAAGAAGTTCGCAAAGAGGGCTCAAAATGAGTTTGAGTCCACACTTGTGAAGATCCGAAGTGACAATGGGACAGAGTTCAAGAACACTCAAATTGAAGATTTTTGTGAAGAAAGAGGCATCAAACATGAACTTTCATCAACCTACACACCTCAGCAAAATGGCGTAGTAGAGAGGAAGAACAAGACCTTGATTACACTTATAAGAGCAATGTTAGATGAGTATGGTACCTCGGAGAAGTTTTGGGCGAAAGCAATCAATACGGCGTGCCATGCTTCTAACCGAGTCTACCTCCATCGACTATTGAAAAAGATGCCATACGAGCTTCTCATTGGGAGAAAACCCAATGTCTCCTACTTCCGGGTGTTCGGGTGTAAGTGTTTTATCTACAAGAAAAAGGAACGCCTAGGCAAGTTTGAAAAATGTTGTGATATTGGTTTTCTTGTTGGCTATGCATCAAACTCCAAAGCATATCGAGTATTCAACAATGCCACCGGCTTTGTTGAAGAAACTTGTGATGTGGAGTTTGATGAATCTAATGGCTCCCAAGGAGAGGATATTTCTTGTGATGATGTAGGTGATGAACCCTTGAGAGATGTAATGAAGAATATGGCAATTGGGGATATCAAGCCTAAGGAGGACGATGAAGATGTACCCTCTACTTCAATACCGCACACCTCAATGGCACCCCAAGTTGATAAAGATGAAGACAACGATGATCAACCACTTCCATCACATGACGTCCATATCTCTCAAGAGGAAGCTCAAGCTCAAGCTCAAGATATTGGACCACAACAAAATACACCTCAACAACCACAAGTGAAGCATACACATATTTCCAAGGATCACCCGATTGACTTGATCATTGGGAGTCCATCTAGGGGAGTACAAACTCGCTCTCGTCAGTGTGCTTCATTTTGTGAACATTACTCGTTTGTCTCTTGTTCAGAACCCACACATGTAGATGAGGCTCTCACTGATCCGGATTGGGTGATGGCAATGCAAGAAGAACTCAACAACTTCACTCGAAATGAGGTATGGATACTTGAGGAAAGGCCTCAAGACAAGAACATAATTGGAACAAAGTGGGTCTTTCGCAACAAGCAAGATGAACATGGTGTGGTGGTACGCAACAAGGCAAGACTTGTCGCACAAGGCTTTGCACAAGTTGAAGGTCTGGATTTTGGCGAAACATTTGCTCCCGTGGCAAGGCTTGAGGCCATCCGTATCCTTCTAGCATTTGCTTCACATCATAACATAAAACTCTATCAAATGAATGTGAAAAGTGCATTCTTAAATGGCCTTATTAATGAACTCATATATGTTGAACAACCCCCCGGTTTCGAAGATCCTAGATATCCTAATCATGTTTATAGGTTGGTCAAGGCGCTTTATGGACTCAAGCAAGCCCCACGAGCTTGGTATGAACGCCTACGTGACTTCCTCATCAACCAAGGATTCAAGATCGGGAGGGTGGACACCACATTGTTCACAAAGATCATCGACAATGAGATTTTCTTGTGTCAAATTTATGTTGATGATATAATATTTGGTTTAACTAACAAAGAGTTTTGCAAGGAATTTGGTGATATGATGTCTAAGGAGTTCGAGATGTCAATGATTGGCGAACTAAATTACTTTCTTGGATTCCAAATCAAGCAATTGAAGGAAGGGACATTCATCCATCAAGAGAAGTACACGAGGGATATCCTCAAGAAATTTAAGATGGAAGAGTGCAAGCCAATCAAGACCCCCATGCCTACAAATGGACATCTCGACTTGGATGAAACGGGTAAATCGATTGACCAAAAACTCTATCGTTCTATGATTGGGTCACTCCTTTACCTTACCGCATCTAGGCCCGATATTATGTTTAGTGTATGCATGTGCGCTCATTTTCAAGCTAATCCTAAGGAATCACATCTTAGCGCAGTAAAAAGAATCCTTAGATACCTAAAACATACACCTAGCATAGGCTTATGGTACCCAAAAGGCGCTAGTTTCGTACTCCTTGGATACTCGGATTCGGACTTTGTCGGATGCCGTGTGGATCGCAAGAGTACTTCGGGTGGGTGCCACTTGCTAGGGCGATCCCTAGTCTCTTGGAGTTCTAAGAAGCAAAACTTAGTAGCCTAGTCCACAGCTGAAGCAGAATACATTGCCGTTGGAGCATGTTGTGCTCAAATCCTCTATATGAAGCAAACCTTGTTAGACTTTGGTGTTCGTCTAGAGAAGGTTCCACTCCTTTGTGATAATGAGAGTGCCGTAAAAATTGCTAACAATCCCGTTCAACACTCCCGCACAAAGCACATTGATATCCGTCATCACTTTCTAAGAGACCATGTGGCAAACAATGATATCTCCCTTAGTAGTGTTCGATCGGAAGATCAATTAGCGGATATCTTCAATAAACCTCTAGATGAAGCCACTTTTAGTAGATTACGAAATGAACTAAATGTGATCGATGCTTCTAATGTTATGTGATACCTTGTCATATAGATGCATTCATAATAGGACCTTGTCTAACCTTCTCAAGATAATGGTGAATATGGGTTTTGCTTGAGATGGTGGGTCACTAGTTCTTCTCCAGGCATGTTGTTGGGTTCACCATGAAGAAGCTTGAGAAGGGAAGTAATACGACAAGATAGATTAATTTTATGCTTCGCATTCACATGTCATATAGTATGCACTCATGTTTACTTTCATGAATGAACCTTGCATTGCATTAGCATTGACGGTAGAGAGATCACAAAGGAGAATATCACTCTTTGAGATGGTTGTTCACTCTTGATGTGAGCATACAACTCTATAAGTGTGCTTGAATTGATATAAGTGCTTAATGCCAATTGAGTCATATCCTATCGAATTCAAAGTCTTAATCTTTAAGTTCGTAGGAAATATGGCTCAAACATTTCCATTTGAGTTCCATCTCTTACTCTTTGGATCTTGTTTGCCTATTTCAAAAATTATATATATGGTAAAGCCTTTTGGCAAATATTTGCAAAGGAGTGTTTGAGAGGGTAAAGATTTCACTCAAACCGGTCCAAATATATGTTTTTGTTGAGTCGGTTGTTTAAAATTTGGACTCGGTAAGAGATTTTAGTTCAGCACAACGTTCTATCACAAAATGATCCGGCGTATCCTCAGAATCATCACCGGATCATACGGTCAGTTCAATGAGAATGAAATAAAAAAGGGCCTTGCACCGGAAGGTCCGGTACTCAGCCCACGCCTCAGAGGAATATCCGGTGTGCAGAAGATACTGTTTTTGGGCAGATTAGAAGTGCTCTCTGGAAAAATTGCTCCGGCGATTATCCGGTGTTCAATATATGACTCAGAGGACCATCCGGCGTATAGAAGTTGTTTCTTCAGCAATTTGAGAGCTCTCTGGAAAATTCGTTCCGGCGCATATCCGGTGTTCGGTAGCCGAGTCACCGGACTATCCGGCGCTCACAATCTAGGGAGAATATGTCTCTGGATTTTTGATCCGGTGTATTTCCGGTGCTAAAAACTTCTCACAGCGGATCATCCGGTGTTCAAAAATTGAGCGGGCCCCGCCTGTCATATAAGCCTTTCGTCGAGCGCCCTCTCTCTTACCTCCCGTCACCGCGCCGTCCCGCCGCCCGTCCTCTTCTCTGTCGCCGACCGCCGCCGCCACTCGACCTCCTTCTCCGCGCCGGTGACCTCCTTCTCCGCGCCAGGCGACCTCCATCTCCACGCCGGCGATCTCCGGGAACCTCTTTTCTCCCGACGCGCCGCCGCCGCCGCCTTCTTCCTCCGTACCGACGAACACCCAGCTCCGCCAGCAATTTCCCAGTCGAAACCACCTCCTCACCGCCGTCTACTTCCAATCCTGAGGTGCGGTGGCTTCAAAATCAATTCAAACACTCAATCAATCAAACCCTAAATTGATTTCATCAAATTTCATGCGAAATTCATCAAAATTTCTTCAAAACTTTGAGCAAATTGTGTTGCATTAGATCATATTTCATCAATTCCGTACACATTCATCTTTCTATGCTGAATTTGGTTAAAATTCATGCTAAATTCGAGTAAATTTAGTCCAATTAAATCGAATTTCATTCAAATTCAATCAAATTTCTGTCAAAATTTGAATCACTAGCTTAATCTTCAACTCATTGAGTAATACTACACATACATACATCAATTTGCATTTCAGTTTATCAAATTCATGTCTTTTCATGCAAATTCAAGTCAACTTGGTAGAATTCAAGCAAATTTCGTTCAAAATTCAAAATCCTTAGTAACACTTGCCTCATTAGCTTCATTTTCAGCTCATTCATTAATTCATGCATCAATTGGTCACAATTATGCACATTCAAACTAAATCTATTCATATTCATGCAAATTTGAGTCAAAATCTTGAAAATCATTTCATTAACCTTCAATTTTCAAAATTTGAATATATGCTCATCATTTTTGAGTTTCAATTAATCAATTTGTCAAAATGATCCAATGTTTCCTTAGCCTCTTAATTTTCATCAAATTGATCTCATATACTCTGAAAATTGATTCATCATCTTATATCGCAATCCAATTCTAGCATAATCATCTCTTTCAATCCTTTACATGCTTAGGATCTGTTTCAGAATCTCTTATCACCAAAATCTTACACACCCTATGCAATCTCTCATCTTAGCATTATCCTTTATCTCTTCAGATGGGTCGTGAGCGCACTGACAAAGGCAAGGGCAAGATGGTTAAGAAGGCCAAGAGAACTCCATCTGAGAAGGAGTGGGAGATAGCTACTGCAGCCGTAGATGCCTATAACAGGCAGCAGCAGGGTCAGGGGATTCAGATCGGAGATTCTACCACCCCTGTGCGCCGGTCGACTCACTCTCGCTCTGCTAGAGGAGCGAGCTCGACACCTTCCGGTCAGTTAGACAGCCGGAAGAGGGCTCGTCAGGAGCCAGAGCCTGAGGAGGAGGAGGAGGAGCAGCAGTCCGCAGAACCACAGCCACAAGCCGAGAGGCGGCTGCGTGACTTGACCTCTTACAAGTCACCAAAGGTTAAGAAGCTGAGATTCGTGCCCATTGATGAGTGGTTCCCTGAGGAGAGAGAAGAGAGAACAGATCCGAGATTCCACACCCTCTTGCAGGAGAGCTTCTATGTCTCATATCAGAAGCTAAAGGTTAGCTTGAGCATTCACAAGACACTCAACGGGAGATATATGAGGATAGCTGCAAGGGGAGCAGATGTGAGGCGTCACTTTGATTCTATTCCAGGACTCACTGACCTGCTGACAGATGTGGATCACTATGTGGAGGACTGGGTGAGAGTATTCTATGCCACAGCCTGGATTGCAAAGGATCGATCATTTGTGCAGTTTATGTTCCAGGGAGATTTTCAGAGGTTATACCGGGCAGACATTCTAGAGGCCTTGAGACTGCAGGAGTTTGACAGGAGCCTGCATGAGATCGTTTATCCAGGTGCCAGTGCTCCTCGCCGTGGTTTGACTGGAGGGATTTTCCCGACTGATGATCAGATCCGCCCTTTGTTCAGGCTGCCATTCCCTCCAGGATCTCGGAGACTGCCAGATATGCTGATCCCTGAGGTGCACGTCATTCATAATGCACTGAGACACAGTCTGTTACCAAGGATTGGGAACGCCGAGTCTATCACTAGCCTTCAGCAGTGGCTGATCCTCTCTATCTTCACTCACCAGCCATTCGATATTGTGGATTTCATTCTGTGTGAGATTGAGGATGTGATAGCTGATGGGATGACGATGGTCAGGCAGCAGCCATATGCGCATATCATCTCCTTCTTGCTTGCTCAGACCACCAGACCACCAGAGTTCTTCGAGACATATGAGTCGTCTAGGTCTTTCAAGGTGTATGCTCCAGCTCCGCCTACAGACAGACGTCATGGCCAGCGAGCGATGGCTCATGCTCAGGAGCAGATCCCACCTCAGGACAGAGAGAGAGTAGCTGCTGAGGATGAGGCTCTTGCAGAGGCCGAGGCAGATCTACCACAGGCATTCTTGGATATAGCATCTGACAGTGACTCTGACTCTTCGGATCACGAGTTTTTACCGCCTCTTCCTCGACGACATGATCACGAGGCAGGGGGGTCTGCTCAAGGTATGCAGCATTCAGCCTCAGTGCCTTCAGCACCTAAGTCGACCCACCCCGTGCCACCTCTTGCTGCATCCTCCTCAGAGTTCTCACAATTTCTGCAGCAGATGCAGTAGCAGCAGCAGATGATGCAGCAGCAGCAGATGCTGGTACAGCAGCAGCAGATGCTGGTACAGCAGCAGCAGATGATCATACAGCAGCAGGCAGCTCAGGAGGAGAGGCAGCTGAAGTATCAGGCTGATATCATACGCCAGCAGGAGCAGCAGACATTGATTATTCAGTCTCTCCAGCAGCAGTAGTAGGCCATGCTTGCAGCACTACAGCAGCAGCAGCAGGCTATGCTGGCCGACAGAGAGACCAAGACTCGGCTCTTTTCATACCTTCTCCAGCAGCCAGGACAGCAGCTTCCAGCATCTGGTCCTAGCCCCGTACCTGCCACCATCACCAGTCTGCTCAGTACTCCGGAGTCCAGCTTCCCACTATCGGCTTTGTTAGCTACCGGAGTACTCTCAGAGCCTGTCGGGACATCTCAGAGGTCAGTGTTACCATCATTGACTTCACCCCTGCCCACTGGTCCTCTACGCTTCGAGGATACTCCCTAGCCGATAGTACCTGAGCAGCAGCAGCCCGTTGTGCCCCCATCAGTCCCTGTGCCTGCACTTGATGAGCCCGACGCTACCCTTCAGTTAGTGCAGCATCAGATTGATGCAGTGACAGCTGCTGCGGAGCACAGTCCGTCTAGCTCCAACTCCGAGATCGACGGCTCTCAGTTCGTTGTAGCTCCCTCTTCGACAGCGTCAGATCCTTCGTCTCCTCCAGCCCCGGATACTTAGTCGTATCTTCCTCTTTTTGGTGCTTCGATGCCAAAGGGGGAGAGTCTAGTGATAGGGGGAGTTAGTAGAGAGGGTAGAGGGAGAGTGGTGGCTAGAGATTCAGGGGGAGCTTAGGCTTTTGGGTAGCTTTAGTTCGGATTGTTGGATCTTATGGTTTTTTGATGTAATGACAGGCTATTTGGTTCTCTATATGGATGTGTTTCGCTTGTCATTACATTGTCTTTACTTTCTTGCGCGCATAATTATTATTTAATCTATCATGTTTTATTGCTCAAATTTATATATGCCGATGATTGCATGAGTTGCTCTTCAATTTGACATTCTTTTAATATAAATGTTGTCATCAATCACCAAAAAGGGGGAGATTGTAGCATCTAGGCCCCTAAGAAAAAGGTAAGGGTTTCGGTGATTAATGACAACCATATCATTGTGACTAACATTTCAGCTTTTAAGAAACAAAGAAAGACTTAATTGTCAATGATGACTTTACACTCTTGCCCATTAAAAGAGTTATGTGATAATCAAAGGACCGGAACGTGAAGGATAAGGATCTTCTAGATCTAAGTGTCACAAGGAGATGAAGGACACTTAGAGTAGTATAGGTTCTTTTTATTCTTAGTCTTTTGACCGTACTATAAAGAGGGGCTAAGAGTTGTAGCTTGACTTAAGAGAGTCTAGACATAGTCGATGCACACTTGTGACTTTCCATTACTAAGTTAACCTCAGAAAATCATTGGTTCCGAATTTCGAAGGTAGAACTCAAAATTGCTCTGAAATAGATAAAGTCAGCAAAATTTCAGTTCACTGGATGATCCTCTGATGTCAGAGTGAGTTTGCCGGAGTAAATTCCTAAGAGTTCTGACTTGAAAAATTGTTGAAGACCACGCCGGATAGTCCGGCGTTCGATAGGTGAAATCACCGGATAAATAGAAAGCCTTGAAGTCCAGAACAATTTCTATACACCGAATAGTCCGGCGTAGCAAAGATGATCACCGGATGAATTTTTACAGAGAGGTTGTAAACTATCATCTGGCCCATTTTAATGCACCGGATGATCCACTGTAGGCCAGGATTAATCACCGGAGTTTTAACGGCTAATGGAACAGTTAGTGGCTATTTTTTCAGAATTATTAGCATCGGATATTCCGTTGTGAAGCATGTTATTCACACCGGACCTTCCGGCATTAAGAAAAATTCTGGGTTGTTAGGCAACGGCTAATTTTCGATCCATAGCCTATAAATACCCAACCATTTGGACCTCTCTGGTGCTCTTGCGACCTTGTAGCAGCTCATACACTTGGTGTGTCATTTAGAAGCAAGAGAGAGAGCACTTGTGTCCACTCTATGTTCTTAATTGAGGATTAAGGACTTCTTTGAGTGCTTGAAGAGTAACAAGATTAATGTCGGAAGATCGATGCGTGTGCAAAACATAGATTTCGGCGCTTGGGCCTCTTGCACTCCTTAGGAACTCTCCCGACGGGTCAGGCCGCGCGAGGCAGCGGAGCCCTCCGGTGACGTTTCCACGTGAGGCTCCAACGCAGCTTCGCGTGGTTTTTTGCGCAGTGCGACAGCTTTCTTGGTACGCCTAGTTTTTGAAGATCGTTCTGAGGCCTTTCTTTTCGCCGGAGGGCAAGTGATAGGCTCTTCGCTTACTTCCACTGGTGGGGAACCTCCCACGTTGCTCTGCAGAACAGCCAAAATCTTCGGTCGCTCATCGTAAGACAATCCACGGTACTCAAAGATCCTATTTAACCTATGGTTGAGACCCTGGTATGCGCAGAGCTACGCTTCGCCAGGGGTAACCTTCCCAACCAACATCACAGCCTTCGCCTCAACTTCGGCCACTGGCAAATCTACAAACAAAGTTATCATTAAAACAACTGTTAAGCAACAAGATTTAAATCAAGACATAGTGCACGTCCAAGAGGGTACCTGCGAAGCCCTCTACAGCAGGCTGAGGACGGCAGAGCCCCTCAGGCCCTTTCTCTCCGAAGGTCGGTATACTCCAACCACGGCTGAGGGGCCAAATCCCAGCCGCTAGAAACTCTTCGACCAGGTCACGAGTTGACAGATGTTTCGCGCACCGTGCGAAGGCTTCAAGCGCCGTTTCTTGCGATGCTTTCAACCGGACATCAGGGGCGCGATTTCCCTTTACTCCTTCGCACTTTTATACAAGATACCCTTCGCCTTCAACCTTGTGGTAAAACCACCATTGGGTCCAGTCGCTCGGCCACTTGTTCTTATTTACGACTGCGGGAGTGGACAGGCTGGCGCGATATGCGAAATTAAGGCAACCATAGTGCGCTTCGCTCTGCACTCCGCGAACAAAAATGGGTTTTGGTTGATGGTGCAAGCGGTGCGCAGCGGAGAATGCCCTCGCGGAAGCCTTAACTCCCTCAGATCGGGCAGCCCAAGCGAACAGACTCAATCTTACTATGGCATTGGGCGTCAACTGATGCAAGTACACTTCGAAGAGCTTCAACACCTTAATTACCATTTCGTCGCAGGGAAGTCGAAGGCCAGCCCTAAAGTAATGCACAAAAACAATGGCTTCATCATCAGCGGGTTCTGGGATCTCCTGCTTCCCGGGAAACCGGACGTTAGATACGTCATCAATTAGCCCCTCCCTGACAAGGCCGGCCAAAACTTCGCTATCCACCTTGGACTGTCCAATCCAATATGTCTTCGGATGCGACGATCTGTATTTCGGCGCCATCGAGTTCAAGGGACCTCCAAGCGGCGCGAAGGGAACAGGGGGCTAAGTCTAGGCTGTCCGAAGGACTCGAACTTACTTCGTACGAGAGCAACAACTCTAAACAAAGGCAAGGTGAAATTTTTTTTTTGACTGCTTCTGTATTTACAGGAGAAATCGAACACGGTTAACACCACCAGCATCGAAAACTGAACCGACGCCGGAAAACGCGCTCAGATAACTACCATGAACATTAAATGCAAACAGTTACCCCTAACGTTTCAACACCAAAAAAAAATATTATTATTATAACAACAATAATATCAATAATAAAACCAAGCTTTGCATCCAACTAACTTCGATAGGCCGAAGGGGGACGGCGCTTAGATACCTCAAAATTCTACAGGCTCGGCCTATCGACGATAAACGTTACCGGTAGGGGGCTACTGTTGGGGATCATCCCCTGCCGTCCCCATACCCGAGGGCAACTGCAAAGTTAGTTGGAGTTGGAGTCGCTACGAGGCAACCGCTGTGTCGGCGGAATCATCCACAACCGGTCCGATGGATGCGAAGATTGGTCTGCCCCGACTGCCGGGCGAAGCTACAGTTCGCGCTCCAGGCCTTCGACAGGAGGTGGCGAAGACAGGGCCAGGCCTTCGCCTGATGGAGGCGAAGACAGGACCAGGCCTTTGCCTGGAGGTGGTGACGACAGGGCCAGGCCTTCGCCTGGTGGTGGCGAAGACAGGATCAGGGCTTCGCTTGGAGATGGTAAAGGCAGCTCGTCGGAAGGCTGGACGTAGAGGGCTTCGACACCCTTCGGTTGAGAAATAGCTGGATAATGGGCCCAACTATCATGGGTACTGTTGTGATTATGGGACTATGCTTAATTGTACCATATTGCCCCCGGATATTCCGGGAATGTAGCAGGTTAGGGGGTAATAAGTGTAAACCGGGTCCGTGATTGCGGGGGTATGGGTTATAAATAGAGCCACAGTGTAAACGTGAACAGGATTTCAAGACTGTTCATTTTCCAATACACGTCACATAAAGAACCTTCGCCGGTTCTACCCCGAAGGCCCATCTTATCTGGGACTTTAATCCCAACAGCGAGGATCTTCATCTCTGACTCTGATGGAACCAACTGGAGATCGAGCAACAGCGACGAGCAGTCTATATATATAGAGCGACTCAGGAACATACAGAGGACAACTGTAATGCTGTAAAAATTTGTTCTTTAATAAGTGGACAGGACGTCAAAGCAAGCTATTACATGTAAGGTTGTTAGGATCGGGATAGGATCATCTTCTGCCTGCAGGATCGGATTTTGAAAAATACATATATTTTATATAAAAATTGCAATATGTTATAATAAATGGAATATAACGTTGATTTTAATAAATTTAATTAATCATAATTCAATCATTTAAAAAGTCTCATACATAAATTATAAAAGATGCCAAATTAAACTAATAAAACATGTTTAATCATAAGTATTGTGCAATTTTATATGTTGACAACAAGGTTGTCAGGATCCTATGTATTATCCTATTGATTATATATGATTTTAATTGACCCTACACATAGGATCACGATCTTACAAAATTAAGATGTGTATTAGGGATAAGATATGTATCCGGATTCTGATAACCTTACAGCCTTATAAGAGGAGGCAAGCCTCATGGTGAGGAGACTGCTTAACTAAGGCAAATTCCTTATTTATCATAATTTTCAAAGAAAACAAAGTTCTTTCTCTGCCATCAGTTTTATTTTTCTTCCTTTCATGTCACTCTGTCAGCCTTCCAACAGTTCTCCTGGCAAAGTTGTTCATAGGTACTGTTCACATATACTATTCATGTTGCAGTGGTCTTTTGATATCTCCAAAAATCAATAGTCTTTTGTTTATCCAAAAATCTTAGAATTTTTTTTATGTATTTTATAATCCATGCGCAAGATATTTTAATTAGATTCACCTAAGAAGCCACTGTATAATTTAAACTTAAATTCTCCAAAAAAGTCTAATTTTATAACTTCTAACAATTATTAGGGTCTCAAATAAAATTCACTAATATTATTCTTACATTATGAAATAATTTCTAAAATTATTTCCAGCCCTAGCTTATATGGTGAAAAAGTTAGTTCCTTTGTAATACTTCATTTATATGTATTTTTATCATTACATATAAATGGATCATTACAAAGAAACTCACTTTTGCACCATGTAATCTAGGTCTGGAAATAATTTTAAAAAGTAGTCCATCATATCATAAGAATATTAGTGAATTTTACCAGGTTTTTGAGATTTTATTTGAGACACTAACAATTGTTAGAACTTATAAAAGTAGCTTTTTTAAGAATTTTAATTTAAATTATACACAACATTTTTGGGTGAATCTAATTAAAATGGGTTGCGCATGGATTATGAACACGTACAAAAAGTTTTATGATTTTTGAAGAAATAGAAGACCATTGATTTTTAAAAATATTAGAAGACCACTGTGACATAAACATTATATGAATTTCGACGGAAGAATTGCCGCAAGGCTGATAGAAAAAACGATGGTAGAAAAAGAACTTTGTTTTCTTTGTTGGCATAGAAGGAAGAGTGAAAAATTTAACCTAAGCTCCCATCTTCCGGGGCTAGAGTTTTACAACTTGTTTGTTACTAATTTTCTTCTTTTACAGCACTTGATTATTTTTCAAAAGATAATAACAGAGACAAGGTTCACGCATTCTTTTTTTTTTAAAAAAAAAAGTGGAGTTCTAAAGCACTAGGTCATGGCTCATGCACACAAGTGTTGCGTGAGCCCATAAGAAGCACCACTCCCACCGGGAAGTACCACCGCATATACCGGCAAAAACACATCATGTCATTGCCATGCATGCCTATCTTTCCGTGGCAACGCAAAACTGCAACATGCATGCGATCAAATCTTGGCCATAGTCATTACGTGAAAAAGAGATATGGATGACGGGTGATAATATTTATGGTGATGGGTATTGTACCTGTCACCCTGAACGCGTCACTGATGACTAGTCGTTTGTGACGGTTTCGTACCTGTCACTAATGATGAATAAAGGTGATGGGTAATAACTGTTATCCATCACCTATGATCGTTTCCTATGTGCTGGGGAGAAATTTATAGGTGACGGGTGAGCTCTTCACCCGTCATTTATATGTATAATAAGTGACAGGTAACTAGGTTACCCGTCACTTATGGATTATTTATAGGTGATGGGTGACGTCTACACCCGTCACTTATATTCTTTATAAGTGACGAGTAGCTATGTTACCCGTCACTTATAGTTTTCACTCATGTACCGGGAGAAGGGCATAGTTACTCGTCACTTATAAAGAACATAAGTGATCGGTAGATATTTTACCCATCACTGATGTTTCTCTTGCTCGTTAGGAATGAGCTATTTCCTGGCTACATCTTGGAACGTAGCCAGGATTTGGCAGTCGTCTTCTCCCTGCAAATAATAGCAACGCATCCAAATACATATCGACAAAAGCACTTTTAGGAGTACTCGCTTCATCACATAATTGCAAATATTACAAAGTTCAAATATATTCATTATAGAATCACAAATGTTACAAAGTTTCGATCAACTCATAATTACTTAAGACTTCACAACTTAAGGCTTTTGTAGTGGAACTCGCACCGTGGGCTAATAACGTCAGACACCATGAACTCAGCGATTCGTCGTCGAATATCCGGGAGTGCACAGGCGTCGAGAAACATACACTTGTATTGCTGCATAATTTAACACATAACCAATGTCATGTTACCATAGAATTAAATTAATTACCAAAATTAGTTATGAATAATCTTGTTTTGAACTTACATCAAGGGATTTGATATTCTTTGCTCGGAGCGTAAGGAGCATGTTCCATGCAACATAGAATCCACAGGTGTTGCCTGGTGGTTGTTGGTGGTATTGCTGAAAAGAAACTTTACTGTTAGATGAAAAGAGAAAAAAAAACACCAACAGAGAATATTTGGTATTTTATTTGGTAGCACTTACCGCGTACTCGGTCTTGTGTGTCAGCCTACGACCGGCTTTCGCGTCGTAGTCAGGTTGTGCTCGAAGGTACTTGTCGAAAGCCCTGCATAAAGAGGGATTGATTATGGAGCCTTTGAATGTTAGAAAAGTTTAATATGTGAACTAAGATATGCAGAACTTACGTGTCAAGGAGTTGTTTTACAACGCTGTAATCACACGATCTAAGTTTGCCTTTTGCAGATGTTGGTCTTGACGAGTCGACGTAGAACACCAAGTCCCACTCGAGGCAAATGTTAAGTAAGATCCAATGGCCACCGGTGTTGTGGGCGCCCATCAGGCACTTCACTTTTGAGTATTGTTGTATTGCCCTGGCCACATGATTTGCAGCGTAGTTGGGGTGAAGTTGTATGACCGATATTGTAATGGCCTCAGGGTCAAGAAATGCGACGGGATCCTTGTTCTTCCTTGTTGTTTTCATCAAGTGTCTACAGATAAGGACACAGTTAGATTCAAGTCTTAATGGTATTAATTAATGAATATCCAGTATCATGGGACTTACAATGTGAAGACTCGTAATAACGATACATCCAGGCCATCAAGTTTGAAGAGGTTGTATAAGTCATTAAAACCCACAATGAAGTAACTGTCTTGATCACTTAAGAAGTGTCGTTGTTTATACTGTACGACTATGGACTGATCATTGTTGTCTCTACATATCGGCACACTTCTCTCATTTGTTGTAGTACGAGGAAATAAGCTTGGTCGTAAGCCTTTCGGATCAGGAGTTATTGCCATCTTTCCCAGAACTCCCACACCTGCAAGCCTCCCCTCATGGCGAGACTTAAGCATGCCAATTGGGTTATTTGGGTCAATGTAATTAACAGACCAATCCAATGCCTCCTCTGTCGCGTAACCCTGCATGATGCATCCCTCAGGAAAGGCTCGATTCCTTACGTACGACTTGAGAATGCCCATATATCTCTCGTATAGAAACATGTGATGCAGGAACACGGGGCTAAGGTAGTGTATCTCCTTCACGAGGTGAGCAGTGAGATGTACCATGATATTAAAAAATGATGGTGGGAAATACACATTAAGAATACATAGTCTCAAAGTGTCTTCTTTCTAGCGCCTTCAACGAGTCTGGATCGAGCACCTTTTGTTCAATTGCATTGAAGAAAAAGCACAGGCTCAGGATAGCCTCGCGAACCTTTATTGGGAGGATGTTCCTAATTGCTACCGCAAGCAGTGACATCATCATCACATGGCAATCATGGGACTTCATCATAGAGAAATTCATTTTTAGCTCTTTCACCGAGACAAATCTTGCGATGTTGGACGAGTAACCGGAGGGAATTTTCACACTATGCAAGAACTCGCATAATTCTTTTTTCTCCTTCCTGGAGAGAGTGATAGCTGCTGGGGTAGGTGTTTTCCTTTGTCCGTATCTTGTGCATGGAGCTTCGGCCTTAAGCCCATTTTTCAAGGTCAGCTCGTGTGTTCTCATGATCTTTTCCTTTTCCTTTCATTTGGAGCAATGTACCGATCAGACTCTCGCAGATATTCTTCTTTACATGCATGTTGTTGATAGAGTGATGAACATCTAATTTTTCCCAACACTCTAGCTCAAATAGTATTCCTTTCTTGTTCCACATTCGTAACTTTTCATCATCCTTAGAGGATTGATTTCGCTTGTCAAGGACAACATTGATATTCTTAACCTGATTGTGGACATCTTCCCCGCTGAAATGCCTCGGAGGTAATGCTTTCTCCCTTGTGCCATCGAACTGCTTGTCCATGTTTCGGTACGGCTGTTTCCTGGGAAGGAAACGTCGATGCCACATCTACACTGTTTTCTTTGAGTTGTTCAACCTCAAACTGCATGTGTCATCTAAGCAATGGGGCATGCTTCACCTTTTCTTTTACTCTGACCTAACAAGTTACGAAATGCAGGCAGATCATTGATGGTGATGAACAACATGGCGTGCAAGGTAAAATACTCTTACTTGTACTGATCCTAAACCTCAACGCCTTCCGACCAGAGTTTCTTAAGATCATCGACTAAAGGCCTGAGGTACACATCTATATCGTTGCCAGGTTGTTTTGGTCATGATATCAAGATTGACAACATAATGTATTTCCGCTTGTTACAAAGCCAGAGTGGAAGGTTGTAGATCGACAATACAACAGGCCAGGTGCTATGTGAGGTACTCATGTTACCGAATGGATTCATGCCATCCGTGATCATAGCAAACCTAATATTTCTCAATTCTTCGGCGAATCAACCAAATGTGGACTCAATGATTCGCCACTGAGTGGAATCTGCCGAGTGCCATATCATTATGTCATTCTTACGACCCTCCTTATGCCAACACACCAATTGTGCCTCCTTTCTGTTGGCAAACAAACGCTTCAAATGGGGCATTAAAGGAAAATACCACACCACATTCCTAGGACCACCTTTACTTTTCTTGCCTTTGTCCTCGTCACCACCGTCATTTCTACGCTTATATCGATGGGTTCCACACACGGGACATTGATCCAGCTCTGCACACTCTCCACGAAACAAGATACAATCCTACTTACATGCATGTATTTTTTCTATTTCCAGTCCTAAAGGACAAATTATCTTCTTCACGTCGTAGATGACCTCGAGCACCAAGTTCCCGTCCGGTAGCATGTCCCTTAGCAGATCCAGCAATGCTTCGAAACTCTTGTCAGTCAAACCATGGGTTACCTTCAGCTGTAGAAGCTTTAGGTTACGAAAGATCCGCGTGTATTTCTCCTTACAGTTAGGATAAAGGGGCGTTTTGGAATTCGACACAAATTCCTGGAATTTAGCAAACTCACAATTGTTATACTCGTCGTGCCGCTCAACATCCCGCACCATCTGGTCCACATTCTCCACAAAATCCTCGAGATCATTATCATTCAAACCTAATATGTCATTATCCCTAAGATCATGATCCATTTCATCGGGTGTAAGTCCTTGATCTACACTGTCGGCATCGGGGCCCGATCCATCTCTCCTTGTTAAGGCCTTCTTCGCCATGTTTGTTCCAACATGTATAATTCTCTTTAAATCCACGCATGACCAAGTGTGCATGAATATTGTCTGGTTTCGGGAACTTATTTTCATTCCTGTAGTCATGAAATGCTTCACCCTGCTTACGTACTCCGTACAAGTCTGGGTCTCGAGGTACATCCAACTTCTATCAGTCATCTACAATTAATGTAAAAACATTCATTCTTCATTAATAGTGACCTTAATTTTGTGGTTAAGCACGCGATTAAAATCTCCAACAATTACACTATATCTGTGGCATCTCGCGGTAGATCGGCCAAACCTAGTACCAAATCTAACATTAATACAACTCACTTGTACTAAGATTTTGGATAAAGATGCAAAATAACCGATTACAACTCAAAGCACAACAAATCTACCAAATAGGGATCAGAGGAGAACGAAATGGGGAGATACAAACCTTCAAAGACCTAGCACCAATTCAAACTTCAAATTAACAAAATATTAGAGAGTCTCTAGTGGAACCGAAGAAAATCGTCAGAACTATTGTGCGGAACTGTTGACTACTGTTCGGCCCACATAGTGGCTGCCAGCTAGTTTTATATAACAGATGTCAGTAATAAGTGACGGGTGATAATATAACCCGTCACTTATTACTAGACAAGGGATACCCATCACCTATACCATGTCATAAGTGACGGGTTGTACCATGACCTGTCACTTATGACTGGTGCCAGCAGAACCGTCACTTATGACCAGGTTATAGGTGACAGTTTTAATCGTTACCCATCACTTATGTTATAGGTGACGGGTAATATACCCGGTCCCAACCAGAGACGACATAAGTGACGGGTACTGTGATAACCCATCACTAAATTGTGTCTCCTTTGTCCGTTTTTCACGTAGTGAGTTGAACCTTGTGCCGTTAACAAACACTTCACCATGGACGCCTTCCGGAGCTTCCTCCTCTCTTACTCGAGTTCCTCCTGGCCGCGATGTGCTTCCTCTTCCTCATCGTCCTCCGCGTCAAGTTGCGCATACATAGGGCCCTCATGCCGGTGAGCGGACCCGTGGTGGGCATGCCCCCGTTTGTGTTCAGGAACCTCGACCGCCTCCTTGATGCTACCACCGACGCGCTCCGTGAGTCCGGTTGCACGTACGTTCATGTTTAGTGGGCCGTGGCTTGCACGCGCGGACTTTTTGTGATGTGCGACCCGATCGCCGTCCACCATTGCTTGGCCGCGAACTACGAGAACTATGACAAGGAATGGGACTTCTCGGAGATATTCGACGTCGTCGACGATGGACTACTGGTCGCGGACGCCACGTCGTGGGCACCCAAGCGGCACATGGTTGCCACCGTCTTCGCCACCGGCCCCCACGTTTCGGTCCTTCGTGCTGTCCACCGTCGCGTGGTAGGCCTCACGGCTGCTAGTGCCGTTCCTGGACCACGTCGCCACACCACGGCCGGCACGCGGGAGGGCGTCAAGCTCTAGGACGTGTTCATGTGGTTCTCGCTCGACATGTCATACGCCTCCGTGTGTTCGCCGCCGACCTAGAAACGCTCTCTGATCAGGCGACTAGGGTGAAAAGTGTTGGGTTTAATCGTGTTGTTTAGATGTGTCGAGTAGGAGTTGTGGACTGAGTCCAAGTTAGCTATATATCCTGTTGCACAGCGTAGAGGGTTGATTAGTCGTTTGGTGAAGTATGTAATGCACATGCTTAATTAGTCGGCGGATCAATACGCCAGGAGTCGAGTGCGCGTATTGTGTTATTTGGAGTCAGGCAGGTACGTGTTGCATGCAACAGGGAGTGTTGGGTCGGCAAAAATATGAATTTGTACAATATACGTGAGCGTATTTAATGAAATGGACAATTGTTTTTCTATATTTACGATTTTAGCATCTGTATTCAGCGCACGGTGTGCCGAAAATATTTGCATATTTTATGATATCGTAATAGAATCATCTAGTTATTTTGATCCTATATTATGTATGTACTTAATATTTAGATTAGAAAATGTAATTAGAGGAAGTAGAGTATTTATTCCGTTCGAATACATTGGTTAAATGATATTAAGTTGATAAAATAGAGTAGGTATAATATTTGCATATTGTATGATCTCCCAACAGAATCTACTATAGTGTAACAGTAATCTTAATATTTAGATTAGAAAATATAATTAGAGCAAGTAGAGTATTTATTCCATTCGAATACATTGGTTAAATGGTATTAGGTTGATAAAATAAAGTAGGTATAATATTTGCATATTTTATGATCTCGTAACAGAATCTATTATAGTGTAACAGTAATTTTGTATATAGACTATGTATGTACTTAATATGTAGAATAAAAAATGTAATTAGAGAAAGTAGAGTATTTATTCCATTCAAATACATTGGTTAAATGGTATTAAGTTGATAAAATATAGTAGGTATAGAACATACATCTAAGTAGTTATTTGGCTATTTACGTTTGTTTAGCAGAGACGTGATGACTATCTATATTTATTATGAAGAACGTCCCGCTGTTTTGCATGGGAGACTCGTGTCAATTCAGAACTGCCAGCACGTAGAGAGTACGGTTGAGCTACCTATTGATCTAGAAGGCTTAAAATCACATGTTATGAGCCTTTTGTGACTGAACCAACAGTCCTACTGTCACGGCCCAAAGTTTCTAAACACATAATTAAGTGCTAATGAGCATCATTTGTTTTTGTTTTGAGCAGTATAGACTTGCAGTGTGGATTAAACCGAAATTAGTTGAACCAGGTTTAACTGATGCGTTGTGAAACATCTCCTAAAAATTCTATGGGACATGGGGCTGGTGATAATTTTAGAAATTAGTAGATGCCAGGAGAAGAATATAAATGAATTTTCCCAAATTTTTGGGAAATGTTTAGAAGGCATAAAAATTATCACAAGTTGGAAAAGATAGCATCTTTGAACAATTTTTATTCAAAATTGGCTCAAGCATTCTGGGTCAAACAAGTTCAAATGGGTTCCTTATGAATTTTAGTTTCAAACAAAATTTGTTTTGCAAATTTTGGACTTTGGGAAGGCACCCAAATGGATGGCTAAAGTAGTGGAGATGTTTTGCCTGGCGGTTACTGTTCATCGGCCCCACCTGTCATCCCCGTCGCACACTCACAGCTCCGCTCCCCCTTCTCCCGCTCTCTCAGCGAGCAAGTGGCAGCCGCCATCCTTGACTTCGGTGGCCAAGCCGCAGTTGCCGGCCAAAAGATCAGCGCCGTGGCCTTATCCCCTCCCCTGCCCCCTGCTTTCTCTCTCTCTCTCTCTCTGCTCCTCCTCTCGCACAGCCGGCGCAGAACACCCGCACACAAGCACCGGCCGCCGGCAAGAATCGCCGCGCCACCGACGGCCTCCACCGGGCCCAAACCAGGAGAAGCACAGAGGAGGGTCGCCGAAGCTTTTCCCCACCGTTTCCCCTCCTTCTCCGGCCGTTTCCCGCACGGATTGGAGCCGCCCGCGCCTTCTTCCCCAACGGCGGCAACCGAGCTCCGCCGTCCTACGTCGCCCCGCTATTCTACAGCCTCACCGGCCTAACCCGCTGCACGGTGAGCTTCCCCATGCTCCTGTACACCTTATGCGCGCGCCGTCTTCTCTCTGTCCCGTCGCCGGCGCGGTGTTCCACGGTGGTTGAACCGCCGCCGCCTCCCCACGCATGCTGCCGGTCGTGCCGCCTTCGAGCTCGTCGGTCGGGAAGCACGCCGTTAGGTCTACACGCTCACGTAGAACGTGTAGGTGTGCTCGGCCGGGCTTATTGCGTCGCCGTTCGCCGTTGGCGCATCAAAACTGTGCCGCCGCCGTGCTAGTTTTGCCCTCGCCGTGCTCCAGCCATCGCCGGCGTCGACGTGTGCCCCCACCGTAACCGTGTGCTCGTGCTAGTGCCATTTTCTCCCTCGGCCGAGCCGTTCAGGCTGCCGCTCGCCGCCGGCAGCCACCGCAAGGGCCGCCGGCCATCCGCCAGTTGCGAGCGCGCAGCGGCCGTGGCTGATTTTGACTTCGGTCAAGGGAGCCGGTCCCACTGGTCAGTGGCTTGGGCTAGATCGGTGCCGGTAGAAAAAGGCGTGGGCCCATTTTAATATTTAAGGAAATCAGAAATTGCGAATTTAATATTTGTGGAGTTGATAAATCGGCTGAAATCTTGAAAAATGCATAGGAAATTTTGTAGAACTCCAAAATTCATGAAACCAATTTTGTTGACTTTATTATGACATGATCTACCCATTAAAAAAATACCAGTGGCCATGAAATGTGTGCTGTGAATTATTGAATTAATGAAATATGTCTAGGCTTTGA
Organism: Phragmites australis; assembly: GCF_958298935.1. Taxonomy (NCBI): domain Eukaryota; kingdom Viridiplantae; phylum Streptophyta; class Magnoliopsida; order Poales; family Poaceae; genus Phragmites; species Phragmites australis. The sequence goes on from NC_084929.1 coordinate 6,676,869, forward strand.
TAATTCATAGTTAAAGTTTGGTATTTCCAAAATTGATTAATCCAATTTTGTTATTCTTGTTTTAATACCCCCTGTTCAACAAAAATAATCGCCCACATGTTAGATGTTGTTACAATTCTATATAGGGTTAAGCTTGATTAATCCTAAAAGTGTTCAAACGTTTAACAGTAATCCCATTTAAGAAAAATCTTCGATGCTTTAGAACTCGTGCCCTGACGATTTGCACTGTTATCGCATTCTATGAAGCATCCTTCATTTCATAACATTCATATTCATTACATTGCATGCGTGATTCTTTTAGGGAACTTCGACCCGGCGAACGAGGCTGTCCCCGGAGGTTCCCGCAGTGGTGATCGTGACTCGGGTAGCTGTGAGCAGCAGCTAGGGCAGCAAGGCAAGCATCTATCATATTGCACCGTGTCAATTCGGAATCTAATATGTTATCTATATTTATGTATACATTGCATGTGTCGGGTACCGAGTTGGGTAGAACCTATGCCGATGCATTATCCCATTCCGGTCACGTGTCATGTGTTATTCCTTGAAGCCTAGTGGTGTCGTCGCGGTCTAATTATAGTTCACTAAGCTTAGTGGTACTTAGGCCTTCCGGTAGAAGTCGATGACGGCGTCCACCGTTGTCGCGAGCCTAGGACTTATTACCTGTTCACATTTGTGGTTATGTTGATGATGTGTTGGTTTGGTGAGTGGTGAGTTGAGACGAGGTGTGGGCGGTGTTAGGGGTGTCATCTGCTCACGAGGAGTCCTCAAGCAGTTCGGGGAGGGAACCTGGACACCGTAGACCGCTTGCACCGGTTAAGCACCGATCGTCGGTGTAGTCGGCTTTAGCACTTACCTTACTCACCACATGCTGATATAATGGTAGGCGAGCCGATTACCTTCGCAGACGTGGTCATGTGGGCCTCGTCATAGACGGTGTGAGTCCGGTTTGAGTCCGGGCTTTTAGCGGTATTAGTTTGCTCAGGGAGTAGTTGTAATACCGCCGTGCCAAGCTATGGTTGATCCACATGGTTGGGCCTGGTTGGGAAAGGTTGTCACGGGTACCCCCTTGTGTGCATCTTAGCGGGTGGCAAGAGCCGTATGGTCCCTGTGTCGTGTGGGTCCAGGAGTATCCCCCTGCAGGGTGTATAATCAGTTCGAACTACCGCGCTCTCGGTCATGAGCATCGCTATCGCTTATCTCCACCGAGCGACCATGTTTTGGTCGTAGAGTTTCAATGTGGGTTGTGGCATGGTTGGTTTGGGTGGTTTGGTCGGTATGTGGTCGGTGGTTTGGTGGTAATGGTTTTACTTTTGTACACTTGTTGTTTATATATCTGTTCTGATCAGTTGGTTGGCAGGGTTTGAGTCGGTGGTTGGTTAAGTTGGTTGCTTACACCTAGAGTCTAGGTTGCTTACCGCTTAATGAACTTAAACATGTCTTAATCCTTGCTACAGCTTTAAATGCATGATCCTTGGAGTCGAGAATATATATACTCATACTGTGAAGACTTGCTAGTACCTTCGTACTAAGGGGTGCTGCCCTTAAGTTGCTTTCAGGTTCACAGGTTGGCGAGGAAGAGGCAGTTTTTGGCTACTTTTTGCCTGCCGATCCGGGTGGCGGGCAGGAGTTAGCACATTCTACTCCGAACTCTGGCGCTTTTGGTATGAAGCCTAAGGGCATACGGCTCCATACTCTTTTGTTGTATAGGTTTACCTTCCGCTGCGTAGTTGTTGTTCTTCTTCTTTTGTTGTAAATTATGGAAGCAGTTGCATGTTTAAGTATTGTAATACAGTTTAATTACTTGCTCTCTATTAAACTGTGTTGTGATATTTGAGTTGGAAGGCATGTGTTCATATCCTGGGCACAAAACACGTGCCGGGACTACCGGAATGGTATTCTGGTTAATCGTCGAGGTTGTGATTATGAACAATGATCCTCCTGATGATTAATTAGAATACTATTTGGACGGTTCCTCACAGCTTGGTATCAGAGCCTGGTTTAATTTAGTAGCCTAAACATAATTAGTGCGTTATTTAGTAAGTCGACAACTTCACCTAAACAACCCATAATTTATGTTTATGCCTCTTCATGTTTAATATGTATTAAACTGCTATCGTTTATGCCCCTAAGTTAAAATGCGTATTATGAGTGACGTTTATATGTCTTATACCACATTATTTTGCTTTCGACCCTGCATTGATTCATGTTGAGCATTGCATCTTCGGCTTTGCATCGTCGGAAGGTAAGGTACGACGCTCAGTGGCGGTTAATCACCGAGGGCTCAGCCGGATGCGAGGCAGGGGCCCGGCATGTTCCGTACTGTGATCCGTACGGGAAGTGAATACGCTAGCAATAGCGTATGAACATCCACCATGCGATGGGAGACATGGTCGTCTACTCATGTGGCGTTTACACGAGATGTCCCGTAGGGTCTACGGGAAGTGAATACGTCTTTGTCGACGTATGGATTGTCACTTGTACGGCATGTGGTACAAGGGCCGTTCGCGCTCTTACCCTTTCTAGCGCGAAGGGTACGTTCTGGATGTTATAAACTGCCTGTGATTTTGATGCTTGCAGGTGCGGTTCTTATTTTGAGAAAGAAGCGATAGCTAGGTTCGAGCATGCATCATTTCATAGCATTCATGCATGCATTTATATTTGTTCATGTATTACGGGATTCTAACAGTATTTTCGGCAAATGCATTGTACTAAGTCGGAATTTGACGTTTCCCCTTTTTTTTACATTTCAGAATGGTTGTCACTCGACGTGGTGGGGAGGTTCCGGAGGGTTCCGGTCAGAACAACCCTCCTCCACCGCCAACCATGGCGGAGGTGCTCATGCAAATCGAGCAGAACCGCCAAGCGAATCACGCTCTCCTCCAGACGAACCAAGCGCTCTTGGAGGCTCTCGTGCGCAACACGGCTCCTCATGGAGGAGGTGGGGCCGTGCACCGAGACAACTTCTCGGGCTTTTTGCGGACTCAGCCGCCGGTCTTCTCGCGGGCTGAGAATCCTCTGGATGCTGATCACTGGCTCCGGACGATCGAGCAGAAGCTCTCCCTTCTTCGTTGTGAGGATCACGAGAAGGCGCTCTTCGCCGCCCATCAGCTTCAGGGCCCGGCGAGTGCGTGGTGGTCCGGCTTTCTGGCCATGCACCCCGCCGATCACCGCGTGTCATGGGCGGAGTTCCGTGAGGCTTTCCGCTCGTTTCACATACCGAGTGGCCTCATGGAGGCTAAAAGGCAGGAGTTTGAGGACCTCAAGCAAGGGGGTCGGGCGGTGATGGAGTACGTGCAGGTGTTCAACCACCTTGCACAATATGCTACTGAGGAGGTCAGCACGGATGCGCGCAAGCAGCGCCGCTTTGTGAATGGCCTGAACTCGAAGATGCAGGACTGCTTGTCCGCGCATAGGTTCGCCGACTTCAACGAGTTGGTGAGCACGTCGATCACGGTGGAGCTCAAGTATAAGAGCCACCAAGAGGAGAAGAGGCGGAAGAGGGGTTCCTCGTCTTCCGTGGGCGGGAGCTTGCAGCGCGCCCGCACTGAGGGTCAGCCTCCACAGTCTCAGGTGCTGTCGGCTGGCTACCCACGACCGATGTGGTTTGTACCATGTCCTGCGTTCTCCGCTCCACAGGGGCAGGCTGCACGACCAGCCGGCTCCCAAGTGAGCGTGACAGGTGGCTCAGGCGGTCCGTGCTTCAACTACGGCCGCGTTGGCCATTTCTCGAGGGAGTGCTCGTATCCGAGGCCAGGAGCCGCGGTGAGTGCCCCGCGACCACCGCCGGCTCAGTCAGCACCGCAGTCTTCGCAGGCGACTCATGTTCCCAAGCGTGGTCGAGCTCGCCACACTACCGCCGACGAGGTTCAGGAGGGTGACACCGTCCTGATGGGTACGTTGGATATGAGTTTCAACTCTGACATTTTTTCTGCAGTGGTCCTGTTTGATTCAGGAGCCTCTCACTCCTTTATATCTTCGGGTTATGTTTGGAAAAGTGGGTTGAGAGTCAGTGCTACCCACACGCCGTACCTTATAGACGCCCCGGGGGCCAAAGTTTTAATCAACCAGTGTGTGAATAAAGCGGCGGTAATTGTCAACGGAGTGCCCTTCCTTGTCAATCTGTTAGTGATGAACTCGAAGGGAATTGATGTTATTCTGGGAATGAATTGGCTCTCCAAGAACAAGGCTGTGTTGGACTGTGCTCGGCGGACCGTCACCCTCAATGGTCTGTCAGGTACTCGGGTCTAGTTAAAGCTAGAGGATGTCAAATCCTGCCTGTTCGCCGTAAAGGCTGTCCCCACCAGGATTATGAAGACCATTCCTGTGGTGTGGGAATTTTTGGATGTCTTTCCGGATGAGTTGCCTGGAATGCCGCCTGGTAGGGCAGTGGAGTTCTCTATTGATCTCGTGCCCGGTGCGGGACAGTATGACGACGGCATGTACTGGGAGTATCTTTCGTGGTACCGTTCACGCACCCGTGCCACCTTACTCTGCGGCAACGTACCGCCAGCCCCCAGACCCTTCCCTGAAGATTATGCCCGACTTCTTCATGTGGTGGTAAGTGATGTTGTACTTATAACGATTTTCATTCATTCTCATCCGTATTACTGACATAACCCTCAACAACTACAGACCGAAGCGGGGTACGAAATGCATAGGCATGCAGAGCATGCATATGGGGAAGCAAGTGGATCATCCACGCGAAGGGATCGGCACCCTCACCGGGACTACATGAGGACGAGAGAGTCTCGCTTGTTGTCCGCGATACGTGGTCTAGGTGGTTGTGCCCTGCGTTCTAGGGGCTACGACGTACCTGCCATGGACCCATATAGTGTATTCGGCGCACGGTGTGCCGAAAATGCCTTTTTTGGTACACTGTGTCCAAAAAATCATTTTCGGAACACCGTGCGCCGAATACAGATGCTAAAATCATAAATATAGAAAAAAATTGTCCATTTCATTAAATACGCTCACGTATATTGTACAAATTCGTATTTTTGTCTGTTGGGTCATGTATGTAGAATGAGCAAGTACGTGTATGTATGGATTAGTAGAGTGCAAGCGTTAGTTGTGTTAGCGGGCTAGCTACGTGGGTGTTTGGCCGGGTCGTGCGGCCAAACGTGATTTGGCTTGTGATGCCAAAAAACTTGTGTGCGTGTGTGTTTCTTTCCCGTGAGCAAAACATCATGAGGTGGTTAGTGTGTGTGATCTTGTGAGCTGGGCCAACAAAAAGCAAGGCCGTGTTGTTCCGGCACGTCGTGTGCACCAGCATGGTGGTGGAAGCTACTGAGGTGGCTCAACGTTGGCATTGAGAGGAGGCATGCTGAGGCCAAGGTGGTGCTCGATGAGTTAGTGTACGGAGAGATCGCCAAACGGAAGTCACAATCCCTCGCCGTTGCCGGAAGTCAACACCACACCAAAACACCTCATCAGTACCAGTTGAAAATCATCATCAGTGATGAATTTTGAACCGATACTGATTACTCGGCACTGATAGTCACTGACTATTAGTGCCGGGTGTAGAACCGGTACTAAAAATCACTATCAGACTATCAGTACTAGTTGGAGCTACCAACCGGCACTGATAATCGATCTTCATTCAACGTTTTTCGGGCCGAAAAAAATTTCCAATTTTTTTTTCACGATCGCACCCGACCATAGGCTGCCCACCCGACCGCGCCCAATATTCGCAAAGTCATGTGATATTCGCTTGCATACGGCAACCAAAACTTGAACTCAAGATCTCACAACCTATATGCACGTATGACTCCTATAACCATCTCAGCTATCATCCGTTCGTGAGTATAGTAGCAAAATAAATTCTTTTGATATTTTTTGACCGAACGTTTGAATAGCTATTTGGATATCTAAATGATCTCAAATAAAAAAAAGTGAGCAACTACAAAGTTGTAGATCTCGTCGAGAGCTACAATTTTCATATAAAGTTTTTTTTTTCATCTCACTTCGTGTGAAAAACTTATGAATTTTTTAATTTGTGCTGTCATTGACAACTACTACAACTTTATTATAATTATTTGGGTATTTAAATGACCTCAAAGTAAAAAGTTTTCAATTACAAAGTTGTAGATCTCATCGAGAGCTATAATTTTTCCCCATCCGACTTTGTGTGAAAAAGTTATGAAATTTTTAAGATAAACTGTGACAGTAGCGATCATCAGTGACGGTTCATAACTAGAACCGGTTATTCGCACGTGAGAGTTTAAAAACCGGTACTGATATATTTTCAGTGTCGATTATTGTTGAACCGGTACTGATGAGATGCTATATATGTGGTCTTCTGTAATAGTGCAAAGAGAAGGCGGCGACCTCCTGTCCATGTATACATGGCGTGGCCAAGGGACCCCAGTATGACCGATCGGCAGAGGGACCAGTTCCTCCGCGACGCCGCCGTCGGGTACATCTTTGCGGCGAAGGACCTCATTGTCGCTGCGCTCACCTGGTTACTCTACATGCTCTGCACGCACCTTCACGTCGAGGCGAAGATCCTCGACGAGCTCAAGTCCCTGCGCCCCACCACCACCGTCACGGCCACCGGCGACAGCGAACGCCGTGTTCGACTCCAATGCACTCCGTCCGGCGTCCTACCTCCATGCGGCGGTCCTCGAGACGCTGCGGCTGTTCCCACCGGCGCCGTTCGAGGAGGCGGCGCTTGGCGACAACGTGCTGCCCGATAGCACGGGAGTGGCCAAGGGCACTCTGATCATCTTCTGCATATACGCCATGGGCAAGATAGTGGGGAACTGGGGATATGGGGTAGTGACTACCATGAGTTCCGGCCGGAGCGGTGGCTGTCCGGCAACAACAGAGTCCTGCACGAGCCAAGCCATAAGTTAGCTGTGTTCAAATGTGGCCCAAGGAGCTTCGTCGGAAGGAACCTGGGGCTCATCAACCTCAAGATTGCCGCGGCGGCCATTATATACAACTTCTGGCTAGAGCTCGTCGACGGCCGGGTCGTCGAGCCGCAAAACTCGGTGGTGCTCCACTCCAAGAATGGGATGAGGGTGAGGGTCATGAGAAAAGAGGCAGCTTGATGCGTTGTGCTACCACTTTGCATCTATTTCACACAAAAATGAAAAGAAAGAAGAAAAAAAAGGGAAAGAAAAAGAACCCAAGTGATAGAAATGAGAATAAAGAAGCAAACTGCAGTGTTCAAACATGTAAGTTAACATTTGTGTCCCCTAGCTAATATTAAAGATGACCAAATGGACCACTCGAGCTGGCCCGACACGAACCCAGCTTGGCACGGCCTGAAAACAGCACGGCCTGATAGGCCCGTTTACTGTAACAGGTCGTGCCGTGCCGACCCGCGTGCTGAGTCATTAGCCCACAGCACGGCCCAGCTTTTGGCACGACGGACCCGACCGGCATGGTGTAGGCACGATGGGCCCGATCGGCACGGTGGAGGCACGACGGGTCCGATCGGCACCGTGCCTCCACTCGGCCGGCACGGTGGAGGAATGCTCGGTCTGTCAGCATTCCGAAAATAGGAAAAAAATCAAAAATAATAGCTAAAAAATTCCAAAAAATCAAATAAATTATAGAAAATAAATAAATAAGAGTTTTATTGATTGGTTGCCTCGTTAAAAACCTTTCTACTAGAAGGAAAAAATAGTACAACCTATGATTATGCTCCGAAAATTACATGGTTTCATTAGAAATCCTAAAATTTTGCTTGCAATATTTAATATGCTTGCTCAAGTGTCCCGTTCCATTTGTAGATCTGGCACCTAATTCATTGCTGCATATATTACACTTAGCAAATCTTACCTGTTCCCGTTAATTTCTCTAAAGACCTTTTCAAAATGTTGCCACACCCATGACCATGCACGCGAGTTCTCGGCGTCTTGATCTATGAATTAAAATATGGAATTGATTTCTTGATATAAAGTGGCTACTGGCTACTTGGCTAGCAACTAGAAAAAGAGAGATAGGTGACCGATGAGATCGTATGGAGTTTGTGATGGTATTTATAGGCCAAGATGAGAGGTGGGTGGGGGTGAGGCCGTGGGGGTCATTTTCAAAAAAAGAAAAAGAAAAAACATGAATAAAATAAAAAAACTTAGAAACAATAGGGACACATAATTAATTATAAAAATAAGCTTTATTGATAGGTTGCCTCGTTAAAAACCTTTCTAGCAAAGGAAAAAAGAGTACAACGTAGCTCAGAAAATTTGAAATTACACGTTCTCATCAGGATCTAGATACAATTTTGGAATGATTCTTCAAGCTCAGTGTTCTCTGCAGTGTGTTGTATTCATGCTTTAGCTTGTTCCCAATTTTTTACTATAGTGAGTATTTCAACCATCTCACTTGACAGATTTGTTCTTCTCTCTTCGATAATCCTTCCAGTAAGACTGAAGACAGCCTCAGAAGAAACTGTAGATACAGGAACCGTTAACAAATCTCGCGCTAACAATGAAAGCACTGGATAATTCGTTTTGTGCTCATGTCACCATTACAGTATGTTGAAGTTTTCTCGTTCATGGCTGATAACGTCACTGTCGATGAAGGTAGTTAGCTCCCCTCCGGATGTTGGAATTCCCATGCTCGTAGACGATCGTGACGAAGAGTCTGAACTTCTTGATAAAGAACCTGCACCAAATATTTTCCCCCACATTGTTGTCTTCTTACTTGTTGTGGGTGCTAGTGGAGGTCGTTGCAGGCGAACTCCGCCATATTTTGTTTCATAATTATTATAAACTTCGAATAACTTAGAACAAACATTAGTATAATAATTAGAATAATCGTGACCAAGAGCATCACCTAGAATTGCGAGAACTCTACAAAAAGCTACAATTTTAGCTCTAGGATCTAAAATAAAGGCGGAGGCGTACAACAAAGGAATTTCTTTCCAATACTTTAAGAATTTTGATTTCATAGGAACTACATAATCTCTTAGAAGATTATCATTTTCATAGTTGTTTAAATGAGTAGCAATTTCAACAATATTATGCACTACTAAACAAGATGTTGGATAATAAACTCACAGTTGAATCATAAAAAAATTCAAGAAACTCCAGTATCCTTTCGGCAACATACCAATACGCTTCCGTCAGTAAAGTTTGACCCCATGCTGATAGTAATGTGTATGAATAAACACACCAAATATGCTCTTATATGTTATAATATTTTTAAGCATCAAGAAAGTAGAGTTCCATCTTACCGGCATGTCCACAGCAAACTTACGTGGACGCAGACACATTGCAACACAATACTGTTTATATGCTGCAATTCGTTGGTTAGAGGAGTTCACAAAAGATATTGCAGTACAAAAATCGTTTAAGTATTGCGATAACCTCTTTAAACCAGATTTTATTATAAGATTGATAATATGACAAGCACAACATTGATGTAACCAGAAGATTCAGCATAGGTACTAAACAACGGAGTAAGAATATCCATTGCTCTAGAATTTACACTGGCATTATCTAAAGTGATAGAAAATATTTTATTCGTGAGACCAAAATCTGCAACTACTTGAGATATTTTTTCAGCAATATTTTCACGGGTATGCGCGTTGTAAATCAACCGAAAACCTATTATTCTCTTTTCTAATGTCCAATCATTATTAACAAAATGAGCAACCACACTAAGATAATCCTCTCTAGCCCTACATGCCCATATGTCCAAGGTCAAAGCAACTGAAAATGTACATGTTTGCAATATTTATTTAAGTTTGCTACGACATGTATTGTAGTATTTTACCATATCCCTACTAGTTATCTGTCTAGAAACATGCGTGAACCTAGGATTATGAGCTTGCTTAATGTAATCTTCAAATACAGCAGACTCACCGATATTGGGTGGTAGATCCGCTCTTGCAATGAAGCGACATAGCTCTTTTCGAGCATTGGTAGAGTCATACTCCCAATGAAGAACAGAGCCGTCGGAGTTGTACTGCAACACCGTCTGCTTCATGGCTGCTCCACCCTTTCGCTTGCAACTTGTGGCGTGCCTCTTCAAGTGCCTCGTTCCACCTGAGGGCTTTGCAGATAATTATGTTTGCAAATATAACACCTAGCATACCTGACACTTACCCCATCTTCCTCTTTGTAGAACTTTTCAAAGTCTTGCCAAACTTCGAAAGTACCGGTTCTTGATCTTTTAGACCCGGTGCTTGCTAATGTGTACGCACTTGTAGAGCATGACGATGGAGGTACTGCTACATCACCTGCATGTGAACCAATCGGAGGTTCACCGTCGAGTCCATCATCACCTGCAGCACTGGTATCAAAGGGGCCATAGTCCCCTGTGAGTCCTTGGAGAAAAAAATCATAATCTATGGATGTATCATGATCCCCGGCATCCATGATTAATATCGAATGACACTAAAAAATTGCAAATATTTAGTTACAAATAATCAAGTAATAAAACTAATAATAAAATAAGACTCAACAACGATGAAAAAAATCACCAAGATTTCTTCAACTTCAAGACAACAGGTCAGCAAGATGACGGTTTTGGAATTGCTCGAATTTTTTTGCAACAATTCAAACTAATTTTGCCAAATTATCACTAATTCTCAAGAACTTTGAGACAAGAATGAGAGAAGAAAACAAGAGAGAAAATGGTGTTGCTGGTGTGGAATAGAAGGGCAGGGTGCTCCTCTATTTATAGGTGAAAAGTGATGATTTTTGTAATTTTTTGAAACTCAAACGGTCACAAAACGGCTATAAAATTCAAAAATAACTGGTTAACGGGCCGAGAACCCTGCGTGCCCCCGTGTGCCTGTCATGCCCCCGTGTGCCCGTCATGCCCTCGAGTGTTGGCCAGGTCGTGCCCCTCACGCTGGGCCGTGCTGTGCCGGCCCGGTCATGCCATGGGCTGCCGCGTGCCGAGCTGACGCGGTGGGCCGTGCCGGGCCGGGCCGGCTCGACCGTGCCTCCTGGGTCGCCGCGTGCCCGAGCCGTGCCCGTGCCGGCCCAAAATATCCGGGTTGGGCCGTGCCGGCCTGCCGTGCCGCACGCTCGGCCCAGGCACGACCCGAGGCTTCGTGCCGTGCCGACCCGACCCGGCCCATCTACGTTCGGACCAGACCATGCCTGGACCGTGCCAACAGTATCGTGCCTCGGGTCGGCCCATGTCGTACGGCCTATTTGGACATCTTTAGCTAATATTTGTGTCCCCTAGCTAGTGTAAGATAACACCAGCTGGTTACAGTTCATGTTATGGTGACAATGTACAAACGGTCTGGAATTTACAGAAAACTGAGACGTGCTCTGTGATTTTGTGCACAACTGTTCACAGATGCAGAAAGTGATAGCTGATCTAAAACTTAGCATTGTTAATGTTGGCTCATGCTAGAAGCAGCAAATTCCTTTAATTAAAAAAAAGGAAGAACAATTCTCAATTAATCCGCCCAAGTAATTTCAAATTCATTGGATCAATGTCCCGAATTCCTGATTGTTCTGCTTAGGTAAAGTTATGAACACGGAATTGTTCACAAACTTCAGGGACATAAGGAATTGCCAAATATATGTTCAGGCATGTCTACAAGTTCAGTAATATGCAATCTACACTCACAGGTAATACCTGACACAGTTGATAATGTATCATGCTAAAGACAATCCTTTGATTTCCCTTTTGCACTCCAACAATGAATGGACCAAAGAATCTAAAGAATATTTCTGTCAGTAGTTCAGCCGCTGAAGATCTGCAATAGATATCTTGCAGCAATCGTTCAAGTCAATTTGCACAGCTATTCAAGAAACGTTTGTTTACACAGCATATCAAAAGAACAGAAAGGGTTATTATAGTTGCTGCCGTAAAGATGACTGCCTGCACACACCAAACAAGAGGAACTGTAAGAAACAAAATGCATGACAGAAACTGTAAAGCTGAATAAGGTCAGAATGAGTACATCAACAAATAGCCTAATTTTGAAGTTCCCTTAAATCATAAAGAAGTACGTGCAGACAATACATGATTTTCTGATGTTTTACTAGCATGAACAGTTGCTACCTAGTTACATAACCAAAATGGAATAAATCTACTGTATATTTATATACTTAGAACTAATGTTTTTAGAAACAAGTTCAGAGTTATGACAAATGGAAAACTAACCACAAAAGCAGAAGCAGCAAGTCCAGGTCGCTCTCGAGGGTCCCGATTGTAGTACTTGCAGCAATAAAGAAGAGCTGCAACGTACCAAATGATAGGGCACAGAAAACCTAAGAGAAAACTGCAATAGTACAATGTTCAGTACAGTACCCAAGCCCGAACTAAAAATTGGAGGAATCGACTGACTCACCAACACCATCCTATTCCACAACCAAAGCAGGGAAGCCGTCGCTCAAACATTGACAATCGTGGATTTTCTTCATCTCCAAGTAGTGTGTACTTCCCAAGGCACACCTGGCAACGGCAAAATTCATCTGAGCTTCCTGTGAAATGCACAAGAGTGAATGAAGTTAAACCAATACAAGTAGTATTTCCAAAATATCTACGAGATACTCTTCCTTATATAGAATACTGACCACACTTTTCCTGAATTGGAAGTGAGACTTCTAACTAACACGTGATAGATATTTTGCATAAAACATGAGCATAACAAGGTTAAAACAAAAAAGAGTTACCTCCCCTCATAAAACTTCAGGAGCAAGCCCCAGCCACAACAGGACTATAACTGTTCGTCAGAGGAATAACTGTTGACCTTGAAGCCTCTCAGCATTTGCAGATAGCTCCTTGTTGTAATGGCTTAGTGAAAACTATGGTGCTAAGAACTAGTCATCTCAGCTAGCAGCTGGGCAGATCAAACATGACAAGTTTGCATAAAAAATTGATGGTGCATAATCTGTTAAAAGCAGAGTTATGTAAGATAAAATACATTTAAAGAAATTGATATTTTAGGTAACACGGTGTACAGAAACCACGACACTGTACTGGTTTTCTCAGTCAGATGCATGCAGTACAGAAACTTGAAGATCCTTCTACCCTGCCATCTAGTTTCAGCGTGAACATGTAATGGCTAACTCTGAATATCTTTTATGTAAACTTCTGAGTGGAGCTGTGTAATCCTTGTTGTTCAACTATTTCTGGAAAAGTGTGGTGTTGGTTGTAGGCTTGGGAAGCTATTTGAGCTGTAACGACTTGTCTTATTATCAGATTCAATAATGGAACTGCAGCATCAGGTTTGATGTCCTCTTCTTTTTCTTTTCAATTAAAATGTATTGCAGGAGCTATGCTCATTCACTAAAGAAAATATAGAGATAAAAGTTACAACACCCGTCCCAGGTGGACTCACCGAATTGATATCCTCTTATTAAGACATGAAACAGTCGTTTCTTCATGATGAGTAATATACAACCAATTAACAATCATCATTGTCCCGAAATCATAGTTGGTTAAAAGTTAAAACAGTATCCCAATGCATAAGCTCATGCAAAGGGACGTGATATCCGGATTATGGTCACAAATCATTACCCACTAAAAGGTGAAAACAAACATCGAAGCTAAATCACAAAATGAGAAGCACATGCAGTCTCAGTGAATTGCTCTAGTGATAATGTTGAGGTTCTATCTAATCTAGATCTGAGTGAAGTTAGCACGAATGTGAGAAGGGTCTGAAGGGAGTACGGCATTGTGCTATACATTACCCACCTGTGTTACCCAGATACCCCGATATGCAAGCTTTCGTACGTACCCACTACGTCAAAGCAGTAGCTAAACCTTTAATGTTCAGAGCCAGTCAACTTCCTTGATCTTGATTGCCACATTATAGGATTGCAGAAACGCCAAGTTGCTATCCTGGGCCCAAGCCAATGCAAGCCCTTTCCACCCTTTTTGCTCGAAACTAAGGAAACAAGATTAGCTACAACTCCAGATTCCACCATCCAGCACTCCATCGCAGGTTCGGTCAGTAATACCATCGAACAGGTTGCGCTCATACCCACAAGTCAACGCCCCATCACAACTGGGGACCAAGAACCGATCGCCCGACTACCCCAGCTTAAAATCGCAGCCACTCGCTCCCTCAGATTCAGCCCTACCTACATTCCGAATCCAGAATCTACCAAGGCATCCGCGCACGAAACCGGGAACTGGACTGCGATTTAGCGGAAACAAGGGACGAGCATCCACGGCGGCCTCAAAGACGAACGCCACGGGGTGGAGCACACTTACGTGGTCGAATCGAAGCTCATCTCATCGGAGGAGGAAGACTCTGTTGCGTGCGCGGCTTCGAGCTTGGGTTGGGTGGGTGGGTTGGTCGAGGACTCGAGGGAGACGCGGGGACTGGGGAATGAACTGGCGAAGTAGGGAGGCGTGAAGGCCGAGCGCCCGAGTCGGTTTCCTTCCGCTTCCGGAGTGGATTTTGGTTTCGGTACATTACCGCCCGGAAAGAATGCCACTTGTTCAATTGCTGTTTCAGTTTTTGGTAGTGCTTTTTAAATTATTAGGGTCACGTCACTTGTTCAATTACAGGGCTTCGAAAAGGTCTAGCTGCTGTTTCAGTTTCTGCTACTGCTTTTAAATTATTAAGGTCATGTCACTTGTTTTTTAAAAAAATTCGGTTTATATCACTAGCTGTTGTGTTTAGATCGAAAAACTTATTTAGTTTATGCTGTTGATTCCGTTCAATTAGCGGTATGAGCTTAGCAAGTTTTGAAATTAATATTATGAAGCGAATAATTATAATTTCTCAGTAGCATAAATCTAAATTCCTCATAAAAAAATATTTCCCGAGACTACATTGGCTATATCACTGTGTTTCTATACACATGTTGTGACATCTAGTTCGAAATTAATAATGCTAGAGTGGCTTTTATTTATTTATAAACAGAGGAAGTACTTAGAAAAAGAAATTATACTAGTACTATTTGGCAATTTGAAACCCATAACTATGAATCCTAACGCTGAGTGGCTCTCGAATAAACTATTGAGTCTATAACCTTGGATTATATGGAACCAGGTCCTCTAACTTAAAAGATGCAATTCACTTGTGAACAGTAAATATGATTTAATTATGCTACAGTACTGCTATAGTATAGAGAATAGAACTACTGCAATTCTCTCGTTACAGCAAGATCAGTACAGTAATTCATGAGCAGTAATTATAATACAAGCTACAATGTTTTACTGCAAATCATTGTTCACTCACTCACGAATCACTATTTATTCTACTGTTTGAAGGTGACTTTCCTCTTCTAAGTCAGAGGATCTAGTTCCGGACTACCTCTCGTAGTCAAAATATCCAGCCTATCTTAGCTAATCCTATCAATGATTTATTTTTGACAATGTGTCCTGTAATTAGATTGGGTATCTTCGAGATCAGAGATCGAGCACGAAACAAGATACGCGATATAGATAGGTTCAGACCTCCGAATGGAGAATACTCCATGTCCTGTATAGAGGTTGATGTATATGTATTCTCTTGAGTACAAGCAATATGACTATATCTATTACAAAGAGTAGATCAGATCTATGCTAAGCTAGGGTTAAAATTGTTGAGTCTCTCCTATGATCTTGGTGCTTGTGTCGAGTTGATTTGCTCTAGGTTGTACAAGTTGTTTGTAGTCCAAAAGTCTCTCGGGGGTCTAGGTCCCAGCCTTATATAGGCCTAGGCGTCTGTCGGAGGATTAACTCCTGTCGCAGGGATCCCGAGAGACCCCTTTTTAGAGATTCGGCCGGGGTGATGATCCTGAATAAGTTCGTCGGAAAAATAAATGAAAGTGGATGCAAATGCAACGGCCGGTGATGGGGAATGATCGACCTAGTGCAAAGGGAAGTAAAGGCACCGGAGTTTTGACAGGTTCGGGCCGCACGGGGGCGTAATACCCTACTCCTGTGTGGATGCAATAACTCTCCTGAGGGTGATCCCTCAAGGATGTAGCTGGTTACAAGAATATTGTGTCTAACCAAGAGCTTGAGACTCCTTGTTTCTCGGCGGGAGCTCTGCTCCGGCTAGCTCACAATGTCCTCGTCCGTTGGCTTGGTTCGTTGTGGGGTTCGTCTTCTTCGTTGGTTGTGGCCCGGTCGACTGCTTGGGCTTGTTCTTCTTCTCTCCCTTTCTTCTTCCTGTGCGCCGACCATTTTATGCACTCGCCGGCCGTGACATACCCCGAACGGGAAGGAAGGGGCACAAGTTTCAAGATGCCACGACTGAGAAAGGCGTCATCATTTCCTCTGGGCGAAGTGACTGGGGCGGTCGAGAAACGCGACACGCGTCCGGTCACTTGTCACTGTGGACGCCCTGGCAACAGGCGCCGTTGAGAGGGCCCACCGGGCAGCCACAGAGCCACCCGGCGTGCCCGCACTGTCTTGTTCCTCTGCCATGGCAGGGCGGCAGGAGGAACGCCTTGATCCGAGCAATGTTATCCCGAGATACACCGGATGATACGGGACGGGACCCGTGCAATTAATAGCCCCACGCCCTTCTGCCAAAGCATGGCAGGAACTGACGCCGCGGAGGGAGCAGTTGGATATGTCAGGCCACGCGCGCTCATTTAATGCGGCCTTGGACCTCTGACGGGCGGACACCTCATCTGTGGGCCCTTTGGGGGCCTCTCTGGGTCGTCGGGGAACCGAGTGCTTGGGGGTACCGTTCACCTCCCCGAGCACTCTCTCTCGGGAATGCCTATCTTTGTCTTCGGGGTACCGGGTGCTCGGGGGTACTGGTTACCTCCCCGAGGACCCTCTCCCGAGCATTCGCGCATGATCCTCCGGGGAACTGAGTGCTCGGGGGCTGTCACGAGCAACCCCGAGCACTCTCTCCCGAGCGCTTTTGCACAGACCCTTCGGGGAACCGAGTGCCCGGGGGCTGCCACGTGCAGCCCTGAGCACTCGCTCCCGAGCATTCTCACGCTGGCCCTCGGGGAACTGTGCGCTCGAGGACTGCTGCGCGCGGTCCCCGAGCACTCTCTCTCGGAACTTAGCTCTTCTGATCGTCGGGGGACTAGGGCGCTTGGGGATGAGCGGGCACCTCCCCGAGCACTTTCTTCCCGGTACTTGGACTCTGCGGGTCATCGGAGAACTGGGGTGCTCGGGGACCAGAGACTGTGGCCCCGAGCACCTTCTCCCGGAACTTAGATTTTCCTCATCCCGCGGGAGGGACCTCGCGGGATGGTGACACGTGGCGGACGGCTGGCCTGGCCTCGGGACTCAGGGACCCCCGGTTCCTGATACACAGGCAGTAGCCCCTGGGTCCATTGGCAGGTGATGGCACGGAGACTGCGGATGGGCCCTTTGTCGCAGACGAGGCCGAGGCTGGCGTGGACGCCACATGGCAGGCTTTCAAGAGGTGCCCTTTAGACCCGGGCCTCTGGTACGGCCCAGCGGGGAGACAAGCAGACGCGTGTCCACACAACTCCCGAAGGGCATGACAATGGTACGGGCGGCACGCGCGGCTGCCGTGCAGATCGAGGAAAATACGCCTGGCAGCCGCTGACGCCGCACGACCAGGGAGAGATTTTGAAGACCGCCTGCGCCGAAGCCGCACGGGAGCGAGAAGGCGCCGCCCGCCTGGTTGAGGCGTCGCTGTAGCAGGCTGTCGAGGCCCTTGCCAGGGAGGCGTAGGCACAGGAATGGGAGGAGGCGGTCGCCGGCCGTGAGAAGGCGGCGGAAGACCTCCGCGCTGAGCTAACCTGTCGAGAGGGCGAGGTCGATCGGACGCGCGCCAGCCTCCAACGTTGGAAGGATGAGCTCCAGAGAATTGACGGAGATGTCCGACGGTGGGAGGAGGACGTCTCCATCCGGGAGGTCGACAACGAGATCATGACGGCGGAGCTGGGTGCCCTGGAAGACTCGCTGACCCGCCAGGAGGGGGAGGCTGCCGCGGCTGCGGCGACCATCGCCACCAGGGAGGAGGAGAACGCCAAACACGAGGCAGAGCTGGCCGCCCGCGAGCGGGCTTTGTCCGGACTGATGGCGCAGATGAAGCAGGCCACCGGCCTCGCATCCGGCACAGGCGCTTCAAGTGCGGCCGGGGGCCAGGGTCTCGAGGAGCAGCTTCGTGTCGCGAAGGAGAAGCTTGAGGCTGCCTTTGTCTCGCGGGTCAACTTGCAGCAGATGTTGGAGGATGTACTCCAGTGGATGCGGCGGGCCGTGGAGAGGGCCAGCCTTGGCCGACTCGTCGCGAACGAGAAGAGCGATGGCCCCGGACGACAAGTCCTGGGGCTTCAACAAGTCTGCGAGCGCCTTGAGGTGCTGCCCTGGGCCGTCCAGGAGCTTGCCGCCCGGGAAGGGCGCGGGTTGGCCCACGCGGTGGCAGAGCACGTCCTGGCCTGCTACCGGAGCAGAGACTCGAACTTCCCGCTGGAGCCAGCGTGGGAAGGAGTAGTCGAAGCCGAGGGAGAGGTCGCCCGGGAAGCAGTTCGGAGCACCGCTGCCGAGGTGGCGGCCGGCTTCAGGCGGGAAGTGCCACCGCCGCCAGCCCCCGGGGATGGCCAAGACGACTCCGACGCCGACTCTGCCTCCGATTAGGCTTTTGTAGTAGTTTCCTCTTTTTTTTGTCTTGACTGGATGTAAATATGGGAGCGATCCCTTAGAAATGCTTGTATTCTACTTGTGAATATAATGAAAGCTTTTCTTTGGGCTCGCAACTCCGGTGCTCTTGAGTACTTAGCGTTTCTTCTTATGTTTTGCCTTGAAGGCCCGGGGAGTACTCAGTCGGACCGACCCCGACCTTTCCGTCCCCGACAACGAAGTCGTCCCGATCATCTTTCTCGGCGTGTTCAGCCCCCAAGCCCTCGCGAATCCGCATTGGCTAAGTCAAAAGACAAAGACACGAACTTTCTTGCTCGGGAGATGGATCGATCCAGCGCGGAACACGCCATGACCGGTGAACACTTTTTCACCTTGCGACCACTCAGTCAGCAGACCAGAGACACGTGCGGGCGGGAATGCGATCAAGAGTCCCCATGGTTCGGTGGTGCCCGGGCTTAAGACGGACTGAACCGAGCACCGACAGCCCGCCCCTGAGGCCTAGACTCTGGACTACTCGAGTAGCTCGAGCGATAGGATTACCCAGGGTGCCCAGGGACTCGATAGTGCTCGGGGCCCTTAAAAGCGGATCGAACACCACGACCACCACGAAGGACTTCGGTCGGACATTACCGCACGTACGGTACACCTTTCTACGGACCATTCTGTCGTTCTAGGAAAAAGTAGAAACGCGGTAGGGTTTTGTGCGCGAGGAGATCATCTCACCGGGCAGATTAGAATACGAGGGCCCCCGAGGATGACTCGGGAACAAAATACTTTTGAACGTAAATTTATCTGAATTTAATCACTCACCGGACAGCTGTCGGCCTTTCGACCGGCCAATCCAGGAGGAGCGTGCGCTCCGAGCTCGGGGTGCCCGGGGGCTTGGTTCCTTCAGCTGGGGCGCCCGAGCGTCAAGGGGCACGCGAGGATCCCGGGGTCGGATGATCTCGACCACTCATGCCCAAGCGGTAGGACCACCCGAGGACCCTTGGGGCCGAGCAGCGACCTGGGCATCGAGGCCCTCGTGGTCAAGCTGTTTTTGCTTTGATTGTCGACCTGTGACTTAAGAGAGAATAGGGAATTTTTTTGCTTGGTGCGCTCTGTTAGGGCGGTACTTGTTATAGACTGCTCTCGTTTTCGACCCGAGACCTCTTGAATACCCAGACTGGCGGACAAGAGCAGGCAGAAGGCATAACCCAGAGGTCCTATAGTTCGGTGGCACTCGGGTATGATAGACCAAACCGAGCACCGACAGCCCGCCCCTGGGACCTGAGCTCCGGACTACTCGAGCGGCTCGAGCGATAGGATTACCCAAAGCACCCAGGGACTCGGTAGTGCCCGAAGATTAGCCAGGACACCGAACACCACAGCCTACCACATCGGGCGTAAGTCAGCAGCAGCTGCCCGCGCGCATACCGATCGGGATTCTTTTATCAGCGGGGAAAAAGAGAGAGCGAACTTTTCTCGCACAACCGAGCACCTCACCAGACAGATTAAACATACAAAACCCAGAAAAGCAAAATTGACGCACGACTGCATATTAATATTTACACTGAATTGATAAATTTTACAAGGTTGGGTGACTTACCCAGCTAGTGGTAGCCCCCGGTCAACTTGGACGGGGGGGAAGCCTCCGGCCTGGTTGACCTGAGCCGCGAGCATAGCCGTCTACGAGTAGAACCTGCGCAGATGCTCGATGTTCCATGGGTTGGGAAGCGGTTGCCCATCCTCTGTCGCCAACCTGAAAGAACCTTCTTGCGGGACCCCGATCACGATGAAGGGACCCTCCCACATAGGGGACAGCTTATTCTTTCCTTCGCGCGACTGGACGCGTCGGAGAACTAGATCCCCAACCTCAAAGGACCGTGTCCAGACGTGGTGTTGGTGATAGCGCCGCAAGCTTTGCTGGTACCGAGCCGCCCGGATGGCGGCACGCCGCCGGCGCTCTTCTAGGTATCGACGTCATCGCGTCTCTGCTGATCTTGCTCACCCTCAGAGTATGCATGCACCCGGGGGGAGCCTAGAGTGAGCTCGGAGGGGAGGACCGCCTCAGCGCCGTATACGAGGAAGAATGGAGTCTCCCCGGTAGCGCGGCTTGGCATGGTCCGATTAGCCCATAGCACGGCGGGCAGCTCGTCCACCCATCCCTTCCCATGCTTTGCGAGCACATCATAGGTCCGGGTTTTGAGGCCCTTTAGTATCTCCGCGTTGGCGCGCTCGACTTGCCCGTTACTCCGAGGGTGAGCGACGGAGGCGAAGCAGAGCTTGACGCCGAGGTCTTCGCAGTAGTCCCCGAACAGGGCACTCGTGAACTGGGTGCCATTGTCGGTGATGATCCGGCTCGGGACGCCAAAGCGACTGGTGATGCCGCGGATAAACTGGAGCGCCGTGTTCTTGGTCACCTTGATGACTGGGACCACCTCCGGCCATTTGGTGAACTTGTCGATGGCGACGTAGAGGTACTCATAGCCCCCGATTGCTCGGGGGAATGGACCCAGAATGTCCAACCCCCAGACCGCGAAAGGCCATGACAGGGGGATGGTGTGAAGAGCCTGAGCCGGCTGGTGAATCTGCTTTGCGTGGAACTGGCATGCCCTGCAGTGCCGAACCAGCTCGGAAGCATCTTGGAGAGCTGTAGGCCAGTAGAAACCTTGCCGGAAGGCCTTCCCGACCAGCGTGCGGAACGATGAATGGCCACCGCACTCACCCTCATGGATCTCAGCGAGAAGCTCGCCGCCTTCTGCCCGGGAGATGCATTTTAGGAGGACACCTCCTGCGCTACACCGATAGAGATCCCCATCTACTATGGCATAGCGTTTGGACTGCCGAACAACTCTTTCGGCAGATGCCTCATCCCTGGGAAGGGACTTTTCCTTCAAGTACCCTCGGATGTTGGACATCCACGAGGCATCTTGAGAACATTCAGCAAGTGCAGCACACTCACCGGACGGCGGCACCCTGACAGGGCTTCCCGCTGAGGGCACCGCCGGGGTCCCCTGAATTGAGTTCGAGGTTTCCTCTTCATCCTGTTCAGCAGGCAGGACGGAAGGCCGTGTGAGTCTTTCTTCAAAGACTCCGGTAGGGACGCGAGCACGGGAGGAGGCCAGGCGGGAGAGCTCGTCGGCCAGAGCGTTGTCGCGGCGAGGGATGTACCGCAACTCAAGGCCATCGAAGCACTTCTCCAGCTTCCTGACTGCTGCCACGTACGCCGCCATTTGAGGATCCGTGCACTGGTACTCTTTGGACACCTGGTTGACCACCAACTGAGAGTCTCCTTTGACCAGGAGGCGATGAATCCCGAGCCCCACCGCAGCTCGGAGGCCGGCGATGAGGCCTTCATATTTCGCCATTTTGTTGGATGCGCGGAACTGCAGCTGCACAACGTACCGGAGTTCTTCACCCGTTGGGGAGGTGAGAACCACTCCGGCCCCCGCGCCTTTCAGCGTGAGGGAACCGTCGAAGTGCATGACCCAGTATCCGGGCGCGCCGTGCCCGGGATACGCAGAAATATCTTCTGGGACGACCTCGGGGACGGGTGTCCACTCTGCCACGAAGTCGGAGAGCACCTGGCTTTTGATCGCCTAGCGACTGACAAAGTGCAGTTCGAACTCCGCGAGCTCCACCGCCCACTTGACAACTCGCCCGGTGCCTTCTCGGTTCTGGAGGATGGGTCCCAGCGGATATGTGGTAACCACCGAGACCTTGTGCGCTTGAAAGTAATGGCGCAGCTTCCAGGAAGCGATGAGCACGGCGTAGAGCAGCTTCTGAGCCTGGGGATACCTTGCTTTGGCCTCCCGGAGGACTTCATTGACGAAGTACACCGGCTGTTGTACCCGGCGGGCCCGGGTGGCGGCTTCACCCGAGGGGCTGTTACAGCCCCCAGGCTTGGCGGCGTGGTCGGGTCTGGCCAGGTGCTCGGGCCCGACTCCCTGCTCGGGGGGAGCCGCAAGGACTAGGGAGTGCCCGGGGGCGACCGAGAGCTGAGACCCAGCACCTGGCCCCCCGCACTCGCTGCGCTCCACCACCAACACCATGCTTACAACCTGAGGAGTGGCCGATACATAGAGGAGTAGGGGCTCACCTTCGGAGGGAGCCACCAGCACGGGTGGTGAGGTGAGGTACTTCTTCAGATCGCGGAAGGCCTGCTCGGCCTCCGGCGTCTAGTCGAATCGACCGGTCTTCTTCAGAAGCTTGAAGAGGGGGAGCCCTCGCTCCCCGATCTTAGAGATGAAGCGCCCGAGGGCCGCCATGCAGCCGGCGAGACGCTGGACCTCCTTGAGTTGAGCCGGGGGTCGCATCTGCTCGATGGCCCGGATCTTCTCTGGGTTGGCCTCGATTCCTCGGCCGGAAACCAAGAAACCGAGGAGCTTGCCCGCCGGCACCCCAAAGACACACTTCTTGGGGTTAAGCTTGAGGCGGGTGGTGCGGAGACTGTTGAAAGTCTCGGCATGGTCCTCGAGCAGGGTGGCGCGGTCTCGGGACTTGACCACGAGATCATCGATGTAGGCCTCGACGTTGCAGCCAACCTGTGAAAGAAAACCCAGCATTGCGCAAACCAAAAGGCATTGGCATATAACAATAAGTCCCCACCGAGGTGGTAAAAGCAGTTTTTTCTTCGTCCTCAACGGCCATGCAGATCTGGTGATACCCAGAGTTTGCATCTAAAAAACATAAAAGATCGCATCCCGCGGTTGCATCCACAATTTGATCAATGCGGGGTAAGGGAAAAGGATCTTTAGGGAAAGCCTTATTTAGGTCGGTGTAGTCCACACACATGCGGAGCTTACCGTTGGCCTTCGGGACGATGACTGGATTTGCCAGCTAGTCGGGGTGGAGGACCTCTCGGATAAATACGGCGTTAAGGAGCTTGCTGACCTGCTCCCGGATGAATTCCTGGCGCTCAGGCGCCTGCCGCAGGACCTTCTGCTTCACCGGGCGTGCGTCTGGGCGCATAGCCAAGTGGTGCTCAATCACCTCCCTAGGGATCCCGGGCATGTCGGACGGTTTCCAGGCAAACACGTCGACGTTAGCCCGGAGGAAGGTGACGAGCGCGCCTTCCTATTTGCCGCCTAGGTCGCTGCCGATTCGGACGACCTGGGAAGCGTCTTCGCCCACCACGACCTCCTTCGTAGGAACTGAGGCGTCGGCGGCGAGTCGGGGTTTGGATGAAGAGGGTCCCGGGCCCCCTGTGCAGCCTTCGACCTCGGCCTGCGCTGAAACCAGAGCCATGGACGACTGCTCGGCGCAGGAGACGGCGCCGCCGGAGTCGGCAATCACGGAGATGGGGCCGGCTGGGCCCGGCATCTTAACCGTGAGATACGCATAATGCGCGGCCATCATGAATTTGGCGAGCGCCGGACACCCGAGGATGGCGTTGTAGGGGAGAGGGAGCTCCGCGACGTCGAAGAAGACGTTCTCCGTGCGGAAGTTGTCCTGACTCCAGAAGGTCACGGGTAGCTCGACCTGCCCGAGAGGCAGGGAGTGCCCGGGAGTTATTCCGCAGAATGGAAGCGACGGCTTTAGGCGCCGGGAGGGCACCTGCAACTTTTCGAAGGTCTCCTTGGATAGGAGGTTGAGGCCTGCACCCCCATCGATCAGCACTCTGCCGACCTTAAAATTGCAGATGGTGGGGGACACTACCAGGGTTAGTCGCCCTACGGCTGCAGTACTCGCGGGGTGATCGGCCATGCTGAAAGTGATCGGGGTGTCCGACCACCTCAGGGGCCTGGCGGCCTCCTCGCTCGGGGTTGCCGAGCACACCTCGTGCCGCATGACCTTGATGCCGCGGCGCGAGGAAGGCGTGTAGGCGCCTCCATCGATGAAGGCGACGGTATGCTCGGGCTCCTGGAAGCCGAGCTCAGTGTTGCCGGGGGCGGCCTCAGCATCGCCTCCCCCGCGGGACTCATCGCGCTCCCTCTGGCGTTGCTCGATGAGACCTTTGACCGTACAACACTCCGTGAGATCGTGCCATCTGGTCTGGTGTATGGGGCACCATTTGCCTAGCTCGGGCCCCGCGGGAGCGGGGGCCCTCACTGGAGCAGGAGCCCGGCCGGGTGCCGAGGCTCTTGCGGGAGCCGGTGCCCTAGCTGGTGCCGGGGCCCTCGCAGGGGCCAGGGCCCGAGGAGGGGCCCTGGCCGGGGCCCTTGCGGGCGCGGGCCGTCTGTCGGCGGCTGCCCAGCGTTCTTGCCGGCGGTCAGGCTCTGGGGTCGGCCTACGGGCGGGGCCCTGGGCCGGTTCGACAGGAGCAGCCTCGCGCCTTCTTCTCTTCTTCTTTTCCCGCCTGTCAGAACGGGAAGAACTTGGCTGGTCGGCGGTGGGGCGCGGAGCATGCCACTCCCGGGCCTCCGCCGCCTTGGCACACTTGTCGGCCAGCGCGAAGAGCTCCGTAGTGGTTTCGATTTCGTGCGTACCTAGCTTTTCGAGCATCCGCTCGTCGTGGACGCCCTGCCGGAAGGCGATGATGACAGTGTGGGGGGCTATCCGCGGGATGGTGTTGCGGATCTGGCTGAACCACAGAATAAAGCGTCTCAGCGTCTCCCCCTCCTGTTGCTTGACGGCATGGAGGTCGCACTCCAAACCGGGGCGTGTGAATGTGCCCTGAAAATTAGCCACAAACTGGTGGCAGAGGTCATCCCAGGAGCTAATAGATTCTGGGGGTAAGTTCATGAGCCAAGGACGGGCAGAGCCCCTCAAGGCAACATGGAAATAATTTGCCATCACCTTTTCACTGCCCCCGGCCGCTTGGACGGCCGTAGTGTAGATCTGGAGGAACTCGACGGGGTCGATGGACCTGTCGTACTTCTCCGGTAGCTCAGGGCGGAACTTGGAGGGCCATTTGACCCGACGGAGCTCAGTGGTGAAGGCACGGCAACCGGTGCCGTACCCCGTGGCGCGGGTGGCAGTACTTGGCGACGGATGCCGGTGAGCCGGGGATTCCTGGCGATCGTGGGCCGGGAAAGAGGAAGCCTGATCCTCTGCCTCGGCCTCCTGCCGGGTTTCCCGCTGGCGCTCGAGGGTGACACGCGTATCTTCATGGCCCCTCCGCTCGTTAAGGCGCGAGCGGAGGTCCTGGGCTTCGGACGCGGCCAGGGGGGTGGCGCTCCGCCTGGAGGCCCCCCGGCCCGCGCGAATGTTGCCCGTTGATGAGCCAGTTCTGGCGGCGCCACGTTGGGTGGTGGCGCGAGAACTCCCGGCCAGGACCTGGCGGCGAGTAGTGCCGACCAGGGCGGCGATGTCTTGGATCCAGCGGCCTTCCGGAGTGTTCGGCGTTGCCTGGACAGGCGGATGCCTGAGGAGAGCGTGCACCGCAAGTAGCGCACTTCCGGGGCCAGCCTCGCCGAAGGCGAGCCTACGCCGCAGAGGCACCCGGCACTGTCCAGAGGCGGACCTGGCGGCCGGGGTTTCGACCACCTGCTGGGGGTCGGACGGCGCACCGGCGGCAGCGGCGGCGGCCCTGCTGGGCCCAGCGCCCTGGTCCCCTTGGGAAGGGAAAGCCGCGCGTGTAGATAGTGGCTGCTGCTGGAACGCAGCAGCAACTGGGGCCTCCTTGACGTCGGGCAGCATTTCCTCACTGGAAGTGGAGCCGGAACGCTGGAGACGGTGTCCATCGGTCATTTTTTTCCTACGGAAGAAAACAAACGAACAGATTCAGGAATGTTCCCCCCTACCTGGCGCGCCAGCTGTCAGAGGATTAACTACTGTCGCAGGGATCCTGAGAGACCCCTTTTTAGAGATTCGGCCGGGGCAATGATCCTGAATAAGTTCGTCGGAGAAATAAATGGAAGTGGATGCAAATGCAACGGCCGGTGGTGGGGAATGATCGACCTAGTGCAAAGGGAAGTAAAGGCACCAGAGTTTTGACAGGTTCGGGCCGCACGGGGGCGTAATACCCTACTCCTGTGTGGATGCAATAACTCTCCTGAGAGTGATCCCTCAAGGATGTAGCTGGTTACAAGAATATTGTGTCTAACCAAGAGCTTGAGGCTCCTTGTTCCTCGGCAGGAGCTCTGCTCCGGCTAGCTCACAATGTCCTCGTCCGTTGGCTTGGTTCGTTGTGGGGTTCGTCTTCTTCGTTGGTTGTGGCCCGGTCGACTGCTTGGGCTTGTTCTTCTTCTCTCCCTTTCTTCTTCCTGTGCGCCGACCCTTTTATGCACTCGCCGGCCGCGACATACCCCGAACGGGAAGGAAGGGGCACAAGTTCCAAGATGCCACGACTGAGAAAGGCGTCATCATTTCCTCTGGGCGAAGTGACTGGGGCGGTCAAGAAACGCGGCGCGCGTCCGGTCACTTATCACTGTGGACGCCCTGGCAACGGGCGCCGTTGAGAGGGCCCACCGGGCAGCCACAGAGTCACCCGGCATGCCCGCCCTGTCTTGTTCCTCTGCCATGGCAGGGCGGCAGGGGGAACGCCTTGATTCGAGCAATGTTATCCCGAGATACACCGGATGATACGGGACAGGACCCATGCAATTAATAGCCCCACACCCCTCTGCCAAAGCATGGCAGGAACTGACGCCGCGGAGGGAGCAGTTGGATATGTCAGGCCACGCGCGCTCATTTAATGCGGCCTTGGACCTCTGACGGGCGGACACCTCATCTGTGGGCCCCTTGGGGGCCTCTCTGGGTCGTCGGGGAACCGAGTGCTTGGGGGTACTGTTCACCTCCCCGAGCACTCTCTCTCGAGAATGCCTATCTTTGTCTTCGGGGTACCGGGTGCTCGGGGGTACTGGTTACCTCCCCGAAGACCCTCTCCCGAGCATTCGCAAATGATCCTCTGGGGAACTGAGTGCTCGGGGGCTATCACGAGCAACCCCGAGCACTCTCTCCCGAGCGCTTTTGCACAGACCCTTCGGGTAACCGAGTGCCCGGGGGCTGCCACGTGCAGCCCCGAGCACTCGCTCCCGAGCATTCTCACGCTGGCCCTCGGGGAACCGTGCGCTCGGGGACTGCTGCGCATGGTCCCCGAGCACTCTCTCCTGGAACTTAGCTCTTCTGATCGTCGGGGGACTAGGGCGCTTGGGGATGAGCGGGCACCTCTCTGAGCACTTTCTTCCCGGTACTTGGACTCTGCGGGTCATCGGGGAACTGGGGTGCTCGGGCACCAGAGACTGTGGCCCCGAGCACCTTCTCCCGGAACTTAGATTTTCCTCATCCCGCGGGAGGGACCTTGCGGGATGGTGACACGTGGTGGACGGCTGGCCTGGCCTCGAGACTCAGGGACCTCCGGTTCCTGATACACCGACAGTGTCGTCTTGAATCCAATCATAGTCGATATGGAGTCCTCTGCCGTGTCGATCATGATAAGACAACTGAATCCACTCTGAATACTAATCATACTTGATTCGCCCAATATAGGTTTCTGAAATCCCCGAGTATACTAGGTCCTGTAGATTCGAGTTCATAATATCTGGAATCGTTAAGACACATATAATATACCTTATTCTTATATAGTGTATTTTTTATACATATATATATCATATAGTTAGATATTTGATATATCTTTTTGTTAGGGGAGGGCCGGCCTAGATAGTTTAGCTTAGCCATCACTGTGTTTGCAAAAAAACGAGGCTAGTACTGCTTGATTAGCGGCTTAGCTAGATTAACAATCTAGATAAAATTTATCATAATTACCAATTTATCATAATTACCTTGACCAATGTGGTTTAACAGGTACCAACCATTATTTTAACCGATATAATGTAGCTATCATTACATTGTTGAGTACTATGTTATAGGCAACGACGCTAAGCTTGATCCTGTTGAACAAACTAATCGACCAGTGCTAAAGAACAATGAATGTGGATGAATAAGATTTTTCTTTATTTTGGATCGGATTTGAGTCTGGGGTGGTCAGGTTCGAAAAGTCATTGAAAACTGCTCGAATATCGCGAATATCGGTCAATTTGGTCCGAATTGTATTTAGAAATTGACTGGTTTTTGAATTTAAATTCAAAAATTCAAAAATAAAATCACAAAAAATTCTAAAAATACTAGCGACAATTCTAATACCTTATGTGATTTTTTTTTCAAAAATAATACCGTTTGCATAATATTTTATAGAGAGGAAGTTTGAAAAAAAGAAAAATACTAAAATGAGCCGGATGAATAGGATGATTTGGCCCATCACGTTAAGAAAAAGCTTAACATGCAAACACATATTTTTTAAACATATTTTAAGAGGATCTTTAAAATTAATTTCATTTTATTTAGAGTTTATTAATTTCTCGTTGATTTTTACAAAGTTCACAAGCATAAAGTGAACATATCAAGAAATAACACTTTAATTAACTTTTTATGGCTATCATTATTTTTCCTACATAAAGCATAGTATATGTAAACTAATAAAAGTGGTTTCACTAATTTTGGAGATATGATGGGTTAGTTATAAATTAATCTAGTTGTAATACATTTACACAATCATGCATATTACAATAACTATTTTATGAGTTCATGCATTTTTTAAAAGACATAGGATCATATAATAAGACTAACAAAATTAGTTTCATGATTTTTGGATTAGCAAAGAATTAACTATGTATTTAATTAGGCTTAGTAAATAAATTTTCTCATAGAAAATATTTAAAAATTTATGAGTATAAATTTTTATCATGTAGATCGTGCCACAAGGAAACCAACCAAGTTTATTTCACTTGATTTGAAGCTCAGATAAGTTAGTTATTGATTTTACAAGATTGAGCTATTTTTTGGATGTTTTTGTTAAACTGCACTGCAATTTGGAAAATTATCTAGGTAAATCGGTAAAACCGAATGGTTTTCGACAAATTTGTTCGAAATGCGTTCAATGCGAAAAATACAGGAAATGCGGCCGATTTTTGTGCAATTTGATTTATCTTCGGTTCAAATCGAGCGGTTACTAAATTGTCGATTTAGTCAGTTTTTGTCTCCGATTTACAAATTTGTCCGAGTAAATTTAATCGAATTCCCACTAAATTTTAAACGATTTTCATGATACTCACGAATTTAAAAAAAATCATAGGGAGAGGGTTCCGCATGATAGAGACCCGGAAACAAATGGAATTTTGAGAATCAATCAACACGGTAGCCGTTGTTTCCGCACGGTCGCTGTCTCGATGCACGATGCACGCGAGTTACGCGAAGTTCCGCTAACAACAGAAGTAACGTTTTTCAAGTCTTCGACGCGTCCTCGAGTCTCTATCCGTCAGGTCAGGTGAGGGGGTCAAGTCACAGATGCCGTGTGGACGAGTCGATCCCTCATCAGTTTATATAAAGATGGACGGAGGGAGGGAGGATACAATCCACACAGCAGCTGCAGCCTTGTCGTGGAGACAGACACGGACGCAGCTCGGTCGCGGCCGGCATCCAACAAGTAAACTTCGCGCGCAGAGGCGAGCAAAAAATTACTTGATCGCGGTCTCCACAACTCCATGGGCGAGACATGCGGCAGAATCTCCATTGTCCTCTCCTCCACGGCCATTGCCGATCCCCACGCACAGTCACCGGAGCGAGAAGCCGACAAGGCTCCGGACAACACCGCGCTTCTCACCCTCGTGTGCCTGCTACGCGTCGCCGCCACCGCCCTCGTGGCCTGCAGCTTCGCCCGGGCGGCGTGGAGGGTGCGCGGCGAGCCTTGGGACCTGGCCTTCGTCGCCGGCTCCTGCGCCGTCCTCGCCGCGCTCTTCTGGTGCCTCCGCCGCGCCGAGCGGCTCACGCCAGCCTCCCCCGCCGAGGAGAGGCGGCGGCTGCAGGTCGCCGTGTGGGCGCTGTCTACCGCGCTGAGCTGCGCGTTCGCGTACCGGATATCGCTGCTCATGCCGATCGCACTGGTGATCGTCATCTGGTGCATGACATCAATCGTCGTGCTCATGGGTTTCTATATGCTAGTGCTCTTCAAAGACCAACAGTATGAAGCCCTGGACGACGTCGACTGCGATGCCGCAGCCGGAGACGGCCAGGCCTTAAAGAAGATAAACAATTCTGATGAATTGGTGTAGCAAGGGAAGTGGCTACAGAAAACAATGATAACGTTTTACCATGTGGTCAATAATTTGCCGAATAGCAACAATTGTTAGGCTAGTATTTTAAACTCATTTGTATACATGTATATACACACATTCCGATTGTATGTTTGCTCATTCACCTTATAAGAGATGTGAGAATCATAACTAAGCAAGTGAAGCACATTTTACTCTAAATGGACACCACAATGAGGTTGAAATTCATTTTCCTCGAGAAAAATTTGCTCTCGGTGCCGTACAAGCTCTTATGTGTGAAAGATCAATGACTCTAGCATTGGATTAATGTGATTTTGATGATTAATGTCAACATAATCAATACGATTAATATGATTTGCTAGTGTAAAAGATTTAGTCTTATAGATGCTATGTGATTGTAACACCTTGAGTTTTAGTATTTTAGAAAAATAGCAAAATTCACTCTAAATCATAGACGTAAGTATCACACATACGTTTATGTCTATGCACGTGCACTCACCTGCACGTAGAAACCCTAACTGTCACTTCCGACAGTTAGACTAACAAACGCTCACCTAGTCGTAAATGACTTGATTAGGCTTCCTTCTAAGTTAAAAAACAACTAATTAACAATTTAACCTAGCTTCACTAGATAACATCGCTAGACTCTCTGTGTTAGTTTCACATAGCTAATTGTTGTCGATCATCTTCCCGCTAGGTTAGCTTCCGTCATTTTTTCAGTCATTGTTCTTTCACTTTGGTGTTTCTTTAGTTTTGCTCTGGTGTTCATTTGCTTAGTCATTTTCGCTTTTCGCATACGCTCGAAGTTAAGCCAGCTACGAGCCCAAGTCGAGCCTTTTTCCCAACTCGACCAAGTAGTCGACCCGAGCCTCGTTCAAAAGCGAGCTCGTGCGAGCCGTTTCCACCCTTATTCCTGAGGGCTGAATGGATGAGCAATACTATGCCACTAGGTATGGAAACGAAATTGGTAAAAATGGAATTCCGGAGATGTTTCCGAAGTTTTCCGACCGGAGAAGCTGAAAACTATATATCGAAAAAATGAAAATAGAAACGATAAAACTTGTAGAAATGATAGTGGAAACGATTTAGGTCACTTCCGATTATTTTTGAGTTCTTCCATTTTGGACCGGAAATTACCAACGGTAATTCTCAAATCTCCTTCCTAATCAACAAACCACGACCCAACAAGCCTGATGGTGCTGCTCGCACGTGTCACCTAGCCAGCCAGTGCCGCTCGCATGCATCCCCTCTCTCACTGCAGCAGCCGCTCGGCCACGCTGCACAGCAAACCCGACCTGCGGCCTCGCTCACCGCGGCCTTGGCCTTCCCTGCCAAGCGCGCCGCTGTGCTCAGTCCAGCACATCGAGCTGCGGAGCCGACCCGACATGCCTCCTTCCTCTCCGGTGTTGCTTCCCTCTCTGCCCTGCCCTGTCGCGCCACCTTGGAAGTCATTGCCGACCAGCTTCGAGCGCGTCGCTGTGCCCTTCACCACCTCACGTGTGGCCACAGGACAAGCGTACCACCACCATGCTTGGGTGCCAACAGCTTTGCTGCGGCCCCACCCGCGTGCCCTTCCGCTATCCCAGCTCCTCCCTATTGGCAAGCCACCTCCTCCCTGGCCGGCTCCTCCATCTCCGGCCCCTCTCCTCGATCGCCCCTCCCTCTCCCCCTCCGCCTCTCTCTGCCTTTGTGAGCTGCATGCGCAAAGACCGCTGGCCCCTCTCCCTTATCCTATTGCCCCTCCTCCTCTCACTGCTGGGTGGGCCCCACCTGTCCGGCTGGCCTGTCTATCGGCTTGGTCCATGGTGGACCGGCCACCGAGCCCCCCTCGGTCCACAAGCCTTTGAATTGATCTTATGAGTAATTTTTGCAAAACAACACTCATTTAGTCAAAACTATCATAAAAATAACACCTTTAGATATTGGGTTTCAAAGAACCTTGCTTCTGTATGTATATTTTTTTCACAAACTCACATACTAGCACTAGAGAAGAGCAACTACACAGGGTAGATGTTGTATGGTCATGTGGTGCCATAATGGCTGAAGCTAGTGCTCAATGCTACGGTTCAGTTCATTTGGGGTTGAATTATTGATTCCCGATTGAAACCGGCATGTTTCCGTCTCGATAACACCGTTTCCGGTTTTCTCGTATATTAACGTCGTATTTTTTTTCCAGCATTATTCTAATCGACTTTGTTTTCGACCAAAGATATGAAACTGAAAGTGGTTTAGATCTTTTCTGATCATTTTTAACCGTTTTTATCCCTATATGGCACTATCTCTATGATACTTGAATACTGAAGGGTCGGTCTATAGCTAACTTGAGTTTCTTTCTATCCCCACACTTCGTTTTTTTCAACCTCATATCCAGATCCAACGGCAGTGAGATTGTCTTCTTTCTCCGGTCTTCTTCTTCCTACAACTTTTTTCTACTCCAATTTGCTCTCCAACAAGCATCTTCACCATGTGATGCCCTCGCCCCGTCCTCTTGCTCCCCGCTGCCGCCTTCTGCTATCGTGCTAACCTGGCTTCGTTGGGCTGTCATTGTGACACCCCTGCCTCGACATAGCCCAATCAACGGTCCTCTACCTCCCGCTGCCGATGGGGTCCCCGCCACCCGCCACCTGACCCCACATCCACCACTACTGCCTTGCCGCCCTACTCCCCAGGCAACCCTTTTAAACCCGAGGATTGGAGGGAGCTCGAACCCCCGAAGCCCCAAACCCGCAATCCCTAACCCTAACTACATCGGGGACTCATCGGAGAAGACTCACCTGAGCACCAATCGGGATGCGGATAGGGTGGCTCAAAAATCAAGTGACAGATGGGGCTAAAACACTCGATTGAGAAATAGGATTCCGGTATACTAAAGCACACAGTATGAATGTATTTTTACGATGCGTATGCCAAATCCTGTGGCAATAAGGACATTGCGTGCGCAGCCTGATTCTTAGACAGCAGTATTCCTTGGAAATTTCAGATCTTCAATGCATCTGACGTGGCTCCGCGTGAGAGAAGTTTCATCATATCATCATCCTACTTGTTCTGCTGCAGAGAACCCGACCGCGTCCAAGTCAACATGCAGGGAAGGTACAAACTTGAAGGAAAAGGCAAAACACGGATAGAACATAGAATTGTTTGCAGTAGAAAGAGTACAAGGCCCGGCGTTGACGCGGGTCATCTTGTCTTGCTTCAATTCTTAGTTGTGTTGGCCTTAATATCCCATCTAGTAAATTAATTGCTAAATCTCATTGAGTGTTTTAGAAGGCTCCAACACTTGAATTTTGGTGCATCAGATTTGTATCAAGATTTGTGCTTTTAGGAATAGTGAGTATATGAGACAATTCATGCGTTTTAAGACATCCTAACACTTGATTTTTTTTAATACTTTGCTGACAGTTAGTTCATATTATACTTATAGTTACTTTACACACGAATGACAATCACTTCTTTAGTGTAGTTTTCGAGAAATGATGGTGTAATTAAAATTCGGGTATATAGATGCTCCCATTTTTCCATCTGCATCATCACTATGGCGTCTTTAGAATCTGACATGGTTTAATACTTCAGCTGATTAACCAAACCATCAGCTAGGGCCGAAAGCGAGGCCCTTCTGTCTATTAAGGGCAACTCTTCTTTATGTCAGCCCAAAAAACACGCCTCGTAATAATTTTAAAGGAAGAATACTCAAATCTCGCAGAAACCAGTGAAAAAGAATTCATCTCTCACCTTTTGCTTTTTCTAATAACTGATATTATTATACTACATATGTTGTTTCTTATTTGTCCTTCTAAATCTGTGCAGTCAAACTCACTAATATGTTTAAAACTATCAAGATTGGTTATATAGAAATTACACTATTAGATTTGTCTTTACAAATGCTTTAATAAAAATATAATTTTATTAGTATATATTCATATTAAGTTATAAAAAGTAGTAGTCAAAGTTACATCTCAAAGACTATAAAAAATCAATACAAACAAATAAAAAAGAGCAGAGATAGTATTAGATAAAAAAAAAACAGAGGTCATGAACACACTTGCAGAAGGTGTGGATTACAACGCTGCAACAAGGCAGCACACGCACACACCACATTGTGACACGTAAAACACACTAACTAGATACACATCGGAACATGGTCTTGCATGTGCTCCACATGTTAGTGGATGACGTCTCCGAGAGTCAGCTGCTTGGAGACGGCTGGGCAGTCGGCTGGACGCCGATGAGGTTGGTCGTCGCTAGGGCCGGCTATACCGGACAACGAAAGGCTCGGGCAGAAGGGCCTCCTTTGCTTCTTCAAAGGAAGCGAAGGTTGGCCAGGGCACAGGAGATAGCCAGCATCAATTCTATTAGGGGATGGCGCCAAGCTTTGAGTCAGCCATCGGAGCTGTCGTCATCATCGAGGTATATATGTCGCGGCCATCTGCGTGATACCGGTGGTGAGCGCTTGGTGCTGCCAGCCTTCGGACGAGCTTTGTGGTCTCGTGGAGCACTATACTGGCCTTAGCCCAGCATAGGAAATTATAAGGTCTTGCGACAAACGACTTGTGGGGGGGGGGGGGGAGTGGTATCATGTCGGCTCCCGCTCGTTGACTTTGGGCATATCAGTCAATTCCAAAGGTAAAATAGTAAGGCTAATGTCGAAATAGATGTTTTCTTATGTTTTGCAGAGATTAGGCTGAAGGGTGTACAACGAAAGACTGGAGGTCTGAGGATGCAAGTGAAGATCCCGAAGGGAGCGCATGAAGAAGGGGATACAGAAGAGAGGAAGTGGAGTGAAGTTCGGGAGGTGAAACTTGGACACGAGGATTGAAGAACGAAGGGATGCGACGAAGCCTGGAGGACGAAGGGTACAACGAAGCCCTAAGGACAAAGGAGTGTGACACAAAGACCTTCGATAAGAGAATGACGGCATACCCCAAGAGGAACCTACGGGTTAGCAAGAGTTCAGCGGGAAGATGACCAGAGGGAATCTGCCAGGAGCCCTGAAGGGGGACCTAATGCGGGCCTCTTGGGACACGTGTCCAGTCCAGTTAGGATAGAACTCTGCAAATGTACATTGATAGTAAATGCCTCCAGAATATCCTGAGATATTCCTTAGTTTCAAAAGTAATATCTCGGTGGATAAGGGACACAAATGCAATAATGATTGGGGTGGTTGAGATATGGCTATAAATACCCCCACCTGAATGTTGTAATAACAAGAAAGAATAGTTATTATAGTTACTGTTACGAGTCTATTGTTCATTGTGTTACGATCAAGATCACAACATTTGGCGCCATCCGTGGGGATTGAACCCACAACCACATGGTAACCTCATGCCACCAAAGGCAAGGAAGGGAAGAACACAAGAATATGAGGACGCCGAGGGGGGTTCGACCGACGACACCCTCATAACGAGGAGAAGCCATGGTGACCAAAGGGGCCAGATATTCAGGCGAACCCCCCCCCCCCCTCGAGTTGAGATACCCGGAGTTGGTAGGGCTGTGGAAGGCAAAACCGGAGCATCCAAGGCAATTGCACCAGGCGTTCAAGAGGACTAGGTAGCCGCATCGGATGTTTGGGAGAATCACGTGACTGCACCACACGTCCAAGGGGACCACGGAGCTGGAGCTCACGAAGGCAATGCCGCGCAGTATAGGCACCGGGTGGAGAAAGCTAACAAGCAGATTCAAGAACTATGTGAAGAGCTTAAGTGTCTCTGTCAGTCCATATCGTCTCAGCAAGGGCCTTCAGGGGGACTCAGTGACATCAGGGATGTGGAGGTGGCCCGTCGGTGGGGGTTAGAGGAACCTCTCTGTCTGCAGGTGGTCGATCAAGCCTCTCCACCATCCTCAGTCCTGCAGACACGGTCGTGTCCTTCAGAGTTCAAGATGCCTTAACTGCACTTGTACAATGGTGAAACCGACCCAAGGGAATTCGTGATGAGTTTTGAGGCTAGGGTGGAGTTTGCAGGGGGAGATGAATCAACCATGGCTAAGGCCTTCGTCTTGGCCATCAAGGGAATTGCTCTCTCATGGTATACTTCCCTCCCTGTAGGGACAATATACTCCTAGGAGCAGCTTCGAGAAGCGTTGTTCTTGCATTTCCAGGGTAACTATGCAGCCCCAGTCACCGTTGAAGATTTGTTTGCGGTGAAGCAGAAGGAAGGCGAGAGCCTAAAGCAGTTCACCTGGCGCTTCATGCGAGTGAAGTACTAGGCAAAGGGTCTTAGTGATGATCCTGTGATAGATGCTGCATGATAGGGGCTTTGGCTGGGAGCATTGGTGTCACACCTAGCGCAAAGCCGGTCAAGGACGTAAATGAATTGTTCACCAAGACAAAAGAGTACTTGAAGGTGAAGAAGATGAACTTTTGAGGCAAGATGATAACCCGACATTGGAGACCCCAAATCACAAGACAGGTTAGGAAAAAACACTTTGCGAGAAAGAGAAAGAGGAGCATTCGAGGGAGGCCCACCGGTCTTCAGACAAGCATAAGTCCCACCACCATCATTTCCACCAGTCAAGGATTAGCGTGCTTAGTATTGAAGAGGGCTAGGACAGAAGCAGGAAGAGAAGTGGAGTCTCGAAGAGGGGTCGAGGTTGTGGTGTCAGTCCACCCCGGCCGCTATACTGCGCGGTGCTTGGTGAAGACGCTAGTCATACCACCAAGTTGTACCCCCATGTTGTGTCTCTAAAGGAAGGGTTAAACAGGCAATCTTTAGGGCCCCCGGGTCTAGGTCTTCTTATGACCCCTAAGCAGTACACCACATGGAGGCGCGATGTGGTTTAGGATTCGGGTCTATCCCCCATGATCTCTCATCCACCTTACTATCTCACGGCTTGGATTGGAGCCCCTTTCTCGCATCATTCGCAGACACCTGAGTTGCCGCCACCGCCACCGCCACCCAGGATGGCGATCAAGGCTCCGTCCGAAGGGGTGATATCCATTTAAAATGTAGAAGGAGCTAGGAGTGTGATATTGGCCATCTCCGGGGGGGGGGGGGGGAGGGTCCAGCTACTACTTCAAGTCCAATAGGCAGCAAAGAGAGTATGTATGCAGGGTCAATCATGTGAGAACCAGCTCCCCAATCATCAAGTCTCGATGGTCTCACTAGCCGATTACTTTCTCTCAGGAAGACCTTCGAGACCTTGATTACCCTCATATTGATGCCTTCGTCGTCTCTGCGATTGTGTCTAGATTGGTGGTGTGTCTAGATGGGGAGATTTCAGTAGATCTTTTGTTTGCGAAAGCTTTTGATCAGATGGGAATTCCTAGGGACCGCTTGCAGCTTGCTGGGATCCCGCTATAAGGCTTTGAGGGGAAAGCCCATTGAAACCCTAGGACGGGTCTCACTCCTGGTATCCTTCGGTACGGGGGGAGGAGCGTGGATGGAGGAGGTTCTGTTTGATGTGGTGGATGTGCCTTACCAGTATAATGCCATCTTTGAGAGAGGAACACTGTCCAAATTTGATGTGGCAGTGCATCATGGTTACTTGTGTATGAAGATGCCCAGGCCGAAGGGTGTCATCGCTGTTTGGGATCAGGTCATGGCCTGAAGGATAGTGCATGGCCATGTCCGGGTCAATGAAAGGTGCATATGTTATTTAGAGCAGATATGGAGGAGCAAGAGAACACGCTGCTAGGAGCCAAACCCGAGGGTAAAATGTAAATGTAGATACCTTTGGAGTTGTACTCTTTTCCTTGCAAGGGAAGCCCCATTCTGGGGTGCAATGTTTTTTAATGAGGCAGCCTCCTCGTGTAATTCCTAAGATGAATGAAAATGAATTCCCCAAAAAGAGTATCTAGCTTTATCTCGAGCAATAAGGGTTAAGGACTCACCACTACGAAGGATTGAACGTTTCTAAGAGCCCCGAAGGGTTGATGCCTAATGTCTTGCCTGTGACAAAAGAGGGTACAAGTCTAAAGGGCTCCCCTATGGCTGAAGTCTAAGGACTCACCCATGTTAAACGGAGGGTCATCACCCACATATGAGCTCAACACCTCAAGAATTGGGTGAGCCTAAGGGTCCCTATGGGTCAATGTCTAAGGACTTGCTCATGCTAAACGGAGGGTCATTGCCCACATATGGGCTTGACACTTCAAGAATCAGGTAAGCCTAAGAGCCCTAAAGGGCCAATGTCTAAGGACTCACCCATGTTAAATGGCGGGTCATCGCCCACATATGAGCTTAACACCTCAAGAATAAGATGAGCCTAAGGGCCCTGAAGGCCCGACATCTAAGGACTCGCCTGTGTTAAATGGAGGGTTGTCACCCACATATGGACTCGACAGCTCAAGAATTAGGTGAGCCTAAGAGCCCTGAAGGGCCAACATCTAAGGACTCACTGATGTTAAACGGAGGGTCGACGCACACATATGGCCTCAACACCTCAAGAATTAGGACTCGCCACGGGGAGCAAGAGCAGTTGGTGTCAGCGGCCTAACGCCACCCGCCATTGAATCTACTCTCGCAATGTCATCACCACTCCAGCTTGGACCCCTGCTCCCCGTGATAAGAACATCATCCAGGTCTGCAGTAGGGGCCCCAGCGTTTTTGGCCTCCAAATCGGGCCCTCCACATTTGGGAAGCTATCCAAGCCCACGAGAGTCATAACCACATGTACGACTACTCGAAAAGAAAACAAGAATCAACAAGGTCTGAGGCACTTACAAACATGATTCTCACCCGAGCTTCGGAGTCCATCTCCATGATGGGGACCAGGAGTTTCTTGTAGCAAGAAGAGGGGATGGCATCAAAAAGAACCTTGACCCTCTTGTCAGCAACCTCCGGTGGAAGCACTACGAGAAGAGGTAACATACAATGAGAATTGATCTTGCAGATCCCTTAAATATGGCTACTCAGGATCGGAAAGTACCTATTGCACCTTCTCAGGCCGAATCCAACCTGGCTAGAAATGGCCAAGCGCCGGTAATCCTCGACTTTAGAGGACTAAGGTGATGCCTAATGAAGTCCCTGGCAACGTCGTATGCCATCAAATTCATCTTCTTCAGGTGCTGGATCTCCCAGATAAGGTTCCGATGAAGGGAGGTCATCAACGGCTCTTCCATCCTGGCGGGCCTCGACAACGGTGGCAAGCCCCAGTAAGGAAGTCCCTGCGGGCCAGGTTGGCAGTAAAACCACTTATGGTGCCAACCCGACTAGGAGGACTTGACGATGAATTCAATGTACTTCGCCGACTTACCTTACCAGAGCTGAAATCTGGCACCGTTGGCAACCTTGTTCTAAAGCCTCTTAAGGACATAGAAGTACCAGAAGAGGTCAAGGGATGGGCGCAAGCCAAGAAAGGCCTTGCATAGATGTACGAAGACGGTTAGTATGATGATGGAGTTGTGATTGAGGTGGATGAGTTCCAGGCTATAGAAAGCCAGCACCTCAAGGAAGAAACTGGAAGAAGGGAAGCCGAAGCTGCAATGAAAGAAGTCAAGAATGACCACCATGTTGTGAGTGTCCAGGCTCGGGATCATCTGCCCCACTGCTGGCGTGCAGGGGATCAGAACTTGAGGAGGAATCACCTCTTCGATATCGGCCTTCTCAAGAGCCTCCTCTGTGATATCGGATTCTTGCCACTCTAGGATCACGCTCGCCATCCCATCGGCGGAGGAGCTCTCTTTCTCAATCTTCTTCTTGCCCATGGTGGCGCAGAGATTGAGGGAAGAGGGTTTTTTGGGGGTTTTCGGGGGCAAGGGCGCAAGGAGAATGACGAGTGTGATGGAAAGCAATCGATGACAGAAGAATGGATGTTGAGGTGGGCTCTCCCTTTGCCTTTATGCAAAGCAGAGGCTTCCGAAAATGGTGTTTCGGCTGACGACGTGATACGACTCGAGGCCACGATCTCCTGCTTTATCATCATGTCGCATTTAATACCCAGCACATGCGGGGCACTTGGCGCCGTACCCCGTGGAGTTCGGCTCCTCGCATTGCTACCGTAATCATGATACTCTGGCAGGAAAAGATTTTCACCACTACCCAAAATCTCCATTGCGACATTTCAACTTTCAAAATCAACCAGTGACAAACTTTTTTCCTTCCAAAAGGTGAAGCAAGCCAAAAACCTACTCGGGTGGAGCACCTTCTCGAAGACTCTTTAGAGGACTCAGAGGCATTTGGAATTTTGAGTATCTAACCAGAAAATTCGGTTAGATGCTTCAGCCTAATCGGGGACCCGAGTCCTACTCGATGATATGGTCAGACAAAAAAAGTTATTTTTGCTGGCCATATACTTGATCCGTCGAAGTCTCATTTCATGTATTAATAGGGGGCTTGATGATGAATAATAGATAGTTACCATATCCGGACACCTCAGGGTTTCCCGATATTCTCAGTTCGTATCTTTATCTCTAGGAAAGGGATCACTGGATGAAAGAAAACTACCAGTAGGTATCCAAGGCATCTCGTAACCGAGAAGATTTATCTCTAAGAACAGGAATGAGGAGTTTAGAGGATATACGATACCCCCATATATATACGGAGTTGTGGAGCCCTACGAAGGACAAGTCACAACACAAGAAAACACAAGCCCAATCAAGTCAACATAAGCCAATAGAAGCCAAGCAAGAAAGTCGCTGATTAGGTTTAAATCCATCTAGACTAGTCTCATACCCTTTAACAGGCTCAGATCAATGCAAGACAAATATGACGTAGGATTATTATTCTAGGTAGGCTTGAACCTGTATAAAAAACCCTTGTGTGTTCTCCTACAGTTCGTCTACTCAAAGCATCATCTATTTTTTTAACAAGTTCGTTAGATCGGCGATTCACACATCGTCGACAATTTTTTTAAGATGAATCAGATTATGTTCATTGTGGCAAAATAATAATAATGAGAAGTGAGAACACTTAATTCTTGAATCTGAATGATGTTGTAGTTGTAATTATATTTTTAGCAAATTTTATACTTGTACATGTATATTGGATTAAAATATTTCTACCAGACATATCAAACGATTAAATCCTACTCCACCACTGGTATTAGATCCACGTAGTTTCGTCAAAACAGAACAAAATCTATATATTCGAGTGGTCAAGTGCGAGAGTAGAGTTGGACGTCAAAACCAAGGATAATGTCCAATCCATTGATAATGCACTGTATATTACCACAAACAGTATAGCAAAGCATAAAATCTACACCACTAGTCATGTAAGGTCGCAGCCGCCCCAAAGCACGCAGTCGATGGATGAAATCCAGTGTCCGAGGTCATTGGAGAACAAAGTAGAAGAATCCCTATTTGTACTATCGTACCAACTAGCTATTAACGAGGTTGGGTGAGCTGAAATCCGGATACATGAAGTCCAATGAAGGGTTACGACAAAAGGTCAGTGTAACCAAGTTATGGTTTCAACTAAACATATGGAGGAAAAAATGTAGAGGGGGGAAAGCAAAGAATGAAGATAGAGAAGCACAACGAGGCAACTCGTAAACAATAGCAAGATCTACCATAGTCAGAATATCATGGAAGCGTAATGTGTTGAAGCAAATCGTAGAAGCGAGGTATCAAGAGATTAACGTGAGCGAGGGATTCATAAAATGAGTAACTCTATAGCTTGAATATCACATTACTACATAATAGGTTATCAATATTGGTTTAAAAATGGTATTACTGCCGGTTCAAAAACCGACAGTGATTAAACGGTAGTGATAATCCATAATTATTACTGCCGGCTGCAGAACCAGTAGTGATAGTACATATTATTACCTGTTCATGTAATGAATCAGCAGTAATAATCTAACTTGTTAACGATTGGTGAATCACCGATCTTACAAATTTGTAGAATACATGGGGGATGTCTCGAGTAGACAAATCAAAGGAATACACAGAGGGGGGTTTTAGACAGGTTCGAACCTCCCTTAAGATAATAACCCCATGTCACATTTATCTTGTATTGATCTGAACTTGTTACAAGAGGTATATAGCTAGCATAGATAGATTTATCATAGTCGGTGATTTCCTTGCTCAGCTTGTGGTGTCTTCTAACCTGTGCGGCTTCTTGTAGAGAGACTTGTCACACTCTTGTCCTCTACAAGGGCCCCAAGCTCCGTATATATAGGGGAGTATCATACGTCTTTTGGAGTCTTACTTTTTGTTTTTGGAGATAAACTTTCCTGTTTACAGGATACCTTGGGTGCCTATGGATAATTTTCTTTCATCCAGTGATCCCTTTTCCAAACATAGAGATATGCCCCGAGAATTACAGGAAACCCTGGGGTGCCTAGATATGGTAATTATCTAGTGGTGGTCATTGTCACAACTATCGTTGTCTTGTCGGTTCATCTAATGGACCGACAGTGATAATCCCCCTCCCCCTAAATCTAGCTATTATCGACAATAATATATTCAGAAAATAGCACGTATATACAAGGACATATACATACACAATTCATCATAAATCTTTGTAGCTCGACACATTTGATTCACAAATCACATATATACATACACAATTAATATGTCATTCACAAATATTTCTTGGTTGGTTGGGACAGAGCTTAAACTCTCCAACTCACAATTTATTTTAGAAATCTCAAGGTTCACTTGAAACATTCATGCAAGGGAAACAAATAAGTAGTTTAACCTCTATTGCTACCCGAAGTTGTTGAACTTAGCAAGTCCTGAGTGCTCATTGAAGGAAACACTTTATATGCCGGCTCATAAAACTCGTCTTTTGGACTTATCACTTCATCATTGATGAACCCGATAAGTTGTTCTTGAACGGCGTTGAGGTGATGTTGCAGGAGTTTACTTGTGTTCAACTTGATTAGCTGTCATTA
The DNA here is from genome assembly GCF_958298935.1 of Phragmites australis. Lineage (NCBI taxonomy): Eukaryota > Viridiplantae > Streptophyta > Magnoliopsida > Poales > Poaceae > Phragmites > Phragmites australis. The sequence continues at coordinate 6,720,053 of NC_084929.1, forward strand.
GAAGAATTGAAAAAAACAATCCTACAGAACACATATAGAAATTAAGAAGCAATCATCAATATGTATTTACGTACAGCTTCATCATCTTGGAGCACCCTATCTCTGGTGAATGTGTGCATGAACTCACATACATAGAAGCGACGTAAATTGTTGCCCTGTTCCTGCCTGTTACATAGAAAAAAGATATGAAACATCAGCGGCATGGAACTAGTCATTTAATAGGAATTTGAGACATGAATATTCCGTACATACCGGAAAGTTGGTTCAGACATTGAAAGTCTCCGTGTATCGAAGGAATTGAACATTGTCCTTACAGTATAGTGCTATACCCTGTGCATGATTATGAATAGTATTACTAGACTTAGATTCAATCGAATGGAAGATTACTAGAGCGAATAACGAAATGATTGACTTAACACGTTTAGCAAGTCTATTACAGGTTGAAATTGTATTTATGGTTTTGTTTGTGAGTAAAATACAACGATCTTGCTCATGTCTGACTGGATAAAAAGGAGGATCCAGTGATACCTACAATATATATATATGTGTGTGTGTGTGTGTGTGTGTGTGTGTGTGTGTGTGTGTGTGTGTGTGTGTGTGTAGGGCTGGATAACGAGTCAGCATGGCTTGTTACGGCTTGGCTTGTTTGACTCGTTTAGATAACAAGCTAGCTCGTCTCGGCTCGTTAACATAACGAGTAGAAAAGCTAGCTCGGCTCGGCTCATTTGGCTCGCGAGCAGCTCATTACTAGGATAAAAAGAATATAAACATTCACTGAAAAATACATCGATAAAATCATACAACAATAACAATGACATCTACAAGCATATTACTTCTTTGCATGGTTTAACCAGAGGTATAATTGCTGTAAGCTGAATCTCTTCTGAATGTTTTTCAAACCCACATGTAGCACAGCAGTAGACGGATCCACCTATATATGTTCTGCTACTTGAACAAAACATTCCTCCAAAAAAATATATGAAACAATGTTCCCCCACACATCCGCCTATACATGCAAAGCCTGAAGGAATGATCAATGGAAGAAGACAGAAGATAATAGCTACATCATAATGAGGAGCTGACCAATAGAAAGCTAAGTAGGCTGGCGAGGAGCCTCTCCATCAAGATGAAGATGACCAATGAGCAAACTAATGACCACAATGAAAGGGAGCGATATGATGCAGATGATGGTCATGGCTCGTTTGGCTCGCGAGCAGCTCACGACCTGGCTCGAGCCAGCTCATTATCTAAATGAGCTAAAACTCTAGCTTGGCTCGTTAGATTTTGGAACGAGCCGACCTGAGCTGAACCGAGCCAGACATGTGCTGAGCTAGCTCGCGAGCTTCGAGCTTTTCAGCCAGCCCTATGTGTGTGTGTGTGTGTCACCATAGCTAATTAGTCCTAATATCAAGTTGCGCATAAAAGAGTAGAATGAGCATGTAGGGAAACACATACATAAAGTTGTAGGTTAAAAGTATGTTTGCCTTGTATTGTAGCTTGACCATTGCCTTCCACACATAGATCTCTGTGTCGTCTGGCTTTTCTCTGACAAGCGTTTCATTGATAAGTGTTGGGTCAAGGAATCCTACTTTATAAATGCACTCTTTTCTGCATTTCTGTACCTCCATTCTACATATAGTAAAAGAATATAAATATAAGACACTTACAGTATCCAACAACTCATAATAAACATATCAAGGGCGTCTTGCTGGTACATGTTGTAAATTTCCTTGAATTCTAACCATAATATATTGGTGTCGTTGTGGAAATGTTCATCTTTGTAGCTGGCGCCAATCATTAATCTACACTTGTTCGACTCCGTCATGTACCTCTGATGGAATTTTCGCATTTGATAGGACAGGTTGACCATCACATCTGGTTTGACCAGCGGTGTGCCCAAATTAAACAACCATTTAAGCTATGTAGTGTCAATCGGTTCGTCTCGCATAATTTGGTCTTCTGTTTATCCGGTTTCGGCAAGAAACTGTTTGATCGCAGCGCCCTTCAGGTAAGGCTTTGCCCTGATGTGCTCGTAATCCGATTGAGGCTTTGGATCCGGTGCTCCCATCTATTTTTGTTTTGCCATGGCTATGAAAAACTTCCACGCTGTAGGATCGACTGGATCCTTCTTCTTAGGCAGAGCCGGCTTGAAGTGTGCAGTTACATTGGTGTTCACTATCCACCTTAAGTCCTCAGGAGTTTCTGGGTCGCTACAGTCAGCATCGTACATCTATATTCAGTCCATTTGCAATTTTATTAATTATTATCAATCCATTGAATTAATATGAAATAACTATCTATTTAATTAATTATTATCAACAAAATAGAATATAATACTAAATAATGATAAATAAATTCATATCTAGGATACGAAAACCTAAAATCAATTATCTTAAATTCACTAAGTCAATTGGAGCTCTAGCTCCTTCAAAATTCATCATCATGAGCACCTATTTTCAAAATCTAGAGCAATCTAGCAAGTAAAACTAAGTACAAATCAAATGTAGATAAACTTACTAACCTAGATAATGTGTACTTAAAATTTATTATCTTAAATTCACTAAGTCAATTGAAGCTCTAGCTCCTTCAAAATTGATCATCATGGAACAAGCACCAATTTTCAAAATCTAGAGCAATATAGCAAGTAAATCTATATACAAATGAAATGTAGATGAACTAACTAACCTTTGAGCACCTAGGTCATGTTGATTCCACCAAATTTTGAAGCCTCGCCGTGCAAGCTCGCCACAAAGAGCCACCGCGCACCAAGCAGAGCCACCGAGCAGAACAGAGCTCCTCTGTTCTACTCGGGTTTAGGGGCCAGAAAAATGACTATATACTGTGACACATCATGGTTTTAGAACCAAACGATAGTGATACTTCTTTATCAATACCGATCCATAACACCAACCACTAATTCTTGGAACCAACCGGTAGTGATAGCACAAGTATCAATGCCGGTCCATTACACTAACTGACAGTGTTGTATTACTACCGTTTTGTAATAAAAACCATCAGTGATTGTGCGTATCACTGCTGGTTTTGAACGGTTTAATGATTGATCGGCTGGTGGACCTTGTGAACCGGCAGTGATACCTTAGCACTGTCAATTATTTTTGAACAGGACGTGCATGACCATTTCTGTAGTAGTGTCAATTTCCACAAGAGCAAGTTGTTTTGTTACGAGGAAGCAAAAGAGTTTGAGTAATAATATTCGCATGTATTTGGATATGAGATGGGGAACTACCCTTTCAGATGTTAAGTAGCCTTGTGATGTACATGTTTTCCTTTTTTGAGGTTCCCCATAGGGTACTTAAGAAATTGGACTATTATAGATTCAGATTCTTTTAGCAAAGTGATGAGCACAAGAAAATGTATCGCCTGACGAATGGGGAATCTTATGCAGACCTAAGGACCAGGGCTGCTTAGGCATCCAAAATCTTGATGTCCAGAACAAGTGTCTACTTAGTAAATTTCTCTTCAAACTTATAAATGAAGATGGGGTATGGTAACAATTGCTTAGAAATAAATATTTAAAGAACAAAACAATAGGTGAGGTGATATGGAAACCAGGGGACTCTCACTTTTGGTCAGGCTTAATGAAGGTCAAAGATCAATTTTTAAGCTTAGAATCTTTTTATCTAAATAATATGGTACCTGTCGGTGTATCAGGAACCAGGGGTCCCCGAATTCCGAGACCAGGCCAGCCATCCGCCACATGGTGCCATCCCGCGAGGTCTCTCCTGTAGGATGAGAAAATATCAAGTCCCGGAAGAAGGTGCTCGGGGCCACAGTCGGTGGCCCCCGAGTACCCCAGTTCCCCGATGATCCACAGAATCCAAGTACCGGGAAGAAAGTGCTCGGGGAGGTGTACGGTCACCCCCAAGCACCCTAGTCCCCCGACGATCAGGAGAGCTAAGTTCCGGGAGAGAGTGCTCGGGGCTGCGTGCGGCAGCCCCCGAGCACTCGGTTCCTCGAGGGTCCGTACAAGAGTGTTCGGGAGAGAGTGCTCGGGGCTGCATGTGGCGGCCCCCGAGCACTCGGTTCCCCAAGGGTCCGTACAAGAGTGCTCAGGAGAGAGTGCTCGGGGAGGGGAACATTACCCCCGAGCACTCGGCACCTCGAGGACAAGGAAAGGCATTCTCGTGAGAGAGTGCTCGGGGATGTGAACAGTACCCCCGAGCACTCGGTACCCCGACGACCCAGAAAGGCCCCCGAGGGGCCCACCGATGAGGTGTCAACCAGTCAAAGGCCCGAGGCCGCATTTAATGAGCGTGCGTGGCTTTTCACCTCTAACTGCTCCCGCCTCGCTCAGCGTCAGTTCCTGCCATGTTTTGGCAGAGAGGCGTGGGGTTATTAATTGCACGGGTCGCGTCCCGTGCCATCCGGCTTGTCTCGGGATAACGTCGTAAGGACCAAGGCGTTCCGTCTGCCGCGCTGCTGTGGCAGGGGAACAAGACAGGGCGGGCACGCCGGGTTGCTCTGCGGCTGCCCGGTGGGCCCCCTCCACGACGCCCGTTGCCAGGGCATTTATGGTGACGGATGATCGGGCGTGCGACGCATTTTTCACCCCCGGTCACTTCGCCCAGAGGAAATGATGACGCCCTTTCCATTTATGGAGTCTCGGAACTCGAGCTCCCTCCTTCCATTCGGGGCATGTCGCGGCCGGCGAGTACTTAAAGCAGCCGGCGGCACAAACGGAAGGGAGAAGAGACGAAGAATAGCAAAACAGAGACCAAGTGAAAAGGGCAAAGCTGAAGAAGACAGTTAGAGGCAACGGATAGACAAGAACAACGTGCAAGAGGAACACTGTGAGGAAGGCTGCGCCCAGTCCCAGCCGAAGAACAAGGAGCCTCAAGTTCTTAGATAGACCAACATTCTTGTAACCCGTAACATCCTTGAGGGACTTCCTCGGGACAGTCATAGTATCCATACAGGAGTAGGGTATTACGCCCCCGTGCGGCCCGAACCTGTCTAAATTCCGGTGCATTTACTTCTTCTTGCACTAGGTCAACACCCCCACCACCGGCCGTTGCATTCATTCCCATTTATTTCTCCGACGAACTTATTCAGGATCATCCCCCCGGCCGAATCTCTAAAAAGAGGTCTATCGGGATCCCTGTGACTGGAGTTAATCCTCCGACAGTACCCAAATTAGATTCTATGGAGATAAATGGTTCGGTGGATCCAGATTACAAAAGCAATACCTACACCTCTATTGGATAGTAAGAAAGAAAAATGTAACGATTGCAAACTTTTTACAGTCAGAATCCCTAAATGTATGATTTTGTAGAACTCTAATAGGGACAAAACTGAATGACTAGAATGATTTGGTAGCAAATGTATCATTTGTGCAACTTAATGACCAAGATGATGTTTTCATATGATCTTTGCATGCTACTGGAACATTTACTGTACAATCTACGTAGAACAATCTGATGCACCAAGGTTACAATAGTAGATACCCTTTCTTGTGGAAGTTAAAAACTCCATTAAAAATTAAGATTTTCTTGTGGTATTTGACTAGAGGGGCCACGCTAACAAAAGATAATCTACTTAAACGAAATTGATAGGGTAGTGTCTAGTGTTGCTTTTGTAATAATAATGAGACTATGCAACATTTGTTTTTTGATTGCCAGTTTGCTAAGCTTATTTGGAGATCTGTGTAGATTGCTTTCGGTATTACACCCTCGAAAAGTGTTTCACATGTATTTGGTGATTGGCTATGCAATATGGAACCAAAGTTGAAATCCCAAGTTCTGGTGAGGGCAAGTGTTTAATGTTGGGTCATAAGACTAACCAGGAATGAAATTATTTTTGATAAATCAAAACCGAAGTTTTAAATGCAGGTGATCTTCAGGAGAACTTATTAGGTTTGATACTTTTCCCTACTGCAAAAGGAGGAGGCAAGATGTCAAATGAAGTGGGCATACCGCGCCTTGGAGACCATAATAATGGAGATCTTCGCCAAACATGGATGAATGTTTACTAGGAGATTTTGTGCTTCAAGCTTGCCTTCCATCATGTTTACGTTTAGTATTCTATTATCATTTGTCATTTGTTGGCTTTTTATTTACAGTCTATGGCTAAAACTATGTAATAATGAATGTTTGTGTGCATACCTTGTGCAGAGGCCAGAATAATAATAAAATATTCCCTTATCTAAAAAATAAATGAAGCAATTTCTATTTAGTGTCCCAAATTTAAGAGTGTAAAAGAGGCTAAATAATGTATGGAAAGAAGAGTATGAAAGGGGTTAAACACTATCTGGAAAAATCGTAAAGGCTAACACCTCATTTATGTAGCACTAGCCATTCAAATAAGGATACATCTATAAACTGCATATGCATGTATTAGACTTGTGACATGCACACTTATTTTTATTAAAAAATATCTAAATATAAGCATTTCTTTCTATTTTTTGGATTTTTTACATCTAGATTTGCAACACCTATCTGTGACCCACTTCAATGCGTAGCAAAAAAGAGGAAGCATTTGATAAAAAAATCAATCTGTTCATCTACCTCTTAAATGCAATAATGTAAGCAACTTTGTGAAAAATCGTTAGCAAATTAGAATGGATCCGTGAGCAATTTAAGAAACAGGTTAAGACAATTTCAGATCAGGTGTTCAACAAAATTTTGTGAACAAATTAGAACCATTCAAAGGCAATATCAGATCTAGCTGCTACATATTTTCAATAGAAAAATGAGAACAAATCAGGAGCAAGTTTTGCCAAAATTCTAAAATTAGCAAGCAAATCGGTTGAAAGGTATAAGCAACTTGATGCATTCTCATAAGTAAATCCATACAATCTGATAAACTAATCTTTGCATATCCTTGATGAGCCTAACAAACGGCTCCTACCCTACCGTAGCCGAAGCAGGTGGAGAAGAGGCGACGAAATGCTCATGTTCAGACATTTTTAACTAAAAATAGGTGTGCATGCTATAAGTCTTTTTAGATTTTACCTTTCTAATATTAAGAAAATTTGCATTTTATGTACAAATCACAAAATGTATAATTCTAAAAACATACTTTCTACTTTTTTAGATATTAAATCTTCAATGTGCAGTCAATTATTCATAAACTTCTATTATTTTTGTTTTCTAAATTTACTAGCCCCATGAATGTGCGTCGGTTGATGGACTAGTATGTATAAATAAATATAGCCGATAGAAACCTGCAGCCAAGCCATACATTAACAGCAGCTAGCCAAATTAGGAGGCTCTTGTGTTCTTCTTCGGTTCGTGAAGCTGCATATATATACTGACTGGCATGTAGCTATCTTCCTTCCGAATTCCGATCTAGCTCAGGTTGATCCGGTGTTGTCCATGGACGCCGCTGATCGCAAGGACACCCCCAGCTGATCTTCAAATGGGCACGCACGTCGGATGACTCCGACAAGCCGACGAAGAACGGTAGAGTGCTGGCGCTGGCTGTCCACTGGTTGGCCGGCGCCGGTGTCACCGTGGCCGTGCTGCTGTTTCCTCTCGTACTGCGTGGTCGAGACGACGCGCCGGGTGAGCGACAAGCCACGGGACCCGGCGTTGGTCGGATTCGCCTACGTCGACCTCGCCGCGCTCGTCTGGTGCATCCGGCGCGAGGCGCGGCTGCCGCGGTGCCGCGCGTATCCCCGTCTGCCGCTGGCCGGCAAGAAAGATGGCGGCTTCAGATCGCCGGGTGGGTGCTGTCCAACGCCCTCTTGTGCCCGGTCATCTACAGGTTGTCGGTGGGCATGCGGGTCTAGCTGGTGGCCTACGTCTGGTGCATGACTGCGCTCGCCGCACTCTTTGGTCTCTGGATCGTTGTAGTTCGGAAGGATAAGGAGTACCACAGCGAAGACGATGCGGGAGACGGCAATGGCAAGGCCTTGGAGAAGATGAGCCCCGCTAACGACTCGGTATAGGAAGAGAGGCTAGGAGTTGATCATTGTTTCCGGCGTGTTAATTTGTTGTTAATAATTAGCTGAATGACTCATGTGAATCACAGGCCTAGCCAGTATTTAAGATTTATTATTAGGACTGTCTATATATCATTCGCATGAGTTTTTTTGACAGATCGTTCGAATTGCTACAAATGTATGTGACCAGCTCAATTCGTTGTAATGTGCATACCATAACTACTGTTTTTCCTCAGTTGTATTGCATTTCGAACTGTATTAATTCTTGCTCCTCCTCATGGGTGCGAAAGAAAGACAGAATTTTCTTTTTCATATTTTAAGTCATTCTCTTGAGTTTCGACCGTACCAGATGATCGGTTTAGGGGAACTCACAAATTTTGGTACATCCGTTGGTCGAGATATGAACACAGGCCACAGAGTGCATCGGACGCCCTAAAATGTGAACGATTACAGCAAAAGAAAACTCGCTTGATGGTCTGATACTACTTCATTTCAACTATTTTTTCCACGACTGAAAACCGTCGGCCATTTTATAGAAACTGTCGGCAAAGTTTGTTTTTCTGAAAGTTCCCGTCTCGAATATTGTCGGAAAGGTTGGTCGATAACCGATTTTATTGTCAAAAGTATTTTTGCGAGTACCGTCGGTAAATGTGAAAACCGTCGACAGCCACTACTGTTAAAGCTATCGGTAAAGACAATGGCTAGAGTTTTCTAAAACCGTCAGGCTCTTTTTTCCTCCCTCACATAAAAAGTTCCAAGTCTTGTAGATAGGACAGTGGTAGAAGATAAGCTATATGGATAGCTCGGATTCTCCAGTGGGAGAACTGAAGAAGAGATGAGAGAACAAAGCTTACACTAGCGGCAATGAGAAATATTTTCTCATAATTGTTAAACAACGTATCTCTTATCTGTTAGATGAGATAGAGGGAGAAATTTAGTGAAAATGTATCTTGGTTTATATATGATGAGTGATTGATAAATGTGTTGATTTAGTTTGATGATTTTTGGATCGTAAATGCATATAAATGTACTGCAATTATGATCATGATCAATCAAAGTTGTAGCGAAAATCGAGATGACATATTTGTCTCTAGTTTAGAAAAAATGTACACATCGGATGGTCTGGCGCTCTGAAATTTGTACACGTCAGATAGTCCAGCGTTCAGGCAAAATACACGTCGAAGTATTTTAAGCCAAAGGCAAAACTTAAAGTACACTCCGGATGGTCCGACGTTGGGCATCAGTGAACACCGGAGCTTTTCTTGTAGAGAGGTTGTAAATCGGCTCTGGTGGACTTATATGTGTCGAATGGTCCAACGTGTACATCGAAGGATCGCCGGACTATTTTTTACAGAAGATAATTTTGGACGAAGGGGTCTGCTGAGTTGCACACACTGGATGGTCCGATGCTCAGGAGGAGTATACGTTGGATTATCTGGCGTTTGTTTAAAATAAATTTATAAATAGTGACACAAAATAGCCTTGAATGATAAATACAAATATAATAGAAATTATTCATTCATAGATAAGGTGCAACATGGTTTATTCTTATTATTATTACATCATATTTATTCATGCATGAATAAATAAGAAACAACTAGATGATCTATTCTTGCACGAAGAAATCAGCAACGTCTAAGTGAGTTGCATCATCGTGGTTGTGTTCTCTATAATCTATTGCACTAATAAGATCATCTTTGAAAAATATTACCACTGTCGCTTGCAAAGTTTATCTCTATCCTTTTCTTTTTCTTCTCAAGTAATTCTTGATATAGATTGATAAGGTATTTTGATGTATAACAGTTATGTGCCCAATGAGTTCTTTCTCCATAATGATGGCAAGTATTTTCAGTTATTTCACCTTTCTTTTTATCTCTATTTTTTTGTCTTTTATGAGGATTGACTGGGTTCTTGAATTGAACACCATAATTTCCTCTACCACGGCCACACCCAAATCTATAACCACGACCATGTCCACGTCCACGATCTCGTGCACGTCCTCTATTTTAATTATCATATCTAGTTGCATTTGCTTCTAGAGTATACTTGAACCACTTGGATAGGACTCATGGTTTTTCATCAAAAACTCATTATTTTGTTCAGCCACTAGTAAACAAGAAATAAGTTCAGAATATTTCTTGAATACTTTCTTACGGTATTGCTGCTGAAGTAGCAAATTTGAAGCATAAAATGTAGAGTATATTTTCTCTAACATTTCATCATCAGTAACATTTTCTTCACATAATAACAATTGTGAAGTGATTCTGAACGTGGCTAAATTGTATTCAAAAACAATTTTATAATCTTGCAACCTCAGGTGCAAACAGTCATAACGAGTTTCGGGAAGAATTACTGTTTTCTAGTGATCATATCTTTGTTTCAATTTGTTTCAAAGAACAAGTGGATCTTTATCGATAAGGTATTCAGCCTTTAAACCTTTATAGCCTTTATAGAGGTGGTGGCGAATAAAGATCATAGTCTTAGCTTTGTCTTGATCAGATACTTTATTTTCTGTTTTGATTGTTTCACCAAGCCTATTGGTATTCAAGTGAATTTCAGCATCTAGCACCTAAGGCGAGTAGTTCTTACCAGTAATATCCAAAACTATGAAATCAAGTTTAGCAAGATTTGACATAACAAACTACAATATACAAATGCAAATCATAAATATAGAACAAAAATAATATACAAATTAAATAGATTAGAAATAATATCTTACCGTGGAAAATGATATGACGATCAGTAAAGTATTCTTAAAGAAATATAATTTACGATAGCTTATAGAGACGGTCATGTTGATAACATGTTATATAATAACTACTTATTGACTATCAGAAATTGGTATGCAAGAATGTAGAGAACAAAGGAGTGAAAGATAAAATCAGATATTTTTATTGTCTTCTATCAGATACATGCAAACTCATATATATATATATATATATATATATATATATATATATATATATATATATATATATATATATATATATATATATATATATATATATATATATATATATATATATATATAACATTGTTTTAAAAATTTATACTAGGAGTTACAGACATCCAAATAAATAAAGATTTCATAACACCTATCTACTTCTGTATTTTTAGAAGTTATTGTAAATGAAATGTAGAGAGCCGCAGAATGAAAAATCGAGCAACAAAAATTGAAAAATCGGAAACCCAACGAAATATCAGAGCCAGGTTTCGATCCTGGGACCTGTGGGTTATGGGCCCACCACGCTTCCGCTGCGCCACTCTGATAATGTTGTTAGCCTCTTTCTACAAATCATCTAGTAGTCATACTTGTTCCAGTGCTTCGCACATTTTGTAGGATAGTTTTAAAACGTTCTTCGACTGGCTACCGCATGCCGATAGCATTATAATCATCGTGGAAACTCGAGTTGAGGTGGCAGAGTATTGCAATGGAGCAGATAATAACCATCTGTCCCTTCAGCTGAACTCGTATCAATATCAGATCATATTGCAAATTTGAAGTTAGCTTTCTATGATTCTGTCCTTTGTTTTCCTTCCTGAGTTGATTCCACGACATCTCCCTCCAGTTGCCTGTCTTTCTTATGCTGCATTAATCAATACGAAGCTGGTTAAAAAGAGGCAGAGCAGCATAGAAAGGAAGTATTTGATCATTAAAAACTCTAAATGCGCAACATATGAAAATGGAATATAAGTGTTATGCACAGAAAGTCAGAAATCACAGTTCTTGTTCACAAAAAAAAGAGAAAACACAGTTCATGCAGCATATAAGAAGCAATTTAATTGGAAAGAAGCATGTAATGGAGTCAATACATGCAGGAGTAGGTGTGGGAAATGCAACTCCACAACCTATTGTGCATGCAACGTCTATCTCTACCGTCAATCCCTTCTCATCCATCCGTTGATTCTCTCACTTACCCCATATTTTTTACACCTAACTCTTCAGTACGAATCAACATAAATGGACAGCTGAGATAGACAATGCGTGCGTAACATATTGTGAAATTTTCCCTTCCAAGTAGGTGTTGTTCTATGAAATCAGTGATTAGTTCTTGAAGTGTCAAAAGACATATGCGCATATAGGCCTGTACAATAGTTTTTCGAAAAATATGCTATTTTAGCTCAATCCTGAGATACAATTTTTGATCTAGGGTTTGAGAAAACATGTCAGCATCTCCTTTCTTATGCCATACTCATTTAAAAGTTCAACCTGAAGCAAAAGGACTTAACTAAGCAAAAAGGAATTTGGTAAGGACTGCGGACTGCCATTTGGCCATAAACAGAGGACATTACAGACTTATTAACAATATGACATGTTAATTTCCTCTTATCCTTTCGTTCCTTATTTTCTCTTCTATCATCTGCATGATACCTTTCAGTACAGAATGAAATTTCGGCAGTTCACCTGACAGTAGCATTGGTGCAGCCTTCCATATAATTAATTATTAGCACATCAGTAAAAGCTGCACATATGATGAATTTGTCGAATTCTACAAAAAAGATGTACCTTTGGAAGAAGGACTTCTGCAGACATAAGCTCATAAAGTTTGTGCATGATTGTTTCTTCTTCTACCAGTAGAAAATGATGGCAACAAATTACTATCTACACATATCATCTTCTACATGACAATCTCGACATAAAAGTTCATACTATCTGGGGGGGCCCACCTGAAGTTTATGCAACTCATGAGACATTGCTCGGTATGTTCCCATTACAGCTTGATTTTCATTCTCCAGAAGCCTGCAGGTCCCTTTGATGTTATATAATGAGCTAAAGTTACAATCCATTTACTGCAAAAGGGTAGTGAAGAACATTACTTGGACATTTCGGCTGAATGTTTGGTTCCATTATCACCAAACAACTTAATACTGATTCCTGCAAATTATTTTGCATATCAGATTATCATTTCAAATCAACCTAGAAGATTGTAATCAAATCTACAGGTGCATACCACATGTAATATAAGTTTTGCTATCTGAATAACGGCTTGCAAAGACACTACCAGTTCAAAGTCTCACCGTGTGCAAACTACAAACTTCCCCCATGCCACTGTTGTCATCGACCCTTACTCAAGTTCGTGTTTGCACAAAGGTTCGGAATTTTGCAGTTACAATTATTATAGCTAAATAACGGAAGCAAACAAGTCCCCATAGTTCAATTGGAATTTGAGAGCAAACATGACAAATGAAAAGTTTTTTTTTTCAAGAAACAGCCGATCAAATGACCAACAAAATTACAGCTACCGTTAGCGTCAGTTCAACTACAAAGATCTAGCAAAAGATGTTCTTTCTAGTGCATACAGAATGTGTCTGAAACAGAATGGACTCAGCAACTAAACAATCCCGACGAACTTGAACAACTTCTTGCCATTGTTGGTCTGGGCGGAGGGTAATGGAAGCCAAAGGTTTAGACGAGCGGCCTTAACAGGGTATGTGAGTTCATTTGAACCCCAAAATTTGTGGGAAATAAACAGATAATACTGTAATTCTCCGCAATGCGGCAAACAAATCTATGAACCAGGCAGTTTTTTAGTCTCCATCCCAGAAAAAAAAAAGACTTGGATTTGATTGCTCGCAGCAAAGAAAGGGGGGAACAGAATAAAACAAACCCTTGTGGAACAATGTATACAGGCAAGCTAGGGACGGATCTGCAGAGGGTTTTGCTTGATGATGGTGGGAGCGTGGAGGATGTCGGCGAGGTGAAATTGGGATGAGAAGGCAGGGGCAGGAGGGACCCGGATCCTCTACAGTCGGGTGGGTGAAGGCAGAGCCATACAATAAAACGTGAGATGTACATTCATTTGAGATTAAATATCTCACACGCGTTTGAAGTTACCTAATTTCACTTTAAAATAAAACGTGAGATGTACATTCATTTGAGATTAAATATCTCACACGCGTTTGAAGTTACCTAACTTCACTTTAAAATTAGAGGATCTCAATTCAGACAGGAAGACGAGAAGAATAAATCTCTATTATTTAAAAAGTTTCTAATAAGTCTTGCGTTTACCCTGAGTTCCATGTCTATCCTAAATCCCACGCCCACCCCTAAATCCTCCGTCCCACACCTTGCTCGCAGAAACCATGCCTCAACCCCCCTACGCGCAAGAGGGCGGGCGCCTCCACCCAGCTAATTGTTGCCATGGACGCCATCCGCCTCTTCTTCTCCTCCCTAACCCCCGCACCATTGTCTTGCCGCTGATGGAGTCATCACCGGAGTAGCCTACTCGGTGCCGTCGAAGGCATCGATGCTGTGCGCACCATAGTCACCATGTGCCTCCTCATAAATTGCGTTGATTTCTTTGCTACCCTACCGGATCTAGCGACGATTGCGGCGTCTAGAGCTCCCGATCGTCATACCCCGCCGCCTCCAACTGATCCTCACACGCTGGAATCCACCAGTGACGTTGTTGTCACGCGCTGGCCTCCACCCGTGTTGCCTCCTCACGCGATCGCCTCTTGCCTCGAAGCCATGGCCTTCCATGTCCTTGGTGGCACGCGCGAGAGCCCCCTGCCGCCAATAGCGCCAAGGACGACAGGCTCGCCCGCTTCGCCGTCGACGAACACAACAATCACAAGGTGAGTGGCCTTTGCGCTTCCCTTTCCTTTGGTAGATTCTGCCTTCTCTCTCTTACCTTCAATTCCCAATTCAAAGTCTAACCTTGCGCTGGCAGGAAGCGGCAACTGCGAAGTTAGAGAGCTCCTTGCTGTGAGGGTGATGGCGGCCATGGCAAAGTACAACCGGAGCAACCTGGCGGTAAAGCAGATCCTGCAAGAGGGTAAGGAGATGCAATTCAACCCCTCCCCCGACTTCATGGCCCTCCCTCTCGAGGTCCCAATCTCAGCCCCATCCCTTACCTTTACTGCGAGGTTTGCCCAACCTGAACTTAGCCAGGTCTTAATCAAATGTCAGTTGAGCAGGACATCTTTGAGTGGCAATTTGCTATCCTGGGGCCATGAGAGAGCAAGTTTGAGGGCGGAATCTACCGCAGCAGGATCCAGCTGCCCTCAGACTATCCATTCAAGCTGCCATACTTCATGCTGCTCACGGTCTACAATCTAAGTGTTCTAATTTTTCTCTGTAAGTTCTGCATCCTATTTGTGAGTTGTTGCTAATCTTGCTATGTTTTTTAATCTATGTGTTGTAGCCAAGTGGACAATTTGAGATTCAGAAGAAGATATGTTTGAGCATTTCTAATTACCAACCTAAGCACTGGCAGCCATCATGGAGTGGTGAGTAGCCTTAGGCCATTTGTTTGTAAATGACTGCTAAAGTGCCCATGGTAGGTTATTGTAGCATCTAGGCCCCTAGGTAAGTGGTAAGTGTTTCGGTGATTAATGACAACCATATTACTGTGACTAATAATTTGTTTTGAAGGGAATCAAAAATTCAGTATACAATGACATTTGGGTAATCTTGGTCTCTAAAGTGCTTATATGGACAATCAAAGGACATATGCTTTAAGACTAAGGATCTTCTAGTTCTAAGTGTCACAAAGGAGATGGAGGATACTTAGAGTAGTATAGGTCTTCTTTTCTTTTAGTCTTTTAACCGTACTATAAAGGGGGGCTAAAAGTAGTAGCTTGACTTAGTGAGTCTAGACATAGATGATGCACACTTGTTAAATTCTAGCACTAGGTAGAGCATACAAGTCCATGGTGAAGCTGTCAAGGAATTAGAGCTCAAAGAGATTTCAATTGGACGAGCTCACAAAAAATTTATTCACCGGATTATCCTCTGATGGATGTCTAATACTCACCGGATAAACACTAATTGAGGCATCCGAATTATATGAAAAATTTCAGAAGTGTCACACCGGAATGTCCGGTGATGGAAGTCCGGTGACCACCGGAGCTTTTCCAGCAGAGAAAATTTTGGGAGAAAAACAACTTTGTATTCACCGGATTATCCGATACCCCATAATATGAACACCGGACTATTTCTTGCAGAGAGCATTGCTTGGGGCCACAGTGGAAAATTACAGTCACCGGACTATCCGGTGACTTAGCTGGCAGAACACCGGAGAAATGTTGCGAAGAAACTCAGACAAATTGAACTCACCGGATTATCCGGTGAGAGCAAAAAATATCACCGGAGTATTTCTTGCAGAAGGTTCTGAAATCTAAAGGGTCGGGTAAGTTGTACTCACCGGATTATCCGGTGATGACTGTTGTTCACCGGAGTTTATCACCGGACAAATGTTGCCGTGCAACGGCTAGTGACAGCTGACTCTGGGTTTGAACCCACCGGATTATCCGGTGATCTTAAGGATATAGCCAGCGGATTATCCGGTGATTACAGAAAAATGGGAGTGGTTAGCCAACGGCTAATTTTTATCTCTAGGCTATAAATACCCACTCAGATGGTTTCAATAGTGGCTCTTGCGACTCTGTAGCAGCTTATACACTTGGTGTGTCATTTAAAAGCAAGAGAGAGCACTTGTGTCCATTCCAAGTTCTTAGTTGAGGATTAAGGACTTCTTTGAGTGCTTGAAGAGTAGCAAGTGTGCATCTAGTTGTTGTCTAGGCTTTGTCTTTGTCAAGCGAAGCTTGAGGCTTGTTACTCTTGGTGGTTGGCAACACCTAGACGGTCTTGGTGATCGAAGGATTTCTCGGTGAGCTCTTGGAGGAATTGTGGGAGCCCCGGGAGAAGGAGGATGTACTTGGTTTGATACCCGCCAATCCGGAGATGGAGAAGGGGTAATCAAGAGAGAGCACTTGAGCCTTGGTGACTCAAGGGGGAGCGACATCCTTGGTGGATGCTCCAACGAGGACTAGGGGGAAGTGCCAACTTCTCGAAACCTCGGAAAAAAATCGGTGTTGTCTTCTCCAACTCCTTACTTTCTTGCATCTTATTTTGAGTTTTGTTATTATTGCAAGTTCTTCTTAGTGATTATCTTTCTTAGTTAATTCTTGCTTGATTAGCTATCTAGTTCTAGTTAAATCCCTTAGTCACATTTCCTTTTAGTTTTATTTGCTAAAGCGGTAGAAGTTTTAATTAATATCCCAATTCACCCCCCCCCCTCTTGGGCTATTCGATCCTTTCAGTTCTCTAGAGGACACCTCTAATAAGCTAACAAGCACCATTATTCATAGGCCATGTTGACATGGTCTTGTAGGTTATATGAGCATTGATCCCCGGTTCTGGACAGTGGTACAGGAGAGCTTCTATCGCTCATTTGGTAGGAAAAGCGTTCAGTTGAGCCAGCACAGGACGCTGAGATGGGAGTACTTGCAGTCAGCTGCAGAGGGAGCAGATGTGAGACAACACTTTGATGCATTCCCAGGTCTCACCGCTCTCCTCACTCAGGTAGACAGATATGTTGGGGATTGGGTCAGAGTATTCTATGCGACAGTATGGATCGCTCCCGACAGGTCGTTCATTCAGTTCATGTTCCAGGGAGAGGTCTACAAATTGTACCGGGCAGATATGCTCGAGGCTCTGAGGCTTCAGGAGAGTACCAGATTCTTGCATGAGGTCGTTCATCCGAATGCTCATCCTCCTCGTCGTCCTCTGACCGGTGGTGTTTTCCCGACGGATGACGAGATCCGTCTGTTGTTCAGGTCGCCCTTTCCTCCAGGTTCACTGAGACTGCCAGAGATGCTGACTCCGGAGGCGAGGGCAGTTCACTTTGCACTCAGACGCAGCCTGTTGCCTAGGATCGGGAACGCAGAGGCTATCACCAGTATCCACCAGTGGTTGCTCTTATCTATCCTCACTCATCAGCAGTTCGACATTTTAGATCTCATCTTGTGTGAGATTGAGGATAACATAGCAGAGGGTCTGGGCAGACAGCAGCCATTCACGCATTTCATCTCATATTTGTTGGCTCGCTCGATTCATTATCCAGAGCATCTTGACGTCTACCAGCGATTCCCGAAGCGATTCCC
Organism: Phragmites australis; assembly: GCF_958298935.1. Lineage (NCBI taxonomy): Eukaryota > Viridiplantae > Streptophyta > Magnoliopsida > Poales > Poaceae > Phragmites > Phragmites australis. The sequence continues at coordinate 6,737,847 of NC_084929.1, forward strand.
GGACTATATTCCTAGCGCTCCGACGGACAGACATCGCGGACAGCGTGCTATGGTGCAGGCTCAGCGGCAAATCCCAGCAGAGGAGCGAAACAGAGTTGCAGTTGAGGACCAGGCCCTTGCAGAGGCCGAGGCAGAGCTACCTTATGCCTTCATAGACTTGGATGACGACGACAGTGACTCGGAGGACATCGAGTTCATTCCACCACTCCCGAGACGTCACGATGCTGAGGCCGGTGGTTCTACTCAGGGTGCGCCTCAGACTTCAGTTCCTTCCTCAGATACTGAGACAGCTACCACCGAGCCCTCTGCTGCAGTGCCTTCGGAGATCACTCTTATCCTTCGGCAGATGCAGCAGCAGCAGGCAGCTCAGGCAGAGGATGCTCGCCGCCGAGAGGAGCAGCAGTTTGCACTGATGCAGTCACTACAGCAGCAGCAGCAGGCCATGTTTGCAGCACTTCAGGCAGACCGTGAGAACAACGCCAGATTGTTCTCCGTTCTTTTCCAGGCACAGGGCCTTCAGTTGCCAGCTCCAGCACCTGCTCCGGCTCCTGCCCCGAGTCCTCTCCCAGGCAGTGTCAGTGCACTCTTGCGTACTCCAGGGTCCGATTTCCCTCTGTCAGCTCTCTTGGCCTCCGGAGTGTACTCTCTGCCTGCTGGGATGTCTCAGAGGCCAGTGTTACCATCGTTGGCTTCTCCTGTACCCACTGGTCCTCTGAGCTTCGAGGACACTCCACAGCCGACAGTCCCCGAGCAGCAGCAGCCAGTCATGTCTCCCCATGTCCCTCAGCTGTCAGTTGTGCCTTCTTCAGTCGCTGAGCCAACACTTGACGCTCCAGATGCTACTCTTCAGTCAGTGCAGGATCAGATCGTTGAGGCGACAGCAGCTGCGGGTCACAGTCCGTCCAGCTCCGACTCCGAGGCCGACGGTTCTCAGTTCGTCGTGGCACCTTCTTCGACAGCATCGGGTCCTCCATCTTCTCCAGCTCCGGATGCTTAGTCATGTCCTAGTTTTTCTCTTTTTGGTGCTTAGATGCCAAAGGGGGAGAGTCTAGTAATAGGGGGAGTTGGTAGAGAGAGTAGCAGGTGGGTCTAGTGAGATTTTGATTCAGGGGGAGGTTAGATTTTTGGGTAGCTAGTTTTGAAATGTTGGATCTTATGGATTGATTTTGATGTTATGACAGGCTATTTGGCTCTGTATATGGATGTGTTTCGCCTGTCATCACATTGTGTTTATTTTCATGCTCGCATAATTCTTACCTATTCTAGCATGATAGTTTTGTAGCGCTAGGCTTTATCTCGCTTTTATTGCTTTATACATTCTTATCTCTAGTATGATAGGTTGCTCTTCAAATTCATATCTCTATTGTTATTTGTGTTGTCATCAATCACCAAAAAGGGGGAGATTGTAGCATCTAGGCCCCTAGGTAAGTGGTAAGTGTTTCGATGATTAATGACAACCATATTACTGTGACTAACAATTTGTTTTGAAGGGAATCAAAAATTCAGTATACAATGACATTTGGGTAATCTTGGTCCCTAAAGTGCTTATATGGACAATCAAAGGACATATGCTTTAAGACTAAGGATCTTCTAGTTCTAAGTGTCACAAAGGAGATGGAGGATACTTAGAGTAGTATAGGTCTTCTTTTCTTTTAGTCTTTTAACCGTACTATAAAGGGGGGCTAAAAGTAGTAGCTTGACTTAGTGAGTCTAGACATAGATGATGCACACTTGTTAAATTCTAGCACTAGGTAGAGCATACAAGTCCATGGTGAAGCTGTCAAGGAATTAGAGCTCAAAGAGATTTCAATTGGACGAGCTCACAAAAAATTTATTCACCGGATTATCCTCTGATGGATGTCTAATACTCACCGGATAAACACTAATTGAGGCATCCGAATTATATGAAAAATTTCAGAAGTGTCACACCGGAATGTCCGGTGATGGAAGTCCGGTGACCACCGGAGCTTTTCCAGCAGAGAAAATTTTGGGAGAAAAACAACTTTGTATTCACCGGATTATCCGATACCCCATAATATGAACACCGGACTATTTCTTGCAGAGAGCATTGCTTGGGGCCACAGTGGAAAATTACAGTCACCGGACTATCCGGTGACTTAGCTGGCAGAACACCGGAGAAATGTTGCGAAGAAACTCAGACAAATTGAACTCACCGGATTATCCGGTGAGAGCAAAAAATATCACCGGAGTATTTCTTGCAGAAGGTTCTGAAATCTAAAGGGTCGGGTAAGTTGTACTCACCGGATTATCCGGTGATGACTGTTATTCACCGGAGTTTATCACCGGACAAATGTTGCCGTGCAACGGCTAGTGACAGCTGACTCTGGGTTTGAACCCACCGGATTATCCGGTGATCTTAAGGATATAGCCAGCGGATTATCCGGTGATTACAGAAAAATGGGAGTGGTTAGCCAACGGCTAATTTTTATCTCTAGGCTATAAATACCCACTCAGATGGTTTCAATAGTGGCTCTTGCGACTCTGTAGCAGCTTATACACTTGGTGTGTCATTTAAAAGCAAGAGAGAGCACTTGTGTCCATTCCAAGTTCTTAGTTGAGGATTAAGGACTTCTTTGAGTGCTTGAAGAGTAGCAAGTGTGCATCTAGTTGTTGTCTAGGCTTTGTCTTTGTCAAGCGAAGCTTGAGGCTTGTTACTCTTGGTGGTTGGCAACACCTAGACGGTCTTGGTGATCGAAGGATTTCTCGGTGAGCTCTTGGAGGAATTGTGGGAGCCCCGGGAGAAGGAGGATGTACTTGGTTTGATACCCGCCAATCCGGAGATGGAGAAGGGGTAATCAAGAGAGAGCACTTGAGCCTTGGTGACTCAAGGGGGAGCGACATCCTTGGTGGATGCTCCAACGAGGACTAGGGGGAAGTGCCAACTTCTCGAAACCTCGGAAAAAAATCGGTGTTGTCTTCTCCAACTCCTTACTTTCTTGCATCTTATTTTGAGTTTTGTTATTATTGCAAGTTCTTCTTAGTGATTATCTTTCTTAGTTAATTCTTGCTTGATTAGCTATCTAGTTCTAGTTAAATCCCTTAGTCACATTTCCTTTTAGTTTTATTTGCTAAAGCGGTAGAAGTTTTAATTAATATCCCAATTCACCCCCCCCCCTCTTGGACTATTCGATCCTTTCAATTGGTATCAGAGCCACGTTCTCTTGATAGGCTTAAAATCCTAGAGAAATGGCCCCGGGGAGCGGAAGTAGCGTGCCAAGGTTCGAGGGAAAAAACTTTGCATATTGGAAAGTTCACATGGCGAGCTACCTAGAGGCTATTTCCCCCGAGTGTTGGCAAGCAACCTCCGTTGGGTTTGAACAACCTTTTACCGAACAAGAAGTTAGGTGAAATGCTAAGGCTAAGAATGCTATATTTGAAGGAATTAGTGAAGAAGTTTTCTCTAGAGTTAGAAGTAAGGAATTCGCTCATGACATTTGGGTCTCTCTTTGTGAAATTCATGAGGGATCTAGGAGAATTCGTGAAGAAAGATATCATGTGCTTATGAATGCTCTAAATCAATTCAAGATGCTTCCAAATGAATTATGCAATAATATGTATTCTCGTATGAACATGCTTGTGGAAGAAATCAATTCTCTTGAACTCACTCAATTGTCCGATGGAGATGTTATTCGTAGGATCTTGATGGTACTTCCCAAGCCACAATACAATATTGTTATCTCTCTTTTTCATGAAAGAGACATCAATAACATGACCATCACCGATGCCGTTGGAAAGATATGTGCGCATGAAATGTTCTTGTTCGGAGATCATGAGTCTTCATCCAAGAAAAACCTTGCTCTCAAAGCAAAGATGGTCGACAACAAGAAGAAGAAGATCAAGCTTCCGTCATCATCAAGTGAAAGTGATGAAGATGACGATAATGATGAAGATGATGATAATGACTCCGACACCGAGCTCGCTCTTCTCATGAGAAGAACCACAAGGATGATCTCTAAGTTTCAAAAGAAGGGCTACAACTATGATCCCAAGAAGAACAAATTTCGTCCGAAGAAATTTGACAAGTTCGGGGGTGGAGACAAGAAGAAGTGCTACAATTGTGGTAATCTTGGTCATATATCATATGATTGCCCTCATCCTGACAAGAGAAACAAGAACAAGTCCAAGAGGCTTGATGCAAGTGAGGATGAGGACAAGTACAAGAAGAAGGATCAAGATAAGAAGAAGAAAAAGCTCTTTAACAAGAGAGGTGGAGGACGTAAAGCCTACATTGTTGGTGAATGGGTCTCCGGTGAGAGCTCAAGTGATGACTCAAGTGATAATGATGACAACAACTTCGCGGGTCTTGCAATCGTCAATGATGATCCACCTCTACCTCCACCACCTATGTGCCTCATGGCAAAAGGTAACAACAAGGTGAGTACTGAGGAAGATGATAGTAGTGATGATAATGATCTTTCTCCTAATGATCTATCTAAGCTAATGAATGACTATGCTACTATAATCAAGAGGCAAAAGGCTAAAATCAAGTTGCTTGAAAATGCTAACTCCATGCTTAGTTCAAAACATGATGAGTTGCTCACTAAACACAATAATTTGCTTGGAAAATATGATGAAGTAGTTGAATCCAACAAGTCTCTCAAAGCAAGTAACTATAAGCTAAAACTTGAGCATGATGGCCTAATATACAAACATCAAGAACTTGAGTATGCCTATGATGCCATTGATCGTAGCTTGAATGATTTGGTTGATAATGATGTAGTTAAGGTCAATGCATCTACTTCTTGTGATGATCTTCGTGATATATCATGTGATATTACATCATCATCTAAGACTAACCATGCAAGGGAGCAAGAGCTTGAAAGTGAAATTGCAAGTCTCAAATCTTGTGTGGCCCGGTTGACTAAGGGGGAGTACAAGCACAAGGAAATCCTCATGAAGAATGCTTTGTACTACAACAAGAAAGGACTTGGATGCTTCCCCAACCCGGTAAAAAGGATCATAAAGACACCGGAGATCAAGAATTGTTTCATCAAGGAAGTTGGTTCATATTGCCAACATTGTCAAGTCACCGGACACCACACAAGGGAGTGTCCAATTCCTACCAAACCTCTCCCTATTTTGCCTTCCAAATACAAGTCCACATTTAATGATCATCATTTTCTATTGCATAAGCTTAAAAATGGTAAAATTATGGCAAAATTCATTGGAATTCAAGCTAAGGGCAAACTTCCTAGGCAACTTTGGGTGTCTAAATCTCTTGTATCTCACATGAAAGGTACCAAACTTGGTTGGGTACCTAAACAAAAGGCTTGATCACATGTGTGTAGGTGAACTATAAAGCCGGTGGAAAACATTGGGTGCTTGATAGCGGATGTACACAACATATGACCGGCAATGTAACGATGTTCACCTCTCTAGAAGATGAAGTGGATAATCATGATAAAGTCACTTTTGGTGATAACTCTAAGGTAAATGTGGTAGGTTTGGGTAAGGTGGCTATCTCAAAAGATCTCTCTATTTCCGATGTTCTTTTAGTAGAATCACTTAGCTTCAATCTACTCTCTGTAGCTCAACTATGTGATTTGGGTTTCACATGTTTGTTTAGTGATGTTGATGTTATCATAACGAGTAAGAAGCATAATGACCTAATATTCAAGGGGTTTAGACATGGGCATATCTACCTTGTGGATTTTTCCTCTAATGAAGCTAGCTTGACTACATGCCTTTTCACCAAGACATCTATGGGTTGGCTTTGGCATCGTCGGCTTGCACACATTGGGATGAGCCAACTCAAGAAGGTATTCAAAAATGGGAAGATGGTTGGTGTGAAGGATGTGGTTTTCGAGAAGGACAAGTTGTGTAGTGCGTGTTAAGCCGGAAAACAAGTTGCAAGTCCTCATCCATACAAATCTATGATGTCTACGTCAAGATCCTTGGAACTCCTACACATGGACCTCTTCGGACCGACTACCTACAAAAGTCTTGGTGGTAATTTATATTGTCTTGTCATTGTTGATGATTATACAAGATATACTTGGACTTTCTTTTTAGATGACAAAGGAAAGACCGTTGAAATCTTCAAGAAGTTCGCAAAGAGGGCTCAAAATGAGTTTGAGTCCACACCTGTGAAGATCCGGAGTGACAATAGGACAGAGTTCAAGAACACTCAAATTGAAGACTTTTGTGAAGAAAGAGGCATCAAACATGAGTTTTCATCAACCTACACACCTCAGCAAAATGGCGTAGTGGAAAGGAAGAACAAGACCTTGATTACACTTGCAAGAGCAATGTTAGATGAGCATGGTACCCCAGAGAAGTTTTGGGCGGAAGCAATCAATACGGCGTGCTATGCTTCTAACCGAGTCTACCTCCATTGACTATTGAAAAAGACGCCATACGAGCTTCTCATTGGGAGAAAACCCAATGTCTCCTACTTCCGGGTGTTCGGATGTAAGTGTTTTATCTACAAGAAAAAGGAACGTCTAGGCAAGTTTGAAAAACGTTGTGATATTGGTTTTCTTGTTGGCTATGCATCAAACTCCAAAGCATATCGAGTATTCAACAACGCCACCGGCTTTGTTGAAGAAACTTGTGATGTGGAGTTTGATGAATCTAATGGCTCCCAAGGAGAAGTTATTTCTTGTGATAATGTAGGTGATGAACCCTTGAGAGATGCAATGAAGAATATGGCAATTGGGGATATCAAGCCTAAGGAGGATGATGGAGATGTACCCTCTACTTCAATACCGCACATCTCAAAGGCACCCCAAGTTGATAAAGATGAAGACAAAGATGATCAACCACTTCCATCACATGACGTCCATATCTCTCAAGAGGAAGCTCAAGCGCAAGCTCAAGATGTTGGACCACCACAAAATACACCTCAACAACCACAAGTGAAGCATACACATATTTCCAAAGACCACCCGATTGACTTGATCATTGGGAGTCCATCTAGGGGAGTACAAACTCGTTCTCGTCAGTGTGCTTCGTTTTGTGAACATTACTCGTTTGTCTCTTGTTCAGAACCCACACATATAGATGAGGCTCTCAAGGATCCGGATTGGGTATTGGCAATGCAAGAAGAACTTAACAACTTCACCCGCAATGAGGTATGGATACTCGAAGAGAGGCCTCAAGATAAGAATGTGATTGGAACCAAGTGGATCTTCCGTAACAAGCAAGATGAACATGGTGTGGTGGTACGCAATAAGGCAAGACTTGTCGCACAAGGTTTTGCACAAGTCGAAGGTTTGGATTTTGGGGAAACATTTGCTCCCATGGCAAGGCTTGAAGCCATCCGTTGGTCAAGGCGCTTTATGGACTCAAACAAGCCCCACGAGCTTGGTATGAACGTCTACGTGACTTCCTCATCAACCAAGGATTCAAGATCGGGAGGGTGGATACCACATTGTTCACAAAAATCATCGACAATGAGCTCTTCTTGTGTCAAATTTATGTTGATGATATAATATTTGGTTCAACTAATAAAGAGTTTTGCAAGGAATTTGGTGACATGATGTCTAAAGAGTTCGAGATGTCAATGATTGGCGAGCTAAATTACTTTCTTGGATTCCAAATCAAGCAATTGAAGGAAGGGACATTCATCCATCAAGAGAAGTACACGAGAGATATCCTCAAGAAGTTTAAGATGGAAGAGTGCAAGCCAATCAAGACCCCCATGCCTACAAATGGACATCTCGACTTGGATGAAATGGGTAAATCGATTGACCAAAAACTCTATCGTTCTATAATTGGGTCACTCCTTTACCTTACCGCATCTAGGCCCGACATAATGTTTAGTGTATGCATGTGCGCTCGTTTTCAAGCTAATCCTAAGGAATCTCATCTTGGTGCGGTAAAAAGAATCCTTAGATACATAAAGCATACACCTAACATAGGCTTGTGGTACCCAAAAGGTGCTAGTTTTGTACTCCTTGGATACTCAGATTCGGACTTTGCCGGATGCCGTGTGGATCGCAAAAGTACTTCGGGTGGGTGTCACTTGCTAGGGCGATCCCTAATCTCTTGGAGTTCTAAGAAGCAAAACTCAGTAGCCTTGTCCACAGCTGAAGCAGAATACATTGTCGCCGGAGCATGTTGTGCTCAAATCCTCTATATGAAGCAAACCTTGTTAGACTTTGGTGTTCATCTAGAGAAGGTTCCACTCCTTTGTGATAATGAGAGTGCCGTAAAAATTGCTAACAATCCCGTTCAACACTCCCGCACAAAGCACATTGATATCCGTCATCACTTTCTATGAGACCATGTGGCAAACAATGATATATCCCTTAGTAGTGTTCGATCGGAAGATCAATTGGCGGATATCTTCACTAAACCTCTAGATAAAGCCACTTTTAGTAGATTACGAAATGAACTAAATGTGATCGATGCTTCTAATGTCATATAGATGCATTCATAATAGGAACTTGTCTAACCTTCTCAAGATAATGGTGAACATGGGTTTTGCTTGAGATGGTGGGTCACTAGTTCTTCTCAAGGCAGGTTGTTGGGTTCACCATGAAGAAGCTTGAGAAGGGAAGTAATATGACAAGATAGATTAATTTAATATGCACTCATGTTTACTTTCATGAATTAACCTTGCATTGACGGTATAGAGATCACAAAGGAGAATATCACTCTTTGAGATGGTTGTTCACTCTTGATGTGAGCATACAACTCTATAAGTGTGTTTAAATTGATATAAGTGCTTAATGCCTATTGAGTCATATCCTATCGAATTTAAGGTCTTAATCTTTAAGTTCGTAGGAAATATGGCTCAAACATATCCATTTGAGTTCCATCTCTTACTCTTTGAATCTTATTTGCCTATTTTTTTAAAAATAATAATAATTATTATTATTATTATATATATAGTAAAGCCTTTTGGCAAATATTTGTAAAGGAGTGTTTGAGAGGGTAAAGATGTCACTCAAACTGATCCAAATATGTGTTTATGTTGAGTGGTTATTTGAAATTTGGACTCAGTAAGAGAAAATAGTTCAGCCTATTTTTTTTCATATCACCGGATAGTCCGGCGCTCCCTTAAATTTACCAGCGGAATATCCTGTGATCTCTGTCAGTTCAACCATGGCAATAGTCCGGTGATTAGTTTAGTTATCAGCGGACATTCCGGTGCTCATTAGTTCTGAGAACTTCAAAATTTTAACATACGTCTGGTGATGTTATCTTGTGCTCAGCGGAACATCCGGTGAACAGAAGAAGTTTTCGGTCTCTGAAAGTTGGTTCTACAAGAATTAGTCCGGTGGTCTATCCGGTGCTCTCTGTTGCCTCCACCGGATTATCCGGTGCTTTCAAAAACTGCGGGACCCACCTGTCATATATGTCTTCCCGGTCGGCCGGCTCTTTCATTTTTCGCCGCTGCTCGTACATCCTCGCGCCACCTCACCGACTCACCGCCTCTCAGCTCCCTAGCGCCGCCGCCGGGGTCGCTCCATCCACCGGCGCCACCAGGTCGCCGTCGCTGGCTCGTCGCCTGTCGTTGCCTCGAGCTCCCGCGCGCAGAGCCGCTTCCGGCGTGCCCCACTCACCGCCGCCGCCCCTCCTGCGCCACCTGCTTTCGTCTCCAGGCATCGTGATCTGATCACCGGCACCTCCTCTCTCTCTCCTTCATCGTGGTGAGCACAATGTGGCCGGTCTACTCAAATTGATGAAGCCCTAGATCACACTTATACAATTTTGTGCCAAAATTCATGAAATTTCTTCACAAATCAAAGCAAATTTGATCCAATTTGTTGCTATTCCATCTCTTACACATGAATTGAGTACATGATAGTCAAAATTGCGCATAATTTGGCCAAATTCGTGACAATCCATGCAAATTTCATTCAAATTCATGTAAATTTGAGTCAATTTTCTCTCAAATTTGTGATCATTCAGTTTCAATCGACATGAATTGAGAGCATGTTCATTAATTGTGCGTCTTCCTTGTTAAATCAGTTGAATCTTATGCAAAATTGCCTCAAATTCATGTCAAATTAGATGAATCTCGTTCAAATTTTGACTCTCAATGCGATCAAATCATGAACTTAGCTTCATCTTCACCTTTTTTTATCACCTACTAGGGCATGTTCATCTGTTTGTGCCATATATCGCTCATTTCACTCAAATTCGAGCAAATTCATTCATATTTGCTTCAAATTCATGCCTATTTTGATTCATTTGCTCAAGTTCAAGTCCTATTGTATGCAATTGATCAATATCTATTGTCTCTTGCCTAAATCCATAGCATGATTGTCTCAATTCATATCCATCCATGCTTAGGGTTCGGTTTAGGGTTAATTTCATTCGAAATCTTAAACCCAATGTGATCACTCATCTCTATTTCACGTTGCATCTGTCAGATGGGTCGTAATCGCAGTGACAAGGGCAAGGGCAAGGCAATTGAGAAGCCGAAGCAGAAGAAGTCGAAGACTTAGAAGGAATGGGACAGAGTGCTTGCTGCTGTTGATGCCTACAACAGGCAGGAGGGTTTTGTGATCAGAGATGACACCACCCCTCCTACACGTCGTTCCACCCGCACTCGTGCTTCCGGGAGGTCAGGTTCGACGCCTTCCAGCCGGTCAGGGGGCCGGAAGAGGGTTCGGCTAGAGGCAATAGAGACACAGCAGCAGCAGTCCGAGCAGTCCGAGCAGTCTGAACAGCAGCAGCAGTCCGAGCAGCAGCCTCCAGCTCAGGGAGAGGTCCGCTTGCTTGATCTCACGTCCTGCAAGGGTCCGAGGATCAAGAGGCTGAGATTCGTACCAGTCGAGGAGTGGTTCCCTGAGGTCAGAGAGGAGGGGATTGATCCCCGGTTCTGGACAGTGGTACAGGAGAGCTTCTATCGCTCATTTGGTAGGAAAAGCGTTCAGTTGAGCCAGCACAGGACGCTGAGATGGGAGTACTTGCAGTCAGCTGCAGAGGGAGCAGATGTGAGACAACACTTTGATGCATTCCCAGGTCTCACCGCTCTCCTCACTCAGGTAGACAGATATGTTGGGGATTGGGTCAGAGTATTCTATGCGACAGTATGGATCGCTCCCGACAGGTCGTTCATTCAGTTCATGTTCCAGGGAGAGGTCTACAAATTGTACCGGGCAGATATGCTCGAGGCTCTGAGGCTTCAGGAGAGTACCAGATTCTTGCATGAGGTCGTTCATCCGAATGCTCATCCTCCTCGTCGTCCTCTGACCGGTGGTGTTTTCCCGACGGATGACGAGATCCGTCTGTTGTTCAGGTCGCCCTTTCCTCCAGGTTCACTGAGACTGCCAGAGATGCTGACTCCGGAGGCGAGGGCAGTTCACTTTGCACTCAGACGCAGCCTGTTGCCTAGGATCGGGAACGCAGAGGCTATCACCAGTATCCACCAGTGGTTGCTCTTATCTATCCTCACTCATCAGCAGTTCGACATTTTAGATCTCATCTTGTGTGAGATTGAGGATAACATAGCAGAGGGTCTGGGCAGACAGCAGCCATTCACGCATTTCATCTCATATTTGTTGGCTCGCTCGATTCATTATCCAGAGCATCTTGACGTCTACCAGCGATTCCCGAAGCGATTCCCGGACTATATTCCTAGCGCTCCGACGGACAGACATCGCGGACAGCGTGCTATGGTGCAGGCTCAGCGGCAAATCCCAGCAGAGGAGCGAAACAGAGTTGCAGTTGAGGACCAGGCCCTTGCAGAGGCCGAGGCAGAGCTACCTTATGCCTTCATAGACTTGGATGACGACGACAGTGACTCGGAGGACATCGAGTTCATTCCACCACTCCCGAGACGTCACGATGCTGAGGCCGGTGGTTCTACTCAGGGTGCGCCTCAGACTTCAGTTCCTTCCTCAGATACTGAGACAGCTACCACCGAGCCCTCTGCTGCAGTGCCTTCGGAGATCACTCTTATCCTTCGGCAGATGCAGCAGCAGCAGGCAGCTCAGGCAGAGGATGCTCGCCGCCGAGAGGAGCAGCAGTTTGCACTGATGCAGTCACTACAGCAGCAGCAGCAGGCCATGTTTGCAGCACTTCAGGCAGACCGTGAGAACAACGCCAGATTGTTCTCCGTTCTTTTCCAGGCACAGGGCCTTCAGTTGCCAGCTCCAGCACCTGCTCCGGCTCCTGCCCCGAGTCCTCTCCCAGGCAGTGTCAGTGCACTCTTGCGTACTCCAGGGTCCGATTTCCCTCTGTCAGCTCTCTTGGCCTCCGGAGTGTACTCTCTGCCTGCTGGGATGTCTCAGAGGCCAGTGTTACCATCGTTGGCTTCTCCTGTACCCACTGGTCCTCTGAGCTTCGAGGACACTCCACAGCCGACAGTCCCCGAGCAGCAGCAGCCAGTCATGTCTCCCCATGTCCCTCAGCTGTCAGTTGTGCCTTCTTCAGTCGCTGAGCCAACACTTGACGCTCCAGATGCTACTCTTCAGTCAGTGCAGGATCAGATCGTTGAGGCGACAGCAGCTGCGGGTCACAGTCCGTCCAGCTCCGACTCCGAGGCCGACGGTTCTCAGTTCGTCGTGGCACCTTCTTCGACAGCATCGGGTCCTCCATCTTCTCCAGCTCCGGATGCTTAGTCATGTCCTAGTTTTTCTCTTTTTGGTGCTTAGATGCCAAAGGGGGAGAGTCTAGTAATAGGGGGAGTTGGTAGAGAGAGTAGCAGGTGGGTCTAGTGAGATTTTGATTCAGGGGGAGGTTAGATTTTTGGGTAGCTAGTTTTGAAATGTTGGATCTTATGGATTGATTTTGATGTTATGACAGGCTATTTGGCTCTGTATATGGATGTGTTTCGCCTGTCATCACATTGTGTTTATTTTCATGCTCGCATAATTCTTACCTATTCTAGCATGATAGTTTTGTAGCGCTAGGCTTTATCTCGCTTTTATTGCTTTATACATTCTTATCTCTAGTATGATAGGTTGCTCTTCAAATTCATATCTCTATTGTTATTTGTGTTGTCATCAATCACCAAAAAGGGGGAGATTGTAGCATCTAGGCCCCTAGGTAAGTGGTAAGTGTTTCGATGATTAATGACAACCATATTACTGTGACTAACAATTTGTTTTGAAGGGAATCAAAAATTCAGTATACAATGACATTTGGGTAATCTTGGTCCCTAAAGTGCTTATATGGACAATCAAAGGACATATGCTTTAAGACTAAGGATCTTCTAGTTCTAAGTGTCACAAAGGAGATGGAGGATACTTAGAGTAGTATAGGTCTTCTTTTCTTTTAGTCTTTTAACCGTACTATAAAGGGGGGCTAAAAGTAGTAGCTTGACTTAGTGAGTCTAGACATAGATGATGCACACTTGTTAAATTCTAGCACTAGGTAGAGCATACAAGTCCATGGTGAAGCTGTCAAGGAATTAGAGCTCAAAGAGATTTCAATTGGACGAGCTCACAAAAAATTTATTCACCGGATTATCCTCTGATGGATGTCTAATACTCACCGGATAAACACTAATTGAGGCATCCGAATTATATGAAAAATTTCAGAAGTGTCACACCGGAATGTCCGGTGATGGAAGTCCGGTGACCACCGGAGCTTTTCCAGCAGAGAAAATTTTGGGAGAAAAACAACTTTGTATTCACCGGATTATCCGATACCCCATAATATGAACACCGGACTATTTCTTGCAGAGAGCATTGCTTGGGGCCACAGTGGAAAATTACAGTCACCGGACTATCCGGTGACTTAGCTGGCAGAACACCGGAGAAATGTTGCGAAGAAACTCAGACAAATTGAACTCACCGGATTATCCGGTGAGAGCAAAAAATATCACCGGAGTATTTCTTGCAGAAGGTTCTGAAATCTAAAGGGTCGGGTAAGTTGTACTCACCGGATTATCCGGTGATGACTGTTATTCACCGGAGTTTATCACCGGACAAATGTTGCCGTGCAACGGCTAGTGACAGCTGACTCTGGGTTTGAACCCACCGGATTATCCGGTGATCTTAAGGATATAGCCAGCGGATTATCCGGTGATTACAGAAAAATGGGAGTGGTTAGCCAACGGCTAATTTTTATCTCTAGGCTATAAATACCCACTCAGATGGTTTCAATAGTGGCTCTTGCGACTCTGTAGCAGCTTATACACTTGGTGTGTCATTTAAAAGCAAGAGAGAGCACTTGTGTCCATTCCAAGTTCTTAGTTGAGGATTAAGGACTTCTTTGAGTGCTTGAAGAGTAGCAAGTGTGCATCTAGTTGTTGTCTAGGCTTTGTCTTTGTCAAGCGAAGCTTGAGGCTTGTTACTCTTGGTGGTTGGCAACACCTAGACGGTCTTGGTGATCGAAGGATTTCTCGGTGAGCTCTTGGAGGAATTGTGGGAGCCCCGGGAGAAGGAGGATGTACTTGGTTTGATACCCGCCAATCCGGAGATGGAGAAGGGGTAATCAAGAGAGAGCACTTGAGCCTTGGTGACTCAAGGGGGAGCGACATCCTTGGTGGATGCTCCAACGAGGACTAGGGGGAAGTGCCAACTTCTCGAAACCTCGGAAAAAAATCGGTGTTGTCTTCTCCAACTCCTTACTTTCTTGCATCTTATTTTGAGTTTTGTTATTATTGCAAGTTCTTCTTAGTGATTATCTTTCTTAGTTAATTCTTGCTTGATTAGCTATCTAGTTCTAGTTAAATCCCTTAGTCACATTTCCTTTTAGTTTTATTTGCTAAAGCGGTAGAAGTTTTAATTAATATCCCAATTCACCCCCCCCCCTCTTGGGCTATTCGATCCTTTCAGTTCTCTAGAGGACACCTCTAATAAGCTAACAAGCACCATTATTCATAGGCCATGTTGACATGGTCTTGTAGGTTATATGAGCATTGTGTAAAAGAAAATGCCTTATTTCTTTTTTGGTCTTTGTAATTCCTATGGGGGACAAGTACTTACCCTATGGATGGGCAAAAAGTAATCATGCATTTCTTCTCGGGATTATTAAGATGGATATTAGTAAGGTTTGGTCCACTAGTGAGCTACTTTTTTTCGGTGGGAAGTTTTCAATGCCGTTACGTGAGAGGCATCGGCCATGGATCTGTGTCTCAGCAGTATAGTTGATTCTTGTTAGTATCACTTTTCTTTGGTCATGTATGCATTGGAACACCTTTTTAATGTTGCTAGATAGTAGGTATATGCGATGATAACCTTGCGTACTAAAAATCTTTTGTACATACAAGTTATAACAAGATCAGGAATATCAATATATTTTTTGCTCCTTCATATGTTGGCACCATCGTTTCATATTATACATACATATGTTATGTACACTAATATGAGCATGGTGCAAAAGGAAATGATTCTTTGGTTCTTTGAGGAATTGTTGTGTGGCAAGTATTCATCCCTATGACTAGGCCGAAGGAGCAACATGTACTTTCTATGCGTTTTATGTCTGCTTTTAGTTGGAATCAAATGCATGTTGGAGTATGCTGTAAGTTCACTAAATTAGTAGTACAAACCTACTTATACAAGGGCCCTTGACTTTTGACATTAGGTTTTCGATCGAAGAATGTGGCAGTAGATGTCTTTTAATTTTTTGAACATGTCAATTTGGTATGCTTCTTTGTAGATTAGCATGGTATTATGTTTGTAAATCAATAGATTGTTTATCATTATGGGATTGCTTTCTGGTTGGCCAATGCAGATCTTTTCTTTTTTCATGTATGGATGGTTTTTCGTTCATGATTTTGTAAATATGGGCCTTCGATCATAGTGACTGAATTGCCACGGTAGTTTCTAATTGGGGTTTAAAGCATATTTACATCATTACATGCATCAAAAGGTAGCATTAATCATTGTTTCTGTTGCTAGATCTGTAACTTATAGTGGTTTCCTGCTAATCTATCTCCTGGCATAGCTGAACTTTTGATTACTGCCTGTAGATATTCCTGTCAAGAGGAAGATTGAGAAGAAGAGAGAGAAGGTTCTTTACCATGAGAGTGTGTTGAAGAGGAACCTGTTTGTACAGCCAGTCTCATCTTCTATGGTGTCCAAGAAGGATAAGGTGGCAAACAAGAAGGAATTGCAGGAGACATAGGAAGAGATGTTGCAGAGCCACACAAACTGTCATTTCCATTTTTGCTATTGTTATGTTTGCTTTTTCAATGAAGTGGTCATGAGATAAGGCTGGTCCTATGGAGCGATCACACATTGAGTTTAACACTGAATAGGTCCAATTGCTTGCCAAAAAGGAACATTGCTTGTCCAGTTGCTTGGCCAAAAGGAACCAATTATATTTGTCATGACTTTGGTGAAGCTCTATGAAGGTTTGTGATAACTCTATCATTCTATTCCTCCAAGTGACCTTATGTACATGTGGTAGTTTGGCCTCTCCCTATGGTTTCACTATAGGTGCATGAATGAGCTCCTTTTTTTTACTTTCCATGCTATAGTTTCTTATGCTAAATCGCAATGTAAAACAACTTCTGGTTTCTCGCAAAACAATAAAAATGAAGCAACTTTTGTTGATCTCCATGCTGGAGGACTGGTGGCAAAGGAGTCTAAATCCATTGTGCCTTTCATAGGCCAAAAAAGAGAAAAAAGCCTGGGGTATGGGATGGTTCTTAGTTATATCCCTTTTGTTTCTTTCCGGCGATTCTATACAGTCATGGGATGAATTATATGGACATGCTAGTTTGTTTTGTTATCCTAGCTCCAGTGTGCACTATGGAGCCATGACTATTTGCCCTTTTTGTTTGTTGTTCAAAGCTTCGATGGAAGGCTGCGAATGCTGCCCTTGTGCTCGCATGCATCTGTTCGCACCCACTTTTCACCATCCGCACCCTCCTATCTCCCATTTTTTATGAGGCACAAGCACGCAGGAACCATGCAATATATGCATGGTGGGGGACAATGTTTATTCTCTGAGTTCGAAATAAAAAGATTGTCTAATTGCCAACCAATGAAAATGTTTTACCAATGAAAATGATGTCCGTTATTGGCTTAAGCAAACTAATAATATAGTGTGAAGTTGGGTTATGGAGTTTAGGGCATGTCAGCCCATCGTAATAGTGCTTGATTATTATTTTCTGTCTTTGTAGCTTAGATGGTATCAGACCTTCAGGAGACACAAATAAGATAGGAGCTAAAGATCTGAGTAGTGGAGCTTCAATGCCGCTCATGGATTTTCTCTAAATTTTAACTTGCTTGCACTTTTTTCTCCAGGGCCTGAAGCTTTCATCCAATCATTTCATACTGCACAGGTTATGTAGCTCAGTTGAAACAATGCTATAGTGACAAATAGGCTCAGATGAACCAATTATCACCGGTTAGAAAATGGCTCCAAGTGTCAAAAAAATTCTGCTGCAAAATTGAATGGTTCTAATGTAAAACTGCATCCTTGAACTGGTTTACTGTTTGGGAGTAACATGTTGCGAATACGCTTAATATAATATTTATTTGTAATCATATTTAGGGTGAAATAATTTGGACTAACACCATGTTGTATGTTATTTTTTATTGCCTAGCTATTTTATAGTACAGTTTTTCTTCTTGTTTCATATCGTTGCAACAATACCAAACACATTAAATAAAGACACTGTAGCAACGTACATGCACGGTACTAGTGCAGGAAAAGCCAAAAAGGGGAAGGATTTCAAAAGATTTTTTTCCATGAGAGGACCTGTTTCAGAAGTTAACGCACTGTTTTTTTCCAAGTAAAATGCACTGGTGGTTAAACTTTCATAGAGTGTCGTCTAGGTCATGAACTTTAAAATTACAGATTGAAGTCTTTTAAGCTTGTTAAATATGGCATCCAGGTTCAAAATACCTTTATAATTGCCTAATACACTGCCATTTGGTTGCAATAATCGGCTCTAATTCTTGACTGGTTCCACCGAATCGGTTCCAAACGGCCTGTGAACCACCCAATTCGCGCACGAAATGGGGTGAACTGTTTCTCGATTTTGAATGCGCCGGTTGAATCAACTCATGGGGCGTTTCTACATAGAAAAAGCCATCACTTCCCAACAAGCCACCGGCTGCTACCCGCAGCATCTCTTCCTCCCCTAACACCCACCAATGCTCTTCGTTCTTGTCTTCTCGGCCGACTCCACGTCGTTGCCAAGCTCAAACCGTCACCACCGGTCGTGCTCTAGCTGTTGCTATTGGCTGGGTATCCCTCAAACGGATTCCCCTCCGAGAGTTGGACCCCGTGTTGTTCTTCTCTAGCCAAGGTTCATCATCGGTTGTCGCTGGCAAGACCTGTGCAGTGTGCATCCATGGCCAAGGTCAAAGTTGAGCTGCTCAACATGGGCCCGACCCCACTATTCGTCTCTAAGACTAGCAGTTCTCTGGTGAAAAATATTTAGAGCTTTTAGTATTCGGTTTATTCCAGAAAAAATAGGATTATTGATACACCATTAAATCGGGGTAAGACACTGTAGCGAAAATAATCCTATTAGATCATGATTGTGATTTTGGTAATTAATGATAACATAGTCATTGGGACTAACATATTTATCAAGAATATATGATTAGTAGGTCTCATCGATGTAATACATGAAGAAGCCACCGAACTTAGAACAAAGTTTGATTGAATTGGAGAAGTCTCAGGAAAAATGACTACACCGGATAGTCCGGTGATACCACAAGTGTACACATCGGAGCATTTCTAGAATGATAGAAAACTGAGCTGAAATGGTATAGTACTCATCGAAAGGTTCGGTGATCGGGATCAATATACATTAGAGCATTTAACAGAAGTTCTGCAACTATTGAAGACTGAAGATTAATACACCGGAAGGTCTGGTGATGAAAAGGCAGTACACACCGAAGTTATCGGAGGGTGAACTCCTAAAGCAGGGATCCGGAGGGACCCCTTTGAGATTCGGCCGGGGGGATGATTCTGAATCTGTTTTGCAGGAGAAATAAATGGGCGTAAATGCGATGGCAGGTGGAATGGAATGACCGGATGCAGAATGCAGTAAATGCACTGGAGGTTTTTAGACAGGTTCGGGCCGCACTGAGCGTAATACCCTACTCCTGTGTGGATGCTATAAATGCACTGAGAATATCTCTCAGGGATGTTGCTGGTTACAAGAATGTTTGTCTATCCTAGAGTTTCGGGCTCCTTGTTCTTCGGTGATCTCAGCTTCTGTGCTTGTACCGAAGTGTTCTTCTGTCTTCGTCCGGATCCTAGAGTCGATTCGGGGGTCTTTTTTCCGTGTCCACTAGCTCCTCTTAAATACTTGCCGGCGGTAGCGTGCCCTGAAAGGGAGGGCACGAGTTCCAAGGCGCCATAAATGGAAAGCAACCATCATGGGCTGCTGCGCGAAGTGATAGGGGGTTGAAAACGCGCCCCCGCCTAGTCTCGGTCGTCATGATATCGTTCTGCAACGGGCGTCGCGGAGAGGGCCCACTGGGCAGCCACCGAGCAGCCCGGTGTGCCCGTTTGGTCTTGTACGTCTGACACAGCAGGGCGGCAAGTGGGGCGTCTTAGGCCTCGTGATGTTATCCCGAGGTGCGCCGAATGACGCGGGATGGGACCCGTGCATTAAATATCCCCACGCTCTTCTGCCAGAATGTGGTAGGGACTGACACTGAGCGTGGCAGGACCAGTTGGAAGTGACAGGCCACGCGCCCTCTTAAATACGGCATCGGGCCTTTCACTGGTTGACACCTCACCGCTGGACCTCTGTGGGGGCCACCGGCGAGGGACTTCTTAGACCGTCGGGGAACCGAGTGCTCGGGGGTCATTGTTCACGGTCCCGAGCACTCTCTCCCAGCATTGACTGTTCGGGTCCTCAGGGAACCGAGTGCTCGGGGGCCGCTGTTCACGGCCCCGAGCACTCTCTCCCGGAACTAACTTCCTTGGGTCCTCGGGGTGCTCGGGGGCCACTGTTCGCAGCCCCGAGCACACCCCTCCCGGTACTCAGCTTTTCTGGTCATCGGGGGACTTGGGTGCTCGGTGGCCACTGTTCATGGCTCCAAGCACTCTCTTCCCGGTACTTGGTCTTTTCGGATCATCGGGGAACTCGGGTACTTGGGGACCACTGTTCATGGCCCCGAGCACCCTCTCCCGGGACTTAGTCTTCGCGTACCTCGCGGAGATGATCCCCGCGGGAGGGCGCCACGTGGCAAATTGCTGATCTGGCCTCAGGACTCGGGGACCCCTGGTTCCTGATTCACCGACATAAGTGTTCTCCAGAACTCAGAGAAGATGAAGCTATACACACCAGAATGTCAGGTGATCAGAAGATCAATACACTGGACAGTTGAACAGTGAAGATGTTGGTTCGGTCAGGCTCAAGTATACATACTGAATAGTCCGGTGATGGAGATAAAGTATACACTGGACAATTCAGTGTTCAGAAGTGGTTCTGAGTGGGTTCTAATGGCTAGTATCTAAGGTTATACACACTGAATGGTCCAGTGCTTGTATTACTGATGTCACCGGATCATCCGGTGTTCACAGTAAAGTTGAGCTGTTAGAGTAACGGCTAGTTGGTGAGTTTGAGGCTATAAATACCCACCCACTCGGCTATTTAAAGGTGCTGAAATCCATAGAATCTCATATACACTTGAGAAGATATTCAACCCATCAAAGTGCTAAAAGTGTTCATCCAAAGCGATTAAGCACATCATTAGAGAGTGATTAGTACTTATAGGCTTAGAGAAAAGAGTTGCTAGATGATGCAACCTAGAGAGTGGATCAATGAGTGATCCAAACATGTATCGAGTGCTACGCCGGCACCTTGGAGTCTTAGTGACTCATCGGTAACTTGTTGATACTCTGACTTGGTGTGAAGAGGCGACTAGAAAATTGTGCAGCGACACGGAGGCTCTTGTCTTTGTGACTAAAGCTTCGAAGTAAAGACGACGTACAAGTGACCGGAAGAGAGGTTAGTGGTGAGACCTCGCTTTGGTGACTTGATGACTCATCGTGATTGAGACCTTGTTTTGGTGACTTGGTAGTTCAAGAGCTGTGACAGGAAGAGACTTGACGATCGGGAGCATATCCTTTGTAGAGCTCCAACGTGAACTAGGGGTGGATTGTATACCAGCGATACTACAGGATAAAAATTCTTGTACCGAGTTTGTCTCTCTACCTTATTTACATTTTCGTATTTACATACTTGCAATTTACCTTGGTAGGGTAGGTTGCAATTCTTTTGAGCGATAGAGTAGACACACTAGATAAATCTAGAGCACATTTAGATAGAAATTTATATATATCTATCTTGTGAAGTTTTTAAAACCATTAATTTTTAAGTGTCTTAATTCACCCCCTCTTAGAACATCATCGGTCCTCACAGACACTTTAAAATGCAATAGTAAAAAGAATATAACTCTAAACATTATGAAACCAATTTTGTTGATTCCATATCAATATGCTCTGCATGTTAAAATTACTAGTAACCATGAAATATTCACTAAAATTTTTTTTTAGCAAATCAAGATAAAGGTAAATTGGTCTATTACACCATTATCTTTTCTTTCAAGAAACCGAATCGAGTCATGTAGCCAAACAATTTTCAGATGTGATTCTGATTCACTAGAGGAATATGTATCCCTACCAAACGAGACCTAATAATGTGGAGATTTCTTTCTTTTTTATTATTGCTTAACAACTATTGTTTTGTATTCTTGGTCCAAATAGGCACCAAATATGTTGCAAATTTTTCATAGGCCGTTTGATAAAGAAAAAATAAGTAAAATGGATCGGCAGTACTTAAACTTATCATATAATGTCATCCAGGTTCATAAACTTTAAAATTGCAAATTGAGGTTCTTGAACTTGTTAAATATGCCATTCAAATCCACCTCTATGATTGCCAGCGTGGAGACTTCTTATTGACAAGTCAAAATCAAACAAGAAAAGAAAAGGAGAAAAAAAAACCCCCAAAATTGAAGCATAAAAAAACATCCCCAAACGGAGCCCTCCCGGCCGCGAGCACGAAGCCACGCCACCACCGGTCGCATCGCCGCGCTCGCACTCCTCCTCCACGTTCTCCGACCGCCACCGTCCGTGCCGGCCTGCGCATCCTTGGGTGGTGGAGCAGATGCACGGGCCTGGCGCCGTCGAGTTCGACGAGCTCGCTGCCTCCCTCGCGCCGCCGCTCCTGGGGCCCTGCCGCCCCGTCGTCGACTATGCCCAGCTCGCCGGGGTCTTACTCGCCTTCGACCAGACAATAGGTACATATATGCAACCGAGCTCATGCGGGCATGTACAGCGCAGGGGCCTCCGCCACGGGCGGCAACCACTAGAGCTCGAGCGTCATCTACGATCAAGACGACGAGGAGGAGCTTGAGCTGCTGGTTCTTCACATCCTGGACCTGCTAGCATTCTCACGCCGAGATGTTTGCATCCTGCAACTTATTTCTTAGTTATCACGACGAGATGAGATGAAAAAAGTCAAGGAGGGCGCAATTCTGTGAAACCAGCAGTTGGAGATGAAATCCGTTGGAGGTAGCCTTAGCTATATTGATTTTCAGATTCCGAAGACGGAATAATGTTTCATTTGGTGTTGATGACAAGGGCCTGATCAGCGACCCGGGAGGACGTCGTGCATCAGCCAAGGTCTTGAGCTGGTGCAGTACTCCGAAAGAAATTTTGTAAGACCTTTCACACAAAGATCTGAAAAAGACCTTTTCTCGTATCATTACTTTCCAATCCAACAGCTAGGCACAATACTTATAAGAGGAGAGGAGAATACATATCGTACATAAAAGAAGGCATATCTGTGAGACCGGATCTCGTAGAATTTTCTTTAATAATAATACATGATGGACATCAAGCTTATTGTGGAGGAAGATGCTGCATATTGCCGTCTACGCAGTAGGCAGTGTCCGCCGGTTTGAGTAAAATGGCAAGGATGTCCAGGGACACAGTGGAGTAGAGCACGAGATGATGCGATAGTCCTTTTGGATCCACTTATCATTGGCAAACTTCATGACGGTGTCGACGGAGCTGTCGACATGATCAAGAAGACCGAACCGACGAAATGTGACATCCAAGAAAGTGCTCCAGGAAGAGTAATTAGACTGAGTGGGCACATGATTGCGGATGTTAACGAGTTATATGGCGATAGCAGGCAGGGTGATCGGATCAGCAGGAACGAAGGGGTTGGAAAAGGCAGAGGAGGAACTGAACGCCATCAGCAGAGGAAGCAGCGAAAAAAGAGGATTGTTTGGTAACCGATACCATGTAAGAGATAGGGTTGCAACACATAAATTCATTGTATTGCTGGTGTATATATACAAGTGCAGAGCTTGCAAACGTGCTGACCTTAGCCTTGGCACCTTGGCCTTAGCTTTCGGGCAACTTGGCAATTGCACCAATCCGCTTCATCGATCTTTAGGTGAATTCCTAATCCTTGTTCCACCTCCGATGGCGCCTCTTCACTGCGTATTATCATCAAGCATCCAACATTTCACCAATTTTCCAATCCCGACCTATCAACCATGATATATATATATATATATATATATATATATATATATATATATATATATATATATATATATATATATATATATATATATATATATATAGCATAAGTTTTTATGTAAAGATGTGACATGGATTTTCTACATATTGAGAATGTTATTATAGGCTAATATGCAAGCTTAAAATCCGACTTGATTACTCCCACGTGTAGAGTATGGTTAAAATTTGCAAGAAGTTACATCGAAGCAAATTAGATATGTTTTAACCAGTAATGAGTTCTTCATTAACATTGCACAGCCAACGGGCCAAGCTTTACATATGCAACCAAACAACCGCTACATAACCACGGTGGACACCGCATCCTAGGACCAGGTCTACTGCGTTTGCACATGTACTAATAAAGTACACATAAATACATATATTGTCATAAACGAAAAATTAATGTTATGCATAGAAATTATAAACAGAGTTTCAACAATACTATATAGCATACAAATAGAGTATGAATATAGTATGTTGAACAGAGTTCACAAGGAACAAAACGACCCTACCTTTAGCAAGGGGAAACACTTGCCAATTTTGCAAAGGTAGTCAATTCCTCCAACACTCAATCCATATACCAAAAACCCGACCTCTCAAAATGCGCATGAAGAATACACATGTAGCACATTTTACACATAGATATGATATGGATTTTCTAATCATTGAATGACTGGTTTAGTAGTGAGATAGATTAAAATCCCTACATCTTTTAAGCGAGGATGAGATGTCCCTTTTCATCCTTAGCCCGTTCACCGTATGCAAGCAAACATAACATTCAACTGTAGAGCACCTTTGGATCTTTTGCTAGTGGAGGCTAGCCTAGCCTTGCCTTGCTCAGCTAGCTATACAAGGCAAAGTAAAGTGAGGACAGTCTGTTTGGTTGTTTTGTCCATGTGGGGGGGCTCCAGCCCCCTACTAACTACAACTCCGCTGAAATGAAGGGGTGAAAGAGGGAGGAAAAGAAGGTGGAGAAGAAGAAGAGGAAGAGGTGGGCGAGAAGAAAGAAGAAGCCAGCCTCTATTAGGATTTGGCTTTAGCTCCGCTACTGCTGGTGAGCAAGCTTGCTTAGTAAGTGGCAACAATTATTTACTATGAACCTTAGACTTTTCTACCCAAATATGCATAAAAGGAGTCCTCAATAAAATAATCCGGCATAGAACAGCAACCCACGCTTACACCTCTAAGATCATCTTCAACTATATACCCTTTATTTCGTTCTCTTTCTAATTTCCTTCTCTGTTTTCATACTCTTTATTTTTTCTCATCTCTAACAGTTTCCTTTTGAAGAAATTTGTGAAGGAAAAGAATGAGAGAATCCCCTCGTGAAGGGAAGCCGTTGGACCATTGGAGTGAACTCGCGAAGGAAAACCATTAAAGATGGTCTAACACTACATCCTTTTCCATTGTATCATGTGCACTCCTTGCTAGAGCGAGAGAGCCAAATCGGCTCGCTTGCCTTGCAAGATTTTTCTTACCATAGGAAACTAGCTTGCTTGACAAAGTTCTAAGAGTGTTACCACACACCTATCCTTAGCCATCTTCAGCGACGATGTTTTTCTAGTGCTACAGTACCAACACGGCCTCCATGTGAGAGTCATTTTCTAGTGCTACAGTAGTGTGAGGAGAGAATGAGGTAATATTAATTTGCAGATTTTCTCTTCTATCCGTATCACTGTTTATAGATGATGATTGTGGATCCAAAGGAATAAAAAAATTAATAAAAAATACAAAATAAGATAACTGTTATAGATAAAAAATAAAAAATATTATAATAATATTATATTGAATATATTTTTAAAATATCTACTAAAAATAACCTAACTAGCAAAACTGGACAAGGATTCAATCGCGCGCTAGATTCCTCATGCATAGCCATTTCTACTGTGCATCTATAACCCGTACATAACAACTAAAAAGCATCGTGCTACTGTAGACATATTCTGGAATGGCCAGCATGGTGGTGACGGCGCTGGATTCCGGAATCCTGCCACGCATCCCCACCAACCCCGCTTTCCAATCGCGGAACAGGGCCACCCCGCCGCCCGCGCCAGCGCATCAACCCCATAAATCCCCCGAGCTTCGCGCCCGCTGCCCCAGAACCCTAGCCCTCTCCACCACCGTCACCGCCGCCGCCATGGTGAGCGTCGAGGCCGACATCGACCGTGTGCTGTGGACGGAGGCCGAAGTCGCGGCACGCGTGGGCGAGGTCGCCGCCGAGCTCGCGGCCGACCTGCGCTTGTTGCCGGGGCCGGCGGTCGTCGTCGGCGTTGCCACTGGCGCGTTCCTCTTCCTCGCCGACCTCGTCCGCCGCGTCGACGCGCCGCTCGCCGTCGACTTCGTGCGCGTCGAGTCCTACGGCGGCGGCACCGAGTCCAGCGGACGGCCCCGGATCACGTCCGACCTCAAGGTCGATGTCGCCGGGAAGCACGTCGTCGTGGTGAGCGCCTCTCTTTAATCCTCTTTTGTGTGTGTGGCTGCGGTGCTGTTACGTGTGCACGCGTTGTGTGCTTTGTTTTGCTGTGGTCTGTGGAAAAATCTTGTCTTTTTTGTGTGCTATTCTTGCCTTTGGTGTGGTCCTGTGCCAAGAATTTGTTCACTTTGATCATTTGCTCGCGGACGGACTCTATCTAGGATAATTCACGTGACCTCCTTTACATCGTTTACCTCCTTGTTTATTACTCTGCTCAGTAGCTTTCTGCAAGTGTTTTTATTCAGTTACAGGAGTTCTGTCCGTTCTAATGCTAGCAAAATAATGTCATACTCATCTATCTTTGGTTGTTATTAGCTTGCATAAGTGTTGCAACGTTTCGGGCGTGATGTTTCTCTGTTGCATGTAATTTGAAGGTTCCTGAAAATATTAGAATGGTTGTACAGAAGTTGATCCGAAATTGTTCTGAATGAGGAAGAGAATCCTTGATCAGACAAGGTGCTAACAATCTGGTATTGATGTTGTATTGTCTACCACCTGTTGGCACAGCGCAGTTCCTTGGGAATCCTTTCACTAATTCTTTTCGCAAGGACTAGTGTTAAATTTTGGCTACATTGAAAAATTTGCAAGAAATTAACTCCTTTTTTTAATTGAAATTAGGAAGGAACTTGTGTCCACGGTCCATCGAATTAGGAAGGAACTTGTCGCAATAATGTTGCTTATTGGGATTCTTTTTTTTCCTTTGACGAGAAACTGGTGTAATGTAATTAAAAATGCACCATAATCACTAGGATTCAACAATCAACATATATACCGCCTTTCTAGGACAGGACAGCACAGCACAGAGCACTGTCTGTCGGAAAGGCAATAGTTATATTGACTTTGATATTACTTCCGAAAAGTACCTCTTGGAAGTTTGATGATTACTCACTTGGTGAAAACTTTAAATCAGTAGCAGCTTGGATGGTAATATAGATGAAAATGATGGACATGATTACAGTGACTTGTGAATGGTGCTAATGACAAAATCAACCTTGCTGTGTTTTTTTAAAAACTAAACCCTGCTGCGCTTTTGAACAGTAAAATATAGGCGTGCATAGCAGCTACATCACGAGTCAGTTCTTTGTGGAATGTCAACCTAAGTTTACCCATACACGTTTTTCCCTTGTGTGCTGAGTGTATGCTGTGGTGAAGGAATCATATAATGTGTCTCTAGAGCCAGCTTTTCCTTGACTAAACTGGCACTAATCGCTTGGTATATGTGAAGGTTTAAGGATACTATTCAATTGAGGCATTTACTCTGTGTATGATACTATGGGGGCATACACTTACTATAATAATATGAGATGACCTCTTACATCTTGGTGAGGCTGTTTCAGCTGGCATATGGAATTTGACAATGATTTCATATCTTGGTAGGTTGAAGATATTGTGGACACAGGGAATACTCTCTCCTGTCTCATTGCTCATTTGCAAAAGAAAGGAGCATCATCCATATCGGTTTGCACTTTCCTTGACAAACCAGCAAGAAGGAAAGTTAATATTCAGCTAGTAGGGGATGGGAAATTCTACAGTGGCTTTGAGGTATGGATACCGTCTCCTTTAATACCGTGCTATATGGCACTCACTTTTTGAAGTATTAATGTTGTATTGCGAGGTATCATTGGGTTTACATTCGCTCTACACTTTGATTCTTTCATTGGTAACAAATACTATAAAAAAGCTCTCCTAACACTGCCTTTCCCTCCTTGCAACCGTTAATCTGTTTCTGTTCTTCAGTGCCCAGATTACTTTGTTGTTGGCTATGGTATGGATTATGCAGAGCTCTACCGTAACCTGCCTTATGTTGGAGTTCTCAAGCCCGAGATGTACAAGAAAGATTCAAGCAATTAGACTGGAGGCTACATTTGCAAACGCAGATGCAAGAGAGCAAAAATTGCAAATGATAGAGACATTTTAGTTTTGACATGTGCAGGCACACTTTGCTTAATTTTGTACAAGAAAGAAGCATGAGGCCTGCTAGTTTACCTTTTTCTCCTTTTAAGCTCAGGAAAAACTACTGCTCTCCAAATTCCATTAGCATAACAGCAAGATGTATCACTGTCGATTTTGTTCATCACCAAACTGCAACCCTGAAGGAAAAGATGTGGTTGTATGACATGTTACATGTTCAGTTTACAGCCTGCAGCTGACTACGGCTGGTCTCTTGTACTTAGTTTGTGATGCACTGCCAGGGGCGGATCCCCCCCTCCCCTCCCCTCCCACTACAATTTTTTGGCATGGAAGAGGAAAAAGAAGAGTAAAAGGAAGAAGAGAAAAAAGAGGAGATGAAGGAGAAAAAAAAGAAGTTCAGGAATTTGACTTTGGATCCGCCACTGTGCACTACCATTTGCCAACACTGAGCAGACATTGCTTGGAACCTGGGCTCAGGCCTGACCCCTGTGGATTTGGAGGGAAAGAAAGCTAATTTCCCTACGAAGTCAAACTGAAAGTATCAGGTCAAATCCGTACTATCCAAGTCTGGGCCCTAAAGTAAGAGTTCGGTCAGTTGTTTGCATTTCCTGTGCTGCCCATGGTGTCTGAATATGTACTATGTCTGAGCAGATTCAGGATTCCGGGGGAAACTTTCCTGAACAAAGGAATCTCTCCTGGAATTCCTCGGAAACTCGTTTCTATTCTTTCTGAGCTATTTGGACTTTAGCACAAATATATGGCATGTTTGGGTTACAGGAATTTAAGGTTTGTTTGGTAAAGTTTTATTGATCTAAATTCTTTATAATAAGAGGTAATTTTCTGGAGAAAATGATTGTGTAGCGAAAAATAATTTTTTAAGATAAATTATATAGAGAAAGTGATTTTATGAGGAGATAAATAGAAGAAAGTTGGGATTTTTCTGATCCCAGCATTTAGTTTATTTTAAAAAATCACTCTCACGAAATTACTCGAAGAGCTGAAAACTATAAACTGCTGTTTAATACAGCTTTTACTGGTTTCACTCCGAGGGCTAGTTCAAAACCTCTGCTAAATAAATCCTTACATGATCTTCACATGCTAGTACAAGTCCAATAGAATTCCTTTGAAAATCCTCCATTCCAAACATGGTGTCACTACTGTCTCGGAGATTTTGGCCTGGTTTGGACATGGAGAACTTTTCCAGTTTCTGCAAAAAATAAACTGTTTTCAATAAAGATTTTCTACTGAATTCATGTATTTCAATAGGCCCTCAAACAGTTCATGCAACCTGTTTTCCTTCCCCAGTGTAGCATCTCAAACAGTAGAGGCAACCTGGCTCCAGGTGCAGATTCCAGGATCGGAGAGAAACAAGAGGGTTTTGCCTCGGCGAACCACTCTTGTTCCTTCCTCCCGACAGAACCTCGGCCATGGCGATGAGCTTCTTCTTATGCACCACCACTGCCTCCGGATCCCTCATCCTCCCCACCCACCTCGAACCGGCCGCCGGCCCCTCCCTCTCCGTCCCCCTCAATTTCCACCGTTTTCCTTCCCACTGCCGGATCCCTCCCAAACCACCTCGCATCTCTAGAATCCCCTCCCCTCCCCCCCTGCAAGACTCCCACCGCGAGCGTCCTCGTCCGTCGCCTCCGCCTCGAGGACCCTCATCTTCGTGCTTGCTGCCGGCCTTCTCTCCCTCTCCTTCTCCGGCGTTTGCCCGCTCCCCAAGGGCGGATCCACCATGATGCATGGGTATTCAACTGAATACCCATGGGTATTCAACTGAATACCCAATTTTTTTGCAAAAAAATTGAGTATATAACAGCTATACTACGTATATATATCTCTAATTAGGCCAACTTACTTGTTTGCTGCTTCAATCCATCAGACCATCCAACAAATCGTGAGCCCAAGCTACTATCCATCCTCCACTCGACCTATTAACTGAAAAGAGCCCATATTCTCATACCATATCAACAAGCATCAGGAGCTCATGATCTTTATATTATGACTGCGCAGTTCGGCAGTCAACAGTTGAGCATGAATTTTTTGTGCAAGTTAAGGATAATGATATCATTAAACGCTTCTAAGTCATAAGAAAACATAAAGTTAAATTATAATTTTCTTTAAGTACTTTATAATTTTTCTTAATTAGTTGAAACTTCTCTACTATGAATAATTTATACTTTAAAATTTACGTTACTTTCAACTTCTCGTATTTTAGATTGAATTTTTTTCTTTTAATATTAAATACCTAATCTTCAAATCTGGTGCGCCCTCGCCTCTGCTCCCTCGTCAACACTACAACCGCAAGAAATCGAAGGGCAGGACGAGCATCAAGAATCCAAAGAAAGGAAGCAGCAGGACGAGGTTGAGGACACGAAAGAGGACGAGAGAGAGGTGAAAGAGAACGAGGAGGAGGAGAACGACGATGAGGTGCGGATGTATTCGGCGATTCTGAGCCGCAATCCGGGCGACGCGCTCAAGTGCGCGCTGTACGCCAAGATGAGGCGCGCGGACTGGGGCGGCGCGCTGCGGTACTCGCGGCGGCTGCGTGACGCCGAGCCCGGGGAGGTGGAGTGGCGGCTGATAGAGGCGCAGCTGCACGAGCTCAGCGGGGACCTTGCCAAGGCCGAGCGACGGTTCAGGGAGGTCCTGGCGCGGGAGCCCCTCCTCGTCCGGGCTCTCCATGTGGGTATAGCATACATGCTCTCCTCCTGATCCGTGCAGCAACTGCTGTTGTTCTTGTTGATATGGTTACATCGCACACATCACAATATTAGATTATGCTACCATAATTGCTTTCTGTCTGCCTTGGTGGTGATCAATGATCATACATTCATACAATGGTTATGACATTGAGAATTCAAACTGGTAGTTGTATCAATTGCAATACGGCATTGGTGGTGAGGGGAAGATAAGTTAACATTCTAATCTATGCTAGAGTTGTCCCATAAGTCCACAGAATATTGTCTTAATGCTCCAATCCTCAAAAAAGGAAAAGAAATGCATTTCGCGATACATTAGGTAACCGGCTCACATGCTAACAATTTCAAATGCAAGAGGATTTGGGGGAGAGTCGTGGCACAGCCCAGTTGCCTTTCCACAAGGTGGTTTGGGGTGGCACTGTGTAGGTTTGCATTGATAGTCACTTGCTGTATTTTTCATTTTAAGATGGTGGAAAATATTAACTGCGTAAGGAGGCTCTTGCCAACATTGTACTGTGGTTTTATATAACTGATTAAGTCGAGCATTGCAAATTTTCACTCGGTAAAATGAAGCTACAGTAGATTTATTTGTGACTTTGTGAGAAATGCAACAGAGCTAATTTTCTGTTTATTAACTTGTCTGCTCCACATTTTGTGTTCAGGCTTATGCAGCAGATTCTCAACCCAAATGTAGTCTTTAGACTTTCTTTAAACTCTCTTTTTATAGTCCTTTTTTATGTCATATTCGCTAAACTGTTAATATTTCCATTCTCTGGTAACACCTCACACTATTGCAGGGGCTCACACTGTGTATGCATAAGAGATTTGAAGGCCCTACTGTTTTTGAAATGCTTGAACATTCTTTGCAACTTGCGATTTCTGAGAAAAGGGTCCCAGAAGAGCGCAACATAAAGCCTTTGATTGCACAAATGCATGTTGTGATGGTAATGAATATTCAAATAACATGCAATTCTGAATCCATTGTAATTTGTGGTGTCTAAATGAAAGTTTTGGTGACACACAGGGTCAGTTGGATGTTGCATCTGAGAAACTACGAAATGTCATAAATGAGGATCCTCGAGATTTTCGGCCTCATCTTTGCCAGGTACTCTTTGACCGTTTGTGGATTTGATTCCTGAAGTTCCTTTATTTTGATTCTGACTGTGGACTGTGTCTGTCTGGTGTTTGTTTTGCAGCGCATTGTTTATGCACTTTTAGACAAAAAAGAAGCAGATGAGCAATTTGATATATATAGAAAGCCTTGTGCCGGATAAATTTCCAGATAAGAGTTTTATTAATGATGTTATCCTAGCAGCCAAAATGGAGTCAAATGATCGGCTACATAGGGAATTTGTATCTGAGTTTCTATCGAAGAAATGATACATCAGGATTTCCAACTGAACGTCTCAATACTCCTGGTAGGACAGATAGTTATATTGATGTGCACCTATGTTAAAATTCAAATATAATAAAGGAAAGTGACGGAGCGGTGTCCTATCACCAATTTTCTTCATTCCCTTTCTGTCCCTGTTGTCATTAGTCACTAAAATATACGAAGAAAGGTGAAGAATTCATGTGATCACAACAAAATCTTCTTGAAGTTCATAGCTGAAATGTAAACTACAAAATAAAAGTTTTGATTAATTATGATATAACTTACTATCATATGCACTAACAAACAAGTTTTTTTATTAAATTTAAATATCAAAGATATAATATTATGAGGATACAATCGTCCATTAAATTCTGATTACTAGGCCTCGTGACGATTAATCCGTCCGATCAGCAAGTTTGAGAAGTACTCGGTCATAACACCAGTTTCGTCGTGCCTCGTCCCCCACCCCCCTCTAATAAAAAACTGGAGATGCCCTATACATGTTCACATGTCATGTTAGTCTGATGCTTGCATACTGTTCATATTTCTCATCACATATGATTTGAATCCATCTAGATTTTTCTTAACATGAATGACTGTTTTGAGATCTTGGGTTGGGTTGGAGTGGTCGCAGCCCTAAATGTGCACGACTAAAACGACTAAATAGACCTCGCTCTGCATGCTCGGAAGAGAGGGAATGGTGGTGTGCCTATGGCCTGACCTGAGGCAGGAGGGGAAGTTATGATACTGCTTCAAACATGGGTCTAGCGGTCCAGAAAGAAGATGCGATAAGGCTGAGTAAATAAAGTATATTAGTAATTTAGGATTATGTATTGTAGGGCATTTATACATTCTGAACTTGTGTATTGTCCTAAACATTATGTTTTATCCGCTTAACATGAGAAACAAGATAGATATTAATGGTCTGTTTGCCAGATCTTTAGCTCTAAAAATTCTTAAAGCTAGGTATCTGTAGCTCTAAAAATTTATGAAGGTGAAACTGAGTATATATTTGAGATGTTTGGATAAGTCATCTTGTTTATATTCTAAATTAAAATATATATTTAAATTACTTTATATCCACATACAAATATCAGATCTAGAGGTGGATTTAAGAGATAATCAAGGTAAAAATTATAGTCAACCATTACAACCGCACGAGCATTAAAATATCGGTAATGCTCTGCTCCAAACGTCCGAAGGATAAAAAAAATCAGACTTTGGATGTTGAATGCAACATAAAAAATAACTATGGCAACATATTTTTATAACGTCTGAAACATTACATTTGAATATATGAAATATTGGAGATACGAAAATATAAAAATTAACTCAAATGGATATTTTTTTTGTCCGGATCTGTGTGCTATTTTGATGTATGAATTGAGTGTAACAAACGAAAATAATTTTTGCAACAAATTTTCATTACGTCTGAAATATTGGAGATACGAAATATAAGAATTAACTCAATTGAATAATTTTTTTTATCCAGATCCGTGTGCTATTTTGATGTATCTTTTGATACTGCAAATGTTAATTTTAGATACTGTAGATATCAATTTTCGATGTGACAACAGATAGTTGAAGCGTCGGCCGTCCGGGTGCTAAATCTCCCTTACAATATTAGACAAACCTTTCGTTTGCTCTCGAGACGATTGCCCCA
The DNA here is from genome assembly GCF_958298935.1 of Phragmites australis. Taxonomy (NCBI): domain Eukaryota; kingdom Viridiplantae; phylum Streptophyta; class Magnoliopsida; order Poales; family Poaceae; genus Phragmites; species Phragmites australis. Next base: position 6,771,362 of record NC_084929.1, read on the forward strand.
CCTGTCAGACTAGCCCTGCTCGCCATCTTAGCGCCTATATTAACGCGCCGCGCGCCCCCTTCCCCCACCCAAAAACCAAAGCCGTCCTCTCCTCCACCCGGAGCTACACGATCACAGACACCCGCTGAAGAGGCGACGCGTGCGCGAGATCACGCGAGAGCGAGCCGGGACGGTTCTAGCGGCGGCGGCGGCCACCGGCTGTGCGCGGCGGTTGGCGAGATGACAGACGTCCACCACTTCAACAATATCTCCCTCGGCGGCCGCGGCATCGGCGTGAGTGCTCCCCCCCCCCCCCCCCAATCCCATCTCGTGTTAATTTCGCCGTTCTTAGATGCGAGTTGAGGGGTTGTTTCGCTAGGGTTACCGCTTGGTACGTTCGGTTTCGTGGCGGCGATTTAGCGGGTGGGTTTGGCTCCAGGATTTTCGTGTTGGCGTTACTGCGTGCGGCCCTTGATTTCCCTGGGGATCACGCGTTAGGGCTTCTTCTAGGGCACGAGTACTGTTGCAAAGGGGAAAATTTGCGACCTGCAGTTGTTTGATAGACGTATTTTGGCTATAGGAAAAACGATTGAGTTTTTTTTTTGTTCGTGCAAATGCGCTGGAATGAGCATCAAATGGAACAATTTGGAACAGTTTCCAATCTTCGATCAATGCAATCCTATATGAAAAGTTCCAATGTAGACCTTATGGAACAATGAAAATTACTATGGAACTGTTAGGTCTAACCTCAAATAAATTATCTCTCGAGTCTGTTTCCAAGATCCTGTACTCGTTTCCTGTGAAGTATTAAAATCTTGTGTTTCGGGATTGATAAGGAGTAATGAGATAAGCCACCTCATTTCTTGTTTCTTTCCTGTTCCTGCACTTTTGCATTCCTGCGTTCCAAACCGGCCTTCTGATTATTGGGGCTACCACTGCACAATTTCGCAAGATACAACCCATGGCCTCCGTCATTGACAAAAGTTTAGTATTTTTAAAATCTGTTTATTCTGAATTTTCGCACTTGTTTTAGAATTTTTACTCTTATCATGCTTGCTTTATCGGTGTTTATCCTACTTAGGTATGATGTAAGCACTTGTTTGACTCCATTCTTGTGTATTAGAATATTGCATTTTGCCTCTACTCACGATTGTTAATATGTTGGAAACTGGGGAACAATAAGCACATGTTGGACTTCATTCTTTTGAATTGGAATTGTGTATTTTCCCTCTGTTCATTATTGCTAATATTTTGGGAACTGAGGAACAACCAATTCAAAAAAATTTATTGGAAAAAATAGAGTACAGTAAATGAGATCCAATAATATGTCCATCTTTTGCACGATTATTATCATAACTGGTTACATCCTTGTGATGCTGAGATTCTTTTGTGCTGTGATGGCTTGTGCTCTTGTAGTACCCTGGACAGTTTAAACTTTATTCAGGAGGGCTTGCATGGAAGAAGCATGGTGGTGGAAAGATCATTGAGGTTGATAAAGCTGATATCACTTCTGTAACATGGATGAAGATCCCTAGATCTTACCAGCTTGATGTTGGGACAAAGGAGGGCCTCTTTTACAGGTTCTTTGGCTTCCGTGAACAGGTGATATTCCTTCCATTGTTTTTGTCTGAAGGGATTTAGGTATTCCTAGTGTATATGTCTAATGAAAAAAGCTGAAATATAAGAGAAGAATGCAGCTGCATATGGAATTTTTTTTTTCATAGATATGATATGTGTGCCAGTGTCTATGTTTCTATCGACCATATTGTAACTCCAGAAGTAGTTAATTTCTTTGTAGGATGTTAGCAATCTGACTAACTTCATACAAAGAAGCATGGGAATCTCACCGGAGGAGAAGCAGCTTTCCATTAGCGGGCATAATTGGGGTGGAGTTGAAATCAATGGTCAGCCAAGTTACTGTGATATTTAAGTATTTTCAGTACTCCATTACCTTTTGGTAACCACTGTCTGGTTTCCTTTAACTATTCTTTCCATTTCAGGAAATAGGCTTTGCTTTAATGTTGGTGCGAATGAAGCATTTGAAGTCTCCCTAGCAGATGTGTCACAGACTCAGATGCAAGGGAAAACAGATGTTGTTCTGGAGTTCCATGTAGATGATACTACTAGGGCTAATGAGGTCTGGTTTGCCTGAATATGTTTCCTTCATCCATGTTCACGCTTTTTGGTTGCCTTGCTGTTTTCTGGGTGTAAAGCTAGAAGTAAATTATTTGTGTATACAAATCTCTATGAAGGACACCGAAACTGTTGTACTCTTTTATACTTAATATTGTCTCTTTCTTGTTCCTCAACTGTGTAACAAAAGATATGCTGCCACAGATGCTCTTTCAATCTTATTTAGGGGTTCTATAAGCCAACATGCTCCCATGGTTTGGCCATATAGCCATTCGATAAATTTTCTAGTCTGCGCTTAGCATATGCATTGATGAATACTGTTTAAGTTTATCCATTAAGGATATCTGCAATTTTAATGGTCTATATTTGATTATTATTGTTGTTGATACAGCTGAGCTCAACTCCTTTTTCCCTCGTTTTGATTGCAGAAAGATTCGCTGATGGATGTAAGTTTTCATGTACCGACTTCAAATACTCAATTCATTGGAGATGAGCATCGTACTTCAGCTCAGGTGAGGTTGCTGAGAAGAACAATATGATGAACACACATGCATGCGCGGTGCAAATGGTGAAATATTCTCTCATTTTCAGATGTTATTGGAGGTGATCTCAGATAAAATTGGTGGTAGCGGTCCAGAGGCGGCTGTTGTTACATTTGATGGAATTGCAATTCTTACACCAAGGTGGGAAAATCTTACCGCTACAGAGCGTCTGCTTCATTAAAATGAAGAATATGTTATTTAATGTATATTTATTTTGTTTTGCTAAAATAGCTAACGGCTTCATTTCAATTCAGAGGTCGATACAGTATTGAGCTTCATCAGTCATTCTTGCGACTGCAAGGACAAGCTACGGATTTCAAAATCCAGTATAGCAGTATTCTTCGCCTCTTTGTTTTGCCAAAGGTTACATTTATTTGATATTTATTTTATTTTCTGTGATATTTTATTATGCATACTGCTGACTGCAATCTAATATATGATTTCATCCTTTACTTTTTCACCTATGCAGTCACACAATCCTCATACTTTTGTGGTTATCACACTTGATCCACCAATTCGCAAAGGACAAACATTGTATCCTCACATTGTTATTCAGGTGTTGTATCACAATTCAATTTTCACATTAAATTGGATAAAATGTTCATTCGAAAGAAAATTAATTTCCTTATTCTGTGAGCAGTTTGAGACAGAGGCAGTGGTTGAAAGGGACCTGACACTAAGTGAGGAGGTTTTGGCTGAAAAGTACAAGGATAGGCTTGAGAGCTCTTACAGGGTGATATATTTACTCACTTTCAATAAGTAATCTATTCATGCAAATAGGGTGGTGATTAACTGCTTTTGGTTAAGTTTTGTAATTGAACAATTACTGTAGATCCTTATGTTATTTACATCTGTGCCTGTGTTCCAGGGTCTTTTATGTTGAATAGATTACTTATTGAATAATTACTGTAGATCCTTATCTTATTACGCAAATAGCGTGTACTTTCATTTTCAATTGCTACCTATTAACTTTGTTCTTAATCTACAATTTTCCTGGGGTATTGATTTTTGTGTCCCCTAGACTAATTAGCTCACAGAAATGAGTGATTTATTTGTAGGGTCTAATACATGAGGTATTCTCCAAGGTCCTTCGTGGTCTATCTGGTGCTAAAGTGACAAGGCCAAGTACATTCCGCAGTTGCCAAGATGGATATGCAGTCAAATCATCACTTAAAGCTGAAGATGGTTTGCTCTATCCACTTGAAAAAGGCTTCTTCTTCCTGCCAAAGCCCCCTACACTCATTCTTCACGAGGAGGTATGTTTATTAAAAAGAAGGTATAAAAAAAAGAAAATTGTCGGTAGTTCTTCAGTCATTTGTTTTGGTCCAATGGTGATCTGTTATTTGCTACAGATTGAGTATGTTGAGTTTGAGCGTCATGGTGCTGGCGGTGCTAGTATGTCATCTCAGTATTTTGACCTCTTGGTCAAGCTGAAAAATGGTCAAGAACATCTCTTCAGAAACATCCAAAGGAATGAATACCATAACTTATTCAACTTCATCAGGTATTTACCTTTTTTATTGATTTAATCATTATACCCACTGTATTTTTATGGAACTAATAAGTGCTTCTTTTTATACATTTCAAGTGGTAAGCATTTGAAAATTCTGAATCTTGGAGATGGCCAAGTTAGAACTGGTGGTGTTGCAGCTGTTCTTCAGAGCACTGATGATGATTCCGTTGATCCACATCTGGAGAGAATTAAAAATCAGGCTGGTGATGGGGAAAGTGATGAAGAGGTATTGCCCCTGTTTAATTGATAATCGGATGTAGATCACGTTCAGTCATTTGCATGTTCATTTTTGTTTAATCTCTCTTCAACATTAGGATGAAGATTTTGTGGCGGACAAGGACGATAGTGGATCTCCTTCTGATGATTCTGATGAGGGTGGCTCTGATGCTAGTTTGAGTGGAGGAGAAAAGGAGGTGACTACATTTTCCCTTACAGTATCCCCAAATAACTTGTTCAGTTTGAACCAGAACATCTATAGTAATACGCTGCGCTACTGAACTTCTTGTTCCAGAAACCTTCCAAAAAGGAAGCTAGCAGCTCAAAGCCGCCTGTGAAGAGGAAGCACAAGAGTGGGGCTGATGAAGGTTCTGAGAAAAGAAAGCCAAAGAAGAAGAAAGATCCGAATGCTCCTAAAAGAGCGATAGCTCCTTTCATGTACTTCTCAAAGGCTGAGCGAGCTGTAAGTTACTTATAACACTGAATTTCAGAGGCCATACTGTTGACAAAACTGAATGAAATTATTAGGAGAAACTTTAAGTTGCCCATTTATCGAACCCCTGATTTTACTTTCATAGCAATTAATGGAACCTGAAATTTCGCTTCCTCCCTTCTTTTATAGAATTTGCAAATCAAGCAGACAAGGGAGACAATGTTAAAAAATTATCTGACACTTCCCCATTGCAGAATATAAAGAGCAGCAATCCTGAACTGGCTACCACAGAGATCGCAAAGAAGCTCGGGGAGAGGTGGCAAAAGATGACAGGTAACAGTCCAGATCTCTGTGTTACATGCCCCAAGTCACTGTGACGTCGCCGTAGCACATTAGTATTCATCACGTTGGTCATCGTGTTTGTTTACAAAAACGATCATGGTAGAAGTGGAGAACATCTGCTGTAATCATTTCCGCTCGTCTGATTTTGCAGCTGAGGAGAGACAGCCGTACGTGGAGCAGTCCCAAGTCGACAAGCAACGCTACGCGGAAGAGTCCGCCGCCTACCGCAGTGCAGCCGCTCCGGGCTCCGGCGATGGGTCGGCGTGAAGGTTGCACGTTTTGCCAGTTGACGGAACGGATTGTTGGATTGTTTAGCGATCAGTGTCAAAAGGGCGGCACAATTTACCTTATCTTTTCAACCTTGCATCCGATCTATCTTATCTCGTAGTACTAGATACTCCAGCATTTAGTGTTGGTACGTGGGAGCTGGTGCTTTCTTATGTGCTGCTTACTTGCCTGGAATACCAAGCCTTTTCCCAAATAATCAGTAATGTTGCTTTGCTAGGGACGTTTGATGGGTGTGTCGCACTGTTTTCATTTTGTCGTGTTATTAAATAGAGGCATAAAACACGTTAATATTTTGTGTGCCGAAAACATGGCGTTAATCTTTTCTGCTTTGAAAACATATACACTACCCTGGCAGTACACCAACCATATCTGCTACTGCACGATATAATGCCCATCTATATACAGGAGCCATTAGTCCATGTCTGCGTGTTTTTTAGAGAATACAATTTTAAGGGTCGGCCAGGCATGTGAGATCTACCTGAAAATCGGGCCAATCACGTCGCAAATTGTTCAAATTACACGCGAGGGAATATTCAACCGTAATTTCTTAAAAATGATTGCCCAAATTGTAGTGCGTTAGGGTATAAGTGCCAATGCTGATTGGTTCGCGAGCGGGTTACGTTGCTGGTAGTAGCATAATTTGCTCCAAGTATTTGTTTTCTCGCGTTTTTGTTAGTCATGACTCACGTGCTCTTTGAAGCTCTCTAATGGAATCCTAAAGCAGATTTCCGTCACTTTTCTCCTAACATCAACCACAAAACACGTATTAAACTAAATGTTTGCTTATGGTAGGAATAAACATCTTGCTTACGAAGCCGGATATTTATCTTAAGATTCATTTTAGTATCTGAAAAGCTAAACCGGATTTATTTCCACCACCTGTTAGATTGAGTCAACCTGTTCAGAGGCACAACCTAGCAGCTAAGGCATTTACTTTCCTCTCTAAGATCATCTCCAACAGCTACCTTAAATTTTTTATCCTCAAAATACTATTACAGTATCCACTATCACTATTACAACATCCCCTACTACTAACACTGTAGCAGTACTGTATCACTGGATAGAGGATCTGTTGGAGATGAATTTCCAGTGCTATAGTAGACCGCAAAGTACTGTAGCACTGGAATATGCAAATTTGAGGACTCCATTGGAGTTGGCCTAAATATTTTTTTAAATGGCTTTCAAATTTCCAAAAGGCCAGGCCAGCTTTTGAAAAGATAATTAGGCTGTGATCGTCTAGCAAATCGGTTTCCAAAGGATGTTCAAATGCAATCTCTGAAAATTAAGGAGAGCTCCGTGGAACATTTCAAATTCATATTCAAAAGAGAATTATTACCAAATCCTTTTCTTTGACCTTCAAATTCAAAAGTTTTTTGAAAAACCGCCGTAGAGGATCCAACAACAATGTTTTAACAAAGTTGCACAGCAAAAATATCTAAATTTAACATGTAGTCAGGCATCATTGCTATTTTCAAAAAGACTGATTTATCGATTGATTTAGTATGATGACACTAGCCCCTTATTCCGCGTGGTGTCGTGTTGTTTGAACCTCGCATGTAGGGTTGCTAATTAATGAATCTAAGGATATTCATTAATCCTTTGTAGTTGAACTAATTACACTATTTTTTTTTAAAATTGGCATGGTTTTGGTTCAATTAATGTAGCCGGTTGAACTAAAGAGAATTAGTATGTATATTAAAGTCTGTTTGGTTGGTGCCTAACTATGCCACAATTAAGGTTAGATAAAATGTGGTTAAAAAAATAGGTCACATTTATGGAAAAATTTGTCATAAAAATAAGTCTATGACATGTGAGACAAAGAGTTAAGAAAATTTGATAAACTACAATTATAACGTTAAATCGGATATATACTAAAAATATATGACACGCCTAAGAGGTGATACGACAAAGTTAGACATCACGCTGCCATATAGGCCCCACCCGCAGGTCACCTCACGCTGCCATATAGGCCCCACCGGCTACCTTCCAAACCAGCTCAACCCGTCGACGCCGCACCCCGGGTCCCCAAAGTACCCGACGACTCGGCCCTAAGCTAGGGTTTCCTCCTCCGCGACCGCCACCGCCACCTCCTACGCGGCCGGCGCGCAGCCATGGCGCTGGTGCAGGCGGGCATGGGCCTCACCCGGATCGTGGTCCTCGTCGGCGCCGGCGTGGCCGGCTCCGTCGTCCTCCGCAATGGCCGCCTCGCCGAGATCCTCGGCGAGCTCCAGGTGCGTCGCGTCTCGTGGCCTCGGGCCGCTCTCCCCCCTTGATGGTGGCCTGTGATCCCGGGTCCTGATCCAGGGAGGGAGAGTGTGATCCGGTTGGTCTGGTTCTGATGATACGTGCTGTGTGGGTTTGCAGGAGATACTGGACAAGGGGAGCAAGGGGAAGGGGGGCGGAGAAGGGGAAGCCGACCTCAACGAAGCGCTCACCTCGCAGGTGCGTGTGATCTCCCTGCCTTCCGATGACTAGTTTGCTATGTTGGGTGCGGCTGAGGTGTGCCATACTCTAGCTAGCATCTTTTTCACGAATATGCGGTAGCACCTATTGCTACCAATGAATGATTCTGAGTTGGTATGAACATTGTGTAATTTTGCCATTAGTTTAATACACTGTACCTCTGTGAATGCCCAATTTAGAAAGTAGAAAACATGGCATGCATTAAATGCAACTGGTCTGTTTCGAGTTTATGCTGCATCCATGTCAATTGGTGTATATGCTATTGATGCGGTAGTTCCAATGTTCCAATGATAACAATATCCTTACCATTGTCTTCTACTCCATTTCTTAGACGGGAAACATCAGGGGAGAGCAAATATGCTAGATCCTAAAGCTGACTACACATTGCTTTGCTGAGATTGTATCACGTTATTCTGGTGCGAGCTCCTCTTTTGGTATAGTGCCTATTGCAAAGTGGTGGATTGAGGATTTCAATCCTGTAATGTTTGCTAGGTTCTTTATACTCATCAATATCTTAACTAATATCAAAATAGACCCCACAGTTCTCTGTGTCGGTCCATCACTGCACCTGCGTACGTCTCTTCTAATATTGTTCTTTTGCAAGCACATGCTTGTCTCCAACAATTACCGTTACCATGAGAATCAAATCCTTTTATCTGCACTAGTCAAGGGCTCCCAGTAGTGTACAATAGTGCAATGAACTTTGTATCATTGCCTCCCACATGTTGTTCATTCAGTGAATTCTTTCTTGTACAATGTTGATTTTTCTCTAAAAGGAGGGATTAATTGTAGCCCAGTTGTGTTGTATTCAGAACTTAAGGTGCATTTGATTTTTTTTTTTTAATTTTGGATTACCTAAAGCAAGTTCGATTCAAATTAACATTTGGAAGGTTAATATTTGACCTGTTTTCTTATAGCAGGAACTTACTTATAATAATGATTCTGCTATTACTATTGTTGTTTATGTTTCATGTTGTGATGCAATGTGATGGGTTTGCATTTGCGCACATGGAATTGAGAACTCTTAGTACTTTTGGAAGTGTGTATTAGCTTTGCATTGATTCTTAGATCATTATGAAGTAGAGGTGTACAACACACATGGAGACCGCTGAAGGGAAAAGGAGTTTAGGAGAGAAATTAGACTGTAAACTGGGTTGAAAATTGTTTATACCTCTTGCCTGATGCCAACAAGTGTAGTAGGCCTCCTTATGTAGACGGCTCTTGTAACAATTGTAGATAAGATCAGGCTAAATATTAACTTAACCGACTAATTGATAGGATCCAAATATCTAGTCAATTCACTGGTGAACTAATAAACTATTTAGCGAAATAGATACCTTGGTTGGTAAGAGGAAACATTCTCAATCCTTGGTGTGCGCCCATTGCTGCAGCAATGTGGGTCTTGTGCACAGGCCTTAATGCAGTGCATGACCAGCCCTGTCATGCTGCAGTTATAATCCAGAAAAGCAATAGTGTGTGATCAATGAAGCTGAGCATGGAACTTAGCATTGTATGCAATTTCAGTTTTCTGCATGTGGTATTTCAATCGTTCCAATAGTATACCTCTTGAATATCTACACAATTGTTTGTCAATTATCTACACAATTGTTTGTTCAGTACAGATTTTATTTATCTTTAATGGGTATGTTCATTCAGTTTTCTCATGTCAAACATAAATTCCAATCCTGATAGGTGCGTCGCTTAGCCATGGAGGTCCGACAACTTACTTCTTCGCGTCCAATAACTGTTGTTAATGGAGTTTCTGGACAAACAGGTTTGTCTAGCTAGTTATGAATTTGAACTTATAAAAAGGGGTCAACTGACAAAATTGTTAGACTTTAAGTCTTCAACATGTTATCCTAGATGCTTGGTGATTTAGTAGCATGTAAGTAATAATATTCTTCTTAATCTTTTGCAGGAGTATCAGGCCTGATAGTACCTGCAGCAACTGTGGGAGCACTGGGTTATGGTTATATGTGGTGGAAAGTATGTTTTTCCCCTTCTATCATAGCTTTTTTGTTTTCTTTGATGCTAGCAATATGTTGACAGTTTAACCGCCAAAAATGTAGGATCTGTCTTTTTTCTCTGTCATTTCTACCATCATCATTTTGTTGTCATGAACTTAATCTAATTTAGGTGTGGATCATGTTCCTTTTCTTTTGAAAAACCAGATCCGATTTGCTAGTTTTTTTATATTTATCTTTTTTTAAGGCATTAACTTGCACCTGTTATTCTTGAATTGCTCTTCTATCATCTGATATTCAAAAGTACATCAATTTACTTAGAGAACGATTCTTTTTTTTTTTACTGTTCTTGTCCAGGGCATCTCGTTCTCCGACCTAATGTATGTCACCAAGCGCAACATGGCAAATGCTGTTTCAAATATGACTAAACATTTGGAGCAAGTGCAAAGCTCTCTTGCTGTAAGTACTGATAGTTAAGCTAAGTTTTGAGTTCACTACGACTGCTAATTTGCCCTTTTCCAGTATGATACTAGTATGCTAGGTTGTTGAGTTTGGTACTCTTATTGTTTTCAAATAACAATTAAACCTAATACTCATTTTTCAGGCATAAAACTATTCTTATGCTTGTACTTAGTTAACTGTCCAACTGATTAGGTCATTGTTGATTAAAATTGTCTTGTTGCATTAAAAAGGTAATCTGTTAAAGGCAACAAACGATATTGCTTTATTTGACTATATTTTTAAAAGTGAGGACCATATTTTTGGATACCAGAGTAAGATTTGCCTGAAGTGTTCCCTCACTACTGTCTTGTTTTCTTAGCCGTCTTCGCCAGCAATCTGTTGCTCGGTGTTTGAACTGTTATTGGATTAAATCTTTGAAATCTATGTGCCAAGATTTTTCTCTCAAGTTATTGGCTGTGTATTTCTGCCGCATGGTTTGATTGTCATTGTCGAGATCTTTTGGTAGTTTGTTATACAACCTATGTGTTCTCAAAAACTTAAACCTTGTTCATGTTTGTGCAGGCTGCTAAAAGGCATTTGACACAGCGCATTGAAAAGTTGGATGATAAATTGGATCAGCAAAAGGCTCTATCCGGACAAATAAGAGATAATGTACATTTCATTTAATATGGCACCTTCATATGGATCTGCATCTAGCATCAACATGCTTTCATTTCTTGAAAGTTCATGAGTTTAATTGTTCAAAATCCAAAGTAGCATATACCTAAGTGCAATAGTTAGATATCAATAGTCTATTTGCTGCAGTTTTGTTTACCCTTAATTTTGTTATACTGAACTGACCTATTGGCATCTGTTAAAAAGTGCATTGTTCTTGTTCATATGGTTTTGAAATATCTACTTTGATATTCAGGTTACTGATGCACGACTGAAGCTTGAGAATATTGGTTCAGAAATTAAGAACATCAAAGATTTGGTCTGGGGTCTGGTAAGTGTATACCTGATATACAAGTCACCCCATATTGTTATTTCTGAGTTTTTTTACATTAATCCCCTTGTACTTCTGCAGGATGGGAAAATTGATTCAATGGAAGCCAAACAGGTGGGCTTTCACTTTGAAAAGTTTCTGTTATTATTTCAGTCCTTCAGTTTACTTTTTTTTACATGAAACAAAGTTTGAAATAATGTGTTAGGTAGGAAGATTGCTCCTCCAATTTAGCATGTGTGAATATATAACATGCACTCTATCCCTTTTTTTTCATTGAGATTTATTAAAAAAGTGCATCATGCATGCTTTTCGTAACAATGGGTGTGGGATGATTCAGTTAATATGGTAAGTTCCTTGTACTGGTTTTTCTTATGTTGACCAAAGTACTCTATCAACAGGATTTCTCATGTGCCGGTGTGATGTACCTATGCCAATTCATAGAGCAAAATGGTGGAAAGCTGCCAGAACGCCTGGTATGAGCATATTGCCACTTATGACTTAAAACTAATTGTAGTTCCCCTACTTCACTCCTGCACTCCAGTTAATATTCTAAGATATTTTCTGGGCAGTAATATTCTAACTTTCTTTGTTGAATTGCTACAGGAAGGCCCAAAAGTGACTCGGAAGCCTTTCGCAGGTCAAAAATTCATACAGGTTAGTTACTACATTTTTGACAAGGCAGTAGCCTTTAGTTGGTGTGCTGCAATTGTTATTGAACTAGCCTGCAAGCTGTTATAATGGATACCAAATTATATTTCAGGGGTTGCAACTGGCGATAGAATCAGGGAATTATGACAAGGGCACCATTGATTCGCTATTGAACAATGCTGATTCCTCTGATAAGATAAGCAGGTTTGAAGTTCTAAGCCTTTCTGTGACGTGCGTACAAATTCTCTTTTGCACCTAGATCTGGTGGAAAGATGAAACTAATTATTCTTGCGTGCTCATTTGCAGGTCCACCTCCTTAAAATCTGTCAGCTAATTATTCTCTGCTCGATGTCGAGGTCGAAGCATATATCTAGATTCCATGCCCACCGGAATGTAAAGGATTTTCATTATTATAAGTAAACATGTAAAGAGCTGCAGCCTTTTCTAAAGTTCTTTGCTTGCAGGAAGTGCTGTTTGCTAAAGTTGTAAGCTTGTGAGATACTATATAGTTACTAGGGAACCTAGGCCATGCTTTTTTGGCTTCGCTTGTGACATGAAAATTTGAGGCAGCACGTTGCCGTAAATAATTGAACTACACACTGGTTGGATTTTTAGTTTTTGACAATGTGGAGTTGTAACTGCTAACTTTTTATGTATCCTCTAATTCGCCCCGGTATCTGTGGTTTCATGCTGTCGCACATGCATGACCGTTTGTACGTGGTATTAAATCGTAGCAGCATAGAAGGAAGACAAATGTTCTGTGGAATATTGGCATTGCGAGCGGCCCAATTATGACTATGCTAGTTGCTATCCATCGCTCTATAACGCCAGCTTGGGGTTCATGTCCTCCCCACCTGGCCCCTAATACTCTCGCGCTCCACCCCGCCCGACGACCTTCCTCTCCTTCCACAACTCCGGCAGCGGGGTGCCATCGAATCCTCTGCCGCCAAAGGGGAAGGAGAACAAGAGCAGAGGTATTGCTGAACTCGACTGAAGTTCATTGATTTCTGTCTATGAAATATAGCAAATCCATCCATTTTCTTTTTGGGGCTAAACGAGAGAGCGCCTGCCGTTAGCTTGCATTTTTATTTAGGCATCGTTTATTCAACCGATTCTCGTGGAACACCTGATTGTATAAATTAATCTTAGGAGCAGGATTTTAACTAATCACATGAACACAGTGTATAACTGGTGTGGAATTAGGAGCTACGAAACTAAATTCAGCGGTGGCCCCTTCAGTCGGTGTAGATGCTTGAATCGGTCCGGAGAGATCCTTGGAGGCGTGGGTTGGCCTTCAAATCAGCAAAGCGCCCTCCAGAATGGTTTGGAGTAGTGTTTTTGTTAGGAGTAGTAGCTAATTGACCTGTGACCTAACTGGTTTTGCGTTTAACCCTTAATGATAATTTAATCATGTAATTAGTAATGCTGCCCTTTAACTAATGGACTAAAACAAGTCAAAATGCAATTTTGACAATTCTCAATGAATATTTGAGACAGGAGAGAATGTATCATTATAGTATATGCCCCCTCTCTACGAAAAGCCTTTTGTTTAGAGTCTTGCTTTAAATCTTTCAATATTTCCATTAGAGTCATGTTTAGTTTTGTAGACTTATTTACAATCTACTTTTTTTCCGACTTCTTTAAAGGAAATGAGATTATCTATTTTTCCTATGTTGTTTATGTCTTCGTTCATGTATAGGACATAGTCATTTGGACTGGTAGATTTTCTGTCTCGATATGATCTATGCAAAGGGTTCATTAGTTATCATAGGAGACTGATCCGTTTGAGGCTCATTAATCATCACATGAGATTGATATGTGTGAGGCTCATTATCTATATGAGACTCATTATTAGGTATTGTACTATTAATCCCAGAATTCTCAACTGAAGGTACAACAATTGACGGCTAATGATTAATATTCTCTTGGATTATCGTTAATGGTACATAAACCCAAATTTTCTCAAGTGTGATTTTCCTTACTTCAGAGCTCCCTCTAATATCAACATTCTCTAAAAATTTAGTATGTCTTATTTCTATAATTTTAGTGGTACGTGTTGGACAATAGAAGCGATATTCTTTGGATCTTTCAAGATATCCAATAAAATGGCAACTAACGATCTTATGGTCTAATTTTCTATGCATAGATTAAATATCTTACCTTCAGTTGGGCAACCCCACATAGGTAAATATTTTAAGCTCGGTTCCCTCTCAATCCATCATAAGATGTCTTAGGTACTGATTTACTAGGAACCCAATTAAATACGTGCGAGACTGTCTTTAATGCTTCCATCCACAAATTAATTGGCAAACTGGAATTATAATCATGCTCCATACCATACCCATAAGTATATGGTTACATCTTTCAACTACTCCATTTTGTTTAGACTTGCCAGGTGTTGAGTATTGGGCAATTATGCCATTTTGTCGAAGGAATAAAGCAAAGTGACCAGGAATTTATCTATAAAGTGCATGTCTTCCATAATATTCTCCTCATCGATCTAATCTTACTACCTTAATCTTTAAATTATGCTAATTCTTCAACTTTAAGATCTTAAATTTATCAAACGATTCAGATCAATCACGAATTGGAAAAATATATTCATAATGAGAAAAATCATCAGTGAACATGATAAATAAGTCATATCCATCCACAATCGTAATAGGGAAAGGTCCACAAATATCAGTGTGAATTAATTCTAAAATCATGTGCTGTGGGTGGCTCTTTCTTAATTTGTCTCATATACTTTCCCTTGATTCTAAAGTCAGAGAAGTCAAGGAGTATTTCTTCCTTAATGAGATATTCCATTCTCCCCTTCAAAATGTGACATAAATGACAGTGCCACAATTTTGATGAACTGTCATCACCTCTCTTACGCATATTTGTGATATCGCACACATTCATGGATTCAAAGGACTCATTAAATGGAAGCATATGCGTTTGTCTTGTCTAACTGCAAGACCAACATTATTAGAATTAAACTTAATAAAGCATTTATGGTTCCCAAAATTACATTAAAATCTATCGTCATCTACTAGAGAAATAGAAATAAGGTTCCTCCTCGTAGTAGAGACTTAAATGATATTATTAAGTTGGAGAGTAAAACCACTCTTTAGCACTAATGGAAGAGTCCCAACATCTTCAACATCAACCTCCTTTCCATTTGCAACTCTAAGACTTCGCTCCCCCTTTGGAGTGTCCTCATGGTATGGAATCTCTATAAGGAATTAGTAACGTGCACGATTGCACTAGAATCAATCCACTAAGTATTAGGGGACAAAAAGGAATTCATCAACCATGAACACGGTATCTTTACCCTTCTTGGCAAGCCATTCCTTAAAGCCATTGCAATTATTCATCACATGCCTATTTGCCTTACAAAAATGACATTTAGGGCCTTTAAGATCATGTGACTTAGACCCTAAAGGCTCTGACTTGCTTGCATTGTTCTTAGGCGAAAAGCACAATTTCTTCTTAGACTTAACTTCGCCCTTGAACCTTCCCTTCCTGAGACTCATGGTGGAAAGATGAGCATAATCCTCTTTTATCAGCCTTTAGCTACTATTCTTCCTGAACGCACATAGCTGTGAGCTCAGTTATAGTCCACTTTTCCTTCTTCATGTTATAGTTGATCTTAAATGGACCATACTCTGCAAAAAGTAATGTCATAATGAAGTGAACCAAAAATCCCTTAGAAATATCCATGTCCATGCCCTCGTTCATAGTCATTATATGCTCTCAACGCTATTGCACCATCATACTTAGTGGTGATCATTCTTATGATTTGTGTACTGGTGTAAATTTTTTAGGAGCCCCTACACTGCTCCTCCATTCATGCCATGTACGTCTTAGCACAATCAGACTCAAGGATTGCTCCTTTAGTCCTAACTAATATTGTGCTCTTCATGATCATAAGGGACATGCGGTTGGACCTCTTCCATTTTTCTTTAGCAACCTCATAGATCTTTGATTTATCAGCAAGGTTCTGAGCATCAAAGGCTCGTTTAGTGAGAGCTACTACCTTAAGTGCGTAGTCAAGATCCATAACCCCAAGAACAATAAGAATATGATCTTTCCAAGTAGGAAAATAGCCCCCGTGAGTTGTTGTACTCCATTGAGGTACCCAGAAACAACTGAAGGATTCATGGCTGAATTTAAACACTAAATTAGTAATTATGTAAATGTCCATAAAATTAACAAATAATCATTTAGCATCAAATTAACCCTACTTTGGTTTGATTAATAACATGGTAATGATATAAAAAATTAACAGTCCTAATTTGCATCACCGTTGGACAAAAACAAAAAGGAACAAAATTATTTTATTAGTGGGGATCTAATTCTAACAATTCAAGATTATAAATAACTTTGATCAGCTTACAACCATGGACCATTAAAATTAATTACATTATTCTCCCAAAAAAGTTAGTTCTAGTCACAAATTAAAATTTCCCATTGGATTCATCTCAATTTGGGACAAATAAAGCTTAGGAATTATAATAAAACATCACATAATCATAAATAATAACAAACATTAATTAAATGGGTAATATAAATAAACAATAGAAAGGAAGCTAATTACATAAAGGTATTGTGGCCCTTCAGGAAAAAGCAACCAACAAATCAATTTCTGGTCCAGACTAAAATGCAGCAAGTCTAATCTATTCCTAAAGCCATCCCAATAATGCACGGTGTGATACGGCCTCCTTATGCTATTAACCTGGCCCATTTATGTGCGGCCCAGCCTAGACGAATCCGTCGCCGCCCTTATCTAAACCTTAAAGCCCTGATATGGTTTCGTTGCTACTTCTCTACGAAAAACATGAAAAACCCTAACGGGCAATGACTCGGGCGGCTACGACTGCAATGACGTGCTCGCAATGGCGATGATGTACACCCACGGAGGGGGGAAGTTGTTCCAATGTGCGTGACACGAGGACTGGGACCTTGGCTGAGCACGCGAGGTGATGGGCTTCCGTGGTGTGTGCACCTATGGAGGGTTGATGCCATTTCGATGTGTGCAACGTGAGGTCCAGGACCTTGGCTGAGCGTGCAAGGCGATGTAACAGTGTTGAGCGTGCAAGGCGATGTTTAGGACCACAACCATGCACGTAACAGTGGCGATGCACGCAACAGCGAGGGATATTGAGGCGGGAGCGGTGGGACACCGAGAGGAACTCAGCTCGATGAGAAGAGGTATTAATCCCTCCTATTCCACTTGATTCAAGAATTTGGGTGTCATGCTAGGGTTCGATATTTTGGGGGAAAACCGGTGCAATTGAAAAAATGCTAGGTTTTAATTCCTTTCTATCATTTTCTGTGTAGTTGCTACCTCAATTTTGCGGAAAAAGTAGCAAACTGATTGCATTTAATAGAGGATGTACAAAAACTGATCAAAATTTCATGAACCGGTCCAGACCCGAAGGGGAATTAAGGGCATATTCAGGCAAATTCGGCATGATTCATGAGATTAGTTGTAACCGTAGGCTCTTGATACCAAATGTTAGTATAAAATAATCTTAGGAGCAGGATAGGAGTTAAGAACCTGAATTCAGCATAGATGCTTAAATCAGTCCAGGAGATCCCCGATCGGTTTGGGAAATCCCCAATGGCGTGGATCTTTCTTCGGATCAGCAAAGCACCCTCCAGAATGATTTATGGATGTGTTTTCGTTGAGAGCAGTAGCTAACACACACTAATAACATGATTAAGCCATAGGTTGGAGGGCTGCCCCTTAATATAGCACTAACTAACCTAGGCGTTTAGCCCTCCAATCAAAGATGTATTAGATAATTAACCTTAATGAAGCCTAATCACGTAATTTATAATGCTGCCCTTTAGCTGATGGTTAATTACAGATTTAGCCAAAGATCATATTATGTTGTAACAACACTGTTAAAAAAGATTATCATAGAACACTACAAAAATTGCCCGCTACAAACAATAAACGATGATAAGCAACAACAAATAATATCCTACATACTCTCATGACACAGGTACAACATGCTACACAACACGTTCAACTGGCAACGAGCCAAGAACTTATTTTGCATGAATCTCAAGAGATGTCATCCCATGAGCTTTGCCACCTCCCCAAAGCAGGCGTACGTCCATGTGCTCCTCCATGACCCAGAGCGCCAACATGTACGTTGGCCTCGTCCTTCTACTTGCATGGCAGGCACGCGACACAAGCAGCACATCACCCTCGCCAGCCTCTGGCCGCCAAGTCCACCGCGTCCGAGCCGAGGTTCCGCCAACGAAAGCGTTGTACCCGAACATCACAACGACTCAATAATTATAGGAGTACAAAGTCCTAGACGAATATGATTTCACAAAAAATGTATATCAACATCACCTCTTATACTTGTAATCTTGTACAATTAATAATATTTGCCTTTCGTGGTTTTTTACTCTTTATTGGAGGATTTTTTATATGTTAAAGCTCGTGTCTCTACCCAACACCATGGATACACTTTCCTGCAGGCCGTCACCTTCTTCACTGGTGACGTTCTTCTTCTTGAACTCGTGTGGTATTGACTACTTAGCATGCTTGATCAGCTTCACCACATCGTCGATGTCATCGTTTGCCACTTCTCTGCTCGTTGGAACAACCGTCGCTGACATGATGCAGAGTTTCAGCAGTAGCCATAGCTGACGTACGTTGGCTGCAAAAATGAGAGGGGCGGGGGGTCTCGGGGTCAGGCATGACCACGTGTGTGCGGCACTGCCAGAGAACGGCCATGACTACCTTGAAGATGGTGCACGGGTCATCGGTGTCGGTGCCATTGATACTATTGAAATACGTATAGAAGATGTAAGTTTACGTATTGACTTAAGTTGTATTAGGTGGTTAAGAATAGAGTTTGTGTCAGATTTGTATTTACTATAACAGAATCGGTCTTCCGTGCCGCCCCATCAATACCGGTTATGATAGAACCGACACTGATGAAGTATCAGTGCCGGTTCATAACTTCCCGCGCTCAATCAACATCGAGCCGGGTCAAACCGACACTGATACTCAGTATCAGTGCCGACTCTTAGAACAAACCGGCACTGATACTTCAGTGTCGGCTGGTAACTATGAGCTGGCACTGAAAATGAGTATCAATGCCGGTTCATATTACGAGCTGGCACTAATAAGTCGACTGTCAATTAAAGGCATCTTCCTCTTCCCCAAGCTCTTCGTGCCAACTCTTCTCGAAGCTCTTCGCGCCAATCTTTTGCGCCCCTCTTCGTCGAGCCGCCTCACCATCGTCTCTTCGCGCCAACCGAGCACACGTTGAGCTTCGCGGGGTCATTCTCTTCCTTTTGCGCACCTCTTTTTCCCCTCGGCCCGAAGCCAGTGCCGCCTTGCACACCGCCGGTCGTGCTCCAGTTATCACTGTCGGCCACGCGTGCTTCCAACGGACCCACGTGGTTGCGCTGATGCTACTGCCGCTGACACCGACCAAACGGCGACGCTGTCGTCATCGGCGAGTTCGGCCAGAATGAATGGATGGATGGGCCGGCGAGCTCGGCAAGGAGATGGAGAAGAGGCAGGCTGCAACTTATCTGAACTTGGAAATCTATGCCTTGAAAGCACCATCTGTGTGGAGGAATTTATGTGGAAGAGATACAAGTGTTGAGCTGCCTATTTGTGACTTTGTGAAAGATGGCTGGGAAGAGATCAAGCTTTAGTGACTTCGCTCATTTTTGTCAGAAATTCTACCACATTTCTTTTCAGTTTATGCAAATTTAGGTTACCTTGTAAACTTCTTTAAGTAGGTACAATGAAAGTCTATTGTGGCGATTCGATTTAGACCCGACTCGGCTCAACTTCATTGCCTCAATAATGAGGATTAATATTGTTTTGTTTTTCGAAAAGAGAGGATTAATATTATTTTGTTTTCCAACCTCTGAACTCGAAGTCTCTCATGCTCTCAACTGCATGTGTCTTATAGCATGTGTGCTTTGACATATTGAATATGAATACGGTGAATTAGTAAAAAAAGATTAAAATCACCTCTAATAAGATCAACATATTGAATATGAATATTGTGCTGTAGGGATGGCAAATCCACCCGATAGTCGCAAGCGGATGCGACAATATTTAGAAGGTGGGTCCTTCGACCCAGACCAAGTGCCGGAAGGTGATGGGCCATCTAACATGGAGCAATCAAGATGCGAGGTAATTCAATAAATTAGATGTGCATTTTGAAATATTGCATGGTTATCATTTCATTGGTTTTTTATTGATTACTAAAACGTAATGATAATCATAAATTTACAGATGGACCGGACATGGATGTACAAGTCTGACTGTCGCGGCCAAGAGTTCTTTCATGGTGTGGATGCTTTTTTAGGGCTACCATGGTGTACAGAAAGCCAAAAAAATAAGAGTGATGATCACTATATATGCTGTCCGTGCGTTGATTGTAAGAATGAGAAGCAGTTCTCAGCCATAGAGCAGATCCGTGCACACTTGCTTCGCAAGGGTTTCAAGCCTGGCTATATCCGCTGGACCGAGCACGGTGAACATGAGGAGGTTGTGCATGAAGAGCAGCCCATAGTCGAGGAAGACAGGGACAACGATATGATGGCTGACGAAGACATCGATATGTTGGCATTTGAAGATACTTTTGTCAGCAATGATGATGACGACCTTCACAAAATGTTGCGCAATATGGAGGGAGACTTCACCAGTGATAGGCAACACGAAAAGTTCCAGCGCATGATGGAGGAAATTAAAACACCAGTGTTCCTGGGCTGTAAGGAAGAGCACAACAAGTTGCATGTTGTGTTGACATTGCTGCAAATGAAGTCTAGCAATGGTTTGTCTGATAAGAGCTTCAACGAGTTGTTACAATTCGTGAGGGACTTGCTTCCAGAGGGCAACGAGTTGCTTAAAAACACGTACCATATCAAGCAGATTATCTGTCCGTTGAGGTCGGAAGTAGAGAAAATACATGCATGTCGAAATGACTGCATGTTGTTTTGCAACGGGGATGTGGACTTGGAAGCGTGTCGAGTTTGTGGTGCATCACGGTACAAGCGCAACATTGACAATATCGATAGAGATGACGTAGGGGAGAAGAGTAATGATAAAAGACCCCCTGCTAAGATGGTTTGGTATTTCCCTATAATCTTCCGTCTAAAGCGATTGTTTGCCAACAAAGCGAATGCCGAGTTGATGTGATGGCACACCGAAGGGCGCAAGAAAGACGGAATGCTTAGACACAATGCTAATGGAATGCAATAGAGGAACTTTGATACAAAATACAAGGAATTCAAAGCTGAAGTGAGGAATATAAGGTTCGGATTGAGTATGGATAGGATGAATTCTTTCAGCAATATGAGCAATAGTCATAGCACTTGGCCCGTGACTCTCTGTATCTACAATCTTCCATCTTGGTTGTGTATGAAGCAGATGTTCCTTATGATGTCTTTGCTGATCAGTGACCCGAATCAACCTAGCAACGATATCGATGTGTATCTCCAACCATTGCTTGAAGATCTCCTTGTACTATGGACAGATGGCGTACGGGTGTGGGATGAATACAAACGCGAACATTTCAACCTATGTGCAATGCTGTTCGTAACGATCTAAGATTGGCCTGCTCTTGCTAACCTATCGGGAAAGACTTTAAAAGGCTACAATGGATGTGTATGGTGCTTGGAAACAGGGGGGCTGTGGCTGAAGAACTGTAAGAAAATGGTCTACATGGGTCACTGTAGGTTTCTGCGCCCGGATCACCCGTGTCACAGGAATAAAAGAGCTTTTGACGAGACAGTGGAGACTCGTCGAGCTCCGAAGGTTCATACTGGGGAGCATGTATATAAGATGGTAAAGAATCTTAGAGTTGTCCTTAGAAAGGGGAAAGGCAGTACAAAATTCCCAACTGGAAAACTCGCTCCTATGTTTAAGAAGAGATCAATTTTTTGGAACCTATCCTATTGGAAGCACTTGATGGTCCGACACGCAATTGACATCATGCATATGGAGAAGAATGTGTTTGATAGCTTGATTGGTACCTTACTGGACATACCTGGCAAAACAAAAGATACGCTCAATGCACGGTTGGACCTGGAAGATCTGAAGCTAAGGAAAATTCTGCATCCTAAAATCCTAGGCAACGGGTCAAACGAACTTCCCACGGCTTTCTACACCCTGAGCAAGGAAGAGAAGATGAGCCTGTGCAGTTGCTTGCATGGAATCAAAGTTCCGACCGGTTACTCCTCCAACGTAAAGAGATTAGTGAACATGAAAACTTTGAAGTTAGTTGGCATGAAGTCCCATGATTATCACATGATGATGATACAGTTGCTTGCTATTGCAATTAGAGGTATTCCGCCGGATTAGGTCTGAAACCCAATCATAAAGTTGTGTTCGTTTTTCAATGCAATTTCATAAAAGGTCATCGATCCGAGCAAACTAACAAAGCTGCAAGAAGACGTGGTCCATACTATATGCCAGCTTGAGAGTATTTTACCTCCATCATTTTTAGACATAATGCCCCATCTCATTGTTCACATCGTGTATGAGATAAAGTACCTTAGCCCCGTGTTTCTGCATCAGATGTATCCTTTCGAAAGGTTCATGTCAGTTCTAAAGAAATATGTTCGTAACCGAGGTCGGCCGGATGGTTGCTTGGCCCAAGGTTGGGGAACAGAGGAAGTCGTTGAGTTCGCCATCAACTACATGGATCTAAAAGCAATTGGTTAGCCTGTATCTCGCCATGAGGGAAAGCTTAAGGGGAAAGGGACGCTAGGTCATAATATAGTCATTTCCAACGATTATGTTTCATTCACCTAAGCACATTTCACAGTTTTGCAACAAGCAACTGTAGTGGACCCGTATATCAATAAGCACGTGCAAATGCTACGGTCCACATATCCAACAAAGTTAGACAATTGGATTGCAAGAGCGCACAGAGATAATTTTAGCAGTTGGTTACGTAGGCACATGATGGATAAAGATACATATGATGCACTGTTGGAAATGCTGGTTAATGGGTTGTCAACTATGATTCATACATACAAAGCATACGATATTAACGGCTATACATTTTATACGAGAGCACAAGACAACAAGAGCACTAACCAAAATAGCGGTGTCCGTATTGATGTGTACGACCGTAGTGGCAACAGGGAGACCTACTATAGATTCATAGTGGAGATTTGGGCTCTTCAATATGAAGAACAGTTGAAGGTCCCCCAGTTCCGGTGCCAATGGGTCACTCTCCCAGGTGGAGTTAATACCGACAAGTGAGGCCGATATTGGGGCTTTGACCAAACAAGTTGATGTTTTGTGTTATTTCACTTGAAATCGATCTACTGTCAATGACCATTTCAAACATCATTAGAAAGCAAATTAAATATTGTATCTAAATATTGAAAGTATATGCTTTGACTGTTAAAGTAAGGAGCTGAAAATTGTAATTTGTATCAGCTAAAAACTATTTATTGTAATTCAAGGGAAAAAATAATTATTAGTGCCGGTTGTATGCAAGAATCGGCATTGATACTTCTACTATTAGTGTCGGCTAGTTTTACAACTGGCACTGATACTCCAAGTATCAGAGCCGGCTGGATCAATAAACCAACACTGATACTTCTACTATCAATGCTGGCTGTGGTATACAACCGAAACTGATAGTCTATCCCTATATAAGCTGGACTTAGCCACAGCCTCTCCATTCCTCCTATGTGCGCGTTGATTCCCGCTATCTACCCTACACCGCCGTTCTCGGAGCCAAGCCGTTCTCGTCCCCGTCACCGACGTCAGCTCCCCGGCGTCCCCGTAGCCGATGCCGCCTCCCCGTCGTCTCCATCTCCATCGTCGATGCTGCCTTCCCACCATCCCAGTCGCCGAGGCAGCCTCGCCCCCGTCCTCGTCCCTGGAGCTGATGCTGCCTCCCCGCTGACCCGTCCCCGCTGTGCTCGTCCTCGTCGCTGATGCCGCCTCCTCGTTGTTGAGGACGCCTCCCCGCCATCCCCGTCCCCGGAGCCGATGACGCCTCCCCATCGTGCCCTTCCTCGTCGCCGACACCACCTCCCCGTCGCCAAGGCCGCCTCTCCGCCGTCCCCGTCCCTAGAGCCAACGCCACTGTCAGTGACACAGGAACCGGGGGTCCCTGAGTCCCGAGGCCAGAACAGCAGAGTGCCACGTGGCGCCCTCCCTCGGGGGTTATCTCCCCGAGGTACGAGAAGACCAAGTTCCGGGAGGGGGTGCTCGGGGGCATGAACAGTGGTCCCCGAGTACCCGAGTTCCCCAATGACCCGAGAAGACCAAGTACCGGGAAGAGAGTGCTCGGGGCTGCGAACAGTGTCCCCCGAGCATCCAAGTCCCCCGACGACAAAAAAAGCCAGTTCCGAGAGAGAGTGCTCGGGGCCGTGAACAGTGGCCCCCGAGCACTCGGTTCCCCGAGGACCTGATCAGCCAGTTCCGGGAGAGAGTGCTCGAGGCCATGCACAGTGGCCCCCGAGCACTCGGTTCCCCGAGGACCCGAACAGTCAGTTCTGGGAGAGAGTGCTCGGGGCCGTAAACAGTGGCCCCCGAGCACTCGGTTCCCCGAGGACCAAGAAAAGGCATATCCGAGAGAGAGTGCTCGGGGCTACGAACAGTGGCCCCCGAGCGCTCGGTTCCCCGAGGGCCTGAGAAGTCCTTCACCGGTGGTCCCCACAGAGTCCCAGCGGTGAGGTGTCAACTGGTGAGAGGCCCGATGCTGCATTTAAGAGGGCGCGTGGCTAGTCACTTCTAACTGCTCCCCCCACGCTTGCTGTCAGTCCCTGCCATGGCCTGCTGTGTCAGATCTGTTTTGACCGGGCGGGCACGCCGGGCTGCTCAGGGGCTACCCGGTGGGCCCTCCCCGCAGCGCCCGTTGAAAAGCGGCATGATGACGAACAAGACCGGACGGGGGTATGTTTTCAATCCTCCCCGTCACCTCGCGCAGCAGCCCATGATGGTTGCTTTCCATTTATGGTGCCTTGGAACTCTCGCCATCCTTTCTGGGCACGCTACTGCCCTGGCGGATATATAAGCAGGGCGGGCTCCCCGGAGAAAGAGAGGTCAAGTTCAGCTCAAGCTGAGTTCAGTTCGATTGATTGAAGATCAAGACAACAGAGGACGAACACCGAAGCATAGATTAGCCGAAGAACAAGGAGCACGAAGCTCTAGACTAGACAAATATTCTTGTAACCCAGTGGATACTCAGAGAGGCATTCTCAGAGCATTTATAGCATACACACAGGAGTAGGGTATTACGCTCGGTGCGACCCGAACCTGTCTAAAAATCCCCTGAGCATTTACTCCTTTCTGCATCCGATCATTCCACCTCCACCACACTACTACAAAACCTATTTTCCGAGACACCTAGGATTGATTTGTACAGGCAGTTCGTAGGAAAAACCGCTTGAGAAAGTGGCTGCGGCCCCATGCGGCCGAGGACCGCCTGTGAAAAGTAATTTCCACAGGCGGTTCCTTACGTGGACCGCCTGTGGAAATGAGAAGAAGCAGTATTTATGGAGTATTTTCACAGGCGATCGACTTAATAAACCGCCTGTGAAAAGTCATTTCCACAGGCGGTCCACGTAAGGAACCGCCTGTGGAAATTACTTTTCACAGGAGGTTTATTAAGTCGACCGCCTGTGAAAATACTCCATAAATACTGCTTCTTCTCGGCCAGCTCCATTCAGACAGACTTACTGTTCGAAACAGTAAGCATTTACTGTGGCGGCCGATTTAGAAAATAGGGTGGGGAAGGTTTTGTTTTTGATTTCTTGGAGGAGCCAAATAAGGTATGTATATCTCATCCCTAGCTTGCATTTTTTTGAAATTTAAATTTAGATTTAAGGCTAAATTAGAGTTTCAATGTGATCTAGAGATGCTCATGGTTCTTGCTATTTTGATCATCAAATTAGCTCAAATTTGTTGTAATATTGATTTAATTGTGTAGATTCACATGATTCTAGTATTATATTTTAAAAATGTAGCTAGAATGTGATGTTTAGCCTTAGGAGGTTTCATCATGAATGGGGATATTTTCTCTAGATCTAGATCTAGATCTAGGGGAGAGGGAGAGGGAGAGAGAGAGAGTAATGAATTCACATTATTTTGAGTCATAAATTTATGTTAATGTAGATTCAATTGCGTAGACATATTATAATCATAATAATCTTTTTAATTCTGATTTTCAAATAAATTATTTAATTAATTAATGTATCTAATTTTGTGGTTGAAGTTAAAGATGGACAGAGCATGGATGTATGATGCGCCAAGACATGGAGAAATATACATCAAAGGACTCTCTGTTTTTATTGAAGCCGCAGAGAAGGACGCTTTAACTAAGAAGACAAAGAAAATGTACTGTCCATGTTCTGACTGCAAGAACCAGAAATTGTGGGACAAATCAAGTGTAATCAAATCGCACTTGATCTTGAGAGGTTTTGTTGAGAATTACAAATGTTGGTCCAATCACGGCGAACAACGTACAAGCAAACCAAACCAGGACATCGCTGCTGATCAAGTAGATGGTGATGATGAGGGAGCAGTCGAAGGCGACACTGATTTTATGATGCATGATGAACCCGATTTTGATCTGGATGATGATGCTGACTTTGATCAGGAGGAAATGCTGCGCCATGCTGAACCGCATGTTTTAAGGGATACGAGAGGTTTAGATAATTTTGAGGCATTAAAAAAGGCATCGAAGGAACTTTTGTATGAGGAATCGAAGGGCTGTGATAAGGAGTTCACGGTGTTGCATTCGGTGCTTGAACTTCTAAGGTTGAAGGCCAGCAATGGATGGTCCGACAAGAGTTTCTCGGATCTGTTGAGTCTCTTGGCAAACATGCTTCTGAAGCCTAACTCCTTGCCCACCACCACTTATCTGGCGAAGAAGCTTATCTGCCCGTTGTCATTGGATGTGCAAAAAATACACGCGTGTCCGAACCATTATATCCTGTACCGTAAAGAGTACGAAGCCTTGGATAGATGTCCAGTGTGCAATGCGAGTCGGTACAAGAGGAATGATGATTGTGAGGACGAAGTTGCTTCCGCCAACACGAAGAAGAAGAAAAGTAATGCTGGTTGTGACGAAGAAGACACTTCTTCCAACGCGGAGAAGAAGAGAAGAAGTCCTGCGATGGTGATGTGGTACCTACCAGTGATACCCCGCTTGCAGCGCTTGTACTCGAACCCTAGGGACTCTGAACTGATGCGTTGGCATTTCGATAAGCGTAAGAAGGATGGAACTAAGCTTCGACACCCCGCAGATGCTAGGCAATGGAGAAAGTTCGATGCCATGTATCCAGAGTTCGCTGAAGAACCAAGGAATGTAAGGTTCGCGTTGAGTACGGACGGAATGAATCCTTTCGGTGACATGAGCACCTCACATAGCACTTGGCCAGTGGTCCTGGCCATCTACAGCCTTCCTCCATGGCTATGCATGAAGCGGAAGTACCTTATGCTGTCCACTCTTATCCAAGGACCGAAACAACCAGGCAACGATATAGATGTGTTTCTGGAACCTTTGATGGAAGATATGGCGAAACTGTGGAACGAGGGGGTCCGGGTGTGGGATGAATTCCGACGATAGTACTTCACGCTGAAAGCAATGATTTTCGTTACCATCAATGATTATCCCGCCCTTTTTAACCTATCGGGACAGGTTAAAGGGAAGCAAGGATGTGCAGTGTGCTTGGATGAAACCGCATCTGTGTACCTTCCGTACTCACAGAAGGTAGTGTACACCCGCCACCGACGGTTCTTACTCAGAACTCACAGATACCGCAATATGAAGAAACATTTTGACAAAACAGTTGAGGAAGATACTGGCCCGAAACCTCGCAGCGGGGCACGAGTGTTTGAAATGGTCAATAGCATCAAGGTTGTTTTTGGGAAGCCGCCGAAGGGTACAAAGAAGAAGAAAAGTGAGACACCGACCAGCACGCTGTGGAAGAAAATGCCAATTTTCTTTAAGTATTTGCCCTACTAGAAGGACTTGGACGTCCGTCACAGCATCGATGTCATGCACGTTGAGAAGAATGTGTGTGATAGCATCATTGGCCTCTTACTGGACATACCAGGCAAGACAAAGGATGGAATCAAGTCACGTAAGGACTTGGTGTATTTTGAAATTAGGCCAGAGCTACACCCTGAAGACAGACCAAATGAGAAACATTATCTTCCGCCGGCTAGCTACTCTCTGACACCTGAGGAGAAAAAGGCATTGTGCAAGTGCTTACGTGGGGTGAGAGTCCTGACTGACTACTCATCCAACATTAAGAACCTAGTCTCGATGAAAGATTTGAAGCTAATCGGCATGAAATCTCACGATTGTCATGTGATGATGACGCATATGCTCCCTATTGCAATAAGGGGTATCAAGCCGAGATACATAAAGGTGGTCATCACACGGTTGTGTCACTTCTTCAATGCAATTGCTCAGAAGGTGATCGATGCTGAAAAACTGGGTGCTCTACATATTTCGTTGGTAGAGACTTTGTGCCAACTTGAGATGTGCTTCCCTCCATCCTTTTTCGATATCATGGTACACCTCTTGGTTCACATCATGAATGAGATAATTGCGCTGGGCCCTGTATTCTTACATTAGATGTATGCGTTTGAGCGGTACATGGGCATTCTGAAGGGCTATGTACGGAATCGTGCTCACCCAGAGGGTTCAATGATCGAGGGCTACAGTACCGAGGAAGTCGTTGAGTGTTGCATCGATTACATAAAAGATTCTAATCCCATTGGTGTACCTGTATCTCGACATGAGGGGAGGTTGTCTGGGAGAGGGACCAAAGGAAAGAAAAGATTCATCGATCATGATTACAAAGCAGTGGAAGAAGCACATTTCACCATATTGCAGCAGATCCAGTTAGTGGCGCCGTACGTCGAGCAACACCTAAATGAGCTGTACACAAAAAATCAAGGCCGCTCGTATGACTGGATCTTGAAAGAGCACAAGCGTCGCTTCATCACATGGTTCAAGAACCAAAACCTTCCGGACGGTGAATCTCTAGATAAAAAAAATGTTAAAATGTTGGCTTGTGGTCCATAAAGTTTAGTTACATCATGGCAAGCGTATGACATTAATGGGTACACGTTTTATACCAAAGCAAAATACAAGAAGAGCACGGCCCAAAACAGCGGAGTTCGAACAGAAGCCTATGACACAACAGGGGAAAATGTCACCTACTATGGGTTCATAGAAGAAATTTGGGAACTCGACTACGGAGTGAATCTGCAGATCCCTGTCTTTCGGTGCAAATGGGTCAAACACCCAAATGGCGTGGCGGTGGACAACTACGGCTTCACAATTGTCGACCTCAGTATTGTAGGCCACAAAGATGACTCGTGGGTACTCGCTGATCACGTCGCACAAGTTTTCTATATAATCGACCCCGCAAATGAAAAGAAGCACGTAGTTGTTGCCAGAAAACAAAGAACTGTTGGAGTCGAGAATGTGGAGGATGCGGAAGAATACAATCAGTTTGATGACGTGCCGCCTTTTGGAGATCCAGAAAAGATCAAACTTGTAGAAGCAACCCTTGATAGATCTGTGATGCCATACATGCGTCTCGATGGTGTAGGGAAAACAGTTCAAGGCAAATAGTGCAATGTTATGCGAATTATTTTTCTAATGTGATAGAACCCTGAAATTTGTATACAATTAGGATAAGCTTTAATTTGTATTATGGACTTGTATGCATTTAAGATGCATCAATATGTAATAGATTATTTAAGATGCTTTAGTACGTAATAGAATATTTAAGATGCTTTAATATGTAATAGAATAGTATTTCCCAAACTAGCAAAAAAAACATTCAACAGGTTTCCACAGGCGGTTGACTTAAGAAACCGCCTGTGAAAATACATTTCCACAGGCGGTTCCTTAGGTGAACCGCTTGTGAAAATAGGTGAACCGCTTGTGAAAATCCATTTCCATAGGCGGTTCACCGAAGGAACCGCCTGTGAAAATGATTTCCACAGGCGGTTTCTTAAGTCAACCGTCTGTGAAAATCGTTCCTATTTATATAACCGCGCGCGGCCCCGAAAACCCTAGTGCTTTCAGAAAACATCGACCTCGCCGTCAAGCTGTCCTTCCGTCCCCCTACCGCGCTCTCTGTTTCCGCCGAGTGTGACCGCGTCGAGGAGCCGCCGAGGTCGACAGGGCCGATGAGGAGCCGCTGCTGCTGCCGCCGGTGGAGGGCCGACTGCACCGAGGAGGAGCCGTCGCCGCCGCCGCTGCCGCTGAGTTCGACAGCGCCGAGGAGGAGCCTCCGCCGCCGAGGTCCACAGCGCCGAGGAGGAGCCGCTGCCGCCGGTGAGTAGTTCCATGTCCCCCTCCCGGCCGAGCCGTCGTAGTCGGTTCTCCGGCCGGCCGTGTGTCCCCCCCCTTCTCTGTGATGTCGGCCATCGTGCCGTGGTGTAGCGCCGCCGGTGAGTAGCTCCTTTTCCCCCTCCCGGCCAAGCCGTCGTAGTCGGTTCTCCGGCCAACCGTGTTTCCCCCCCTTCTCTGTGATGTCGGCCATCGTGCCGTGGTGCCGTGTACTGCAGATTTGTTCCTTGTATTGGTGAGGTGAACCCACTGCAAAGTTGTCAAAATTGATGCTTCAAAGATATTGTACATTTCCATTTCTAATTTTTTTTATATGGGAGTGGTAGCTCTTTCCCACCTAATAGGCTCGTGCAAATTGAATTGTAAATACCTTTTTAGGTTAATACAAAATTTCCCCACCTAATATTAACTACTTTGCTATAAGATTCATATTTTTTTTAGAAAGAAAGAGCAATACCGAAATGTATAAAACATCACTTCTTTGAATATTTTGTACAAAGATTTATTGGAGTGGTGAGACATATTGCATTTGTATTAGATGTATTTTTTTGTTGTAGTAGTTGTAGGCATATAGCATGATTAAATTAAAACTAGTCTTTATTGTGCTTGTAATGCTTTGTTAACTATTTGTATATGATGGCTTAAATATTATCATATTTAGTTACTTGATTTATGTTTATTTGGAATATAAAAGATATTTGTATAATTTAGAAATTGTAGTTATACAATTGTGAACGCGTGTATTATTACATACTAGTGGAGAGGAAGAGGTCGACCAGGATCATGAAGTTTCCCACCGCCAGAGATCTCATCCAGTATACTTCCTATATTTCAGTCGACCGGTGCGGTAATTCATATCAGTTAGGTTATATGATTGGCCTGTGTAGGTTGGAAGGGTGGAGCAAGGAGGGGTTGGTGGGATGGATTTGAGATATATATTTTCAAACTACATATGTATTTTGCTCTCAAATTAGGGGTGTCTGTTTTAAAAATTGTTTGGACGGCAATGTTTCTCACAATACGGCGATGTTTCTCACAATTAATGCAATAAACATGATCCAATATAAATGTATTCTGAATTATTTGAAAAAAAATCAAGATATCCAATAATGTGCTATTTTAACAAATCACATACAAAATGTTGAAATCGGCTGTATAGTTTTATTGAATGCATCACTGCCCAGCATTTTTCAGTACACTTAACCTTGTACATATGGGAATAACATGTTAATACCCTGTACCACTATTGTGTGTGTTTCTAATATTTTTAGCCTTTTCTGAATAAAAGTAAAAGTTACCGCAACGAGTAGTAGCAGCAGTTGTACCAGAGACGGGCCATGCATACTAATTGGATTATATGTACTACCTAGAAAAAAGGAGAAAAATATATCAAAATTAATAACGGACACGTATGTGTAAGTTAATGGACTTAATTAAATCAGAGCCAGAGTTTGAAGGATGACTAATCATTCTCCCTATGTGGTCTGAAGGATGAGCCATCATTCTTCTCTGTATGCAGGCATGTGAACATGCTTTCGTTTGTCCCTAACATATAGTCCCTAGTAGGGATCAGCAAATTACTGCCAATTCTTCTTTTCTTTTCTTTTCTTTTTGTGAGAATACGTAGGCCTAGCTAGTATTCTAAAAAAAGAATGCATGTGTCTAATTCTTTCTTCTTGTTTAAAAGAAGAAGAAGAAGCCATAGGTATAGACGAAAACATTATTGAAATAGGACAATATGTGCTGAGTAGACACACCCCACATACATGCAGCAAAGAGGCTGTTAGGAATGTGAGTTACGCCATTGATGTGAGGTTCATAGCCTAACTCCTCATCACCCTTGTTAGCACGAACATATGTTTGTCGCCAAAATCCATTATGGAGGAGGTGCAGACTAAGACGGATATGCTGATCAATTATCACATCGTGTGGTGAGTGAAGCAGAAGGCATTGAAGATGTTGTTTGGAAGTTTCAAAGAGTCTTACAACTATGCCCCGAGGCTGCTGCAGAAGATTGCCATGACGAATCCAGGGACCTAGTGGGCCATGGCGGATGAACCGATCAGGCTGGAGGATGTGTCATGTAGCAGGATTGACCGATACCTCATTAGGTTTTTCTGGTCCTTTGTCCAATGCATTGAAGCTTTCAGACATTGTAAACTGGTTGTATGTGTGGATGCCACATTTCTTAGCGGCAAGTACCATGGTAACCTTATGACAGCGATGGTAGTGGATGCAAACAATCAGATCATTCCTCTCGCGTATGCAATGGTTGAGAGTGAGAACAATGAAAGTTGGCTGTGGTTCCTCACCTTGGTGAGGACACGTGTTGTTGGCAATAGGGAACATGTTTGCATCATCTCAGACCGCAACAAGGGCCTCTTGCATGCGTTGGACATGCTGCATGATAGCACAAACTACTCCATTGCATGGCCTGATGTGGAGAGAAGGTGATGCATGCGACACTTAGGTGCAAACCTGTACTCAAGGTACCGCAACAAGGGTCCTGTAAAGAGGTTCAAAGGGTTGTGTCTTTAGAACCAGCAGGCGAAGTTCAACGAGATATGGTGAGAGTTAAATGAGACCACTCACAAGATGACGATAGAGCAGGAAGCATAGGAGGACCATCCGCGGACACAAATGGTGGGGGGGGGGGGGGGGCTAAACCATCATTAGCCGTTCACGTGCTACGTTTAGCCAATGGATAGCGGGAAAGCCGGCGGGGCGTTGGGCCTTAATCCATGACACTCACGGTGCCAGGTTAGAACATAGCGTTTCAATGATTGTATTTTACTCTTGGTTATGCATATATCACATCTAAAATTGTTGTCTCCCATATTAGGTATATGATCATGACAACGAACATAGCAGAGGCGTTCAACAATGTCCTAAAGGGTGTACGCGGCCTCCCGTTGTGTGCCATCATTGAGCTCATATTCTATAGAATGGATGACTACTTTCAAGACCGTGGTATAGCTACAATTGAGTGCAGCATGCGGTTTGCACCTAAGGTGGAGGAAATCATATCCAGAAGGAGGAATAAGACACAATTTCATCGGACTAGGATCTACGACCAGGTCAACAATGAATTCGAGGTCATGTGTCGCAGCCGGTACACTTCAGGGTATAGTGCAGGGGACATCGTGCAACAATATCAAATTGGTCCTCACGAGGTGAAGTGCACATGCAATAAGCCAAAACTGCACCATATCTCGTGCTCCCATGTCTTCGCCACTTGCAGGGACATGGACGACAATGACAGATCACAATACATATCACCCTACTTCACGATCGATGCATTGAGGAGAATATGGCTTCCAAAGATGCGTTCCTTCAACATTGGAAGCAGCTACAAAGCAATCGAGGGACCTAAGTGGGTACCTTATCCCAGAGCACGACGCACGGATCTTGGGAGGCCTAGAGCCACGAGGTTACAAGGTGACATGGATGCAGCAGATGCTGTTGATGGCCTACGTAAGTGCAAAATATGCAAACAATCTGGCCATGACAGGAGGACTTGTCCGTCCCGGCGTTAAACTATCAGGCTGTGATCGAACTGGAATGTATTAGATTTGTTGCAATTTAGTTTGTTTTATAAAGTTAATCACAGACATGGTTTGTATTGTAATTTGTTAGGCACCTATTAGTTGTTTTTTTTATTGAACCATGTGGCTTGAAATCATTGGCATGGCTCACATTCATCTTCCCGAGCTTCTTCAGCTATGGTATGATGAGAACCACAAGGGAAGGATGATTTTCGCAGGGCAACAAGTACAATGATAATACGTGATTTTCAATTACCCTGATAACTTGGTACTTACTCAATAAATGTATTTGATACCTTTGCAGTTGGTCTCGTTGCGTTCCAGGAGTGTGCGCAAGATTAAGGAGTTAGATCCTCGATTCCATGAGCCACTTGCACAGGCAGGGCTACTACCATTCGCTCTCATGATGGTCGGAGCTCCCATGGAGGGCGGTGGCAGGACTCCCCTCCCGCCGATCGAGGTGTCACTGCTCACAGGCCTCGTCGACCGCTGGCATCCTGAGACGGACACGTTCCACTTTCCTTGTGGAGAGATGACCGTAACTTTGCGGGATGTGACCATGTTGACCGGGCTGCCGATCAGGGGCACCCCGTTAGTACTTTCACGACTAGCAAAGGAGCAGTGGAAGAGTTATATTCATGCCAGGTAATTGTTTGTTACGTAATGCACTTCATATGTTCTAGTGTTATGGATGCTTCATTGAGTCTCTGCATCTTGTAGGTTTGGTGTGCAATATGACATGAAGGATGTTGGGCTCTCCATGTTATGGATTCATGGGCTACCACAGTTTGGTCCTTGCCCACTGAATGCGGATGAGGCTACAATTATGCACCATTACGAGGTGTACTTGTACATCTTGCTGGGAGACATCATGTTCTGCAACACGACAGACGATTATGTACTTCCTCATATTGTGTGGTTAGCGGGTCAGGTCGCATTACGTCCCTACGAGTCGACATCTTACAGTTAGAGATCTGCTGTGTTGGTTGCTACGTACAAAGGATTGTGTGCCGTAACCCAGCGGTCAAAGAAGATGAGCTCTTTTTCTGGCTGCCTACACCTTTTACAGCTCTGGAGCTGGGAGTACCTCCCGGTTTGTCGACCGTGGGTGAGCAAGACTTACTATCCAGTCCCCATCTCCAATAGCGTTGCTGATGATATGAGGCCTACGATGGGGTATCGGTGGATTCATGCCAGGCTGAGATGCACTCACCAGCAAGACCATGGTAACTACTTCCGAGTGATCAGTGACCTGGACGTCCTTAGCACCGATCTCATGCAATGGGATCCATGGCGTATGGAATGAGTGGCCGAAATTGCGACCGGAGGCCTCATCTCATCGTCTTGTTTTTATGACTCGGACTTATGGATGACCAGATGCTTCTTGTTGTACATGAACAATGTGGAAGTGTATTCTCCTGAGCGTGTACAGAGGCAGTTCGATCACCGACAGTTGGTGCCAGTACCTCCCTCACGAGACGCTGGTCGGGCGCACGAGTAAGTGTGTTATTGTACGTACCATTATTACATTATGTGATCCATGTTACGAAATTATAACTGTTTTTGTCACGTACAGGAGGAGTGCACAGGGGAACGCAGGCACGCATGGTAGGTCTGAGATTAATGTGGAGCACATAAACAGGTGGACGGAGTCAGGCGCAATGGATGTCATCGTTCCTGCAGGATAGTACGACGATGACACGTACTGGGAGTACCTTTTGTGGTTCCGTTTCAGCACGCGTGCCACCTTACTCAGCGGAATCGTACCGCCAGCCCCTAGACCCTTCCCCGAGGATCGTGCCTGTCTTCTTCATGTGGTGGTAAGTGATGCTGTACTTCGAACGATTTTCATTAGTTATACATCCGTATTACTAACATGACCCTCAACAAATATAGACTGAAGTGGGGTACAAAATGCATACACAGGTGGAGGAAGCATGTGGGGAAGCAAGTGGGTCATCAACGCGGAGGGATCAGAACCCTCTTCGGGGCTACATGAGGATGAGAGGGTCTCGCTTGTTGTCCGCGTTACGTTGTCTAGGTGGTTGTGCCCCGCGTTCGAGGGGGTACGACGTACCAACCACGGACCAGTCCCATGCCTCCCACAGCAGGCGCTCGTCAAGTGCCCATGAGGCACAATCACAGGAGGCACCTTCGTCTACAGCCCATCATGTGCCACGTTCTTGTGCTGAAGCTTAGGAGTTCATGGAGGCTCCTGCTCCCGAGTAGTGTACACTGGGTTCCTAGCCCCCTCAGTGGACACAACCTCCTCAGACTACGCAGACACCTCCACTAGTAGTATCAACTCATCACGAGGACGTCATTGACTGCACGCAGCAGACGCCAACCTGGAGCGGCACACAAGATTTTGACTGGGCTACTGCATTGCAGGCGGGCAGCTTCACCGAGCTACTAAGCGGCCAGTACCCCCAATATCTCGATGCACCTAGGGGTTTACAGTGGTACCAGCATGATGAGACTTCGGCATTTCGGACTCCATCGGAGCATGTACTACCGGCAACCACACTTCCGTATGAGGATCCTACATCGTGGTACATGCAGGGCCCAGTTAGCGGTTCTGGATACACGTTCGGTGGAGGTGCAACACCACACGGTGATGATGATGACGAGCAAGGGCACACGTGGCAGGGGCCAACGCAGGCCGCTAGGATGAGGGCCACACACCTGCCAGGCGCTTACACTCCTGGGGATTGCGTGCAGCGTCGTCGTTGTTAATGAGCCAGTGCAGTTGTTCGGTGCACTTGCACTTGTTACTGACACATGTGTTATTCACTATATTGTGTACTCATCTGTACTATATCTTTTGCACTGCAGTGTTAAAGTAATTACATTTAATGTACATAATCTTTATCAAATAATTAGGACACATAACTTATTTATGAGTTACTTATTAAGCATTTGTATATATTAATTACGATATTTAATACATGTTTAATGTTTATTAAATAATCAGGGATTCGTGCTTTCGTGCAGAGCAAGAACGTTGCAGTCAAAGATCAATACATATATGGTGGGATATTCTAGTACAGGCTATCCATGGATACCTATAATGATCGATATAGCATTAAATAACTCCTTGCAGGTTGTGCATGGAGGAAGGATGATCCCTTCAATGAGAGCAACCTAATCTAAGCTGTGTCCAAATTGCATGCAAGACCGCACTATTCTGCGTTGACCGTTCCGCTCCTACATGTAATAACCGACGACCTTAGGGCCCTCTTGCATGAGCGTCGCCAAATATACCTCAGGGTGTGCAAACTAGCCGACCATCCTCCTGTGCTAGGTTTCTATATGAGGCAAAGAAGGATGGCGATGTTACCCGACCAGTATGCATCTCACATATAGGTTCATCATTTTCTATTTGGTCACCCTACTTATTTTATTGTTATTGATTCGAATGCTCCTCTTCTGCGTTAGGTGTTCCCAGAAGGCGTAGAGTTGATCAACAAAGAAATCCCACACTTCTTGGCGATGCATATGCTCTTCGGCGGGGGTGTGATACCTGGTTTGTGTAGAAGATGATGAAGATCAGCGAACCTAAGGGGTACAAGAGCGCCCTCTACTATTCTACCTGAAAATGACGAGGCCGATGCGGACGATGATTTCATGCCACCAATGCCTCGACGTTCCACTAGCCATACAGGAGAAGGTTCAACGAACACTACAAGAGGACGTTCACACACCACATCGACATGGTGTCCAACCAACAACAAAATAGGATGTGCTCCTACCGTGATACCTCAAGATGATGACGATGATGATTTCATGCCATCTCGCTCCCTCCCTTCGAGGCCTTCATCTCCGAAGGACCGTGATGACCATGAAAATGATGTTGGATTTCCTTGTACCCGTCCTCACAACTTCCAACCACCACCTCGGAGACGGCAGCCATCTTACCCTGATAGCCTTGACTGGCACAACTGGCATTTTTTTGCTAATTTACATCGTCACTTTCCACCACCATCTTGAGATGCTCAATGATACAAGGGTTAATGTTGTGCATGTTCATACATACCTAAGTGTTAAGGCTGCCCACCGCCTTAGAGACTACATGCTTTCTTTCTCACGCAATTTGAAATGTACAGTTAAATTAGCAAATAATTTCAAATTTTGTTGAAATTTGACAATTACATGAAATGACAACACACCGGTAAATAATTTTAAATTTTGTTGAAATTTGCCAATTACATGAAGTGCCAACTCACGGGCATAAAATGAAAGTTAAATTAGCAAATAATTTCAAATTTAGTTGAAAGTTGCCAATTACATGAAATAACAACATGCCGGCATCAGATGACAGAAGCAAATCACAGCCGGCCACGACCATATTTGGCAATTACATAAAATAACAACACGCGCAAAAAAAAATTGTCAGGAAACAGGCATTTTCGGCACACCGTGTGCCAAATACACACTATTACCCGTATTCGGCACACGATGTGCTGAATACAGGTGATTTTTGGCACACCATATGCCAGATACGGCCAACAGTGCCATATTCGGCACACCGTGTGCCGAAAATTTCTTGTTCGGTACACCGTGTACCGAAAATAGATTTTCGGTATATCGTGTGCCGAATACGGATACTAGATTTGTGAATACAACTACATATTATCTATTTTGATAAATACGCTCACATATGTTATCTAATTTTGTATTTTTGCCAAAAAAAAAAAAGCCGAACTGCCTGTGGAAGATCATGTGTCCATACCTGATAGTTTTTTCTGATATCATTTTGCCCCCTGATGATGTGTTTATTCTTTGGCTGAGGATGGCAATGAAAGGCTCGACCATGGAGGGCAGCAAACTCTTGCCCATCCTCCTGGCGACCAACAAGATTGAGGAGCGGAACTCACAACTTTGCTACATTTTTATGCATCTCTCTCTAAATTTGGTTTGCTTGCCAATCTGTAGCAATTTGTTTATGAATATATATGGATTTGTTCTATCTGAGTTTGTACAAATTTGCTTGTCAAGTAAAATGAATTTTCTCTTTGGATTCGTATATATTTGCTTGTTTTTTGAAACAAATTTTCTCTTTGAGTTTGTACAACTTTGCTTGTAAATCAAATCAAATTTGCTCTTTTATCATATAAATTTGCTTGTGAGTTGAAATTTTTTTTGCTCTCGCAGTTCGTATGATATTGCTTGTAAATTGAAATAAATTTGCCATCTAAAATCCTATAGATTTTGCTTATGAATTAGGACAATTTTTCTCTGAGTTAATATGGATTTGCTTGTAAACTAATGCAAATTTGCTCTCTCTGTTACTAGAAATTTGCTTGTAGATTAAAAAAAAGTGGAGACTCGTACCGCAGTCAACAAGTGAACCTTAGGTGATGGCAGTGGATTTCGTTGACATCTTATCAGTCACAATATTCTTACACTACTTTAGTACTATACATTATCCTAATCAGTGAAATGGATCTCACTTTAGCCTAAAAGTAACGTCTGTACATATTTTGCTGTTGACGCATGACATTGGATACTAATTTGAATAGCTGATGGTAATTGGTGTAGCATGGGTTCTGTACATCGTGTTAGATGTGAAAATTGGCCCAGTTGCGGTTGCCATTGTTTTCTTTGGAAACACTACTGTTATTATTGGTATGTGGCCTGCACATTTGATCTGGACATACTACTGTGTGCTCAAGTATGGTAACTTCTTTTGCATTGGCAAATTTGCATAAATTATTGCAGAAGATGAATATTCTGATAAAACCAAATGTGAAAATAGGGGAGTATGAATTAAAAATTTCTGGTATGCATGATGATGTCATTTCTAAGGGTTTTTTTTATTGTTGAAGATCCTTATCGGAATATTGTTGCCATTACAACTGCTCCTATTGCCAGTACTTCCTATTGTTGCGAGCCTTCTGGGTGGTACAGGCTATGGAGTTTTTGTTCCCCTTATGGTAATGTTTGAGGTTGTTGGCGATGGTGTCACAAACAAGATAACCCATTGTTTTATGATATGTATGTGCTGTTGAAGTTCAGATAGGATTGTCCGGTAAAGGCCAAATATTTTTTTTTTGGGCTACATTATGATGTGTTGGTACGGAGGTTCATATTATTCCCAATTTTGTAAGAAATATCCTTGATATTGAGAAATGGATGACTGTATTTGACTGTATTGTAGATGGAAACAATTTATGTTCATCACGCCCACGGCAAAGCGCGGAGCGCCTGCTAGTTACAACATGTACTTGCATATATGTCCAGATAACATCTGTATTGGCAGATGTACAAAGAAAAAGTTTGTGATTATTTAAAAAAAATTAGCAACCGGCAATTAACTGATGCATATGCTTTGGCAATAGACGACTGAACTAACTCATAGGTATATAATTTAGAACATAAGGCATACAATTTCACTACAAGGAAGTAGTGTTCTCAAATCATATAGCTTCATTGTTCTGTGAACTTTATTCTTTGTTTCCTTAAATTTTACTAGCGCAATCAATATGATTTATTTGGTCATCCTAGTAGTATGCTGAAATATCTACTTGATGCATTTAAGCATTTATGCTAATGTCAATGTTGCAAGAAATTTGAATAGATGTAATTTTTATGTAGGAATGGCTCGTACAAAATCTAGTCACCACCCACGGACGTGCTCCCTGATACAAGGCCCCTCCTCTGACTAGGATCCAATCGCGGTTGATGCTCAGGAGGAAAGCCCAAGTGCATACCTCAACCTTAATCAACCTGACGATGATGCTCCAAAGGTTCCGACCACTGATGCTGCTCCGGAGGGTCTGACCACTGATGCTGCTCTGGAGGGTCCGACCACTGATTCTGCGTCGGATGGTTAGTCGTCCGAAGGATCGAGGCGTGGCCGAGGTCCCAACAAGATGCCTGAAGGCCGGTTTGTCATCACGGAGGTCGATTCAGCCGGGGAGCCCATAAAACCTTGACACGTACTCTGGCCGTTCAAGACAGCATGCGGGTGTCTCGTAAGGGACCACGTCGCAATCACTTATAGAACTTGGAAAGGCAAACAAGGTGACAAGTGGGCGGTTCCTGATACTATCAAGGATTTCATGTGGGGCAAGTTGACGCAAAAGTTCGAGTACCCTGAAGGATGCAACATGGCCATAGCGAAGCATCAGGCCCTAGTCATAATGGGCAGAATTTTTAAGAATTTTAAGGGTAAATTGTACAGAGATTATCATTTGAAGGGTCCAACGCCGGACTGGGATGATTATCCGATAGTGAAAGATTTTTAGAATGATTTCGTGGAGTACAGGGATTCGGAGGAAGCAAAAAAGATAAGTGAAGCAAACAAGACTAACTCCCAGAAGAACATATACCCTCACAGAACAGCTCACGCGGGTACGTTAGGAAACTTGATCAGTGGGAAAAGATGGAAGAAGATGTAACTAAAAACGATGTCACACCTATGATGATTGAGTTGATTCCACGAGTGAAGAACTACCTGTATGGGAGAGGGGTGACTCTTGCGCCTAATGGAACCTTATGCTTCAAAAGCGAACGAGAACTAGAAGTCATGCAGAAGATTAGAGATGCCGACACCCAGTGTTCCCAGGGCTCTTTCCAGGCAGACAGGGAGAACGACGAGCTAACATTGGCACTGGGAAACAAGGAGCACACTGGTCGCACATGCGGTAAGGGTTTGAGGCCTTGGAAGGTCGGATTCGAACAAAACGCTGACACTTACAAGAAATGAAGAATAGAAAATATTTCAGAATTGATGGCCATGCTAAAAGAAGAACTTGCAGAGGAGAGACAGATGACAGACGCGAAGATAGAAGCAGCTATGCAGCAAGCCAGGCAACAAGCAAGTCATGAGCTGTTAGCCGTCATAGATAATACTTTGGTGCTGAGCTTTGGTGGTCCCCGGAGCAGTTGCGTGTCCATGGGGCTTCCAGGAGAAGCCTCAATCCATCACCCCATGGACGACATCGCAGAAAGCACACCATGCAAGCTTGTCGTGCCAGTCTTGGGTGTTCCCACCACGGTCGCTAGGGGTCTGGCTGAGTAATGGGTGGAAGGTACCCTCTTCAACGGTAGTCCGATACTACAGGGATACGCCAGGGAACATGTGGGCACTGTAACACATAAGTACCATAAAAGCAAGCTGGATTACCCTGGAGAGGCGGGGGAAACGAGGCTCTTGAAAAACGTAGGCCATTACGTCCTATGGAGCAAGCGTGATATTTTGTTTGGCAAAGACACAGACAAGTCTGGGTCTAGTTTGGAGTCGTCGGATGCATCTAGAGGATCTATGCCTCCTCCGCCTTCGTCTCCATAGCCACTCAGAGGATCTATGCCTCCTCCGCCTTTACCTCCACAGCCACCCAGAAGATCTCCACCTCCACCACCGCCTCCACAACCACCAAGAAAATCTCCAACCCCTTCACTGCCACCGCCTTTCCCGCTGCAGAAGCCGGTAGCACCTGCACAAGCTCAGAAGTCGATGTCATCTCAGAAATCAACTTCATCACAGCAGCGAGCAGTAGCTAAGAAGCGGCAGTCAGGATCTAAGAAGCCAACATCTCTTCTGCCTTATGATTTAACTGAGGAGGAAACCAGAAGGAAAGTGAGCACCTATGTCACTGCACACTTCAAATGTACTGAGCCAAACAAGATTCCTTTCAATCCAGTAGTGGTCGCCAAGTTTCTTCGATCTTTGACAAGACCTGTGCCTCCACCACAAAAATCTAACTATGCGCTCATCATGGGCAAAAATAGTTGAGGAAGGCGTCGATTGAGAAGGTACAAGAACAAAGAGCGCTACAACGACAGGAAGAATTAGAAAGAAACTTTCTAATGTCGTTTGGATTGACAAAAGAAGCACTTTATGACGAGTCCAAGGTTGAAAAGGCAAAAACTATATGGCAATTTAAGCTTGGCGAACCACAGATCGAGTCCCTCTCAGAGCTAACAACCCAAATGCGGAGATTCCATACTTGGTACATGGAACAATCGAAGGCCGGTAGACAAATGTTCGTGTTACAATATAGACGTTGTGATTTCCTTCATGGGGACGGCAAAGTCTGGATTCATTTCGACGAAATGTATCAAATGTACCACCAAGACACCCTCAGCGTTCAACTCATAAGTTTGTGGACTTTGTAAGTGTCTTACATGTATATTTCACAGTATATATTCTTGTGTCATTAGACCGAATGTCTTAACTTCTTATGTATGTAGAATGGAGATACATACATGCGGTCAAAAGGGAATCACCGAAGTAGGATTCCTTGACCCAATGAAGATAAACCAGACGATGGTCGCCACCAAGCCACAGGAAACCGAGGATTATGCACTTGATTATATTCAAACGTACCAATTAAAGCGATACATACTTACCTTACAACTTTGGGTATGTGTTTTCCTCCATGTTTGTACTACTCTTTTTGAGCATCACGACGTTAGGACTTATGACTAATTACCTACGGTGACATATGTGTAGATTTCACTGGGCCCTCTTTGTCATCCAGACTGACTACAGCACTATCATTGTCCTCAACGGGAAAAGAAATCCAGTAGCCGAATACCAACCTGTCATAGACTTGCTACAATGGTAAACTAATTATTTCATTAACGCTTTAGTAAACTTAGAATTGATTGAATCTAAGTCTAGTTATGGTCAATAATCACACTCGTACAGGGTGTACATGCGCTATGTGAAGAGGAAAGGACATCACTTTTCATTCCAGAAGGAATGGAAAATCGTAACAGACTTTCCTTGTAGGCTTCAGACCCTGGGCAACAATTTATGTGGCTACTATGTATGTGACTTCATGCATGGATGGACCAAAAGCAATTATAGTGACATTCTCAAAGCTGAGGTAAGTGGTATAGATATTGACGATTAATTTTCAGTCCTACTAGTGTTCAAATATATTGATTTCTTCAATTCTGGTAACTGCAGGACCTCGAGCTGGAAACAGGCATCCTCACACCGCTGACAATCAATGCAATTCAAGAACAACTCTGCGGATTCATCAATGACCAAGTCATTCAAGAATCCGGGTGGTACCATGTTTCCAAATGGTGTATTTCGACCAAAGCCGTCCCTTCACAAGACCCATGGAGTTCATTACCTAATTCTTCAAATGGCAAAAAACGTAGTTTAGGGTCCTCGGTCAACAAGAAAAATTGAATGGCATCGTTTCTTACCCTTTTGTTGTATACTTCTGTTAATTATGAGCTTTTGTTGCAAACTATTATTAGTTATGATATGTAGTCAATGACATGTGAAATAACATGATTACATATGCATGAATGAGATGAGATGAGAATGAATTATGTATGTGTGTGATACATTATGCGCTGAGATGATTATATGTGCATGTGCTTTATGTGATATTTTTGTGCTGGTACTAAAAGCTGGCACTGATATTCTCTGTATCAGTGCCAATTTTTATTTGTTAGTCGGCACTGATACTTATTATCAGTGTCAGGTTAAAAACCGGCACTGATAGTCTATGACTATCTGTGCTGAGTAATTAGTGCCGGTTCAAAAACCACTACTGATGGCGCTTTTGAGCCGGCACTGATGACCATTTCTGTTGTAGTGATTCTTGGGACAATAAATATTGGGCACCACCATTATAATTGAACATGACAACATAACAAAAGGTTCGTAGGGGGCAACAACAGTTCTGTCGAGACCCAGAGTGGCCGATGTTATAATTGTGGGGAGGAGCGCCCATAGTCATGCCTTGGAGATGTATGTTTTGGTTGAACCTTGTTAACAAACATCGTACCTCCGGTGTTGTCATTGATTTGTGTTTGCCTTTGCGATCTTGGTTGTGCTTCCACATACTCTAATAAGTGGTACCAAAGCCATGGAGAAAGATCACGTAGTAGCACGATGAGATGTTTCACACCGCGCAAAGCTCGCACAGTCCATGGGCCACACATGGCGCAGGGTGGAGCCAGTACTACAGAATAGTACATCATTGTTGGCTCTAAACCCCCATTCACTCCCGGTTTTGGAGCCGGCAGTGGGTAACAGGCAGTGATAGCCGGGGACTATCACTGCCG
Organism: Phragmites australis; assembly: GCF_958298935.1. Classification (NCBI taxonomy): domain Eukaryota; kingdom Viridiplantae; phylum Streptophyta; class Magnoliopsida; order Poales; family Poaceae; genus Phragmites; species Phragmites australis. The sequence continues at coordinate 6,816,241 of NC_084929.1, forward strand.
GCCCCGTGGACCGGCAGTGAAAGGGGTTATCACTACCAGTTGAAGGATTCGACCAGTAGTGATTCCCTAGTTATCACCGTCGGCTGGTGGTTTCAGCCGGTAGTGATTCCCAAGACATCACTGCCGGCTGAAAGTTTCAGTCGGCAGTGTTGTGCCTCCCCCCTTCTACTCTGGCCCTGTCCTCCCTCTCTCTGCTCGATCTCTTCATCTCTCTCCAACTCAATACATGCATACAATGAGACATATGTAATGTAAATCAATAATAAAGGCACCTTCATTAATACATAGTAATTCATGTCACATATATATACATAATAGTTCTCAAAGGTAACCCCCGAAAAGTCGGTCAAGTTGAGCCAGTCCAGTATCCCTCTACCTCTCTCATGATGAGGACAACTGATGGTGTGTGTACGTGCGGGGACACGAGGGTGGGGGGGGGGGGCGATGGTGGTGGAGCGGATGACCCGACCACGCCTGATCGACCACAACGTCGCCAAAACTCTAGGCTTGTCGGCGTGGCAAAGGCATCGAAGTCCAACTCCTGAACGCTAGTACGGTTTGAGCATTCGGCTTCCTCCGCAGCGCACTGATGGGCCACCCTCTCGACCTCCTCCTCCTGGGCACACTTACGGGATGTTACTTCTTGCTCCTCCACAGCGCACAACTGACGGGCTAGCCTCTCATCCTCCTCTTAGGCGCACTGACGGGTCACTGCTTCTTGCTCCTCCTTCGCATCATCGTTAGAAAGCCATTCTGTCGAAGAGTCGTCCTACGGTACCAACTTCGAAATACACCTTCATTAATATATAGTAATTCACGTCCTATATTAATACATAGTAATTAATGTCCTTCATTAAAATGGTGTCATTTGGTAATATATAAGATGTTTAATCCTCTGGTAGACTTCCTCCTTGTCGCATACTCTGTACTAGAAGATACGACATAATATGAAGGTTTGTCACTGGTCGACGTCACGATTGGTTGATGAAACTCGCTGTTTGGATTGATAACATGTTCCATGAAGAACCCGGTGATCTGTTCTTGAAGGGCATTTATTTCTATAGGTTGTAACTCTTTTGTGCATAGTTTGGAGTGCTGTGTTTGAAGAATCAAAAGAATTAGTCCTTGAACATGTTTAGAAATTGAAAAGAATGCATCAATATGTTATTTCATACCTCAAGATCATCGAACCTGACAGAACATAAAATGCACAGAGATTCTTGCCAGGTGGCTGTCTCATACACTTTAAGAGGAAATGATTCATTAGTGGAACGAATTGAACCTTTTATTCAAAAGGTAATGCAAGACATGAAAATTCCATGCGTACCGAAAAGTCAATTTTTACATTATACTCCTTCCTGAATGGAAAGTGAATAAGACTCTTTTTACGGTATCTTGTGTACACCCTGTATGTGAATATGAATACCAATTAAACTTAGATGCAATCGTCGAGATGATGAAATGATCGAGCTTACTTGTTTAGCATGTCGACGAGGTTTTGGTAAGTCGTCTGAGCTCTCTTTTGTGAGTCCAAGACAACGATCTTGCTCAAGTCTGGGTGGATGACAAGGAGGATCCAATGAAAGCTGCATGAATATTATGTTACCATAGTAAATTAGTACTAGAATCAAGTTGCCTATAAAGCAGAACGCCCTAGCGCGCAAGCACGTACTCATAGATGTAGGGTAAGAGTATGATTTCTTGTATAGGTGGTGAAGCAGACACTTCAATATGTAGTTTTCGGTGAAGTCTGGACTCTCCCTTACAAGTGTCTGGTTCACAAGCCCAGGATCGATGAATCCTACTTTACGATCAAATTGTTGTCTGCATGCGTGGTTCTCCATTCTATGAAATAGAGAAGTTAGCCATACAATTTCAAGGTACAAGATCATATAACATGATTTATATGCATACGTCACTTACAGAGTCCATGCTCTGACTATAGCTACATCGAGGGCATCTTCCTTGTACAGTTCATACAAGTCCTTGAAATACACCAAGAAGGAGCCGTCCCCATTGAGAAAATATTCATCTGTGTATCTTACGGGGAACGCTTGCAAATCCTGTCTGGATTGCTCCAAGTACCACTGATGTAATCGGTGCATTTGAGTTGTAAGGTTTCTTTCTATATCTGGTTTGACCAAAGGTTTGGTCAACTCAAACGGCCATGTAACATCCAACTTTGCAATATCCGCTCCCACAGTAAGCCGGGCTAGTTCGTCTACTGATAGTCCAGAAGTAGTCCAGAAGCCCCCAATGCTTAGAGAATCCTGAACAATTGGAGCTGATCTACTCTTGGCCTGATTCTTACTGATACGTTCGTAGTCACTCGACGGCTTACTTGAAGCCGCCCCTGTCTGTTTAGATTTGGCCATATTCATGAAAAATTGCATGGTATCTTCAGGCACAACAGGCTTCGGTGGAGGTGGTGGAGGATGGAAATGAGTCATGACAATGGCGTCCTCAATCCTTTTGGTTTCCTCAACACTGAGTGAATAGATATCCTTGGGTTCTGCCAACCTCTTAGATGCCACTGACTTCTTAGACGATGTCGTCTGCTTGGATGTTGCAGAACCTGATCTTGTTTTTCGAGCTGATGGCTGGCTTATTGATGGTGCTGGCTTCTTAAACAATGGACTTCTTCGAGGTGATGGCTGAGGAGGTGGACTTCTTTTGAGAGATGGCTGAGGAGAGGGAGATCTTCGAGGCGACAACGGCCCGGGGTGTAGTGGAGAGTAGAGATTCTCGGTAGCTGTCTCTGGTGGAAACACTATGTAGGCCTTCTCCTATGCGATGAAAGTGTGCTCGTTCTCTCCTATAGTGTTCGCCCCCTCCTCTACGGGGTAGTCCACCTCAACATGATGGTTTTGGTAAACTGCCTCATCTACTTCAACCACGACATAGCCCTCTGATATCGGACGTCTGTGCAAATGTTCATGGGAGCCACGGGGATAAGCCATGCCAGAAGCCACCTTGATGGTAATGTTCCTAGCACCAATGTGCAGTTCACACGGTGTCCGTGCTATAATGAGGTCCACATGATAAGTGATGGGGTCAGCTCTGGAACTCCCGTGGATGCATAGCTACTCCGACGAGCACCGGGGCTGGAGCGCACAACATTAGGAGACGCTGCAGGCCATTCTTGATCGCTCACAATGGCGGCCCATTCATGCATGAGGGCTTGTTGTACCACTTGTGCTATCTTTTCGTTTGTATGTTCCCTCTCACGTTGTAGCGCATGTTCAAGCCTTTGCATCATCCTAGCTTGTTCTGCCTCTCGTTCTGCATCTCGCTCTGCTTGGGATATATTTTGACTCTTGTAACTGTCGGCGTCGCTTGAGAATCCATATTTCCAACCCATCACCCCAACGCCTTGTGTGCGACTACCGTGCTCCTTGTTTCCCAAGACCAAGGTGAGCTCCTCCCTATCCCTGTCTGGCTTGGAAGAGCCTTGTGCAGACTGCTCGTGGGCTTCCATAAGTTTTTTTGCAAGAGTTTGTGTCACTTCCTGGTCTTTGGAGATCGTAAAGCATAAGATTCCATCAGACGAGTAAGAAGGATCCCTCCCAAGAAGTAAGCGCGTCGATCGATCGCTCCAGCCCTCTGTCTCAGGCGTGACACCTCTCTCGCGCAGTTGATCTAGCTATTGTTGCCACTGCTGTTCTTTCCTCACGTACCCACAATTTTCGACTTTGTGGGGGTAGAGATTCTTCTTTGAGTTCGCTTTGTTCACCGCACTCAACCTCTGTGCTTCTTCCGACGACAAGTACTCCACAAAGGCTTGCCAATGATCTTCTAGTTGCGGCCACTTGTGGAAATCTGGTGTTGTACCTTTCTGCACATATGTATTGTTCAATGTGCCCTTCCAATTCTTAAATGAAGTGCCCATGATTATTAGCATCTTACACTTAACTACTTTCATATCTGTCCCTTCAGGGAAGTCAAACTTCTCTAATATCTTGGGCCACAAGATGTCGTTGTTGATCGAATCAGGAACTGAGTGCAGATCACCTCGTTCGCCAGTCCACAATCTATAGGTGATGAGCATGTGATCCTTAACAACAATCCCACATACTAACTTGTATGGCTCCAGAAGTCTCTCAGGTGCAGTTGGCTCCCCTGTAGGTGAGACTTCCGTGATCACAAATCGTCTCGTAGGCATCTTCGAGGGACCTCGGACGGGATGCTGCTCCTAGGATTGCTCATTGTTGTGACCCTCCAGAGCATCAAGCTTCTGCACATAAGCGAAAAAAACTATTGAGAACCTATACGATAATATGTAGAACAGATGCAATCATCTACTTATGAATTACCTCATCGCCTCCACAGACGTCTATTTGTTCTAGGTTGAGGTAGTGCCTGGGGCTACCTTTTTCAATGTTTGACGGCGGCACTACATCTCCTTCTGGTAACTAGGCTGGATCGGTAGTTGGTGGTGCCATTCCTTCCTGAAAGTTCTGCATACGATGACGACGAGTGATTGAGTAGTCTACATATAGAGAGCTGAGAAAGGAGGGAGATAGAGATAAAGCTAATGAGGGAGAGAGAGAGGCTATCGAAAGAGTGAGATAACTATGAAGGAGTCGATAGATAGAATGTATACACATACTATATTGTAATTGAGTATGTTAGAACCACATTTAACAAAAAAAGTCACATCTAACGTAGCAAAATAGGCATAAAGGTAGTAACAATTGACACATTAATCTTATAAGTCACATCATCTTACATAGCAAAATAATGATGATTACAGCTAGAACTAGGATTATGACATCTTTATATGTGAAATCACTTCTTCTTATTTTTGAAGTTAGCCAATTTTAGCTCGGCTTGGATGACGTGACTGTTGTATGCCGCAACAACTTTATGTTTGGACTTGTATCCTTTGTAACATGCTCCTTTGAATCCATTAACTTGTACGTGGCATTCCTCCCAACTGGAGAACACTCCACTTTTCCGGTCACAATGGACAATATACCATGTCATAGCAGTCCTAAATTTTAGATAATAGGCATAAATGATATATTGGGCAGTGCTTTTCGTACAAACTCATCATGACAGTGCATTGATCAGTACTAAGATAAGCATAGCATCAGTATCTATACATTAGGGTGTGTAAGAAGAAAAGCAACAAACAAAAACAAAATCAGTCACCAGCATCATATGCAACCACCATCCAACAAAGAGTCTATTATTTGATTGATCCATATCAGATTATGGAGATAATTATATACGACTGCAAGCTCGACTGGGATAGTGAAAAGACGTAGCGGTGCATGTGTAATAACCATCCCAGTTGAGCTTTGTAGTCATATGTATGGTAAATAGTTCTCCAATTTAATCATTTGCAAAAAACGTAAAACAAGTATGAAAACAATGCAATTTTTAATACAACACATAACAGGAGTTGAACTATGCCAGGGCTGAACAACATACCATGTCATAGCAATCCTAAATTTGAGAGAATATGCAAAAATGATATACTATACAAACCACACTAACACAAAAAAAAATATTACTGCGAAGAAAAGATAGTGTTCATGTTACATTACAGCACAGTGGCTCAAGCAAATGGCCTTATTAGGACTTCAGTACTGATTACCTATTCGGAAAGGAAGCAAATGGCCTTATTAGGACTTCAATACTTGAGAAGAATGCTAGCTTTCTCTCCGAACAGGTAATTAGTACTTAAGTCCTAGAAGTAATAAAAAAATATGGCCTCGAGCCATATCATCATTGCCCACTATTTTATTGTATTTCAAAAGAAATGTTTGCTTCTCCGTAGAGAGTGTGGCCTTATTAGGACTTCGATAATTTGCACCAATGTCCTCCACTATCCTATCATATCAATATGCAGAAACTGACACCTCTTGTAAATAACATTTGAGCTTAACTAAAAAGTCAAGCTCCAATTGCTTAAAACACAGAAAACAAATAAATCTTTCCCAAGGAATAATTAGGTTGCATAGCACCAGCAAAGAAATCCAAACAGGATAAAGGCAAGCTTGGTAATCCAAATAGGTGTGCCTAGCACAACTCCAAGTCAGTAGTCCTATATCTACATGCCATTCTCACTGCATTTCAAAACAAATAAAACATACAAAACAATAAACTAGAGAAGAATCTTCACAACTTACTAGAAAAAAGAAACCAATGTAAGCCCATAAGGCCATCAAATTTCTGCAAGGAAGCCACTATAATTTAGTTTTCCTGGTTTAGTCTCCATTCTGTTCAAGTTTGTATAATCAAGCCCTTCTAGCTCACTAGGAACAAAGTGATAGATATCCATCAATTTAGGCAAAATATGAGCAAATGTGATATATAAATGCACCTTATTGCACAATGCGACATGACAGCGACACGATGGCCGGGTATCACAGTGGCATGATGGCCGGCATCACAAAGAGAAGAAGAGAGGGGCATCACACGGCTCGGCCGGAGCACTGGCTACGACAGCTCGGCTGGGAGGGGGATGGCTACTCACCACGGCTTCGGCGGTCGTCGTCGGGGAGGAGGCGGCCAGAGTCGTGGAGGAGCATGGGCCGAGGATGAGCGTGGGCCAGGGAGGAGGTGGTTGGAGTCAGGAGGAGCGCGGGCCAAGGAGGATGATGATGGTGTTGAGGAGGATGGGAATGGCGCTGGGGAGGAGGATGGTGCCGACCCTGGGGAGAAGGACGACGGTGTCGAGGAGGACAGGGACAGCAGGCTCGGGCTGATGGTCCTTCAGCAATGTGGGCTCCTCGGCTTCGGGAGGCATTTCGTTGGAGGGCATGGGAGGGAAGGGGAAAATTTTTCTAAGTATCAGAGGGCACGGGCGTCGAGCCATTTTATCGCGGAGGGCTTTCACTGCCAGCTCAATATGCTCACTGGCAGTGAAAGGAACCTTCACTGCCGGCTCCGGAGGACGACCAGCAGTGAAACTACTTTCACTGTCGGCTCAATAAATCCATCAGCAGTGAAAGTAGTTTCACTGCCGGCCCAATATGTCCACCGGCAGTGAAACCGCTTTCAGTGTTGGTGCCGCGGGGTGCAAAAAATTTGTTTTAGTTTCACACACGCATGCAGAGAAATTGAAGCTTCCATAACAAAAGTGAAGTATAATTTAAAAATATAATTGTAGCTTCCTATATATCTTAATTTCATTGATAAATATTTTAAATCATTAAAAATTGCTAATTCATTATTAAAAATAAAAAATCAATATGCTCAATAATAAAGACATCTTCCACCGTCACCACTACAAATTGAAGCTTCCATAACAAAAGTAAGGTATAATTGCATCTAAAACAAATTCATACATAGTAATTAATACAATTTAGCTACTTTGTCTTAACGATTCTCCCTTCATGTGATCATCGCGTACATAGGGAAGTTCGTAGGTGTCTTCCATGGGACCTAGGTCGACATCCTCTCTAAAAGGAGGTAGCGCATCGAATTGATTGTAGTCTTCCTCGTCAATAACATTCTCCACTGCGACAATCCTTATTTTTCCTTGAAGAACCATGTGGTGCTCCTCCTTGTTAGCCGGGTGCTTTATATAGAAGACTAGCATAACATCATTCGCAAGTACGAATGGTTCTTCCTTGTATCCAACGAGTTTTTAGTCCACTGTAGTCATACCATACTTATCGATCTTCACACCACCTAGGAGTTTGACTCATTATCACTGGAAAAGAGGAACCTTTAACACTCCATAGTCGAGATCCCAGATCTCCTCTATGAATCCGTAGTAGGTCTCCCTATTTCCATTGCAGTCCTAGGCATCTATACGGACACCGGTATTTTGGTTGGAGCTCTTATTATCCCGAGCTCTCGTATAAAATGTATAGCCATTTATGTCATATCCTTGGAATATGAAGATTGTAGTTGACGGTCCATGAGCCAACATATTCAACTGAGCACACTCTATCTACTTATCTATCACCTATCTACGTAACCAAGCACCAAAATGATCTCGATGCTCTCATGTGATCCAAACATCGGACTTCCCTGGGTTTCTGGTGCGTAGCATCTTCTGGTGTTCTTCGACATACGGGTCCACTATAATTGATTGTTGCAGAACTGCGAAATGTGCTTGTGTGAATGAAACGAGGTCGTTAGTGCAGAATGAGTTTGCACCTGTAGCCTCCCCTCATAGTGAGATACATGCACACCAATCAATTTGAGATTCATGTAGTCAACGCATAAATCAATGACCTCCTCGGTTCCCCAGCCCTCGGCCATACAGCCTTCTGGCCGGTTTTGGTTATGAACATATTTCTTAAGAACTCCCATGAACCTCTCGAAAGGGTACATCTAATGCAGAAACACGGGGCTAAGAATCCGTATCTCTTTCACAATGTGAACAATGAGATGCACCATGATATCAAAAAATGATGGAGGGAATAACGCCTCAAGCTAGAATAGAGTTTCGAACACGTCTTCCTACAACTTATCTAGCTTGGTTGGATCGATGGCCTTCTGTGATATCGCGTTGAAGAATGAACACAACTTTATAATTGGGTTTCAGACCTTCGGCGGCAGAATACCTCTAATTGCAATTGGAAGCATCTGTGTCATCATCACATGACAATCATGAGTCTTCATGCCAGTTAATTTCAAGTCTTTCATATTTACTAGTCTCTTATGTTGGTGGAGTAACCGGATGGAACTTTGATTCTATGCAAGCACTTGCACATTGCAATTTTCTTTGCCTTGCTCAGATTGTAGCTAGCGAGGCCAAGATATTTGTCGTCTTCTTCCATCTCTTCGGGATGTAGATCATGTTTGAGCTTCAAACATTTTAGGTCCTTTTGTGCTTGGAGTGTATCCTTTGTTTTACCAGGTATGTCTAGTAACGTACCAATCAAGCTATCACACATGTTCTTCTCAATGTGCATGACATCGATTGCATGTTGAACCACCAAATTCGGCCAATATGCTAAGTCATAAAAGATATATCTCTTTTTGAACATAGGAGCTCTAAGATTAGATTTCGGAACTGGTGTACTCCCGCGTCCCTTTCCAAGGATAAACCTAAGTCCCTTTACCATCTCGTATACCTGTCTCCCAGTGCAATGCTTAGGAGGTGATCTTGTTACTGCGGTACAGGTGATCCTTGCGAAGAAATTTACGATGACCTAGGTACACCATTTTTCGGCTATTCTTCAGCCACAAGCTCTCTGTTTCATCCAAGCAATGCACACATGTATAGTAGCCTTTGACAGTCTGGCCCGATAGGTTTGCAAGGGCTAGCCAATCTTAGATTGTTACGAACAACATTGCGCGTAGGGTGAAGTTATCTTGTTTGTATGCATCCCATACATGTACACCATCGTTCCACAATATTACAAGACCTTCTATTAATGGTTTCAGGTAGACATTGATATCATTGTTAGGTTGCCTCGGCCCTAGTATCAGCACCAGCATCATAATGTACTTCCGCTTCATACACAACCAAGGAGGAAGATTGTAGATACATAGAGTCATAGGCAAGTGCTATGACTACTACTCATATTGCCGAATGGATTCATCCCATCCGTACTCAACCCAAATTATATGTTCTTCATATCTTCTGCAAAGGGCTTCTTATGTTTCCTATCGATGTTTATCCACTACGTAGAATCAGCGGGGTGTCTCAGCATTCCATCATCCTTGCGCTCATCGGTGTGCCATCGCATCAGTTCGGTGTGCCTTTTATTCGCGAATAAATGCTCCAAACGGGAGATTATAGGAAAATACTAAATCATCTTCACAAGATGCCTTTTCTTCTTTCCTTCACCATCTATATCATCACCGTCACACTTGTACCATGCTGCACCACAGACGAGACACGCTTACAAGTCTGCATGCTCTCCATGATACAACATGCAATCGTTTGGATATGCATGTATTTTTTGTACTTTCAACCCTAATGGGCACACAACCTGTGTTGGGATCGAAGTCCCAGACAAGATGGGCCTTCGGGGGTGAAACTAGCGAAGGCTCCTTACGGTGACGTGTACTGGAAGTAGAACAGTCTCGGTTACCCTTCATGTTTACACTGTGGCTCTATTTATAGCCCGTACCCGGTGATCACGGACCCGGTTTACACATATTACCCCCTAACCTGCTACATTCCAGGAATATCCGGGGGTAATATAGTACAAATAAGCATGATCCCATAATTACAACAGTGCCTATGACAATTGGGCCCACTGTCCAGCTATTTTTCCAACCGAAGGGTATCGAAACCCTCTCCGTCCGACCTCTTGACGAGCTGCCTTCGCCGCCTCCTGGCGAAGGCCTGGTCTTGTCTTCGCACCAAGCGAAGGGCGCGGGACGCGAATTGGGGCTTCGCCCAACAGTCGACAGATCAGTCTTCGCATACGCCAATTCAGTTATGGAAGATGCAACCAACACGGCTGTTGTCCCGCAGCCCCTCCAACTAACTTCGCAGTTGTCTTCGGGTACGGGGATGGCAGGAGATGATCCCCAACAACCTGCTTTGCCTGGTACGTGTTTTCTGGTAGCACATTTTTCTTTGGAAGCAATTTCTTTAAGAACAATAACAACTCTGTGAAGCTTGTATCAGACCACCCGTTACTTGCCTTCAATTGCAGCAGTAAAAGCACGGTACGTAACTTTGTGTGCTCGTTCTCGCAGCACAGAAACAATGGTGTTTTAAAGTCCTCTACCATACGCTGGAACTTTTGAAATACTCTTTCATTGGTGAAGTTGCCCACCCCATCATGCAACATCTACTCCAGATTATCGATGCCGGTGTCAGCCAACATCTCATCTGGATTATCATCGACCAACGTATCTCCGGCAGGCAGCATATCGATATATTCATCGACCGGCATATTGGTGCACATGTCTTCATCTTCTCTTCCAATGTATTGCCCTTCCTATACGATCTCAGCTTCACCGTGCTCGGTCCAACAGGTATAGCCATGCATAAAGCCTCTTGGCATTAAGTGGGAATGTATCTGCTGGGTGGTGGAGAACTGCTTTTTGTTTTCGCAATCAAGCATTGACAACACATGTATTGAGACTGTGTATTTGACTTGTGCGCCGCGGCTGCTACTAGGAAACCCTTCACGCCCTTCTTGTACTCCGCACTCACATAGCTCGCATCGTACATTCATCTTCTGTCCATCTACAATTATATCATTATTGTAAATTCAAATTCAAAATATCTAGAAGATTTTGCGATCACTGATAAATAAATTACCTCGCCATCTTATACCGGCAATTGGCCCGGGTTGGAGGAGCCGCCTTTTGTATGCTTTCGCGTCCGCTTCCGATGAGTATTTATTGGTGCCATCCATATTTTTATTATTCAACCCTTATCTAGGAATCATTAAGGAAAAATGAAAAATAAATACGCTCATACCTAAAATTTCTATATTGGAGGTTGCTAATTAAATAAAATATAAAAAATACAATTGAATCTTGCTATATACCTAAATACCATGGCTAATTTTTATAATTCATTAAAAATCAAAAATAAAGATGCTCATACCTAAAATTTCTATATAGACTTCTAAATTTATTTCTATGTTTCATCAGGATCGACTTTGAAGATTTGCCTGGGTCTCTATAGGGATAAGATCAGCTTTGGTTTTTCAGGTAATATTTTGAGTTAAAATGCTAAATATAGGATTAACCTTAGGGATTTTAACTTACTTAACCTCAAGAGGCTCCTGCTAAAAGCTTGCTTACTGTTAGGGAAAAATCCAGCGTTCACTTGCCAAAAAAATTAAGAAAAAGCAAATGAGCAAATATAAGCCACGATGACCCTTATCACTATCGGCTCAATCCATCAGCCGGTAATGATGACTCTTATCACTGCCGGTTTATAAGCCACGATGGCTGATTCTTCCCGTGCGACTAATAAACAGGCAGTGATGCCCCATCACTGCCGGTCTATGAGGAACCGACAGTGATGGGCCAGTATATAGTTCTGTAGTAATAAGCATTAAGACTGTTATTCAATAAGGGTCGGTCAGATGTGATGGTCAGGTTCCATGGAACGGCTGAAAGATGTCATGAACGTATGCGAGCGTTTCGATTCACAATCTAATTGACAGGTGCTGTATTGAGATCAGAATGGCTATTGCTGCTCAAGGTGGAGCAGCAACAGCGATCACAAATGTTATGGTGAATTCGGAGGTTGATGAAGGTGTTCGAGAGTTGCGACTTACGGATGACACGCAGCGGGAGACGACACGGAGGTGTCACGGATACGTGGTGTGCGCGGTCCTGTACCGTGACGCAGGCATCTGGGCGATCAGTCGCAGGATGACGACGATCCAGAGGTGCAGCTCGGCATGCCGTTCGGGTGGTCTCGGTGCGGTCCAGGCTTGCGTGCGCAGATAGGGCTCGGCGTGCAGGTACGGTTTGGCACTGCTAACCAGCGTCTAGGCTGGCGTAACAGCAGGCAGGTTGGACATGGCGAGCGCATGAAGGACTTGTGTCCAGATGGCGGTCGTGCGTGTTCGGAATTTCCTCCGGTGGCTACTGGTGCTTGCATGTGCGAAGCGGGATGCATGCATGTTAGGTACACAGAGGACAAGAAGAAACCCACATTGTACAATAGTTGGATTTAAAAAGTCCTTATGCATGCATGATTGTTTTGTTTTTCTATCATAGGTGCATGACTTGGACTCGGTGAGTCCAGGTGGGGGCCGCTACTGAAGACCGAACTGGCTGGGGATGAGCGCGTTCGCACATATTCAAGTGGGAACAGTGGGAACAGATAGCCGCACGCCGAACAGAATCAACCAAGACAAGGAAGTCACAAGATTGCGTTAAAATTGTAATTGATTGTTTGTGAACCGATACTTATGACTGTTGACGGTGAACCGTGGCCGAAACTCGAGCGGGTCAGTTTCATCATGTGCGAGAGGCGTGATTGTTGACGAGGCTCAAGAGCAACAGATAGTGTACAGGCGGTGCACTCAGTACACATGAAGTGCACGCGAGTGAAGGAATTTAGCGATTTGTGTCAATAGGTAGATGACGTCTAAATTCATGGTGATGAGGTTTGACAAGACTGACAATTTCGGGTTGTGGTATACGAGAGTTAAGGATCTGTTGTCATTGCAATGTATCCTGAAGGCTCTTCGAGAGTCAAAGCTGGCTATGGTACATGATGACAAGTGGGAGGAGATGCAAGCGCAAGCGACAACAACAACCCAGTTGTGTCTCTCCGATCAGATTATATACCATATCATGGATGAGACATCAACTAAGAAGATTTGGGATAAATTGGTCAATCAATTCATATCAAAAATATTGACCCAGAATCTGTATCTGAAGCAGAAATTGTGTGACCTGAAGATGCAAGAGGGGGTGGATCTTGTTGAGCACATAAACATCTTCAATCAAGTTGTAGCTGACCATGTGAAGGTGGAGGTGAAAATTGATGATGAAGACAAGTCAATTATTCTTCTGTGTTCCTTGCCAATGCAAGGTCTTATGAGCACTTGGTCACTACATTGACGTAGGACAAAGAGGCAATTAAAGTGGATGATATTGTTGTAGCGTTGTTTGCTTATGATCAAAGGAGGAAGAACAATGAAGGTAATGGTTCATCAGTAGATGGTTTATTGGTCAAGAGTAATCGAGACAAGGAGATTGACAATAAAAAGAAGAAGGGGCTAGAGTGCTATAAGTGCAAAGATTAGGAACATATGAGGAAAGATTGTTCATAACTAAAGAAGGGTGTGGTAAATATTGTGGTTTCCAAGAAAAATAACTCGGAGAGCGATAGTGATCTTCTATTACTATCAAGTGAAAAGTCTTATGATAAAGTATGACTATTAGATTCAGTAAGTTCCTATCATGCAACATCTAAGAAATAATGGTTCGCTTCATACACTGAGGGCAATCTTTGTCTTGCTCACTTGGGGGATGACATGGGGTACCATGTCATGGGAGTTGACAACATCAGGTTGAAGATGTATGATAGATATGATGTGCTACTCGAGGGTGTGCGGTAAGTGCTAAGACTTAGGAGGAATCTGATCTTGCTTGTAATTCTGCATGAAGAAGGTTGGTTGTATTAGGTGATGCCAGATAAGAAGATCTTGAAGGTGTTGCAAGATGTCAAGACTGTGATGATAGGTGAGAAGACGTGAGCTCATCAGTATAAACTTAAGGATGAAGTCATGGAGGAGGGAGCTACAAACTTTGTGGTATTAAGTCTTGATGGCAAGGCATCCTCGTCGGGCTATTTGAGGTGAGCAGCGGAACTAGATGACTCAAGTCTATGTACACAGGGGTTCGCACACAATGGCTTCAAGGTGGTGGCTTATTTGCCAAGGTGGAGTTTGTTGGAATACATGTCAAATATGTTTACAAATAGGTTACGTATTGAACTTGAGTTGTATTAGGTGGTTAGGGATAGAGTTTGTGTCGAACTTGTATTCCTGGGCCTATAAACACCGAACAACACAATTATAATCGAACATGATGACATAGCGACAGGTTCGCAGGGGGCCGCAATAGTTTTGCCAGGACCCCGGAGTGGCCGATGTTGGAGAGGAGCTCTGTAGTCATGTCTCAGGGATGTAAGCTTTGATCGAACCTCATTAACAAACATCATGTCTTTGGTGTTCTCGTTGATCTTGCGTTTAGCTTTGCAATCCTGGTTGTGCTCCACGTACTCCAATTGATACATAAATGTTCCAACTCGTGGAGGATTTGTTCCGATGTTCTAGCCCTTCTTTTAATTCATTGCCGAATACGGCCATGCCACCTGCCCGTTCCGGCGTCTCCTCATTATTGCTCCATCATGCTGCCTCCCCCAGCCATGTATCACGTTTGCATCTCGCTGCCTCCCTGTCACACCTCCATAACAAAAACATGGTGCGTGCAGTGTGTGGCTTCATGTAGCATACGCGGACGGGATGCTTCCCACCGGTGGACTTCGTCCGACATCCGCCTAATAGACTGTTGACAATAATGATTAGACCTAACATCATACACATCTTAATTGCGAAAGTGTGAGTACATACTGGCATTCAGAGATGCCATCAAATGAAAATGTAGAGTGTGATTGTGTCGGTGTAGTCGTGGGTGAGATTGATGTAGACCGTTGGTGGAGCTCGCGTGTAGTCGATGTAGTGGTGGCCAGCTTGGTGAAGATGAAGGCGATGTGGAGGAGCTCGATGTAGTTGCAGCAGCGCTATGGTGTAGACGACGACGATGGCCTTCGCTCCACTGCAATGCCCAGACGATCGGTCTAGGGTTTAGGCATGTAGGCGTGTGCATTAGCTGCGTGAGATGGATCATCCATGAGCCCCGACATACCCCCCTTTATATTATAGCACTGTGTAGAACGGAACCACAACCAATAGGTTGGTTGGCCCCCGATCAGGGCGGGTGAGAGGAAATAGATTCCCCCTCTTTCTCGATCACGCTAGGAACACGTCAAAACATAAGGCCGAGATCAATTCTAACATTCTTCTCCTTGATCATAAGGCTAACATCATAAGCCCACTCTCAATGAAATAGCACACCAAGGCAAAGCATTACAACGACTAATTAAATACCATTGAAACCCAAGTACATATAGTACACCACTCCATATCAAAATGGAAATTCGTTATGCTTAATAGGAGTTCATTTGCTTAATGGTCCTCTTAATCCAGAATCATAGGCTTTCCAATAATCCCATGCCGGTAACATGATCACGAAAGATATGAGGTGGTAAGCCTTTAGTGAGCGGATCCACAAGTATTGACTTAGTACTTATATATTGGATGCTTATTGTTTGATCTTGTATTCTATCTTTCAGAACATGATACTTAATGTCGATATGTTTGGCAGCACCACTCGACTTGTTGTTACTCGTATAGAAAACTATGCGTTGATTATCGCATTATAATGTAAGTGGCTTTGTAATACTGTCGACCACTATTAATCCTGGAATAAAGTTCTTTAGCCATATAGCTGCCCGGTAGCCTCATAACATGCTACAAACTTAGCTTGTATTATTGACGATGTCGTACGTGTCTAATTTGAGATTTTCCACGAGATAGCTCCTCCAGCGAGGGTGAAGATATAACCTGACGTGAATTTATTAGTTTTACACACACCCCATAAAGTCTGCATCTGAGTAACCAACAACTTCGAGGTTATCAATTTTTTTCTAAATTTGAGCTTATAGTTCTTAGTGCCTTGCAAATAGCGAATGACTTTCTTAATAGCTTTCTAGTGGTCCGGTTCTGGATTTGTCTGATATCTGCCAAGCATCCCGGTCACGAAAGCTAGTGCGTACAGACGTGGGCATACATAAAGCTTCTGACAACTAAAGCATAAGGAACTGACTTCATTTGATCAATTTCATATTGGTCCCTTAGACATTGAAATATCCCAAACTTATCACCCTTAACAATAGGAGTAGGCGTAGCAGAGCACTTATGCATCTTATATTTCTTCAGTATTTTGTCAATGTATGTCTTTTGAGACAAACCTAATACTCCTTTGGATCGGTCTCGGTGAATTTCAATGCAAAGAACGTAAGAGTCTTCACCGAGATACTTCGTATCGAAATTAGAGGAAAGAAATCTCTTGGTCTCAAACAACACATCCTTATGGCCACTGGCCAATAAGATATCATCCACATAAAGAACAAAATGGTGAATTTTCCCCCTTTAAACTTTACATAAATGTAATTATCAACTTCATTTTCTAATGACTTTATCAAACTTGAGATACCACTGCCTAGAGGCTTGATTTAGACCATAAATTGATTTCTTAAGGCGACATCCCAAATGTTCCTTGCCTTTCATGACAAAATCTTCCAGTTGAGTCATGTAAATATTTTCTTCCAAGTCACCATTAAGGAATGTCATCTTTACGTCCATTTGATGAAGCTCTAAATCATAATACGCTACAAACACCATAATTATTTTGAAAGAATATTTGCTTGATACAGGAGAGAAAGTTTTATTCTAGTCGATCCCTTCTCTTTGCGAGAAGCCCTTAGCTATGAGCCTCGCTTTGAACCTTTTGATGTTTCCCTTGGAGTCATGCTTAGTTTTGTAGACCCATTTATAACCTATTGTTTTGGCTCCGTCAGGAATTTCTATTAGGTCCCACACATCATTATCACTTATAGACTTTAATTCGTCCTTCATAGCATTAAGCCATTCAGGCGAATGCTCACTCATCATGACCTCTTTATATGAGTTGGGATCTTCTTCCTTCCCTATGTGATTAACATCCTCATTCATGTAGACAACATAATCGTTCGAGATGGCAGGTCTCCTATCATGCTGTGATCTCCTAATCAGTTCATTATGCACTACAGGATCAGGACTGGGTACTACAGGGGACTACTGAAGCTTATCGTTAGGTGTATCATTAGGAATTTCAGAGATCTCAACAGGAAGTGTATTGACGTTAGTTTCTACTGAAGGTGCAACCTCCTCGAGCACAGGGATGTAAGGCTCTTGGACCAGCGGTGTAGGAACATAAACCCGTTTTTCCTCAAGATCAGCTTTCGTAGGCTCCATATCCCCATTTTCAAGAAATATAGTGTATTTTGTTTCAACAAACTTAGTGATCCTATCTGGATAGTAAAAATGATACACCTTCGAACTCTCAGGATACCCGATAAAGTGACAACTATCTGTCTTATGATATAATTTTCTAATATGTGGATTAAAAATTTTAGCTTCAGCTGCACAACCCTACACCCGTAAATACTTCAAACAGGGCTTTGTACCAGTCCATAATTTGTAATGTATTTTTGGAACTAATTTATTGGAACCTGATTAAGGATGTGCGTGGCTATCTTAAGTGCCTCCATCCATAGTCCAACTGGTGAACTAGAATAGCTGAGCATACTTTGCACCATGTCTATAAGCGTGCGGTTGTGTCGCTCAGCTACCCTGTTTTGCTGAGGTTCACCAGGTGTAGAATATTAGGCTACTGTGCCATTTTCCTGAAAGAATATGGCAAAAGGACTAGGGATTTGCCCGTAAAGTGCATGTCTCCCATAATACTCTCGTCTGTGATCCTTCACTACTTTAATCTTTAGGTTGTGCTGATTTTCTACCTCAGTCTTAAATATTTTGAATTTATCGAGAGACTCAGATCATTCTTTAATGGGTAGATATAGCTGTAATAGGATAAATCATTAGTGAAGGTAATGAATGAATCAAAGCCATCCACCAATGTCACAAGAAAAGGACTGTAGATGTCTATGTGAATTAATTCTAATAACCCTGTGCTTCGAGGGCTCATCTTCTTTATTTGATTAATGTATTTTCCTTTAATACAATCTATGCAATAGTCAGAGTCAGAGAAGTCTAATGGTTGTAAAATCTATTCCTTAATGAGACGCTCCATTCTCCCCCTTTAAATGTGGCCTAAATGATGATACCACAGTTTCAAAGAAGTCTCATTAATTGTACTTCTCTTTCTCTTATGGCTTACATCACAACATTCATAGACATAGAGGATTTATTAAGACAAAGCATATAAAGTTTATCTTGTCGCATGACAAGACCAATAACATTTGAATTAAACTTAAGAATGCACTTATTGCCTCCAAAATTATAATGAAAACCATTATCATCTAACAACGAAACTGAAATGAGATTCCTCCTCATTGTAGGAATATAAACTACATTATTCAGTCTAAGAGTGAAGCCACTATCAAGAACTAATGGAAGAGATCTGATAGCTTCAACTTCAGCTTCCTTCCCATTGGCCACTCTAAGACTTTGCTCCCCCCCCCCTTTCCTAATGTTCTCGCGGTAAGAACTCCCTGTAAGGAGTCGATAATATGCATAGTGGCACCTAAGTCAATTCACCAGGAATTAAAGGAAAAATCAACATCAAGAGATTCATCAATGAATATTATTAAACCATTACCATTCTTTGCGAGCCACTTAAGAAAACAAACACAATATTTCTGGTAGTGGTCCTTTTTATGGCAGAAGTGGCATTCGTCATCCTTATGTTCTTGAGAGGTAGGAGCAGGAGGAGCAGGTGCCTTGGACGCCCTCTGCGTTGCCTTGTCGTACTTAGCGATGAAATGCAACTTCTTCTTAGAGTTGAAATGTCCTCGTAATTTCCTTTTGTTCTTGGAGCTTCTAACTTAGTTAACAAAATCTTTCTTTTTAGCCTTCAGCCTCTCTTCCTCTTGGACACACATCGCGATCAAGTCACTCATGGCCCATTTCTCCTTCCGAGTATTGTAGTTAGTCTTAAATGGAGAAAATTCAGGAGGGAGGGAGGTCATAATAAAATGGACAAGAAAACATCATAGATTTTCATTTCCATACTCTTGAGTTTGGTAGCCATGTCTATAATCATCATGATGTGTTCTCTTATGCCGTTGGATCCATAATTGTACTTAGTATTGAGGAGCTTTGGAATCAATGTACTGGCATAAACCTTGGAGGTGCCTTTGAATTGCTCCTCCATGGATGCCAAGTACGTCCTAGCTTTTTCTGATGTTGGGATTGCTCCCCTTATAGCTTCTGAGATAGAGTTCCTCATAATAATTAGTGACATGCGGTTGGACCGCTTCCACTTTTCAGAAAGTGCATTATAAGTTTTCTTTAGTTCATCATAATTTTTTACACCAATGGTGTGAGTAGTGGGAGCGTCAACCCTAAGTGCATAGTCAAGGTCCAAAACTCCAAGAACAACAGTCATTTTAGCTTTCCAAGTAGGAAACTTATTCTCCATAAGTTGCTTTATGCCGTCAATTATGGCGGCAATAGAGGAAGCTTTAATAGCTGGAAAGGGAAAATTTGGGCCAGATTAGAAATTTATCATATATAAATAATTTGCATGAAAATACCCCTACGTTGGTCTGATTAAAATCATGCAAGAATTAAAACTCTAATCCGCATCACCGTTGGGAAAAAAACAGAAAATAATTGAATGAACACATAAAATGGCGCATAATTACATTCAGATTTGGTCAAAAAGCAATTACGAACCTACATAAAATTGACCATAAAATTATCTTAAAAAATCTTCCCGTTGGTTCCAATTCATCTGGAGAATTAATCTTAATTTTGTACATTAAACATCATTAATTTTGGGTTATAATCTCATCAAAACTAGTGCATAAATGAATAAAACCTTTGGAAACCACTGGAAAATAATGAGGCCCAAAAATTCTTTACAAAATGGCTTGGATCGACCTATTTGGCCGCTCGGCCCAGCCCCATGCCCACGCATCTGCTGGCCCAGGAGAGCACTGGCCCACGTCCCCTTGCCAACCCAGCCACCCAAGCCCGACAACTCTCGATCACTCAATCATCATCGACAGCTCACCGATGTTTCCACCGGATCAAAACCGCTGGCCTCCCCAGAAAACCCTAACCTTATCCATTCCTTCTACTCCCCTCCAAAAAATGCAACCATACCGAGAGAGAGAGAGAGAGAGAGAGAGAGAGAGAGAGAGAGAGTGAGAGAGAGAGAGAGCGGCAGCCGCCCTGAGAGGTGAGGGGTCGTTGGAGCTAGATCTGGTGAGAGAGAAGAGGAGGAGGGCAAGAAGATGCCTCCATCGATCGGTCGAGCTGATCTGTGGAGGTGTCATTAAGGAGATGTGCGTGCGCGGCGAAAGAGAGTCATACTCTAGCGCGAGAAGATGGCGACGAGGTTAGGAGATCTGGATGATCCACGCGCGCAACCATGAAGCGAAAAGAGGATAGGAGGACTCTCCAGAGAAGAAGAGGAATCCAGCGGGCATAAATAGTGATGAAAAACACCAATAATCGTATGTCTTACCTGCTCCCTTCTTAGATTAGGGTTTGATTTTGGGGATTTGGGATCAGATTAGGGGATTAGGGTGTCAAATTGGGAATTGCAGAATTTTCCTTAAGGTTTTTCATTAGGGTTTCTCAATTTCTCTAATTCCCCTCCTTCTCTATGCTACCTGGGGTGAATTAGGGACTAAACATGTCGATTTCCCCCAAACCGATCCCAAAAGCACACAAGCATACCCATACATGCATAAATATGATTATTTTTCTCTAACCCGTGACATAAAACATTAATTCACATTAATCCGAGCCTAATTTGATCTTGAAAACACCTAATTTAACACTAAAAGATCTTAGCCGAAGCTAATTAGGCCCAATTTCATCTTATTCGAAACAAAAACACTTAAACCGAGAAGAATTGGAGCCAATTTGCCACTAATTAACATGATTAAGTCTAATTATTCAAAATTGGCATCATCCGAAACTAATTAAGCATAATTGGGTCTGAGTTGGGGATAATTGGCTCTGATACTATTGTTGATAGTAATTATTAGCCTTAACATCAGACACATCTTAATTGTGGACGCGTGAGTACATACCGGCGTTCAGAGATGCCATCAGATGAAGATGTATGGTGTGATCGTGTTGGTGTAGTCGTGGATGAAATTGATGTAGACCGTTGGTGGAGCTCGCACGCAATCACTCATCAGATATAAACCAAGACACATTTTAACTTGCTTTCTCACAAAGTAAATAGATAAACAATGTAAAGGAAAACACTGATTTTTATTCATTCATTTGAATTCATAAAGTACAAGTTTTCCAATTACATCTCGTATCAATACGCCACACACAAGCTCACCGGCTAATTACGTCCGTCTTCATGGACAACCTCCAATAAAACTGTGCTTGATGGTCATTGCACTGATGGTCTCCTAAGCCCTGCATAGTTGTAAACGAGAGACATGAAATATATTAACAATGATACAATGGGATTAAAGTAAAAGAAAGGTCGGTCTCAGTATAACATCATCCACAGAAGGCAACCCGGAGCATCTTCGGTCTCATATTAGACCTTATGTGTGTGTGTGTGATTGGTCATCACTCATCATCGGCCTCGGCCTCAGGAGATATAGAAAAACGGAGGGAAAGACTAGGCACACGACATCTCGCGAGCTACAACCTAGCAGGAGCCCAGCGATCCGCACATCTTCACCAGTCTCTCACAACTACCCTAGACCTCAGCCTGTAGCATCCTCAATCACGGCAACAAGGCAACCTGGAGCATCATCGGTCACATTGACCTCAGCTAAACAAAGTCAACAATGACACCTAGGAACACAGTGTAATGTGTAGCTATGACTGGTATCACAGATGAGCTGCAACCAGGAGCCCAGCATTGCGCTTAGCTCACTAGGGTGCTCTAACTCAAGCCTCATCTTCATCAGTAGCAGCAACAAGGGATGCAAAACCTCAGGTGATAAGCGACATATCCCTCAAGCAACAAGCAACATATTATCTGAGGCAACAATATTTCCTTCAGATAACATGGCCATCTAGGCAACACACAATAATAGCTCCATCTAACTGACAACAATTGTGAGCCAACAGGGACATATATGTAACCCATCACAAAAGAAACATATCCAAGCCTCTTAATCATTTATCAATCCATGATCAATCGAAGGGCTAGCCATCAGCATCAAATCCATGATAAAGACACCGATAGGAGGAGCCCTCAAGCAATATCAACATGCAGCAATCTCATGGCATCAGATCAATGGCAGGGGGAGCCGAGAGAATGAAACAGGGTCCAGCTTATGACCAATTTCATAACCACACCATCATACCATCTCAACCAGCAAGCTGGCAAAAAGCAAGAATCGACCAACATCGTTGATTGATAATCAAAAGAGCCGAACTGCCCAACATCGACTTTCCTCAGGGCAGAAACAAAAGCAAAGCTACCTGAAGCCCACAACCACATCCACCTTATAGTAAAGCTACCAGCCAGCCACATAAAAAGGAACAACAGTGCACATGTCAATCAGGTGGCAATGCATACAAGCTAGCCAAACTCAGATGAAAAGATGACGGCAACAACATTCCGGTCAGACTTAGCTTAGATAAACGGCGGCAACGGCATGTGTCCAGCAATAGCATATCATGGCAATACCAAAACAACATGCCCGCACCTCTGCCGGCCACCAAAGAAGCAACACATTGGCAGCCAGTCAAGTGGAAGGCATCGAGGAGGTAAGTTGTGCATAGCCATGAACTCCCACGGCATACAGAAGCAAATGACCAGCATGCAACCGAACCTTGGCACCATTGCAAACACCAAAAATAGCCGGCTACTGAATCTCAGCAGCAATACAAACACCCAAGCGATTATAATGAACGGCAAAGAGTACACCTGGGATCAGCACACCATGCCAGCAAGATGTGCGACATGACGGCGAGAATAAATGGCAACAAAGCCAGATCAAAGAGCAACAACAAAAGGATCACACCGGCATCGGGAGGCACGGCCACGCCAGCTCAAATCGGCACGGCCGTGCCAGCACCAGGCAGCAGACACACGCGCGCACCTGTAATCACATCGGCGGCAGCCAGTGTCATGGACTGGGCTATGGGCCCAAGCTGTGAGCTGATCTGCAAAGGCTGGCCAGGTCCATTCAGCCAAGAGGCAGCAACAGTATTTGTGATGTACACCATTAGGCAAAGGAGGCATTGAAGAACATTACCAAAGTAGTCATCTCCTTCCTCCAGCTCTCGTCTCCCTCCTCTCAACTCTTCTTGTCGATCCCCTTACTCTGCTGCTCTATTCTCTCTTCTCAATCCCTTCTCTATACCCAGTCTAGTCTTCCTTTTTCTATCCCCTAAATTATCTCTACTGTAATCTGAGTACCTTATGAGTGGATATGGAAGTGTTCTAGAAGCCATTGTGCTATTTGGGGCTGTTGGATCATTGATTTGGTTGATCAATTGCGTAGGGATCGTGACAATTGGTATCAGAACCGTTCGATCCGTGTAATCGGCGTTATGGAGAACGTGTATGAA
Organism: Phragmites australis; assembly: GCF_958298935.1. Taxonomy (NCBI): domain Eukaryota; kingdom Viridiplantae; phylum Streptophyta; class Magnoliopsida; order Poales; family Poaceae; genus Phragmites; species Phragmites australis. The sequence goes on from NC_084929.1 coordinate 6,840,009, forward strand.
GATCCGTGTGTTGCATTGTTGGAGCACATGGCGGAGCACAGTTAGATTTGGATCGACTGAGCGAGGCTATGGCCAGACTATTGACGGTGTTGTGAGCTACCAAATCCGTGAGGCCAAAGGTGGAGAAGGAGCATGAGCCACAGATCAAAGCCGCCAAAGATGCCGCCGCATCTGCAACCACTACCCTCACACCTACATCCACTGTCGTCGTGCCGGCATCCACCACCACTCCTACGTCGACCACTGTAGTAGCATCGTCTCCGGTGCGCCTTCCCAACCATGCCCACGTCCTCAACATCCAGGGTGCCTACCTCATCTCCAGGGAAGATGGCTAACCACTGTCTTCTTCCTCCACTGCATCTCGCCACTATCTTCCGCAATCATCACCCGCGCCCTAGCCACCATCCCCTTCCACGGTGACGTCGTCCTCGAGTGAGCGTGAGAAACATTCATGGTATGCTGGTTTGGCCACAAGGAGCTGTGCTACCATCGCCCATTCATCGAGCGAGAGCAAGGTATCGCCCGATGAATGGGTGAGACCTTGTGGGTCCCGACTGTCACCAATTAAAAAACCAGTGACTATAACATGTGTTTTATTTAGCTAAAACAATTAAATTTGCGATAGAATAGGAGTTGTGCACCACAATTTGTTTGTATTATCGAACTGGCGAGTGTCATTAGATGTTTGTGTGATATTTTGGATACCCGGATTTGATGAAAAAAGGAAATTTTAACACCGTGATTTTAATGGGAACATCAACATCATACACAGGCATTGGAATGTATGGTACATGATCATTATGACGTAAACAAGTACCGCATCTAAATCTAACATGCTCTTCGAGACCGTGTTGTTGTGGGTCTCAGTGAACATGACCCACCCAAACAACCACAGGAGGTACGCCTCCAGGTGGCGGGAGACATCCTCGACTCCTGTCAGTGGGTAGATATTGTCCGCCTGTCAAAAAAAGGAACAACTACAAATATCTTCATCCGTCAGTAATGTAAACGAGATGAAAAATCAGTATAAGATATACATACCACAAACTAAACGAGAAAGGCCTTCATCGGGCTGTGCTTCTTGGTCCCTAGAAAATCCCTGAACGGGGCTAGGCCGTCCCTCCGTTCAACGACGAAGAAGTGTCCCAGCAGCTCGTTGTGCCAGCTCACGCCCATTTCCCTAGCCCCAACAGTGGCACAAGTGCAGGGCAGGCTCATTAGGAGCGAGACGTCCTCGAGCATGGGCGCCATCTCGCTGCACAGGAGGTGGAACATATGCGTCTCGGGATGCCACCTATCGACAACAGCCAAGAGCAGGGCCCTGACGTAGCTGAACCACATGGCCACCTCTAAGCCCCCCCACCAACGCGTCCACCTCCACCATTCGACACAGCAGAAGTAGCCCAATAGCACGCAACCTACAAACATAATATAGTTAGTGACGAATACCGATAACAAGCCGAATAAAACATTAAATTGAAATTGTGCAAACCTCGAGATCCAGTGCTCGTCAATCCTCATGAGCTCATCCAGCACACGAGGTTGTAGTACCGGGAGCTCCTCAACCTGCATGGCGATGTGGTACAAATGGTACCTAACGTTGAGCTAAGGGTCAAGCAGCTCCAGCTGCCCCATAGCTGCCTGTTCACAAGTTATTTAGAGTTTTATGAGCAAAACAAACTTAGAGTAAGAAGTAAGCATACAACATATAACATGACACAATAGATTGTTCAAAGTGTACACAGAGATGTTAACGAATCACAACTTCAAACGTTGCAACCTCAAACATAGTGATAGTCTCAATATTACAACAATAAACTATAATGGTGTGCGCATGAATATCCATCACACCTCAAATTACAACATTAATCAAACTCAATGAGTCGATGAAGTGGACAATCGATGACCATGAGGACGTCTCCCATCTATAGCAGAGCCGGAAGAACCTACTTCTATGGTGTTGACACTTGTGACACCAATGGTGCATTTCTTGTAAGTGTGCCCTGTTCTAGTGCACTTGCTACACCATTTCATGCAACGCTTAGCTTTTGCTTGGTCCATGTCAATACGCATCCTCATGGTCCTACATCATCCCTTCTTCCGCTTCACCTTGTCAGGATTAGAGATGAAAACACAATCGATCCTAGGTTTCTTCGTGAAAAAACCATAAATCCCAAAACCATAGACCTCATGGCTCCAGGTGTCGAACACAGCTTCCTACTTGAAGTAGTTAGAGACGTACCTCTGAGTCCTCATCCCCATCACAACACATATGAGCATGGCTTCTATAGTAGCATCGGCTTGTAGCACGTGTAAATGCACCTATCATCAAAGATGGTGCACTCATGGATAACTCTCTCACTCTTCCTCCCCCCCCCCCCGCTTTTTTTGTCCCTGCACTAAACATCTGCTAAATTTGTAGTTATAATGTTGTACCTAGCCCCATTTGTGTTTTAGAGGAGCCCACTTCTCCTTCGGCTCATTCTCAATCCACTTACTAAATGACCTAGTTGATAACCGGTCCTCCGCATTATGCCAGTTTCATTGTCCATTGGCAGGGACTCAAGAGGTACTTGTTCTTCCTATGTTCCCTCACTGGCCTCCCTGCACGCTCCTGTATTTGCTTCTTCATCAGCTCATCTAGTGGCTTCCAAAGAGCATCAAACTTTCACTACTGGTTCTGACCACATAGCCTCTTGAACATATTCATGAGGTTCTTGTTCTTGAATTGGCGAAAGAAGTTTGCACCCAAATGCCTTATGCACGACCTAATCTACAGATCTGGCCACACAGGTCCCATCGTGCCATCATCCATTCCACCATTATGCAAATCCTAAATTTCCACGAGCATCCCAGCATGCAGATCATGTATAAAGCATACGTTCAGCCAAGCACCAATAATTATCATCCTAACATGGTACATGAACTGATACCAATTTCTTGTGTTCTCATTCTCCACAAATGCAAAGGCCAACAATAGCACTTGGTTATTCCCATCAACCCCAATAGCAGTTAGAATTTGTCCCTTGTACATACCGGTAAGGAAAGTACCATCGATGCATAAGATAGGCCAATAATGCTAAAAAAAACTTTTATATATGGTCCTAATGCGAAGAAGCATCACTTCAGGACATACTTGATAGGTTTTGACAGCAATGGGTACTTGTCAATGTTATAATACGTCCTTGGGTTCTTTCGAGCAATGGTCTACAGTAATTGTGTAAGATTGTCATATGATACTTCATAGGTCTCAAACTTCATCTCAATTACCTTCCTCTTCGCCCTTCATGCCTTGTTGTAGCTGATAGTGTACTTGTACTCCTCCTCAATTTATCTAATTATGGACCCTGGTTCGTAGTTTAGGTTGTTCACAATATGTGCATACATTACATTGGCAATAAAAGATGAGGTGACGTTCCTGTGGCTAGGGTCAAGTTCATCCATCATGTAAGTGTGGTCCACCACAATCGACACCTCCCAATACTCAACAAACTTCCCCTTGATGTCATGCACCCACCACGGGCAATCATCCTTCATGCACTTCACATCATGTTCCTTCTTGCTTTACTTGACAACATAAAACTGCAATCGAAGCGATGTCACCCATTGAGTCATAGCATCCTTCATCGTCTAACTGGTCTGATACCTAGCACCCTCGGTCACCTCATTCTACATATTCTTCTAGGGCACCTGATTCCCCTCATTCACCACAAGGGTGTCAAAGTTGGGATTGTTCCAGTCCGTCGGAACAGGAGCATCATCTTCATCATATGATATGTCATACTCAGGAGATTCGTTCCACCCTCAAGATCATCCTGCTCCATCTGTTCAATTAGAGAAGGGATTCATTCCACCTCGTCTGCCTCACCAGTCGGTTCAATCGAATAATACGATGGACCATCCGGATAAACATCATCATCATACTCTTCCTCATTACCCTCCTCCTCCTCCGCGTACCCCTACCCTGTATCTCCCCAACTGACTCCTTATTCTTCCATTACACAAGCAACATAGGAGGCCAACCTCTGTGCACAACATCCTGCATGTACGTCCTCCAGACTTGATCTTCTCTAAGCGGGTACACTTCCCAGTACACACAATCTTTCAGACGGTTGCCCACAATGCTAATGGTCATCTCTTAAACCTCATGATCTATTTTGAAATTCCGCATCAACCAGGTATGCAAGTGTCTGACACTTTTATGCACAAGCCTAGAGATACCCTTATTTATTGCCTGAAATACGGATAATACTACCCCTTCCGGACCATATAATATTTCACTGTCCCCATAAAAAATCGTAAACTGCCACTGATCGACATACCTAGCAACCATCAACACAAACCCTAACATTATTAAAGTATAACATAAATAATTACGTAAAACTACATCTACAATAATGCAAAATTTATTGCAAACATGGCCCAACATGTAGTCTATACTACAAAAAAAAATACCTGTGTCGCTACATCAAACATCTCTAAATCATATAGCTGCTACCTCAGTTAAGCCCATACTATGTCTAAATCCTATGTTTAATACCTAACATATGTCTAAATACTACATATAATTGCTAAAATATGCATACAAATATGATCTAGTTGCTAAACCATGTCTAACCCTAAATCTAATCCTAGATCTACATTCTAACCTACGTCTAGTGGCTATCCTACTGGGTTTGTAAAAAAATCCTAGATCTAACATATAACCTATGTCAAAACCTAGCACTACTGGCTACCCTATCGGGTTTAGAAAAAAAGAGAAAAAAACATAACTTTTTCCTCTGTTAGGGCTTCGCCGTAAAATTTCTCCTCCCTTCCCTCCCCTCTCCTCTTCTCCTCCCCCCTCCTCCTCTCCTCCCTCTCTCTCAGCTTGGCTGAGTGGAAATGACAGTGTTGGTGTCGGTCGGTGTGACACACCGCATTTTATACCCAAAAGGTCTTGCCCGAACAGTGGATAACACCTTTTGGGTGGGCCCACCTGGTGTTGCAGCGATGAAGATCTTGCCCGTTCAGCAGGCGAGAGCAAGGTCTTGCCCGTTTAACGGGTGATACCTCCGTGAAATGCATTTAATATGATCTGGCCGCTAGGGCACACAAGGTGTTGTCTGTTTATCGAGTGAGACCTTGCTCTCACTCGATAAACGGGCGATGGTAGCCTATTCTTACAAATTTTCTAAATGGTCATGCAATTTTGCAAATTTTAATATATATATATATATATATATATATATATATAGGAAAACTAGTATGTACTCCTGGGTGTATGTACTCCCACCTCTCATATACCACTTTTACACATGAGTTATACCTCTTTATCACTTTAAATATACTTCATTAGTAATTATAAGATACTACAATACAAATCCCACGAAAATTTTTATGAAATTCCATGATTTTTATCTTAATTTGCGTATATACTTCTTTTATGTATAAAAAAGAGTATATAGCAAAAATGAAAGGCTAACATTGAATTTTTTTTCATACAACTCATATTGGAGTATCTTAGAATTAGTATTAGAGTATACTAAAAATGATAAAAGAGCATAAAGTGTTTGTTTAGGTGGTATATTGCATGTGGGAGTACATACTCCTAGGAGTATAGAATAGGTGTCCTATATATATATATATATATATATATATATATATATATATATATATATATATATATATCGAGGAGGAAGGGGGGAAAGAAGCATGCTGGCCTTCGATGGGTCAGCTCAGGTGACTATGGACCAAATAACCGAGAGATGTAGAGAGAGGCGTGGGCTAGCCTATGTCGAAGGGAAGAAGGAGAGGAGTGGGCCATGCATATGGGCCGAAGAGGGAAATATCAGCTCGAGTTTCATGTCCAAAAACCATAATCATGTCATTAATAATAATCATGAATCATGATCGTTATGTTTATTTGTTAAGTGTTTGTTAAATTCTTTTGGCAGCTTAACTTTTGAGAAGTGTTGTGAAAATACCCGACGTTAGAACTTCCCCCTTTTGTTTTAGTTCCACATAAGCGTTGTGATTCAATCCATTTTTAAATAGGTTCATCTCATTTTGTGAACATGGCACAAAAATTTGTAGAATTTTTAGAGCACTAGAGCACCTCGTTTTGGGTTAGTGGAATGAGGAGAGAAAGAAAATATTTTGCAGCTGAAAATCATCTTGTCTCTAGCATGTGGGTCCAAATGAGCTGGCCGGTCCCACCGCCTCACTACCTTTCTTGGGGCTGCAGTAGCCCCACTCCCTTCTCCCTCTCCCCATGCCTCTCACTTTCACTCTCTCTTGCTCTCTCAACCAGCCAACGAGAAAGACCGCAGCAGCCATCTCCCCCTCTCTCAAGCTCTCTCATTTCTTCCCCAAAATCCCACCCAAGGAGCAAGACACAAGGTGTGCATGTGTTATCATTGTTTTTCCCTCATCCCTAGCTCTCCATCCATCCTAGATTCAATCGCATGCATGAGGTTTTGAAGGATTTGCAATCCAATTTCATCACCCCCTTTGCTCTGAAATTTTCAACAAGCTTGGAGCTCTTCTCCAAGCCCCATTTTCTCCGATTTCTCCCCCAACCAAAGGTCACAAACACCAAAGGTCACAAACCTGCACAAGAACGTGGGGTAAGTCTCCTAGGATCTCTTGGTGAGGATACACGTTTTAGTTTGTTTTTGGGTAGGTCTTGGTGCTGTGTTTGCGAGGTTGCAAAGCACCATTTCGTTCTTGATGAAATGGAGCTAGTATGAGGAGTTTTGAAGAAGTTAGGGCTAGTGGTTTGAGCTTGTGGAGTGGGTAAATTAAGTCTAGAATCCATGCATTAGTGGCAAACATGCTTATCCTCGATTTAGAGAGACATGAAAGTTGAATGGGTCAAAAAAATATCACAAAACATGTATTCTGCAAGAACCCAGAGATTTTGGGTCACAACCAGGAAGTTCCAAGTGATCCTAACCAAAAATACCCAAGGACCCCTACGCGGAGGTTCACCCGAAGACTCCGGAACCCGGAGGATGCAAGTTTAACCCGGAGGTTCCGGGTAATACTAACTAAAAATATCCCAAGACCTCCACCATGAGGTTCACACAGAGACTCCGGAACCCGTAGGATCCGAGTTCAACCCAGAGCATCTGGATTGTACTATTCATAAGATATTTTTCTTTTTCATTTACTTTATTGATAGCTTATAAATTTCATAATTAATTCATAAGAACTCCAAAAATCATGAAACTAGTTGTGTTAGATTTATATGAGTGTAAATACATGTTAAAAATGTTAGAACTCAAGAAAATACTTTTTATAATTAATTAATTAATTAAATGTGTTTTAGCTTAATTAAATCATATTTAATTAATACTATGTCCTAAAATTATGAAACCACTTGAAAAATTCAAGTTTTGATCAGTGCTATCTAGGAAAATATACTTTGGTATGAAAGTGTTGTTTAAATTGTTGAAGTTTATTTAATCTTGATATCTAGTTTAGTTACGGTCCTTTTGGATAGCCCATAAATATATCATGTATACCATAAGCATATGTGCTTCAATTCAAGTATTTCTTGCTGAATTATGTTCATTACCTAGTACCACATCTCTATTAAAATTTTTTAGTATTTTTATAGCATCTCTTTTATGCTCATCATTGTATGCGTTCTTCTTAGTGAACGAAGGACCGAAGGGTAACACGGGCGTGATCAAGGGCAATTTGGAAGTTGTTTCCCTTGCTTGTGAAGCTGATCAGTAAGGCAAGAATCTAAGTATTTTTATCCCATTGCTTTGAATCATATATTGTGTCAATTGATAAGTTATGCTTTATATATGTTTGCATGTCAATGAGTCTTATGTTGGGTTTTGGGTTAGATCCTATTTATTGCATTACCCTCTCTTGACATTGTTTATCACTTTATCCTTTGTAACCTGGGTTGTTCATGTCACATAATGGTCTAACTTAAAAAAAAGTGTTATGCTTAGCATGGCATAGGTCATCGGTAGAAGTTGAGTGGTGGTTCGACCATCGTTCGTGAACTTAGGGCTTACTTTATATCACAAAGATAATGATGATGGAGGATGATGTAAGTTAGTGAGGATGAGCCGAGGTTCGGACGGGCAATAGAGATGGTTCGAGAAGGGAGTCTCGGATGCTATAGACCCGCTTGAATCGATTAAGCATCGTCTGTTGTTGCAATTGGCTTAAGCACTTATCCGTACTTACCACGTATCCGTATATGGGACGGATGAGCCGAATAACTTATGTAGCTGTGATCTTTTGGCGTGCTAGTCTCGGGTGTTGTCGGCATAATAGGCTTAGAAGGGGTATCTAGTTTGCTCTGGGAGTAGTTCTAGATGACTCTCGCATGCCGATGCGCATGTTAAAACGGTTAGGGCTTATTTAGGAAAGGTTGACATGAGTACCCCTTGTGTGAACCTGTGTGGTCACACAAGTTGTATGATCCTCAAGTCGTGTGGGTAATGAAATACCCCCTGCAGGGTGTAAAATAATTCGAATTATCACACTCACGGTTATGAACATGCTTTTATCCATTTGCATCAATCATAGAGTTTCGAATGTAGTTGTGAGGGTATGATGGGAAGTGGATAGAGATGGTGGTTGATGAGTTGAGATGTTCCAAGTTATAGACATGTTATGTTGATGATCTTAGTATAGGAGGGTACAGTTGCTAGGTTGTAGTTTCTCACACTTGAGTTGAAATTGCTTTTGCATTACAAATTCATTTAACTTTTATGGCGGATTCCTTGCTACGCATCAACAAATGCATTCTCTTTGGAGTCAGGTTATTATATGTGCCTACTTAGATTAAGTCTTGCAAGTACCTTTGTACTCAAATAGGTGCCAGCTGCTCGAATCACACCAAGAGCAGTGTGGTGACGAGTAGTCTCTATACTAATACTAACCCTGGTCGGTTGACTTGTGGGCAAATGGCGCCACCGGCTTTCATTTTATTTATAGATATTTTTCTTCTGCTGCAATTTATATATATGTTTACGTTAAAAAATACTTGTCCTTGTTACTTCCTTCAGCTTGTAATCACTTGTAATCTTATTTAACTTGATGTTTTGATATTCATGTTGTAAAGTTATCTGTGGGTAATAGTTCTACTAGGAGTTACCAGAGCACACATACCGGGACTGCCAGAGTTAGATTCGCTTTAATCATTCGTGGCTACAATAGTTGTGGTGAGATATGGGTTAGCACATGGAGCGTCGAGAGACGGATGTGGGTTAGCTCTCATCTTATTAAAATAATTGTTCTAATGATTAACTCGAATTTAATTTTGACGGGTCCTAACATCGAGCCTTCTCTCTTTTTTTTTAAAAAAAAGAAATTGGTATATATGTATGGGTATATCATGGGTATTTATGACAAAATGTCATCGTACTCTTAGAATGTGATATACTTAGAGAGTTGTAGATAATTTCTTTATGATTTCATAGGGTTTTTACCGTTGAATTTGGATTAATAGAGCAGGAGATATGAATTACTAAAGTCGTGTTATTTGTAGACCATTAGGGGAGCTGCATGGTTACATTGTGACTATGAGTAGGCATAGCAGAAGCTAGAATTAATTTTAGTGTGCTTAGTTATTTTGTTCCAGTTGTAGAAAAAATAGATGAAAAAATAAAAAAGGTGACTAGACTACATTGGTTGTATTAGGGTAAATATGTCTTTTCTATAGGTCAAATGGACAGCAGTGGCAGGAAGGGAATAAAAATTAGACGCAATGACAGAAAATAGATATTACCTTACCTTTCGATGACAAATAATGATTTTTCTCAATAATATTTGGATATCAACGGGATACGATGCTTTGATAAGGCATTTCTAGGACAATGAGACAGGCAGTTTATTCTTGTGGTCCGGCTCAGGCGCACACTTCCTAACAAGTACGGTGCATTTTGGCCATTTTTGTACCCAAGAATGCACCGAGAATCTTGAATACCATCAGCAGCCTGTATGAAACGTGGATGACAGTACAATAGCTTCATCACATACGTAAGGTAATCATGGGCGCACCTACGTTATGGGCGCACCTACGTTATGTGGGCAAAAATTCAAATTTTGAGTTACCCATATTCGACATACGGTGTAACGAATACAATCTATTTTTTTACACGATGTGTCGAATACGGATAAAAGTGTCGTATTCTGCACACTATATGTTGAAAATAGCTTTTTCGGTGTACCGAAAATAGTTTTTTTACACGGTGTACCGTTTTAGGTACACCATGTGTTGAATACGGATACTAAATTAATAAATACAACTACATGTTATCTATTTCGGCAAATACATTTAGGTATGTTGTCTAATTTTGGATTTTTACCCATTATGTGTAAGGTAATCATTTTCTTTCTTTGAAATTTTGTTTTGGTATTTTGCATTTTACAAAGAAAAATTCTATATTTATAGTGGTAATGCTCCCACTCAGTTTATTAACTAGGTTCGACTCTATTTGTAAGGAATCTTGAAATCTTTTTTTTATTTACAACCTTTTAGACAAGCCAAAATAGAGACATTTAAACCTTTTTCATGTATGATTTACAACATTATTTTGATGTGAACATCTCTATGTCAGAATCACTTACATGCGGCATCAAAATTGTTTTGGATTGGATCGTGGGGTGGAGTGAGCTATTTTAATTGTTCAAAGTTGTATAACATGCAATCTTAGGGTCAAAGCTGAAAAGCAAACCAAGGTTTTTAGGGTTGAAAAGTACACTTTTCCCTTTTTTTTTTAATCTCGGTTTACTGAAAGAACAATATCTTCCTTTTCTCGAGCCTGTTGGGGCCATAGGTTGTGAGACGCTCTTTTGTGCGTGATGAGTGGAGGGCCCTCTTTTGAAAAATGGTAGCAGGATGATAAGCGATAAGAGCTGTGGAATATGTAGAGCAAGATTGTTGGACATTTATATAGACATCTCGGAGCTGGAGGGAGTTCTAGAACTCGGAGGTGAGAAATATTCTAGAACAACCTTTTGAATGATTTCTAGAAACGAATTTCATGTGCAGACAAACAAAAAATTGGATATGAATATAATCAGACCTGTCCAAAGGTCTGTCGGGCTGACCCGGCACGGATCCAACTAGGCACGGTTCCATAGGGCCTAGTAAGGTTAACGAGTCGTGTCGTATTAGTCTGTGTGCCGCGTCCTCGGCCCACAATATAGCCCGTCAGCTTCTGTATCATACCGTGTCGAGTCAGCCCATACACGGTTGCAGTATGCTGAGCACGGCGCACGGCTGGCCTAGTAGCACTTAAAAATAAAAAAAATCAAAAAATAGTTATAAAATTTAAAAAATAAAAAATATCAAAATAGATAAAAATAAGTTTTATTGATTGGTTACCTCGTTAAAAACCTTTCTGCTATAAGAAAAAAAAGAGTACAATATATGCTCCGAAAATTACATGATTTCATTAAAAACTCTATTTTTCTTCCAACATATAGTATGCTTTCTTAAGTGCTCCGTTCCACTTATAGACCTAGCATATAATTCATTGATGCATATATCACACTTAGCAAATGTTACATGTTTCTTGTTTATTTACCTAAGGATCTTTTCAAAATATTGTCATATTGGTAACCATGCATGCGAGTTCTCGCATCTTAATCAAGAATGGAAATATAAAATTGATTTGTTGAAGTAGGCAAGTGGCTATTGGCTAGCAAGTAGAAAAAGAGAAGATGGGTGGTCGATAGGATCGTCGGGAGTTGAGGATGGTGGCTATTTATAGGCTAAGATGAAAGGTGTGTGGCGGATCGCTTTTAAAAAAAAGAAAAAAATAAAAATAAAAAATAATAAGGATACAAAATTAATTCTAAAAAATGAGCTTTATTGGCAAGCTTCCCCATTAAAAACATTTCTAGAAAATGAAAAAAGAGTACAATCTAGCTAAAAAATTACAAATTACACGTTCTCATCAACATCTAGATACAATTTTTTGAATGAATCTTCAAGCTCAATGTTATCTATATGTTGTATTCGCACTTCAGCTTGTTCTCGGTCTTTTACTATGATGAATATTTTCACCATCTCACTTGTGAGACTTGTTTTTCTCTCTTCGACTATCCATCCATTAAGACTGAAGACAGCAACTGAAGAAAATATAGATACGAGGATTGTTAACAAATTTTGTGCTAACAGTGAAAGCACTGGATAATTCATCTTGTGCTCAGGGCACCATTACAGTACGTTAAAATTTTCTTGTCCATAGCTGATAATATCGCTGCTGATGAAGGTTGTTAGCTCCCCTCTTGATGCTGGAATCCCAGCGCTCGTAGACGATTGTTGTGAAGTGTCTGAATTTCTTGGTGAAGAACCTCCACCAAATATTTTTTTCTCACGTTGTTATCTTCTTACTTATTGTGGATGCTAGTGGAGTTCATTGCAGACAAATTTTGGCATACTTTGTTTCATATTTACTATAAACATCGAATAAGTTAGAACGAATATTAGTATAATAAGTAGATTAATCGTAGCCAAGAGCATCACCTATAACTTAGAATGAAAAAATGAATTTCTTTCTAACATTTTAAAATTTTAGATTTCATTAGGAACTACACAATCTCTTAGAAGATTGTCATTTTCATAGTTATTTGAATAAGTAGTAATTTCAACAATATTATACACTACTAAACAAGATATTAGATAATAAACTTCTTATGAACTCACAGTTGAATCATAAAAAAATCCAAGAAACTCGAGTATCCTTTCGGCAACATACTAATGCACTTCTGTGAGTAAAATTTGACTCAAATGTGCTCTTATTTGGTATAATATTTTTTAGCATCAAGAAAGTAGAGTTCCATCTTACCGGCATATCTATGGCAAACTTACATGGACGTACACCATTGCAACACAGTACCGCTTATATGTTGCAATTTGTTGGTTAGAGGAGTTAACAAAATTTATTGCAGTATAAAAATCATCTAGGTATTGCATCAACCTCTTTAAACTGAATCTTACTATATGATTGATAATATGACAAGCACAATGTTGATGTAACAAAAAGATTGAGCATATGTACTAAACAACAGAGTAAGAATATTTATTGCTCTAAAATTTGCACTGGTATTATCTAAAGTAATAGAAAATATTTTATTTGTGGGTTCAAAGTCTTCAAGTACTTGAGATATTTTTTCAGCATTAGTTTCCCAATCGTTATTAACAAAATAAGTAACCACACTAAAATAATCCTCTCTAGCCCTACCTGCTCATATGTCCGAGGTCAAAGCAACTGAAAATGTACTTGTTTTCAATATTTCTTTAAGCTTGCTATGATACGTATTGTAGTATTTTATCATATCTTTAGTAGTTGTCTGTCTAGAAATATGCATGAACCTAGGATTATGAGCGTGCTTAATGTAATCTTCAAATGCAATAGACTCACCAATGTTGAGTGGTAGATTTGCTATTGTAATGAAGTGGCGTAGCTCTTTTTAGTATTGAAGGAGTCATACTCTCAATGACGAACAACACTGTCGGGTTGTACTGCAGCACCGTCTGCTTTATGGCCACTTCACTATTTCACTTGCAAGTTATGACGTGCCTCTTCAAGTGTCTCGTATCATATGAGGACTTTGAAGATAATTCATGTTTACAAATATAACACCTAGCATATCTGACACTTACCCTATCTTTCTCTCTGTGGATCTTTTTGAAATCTTGTCAAACTTTGGAAGTAGCGACTCTTGATCTTTTAGAGACGATGCTTCCTGACATGTATATACTTGTAGAGCCTGACGATAGAGATGCTACTGCATGTGAACCAGCTTAAGGTTCACCGTCAAATCCTTCTTCACATCACTGCTATTAAAGGGGTCATAGTCCCCTAATAGTACTTCAAGAAAAAAATATGATCTATGAATGTATCATCGTGATCATGATCACCGATGTTCATATCAATGTCGAATAGCATAAAAAATCAAATATTCAGAGTTAAAAATAATTAAATAATAAAATAAAGAATGAAAAAAAAAATTCAATTTATGGGATTGTGCCGAGCTTACCCCACACGTCAACGACTAGGTGTCAGACCAGGCGTGCCGGGCAGGCCATGTCGAGCCGGACCAGTCGTGCCTCGGCGTGCCTTGCCGAGCCGGTCATCGGACCGTTAGCATGCCAGGCCAGGCCGTGCTAGACATAGACCGTGCCTACAATAATAAGCCTGAGACCGACCCAATAAATATGCCCTAGTTGGCCAACTTTAAATATAATCCTAGCCACTTCAATCCCTTTTGAATCTGAATTGGAAAATAGTTGCTGGAATCAATTTCAATTTACGGGATGGATCCACCTATCGAAATCTGTAGCCGTCGGAACACAATCCATTGGCATGAATCGCGTGCAGTGGCTTGTCCTGAGTTTTCAGCCGCTGCCGACCTCACGAAATTTCGAGGCGCACAATGACCGAAAGAAAAAAAAATGACCGAAAGAAAAAAACAAATGACCGAAAGAAAGAGAAAATGTAAAAAGGCCCGAGCCGAACAAAAAATAGAGGCCCATCAAGCCCACGCTCACAGCGGAAACGGAGCATTTCCTTCCTGGAACAGCGCAGCAGCAATCCAGCTCCGGGAAGGCCTTCGCGGGGGGCAGGGCGCAGGCTTCCCCCTCCCCCGCCTCCGCGTACCGCCATTCGCGGACCAGCCTGTCGGTTGCCACCGGTGGGGAGCAGCAGCTCATCACGGCGCAGGAGCCGGCCCAGAGTGAGTTCTTGGTTCTTGCTTGCAGTGGGTAAATATTCGATTTGATTAATTACGAAAAAGGGTGGCCTCTTTGCCTGTATGAATAGTATTTTTTACTAGTTGATTAATAGAGTGTTTTGGAGTTGGTTAGTGGTTGGATTGCTGAATCTGGGGCTGCTGCTATTTTGGTCCAAGTAGAATCTATCTGCAGCTTCTCTGGGAGAGTAATAAGTCAAGACCTGAGATCAGTTTGGGAAATTTGTGGTCCGTGGCTGGATAAAATGTTTTGCTGCTCGAAATTGGTCTTTGCTCTGTCTAATAAACTTGTTACAGCATATAGTAGTGTAGGGAACTCAATACTAGCACTATGCTCTATTTAGTACCGAACCAAAGTTGTAGATTTATTTCTAGTGGCTGCTCATGTTTGCCTATAGAGAGGGAAAACATTTAGTAGTGTACCATTTAATTGTTCAGGCCTTGATCTTTATAGACCAGATTTGTTTCTTACTTGCATGTTATAGCACTATATGTTAGTACCTCGATGCTGAAGATGTAAGTGCTAGGCAGGCCATGGCCTCTCTGTACAAGGCAAACTATTAGTAGCTTAATTTGCATATTCTCATGTTATATTCAGTCTGAACTCTGAACAAAATCACTGTCTGATATTTGGTGCAGAACCTGATTATGAGGTGGTTAGCATTCACCATGTTGGAATTCTCTGTGAAAATCTTGAAAGATCAATGTCGTTCTACAAGGACCTCCATGGTGAGTATTGAGTTAGCTGTCAGTTGTATATGCTCTATATCTGCACTTGCTGCTTCTAAAGTAAACTAATGCATTAAGCAATCAGGTCTTATGGTGAATCCAGCCAGGCCAACTGACAAGCTGCCGTACAGAGGCGCTTGGCTCTGGGTTGGTTCTGAGATGATCCACTTGATGGAGCTGCCACATCCTGATACATTGACAGGACGCCCTGAGCATGGTGGACGCGATCATCATACCTGTATAGCAATTAAAGATGTATTGAAGCTGAAAGAAAAATTTGAAAAAGCTAGTATATTTATGAATCCTTATTTTCCTTGTCTGCTAGTTATACAATACACTGGCTGCGATTGATAACCATCCTTTTTTTGTCTAATTGTCCCTCATTGCTAAATATGATTATGTGATATGATCTTTGTTGCGTTGATTATATCTGATTGCACTGCTCTAAAATATAACTGCTTCTACTGTAATGAAATTAAATCATAAAGATTAAGCTATGATTGTGCCAAAATTTGTAGCCTATTGATGCTTTTTGCTACTGGCATGCTAAATAAAACACATGTTTGGGAAAATGTATAAATGTCTTAAAAATTACCCATGAGTTTAGTTAACCATTTTGTAACAACATTATTGGTTGTCCAAAGGTAGCTCTAATTTTATAGTTGACTCAACAATGATGTTGATCCTATAATCTATCAAAAGTCTGCTCAGCAGATTTCTTAAGATCTCGGTAAGTTACATCCACATGACTTTAGCATTCATGTACCCATTTTACAACTGAGCCTCTTGTTTCAGTTTTTATATGAGAACTTCTAGCAGGCATTACCTCTTTGCCGATTATGCATGGATCATGGTATGGTCTACTGTATTGTGGTTTGTACTGTTCATTAAGTTAGGTTATCAATAGAGGTTGTCTGTTACTACTCAACTGGTGTCCAGGAATCAGCTATACACTTAGCAAATCTGGGTGGCCAGCGATCATTGCAAGAGACCCAGATGGGAATGCGTTGGAGTTCACCCAAGTGTAGCAACTGAAAGATGCCTTTTCAGCTAGAACATCTCGTAGCCTTACGCTTACGAGAGTACACTTTACCTAGAGGTCCTAGACCTTGTTGCTGGTCTTGCTTGTAGCTATCTAGACCTGGCAGGAGAACACTACTTGTACATATGACATATCAATCAAGTATTTGAGGTGGAAGGTTTCATAGTTAAGTTGTATCTCCAGCTGCAAGCATTGGAAACTTCACCTATTCGGTTTGTATTGTCTGTGGATATAGATATTCAGACCCGAATCATGCAACTGTTTACCAAATTATAAGTCTACGATTTTGGACATCTGGTGTTCCATATCTATTGTCACCTTGTATCAGTGCCTTCCATATTTGCTTGTTGCATCTGTAAACTTCTCGCCAAGCATATTTCAGCAGAGGAAAAGAGAACTCTGAGAACAAAAAATGTTTGTGAGGAAAGCACAATCCAGTGTGACAGTTCCAACGATGATTCTGCGATTATTTCATGTATTATGAGTTTAACTGGGACCAAGATGATGATGTTAAGCTCTTTTGGAGAGAGCAGATTATCTTCTCAAAATAAGGTTGGCTATCTTCTTAACACAAACGACGTGGTTTGCTCTGACTTTGGCTAATTCAGGGGTCTACATGGAAAAATCAAACCAAATATGAGATTGAGAACCAAATACTGAGGAAATTTCTGGTTCTTGAACTGTTTGATGTAACAATGGAAATATGAAACAACTATACATGATTTATTCAGTTTACAGTTTCACAGAAGATGAGATTGAGATTCTGATTTCATGTATCTTAACCTACAGAGTAAAGAAACACCACCCACAAAGATTAGACGGATGATGGATCTCAGAGCAAACCTGAAGTGTTATGTTTCTTGTAAAATGCTGGTCAAATTCTTAGGAAATTTCTACCGAATGCTGGCTAATTCCTTTCAGATTCTGTGCCTTCTAATCTAGTCCTCCTTGACATGACCTAGAACACATTGTTCTTTTTCATTGTGTCATGCGTGCTACGCCCTATCGTCGGCATGGCTGCCATGAAGGAGGTCGTGCGCGATCCTATCCCGTGCCTGCGCCGACGCCGCGGAGGGCACAGCGTTGTGAGCCACAACGTCGTGGTCGAGCTCGTAGTTCATGAGATCGGGATCGAGCCCCTCGCCGGCGCGCTCGCAGACGTTGTGCAGGACGCAGCAGGCGCCGATCATGCTGAGGAGGTCCTGCATCTTCACCTCGGTGCGGCGCTGCAGACAGCGCCACCGCGCCTTGAGCCGCCAGATCGCGCCCCGCGCCTCGCTGTGCGCGGCGGCGACCCGCTTATTGAACTCGTGCTGCGCCCAGGTCAGGTTCCGGTGCGCGTACGGCACGAGCATCCAGTCCATGAGCGGGTAGCTCGTGCCACCGACCAGCCGTTGCTGCTGCTCACCGACCCCGACCAGCCCGACCTCGCCGCGGCGCGCGCACAATGCCGACCTGCCAAGCACCGCGGCGTCGGACAGCGAGCCCGGGAGGCCTATGAAGACGTCCGTGAACGCGCCATCGGCGTCCGAGACGACCTGCACGGCCACGGAGTAGGACGCCTTCTGGTTCCGCTCCGTGAGGCGGCGGTTGTAGTACGCGGCGACGTTGGCGTTGGGCGCGACGATCGGGACGTGCGTGGTGCAGACGGCGCCGACGATGCCGGGGATCCTGGACGCAGCCTCAAACCTGGAGGCGACGTCTGCAGCGGCGGGGGCGTCCGGCCAGCGGATGGCCCTGGGCATAAGCACGGTGGTGAGCGCGGCGCAGACCTGGAGGATGATGCTGTGGCAGGTGGAGACGCCAAGGCCGAAGCGGCGGGAGACCTCGCGCAGGGGATCGCCCGTGGCGAGGCGCGAGAGGCAGACGGCCACGCGCTGGCGCGCGGGGACGGCGGCGCGCAGCGCGGTGTCCTCCCTGGCGACGGCGGGCCTCAGCTCGTCGCAGAGCGCGTCGAACGTGGCGCGCGACATGCGGAACGCCCGCCGGAACTCGGCCTCCGGGCACGACGCGCCGCTCAGGCGGTCCCACCACTCGGTGCTCCTCTCCCGCACCCACACCCGCCGGCCCGGCCTGGTCGTAGCTGCCGCCGGCCCGCTGCTGTCGCCGCCGCTTCCGCACGGCGAACTTGCCATCTTCAGCCGCCTCCTCCTCTTGGCCGGTCGCGAGGTGCTAGCCTCGTTCTCGTACAGGAAGCCGTGCCTCCCGCTGGCGCTGGGACTCAGCGCCGGCGCCGGGTCAACAAAAATCGGCGGCGGGAATGGCATCACGTCATGTTGGTCTTGTTCGTGGACGAAGAAGGTCGGTAGAGTAGTAGCGTCGGCGGCAAAAGACCCGGCAGGCTGTGGGTGGGCACCGACGTCATCGTACATGGCGTGGAGGGCGAGGTAGAACAGGTCGCTGTCGTCGTCGGCGGGGGCGGCGAAGATTGGCTGGAAAGACGGGGAAGGCGTGAGGAAGGTGCCCATGAATGATGCAGTTATCCGGCAGCGGCAGCTGGTGTTTGGGTTTCTGTGAGCTGCTGGCCGGGTTGTTCTTGGGGGAGGACTGAGGTGGGGCAGAAGACTGGGGTGGTGAGGCTTTTATATAGGTATCGGGCGACTGGCCGGAGACGCGGTATGGTCCGGGAGGAAGGTGTGGTGGGCTGGGCTGCTTGCTATGCGTGCCGCGGCGCTTACGCGGGTGTGGAGAGCGGCGGAAAAGCGTGGAAGCTTTCCTCCTGTCCCGTCCACCTACGCGTCTTCTGCTGACGAACCGGCATGAGGTCGGCGGTGACGTCACTCGTTACTTTGGTTGTTTCAGTCGTGGGTCGTAGGTTCTTTACCAGGAGATGTAACTCTACATCAACTTTTATATATATATATATATATATAAACTAGTATGTACTCCTGGGTGTATGTACTTCCACCTCTCATATACCACTTTTACACGTGTGTTATACTTCTTTATCACTTTAAATATACTTCATTAGTAATTATAAGATACTACAATACAAATCCCACGAAATTTTTTATGAAATTTCATGATTTTTATCATAATTTGCGTATATACTTCTTTTATGTATAAAAAAGAGTATATAGCAAAAATGAAAGGCTAACATTGAATTTTTTTTTTCATACAACTCATATTGGAGTATCTTAGAATTAATATTAGAGTATACTAAAAATGATAAAAGAGTATAAAGTGTTTGTTTAGGTGGTATATTGCATGTGGGAGTACATACTCCTAGGAGTATAGAATAGGTGTCCTATATATATATATATATATATATATAATCTCGATAGTTTATATGACGGATATTTCAGTGTGTATAATTTGAAGAGCAGAGGATAATCCGACGTTCACAAAAATGAACACACTAGATGATCCGGTGTTCATAAGAAGTTTTTGGCGGTTTGTTTTTTTGAGCTTCCAAATGGGGTCCAATACACATCAGATATTCCGGCATTCACAAAATAAACACGTCAAACTATTTTTTTCAGAAGGGGTGCAAAATGGTTTGGTTAGTTTCGTATGCACGTAGAATGTTCCGGCGTTCAAAGAGGACATCACGTCAGACCTTTCGGCGTTTACAAGAGAAAATGGAGTTCCAACGGCTAGTTCGGAGAGAGTACATACCAGATAGTCCGGTGCTTGTAATGTTGCATATGCCGGACCTTCCGGTGAGTATAACAAAATGTAATCGTTGGAGCAACGACTAGTTCACGGGGTTGAAGCTATAAATACCCTTCCTCTCGGTTATTTGAGTGAGCTAGAGTCTAGAGAAATCCATATACACTTGAGAAGATATTCAGACCACCAAAGTACTAAAAGTGATCATCCAAGGTAATTAAGCACATGATTAGATTGTAATTAGTGCTAATAGCACTATAGAGAGTTGTTGCTTCCTAGAGAGAGGATCGAGGAATGATCCTAGCTTGTACCAAGTGGTATGCTAACACCTTGAAGTCTTGGTGAATCGCCGACAAGTTGGGTCTTGGTGGCTCAAGCTTGTTGACCCTCCGACTTGGTATGGATCGGTGGCAAAACTCTTGTACAGGGACGCGGAGACTCTTGTCTTGATGGCTCAAGCTCTAAAGTAAGGATGGCGGTACATGATCGGACGAGAGGCTTGTGGTGAGGTATTGTCTTGGTGGCTGAAAGTGCATCTAGCCTTAAGTGTGGTTTTGGTAATTAATGACAATACTTATGGACTAATAATATTGTTGAGAATTGTTAGTAGGTTGTTACATAGGTGATGCATGGAGAAGAGATATGTATCAAGATGAATGAGCTCGAGGTGATGCTCGGGTAAGTGCTAATAATACTTATGAACTAATAATTGTGTTGAGAATTGGTTGTAATATGTTCTATAGGTGATGCATGATTGATAGAGAATGAATTCATTGAGGAATACTATGAAGATCGAGAGATAAGCATCAAGATCAATGAGCTCTAAGTGATGCTCGGTGATGCTCATGAGGAGAAAGAGAAACTCAAGAAGACTGAAGATATGCGTGAGGCTTCACTTATAGAGACTAAGTGACTAAAGGTATGACATTAGCAATTACGTTTTATGGACTAACTCATGTGCTATGTGTTTGAGAGTGAGTGAGGTTATATTCCATATGAAGATTGAAAATAAGAGTGAAGGCTAAGTTACTTGTGAAGATCGAGTAACTTAAGGTATGAAATTGTTAATTAGGTTTTATGGACTAACCCATATACTTTGTGCTTGAGGGTGAGTTGGGCTTAGGTGCCTAAGAAGGTATGAGTTGAATTGAGATATTCAATATGCCAAGTTGGAAGAGTAAGATGAAGACAAGTTTAGTGGACAATTGATATGCTTGAATGCTTGTGGTTCATGCCTCGGTAGTGAACAAAATGAAGAGCGTGAAGATGCCAGATACAAAATGGATTTCTATGACAAGACAGTGAAGGGCAAGCAATACTCGAGTGCGATGAACCATTCGATGGTGAAGGGTAAGAAAATGGCTTGGTGCCAAAGGACCAATGTGGTGGTGAAGGGTGAGTAAAGGCTTTGCGCCAATAGATCGTGCGATGTCATGAGAAGTTATGGGTGATTCACATCAATCATATGAAGATTAAGAAGGGAATCAAGGATGAACATCGTCATCATCCTTAATTGAAGAGTTTATGACAAGCCTTGAAGAGCTATGAGAAGCATCATGACTTGGATGATGTGTTCGCCAAGTCCGATGGGATTACTCAAGACAAAGGTAGAATAGTTTTTCTAGTTTTGTCCGTCTCAAGGAGTTTGGTGGGAGACCGGGTAATAGGTATGCCACACTATCAAGAGCGACTGTCAAAAGCATTGCTCAATTATTGTGTCAAATGCTCAAACCATGTGCTTAGTGCGGGATGGGTTCATGTTGAGAGTTCGCTTTAGGAGTTCGGTGCCGAAAGTGTGGAAGTGTTTGAATTGGGTTTGAGAGTGTTCTTAGTTTGATCAAATGTGTTTTAGATCATGATTTCTATTGGGTCAGACAGCCCTCTAAATAAGCTTTTAGTAGAGTCCAAAATCGCCGAAATTGGACTTCAGAATCAAAAGTTATCACCATTTTTTAAAGGGTCAGTTGTACTGAACTCGGAAGTTTCGGGTAGCTGGAACCTCCGGATAAGCTCCAGGCAAGGGTGCTAGGTTTGGGCTTTTTAGTTTCAACCGGAAGTTCCAGATTGATTTGGGATCTCCGGATTCTGGTGTCCTGCACCGGAGCCTTCGGATGGAGTCCAGGTTGGGGTTCTCGGTTGCTGAGATTGTGTTAACCTAGAAGTTCCAGGTTATACCCAAAATTCTGGGTTAGACCAGAATGCCCTGTAATGGCTAGTTTCTGATCATTGGGGTTCTTAGGACCTGGAAGTTCCTGGTTATAGCCAGATGTTTCGAGTAATGCAGAAACTGCCCAACAGCTAGTTTTTGAGAGGGGGAGGGGGTATAAATACCTCTTCTCCTCCTAGCGTGGAGGAAGTTACTTGGCTGGCTTTGTGCTGGTGGTGTGAGGTGTTTTGAATTTGGTGTTCTACCTGTGAGTGCTCCCTCTCCCTCTCTAACAAGATTGGGTGAGAATCAAGCCTTGGTGGCTTAGTGAGTAGAGAGAGATGTGAGAGGGTATGATGCTTTGGTATCCTACAGATTGCTGCATAGGTTGCGTGCATTTGATCATTTGGCATTGATCGTGCGTAAGTTCAAGAGTTTGTTACTCTTGGAGCTAAAAGGTCCTAGGCGGCTAGGCGTCATCGGTGAGCACCAAAGATTGTGGTGTACCGCGGGAAGTTTGTAAAGGCTTGGATTTCACCTTCATAAGGGAAGAAATCAAGAGTGAAAACCCAACCTCAAGTGTGACCGAGCTTAGTGAGGAAAAGGGCTGAAAGAGACCCAGCTCTAGTGTGACTGAGCCTCTCAACGGATATGTAGGAACCTCAAATGGAGGTGTTTGAACTTCAGTATCAAATCAAGTGTCTTCGTGTCTCCTTTAATTTTGTGCTTAATTGTTATATGCTTACTTGCAATTCATTATATCTCCTTTTGTATATCTTGTGTACAATTGAATTGCATGCTTGTATCTATACTTGTGATATTAATTCTTGAACCCTCTTGCATATCTTGCTTAGAATTGTTATGTGTGCTTATCACCCTAGGATTTCAATCCTTCACATTTCGTTTAGGGTGTTAGAGCACTAGTTGAACCCAACGTGTTTAGGTTTTGAGTTGAACCCAGAAGTTTTGGATTAAACCTGGAAGTTCTGGATTCTGTATAATCCGCTACAAAGCTCTGAAACCAGAAGTTCCAGATTAAATCCAAAAGTTCCAGATTCTGTACAACCTGTTGCGAAGTTTTCATTTTGTAGGAACTCCTATTCACCCCCTCTATGGACATCAGTGTCCTTTTAACTGGTATCAGAGTCAAGTCCCTCTTTTAGGGCTTTACTGTCTAGAGAGTAAAGATGTTGACTAGCAGACTAGTACACATAGAACCACTCCTATTAGACGAGTCTAATTATTTTGAGTGAAGTACTCTCATGCTTCATAATTTTAGGACTATAGGTCCTCAAATAGAGCGATATTTAGATGTGAGCATTTCTCCTTCTAATGATAAACTCATATCATTTGATGAGGAAGAGAAATGCATACATCTTAATGCTCAAGCTGCTAATGCCTTGAGCGAAGATGTATTTGACACGATCATGCTGCTTGTGGACACTCATCTCATTTGGACAACGTTTAAAGAAAGATACAACAAGCCTAAATGGAATGAGGATGTTCTTCTTTCGGAGACAATATTTGGAGAGTGCTCTACTTCATCATCACATCATGAAGAGCACCAAATGACTTTCTCGTTTTTCCAAGAGGATATCACTTCATCATCTACTTCACCAATATTTAACAACGAGCAAGTTAATGAAATGGTGAGTGTGATAAGTGAGTGTTCAATCCTCTCTTTGGACTCCAACTACAACACTAGTAATGAAAATTCCATATCCGCTTGTGTTGTTAACCCTTGCACATTATCTAGTGTAAAATTGCCTATTTATCATAATGATATGGTTAATTGTCCTCATTGTAATGCATCTATTTCCATTAATATTTGTGAGACTAATATTTTGAAGGAAATATAAGCTTACTTGAGATAAAGCTTAGGTGGAAAGGTCTCAAAGAAAATCAAGAAGAGAGGTCCATCTAGAAGAAGATCAAGGACAAACAAGATGTACTATACATCACATGGACATTATAACATCAATTATCCTCAACTTGGAAGTAAAGCATCAACCTCTCTAATGTGCTCATCCCCTCACTCCGATGCTCCATTGTGCCTTATGGCAAAAGGTAAAAAGAAATATGTAAGTGAGGATAATAGTGATATTGCTAGTAATGATGCTAGTAATAGTGATGAGTTTGAGTTTGATCTTTTAAGCAAAAATGATATGTCTAAAATGTTCAAACTCATGAGTATAATAGAAGGTCAAGAGGAAAACCCCGAGAGGCAAAAGGAATACCTCATTGAGAAAATTGAAGAACTTAAGGCCTTAAATGTGAAATATGAAAAACTTTAAGAATCTCATAGTTCTTTATCTAATCTTTATGGGGATATTAAAGTTAGGCATATTTCTTTGTTGATAAATTAGATGCTATGCTTCTAGTGTATTTAGAAATGCTATATCCTAATTGCAATGCTCTTTCTAAGGACAAATTCACTATTTCTTCTATTGATGATACTTATGCTTCTAACTCTATTTCTCATGCAGCGTCTATGAAGAAAGAAAATTTGAGCTAAGGGCTCAACTTGAGGAGTTAACTAGCAAGTATGTGAAACTACAAGAAAACCATGATAAGCTTTTGTGCACTCATGAAAATCCCGTAGCTTCTCGTACCAAGCTAGAAATAGCTCATAAGGTAATTCTCACAAAGGTAAAATCGTATGAACCTCATGTGGATAATAGCACACATTCTTTGCATAATGTAGATTTAGCATGCACTAGTTCTAGAAATTTATCTAATGAAAATTCTATATCCAATGATGAACTATCTATTCCTTGTTGCTCTAAGAAAATTGTCTCCTCTAGTTCTACTTGTGAAACTAACATTGTAGAGGAATTTAAGGAGCTCAAGGATCAAGTCAATTCTTTGAAGAAAGATTTGACTTGGTGCTTCAAAGGGAAGATCACTCTTGATGAGACGCTAGTTGACCAAAGACATCCAAAAGATAAAAGTGGACTTGAATTCAATTCTAACAAGAACAAGTCCAACAATGCCAAGAAGAAGGTTCAAGGTCAAAAAAAGACCACCGCACTCATGACTTGCTTGAAGTGCAAGAAAGAGGGTCATCATGTTCGAGATTGCCCTTTGAAGAAGAAGAAGAGATCCTTGATTAAGGAACAACAAGACAAGAGGTCCATGAAGGAAGAAGCTCCTTC
Organism: Phragmites australis; assembly: GCF_958298935.1. Lineage (NCBI taxonomy): Eukaryota > Viridiplantae > Streptophyta > Magnoliopsida > Poales > Poaceae > Phragmites > Phragmites australis. Next base: position 6,865,411 of record NC_084929.1, read on the forward strand.
ATCATCAAGGGATCAAATAAATTCTCATCATGATGACCAACATCAAAAGAAGAGGCCCTAAGCCATTTTAAGATCATATAAGCGAAGGGGTAAAACAAATGGTCATCAAGGTGATACGCCTTAAGTGGAGAGGCTTGGCGGCAAAATATGCTACATATGCCAAAATAAAGGACATTTTTCTTCATCATGTCCCCAAGGTATCAATTCTAAGTCTCAAATCGTCAATAACAATTATTTTCTTCGAAATGATAAAATTGACAATGTGTTTGCTAAATTGATTGGTACTCAAAGTGGCTTGAAGGAAAAAAAGGTCATTGGTTACCAAGCCTATTGTGACTAATGTCTTAGGATCCAACAATATTGGGGACCAAAAATATCAAATTGATCAATAAGTGAAATGGAGGGCATCGGAGACTTGGCTAATTATTTGAAGATTTATCTAATTGATTAAAGAGCTAAGTTATATGAAAATATAATTATTATTTATCCAATTTCACTCTATAAAGGTAATTTATTATCACAATGTTTTGAATTCATATTCTTCATCATTATGTTAGATTTATTGCTCTACACAATTTTTATCATCCTCTAGAACCCGGAGGTTCTGGACTCAATCTGTAAGTTCCAGATTCTGTAAGTTCCTAGCTCTTTGCTCATGTAGGTCTTATATCTATGCTTGTTTTAGAGTTTATCCTTATCCTAGCATGTGTAGACTTTATTGCATTCTTGGCATGATCTTATTTCCAATTTCAAACATGTCTTAATTGCTTGCAAAGTGTGTTATGAATTTATTTCTAGCACATCTAGTTTTCTTGCCGACTAGTATGTGTAAATCATATAACTAGTATGTGTAAGATACATTGTGTATTCATTTGTTGATTGTGTGGTTTTGGAGCCTTATTTGATCTTATGATCATGTTGAACTACTTGTGATCATAGCTATGTAATGCTTAATTGTTCGCTGATTAGAACGGAAAGACATTTCATCAAAATTGGTTCTCCAAATCTTTTTAAAGTCCATCCTTTGTGCTTGTTCTGGATAATCCGGAAGTTCCAGGCTGATCCCGGAAGTTCCGAGTTACCCGGATATTTCGGATGGAACTCAGAAAGAGGTCATAGGGTTGCATTTCTGCTCTAATCCAGATGTTTCAAACTGAAACTGGATATTCCGGTATCTGGATGCTTTAATCATCTTATTGAATTCTATTTGGCTCTTTGGAGAAATTAATGAATTATCACATTATGGAGGAGTATTATGCTTTGTGCATCTCAAATCCCCATAAAGTTTGAATATAATTGATTTTTTTTGCTTATCTAGCATCTATGTGGTATGAAAAGCTTATTGAAGACTCAATGTCTCAAAATATCTATTAAGTTATTCATATTTCATTTTAAATTGAAACTTGAGATTCTTGGTACTTCCTTAGTGATCTATTTAATCTTAAGATTTTTAATTTGAATAATTTTCTCATTCGGATCAAATCAACTATGTTTTTTTTGTGTTTGCTTGTGTAGTTGATTTTGTGAAGAATGCTTTTGAAGCATGTTGCTTAAGTTCTAAACCCTTATTCACATGCTTCTTTGAAAGAAAGTTGATCTATACCTTGTTGCAATTAGCGACTTGTGATATCTTGATATAATATTATTTTCTTACAATTGGTAGTAATATAAGTGGTAATCCTTGTTGATCATTTTTGTTTCAATTTTTGCTTCTAGGTGACTTATTTCTTTGTGAAAGATTTTCTTTAACTCTAAAAGGCAAGGAAGTGAGTTCATAGAAGCTTGTTATCTCAATGATTGTATCTTTATTCAATATAATTGCATGAGATAAGTCTTTGAGCATGTTTGGAACTTATTCATTTCTCTATATACTCAATCTTCTTGCTTAGTTCATCTGTTGAACTTTGTAAGTGATCATTTGTTGATCTTTTGTCTTAGATGTAATTTGAACTACTTTTTGACATTTATCTTTCATTTGGTATATGTATTGCTGATATTCCATGTTGTCCAAATTATATCTTTATTAGATCTTCAAAGTGATGAACATACTTGTTTGACTTAAATGTTAATTTATATAGCATGTTTTCTTTCTTTGTTCCAACATATGGAGTAAGGCTTACTCAAGAGCTTTTATTGGCTAGTGCATAGAGTTTTCATTTGACTTTCAATTGGGATATATATTTTCAATCCTTGAATTGTTATCTATTTCATACGCACCGCTTATTCGAGAGTTTGCTCCATATGGTGGGTTTTACTTACGTCTTTGGACCCAATGAGTTTGGGGACTAAATTGTACTTAAATGAGTTTTAGGACAATAGAGATGCATTGGATGCTTGGGTTCATAATGAATGTCCATCCAAAAGGAATATCTTTACAATTGGAATTCATGAAGAAGGTTTTTATCTTTCAATTGATATCTATAAAGAAGATCCTCTCCTTCAACTTCAATTAGAATAAGAAAGAAGGATCATATAAAAGTAAAATCAAGCAAGGATGAACAATTATCTACTACATTAATCCAATGTCTTCTCGGTAACTTGTTCTAAATTCATGCAACCTACACAAGTTTTAACCTTGTAGCATAGCATGAAAATAGCTTTCAAAAATTTGTTTTTCATGCAAATGCCTAGAAGCCTCTTTATTGCAAATATGAGCAATTTAAAGTAGCATATTTTTGTGAGAACTCTATAATAATATATATGATTCATCCAATACAAAATATGCAAAAGAATTTATATTAAATGCTTGAGTTGCTCTTATATGCAATATTAATGAAAATGGCAAAATCTTTTGCTTGAGTTTTTTTAGTCCTCTTTGACTGGTGGCCTTATTGAACATATTATCTTATGAGATGTTGACTCTTTGTGATATACGAGATATTCATTATAATGTCAATAATTTTGCTATATTCATCTTTGAGTGTAATCCATTGCACTTGTGTTTTACATATTAATTTCGGACTCATGCTAGACATACCTTCAATTGAATTTGTTTCAATTGACATCTATTTAAATTGGCATCTCATTCAATTGATATCCTTTGGAATTTTAATCGGTTACCTTTGCAATTTCATTTGATATATTTTTTAATCGGTATCTTTTGAAATCTCATTTGGCATATCTTTAAACCCCTTTTGTCCCATTGTATAGCATGATCTCCTCACATAGTTCTATTTGGATAAGTGCACTTGAGTTCATTCAATTATGAGAAATCCACATATCATGGGGAGCTCATACTATGTATGGTCACGTATTAGCTTTCGATGATTCCTTTTGTGGGATAGGACTAATGTGCTTCAGAGAAAATTTTCTTTTGACAAATCAAAAGGTTTTTTGGGGGAGAATTCGCATCCTTTTAGCAAGTCCTCCAAAATTCTTACCAAATTGATGTCAATTGGGGGAGAATTTCTTTCGATGATTCTATTTTGGCATTGATGTCAATCGGGGGAGAATTTGTATCTAGATGTTATATTTGTAATTGGGGGAGAATTTTCTTAAATTGTGGGAGAATTTGAATGCTATGCCTTTGATAATTGAGGTGAAGGTTTTTGTGAGCATGAGTTGCATGTTTTTACTCTGCATGAGCATATTCATTTTAAATATTGAGAAACCAAGTTGAAATGTGCTTTGGTTCATATGTGATGATTGATTGACAATGGTGTTGATTTGGTTTGATGATTTTGAAATTTCATGGCATGGTTATGTACAATAATTATGATCATAACTAACCAAAGTTGTAAAGAAAATAGAGTTAGCGTGTTTGTCTTTGAGTTTAGAAAAATTATACATGCTGGATGATCTAGCATTGGAAAAATTAACTCGTTGGATGATCCGGCGTTCATATACAATACACGCTGAAGCATTTCAGTGGAGAAGCGAAAATTGAAGTACACACCGGATGGTCCAGTGTTGGGTATCAGTCAACACCGGAGCTTTTCTTGCAGAGGGGTTGCAAACTGGCTCTGGCGGACTTGTATACCAGATGGTCCGGCGATGAGCATTGTGTACACCGGAGTAATTTTTCCAGAGAGGGTGCAAAACGGGTTCTGGCAAGAATGGATATGCCAGATGGTCCAGCAATGGGCATGAATACATGTTGAACTATTTCTTGCAGAGAGAATTTCAGGTAGCTTAGTCTGCTGAGTTGAACATGCCAGATGGTCCGATGCTTAAGAGGAGTGAGCATCGAATCATCTAGCATTTATGATTTTTCAGTGTTGTGTCATTTCTGTAGGGATTTTGATTTTGACTAACTTGTGATAGAGTTAAATGTTGTTGGAAGTACATGTTTTCTTGTCTCATGATGTGTAGGTGGTGGATGCAATTTGATGGCCAACGACAGGAAGATCAGGGATAAGCGGGGAGCTTGGTGCTGGACGATCGATTGAGCCGGGCAAAGTCAAGGGTGACCCCAAATGTACATGTGGAGTTAAAGCAAAGCATGAGATGGTGGATGAAGATGGCGTGTTGAGAAAGTCAAGCAAAAGAGATGCCGGTGCAAGTGACAAAGTGGCCCGATGGATTGGGAGAGGGAGAGACTTGTTGGTGGTCAAAATCGCAAGATGGAGTACACGTTTCATCATCGTGATGCTTGCATAAGGTGTATGTAAGTGGCTATGAGTCATGCTTTGAGAAGCATGCACGATGGTTTCCCCCTTTGGTCGCAAAAACCGCAGGACGATGGAGTGCATGTGGCATCATCACAAGGCTTGCATTGAGGCAAAGGTAAGTCATGAAGTCGCCATAGCGACCCAATGAATGAAGAAAAATTCGGATGAAACTACCCCTAGTGGTAGGTGGGAATGCATAGTAAGGGAAGGGCAGTTTAGGGACAAAATTGCTTATGGGTTAAGCAAGCCCCCTAGGCCTATAAATAGAAAGGTATGGCTGGTGGAAACATAAGAGCCTTGGAGAGTTTTTGAGAGTCTTCCACTTTTGTTGTGTGGAGAGGGAGAGATGAGTGCTTAGTCTATGTTTAGGTGAGAGGTTTTGTGAGAAAAATACTTCGTAATCTACCAAAAGAGGGCATTCTTCTGAGCTTAATGAAGAGAGTGTTTCTGCATATGCTTGAGTTCATCTCGTTCTAGTCTCTCCTGTTTTTGGATCTCGTGTTTTCGTACAAGTTCTTAGTGTTTGCTTGTTGATTTTCTTTTTTCCTAGATAGTTGCTTGTTTTGGGTCGTGGAAGAGCTGTTCTTCTTGTTGCTAGTGGATTAATCATCTCATATGAGTTAGTCTTGAACCATCACTTGAATAATCCCTTCTTCTGGTAGCTAGTTCTCTTGCGTTTAGGAGTTTTTCATCAAGTTGCTTGATTCCTTGTGCTATGACTCTTAATGTGGCCTTAATCAAAACCTAGAGTTCATATTCATCTAAGAGGAGCGTTGGTTTTGGAGTTTTTGCAATTTTCTCTTGTCTCTCTTGCTTCCACATGTGGTTTTGAGGTGCGTTGGGTTGAGGAATAGGAAATGCCATCAATTTCAAAATATTTGTTAAGGTGTCCATTCACCCCCTACAATTAGTATCAGAGCCAGTTTGATTACTTGGTGACCTTAACTGGCTTTGTGATTTGTAGACGATATGAAGAGATGTGGAAAGATTCCACTCTTTGAAGGTCATGACTTCTCGTACTGGAAGGAGCACATGGAGACTTATATCTAATCATGAGAGGATGATCAAGCTTATCTATGCTCTTGATCGTAGCATATGGGAAGTGAAGATCTCGAGCATTGAAGAATTATCCAGTTATGACACATTGACTTATGAATTATTCAACAAGCTCAAATCCACCGAGATAGCTAATGCGGTTAGAATAGGCCTAGGCAACCCCCTGTCTCAGAACATGACATTAGTTTCCGGACCTAGTGGTGGTAGTCTTGCTGGAATTGGCTTTTATTGTGCTAACCCTTCATCTAGTGGCTTTGCTTTGTCTTCTTTGGTTTCTATCACTGAGGAGCAGGTGGACACACTAGATGATGAAGATCTTGCTCTGATCATGAAGAAGTTTACCCACTTCTAAAACAACAGAAGAGATTAGAGGAGAAGTGGCTCTCGGACTTATTATGAGTGTGGTGATACCACTCATTTCAAGGCTGATTGCCCAAAACTCAAGAAGAAGGAAGATCGTGGCCACGATCACGACAAGCATGAGAATAACAAGAAGCCCTTCTTCAAGAACCACGACAGGCTAGCCAAAAAGACGTCCAAGGTGGCTTCTCAAGCTTTCATGGCAGCGCTCAACGATGTTGACACTTCCTTAAGAGGAGGAGAGCTCGGAGGAGGAGGAGCTGCCTATGAAGAACAACAAGAAGAAGAAGGACTTCACAAACTTTTGCTTCTTGGCAGATGAAAACGACAGCGACCCCGAACTTGATTCTTCTGAGGTATCACTCTCCTATGACCAACTTTCAGTTCAGGTCGATACTTTGAATGATGCGCTTGTTAGCCAGGATAGATTGCTTAAGAAAGCGGTTCATGAAGTCAAGGAACTCAAATCTAGGCTAGATTGTTTATCTTCTAAGATTGAATTTCTTAGGTATAGGGCAGGGATGAGGAGTGTGATAGTTACCTTATGGTCATAGGTGAGCTTGTTGAGTTTCAGACTTTGCATGCTCAAGTCGCCAGTCAGATTGAGACTGTTGAGAAGAAGCTCCTTGAGGAGGAGTCTAGACCTACTCTCGTAGACGCTTGCAAGAATTATGCATTGCTCTTAAAATATATTGATGTCAAAGCCAAGCGCATAAAGGAGCTAGAGTCTAGATTGGAGAGTGCTACGAGTTCTAAGAATATACAGCCAAACTGTTCCACCTGCATCATCCTCAAGGACAAGTTTAGCTGGGTTAGAGTGAAAGTTGAGAAGCTCATGGCTGAGAATGAGTGTCTCCTTTCACTTGTAGAGAAATTCTCACAAGGCAAGGGCAAAATGAACTTGATTTTGGTCAAGATCAAAATGTGCGCAGATAAAGCGGGTTTAGCTTTGGGGTTGGATTTTGAGAGGGTGGCTTACAATAGGGATGGTAAGATTGTTTTCACCGCACCTAATACCCTTGAGGCTAAGAAATCCAAGATCAATACCCCACCTCAACCTACAAAAGATAAACCCGCACCACAACTCATATAGAAGAAACCCATACCACAACCCAAGAGAGCTCCATAGCCAAAGGTGAAAGTCCCTGTGAGAGAGCCTAGAGTGTCCAGTAGTCCAGCTTCTGAGAGACGCTACCACTACACCTACTGCCAAAGAGAGGGTCATCTAGTTGAGTTTTTCTTTTTCCATAGGAGGGAATAGAGTACTCGGGACATGTATCGGCCCTGTTTTGGTGTACATGAGCCTTTTCCTCGCTCTTACTCATGAAGTTTTGGTGCTTCTCAGTTTTCTCCTAGCGGTGGTGCCCGGCGTGGATATTACCATAATTTATATGGTTTTGGTTCACGTGTGAGAGGCTTTGAGTTGCAACGCTATGGCGGACTACTGTGAGATCATGTGGTGAAAAATTGGTTTGATTGATGAAATTGGTAGAGCAAAGTGATTTAGCATAATGACATTTGGTTGATGTTCATGAGTTGCTAAGATATGCTTATGTTAGCATGTTGGTTTTGCTTGGAGTTTGCGTGGTGTTACGTGAACTGATCTTGAGTCAAGTCGGGAAGGACTTGTGCACGTACTCGATTGTTGTTTGATTCATGTGTAGGTGTTGCTCGAAGGCGAACGTGGTCGATGACAGATCGATGAACTAAGTTCAGGGAGTAACTGAGGTTCGGCTACTAGATTCAGGAGGAACTGAGGTCGTGGTGATCGAGGATGTCATGTGGGACGTTCGAGCTGAGAAAATAATGCATATGGAGACAAGGTTTCGCGATGACGCAGGAGGCGATTTGAATGTGAGAGGACGTGAGGACTAATTCATGTTCAAGTTGAAGCAGGCACGAGGGAGTCGAGTGGTGGCTGGACTTGAGACAAGAGTTAGTGTCAGAGACGGACTCTGAGTTGGTTACGTATATGCATGTATGCATGGGAGATGTGCATGCATGATTACGTAAGAGTTGTTGGCTAATTAGCTTAATTAGTGGAAGTTGTTTGTCCTTTTATGATTAGAGGAGGATAGAGACCAAATTGAATACGACTGGGAGTTGTAGTTCGATTCGTTCACGTTTGTGCGTGTGGTTACCCTATAAATAGAGAGGTCTGTTGTATTGGGTAGGTAAGCACAGAATAGCGCAGCACAACGCAGTTGAGAGATAGAGAAACTCGAGAGAGAGCTATTTTGGGATTTTGTGACAATACTTGTTAGATGCTTTGGAGAGGCATCTTGTAAACTCATCTATGCAATGAAAATCAAGTTTCGTAAGTTGATAAGTTACTGATTCAGAATTTTCTCTTTGTTCTATATTCTGCATGCTCTGTTTTGGTTTTCAACTAATTTCATGTTTCTATGAAGTTTAATCTTGGTTTAATCCATCCAAAATCTTGCTAGAATATCTAGTGTTTGAGCTGAGAAAATTTCGAGTGGATTTGGTTTGATCTCGAGTAGCTTTTTGTCAACTTGACTAGGTTTTGATCTACTCAATTCTGATTGACACAGTCTGCTTCTACTAGCCATAATTCTTGATCAGTATATCCGATTTACTCGATTCTTATGGGGTTAGCTTTTTATTTGCATCTAGTTTTTGCTGACCAAATTTGAGAGCAATCCGACTAGCAGATCTTTCTCTACATCATTTTTACTAGAACTTGTGCAATCTATTTCGAGTAGAATACCAAGTATAAATCGAGTTTCGATTTGGATGAGTTAATCTTTGAATTTGCTTTCCTCAATCATTCAACCCCGCCCCCTTTGATTGGGTGTTTTGCACATATCAATCCTACAACTACGTTTTCCCTATTGTGGCACTCAACCTTAGCGTAGTAGTGTTGATTTGCATGCACTTGCTTCTACTGCTTTAGGGCGGATGACCCAGTACTGGATTCCTAAGAGGTTTTTGTTTAACTCCAGTACTGAGCCATCCACCTATTATTATTCTTATATGTAGGTGGTAGGCGTAGGCTTGGAGGACAAGTGACTCATTGACTCTTGTTGTTCATGCCATATGACCGAAGATGCATTATGGTTCTCTAGCCTCACCCCGACAAAACGACACAAGTACATCACATTCGGGGATGATAGAAAAGTAGAGTGAAGGCCAAAGGTATGTTAAGAGTGTGTAAGAGTTTCACTCTCAAGGATGTAGCTTTGGTGGAGCATCTGGGATACAACTTGTTTTCTATATCTCAGTTGCTGGATGAGGACTTGAAAGTGCGCTTCAAGCACAATGCTCTCAAGTTCTTGATTACTCAGGCGCTTTAATTTCCCAGATTTCCGAGTAGGGCGAGAGTCTTTGGAGCTGATTTTTCTGAGTCTATTAGTTCTTCTCGATGCTTATTTGCTCAACCCTCTTCTGAACATTGGATGTGACATAGGAGACTATGGCACATGAGTTTTGATTTGCTTGCTCGTTTGAGTGCCCTAGGGTTGATTCGAGGATTGCCTAAGCTAAAGTTTGAGAAGAACCTTGTTTGTGCTCCTTGTCGGCATGGAAAGATAGTTGTCTCCTCTCACACACCAGTTAATCTAGTGATGACTGAATAACCAGGAGAACTTCTCCATATGGACACTGTTAGTCTTTCCTGTGTTCATTCAGCGGGTGTGAAGTGGTATGTAATTGTCATTGTTGATGACTTTTCTCGCTACTATTGGGTGTTCTTTCTTATGAGTAAGGATGAAGTGTTCTCACACTTTTGGAGTTCAGCTTTGAGATTGTTCGAAGAACTCCTTGGTGCATTAAAAGCTATTCATAGTGATAATGGCACTGAGTTTAAGAACTATCTCTTTGATGTTTTTTATCTTAAACATGGTATTGAGCATCAATTTTTTGCTCCACATGTTCCTCAGCAGAATGACGTGGTTGAAAGGAAGAATCACACTTTGGTGGAGATGTCTTGGACGATGCTCGATGAGCATATGACCCCTAGAAAGTTTTGGGCTGAGGCCATTAGCACCGCTTGCTATATCTCCAATCGGATTTTCTTGTGCTTGATTTTGAATTTGACTTCTTATGAGTTGTGCTTTCGAAGGAAGCCGAAAGTTTCTCACTTGATAGTTTTTGGCTGTCGGTGCTTCATCCTAAAGCGTGGCAATCTTGACAATTTCATGTCGTGTTCTTCCGATAGAATTTCTTAGGGTATTCTCTTCATATTCATTCTTATAGGGTTTATAATCTTGACACTAACATCATCATGGAATTCTATGATGTGACTTTTGATGAATCAATCCCATGTGCTAGTTCTTCTTTCGAGTGTGCAGGTGACAAAGAAATTGGCAAAAGCATCTTTGTAGATGGCGACTTTCCAGCTCTAGGTGTTGATGAGGATGATCCACTACTTCCTTCAATCACATCTACTCCTGAGCTACCATCTGCTTCTTCTACACTGGCAGAGGGTTCTACAGCCTCTACTTCCACTTAAGCTGCTTTTGAGCCTGCACCAGCTACGTTTGAGGGGGAGGTGGTTTCACAACGTGAGGCTCCTTGGCACATACAGCGGATTCATCCCCCTCAACAAATGATCAATAACCTTGGTGAGAGGGTAACAAAATCCAAATCTGCTCATCATGCTCATTTTACTGATTCTACATTCGTTGCTTCTTTTGAGCCCCATGATGTTGGACATGCTCTTTTTGATTCAAATTGGGTAAATATCGTGCATGAACAACTAGAAAACTTTTAGAGAAACCAAGATTGGGTCCTTGTAGAGCCACCCTCAAATGTTCACACCATAGGCACCAAATGGGTTTTAAAAAACAAACAGGGGAGGATGGGTCTATAGTGAGAAATAAGGCTCTATCTCAAACACACCCTCAAGTATGGTCTTTGGTTCTCTCCATATTCTTCTCTCTCTATTCATGGTTTTTCGGATGGGGATTTTGTTGGTTGTAGAATTGACAGAAAAAGTGCCTTCGGTAGTTGTCATTTCTTGGATACTTCTGTTGTATGTTGGTCCTCTCGCAAATAGTCTAGTATTGTGTAGTCAACTGCTAAAGTTTAATATATTGATGGTGCTAGCTGTTGTTCCCAGATTTTGTGGATGGTTGCTACCTTGAGAGATTTTGGGTTGGACTTCAAGAGTGTGCCACTTTTGTGTGACAACACGAGTGCTATCAGCTTAGCCAATAACTCAGTTCAACACTCTAGAACCAAACACATAGATGTGATATTTCGCTTCTTACCCAACACCAGCTTGCCAACATCTTTATCAAGCCTCTAGATGCAACAAAATTTGGCTATTTGAGGGGAGAGCTTGGAGTTTGCCATCCCTATGGCATTGCATGAGGGGGAGTTGCTGTTGTACATACTCTATCTTATTTTTGTTGCATTTGCATTGCATCTTATCTTGTAAGATAATCATAGTAGTTGACCTTTGACTTGTATGTCTTTAGCATTTTCAGTTGCTAGACTTGAATTTGGACTAAGTTGAGTAGTTGTGAAGAGCAATCCTTGTGATGGAGTTAAATGGTGTCATTTCTGTAGGGATTTTTATTTGACTAACTTGTGATGGAGTTAAATGGTGTTGGAAGTACATATTTGCTTGTCTCATGATGTGTAGGTGGTGGATGTAACTTGGTAGCAGATGGTGGGAAGATCGGGGCTAAGCGGGGAGCTGGTGCTAGACGATTGAGGGAGCCGAGCGAAGTCAAGGGTGATCCCACCTATACACGTGGAGTTCATGCAAAGCATGAGATGGAGAATCAAGACGATGTTTTGACAAAGTAAAGCGAAAGGGATGTTGGCATAAGTGACAAGAAAGTCTGAGGGATTGAGAGCAGGAGAGACTTGTCGATGGTCAAGATCGCAAGATGGAGTACACGTGTCGTCATTGGGATGCTTGCATAAGATGTATGCAAGTTCTTAGTGTTTGCTTGTTGATTTTCATTTTCCTAGAGAGCTGCTCATTTTGGGTCATGGAAGAGATGTTTTTCTTGTTGCTAGAGGATTTATCATCTCATATGAGTTAGTCTTGAACCATCCCAACCCTCTAGATCCATCAACTTGAAGAATCCCTTCTTCTGATGTCTAGTTCTCTTGTGTTTAGGAGTTCTTCATCAAGTTGCTTGATCCCTTGTGCTATGACTCTTAATGTAGCCTTAACTAGAATCTAGAGTTCACATTCATCTAAGAGGAGTGTTGGTTTTGGAACTTTTGCAATTTGCTATTGTCTCTCTTGCTTCCTCATGTGGTTTTGAAGTGCGTTGGGTTGAAGAATAGGAGAAGGCCATAAATTTTGAAAGAAATTTGTTAAGGCACCTATTTACCCCCCTCTAGTCGCCTATCTCGGTTCTTTACTTTTATGCTTAATTGCTATATGCTTACGTGGAATTCATTCTATCTCCTTTTGTATATCATGTGTAGAATTGAACTGCATGCTTGTATCTATACTTGTGATATCAATTCTTGAACTCTTGCATATTTTTCTTAGAATTATTATACGTGTCTATCACCCTAGGATTTCAATCCATCACATTTCGTTTATGGTGTTAGAGCACTAGTTGAACCCAGCGTGTTTAGGTTCTGAGCTGAATTTGGAAGTTCCAAATTAAACCTGGAAGTTTCAGATTCTATATAATCCACTACAAAGCTCTAAACCCAAAAGTTTCGGATTAAACCCGCAAGTTCTAGATTCTGTATAATCCGCTGTAGAGTTTTAATTTTGTATGAACGCCTATTCAACCCCCTCTAGGCGACATTAGTGTCCTTTCAGTGGCTCTACCCACTTGAGGCCTTGGTGGCTCAAAGGTCATGACCAATTGCCATTCTAGAGCTATAGCCTAGGTGACTACTCCAACGTGGACCAGGGGTGGTATTTATGCCATCGATACAACGGGATAAAAATCTCTTGTGCTGAGTTTACTCTCTACTATATTTATGTTTCCACATTTATTTCTTGCAATATATCCTTGAATGTTTACATTCATAGAGTATTTGGTTAGGATTAGCTATAGGTTGCAAACCATTGAACGGTAGAGTAGACACACTAGATTAACCTAGAGCACATTTAGATAGAAATTGATATAGGTTTACCTTGTGAACTTTTTGGAGCCAATTAGTTTTAAGTATCCTAATTCACCTCCTCTTAGGACGTCATTGATCCTTTCAATTGTCATCAGAGCTGAAGCTCACACCTTTCACAAGGATACACCAATTCAAGTGGCATTTGAGCCGTATTCTCATTTTGATTATGAGTTGTGATGTCCGGGGTTGGGATAGATACCGGTGGTGCTCCACATTTTGATGGCTCTCACTTCCCCCCTTGGAAAAATCTAATGACTTACTATTTGCAAGCCAAAAGTTTAGATGTTTGGAGATTCACTGAAGAAGGGATGAAGCAATGTGTCACAAACAAGAAGAGGCAATTCGATGCTTTAGCAAAGAGTATCATTTTATCATATCTAAGCATTGATGCATTTAATTAAATATATTTTCTCACCAATGTTCATGATATTTGGACTAGCCTCATTGAAATACATGAAGGCACAAAGAATGTGCACAATGAGAAATATCATGTGCTAGTCTCTCAACTTAATAGCATTAAACAACTTGCCCATAAAAGTACTAATGACGTGTACTCACGTTTGAACATTCTTGTCAATGAGATTAATGAGCTATGTTTGACGCGAATTGGAGACAATCAAGTGGTGAGAATAATACCTCAAGCTCTTCTTCTAAAGTACAAGTTGATAGTCTCCATCATCTACAACAACATCAAGAAGATGACTCCAAACCAAGTATTCGGCAAGATTACTATCCATGAGATGATCATGAACATGAGGGTTGAAGCTTCTTTCTCATCCGATGTCAAGAACTTTGCCCTCACAAGCAAGCAAGGTCATTGCTCGTGCATGAAGGTGAAGATGAGGAGGCAAGAGCAAGAGTCAAGCTCAAGTGAAGATGATGGTGATGGAGATGAAGAGAGAGATGAAGAAGATGAGCAAAGTACCTCAAGTGATGAAGAGATGGATCCCAAGATTGCCAAGCTCATGTCACAAGTGGAGAAGAACTTCAAGAGGATCAACACCAAGATTAATCATGCAATCTTCATGAAGAACTTGGTCAACACAATTGATCATATCAAGAAATAAAAGATGACCAAAAATAAGAAGGAGACAAGGGGAAGAGGCAAAGCATTTGTAATCATAGAAAGATGGGTGAGTGAAGATGCTTACAATTCTTGTGATGATTCAGTTGATATATCTAGCTCACTCCTTTGCAATGAGATGTATTGAGAATGTTGTTGTAAAATCATTTAATGAACTCATTGCACAAGAAAATAATGAGCTCAAGCAAAAAAGTGGAGAAGCTCAAGAAGGACTTGGCAAGATTAAAGAGCAAGAGTCGTGTCCAATCTCCTCAAGATAACCGTGACAATATAGTGAACAAGCTTGTGGAGGGATCCACCATACTATGCTTCAAGTGCCATCAAGAAGGCAACAAATATTTCCAATGCAAGCAAGTCAAGAAAGAGACTAAGGAGAAGAAGATGATGATGAGTCTCTCTAAAAAGACCTCTAACACTTACACTAAGCCCAACTATAAGATCAAGACTAAGAGCAACCACTACAAGCTCAAGAAGAAGGACAATGGCAAAGTGGTGGGAACTCTCACGAGCTGACTTCCCCAAGCTTCCTCCCCCTTTCCTCCCCATCAGAAGGGTTTCCTCAATGTTTCTTCCTCTGCGAGCTCATTCACCCTCTGGGAGTCCAATCGGTAGATTGAAGCTTCCCCAGAGGATTCCAATCCAATACAAAGTTCCTCTATACCGAGGTAAACATCCCCCTACCATTTTCCTATCGTTTCCAAGCCCTAGGCGATTGCCGCTTTGATTTTCACTAGAAAGCCCTAAAAAGCTAAGTCTAGATCTCATTTAGGAGGTTTTACGTGTTTGGACCATGCATGTCATCCGAACAACCACATAAAATGTTCTCCTAGTCTTGTGGAGTACTTTGGCGCCCTTTGTCACCAAAGGTGTCATTGGAGTCTTTGTCAGTGACCCCGCAAGGGTGCTGACAGCAGGTTCTAGCGGTCTGACCGCCACTAGGGTTGGTATGACCGCCAGGTGGTGGTCTGACCACTGACATACTGTTTGACTGACCGTCAGACGCCAAAACTCTCTGCAGGTTGGCAGTTAGACTGCCACTTCCACTTCGGTCTGACTGTCAGCCATTTAAGGTTGTATGTACTTAGGTTACCTTGTCTAGGGTTTCAAACTTTGAAACCCTAATCTTTTTGTGGTCTTTTGTAAATGTTTTCAAAACATGGCGCTCTATTATTATCCAAGCATGCATCATTTACACTTTTTTCCATCGTTCATTTGTTTATGCAATGCATTCTTGATTCATTTAGAGAACGTTGCACCGATAATCCAAGCGAGTGAAGGCAACACCAAGCAACCTGAGTTTTTTGAGTGTTGTACGGCAATATCAGGCAACCGCCAGAGTAGCAAGGCAAGCATCTAAGAATATTGCACCCTTTTGGTTGAATTTAACAGAGTCTAAATTGATAAGTCATTGCTTAGGTATGTTTGCATGTTTAGTGAGTCGTTATCGGGTTTATATTGGTAGAACCTATGTTCATTGCATTACCTCTACCTTGTCCTTGCAGCCTGGATAACATTGTTGTTGTCTAACTAAAGAGTTGTTCGAAATTCTTAGCAATGCATAGGTTTTTGATAGAAGTCGAGCGATGGTTCAATCATTGTTCGCGAGCTTAGGGCTTACTTATTGTTAAAAAAAATACAATGATAATGATGTGGAATCGATGAGATGTGAAAATGAGGCGAGATGTGGGTGGTTCTAGGGGTAGGTCGGGAGTGGAACCCGGATGCCATAGACTTCTTGCATCATTTAAGCACCGTCTGTCGATGCCATTGGTATTAGTCCTTTCCGTACAACCACATATTCAAATAATAAATGAATGAGATGAGTTTCCTAAAGCCAAGATACTCATTGAGGGAGTTATGTTCTCAGCAATTTGATCCTTTTTGATACTAGAGGAGTGTATATCATATTGGGAATGAATTGGTTAACCCAATATAGTGCTCGTATTGATTGAGCCAAGAGGGTGGTTTCTCTCAAGAATCCAGGTGGGGTGTGGATTTCTCTTCATCTTGGAGAAGATGATCTCCACTTGTATGTCCTGAAGGTTGCCACAACCATGGATCACCTAAATATTCCTGTGGTCTATGAATTTCCTGATAATCTTCCTAGAAGAACTGTCAAGAATGCCACCCGATCAAGCAGTGAAATTCTCTATTGATCTCTTGCCCAATACAGCCCTGATTTCATAGAGGTCTTATAAGATGCCTCCAAATGAGATAGCAGAGTTGAAGAAGCAGATTCAGGAGTTGCTCTCAAAGGGTTTCATTCGCCCGAGCTTCTCACCTTGGGGATGTCCGGCGCTCTTTGTGAGTAAGAAGGATAAAACTCTTCAAATGTGTGTATGAGGTCACCGTCAAGAACAAGTATCTGTCACACCAGGTTTTATAAAGGGATAAAACCAGATGTAAACCACATGTATGCCAGGATTAAGTTTCATACATACAACAACTTTATCAGTGTATCACACACAATGTCATTATTGCAATGCTTAACTTAAACAAAATAGAACGACCTCAAAGTCTTTAACTAAAACACACTAGCAAAACACAGCAAAACTCTCATCTTCCACAGGCAATCAACCGAGGGTCCACCAGCCTAGCAATCTTCATCTTTGTCGGCAAAGTAGTCTAGCTCTTTCTCATTGTCTAAGCAGCATTTGATGCACATTTGGATGGACATAGCAAGTGTGAATACATATCGTACTCCGCAAGTGTGGGAAATAAATGACATGCAAGCTTAAATAAGGGAACACGTTGTAACAGGTTAAATTTACATAAATGCCAACTATGCTAACGAAGAGTTATAAAAGAATCCTATTTAACTATGTGATTTATCACTAAACTTCCAACTCTTAGAAATATCTCCATATGTTTCTCAACTTCCTGAAAACCACTTCAGATTCCCAAACCATCCGACTTGATACTCTCCACAAGTGACCAAGAACTATCCAACCAAACCAACTAATCATGTAAGGATCCAAGTCTCTCATGACCGTGAGCACGGCTGATATATCAGATTTTACACTATACAGAGGTTGTTCAGCTTTCTCCATGAGTCGTTATTTCCTTGTTGCCGTGCCGGCCAAGTACTTAACACACGCCTATGTTGTGTCACCCAGAGATCACTACAAGACTGTTACAAAGTTTCATCCAGTATGTCCACACCTACTAGGTTTCACCATCGTCAAAGTGGTTTTCACGCCACCCAGAAGTCCCTTTTTGCGCCTTGTAGTTTCCAGCAAGTTTTCACCTTCCCCTTCCACTACACATCTCATACCACTGACCAAATGGTTCTGGCCTTAGCCGTCCCCACACATCCACTCTTCCATTTGGCATGCACAAAAACTGGAATCCACTAATTTATAGGTCATGCCTATCCCATACTAGGTCTCATGGTTGGTATGAAATTTCTTGGGTTGTCGCTCCACGAACCGATACTTACTTAGATCACTTGAGCAAACACTAAAACCATTATTATCAACAACACTACTTTGCTCAAGGCCTAAGGTTCCATGTTGCTATACCATTACAATAATTCCCAACTCATAGTTGCATAGCTCATTAGTCATGTTTAACCAACAACTCATCCATACCATTGTGCAAAGCTAAGCATTAGCTACCCCATATAACCACAACTAACAACTAGGTGACAAGGAATATATGGAACAAGGTACTACAAGTAAATAGGATTCAGTATTAACATCATTCATGTTTGAAAAAAAAAGCATTTGAAAAACTAGGATCAAAATATTCAATGACACTTGCCTTTTCCAACTTGCTGCTCAGACCCTTCAAAGACTTTGTCCTGGTGATTCTCGAACTGCTCTTTGTCTGCTCTCAGATCACACCAGAAAAGCACATAATAAAACTAACTAAGAATAATACACCAACAATAGCTAACATATATGAAAAAGGTACTAAAAGATAGTACATGCTGCTACGAATAAGAGAGTGCAAAAATCGTATAAATCGGAGCTAGGACGAGAAAGTTACGCTATAAACAAGGTTAGGGTTAAACCTGAAAAAGAAAATGACTTATTTGGAGAAAACAGAAAGGTCAAGGACCTTTTTGTAAAAACAAAGGGACCTATCTATAAATATTGGAAAGTTTAGGGACTGAACTGTAAAAAAAAGGGCTTTTAGGTAAATATATAGAAGTTTAGGGCTAAAGTGAAAATTGCCACTTTTCATGAATTAAAATATATCAGAAAGCTGATTAGATAAAGGCTCTGCTGATGTGGCGGTACTAGCTTGACACATCAGCTCTTTGCTGATGTGGCCGATGACAGGGACAATGACGTGGCACTGACTGGGTCTTTGGAGGGGACACATGGTAGCTCATGACTGGATGGCAAAGGGGTATTATTGGATCTAATCTCATCTGTCGTCTTTAGATCTAACGGCTAGGGAAGAAAGGGCGGCTAGGGAGGGGCGACCGGCGGCGGAGAGGCTCTATCACGACGATAGATGGGGAAAAATGGTGGTAGACTAGCCGGCGCACGGTAAAAACCCTGTCACCGGGCACGGGGAACATCGACGAGCAGTGAAAAATGGTACGGAGGCTAAGGCAAACTAGTTTGAAGGCTTACCTTGGACGGCGTGGTTCGGGAAGGTAGTTGGCGGCGCTGGAGGCATCGATGGTGCACGGGTTCACGATGGGAGGTAGCTCCGGTGACCGAGATGCAAAGATGAGTGAACCCACACACTCAGAAGATGATAACAAAGCTCACATGTAGCTTCTACATGGAAAAGCGCTGCGTATTTCGTCCGGCGGCGAGCACGACCGAGCAGCAACAATAGTGGGCGGCGGTGGCCTAGGGTTTGAGCGAAAACAAATCAAGGGGAGGGGAGCCTTGACTTATATTGGTGGGGGTTTGCATGTGGGAATCGGATAGGCTTGGGGGTCGTTCAGATACGGGCTCAGGAGAGGCGACGTCGTCGTCTTGTGGCTGGCTTGGACTTAGCACAGCGCAGCACGGGGAGGGAGACGGGCGTGGGCGCTACGCGAGGGAGGAGGCGGATTCGATTGGAACGCAAACCGGGAGGCGGGGAAAGGAGCGACTTGGCTAGCGCATGGCCCATGCAGGAGGGGAGGCCAAGAGGAGAGAGGAGAGTGGGCTCAGCCCAGGAGAAGAAAGAAGAGTGGGCCGGAGTGAAAAGGGGGGAAAAGAAAGGAGAAAAGGAAGAGATTTGGCCTGGGAGGGAAAAAGAGATTTTTTTTCTCTTTATGAAAGCATTTTCAAACTTTCCGAAATTCAAATGACACACCTCGATGATTTTCAAATTTTCATTTTCACACAATAAAACTCTAATGCATCTATTCCAGCATGAATGCAAACAACCAAGGTATAACCTATGACAAAATTAAATTTATTTTAGAAAGTTTCATGTTAACCTATTCTATTTATTTAAACCCTATTAAATTCTAGCAAAATTTTAGGGAATAATAAAAAAAACCAGGGTATTACAGTATCCAATTCCTCGGATTAATATTCTGTATGACCAATTGACTAGCGCCTGGGTTTTTCCTAAGATTGATTTGAGGTTGGGCTATCACCAAATAAAGGTCCGACCGGAGGATATTCCAAAGATGGCCTTCTCTACCCGTTACAGGTTTTATGAGTTTACCGTCATGTCCTTCGGATTGACTAATGCATCGGTATTCTTCATGTATATGATAAATACAGTCTTTATAGAGGAACTCGACAAGTTTGTCATGATTTTCATCAACGATATCCTTATATACTCCAAGATTGAAGAAGAGCATACAGAGCACCTCCGAGTTGTTCTTGGCTGACTTCGAGATCATCATATATATGCCAAATTCAGCAAATGTGAGTTCTGCCTCAAGGAAGTTGCTTTTCTGGGCCATGTTCCATTCGAGAACGGTATTGCCGTTGATCTGAGCAAAGTTCAAGAAGTCCTCAATTGGGTACAACCCAAGAATGTCACCACTATTCAGAGTTTTCTCGGACTTGCGAGCTATTACCGCTAATTTATCGAGAACTTCTCCAAGATTGCCAAGCCAATGACTGAGCTATTGAAGCAAGGAGGTGTATTCGAGTGGTCGAGTGAATGTAAGTTAGCTTTCCAAACTTTAAATAAACTGCTCACGGCCTCTCTTGTTCTTGCTCAGCTTGAAGTGGACAAAGGTTTCGACGCCTATTGCGACGCTTCCCGCATAGGCCTCGGATGTGTCCTTATGCAAGAAGGCCGAGTTGTTGCATATGCTTCATGCCAATTGAAGTGCCATGAAGAGAACTACCCTACTCATGATTTAGAGCATGCAGCAATTGTGCACGGTTTGAAGATTTGGTGCCATTACCTATTGGGTAATCTGTGTCGTATCTATACAGATCACAAGAGCCTCAAGTATATAATCACTCAGGTAGATATGAACATGAGACAGAGAAAATGGCTCGAGTTAATCAAAGACTATGAGTTGAAAGTGCATTATCATCCCCGAAAAGCAAATGTGGTCGTTGATACACTGAGTCGAAAGGCTTGATACAATTGTCCTATGGTCAAGTCTGGAAATGCCACACTTTGTAATGAATTCTAAAGGCTTGGACTCAAAATGGTTCCTGAAGGATTTCTTGCAAATTTAGAGATTAAATCCACCCTCCTAGATCAAATCAAAGAAGCTCAAAGAGATGACAAGGGCATGGCATGAATCTGAGAGAAAATGATGGAAGGCAATGTTGCCTATTTTTCTGAGGATGGATATGGTGTCTTGTGGTTTGAGAAAAGGCTAGTGGTTCCGAGGGTTGAGGCACTGAGGAAGACGAGTCCAGATGAAGCTCATGATTCTTTGTTGTCTATTCATTCAGAAAGTACCAAGATGTACCAAGACCTCAAGCCTAGATTTTGGTGGACTCTCATGAAGCGAGAAATCGCTCGATATGTTGTTGAGTATGATGTCTGCTGAAGAGTGCAGGTCGAGCACCTCAAGCCAACCGATACACCCCAGCCTTTGCCCATTCCCTCCTGGAAGTGGGAGGAGAACGGTATGGATTTCATTATTGGGTTGCCGAAGACCTCTCAAGGTTATGACTCGATTTGGGTCATCGTGGACCAACTCACAAAGTCAGCACAATTTCCTCCCGATGAGGACTCGATACAGTGCCAAGGACTATGTCGAGTTGTATCTCACTCAGATTGTTTGCCTTCATGGGATTCCAAAGAAGATCATCTCCCATCAAGGCACTCAATTCACTTCTCATTTTTGAAGGAGCTTTCATAAAGCCATGGGAACCAGGCTCTTCCATAGTACCTCTTACCACCCTCAAACCGATGGTCAAACCGAGAGGGTAAATCAAATCTTAGAAGATATATTGAGAACTTGTGTTCTCACATATGAGAAGAAGTGGGAGATTTGCTTGCCATTTGCCGAGTTCTCCTACAACAATAGCTACCAATCGAGTATTGAAACGTCATTGTTAAGAGCATATTCTGGATATTCACAAGTGTCTCCTCATGGCTCAGTCCCAATAGAAGAGCTATGCGGACCGCTGCCGACAAGAACTTGTGTTTGATATTGGGGACTTTGTGTATCTCAAAGTATCGCCTCTCAAAGGGGTTCTACACTTTCAAGTCTGAGGGAAGTTGGTGCCTCGTTATGTAGGGTCTTTCTAAATCATTGCTCAACGTGGAGAGGTGGCCTATCAATTGAACCAACCTCCGTCCCTCTTTGCTACTCACAATATATTTCACGTCTCGCAATTGAAGAAATGCCTTCGAGTTACAACCGAAGTTATTGAAGTTGCAAATAAAGAATTGCAACTGGATCTCTCATATTGCAAGTGGGCAATCCACCTCTTAGATGAAGCGGAATGCAAGACCCAATGACATTCCATAAAATTCTTCAAGGTGCAATGGAGCAACCACACCGAAGATGATGCGACTTGGGAGCGTGAGGATAAAATCCACTCTGAATATCCTGAACTTTTTGAGAACGTGTAATTATCGTTGTAATTTTTCATATTGGAGCATCTCACATGTCTATAATCATCACCATGTTGAATGGAAAGTTTGTTCGAAAGGATTGCACTTAGAAACCTTTCGAACTGGGATAACATACTCCGGCAGTTTGTCTGTTGTTGGTTTGCTGATCTGACTGCCAGAGTCGTTTAGATCCCAAAACTCTATGTATAGATTTTGATCCAACCGCCGTTTCCGTAGTCTAACCAAGCTGCGGTCTGACCGAGCCTAGCTGTTGTGTAACCGCCGGCTCATGTGAAGATCCAATGTTGTCTTCCCATTCTATTGCTGGATTTTGACAAAGTTCATTCCCATTTATGGAGAAATCTTTCCTATTCCACCATCATCATGTTCTCCCGAAGTTTTCTGAATCTTTGGACTAGATTCTTTTTAAGGGGGTAGGTTTTGTCATGTCCCTAAATGTTAATTATGTAATTAAGCATTCATAATCATCATAACGTTATGTTTATGCGTGTTCGTTTGATAATATGAGTTTTAAATGTGTTCAAAATACTTGGAGTTGGCCTAGAACTCTTTAGGAAGACCCTAGATACTTTGGAGAGAAGGAGAAAAGAAAGAAGAATGAAAAGAGGGGAAAATTAGAACATTTAAGCAAAAGAACCCTTCTCACGGTCTGACAATGTCTCACCGTGGTCTGACCGCCTGGGAGCAGCCACATGGGCTTGCCACGTGGGTATCTGTCGGTGACATAGGAACCAGGGGTCCCCGAGTCCCGAGGCCAGAACAGCAGAGTGCCACATGGTGCCCTCCCGCGGGGGTTATCTCCCTGAGGTACAAGAAGACCTAGTCCCGGGAGAGGGTGCTCGGGGCCATGAACAAGGGTCCTCGAGTACCCAAGTTCTCCGATGACCTGACAAGACCAAGTACCGGGAAGAGAGTGCTCGGGGCTGCGAACAGTGGCCCCCGAGCACCTGAGTCCCCCGAGGACCCAAGGAAAGTCAGTTCCGGGAGAGAGTGCTCGGGGCCGTGAACAGTAGCCCCCGAGCACTCGGTTCCCCGAGGACCCGAACAGTTAGACCCAGGAGAGAGTTCTCGGGGCCGTGAACAGTGACCTCCGAGCACTCGGTTCCCCGAGGACCAAGAAAGGGCGTGTCCGGGAGAGAGTGCTCAAGGCTGTGAACAGTGGCCCCCGAGCACTTGGTTCCCCGAGGGCCTGAGAAGTCCTTCGCCGGTGGCCCCCACAGAGGCCCAGTGGTGAGGTGTCAACTGGTGAGAGGCCCGATGCTGCATTTAAGAGGACGCGTGGCCTGTCACTTCCAACTGCTCCCCCCACACTTGCTGCAAGTCCCTGCCACGGCCTGGCAGGGAGGCGTGGGGACATTTAATGCACGGGTCCCATCGCGCGTCATCCGGCACGCCTCGGATAGCGTCGCAGAGCTCGAGGCACCCCGCCTTCCGCCCTACTGTGTCAGACCTGCTCTGACCGGGCGGGCACACCGGGCTGCTCGGTGGCTGCCCGGTGGGCCCTCCCCGTGGCGCCCGTTGAAAAACGGCATGATGACGAACAAGACCGGATGGGGGCGCGTTTTCAACCCTCCCCGTCACCTCGCGCAGCAGCCCATGATGGTTGCTTTCCATTTATGGCACCTTGGAACTCGCGCCATCCTTTCTGGGCACGCTATCGCCTCGGCTGGTATTTAAGCTGGGGGGCTCCCTGGAGAAAAACAATAAAGGTTGAGCTGAGGACAAGTCTCGAAGAACACAAGACAGAAGCATAGATCAGCCGAAGAACAAGGAGCACGTAGCTCTAGACTAGACAAATATTCTTGTAACTCAGCAGATACTCAGAGAAACATTCTCAGAGCATTTATAGCATACACACAGGAGTAGGGTGTTACGCTCAGTGCGGCCCGAACCTGTCTAAAAATCCCCTGAGCATTTATTACTTCCTGCATCCAATCGTTCCATTCCACCTGCATCCCATTTACTCCCATTTATTTCACCTGCGTAGCGGATTCAGAATCATCCCCCCGGCCAAATCTCAAAGGGGGTCCCTCCGGATTCCCGCTTGAGGAGTTCACCCTCCGACAGTATCCCACGATCTCATCAATGCCCCTCGCGGTCGGACCGCTAGAGCGTAGCAGAGACACCCCTTAAGTGGTCAACCGATCTCTCTCTCCCTCCCTCTCTCATTTCACTCTCTCACTCTCTCCCTCCCAAACCCTAGAGAGAGAAGGTGAGATCCGCTCGACATGTTCGACAACCGAAGATCGACGGTGGGAACTCTCAAGAGCTCCCCGAAGGACTTCCCTGAGGTTCCTCCCCCTTTCCTCCCCGCCAGAAGGGTTTCCTCACCGTTTCTTCCTCCGTGAGCTTATTCACCCTCCGAGAGTCCAATCGGTGGATTGGAGCTTCCCCAGAGGATTCTGATCCAATACAAAGTTCCTCTACACCGAGGTAAACATCCCCCTACTGTTTCCTGTCGTTTCCTAGCCCTAGGCGAGCACCGCTTTGATTTTCACCGGAAAGCCCTAGGAAAGCTACGTCTAGACCTTATTTTGGGTGTTTACGTGTTCAGACTGTGCATGTC
Organism: Phragmites australis; assembly: GCF_958298935.1. Taxonomy (NCBI): domain Eukaryota; kingdom Viridiplantae; phylum Streptophyta; class Magnoliopsida; order Poales; family Poaceae; genus Phragmites; species Phragmites australis. The sequence goes on from NC_084929.1 coordinate 6,890,123, forward strand.
ATCCGAATAACCACGTAAAATGTTCCTATAGTCTTGTGGAGTACTTTGGTGCCCTTTGTCGCTGAAGGTTTCGCCGGAGTCCTCACCATTGACCCCGCAAGGGGGCTGTTGGTAGGTTCTGATGGTCTGGCAGCCACTACGGTCGTTCTGACCGCCAGACGCCAAAACTCTCTACATGTCGATGGTCAAACCGCCACTTCCACTTTGGTCTGACCGCCAGTCATTTAAGGTTGTATGTACTTAGGTTATCTTGTCTAAGGTTTCAAACTTTGAAATCCTAATCTTTTGGCAGTCTTTTGCAAATGTTTTTGAAACACGACACTCTATTATTATCAGCATGCATGATTTAAATCTTTTTCCATCATTCATTTGTTTATGCAATGCATTCTTGATTCGTTTAGAGAACGTTACGCCGATAGTCCAAGCGAGTGAAGGTGACGCCAAGCAACCTGAGTTTTGTGAGCGCTATGCAGACAGTATTAGGCAACCATTAGAGTAGCAAGGAAAGCATCTAAGTATATTGCACCCTTTTGGTTGCATTGAATGGAGTCTAAATTGATAAGTCATTACTTAGGTATGTTTGCATGTTTAGCGAGTCGTTGTCGGGCTTATATGGGTAGAACCTATGTTCATTGCATTACCTCTACCTTAAGTTGTTTATTACCCATCTCCTTGCAGCCTTGATAACATTGTTGATGTCTAACTTAAGAGTTGTTCGAAATGCTTAGAAATGCATCGGTCATTGATAAAAGTCAAGCAATGGTTCAACCATTATTCATGAGATTAGGGCTTACTTATTGTTCACAATTATAGTGATAATGATATGGGATCTCTGAGATGTGAGAATGCGGCGAGATGTGGACAGCGCTAAAGGTAGGTCGGGAGTGGAACCCGGATGTCATAGGTCACTTGCATCGTTTAAGCACTGTCCATTAGTGCTGTTGACTTAAGCACTTTCTTTACAACCACATATTCAGATAATGGATGAATGAGTTGAGTATCATATGCAGTGCTGACGCTTGTCTTGCGACCCTATGACACGTAAGAAAAATAAAGGAGAAGCAAGGTGTTGGGGAGCCAGAGGTGTCTGGGACATGCTCGCGGTAACTCCGGTGCCATAGGGGCATGTGCAAGTGGGTAGTTGCGGGTATGAGAAAGGTTGTCACGAGAGCCAAGAGGATGAACTCGGGTTGTGTGGGTAAAGTTGTACCCCCTGTAGGGTGTAAGAATAATTTGAATTGCCATGCTCTTGGTCATGACCATACTTCTGTCCATCCGTATTGGTCGTAAAGTTTTCGAATTTGGGGATATGGCATGGTATATCGAGTTTGGTTGTTGAGGATTATTGATTACATGAGATGGTTCCTTTTGCATTTATGTGCAAGATTATGTTGGAGGGAAGATGTGCTTTGAGTTAAGTATAGATGCTCGCACATTGACGTTAGGCTGCTTATGCATATGAATTTACTTAACCCTATGGCCTACTCCTTGCTAATGACTCAAATATATAATCCTTGGAGTCGAGTTATTTATATGTACCCATTGTGGATTAAGTCAGACAAATACCTTTTTACTCACGCTGCTCTTTCAGGTTCCACAGGTGAGGAGGATCTCGTGTTTGGTTACTTGACACTGGGCAATGTAGGTGGCGGGAATGAGTAGTGCAAGCTACTTATGTGGCGTGCTTTTGGGTGGAGCCTAAGGGCGTATGGCTTCACATAGCTTTTGGTGTTAGTAGGTGTTACCTTTGCGCTGTGTAGTTTCTCTAATCTTTTGTTGTAAATGATGATACTCTAACGCTTATAATATAATTTCAATTACTCGCTCCTTCTTAAGCTTAGTTGTGATGTTATATGTTGAAAAGACATGTGTTCCGATCTTGAGCACAAAATATGTGCCAGGTCTACCGGGATGGTACTCTGGTTAATCATCGTGGTTGTGATTAAGCAAATGATCATCCAGATAATTAATTGGAATACTATCTAGATGGTTCCTCACACTACCTCAATGCATAATATGGTAAACTTCCTATCTTGATATATTGTCTAGTTGTGCATATGTTTTACTCTCATTATATGTATGCACATATATAGGGGGAGTTTAGACTATATGTGATTTTTATAAATAGTGATCCAATTTTTTTGCATTTCAATTGGTTTCCACATAACCATTTCATTTGGATTCCTACAAGTGGTATCATATTGTTGGATCATGATTTATGAAGATCTCTCCCAAGTGCTCTAACGTTTTTCCCTTGAGTTCAACATGTGTTCGTAGCATTTTTGAGATTGTTGACAAAGGGAGAGAATTTTGATGACCAAAGCAAGATGCAAGTTACAAGATGGCATGACTAGGGGAACAAGCAAGGAAGCAAGATGTCTAGGGATACCAAAGTTGACAAAGTCAATCAAGGGAGATAGTGATGATAGGGGGAGAATTGTCTCTATGGTGGCCACAATGAAAGGGAGACAAAATAAAGGTAAGAACAATGTATGAAAAAGATGGGATATTTCCCTTACAATTGCTATCATTGTTTGTCCTTACCATGCATCCAAGGAAGTAGGTAAGGCATTATGCCATTTACATTTGGTTTTCAATTGGTATATTTTAGTATTTGCCTCTTGCTTTGGTTGTGTTATCATCAATCACCGAAAGAGGGAGATTATAGCAAACATAGCCCACTTAGGGCATGTATGTGATTTTGATGATTAATCACAATATAGTCAATGAGACTAACATATTTTCAAGTACATGTTTTACTAGATCTCATGGATGCAACAAAAGAGAAGTCACCGAAGCCGGGACAACGAAAAGAATGAATTGGACTTGTTCCATAAATTTTGATGTGATCAAATGGGATGGATTTCTATACAATCATGTAGAGCTCTCCACAAGCTTTCGACATAATCCAAGCTCATCAAAATCGGAGTTCGGAGCAGAAAGTTATGCCCAAAATACGAATTACCAGTCGACTGAAAATATACACAGTGGATATTCTGGCGTGTACAATTTGAAGAGCAGAGTATAATCCGGCATTCACAAAAATAAAAACACCGAATGATCCGGTGTTCACAAGAAGTTTTCAGCTGTTTGTTTTTTCAAAGAGCTTCCAAATGGGGTCTAATACACACCGGGTGTTCTGGCATTCACAAAATGAACACGCTAGACTATTTTTTCCAAAAGGGTTGAAAAATGTTTCAGTTGGCTTCATATGCATGTAGGATGTTCCGACGTTCAAAGAGGATATCATGTCAAACCTTCTAGCATTCACAAGAAAGAAAGTGGAGTTCCAACAGCTAGTTCATAGAGAGCAAGCGCCGGATGGTCCGACGCTTGTAATGTTGCACACGTTGAACCTTCTGGTAAGTACAACAAAATATGACCGTTGGAGTAATGGCTAGTTCATGGGGTTGATGCTATAAATACCCCTACTCTTGGTCATTTTAGTGGGCTAGAGTCCAGAGAAGCTCATACACACATGAGAAAACATCGAAGCCACCAAAGTGCTAAAAGTGATCATTCAAGGCAATTAAGCACATGATTAGGGAGTGATTAGTGCTAATAGGTCTAGAGGGAGTTGTTGCTAGGTGTTGCTTCCTAGAGAGAGGATTAAGGAGTGATCCTAGCTTGTACCAAGTGGTAAGCCGACACTTTGGACTCTTGGTGACTCGCTGGCAACTTGGGCCTTGTGTAACACCCTGATTTTCAGATTTCTCAAATTTTTAAAATTTTCCAAGTGTATTGAATAGCTTCACCAGTAGAATAGGTTTAAAACCTATTTTCTTAATCAATCAATCAATATAGGTTATTATTTTGTGTGCATTGCATGCTGAGTTTTGTTAGGAGCCAGGTAAATGCATTAGAGTTCTTTTTCCTATTCTTTCTCTTTGGTGTTTTGAGTGAAAAAGATTTTGAAAAGGTTTTTACAAAACTCAGTAGTGAATAAGTTAATGATCTTAATGGTTGGAATTCAAAGTCTTTGAATTCATTATCTATTCAATCCTTGATCATACCTGATCCTTCTTCAGGTCAATTCAAATCTTATCCAAATTCTTATTTAAAGTCAATCTCTCCTCTTTCTCAAATTCTACCCAAAATCTAAATTCAAATTTCTTATCTACTCCTATTCTTGTTCAACATCATCTTTTTCGTTTCTCTAAATTCACTCCAAACTCAATTCAAATTCAAATCCTATTCAAATTTCTCTGCAAAAGTTTATTTTCTAAACCCTAGATACCTAAAGTGTCTTTGGGCTTAATCTTGCTCAAGTTCAAACCCTTAACCAAGTCTTCTAGATGGCCCAACAAAGGATCCACGAAATCTGCAAATTTTCGCGGAGTCCTGGACTGCCTCATCTTCTCATGACGTTTCGGAGTTCAAAACGGCCTCAAATGCAAATCTTGACAATACCAAAGTTGTAGGACTCATCGAGAGCTTCGATTTGAACCTATGAAAGTACTCGTTTGGATAATGAAGCTGGGAGTTATGGCCCCCAAAATCAGTACTGCACAGAGAAGTCCGAGTTCAAACAGTTTATATTGTGGCGCATTTTTGGAAATCAAGATGATGTTTTCAGAAGTTCAAATGAATACCAAAGTTGTAGATATTTTCGAGTAATACAATTTAGAATCAAGAAACGTCCAATTTGGAGTTCGGACGATGGAGATATCATCCTCGGAATACAGAGCTGCGAAAAAAGAAATCGTAACCGACTCAAACTCGAATCCGATTCGTGTTCGGTTTGGACTCCACCTCATCCAGCCGTCCCTAGCCCTATATATATGAGTTGCACGCCCTCTCCTACCTCTATTCCATGCCCCCAAGCCCTAGAAGTCGCTGCTTCCCTGTCCGTGCATCGCCGGAGCGCTGCCGTTCGCCGAAGCCGCCGTCGCCGCCGCCCGTGATGCGCTAAGTCGTCTTCTCCGTGAATTCGTCTTCCTCGGCCACCAAAGCAACATGAGAACCCCTTCTTCTCCTCTCTTACTACTGTTTTAGCATCATACTAAGTCCCTAGCTAAGCCCTAGCCCCGGCCAAAGCCCGATCTAAGCCGCCACGGTCGTCGCCGTCGCGTACAGCCGCAAGACAGCCGCGCTGTAGCTGATTGACATCGATGTTCCCGACCGACCAGAGGTCAAATCACCAAGCCCTTTCACCGGTGCATGTCCCATGATGTTCCCCACGCCCTCACCAACCGGTTTGGCCAGTAGAGCAGCCAAACTACCGCAATCAAGGTCGACATACCCGCTGTCCGGTTTCTAGACGCGTTCTGCATGCGCACCGGATTTGCATTCGCGTCCCCCGTCAATCCGAAAGCCGTATGGATGCACCAACCACGTCACGGTGTGTCCCATGGAGTCTTCTACGTTACCCTAGGAGCCCATCCCCGTTTGTGCAGCGACACGACCAGGACGCCATTGCCAACCACAGCATGTCGCAGCCATCACCCATTTCATCTATGTTGATCGTTCTTCCTCTCAGTGGATGATCTACCAAAACCCATGCCATAGCATTGTGTTCCCGGGTTATATGAACATCTTTGTTCAAACGGTTTCTCAAATTTGATAGCCAATCTCTGGGAACGCTAGCGTTTTCGTTCCTGAATCGATTCGCGGTCACCACCAAACCTAGAAGCAGTTATCGCTGTTTTGCCACTACCTCGGATGACCCCTTCCAAACCCAACCATACCGTTGAGTTAGTATTTCCACGTTCTACGCTATGCTTCCCTTGTTTCACTGAAACACCACTGAAGCCGACATCGATGTTTGTGGCTACATGCCCGATCGCTGTCTTCGACGAAACCCGAACCACCACTGCTACATAGAGTCACTAGTAGTATCCTTAACCTAGAAACATAACCTTCAGCTTTTTTGATCCATCATAGGTGGTCGAGACTAGATCTCTGCGTATCCTTCTTTAATCCAAGATGTTACTTGCATAGCATGTCAATTCAGCGCCACATCATTCTCCTTAGCCTAGTCAATGAAGTCTAGTCTGCCCTACACTTCTTGAATCTTGCATAATAGTGTTATCAAGCCTGACACAGTGATTGTACAATAAAGCCTTTCCTATAGGAAGATAGTTCCGGAAAATCACCATTTCGTTTTCAGCCTAATCCATCTCCCGAAAGATGTTCTCTTTCATCTTAACTCCGATTTAGGTGATTCTTGCGTCTAAACGTTCCTAAAATCATCCATATCCAACCATAGTGTTTTTAAAGTGTTTTAATGATGTTTGATATGTTGTTCTTAGTGTTTTTCTTTGTGTTGTTTGTCGGTAGTTCTCGCGATTAGTCGATAACGTTCCGGAGCAGTTCAAGGGACTTCAAGACCAAGATTTCGACAACACTGAGCAGCATTGGGTAAAAGGCAAGTGTCCTTGATCATATTGAACCTATGTTTTTAAATATTTTGTTTTACAAAATTGCATGCAATGTCTGTCAATATGATGGGTAGTTACCTATGTTAGGGTTTTTCCTAGATTTTCCCTTATCATCCCTTGGAACCTAGATGGTTTATGGTTAGGTGTCTTTTGTGGGTAGATTGCTTAGTCATGCTTTTGGGATGTTAAGAAGTGTCATAATCTTGACTAATGAACATATACAACATTGGTCGTTAATGTGTTAATGGTCTAGCAACATGGAACCTTAGGCCTTGAGCAAAGTGGTTTTGATGGTTGTCATGGTTATGGTGTTGGTTTAGTGTTTGCTCAAGTAACCTAAGTAAGGACCGGTTTGTGGAGCGACAACCCAAGAAGTAACATACCAACCACGAGACCGATATGGGTAAGGTGTGACATACTGATTAGAGTCTGTCCAGTTTGTGTTGGGTCAGCACAAAAGGGGGCTTATGGGTAGGAGCTTTGCTTGCATAAAGCCTGGCGGTGAAACCTAGTGGGCAGACACATACTGGATTAGTCTCTGGTTAGTGGCAAATGTCATGCAGTGATTCTTGAAGGCACACCACTGGCGTGTGTTAAGTGTTTCGCGAACACGGCAACATGGAATTCACTGACTCGTGGGGAAAGCTGGACAACCTCTGCAGAGTGTAAAACTGTTATAACAGCCGTGCTCACGGATATGAGAGACTTGGATCCTCACATGATTAGTGGGTTGTGGTTATGGTTCTGGTACAGGGAGTACTAGATGGTTGTGGTTTTGATTATAGTACAGGGAGTACTAGACGGTTATGGTATGCAAGGTGGGGAGCCTTGTATGCTGCGTGTTGGACTATATGGGTTACATTCACTTAATAATTGCTTAATGATTTTGAGTCCAAATATGTTTTCATTACTTGCATTTACGCAAAAATACCATGTGTTAGCCTATTCTTGATATAAGCCTGCATATCATTACTTTTCCCCACTTACTGAGTACTCTATGTGCTTACACTTGCTATTTTCCCTACACCATGCGATATGTATGTTGCTGCTCAGTGAGTGAAGATGTTGAAGACTATCGAGACGAGGTTGTGACGTTCTAGGCGCGTGTCTCCCGGTCGGTTGCCTGCGGTGTTGTTGGGCATCAGTGCTTCTGTTCCGCTGCAGATATCTTCATAGAAGACAATATATGTCAATTTTTGTAAGAGTTTAACGTTTATTTTATAATATATGTCAATTTTTGTAAGAGTTTAACATTTATTTTATAGAAGTATTGCTTTTGTTACTTCACCTGTAACGTCCTTATGTGTGTTGAACATCCTGGGCACACATAAGCCGTTTCTGGTTTTGGCCGTTAAAACCGGGTGTGACACCTTGGTGGCTCAAGCTTGTTGACACTCTAACTTGGTGTGGAGCGGCTCTTGTATGAGGACATGGAGACCCTTGCCTTGGTGGCTTAATCTCCGAAGTGAAGACAACAGCAAGTGACTGGAAGAGAGGCTTTTTGTGGTGAGGCCTTGCCTTGTTGGCTCTACCCACTTGTAGCCTTAGTGGCTCAAGGGTCATGATCGGGTGCCGTCCGGGAGCTATAGCCTAGGTGGCTGCTCCAATGTGGACTAGGGGTGACGTTTATGCCATCGATACCACAGGATGAAAATCCCTTATACTGAATTTACTCTCTCTACCATATTTACGTCACTGCATTTACTTCTTGCAATCTATCCTTGCATACCTTCATAGAGTAGTTTGCTAGGATTGGCTATAGGTTGCAAACCTTTGAATGGTAGAGTAGACCCACTAGATGAACCTAGAGCACATTTAGATAGAAATAGATATAGGTTTATCTTGTGAAGTTTTTGGAGCCGATTAGTTTTAAGTGGCCTAATTCACCCCCCCCCCTCTTAAGACATAACCGATCCTTTCAATAGAACAATTGTCTCTACGTGGGTAGTGACTCAATTGTGCCTGAGTCAAGTTGTGTTGTGCCACCCATTTGACATGCACTAGCCGTGAGCTCCTACCCAATCTCCTCCCCTATATGATCTCGCGTCACCAGAAAACTGCCCTCAATTAGACTATAGCTCCTCCATTGTCTGTGTGGCTCCACTCGTACAACCTCGCCATCTCCAGAGCTTACTTGTGGCACCTAGTCAAACCCCTGCGTGCGAGGTAGAGGATTCGTTGTTGGAGTGTTGTTGCACCAGAGGTTGCGCAAGGCCCTAGCCCCTTCATCGATGAAGCTAGCATCATCACTATCACTGACGGGGAACCCTGTTTTTCTTATACTTTCCTTTTCTATAAAATTTCAAGATGAACTATTTGAAACTGAGTTGAAAATCTTGAGTTGAAACTTTTCCATAAAAATCTTGATTTGAAACTTTTTGGGTGTGGAATCGCTCGACAAGTAGGCAGGTGTTGTTCGAAAGCTGATTATGGATTTTCCTTTTGGATAATCCTTCAAGAGTTGTTTCTCCAAGCTAAATTAAGCCCCCTCTTAGCAAATGGTTGCTTGTTTTAGTGAATCCAAGACAACATCATGGAGTTACCATACTTTGCATTTTCGAATCTCCCTCACTATCGATATCATGAGTTTTTATAAAATTCACGGTCGTTTCCTCCAAATTCTACAAAATTGTTGGCCACCTGCTTATCACCAACGCTTTTTTAAAAAACTCTAGGTCATTTATATTTATTGGTGGCAAAATATGAATATTTTGTGGTTTGCTATCGTAAACAACTTCAGCTCAGAAAACATCTCTCAACCTTAATAAGAGTATGAACAATGCTAGGTGCTTATAGCTAGGTGTTTAAAGAAAGGGAGTGTTAAGTACCTACATAAAAATTATAATTTCCAATACAAACACACACGATAGGTGCCTAAATATGATTAAGTATGTTGTTAGCACTAATATAACCAGTGGTACTTAAGCAAGCACATTGCCCTCTATCGGTGTAATGGGTGAGGGGGTGCCCCACAAAGCGGGTCCCACACCGCCAGGTGTTAGCCAACAATAGGTATTGACAAGACCACAGCCTCATTGCATGACCAGGGCGAGGCTCTTGCGACCAACCTCCTGGTCGAAATGCAAAATCCTACGACCAGCCCTTGCTGGTCACGAAGCAGGTACACACCTAACCAATCAAATCTCATTTAATGTTGTCCACTCAAATATTTTCCTTACCTAGTCACTCCCTTTCTGCGAGCAAGGTTGTGGGTAGATGTGGTGTTGCAATGACCCATCCCGTAGCATTTAATGATGCGGGATGGTCTGATGGGTGAGTGTGATGGCATTCGGTGATGGTACAAGGTATGTAGGATGAACAGAACAGGGTGGGCATGCTTACCCATCGTCATGATGGGCTAGGAAGAGATAGGTTTCGTCAGGCACAGGTCTGACACCTGTTTTGGTACGGTATGTTTGTATGAACATCTTTTCCCCTGGTATATAAAGGGGTGAAAACCTGGCTTGGGAAAGGAGGATATTCTGTAACAAATTCACCCAATTCTTAAGATAATATACAGGATGTAGGGCTAATATCCCATGGGAGGCCTGAACCTGCATAAATCCTAGTGTTCTTGAGTCCAATTTGATACACACTCACAGGAAACGTAGATCAACGTGCCCGTCCTTTGAGGACCCTGGCCATCGCGAGGTCTTCATCATGGGGTACAACCCAAACGAGCCTAGTGTGCTCCAAGCATGGGACACCGAACTGGAGTCTGAGGATTCCAAGCCCGAGCAGGAGGTTTGCATGGTGGCCCATGCAGCAGGAGGCAACATCGATGATCGTGTCGCGGGAACCAGAGGCGAGCCTCAGGCCGAAGGCCAAGAGGGAAACCCACCCGGCGCCAGGCATGGGGGAGGCCTTACTGTAGCAAACAAGGCCCTTTTAGAATATGTATGTAATTTTAGTGATTAATGACAACATAGTCAATGGAACTAACATATGTCTCAAGTATATGCTTTAGTAGGTCTCATCGATGCAACAAAACAAAAAGCCACCGAAGTTGGGACAAAGAGAGGAATAAATTGGATTTGTCCTATGAATTTTTATATGATCAAATAAGATGTATTTCTGTACAATCATGTATATCTCTTCACAATCTTTCCATAGAGTCTAAGATCATCAAAATCGAAGTTCGGAGCAAAAAAGTTATGTCCAAAATACGAAGTGATAGTCTACTAAAAAAATAAACTAATACGATGATCCTGTGTTCACAAAAATGAAGTTGTACGATAATCCAGTGTTCACAAAAATGAACTCGAAGGACCATCCGGTGTTCACAAAAATGAACATGCGGAATGTTTCGATGTTCACAAGAAGTATTCACTAGACTATTTTCCAGAGGGGCTCCAAAATGGCTTGGTTGGCACTATATGCACATAGGATGATCCGGTGTTCACAAAAATGAACTCGGAGGACCATTTGGTGTTCAAAAAAAAGAAAGTAGAGTTCCAACGGCTAGTTTTTTAAAGAGTACACACCGGATGGTTCGGTGCTTGTAATGTTGCACACACTGGACCATCCAGTGAGTACAACAAAATGTGACCGTTGGAGCAAGGGTTAGTTCACGTGCTTGAGGCTATAAATATACCCTCCCCACTCACCATTTGAGTGCTGGAGTCCAGGAAAGCTCATAGACACTTGAGAAGGCATCCAAACCACCAAAGTGCTAAAAGTGATCATCCAAGGATATTAAGCACAAGATTAGGGAGTGATTAGTGCTAATAGGCCTAAAGAGAGTTGTTGCTAGGTGTTGCTGCCTAGAGAGAGGATAAGGGAGTGATCCTACATTGTACCAAGTGGTACGCCGGTACCCTAAAGTCTTGATGACTCTTCGGCACCGTGAGCCTTGGTGACTCATACTTGTTGACCCTTCGACTGGGTGTGGGGTGGCAACAATAAGTTTGTATGGGGATGCGGAGACCCTTACCTTGGTGACTCAATATCCAAATTGAAGACGGCGGCAAGTAACCAGAAGAGAGGCTTGTGGTGAGGCCTTGCCTTAGTGGGTTGGTGGCTCAACCTACATGAGGCCTAAGTAGCTCAAGGGCCGTGATCGGGTGCCGTCCAGGAGCTATAGCCTAGGTGGCTGCTCCAACGTGAACTAAGGATGGCATTTATGCCATCAATACCACGGGATAAAAATCCTATGTGCCGAGTTTTCTCTCTCTATTATCTTTACATTTCTATATTTACATACTTGCAATCTACCTTTGCATGTTTACCTTCTTAGAGTAGTTTGCTAGGATTGGCTAAAGGATGAAAACCCTTTTGAGCAATAGAGTAGACATAATAGATGAACCTGTAACACATTTAGATAAAAATAAATATAGGTTTATTTTGTGAAGTTTTTGGAGTTGATTAGTTTTAGGTGTCCTAATTCACCCTCCCCTCTCTTAGGACGTCACCGATCCCTACACCTACTTTACCCTAGCAATAGCAACGCTGCCCATAGGAGCACCCGCATGAAGAGGAGATTGTAGCGCTATCCTCTTCATGGCCATTGCACCGCACAAGGAACACGAGTGCCGAGGGCTCCCCCCTTCGCGATGTCTGGCCACTCCATGGTCAGCAGCTCGACTACAAGGCCATGACCCCCGCCTAGAACATGTAGACTATGTGGGTACTTCTTAGACACCCTCCAGTGGTGGTACCGGAGGGTTCACCAGAAGTTCCATGGCTGTGCGATCTCGTCCTCTTGGTAGAGACCGCTCGGCGCTAGACCGTGGCAGCTGCCACCCCGTCCACCATAAGGAACGATTGGGATGGTGGCCGGTCGGGTTCACAATGGACTCCACAGTAGGAGGGAACCCGTGCTCCCTCAGCAGTAGGGAGTACGAAGAGACCCCCACCATGCTAGGGCAGTCCACCTACTGACCTGTGTGACTCACTCCGCCACCGTGACCTATGCCACGTAATCCGGGGCCAGAGGGCCACCCAAAAACAGGAAGAGCGTGCCTAGCGAGAGAAGAAAAAGGGCAAACAACTCGACCACTCACCTTGCCCTCGCTAGTAGGCGTCAGACTCCTCCATCGCTCAATATGGCTGCAAGACCGTCAGCTCTCTCCCCGATAACATGTTGTCCAACAGCAAGCTGCTCCCCTTTACGGGACAGGGTACAATGCTTTCTCAACTCGGCTGCGAGAGCTATGCTGGCTGGACAAATTTCAGCCAGTCCTAGCTGAAAAATACGAAGGCTCAACTAACCCGGAGGAGTTCCTGTAGATCTACATCACCATGGTGCAGGCCATGAGAGACGACGAGAAGGTCATGGCAAACTAATTCCCAACCGCTCTAGTTAGTTCAGCACAGTCCTGGTTGATGAATCTCTACTGCGGGTCAATTCAGTCCTTGGTAGACTTGTGCGACCAGTTCATCACCAACTTCTATGGGACCTATGCCCAACCAAGGGTCAAGGATTACCTATATCAGGTTAGGCGACGGCATGGTGAGCCGCTGCAAGACTACATCCGGTGTTTCACCAAATGCCATAATACCATTCCAAAGATTACAGGTGAGTCCTTGGTCATAGCGTTTTGGAGGGGGTCAGAGACCAGAAGATGGTCGAAAAGCTGGCCTGAGAGCAGCAGATCGGCGTGAAGTTGTAGCCAACCTTCGACCAGCCCGCTTCTTCCAAGGGAGTTGGCCGGAAGGAGAAAAAGAAAAACAAGCATAAGCCCAAACTGGTGTCGAGAAAACCAGCCAACCGCGCCGACACTTCGAGAAGAAGGACGACAAGAACGGCAGAGGCTACTATCCAATCCACCGCCCGAGGCGCACGACATAACCGAGTGCAAAGTCATGCGGGGCATCATCGACAAAGAGCTTAAGGTCCACAAACTTAGGCACGATAACGATGACGAGCAAGGGGCCAACCCCAACCAGTCAGCTCTGGGCTTCCAACAGGACGAGTACATGGTTCACCATATCTTTGGAGGAGCCACAATGTACTCCTCGAATAGGGAGTACAAGTCAGTGGTCCGAGAGGTATGCGCGACCATACCAAGTCCGAGTCCGTGACTAAAGTGGTCGGAGGTCCCCCTCACCTTCAGCCAAGCGGACCACCCCACATGCGTAAAATGCCCCAAATGATACCCTATCATGGTAGAGCCCATGATGCACAATGTGCAAATGGGGTGCGTACTGGTCGATGGAGGGAGTCTTATCAACCTCCTCTTTATTGACACACTAGACGCCCTGCAGATCCCAAGGAGTGCATTGAAGCCACCTTCTCCCTTTTTCGGGATCACCACAGGCTCTTCGACCAAGCTGTTGGGGTGGATCAAACTACCTGTCACCTTCGGTTCGCCGAACAACTTTAGGACCGAAATAGTCTTGTTCGATGTGGTGAACTTCAGGACTGCGTACAACATGATCCTGGGAAGACCGGCAATGGCCTAGTTCATGGTCGTCGGCCATTATGCGTACCAAGCGATCAAGATCCCTAGTCTCAAGGGAGCCATTACCAAAGTGGGCAACCGAGAGATGGCCTTGCACTGTGACAAGAAGAGCCTCGACATGGTTGAGCTGGCTCCTAGGTCGCAGCCTGGGAACACAGGGCCGAGCGGTCACCCAGAAAAGGTCCGTATAATCGCTAGTTCCACCGATCAGCTCAAGGTAGTATGCCTAAATGACGCTGAACCAACCAGGACGGTCCAGATATGGGCCAGCCTGGATCCTAAATAGTAACTCGTGCTCATCACTTTCCTCCGAGCCAACACGGATATCTTTTTCTTGGAGTCTGTCTGATATGCCCGAAGTCCCTAGGGATGTGATCGAGCACAAGTTGTTAGTGCGACCTGATGTATGACCAGTAAAGTAGAAAATGCTCCAATTCGCACTCAACCGAAAAGAAGCATTTCGTGAGGAGATCGACAAGCTCCTGGAGGCAGACTTCATCCAAAAGGTACAATACCCAGTGTTGGATTGTGATCCAAATTATTGTTAGGCCAGACAAGGGATGCCTTCGGCCCATATTCCGGAACAGTCTGTATTAGACTAGAGTCGTATGTGTCCACCCCTATATCTTGTAAGCTGCAAGGAGAGCCAAGACGTTCATTGTAATCCTCTGCATTATACACATCCCTGATATAGTGAAGATCGACGATTGGCGCCCGCTTTTTTTTCTCGCAAGGGTTTTTCACGTAAAAATCGTATCTCGTGGTCGATCCTGTCCTGCTTTATTTTCTAACAAGTGGCATTAGAGCCGGATCAAACACACGAGAATACGAGAAAAAAAATATGTTTTTATCGTCGGATCCGGATTTGTCGTTTTCGCCAGATCGATTTCGTCAGCTTGATTGCATTTACGTCGATTCGCCGGGTTCGCTGCTGGATTCGTCGAATTCGCAGCACACTTCTCTGGTTCTGTTCGCCAAGTTCTGATCGCGGTTTCCTATTTTGTTCCCGAGGTGTCCAGTTTGCACGAGACGAGGGGCGGTGAGATCAAAAAGCTGCTGCCTCTCAAATCAAAAAGCTGCTGCCTCTCGGGTGGAATAAAGGAGACTAGATATTGCTAAGTGCACCTGGCGGATTGCACACAGGATTTCGTTTTTCACAATATCTTTGCTGAGCGCACCAAACAAGTCTCATACCAGAGATTATTTTCTGATTTTATTGCTGCACGTACACGAAGTGTACCAGAATTTCTGTAGTTTATTTCTTGATGCACACAGTCTATTTTGTTGCTGATTATTCTTCATCATGCCTTCTTTGAAATATGATATTCCGCTACTAGATCGTGATACAAGATTTTATCTATGGCAAGTAGAGATGCGGGTAATTCTTACGCATACTGATCTTGATGATGCGCTTGATAATTTTGGGAATAAGAATTAAAAGTCTTGGTCCGATGAAGAAAAGAGAAAGAATCGAAAGGCTTTGTCACAAATTCATCTTCATTTATCAAACAATATTTTGCAGGAGGTTTTGCAGGAGAAAACCGCTGCTGCTTTATGGCTAAAGCTAGAATCGATCTGTATGTCCAAAGATCTAACCAGTAAAATGCATCCGAAGATGAGGTTGTTCACGCACAAATTACAGGATGGTGGTTCTATGTTGAATTATCTTTTGGTATTTAAGGAGATCGTTGCTGATCTACAGTCTATGGAGGTAAAATATGATGATAAGGATTTGAGTCTTATTCTTTTGTGTTCATTACCCCGTTCTTTTGCAAACTTCAAAGATACCATATTACATAGTCATAATACACTAACTTTAAAAGAAGTTTATGAGGCCTTGCATGCTAAGGAAAAGATGAAACAAATGGTGTCTACTGATGGCTCTACTTCCAATGGAGAAGGTTTGATTGTGCGTGGCAAGACAAAGGAAAAGAATTTGCATAATAGCCAAAGAGATAAAAGTTCGAACGGTTACAGGGGTCATTCAAAGTCCAGAGGCAAAGAAAAATTCTGCAGGTATTGCAAGAAAAATAATCATGACATATCTGAATGTTACAAGTTGAAGAATAAAGAAAAGAGGAAAGGTAAATCTATTGAAGAAGGTAAAGCATCTGTTGCTGCTTCCGATAATAGTTCTGATGGAGAGACTCTCGTTGCTTTTGCTGGATGTGCTAGTAGTGGTGATGAATGGATTATTGACTCTGCTGCGTCTTTTCATATATGCATACATAGAGATTGGTTCACCACTTATAATTCTGTTCAATATGCTAGTTCTGTTAGGATGGGTGATGACAACCCACGTCCAATTGTTGGAATTGGATCAATTATGATAAAGATGCATGATGGCATTGTTAGAACCTTGACAGATGTGAGGCACGTTCCAGGTATGAAAAGGAATCTTATATCTTTGAGTACTTTTGATAATAAAGGGTATGATTGGTCAGGTGGAGATGGTATTTTGAAGGTGAAAAAAGGTTCCCTTATTGTAATGAAAGGTGATTTAAAGTCTGCCAATTTATATCATCTCCGAGGCACTACAATCACAGGTGATGCCGCTGCAAGTTCACATTCATTATCAGATTCTGATGCTACTAATCTTTGGCATATGCGCCTTGGGCATATAAGTGAACTTGGTTTGACAGAATTGAGCAAGAGAGGTCTTCTTGATGGACATAGTATCGGCAAGCTAAAATTTTGTGAGCATTGTATTTTTGGCAAGCATAAGAGGGTGAAATTCAACACTTCGGTTCATACAACAGAAGGTATTCTTGATTATGTGCATTCTGATTTATGGGGATCATCTCGTAGGTCTTCACTAGGTGGTTCTCGTTATATATTAACTATTATTGATGATTACTCGAGAAGAGTTTGGCCTTATTTTTGAAGCATAAATCAGAAGCATTTAAAGCGTTTAAAGAGTGGAAGGTTATGGTTGAAAGGCAAACCGAAAAGAAGGTAAAGAAGCTTCGCACTGATAATGGGATGGAATTCTGTTCTGATGAATTTGATTCGTATTGTAAGTCTGAAGGCATTGTGAGACACTACACTGTTCCTGGTACTCCACAATAAAACGGTGTAGCTGAACGTATGAATAGAACTATCATCTCGAGGGCTCGTTGCATGTTGTCTAATGCAGGTATGCATAGGCGTTTTTGGGCTGAAGCCGTTTCCACTGCTTGCTATCTTATTAATCGATCATCCAACATTGTCATTGATAAGAAAACTCCAATTGAGGTATGGTCTGGTTCTCCAACTAATTATTCAGAATTGAGAGTTTTTTGTTGTCCTGCTTATGCTCATGTTGATAATGGTAAATTGGAGCCTAGAGCTGTTAAGTGCATCTTTCTTGGTTATAAATCTGGTGTTAAAGGTTATAAATTGTGGAATCCTGCAACACAAAAGGTGGTGATTAGCAGGAATGTTATCTTTAATGAATCTGCTATGTTGCCAAATGCTCCTGTTCAGAGTCAGCAGAGTTCTAGCGTGCAGGTGGAGTATTTTATTAATGCAGAAAGTACACCAGATACTGTTGTCCAAGATACATCTATTGCTGAAAATTTATTTATTGATCATGATTCATCTAGTGTTCCACATTCTTCATCCGTTGTGCAGCCTACACAACATTCTATTGCAGTTGATAGGCCTAGAAGGCAAATTAATCCACCCAAGAGGTTAATTGAGAAGTGTAATATTGTTGCTTATGCTCTGAGTTGTGCAGAAGAAGTTGAAGGTAATGCAGAACCTTCTAATTACAATGAGGCTATTACTTCTGCTGATTGCAATAATTGGATGACTGCAATGCAAGATGAGATGGAGTCACTTGAAAAGAATGGTACTTGGGATTTAGTCAAATTGCCAAAAGAGAAGAAGCATGTTCGTTGCAAGTGAATTTTCAAAAGAAAGGAGGGTATTTCTCCTAAAGAAGCAGCAAGGTATAAGGCAAGGTTGGTTGCAAAAGGCTATAGCCAGATTCCAGGTATTGATTATAATGATGTCTTATCACCTGTTGTGAAGCATAGTTCTATTCGCTCTTTACTCAGTATTGTTGCTATGCGTGATTACGAACTTGAGCAATTAGATGTTAAAACTGCATTTTTACATGGGGAGTTAGATGAAGATATTTATATGGATCAACTTGAAGGTTTTGTTATTCCTGAAAAAGAAGACTTTGTCTGTAAATTAAAGAAATCTCTTTATGGTTTGAAGCAGTCTCCTAGACAGTGGTACAAGAGGTTTGACTCCTTTATGCTCTCTAATGGTTTTAAGCGTTCTGATTATGATAGCTGTGTCTATTTGAAGACTGTTAATGGTTCAGCTATTTATTTGCTTCTCTATGTCGATAATATGTTGATTGCTGCAAATGATAAATCAAAAATAGCCAAATTGAAATCACAGTTGAGTAATGAATTTGAGATGAAGGATTTAGGTGCAGCAAAGAAAATTCTTGGTATGGAGATCATTAGAGACAGGAAAACTAGCAAGTTATATCTTAGTCAGCAAGGTTATATTGAGAAGGTCCTTCGTCATTTGAATATGTATAATGCAAAACCAGTGAGTACTCCATTAGCTACTCATTTCAAATTATCTTCAGCTCTATGTCCTGAGTCAGAGTATGATATTGAGTACATGTCTAGAGTTCACTTATGTATGCCATGGTCTGCTCTCGTCCTGATTTATCTCATGCACTGAGTGTTGTTAGTAGATTCATAGCTAATCCTGGCAAAGAACATTGGAAAGCTGTTCAGTGGATTTTCATATATCTGCGTGGTAGTTCTAATGCTTGTTTGCAGTTTGGAAAATCTGGAGATGGACTTATTGGTTATGTTGACTCAGATTATGCTGGTGATTTGGATAAGAGGAGATCTCTCACAGGTTATGTTTTCACCATTGGTGGTTGTGCTGTTAGTTGGAAAGCGTGTTTGCAGGCTACTGTTGCTTTATCAACTACTGAAGCTGAATATATGGCTATTTCTGAAGCATGCAAAGAAGTTGTTTGGTTGAGAGGTTTGTATACTAAGCTTTGTGGAGATAATTCTTGCATTAATATATTCTGTGATAGTCAGAGTGCTATTTGCCTTACAAAGGATCAAATGTTTCATGAAAGAACAAAGCACATTGATGTGAGGTATCATTATATTCGAGATGTCATTGCTCAAGGTGATATTAAAATATGCAAGATAAGCACTCATGATAATCCTGCTGATATGATGACAAAGCCAATTCCTGCTACTAAATTTGAGCTATGCTCAAGTTTAGTTGGTGTTACAGTTTGAGTTCTAGAGACTTTTAGCGTCGGTGATATTTATTATTGAAGGGAGTTTATTGATCATTCTTTATTTTCTACAAGATGGAATTTGTCTCAAGGTGGAGTTTGTTGGATTGTGATCTAAATTCTTGTTGGGCCAGACAAAGGACGCCTTCGGCCCATATTCCGGAACAGTCCGTATTAGACTAAAGTCGTATGTGTCCACCCCTATAAATATATCTTGTAAGCTGCAAGGAGAGCCAAGACGTTCATTGTAATCCCCTGCATTGTACACATCCCTAATATAGTGAAGATCGTCGATTGGCGCCCGTTTTTTTTTTCCCCGCAAGGGTTTTCCACGTAAAAATCATGTCTCGTGTTCGATCCTGCCCTGCTTTATTTTCTAACACCCAGAGTAGCTGACCAACCCAGTCATGGTACAAAAACCCAATGGTAAGTGGAGGACGTTCATCAACTTCACCGACCTCAATAAGGTATGCCCGAAAGATTATTCCCCATGCCCCAGATCGACCAGCTTCTTGACTCGATTGCCAGAAGCAATCTGCTAAGCTTTTTAGATGCACATTTGGGATACCATCAGATTAGCATATGCAGGGAAGATAAGGAGAAAACCACATTTGTAACACCCTTCGAGGTTTTCCGCTATGTAAAGATACCTTTTGGATTGAAAAGTACCGGTGCCACTTATCAACGGTGTATTCAACTTATCCTTCGGCCACAGCTCGGTAGGAATGTCGAGGCATACATCGATGAAGCGATTGTGAAAAGAAGGACCAAGGACAACCTGGTCGCAGACCTCCGGAAAAGATTTGACAACCTTCGAAAGTACCGCATGAGGATGAACTCGGAGAAGTGAACATTCGGAGTTCCATCAAGGAAGTTGCTCGGTTTTATCGTGTCTAGTTGAGGCATAGAACCAAACGCTGACAAGATCAAAGCCATCGATCAGATGGGATCCTTGACCAGGTTAAAGGAAGTTTAGAAACTAACTAGGTGCGTGACAGTGTTGAGCAGGTTCATCTCGAGGATGGGAGAGAAGGGGATGCCACTCTTCAAGCTTCTGAAGAAGAACAACCACTTCCTATGGACGCTAGAAGTGGAGGCAGCCTTCCCAGATCTCAAAAGGTACCTCTCTTCCCCTCCTGTACTGATCGCTCCTTGACCAGATGAGGATCTCATGCTCTATGTTGCAGCTACCCCATAGGTCACGAGAGTGGTCCTAGTCATCGAATGAGAAGGTCTATAGCAACCAGTATACTACATTAGTGAAGTCCTACATGACACAAAGGCTCGGTACCCATAGGCACAAAAGCTGCTATACACCATGTTGATGGCCTCTCGCAAGCTTAGGCACTATTTCCAAGCCCACAAAATCAAGGTAATCTCCTCCCTCCCAATTAGGGAAATTCTCCATAACAGGGATGTAACAGGGAGAACAGCAAAGTGGCCAGTAGAGCTTAGGGATTTCGATATTCAGTTCGTCCCCTGAACATCTATCAAGTTCTAGGTACTGGTCTATTTCTTGGCTGAGTGAACGTCCTTTGAGCCCCAGCATGACCAATGACCTGAGGCAGATGAGCAATGGACCATACACTTTGACGAGTCATTCCTGCTGAAGAGAGTGGGGGTTGGAGTGATCTTGACTTCACCAACTGGTGACACCCTCAGGTACGTAGTTCAATTATATTTTCAGACCACTAACAATATTGTAGAATATGAGGGTCTCTTGTAAGGAATGAGAGCAGCCTCTGCACTTGGTATAAAACACCTACTAGCAAAAGGAGACTCGCTACTGGTCGTAAACCAAGTGCAAAAGGAGTTTTAGTGCTCTGAGCCGACAATGGCGGCATACCTCGCTGAAGTGAGAAAGCTAGAGTGACGTTTTATTGGCTTCGAGGTTAAGCATGTCCTCCGCAGGGACAACTTACTTGTGGATGAGCTGGCTGTAGCGAAAATAGCCCTATTAGGTCATGATTGTGATTTTGGTGATTAATGACAACATAGTCAATGGGATTAACATGTTTGTAGAGAATATATGTTAGTAGGTCCCATGGATGCAGTACATGAAGAAGCCACCGCGGCTGGGACAAAGTTGGACTGAATTGGAGAAGTCCCAGAAAGATTTGCCTCACCGGATGGTCTGGTACTATGGATGTTGAACTCATCGGAGCATATTTGGCAAAAGGGGAGAGAGGCCTAATGGCCTCATCGGAAGGTTCGGTGATCAGAGAAGATACATATTGGAGCATTTTGTCCAGAGAATGTTACAGCCATTGAAGTTGAAGATCAAAGCATTGTATGGTCCGGTGATCAATGTGTTGCACACACCGAACAATGAACAATGCAAAGAGGCATAACAAAGTTCAACGTAACGGATGGTCCGGTGATGAAGGTTATGCACACCAGAGCATTATTTCTAGATAGGGTTGCATTGGCTCAGTTGGCTGAAGTCAAGTCACCGGATAGTCCAGTGATAAAGTGATGTGCACTGGATGCTTACATTGGAGCAATTTACACCGAGAAGAAGGAAAGACTCGGATGGCTCAGGATAACTCACCGGATAGTCCGATGATGAAGATGAAGTATACACCAGTGTGTTTGGTGTTCAGAGGCTTGAGTGGGGTTTCAACTGCTAGTTTGTGAGAGTGTACTCACCGGATGATCCGGTGTTTGTACTATTGTTCTCACCGGATCATCCGGTGTTAATAACTTTTCTGAGCCATTAGGTTAATGGCTAGTGCATGAGTTTGAGGCTATCAATACCCACTCACTCGGCCATTTGAAGGTGCTGAAGTCCAGAGAAGTTTATGTACACCTGAGAAGACATCCAAGCTATCAAAGTGCTTAAAGTGATTATCCAAGGTGATTAAGCACAAGATTAGAGAGTGTTTAGTGCTTATAGACCTAGAGAGAGTGTTGCTAGGTGATTGCTACCTAGAGAGTGAATCAAGGAGTGATCCAACCTTGTACCAAGGGCATACTGACACCTTAGAGTCTTGGTGACTCTCCGGCAAGCTTGTTGACCCTCCGACTTGGTGTGAAGCGGCGGTAAGGCGATTGTGCGGGGACACAGAGACTCTTGCCTCGGTGGCTTAAGCTCCAAAGTAATCACGGTGGCAAGAAACCGAAAGAGAGGCTAGTAGTGAGACCTTACCATGGTAGCTTGGTGGCACATCCAGGTGAAGACCTTGTCTTTGTGACTTGATGGCTCAAGAACCGTGACCGAGTGCTAACCGGGAGCATATCCTTTGTGGAGCTCTAATGTGGACTAGGGGTGACATTCATGCCATCAATACCACGAGAAAAAATGCTTGTATCGAGTTTTCTGTCTCTACCTTATTTACATTTCCGCATTTATATTTTTGCAATTTACCTTCTTAGATAGGTTACAAGCACTTTGATCGGTAGAGTAGACACACTATATAAACCTAGAGCACATTTAGATAGAAATTTTTATAGGTTTATCTTGTATTATTTTTAGAGCCAAAATAGTTTTAAGTATCCTAATTTACCTCCTCTCTCTCCCTCTTAGAACATCACTGATCCCTTCACTAACCCATCTAGCTTCTTCTTGTGAACATATCTTTGAGTTTAGTTTGATATACATCCACATGAAGCATAGATGAACGTGTCCATCGTCCAGTATAATCAGGATTTGTTTTCAAGAATTATCCCCCAACACCCTCCACCTAAGCACACGTGCCGGTGTAGTTGAGAAAAATCTAAAAAAAAATTTCCATAAGCACCTCCTCTAAATATCCCATTATATATGCTCTAACATGAGGAAAAAGAAACCAAATAATCGAAGTTGTTTTCTATTACAGCAATCGAATTTCTTTTTCTTGGGAAATATATATGGCGATCGATCTACGTTGTGAAACAACATTAGAGTATATCTTAGTATGAACATTGGATCATGCACAACATCGAAAGTCGTATTATCCACGGGGTAGGAACGCGGGACTTCGGTTGATTTCGATTGGCGTGTTGAACGAACCGAACCGGAAGCTGGGGAAATATATTCCTCAGTATTCATGTGCCGTGGGCTACGGGGCTCACCCCGGTCGGACGTGCAGACGGCAACCAAGGAGCTCACCTGAGATACCAAGTGATGTGGGCTGCGGCTGCCCGGCCGTCGACCTCAGATAATCGGTCTCTGGAGGACCACTGCTGCTTCAACAATTAATATGCATGCATGGCATGTATCTTGGTACAGATATATCAGGCCGGTGATCATTTTTTTAATGTGTAGAAGGTAAATATTAAACGTTTATGTATGAAAAATAAATAATAAAAAATTAAATATATTTTTAAAATATATAGAAGATACATATTGGGCATCTGAGTATAAGAGGTAAATAATATGATATTAAATGTATTGTTGGAAGAAAAAAAGGTGATCTAACTTTGCACCATGTGATGTCAGTCGTCTGGGCTATTGTGAGTAGAAAGTAGATAACAAAATAGAGAATGAATCCCTTATGTGAGATTTCATTGAATAGTGTTTGATTTATACTAGATGAAGAGGTGATCACCAGGAAGACACCCCTTCCCAACGAACCAGCAACAGCTAATGGCGGTTAAAATTTTATCACATCTTTTGATTTGTAACATGGGCGACGACGTACGTGTCCCCACCGCATTGTTCACAAATTTGTCAAAAACCGCTCGAAATTCACAGTTTTCGACCAATTCAGTCTGCACTGCATTCAGAATGGGATCGTATTTTGGTCCGATTCAAATTCAAAATTCAAAAAAATCATAAATTTGACAAAATTCATCATATTTCTACTAAATTTGTACCAATATTCATGAATTTCATAGAATTCACCGGCGCCAAACGAATTCGTGAACCTGGTTGCAGCTGCCCGGCTGTCGACCTCAGATAATCGGTCTCTGGAGGACCACTGCTGCTTCAACAATTTGCATGGCACGTATCTTGATACAGATATATCAGACATGAAGAACCAGGGATAGTTTAATTTCATATAACCTCGTGTTGTACTTATTACTATATGGAGTATCTCAGTATGAACGGGCATGCCATTCTTTTTATAGTTTCGGTGTTCCTATGCCACGTGTCATATAATAAGCTCATATGATGTGTGTATATAGGAATTCCCACATTAGTGAGTGAAATATAAAGGATGAGTATATCAAAAGAACGCAAATATACTTTCATTTGTCTTTGTAGAATCCAACTGTGCGCAAATATACTATTGTAGTTCATAAGCGCACCATCTGAAATTTCTTGAGCTATATATTCTACCCCACCAAGGCCGGAATTCTCTGGGCGTCTATTTGAACAGGGGGAGGATTTCAACCCAAATCTTAGGATTTATTTCCAATTTAACCTAAATATTAAAATTTCTTCGCAGGCATCCCCTCCTCCAAACAAGGAGTTATAGAAAAGAGTTAAAATCAAATTCACTAGTAAGTTAGGATCTATTTGACAAAGCTGTAGATCTAAGAATTTTCGGAGCTGAATATTTCTAGCTTTAGAAATTTATGAAGTTAGAGCTATGATTATATCAAAATTATTTGGGTGAGTCATTTTAATTATATTTTAATCTAAAAATATAGACTTAAACTATCTTATCTTTAACGTACAACTTAAGATCAGCAACCCTACTAAACATGACACTAGTGCCCCAGCTTTGGTGAGGACCCGTTTGTGCACCCATATCTTTCTTTTTTTGCGGGGGAAAGGGAATATGTGCACCCATATCATTGTTGCTTCACATGGAACATTGATCTTGACAGGTCAACATGGACAGCCGAAATTTCGGCGTGTGTACACACAAGCCGGCCAGGCTAGGTTGTGTGCGGTCTGAAGTCATGGCAGCTGCTTCTGCTTGACGACGAGGACTTGCACCCATGATCCACACGTGAAAAACATCGGAGCCTGGGATCGGCGCTTGAGGTGGTTTTTCCCCCAAGATTTTTGTACAAAATTTGCACATTATTGGAGCTAGTTAAAATGTTATCTTGCTAATTATCTAGGGAATTAATTGGTATTCTAAAACCCTAAAACTAGTAAGTTGGACGGTCACACTAGTCACCGATCTGTGATCGTCAATTGGTGTTGGAAGGCTACCCAGGCAGTAACTGCTTATCTGAGAGCAATATTTGATAACATAATTATGTGGTTAATGTTTTTCTACCTATGTTTTTTTAATTTCTATGCTTAATTATACTTTGAGCATGAGTAGCTTAATTTCTTTAATTAATGCTTATGGAATGCTCTTGCTCATGTATGTAATATTTACATGTGGCAATTATTGTCCTCGTATGCTTGTTATATTTGGAACTAATTATAAAAATAAAGTTAGAAGCTTGTCGTTTATTTCTCCCAAACTCCGACAAGGATTTCCAACGTTAGTATTTGTAAACTAAGTTAGTGCTACAGAGTTATATATATATATATATATATATATAATGTTGCTTGCATGTACCTCTTTATTTATGTACCGAGGGAGTGCGTTAATTTTTGACAATGGGCTTAGAGCTTAACAGTTAGGCTAGCACACGTAGGTGGTGTGTTTGGATCATGCGATATTTCTAGATGGAATATAACATGTAGTTTTCAAACGTGTTCGGTTGAAGAACAGTCTGAATAGGATGATCAATTGAGAAAATATTATTTAGAAATATTGGATAAGCTGATCCCATAAAAACTCCCGGATGAGTTCATCCGGAAGTAAATTTTACAGATCCCGATTCTACAAAAGACTTCTCTGTGTTCACTTTTTCTTCAGTTTAACTGTTAGATCAGAAAATAGATAGTGTAGGTAAGATTTTACGAGAATCTTTATAGATAAAATCTTATAAAATTTGCTCATAATTCATCCACCCGACTCGCACTGGTTTCATCTCACCTCCCCAGTTTCCACCCGACACCTCTCTCTCACCGCCCCCTACCTCCCAGCCATCGCCTCCCTCCTCCGTCCCCCGCCACCCCGAAGCGAAATAGCAACGGCATCCCATTTAACCCTTCCCATCGTCAGACGCCTCCTCCTTGCCCCCCTCCTCCTCGCCCACGCCGGCACAATGGCCATGACCGTAGCCACATCCGTGTTCCTCTCCTCCGCCTTCGCCCCGCTCCCCCGCCACCACGGCCAGGCCAGGCACGCGCAGCACCGTGCCACCGCGGCCGGCTTGGCCGTGCAGCGCAATCAGAGCGACAAGCAGAAGAGGCAGCCGCTCGCCGTGCTCTGCGGCCCCGTACGGTCTTTCCTCTCCTGAAACATTAGGCGTTGTTCCGCTGCTTGCCCGCAGCCCCTGAAATACAATCGTAGTGCTATAAGGCTGTTGCAATGGGCACTGTACATCTCAATTTTTTTCAGTTTCATCGATTGGTTCGGTCTTCTTAGCCCATTTCAGTCAGTTCCCTTACTTGCATGAATAAACAAGTTTAAATGTTATTGTTTACATAGTATATGTCACATACCGTCACATCCAAAATTATCTACGGGCTGCTATATCGTAGAAGAGGATTCAATTCACATGAGCTTTACAAAACGAGGGAGTCGCTTGATGGAATTGAAGTAATAGATTTTGCATGAGAAATTAGGAAGGAAAGGAAGCCTTGGTGAAAATTCTTACTACATGTTATTATAGGACCGAAAATGGTGAGTAGAGGTGATAAATAGACGACTCAACAAATTTCTTTCGAAATACATAGTATTTTCTTATTTCTCACCCAACACACCTCAAAACGCTCAAACGGAAGCAAAAGAATCAGAGAGACAAAGCAAGAAGATTCTACTTTCATGACAACATAACTACACGGATGAAATATAAATCATAGGTTTCATTCAGGACCATTTCATGTGTCTTTGTGCACAAAAACTCGCAACTTTCAAAAAACTAGAGAAGATGGTCACCGGATAAGGTTATCCTCCAAGATGATAGTCTAGTGGCAAGTGGACTCAAGACCCGCTCAAATATATGAGCATGTGAGTGTTTAAGCCACTAGTATCAAGAAGAATAACTCTGCGAAGGTGAAAAACTGCAGCTCAAAGAAAATATCACTAGATAAAGAATCTCTCCAAATTGATGATTTAGAGACAATGGTACTTAAGACCCATGAGTGTATACTCGTATGTGAATTTTTATACCTCTAGCAATAAGAAGAGTAACCTCCCAAGGTGCTGAAAATTTAGCTCAAAAACCAAAACGAAAATCACACAGAAACACCGAAAATTTGCAAACTTGTAAAGGAACCAATGGAGAAAAACTAGAAGGAGGTGAGCACAATAACATGAAGAAAAATAAACTTAATTGCATCAGAGGTCGGCCCAATTTTAAACGAATTACAAAGATTTTCTTCTCACAAAACTCTCACATAATACATAGGCTAAGCACTCATCTTACTCTCTACTAAAACCATAACATAAAGCTCTCATATGGGTGGTACAAGGGGGTCAAATGGCTAGTTCAAGCTCTCTCATAACCCTACCCCTCTATTTATAGGGCTAGGAAACTTAGCCCCTAAGTTTCCTAGCTTTTCCCTAAAATACCCCTCTTTTGTAGTATACTCCTACTTACCACCATGGGTATTTTGGTCTATTTTCTTCTCTATTCATCGGACGGCCGCGACGTCTTCACGACTTAGTTTCGCTCGACACAAGTTTCGCGATGGTGCCACGTACTCCTCCGGTCCTCCTATGGTTTTGAGACCAAACCGCGAAACCACCTGCACGCTTCTCCAAGCGTGACTCACTGTCTTGCTTACACCTTAAGCAAGAGCTTCGATATCGACGCGTGTACTCCGTCATGTAATTCTGACCGCCGGCAAGTATCTCTCACTTCCGATCCCTCGAGCTACCTTGTCACTTGCACTGACATCCTCTTCACTTGACTTTGTCAACAAGCTATCTTCATACGCCTTCAATAATTTGCTTGAGCTACACATGTTTAGCTACCATCACTTTTGACTCCGTCCGACCTCCTTAACCGTTTGACCACTATGAGACAAGCAAACACATATCTCCAACTCCAATTCCAATTAATCCATAATCAATATGCTCAAATGAAATCTCAAATCAATTCAAATCACATCAAAACTCGTGCAAAATCAAAAATTATCAAACCAAATAAATAACAATATCTTCACTCATCACAAATAAATTAAAACATATTTTTACTTGGTTTCTCAGTTATGCAATCGTCGATTACCACAGATATATGCACCACGAGTCATCTTGAACTGTACAGCGAGTTTCTGCAGGGGAGGAAGCTGCTGGGCGGCGCCTTCTTCAGCTTCTGGGTGAGAGAAGCCTACATGAAGGACTGCTTGCTTCATGGGGGTGTTGTTGCTTGTTAGTACTAGTAATTAGATGTGACGATACATTCTTAAGTAGCTGATGAGCTTCTGTATCAAGATTGAAGACTTTGTTTCCTTTTTGTGCTGTTTGTAAACTGTATATTGTGACTAGATGACGTCATGATACTGTTACTCTACTCATATCTTGGAAGCTTGCACGTTCTGAGTTCTCCCAATGCTGAATGTTGCCACACCGCTAGTGCTTCTGGTTCAGTGGCAGTGACTCAAACATCCTGTGACAATAACAGAAAGATAGCTTAGGTACTGATTCAAAGATGAGAACAACCTGAAACCGGCCTGAAATGTCAATAACATGTATGAAATTTCAATACGTTAGAACTGTCTGATGTGGAATTCTGGGAGCAGTAGGTTGGACCAAGCTGTAGCCATCAAAATTTATCAGATTGTGATGTTCAGCTAACAAATCGGACATGACATCAAAACATGGGTAAGTTTAAAAAAATCATCTCATCTATCAAATCAAATAGAAAATTAGCATCCCACCAACCAAATAAAAATCTAGTTCATCTTATCCATCTAATTAAATAAAAAAAATAAATCATCATATTAAAAAACAAAGATGATGATGTCCTATCGTATCTAACCTTGCTATGTAACCAAACACGCCTAAGTGTCTCGAAGTGTGTGTTGTAAATATAATCAGGAGAAGTGAAGTTGTTGATGTTGAGGTAGCAATTGCTGATGCAATACGTTTTGTCAGAAAGATATGCATAGAAGTATACTTCTTTTCGTCTTTTGAAGGGGGAAAAGAAAGGACCTAGGAGCAGGTTCGGTCCTGACATTTCAGAGACCCAAGGCAAGATCGAATCGGAGGCCCTGTATTCGAGCATAAAACGCTATAATAGTTATTATTACAGTTGGAGCACTATTTCTTTTTCTCGCATAACAAAAAATTTAGCCTCTAAACTCTTGACTATATACCCGAGAGTACATGTATTAATTTAAAATTCATCTATGGTTCATTCTGTCAACTCGTTTCTAGATAAACTCATCTACTGGCTTTTCTTTATTTATTTTTTAACACTGGATTTTTTTTTATCCAGAGTTATTATTGGAGGTCAATACAGGAAGTGAGACACCGAGAGATTGAACCTGATGGGCTCGGACGTACCCTACGGCTTTGCCATCGTGCTCTATGCACATTCGCATATTACTGCACAAGAGTATAAATATTTTCTTCAACGAATCAACGGAGCCAAAGCACCATCTGAACTTCTCGATTAAATGTAAAAACAATCCAAGCTATAAAAGCGGTATATTTTTGCAACCAAGTGAAGCTCAGCGCACAGACAGAGTGAGGCGTGCTGTGAGAGGGTAGGTTACATGAGTTAGAGAGGTGCACCGGAGCACGAGAGGGTCTATGGACGCAGCACGGCGCGCAGAAAACCCAGGAGCAAGGTGGTCATTGATCATGGTGCCAGTCACGGTGTATCAACCCGCATTTGATCGAAGATCATTCTATCGAAGGTCTAAAACGGACAAGAGCACCTAGATTTTATAATCTACTAACCAAAGCAGCAGGTAGAAGACTCCACGTAAGCGTATAAATGTAAAAAGAAAACGACCTCTCAATTTATAAGGATACCATCTTTAGAGAAATGAGACTCAAAGAATCGAATTATCTAGAGCAATCTTAACCCTTACCATGAACTTGAAATGGCAATGGGCTGTAAGACTTCTTTTTACCCCTCTCGCAGAATTATGGCCACCTCAACAACGAAATAAAAGCAAAATTACTCCCTTCAGTCATTAATACTTGACGTTTTAGATAACATTGGTCAAACTTTTAAATTTTTATCATCAATAACTTTCAAAATATTTAGTTTGGAAACATAATCTCGTAAAATTTGCCTTGAAGAATATTTTTATAATCTCGTAAAATTATTAGATTTTATAAATATATTTTAGTAGAAGGTTATGATCAAAGTTACATATGGGAGACCGTGTCATGGCCAAAACGTCGAGTATTTTTTATTGGGGAGTACAAGTTTTAGGGGGATCCAAATCACACATGAGCAAGTCACATATGGTTGGGCATTTGGTTTTTACGGGTTTTCGATTCAGTTTTTTTTTATGTTTGAAAAATTCGGTTTTCAGAATATGCAAACCGAATATGCTGTAGAATATTGAAAACCCGCCCATTTCAGTGTCGCTTACGGTTTTTGGTTTTCACCGTAGTTGAAGTCGTCTGCTTAGGCGCCGACTAGCTCGTTTGCTGGAAGGCGGCATCTGGCGACAGGCAGGATCAACACCTCAGCCGCACAGGGGTTGGGCATCCTGTGTCTGGTGGTTGGCTCGTCTGCTCAAGCGGATGACGGGCTCATCTACTTGGGCATGCGGCTGGTCTCAAGAGAAATCACACAGGGTTGTGCGTCGACGAGCGGCATCCGGCAATGGGTGAGTAGGATTAGGAGGTGATGGACATAGTGGCAGATGGCGCCAGGGTGGCTAGGGTTAGGTGGCTCAGCGTCTAGGCACGTATAGCAGCCTAGCAGGATAAGGTGGTGGGCTGCTTGGGCTATCGGGAGAAAACGGGAGTGGGGCAGTGGGCTAAGAGACTCAGAGATCAGTGGGATGTGGATGATGGTTTACGGTGTTCGGTTTTTGCCATTTGACAACCGAACTGACCATCGACCCTCGAACAACACGAAACAAACCCGAACCTACCACCGAATACCAAAAAAAACCCACAATATTTGTGGTTCGGTTATGGTTCGGTTTGGTTCTTTGGTTTTAGAGGGGGGTTTTTTGCCCAAGCCTAAAGTCACGTGACTTACTACGTTGTGAACTAGGCTAGACCGGATTGGGCTGGGTTTTGGAGTTATCGAGTGGGCTCAATCCTTGGCTGGTAGCCTGTTAACTAGCCGTCGGCCACTCGACCCTGCCCTGCCCAAGGCTGGCCCTGCCCAGCAGTATGAGAGCATGATATTTGCCTTTCCTAAATCTTCTTCTTATTTGTTCTTGTTGACTTCTTATCTGAGTCTTGAATAAAACAAAGCTTCAACCCATATGCAATTTGCTTTCCAGCTCAGCTGAACTATGCCATGTGGAAACTATTTGATAGAATTCCAAATTTCCACACAAAGTATTTCAAGTTGATGGTAATTATATTTTTTTAAGAAGAAAAAGTTGCCGATGTAAAATTGAATAATTGTACTAATCATATGTATGTGGGACTTTGCTCAAAGTTAAACTGAATTTGGCGGATGCTCTTGAGAACAGAGGAGCAAACCAAATTGAGAGATCACTCACCTTGTTCGTACAAATCCAACGGTCACAAAAAGGTGATTTAAACTTATCAGAAAATCTGTTTACGGAAAATTAATTTGGGAGTCTGCAAGCCGTTCTAAGAATCCCAGGTCTATCATTTTTATTTTTATTTTTATTTTTGCTAGTCGGTTTTGATTTAGTCGATGTCAAAGCCTTTGCAAGCCTAGTTTGGTTGTCCTGCTATATAATTTGGGTTCTCGTGCTTCTTGACTCAGATAAGGATCTTAACATACTTGCCTGTTGTCCATCTTCTTTGGTGCATCAACATTGTTGTCACCCAGAGAAATTCTGTTCCATTACAAGCTCTGGCTGTAGCTAGCATGGCTCTTCCTCAATTAAAATTGTACCATATGATTCAGTGCAAAAATCAACCGCCCGTATTTACCACGCGGTATCAATTCAAGTCTACCAAACCTAATGCAGAAATTGCACTGCCATCCAATTCTACCAGACATTAGTGGGTTCCAATATCAGTGCGTTATTTTACTTGTATTTTAGAAACATATAGTCCTTTATGGGCCAAATCGTAACGCAGAATTTGAAAACAAGGAAATATAGGGAGGGGGGAGGCAAGGCGGCAATTAGGCATCGGAATTGAAAATATAGGAACCGTATAAAAGAGGTGTACGGAAAACATATGTTTTTTTTTAAGGAAAGCATCTACTGGAAGAGGAGACGAGATCCTGGGAAATCTAAGCTCCAATGTTCTCATTCTTCGGCTGGCATTTGCCCCAAAACTGGTATATCTTCGTACCTTTTCTGCAAGTCCATACAACAAAGAATCATCAGCCGAGCAATTAAAACATTTTGGGCAACAGAGTACAACACCATTTACAAGTGAACAATGAGGGAGCTTTAACTATATGCAGTTGTAATGAAATAAAGTTCCTAGAAACGAAATGACGGCTTCTGGAGCTCAATAGGATTTAAAAATACAGAAGAGAATGGTCTGCAAGCACATTTTGTTATGTACTGTACATAGAAACAGAAGGTGTGCAGCCTGTCAACAATTGGTGGTTGATGATTAATGAAAGAACTATGGAAAGGGTTCCTCAATTGAAATAATATGCTGTACTAACATGTTACTAGTTGCACAAAATAGTTAACGCAGATACCAACAGAACATTATGCAATAGTGTGATATGCCCAAACATGACAAATCTGCATCCATGAAGTTGTGATCAAGAAATCAGCATAACACGTTGTGCTTTTTTTCTTGTATCCTCAATCTATATCCTCTGTGATAAGCACGACGACAGCAACTGATATTACTCATATGTTATTCCATCCATTAACCTAAGAAGACCACTATCCATTACCTGGGTTGCTCCATTTTGATTTTTGAGCTTAACTGTTCAAGACTTTGTTTAGAGCATTATTCTCATAATATGAATGTTAAGCCAGATTCAAAGTTAAACATACCCATATATAATGCTCAGAGTAAGTTTTCTTGCTATCCTTAATAGATGCTGGATAGCAGACTGTTTGGCTAAGCGTTTGGCTAAGTGGGGGCTCCCTCATCCGGCCTCTTGCCCCCTCTATGATCAAGTTGATAAGACAATTCAGCACATCTTGATCTCCTGCACGTTTTCCCGCCAAATATGGTTTGCCATCCTGTTTAAGCTTGGTCTGCATGCTGTAACACCCCAGCCGGATGTGACTATCTTATCAGGGTGGTGGTGCCGTGCAATCAAGCATGTGGATAAGCAATTCAGAAAAGGGCTTAACTCCCTCATCATTCTAGTGGCTTGGGAGCTATGGAAGCATCGTAATGATTGTGTCTTTAACAATTCAACTCCTAACGTAGGCACGGTGTTTCAATCGGTCGCTGCTGAGGGGACCCTTTGGTGTGCTGCTGGAGCAGCTCACCTTCATGTCTTTTTAGCTGCTCTTTAGTTGTTCTTTAGTTGTTTTGTTTGTGTTGTTTTTGTTTCCTTTTTCCTGTTCTCAGGCTCCGTTGTCTAGTTTGTGTTGTTGTTCTTTTTTCCTTTTGTTGCGTTAGTTTGTTGTACATGAAATGACACGCCTGCTCGTTTGAGAAAAAACATTCCAACTAATTACTCAAGCAAACAAAAGCTGCAAGTTGAGTTGCAAGAAACATTTATCCAGGTTTGGCATCAATCTTAGCATTGCACACTAAATTGTGCAAATAACAATTCAATTTCCTTCTTCCTCGTCAAAGTCAAGCATTCATGATCTATGCCATAGTTGTTACGGCGGTGTGGCGAGACGTGGGGACCCACCACCATCACAACTTTACAGCGCCTATGGCGCACGGCGTGGCGACGCCATACACACATTGGCGTGGCAAATGCACACATTATAGTCTAGGGTATGATCATCCACAATGATATCTTCTTCCTCTCCCTCTTCCTCATCTTCTTCAAAAATTGCTATGTGCTACCTAGTATGCTAACTGCTATGTGGCTACAACTTAGAGCTTGAGCTGAACTAGTGTGCTAAGTGCTAACTGCTAATTGCTATATGCTAGTGTGTAAATCAAATATTTACTATGTAAATCAGATATGCACCAATATATTTATAGGTATAATAAACAAACATCAAGGGAAAAGGCAAAGAAAAGGAGGATGAACTTGTTAATTGGCCCAGCCCATCAAGCCGGCCCATAGAAGCCTTCGTAGCCCATGTCTCTTCTAAGGCTATAGGCCTAGCAGCCAAGCAACACCACGCTGCAGTCGCTGCTTCTCTCGTCTCCCTCGACCTCTCACGAAACCTGCCGCCGCCAAGCACAATGCATGCTCCGCCGCCTCTCTTCCAACGCTCTCCAGCAACAAGAGCACTTCTCCCACCGCTGCGCTCTCTCTCTTACCACCACAGCAAAAGCTCCCGCTACCGTCCCAAGCTCACTCTTGTGAGATCTGGACGGACAGGCGGATAGCGCAGGGGCAAGGGGCCGACGGAGGGTAGGGGTGGCTAGCTTGAGAGACGGCGAATGCGAGGGCAGCCTACTCGGGAGACAGCAAGGGCAAGGCCACAAGATCCAAGCGGGAGAGGGCGGATGGGATCCAGATGAGGCAGACGGAGTTCCAAGTGGGGGTGGGTGGGGATGCCACGGCGCTATGGCATACACGGTGGAGCCGTGGCGCCCCTGTGGCGACAAGGAGATTTCCGCCACGCCGATATCTCGACGCCATGACAACTATGATCTATGTGTATGAGGCATGCGGTGTGGAAATGCAGTTCGCTTTGGCATGATTCAAAATGTATATTCACAATAAAACAGAATTATAACACACATGGCCAAGCCCTCTTGAATTTTGCTATTTCCTGTATACATTCAGGCTTATTTTGGATGTAAGGGGATCCCTCTCAATTCCCATGGGTTGGAGCGGAAAATGAACTAACTTTCCTACCAATCCCCAAGGATTGGGAGGGATCCACTTCCATCCAAAACAAGACGAAAGTTCCAAGCAGTCATTCCAGTTGTCTTTGCAGAACAACATTAGAGCACGCTTCACACGTATAACACTGGATAGAGTTTCCGCAGAAAAGTGATATCAAGCACAAATTCTGTACATGCCCAACTAATCTTATATATGTTTTATAGCTTTTGCTCTCTATATGCACTACCATGACCTTGAACCAAATAATTGGCAAAGCGGACCGCCTTTCCTGTTATCTTTCTATCCTTATTATTGACAACAAACAAAGACTCCTAGATAAGCCACGTCATCAGAAAAATTATCATGATCCTTTTGTAACAAAATCTGAACCATTGACATTGTTCTCGACTCTCCTCGTAATAACAGATTCACCAAACAAATGTCAATTCACCATTAACTGCTTCTTAGATATTAATGAAACAACGCCTGAGGGCACGGCTCACAACCGATGCAGCCTGCAGCCATCCCTTCTGTTCTAACTCCATTACTGTGAAATGGCAGGATTATACTGAATTTTCCATGCACAAACCAGGCTAACAATGTACATAATCTCCTTAAAAAAATAAGCGGCAAGGCTTTGGCAGTGTTCAAGAATGGGCATTACTGGTACAGAAGTGAAAACCGGTCAGTGATGTGACTGGGGAGAACACAGTAGACGGTGCGAAAGTCTAGAGAAAGCCTCGGCAGAAGCAGATTGTGAGACTCTTGTGAGACTAACTCCTATTACTACCATGATAATCGGTTCTTAGTTTATTTCTTTTCCTGCATGACAAACAATGTTACAGAAAACAATATATTAGTTCTAGGACAAAGAAAATAATTTTAATTCTTTGCGATTTGGGAGGAATTGTTTCTTTTTGATAAAAAAGGAATCCACCCGTCCCATTTTATTATTTGGGAGGAATTATTTCGAATGGCTAGAAGCCACTGTACTATCATGAAATAGAAGAGATAAACAGCTAGCCTGCTCCCATCATGAAGAATCAGTGAAAGTTATTTAACATAGTTGACTCCATTTAACATCTTAGTGGCCAAAATCGTATTTAGGATTGATTAACTAGACACTGCTATGACTTAATATTCACAGATTTTTCACAGTTATTGATATTCTACAGTTTACCTTCTGTCTTATTTATTGACCACATATATATGAATAGTGGTGATTAACAGCCCAATCACTTACATGTATGATGATGCATCTTAGATAAAGATAAAGATATGCATATGTAATCAGCTGACATCTGTTGATCCAGTACTTAACATGTATATGTGTTTTTTATTACAAGTTTGCAACACATGTTAATTGTTTCATCAATTCATGGTAGAAGATGCCCTAAGAAGTAAGAACGACAATGGCCTGAAACAACTGACATTTGTCATTCGTTGTTCAAGAATAAAAATCAGATACTAATATATAGTAAATGGATTCACAAGGCATTGGTGTATGTGAAGAAACATATGGATTGGTTGGACATTGTGTATTGTACTATTGTTTCATAAGAAAAGGATTTGGATGCTAAAACTTTCTAATGGATATTTCAGCCAAATTTGATCTTTTCAACGTTACTTTCACATATCATGCTGGACGGAACATTGCTCTGACATCATTATATGTTTCAATGAACTATTGAAATTTGGGTGCAACATTTGCAGCTTTTATAGTATTAACATGTTAAATAGCAAAGGAAGTCCATTTGATCATTCATACGTACTAAAACCTTTGGAAAAGCAATTCTACAATCAGGCGACCTAATTGTGTAAAGAACAAAAATCACTCCACATTTTCTCACATCTGACCTTAATACAGAACACAATCGCAACAAAAACAAGTTTCTGATTATAGCAACGTCGATCTTCTTCTCTACTTGGCGGATAATAGATGGATGCAAGATCTATGAGGAATCAAGAAAAATTAAACGACAACACAAAAGGTAAGGGGG
This sequence comes from Phragmites australis, assembly GCF_958298935.1. NCBI lineage: Eukaryota > Viridiplantae > Streptophyta > Magnoliopsida > Poales > Poaceae > Phragmites > Phragmites australis. The sequence continues at coordinate 6,927,135 of NC_084929.1, forward strand.
CAGAGAAAATAGTACCCTGATGTTGTTAATCTCCCAGAGCTTGTGGACACCGTAATCGACCGCCTGCAACGAAACCCAACCAAATAAGAACCCCAAATACGACGATGATAACGAATCAAAAGAGAACGCCAGGAGGGAAGGGTGGATCTAGAGATGGGGATCGGGGAGGAAGGGAGGGCGCACCCGCTCGCCAGCGAAGGCGCCGGCGACGACGAATGTGACGTAGACGGCGTTGCGGCTCATAACCACGCGGTAGAGCGCGTCGAAGAGGCCCACCACTGCTGCTGCTACTTCGGCGGCGGACGGCGTGCGCGAGAGAGACGAGACGCAGATAGAGTGGGAGAGCGGGGAGCTTTTTATTTTTATATTTCTTAAATCGAAAATTTGTAAAAATAGGAGTTCAATTTAAAAAAACGCACATCTAAACTCCTATCTCCCGTTTTAAACAGGTGTCGCCCGTTAATAAAAATGCAACATTTCAATACTCTTAAAATTTAAAATACTACTGAAATAGTTATAAAAATTCTAAAAAAAATATGGTGTAGAAATGCTATAGCTCTAAAAATAATTCAACTCTAACAATTACTTGTATAATAAGAAGTAAAAAAGATAATTTTTTTCTCATTATACAGATCATATTTTTATCTGAAATTTTTTTAAAAAGCTTGATCATATTATCCTCTTAAAAAAAGATTTTTTTATAATTATTTCGATAATATTTTAAATTTTAAGAGCAACGTAATATATTTTTTATTTTTAAATATGCCATCCGTTAGAATATTACCTTCCAATACGAAAGATGTGTGATTTTTTAAAAGGATCACCTACTTTTACCATTTTTTAGTTTAAAGAAATATAAAAATATTGACGACAGTATCTATCAGCCGTGTGAAACTCGGCCCAAAATCACACGGCCCAGATGCTGCCCCAACGGCCAGACCACGAGACAGAATGCAAAGTTTTTTTGCAAACGGAACTCAGCCAGGTTAGTAAAGCGCCTGAGTGGTGCCGTGATGGCAACTTCTCTCCCGTCCGTGTTCAGAGTTTAGAGGGAACGTGGGTGCACACCGGAGTGGGTGTGCGTGTGTATGTATGTAATTTTTTAAAAACAAAAGTTTATATGAAAAAATATCATATCAAACACTGAGTATCTTTATGTAATATCCGGCGAGTAACACATAGGATACTCCATCGTGTTACTGTATCGTCTGATCTCTATCGTTATTCATGCTCAAAAGGGACCCGTCGAAATACGGATGGCTGAAGACTTATCCTTAGTTGTTGAAATCCAGAACAGGTAGCAATATAGATTAGAAAAGAAAACAGGATTATAGAAACTAGACAAAAAATGAAAGGTAAAATAGATTGATTTGATCGATTGGCTGATTATTCTTAATCAGCCATGATCCTTTCATATTTAAAGGGTGATAGATCTTAGCCATACAAGATCATAACTCCTAATTTAAACTGAACAAAACTTACAGATATTATTCAACTTACCTTCGGATCTTATTTTCTAGTTAACCACGTGAACTCATATATATCGACCAGAATATTCTTTATTACAGTTCAGCCTTCACAGTTCACTGGTCATAAGAACGGTTCCCGGTCGCAAGTATTGTTCACTTGTCGTAGTTACTATTCATTTGATGGTAGTTACTGTTTATTTGGTCGAAGTTATAGTTTATCTGATCAGAGGTATTGTTCATCTGGTCAGAGTTACTGTGCACTAATCGTAATTACTATTCATCTTATCAGAGTTACTACGCCCTTGTCGTATGTACTATTCAGTAGTCAATCAGAAAGTTTATATAACCGAAATTCTTTACGATATAACAATTTCAATCGTAAACCGTTTTTCCTTTTTTCTAATCCTAGTCATTAATTCAATGTTGTCCGTATTTGCACTCATAATCATGCCTTCAGTTTGTTTTGACTTGCAGTGTGGTCGTGGAGGCTGCACAAGGAAGGCCTTTAGCACAGATTAATATAACTAAACAGAATTGCACGTTTCGCTACGTCCATCTCGAACATAATTTCTTCCAAATATGTGACCTAATCTTTCTAGGCCTAGAACCTTTAATTTTAGAATCAAAATCCCCATCATATGCATAATACTCGAAGTATCCAAATATATGACCTGACCTTTCTAGGCCTAGAACCTTTTAGAATCAAAATCTTCATCATATGCATAATACTAGAAGTAGCTGCCAGTACCTTGTTGAGTTTTTACACCTCAATTTTCAACCGCAACTATGAATCATGAGAAGTACTTTTAACAAAGACACTAAAAAGTATGTGTGATTCCATATTAAATTTTGGTTCACCAGACTCATTCGAATCACACAATATGCCTTTCTCTTCCACACTGCAAGCACAAAGCTTCAGTTGGGACCCAAGGGAACCGCAAAATTTCCCAAAATCAACCAAATTTCCAATTCAACAACATCCAAGACACAATTGAACAAAAAATTATTCACAACATATGTTCGTCGTTTCACTCAATTTGAGTTGTATTGGCTTTGGAGAGTGTTACTAACTATCCTAGCAATTATACTATCCCAGGTTTCTTAAGCTTAACAAGCTTAGCCTTGACCTTCTGGAGCATGTCGCTAGCTAACTGTCCCTACCTCCTGCGCTCGAGCTCCCTGAGCTGCGCCTTGACCATCCCCACGGGATCCCACTCCTCGGTCTCCTCCTCCCACCTCCACCTGTTCGCCCTGGTGCCTCTCAATGACTCGCCCTCGAACGCCTTCCCAATCGCAGACAGGTCCAGCCGTGTTCGCGTCGAGGATGCGGAGAAGGTGTAGGCATGGTGGAGGCTCGCAAAGAGCTCAGGCTCTCGGACCGACGCGTTGAGGAAGGTCTCGGCCTCCGGGACCAGTGTGCTAAGGAAGGTCTCGAGCTCCGAGCGCGTCGGGGCTTACCTCGTGGCTGCGGCAGCATAAGATGAGGGCAATGACGACGATGGTGGTGGATCCAGGCGGTAGCAGCTCGATCGCAGCAGCGGCGGCATGGATTCGAGCGGTGACGACACGATGGCGGCCCAGTCCAGGCAGGGTGGCGCGAGAGGAAGGTAGAGGTGTTGGCGCAGGAAGGGTCGGGGATCACCTTATGGTTGCGACGACACGAGATGAGAGTGATGACGACGATGGTGGCAGATCCAGGTAGCAGCGGCTCAAATCTTATGGCAGTGACATGGATTCAGGTGGCGGCGGCTCTTCCTGGGGCTGGCTTGGGTTCTACGCAGCAGTGATGTGATGGTGGCCCGATTTGGGCATGGCGACGAGTGGAGGAAGCCACGGGGCTTGTTTTGGTGGCTCATGAAGGGCGAGGATGCGGGGCATCGATGGCTAGGGGTGAGGAGGAGGCGGCGGAGCGAGGACGTGGGGATTTTTTATGCTGACGACTAGGGTTCACGGAGGGAAGACGTTGGATGTCTCTGGGCTTCATGCGTTGCGGGTGCTGGCACCAAGGCTAGGGCCCACCTAGCAGAGACACGCTACAAGAGCTACATATCAAAGGCCGTTAGGAGCTTGCTGAGTCCTGGAACTTTAGGGTATGTTATAGATCCATCTTAGAGGAAACGATGGTGAGGTGGGAGAAGTGGGACAAACGATAGGATAGGATATATGAGTTTGTGGATCTGTTGTTTGTGTGAACAGGTTTCATCAACAATGTGCAATAGTGACACATGCAAGTCAATGGACCAAGCGACGACACGAGAAATAAACAAGGACAAAGCAAATAAATGTGAGATCTCTAGGGGTGGTACAGCTCATAATCGCACAAGTTTCAACAATTATGGAGGGGTTGAAGGAAAGTCCACGGCACTTCTAAAAGGGAAAAACATTGGTCAACGTAGCATTGCTGAGGAAGATATGGTAAGGGCATCTAATGTGTTGTTTCCACTGACACGGAAGGTGTCCACTAACCGTTTGATAAGAGATCTTAACCTAGGTCAAGAGGAGAATGGTACAGGGATGCAAAACACGCTTATGAAATTGCCACTTTATAAGTTTCAAGAAGAGTTGATTGACACAAAGAGCAACAAAAGAAGAGTTAGAAGTAGCTAAACCAAATGAGGCAACTTATTTGATCATTCACATGAATCATGTAATGTCTAAAAGTGCTAGCCTCATGATCATCTCTTCATATGGTACTCGATTATCCCGTGGTTTCTTCTCTCGAGGTTGATCATCCGAGATCTCTTCAATAGAGTACATGAATTGATGCTTGACTACAAAGTCTGCCTTCCTCGGTAGCAACATTAGTATCCTTGGCCAAGTAATGCCCATATAGCTTGGCGATAGACACAATCTCTATTCCTTCCTCGTGCATAGGAGTAGTAAGTTCATGCATATGCATTAGCGAGTTATCGGTGGGGTTTGTGTCCTCCATCATCATATTTTAAAAAGTAGGCCTTAGCTACTTCCACAAAAGAAATGCCAATTTAGTTAGCAAAAATGTGCAAATTAGCTATGTTGAGATTCATGTCACAACACAGTGAACAACACTCACACAGTAGACTAACAATAAATAGTGCATTGATTGTTCATCTCTTAACAACAGTTTGGTAAGGTTATTTATAGCCATGCCTCAACCACCCTACTAATTATTACATTAGTACCCTTATCCTTTGGAATGTTCCTAGGATATTCCAGGGGTATTATAGCGTTGTATCAACCCAGAAGTGACATGTGTCTTCAATCATGTGTGTCGGCCAACCTTTCGACCCAATGATGGACCCCCTTCAGGCCTTCCTTTGACTGATGTTTGGTCCCCTCCGGGTCCTTCACTTTTTCATTGTTGGCTTTTTGCTCCATCCTTCGTTTGTGCCTCTCGAAGGGGTGATTTTGGCCTCCGCGCCTTTGCCTCGTATCTCTTCGGGGCCCCTCAGAGCCTTCGACGTGCCCTCCAAGACCTCTGGCTTCTATACTTGGCGTTGGCCTTCCCCTTCTGCCCTATCTCTGCAAGGACTTCCAGAACCAATTTTCTATTATGTTAGTATTGTTAATCCTTACCTAGGATCTTCCAAGGCTAGCCGAATCGAACTGGGGGGGTGTCAAAGGGCCGACGTGGTACCATTTCCCTAATCGTGGCCCCTCGCGGTTGCGGTCTGACTTCGGGGGGCCAAAGCTAAGATTATTTAGAAAAGAGGGGATGATACCCCTTCGCTTAGTCCCCCCCCCCCTTCAGCCTGACGAAGTCATCTCAAAGCATCGTTAAAATGACGATTAATCCTGGATTCAAGTATCCTTGATTGACGGAAGTAATGAGGAAAAAATTTCTACCTTAATTGCATTTTGATTGAGCAATTTAGTGTTTATAATTTATTTTAGTTCACGCAGTTTCTGTGTTAAATGGTAATGCTTTGGTTTCTTAACACATGTCACATTCCTATTTGTCTTGTCCATGATTTTTTTTTTGCTCGAGTAGGTTTCATTACAAGGTCGTTACAAAATATCCTCACAACAAGAATAAGCCCACTAAGGTTTCACTACCATTAAAGTGGCATTGCACCACCCAGAAGCCTGCTCTTACACCTTATAGTTCCAGAAAGAATCACTCTTTACATCCTACACCACCATTGGCTTATACTATGTTGAGGATCTGCTAATTAATATACCAGGCCATACCTATATAAGCCTCATGTTTGAACTGTTAATCAGGGTTATCAGTTCCACGAACCAGTCCTTAGGATACTGAACAGACACTATCACTAACCATAGTGCTTCCACACACCTGTGCATTCCTGCACCATCATCATCTAACCTTCTGCTCAACATTCGTATGTTCCAAATTGCTACAACAATTGCCAGTATTCTCATAGTTGCATAGACTGTTAGTCATGTTTAACCACCAACCAAGCCATACCCTTGTGCAAAGCTAAGCATAAGCTACCTAATATAACCACTACTGACAACTAGGGCGACAAAGGATATATGGAACAGGGTACTATAAGTAAATAAGATTTAGAATTAACAGCATGCAAATTAGAAATAAAGAACGTATTTAAGAAACTAGGATCAGAATGATCAAGGATACTTGCCTCTTCCAACTTACTGCTCAGACTCTTCAAAGACTTGGTCCCGGAGATTTGTTAACTACTCCTCGTTTGCTCTCAATACACACCAGAAAAACACACAACAAATATAACTAAGAACAGTACATCAAACAATAGCTAACATCTATGAAAAAGGTACTAAATGATAGTAACAGTTGCTACGAACACGAGAGCGTGAAAATCGTCTAAATCAGAGCTAGAACGAGAAAGTTACGCTAAAAACAAGTTTAGGGTTAAATCTAAAAAATAAAAGGACCTATTTTGAATAAAATATAAAGGGAAGGGGCCTTTTTTAAATATAGAAAAGTTTAGGAGCTTAAGTGCAACATTGCTAAATATCCCGAATTAAAAATAATTATGCCTGATTGGGTAAAGGGCTTGCTAACATGGCGGTTGACTGGGCGATGAAGTGGTAGGTTGTGCTGACTGGATTTATGTATGACATGTGGCATCATGTGATTGGTTGGTGAAGGGGTATGTTTAGATCTAATCTCAGCCCTTGGTTTTAAATCTAACGACTAAAATAGAAGGGGCGGCCAAAGAGGGAGTGACCTGTTGTGAAGGGCTCGGCGGCGCATGGCCGAAGACTTGCCAGAATAGTGCTCTAGCTCGCTGGTGATGATGATAAGTGGCAAAAAAAACATTAGGAGGGGACCGCGAATTTGCCTAGGTGCTCATGGGACGCCGGAGGTGGCTGGAAGGTGGTCGGCGGCAACGAGATGGCGGTGAAGGTATTGGAGCTCGTCGGGGAGGGTTGTACGGCGATGGAGAATCAATGAAGGGTGGCGAGATCGACTCCTCGAGAACTCATGGTGCTAAATCTAGTCTCAGATGCGATGGGGAGGTGGCAAAAGCGGCGAGTGGCAAGCTCGGGTGGTGGCGCAACAATGGCAGGTGGCGGCGGATCCATTTTGTGATGACGGTGCGCTAGGGCTCGAAACTCTAGGGTTTTAGGGTGGGGAAAACAAGGGCGCGATCAACCGTTATATATAGGCAGGGCAAGGTGTGGGACCAGCAAGGGGGGTGGCCAAACTCGAGTCCAATCCAGACTTAGCGGTGCGGTGTGGCGTGCTTGTGTCAAGCCTGGCTTTCGGCATGTGGCATGCGTGAGCGGGAGCTAGGCCTGGCCTTTGACTGACCTAAGCAGGGAGGCGGGAAAAAAAGGAGGGAGGAATGAGCTTTGGCTAGGGAAAGAAAAGAAAACGGGCCACACAGAAAAGGAAGGAGATTCGGCCCAGGGAGGAATAGGATATTTTTCTTTTATGGAAGCATTTTCAAACTTTTCCAAAATTCAAACAACGCGCCTCAATGTTTTCAAATTTTCATTTTCACACAAAGAAACTCTAATGCTACTACTCAGCATGAATGCAACCACATTTTAAATATAACCTATATTAATTATTTGATTAGAAAGTAAATTTCCACCTAGGGTTTTAAGGCGAAGAAATAACACCCTAAATCTAAGGAAAGAATATTTTATTACTATTTCAAAAAGTTGGAAAAATTAGGGTGTTACATAAACGTGTAGCTGGATGAGGCCCTCGACCCCCTCCTATGCGGAAGAAGACTTTGTCTTCAGGCCTCGGGCCAAAGAGGCCTTCGTTGGATGTGATGCCTTTGACCATGAATTACTTAGGTCTCTACATGCTTCACGCAACCTGGCGGAGGTTTTTGCTTTGACATCCCGACGAGGACTTCGAGGATTATTATCATGAGCTCAGGGCTATCAAGGATGCGTACAATATTAAGGCTCAAGAGTTCTGGGAGAGCTTCAATGATTCTATGTTGCAGGCCTGGAGGCAGTGTAGGGGCGTGCAACCCTTTTCATAGGTAGAGCTTATCGAAAGGCCTGGGGGGATCATACATGATGCATTCATCGAGACCTCATCTTCTGAGTCTCTGCACTCCGAAGATTGGTCCAATGAGGAAATGGATCATGAAGCCCCTTTTGATACTAGGCATAACTTTGCATTTCAATTGGCGTGAAGTTGTAGGTACAAGGATATATTTGTGAGTGATTATTCGAGATCCACAGGAAAACCCCCGTTGTTGTAACTTGTATTTTGTAACATTGCCTTGTTTAATAAAGCTCTCGTGATTTGCTATTTTTGTCTTGCCTACTTATTTAGCTCGAAGTGAAAGATGTAGGCCCGAAAGCACTTCAACCATAGGCTAGTTGTTAGACTATAGCCCGTCACGTTAAGGGCGAGACCTTAGACATCGGTCTTTGGTTTTTGAAGAAACAAGTCCTTAGACATCAGCCTTTCGGAGTGTCTTCCGACTACGACTCTTCATCATTGGGTGAGTCCATAGATGTTAGCCCTTCAGGGTCCTTAGGCTCTCCTGGTCTTTGAAGTAGCGAGTCCTTAGACATCAACCACAAGGGAGTCCTTAGACTACGACCCTTCGTAGTCGTGGGCGAGTCCGTAAACATCAGCCCTCTAGGGCCCTTAGGCTTGCCCGGTCTTCAAAGTGGTGAGTCCTTGGACATTAGCCACAGGGGAGTCCTTAGACTATGACCCTCATCGTCGTGAGCGAGTCTATAGACATTAGACCTCCGGGGCCCTTAGGCTCGCCCAGTCTTTGAAGTAGCAAGTACTTAGACTATGACCCTTCGTCATCGTGGGTGAGTCCATAGACATCAGCCCTCCAGGGCCGTTCGGCTCACCTGGTCTTCGAAGTGGCGGGTCCTTAGATGTCAACCATAGGGGAGTCCTTAGACTACGACCCTTTGTGCATGAAGCAAATTCGAACATTTTTCAGGGAATATATTTTCATTCATTTAGAGATTACACAAGGAAGTTGCCTCGTTAAAAACATTGCACCTCGAAGTAGGGCTTCCCTCGCAAGGAAAATAGTTTAGCTCCAAAGACATCTACTTTTTACATTTGCTGAAAAAGTAAAAAAAAACATCATAACTAATCCTATCTATTAAATAAAATAAATGAAGGGTAGTCCTCAGACCCAAAACCCGTGGAGCGAATCCGCATTCCACATGTGAGAGAGTGCTTCGCCTCCTAGTGTGGCCAAATGATATGACCCTAGTCTTTGGGACTCTGTCACAATGAAAGGGTCATCCCATTTGGACTGGAGTTTTTGAACTCTGTCATGATTCAGTTTTCATCGGAGAACAAGGTCTCCGGGTTGATATGCAACACCTTAGATCTTATTATCCACTCATCTCCTTGTTTCCTCTTGGTACTTTGCAAGGTTTGACACTGCTATCAGGCAAATTTCTTCTGTGAGATCTTTCAATAATACTTCACCTTCGGAGTCAGTGTAGAGAACCCGCAAAGACTTAGTTCTTGCATCTTCTGGGGTCACAACTTTGGCTCCAAATAACAAATGGAAGGGTGTGAAGCTGAATGTACATAAAGATGCCTAGAGGGGGGGTGAATAGGCTTTTCTAAAAATTAAAACTAACCAGTGGATTAAACAGTTGCTGGATACTCCAGTGAAGGTCGGATACTCCGGTCTGTCCGGAGTATCCGGTCTAGTCCGGAGTCTCCGGTCTATACAGGAATTCGAGAACAACTGAAGTTAAGCAAGTACAACTAAGTTCTAAAAGGTGATACCAGTTCTAAACTACACAACTAATTAAAATTGCACAAATAAAGAGACAAGAGATTATCCCAGAGTTTGGCCACCTCACAAAGAAGTGCCTACGTCTCCGTTGAGGAGCTCATAAAGAGCCAGGTCTTTTCCAACCCTATCCTCTTCTAGCGACCACAAAGATCAAGCTAGAATTTCCTTACTCAAGTCGATGTCGATTACAAGCTTTCCATGGCACTCCACAATGATTGGGTGCTCTACGGGCGACGTCTTGCCGTCTAGGAGCACAAGGCTCCAAGAAAAATGATCACAATGTATGCTCGATGATGAACTCAATGCTCAATTGACTCAACTTCACTCCAAACACAATCTCTCTATTTTTGGTGCAAAACTAGGCATTAGAGATGTTTGAAAGGCTTTTAAATGCTCTTGGGAGGCTTTATGAAAGTGGAGCTCAGCAGCAACAGCAAGCCTTTAATGCTTGGGGGTGTGGGAGTATATATAGCTCACCCTCAAAAACTAGCCGCTACTGTTCTAACAAACCTACCCCGGAGTATCCGGTGAACACCGGAGTCTCTGGCCTAAAATCCAAAACGGTGTTAGAACGGTGTCAGAACTGTGTCAGAACTAGCCGTTACGGTCCTGTTAAACTGCCAGAGTCTTCGGTGAACACCAGAGTCTCCGTCCCAGACTTAGTTACCACCGAGAGAAAGTCTGGAGACTTACCGGACTCTCCGGCCTCTCCAGGTACCAGAGTATCTAGTGAACACCGGAGACTCCAACCTTTTTAAAATAAATACTAACAGAGTGACCCTTGGCGGAGTCTCTCTCGGAGGCTCCGGCCAAAAATTCATCAACTACCGGAGTGTCCGATGAACACCGGATACTCTGAACCGAGGCTCTTCTGGCGGAGTTTTTCTCGGAGACTCCGGCCCCAAACACTGAGGATCGGAGTATTCAGAGAACACCGGAGACTCCGGACTCAGTAAACTCTGCCAATATTCCCGGTGTCTGTGGGTGAATGTGTCTCTCAACTATTGGTTCTAAAAGATTATTTTGAGCATTGAGACACCATGAAAGCTAACAAATGCAACGCTCTTAATAGTACAGCTAACCTAGACTCAATTTTAAAGATAGAACAATTTAAATCCTATTGAGTACTACTCATTGCTTCTCTTTTCTTTTCGAGGGGCGTCAATCGTCGTGAGTCTTCACAATTGAGACTAAAACTTGTTCATAGCTTCGATAAACATATTAGTTCCTTAATCGTTTTGTCATCAATAAGCCAAAACCCACTTAGGGGGCCTAGATGCACTTTCAATCTCCCTCTTTTTGGTGATTGATGACAACACGATTAAAACTTACAAAAGATAGCTGAAAAAGATTTTGAATTCTAGAAGATATGGTGAGCTCCCTCTAAATGTGTGTATTGATTGAGAATCGAGTTAAGCTCAAATGCACATATTTAAGAGAGAATTTTGCAAGAGCTCCCCCTATATCCTAGGATCCGTAGGATGCAAGATTGAGTAAACAAGGGTATTCAAGATGCATATGACAAGATATATATCACACTCAATCTAATACATAAGATAAGTCTCAAATTTTATAAACATGAAAAGTCTTACAAATTTTAAACAAATCACATAGTTCATTACAAACAATAGATAAGTCTCAATGTCCAACTGCGATGAAAAGATAAGAGTTCAAAGCTGAAAAGGAAGGAAACTAAGAAACTGACATCTCTCCCCCTTTGGCATCAAGCACCAAAAAGAGGAGAGGGACTAATCACTGCTTTCTTCGTAGATATCATCTCCATCGTCGTCATCCCCACTTCCATCGTTGTTGCCATCGTGAGAGGAGCTCGCTGCAGGGACGTCTTCGGCATCAGAGGAGTCATCGTCATGTTGTTCTTGAGAGCTCTCAGTAGCCACTTGGGCTTCATCATACCAAGCCCACGGATTCTCAAATTCAATGGGTGCACTCTCTGCTTCGTCTGAAGTAATAGGAGAGCAGTGCGGCTGAAGGTTCATTGAGGCATACATTGCCTTTTGACGCTTTTCCATCTTCTTCAGTCGGACATTCTGCTCTTTAATCTGAGTGGTATTATGAGTACACACATTAAAGATGACCTTGAGAGCGCTCTTTATAAAAGATGATCCTCGAGGAGGAGCACGTCTTGAGACAATTTTCCTTGTGCTTGGGGGGACACGAGGAAGAGATGGCGAAGGAGATGGAGCTTTGATATTTAGAGGCCTCATCCGATATGGCTCGTGTTTGATTTCTTTCACAAATGTCTTCTTGGATACACGCTCGATGATTGACATGATGTAAGGAGCGTACCCACAACTCTTGACAGGTGATTTTGAAGTGAAAACTATTTCTTCCCACAGAAAATATGCAACGCTAAAAGGTGCATGATCATTGCACATAGCGGCGAGAAGGTTCCTTGAGATACTCTGCACTGTGGTTGCATCTCCGCTTTTGGGTGCCAATGTGAATCGAAATAGTGAGTTCAAACATCTGTAGAAAGGCCTCATACCGGTGAGTTTTCCAAACACAACTCTTCCATGATTAAGATACATAAAGCCTAGCTCTTCCAAAGTGTGTTGATGCTCGTTGTGAATCTAATCCTTATGGGTATCACGAGTATCAAACCGAAAATGGTGAGAAAAACCTCTAAAGCTCACTTTGTACTGCTCTACTTCAGTCATCCAAAGCATGAAAGGGTTTTCTGATCCATCAAACCAGACTGTAGATAGAATTGTGTGATGACTTCTTCGCACCAATCATATTTGAAAGCCATGATATTCTTCACCTTCTTGTGCTCACGTGCAGCTATAACCTCATTGAACACAGGATCATTCTTCTGTGCCATATAGTTCCAATCTATCCATTGCATGTGGGTTATAGGCTTCTTCTTGGTGAGAATTACCGTCTCGTAGAAGTCCGCTTGAAAATCATTCCAGAAACGGTAGTCTGTGACATTCTTCTCATAATCAAAAGGATTTGTCTGCCTCTCAGAGTTCACCTTTGAAACATGCTTCATGTAGTTGACCGTCTGCTTCGGAGTATCAAAAGGTGAAGCTGTTCTGAGAGGTCTATGAAGTTTTAGAGGCCCTATCACATTAACTTCCTCTTGCTCCTCTTCATGCTCTTCTTCAACTGCATCAGAAGACTCAGAGCTGCTCCCCATAGCAATACCTTTGCCTCTCTCTTCCTGAGAAGGCATGCTACCTCTACCCCTTCCTGCTGTCATAGGAGCCAATCCCCTTCCACGTCCACTTTCGCGACCTCTGACAGCTTGATTTTTGGTCCTGCCTAGACTAACATTAGTTCTTTGCGATCCCTCAACAAAAGTCTCTTCTTCAATACAAATGCCTCATCCGGTGGCTTGAGGTGATTTTACTTTCTTTACCACCTTCCGAACTCGTTCACCACTTGCATGTCCGCTACCACTATCCTCCGATTGAACCGGTGCACTTTGCTCTTGTGCACGAGGATCGCTTCTTTGTTTTTCTTCTTTCTCTCAAAAGTGTGACCTTTCACATATCTATCTCCCGCCATGTCGAGATTCCTGAGATATATGGGAAATAAGGATTTAAGAAGTTGCAATATAAGCTTGATGAAAGGGCTGATTCTGAAAGACTGATAGATGCCGAAGTATCCGGTGAACACCGGATACTCCGGTCAGCCCGAGCCAGTCCCAAAGATTTAGGGTTTTGGGAGATTCGACCAATAAAAGATGAAATTGGTGTAGCAGCAGGTTCTAATATGTATAAGGAGCTAGTCTACCAAAGGAAATTGATCCTAGAGAAGGGCATTGAGAGATCGAGAGATTTTTCAAAAAAGTACCTTTTAGGGCAAAAATACTCCGGTGATTTGATGGATAGGGATGTCCGGAGTTTCCGACCTTGGATTCGAGTGAGAAATAACGAGGGATGATGAAACTCCTTGGTTGCTCTTGAGAATCACCAGAGGGGATCACTTGAGGGGAGAGAGGTTGAGAAAAGATGTGTTTGAGGAAGAAAGGTAATTGTTCGGGTAGTGAGGGGATATAAGAAATTGGAGAACCCGGAGACTCTGGTGTAGACCGGAGACTCCGGACCTGATACTTTACCGGATACTCCGGTGAAGACCAGACTTTTCGAGAACTGGAGTCTGGACAGGAATTAGCAGATACATGAACAGTATAAGGTACCGGATACTCCGGTGAACGCCGGACATTTCGGCACCCGAAACTGTGACAGAATAGAGAGAAGGCTGAGATTTGAGGAGGAATTTTTTGGGAGACGAGTGTTGGACATATAAGACTATTTTGCCACTTGTGATCAGCCAACAGGCATCATTACATAACAATGATCACAAGTAGCAAATTATGATCAAAAGATCAAAGAATCAAATAGCACTCAAAAATGCAATTTTCGCAAACTCCTAGCTAAGAACTCAACAAAGCCTTGCAGGATCATACTAGGCTATTGACAGACATTAGAACAAGCATTACTAACCTCGTCACGCGAGTCAACGACCTTGAGTTGCGACAGCCACCACAGGATGATGAACATTCACATGATGATGATGATACTAATAATGGTGACCAAGAAGATGGTGAGGTTTTTGTTGGGCAAGATGCGCGTGCTGAGCAACGTCCTCGTGCTGAACAATTACGTCGTGACCAACAACAATGTCGTCAAGGTAATGGAGGTAATAATGTTAATCGCAATGGTCGCGATGATCCTTATTCTAAGATTAAGTTTTCAATGCCTCCTTTTGATGGTGCATATGATGCTGATGCTTATTTGAATTGGGAAATGACGGTTGATCAAAAGTATAGTTCTCATATGGTTCCTGAAATGCATAGAGTTAGACTAGCCACTTGTGAGTTCACGAATTATGCTATTATTTGGTGGAATGGTTTAGTTTCTAGTGGCTTAGAACCTGAATCATGGCCTAGACTAAAGCGTGCCATACGCAATAGATTTATTCCTCCTGATTATACATGTGAATTGAAAAAGAAATTGCAGCGCTTAAATCAAGGTTCTAAATCTGTGCATGATTACTATCAAGAGCTTCAAATTGCTATGCTTCGTTGTAGTATACAAGAGGATGATGAGGATACTATGATTCGTTTTTACTCCGGGTTGAGACGTGAAATTCAGGACCTTGTTGATTATAAAGATTACAATACTACCAATAGGTTGTTCCATTTTTCTATCTTGGCAGAAAAAGAACTGCAGAGTCGACAACAGGTGCAGAAATTGCGGAACAATTTTGGGAGTACATCTACTTCACGAGTACCACCGGGACAAGCAACAACATTCCCTTCTACATCTACACGATCTGCTGCCCCCTCCTCCAACACTCGAGCGCGTTCAGCAGGAGCACCACAACCATCACATGAGGTGAGTAAATCTACTATTTCGCAGGATCCAATGCTAAGCTCTTCTTCAGGTGCAGCTACCACGGGTCGTACAACGGGCATTGTGTGCCGTCGCTGCCAAGGTATTGGCCACGTCATAAAGGATTGCCCAAGCCAGCGAGCATACTCCGCAACAGCAGATGGTGGATATGTTAGTCATAGTGATGTCGAGGAAGAATATGCATTTGAAGCTAATCTTGCAGCCGATCATGACATGGATAGTGAGGGGGAGGAGATTAGTGGTACCGCTGCCACGGAGAGTTATGCAGCACGCACCTTCATTGTGAAGCGAGTTTTGAGTTCTCAAATGGGGCAAACAGAGCAGCTACAACGACATAATATATTCCAGACATTCCTCATTGTCAAAGATGCACATGTTCATACCATAATTGATGGCGGGAGTTGTAACAACCTCTTGAGCTCCGATCTTGTGAAGAATCTTTCCTTGCCAACACGTGCACATCCTCATCCATACTACATTCAGTGGTTCAATAACAGCGGTAAGGTTAAGGTAACACAATCTGCGAGAGTACATTTTTTATTGGTTCCTACCATGACTATGCTGATTTTGATGTAGTGCCTATGCAAGCATGTTCACTTTTGTTAGGTCGTCCTTGGGAATTTGATACCGATGCTACACACCATGGTAGAAGTAATAAATACTCTCTCATGCATAAGGGAAAGAAAATCTCTTTGCTTCCTTTAACACCTGCTGAAATTGTGCAATGTGATAAAGCGCTAGCTGAAAAGGAAAAGAAAGAACATGTTTTGGAATCTGAAAATCAGCAAGTAGCTCAATCTGTTTTCCCACCTAAGAAAGAGAAGAACACACCTAGGTCCGAAGGCATTAAGTTAAAGGGTGGTGTTATGCTTGCTACTAAATCTGACCTTGCTGAAATTTAAGATAATGATACTTTGTGCTATGCTTTGGTATGCAAAGAGGTTTTATTTTCAATTGATGATATACCTAGCTCTTTGCCTGCTGCTGTCACTAACCTTTTGCAGGAGTATAAGGATGTCTTTCCAGCTGAGATACCCCCGGGGTTGCCACCATTGAGAGGGATAGAGCACCAAATAGATTTGATCCCGGGAGCGACTTTGCCAAACCGCGCTGCATATAGGACCAATCCGGAGGAGACTAAGGAAATTCAGCGACAAGTTCAAGACCTTTTGGACTGTGGGTACGTACGAGAGAGCCTTAGTCCTTGTGCTCTTCCTGTTCTTTTGGTTCCTAAGAAAGATGGTACATGGCGCATGTGTGTTGATTGTAGAGCCATTAATAATATCACAATAAGGTATCGTCACCCTATTCCTAGGCTAGACGACATGCTTGATGAGTTGAGTGGTTCTATTATTTTCACGAAGATTGACTTGCGTAGTGGTTACCACCAAATAAGAATGAAATTGGGAGATGAATGGAAAACTTCTTTCAAAACTAAGTTCGGTCTATATGAGTAGTTAGTAATGCCTTTTGGTTTAACTAATGCACCTAGCACTTTCATGAGATTGATGAATGAGGTTTTACGTGCTTTCATAGGAAGATTTGTGGTGGTGTACTTTGATGATATTTTGATCTATAGCAAGTCACATGAAGAACACATTGATCATCTACGTGCTGTTTTTACTGCTTTGAGAGAGGCACGTTTGTTTGCTAACCTTGACAAGTGCACCTTTTGCACGAATAGAGTTGCTTTTCTTGGATATGTTGTTACTCCACAGGGAATTGAAGTGAATGAAGCTAAAATTGAAGCCATCAAGAGCTGACCGACCCCTGGGACTATCACACAGGTGAGAAGCTTTCATGGCCTTACAGGGTTCTATCGGCGTTTTGTGAGAGATTTCAGCACCATTGCTGCCCCACTCAATGAGTTGACAAAGAAGGGTGTTCCGTTCCAATGGGGGTCAGCACAAGAACAAGCTTTTAATATGCTGAAAGAGAAGCTTAAGCATACACCTTTACTCCAACTTCCGGACTTTGGTAAGACTTTTGAGTTAGAATGTGATGCTAGCGGCATTGGAATTGGAGGTGCTACTACAAGGAGGTAAACCCGTTGCTTATTTTAGTGAGAAATTGAATGGGCCATCTCTGAATTATTCGACTTATGATAAGGAGTTGTATGCTTTAGTGCGAGTTTTAGAAACATGGCAACATTATCTTTGGCCTAAGGAGTTTATTATTCATTCTGATCATGAAGCTTTGAAACATATTAGAAGCCAAGCCAAACTGAACAAACGTCATGCTAAATGGGTTGAATTTATAGAGTCATTTCCTTATATTATTAAACACAAGAAAGGTAAAGACAATGTCATTGCAAATGCGTTATCTAGACGTTATACCATGCTGTCCCAACTCGATCATAAGATTTTTGGGTTAGAAACAATTAAAGGATTATATGCTACTGATTTGGACTTTAAAGATGCTTTTGAACATTGTAAAGAAGGAAGAACTTAGAATAAATATGTGCTGAATGATGGATTACTATACCGTGCTAACAGGCTATGCATCCCAGCTAGCTCTATTCGCCTATTGTTCTTGCAGGAAGCGCATGGAGGTGGTTTGATGGGACATTTTGGAGTGAAGAAGACCGAGGATGTATTGGCTGCTCACTTCTTTTGGCCTAAGATGAGGCGCGACGTCGAGCGCTACGTGGCACGCTGCACTACTTGCAATAAAGCTAAGTCTCGCTTGAACCCACATGGCCTTTATATGCCTCTTCCTGTTCCTAGTGTGCCTTGGGAGGATATTTCTATGGATTTTGTTTTAGGATTGCCTAGGACCAAGAGGGGGAGGGATAGTATATTTGTTGTTGTGGATCGTTTTTCAAAAATGGCACATTTTATACCTTGTCACAAGAGCGATGATGCTACAAACATAGCTGATTTGTTTTTCAGGGAAATCATTCGCTTGCATGGAGTGCCTAACACCATTATTTCGGATCGTGATGCAAACTTTTTGAGCCACTTTTGGAGGACACTTTGGAATAAACTTGGGACAAAGCTGCTGTTTTCGACGATATGTCACCCTCAAACCGACGGACAAACGGAGGTTGTGA
This sequence comes from Phragmites australis, assembly GCF_958298935.1. NCBI lineage: Eukaryota > Viridiplantae > Streptophyta > Magnoliopsida > Poales > Poaceae > Phragmites > Phragmites australis. The sequence goes on from NC_084929.1 coordinate 6,945,223, forward strand.
ACCGCACATTATCCACCATGTTGCGGGCTGTTTTGAAGAAAAATTTGAGGATGTGGGAATGTGTCTACCCCATATTGAGTTCGCTTACAACAGATCAGTTCACTCCACCACCAAGGTAAGTCCGTTTCAGGTAGTGTATGGTTTTAACCCCCGTGCCCCTATTGATTTACTTTCTTTACCAACATCCGAGAAATTGAATTTTAATGCTAAGACACGTGCTGATTTGATTCTGAAAATGCATGAGTTGACTAAGGAAAATATTGAAAAGATGAATGAGAAGTATAGAACTTATGGTAGCCAAGGTCGGAAACATATTACTTTTGAAATTGGTGATCTTGTGTGGTTACATTTGCGCAAAGATAGATTTCCTGATTTGAGGAAGTCTAAATTGCTGCCTCGAGCTGATGGTCCTTTTAAAATTGTAGAAAAAATCAATGATAATGCATATAAGCTTGAGTTGCCTGCAGATTATGGGGTTAGTCCCACATTTAACATTTCAGATTTAAAGCCTTACTTGGGAGAAAAAGATGACATTGCGTCGAGGACGACTCCAATTCAAGAGGGGGAGGATGATGAGGACATCACTCTTTCGGATACACACACCGAGTATTCCTCCAACAATAGGTCCATTGACACGAGCTCGTGCACGTCAACTAAATCATGAGGTGAGCTCGTTCCTTAGTGTTCCTTTATATTTTGATGAGGATGGGATGCTACTGAATAATTGTGATGTATTGTTACTTAGGAACATGGGAGAAGAACAGCAAGGGCGCCCAAGCCAAGGTGGAGGTTCAATCAAGTTCGAGTCCGTTTCGGAGTCCAGGACCAGTCTGCACTAAAATCGTCGCCCAGGACGCATACGGACTCCATTTTTGACGTTCTACACATGGTTGGAAAGCTAAGGAGATAAGCTTTTCAACGGGACTGGTCCCATATCCAAATTATTTCTGAGTCAACAGAAATCATCGAAACAAATGGACGTCCAGAATCTGTCAGGGTGCTGCGCCACCATCTTTTGGACCGTTGGGCCGTGTAATGTGTTGGAGTCCATTAGGGACGCGTCCAGGGGTCCTTGGATGACCCTAGTCTTTTATATACAGTAGCCGCCGCCCTAATTAGGGTTGGGTTTTGCTTAGATATTGATCTACACACGGATTGTGAGATTTTTGCTCTTGTTCCGGACCGACTAGGCCGCCGCAAGTGTTTGTGGAACCCCAACTTCGAGTGCTTGAATTCTATTCGCAATATTTCAGATTGCATCTTCTACGTTCTTGCTTGTATTCTCGGTACGCTTTGCAGGGATTGAACCTTCTTGGCTAGGTCAACCGCGCGACACGGTTGATAACCAATGGAGCTGTGGTGTAGTGATTGCAAGGGAGACGATCTGTTCGGGTCGAAGCCTTTGGATCATCAACGTCGAGTTCTCCACCCACCGACTTATCGCTACCTATCGGAAGATCAGACCAACATTACTCATCGGTTGTTAGCTATTTTGATGGCACTCTCATTATCACACAAAGATGGAATTTTGGACATGTTGTGGCCATAATCTCTTAGTGTTTGCCTCATCCATAAGAGTTGAGCACAATAAGCTCCCGCGGTAACATATTCGGCTTCGGTGGTGGATAGGGCTATGGAGTTTTGTTTCTTTGAAAACTAAGACACCAACGACCTACCCAAGAATTGGCAAGTCCCCGAGGTGCTCTTCCTATCCACTTTGCAACCGGCATAATCGGAATCTGAATAGCCGATAAGGTCGAAGGATGACCCTTTAGGATACCATAAGCCAAGGTAAGGTGTATGAACTAAATATCAAAGAATCCTCTTAACGGCCACTAAATAGTACTCTTTTGGAGCGGCTTGAAATCTTGCACACATGCACACACTAAGCATGATATCGGGCCTAGATGCACAAAGATAAAGTAAAGAACCTATCATGGAGCGATATACTTTTTGATCCACGCTTTTTTCCTTCTTCATTGAGATCGAGATGACCATTGGTTTGTATGGGTGTTTTGATAGGTTTGGCGTTCTCCATGTCAAACTTTTTGAGCATGTCTTTGATATACTTTGTTTGACAAATAAAAGTTCCTTCCTTGAGTTGTTTGATTTGAAATTCAAGAAAGAACTTTAATTCTCCCATCATTGACATCTCAAATCTTCTTGTCATAATCCTACTAAAATCTTCACAAAATTGTTGATTAGTAGAACCAAACATGATGTCATCGACATATATTTGGCAAACAAATAAATCATTATCAATATTTTTAGTAAAAAGAGTAGAATCGGCTTTGCCTATTTCAAAGCCCTTTTTAACAAGAAAATCTCTAAGGCATTCAAACCATGCTTTTGGGGTTTGCTTTAGCCCATAGAGCGTCTTATGGAGTTTGTAGACATGTGAAGGATACTTTGGATCTTCAAAATCGGGTGGTTGCTCCACATACATCAATTTGGAAATTGGTTCATTAAGGAATGCACTCTTCACGTCCATTTGGTATAGCTTGAAATCATGGTGAGTAGCATAGGCTAATAATATACAAATTGACTCAAGCCTAGCTACGGGAGTATAAGTCTCGCCAAAATCCAAACCTTCAATTTGCGTGAACCCTTGAGCAACCAACCTTGCCTTGTTCCTTGTCACTATCCAATTTTCATCTTGTTTGTTGCGGAAGACCTATTTTGTGCCAATCACATTTTGTTTTGGTCTTTCCACTAAGGACCAGACTTCATTCCGTTTGAAGTTGTTCAGCTCCTCATGCATGGCCATCACTCAATCCGGATCATCAAGAGCTTCTTCTACCTTCAAAGGCTCTAAAGAGGAAAAAAAAAGAGTAAAATTCACAAAAAATTGTAATTTTTGAGCGAGTAGTTACCCCTTTTTTATATCACCAAGTATGTTATCCACCGGGTGATCTCTTTGGATACTTTGATGAACACGTGGGTGTGGCACTTGAGATTGATGTTGAATATCTTCCACTTCATCATCTAAGAATTTATTGGAGTCTTCATAGGCTTGATTTTGGTCTTGAGGTTGTTTATCGCCTTGATCTTAAATTGATGTTGATGGTTCCACTTGCATTAACAAAGATGGTTGATCTTGATAATTTTGAGCCACTTGTAGCTTTTGTGGTTCTAGAGGCTTGATTTCACCAATTGTCATCTTCTTGATTGCTTCACTTGGAATTTCTTCATCACCTAGCACATTATGATCAACTTGCTCCACTTGGGAGCTATTAGATTCATCAAATGTCATGTCTCTCGCAATTTCAACACAACCGGTGGTTTTGTTAAAAATACGGTAGGCGTAGGCATTTGATCCATAACCAAGCATAAAGCCTTCATCTACTTTTGGAGCAAATTTAGAACTCTTTGCTTTCTTATTCAAAATAAAGCATTTGCTACCAAAAACTTTAAAGTAAGAAACATTTGGTTTGTTACCGGTTAGAAGCTCATATACGGTATTGTTCAATATCTTGTGGAGATACAACCGATTGATGGCATGGTATGCGGTGTTGATTGCTTCCACCCAAAATTGATCCGATACTTTGTATTCATCAAGCATTGTTCTTGCCGACTCAATTAGAGTCATATTTTTTCTCTCGACCACTCCATTTTGTTGGGGGAGTAAGGTGCCGAGTATTCATGCTTGATCTCTTCTTCATCAAGAAACTCTTCAACTTGTATATTCTTGAACTCGCTTCCGTTGTCGCTTCTCACCCTTTTGATCTTCACTTCAAACTCATTTTGGGCTCTTCTTACAAATTTCTTGAAAATTGCTTGTGTTTCGCTTTTGTCATGCAAAAAGAATACCCAACTGAAACGTGAAAAGTCCTCAACAATAACTAAACCATATTTGTTACCGCCAATACTTATGTAGGCAATCGGCCCAAATAAGTCTATGTGGAGGAGCTCCAATGGTCTTATAGTTGTCATCACGTTCTTGGCGGGGTGAGGTGGTTCAACTTGTTTTCCCGCTTGACAAGCACTACAAATTCTATTTTTCTCAAAAGAAACATTTGTTAGTCCTAGAATGTGCTCGCTCTTTTGAAGTTTAGACAAATTCCTCATACCAATATGGGCTAGTCGGCGGTGCCAAAGCCAACCCATGCTAGACTTAGCCATCAAGCAAGTTTTAGACTTCACTTCATCCGTTGAAAAATCAACAAGATAAAGTTTACCTTTCAACTTACCCGTGAAAGCTATTGAGGCGTCTTCCCTTCTAGAGACGATCACACCCTCATTAGTCAAAAGACAATTACAACCTATCTCACATAATTGTGACACGGACAACAAATTATAATTGAGAGACTTGACCAACAAAATATTTGAAATAGAGTGATCATTGGAAATGGTAATTTTACCTAGGCCTATTACCTCCCCTTTTCCATTATCGCTAAAAACGATGTTTTCATGAGGTCCTCCATCTTCTTCAAAAGAAGAAAACATACTCTTTTCTCCGGTCATGTGATTTGTACATCCACTATCAATGACCCAATTTGATCCTCCGGAGAAGTATGCCTACAAAACAAAGTTATGCTTTTATTTTAGGTACCCAAATTTGTTTGAGTCCTTTAGCGTTAGTCACAAGCACCTTTGGTACCCACACATTCCTTTTAAAAACTCTATCTTTTGTGCGAGGATCAACATAGAGAGCAACCACTTTACTACAGTGGTTTCTCTTGAGCATATACGAAGCATAGAATGTGCATTGAGGAGCATGAGCCTTTGGTTGTTTTGCTTGAACCGTGTGATCAACTTGCTTGCCTCCTTTGACAAACTTGAGGCATTCCACTCCATTCATCATCTCACGACCATTTGACTTGCTCGTGTATTGGTCAAATCCAAGACATCTCTTTAACTTGTTGTCTTTGGCTTGAATGATCTTGTAGAGTGAATCTTTTGATTTATAGGTTTTGATGCATCCATATTTGACCAAGGCATTTAGCCTCTTATTCTACTTTTGTAATGCTTGCAAGGATTCAACATTAGTGGTACAAGCATTTATATCAACATTGAAATAATGAGAGCATCCATTGCTAGTGGATGCACTAGATAGTAAGTTTGCTTCATTAGAGTTGGATGATCCACTCTTAAGGGTATCGATTTGCATTTAAAGAGTTTTATAATTTTTATTCAAACATGATAATTTCTCTTGAAGCATAGAATTGTTACTTTTAAGATTGGCTATTGAGGAATTGGCCAAATCACAATCATTTGACAATTTCTCAACTTTCTCCTTCTCTTTAGCAAAGAGCTCCTCAAGTTCAAGGTTTCTCTCCTTTTCAAGGATGAGCAAATCCTCTTATCTCTCGAGGGTCTCCTCATGACTATCTATTGTATCAATTAGCTCCTTTATTTTAGTCATGATATTTTTATTCAAGCCTTTGAACAAGCTATCACAATCACTATCATACTCACTATCGCTATCTAGGAGCTTGGATTGATATTTACCTTACAGCTTTTAGCCATGAAGCACTTGGGGGAGTCATCATCATCATCACTCATTAAGAGTGATTTTCTTGGTGTTGACTCGCGGATGGCAATGGTGGTGACACCTTCATCATCGGAGTCAGAGTCCGAATTTGAATCCCACTCTTCTCTAATGTGTGCTTGACCCGAATATTTCTTCTTGTGGGTCTTGTATTTGTCCTTCTTGTATGGCTTGCTTTTATTGTCTTTCTTGTCCTTTTCCTTCTTCTTGTTCGGACAATCGGCTATGAATAACCAATTTCGCTACATTCATAGCATGCCCTTATAGATGTTCTCTTCTTGGGCATGTCTCTCTTGTATTTGGAGTAGCCTCCCTTTCACAAAGAAGGCCATCTCTTCATCATCGGAGCTTTCTTCTTCACTTGTACTTGATTCTTGAGTCTCTTTGTTTTTGCTTGCCTTGAATGCAACCTCCTTGTTCTTGGAGGTTGAGCTTTGTTTGGCATGAATCTTCACTTCATTAGCTTCCTCTTCCATGAGCTCATGAGCGAGTATCCTTCCAAGCACATCGCTTGGTGTAAGCCTTTTGTAGTCTCTTCTCTCTCGGAGAAGTGTCACCAAAGTGGGATTTTTAGGAGTAAAAGCTGTAAGCAATCTTTTCACCACTTTGTGATTATCAATGTATTCACTCCCAAGCCCTCTTAGCTTGTTTACAAGCACCATCATCCGATCATACATGGCTTGAGGAGTTTCATGATCTTCCATTACAAATCTTCCTAGCTTGTCCTCAAGTAGCTCTATCTTGGACTCCCTCACACTTGTTGTGCCTTCATGAGCAACTTGGAGATTATCCCAAATTTGTTTAGCCTCCTCAAGCCCATCTACTTTATTGAACTCCTCCGGACTCAAGGCACTAAGCAATACACTTGTAGCTTGAGCATTGCGGTGCATATTTTGCTCTTCATTTGACGTGAGCTCTTGATCTTCATCCGACAAGTCAAAGCCTGTGCAAACGACCTTCCAAGTACTTGGATGAAGAGAGATTAAATGCATTTTCATTTTGTACATCCAGGCGGCATAATGTGTACCATCAAAGAATAGTGCATGCCTGGATGGCATGGAGATATAATTGCTCGATGAATTTAAACGATCATATTTAAAAGGAATTTCACTTCCATTTCCCTTACCATTATCATCGACGTTCTTCGAGGGGTCATCTTTTAAACCCCTCGAGCTTCCGGATGTGGACATATTGATTTTCTCCAAGCGGTGAAGCCTTATAGGAGGTTAGGCTCTGATACCAATTGAATGTACTTAAAAGTGCCTAAAGAGGGGTGAACACCGGAGACTCCGGACTCAGTAAACTCTGCCAATATTCCCGGTGTCCGTGGGTGAATGTGTCTCTCAACTATTGGTTCTAAAAGATTATTTTGAGCATTGAGACACCATGAAAGCTAACAAATGCAACCCTCTTAATAGTACGGCTAACCTAGACTCAATTTCAAAGATAGAATAATTTAAATCCTATTGAGTACTACTCATTGCTTCTCTTTTCTTTTTGAGGGGCGTCAATCGTCGTGAGTCTTCACAATTGAGACTAAGACCTGTTCATAGCTTCGATAAATATATTAGTTCCTTAATCGTTTTGTCATCAATAAGCCAAAACCCACTTAGAGGGCCTAGATGCACTTTCAGAAGCCCATAGGCCTAGTGACTGTTGTGCGAAGGGACCGCAAAACCTTTGGCAATTCTTCCACTCATTTCCCTTTCGATGGCCCTACCAACCACTTAGCCACTGCAGTGTAGATTCTTCTATTGGCCCTTTTGACTACTCCATTAGATTGTGGATGGCCAACTCAAGCGAAACACAATTTCACTCCTAACCCTTCGCAAAAATTTCTAAACAACATGGAGTCAAATTGCATCCCATTGTTGAGGGTCATTTCGTGAGGCACCCTGAATCGACTAACTATGGACTGCCAAAAGAAGCGTTGGATATTCTTCGTTGTGATTCGAGAAAGCGGCGCATCTTTGGGCCACTTAGAGAAATAGTTTATTGCCACTAGTGCATACTGCCCCGACACTCAAGGGAAAAGGCCAATGGTGTCAATTCCCCATAACGCTGACGGCCATACTAGAGGGATGGGTTGCAAAGCGTATTGCCAAACATGTGATTGCCTTACGATCCACTGGCACCCAGGGGCAGGCCTGAACTAGATCCTCTACATTTGAAGATGTCATGGGCCAATAGAAACCTTGCCAAAATACCTTTGAAACGAGAGCCCTCGGACTCGCATGAGATCCACACGGCCCTTGATGCATCTCCTTGAGCATCCCCTTACCTTCAGCCCTTGATACACATTGTGGAAAAGGTGTGCATACCCTTCTTTGTATAGTCTTCTGTCTATGACCTGATAACTCCTAGCCTGGTATGATATCCTCTTTGCTGCTACTTCATCTTTGGGCACTATTTTGTCTTGAAGGTATGCCAATAAAGGCATATGCCAATCTTGCTCCATTATCATGACGATGCTGACCGAAGGCTTGCCGATTCCTATGGTAAGGGCTACGTGGATCTCGAAGAAAACTTCGGAGGGTAAAGGGGTACCATGTGCCACAACCTTCGCTACGATGTCTACTTCTTGGTTTTTCCCCTCGGTATGGATTTCAATGCGAAGACCGAGAAGTATTTCTTCATTTTGATCATCGATTGAAAGTACATGGCCAACTCCAGGTTCTTTGCTTGATAGGATTAGTCCACTTGGCTCACCACAAACTATGAATCTGTCCTTACAACCGCATGTTTAGGTCCTAGGGCAGTCACCTTTCAGAGACCTAGTAGCATTGCTTCGTATTATGATATTTTGTAGCATCAAACCGAAGTCTGGACGTGTAGCACAACTTTGACCCCCCGGGTGATATGATGATGGCTGCCGCACCTACACCCAAAAGTCCCCAAGCTCCATTAGTGTTTATGGTCCATATTTGGTGAGGCTGCGACTCCTTCGGCTCTCCTGCCCTAGGCGTCCAGTCGGCAACAAAATTGAAGGATCGAGATACAGCCTAGAGGGGGGGTGAATATGCGCTTTTACAAATATTATAACAGAACAACACAACAAAAATAGATATCGGATATTCCGATATATATATATCGGATGTTCTGAATTAAACCGGAAGTTCCAATGTATACGATCAGAACTTCTGATATGTCAGAAAAATGAACTTAGCTAGATCTACGATCAACGATAAGTTAAACTACGAAATGCTTGATGCAATAGGGTATGATGCTATTCAATTTTAAGTAAAACTAGCAAGCACAAAGTCTAACTCAAGATAGTAAACGAATTGCTCGAAATTGCATAAGAGATAAGAAATAACCAAAGAGGGAGACACAACAAATTTGTTCCCGAAGTTCGGATACTTGAGGGGATCCTACGTCTCCGTTGAGCCGGGTTTCTTTCAACCCTTTTCCTTGCGAGGTTGCACAAAGTACTCCTCGACTCCACTTAGTATTTCTTCCCTTTCGGAGGCAGAATCTGACCTTCACAAACTCCTCACGGCTCACCACAAGTGAATCGGTGGCTCGTGAGTGACTTCTAGCCGTCTAGGAGACCTCAATCTCCAAGAGTAACAAATGCACACGAAGCAAAGCTTAGAGATGAAACCTAGTGCTCAAAGATGAACTTGAAATTACTTTCACTAGATCTCTCACTCAAATCCCTTTCTCAAGCTGTAGCACAAAGCAAGGAAGAGGAGAGGTGAACTTTAGGGCTCTAGAGAGGTGTTTTCTTGTCAAGGCAGAAGCAGCTCAGAGAGGGTAAGGCAAAGGGGTATTTATAGGCTTTCCTCCAAAAGCTAGACATTATGTACTTTTTTAGCCCACATCGGAACTTTTGACCTTATAATCGGAACTTCCGATCTATTCAAAGTAACAGCGATGCCTTACTCTACCCAAATCAAAACTAGAAATATATACACATCGGAACTTCTGACTAAATACATCGGAACTTCCGATTCAACAGAGAACTTCTCGAGCGCTCAAAATTTTAACACACCAGACACTCCGATCAACATCGGAACTTCTGATCCAAAACATCGGAACTTCCGATTCAATAGAGAACTTCACGAACACTCAAAATTTTAACACGCCGGACACTTCGACATATATCGGAACTTCCGATATGACCTATCAGAACTTCTGATGTCAACAGAACATTTTAAAGACAAGTGTCTGTGTTGTGGACTGTATCTCTCATTCTAAGGATTGACTTTGAGCACTAAGATCATAACAAAGCTTTCAACGTTGCATCCATCCTAATAGTACGATATTTCTATACTCAAATTAAAGTAAAATGTTATAACTATAGGAATAACCATACACCATCTTCTTTCTTTATTATAGGGATCACCAACGTCGTTTAGCTTTCATCATAGGAAATTTTACCTATTCAAATACTCATTGAACATATTAGTCCCTTAATTGTTTGTCGTCAATCATCAAAACCCACATAGGGGGTCTAGATACACTTTTAATCTCCTCCTTTTGGTGATTGATGACAACATGATTAAAGCTTACAAGACATTTTAAATGAAATTATTTTTTAATATAAGGATATATGGTGAGCGCCCCCTAAAGGTGTGCATTGTATGAAATTTGTTTTTGAAAAACAAATGCACATCTTGAAAGGAAATTTTGTGAAAGATCCCCCTATATCTTTGCATTCGTGGGTGTGCAAGTGTGAACATGTGCGATATTGGCATAAGAGAGTATGAATATATAGAGCATGCCATCTCACATATATCAAAAGAAATTGCATATAACATGATAGCTCACACAATATGAAAATAATTAAACATACGACATATCACATAGCATCCACAATACATAAGAGTAGCACATTACATCACACTAGCACAATAAAGTTCTTACAACACATTAACCAAGGTTCAATACATAAAATAAGTCCGACTGACTACAATGGAAAGGAAAAGAAGATATCCTAAGATATGATTAAGCTTTTCTCTCCCCCTTTAGCATCAAGACACCAAAAAGAAGAAAGAAGCTAAGAAAGTGGTCTACTCATCACTATCCTCCTCGTCGCCGTCCTCATCTCCATCGGACTCAGAAGTAGAAGCAGGAACAGGAACTGTACTAAAAGGATCTTCTATCACATCATCATCACTATCCTCAACCTCAGAACCATCAGGAAAGCAACTGAATATCCAGGTGCCTGTGGATCTCCTTAACTTTCCTAGTGAGCTTCTTCCTAGCAGCCCTCTCCTTTTGAACTCTCACAGAAGTACTCTTGCATAAGCAAAAGATGGACTTTAAGATCCGAAGGGTGAAGGAAGAAGAAGCCGACTCTGGTGGTGTTGACTCTGCACTCGAAGAGGAACGAACACGCTTAATCACCCTTATTTACAGCCATGAGTGCTTCACTTCCTTGTGAAAAAAGATGTTGGTGACTTTTTCAATCATAAACATAATATAAGGTGCATAGCCACATCTTCTCTTAGGATCAAGAGAGGTAAAGCGAATCTCCTCTCAAATGAAGTTAATCATATCAAACTTTGTGTTACCCTTCATTTTTGCAAGCAAATTCCTGGTATAAGAAAGAATACTGTTGACATCTCCATCTTTAAGTGTAATTATGTTCCTCACCATCCTGTTAAGATAGGCATAAAAAGGAAGAAGACCTTTTATTTTGCCAAACTTGTATTCGGTGGCTTGTGAGTGACTCCTAGCCGTCTAGAAGTCCTCAATCTTCAAGAGTAACAAATGCACACGAAGCAAAGCTTAGAGATGAAACCTAATGCTCAAAGATGAACTCGAAATCACTTCCACTAAATCTCTCACTCAAATCCTTTTCTTAAGATGTAGCACAAAGCAAGGGAGAGCAGATGTGAACTTTAGGGCTCTAGAGAGGTGTTCTCTTGTCAAGGCAGCAGCAGCTCGAAGAGGGTAAGGCAAAGGGGTATTTATAGGGTATACTCCAAAAACTAGAGGTTGTGTACTTTTTCAGCCCATATCAGAACTTTTGACCTTAAGATCGGGACTTCCAATCTATTCAATGTAACAACTATGCCTTACTGTACCCAAACCAAAATTGAGAATATACACACATCGAAACTTCCGACTAAAAACGTCAGAACTTCCGATTCAACAAAGAACTTCTCGAGCGCTCAAATTTTAACACGTTGGACACTCCGATCAATACCGGAACTTTCGATCCAAAACATCAGAACTTCCGATTCAACAAAGAACTTCTCAAGCACTCAAAATTTTAACACGCCAGACACTCTGACATATATCGAAACTTTCGATATGACCTATCGAAACTTCCGATATCAATAGAACGTTTTAAAAATAAGTGTCTGTGTTGTGGATTATGTCTCTCATTCTAAGGATTGACTTTGAGCACTAAGATAATGACAAAGCTTTCAACGTTGCATCTCTCTTAATAGTACGATATTTCTATACTCAAATTAAAGTAAAATGCTTATAGGAATAACCATGCACTATCTTCTTTCTTCATTTTAGGGATCGCCAATGTCGTTTAGCTTTCATTATCGAAACTTTTACCTATTCAAATACTCCTTGAACATATTAGTCCCTTAATCATTTATTGTCAATCATCAAAACCCACATAGGGGCCTAGATACACTTTTAGAAATCCACCAAGGCTTGGGATTTTACGGCCGTGCATGCAACGAAGGTGATACATAGTGGAGAGAGTTTGGTTGCCCATTTGCCTATACGTTCAGTGGCTTAACGGTTTGCAAAGATGTCCTATAGGGGGTACGTGGTTAGGATTGTGATTGGATGAGCCGTAAAGTAGTGCCTTACCTTCCTTGATGCCATGATTACAACATAGATATCTTCTCAAGCTCAGAATATCTCTCCTTCGTGTCATTTAGTGCCTCTAAGAAAAAATAGACTGGTAACTGGTAAAGGCTCCCATCGACTTTGTTTTCTTGAACTAAGACTGCGCTGACCGCCAAAGGGATGCTGCAATTTATAGCAATAACCCACTATCGGGCTCCGGACTAGCTAGTGTACTGAGTTTTATTTAGTGGCCTTTCAAGGTTTCGAAGGTCACTTGCTGCTCGTCAATCCATCTGAATGGGTCAAGCCCTAGAGGACCCGAAGTCCTGCTGTTAAGATCTTTTTAACTTTGTCCTGATCAGCTTCTTGATGGTTAGGAGACATCTTTTGGAGCTTCTGCTACTTGGGCTTAACTCCCAGGGTCACATGCAGATGATGTTCTATCAACTCTCTGGGAACTCCTGACAAGTCTTACGGTGATTAGACAAAAATATCTTCGTTGTCCTGGAGGGTAGACATCATTTTTGCCTCCTACTCGAGTAGTAATTCGGTGCCTATATGCACACATTCGCCAACCATTCAGGTTGTATGACTTCACGTATCACTCCTGCTATTAAGAGCTTTTTAACTTTGTCCCGAGTAGCTTCTTGATGGCCAGGAGACATCTTTTGGAGCTTCTGCTACATGGGCTTCGCTCCCCGGGTCACATTCAGATGATGTTCTATTAACTCCCTAGGAACTCCTGACAAGTCTTGCAGTGACTAGGCAAAAATATCTTCATTGTCCTGGAGGGTAGACGTCATTTTTGCCTCCTGCTCAAATAGTAATTCAGTGCCTATATGCACACATTTTCCTTCATTTTCAAGGAGTGGCAAAACCTGCATGATGTTGCCCTTCGGCTTAGTCTTTGATGATTGGGTCTCCTGCTCTTTCTTATTGGCCTCCAACAGTAGGTGTATTCTTCGTTGTCTTGGGGCTTGACCATGCTTCACCCTTCGAGACATGACTTGATCCCCCTAGACAGATAGCCATGGTGGATGACTACGCCAAAGCTAGATAGTGTCCCTCTCCCGTCCTTTGGAATGTTCCTAGAATATTCTAAGGGTATTAAAGCCAATACACTATTACAATATTGTATCAACCAGGACGTGACATGTGTCTTCAATCGCATGCATCGACCAACCTTTTAGCCCAATGGTGGACCCCCTTCGGGCCTTCCTTCGGCTAATGTTTGGTCCCCACCAGGTCCATCACTTTGTCATGGTTGACTTTTGTTCCATCCTTCATATGTGCCTCCCGAAGGGGTGCTTTCGGCCTCCGGACCTTCATCATTCACCCAATATCTCTTCGGGCCCTGCTCGAAGCCTTCGGCATGCCCTCCGAGACCTTCAGCTTCTCTACTTAGCATTGGCCTTCCCCTTTGGCCCCATTGTAGGATCAAGGAGGCCGACTAGAGAGGGGTGAATATGCGGTTTAAAAACTATTTGCTACGCAATTAATAAAACATACAGAATAAAAACAATATGTTACAAAACAACTAAAACCCCAAAAATTATGTATCTCAAACTAGTGCACCAATACCATATGTCTATATCCAAAGTTTGCAATCCTAGGGTGACAAGTAAGAAATATAATTCTAGAAATGTAAATTGCACAAAATAAATAAGCTCAAGTAGACAAATCACAACGAAGATACCAAATTTTTTTACCGTGGTCTCAGAGACTTGCCGGTCTCCACTAATCCACGTTGGGTAGGTTCGAGCCTTTAATCGCTCCTCTATCAAGGATGAAATTATCATCGAGAGCACCTTGACTTTTGAGCCAAATTAATAAAATAAACCACTTAACACCTCCGTCCACTAAAGTTGCACTTCACTGCTCCGGTGAGGCATGTACAAGGCCTCTCACAATCACAACTGGAGCTCCTTCACAATCTTCTTGAAGGGCTCACCGATTCGAACTCCTCCAAGCCGTCTAGGAGTTGGCAAACCTCAAGAGTAAACAAATTGATGATATTTGCTTGAAGGATCACTAGTGCCACAAAAGCTCAAACACTTAACTCAATGCACTAAAATGCTCTCACTCTTGACAAATATGCACAAATGATCAAAAGAGATGAGAGGGGACTCAAGGTTCAAGAGTATGCAATCCAAATGACCAAGAGAGTCTCCTTGAACTAGAAAGGGAATTATATATAGGATATATGTCAAAATGTAGCCATTACACAAAGTCTGACACCTCTGAGTCCCTAGCGATCAGTCCGTAGTATACCAGGCGGTCAGACAGCCGCTATCCCAACAACTATTTTAGAGCAATAAAGTGCTATGATTATGAACATTATTTGAACTAGCAATCATACCAATGCTGGCCATGGTCAGACCGTGAGCCCGAATAGAGACTCCGAACTCTTTGTTCACTATGGCTGTTAGACCACCATGACCACGGTTAGACCGCGAGCCAGAACAAAGAGTTCAAACTCTCTGTTCGCTATGGTGGTTAGATCGGCATGACCACTGTCAGTCCATGATCAAGAATAGAGACTTCAAACTCTATGTTCGCTATGTCGGTTAGACTGATAGGCCCGGCGGTCAGACCGTCAGACCATATCACTTGGTGAAAAAGATTTCGGACTGTCCGATGACCCCTTCAGACTATCGCCATAGTAACCTTACCCTTGCGTATATGTCGGTCAGATTGCCGACTCCTGGCGATCAGACTGCCAAGCACACAGAACACATAAAAGGGCTGGGTTTTCCCATTTATCTCAAAATAAAGTCATCATTCTATCATGAAATGCAAGTTTGAGCAGAGTGACAACTATAAATGGTTCAAGCGAATGATCATCAATCTCTCTTAATAGTACGGCTATCAATCCTATAATTCGGTATCCCATCAAACTCCTTGAGACCGACAAAACTAGAAAACATATTCTAGTTATACCTTTGCCTTAAGGCGTCCTGTCGAACTTGGCATGCACATCATTCAACTCCCGACGCTTCTCATAGCTCTTTTAGACTTATCATCAACTCTTCACTTGGGCTTGATGATGATGTTCATCCTCGCTTCCTAGGCACCAAGCATGAAAGACTTCTCTTTTCATCATTTTCATATGATTCACCTCCAAGACATGAACTACAAACATCAAGTACACAAGTTATGCACTAAGTTTGTCTTGATCTTGCTCTTCCAATTCGGCATATTAAATATCTTAATTCAATACTTGTCTTCATATGGAACATAGCCCCATTCACTCAGGCACATAATAATTTGATTAGTCCATAAAAACTCAATTGACAATCTCATACATTTAGTCACTTAATCTCTACAAAATGACTTAACATTCACGCTTATCATCAATCTTCTTTAAACTTCTCTTTCATCTTATGAGCATCGCCTAGAGCTTAATAACTTCGTTGCATCGCTTTGATCTCATGATATTTCTCAACGAATTCATACTTTATCATTTATGCATCTCCTATAAAATAACCTACTAACAATTCTCAATACAATTGTTAGTTCATATATATTATCATTAAAACAAATTTATAGGCTAGATGAGCCTTCACCCATCTCTGCAAGGATTTCCAAAACCAAATCTCTATTATATTAGTATTGTTAATTCTTACCTAGGATTTTCCGAGACTGGTCGAAGCAAACTGAGAGGTCAAATGACCGGCGTGGTGCCATTCCCTCAACAAAACAACAAATAAGTGAAGTGCAAACATTGTCACTGCCTCATAAAAGACATTTTCAAGATTTAAAGTTCTTGACCTACCTTGTAATTTGTTATGTGAGATTATCAAACAAGACCGATATTGTCCTACGACTGCAATATTCCGACCTAGTCCATCTTATAAAGACTTTATTTGACCCTAAAATATTGCCAAACTTGGCGTTTTCCTTACTCTAAAATCCGGTGAAACTTGATGTTTTTGCAAGATTCATTGGGAAAGACATCACCTAAATACTTTTCTGGAGAAACACAAACTGTATTAGAGCTAAGAAAGTGAAAACATGGGATGCAAGGAACTGCACGTAGTGTAGTTGGCTAAGGCTCTAACTCTAAAGGAGGAGCCGCTCGGTGGGGGCTCGAATCCTGACTCCTACAAAAGCTAAAAAAGCCCGAGTAAAAAGACTTTTTTTTTGAAAAAACATGGGATGCATCAAAAAACGACCCGCGCTAGGCTACTTTAGAAAAGGAAAAAAATCGTTCATACGTTACCCGGTGCACACGTATACTACGGGTCTATTTGTGATTGTTGTGATTTGGCGTTGCATCTATTTAGTTCAATTTTTTTCCATTTATAATATGATTTTTACGGTTATAGGTCCTGCAAAAATAATAATAAATAATGGTATACTATTCTTCAGACATATATTTTTTCTTTCCTTTTTAGACAATGAATTCGATCCGTCGATCTCTATCCAACACATCTTATTTCTTCATCCCGCACCCTTCGTCGCCTCGCATGACCTGTCCAGCGCACGCTTTTTCCCCACTTACTGCTTCACCCCACCACACTAAAGGCATCTCCGGCAGAGGAGGCATCTCCGGCAGAGGAGGCATCGACGGCCGTATCCCTGTTCCAGCTAGTTTTGCCGCCGATGTCGCCCGTATCTGGTCTCCAACAGAATCGGCAAAGATGCTTTTTCAGATCTACAGGGAAGCAGGCTCCGGCTGAAGATCGGCAAATTTGCGAACGGAAATCGGCACCCACATCACTGTGCACAAAGTATGCGTATGGATTCGAAGGAAGAAGGAAGATAATGAAAAATAGAAAATAAGGTAGCTGTTGAAGATAAAATAAATAAGTATACTATAATAATATTAGATGATAATGTAATAGTATTATAGAAATAAATTTTTAAATATCTACTAAACATAACATACTCACTATATTTTAAAGCTCCCTACACCCACACCAATCCACGGATCATCCTCTACCACCTCATCACTGTGCCCTCACGCCTACCTATCTTCTCCGCAGAACCAACCTCCCTCTGAACCAACCTATCCCAGAGCACGTCTCCGGGTGACTGCGCCTGATAGTTAGGAGTGAATAAATAAGCGTTTTTTTAAAGCCACGGCGACGTGAATCAGACTATCTCAGCTGTCTCCAGCCTGGATTGAATTACTAGTTTATTCTAACCTCAAACTAACAAAAGAACCACACAAAGTGCAAAAAACAAACAAGAAAATCGAAGCTAGAGAAGGGAAAAAAGAGAACAGTTCGAGCTCGCCACAGCGAGAAGCGACTCAGGCGAGAGCGAGAGAGAGAGAGAGAGAAGGGGGTGGGGGTGGGCGTGGGCGTGGGCATGGAGGGCGAGATGGCGGAGGAGCCGCCGGCACCGGTGCGCGGCGGAGTTGAGGGCGCGCCGCTGGCGGCGGTGGCAGAGGAGGGGGAGGGAGAGGCGCCGGCGGCGGTGGGGTCCAGCAAGACCATGGAGCGCGTGGCGGCCGCGAAGAAGTTCATCGAGGACCACTACCGCGCGCAGATGAAGAACATCCAGGAGCGCAAGGAGAGGTATCGAAAACTCCCACCCCCTCCGAATTTCTGCTCTGGGACCTCAGACTTCGATTCGTGCGCGAGCGATTTTGCTAGATCTCCCTTGAGGGGCGGGCTGATTGAGAGCTCCGAGCTGCAGGGTGGGATGCGAGCAGAGGGATTATGGGAGTTCATATGGTTGGGTTCCTGTGGGTGTGCGGGGGATGAGGGTTTTGAGCTGCGCGTTCAGCTGGATTGGTAGTGCTTGTGCTTTGGGAGCCTTTCATGGTGGTTGCTCACTTGCTTGTAGAATGTAGCTGTAAATTCTATTAATTCTGAGAGGTTGGGCTTTCGAGTGCGATCGGAGGGTTGGAAGTGAGCTGGTTCGATGCGAGATTAAAGGGGATGTGGTAGTATCTGTTAATTGTATTGAGCTATTGCTCATTGCTGCAGTTAACCCGAGCAGCTTGTGGCATTGTGGAGTCCGACTTGAGCTTGACTTGTCGGCTATATGCCAGTTTCAGTTGAATGGGTTAAGAGGGCTTGCCGTGAGGATGGACAATTGCCGCTGGACTTGGTAGCGTGTGTAGATGTTATATGACTGCAGGAATCATGAAGGATCTTTGTATATGATAAGGCAAAATCGAATCAGATGACTTTCGGCAAGTAACTTTAAGTAAACGAGTTAAGAAACATCCACGTGTCATGCATGTCAACATGTGTTACAAATGAACTTGGACTTCCTTGGCACATTTGCTTGCAGAAAACCTGTTGCACATTATTCTTTTGTGTCACTCATGACCTAGGAACACATTCTGGAAAACCAGCTCATAGCATACACACTCTTCAAACATAGAAAGCAATAAATTTCGCAAAACTACCACAAAAACTACAGATTTAAGAAGTTGTACTACAAAACTACAGATTTAACATGTCTATTTATAACAAAACTACAGATTTAGACTGTTAATTTGTCGCGCAACTACATATTTCAGTTATACCCTCACTCACCTTGACGTTTGACATCCAACTAAAGTCTGTAATTTTGTGATTATTGGCACACTAAATTGTAGTTTTGTGATATATCGATACTAAATCTGTAGTTTTGCTATGTGACTTGCAAAATATGTAATTTTGTGTTACAATTGACACATTAAATATGTAGTACAGAGTGTGTGGCTATCTAAGTTGATGAAGCAAATCTGGCAGCAGCATTGAGGTGTTCAGATTATGATCTCTCCGGCGAGGGTGTGTTGACTCGTGAGGCTAAGAGCCTTATTATCAGTTTGTTTTCTGATGTTTCAATCTTGTCCTTTCCAAGGGTGCGGAATAAAGTAGCCCATGTACTTGCAAGTTATGGTGCTGGGTCGGGTGAACACTCGCTGCTCTTCGATGTAGGCAGCGTCCCTGCTTATGTAAACGTTCTGAGTGGTTAAATGGAATTCCCGAATTCCAACAAAAATCTGTAGTTTTGCGATACAACATCTTAAATCTGTAGTTTTGTGATAGTTTTGCCAACTTATCTGTATTTTGCATAATTTACTCAAAACAAAATGAAACACAAACCACCACTATTTGGTGTACAACCATATGCATCACATGCGATCACCATTATGTCAACCCAATGTCCCATGCAGACACAAACGAACGATCCATACTTTGTGTCCAACCACACCCTCTACCAATCATCCCTACAACTACATTTTGGAATGCAAATCACCTTCAATGGATCAACGGAAACTAACCAGCATGTAGCTCGGCAAGCTATGATCCATGTTTCACATTATACAGTGCCAAACACTGCTCTATGCAAGCAATGGGTCGATCAACTTAATGGATTCTTTGCATCCCAAACATCTCCTCATCCTGGAACAAAATCTGTGCTTTGCATTGGGTTTACATCAGAGAAACAATTGATAAACGTTGAATCCTTATCTGTTTTGAAGTATATGGGGAATTTCATTGTAGAGCCAACACTCTAAGAAGAGGATTCTAAAAGTTGTGGATTAATAGTGGAATCTAAACTCTAAAGGAGTTCCCTAAAAGTTTATAATATAAACTTGAAGAACTATTTTGGACCATTGGATGGTTATGGGACAGACCCACCTTTTTAGATGATGTGGCACTCATAAGATCAGCACAAACCAAGGATTGTAGTTTGAAAACATTCTATTTCTTGTTTTCTTTATCCTGGTTACAACTACCAATTGAAGTTAAACGGACACTCTGGAACTTATTGAGATTAAATTTTATTGTATGAAATGGGATATTTATCTTTCTTGTTATCCTTTTGTGATCCTACTTTATATTGAATATGTATCCTGTGTCAGGTTTATCTATTGTCCATCACTGTTTACCTCCATACTTACGAAACTTGGGAATGTTGTACCATTTGTGTTTTTAGGCGCTTGATTTTGGAACAACAGCTAGCTTCTTCACAAGTTCCTAGGGAGGAGCAGATAAACTTAATAAAGGATTTGGAGAGAAAGGAGACTGAATACATGAGACTTAAAAGGCATAGAATTTGCGTGGATAACTTTGAACTTCTGACCATCATTGGAAGAGGCGCTTTTGGGGAGGTTTGCACATTCCTGTTTCTGCAATCATGCCTGTAATTCTTTATATGTTATATCTTTTTTTCCTATTAAATTCAGCATGTTTGCTCAATAAGCAGTTCATATCCACCAAATGAGCACGTTAGATACAGTATTTTTTTTAGGCTGGTATATGCCCTCAGTTACATGCAACGGTTCCTAGATCTCTAACCTCTATGAAGCACCTGATGTTTACAGTACAATCGTTGTTTGCCATGCTTGAGCTTGTATCCCTTGAGTTGATAGCTCAATTCTTGCTTTTCTAACAGGTTCGACTATGCCGGGAAAAGTCCTCTGGTAACATTTATGCAATGAAAAAGCTAAAGAAGTCTGAAATGGTTGTCAGGGGCCAGGTAAGGCAAAGAATACTGTACCACTTATTCTGGCTTTTCTTTTCTTTGTTACTAAGGATATGGCAAAATACAATACTTTTATTTTGATATTCTTTGATACTAAGAATTATCGGTGATGTTAAAAGCAATGTCATCATGAGAAGTAATTAGCCAATGTCATTTAGAGAACAAAAAGGCTTGTACAATGACCCCTTTGTTTATTACTCCCTCCGATTGCAAATGTAAGTCGTTTTAGACTTGTGCACAAGAATTAAGAAAGTAGATCAAATGACCTTGTTGCCCTTCATTTTTTCTGCATTGGAAAAGATAACTCATTCATTTGTGAGAGTGATAGCATTTATTAAACAAGGGCAAGACAGGAACAAAAGAGAAAAAAATGCATAGAAGTTCGAGAATGACTTATATTTAGAGAATAGTTGAGGAGGCTAAAACGACCTACATTTGCAACCAAAGGGAGTATTTTGAGTTCTTACTGAATTGGTTTGCATACATTGTAGTGAGAGACTACTCTGTTAGTGATATAACTATGACAGAAAAAATATGTATTTGACAAAATTACATGCCTACTCTAGAAAACGAAAAATGCCTTAAGCATTATTTGAGGTAGAGTTGTTTTTGTGATTTTGTTTATACGGAACTTGATATGTTGTTTTTCCATTAATGTTTTTTATGGATTTTTTACAACATTTCCACTGTATACTAAGGTAGTATTTAGTATGTTTATTTATCAGTTCCTCTCATTGGGGCTAATGTTTTCATTATATGTGTATTAGGTGGAGCATGTTAGAGCTGAACGAAACTTGCTGGCTGAGGTTGGTAGCCACTGCATTGTGAAGCTATATTATTCTTTCCAAGATGCTGAATACCTCTACCTTATCATGGAGTACCTTCCTGGTGGTGACATGATGACCCTCCTCATGAGAGAGGATACTTTGACTGAAAATGTGGCTCGTTTCTACATTGCTGAGACTGTTCTTGCCATCGAATCCATTCACAAACATAACTACATTCACAGGTTACATGTTTCTGAATCAGATTCATATGGTATTCAGTGCGTTCTTTATGTATACTCATTTTTCCGCTTGATTTATTATCCTTGCAGAGATATTAAACCTGATAACCTACTGTTGGATAAGAATGGTCACATGAAATTGTCAGATTTTGGATTGTGCAAGCCAATTGACTGTTCCAAATTGTCAACCTTGAATGAAGATGAACCAATGACTGATGAAAACTTTAGGGAGTCCATGGACATTGATCGTTCTTTCTCTGATACAGCAAATGGTAGGAGGTGGAGAAGTCCAAATGAACAGCTTCAGCATTGGCAGAAGAACAGGAGAAAATTGGTACACATGTCTGCTTACTGAGCATCTCACTTATTACACTAACTTCTCCTCATTATCATAAATTCTCAAAAGAAAAATAGTTTACTTAGTATTTTTTTTTTCACATGCAATGTAAATGGCTTTTCAGGCATTTTCAACTGTTGGGACACCTGATTATATTGCTCCAGAGGTTCTACTAAAGAAGGGTTACGGAGTAGAGTGTGACTGGTATGTTATGACGTTCATGTTCACATGCTTAGTTATCTCTTGTTTTCATCTTTCAAAAAAACTTATCTCTTATTTTGAATAACTGTAATATGATTGTTTATTTTCATATTTCCATGCAGGTGGTCTCTTGGTGCAATCATGTATGAGATGCTTGTCGGATACCCACCATTTTATTCAGATGATCCAATAACTACATGCCGAAAGGTTTAGTCATTTGGCTGCTGAACAGTCTCTTGATTCTAATTTCGTGGGATGCATTGCCACCTTGCAATAGTGCAGTTAGACTATTTTGTTTTCTGTTGCAGCTTAATACAGAGCTTATATTTAAGTGTTGAGTTTTACATTTTACCGAAAACATGTTTTTATATGTGATTACCGAAAGTATGTCTGGTATGTTAAAACTTAAGACATTTCATGCCTGGAGCACCCTGATCAAATGTGGCATTGTGGAAAATGTAATTAAGTGGACTATGCAAAAATGTCACTAGATGGATTTCCCCTAGTTCTGTATAGTTTGCCAAATATTACGAAAATTATGCTTAGATCCTATTTGGGAAGAGGTTTAAAAATCAAATTTCCTTGTTCTTTAGTTCCTAATTACTTTGATGCTGATATAGTTGAAATCCTGGACTGCTCATCTTAGATTTCATCTATTTGTATTAGACCCATATATTTTAAACCTCTACTAGGTATACATAACATGAGCAATGAGCTATGATGTAGTGTCTCAAACTTTGATAGGCCCTCCCGTTTTTGTTGTAATTTTTTGCACTGACTCTGTATTATAACTTTCTAGATTGTGCATTGGAGAAGCTATTTGAAATTCCCAGACAATTCAAGGTTGTCTCTTGAAGCAAAGGATCTCATTTGCCGATTGTTATGCGATGTTGACCACAGGATTGGCAGTGGAGGGGCAGATCAAATAAAGGTATTTACCTTTCATAATTAAGCACAAGTACTTACAGATGTTCATGTTGAATGATACGGCACTCTGTTTATATTATTTGTAAGGTTGTTTAAATCATTTTCGTTATCCTTTTCTTAGGCTCATCCTTGGTTTCGAGGAGTTGAGTGGGATAAGCTTTATGAAATGGAGGCAGCATTTAAGCCCCAAGTAAATGATGAACTTGATACACAGAATTTCATGAAGTTTGAGGAAGTAAGCAAATCCTTCTTCAATAGTTGTCTGCCTGTGCAATTTATAAACATTTTCAGGCTCCAAGGAATTCTTTTATCTGTATTTGATGTGTTGTTCAGTCAACTTTATATTTTTTTTTATTGTGCATAAATTATTAATAATCATTTACCTCTCTCAACTCTTCTTCAGGCGGACCCTTCTCCAGCAAGAACAGGTTCTGGGCCGTCAAGGAAGGTATGGGACCCTATTCATAAATCTGAGGTTCAACAAAGCTAGCGTGAAAGTGCATTCACCATTGTGTTCTCATTTTAAGACAATCTTTTACACTAGAATATCGATAATACATTGCTCATGTGTTCTTGTGTGTTTCATTCCACAAAGTTGTCATTCTCTGTATTTATTCTTTATGTGGATAAAAGCCAGGGAAGTATAAAACTCTCTACAACAGCTTATCCACTATCCTATTTTATCTAGCTCTACTAAACGAGTGATTCATTATGCTGCAATTGGTGGACACTTACTGGTGCTGTGATGAGTAACTGACCATTTGTAAGATTAGCAAACTGTTCATAATTATTAGAGTGATGATGTTGGTGCGCCCAGATTTCTTTATAGAATGTTTTGCAACTTTGCATGACACTTCCCATGAAGACGGTTGTTAATTTTTTATATGTTTTTAGCTTATGGGTGGTTCTTTTCTTTTTCTTTTTCCATTTCACTTTCATATGTCCATATTTATTTATTTACTCTGAAGTTGATCATTGGTTTGGAACGTTGTTGCAGATGATGCTTAATTCTAAAGATCTTAGCTTTGTGGGGTATACATACAAGAACTTTGAAGCTGTGAAAGGTTTGCATCAGTCTGCAGGTTTGATGTTTCTTTGACCATCATCAGTATCCACTATGAATTGCTTGCTAAAATTACTTTTAACTGGTTGATACTCACAGTAGCATATTTTTAAACAATGGCAGCTAAAACATTCTTATCTTACCATATACAGTTGTCTGATTGCAATTGGAGCACATGGTTTTTTCTTTTTAATTTTTTTTATATGTTCACTGATGTTATGGTGTGTCCTTACATTTCTTTTTCAAAAATGTTACTTCACAAATAGAGAGTGACAGATATGTTCTTCTTTTGTGAAAACCAGATAATTCATTGAAAAGAAAGAACTATACTTATACTGACTTGTAGATGGTGTTTTGACTTTTCTTGCCCCCTATTGCCAATTTGCCTCTGCTAGAAGTTGGTTAATTTTTTTGCCCCAGTTAGCTCAATGGTAGAGATTGTGTTCTTAATCTTCTGCTTTTTAACTCAGATGTAGTATTTGCTGTAATAAATTTTACTGTATCATTTCCTTGATTTTACTTATACTATCTGGAATGAAGCTTCATATTCATATGTTGCCAATGTCGACAGTATGTACTAGGTGTGTGCATTATGTCAAATAGTTCAAATAGTTTAGTTATGCTTTATTAGTTTTGTTTCTCACTTGCAAACCATGTACGCTTGCAGATCTTCAGAGAAGCTCCTCACTGACAAGGCATTCTGTTGGCTCCACATCTGGTAGAATATTTCATTTTGTGCCTAGTTCATCAAACCTCATACTCAATTATTTTGATCTGGTCCTTATCTTGTTTGAATTCTTACAATTGCAGATGCAGCAGACATGGACTCATCAATGGAACCGAATGGAAGGGACACACACATGCACACTGTTTCATCCGGTGACCCTATGGTGCCATGATTTGCCTTGCTGTGTCTGAAGTTCCCTGTACTACACCAGCACCGGTGCGCCTCGATGACGTGGCTTCATCTGAATAGGCCTGCTTGCTTTTAGTCAGGTCCCGTGCCCTACCAGTCGTTGGCGAGCACCTTGTTGTAGTTGTATAAACTAGAGGTATTTGGCGCAGTATGTTTCGGGTGAGCCGAGATAGGCAGATCCGGAGGGTATTTGCTTCTTGGCGCTGGTTGCCCAGGTTGGCATAGTATTAGATTGTTGCCTTCCTTGTGGCAGTTTTTGGCCCGTTTAACATATGATCATGGAAGAAAGAAACAGATGGCAACTGTGTTAGGATAGCCATTGTTGATGGTTGACTTGTCTGTACTGCTTGATGCCCATCAAAGATCTTCCATTCGAGCCATTGTTAACATGCGTCTCGATCAGCCCTGATCTTCCGTGATGTGATGTCGTCTGCGCCAGAGGTCGCATCGGTCTCCGAGGCACCTCCACTGGCCGTCACTTCTCCGTCGGTGGCTACTGTTAAGCCAACAACGGCTTCGCCGCGACAGAGGGACTTGGCGCCGGATGGGCTCCCCTTCCACGGCAGGTTTTCTGCAAGCAGCTATCCTAGAGGGCTTCTCGGTGGAGGATGCCCTGCAAGCGGATGCCATGTTCGATCTGGTCGCGCCTGCGAGGCGAATTGTCGCCGCTGTGGCGAGACGGCTTGGTCGTGTCCATGGCTCCATTCCTACCGCTCAATCGGCGACAAAATCTCCGGATGCTCGTCGGCACTCGCCTCAGTTTCATCTTCGTGGCGGGCGGAGCCGTAGCTGGCTGACGACTTGACGAGGCCTTGGAAAGGTCCCATCCCCAAAGTCAGGCCTCTCTGCCCACGGTGACACTAGGCGATTTCTTCCTGGCCGGCGCTGCTCCTTCCCAAATAGAGGCTCACTCAGCCGACGCGGTACGGTTGGTGGCCAATTTCAAGGGACCTAAAATCAGGAGCAAGATTGTTGCAACGCAGCACCTGTTTCCTTCTAAAACTAGATAGCAGGGTGGACGGGATTGGGAGGATGCCTTCGGTGCAATTTCAGCCGGCCAAATTTTCCTTCTGTGACACCGGTATTTCAGCTCCCCTCCGACCACGCGTGACCGCCCGACCTTGCCGCACGGCGGGAGGGCTGAAGCTCCGCAGCCGGCGGCACCCATCATCCAGTCCTTCGCGGCGATCAGGCCGACCGGCGGGTTCAGCGGGCTAGCCGGCCCCGGCTCTACAAGCAATGAAGCTTTCTCCTTTGGCTCGACGGGCGCTCTGTGGCGGGGGTAGAGTGGCTTTCGTGCGGCCGGCCTGGGGTGTGGCCGTGGCAGACCCCCAGCTGCACCGGCAAACAGCAATGTTCGGCAGGATTCACTGACCCTTCAGTCTCCCTCGCAACCGCCCAATGACTTCCCGGATGACAAAGCGAAGCTGAAGAAGCAGTACTGCTTTAGATGCAAAACTAAGGGTCACACCTCGGGCCAATGTGACATGGAAATGTACTGTATCATCTGCAACAAACATAATGATCATCAGGCTTGTAAGTGTCCTCTTGTCAGGTGCCCTAAACCGAATGCAGACACTCTTCAGCTTTGGTGGTAAAAAATTAGGTTTCTTCCAAGTTCCTAGTTTTGACCACAAAGGAGTCGATCCTCAAGAAACCCCAATAACACATGCCACAATTTCGAGAGGGCAGGTATCGAACGAAGAGGTCAAGAAGGAACTACGAAGGTATATCCGCACTGATTGGAACCGGGATACCTTCCAACATGTTAATGATGGTTATCTTTTAGCTCAACGCCTGATATACAGTGCACACGGAGCAACACTTTCCATTGGAGAGTGGATATCATCTGATGTGTCAACATCTCACTACCACCTGAAAAAAGTATGGGTGCATGTCTCAGGATTCCACTTACTTATTGTCATTATTTGGGCATCTGGGCCATTGACACTAGGGTGTCCCGCAGGATATTGATATGAAATGCATGCAGCGATGCGGTATCGTGCGCCTTCAGGTTTCCCTAATCAACGCAAAATTGCTACCGCTAAAAACGAACATTGTAATTGGCATGGATGGATATGAAATTATGTTCTCCCTCGAGAACCTGGGCTTCATTGTTGATGACGGCCCGACCCCTTCTCCATCTCAGGGAGACTTCAATGATGATGAACATGATCTCCTTGATGAAGACCCAATGCAAGATGCCTCGGCTGATAAATAAATCCAAAAAAGAGGTAAAAATGGCCCTTCTTCCTCTGGTGTTGGGGCACAGATAGATTCTAATCTCATGCAGATCGACTCGTTGTTTCTCGAGCGTTCGACATTCTCAACATTTATCACTGTCACCCCTTTCAATCCTAGGCGTGCCACGATTTATGCGCGGTCCTCCTCTACTGAGAGGGGTGTTGCATGCTCTGTTGACGACAGGTGCTCGCCTAGTGTGGTGTGGCCCGGCTGGTGCCTCCAGTGCCTTGGCTAGCACTGGCGGTGGGTTGTCTAGCGCGACGTCCCAGGGCGCGTTCGTCGGCCTGCCCCTCGCAAAGTCGACGCCATGTGGCCAGTCACCGGAAGCTCATGCGTCTGATGCCAACCTTCCTCAGTGCTTGGGGAACTAGTCAATGATGCTTCTAGCAGTTTCGTTGGTGCGTTGTCGGGGTTGTGCTCTCGTGCGAGTCTAATCGGCTGCGGCGGCCTGCCCCACATGGGTTTTGGGCTCTTTAGCAGTCTGGCTACCTCCCACAGGGGTGGCGCCCGGTGTCCTGTCCAACTTGGCAGCTTGAGGCGAGACCGGTGGTCTGTCAGTTAATCCTCGCATTCACCTGGTGATTTAATTTGCTTTTAGTGTGAGCACGTCTTGGGGTTAATGTCCAAAACGTGTGTGACAGTTTCAGCTCCTTTATTGAGGCATTTCCTTCAGTTTTAACTTCAGTTTTAGCGAGGAATAAGGGCAGCATTACTGTCATGTTTAGGCTTGTTTCCTTTAAATAGCTGAACAATATACATAAAAAGTTTCCCAGCTGTACAACACAAAATAGGTTGTTGTGCAGCGTGTTGTCAAGGAGGCATCGGGATCGGTGGTCTACCCCACGCTCACACGGATGAACTACACCAAGTGGGCTCTCATGACGCTGGTGAACCTTGCAGGCGCAAGGCCTTTAGGAGGCAATTGAACCCGGTGATGGTGACTACCGCGACGATAGGCTGGCGTTGTTCGCCATTCTTCGTGACGTGCCATCGGAGATGCTGTCCACTCTCGCCATCAAGGACACCACCAAGGACGCCTGGGATGCGATCAAGACGATGCGCATCGGTGTCGAGTGTGTTAGAGAAACGAACACACAGAAGTTGTGATGCGAGCTTGGCGAGATCGAGTTCTAGGATGGCGAGTATATCGACGACTTCGCCATGAGGATCACGAGCCTTTCCAACAACCTTCGAGTACTAGGGGACGATGTCACTTATGTTGAGGTGGTGTAGAAATTTCTGCAGGTCATTCTAGAACGTCTCCAGCAGGTTGCCATCTTCATGAAGACCCTTCTTGATCTGAGCAAGATCTCGATCGAGGAGGTGACAGACCGCCTGTGCGCTGTGGAGCAGAGGTACAAGCTCAGCTCTTCAAGCGGCAATGGCTGGCAGAAGCTACTCCTCACTGAGGAGGAGTGGCTAGCTTACATGAAGAAGCACGATGGCGAGGGAGGATCCAGTAGCGGTGGCAATGGCGGCTCCCATCATCACCATGGCAAGAACCACGAGCGCGATCATGACAATAGGCTACGTGATGGTAACACCATCATGCCTGGCCCAAGAGGTGGTCGGGACAAATGTGGAAACTATAAAAAATTTGAACATTGGACCAAGGATTGCCATAGCAAGCCCAAGCAGGCTGAGACCTACCCGACACAGGGCAACGACGATGAGCCCACGCTTTTGATGGCTAAGGCTTGTGTCGCATCACCCGCCACATCCACTCCGTGGTTGGTCGAGGCAAAGGTATTTGTACAGCTGGATCGAGAGGAGGACCATGGCGATCGAATGTGGTACCTCGACACCAGTACCACAAAACCACATGACGGAGTCATGCAATGCATTCTCTGAGATCGACTCCGGAATTCGAGGCACCATCAAGTTTGGCAATGGCTCCATCGTCGACATCGAGGGGCACAGCACGATCTTGTTCACCTGCAAGACCGGCGAGCACCGCGTGCTCATGGGGGTGTACTTCATTCCTCAACTCACCACCAACATCATATCATCGACCAGCTTAATGAGAACGACTGCTAGGTGCTAGTCAACGGTGGCATCCTGTAGATCTGGGACTCGGATCAATGACTGCTAGCGAGAGTGAGGCACTCCCCCAGTCGGCTGTACATGCTCAGCCTCAACATCGCGCGATCGGTGTGTTTGTCGGCAAGAGGCTCAGAGGAGGTATGGCATTGACATGCAAGGTATGGGCACCTCAGATTTCAATCCCTGCGCAAGCTCTCAAAGCAAGCCATGGTGCGAGGGATCCCGTTGATTGATCACATTGATCAAGTCTATGATGGCTGCCTCACTGGGAAGCAAAGGCGAGCATCATTCTCCAAGCCGATGAAGTATTGCGCGAAGCACATCCTCGACCTTGTGCCTAGCAACCTTTGCGGGCCGATCACGCCAACGATGCCAAGCAGCAACCGCTACTTCCTGCTGCTGGTGGATGACTTGAGCCGCTACATGTGGCTTAGTCTCCTCACGAGCAAGGACCAAGCTCAAGTGGCAATCAGACGGTTCTAGGCCACGGCGGAGGTAGAATCAGGAAGGAAGCTCAAAGTACTCCGCACTGATTGCGGTAGTGAGTTCACATCGGTGGAGTTTGGAGACTACTGCACCGAGCATGGTGATAAGCAGCAGCTCACGCCCCCCTATTCTTTGCAACAGAGTGGGTTTGTTGAGCGTCACAATTAGACAATGGTCACCATGGCCCAAAACATGCTGAAGGAAAAGGGCCTCCCTAGAGCATTCTGGGGTGAGGCCGTCTCCCCGCCGTCTTCATCCTCAACCATGCACTGTCTTGAAGTGTCGATGGCAAAACTCCGTACAAGGCATGACAAGGCGTGCGACCATTGGTGCACTTCCTCTATACTTTTGGTTGCATCGCGCATGTCAAGAACATGAAGCCTCACTTGAGGAAACTGGATGACCACAATAGCTCAATGGTCTTTGTTGGATACGAGAGCAGCTCCAAGTCGTACCGGGTGTACGACCTCGTCAACAAGCACGTGCACGTGACGCACGATGTCATCTTCGATGAGGCGCCGCAATGGGACTGGAGCGGCCATGGTAAGGTTGATGCGGTGAGCACAGGGGAGCCATTCACTATGAATTACACTATAGTGTACGCACCAAGGGCGGTAGAGATCAACAACATGGCTAACCACCAGGAGTCTCCACAGTCACTAGGCAACGTGCGTGCAACAACACCAATCGCGGTGAACACGGCAACACATGCAACGCCGAGCGTAATGGATTTTGCATCGCCATCGACAGATCCAGAGGAGTACCGTGACGTCGACCATGATAGCGCTCCACTCTGGTTTCGCACTATCGACAACATCCTCGGGCCAGTCTCACCCCACGGGCTCGCGCTACACGAGCTACTCTTCACCACGGTAGATGAGCTAACCTCGTTCTAGGAGGCTAGACAAGAGGAGTGTTGGCGAAAGGCGATGCTTGAAGAGATGAAATCAATCGAGGACAATGGCACATGGGAGCTTGTTGACCCTCCTGCTGGCCATCGACTGATCGGGCTCAAGTGGGTCTTCAAGGTCAAGCATGATGAACACGGCGCCATCGTCAAGCACAAGGCACGACTCGTTGCCAAGGGGTACGTGCAGCGAGCCAACATCAACTTCGATGAAGTCTTCACTCTAGTGGCGCGCATGGAGTCGGTTTGTGCATTGCTTGCTATGGCGGCGCACAAGGGCTGGCAGATGCATCACTTGGATGTAAAAAGAGCGCATTCTTGAATGGGACCCTGACTGAGGAGGTGTATGTGGCTCAACCGTCTGGGTTCACCATCGATGTCAGCGAGAGCAAGGCGCTTCGACTCCATAAGACATTGTACAGCCTGCGTTAGGCACCCAAGGCGTGGAATGCCAAGCTTGATGCCACCCTTGCTGCTCTTGGGTTCTCTAGGAGCGCCTCCGAGAATGCGGTGTACACTCAGAACAACGACATGCAACAGGTGGTCGTCGGAGTGTATGTCGACGATCTCATCATCACAGGCACTGAGGTCGATGGCATTCGTGCTTTAGAGGCTGAGATGATGAACAAGTTCAAGATGAGCGACCTCAGGTTGTTATCCTACTACCTCGACATTGAAGTGAAGCAAGATCCGAATGACATCTCATTGTGAAAATTGACCTATGCACTAAAGGTGCTTGAAAGGAGTGGGGTGACCGACTGCAACAGCCACCTGACGCCCATGGAGGCTCGGTTGAAGCTCAGCAAGTCAAGCTCAAGCCTGTTGGTAGACGCCACATTTTACTGGAGCATCATTGGTAGTCTTCACTACATGGTAAACACATGCTCGGACATTGCTTACACGGTGGGTTATGCTAGTTGGTTCATGGAGGAACCACATGAAGAGCACCTAACTGCGGTGAAGCACATAGTGTGATATGTCACCGGGACACGCAACTATGGCGTTCGCTACACAAAGAAGGGAGACAACTGGCTGGGACTGATTGACTTCAGTGATAGTGACATAGCCGGGGACGTCGACAACCGGAGGAGCACCACAAGAGTGTTCTTCTTCCTTGGAGGCAACCCCATCACCTGGCTATCACAGAAACAACGGGTTGTGGCACTGTCGTCCTGCGAGGTGGAGTACATCACTGTAGCTATCGCGGCGTGTCAAGGTGTTTGGTTGGCGTGGCTACTACATGACCTCCTCGGCTCAGAGTCTGGCGCCCCAATGCTCAAGGTGGACAACATGTTCACGATTGCTTTGATTAAGAATCCCGTCTTCCACGACCAGAGCAAGCACATCAACACTTGATTTCACTTCATTCTAGAGTGCGTTGATGGAGGACAAATCGTCCTCGGGCACACTCGTATAGAGGATCAGCTCGTGGATGTTTTCACGAAGCCACTCGGCCGTGTCAAGTTCATGGAGTAGCGCGTGAAGATCGGTGACGTCGAGATTCCAGGTGAACCGGGCAAGTATTAGGGTGGGGAGGGGGGCACAATGTCAGTTAATCCTCGTATTCACCTGGTGATTTAATTTGCTTTTAGTGTGATCACGTCTTGGGGTTAATGTCCTGAACGTGTGTGTCGGTTTTAGCTCCTTTATTGAGGTTCTTCCTTCGGTTTCAACTTCAGTTTTAGTGAGGAATAAGGGCTGCATTACTATCATGTTTAGGCTACTTTGTTTTCTTTAAATAGCTGAGCAATATACATAAAAAGTTGCCCCGGTTAGACAGCACAAAATAGACTCTTGTGTTTGCGCATATTTTCTCTCATTCTCACGTGTGTTTGTGAGTGAGGTCCAAGCATGTAATCGGCAAGCGATCCTAACATGGTCCTCCCTCGTCAAATGGAGCGACTGTTGGTCGAGCTGGTGGGCCACCACCGGCCGAAGGCGGCTTTGGTGGCCTGGATTGCGTGGATTTCGACTTGACCAGCGGCTCGGGCTAACGTGCGGCCCGGTAGCCTTGCCTCACTGGGGCCGGCTGCCGACGACCTTTCCCAATCAGCTGGCAGAAGCAGCTTCCCCATCATGGTGCCCTGATTCCTTGCAGCCAGCGTCTGGTCTGGCGTGGAGCCATCGGCGGGTGGCTTCGTCCTCCCGACTCTCAGCGTACTGGCCCCAGCGGTGTGCTCTGGCCTGCCTGGTGAGCCGTCAGGTGTTGGTGGTTGTTGGGCTTACGGGCCCTCGGCTTAGCGCATGTTCGAGGTGGACGGCTGGACGAAAGCTGCGGGTGGAGAAACGATCGAATGGTCCATCTTATGCAGAGGTGACTCGAGAAAGAATGCTGTTGAAATTACAAGTTTATGAGCGTCGACGCACTGCTGCCAAGAGAATTGTAATTTCCACTCCGGTTGGTTCACCGCCGGCTCCCGATGCCGCCTCGTCCACACCCACACCATCCTCGGCTAATGGTAGAGAATCTATTCATCCCATAGAGGTAATTGCGGCACAACAGAAGCTTGCAACTTTGATGGCACATGAACACAAGCAGCGGTCTACTACTCCCGACCGGCGCCAAAGCAATTGACTCTTGGTGCTATAATCGGAAAATGGTACACCGATGGCAGACATCGGCGCCGTGACAAGGGCAATGAAATGTGTGGCGACGAGGAACCTAGATGCATTGGCAAAAGCATTCACAAACACCACTCTTCAACGACAGATAACCTACTGCCACAACCCCAGTCATATACCCACCAGGTACGCCGCATAACACAACTCTTTCGCCTGGTTGCATTTCTTCTAAGCTAATTTCAATTGGTGTTTGTATGGGTAATAACCACGAGGAAATGATGTTTCTATCAAGTCGCTAAAACTGTTAGTAATCCTTGCGCATACATTAGTTAGGTAGCTGCATGTTTCTGTTGGAGTTTTGCATGCGCACGAGCTCCAACTTGTGGCAGCCGTGCGCGTAGGAGGCCGTGGACCGAGAATAGCTCGTTCACGATGCCTGGGATTGCGGACGTGAGCGCACTTGCAGGCGTGGGGATGGACACGCGAGAAAGCCGCAAGGAGCAGCAGCACGATCCACATCTTTGCTGCATTCTTCCAATAAAAAGAGAAGAGAAAGAACAGAAAAGCTGCAGGTATTTCGCAGCACCAAAACATTGTGAGTTCCAAGTGAATCGCGTGTGTTTGTGTTGCCTGAGTTCGTTCTTCATCCAGCTCTTGTCCTCGCCGCCGGCGTACACCGTTGAGCCGAGGACTAACAATTGGTATCAGAGCTTAAGAGAGGGACTAGTACGTCGCCATGGCTTCACCACCGCGACCTCGAGGTCGTACTCCACCGGGCAGCAACAAGACGGAGACGTCCGACGCTGGCAACAACAAGACGCCGCCGCGCACGCCATCTCCGGTGCGTTCCCCTCGACGTCGATCGCGCACACGCGACGCACGTCGCTCGCGCACCAGGGATGCACGCCGTCCGCGGGAGGTGGTGATCGAGCGCGTGATCCGGGAGACGGGCGCCTCGGGCAACTGGCCGCAGCTAACGAAGACGAATTACGATTCGTGGTCATTGCTGATGAAGTTGAAGATGCAAGCTCGTCACCTCTGGGAAGCAGTTGAGGACGGCGACGTCGACTTCCACGACGACCGCACCGCGTTGGAGGCGATCTGCTCCGGCGTGCCCCCGGAGATGGTGCCCACCCTGGGGACCAAGCCGTCAGCCAAGGAGGCGTGGGAGGTGATCAGATCGATGCGCATCGGGGATGAGCGTGTGAGGAAGTCGACGGCGCAAAGCCTCTGCGCCGAGTACGAGCAAATTGCGTTCCGCGATGGTGAGTCCGTCGAGGATTTCGCCCTGCGCCTGTCTAACATCGTGCAGCGGCTGGCGATCCTCGGCAACCCGGAGCCGGAGCCGAAGGTGGTGGCCAAGTACCTCCGCGTCGCTCGACCGAGGTACAAGCAGCTCGTCGTCTCCATCGAGACACTCCTCGACATCGACACGCTCTCAATCGAGGAGGTCACTGGGAGGCTCAAGGCGACGGGTGACGACGAACCGACGCCGGCGCAGACCGTCGGTGGCAAGCTGCTGCTCACGGAGGAGCAGTGGATTGAGCGCTACAAGAAGCGGGACCAGGAGTCCAATCGCGGCAGGTCAAACTCCGGCGGCCACGGCAAGCGTCGCGGCAGAGGGCGTGGGCGCGGCGCCGGCAGCAGCAGCGACTCGCGGGCCGGGACGAACGCGGGCCAGACCGTTGCCGACGATGTGTGCAAGAATCGTGGCAAGAAGGGCCACTGGGCCAAAGACTGCCGAGGTAAGAAGAAGATGGAGCAGGCCCATGTGGCCCAGGATGATGAGCCCACTCTACTGCTTGCCCTGAGTGCCGTGCAGGAGGAAGGGGTTCATCCCCAATTCGAATCGCCGCTGGCGGCTTCGATTCCAGTGATTCCGCCGTCGATCTGCATCGATGGCCAGCTCCACTTCGTCGAGAACAAGGTCTTCACCGCCTTCGACGAGTCCGGGGACCGGGACCCGAAGCGATGGGTCCTGGACATGGGTGCATCCAACCACATGTCGGGCTCGCGGGCGGCGTTCTCCAGCCTCAACACCGGCGTAACTGGCTCGGTGTGGTTCGGCGACGGCTCCGTCGCCCGCATCGAGGGGATCGGCACCGTGCTACTCTCCTGCAAGACCGGGGAGCACCGCGCCATCGCCAACGTCTACTACCTGCCACGCCTCACCGCCAACATCATCTCCGTCGGCCAGCTCGACGAGATCGGGTACCAGGTGCTGGTTGAAGACGGGGTGATGCGGGTTCGTGACGAGGAGCGGCGTCTCCTTGCCAAGATCCACCGCAACCCAGGCCGGCTCTACGTGCTCGATGTCGACATTGCACAGCTGGTCTGTCTGGCGGCGCGGGGCGATGAAGAAGCCTGGGTGTGGCACGCCCGTTTTGGCCACCTCCACTTCGCCGCGCTGCGCAAGATGGGAAGAGATGGCCTTGTCCGCGGCATGCCCCTGCTCACCCAGGTGGAGCAGGTGTGCGAGGCCTGTCTCGCCGGCAAGCACCGGCGGACACCGTTCCCGCAGCACGCCCTGGGGCGCTCGTCGGAGGTGTTGCAGTTGCTCCACGGCGACCTTTGTGGGCCCATCACGCCGCCGACAACGAGTGGAAACCGGTACTTTCTCCTTCTCGTTGATGATTGCTCCCGGTACATGTGGCTGTCTCTGCTTCCCAGCAAGGATGCTGCGCCCGCGGCGATCAGGGGCATCCAGGCGGCTGCGGAACGCAAGTCGGGCAAGCTGGTTCGTGCACTCCGCACGGACCGAGGAGGAGAATTCCTGGCGAAAGACTTCGAGCAGTACTGCGCTGAGCTGGGGCTTCGTCGCGAATTGACGGTGCCCTACTCCCCTCAGCAGAACGGCGTTGTCGAGCGTCGCAACCAGACCATGGTCGGGACCGCGCGGAGAGCTCCTGGAAGACGTCTATGTCGAGCAGCCGCCGGGGTTCATGATGAAGGGACAAGAAACGAAGGTGCTCCACCTGATCAAGGCCCTCTACGGACTCCGTCAAGCCCCGCGAGCATGGTACTCCAAGCTCGATGAGTCCCTGATCAAGCTCCGGTTCCGACGGAGCACGTCGGAGCATGCTGTCTACCTCCGCGGTGTGGGTGCACGCCGCCTCATCGTGGACGTCCATGTGGACGACCTGGTGATCACCGGAGGGGATCCATGCGACATCAGCACCTTCAAGGAGGAGATGAAGGCGACATTCAAGATGAGCGACCTCGGGCTTCTGCGCTACTACCTCGGGCTAAAGGTGACGCAGATGGGGAGCGGCATCACAGTTTGTCAGAGCGCCTATGCTGCGAAGATACTTAAAGGCGCCGGGTTGACTGGGTGCAACCCAAGCCATACCCCCATGGAGTCTCGGCTAAAACTCAGTAAGTCCAGTTCAGCCCCTCCAGTTGATGCTACGAAATACAGGAGCATTGTGGGCTCTCTCCGGTACCTGGTGAATTCAAGACCGGACCTGGCATACTCGGTGGGGTACATCAGTCGGTTCATGGAGAACCCGACTACAAAGCACATGGTGGCCGTAAAGAGGGTGCTGAGGTACATTGCTGGAACCCTGCACTATGGCTGTCATTACCAGAGGAAGAAGGAGGCACAGCTCACTGGCTACAGCGACAGTGATCTGGCCGGTGACATTGATACAAGGAAGAGCACCACTGGAGTTCTCTTCTTCCTCGGCTCCAGCATCATCACATGGCAGTCTCAGAAGCAAAAGGTGGTGGCCTTATCTTCCTGCGAAGCCGAGTACATCGCCGCCACTACTGCAGCCTGCCAGGGTGTTTGGCTGGCCCGGCTTCTTGCTGAGTTCAAAGGTGAGAAGAGCAGGGCCATCACACTGAAGATCGACAGCGAGTCTGCCATTCAACTAAGTAAGAACCCAGTTTTTCATGACCGCAGTAAACATATAGATGTGAGGTATCATTATATACGAGAATGCGTCGAGGAGAACAGGGTGACACTTGAGTCCGTCGGGACGGTTGAAGAGTTGGCAGACATTCTGACGAAGGCTTTGGGACGAGATCGCTTCTGTGAGCTTCGTTCCAAGATCGGCGTCATTGATGTACAAAGTGTGCGCAAGGTTTAGGAGGAGAATTTGTTAGTAATCCTTGCGCATACATTAGTTAGTTAGCTGCATGTTTCTGTTGGAGTTTTGCATGCGCACGAGCTCCAACTTGTGGCAGCCGTGCGCGTAGGAGGCCGTGGACCGAGAATAGCTCGTTCACGATGCCTGGGATTGCGGACGTGAGCACACTTGCGGGCGTGGGGATGGACACACGAGAAAGCCGCAAGGAGCAGCAACACGATCCACATCTCTGCTGCATTCTTCCAATAAAAAGAGATGAGAAAGAACAGAAAAGCTGCAGGTATTGCGCAGCACCAAAACATTGTGAGTTCCAAGTGAATCGCGTGTGTTTGTGTTGCCTGAGTTTGTTCTTCATCCAGCTCTTGTCCTCGCCGCCGGCGTACACCGTTGAGCCGAGGACTAACAAAAACACATGGCTGTAGACGGGGTAAAGGTTCAACCAAAAAACATAAAGCAATTTAATAACAAAGAAACATATGACTACATCGACTAGAGCGAAGACGAGATGAATGCCACTTGAGATGGCACCTTTATCTCCAAATCTGTGAAAGAAATCAATAAGGAAGACACAGCTGAGATGGAGCTTGAAAGCATTTTATGCAACCTTCAGGCTACCCTTGAAAGTCCAAGTCGTATTCCTCAAAGAACAAAGGTCGATTGAAACAACCTTTAGTAAAGAGCAAAAAATTAAAAAAAAACTATCTAGTGTCACATTAAAGGTATATTATGAAAAAACAGATATCTTAGTGATTTGGCTAACTTCCAGAGTATTAATGAAAGTGCTAGTGACAATGGTTTGGACTTCATAGCCCTGCTAGAAACCTAAAAAAAGAGGCAGAAGATGGTCTTACTAATCGTTTATCTGGTGGTTTGGACCTATATTGGTATTCCCACCTGCCTTGTGGAATTTCAGGTGGCATACTGCTTAGGATAAATTTATCAACTTTTGATATCGTTGGCATTTCGGATGGGGATTTTTCTGTGAAATGCCATCCCCAAAACAAGGTGGATGTGTTCGTATGGACGCTAATAGCAATGTATGGTCCAGCCCAAGCGAAACAAAAACCCATCTTCCATGAAGAGCTGGTAAACTTATACCAAGATAATCCACACCTGGTATTGATTGGCGGGGTCTTCAATATCTTAAGATTTATCCAGGAGAAAGATAATGATAGGTTCATGATCCGGTGGCCTTTCTTATTCAATGCAGTCATTGACAGCTTGAACCTAAGGGAAATCGAACTAACGGGAAGAAGGTATACCTGGCGAAATCATCATAACAAACCCACTTTTGAGAAGCTAGATCGGGTCTTCACGACCACAGAGTAGGAATCTAAATACCCGTTAGTAACCGTCAAGACTCTTGATCAGGCATGCGTGTCAGATCATACTTCTATCATGGTAGACATTGTCTACTCGACAACTACTGTAGGCTTTGGACCCTTCGAGTTCAAGATGGGCTGGCTACTTCGTGAGGGGTTTGTAGACCGAGTTAAGGAACTATGAAAAAGGCCAGGGGGCGAAACTCTGTACAAAAGTGGATAAATAAACTTAGCCTACTAAGGTGACATCTTAGAGGATGGGCCACACACACCAGTGGGATATATAAATAACAAAAGAAAGATCTCCTGGCAACTATTGATGAACTCAACAAGCTGTCAGAGCTTCGATGCCTAACTGAAAGCGAGATTAACCTAAAGAACCAATCTAATGAAAAATTAGTTAAACTACTCTGAGAAGAAGAGATCAAATGTTACCAATGGGCCAAGGTCAATAATATCCTTCAAGGAGATAACAATACATGTTTTCCCCCCCAAATGATTGCTAATAGAAAACATAGGAAGCAACGTATCTTGAGGGACAGGCGGAGTTAAAAAAAATTATAACTAAATACTATAAGGATTTATTCGGACCACCAGTGTCTAGCCGTATATATGATATACTTCTTCCTAATTCTGTGTGGTGTTCTTAAAAGGATTAACTACTTCCGTTCCAGATTTTGCTAGCAAAGCGATAGTCATAAAAAATATATCGTTTGGCGAAATAGAATGACCTTTTTAAACACAAAGACATGGGTGGACTAGAGATCCAGGACATCGATATCCGAAATGTCTCTCTGCTATGTAAGTGGCTTAAGAATGAGGATGATATCTGGCAAAACCTAATACGAAATAAATACATGGGTCAAAACCACTTTTAGAAATAGAAGGAAAACTAGGCGATTCTCACTTCTAGGCCGGCTTAATGAAAGTGAAAACAATTATATTATGATACGGCTACTTTAAGATAAAGGACAGGTCTAAAATTAAATTTTATAGACATCTAGTTAGGCAATTCGCCTCTAAGAAACCAATATCCTACCTTATATAACATCGCATGACAAAACCAAGACTCAGTTGCGAAGGTAATAGAGTCAGTCCCACACAACATATCCTTCAGGCAGGACCTAATAGGCCCAAAATTGGTGGTGTGGAATGGCCTGACAGCATGCCTAAATAACATCACATTGTCTGAGGGATCAGATGAATTTATATAGAGTTTAAATCAATCTGAAAAGTTCTCGGTCAATTCTTTATATAGGGTGCTGGTGCAAGGTGCTGAGCCAATCCAGAAAAGTTAATTGTGGAAATTAAAAATACAACTAAAAATTAAAATTTCCCTTTAGTACATACACAAAGAAGTTTTACTTACAAAAGACAACCTAAGTAAAATACAATGGATAAGTGATCAAATGTGTTGCTTTTGTCACAAACTGGAGACAATTAAGCACCTATTTTGTTTATTGTCGCATTGCTTGTTCTGTATGGTTTATAGTCCGTGTAGCTCAAATCTTTACTAACCGCGAAGTATACCAAATATGTTTAGGAATTGGCTTCATAGTCTTAGTAAAAATTTGAAAGCAAACATACTAGCAGCGGCAGCTACTTTTGTTGGTCTTTTTGGCTATGCAAAAATGATATTATCTTTAACAAAAGAAAATATTTATTCTTTTTGCAGGTTATTTTTACTTATACACATGTAGTATGTGCTACAATGGCAGGAGCACCGCGAGCTGGTTACTTTGACAAGCGCACGATTGAAGAAAGTGGTCAGGGAGCTCTTCAATCGGTTTGGATAGTAATCTAGACTTTGCATCCAAGTTTAAACATAATAACCATACTGGCGGAGATCAAATTATAGCTTGCTCGGCTCTACTTTATTTTTTAATTGTGTGTCTTTGGTGTGTTTGTATCTTGACTGTGTTATATATAGGTTGGAGAAAAACTCTTATGTGATTGTATAGTCTTGATGTAACGATGAAAATTAATAAAACTTTTCATTTAAAAAAAAACTGTGGTTTTTTGGCCCGAAATGCCTAGTTTTGTTTAGCATTTGCTGCATGCCTTTGGCGCGTTTGGAATGCTATTTTTTTCTTTCTTCCTGTGGTAATTGAACTGTTTCATGTGAAACTCCTGCTCTCCAAACGGGGCCCGCGGCCGCCCTGCGACGCTTGGACATGATTTCCATGCTCGGTATAGCTGATCGTATTGCAGATGAGATCATTTTGCAGCTTGTTTTTTTTTCTGAGACGAGGCATGGGATGCTGAATTGGATAGATCTGAACGCGCCATGTAATAACCGGTTATTACATGGACATTTTAGCGACCAGTGCAGATGCAGAGCAGCTTTGCTAAGTCCTGCCAAGTTAGTGCGACCGTGCCCATCAATTAGTGAATCCATGTGCGGCTGCACGGCAGCGGCGATCGCCGTCGCCGTCAAACCACACACGTGGCCGGACCGCAGGAAGATGTTGACAGCCTGGCTTATACGGCTACAAACCCGTCGTAGTCAGTTGCTCCGTCGTGGTCACCTGTACTACTTTGGTGTTTCTTTGGGAAGCTGAAGCTTTACCTCGGTCATGAGATAGGTTTGTTTAGCTGATCTTTCCTTTTAGAATGGAATTAGTGCTGTTAAATTTTTAAGTGATGTTATAGAAGTGATTATTAAAATGAATTAGCTGCTAGAAACTGAAAAAAAAACAGCTTATTCTGATTCATTTTCCTCACATAATCATTTCTATCATAGAGCTTATCATAGAGAATCACTGTAAATTATTTTTAGCCATAAAATCACTTTCCATAAAAAATTTAAATCAGGAGAAGCTCTACCAAACAGACCCATACAAGATAGCTTTAGACTTATCGCTATTTTAGCAGCTCCAACCAGTGATTCAAATAGCGACCTATGGACCCTGTTTGGCAGGTGAAAAGATCGGTTAATGTTATAAGAGGGGATGAATTAGGACATTTAAAATTATTCTTCTCTAAAAACTTCACATGATAAATATATATCAATTTCTATCTAAATATGCTCTAGATTTATTTAGTCTCTCTACTCTATCATTCAAAAGGAATTGTAACCCATCTAGAAAGGTAAATTGCAAGTATGTAAATGCGAAAATGTAAATAAAATAGATAGAGCAAACTCAGCACAAAGGATTTTTATCCCATGGTATCGATAGTATAAATACCACCCCTAGTCTATGTTGAAACTTCACCAAGGATATACTCCCGGTCGCCAAGACTCTTCCGGTAATGACTCATGAGCCCCTAAGCCACAAAGACAAGGCTCACACTAAGCCTCTCTTTCGAAAACTTACCGCTGTCTTTACTTCGAAGCCTGAGCCACCAATGCAAGGGTCTCCATGTCCCTGTACAATAGTCTTGTCGCCACTCTACACAAGTCAGAGGGTCAACAAGCATGAGCCACCAAGACTCACGATGCCGACGAGTCACCAAGATTCCAAGGTGTCGATGTACCACTTGGTACAATGTAGGATAACTCATTGATCCACTCTCTAGGCACCAACACCTAGTAGCAACTCTCTCTAGGCCTATTATCACTAATTACTCTCTAATCTTGTGCTTATTACCTTGGATGATCACTTTAAGTACTTTGGTGACTTGGATGTCTTCTGTAGGACTGAGAAAGGTGATTAGAGGAGGTGAATATGTGCATCACTAATTTCTTTCGAAACGGATGACCTTCTCCTATTTTGGTCACCCAACACACCTTAAAACTAAACGGAAGTAAAAATCAAAGAGAAACTAGCTGCTACGAAAAACTCCAAGCATGACTCTCAGGGGTGTAAATGAACTCTATGTTCTATTGTCACATATCTCACAATGCATTGCCATAGAAAGATAGCAACTTGAAGAAAGAAACCTTTGCTATAAAGAAAAGATCACCAGAAGAAAAAATTTCTCTAAGTTGATAATTTAGAGGTAAGGAAATTTAAGACCAATTTTGAATGTGAATTTTATGCCTCTAGAAATAAGAACAACTTCCAAGGTGGAAAAATCTTAGCTCATCAACTAAAATAAAAATCACAACAAAAAAGGAAAAACTAGTAATAAAGCAAGGGAGCGAATAGAAAGAAATTAGAAGTAGATGGACACAAGCATCGGAGGAAACATGCACTTCATTGCTTGCAAAGGTCAGCCCACTTTTTGGCAAATTACAAGGTATTTTCTTTACAAAAAGCTCTCACCTATTCCAAAGTCTAAGCTCCCCTCTATCTTTTCCTCTAAAACTCTAACAGACAAACTCAAGTGGCTGGCTCAAGTATCTCACACAACCCTACCCCTCTGTTTATAAGCATAGGGAGGTTGCTTAGCTCTTAAGTTTTCTTGTTCTCAAAATATCCCTCTCTTCCTATGGCCTTCTACCTACCATCAAGGTATTTTGGTCTATTTTTTGCTTTGTCCATCGAACGGTCGTGACGCCTTCAAGACTTAGCTTCGTCTCGACGCAAGCTTCACGATGGTGCCACATGCCCTCCATCCTTCCAAGGTTTTGAGGTCAAACCGTAAAACCGCTTCACACGCTTCTCAAAGCGTGACTTGCTACCACTTACTTTTACCTCAAGCAAGCATCCCGATATCGATGTGTGTACTTTGTCTTGTGATATTGACCGCCGATAAGTCTCTCCTGCTCCCGATCCCTCGGGCCATCTTGTCACTTGTACCGACATCCCCTTTGCTTGACTTTATCAACACACTGTCTCCTTCCTTCCATGTATTGCTTGATATCCATGTGCACAGTTAGGACCACCCTTGACTCCGCTTGACCTTCTCGAACGTTCGACACCAAGCACCCCGTTTGGCCCCGATCATCCCACTGTCAGCCACCAAGTTGCATCCATCACCTGCACAATACGAGACAAGCACAAACATATCTCCAAATCATCTCTAATTAGTTCCAAATCGAAATCCTCAGCTTAAGACACATCCTAGAAAAACCATGAACACCGGATGATCTGGTGTTCACAGCTTCTGAGCGCTGGACCATCCGGCGTGTACTTCTTCTCCGGACTAGCTATCTTGCAACCTCTCTACAAGAAATGCTCCGGCGAAGCATCCGACGTTCATCCCTTTGAACGCTGGACCATCCGACAAGCACAAGTCCACCAGAGCCAGTTTGCAATCTCTTTGCGAGAAAAGCTCCGATGTTTAGTTTACTCTATCGCCGGACCATACAATGTACACTTCAATCTTTATCTCTAGGATGAAATACTCTGATGTGTACATTTTCTCATCGCCGGATCATCCGGCATATACATTCTTGCCAGAACCCATTTTGCAATCTCTCTGTAAGAAATATTCCGGTGTTCTCTTCACTTCATCGCCGGATCATCTGGCGTGTACTTCAATCTTGCTTCTGAGCTGAAATGCTCCGATGTGAAGTGTTCCTGTGCACCGGATCATCCGACATGTACAAATTGCCCAGTGCCAGACCATCCAACGTATGCAATTTTCCTGTACTCAAAGACAAACATGCCAACTTCATTTCCCTCTGCAACTTTGGTTATCCATGATCATAATTGCAACACATATACATGCATGTGCAATACACAAATCAACAAACCAAAATAACAATATTATCAATCACTCATCACTTATAAACCAAGGCACATTTCAACTTGGTTTCTCATCTTCTCAAGTGTATGTGAGCTTCTTTGAACTCAAACACCTTCAAATGACCGAGTGGAGGGGTATTTATAGTCTCAACCCCGCGGACTAACCATTGCCCCAATGACTCAACTTTTTCGTATACATTAGATGATCCGGTGTAAATAGTGGACCATCCGGCACGTACATCCTCCACAAACTAGCCGTTGGAACCCCACTCAAAACC
Organism: Phragmites australis; assembly: GCF_958298935.1. Lineage (NCBI taxonomy): Eukaryota > Viridiplantae > Streptophyta > Magnoliopsida > Poales > Poaceae > Phragmites > Phragmites australis. Next base: position 6,989,877 of record NC_084929.1, read on the forward strand.
ATTCTGAACACCGGATATTCCGGTGTGATCACCAGCTTCATCGCTAGACCATCCAGTGTGTATACTCGAGCTAAACCACACCACTTCTCTCTGTGCAAAATTCTTCGGCATAGCCAATCTTCATCTCTGAACCATCTGGCGTGTTCAATCATGCCAAACAAGCCGTTGACATCTTCTCTGGAACAAATACTCCAGCGCAACCATCCAGTGTGTACCACTCTAAACACTGGACCATCTGGTGTGTAGCTTCTTCAACTCCTTCCTCTGTAATATCTCCAGCGTGCACCATCTTCATATCGCCGAACCATCCGGTGTGTTCAAAACACATGGGGAAAAAGCTTCGGCGAGTACAAACTCATCTATGCCGAACCATCTAACATTAACAATTTTTCTGAGACTTCTCTAATTCAATCAATCTTTGTCCCAAGTGTGGTGGCTTCTTTATGTCATGCATCCATGAGACCTACTAAGACATATATTTGACAAACATGTTAGTCCCATTGACTATGTTATTATTAATCACCAAAATTACATATATGCCATAAAATGGTCACTACAATCTCCCAAAGGTATGTTTGCTACAATCTCCCTTTTTTTGTAATTGATGACAACACAACCAAAGCAAATGGCAAATATGCTACCAAATGTAAGGTGCACAAAGCCTTGCCACTTTGCTTGGATGCATCGTAAGAACGACCAATTGTGAGGGAAAAATCCCATCTCTATCATACCTTGTTCTTACCTTTACTCTATCTCTTGTCTCCCTTTTTGTTGTGGCTGCCATAGATATAATTCTCTCATTTTCTCCGTCGCCACTATCTCCCTTGATCGACCTATACAAGAGTTTCTTCTTTGGATACCAATTGAAATGAAAAGAACATAGATCACGCCCCATATGTGTGCATACATATGATGAGAGTAAAATATATACACAATTAGATAATATGTGAAGATAGAAAGTTTAAACCATATTATGTATGGATGTACCTTAAATGATCAAATAAATTGACAATAATATCAATAGATAAATAAGCATTGCATACCTTTGGGGATGTGTAAATTACTCCATGAGACTACATAGGATATCACTTGAAACATATTTTATTCTCAAAATCAAAACCTATAGGATATGCTTCCCCTAAATGTGTGCATACAAGTGTCGAATACTTGTGAGAGACATGCACTTATCATTGATAATGAAGAATTTATCCTATATATTGGACTCATGGCATATGAAGAATATTAATTGAAGAATATACCATGTAAAGAACCTACAACTAATAAATCATGTAGGTTGCTCATGGGTTAGAGAGAAACACAAGCAACCTACCATATAATGAACCTACACTAGGCATTGCAATAAATTGAAATAAACATATGCAATCCTAGACAAGACAAAGGTACTAGATGCAAAACAAAATTCATGAACATAAATTCTAGCTACCATTACCTCTTTTACCTTTGGATGGGAGTATTTGATTATCATAATCTTCATCAATGTACCCAATCTTGTACACTTGACTTCTTTGCTTAAACCTTCACTTTCTCTTGTGTGCCAAGTCTCCAAATCCCCAATGACTCATGAATTTTAAGTCTTTTTTGAACCCAAACCAATTGGGGTCTCTTCATATTGGTGATGACTTCCTTGGGCACCCAAATAGGTTGGTTTTACCTCCGGTCCTTTTTCCCAACCATGTTTGTAACCACTTTGTCATTGTTCTTCTTCTTGAGCTTGTAGTGCTTGCTCTTGGTCTTGATCTTATAGTTGGGTTTGGTGTAGAGATTGGAGGTCTTATTTGAGAGATTTATCATCTTGTTCTTCTCACTGGTCTCCTTCTTGATTTGTTTGCATTGGAATGACTTATAGCCTTTTTGATGGCACTTAAAGCATGTCACAGTGGACCCCTGCGCAAGCTTGTTCACCATGGTAGTATGGTTATCTTGAGGAGGTTGGACATGAATCTTGCATTTTAATCTTGCCAAGGATTTCTTGAGCTTCTCCACTTATTGCTTGAGCTTATCATTCTCTTGTGTAATGAGTTCATTAGATGATTCTATAATAACATTCTCAATACAAGTCTCATTGCAAATAGGTGAGCTAGATAAATCAGTTAAATCATCACAAGAAGTGGAAGTATCTACCTTAGAATTGAAATTAAAGAGAGAGGTAGAATGCTTCAAAGGGACCTTAGGATGAGATTCAATGCTATCAAATTTTTCCTAAAACTCTTCATGCTCATTGTTTAGCAATTTGAATTTGCTAAATAATTGTTTATAATTAGACATAAAGTTAGCATGAATTGCATTAATAGTATCAGATTTCTTTAGTTCTTTAAATTGTTTCTTTAAGACCCTTTGTTGCTTATTGATCAAATAAAAAAGTTCTTTGGAGGGAGAATCCTCATCGGATTTATCATCACTTACATCGCTTTTAATACTCTTGGCCATAAGAAAATTGTATGATGATGACTTGCGTGGTGGTTTACGTGATGACGACTTTGAGGAAGAGTTTCTCTTGGAGGAGTGGGTGATGAAGCTCTCATAAATTGAGCTTGAATCTTCATCTTCACTCACCTATCTTCCTATACTTGCAAATACTTTGCCTCTTCACCTTGTCTTTCTCTTCTTGATCTTGGTCTTCTTCTCCTTCTTAATATGTTCAACTGTATTGACTAAGTTTTTCATGGGGATTGGATGATCAATCTTAGCCTTGATCCTCTTAAGATTCTTCTCCACTTGTGAGATGAGCTTGGTGATTTTGGGATCCATCTCTTCGTTACTTGAGGTGCTTTCCTCATCTTCTTCATCGCTCTCTTCATCTTCATCACCATCATCTTCACTTGAGATTGACTCTTGCTCTTGCCTCCTCATCTTCGCCTTTATGTGTGGGCAATGACCTTGTTTGCTTGTGAGGGCAAGGCTCTTGGAGTCGGATGAGGAAGGAGCTTCAACCCCTATGTTTATGGTCATCTCATGGGCGGTGATCTTTCCGAGCACTTGATTTGGAGTCATCTTCTTGATGTCATTGTTGTCGTAGATGATGGAGACTATCAACTAGTACTTTGGAAGAAGAGCTTGGAGTATTCTTCTCACCACTTAATCGTCTCCAATTAACGTCAAACCTAGCCTATTGATCTCATTGATAAGAATATTCAAATGTGAGTACATGTCATTAGCATTTTTATGGGCAAGTTGTTTAATGCTATTGAGCTTAGAGACTACACATGATATCTCTCATTACGCACATCATTTCTGTCTTCATGTATTTTTATGAGGTTAGTCCAAATATCATGTGCATTGGTGGAAAAATATACACGATTGAATGCATCCGTGCATAGAGATGATAAAATGATACTCTTCGCCATAGCATCACATTGCCTATCCTTGTTTGTGAGGCGTTGTCTCATCCCCTCCACAGTGATTCTCCAAACATCTAAACCTTTGGCTTGTAGAAAACAAGTCATTAGAATTTTTCAATAGGGGAAGATTGTGCCGTCAAAGTATGAAGCACTACTGGTATTCATCCCATCCTCGGACATCACAACTCACTAGGTAGTGAAGCCTAACCAATCAAAATAAGACTACAACTCAAATGCCACTTGAATTGGCAAAACCATGTGAAAGGTGTGAGGCTCTAATAACAATTGTAGAGCCGGTGTGAGCCCTAGCTCTGATACCAATTGAAAGGATCGGTGATGTACTAAGAGGGGGATTGAATTAGGACACTTAAAACTATTTGGCTCACAAGATAAATATATATTAATTTCTATCTAAATGTGATCTAGGTTTTTCTAGTGTGTCTACTCTATAGTTCAAAAGGTAAATTACAAGTATGTAAATGCGGAAACGTAAATAAAGTAAAGAGAGCAAACTCAGCATAAGAGATTTTTATCCCATGATATCGATGGCATAAATACCACTCCTAATCCATATTGGAGCTATACTAAGGATATGCTTTCAGTCGCCAAGACTCTTTCGATCACGGCTCTTGAGCCACCAAGCCACAAATGCAAGACTCACACCAAGCCTCTCTTTCGGTCACTTACTGCCATCTTCACTTCGGAGCTTGAGCCACCAATACAAGGGTCTTTGCGTCCCAGTGCAATAGTCTTTCCGCCGCTCCACACCAAGTCGGAGGGTCAATAAGCATGAGCCACCAAGACTCACGATGCCGGCGAGTCACCAAGATTCCAAGGTACCAACGTACCACTTGGTACAATATAGGATCACTCCTTAATCCACTCTCTAGGCAGCAACACCTAGTAAGAACTATCTTTAGGCCTATTAGCACTAATCACTCTCTAATATTATGATTAATGGACTTGGATGATCACTTTAAGCACTTTGGTGGCTTGGATATCTTGTCAAGTTATGTGAGCTTTTCTAAACTCCAGCACATTCAAATAACTGAGTGGAGGGGTATTTATAGCCTCAACCCCGCGGACTAGCCATTACCCTAACGGCTTAACTTTCCTGTATATGCTGGATGATTCGGTGTAAACAAATTGTACTCACCGGACCATTCGGCATGTACATCCTCCACAAACTAGCCGTTGGAACCCCACTCAAAACCATTATGAACATCGGATATTCTGGTGTGATCACCAGCTTCATCACCGAACTATCCAACGTGTATACTCGAGCCAAACCATGCCACTTCTCTCTATGCAAAATACACCGGCGTAGCCAATCTTCATCATCGAACCATCTAGTGTGTTCAACCATGCCAAACAAGCTGTTGACACCTTCTCTGGAACAAATACTCTGGCGCAACCATCCGGTTTGTACCACTCTGAACACCGGACCATCCGGCGTGTAGCCTCTTCAACTCTTTCCTCTGTAAATGCTCCAACGTGCACCATCTTCGTATCGCTGGACCATCTAGCGTGTTCAAAACACCTCGAGAAAAAGCTCCGACGAGTACAAACTCATTTGCGTTAGACCATCTGACGTTAACAATTTTTCTAAGACTTCTTTAATTCAATCAATATTTGTCCTGGCTACGGTGGCTTCTTTATGTCTTGTATCCATGAGACCTATAAGGACATATACTTGACAGACATGTTAGTCCCATTGACTATGTTTTCATTAATCACCAAAATCACATACATGACCTAAAATGGTCGCTATAATCTCCCCAAGGGCGTTTTTGCTATAGGAGGGCTCCGGTTTCCAGTTTTATCTCAGATTTGGTGTTTATAGAATAATATAAAATGGTTTAAGTATCTATTTTTAGTCTAGAATATAAATAAGATGACTCACCGAAACCCCTCTAATGTACCCTTAGCTTTAGCTCCACGAATTTCTAGGGCCATGGATACTCTGCTCCAAGAATTATTGGAGCTAAAGCGCTACCAAACAAACCTATGGTACAACTACAGTGGTTTCGCAGCTTCCAAATGTTAAGACTCCACTAACATAGGTACAACTGCTGTAGCGCCTAACAGGTAGCAGAGATAGAGGTGAAATATGTCGCAACAGGATAAGACTAGCTATTGCTTCAAGACATTGTCTTCATTAGGGCTGGTGCTATAGAAGTATGCTAAATCTTTCACACATCAAAATGAAGAAGACATTATGCATGATGTTCCTTTAAAATCTCCATATGTATCAGGTGCGATATTTGCATGGATGTCACTACAATAGAATTGGTCATCCACGTTGGGTCAGCAGTACCGACTAGGCTAGAACCGGCACTGATGAAGTATCACTGTCAGTTCGTAACATCCCACGCTCGATCAATGATGGAGCCGGGTTGAACCGATATTGATACTCCATATCAATGCTGGCTACCATTTCGAGTCAACCGTAATAATTGGATATCAGAACCAGTTTCCATTCTGAGTCGACAGTGATATAAGTACAGGCAATGACGGCCCACACTTAGCCATTCTGAGTCACCGCTACTTCGCCTTCCTCCGCCCGTCTGCCTTCTCGACGCGTCGCCTCCCTGACTCCCTCCACCCGCCTGCTCATGCCACCGCTACTCCATCGTCTTCTTCCTCCGTGCCACGCCTCCCCACCCGCCCTGCTAGTTCTATAAAATGTGGGCCCATTGTTGTTCTTCTTCCTCCCTCCCGTCTCCCATATTAATTTCTCCCCGAATTTCGTCCCTCGCATCCTCAAATTCGCTGCCCCCTCCCATCATCGACAGCCTCACCACTGGCGATGGGACACAACAAGCCTTCTCTCCATCGACCCCACCAACCTCCCCTACTGGTCCTGGACTGGCGTGGGGTCGAGATCCAGCCCAGACTTGGCCTGATTTCTCCTCCTCCTTTCGTTGGTGAGTAACCACAACTTGTTTGGATGGACCCCTTTGTTTTGATTGCGAGTTCGGTTAGTTCTAGGGCATCTTCATTTTCTGTTAGTTTCAGATTTGTTTGTTGCGTGGTGCCCCCACACATCCAGGTTTGTTTCAATTAGGTTCTTCTTCAGCGCGCAAGATACATCTCAGTAACCCCTCATGTCTAAGATTCTCACTTGACATCGTAGGACTTGGTAACCCAGGTGCCGGTGTAGTTTACTTATTTTCCAAAAAGAAGTTTACGCCCTTGAGTTTGCCCCTGGGTTTAGTTGCGCTGATCCTACGGGAGGCGTTTCTTTTACGTATAAGAAAATTTTGCAAATTTTGTCATAAGGGTGATACATGTTAGAAAATTTTGCAATTTCTGTCGTAAGGTTTCCTTGTAGATATTTTGTAATATGCTAATCTAATTTATTATCTCAGTGCAAACTTGAATAAACCTATTGTTGGGACCAAAATCCCAGACTTCGGTTATGGGGATATCGAAGGGTCCTCGGAGTGACACGTGTTCGAGGTGAACAGTTTTCTTATGTCTCTTCCGGGTACAGTGTGGCCCTATTTATAACCAGTACTCGGCCACCACAGGCGCGGTTTACAAATCCTGCCCCTTTACCTGCTACATTCTCGGAATATCCGAGGGCATTATGGTACACGTGAGCATAATTACATAATTACAACCTTGCCCCGAACGGCCAAAAATGGGCCCACTGTTCCGCAATGATCTCTACCTCCAAAGATATACCGAAGCCTTCTCCACTCGGATGCCCGTCAGATGGCCTTCGGCCCTCGAGCGAAGGCCGGCTTGTATTTTCGCCCGCCGTGATCACTCAGGACCAAAGGCACGGACTTTGCCCTTCGGTCGAAGGTTGCCCTCGTCTTCACCGGCACAAGAGATCGAGGATGCAGGTGCGCCCACACCCTTCGACCGATGGCGCTTCGTGATCTTTGCCACCTGCGGATGAAGACTCCCTGAAACAAAGCTGCAGTGGCAAATATGCGATCTTTTCAGTAGACTTTGAGGTACCCTCCGAAGAGGGAGGGGGGAGATCATCCCCAACAGTAACCCCCTACTAGTAAGGTTTATCTTCGATAGGCCGAACCTGTAGTCTGCAAGATGTCTCAACGCCGTCCCCTTCGGCCTGTCGAAGTTTTTTTTTGAGGTTGTCAAACGGTTCCTTGGTAACTGCATCGTTGATATGCATTTAATGTTCTTGATGTACACCGAAACGTAGTTTTTCCTGCCGGTTCAAGTTTCGATGCGCGCAGTTCTAACCACTATCGCCCTACGCTATAAATATCACACTGCGATCAATTGTTTTTACTGCGCCTTTGCTGAAGCTGTCACTCTCATATGAAGCCTCTTACGGTTTTCCAAGCCTTTCTCGGACGAGGCCCCGCTTTTGAGCTCTTCGCGTAATTTGTTGTTTAAGTCATCCTCTTTGAGATGAATGGCACCAAAGGTCCGGTCTTCTCGCTTGAAGATGTACTGGATTGGGCAATCCAAGGTGGATGATGAAGTGCTAGCTAGCCTTGTGAAGGAAGGGTTGATTAGTGATGTTTTGAAGGTTCGGCTCCCCGGTCGGCAGGAGACACCAGAGCCTACTGATGATGAAGCGGTTGTATTTGTCCATTACTTCCAAGCGGGTCTTCGCCTACCATGCGATGACATGGTTATTAAAGTACTGAAGTTATTCAAAGTATATCTCCACCAGCTAACGCCCAACACGATAGTAAGGATGGGGCTCTTTGCCTGGGCCGCTCGGTCAGAAGGAGCGAAGGCATCCGCGAGGGCCTTCGCTTCTGCACATCAGCTTCATCATCAACCCAAACCGGTTTTCGCCCGTGGAGTCCAGAGCGAGGCTCATTACGGCTGTTTGAACTTTGCATACCGCGCTGGGCTAACTACCCTCGTCGTCATGTACAAGAATAAATGGCCCATCGACTGGACTCAATGGTGGTTCTACCACAAGGTCGAGGCCGAAGAATTTCTCATGCCAAAATGCGAAGAGGTTAAGGGAAACCGCGCGCCAGACGTGCGATTGAAAGCGTCCCAACAGACAGCTCTCGAGGCATTCTCTAGGTGCGCGAAATATCTATCTACCTGCGACCTGGTGGAGGAGTTTATAGCTGCTGGGGTTTGGGCCCTCAGCCGGGATTGGATTATCCCAGAATTTGGGGAAAAAGGGCCTGAGGGGCTTTGCTGACCCCACCCTCCTGTGCACGGCTTCACGGGTACACGCTTGCCTGTAAAACATTCATATATAATTTATATCTTTGGTCTTATTTGCTTACTGGTATTGATATTTTCCGGATTTGTCGGTGTCCGAAGTGGAGGCCAGAGCTGTGATGCTTGTTGGCAAGTTTACACCGGGCGAAACACAGTTGTGTGCCGAGCAAGGCCTCGTTCGAAGACTCAATCGAGTCTTGGAATACTGAGGCCTTTCTTATCTTGAAAGACCGAAGGCCTCCACCGTGCTGTAGGGTGCTAGGGATGGGTCTCCGGTAGCAGATGTAGGCGAAGAGGTTGCCACTGGTCCTTCAATGAAAAGGAAACAGTCTGAGCGATCACCGTAGGGTGGTCGGACGAAGAAGGCCCTTGCCCTCCGGAAAAGGCCACGCTAAGCTAACCCAATGTTGCCCATGTGGAAATGTCTCTGGAGGGTTCCGCCACGTCGCGTGATGTGCCCAGGCGGGAAACTCCCAAAGGCACCCAGGAGGCCTGGCCTTCGAAGTCATTGTTCTATTCGCGCGTGGACCTTCCAACGCTAATCCTAAGTGATGACAAGGAGATGACAGAGACAGGAACAATCCCTGAGGCTACCACTCAGGAAACTGAAGTTGAAGGAACTGATAATGTTGAAGTGGTAGCATATTCTTCGCCGTCTTCGCCCTCGAGTTCCTCTTCTGGGACCGAAGCGTCGACCCCGAGCGCGCCTCCCCGCGCCCAAAAAGGGTTTATGGGCCTTGGTGGGCTACTTGACGCGAAGGTCATAACGCCCGAGGTGTTCAAGGCTTCCTCCTTCGAACCAAACGCTGGGGAGGTTGATGACGCGAAGAAGATTTTTAGCACCTTCGTCCTCCCCGAGCTTGAAATTCCGCTCAGCCAGAAACCCGCCAACGAACTCTTCGACACTTCCGACGTGGCGATTGTGAAGGTGTACCAGTATTTTCTGATATTATTGTTGTACTTAGTATTTTGCTCACATATGTGTGACATCCCAGGCTCTGCTTTTATCCCAGGCTCAGCGCAAGCAAGCAGAGAAATCCGAAGCCCATGCCCAGAGCGCACACACGCAAATTGATATGCTGCAAAAGCGCATGGAGAAAGCCGAAGGCCAGAAGCGCGAGTTATCGCGTCGAGCGAGGGATGCTCAATCGCGCTTGGAACAACTTGAAAAGGAACTCAGCACCCTTCGCTCGGAGAAGCAAGTAGCTGAAGACGAAGTGAAATGCTTGCGGCTAAACCTGCAATCTTCCGAGGCACAAGTATGTGACCTGCAGGCGCTTTGTGCCTCGGAGAGAGATAAGGCGCAGCAGCTGCAAGTCGAATTGAACGAGGCGAAGGCTTTCTTCGAAGATGCTCTGAACGTGATTGGGGAGCTCGAGCCGAAGGCAATCCGCATGCGAAGCTATCAGCAATACCTTCGAAGGTATTGGTGCCTCAGCGACTCCCCCAACAATTGATCTTGTCGAGCTGGGAGGACTTATAGGTTGGATTAGTGAAACCAGCGGAAGCCTTCTCCCTGCTGCTCAGCTTTACGGTTACTTCTGCACGATGGTCACTGCCCAGAGTCTTGTGCAATCGATTGAAATGATGGGCTGCGACCATCATACTGCTCTTCAAAAACCTACCTTCCAGTATTCGACTGACTTGTCAACTTCGGCCGTTACAAGGGCGTCGAAGAGCACCGCCCGATCGTTTACCACCAACTACTGGTGCAAATAGGGTCGCGAGCTCACCCTTCGAGAAGCGGAGATGAACCGGCAGCGGGTGCATTGCTTTATATTACATGTTGTCTTTTTTGGTTGTAACACATAATTATTATTATTTTGTAATGAAATATCTCTTTTGCTGGCCAAGGCGAGGGATGATCCCTCGTCTAAAGCAACAATTGCAATGGCTGAAGATACTGGAAAGGTGGGATGATTTAGCGCAAAGCGTCCTTCTCTTTTTAGTTTTCCTTTTGTGATCGGGCAATGTAATGCACATTGGTGATGTAATATATTTTACATTTGTTATGAAGTGTTTTTAACTTGTTGCGCTCCCTGCGCAGGTCCTCCCTTCGGACACTGCGCAGGTAGCCGAAGAGGTTGTCCCCCTTACCATGATGAGAGACAATTTTTATGTGTCTTGGTCTTGCTGGGAGTCTTTTCACCGCCATCATGCCAATGTCGAGTTCGAGCGGTATTGGCATGTGAAGTGTAAAGCGTATGATGCTATGAATACTAGGACCAAGGCGTTTTGGAAATCTCTTAGCCCTTCGACGCTAGTTAATCACCGAGTTGAGCGTGACTTGCACCGTACCGCGAGGGGAGACGTCGAAGGTCCGACTATGCTCCTTGAGCCGAAGGTTGAGCCTCAAGACGACGATGAGCCCCACCCCCTACATCGGCCGCAGCTTTGCTATCGCCGCGGCCCTTCTTCGCAACTAGTAGAACAAGACGGCGGTGAAGATGGTCTTCGAGCACCTTCGTCATATTCGACTCATGTTGGGGCCCCACTGGCCCCAACCATGCGTTTTCATGGAAGTGAAGGCATTGCTTTTCAGTTTGCTTTTAGTCGGTGGTATAAGGATTTTGTTGATCCTGATGTTGACCGCTTTGTGAAATAAATGTTGCATTTACATTATCACTTGTTTCCTTTTGGGGCACTTCAGCAGCACCACGCTCGAAGTGACATTGGCAATTTACGATGTTTCCAAATGTTAGGAACGCCTTATCGCTTACTCGCGCGGTGTTATCTTTGGCGAATGGCATTCTCGGTTATTCATATGGGGCATCACGTCGGCCACGATGTACCGAATAACACCGTCCCCCCAATTTTTCGCCGCAGCTACCTACAATTGCACAAGAATAGTTTCTCAAACGCCCCCCCCCCCCTGATTTTTGGTCGTAGGTTACTTCGGCTGATAGAAATTTATGTTGTTGATCGGACGCTTTTGAGTTAGTTATTTTTCCTTTGGTGCGGGGGTAGGCACTCTTAGCCCCCAACTTTTGCTCGAAGTGCGTCACCTTTTTCTTAGGTCGAAAGACACTTCGGCTTCTCTTCCGAAGATTTGTTTTTCCTTCGGTGCGGGGGCAGGCACTCTTAGCCCCCAACTTTTGCTCGAAGTGCGTCGCCTTTTCTTAGGTCAGACGACACTTCGGCTTCTCTTCCGAAGATTCGTTTTTCCTTCAGTACGAGGGCAGGCACTCTTAGCCCCCAACTTTTGCTCGAAGTGCGTCGCCTTTTCTTAGGTCGGAAGACACTTCGGTTTCTCTTCCGAAGGTTTATTTTTCCTTCGGTGCGGGGGCAGGCACTCTTAGCCCCCGACTTTTGCTCGAAGTGCGTCACCTTTTCTTAGGTCAGACGACACTTCGGCTTCTCTTCTGAAGGTTTGTTTTTCCTAAGGTCGAAATTGTACGTCTTTTTTCGTTGACACTTCGCACCTCATTTCGCGCCGTCCATGTGCGGCCCTCAAGTCGTCGATTGGTGCGCCGTCCCACCCTTAGGTTGGCGCACTTCGACGATGAGTTACTAGTACTTGAAACAAGCAGTATTTTCTGGGGGGTACTACTATATCAATATGTTTACATGGGTTCCTGCCTCGTTAAAAAACTCACCCCCTAATGAAGGGGTCCCTCTGTGAGGAAAAGAGTGCAGTTCCCTTACAATTTGATTACATGAAAAGAAGATTGCATAAAGAAAAATTACACAAGAGCCTTGGTCTTGGCCGCCGTCGCTGTCAGGCGTAGAACTTGCGGAGATTGTCTGCATTCCAAGTGTGTGGAAGCTCCTCACCTACCATATTAGCTAGATGATATGAGCCAGGTCTTATCGACCTTTTGACTAAGAAAGGACCATCCCATTTACTTTATAGTTTTCCTACTGATGTTGTAGTACCAAATCTTCCCAGCACCAAATCTCTGGGGACGAAGTTTTTTTTGGATATATTTCTATCTCTCCATTTTTTTTGTTTCCTGTTGATACCTACCCAGATTTTCGGTAGTTTGCAATCTCACTTCCTTGAGGGCATCCTTTGACGATGACTCTTCGCCTTGCTCTGGTTCGTTTCCAACCCTAAATGATTTGGTTTTGCATTCCTCTGGGGTCATTGCCTCTTCGCCGAAGAGGAGGTGAAATGGCATGAATCCGGTTGGTCTTGCAACGTTGTTCTTAATGACCATAATACTTTAGGCAATTCTTCGACCCATTTCCCTTTTGGCAGCCCCTACAGACGCTTCGCGACACCAGCGAAGATGATGTTGTTCGCTCTCTCGACTGCCCCATTAGACTGTGGGTGGTATACTGATGCGAAAATTACTTTAATCCCCAGAATTTTGAAAAAAATCCCTGAAACCGGCACTATCAAATTGAGTGCCATTGTCTACTGTTACTTCGCTCGGGACTCCGAAGTGGCATACGATACTCTGCCACATGAATTTTTGTATATTTCTTGATATTATGCTTACGAGTGGCATGGCCTCCATCCATTTGGAGAAGTATTCGACCGCAACTACAGCATATCGCAAATTTCCTGGAGCGGGTGGTAGCTGGCCAACAATGTCGATTCCCCACCATCTTAGCTGCCAAACCAGTGGAATGAGCTATGTCTTCATCGAGGGTTTGTTTGACCCCTTCGCCCAGAGCTGACAACTTCGGACCATGTGATCCGCATCATTCACCGCCATCGGCCAATAAAAGCCCTGTCTATATACTTTTTCGACTAAAGCCCTTGTACCCATATGGGAACCACACAGCCCACTGTGAATTTCTTTTAGTAGGTTCCGTCCTTCTTTCTGAGATATGCATCGCAAAAATGGTGCACAGACTCCTGTTTTGTACAAATTGGTTCCCACAATTTTGTAGTTTCTAGCTCTTTGGGCCATACGCTTTGCTCCGACATGGTCCTCGATATTGCCTTGACCACTAAGATAAGCCAGTATTGGAGAGCGCCAATCTTCGCTTTCGATCATCGCGACAGGACATTATGGCTCAGCGGCTGGTTCACTCAGCTTCTGGTAGAAAAATCTGATGGCATAGGTAGGTTTTGCGAAGCAGCTTTTGCTAGCTCATCTGCTTCGAAGTTATCATTTCTTGATATTATCTTGACTGTGAATCCCAGGAAGTATTTTTCCATTCTTCGCACCGCTGCTCTGTACTTAACCAGCTCTGGGTCTTTTGCCTATAATATCTTGTCAATTTGGCTTGCTATAACCTTTGAGTCTATTTTAACCAGCACCCTTCGGGCGCCCAAAGCCTTTGCCTTGCGAAGTCCGAGGAGGACCGCTTCATACTTCGTTGTATTATTTGTAGAGCGGAACTCTAATCTGGCAGCATATCTCAGCTTTGCGCCTGAAGGTGAGGATAATATCGCCGCAACGCCTGCTCTTGTAGCTCCCCAAGCTCCGTCGCAATATGCGGTCCAAACCGGTTCTAGCGGTTCTTCATCCGGGGCTTCGGTTAGGGGAGTCCATTCCGCCACGAAGTCTGCCAACGCTTGCAATTTCAATGATGTTCTTGCCACAAAAACAATCATATATGGAGCGACCTCTGCGGCCCACTTTGCTATCCTTCCAACGGCTTCTTTGTTCTCAAACATGTCGCGAAGGGGCAAGGAAGTTGGTACTGTAATCTTGTGAGACGTGAACAAATGGTGAAGCTTGCGGGATGCCATCACTAGTGCATATGCTACTTTTTTCAGTTCTGTGTACGTCTTCTTTGGGCCTGCCAGAGCTTCTGATACATAATATGTTGGGAACTGGCGCAATTTGTTGTCTTCGGGTCTATCCTGCACAAGTACAGCGTTGACTGCTGAAGGGGATGCCGCTATGTATAATAACAAATCCGTGCCTGGACCAGGGCTGGACAGTGCTGTAAGCTTTGTTAGGTAGCTTTTCAATTCATCAAAGGCTACTTGTTGCTCCACATCCCATTTGAATGGGTTGGAGCTTTTTAATACTTTGAAGAACGGTAGACTTTGCTCTGCAGATTTTGCAATGAACATGTTTAATGCTGCCAATCTCCCTGCCAAGCGTTGAGCTTGCTTTCTGTTTTGTGGGGGTTTCATATCTATTATCGCCTGTATCTTTTGGGGTTCCACTTCGATGCCTCTCTTCAACACCAGGAACCCTTGTAGCCTCCCGGATTGTACTCCAAAGATGTATTTTTCTGGGTTCAACCTTAGCCCTGCTCTTCGCAAGCTTCCGAAGGTTTCACGTAGGTCTTCGAGATGTTGGCTCCTTCTGGTACTCTTAACCACTATGTCATCAATATAGGCTAAGACATTTCACCCTAGCGGTGAACTTAGTACTGTCTGCACCAACCTGATGAAGGTTGCGCCAGCATTTCGGAGGCTGAAGGGCATCCTCACAAAGCAGTATATGCCGAAGGAGGTTCTGAAACTTATCTTGTCCTCATCTTCCTTCGCCATCCATATCTGGTGGTACCCTGCGTATGCATCTATGAAGCTTAACATTTCGCAACCAGCCGCGGAGTCTACCAGCTGATCAATTATAGGCAATGGGAAGTCATCCTTGGGACAAGCCTTGTTCAAGTCTATGAAGTCGATGCACATTCTCCATTTTCCGTTGCTTTTCTTCACTAACACTGGGTTAGCTAGCCACTTTGAGTGCATGACTTCACGTATGACTCCGGCATAGAGCAGCTTTTTCACTTCAGCCTTCACTGCTTCTTCTCTTTCACTTGAAGCTTTCATAAGCTTTTGCTTCCTTGGCTTCGTGTTGGGATCCACATTTAAGCTGTGTTGGATGATTTCCTGACTTACTCCTTCCAGGTCCTTAGGGGACCAAGCGAAGACATCGTCATTACTGCGGAGGAACATTATAAGTTGTTGTTGGTCCTCCGTCGGGGCCTCCGCTCCTATGATGACTTTTTTATCTTGTTTTTCTTGATATAACTGTACTATTCTAGTTGCTCCTTCTGGTGCAGCCTTCGCTGCTTTGCTTATCTTCGACTGGTTGTAACTTTCCTCCCGATTTGTCGAAGGTTCTATCACCATGTGGACATTTAGTCTTCTTGGAATTATTCCCACTTCGATTCGTCTGGCCACTCGCTGGTCTCCCAATACCGTTATGACACCTTTAGGACCAGGCATCTTCATGCACAAGTACGCATGGTGCGGTATTGCTCCAAATGTATTCAGGACTCCCCTACCAAATATTGCATTGTATGGGTAATCAATGTCGACCACATCGAAGGTAATATCTTCCATGCGGATATTCGTCCCTTCGCCAAACGACACTGGGATCGTTATCTTTCCCAGAGCGTCGATTGTATTTCCGTCGAAGCCTAGCAATGGTGATCCAGCTTGCTTCAAGTCGCTTCGACTTAGTCCCATTTTGTCGAAAGCATCAGCGAAGATGATATCCGCTGAGCTTCCTCCATCTATTAAGATCCTGTGCATTTTATTTCCCGAGATGTTTGCTGTGATAACGAAGGCATCTGTGTGTGGGTAGTCTAAGATCCTCATGTCCTCTTGCGAGAATGTAATGGGAATGTTTGACCACCTTGAATGAATGTACGTTGGTCCCACTCCGACGTGGTTGACCCTTCACACATATTCTTTCCGTTGTCTCTTAGATTCTATCTGCTGGTTAGATCCCCCTGAGATGGCCAACACCATGTTGTATCCATGATTTACCGTGTTCACGGACTTGCTGCTCTCTGGTGGTGCTTCGATCGCAGGCCTTGGTGGTGGCGGAGGTAGCTCCCCTTGGAGATTCATTTGCCTCGTTTGATCCAACTGAGCCGAGGCTGCAGGTGTATACTATGGTGCAGGAATCTGTCGCCACTAGTTTGCAAACGCCATGTTCTGATTGTGGTTTTGCCACCCTTCATTTCTCCCAAAACTTGCTGCATGGTGTACAGTCCTTGTGTGGTCAAGAGACTGCTTCGCCAAGCTCTCTTTCATAGCCACAAGCTGTGGGCACTACTTGGTCCTGTGGACGGCTCCTTCACCATGCAGTTCGCAGTAAAACGTTGTTGGGTCCTGCGGAACCCGTCCTCCTCGGCCTCTGTGGCCTCTTCCCCTACCGGCTCGGCCTCCTCGATTGGCCGCACTGTGAGCTTCGCTTGCCCCTTGAGCGACTTCAAACAGGCTAGAGTTAATATGATTGACTTCTTTTTGCCTTACATAGTCAGAAACTTCGGGCTTTCTTGGATGGTGTAATCTGTCTCTAGGATTGCTACTGCCTGTCTCTCTGGCTGATGCATGTGGTTTTACTTTGGAGGCTGCCATTTCGTTTTTCCTTCAGAGATGATCGAGCTCAGATCTTGAGTATTCTTCCATCTTATTAAGCAGCTCTTGTACGCTTCCAGGTCTTTTTCTCGTGAGCTTTCCTGCTAATAGCACTCCTCTGATGCCCTGTATCGCTGCATCAATGATTGTATCTTCGCTCAGCCCCTTCGCTTGACAACGTATGTGCACGAAGCGGTGCATGTAGCTCTGCAGGGTTTCTGTTGGTTGCTCCTTCAGTGCGAAGAGGTCGGTAGCGGTAATTTTATCTGCTCGATTTCCTTAGAAATTGCTGCATAGTGCACTATGCAATTGCTCCTATGAGTATATGGATGGGGGGGGCAACGCGAAGTACCAGGATCTTGATATCCCTTTTATGGCCAATACAAAGGCTTTCGCCAGTGTTGTACCATCCCCTCCGGCAGACTCCACAGCCGCTTCGAAAAGTTTATAACTCATATTGCAAGAAAACAAGGATGTTGGTACACTAAACGCAAATGTATGGTACTGATATGTTGAAGGCATATATATGATACTTACACTCATCTATAAACTGGTACGGTGATGGGGACCAAAAGCAGTTAGTAGTGGCTATTGAATAAGTTTTCTTCGGTTTGAGTTGGGTTAAAAATACGGAAGGTATTTGCACCGTCACCATCTTTGAACAGAGTGTTTTCTACTGTAGCCTATGAATAGCGCATAGCAGATTTGGCAGATTAAACGCCTAACCCGCTTCTTAACCTCGATCAAAGGGCAGCGTTTTCCTAAACCGGCTGTATTGTCAAACGAATTAGGCTCCAATCCTGCCGTATGAAGGGAATAACATCCCACCAGCTGGCTCACGTCGCCATCCCCGCGACGCCCGCGCTGCTGTCCTCTTCCGGCCAAGCCTGCCGGAGAAGACACGGCAGGTCGATGAGCAAGGTCGACGCCGAACACGGACGAGGCTGCCCGTCCGACCGATTTGATGGGCGGCCGGGCGAGGAGGCGGCAGCTGGTCGCTGCATCGCATCGCTCGTGCCATCTTCACTTCGTCTCCACCTGGTAACTGAGGCGGCGGCAGCTTCGTGGCAGTGTCTTTTTTCCGCCGCAGCAAATACCTTTTCCCCCAAGAAATCAGTAGCTGTAGTAATATTTGTGATGTTAGTGGTAGTGGATGGTATTGACTTGTATTTCAATCCAGTGAAATTCCTGTGCTCCTTAATTACACAGTGTTTAAACAGCTGCTAATCAATGTTGGATCCGATATTGTCCTGTGCGAGAGGGCGTTTGAGCCGCCGTGGTAGAATAACGAGAAGTCAAAAATGTTAATCTTTGGTCCATAATGGTAACCGGTAAGAAGATGCCACCACTTCCTATCTGAATCTGTCATCTTGGAACCATGCAAACGAGACTTCAACTTAACAATAGCTAGAAGATTATGTTTAGATTTGTCACACGGAAACGATATAATTTTTCTGAGCGGATGAAATCTCGTCAACTGTTGCTTGTGTAGTTTTGCCACCCAAAACTAGAGTAATTAGAAAAAAAATATGATGGATTGGGAACCGCATTGTGTTACTGTGTTAGGGTGGTAGAGTCAGAGATGTGCGTGTGCTTGTGCTATGAGTGCATGGTGTGTATGAGTACTGGTGCGTGTCTTTTTAATCGAAGAAAAAAGATATCTTGTAACATTATGTAACCAAAACAAACGCGCTACCAAGCTGTACTACATCTTTATCCTGTTTTGAAGAAAGTTGATCGCAGTTGGATGAGCATGTAGATAAGCTTCGCTGCGGAAAAGAACAATGCACGCAGATACAATGCACGCATTAACTTGGTCCCGTGCTGTACAACGCACGTTTTCTTCAACTTAAGTACTGGATGGCCCAGCAACTTCGGATATGTATAGTACTATAGTTATAGATCTAGTTTTAACATGCGTATTAAAGATAGGGATAAATTTTTATACAGGTTTAGATATGTCTTCGTTAAAATAATAACCTTTTGTTATGTATTGTCTTGATTAATCTTAAAAAATTTACAACTAGGGATGTAAGATCTAATCTTATGACTCTCTATGAATTCTCGTGTTATAAAGTCTTTAAGCCTTAGTTGGAGGAATCTACTGTAGCATGATGTTGTCGTGGATCTTTACTGTGTGTTTATGGTTCATATCTAGCTAGGTTTGTTCTTTTCTTCCCCAAAGCTTTTCTAGGCTTTTGGTTTAGATTGGCTTCTTACTTCTTAACTCTGACTTGTTTGACAAGGCAGTAGTATCCTACTCGGTTATTCTTAGCGTAGCCTTCTTGGATTATACCTCTTCTAGATATCTAAAATATTATTTCACTACATGAAAAAAGGTCAGGTGACAGGTGATAACTGTCATAGGTGACGGGTGCTACACCCAGTACTCTGAACGTGTTACTGATGACTAGTCATAAGTGACGGGTAAGAACCTGTCATCAATAAGGTCATTGGTGACGGGTTACAACTTGACCTGTCACTAATGAAGGTTATAGTTATGACTCGTCATTTATGATTAATGAATATTATTTGTAGTTTTTGAACACAAAAAAAATCAAAAAATATATATTTTTTCACCCTAGCCATCCCAACGCAGTGCCATCACCACTCGCCATGTGTCATATGCTATTTTTCACACTGTTTTCGTACTCTGCGTTTCGTAGGAATCAAAATAGCGACCTCCGCTCACGTGCGTTGCCTCTTACCACCTCACCGTCGTGTGCATTCTGAAGGAAGTCAGATATTTTATCTTTTTAATATTTTTTACCATATGTCATAATCGTGACCCGTTACTTATGAAGGTAACATATGACTTATCATGACCCGTCACTTATAACTGTTTTTTACTGAATTATAATTTGATAGGTAACTCGGAGTGACTTTCGTTAAAACAGGCATAACTTTTGCATACGGACTCTGATTTTGATATTTTTTTTTGACTCTATGGATATCTATAGAAAAAGTTGCATCCATTTCTTCTCGACTTTGTTGGGTTCGACGATTTTTTCGAGGCCAAAAAATGGTTTAAAAAATTGAGTTCTCGTCCCCTGAAGTTTCTGCACTATTTTCAGAACACTCGTTTGTGTCCATAGCTGCTACCTCTTACATCAAACTTGAGCAAAAATATACAATATTTTCTATTCTAGTGCTGCTAAGGTGAGAAAATTAAGAGAAGATAAAATAAAAATAAAATTGTTTAGCATATATTCCCAAGGCTGTATTGTGTATGTGTATATATATACCCTCGATGATTAGAGGAAAATAACATAGAATAACCGGAGTATATGGATATACCACTATATGTGTATATACATATATGGGTATATGTTTGTACCACTATATATACACACACACACACACATATATATATATATGTATACATACATATAGCATAAATCGGGAGTACATGCACTTTTACACCACATGAAATAATAGCTCTATGTACATATCGATCATGTACATCAATAAAAACAACCATAAATATTGTATATATATACCTACATAAACCTATGTGTGTATATATATGTATGTATATATACATATATGTATGTATATGTGTATATGTTTAATTATAGCATCATATACTGAGCTAAGTATTTGTAAATTCATCATTAGTGATGTGTCATAACTTGACTCATCCCTAATAATTGCCTAGTATGACTCGAGTCGTCATAGGTGACAGATCATAACTTTGACCTATCATCTATAACTGGTTTAGGATGACCCGTCATTGATGAGTCATCATTAGTAATAGGTCAACCTGTCACTATTATCATTAGTGACAAATCATGTTATGACTCGTCACTTATTTCATGTCTCTTTTATCTGTTTTTCATATAGTGTTTCCTAATTCGGGAATAATTCTTGTTTAGAACATGATGAACCACCAACAATATTGACATATGCCTTATTTACTCCTATAACGATTATAAAATTTACCATATCAGGTTAAGGACACATGCATGGTGGATATCTGTTATAGATATATCATATTTATACTAATTATATAATTATAATTAATTACACATTCCTAGTGACAGATGAATTTTCTTTATTTCAAATATGGCAGCGCTGAGCACTCATACAATTTGAAGGGTTTTGTAATCTCCAAATATATAATACGGCAAAATTCCCTCTTGTTTGAAGAAAAAATTCCCTCTAGAAGAGTAACAGAGAAATAACGAGGAGGAAAAAATTGTTTTGCTCTCCATTTGTCCTCCACTAAGTAGCTAGATCCGAATTCCACCGCACGTGCCAATTAGTTGCAAAAGAGTTTAAGCAAGTTGGTATAACTGCATTGTTAACGATCTATATTACAAGTACGTCTCTATCAAGGAATGCCCAACTCGCAGATAACTGACCGGGCAAAGGATGAGAGGGAAGGGAGACGAAAGATAGGGAAATATCAAATGGTTTGTCCGTGACGAGGATATCTCGAATTGACCCCAGCTACATGTTTTAGATCACGACAAATCTAGTGGCGTAGATTTGTTCCATAAACCTACACATTCTTCGTGTGAACTGTTTGGAGAGGTATTGGGATACAACGACTTAAGGGTAGTCGAGAGCCAATGATCGATATTTTTTTTAAGGGAAATGAAGTTTAATGAAATAAGGTTTTGGCCTTTGCATCGAGAAGATGCACACGGCCAATGATAGGATGAACGACGTACATCACCTTAAAAATTATTCGAGGGAATCAAAGCAATAAAACCATGAAATCGCACTATGTGACGCTGTCAAGTGGGGCTGCACCAACGATAATTTCCAATTCCAGGGCGGACCGTGAAGCGGCCCAAGGCACATGCCTTCATTTAAATTCTTATTTTTAATGGATTTAGATTTTTTTAAAGTTGTAAATGTTCAGTCACTAGTATGCCTCGCTCAATTTTTAAACTGAGTCTGCCCAGCCCCTATTCCAATCAAAGTTGCCAAAAAAGTATTTGTATTTGTATCAAACTCCACTTATTCACCTCTAGTTTACACGACTATAACATATATTTGCATGCACCAGTTGTGCATTTATAAAATTGATTAGTGCCAAATGTAACCCGTGGCGGATCTAGAACAAATATTTTTTAGAGAAAAAAAAATATTTGTCTAGAACAAATATTTAAGAGGTTCGATCTCTTTTTCTCATCTTCTTTTTGTTTTTCTCTTATTCTTTATCATTCTTTTCTTCTTATTATATGTCCAAAAATTATAAGAACTTAAAGGCTCTCAAGTGTTCCGGATGTATGCCACCTAGCTTTCCGTGGATCCGCCGCTGGCTGCAACTAATTCTTGGGCCCATGCCACAATCGGACCATGTGCCAAAATCATCAAAGAAACCGCTGAATTGACATGTGACATATCTCTGAACGCAGAACATTAGTCCAAGGAATTGACATGTGACGCATCTCAGAACCTTCGGAACAGCTTTGGGAAGGATCCACGAAGCTTTGCAGATCGCAGGCTAGATATATAAATAGCAAAGCCCTGCACGGCAAAAATATTATTCAGACGCAAGGCGGCTAGTGGTGCAATTGTAGCTAGTGCATGCAATGGCGACTTCGCTAGGATTAAACCCTGAAGCTTTCTTCACTTCATACTCTTGCTCCTCGCCCTTCATGTCCGACTACGCACCGAGCTTCCCGGCGGCCTCCGTCGACACCACCTTCTCCACGGAGCTCGATGATCTTCACCACTTTCAGTACTCACCGGCACCGATCTTCTCCGTCTCCGGCAGCGGCGGTGCGGGGGACAACTGCAACAACGAGAAGATGTACGTATTTAAGTTGTTGTGCTTGATTACTGTCCTTTTCGTGCTACTTGGTGTTTGTTGTTGTTGCTTACCTGTCTCTTTGATGATTTTCGATCGATCAGGATGTGTGGGAGCGATGAGAAGAGACCGAGAGTGAATGGGAGGATTGGGTTCAGAACGAGATCGGAGGTGGAGATCTTGGACGACGGCTTCAAGTGGAGGAAGTACGGCAAGAAGGCGGTCAAGAACAGCCCAAATCCAAGGTACGCACACACAAGACTAATTGAGCTGGTGCATGAGGAGCCTGAAAATAAGATTGGTCAATATAATTCTGATGGGATATGATCGGATCATGCATGCGTCCAGGAACTACTACCGGTGCTCAGCGGAGGGGTGCGGCGTGAAGAAGCGCGTGGAGAGGGACCGCGACGACCCCCGCTACGTCATCACCACCTACGACGGCGTCCACAACCACGCCAGCCGGCCCAGCCCTGGCGACGCCCTTCAGTACGGCGGCGGCGGCGGCGGCGGCGGCTTCTACAGCTACAGCCCGCCGCACAGCGGCTCGCCGTCGGCTGCCTCCTACTCGGGCTCGTTCCTCTTCTGACATCTGAGCCATGGCCCAGTGATATACACGGTAGGATATATGAGAAGAATGTTCAGGGAGCTAGAGGCCGGGTAATTCCGACTTGCTTAGTTGTAGATTTTTAGAGTGCACTAGAATTAAACCACAAATCGAATTTTACCTTCTTCCGATGTATCATGATGATGATGACTGTATGTTTATTTACCTGCCATTTCTTTGTTTTGTTTTGCTGATATGATCTTGGCTTCGAGTTCTTGTATACGTGTATAATACGCAACTGCTGAAAGGATGCAATTCTCAACGATTAGCAGAAACAAAAGAAAGGAAAATGTTGAAATCAGTACTGCCGTAGTGCTTGCATGTTTGGTGCTTTTTTGATACCAAGAGAGATTAATATATTACGATAGTTGTGGATGTATGATTGAGTCTCATGGGTATTGTCGAGGGTTAATCTCTGACAATGATTCTATGTGTGATTTGTGTTTTGAGTGTGCCTGTAGAATATGTGTGTATGTTGCTCAAGAACACTATAGATATGCAGGTTCAGGGCTCCTTGTGGGATAATAGCTCTACAATATGTGTATTCTTTTTCAAGATTTTTTCAAAAGATATCTCATTTATATTTCAGAGGATAGGAGTCTTACATATGGGCTCAAAAAGACTCATACATGCCTAGATAATTAATATAGGCTATTATTATATGATACGTATGCGATGTGCCTATTATGGAAAAGTGTGATGCCCGTCTCATCCATCGGCTGCCTTCCCGCTTGTCACGTCCGGGTCGTCCAGACTGTCCTGTCCCACCGTTGGTTTCCCACGCGCACCTGCCATGCCCCCTGTTGCGTTTGTGAGCACGTCCTGTAACAATTAATGTTGCGAGACGGGACACGGTAACCCTGCGCCGGCCATGCCGCCTCCACCGGAGTGAACCGCTTGGGGAAGGAAAAACGGCATGAGTAGCAACATTAAATGAGTTGTGACTGGCCAAACAAGTACCTACCCCTCGATCAGCAAGCGCTGGTCATAGGAAATCCCCCGAAGATCAGGTCGTGGTCGTGCTAGCGCCGACTGGTCGCGCGGTGGGCCTGGGCCAGAGAAAGAAAGCTAATACTACCAAAAGTGGGGGACCTCTATATTGTTTACATCGATAGTAGCCGCTAAGCTCCATCGTAGATATGGTGATCTGAGCTATTCTTCATAAGGACGTAGTTGGACCTGGTCGTACCACTTGGGCCCCTGGTGAATATGAGTTTTGCCCAAGGAATGGTCAGTGACACGGTCCACCATCATGGTTATCTTAGGAAACCGCATCCTGAGGGGAGGTTAAATGTCCATAGAGAGAGATCGTGGGAGAGAGAAAAAAGGAGGCGTGCACGAGGGAGATAATCGTGGGAGAGAGAAACCTTTATGCCCGTTGGACTTCGAGGGAATTTTGGTTCCCCAAATGACCCTCGAAATTTGAAGCGACAGGACCGAGTTGATCCTATAAATCGAAGGACAGAAGCCCCCGGAAACCCCTTCGCACTCCAAGCTCTTGCGCCAAAGCCCATCGTCTCCAATCTCCTCCCGTCTCTCTTGCCAAAACCACTATCTACTCCCATGGCGCCACGTACCGAAAAGGTGTCTGACTTCCCCAAGTCCAAGTGCACCACCGTGAAGCTAAAGTAGATGTACGAGAATCTCCTGCTTCCGCACCACCTGTCTTCCAGATATCGCCCTGGGGGGAAGGTCCCTGCTCCCGCCAGGGAGAGATCGTGATCTTCGTCTCATTCTTCCTGGAGAGTCTCGCCCCCTCCTTCTCTGAGTTCTTCACCACCGTCATCTCATTCTACGGCATTTGCCACCTCCATCTCAACCCAAACTCCATCATCATATTGAGCATCTTCGCTCATATGTGTGAAACTTCATTGGGATCGAGGCATGCCTTGATCTCTTCCGGTTTTTCTACATGCCAGGTTGCATCCCGGGCCGGCCACTGGGAGCTGCGGCTTTCATCTTCGTGACGACGTCACGAGCTCCTATCTGGAGATGAATCTCAAATCGTCATGGTTGGGCTGGAGGGGAGACTGGTTTTACCTCATGACCGATGACTCCTTGGACAACCTCCAGGTGCTGGATGCGCCAGTGCGCCTTGTGGAGAGCTGGAGAAACTCTCCCACGCTGGCCACAGAACTGTTGTCCCTTGCTAGTCGGGTTAAGACGGTCACGGAAGGTGGCATGTCAGGGTCGGACGTCGTCCTTGACTTCATCAAGAGACGTCAGTGTCCCTACGGAGGAGAGCACACCCAACATACTTGTATACCGGGAGTGATGATGACACCCAGGAGAGCTCCGCAGGTAACATCACAGCTGTCCCCCTATCACTAAGTCTTGGTCGAGCGGTGTCTTATTCCTTTTAATCAGATCTTCCTGATGAGGTCATCAACTTGTGGGTCAGGTCGCTGATGGCGAGGGCCTCTAGGAAGGTTGGTCCTCCGTGTGTCCCCTTATGTGAGTTCCCCTCGTCAGAGAGGGCTCGGGTTAGACAGGTATGTTTAGCATCCTTCTAGAGTTTCCTACTCTAAGCATTTTCCTTGGTTAGGGTCTTATGGTTCGAGTTATTTTCAGCATCTTTCCGAGGTAGATGTCCTGCGACCGATAGTTGACGAGGTCGAGGAGGTCTTTCGGGAGATTAAACGTGGAGGCTGCCAGCCCCAACCCCCCCCCCCCCCCCGGTCTCCCGTTGTTGCCCTAGCCCGGATACCCACCGACCTGGTCGTGACACCAACCCATCTGGTCGGGGAGGCGGCCAGTCTACTCAGGGTAAAGTGGCGACGCGTGGGCAGTGGCCCTGCGATCAGTGCCGGCCAGCAGGAGGCTGATCCGCAGCACCCCGACTAGACTTGCCATGACCTGACACCCCACGACTAGAGCTGACCAGGCTAGGTAGGCTCTGACCAGGTCAGGTTCGACCAGAGGCCTCACGACCAAGCCCGCACTTACTAGATATGCTCCGACCAGACCGTCGTGGACCAAGCGTCTACGTAGTGTGGAAAGAGGCCAGCGGAGGACTTATCTACCACGGAGGCATGCAAACACACTGGGGGGACCTCGAGTACTGGCGGCCCCATAGCGGGGTTGTCTTCCCCGACCAGTTGATCCGACGGCTTCGTGAGGACCAGACTTGTGCTTAGCTCCCTGCCACTGTGACAAGTTTCTCTGGGTAGATAAAGATACCTTGAATTTCCTTTCCTTCCTGATTTTATAACTCTGTTGTTTGCCACAGGACCATGGTAGCTCTTACGGCTCCCGTCATGATCCCCCTAACGGTGCCCCCGCAGGATGTTCCAGTCCCTCTGCCAGCTCTGGCTTTGTCCTTTGGAGCATCGGCGACGGCTCCAGTCCCCGTGGCACCGGTCAAGGAGCCCGTACCAGCCCCTGACTTGCTCGCTCTGGTCAGTCGTAGCCTCGCTTCTGTTCGCAGACTGGTCGAGGAGAAGGAAGTGGTGGCCAGCAGATGTGCCGAGCTGGAGAAACAACTGGCCCAAAAAAGGGAGGTCAGGCACTTGTTGGGGCAAAGGTGTGGTGAGCTCCAACAGGAGAAGGCTGCGCTTTCCGCCGAGCACTCCTAGCTCAAGGAGGATGAACGCATTACCCTCAACATTCTCCAAGATGCCTTGAAAGCACTGGTGGATCCCCTAGGGAGCCTCGAGCTAGGAGCCACCGAGTCGAAGGACAACTACATGGCTCAGGCCTGGGCCAACGCCACAAGGTCCTGGCGAAAAACTTTTCTGAGCTCCTAGCTACCCTGGCGTTGAGGGGTGCAGAGGATGTGGCACAGGCAGTGAGGCCAACTGTGGAGTACATTTTCTGGTGCTACCACAGTCGTGACCCAACCTTCAACCTGGACCTTGTCCGAGAGGGAGCCGTGGTCGCTAAACCCGAAGCTGAGGAGACACTACAATGGGATTGTCAAGGAGCGGTGGACTACGTGACGTCTGTATTCCGGGTGGAGGCCACCGAGGAGTAAAGGATCTGATTGTAACTTCTGTTCTGTAATATATTTGAATGAGGCACCCCACTTTTTGTTCTCTAATGAGTTTGTGTCATTGTGGTCATAGAGTTCCTGGAGTGTCCGAACCATCCGCCCATACCGAGTCCCCACCTACGCCGACTAGCCCCCAAGTTCTTGTTGAATCCCCGACCATTCCTACCGATGATCCCGTAGACCGGTGTATTTTGGAGGAGGCGGCCGAATGTGAGTTGGGGTTTGCATTCGAGCAAGCGAGTACGCCGAGCGATCATCAAAGTGTGTTATTCCAACCACCTGAGCCACATGCTGGTCCTAGGTTACCCATGCAAGACTTGACCAGCTGACTCATGTGTGGCTTACAACCTATTTCTTGACCAGCTTGCCAGGAGGAGCTACTCGCAATATAGAGGGATCTAGAGCGGGTGACCAGGGAAAGCGTCTTGTAAAGAGAGGAATTATACGACCACCTTCGCCGTTATCGGGAGGATCTGTTCGTGGCGTGGAAAGACCTAGAGCAGAGGACCAAGGAGAGCGACGAGCGGCGAGTGACATTCTACGACCATCTCAGTCAGGCCTTTACCCCCTTCAACTCATTGTTTGGGTCCACCGATGTTCAGGTACGCCCGACACCCAAAAACACTATGACCAGTCACATTGAGTGGTTTCTGGTAGCCTCTGAGGAGGTAGGTGGCCTCGAGCAGAGGATTCACGAGACCGTCAGTGACCACCTTTTGAGGTCGGAGTCTCCAGTGGCTGCCTTGCCTTTGCCTACATCTGTGACCACTTCCCCGACCTGGACCTCTTGCTAGTAGTCGATGCCGATTTTGAAGGTACTTGGATGACCATGGAGGAGCTTGACGCCAGTGCTGACTCACTTTTGTATAGCGTTCATTCCTGCCTTTGGACCGTCCGGTATGACCCGCTTAGGGGTATCTTTGGGTCCTAGGAGTATTGTCTCAAGGTTGTCTAGAACCAGCCATCGGGTCTTATTCGAATGGTTGCTTTGTAATAAAAAATGCTTGTACTTATGTGGATTTTTTCTATGCTTGGGCGGCGAGTAGCCTCGAAGCGCTCATAATGCATACATAGGATCGGCGTCAACCCGCTCGCTAGCTAGCTTCCGGGCACTAAAGATGACCTTTAGCACAACAAGCCTTTCGGTGGCGACCAGCGCTCGACCCGAGCTAGGGCTTGTGGCATCGTGGTTGTTAATCCTCGGGCACCTTCCCCTTGGCAGTGTGCGAGCGGTCAACTTTGGATCTCATCCCATCAATATGAGTGAGTGGGCTAAACAAACCTGGCTACAAGAAAACAAATCACATATCCTAATGTTCTAGCCCCCGACTGTATGGTCAGCGGATTAAACTGCCGACCAGGCGGTCAAGTTCTTGAAATGGAAATGCATACAATTTGGTGGGAGATCGCGTTTGTCCATGAAGTCCTGCAACACAGAAAGCTTGATTTCTTAGATTTGAAACACTTACAAGTCGATGTCCACGCTCATCCGAAAGGTCCTACATAATAGAAAAATAGGCTCGTCACGTAGCAGCCTTATACACAGAACAGGCATTTCATGGGTTGTGCAATTCGGGGCCGACCACCTTGGCTAACTTGACCCCGTTAGGCCAGGGAACTGTAGGTCACTTTGGAATACCCCTCTCTCCCCTGAAGGAGCCTATTATGACTTGTCTAGCCTTGGACTGAACCCAGGTCGAGGTCACCCATGACCAGTGCAATTCCCGCACCCAGTGGTCGCGGCAGCGTCTGAGGCCTTGTTGGGACCGGGCTGCTCGAGCCTCAGAGCATGTTCGCGGAACTCTTCGCTCAAGTTTTTATCGTCGTCCTCACTCGACCACTTGGTCAGGCCTGGATGGCAAGCCATTCGAGTCGACTAGCGTGCGATTCCCAACTGGCGAATCAAGTTCAGTTGTCCATATTTATGCGACTTAGACTGTCAAGCCGCACTACCAGTGCTCGTATGGATCGTTGTTGTGGTGGTGATCTCCCTAACTGGCTTGGTTTCAATCCATCTCGTGAATTTGTCGATTTCCACGAGTAGTAATTTAAAACCGCCTGGGGCTTTAGGGAACGGTCCCACAATGTCAAGCCCCCAGATAGCGAAAGGCCAAGGTAGTGGTACGGTTTGTAGTGCCTGGGCTAGTAGGTTGGTATTTTGGCCGTTGTACTGGCACAACTCGCATCATTTCACCTGGTCACAAGCATCCTATAGGGCAGTGAGGTTCGACCTCCACGTACGCCTCCGAGGATGTTAGGGAACGTTGTGCTCCCCCCATCCTGAGTGATGTATTTCAGTAAAGAGTTGTTGCTCCCTTCGTGGTAGAGGTGTTCCACTACCAAGGAGGATTCTCGCGGTCTGCCCGCGTGACCCTTTCTGCTGACACATCATCGTTAGGAGCTACTTGATTCTAAAGGTAGTCCAAGATCTGATCCATCTAGGTTGTACCCGAATCGAGAAGGGTGACCACATGATGGCCACCCGAGATCAACGGCACCGAGGTTGGCGTTTGTAGGGGATCGATGACATCCTAAAAGAGGGGTGAATTAGGACACTTAGAACTATTTTGGCTCCAAAAACAACACAAGATAAATCTATATCAATTTCTATCTAAATATGCTCTAGGTTTATCTAGTGTGTCTACTCTACCGATCAAAGCGCTTGCAACCTATCTAAGAAGGTAAATTGCAAGTAAGTAAAATGCAAAAATGTAAATAAGGTAGAGAGAGCAAACTCAGCACAAGGATTTTTTTCCGTGGTATCAATGGCATGAATGCCACCCCTAGTCCACGTTGGAGCTCCACAAAGGATATGCTCCCGGTTGACACACAGTCACGGCCTTTGAGCCACCAAGTTACAAAGACAAGGCCTCCACCCGGATGAGCCAGCAAGGCATGGTCTCACCACTAGCCTCTCTTCTGGTTCCTTGCCATCGTGACCACTTCGGAGCTTGAGCCACAAATGCAAGGGTCTCCACGTCCCCACACAATCGTCTTGCCACCTCTACACACCAAGTCAGAGGGTGAACAAGCTTGCCGGTGAATCACTAAGACTCCAAAGTGCCGGTGTACCAAGAGGTACACTGTTGGATCACTCCTTGATCCGCTCTCTAGGCAGCAATCACCTAACAACTCACTCTCTAGCCCTATAAGCACTAATCACTCACTAATCGTGTGCTTAATTGCCTTGGATGATCACTTTAAGTATTTTAGTGGCTTGGATATCTTCTCAGGTGTACATGAACTTCTCAGGACTCCAGCACCCTCAAATGACTGAGTAGAGGGGTATTTATAGCCTCAAACTCGTGCACTTGCCGTTAATCCAATGGCTCTGAAAAGTTGTTAACACTAGATGATCCAATGAGAACAATAGTACTAACACTGGATCATCTGGTGAGTACACTCTCACAAACTAGGTGTTGAAACCCCACTCAAGCCTCTATTAACATCGGATACTCCGGTGTATACTCCATCTTCATCACCGGACTTTTCAGTGAGTATACATTAGTCATCCGAGCCAACATCTTCTCTGTGTAAAGTTCTTTGGTATATTCTCCTGTGCACATCACTTCATCACTGGACCATCCAGTGCGTTATCCTCAGCCAGCCAAGCCAACGCAATCCTCTCTGGAAAATATGCTCCGGTGTACACATCTTCAGAGCACCGGACCTTCCGGTGAGGTCACTGCATTCTCCCCTTTGTCAACAATGCTCCAGTGCTTTCCTCCGGTGTGTCCAAATCAATCACCAGACTATACGGTGAGGCTTTCATGCCTTTGTCCCCCTTTGGCAGAGATGCTCTGTTGAGTGCAAATACCCAGAGCACCGGACCATCCGGTGTAGTCATTTCTCCTGGGACTTTTTACAATTCAACCAAACTTTATTCCGACTTCGGTGGATTCTTCATGTATTGTATCCATGATACCTAGTAACATATATTCTTGACAAACATGTTAGTCCCAATAACTATGTTGTCATTAATCACCAAAATCACAATTATGGCCTAATAGGGCCATTTTCGCTACAGCGTTGCCTCCAAAGGTGTTGCCTCTGGTGTTCAGTTTCCTGGCGAAGCATCCCTTCCATGTGGGCCCGAGACCATGGTGGGTGGTCGTATGAATCTTTTTTCAAAACAAATGCATAAATTAGCACTTAAACACCGCAACATCAAAAGTAAAAGGAGACATGGTCTTACGCCTGACAACACCGCATAGAAAGCGATAACAAAAATGACAGAGAATCACCTAGCGCTTGACTAGCGCAATGATGGGTGAGATCAAATTCGACACTAATTAGGCCTTAACTTCCAAATTAAACCGATGCATGTAACAGATCTACCAAAACTCTAATCTGACAACAGAATCGATCGATCCCAACTATCTACAAGTATCTAAGGACAACGAAGAAGTCACCTTTGGAGCAAGATCGCGAATCAATGGTGAAAACCGACTAACTCATGAAATCCCCTTCTCTTTTCTTCCTCCTCCTCCTCCTTCCCTTTCTTCTTCTTCTTCTTCTTTTTCCTCCTCTTCTTCTTCTTCTTCTTTCTTTTCCTCTTCTTTCTTTCCTTCTTTATTCTTCATGGCCAACCGACCCCTTCTCTCTACCTTAGGTCGCCCCTCCCCTAGCTCGACCCCTCGACCGACAGCCTTTATTGGTGACGCACAACCGACACTCGAGCGGCAGCAGCCAGGCTGACGCTGCAGTGGGCCGACGTGGTAGCTGGGCGCGGTGGTCGGATGGGCGGCTAGACGTGGCAGTGGGCTAGGGCTAGGGGCAAGCAGGCAAATGGGCGGTCGGGTGGGGATCAGGGTCGAAACCGATCACCCCACCTTATCCTCATTTTTATTTTTTATTTTTTATCCAACAATCTAGATTCATTGGGCTTTCCACGGACTCACTGAGTGACCAAATGTGACGTTAGGTAGCAAAATGGAATCGTCCCGACGAGATCTACACATCTGCAGTCTCTGATCGTCCATCCGAGCAACGGTTCAAAAGGTCAAATTTTGTACTCCTTGCGGACCCATGATCAACAATTGAATTTCGCATTTTTTTGGTACTACATTCTCCCCTCCTTAAAAGGATTCATCTCCGAATCTACCCGCTTTGAAACTATGATAAGAATGGACAACAAAGCATATATATGAGAAAAAACAATAACTAGCACTCACCAGCTTTGAAAAGCTCGGGGTACTTCTTTCGCATTTGATCCTCAAGTTCCCAGGTTGCCTCATGCTTAGACTAATTTGACCAAAGTTCCTTCACATACCTAATGGTCCTCATCATGACTTGCTCAGACAAGTCCAAGATACACACCGGACGACACTCCACAGTCAGATCTTGCTCCATAGTGATGAACTCTGGATCAATTTTAAACTTAGGGTCGTAGATATACTTTTGTAGCTTAGAGACATGTAACAAATTATGCACCCCCTTTCGATGAGTCTGGAAACTCCAGAAGAGAAGCCAAATTACCAACACGGGCCACAACAAGAGACGAGCTAATGTACCATGGGTTGAACTTCCTGACGGTACAAAAATGAACGATGCCCATGGTCGACGACACCCTGAGGAGAATGTGATCCCTAACAGCAAACTCCAGGTCACGACGCTTAACATCTACATAACTCTTCTATCGGATTTGCCAATAGATTCTTTCAAAACTTCTGCACCCTCTCTGTGGTCTGCTGAAGAAAGTCTGAACCAAGCAAAGGCCTTTCAACCACATCATCCCACCAAAGAGGAGAAACACACTTTCAGCCATACAAAGCCTTCAAGAAGCCATCTTGATACTCATCTGATAACTGTTGTTATAAGCAAATTCGGCCTAAGCTAGTTGGTCCTCCTAACTTCCCTTTTGGGACAGAATACATGCACGGAACATGTTCTCCAAGCTCTGAATAATCCACTCTAGCTGACCATCTGACGGAGGATGGAAAGTTGTGCTATGAGAGAGTTTTGTGCTCAAGGCATTAAGCTAACTCTGCTAAAACTGCACTCAAAGTCTCAATCCAAAACAATTGACTTCAGCACATTATGCAAACTCACCACTTCCCTAACAATGAGGAAACCACAACCTACACTGAACTGGTCATCTCCAGTGAAGAGAAAACATGGACTTCGCTAATCTGTCTATTGCAATAAAAAAGACATCTTCCCCTCGAGGCAAGCGAGACAAGACAACCATGTAGACTTATACGAAAAAGCTTTTAACTCCACTCCGAAACCTCCAACGGCTGCAATAGACAGGTAGGCCGTTTAAGCTCAACCTAAAGCTGCTTACTAAAACCACAAACTTCTACAAAGTTGGAAATAACTACATGTTATTTGCAAGCCAAATGTTTACATGTTTGGAGAGTCATCGTAGAGGGGATGAAGCAACGTGTCACAAACAAGGAGAGGCAATTCGATGCTTTAGCAAAGAGTATCCTTTTATCACCTCTAAGCATTGATGCATTTAATCAAGTTTATTCTATCACCAATGCTCATGATAGTTAGAATAGCCTCATTGAAATATATGAAGGCACAAAGGATGTGTGCAATGAGAAATATCATGTGCTAGTCTCTCAACTCAATAGCATTAAACAACTTTCCCATGAAAGTGTTAATGACATGTTCTCACATTTGAACATTCTTCTCAATGAGATTTATGCAACTCTCTCCGGTTTGCTCTAACATTTTTGCTTGAAGTCAACATGTGGTTGTAGCCTTTTTAAGATTGTTGATAAAGGGTGAAAAATTTAGTGATCAAAGCAAGATGGCATGCCTAGGAAAGGAACAAGTGAGGAAGAAAAATGGCTAGAGATGCCAAGATTGACAAAGGGGGCAAAATAAATGAGCTCTTGCATGGGTCAATCAAAAGAGATAGTGGTGATAGTGGGAGAATTGTCTCTATGGCGACCATAACAAAAGGGAAACAAAATGAAGCTGAGAACAAGGTATAATAAAGATGAAATCTTTCCCTTACAATTGCTATCATTGTTTGTTCTTACCAGCTATCCAAGCAGGTAGTTAAGGCCTTGTGCCATTTACATTTGATTTTTTGTTTTTAATTGATATATTTTAAGTATTTGCCTCTTCCATTGGTGTGTTGTCATCAATCACCAAAGATGGGGAGATTGTAGCAAACATGACCCTTTTACGGCATATATGTGATTTTAGTGATTAATGACAACATAGCTAATGGAACTAACATGTTTATCAAGTATATGCCTTAGTAGATCTCATGGATGTGATGTATGAAGAATTCACCACAGCTGGGATAAATATTGATTGAATTGAAGAAGTTCTAAGAAAAATGACCTCACCGAATGGTCTGGTGCTCTGGTTGTTATACATGTTGGAGTATTTTTCAGCTTAGAGAAGAAAAAGGAGAAGAGTACACCAGATGTTCTGGCACTTAGCAAGTGTGAGAAACCAAGTTGAAATATGCTTTAGTTTATGTGTAATGAGTGATTGATAAGGTTGTCGATTTGGTTTATCGTGTTTCGGATTGCTTGAGCTTGGTTCGCTTGAAATTCAGTTTTGTCCAGAATCTAGAAGTTCAATCCAAAATCTGGAACATCCAGTCCAATCAAAATCCGGAACTTCTAGTCCCAATCTAGAACTTCTGGATTAATGCAAACAGTTAAGACAGAGAAGGGTCATTCGGAGCTCAATCTGGAACTTCTGGATAAATAATGTTTTCAACTCTGATGCATAGTGTTTTCAGCTTTGAATTTCTTCTGTGCATTGTAACTTTTTGGAAAGTGCTTTGAATTGATATGAGGTTTCAATTGAGCATTTTGATTATGGTCTAACTAGAGTTAGAGTTAGAGACATGCGTTTGCTTGTCCCATGGTGGGCAGGTGACGGATGCAACTTGGTGGTCGACGACGGGTGATCGGGGCCAAGCGGGGTGCTTGGTGCTAGACGATTAAGGAGGTCAGACGAAGTTAAGGGTGATCCTAGCTGTACACATGGAGGTCAAGTGAAGCATGGAAGATGGATGGAGATGGCGTGTTGATAAAGTCAAGTGAAACGGATATCGATGCAAGTGACAAGGTGGTCCTAGGGATCAGGAGTGAAAGAGACTTGTCAGTGGTTAGGATTGTAAGACAGAGTACATGTGTCGATATTGAAGCGCTTGTTTAAGGTGTAAGTAAGCGGCGAGTCATGCTTTGAAAAGTGTGCTATGATTTCGTAGTTTAGCCTCAAAACCGTGGGAAGGATGGAAGTGCACGTGGCATCATCGTGAAGTTTGCATTGAGACAAAGCTAAGTCATGAAGGCGCCACGGTTTTCGATGGATGGAGGAGAAAATAGACCAAAATACCCTCGGTGGTAGGTAGGAGTGTACTACAAGAGAAGGGTAAGTTGAGAATAAGTTAGGACACTTAAGGGTCAAGAAACCTAGTCTATAAATAGAGGGGTAGGCCTATGTAGGAGAGGTGAACCAGTCACTTGAGCTTCTTGTGCCACACATATGAGAGCCTTCTGTTAGAGTTTTAGAGGAGATGGAGATGAGTGCTTAGCCTATATATTAGGTGTAAGCTTTTGCATGCAAAAACTTTGTAATATGCTTAAAATAGGATTGACCTCTATAAGAAATGAAATTAATATTTTTGCATGTGCTTTGAATTTCCCTCCTTCTAGTTTCCCTCTCTTGGTTCCCTTGTGTTTTTGCAAGTTTTTCATTTCCTATTGCAATTTTCATTTTCGTGCTTGAGCTGAAAGTTTTCATCTTGTTGGAGTTGATCTTCTCGCGTTAGAGGCATAAAATTCACTTACAAAACATACACAATTGAGTATTGAATTCTCTTGCCTCTAATCCATTGACTTGGAGACTGTCTTCACCCGATGTTCATCTTTTGATATTTGGGTGATTCTTCTCAAGTTCTAAGATTTATTTGGAGATGAGTCATGAATTGGTTTACTGTCGAACTTAGTGTTTGATTCCAACCATGAGACCCACCTTTTGTTGGATTTTACAAGTGTGGACTTTGAATTTTGAGCTGATGTTCTATCCAACCCAAAACTTCCGGATTGAAGTGCCACCTCGTGATAGAGAACCCCGACGCAAAAGTTCATCCGAAACTTCCAGAACCCAGATATTCCAGCTTTCACCTGGAAGTTCTGGTGAACAGTGTTTTGAGTACTAAATTCCCTTTTCTTGTTGGATCTTTCGGTGTCCTTTCAGTGTGCCTTTTTGTCAAGTTTCGCTGCGTTTTTGTTGCGCCTTGTTGTGGTTCTCTTATGAGGTGCGTTCGATGACAAAATAGGAAGAGACCATCTATTTTGAAAAGTAATTTATTAAGACACCTATTCACCCCCCCCCCCCTCTCTAATCGCCATTCTTGATCCTACAAAGTGTGCACATTAGAGCATTTTGTCTCAGAAGAGGTTCAGCAGTTCAACACACTGGATGGTCCGTGTTAAGGATAAGTGCACACTGGAGCATTTTCCAGGAGCAAGTTTTTCAATGCAAAATATTTATACACACCGGATGGTTCGGTGCTCAGAAGGAGTGTACACCAGAGGCTTCATCAGAGGATTTTCTAGAAGGTTTTCAGAGGTCTAAGAAGTTGTACATACCAGATGGTCCAGTGATCAGAGGGGTTATACACACTAGACAAATGAACATTGATAAGTGGCTCGGTCAGGCTCAAGTATACACACCGGATGGTCCGATGATGGAGTAGAAGGTTATACCGGAATATCCGGTGTTCACAAATGGATTTGAGTGTAGTTCCAACGTCTAGTTTGTACTTTTATACACACTGGATGGTCCAGTGTTGGTACTGTTGTTGACATCAGATCATCTGTTGTTCATAATTTGTTGGAGCCTTTGAAGCAAGGAATAGTTCATGGGGTTGAGGCTACAAATACCCCCCCCACTTGACCATTTGAGTGTGCTAGAGTCTAGGGAACCTTATAGACACTTGAGAAGACATCCAAGCTACCAAAGTGCTTAAGGTGATCATTCAAAGAAAATAATCACATGATTAGAAAATGATTACTACTAATAGGCCTAGAGAGAGTTGTTGTTAGATGTTGCTACCTAGAGAGAGAATGA
This sequence comes from Phragmites australis, assembly GCF_958298935.1. NCBI lineage: Eukaryota > Viridiplantae > Streptophyta > Magnoliopsida > Poales > Poaceae > Phragmites > Phragmites australis. The sequence continues at coordinate 7,027,062 of NC_084929.1, forward strand.
ATGAGTGATCCTAACTTGTACCAAATGGTACTCCGACAGCTTAGAGTCTTGGTGACTTGTTGGCACCTTGGGCCTTGGTAGCTCAAGCTTGTTGACCCTCCGACTTGGTGTGGAGCGGCGGCAAGACTTTTGTATGGGGACACGAAGACCCTTGTCTTGGTGGCTCACGCTCCAAAGTGAAGATGGTGGTAAGTGACCGGAAGAGAGACTTATGGTGAGATATTATCTTGGTGGCTTGGTGGCTCAACCTACTTGAGGCCTAGGTGGCTCAAGGGTGGTGATCGTGTGCCATCTGGGAGCTATAGCCTAGGTGACTACTCCAACATGAACTAGATGTGGCATTTATGTCATCGATACCATGGGATAAAAATTCCTTGTGCTAAGTTTGCTCTCTCTACCTTATTTACATTTCCTCATTTAGTTCTTGAAATCTATCCTTGCATGTTTACCTTCATAGAGTAGTTTGCTAGGATTAGCTATAGGTTGCAAACCTTTTGAATGATAGAGTAGACATACTAGATAAACCTAGAGCATATTTAGATAGAAATTGATATAGCTTTATCTTGTGAAGTTTTTGGAGCCATATAGTTTTAAGTTATACTAGTTCACCCCCTTTCTTTGGACATCACCGATCTTTTCACATGGCTTCTTCAAGCTAACATCGTATCCACAACACAACCTCCTCAAAAGTGGGAGGGAAATTGTTAATCGAACTGACAAGACAACCACTGCAAAAATCCCAAGCAGAGGTATGAAGGGATGCCTTCTGCAACCTCAAATCTGTAGTTCCAACTCAAGAATAAAAGCTTTACAAATCCAAAATAGAAAACACGCTCTGCAACCCTGACTCACAGTCAACAGTCTGAGCGCTGGTATACCACACTCCTCTTCGGGTCCTTAGAGAGCATACGGCCTACTGGACAACACCAAAACCACTGAGGCTTACCTCAACAGAGGCTATTCTCTTCCACAACACTCCCTTAAAGGGGGAGCACTCACTAGCTTCTGAACATAACTCTGAACTCACCGTGCGAACTCCAAGGTGAACTCCACCTTTTTAGCACTCTTCCTTCGAATCAGGGTTTGGATAAACCCAGCTATAAGCCATCCTTGTAGCACGCATTGACACCCAACATCCAAGCACCAAAAGAATCGCTTTACGCAATAGCAGGTACTTTATCTCGATAGGTACACACTTCTAGCACACAGCCTACCTTGACATCTCTTGGTTAAAACTCCATCTTAAAGAAAGGGTTGGAGCAGCCAACAGAGATCTGGTCCACTACTGAAAAAAAAAGACCTCAAGCTAGGAATTAGCCAAAAACTTTATCAACTCCATTCGCTCCATTAGAACCAACAAGGAAGAAAGCCTTAGCTCAGACCACGCACAAAAAACCACTCAAGGGAATGCCATAACAAGTTATTAGCTACACCTCCGGCTACTTGGCCAACAACTCTAGCTTGGCCTTGCCAGCACCAGCTTTCAGCATTTCAAAGGAATAACATTACAGAACATATATAGGACCACTGACGCCAACGTTAGATTCTTACTCCCAGAGACAATGAAACACTCTACTCAGGCTTTTCTGAGAACAACCGCTCAAACTACAACGTAGCCTTTATGACTACAAAAAGCAATCACACAAGAAATTGTATCGCTTCAAAACAAAAAAAGGACATGGAAGCACAAACCCTACGATTTAAATACTAGGTCTCAACAACGTCAGTGACTAGTATACAAACCTCAGCAAAACATCTCAAAGAACCTTTCGGAACCCCACTTGGGTCTAGACCACATTGCGTCGCCACAGTCGACAAAAGTCCAACTTAACTCCATAGGGAAAAACCCTACATAGTTCTAAGGTTTAGGTTGTAAACTCCATTACTCTGACTACTAGGATAAGGCACACATCGATTAATTTCTTTGACATCCTAATAATGATTAGTTAGGGTACACAGCATGGGGGCAAATCCATCCCGTACCCAAAATATTTGCTCGGTATGTGGATCGTTGGATCGCAAACCTAACACTTAGTCAACCTTACTTAGCAATATAGAAAATGCATCATGGGGGCCCTCCATTCAACCATCTACAGCGCCACACACCAGACATGCTATTGGTCCTCTGACGCTTATCGGGTCCTACAGGGCACACCAACAGCTTCAACCCCTCAACATCCTCACCACTCCAACAGAGACAACTATAACACCTTAACAACTTACCAACGACCTAACACCAAGATATACATATAAAGAAACAATTAAGTAACTTCAACACATAATTAAAGTAATAAACAAAGACAAGCAGTGATAAACAGGTCGCACACAATGAAATGCAACATATGTCCATCCTACATGTGCAAGTGTGTCAAGTTTAGCATTTAATTACCAAGAACGTAAAGCCTAGACTTTAATACTAATTGTAACACCCCGAGGACCACCACAAGTCTTGAGTGCTACTAAAACGAACCTACAAGAGCCACCAAACTTTAAAGAAAAATTTGGCACCCCCTATAAATTGAGGTGTAACTGACCAAATACCATAGATGGAGAAATAAACATATGTCACACTAACAGCATAAGCAACCTAGCAAATGAGGAATATGCCTCGATCAGGCATCCAAGACACCATGAGCCAAAATATACATAACAAGGTTAAGAGTTATCAACTGACAACATAACAAGTTTAATCAAATGATAAATGTGAACATGCAAACGACATACAACTACCCATCTCATAAGCTCGCCATCACCTCAAGGTACACCTGGAAAGATAGCAAGGGTGAGATTCAAAAATCTCAACAAGCAAATTGCTTTGACAAGCTATTAAGCTACAGTTGAGTAAAAATTTTACAGTTGATTAAAGATTCATCTTAACAAAGATAATAAGCTGTACATGTTAACAATATATGAAAAAAAACATAACTTAGCCTAACAATATCATAACAACCACATGCTATCATCCACTAGCTATGATTCACCATATTTGTACCATCCAAAATGGTATTACATATTTTCTCACAATATAAGAATGACATCGATACAATTGAATTAAAGACATCCACATGCATGCAAATGGATGCATATGACGTGCTCTTCCTCACAATATAAGAATGACATCAATGCACTTAAAGTAAAGACATCCACGTGCATGCAAATGGATGCATAGAGCATGCTCTTCCTCACCCTTACCCCTCCATGAGTAACGTACGACACTATACCAGTACGATCACGGCCATAAGACGACGATAAAATTTCCAATGCATGATATGCATATGCATGTCATACTTCATGCATCTTCAATAACATAAATTCCCAAGATATGTATAATACTTTAAGAATTTCATACTATGATAAAGAACAACTATAAAGTGATGTATCTCACTTTCTTCACTTCTTAATTCAAGATTCAAGCAAACTTCGGATAAATATTAAGGCAACAAACTCATGCATAATCAAAAGGCATAACTTTCAACACAAGTAGATACATCATGCTACGCATACGAGGAATACGAACAACTTCAAGAAAAAAGGCATATCTCACTTCCTTTACCTCATAATCTAGGGAAAATATCAAACCTTGAGAAGATGGAAAGTAAGTAACAAGCTTACATTTCATTTGATAAATTATTAGTGAGTGCAACAATTAAAAGATGAAGGTAACTAAATAACAAGTTAAAGCGTAGTCATCCGCTACATTCACTTGCATTCACCGGCAATGAAGGCGGAAACAAGTTGTGTCCCGAAGTGACACCACTTAAACAAGTGCATAAATTAGCAAAAAAATGATGCAACAATAAAAGCAAAAGTAGATACGCTCCTATACCCGAAAACCCCACATATAAGGCGATAACGAAAAAGACGGATAAGCATCTAGCGTTTGAGTAAAGCAACAATGGGTGAGATCCTCCTCTAGCTAGATCAAAGACCAAAGAACAAGACTGACAAACGAACTAATCCTTACCGGACAACAACACTGATTTAATGGAAACTCCTAAACCACTTAACCAAAAATACCAAGATCAACACCGATGGAAATATATCGACGAGGCCTACAACTTTCCTTTCAACCATATGATCGATTTCGACACTGATTAGGCCTCAACTTCAAAATTAAATCATTGCACGCAACTGATCAACCAAAACTCTAATCTGATGACGGAATCGACCAATCTCAACTATCTACAAGCAACTAAGGACTATAAAGAAATCACCTTTAGAGCGAGATCGCAAATCAACGGCAAAAACCGGCTAACTCGCAAAATCCCCTTCTCTTTTCTTCCTCACCCTCCTTCCCTTTCCTCTTCCTCCACCTCCCCCTCATTATTTCTTCTTTCTTCTTTCTTTTCCTCTTCTTTCTTTCTTTCCTTCTTTCCTCCTTTCCTCTTCATGGTCAGCCGACCCCTTCTCTCTGCCTTTGGTCGCCCCTCCCTAGCTCACCCCCAGCATGTGGCCTTCACCGGCAATCGCCAGTCTGTGCCCGAGCGGCAGCATCTGAGACGGCACGACGAGGCGAGCAGCCAGGGCAACACCACGTCACGCCACAGCGCCATCGGAGAAGAGGAGATGCCAGAGAGATCGAAGTCGAGATGGTGAAGTCTGAAGCTAAGGAGCATCGACGAGTCAGCAAGGCGATGCAAACCGATCTACCAAAAATGCATGGTAGCCTTGAAAAGACTATGCACTATATTATTCACCATCACTAAAATTACAACGATAGTTATTTCCTAGGCCTTTTGATGTTACTACTTACTACTCCAGGCGACCGAGCCTAGTCAGCAGCCAGGCAAGAACCACTTAATTGGACGCCTTTGCAAGAAGTGCCATCAGAATGTTAAGTTCTAGAGTACTCTGTGATCCATAAAAGATTTTTAATCGAGAACCGGACTCTCCTTTAGAACTAGAGACAAAATCGGGTTCGATGTCAAGGGCTGATTTTGAACAAAAGAATTGGTGAGGGATCTTACAGTATATAGGTAGTTCTAGGATTTTACGGAGGTGTTTCGATTGGAGGAATGGCACCATTATTCCTACATGAATTTTTAAAATTTTTCGATTGGATAAATTCTAACTTGGGCCCAAACCTCTTGTTATTTTTTCCTATGACAAGTTTGACTATCTCTTGTATGTTGCCTTCAAAATTTAATGTAATTTGCCTGTGAATAACCATCTGTACAACTTTTTTCCTCCTATTCCTATAATTTTGGCCAGTAATGTTGTTCACGTAGATGAAGAAGTGTTAACGTGGGCTACGATTTATGGCATAGAAAGGGCGTTTAGCTCGATAGCTTACGTTTCCACACCTCATTTTAGACACGAGACACAATTATGTCAGGTATTTGATTTCTTATCATAATTGTGCCTTACCAAAATTTCTTGTTTATTTGGTATATACATATACACACACATAAGAGATAGCCAAACTTATTTATTTGGTCATATATACATACATACATACATACATACATTCATATATACATACATACATACATACATACATATATATATATATATATATATATATTGTATCTATATTATGCAGGTATGCTTACTGTAGTTCATGTTTGCGCACACCTCACAAGTTGTAACTCATAGTGTTAGCTTCTCGTGTTGCAATTATATATTTATGGATATGAAGTTGTAACTGATCTACCTAACAAGTTGTAACTCACAGTGTTAGCTTCTCGTGTTGCAATTATGCACTTATAGACATGGAGTTGTAACTGATCTACCTAACAAGTTGTAACTTATAGTGTTTCAAGTTGTAACTGGGGGATATGCATAGTGCAAATAGCAATTGCGTATAGGCGCAGAATAGCCTCGCTGTATATATACACACACATATATACATATATACACACACGATGAGTCTAAAATACGTATATGCGCATAGCAGATTCACACTGTGCGCAAGCCGGGTGCACCACCTATGTTTCTCTTCCACCACTGCATGCACAAAACAAAGGTGACCACCAAATTAGCTTGTTCCACATCATCAACATCACATCCACCAGACAAGCTTACATGCAGAGAATCTTTTAGTGATCTTAATCTTTAAAATATCATATCTCCTGAATCATATGTCAGATTGCCGATCCGTTTGAAACATATTGTTGAAAAATGTGCTTAACAAAATGAGAGCAATAAGACTATTTTGATGAAGTTTTAGGATCGTAATGAAGTTACATCAATGTAAGTCACTCAGTTGCGCTTTTATGCTATACTGCAATTACAACTTATGTTGTAGTTCTGATTCAGAAACAGCTGAGTTATAACATGCTGAACAATATAGTTACAATATAGTAGACACCCTAGTTACGATAACATAGTTACAACATGGTAGACACTAGTTACGATAATATATTATCGAGTGAGTACTCATTATAATATGGTGAACCTTGTAGTTACAATATGGTAGATAATCTAATTACGATATGCATGATCGAGTGTGTACTAGTTATAATATAGTAGACACTCTAGTTGTAATATGTTGAACAATATAGTTATAACATTGTAGACAATCTAGTTATTATATGTATGATTAAGTGTGGACTAGTTATAATATAGTAGACACTCTAGTTACAATATGTTAAATAATATAATTACAATATTAATGATTGCAATATGGTTGTAATTAATTACAATTAGTCAGCCTGAACAGGTAAATTGCACTCTCGCTATGCATATAGTTGTAACCTATAATAGGCAGTTGCAATCTGTCTATGCTTATATGCTTATAGTTATAACCTCTCTATGCATATAGTTGTAACTGGTCGCAATCACTACCCACAAGGTGGGAACATGCTCGATCATCTAGTGGGCCCACAGGGTAAGTCGGTAGGAACAGGTGGGGCTGGCATGCGAGTTAGAGCCTAGTTGGTTGCTCAGTTAGGCGCACGTGGCCTGTGCGCATTCTGCAGGTATGCTGCCCGTATATATACACTTTTGGGTATATATACCCTTTCTAATGGGTGTTTAGAAAGTAATATATACATAGTAAAAAATAGCACATACGTATCAGAAAGTAACACATACATCTCAGAAAGTTTATACAGTAAAAAGTCTATATATATCTATCTCAGAAAGTAGTATATACTTTAAGTTGTAACATGATCGATTATAGATCTAGGTCGAAGTAGTTTTCCCCTCTCTCTCTATATATATTTGATTTTAAGCTATTGCTTAATTTCTAGCCTCACTTGTGATGTATCACACTTCTTTAGTGCTATACTTCACCAGTCATAAACACGAATTAGTTGCTATAAAATTTGACGAGTCATGCTTTAGCGAGTCATGGGGTCGTTACACTTTCGCCAAACTTTATCTAATTTATAATGTTTAGTTGCTATAAAATTTGATGAGTCATACTTTAGCCAGTCATGGCCTCATGGGGCCGTTACACTTTCGCCAAACTCTACCACACTTTTGCCTAACTTTACCTACCAGGCGGCACCTGCCCAAGGCTTTCCCCAAATTCCCCAATCGCAGCCTGCCTGCCTGCCTCACAGCCGCAGGCCACATCGCGCGCCCACCTCGCCGCCATTCCCACCGGCAGCCGCACTGCCTCCACCTTCCTCCTCTTCCCACTCCTCGCTGCCCCTCACGGACTCGAGCAGCCAGCCTCCTCCCTCCCACTTCAATCGCTGACTGCGCCATGGGGCTTTCCCGTTTCTTGGATCTCTGGGCGGCGGGCGCTAGACACGATGTCTGGAGGTCAAGATGGCTCCGAGGGCTCAGGTGATTGGAATTCGTGAAATCTTGCTCGTAGCATCGAAGGAATGTTGTTTTTTTAGAATCAGATGAGTGACCTGATTGCTTGGCTTAAGTTTGCACGGTTTGGTTGGTTCATGTGTTGTAGTTTCAGGAATCTTTGTAGTATGGTCTAGAGATTTTTGGTTAGCAACATCCTTCCTTAATACAAACTATGATTTTTGGTTATATGTTATTCGAACAATTTTCAAATTTGTATTCAGTCACTGGGATAATTAGGGGTGATTTTCTAATATCTTGTTGTTAGAGAGGCGTATGTATTGTTGTTGTTCCTTTTCTTTTTTGGGATTTCTTGTTAAGTGACAAGCTTTTCCAATCAGATGTAGTGAACTTTATGCATGTAAGGCTCTTTAATGTTGATTCTTTTGTTAGCTAATTTGGGAATAATTGGTTGTTGCATCGCATGTGTGAATTTTAAAATGTGAAATAATATAGGGTTGAACATTGGTTATGTTCATTGAATATTACTTACCTGTTCTTAGTTGTGCTCCTGTTTGTGTTCCGATAGTTATTGCTGTGTTCGCCATCGTAGGTGGTCTGCTTAACATAGTCAAGAACACATAATAAATAAGCAAGGTCTATGGCTTTGGATTTTAAATAAAATTGTATGTGGAGGCATTTTGCTTATAGGAGGAACAAAACATGCAAACCAAACTATGCTTGGGTGCAATAGTTCTTAACCTCTAAGGGCCATAGTAGACCAAAACGGATTACATATTCCTGAAGGTATGGAAAGCCAATCTTGTGAATGTAAGAGTGAGATAAGGAATAGCGTTCGCACTGCACCGACATCAAATTATTTTGACTTGTTGTAGGTTAGTACTAGTTAGCTTATGGAAGGTATGCAGTTAAGTACTTAAGTCTAGTATACTACCAAATATAGATGCTCCCGATACCATTTAAAGAAGTATGAAGGTGGGGGTTATCATGGTAGGCCATACAGGTGTACACCTCCAAGATTTGCCAATTTACCAAAGGTACTATCTTTCAGTGACAAGCGAGAGAGCATTTGAACTCTGCAAAATTGTTTCTCGATCCTTACTCACAGGCTTTTCCTTTCGCACAGGATCCCATGATGCAGAGTTGGATACCAATTAATTAGTCTAGATTTCATATTGTATGATGAAGATAATTGGTATAAGGATTTCCTAGGTTTTATTTGAGTAGTTACAGTCTTAGAGATCAGGTGAACAGTCAATTGATAGTGTAATGGATCAATAGGGATGACTCTGACTCATACAGGGGGTGGATCCAGAAAATCATGTAACTAGTGTCACCAAGCAGTAATCCTACTAAAATCATGGCATCATCTCATGTATAACAGCGATGTTACTTAGATATTTTCCCAAGACCATTAGTGTCACAGGACACCAATGCTTTTCACTGTGGATCCGCCCCTGAACTCATACATTTAGAGAGTTTCGTTGTTATGTATTACAATGCTGAGTGCAATTTTTATTATTGATCTAGCTATTAGCTGCAAGCACTTTGTGCATTACTTGTCATGACTTTGAATTATCGCTGCTACTTTCATCTATTCTAAACATAATCTTAAATATGATTGACCTCTGTTTATGACAAGATGACAACCTTGCTGGAAAATTACATCAGCATCTTTGTTGGACCCAGATATGGTGCTTCTAGAAGAAAGAGCCTCTAAGAAGTATTGACATCATCTAGAGAAATAGTTAAATTTGAATAGCATCGGTTGATGTGTAGCCTTAGTTCGATAGTGTAATCAGGTTTGGCAGTCAGGTCTTGTGGACCTTGTATATCCCTGTAGTTTTGGTCTTGTAGATGAGTAGATCTATTGTATAGGTACCACCAATTTACTGCATTAATATATACCTTCTTGAGAAGAAATCTTCTTACTTTCTGTCAACATACCTTCTTCGTGTAGATCACAACATGGACCTTGAAGAAGGCAATACCAATACTAGGGTCAAAAGGGCAAAAGCCACAAATTGGCCCAGAGTGATGTCAAAGTTTGTGCTTGATTGGTACCTCGAGAAGAAGAAGGGAATGCTGCCTAAGACCAAGTTCAAGAAGGTGCACCACATTTGATGCACATCTGCAGTAAATGCTAAATCCAAAACAACTTTCTCTGTTGACCAGGTCCATCGCCATTTTAGGCATTTCAAGGAGATTTGGATTATTGTGACCAAGTATGTCAATGAAAATGGGAGCAAGTTTAACAGAAACATAAAATGCTTATACTTCCTCCTTCCACTATGGCTAGTCTACCTGTAAGTATTATGTCATTAGAGTGGACAATTTTTTTGTTTGTATTGTTTTCCTACAGCGCAAATGAATATCTTTCTTGTAATAGTTAGCAGAGCGTGCTATTCTCGCTAAGCCCATTCTATTCTTTGACCATCTGGTAGATCTCTTCAATGATGACCAACTGGATGGTGCTGCCTGCATGAGAGACCCTGTGACGGTTGATGATTCTAATGAGGAGTTGGAAGCCCAGGAAGCATTAAACATTATGGCCACTTGTGCAGATACAGGGGACCAAGACGGGAAAGACTTCGACAAAATGGGGTTGGAGGGTGAAGATAACCATCATGAGGTGGCAGCAAGTAGCGACGGGGTGCCTTGTGAAGTGATGTCAGGTACTAGTGCACCATCTGAGCAGCCATGTGGATCCTTCGCCGAGAGCACAATGGCTGCTCTCAAGCCTAGCGCAAAGAAGTTGAAAATGATCAGCAAAACAAAATCAAATCCAAAGCTGCAGGCTCCAGTGCCACATGATGGCAGGAACAAGGATGTGTTGAACAATACCTTAGTCGGGATCCGTGATAGTGTTGCAAAACCAGTCCGTGCAGCAGCAACATCAGATCCGAATGCTCCTCTGTGGAACATGCTAAAAGAAATTCCATTGACACCTGCTGATAGGCTATCAGTTGGCAGGGGCGGATCCACCGCTAGGGCGAGCCTGGGCGGCCGCCCGAGCTCCCAGTGTGGTGTTGTCCTGGCCCGTGAGGCCCACTGGTCGAGTGGCTCAGGGCCACACAATTTGTAGCCCACAAATGCAAATGAATGCAACCCTAATCTCCCTGCTGTGGTGTTCCAGTTTGGCTGTTTGGGCGTGTGCGTGTTGCGGCGACGGGCAGGGCAGGCGGGGTGTCGGGCGGGCAGGCGGGGCGTGAGCGCGGCGACCGCGACGGGCGTCGGGCGTCAGGCGGGCAGGCGCGCCGCACGCGAAGGGCAAGTGTCGGGCGGCCGCGACTCGCGAGCGTGGCCGGCGGGTGGCGGCCGGGAGCGCGGCGGTCGGGAGCGCAGAGGTCGTGTGGGTGGCCGTGCGGACGGACCACCGCGGCAGGCATTGTGCAACAGTGCAGGGGCGGTCCGCGGATGGCAACACAGTGAGTTGAAATGGTGTACTGAAATTTTCATATTGAGCTATTTAGATTAATTGAGCCATGGAGGTGAATTCCATTTTGTATTTTTCTCCAATAACATCAGCATTTTTTTCGCAGAATATCAAGATATAAATAATGAAGAGATTTTTCAAACCAACATTTTTGAATACCCAAAGTACGAGGGAGAGTAGAGTTAGTGAAGACTGTGATGCAGAAAATAAAATAGTAGTTGTCACTCCTGCTCCTGCAACTTCTCGGATAGAATACAAAGGTATTAAAGAATTTAGGCAAGAGTTTATTATTGCCGATTCGGGACTTCGTATTCCAATAGATGAATCTGATCATGATATTAGAGATGAAGTTAGAAGAGCTTATGTGTTGAAGGGTCCGACTCAACCAATTGGACATACTTTCCCCAAAAAATAGTTTGGTAAAGATTTAAGGATTTTTTGTGCAGCATGGTTTACTAAATATGATTGGCTAGAATATAGTGTGGAGAAGGATGCAGCTTATTGTTTCTATTGCTATCTTTTTACATATGATCCCTCATAGTCTCATTTTGGGTATGATGTATTTTCAAAAGTAGGATTTAAAAATTAGAAGAATGCATATAAATCATTACCTGAACATGTTGGTGGCCCTAATAGTGCCCACAATAAAGCTAGAACAGCATGCGAAGATTTCAAAAAATAAAAGGCTAGTGTGTCCTATAAGGTGATGACTCATAGCAAGGAATCAGAAGCCAAATATGAAATCCGTTTGACTGCATCTTTAGATTGTGCAAGCTATCTCCTAATGCAAGGTCATGCATTCCGTGGACACGATGAATCTTCTTCTTCATCGAACAAGGGCAATTTTCTAGAGATGATTGATTGGTTAAAAAAAAATGAGGAAGTGAGAATTGCATTTGAGGAGTTGTGTCCTAAAAATATTCGTATGCTTGCACCATCAGTTCAAAAGGACCTTGCAAAGAGTTGTGCACAGGAGATAACCAAAGAGATAAAGAAAGAGATTGGTGATGGTTATTTCTCTATTCTTATCGATGAATCTCGTGATATATCAATCAAGGAGCAGATGGCCGTGATTGTGAGGTTAGTGATCTTATTTATTTGTTAAATTGTGATATTGTTGGGTGTGTGATATACTGATGTTGTATAATTGTTTGTGATGGTGCACAGGTTCGTGAATAAGGAAGGAAGGTTATGGAAAGATTTTTGGGTCTTAAGCATGTCACAGAAACAACATCAGATGTATTGAAAGGAGTTTTATTTGAGTTGCTTTCTACACACGGTTTGGACATTGCAAGAGTTCGAGGGTAGGGGTATGATGGAGCTTCGAATATGAGAGGTGAATTCAATGGTCTTCATAAACTCATTAGAGATGAGAACCCATATGTTTTCTATGTCCATTGTTTTGCACATCAATTGCAATTGGTAGTCGTTTCTGTCGTAGGTAGTTGCACATCTATTCATGAGTTCTTTGAATATGTTAATATGATTGTGACCACAACTAGTGCATCTTGCAAGAGGAAGGATTTATTATCTAGCAAGCACCGTGAAAACTTATTGGCCAAGTTAGATAGAGGTGATATTTTTTCTAGAAGAGGAAAACATCAAGAAACTAACTTGGCCAGACCCAGGGATACTAGATGGGGTTCTCATTACAAAACTTTAATCCGTATTGAATCCATGTGGGTTGCAGTGATAGAGGTGCTAGGGCTTATGCAGGAAGATGCCAGGAATCCAACATCAGCGGGTGGTTTGATGAGAATAATGGAGAGCTTTAACTTTGTGTTCATTATGAAGATGATGTTGAAATTTTTTCATATTACAAGTGAGTTATCTCTAATCTTGCAAAAAAAGGACCAAAATATTGTTGAGGCCATGTCAATACTGATTGATGTGAAAGCACGTTTGCTTAACTTGAGGAATCATGGTTGGGAGCCATTGTTTGCGGAAGTCAAAATATTTTGTAAACAGAATGAGATACCAATTCCAAATATGGATGAAATAGTACCAAGATGGGGTCAATCAAGACGAAGTAAGATCAGTGTCACTCAAGACCATTATTATCGTGTTGACACCTTTTATGTAGCTCTTGATGCTATAAACACAGAGATGACTCATCGCTTCAGTAAGCTATCTTCAGAGCTGCTTATATGTTTTTCTTGTCTTGATCCAAGAGATAGTTTCTCAAAGTTTGATGTGCACAAGATTGCTAGACTTACGGAGATATATGACATAGATTTCTTCATCAGCGATCGTGCAGTTATAAAAGATCAACTTGAAACATTCATTCTTCATGTTCAAAAAGCTGAAGATTTTATTGGTTGTCATGATCTTGCAAGTCTAGCAATGAAAATGGTAGAAACCCAAAGATATATTGTGTTTCCATTGGTGTACCATCTTATTGAGTTAGCATTGGTACTACCAGTTGCAACAACATCTGTTGAAAGAGTCTTCTCGGCCATGAACATCATCAAAACTGATTTGCGCAACAGGATATGCGATGATTGGCTCAATGACTTGATGTTGTGTTATATTGAGCGGGATTTATTCAGAAGACTAGATTCTAATGCCATTAAGAACCGGTTTCAAGACATGAAAACAAGGAAGATGAATTTGCCTAAGCCTTCTAGTTCTAGACATAATTAGTGGATGTGTTTCCGTAAGTTTCTATACTTAATTACTTCTATTGTCTTTGGTTACATTTGGTATATTTGCATAATTGTATATATGTTTACCTTCGGTTCTTTTTCATTTTGCAAGTTCATATAGTTTTATCGATTTATGTTGGGGATCTTTTCACCTCGCCTATCAATTGTCTTAATTAAGGTATTTTTTTAATTTCTTCTTAAAATTCACCCTACCTACTTTGCTTGTCTGGATCCGCCACTGTCAGTTGGAATAAATCTTTGTAAGCCAAAGTTTGAAGTGCATAGAAGCTTTTTCATGAACATGGGTAAGGAGTACCTCGAAGCGTGGGCCCGCAAGTTCTTGTCTGGTGAGGAACCTGGTCGTGGAACCTTATAGCTTGATAACTGAATCCAGATCGAGCTTCTTCATTGCAGCTGCATCATAGTGAGTGCATAGTCTATGCTGATGAACCATCCGTCCGTTCATAGGATCTTGTTATTGCTGCCCACTTATGTTCTACAATTGATGCACATCTTGTGCTTAGACATTACGTAAATATTAGTTTGATAGCTGTTATGTAACTTAATGTGTGGAAAAGTTAGTTAGCCTCTCAGGTTTGTAAGATATTCGAGGATTATTGTAGGTCTGATGCCTCAGGTTGTAAATGGTAACTGAAATGGTCTAATGTATTTGTGACATGTCTTTATTAAGATTTAGATCTGTTTTCGGAATTCATGTCATCTTTCTTCGAGTTACCTGAGGACTATAGATTTTAGAAGAACTATAAATAGAGTAGTATTTATGATCAGTCTGGTATCTGTATCCAACAATTTTTTTCATTCGAAAAACTAAAGACAACGTACAAAGTACCTAAAGAAATTAGAGGGAAGTAGTACACAATTATTACAATATATTGCAACATATTGTTGGAATCACTTTTTCACCTCACGTAGATATTGAATATGATTCACTAAAGTCATATAATCAAGGTATAACACCCAAAAACTTGCACACTACTAACCAAAGTAGCTCGGTGTTGGATGTATCAGGAAAAAGTTACCATTAAAATAAAAAAAGGAAAAATATTCTTAAGTAACAAAATAAATTGTGTCAGATAACAAAATCGTCAGATGCCAGCGGTTTTCCATGTAAAATAATGAGAGCACGATATGGACGGCATCGGTTTTCCCCGTAAGATAACAAGAGCAAGATGTGGACAGCATGACACCGCTAGAAGGAGACGTACATGCCGCATTAGGAAAAAGAGAAACAAACAAATTGCTAGCAATACCTATTAACAACCCATGGTTTCCTTTTCTCAAGATACATGCATTCCAGCCCATTACAGCTTTGATTGATGAAGATGATGCTTGCAAAATTGGTCGCTGTCTTCAGCTATCCATAAATAATAAATCGGAAACGCCTCTTCGGCTCTTCCCCTTCTTTCATCTGTCTCTGCTCTGATGGCCCCACCCCACCGAGGAAGCCCCCACCTATCCGAATCTCAAAGCACATCCGACGGTCCGCCTCCCGCCTCACCGCCCGCTGTCATTCCCATTCGCTAACCGAAGAGGGGAAAGCAAGCATACCCAGCGAAACGCAGAGGCCGAGCCATCACCAAACCCCAGCCCGGACCGCCCACCTCGCCGTCGCCGGCGATCGCCGCCGCCGCTGCCGCCGCCGCACTAATCCCTGCCTTATCACCAACCCGCGTCGCTCGGTCTCTGATGCTTCCCACCCCATGGACTCCCACATTTCCCTTCCCCGCCGCCGGCCTCCTCGTCCTCCTGGCACTCCTCGCCGTCGCATCGGGGGGCCCAGGCCCTAGCCTGGGGGGTTTCGATCGGGGGGAGCCGGGTGACGCGGAGGCGTACTCGATCCTGACGTTTCACGACTACACGCCGCCCCCGCCCCCTGCACTGCCGCCGCCGCCGGCCGCCCCGTCAGCGACCTGCGCTGGGGACCTTCGCGGCGTGGGCGACCTGGAAACCCGGTGCGTGGTACCGGCGTCCGTGCGGCTTGGGGGCGGTGGGGTGTACATCAGCGGGAACGGTAGCCTCGTGCTCCTCGACGGCGTCGCGGTCACCTGCGAGAGGCCAGGGTGCGTCGTCTCCGCCAATCTCTCTGGCGATATCATCTTCGGACGCGGGGCCCGCGTCGTAGCCGGATGGGTATCCCTTGCGGCGGCCAACATCACGCTCGGTGACGATGCCGTCGTCGACACAGCGGCTCTCGCAGGCGACCCACCGGACCAGACCAGCGGTGTACCCACCGGGACATACGGCGATGGCGGTGGCCACGGTGGTCGTGGCGCCAGCTGCTACGTTAAGGAGGGGCAGGTGCAGGAGGACTCGTGGGGTGGTGATACCTACTCATGGGTTGAACTCAAGACTCCGAATAGCTATGGGAGCAAAGGGGGATCGACTACTGTTGAGAAGGACTATGGTGGTGGGGGTGGTGGTGTCGTGTGGTTGTTTGCCGAGGAGATTCTGATGAATGGAACAGTTCTTGCCGATGGTGGAGATGGTGGCACCAAGGGCGGTGGTGGCTCTGGGGGAAGCATCTATCTGAAGGCTGCAACAATGTGAGTGTTTTTACAGTGGTTTTGTGGAAGTTAATTTAAAGACGAAAATGGCATTTCAATTGGGAAAATCAAGAGGAGTTTTGGTCATTTTGTATCAGGATTTGAGATAGTTTAATCAATCTGTATGGTTTGCATATGGCCTGTAGTGTGGTCATTTAGTATAAATGCACACAGGAAAAATGTTGGAGGTTTTTGGATGAGGAGTTAAGAAACGAAGTCTATGTTCCGCTTGCAGCACTTCATTTGTAAAAGTAATTTGCCTATGGGATATCATGTTTTCATACATGAAAACTCTCATGTCTGATATAGAAGATGTTGTTTGTAGTGGCACAATTAGAGGGTTATATATACGGATAATAAACTCGTTATTGATAAAACTTCAACCTGACTTGAACTCAACACACACTCAAAACGATAGATGTCAATTAGCGCTAAATATTAACTTCTGTGCTAAAATGGCAAACAAAAAGGAATGGTGGGAATAGCTACTATACTCTCATCAGCTGCATTGGTTAGTGTGCAGTAGTTAGTTGCACATACAACTATATAACTAAGTTTTGGCGAACATAACATGGTCATGATTAAGTTGATATTAGTCTTTTAAGTCATTTAGGAAATTGGAGGTAGCTTGACATGAATGAAACAATTGACACACTACAGAACAGTGAGCTAGTCTACTGACAGCCTAAGTTGCTAATAAATATTTGGCAGTAACTACATGCCTAATGTGATTGGATCAGGTCTAGCTTAGCAACAAAATTGTTTGACCTGCTTGGAATATGTAGAGGGAGAATGACTGTTTGAAGCATTCTAAGACTGATGGAGAATTATTTATGTTCATGCATGTTCTACTTGATCAATTATGGTCCTTTATCTACATTTCTTCCACATATTAAAGTTGCAATTTGACATTTGAGCTCATGATTATAGGGCCTGGATGTTTATAAATGCTGCTTTAGAATTCTTTGTTGGTTCTTCTTAGTGCATCGGGACATACTTTCCCTGTGGATTCTAGGAAAAAAAAGAATGGTTAAATTTGTTGGCTAAAGATCTTCATGGTCGTTTGGTCTCTGATATTTTCGTTGACCCAGGCGAGGATGTGGCAAAATAAGTGCTTGTGGAGGCAATGGTTTGGCTGGTGGAGGTGGAGGACGTGTTTCCATTGATGTTTTCAGTAGGCATGATGACACCCAAATCTTTGTTCATGGTAATTTTCTTGGTTTTGTTTGTGTCAGTGACTACACATTTTTAACAGGCTGCCAGCGTTTTAATCATTATATTGAAGTTTTTAATGCATTTCTCTGGTAGCTTTGGATTTTTTTTCTGATGTTAAAAGTTATTCTGGCTGAGTTCCAGTAAAGTTCCCAATAATGTTGCTTTGGTTTAGGACGGTGCTACTTTATTCAAGCCAGGAAAAGTCCTGTATTGATTTCACTTCATTCTAATATATGAACAATTTTGGATTTTTTTTTGCATTATTATTTCATGTAAGCATATTACTTCACAGTATCCTTAAAAAATCATAACTTGCCGAGTCTGCCCAGATTTACCCATAAAACAGCAAACATAATTTCTTTAAGCTATCAACTTCAGTTCTGGGTTGAACATCATGAATCTTGCTGGTTAGAACCATGTTGGTTTCTGCTAATAATCTGGTAGAAAGTGAACCTGGCTTCCTCTTGTATGATTTGTGAACCCTGTATGAGAATGTTAGAATATTGACCTACTCATTCTTCAGTTGTTTAACACTCTTAGTTTAGTATGTGAAGTGATCTGATGTATTTGGTTAGCAAATTATCTAGCTAGTCCAGAATTGATCTTTTTCCCATATTTTTTAAGTGAAACTTTATTGGAACTGAACTTTGCTGGAGATCTTAATTTTCTGTATCCAATTTTAATCTGTTCTGTCTACCTTATACAATCTTAGTTCCAGTCTGCGGTCTGCGATTCTATGACATCTTTCAGTTGATGATGAGGCGAAGCTATGAGTATCAGTAATTTGATATCACCCGTAATAGTTGGTAGATGTAGAGTACAGAGTCTATACTAGTTTTTGTGTTTAAAATTTGCCTTTTTCTTGTACAGGGGGGAAGAGTTCGGGATGTTTGGACAATGCAGGAGCAGCTGGGACCCTTTATGAAGAAGTACCTAAGAGTATTACTGTTAGCAATAATAACTTGAGCACACAAACTGATACAGTATTTCTAGATCCCCCGTTTGAGCCACTCTGGACAAATGTTTTTATCAGAAATCATGCCAAAGTTTCTCTTCCCTTGCGTTGGAGCCGTATACAGGTCCGAGTCTTAACTCTTAAAACATTGTTTTCATTGATAGTTTGCTGTAAGCACTTGTTTCTCTTATTCTTGTGGAGATGAAAGGACATAAAATATTTCTTCAAAGAAGGTCTTAGCTTTTGTTGTCTTTCTTATCCAACAAGGGGGAATACTGCTGTTCTGGGGCTTGTCTGTGCTTTCTGCAACTATTTAAGCAATAGAATATTACTCCCTCTAGTAACAGAAAACCGACGTTTGGACATGGACATGGTCCTCAAAAGGCAACTTTGACCATTGTTTTAATATTTCTTTACTAAAATATACTCCCTCCGATTGTAAATGTAAGTCGTTTTACACTTGTGCACAAGGATTAAGAAAGTAGATCAAATGACCTTATTACCTTTTATTTATTCTGCATTGGAAAAGATAACTCATTAATTTGTGAGAGTGGTAGCATTCATTAAACAAGGGCAAGAAGGAAACAAAAGAGAAAAAAATGCATAGAAGTTCGAGAATGACTTATATTTAGATGACAGTTGAGGAGGCTAAAACAACCTACATTTGCAATCAGAGGGAGTATGTTTAAAACCAAAGAAAATTAAGGTATTGTGAAAATATTTCTTGAGAGAATCTGTATAAACCATTTTCATTTTTAGAAATCTGAGTACATATAGGTATTGTAGGACAAACTTTTAACCGCACGCTCTCCAAAGCATCACTTTCTTTTGTGACTGAAGGGAGTACCTCTGAATGACTTTGTGACGCATCTAAAACAGGTAGATAGTGTTGGATTGGATCCTGCGGGAGGTGGGTTGGAAGAACACACGCCCGAGCACACATTGGACACGGGAGTTTTCTACCTGCTAATAGCTTCTAATGGACTTAGAACATCCAAAGCTTACTACAAGGAGGTGTACAACCCAATATATAGGCTACAAACTTACTGTTGCAAGTCGACAGCAAAAAAAAGATTAAACTAATTGACCTCTAACCAACACGCAAGGATTACACTAACATTACTCCCCTAAGCCTTATGTGTTTGCTTAAGTTTAATTTGAACCATTTCAATCCTAGCTCTAAGCTCCTGGATTCAAACTCGCCTTAATGCCTTTGTTAAGATGTCTGCGAGCTGGTTCTTGGTGCCAATGAAGTTTTGCACTGACACTCCTGTTATCCAAGCACTCCCTGATGAAGTGGTAGCGCACATCGATGTGCTTGATGCGCTCATGGAACACATGTTTTTACAGTGCTAGAGCTAATTTGTTGTCAACCTTGAGCTCGACAGTGTCGGCAGGCTTCCCCTTAAACTCGCCGAGCAATCGAGCCAGCCACACACCTTGTGTAGCTGCAGTGGTGGCAGCGGCATACTCTGCTTCACAGGACAACAGGGCCATCACCATTTGTTTGAGAATGCCAACTCATCAGGTTGTTGCCGTAGAAGAACAGAGCACCAGAAGGGCTCTTCCACGTGTCAATGTCGCCGACGAGGTCGCTGTCGCTGTAGCCGACTAGCCGTCCCTCCTTTGCTTTTCCGTAGCGGCAACCATAGTTGATCGTCCCGACAACATAGCGTAGGATCGTCTCCACGGTCGCCATAAGCTCTTGAGTTGGCCACTCCATGAAGCGGCTCATGAACCCGACGCTGAAGGCGAGATCTGGCCGCATGTGGACGACGTAGCGGAGGCTGCCAACAAGCCTCCTGTACTTCATCGTGTCCACTTCCGCCTCCATGCTCTCATGGCTGAGTTTGAGCCGTTCCTCCATCGAGGTGTGAGCGGGATTGCAATCTCTCATCCTCCACATCTCCAGGATTTGAGCAGCGTAGTGCGCTTGACATAACGTGATGCTATCACTGCCGCTGCTCTGTTGGACCTCGATCCCAAGGTAGAAAGAGAGCAAACCGAGGTCGCTCATCTTGAATTGAGTCTTCATCTCCGTCTTGAATCGATCGATCTCCCCTTTTGCCAATCTCGTGATGATCAGATCATCCACGTAGACCCTAAGGAGCAGTAGCGTGTTGCCAAGGCCGCACCGGTACGCGGCATGTTCGTGCGCGCTCTGCTAGAAGCTAAGAGCTTTCAGGGTGTTGTCGAGCTTCGCATTCCATGCACGCGGTGCTTGTCGCAGGCCGTAGAGCGCCTTCCGCAGCCGTAGGACCTTGTGCTCTTCTCCGGCGACGACGAAACCTGACTGCTGTGCAACATACACTTCCTCCTCCAATTCACCATTGAGAAAGGCCGATTTCACATCCATGTGATGGATCGGCCACTCCTCTTGGGCAGCTAGCGCCAGCAGCAGGCGCACGGACTCCAGACGGGCAACATATGCGAATACCTCATCAAAGTCCACGCCCGGCTATTGCACATAGCCCTTTGCGACAAGGTGGGCTTTGTGCTTGATCACAGCCCCGGTTTCGTCTTTCTTGAGCTTGAACACCCATTTGAGCCCGACTGGGTTGTGTTCACACGGCAGCTTTATCATCGTCCATGTCTCGTTCTCCTTGACGGACTTCATCACTTTTAGCATTGCTGCTCGCCAAGCCCCGTCATGTTCTGCCTCAACGAAGGAGCTCGGCTCTCCTACGCTCGCCAGGTGCAGCTCGGCGTCGTCCAGGATGCGGGTAGTGCATCTTGCTAGAGCTTCCCGCCGCCGAGCAGCTTGTCGACGATGCAGTAGCGTACTGGGTTGTCGTCGTGGTGTGCGTTGAGCCTGGTGCTGTCATTCGGCGGTGGCGTGACGAAGTCCGCCTTCCCAGTAGATTCGCTGATCGGCATTCTGGACGACGTATCAACAGCCGCTGGACTTGGTGTAGGTGGTTCCGCGGTGTTCCTCCTCTGGCTGAGGTGGGCTCGTCAGCCGCCGGGAGATGGACTTGACTTACCATGAACTCCACGGCGAAGTCGCTCGATGGAGCCATGCTCTCAGTTGCATCCGCCTCCCAGCTCCATCCGCATCCTCGTAGCCAATGAAGACACATGCGTGCTCCTGTCATCAAGCTTCCGCAGCTGCGATCGCGCCTCCTTGACGTACGCCAGACATCCGAAGTTGTGCAAGAAGTTTACCGCCGGCTTCTGGCCGTGCTACACCTTGAATGGCGTCATGCCATCTAGGCTCTTCGCCGGTGCACGATTGAGCAGGAAGATGGCGGTGCTCATCGCCTCTCCCCAAAACTCCACTGGCATGCCCTTCTGTTTCAGGAGTGCACGCACCGTTGCGACGATCGACTAATTGTGCATCTCCATCACGCTGTTCTACTGTGGGCTGTACGGCGTGGAGAAGTGTCGCTAAATGCCATGATCGACGGTGGCGCATGAATTCAATGGACGTGAATTCGCCGCCGTTGTCGGTGCGGAGGACGCGAAGCTTCCGATCGCTCTCCACCTCCGCCTCCGCTTGGATCGCCTTGATTTCCACCTCAACGTCACTCTTTGCAGCCAAGAGCATCAGCCACATATAGCGGCTGGTGTTGTCCACCATCAGCAGGAAAAAATGATGTCCACCTGGTGTCGCCGGAATGATGGGACCGCAAAGATCTTCATGGGCGAGGTTAAGGTGCTCTTTCGCCTGATACTTGGCCTACGACGGGAATGAAGCTCGACGGTGCTTGGTGGGGACGCACGTGTCACACAGCTGCTCGATGTGCTCTAGTTGCGCCAGGCCTCTCACCATCTCATGGCGCACCAGTTGTCGGAGTGTGTCAAAGCTTATGTGGTCGTAGCGCGTGTGCCACCGCCAGGCGTTCTCATCGTGGCGCGCCGCGAGACAGATGGGGCGGGCAACGTCGAGGCGCAGGATGTATAGCCGGTTGCGCCTGCTATGAACTTTGACAAGGTTGTAGCGTTGGCGGTCCTAGATTCGCAAGATGCTGTCCTCGATCAGCACCTTGGAACCGCCCTTGTCTAGCCGACCCACGCTATGATTACGCTCTTCAGTCGTGGGATGAAGTAGACGTCAGAGAGTGTCTTGTGCTCTCTGTTCTTCCCGACGAACAGGATGGTGCCATAACCGTGGATGTCGACCACCGAGCTATCTCCGAAACGGACGGAGCTCACCACACCTCAATCGAGCTTCGTAAAGACATCGTGGCAACCCATCATGTGGTTGGTGGTGCCGGTGTCGAAGTACCAGCCCTCCAGGTGGTTGCTGTCGTCGCTGCCACCAAGGTGGACTTACGCGCGCGGCTCACTGAGGTGGACATGACTTGGCGATGGCTCTTGCGCCATCGGGAGTGTAGACTCGTCTTCTTCCTCCTCACCTTGGGCTAAATAAACCTGCTCCTTCTTGGACGATCAGTAGTCCTTGGCCCAGTGGCCATAGCGGCCGCAATTACGCCTTTAGCCTCCCAGTCACTTCCTCTAGCGTGAGCATCAAGAGATCGAGAAGACTCTCAATGGACAAAGCAATCTGTGAAAAATTCTTCAATCGTTTCTCTAAGCGTGGCGAGGTCGGAGAGACACATCGCGAAATAGTCGATCATCTCCCCGTCACAGAACAAGATTGCCTCGAATTCCTTCTGTAGCTGTTTGCGCCGAGGCCTTGTGGACACGATTGTCGCCGACGCTCATCGATTTGATGGCGTCCTAGGCCCGCTTGGTACTCGTTTTGACAGCGAGCGTGCCGATCATCTCCTGGGGTACGACGCGGAGGATGGCCTCCAGCGCCATGCGGTCTTCCTGGAAGTCCGCATCGCCAAATTCCACTGCATCCTAGAGGCTGCGAGCTTGCAACATGACCTTCATGAGCACGCTCCAGTCGGCGTAGTTGCTCCGTGTGAGGATCGGGTATGACGCGCCGCCAACCTCCTTGACCACACGTTGGACGACTACATTGCGTCCACCGACGTCTCGGTGTCGTAATCATCACAACGTCGATGGGGAGTGGCGGCGATTGAAGTGCCGTCAGGGACTCAGAGCCGCACTACTCGTAGGAGCCGACATCGCCGGGATTGATCAACCCTGGCTCTAGTACCAATTGTTGGATTGGATCCTACGAGAGGTGGGTTGGAAGAACACACGCGGGTACACACTAGGCATAGGAGTTTTCTAGCTGCTAACAGCTTCTAATGGACTTAGAACATCCAAATCTTACTACAAGAAGGAGGTGTACAACCCAATATATAGGCTACAAAACCGACTTACTGCTTGCAACAGTACCGAGTTACTGCTTGCGACAGTAACCGCCATACCATTGCAAGCCGACAAAAAAAAAGAAGAAGATTAAACTAACCGACCTCTCACCATTACACTAACAGATAGTGCATGTTGTTGCCTTCTAGCTTGCTTTCTTTCTTTCTGCAATGAGTCATAAAATATTACTTGTTGTTAGCATGATATGAACTGGCAGAGATTTGTATTTTATTTCACTAAATGAGTCCCCATTCCACAGTAACCTTTTCTTAATTGTTTTCTAATTTCAGGCTCAAGGACAAATTAGTCTTCTATCTGGCGCTACTCTAACTTTTGGCCTGACACATTATCCATATTCAGAATTTGAACTGTTGGCTGAGGAACTTCTTATGAGTGATTCCACAATCAAGGTTCTTATTTGCTATTGCTTTCCTGTCAGTTGCTACACCTTTCAGCAATTTAGAATTTTATTTCTTTTATCTGCACTACTCCATTTTTAAATCAATTTCAGGTCTTTGGTGCTTTACGGATGTCTGTAAAGATGCTCCTTATGTGGAACTCGAGAATGACAATTGATGGTGGCAGAGAATCAGGAGTCGCAACTTCATTACTCGAAGGTAGCAATTTGATAGTTTTGAAGGTATGTTAATGACTGTAAGGTGTGCCCCATCATTTCCTGTCTGCCTTTACTTTCTGTGATATTTTTGTTCACATGCTTGTCAGGAAGCATCAGTGATACATTCTAATGCTAATCTTGGAATTCATGGGCAAGGCGTTCTGAATTTATCTGGTGGAGGAGATACAATAGAGGCACAGCGCCTTATTTTATCATTGTTTTACAACATACTGGTACATCAAATGCTTTACTGTTTTGTTTATCCACAATGCATCTGAAGTTATTTCTTTTGCATCTCGTATTGCATGCCCTCTTTGGCACAGAGGTTGGATGATGTTTATATCTTTGATGTTATCTGAAATAAAATTTGCATTATGAAGCTGTTGTTTGGGGACTTTTTTTTTGGACAACTGCTGTTTGGGGACTTGATAACTGGTTTGCCTGTTTTTTTCTTCTTTTTTTCCTTTTATGGCATTTACCCATTTTGTTTGTAGTCTGTAGTGTTCTTAAAGTTTGAAGTGCTCCTGAGAGAGTCATGTTGCTTTTCATAACCAAAGCAATCAATATTGTTAAGGGTCAAAGTGTCAAGGGTATTAGTGTAATCTCCTAGACTGTTTATACTTCAGAGTACAATCAAAGTATTTATTTCTTTCCTTAGATGGTATGTGCTGGTATATGCATGATATGGACCATATGGTTTCTGATATATTCAATTTGACCGGTCCATTTCATTAGTTCATTATTGCAGTTAGACGCTTTGATATTTCTTAGTTATTCGAAGAACATTATAGTAATTGATGATTTATTCTTTTTTAGGTTGGACCTGGAGCTGTTCTAAGGGGCCCTCTTATAAATGGAAGTAGTGATATGTAAATTACTACCACCTTCATATTTTGTTTTAAATACTTCTCTTTTTTGTTATTTTCCTCAGTGGTGGAAAGTTTCAAATGGTTAATGAGCTTTTCTGGCTACAGTAGGGCCCCAAAGCTGAACTGCGAAGATGAGAGTTGTCCTATGGAAATATTTCATCCACCTGAGGATTGCAACTTGAACTCTTCATTATCTTTTACTCTACAGGTGTACTATTAATTCTCTAAATTTTCCACATGCTGTGATGTTTTCTTTATTTATTTTGTTTCCTAGCCTTTTAATTCAATTTGTAATCCATGGTGGTTTTCGGCATGCAGATATGCCGTGTTGAAGATATTGATGTTTCTGGCCTTGTGCAAGGAACTGTCATTAATTTTAACAGAGCAAGAAGTGTGACTGTGCAGACATCTGGGACCATAAGTGCAACAGGATTAGGTAGTGTACCGTTGTTTTGTTTGTTTCATCTTGTGTTATCACTGAGTATCCACAATATCATATAACATATTTCTGCTATAGCCTATAGCTTGGAATGGTTCCATGAGAAGATTTTCAGTTGCTTGGTTATTGTCAATTATCATAATCTTCTTATTAAGTCTGTACTTCTGAACCACGTCTAAATCTGATGATACCTGTCTGTTCTCTACTTCTCTTCAAACTTTGTTATCATCTCCATATCTCAACGTTACATTAGGTGTTTGAAATGGCTACATTGGCTGTGATAAAGCTTTCTCTTTAGTTTTAAGATTTTAGGTGAGAGTAACCATTCATTAAATACTTCAAAATTAAAATCTCTCTGACTCTGTAGTGTATCTTCCATGATAGCTACCTATATATTCAGTGCTGTGTTGAATATTCTCTTGTGAGTGATAATCTTGATGTGTTTGTCCTGTTGAAAGTTGAAACCTGAGACTTGAAATGACACACTATGATGTTTGTAGCAACAAATAAATGTTATAGACTGTTCCAACTGGTGACTAAAAAGATTAGCGTTATTTGGTAGTAATGTCACAATTTCTTCTTATCTTTGTGTTTTAGTCATTTATACTACTACTTTATCTTGGTGTTTTAGTCATTTATACTACTACTTTAGTTCATGCTTATCTACTCCAATATAGAACTGACCTTGTTTTTTGTCTGTCTGATCTGAGATAAGCTGGTATAATTTTCTGTCTGCTGGCAACGAGGGAAATGGTTAAAATTAAACAATAGCTTTTACTTGAATAGATTGATCCAGATTAAACAATCACTTGTGTTTGAATTCGTACTGGTTAGATAATTTGATGCATATGCATACATGCACTGGTAGTTTAGAGCTTCTTATTTTCTATTCACATAACTTTTGCCAGCTACTCTAGAATTTAACAATTATTTCTTCTGTTTGCAGGCTGCCGAGGTGGAATTGGACGAGGAAAAATGTTAAGCAGTGGCCTTAGTGGTGGGGGCGGGCATGGTGGTAAGGGCGGGGAGGGCATTTACAGTGTCAGTCATGCAGAGGGGGGACCTGCATATGGTAATGCTGATTTGCCTTGTGAACTTGGCAGTGGCAGCGGTAATGACAGTGCATCCTCAACGGCCGGTGGTGGTATAATAGGTATCAAAGATGTTATATCTTTCACTGTTTTCCTTTGTTCAGTCATTGTAGCTCTTAACAGCACTGCCTCTTACTTCTGATTCATCTGCAAATTTCCAGTGATAGGTTCTTTGGAGCAATCTCTGCCAAACCTCTCACTTTCTGGCTCAATTGAGGCAAATGGTGGTAGTTTTACTGGTGTGATATCTCACGCCGCAAATGGAGGACCTGGTGGTGGTTCTGGTGGTACAATTCTTCTATTTGTGCGGACTTTACTCCTAAAGAAGGACTCTGTACTTTCTAGTGTTGGTGGCGTTGGAAGCAATGGCAGTGGTGGAGGTGGAGGTGGTCGAATTCACTTCCACTGGTCTGACATTCCTACTGGAGATGATTATGTTCCTTTTTCAACTGTTAAAGGATCAATACATGCAAGGTGTGTTCTGAATTCTGATGCTCTGTTTGCCCCTTTGCCTTTTGTTTTACTTGCTAGTTTTGAATTATGTTGGAGCCTGTGTTTGGTGTGCTTCACATCTGAATAATTATTTAGTTTTGAATTATGTTGGAGCCTGTGTTTTAATCTTACTGGTAGTTTTTTCTGTGTTGTGTGTGGTGTGTGTGCGTTTTGGTTGGGTGTCTTATTTTGTAACTTCTTTTTTCCTTCTTTAATGAAATGACTCGCAGTTCTCCTGCACGTTCGAGAAAAAAAAAATCTTACAGCGAACATTCGTGTTGGAATAGTTCAAGGACTTTTGGCTCGACTTTTTATATGTATGACATATTTATTACAGCCTTAGCAGTTATCACGGAATAATCAGACTGGGAGGGAACAAGAAGGCAGAATTACTATTTACTTTTACCTTGATTTTCTGAACTCCTTTTATTTGCAGCTACTAGTGTCAACTTATCATTTTGCTTGCTCCTGTAGTCCTGTACTGCCATTTTTCATTCCATTTCTCATTTTAGTATTTTCCCTTATGTCATTTCCGTTTTGCGCATTAGGGCTCTGTATGCTTTTGACTCTGTGCTGCCATTTTATTTTTTTCGACGATAAAATATGCCTTAAATGTCTAGAACCTTGTTTTTGGGGGGATAATGCCGAGGAGATTGCTAAACCACTAAGCTGGCCATGTGTTTCTGTTACAGAGGAGGAGTCAGTGAAGGCCAAGGTTTTCCTGGTGAGAATGGAACAGTCACTGGAAAGGATTGCCCAAAAGGTCTTTATGGAACATTTTGCAAGGTAATTTGTTGAGATGTCAGATGTGCTGTCTTACCTCCTTGTGCCTCATTGTCTAATTTGCTGCATATGTAAGATTGTTTCCCCATTTTAGCTTTCCTGTCTATTATGATTTCTTGAGACACATAATTCCTATCTGCTGGCAAACTTTTGTGCTTTGCAATTTTTTGATATAGATTTGAGGGACCACATCTTACTGGTGAGATTTTTGTTCCTTAGTAGTTTACTGTTTCTATATGTCACGATCACATAGCATAAACATACCCTTATCAACATTGTAGCATGCCATAGTCATACCTCCAGTTTTTGGTTTAAAACTATTACTACTTTAACTTACATTTGTTGCAACGGTTTCTGTGGCAAAATGCAGGAGTGTCCTTCAGGAACATACAAGAATATTACTGGATCCTCTAAGTCATTGTGTTCGCCATGCCCTCCAAATGAGCTGCCTCATCGTGCTGTATACATAAGCGTCCGAGGTAATTCTTCCTGTTTTTTCTGTGTGAAACATCCATCTAAATTGCAGGTTGAGTGAATTCAGTGACAGATCCAGAACTGTATGCTTTTGGTGTCTAACATACAAATACATATATCTGTGGATTCCTTCTAAATTTTTTAGTGTGTGATGGGACTTCTTCATAAATCCCTTTGTTTAATAGGTTTGTTTATACAGAAACCATTGTGTGGTGTCCCACAGGTTTCTGTGTTATGTTAGAAAATTATGGATTAGAGTTAGACCAGATTGCACTTGTATATATATTTTTGTTCTTTTATTTGGTCATGAAGTTCCACTTCTGTTTTCTTTTGGGTATTAATTTCCATTTTAATTTTTTTAGTTTCAGAACTTTTGTGTAACCTATTAAAGGTTTTTGTCTGTTTACCTGCATGTTCTAAGCTTAGCATAATGTTTTTGACAGGAGGTGTTGCTGAAACCCCATGCCCATACAAATGTGTGTCTGATAGATATCACATGCCTCACTGTTTTACTGCACTTGAAGAGTTGATATACACTTTTGGTGGACCCTGGTTCTTTGGCCTGCTTCTTTCAGGTCTTCTTGTTTTATTAGCTCTTGTTTTGAGTATTGCTCGGATGAAGTTTGTTGGCACTGATGAGTTGCCTGGGCCAGCACCAACTCAGCACAGCTCCCAAATTGATCACTCTTTTCCCTTCCTTGAGTCACTGAACGAGGTCGTGAAATCCATTGTGTTGTACTGATTCGATACCTTAATAAGCCGTGGTTGATAATTTTGTATATTACTGAAATTTCTTCTGATGTGGCAGGTACTGGAAACTAACAGGGCCGAAGAATCTCACTGTCATGTGCATAGAATGTATTTTATGGGCCCAAACACCTTCAGTGAACCTTGGCATCTCCCACACACCCCACCTGAGCAGATTTCAGAGATAGTGTATGTATGCCCGTCCTTACCGAGATTTTGCTTGATCAAATTCTACTTTTGGTTGTTTGTGTTATATCTTTTCCCATTCTTTACTGGTTTTCTTTTTTGTATCGAATTTTAGCTGGCCCTTGAGTGTCTGGTAGGAACTGTATACACAATTGACTCAGTTCTTGTTCTGCATCTTACTATTTTCAGGTACGAGGATGCATTTAGCAAATTTGTTGATGAGATAAATGCTCTTGCAGCCTATCAGTGGTGGGAGGGTTCAATCTATAGTATCCTGTGTATACTTTCATACCCCCTGGCATGGTCCTGGCAACAGTGGCGCAGGAGAAAGAAATTACAAAGACTTCGTGAATTTGTTCGATCCGAATATGATCATTCATGCTTACGGTCCTGCCGTTCACGAGCACTTTATGAAGGGCTGAAGGCATGTATTCAGGATCTCAGCTTTATTTTAAGCTCTTTATGTAATCGTTCTGTACTTTCCAACTGGTAAACGGCATCAGTGAACATGCAAGATAACCAGATGAATGATAACTGTGCTGTAAAAAGGATGCACTGATTGAGTCACAAGTATTTTCTGTGGCAGTGCATTACCTGCAACTGTAGTATAAAAAAAACTCGACCACGGGGAGAAGATGTCCCCCTGGTTTTGTCTTAATAGAGGGGAGTACCGAACCCTTTATGGAGGTACTCATGACCTGTGAGCACCCGGGTTCGAGTCCGGGCGGGTGGCCTCTCAACTGGAGGCTCT
Organism: Phragmites australis; assembly: GCF_958298935.1. Lineage (NCBI taxonomy): Eukaryota > Viridiplantae > Streptophyta > Magnoliopsida > Poales > Poaceae > Phragmites > Phragmites australis. The sequence continues at coordinate 7,057,264 of NC_084929.1, forward strand.
ACCAACCGAGCTATCTCTCGGTTCTCACCTGCAACTGTAGTATGAGATAGATTGCACTTACAGTTTCCATTGCTATACAAGTGACTATCTCATCATATTATGGACAGATGATGATTTCTGGTTTTTCAATTTGTAGGTAGCTGCTACTCCAGATTTAATGCTGGGTTATTTAGATTTCTTCCTTGGCGGGGATGAGAAAAGGCCTGATCTTCCCCCTCGGCTTCATCAAAGGCTTCCAATGTCCCTGATCTTTGGAGGTGATGGAAGTTATATGGCTCCATTTTCACTTCATAGTGACAGAGTGGTTACAAGTCTTATGAGTCAGGTTGATTCTGAAACCTTTCAGACTGCTGAATCACTGAATTAAACCAATTATTCTTTTGCCTTATTAATCCCTTTTATAGGCTGTGCCATCGTCAATATGGCACCGTAATGTAGCTGGATTGAATGCCCAGTTGCGTTTGGTTCGTCGTGGAAATCTAAACACAACATTTCTTCCTGTGCTGAAATGGCTTGAAACTCATGCAAATCCTGCGTTGAACACATACCATGTTTGTGTTGACCTTGCATGGTTCCAAGCTACAGCATTAGGGTACTGCCAGTTTGGTCTTGTTATTAATGCTGTGGGGGGAGCGGTGGCTGCTGAAATTCAAGGTGGCTCTATAATTAAAACTGATCAACATTCACTGTGAGTCATTTCTTGCCTGAGCATTTGTAATCTTCCCCTCTCATCACCATTTGTCTCTAATTACTCCCGGTATATCATACAGAAACCAGAATACAAATGCTGAATCTCAACTGGGCCACTCAAGGAACAACAATGCCCTTATGCGTAAAAGGATAATTGGCACTATTCTCGATGTTGACAACTTGAGGATGCTCAAAGACAGGAGATATTTGCTTTACCCTCTCTCTCTTATCTTGCACAATACTAAACCAGTTGGACATCAGGTGACTTTGTCATTTGTACAGCTATCGTAACATAGCCATAGTGTGGTTATGTGGGATTTACTGCATCTTGCACTCATACTGGTTCGTTTGCTTTCTTAACTGCAGGATCTGGTTGGCTTAGTCATCTCAATATTGCTTCTTGCAGATTTCAGCTTGGTCTTGCTTACTTTCCTCCAACTGTATTCGTATTCTATGGTCGATGTTTTACTGGTTTTGTTCATTCTTCCTCTTGGGATACTGGCACCATTTCCTGCTGGGATAAATGCTCTTTTTAGTCATGGGCCACGGCGGTCAGCCGGCCTTGCTCGTGTGTATGCCTTGTGGAATATTACATCACTGGTTAATGTTGTAAGTACCTGCCCTAGCCTGTTTCTGTATTTTGTTATTACAAAGTCATCTGGATGTTTAGGTTCAGAATAAGGGAGAGTTTTGTAATTAAGATTGGTCAATATCATTTCATTCTGTCCAGGCAAAAAAATCATTGCTGTCTGCTAGAACTTTTATTGGTTTCTAGATTGGATATTGTCATTAAGAGTTCAGATAGGCACATCATAGCATGCATCCATAAGCGGAAGAAAGAGCATGAACACAGTGAACCTTGTTCCTACCCCAGTTTATCATGTAGAACTCAGCAATAGTGCCTTTTCTCTAGTGCTTTGTCAGGTGGAATGTGTGATCGTGTTGGTACTGTTTTGAAGGTTTCCTATTTTCCTCATTAAAACAGTAGTTGCATTGACAATGCATGGGTATGTTGTACCATTTTCACATTAAGGGTGCCTAATGACATTGTTCACAGTAGCTAAAGGACGGTATCATGTTTGACCGACACGGCTTAACACACAGCTTAACACGTGCTCATCACTCACAGGTCTTGGCTTTTGTATGTGGACTTCTGCATTACAAGTCATCAACCAAAAAACGTCCAAGCATGCAGCCGTGGAATTTGGGCGGGTAAGCATCTTTTCCCTCCCTGCTAAGAAGTGTTACGTGTCAACTGAACACAATTGGTCTACCATACCCTTTATCTAAGAACCTAACCTCGAAACTCTTGTCAGGGATGAAACCAGCTGGTGGCTATTCCCAACAGGACTTGTGCTATGTAAATGCATTCAAGCAAGGCTTGTTGATTGGCATGCATCTATGTTGGAGATCCAGGATCGCGCAGTTTATAGTAATGACCCAACAATATTTTGGCAGTAACGGCATTTTGGATCACTGGAGTGCTCATGAGTGCTTTATGCAACTCAAGTTTTTGGGAGTTGATAAAACAAAGGCTAGGGAGTAATTGCTTTCTTTGTCGGCAAGTCAGGGGAAGCAAGTACAAAGTAGAATGCTTACAGATGCTTATCTTACAGTCCATTGTTGACCTTGTGCAGTCAGCCAGTCAACTTTGTTTTCCTTGTACATAGGAAAAGGTTTAGTTTATCCATTCATTGTAGGACCTAGGATATAGACATCATAGAATTATAAATTACCTAAGCTAATCTCCAAGAGATAGTGAGAAATATGTTTTTTTTAGAACTTTTTTTGCACTTTTTGTGTAGATGTGCTGGAAAAGGGGTCAGGCATCAAATGAGTTTTTTTTTCCGCACTCATTTAGATTGTTCAAGACAAATATTAATGCGCTGATGTTTGTTCAAGCATCTAATTGCACACCTAAAAAACATCTAATTGCGATATGTTGATGTTGTGATCCTGCTTCACTGTCGGTACTAAGCATGCTGATGTGCAATGGAAAATTCAATTCCTGGCCAAGAGCCCATGATAGAGTACTGGGTGCCCCTAGGAAACCCAATCCCGATTCTATCAATCCAGGGCCTTAACAGGAATGCGATCCGCTTTCTAGTTTACAATTGCCTGAAAGAATTCTTATCTTTTAGTTATCCAAATTTGCACGGTATTTTGCCTGCAATTGTAGTACTATTATAACTTTAGGAAAATTTACTGATTTTTTCAGTTCTAGTTATTATTTGTAGAGTTCATCTAGGTTTAATTTATTTCTGTTTAGGCTAGTCTTTTTTTGTCTTTGTCATGTAGGAGCTAACGAAGTTTAATTTTTTTTTCTAGGTTTCAGATTATTTGTCTTAGGCAAAAAACGATTAAGCGGAAAAAATCACATGAGTCATTGAAAGTTCGTATTGTATTTGAAAAAAAAAGCTATTGAAAAATAGTAGAATTTTAATAACTTCAAGATTAGACAGAAGGTTGGCAAAAATGTCTTTTTGAAAATTGCTCCAGTTATATATTTTTACAATACTAAAATAAATCAATTTTGAACAAATGTCAACATCACTTTGGCTCTGATTGGCTTATTAGCTCGTAAATAAAATTGGTTCCAGACTATAAATAAGATTATGCCTAGTGGTAGATGAAAAGCTCGAAGCTCACGAACTGACTCGGCTCGTATTGGTTTTTGTATTTTGAACAAGTCAAACCAATATTTTAGTTCGTTTTGTTAACGAGCCAGCTCATGAGTCTAACGAGGTATACTCCACGTGAGTATGTGACCACACATCCACTTTGCATCGGGTCTTGGGGAGGCTATTTGTCGTAGCCGTAGTCGCCTCTAAGCTCCAACCCTTTACATCATGCCGCATGAGCCCTCGACATCGGCACCTCGCGCCATGCCGCTGCTTGGAGCCCTTGACATCGCACTGCCTAGAGCCATCGACGTCCACTTTGCATCGCGTCATGTTTGAGCTATTGTCAACTATTTTTTATAGTTTTTAGTTTATGTTTGTTCTATTGTTGAGTTTTTAATGTTAGTTTGTTTCAGATTAAGTCCTGCAGAAATACAGGCTGCACACGTGCATCGTTGTCACATCCCAAAATCCGTAATTGCGTGTTTAATATTAAACATGCATCAATAGCTTCATATTTGAATTTGGATCGCTTCCGATCGTCAGATTGAAATTTGAGCTGCGATTCTATGATCAGATGCTCCTAAGGATTTTAATCACGACATAAAAATTTCTCATATTTTGGAGCTCAATTGCACCTCAATTTGGATTAATGAAGTGAGAGAAAAGGAATTTGAGAGAGTTAAAAGAACTAGAAGCAAAATTAGAACTGATCACTTACATGTGGACCCTTTAGAGAGAAAAAGATCTCCCTCTCTTTCTCTAAGGCCAACGGCCTCTCTCTATCTCTCTTTCCCTCCCACACGTGCTCCACTCGCTCATCCAACCGGCCAACACAAGTGAGAGGCAAAAGTGAAGTTGTCCTCTCTCTCTCTCACTCTCTCTCAAGTTCTCCCCCTTTCCCCTTTGGTTTCCCGCCTAAAGAAGCGAAGCCGGGGTACGTGTGTGGTACCCATGCGACCACACGCTCGAGGGTTACTCATCCATCCAATTTGTTTTCGCCTCCCCGAAAGATTCAAGGCGGTTTTGATCTCTTTTGGTTTTTAGGTTGAAACTTTGGAGGTCCGGCTATTCTTCTCCGTCCCGAGCTTTCCGCTTCTTTCCGAAGGTCACCAAGCGGGGCAAAAGCACCTTGGATGAGTCTACTAGGCATCCATGGCGTGTGTTCGCATTTTGGTTGGATCATTTTTGAGTTGGAGTAATTTTTGGCGAAGTTGGAGCGTTCTTGAGGTTAGAAGAAAAGAGAGGATTTTAGATGAGATTTGATTTAGGAATTGAGTTGCTAGGTGGTAAAGTCAGTTCTAGACTCTCTAAATTCTCCCAAACGTATCCCTTTTGGGTTGGAGAAGATCGCAAATCGATTTGGCAAAGTTTTATCCTAAATAGGGGAAGTTCTGGAAAGTCCGAAACTTCCGGACAATTTTTTGTAGATTCCGAAGTGCGGAGTATCCGCAGTTACTATTCATCAGGCGAGCTGATGCTTGTAAAATTCATAATTAATTCATTCGAACTCCAAACAACGTGAGACCAGTTGTGTTAGCTTCATACGAGTATGAACTACGTGTTAAACGTGTTGGAACTCCATAAAATACTTTTGATAATTGATGAGTTAATTAAATGTGTTTCTACTTTTTAAAATCACCGATAATCAATACCATCTCCGAAAATTATGAAACCACTTGGACAATTCATGTTTTGCGCATTTTATGGCATGCATTGTTGCATTTCATCCATACTCATGGTATTGCACGCGTTATTCTTTTTTAGAGAACGTCGATCTAACGATCTCGACGAGCGAGGGCGGTTCGGAGGCACCCTACCTTTCTGATTCAGGGCAGCAAGACAAGCAACTAACATATTTCACTCATGTCAAATTTGGAAGTCTCAATTGATGAGTATGCTTATGTATGTATGCATGTGTCGGGTACCCTTGGGTAGAACCTATGCTGATTGCATCTTTCTACCTTGGTCAATTATTCAAGTAATTTCCTTGTAGCCTAAAGATGGTGTTATGTCTAGGTACAAGTACGATATACATGCTTAGCAATGCTTAGTTCTTTCGGTAGAAGTCGAACGACGGTGTTTTCTGTTGTTTGCGAGTATAGGGATTACTATTGATTACAAATACATGCTGATGGTGAGATGGTTGGTGAGTGGTGAGTATGAGATGACATGTGGGTGGTGTTAGGAGTGTCGTCTGCCTCGGAGGAAAGTCTTGGGGGCAGGTCATCGTTTAAGGCCGTCCGTCGGTACCATTAGCTTTAGCACTTATCTTACTCACCACATGCCGATTTAATGGTAAGACGAGCCGAATACCTTCGCAGCTGTGGCTTTGTGGGCGTGAACATCAACGGTGTGAGTGAGCGGGCTTGTAAGCGGTACTAGTTTGCTCCGGGAGTAGTTCTAGTGTCGCCGCGCTGAGCGATACATGCCACACACGGTTGGGACTGGTTGGGAAAGGTTGTCACGGGTACCCCCTTGTGTGCACTTTAGTAGATGGCACAAGCCGTATGGTCCTCGTGTCGTATGTGTCCAGGAGTATCCCCTGCAGGGTGTATAAACAGTTTGAACTGCCGCGCTCTCAGTCATGAGCATGCTATTGTTTTATCTGTATCGATCGTAGAGGTTCGTTGTAGATTTATGGTTCGGGTTTGTGGTGGTGGTATGGACATGGTGGCTATGTGGGAATGGTCAGAGTTGGTACTTGTTATACTTTTGATACACATGTTGTTTACATTTACTAATGTTCAGTTGGTGGTGCAGGGTAGTTTCATATATGTTGGTTAAGTTAGTTGCACACACATATGTCTAAGTTGCTTACCGCTTTAATTCACTTAACCGCATGTTTAATCCTTGCTACTAGCTAATGCATGATTCTTAGAGTTGAGCTATGTATACGTGCTCTATATTGTGTAAGACTTGCAAGTACCTTCGTACTCAGGGTGCTGCCTTAAGTTGATGCAGGTTCACAGGTCGGCGAGGAAGAGGCGGTGTTCGGCTACTTTATACTTGCCGATCAGGGTGGCGGGCAGGAGTAGCACACTCTACTCCGAACTCAGTGTCTTGGTATGGAGCCTAAGGGCATGTGGCTCCATATCCTTTTTTTTTATAGTTTTCTTCCGTTGCGTAGTGGTTGTTTCCTTTTGATGTAAATTGTGAAAACAACTACATGTTTAAAGACTTGTAATATAATATTTAATTACTCGCTCTTTCTTAAGCTTTGTTGTGATGCTATATGTTGGTAAGGTATGTGTTTCGATCCTAGGCACAAAACACGTGCCGGGACTACCAGAGCGGTATTTTGATTAATCATTGAAGTCGTGGTTAAGTAAATGATCGACTCAATAATTAATTAGAATATTATTTGGACGGTTCCTCACAATCGTCTAGCTTGCAGGCTACCGAGCTGGGTCGAGCCAGCTAGGTATCCCCTAATTATGCCTAATCAATGTATGGTAATTTTAACACAGTAGCTTGAGATCCACCCCTAATTACCACCCAAATAATAAAACATTAATCTCAAGAGTCTAGAAATTCCTATTTTTCCCTAAAAGAAAAGAAAATCCTATTTAGTTGGAAGAAAGCAAGTGATTAATCAATCTTCATGTTTGTCTTATAAAAAAACAAGTTCATTTTCTAACATAAATAAATTCTATGGCGTTTTAGAGCATGTACATTCATTAGTGCTAGAGAGAAGTCAAGGGAGAGTAAAATGAATTATCACCGGTCCTAAGGGATGTAGGTATATATTCTAAGGCACGAATACATGGCATAAGTGTCAATGGTTGATACCGGTGTTAACTTCACTTTAGTAATAAAATTAAATATTTTGAATTACCTTAGCACCTATAAAGAGGTGTTAAGGGATAATGTAGAAGCTGCTAAGAGAGAGATGATGTTAGATAAGTTCCCTTAGCACCCAGCAGAAGGGGTAATGGATTGTAGGTGCTCGCAACTTAGGATTTGTCAGGTTACGGTATAATGATAGGTAGGTATTACCTTTTTGTAGTTATTACTTATTAAAGAACAATAGCAAGTAACCATTTTCATTGTGGTGCCGTCCAATGTCTTTTCTTTTTGCTCCTTTTGGATCTTCTTTTTTGACATTTCAAACTCATATCTCTTCGACCGAGTGCTTGATAGATGATGCATTTGAACCGTCACATTTCCTGAGACATGATCGATCGTTGAAACGAAACACATAATGAACTCTATTATCCATTCTTCTCAAAATGTAATTGAATCTTCGCAAAAAAAAAAAAAGAGTAACCCTTTCAATGATCATAACATATTTGCAATCTTCAATATAATATAGCATTGATATACAATTCTAAGGTTGTAGCTTATCTTTTTGCCCCTTTTGGATTTTCATTTTTTGGCATTTGAAACTCATCTCTTCACGTTCTCAGAAAAAAAAACAAAACTCATCTCTCTTGGAACATGCAAGCGCTCGCTAGATGATCCATTTGAATGGTCATATTTCCCGTGAACTCCAGATGCAACTCTAATACTCTATCTTCACAAAAGAAAAAGGAGAAGGAGAACAAAACACATAATGAACTCCAGATGCAACTCTAATTCTCTATCTTCACAAAAGAAAAGGAAGGAGAAGGAGAACAAGCCTCTACATGATCATAACATCTTTGCAATTGTCACACATGATGTTACATTGATATAAAACTATACACTATCTTCTATTATTATAAACTATTCTCTCCAGTTATAAATAGATATCGTTTTGAACAAGATTTGATAAAACTTTAAAAACTTTGATTAACAATAGCTTTTAAAATATTTAGTTTGAAAACCTTAAAATCATATATGTCGATTAATATTAAAAAATATTTTTATAATATCACAAATTTAATAAATATATTTTAATAAAAAATAATAATCAAAACTATGTATTATAAATAGTGTCTTATCCAAACTAAATGTACCTATCACTGTAGCTCTCGTCGCTCGACGTGTCAAATATTCTGTCAGACACGTAAAGCATGCACCACCGTACCGGGTCTCTTTCCGCATCGGCAGCCACCGCCGGTCGCTGCAACGATCGCCCACTGCGTGGCCTCTCATCAGACGGAGCCACGAGAGATGCGTCGAACGGCCAGTCGGCCACCAGCCCACCACCCTTCGCGTTCCTCTCTCCGCCATCAGTTCCACCCTCCTCTCGAGTGCGTAATTGAAAGGCGAAATGGACGGGGAAATCTCGCCACTGAGCTGTGGAGGATTAGGAGGAGAATTTCGCTCTGCAGATAGGTGTTGCCGAGTAAAAACCGTTTGTCGAATCGGCAAGAAATGGACGGGAGAGGGAAAGGAGAGGCCCAGAACCCCGAACAAAGAAGGAAAGGTGGCTGGCCACAAGTGGATGACGCGTCTCTGCTGTCACTCTCGCTGAAGAAGCAGGACAAGAAATTTGCATATTCCGGCGCCTTTGGGACAAGAACAAGCCAAACGGAACAACCTGAGAGAGAGAGAGAGAGAGAGAGAGAGAGGCTAATTTTGTCCTGCTTGCTTCTTCTGCGCAGCTGTTTCGATCTCTCTCTTGGCCTTTTCTTGTTGGTTCTGAGCTGAATTCGGAGCATACCAGCCTAAATTAGCCAATCTGGAGATTCTCCCAGAACAAATTCCCAACCCAAGTTGAGGGGCAGGTTCGATTGTGAGCCTGGGGTGGGCTGCTCCTCCCGGTCTGTTCGATTCGACACCATGGAGATATAGCCGGCGAGTTGCAGGGGGGCGGAGCTCGCGTTTCCTGACGCGATTTCTGGCTTTCTGCAAAGTTTCACCACCCAAGGATAGATTCTTCGCCACAATCTTGCCGTTCGGTTGGAGCACAAATTTTTTTTTTTTTAGTTTGATCGCGGCTCCGGTGCTGGCGGCGCAGAAAGATGCTGTTTTATGTGACCCCGAAGGTGGGATTTTGATCGCCTTCTTGGCTGTCGATTGGTTTCCCTCGTTGCTGCTGTCTGCATGCGGAGGATTCAGATGTTCTTGGTAAGGTGGTAGTTGGGAAATGCCCAGGGCTGGAGACTGCAGCAGCAGCGGCGGCGGCGGCGGTGGCGGCGGAGGAGGTGGTGGTGGCGGAGGAGGCGGTGGCGGCGGAGGAGGTGGCGGCGGAGGAGGTGGTGGCGGCGGAGGAGGTGGCGGCGGAGGAGGTGGTGGCGGCGGCGGCGGCGGTGGCGGCGGAGGCGGCGGTGGCGGCGGAGGAGGTGGTGGAGGTGGTGGCGGCGGAGGAGGCGGTGGCGGCGGAGGAGGTGGGCCGAGCGGCGGGGTTGCCAAGGACTTGCCACTTCTTTTCCTCAGGGTGGGCGCCGCCGTCACGCTCTCCGTCGCTGGACTGTTCTTCTCGCGGCAGCGGCGGCCCCGGCAGCTTCTTCTGCCTCCTCCTCCTCCTCCCTCAGGTACCAACCATGAACTGATTTGTTCGAAGGTGCATCATGTTCTCAGAGACAAAAAATAAAAAGAAAAAAGAAAAAAGAAAAATTATGCATCAGTTGCCAATTATGCTTTGTGCTGTGTTGGATGAAATTTGGTGATGTTTTGTCCATGTTTGCCTGTAGAGTCGGACGATTCCCACAGCATGAAGGCCGGGAGAGGGCTCAAGGAGGAGCTGAGGATCCTCAAAAATGTAAGGATTTAGATTGTGCATGATCTAATTTCATGTTGTATTTGTAATTCACAATCGTGAAGATGTGATTGCCCTTTAAAATCTGTTAATGTTCATGCGTAGTATTCGTGGCCTATGAACTATATGATTGAAAGTTTGTATTTTCTCCCCTTTGAGCACTGCTGGTAGTTTGTCGTCCAGTTATTCCCTGACAAAATATAAATTACCTTTCAAATCGAGTGCCTGTTTTATGTTGCACATTATTCCTATTGAATTAAAAGAGTATGGAAAAATACCCCTATTGACACGTGGACATTGTTTTTGTTTGCCAAGGAGGACACCAGAGCAAAAATCATCAGTGGAAACTCTGTTCATACGACCACTACCACTACAACGACCACCACCACAGCCTTAGTGCCTTTGGCCCCCAAATGCAGAAGCCTTGCTGATGATGAAGGATACCTCCTTCCGGAGTTCAATGAGATGGTTCTCAAAGAATTTGGCCGTGACATAGGCAACATCTCAACCACACCTGCACCGAGAGTGAGAGAAGATGCATCTAATTACCATGAAATTCACAAGCTTAGGGATTTGGTGAGATCACTGCAAGAGAGAGAGAAGACCCTGGAGTTACAGCTCCTGGAGTGTTATGGTTTGCAGGAGCAAGATGCTACAGTGAAGGAGCTTGAGAATCAGCTGAAGATTAACAATGTTGAATCGAAGCTATACTCGTTGAAGATTGAATCTTTGCAGTCTGAAAATCAGAGGTTGGAAACACAGTTGTCGGAAAACTCAAAGATAATCTCTGAGCTTGAGGTGACAAGAGCAAAGTGCAAGCTGCTGAAGAAGAAGTTGGCATTGGATGCAGAACAGGCAAAGGAGAAAATCACTTCCCTTCAGAAAATGATGGATTCGTTGCAGCACAAAGAGATCAATGAGGGAAAAGATAATACTGAGGTTGAGAAAAAATTGAAGAGGCTTGAGGAGCTGGAAAACGAGGCAACAGAGCTTAGAGCTGTGAATTCAAGGCTGCAGCAGGAGAACACGCATCTTATTAGGCGATTGGAGGTTACACGCCTACCCCCTGTACCCAAGCCCAAAAATAGCATGGAGGTGATTCTTTACTGTTCTTGGACTGTATTGTAGCTGGCACTTACTAAACCAATTTTAATCATCAATTGGAGGTGTCATTCCTAAACAGGACATGGTGTTCTTGATATTTCATTTGCGAATGAGAATGAAATCGCATATTCTATCACAAAACAATTATTTGGATATGTGCTTAATTTGAAGTTCATTGTGTTCTTGATCTTTTGTTTTTTTTCTGTCAGGAATTGAATTGCTAAAAATGGTTGCAGGTAAAAGCATTGGAGGAGGCTGATCGGTTGAGGCAAGAAAACGAGAAGTTGGCTAAAGAGGTTGAACAGCTGCAGAGTGACAGGTTTGCAGATGTTGAAGAATTGGTTTATCTGAAATGGATAAATGCTTGCCTGCGATATGAGCTGAGAAACAAGGATGCTCCATCAGGGAAGACTGTTGCTCGAGATCTGAGCAAGACCCTGAGCCCCAAGTCTGAACTAAGGGCAAAGCAACTGATAATGGAATATGCCAATGCTGGTGCGGAGGAGAGTCATTGGGGCCATATTGAGTTTGGTTCAGAATGCTCTTCCTCACGGGCATCATCAGGTGAATCTGATGACATATCAGTTGATGTCGCTTCTATGACAAAGCAGAAAAACCCGAAGAAGAAAAAGTTCTTTTCTAAGCTTCGGAAACTGGTGCTGGGAAAAGGAAAGGAGAACCATGGTGTTTCTAATCTGGAGAGGAGAGTGTCTATTTCAAACTGTTCCTTCGACGACTTCACTGGAAGGGATTCGCATGATAGCTATTCTTCATTCATGGCAGAAACAAACATACCTGGTAGTCGACAACACGGTGATCACAGCTTTGGTATGGACATCACAAAATCTAGTCCTCTTAGCACAGAAGTTGGAGATGAAAGAAGAGATCATTCTGGGGTCAAGAGTGTATCGTTTAGAGAGGAAAGGTCCAGTGGATTTGGTCACAGTGCTCGCTTTGATAGCAGTGAGGCCATACCTGAGGATGCTGAGATCCATAAATTTGCCGATGCCCTAATTACATCGAGGTCAGGTTCCATGTCATCAAGAAGGTCATCGTCCTTCCGTCACTGACACACGAGTAGCTTAGGATTCATCTGCTGCCGGCTCATCAGCCTGGATGTATATTTGCACCAGTTCTTGATGGGAAAGTTATAGGAGATGTTACTGGAATAAAGTGCGCAAGACTTCATTCTTTGTGAAATGTACAATCACGTATAGTAGTGTAGTTCACTAACCTGTAAAGTTGTATCCCAACCCTTAAGATTCATTTGGGCTGGCTCGTAGGTTTTCAATGTGAACTTTCTATACTACAACAACAACAAAGCCTTTGTCTCAAGTAAGTTAGGGTAGGCTAGAGATGAAGCCTACTAGCTCCAACTTTCTATGGTCTCATAAAATGCCACAGTTCAGTGGCAAACATACAGCACAGTTTATTCTATTTCTTGGGCACATACAAGATGTTGAACTGCTCTTAGCATCTTATTAGTGTTTGCATTACATTATTCAGTTCATAATATCTTTTGATGTTATGATGGTCATGCTTCTGGGTGCTATGAACAGTTCAGGCAGCTAAATTCAGGTATAGATATATGGGTAATTGGAGATGGTAGAAAGATCCATCTTTGCGAAGATGTGTGGTTTGGATCCTACACAGTTCTAGGATCTGTATGGGGAAATCTGAAAAGGGAGTACATTCTGTGGTACACTTTCAGAATATGTTTCTCTGATCATCCGATTGTGTCTCTCATCTTTCACAGCATCCCCTGACATTACTTCGGCGGCCGCCCATCGCCGGAGGAGATTGGCCGGTCTACTTTCAAGTATACTAATAACATAGCAATGTTTAGGGTTTTTTTACAGTCACCGGCTACAATGAAATTGATAAAAGGAAACGAAAAACTTCTAACTCGAATTTGAGTGCCTACTTTTTACATACAATGCCACCATAATTTCTCCTCGGTTGGTCAAGTTCTTTATAAAGAAAAAAAAAACAGAAAAAGAAACACGGATCATTCTTCTTTTGTAGGGAAATGGCAGAAAGAAGCTCGCTCAGTTCACTGTGCATGTGCAAATAATTATTCCCAGTTCCATTACCTGCTTTCTTGATAATATTAGAGCTGACATTTACAAACTTATTAGTACATCAGAAAGGAACAAGACAGAAAAAAGATAATTACTTGGCACATGTTGAAATCTGAAAGATGTGCACACTACTTTAGAATGGGTTATCACATATGGGTTTTGTTTTCGGTTATACAAAAGTGTTAGTGTTATCAAACTTATCACAGACAAGTAACACTCTGTCTGTAATATAACTACACACAGACAACTCTGATTAACAACTATGTCTATAATATGGTTGCACAAATATCAATTTTGTAAGTGTCGTAGACGGATTTTCTTTAGTAACCATTTGTGTGTATATAGTGTCACAGACGGTTTTATTCACTGTATCTGACTCTTAGATGGTTTCAGATGGAGATTTTAGAAATTGTATGTGACTGTCTGATGGTTTCAGACGGAGTTTGTAAGAAACCGTCTATATGACAAACTGCCTTTCAGGTCAAATTTCACAGACGTGTTACTTTAAGAACAATATATGTCTATGTATTTCAGACATATTTCTGTAAAAATCATCTATATGTCCCTAACCCCCTGAGCACCAATTTTGCTCCCAAGATGCCATATGGACATACTACAATTTCAGAACAGTATGAAATATGTATATAGACAATTAATACCACATAGACATATGACAATCATAGTGCACAAAAACGGAACTCATTATCAGAATTACATAATGTAACAACACAAGACCACATGTATAGAACTCATTATCAAAGTTACACAATAGCATACACATCAGATACAATTTTTGTCCATACACATCACATAGTCCAAACTCATACATTCATCACCAATCTGAATGAAACTCTCCTTTCTTGGCTATTACTTGAGAAACTAAGAAAAAGACGAGACGTCCTCGGATTTCACTAAGTCTTGAACTTGGCTGTTGAGTTGTTGGCAGTTTTAAAGTTTGTCGTTAGGGAAAAATATAAGTAATGAGCATGTGTAAGTAAAGATTGAACTAAAAGTGGTGATTTACCAACCTTTGGCAAAATGTTCCTAATTGCAATGGAAAGCATCTGTGTCAACATATAAAAATACAGGCTCATAATAGACTCTCTGACAGTGACTAGCAAAATGTTCCTAATTGTAATAGAAAGCATCTATGTCAATATCACATGGCAAGGGACTTCATTGTATTCATCATTCCCGTCGGTATTTGTGGACCACCTCTCCAAATTTTCAAAAATATCATCACCTCGGTTCATGAAGTCATCAACAATATCTTAGACGTCCCTGTTAAGAATAATTTCATACACATCACACTCAGGAACTCCTTCTTCATGCATATTGTCATTAGGGTCATTCACACATTCTTCTCCATACTTGGTCCAACATGTATAGTTTCGTGTGAATCCATGAATAATCAAGTGTGCATATATATTATGTGCCTTTGAAAATTTTCTCTCATTTCTGTAATCAATGTATGGAAAAGACATAAAATTCTCTTTCTTGTTCAACATATCCGCATCGGCAACACGTATGAATCCAGATATGCTATTAAGGAGCTCATCACAAGTACGATTCTCTAGGTACATGCAACTTCGGTAGGCCATCTGTGATTTCCAAAATATAATAGTTATTGAATATTCAATCTAGAGAATTGTTTTAAGTGCAAATTTTAGAGGCAATGGTCTTGACCTAGAAAAAAACAACAAATGAATATATGTAGAATCTTGAACAGAAGCTTAAATATTTTGAAGCTATGGTTCTACGAATCTACCAATTTGGAGATAAATAAGATAAATACTAACCTCTAGGAATTCCAACACAGGAAGCTCGCGCTGCAGAGGAAGCTCCAAACAAATCACCCCATAGAGGAAGTTCGTGCTGTAGAGTTGAACAAAAGCTCAAATATTTTGACGCAATGGTTATGTGAATCTAGCTACCAATTTGGAGTTAAAGAAGGTAAATACTAACCTCTAGGTATTCAAAAGAGGAAGCTCGCACTGTAGAGACAACTCTAAAGAAATTGCCTCGTAGAGAAAGCTCAGCTCGCTGTCTGACACTCGCACGTGCCTCTGTCTAAAACAACTCATGCCAAAGGGCCCTGTCTTAAGACCAATAATTGAGGGACACATACGGTTATTAGAATGAACCGTCTATATGTTCACCTTCGCGAAAACGGTCTGTAAGGACATACAGTTTATCATTTTCATCCGTATGTGTCTACCAGAGAGACATAGACTGATTTTAGAAGAAACCGCATGTGCCATTGTTATAGACAGGTATTCTTAAAAACTGTTTGTGTCTATCAGAGAGACATAGATGGTTTTGTAAAAGCCGTTTGTAGCTCTTGGCACACCCAGATAACAGTCATGTTACAGACAAGTCTGTCTTATCAACCGTCTGTGGCTATTTTGTTAATGAAGGTCCTAAAAAACCGTATGTAACACTTCGTCTGTTTTCACTGTTTCTATGATAGTGGCAAGATTAAAAAAATAAATAATGCTAACTTCAATGAGGCCACCCCCAGATATTGATGGAAATTGGGCAATGCAATGGCCAAGTAACCACTTGATGCATCAAGTTCAAATATAAGTTCTACATACTCTTTCTCAAAAAGATTTTTGAAACAAGAGTGCATCATGCTTCTTAATTTAATGTTATTATTGTTGTAGAGTAATATGAATTCACGAAACAAAAGTGATACACAAAAAAAGTGAGTTTTCACTAGGTTAATAGATTTCCTTTGTCACTTGAAGGCTGCAATGATATAGCACTCAAGAGAAGAACAAGATACAAAAATATCTAGTATGGCAAAACCCATATATATGAAACAAGGGAAACTGATTCATGCATGCCTAAACCGAGAATAACTTGAAGGGAGAAGAGAAGCGCCGCACATTAGTAGCACCCTCCTTGGGCATAGACTCCGGATTGGATGCCGTATCATTGGCTGTAGAAAGCGGGCTACCACGCTCTCTCAGTGGCCACCCTCCACATCAACCTTGGGCTGCCACTCGTCGCTCATGAGCCATTTGCTACCGAGAAGCTAGTGGCTATTGGGCGACCACAGCCTTGTGGCCCATAACCCAAGCGCCAATGAGCCAATGAGCCATGGCCCAACGGGTGCAGAGGGAGCTACGGTCAAGGTCAGCGCATCTTTCACGCATATTCTTCATGATCTACAAGTGACAGCATGTGTAGCGGCAACGGCAACAGCTCCCATGTCTCCTCCTTAGGCGGTGGACCCTTTAACCGGTGGCCTGACAACTCTTGCGCTCTTCAGAGCACCTCAGCAGGCATTGCTCCCCTCTATGCAGGCCACCTCACTAGTGGCCCCCATGCCTGTGGCTAGACACAAGTGGACATGCCACACCTATGACTCATCCCAGGCACGCAGGAGCGAGCGCCTATCAAAGAAGCGTCAAATTCTAGTGGCCTAGCACGCAAATGCAACTCTACCACAAGCTGGGACTTCTTGACGACTCCAAGACTTTGGAGGAAGCTATGCATGACTATGTCACCCTGTATGAAGGCCCTCTACCAGAGTCGATGATCGGTGCTCTAACTAAGCTTTTCAAGCTTACCAGTACAGAAGATATCCTCCAAGATGTTGTTGCAAAGATCCTGGATGAGGATGCCCCCAACCTTCTGGACGACCTGTCCTCCACAGTGACCCTGCTCTTCTGATGAGCGGTGTTCTCCTGCCACCTCCATGTGGGTCTCTTTCGTGACCATGTTGATGTACTACCCATTATTTTGTATGCGCATGCAAGGCACCATTGGTAGGGCTCAGCAACTCCAATCCCTACCAGCCCTTGTGATGCTTGAACTGCATGATATGTATTGCTTCATGTTCCAACTCCTAGGCTACTATGCTAGGCTTAGACTGCGCAGGCCTAATTAGTTGTCACTGCTTGTTCCATCTCTATGGTTGCGAAGGAGCATTAATGTCAAGTATCTTTATCACCTCCCTGCTTTCTCATGCCCTTTTTTCAAGGCTACCACCATTCTATAAATGATTGGCCCGGATGTCTCCATCCTCTCCTGGAACATTCATGGTTTAGGATCTTCATACCATCGTGACCTTGTGCCTCAATTCCTCAAAATCAATCGATGTCATATTGTCTGCCTCCAAGAAACCCAGCTTCACGACATTTATGACGAAATCGTGTGTTACATGGGTTGTAACTACCTAACGCGTTACGTGCACCACCCCGCTTCAAGTGCCCCCTGGCCAAGGGGGGGATTCTTCTCCTTTGGGACAAGAATTTTGTGGACGTTCAAAACATCTCCATGGGATCCTTTCACATTACTGCCATCATCACTACTAAGTTATGACAGACCGCCTTCTTACTTACATCAGTCTATGGCCCTACAAGGCGTTCCCATAAAGAACCATTTCTTCAAGAGCTTAGGCAGCCCCTCCCGTCACTAGGGACTAGATGGCTTGTCATGGGAGACTCCAGTATTATATACAAGGTGATAGACAAAAATAATAATAAACTGCAGCTACAGCACATGAGGCTCTTCAGGTGTGCGATACTTCTGCCATCTTTGGGATATCCATTTACAAAACTGGAAGTTCACTTGGTCGAACAACCGGCGAAAGCCCACTTTTGTCAGGCTAGACAAGTTCCTTTGCAACCCTGAGTGGGATGGTACCTTCATCTCACACGGCATACAAGCACTCTCCTCTTCCCACTCAGATCATTGTCCCTTGCTGCTCTCCAACCAAAGCAGGCTTAAATGGCCTCGGTCTTTTAAGTTTGAAAACTTCTGGACCTGTATGCCAGGATTCATTGACACGGTGGCTTCGGCTTGTGCGACTGACTTAGGCCACCATGACCCTTACCACATCCTCAATCAGAAGCTTCGCAACACGACTACTCGCCTAGTCAACTAGAGCAAATCGTTTCTTTTAGGTGTCAAGCTTCAATTAATCATGGCGCTCGAGGTCATTCTCTGCCTTGACTCTGCTCTAGAGTCCAGGGAGCTAACCAGTCAGGAAGTCATGTTTAGGGCATAGCTAAAAATAAGAGTCATATCCCTTGCCACTATCGAGCACGTCAGGAAGAGGCAGGCTTCCAAGATTGCCTTCCTCAAAGAAGGCGATGCCAATACGAGATATTTTCATAATACGGTGAGCGCATGGAGAAGGTGCAACCAAATCTTAAGATTGCACATGGCTAATGGCTGGGTGACCTCATACGCGGACAAATCCTTCATGATCCAACAACATTGTTTGCCAGGTTATAGCAAGACCACCGCCTAGGGAAACCGACATAAACTTGGAGCTTCTGGGTCTTCAACAGCACAATCTATCCTCCCTTGATCGCTCTCCGTCAAAGGAGGAGATTCTCTCTGCCATCAAGCTAACATCGCGGAACAAGGCTCCAGGTCCAGATGACTTTACCAGACACTTCATTGTCGTTTCTTGGCACCTCATCAAATTGGATATCGTCGAGGCTGTCAAGGCTTTTTTTGATCTTCACATGTTCTGCCTTCGCCTCCTGAACCCAACGAACATCGTCTTCCTTCCAAAGAAATCTAATGCTAAAGTGATCACTAATTTCAAGCCAATCAATCTTATTCACTCGGTTGCCAAGCTGGTCTCCAAAATCCTAGCACTTAGGCTCGTGCCTCTCCTGGAATCAATGGTCTCCAATTGACAGAGTGCCTTCATCAGATGATGCTACATCTATGACAATTTCATGATGGCTCGAAGTGTGACCAAGGCCTTGCATAGGAGCAACACTCCTGCTCTCCTCTTCAAGCTGGACATCTCAAAAGCGTTCGACTCAGTGCGTTGGGATTACCTCCTCGACCTACTCTCCAACTTGGGGTTCACACAAAAATGGAGAGACCTCATCTCAATCCTTCTTGCATCGTCCATGTAGAGAGTTGTTCTCAATGGGATCCCTGGAAAACCAATTACTCACAGAAAGGGTCTAAGGAAAGGGGACCCTTTGTCTCCCATGATTTTCACTCTCACTCTAGCCATCAACCCTCTTCAGCGATTGCTAACCTTGGCCACTCAAAGTGGGCTCCTCAACAGGTTGGGCGGGGGCTTCGACACTAATAGAACGAGGGTGTCTATGTACGCTGATGACACTCCTTCAGCAAGGCTACGTGACTAGAGACCAACTTCTCCAAGACATCGGTTACTCTTATTCAATGTGTGGACGTTGATCTGCAAGTGGTCCTCTCGGACTTGCCGATGGTACTCTCCAAGTTCTCAATCACCTACCTCGAGCTTCTGCTTACCACAGGATGGTTGAAAGCAATTGATGAAAAAAACTTGGCACCCTCGGGCCATTTGGCCCTTGTGAAAGCTGTAATGACCTCCCAACCCATTCACTTCATGTTGTCCATCAAAACCCTTGTGTCAATCTTGCTGTAAATCGACAAAGCCAGGAGACAATTCCTTCGGATGGGATGCAAACCAATTACGAGTGGCAAATCTAAGGTTGGTTGGAGGAGGGTTTGCATGCCAAAAAGGCTAGGTGGCTTTGGCGTCATTCATCTCGTGCTCTTTGGTTGTGCACTCAGACAAAGATGGCTCTAGCAAGAATGGACAGTGTCCCAGAAAGTTTGGGTAGGTTCACAAGTTCTGTGTGACAACACAGATTGACAGCTCTTCATGGCTGCCACTTCGATCCACATTGGAAGTGGCGACAAGATGTTCTTGTGGCATTCGTCTCGGGCTAAGGGCATTAGACCAAAAGATTGAGCTCTACTAATTTTTGCAATCTCTAGCGCAAAGCAGTGCTCTCTTCAGGAGGCAATTCTTCAAAGATCATGGATTGTTGATATGGCCACACTTAACATGTTTCGCGAGACCACATTGCGTAATTCATTTAGCTTTGGGGCGCCACCAGAGATGCAATCCTCCATCCAAATGTCCCGGACTCCATAACATGGAAATGCTGCAGCCATGGGTCCTACTCTGCTAGGTCGGCTTATGCCATGATGTTCAACAGCTCCATTGGCACAAACTTCATTTAGTTGATTTGGAAGGTATGAGCACCGCCGAAATACAAATTCTTTGCCTAGTTGGCCATCCAGAATAAGTTTTGGACTGCGGATGGCCTAACTCGCAGAAGCTGGACATGCAACCCCATTTACCCCCTTTGTAAGCAATCCAATGAAAACTGCCTTCACCTTGTCGCGGAATGCTCCTTCTCCAGAAAAAATTTGTGAAACCATGGTGCATATGACTGAGAGAACCAGGAGCTTCGGCAGTAATGGTTAGCGAGCTATTGTGAGATCAATTTTTTAGTTGGAATAGACAGGCACTGGAAAACAATTTTGTACATCCGGATGTGCAAGCAATTCAGCGAATACTATATGGCTTGTATATATTCAGTTAGATCCGCTTATCGCTTGCTGGTCCAAAGAACTGATGGATAAAGATGAAGTTGGCTCTTCAGTGCGAGATGAGGATCCTTTTTGGTGGAAACTTTGGAAGATCCAAGTAGTGAACAATTTCATGCCGGTGCGAGACGTCATATTGATCAAATCTCATTCTGTGCGGACTGTGGAGCTAAGCAAGAAACTGTATACCACGCCATTATCGCTGCTTCTGGTCAGCAATGGCCGATCTGATGGGAGTCAAGATGCCGGAGCTTCATCCGACTACTTGGGCCAACGATTTACTAGACCATAGGTGCTGCAACCTTCAAGATGCATGCATCGGTCATTCTTTGCGGCATGTGGTCTTTATGGAATGCGAGAAGGAATGGAGAGTCCCCTATCAGAATTCCTCGAGCATGTAGATGGGCAAAAGATACAACAATTGATCTGATTGCTGCAGTGAAGGAGCAGGCAGGGCCAACCAAGGTTATTCAACCTTAAACTTGATGTTTTCTTAAACTTAATGTTGATAGGGCCTCCAAGAGTGGAAAGCTATATATCGGCGCTGTTGTTAGGGATGAATC
Organism: Phragmites australis; assembly: GCF_958298935.1. Taxonomy (NCBI): domain Eukaryota; kingdom Viridiplantae; phylum Streptophyta; class Magnoliopsida; order Poales; family Poaceae; genus Phragmites; species Phragmites australis. Next base: position 7,078,319 of record NC_084929.1, read on the forward strand.
AGGAGCCTTCAAGGCAGCCATGTTCAATACCAAATGCATTCGTTGCTTTCTGAGGCCAGAGATGGTGTTAAGTTCATTGTCAGAGCCTGGTGACGCTCTAGTCACAAGGAGCTTAGCAATTTTGCCTGCTTTGGAGGAAATTCAAGAGCTTAGCACGGGCTTTTCTTCTTCTCGTTTTGGGTATATGAGGCGAGACTCTAACCTTGCTGCTCATCTGTGTGCAAAGCAAGCGTCCTTTTTGTTTCCGGGTTGTGTCTGGTTGCATGCAGTATGATTGTACTCATGCTGATTAATGAAGTATAAAGCTCTTAGTCTCAAAAGAAAAAAATCCTTCCAGTAAACAAACTAGGTAACCAACCATGTACCATGCTAACTAGCAGCAACCCCGTGACGTTCAAGCTGCTGCATTAGAAACATAAATATTGTATTTTAGCCCAGCATACCTCTGTATTTGGTGTATCTAAAATGGTAGATGGTTCGAGATATGAAATGGAATCATATGCATATATCCCAAGCACAGACTAAGAATGCAATGCCGCATTCAAATGTAATACTTACTTGTCAAACACAAATATCCTTATTTCTGAAAACTCATATAGGTACCTCGTACATGGAGCAAAGACAAAATGCATATCATTGAGATTTAAATCTCCAAAACAGAATAACCTCAAGAAATACCAAGGCAAAAGGTCAACATGGCCAAAGAAATCAGCGATGAAGCCATTTCTCTTCGCTTAATGTAAACATAAATCTTTTTTAATTTCCTCTGTTGATGAGGTCTTCCTGAACAGGAAGAACATTTGTCAACCTACTAATAGCTAGATTCAAATATGCTCAGTTCACTGTGCATGTGTATAGTTAGCAATGTTACCTTTTCAGTTAGAAGGTAGGAGATAGGGTTGGATTCAATTTAATAGTTAGTTGGATTAGGATTGAGACTCTTTAGTCGACCGGCTATATATAGGTAGCAATAGTTGTGTATTATCGCAAGTAAGAAAATAATCAAAGTAAAGACTAGAGCCTGATAATTAGTGTGATCTAGTTATCCCAGTTACCATTCCTCAATATTTCGTATCACGAGTCATGTTCCTGCACTTGTCTTCCACGATGTTGCATCACGCCATCACTGCTCTCCTGCTGCACCACACTGCCGTCGTTCCATTTTACCCTGAAGAAATAGCTGCTCTACCCATGTTGTCCGCCACTGCAGCTCCACCACCACTATTGTGCGTTGTCGCTGCTCACACAGACAACCTTCACTCTTCATCATGGGTGATGACGTCTACACCATAGAACTTCTTGGCAAGATGATGGAGAATTTTTTGACGAAAATTGAAGCAATCGAGGCTCGTTGGGATGAATGGGAGAAAAAATTTAGCACCTCAGGTTTGGCTTCTTCCACCACCTTAGGTCCTTTCAACTCACCAATATTCCTCGCTTTCATAAGCTTACCTTCCCCCATGTCAATAGAGAGGAAGATCACTTGCCTTAGTTGAACCGTTGTGAGCAATTCTTTCATGGGCAATGGACACTGAAGAATGACAAGGTATGACTAGTTTCTTATCATATGACTAGTGATACTCAGTAATTGTATATGCAGTTTGAACAGGATCATGGCATAGTAAAGTGATCTGTTTTTTAGCATTATGTCAACATGCGCTTTCATCCTCCAATTCACAGCAACCCTTTGGGTAAGTTGGCCACTCGATCTCAGAAAGATGGATTCAATGTATGAATATCAAAAGAAGTTTTTGGCCCTTCTTTCTCGAGTTACTCCATCTCTCGTGCCTAAGCAACAAGTCAACTTATTCACCGTGGGACTTAGAAAACCTCTTAGCACTGATGTTGAGCTTCAGAATCCATCCGATCTTGAGGAAGCCATGAATTTGGCACGTGCATATGAACAACGCCTTTACGAAGAATCTGAAAGCCCTTCTTTTCAAGGCTATTCTCGCCCAACAGCAACACCTACTACACCACAAGCAACAAGAGCAACAACAAACGTAGCAACAGTTAGCTTGCGGTTATCTCTAGTAGGCCATCATGAAGGTCAGCAAGGTCGTCAATCGTCTCCAATTTCTACAATTCCTTCTTCCACCTCCACTGGTGGACAACACATATGTCGTCTAACTACGTATGAGATGGCTAATCATCGCGCAAAATGGTTATGCTTCAATTGTCCTAAGCCATTTTCTAAAGATCACCTACGTCAATGTTTAATGAAGGGAATTTATTTTTCTAGAATTAGAAGAAGATACGGTTGCATACCAATACAACGATAATAGCTGGTTCTTAGATGCAAGAAATTCAGCTCGAGGATGAGCTGTTTATGGCAAGGAGGGAAATGATATAGGCACATTAGAGCATGAGATCAAGTTAGGACATATGTTACTTTTTCAATTAGGATATAAGTTTGTTAATTTAGGATTTAATTTGTTTAGAGATAGAATCAGCTGGGAGATAGAGTTAGATTTGGTTTAATAGTTAGTTGGATTAGGATTGTGACTCTTTAATTGGTCGACTATATATAGTTAGTAATAGTTGTGTATTAGGGTAAGCAAGAAAATAATTAAAGTAAAGATCAGAGCCTAATAATCAGAGCGATCTAGTTATCCTAGTTACCATTTCTCAATCTCTACTATACAAACACAAGTTGGTTCCTGCGACACCTCTTCTCCCTACTCTCCTCCCATCTAATAAAAACTCCTAAAATTCGAATAATTTACCCATCTTTGCCATTCGTTAGTCCTCCAGCATCCCCGTCTTGTTACCGGCTACGGATATGAGACCCATTTTACTAATAAAAATAAATAAATAAATTAGGAGAAAAATTATCGGATAATCTTCTCCTTTTTCGAATCTTATTTGAAATTCAACTATGATATTGCTCCCAACGTATTCATTCAGTGACGCTCCTATAACGCATCCACATCTTCATACATTGATTTTATGCTTGATGTTACCACATTTAATATTTATATTTTTATTGCAACATACAAGTACTTAGCTAATAATGTGTAAATAACTGTTCCCAGTTCTATTACCTGCTTCTCGGTAACATTAGAGCTGACATTTACGAACTTAGAAGTTGCATCAGAAAAAGGAACAAGCCAAACAAACAATTCCTTGATTTACTTATTTGCATGTGTTGGAAGGTCATAACCCGAAAGATGTATTTGAAAATGATTGGCTGTTGGCGACTACGTGAACCAACCAAATCATTTCCCGAGTTAAGCGCAAGATTAAAAATAATGCTCACTGCGATGAAATCACTCCAGATATTGGTGTAAATTGGGCAGTGCAATGGCCAAGCAACTACTTGATGCATCCAGTTCAAATATGAGTTATATGAGTTCTCCATGCTCCTACTCAAAAGAATTTTGAAACAGGGATGTATCATGCTACTTAGTTTTACGGTGGTTATTAGCGGGCAACATAAATTCATGAAATAGAAGCGCATCATTTTTCTTATAGAAACAAAAATGAGTTTCTGCTAGGTTAAGACTTTCTTTGCCACTTGAAGGCTGCAATGATATAAGATTCTAGGAGAAAAAGAGAGAGTACAGTATCTAGTATGGCAAAACCCATATATATTTGTATCATCACATCTTTATTACAGTTCATCAAAGACACTACCATAGCCAACCAAGGGAAAAGGGCGTCAGTCATACAGCAAAACTTCAGGATCATAAGACTTCCAAGGAAGCAGAGATAGTCCACCCCCTTGTTTCCCTGGAAACTGCATTCCATACTATTCTTCTTACTTCCTTGAGTTCACCGCACGTTCTCGAGGACCAGCTTGCCTCATCAACTGTCGCATCAGCAGGCAGTAAATAGGAAAGAACAGTTCATTGTCCATGTGCGATTAGAGTAAGCAGCAAGAGGGTCATGACAGACAGGGGTATTGCATGTACCTGAAAATAAGTCTCCAGCTTCTTCTTCAGAGTGGCATGCTCCCTCTTCATCTTCTGGAGTGACCTGCGGCATCTGGGTGAAACATGGAATAGTAAAACAATTGAGCGCAGTGCATCCTGATGAGATGCAGATATAGAGGGAGAGCCATGAAGCATACCCTTCCAGACTCTTGTCATTGCAGTGTGCTTTAAACACTGAGCACTCATTCTTCATCCTTATTGCACCAATGCTGCACCAAACAAAAGGCTACCTTTAGTGAATTTGAACTGTTCCTATTTTACTAATAATGTTTTGTTTCAGTAAGCACTCTTAAAGCTTGTCCGAAATAGGTTACGAGGAGATTCTGCACTGATGAGACACGCAAAAGATTATTCACACATGGTTTCTGGGGATATTCACCGGTTCAATACCTTGTTCCACTGCCTTTGAGCTGGTGCACCAGAGAATCCAGCTGGTAGAAATCCTGAGGATACTTCTCACTGCATCGCATGAAATTGCACAGTGAATGCACTAAATAGGATTCCTACTAGTACATGTTATATTAAAAATCATGGGTATGCATAAAACCTAGTTCGACATTCATGGTACGAGTTCAGACATATTACTTACAGTGTTTGTTCTATGTTTGTCAGCAATCTTGATGAATCATTGAAGAACAAAACCACAACTTCCTCAACAAAATTAGGGCTTGATTCATCCTGCAGTTCTTCCAGCTGATTAAACTGTTCATCAAGGTAACCCTGAAGGAATAGCACGAGGTAGATTAAGAGGCAAAACAAAAAAGAATAAAATTCATGGTAAAAGTAAGTCTGCTCTTAAGGGTGGCTCTCCCATTTCAGTAGACAAATGTGACCAAAATATGTAAGAAGAACGTAAATGTCCTGAAACTTCTCTTTCTGTTTGTCTCAAACAACACGCTGTGTATTTATGAAATATATAAGATGTGAGGACTGTTCAAGAATTTTTGAAATATTTATCATGTCCCAAACGGTATAACTGGTAACCCCTAAGGCTATCTCTAGCAGATACTCTAAAAATTCGTCTCTTATAACACTATTACAGTATCCTCTATTTTTTCCATCTCTAGCAACTACCCTATTTCCTACCTTCTATTATTTTCCATCTCTCCCCGGACGCACTGTGCTACGGCCACCTCCCTCCTCCCGCAAAAATACGGTCCCTCTCTCCTCTCTCGCTTCCATGTAGCAACCGAAATGGTTGCTGCTGGAGATCGACGCAGGACAAGTGGATCGGCAAAAGGACGGCACAGTACTAGAGCACAGTGATGCCGATCGGCTTTGCCTCTCCCGCTGGAGATGGCCTAAGGGTGGATAACCCTCGTTTTGAATCAACCACAAAAGATTATCCTTTGTGCTACCTAGATCAAGACGAAGCATGTTAGTTCCAGCAAGTGGTTTTAGGCGTCAACCCAGCTAGGTATAAAGGGCACTCTAATATTTGCCTAAGAGATACTAACGTGTCATCAAGATGATCCTAACCTATGATGACTCTATAAAGTTTCAAAAACACCCACTTTTTGTATATTCTCAAAGGAATAGGAAACAAGAAATAAATAGAGTTGCTGGCTATTTGCATGGTCAACTACGTCTTTCCTCATTTATCTAATAAAACTCATTATCATAATGCACGTGTATCTTGTTAGATATATGGTTATCTTTTCTTGCCTTGTGCTATTCATAGCATATCTGATGTAGGTGTAGCAGAAAAGTTGTAAAACTTTTAGATTGGAAGATAGGTGCCATGTGGTCATTGTCCCATTATACCTGACTAATATCTACCTAAATGAATTATGTGATTCCAAGCGAATCCAAATTTTGAAATATAAGTGAATAATCCACCTGATGATCAGATAAAACACAGTGTATATGTTCCACTTATGTGACAACTGATATATCGTTTTTCTTCCAGCAGACCACATCGACTAGGGATTTCTCAGAAACAAATTATTGCTCATATGTTACTATCCTATCAAAACTCTCCAGGCATGATTTATTTTGGAGGATATGAAAAAAAAGATCTTAGAAGTGAGATACAGTAACTTGTTACAATCCCAGGTTTCCGATGAACGAAGGAGAAGAGACAAAACCTGATCAAAGAGACTTTTCTTCATGCAGATGATCTGGCGACGCAAGTTTGAGTACTCCATGTTTGGCTACTCAGATATCAGTGCAAAACAGGTAGAGAGAAATGAGATAGGCGCAATGAGGCATGAAAACAAAAGAGGGTGTATATATAGAGGGAAACATTATAACATGCAAAATCTTTATTCTACACTGATAATGCTGTCCTGTGAATAAAGAATAGCAAAGGGACAAAGAACTTTTCTTTTTTCATGAAACTGCAGAAATAACTCAAGTACAAATGCTGCAAGTTGCTCTATGTAGGTGTCTATTTCATAAGGTTCTGTGGTTCAGACCATAGACAGCAAGAGAGTCTAAGCATATGATGACACTGCACAACAGAAATTTGTAGAACTGTAGCATCTTCGAACTTGTTCCTGAAGAAGGTAACTTACAAATAAATAAATAGAGTTTCCCAGACATTAGATAACTAATTAGAAACACATAAAACTCTACTGTTATCTGTACCATTTATTATACATAATGAAGCTATTTCTATTATTCAGAGAGTCGGGACTCAGTCAATCTCACTACTACACTATGAAGACCATCAAAGTTTGTTAGTGAATGATGACTATTTAATGTATGGAGGACATATTCACTAAATCTAGAAATTCTAACTTTCAAGATATCTTATACTCAAAATGAGTTTCTGGAAGAACATTAGTCCCTTTGAAATGACATCAACCGTTGAAATTCCCTGTGAGTACTTAACATAAAGAAATTTTCCTTTTGTTTTTACAAAAGTACATACTACTGGAGTACTAACTCTAGGCAACTGCCTCCAGAAAAATTAGACAGTTACATTGCATTCAAGATTGAGGCTGCATGCCATGTTATGCAGATAATGACGTTGCAGACTCAATGAGCACCTCTACAATAAGTCAGAACCAAGTCATCACCAAAGGAATGAAGACAATAGGTGGCTCTTAGCAAATATAAGATTAACATTCTTACCATATAAGTACAGAATGAAAGGTGTACAAACAAAAAGGTTGTTCTCCTTAAAACAACCTTTGTTTAACATAGGACAACAGTATCCTTTTCAAGGAATAATTTCAGTATCGTGGACATCATAATTTGTAATACAGGAGTATGCAGCAAAAATATTGCAGTACCCCCTCAAGAAATAGCTAGAACATTTCAATGTTATGAATGGACTGGTACTAGCAGAACACAAAGAGATACTTGGCAGTACATGAATGGACTGGTACTAGCAGAACACAAAGAGATACTTGGCAGTACAAGAAAGGACTGTCTGAATCAGAAAATGATTGGACAAACTTTTTTAAAAGTCACTAGCTGACTGTTATAAGTCACTTGACTAAAATAGAGGAACAGTGGAGACCCAAACATGGCATAGAACCATCATATTAAAACAAAGAAAAAGTACAGCAACTACAATATTGTACAAAACTTCAAAATTCTGACACATCATGCATGTAATATGTACAAATATCAATATTGATGTTCAGTTAGTTTGAGCTATCCTCTTCATGTATTATAAAAACATTTAGAGGCACCTAAGATACAAGAAAAAGATACTACATCAATAGATCATAAAAGGTGGATAGCTCAGACAGATCTGCCATCTGATGGACCAAAGGAGCTCAACTATCTGCTGCTTCTCTCTACATCTCACAGATCCTGAAATATTATCAAAAAAAGGCTAACAACAAAGATTTGGTGTGATACATAACCATCAAATGGCTGAAGCAGGAATCCTACTAAAACGGAAGAAGATAAATAGTGGCATCAGCATGCTTTCACACTGAAACCAAATGAACTGGATGATAAAAAGGAAGATGCATGGTGGGCATGAAATTCTCACTTTATTCCGCAAAAGGATGGATAACCCTTTCTAGTAGCTACTCCCATGGTTTTTCAGTTTTATTATGTATTTTATTTTGTTTGGTCCCATCCACTACTTTCGATAAATGCTGAAAAGGAAGAGGAATAAAATGCATAATTGGAGCAGTGATAACGACCTCTTGGTATCCCTGCTGGATAGTGATAAGAGAATCTGAACCTGGAACAGAATATTAAAATGACAGGTATTGGTTTAAATGGCTAGTGTCAGTAAAGTTCTTATCTTGGCGAATCATGACAAGAAGATGCATAACAAACATTAGCCGCAGAGCACAAATCTGATCACAAAGTGAGTTGTGGCATAACCCACACGTCACTACCTTGACAGTTGCAAGAATTGTTGCACTGTTTTTCTACATGTGCACCTTGCAATGCATATTCCGAAACACATATATCAGCAATCGCATAAAAAATGAAACAAGGTGAGATAGCATTCATGAGAAGCTAGACACTAAGCAAAGCCTTTCCATGTAAAGTGAGAATTGATGCAGGATCAGATTTCATATTTATATACGGCAGGATTGGATCCTGCACCATAGAACTAGGTCAAACTGACAATATAAGAAATCAAAGCAGGAGTTCATACATAGGAATTGAAATTTGTTAAAATTCATCTGCGTATGGCAGCGTACAACGCTGAAAAAAATACACACAAGATTTTGGATCCCAACGACCCATTGCTCACAAAAAATAGTAACCACTAGGCCAGGATTGGAGTAAAGTTAGATGACTCTCATAAAAAAATCATAACCCATTACTACGTTTGACAGGATCCAACCTACTGGATGACATGTTAGTATGGTCACTATGGTGCTTCTAAGATTTTATCAAAAGCAAACATGTAACATCAATTCTTGCAAGTCCATAACCATGTTGTCAATTCATGTACTCAAAACAGTGGCAGTAATGCTGCTGATCTATGGAAACTAAGCCATGTGCCTTTCAGTAAATCAAATCATTTGAGAGCTAAGATAAATATTTTATTAAAATTTGTCATGATCTAGACTCTAGTTGTGTAGGGGACTGTTTAGTTAGTGGCCTGAGCAAAATGCCACATAAAAATGCATGATTCAGAGAAGCCAGAAATTTTGATGTCTTTTGCCTGACCACACATGCCTGAAGTCATGTTGTTCGGTTGGACATTGTTCATTACCACCCAATATAATACTTGGTCCTGACCATCCTATATTGGTAACAACACTGAAAACAAATGTTGTACAAGGGACAAGTCATGCTTACTTAAAAAAATTCTCCATGCAAGATTCAGTTTAAATGCCATCGGAGACAGGCATAGGATTTAAATTCTACAGCATTATTTAACAACTTCAATTAGAATGTGCAAGTGGTGGAGCATAAACAAAAGAAACAGTATTGTCTCCTATTAAAGAGTTAGTTAAGCTGATACTGGTTTTTCCCTTTTCTCTACTGCCTTCAATTCTGCAATATATAATAGTAACATCCCAGTTAACAAAACCCAAGTGAGGAAGAGGAACAAATTAGGAGAAGAAAAAACTGTAGCCACGAGGATAGGTTTTAAAAAGTATTGCATACTGTAGATAGCACTCTATTTCTAATCATACAAATATCAACATCTCATGAAATTGTGAAAGTTATACGTGGAAAACAGTTATCTTAAAGTTTCATTTGCCCATAGATATGGCTGTTTTAGTGTCTTAGAACATCAATCTGATCAAATATTAAAAGATGATGTCAGGGGAAAAAAATATTGGTAGATCACCATTGCTTCTTACCATAAGCTAAGAGACCAATGGCAAATGCCTGTATCATTCTATTCATAATATGATGTTTGAGGAACCATAAACAGCATATGTTTCTACACAGTAGTGTAAAGCTTAATTTGCCATTGTGGTGGCATTTAATCTGAAGTTTCATCATTTCAAATACACTAACAAATAAATAAGCACTTTTTGTAGACAAGACAGAATTTTTAAAAAAATTGCAAATGATTATCCTAAATAACAAGATTCCACAGGATAGCAATGCCAAGTTGTCCGTTAGTGGCCAGATTCTAAATGTAACTTTGTAATTAGCAGAAGGTAAGATGCAAATGTGTACTGTTCCAAATATTAAAGATTATATAGGCATTTACCTATAATAGTCTAATATCATTTTTCTGACACACAGAAGTTATATGAGATAGGGCAGAAAGACGCTCGTGCACATGCTACAGGTAACACATATTGTGCGACTGTTGGCATGTAAAAGATATTGTGGTTGACACATATGCCCCTTACTGTCCATGACAACAAAACCAGGTAACACGACTAACTGCTCACAGGATTACATGGAAGTCACGGGATGCACTAAATATCCAAAAACAGACTTGAGCCGGCAGTATGCTTATTCCATGGTCCTTCACATTGCATGAAATATGAATTGCACTACAGTATTCGTTCCTGGGGTCAGGCCTAGTCACTGCTGGGATGACATGAAATGCCGATTGCATTGTACTGGACGCCCCAAGAAGCTCGAAAGGAGAGAGGGCAGATGGTTCCTTTGAGCCTGCACTGTCCTCACCAGTACAGAGCTTGGGCGCATTAACATCATCGCCTTCCTTAAACGCCTCCTTTGCAATCAAAGGAGTGGGCTTTAGAGTTCAGATTTTCATTGTGGATGATTATTTCCTATTTGCAGCATTTTATTGGCAAAGACTTAGTGGAACAGGCACATATACAGGATAGAAATTAGGCACTCCCAGAACAGTCGGGCTGCTGAAGAATATATCTGTATTCATCTCCAATGAGAGGCACCTCAATTAAGGCTTCCTAAATTCAGATTCTTCATGTGTCCCTAGATGCAAACTCAATGGCTCTTTAGTGAATCAGCTTCCCAGTTCCGCGAGATGTAAGGTCCACAATTGATTTAAACCTATGGGTCACCATGGGCATAAGGCGCTCCTTAATAACCGGTAACCAGATCATCTCCTGCAAGTTACAGAAGAAAGCAGTTGAAGAAAGAACATAAATCACTTTACAAGCCATTGAAACAAAACCCATCACTAATCATGAGGGCGATAAATGCAAGCATGAATATTGTACCAGGAAACATGAAAAGTAAGATTAACTGGGACTTACATCTTGATTAGTTTTCTCTGCCTGGTAGAGAATTTCTGACAATGCCAAACAACCTGAGCTGGGGTCTTTGGCACCAAAAGGTTGCTTGATACCCATATGACATAAAGATTTGAAGCTTCCAAGTTTCAGATTTTCAGTAATGAATTTTGAGTGTTTTTAGAGAGCCAAAATCTTCAAAATGGGTTTAACTCAATTGTTGTTCCTGCACTTAGGTGGTACATAAGTGTGAGATAGTTTTATTTGCACATTGTATACCGAAACTAACATAGTTCGCTGATTTGAGCCCAGAAATAAAACCATTAGTCTACACGTTAATAATAATGAATAGATTCGCTCTACTGATCAGGTCTAGAATTTTAGTGGAAGCACTGGTACTGAATTTAAAGTAACTACTGAACTTTCTTAGTTATTACGAAGTCTTTTAAAGTCAATCAGAGCTTGGGAGTAAGTCATGCAACATCACTCATAGTTCCCCAGTTATGAACGGCATTTGTTCAAGAAAAGCCTAGGACATGGAATGCACTTGAACATCTCGGCAAACCCAACGAAACCAAGCAAACAAACCAGATTAACGCAAGCCAAGGGATGAGAACGGAGGGACACCTAGAGATCACGATCACGTTAGTGCCAACAAGTCGCAAACCCAGAACGGCCACGAGCAGGGACTAATCTAATCCCCAACGCTGATAACCTTAGAGAGCAGCGAGCGGCGAAGGCGAACGAATCTCCCCCCTTTCCAACAAAACCGCCGCGCGAACAGATTGGACGAGGGAGGGGGCACCCACCGGTGGCACGCGCGGCGAAGAGCTCGGTCTCCCGGCTCGGAGGAGGCGGCGGTCGCCGGAGGCTGGCGGCGGGCGCGCGGCTTCCGGCCGTGCGGGTGGAGAGACTGGGCAGTGGGGGCTGGACAAAAGCAGAGCGCGGCTTTCGATTTGAGGACCGGCCCAGCCGTTGGTCGGCGAATCAACGGCCCAGAGGAAATCAGGCGGGTGTACTGCGCTTTGTTTCCGTTCAAGCGTAGAGCAGGATTCTTCTGCTCTGGTTATCGTTACAATTTGGGTCCATCCGAAATTTGACCGCAGAAATTTCACATGAACTTTAACAGGGGCGGATCCAGGGGCTCGGGCCCCAGCTCCTACTTCACAGCTAATGGAAGCTCTAATAATTTTTTTATCATAGATGAAGGAGATGAAGAAGAAAAGAGGGATAGAAAAACGGATTTGCTATATGTTTTCACAAGATTGAAATCAGAGTTTTGTTTCATTCGATATGTTACCTATCCAATTGTCCGATTGTATATCTGTCTTTTGGTCTATACTCAGTCATAGATTTTTGTTTGGTATACATTAAAAAATTATATATATCTTTACTATAAAAAAAATTATTCACTTGTGAACCAAATTTTTTTCAATCATTAGATCTTCGTCTAACTGTTGTCAAATAAAATATATTCTTATTTTTATTCGATTGAAAATTAACAACTCCTATAAAAAAATAAAAAAAAAAATAAGAAGAAAGAAAAAAATAGAGAATCTGAAACTTCATCTACATAAACTCATAAATAGAGCTTTTTATTTAGTTCCTCTGCATCCGCCAATAAACTTTATAAGAACTGAGACAATTGTATCAATAAAATGTGACTCACAGTACTATTACATTCCCGTAAACGTCGTATGCGGGGATACACAAAAGTACAAAAAAGTACAAAACAACTTATCAATTCTTCTAACAGCAGCAGTAACAAGCTCCAGCTGATTTTTTTTTATTCACTCACTCAGTCCACTCAGACGACCCTGCAGCAAAAATGTGGCCTTCTCCGCGGATGGCCGGGAGCTCGATCCGGTGGTCATCACCGGTAGCTGCGGTAGGCGGGGGTGTACATGCAGCTCTCGGCGTACTTGACGAGGTCGTCGGGGCGCGGCAGGCGGCTGGCCAGGCCGAGCTCGTAGGCCTTGGCGGCCACCTTGGCGGCGATGCGAGCCGAGATCCGGCGGATGTTGGTGAAGGGCGGGAAGATGAGACCCTTGCCAAAGTGCTCCTCGGTCACCTGCTCCGCCAGCGCCTCCGAGGCGGCGAGCAGCATGTCGTCGTGGACGCGGATGGCGCCGGAGATGACCACGCCGAGCCCGAACCCCGGGAAGATGTAGGCGTTGTTCGACTGCGCGCGGTCAAGAACAACCGATGTCAATTCAGTTCAGCTAATATTCATCCGTGCTCGCGATCAGAGAGCTAGCTGTTGGTTCGATCGATCTTTACCTGGCCAGGCACGTAGACCTTTCCCTCGTACTCAACGGGGTCGAACGGGCTGCCGCTGGCGAACACCGCGCGGCCCTGGGTCCACGCGTACGCCTCCTCCGCCGTGCACTCCGAGTGGGACGTCGGGTTCGACAGCGAGAAGATGACAGGTTTCTGCGTTCCGAATGTGTCAGGAGAAAAATCGTATGAAAAACGCGGCGTGAAGGACAGCGCGAGTGAGCACTGAGCACCTCGTTGAAGGACGCCATGGCCTCCACGACTTCCTTGGTGAAGGTGCGGCCGACGCCGGAGGTCCCGATCAGCACTGTCGGCTTGATGGACTGCACGGCCTCCAGCAGGGTCTTGAGGGGCTCGTGCTCGTGCGCCCATGGCTTCTTGAAGTGCTGGAGCGACTCCTTCCTCGACTCAACGATCAGCCCCTGCTTGTCGTAGAGTGAACAATGTATTGTCAGTTGAAAAATGGAGGAAACGGTGTCCTAATTGCACTGCTGGACATTGTTTGTCGTGGTTCCGAACCTTGGAGTCGACGAGCCAGATCTTCTTGCGGCAGTCGTCGATCGGAGCATCGGTCTGTTAACATCAGGTTTTAGTTGAAGAAAGTACATGCATGCACCATGGATCATTGAGGCAATATAGAGTGGATCTTAACCTGTTTCGACATCTCAAGAGCAATGAGATCTGCAATACCAGTTCCAGCCTGCAGGTCAAACAATGGAGGTGAATGCATCAGCGAGAGCATGGCAGTAGATGCAGTCATGGTTAAGAAGCACACGCCATGTTCCAAGTTGAGCAAGAAAGATAGACTGATGTGCTAGAACAAAAAAGTGTATAGTGACTGACCTCACCGGCGCCAAGGAACAGGTAAGTGTGATCTGCAAGAGTCCCACCGACCACCTTGAGCGCTGCCAAGAGGCCTGCGAGGACTACGGATGCTGTTCCCTGCAGTTCGATCGTGTTGTGTTCAGTACACCAAGGACAAATATAATAATAACAACTAAATACTCCTAAAGTGCATCACCAATTTGTGCCTGTATAAACATAATTTGGGGATGACACATCAAAGATAGAAGTTGCAAGTACCTGGATATCATCGTTGAACACAAGATGGCTCTTGCTGTACTTCGCAAGCAAGTCAAAAGCATTGTGGTTCGCAAAGTCTTCAAACTGCCAAACATATGTATATATATTGTTTTTAGATTTGAACTCTTGGTACTCTTCTGAACATGGCCAAAAAGGAAAGTGCAGATATAACTAATTTTTCTGCTCTGACTCACCTGGATGAGGACCTTCTCACCATAATTCTGCTTAACTGCGGCCATGAACTCTTCAAGCAGCTCATGGTATTCCTGGTAATCATGGAAAACACTAGTCACATCTACCTAAATGGAAAACACTAGTACATCGAAGGAGCTTGCCAATTCACCAACTGCAGGTGTGTAGAACTGTGTATTCACCTCGCCAGTAGCACGCCTTTGCCGGAGCCCGATGTAGAACTCGTCATTGAGCAAAGTCTCATTGTTCGTGCCAACATCAATTGTGATCGGCAGGCACTGCAGCATAATCATTGGTCATCAGCAAAATAACCCATCGATTCTGAATCTTTTTTCATAGTTACAAAAGATTATTGTGAGCAGCACTTACAGCTGACGGGCGAACGCCTCCGAGGGCGGTGTACAGAGACAGTTTGCCGACAGGAATTCCCATCCCCTGTAAAGAACCATTCCGACAGACATAGCTACATTAGATGAATCTTTCAAGTGTACGGGAAATAAAACCAGCCTACGACATACAAGTCAGATGCTCATACCTGACAACCCAGATCCCCAAGGCCCAGAATGCGCTCGCCGTCGGTGACGACGATGACCTGAATGCTCCTCTCGGGCCAGTTCTTGAGCACCTCGAGGATCTTCCCCCTGAAACGCACATCTTGTGTCTATCAGACAAGCAGTCCTGACACAACACAAAGCTCAAGATGCAAATTCAGAATTGTAAGCAGCAAGACGCACTTGTCCTTGAGGCTGATGTACAGGCCCTGTGGGCGCCTGTAGATGCTGCCGTACTTCTGGCACGCCTCGCCGACGGTTGGCGTGTAGACCACGGGGAGCAGCTCCTCCACGTTGTCGATCAGGAGCTTGTAGAAAAGCCTCTCGTTCCTCTCCTGAAGGTCCATCATGGCGACGTACCGGTGCAGAGGGACCGTGTACTGGCGCAGGTTGTGCATGAGCTTCCTCTCCTGCAGAGAGAAGCGCCCCGTTCCAAGATTAGCTAGCTGGGTAACAAAGATTTCGCCATGCGTGGCGGGCGTTGCAGTTACGGTTGCTGGTAGCACGAGGTGGTGAGGAATTGGAACGTGCCTGGAGCTCCTGGGACGCCATGGCCGGGGGGAGAAGGCCGCGCAGGTAGTGCGCGTCGCGCTCCGCCTCGGAGAAGGCCAGGCCCTTGTTGTGGCGGGGATCCCTCAGCAGAGTGTAGCCGCTGTAATAAGATGGACAGAAATCATCGGATCGTTAGATCCAGCTCTGTTTCATCATGTAGAGTAGAACAGAACAGTACTTGACAATGAGAAAAAAAAAATGCTAATTTCGTCGTTTGCTAGACGCCTAGATGTGATTAACAGATTTTTTCAGGTTCCAAGACGCTATAATGATCAAGAAATTTGAAGAAGATTACTAAGAAATTAAGTAAAAAATTAAAAAAAGAGGAAATTTGAGGAAGATGGAAACAGAGGAAAAACAAACGGCAACTTTTCGCGAGTTGCGTAACGTAGGGTCCCCGAAAGAGGAAGCTTTGGTAAAGTAAGCTCGAAGCTGGAAAAAAAATCATGCGAGACAATCTCGCGCAGCACCAGATCACAGCAAAAATGGCGCACGCGTGAGGGAATCGGGGCATGCGACCGCACCTGGCGACGGAGAATGCCCACGGCGTGACGAGCTGCTCCTCGGTGGCCCTGTCCTCGCCGTACGCGTCCTCGACGCCGCCACCCGCCATCTCCATCTCCGACGACGACATGCTCTACGGCCTGGGCCTCCTCCTCTCACCGCGCGGCACCGGAAGGAGACGGAGAGAGACGGACGCCTGGGTGCTCCTACAACTCGTAGCTTCCAGCGGGGCGGGGGCGGGGACACAGAGAGATGCGGAAGAGGCAACGGGCTGGTGCGTATTTATAGAGGCGCCCCCTGGGGGACCCACACGGCAGGGGGCTATGTGAAAGGGCGGAAAGGTCGGGGACGCGAATAGTAAGCGCCGCGGCGTCCTCCCATTGGAATGCAAAATGGAAGGAAGACTGGAAGAGTCGCCGTGGTCAGTTGCTAGTCTGTACGCCGTCCGGTCCGATTGGTGCATTCGTTTCCGGAATCGTATGTTTTTTTAAATACCACTACAGCTTTCTGAAGCACGTATACACTTATATTATTGCACGTGTATTTATACAACATCAGTTGAAGATCGGATATATAAAGTTTAAAGATTAACAAAATTATCACATACATTTCACTATTGATAGATACGTAGACTATCATTGAAAAAAATCTATATTAATGAGACACGCAAGAAGCAAACTTAAGATTTAATCTATAGTGAATAAAAGATACAACCAATTTTACTAACCATCTTATTCAACATTTAATCCTCTTCTATAATAATATATGCGGTGAGAAAACCAAATAAACCAAACCAACTGATAGCAATACCACCAGCAGGGATCAAAACACTACTAGCAGAATATAATAATAATCCAGCCTTTTCACCTACCCATGTAAATAGTCCGGTCATGCGGTCAACCCACGACGTTTCTCACTTGGCCATTTTTTTTTTCAACTCTCAAGGGTTTGGAGGCCAAGTAGACAATGGGTTATATTGGCCACCTAACACTCGGGAGATGTTGTACGGGTACATGCATGGTCAACAATGTATGCATATAGCATTGCGTGGATACGGAGTATCAGACTTCTGAATGTTCTTATGCATTGACCCGTTCGATCTACACCGTAGTTGTGTAACTTGTTTCCACTGATTCAATCCAAAGCCACAAGGGTCGTCGGATGCAATGTACTGTACAAAACAGGTTGGCCGAGTACTCCAACGTGGCAAAAAAGAGAAGTTATACTCCAACGTGGCAAAAAAGAGAAGTTATATGGAAACAGAAAAGGAAAGTGTTCATTCATTCAGACGAGAGAAAGTAAACGCGTGTGGTTTCGCTCACTACGGCGGGTCGCTGATGGAAGTAAATTTTATAGAACTCGGTTCTACAAAAGATCCTCTCTCCTGTGATGACACGTGTTCACTCTCTTTATCTGCTCTTCAGCGCAACCATTGTATCACGAGATGGACGATATAGATAGAATCTAAGAAGATATTTCTAAACAAGATTCTATAAAATTTACTTCCGTCACTGACCATTCACCGCTTCACCCGAGGTGGTCCGGCCGGCCCACTCTCAGTCACCCATAGCAGGTGGAACCTGCACCTGCACCTGCACCACCACCGGCGGCAATCAATCGGCCCCCACCCCACCCAAGCCGGCGACGGGTTGCCGTCCACATCCGATCCGACGCACGCAGGCGCGTGAGCCACACAACAAACGGGGAAGGTGTGGCGCGCATCCGAGACAGATGAGACTAGTGGATCTCATCTCGCGTACGGAGCATGCATGGACAGCCCGCTCGGCCCCGGCCGCGAATGCGTGGCGCCCCCATTCAAATTCGGAGCGCGACACGCAGCTGTTCGGATTCATTTTATAGACGTGGCCGAGGGCTCTAGACAGACGACGCAATCTACTAGCAGATGTCAGTGACTTGCTAGCTATACAGGGCCAGCGGATTCCCCAAGGATAGCAACCTGACGTAGGCTTCCACCGGCCCCGGCCACGTTCCTGAAGATGCATGGCGGCCGGAGCTTCTCAGTCTCGCTGCACCTTGATCTCGTCGTTGCGTTGCGTTGCGATGCGTTGTGCATGCATGGGAGCTTGGGATGCATGTAACCATTATTTTTTCAATAATAAAATTTTTTATTGACTCTTATTGTTACATAAAAACATATAATACATAAAAGTCCGTCTTCAATTTTTACATAGCGAAGATACACATACTACCAATCTAAATTAGGTCTAAAATACCACATCAACTGACCATCTATCTAGCTAAATTAGATCAGAGATAGTCAATAATGTCACAGAACAGATCAAGGTTGGACCTAAGCCGATCGTGATGAGCCTATGGCTCATTCAGATACGATCAATATTATTAATATTCCTTAAATCATATAAGGTCCAATTACAAGAGCACGTGCGCGATAATTAAACCACCAGGTGAACTTGTTTATTGTTGTTTATGCTTCCTTAGATGGATTACTACTAAATTCTTATGATATTTTATTACTTAGGAATATGGGAGAAGCACTATAATCTTACCCCGGATGTCACCCCTCAAAGGCCAATAGACTCGAGGCTGAGCTCTAGTCATGGTTGTGGTTGTGATCGAGTCTCAAGATAACACGTCAGTAAAACGGGCATAACTCTTTCATACGAAGTCTGTTTTAGGCGATCTTGGATATTCTGGAAAGCTTATGACGATCAATTTCCAATGGATTTATGCTTGACCAAATATTCCTTATAGTTTAGTCAGGGTCAAAGAATAAGATGTTGCGTCACCGTTTTAAACCCTGTTAGGTCTTGTAATCGTGTTAGGGTCAGAGTTCAAGTTGTGTATACCTCTTTCCATGGCTGTACAACTCTAGGTCGACCTCCTCACATCCCTTCTATATATACACAATAGTCGTCGTAGTTTAAGCTTGGATTTTGCTTAGATTATTCTTTTTTATACAGTTTCACCGCTTGTTCGGTTTGTGGAACCCAACTCAAGTACTTCATTGGTAATTAGCAATATTTAGATTGCATCTACCTGTTTTTGCTTGTGTTCTCGATTTATTTGCAGGAACGCCTTCTTAGCGAGATCAACCGCGTCTTAACACGGTTGATAACCACGGAGTAGTGGTGTAGTGGTTGCGAGGGTTCTGTTCTGGTCAGAGCCTTGGATCATCAACATCGAAACTCCACCAATGGACTTATCATATTACCTCCGGAAGATCGGACAAACACGCATCAGGCCGTCACCTAAAAACATGGGAAAGGACCTTCGATATGATGCATCTAAGGATGACATGACATCAATGACACCACTGTCGCCCATCTGAAAAACCTAAACCGGATGTTCATCCAAAGAACCTCCTAGAGAATGTAGGTTAACACCATAACACCGCCTTCAAGTAAGGAACAACGGCCTAGGCACGACGAAGTGCACAACGGCGAGCAGACTGGATCTGGACGCGTGATGGTCTTGATAAGGATGCACGCGATGGTGAACACCCGATCGTCGCCACCAACAGAGACAGGATGCATGCTGCCACGTGAAATCCCTTAGATCCGGGCTACGGATGCATGGATCTTGACAAGGTGAGTAGATCCAGCCTCCGTCAAAGTGGATCCGGTCGCTGGCAATGCGTTGGAGCAAATCACCGCCGCACGACTGCCACTATTCAAACCCGGACGAAAAAAGGGAGAGCGCCGTGATAGAGGTCGCTTGGCTCTGCCGCATGCTGCCTCCATGGCCATTCGACAATGGCGACAGTGGCTGAAAGAAATATCTATTGGCTGGCTCTCTCTCTTTGGGGACCTCCTCTAGGTCACATGTCTCGGGAAAGGTGAGTCTTGTTGCAGAGCATATGTCATCAAGGAAGCTGATTTGGGGGCAGTTTGGTTGTCATGCTTAACAAACCAAGCTAAAATTTAGTCGTGTTAAAACTAGAATAATATTAAAATTTAACTATACTAAATAATATTTGGTTTGAGATTAAACCAAAAATTTGGCTAATTAAAAATCGGGACGGCTATTTTTGTCATCAAAATTTTTATCTAATTTTGTTATAGAAAAGATTTGACGGGCTAAATCTTTCGGAACGCTACCAAATTTCGGCTAGACCCAGACGGAAAGCAAACAGCCAATTGGTCCTCACATGTGCGCATCGTACTGCTGGTCTGCTGCCCTGGCAACGGCACGTAGCCCACGGAACGCAAATCAAGGGCGTTGCTTTGCGATCTGTTCCGTTTGCATCTGTCATTCTGTGTACGCAATGGGCTCAGTCTCATTCCAGTGGACGGCAGCTTTCCGCTGGTCCGTTCCGGTGAGCGCGCAACCTTCCTCTGGATTCTGGCCGCCGGCCGGAGCCAATAATACTAGTCCTAGTAATACTACTTCTTGCGGCCGTACTAAGCCAATAACGAATAACAAACTCTTTCCTGTTCCCTTGACCTTAATTCACTCCCATCCTGCCAAGCCTTAGCTGTGAGCACATTGTATCTAAGCACACTGTAGTAAATTGATATAAGTAACTAAAGATCTCGCATCCGACATCTCCGGCCGAACGGTTAGGCAACACTAGGGCGCCTAGGTCAAAATTCTGTTTACCAAACAAGATGTTGAGAGGCGAACTCTGCAATTCCCCTCCTGCAAAAGTGACATGCATGGGTCTATTTCAGCTCGAGCAGTAGTTACTGAAGTGGTTACTGAACTGATACGTAATGTATGCTGATTAGAGACTGCAATCTTTCTGATCATCATGACCGTCACGAGAGGGTGGTAGTTAGCGGGAGCAGATCGAAGCCGTTTAGACCGGTACATCCGTACATCTTTTGGAATCACTAGCTCATCCTCGAGGCTAACTATTTGGCGGAACCAGCCTTGGGCTAAGCCCCAGCTAGCTCATTAAGATTTAGACTAGGCTTAAAAAAATCTACTGTTTTGTACAATAATTATCTCTAAAATTTGAGTCTAAACCCTAGGCTCAAGCCCAGCTTGCTTTGGCCTGGTTTCGCCCCTGCTCTATACCCCTTGTAGTTACCGATGACTTAGTACCAGATAAATGGAATGAAATTGTCTTGGATGAGATGAGACTGCACTATCTCATGTAGGATCTATCCTGGAAGACCAACTAAACACAGAGTTAATTTGCCTTATATTGTGCATATGGTATGATGATCATGGCCACGGTGCACCTGTAGTTTTCCGTGCAAAAGTTTTTCACATAAATAAATAGATGCCTTCTGTTCTTGGATCTATTTCAACTTTTATGTCATGTTTCTAACAGAATAACTTCCGATTTAAGCGAGCCCAAGAATAAAATCTCGAGACATTAGAGCTTTCAAGGGTTAACAGTTCTCACTTATTTAACCCAAATGTACAAATCCTTGTCTCTTTATCGCAGAAGGAATTGGAGCCTTTTGTAGGTCTATGTACACTGTTTGTACTATACACCACCCAGGCGCGACAGCTATCCCGCGTCAGGCATTGAGTGGCATTAGTGCATGACGCTCGGGTACTGCTTGGCCTACCCCTATGTGTTGGCTGCGGCATGTCCCACCAAGCGGTCATCCATGCCTCCACGTGATATTTGCATGCACCTGTTCTTCGATGGCTCTTCTTCTTCCAGTTTCTCTCCCTCACAATTTCCACCTATAGGGTTTGGGTCGCCCCTGCCCTCCCGTGCCTTCCCTCTCATTGCTTCCCCACCACGTCGCCTAGCACGTTGTACCTCCCACCATGCCACCTCTCGCTCGGCTCCTACCACATCGCACCTGCCATCACATAACATCAGTGGGTGCAAAGAGGCTCCTAGAGCCTCCTCCTCCTCCACCTGTTGTCGTCGAGCCAGGAGGCTACTCAAGTTGGTGGAGTGTGTGGTTTGTTCGATGTGCAAGTAGGCATAAGCCAGTTTGGACTCTGGGCTGTTACACCCATCCACACCGCCGGTACGACAACCGTCATGCCCACTTTCGCATGCCTGCCTCAAGGCACCAAGATCACAGTCGTCATCGCTTCTGGATCGTCCTCGACCATCGCAAACGAGGCTACCCGTGCTTGTGCCCTGGCGCTCGGCCACTATTGGAGCAATGGTGCTTCATCACGTGTTCTAAAGTCGAAGAAGATGGCAAGTCATGTGTGAAGCATGAGACAAAACAAAGCCTTAGAGAGTTTGCCGAAGGTCATGAGAACAACATTGGAGCCTCCGGAGGCCACTTCGGTGTGAAAGAGTAGCGTTGAAGGATACCCCAGAGGGTGACGAGGATATATAATTGTTTATTATATGTTCTATAAAACATGGTACATTTACAAGGTATATCCATCTTGCATGTGCCCTTCCCTCGTTCCAGTATGGCTTGTAACCGCCATGAAGAATCTTAGGTAGGTGGATAAATAATGGATAGTTAATCGTACTAGATAGGGAAGATATCTCTAAGATCGATATGACTCTCCTAAATATCTAGAGAATCTACAATACAAGAAAGGTATAGTCGAAAGGAGTCTTGGTACTTTACGGCCGTCATGCCCTAACTATAAAAGAAAGGGAGGGATACATCCAAGAAAAAAAACAACAACATAAGCTCATGATTTTAAATAGAAAAGCAGCTCGTGCCTTCAAGATCCCTGAAGTCATGAGTTCCTAGATCAAGCTTAGTCAGTTAGACATCATATACAACACAATGGCAGACACAGACTCAAATCGTAGGGGGCTCACTCTCTTCTTCCTCTTCCATCTCCTCTCCCTCTTCTCCTTTTCCCTCTTTCTCCTCCTCCTTCACCCCTTCTATCCAATGGAGAGCAGTAGCCAATAGGGGGGCTTAAGCCCACCTAGCCCCCTGCTGGATCCACAATTGTATACATAGTGAAGATACACAGACTCAAATCGTAGGGGGCTCACTCTCTTCTTCCTCTTCCATCTCCTCTCCCTCTTCTTCTTTTCTCTCTTTCTCCTCCTCCTTCACCCCTTCTATCCAATGGAGAGCAGTAGCCAATAGGGGGGCTTAAGCCCACCTAGCCCCCTGCTGGATCCACCATTGTATACACAGTGAAGATACACGATAGACAACTACTCTTCATCCGATTAGGGCTTAGAACCAAGAACACGACATAGTTTGTCTATACTCTTAGGACTAGACACATACATCATGTTCTTGTGATAATCAAGGCAAGACAGGATGTAAGGTTGTTATCCTCCGAGAGACTCGAACCTATATAAATATTGTGTCTCTTGTACGATACTCCTTCTATGATATACATGTATCCCTATTCTTTACCTAGAAATATATTGTTGTCATTGACAAATTGGCTTCAGTGCCACAGTCACGAGGCCTTCTCGACAAAGGCCCCCATCGAAAGCAAAACATAACGGCCCTCGTTAGGGTCCACATGCAATGGCAATCATGTAATTGGGGGCATTAGGGTTAAATGTAGCAACAAAAAATTACCCTTCAAACTTGGAATATGCCTCCGTATGAGGGCTTTTCGGTAATAATTCCTGCGGTGGTTGGTATAAGCTATAAATACCCCTCACCCAAGGTTGTGATGGGGCATTCAATTCTCAGGTACAAGTCACTTAATACAGATTTCTTCTTGCAGTGCTCGATTCTCTGCCTTCGAATATCAACCCTTCGGGCCTATACTTCAAGGTCTCACACATTTTTTAAATGACTATTGGGTAATTTCTATTTTTCATGTGTCATGAATGTTTGCCTAGAATGGGTGCAGCGTAGCGTGCCTGCCATCCTAGTAACATTAGCTTAAAATATTTTGAATTCTTCAATCTTAGGGACATAGAAGATTTTGATTGTATTAGGTTCAGAAATAGCTTAATTGGCTTTGTTGCTAAACAAAAAAGGGTATGCAGAAATTAACACTACTACAGAACATGCCATAAGTAGCACTCTATCAGTGTTGCTTATGCAAAAAACACGACTGAACACGTATCATTACCGGTTGTTAAACTCTCTCATGCGAACAATGGCTGAGGCGCTAAGAACCGGCACTGATAAGGACCATCTATGTCGGTTCATGGTTGGAACTGGCACTGATATTCCATTTTCAGTGCCGGTTCAAGCCACAACCGGCACAGATGTGTCCGGACACGAAATTTGTCTCCAATCCAATTTTGGCTCACATCCAGCTAAGTCCTCACGTCTGCATCCGCAGAGCCTTATCTCTTTCTTCACGAGTCACGTCCAGCTCAGTCCTCTTCACGTTCGCAGAGCACCAGAGCCTTATCTCTTTCCTCACCACAATCCAAAGATTTGGTGGTTTTCCCTTTGATGGATAGTTTCTTGTCCACTGCGATTCTCTATAAATTTCCAACCTATATAAGATTCCATAGAGATTTGTGTGATTTGTTTCTTTCTTTGGTTTTGCTGTTCAGATGCTGCTGCTTGTGAGAGTTGCAAGGAGCTGAGGCCCATATGAGGTTCAAGAACAGGGCGGCGGTGGAGAGCGGGTAGAGGCCGGCCTCCGAGCAGCATGTTGTCTCCCTCTTTTCATTCCATTCGATTTTGTTGTGTTGAGTTAGTGCGAGCGGCCATGACAATGTAGTGTTCTTGTGTTCGTATATGGATGAGATGAGTATATAGATGAGAGATGAGTCGATTTGATTGTGTTCTTGTGTTTGAGATGTGTTCTTGTGTTTGAGATGAGTCGATTTGATTGTGTTCTTGTGTTTGAGATGGGTCGAGCGCGGTGGCAGAGAGCGGCAGTGGAGGTCATCACCGCAGTGCGGTTAGAGCTGGCGCAGCAGCGGCGGTACCGACAGCCGAGCCGGCTTGAAATCGAGCCGACTCGTTTCCTTTTTTTGGCTCCCAATCCACTTACAGTGTCTGTTCATGGTTTGAACCAAAAATGATGGTGAGTTACTATGCCGGGTGGTCAACTAGCACTGATACTAATCAAGTACCAAGGCCGAGTAAAGAGTGCTGGTTGAAAAACCGGCACTGAAGCCATTTTTCAACCGACACTCTTATGCCTCTTTGCAGTAGTGTAATACAGCTAACCTAAGGTTGAAGCCAGCATACATACATACATGCATGCATGCATGCATGCATACATACATACATATATACATACATACATACATACATACATACATACATACATACATACATATGTATATATATATTCAAAGTGCATAGAATTTCCTCAAAGGGAGCATTTGACGTGGGCCTAGCCCATGACCAACGCATTATTTGGCCTAGCATGCCAGATATTGTGTGAGCAGGTTTTCTCCACTTCACTGGCACCCTCTTCATTTCCGCGCTCCGCTCCTCTGTCGTGCTTCCAGGAAGATGAGGAGCGCTAAGTGGCATGTGAGAGAGGGGCACAAGCAGCAAGCACGCGTCCAAGCCAAGTCAGAGGGTGGCGCGGCCAGAGCCGACTCCTTCATGGCAGCACGTCTTCACCAGAGTGCCACTGGAATGAAGCTAGAAGACGCGAGTAGCTACGAGATATGCATGTAGGGATTCTATGTAGCTAGGTTAACCCATTTTGCTTCTGCTCGACGCCAACCAACGACTGGGGTGAGCATAGATGGTGGCGAGAGAAAGACTAGTGGCGGGGGGAAATTTTGGCAGCATCTCCCATGTTTCTTGTCGAATATCTAACTATAGGGTATATACTCATATATGAATAGGATACTTTGTTCACATCTTTAACGACTCTAGATATTGCGGACCTGAATCTACTGGGCCCAGTATACTCAGAGAAAAACGAAAGGGCATACTAGGAAGGTCTCGATTGGGTTAACCAACTCAAGTACAACTATTATCCAAGCTTGATTCGGCTGTCTTGCCTTAATCGACAAGACGGAGGACTCCTCATCAATTACGACAGGATTTAGGATAATTTTAGGGCCTATATAAGGCGGGGACCCAGACCCTTGTAATGACAACTTCAACTTCTACAAACCCCATAACTTCGATGACCTAGAGCAGTTCAACACAATTCAACTCGACGCAACCACCAAGACCATAGAAACTCAGTGACTTCAACTCTAGTTTAGTTTAGATCCGATCTAATCCTTGTAATAGGTCTATCCACCTTGCTTGTACTCGAGAGAATACAAATACGTTAACCTCCACAAAGGACGTAGGATGTTACTCTAGCCGGGGACCTGAACCTGTCTATATAGTGGGTCTTGTTTTATGCTCCATCCATGATCTCAAAGGTACCCCAGTATAATTACGAATACATTGCCAGAAATAAATCTTTGACATTTGGCGTGCCAAGTAGGGGCTTTCTTCTATTTTTCAAGATCGATCATGGCAGATTCTCTAACACCGGTTTCTATGACAACTTTGAGTCAGTGGCAGTCATCTTTGAATCACCTCCCGCCGGCTTTGAGATCACCTTCGGAACTATGGTTTACCACTGGGACAATCAGGGTGAATTGATCCACATCGGTATTCTCAAGTCCAACCCATTCGATGCATACCGTGAGGTGGGGCACCTCGACTAAGATCCCAAGGAGCCTAACGTTCTGTAGTTCATGGAGACCGATAGCGATGGCAAAAGTCAGGAAAGTGACAACGATGACTCCATCGATGGCTAGAGTAGTCGAACATATCGATTCGTGTTTATGGCCAGAGCCATCGAAACACTCGTCGAGCAGAATATTGGAGATCAGGATATTGTGATGAATGATGATGTTGAAATCCCTGAAGACCTAATAGCGGCAGCCACTGCTACAGGAACTGGCGTCACAAAGGTGACATCGCCGGGCGCAGTCCCTGATACAACTCTTCATTGATTGACCGCAGGAGGTCAATTTTATCTTGATCTTCAACAACGATTTGTTGTGGATATGCCTCAACCAACAGCGCCTCAGAGATCGGAACGAACTCCCATAGAATATCAATCATGGGGCAACATCGGCTCGACCACGGATAAGCCTGGGTAGCGGTGTTTTTAGTACCTTGGAGGCCAATGTCCAGGGCACCCACATGATTCTAAGATCTTTCCCCAAGTTAGATCCGACGAATCCACTGACCCAGATGGTCAACCAACTTAAGACCTTGCTCGATGTGGCTCAAGTCTAGGCAGCTCAAGCATATAACCCTCGTGACTCTAGGCACCCCAGTCGGCAAGGTGTCAGTTCAAGGAGCAATAGATGCGGATATCCTCGAGTCGAGGGATCACAGACGGGAAGCTCGGATGGTCGAACTCGAGCGCATCCCTGTGGGCCGAATTGTAACTACCCTATCCATAGGTGTGGAAATCAAGAAGACTTAAGGAACCACATTCCTCACAATCAGCATGATCTATGGAGAGTAATAGACAACCGTTGCAAGGAACTCCGTGAGGTTGATCGATGGTACAACGACCACAGATCTCCAAGACAAGATGGTTGGCGTGGCTCCCCTGGTCACAAGAGCAGGCGTGATAATCCTCCACAATCTCCTCCTGAGGAATTCAATGGAGACTACGAAGCTTTCGTACATGTGCTTCGTTCGATACGATGGTCCGAGAAGTTCAAAGCGGGTCCGATTCAGAAGTACGATGGGAAGCTCAAGCCTAATGAGTGACTGCAGATATATACCACTATTATTTGAGCAGCCGGCGATGACCACAAAGTGATGGCCAATTATCTATTAACCGCCCTTGATGGACATGCGAGGTCATGGTTGCTAAACTTGCTACCTAACTAGACTCGATCATGGGCCAAGCTGAAGGCTCATTTTGTCGCAAACTTTCAGGGTACGTTTGAGCGCCCGAGGACAGAAGACGATCTTCATCAGATGAATCAGGGTAAGGAAGAATCCCTTTGAAATTTCATTCACAAGTTCAATGATAGGTTTAATACGATTATAGGACCAAGAACGACGACTAGAGGGGGGTAAATAGGCGCCTAAACAGATTTCTTATGAAATTGATGTCCTTCTCCCATTCTTTAACCTAACACACCTCAAAAATATATGCGGAAGCAAGAGAGACAAGAACATATTGCAAGACTTTCAAAACTAACGCTTCTCTTCGATGGATGAGAACTCTAGGTTCCATTTAAGGCCATATCAAGATTCATAGCGTAGGAAAGCAATCAACTAAAAGAAAAACTTATGAACACAAGAGAACTAGCCACCAAAAAAATATATTCTTCAAATTGATGGATCCAGAGGGTTAAGATGGTTCAAGACCAATTCGTATGAGAAGATTAACCCTGTAGCAATAAGAAGAACATCTCTTACATGACCCAAAAGGAGCAGCTCTCAAGGAAAACAAAAATCAAGAAGAAAACACCAAAAACTTGTACCAAAACACGGTAGCCAAAAGTAGGAGACTAGAAGGAGATGAAATCAAGCATATACAAAAACACTCTTTTCATTAAGCTTAGATGAATGCCCTCTTTTGGCAAATTACAAAGTGTTTTTCTTACAAAAGCTCTGACCTACATATAGACTAAGCACCCCTCTCTCCCTTTCCACACAACACAAGTGGAAGGCTCTCAAAACTCTCCAAAAACTCTCTAAGGCTCCAATGTTTCCACTAGCCATAACCCTCTATTTATAGGCCAAAAGGATCTACTTAACCGTTAAGCAATCCTGCCCCTAAACTACCCTTCATTTACAATGCACTCTCACCTACCACCGGGGGTAGTTTCATTCAAATTTTTCTCCATCCATTGGATGACCGTGATGCCTTTATGACTTAGATTCACCTCGATGCAAGCTTCATGATGATGCCACATGCACTCCATCCTCCTGCGGTTTTTGCGGCCAAACTGGGAAACTGCTTTACACGCTTCTCAAAGCGTGACTCACAACCACTTGCTTACACCTTAAGGAAGTCTTCTGATGTCGACGCGCGTGCTCTGTCTTGTGATCTTGACCGCCAATAAGTCTCCCCCACTCTTGATCCCTCTATCGCTTGACTTGGTTAACACGTTGTCTTCATCCTTCATCTCATGCTTTGTTTGACCTTTACATGTACAACTAGGATCACCCTCGACTCCACTCGGCTCCCTCGATCGTCCGACACCAAGCTCCCCGCTTAACCCCGATCTTCCCGCCGTCGGCCACCAAGTTGCATCCACCACCTACACATCATGAGACAAAAAAAACATGTACTTCCAACACCATTTAACTCCTTCACATGTTAGCCAAAATCAAAATCCCTACAGAAATGATGAATCTCTAAAAAAAATGTGATCAGTTCACTCCTTCTGAGCACCGGACCATCTGGTGTGTTCAACTCATCAGATCAGCCATCTTGCAATCTTCTCTGCAAGAAATGCTCTGGTGTGTTGTTCATTTCATCGCCAGACCATCCAGCGTATATATCTTTACTAGACCACCATTTGCATCCTCTCTGCAAGAAATACTCTAGTGGATTCTCTAGCATTCACATCTTCCATCGCTGGATCATCTGGTGCATGTAAGTTCACCAGAGCCGATTTACAACCTTTCTATAATAAATGCTCTGACGTTCACTGTGCTCATCGCTAAACCATCATGCGGGTACATATTTAATTTTTGCTTTTGAGTTGAAATGCTCTAGCGTGTATTCCATCTGAACACCGGACCATCTGGCGTGTTCAAAATCCCAGGTGCCGGACCATCCGACATGTACAATTTTCCTGGACTCAGAGACAAACATGCCAACTCCCTTTCCTCTCTAACTTTGGTTAGTCATCATCATAATTGTTGTACATATAAATGCTCATGCAATGCAACAATCATCAAACCAAATCCATAACCTTGTCAATAACTCATCACATATAATCCAAGGCATATTTTAATTTGGTTTCTCAATCTCCCCCTTGATGAGTGCATTGATAACTCTTAAAGTACAAATATTTTGTTTTGTAGAAATCCAACAAGAGAAGCTCATCTAAGTGACCAAAAACTCAAGAAAGAGTAGAAAATGTCACTTTGCATTAAAAGGATTTCAAAGACTCGAAGAGAGGTAGAGACAAGCCAAATGCAAAAGCTCACCCTTGATGATTGCACATATTTCAGAATTCTGCTTTGTGATTTAGTGCATAAGTTTTCCCCCTTTGGCAAAGCAAACATTAAGGACCAAAAATGTCATGAAGTGCATGAATATGCAAACCTAATGAGCTTTCACAAGTAGACCATAAAGCATTTACAAAAGCTAGAAATATCAAAGGGCTATGGAGAGTAGAATGCAGAGCTCCCAATTGCACAAATGCTCGAAAAGATACAGTTACATAAGAACATGAAGCTACACAAGCTAAACTGAAGAATTGTTGGCTCATTGAGGTTTACATAGCCGAATCATGTTAAATGAGATCACCACAAAAGCATCCACTCGTGAGGCAATACAAGCATTAAGAACTAACCAACTTCAATCTCAACCTAGGCAAACACGCATTCAGGATAGAAGGCTTTGCAAACACTTACGTATAAAACCAAGACTTAGTTAGATCAAATGATTAAAACAAAATTGATCATTTTTGGTATTTTTTGTTTTTGTTTTATTTTTATCCTCAAGTTGTCTTTTATCCAAGCAAAGTATCACACGACTGGGTACGACAAACACATCGAGGCTTCAAGACAACCGTATTAGATCACATATGAGCACAAGAAACTTGATTCTACAAGATTTTTCAATTTTCACAAGTTACCAATTTTTCACAAGATCAAGTCAAGTAGTGTCTCCCAAAGTTCTATCATAAGCTGAACATTTGACAAAGATAAAAAACATAGTACAATGTTTCCCAATCCACTGTCTTGAACTAAGAAGCATGTAGCAAGATATTCATCAAACTAGTCGTAACATAAGCATTGACTAAGCCAAAGCAATTATGAATATGATGATCAAGAATATAGCATTTCATTGTCTACATGATTAATAAAATTGCCAAATTTCGTCTTTAGAAAAGCTAGCTTGCTTGAAATATTTCATGTCAAAGTATCAAGAGAAACCTAGGATTAAAAGCTTGCTCCGCACAACTACTCAACTTAGTCCAAATTCAAGCCTAGCACCTGAAAATACTAAAGATATGCAAGTCAAAGCTCAACTACTATGATTATCTTACAAAATGAGATGCATTGCAAATGCAACAAAAGTAAGATAAAGTATGTACAGCTGCAAGTCCCCCTCACACAATACCATAGAGATGACAAACTTCAAGCTCTCTTCTCAAATAGGTAAATCTTGTTGCATCTAGAGGCTTGGTAAAAATATGGGCAAGCTGGTGTTGGGTATCTATGTATCTGAAGTCAATATCTCCCTCATTGTGGTCTTACAAGAAGTGGGATCTCACATCATGTGTTTGGTTCTAGTGTTGGACTGGGTTATTGGCTAAGCTGATGGCACTAGTGTTGTCATGCAAAAATGGCAAACTCTTGAAGTCTAACCCAAAATCTCTCAAGGTAGTAACCATCCACAAAATCTGAAGACAACAGCTAGCGGCAACAATATATTCAACTTCAAATGTTGACTACGTAATACTAGACTGTTTGTGAGAAGACCAGCACACAAGAGAATTACCTAAGAAATGATAGGTACTGGAGGTACTCTTCTTGTCAATTCTACAACCAGCAAAATTCACATCTAAAAACCACAAAGAGAGAGAGAGAGAGAGAGAGAGAGAGAGAGAGAGAGAGAGAGAGAGAGAGAAGAAGAAGAAGATGAAAAAAATTAAAGACCATACTCAAGGGTGTGCTTGAGGTACCTAAGTATGTGCTTCACCGCTAATCTTGTGAAGCTTGGAAGCAAAGTGTACTGGACATCTCAAAGTTTTCTAGTTCTTCATGCATGTGATTGACCCAATTTGAATAAAAAAGAGGATGTCCAACATCATGAGGCTCAAAAGAAATTATGAATGCAAAATTAGTGAAATAAACATGATGAGCAAATTTGGATCTTGTTACCCTCTCACCAAGGTCGCTAATCATCTATTGAGGGGGATATATCCACTGAATGTGCCAAGGGGCTTCACGTTGTGAGACCACCTCCCCCTCAAATGTAGCCGGTGTAAGCTCTAAAGCAGGAGCCAACTCGAGAGCAAGTGTGATGGAAGGAAGTAATGGATCATCCTCCTCATCACAGAGAGCTGGAAGGTCACAATCTATGAAGATGCTTTAGCCAATTTCTTTGTCAGCTGCACACTCGAAGGCAGAACTAGCACACATGGTTGATTCATCAAAAGTCACATCACACGGGGTTGATCCATGATGGTGTTACTGTCAAGATTATAAACTCTAAAGAATGACTCTGATGAGAATACCCCAAGAAAATCCCATCGGAAGAGCATGACTCAAACTTTTCAAGATTGCCATGCTTTAGGATGAAGCACCACCAGCAAAAAACTCTTTAAGTGAGAAACCTTTGGCTTCCTCCTAAAGCGCAACTCATAAGAAGTCAAATTCAAAATCAAGCATAAGAAAATCTGATTTGAGATATAGCAAGCTGTGCTAAATAGCCTCTGCCCAAAACTTTCTAGGAGTCCTGTGATCATCAAGCATCGTCCTAGTCATCTCCACCAAATTGTGATTCTTCCTCTCAACCACGTCATTCTACTGTGAAATGCGTGTGGCAGAAAATTGATGTTTGATACCATGTTCAAGACAGAAAACATCAAAGATATAATTCTTGAACTCGGTGTCATTATCATTGCAAATTGCTTTCAATGCACCAAGGAGTTTCTTGAACAATCTCAAAGCCAAGCTTCAAAAGTGTGAGAACACTTCATCCTTACTCACAAAAAAGAATATCCAAGAGTAGCAAGAGAAATCATCAACAATGACAAGTATATACCACTTCTCACCTGCCAAATGAACCCGGGAAGGATCAATAGTGTCCATATGGAGAAGTTCTCCTGGTCGTTTAGTCATCACCAGATTGACTGGTGGGTGGGAGGCGGCAATCATCTTGTCATGCCGACAAGGAGCACAAATTAGGTTCTTCTCAAACTTGAGCTTAGGCAGTCCTCGGATCAAGCCTAGGGCACTCAAACAATCAAGAAAATCAAAACTCATGTGCCCTAGTCTACTATGCATAACCAAAGCTTAGAAGAGGGTTGAACAATTAAGCACTGAGAAGAACCAAAATACTTAGAAAAAATTAGCTCTAAAGACTCTCCCTACTTGAGAAATCTGGCAAATCAAAGCGCCCAAGGGATCAAGAACTCTAGAAGTATCATTCTTGAAGTGCACTTTCAAGTCCTCATCCAGCAAATAAGAGACAAAAAGCAAGTTATATCCCAAATGCTCCACCAAAGCCACATCTTTGAGAGTGAAACTCTCATTCACCTTTACCATACATTTGACTTTCACACTTCTGTGAGGAACGGTGACGTCCTAAGAGGGGGGGGGGGTGAATTAGGACACTTAGAAATCTAAACCAAATTAGCTCCAAAAACTTCACAAGATAAACCTATCTCAATTTCTATCTAAATATGCTCTAAGTTTATCTAGTGTGTCTACTCTACCACTCAAGAGGATTGCAACCTACTCTAGCAAGGTAAATTGCAAGTTTGTAAATGCGGAAACGTAAATAAGGTAGAGAGACAAACTTGACAAAAGAGGTTTTTATCCCATGGTACCGATGGTATGAATGTCACATCTAGTCCATGTTAAAGCTCCACAAAGGATATGCTCTCGGTCATCAAGTCTCTTTAGGTCGTGGCTCTTGAGCTAGCAAGTCACCAAGACAAGGTCTCAAGCACAATAAGCCACCTAGCCACCAACGTAAGGTCTCAGCACTAGCCTCTCTTTCGGTCACTTGCGCTGTGATCACTTCAGATCTTGAGCCACCAAGGCAAGGGTCTCCACGTCCCCGTACATGTATCTTTCCACCGCTCCACACCAAGTTGGAGGGTCAACAAGCTTGAGCCACCAAGTCCCAAAATGCCGGCAAGTCACTAAGACTCTAAGACACCGACATACCACTTGGTACAAGTTAGGATCACTCCTTGATTGCTTCTTCAAGCTGCAGCACCTAGCTACAACTCACTCTAGGCCTATAAGCATTAATCACTCACTAATCTTGTGCTTAATTACCTTAGATGATCACTTTAAGTAATTTGGTGGCCTGGATGTCTTCTCAAATGTGTATGAGCTTCCTCTAGACTCCAGCAGCATGCCACATCTTCAAATGACTGAGTGGATGGGTATTTATAGCCTCAAACCCACCAACTAGTCATTTTCCCAACGGCTCAAAAAAGCTATTAACATTAGACGATCTGGTGACAACAGTAGTACTAACACCGGATCATCTGGTGAGTACAACCTCATAAACTAACCGTTGTACTTCCACTCAAAGCCTCTGTGAATACCGACACTCAAGTGTGCCTTCAAATCCATCACCGGACCTTCCGGTGAGTTATCTTGAGCCATCTGAGCCTTTTGCAGCCTCCTTGTGTAAAATGCTCTGGTGTATTCATCCGGTGTTCATTCCATTCACACCGGACCATTCAGTAAGTTAAACTTTCTCTTTTTTTCCCTAGAAATATTCTGGTGCAATTATCTCTATGATCACCGAACTATCCGGTAAGTTGATCTTTATTCTTCAGCACTTGCAGTTGCCTCTGTAAGAAAAGCTCCGGTGATATACTCCAGTGTGCACAAACAAGGCACCAGACCATCTGGTGGGTTGATATTTAATCTGCTACACTTGCATTCTTCTCTGCAGGAAATAGTCTGGTGTTACCCAGTGTAGATCACTGGACTATCCGGTGAGTCCTCAGCCTTCTCCCCCTTTGTCAGAAATACTCTGGTGAGTTCAACACATAGAGCACTGGACCATCCGGTGAAGTCATCAGCCTTTACTTTGCCTTTGGACAAAATACTCCGGTGAATTTAACCCCTCTGCACCGGACCTTCCGGTGGGGATAATCTTCCTAGGACTTTTCCAATTCAATCAAACTTTCTCCCGACTGTGGTAGCTTCTTGATGTATAGCATCCATGAGACCTACTAATATATATTCTTTATAAACATGTTAGTGTCAATGACTATATTTTTATTAATCACCAAGATCACAATCATGACCTAATAGCGTCATTTTCGCTACACACTTCCTTTCCAATCATCCCAAAAGTGATGTACTCATGTTGCTTTATTGGGATGAGGCTGCAGAACCATGATGCATCTCCGGTCATATGACGCGAATAATCAGAGTCGATGAGCCACTTGTTCTCCAGGCCTCTGCCTGCCACCTACAAATGAGAAGAATAATAGATGGATGGCTCAATACTGGGGTTAGACAAAAACCTATTGAGAATCCAGTACTATGTCATCAGCCTTGAAGCAGTAAAAGTAGGTGAATACAAATCAACACTAGTGCGTTGAGGGCGAGTGCAACGATAAGGAAAACATGGTACGCCAAAGCACTGCAACTTAAAGCCTCTTACACATGAACTAGAATCATATGAATCATTGTAAGTTCAACACCGGGCAACACCTCTAGAGGAGAACTGAAGAGCATCAGAATCTCGTGGGTGAGATCGAGAAAAAGGCTCATGTACACCAAATGAGGGGCGGTACATGTCTCAAATACTCAACTCCCACTCACACCGCTCATCTCTCCTACAACGGAAGAAAAACCTAACAAAGTGACCCTCTCTTTGGTAGTAGGTGTAATGGTAGTGTCTCTCAAAAGCTGGATTGCTTGTCACTCTAGGCTCTCTCACAGAAACTTTCATCTTTCGCTATGGAGCTCTCTTAGGTTGTGGTGTTGCTTTCTTCTTTGTGGGTTATGGAGTGGGTTTCTTGATGGGTTGTGGTGTGGCATTAATGTTGGACTCCTTGGTTTCTAGGGTAGTAGGTGTGGTAAAAATTATCTTACCAACCCCATTGTAAGCCACCCTCTCAAAACCAAACCCCAAGGCTAAACCCGTCTTATTTTTGGTTTTGGCCAAAATTAAGTTCATTTTGGCCTTGCCTTCTGAGTATTTCTCCAGAAGAGAAAGGTGATACTCATTCTCGACCATGAGCTTCTCAACTTGCTCTCTAACACAGCTGAGCTTGCCCTTAAAGATGACGTTGGCGGAACAATTTGGCTACACATCCTTAGAACTCTCAGCACTCTCCAATCTAGACTCTAGCTCCTTTATGCGCTTGGCTTTCACATCAGCATCCTTTGAAAGTAAAGGGTAATTCTTACAAGCACCTAAGAGACTAGGTCTAGACTCCTCCTCAAGGAACTTCTTGGTAGTCTCAAGTCGACTAGCGACTTGTGCATACAAAGTCTGAAGCTTGGCAAGCTCACTCATCAACCACAAGGCAACTATCACACTCCTCATCACTGGTCGTAGACTTAAGCAACTCAACCTCAGAAGATGAACACTCTAGCCTAGACTTGAGTTCCTTAACCTCCTTAACCACCTTCTTGAGCAACCTATCCTGGCTAACAAGCATATCATTCAAGATACCAACCTAAATAGAAAGTTGGTCATAGGAAGGTGATACCTCAGAAGAGTCAAACTCGGGGTTGCCGTCGTTGTCGTCCGCCATGAAGCAAAGACAGGTGAAGTCCTTCGCCTTCTTCTTGTTTTTCATAGGCTACTCCTCCTCCTCCAAGCTCTCCTCACTACTTGAGGAAGGTCGATGTCATTGAGCGCCGCCACAAACACCCTTGAAGCCGCCTTGGCTGCCTTCTTGACCATCTTATCACGGTTCTTGAAGAAGGGCTTCTTAGACTTCTTGTGGTTGCCGTGGTCATGGTTGCGGTCTTCGCTCTTCTTGAGCTTGTGGCAGTTCGCCTTGAAGTGGGTGGTGTCACCACACTCAAAGTAGGTCCGGGAACCACCCCTCATCCGATCTCAATGGTTGTTGTAGAAGTGGGTGAACTTCTTCACAATTAGTGCAAGATCCTCATCATCAAACACATCCACCTACTCTTCTATGATACAGACTAAGGAAGACAAAGCAAATCCACCAGTTAAGGAGTTAGCATAAGAAACACCAACTCCAGACTGACTACCACCGCTAGGACCTGAAACCAACACCATGTTCTGAGGCAGGGGGTTTCCTAGGCCTATCCGAGTCACATTGGCTATCTTGGTGGATTTGAGTCTACTGAAGAATTCATCACAAGTCAATGTGTCATAACTAGATGACTCTTCAATGCTTGAGATCTTCACTTCCTATATGCTACGGTCAAAAGTATAGAGAGCTTTTGATCGTCTCCTCGTGATCAGAGTAGGGCTTGTGAATAATATATTTTGAGCTTTGTTGTTGGCTTCATATTGTTTGATTTGGACCTAAGTAGTATGAGTAGCAGGATCTCATAGCTGGAGTCTATAACCTCCCATATTGCACTTACTTAGCTAAGAAGATAAGCCACCATGCGCACCTTCCAATAAGAAAAGTCACGACATTCAAAGAGCAGAATCTTCCTATCTATTGTCGCATACGGATCACAAAACTGGTTAGAGTCAACAAGTGATCAAATCGGCTCTGATACCAATTATAGGACCGAGAACGATAACTAGAGGTGGATGAATAGGTGCCTAAACAAATTTATGACAAAATTGATGGCATTCTCCTATT
The DNA here is from genome assembly GCF_958298935.1 of Phragmites australis. Taxonomy (NCBI): domain Eukaryota; kingdom Viridiplantae; phylum Streptophyta; class Magnoliopsida; order Poales; family Poaceae; genus Phragmites; species Phragmites australis. The sequence goes on from NC_084929.1 coordinate 7,115,916, forward strand.
CTTTAACCCAACACACCTCAAAAACATATGTGGAAGCAAGAGAGACAAGAACAAATTGCATGACTTTCAAAACTAACTCTCTCTTCAACGGATGAGAACCCTAGGTTCCATTTAAGGCCATATCAAGATTCATAGCGCAAGAAAGCAATCAACTAGAAGAAAAACTTCTAAACACAAGAGAACTAGCTACCAGAAAAAGAGATTATTGAAGTTGATGGATCCAGAGGGTTGGGATGGTTCAAGACAAATTCATATGAGAAGATTAACCCTCTAGAAACAGAAAAAAAAAACACTTTTTACATGACCCAAAAGGAGCAACTCTCAAGGAAAATGAAAATAAGAAAACACCAAAACACGGTAGCCAAAAGCAGGAGATTGGAAAGAGATGAATTCAAGCATATACAAAAACACTCTCTTCATTAAGCTCAGAGGAACGCCCTCTTTTAGCAGATTACAAAGTTTTTTTCTCACAAAAGCTCTCACCTAAACATCGACTAACCACTCATCTCTCCCTTTCCAAACAACAAAAGTGGAAAGCTCTCAAAACTCTCCAAAAACTCTCTAAGACTCGAATATTTCCACCAGTCATACCCCTCTATTTATAGGCCTATAGGGCTTGCTTAAGCCTTAAGCAATCCTATATCTAAATCGTCATTCACTTACAATACACTCCCACCTACCACCAGGGGTAGTTTCATTCGAATTTTTCTCCGCCCATAGGATGGTTGTGGCACCTACAAGACTTAGCTTCATCTCAACACAAGCTTCATGATGATGCCATGTGCACTCCATCCTCCTGTAATTTTTGCAACCAAACTGGAAAACCAACTTGCACGCTTCCCAAAGTGTGACTCACACCCACTTGCTTACACCTTAAGCAAGTCTTCTGATGTTGATGCGTGTCCTCCATCTTGTGATCTTGATTGCTGACAAGTATCTCCCGCTCTCGATCCCTCGAGCCGCCTTGTCACTTGCACCAGCATCCCTATCACTTGATATTGTCAACACGTCATCTTCATCCTCCATTTCATCTTTGCTTGACCTCCACGTGTACAGCTAGGATCACCCTCGACTCCGCTTGGCTCCCTCGATCGTCTGGCACCAAGCTCTCTGCTTAGCCCCAATCTTCCTGCCATCGGCTACCAAGTTGCATCCACCACCTACACATCATGAGACAAGCAAACATGTACTTTCAACATCATTTAACTCCATCACAAATTAGTCGAAATCAAAATCCCTGTAGAAATAATGAATCTTTAAAAAAATATGAATGTTGGATGATCCGGTGTTCACTCCTCCTGAGCGATGAACCATCCGGCTTGTTCAACTCATCACACCATCCATCTTGCAATTATCTCTGCAAGAAATGCTCCGGCGTACTGTCCATTTCATCATTGGACCATCCGGAGTATATATCTTCACCGGACTACCATTTGCATCATCTCTGCAAGAAATGCTTTGACGTATTCTCTGGAGTTCATGTCTTCCATCACCGAATCATCCAACGTATTTAAGTCCACCAGAGCCGATTTTCAACCTTTCTGCAAGAAATGCTTCGGTGTTCACTGAGCTCATTGCCGAACCATCTGGCGTGTACATCTTCAATTTTTGCTTCTGAGTTGAAATGCTCAAGCGTGTACTCCATCTGAATGCCAGACCATCCAGTGTGTTTAAAGTCTCAGGTGCTAGACCATTCGGTATGTACAATTTTCCTGGACTCAAAGACAAACACGTCAACTCTCTTTACTCTACAACTTTGGTTAGTCATGATCATAATTGCAGTACATATACATGCTCATGCAATGCAACAATCATCAAACTAAATCCACAACCTTGTCAATCACTCATCACATATAAACCATGGCACAATTCAACTTGGTTTCTCAACGATTCCGAATATATCCGACGAGTCAGTCATCATCGCCTTCAAGCAAAGCGTCAAGGACATGGATCTAGTCAGGAAGTTGGCTACCCGAAAGATTCATACAGTTAAAGAGCTCTTTGAGTTGGTCAACAATTACGCAAAGCATGTCGAAGCCTAGGTATGCACCAAGAATCCCCAGTCTAGCAAGGACAAGCCTAAGTCCTCGAAGAATGAGGGGAAGAAAAATAAATCTGGTGACAAGCGCAAGTGCCCAGACATGATTATAGCCGCAGTCGATAGGAGCAAGTTGTGCAGCACTGGAGATAACAAAGGCCTAAGCCGAGGTGGTAGGAATTGGTGTCCGGTCCATCGGACCAACTAGCACTACTATGATGAATTCCATGTCATTAAAAAGAAGGCCGATGATAAGCTCAAGGCTGTTGTTGCTGAGTATCATAGTAAACAGGCAAGCCAGACGCCAAAGATGATGAGCCCAAATTCCTTGGGGTCGATCAGAGCTTGGCACACATATTCAGAGGATCCGCATCGTATGAGTCGAAAAGATAGTACAAGACAGTCGAAAGGGAGGTCAATCTAGCATTGACCAGGCCTCTGCGGTACCTCAAGTGGTCGGAAGTCAAGATCACCTTCGATCAAGCTGACCATCCAGCTGTAATTCCACACCCAAGTCGGTATCCGGGGTTAGTACAACTGACTGGTATCAGGTTGTGGTCCAGCCAACTATCCTCAACATCAAAGTTTCTCGAACCTTGGTCGGCGGGGGTACTTCGCTTATCCTCATCTTCGCCAAGACCTTGGACAAGATGGGGATTCAAAGGCCAGAGCTCAAGAAAAGAGTTGAACCCTTCCATAGTATAACTACAAACTCATCAACCATGCCCCTTGGGATCGAGCTGCTGGTCACATTTGGCGAGCCTGACAACTTTCGCACCAAAAAGTTAATTTTTGATGCCACGGACTTCGAGATAGCTTACAATGTGATCCTACCCAGCCCAATGCTTAGTAGGTTAATGGCTACAGTACACTACACATACCAGATGCTCAAGATCCTAGGCGCAAAAGGGGTCATAACTATCAAGGGAGATCAACATGCAGTAGTCAAATGTGATAAGCAGAGCCTGGATATGGTTGAACACTTCTGCCGAGTGGCAACTACATCGAAAGGCATTGAGTCCAAGCGCCAAAAGCATTAAGCTGCTACCAAGATCAAGGACTCCAAACATGTGAGCCTCACCGAGGCCTCCCAATCTGACAACATCGCCAAAGGAAAGAACACTGATGATGCTAAAGACAAGAAGGCAGGTGGTGGTATCAAGGCTGTTCCCCTCGACCTGTTTGAACCAGCCAAGAAGATCAAGATAAGGGTCGACCTTGATCCCAATAGGAAATAGAGCTCATCATATTCCTTCGAGCTAGATGTGTTTGCGTGGCAACCATCTAATATGATCGGAGTCCCTAGGGATGTGATCGAGCATCGACTAGCTGTGAACCCGATGCCAAACCTGTGGTGCAGAAGCAATGAAGGTTTGTGAAAGATAGAAAGCAAGCCATCCAGAGGAGGTTAGAAAACTCCTAAAAGTGGGCTTCATTTGAGAAGTTCGTCATCCTACGTGGCTCGTGAACCCTATCCTTGTAAAGAAATCCAACGGTAAGTGGAAAATGTACTTCAATTTTACTGACCTAGACAAAGCTTGTCCTAAGGATCCTTTTCCTATTCCTCGCATCGACAAGATTGTCGACTCTATGCAGGTTGTGAATTGTTGTGTTTCCTAGATGCCTATTCAGGGTATTACCAAATTAACATGGGGATAGAGGATGAAGAGAAAACTATTTTTATTACTCCCTTTGGTATATTTTTCTATGTAAAGTTGGCTTAAACAGTGCTGGTGCTACTTATCAATAGTGCATTTATAATTTTTTTATAGCCCCAAATCGGGCACAACATTGAAGCTTATGTCGATGATATTGTAGTCGAGTCTAGAACCAAAAATGCATTGATTGTCGACCTCAAGAAAACATTCGACAACCTCAGAAAATACCGTATGTTGCTTAACCCCAAGAAGTGCACATTTGGTGTTCCATTCAGCAAGCTTCTCGACTTTCTGGTGTCAAGTCGCAGCATTGAGGCCAATCTGGGTAAAATCGAGGCTCTCAACTAGATGCGATCACCCTGAAAACTGAAGGAAGTGATAGGATGCATATCATCCCTTAGTCAATTCATCTCCAAGATGGGCAAATGAGGGATGCCCTTCTTCAAGTATTTGAAGAAGAACGACTAGTTAGAGTGGATGGAAGAGGCGAAAAAGGCCTTTCAGGACTTAAAAAGGTATTTATTGTCTCCGTTGATTCTAACCCCGCCTAACGAAACAGAGGAGCTCTTTTTGTACTTTGCTGGTACCTTACAAGTCGTAAGCATGGTCCTTGTGGTTGAACCGTAATGCCCCAAGAAAAAGATCGAGATCCAGAAGCTGATTTACTACGTGAGCTAAGTCCTACATGATGCTAAACTTCAATACCCACAAGTGTAGAAGTTGCTATACGCCACCCGGATGACTTCCTAAAAGCTACGACATAAGTTCCAAGCGCACAAGATCACCATAATGATGACGTATCCGTTGAAGAATGTTATACACAATAAGGATGCAATTGGACGAATCGCGTAATGGGTGGTTAAGCTCAATGAGTTCGAGGTAAACTATGTACCGCGTATGTCGAGACCGGTTTAATGAACAAACCAATCTCATCTATGTGCTGGTCCCACGAAATATTCCCAACACATAGCGACTTCATTGATGATAATCATTACAATATCATTATCTTAATTGATAAATCGTCGATAACTCCATAGGAGAATCGATGGAGAACACCTCCCTAGACTGCATCCTCCATGAAGTCTTCCAATTCTTGCCCAACTGAGTGTTTGGTGATAGCAAGGGTGAGCGCATATCATACTCAGCAAGTTGTGAAGGAATAATATACATATGAAGGCTTTAACAAGAATAAGGCTGATATGGCTCTTTTGCATAAACAACATTTATTTCAAAAGTAATTGAAAAGCCATAGTAATTAAGTGAATGACAAACCACCTCAAGATTTCATCCATCCTGACTTAACCAATTGACTACCTCAACCAAGATTCTAACCACCAAGATTGAACAACCAACACCTCAACCATGGCTCCCACCACCAAAATTGAACTACTGACCAACCACCTCAACTATGATTCCCACCATCGTGACTGACCCATACCTCAACTATGGTTCCCACCACCACAGTTTACCCTACTAACCAAAACATCAAATTATAATCATGATAGGTTTTCTATGCCGCTCGTGACCGTGAGCATGGCTGAATATTCAGTTTTAACTCTGCAAAGGTTGTACTACCCACAAGGCACGATCAAACTCTTTTGCCGATACCCGTCGGCACTTTACACACTTACGAGGTGTGCACCAAGTTGACCACTTCAAAGCCTTTACAATGTCACTCTCAGCACATATCTACCCGCTAAGGTTTCACTGCAACGTGATTCCACCTCAACAATGGAAGCCCCCTCTTGCACCTTTTGGATCCTAAGACATTGTCTATTCACCGCTCTTCTGCCTGGTATATGCTATGCTGAGAGTAAGCAAATTAATTGGCTAGACCAATCTCATAACAAGCTTGCGGTTGTACTGTAAATACAGAAAGGTCACCCCACGAACCAATCCTCATATTTGAGCAAGAATACCACTTTTCCATACATACATCTCATGATACCACATGCTCAAATCCCTATACCATGTTGCTACAAAAATTATTGCATCATATTTTATCATTGTTGCATAAGACCATTAACAAGTTCGTGTAACAATTATCATGATTACCATCCCAGAGCAAGGCTAAGCATCATCTACCATTCCATAACCCAAAACCACACTATAGCGACAAGGATGGCAAGGGAAAAACTAGGGTATAGCCTATTTCTTGGGATTCCCAACAAATTGTTAGCATGCATGTTTGTAAAACAAAAGATTTAAAAAAAACTAGGGTAAAAATGATCAAGAACACAACTTGCCTTCACTTAACTCAGTTGGGTCTTCAACGAAGCCTTGGTCTTGAAGTCCTTCTAACTCCTCCGAAACGTTGGCGTCTACTCGCAAAAATAAGCAAAAAGGCAACACATAAACACCAAGATTAAAAAAGAATCAAATATCACACAACAACCATCATCACATACAAGATCACGCTTTTCTGGATAATCTAGCGAAAGAACGGGTCAAAACGGGGATACGATACAAGTTTTCATTTTCTAAAGGTTAAAATAGGACTAAATAGATTATTTACCGATGAAATTATGTTGCTAGGAATTTTCTAGAATTTTTCTGGAACTTATTAGCACTTACTTTAATTATTAAGCTATATAAAAGCATTATTAAACTTCACTAAAAATATTTCAGATTTTATCCTATTTATAGAATTATTTTTATTCTATCAAACATTAGTTAAACCATAGAAAAAGTATTAAACAAAATTAACAAACATTTATTTGAATTGCAAAACATATATCATAATTAAATAGCATTACAAAGGTACTATAAACATCATGAAAACTATTTTACAAAAGGTTATCCTAATTTCATAATTATTTTTATTGTAGAGACAATATTTTTGTTGGAATTATTCTACAAAGGAAACACTTTATAGAATTATAAAACTATTAAGCAGAATTAAATAAACCTATAAAACTTTATTAATCATTATTAGAAATTAATTCCCTATTTATTACTAGTTTTAGAATTGTTTTTACATTGGAAATCTATTTATTGCGCAACACATAAGCATTATGACGACATCACAGCAAATAAAAAGAAAACCATGCTGACTGGGCACGCTGACTAGGGATGTTTGGCCGATGTGGCATTGCACCTCAGCGGATTTGCTGACATGGTAGGGTGAGGTGGCGTGATGATGTGGCTTCAGTGCGGACGAACTTATGTTAGACTTGTGGCAAACTAGTATTGGCTACCGAAGGGGTATGGTGGTAATCAAATCCTGACCGTTGAATTCGGGTCGGATGGATGGGAGGATTAGGCAGCCGGAGCTAACGGCAGCACATCGGAGGGAGCTCGGGATGCGGCGGCAAACTCATTGGAGCGGAGCGTAAAGCTCATCGCCGGCCTCGGAATACGACGGCGAAAGGCGGAGAGGCACAACATGAGGGTGGAGAACTCATCTAGAGTGTCGGTCGGCTTCAGGAGGCGGCGCAGATGGCTGGCGTCAACGAACTGCGGGCGACGGAGCTTGGTGCTCAGCGAGGAAGGTCATCCGGTGGTGGAGAGTTGTCGAGGGATGGAGGAATTGGCTCCTCGTGAGCTCGCGGTGCTGAGGGGCTACTTAGAGGAGTGGAGATGGCTTGGGCATGGCGAGTTGATGAGCTCCGACGAGGTGCGGTAATGGTGGACGATGGCGTAGCTAGGGTTTAGGCAACTTGACAAATTAGGGCACAGGGACTGCTGGTCACGATGATATCAAAACGAGGTGAGTGAGCATGAAGTCAGCCACTATTTATAGGGGTTCTGGCGTGTGAAAAAAGGCAAGGAAAGGCGGCGGCAAGCTCAAATCCAACTCGGTCTCCTCGCTTAAACGTACGGGCTTAGAGATACGGCTGGTAATAGTATCACACCCGGTTTTAATGGTCAAAACCAAATGTGGCTTATGTGTGCCCAGGATGTTCAACACACATAAGGACGTCACAGGTGAAGTAACAAAAGCAATACTTTAACTTACAATCATCAAACTCTTACACAAAGTCTTCACCTAAACAACTCTACTAACCAATCTATAACTATTAAATGACGGTAGCGGAACGAAAGCATCGGCGACCAAGCACTCCACAGGCACCGACTGGAAGACACGATCCTAGAACACCAGGTCGTCATCTTGAAAGTCTTGAAAGTCTTCCACTGAGCAGAATAGGCTAACACATGGTATTTTTGCGTAAATGCGAGTAATAAAAACATATTTGGACTCAAAAATATTAAGCAATTATTAAGTGAATGTAACCCATACAGTCCAACACCCAGCATACAAGGCTCCCCACCTTGCACACCATAAACGTCTAGTACTCCCTGTACTATAACCAAAACCATAACCATCCAATACTCCCTGTACCAGAACCTTAACCAAACTTATAACCCTTCCACCACCAACTAATCATATGAGGATCCAAGTCTCTCATATCCGTGAGCACGGCTGTTATAACAATTTTACACTCTGAAAAGGTTGTACAACTTTCCCACGAGTCGTGATTTCATCACCTGCAAGCAGATGACTAAAGTCTCCATGTTGCAATGCCGGCCAAGCACTATACACATGCCAGTGGTGTGTTGCCAGGAGATCACTACGAAGCCTTTACAAAGAATCCTCCTAGTATGTGTCACCAACACTCCAGGTTTCACCGCTAGGTGCTAGCACCTAGAAGCCCCCTCTTGTGCCATGTGGTTTATGAGAATTACCTTCTCTCATCCACGCCTCCCCTCTGGCCCACACAACACTGGAAGAACCCTAATTAATCGGCCAAGCCTTCCCATATTAGTCTCGTGTTTGTACGGAGCTTCTCGGGTTGTCGCTCCACGAACCGGTCCTTACTTAGGTTACTTGAGCAAACACTAAACCAACATCATAACCATGACGACCATCGAAACCACTTTGCTCAAGGCCTAAGGTTACATGTTGCTAGGCCATTAACACATTAACGACTATTGTTGCATATGTTCATTAGTTAAGATTATGACACTTCTCAACATCCCAAAAGCATGGCTAAGCAATCTACCCACAAAGGACACTTAACCATAAACCATCTAGGTTTCAAGAGATGATAAGGGATAATCTAGGGAAAACCCTAACATAGGTGACTACCCATCATGTTGACAGACATTGCATGCAATTTTATAAAACAAAGTATTTAAAAACATAGGTTCAATATGATCAAGGACACTTGCCTTCTCCTTGCTGCTGCTCAGTGTATTCTTGCTCCTGGTCTTGATATTCTTCAAACTGATCCGGGGCGTTGACGACTAATCGCACAATAACCGGCAAAGCACACAAACAAAACATACTAAGAATAGAGCACAAACCAGAGAAACAACAAGACAAAACCTATCTAGAAAGATAAAGCTCGGAGAAACGAATCTATCGGCGCAAGAATCACTTAAATCGGAGCTACGATGGAAAAGATATGCTAAAAACAAGATTAGGGTTTATTTTAATTAAGAAAAGGACTTAATTGTAATTATGGAAAAGTATAGGGACCTTTTTGTAAAAATAGAGGGACCTATTTGTATTTATGGAAAAGTTCAGGGATTAAACTGTAAAAAGACAGGGGCTTTTAGGTAATTACAGAAAAGTCTAGGGGTTTTTTGCAAAATTACCAATTAAAGGAATTATCTAGAATTTTTGGAATCATCTTTGTACTGGAAAAGTTTGAATTGCTGACTGGGTAGATGACTGGCATATGGCTGATGTGGCATGGTGACAAGGATGACACACATGCAGATAGGCTGATTTGGCAAAGCAAGGTGGCAACCCATGTGGCACATGCGCTGACTAGATTAAAGAGGCGACACGTAGCAACTCGCTACTGGCTACTGAAGAGGTATAGGTGCGATCTAATCTCGGCCGTTCGGACTAGATCGGACGGCTCAGAGAGGGGGGCTGCTGAGAGGATGAACACAGCTGAGCCGAGGGGATCACGCCGGCGATCTCGCCGGAGATCGGCACAGACCTCGTCGCCGGCGTCGGTCCTCGACGGTGAGCGGCAGATAAGCTTCAGGAGGGTAAGGGGATTCCGATTGAGGTCTTACCTCGGGTGGCGCGGCACGGGAGAGGTCCAGCGGCGGTGAGGAAGGCGGCAACGCACGGAAGCTCGTCGGGAAGGGGTCTCCGGCGGCCGGGAAGCGAAGAAAAAGGTACCGGCGAATTCGGAGGTCGATGGAGGAGCTTCTGGGTGGCTAGTCGGCGGCAAAGTGCGACAAAATCAGTGAGTTGGCGAGCTCGGTTGGCTCTAATGGCGGCGGCGGCAGGCTCTCGGTGATTCGGCGATATAGAGCTCGGGAGGCAGCGGCTTTTGGCGAGATGGGACGGAGGGCGTCGGGTGCTATTTATAGGCGGAGATCCAAGGAGTCCGGGGCGCGAACGACAAGGAAGAAGGTGGCGGCGCTGCGGTCTCGTGCTCGGTTCGGACTCCGTCCGGAGGTAGGAGATGGTCCTGACCTGTGGGACCCACATGGTAGAGGCTCGGGCGAAGGCGGCATGAAGGAAGGTGCATTCGCGGGCGAGCGCGGGCGCGAGCGGTTGGCTGGGTCGGCTCGGGCGCGCGACGCGGCCCAGGAAGAGCGGCGTGAGGCGGGGAAAGGAATGGGCCGGCACGGAAGAGTGGGCCGAAGGAGGAAGGGCGGCCCGGGAGGGAGTTTTAATCTTTTCTTTTTCATTTCTTTATTCCAATTCTATTTTCTATTCTTTTCTAAACATTGCTAAATCTATTCTCAAGCAAATAATTCAAATAAGTCAACCAAAAACTTAAATGCCTAACTCCAGCATGAATGCATTCAAACAATTAATAATCCTAATTCAAATTTGAATTTAACATTTAGAAATTAGGTTTTATCCTATGCTATTTGTTTAAACTAAAATTAAATCTAGGAAAATTTTAGAGAATTGCAAAATTTGAAAATCAGGGTGTTACAAATAGGTTGCGGGGTTCACAAGAATTCAGTACGGAGAGCTTCTAGATGGTCTCCCACATGGGTTTGGCATAGATTCGCACTGTCGGCTCAGCCTCGTGTTGGTGGCGAACTCTGGCGCGAGGTGGGAGAAGGGCATGACAAGCTGGACCCAGGTGTCAGCGGCCCGGTGGCAAAGCGGAGGGACTGGAGGCGCCTTCGGACTGAGGCCCGTGCGTGCGTGGCCCAAAGAGAGGCGGGCACTATGGCTGGCTCGGGCTGGCCCATGCGAAAGAGAGGCGAGCGGCAGCAGCTCAGGCTAGGCCAAGCTGAGTGGAGGAGAGGGAAGAGAGGGGAAGGCTGGGCAGGCCAAAAGAGAAATGGGTTTCGGCCTTTAACTTAGACAAACTTTTCCTTTTCTCTCTTGTAGATACACATGTATATTTATAAATACAACGTATATGCCACACATATATATACTACATTATCTCACATAACAATCAATCAAGCCATCAATTAAATATATACATATACATATATATATAAATCTATAAATATTCTTTTATAGGAAAATAACCCTTAATGTATATATGTATTTATACATATAGCACACATACTCACATATATGTGTATATGTATAAAGCACACATACACACTTAGGATTTTATTTAGTTTTGCAAAACCCATTTATTTACTTTGAAATTTTTTTATTTTCTTGATTTTAAGAATTTGGGCTGTTACAGCGTACGAGCATCAAGTCAGGAGTATTAGCAGAATTAATCGCTAAATGGACAAATGTTGAGGAAATAAAGTTGAACATGGTTGAGGGCCACTAGACGCTCTTCTTTGATGGATCGCTTACGCTTCAAGGCTCGGGGACTGGCATCATACTCAAATCTCCAACGAGTGATGAACTCAGATACTGTTGGGGGAAATAGACCAGCCCGCGGACAATGGTTAAGGATCGCTATCAAAGGTCACTCCAGTCTCCGGACTCTTAGCAGGAGCCTGGCCTCCGGAGGCTGTGGACCCCTTCGTGCCCACCCCTCCAGTGCCTATGTGGCCTTCTCGAAGCTCGAAGATGCAACAGGTCTCCGGAGATAATATCGGGGAAGAAAGGACACCCCCTGCAACTAACCTGACACGAAGTGACAGGCAATTAATGCCGATGCAAGTGGTGCTTGTCCTGGCACTCCGGTGCAATGGAGGTCATCCTGATGCCCCTGGCAGTGTGGCGCCAGGCCGCAATTGGCGACCAGCTCACCCCCAGGGTTGCTTGTACCGTAATAGTTGCTATGGTAGATATTTATTTTCTATGTAGGGTTAAAATTAGTTATCCAGGATAAGGCCATGTAAATCAGTCAGGTCCTAGATATTTGTACATGGTGATAACTTATACACCAAGCTACGTACAACCCTATAAATAGGGGGCCACAGTCATCTAGGGGGAGAGGACAGATACACACAAACACAAAGACACATAGTGATACTCCCCCCTAGACCAATCTTTTCGACAATCAATACATTTTCAGTGTCCCTTCCACTCAAACTTAGTCTCCAAGCTTGAGTCTCCTCCTTAAAAGAAATCCTCACCATACTTGTTAGCGCAAGACGGTCTCTTGCGCCAACAGGTACATCATTTAATTATAATTTAAAGCTTCTAACAATGTTTCAGAGTACGAAAGGCTGGTAAGCGAGCTCTGCATAGCTATATCACTTGAAATCAAGTGATTACTTGTGAAATAGGACTCACAGCTAGTTGTAAACCAAATGCAAAAAAAAGTACCAATGCTTATACGACAATATGGTGGCTTATCTGAATGAAGTATGAAAGCTCGAGAAATGGTTCAAAGGGCTATAAGCCAAGCACATTTGAAGAAGTGACAATTCCATCGCTGATGAACTCGCCAGGCTCACTTCGTCCCGTTCTCAAACACCTGCAGGAGTCTTCATCGAGAAACTCCTTAAACTATCTGTCTCGATAGTTTTGAGCTCACATGCTGCCCAACTCGGCCAGCAATTTGGTTAGGTGAGCGAGGCAGGATCCCCAGACACGTTAGCTGCACTACTCGAACATGAACCAACTTGGATCACTCCATTCCTAGCATATCTCGAAGGTCAAGAGATCCGTGACGATGATGCATCTACAAAGAAAATTGCTCGTAAGTCCAAACTATATGCTTTGGTAGATGGTAAGCTCTACCGAAAGAGAAGTAATAGAATCTTGATTAAGTGCATCACTCAGGAAGAGTGCAATAAGATATTGCTCCATGCATCTTATCACACCTTGGTTGGAAAGGTTTTCCGCCAATGATTCTTTTGGCCGACTGCCCTACATGATGCTTCCGATCTAGTCAAAAAGTGTGGAAGCTGCCAATTTTTTAGAAGGCAGACCACTCGACTAGCCCAAGCTCTACAAACAATTCCTCTTTCTTGTCCTTTCTCTGTCTAAGGCTTGGATATCCTAGGACCATTCCCAAGGTCCTAAGGTGGTTTCAAATTCTTATCCGTGGATATTGACACGTTCATTAAGTGGATCAAGGCTGAACCTATGGGAAAGATAACCGTAGAAGTGGCCAAGAAGTTCATGAGGAGCATAATTACTAGAGATGGTATTGTGCATCGGATAAGTACAGACAGTGGTAGGCAGTTCAAAAGTGGGACCCTTACTATGTTCTATGAAGAATTTGGCATAAAAGCTTGTTTCGCTTCAGTAGCTTACCCTCAAAGTATCAACTAGGTTACTTGGCTGCTTGAATGAATGCTCGATCACGGTACTCTTAGAGTAGATTGATATCGTGTGCCTGTAGCTGCTCTTTCCCTTCTTCTGAGTAACTTTTCACTCGCAACGATCCAAACTACAATTCAGTTGAAAGCACTGCCTTTGCTCCGTAGATTAAAAAGAAAGGAGTTTCACCTGTGGCCCTGTTAGTCGAGGTACGAAGAACCCATAGCACCGAGGGAAGCTCTTTCACCAAGCGCTATAAGTTATCACCTAAGTAGGAAGGACCCTATAGAGTAGTCAAAGTTACTCGTCCTGGATCCATACAGTTATCTACTACAAACAGTGAGATACCTGAAAACTCGTGGAACATCGACCAACTCTGATAGTTTCATTCATCATTAAGGTAACTTGAAGGTACGTCGATTACATCTTGATCAGACTGACTATTCTATTACATATTTTTTCCCTTTCTAACCTACGAGGCTAGCGCAAAGTTGATACAAAGGATCCACCCATGCAAATAGTGAAGATCCACCACTTTAAAGAATTTAGAAGTATGTGGACCCCTACTTGCCCTAGAACGAGTTGAGGAACCTTCTTTGCTCCTCTTTGGGGTGGTAGCTAATCGCCCCAGGGACCAGCTACTGGCCAGCATAAGGGCCAGGGAGAGTGGTCGAGATGAAGGCCCTGCTGGAGCTACTGACCGACGCCGGTGATGCCGAGTGGTCCTCTACGGGGTGCGGTGATGACCGCTCTTGCTTCATCATCAAAGGCTCAAGGGCTCCATCGCTGAAGACCTCATTGGTGACCTGGTCGATGATCTCATTAAGATCACCACCATTGTCATCTCCCCCCTGCGCTGCTCGCATCACCGATTCTTGTGCTGCTCGTTCCGCAGTGTCAGCATCAAGGAAATGCCGGAGGTGGCAGGTGAAAGATCGATGACCTCCAATGGACATTCTGTTCCCTCTCCTCCTAGGCCTTTCGCTCGATTCCTCCTCATTAGAGGAATTAACGATAACACCAGGTGGAACCTTGGCAAGAGGCCTTGGGGAGAGAGTTCCTACTCATATGATTTCTAGACATGGCTCGGAAGACGACAGTGGAGTGGAGGTTATGGTCTCAAGCTTTACAAGTTGCTACTGGGTTGTGGGCAGGGAGAAAGGAAGGAAACAGGGTGAGATCAGACAGCTTCATTTTTTTCCTTATTTATAGATGTGGAAATGGGTAATACTATGGAAACGGTGCCGTCAAGATCCGATAGCGTCGGGCGTGATGACGAGGTCACCTCGATCGTGTGGCGCATCTATCAGAAATTGAGATGATGCTGAGGTGTTATGACTTGTCTAATCTCTGCAAAGAGGGATGCAGCATCATTATGACGTGTCAAATCAAAGGTTGCGGTTAAAACAAGCACAAGTGGGAGTGGGTTTTTAATACTCACCTACCCAATTGATTAGATTCATTCGATGATTGCGATAAAATTGCAGCCATATGTTTGGGGGCTGATGCCTTTGAGTGCGTGGTCGAGAAGGAGTCGATACTTATACTCTACTCTCCACTCGATTCAGTCATCGACCGAATAGTCGGGGCTACGTCATATATTTTTATGCTTATACTTCACTCTCTATTTTAACTATCATGTTAACCAGAGAGCAGGGAGTTACATTGTTTAATGCCAGTGCTATGCTCTACTTTCTACTCGAATTTAGCTATTGAGTGAAGAGTCAGGGGCCATATCAAGTATCTTTTGATGCTATAGCTCTACTCTTTATCTTGATTATCACATCAAACAGGGAGTAAGGGCTACATCACATACTTTTGATGCTACAACTTTACTCTCCACTCGATTCAGTCATCAAGCAGAGAGTCGGGAGCTACACCATATAATTTTTATGGTAAGGTACGTTCTTTCTTACTCCCCGATCGAGCATTTTTCCTCTTTGACCAGAGAGTCAGGGGCTACATAGTACTAAAATATTCTATAAATTCATATTTTTTGCAAAAGTTTATCCGACTTTGTGTCAATTGCTTTGGATAGAACCAAAGGAGGTATTCTGCCTAAACCCAAGTTGTGTAATTCGACTAGCCCCAAGTCCCTGTAGCATGGCGCTAACTTGCATCGCTATCTCTATAAGGGCATATTTGTATACTTACACCTCAAATGTCACTATAAATATAGACCCATGACCATCAGGTCAGGGACGAATCTCTCGGTGATAAACATATCGGTATTCCTTTCTCTCGACTTCTTCTTCAAGCTTGAGTCTCCTCTCTAGAGGAGGCTCTCACCGCACTTGTTCGTTGAGCACATTTTCTTGCACCAATAGAATCTAGCACCCCCAATGGAAAGGCCGCCCAGTCGGAGATCCCCTCAGTTGGTTTAAAGCTAAAGGACGAGTTTCTGAGTACAAGCAGCAAGAAAGAGACGACAACAGAAAAATTCTAAGGCAAGCAAGCTATGGAAGTCAAAAAGGTTGGATGGTGAAACTCTCATCGAAAGAATAAATAGGCCTCATCCCACGATGAATTTTGGAAAATATCCTCTTCTTGGAGGTGGATTCCAGAAAATGTTTTCGTCTCAGAGATATTTTGAGGCACCGCTATGATGCCTCGTTCGGCATGAAAAACAGGATGATGGCATCGTGCAAATCTCTACACACCCATCTGGATGCATTAAATGTGCCTATACCCAACATTTTAAATTTTGGATATCTTATTTTTAACTCTACTTAGAGATGGATGTCAGGAAATCGTGTTTTTTAAGACTTTCTCAAATCTCGAGTGCAGACAACGACAGGGCGCTCAACCCAATAGCATTTCCACTCAATACTCATAATGGAGCTTTTCCTTGCTCGATTCTTTCAACTGTAGGATTGATTTACCTTACTCGACCATGTTCGAACTTGGCAATATTTGAGGAGACACTTGTGGAAATCCTCCTTGCAGAGCAGAGTTAAGGGGCTACTAGCGAATATCTAACTATAGGGTATATACGCATAAGGAGTACATTATATATGAATAGGATACTTTGTTCACATCTTTAATGATGTTAGATATTGCGGACCCAAATCTGCGAAACTCAGTATACTCGGAGATCATGAAAGATCGTACTAGGAAGGTCTCGATCGGGTTAACCGACTCGAGTATGACTAGTATCCAGGCGGGATTCGGCTGCCTTGCTTTGATCGACAAGACAGAGGACTCCTCATAGATTATGGCAGGATTCAAGGCAGTGCTAGGGCCTATATAAGGCGGTGACCTAGACCCATAAAATGACAACTTCAACTTCTACAAACCCCACAACTTCGATGACCTAGAGCAGTTCAACACAACTCAACTCCACGCAAGCACTAAGACCATAGGAGATACTCGATGACTTCAACTCTAGCTTAGTTTAGATTTGATCTACTTCTTGTAATAGATCTATCCACCTTGCTTGTACTTGAGAGAATACAAATGCATCAACCTCCATACAGGACGTAGGGTATTACTCCAACCGAGAGTCTGAACCTCTCTGCATTGCGTGTCTTGTTTTGTGCTTGATCCCTGATCTCGAAGGGACACATTATCAACAAATCTTCAACATTTCTAGTGTGTTTTTACATCCTTGTAGGAAGACTCTATCTAACCTATTCGTACATGGCACGACAATCAGCTTCACAGAGGAGAAAAATGGGTGTCGGTAGTGATGGAGTTACTGCCATGGTAGGTCATGGCTCTCTGGCCAAAATAGTTGTGTGATGGCGGGACAAGACCTCAATGCGTCTAGGAAGGATAAGGGAGGATGGGAAACACACTGGTGCTCCATAAAGACAAAGACAAATGGTGGCGGCAATGGATCTCACGGTGACATCGATCCTCTATCCAAATGCTGGCACCCGAGGCTTTGCATTGTCTCGGCAGAGGTGGTAGAGCCGTAGTGGAACACATCGATGGGTCTAGGTCGGTATGCCGAGTGGCTAGGCTTGAGGAGGTGTCTTGAGGAGTGGCTCGGAGGGGCATCTTAGCATCGCAAGAGGAAAAAAAACTGAGATTGTAAATTTTTGTGCTTGTTCACTTTGGTACTCAATAACTGGAAACAATTAATCTTTCATATTTGTTATCTTTGTTGGCAGAGCAGGTAAACATGTACTTGTAGGCACATGGTCTGCTTTAAAAAGAAAATTGTGAGATCATATATGTTGAAAAATTGGTTTTACTGTGAAATTGACAAAAAAAACAAAGTGATTTAGATGATGTGCATGTGTTGCTAATATGTTGCTTGATATGTTAGTAGTAGTATAATGATGTTCATGTGTGATTTAATATATGCAAGATTGGTGTTATGTGGATTGACGTGAGTTAAGTTTGTGAGAACTTATGCTCAAATTGGTTGTTTGTTTTCTTCATATGCAGGTGTGTCCTGAGAGCGCACGTGGTCGGTAATAGGGACCATGACCAGATTCAGTAAAGAACTAAGGTCAAAATGGTCAGGAGGTCAGGTAAGACGTTCAGGTTAGAAAATGGTGCATCTAAAGATAGGTTGCACCATCAAAAGTACACGAAAGTTATACGGTCTATGGTGCGAAGACTTACGTCATTAGGCATGTGGCGTGGAGATAATGTGCGGCATCTAACACTTGTCGGCCTTAAGGGCACACCTGGCACGCGCAAGGCCAGACAGGAGCATAGAGGAGAGGGCACAGCCCATTCATGTGGTGCGGCCCAGCAATGCTGCAGGTAACCTGCTCCTCAACTCGCCTGGCCGCCCGTGTAGCCAGGCGTGCAGCTCATGTGCGAAGCTGGTGGCCCGCGCGCGAGGCGAGCAGTGAGCAGACGCGGCAACCTAGCTGGGGCATGTGGCCTGGCGGTGGTGTGGCCCAGGAGCTGAGGTCGGGGCGCGTGTGGCCCACTAGGACAACACAAGCGGCGCAAGTTGGCTGGCCCAGTGGGGGCCCGTAGAGAACTGGGGCTCTGTTTGGTTCTCCCCGACAGAAAGCAAAGCCAAAGTTTGGCCATGTTAAAATTAGGATCACACTAAAATATGATCATGTTAATTAGTATTTGTTTCGAGATTAAAGATAAAACTTTGACGGGTTAAAAAATCTTATCTAGCTTTGCTATAGGAAAATTTTGGTAAAATTTTTGGCTGGCCAAATTTTTCGAAGCATGCCTAAATTTTTGACCTTGAATCAAAAAGAAGCCAAATTTTCTAGACATGACTAAATTTTTGCTTAGTTTCCTGGGGCAACCACCAAACTACCCTTGAAAGGCCGGGGCAAAGCCAATTAGTGTGAGGTGGCCCAGGAGGATGACTAGGTTGTTGACGAACGAGCAGGCTACGGTAGCCTAAAATATTCTACCGTATTCATTCAGAAAATCATGCTAGTAGTAGATTATAGAGTTATCGCTCGACGCGTAGTGCAGCAGAAGAAGATTTGGAGTAGACCGATCCAACGTCGTGCACGTCAAACTCCTCGAGCAGCTTCTCGATCAGATCCGCGACCAACCCCGCGTAGGAGGTCGCGCTCCTCGACCAACTCTGAGCAGGTGGTTGTGCTCCTTGACCACGGTTGGCGACCAGTCCCGAACACATCGCGTTCAACCCAAGAAGATCAGTGCCGCAATAGCAACAGCACCTCTATGGTATCCACACGTACTGGGCAGAAACACCGAGCGTCGATGTGCTAGCATCGCACGCGCGACAAGGGTTTTGGGAAATCATGTGGAAGGTTGTGGCTAGGGTTTCAGAGTGGCTCAACCTTAGCACGCCCTACCCACGCCTCTCCTTATATAGAGCTCGCCAATGGACTCCCGCGTTGGAATCCTATTCGGACTCTAACTTCTCATGAATCACAATCCAATCAAAACCCATATATGAATCCAATTCGCATGTTTTTTTTCCAACCTATTAAGTGTGTGACCCGTTAGGTTCATGTATAAACGAATACGACTCAGAAACCATTTTTAAACCGAAATCAATAGCGGTCCCTAACAGGACATGTTGACTCTCGAGTATACATAAAAGATCATATGGGCTGAACCTTGATATACACATGCACCGATCCCTTCACCTCATGATATCAGTCAAGCTCAAGGTGAGATACGTGCCACCCTTGTGATAGCTCGACCATTCACTCGATCAAATAGTTGATTCATCATGATTAACTCTTTAATCATATTGGTATGGTCATGCACTTTCTCAATCCAACTACCTCGAGGAGCCCAGAGATATCTCTCTCGTTATCAAGGAGGGGCAAATTCCATCTTGATCGCTCATACCCCATGACATGTTTCATGACAAACTCGAAAACTACCTTTATGACTACCCAGTTATGGAATAGCATTTGGCAGCCTCAAAGTATGCCATAACACATTCTGGGAATCAATGACGATCTCAGGTATAAGGATCCTGCAGGTACACCATTTGAGATAATAACTGATGGCACATCATAAATAACAATCCCAGCAGTATCTCAAGGTGAGTCTATCCAACATCATATTCTCTAACATAAATGTCCACATTATTGATCTGGTATCTTTATACCTATGATCCATGAAACGTGATCATCAATCAATATATGTGATGGTCTTATGTATCATCACAATGATATGCGACCAGGGATCGACTAAGAATAACATCATGAAATAAATAAAGAGTTTCATGAACAGGTCACATACTTGCCAATCAATGTAAACGATAATCATTCTTGGAATAACACATTATTCGGTAGTACATGAACATAGACGTGTGATACAATCATCTCTATGATTTCCTCTAGAGCATATAACCTTCAGTACTGGCACGACTCGCACCATTTCACTTGCTCGCAAGTATCCTGGAGGGCGGTATGAGGTTCGGCCTCCACGTATGCCTCCGAGGATGTTAGGGAATGCTATGCTCCCCCCATCCTGAGCGATGTATTTCAGTAAAGAGTCGTTGCTCCATTAGTGGTGGAGGTGTCCCTCTACCAAGGAGGATTCTTGCGGTCTGCCCACGTGACCCTTTTTGCTGACACATCGTTGTTAGAGTCTACTTGATTCTAAAGGTAGTCAAAGATCTGATCCATCCAGATCGTACTCGAACCGAGCAGGGCGACCACATGATGGCCACCCGAGATCGACGGCACCGAGGGAAGCGTTGCCTCCAAAGGTGTTGCCTTTGGTGTTTCGTTTCCCAGCAGAGCATCCCTTCCACGTTGGACCGAGACCGCGGTGGGTGGTCGTGTGAATCTTTTTCCCAAAGACTCCGACCGAGGCGGGTTCGCAAGAAGAGGCCAGACGGACCAGCCCATCGGCCAAGGAAGTAGTCCTTGCAAGGGACGTGCTTGACTTCCTGGTCGATGGTGTGTCGCTCTAGCTTTCTTACTTTAGAGTGGTATGTCGTCATCGTCTGGTCTGAGCACTGGAAAACCCTTTGGCATTAGAGTCACACCCAGTAGTGAGTCCCTCATCGCTAGTAGGTGTTACTCCCTCCACACCGGTGCTGCTCACATTCCAGGTAAGAGGCTCTCATACTTCGCAATGTTATTACTAATTAGAAAAACATAATTGAACCATGTACCTGATGATGTAGGGTCCTGTGCTCGTTCATGGTCGGTGGAAGCATGTCTCGCTTAGGGACCAGTACTGCGCCCCGTGGCACCTTAAAATCCTGCAAGGTAGGACAAAGATTCCCCCTTCCTATCGATGGGTGGTCAGTACCGAGGGAGGAGAGGGTTACCTTTCTGAGGTCCTAGTCCCCAACGAGAAGTGGTTGTTACCCATATTAGAAGTGCAAAGTGTGGACCCCTTTGTCCATCCTCAGGTTGAACCTGCTCGAAGAAACAACACCCCCAATTAGTTTCTGGTTACTCTTTTACTTAAACGGATCATACCTGGTCGATGGTTTCAGTTTGCGCCACAGGGATGGGTGTTGACCGTTCCGACGCGGTGAGCACTCCTCTAGGTGGGGCTGCCGTTAATGAGGCTGGTTCCCCAGGGACTTGTGGTCCGTGAGTCCTCATTGGCGCTGGGAACATGGATGCCTTTGCTACTCTTCGTCGAACCCCGAGGCCTTCGGATCCTAGTCTAATGTCCTGACTCTGGAACATATCAGGTTTGTCTGGGTCGTATCCCACGAAGAACACCTCGCAGCGACCCAGATCCTCCGAGTGGGACTTGTCGGTCGTCGGGGATTCGAACATGGATAGCCCAAAAAAAATTAATGACACTTACCAGAACTCAAAAACGCGCCCCCCTACCTGGCGCACCAAATATCGAGGGTAAATCCCTGATAATGATTTCGGGGTATGCTGGACAGTGGGTGCATGATCGGTGTTCCGGGTGTGCCTGTGGAATGTGTATGTGTTTGTTGCTCAAGAACACCAGAGTTATCCAGGTTCAGACCCCCCCCCCCCCCCGTGGGGTAACAGTCCTACATCCTGCGTATTCTTCTCCATCCTCCTTTTTTACAGAAGATATCCCCCCTTTATATTCCATGGGGAGAAGTCTTACAAGTGGGCCCAACAAAAAGACCTATGTCTGCCTAGAGAAACGATATAAACAATCATTATAAGCATACATTCTATGTGCCTGTCCTGGATCCCTGTGGTGCCAGTCCCGTGCATCGGTCGCACCCCCGTTTGTCGCGCCCAAAGCGCCCGACCTGCGCCCGGCCTGCCCTGTCACGTCTGCAAGCCTGTCCCGCAACAATTAATGTTTGTGGGATGGGATAAGGTAACTCTGCGCCGACCATGCCGCCTCAGCCGGAGTGGACTGCCTGGGGAAGGAAAATGGCGTGAGTAGTGGCATAAATGAGGTTTGATTGGCTTAGATGAGTACCCGCCCCGCCACCAGTAAGGACTAGTTGCGGGGAATCGTACGAAGGCTCTAGCTATGGTTGCGCTGGCATCGACTAGTCGCGCGGGGGTCATGGGCCAAAGAACGAAAGTGGATACTGCCCAAAGCTGGCCATTACAGGCCATCTCGGTGGGGGACCCCTATATTCTTTACATCAACACCTCTTGACATGTACTACAAATTCTATCTTTATTAAAAGAAACATTTGTTAGTCCAATGATGTGCTCCCTCTTTGGAAGTTTAGATAAATTGCTCAAGCCAACATGGGCTAGTCAGCGATGCCATAGCTAACCCATGCTAGACTTAGCAATTAAGCAAGTTTTATATCTCACTTCATCTGTTGAAAAATCAATAAGATAAAGTTTACCCTTCAACTTATCGGCGAAAACTATTGAGGCATCATCCTTTCTAGAGACGATCACACCCTCATTAGTAAAAAGAAAATTGTAGCATATCTCACAAAGTTGTGATACGGATAATAAATTATAACTAAGAGATTTAACTAACAAGACATTTAAGATAGAACAATCAATGGAAATAGCAATTTTACTTAAGTCAATTACCTCTCCTTTTCCATCATCACCAAAAACAATATTTTCATGAGATCCTTCATTTTCTTCAAATGATGAGAACATCTCCTTCTCTCCGGTCATATGATTTTTGCATCCACTATCTAGCACTTAACTTGATCCATCGGAGGAGTATGCCTACAAAATAATTTTAAGCCTTTGTTTTAGGTACCCAAATTTGTTTGGGTCCTTTCATGTTAGTCACAAGCACTTTTGGTATCCATAATTTTTTTTCACAACTCTATCTTTTGTGCGGGTACCAACATATAGAGCAGTCACTTTACCATGGTGGTTCCTCTTAAGCACATAAGATGCATAAAATGTGGATTGAGGTACATGACATTTGGATTGTTTGGCTTGTGTGGTGAGACCATTTTGCTTGCCTCCCTTGATGAACTTGAGGCACTTCTTGCTATTGATCACCACACACTCACTTGGCTTGCTTATATACATATCAGATCCAAGTCCTCTCTTTTGCCTATTGTCCTTGGCCTCAATGGTCTTGTATAATGCATCTTTGGATTTATATGTCTTGATGCACCCATACTTAACCAAGGAGTTTAGCCTCTCTTTTTTTTTTTGCAATGCTTGTAAAGATTGAACATTAGTAGCACAAGCATTTATATCAATATTGTAACAACGAGAGCAATCATTACTAGTGGAAGCACTAGAGAGTAAGGTTACATCATTAGAGGTGGGAGTGTTATTCTTAAGATCATCAAATTGCACTTCAAGAGTTTTATGAGATTCATCCAAACATTTAAAATTATCTTGAAGTGTAACATTCCTACTCTCAAGACTAGCAACGGATTTATTGGCCAAGCTTAGTTGATTTATCACCTCCTCAACCTTCTCCCTCTCTTTAGCAAGGAGCTCCACAAGTTCAAGGTTTCTCTCCTTTTCAAGGATTAGCAAGTCCTCTTGCTTCTCAAGAATTTTCTCTTGACTCTCTATTGTTTATATTAGTTCTTTCATTTTAGACATGGTATTTTTACTAAGATCTTTAAGCATGCTTTCACAACCACTATCACTATCACTATATAGGAGCTTGGGTTGCGATTTTACCTTACGCCCTTTTGCTATGAGACACTTGGGAGTGTCGTCGTCGTCATTCATGTCATCAAAAAGTGACTTTATTGGTGTAGAAGAGCGAATAGCGATGGTGGTGACTCCTTCATCATCGGAGTCAGAGTCGTAGTTGGAATCCCACTCCTCGCTGATGTGAGCTTGATCAGAGTACTTCTTCTTGTGGGTTTTGTACTTGTCTTTTTTGAAAGTCTTATTCTTCTTCTCATCCTTTCCCTTTCTCTTCTTCTTGTTCAAACAATTGGCGATGAAATGGCCAACTTCACCACACTCATAGCAAGCCCTCTTGGATGTTCTTCTCTTGGGTATATCTCTCTTGTACTTGCTATAGCCACCCTTCTTCATGAATTTCTTGAATTTTCTTACAAAGAAGGCTATTTCTTCATCATCCGAGCTCCAATCTTCACTTGAGCTTGATTCTTCAATTTTCTTATTCTTGCTTGCCTTGAATGCTACTTCTTTGTTCTTGGAAGTGAGCTTTGTTTGACAAGATTTTTGACTTCATTGCTTCCTCCTCTATAATCTCATGAGCAAGGATTCTTTTGAGCTTATCGCTTGATATAAGCCTTTTGTAGTCTCTTCTTTCTCGGATAAGAGTCACAAAGGTGGGGTTTCTTAGTGTAAAAACTCTTAGCAATCTTCTTTCCACCTTGTGATCATCTAGTTCTTCACTTCCAAGCCTTCTAATTTTGTTCACCAACACCATCATGCGATCATACATTGCTTGAGGGTTTCATCATCATCCATCACAAATCTTTCCAATTTGCCCTCAAGCAACTCTATCTTGGACTTTCTCATGCTTGTGGTGCCTTCATGTGCGACTTGGAGTGTATCCCATATTGTTTTGGCCTCCTCAAGCCCGTCCAAGCAATACACTTACGGCTTGTGCATTGCGGTGGATGCTTTGCTCTTATTCAGGAGTGAGCTCTTTATCTTCGGTAAATCACAACCTGTGCAAACAATCTTCCAAATACTTGGATGAAGAGAGATTAAATGCAATTTTATTTTGTGTCTCCAAGTGACATAATGTGTACCATCAAAGTACGATGCATGTCCGGATGACACAGATATACAAGAATTATATGCATTTAATTTGTCATAATTAAACTCAATTGTTACTCCCATCCCTTTACCTTTGCCCGAAATGTCATCCTTCGGACTCTTCGGGCTCTTTTCCCCGGAAGCCGATATCTTCCAATCTTCCAAGCGGTGAAGCCTTGAAGGAGGTTAGGCTCTGATACCAATTGAAAGTATTTGATGTCGCCTAAAGGGGGTGAATAGAAAATATCTGAAATTTAAAACTTCGCAACGGATTATAGCATTCGGATACATCGGGTCAACTCGGAGACTTCGGGTTATACAGACCCGAATACTTCGAGTGAACCTGGATAGTCCAGCTTGAACAGAAAATCAAAAAATAAGAACTTTTATACAAATCTACTTTAGTGTATGAGTTACCACAAGTTCTAATAGATTTCTCAATACATATTGAGTAACAACCTGCAACTACACACTCACAAGCAAGTAGATAGGGGCAAATTGCCCAAAATCAACTAGAGCAAGAAAATAAGCAAAAAGTAAAGTAGACAAGAATTTGTATTCCGAAGTTCGGCTACTCCACAAAGAAGTGCCTACGTCTCAGTTGAGAAGCCCACAAAGAGCCGGGTCTCTTTCAATCCTTTTCTCATCCAAGCGACCACCAAGATCAAGTTAGGGTTGCTTACTCAAATCGTTTGGGTAATACAAACTTCCCGGGGCACTCCACAAACTTATGTGCTCTCTAGGCGATGCCTAACCATCTAGGAGCTCAAGGCTTCAAGAGTAAAGAACGCAGATCGATGGCTTGGCGATGAACTCAAGTGCTCAAGATTGAATTTAAGCTCACTAGCTCTTAGTCTCACTCTCCCAACCCTACTCTCCAAGTCTTCAAAGATTTAAGTCTTTAGAGGAGTTAGGAGGGCTATTGAATGGCTATGAATGAGTTTGTCCATGAGTTGTTTAGCAGCAAATGAAGGAGGAGGTGATGGGATATTTATACCCTCCCCCTCAAAAACTAGTCGTTACTGTGCTTTTTGAACTGACCCGGAGTATCCGGGTCAACCTAGAGACTCCGGGTTGGCACAAATCGCACAGCCAAGAGCCTGTCCGGAACCCAACCTGGAGGGTCCGGATAAACACAGAATCCTGGAGTATCCTGGTCAACACGGAGGGTCTAGGTGAAACTTTTAGGCTCTAACCGAGACTCTCTGTCGGAGTATAGTCCGGAGACTTCAGTCATCCGAAGTATCCGGGCTAACCTGGAGACTCCAGATTAAAATATTAAACCCATCCCGAGAGCCTGGCTCGGAGCTATACCTGGAGACTTCGGGCTGCTGTCCAGAATTCGGAGTATCCGGTCCAACCCGGAGACTCTGGGTTCAGACAAAAACAGCACTTTTCCAGTGTCTGGGGATTATTATTTCTCTTAATTTTTGGTTTTAAAAGGATACTTAAGCACTGAGACACCATCAAAACTATCAATATGCATCCCTCTTGATAGACGACATTCCTAAACTCAAATTCAAAAAGCGAATTAAAACCTATTGAGTGACTATATGCCGCTTCTCTTTTCTTTTGAGGGACATCATCGTCGTTTAACTTCTCCACCGAAACTAAAACCTATTCATAACCTCAATAAACATGTTAGTCCCTTAATCATTTGTCATCAATTAGCCAAAACCCACATAGGGAGCCTAGATGCTTTTTCATGCCTCCGTAGCCGAGCGCGCTTCAAGATCTTCGTAGCCACTGACAGCTTTGGCCAGCCGCTCAAGGACACCATCATTGCGCACCTCCGCGAGCACCACCCCCTCCCCCGATCAACTATGATGCCTCTCCTTTTCCCCTTACTTCGGTCACCCTCCTCCCCGACCCCGACCACCTGCTACTCCCGCGATGGCCTGCAGCCATCCTTCGCTCCCGTGACGACTGGCGAGAAGCGGAGCCATTGTCCCTTGCTTCCATGCATGGCCTATAGGAAGCCGTCGCCGCCATGTCTTCTATGGGTGCTCCCAACCGAGTCATGTCGCGGCACTAAAAGGCGGTTGTGAGGCTGACGAAGCTCAACCTTTAAGGGGATGCGGCATGAGCAGGGCCGAAGGTTTGTCGGAGGAGGCACGCCCACTCTCCTTATCAAGTGTGCTCGGTGCGAGGGGCCACCTCAAGGTCGCGCAACCAAGCTCAAGGTAGCAGGGTGATCTTGGATAGGGAGGCAGGGAACTCATGGCGAGCATGAATTTGGAGGCCTTCGTGCGACCATCTGCTCATGCTCCTTCTTCGGCCTCGCTATCACGGATGTCATGATTGGGACGGCCGTGGGTGTCACCATGAAGGCCCCCATGGATAGTTTGGGTAAGCTAGAGCAGCCACCCGTAGGACTCTACTACCCATCGTGAGCACAAAACTACAGGGTGCGGCCATGGAGATGTACATGCACAGGATGTGTCCGGTGAGAAGAAATAGATGAGATGAGTGGATTTGGGACCTTTTGGCTATGGATATGCTCTGAGAAGAGGTGGATTTGGTTTGCTCGACTGTGGCTGTTTGGATTTGATTTTACTCTGTTATGATTTGTGGATGAAAAGATGACGCTGCTCATTTGCACTTTGGATTTGGGGAAGAAACGGAACAAGGGAGAGATTAGTCGCGGCAGATGTTTAGCAAAGAAACAAGGATAAAGAAAAGAGATGAGATAAAAAGATGTGTTAACTCAGCATATCTTATCATCATTAGATCTGATTTAGCATCGTCACACAAGTAAAGCCAGTCTCAAAGGACCTGAGAATGGATTTATGATGGTTTTAGAAGTTGGAGGTGAAAAAACTATGGTTTTCCTCTTTAGAAACGAAAATTGAAGAGATGAGAAATAGACTTCCCGGCTGCTTTTGCTCTCTGCAACACTGCCACAAACCCCTTGCCTTTACTGCTTTCTCAAACCTTCTTCTCACAAGCCAGTCAGTCCCTAGGCCTTTCCGGTCTCTGCCTGCTTCTCGGGCGCAGCACCCAGTTACCGGGCTGCGTCCTCTCCTTGCAGCCTTCCTTCCTGTCATCCATCCATCCGGCCACCCAACCTATATATTCTGCCTCCCCCCTCGCCTGCCTGCCTCCTGTGCTGCGCTGCTTCATTCCAGCATTTCAGAAAGGTAGCTAGCTGTGCCGCTGTGACTTGACTGTTTGAGCACAGGAAAGGAGACAGTGAGAGAGAGAAGGGAGATCTGTCGTTTATGCTGCGTTTCTTGTCAGGAGTTCGATCCATGGCTTGTTTTTATCCGTGTTTCCAGGGGCGGATCCAGGGCCCATGCTGGGGCCTGCAGTACGGGTCCAGCTCACGAAGACCAAAGGAATAAAGGAGAAAATTCAGAAAAATTCTAAGAAACCCCTCTCACATAGCACGAGCCTAGTCCAAAAAACTTAAAAGCAAAAGGCCCAGCATCCCATTCTAACATGGGCTGGATCCGCCACTGCGTGTTTCCGTGTTCATCTGGTGGTTTCAGGCTTGGAGGGCAATGGTTTCAAGGGAAGGTAACTGCTGAATATTTCTCCCGATTTGAGTTGTTTGGTTTTGATTGCTCCTTTTCCTAAAAACCTCCAAAAAAGTTGCTCCTCCCATGAAGTGTGAGGTTTCCTTATTACTAGCTGATCGGTTTTGCCTGCTACGCCTGTGTGAATTTGTCTCTCACATTCAAAAGATGGTGCCAGTTGTGCCTTCACTTCAGAAACAAGCTGTTAAATTTTGGCTTGTCCAAATGGGCGTATAGTAAATTCTGATCTTTTCGACTCGATATAAATTAGTTCGTCATATGCAAAAATGAACAATCTTGCTTCTCTGCTTTGTTCATCAGGTGGCACTAGTTTGTCAGTTGCATAACAGCTTCCCATGTTCTTGTTCTGCAGCTAAGAGCAGGGAGCAGGAAGAGGACAGTAACTGAACATTTTGCGGCTTTTTCTGCGAGCCATCCTTGCAAATCTTCAAGCTGTTTCTATTTTGGCTACCATGCTGTTACCAACTAGGGAGTAGGGAAAGCAAGAATCCAGATGAGATGGACGTTGTTAGAATCATGTAATGTTTGGCGCGATGTCAGAATTTTGGAACGGCAGGGGGAGAAGTATTCGAGGCTGTTCATCCTGTCCGAAAGAGAAAATTCTACAATACAGTGTATATGTATTATCTATCTTTGCCGTTTATTTGTATTGAGATTCTTCCTAGAGGGATATATAAAAAGATTATAAGTAAGAGAATTAATGGATAGATAAGAGATGTGAACTGTCGAGATGCGGTGCGGAGTTTCATTTCCCTGTCTAAAAGCATGGGAGGTATCTTGGCAGTGCAGACATGAGCTCGTGAGTGAATCACATCTACGCCACGTAGGGATGTAACCTATACTCAATAGGTAGTTCTAGGTATGGGTGAAAATGGTTTGGATAATTTTCCGCTGATCCAATTAGAAATCAAAAATGGATAGATATTTTGGAACCGGCATAGGATATTTTCAGCTTAAAATCGGTATCGGATATCCAAATCGGTATCAGCACTGGAATTCGGATATTAGCGGAATGACCCAAACGCCTAGGCCCAGCAGCCCATCCCAGTCCATCGCATGATGGAATGGCCCAGCCCATGGCAATTTTATTCCCTAGCCGTACCCGTCCTCGAAGGCCTCCAGCACGAAGTTGTTCTCCAGCGCCGTCCACCAGTGGTGGTGGCCGCCGGTGCCGCCCGAGTCCAACCAGTTAGTGATGCCTAGCAGATCCGTATACAATTTGAATGGTCTTTCATGATCCAATAAATATTTGTCGGTTGTATTTGTTTTCGTTATATTTATTTTGTATTCGTTTCTGATACTATTCGTGATCATATTTATATCCAAACTCTCCCTATTCAAATCCGTTTTCGGTAACAAAAATAATTTTAAATACAGTGGAGTCTTGTTCCGACCGATTTTGAGCCGTATTCACCCTTAGTTCTGGGCCACTATTTAATTTATTTTTTCTTAACTTAGTTAGATGTGAGTGAATCTTTAATTATTTTTTTTGTTTTAAATCCATCCAATAATATAAAAAATACAAAGCTTGCATCCTAATGCCGCGCATGGCGTGTGTGTTTTGCATCGTTCGGCACACGGGAATGCTATCTTCGCGCTTCAAAACTTTCTTTGAGGGGACGGTTAATGTATAGTTCTGTCTGAATAATCCGATTTCTTGAGGGACGGTTGATTAATCTCTTGTAGCATTTTGCTAGAAAACAGCGCGTGAGCTTGATTACCTTATCCGATGTCTACTTTTGCTGAAAGTCTTGTCTCTTTCTCTGTCCTATGTGAGGTTCGGGTTGATTACCAAATGGCAAAACACATCAAAACAAGCGAAGAAATCTTCTTCCTAATCCCTACCAAAATTGAACTGTCGAAATTCATACGAAGTTTTTGTTCCAAACAGACCCTTAATTTATATGAAGTCGTATAACAACACATGAGAGAGTGTCGCGTCATCACAACTATTCCTAGCCCGGGAATGAATGCGCAAAAAAAGGAGCGTCTAGACAATATCCTGGATGTTTTATGAGCTCCCGAACATCTGATTTTTCAGCCATCACATTAGTAACTTTGTACTAACAAAAAGAACAAGGTGTTTTGGTGGGACTAACACCCTAATTTTTATTACACCATCATTAAAAAAATTTACACCAAAATATACAGTTTTGTACTACTTTTACGTTCCTTTTATATCTCTGATGATGTATTATGATCCGAAATTTCCTTATTGTGCCCATAAAAATATTAATATTAACAAAGCGTATAGCCTTATGATACATTTTTCTACTCCCACAAATCACAAATAAGTGATGGTTTTGATGGTGATATGCTTAGAAATAATTATAGAGATGTATCTATATTTATGTATTTCTAAATAATGTGTTATTCTAAGAAGCATTATTATTTATATTGATTTGCAAGTATATGACTTTTTCGTGAAACTCTTTATTTATAAACATGATGTTATTCTAAGTTGATCTCTAGTCATATATCATTGTGATGATTCGTAAGGCTAGTATATGTATTGATTGATGATCATATTTCATGAATCATAGATATAGAGATACCAAATCAATAATATGAACATTTATGTTAAGGAATATGATATTGGATATACCCACCTTAAGATACTGCTGGTATTATTTTTTATGATATGTTATCAGTTGTTATCTCAATTGATATACCTACAGGATCTTTATACCTGCGATCGTCATTGATTCCTAAAATGTATAGTGACATACTTCGGGGCTACTAAATGTTATTCCATAACTAGGTAGTTATAAAGTTAGTTTTTAGGTTTGTCATGAAACAGTTCGTAAGGTGTGAGCGATTAAGATGGAATTTGCCCTTTTTTAATAACAGGAGAGATATCTGGGCCTCTCAAGGTAGTTGGATTGAGAAAGTGTATGGTAATACCAATATATGATTAAAGAGTTAATCACAATGATTCACTACTTGAACGAGTGAATGGTCAAGCTATCTTAAAGATGACATGTATCTCGTCTTAAGCTTGACTGATATCGTGAGGCAAAGAGATCGGTATATATGTATGTCAAGGTTCAACTGATATGATCTTTGTGTATATTTGGAAGTCAATATATCCTGCTAGGGACTGCTATTGATTTCAGTTTGGAAAGAGTTTCTAAGTCATAGCTGTTTGTATATGAACCTAACGAGCCACACACTATGAGTTGGAACAAAACATACAAATTAGATTCATATATGAGTTTAATTAGATTGTGATTTACGAGGAGTTAGAGTCATAAATGACTTCCAACGTGGGAGCCCATTAGCGAGCTCTATAAAAGGTGAGGCGTGGGATGAGGCAAGAGAGAGCCACTCCAAAAACTCTAGCCGTAACTCTCCACATGATCTCCCAAAACCTTAGTCATACTTGCGGTGCTAGCACACCAGCGCACGGTGATCCTACCCAGTACGTGTGGATACCATAGAGGTGTTGCTGCTATTGCGGCGTTGATCTCCTCAGCGTGAAGATCGCCATGCTGCTGCTCGACTGTCGAGGACTTGTTCTGCTAGTTGACATACATGCTCAGTGCTGGTCACAAAGCACGATGCGACCACTCAGAACTGGTCGAGGAACGTGACACAACCACTCAGAACTAGTCGAGAACTCGATGCACTAGCTCGAAGCTGATCGAGGAACTAGTCGAGGAGCATGACCACCTGTGCGGAGCTGGTTGTGGAACTGATCAAGGAGCTGGTCGAGAAGCGTGACGCACACGACATTGGATCGGTTGACACTCTTCTTTCGTTGCACTGCGTATCTAGTGGTAACGATCTATGATCTCATACCAGCATGATTTTCTGGTGAATACGGTAGAAAATGTTTGTTTTAGGCTAGCGTAGCCTACGCATTTCCTTACAGGTTTGAGATATGCGGAGTCAAAAAAAAATTTGGTATATAGTTATCAACATCTTTATGCATATTTATATTGGACATGTGCAAAATTTTAATACTCCCACATCTTTTTGGTATGTAAAATGATCCGTAGAGTATGCTAGTAATACTAAAATTTTAGTAGATTCTATAAACATACAGGTAGTAGAAATTAATGTCTGTATTCATGTTGTGGATATCTATAATCTTTATTTTTAATGAATGAAGGGAGTGCAAAATTTTATTGACATCCGTTGCCAGAGATGCATAAAGTTGAAATCTACACAAAAAATTATAAACCGTGTGGTGTGCAACCTACTCCTCCATGTTGCTTTTATAATTTATTTTATAATTCTTGATGCTTCTCTATGTATATATACTCCATCTCAAATAATGTCCACACATTCTAGTTGTAATTTGAATCCTAACTTATATTTGCTAGGTAAGTACTCACAAAAGTAATCAATGACTACCGTCTAATGGGACTTAGAAGACTACTGAATCGTTCCCCTCTCCTTGCTAAAGGACCGAGAGGAGACTCGATGTCGACTCCTTCCACATCGATCCCGTCAGCTCCTCTTCTCCAGCGTCTCTCTGACGCTGGTGGCGGAGGGGCATCGGGATGACACTGGTGGCAGAGGGGTGTCAGGTCATTGACTTTGCATCATGCATAGCTACTAGGTGGCTTCTAGAATAGTTATAGGGTTAGGTTCTTCTAGGTTGTATATTGTAGCGTGCCCATATGGTTTCTTTTTGTTTGCTATGGTTATTCTCTGACCATGTCACCGACTTCAACGAATTACCCGACGATGAGTTGCGAAGGTTGGTGTAGATTCCCCATGGCCATGTGGTTGCATGGGGGTATTTTGCTCCCTTTGGCAATGATGACGTCTGCGGCGCTTTTTTCAACGAGGATCTCAAGAGGTACATCTTCCTCGGCCTTCTTGTGACTAGGATGGAAGGTTTTTGGTTCCCCTGTTATTGGTGTTGTCCCTGTTGGGTCATTAATACTCCAATCGATGGCGTTGGATTTGTGTTTTGGGTCGTCAATACTCCAATTCATAGTGTTGGATTTGTGTTCCAGGTCACCAGCTCGCCTAGCGGTACCGGTTCGTTGATCTGCTACAACAACGAGGATGTCGACCAATGCTCGTTCAGAGGTTTCCTCGTGTGTGGGAGTTGGTCAACCTCAGGGTTGCAATCGTTGTATGCTTCTCTTGCAGTAATCCAATGTTTGGGGCCTCTTTGTTTGATTGTGGCAGGTCTAGTGAGATCCGACGACGAAGTTATCTGTATCCAACCGCTTCCACAGCGGCCAGCGAACATCTTCAATGGTCGGGTTTGGAGAGGGAGAGGGAGGATATGTTGTTTTCACTTTGTAATTTTCTTGATGGCTGAGGTCCTCTTTGTAAAATCATAGGTGTATGCTACAGTTTTAATCAATATATTTTAGGGTTTCCAGCCCTTCAAAAAAAAAGTACTCACAAAAGTATTGTTTGCCGTTCGCAAAAAAAGTATTGTTTGTCAAATTTCAGAGTCTAAGAATTTATAGATCCAATCAAGTAAAGATAATGATAAAAAGAAATAAAAACACATGTAACCGTGATATTTCCAATAATTAAAAAAAAATCTAGCTGTGCAATTGCGTGGACAACCTTGCTTCTTTTTTTTAATGCGGGCAATCTTGCTAGTAACCAAAAAAAAAACTATAACACAGGATGAAAAAAAGAAAATGTACCATCAATTGCTTTTTATAATAACTATAAAACATATACAATCAAACTTACAGGATGCATTTCATTTTCTAAACAGAGAAATACATATTTTTTCCATAATCGGGAGTTCGTCATGATAAAATTTCCCCAAACTTTATTTATTTCAAAGGAATCCTAAAAAACTGTCAAGAATTTTTCTGCAACTGCATGTGGGCCGAATCCTGATAGAGTGTAGGCCTTAAAGCAAAACTTGGGCCAAGCGAAGACTTCGAACTCAGCCAACGGTCCTTCCGTAAGGGTGGGTGTGTTGGGTTGCTTGAATGATCTCTAGGTTTGGTAGATATTTATAATTTTAAAAGAAATATGTTTAATTATATATATTTATTATTCTAGTTTGGTATAGGGATGTAAATATACAACATCATTCTGATCTAGTCTGACATGACAGATGCAAATATATGATCTCATTCTAGCTCAAGAGCAAGAGCTTTACTCCGCAGCCTGACCTAACATACTTATCAGCGTCACAAAATTATCCCTATACGAGTAATCAATCATAATCTCAATTCTTACATCCGCTCATACGGCCTCCGATTCCATCAATCAAACAGAAACTCAACTCAATTTATCCATATACAACAAAAAATAATATTTTTTCAATAAATATAACTCCACTCAATCTATTTTCCATCAATTTACTTATCCAATGCAACAATACGAAATCTCATGAGGAACCAACACACTCTAAGACCATCTCCAACAGAAACTCTAAAAATTCATCCTCTATAACACTATTACAGCATCCTCTAACACTATTACAGCATCTCCTATTTTCCCATCTCCAATAGCTACTTTATTTCCTACCTTTCATTACCCTCCTACTTCCCTCGGATCCACACGCATACTCTAGCTACAGTGTTGCGGGATCCTGTTCTTAGCCGCAAATTTGTCGATCCTCATTTTCATCCTACTTTACTGTAGCAGTAAAAAAAAAAGGTTTAGAGTAGTTATTAGAGATAAATATAGAAACTATAATCGACAAAAGTACTAAATACAGTGTTTTACGGATGGTTCACTGACTCTGTTGGAGTTAGCCTAAAGGCCCATGAAATCCAAAGCCCAGCACTAACCCTTCCATTGTTTCTTCCTCTCCAATCCAACCCCACTTGCGGCTCAATTTACATCCTAAAAGTCTAAAGAAAAAGAAGAAAAAAAGAGGCGCAAGAGAAAGCCAAACCCTCGCTGCTTTTCGCTCTTGCGTCGTCTCCGGCCTCAGATCAGGTGCGAGCGCGACCGGAATTGATCCCCCTTCCGATTTCTTCCCGCTGCAAATCGGGAAGAAAGTAGCGGATTTCTAGCGTTTTCTTCAGATGCGATTTATTTTGTTATTTTTGCTCCCCCATGAGAAGAACACAGCTGCAATTTGATTTCTTTATCCCTACTGCTCCGCTCTTGAGCTCGCGGTTCGCTAGATTCGGGAGGGGGCTAGCGCCAGGTTGTGCGGTTTATGGCGAATGGGCTGTCGACTTGTGGCGATTTGACGTGATCTTGATCTGTGCTGTTGCCGTTGCAGGATGGTGGGTTCGATGGATCTCCCGACGAAGGGTGGGTTCAGCTTCGACCTGTGCCGGAGGAACAACATGCTGGAGAAGAAGGGCCTCAAGCTCCCGGGGTTCAGGAAGACCGGGACTACCATTGTCGGCCTCGTGTTTCAGGTGCGGCCGCGTTCTCTTGTTTTACTCTTTGCCATTTAGGGTTAAGCGCGTCTTATGCTGGTTCGAGGTCTCCGTATATGCCACTTCGATGAGCGTGAACCATAATGGATAATAACCATAGCAGTTTAGTGCTACCGTTTTGTCATGTTTGGTTTAACACTTCTTTTAGGGGTGGTGAACAGCTGGAACTTTGGAAACTCTGTCTGATATCACCTGTTAACCTCCTGTTGCACATGCCCACATTGTGCTACATGTCGATGATAGTAGAATAATTAGTATAATTTGTTAATTGTTAACAAGTTTGCATGCCATTCTTTTTTATGTTTGTTTCTAGCCTTCTAGTTTCTGTATTTGCTCATGGGAAAAAGTACACATACAAATGCTCAAGAAATGATGATCTGGCAAATCCCAATTAAAACCTGAATTGCCTCAACTTCTGATTGAATAAATCTAATGGATGATAATTTCGCCTTTAACGCTTTTGTAAGAAACTTTTATTACATGTACCATCTCTTTTAACTCAGTGCTAATGGATGAAAAACTTGGCATTCACGTGTTTGAATAGGTATTCTTTTTTATGCCTGTGTTGATGTTAACGTTGCACTAAACCATGTTTTGATATCTAGGATGGGGTTGTTCTTGGGGCAGACACGAGGGCAACTGAGGGGCCTATAGTTGCTGACAAGAACTGTGAGAAAATTCACTTTATGGCACCGAACATATACTGCTGTGGAGCAGGAACTGCTGCTGACACTGAGGCTGTTACAGGTAAAGAATTAAGAGAGGAAATGGCATCTTGATGCCCTTTACAACTCATTTCTTTCCTTGAATTTCTTTCCCACGTTTGCTTCTTTTACTTCAGATATGGTCAGCTCCCAGTTACAGCTTCACCGTTATGCAACTGGTCGTGAGTCAAGAGTTGTAACCGCTCTTACACTACTGAAGTCACACCTTTTCAAGTGAGCTCCTCTCTCACATACACTTACATCTTACTGTCATTCTGTCAACATCTCACATATGCCATTATGTTTTTAGGTATCAAGGCCATGTCAGTGCAGCCCTTGTTCTTGGTGGAGTAGATTGTACTGGACCGCACCTACACACTGTGAGTAATTGAGTATAATTGTTTGTTGAACTTATGGTAAGAGAAATTAGGCTAGTTATATTAACTATGGAATGTGCAGGTTTACCCGCATGGCTCTACAGATACTCTTCCGTTTGCCACGATGGGTTCTGGATCTCTTGCTGCAATGTCGGTGTTTGAATCGAAGTACAAAGAAGGGCTTACAGTAAGTGGGCCAGTGTAATAGTTTCTGCACTTAATATTAGTATTGTCACGTGTGGTGACTGAAGTAGCATTTCATGATGTTCTTTTGATTTGCGAAAGTTAATATTGTATAATGTTGTTATGTTATGTTTGCATCAACTAATTCATTTTTATCTTTTAGAGGGGAGAGGGAATACAACTTGTGGCCGAGGCAATCTGTGCTGGTATCTTCAATGACTTGGGTAGTGGTAGCAACGTGGATGTCTGTGTGATAACCAAGGTACACGAGTTCTGTTTTGTTTCCTGAAATTGACAAAATACTGCAAATGTTAAAGAACGAATGTATTGTTTACTTGTCAGAAAATGAGCTTCCAAAAAATCTCTGCAGCATTATATTTGTCGACTTTGATGATATATATTGCACATATTTAACTTACACTTGTTATCATTAATTTCCAATGAATATAATGCCCAAGTGAGTAATCTATAACACTGCATCTTGCATTCTACCATTTGCCGTAGAAGCTTCTTGAGCAAACTGAAGAACCTGAAATATGTTCTCATTAACTCTTCAAAGTGGTACGCCCTGTTGTTATTTTCCTCCTGCTTTGCTGACCAACTCCTTTTAACATTTCCAGGGGAAGACAGAATACTTGAGGAACCACCAGTTGCCAAATCCAAGAACTTACGTTAGTTCGAAAGGATACAGCTTCACCAAGGGCCAGACTGGTGAGTTCCTTATTAATGAACGAGACAGAACATTGGGCATGCTTGAACGGTACAAAGTTATATATGAGTATGTTCTTTTTTGCAGAGATATTGTCCACAAAGATCACACAGCTGAAGCCCAAGGTTGAGGTCGCTGAGGGTGGTGATGCAATGGAGGAGTAATCTCGTGTGGTTACATTCGGACAAGCAGTCATACTCAGAATTTACGTTATTTTTCTTAGTGGACTTAATCCAGATTTTATGCTAAAAATGTTTCTGATGTTGACACATTTACGAGCACTTGTTTCTGAAGGAAGCATTTGTCTTAACTGTGATGCTATGGTATATTTTTCTTTGAGAGGTTACCATTGGTTGATAGGTTCACGATAAGGGAAAGTGCTAGCAAACACATTTGGCCCTGAACTTGGCTAGGATGGATGGACAGGTGCTACATGATATGACAGCTGGGTGCCCTAATCTAATTGCAAATCTGTTGAGTACCCAATGGTGACGCATTGCTACTGCTCTTCGCGGGCTGTCTACCTAGTGCAATGTGAATCACTGGCGATGCCAACCGGCATCTGAGCAGAAGAGAGATGAGGTGGTGAGCACAGCAAAGATAATGGAAGTTTTGGGGGTAAATGAACCCAAGGAGCTTTAAGAACATATGCACACAACCTAAATATTTCAGCGGAGTAAAATGAACATTTGTTTTCTCTTTTTCTTATATACAATGCCGCTAGTAATGGCTACTTATTAAGTAACATAATTAGGCGGTGGTAAAATAAAAATAAGACTATTCCATCAAATTCTAAAAGTGCAGTACAGGTTTGTGACCATGTCAAAGTCTCAATTGCGGGGTCAGATAATCTGTATTCAGTTCTCATTTTATATATAACCAAGTTGAGATTTGATTAGCCTGTGTGCACCGCAGGGTGTAATGGACAGAAACAATGTTTCCATTATCTAAAAAAAGTTGAGATTTGATAGCAGTATCTTTTGCTTAAGAGTTGAAGTGTACTACAATCTTACACTAGTTCGCTGTAATGTACAAATTTGCGAGATATGTATTGACATTTGGTGTGGATTGTCGTATAAATGTGGATGATATGCTGTTCTTTGTGTTTTCTTCCTCAAGTTGGTCACATTTGCGTAAGGAAACACTGGGCTCTGTTTTGCTGATCAAGCTTTTACAGCCGGTAAAAAAAGATTATGTTATGTAGCACGTAATCAGTCGAAATTAGTTGATTCTTAATTTGGTCAAACAGAAAAATATAGGATGTCCTGCTGCTATTTTTCTGCTTGGGGAACTCACATCAAGCACACAAAAACGAACATGGGGAAAAAAGATTTGTGAGCCTGTCAGACAACCTGTGGGCCACCCCAGACAGGCAAGCCTGGCCAGGAACGATCCTCTACAGATCCGGACAGAGCATGAACGCTCCGTGCCTCACCGTTAATCACGCTCTGGCCTACAGGTCAGATGTAATCAACCAGACCTTAGTGCTGGCCTCCTTATTAGTCTAGGGATGCAGCGGTAAGATCCTACAGAACATATCCTGTTCAAATAAGTGGAGCTCATGTTTCGTTTGAAGCATGAGCTCAACTTATCAACATGACAATTTGTTTCGGGCCGTAGGCCGTTCTTCTGGCAAGGGCCTAAGCTTTTGAATACCCCTTCTATCATTACAACGGTCAACGACATGGTAACTCGATTTAGAGCCTGTTTGTTTGGGTTTCTGTTTCTACTTTAAAAAACTGTGTTTTTTATTTTCTGAAAAGTTGTTTTTGGATTTTAGCTGTTGAATTTTACAAGAATTTTTTTCTCAGCACACTACTTCTCAGAAAAATTACTCTCAGCTAGCTTCTCAGCTTCTAATTCATTTCCTCAGAAGCAGAGTTCCGATTTCCCCAGAAACTATTTTTCAACAAACCCGTTTATTTAAGCTTCTGGACTTCTTACAGAAGCAGAAACCAGAAGTAGCACGAAACAAATAGACCCTTATTCACCGTGCTTGAATCTAGGGATGGCAATATTCGTAGTTTACTCCGGTGTCTGTGGATAAAAACCTTAATAGGTTTGGGATGTTTTTTTACTCGTGTGTTTGAGTACGGGTTTAATATTAACCCCAACGAGCATAAAATAGTTATACCTGTGACCGCTTCATTTGGTGGTATATAAATTAGAACCCGCTTCATTTTATGGTATATAAATTGGCACCCGTGCCAGCTGCCCCCGTCCGCCCCAACTGTTGATGTCTGCCTCACCTCGCATACGGGCATGTCCACAAGTATGTGATGTTGTCCACAGGGAGCAGACGCGTGTGTACCCATGGTGGGTAATGAGTGCAAGTGTGGATTTGAGAATTAGCTCTCGAGTACGAATTTGTATAGTTTCTACCCACGGGTATTGTGCTTATTGCCATCCCTACACTCTAAAAAGGGGGAAATCCAACAAAAAAAGAGGAAAAAGAAAAACACTCCAGAAATAATATAAAACTAGAACTCAAAACTGTTTGATCTGAAGTGATTCAGTGTATGCCTGTAATTAATAATAACACACATAAGCCACTTTCTATTTGAACATTTGTTTGGAAGGGTCGTCCAAACAAAACTTCTATGAGAACATACAGAATTTCACTAGAGTCTAAGTGCATCAACAGTGTCAGTAAAAAAGGCAGCAACACGCGCAATGAACACCGTGATTCACCGATTCAGTGCTGGTACTGGGAGTGAGCAGCTGCTGCTATCAGGGCGGCACCAAGACCAGACCCATCCTTCGTGAGCTTC
This sequence comes from Phragmites australis, assembly GCF_958298935.1. Lineage (NCBI taxonomy): Eukaryota > Viridiplantae > Streptophyta > Magnoliopsida > Poales > Poaceae > Phragmites > Phragmites australis. Next base: position 7,156,367 of record NC_084929.1, read on the forward strand.
ACCGCCACGGACCTCGACGCCTCCTCCCCGAGCAGCTCGACCAGCGTGCTCTCCAAGCACTGCCTGAACTCGGTGTAATGCTCAAACAGGCCGCCATCAATGGCGACGACCGACCGCCGCTCGTCACCAGGGACGCCCCTCCCGATCTTCCTGAGGATCCCTACGATCCCTGCTGCGGCCAGACGGGCAGACCTACTGGTGACAATGTCACAGATCTCGACAACCATCTTCCTCGTCTCCAAGGATGTGTCTCTGATCTGCAAATGTTCATGTCATGTCATGTGTCTGTATGCAGGGGTGCATGGATAGAAGAACTGCAGATCAGTGCTGAGATGGAGGATCGAGCCTACCTTCAGGTTGTCTGCCAGTTTTTCAGCCACAAAGCTCAGGTCGGGTGTTTCATCATGGTGCATTGCAGAGATATCAGGAGTCCTGAATGTCAAACACAGAGAGACATATGATCAGCATATGTTGAATTGGATTTTGTATGCGTGCTTCAAGAAATTATAGAGGTGCCTGATGCATCAATAAATGTACCTCAGAATGAAGCGAGTTTTGAGCTTGGTGTGGTTGACATTGCCGAAGAGCGTAGACAGCAAGGCAATTTTGAGAAGCACCCTCCTTACTATTTCACCTAGATACATTCCTGAAATCAACTTCTCGAAGATCTGAAAAGGAGTCATAGTTAAAAAAAAAAACTGTGTAAAGCAAAGGTTTATGAACATGAATGAGAGAATCGTGCATATTTCTAGACAAACCTACCTGTTCTCCTGGGTTTAAGCTCTCCTCATCTAAGGCTTGATCATATTCTGTGATTGGGAGGCAGGATGAGGAGAAATTGCCCCATTCCGTGTTTATCACCTAAAATGCAGAAAGCATGGTGCGAAGTCTGTGAAAAGCAGAGAGATAACTGCATGTTGTATACATTAGTTACATGAAGTGAGGGAAGTATTTTAGTATCCAACTGTACCATGTTTCCTGATTTAGGTAACTCGCCTTCCAACTTCGGTATGGCACTTGCCTCTTCAACATATGCGGCATTTGAGCCGGTACCTAATATCACACCAACGACGACATCCTCATCGTTGTATCTACCAGCAGCCAGTGTCCCAACAGTGTCATTGATCTAAACCATGAAAACATAATATCAACCTGTGCTCCCAACATAGGAACAGCGTGTGTTCGTTTGACAAGAGTGGTAACACGAAGTACTCTATCAGACGGGGAACCAAGAACTAACCAGTGCAGCCACATGAATGTTAACAGCTTTCTTCTCCATGGCCGTCTGCAATTCAGCCACAACATTTTCGCCTACCTAACATGTTCAAGAGGTAATTCCATAAATGACTTGGTCTAAGAACGAACAGCATAGTTCCTGCAAATTTTTTGCATAAACGTACGCAGAGTTGCTGCGACACCATGGAAGAAAGAAAAAAAAAAGGATTCGTTGGAAGCATGGTCGCAAGGGAAGGCTTACAGCATCTTGGATCGAAAACGCCTTGGTCCACTTGATAAGTGTGCCCGACGCAATCGATGTTTGTCTCACAGGGAAAGAGAAGGTGAACCCCAGCTCCCTTTGCTTGCCATCAGGCATGTCATTGCGTTCTTCGTTCGCGACGAACTTGGCTACTGCTGACGCAATGAAACTAAACAGCTCCTGAAGGAAATCAGCAACATTATGGATGATGAGGAAGTGCCGATGGACGATGCAGTGAAAACTGACAACATGAAGCATGCTGTAACTCACCGAAGCGCTGCCTGACATCAGGTGAGGAGGGATCAAGACTTCCTTGGATTCACGCTTCGCTACGCGCTTCTCTTTGCCGGCGAGCTGCACACGCAAGACGCGGAAGTTTGTTCCTCCAAGATCAAGGGCATAGAAGAAGCCCTCTTCATTCCTGATTTTTTTTTTTTTTTGTACAATAACATGAAGGAAATTGACTTCAGAGGCATGCATAGGAATAAATCGGTGGTAAAAGATAAGGAGATGACCTTCAGACTGAAATTTATCTGTTTGAGTATACCAAAAACGAAATTTCTTTACCAATTTGCCCTAAGCCATCTCATTTACGAGCCACCGCTAAGCAGTGGATTAGCTTATTTGCCACTCTGGGCCATAGTTATTGACTCAGATGGTCCCACGTTTCATTAACATGAGTGGCATCATAGTCAATCTTTCGAGTGGCAAATCATCAATTTATTCTCTCATTTACCAGGCAGGCGTTTGTTTATCCGAACGGCTAATCTTGTATGCGCTGCGCGTCAACCGGTGAACGACTTATGGATTGCAACGACATGTAGCAGCCAACTAAAAACACGCTATCATCTGCTAGGTCTTGTTTTGATTTTGCCCATTTCGAGTACTACGAGACATCGCACTCTTGAATCTTAATACTACTAGCAATTTCCCGATTTCGAGTGGTATTAACTGAAGCTAGGAAAATGAAGAAGGTAATGTTCACACACTAAAACCAAAGCATATCATCGAGTTTATGGAGATTTGGAATTCGAAACACGAACAAAAAAAAACAAAGCATGGATTTTGCAGCTTTGTTTTTAACCTATTCCGTACCCGGTGGGGAGATTGTCGACGTAGGAGATGATCATCTTGATCTTGCTTCGGCCCTCCTCCCGCAGCCCCGCCGTCATCTCCCCCTCCATCGCCGCCGCCACCTCGTTCAGCCGCGGCGCCGGCGTCGCGCACGCCTCCCGGAGCTCCGCCACCACCCGCCCCGCCATCTCCGCCTCCGCCACCATGGGCCTCGACCAAGAAACCCCTGCGCGCCTCGAAGCTCCCTCTGCCACCGCAACCGATCGAGCTCTGGTCACCGCGAAAGCTGGCGTGCGGGCGTGCGGCCTTGGGAGGAATGCCGAGATCCCAGGGGGACACGGACCGATCGAAATCCCGAGCAAGAGACTGAGGTTGGTGATTGGTCAGCGCTCGTGGGATTAATCTTCGCGGTGAGAATATTTCTTGGCTATTTCTAGACGGATATCCAATTCTTGGAGGAGGATTTGGGTTTCGCCAGCCCCGCAGATTCCATCGGACTCGACCCCCGCGGTAGCTACAATAGTAGTTATTAGGATTTTTGTGTCTGATAAAATGTGGATTTGTTTATGGGATATTTCACTCGTCGGTTTTGTCCGATAGACATTACAATTTTGTGGTGTGATCTGTAGGATATGGTACGTATAAAATAATTATTTAGGAGAGGGGTGAGTAAAAAGACTTTGTTGTTCCTGTCTTTCTTCTTCCTCTTACTCACTTCCTCCGGTTTAGTCGAGGAGCATCGCGACGAGCTCTTCCACCACTTGCCCATGCCATGGATCTCCCTAGACGCAAGTAGAGTTAGCCCTCATAGATCTCCCTGAGCGCGAGCAGTATAGACACCGCGATGTTGGCGAGCCGAACCCGCCACAGCGCCAGGCCGCCACTCGCATGCATGCTGCCGACAAGCGCACCGCACATGTGGCGTCGCCGCCGTACTCGTCGCGCCACTGGCCCACGCCGCCACGCCCTCCGTCGCCCTCGCGCGCATCATCCTGGCCTCGCCCGCGCGTCCTTCTGCCGTCGTGCGGGCTCCCAGCCCGCAGCTTCACCGCGTCGCCTGCAGCTCGCACCTCAAGCTGCCACCAGAGATCCGTCCGCCACGATCGGCTTTCCACACCCTCTCGCGCTTTCGGTGAACCCCATCTCTGCCAACCAACTTCCCCGATTCACTCCCTCTGTCACCCCTCTCTCCTCCAAAGATGCTGAAGAGAGAGGGGAAATGGGTGAGACGGGAGGCCAAGAGCAGAAGTGTCCTTTCACCACCCCTCTCTCTCCTCTCAGGTTAAAAAATATTATTTTAATCTGGACGATGTGTTGTAGACTAAGACATATTTTTGCGTTGCGACCAGGAAAAAAAACGAGTGCAATGTAGTGTTGACCAAATCACGTTTTATCAGTGTCCAGAGATAAAATTCCCTTAATTATTCCTCTGATAATAAATAATTTTGTAAAAGATGATATTTTTATGAATGATGAAAGTAATTCTAATGGATTTACGGGATTATTTATTCATGTAATCCTTTGGCATTGCCTCGCCAAGAGTGCTGCTTTGAATTTCTCCTCCTCTGCCCACGGGAATCGCATGAACAGTCTGCATGCCTTTGACTCAACGGGATTTCAAGGGTTTTTTTAAGCACTAGTTTAAAACTTTGACTAATAATTAGTCAAACGACATGTAAACGTTATGATATACTCCCTCTAGATTATGATATACTCACTTTAGTTCTAAATAAGTAACATTTTAGATATAGACATAATTCTTAAATACAATTTTAATTATTATTTTTAATATATTAATAAAATATAGTAAAAATATATTATTATAAAAATATTTTGAGACAAACCTACCAATGTTATTTTTAAGTATTCAAATTCAATACATAAAAAATAATTTATGATCAAAGTTTGAAACAATTAATTACGTATAACTTAAAACGATATTTATTTTAGATTAGAGGGAGTAAAATAGTATCGTTAGGTTTGTATTTGAAAGTTGTTTTCCAATATTATGATTTCAGGATTTTATCCTGATCCGTAAAAAAAGCACAAGCAGAAAATACAGTGTAGCAAAGGCCGTCTCTTGCGATTTTGCAGGTGGCGGCGTTCGGTTCTTCGGTCAAAGGTGTGACGTGGCACTGGCAGCTGGTTTGTGGTGGCCGGTGGGATTGACACCTCCGATCGTGCCAGGTGGTGGGCCCACCCAAAGGTTCCCAAGTTGACACAATCTGCCGCCTCGGCTGTCGGCTGTCGGCTGTCGACTCCGCAACTTCCGATCACTCCCATTTTGTCTCCACTCTCGTATTGATATATGATTTTTATCGGCTGATTCATTCTCTTCTACCTTTTGTTTCCACATTCCATTCCACATAAAAAAATTGGACGCGAACACGTTAATTTTTGGCATTCAAAATGCCATTTTGTCCCAACTATTTCGTGTTCAAAGATGCAATATGCGTGCTTTTTTAAGTATATCTACTAGTTGAACAAGTCTAGGTTTAATACGACTCCATGTTTCTTAGAAGAAGAAAAAAGTGACTTCATATCCACTTATGAAAATAAATAAACTGAAATAACTATTTGTGCTTACTGGTGCGTGTGAGGGTAAAATTTCACCAATATTCCTCTGAACAAGATAATTGGAACCAGATTGCATGTAGTTGAACATTTTAAAATGACACAACAGATTTGCTTGAGAAGTGGTTTCAAATAATATAACTGTGTTGTATGTATTGCTTGAGTTAAGGAAAATTTAGGTTCTTGTCATCGCTTCAATTACCATTTCGACTTTTGCTATCGTCTTTTTAATTATTCTGTTTGTACCACTGGTTTTGAAACGTTGTTCGGTCCTTGCCATTGCATCTCGTTCCGTTATGGGTCGTTATTGTTTTGATGAGCTGGCACCCACGTTCAACCATCAAACACACGAAAATACCTAGAATGCCCTTCACTCAAGTTAACCCACCCAGAACAAATCTCTCTCCCTTGGCCCTCCCTCTCCAACACATTGCTTCTAAGCCCCAGAACCCTAAACCAAATCGACAAGTATTGGATCTAGAGTATTGAAAGTGCATCTAGTCCTTATGTGTGGTTTTGGTAATTAATAACAATACATATGGACTAACAACGTTGTTGAGAACTGTTAGTAGGTTGTTTCATAGGTGATGAATGGAGGAGAGATATGCATGAGCTCTAGATAAACAGAGAAATTGAAAGTGTATTAAGATGAATGAGCTCTTAGTGATGCTCATGAGGAGAAGAAGAAAGCTCAATAAGATTGACAATATGCATGAAGGCTAATAAGTTACTTGTGAAGATCAAGTAATTTAAGGTATACAAGTTGTCAATCGAGTTTTATGGACTAACATATGTGCTTTATGATTGAGAGTGAGTTAGGGTTATGATCCATAAGAAGACATGACTTGAGTTGAGATATTCTATATGCTAAGAGTGAAGAACAAGATTAGACTCTATATATGATAAAGTGAATTTATTGAAGATGTCGAATGCAAAGTAATTTTCTATGGTAAGACGGTAAAGGGCAAGTAAAACTCGGCTAAGATGGACCATCCGGTAGTGAAGGACAAGCAAATGGTTTGGCGCTGAAGGACTAAGGCGGTGGTGAAGAGCGAGTGAAGGCTTTGCGTCTATACTGTGCGAGGCCATGAGAAGCTACATGTGATTCATATCAATCACATGAAGAATCAAGAAGAGATGGAGTGACGATGATATAAAAGTTGGCAACCCTCTAAGTTTGAAGAAAAGAAGTGGTACTTGAAGGTATTCAAAGGCTCAATGTGATTCAAATGTGTTTTATCTTTGAAATTGAGTATAGGTATGTTGCACTATTAAGAGGGATGCAACATGAGGTATTTGTCGTGTCTCAGTGCTCAAGAGTTTTCTAACCAAACCAAAGTGAGAGTTAGCTTAAGGAGTCTGGTATGGAAAGTGTGGAAGTGTTTGAATTTAGTTTCAGAGTGTTCCTAGTTTGATCCAATGTGTTTGAGGTTATGAATTCAGTTGGGATGTGTAGCCCTTTGAATAAGCTTTTCATAGAGTCCAAAATCATTGGAATCAGATTTTGAGATCAAAAGTTATCACCGTTTTTCATAGAACCAGCTATGCTAAAGTAGGATACTACGGGTTGTCCGGAGTCTCCAGGTGAGGTTCCGAGCCGAGTAGTCTGTTAGGGCCTAAGTGTTTCACCCTGATACTCCGGGTTGACCCAGAGACTCTGGATTTTGAACCCTCCGAGTTGTACTCCTGCCAGGGCTCTCGGTTACGAGTTCTAGTGCCAACCCAGAGACTCTGGATGGACCCAGATACTCCAGCTCAGTTCAAATAGTTGTGTAAAGGCTAGTTTTTAGGGTTGGGTATAAATACTCCCTCACCCCTATTCTTTGTTGCTACTATAAGAGCACGAAAAAGAACATCTTTAGAGCCAAAAGAACTCCTTCCCGCTCCATTTTAGTGAGAGATTTGAGAAGAAAAGTGAGTTGGGTTGAAAGATTGAGCGCAAGTAAGCTAAAATCCTTTCTTGAGCACTCGAGTTCATCCGCAAGAAGTTCGCGAAGCGTTTGTTACGCTTAGAGCTTGAAGCTCCTAGGTGGTTAGGCGTCGCCGGCGAGCAACTAAGGTTGTGGTGTGCCACGAAAAATTTGTGAAGGCTTCGATTTCGCCTCCGCAAGGGAAGAAATCAAGAGTGGAAACTAAGCTCAATTGTGACCGAGCTTGAAGAGAAAATGGGTTAAGAGAGACCCAGCCCAAGTGTGACCGAGCCCCTTAATGGAGACGTAGGAACCTCTAGAGGAGGAGTTCGAACTTTGGGAAACAAATCACGTGTCTCCTATCTTATTTTTATGTTCTTATATTCTTGCTTAATATTTGTGTATTTTGCTCGATCTACTTGTTCGTGTGCATTTAATTGTAGGTTCTTTGTGGATTTACTTTGAATCGTCACTTGGAACATACGACTTCACTTGGTTTGAGATAAAATCCTTTAGGCCCTGTTTAATTTCAATTTCTAGTTCATTCTCTGTTGAACCCGGAGGTTCTAGATTTAACCCAGAAACTCTAGATACTATACAATCAGCTCTGAGCCCGGAGCATCCGGGTCACCCTAGAATCTCCGGTGAACAATATTTTTGGGATTTTTCAATTAATGTTTTCTTGTATACCTTTTGCTAGATTTGAGTAATCTTTGTCACCCCAGGGTTGTAACCTCCAAACTTATTTAAGGTGATTGTGAACTAGTAGAGCCTAGTATATTTAGGATTTTTACTTGTGAAAAATCCGTTAATTTATTTTTCATTGCAAGTTTAGGCCAACGGTAAAAGGGGATGGATTTTTGTAAAAACGTCCATTCACTCCCTCTAGGCGATATTATTATCCTTTCAATTGGTATCAGAGCCAAATCTCTCTTTTAGGACTTTATCGCTTAGAGAGTAAAGATGTCGACTAGTGGATTAGTGCATATAGAGCCACTACTATTAGACAGATCAAATTATTTTGAGTGGTATACTCGCATGCTTAATATGTTTAGGGCCATAGGTCCTCAAATAGAGCAAGTTGTAGATATAAGCATTTCTCCTCCTAGTGATAAACTCTTAGCATTTGATGCGGAAGATAAATGCACACATCTCAATACTAAAGCTACTAATGCTTTATTCAATGCTTTGAGAGAAGATGTTTTTAACACGATCATGCCGCTTGAGGACGCTCATCTCATTTAGACTACTCTTAAAAAAAGATATGATAAATCTAAATGTGATGGAGAAGAACTTCTTTTGGAGGCATCATTTGTGGATTACTCAACTTCATCAACACATCATGAAGAGCCTCAAATGATTTCCTCCATCGACCAAAGTGGTCTTACTGTGCAAACCGCCTCATCAATATACTACTCCGCTCAAGTTAATAAAATGGTGAGTAGGGTGAGCAATTGTCCAAGTCCTCTTTTGGACTTTAACAATACTTGCGATGAAATTTCTATATCTACTAGTGTTGATAACTCTTACATATCATCTAGTGTAAAAATATCTATTTATCATGATGATATGATTCTTTGTCCTCATAGCGATGCATCTATTTCTACTAGTACTTGTGAGACTAATATTTTGAAGGAAATAGAAATCTATATAAGATAAAGCCTATGTGGAGAAGCTACAACAAAAATCAACAAGAAAGCTTCATCTAGGAGAAGATCAAGGATAAGTCAAACTTGCTACATTTGTCACCAACACAGATATTATAACATGGATTGTTCTCAACTTGGAAGTGAAGCATCCACTTCTCCAAGATGCTCATCCCCTCACACCGATTCTCCATTGTGCCTTATGACAAAAGTTAAAAAGAAATCGGTAAGTGAGATTAATAATGCTAATGCTAGTTCTAGTGTTAATGATAGTGATGACCTCGGATTTGATCTTTTGAGCAAAAATGATATGCCTAAAATGATCAAACTCATGCACATAATACAAGACCATGAGAAAAACCTCGAGAGGTAAGAGTAATTTCTCATTGATAAAATTGAACAGATTAAGACCTTAAATGTGAAATATGAAAAACTTTAAGAATCTCATAATTCTTTATCTAATCTTTATGGATATCTTAAAGTTAAGGATATTTCTTTGATTGATAAATTAGATGCTATGCCTCTAATGGATTTAGAAAAATTATGTCCTACTTGCAATGTTTTATCTAAAGACAAATCAACTATTTCTTCTATTCATGATGCTTATGCTACTAACTCTAATTCTTATGTAGCAATGCTACTAACTCTAATTCTTATGTAGCATCTTTAGAGAAAGAAAATATTGAGCTAAAGGCTTAACTTGAAGAGCTCACGAGCAAGCATATGGTTTGCAAGAAAATTATGATGAGCTTGTGTGCTCTCATGAAAATCTTGTGAACTCATATGCCATGCTAGAAATAGCTCATGAGGTTGTGGTAACAACAGTAAAATCTTATCGACCTTACATGCACAAGTGTGCATGCTCACTAGTTCATATTAGATTACCATATGCCAACCCTTGTTGCTGTCAAGCAAATGTTTCCCCGAGCACTACATGTGATTTGGATCATGTAGGTAAAAATTAGAAGCACAAGGGTCATAGACTTGAAGCAAAATCTAACAAGAAGAACAAGTCCAACAATGTTAAGATCAAGGGGCAAGAATAAAAGAAGAACAAAGCTCTCATCATTTGCTTCAAGTGCAAGAAGGAGGGTCACCATGTGAGAAATTGCTCTTTGAAGAAGGAAGAGAAGGACATGAGCAAGAGCCAAGTTAAGAAGATACCTCATGTCAAATGCTTCAAGTGCTTAAGCATGGGACACTATACCTCTATGTGTTTCAACAAAGTTGATGACAAGATCACACTTCCAAAAAACTAAGAGGAAGTGCTATGGATAAAATAAGAAGGGACATGAAGTTGTATCATGCCCCTACATGAAGAATGAAGGCCTTATGTGAAGGATTCATGCATCCACGACAAGGACAGTAAATTATGGCATTTTGTTGTTGCATGCACAACTTTTGTGCTCTCTAAAGCAACTATCATGTGTGTTGTTGCATGGACAACCTTAGTGATGTGTAATATGCTATTCTGCTATAGTAATGTTGAACCTGGACATTTTCTCCCACCTCCCAGAGCTCGTCTCGGTTTCCTTTTTATAGTTGGCGCTGTCTGGGTGAGCTAAAATGTTAGTGGCGTCAAGTTTTCTTCTAATTGCGCGAACTAGTGCCAACTATCAAACCAATGGCAAAAATCGAATAACAAAAAAATGCATCACATGTCTTTTTGCATGGTCAAACGCCTTGACTAGACATCGTCTATCTTCCATTACGTGGCGATGGCAAGGACTGAACAAGTTTTCAGAACTAGTGGCACAGACCGAATACTTACAAAGGCAATGGTAAAAGCTGAAACGGTAATTGAAGCGATGGCAGGAACCTAAATTTTCCTAGAGTTAATGGTCAAATAAAGTTGTGCATTTGAGACGTATCGACGTTACATCATATTCGCAACCAAGCTGAGAAATTTTTTGTAGCCGATCGAGGAGTAAAATATCTAGTACTGTAGCATACTCGAACTTGCATTGGTTCACGAAACACAAGCACATTATTTTATCGCATTCGATATTTTTTCACCATAGGAAGGGACGTCATTACCTTCTGTTGTATAGTCTAAATTTTGGCATCATTACATTGCTAACTGAAAGTTAGTGAGGCAACAAAGTTACAACACTATAGACCTATTTGTTTGCTAAATATGAGTTTTAAAATTTTCACCAAGGTCGCGACACATAGGATTGTAGAGGTGGCACACAAGGTTACCAAGCCAACACAAACAACTTTTCTCCCTAGTAGATATATTTTGGAAGGGGTCATTATCTTACATGAAACTATATATTAGATGCATAGGAAAAAACTAAATTGAGTCATCTTTAAAGTAGATTTTAAAAAGGCATATGACAAAGTTAAATGGTCTTTCTTGCAACAGATCCTAAGAATGAAAGGTTTTTCCTTGACTTGGTGTTCTTGGATACATTAGTTTGTAACAAGTGAAGTGTAGGAGTCAAAGTCAATAATGAATTGGGAAGTTATTTTCAAACAAAAAGGGGTCTGAAACAAGGGGATCCACTTTCACCTATTCTCTTCAATATAGTAATGTTAGCAATATTGATTGCTGGAGCGAAGGAGGAAGGTCATATCGGGGATTTGTTCCTCATTTAGTTGACAATGGACTATCAATTCTATAGTATGCGGATGCCACCATTCTTTTTGTGGATCATGATCTTGAACATGCCAAACATATGAAATTTCTGCTTTGTGCATTTGAGCAACTGTCTAGCTTGAAGATTAACTTCTATGAGAGTGAGTTATTCTGCTATGGGGAAGCGAAAGAGTTTGAGGAATAATACTCACAAATATTTGGTTGTGAGACTGGGAACTACCCCTTTAAATATCTCAGAATTCCTATGCATCATAAATGGCTAAGCAATAAAGACTAGAAAACAATAGAGGGTCGCTTTGAGAAAAAAACTTAGTAGATGGAAAGGAAAAGTGTTGACCGTTGGTGGTCGACTTGTTCTAATTAATTCAATAATAAGTAGCCTTGCTATATATATGTTGTCTTTTTTTTAGATACCTAGAGGCATCTTGAAGAAACTAAACTACTACGGGTCAAGGTTCTTGTGGCAGAGTGATGGTCATAAGAAAAAATACAGATTGGTCAAATAAGATATCTTATGTAGGCCTAGATACCAAGGTGGTTTGGGAATCCAAAACTTGGAATTTCAAAAATAAGTTATTAATTAACAAATGGTTATTTAAATTAATTAATGAGGAAGGGGTATGACAAGACTTACTTAGAAGAAAATACTTTAAGAATAAGACCATAGGGGAGGTGCAATGGAAACCTGATGATTCTTATTTCTGGTCTGGACTTATGAAGATAAAGGACCAATTTTTGAGCTCGGGAACATTTAATTTGAACAATGGTACCCAAATACATTCCTGGGAAGATAAGTGGCTTGGTAACACTCTTCTGAAAGATCAGTACCCTTCTCTGTATTACATAGATCGAAAACAACATGTTACTGTATCTCGAACTGGTTTATATGAACCCCTCAACATATCCTTTTGTAGGACACTAACCGGGGACAAACTAATTAAATGGAATGAGTTAGTGGAGAGAGTAGCATTGGTGCAACTCAACGATCAGAAGGATACATTCCGTTGGTCTTTAAATAAACATGACATGTTTTCAGTTCGTTCTATGTATGTAGTTTTGATTGAGTGTGATATTTTACCTTCCAATCGTTTTTTATGGAAGTTAAAGTTACCACTCAAGATTAAGATTTTCATTTGGTACTTGATACGAGGTGTAATTCTCACTAAAGACAATTTGGTTAGGTGTAACTGGCAGGTAGTGAGTCATGTTGCTTTTGTATTAATAGAGAAACTATCCAACATCTTTGGTTTGATTGCCATTATGCCAAATTTGTATGGAGATCGTTTCTTGTTGCCTTTGGATTACAACCACCAACAAACGTAGCACACTTATTTAGAAGTTGGCTACGAAATGTTGACTCAACATGACGGTCTCAAATTTTTGTTGGGGATGGTGTATTATGTTGGGCTATATGGTTAATCAGAAATGATATTATTTTTAACAAAACACAATCACAATCTTATATGCAGGTGATCTTCAAGATAACGCACTAGATTCGCTATTGGTCCCTCTTGCAAAAGAAGATTGCAAGAGCACAGATAAAATGGGTATGTCGGACATTGGAGATGATGGTTATGGACATTCGGACATTGGCAATTATCTCACATTCTATGACTAAGACTTGTAATGATGGTTAGGTGCATTACTTATGCAGATGCTGGAATAAAGAAATTTCTTAATTAAAAAAGGTAGGGACGTCTGCGGCACCCCAGGACATTAGTAGCCGCCTAATCGAGTTCAGTTTCTTCTTCCTTTTCGTGTGTGTTGGTGGGTGGGATGAAAATGAAAATTTTAGACAACCTTTCTGTTGGACCAAGATAGCCGTCTGCTCTGTTCTAGTTCTCCTGCCTACAGTGAAAATGCTCAAAACTTTGTCCAACCGACTGAACCTGCAATAGCAGCCTCGGTGGTCATCTCATCTCTAAAGAAAAAGACAACGAAAATGTTAAACATACGGTAGGACTCTTTGCGTCTGCTAGCTAAAAAAATGCTCGAAAAAGCCAGGCACTTCCTTAGAGTTGATAAATACGTTACCTCTGTTTTAAACAAGCAGGAAGGCAGCCAGGCAGGAAGCAACCTGATAATCTGTGATTGTAAAGTTCAGCGCCTTCCAGATCGGATTGCAAAGATAAAAGATAATCTTTCACCTTCTTTTCCTGGCTGTGAACGAAAGAAAAAAGAGTAGATCGATGTGCATCAGGATGAGAAGTTTGAGGCCATCATCAAGGGCCCATCGCGACCATAATGAGAAAGTTGGGTCACGGATAGTAAGCTTGATCAGTTTGGACCCATGGCGACAGTAGCCCAAGAACGAGCAGGACCGGCCCATCCAGGGTCTCGTAACCCAGACCAACACCACGAAAACTATCGCTCTTTCAACGGACAAAAGGAGTGTCAGCGATCTCAGACTAGACAACAAGGCCATAGTGTCATCCACATCAATGTCATCTACGTGTCGCCCTTTCGAAGGGTCCTCCACCTCCAGACGTCCAGACCAATTGACCATGGCTCCTGGAGCGATGCTGCTGCCTAGCTTAGACTATACCTAACCGAATTTCGTCATAGCTCAGAATCTCTTAAAAAAAAAATTTATTCTCTTCAGCGTTTCAATATTTTTTCTTCACGGTTTCTGTCACGAAAGGATTTTTAAAGTCATTCTCTTCAGGACGGGATTATCTATGTTTTCCCTTCACGAATCCTTTTAAAAAGAAGTTGTTGAAGATGAAAAAAAATAAAATAAATAGAAACGGAGAGGAGAATCGAGAAGGAAATAAAATAAAGAAAATATGATTAAGGATAGTCTTACAGCAGTACTCCGAGTGGGAAACAGAAGGCCCATGGGCCGAGGTCCAGAATTAAGTCCTCGTTGTAAGATCTGTTTAATCATGAAGGGGTTTCTCAAGAAAAGAAAAAGGTTTAAAAATGAAAGAAATCCACCCAAATCACTTGTACCACAAGCAATCACTGCAAATTCAAACGACCATCATAATCAAGCGACAAACACGTACACACTTTTGGAGCTTTTGCCTTCCCGGCCGTTCGATCACGAGCCACGCCAGCATAATAATGCTGCTGCCTTATCATCGCAAACGAGCCCGTCCGGTCGTCCAAGTACATATTTTTTTACCGGACAGGGCAGGGACGCCTGGTGCCTGCTTGCAAGCGTGCCGTCCGGCGTGTCAGGTTTGGCAAGCCACGGGCGATGATTGGGCCGGACGCGCTCTCCTCATTGTGCCGCACGGCCGGACGCCGCGATGTGATCCGGGCTGACCTTTTTCTCTCTCTCTTTTTGATCGAGCCTGACCAGCTTAGTCGACCAGGGAGCAGCTATAGTGAGTTCACATGAGCTTGTTTTCGATAAAGACTTTGTTGTCGACGTATAGTTTTGATCAATATTTTTTATTAAAATATATTTATAAAATCCATGAATTTATGATATTATAAAGGATTTTTTAAAATAAATCTACACGTATGATTTTAAAATTTTAAAACTAAATATTTTAAAAGCTATTAATAATCAAAATTTTAAAAGTTTGACAAGCATTTTCTAAAATGATATATATTTATTATCAGATAGAGTAAATTTCTGAGTTTGTGGATTCTGATCAACGGTTCTACCGCCGTGTGGTTCAGTTATATTCCAAAAGGACCCTAAAGGAGAGAAAGCAGCTCTATCACCCTGCACATTTCACCTTTTTTTAATAATACTATTTTATTAAAAAAATTATAAAAATAATAATCAATTATAAAATTGCAAGAATATATATATATCGGCACGCGGAGTGCCAACTAGAAACTTATCGGCACTCCGCGTACCGACATCCTATATAACAGTAGGTCCGAAGATTTGTCGGCACGCATGTGATACCGAAAAGATATGTCGGCACTTCACATGCCGATAGGCCTTCGAGAGGACACCAATATGGGTGTCAGGATAAGTGATAGCCAACGGGCCTGTCACCACTTGGATTGCCGACAAGCCTGTGGGCAGACGACATGCCGACAAGTGATCTTTCTTTGTTTTTTATTAATATATTTTTTAATTTGGGAAGAGTTGTGTATTTAATGAGGCACATCAACAGCAAAATTCAGTGTACATCCATATATATATGTCAGCACTAAATAGTGCAGCTTATAATATTGAAATGTTATACTTCGTGAAGCATCACATGCCATACATCGACTTCGACAACGATAGTGGTATGTTTGGTACATTTTTTATTCCATCATTGACATGTAATGACGATAAAACTAGCATGCCTTAGGGAATTTAAAGAATCCACATACAGAAAGTAACGACGACATTGGTATGTACGATACAATTCTGAAAGTAATCTATACATGTACCGATTCTAAACCTAGCGTTCCTTAGGAAATTAAAATTAGCCGATTACTACTAACACTCTATTGAGTGCAGCGTGGGTACTTTCGCTTCCTCGCCGCCTCAGGTCCAGCTTCACAAGGCCAATGGGCCCTCTCACGCTTCCGCTCCCTATATGCCTCACGTGCCTCCTCTTTGAGGCAATTTTGCTCCTCTCTCCTCTTTTTTTCCTCCTCATGTAAGCATTTGCGAGTCGCGTCTCTTCTCTCGTCAGCTTTCATTTCATGGAATCATCTTCAGGCAACCTGATGTTGGGTGTGTAAGAGGAACACATATACTTTACTCTGCTCAGTATTGATTCACTGTATGAAGTCGTATAATCGTAAAGAGCTCCCATAGCCACCCAATTTTGCGATGTCTAGGAATCAGAATCTTCACTGTCAGCTGCGAATGTGTCGAACTAAGTTGCAATAGATTATACAACCAACCTAACACTTGGGCCTGCCGTTTCTCTCTCGGACTATTCAATTTTGTGTCAACATACTAAAAGTTACTCAAATCCACTCTACTATCATAATGCATGATATATCCAGGACCATAAAAAACCTTAAACCCCAATACAGCCGACATCCCTAATTGAACATGCAATTAATACCAATATTTCATCAGCTAAATTTCTTCTAATTACCTTACAAATTAAACTAAATCACTATAAAACAGTAAAAAAAATCTTGTGCCTAACTACCTAAATATTCCAACTGACAAATCTAATTTAAATATACCGCATGTTCCTATATAGTCTCTAAGTTCTATGCCTATAATTTTCACCAGCATCTAATACCTACTGCAAACATTCTCCTCTAATTTCTAAATTCCCCTAAATATTATATTCCTAGATTTCTACTAAATTAAAATGACGTACTATTACATAATACATTCTAAATAATATATTTACTTTATATTCTACTATATCATATCAAAATTATTCCTACTCTACAAATTATCCACTAATTTCAATTTTTTAACATACTCTATTGCAACTTTTCTACTTTACATATTCCACATTTCCTCTACTATAAGTTTATGTCTCTATTCCAATGTTTGTATCTAAATTTCTCTAATCCTAAATTGTATATATACATTTCCTAATCTAACCAAACATATGAATTAATAATATATCAATGAACATTGACATCGCATTCTAGAATCAATGCAACATAAAATTACCAAATCTAACAAAACCTATAAATTAATAATGAGCTGAACCTAATAAATAATATGCCTAAAAAATGTTTTATCCAGCATTACCAAATTCCTACCAATTCTTTAAATCAATAAACCTAATTATCATTTTACCGAATCTTGCCTACCTTAAATTTATGAAATATTTCTACTCTAAATATGTCTCAAATCTAATCAAAATTCACATTCAACATATACCAAAATTTCCTAAATAATAGGCCTACACTATTTCCTATCCTACATGTACCAAAAAATTCTAAACATTCTACTACAGAATTCCTACATATTCTACCTACAAATTATAGTCTAAATATTCTTAACATTCGACTCTAAACTTTCTAACCATTCTATCTATATTGCGAAAATCCTATTCTAAATTTTGTATCTATACCACAGAAATCCTAGTATAAATTTCTAAACAATCTAAACATCCTATTCTAAATATACTGCACAAATCATACTCTAAATTTTCTATCTATTATTTACACAATTATAACTCTAACCTAATTTTATTCTACCCAAATTTATCTCTACTCTACCTAGATTTTTCCTACTCTACCAATAATTATTCCTATTATAATCTAAATAAAATAAAAGAAAAAAATTATCGCTGAATGTAGCCGTACGACGCCGTTGCTTCCTCCCTCCGTGCACCGCCACTTTCTCTCCTCCCCGCGCCACCGCTCTCTCTCCCTCCTCCGCACGCCGATGCTATCTCTCACAAATGTTGAGTGCTCTGGGAAGAAGATTAACCGATCGCCGCTTTATAGAAATTACAGGGTTGTTGGCACTCCGTGTGCCAATAGGCCTGAACTGGCGCCTGTCGATACTTCGTATGCTGACATGCCATGATGTGACACCTATCAGCACTCGGAGTGCCGACAGTTCTCCTTGAACCACCAAAAGCTTACATGGCACCCCGTTTCACCGGGCTCACGACCTGTTGGTACTCGACAGGTCCCTGGGCCCACTGTCACGTAAGATATCGATATTCCGCGTACTGACAGGTCCCTAGTCAGCACTCTGTGTGCCAATAAGTATCTATTCTTGCAATTTTGTGAATTTGACTATTGTTTTTGCAATTTTCTAATAAAATAATATGAGACAATACATTCTTACCCCTATTTTGAAGTTCAACTGTGATTTTACCCCTACTTTTTATACTTTATGATTTTGCCCCTCCTTTTTTAGAATGAATAAGCCATTTGCCCCTGATTTCAACTCCCGTTAGGAGCAGCCCGATTAAAGAAACTAAAAAAAAGAAGAAAAATGGTTGAAAAATGACTAAATGTCCTCTCTTCCTCCCTTCTTTGTCCCGTGACCCATCTCGTGCCCCCCTCTCTCCCTCATCCCTCTCTTGTGCTCCTCTCTCTCGTGACCTAACCCTAGGAAGCGGCAGCAGCTGGGAGGGGCCTGGGCCCGGGGCGGCGCGACATGCGGGTGAGCAGGAAGGGGGTGCGGGGCGTGCAGTCTCGGCGAGTAGGAAGAGGGTGTGGGAGCGTCTTGGCCTGGGTGCCTCTGGCGAGCAAGGTGGCGTGGCTTCAGGCGAGCAGGGCTGGCGCGTGGCTAGTTGGTGTACGGTGTGGCCTAGGGAGGGAGAACCAGACCTGGGAGCATGAAGGCTAGGAGGACCAGGGAGCAACGTTACAATGGAGATCTTTTAAAATATAAGCAAATTCTATCTAGTTTTGTTTTCAAAATACTTTTAAATCTGTTAAAATGCTTGATGTCAAAACAGGAGTAAATTCATAAAGTCCTATGAAAAGTAGGAGCAAATCTACAAGTGCATACATGTCTTTTATAGTTGAATTGACATCGTTAAGTGCTCTTGACGGAATGAGGGTAAACACAATCTTCAGTTTAGAAAAGCAAGGGTAAAATCACAAAGTCTAAAAAATATAGATAAAATCACAATTGAACTTTAAAATAGAGGAAATAACGCAAACCTCGAATAATATTATTTAAAAAATTCCACATTTCACTCCGTTTCTCCAAAAATGACTATGAACTGATACTATTAGGTAGATTGGCGTGCTTTGCTGCGCTTGTTTCGAATAAATGTTATGCTACAATGTTGCATGATTTATCGTAGCTTCAGTAGCACGTGGTGCGCACCGATTTTTCTACCGTTAGTATATATTATTAGAAATAGAACATTGGATTCATCTAGACTCATATATGTAATATATACATATATACAAATATATATTTGTATCTATATAGATTTATATATATATATATATACATAATATATTGGTGGACAATAGTTATGTTAGTAATACAAATGTAACAAAATTTGTTTTGTATTTTTTAGTTTTAGTTTTTTTCTTTGCACTTTAGATTGTTCCAGTCGAATTATCAATATAACTAATTTTCCTCATTTTTTGGTATTTCCTAAAAATAGTAAGTATATTATATCTATACAAATATGTATATACATATATGTATATATATATACATATCCATATACATAGAGTATACAATGGTGGATGGGTCCTACTACAGTAGCAGATGTCCTGAACGCTCGTGGATTCTATCACCGTTAGTGTATAGGATTGACTAGTATATGTTATCGATAAAGAAGGAAAGATAAAAAAGAAACTAAGTAACCGCAGGCGTGAAGTGCAGTGAGAGAGAGAAAAAAAGAACCCAATCCAGAAACAGATCAAACAGTCAGGAGAACACAAATCGAGCTGACAGCTAGTACACTGCGCAGCACCGCATCAGATTGGGCGCTGCGGCTGGCTCGCCGTACCGTACCGACGGGCACCGGCGCGGCGACGTCACCGGCGGCCGAAGCGTGCCGTGTCGATGCCCCTCCTGGCCTCCTGCGGCAGGGCCTGGTGATGGTACTGTTCCGGGAGGAAATGACCGTCGTACCCCTGCGGGCCGGCGCTGTTTGAATCCGGCCGCTCCCGCGGCCCGAGGCCAGGGTCGGGCCCGTGGAGTCAGGCCGGGGAATAAAAACCGACCATGGCGTCACCTGACGTCGCCGAGGAAGATTCCTTATCTCTCTCTCTCTTAATGAACCACACACGCAGACGCAGTCTCTCTCTCCTCTGAGGTTCGATCGATATGGTTCTCTCTCATGATCTCTGGGGCCTACAAGTCCGCAGTATTGCTGTCTGTGTCTCCCTCCAAATTTAAAAAGATTCCGGGATCAGACGCTGGGCTGGAGCAGTCGGGCACCGGACCAGATCGGGGACACCGAGCCGGAGCCCCAGGAAAGCCGTCGCGTCACGCCCATACACAAACTGGAGTACTAGTACTACGTATCACCACAAACTAACGCATGCCACACGTTTTAAATCTCGTTTTCGTGGCCTCGCGGCAAGGTTTGAAAAAAGTGTTAATTGCTAGCGAGGTTTTAAATCTCGATTTTCGTGGCTTCACGGTGACGTTTGGCAAAAGATACCATAACTGCCCTAGCTAATGCGGGAGCTATCACTATTAATGTTTTAGTATTAAATACTCCCTCCTTAAAACATATTAGACATATTTATTTTTGGTTTGGTCTTTAAAGTTAAATTTTAACTATTATTTTCTTATAAAATATATTATTTATAGCTACAAAACCTATCTAAGTATGAAGTTATTTTAAATTGTGAACCTAAATGTATAATTTTTATACACTAGATATTCTTATCATTTAATTAAATGTCAGTTCAAGTATGTAAAGCTTGATTTTTCAAAAAAAAAATACGTCTACTATTTCTGAACGTAGTGAGTAGAAAAAATGTTTAAAAAATAAGTACATAATATAATTCATAATTCAAATAAATTGTAAAACTATGAGACTCTACAATACACTAGATATTATGTTAAATAAAATAAATCACAATATTCTAATTGAAAAGTATCAATCAACAAAAACAATGAATTTTGGCCTATAAGACATGCATTTGAGCTTCTAATAAAATCGGGTTTCAAAATTGGCTTATTGTTTTGGCCTGTTGGTACAAATGTAGCATAGCAAGGTTATCGCTAGATAGGAGCTAACGCAAAGCTATTGTGCTTGTAGCTAGTATAACGGCAAATCAGCTATATAGCGGTGCTATTTAGACTCTCTTTGTTTCAGCTGTTGATTTTAAAAAGCAGTCGGTAGATTCTAGAATATAGAAAGCTATGGATCCAAAAGTTGATGATCGTTTGTTTACATGTATTCTGGGTGAATTGGATTGTTGTTTGTGCATTTCAAAAGTCTATAACTCCCTAAATTGTTTTAGGTGTTTTACTTACCATTTTGCTCTACTTCGATTGGACATGCAACATATTTCTAAAATACAAAAATGCATAATTAAATAGCCTTGTATGAGACTGCACCAGGGATGTCAGGCCGCGCATGCATGCCGGGCATCGTAGCCACACCGTCGCAGGAGAAGTAGGCCATCATGCCACCTGCGAAGGAGCCCATGCCATCGCCTCAAAACAAGGCTGCCGTCGCACCTGGGAACCACACCGTGCCGTGAAATGCTATTGAGTGAGAGAGACAAGCTGTCACCGAGGAAGTAGGTCGCGCTTTCGTTGCCGGGGAACGAGGACAACGCTGTTCCTCAGAACAAGGCTGCCGCAACACCTTAGCCCGCCATCGCGCCTGGGAACAACGCCGTGCCACGAATGGTTAGGGGTAATGGAGGAGCAGTGACGGGTAATTCTACTATAATGTTGATGAGTAGTTTGGTCTTTTTGTAAAATCAAAAGATGAGGGAAGTTGATGGATAATAGATTGTGGGAATGCTACACTGAAAGATGGATCGTTAAAAGCTGAGTCCATAAGCTGCTTGTTTATTTCTATTTCGACTTATAAAAATTATTTTCCATAATTTAAAGTGGAAACAAAAACAGGGACTTAGAATCTTGATTGCTAGCCAGCAGCGGCGGTGATTTTGAATGGTGGTGGCAAGGTGTGGAGCATGCATATATGCGAGAGCTTGCTAGAGTACTCCGGTACTAGTACCATGCACGGTTCGTTGTGATGATTTCGTGCCGTGCCGTGCCCGTGCAGATCGGACGGTACGATTCGTCTTTGATTCGTTTCGATTGGTATCCTACCCACGAACCTCCCTGCTAGCCCCATCTAATCTCCACAGCCAGAGCACATATATTATATTAACTAATTCGATGTATATGTTTTGTAGTAGTAATATTAGAGTGCGGGCTGTCAATGAGTGGTAGCATGTGGGAGCGTGTGATGCGGGCCCATATAGGGAGCAAAACGGAACGTAGGGACGAGCGGGATTTTCGAGAGCGGAACGTTAGGCGAGCGGAACAGGAACAGTAGATATTTTTATAAACAGTAAATATGTTCAGGTACATATTTACAGTTGATCCCTAGAGAAAAAGAATTTCCGCAGACTGCAAGGTGCACACCAGACGGAAGGGGAGGGGGTGGTCCGGCATATTTCGCAAGCCGTAAAGTAGGCTGTAAGACGGCAGTTTCTCTAATATAACTATGCGTGTGATGTTATAGTTGATATATGAATTAATTCTAAGTGGGCCTTACAGGTTAGCAGCCACGTTAACTCGTGCAGTTACATTAAAGAATCTCACGATCCTATACGATAATGGCCGGCGCCATTACTAAGACCAGAAGGCATTATTATAGAAACAATTTTTAGAGATGAGTGTTAATTTATTTACACAGGTGTTTAGCCATATATTTCAGATCGAAGTTCTCTAAAAATAGACGATTTTCACAAACTAAAAAAATTATCTATGAAAATATTACTAGAAATGATTTGCTTAAGGAACCGACTATGATAATAAATTTTTATATACGGTTCATTTAAATAATTGCTTGTGGTAAGGTTTCTGTAAGTGTTTCACTTAAATGGACCACATCTGGTAATTAGTCTCTGAATCGATATTTTTTGTCCTAAAAACCGAATTTTGTTTGCCCGACCAGGTACTCTTGCGGCTGCGCCGTCGTAAGCCATAAGTCACGCGAAATACACGCTTGTGTGATTCGTGACACTCGAACTCCGGATCTCTCAGCTCGCGCGATATGTACTTAATATTTCACCACAGAAGTACTAGTGATACGAATAGTATATGTAATCATGTTGATATTTTTTGTCTGAAACTTCAAATAATATATTTGTACATACAAATGATCTCAAATGAAAAGGTTTTCAAGTATAAAATTGTAGATCTCGCAGAAGACTATAATTTTCACATAAAATTTTCCCTCATCCGATTTCATATAAAAAAATTATACTTTTTTAATATAAGTTGTCATCTATTATTAAAAGCGGTTCACATAAAAATCACCTATAAAAATAATCTCATTCTTAGAAACTGTCTCTAAAAAAATGATATTTTACACAGACAGTTCACATAAAAAACCACTTATAATATCATCCTATTTTCAGAGGTGGTTTCTTACATAAACCACTTCTGAAAATGATATTTTGCACAAACTCATATTAGAAACTACATGTGGTAATTATTTTATTTTCAAAGATGATTGTATAGCCGTCTATAAAAATTCATCAAAATTATAGGAGGTTGTTCAAACGATTTATCATATAAATTGTATGTGAAAAGATATTTTATGTGTTTTGAAAAATAGTTTTTATGGTACGGGGAGACGCCCCTATCTCTCCGCGGCGGGCGGTGCTACCGTGACCTGGAGGCCGGCCGGATCGATCACTGGAAATTAAGGTGGCCTGGCTGCTGGCTCGTGACATGAAAATATAACGATTGCGCATTTGCGCTGCTTTGCGCGCCGGCTACAATCGACGACGACGCATGCTGTATCGGTCGTGGGGATGTATAGATCACAAGTGCTCGTTCTCGACTCCGCAACGTTCAAATCTGCACGGCCAGCTGCCCAAGAAACTGCACAGATGTATACGCAATGAGATGCAATCATGCGTGCATGTCGAATCATGAACGCACATGTGGTGCCAGCCAGCAGTCAAGAAATCGAACGGATCGGAGCGAGCCACTCCATAACTCGATCGCCGGCCGCCACGTACGCCATCGGAGCTAGCATCCCGGCCGGCCGGCCGGCCGGCATTTTGATAGCAAAAGGTACCATCATGTCTTACTGCACAACGAGAGGCACACCACATGCATGCTGCCGGGTACGACACGAACCCACAAACAAGCTACGTGCATCCAATCCCCCGGGAGAGGATCGAGCACGTGTAGTGTAGTGTGCCTGCAGGCCCATACACCTTGATCATGCATCGAAGGCCAGCTCAAACTCAAACCACAGCTCGAATCTACGCATATCGATCGCTGCAGCAACAGGGATATGATGCAGGCTGCATGCGTGCCATGCCTTTTTTTCCCCTTGCCTTCACCACTCCTACCTGTAAGAGTATTTAAGCAACCTTTCAGAGAAATTTTTTGTAGAATTCTTCGTAGAAAGACTCCTCTAACTCTGATCTCTACCGTTTTTTTCTGAGAGAGAAAATAGAGAACACTTGTCGATCTTTGGAAAAATCCGGTCCCTTTCTATTGAATTGCATCGTACGAGCTATAGATACTCCAGCATCTGCATGCATGCATCGATCTGTCCAGCTTTCCATCCGTGCTGGATCTCATCTGCCAGATCCTCGCCTTTGCCTTTTGGCAAGTGCAGATCGACTAGCGCCTAGCGGCCGCAGTGTAGCCTTTTTCGCCATGCGCAGCTAGCGATCGAGCATGGAGGATCGCTCTGACTGCGGGTCAAGCTGCTCACGCGAGTAGCAGTGGTAGCTACCAGTTCAAAAGGCCAGCAGAAGCGGGCGACGCCGATCTGATATCTTCTGGCGATTGATTCCGATTCCCGATCTCGTCTCTCTCCCCGCAGCTGAACCAGAACTAAACTACTGTAGCATAGCAAGCGACTCCCGTTTCATTCGGCTTCATCTCGAGGTGTGTAGTCTCTCTCTCTCTCTCTCTCTCTCTCTCTCTCTCAGCTAGATATATAGCTCCCGTACTGATTAATCTGTATGCTTCGTTCTCAACGGCTTCTCTTTCTCTCTCTATCTATCCATATCTTGCATACTTTGCTTGCGTGTACTGCAGCTCGGGCTCATGCATTGTCTTGTTCAATGGCTGCATCGATCCCATCTCGTCTCATGTGCATGTGTTGGTGTTAAGCTTTTCTCGGCAACTTGGCTCGCCTGGGGGCACCACCACCAGCACCACTGTGAAGGTCTGGTCTGGTCTGGTCGTCTGGAGGATAAAGGATTCTCAAAAGTTGCGATTTTTTTTTCACCTCCTGTCTCTCTCTCATGAACGTAATTTGATTCGACGCAAAGATCTCTCTCTATCTGTTCTTGTTTCCAAAAATGCGCTCTACACCTGTTGCTCCCAAACTGGTCGCCTTCCTTTTTTTCTTCTCCTTTCTTGTTTGCGTCTTTTTGGGCTGATGCCGTCCCTTTTCGAACCTCGAGTCCCCAAACAAACCTCTCTCTCTCCAAATCGCGCTTATTTACCTATTCTTTATTAATGGCATCTCTATTGATGAGAGAGAGAGGAGAGAGAGAGAGAGGCCCAAGCTTTGCTTTGTCCGCTAATGGCCGCTCATGTCATACCTCACCCCATGGTGGTCACCTTTTTATTTGAAACCCGTGGCCACTCGCACGCTCTTTCTTCCGTTTTCCCTCTCTTATTCGAAACTCGCCGTCTTTCACTGCCACTTGCTCACTAGCTCTCGTTACTGTTGGGTTGGTAGATTCAGCTGCCCGGTCGCCGGAGCTGCCAGGTCCGGCGATGGGCAAGGCGGCGCGGTGGTTCCGCAGCATCTTGGGCGGCGGCGGGGGCAAGAAGGAGCAGAGGGGGCAGCAGGACCACCCGGTGGCTCCGCCGAGCAACGCGAAGCGGTGGAGCTTCGGCAAATCCTCGCGGGACTCCGCGGAAGCGGCGGCTGCCACGGCGGCTACTGCTGCTAATGCAGACAGGGGCAACGCAGCGATCGCGCGGGCGGCGGAGGCGGCGTGGCTCAGGTCGGCGGCGTACGCCGAGACGGAGCGGGAGCAGAGTAAGCACGCCATCGCCGTGGCAGCGGCCACCGCGGCGGCTGCGGACGCGGCCGTTGCCGCAGCCCAGGCAGCCGTCGCCGTCGTGCGACTCACCAGCAAGGGCCGCACGGCGCCTGTACTCGCCACCGCCGGCGGTCGCGCCGCTGCGGCCGTGAGGATACAGACGGCTTTCCGAGGATTCTTGGTATGATCGGCGGCAACTTTTTATCCACTTCCTGTGATCGCACGGTGTTGTTGTCTCGCCATGTTCTTCTTGCTCTGTTTCATTTACTCGTCCACTGTTCTTGCTATAATCTCGCGCATTGTTTTCCGTTTTTGCGCAGGCCAAGAAAGCGTTGCGAGCGCTCAAGGCGCTGGTGAAGCTGCAGGCTCTGGTGCGCGGCTACCTCGTGCGCAAGCAGGCGGCCGCCGCGCTGCAGAGCATGCAGGCCCTCGTCCGAGCGCAGGCCACTGTGCGCGCGCACCGCGCCGGCGTTGCCGTCCTCCATGAACTCCGCCACCCTCCCGTCCGGCCGCGCTACTCGCTGGTAAGCACGCCATTTGCCAACAAGCCTACCAGTACGTGATGGTACTCTGGTTTCGTTGCTGTTTCTTGACGTGTACGAGCGATGGCCGGTGCAGCAAGAGCGGTACGCGGATGACACGCGGAGCGAGCACGGGGCGGCGGCGTACAGCAGCCGGCGGCTGGCAGCGAGCATCGAATCCTCGTCGTACGGGTACGACCGGAGCCCCAAGATCGTGGAGGTGGACCCCGGCCGGCCCAAGTCGCGGTCGTCCTCGCGCCGGGCGAGCTCCCCGCTGCTCGACGCCGGCAGCGGCGAGGAGTGGTGCGCCAACTCCACGTCCTCGCCGCTGCCGTGCTACTTGGCCACCGGGCCGCTGCGCGTCGCCGTGCCGACCTCCCGCCAGTTCCTGGACTACGACTGGTGCGCGCTGGAGAAGGCCCGTCCGGCGACGGCGCAGAGCACGCCGCGGTACGTGTGCGCGCCGGCCACCCCGACCAAGTCCGTCGCGGGCTACTCACCGTCGCTCAACTGCCCGAGCTACATGTCAAGCACACAGTCGTCGGAGGCCAAGGTGCGGTCGCAGAGCGCGCCGAAGCAGCGGCCGGAACTCGGCGGGGGCGCGCGGAAGCGGGTGCCGCTGAGCGAGGTGGTGGTGATGGAGTCCTCCCGCGCAAGCCTGAGCGGCGTCGTGGGCATGCAGCGCGCGTGCACCCGGGCGCAGGAGACGTTCAGCTTCAAGACGGCCGTCGTCGGCCGCATCGACCGCACGTTGGAGGTCGCCGGCGAGAACGACCGGCTGGCGTTCTTGCAGAGGAGGTGGTGATCTGCAGGGCAGGCTCCAATTGGCAACGCCAACAAGACGACGAGAGCTTTGGGAGAGTAATTAGCAATAAGAATGCGTTTTCATGTGTTCTTGCGAGTTCTCGTCCTTTTCTTTTTTGTTTTTGTTTTTTGCAATGTGATCATCCATGCGACTTGTGTTTCTTCTTTCTTTTGTATTTCTCTGTGGCAAACAAGTGTATGAGGAAAAGTTGATTCATAGTGCACTTGGTATGTAACTTCTTGCTCTTATTCCTGCTGTTCTTGGATTGTGGCTTGTCCTACATTGGCTTGCGTCCTGTGTTCTTCTCCCCTTTTTGGTGGATCAGAGCATTAAGTGAACTGTTGCTGCAATTGTGGATACAGCCCTTCAACTGAATCAGCAGTAGTAGTAGTGGATACTGATCTTAGGGCACTCACAATAAAGAAACTGCAGTCATTTCTATGGATCTTCATGTCACTTAGACCCAATAATAATAGAAACAAAGTCTGCCATCTATTGTTTCCACTCGTTCGACAATGTGCCCTTGTCCCCAATGCACGTCTTTGCAGTACTCTTTTGTTGTTTATCAGTGTACCTGAGATTCGGGTAGGCAATAAGATGCAGTCATGCAGTTAAACTTTGGAAATTTATACCATTACTATACATTAAAGTAACGTATCTTCAAAAAATTTGTGGTCTGTTATATGTATGTGAGATTCTATACTTCAGTCTTAAAAAATCAGAGATCGACATATCTCGACCGTCGGATGGTATTTTAACAGTGGATGGATTGTCTTCAACCTCCATGTCATTTTGTTGTTCGCTCACGATGTCGTTTGATTCCTCCTGTCCCTCGCCCTGTCCTACCCTCCTCTATAGTCTTTGGCGGCTATCCCATCCACTGCTACCGCCCTCCACCGTGCCAACCAGTTCATTTTTGTCTCTCCTATCGTTGACTCCTCCGGTTCGGCCACTGCCACCGGTCTCCCTCTAACCCTAGTGCACCTCCGGAACCCCAAACCCCCGAAGCCAAACCCCTCCCCTAAGGGCCTGTTTGTTTCAGCTCCGGATTGTGGCTTTCAGCTTTTACAATCCGAAGCTGAAACAAACAGACAGCTCTTGGTTATAGCTTTTTAAAATCTGCTGGTTGGATTGTGGGAATCTGATAAGCTGGTTTTTCTCAGCTTTTGATAGATTGTGAAAGTTCATTTTACTAAACTGTCCATCAAAGGTTTTTAGAATCTACAACTTAAAAGCTTTTCATAATCCAGTTTTTCATAATCCAGCTTTTCACAATCCAGCTTCTATAAGCTGTTTTTCAGAATCTCCAGCTGAAACAAACAGACCCTAAATACTAACTTGTCATCTGCTGAGATTTTTGCTGAATTTAGTCGCTTGGCCTCTTTGAACTGTGTATATGTATTGAAGGACATATTGATATTTGAAACAACAAATAAATCAGACCAGATGAAGTAATAATTAAAAAAAACAGAATTTAAACTAAGACAATAAACTACAACATTCAAAGTGTTGATATGTAACTGCTAACGAAAAAAAAGTGTTATGACTAAACAAAGCATTATCTAAGGGTGTGTTTGATTAGAGAGATGTTCTATGATGGAGGATGCTCATCCAGTTTTTTAAGATGTTTAGTTGAAGGGTAAGTTAGATGGTATAATCATCTAGAAGAATTATCTTCTCAAATACTAGCGGAGCCATGCATATTTTGGATGACTTTTATCGTTGCTAATATGATATATTTTGGTTGGTTAGATTAAATACGTTTTTTATGATTTAAATGATATTATCTTCTAAATTGTTTATCTAATTTACGATTTGATAATACTATTGTATTTTTTACAATTAAATTAACAAAACAAGATTTTATATGATTTTATTTTGATAAAAAACTAAATATATAAAATTCTATCCATCCAACTAAATGACAAATTTGATCATCATATACATTCTAGCAACACGAGGGGAGGCTGCCCCGGGCCTCGCTGCCGCCACCCCAGGCCTGCAGGGCCGGCGAGGCACCCATCTTCTCTCTCTCCTCTCTCTTGTGCGAATCTCGGAGCAACATGAACGGCTCAGCTTGGTCCAGGTATATGGCTGCTCTACAATTCCCCATCGCCGTCGATGGAGTACGTGCTCGAAAAGACCGGTGATTTGAGTCCTACCATGCCTCCATGAGCTAGTCCCAATGCAAGTACTAAACCAAAAGACCTCTGGATAATTTGAGATTCCTTTCGTAGAGGCTGCCATCAATTTGTGATGTGAAAAGGATGGAAATGGAGTGCAAAAGAAACACAATCATTTTTTCACGTGGTCTGCCTTGTCACGAGTAGTACAAAAACACGACGAAATCATGCACTGTAAATCCAATTCGAAAGAAAAAAGAAGAACAAATTGGATGGAGATTTCAACAATCGCCGAGGAGACACGGAGATTTGCGGTGCCGGAATGGAAATAGGGCTGTAAAAAATACTCCAGACTTATAAGTTATTTGAAATCGACTCGTCACAGATTCGGTTAGAACTCGACTCGACACGAAATCAAGCCAAGCTAGAGCTCAGGCCTAAGCTCGTGAGCTTTTAACAGCAAATTCGAATAACCCGATCAAGCTCGTGTCGTTGATTTTCTCAATTTTTTATATATTTTATTTTTTAATATTATCGAGAATATATGTCGATTTTAGAATCGTAGATCTAGTCTACCGTTGCCTGTTTAATAGGTGAGACTAAGATCTCGTCTGTTGAACGGACGAGATCGTGTAGGTCTCGATGGTCAGCGAATTAAATAACCGGAGAGAGGAAGATCTCGTTTGTTCAACGAGCGAGTCATTGTTCTCGCTCGTTGAACATGTGAGACCTTCATGTCGCTCGTTCAGCGGGTGAGAAATTGATCTTGCCCACTGAACGACCGATAAGTGCATATAATTTTTTTGAATTTAACTTTTTTTATACGACAATTTAAAAATAGTGCACATTCATTTGACGAGAAATGCTAGTTATACAAATAGTTGTCAACAATTGTTATTGTTTTCAAAATTTTGGTTCGATGTAAATTTGTCGATATTTATTTAGTTCTTTGATGTAAAATTATATAAGTAATTTTTAGTGAAGTTATATTGAGAGGATACAAAATCTATTTTTTTTGAATAATTGTAATTGTGAAATACTAGCATAGAATCCGACATGGATGTTACATACGCTGACAAACATTACATGGAACATAGGGTTTATCGTTGCTACGCGAAAGGATTCTAACCATAAAGAGATAACGACAACAAACATTGACATGTACGGTATGCATAACCTAATAGTGTGTCGTTGCTAATCCTAACATACCTTAGAGAATGAAAAAATATCAGGTTACAATATATGCTCTCTATTGAGTGCACCTAGGATATTTGTCCTTTTGCAAGACTTCGGAGTCCTACGTCTTAGCGCGACGGGCCCTCTCCGGCTTCCTTTCCCTCTCTGATTCACGTGCTTCAGCCGTGGCACGCTCCTTTGCTGCCTTCCTCATGAGCCGCTCCTCCTGATGTTTTAGTCGTAGTCCCTCCTGCTGTTGCTCGTACTCCCGACATTCGTACACTTCCCTCCTCTACCGTATTCTCATGTCGACCCATCGCTTTTGGTGCTCATTTTGGTCTATGTCGAGCTATTCGATGAAGTCACAGATAGGTGGAGGAGACTGAACAAATAAAAGAAGATGAGAGATTAGTAAGACAGTGTATGGAATCATATGAAAAGTGACACATGAGTGATCTACGTCGCTATATCGGTGGGTGCTCATATGGTCCATGTTGAGACTTGTCGTACTGTTAGTTGGCACACATGAAGAAGCGTAGGCCATATGTATATGAGATGTTATGGGACTCGCAAAGCCTATAAGGGTCGCTACAGAAGCACATCAGCGGTTCGACCCCCTACGGGATGAAAATCCCTCAATATTTCTTAGGTGGGCTTGGTGGAGCCAAGGAAGGAGTGGGTTATCAATGGATTAGGGTGAGGTTATTTATAGTGACTAGGAACTGGTGCATAAACTGAGTGCATGTGCTTTCATTGGGGCTGAAGCATAGGATTCACTTAAAACCTAGAAAAGTTATGGCACTGATTCTTGACAGAGATTCTTTATGAAAGTTGTTGCTTAGTGTGATCATTTCATTCTGCAAAAGTTTAGCAAGGAGTTATTGTTGCATCTGCATGGAAGGTAGGGAATTCTATGAAAGCATTGGGTTTAGAAAAAATGTATTGGTACAATGATAAAATCCAATCATTTCATTGAATAAAGTAAAGTATATCACAAATAAGGGTCATCGTAAGCATTCATTGCCCACCTGTGAGTAGAGTACATTAGGCAATATGCACCAACTCGTACACATTCTACGACAAGTTACAATGAAATGTAGTACTCCATCACTAAAAGAAGCATAGCTTATGGAAAGACAAATTATCGAGGGCAAGAAAATATCTACGGAAACCACAATGCTCTTTCTTGCTCGTTTTGGCCGTCATGCCGACATGGAGATGATATTGTAGTCCAAGTTTATCAGCATTTCGGTGACGTAGAACGTCGATTCTTTCGTTGTTCACATTTCAGAGTACTAAAAAATAATAATCACATTCTTTCCTATTTTCGCAACACCATTTACTTATCTCATCTATAATTTTTTTAGATGGATGACTGTGGGTTCCAGTAGTAGATTGACATGTGCATAAATCACACATTCAAGAACATATCTGTCACCTTCACGTCATCATTGAGGAACTACAGGAATAATTGCGTCAAGAGAGAGCTAGAAACGTCAGAAGAAACTATATCCCGCCTCGCATGGCGGGTCGGAGGAACAACTAGGAGTAATATCGATGTGATCTTATGATAGGTAGAGGATTTAATTTCGTATTTGATGTGTACTATTTTTTATTCCCTAAGACATGTAAGGTGGAGCGTCGGTACAACACAAGGGATATCGTATGTCATCATACGTTCGGTCGACATATTTTTCATGCCACTGTTATGAAATGGTCGTTGTATGTGTAGTTTGAAGAAAGATATTATGACTCTAACAATAATTAGAGCTGCTTAAAGAAAAACAATTACATAACATCATGAAAGTAGCAATGCCATAGCTGCATACAAGTTATATCCCCTCTTAGGGACGAGGCCCCTAGTCGCATTCATCCTCGGGACCCTACGCCTCCTCACTCTCACCTGGTTAGCTGAGTACGTGAGGTGGTCTGGTGGAACGATCGGTCGCGTAGGACGTCATGCCAGCGGTGGAGTTGCGTACTCATCCTAGGAGGGATGTGTCCCCGGGAGTGGCACGCTAGGTAACTGCGACGCATCGAGCTCATCGCTCTGTCTGAAGATGAAGTCGTACCTAGCCCCATTTGTATCGAAAGAAGAACCCACCTCTCCTTCACCTTATTCTCAATCCACTCGCTAAATAACCTTGTAGTTGACCCGTTACTTCGCGTGATGCCAGCTTCATTGTCCTTTGGTAGGGACTGAAGAGATACTAGTTCGTCATGTGGCCCCCTTATTGGCTTCCCTACATGCTCCCGCGTTTGCTTTTTCGTCAGCTCATCCAATGTCTTTCAAAGAGCATCAAACTTCCACTGCTGGTTCTGACCGCACACCCACTTGAACATGTTCATGAGGTTCTTGTGCTTCAATTGGCGGAAGAAGTTTGCTCCCAAATACCTCATGCACCACCTACTCTGAAGATCTGGCCACACAGGTCCAATCAAGTCATCGTCCATTCTATTTTGCAGATCCAGAATTGCCTTAAGCATCCCAACATACCAGTCATGTATAATGCACACGTTCGGCCGACTACAAATAATTATCATTCTCACACGGTACAAGAACCTTACCAACTGCTGCTATTCTCATCCTCCACAAATGCGAAGGACAACGGTAGAACTTGATTGTTTCCATCGACCCTAATAGCAGTTAGGATCTGTTTCGTAAACTTGCCGATAAGAAAAATGCCGTTGATACACAAGATAGGCTGACAATGTTTGAAAGCTTTGATACATGCCCGTATTGGTAAGAAACATCGCTTCAGAACGTGCTTGCCAAGTTTGAACAACAATGGGTACTTATCAATGTCGTAATACGTCCTCGAATTTTTTCGAGCAATGGTTTGCAATAAATGTGGCAGATTCTCATACGACGCTTCACAGGTCCTGAACCTCATCTTGATTGCCTTCCTCTTCGCCCTCCATAGCTTGTTGTAGTTAATAGTGTGCTTGTACTCCTCCTCAATTTTCCTGATTATGGACCATGGTTCTTAGTTTATGTTGTTCATAATCTGGGTGTATATCACATTGGCGACAAAGAATGAGGATATGTTCCTATGACTGGGCTCAAGTTTGTCCATCATGCAAGTGTGCTCAACCACAATCGACATCTCCCAATAGTCGTGCACCCGTCACGGGCAACTCTCATACGCACACTTGACATCATATTCCTTATTGCTTGACTTGACAACATAAAACTTGCCGTCGAAGCGATGTCGCTCATTGAGTCACAACATCCTTCATGGTTTGACTGGTAGGATACCTAACACCTTAAGTCACCTCATTCTACGTATACTTTCAAGCCACTTGATTCCCCTTATTCACCACAAGGTTATTGAAGTTGGGATTGTCCCAGTCTGCCAAAACCGGAGCATCGTCCTCATCATCTAAGATGTCATACTCAGGGGATTCGTTAGCCTCACGATCATCTTGCTCCATCTGTTCAATTAGAGAAGGGATTCGTTCCCTCTCGTCTGCCTCACCGGTAGGTTCATTCGAATAATCAGGTGAACGTGCCATCTGGATCGACATCCTCCTCATACTCTTCCTCAACACCATCCTCCTCCGCGTACCCCCACCCTGCATCTCCCCAACTGCCTCCTTATTCTTTCATTGCATAAGCAACATAAGAGGTCAACCTCTGTGTACAACATCCTGCAGGTACCTCTTCCACACTCCATCTTCCCAGAGCGGGAACACCTCCCAGTACACACATTCTCTGTAATAGTTGCCCACAATGTTAATGGTCATCTTTTAAATCTCGGGGTTTATTTTGAAACGAACAATACTACCTATTTCAGATCATATAATATTTCACGGTCCCCATATAAAATCATAAACTAACACATATCCGACAGACCTGGCAACCATCGATAAAAACCCTAATATTATTGCAAAAGAATATAAATAATTATATAAAACTACATCTATAATGGAAATTTCCTTACAAACATAGGCCAGCATGTAATCTATATTGCAATAAAATATTCATGGGTCGTACATCAAACACCTCTAAATCTTACATCTACCACATTAGTTATGACTATACTATATCTAAAACCTATATATAATACCTAACATATGTTTAAATACTACATCTAATTGCAAAAATATGCATATAAATATAATCTAATTGCTAAACTATATCAAACCCTAATTCTAAAACTATATCTACATTCTACCATACGTCTAGTGGCTATCCTATCAGATTTGTAAAAAAATCTAGATCTAGCATCTAACCTATGTTAAAATCTAGCACTAGTAAATATCCTGCTGGGTTTATAAATAAATCAGAGAAAAAAGCATACCTTTTTCCTCCGACAGGACTTCGCCGCATAATTTCCCCCTCTTCCCACCCCTCTTCCCACCCCTCTCCTTCACTCCTCTCCTCTCCTCTCCTCTCCTCTCGACTCAGTGGGAAACAAATGAGTTGTGACGTCGATAGGGCCGACCGCACCGATTTAAATACCCAAAAGATCTCACCCCCTCAACGGAGGAGACCTTTTAGGTGGGCCCGCGCGATGGAGACGCCACGAAGGTTTCGATGTTCAGCGGGCGAGAACTTAATCTCGCTCGATGAACATGCGAGATCTTTCTCTCTCCGATTATTTAATTCGCTGACCGTTAGGGCTTACAGGATTTAGCCCGTTTAAAGGGCGAGACCTTATTCTCGTTCGTCGAATGGGCGATGGTAGATTAAACTTACAATTTTTTAAAATGGCCATATATTTTTAAATATAAAATATAAAAAATCTAATTTTCTCCAGCAACTTTGCTCCAATCCCACCACTTGGGACCACCCAAAGGCCCCAGATCTTTTGGCCCAAGGCCCAAGTAGGCAAACCAACAACACGCGTTTAGGCCATCTTGTAACTTCCATCCCGAAGTCCCTCGATGCCAAACCAAACACGCTCAAGCCAGCGTCGTCTTCATCACGCCCAAGCCAGCGTCGCCTCTTACGCTCAAGCCAACGCCGTCTTCATTACACCCGAGCGAACGTTGCAAGGTTCGCACGTCACCCCTTCCATCTCATTCGCTGCCTCTTGTTCTGTCTCGCCCTCACCCTGTCCTCCACCCGCTAGCTTTGTAATGCAATGCCATGCTCCCCCCCTGAACCACCATGACGACGAGCTTTTAGCACGCTAGTGATCTCCTTACTCTATTCTCTTCCCATGTTCCTCTCGATTCGTTCGTTTGAGTGGTTCTGGATTCTTGGTTACTTGGTTACTGTCTCTTTTGCAATGAATGGATTGATCAAGACCCCCTTTTTCTCTCCAAGACTCCAACCTCATAGCTACTCATGTAGTCGCTCGATGTTGACGGGTTTGCTGTTACCAAGCTTTTTCGAGCCGAGCTCAAGCTCAGTCGAGCAGCTAGTTGGCAACCCTAAACAGAACTCAGCATGTGCATGTGGGTGTGGGCTTGCTCGTCGTGATTGCGATTCTGACCTGACCAGACCCCAACACGTGAGGCTAAGCCCTGTCGGCCGGAGTAGGCCCATCTCTGACTACAGGCCCTGCTCCTCATCCCTGTCCTTATTTACATTCAGTTCTAACTTCTAGTTTTATTTTAAAATTTAAAATTATAGATTAAAATAAAGTAATTTAAGTCTCTATTTTAAATTAAAATTTGAGAAAAATAACTCATACAAATATTCTTAATATATTTAGAACTCTAGATCTATAAGTTATTAGAGTTAGAAATATCCCCTCTAATTTTTTTTAGAGTTTTAGCTTACCAGACACGCTCTTAATTAAAAAAAAAACTGCTATCAGGCGCACTGTTTCCTAACGGAGTAGCAACATTTCTTCCTGTCTTGAGTTGTGATGCAACCGTACTCCTTCTGCTTTGTGACTTGTGAACGAATCGCTGCTGCTCGTTACGGCGCTGCCGGTGATGTCATGTGAAGTGTCGTCACCGGGTGAGCTCCTTCGTACACTTGTCTCTCTGCAGTCGCCAGTCACAGTGACATCTAAAAACATCAGGTAACATTAAACAGTTTTTTCCTTCTCCAAAATATTTTGATTTGATTGTGAGCCAAACCAGCTTGTTGCAAATCGCATCCATCCTTCGTTTCGAAAAAATCGCATCCATCCAGATTCAAATTGCACTCTACCCCCGTGACAAACGAGCATGCGAGCAGAGTACTCCCTCTTTTTTTTAATACTGGATACTGGTCACTTTTGATCAAAAAGTTTTCTCAAAATATTTAATATTTCATGTATTCTAATATATTTTTACCACCTTTTCCATTTCGCTCATATCAATTCATATTTTATCTGGTTATTCGTATAACTCAATACTAATTATAAAAGAGACACTTAGTCATAAATTTTTTACTAATAATTATCTAAACTCTATAATTAATTAAAAGTGTCAAGTATTACAAGCTGACGGAGTAGTAAGTAGTGACCAAGACAGAGGCTGGATGGCCTGAGCACACGCAGTCAGCAGAACCCAGAAGACCGGTCCTCTTCCTCCTGCCTGCGTGCTGGACGCTGCAGATGGAGCTAGTCCGCTAGTGAGTGATCTGATCTGAGAGAGTATGATCTGAAACACCTTTCTTTTCAGCAATGATCACGTTCTGATTTGATGGATGAGAGGACTCCCTGCTTTCCTGGGTGACCGAGCTACCATGCATGCAGGTACCACTACGATCTTCTGGTTTTTTTTTTTTTATCAAGATTCGTGTCCTTGCTCTCTGATTTTTTGGTCTTTTCTTTCTTTCTGCACGTTTCACATTGCCGGTTGCCTCGGCACGATGAACGAGCATTGTATTGTAGTCATATTTGTGTTACATAGTCTTTTTTGCGAATTGTGTTATGTATAGTCTGGTAGACTGACGGACCAATGTATACATTATTTTCTTTCTTGTCCGTATACCTCAGTTTTCATTTTTTTTTTTACCTCGTGCTCTTCAGTTCTATACTGAAAAAGAAATTCAGGCAACAAATTGATCTCCCAGAAACCATAGAAGACGATCAGAATATCGTGACCCAGAATTAGAAACACCAACAGATCGCTGAATTCAGGCAACAATGCCTTTCTTCTCTGTCTCTCTTGTGCATTGTCTCGGGCGGCAGCAATGGCTTTGTGATCCAGTTGTGGAGCAGTTGGGGGGAGCAGTTGGGCCGGCATTGCTTCGATCCTTGCTAGCCTGCACATGGAAGCGTTTGACCGGCCGGCCGCGGTGGTTCGGCTCGGCTCCGCTCTCGAGCGCAGCTACGACCTGACCACACACAGTCCGAGGCAGAAGCTGTTGCATGCATGAGATTTTTTTGCCGAATTCGAAGCACGACCGGCCAAGAAATTGGCAAATTTCTCTGAATTCGAAGCATCACTCTTACGGTTTGAATCCACACGCACCCTTCCCTTCATTCTCTGATTCACACTCAATTCAACTACTTAGACTATCTCCAGCAGCTATTTTAAATTTTCATCCTCAAAAATACTATTACAGCATCCCCTATCACTATTACAGCATCGCATATTTTTTTTATCTCCAACAGCTACCCTATTTCCTTCCTTCTACTACTATTTTTCTCCCTCCGGACCCACTGTCAACCTCTGTGAACAATACTGCTACAGTGTTGCGTACCACTACGACACCCTGGCAAAAATGCAGCCCCATACTCTCTCTGCACACTATAGCAGTACTGTACGGTACTGTTGCACCGGATAGAGTATTTGCTGGAGAAAATTTCTAGTGTTACAGTAGTCTGTAAAAACACTGTACTACTGGATTTGTAGATTCTGCTGTAGTTGGTCTTATTAGGAAAGAATTCGAAGTACGACTGGCCAAGAAATGGGAAATGGATCACTCTTACGGTTTGAATTCACGTGATATGTTGCAAAATGTTTACTACTCTAATAACTTTATTCTATTTTGGATTCTAGTAAGATGCTTCTACCTAACTGCTTTATCTTAGTTTAGAAAGAAATAAGTATCCTTAAAAAGTCACTGCAATGCCAAACGGAACTTTAGTGGACTTTGACTGCTTTTATTGGAGGAAAAATAGCTCAGTAATATGGTGAATATATGTATGCGAAAACTAAATAAAAGATAATACCTCAAAGTATTTGGAGCAATTTAGCATGTTTGCTTTGCTAGTCACATTCAGGATCGTTTGGATAGACTGTGGCTTCGAAACTTCTGGCTAGCTGAGAAAGCGGTTGTGGCTGTTGAATTATATTTGTTAGTTTTTATAATAAACTTTTAGTTTCTCAACACACCTAAAAGCCAGAAAAGTAAGTTAGAACCTGATTCTTAATTTTTAGTTTATTTCACCTACATCCGCTTTCTTAACCAACTAAAACCACCGAAAACCAGAGTTAGAAGCCAACCGTTTAGATAGTTTCAGACTTTTTTTTTTCAAAAAGAAGCTGAAAAAATCCTATTCAAATGGGGGTCAAGCATCTTGTTAGCGTCGCCAAACTGCCGCATGCTTAAGTAGTCCATTGTCTATGACATTCGATTTCGACAACTTCAATATAATGTCAGTGATACATGGTTGCTATCTTTCAACTTGCACCATACTCGCATAATTTTCTTACATACATATCTCCGATCCTAAATAAGTATAAGATATTTAAGATTTCTGTTGGTCAATCTTTTTAGAATTTGACTGTTAACATCTCTCCTATCTCCTACTTAAAAAGTTAGTAGTTTTTCTTACTCCCATGTGAAATTTTTTCTTCTACTCGTAATTTTTCCCGTTATCTGTTTTTTCTACCTGTCCCTTTTTTCCCATCTGTGACTTCTTTCCATTTCTTTTCTTTTCCACAACAATCGATGCCTGTCCCTTTTTCTCTGCCCGATCAACCTCACCCGTGCGCAGACAGCTCATCTGCCTGCCAGCGATGGCCTAGATTGGGGGCATTTAACTATTTGCCACTTATCAACTCAGTGACAACAGATTTGCCACTTATCAACTCAGTGACAACAGATTTGCCACCTTGGTCCATTATCAGTGACTCAGCTGATCTCACATATTAGTGAGAGAAAGAATTAGCACATGATAAGAGTTATAAATAGTTAAATAATCCATGATTAGAAAGGGTAAGCTGGCGGCGAGATAGTCCTCCCATTAATGAGACACCCCGCCCATCACCAATGCACCCTATCCCATCGCTGAGGCACCCTGCTCTAGCAAATCCTCTACCTACCGCCGGCTTCATGCCCGATCTCGTCGCACCTCCGAGAATCCATCACCACCCCTCCGTGCCCTACCGTGCTACCACCCATCCCAAAAAAGAACTTTCATCGCTCTCACCTCCGCGCTGGTCGCCACATCATCGACATGCTCCTCGTTGAGCGAGTCATGCACGTCCTCCCCGAAAGCCGTGTCTGATTGAATCACCTACGAATGGCGATCCATATGTCACATCCGCTGTCGAGGAGCCCCTCGGCATGAGCTCGCCCTCGCATGCAATGACGACCGTACCACGCCCGCCCCAGCAAGATCGATCGCATATTAGCCAGTGTGTCACTCACGCTGCCTCTACGGTCTGAACTACCATGCACCACGTCCCCGATGCATTGACCCTGGCGCCAGATGTGTTGAGGAGCCCCTTGGTCTGTGCTCGCCCTCACATGCGATGATGATCACGCCCACCTCGACAAGGTCGATCATAGATTAGCCATCGTGTCAGTGGTGTTAGGTAATAATTGCTTCAGTGGGGACGCTGAGCTGTTCACGACGGGATCCTCTGCAGTACTGCTATCTTCAAGCGATGATACTATCTGCTAGAACTCGTAGGCCGTCTACAAGC
The DNA here is from genome assembly GCF_958298935.1 of Phragmites australis. Lineage (NCBI taxonomy): Eukaryota > Viridiplantae > Streptophyta > Magnoliopsida > Poales > Poaceae > Phragmites > Phragmites australis. Next base: position 7,196,587 of record NC_084929.1, read on the forward strand.
TTGAGAAGGACCACAAGCAGACGACACTAAGAAAATCGGTGTTTGGGCGGTGTAGCCATGCTCGGCATGGGTGGCGGCGCAACTAACTTGACGAATCAAGGACATCATAAGGCAAGGTGCAGTCTTATCTCCTATGGAGCCAATGGTACATGAGACTTGTTGTGAAGAATTCATTCTCTGCTGTTGCTTGCACAAATATGACTCAATACTCTTTTTTGTGTATAATAATTGAAATGCACAAGTAATGCTTTCATTTCTTATTGCACCAAATTAGTTGTCTAATGCCCATTCATCATCTGATGACAGATATGGAAGATTTCGCCAGGGTTTCCTTCCAATCCTCCTATGCCCATGAGGTGTTGTCGGTAGATGAACACCACGAGCAGGGATCCTGGAACCACCTCGTACGTGGGGTTAATGCGTGTAGGACTTAGACAGGACGGATTATCATCAGCTGGTAGAAATAAGTGCACCAAGGGTTTAGACAGGTTCAGGCCATACGGAGGTGTAATACCCTACTCTTGTGTGTCTAATATGTTATCAATGCTCTTCGGATGTCTTTCTCTGGATCTCTATCAATTTCCGGATCCTTTTTTCTATCTCTAGCTTCGGCTGTTCTATCCTTTTGCTGTCCCGTTACAAGGTGCTCCCTCCCCCCTTTTATCTACCGGGGGGGGGGAGGCCCTTCAGGAAGTACCCAGAACGAGGGCACAAGTTTCCGTAAATAATAAATGGAAAGTGATCATCATTGGTCTACAATTGATGTTACAGAGGTTTGAAAAAATATCTCTTGGACGGTTCCATTGGTCTTCGCGTTCCAGCTTTAGCAGGCGCTGGGGCGCCCACTGGCCAGCCTTTGAGTACTCTCTCATGCCCGTTTGGACAGAGAAGGTCTGCTGCGGTCTGATGTGACAGGGTGATAAGCCTTGTGCCCATCAAAGATATCTTCAAATCGCCTTCATTCATGGGCCCCACGAGGGGACATGCGATGGGACCTGCCACATTAATTGTGCATACGCCTTCCTACCAGGCGACGGCAGGGACTAGCGTATTCAGTACGGCAGGCGCGGGGAGAAGTGGCTGGATGTGACCGTCCACGCTCCCCATTAAATGTGACATCGGGCCTCCCACTGACCGACACCTCATCGTGGAGTCCCTGCGGGGTCCACCGGCATGGGGCTTGATGGGTGCTCGGGGCTCTCTGGGTGCTCAGGGACTAACTGTTCTTGGCCCCGAGCACCCACTCCTGGACCTTGCTTTCCTCGGGTCCTCAGGGCTTTTTGATACTCGGGGACCAACTGTTCTTGGCCCTGAGCACCCACTCCCGGACCTGGCTTCCCTCGGGTCCTCAGGGCTTTCGGGGTACTCGGGGACCAACTGTTCTCGTCCCCAAGCACCCACTCCCGGACCTTGCTTCCCTCGGGCCCTCGGGGAGGTGGTCCCCGAGGGAAGGCATCATGTGGCACTGCGCTGTCCTGGCCCCGGGACTTGAGAACCCCCGAACCCCATATCACCGATAGGTGCCTTCTCTAGGGGCTTTTTTTTGGGTCGAGAAAATGATGCTTTCTTGATGGTACCAAGGGTTTCAAAATTGGAGAATCAAGATACAATTGATTTTGCTATCATCCCCGTGTTTCCACATCTTCATTGTTCTTTTTTTATTGAAGGAACCAAATTCTATATGTATGTATCCAGCCCATGATTTATCATTGGCAGTGTGGCTGCTGTGAGCGGAGAAATCAAGAAGGGTTTGAAGAGGATCGGTGTTTTTAGTTGGATTGTAGTCTAGTGCAAGGTGGATCTTCTTCAATGGAGACCGCAAACATCCTCAGAGTCGGATGCATGCCGAACTAGCCCTAGATTAGTATTCTTTTTTAAGTGCTACCTTTGTTGGGTAATTTTGCTATTGGGAATATGCTAACACTTATGTGGAAACAAATATCTTGAGTAAGGTTGAAAGAAAACAATGTCAATTACTCAGAGACAAGAATATGATGTTTTCTTGAAGTGGATTGCAAGAAAATTCTATGCAAGATGATCTTAATCTGACTTCCTTTTTCATTCTTCTTCCTTGTAATATAGCTGAGATCTACCTCCTGGTTTGTTCCACCAATTCCCAGGTTGATGTCATTGCTTTTCCATGCTCCTCCTAAAATTAGCATATTCGAATTTATTTGTCTATGCATCTGAGTTTTAAGTTGTGCAAATCAAGCATTCCATGAATTGCTAGGAGCCCTTTTCATCTAGGTTCAATGTTGTTTCATTGTTTGTGCCTGCCAAATGTTTGTTGCATTGCCTTTAGAAAATTATGTGGATTATTTTGGCTAGAGGTATCAAATGATTATATTTTTTTGTTGTTTGACTTGAATCACAGTATAAACTGATACATGTATTTTTTGTTTTATCATCCTTTGCACAATTGTTCTATCACGGTTTAGGTGCAGATAACGTAGTTGTCCATGTGAATGTAGTTGATGTCGCATAGAGGGGGGGGGGGTGAATAGGCGTTTCTGAAATTTAAAACTCAGCAGCGGATTAAGACAGAGTCCAGATACTCCGGTCAAGTTCGGATACGCCGGTGTCCGGAGTATCCGGTCTTATCCGGATTATCCGGCCTATACAGGTGTGCGAAATCAAAATAAATCTAAGCAAATCTACTTGAGTCTAAGTGTTACCACAGGTTCTAATAGATGTATAATGACCTTATCAGCAACACCCTGCAGTAGAACACTCACAAACAATAGGATTTGGAAAAATCCCCCAAAACAACAAGAACAAGTAAAACTTGCAAGAAAGTAAAGGAGACAAAGGATTTATACCGAAGTTCGGCCACCTCACTAAGAAGTGCCTACATCTCCGTTGAGGAGCTTACAGAGAGTCGGATCTCTTTCAACCCTATCCTCTCCTTGCGACTACAAAAATCAAGCTAGGTGTTCTTACTCAAGTCAATGGGTGATTACAAACTTCCCGTGGCACTCCACAATCTTTGGGTGCTCTACGGGCGACGCTTTGCCGTCTAGGAGCATGAGGCTCCAAGAGAAAAAGATCACAAATGAAAGCTTGACGACGAACTCAATGCCCAAAGATTGGATTTTGGTTCACTAACTCAAATCTCTCTTCCAAACCCTAACTCTCAAATCTTTCAATAATCTAAGCACTAGAGATGTTTGGTGGGGCTTTTGAATGCTTTGGGAGGCTTTGTCAAGAAGTAGCTCAGCAGCAACAACAAACATTCAATGCAAAGAGGTGAGGGAGTATTTATAGTATTCCCTCAAAAACTAGCTGTTACTATTCTGGTCGACTTAACCCGTGGCATTTCAAAACGGGGCCCAGAACAGTGTCATAACTAGCCGTTACAGTTCTGTTGAATTGACCCGGAGTATCCAGTGTACATCGGAGACCCCGTGTGGCACTTAAACGCCACACAGAACAGTCCCAGAGACTTGCCAGAGTCTCCGGCCTCTCCAGATACCGGAGTATCCGGTGTACCCCGGAGACTCCGATATTTTTAAAAATTAAATCAAATCGAGACTCTCTGGCAGAGTCTCACTCGGAGACTCCAACCAAAAACACCAGGTACCAGAGTATCTGGTGTATACCGAAGACTCTGGACATTTTAAAATTAAATCGAAACTGAGACTCTCTGGCGGAGTCTCACTCGGAGACTCCGGCCAAAAATATCAGGTACCAGAGTATCCGGTGTATGCCGGAGACTCCGAACTCAGAACTATAGCCTATTTCTTAGTGTCCGTGGGTGAATATGTCTCTCAACTTTTGGTTCTAAGAGTTCACTTTGAGCACTGAGATACCATCAAAACTATCAATTGCATCCTTCTTGATAGTACGGCTTTCCTAAACTCAATTTTAAAAATAAAATTCAATTAAATCCTATTGAGTACTACAAACCACTTCTCTTTTCTTTTTGAGGGATGCCAACGTCGTATAACTTCACCAATGAAACTAAAACCTGTTCATAGCTTCAATAAACTCATTAGTCCCTTAATCGTTTTGTCATCAATTAGCTAAAACCCACTTAGGGGGTCTAGATGCACTTTCACCATGTGTTTAGGTTCATAAGTGCTTTAGGGGGGACACTTTATTGATGTGGACACATTTGCAATAGATTCGTGTGTGTGTATTTCTCACTGATGATTGAGATCAGGTGTGTATTTCTCACTGATGATTGAGATCAGGTATTCGGATGGTGTGGGTTCTGAAATTCTTTAAGGAAATTCTCAATTTGCTTTATCTACCATGATTTGAAGGTTCAAAGGGTACAACTCCCAAACCAATTTATTTTCAGGTGAGGTTACCTGTGAACCAAGAAACTATGTTTTCATGCATGAGTTTCGCTTTTCCATATATGTGTAGGCTATACTTTAGCAGGCAAGTACTTTCTGGTTTCCCATTTGAAGCCAGTAGGCAAGTACCCTGTGTTGTTCATTTCATAGTTAAGACCCTTCCTGCATATTTTTGCTTTTTTCAATAATTTTTTAGTCATAAAATATTTTAGTTGTTTGCCATCGTTTTAAGCTCTGTTTTTTGAATAGTTGATTTGGTGGGAGCCATTGTGTGTATACTCAATGTATGTCCAGTATCGATGACAACTAGAATATCAAGTGCAAATATTTGTATTCTATTCAGATTTCCTAGGATCAGTTATCTCTGCTACTTAAAAAATATTTAGTGCCTCCTATCATCCCACATTCATCACATCGTCCTACATATCCCTTCCTTTTGGGCTCCTTCTCCCCCGCCCGTCCACTCTCTCTCGCATAATCTTGCAACCACCACCATACCCCACCGGCCCCCATGTTTTGGGATTCAAGTCTTCTTTAAAATCCAAAGTGATTGAGATCCCTTCATATTGGTGATGACTTTCTTGGGCACCCAAATGGGTTAGTTCCACCCCTAATTCTTTCTCTCAACTATAAGTGCAACCATTTTGCTATTGTTCTTCTTCTTGAACTTGTAGTGGTTGCTCTTGGTCTTAGTTTTATAGTTAGGCTTGATGTAGATGTTGAAGATCATGTTGGAGAGGATCATTGTTTTCTTCTTCTCTTTGGTCTCCTTCTTGAGTTACTTGCATTAGAAGAACTTGTTACCTTTTAGATGACATTTGAAGCATATCACGGTGGACCCCTCCGCAAGCTTCTTCACCATGGTAGCATGGTTATCTTGAGGAGGTTGGACACGGTTCTTGCCCTTTAATCTTACCAAGTCTTTCTTGAGCTTTTCGACTTCTTGCTTGAGCTCATCATTTTCTTCCGCAATGATGTCATTAGATGGTTCTAAAAGAACATTCTCAACAAATATCTCATTTCAAATGAGTGGGCTAGATAAATCAATTAAATCATCACAAGAAGTGCAAGCATCTACCTTAGGATTGAAATCAAGTAGAGAGGTAGATTGCTCCAAAGGGGCCTTAGATTGAGATTCAATGCACTCAAATTTAGCCTTAAGCTTATCATGCTCCTTGTTTAGCAAATTAAATTTGCTCAATAATTGTTCATAATTAGAAATAAATGTAGCAAGAATGTCATTAGGGGCATTGAATTTTATAAGTTTGTTAGATAGTTTCTTAAGGGCTCTTTGTTGCATATTGATAAAATAAGGAATTCATTATATGAGGGAGAATCCTCATCAGATTCATCATCACTTACATCGCTATCCATACCTTTATCTATAAGACACTTGTGAGATGGTTTGCGTGTCGACTTGCGTGATAATAACTTTGAGGAAGAGCTCTTCTTGGAGGGGAGGATGGTGAAGCTTTTATCACTTGAGCTTGACTCTTTATCGCCGCTCACCCATCTCCCCAAGCTTGTGAATGCCTTAGCTCTTCCCCTTGTCTCTCTCTTATTCTTGATCTTCTTCTCCTTCTTGATATGATCAATTGTGTTGATCAAATCTTCAATAGAGATAGGATGATCAATCTTGGCATTGATCCTCTTCATATTCTTCTATATCTTTGAGAAGAGTTTGACCTTCTTGTGATCAATTTCTTCATGACTTGATGTGTTTTGATCATTCTCTTTATCACTCTCTTCATCTTGATCACCATCATCTTCACTTAAGTTTAACTCTTGCTCTTGCCTCCTCATCTTCGCCTTCATGTGTGAGCATTGAGCTTGCTAGATTGTAACGGCAAGATTCTTAGTGTTGGATGAGGTAGGAGCTTCCACCTTCATGTTCATTGTCATCTTATGGGCGGTGATCTTGTCAAGCACTTGACTTATAGTCATCTTCTTGATGTCATTGCTATCATAGATGATGGAGACTATCAACTTGTACTTTGGAAGAAGAGCTTGAAGTATTTTTCTCACCACTTGAAGAAATGCTCTGGTGGTATAATCCAGTGAGCATAAACCAAGCACCGAACCTTTCGGTGGGTTAATTTTCAGTCTTTGCACTTGCATTCTTCTCTGCAAGAAATGCTTCGGTGGTACCCCATGTAGATCACTGGACTATCTGGTGGGGTCCTCAGCCTTCTCCCCCTTTATTAGAAATATTTTGGTGAGTTCAACACATAGAGCACCGGACTATCCGGTGAGGCTATCAGCCACTGCGCACAATACTCTGGTGAGTGCAAACTCTTCTGCACTTGACATTCTGGTGAGTTCAATTCTCCTAGAACTCTAATTTAATTAAACTTTGTTCTAGTTATGATACCTTCTTGATGTATTGCATCCATGAGACCTACTAACATATATTCCTGACAAACATGTTAGTCTCAATGACTATGTTGTCATTAATCACCAAAATCATAATTATAGCCTAATAGGGCTATTTTCGCTACAACTAAGACTACCGAGATGCTATTCTGATTAATAATTATAGTCATGATTAAACAAATGATCATCTTGATGATCGATTGGAATACTATTTGGATAATTTCTCATAAAGATTATTATGACTTTTCTTATCATTCATAACTGTTCCATCCATATTCTCCACCGAGACAATAACTTGCAAGGTGATTTTTCATTTTGTACTCTTTGTTGCGGTTCTGATGTGCCATAACAGCATAAGATGTCCCCTTCTTAAAGCACAACAATAGATGGGAATGTTAGCCATTTCCATGCATATTGCTAGATTCTGAGTTTTCCATTGCCACCGACATATAGCTGCATAAAAATTCACATAGAAATCATGAGGGATGTTTGTATTACTGCATACTTTCTCATCGATAGATTATGTATTCTTCAAATATAAGGTGGTTTGAAACATTCAGAAGCATTTCAAAAATCAGTTTTTTCTTGAAATGCTTTTACTTTCCAGAATATTATAATTTCTAGAGATTTTTTTTTTACCGCGGTCAATGATTGCTTATAATATGATTTTTAGTTTTTCGTTGCAACACACGGGCACTCACCTATCATATCTAAAATAAGGAAAGCCCGTTGCACTGACTTCAACTATAGTTCCAGGATTTTCTCAAGAAGGAATCTGAAACGACACTCGTTGAATAAGGAATTGGAATAATAATCCTTGCATGATTGTATGTGTGTTGCGTCACTTTTGTTTAACAAATTTTTGGCGCTTGCTGTAACGCACGGACAGACAACTATAAATATTAATGTTAGTAGATTTATCATCAAATAAATCTTTTTTATTTAAATATTAAATTTTTATAGAAATTACTTGTTAGAGTTCTAACTTGTAGACAATCTTGATATTCTCGTCAAATGGAGGAAGGTGATGATTACCTTTCCAGCAGTGGCCTTTTAAATTTCTGATCATGAGACTGACACTATATGAAAAAGGGACATAGGTGATGAGTGATAACCCTCATGGGTGACGAATCTCACACTCGTAATCCCGAACGTGTCACTGATGAGTCGTTATGGGTGACGGATACAGACCCGTCACCAATGTGATTATAGGTGATGAGTCGTAACAATGACTTGTTACCTATAACTGAACATCGACCCATACTTATGGTTGATGAATGTGCTTCGTGTTTTTAGACACGAAAAAGTCAAAAAAAATATTTTTTTCACCAGAGAGCACCCTAATACAGGGCCCATCGCATATAACCAATCCACATCATTTCCAAACATATTTCGGTCTTTGTATTTTGTGGGACTCGAACCCGCGCTTAGGACCTCGCGCGCGACTCTCTTACCAACTCAGCTATCACATGCTTGTGATAGAAACTGGTTATATTATCCTTTTAACCTTCGTTGTCGAAGGTCATAGCTGACGGGTCACAGTTATGACACATCACCGATGATGTTTTCCCTAAAATATTGATTCAGAGTGATTTTAGTAAAAAGGGTATAACTTTTACATACGGACTCTGATTTCGATATTTTTTTGACTCTACAAACATCTAAAAAAAAGTTACATCAATTTCTCCCCGACTTTGTCAGGTTCAAAGAATTTTTTGAGCCAAAAAACAGCTTGAAAGATTGAGTTCTCACCCCTAAAAGTATAATTCATATTCTATTGATGCTGAGGTGAGAAAAAAATAAGAAAAAATAAAAGAAAAATAAATTTTTTAGCAAGAAATATATATATATATATATATATATATATATATATATATATATATATATATATATATATATATATATATAGGACACCTATTCTATACTCCTAGGAGTATGTACTCCCACATGCAATATACCACCTAAACAAACACTTTATACTCTTTTATCATTTTTAGTATACTCTAATACTAATTCTAAGATACTCCAATATGAGTTGTATGAAAAAAAATTCAATGTTAGCCTTTCATTTTTGCTATATACTCTTTTTTATACATAAAAGAAGTATATACGTAAATTATGATAAAAATCATGGAATTTCATAAAAATTTTCGTGGGATTTGTATTGTAGTATCTTATAATTACTAATGAAGTATATTTAAAGTGATAAAGAAGTATAACACACGTGTAAAAGTGGTATATGAGAGGTGGGAGTACATACACCCAGGAGTACATACTAGTTTTCCTATATATATATATATATATATATATATTCCCAAGGCTATATATTATATATATACACCTCTAATGATAGATACAAATAACATAAAATACACATATATATGAGTATATGTTTGTACTACTATGCATATATATACATACATGACATAAATCAGGAGTACATGCACTTTTGCACCATATAAAATGATAACTCTGTATATTGATCATGTACATCTGTAAAAATAACTATAAATATTGTGTATATATATCTACATAAACTTAAGTATATAAATACCTATATATATATATATATATATATATAGTACATAAAACGATAGCTCTATGTATTGATCAAGTTATTGGTGATGGATCACAATTTGATCCGTCACTAATGACTGGCTAGAATGATCCGTCACTGATGAGTTAGTCATTGATGACAGATCAAATTATAACCTATCACTTATGAGTCGTAATAGGTGACTAGGTTACAACTACGATCTATCACCTATAACTGATTTAGGATAATCTGTCACTTATAATAAGTTATAAGTGACGGGTTACAATTATAACCTATTATTTTTATCATTAATGACAGATTATATTATAATCTGTCAATATGACCTGTCACTCATTTCGTGTCTCATTTATCTGTTTTTTACATAGTATGAGAATAGTGACATTCGATTACCAAGCTTAATTTGTCCCCGTCATCGTACCAACATTCATACTGCCATCGATGATTTTCCAGGAGGCACACAGGACAGGAAGAACCTTATCCAGTGCCTGTGTCTCGTCTCTCAAATCTCGTCCAAGCATTGTTCTGATCAATGCTGGATGCATCTTATCCTGCACATATCTGTTGTACCATCTATACATGTCCACACATCACGTAGACACCTGCGCGAGGTACTACGTACAATTGCTTTGCATAATATGCGAATGCCAGGCAGCGGCAGACTTCAAATTTCAAAATTCACAGGGGACACATGGAATCATGCCTACAATGTCGAGCTTGTTTTGTTACGCTGCCAGCAGTCACCAAGTCTGATCTAGTGCCAATTTCGAGATCCCAATTGTATTGCAGTAGTAATTCATTTCTTTGTTGCCACCCTGCGTCATGTCCACCGAGGAAATCAAGAGTGTAGTCATCGTCGCAGCTTTTTTACCGGATATATGGTTTCTTATCATTTTTGTATGTAGAACAAATATATATGTGCCCTGACAATTAATATGCGATAACAGATGAATGAAGCCTGCGCCAGTCAAGGAGCACGTATTACGGTGCAAGGTTATCTATTTCCCATCCAGCTATTTTGTCATTAGCGTGCATTTTAATTACATGCAATCTATTTAAGTAAACTGAACAGTACTCCTACTATCACTAAACTACCTGCAGTGGCGGACTTAGGACTGGTTGTTAGAGCTCTCATCGATTTAAATTCTCTGTGTTAAGTGATTATTTAGGACAGTGATTCTGTGACTGAAAATGATTCTCTAGAATAAACTATATGGAGGGAGTGATTCAGTGCAAAAAGTAAATCAGGAGAAGCTACTTTTTTCAGCTTCCTAGCTTCTAATTTATTTCAGAGAATCACTCCTACGGATTTTACTCAGGGAGCTAAAAGCTGCTATTTGGCAGAGCTCTCCTGATTCCAACCGACAAGCTGCTCTGAAAACTCTGCCAAATAGACCTTTAAGGACGAAATATAGAGGGCTCTCATCTTCCTCCTTACCTTATCTTCTTTTTTCTTCATCTTCATTCTTCGTCCCTTTCTTTCAATGGTGTTCCAGCTAGTAGGGGTTTGAGCCCCTTCATACCCTTGTGGATCCACCCGTGACTACCAATATTTTCCAAAACTTCAGGCAATTTCTTGTTTCAGTGTCATTTCTTTACTACTTACCAGTACTAATTAAGAAGCTAGGTTAAAACTGTCCCACAGATCCAACAAAGGTGCCCCATAATCAATTTTAATTTTTGAATTTGTACTGACTGATCTTGCTAGTGATATCTTCTCCTTTTTGCTAGCTGCTAGGTGATATTTTATTACTAACATCTAAGTACTTGTACTGTAAATCTTCTTAATCTGACACAGGTTAGTTGTGCATACATACATACATACATACATACATACATACACACACACACACACACATATATATATATATATATATATATATATATATATATATATCTTCTCAACGGTTAATTAAGAAGCTAATAATAAATACTAGTACAAAACATTAGGGAATCCCGAAGTTTTAGAAGTACAATAGAGGCACAACTAACCTGTCAGATTAAGAAGATTTACAGTATAATATATATAGTGTACCTTTGCGCACGCTTCAATTAAGATTTTAAAAATAGTATAGTTACGATCGATAAGATATGTCAACTACTATAAATATATATGGTCGTAATTTAGATACCTCCTCTAGTCGTAGTTATGTACTTTCTTCATGTAATCGTAAATTGGGTTATTCATCTCTGCGCGTACCCCCAGTTACGATCCTAAAAACAGTATAATTATAATCCACAAGATATGTCAATTACTATAAATATATATGGTTGTAACTCGGATACCTTCTTTAGTTATAATTATGTACTTTTGTCATATGACTGTTACTTATTCACCTCTGCGCACACCCCAATTACGATCTTAAAAATAGTATAGTTACAATCTACAAGATAAGTCAGTTACTATAAATATATATAGTTAGTTGTAACTCGATGTATTCACTAGTTGTAATTATATATATTTTGTCATATGATCGTAATTCGACTATCTGTACCATCATAACTAACCATTATCTTAGTCGTAACTAATATTTTTTGAGTTATAACTGAAGGTGGCGTAATAGTGAACCACATGTGCCTAGACGCAGGACATATATATATATATATATATATATATATATCCTAAATAATAATATTATAGTTGTCCTGTTTGTTCAAAAATATGTTATGCAGTACAACTGGTTTCGGTTTGTTTAAAATAATTCGGCTGGGTAGATGCTTCTTAAATTTGAGCGGCGAATCCTCCATGTCCGATGGACGGACTGAAGATCAACATTGGATCAGGAAATTGAGCGCCTAGTTTACTGCACTAATTGCTACTATATTAGGTGTACAGTGTACTTGAGAGTACTTAATCTTGTAATCCAAACCCATTTGATTATTTTATATTATACCGTCTCTTATAACTGCTAGAATGGGTGCGAGTTAACTCACTAAAGACCGACTCAGTGGCGAAGCCAAAAAAATTCGATAGTCTGTGCAAACTTTACAGGTTACTGGATTGCTGACTTTTGCAACCGGCCCTACTTTGATTTTACCTCAGCCGAAGCTAACATAGTCCAGTTGGACAGTAGTCTACTCTCCATGACAGACCGCCGTGAAGCCTGGGCAGTGGCCTAGGTCGCCGGACCCGGACTCCGCCTTTTGGATCTATGGCTCACTACTATACTATCGGTTTTAATTTAAAATCAACAGTAATAATTTATTCACATATACAAAAATATTTTATTCTGAAATTTTCAGTATGGAAATCAACATAAGTTTAGTTTTAAACTTGGACAAAGACCTCATGTTGAAATATCCGAAGTAGAGTATTTTATATGACGAAATATCCATTTTACATCTTGTGGTATCCGAGTGACAATAATATATCTAAATAAATAGTGAAAACAATATCATCTTAAAGAAAATATATTTTCTGCCACTTATTTTTAGATATGCCTATATTTACAATGACAATATTAAGCTTAAACGAAGATGGGAAGATGAGGAGAAGGGGAGATATGGAGACGAGGAGATGAGCTTGTTTAGCTGAGAGAGATGATGAAGGTTCAGGGGGAAATGAGGGCGGCAGTGAGTTGGATCGGGAGACGACGAGGCGGGCTTGGAGCAGTGAGGTGACTATGCGGAAGTCGGGGTAGTTGCGGTCGCAGTGACCATCGTACCAGTTTGACCATCACTACTCCTCAGGAGCGGTTTCGGAAGATCGGAAGCAAAGTGAGTAGGAGCGGTTGAGGAAGACGTGCTCTATTTATAGAAAAATTATCACTGTCCGTTTGAAATACGAATTAACAGAGATAAACATTATCACATCTGATTACTAAAGACACGTCATTTTATATATATCATTTTACAAATAGGTATCACTAACTGTTCATATATCATTATCTTTTTTACTTAGCTCGGTTTTTTAAATACGTATTAAAATCGATAATAATATACAATAACTATAGTAGCGACGAAACCACGTCGTTGCATTGGCACCGCATCCACCATTAGCGAGCTGGCCAAGCTTTCATTGTGGGAGAGCACTGGAACTCGTAAAGGTAGGGCTGCTACAGTGTTGCTACAGTAATAAACATTGTTTTCTTCAGACCCACTGACATTCTCTTTTTAGCACTGTTGCTACAGTATTACTGCAGTGTTGCGGGTGCTACAGTAGGGTCGCAGATTTGCTGCTTCGTTTTCTCTCTCCGCAGTACTGTAAGCGACACTGTAGCACCTGGTACCGACCCTGCTGCAGTTGCTACAGTACCCCGCAAAGTACTGCACCGACCGGATCCGATTCTGCTGGAGATGGTCTTAGAGCAGTACTGTATCGATCGGGATTCTATTACCAACTGCAGAGAGTGTATTAGGGGCACTTCATAGCCGTTGATTTGGATATAGATGGATTGGATCAATTGATACAAATATTGCTACAGTGCAGTGCTACCACACAAATCCACGCCACAGTAGAATCAAACACTATTACTACAGTATCTGCAGTAAACAGTGATTAATTAATTCTGAAAGCTGTAGCAACATCATCATATTACTGTACAAACAGTAATCCTCTGTATTGATGGTTATTAATGTAGAGGATCCTTGTCCGAGCTGCATGAGTCTTCCCTGCTGTGTGTCTGCCTGTGGTCCAACGTGTGCACCACGTGGAGCAGCGCGCCCCTCCGTTTCTTCCACATATTCAGCCTTTTCGAATCCCATTTCGATGTGATCCCTAACATTTAGGCTCATTTGTAACGTGGAATGTAGAATTATCAAAACGTAGGAATAGAAAAACACAAGATTAAAATGTCATATCACATAAAACGTAGAATTGTAAAAGGTAGTTATTTGAATATGCTATAGGAAAACACAAGATTTTTTTTAGAGAATAGTTTATTGGAAGAGAGAATAGGAGAGAGATAGACATATTATGCATTGAATTTCTCAAAGGAATTCTAAACATGAGGTTGGAGCTCATGTTTAGAATCCTCCAAAAAGTGAAGAAAAGGAATGAATCCTATAAAAGTTTTCCTATGCAATCTTAGGTCCCAAAGAGCTCTGCACGATTAGTTCCTATAGGAATCAAATCCTCCACAATTCCTTGATTCCAAAAGAGGCCTTAGTTGTAACCATCATATCAAAGTTGTCACTGGCCATGTGAGTTTTTATTTTAATATATATTACACGTCTGCTACAAAAATTTCCTTGTTTACGGTCAGCTGAAAAACCTTACCCTGCCATATCAGTTAGAACATGTAACAAGTGTAGCAATCCATGCTAATCTCACTGAGGCATGTTTGTTTTAGTCTGTTTCTGGTTTATGTTTCTGTCAAAAATCCAAAAGCTAGAAGCTTAAATAAACGGGTTTGCTAAAAAATAGATCTTGAGAAGTTAGAAGTCTGTTTTTACGAAAATGAATTAGAAGCTGATAAACTAGTTGAGAGTAACTTTTCTAAAAAGTAGTGTGCTGAAAAGTTAAAAAATTATTGTAAAATTCAATAGCTAAAATTCAGAACTAACTTTTCAAAAAGGTAAAAAGCATAATTTTTTAGAAAAACCAAAAACAAAAGCCCAAACAAACAGGCTCTAAGTTTTTTTAAAACGTAGGCGTCCTGTTGATCAACAATTTTTCAGGATTTAGTTCAAATTTGAATCAAACGTCACCGATTATGATCATTTGGCAGATACTATTCTGAACATAACAATACTAGACGAATCCGACTCACCAGCTCTCCTTTTCTCTGTGGAGTACTGTGCGTACGGTTTCTCTTCTTTTTTCAGAACAGTAGAGCAACAAAAAGGCACAACACCCCATTAACGGCCAGTTAGTGATGCAGCAGAGTAGAGTGGAATCGTCCTCAGCAGCAGCGTCATCATCATCGATCGTCAACAGCGGCATCATAGCTCACAGGATTTAATAGTTGGCAATCGTTCTCAGCAGCATTATCATGGAACCGAATCGTATATCTGCATGCAAACCAAGAGGAATGATCCAAACAAAAAGAGGAGAGACATTCGAACAGGCTCCCCATTCATAATCTGCAGGCCAGGCTTCATCATGGAGAGCAGCAACCGCTGGGTATCTTAAAAGTGCACGGGACCTAGTTGCTCGATCCGCTAAAAACCACATTTCTAAAATTCAGATCATGTTTTTTTTTTGGGAAATAAAGCTTTATTAACTCTTACCGTTATATCAAGCTGATACAACCGAACAATAGTTTACCTCCCGTCTCTGCATAATTAAGATATACACGACCACAAAATTTTGATCCTAAGAATTATGAACTCATGATCCTCGAGCCACCAATATATATCTGAGAAAAAAAAAAGTTCAAATATTCAGAGATGAAGCCATTTGTGGAACAACACCGTCAAACAAACTTCCTAAAAATATAAAATTATTCAAAGAAGATAAAGTTATTCAGACTAGCTAGCATTTCAATCTTATGTGCTCTAGCTGCCATTGTTCTATGCCTGCGCACTACATTTACTCGGAGTTAAGACTCTGCTCAGGACCATGTGTGTAAGAGAAATCAGCACAAGCAATTCTCTGAAACTGCGAAAGAGATTCATTCACCCGCCACTCTCAGCTGATATAATTCTGCCATGGCAACAA
This sequence comes from Phragmites australis, assembly GCF_958298935.1. Classification (NCBI taxonomy): domain Eukaryota; kingdom Viridiplantae; phylum Streptophyta; class Magnoliopsida; order Poales; family Poaceae; genus Phragmites; species Phragmites australis. The sequence goes on from NC_084929.1 coordinate 7,212,416, forward strand.
TATAGGAGTACTATGAAAACTGAGAGCTCAATAATTTCTCAACGCCAATGAGCAAAACCTCTCAAGATAGCAAGCGATGCTTCGAAACCATAAAAAGGATATTGATATATGGCCGCATTTCAGAATGAGAAACACATGAAATTGCCCCCACACGATGTAGGAATTGTGAGCTGAATCACAGATTAGACAAACTAACTCTTCGAAATGTACAAAATCAATACCTTTTATGGTGTTCTATACTACCTAGAGGTAGAAGGTAGTATAAATCTAATCCGACGATCCATGTAATTAGATATTTTAGTAATTATGATAATTTTGTTAAAATTACTCATCATGTTTTTGCTAATAGAAAGATCGACGCCGCAAACCCTAGTCGATGGATAGCAAATGAACTCTCATACCGAATACAGATTAAAATGTTAAAATAGCAATGAAATATTACTCTATTTAGAGACATATAACTGCAGTTAATTACTTTCATACCACATATTTTCTCCCCAAAATAACCCTAATACTACCATACTACTCACATATACTACCTATACTACCGGTGGGAAATAAGTAATATTCTGACTAATCTGAACCGTTGAACTCTAAAAATAGATGGCTCATATTAATTTTGGACCACCGTAAAATTTCTCTATAAAATTTGACGACGCTCACTGACAAGTGTCCAACAACTGAAATCCTAGGGGGCGCCAATATACCTTATGAAATATTTGAAAGCATTATACAAGCATATATGATACACACACAGTCTCCTCATGAAACAGTCTTGCTGCTGATGCACAGCTGAGGTTTAAAAGGCTGACGAACTCCCTATGTCTAGGATGAGGATCCCAAAGGGACTTTCCTGCTACTGTACAGGAGAAGACCTAGGAATACAGTATAGAGACTTCACAACAATCAAAGAAACCAGTTCGTGAACAAGAAATCCTGAAGAACAAAATAGTGCACTCTGGGATCTGGAAACGTCAGTCTCTGAATGCTCAGTTCTCCTTCATTCTTCCCAGTTCCCAACAAGGAGTTCACTGCAATGCATAAGCCCAGTCCCTCTCAAGGCACACAGTTTGATGCCTCTGCTGAATCGAATCAAATACATTCATACCATGCAGTGCAGTAGCTGCCCAGCTAATTCCAGAATTCGAATTTGCACATCCAGGCCTGCAGTTATTTTTTAAAAATTTTATTTTAGAGCGAAACCAGGCTGCAGGTTCTTGTGGCCTTGTCCTGATAAAAAGCAACACATAGTATTTAAGTTGCTGAGATGAATAAGTAGGGACGGTACAGTCATAGGAACAGCAGGAATTGAAAGCTAATAATCATTAGTGGTGAAGCCTGAAAGGACTAGAGAGCCTGCATTGGCATAAATGTTGTTTCTGCAGTTTCTGCGATGATGCATCATGCATGAGAACCCAGGCAATGGTAAAACGGTGGTACATGAAAATCTTGCTGGAAGAGATACTCTCTTGAGCTCATTTGAAGTATTCAGCATAACATGTCGACAAGATAGAAATAACTCTTTCTCAAAGATCATGTAATAAGGGTGCGAGTAAAACCTGAAGCAAAATTTTGAGTAACAGAATCCAGCCAAGCCATTGCCATGTAACCAAGGCTATGGTTAGTTCGGAGTAATTGCATTTTTTTTCTTGTCAATTTGTACTCTCGGGGTAGCTACAAAACATTGAACTTGAAACGAGGACCATCCTATGTAACCAGGCCTGAATGTCTGATAACATCAGTGGAGAGAATAGATCCTTTTGCAGAGGTGCTCATGCCAGAGGAATTAAAATTCTGCTCACTGAGTCACTGACTCCTGGAATGGCTGCAGAAAATTGAGTTGATTTTCCCGAGACACTGCAAATCATAACCTCTTCAGTGTCCTTCATATTTTGAAAGATGTTTAACATAATGAATGCTTCAAGGTGAACCGAGATGAACTCGACAGCAGAAGGAACTGAAATTCTACTCACTTATTTTCCAAAAAAAATTCTGCTCACCCGACTCATCACCTATGATACGAGGTGAACTCGATAGCAGTATTAGTCTAAGCGCTTCTTTTCCAGTCATTGACATATACAACTGATATGGGCGCAATTGAGCATGAGAAAGTTGGAAGATAGATTACTTTTTTAATTAGGAGATAAGTTTAATAATTTATGATTTGATTTGTTTAGAAATAAAATCAGCCAGGAGATAGAGTTAGATTCGGTTTAATAGTTAGTTGGATTAAGATTGGAACTCTTTAGTAGGCCGGCTATGTATAGTTAAAAATAGTTGTGTATTAAGGAAGCAAGAAATAAATACCTAGTTACCTATCCTCAATATCTAGTATCACGAGTGTTGTTCCTGTGCTTGTCTTCCACGTCACGCCACATCGCCACCACCATCAACCTACTGCACCATGCCATCGCCGCCCCCTACTACACCATGTCGCCGCTCTCATGTTGCACCACACCACCGTTGTTTCATTTTCCCAGCAGTAGTTGCTACCCTAATCGTGTTGCCCTCCACGCCGCCACCAGTTCCTTGCTCCACGTCGCCGTCGATCCTACGCCACACATCGATGTTGCCCTGCCAAGCTGTAGCCATCGTCACCCCCTACTCGCTAGTTGTTGTTGTATACCCAATAGCCAACCTACATCCCTCATCATGGGTGATAATGCCTACACTATAGAGCTTCTTGGCAAGGTGATGGAAAAAGTTTTGGCGAAGATTGAACCAATTGAGGCTCACAAGCTTAGATAAGCGAAATTTTTTAGTACCAATACAGTGAACATGCTGCCTCCACCTGCCCTAATGGTCACATTAGCATATGTCGCTTCACCGCTACCAATGCTAGATGTAGTATTACTATCTATTCTTGTGGTCACATATCCAGAGCTTACCATAGTGCTACCAATTTCTGTCATCACATGCATGAAGGTAGAGGCAAAGCACGGGGCAAATGTTTCACTCTCAATCCAGTTGTCCTTAACAGCTACAACGATACATATGCTGGGTAACAAGAATGATATCGCTCCATCCTTAATAATGTGAGTGTGTTCAAGAACTACAAGGAACCTTCCAAGAACATGAGACTTTCATCAACATAGGGTTTCCATAGGTTGCAGCCATAGCCACCACCACAGCTTTATAATGAGCTGTTTTATAGCAAGGAGGGAAATGATATGGGCGCAATAGAGCATGATCAAGTTAGGAGATATGTTACCCTTTTAATTAAGAGATAAGTTTGATAGTTCAAGATTTGATTTATTTAGAGATAGAACCAGCTAAGAGATAGAGTTGGACTCAATTTAATAGTTAGTTGGATTATAATTAATACTCTTCAGTTGACCGATTATATATATAGTTAGCAATAGCTGTGTATTAAAAAAGTAAGAAATAAAAAAAGTAAATATCAGAGTCCGTTAGTCAGGGTGATCTAATTATTCTAGTTACCCATCCTCAATAATAACTAATAAATTTCTATCCAAAAAAAGAAGAATACGAGCATGAGTCCTAATTTCTGTGATGGAAAGTTGAAATGTTCATGTGATACAAGTATACGGCCACACAACAGTAAGCCCAGAAAATCGATGCGGAGTAAGGGGCGTTCTGCCCAACAGAAGGCCCAGAAAACCAATACGGTCACATAACATGCTATCTAGGATGTTCTATTTCATAATGCCTGAGCCTACCCAGGTAGGCCCAAACAAAGCAGCATAGGCATACGCAGGCTCATGTTTCAGTGGCCCATGGTGCTGAACTAGCTTCCATTCAAAATAGCACAATCTCATGCAAATTTATTCTCAATTTTTTCCCTAAAATGAGGAACACAATTATTTCGACACGAACCATAGAAGACAAACTGGCATAAAACACAATTATATTCCTGTGTAAAAAAAGGAAGATCAACATTGTTAGGAACTAAATCCGCACATCAACCATTCTGCGCAAGAAGTCTAGTTCTTTTAGTGCCTCTAAAAGAAGACAATCCTTAATCCTGGTTGACCCTTAGTATGTTCGGAGCTCTGCTTCTACATAGCAATTCGGAACAGGCATCACAATACAAGGTGTGTTGTCCAGGTCAATATTATTGATTGAGTCTATAGCTTCTTCCTCTGAAGGGACCGGCGCCGGTGTTGGCAGGCCTGACCGGAGAGTTTGCCTGCACGCCTAATCTGAATCGAGCAACAATGCTGTGTCTATGCAGGCGCATCAGGTTAAGGAGACAAGGAGTATAACTATTTGAGAATAAATTAGCAATAGCACACAGATTGATGTAGTCATCCGCAAACTGAGAGAATGCTTTGGTCATGGTCATAAAAGGATACACCCATTTTGGAGTCTTGAGGTAGTTCTTTCCAGTGGCTAGTGGGTGCAACACCGCAAGGAAGTAGTACAAATGTCCAACCATAATACCCAGAAGGCCAGGAAGTATAGGTGACCCAAATATCACATCCAATGCAAGCATAGCCCATGGAAGATAAAACGACTGCAAAAATAGCAATTGCATTTAATAGTCTGTAACAGTGCCGTCTGTAAAGGCTTACCAAACAACTAACACAGAAAAGAAATGGTCATTGCATTTAATAGTCCGGTAACAATACATACCCTCAATTGGACAAGGCCATACATGTTAATCTGAGAATTCGGATACTCTCTGCTCCAGACATAAAGAAGCAAGCTGACCATGGGTACTCCCAAGAAATAAGAATTCAGTAGGGGAATAGCAGACAGTACCTGATTCAAGCAATATATAATTGTATGCAAGTTCAGTAAAAGTTCACGTAATTCTCTTTTGGTTTTGACTAATCTGAATGCAAGAGGTGAAAAGTACCACTGACCAGTAGTGAGATGGCACCGAATATCATCATCCACAAGAAATCTGCAGTCCGCTTTTCAAATGCACCCTTTTCCAACTGCACACCATACCTTGCTCTATATGCCAAAATAAATAAATAAATTTGAAACACCCGCTGCTAGTTACTATTGAAAATATTGTAAAAGTAACCGTATTCTATAATCGGTATTGAACAAAACTTTAACTTACATCATCAGAAGGCGAATACCAAAGTTGATGGAAAATTTGCCCAGGAAAAAGAAATTAGTAAATAGCCTCCATATCTGCAAGGCCCAAAAACATTTGTTTCTAAAATACGGAGATATGGATCAGGTGTGCAAAACAAATATTGTACAAGTTCCAAACATACACAGATGACAGACTGCTCTGCTGAATTAATTGAACCAAAACACTCTGATCTGTTTAGAAAGACATCACATACAGGAGCGGATGCAACAACAAATATTCAAGAATAAATTGAGGAGCAGCAATCCTTATTCCCCCCTACTAATCAGGCAAGGTGTAAATCCAGCATGTTAGAAATAACAAATCCACATCCTTACTAATGCAGACTTAAAAAGTTTTGCAGCCAAAACTGAGTAATAATTAGGAGAAGGAGAAGGAGAAGGGGAAACAGAAATAGAAGCTAACCTCAAACTTCTTGAACACAAAGGGGTAATATAAGGCAAGAAAGGGCGGGCTCAGTATCTGGAGCTGAGCCAGCACAGTGGTAAAGAAACACAATGTCCCAAATGCCTTGCTTATAGTTGGAAGTGAATTGTAGTACCTGATATAGGCAAGTTACAACATATTCAAAAGCAGCTTCAGAGGTGAATAGTTTTATTTGCTTGTTTCTATAATACCGAATCCTCCAAAAACTAGTGAGAATTCAGATGTCATGTACCAGCAGAAATAAGTGCAAAATTGTTAAGGCAACGGATAGTTCATCAGTCTAAAAAGTTTAAAAGTCCAGCCAATACGATCATGACTCAAAAATTCCTATCACAATGCAAGCACAACAAGAAAGCTAAGGTTTAATGTTGATTATACGTATGCCAGGATTATGCCATGTATGGTGCTTCACTATGCACATACTATATTACACACCAACAGATATTAATCACATGAAAATACACTAGATAACTTCACAGAAAAAACTAAACAAATGAGATGACAGTAGTTATACACCAAGATTGCAAAACAAAATGTTTGGGGTAAAAAGTTTCTGCATGACCAGAACAAGTGCAGGGACCTTACAACAATAGTTCTTACTCCGTTTCAGGTTACAAAGCATATGGTTTTTCTAATCTTGTTCAGTAATACCAGGGATGCATGTAGAATTAGATGACATCTTCTCCAGTGTCCCTTATTTATTAGGGTAAAGTCTATTTTACACCCCTGAACTATGCCAAAGTCTGATTGTCAAACCTGAACTCTAAAACCAGACATCCTACATCCCTTAACTATTAAGACTGGCAAATTACCCCCTTGAGCTGATTCAAAGTTCTGACATGTAAGCATCCACGTCACCACTTGTCTTCCCATGTGGCAACCCAATTAGAAAAAAATAGCAATTACCTTCTTCTCCCTTCTTCAAGCAAGACTAGCAGAGCAGCACTTCGTCCAGGGGACCATGAGGAAGGCGGAGATGCAGGAGAGCTCAACACATGCCAATCGTCACTTCCTCAATAAACACTGCTCGAAAATACGAAAAAGAAGATCCATGTGGCTGCACCGTTGAGGCCAAAGGCTTGTTGTAGTCCAGCCACTTCACCAACGCCAAGCACCATGCTGAGGCATCTGACGCAACAACCTCAGTGGTCGTGGCAGCGATGAGAGCCGGCGACGCCATGTAGGCATGTGAGTCAGCGCAACAGTAAGAGATCGATGGTTTTTGAGCAATTGGGAAGGAGATCGGGGACCAGCATCCTTCATCTCATCAGCTTCGATTGGGAGCTGGAATATGCTAAGGTGAATCAACTACGGGGAGCAGAGAGGCAGGTGACAACCGGGAGCGGGAAGGAGAAAGATGATGGAGACTAGCAACGTGGACGCGGCACCAGCTTGGAGGAGGAGGAAGAGGGCCATGGCGACAAAAGCACAAAGATGGCGCCGGCGGCAGCCATCGGGATCAGCCGAAGGAACATGTAAATTTTCTGGTGGATGGGATGGATTGGGAGAGGGGAGGAGGAAGATGAGAATAAGAGGCTGAAAAGTGGGCTCATTATGTATTACTTTTATTCATTTCATGGTGTTGCTGACTGGTACGACACCTGTGCACCACATGATGAAAACACCTTCAAATTGGAGTGGGGGGTAATTTGTCCGGTTCCAATAGCTCGAGGGTGTAGGATGTCCGGTATTGAAGTTGAAGATTGGAAATCGAACTTGGCAATAGTTCGAGGGTGTAAACAGGACTACCCTATTTATTATCTCTCTATGTCAAACATTGACAAGTTAACACTGACACGAGCTATTCCATCGTTCCCAAGATTTTAATACTTGGGCATCATGGTCATTTCCATATACAACTCTGCAAATCTAATATTATCTCACTTCTTGCCGTCCTAGAATGCATGAGTCAACATTTTATAACTTTGACAACATACATTAAGATATTCAGATTTGTCACATATAAATGATAATTATTCATCAATAGTATCCTTGTAACTTCGGATAACATGCTACTAAAAAGAAGAAGTGATCAAGGATGCATATTGGAGACTATTGATGTTCAAAATAATCGAATTATATTTGGTCAAAATGTGTATTATAATGGAGGGACTACCAAACATCGTCAGTACACAAATTGTCTTAAAGTTTGTGGCAACTTGAAAGTCCGTATCGAAACCTCAAATCTCATTTAACACCGTCCGAATAGGAAAAGTTCAGCAAAGATAGCAATCAAAGGTCTGCGAAACAAACCAATGGTTCAATCATTTTCAACTAGTGCAAAAATGTTGACCTCCCTAGATAGCCAAATCTATCTATTCTGACTCCAACATAAATAGTTTTAACTATGTTGGCACAGGATGTCAATAATATCATCTCAAACCAGATGGCTTACAGGCATATTATATTATCAGCACATTAGGCTCCCAGCAAATAGGTTTACAAGGTGAAAGATGAAGGCACATTAGTATATTTTGAAGAGACAAAAGTACGAGAACATTGTCAGTTTATACACTAGCTCCATACAACAGGTGATTTGCACTCGGGGTCTTTCCTGAGCGCTAAACTAATCAATAGTCATACAACAAAACTAACAATTAACAAATCATGGAAATTTTGTTGCCAAAGACACTCTCGCGAGCAAGCATACATGGAACTAATTGAAAGCAACTTTTTTTTGGTAGCTTTGCAGATTTCCATCAAAGACACATCCTTCCAGCCAAATATCACTCACCAATGCCACCATGTTTGAGGCACGTGGAGAGCATATTCAGAAAGGCTGTAAACTCCATGAAAACGGGGCCTCAATAAAATCAATTAGTAGAACAACTAATCCAGGGGCCTCAATTTTCAAGGAATAAAACCAATGAGGCCATCAACTGGCTCCAATTCAAAGCTACCTCTCATCACTAACACTTCATCTCTGGGCAGCTTAAACACGCACTAACAAGCTTACTTGTATAACACTCCACCAGTCAAGCTACATACAGAATTACATATCAGAGTAAACGAAGAACACGAACCAATCAGCCCAAATTCTCCACGAAATTTCCAACCCGAACCCTAGGGGACCAAATTGGCACCACGAACCCGCACCCACAGCCTTAAACTCTAACAACCCCACCCTATTCGATCAAAATGATAGAAAAAATCGATAATCCGGAACGATTTAGCTCAAATTTCTCCAGTAATCCCCAACCCAAACCACGCGCCGTAAGATGCCACATCTACGCGTCGGAATCTGAGATTCGAGCTGAAAATCAGATGACAACGCTTTAAGATTCCAGGAGACTCACTCGGCGGGCGAAGACATCTCGACGCGTTGATGGATTCGATCCCTTGATCGCTTTCCGGTCTCGCGTCCGCTTCCTTCTCGTCGGATTGTTCGAAGCTTGGGAACAAGGAGAGCTTGAGATGAAAGGGAGGTGCTGCGGGAAACCTCCAGTGGGAAAGAAGCGAGATGGGCCGTTGATTTCCGGTCGGACGGACGAAGATGGTCGGACACGTAGGCGTGCGCGCTGCGGCGCATGCGATTGGCCTGGTACGCGTATGGGTGCTGAGTGGTCCGCTGACGTGGCGGCTGCAGAAGTGTGCGTTTGTTTACAGCTGGGTCCTCTTTCCGGGGCCTATATTGAAGATCTTAAATAAAAGTGCATGTGTAAAAGTCGAATCCGGATCGGTAGAAATGTGAGTTTATGCCGAACTCCACAAAATTTAAAGATTTCGAAGTACGGTAAAAACAGAGAAACCTCAAAAGATCTGAATCTATGTAAAAATTTCAAACAAAGCCCCTTGATATAAAGGAACGGGCTTCTATAAATTCTATAAAAAAAACTCCTATACAATGACTTGTTGTATTGAAATTTTAGAGGATTTCTATCATGATTAACTTCACTGAAGGTGTCCTCTGCGTGAATCACTCTCCTCAAATTATGATGTTTTTCTTGCTCTTCATTCAAATGGTCGTTTTTATCACAATTTTATTGTGTTTCTACAATCTCCTGTTTACGCTTATATTCCTACCGAAATCTTGCGTATTTGATGTTCTTGTATTTTTGTCATTCATGTGTTCGAAATAGGCCATGAGGCATAAGTCTTGACAATCGTGGCTTTATTCAATAGCACTACTCTTTAGTAATCTAAGCTATAATTATTTTGTGTTATAAAATTTTTGTACCAGACCGTCTGAAATGCAAAGCCAACGTCATGACGCTTTTAGTTTCATAAGGTATAATTACTAATTAAAGGATTTACTAGAAATATAATATATTCCTATGTCAAATGTCTATTATAAATATATCTTTACTCAGATACTATATGTTTTATAACTATCATAAGGTAAATAAGATATATGTGTTGTGTATTTTGGAAATTTCAATGTGTGTTCAAGCCGTGGGCCGACGCAGAGCTGCTGGACCGGGCTGTTTCCTTTGCTTTCGGTCTAGGCCCGTGAAGAGTGGCTTATAGTCGGCTGCTAGGGTTGGGTGAGGCGGACGTTTCGGTGCTGAGGATTTCGATCTCTTCCTGGGTGCTGGCGGCGGCTCAACGGCTGATGCCGCATCTTCCACACCTCGTGGGCGGATTGAGCTCCTGGTAGCCTTGGCCGGCTGCTTCGGTTCTTGGAGCCATCGGATGGAAGGTGGCTACAAGAGATTCGGAGGTATGGCTTTGGCCGAGTGCCTGCCATGGGGCCGAACTCACATCTTTATATCCTCTCCTCTCCCTCAGATGGTTTTCAGATGAGTTTTGATTCCTTTTGCTTGTCTCTCCTGTGATTTCCCCTCTGGTGCATTGGTGAGATTGAGTCCGAGTTCAACTCGTGCTTGTGGGCCGGTGCTCAGTTCTGAGGAAGATCGGTTGGTGCCCCGGAGCTGCACTGTCGAGGCTTGCCCGTACTGCAGTGGCCGTGCGGTAGAGGTCTTGTATCTCCGTTATCCCTCACACCAGCAGGAACAGCAGGTTGTTGGATTTCTGGGTCAGCGGCATTTGAGCCGTGCCTTATCTCGATTATTAGTTCTCTTCAACAAGTTGCACTGTGAGCCTTCCTTTTTCCCTTCTGATCTGATTGTATGGATCCCTGATATATATGCTCTGTGATGATCAATTGAATTGAAATTGAATTAGAATAGTGAGTACAATAGAATCGATCTTGGTGCTCTGATTATTAACTATAGGTAGTGCTCTGTTTTGTGATCTGTTGAGTGAAATTCAGTGTGCTATTTAGCTGATGGTGAATCCTTCTTTTCAGTCACTGCCTATTATATGCAATACCTGGACATGAGGCTTGATTATTGATCTCAGTACATTCTGTTATCTTGGTTTGATATTCTGTCAGCCTTACTTGAGGTTCAGTTGTTCTGTTGTTCTCTGTGCAGAGGACTCTAGCTGTATTGAGTCTTTTTTCAGTATAATTTTAATCTATAGCTCTGTCCAGGTATTTGTAGCCTTCAGAGTATTGTATATCAAGATCATTTTCTAGGTGTAATCTCATATTCTAGTTTAATTAGTGATATATCTAATTGATCAGTTTGGGAGAAAATCTTCATAGATTTGGGGCCAACTGTTGTGAATGATCTGAGAGCCATTTTCTTATATCATCCTGGTCAGTACTGTTTCAGATACTTGCTAAATAATTTCTGTGGTTAATTTTCCAGCAGCCACTTAAATTATGATCATGTTTTTAATATATGTTTCATGCTGCTTTTGTTATATTGGGATATGTATATATATGCTCATATTATCGCACATACTACAACAATATGCTTATATTTCAAATAGTTCACGTGTTCTACGTGGAAATTATCCCTGAGTTAGGAAGGAGTCATCTAGATAATCGAAAGTAATACATCTCAGGAATGTTTACACTCTGAAACTTCGAGTACATTACGTCTCCCTAACCCAACTATATAAGAAAAAAATGGTACATTCAAAGGAGGATTGGGCTAAGAGAAATTGGAAGCCAGTAGCCGGACAAACAATATGAAGCAAGCCTAATCGAATAGAAGCGGAAACAACCTATTGAGATCCACAATAGATTCGAGCCACGATTAGATTTATCTGACGATAGGTTCAAGACTTATAACACGAGAGAACTCACTAAGATCCTTAGGATTAGATCTAGACACAACTCTATTATAATTATCTTTTTCTGAGATTAATTAAAACGAAACATGACGTATGACTATTATTCTAAGGAAGGCCTAAACCTATATAAAATATCATATCGTACTCTTTGATACACGTTGATGACCAAGTATCCCTACTTTAAATAAGTATTTGAATAATTGACTTTACCAATAGTCGATAGCTGACGCTATTTACAGGGATACTGAAAGTGATATGCCCTAGAGGTAATCATAGAGATGATTGTATCACACGTCTATGTTCATGTACTTCTGAATAATGTGTTATTCTTTGGATAACTATTATTTACATTGATTAGCAAGTATGTGACTTATTCGTAGAACTCTTTATTTATATCATGATGTTATTTTGATTTGATCCCTAGTCATATATTATTGGGATGATTCATAAGACCTGCACATGTATTGATTGATGATCACGTTTCATGCATCATAGGTATAGAGATACCAAATCAATAATTTGGATATTAATGTTAGAGAATATGATGTTTGATAGATCCACTTTGAGTTACTACTGGGATTGTTATTTATGATATGTCATCAGTTGTTATCTTAGATGGTACACTTGTAGGTTCCTTAGACCTGAGATCATCATTGATTCTCAAAATGTGTAGTGACATACTTTGGGGCTGCCAAATATTATTCCATAGCTAGGTAGTCATAAATGTAGTTTTCGGGTTTTTCATGAAACATGTCGTGGGGTGTGAGCGATCAAGATGGAATTTGCCCCTCCTTGATAATGAGAGAGATATTTATGGGCCCCTCGAGGTAGTTGGATTGAGAATGTGTATGGCCATATCAATATGATTAAAGAGTTAATCATGATGAACCCACTACTTGATCGAGTGAACGGTCTGGCTATCACAAGGGTGACACGTATCTCGCCTTGAGCATGACTAGTTGTCACATCCCAATTTTTGTAATCACGTCATTAAGCATAATCATGCATCATGGGCATCAAGTTAATCATGAGTTTTGTTTAGTGCTTGTTATTCTCCTATGGTGGTTTTAACGTTTGCTAGAGTTTTGACAATAACCGATTTTAGAATTTTTGTTAGTTTAAGTCTCGCTTCGAAGTGAATCGCTGCACAAGTTCTTATAAAAATTTAGCAACAGTTTTAGCTCCTCTATATTAAAACTGGACCTCATCTTGGGCTGGCCCACCCCTTCCTTTCCCCCCCCCCCACCAGTAGCCCCACCTCCCTCTCACTCTCCTCTCCCTCCCCCACGCCCAAGACAGTAGCATGAGCTGCTGCTTTCTTCTCTCCTCTCAAGCACTCTCTCTATTCCTTCCCCCAAATCCCACCCAAGATAAAGGACAGGGTATGCATGCTATGCTAACGCATTCCTCATGTCCTTGGCTTCCAGTCCATCCAAGTTTTGGCTGCATGCATAGAGATTTGAAGGGCATGCCACCATTTTTGTCACAACTTTCTTTTCTGAATTTTTGTAGCAGCTCGTTCATTTCTTCTCCTAGCTTTTCCTTTGAATCTTCCCCATCCAAAGGCTACCATCTTGGGCAGAGGATCTTGGGTAAGTCCCTGGTGTTTCCTTAGTGGAAATGCATGTATTTGGTTGTGAACGAAGGATGGCGAAGCAATGTCGTATTCTTGAGGTTTTGAGCTTTTCGTAGTGTATTGAGGTGGAGTTAGTGAATCATGTTGCTAGAGTGAGTGTAGTAGGTTTAGTACTAAGGTATTAGTGCCAGTGCATGCTTAGGCGTGTTAGTTTTTAACATGCGGATCAAATCAACCCAAAACTGTGCTATGCCAACTGCTCTTTGGAGGAACTCGGAGTACCCGGGTTAAACCCAGAGGTTCTGGGTGAGGCCAATTGAGTTTACCCAAAAATCGTGTTGTTTAGCGAGCAATTTGACTTTAGAACCCGAGAGTGGCAATTCGAATTGTTTTTACACCCTGAAGAGGGTACTCCTTTACCTACACGACTTAGGGACCATACGGCTCATGTGTCCACATAGGCCCACATAAGGGGTACTTGTGTCAATCTTTCCCAATGAGCCCGATCCGTTTGATCATACGCCGATAGATTCAAGGATCATCTACTCCCGGAGTAAACTGGATACCCCTATAAGCCTATTATACCCATAACACCATTGACTCGCACGCCAAAAGATCACAACTACAAAGGTATTCGACTTATCATTCTCATATACGACATGTAGTAAGTACGGAAAGTACTAAACCTAACTGCACCAACAGACGGTGCTTAAATGATACAAGTGGTTTATGACATCCGAGCTCCTCTCCTGAACTACATCGAGGAACTCCTCTAGTATAGAAGATACCCCTAGCATCGTCCATATCTCACCTCATTCTCACATCTCATACAACCCACATCATTGTCATTATGTTTGTAAACAATAAATAAGCCCTAAGCTCGCGGACAATGGTTGAATCATTGCTCGTCTTCTATCGAGGACCTATTCATTGCTAAGTATTTTGAATAATTTGTAAGGTAGACATTAACAATATTATCAAGGCTACAGGGATATGAATAATCAACAACTCAAGCAATTTATCAACATAGGTTCTACCCATCTAAACCCGACAATGGGCTCACTACTTATACAAACATACATAAAGTGTAATTTATCAAGTTATATAATACAAGATCTAAAATAGTAGGTTGAGTATGCTTAGATGCTTGCCTTGCTGCTCTGGTAGTTGCCTGATATTCCTGGCACAATACTCATAGAACTCCGATAGATTGACATTGCCGTCACTCGCTTGGACCGTTAGTGTAACGCTCTCTAAATGAATAAAAAATGCATTGCATAAACAAACAAACGATGGAAAATGTGCAAATGATGCATGAAAATTAATAGAGTGCCGCGTTTTGAAAATATTTGCAAAGGGCCACCAAATGATTAGGGTTCCAAAGTTTGAAACCCTGGATAAGACAACCTAAGTGCATATAGCTTTAAGTGGCTAGCAGTTAGACCGATGTTGAAGTGGCGGTCAGACCACCGGCGTGCAGAAGGTTTTAGCCTCTGGTGGTCAGACCGACAATATGTCGACGGTCAGATTGTGAGATCCTGCTGGCGCCACTTTGCGAGGCCACAGGCAAAGTCTCTAGTGAAACTTTCTACCATGAAGGGTACCAAAATGTTCTATAGAACTAGTGTAGTTCTTCTAAGGTGGTTTGGATAACTTTTACCGAGCCAAACTTGGAAAACTCCACATATGAGATCTAAACTAAGGTTGAATTTGGATCTTAAACGAAATGAGGACCGATTTGAGCTCGGCAATGACGGGGAAACGGTAGGGGATGTCTCACCTTGGTGTAGGGCAGCTTTCTATTGGAGGGGATCACTCCAGAGAAGCTCCGATTTGAAGATCAGGCTCCGGGGTGGTTTAGGGCTTAAGGTGGATGGACTCGCGTGGAAACTTCACCGTCGACGAGGGTGAAGGGGATGAGCTCGAGGAAGTCCTCTGGAAGCTTGGGGAGGTTCCCACCATCAATCTCTGATCATCGTGGATGTCGAGGTGGAGCTTTCCTTCTCTCTCTAAGGTGGAGTGAGGAAGAGAGTGGGGGAGTGAGTGTGAGAGAGCAAGAGAGAGTGATCGATTCACTTAAGTCGAGTCTATGCGCTCTAGCGGTCAGACCGCAGAAAGCTCATGTGGCAAGCCTATGTAGTTGCCCCCTGACAGTCAGACTGTGGGGAATCTCGATCAGACAGTGAGGGTGGTCTTGTGCTAAAAATTTGATTCTATTCCCCTTCTTTATTCTTCTTCATCTCTAAGGCATCTAGGGTTTTCCTTGGGCTCTTAACTATCTCAAAGTACTATTGAAACATGTTTAAACTCAAGTTATCAAACGAATACGCATAAATATATCATGATGATTATGAATGCTTAATCATGTGATTAGCATTTTGGAACTTGACATAGTTGAACTGGTGCATTATATAGGGATATAGATGTAGCCTTATACTTAATAGCAATTGCATATGTGTTTCACGCACGAAGAATCAATTCATGATATAGCAATTTGAGGAAGTAAAAAAAATAGCATAACAAAAAAGAGATTTACATACACAAAATTTACAACTTGATCATGTAATTTTAGGACGGATGAACATAAAGAGTACCTGGACAGGAGGGTGGAGGGGACCGTATCGTCTAGAGTTGGCTGTCTGTAGCAATATTATGAGAAGGATCAAGATGGTGAGCGATTTGTGAGGGGATGAAAATAATTATCGTATAGTGCCTTAATGTAAAGATAGTGCGATGGTGGCGACCTCTATGGTAGGCGGCGGCGGATGCGACGTGCTGGCCCTCTCTAGAAAGCCGGCGTTGCAGATGAAGTGCGAGAGACGACACACACTCTGGAGAAACCCGACGGTGAATATATAGAATGCAAATATTAGACGTCTATGTATGTAATAATAATAGAAGATTGAATGTATTATTGTAATGTATGTAAGGTAAATATTAGACATCTAGGTATGAACGACAAATAATAGAAGATTAAATGCATTTTTGGAAGGAGAAATGTATTCAACTTTGCACAATGACCGTTTGATCAACTCAGGTTGATGGTGAAGATTAATTTGATCCTCCACAAACCATACATTTTATAGGAGTATATGTATGCATGTAGGCATGTATGTATGTATGTATGCATGCATGTGCATGTATATATGAAACATACATATAAAAAAATTATTTATAAATAAATATATGCATCTTAGAAAATAATATATACATATCAAAAGAAGTATATATGTATTAGAAAATAATATATACTTTAGTTATAATGGAATTAACTGCGGTTTAAGCCAAGACTATGACTAAATTTCATATATATATATATATATATATATATATATATATATAGCCCTACCTAGTCTACTTGCTCGTAGTTACCTCATCGCTTGTATGGACCTGTCCAGAACGTAGGACCTTTTTTAATCATGCAGTTTGCAATGAAATTCATATACATCCTTGTAAAATTCGTGCATTGTTAGATAGTGGAGTAATATCATCCCAACCTATACACCCACTACGTATGCAGTTTAAGAAAGCCTGTCTCTGCCACATGCGGCAGGCAGAGAAGGTCGTCAAGGCGGGCGAGTGACCCACCAATCCATCCGCTCCTTTCCACGTGACTGACGCGATCAGATATTTTCAGTTTCGATCCGTCCGTCCTTGGTCGCGGCCGCTCCCATCCCATGTGACCGCCGGTGATTCTCGGCCGACCTCATCCCAACTGCCGTGCCGGTTGACGTCTGCAGCGTTGGCCGGCAGCAAACCGGACACAAGAATCCACGTCCTCTCTCTTATCTCGCTTCCATGATTGCTCAGTGCTCTGTGCTGCCCCGGGTTTGCGAAGGAAATTTTATATTATCGGATTTTTCGAAATACTCTTTTCTTGGTAGGATATGTATTTTTTTTCTTTTGCACATGTTAGTTATTAGATAAAAAGAAAGATGGTATAAATCAAAATCTTATAGAGATTTTTCTGAAAAAGGTCTTTCCTTCGATGGATTTGCAGTGCATATCCTTCCTTGCAACCAAGACAAGACAGCCCCAACTAGAAGGCCTTCTTTTTAATCAAAATTCTGCACATGGATAAACAGCAACCACCCTGCATCCATGTCAAACTCATGCCCCCTTTTGAAATTTGAATTGAAATGTACTAGCATTCGTAAGGCCCAAGTAAAATGACAGGGACTGTGCCACACGTGTCTGTATAGCGACAAAAGAGTGGCTGACCAAGTGCAATTCCTTCTCCCCATCAAAGATCAGTAAACTATTTTCTGAATTTCCCTGCACCTTCCGGTATTACAGGCAACCTGGGTCAATTTTGTATCGCCCGAATTTGATCCACCTTTTACCATCCTGCTTTAGGTATGGAAAAACAAATAAAAAGGAAGAACGTGGGACTTTGGTAGCCAAAATTGCTATGGATTAAGGCAATCAATCCGAATTTCATAGGATTCTGATAGGTTTATTTCTAGAAAAGCTATATACAATGCGGACAGGCTCCATGGGAGCTGAGCCGGCGAGGGTTTGATCTCCCATCTTGCACTAGCCTCGGACCTTCAATGAAACTATGCAAATGATGTCATACTGTTTAAAAAAAAGCCATATACAAAAGTTCCGATACAAGTCAAATCCTCTAAATATCTCATATATGCTTCAAAGGAACTATTAAGGAAATCACAAGAATGCGTGCTCTAGCTTACATTCCCCTGTTCGAAACAAACTGTGATGATCAACGAAGAAAGATTGCAAAATATTAATAACCATATGATGATTGTGGTAGGAGACTCTAACATATGCTTTCTCGATTGTGGTAAGAACTGAGCTAGACCACTACTTCCATACTGTAAATAAGTTGATTGTGTAGATGCACATTTAGATCATTCAAATTTGAATTGTTTTGACACGAATTTAAGTATCTATATTTTTAAAAATAGTTATGTACATCCTGCACGTGTTAACATATTAGTAATGTAGATATTGAAAGTTGTAAATATCTTCTTGAAATCCCATAACCAATGATTGAGGGAGGGGGCTGATTCGAACCACTGATCTTCCCCAAACACCCCTCCTCCTTTCCGCCTCTATAAATAAAGCCGCCGGAACCCGATCCCGGAAACAAGCACCGCACCAGGCTCATATCAGGAGCAGTTTCCAGTTCCATCCTCCCTTCATCTCTTGTTGTTGCAGCAGCAGGCGGCGAATCCGGCGATGGACGGCGGGAAGAAGAGCCGTAACCCGTCCAAGGTGTCGGCGGACTACCGCAGCGACCGCAAGTCGGCCACCGGGATGAGCGGCGACCCCAAGAAGGGCGGCCGCGGCGGCAAGTTCACCTGGGAGGGCGCCGACGGCTACGCCGACGAGGACCTCGACCTCATCTCCAAGAACAACAACAGCCGCACCAGCAAGGCCGCCGCCGCCGCCGCCAAGAAGGCCAGCGACGACGACGACGTTAAGAAGTAGGCCCCCGCCTCAGCCCCTGCCCGCCCGGTCTGAGTCCTTGGCAGCTCATATGAATAAGAAGGGGGTTTCGGTGTTGGCGATCGAGGGGCCGTGCAGGGTGTGTAGATATGATCTTGATGTTGGGGTCTTAATTCGGTTCTTGGATGAACTAGTAGTTTAGTCACCGGAATCTTAATCGCGCTCGCATCCGCAATTTGGTTGGTTTGCTGAACTTGAATCTGCTGATCTTTGTCGTTGAGTCGCTTCAGCTTCTGCTCTGGATGGATGGCCATCGAGGCTGGGTTTGTTGCTTCTCTCTGATGTTTCAGTTATCAATAGATCGGATGAGATGCAAAACCCCGAAGAATGTGCAATTCATAGGTAAAGAACGTAACTGACGAACACAAGATGAGAGAGAGCCCCAATGTTTTGATTTGGCGATCTGTTTGATGACGATTTGTTGGCACTACGGTCGTTTTCCCATCCTATTCATTTAGTAGTTCTGAAACAAAATTCTTTCAGTAGTTCTGCCCATGGAGCAAATGATATACTCAATTATCTGAACAATTAGAGATTCAGAGTATGCTTAAATCTTTGTACAGTTTTGTGGTATCCAGTGCGCAGGCTAAACTTTGCCAGGTGACCACTTTGAACAGTATTGGGGAATGGTAACGCTGGTCTGTGTTGTGATTAAGATCAAACAAACAGTTCAGTAAAGAGACCGGTCTCTGCATCATCTCATTCATAACTGCAAGGAGCCGCTCTAGTGATCGTTGTTCGCCACCGCACCAACCAAAATAAATCATACAAATCTTTTTTCTAAGATGGGGGATACCAGCTCTCATTCTAATCTAACAAAAGACGATTTGTCGAGTAAGGATTATATGGTCCCGGTAACTGGGGTTACTGGCATCTTGACCGTCCGGAGCTGTACCGAGATGTGAGTCAGATGTTAGAAGGAAACAAATACATACAATAACTTGTACTAATACATGGGACCCATCGTACATATACTGATCGGTTACAGAATAAAGGGACATGCCCTCTATCTCCTCTCTCTCATTTTTCACACCGTCTCTCTCCTCCCTCTCACCTCCTTCGACGATCTCGCTCTGCTCTCCATGGTGCTGAGCTCGCCACCGGTGAGCTGGTACGGAGCCATGCAAAAGGAGGCACGCTGGGGCTGAGGTACACCATGCACGGCAGCGAAGGTTGGGAGGCTATTCTCGGCTATGCGCGGCGGCGGAGAATAGGAGGTCGCCCCTGATCATACGACAACAGTCTAGCGCAGTGGGCGAACGGCGATGGCGGTGTGCCTCGCTGGTGCAAGCTGCCGGATCCACCCCTTCCCTCGCGATGTGCCTCGCCGGATCCGTGCGGGACAGCCTCAAGATGACCGGATCTGTATCGTCCTCTCACCGGATCCGTGCAGGTCGGCCTCACGAGGGACGGATCCACTCCTCCCGTCGTCGAATCTGCACCTCCCCTCATCGGATCCGTGCGGGACAACATCATGAGGGATGGATCTGCTGCCTCGTCGCTGGATCCATGCGGGACAGGAGATCCATGGAGAGATCCTCCACCACAATGACTTCCCCCACTACGAGCTCCTCCACCACGGCGACTTGCTCCACCATGGCGACCGGATCTATGGCAGCTGGTTCCACTTCAACTAGATCCATGGCGGTGGCCTGTAGCATGGCAAGATGCTCCACATGACTACCTCTACTTGCTGGGAGGGACCCAGGAGCCCCAGAAGAGGGGAACAAAAGTGAAACTTTGGTTCTTTCCTTTGTACTGTGTCACGTCCCAAATCCGTAATCACGTGATTAAGCCCAATTGTGTGTCATTAGCATCATGCCTAAATTTGAGTAATTTATTTTGGCACACTATAGTACTTCATTTTGAGTCAATCAGATGAGAGAAAGAAATTCAAGAGAGAAAGAAATATAATTCGCGTTGAAAATATCTTCCTTCTCTTGCATGTGGGACCCATTTGAGTGGCCAACCACTCCATTTCCCTCTCCATCACATGCAGCCACCCACTCCCTCACTCCCACAGTGCTCTCTCTCCCCTCCCGTTTGCAACCGGCCAAGGAGAAGAGCACCACCTCCCTCTCAAGCCATCTCTCTTCTCCCTCGATTCCTCCCTCTAGAAGACGAATCCAGGTACACATGTGGTATTCAAATGATCACTAGCTCATAAGCTTCCCATCTATTCAATTCATTTGCGTTTTGCCAGAAGATTCAAGCCATTCTTGACCTTCTTGGTCTTTTTGCTTAAAGCACGAGGAACCATGATTGGACTCCTCTTCCCTAGCGATTTCTTCGTTTCCTTCATCACCCAGTGTTCACTAACCTCTACAAGCAACGTGGGTAAGTCCGATAGGATTCCCTCAGTAAGAATGCGTGAATTGGTGGGTCGATTTCGAGTTTGGAGCTAAGTTTGCGGAGTTCTCAAGTTCTTGAGCTTTGGAGAAAAAGAAAGGATTCGGATGAGATTTGTGCTAGGAATTGTGTTTCTAGGTTAGTGAGTGAGTTCTAGAGTATGAACTATCTCAAACATATTTTTCTTTGGTTTGGAGAGGCTCGCAAATCAAATCGGCCGAGTTTTCCCCTTGAAGCAACCTCTTTGGACAACTCAGATAGTTTGGGTATTGCCCGAATGTTCTGGGTAGACCTGGAACATTCTGATGAATTGTGCTAAAAAAATAGTTAGGGTTTAGGTTGCAATTTGAGTCTAGAACCTTTTGTGTAGTGTATATCCATATTTAGGTGGAATAGATTTAACATGTGAATGAAATCGATCGAGGAAGATCATCGAGAAGTGTAAGTCTGCCCAACCTGGATAGTCCAGGTTAAAGCTAGAAGGTTTGGGTAATTCGTGGTGCTTTTAACCGAGCACCCTCGCTCGGAGCCTCACTCGGAAAATCCGCCCAACCCGGAGTTTCCAAGTATAACCCGAAGATTCTGGGTTAATTCGATTTGGATTTAGTAGAGAACTCCCGCTCGGAGCCTCACTTGGACATTTCGGCCTAACCCGGAGGTTCCGGACTTAGCCCAGACCTTTTGATAATTCAAAAATGGCTAACCGAGAACCCCCCCTCCCGTCCGGAGTACAACCCGGAGGTTCCGAGTTTGACCCAAAGTCTCCACCCTCTTGTTAGCTTTTCGAAGTCGTTTATATCGCAAAGTTTGCTACTATTTTGCATGTCTTGCACTTTTAGCTTGTTGTTATGCATATTACAGCATACATTGTTGCACCTTATTTATGCTTATCATTGCATACGTTCTTCTTTATTGAACGAGGATTCGGAGTGTGATGCAAGTGTGGTTGAAGGTGACACCGAGTTACACGGGTTTTGTGAATTCTGTGTGGGTAGAATTAGGCAGCCGCCTGAGCAGCAATGTAAGTATCTAAGCATGTTTCTCCCATTAATTTGGATCATATGTGTATAATATAATAAAATATACTTTATCTATATTATGCATATTGTTGAGTCGATATTCGGTTTTGTATAGGTAGAACCTATATTGATGCATTACACCCCATCTTGAGTTATTGGTGATCCATCTTCTTGTAGCGGGGGTTTAACTTAATGATGGCATAGTTTAAAAGTTAACCGAAATGCTTAGCCATATTTAGATTCTTCGGTAGAAGTTTAGTGGTGGTTCAACCCCCGTTCGTGAACTATAAGCTTTAATTACTGTCACATTGATAAACATGTTGGGTTGATGGTGTGGGTTGGGATGAGTAGTGAGGATGAGGCGAGATATGAGCGGTGTTAGGAATGTTTCTCTTGTCCTGATCGGGGTAGGTCAAGAGAGGAACCCAGATACCGTAGATCGTTTTGTGTTGCTTAAGCACTAATCATTATTGCAATTGGCTCTAGCACTTATCATATTTACCACATGTTGATCTAATTGCAAGATAAGTCAAATACCTCTGTTGTTGTGATCATTTGAGCTTGCACATCGATGATGTGAGTGGGCAGGCTTGTAAGAGACACATGAAGTTGCTCCGGGAGTTAACCTAAGTTGGCTCCGTACTGAGCGACACTTGATTCAAATGATTGGGGCTTATTGGGAAAGGTTGGCACGAGTACCCACTTGGGTAGACCTGTGTGGTCACTCAAGCCGTATGGTACTCGAGTTTTGTGGGTAAAATTGTACCCCCTATAGGGTGTAAAAATATTTCAAAATGCCACAATGTCGGTCATGAGCATGCTTTTGCCTATTTGTAGCAGTTGTACAGTTTCGAATTTGGTTTGAGGTGGTTGATGGGTTGAGATTGTTCTTTACAAATATTATCACTATGGTTCTTTTTACATATATGTTCAGTTAATGGTTATGGGTTAGATAGTTATGTTGGTTTAGTCTAGATGCTTACACATGTTTTTATCAAATTTTGCTTTTGCATATAAATTTATTTAATCATGTAGCCGTATTCTTGCTAATCCTAATTTATAAGCCTTAAAGTCGGGTTATCTATAAGTACCCAATATAGATTAAGTCTTGTGAATACCTTCATACTCACACTGCTCTATTAGGTGCTACCGACTAGGAGGAGCTAGGCTTTGGCTACTTCACGCCCACTGAGGGTGGTGGCGGGCACGAATAGGAAACTACTCAAAGGTCATGTTGTTGTGATGGAGCCTAAGGGTATATGACTCTATCCTTCTTTTATTGTTTATAGTTTTATCTTCCGCTGCATAGTTCTCTTTTGTCTAGGAGTTGGTTAGTTTCAGTCTCTTCCTAGCTCTTTTTTGCTGTAAATTGTAAGAAATTATGGATGCTTAAGAACTTGTAATATAATTAAATTACTTGCTCTTTGTTAAAATTTATTGTGATGTAATATGTTAGAAAGACATGTGTTTTGATCTTAGGCACAAAACACATACTAAGACTATCGAAGTGATATTCTGATTAATAATTAAAGTTATGATTAAGTAAAAGATCGATTTAATGATTAATTATAATATTGTTCGGATGGTTTCTTACATGCTGCTACCTTTTCCTTACTTAGGCCTGGTGAGCTCCAGCCCTCAGGGTGAGGTCCCTTGCTAGTTTAGAGATGGGCAGCGATGGTAGGAATGGCGGTGTGAGGCGTAACATCAGATCCAAGGAGCCCAGGATGAGGTGGACGTCCAGTTCCACCGTAGCTTCCTGCCTAAACCATAGATTTGAGTTAGGTGTACCTTATTAGTCCTCGATTTGTGTTAGTTGTACCTTGTTCCTAATGGTACCTAGGAGGTACAAGCTCCCGATATTCACTGATTTAATAAGTTTTTATATTCTTTGTAAGTATTAATAGAGGGACACATAGGTGAAACTAGTACATAGCTGGTACATGACACATTTCTTTAAATATCAATAGGTGGTACATATCTCATTTTTTCAAATTTCAATAATGCAAGACATATTAGTATTATGTATTTAAAGTCTTCATGCGCCATGTACTATATACGCGTGAAACCAAAACTTCATGTGTCATATACCAAAACGACTTAAATTTAAAAACTCATGTGATAAAAAGAAGATCAATAATGGGTTATGTGTTATTGGAAATAACGAGGCTTTTAGTTTTCTAGTGGTACAGATTGTGTGTTCCACTTTTGAGCATTTAGGTTTAGATAACTTCGTTACATGTACAATTTTGTTTGTTATGGTCATGATCAATACATGTTCGTCCCATTTTAAATTTAAGCTTAGACATGTTCAATAACACGATTATATACCTGAACACAAGCTTGGATATTTTCAATGGCACGATTTTGTATCTGAAAACAAGCTTGCACATGTTTAATGGCATGATTCTGTACCTCAAAAATAGCTCTCTTCGACAGCAAAAGATTCAAAATTCAAAAGATTATATAATCTATATGATAAAAGTACATCAGATATGACATTATATCCTAGGTTAGATAGTACTTAGTGTAGAAAAAGTCAATAAAGGTATGAGTGGTAGGAATTGTCACGACTGTAGTTCAAAATATAAAAGTGGTCAGTCTAGTACTTTGATCCGATTTAGACAAGTGGAAGCACCAGATCTATATCTTTCATCTCTTCGTTATGTGTTAAGATGTGACTGCAATTCAAAATTCAAAAATACATTGAATGTCTGGCAAAAATCTCCCTATTCTGCTGGTCTCCCATATTTCCCTCACTTGTTCACTTATTTATGTCCTATCGTATCTATCCTGATACGGTTAAAAAAATATAATACAACCAAAATACAAAAGGCAGAACTCAGCTGGAACTAATTTCAATGCAGCTTAGACTGACACGATACTGGGCACTTGCCAGGACCATAGTTGATTTTTCTCGATTTGTCATCTTTCATAGTCTGTCCCTTATCCATTGAATTGTTTAATCATAGTGAACGGATAACCTGTCGATCCATTTTTTAATGATGCCGGGTCAATTGTATGGTACTACTGATTTGGATTTTTTTTTTCACTGCCATCTCTATGCAGTGCAACCAATGGAGCACGGACACAAATCAATTTGCAAACAGAGCATGGATCAAGATACCAATAAGTTATATGTGCATGACACGTCTCGGAGAATTTCTCAAAAAAGGGGAAATTCCCTCTGTGCTATCAGAAAAACTGCCTCTGCCCTATGAAAACCACTTGAAGTTCTGAATTTTCTTCGTTGTCATTGATTTTATTTTGATTATTTTTTACCATTTCATCCATATTTCCGTTCATTCTGAACAGTTGCCATCCAAAATCCTCCGTCAAACGCTCTAGCGAGGCATCTATGCCTTCTCCAACCCAACAATGGCCATGCCTGGTCCTACCTCTGCCTGTGTCCTTTTCTTCCTCCCTGATTCCCTGCTGCCCGCGGGCACCACCAGCCACCGTATGCTCCTATGCTCCTCTCGGCCACAGGCTTCCCTTTGCTCCCATCGACAACCACACGCGCAAGAAATCAAATCCATCTGCAAGAAACCAAATCCATCAGCAAGAAATCAAAGCCGAATCGAAGCGGCGTGTTTTCTGCTCCAAAGAAGTTCTCAGTGGGACATCATCGGCCTCCGGAAAATCAAAACGAAAATTAAATCTAAAAATTGAAAAAACTTGCAAACTTACAGACAACCAATAGAGAGAAATTAAAAAGAAGTGAGCACAATAACATGAAAAAAATAAGTTTTATTGTAGTAGATGTCAGTTCTATTTTAGACAGATTACAAAGATTTTTTCTCACAAAGCTCTTACCTAATATATAGACTAAACACTTATCTTTCTCTACTATAAAACCCTAGCACAAGGCTCTCGTATGAATGACATAAGAGGCTCAAAATAACTAGTTCATCTCCTCTCGTAACCCTACTCTTCTATTTATAAGTCTAGAAAATTTGATCCCTAAACTTACTAACTTTTTACCCAAATACTTTTCTCTTGTAGTACATTCCTACAGAGCACCGAGGGTATTTTGTTCAATTTTCTTCTCGATTCATCAGACGACCACGACGCCTTCATGACTTAGCTTTGTCTCGACGTAAACTTCGCGATTCTGCCACGTACTCCTCCAGTCCTCCTACGATTTTGAGACCAAACCGCAAAACCCTAGTACACTTCTCAAAGTGTGACTCGCTACTTTCTTATAGACGCGTGTACTCCATCTTGTGATCTTGATTACTAGCAAGTCTCCCGCGATCCCTTAGACTGCTTTGTCATTTGCACCAACGTCCCATTCGCTTGACTTTTTCAACATACTATTTCCATCCGCCTTCCATATTTTGCTTAATCTCCATGTGTTCAGCTAGAATCACTCTTGACTTTGCTCAGCCTCCTTGATCGTCTAGCACCAAGCACTTCGCTTGACCTCGATTATTCCGCTATCGTTCGTCATATTACATCCATCACCTGCACACCATGAGACAAGCAAACACATATCTCTTACTTTAATTCTAATTAGTCTATAATCAATATGCTCAAATAAAATCCTAAATCAATTCAAATCATATCAAAACTCATGCAAAACCAAATATCATCAAACCAAATAAATACTAATGTCAATCACTCATTATAGGTAAACCAAAGCATATTTCAACTTAGTTTGTCAATCTCCCCCTTGATGAGTGCACTGACAACCCTCAAAGCTTAAAGATTTTGGTTTGAAAAAATTAAAACAAGATAAGCTCATCCAAGTGACCAAAAACTCGAGAAGGAGCAAAATATGTTACTTGGCATAATGTTGGAAAAACCCTAAGAGAGACAAAGATGAGCTAAAAACCTAAAAAAAGCAAGAAAATTCAAAAATTCAAAAACCCAAAAACACATGCTCCTCCTTGATGATTGCACATTTTCTATTTTCCCTTTTTATTTCTAGATAAATGCAATTTTCTCCCTCTTCGTTGAATATTTGTGCATAATATCTTTGAACATATTTTTTCTCCCCCTTTAATAATGCAAATATCAAAGATACAAGACAATGTTAAAGATGTGCAAATAAAATATAAGCCTACAAAGCTTCACATATAGATCACAAAGCACTTGTTAGGACTAGAGATGTCAAAGTAATATGAGGAGTAAACAACAGAACTCAAAGGCACACAAAGTCTCGAAGTGAGGTCATGTCACAAGCACGGGGAGTGAAACAAGTTTTGATCATGTTGTTCAGTTATCAAAAAGATGTCACCACAAAAGCATCTATAATTTTATGATCAGTGCAAAGATTAGAGAAACTAGTGCTATATCAAGTTCAAACTAAGCAACCAAGTTCAACCCGACGGGCTATGCAAACAAACAAACATCAATCCAAGCCTTAGTTTGACAATATGAAAAAGAACAATTTTAGCAGATTAAAAGGCGCAAGTTAACTTTCTCATTTCATCATTTAACTATCCTCAAGTGAACTTTAAGCAACCATGTATTCACTTATTTGGCAAACCATACGAAGCCTTAAGCCACCGTATTGAATTCAATTTTAGCTCAAAATTTGATCATTTATTTTATTAACTCAATATAGGATTCAAGATATGCAATTTTTCATAAAGCCAACATAAGGTGGGCCTATGTGACACAAAAGAGCACATGCTCTCCCAAGGGTTAATCATGGGCGAAACATTTACATAGACAAAGGTCAAAGATCTCTAATCCACTGAACTGAATAAAGTGGCCTAGCGCAAACTTTTCATAGAACTAGCCCTAATTTAAGCACTGATCAAGCTAAAGCAAATACTCAAGAGTGACAAGAGATTATGTTCATATTTAAAGTTCATTCTTAGAAAAGACAAGCTTGCTCAATAGATTTTATGTCATATTTCAATAAGAGCCTAAGCTTACACAAATTGTTATACATCCACTACACTTAATACAAATTCATAACTAGTACAAGAAAGTGCAAAGAATATATAAGTGAAGCTTGCTATGTTATGCAATGCAAATGCAATAAAAGTAAGATAGAGTATGTACAAATGCAACTCCTCCTCACACAATGCCATAGGGATGGCACACACCATACTCTCCCCTCAAAAAGGCAAACCTTATTGCATCTAGAGGCTTGATAAAGATGTCGACTAGCTGGTGTTAGGTATCTATGCAGCTCAACTTAATATCTCCTTTTTCATTGTAATCTCTCAGGAAGTGAAATTTCACATCTATGTGTTTGGTTCTGGAGTATTGAACTGGATTATTAGCTAAGCTTATGGCACTAGTGTTATCATATAAAAGCGGCACACTCCTGAAATCTAACCTAAAATCCCTCAAAGTAGTAGTCATCCACAAAATCTGTGAGCAACAGCTAGCAGCAGCTACATATTCGACTTCAGCAGTACACTACGTAATGATAGAATATTTGCGAGAAGACCAACACATAAGAGAAGTACCTAAGAAATAACAAGTACCAAAGGTACTCTTCCTGTCAATTCTACAACCAGCAAAATCCATATCCGAAAAGCCACGAAGAGAAAGCCAAGAGCATGCAGAAAACCAAAGGCATACTCGAGAGTATATTTGAGATACCTCAGAATGTGTTTCACCGTATGACGGTGAGACATCCTCAGTGAAGAACGCGACTTGAACTTATCAAGATTGACCCTGTAAAAATAACCATGAAAAGAATACCCCAAGAAAATACCATCGGAAGAACGTAATTCGAACTTGTCAAGATTGCCACACTTTAGGATGAAGCACCGACACCCAAAAACTCTCAAATACGAAACCTTCAGCTTCCTCCTAAAACACAACTCATAAGAAGCCAAATTCAAGATCGAGCATAAGAAAATTCGATTGGAGATGTAGCACGACGTGCTCGTAATCTATACTGCAACAAAATATCTTTGGGTCGCTATATCAAACATCTCTAAATCCTACATCTAATACCTATCATATGTCTAAATACTACATCTAATTGCTAAAAAAAATGCACATAAAAAGGATCTAGTCGCTAAACTATATCTAACTCTAATTCTAAAACTAGATCTACATTCAAACATACATGTAGTGGCTATCCTACCAGGTTTGTAAAAAAAATTCTAGATCTAGCATCTAACCTATATCAAACCTAGCACTAGTGACTATCCTACCGGGTTTATAAATAAATCGGAGAAAAAACATATATTTTTCCTTCAGAAGGGCATCGCCGCACAATTTCCCCCTCTCCCTTCCCTTCCCCTCCCCTCCTCTCCTCTCCTCCCCTCTTAGATGTGTGGGAATGAAATGAGGCTAATGTCGGCAGGGCTGGTGCGATCAGATTTAATACTCAAAAGGTCTCGCTCATTCAACAAGTAAGACCTTTTGGGCCGGTCTGCAGCCACGGAGGTCTGCGGGCGAGACCTTACTCTCTCTAGTTATTTAATACACTCAGTGTTTGAGCCCACAAGTTTTCACCCGTTCAACGGGTGAGATCTTGTTCTCGCTCGTTGAATGGGCGATGATAGCCTACACATGTAATTTTTTCAAACAGACATGTATTATTCAAAATATAAAAAAAAATTCCCATATAATCGAGGATTGCAGGCTGTGCAGTCTGTCCCCACAGTGCCTATAACAGGCCCTATCCAGTAAACTAGGTGAATTGACGTGCCTACACTGCGCATATTTTTTTGTTGCATAGAGCATGACAAAAGAAGACTAAAAAAATGGATTCAGTAATTTTAGTCATCTCAATATTTATTTATGAATTTATCAATACTTAGCACATTCATTTAATTATGGGGAAACAATGGTACTTTCATTCATGCACATAATATGAAGATGTAGATGACAGTAATACGAACATCACTAAATTTGTTTCATATTTTGAGTTTTAGATATTTTCCTATGCATTTTAGGTTATTTCAGCTAATTTATCAATATAACTATTATTACTTTCACTATTTTACTAGAATTTTGGAAAAAAATATATGTACGTACACATACGTATATGAATATATGTACATGTATACATATATGTATACATATATGTATATGTATTTGTTTACGTATATATGTATATACACATATGTGGGACCCACATGAATAATAACTACAGTAACTTGTCCAAAAACAGTAGTACTTTCATGCATACACATAATATTAACACATAGACGGTAGTAATACGAACATAACTAAATTTTTTTCATATTTTTTTAGTGTTAGATATTTTTCTATGCATTTTAGATTATTTCAGACGATTTATCAATATAACTATTATTACTTTTGCTATTTTTCTGGAATTTCGCAAAAAAAATTGTGTACATGCACATATGTATACATATACATATATGTATGTATACATATACACATATGTATATATACATATATTTATATGTATATATATATAAAACCCACATGAATAATAGTTACAGTAACTTAAACAAAGAAATCTTAGTCTTTAATATATGTAATAGACTAATGGTCTTCCAAATCTGTCCATTTAGATGGATCAGATTAAAAAACCTCTTATCATTTTGGCCTACGAAGCGATCCATGGCCCATAATCAAGAGCCCTTTCCCCCAACACCACTTTATGATTACAAGGACAAGCCACGACAGCTCCCAAAGGACTTGTAAGAATTGAGGAGGCTCTGCCTCTACGCCGCTGCTCCGCTGCACTCCAGCTATGCAATGGAGGTCACGCGTCCTGACTCCTGCCTCCATCTGGGACGCCCATTGGAGGTCCCTCTGGCGCGGTGGGGCCTACCGTGCAAGTGTCGCAGACTCTCCCCCAATCAGTGCCTCACAGGTTGCTCGCATAGAACCAAAAGTACCAGCATCTCTTCCATCTCAACGTCCTCGTGTTCGGAGCCAGTGAGGACGTCCGTCAAAGATTAGTCTACGATAATGTGTTTCTAAATTAATTGGGTGTTTTTAGTGTAGGAATTAATCACGAGACGAGACAATTGATATATATAGATTCGGATCTCTAATTGGTATAATACCCTACGTCCTGTGGGGGTGTTGCTGTCATATATTGATGATCTCGAGTATAAGCAATGTGGCTAAATTTGTTACAGGAATTATATCAGATCTAATCTAACCTAAAACTAAAGTTGCCAAATATTTTCTCTGTTAGGGTCTTAATGCTTGCCTCGAGTTCTCCTCTCCCCCCATCCTTTTCACCTTATATAGGGGTGAGGTACCGACTCCTATCCAGCCGTAGTCGATAGGGAGTTGTCTGTCTTATATCCAAGTAGATAAATATATTTTGAGTAATAATCATATCGAGCTAGGTAACTAATCGAAACTTTCTTGATCAGTACTTCCTTAATTCCGGGTGTATCAGGCATCGTTGATTCAGTTCTGTGATATCTAAAGCTTCTTAATATGTGTTGTACATACCATGTCCGTATATGATATACTTCTTATACGTATATACCCCATAGTTAGATATTCGACAATATCCACGTCGACTTTTGATTGCGAGCCGTCGGATTACTTCATCAGCAGATCAAGATCGTCTGATACGGCCTATTCACCCCGCACCGTGTCACAGGCTTCCAGAGGCTTCGACAAACTTCTCTGCTCCCTCCGCCGTTGAGAAAATCCCCCACTCACCCGTTTCTCTGCTCGCCTAGCCCTCACCAGTGCTCTCCTTCCTCCCCGACGGCAAAAGGATCCCGACCTCCTCCTCCTCATCGGCCTCCCAGGCTCCGAGTGCCCCGACTATGACCACGACTGCTCTGAGGACGTCACCGCCGCTCTCTCCCTCGACCCTCTACCGGCTCCGCCAAGACTGCCACCACCTCCAAGCATGCCTACCCCGACTCCTTCGCCCACGGTGCCAGCTTTGCGATTGCCGGCGCTACCACCAAGACTGGTGAGGACAAGATGTCTCCTCGCAGCGCCGTCGTGCAAAGGTGATTGTTGGCAAGTACCTCTGTCAGCGCGCTAGATCCATAACCTATCGGCCTCCACTGCAGCCCTCCTTCCCCAGCTCGCACATGTCTCCCTCACCGCGGGCGAGCATATCCAGGGTAACGCCCCCGATAACAAGCTTCTCAAGGAGCTAAGGAAGGTGCACGACTTCTTCCTCCACTCTCCCTTCCGTGGCGCCCCCAAGGTGAACACCAGAGGTGGCCAAATGGGCAGCCCGGCCCCGCCGGGCACGGCATGAGCCCATTGAGGCACGGCCCATTAGCTAAATAGGCCGTATCGTGACGACCCACATGCTGTGACTCCAGCCCAGGCACGACCCACGTAAGAACAAGCCGTGTTGTACAGGCCCGCGGTATGGTAGGCCCGATGACCTTTTTTGGCCCGTCAGCCTGTGAAAAATTGGAAAAAAATCACAAAAACTTGCTTTCACCCAGAATCGAACATACAACCTTTTGCTTAGGAGTTAAACACGCTACCATTGCACCACATATCCTATATGGTATTAAATCTAAATAAATTATTATAGCGAAAATAGCCCTATTAGGTCATGATTGTGATTTTCGTGATTAATAACAACATAGTCATTGAGACTAACATGTTTGTCAAGAATATATATTAGTAAGTCCCATGGATGCAATACATGAAGAAGCTACCGAAACCGGGACAAAGTTTGGTTGAATTGAAAAAAAACACTTCACTGGATGGTCCAGTGTTCACATGGTTGAACACACCGGAGCATTATGTCCAGAGGCATTGGACCTCACCGGATGATCTGGTGCGCAGAGGAGGCTACACACTAGAGCATTTTCACTAGAGAAGGTTTCAGCTATTGAAGATCGAAGGTCAACACGCCGGAAGGTTTGGTGATGAAGAGAAGTGCACCGGACAATACATCGGACGATGAACAGTGCAAAGATGATGAAGAAGAAGACCCCACTGGACACTCAAGTGATTGATTTAAACTCACCGGAGGAATACACCGGAGCATTGTTGACAAAGGGGAGAATGCAGTGACCTCACCGGAAGGTCCGGTGCTCTGAAGATTTGTACATCGGAGTATATTTTCCAAAGAGGGTTGATTTGGCTCGGCTGGCTGAGGATAACACACCGGATGGTCCGGTGATGAAGTGATGTGCACTGGAGAATACAACAAAGCGATTTACACAGAGAAGATGTTAGCTCGAATAGCTAAGGTATACACACCGTAAAGTCTGGTGATGAAGATGGAGTATACACCGGAGTATCCGGTGTTCACAGAGCTTTGAGTGGGGTTCCAACGGCTAGTTCTTGAGGAAGTACTCATCGGATGATCCAGTGTTAGTAGTACTGTTCTCACCGGATCATCCAGTGTTAACAGCTTTTTAGAGCCGTTGAGTTAACAGCTAGTGCACGAGTTTGAGGCTATAAATACCCCACTACTCAGTCATTTGAGTGGGTTGAAGTCCAAAGAAGTTGATATACACCTGAGAAAATATCCAAGCCACCAAAGTGATTAAAGTGATCATCCAAGGCGATTAAGTATAAGATTAGTGAGTGATTAGTGCTTATAGGTCTAGAGAGTGAGTTGCTAGGTGAGGTCTAGAGAGTGAGTTGCTAGGTGATTGCTGCCTAGAGAGTGGATTAAGGAGTGATCCAACAGTGTACCTCTTGGTACGTCAACACCTTGGAGTCTTGGTTACTCGTCGGCAAGCTTGTTGACCCTCCGACTTGGTGTGGAGCAGCGACAAGGCGATTGTGCGGGACGTGGAGACCCTAGCCTTTTTGGCTCATGCTTCGAAGTGATCACGGCGCGCCGGAAGAGAGGCTAGTGGTGAGACCTTACCTTGATGGCTTGGTGGCTCATCCGGATGGAGACCTTATCTTTTTGACTTGGTGGCTCAAAGGCCGTGACTGGGCGCCGACCGGGAGCATATCCTTTGTGGAGCTCCAACGTGGACTAGGGGTGGCATTAATGCCATCGTTACCACGAGAAAAAAATCCTTATGCTGAGTTTGCTCTCTCTATCTTATTTACGTTTCCACATTTACTTATTTGCAATTTACATTTTTAGATAGGTTGCAAGCGTTTTGATTGGTAGAGTAGACACACTAGATAAACCTAGAACATATTTAGATAGAAATTGATATACGTTTATCTTGCGTTGTTTTTTAGCTGAAATAGTTTTAAGTGTCCTAATTCATCCCCCTCTTAGGACGTCACTGATCCTGTACAATTGGTATCAAAGCCTCGTACTCTTGATAGGCTTAAAATCCTAGAGTTGTCATGTCTATCTTTGGGTTGGATGTTTGGAGAGTCACTGAGAAAGGGATGAAGCCTCACATCACCAACAAGGAGAGACAATTAGATGCATTGGCCAAGAGTATCCTTTTATCATCTATATATGTTGATGTATTTAATCATGTTTATTATGTCACAATGCACATGATATTTGGAATAACCTCATTGAAATACATGAAAGCACAAATGATGTGCGCAATGAGAAATATCATGTGCTCGTTACTAAGCTCAATGGCATCAAGCAACTATCCTATGAAAGTGCTAATGATATGTACTCACGTTTGAATATTCTTGTCAATGAGATCAATGAGTTAGGTTTGACGCCTGTCGGTGTATCAGGAACCGGGGGTCCCTGAGTCCCGAGACCAGGCCGGTCGTCCGCCACGTGTCACCATCCCGCGAGGTCCCCCCCTGCAGGATGAGGAAAATCTAAGTTCCGGGAGAATGTGCTCGGGGCCACAGCCTCTGATCCCCGAGCACCCCAGTTCCCCGATGACCCGCAGAGTCCAAGTACCGGGAAGAAAGTGCTCAGAAGGGTGCCCGCTCGCCCCCGAGTACCATAGTCCCCCGATGGGCCAAACAACCAAGCGCGCAAGATCACCCGACGCCCCGACGACCCGGAAGGACCCGTCGGCGAGGTGTTAACCAGTCAAAAGTCCGAAGCCGCATTTAATGGGCATGCGCGGCCTGACATCCTGACATCCTGACATTCCCAACTGCCCACGCCGCAGTGTCAGTCCCTGGCATGCTTTGGCAGAGGGGCGTGTGTCCATTAATTGCACGGGTCCCGTCCCGTATCATCCGGGGTATTTCGGGATAACGTTGCCAGGACCAAAGCGTTCCGCCTGCCGCCCTGCCCTGACAGAAGAACAAGACAGGGTGGGCGCACCGGGTGCCTCTGTGGCCGCCTGGTGGGCCCTCTCAACGGCGCCAGGACGTCCACAGTGGCGGGTGGTCGGATGCGCACCGCATTTTTTCC
The DNA here is from genome assembly GCF_958298935.1 of Phragmites australis. Taxonomy (NCBI): domain Eukaryota; kingdom Viridiplantae; phylum Streptophyta; class Magnoliopsida; order Poales; family Poaceae; genus Phragmites; species Phragmites australis. The sequence goes on from NC_084929.1 coordinate 7,247,572, forward strand.
ACCGCCCCTGTCACTTCGCCCGGAGGGAATGATGACGCCTTTCTCCGTGGCGTCTTTGGAACTCGCGCCCCCTCTTTCCCATTTGGGGTAAGTCGAGGTCGGCGTGTGTATAAAAGGAAGGGATGGATAACACAGCAAGGGGCTGGAAGACCTAGTATTGATCCAAGATCACAAAACCCGACACTCTCGAAGAACTCTCGAAGGCACGCCCGAAAGACTCAGAATCCTCACAAGAAACCTCGAAGAACACCACAAGCAAGCTCGAGTAGAGCTAGAACAAGGGAGCCTCAAGCTCTCTGTTAGCGATACACCCTTGTAAACAGACACATCCTTGAAGGATTCCCTTCAAGGAAGGATATTGCATCCACACAGGAGTAGGGTATTACGCCCCCGTGCGGCCCGAACCTGTCTAAACCCCGGTGCATTTATTTCTTCTTGCACTAGGTCGATCATCCCCCACCACCGACCGTTGCATTTATTTCCGTTTCCATTTATTTCCCCGACGAACTCGTTCAGGATCATCCCCCCGGCCGAATCTTTAAAAAGGGGTCTCTCGGGATCCCTGCGACAGGAGTTCATCCTCCGACAACGCCAATTGAAGATGATCAAGTGGTGAGAAGAATACATCAAGCTCTTCTTTCGAAGTACAAATTGATCATATCCATCATCTACGACAACAATGACATCAAGACACCTCCCAATAGATGACAATGAACATGGGGGTGGAAGCTTCTTTCTCATCCGACATCAAGAACCTTGCTCTAATAAGCAAGCAAGCTAAATATCAACACATGAAGCCAAGGATGAGGAGACAAGAGCAAGAGTCAAGCTGAAGTGAAGATGATGAAGATGAAGATGAAGAGAGCTATGAAGAAGATGAGCAAAGCGCCTCCAGCGATGAAGAGATGGATCCCAAAGTCACTAAGCTCATCTCACAAGTGGAGAAGAGCATCAAGAAGATCAATACCAAGAATGATCACCTAATCTCCATGAAGAATTTGGTCAAAACAATTAATCATATTAAGAAGAAGAAGAAAAAGACCAAGAATAAGAGGGAGACAAGGGGAAAAACCAAAGCATTCGTAAGCATAGGAAGATGGGTGAGTGATGATGAAGATTCAAGCTCAAGTGATGAGAGCATCACCATCCACTCCTCCATGAGAAGCTCTTCTTTAAGGTCATCATCACACAAATCATTTCGCAAGCCATCTTACAAGTGCCTTATGGCTAAAGGTATGAATAGGGATGTAAGTGATGATGAATCCAATAAGGATTCTCCTTCCTATGATGAACTACTTCATTTTATCAATGAGCAACAAAGGGTCCTTAAGAAACAATCAAAAGAGCTTAAGAAATTAAATACACTTAATGACATTCATGCTACCTTTGTTTCTAATTATGAACAATTATTGTGCAAATTCAATTTGCTAAATAAGGAGCATGAAGAACTTAAGGCTAAATTTGAGTGCATTGAATCTCAAACTAAGGTCCCTTTGAAGCAATCTACCTCTCTTTTTAATTATAATCCTAAGGTAGATGCTTCCACTTCTTTTGATGATTTATGCTTTATCTAGCTCACCCCTTTGCGATAAGATTTGTGTTGAGAATATTGTTATAGAACAATCTAATGAACTTATTGCACAAGAGAATGATGAGATCAAGCAAGAAGTGGAGAAGCTCAAGGAGGACTTAGCGAGATTGAAGGGCAAAGGACATGTTCAATCTCCTCAAGATAACCATACTTTCATGGTGAAGAAGTTTACGGAGAGGTCAACCGTGACATGCTTCAAATACCATCAGGAATGCCACAAGTCCTTCCAACGCAAGCAAGTGAAGAAGGAGATAAGGAGAAGAAGAAGATGGCAAACCTCTCCAACAAGACCTCCAATCTCTACACCAAGCTCAACTACAAGAACAAGATAAAGAGCAACCACTACAAGCTCAAGAAGAAGAAAAATGGTAAAGTGGTTGCACACATGGTTAGGAAGAAGGAACGGAGGTGGAACCAACCCATTTGGGTGTCAAAGGAAGTCATCACCAACATGAAGGGGTCCCAATCGATTTGGGTTTCAAAGAAGACTTGAAGCCCGAGACGGCTATGGGGATTTGGAGGCTTGGCTTACAAGATGAAGTGAAGATTTAAGTAAAGAAGTCAAGTGTACAAGATGGGCGCATTGATGAAGATTATAATCGTCACATACACAAATCCCCATCCAAAGCTAAAAAAGGTAAGTGTAGCTAGATTCTTGTTCATGCATTTTGTTTTGCTTCTAACTCATTTGTCTTGTCTAGGATTGCATGTGCTTATTTTAATTTATTGGAATACCTAGTGTAGGTTTTTATATGGTAGGTTGCTTGTAAATCTTTCTTATCCAAGAGCAACCTACATGGTTTACTAGTGGTAGGTTTATTCTATGACACATTTGATATCTTTTATGTGTCATGATCCAATCTATAGGATAAGTCCCTATTGTTATCAATAACAAGTGCATATATCTCATAACTATTCAACACTTGTATACACATATTTAGAGGGAGTATATCCTATAGGTTGTGATTTTGAGACTAACATATGTTGCAAGTTGTATCTCTTGTAGTCTCATGGAGCAAACAACATGTCCTCGGAGGTATGCAATGCTCAAAACATTTCAATTGATATCTTTGTCAAATCTTTGTTCATTTAAGCTACCTCCATGTATAATATAGCTTAAACTTCCTATCTTGACATATTGTTTAATTGTGCATATGTTTCTTTCTAATCATATGTATGCACACATATAAGGGGAGTTTAGAATATATTATGTGAGTTTCATGAATTATAATCCATGTGCTTTCGTAGCTTTCAATTGGTATCATTCTTTTGTAGTGAGATTCCTATAATTGGTATCATTACAATTGGTATCATTTTTAATTGGATCATGATTTATGAAATTCTCTCTCATGTGCTCTAATATTTTTCCCTTTAAGTTCAACATGTGCATATAGTCCTTTTTGGAAGTTTGTTGACAAAGGGGGAGAAGTTTGATGACCAAAGTAAGTAATGCAAGATGAACAATGTGGGGAGATTGTAGCAAGTGCAAGATACATGAATGTTAAACAAAGGGGGATAAGCTCTTGCTTAGGTCAAATCAAGGGAGAAAGTGGCAATGGATAAAGAGGGAGCCACAACAAAGGGGGACTAAGTGGTAAGAACATGCATCTAAGCAATGTGGTAAGACTTTGTGCTCATTTATGATCTTTACATTTGGAATCATTTGTTATTTACCACTTGCTTTGGTTGTGTTGTCATCAATCACCAAAAAAGGGGAGATTGTAGCGAAAATGACCCTATTACGCCATGATTGTGATTTTGGTGATTAATGACGATATAGTCATTGGGACCAACATGTTTGTCGATAATATATGTTAGTAAGTCTCATTGATGCAATACATGAAGAAGCCACCGAAGCCGGGACAAAGTTTGGTTGAATTGAAAAAAGCTCCAGAAGAAATAACTTCACCGGATGGTCCAGTGTTCACATGGTTGAACACACCGAAGCATTGTGTACAGAGGTATTTGACCTCACCAGATGATTCGGTGCTCAGAGGAGGATACACACCATAACATTTCCCCCAGAGAAGGTTGCAGCTGATGAAGATCGAAGGTCAACACGCCGGAAGGTCCGGTGATGAAGAGAAGGGCACCGGACAATACACCGGACAATAAACAGTGCAAATATGAAGAAGAAGAAGACCCCACCAGATAGTTAGGTGATTGATTTGAACTCACCAGAGGAATGCACCAGAGTATTGTTGACAAAGGAGAGAATGCAGTGACCTCACCAGAAGGTCCGGTGCTCTGAAGATTTGTACACCGGAGCATATTTTCTAGGGAGGGTTGATTTGGCTCGGCTGGCTGAGGATAACGCACCAGATGGTCCGGTGATGAAGTGATGTGCACCGGAGAATACACCAGAGCGATTTACACAGAGAAGATGTTGACTCGGATGGCTAAGGTATACTCACCGGAAAGTCCGGTGATGAAGATGGAGTATACACCAGAGTATCCGGTGTTCACAGAGCTTTGAGTGGGGTTCCAACAGCTAGTTCCTGAGGAAGTACTCACCGGATGATCCGGTGTTAGTACTACTGTTCTAACTGGAGCATCCGGTGTTAACAATTTTTAGAGCCATTGGGTTAACAGCTAGTGCGAAAATTTGAGGCTATAAATACCCTCCACTCAGTCATTTGAGTTGGCTGGAGTCGAGAGAAGTTGATATACACCTGAGAAGACATCCAAGCTACCAAAATACTTAAAGTGATCATTCAAGACGATTAAGCACAAGATTAGTGAGTGATTAGTGCTTATAGGCCTAGAGTGTGAGTTGCTAGGTGATTGTTGCCTAGAGAGTAGATCAAGGAGTGATCCAATAGTGTACCTCTTTGTACGCCGGCATCTTAGAGTCTTGGTTACTCGCCGGCAAGTTTGTTGACCCTCCTACTTGGTGTGGAGCAACGGCAAGGCGATTGTGCACGGACACGGAGACCCTAACCTTTGTGGCTCAAGCTCCAAAGTGATCACGGCGGCAAGGAACCAGAAGAGAGGCTAGTGGTGAGATCTTGCCTTTGTGGCTTGGTGGCTCATCCGGTGGAGGTCTTGTCTTTGTGACTTTGTGGCTCAAAGGTCGTGACTAGGCGCCGACCGGGAGCATATTCTTTGTGGAGCTCCAACGTGAACTAGAGGTGTCATTAATGCCATCGTTACCACGAGAAAAAAAATCCTTATGCCGAGTTTGCTCTCTCTACGTTATTTACGTTTCCGTATTTACTTATTTGTAATTTACCTTATTAGAAAGGTTGCAAACGTTTTGATTGGTAGAGTAGACACACTAAATAAACCTAGAACATATTTAGATAGAAATTGATATACGTTTATTTTGTGTTGTTTTTTGAGCCGAAATAGTTTTAAGTGACCTAATTCACCTTCTCTTAGGACGTCACTGATCCCGTACAATTATATAAGATATTAAAAATTAGAAATAGTTAAATGAGTCGTGTCATGCCGTGCCGACCCGTCGTGTCACGACTCTGACCCACGTACAGCCCAATTCATCATACCATACTGGCCCGGCTCATTAGCCGTCATACCGTACCTCGTGTCGGCCTATTTGGCCCGGCCCACTTGGCCATCGTTAGTGAATATCAAGTTGCTATAGATGTACCCAAGTGCGCTGCCATGCCCCATGCCCGCAGGACGTTCGACAATATGCCTGAACGGAACATGGACTCATGACACATCATGATCGACGGCTACTCCATAAACAGGCTTGGAGACAGATCGTTGCGGCTATTCAAGATGATGAAGGAGTGCATGGCGGCGACCAGCCACACTATCGTGCTCGTGCTCGATGCTTGTGCCTCCCAAAGGTGAGTTCGGGATTTTGCATTTTGATTTGGGGATTTTTGAATTACGTTTTGGCGGATCCGTATGGGCGGCTCCCTGTTTGCTTGGTCTGAGAAATTTGTGCTCCTGGAATTGTATGATACCTGGTTTCGCGCAGAATAACAAAGGTTGGAGAGCATTGCAGTTCTATCAGAAGATGGAGGATTGTGCACCTAATAATAAAAATATCTATAGTCGGTGTTATGTGTGCTTGCACTCGACTTGGAAATTTTAGACAGGGAAAGAGCATACATGCGCATGACGTCAGGTCTGGTCTGCAAAATAATCTTTTTATTTCAGCACCATTTGTTGATATGTACAGCAAGTGTGGAAGACTGGACATGCTGTCAGAGTATTCGAAGCTCCTGCTGAAAAATCAATTGCTGGCTAGAACATGATATCAGCTTTTGGATTCCATGGCCATGGGTTCAAATCTATATAACTTTTCTGGAAGATGAATGATTCTAGAATGGAAGCCACAAAAAGGACTTTTACTGCTCTTTTGTCAGCTTGCAGTCACTCTGGACTTATTGATAAAGGGTGGAAGTATTACCACCTTATGTCAAAAAAAATTGGGATTATCCCAACACCAGAACACCATGTTTGCATTGTAGACATGATTGGACGGGCTGGTATTTGCTCCATGTGGATCCTGAAAATAGTAGCTATTTTGTAACTGTTTCAAACCTTTATGCATACAAAATAAAAGGATTGACGAAACCCTGTGGTCATAGCATTGTTGATTAAACGGTGGATCAAAAACCATATAAGCTATACAGTGCCAACTGCCAAGAATGACAAAAAATGTTCCACTTCACCGAGTACTTCCGGCAGGTTCTCTCAAATGTGACACAGGTATCTGATTCAAAAGCTCTGCTGTCTACTCCATGTTTTTCAATGAGTTTTGTCTACTCTATGTCCATAAGGTTTAGCTAGAACGTGATCGTAATTTTTTAACTGCATGGCATAATTTTCTAATTCTGTTTCTGTTCAAATGCAATAGTCCTTCAATTCCACTGCTGTTTCTTTATTGACAATTGCTACTATAAACGTATCTTGATGATAGTACTAAAAGCTACGTGCAGTATACCTTGATGAAAATTTTCTCTAATTATGCCAGTATTGGATAGACTGCTACTTCTTTTTATATGAATAACTTGATATATGTCATGCATTTTCTTCAACTTAGTTTCTGCTACTCTGTAAGATGTCTAATTAGCCTTCCAATACTCATATTCTTATGAATCTCTGTCATGTCATGCCATTCAGCTATGGATTAACTTGGGTGTGCTGAACAAAATGATGATCAGCCATATTAGCTACTATCTCAGGCTCTCCTGGAAGGATTGGACCAACAAATGCATGTTCCCATTGTTTGCAGGGGGGGTCATATTCATCAGTTGGGATCTGATCTGGCATCTGGGTGTTGAGAATGTATATTGGAATTGTGCAAGATCTTCCTTCTTGATCCATTGCTCGGCCTTGCTTGATTACAAGGATTCTTGGTACTTCAAGAGGATCATCATTAAGAACTTTAACCAGGACACGAGCCGTACTACGATCACTGGAGTGCAAGTGCAGTAATTTCCCAAAGGATGCGCAAACTTGGTCTAGATAACGCAGATCCTTGTAATAAAGGGGATAGTCTAGCAACATGATCCAACCAGTTCTCTGAGGAGGAATTGAACCCTTACACTATATTTCCCCAGCCAGAGGAAAATTTTAAGGTAATTGACTGAAAGTCATTGTTAGTGTTTTGATCCATATATCATTTTTGAACTCTGTTGTTCTCTCATGTCGACAAATTATGCTTATGACTCTTGTAGGCACCTTGACCAGTTTGTTCATTTGTTTTTTTTCCATCATAAGAGATTAACACAAGTAGTTATGATTTCTTATGATCTAGGTTCATACAGAAACATTTTTTAGCAATGGGAACATATGGAGACCGCATAACACGAAGGACATTTTAGAATAACATCTTAAGGCAACTGGCTGAAGAGTGAAATGTCATTGCTACCTTAGGTAATCTTACCAATTTTACATGCATGCCTCGCCTGTTAATGCTACTTTAGGGCAACCATCCATTTGACGTGAAGATTTCTATTGTCTTTGTTTTCTCTACTAATTTTCTTTGTAGATCATGAAAATTTGTGCTCATCTTGGGTTACACTACATTTATTTACTTGTACATTTCCTTAGACATGATCAGTGTAGAATTCTAAGAATTTGCTGCTACTTCAGTTCTTTTGCCTTACCATTTTGTGACATGTATTTGAATAACAGGTTTGATGACACAAATCCAGAAGCTGAAAGGAAAGAATACCTATACCACATTCAGTAAATTGTCCATTGGATGAGATGGGAGCCGTACAAAGTAACATACACGAGTGACTATTTCCAAGCTTTGTATGAGAATACTGTTCAGTTAATACGGAAAGGGCTAGCCTATGTAGATCATCAGGTACTTTCCACCTCTCCTGTACATATATAGTTTGACCCAATAGTGAATGAATCCTTGAGAAATAAAATGTGTACATGCTGATTGGTATATGCTTGAGAAATAAAGAAGACGAATAGTCCATGGAGGCATATGCCAATTGAAGAGTCATTGAAATTATTTGAAGACATGGATGGGATGATCCTGGCTTATTGACATTGGCAGCACTGCGTTGAGATAATAGCTTTATTCGTGTTGACCATCTACAATATCACATCAGATAAGAGCTTAGCAAAACAGCTCCTCGAACCATGATTGTTTTGCGTCCTGTAAAGGTTTGGAGTTTAGTTTCTGTTTCAAATCACTTCCATCTTTTTGCAGTGCATTATCATTCATTGCACTACTTTTGCTAACTTTAGGTTGTAGTTAGTAACTCATTGCACTGTTTAGACCAATCATATTCCTGCCTCAGCACGGGCCATACGGCGTACCAATGGCGCGCTATTTTCTAGTGCACTCTATAGCTGCAGGCAGGCATGGCATTTTCAGTAGAGTAGCAGGCAGGCATGGAGAGAAAAGAGAGCATGCAGCATGGCATGGCCCCGCAGGCTCTGCAGCTGCAGACGCATCTCCTTTTCCCCAGATGCAGCTCGTGAAACGGACTGCAGTGAAAGTCAGAAGTCTGAAAGAAACATTCACAAGCGTGGAACTAGCTTGGTAGAAACATTGGTTTCTATCATTTGTGTTGTATCATCATGTAGATGAATGCTTCTAATTTTTATCTCACCTCATACCAACATTACTTGTTTCTTTTGTCAAAAAGCCTCATGCCCAACAGTACGATGATAGTTTTGTTACATCAGTGGGACTGATGTAACACCTCAAGACCACGACAACGCTGGAATGCTACCAAACTGTCGAACTCTAAAAACATTTCAGCACATCTCTTGTATCAAGGTTATACTGGCCAATCATTACAGAGAGATAAATATATCATTACATTAAAAATATTAAATATTACGATTATACATTCATGTCATAATGATACAGACATACAACATAATGGGTAAGACATATGAAATTGATATTACAATAAAAAGACAAAAAATGGAGGTGATTGTGCAAAAATCATGTTGCTATCTATCCTGCAAGCTTAATGTCACCTAAGGCACACCTTAAAAAATAACAAGAGTGAGATTAAAAATCTCATCAAATGAATTGCTTTAACAAACTATTTAGCTATAATTAATTAAATATTCATCTTTAATAAAGATCATAAACTGAATAGGTTAACAATTACCAATAAAACATAATTAAACCTGACAAAATAATAACAACCACATGCTATAATCCGCTAGCTATAATTCACCATATCAGTATAATCTAAAAACGTATTAAAGATTTCCTTGCTATATAAGAATAATATCAAAGCAATTAAATTAAAGACATCCATATGAATACAGATATATGTATATGACATTCTCTTCATCACCCTTACCTCTTATCAGGTAGCGTAAAGGTGTGCATCGTACATCTTCTCAGGTAACATACGGTATTGTGCTGGTACGGTTGAGGCAATAAAACGATAATAAAACTGTCAATTCTTCCAATACGAGATATCGTGCTTCATGTATAGCTAACAACATAACATCCAAAATATGCATAATACTTCAAAAAATGCATACTATGATAAAGAACAACTGCAAATATTAAGACAACAAGCTCATGCATAATCGGAAGACATAACTTTCAACATAGGTATATAATATACGTTATGCTTCGCATACGAGGAATATGAATAACTGCAAGAAAAAAGACACATCTCACTTCCTTTACCTCATAATCTAAGAAAAACATCCAATCTTTAGAAAGAAGAAAGCAATAATTTTATTGAATAAATTATTAGTAAGTACTATAATTAAAAAATAAAGATAACCAAATAATAAGTTAAAGTGTAGTCATCCACTACATTTACTTGTCTTCACCCATGATAAAGTTGGAAACTAGCTGTGTTATGAAACATCACTACTTGAACAATTGCATATATTAGCCAAAAAACCGTAATAACAAAAGCAAAAGAAGACATGCTCCTACACTCGAAAACCCCATATACAAGGTGATATAAAAAACGCGAAGGAACATCTATCACTTGACTAACATGACGATGGGTAGGATCCTCCTCTAGTTAGGTCAATGATCAAACAATCAAAATAGAAGACCAAGCTAAAACACATTGGTCAACAACACAATTTATCAATTACTCCTAATATGCTCATCCAACATAAACAAGACCATCACCATCAGAATGATATCGATAAGACATACGATCTTAATTTTAGGCTTATGGTCGAATTCGATACCAATATGCCTCAACTTTAAAATTAAATCGCTACAGGATAAAATAGATCCTATAATCACCAACCCGACGACGAGATCGACCGCTTTTAGCTATCTACAAATATCTAAGGACTAATTAAAAATCACCTTTTGCAATGAGAAGTCAGAGTCAGTGATAGAATCATTGAAACTCCCAAAACCCTTTTCTTTTCCTTTTTTCTTCTTCTTCTTTCTCCTTTATTCTTCCTTTTCCTTCCTTTTCTCTCTTCTCTCCTTCCTTCTCCTTTTTCTTCAACTTTATTTCTTTTCTTTCTTCCTTACTTCTTTCTTCTTTCTCCTTCTTCCAGCCAACCCCCCCCCCCCCCCCCGCTCGGCCAGGGTGGCGACAGCGGTGGGCCAAGCCAACAGCCGAATTGGTGAGAGGTGGTGGGCTAGCCGGTGCCCAGGGTGGCGAGAGATGGCGATAACTAAGGTTCGATGATCGAGCAGGTAGCGTTATCAGGGTGGTGATGGATACCTAGACTTATCTATTTTTCTTTTCTCCACAAATGATTAATATTTATTGGACTCGCTACAGATTCATCAGACGTCCAAATATAACGTTAGACAACCATAAAGAATTATCTAGACGAAATGTACGTATCAGTGATCTCTGATCATACATCGGATCAATGAAAAAAAAAAGATCAAAATTTGCACTCCTCGCCGGTTGCGTGGTCAACAATAGAATTTGAACATTTTGGGGTATTACAACTGGTCAAGGATCAATTGTTTTTCCGCAGGATTGAAGTACGTCCCCTCTGTATTTGTTTTGGCATCAGACACTAGGTCCAGTATTTTCTCCGGTCCAAAGGTGAGGCCGCATTGCCAAGTACGTTCCAACTTCCAAGCAATCTTGTCTTGCCACGCCCATAAGAACCAAACCTTCCAAAAGTAAGCACCCTTGCCCCAATAAAAGACATTGTCCATTCACTGATGTGGATCTTTTCACTAACCAGATTTCCATAAAATCATGCATGCTTGTAGCTGAAGGAGTACGGACGCAAAAGGAATCTCTTTCATTACCTAATGATGCTAAAGCGATCCAATTAACACGTAGCAATAAGTAGCGCACGTACTGTTGTTGGTATAATGCGATTAGTCCATCTCGGATGCTGTGATCTCGATAATTATGCCGCTAACAAATACACAAACACCGGCAGAGTTTTAGTTCTTACCTCCACATCAAATTATTTATTTATAGGCTAAAATAAAGTATTTTAAGTTTATATTTTTAAAATAAAATAAAAATTTATTTCCTTGGTTGGCGGATACGGATACGAATCGGATATATCTCGAATTCGAATATCCACATTTGAATCTAAATCTCGAAAACGAATTCAGATATATCCATTTTAGTATCCATTTCAGAAACGAATATGGATACAAATATCCATATTCGTGTTTTAACAGATATAGATATCGAATAATTTGGATAAACAGTTATCCATTTTCAACCTAGACAGCATGGCATGGCCCCGCAGGCTCTGCAGCTGCAGACGCATCTCCTTTCCCCAGATGCAGCTCGTGAAACGGTGTAGGGCCAGCCAACAAGTCAAACACAGAGCTTTACATGCTTTCTTGCTGGCACAACAGGGACGATGCGGTAACAGGTTTGTAACGGACTGCAGTGAAAGTCAGAAGTCTGAAAGAAACATTCACAAGCGTGGAACTAGCTTATGGGTTTCTGTCATTTGTGTTGTATCATCATGTAGATGAATGCTTCTAATTTTTATCTCACCTCGTACCAACATTACTGGTTTCTTTTGTCAAAAAGCCTCATGCCCAACAGTACGATGATAGTTTTGTTACATCAGTAGGGACTGATGTGACACCTCAGGACCACGACAACACTGGAATGCTATCAAACTGTCGAACTCTAAAAGCACATCTCTAGTATCAAGGGTATACTGACCAATTAAAGATAAATATATTATCATATTAAAAATATTAAATATCAGAAACAACTTACGATTATATATCCAGGTCACAGTGAGATAAACATACAACACAATGACTAAGAGAAACCAAACTAATATTACAATAAAAAGATAAAAAATAGATGTGATTGTGCAAAAATCGTGTTGCTACACATCCTGCAAGCTTAATATCACATCCAAGCGTAGCAAGGGTGAGATTTTAAAAATCTCATTAAAATAATTACTTTAACAAGCTATTTAGCTATAATTAATTAAATATTTATCTTTAATAAAGATAATAAGTTGAATAAATTAATAAAAAAACATAATTAAATCTGATAAAATAATAACAACCATGTGTTATAATCCGCTAGCTATGATTCACAATATCAGTATAACCACGTACTTGTTTTTCCGCAGGATTGAAGTACGTCCTATCTGTATTTGTTTTGGCATCAGACACTAGGTCCAGTATTTTTCTCCGGTCCAAAGGTGAGGCCGCATTGCCAAGTACGTTCCAACTTCCAAGCCATCTCCTCGTCTTGCCACACCCATAAGAACCAAACCTTCCAAAAGCAAGCACCCTTGCCCCAATAAAAGACACTGTCCATTGACTGATGTGGATCTTTTCACTAACCAGATTTCCATAAAATCATGCACGCTTGTAGCTGAAGGAGTACGTACGCAAAAGGAACCTCTTTCATTACCTAATGATGCTAAAGCGATCCAATTAACACGCAGCAATAAGTAGCGCACGTACTGTTGTTGGTATAATGCGATTAGTCCATCTCTGATGCTGTGATCTCGATAATTATGCCGCTAACAAATACACCAACACCGGCAGAGTTTTAGTTCTTACCTCCACATCAAATTATTTATTTATAGGCTAAATAAAGTATTTTAACTTTATATTTTTGAAATAAAATAAAAATAAAATAACTCTAAAGCTAGAATATTCAGCTCCAAAATTCTGAGAGTGAGAGCTCGGGTAAACAAGCCTAATTACCCACCGATCTTTCGGGATCGACACATTTAGCATGTTTTGGCCTTTTGCAATGATGGATGGATCAGAAACTGTAGATTTTGTACGCGTATTTGTTCACGGGTCGCACAACTCACAGTAGGTAAAGTTCAGAAAGCCTGTCCAACTTTTGACTATTTGAGAGTTGGCACTGTACACTGAGGCAACGGGGCTCACATGCAGTGCAACAAGTAGTCAAGTACGGAGGGCTCCGAGGGGATTACTGGCTTACTGCTCTTCCTCGGAGAACTCAAGCGTGTTACAGAAAGTAATGGACGACGGTTTTACTCTTCGGTTTTAAATAGTTAGCGTTTTGATCAAGATTTTAATTAAATTTTTAAAATTTTGATCGTTAATAACTTTCAAAATATGGTTATAATAGCTAATAAAAATATAATATTATACAAGTATTTTTCAAGGTAAATTTATATGTATGATTTTTATGTTTTCAATCTAAACATTTTAGAAGTTATTGACTGTTAAATTTCTAAAAATTTAATCAGATTTTCGTCAAATAGTTTAGTATTTAAAACCAGAGCAAGTACTTCTTTTGTACTGCTCAATGGGATCCTCTTTCACACTTGCACTACTGCAAATCAGCAAAATGTTGGGACGGTCGTTCGTGCTATAGTGGACGAAAACGCAGAAACATGGAAGGTGATTTTGGACATTGTTAAATTGCTCAAATTTGAAAATGCTTGGGTCTTGGTGTCTGTTCTCTTTATTTCTTGCTTTAATTGTCGCAAAGGTATCTCAAATTCTATTCGTAGGACTCATGAAATGCGCGCTAACGGGATTTTTATCCTACTAGGATGAGAACTCCAACTTGCACTAGATGCTTGACTCCTACTCACATCAGATAACCTTTTCTTTAACTAAAAGCTGAAGCATTGTGTTGATGATAAGATTTGATATTTATAGTGGTTATTATAGATATGATTAGATTAAAACATGAGGAAGTAGGGTTGATGCCGATTCACTTACTATTCAGTTTGAATTGGAAGATAGAATGCTTCGGTTAGGAGAGGCTGTAAGATCGGGGGATGATTATTGCAGGTGTCTCCGACCGGATAGATTCGAGCACGTGGTCGAATTGCGAACATGCTAGTCTCTGAGCAGATGGAAGGACTGATCGAATTTTGAGCATGTTAGTCTTTGAGCAGATGGAAGGACTGGTCAAATTTTGAGCACGTTAATCTTTGAGAAAGTGGTCTGACTGAGCAATGACTAATCGGATCCAAGCACATGAGCATCTCTGAGTAGGTGGAAGGATCGATCGAGTTCAAGCACGTGGTCTCCAAGCAATGGCTGGTCAAATTCGAGCACATTGAACCGAGCACGTGGTCCCCGAGCAGGTGGTCTGATCGGGGAGTGACTGGTCGGTTTTCGAGCACATTGAACCAGGTAGTTGATCTGAGCAGGTGGTTGGATCGAGTGGTGATTGGTCGAATTTGGAGCACATGGTTGGACCGAGCAGGCGGTACGTGAGCAGGTGTTTAGGTCAAGCAGGTAGTTGAGTCTAAGATGGTCGAACTGCACAATAAAGGATATTCGAATGGATATATGGGAACTTGCAAAATCAAATCAAAAAGATATATCACATGTAGAAAGTTCAGAGATTAAATAGTATTGCCGAATCATGTCTTGTAAATCTTATTTGGTTGGAATCAAGACTCTTGATTTCCTACAATTCGGACCTGCGGCCCTTAAATATGAGAGGGTCGTTGCCGATTGAATCATCAGACAATCAATCAAAAATACAATCGCATCTATCTTTTATCTAGCTCATGTAGTCTTGTCTCTTCTTCCTCCTGCTACTGCTGCTAAGGTTCAAATACCTAACACCATCTTTCGTAAGGCCATGATAGGCTCCGACCTGGCCTTTTTGCTAGTGGTGCTTACCCATCACCCCTTTTGCTAGTTTCCTCAGAAACTAGTCTTGTTCTTCTGCAAAAGTGAAGCAATCTATTACTTGCAACCTTCATTCATTGGAGGCATGTGTGGTGGTGTGCAACCGGTTTTGCCACCAACACAAATTGGCGACTCCGCTGGGGACTATTGGACAATTGATCAGGATCTCCATTGCTGAGAAGAAGTCGTCACCGGCGTCCATGATTTGTGATCTGCAAGTATGATACTTGTTTCTTAATCTGATCTTGCAGTTACAATGAATACATATATTGATGTTGCTAGACCTATACTTAATGAACGCATTGCATTGGCTATGGGTTATTGGGACAATATTTTTAGACCTTCAACTTTTGAATTGCGAAGTGATGATATACAACATGAGCCCATATGTTTTAGCACATCGGTAATATTTACACCACCTAGAATATCACAAACTAGTGTGCCAATGAACGATCAACATGGCCGAATTAATATGATAGGTTCGGGCAATTATCATGAGCCATCACATGTTAATATTTCTAGTAGTGTACAATAAGAAATTGTACTTCTTAGTTCATCAGCAGTGACTTTACTGCTTATGGTTACACAACAAGCTGTGACAATAAATGATATGTATGGCCACAGTAATGTTGATCATTTGGCCAATTATATTAAGCCATCATATGCTACATCACATGGTACTAGAAGGAGGTTACACCTTATACTTTTTCAATGCCATATGCAACATCTAATGTATATAATTCAGCTCCATATATTACTAATAACCATAGCCGAATAGATGAAAATTTGGCAAGTATGCATATACATCCATGTAATTATGTAGCATACAATTTGCCTCCTACAACACCCCAAACTTCTGATCTTCCTTGTAGTTCATTGCTAGAAAAGTATTTTAGTATTTCCCAATAAAATACAACAAATGTGCAGCACACAAAGTCATATTCGTGTGATACATCACAAGCACATGCTTTTACCCCAAAGCAACAAGTCGATTCCACACCTACTCAGCCCACGTCCGAGCAACATATAGGGCCGTCGAGACCGGTTCAAGAAACAAATAATTCTCATCTATGTGCTAAGCCCAGGAATCAATCCCAACACATAGTGCCTTTATTGATAATAATCAGTACAATATCCATACTTAATCTAATTAACCATCTTACAAAAGTGACCTTCAAGGGTCGAAGAACCAAATAAACTATATCGAAACTAAACGAACTATCACTACTCTAATCCTTTACAACTCTTCCATATGCATTATCGATGTAGAAAACATCTTAGAACTATCCACCTTTAGTGCACTCCTCAATACCTTCTCGAGCTGAGTGTTTGGTGATAGAAAGAGTGAGCACTTATCATACTCAGCAAGTTGTCCAGGAAATAGTATGCATATGAAGGCTTTAACGAGAATATGATTGAATGACTCTTTTCCATAAAATAGTATTAAAGTAGAAACATTTGAAAAGCAATAATAATCAAGTGAATGACAAACCACCTCAAGATTCCATCAATCTTGACTTAACCAACAACTGACCATCTCAACTAAAGTTCCATCCACTAAGGGTCTATTTGGCAGAGCTCCCAGAGCAACTTTTCGACTGGAATCAGGGGAAGATTTGCCAAACAACAGCTTTCAGCTTTTAGCTCCCTGAGTGGAATCCGTGGGAGTGATTATCTGAAATGAACTAGAAGCTAGGGAGCTGAAAAAAGCAGCTTCCCTTTATTTACTTCCCGCACAGAATCACTTCCTCCATATAGTTTATTCTAGAGATTCACTAGAGAATCACTTTCAGCCACAAAATCACTTCCCCCAGAGAATCACTCTCCTTAGAGAATTTGAATCAGGGCGAGCTCTACCAAACATGCCCTAAAGTTGAACACCTCAATCACAGGTCCAACCACTATGACTGACGACCCTCAAATATGATTCCCACCATCACAGTTGACCAGACTAACCAAAACATCAAGTTATAATCATAGTAATTTCATTATTTCTCATGACCGTGAGCATGACTGAATATTCAGTTTTAACTCTATAGAGGTTGTACTTTACCCGCAAGACGTTTCTTCTCATTTTGTCGAGCATCCATTGGCGAGGTGTGTGCTATAAATCCACTACAAAGCCTTTATAATATCCCTCTTAGCACATATCTACCCGCTAAGGATTTACCACCGTGTGATTTCATCTCAACAACGGAAGCCCCCTCTTGCGCCTTTTGGATTAAAAGAAGTTCATCCCTTCCATTCCCCATACTACCAGATGATCTACACTATGCTGAGAGTAAAGCAAATTATTTGGCAAGACTCATCCCATATTAGGCTTGTAGTTGTACTGTAAACACAGAAAAGTCACCCTATGAACCGATCCTTAGATTTGAGCAAGACTACTACATTCCCATCTGTACATCTCATATCGATCATACTACATGCTCAAATCCCTATGTCATATTGCTACAAAAATTGTTCCATCATATTTTATCATTGTTGCATATGACCATTATCAATTTCATAGAGCAATTATCATGACTTCCATCCCAAAGTAAGGCTAAGCGTCATCTACCCTTCCATAACTCAAAATCATACTATGGCGATAAGGATGATAAAGGAAAACTAGGGTAAAATCTAACACTTGGGATTCCCAACATATTATTAGCATGCATGTTTGTAAAACAAAATATTTGTAAAACTAGGATAGATATGATCAAGAACACAATTTTCATTCATTGAACTCAGATGGGTCTTCAAAATCCTGATCCTGCAGACTTTCTAGCTCCTCTTGAACGTTGGCGTCAACTTGCAACATACGCAAAAAAAAAAACAAATAAACACTAAGATCCAAAAAGAACCAAATATCACACAACAAACATCATCACAAACAATATCACACTATTCCAGAGAATCTGGAGACAGAACGAGTCAAAACAGAGCTATGTTGACAAGTTATGATTTTTCCAAGGATTAAAATAGGACTAAAAAGATTATTTATAGATGAAATTATGTTGCTAGGAATTTTCTAGAATTTTTCCAAAGCCATATATGATTTTTTGGGATTTTTCTGGAATTTTCTAGCATTTATTTGAACTATAAAACTATTTTAAACTATAAAAAGAATTAAATAAACATTTTAAACATTATTAAATATTTAATAGAAATTAATTATCTATTTATTATTATTAGACTTATTTTTATATTAGAAAACTATTTATTTATTAATTATGATGTCAGCAAAACAAATAAAATAATTAAAAAGAAAAAGAAAAGTTGACTGGGCTCTATGAGCTAAGGTGGCATGACACATCTAACAATTTCACTAACGTGACATCTAACTTGGCAAGTGAGGTTGCGGACCGATGACTGGGTTTATATATGCCACATGACGCTCTCGGATTGGATCACGAAAGGGTATGAGGGGATCTAATCTTGGTGGTTGGCTTGGGATCGGATGACTCAGATGGCTTGGCTCTCATCTCCAGTGGCACAAAGGTGGAAGCGGTCTTTCCCAGGGAGGCGCACGGTCGGAAGCCCGCCGAAACGACGCTCTAGTGACCTACGCTCTACGTGAGCGACGAAAAAGGATCGAAGCAGCTTGGGGAACTCACCTAGGGCTCACATCATTGTCGGCGAAGCTCCATAGAGGTTAGAGATGGTGCACGGTGGCATTCTTCTTTGGTCGACGTAGGTGGTGCTCTGGTGATAATTGACGATCGGGATTGCCTCGAGAGGCTTTCTTGTGCTCATGTGGTGCTAGAGAGCTCTTCGGTGGCGGTGATCGAGCTATGGTGGTTGAGATCGATGGCAACAGCTCCCTTCCCTGATGCGGCGGAAAACGAGCTACTCTTGGTGACTCTCGGCTCTAAACCGATGGCTTGCTTTGGGATGCTCTATGGGAGGGGTCCAGGGTTCCTTATATACCCAGAAGAGATTGAGTTTGCGGGCGACTCAGCTTTGATTTGAACTGCGTGGCATCAACTCAAACTCCTATTTGAGCTCAATCCCGATTAGGGATAGGGCGTACTCGGCCATGATTCTTTCTTAACTGCAGCTGGCGAGCTTCTAGAAGTCCTTCTCCTTCATATGCGTGTCGGTTTTGCTCGTTGGCTCGTAGCGCATCACGACGGCGTGAGAGAGTGGGGGAAAGGGAGCTGGAGGTTGGGGATGATCTTGGCGGGCCAGATGGTCAAGCTGGCCTGGGCCAGAATAGAGAAAAGAGAGGGAGAGAGAGAAAGAGAGAGATGGGATTCGGTCCATATAACTATAGAGGCTTTTCTAGTCTTTTCTATTTTCCCTTATGTATATACACATGTATATTTATACATACAATATATATAACACACACACACACACACACACACACACACACACACACACACATATATATATATATTATACTAGCTCAAAAAATCAAGCAATCAATCAAGAAATCAAATATATACACATATATACACTTAGGATTATATAGTTTTGCAAATTCTTTTATTTCCTTTGGAAAAAAGTTTTTAGCTTTCTTGGTTTTAAGAATTTGGGTTGTTACAAAACCTACCCCTTAAATGAATCTCGTCCCTGAGATTTGGGCTGATCTCCAAGCAAGTGAGGAAACTCTGCCTTTAGCTCTTCTTCTTGTTCCTAGGTTGCTTCAACTTTAGTATGGTGACTCCCCTGAACTATACACATACGTATGACCTTTCTTCAAGTCACTCACTCTGCTATTCCCAAAATCTTGACTGGGTATTCAGAATAAGTCAAATCCTCTTGTGGTTCCAATTCTTTCTGGGGTAACTATTCCTCTGGTACTCGCAAACATTTCTTTAGCTGTGATATATAAATCACGTTGTGCACATCCTCCGGCTTGAGTGACAATTCCAACTAGTATGCCACTTCTCCATGTTTAGCACTCACTCTAAATGGTCCAATGTACCTGGGTGCCAACTTGCCTTCAACCTTAAAACGACGAAGTCGTCTTAAAGGTGTGACATTGAGATACACATAATCTCCAACCTTGAAAGTTAACTCTCAGTGTCGGTTGTCAGCATAACTCTTCTGTCTGGATTGGGTTGTCTTTAACTTTCCCGTATCACCTTGACATTTTCCTCGGCTTCCTTGAGTATTTTCGGCTTAAACACTTGACCTTCTCCAGTCTCACTCCAATGCAGGGGTGTTCTACACTTCCTTCTATATAATGCCTCGCATGGGGTCATCTGTAAACTAAATTGTTAACTATTGTTATACGAAAACTCTGCATACGGCAAGTTCTTGTCCCAACTGTTGCGATTTTGACGAGCACATGCTCGCAACATATCCTCAACTATCTGGTTTATTCTTTCTATCAGTCCATCTGTCTGTCGGCATAGAAGAGGCCTGGTCCTCTGCCTCGGCCTCGTGCTGGGACTCCCGTTGGCGCTCGACGGTGACGCGCGCATCTTCGACGACCCTCCGCTCATCTAGGTGTAAGCGGAGGTCCTGAGCTCCGGTTGTGGCCAGGGGGCGGCACTCCGCCTGGAGGCCCCCCAGCCGGTTCTACCGCCACCTGAAGATGGACCGGCCTTGGTTGCGCCGCGGCGAGAGGCGGTACGAGAGCTTTCGGCCAGCACCTGCTGGTGAGTTGTGCCCACCAGGGTGGCCACCTCTTGAAGCCAATGGCCTTCTAGGGTTTCCCCCGCTGTCTGGACAGGCGGGTGCCTGAGGAGTGCTTGCGCCGATAGCAACGCACTCCCAGGGCTGGCATCACCGAAGGCGAGCCTGCGCTGTAACGGTGCCCAACGCTGTCCGGACATAGATCTCGCGGCAGGAGTGTCTGCCGCTTGCTGAGGGTTAGGCGGCCCGCCTGCGACAGCGGTGGCAGCCCTGCTGGGCCCAGCACCGTTGTCCCCATGGGAGGGGAGCGCCGTACGGGCAGACCGCTGCTGCTGCTGAGGAGCAGCAGATACTAGGGCCTCCTGAGCGATGGGCTCCACTTCTTCGCTGGAGCTAGAGCCGGTGCGCTGGAGACGATGTCCACCTGCCATCTTTTCTGCAGAGAACAAAGCGGATTCAGGGATGCAACCCCCCTACCTAGCGCGCCAGCTGTCGGAGGATGAACTCCACAAACGGGGATCTGGAGGGACCCCCTTTGAGATTCGGCCGGGGGGGATGATTCTGAATCTACCTCGTACGTGAAATAAATGGAGTAAATGAGATGCATGTGGGTTGGATGATTGGATGCAGGAGGAAGTAAATGCTCAAGGGATTTTAGACAAGTTCGGGCCGCACGGAGCGTAATACCCTACTCCTGTGTGTATGCTATAAATGCTCTGTAAATGCCTCTTTGAGGATCTCTCGTGTTACAGGATGTTTGTCTAAGTCTAGAGCTTCGTGCTTCTTGTTCTTCGTTGGCTTGTCTTCTGTGTGTCTTAATTTTTTTCGAGTTCCAGAGTCCGTCCAGAGCTCGTCCAGAGCTCCTCCGGGGAGCCCGCCTCTCTTTTATACCTGGTCGGAGCGGGTAGCGTGCCCAGAAAGGAGGGTGCGAGTTTCAAGGTACCATAAATGGAAAGAAACCATCATGGGCTGCAGCTTGAGGTGACGGGGAGGGTTGAAAATGCGCCCCCGTTCGGTCTTGTCGTCATCATCCCGCTTTTCAGCAGGTGCAGCGGGGAGGGCCCACCGGGCAGCCATCGAGCAGCCTCGCGTGCCCGCCCGGTCAGAGCGAGCCTGACACAGCAGGGCGGCAGGCGTTACGCCTCGAGCCCTGTGATGTTATCCCGAGGCGAGCCGGATGATGCGCGATGGGACCCGTGCATTAAATGTCTCCACGCCTCCCTGCCAGACCGTGGCAGGGACTGACAGCAGGCGTGGGGGGAGTGGTTGGAAGTGACAGGCCACGCGCCCTCTTAAATGCAGCATCGGGCCTCTCACCAATTGACACCTCACCGCTGAGCCCTTGTGGGGACCACCGGCGAGGGACTTCTCAGGTCCTCGGGGAACTATGAGTGCTCGGGGACTACTGTTCATAGCCCTGAGCACTCTCTCCCAGATATGCTCTTCCTTGGTCCTCGGAGAACTGTGAGTGCTCGGGGACTACTGTTCATAGCCCCGAGCACTCTCTCCCGGATATGCCCTTTTTTGGTCCTCGGGGAACTCGGGTGCTCGGGGACCACTGTTCATAGCCCCGAGTGCCTTCTCCCGGAACTTGACTACTCAGGTCCTTGAGGAACTTGAGTGCTCAGGGACTACTGTTCACAGCCCCGAGCACCCTCTTCCGGGACTTGGTCTTCTCTTGTCATCGGGGAACTCGAGTGCTCGGGGACCACTGTTCATGGCCTCGAGCACCCTCTCCCGGAACTTGGTCTTCTCGGACCTCGGGGAAATAATCCCCGAGGGAGGGTGCCACGTGGCACTCTGCTGTCCTGGCCTCGGGACTCGGGGACCCTTGGTTCCCATGTCACCGACAGCAGCCCTCGGGCCCATTGGTAGACGATGGCCCAAAAACTGCGGATGGGGCCCTTGTTTTCTTCGAGGCTGATCCCAGCATCGATGCCACATGGCCCGTTCTCGAGCGCTAGTCTTTATGGCCCAGGCAGGGAGTGGTCGAGGCCGAGGAAGCTACCGCCCGGGAAGCCATTGGTGAAGTTGCCGCCGAGGTGGCGGCGTGTTTTACGCGGGAGTCGGTGCCGGAACCGTGCAGCAGCGACGCTTCTTCACCTCCGTTGGAGCCTGCGGATTAGTTTAGATTTTTTCATTTTTTGAATGTTATAAATGTGGGAGTGATCCCCTCCAGAATGGTTCCTTTGAAATATAATAGAATCCTTTCTTTGGGATCAAAATTCCATTGTGCTTGTCTTGATATTGTTTGCTTGCTGCTTGATGTCCCGAGAGGTACTGGCCGGACAGAGCCCGACCCTCTTCCTCCGAGAGGTAAGTTGCCCCGACCACTCATCGTCCGAGTAGTGGGACCACCCGAGCGTCCAGCCCCCGAGCCCTCGCGAGTCTGCAACTGCTAAGTCAAGAGACACAGACACGAACTTCCTTGCTTGGGAGATAAGTTCACCCAGCACGGAGCACGCCGTGACCAGTGAACACTTTACACCCTGCGACCTCCCAAACGAGTAGACCGGAGACACGTGCGGGAGGGAATGTGACCAAGAGTCCCCACGGTTTGGTGGTGTCCGGGGTAGGACTGACCAGACCGAGTACCGACAGCCCGCCCCTGGGGTCTAGGCGGTCTCGACCACTCTTTATTCAAGCAGTAGGATTACCCAAGAACCCCAGAGACTCGGTAGTGCCCGGGGTACTGCGAAGCCGGCCGAACACCACAGCCACCATAAAGGACCTCGGTCAGCCATCGCCGCCTGTACGGTATACCAACTACTGTCTGTTTCTGTCGTTCCGGGAAAGCGAGCATGTGGGCGGGGTTTTGTGCGCGAGGGGACTGTCTCACCGAACATATTAGAATGCGAGGGTCCCAAGGATTACTCGGGAACAATAGTTTATTGCGTATGTACAAAAGGAAAATTGATATGACTTTAGTCACTCAATGGACAGCTGTCAGCCTTCCGGCCGACCAATCCAGGAGGGGTACGTGCCTCGAGCTCGGGGCGCCCGAGAACGTTGGTTCCCTCGTACGGAGCACCCGAGCACTGGAAAATTGGTGAGAGAACCAGGGGCTAGGCGGTCCCGACCACTCATGTTCGAGTAGTAGGATTACCTGAGGACCCTGTAGGTTTGAGTAGCGCCCTGGGCACTAGGGCCCTTGAGGTCAGGCTGCTTGGTTTTTGATCATTGATCTGTAAGTTTGAAAAATAGGAAAAAGTTCTTTGCCTGGTGCGCTCTGTTAGTACGGTATTCATTATAGACTGCTCTCGTTTTTGACCCGAGACCTCTCGAATACCCGGACCGGCGAAGTGTACAGACAGAAGCATAACCAAGAGGTCCAATGGTTCGGTGGCACCCGGGGTAGGACTGACCAGACCGAGCACCAATAGCCCGCCCCTTGGGTCTAGGCGGTCCCGACCACTCTTTGCTCAAGTGGTAGGATTACCCGAGAACCCCAGAGGCTCGGTGGTGCTCGGGGCACTGCCACGCAGCCGGACACCACAGCCTACCACAACAGACTTAAGTCAGCAACTACTGCCTGCGCGCATACCGACCGGGATTCGTTTTTATCAACGGGAAAAATGAGAGAGCGTGTTTTCTCGCACAAATCGAGCATCTCACCAAACAGATTAAACATATGGATTCTAGAGGGAAAACTCGGAATAAGAGTGTATATCGATAATTTGTACAGAAGTGGTAACTTATATGGTTGGTGGCAGCCCTCGGCCAACTTGGACAGGGGGGACCCCTAGCCTGGTTGGCCCGAGCATGAACATGTCCACCTAGGGATAAAATTTGTGCAGATGCTCGATGTTCCATGTGTTTGGGAGTGGCTGCCCGTCCTCTGTGGCCAGCCGAAATGAGCCTTGTCCCGGGACACCAGTCATGATGAAGGGGTCCTCCCACATAGGGGACAGTTTATTCTTTCCTTCGCGCATTCGAGCGTGTCGGAGAACTAGATCCCCAACCTCGAGTGGATGTGACGCTGATGATAACGCCGCAGGCTCTGCTGGTATCTGGCTGCTCGGCAGCGGGTTGCTCAGGGCGCGGGACATGCCACGCCCGAGCCTCCGCCGCCTTTGAGCACTTGTCGGCCAACGCGAAGAGCTCTGCGGTGGTTCCGACCTCATGCGTACCTAGCTTTTCGAGCATCCGCTCGTCGCAGACGCCCTGCCGGAATGCGACGATAATGGCATGGGGGGTTATCCGCAGGATGGTGTTGCGGACCTGGCTAAAGCGTTGTATGAAGCGCCTCCGCGTCTCCCCCTCCTTTTGCTTTACGGCGTGGAGGTTGCATTCCAAGCCGAGGCGTGTGAAGGTGCCCTGAAAGTTAGCCACGAACTGGTGGCAGAGGTCATCCCAGGAGTCGATGGATCCTGAGGGTAAGTTCATAAACCAAGAGCTGGCAGAGCCCCTCAAGGCTACATGGAAGTAATTGGTCATCACCTTTTCACTGCCGTCCGCCGCTTGGATGGCGGTGGTGTAGATCTGGAGGAACTCGACGGGGTCGATGGACCCGTCGTACTTCTCCGATAGTTTTGGTCTGAACTTCGTGGGCCAGTTGACCCGACAGAGCTCGTTGGTGAAGGTGCGACAGCCTGTGCCGTATCCTGCGCGCGAGCAGCGCCCTTGGGCGGTGAACGCCGGCGAGCTGGGGAACACCGGCGAGCTGGGGAACCCTGGCGGTCATGGGCCGGCATAGAGGAGGCCTGGTCCTCTGCCTCGGCCTCGTGCCGGGACTCCCGTTGGCGCTCGAGGGTGACGTGCGCATCTTCGACGGCCCTCCGCTCATCTAAGTGTAAGCGGAGGTCCTGAGCTCCGGTTGTGGCCAGGGGGCGGCACTCCACCTGGAGGCCCCCCAGCCGGTTCTACCGCCACCTGAAGATGGACCGGCCTTGGTTGCGCCGCGGTGGGAGGCGGTACGAGAGCTTTCAGCCAGCACCTGTTGGTGAGTTGTGCCCACCAGGGTGGCCACCTCTTGAAGCCAATGGCCTTCTGGGGTTTCCCCCGCTGTCTGGACAGGCGGGTGCCTGAGGAGTGCTTGCGCCGATAGCAACGCACTCCCAGGGCTGGCATCGCCGAAGGCGAGCCTGCGTTGTAACGGTGCCCGGCGCTGTCTGGACGTAGATCTCGCGGCAGGAGTGTCTGCCGCTTGCTGAGGGTTAGGCGGCCCGCCTGCGACGACGGCGACGGCTCTGCTGGGCCCAGCGCCGTTGTCCCCATGGGAGGGGAGCGCCGTACGGGCGGACCGCTACTGCTGCTGAGGAGCAGCAGATACTAGGGCCTCCTGAGCGATGAGCTCCACTTCTTCGCTGGAGCTGGAACCGGTGCGCTGGAGACGATGTTCACCTGCCATCTTTTCTGCAGAGAACAAAGCGGATTCAGGGATGCAACCCCCCTACCTAGCGCGCCAGCTGTCAGAGGATGAACTCCACAAGCGGGGATCCGGAGGGACCCCCTTTGAGATTCGGCCGGAGGGATGATTCTGAATCTACCTCGTACGTGAAATAAATGGGAGTAAATGAGATGCAGGTGGGTTGGATGATTGGATGTAGGAGGAAGTAAATGCTCAGGAGATTTTAGACAGATTCGGGCTTAAAAGTTACATTGGGTTTGTGAAATACTATATATCCTCTTGTTATGATTGCTTCATCGCCGTCATTTGGGTTCCCCAAAATTAATCTACGACATCTTAACATTGCCAAGCTTATATCATATCTCAATATACCATATCGGTGTCTATTGCACGCCGAAGTGATAATAGATAAAGGACCACGCCCTCTTCGATCCTTACATCAACATGCTATCCCGTGTGATTTTTAATTTTCATTATTTTAAAATTAATATTTTAAAAACAGCAAGTGAAACACTAAATTTTTAAAAACTAAATTATATGATGGACTCACACGGGTTATACGGTTCCACGTGTTGGCGTGACTCAGACAGGTTATGCGGGTTCCACGTGCTACAGTCTATGACATAAGTAACGCCACGTACTTCGGCTGATTCATGCAGGGTTACACCGACGAGCTACAGACTACATGGCACGAGTAGCAAGGACACATCGACTCTGGACATCTTGGATCTTCTCCATTAGAAAAAGAGAGAAAAATCTCAAACATATTGGACACCTACAGCCAGTCCTACAGCCATCACGTCCCAGTTCCAGCTGTGGTTGATCAGAGAGAGGATCCAGCAACATAACCCAGAGAGAGAAGATCAATCAATGATCAGCTTTCTCCTCTACTCCCTACTCTCTCTCTCACACACACAAGAACCACTCTCCATCTTGCCAGCGAAAGAAAGCTTAACCCCAGGCAGCTATGAGGCGGCGGCCACCTTTCCATGCCCGTGTCGCCGCCGCCGCCGTGCTCCTGCTCCTGCTGTCCCCCGCCCCGACCTCCCAGTTCGGCCTCGGCGCCGCCATTGGCGCTTGGATCAACGGTGCGCCGCCTCCGTCACCTAGTACTGTCTCGTCGTCGCCCTCCTCGGCCGCGCAGGGACAGAGACAGGAGTACACGGCGCTGCAGGCGCTGAAGGCGGCCATCACGGAGGACCCCCGCGGCGCGCTGTCGTCGTGGCAGGGCGCCAACGTCTGTACCTACAAGGGCGTCTACTGCTCCTCACCGCCCGACGGTGCCGCGGCCGAAGCGTCCACGGTGACGGTGGTCGCCGGCATTGACCTCAACCACGCCAACCTCCGGGGCACACTCCCCGACGCCGTCTCCCTCCTCGCGCACCTCACGTTCCTCCACCTCAACAGCAACCGCCTCGCCGGCGCCGTCCCGGACGCGCTCCGGGACCTGCTGTACCTCACCGAGCTCGACCTCAGCAACAACCTCTTCTCGGGGCCCTTCCCCACGTCCACGCTGCTCATCCCCTCGCTGGTCTACCTTGACCTCCGCTTCAACGCCTTCTCAGGCGAGGTCCCGCCCGAGGTCTTCACCAAGAACCTTGACGCCGTGTTCCTCAACAACAACCAGTTCGAGGGCCAGATCCCGGAGACGCTGTGGTCGTCGGCGGCCACGGTCATCACGCTGGCGAACAACCGGTTAACCGGCCCCGTCCCGGCAGCGTACGGCTACGGCGCCGTCGGCGGCAGGGTCCGGGAGGTGCTGTTCCTCAACAACAACCTGACGGGCTGCGTCCCGGAGGCGCTCGGGATCCTGCCGAGCATCCAGGTGCTAGACCTGAGCTACAACGCGCTGTCGGGCCACCTGCCGAGCACGCTGTCATGCCTGTCCGGGATCGAGGTGCTCAACATCGCGCACAACCAGCTCACCGGCGAGCTCCCGGACCTGCTGTGCGACCTGCGTCGGATCACGAACCTGTCCGTGTCGTTCAACTTCTTCTCCGGGATTAGCCAGCGCTGCGACCAGCTGGCGGGGCGGAGCATGTTCGACTTCGTTGGCAACTGCGTCCCCGGGCGGGACATGCAGCGGCCGCAGCCCGAGTGCGATGGCTTCTCCGGCGACGGCGGGCTGAGCTGCCTTCGCATCCCGGGGGTACGGCCCGTCGGGTGCGCCGAGGCCGCTGTCTCTATCGGCGTCGGCATCAGCGTCGGGGGGCTGCCGTTCGGGCTGCCAGGCGCCACCGCGGGGGGCGTGGTCACCGTCACCGTGCCCTGATCTGCCCTGCCATTTGTTCTGCTCTGCTTTTCTTTTTTTCTTTTCTTTTTTGGAGGCGATTAGCCTGTACCGTGTTGCCGGCGCATCGATCATTACATGATGGTGGTAATTGGTGAATATTGGTTGGTTCTTGGCTGGTTAATAGTGTAATCTTGCCATTTCGCACGATCCATTCTTCACAGTTTTTGCTTCCTGACTGGATGGTTTGGAGCAGTCACCAACGAACTTCAGTGCAATGCAAGGGAGTGCCGATACGCGTAGCATGTGATCGATTAGCTACGGTGGATCGTGGACGAACGCAGTGTTGAGTTGACGAGCTTATCTGCTTGGGAAGGGGAAGCAATCATGATTATGGCGTGAAGCTGTCATCTTTCTTACTGTGTCTGTGTGTCACTCGCGCGCTTTAGAGGCTAGAGCTGGATGAGAAGGAGAGGGGGTGAGATTGGCCGGCTGAGAGAGAAAGAGAGAGAGAGAGAGACCTGGAAAATGGATCTCGGGAAACGAGTTAATGGCAGCATGAATGCGAGGCAGGGAGAGGTGGGTGGGTGGATGCGGCCTGCGGTTAGCTGCTGCCACAGTGGGGCGGGGGCGGGGGCGGGGCGGGGAGGGAGGAGGGGAACCGCATGTCCGCATCCGCATGGGCCGTGCAGGGGGCTGCACGCCATGTGGTGTGTTGCTATCTCAGTCTCGTACAAGCAAAAACTGATGCTTTGCCGAGCGAGATTGAAGGCGCTGTGCCCGTTGGATCTGGCCTTCAACGATCAAGATTAACCATCAGACGACAGCACAAATTGAAGTTGTGCATGCATGTTTACAACGTACGATACACCTATCTTACTCAATGGAATAAA
The DNA here is from genome assembly GCF_958298935.1 of Phragmites australis. Taxonomy (NCBI): domain Eukaryota; kingdom Viridiplantae; phylum Streptophyta; class Magnoliopsida; order Poales; family Poaceae; genus Phragmites; species Phragmites australis. Next base: position 7,276,705 of record NC_084929.1, read on the forward strand.
ATTCCGGCCTCCGCGTGCGATGCACGAATCCTGAGTCATTATTACAGTGATACTGCGATACAAAGCGTGCTTAAGAAAGCATGATGAAGGTAACGGATTGCATAGTCCTGGAGCTTATAAGATCAGCCGACGTAGTACATGGGGTCGGGCACCTTGAAGGTGCGGTCGCCCTCCGGCGCGCCGACGAGGTCGCTCCACTGGTCGCCCATGTTGCCCACGATGCGGTACCCGCCGTCCACCAGCTTCTGCCGCTCGCCGGACTTGTACGGCACCACCGACGAACCCAGCGATGACGGCCTGCGAGCAGTTCCCATGCAAAACCATTCGTGAGAGGAGCTTTCTGCTTTTCTTGGACCTTTCGGCCTGCTTGTAACGAGGGCCGGGGATAAGGGCCCAAATTCCAGGTATACTGGACCCAAAGTTTAATAAAACTTTTTCATTTATATATATTCTAATATAAAAATTACAAAATTATGATGCTATTTTGGAAATTTGCAAAAATAGACTCATCACGCCTGTTTAGTGGACGAGAAGAACCTCACGTCTACTTTGTGGAGTGCTAGATGACAGAGTCTTTTACACCACATATTTTTTTTAGATTTTTTAATGATTATATCGATTATGTTTCGATGGCTGAGTGCGTTGGAACATGACATTTTTTTTCATTTTTAAAACTCTCACCGTCCAATGGGTGGGAAGTTCTTCACGTCCACTCAACGAGTGGGAGGAGGCTATTTGTGCAAATTTCTAAAATGGCACATAGTTTTATAATTTTTTAATTAAAAAATATAAATAAAAAATCAGTTTAATAATTCTGCATTAACGCTTTTAGCCCCCAAAAAATCCTCTAAGCACATGTTTAATTTGGCCCAAACACAAGTATTCCAATATTTTTTGTAAATATATTCAACCTGACAAAACTGAAATGAAAAAGAAAAACCGGGTTTGCAAACACAAAAGTACAAAAGTTTGCATCCTTCCAATCCAGATTTGTTTGAAGTTTGAACAGTCTTATTTTGTTTTGCAAATACTTGATCTTTTTATACTTTTCCTAGCCATCAAATGACTGAAAACAGTGAAGAATACAATCGATGCCGCCGCTTAACCCGCTGTCGCCAGAGCTTAGTGTTCAAGGAGGGGATTTCAGGGTTTGGAGGTGTTCGGCGGGTTTAGAGGGGTGCCGGTGTGGCAGATTGACCCAACGGTGGCATTGGTCGTGGTGACGGACGGTGGGTGGTGCAGACGGCGGGGGAGTCAAGGCGATGGCTTAACATTGCTGAGTGAGCCGCTCGCCGTGAGCGTGTAATGGGCGGCGGAAGGCAGATCCAGTGATGGGGAAGCCATTGGAGACAGGAAGAGGAGGACGGAGCGAGGCAAGCGTTGGCGCAGTTGGAAGGAAGAAGAGCATTGGACCACGGGAAGGAGGAGAAAGCATGACAGTTGAATGGGAATTGGAGGGCCTTGTATTGTCGATAAAAAAACTCCATTTTCAAGTGTATAGAATCTCCCTTATTTTTATTGTGCTGGAGGGAGATCTTTAATTTCCTTTTGATATTCCGTTGCTAGCGTTAGGTTGATGGATTTGTTCAGCATGTCAAGATCGGAAACACAAGAAAAAAAAAGAGAACAATGCTATTTATCTGTCAACAGAAAAAGGAAGAGAAATATGTCGAAATTCCTACTGTAGGATCTGCGCTAAGATTCGTACATCCATCTCCTCCAGTGAGCTCCTTCGGTGACGTCTTCTTCTCCAGCGACGGTGAGGTTAGGGATAGAGTTAGGGTTTCGGGTTGGAATTTTGGGGGCTGCCAGCTTAGAGGGAGGTCGGGGAGGCTACCGGCCCGGCAGTAGTGGCAGGCGGTAGGCGAGACGGCAAGGCGGTGGAGGCATCGCCCGTTGTTGTGGTAGGAGACGGTCGGTTGGCATGTGGTGGTGGTGGGGGCACTGTGATTGAAGTGGTTAGCGTCGGTGGTGGTCGTGGGTGGCGGCTCCAGTTGCGATGGCGCCGTCAGAACCGAGAGGGGTGGTGGTGGCGGCAGAGGAGCTTGGAGAAGAAGAGCATGGCACGGGGCCCGTTGGGATGGAGGACGGCGTGAGGAGGGGAGAGGGGCAACGACAGAGGAGGGAGGGGCGGTGGAGGTGGGCGGGTCGTGCTGGCACCGGGGACAACGCCAGCGAGGCGGCAATGCGCGCGGCGGGGGTAGAGCAGCAGAAGTGGCGGCGGGGGCAGAGCAGCAGAAGTGGCGGCAGGGCGTAGTGGATAAGGTCGGGTGCTCGGGAGGAGTAGTTAAAGAGGTGAGAGGATCTGGATCGTTGGATGAGATGCAAAGATTGAAAATTAGACATATTTAACGCTCCAAAATTTATTGACAGATAACCAGACACTGCCAAAAAAAAAAATAGATTGAAGCTTGCGAGTGGTGAATGCATTTATACGCACTTGAGAACGAGCTTCTCCCAGGTGTGGTACCCGGCGCTATGGAGGTTCTTGATGGTGGGCTCCCTCTGGTAGTCGTGTCTGCCGGTGATGAAGACGACCTTGATGCCCAGCGCCAGCAGCCTCTCGTACAGCTCCAGCACCTCCGGCAGCGCCGGCGCCGTCGCGTTCGCCACGTACTCGTCGAAGTACGTCGCGTTGTACGGCTCAACCCTGCACAGATGCACCAGTTAATTATGACGACGTGGCGTTCGTGGCGCTCGCGCCAGCACGCATGCAAGTACCTACCCGAATCCCGTGTCGGCGTAGTAGGGGAGGTTGGTGAGGCAGGTGTCGTCGATGTCGAACACCCACACCTCCTTCCCGTCACCGGCGAGCTCGAGCCCTTCGGCGTACGCGACGGCCTCGGCGGCCACCACCGCGCAGTCCTGCCGGAACAGGTCGCCGAACATGTAGTCGCGGACGTAGCCCCGGCACTCGGCGGGGATGCTGTACCAGTCCCGCACGTTGTTGGTTTCCACGGCAAGACGCCAGCTCGCGCACGACGGGACCGCGCGCGTCCTAGTGCCCACTCCGGCGGCAGATGGCGCCGAGGTCACCATCTCCAGGTGCATGTCGCGCTCGCGCGCTCGCACTGCGCCGGGCGCGCGCAGCAGCAGCAGCAGCAACAGGAGCATGAACGCGAGTGCATGGCGGAGGGGCTGGAGTGCCATGGCGATTGTTGCTAGGAACTTAAAAGTTGGATGAACTGCTGATTGGTATAATTACATATCTCTTTCCTCCCTCTCTCTCTATATATAAAAGATCTAAGAGAGTCTTGAGTGCTGAGGCACATTCTAGCCATCTACACCACGTGAAAAAAAAGTACGTGGGATTCGTCATCTTGAATGTGTCATTGATTACTAGTTATAAGTGACGAGTTAGAATCCGTTACTAATGATGTCATGTGCAGGGAAGAAAGATTATCTGTTATTTATATCAAGATATTAAATGACAGGTTAATAGGTTATCCGTCACTTATATTAAGTGAATAAGTAACGGGTAACCTCTTCACCCGTCACTTAATGTTTTGATATAAGTAATAGGTAATGGGTAACCTTTTCACCAGTTATTTATGTTAAAACATAAGTGATAGGGTAACCTCTTCACCAGTCATTTATGTTAAAACATAAGTGATAGGTAATAATAAGTGATGGGATTATTCTGTTTTCTAGCTGTATCCTAGAGCATAGTCAAGATTTGGTAGCCATCTTCTCCTTGCAAACAACAGTAATGTATCGAAATCTATATCGACAAACATACTTATATAAGAACTCACTTTACTACAAGATCACAAAGGTTACAAAGTTCCAATCAATTTATCACAGAATCGCAAATGTTACAAAGTTCTAATCAGTTTATATTACATAAGATCTCACAAATTAGGATTTCTATAGTGCAACACGCCGTGTGGGTTGATGACTTTAAACATCATGAACTCGGCGATCCGTCCCTAGGAGTGCTCCGTCGCTGAAAACATAAGTTGAGAAATCCTGCATAATTTGCCGAGTTACCAATGTTATGTTATCATTGAATTAAATTAATTACTGAAATTAATTATAAATAATCTTATATTGAACTTATCCTTTTCTTGGATCATGAGAAGCATGTTTTACGCAACATCGAATTCGCAGGTGTTGCCCGGTGGTCGTTGGTGGCACTGCTGATAAAAAAAATTCATGTTAGATCAATTGAAAAAAAAATAACAAAGAGCATTTGGTAATATGTTTGGTAGTATTTACCACAAACCCAGTCTTGTGTATCAGTCTGTGGCTGTCTTTCGCTTTCTAGTTAGGATCAGCTCGAAGGTACTTGTCAATAGCTTTGTATAAAGAGGGATCGATTAGAGAACATTTGAATGTTAGAAAAGTTAAATATGTAAACTAAGCTAAATAGAACATACGCGTTGAGGAGTCCTTTTACAGCGTTGTAATCACGCTCTCCAGGTTTTCCTTTTGATCCTACTCGTCTTGATGAGTCGAGGTACCATATCAAGTTATACTTAAGGCAAATGACCAGTAAGACCCAATAACCACTGGTGTTTGTGAGCGCCCAACAGGTAGTCCATTTTGGAATATTATTGCATTACACTGGCCACATAGTCCACTTCGTAGTCGCTATGAAGTTGGATGACCGAGATTGTAATGGTCTCAGGGTCAAGAAATCCGATGGGCTCCTTGTTCTTCTTTGTTTCTTTCATTAAGTGTCTACATATAAGAGTATAGTTAGATTCAAGACTTAGTGGTATTAATTAATGAATGTCCAGTTTTAAGGGACTTATAATGTGAAGATCCGTAATAACGTAACATCCAAGGCATCAAGGTTGAATAAGTCATATAAGTCATTAAAACCACAAGGAAGTAGCCGCCTTCAGTTAAGAAGTGTCATCGTTTGTACTGTACGATTATGGATTGAGCCTTCATATCTCTAGAAGTCTGCATATAGTAATTATGCAGGTCGATATATGCTTATTCTGCCCTTGTTAGATCATCTACCATCATTAAGAGCTTCCTATATTAGAATTTCATGTTGGCACTAGTTCACGTTGCTCCAATGTCTGTGAACTTCTTCGCTGGTATAATGGCATTCGACCTCTTCGGTAGGTGCTTGTTAGAGTCTTTGTTCCTAGCTCCCTTTTCCTTCTTCTTTAGGCTCTATGGGGGAGATGGAATTAGAGCTGGAAGCGAGGCTGTCGGATGCGGAGGAGAAGACAGAGAAGCTGCTTTCTTTGGAAGTGAGGGACGCAACGGTGGTGCACTTAAAGCTCGTCCAGACTGGGATGCACTGGAGACCATGATGTCACCCCTCTTCCACTGGATCCTTTGACGAAGAGCTTCACACAGAGTTGTGACTTCATCATTGGAGGAGAGCTCCAATACATGATTGGTGGCATTGCTATGTAGCATGTCCACCGTAACCACATCATAGCCAGCACGTATCGGGACCGTATGTAAGATATAGATGTTTGGAAACACCTGGCCTCTTGCAACCTTGATGTAATACTCACTAGACCTGATTCCAAGGCTGCAGGGTGTGAGCCCTTCTAGCAGGTCAATCATATCTGGCTCAGTCACGGTGGCTACTATTTGATTGACCTCCTTGGAGGTACAGCTACTCTTCCATGTATTTCCGGGGCTAGCTTCCTCTAGAATGGAAATATCTATTCCTTGTGCTACAAGCGTTTGCATGATGTTTGCATAAACGTTTTGGGTGATGTCCCGTGTTCATGCATCCATATCCACTGCACTCAACCTCTTCCTCTTCTTGTATATTCTGAGGTCTTTAGGGAAATCGTATTTCTAGCCCTGGGAACCGAATACACCTAGCACTTGACCTCGGTGCTCCGGGTTTCTCGATGCCGCTAAGAGAACATCCTGTTCCCAGTGCTGCTGAGAGATACACCTCGCACTCAACCTTGGCTAGGATTCTTGTGGCCTTCTTTGGCTAACTTTTCATCCTCTGCCAGTCCTGTGGTTGTGCTTGTTCCTAGCCCGAAGCTGCTTCTTCTCCTCACTCTCTTGAGCTCTTCATCTACACAAAAGCATCACAATCTTCCACTTTCAAGTGCTAGTAGCTATCGAAGGGTGCCACCCCTTTAGTCAAGTACTGATTAACAAGCTTGCTCTTAAAGCTTCAGTGGAGTTTTGTGATCTCTATCATTGCTGCATTCAATGTGGTGAACATTTGACGCTCACTTATATTTCTAGGGTACTCTAGATACTCCTTGACGTCATTATCAAAAAAGTCCCTCTTTCCTTCATCACTGAGGTCATCAAACTTAATCGTTATAGGCACCCTCTCCCGAGCAATGAGCCATGTGACCCTCCGATATCTATTCAATACCTTTTCATCTATAGGCAGCCCGTCAGTATCGATTCTTGTGATGGTAACCTTGTCTGCCGACCACTGTGTTTGTGACCTTAGCTTTCGAGCTCATGCACCATTACCAACTATCTGACTTGGAGACTGCGCTTCCTCCATCTAGAGAGAAAACAAGGGGGGGTTGCCATGAACAAAAAATATTCCTCCATTCAAGAAGTATGAAATGCATTGACTCATCTCAATACCTCTTCAGCGGGATTGTAGTCGAAGCTACTTGCCCGACATCGGCTCAGAGGCTCGCATAGAACAGGGCTCTGGCTATGCCACGGGCTCTGACTTTCGCTGCTACCGGAGGAGGATGGTGGGTGCGGGTTTGGGCTCCTATCTACCCCATCTTGTGTCGGGGCGGCCTATAGTGTGAGCATCCTATATGCTTGTGGTTTCTTAGGAGTTGTTGTCCTCTTCTGTCCCATGGTATTTAATCGACTACTAAATTATTGTTTGCATAGAAAAAACTAAGAATTTATAAACAATCTAGACAACACACTAGATTATCATTTAAAATGAAAGAGGACAGAAGCTAAGATCAAGTGTAGTATATTATGTTCTCAATAGAGGAAAGAAAAGGAATCAAAAGAATTAAATATGAATTATATGTGCATGAACTCGTATAGTTCTTTTTTCTGCTTCCTGTAAAGAGTGATAGCTGCTGGGGGTAGGTGTTTCCTTTATCTATATCATGTGCATTGAGCTCCGGCCTTAAGCCCATTTCTTCAAGGTCAGCTCATGTGTTCTCATTGTCCTTTCCTTTTCCCTTCATTTGGAGCAATGTACCGATCAGACTCTTGCAGATATTCTTCTTCACATGCATGTTGTCGATAGAGTGGCGAATATCTAATTTTTCCAAATATTTTAGTTCGAATAGTATTTATTTTTTGTTTCACATTCCTTTTTGTTCATCATCCTTGGAGGATCATTTTTGCTTGCCAAGAACAATATTGATATTCTTAACCTGATTATGGATATTTTCCCTATAGAAATACCATAGAGGTAATGCTTTCTCCCTTGTTCCATCAAACTGTTTATCCATGTTTCGGTATAGGTGCTTCCTAGGTAGGAAATTTCGATGCCGCAGGTATACTATTTTCTTTGAGTTGTTCAACCTTAAACTGCATGTGTCATCTAAGCAATGAGGAAGCTTCACCTTTTCTTTTGCTCTGACATGATAAGTTATGAAGTGCTGGCAGATCATTGATGGTGATAAACAACATGGCGTGCAAGGTAAAGTACTCTTGCTTGTACTGATCCCAAACATTGACACCTTCCGACTAGAGTTTCTTAAGATCATCGACTAAAGGCTTAAGGTACACATCGATATCATTACCAGGTTGTTTTGGTCTTGATATTAAGATCGACAATATAATGTATTTTCGCTTGTTACAAACTAGGGTGGAAGGTTGTAGATCGACAATACAAAAGACCTAATACTACGAGAGGTACTCATGTTACCGAATAGATTCATGCTATCTGTTCAAAGCAAACATAATATTTCTCAATTCTTCAATGAACCAACCAGATATGGAATCAATGGTTCGCCATGAGCAGAATCCGTCGAGTGCTATATCATTGCGTCGTTCTTACGATCCTCCTTATGCCAACACACCAATTGTGTCTCCTTTTTATTGGCAAACAATCACTTCAGATGGAGAATTACAGGAAAATACTACACCACCTTCCTAAGCAAGCCTTTACTTTTCTTGCCTTCATCCCTATCACCACCATCATTTCTACGCTTATACCGATGGGTTCCACACACGGGGCATTGATTAAGCTCTGCATAATCTCCACAAAACAAGATACAATCTTGCTTATATGCATGTACTTTTTTCTATTTCTAGCCATAAAGGATAAATTATCTTCTTCGCGTCGTAGACACCCTCGGGCACCAAGTTCCCCTCCAGTAGCATGTCTATTTGCATATCTAACAATGCTTCAAAACTCTTGTCAGTCCAACCATAGGTTGCCTTCAGCTGTAGAAACTTTAGGTCCCCAAATAACCACGTGTATTTCTCATTACAGTTAGGATAAACAGACGCCTTGGAATCTCGCACAAATTCCTAGAATTTAGCAACTCACCACTATTATACTCATTGTGCCGCTCGACATTATGTACTATCTGATCCACATTCTCCATAAAATCCGTAAGATCATTATCATTAAAACCTAATATGTCCTCATCCCTAAGATCATGACCCATATCACCGGGTGTAAGTCCTTAATCCACACTGTCGGTATAGAGGCCCTGATCCATCTCTCCTTTGTTGAGGCCTTCCTTACCATGTTTTTTTTCAACATGTATAATTCTCTTTAAATCCATGTATGACTAAGTGTGCATGAACATTGTCTGGTTTTGGAAACTTTCTATTATTCCTGCAATCGCGACATGGACAATACATTGCCGTTTTACCATGACATTTCATATCCACCAAAGCAGCACTCATGAAATACTTCACCCAGCTCAGGTACTTCGCACAAATCCAGGTCTTAAGTTATATCCAACTTCAGTCCGCCATCTACAATGTAAAAATATTCATTCTCATTAACAATTATTACCTTAATTGTGTGATTAAACATGTAATTAAAAATTCTGTACAATTACACTAGATCTAACATAAATACAACTCAGCACTAAGAATTTAGATAAAGATATAAAATGATCGATTACAACTCAAAGCAAAAAAATCTACCAAATAGGGGTTAGAGGAGGAGGAAAGGGGGAGATGCAAAACCTTCAAAAACCTAGCAACAATTCAAACTTCAAATCAGCAAGATATTAGAGTCTCTTTTAATCTATTGTGCACATAGTACAGTTGAGTCCTGTAATTGTTGGACGCGCATAGTAGCTGGTCAGCTCTTATAATAGAGCTAACTCATAAGTGATAGGCCATAACATTACCTGTCACTTATTATATTCATAAATGACGGATTGTAATATGGTATGTCACTTATGACTGGCCCAAGAGGACCCACCACCTATGTTAGGTCACTAATGATTGCTGCAGGGAGATCCATCACTAATGACCGGGACATAAGTGATGGGTCGTAATATGTCGTAATATGATCCGTCACTTATAACTGGTGTAGGTTTGTCGTTACTTATAACTAGGTTATAAGTGACAGATGTAGTTATGACCCGTCACCAATGTGAGAAATGGTGAGTAATATTATGACCCGTTATTGATGACCTGTTATCAATGATAGGTCAATGTTTGATCCGACCCGAGGCTATATAAGTGATGGATCGTATAATGATCCATTATTAAATTATATCTCCTTTATCTGTTTTTCATGTAGTGCCACTTTCTCATTTTTTTGGGGTCTAGAGTGCTCCATTAATTTCTGGAATATAGAACCGAGTTTACTACCCATTTTACAGAAACACCCTTGAAAAAAGAAAATTACAAGCACACCCTTAGAAGTTCCTGAAAATGTTTCCATTATAGAAGAAGACTATGACTCCATTGTCTCTAGCGCCAGATGCTGTCGGAGGGTAGCGTAGACCTGAAGGCCGCCAGGCAGCCACCGACGACTTGTGGAAGAGGGCGCCTTCTCTCGGACTTGGCAATAGGAACAGCAAGAACGCTGAAAACACCGCCCGATTTGAGGGTCTCCACTGAGGAGGTTGAGGTAACCTTGGTCAGAGAAGATCACTGTCGGTGAGCCCAAGACGCCGGATATAAAGCTGACCAGGTAGGAGTCAAGAACTCTGGATCGGTGTCTTTTGCTTAGATTTGGGGCTGCAACTGGGAGACCCAGAAATAGGAGCACAAAGAAAAGGGGGAGAGGATCTCGCACGCCGGGAAGGAATCCGACCACGGAATCAAAAGACATCTCGCTTACCTCATCTAGGGAAAGCATATGCACTAGTACTTATCGGCGCCATAGAAGATAAATTGCCACCTAAAAGACGATGAACGGCGAACAGCAAGAAGCTAAAACTATGAGAAGGAAAAAAACAAAACCTAACCTACTGCTGGACAAGAGATGGGTCCCTCACCTAAACTGACACCGGCAAGAAGCCAGAGAAGGAGGGGAGGGGTCGGATCTGGCCTTACAGGAGAGTTTTAGTGGAGAAAACTGCTGGGGGAAGGGTGAACGGTCGTGCTTGGAGACATCAGTTACCGTCCAGCATCGGAGATCCACTTGCTCATTTCATCCATGTTGTGGTTTCATACCACAATAATGACCATGTCAATTTCAATCACTATAAAGGCTAGACAACGAGAAATAAGGACGTGTTGAAAGGACAATGCCGCTATCGGTCACGTTCAGCCTGGGCCAGATGAAAGGGCATCACTGGCCCAGCATCTTGCATGCGTGGAAGCAAATCTCGAGGGACTTCTTCCTGCAGTCCTGGAAGATTTCAAATGAAATTTGTTGAAATACCAAAACTTTTAGAGGCATCCACGAACTCAACGGCTTCGGTCTCTTCTTCCTCGCTACTGCTCACCTCCCCTAAGCTTGGTCTTTGACCTCTCTCCAATTTCTTGCTGACTACCTTCAATTCCTTTTTCCCAGTCTAGACTCCCTTCCAATTCCATTTGTACCCTTGTACTTGTGTCATTGTGAGGATTTGAGTATCACCCGTATCGGTGTTGGGGTTGATTTGGCGATTGATCAAGTAGGATTATATCAAAATAGTGTTAGAGCTAATAATCCACGAGATGGCCGCCACTTGTTCCGTGAAATGCCGAACCAGCTAATGAGCAGAACGAATAAGGCCTCGCCGTAGAAATAATCGCAAGCCAAATTGGTCGCAGTGCCGTGCAGTCATACTACCATAGTCATCCAAATCCTCTGCAGTGCTCGAGATCATTTGCGACCAGCGTGAGCTGGTCACCGGGATGTGTAACCATGAATTACGCACGCATGCAATCCTTTTATAAGTGTTTTCGGAAGGTACCAAACCGACTTACTCGCAAGTCAAGAAACGTGAGCTCACGCCCTAGTAGGACTCCTTTGCACTATTATATAAACGAGAGGAGAGAAGAGAGATTTGTACATATTTATTATACAAAAATAATGAGAAAAAAGTTATCTCCATATATCTATGTTTACTTGTGCTTTTATATTTGTACTATCTCCGTTTTGTTTAGGATATTGATACGATGTCTAACAAATATATTTAACTATTATTTTTATAACTACTTTTTGGTAAAAATTAATAAAAATTAGATGATGTCAAAATATTTTTCATAATAAATTTACTACTATCATATTCATATATAAAATTATAATAATTTTATATATATTAGTGCTCAAATTTTCTAAAATTTAACTACACTCCTTCTAAGAGCACATCTATTTGAGAATAGAGATAGAATCTAATATCCAATGTAAATAGTGATGTACAATATTCATGATGAGGGACAGAGATAAGATCTAACAGCTGGCAACATAGTATTACCACCGAGGTAAACGCAAGGGAGAGTAGGCCATGTGAAACACGACCCGACGCGTCCGTTTTATTGGGCAGCGGACCCCACCAATAAACCCTGTCTCTTTCTCTCGTATTTAGTCTCACTAGCGCCTCTTTCAATGCGGCTGGCACGCACAAGCACGCGCAACAGGCAAGATCTAGCGAACTCACTCACACCAGAGATGATGGCACTGGCCAAGCTCCTCGCTGCCGTCCTAGTCCTCCTCACGGCCCTCGCGTGCTATCTCGGGCGTGTGGGAGGTGAAGCTCGAGATGCCTCTTCCGAGATTGAGGACGACATGCCGCTTATCCACATGCTGCGGCCGCTGCAGCTGGCGGTTTACGGTGGAGGCGAACAACCTGCATGGCTGGCTGACGATCTCGGCGCGCTGCAACCGTTCTCATCTAACTGGCTGAGCTAATTATATAACTTTTCAGTCTTGAGATGTAGTAGACGTTTGTGAGTATTCGTTGTTCTTCAGGGAAACTCTCGAACAATACTGAGCCCCTTAAGTGTGTCTTCATAGTCACACCATCTCCAAATTTAACCGATCCTTTGATGGACATGCCTTAGCAAAATTCTCTATGCAGCCGATCATATGGTTTCTTGCGTCCGTATGAAGATATCATGCATTGTTTCGGGTGCTGCTGAGCTTCGACACCACCTTTTCTTCGTGCAGGAGTACCTTGTTATTCGGCACCGGTACAATTTGGATGAGCTCACAAATTTCTGCCATCAACAGCGCTGGCTCGTCATCATTCTATTTTGTGACAAAATTGTCCCTTTCTCTATGGTTTGGTATAGGACACTATTTAGCAAAGTGTCCCTAATTATTGCAGTTGAAGCACATGACTTTGATCGGGTTGGAGTCAGGCGACTTTATTTCATCACCGGCATGTTTGCCATCACCTCGGCCTTCGCCCTGTATGCACCCTAGTCTACGATCTCTACACCCTCATCTAGTGGCACTGCTGGAGCCCTCGTCTCTTTTTTTCTTTCTTCTTGTTCCTTGCTTCCCCCTCGGCTTTCGTGAGGAGAAGCTACTCTCCTTCATCTTTTTAGTGTCGTTGCCCGTTGAGACCTTCCTCAAAGGTCCTAAGACGGTCGATCACCTCTGAGACTGACATTCCCGTGATGTCGTTGAACTGTTCGATTGTTTGAATAATATGGAGAAACCAATCTAGAACCAAACTGAATAGCTTCTCGACAACATTGTTGTCGTCTAACTTTACATCAAGCGAGCAGATCTCACCCACTACCGAGATGAGATTCATGGAGTAGTCTCTGATTGTCTTCAAGTTCTTCATGCATAACTGGTTCAGTTGCCTTTTCAGCACCTATGCACGTGCCTTCTTGATACTATCTTCACCAATCCACATCTCTTTTGATCACTTCCCAAACATTCCTTCGCTGTCTCCTTGTCCGCAATGGCCATCATCATGTCGTCCAGTACTATACTATGTGTAAAACAGACAAAGGTGGTATGAAATTAGTGACGTATCGTAACATGATCCATCATTGATGATAATAATGATGTGTCGTAGTTGTGATCGGTCACTAATAACGACTCATCAGTGAAGAGTCATCCTAGACTAGTCATTAGTGATGGATCAAGTTGTGACCCATCACTAATGACAAACTTATCTGTGATGGGTCATCTTAAGCCAATCATTAGTGATGAGTCAAATTGTGACCCGTCACTAATGACGGTATTCATATTTTAGTTGATGTTTGTGTGCAGGTTTATGTTCGCATCTAGCACCATTTTCTCATCTCTATGTTGGTCTTTGCTATATTCGTTATCCTTTCAGAGCCTGTCTAATCACTTTAAAGTACATTACAGTTGTTCGATGATAAGGGAGCAATAAAATTCTCTATGAATATTATTTTGCCAAATATACTTATTTGTTTACAATTGCTTAGGGCACTACTGAGTCATATGAAAGAAAATTAAACTCTATGCTTGCTTAATTGATTTTTTTTTTTCAATTTTTCGTTGCCACCGAGATCTATATGGTTCGCTTTTGTACTTGTGTATTTCTGCTCCTACCACTTCGTAGTAGTTGCTTCTTACAAAAAAAGCGTATACAGGCATACGGCTAGTGCTATTATGTGCAGTCATATGTTAAGTAAATCTAGGTACAGTAAATATAATTAGCTGTTTCTGTAAAAGCTACCTGAGGGGGAAGCTATCACCTGCTAGTTTTTGCTTTGCTTTTGTAGTTTCCAGTATAACAATATGTAAAGATATAAAAAAATTAAAAGCTACATCAAGAGGATGCTATCACCTATTGGGTTTTTGCATATGGAAAATTATTGAGACCTTTATTTTTCTCTTATTTTTTCTCACCTTAGCAGCACTAGAATAGAACCATTGTATATTTCTGTTCAAGTTTGATGTAAGGGGGTGGCGGCTATGGACACAAACGCGTGTTCTGAAATAGTGTAGAAACTTCACGGGGCAAGAACTCAATCTTTCAGGACAAATTTGGCCTTGGAAAAATTGCCGAACCCAACAAAGTCAGAGAGAAATGGATGTAACTTTTTCTATAGATATTCGTAGAGTAAAAAACGTTAAAATTGGAGTCCTTATGTAAAAGTTATGTCCGTTTTACCGAAGACACTCCGAATCACCTATCAAATTATGATCGTTTGGATAAGATATAAAAAATTCATAAAATATTTGTACAAATTTAGATGAAGAAAAATTTTATATGTATTATAACCCCCAATGAAATTTGATAAAATTAGTCATTAGTGATGAGTCAAGATTACAACCCATCACTAATGTTCAGTCATTAGTGATGGGTCACGGTTCTGACCCGTCACTAATTAGTCATAGGTTAAAAGGATAAAAATATATGATTTCTATCATAACTACCTGATAGGTGAGACGGTAAGTGAGCTACGTGCACAAGGGGAGGTCGCGGGTTCAAGGCCTATGCAACGTAGACTAAAAAATAATTTAAAAAATAGCGTAGATTGTGGGGCATTTGCGAAGATCTTTTTTTCTAGTACTACTTGAGAGATGGCCACCATGGTGCCTTGATCCTGTCATCGTCTTTGTCTCTACCTTCAAGCACTGACCATATTCCTAGTGAGCACACAAGATTATCTTTAACTTGATGACCCATATGCCGTAGTTCGTTTCACTTAGTGTTTGATGTTGGTAGGATTGATACGTCTATTGATTTGACGACACCTTTTTTCACTGGATCACCTTCATCGTTGACCATTACTTCGTCCACTAGCTTCTGATACTAATTGTTAGTTTTTCATCTAGGGTCTTAACGTGCAGAACAGACTCGAGCTGCACTTGCGAATACAACAAAAATAATAAGATATGATAAGTTGACAAAGTCTCACTGATACCTTGTAACTCAAGCAAAATTACTGCCACATGCTAGAACTCCATGAATCCCACTTTGAGGTAGGTATCACACTTCCTCTATCCTATATTTCTGTTTTTCATTTTCTCTTGCTTGATTCAAAAATAGACTATTTTGCCTTGTTTATATACATGCAGGTTAGATTTACTATCATCAGATTAAGATACGTATTTAACTTCTATTTTAACTAGAAAAATCTAAACCTATTTTATTTAGGACTCTAATTCCTAACCAAAACAGCTAGATTAACAACAGCGCGAGGACAAGCGGGAGGCCACGGCCAAGAACCTCAAGCGCGCGGGCTACGTCGGCTACGAGAAGCTCGTACTCAAATACGCGCACACTCTGCATGCAATGGTGCTGCAGCTTGCGGATGTTCGTTGTTAACCGAACCTACGTTGCGTGCTGCCGGTGGACGCGAGGGTGTTGCCGTGTTGGTGATGGAGTTCAAGTCCGGCGAGCGGAAGAAGTTGGAGGACGCCGGTTACATCATCGTTGGCAGCATTGGTGACCAGTGGACCAATATAACATCCTGGGTGCGCCCGAGGGCGGCCGCACATTCAAGCTGCCCGACCCCATGTGCTACGTCGGCTAGCTCTGTTGCTAACCATCGAGCAGCAGCACTGCGCCAATAATAATGCCCATCAGTCAGCGCTTAAGGCTCCAACGTGCGTACTTGTACACAGACGGGACGCGTCATGGTTCAATTTTGCACCCCAGTTTGTCAAATAAAATGACTAAATTCCTTCCCAAAATAAACAAACAAAAGGACCATATTATTTGGAGCTGGAAAAATACTATGGGTACTTCTGCTGGCTATATACTATTACTACAGAATATCGTCACATATCTGATAGAATATCACAGTCGGTTAAAAAAAATCTGACCGTGATAAAGATAAGGCAGAATGTTCCCTTATGGAGCCGTCTGCTGTTAGCTTTGGAGAACTTAGGTGGCAAAAGTTGTCTTGGGGATAACTAAACATCACAAACTAGTCCTGACAACAACTGTCAGCGATATAATCTCAAACATTTGCTTGTAGGGTATGTCATAACGACCCACATCATATATGATTCTTTAAGTGAATTGTCTCTGACAATGTCAGATGAATTTCCATAAGAGTGATCTGTTATATGGTCATGTTCATAGTTGATTTCCACGTGGAACCGTCTGGAATATGAAGTGTCGAGCCGGGAAGCCAAGCAGACGATGCTATGCGCTTTATATTTGTATGGGAGGCAATTAGGGTCTTCTCATTCTCTCACTCTACTCAATCTCCCCCTCTCTCACTTCATTCTCGACAGATCCACGCCATGGTCGCCTCCTCCACATCGCCCTTCCCGCTTCCTGATTCATTGTCACTGTCTCCGTCGGTTTCACTATTGCGGTTGCCATTGCCCACCTTATCCTCCAACAGTGACAAAAAGGGCACAAAAAACAACTGACCAATGACTCTCTTTATTGATATCAGTTACCTTGAGAAGGAGCTATTATTCGACGGCGGCAAGCTTAGCATAGAGAAGAACTCAGACCCTGAGGAGAAGTCACTATAAAAAACACTAATCGGCGACTATCTATCAATGTCAAGTTAGCTAGCACTAGGACTGTACAGTTCTACTGAACAAGTCGAACCGAATCGGTCAACTCAATTTGACCCGTTTTTAGTGTTCGGTTCGGTTCTTAGAAATATGAGATTTTAGGGGCTCCGTTTTCTCGGTAAAAACTGGCTGTAAACCGAATCTACCGAGCGGTTACCCGGAAAACCGAGCGGTTACCGACAATACGAAAAATTTGAGAAAACCGCTTGATAAATCGCAAAAACCGCTCGGTAACCGGTCTAAACCGACCGGTTACCGAACGGCTAAAATCGTGATTTTTTTTTCCAAATTTTAAATTTTGCCAAATGAATTTTCTCCGATTTTTTTTGAATTTTTGACCGGTAACCACGATTATCGTAAATTTTCAATTACCGCCAAAGCTCGATAACCGAGCTCCAATGGTAACTTTAACCCTGTGCCTAAGACGTCATGCACAATCCATCGAATCTCTGGTGCATGCCCACCTGCCCACCAAACCAAACCTCCAAGCGCCTAGTCCACCTGCCCACCTGGCCCAACAGGCCAACACGTCACCTGCCCAAGGTGCACACTTGGTCAGAAAAGCATTTTGTTTTGGCTACCTGTAAGTCCTAGCTTATAATGTGTGCTGCCTTTTGTGTTCATCTCTCCTTGCTATTGATGGAGAATTAGACAAAATCGATCCGACATAATAGTGATCAAATTAAATGCTAACTTGTGATGTATCGTGTTTACAATGTGCGTCAAGTTTGGTAAATATAGTATTAATCGAAATAAATTGGTATTAACCGAAACCTCACAATACACTAATGAAAGACCGTATTAATCTAGCAAACAATATCGTATTTACCAATATACTGTACTTGCCGAAAAAAAACTGAAGAAATAGAACAAACGGTCCTAGCTAGCACCAGCAGTGATAAGGTATCACTGTCGGTTCATAACGACCATGGGCCAAAAAATTGATGAGTTCGTTGGAACCAACAGTGATATCAGTTATCACTGTCGGCAATGTTATATCACTGCCGACTCATGGCTCAAACCGGTAGGGATTTACACCTTATCTCTACCGATTGATGCCACGAGCTGGCAGTGCAAAATAAGATACTAAGTTTGGATTGCTAGTCAGGATTACCAAAAAGGCCTAATTGCAAGTGTGGATTACCAAAAGCTCCTGATTACCAAAATAAGTCCTGAAAACAAACATCCGGATTGCAAGTGCAAAATAAGACAATAAGAAATATATGATTTCACTAAGAAATAAGATCCTGATCGATTATAAAATATATATAAGGTCAACCTGATTAAAAAAAAGTCTGGATTATAGAAAAACCAACATTTAGATTGCAATTGATGACTAACTGACTAAGCCTATGCTATAGGTAGCCTACTTCTATGCTAGCTTATGTTTCTTCGTCGGTGGGTTGTCATAGTCGATTGACGACAATGATGACGACCGTGGCTCCTCCTCCTCCTTGTTGTCCTCCTCCTCCTTGGTGGAGGAAGAGTCCTCAAAGCCGGACATGTCCTCCTACTCAGAGGAGGATGCATCGTCCTCCACATTGACCTTGTCCTCCTCTGAGCACACCAATGTGTGGGACAATGTCGTAGAGCCCTCCATGAAGTACCTCTAATCTTCATTGTGTAAGGAGGAGGAGTACTTGCCATCAGAGGAAAAGGAGCTAGGTGTAGGGGAATAGGTAGATTATGCTAGCCTAAAACAAAAATTTTCTACCGCATTCACTCAGAAAATCATGCTAGTAGGAGATCATAGATCATTACTGCTTGACGCGTAGTGCAGTGGAAGAAGAGTTAGAGTAGACCAATCTAACGTCGTGCGCGTCAAACTTCTCGATCAGCTTCTCGATCAGATCCGCGACCAACCCCGCGCAAGTGGTCACACTCCTCGACCAACTCTGAGCAGGTGGTCGCGCTCCTTGACCAACCTCGAGCAGGTGGTCGTGCTCCTCAACCAACTCCGAGCACGTGGTCGTGCTCCTCGACCAACTCCCGTTCGACTCACCGAGAAGATTAGCACCACAATAGCAGCAGTGCCTCTACGGTATCCACATGTACTGGGCAGAAACGCCAAGCGCTGATGTGCTAGCACCGCATGTACGGCTAGGGTTTTAGGAGATCGTCTGGAGGGTTGCGGCTAGGGTTTCAGAGTGCCTCAACCTTGTCATGCCCTACCCACGCCTCTCCTTATATAGAGCTCGCCAATGGGCTCCCACGTTGGAAGCCATTTAGAACTCTTACTTCTCATGGATCACAATCCAATCAAAACCCATATACGAATCCAATTCGTATGTTTTGTTCTAACCCATTAAGTGCGTGACCCGTTAGGATCATATACAAACAACTACGACTCGGAAACCCTTTCCAAACCAAAATCAATAGCGGTTCCTAGCAGGACATGTTGACTCCCGAGTATACATAAAAGATCATATCAGCTGAACCTTGATATACACATGCACCGATCCCTTCGCCTCATGATACCAATCAAGCTCAAGGCAAGATACGTGCCACCCTTGTGATAGCCCGACCATTCACTCGATCAAATAGTGGATTCATCATGATTAACTATTTAATCATATTGGCATGGCTAAATCTTCTTCTGAAATCTCCTCAAGCTAATCATCGATTAGTGAAAACAATGCAAACTAGATGAAGAAAACTCAGTATGATACATGTTAGTTTGAGAGACTAAAGCAATTGATTTATTAGCATTCTTTCTAGTAAATACATCTAATTCCTGAGTTTTCAATTTAGAATAAAGCACATCCAAAATAAGTGTAGACATGATAGTAGATTCTCTAACTGATGTGACTTTTATCTCTCGATTTGATATGTCTAAAGCTTCTAGTAATTGACATTCATCGTCAGCATCCATATATGTAACTTTAACAGCACGTAAATTTCTAAAATCTTATTAAAGCGAGCAAAGAAGTCAGCAAGAGATTTACCAAGCTTTATCTCAAATTGCATGTATTATTTCTTGTATAAATCTTGACATACCTCTTTTATAGTAGATGAACCCTCGTGGTAATCACAAAATGCTTTCCATACCTCGTATGCCGACTTGAGATGTACAACTTGATCGAAATCACTCCTTTCTAAGCCTTGGATGATCAAGTTACTCACCTTGCTATTCACTTCCACAGGTGGCATGTTCTGCGCCGTTACTTGATTATTCTCCAGAACCTCGTGAGGCTCGTAGACCTTCTCCAAAATCGCAGAGACCTGATCATGAATATAAGTCTCCATCTTCACCTCCAAAATTGAAAATAAACATCATCAAAAACATAAGGTTTGGTCGAATACCTATCTGACACAATGTTTCTAATTGTTGCTGAAGATCAATTAGAAAGGTTTAGGCTCTGGTACTACTTGTAGGATCAATCACTCACTACTAAGGCAATTGGAGAGGGGGGTGAATGACTGCGAAAGTCAAGTTCAAATTTTTAAGAGTAAAAATTTGCCTTAATACAAAATCCAACTTAATCTCATATTCCACTTTTGGACATACTATAGACATGTTACTAAAAATGATGTAGAACCTAATCTGCATCTTCGGTCTATCTCTAAATTTGACAACAAAAACTAGACAAGGTTATGAAACAAACCCAATAATAATCACTTCAATCGGATATATAAATCTAAAGGTATGAACCACAAAAGAAGATTGTGACAGATGGTGACAAAGAACTTGATTAAACCCTAATTCCATGATTAAGCAAGAATTATGAAAGTTTAATCAATGAAACTTTTCTAAACACTAACTTGATGTCGTAGAGAGGTTTTGGATGGATCAAACTAAGAAAAATCATTTTAAACCAAAAGATCCATCAAAAACCAAAATCGGGCATGCAAATGAAGAGCAAAGAGAAATAACAAAATCACCAACTCATTAATTTATGAAACTTGATTTTCATTGCATAGATGAGTTCAGAAAAATACAAGTTGGTGCCTTCCCTGGCCATGACCTCTCTTTCTCTAGGCCTTAGTGCCTTCCCTGGCCATGACCTCTTCTTTTTATAGCCTCCAAAGCTGACCTCGTCTTGGAATCAAGATATACAAGTTGAAACCGACTCAGATCACCTACAATAGTTAGCCCGCACCCCGCGGTCAGAACCTGACTTGATCTCTAACTTGTTCTTTGACTTGATCTGATTGGATCACCTTGGTCAGAATCACTTATAATGGTCAGTCTTCCCAGCACCTGGTTAGACCAATTACTTCTTGTGTGCCTCCAACATAGGTCGCTTCTAACGTACTCAACTCGAGTATGAATTTTACTCCGAGTCACGTAATTATGCCTGAGTCCAACTCCGACTCGCACTGGACTCCTCATAGGACTGGACACTATGAATCCTTCATGTCGCCATCATGTTTGGCCATCAAGGCCATGCACTCAGAGTGCTAGTCAGATTGTAGGCTGACCATGCCACGTACTCGGACGACCAGATCATTTAACTAGTTGCGAACGACTTGCAACCTCCTCTTTACATGTACTTTTCTCTAGCTTGAATGTCCCGCATTATATCCTTGATCTCTAGAACCTCAGTTCCTTCCTAAACCTAGTTAGGATCCCATCATCATTCACCCTCAAGAAACACTTGCACATGAATAAACCACGAAAACACATATGAGTACAAATTCTTCCTAACTTGACTCAAGATCAGTCTATGCAACATCACTCATATGAGTTTATTGTATCCATATCAAAAATAGAAAAATAGTAGCAGAAGCATATAAACTAACTATGCTACCACTACTATATTTAATCACATATCGCTATACAAGCAATATCTTAGAAACCATGCACATCACATGCTATTATACTAAATCACTTTGCTATGTTAATTTTATCACTCCACCAAATTTTCATCATACATGATCTCACAATATACACGGTATAATATCAACAAAAAGATTTAGTGGGTATCAAGGAACCACTCTACATCCAGTCATTACACCTATAAGAGATTGCAGAAGAAGCTTAATGAAATTAACCTCATGTGCTTGATACACCTATGATCTGATTATCCTTGAGTGGATATGACCCATCCTGACCCAAGAAGTATTGTACTGAAGTCATATATTTATATTTTGCAAACCAGCATAACGAAAAGCAAGATATGATGCAAAACCATAGTATGATTTGAGCATATCCTCAAAGAAGGGATAAAGATCATATGTGCATTGAAGCACAATGGATAGTAGTATGTCTCACGACTTGATTCATGATCAATTCTTATGTTTGTGAAGTTCGATGACATATAGTGTATCAACATACCTACATGTACGATGGTCGTTGTATCCTACATGACTCTTTGATGGAATTGGATATTGGTGATCCCAAATGAATTTTGCAAAATAGTAGTCTCCTCTATGCCAAAGCATGGATTGGTTACTCTCTATGATGGTAAATTCGTTATATAGATGAGTCCATGGATGCACCATCTAGAAATAATTTGCAAAGACTAGACCTACCTGCTACAAATGTATGAGGTATTGCAACCAATATCCCTATAATCCTCGTGGAGGAATGTCTGAGCTTATATTGCACAAGATCAATAAGTGACAAAAGGATAGGGTAAAAATAAGAAATGATATTGCTCATGGATTATGTGTACTCACATTTCCTATAAAGATAGTGAGTTGTGAAAGTAGAATATCACTTATGAATAGTCATAAAATCCTTGCTTGTATCTTTTTAAAAGAATGGCTATAAAGCAATAGAATAA
Source organism: Phragmites australis (assembly GCF_958298935.1). Taxonomy (NCBI): domain Eukaryota; kingdom Viridiplantae; phylum Streptophyta; class Magnoliopsida; order Poales; family Poaceae; genus Phragmites; species Phragmites australis. The sequence goes on from NC_084929.1 coordinate 7,299,199, forward strand.
AAAGGAGACTTTCATGGTTGTCGTCTTCACGGGGAGCAAATATCTCATAGGGATTCTCATACGTAAGACATGTTTTGAACTGAATACTCCATAGCTCTCCTATGTTCAGGGGAGCAACAAAATCGCTTTAAACTTCGGCGAAAGTTTGTGTAAAATAGACCACATGATCATCATGATCAATAGGATCAAGGTAGAAGGATTCTGAGAGTCACAATCAAATCCAAAAGGATTAAATATTGCATTCTTATTTTCTTGGTTGAGTTTTGTCCCATAGGATTTTCTCAACATCAGGTTTTTAAGAAGACAATATGTACGGTGGCAAGATACACGAGTTATGAACTTTTTTCTCTTTACCGTTTTTTGCACCCTGTTTTCCGAATGAGTTTTTGAGGATGCATGAGTATAGCAATGGTAAAGTGTCTAAGGGGTGTTGTAATATAGCCCGTACATATGACTATATATATGTAGATATTTAACCTAAACTAGGCAATGAGAGTATGGACCTTTAGACCCATATTGCTAATCCATATAAAAGGGGTCAAACAGCAAATAGCTCTCCATTACGTCTTATTGCCAATCTCAGCTCATCAAACGAATGCCTATTAAGGGACAGCAATCACAGCATGGAAAAAAGCTAATTCAGCATGGAGGGTAATCAAAAGCAGTTCATCACAACACAGGGACTGCAATCGGAAGCACGGACGGATGGTCTGATGGAGAGCCGGAGAGCTGTTAGATCAAAGGATAGATTAGCTCATGCAGTAGAGGGGGTCGGGCAGCTTGAAGGTGCACGCGCCCTTCGGCACGCCGAGGATGTCGCTCCACTGGTCACCGATGTTGCCGACGATGACGTAGCTGGCGTCTTGGAGCTTCTGGCGCTCGCCGGGCTTGTAGGCGATGGCTGTGGCCTTGAACCCAACGGGCTTGAGCAACAGCTTACACCAGCCGGAGTACCACTGGCGGCGGAGGCTGACGACGTTGATGGCCCTCTGGTCCTCTGTCCGGCCCGTCAGGAACACCGGCTTGATGCGGAGCGAGATAAGCTTCCTGAACAGCAGCTACGTCTCCGGCGGCGCCGGCGCGCTCCCCTGGCCAGCACGTACTTGTTGAAGCTCGTCGCGTTGTACGGCTTAGTACTAAGTAAGAAATGCATAAATATAATAATTAGCAATGTTAATCATACATTTTGGATGACACTAAACGATAAAGTTGGCCAATTTGCATTGGCCAAGTGGACCAGTAATATATGCATTGTACACAACACAGCAGCGTCCTACTCCGATCTGACATCTCAAGGAATCACATGCATCGACATCGCCATGTCACCATCTGCCATATTTTTTGCTCGGCACATGCATATGGCCTGGTCCAACAGAACCTGTCCTTTCCTTCTTCACAGATGGTGGTCCAACATAACCTGTCCTTTTCCTTATTAGATGGAGAGGAAAGGAGAACATACATTTTGTTAGTCATTAATTTTTCAGAAGATATCTACTCCGTCATTATTGGTTATGTCTCCTAGATAGCGGCTAGCTGAGTCAACTAATTGTTATATAATCACACAAATTGTGCAACTTGAAAGAAAACCAATGTATTGGTTTGTGTCAGATTGTAAAGGGATAGGCCTGCTGCATTATCGGGTAAATTAGTTTGAGCTTCGTTGCATCAACTTGGTGTCCTATGGTCGGCAAGTGCACTACTACATAACACTGTATATGTAGCATTCTATCAGTACCGGTTTAATAATAATCGCGACTGAAGATGTATCAGTGCCGGTTCTTAAACTCTCACATACGAACAACGATTGAGACACTAAGAACCAACACTGATAGTCAGTGTCAGTGTCAGTTTTTGGCTCGAACCGGCACTAATATTTCATATACCAACATGCATTGATATTTGCTACAGTATAAAAGCCCACCTTGTCCCACCTTCTCCCCTAGCTCAACCAGAAAACAGCCGCCGTGAGCCCAAACAAACAGCATCGGTCGCCATCTTTTTACCGTATTGTGGTTGGAGGATTCAAAATTTGTTGGAGGAGTTAACTGCTCTAAGGTTAGTGAGATAATCTATATTTCATTTTTAGATAGATTTAGTTGGTAGATTGCTCTAGGGTTGATGGTTAGTGCTTGTTCCATGGTTATGGATTTTGAGATCCAATTGTGATCTAATTTAAGAAAAAATTTCAACTTTGTCATTGTTAAATTTATATATAGAGATGATCTACAATTTATTCTTAGTTGTATTTAGTTGCTAGATTGCTCTAGGTTTAAATTTAGGTGGTTGTTTCTTGGTGTTGAATTTTGGAAGGAGCAAGAGCTCCAATATCGATATAATTTAGAGAAAGATTACAATTTTATCATTGTAGATGATTTAATGAGTAGATTAAAGTCACATGTAAATAGATATAGGTGCGTACAATAAAATCTAGGGATAATTGCAAATTACCACTATTTGAACCGTTATTTCTATTAAAAAAATTACAAAAATACCATTAGAACTGTCATTCGAGTGGCATCTTTACAAAAAATAAAAAACCAGGGAGTATTTGCAAATTCTCCTTAAATCTAGCTCAAATTTTCTAGTATGTGGATTGCGTACATTCTTAAAGTCTTGAATTTAAATAATAATCCAGTGGATTTCCTCTATTCATTATTCAACCAAGTGAATTTAACACAATTCATAGAATATTGTGTTGTAGGGATGGCATATCCACCCACAGGTCGCAATCGGACATAGCAACCTTTGAAAGGTAGGTCACCCGACCTGGCCCAAGTAATTTAATGAATTTGTTCGAGATTTTAAAATATTTAATGATTACAAGTTGAATTAATTTAATTAAAATGATTTATAGATGGACCAGTCATGGACGTACAAGGATTGAGGGCCAGAGTTCTTTATTGGAGTTAAGGCTTTTTAGGCTGTCGCGGCGTACAAGAAGCAAAAAAGGAAGCGTGCTAATCACTATATATGTTGTTCGTGTGTCAACTACAAGAGCAAGAAACAGTTTTCAAATCTAGAACAGATCCGTGCACACTTAATTTGCAAGGGTTTCAAGGCTGGCTATACCTGCTGGACTGAGCATGGTGAACTTGAAGATGTTGGGCATGAAGGGCAACCAACAATCGAAGAAGACAGAGGTAACGATATGATGGCTCACGAAGACTTCGATATGTTGGCATTTGAAGATATTTTTGTTGAGAATGATGGAGGGGACACTTTTGTTGGCAATAGTGAAGACGACATAGAATAAATGTTGCGTGATGGGGAGGGGAGCTTCACCAATGAAAGACAACATCAAAAGTTCTAACACATGGTAAAGGACTCTAAAACACCAGTTTACCCAAACTATAAAGATGCGCATAACAAGTTGCATGTTGTGCTGACACTAATGCAAATGAAGGCTAGCAATGGTTGGGCCGATAAGGGCTTCGATGAATTATTAGAATTCTTAAGGGAATTGCTTCCAAAGGGGAACACGTTGCCCAAAATCACGTACAATGCTAACCAGGTTGTCTGCCCGTTGGGATTGAAAGTAGGGGAAATACATGCATGTGGAAATGATTGCATGTTGTTTCGTGGCGAGGATGCAGACTTGGAAGTGTATCGCGTTTGCAATGCACCATGGTACAAGCGCAACATTGATGATATCGAGAGCAATATCGTGGGGGTCAATAGAATGAAAAAAAGACCCCCATTAAGGTGGTTTGGTATTTCCCTATAATCCCCCGTTTGAAGCAATTGTTTGCTAATAGAGCGAATGCCGAGTTGATGCGATGTCATGTCGAACAACGCAAGAAAGATGTAATGCTTAGACACCCTGCTGATAGCATGCAATGGAGGAGATTCGATACAAAATACAAGGAATTCAGAGATAAAGTGAGGAATATAAGGTTCGGGTTGAGTACATATGAGATGAATCCTTTTGGTAGAACGAGAAGTACTCATAGCACTTGGCTCGTGACTCTCTCTATCTACAAACTTTCACCTTAGATGTGTATGAAGCGGAAGTACCTTATGATGTCTTTGTTGATGAGTGGGCTGAATCAACCAGGTAATGATACCGATGTGTACATCAAACCATTAGTTGAAGATCTTCTTGTATTGTGGAAAGATGGCGTACGGGTATAGGATGAGTACAGACGTGAGAATTTCACTCTACGCGCAATGCTATTCGTAATGATCTCAGATTGGCCTGCTCTTGGTAACCTATCAAGGCAGACTGTAAAAAGGTATAATGGATATATTCAGTGCTTGAAGGAACTGGGGGGCAGTGGCTGATGAACAGTCAAAAAATGATGGGTCACCATAGGTTCTTTCGTCTGGATCACCCATACCACAAGAATAGAAGTGTTTTTGATGGGACAGTGGAGCATCGTCAAGTTCCGAAAATTCGCACTGGAGAATAGGTATTTAAGATAGTAAAGAAACTTAGAGTTGTACTTAGAAAGGGGCCAGACAGTACAAAAATCCCGGCTAGGCAACATGCTCCTATGTGGAAAAAGATATCAATATTTTGGCTGCTGCCTTATTGGAAGTATCTTATGGTCCAACACGCAATCGACATCATGCACATGGAGAATATTGTGTTTGATAGCTTGATTGATACATTACTAGACATATCTAGCAAAACAAAAGATACACTAAATGCATGGCTAGACCTGAAAGAAATGAATCTTAATAATGACCTACATTACATACAATTAGACAACGACAAAAAGAAACTTCCCACAACTTGCTACAATATGAGCAAGGAAGAGAATATTAGCCTATGTGGTTGCTTGCGTGATGTCCAAATTTCGATTGGTTACTCCTCCAACATCAGGAGCTTAGTAAGCATGAAAGATAAGAAGTTAGTTGGCATGAAGTCTCATGATTGTCACATGATGATGACGTAGATGCTTCCAGTTGCAGTTAGAGGTATTCTCAATCATAAAGTTGTGTTCGTTCTTCAACGAAATTTCACAAAAGGTCATTGATCCGAACAAACTGGCAAAGCTGCAGGAAGATATGGTTCATATTATATATCACTTTGAGACTATTTTCCCTCTGTTTTTTTGATATAGTGGCCCATCAAATTGTTCACATTGTGGGTGAGATAAAGAGACTTAGATCCGTGTTTTTGCATCAGATGTATCCTTTCGAAAGGTTCATGAGGGTTCTGAAGAAATATGTTCGTAACCGAGATCGCCCGGAAGGTTGCATTGCCCAAGGGTGGAATACAGAGGAGGTCATTGAGTATTGCATTGACTGCAAGAAACTGAACGCGATTGGTATATCTATACCTCGCTATGAGGGGAGGCTAAAGGGGAAAGGAACGATATGTCAAACTTCAATCCATATCAAATATCGTGTTTCATTCACTCAAGCACACTTCGCAGTTCTCCAACAATCACTTGTAGTAGGACCGTATGTCAATATGCACATGAGTATGCTATGCTCCACAAATCCAACGAGGTTAGAGAATTGGATCGCAAGAGGGCACATAGATAATTTCGGTAATCGGTTACATCAACACATGATGGGTAAGGATTGAATGTACGAGATGTCGCCTAGAGGGGGGGGGGGGTGAATAGGTGTTTCCTGAAATTTAAAACTTTGCAGCGGATTAAAGCGTCCGGATACTCTGGGTAAATTTGGAGTCTCCAGGTTATACAGACCTGGATACTCCAAGTGAACCCGGATACTCCTGCCTGATCAGGAAATTGAAAAACTAAGAACTTTTAAGAAAACCTAATTTAGTCTATGAGTTACCATATGTTCTAATAGATGTCTAAAGACCTATTGATCAACAACCGCAACTAAACACTCACAAGCAAGTAGATCGGGGCAAATCGCCCAAAATCAACTAGAACAAGAAAGTGTGCAAAATGTAAAGGAGACAAGAATTTGTACCCCGAAGTTCAGCCACTCCACAAAGAAGTGCCTACGTCTCCGTTGAGGAGCACACAAAGAGTCGGGTCTCTTTCAACCCTTTCCTCACCCAAGCGACCACCAAGATCAAGCTTACTCAAATCGTTGGGGTAATACCAACTTCCTGGGGCACTCCAGAAGCTTTGGTGCTCTCTGGGTGATGCCTAACCATCTAGGAGCTCAAGGCTCCAAGAGTAAAGAACGTGGATCCACGGCTTGGCGATGAAATCAAGTGCTCAATATTGGATTTAAGCTCACTAGCTCTTTAGTCTCACTCTCCTAACCCTACTTTCCAAATCTTCAAAGATTTAAGGCTTTAGAGGAGTTAGGAGGGCTATTCAATGGCTATAAATGAGTTTATTCATGAGTTGTTCAGCAGCAAATGAAGGAGGGGGTATTTATACCCCCCCTAAAAACTAGCTGTTACTGTGCTTTTAAATTGACCCGGAGTATCCGGGTCAACCCGGAGACTCCGGGTTGGCACACAACGCACAGGCACAGGCCTGTCTGGAACCCAACCTGGAGGGTCCGGATGAACACATAACCTGGAGTATCCGGGTCAACCCGGAAACTCCAGGTTAAACACTTAGGCTCTAACCGAGACTCTCTACCGGAGTAAAGTCCGGAGACTCCGGTCACCCGGAGTATCCGGGCCAACCTGAAAACTCTGGGTTAAAACATTAAACCTATCCCGAGAGCTTGGCTCGGATCTCTACCCAGGGACTCTGAGCTGCTGTCCAGAATCCAGAGTATCTGGTCCAACCCGGATACTCCAGGTTCAGACAAAACAGAACTTTCCCAGTGTTTGCGGATTATTGTGTCTCTCAATTTTTTGTTCTAAAAGGATATCATGAGCACTGAGACACCATCAAAACTATCAATACACGTCCCTCTTGATAGAACAATATTCCTAAAATCAAATTAAAAAATAAAGCAAATTAAAACCTATTGAGTAACTACATGCCGCTTCTCTTTTCTTTTGAGGGATGTCATCGTTGTTTAATTTATCCATCGGGACTAAAATCTATTCATAACCTCAATAAACACGTTAGTCCCTTAATCGTTTGTCATCAATTAGCGAAAACCCACATAGGGGCCTAGATGCATTTTTAATTTCCCCCTTTTTGGATATTGATGACAACACGATTAAAGTTTACCAAAGATAATTGAATTAAAGTATTTTGAGTTCTAATATATATGGTGAGCTCCCACTAAATGTGTGCATTGATTGAAATTTGAATTTTAGATCAAATGCACATATTTAAAGGAATTTTTATGAGTGCTCTCCCTATATCTTAGCATTCGTGGGATGCAAGAGAGTGAACATGATAAGCATTGATGCATATGACAGGATATATCACCAAAAAGAAAGAGAAAAACAAACATTAAATTAAGCATCTCATAGCATCACACTAACACAAATAAAAACTTACAAATATTAAAGATCAACTACTAGCACACCACCACATAGATCAATACAAATTATTACATAGGTCTTACATGTTCAACGGAAACGATAAAGATTTGAATACATAAGAGAGAAGACACATTGCCCAGAACCCAGAGAGTCCGGGTCAACCCGGATATTCCGGGTTGGAGCAGAACAGATTAGGCATTCTCTCCCCCTTTTGTATCAAGCATCAAAAAGGAAAGATAAGCAAAGATGAAGAATTACTCGTTGTCTGCCTCAAAGTCCTCGTCTTCAATCACCATTGTCTCTGTTGCCATCATCATCATCATCATCATCATCATCATCATCATCATCATCATCATCATCATCATCATCAGGAGAACTAACCTTGACTTCTGCTACGTCCTCATCCTCAGTCTCCTCATCATTAACCTCTTGGGCATGTGAAGTCCCGGCAACAGTTTGAGCCTCGTCATACCAAGCCCATGGATTGTCAAAGGTCTCAGGCTCGCTAACCTCTTCCTCAGAGGCAAGTGGAGAGTAAGGGGGCTAAATCCCCAAATGAGAATGAATGACCTTTTGTCTCTCCTCTATCTTCCTCAACCTCACATTAGTCTTGTCTTTGATTCCTTGATCTTTGTGGCATTATGAGTGCAAATTCTGAATATAGCCTTGAGAGCATTTTCTATAAAGGAAGGAGAGCCACATGAGGAAGATCAACGCTTCGGAGCTGCCCTTTGTGCACTTTGAGCCTCGGGTGGAGGAGAAGGTGGAGGTGTATAGGATTTTTTGCTCACCAACCTCATCCTATAGGGCTCAAGCTTCACTTCTTTGAAAATGTTTTTCTTGGTGACCTTCTCAAACATGTCCATGATGTATGGCGCATAAGCACAACTTCGGGTGGGAGAGTGTGATGTAGTATGAATCTCTTCCCATATGTAATCCACCACACTAAATGGAGTGGTCTCATTAGACATCCTAGCTAGAAGGTTTCTTGAGATACCTTGTACCATTGTGGCGTCTCCACTTTTTGGAGCCAATGTGAGACGGAACAAGGAGTTGATATATTTGTAAAAAGGCCTCATGCCCGTAACCGAGAATCACTATTTTATAAAAGTCCGCTTGAAAATCACTCCAAAAGCGATGATTAGCCACATTTTTCACATATTCAAATGGATTCTCATATCTTTCTGTTTTCACCTTGCTTGTCTTTTTCATATAGTTTACAACTTGTTTGGGCGTATCCATTGTTGTATGCATCCTGAGAGGCCTGTGAAGCTTCAAAGGACCCATCATGGGACTTTCATCTTCCTCAATCTCTTCTTGCCTTTTAGTACTAGAGCCTAAGGCCACAACTTTTCCTTTGCCTCTATCTCCTATTGTTCCCCTTCCTCTTCCTCTTCCTCGAGATACCAAAGCATCACCATAAGGTACATTGGCGGTTTGGATTGCCTCATCAATCCGAAAACCACTAGCTTGGGTTATCCTCACCTTCCTAACAACCTTGCGAACTCGCCTCTGTCTACCACCATTGCCACTTCCGCTCCCACTGCTACTATCATTGCCACCAGATTCAGCGAGCTGCAGAGGAGAATCGCTTTGAGCATGCGGATCAAATTGAGCTTTCGTCCTTCTTTGATAAGTTTGAGAGTCAAACTTGTCACGACCCATCTGGATATACGCTGAGATAGATATGAATAGAATGCTTGAGATTAGAGAAGGATTGCACAAGATTTGAAATGATAAACATTTCTCAGATGAACAAGACTGGATAGCCCGGAGTATCCAGGCCAACCCGGATACTCTGGGTTGCCCAACTCTAAGAGAAGGATATGTGATTTAGTCATTTTTCTAATACATTGCAAAACCCTTGAAGTATGTGGTTCTAGGATGGATAAGGAATATTTCTACCAGAGAGATTCGACTCTAGATAAAGACATTGAGAGATCGGGTTAAATGTTCTTGAGGAGTACCTTTAGGTCACACGACGCATGGAGAGTTAATCCGGAGGGAGGGTCGGAGAATCCGACCTAGAGTTGAAGGTGATTTGATGATGAACTCGCAAAACCCACAGTCGAGTTTTGAGATCACCGGAGGGGGCTTCTCCACGGTGAGAGGGTGAAAGAGGAGTTGAAAAGATGAAGCGAAGGGGTAACTTCTCGGGGTAGATGTAGAAGCCTGGATGACCTGGAGTATCCGGGTGGACCCGAAGACTCCGGGTTGGAAATTAATTCCAAACCGAGAGGCTCTCTTGGAGGAGAACCTGGATCCTCTGGGTTCTGTCAACTCGACAGATGTGGCCAGGGAACTGAGGACCTCCAGAATCCAAATACTCCAGGCTAGGCCGGACTATCCGGGTTCTGTAGTTGATAGAACAAAATTTTGAGCTGAGATATGATGAGGATTTAAGAGAGATTGGATATTTGGACATATAAGACACTTTTATCACTTGTGATAAGCCAGCAAACAACAATACATAACAATGATCACAAGTAGCAAATTATGATCAAAAGATCAAAGAACCAAATATTTTTTTAAAATAGCACACAAATGACATTTTTGCAAACTCCTGACTACCAAAGCTATAAAGCTAAAACAATCAATTGTATGCAACATATCAAGCCACGTTGCGAGAATTTAGGATATTTAGCTCACTTGTCAATTTTCAAAACCTTTGCACATCTAGTGGCTTGGTGAGGATATCAGCTAGTTGTTTTTCGGTTCTCACATGGTGAATATCGATATCCCCTTTGGGTGAGTGATGTCTCAAGAAATGATGTCATATGTCTATATGTTTGGTTCTTGAGTGTTGCACGGGATTGTTGGCTATTTTGATGGCACTCTCATTGTCACACAAAAGTGGGACTTTGGTCATGTTGTAGCTATAATCTCTCAAGGTTTATCTCATCCAAAGAAGTTGAGCACAACAAGCACCCGTGGCAACATACTTGGCTTCGGCGGTGGATAGGGCTACAAAATTTTGTTTCTTTGATGACCAAGACACCAAGGACCTACCCAAGAATTGGCAAGTCCTGGATGTGCTCTTCCTATCCACTTTGCAATTGGTATAATCGGAATTCGAATAGTCGATGAGTTGAAAGGATGAACCTTCAGGATACCATAAGCTAAGGTAAGGAGTATGAACCAAATATCTAAGAATTCTCTTAACATCCACTAAATGGCACTCTTTTGGAGTGACTTGAAATCTTGCACACATGCACACACTAAGCAAAATATCGGGCCTAGATGCACAAAGGTAAAGCAAAGATCCTATCATGGAGCGATATACATTTTGATCCACGACCTTCCCTTCTTTGTTGAGGTTGAAATGTCCATTGGCTTGCATGGGAGTCTTGATAGGCTTCTTATTCTCCATGTCAAACTTCTTGAGCATATATTTGATGTACTTGGTTTGACATATGAAGGTCTCTTCCTTGAGTTGTTTGATTTGAAATCTTAGAAAAAACTTCAACTCTCTCATCATTGACATTTCAAATCTCTTAGTTATGATCCTACTAAACTCTTCACAAAATATTTTGTTAGTAGAACCAAATATAATATCATCGACATATATTTGGCAAACAAATAAATCATTATCAATATTTTTAGTGAAAAGAGTAGAATCGACTTTGCCTATTTCAAAGCCTTTCTTGATAAGAAAATCTCTAAGGCATTCATACCATGCTCTAGGTGCTTGCTTAAGTTCATAGAGCACCTTATGGAGTTTATGCACATGATGAGGATACTTAGGATCTTCAAATCCGGATGGTTACTCTACATAAACCAATTCGAAGATTGGTCCATTTAGAAAAAGCATTCTTCACATCCATTTGATATAGCTTGAAATCATGGTGAGTAGCATAGGCAAGTAATATTCGAATAGACTCAAGCCTAGCTACGGGAGCATAGGTTTCACCAAAATCCAAACCTTCGATTTGTGTGAAGCCTTGAGCAACCAACCTTGCCTTGTTGCTTGTCACGATCCCATTCTCATCTTGCTTGTTGCGGAAGATCCATTTGGTGCCAATCACGTTTTGATTGGGTCTTTCCACCAATGAGCATACTTCATTTCTCTTGAAGTTGTTGAGCTTTTATTGCATGGCCATCACCTAATCTGGATCTGCAAGTGCATCATCTACCTTCAAAGGCTCCAAAGAGGAGACAAAGTAATATTAAAATTTTTTTGCAATTCTAGAACGAGTGGTTACCCCATTTTGTATATCACCAAGTATATTGTCGATAAGGTGATCTCTTTGGACACTTTGATGAACTCTTGGGTGTGGCACTTGGGATTGGGGTTGAATGTCTTCTGTCATTATCATCGAGAAATTTGTTGGAGTCATCATGAGCTTCGTTTTGATCTTGACGTTGGTCTTGATCTTGAGTTGATGTAGATGGCTCCATTTGAGTTGATGAAGATGGATGAACTTGATCATTATTGGCCATTTGTAGTTCTTGGGGCTCTTGAGGCTTAATTTCATCTATTTCCATCTTCTTTATCGCCTCGCTTGGAATTTCTTCATCTCCTAAAATATTGGGATCAACTTGCTCCACTTGGGAGCCGTTAGATTCATCAAATATCACGTCACATGCAATTTCAGCACAACCGGTGGTTTTGTTGAAAATATGGTAGGCATAGGCATTTGATCCATAACCAAGCAAGAAACCATCATCTACTTTAAGTGCAAATTTGGAACTTCTTATTTTCTTATTTAGATTAAAGAATTTACTACCAAAAACTCTAAAGTATGAAACATTATGCGTGTTACCGATTAGAAGCTCATAAGCGGTCTTCTTCAAGATCTTGTGGAGATATAACCGGTTGATGGCATAACATGCGGTGTTGACGGCCTCTGCCTAAAATTGATCTAAAATCTTGTATTCATTAAGCATTGCCCTTGCCGATTCTATGAGAGTCCTATTCTTTCTCTCGACAATCCTATTTTGTTGAGGGGAGTACGGTGCCGAGAACTCATGCTTGATCCCTTCTTCATCAAGGAATTCTTCAACTTCTCTTGAATTCGCTTCCATTATTGCTTCTCACCCTCTTGATCTTCACATCGAATTCGTTTTGAGCTCTTCTCATGAATTTTTTAAATATGGCTTGTGTTTCACTTTTGTCCTGCAAATAGAATACCTAGGTGAAACGAGAATAGTCATTAACAATAACCAAACCATATTTGTTACCGCCAATGCTTATGTAGGCTATTGGTACGAATAAATCCATGTGAAGTAGTTCCAATGGCCTTGTGGTCGTCATCACATTCTTGGCGGGGTGAGGAGCTCCAGTTTGCTTTCCCGCTTGACATGCACTACAAATTATATCTTTCTCAAAAGAAAATTTTGTTAGTCCAAGGATGTGCTACCCCTTTAGAAGTTTAGACAAATTCCTCATGCCAACATGGGCTATCGGCGATGCCATAGCCAACCCATGCTAGACTTAGCAATCAAGCAAGTTTTAGGTCTCACTTCATCTGTTGAAAAATCAACAAGATAAATTTTACCTTTCAACTTACCGGTGAAGGCTATTGAGGCGTCATCCCTTCTAGAGACAGTCACACCCTCATTAGTAAAAAGACAGTTGTAGCCTATCTGGCAAAGTTGTGATATAGATAACAAATTATAACCAAAAGATTTAACTAACAAGATATTTGAGATAGAATGATCATTGAAAATAGTAATTTTACCTAAGCCAATTACCTCTCCTTTCCCATCATCACCAAAAAACTATATTTTCATGAGATCCTTCATTTTCTTCAAATGACGAGAACATCTCCTTCTCTCGGTCATATAATTTGTGCATCCACTATCTAGCACCCAACTTGATCCACTGGAGGAGTAAGCCTACAAAATAATTTTAGGCCTTTGTTTTTGGTACCTAAATTTGTTTGGGTCCTTTCATGTTAGTCACAAGCACTTTTGGTACCCACACATTCCTTTTCACCACTCTATCTTTTGAGCGGGCACCAACATATAGAGCAACCACTTTATCACGGTGGTTCCTCCTAAGCACATAAGATACATAAAATGTGGATTGAGGTGCATGGCATTTGGGTTGTTTGGCTTGTGTGGTGAGACCATTTTGCTTTCCTCCCTTGATGAACTTGAGGCACTCCTTGCCATTGATCACCACATGCTCACTTGGCTTGCTTGTATACATATCAAATCAAAGACCTCTCTTTTGCCTATTGTCCTTGGTCTCAATGGTCTTGTATAGTGCATCTTTGGATTTGTATGTCTTGATGCACCCATACTTAACCAAGGCGTTTAGCCTCTCATTTCTTTTTGCAATGCTTGTAAAGATTGAACATCAGTAGCACAAGCATTTATATCAATATTGTAATAACAAGAGCAACCATTACTAGTGGAAGCACTAGAGAGTAAGGTTGCATCATTAGAGGTGGAAGTGCTATTCTTAAGAGCATCAAATTGCACTTCAAGAGTTTTATGAGATACATCTAAACATTTGAAATTCTCTTAAAGTGTAACATTCCTACTCTCAAGACTAGCAATGGATTCATTGGCCAAGCTTAGTTGCTTGGTCACTTCCTCAACTTTCTCCCTCTCTTTAGCAAGGAGCTCCTCGAGTTCAAGGTTTCTCTCCTTTTCAAGAATGAATAAGTCCTCTTGCTTCTCAAGGATCTCCTCTTGACTCTCTATTGTTTCCATTAGTTCTTTTATTTTAGACATGACATTTTTACTAAGACCTTTAACCATGTTTTCACAACCACTATCACTATCTAGGAGCTTGGATTGAGATTTTACCTTGTGCCCTTTTGCTATGAGACACTTGGGAATGTCGTCGTCATCACTCATGTCATCAAAAAGTGACTTTGTTGTTGTAGAAGAGTGAATGGCGATGTTGGAGACTCCTTCATCATCGGAGTCGGAGTCGGAGTTGGAGTCCCACTCCTCGCCAATGTGAGCTTGACCCGAGTACTTCTTCTTGTGGGTCTTGTACTTGTCCTTTTTGAAGGTCTTGTTCTTCTTCTTGTTTGGACAATCGGTGACGAAATGGACAACTTCACCGCACTCATAGAAAGCCCTCTTGGATGTTCTTCTCTTAGGCATATCTCTCTTGTACTTGCTATAGCCACCCTTCTTCATGAATTTCTTGAATTTTCTTACAAAGAAGGCTATTTCTTCATCATCCGAGCTCTCATCTTCACTTGAGCTTGATCCTTCAACTTGCTTGCTCTTGCTTGCCTTGAATGCTACTTCTTTTTTCTTGGAGGTGGAGCTTTGCTTGATAAGGTTTTTAACTTCATTTGCTTCCTCCTCCATAAGCTCATGAGCAAGGATTTTTTCCAAGCACATCACTAGGTGTGAGCCTCTTGTAATCTCTTCTTTCTCGGATAAGAATCACCAAGGTGGGTTTCATGGTGCAAAGGCTCTTAGTAATCTTCTCACAACCATGTGATCATCTAGCTCTTCACTTCCAAGGCCTCTAATTTTGTTCACCAACACCATCATGCGATCATACATTGCTTGAGGGGTTTCATCATCATCCATCACAAATCTTCCCAATTTTCCCTCAATCAACTCTATCTTGGACTCTCTCACACTTCTGGTGCCTTCATGTATGACTTGGAGTGTGTCCCATATTTTTTTGGCCTCCTCAAGTCTATCCACCTTATTGAACTCCTCGGGGCTCAAGGCGCCAAGAAATAAACTTACGGCTTGTGCATTACAGTGGATGATATGCTCTTGTTCAGGAGCGAGTTCTTTATCTTCATCCGGCAAATCACAACCTGTGCAAACAATCTTCCAAATACTTGGATGAAGAGAAATTAAATACAATTTCATTTTGTGCCTCCAAGCGGCATAATGTGTACCATCAAAATACGGTGCACGCTCGGATGGCACGGATATATAAGAATTAGATGCATTTAATTTATCATAATTGAACTCAATTGCTACTCTTTTCCCTTTACCGTTTCCTGATGTCGAAATGACATTCTTTGGACTCTTCATGCTCTTTTCCCTGGATGCTGACATCTTCCAATCCTTCAAGCGGTGAAGCCTTGAAGGGGGTTAGGCTGTGATACCAATTGAATGTACAAGATGTCGCCTAGAGGGGGGTGAATAGGCGTTTCCTAAAATTTAAAACTTCGCAGTGGATTACAGCGTCTGGATACTCCGAGTAAATCAGGAGACTCTGGGTTATACAGACCCAGATACTTCGAGTGAACCCGGATACTCCTGCCTGATTAGGAATTCGAAAAACTAAGAACTTTCAAGAAAACCTAATTTAGTCTATGAGTTACCACAAGTTCTAATAGATGTCTAAAGACCTATTCATCAACAACCTGCAACTAAACACTCACAGGCAAGTAGATCGGGGCAAATAGCCCAAAATGAACTAGCACAAGAAAGTGTGCAAAATGTAAAGGAGATAAGAATTTGTATCCCGAAGTTTGGTAACTCCACAAAGAAGTGCCTACGTCTCCGTTGAGGAGCTCACAAAGAGCTGGGTCTCTTTCAACCCTCTCCTCACTCAAGCGACCACCAAGATCAAGTTAGGGTTGCTTACTCAAATCGTTGGGGTAATACAAACTTCCCGGAGCACTTCACAAGTTTAGGTGCTCTCCGGGCGATGCCTAACCGTCTAGGAGCTCAAGGCTCCAAGAGTAAAGAACGTGGATCGATGGCTTGGAGATGAAATCAAGTGCTCAAGATTGGATTTACGCTCACTAGCTCTTTAGTCTCACTCTCTCAACCCTACTCTCCAAATCTTCAAATATTTAAGGCTTTCGAGGAGTTAGGAGGGCTATTGAATGGCTATAAATGAGTTTGTCCATGAGTTGTTCAGTAGCAAATGAAGGAGGGGGTGCGGGGGTATTTACTCTCCCCCTCAAAAACTAGCTGTTACTGTGCTTTTTGAACTGACCTGGACTGTTCGGGTCAACCTGGAGATTCTGGGTTGGTACATAACGCACAGCCACAAGCCTATCCGGAACCCAACCTGGAGGGTCTGGATGAACATAGAACCCGGAGTATCCATGTCACCGAGACTCTCTGCCGGAGTAAAGTTCAGAGACTCCGGTCACCCAGAGTATTCGGGCCAACCCGAAAACTCTGGGTTAAAACATTAAACCTATCCCGAGAGCTCAGCTCGGATCTCGACCCGGAGACTCCAAGCTGTTGTCCAGAATCCGGAGTATCCACTCTAACCCAGAGACTCCGGGTTCAGACAAAATAGAACTTTCCCGGTGTTCGCGGATTATTGTGTCTCTCAATTTTTGGTTCTAAAAGGATATCATGAGCACTAAGACACCATCGAAACTATCAATACGTGTCCCTCTTGATAGAACAGAATTTCTAAACTCAAATTCGAAAATAAAACAAATTAAAACCTATTGAGTAACTACATGCCGCTTCTCTTTTCTTTTGAGGGACGTCATCGCCGTTTAACTTCTCCATCGGGACTAAAACCTGTTCATAACCTGAATAAACACATTAGTCCCTTAATCATTTGTCATCAATTAGCCAAAACCCATATAGGGGGTCTAGATGTATTTTCAAAGATTCGGATGATGCGCTGTTGGAACTGCTGGCTAATGACCCCATCGACTACAATTCGCACACTCCAAGCATACAAAATTAATGGCTATACATTTTATACGAGAGGACAAGACAACAAGAGCACTAACCAAAATAGTGGTGTCTGTATTGATGCCTATGACCGCGCTGGCAATAGAGAGACCTACTATGGATTCATAGAAGATATTTGGGAGCTTGAATATGGCGAGTTGATGGTCTCTCTGTTTCGGTGCCAATGGGTCAGACTTCCAGGGGGAGTCAAGGTCGACAAGTATGGGTATGACTATTGTGGACCTCAAACTCATCGGATACAGAGAACAACCATTCGTGCTTGCCAACTATGTTGCACAAGTCTTCTATCTAAAGGACCCCGACTCAGCTAACAAAGAGGAGCGTCACGTGGTTCTTCAAGGAAAAAGTAAGATTGTCGGTGTTGAGGATGTTGTCAATAAAAAAAGACAACGACAAATTCGATGACCTGCCTCCTTTTGGAGAGAATGTCAAATTGCCTCTCATTGATGACACTGAAAAAGCTACCTACACATGCCGTGACCATAACGAAGCATTAATTGTTTAATGACCACAGCTATCGTGTATTTGCTGAATTTTTTTGAAAGTTCTAATCTGAGTGTCGGACCTGGCGATCGGACTTATGTGACACCACTCTTTTCTTTGGTTAGAAATCTATATTATTAAGTTTGTGCATGTTTGAATTGGTTAAAATTAAAATTGGATTAAAAGGAGAAAATCAAATAAAGAGCTAAAAATCACAAAGTTAACCAAGAATCAGTTGTTAACGTTGATTTTCCTAAAAGAATATGAAAAATTAAGATTAACATAATTGGTTTCAAATGGGTTTTTTATATGGATATTTCATAATTTCATTACAGAATTAACTAGTTACAGACTTATTAATGAAATAAAGATGATTTAGTGCACATTTCAAGCATACAAGTATTTTTATCATGTAGGCGACAGTAATACGAACTCAACAAATTTGGTTTCATATTTTTCTCAACTCTAATCATTTTTCTATGAATTTTTCAAGTTTTAACCAAATTTAACAATAGAAGAACATTTCTAGGGAGAAAATAATTATCAATACCGGTTATAAGTAGTAACCGACACTAATACTTTAACTGTCAGTACTAGTTAGTACTTAGAACCAGCACTGATACATGTATCACTGTCGGCTAATGAATAGAACCGGCACTGATGCTTCTGCTATATATATATTCAACACTGCTCCTCATTTGCTCCATTCAGCCTAACACTGCTCCTCCTCCCGATGGGCTGTATCCTCCCCGACTACCGCCTCCTCCTCGACCGCCGCATCCTCCCCGATAGTCCTCATCCTCCTCGACCGCCGCATCCTCACCAACCGCAGCCTCCTCCCGGACGGGTCGCCTCCTCCCCGGCCACCGCTTCCTCCCCACCCGCCGCTTCCTCCCCGACCGCAGCCTCAACGCGCCGCATCCTCCCCGGCCGCCACTTCCTCTGCGACCGCAGCCTCGACGCGCCACATCCACTCTGGCCGCCACTTCCTCCCCGACTGCAGCCTTGACGCACCTCATCCTCCCAACCACCGCATCCTCCCCGGCCACCACTTCCTCCTCGACCGCACCTTGACGCGCCGCATCCTCTCCGGCTGCCGCCTCCTCCCCGACCACACCTCGACGCGCCACCTCCTCCCTGACCGCCGCATCCTCCCCAGCCATCAGTTCCTCTGCTGATATTGTGTTATTTTGATGTACATAATTTTGTGCATCGTGATTATTATTCTTCCATGTATATGGATCTCCTGTAAAAACCAATATCTTCCTGTTCACAAATTCCAAATTCTCTCTAAACGCATAGTTTTTTGCATGTATCAGCTCATACAAATATATTTGATTGTATACATACCAACTTGTTGCAGCTAATGAAGAAGATATGGTGAGATTAACATAACATCCATGTTGAGTGCTGGCCGGCTCGGAAATGACAATGCAGTCTCACTCACCTATTAGCTCCAAATGGTAGCACATCATCACTGATTATGTAATCTGTCCAGTAGTCCAATTCACTTCTTGCTGCAGATCAACATTTATATAATAAAAGGGTTGTATGTAAACTATTTTGTTGATGGTTGTATGTAAACTATTTTGCATCAACATATATATTCGCATAGAAAAGTAATTTTTCAATTATCTAAAATGACGTAAATTTTAGAGTCGAGGCAGTGTACATTGTCAAATGCCATGTGTGAGCATGCATGAATCAGGAACTTATTTCAACTCAGTTAGAGGGAGGCCTGGGTGACTATTTTCTTCCTTCGTAATATAAAGATGCATATTTTGTTTGAAAAATATAAAGATGCATATATAGTTCCTCCTAAGTATTCTGAATTGAAAAGGAAAACATGAGGTTGCATATGTAAGTGAATAGGGTAGAGTTCAAACCCTTCGATTAACAAGAAATCTTAAACTCCTTATCCTTGTTATAATGAAACTTGACATGTATGCGGTGTATATATACTGTGATGAGTCCAGATATGATGTTTTATGATTTAAATTTATGTGCTTGTGTATATATGCTGCGATCAAACTTAATGTCTCGTGAATTAAATTTATATGTGCGTGTATATAAATATACCGTACACTATTGGTGGTAACAGCCAAAATTTGAAAATAGGTACGGTATTGGTGTCAACCGTCAGATTTTAAAAAGGCAAGAAATGCCTATCAGTGTCGGTTTGTTTACTCCACATATCATGCCTCATAATTGATACTCCACATAGGTGTACTATCAGTGCCGATTGGATCCACGAACCTGCACTGATGCTGATTGGGAACCGGTACTGATAGTCAGTGACTATCAGTATCAAGTAATTAGTGGCGGTTTAAAACCCGTTACTGATAGTGATTTTGAACTATCACTATGAGGGTTTCTATTGTAGTGGTGCGAGACGTTATACGTTCAAGGTACTATATACATATATGTCAGACTATGTGCACTATATAGTAAAGATGTCGAAAACTTTTTTCGATTATCTAAAAACTGTACATACAAGTACAACCGAAATCGTGGGTGGCATAGTAAGGAAGGTTTGACAGGGACGTCTCGTCGATGTCAAACACCAAACCTCCTTGATGTTGCCGACGAGCTTCACTGATTCGGTGTAGGCAAACGGCCTTGTCGATTATGACGTGCGAGTCACACTGGTAGTGCCCGCCACTACGCCAGAACAGCACATTATTGACAGGTGATAACCGTCATTAGTGACGGTTACCGCACCCGTCACTTTTATTGCGTCACTAATGATAAAACATTATTGATGGGTTGGGACCCGCCATTAATGACGGCGGAGTCCCAGAAACAGGTTGGAAAGCTACCCGTCACTAGGACTCAGTCATCAGTGACGGGTGAATTTACCACCCGTCACTAATGTTCTCATCCACCGATGGGAATTATCTGTTTCCTAGCTTCATCCTGAAGCAATGTCAGGATTTGGCAGCCATCTTCTCCTACAAATAAGACACATCCAGATACATTCATGCCATAATCACCATTCATTTGAAGATATGCAACCACAAATTACATAATCACATTTTAGGGACATCTAGATACAACCCACATTGTAGGGACAAAGTCACGAGATATGCAACCACAAATTACATAATCAAAAGTCCTCAAAACATACAACAGCACAAGTCCACATCAAGATAGTTACAAATTACATAAGTCAAAAGTGCAACCACAAATTACATTAGTCAGAGCCCTGCCTCCCTACAATAGAACTCGCCTTTCAAAGAGATGACTTCGTTCATTAAGAATGAAGCGATCCGTGCTCGAATGTTGGAGAGTGCAGACTCCTCGATGTTGCCATCCGGTACGCTGAATTCCTACTTTAGGAAAGTAGTTATCGAAAAAGTATGCAATTAGCGTGAGCAAAATCATTTTATCATCGGATATTTGTAATGAATAAAAGTAGCAATGAAAAGAGTATGCAATTATCTTACATCTGGGGATTTCATATCCTTTGCTGCCATGAATAGCTAAATGTGACGCGCAATGTAGAATCCGCAGGAGTTGCCCGGTGGTTGTTGGTGGCACTGGAGTGGAAAAAAAATTGTCAGTTCAAAAGGAAAAAATGTAGTAGTAGAGTATTTACAAATATGTTTGCTGGCACTTACCGTGAAGGCGGTCTTATGTGTCAGTGTGCGGGGCTCCTTCGGATCGTACTTTGTATCACAACGTATATACATGTCGAAAGCCCTACATAAGAAGAGGGATCCAATAGTCAACATTTAGTGTAAGTTTGAAAAGTTCAATATGTAACCTAAGTCATGAAGAGCTTACTCGTCGAGGATTTGACGACAGTATAGTCACGTTGTCCCAGTTCACCGTTAGGTCCCACCACTGGTCTTGATGAATCGAGGTACCAGACCAAGTTCTACTTGGGGACAATGACCAGTAAGATCCAATGACCACCCGTGTTGTGGGCGGCCATCAGGTAGTCCCTCTTCAAAAAGTGGCTCATTGCCCTAGCCACATATTCCACAACGAATTGCCTTTGTTGTCGCATGATAGAAATCGACATATTTTGGGGGTCAAGGAATCCGAAGGGCTCTTTCTTCCTCGTTTCTTGTATCAAGTGTCTGTAGATAAGAAATTAGTTAGATTGGAGAATTTAGTGATAATAATTAACGAACGTCTAGTTTGAAAGGCCTTACAATGTAAAGTATCGCAATAACCCCACGTCCAGGCCATTGAGGTTGAAGAGGTCATATAAGTAGTTGAAGCCCACGAGGAAGTAGCCGTCCCCAGTCAAGAAGTGACGATTTTGGTAATATAAGACAACGGAAATCTTCTTCTCTCTACAACCTTGCAGGTAGAAATTACGCAACTCAACACAAGGTTGTCCCGCCCGCCGAAGTGGATCTGCCGGCAGCAAGAGCTTCCCAGGCTTGAATTTTGAGTTTACCTTAGTCCAAGCTTCCCCTATCTAGCACTTCTCGGCGAATGAGTCCTTACCAGAGGACTTGCATTTCTTCGGCAACTGCTTCTTGGACCCTGGCCTGGACTTCTTCTTCTTCTCTGGGTTTCCCTCAGGTTGCTTAACTGTAGATGGCGGAGTGGGCAAAGGCTTCTTCTTCTTCTTTGGGCTACCCTCAGGATGCTTAACTGTAGATGACGGAGTGACCAAAGGAGACACAACTAGCACATCTCGAGGCTGAGGTTGGGGTAGGGAACTTAAACGAGGATCACTCCTAGATGGTTCCGTGTGCACTACGATGTCCCCCCTCTTTCATTGGATCCTTTGAAGACAAGCTTGACTAAGCTTTTGTATCTCATCATTGGGGGGGGGGGGGGGGACGGGCAAATCTGTGTCAACGACATTGGCATGTACAAAATCCACGAAGACCATGGCATAGCTAGGACGTATCGGGACTGTATGTAACACCTGGACATTTGGATGCACTTGGCCCTTTGCAATATAGTAGCCTCTAGGTCTTATGACCAGCAAGCACGGTGTGGGCCCATCGATATGTTCTATGGTATTGGGCTCCATAGATGGAGAGAAGGCAGGTTGTTCAACCTCCCTAGAGGCTTGACTACTCTTGTGACTGTGTTATCAGGGTGCCGTATCATTGCATCGTTCTTACGACCATCCTTGTGCCACCGCAACAATTGAGACACCTTTTTGTTCTGGAACAAACGCTTCAAACGGGGAATTATAGGGAAATACCACATCACCTTTCTAGGAGGCCATTTTCTCTTGCTGCCTTCCTCCACGTCATCACCGTCATTTCTACGCTTGTATCGATGGGTTTCACAAATAGGACATTGATCTAGGTTTGCATACTCTCAATGAAACAGGACACAATCCTCCTTACATGCATGTATTTTTTCTACCTCCAATCCTAAAGGATAAATTATCTTTTTCGCGTCGTAGACGGTCTTGGGCACCTTGTTCCCCTCTGGTAGCATGTCCTTTAGCAGATGCAATAATGCTTTGAAACTCCTATCAGACCAACGATGGGTTGCCTTCAATTGCAGAAGCGTAAGCACCGCAAACAACAACGTGTATTTCTCGTTACAGCCAGGATAAAATGGTGTTTTTTAGTCTTGCACGAGTTCCCTCAATTTGGCAAACTCACCATCACTATACTCGTCGTGCCCCTCAGCATCACGCACCATTTGGTCCACATTCTCCATGAAATCCACGTAGTCATCATTGAATCCTAATATGTTTGTGTCCCCGAGATAATCATCCATATCACCATCTGGCGGGAGTC
The DNA here is from genome assembly GCF_958298935.1 of Phragmites australis. Classification (NCBI taxonomy): domain Eukaryota; kingdom Viridiplantae; phylum Streptophyta; class Magnoliopsida; order Poales; family Poaceae; genus Phragmites; species Phragmites australis. Next base: position 7,322,347 of record NC_084929.1, read on the forward strand.
TTTGATCCATACTGCTGTCCGGGAGGACCTGATCCATTTCCCCTTCGTTAAGGCCTTCTCGCTATGTTTGTTCCAAACGTGATATCTCTCTTTGAATCCACACATTAACAAGTGATTGTACACATTGTCAGGTTTTAGGAACTTCTTCTCATTCTTGCAATCACAGCATGGACACCATATTGCCGTTTTACTCCGACCTTCCATATCCGCCACCACGATGATCAAGAAAGACTTCACCCCGCTTATGTACTCGTTACAAGTACAGCAATCAAGGTACATCCAACTTCGGTCCACCATCTACAAATTGAAAAAAAATAATTCTAAATAGAATTAATAAAGAAGGTAGAATAAGTATAAAAATTCTAACTCAATTTAACTAAATTAAGTGTGTACGTGTGTTCTAGTGATATTCAAGCCAACAATTAACATTCAAGTATGATACATGTTATCTATGGCGAAGGATCCTAGCTAATTTCTAATGGGCAAAGATAGGTCCTAATCCCATTCGAGGATATGTGGCCCGAGTAGGTTTCCATGCTCTTGAGGATACGGTTCTGGAGAAAATTTTGGCAGCACCTCCCCGTTGTTCTCGAAATACATGGCTTGACAACGAGCCGAGAGGGTGTGTATCCGGAGAACAACAGGGAGACGCCACCAAAATTCTCTCTAGAACCATACAAGAGCACAAAAACCTACTACTCGAACCACATATCCTCAAACTGTACAAAGTACGTGGACAATTCAGGAGCATCTTCTTATAAATATGATGAGTTACCAAGTCATATTTATAATCCAACACTCCTGAACGGGAAACGTAGGTTACGCATGCATGTACACTAAGGGGGACAATCCACATATATCAAGATCTGGGAGAATGAGCAAAATTGTTGATTCCAACTCAAACCCTAGAATTCACCATGCATATATGAGCAAGAGGAGGAGAGGGAGGAGGCAAACCTTCAACGGCCAGGGACAGACACCAACTTTAAATCACCGAGATTTGATTTGGCCTCAACAGAATCGCCAAAAAAATCACCCCTTTGCTGAGCAGCCGCGGCGGACAGACACTGTCTAGTCGTCCTGCTCGATGAAGAAAATAACAGTAAACATCACTCATTAGTGATGGATATCACCCGTCACTAATGAGTGTGCCATTAGTGACTGGTCTCATCACAATCTGTCAGTAATGAGTGGCCCCGGCAGTGAACCTCCAAGGCTACATTTAATGACGGGTTATAAGGACACCAGTCACTAATGATTTAATATTAGTGACGGGTGCTAAAGACACCCAAGCACCCGTCACTAATGATTTAACATTAATGATGGGTGATAAGAACACCCGTCACTAATGACACATTAGTGACGGGTGAAAACTAAGACCCGTCACTAATGACTTTACAAGAAGAGATCGAATTTTAGATCAGAGGCATGCATGCAAATAGAGAGAACATCAACAAAACAGAATAGGGAGTACTTCAAGAACACAGACATACATCCAGAAACTTGAATTTAACTCAAGTCGGTCATACAATATAGTTATGCATACATTGCGTACTTATCCAAATGTCCATACATCATTACACTTGAGCATTGTCGGAGCACGTAACCTCTGATATTTAACATAGTTGAAATCTAGAATATTATATCCTAGTACTTCATCGATATACATTAGCACATGAATTAGTGCACTCTCTTTCGCTTCACATGGACGACCCAATGCTTTACCATAGACAGTAAACAATGTCTTATTAGCTGATTGATTTCCACTTAAATGAAACCTTATATCAGCCTGGTAGTTGCCTTCAGCAGTGAAGTCCACTCTGGGTCCATAAAAGCTTGACCCAAGATGCTCCATGGCTTGATCTAAGATAGCATGAAAGCTAATTGCCGCAAAGGTGTCACCAAAAATATCCTACAAGCAAAGAAAATAAAATTATGAAAATAATACACACTAAAAGTCATGTATATCAAAACACCGGATTACATATTACTGTACCATATCATATTCATTGAACTGAGCAAGCCTCTCACTGATCGAAGTCAAATCCTCTTCGCCTTCCTCAAGCGCTTTTATACAAAAATAGTTGTAGTCAGGCAAAAAGAACCCATGGTCCTCATGCACTTTCAGGCACTTTTCAACGGTAGTTTTTTCGGAATGCAATAAAATCGGTGATGCATTGCCACAGGCCCTAATAGTGATATCCCCACTACTTTCTCCCCTTGAACGTATGTCAAAAGAGATAGATAGCTTCACAAAATTCCTTCCATCTAGAGTGGATTGCACCAACGGTACAATATCACTTATAGTAGGGATTACCTTTTTGAGCTATATAATCGGTTTCAACACCTACATGATAGGATGATATGAATTGAGCCTAATGTACTATAAAGTCAATTAAATTGATGTGTCCTAATTAGTGTTACTATGAGCCTAACAATGAGGGATAAAAAGAAAAGAGGTTACTATGATCAGTCTCGATCGTGGCTGGTGGGGGAACATTGGTGGGGAAACGCCTGGAGGGTAGTGTACGCCTGGTGCGCAAGCCGATGGAGGAGTTGTCGGGATCCATCCAAGTCCGCCACGGTGATGGCAATGGCCCCCGCCACTACCTTGATCCATCGCCCTAACCCTAGCGGGTAGATAGGGCGACGACATACGTTGGGCTGTGGTAGAGGGGGGAGGATGGCGACAGCGTCGGCGGCGAGGTGCGAACGGCGGCGATGGCGGGAGGAGGAGGCAAGCAGACGTGAGCGGAGATGAGAGTAGTCAAGACAGAGAAATGGACGGATAGGACTGGTCGAGCAGATAGTAGTGGCCGGCGAAGAAATTAGTAATGAGTGATAATGACACCTATTACTAATGTGTTCGTCATTAGTGACGGTAATAATTGGACCTGTCACTAATTACTTTAATAGTAGTTACAGGTATCATAACGACCCGTTATTAATGAGTAGGCTACATTTAGTGATGTGTGTCTCATATACCCGTCACTAATGACTAAATTATTAGTGACAAACTTTAGTGTGATCTGTCACTAATATCTTTAATGATGGATCGTTCGCTCGCCGTCACTAATAAACTCTCATGAGTGACAGGTCTTAACCAGTCCTAGCCCGGACCACATATTAGTGACGGGTCGTCATTAGACCCGTCACTAATAGTACATTAGTGACGTATACCGAGAAACTGTCACTAATGATATATCTTCTTTTGATGGTTTCTTAAGTAAGTACACCGAGCATGTAAGTAGCCGACGTAGCTCTCGCAGTTCGCCGCCATCATCTTCCACCCCCGCTTATTGTATGCCACCATTGCTAGCCGCCAGTTGTCGCATAGCACCCTCGTGCGCCGCCCAGCGGAACTCAACAGTGGGCGCAGCACGTGGATCAGCGCCGCCACCAAGTCTTCCTTGAGACACTCCGCCGCTGCCTCCACGGCGCGCGTGATCGACATCTGAATCTTCAGCTCCCATGCGTTGCAGGAGTCGACGATGGCCACCAGGGCCATGAGAAGGACGAGGACAGAAGCGGGGCTGCTCCAAAAGCCAATATTGTATTGGAAGCGAGAAGCTCCTCACGGCCGGCTTGTTTAGCTTATGTGCAGGATACGAGAGTTCCCCTTTACTTCAGTAGTATTTGCCCATCACCGCCATTGCTAAAAAGTTAAACATTTCAGTTCTTAAATATTAGTTTTTATCTCCAAATATTAACAACAGCCCCTAATAAAGTTTATTCAAAAAAATATTAACTTCAAACAGTCAGAGGCATTATATGTATTGCACATTTTATTAAACTCAAAAACCATCAACCAGACCATCTAAAAACAGGTGGCCAATTTTACATAAATAGCTTTTAAAAAACAACTTCTTCAATATCAACGGCCAAAAGGTTTTGAAAAAATCCAGCCAAAAAACAGGCTGTTAATAGAGGGCTAGAGGCTACGTGCTAGAGGCCGCGTGGCTGGTGGGACCCACATGTGAGGGCTAATCAGGCATCGCGTGAAACACGTGGTGTGGTAGCTGATTGTGCGACAGGGGCAGGTATGGACGGTTGCGATGGAACAAGACTACAAGAGGACGCGGCGGCCAGCCTGATCCGACCGGTGCCTACGGCCAGGCCTGATGCATAAATGCGTGGCCCAGGCGCCAATAATGCGACGCTGGCCTTATAAAAAGATAATAATAATGCGAGGCTGGCGCTTCACTGATCCTGACTGGGTTGATTTGTACTAGCAATTGGTTTGGTACCACTGTCAGTCATGATCTTTTGACCCTCGCAAAAAAAAAAAATCATGATGTTTTGACGATTCCACGATTTGCAGTGACCCTTGATGCGTGACGCGGCAGTTGTTAAGATTTTTAATCCTACAGCACAACTTCGTAATTATCTGCTAAGGGAATAGACGAAGCTTGAGCCCAAATGATTCTGATGTTATTTCACTATACATTTATTAATATACACAAATTTATAAGATTGATATAAGTAGATTACTAGTATTTTTTTCACCAAAGTGCTAGAGCACCACTGAAGCTACATGTATTTTTCATCCCTGCTCAAGGAATTGTGATGATTCTGATCCATTTGTCTAGTGAGAAGATGAGATATGCGTGGATTTTCATGAGTGTCTCCAACACCTGATGTCCAAGGAGCTAATATAAGTGTAGCCATGTAACTATGTAAGCATCTGCATAAGCTACCACCACATGTTGGTGAAGTCCAGCTATTAGGGTTTAATTCTACTCCCCATTCTTTTACACACATGAGATTGCTTTTAGCGGTAAAACTGCACAATTATGCTACATGAATTCCCTGTAGACATGTGATATGGGGACGCATTCATACACGAGACACTAGTATAGAAACCGTTTTCATATCTGGGTTTCGAACAGATTACAAGAAGGGAACTGTAAAAATAGACAACTATTTTAGTTTGTTATAAGAACAATTTGTAATAATATTTATTACATTCGATCACTTAACGAAACCGACTGAACTAGCCAAAGTATTATAGTTGGTTCGTTAGCAAAACCGACTGCAAGATTATGCGTATTGCAGTTGGTTCATCACATAAACCGACTGTACTGTGATGAGTATTGCAATTGGTTTGTTAGCGAAATTGATTGCAATATTCTCAGTATTGCAGTAGATTTCTTCACATAAACCAATTGTATTATGTTTAGTATTATAGACGGTTCATTATCAAAATCAGCTATAATATTCTGCATATTGTAGTCGGTTGTTCATATGAATCAATTGTGCTATGCTAGGTATTACGGTCGGTTAGTTATCGAAACCGGTTGTAATATTCTCCATATTATTCGGTTGTTCATATGAATTTATTGTACTACACTAAGTATTACAATCGGTTCGTTATCGAAACCGGCTCTAATATTCTCTGTATTGTAGTCGGTTGTTTATATGAACTGACTACAATATTTTAAGTAGTCAGTTGTTCTATTATTCTGTAGTACATGCATATCAATGTGATAGAATATTTTTTTATCGATCAAACACAAACATGTTGCAATTCAAAGGCATAAGTATGTAATATGGGGCACTATGAGTATTAAAACATATTAGATTAGAAGTCTTTTGTTGACCTAAAAGTGAATATTCATTAAGAATCAAGATGGTCTCTACTTGTTTAGGGGGAGAATCACTAAGTCACATGATTTCCTCGGAGAGGACTCGAAGAGACTTAAGAGAACCAAATAAACCTAGAAAGGGGTCCTATGAGTTCTCTCATTCAATCGACTTGGTCTAAATGGAAGTTATAGTCCTTGAGAGGGAATTTCTACAACTCCTTGAGTTGGAACCTAGTATCAGGATCAGTGGATCCAAATCATCTTATTGGATAATATTATGGATCCAAATGAAATTGTTTGATGTTCATTGGAGGTTTATGGGAATGAGAAGAGAGTATTGATATGGTTCTAATAGTAGGCCTTAAATTGGCAGAAACTATCACCTAATGTCTATTGGGCGATAGCCAACTCCTAGTTTGAATGATTATGTACGGCAATGCATACAAAGTCCAGTACAGTGCATAGGTACTCCCTATGTAGTATGCGTGTGGTATATTAATTTCTGACTAAAACAACCACCGCAACATAGCACCATCGATTGCCACGATGAGGGATTTTGATACACAATTCTATTGAAGGTTTAATCCTGGCATTAGGTGGACGGTTAGCCTCTAATTGGAATGTTGTGATGCATTAAAATGAAATTTTCTTCAATCACTTAGCTGCCATAAGCAAGAGCTATGAGTAGATACCAATGCTAGATAAGCTAAACTCATTTCAACTAATACTCAGACATGTGGTGTGTTGAGAGTATGTTAGATACCAAGGGAGTTATTGGGCATAGAGTGGATACCTCGGGATTCATGCATACCCACTTATGCAAAGGGACTTATAATGTTTGAAGAATCTATGGGGACACTTGTGGATTTAGGATATGTGATCTAGGAGGACGCCTGTAGATCTATGATCTTCTAACAAAAAGTCATGTGATTGTAAAGATTACTATACAAACTCCGACTAATAGGATTTGCCTCTCAGGTGAAAAAGTTCACCAATTCATTATATGGATTAATGTCTGAGCACTTTAACACATGCACTGTATAAGGCTAGGACTGTAAATAACCAAGTATCACTCATCTTGGGAAATGATGAATGATCAGGTTATCACTAGTCGCTTTTGTGGATGTGAGAGATTTTGTCTACAATCAACCTCTATAATTGCTCATGACTGTAGTTGCACCTATAGTATGAGTACTTAATGACAAAGGCTCAATTGGATAAAATCAATTGACGAAAACAACAATATTTCTTACTGGAATAAGCATATTTGAAGATGATGGGTCCTCATAAGGTGGTATAATGCGACAGTTTATAGGTCTTACAAAGACTGAATAATTCTCACAAATCAGACAAGATGACATTCTCCAGCAAATGGAATAAAATATTGAATGCATTGAATGGAACACAGATCTCTAAATCTTTATTGAGATAAGGATAATAAAAAGCAACTTGTACATGTCATTGAACGATCTGTGTAAAGTTGATCTTTGTGAGTTCGTTTGTAGAGTCATTGATTGGCATCCACATGAACATGACACTCATGCCATTATAAGAAAGAGGCGATGTTTGGCTACTTCACTCCCACATGGCTTCACCCATCTTTTGGTGTCTTTAGCTTTTGTTTCCGCTGCGTAGTTTCTCTTTTGATTAGGAGTTGATCGGTTTTAGTATCCTCCTAGATCCCTTTTGTTGTAAATGTTTAAGAACTTGTAAATTATGTAAATGATCGACTTGGTGATTAACTAGAATATTATTTGGACGGTTCCCCCACAGCTGGTATCAGAGACTAGTTTAATGAAATAGCCTAAAAACACTTAGAATGTGGGTCAGTAAAGTGTCAAATCCACTAAGCAACCCACGAAAGTTTCTTTTATGCCTCCTCATAATTAATATGTATGAACTTACCATATTAGGACCCTAAGTATGCATTGTTGTGTGCGATGCTCATGTCATTTAGTTTCATATTGTGATGTTCCTTGTCTCGAATCATGTTGCATCAACAAAAATGGTAAGGAACACACCCCAATGGTGGTAAATATTGGGAGCCCAACCAGTGCGAGGTAGGGGCCTGGTGTGTTCTGTACGGTGATGGTACGGGAAGTAAATACGTTATCAATAACATATGAACATCCACCATACTGAAGGGATCAGTGACATCCTAAGAGGGGGGTGAATTAGGACACTTAGAACTACTTTGGCTCCTAAACAACACAAGATAAACCTATATCAAATTTATTTAGATGTGCTCTAGGTTTATCTAGTGTATCTATTCTACCGATCAATGCACTTGCAACCTATCTAAAAAGGTAAATTGCAAGAATGTAAATGTGGAAACGTAAATAAGGTAGAGAGAGCAAACTTGGCACAAGGATTTTTTCCTATAGTATCGATGGCATCATGCCACCCCTAGTCCACGTTGGAGCTCCACAAAGGATATGCTCCCAGTCGGCACTTGGTCATGGCTCTTGAGCCACCAAGTCACAAAGACAAGGCCTCCACCTGGATTAGCCACCAAGGTAAGGTCACACCACTAGTCTCTCTTCCGGTTCCTTACTGCCTTGATCACTTCGGAGCTTGAGCCACCAAGGTAAGGTTCTCCACGTCCCCGCACAATCACCTTGCCGCTGCTCCACACCAAGTCGGAGGGTCAACAAGCTTGCCAACGATCACCAAGACTCCAAAGTGCCGCCGTACCACTTGGTACAAGGCTGGATCACTCCTTGATCCACTCTCTAGACAGCAATTACCTAGAAACATTCTCTCTAGGCCTATAAGTACTAATATATCACTAATCTTGTCCTTAATTGCCTTGGATAATCACATTAAGCACTTTGGTGGCTTGGATGTCTTCTAAAGTGTACATGAACTTCTCTGGACTCCAGCAGCATACCACACCTTCAAATGACTGAATGGAGGGGTATTTATAGCCTCAAACCTGCACACTAGTCGTTAACCCAACGGCTTAGAAAAGTTGTTAGCACTGGATGATCCGGTGAGAACAATAGTACTAATACCGGATCATCCGGTGAGTACACTCTCACAAACTAGCCATTGGAACCCCACTTAAGCCTCTGTGAACACGGACACTCTGTTGTATACTTCATCTCCACCACCAGACTATCCAGTGAGTTATCCTAAGCCATCCAAGCCAAGTGCATCCTCTCTATGTAAATTGCTCCGGTGAAAGCATCCGATGCACATCTCATCATCACAGGATTATCGGGTGAGTTGACTTTAGCCAACCGAGCCAATGAAACCCTTTCTGGAAATAATGCTCTAGTGTGCATAGCCTTCATCACCAGACCATCCGATGCGTTGAACTTCGTTCTGCCTCTTTGCACCATTCATTGTCCAGTGTGTGCAACATATTGATCACGGGACCATCCGGTGCTTTGATCTTCAACTTCAATAGTTGCAACCTTCTCTGGATAAAATGCTCCGGTGTGTATCTTCTATGATCACTGGACCTTCTAGTGAGGTCTTTAGGCCTCTCTCGTCTTTGTGAAATATGCTTCGGTGAGTTCAACACCCAGAGCACTGGACCATCCGGTGAGTTCATTTCTCCTAGGACTTCTTCAATTCAATCAAACTTTGTCACGGCTGCGGTGGCTTCTTCATGCATTGCATCCAAGAGACCTACTAACATATATTTTTGACAAACATGTTAGTACCATTGACAAATCTCCCTCTTTTTGGTGATTGATGACAACACAACCAAAGTGTAGCGAAAATGGCCCTATTAGTCCATGATTGTGATTTTGGTGATTAATGACAACATAGTCAATAGGACTAACATGTTTGTCAAGTATATCCTTTAGTAGGTCTCATGGATGCAACAAAAGAGAAGTCACCGAAGCTGGAACAAAGAGAAGAATGAATTGGACTTGTTCCATGAATCTTGATGTGATCAAATAGGATGGATTTCTATATAATCTTGTCGAGCTCTTTACAAGCTTTCCATAGAGCCCAATATCATCAAAATTGGAGTTTGGAGTGAAAAGTTATACCCAAAATACATAACGATGTTCTGCTGAAATTTGCCTGATCGGATAATCCGGTGCTCACATATAAATTAGTCCAGTGATATATTGGATAATCCGGTGAGAACAATGAAAAATAGTCGGTGTTCACAGAAAGTTTGAAACGGAGTCTTTTGCCTCACTGGATGATCCGGTGTTCACAAAATGAACACACCGGACTATTATTTCCAGAGAGCTCTAAAATGAACATATGCACATAGGATAATCCGGTGCATGTGTCTGGTGTTCAGTGAGTTATCACAGGATAATCCGGTGTTCACAGATGAGTCTGAGTAGGTTCCAACGGCTAGTTTCTTCGGCTATACTCACCGGATGATACTGTGTTCATAAAATAAACACACCAGACTATTATTTCTAGAGAGCTCCAAAATGAACATATGCACATAGGATAATCCGATGCATTTATCCGGTGTTCAGTGAGTCGTCATAGTATAATCCAGTGTTCACAAAGACTTGAGTAGGGGATTTCAACAGCTAGTTTGTGAGAGTGTACTAACCGGATGATCCGGTGTTAGTACTATTGTTCTCATTGGATCATCCGATGTTAACAACTTTTCTGAGTCATTGGGTTAACAGCTAGTGCATGGGGTTTAAGGCTATAAATACTCCTCCACTTAGTCATTTGAAGGTGTGGCATGCTACTGGAGTCCAGAGAAGTTCATGTAAACTTTAGTAGACATCCAAGCCACCAAAGTGCTTAATGTGATTATCTAAGGTAATTAAGCACAAGATTAGTGACAGATTAGTGCTTATGGGCCTAGAGAGAGTGTTGCTAGGTGATTGCTGTCTAGAGAGTGGATCAAGGAGTGATCCAGCCTGGTACCAAGTGGTACGTTGGCACCTTGGAGTCTTGGTGACTCGCTGGCAAGCTTGTTGACCCTCCGACTTGGTGTGGAGCAGCGGCAAGGCGATTGTGCGGGGACGCGGAGACCCTTGCCTTGGTGGCTCAAGCTCCGAAGTTTGTAACTACCCAGTATGTTGCCAAGCATGGTTTACCTATGGTTATGATGAAACAACCTATGCTTATTAGCTCTCCTGGAGGAGAATTGAAAGCACAATATATGTGTCATAGGATGAAACTTAAAATAAGAGGGGTAGACTTTCCAGCAAATCTTGCAGTCATGGAATCTAAGGGCGTAGTTGTTATCCTCGGAATGGATTGGTTATCCAAGTTTGATAGAGTAATTGAGTGTGCCAGAAGAGCAGTCCACCTGACCAGAGGAGATGGATCCAAAGTTGAGTTCGTAGCTAGTACCCAAGCAGTAGAGGATTGTTCTCTCAATTTACTTAAAGAAAACCCCATTGATCATATCAGAGTGGTTCATGAATTTCCTGATGTTTTCCCCTATGAATTGCCATGGATGCCACCAGATCGGGAAATTGAGTTTGTCGTTGAATTGGTACCCGGTACAGCCCTTATAGCTAAAAGGTCATATAGAATGCTGTAATGACCTAGCTGAGTTAAAGTGCATCATCTTAGGGAGCTCCAGTTCTTTTCGTGGATAAGAAGGATGGTACTCAAATAATGTGTGTAGACTACAGAGCACTCAATGATGAGGCCATTAAGAACAAGTACCCATTACCCCAGATTGAGGATTTGTTTGATCATATGAGAGGAGCCCGAGTGTTCTCCAAGATTGATTTAAGGTCTGGATATTATCAGTTGAAGATTCGATCGTCAGATGTACCCAAGACCACCTTTAGTACTCGATATGGACTATATGAGTATACTGTTATGTCTTTTGGATTGACCAATGCCCCAGCCTATTTCATGAATTTGTTGGATTATCTGGAGAAGTTTGTAGTGGTATTCATTGATGATATTATAATTTTCTCTAGGAGTGAAGAAGAACACAAAGAACATTTGAGAACTGTGCTACAGACACCCAGAGAGCATCAGTTGTATGCCAAGCTTAGCAAGTGTGATTTTTGGTTAGATCAAGTCACTTTTCTCGGCCATATCATAATAGCTGGAGGTGTAGTAGTAGATCCAAGCAAAGTGAAGGATGTGTTGAATTGGTTGCCGCCTACCAATGTGTTAGAGATATGAAGTTTCCTCGGTTTAGAAGGATATTATCACCGCTTCATAGAAGGATTCTCTAAGATAGCTCAATGACTTACCTCTTTGTTACAGAAAAAATGTGGTTTTGAAATGGAGCCCAGCTTGTCAAGCAAGTTTTGAAGAATTGAAGAGGAGATTGACTACAAGCTCAGTGCTAGTTCTACCAGACATCAGCAAGAACTTTGATATCTACTGTGATGCTTCGCGATAAGGACTTGCATGTGTTCTTATGCAAGAAGGTCAAGTCGTAGCTTATGCGTCAAGGCAGTTAAGGAAGCATGAGGAACATTACCCTAGACATGACCTAGAATTAGCAACAATGGTTCATTCACTGAAAATTTGGAGACACTATCTCATTGGAAAACGATGAGAGATATACACGGATCACAAGAGTTTTACATATATATTCACCCAACCAGATTTAAACCTTCATCGGCGTCGATGGCTAGAGTTAATCAAGGACTATGATGTGGGAATCCGTTATTACCCAAGAAAGGCTAATGTGGTAGCTGATGCTTTGAGTCAAAAGAGTTATTGTAACTCGATGATTGTTCAAGATAGTCAAACCGAGTAATGGAAAGAGTTTGAGAAGCTTAATCTTGGTTTTGTGGCAGATGTAGAAGCAACTACCATGGAAGTTAATTGCACATTAGAGCAAGATATTCGTAAAGGTCAACTTGAAAATGAAAAGCTCAAGGAAATAAGTCAGCTTGTTAAGGATGATAAAGCACCAGGCTTTACATAAGATAGTCAAGGTATTGTGTGGTTGAAAAAGAGAATCTGTGTGCCCAATCAGAAGGCCATTAAAGAGTTAATTTTAAGTGAAGCCCATGATTTAGCATATTCCATTCTCCCTAGAAGCACGAAGATGTATCAAGATCTCAAGGATCATTATTAGTGGTATGGAATGAAAAGAGATGTTGTAGAATACGTAGCCCTGTGTGATACTTGCCAGAAGGTCAAAGTAGAACATCAGAGACCAGCAGGATTGCTACAACCCTTGAAGGTACCTGAGTGGAAATGGGAGAAAATCGGCATGGATTTCATTGTCGAATTACCCCGTACACAAGAAGGATATGATTCTATATGGGTTATAGTTGATCGTTTGAATAAAGTCACTCATTTTACCCCGGTTAAGACTACATATAGTGGAGCCTGACTAGCAGAGATGTATATGTCAAGAATAGTGTGTTTGTACAGAGTATTGAAGAAGATTGTTTCGGATAGAGCAACTCAGTTTAATTCCAAGTTTTGGCTGAAGCTACACTAGTTTATGGACACGAAGCTAAATTTCAGTTCTGCCTATCATCCTCAAACAGATGGTCAAACTGAAAGAGTAAATTAGATACTTGAGGATATGTTAAGAGCTTGTGCTCTAAAGTATGGTAAAAGTTGGAATAAGAGTCTTCCATATGCAGAGTTCTCGTACAACAATAGTTATCAGACAAGTCTCCAAATGTCTCCATTTGAATCCCTATATGGAATAAAGCGTAGAACATAGATGTTCTGGAATGAGATCGGAGAAAGTCCAGTTTTTAGTCCAGAAGTTCTACGAAATGTAGAAAATAAGTTCAGATAATTCGAGAGAATCTAAGGATTGCACAATCAAGATAGAAAAGTTATGTTGATAACATACGTAGAGAATTGTTTTTAAAATTAGAGATTTCATCTATCTCAAGGTTTTGCCCATAAGAGGGCTTCGTAGATTTAAGGTCAAAGGGAAGTTATCACCAAGATTCATTGGACCTTTCAAAATAATGGATAAAAGAGGAGAAGTAGCTTATCTGATGCGTGTTTGCTTGATCTTTCGGAAGGTAATATGATAAGCCAATTGGTGGAGCTTCGACGTTGATGATTCAAAGGCTCCGAACCGAACAGATCAAGAATCCTCGCAACAACTACACCACTACTCCGTGGTTATCAACCATACCAAGATACGGTTGACCTCGCCAAGAAGGCTTTTCCTGCAAGCAAATCAAGAACACAAACAAGAATAGGTAGATGCAATCTGAATATTACTAATTACTAATGAAGTGCTCGAGTTGGGGTTCAACAAACCGATAAATGGCGAAACTGTCAAAAACAGAATAATCTAAGCTAAACCCGAGCCTAAACTACGATGGCTATTGTGTATATATAGGAGGGACATGAGGAGGTCAACCTAGTGTTGTACAGGCGTAGAAAGAGGCGTGCACAACCTGGACTCCAACCCCGACACGATTACAAGACCCAACAGGGTCCGATACAGTGGCGCAACACATTATTTCTTTAACTCTGACTAAACTATAAGGAATATTTAGTAAGCTTTCCATTGGTGCAACACATTATTTCTTTAATAGCATAGGAACGTGGCAGAAGCACCACAACCTTACTCAGATGTCACTCCTCGAAGGCTAAGTCTACTTGGACTCAAGACTGAGCTCTGGTCGTGGTCGTGCTCTAGTCGTGGTCGTAGTCAAAGTCGTGGTCGTGGTGGAAGTCGAGTTTCAGAACAGCACGTCAATAAAACGGGCATGACTCTCTCATATGAAGTCCATTTTAGGCAATCTTGGATATTTTGGACAGCTTACGACGAGCCCTTTCCAATGGATATGAGCTCGACCAAATATTCCTTATAGTTTAGTCATAGTCAAAAGAATAAGGTGCTGCATCACCATTTTGAACCCTGTCGGGTTTTGTAATCGTGTCGGAGTTGGACCAGGTGGTGCACGCCTCTCTCCACGGTTGCACAACCCTAGGTCGACCTCCTCATGCCCCCCTATATATACACAGTAGCCATCGTAGTTTAGGCTTGGATTTAGCTTAGATTATTCTATTTAATATAGTTACGCCGTTTATCGGTTTGTTGAACCCCAAACTCGAGTGCTTCATTGGTAATTAGCAATATTCAGATTGCATCTACCTGTTCTTGCTTGTGTTCTCGATTCACTTGCAAGAAAAACCTTCTTGGTGAGGGAAACCGCGTCTTGGCACAGTTGATAACCACGAAGTAGTGGTGTAGTGGTTGCAAGGGTTCTTGATCTATTCTGATCGGAGCCTTTGGATCATCAACGTCGAAACTCCACTGATCGACTTATCATATTACCTTTGGAAGATCGGGCAAACACGCATCATCCTCCGCTCATAACGGATGGAGGCTTGGCATATCACGTGGGTATAATGTACAACCTTTGTAGAGTATAAACCTATTTGAATAGCCTTGTCCACGATCATGGACATGCGAAGGCATGGTCATGCTTGATTACACTCTGGGTGCGTGTCTTGATGAGTGAGCGTATGGACTAGATGTCCATGTGATGAGGTTACTAGCTCAATCAGCTGGGAGCTGTGTGGTTCTAGAGGTACACCAAATGTGATGATAGTGACTACGGAGCGAAGTGTAGCCCCTCCCAGGACCAAACAACCCCCCAGATATAAACTTGTTACCTTGTTTTTTTGATTTAAACTATTTTAAAATCAACAGTAGAGGATACAACTGAATACTGCATAAATTGCTTTGCGCTTAAAACTAAACCTAAAGCCTTACACTTGAAATTGCCCCTTCATGCATCTATCAACACTTTGAAGTAGTATAGGGCTTGCTAAGTACCTTTCATACTCACTCTTGCTATCATTCAGATGAGAAAGCCAATGTTAACTTTGCTAGAGGCGAAGGAGACAATGAAGAATAGACTTAGATATTGGGTTCGCGCCCTAGCTACTTGTGGCTTCGGGAAATTGCTTTCTGCTGTGTTTTTTTGGTCGTTCGGCCAGGTTTGTAATATACAGTATTGTTTGTAAACCTTTTTGTACTCTGAAACCTTAATACTTTATGTATGAGGTTTGACTATGATACCATGATGGTTATACTATGCGTATCAGCTACTTGCTCCTATGACAACTATAGGAGGCATAGGAGATCCCAGGGTTTGGGGTCTTACAGATATCATCGACATAAGCTTCGACATTGCTCCAAATCTAGGGTTGTAAACAATTTTGAATACACCATTAATAAGTAGCACCAGCACTCTTCAAACCAAAAGGCATCTTTACATAGCCAACACGGTTTCCGTCAAGGATACTTATCGCTTTTCGCTTTGACACGCTACTTGTTTACAAGCAAACAAGCAAAGGTTTCGACCGGAAACCTTGGGGATCACCATCCGGATGATTTACGAGAAAATCGACAAAGAACTACCACTCAAACCATAGGATTTGAAGTAGCAGCAAAGAACAAACCCTAAATTGCAGAAAAGTAAAAGCAAAATGAAAAGTAGATGCAATAGATGCGATTGACTGATGGATATGCAATCGTCCTCTGCCTCTTGACTATTTATAAAGGGGGGGTATGGTCTTGACCCTATGGAATCGAAGTAGGATTCTATTCCAACCCTAAACATGCTCTGTTCGGCCAAAATCATGAAAGAAATCCATGAATCCACATCGATTCGGTTTCAGACTGAACACCGGATGGTTTGGTGAGAACAAACTCTAGAACACCGGACCATCTGGTGAGTTTACTCGGCTCAAACTCTAAGACTCGGTCTTACACACACCGGATATTCTGACCACATGTTTATACTCACCGGAGCATGTCACCAGACTAATATTTGCAGAGAGCAAATTTCTTGCAAAGTTTTCCTTTTGAACACACTGGATGATCCGGCCATCATCAAAAGACCTCACCGGACTATTTTCACAAGAGAACATTTTTTGGCTAAAAACTTTCTTCTTCTCACCGGATAGTTCGTTGATACCCCGGAATCTCCACCAGACCATTTCTTCCATTGAGCAAGTTTTCGGCACAAATTGACCTTCTACACACCGGATAATCTGGTGATACCCCAGAATCTCCACCGGACCATTCCTTCCAGAGAGCAATTTTTCGGCGCAAATCGATCTTCTACACACCGGATAGTCCGGCATTTTCACCGCATCATTCACCGGACTATTTTATACAGAGAGCATATTTTACTGTACCAAATTCGAATTATAAGCATCGGATAGTCCGGCGATGACACGGTATTGATCATCGGACTATCCGGTGTGCCATTTTTTTACTATCAACACATGCTCCCCTATTTTTTGGTATAGCTTGCCCACCGAAAAATATTTGTACAAAGGATAATCACGAATACCTCATCTTCTACTCTAAGTTATGACTTAGGCTGATACAAACAACATATCGGCCATACGTGCATGTTCTAAGGGCGATGATATTCACACTGGCCACGTACAGTGATATATCTTAGGATGATAGTAAATTACATCGGCCATGTATAGTTACCTTCTCAAGTATCTTGCCAAACGCTCGGATAATATTTCTCCAAGTATTTCTCATTGATAGCACAAGGCATCTTTTCTCCTTGTACATATTGCAGTATGTATGATTTCCCAGACACAATTCCTACAACTTTAAAAGGACCTTCCCAACTAGGAGACCATTTCCTGAAATTATTATCTTTAGACCCAATAGGTAAAATCGTCTTCCAAACTAAATCCTCCATTTGAAACGATTTTGCCTTTATTTTCTTATTGTAGGCTTTAGCTACTCTCAACTTATCCTTTTCAATTTCTCTCAAAGCTTTAAGCCTCTCATAACTAAGGTTATTTATCTATCATTGCATTATAATAGTCAACGGCTGACAAGTCATTTTGTCATACCACTCTCAATGCGCCAAGATTTACCTCAACGGGCAAAACGGCTTCTTGTCCATACACCAACTCATAAGGAATTGAGAAGCCTAATTCTAAATGATTTGGCAAACTCACACACTTGATGAGAAATAAAAGAAGAACTTTGATTTGTAGTTAAAGTTTGCGGAATACTGAATCTATAAATAATATGTTCCAAAATAAACTTGATTACCTCTTTGTGTGTCATATTCTTCAAGGGAACGGCCTCGGTCCACTATGTGAAGTAATTTGTAGCAACCAAAATAAAGCGATGACCTTTGGAAGATGAAGGATGAATTTTGCCAATGAAATCCAAAGCCCATCCTCAGAACGGCCATGGTTTGATGATAGGATTCAACTTAGAAGCATGAGCTAATTGTATATCATCAAACTTTTGACGTACTTCACATCCTTTGTAATATCTAGAGCAATCATCAAACATAGTCGGCCAATAAAATCTAGCACTCCTTAATAACCATACCATTTTGTGAGCCGACTGATGTGTTCGACAAATACCTTCATGTACTTCTCCCATAGTAATTTTACTTTGCTTCAAACCTAGACATTTTAGAAGCAACCCATCTATGGTTCGGTGATATAATTCACCATCCAACATCACATAATTTAAAGCTTGTTGCCTAGTCTTTCTATCTACCGATGAACTAGAATTTTCTAAATATTCGATCATCGGCTTTCTCCAATCACTAGACATATGCAAATCCGATCTTTTGAGCAAAACCGAACTTTCTTCCTGTTGTTCAGCCAAAAGAACACCAGCACAAGCTAACAACGGTTTTTCTAACACAAAGAACATCCCTCTATTCACTCGATAACCGGATGCTTGCTGCGCTAAATCATTTGCTCTCATATTCTCTTCTCTAGATATGTGAACAATGATGAAATCATCAAAACGTGCTATGATATCTAAGCATCTATCCAAATAGCTATTTAATGACCCATCAAAACATTGATAAACTATAGAAACTTACTGCACCACTAATAATGAATCACCAAACGCTTCTACCTACGTCATGACAATGGAGTTTAAAATTTGCAAACCTAATAAAAGAGCTTCGTACTCGGCTTGATTATTGGTACATAAGTATTCTAAGCGAACCGATGTTTCAAAAATAACACCTCTAGGGGAAATTAAAACAATGCCAACACCTTGACCTTCTCTACAAGCCAATCCATCAAAGTATAACTTCCATGGACACACACTAATCAAACTAACCAATGCATCGCTATCAATACGATGATCAATAATAAAATCAGCAACGATTTGGCCTTTCATAGATCTTAACGGTTCATAAGCCAAATCATATTCAATCAAAGTATAGGCCCACTTTCTGATTCTACCACTCAAAATTGGCTTTTGCAACATGTACTTAAAAACATCGGTTTGGAATGTAACCACACAAGTACAAGAAAGCAAATAATGTCTCAACTTGGTGCATGCATAGTATAAAGATAAACATAATTTTTCAATAAACACATACCTTGTTTCCGCATCCAAGAGATGCCGGCTCAAATAAGTGATCACATATTCTTTCCCTTCGCTTTCTTGTGTAAGAACAACACCTATTACCATCTCTTGTGCAGCAACATATAGTCGAAACGGAATCCCGGCCTTGGGCGCCATTAACACGGGGGGTGATGATAAATATTTTTTGATGTCATCAAAAGCTCATTGCTGTTCTGCCCCCCAAGTAAAATTGACTTCTTTCTTTAACCGAAGTATGGGAGTAAAAGCATTAATCTTGCTGGATAAGTTAGATTTGAAACACCTCAAATAATTGACCTTTTCTAGCAATTTTGGGACAAATCTATTTGATTGTGGCGCTCCCAACTTATCTATGGCTGCTATTTTGTTCGGATCTATCTCTATGCCTCTTTCATGTATTATGAAACCTACGAATTTTTCCACCGATACACCAAAAGCACACTTCAGTATGTTCATCTTTAAACCATACCGACGCATTCTTTCAAAAGCTAAACGCAAATCGGCTAAATGACTACCCATAGCATCCGATTTGATAACAATATCATCGATATAAATCTCTAAGATAACACCAAGGAAATCATGAAAAATCAAATTCATAGCTCTTTGATAAGTAGCACCGGCATTTTTTAAACCAAATGTCATAACAACCCATTCAAATAAACCAACAAAACCCGGGCAACCGAAAGCCGTTTTAGACATATCCTCTTCGACCATGAAAATTTGATTATAGCCCGCATTACCATCCAAAAAACTAATAACTCTATGACCCGAAGCATCATTAATCAACATATCGGTGATGGGAATAGGATATTCATCTTTAGGAGTAGCTTTATTTAAATCTCTAAAATCAATGCATACTCTCAACTTACCACTATTTTTCTTCTCAACCGGGACAATATTAGATATCCATTCAATATATCTACAAGGACGAATAAACCCCGCAGCGAGCAACCGGTTTATATCTTCTTTGATTCGCCCATACATGTTAGGATTAAACTTTCTAGCTGGTTGTTTGTGAGGTCTAAAACCCGACTTTATGGGAAGATGATGCTCTACAAGCTCACGGCTAAGTCCAGGCATCTCATGATACTCCCAAGTGAAACAATCGATATATTCTTTGAGTAATGCAATCATTTCGTCTTTTTGAACATCATGTATGTTTTTATTCACAAATGTCAGCCTAGGAATAGTACAATCTCCTATATCTACCTCTTCTAATGGATCAGCCGATGAAAAATCTTGTTCTAGCTTTTCTATCTCATCAAAATCATCAATAGTCTCACAAATATCGTTCTTTTTAGACTGATATTGCTACGCACGCTGTTGCAACCATTCTAAATTACTTTGTTTATCCATTTATAACATTACATTGCTAAGCCAAGATGAAGAAATCGGCTGTACAGACACGGGTACAAAACTATCTCTAGTAATACTAAGAAAATCATACCCCGAAAGGTCTTGACTGGAGAGACACTGTACATTACCATGTTGCCAATCTACCGAAGCATCGGCCAAAGCAACAAAAGCCAATGTATCTGCATGTACAACATCTATTTCATTGTCTACCCATTGAATTAAGAATTGGTACAAACTAGAAGGTACACAATGATTTGCATGAATCCAATCATGGCCTAATAAAACATTGTAGTTACCTTGCACGTCGGTGACAAAAAAAGCCGTAGGGACCGTCTTACTCCCAACGGTGAGCTTCATGGAAATTACGCCTTTTTCTTCCGTAGGCTCGCCGGTGAAGCCATTAAGCATCAAGGTTGTCTTTACGAGCCCTTTGTCTTCTTTTCCTAGCTTCTTAAAAACTGAGTACGGCATTAGATTCACGGTGGCTCCACCATTCACTAGCATTCTCGAAATGGGCTTTCCATCAATATGCATAAGCATCAAGTTTGTCTTTACGAGCTCTTTGTCTTCTTTTCCTAGTTTCTTAAAAACTGAGTATGGCATTAGATTCATGGTGGCTCCACCATTCACTAGCATTCTCGAAATGGGATTTCCATCAATATGCCCCTTGACATATAATGGTCTCAAATGTTGGCTCGATTCTTTGGGCTTTTAAAATATAGCTTCCATCGGACCAAGATTTAGTTGAGCAACCTCTTCATCAACAGCTCGAAACTCTGAAGGTAAAACAAAAATCATATTGATATCCATATTATCATGCGGCGGAGTGCCATCCCTAAGAATTGGAGAGTCTCCTAGCATATCATCTTCATCATCATTAGATGTCACAATAGGCTCTATGACTTGCTTTATTCTCCATTTTTGCCGAACAGGGACCATCGGCTTGATTTCATTGAATACTTGATCCCTCACCTTCAGCTTATGCTTCTCCCAACTCTTGCTTTTGTAACCTTTGTAGCCTCCTCTTTTTGGAATGTGAGAGACCCCTAGGACACCACTGTGGCTATAGCTTAGTCCCGGGAAGCAAGGACTTCTCCTTTTCAACCTACTGATTGTCAAAACTAGCGACCGGCTTTGAACTAGAAGTGGCTTCTTGAACATTTGGCACCATGGGCTGTTGTACTACTTTTAGTGGCACCTCCTTAAGCTCAATATTAGTACTAATCACTCCTACAACTTCCCCTTTGTTGCTGCCACTTGATCCATCATTAGCTGATCGTTTTTGCACTTTGCTTTCATCAACAACTGGCTGTTTTTCTTTATGTTCCAGATCTAATTTCTCATTAGAAACACTCGTGTTCTTCACACGATAGACCTTCTTAACACGTCTTCTATCCCTCATATCATTTAACTAATTTTTGGGATCAAACCGGTCTTGTCTAGGACGAGATAGTTTATCGAACGCTGAAGGTCATGGTGCTGTCCACCCCGAGTGAAATGGTGCAAATGGCATAGAAGGTGGTGCCCAAGGTGCACACCAACCCCACGGTGGACATGAATGACAAACCATCTGAGGAGACCCCCACATCATAGGCATTGGTGGCCTAAAAGGAGGGAACGGAATTGCTACAACATTATCCTCCCATTGCCACCTTCTTTCAAACTCTCGCTTCGGAGGTGATCTTGGACGTTTAAGAGCATCGGACCGGCTGCCCCTTTTTGGCTGGCCTTGCCACTCTCATATTTAGCCAAAAGTGTATCAAATGTAAGTTTTGACTTCTCGTGCTTATTAAAAGCTTTGTTCTTATCTTCATTCACTTTCCAATAGCCAATTTCTAGACTTTTAGGTTTGATCATCCTTGGCCTTACATTATCATTACCAATTATCACACTCTTGCCTTTAGTTGATTTGGCTTGAGACATCTGAACCGAGTCCTTCTTCCCTTCAAAGTTCATCATGTTGATGGGGAACGGATCATCATCTAGCTTCATCTTAGAATTTTGAGCAAACTTCAATCGTCCTTCATTAATGGCCGATTGAATCTGTCGACAGAAAAAATTGCAATCATTAGTAGCGTGAGAATATGAATTATGCCACTTACAATATGCACATCTCTTAATCTCCTCAAGTGATGGAATAACATGATTAGGAGACAAACTAATTTGCTTTTCTTGTAACAAGAAATCAAATATCCTATAACATTTAGTGACATCGAATGTGAATTTCATCTCTTCTTGCTGATTCTTTTATGGAGTCGGCTTCAATGCGGAGCACACGAATGGCTTAGGGCCTGTTTGGCAGAGCTCCCAAAGCAGCTTCCCGGCTGGAATCAGGGGGAGCTTTGCCAAACAGCAGTTTTTAGCTTTTAGCTCCCTGAGTGAAATCTGTGGGAGTGATTTTTTGAAATGAACTAAAAGTTGGGGAACTGAAAAAAGCAGCTTCCCCTGATTCACTTCCTGCAGAGAATCACTTCCTTCACATATTTTATTTTAGAGAATCACTTTCAACCACAGAATCACTTCCTCCAGATAATCACTCCCCACAGAGAATTTGAATCAGGGAGAGCTCTACCAAACATGCCCTTAGATTTGGACTTCCATGCCCATCTGGCTATACACACGTCTATGCTATTATCATCTGACGAATCGTCCTCATATTCAACTACATTAACACCCGGACGATCCACCTTGTGTTTTTCACTAAACTTCTGAACCTTTCTATGTTCTTTGGCACGGCTTTCTTGAGCCAGAGCCTGCTGCAAAACTTGATTCACATCTGAAAATTCTTGCCCCTCTAACCTCTCTTTGATGTGTGCATGCAACCTGGCAAAAGCTAACTCAGCTAGATCCCTATCGGAGAGTGAAACATTGAAACATTAGTTTTTATTATCTATAAATCTTCTAATGTATTCAGAAACAAACTCATTATACTTTTGTGTAACTGATGTCAAATGAATTAACCTCAACTCCGTGTCTCTGGTATAGAAATACTCATGAAATTTTTACTCAAGTTGTGCCCATGTATGAATAGAGTTAGGCACAAGTGCGTAAACCAAGTAAACGCATTGCCAGAAAGTGATCAAGGAGATAAACAACATCTTAAAGCATCACTACTATCGGCTTCACCACATTGTGCAAGAAATTGACCTATATGCTCCATTGTAGTTCTACCATCTTCCCCATTGAATTTAACAAAATCAGGGACCTTAAACCCACGTGGATATGGAATTAAGTCATGATAATCAGGGTATGGTTTTTGATAAACACGTGACTTAGCTTTGAGCGCTACCCCAAAATGTTCTCTCAAAATATTAGTCATTTGCTCTTTGATGCTTTCAGGCCCAAAAAGTGTTTCGGCCATAGGCTAATTGGATGACGCATTAGCATGTGGTTGCGGCCTAAAAAATTGTTGTTGTGGCATATCATGAGAGTGTGAAGTCACGTATTGCATGTGGAGTATTTTGTGAAGGCATATTGAAGTAAGTATCCGGCAACGGACCATAGGGTATGCCGGTACCTTGTGGGGGTACAGGAGGTGTGCTATATGCCACGGTGTTGTAAGGAACTAATGGCATACTTGCTGAAATCTCAGCAGCCCGGCTATTGGCCACATACTGAAATGAACTAATTATGTTAGATGAAGTAGTCAGAATCGGAAAAACAAATGAGAACACCTCCGGCTTGCCAGTACTCAATGTATTAAACAGAGGTGTTACCATATCAACCGGACCAACATTGGGTCAGCTATGAGTTTGTTGCATCGGCACATTTTGTTGTGTAGGCAAAGGTATTGCAAATTGTGCCGATGAAACTAATGGTATTTGCTGAAATTGATTACCATCGTTGGAATTTGAGGTGCTAGCATCATGTAGTTGGGGCTGTTTTTTTTTATCTTTTTCATCTTGCAATTCAATAAACAAAGCCCTAACATGACTAGACAGTACATGATCTAGACTTTTAACCAATGTTTCATAATTATTGAACATAGCAGCACCAACAGACTGATCTACCATATACGCAATGTGCTCTTCGAAATCATGAGTAGAATCACTTACGTCGGTCTTTACCTCATGCTTGGAGTGGACGATTGACATCGGATCACCCTTCTTGATGACACCTTGGCGTGTTTTCTGATAGAATGCAAGCATCATCTTCCCAATCTCCTACTTTTCAGCTTCAATAGCTTGGTGATCCTCCTCGGGAAGCTCTTCAAGCGTAGGCGAGATGACATTGTCCATGTTGATTTCGGCTCCCTCCTCCTTAGACATGGCGCAGCAGGGTGCAGGGGGTGTCGACGCTGAAACCCTAGGTGTGGATGTTGATGGAGAACCGTTGTTCCCCAGCGGAGTCGCCAATTTCTGTTAGCACGGAATTGGGCAACGCCTCGCCAACACGGTTTCCGTCAAGGATACTTATCGCTTTTCGCTGCGACACGCGACTTGTTTACAAGCAAACAAGCAAAGGTTTCAACCGGCAACCTTGGGGATCGTCATCCGAACGATTTACGAGCAAATCGACAAAGAACTACGACTCAAACTATAGGGATTAGAAGTAGCAACAAAGAATTAATCCTAAATTGTAGAAAAGTAAAGGCAAAATGAAAAGTAGATGCAATAGATGCGATTGATTGATGGATATGCAATCGGCCTCCACCCCTCGACTATTTATAAAGTAGGGGTATGGTCTTGACCCTATGGAATCAAAGTAGGACTCTATTCCAACCCTAAACATGCTCTGTTAAGCAAAAATTGCAAAATAAATCTGAACAAATCCACGAATCCACTTCAATTCAGTTTCGGACTGAACACCAGATGGTCCGATGAGAACAAACTCCAGAACACCGGACCATCCGGCTAGTTTACTCAGCCAAAACTCTAAGACGTGGTCTTACACACACAGGATATTCTGACGACATGTTTATACTCACCAGAGCATGTCACTAGACCAATATTTGCATAGAGCAAATTTCTTACAAAGTTTTCCTTTTGAACGCACCGGATGATCCGGCGATCATCAAAAGACCTCACCGGACTATTTTCAGAGAACATTTTTCGGCTAAAAACTTTCTTCTTCTCACCGGATAGTTCGGTGATACCCCGGAATCTCCACTGGACCATTTCTTCATAGAGCAAGTTTTTGGCGCAAATTTACCTTCTACACACCAGATAATCTGGTGATACCCCAGAATCTCCACCGGACTATTTTATAGAGAGCAGGTTTTACTGCACCAAATTTGAACTATAAGCACTGGATAGTCCGGCGATGACACGGCATTGATCACCGTACTATTCGATGTACAAAAAATCTGGCTGTGCTATTTTTTTTGCTATCAACACTTTCTTGAGGTCGGTAAAGTCGATGCACATTCTCCACTTGCCGTTGGCTTTCTTCATGAAGACAGGATTCACGAGCCATGTAGGATGACGAACCTCTCGAATGAAGCCCGACTTAAAGAGTTCGTTGACCTCCTCCTGGATGGCTTGCTTTCCATCCTTTGTGAATCTTCGCTGCTTCTACATGATAGGTTTGAATCCAGGTTCCACAACTAGTCGATGCTCGATCACCTCCCTAGGGACCCTGAGCATATCAGACAGCTGCCACACAAACATATCTTGGTTCACCCGAAGAAAAGTGATAAGCTCGAGTTCCTATTTGGGGTCAAGGTCAACCCCAATCCTGATACTCTTAGTCAACTCAGATGGGTCAAGGGTCACTGTCTTGGTACCACCACCAGCCTTCTTATCCTTAGCGCCCTCGTCGGCCTCACCTTTGGTGGTGTCATCAGACTTGGAAGTATCAGTAAGACTCAAGAGCTTGGAATTGTTGGCACTGTCCTTGATCTTGCCAGTGGCTTGACACTTTTGATGCTTAGACTCCATGTCTTTTGTGGTAGTCATCATTTGGCAGAAGTGCTCCATAATCTCCAGGCTCTGCTTGTCGCACTTGAATGCTGCACGTTGATCTCCCTTGATAATTATGAACCCTTTAGGACCTAGAATTTTGAGCGCTTGGTACGCATAATGTGCATGGCCATGAACTTGCCCAGCATTGGGTGGCCTCGGATTACATTGTATGTTGTCTCGAAGTCTGCAACATCGAAGGTTAGCCTATGTGTATGGAAGTTGTCAGGAACATCGAAAGTAATAGGTAACCCGATCTGACCAAGAGGCATGGTCAATGATTTTAGGGTAATACCATGAAAAGGCTCAACCCCTGCCTTGAGCTCTAACATGGGGGTTCCCATCTTGTCTAACATATTAGCAAAGATAAGGTTGAGTGAACTACCCCCATCGACCAGGGCCTGACAAACCTTGAGATTGAGGATAGTAGGCTAGACCATGACTGGGTAACGACCTGGATGTGGAACCGTGGCTGGGTGGTCAACTTGATCGAAGGTAATCAGAACTTCTGACCACTTGAGGTGTTGGGGAGACGCAGTCGAGGCCAGGTTAACCTCCCTTGCGACTGCCTTGTACTGTCTCTTGGATTCCTATGTAACAGATCCTCCAAAGATGTGTGCCAAGTTCTGATCAGCCCCACATAAATCAAGCTCGTCCTCATTAGTGCCTGGCTTGGCATGTTTGCAATGATTATCAACGATAACGGCCTTGAGCTTCTCTTCAAGCTTCTTGTTGATAACTTGACACTCATCAAAGTTGTGCTTGTTGGACTGATGAATGGGACACCACTTCCCACCACCATGGCTCTAGCCCTTGTTGTCTCTGGTGTTGTGTGTCTTGCTCCTCTTAACCACGGCTTCAGTCGTGTTTGGACCCTTACGCTTGTCACCAAATTTATTCTTCTTCCCCTCATTCTTTGAAGACTAAGGTTTGTCTTTGTTAGACTAAGGGTTTTTGGCATGTTCCTAGCTTCAGCACTCTTTGCAAACTTATCAGCCAGCTTGAAGAGTTCTTTGACTGTCTGGATCTTTCGGGTAGCCAGCTTCCCTACTAGTTCCCTGCCCTTGATGCCTCTCTTAAAGGCAATAATGATCGACCTATCAGAGATGTCTGGGATCAAATTACACCTATCGCTGAACCTCCGAATGAAATCCCAAAGAGATTCATCCTTGCTTGGTTCAGCTGATGGAGATCATCTTCCATTCCCTGGCATTCGAACGTACCCTGGAAATTGGTGATGAACTGAGCCTTCAACTCAGCCCTTGATCGGATGGAGTTAGAGGGTAGGTTTAGCAACCAAGACCTTGTCAGTCCATCGAGAGCAGTTAGTAGGTAATTGGCCATTACCTTGTTGTCGGCACCAGCTTCTCGAATAATAGTGATATAAATATGTAACCACTTGTTGGGGTTGATCTTCCTGTTGTATTTCTGGCTCGGATCTACTTTGAACTTCTTGGGCCATCGTATCAACCAAAGCTCAAGTGCAAAGGCTTCACGGCCTCCGTCAAAGTTTTTAGGAGGAGATGGGGGAGGATTGCCACACTTGTTCTTTCTAACAAGGGAGTCACATTGACCGTTTCGCCATGGAGATATGTGTTCCTTATAATGACAATCATCTTCACGACGTTCCTCATGGCAGTTGTCAATCACTTCCCGTAAGTCACGTCTATCATGAGGGATTATGTTCCTCATGTCTTCCTGATTCATGCACCCATGGATGGAGTAGCTACAGTTTGACCTACAGGGTTATGCCCAAGCTCGACCACCTAAGCTTCCTGTTTGCGATCCCTCAATCTTGGGGTGTCTACGTTCGTGGCTCCTCAAACCTGCACCTTGCTGGCTAGGGTGCATAGAGTTTGCACCTGCATCGAGCAAAGTCTTTAACTGATTGACCATTGGGGTTAAAGGATTCATTGGATCAAATTTAGGAAAGGATCTTAGAATCAAATGAGCACCCTAGACGTTGGCTTCCAAATTATTGAAGATACTGCTCCCAATGCTTGACTGCAGTTGAGCCGATGTTGCATCATGACTGCTGTTTAGAGGGAGTTCGTTCCTCCATCTTGGAGCTGTTGTTGGTGGAGGCATCACCTGACCGAGAGGGGTCCCCACGACAAGCCGTTGCCAAATATCAGGGTTTAGCATATTATCCGTATTCCGTCGATGATGAGTGGTATCACGGGCATGTAAGGTTCCAGCCGTGGACTTCCCTAGCGGTAACCCTCCTACAACGCCAGTACCTTGGGCAACAACTGCCGCTACTAGATATTCCAAGATTCCTACACCATTATTTTCCACAACATCCAGATCGTTCATGTCCTACTCAGCAGGTGTGTTGTCTGCTCTAGCCATGAACACGAATTGATTTGTTTGGCTGCTCTAGCCATCAATGGAGCCATCATTGCCACTTTTGTGATTTTCACTGTCACTGTTGATGTCCATGAACTGAAGAATGTTAGGCTCCTTGGGATCCCAATCGAGGTATCCCACCTTGCAGTATGTGTCCAATAGGGTGGACTCGAGGATGCCAGTGTGGATCAGTCCACCTTGATCTTCCTAGCAGTATGTCATAGTTCTGAAGGTGATCTTAGAGCCGGCAGGAGACGATGTGAAGATGACTTCCACCGACTCGAAGTAATCATAGAAGCTGATGTCGGAAAATTTGAGCACTTGAGACATGATTGATCCTGAAAAACAAAATAAGTCCCCTACCTAGTGTGGCAACTATTGAAGATTAGTGCCCAACAATGTATCCGTAATTAAACAGGGGTGCCTTCGAGATTAGGGATCAAGCAAGAAACAAGACATGCAATGTAGATAGGTTTAGGTCCCCAGTTGGAGTAATACCCTACATCATGTGTGGATGATATTGTATATGGATTATCTCAAGTACAAGGAATGTGGATAGACCTATTACAATGGAGCAGATTAGATCTACTCTAATCTAGGGTTGAAATCGTCGATTATCTCTGATTGCTAGGGTCTTGGAGTTGCTTGCATTGAGTTGTGTCTTCCTTCTTCCCCTTTGGGGATTAGGGTCCTCGCCTTATAAAGGGGTCCTGGTGCTGCCTTAGTCCCACCTGTAGTCGATAGGGAATCCTTCATCTTGTCAACCATGGCAAAGCAGCCGAATCAACCTAGATACTTGTCATACTCGAGTCGGATAACCCGATCGAGACCTTCCTAGTATATGTCTCCATCATCCCCAGGAGTATTGAGTCCTGTAGATTTGAGTCTGTAATATCCGGAGTTGTTAAGCAGGCGTACAATGTATTATTGTCCATATATGATGCACTCTTGATACATATATACTGTATAGTTAAATATTCGAAAATACCTTCATATGCATTTTTCACACAACTTACGGAGTACGACATGTACTCACATATGCTATACCCAAACCATACTTAGTTGGGGAATTCTAGGGAGGTGTTCTCCATCGATTTATTATGGAGTTGCCTAGTGAATATTGAAGATTACGATTAGATTCGCTGCAATTTTATTTGCTTCTTGATTCTGGAGGGTCTCATTTGTAAGATGATTTTATTCAAATAAGTTATGGACATTTTTTGTTATCATCAATAAAATCACTATGTGTTAAGATTGATTCCTTGCTCTACACATAGCAGAGATTGGATTAATTCTTGGTTCAGTGTCGATAGAGATGGTATCGGAGCCATATTGACCTAGAATGCCACCCTAGATAGTCCGGTCACCCCTAAGTAACTAAAAGTTGGAAACTTAGAAGACGTGCGTTGAAGACTCCTCATCCCTATTCTCTCGCTAACTTTCCTTCCTTTAACATATAGATGGTGATGGATGTTCATGAAGTGCATTACTCAAATGGGTTGGGCAACGAAATCCTTCCGCGGATGCTTTGGGCTATACTCTAGGGCATGGGACATCAAGAAAAGTCAATGCACGAAGGAACCAAAAGGGTAAACGAAGAAGAATGTACCATCATTATCTTCATCTATGGAACTTGCACCCACAATGGAGAATTCAGAGTAGCCACACCTATGAGACCAAGACAAGAAGGGTCAGCTTTGAAGAAGGCATGCAAGATGATGCATGCAAAGCTCTCTGTTGTGTGTGCCTGGATTATGAATCATAGCTTCAAGACTCACTGTACCGCTACATACCTTCACGCCGCCATGGCTTCCTAGACACAAAAGTCAACCATTTTGATGATGACAAGAATGAGAGACTTCATCTACAGGTGAAACTCACGATGACCTTGGACAGTCTTGTTGACCATGTCATATTGGGACTAACAAAGGCCCATCAACGTTTGGAAGGCACCGAAGCAGAAAACAAGGACCTTCAATGCCGACTCAATGATATAGTGATGCCATCACCCTTCCCTCCAAGCTAGAGATCATGCTCTAAGCCCCTTTCAGCCTCTGGATCCAACGGACTTGATAGTGACTCAGAGGATGAATCAACAAACCCACCTTGTAATGGAAATAGGAATTTAGTTGTCCCATTTGATAGTATCGATCATTAGTGTCGCTTGAGGTAATTTGGGTGTTATTGGTTTTTATGGATCTTTATGTTTGTGAGTGTCAGATATGAGTTGCAGAACTACTCTTGGCCACCTTGTCTATTTTCATCCGCATCTTAGAATTTAGGAAATAAAGCGAATAAGAGAAGTTTTAGTAAACCATCTTTCACCAACCTAGTCCCTCCCAAGTCAATGCTTAACTCATGCCTAACCTATGACCCCAAAAACCAGATGGTGAACACTAGGAACATTGCTGGAAATAACAACAACAAATGTGCTCCACCTCCACTGTCATCTCCACCCCTGATGAACACGGAGTAACTCATGGTTATGTAGACTCAAATTCTCCAAGGCCTATCTCAGACAATGTCCAACATGCAACACGCCTCTCCATCTCAGCCCCAACGTCCTCAAGGACAATTCCAGTTAGGAGAATTCATGAGGACAAAGCCCTCAACATTCTCTCATACTACGAAGTTGCTTGCAGAGTGGTTGAATACTGTAGAGAATAAGTTGTTGATCGCTCAATGCAACAATTGGGAGAGAGTTCAATACACCACACACCAGCTTACTGGCCTTGCATTAGATTGGTGGGACACCTATTGCAACGCCCATGAAGACCATGAGACTATCACCTTGGAGGAGTTCAAGGAAGCCTTCACCATCATCATGTGCCTGGAGGAGCTATTGACGTGATGAAGAAGTTTTGTAGCTTGAATCAGGGGGCTATGTCGATCAATGACTACATAAACAAGTGCACCTAGCTCTCGCGGTACACCCTAGAAGACATGGATATTGACGAGAAGAAGCAAGAGCGCTTTTTGGATGGACTCATCTACAAAATGCAAATGCAACTAAGCACTCATGACTTTCCAGATTTTTAGCTCCTAGTCAACAAGGCCTTGGATCCGGAAGACAAGCGTCGTGTGCTAGAAGACGCCCACAAGAGGAAGATGGCCGCACAAGGACAATACCTGCAAAGCAGCTCTCCCCTCACATCTTACCACAAAAAGGTCAATAGTACAATGCTCCAAGTTCAAACACACCCTAGGCACCCACTCCTCTTCCTTCTTATCAGCCACTATGCCAAACAACAACAATCCCACCCCAGCTGGAAACAACAATCCCCAAGTCACTCCTGAAAAACTGTGCTTCAACTACAACGAGGAAAATCTGTTTGATCAGCTCAACAAGGAAAATTGTACTTCAACTATAAAGCACTCAATGAGGTCACCATCAAGAACAAATACACTCTAGTTAAGATTGAAGATTTGTTTGATCAACTCATGGGAGCATGTGTTTTCTTGAAGATAGACCTAAGATCATGATATCACTAGCTGAAGATTTGAACATTAGATATACCCAAAACAACCTTTGTCGCCTAGTATGGCCTATACGAATTTATGATCATGTCCTTTGGACTGACTAACGCCGTAACTTATTTCATGTACCTCATGAATAAAGTATTCACAGAGTATTTGTATAAGTTTGTGGTGGTATTCATTGATGACATCCTCATTTACTCCAAGGACGAACAACATGTGGTTCACTTAAAAATGATATTGGGAAAACTTAGAGAGCATCAGTTGTATGCTAAGTTCAGTAAGTGTGAATTCTGGATAAAGGAAGTACCGTTCCTAGGACACATCTTGTCTGTCAGAGGAGTCACAATGGACCTAAGTAAGCTAAAAGATGTACTAAACTAGAAGCCACATAAGAGTGTTATAGAAGTTCATAGTTTCCTCAGCTTAGTCAGATATTATTGCCACTTTAAACAAGGATTCTCTAAAGTCACTAAACCACTTACAAAGCTTTTAAAAAAAGAACTATGAAAGGATTGATGCCTGTGAGGCAAGCTTCAAGGAACTAAAGAAAAATTGACCACAACCCCAGTGCTACTGCTACTAGATATTCGAAAGAACTTTGATATTTATTGCGATGCCTCTCGCCAAGGACTTGGGTGTGTTTTGATGCAAGAAGGCAAAGTCGTTGCATATGCCTCTAGATAGCTAAGGAACCATGTGAAGAACTACCTAACCCATGACATGGAACGAACAGCCGTGGTGCACACTATGAAGATATGGACGCATTACCTTATCAGTAATCAGTATGAGATATACACCGATCATTAGAGCTTGAAGTACATATTTACATAGACACACCTCAACTTGACACAATGCAGATGGTTGGAATTAATTAAGGACTATGATGTAGGAATTCAACATCATCCCTTGAAAGCCAACGTAGTTGCAGATGCCTTGAGTCGAAATGTATACTACAGCATTGTTATGATACAAGAAGCCCAACCAACACTATGTGAAGAGTTCCAATGACTTAACTTGGGATTCATCATGGACATGGGACCCGTATCCATGGAGATAGAGTCTACCTTGGATGAAGACATCCGAAAGGGACAAGCAAAAGACAAACATATCAAAGACATCAGGTAGAACCTCAAAGGGGGAAAAGCCCCAGGATTCTTTGAGTATGATAAGGGTATAGTATGGTTTGGCAAACACATCTGTTACTACCGATCAGCCTATTCTATCCACATGGGTAGCACCAAGATTTACCAGGATCTTAAGAATCATTATTGGTGGCGTAGTATGAAAATAGAAATTGCCAATTATGTTGTCGTGTGTGACACATGTCAACGCGTGAAAGTAGGCATCAAAATCCAATAGGATTGCTATAGGCTTTGAAAGTTTCCAAGTGGAAATGGGAAAAATTAGCATAGATTTTATAGTTGGATTACCCCGTACCCAGTCAGAATATAATTCTATATGGATCATTGTAGATTGTCTAACCAAGGTAGCTCACTTCATTCCAGTTAGAACCACTTATAGTGGGGCCCCACTCATAAAATTGTACATGTCAAGGGTTGTATGCTTACATGGAATATTGAAGAGAATAGTATCAGGTCGAGGAACCCAGTTCACCTCTAGATTTTTTTCAAAAATTACATGAGTCACTAGACAATATACTAAGTTTTAACTTCTAGACAATATACTAAGTTTTAACTTAGCATATCATCCCCAAACTGATGGCCAAATGGAACGAGTAAACTAGATACTCGAAGATATGTTAAGAGATTATGCGTTGCAGAATTACACCAGCTGGGATAAGAATCTTATGCAGAGTTCTCCTACAACAATAGCTATCAGTTTAGTTTACAAATGGCCCCATTTGAAGCACTATATGGGAGAAAGTGTAAAACTCCATTACATTGGGGCGAGACTGGAGAAGATCATGTCTTTAGACCAGAGATCATGAAGCAGGCTGAAGAGCAAGTGTGAATAATCCGAGAGAAACTAAAGACTGCCTAATTGAGACAAAAGAGCTATGCATATACCCAATCACGGGTGTTAACCTTTGGAGTTGGATACCTGATATATCATAAAAGTCTCACCCCTGAGAGAACTAAGCTGATTTAAGGTCAAAAGAAAACTAGCACCTAGGTATATTGGACCATTCAATGTGATTACTAGACGAGGAGAAGTAGCCTACCACCTAGAATTGCCACCCATGCTTGCCCATGTGCATGATGTTTTCCACATACCATAGTTGAAAAAGTACTTACGAGTACGAGCGGAACAACTACCTTTGGAAAAAGTGGAACCATAGGAAGACCTAACCTATGTAGCATACCTAGTCAAAATATTAGATGTTGCAAAATGAGTAACATGGAGGAAAGTTATTAGGATGTGTAAAATGCAGTGGTACTTGGGGCGGTGGATCTTAGGAATTGGAGGCCAACGCGGTGGTGCACAGTGGATGGTGGTGTCATATTGGGTCTCAGTCGAACCTAGAGAGTGAAAGGGGATAGGGCTCGGTCCAAAGAGGCCTATATATAGGAAATTACTTTGTACAGTATGTTCCCAAATGAACAGATTGCATTAGCCATGGTTGGTTAAACCACACCACTATATCAGTCTAACCGACTAATGACAAAATCATAGATGCTAATTTTTTATGTTGAATCTGGGCCCTAACCCTAAACCCTTCATATCCTTTAGGTAACTTAGGTTCATGTCCTAAACCCCAAATTTGTGCCGTGATGTGGAACGAAAGGTGCTGCTATTGTGCTTTCTCTACTCTGATCTCGGGATAGAGAGGGGGTTGGCGTGGGGAAGATGAGAGGTGGTGCTCCTGGTCTTCTACTCCAATTGAGAAAAACGAGAGAGAGAGAGAGAGAGAGAGAGATAGAGAGAGAGAGAGATGTGGTGCTATGCATTTGGAAGGGCTAAGCGTGGGGAAAAATCAGGGAGAGGTGGTGGCCTTCCTTGAAAAACAGCGATGGTGGCGTGTGCAGTACAGGGACATGTCCCTTTTTCTTTTCTCAAAATCTAATTAAAAAAACAACCCTAATCGCGATCCAACAATCTAAACCTATTGTTCTCGCTACGAATTCACCCAGTGTCCAAACAGACATTCAAATAGCCAAACAAAATTGTTTTGACGATCTCTACGCACTCGCGGTCTCAGATCATCCATTCAAGCTACGAATCTAAAAGTTAAATTTTCACCAATATCGTGCTCTATGCGGTAAGAATTTTATTTTCATAATGTACGTGTTATTTATATATTAAATTTTAGGGTATTACAGACATTGTCTTCATCAACACTGTACAGATGACGATACAAATACTCTACATCTCGACGTCATTGGTAGTGAACAAAGCAAGTGTTGTGTTTAGGATCAAAGGCAATCATAGAGGTGTTGTTGGGTGCTAGGGCGCACTAGAGAGCAGCAGCAATAGTCATCCACTGGCATAGGGTTGGATGAACCTAGTGTCCCTGAACGATGAGCAATCTTTCCTAAGGGCCTGGAACAAGACCCAATTACCCAACCACTATCAGGCTGACCTTAATTTTCCTTCGAGCAAAGTTAGCCATCAAAATGTCATAGAAGAGTAGATTTGCAAAAAATAACATAAATATAAAACATAGAACTATAACTTAAGACAAGAAGAACAACGATCTAAGTAAGAAAGAACGAAACAACTGCCCATTCATCTTCCTTGAACAGCCATTATATTACAACTACTCGCCCTCCCAGCCTCCTCATTCCATCCATGAACCATCTCTCCTCCTCCTCCACCACACAAAGTTTCTAGCTACACCATCGTTATGGCCTCTCCTCCAACACCGCCGCCACCTCTAGCCTCTCCTCCATTGCCACCACTATCATCGGAGGAGGAGGATGCAATACTGGCCTCCTCCAATTACCTCTCCTCCTCCCCGAGTTATGAGTACTGGCAGCACTTCGTGGAGGGTATACTCTGCCCCTACACCGCATGGTCATGAGCTCGGAGGAGGACGCTGACCCAAAGGATGATCTGCCCTCCTTCGAGGAGGAGGAGGAGGACAATGAAGCAAGTGCCGAGGACTCCTCCTCCATCGAGGATGAAGAGAAGGAGAAGGAGGAGGACATGATCAACCATGTGGGTTCGACCGACGAGGAGGACGAGGAGGACAAGAAGGCCATAGCCACTGGTGATCTTGACGACCCCATCATCGTCAACAACAATGATGATGACATTGTAGGGATCAGTGATATTCTAAGAGGAGGGTGAATTATGACACTTAAAACTATTTAGTTCCAACAACTTCATAAGATAAACCTATATCAGTTTCTATCCAAATGTACTCTAGGTTTATTTAGTGTGTCTACTCTACTGTTCAAAATATTTGCAACATATAGCCAATCCTAGAAAACTACTCTATGAAGGTAAACATGCAAGGATAAATTGCAAGTATGTAAATACAGAAATGTAAAGATGGTAGAGGGATTAAACTCGACACAAGAGATTTTTATCCCATGGTATCGATGGCATAAACACTATCCCTAGTCCATGTTGGAGTAGCCACCTAGGCTATAACTCCCAGACGGCACCCAGTCACAACCCTCAAGCCACCTAGGCCTCAAGTAGGTTGAACCACAAAGCCATCAAGGCAAGGCCTCACCACAAGCCTCTCTTCTGGTCACTTGCCATTGTCTTCACTTCTAAGCTTGAGCCACCAAAGCAAGAGTCTCCACGTCCCTATACAAGAGTCTTGCCATCGCTCCACACCAATCAGACGGCCAACAAGCCTGAGCCACTAATGTCACAATGCCAGCGAGTCATCAAGACTCCATGGTGCCAACATACCACTTGCTACAATATAAGATCACTCTTTGATCCACTCTCTAGGCAGCATCACCTAGCAACAACTCTCTCTTGACCTAATTGCACTAATCACTCCCTAATCTTGTGCTAATTGCCTTGGATGATCACTTTTTAGTACTTCAGTGGCTTGGATGTCTTCTCAAGTATATATGAGCTTCTCTAGACTCCAGCACCTTCAAATGGTGAAGTGGGGGATTTATAGCCACAACCCCTAGCTGTTGTTTGAATGGCTCAAACAAACTGGGAAAATCTGAAGATCCGGTGTCAATAGCAGCACAAACACCGGACCATCCGGTGTGTATAACAGTGCAAACTAGCCGTTGGATCCATAATCAAACTCATTTGTGAACACCATATGTTCCGGTGTAAACTTCAACTCTGTCACCGGACTATCCAGTGTGTATACTTGAGCCTAATCGAGCCACTTCTCACTAATCATTTGTTCGGTGTGCATAACCCTCTAATCACCTGACAATCCGGTGTGTACAATTTCTCACGCCACTAAAAATCCTTTTGGAAAATGCTACGATAAAACCTCCGGTGTACATTCCTCTTCATTGTCAGACCATACAGTGAGTTTAAAGCTCTTCTGCATTGAAAAACTCGCTTCTGGAAAATGCTCTGGTGTGCACTTCTCCTTAACATCGGACCATTTGGTGTGTTGAACTGCAGAACCACTTCTGAGATAAAATGCTCCAGTGTGTGCAATATACTAAACTCCAGTTCATCCGGTGAAGTCATTATTCCTAGAACTTCTCCAATTCAATTAATTTTTATTCTGGTTACGATGGCTTCTTCATGTATTGCATCAATGAGACCTATACTATGACATATATTTGACAAACATGTTAGTCTCATTGACTATGTTGACAACCCATGTCGGCAACATATTTCAGTAGGTTCTCGTTTGGAACCTACTCGATTAGTCCAATTATTGTAGTAAGTTTGTGACAAGAACTGACTGTAGCATATTTCAGTAGATTATTACTATGAATCGACTATATTAGTCTAATTATTCCATTCAATTTGTGATATTAACCGACTATAATGTATTACAGTTAGTTCATAATTTAAACCAATTGTAATAGGCTATTATTACAATTAATTCTTAGCTAAGAAGCTAGTTTTTGTCAATCTAAGCTAAGGATATGACTGTAATACCTTTATTACTGTCAATTTCAAAAATCCGTCAAAAACCTGTCCCTTGAAAAATCATTTATGTAGTAGTGTAGGTTGCAAAGACTAGACCTACCATCTATCAATGTATGAAATATTACAACCAATATCGCCTAAATCCTCGTGGAGGATTGTATGAGCTTGTATTGCATAAGAACAATAGGTCACAAATGGATAGGGTAAAAATAAGTAATTATATCGCTCATGGATTCTTCATACTCATGTTTCCTATAAGGATAGTGAATTATGAAAGCATAATATCACTTGTGAATAGTCACAAGATCCTTGGTTGTATCTATACAAAATAATGGATATAAAGCAATATAATAACAAGGAGACTCCATGGTTGTCCTCTTCAGGGGGAGTAAATATCTTATAAGGATTCTCATATATAAGACCTCAGGTCTTAGCATAATGGAGATTTGGCAAGATCAGAACTCAATACTATATAACTTCTATATTGAGGGGAGCAACAAAGTCGGTTTAAATTTTGGCAAAAGTTTCTGTGAAAATAGGCCACATGATCTTCATGATCCACAGGATCAAGGTAGAGGGATTATGAGAGTAAAAACCAAATCTATAAGGATTAAATGTTGCATTCTTTTTTACCTTGGTTGAGCTATGTCCCATTGGGTTTTCTCAATACAAGGTTTTTAAGGAGACAACATGTGCAATAGAAGCATATTTGAGCTATACACTCTTTTCTCCTTACTGTTTTCTTACTTGATTTTCGGAATGAGTTTTTGATAAGGCATGAGCATAGCGTTGGTAAAGTGTCAAAAGAGGAGTGTTGTAATATAACCATGACATAGGGCTATATGTGTGGACACTTAATCTAAACCTGTCGTCATAGGAGGATGGGCCTTTAGACTCATTAGTGGCAGGATGTTTAGTCTCATATTGCTCATCCATAAAAAACGGATCCCTCCTACCCCATATAGCCATCAATAAAATTCTTGTTTGATTAGTGCAGGGTAACATGATTATTATAACAAATAACTCTCCAACACGTCTTATTGCTCATCTCGGCTCATCAAACGAACCCCTATTAAGGGAAAACACGGAAAGAAGCTAATCAAGCATAGAGGGTAATTAAAAGGAGTTCATCACAACACAGGGACTACAATCGGAAGCACGGACGGATGCCTGATGTAGAGCCGGAGAGCCGTTGGATCAATGGATCGATTAGCCGATGTAGTAGAGGGGGTCGGGCAGCTTGAAGGTGCGCGCGCCCTCCGGCGCGCCGAGGATGTCGCTCCACTGGTCGCCGATGTTGCCGACGATGACGTAGCCGGCGTCCTGGAGCTTCTGGCGCTCGCCGGACTTGTAGGCGATGGCGGTGGCCTTGAACCCAACGGGCTTGAGCAACAGCTTCAACCAGCCGGAGTAACCCTGGCGGCGGAGGTTGGCGACGCTGATGGCCCTCTGGTCCTCTCTCCGGCCCGTCAGGAACACCGGCTTGATGCCGAGCGAGATGAGCTTCCTGAACAGCCGCTGCGTCTCCGGCAGCACCGGCGCGCTCCCCTCCAGCACGTACTCGTTGAAGCTCGTCGCGTTGTACGGCTTAGTACTAAGTAAGAAAGAAAGAAATATAATACAGTAATTAGCAAGGTTAATAGTACTTATGGATGACACTAAACGATAAAGTTGGTAGCCAACTAGCATTGGCCAAGTGGACCAATAATATGCCTTCTGCACAACACAGCAGCGTCCTACTCCGATCTGACATCTCAAGGAACCACATGCTTCGACGTCCCCATCTGCCATGTTTTTTGCTCGGCACATGCATATGGCCTGGTCCAACAGAACCGTACCTGTCCTTTCCCTTCTTCAGAGATAGAGAGGAAAGTTGAACCATACATTTTTTTTAATATTTAATTTTTAGAAGATTTTCTACTCTGATATTATTGTGGGTCTGGCTATTTATCTGTTGTAAGATTTTTTACTTAGAAATTATTCGAATTTTGGGTCATCCGATCTCAATCCAATGCTCTAGATCCGTCTTAATTCACATAAAATTTCTAACCCTAATTCTCATTCAACACTCCACCCCACCTCATCATGCATGACTCCCACCGTCACCTCCTGACTCCGCCCCACGTATCGCCACCCCACCACCTCGCCAACATCGTCCCAGGCGCTAGGGCGGCCCACCCACCTCCGTCGCTCCTCCCTCCTCCATCGCTGCCCTTCTCATTCTTCATCCGAGCCGGCTGCCGTTCACCCCCACCTCCACCACTCCCCACCCGGCTTTGGCGGCGACGTCGCTATCGGAGTCGTCGCCCCCATGGTCGCTCCCTCTCTAACCAGTTTGCTATGCTCGCTCCCGCCGCCATTGCAGCTCAACCAACGATCCACCACCACCCGTGGCAGGCAGCGCCCCCGCCCCCCACCACCACCAGCCACCATCCTCCCCGGGCCTCCCTCTATCACTGGTAGCCATGAATCCCTCCCCAAAAATCCGAGCCCTAAACTCAACCCCTAACCCTAACCCTAGCTCTCGCCGGAGAAGACTTGAGCTCACTGGAGAAATCACCGAAGATGAAGGCGGTGCGAATCTTGACACGGATCAGTAAGAAATTCGATATATTTTTCTCCTTTTTTATTGACAGATAAATAGCGTTTCTTTGTTGTTGTATAATCACACAAGTTGTCCAACTTGAAAGAAAACCAATGTGTTGGTTTGTGTCAGATTGTAAAGGGATAGGCCTGCTGCATTATCGTGTAAATTAGTTTGAGCTTCGTTGCATCAGCTTGGGCGTTCTATAGTCGTTAAGTACGTGCCGTTATACGTTCGTCGTATCATATACGTATACGTACCCGAAGCCGTGGGCGGCGTAATAGGGGAGGTTGGACAGAGAAGTCTCGTCGATGTCGAACACCCACACCTCCTTGCCGTTGCCGGCGAGCTTCAGTGACTCGGCGTAGGCGATGGCTTCGTCCACCACGACGCGCGAGTCGCGCCGGTAGTGCCCGCCGAGCATGTAGTGGCCGACGTACCCCTCGCAGTTCGTCGGCACCGTCTTCCAGTCACGCTTATTGTACGCCTCCACGGCCAGCCGCCAGCTGTCGCACGGCACCCCCGCGCGCCGCCCCAGCTGCCCGCCGGAGCCCAGCAGCGGGCGCAGCGCGTGGATCAGCGGCGCCGCCACGTCTTCCTCGAGACGTTCCGCCGCCGCCTCTACTTCGCGCGCGGTCGGCATCCGGATCTTCAACTCCCACGCGCCGCAGGAGCCGACGACGGCCACGAGGGCCACGAGAAGGACGACGACCTTGGCCGTCGCCATTGCCACTGCTAGCTAGCTGGGACTGGATAATGTGGTGTTGCTTGCTGTGATGAGGACCTCGTGGGTGCATGTGTGAGGTTTAATAGAGGCTGCGCGCCAGAGGCCGTGCGGCTGGAGGGACTCACATGTGAAACACGCGGTGCGGTGGTTGTATATGTGCGACAGGGGCAGCCAGGCAGGTATGGACGGTTGCAATGGAACGAGAGGACGCGGCGGCCTGCCTGATCCGACCGGTGCATACGGTCAGGCCGGATGCAGATATGCGTGGCCCAGGCGCCAATAATGCGAGGTTGGCATTGCACTGATCCTGACTAGCTTGATTTGTACTAGCAGTTGGTCAGGTACCACTGTCAATCATGATCTTTTGATCCTTGCAAAAAAAAAATCAAGATCTTTTGACGTTTCCACGATGTGCAGTGATCCTTCATGGGTGAGGTGGTACTTGTTAAAATTATTAATCCTGTGGCATAACCCTTCTCTGCTCTGATTCCGATCCATTTGTTGAGAATGTGAGATATGCGTGGATTTTCATGAGTGTCTCCAACACCCGATGAGTATAGTCACGTAAGCATATGCATAAGCTAGGACCATGTCTTGGTGAAGTCCGGCTATTTGGGTTTGAATTCTAGTTCCCATTTTTTTCCGCACACAAAATTGTTTTTGGCCGTAAAAATATACGCCTGAGCTACATGAATTTCTTGTAGGCGTGTTATGTGGAGACACATTCATACATGGGAGGGTGATTATGTGCTTAGCAATAGTGTTCTGCACTACCACAATGAAGCTAAGTACAATCAGTAAGGAACCCTATCTGTTGGTAGACCGGGCTGAGGCATCTTTTCTCTTTTATCAAGGTTATGGCTCCACTGGACCTCTTCGGGGGCTGTAGCACAGTGGCTGTCCATCTCAAATAGCTCCTTCAATTCACACTTTAAGGTGGTCTCATGGCCATGTCTATGGTTAGTTTTGTATTCCACACTTCTTATCAGAAAGCTCGGATTATCAAAGAATCAATGATTTCAGGAATTGTTTTCCTGATGTTACTGAACATTTTGATAAATTAGCACAGAGTTTCATTGTTCTATTGGCAAAGTCAATGCAGGTCATTTTTTTTCTTGGGACGCTTGTAAGTCCCCTTAATAGTTAGCTAAGAAAAGATCACACGAGTGTTCTAACGAGTAGACCAATTATACCAATAGATTGGTCAACCACAAAGAGGCCGAGCCTTCAAGCGTTGTAGGGAGCTAGTTAGGGGTGGGCAAAAATCCACCGAAACCACACAATCGAACTGCACCGAAACCAAACAACCGATTTTTACGATTTTTTTGGTGTTAGGTGGTTGGTGCAGTTTTATTTTCAGCGTTGCTTGGTGTGCAGTGATCGGTGCGGTTTTGAGGTTGCAGAAACCGAACCACCGATATCACCGATCTATTATACACTCAACCCATTGCAACCCCAGCCACCCAATGGCAAACCGATCTACCAGTGCGCCAAAGACCAGCTTCCTAATTGACCCACGCACCAAAGGCCGAGCCCAAGGCCCATAGTCAAGCAGCAGTTTCTGATCCCCTCATCTCAGTCTCAGGGGCATCGAGCATCCTAATCTTCGTCCCTCTCCTGTCGCCTCTCACTCTCTCACTCTCCTCTCTTTCTCTCGTCTCGCTAGCCTCTCTCAACCCTCGATCTCTTGTTTGAATCGCTTCCCTCCTAAATCTAGCGCACGGCCACCGCCCACCCCTCATCCTCCTACTTGTCTCTCCCCTTTCCCTACACATCTCGTAGCACCCAAACCCGTAGAAGTAGAACCCCTTCATGCACACGCCTCTCCCCTCTTTGCCCCGATCCGAATGGAGACCGGGAGCTACGGTGACGGCGGAAGGAGGCTACCGAAGACCGAGTCGACGAAGATGCGATGGGTGGTACTGGGCAGCACCTTCGAGGAGGATGAGGTCAAGAGCTTCATCGCGGCCGCCTCGGGCTCCCACGACGGTGGGTGATCGGACGACGACGACTACAAGGAGGACGAGATATTGCGCCAGCGCCTCGTGCGAATGGGCCCAAGCACCGACTCCTTCAACGTCGAGGCGCTCGATGTCCCCAGCGTGTACCGTCACTAGATCCGCGCAGCATCAATCGGTTTCTTTGTGTGATCTACATCACTGATCAGATAGTCTGTTTTTGTGATCGGTCTGATATGAAATTCGGTGAAAGCCAGAAGCCAAACCATAAAAACCGAAACTGAACGGGTGGTTTTCCAATATTTTTCAACATCTTCGGTTTACATATTTTAAAAACTGTATTATTTAAACACAAAAAAATTGAACAAGGAAGAACCATAAAAACTAAATGCCCAGGCATAGAGCTAGTTGACCATAACCTTTCTTGTCTCCTCTAACTGTTGGGATGGCAGTTGCATAGATCTACCTCTGAGCAATTCTGGGATGTTTTGCATGATGTGTCTACTAGCTAGGAGCATGTGCCTTCTCATATGTTGGTCTAGCCTCTTGGCTTCAACTAGGGGAAACTGAATTGAACCTGTGTCAACGCGTGCTACTCATCCAAGTAGTTGATCTTGCTGAAGATGAGGCTTCTACTCGTTGTTGCGCGTCAGTAACAATCCTATTGGTATCTTCTAACCACTACACTCCTTGGATGATGCTGCCCTCCGGACGAGATCGATTACGTACATACTTTGAGAATTCCCATGTACCTCTCAAACGGGTACATCTGACGTAGGAATACCGGGTCACATATCTTTATCTCTCTCATGAGGTGAACGATAACATGTACCATGATATCAAAAAACGACGGAGGAAAGTACATCTCAAGGTGACACTGTGTCTTCAACACATCGGCCTGTAAAACATCAAGTACTTCTGGATGGAT
The DNA here is from genome assembly GCF_958298935.1 of Phragmites australis. Lineage (NCBI taxonomy): Eukaryota > Viridiplantae > Streptophyta > Magnoliopsida > Poales > Poaceae > Phragmites > Phragmites australis. The sequence goes on from NC_084929.1 coordinate 7,366,472, forward strand.
GACCTTCTGAAAAATTGTGTTGAAGAAGTAACACAACTTGGTGATTGTGTTTCAGAGATAGGTCAGCTGGATATTTCGAATTGCAACGGGAAGCATCTGTATCGTCAACACATGGAAATCATGGGACTTCATGCCGACTAATTTTAAATCTTGCATTGAAACAAGTTTTGAGATATTGGCAGAGTAACCAGACGGAACTTTCACACCATGCAAGCACCAGCACAGTTTGGTTCTCTCAACCTTTTTTATATTATAGTAGGCAGGAGGAAGCCTTGTTCTACCTTTTTCGGAGGGCTCAGGTGCCAACTTGAGCATGATCTTCAAATCAACCAAGTCAAGCCTTGCGTTGAGGCCATCCTTCGTCTTGCCTGGAATATTAACTAAAATACCAACCAAGCTTTCGCGTACATTCTTCTCTACATGCATGACGTCGATGCAATGGCGAACTTTAAGGTGCTTCCAATACGGTAGCTCCCACAATATCGATCTCTTCTTCCACATGCCACCGGTATTATTAGATTTTTTACTCCCCTTTCCAAACACAACATCGATGTCTTTAACCATATTGTACACCTCTTGACCATTGTAGTGCCTTGGACATAAATCTCTCTCCCTCGTTTCGTCGAATTGTTCCTTCATGTTGTGGTATGGGTGATACCTATTAAGGAACTTACGATGGCGCATGAACACCGTTTTACGCGAGTGGGGCAGCCACATACTCGCGGTACCATCTAAGCAATGAGGGCACGCCGTGTCTACTTATTTACTATGGCTCTAAAGGTTACGTAGTGTAGGCAAATCATTTATCATTAAGAACAACAAGGCGTGTAGCGTGAAATTCTCTCTTTTGTACGCATCCCATACTTGCGCCTCTTTGTTCCACAACGTTTTTAGATCTTCCACCAATGGTCTTAGGTATACATCAATATTGTTCCTATGTTGTTTCAGGCCTTAGATAAGCAGCGACATTATCAAGTAATTCCGCTTCATACACAGCCAAGGAGGTAGGCTGTAAATACTGAGAACAACTGGCCAAGTGTTGTGCCTGCTGCTCATGTTCCCAAAAGGATTCATCCCGTCCGTGCTGAAAGAAAACCTTATATTCCTCAGTTCTACACCAAAGTCATTGAAGATCGTGTCGATGTTTCTCCACTGGGGTGAATTGGCAGGGTGCCTTAGCTTTCCATCTTGCTTCCGGCCCTTCGAGTGGTAGCACAATAATTTGGCCGCTTTTTGATTTGCAAACAAACACTCAAGACGTGGAATTATAGGTAGATACCACACCACCTGAGCAGGAATTCCTTTCTTCACCTCACCATCATCTGATTGACTCTTACGCTTGTATCGAGATGCTTTGCTCACTGCACATGAATGCAAGTCTGATAGATCTTTACGGTACAGGATACACTCATTCGGACATGCATGTATCCTTTCTACATCCATCCCCAACGGATAAAGAACTTGCTTTGCTTTGTATGTGCTTTTGGGAAGCTCATTTGCATCTGGAAGCATGTTCGATAGGAGTTCTAATAGTGCCATGAAACTCTTATCCGACCAACCATCTCTTGCTTTCAATTTAAGCAGTTCAAGCATAGATGACAATTTTGTGTATTCCAGTTTGCATCCAGGGAACAACGGCTTCTTCGAGTCCTCAATCAAGAACATGAATTTGTTAAAGTCTCTCTGAGTACTCAAGTTCACGCCTGCATCGCACAGTATCTGATCTAACCTATCATCGTCTCCTGCAGCACCACAATCATCATCATCTACACCAAATTCCTCATCATCTTCTCTTCTTACGTCGACTTCGGGTTCTTCGACGATACCAACGTCTTCATGTAACACATTCTACTCTTCACCATGTTTGGTCCAACACGTGTAGTCCAGTTTGAAGCCCCTAATAATCAAGTGCCCTTGGATCTATAGGGCTGCGTAATGTCTAAAAAATGATCTTTTATTTCTACAATAGCAACAAGGACAATATATAAATTCAACACCCTTCTCCAATCGATGCTCCTCAGGAGCTACCAGAAAAGCCATCACACCATCAAGATACCCTTGGTTCGTACGAGAACCGTACATCCAGCCACGAGCCACCTACAATGTATGAAGTAAATTAATGTCAAATCAACCTAATAAAAAAGAGCAACCAAGCTTTTTGTCGAAAAAATGGAGCTACCATGCATGAATGCATGAATGAACCATACAAATGACAATTAATTTGAAAATAATTAATTATTACCATTATATTATATACATTGTCGAGGGTAAATCCCTAACAATAATCCCAGGGTATGCTGGACAGTGGGTGTGTAATTAGCGTTCCGAGTGTGCCTATGAATGTGTGTGTGTTGCTCAAAAATATCAGAGTTATCCAGGTTCAGGCCCCCATGAGGTAATAGCCCTATATCCTGTGTATTCTTCTCCATCCTTCCTTTTTTACGAAAGATATCCCCCTTTTATATTTCAGGGGAGAAGTCTTACAAGTGGGCCCAACAAAAAGACTCATGCCTGTCCTACAGAAACGATATAAACAATCATTACAAGCCTACATTCATTGTGCCTACCCTGGGTCCCTACGGCGCTCATTCCGTCCATCGGTCGCACCCCCGTTTGTCGGGCCCGAAGCACCTAGCCTACCCTGTCCCGTCGCAGGCTTTCCACGCACGCCTGTTGCGCCCCCTGTCACGTCTGCGCACCCGTCTCACAACAATTAATGTCTGCGGGACGGGATAAGGTAACTCTGCACCGACCATGCCGCCTCAGCCGAAGTGGACTACCTGGGGAAGGAAAACGGCGTGAGTAGCGGCATTAAATGAGGTTTGACTGGCCTAGACAAGTACCTACTCCACGACCAGTAAGGACTGGTCGCAGGGAACCCTGCGAAGGCCCTGGTCGTGGTCGCGCTCGTGTCGACTGGTCGTGCGGGGGTCATGGGTCAAAGAACAAAAGTGGATACTGCCCAAAGCTGACCGTTGCGGGCCATCTCGGTGGGGGACCCCTATATTCTTTACATTGACATACATGAATACCTAAAAATAAGGGCAAATATTAATTCAAAACTTGTCATTAAATACTATATAGTTATTGATAATTTTATGTTTTAATATCAAAATTCCAAAATTTATCTGCAACACTAAATTAAAGCTAGTCATTTATAGTATCACATAATTAAACCTTCATCTATACTTTAAGCTTCATATATACCTAGAACAACTAATATATTCTAGATCATCATGAAAAAAAATCTAAGTCTAGATGTAGATATATTTGATCTATCAAGACTAGAACACAAATCTACATCATCTAATGAATAGAATAAAACTATGTCATTATGGAAAAAATCTAGATCTAGATCTAGCTAGCTCTTCAAACCAAAATCTAGACCATCTAAACTAAAATAAAACATAATGCTTACCTTGGAGAAACAAATACCAATAAATCTTCAAACTTTCACCAAAATCTAACAAATTTTTTGGTCAAAATCGTCGTCTCCTCCAAAAGTTGCGCGCTGTTGTTTGGCGCCACTGCTCTGCTTCGATCTGAAGTTAAGGGATGATGTATTGTTCTAATAGTACAGATGGCTTCATATTTGAAGCCATCTGTAATAAAGTGTCCCACCTCCCCCCAGCCATTTTCTCATATGGCTCCAAATACGAATCGTCTTTATTAATTATACGGACGGTTCCTGTTTGAAGCCGGCTGTGATATCCTTTTCATTACTGATGGCTCTAATTTGGAGCCTTCTATGATATTGATTTTATTAAAGATGGCTTGTAATTAGAGCTATTTGTAATATTAATACAGACGGTTTCTAATAGGAACCGTCTGTACTAAAAGTATCCCACCACTTTCGAAGAGGTCTTGTCATTATCACAGACGGTTCTTGTTTAGAGCCGTCTATGATAATCTTTGCATAGACGGCTCCACAGAACCGTCTGTATAGAGATGTCACACTAAATCATTTCTGTAGTAGTGGACACCAGGCCCCTGGTCTTTGTTCTATTCGGTTACAAACACAAGATGACCACACCATGACCTATAAGGTCACATATGCATACAACATGCAACATGCAGAAGCATTATTTAATCAACCAAGGCAACAACCTTGTCGTGTCCTACTTAGACACCATTCATGCTAGGAAGGCCACGTCCATCTTGCACACACACTTGTGCAACCCACAACCAAGTCAATCTCATGCTCGCATCTAACTCCGGCTCTCACGTACTCAACTCAAGTCCGTCTCATCCTTCAGTCTGACTCCTCTCACTCGTCTCCTCATGGGAATGGACTCTCTGACTCCCTTGTATTACCATCATGTATGGCCATCCACGACCGCATCATCATCCGGCCGTAGCATCCGACTGCATCTAGTCGCACAATCGACAACCTCATGTTCACGTGCACTGCTCTCTAGCCTAAATGTTCAATATGACATCCTTGATTGCTAGAACCTCAGTTCGTTCCTCAACCTATTTCCGATCCTATCGATGATTAGTAAATCAACTACCAAATATTTATAAGTTATATAGGGATAGCTGCTGGTCATGAGTGAGTATCGAGAGCAGAGACACGAATTTTATATAGGTTTAAACCTCTTATTAGGATAATAACCCTATGTCTTGTCTGCCTTGATTACACTCATGAACATATATTACAATTGAGGGGTATATAGATCTAGTCGTAAGGCTCTAAGCGGATTTATCTGTTTTCTTGGTCTTAGAAGCCCTAGTCAAATGATTCTATTACCATGGATCTTCACTAGGCATTTATGTTTCCTACTCGACTAGGTTTGATCTAGGATTCTGCAACTTCTGAGTTCTTGAAGGCATGGGTTGGCTTGTGCTGGTGTAGGGACCATCGCTCCCTAAGATGTACCACCTCTCCTCCTTCTATAGTGACGGTTCATTATACGACCCGTCACTTATGTAGCTTTGGGTTGGGATCAGATATTGACCCGTCACTAATAACAGGTCATCATTGACGTGTAGTAATATTATCCGTCACTTATCACATTGGTGATGAGTTATAACTATACCCATCACTTATGACCTGGTTATAAGTGAAGGGTCTCCCTGCTTCAGTCGTAAGTAATAGGTCATATTACGATTCGTCACTTATATCCTAGTCATAAGTGATGGATCTCCTTGTAGCAGTTATAAGTGACGGGTCATATTACGACCCGTCACTTATGACTTAGCATAGGTGACAGGTCTCCCTAGTCTAGTCATAAGTGACGGGTCATATTACGACCTATCACTTATGACAAGTCATAAGTGGCAGGTAATCTTATGACCTGTCACTGATGATTTAGCTCTATTATAAGAGCTAACCAACTACTGTGCACGCCCAACAGTTATAGGACACAGCAATACTGCGCTCATAGTAGATCTAGCGATTTTCTTCAGTTCCACTAGAGACTCTCTAATATCTTGTGATGATATATCATTAACGGTTCATAAGCCAAATTGTATTCAATTAAAGCATACACCCACTTTCCGATTCTACCCTACAAAATCAGTTTTTGCAACATATATTTAATAACATCGGTTTGACATGCAACCACACAAGTACTAAAAGGCAAATAATATCTCAACTTGGTGCGTGCGTAATACATGGACAAACACAAATTTTCAATAAACATGTTTCTTGTTTCCTCATCCAAGAGACGCCGGCTTAAATAAGTGATTACATATTCGTTCCCTTCACTTTTTTGTGTATGAACAACACCTAATACTGTCTCTTGTGTAGCAACATATAGCCAAAATAGAATCCCGGCTTTTGACACCTTCGACACGGGGGGTGCTGACAAATATTTTTTATTTCATTAAAGGCTTTTTGTTGTTCTGCCCTCCAAGTAAAATTGGTTTCTTTTTTTCAACCGAAGTATAGGAGGGAACGCACTAACCTTGTCGTATAAGTTAGATATGAACCTCCTTAAGTAATTAACCTTTCTTAGCAACTTTTGCACATCACTTTTTGATTTTGGCACCCCTAATTTTTCTATAGCTGCTATCTTATTGGGATCTATATCTATGCCTCTCTCATGTATTATGAAACCCAAAAAACTTGCCCGCTGATACACCAAAAGCACACTTGAATGGGTTCATCTTTAAACCATACTGACACATCCTTTCAAAGCTAAACATAAATCGGATAAATGACTATCCATAGCATTGATAACAATATCATCAATGTGTATCTCTAAGATAACACCAAGTAAATCATGAAAGATCAAATTCATAGCTCTTTGATAAGTAGCACTGGCATTCTTTAAACCAAACATCATGACAACCCATTCAAATAAACCAACAAAACCTGGGCAACCAAAAGCCGTGTTAGACATATCCTCTTCGGCCTTGAAAATTTGAATATAATCTGCATTACCATCCAAAAAACTAATGACTTTATGACTTGAACCATCAATAATCAACATATCAGCGATAGCATAGGATATTCTTCTTTAGGAGTAACTTTATTTAGGTCTCTGAAATCAATGCATACTCTCAACTTATCAGTGTTTTTCTTCTCAACCGGGACATTGGATCGACGCCTAGTAACTACCATAGCGCTTCTTCGGTAGTTTGGCTCATAACCACTACTACAAAAACGGTCATCAGTGCTAGTTCAAAAACACTATCAGTAATGAGTATCAGTACCAGCTCATGAAGAAAAACCAGCACTGATACAAAGTCTATCAGTGCTGGTTCATAACAAGTAATCGGCATTGATACTCAACTATTAGTGCCGGTTTTTTGTACAAGCCTGCACTGATAGTCTCCGTATTAGTACATGTTTTTGTTATGAGCTAGCACTGATGGCCCTTCCCCCTATATAGAATCTAGCAGTTGCCGACAACAACACAAATAATTTCACATATAGCAAGATAAACATGCATTCAAGTTTCACATGCACAAATAATTATCTCAGCACATATAATATCACACACGTACACAATTCATTCACATCTCATCTCATTCATGCATATGTAACCATGTTATTTCACATGTCATCGACTAGAGATCATAACTAATACAAGTTTACAACAAAAGTTCATAATTAACAGAAGTATGCAACAAAAGGGTAAGAAGCGATGTCATTCAATTATTCTTGTTGACCGAAGACCCTGAACAACGCTTTTTTCCTTTAGAAGAATCAGGTAACAAACTCCACGGGCTAATTGAGGGGATGTCTTGCGAACAACACCATTTGAAAACATGGTACCACCCGGACTCTAGAATGACATGGTCATTGATGAACCCGCAGAGTTGTTCCTGAATTGCGTTGATTCTATGTGGCATGAAAAGACCTGTTTCCAGCTCAAGGTCATGTAATTACCAGAAATTAAGAAATCAATCTATTTGAACATGAGTAGGAACCGAAAATTAATCATCAATATGTATATCACTTACCTCAGCTTTGGTAATGGTACTATAATTATTTTTGGTCTATCCATGCATGAAGTCATATACATAGTACCCACAGAAATTATTGCCCTGGGTCTGAAGCCTACAAGGAAAGTCTGTTATGATTTTTCATTCCTTCCGGAATGGAAAGTGACATCCTTTCCTCTTGACGTAGCGCACGCACACCCTGTACATGTGTGATTATTGAACATAACTAGATTTAGATTCAATCAATTTGAAGTTTACTAAAGCATTAATGAAATAATTAGTTTACCTTTATAGCAAATCTATGACGGGTTGGTATTCAGCTACTAGATTTCTTTTCCCATCGAGAACAACGATACTGATATAGTCAATCTGGATGACAAAGAGGGCTCAGTGAAATTTGCACATATGTCACCGTAGGTAATTAGTCCTAAGTTCTAATGTTGTGATGCTCAAAACGAGTAGTGCAAACATGGAGGGAAATATGTACCCAAAGTTGTAAGGTAAAAGTATGTATGTCCTTAATTGGTATGTTTAAATAAATTCAAGTGCATAATCCTCGGTTACCTGTGGCTGAGTAGCGACCATCATCTGGTTTATTTTCATTAGGTCGAGGAATCTTACTTCAATGATGCCCTTCTGATCGCATGTATGTATCTCCATTCTACATACACAAGAAGTTAAGACATTCACTCTAATGGTATTGTAATATATAATATGAATTATAAATATAAGACACAGAGTCCACAAACTTATGAGTTGAATGCCGAGGGTGTCTTGGTGGTACAATTAATACATTTCATTGATATGAATCCAAACTTTGCCGTACTCGTGGAGGAAATCACAATGTCTATATTGGAACGTGAATATTTCTCTACTGGCCTTCGATTGTTCCAAGTACCAAGCATAGAATCTCCACATTTGGGTTGTTAGCTCCGACAGAGACTCGACCAGTGGTTTGCCAAGCTTAAATTGCCATTTAGATTTTGCCTTTTCAACCTTAGACTCGTCATAAAGTGCTTCTTTTGTCATTTCGACCTCAATTAGAAAGTTTCTTTCTAATTCTTCCTATTGTTCTAGCGCTCTTTATTTTTTTACCTTCTTGATCGATGCCTTCCTCAACTGTTTTTTACCTATGATGTGCTCATAGTTAGATTTTAGCGATGGGTCCATAGGTCTTGCCAAAGTCTAAAGAAACTTGGCGACCGCTAATGGATTGATAGCACTCTTCTCTAACTTAGTACGTTTGAAGTGTGTAGTGACATCGGTGTTCACTTTCCTTCTGATTTCCTCATCAGTTTTATCATAAGGCAAAGGAGATGCTGGCTTCTTAGATGCTGACTGTCACTTCTTAGCTATTGCTCGTTGTCATGATAAAGTTCATTTTTGAGATGACATCGACTTCTAAGCTTGTGCAGGTGCTACCAGCTTCTGAAGCATGATAAGTGGTGGCGGTGAAGGGATTGGAGATCTTCTTGGTGGTTGTGGAGGCGACGACGGAGGTGGAGATCTTCTGGGTGGCTATGGAGGTGATGGCGGAGGCGGAGTTCTTCTGGATGGCTATGGAGGCAACGGCGGAGGAGGTGAAGAGCTTCTAGATGGCTATGGATGCGACGGCGAAGGAGGCAAAGATCCTCTAGGTGCATCTGATGACTCCGAACTAGACCCAGACTCGTCTGTGTCTTTGGCAAACAATATATCATACTTGCGCCACAGGACGTAATGACCTATATTTTTTGAGAGCCTTGTTTCCCCCCTCCTCTCCATGGTAATCTAGCTTGCTTTTACTGTACTTATGTATTACACTGTCCACATGTACCCTGGCGTATCCCTGTGGTATCGGACAACTGTTGAAGAGGGTATGGTCCCTTGCACCCATTGCTTAGCCAGACCCCTAGCCACTGTGGTGGGAACACCCAAGACTAGTATGACAAGCTTGCATGGTGTGCTTTCTATGATGTCGTTCATGGGGTGATAGATTAAGGCTTCTCCTAGAAGTCTCGTGGACATACAACTACTTCGGGGAGCACCAAGGCACAGCACCAAAGTATTACCTATGATGACTAACACTTCCTGCCTTGCTTGCTGCCTGGCTTGCTGCATAGCTGCTTCTATTTTGGTGTCTGTCATCCGTCTCACCTCTGCTTCTTTTAGAAAGCCCAACATTTCTAACATATTTTCTTTTCTTCTTTTCTTTTAAGTGTCGGAGTTTTATTCGAATCCGACCTTCCAAGGCCTCAAACCCTTACCGTGTGTGCGACCAGTGTGCTCCTTGTTTCCCAGTGCCAAGGTTAGCTCATCGTTCTCCCTGTCTGCCTAAAAAGAGCCCTGGGAACACTGGACGTGAGCATCTCTAATCATTTGCGTGACTTCCAGTTCTCGTTCACTTTTAAAGCATAATGAACCATCAGTCGCAAGAGTCACCCCTCTCCCATATAGGTAGTTCTTCACTCGTGGAATCCACTCAGCCATCACAGGTATGACATCGCATTTAGTTACGACTTCTTCCATCTTCTCCCACTCATCAAGTTTCCTAACATACCCGCGTGAGCCAGTTCTATGGGGGTATAAATTGTTCTGGGAGTTAGCCTTGTTTGCTTCACTTATCTTTTTTTCTTCCTCCAAATCCTTGTACTTCACAAAATTATTCCAAAAATCTTTTACCATTGGATAATTGTCCCAGTCCAGCGTTCACCCCTTCAAGTGATAATCTCTATAATCCTGCCCATTATGACTAAGGCCTGATGTTTCACTATGGCCATGTTGCATTCTTCAGGGTACTCAAACTTTTGCAACAACATGAAATCCTTGATGGTATCGGGAACCACCCACTTGTCACCTCATTTTCTTCTCCAAGTTCTATAAATGATTGTGGCATGGTCCCTTATGAGACACCCGCATGCTGTCTTGAATGGCCTAAGCACACCTAATGGTTTTATAGGCTCCCTGGCTCAATCGACCTTTGTGATGATAAAACTCCCAGGCGTGAATGGTGCCGAGGTCCAGTGCCCAAAACTAGCGTATGGCCACCCCTTCTAAGGTGAGGGGAAGCATTTAGCCATGGTGGCCGGTCTGCCCCCTGGCCTCTATGGCTAGGGCGTAGGATCGGGCGAACTCGTCAGGGTCTGAATCGCCTTTAAACTTGGGAAACTTCAGGGTCCGAAAACCCTCTGGGAAGGGCATGGCTTGCATGTCGGCCCACAGGGGAGAGTCGTGGTCCTGGAGGGGGTCCTCACGACGCCGGCCCCGGGGCTCCAGGGACCGAACGGGCTGGGTCCTTGCACCGAGGGGCTCGTCTGTTCATGGAGCTTGGGTCGAAAACGCACCGACCGTCCTGGGAGCGACGGCGAAGGTGTGGGTAGCTTCCTGCTCGACCCGTAGGGCTGTTCGTAGCTCCTCCATCTGCGCCAGGAGCACCGCCAAGCGTGATTGCTGCTCGAGCGGAACAATGTTTTTGGTGGCAGCGCCGGCTGCAGCCCCTAGGGGCGCAGTGGCGGCCTCGCCTTGCTACTGCTCGGTCTCCGGGGTAGAGAACCCTTCGGTGTCACCCGCAGCTGTAGTTATGGTTGGATCGGTGGTGGCTGTAAGGTTCTCGTTCCCCTCGGCTGGGGGGCCGTTGTCGGTGCCGGCTGCATATAGCCGGCTAGACTGCCACGCAGGCGTGAGTGGGGGCTCGGCCGCCACCGATGCGGCCTTGGTGGTCTTCTTCTTGGTTAGCATCCTACCTCTCTTAGAACTTCTGTGTTTGTGTCCCCACGGACGGCGCGCTGTTTGAGCAAGAGTTCGTCTTGCCCCAGCAAGTATGGCGAGAGTTTCTTCTAAGGAGAAGACTCAAGCTTGGAGACGAAGTTTGAGGGAAAGAAACACTACGATGTATTGATGGTAGAAAAATATATCGCTCTGGTAGCGAGAGCTACTGAAAGTTGAGGCACAGTAGCGATCAGGTTTTTGAACTTACAAGCCATATAATTATGCGAGTAATCATCTTGACTAGAAAACCCTAAATCTTGTCAAGTGAAAAACACCATCGGGGATTAAAAAAAAATCACCATAACAATGTAGATCTCAATCTATAGCTCCTGAAATTTAGATAGATGAAACTAGACACAAATTTGCAGCATTTACAAGAATCAAGTCAATCGGATATGCAGACCAAGAGTTGTTGACTTTTGCAAGCAGACTATATGAAATTGTGATGGAAATTGATCAAGTCCTAATTTCATGATTAGGTAAAAACTACATAGGGTTAACCAATGGAACTTAGATCAATCACTAGATGTCCTAGCAAGATTTTGGATGGATGAAACTATTGTTGAAACATGAAATCAATCGAACACCAAAACCAAGCATGTAACAAGATGAATAACAAAAGAGGAACGAGATTACCAACACATCAATTAGCAAAACATGATCTTCATTTCCCAGATGTATTCACAAGATGCCTCTCACAAGCATCCTACTGGAATTCTCCATGAATTCCTAAAACCATAGATGGATTTCTCCTTTTCTCTTTTCCTCTCTATCTCAAAAACCCACATCATATGCTCGTCTGTTTCACGCTCAGATCACTATACAACCCATCAACCTCGGTCTTCTTTTAAACTGCATGCCCAGCACCGACACCAGGCCCCCGACCTTGTTCTATTTGGTTACAAACACAAGCTGGCCACACCATGGCCTATACGGTCACATATGCATACAACATGCAGCATGCAGAAGAATTATTTAATCATCCAAGGTAACAACCTTGCCGTGTCCTACTTAGACACCATTCTTGCTAGGATGGTCACGTCCATCTTGCACACCCACTCATGCAACCCACAACCAAGTCAATATCATGCTCGCATCTAACTCCACTTCTCACTACGTGAAAAAAAGATAAAGAAGATAAAATTAATAATGGATCATAATATGACCTATCACTTGTGATAATAGTGATGGATCGTAGTTGTCACTCGTTACTTATTACTAGTCATAAGTGACAGGCTATCCAATGCCAGTCATAAGTGACGGGTCAAGTCGTGACCGTCACTTATTACAAGTTATAAGTGATCAGTCATCCTTGGCTAGTCATAAGTGACAGATCAAATTGTGACCCATCACTAATGACCAACTCATCAGTGATGGGTCATCCTAGAGAGTCATTAGTGATGGGTCAAAGTTATCAAGTTATGATGCATCACTAATGACCAGTTTGATAAAACAGAGCATGTAAAAGAATTTTAATTAAACACTCATTAGATGTATTAGTCAATCAGTTTACTATAACAACTTACTTTTTTTTCTTATATAGTAAATATGTACATAGCATGATGCCATAATTTTTTATTTTTCTCTTAATTTTTCTCAACTTAGCAGCGGAACTATTGTACATTTCTGCTCAAGTTTGATGTAAGGGGTGGTAGCCATGGACACAAACGTGTGTTCTGAAAACGGTGCAGAAACTTCAGAGTGCGAGAACTCAATCTTCCAGGTCATTTTGTAGATGTTCGTAGAGTAAAAAACGTCAAAATCGTATTCTGTATGCAAAAGTTATACCTATTTTACCGAATGTCACTCCGGATCAACTATCAAATTACAATTCGGCAAAAAAGCAGTCATAAGAGACGACTGTGACAAATCACTTGTGATAGTCATAAGTGACAGGTCATAAAACCTTCGGCAAAAAATGTTAAAAGCATAAAATATCTAACTTCCTTCAGAGCACATGCGAGGGTGTGGTGTAAGGGGCAACACACGCAAGCAAAGGTCGCGAGTTCGATTCCTACGGAAATCAAAGTTTAAAAACAGTGTGAAAAATAGCATGTGACATGTGGCGAGTGTTGATGGCCCCTGTGTTGGGATGGCTCAAGTGAAAAAATATTTTTTTGACTTTTTCCTTACCTTAAAAACACAAATAATATTTATCAGTAATAAGTGATAGGTCATATTTATGACATATCACTTATGATCTTCATTAATGACAGGTCAAGTTATGATCCATAATTGATGATAGTTCTTTACCCGTCATAAGTTATAAGTAATATATTTGGGGTGACGGGTGTGGCACCTATGCGCACTCTGGCTTACAAAATGCAGCAGCGCTGCACATTCGAAGCTGATACGTGAAGGTACAGGCAAGTGTACCGTCTATTTCCTTACTTCCATTAGCCGATGTGTTGTAGCTATGTCACGCAACACCATTAAACAATAACTCTGACCCCATAATATCTTCTCAATAATTGTTTCTCCAAGTTTCCGACGAAACACTCCAGCTCTTCTTCTCTCCAATCTCTGTTGTTAAACTCATACTTAAACCCATCCAAGGATCTTCTCAATAATTGTTTCTCAGTTTCCGACGAAACACTCCAGCTCTTCTTCTCTCCAATCTATGTTGTTAAACTCAAACCCATCCAAGGACCCCAAGACAATTCTTGGGGTTCACTGGCTCTACTTCTGCAGCTTGGAGATGACAAATGTCAGACAGATATGATATGAACTAGAGAACATTCTAATGATCCAAGATAAAATTAATCGCACACCTGCAGTGTGCATCTAAGCCCTGATCCCATCAGATGATATAGGAGTGATTCTGGTAGTCTCTTTGGATTCCTCTAATATCTCAATCAATCGGAGAAAAAAAACTCTCTAAAGTATAGTGTTCAAGCGTTGTATAATTTTGTCCCTCAAGCAGTCGTTGGCCGGCCGGGAGCTCTAGCATGAGGCTGATATATAGTTGAAGTACAATACATGAATGCTCAGCTACTTCATCTGCATACATGGATATTTCATGTTTGTTGGGGTGCTCTGACGGCCTACGGTCCAGTCTGTCTAGGTGTATGACTGCATAGACGTCTTCGGCGGCGGCCACAGCGTCCGTTCTTGAGCTGCCAGGTCATCGGCCGGAGGAATGACCGGACTCCGGCTATGAGCAGCGGAGGTGCAGCCCTGGGGGTGTGGTCGCGCTCAGATTGGTGCACCTCTGATGCAAAAGAGGAGTCCCGTCACTGGCTTCAAGTTGCGGAGGCGAGGACGCCGACCAAGCATCACGACGGACTGAGCAACACCAGGCCACCGTAGTTTCAGACGAGACGTGAAACCGCCGGCGTCCATTGCTAGGTGAGGGGAGTTCCTGAGCTGACCATGGAGCATAGAAGAGGAGGCAGCCGAGCTCGTGTGCTGGCTGCTGCGGCCACTGGTGCCTGCCGCAGGAGTGAAAGACACAATAGCCCCAGGCACACTAGCACAGGATGTCTCCCGCCACTACCTAGCTTGATCAATTATCAGAACAGATCCATTCATACGTACACAACTACTACAGCAAAGACGTCAACCACGGAATAAGTACATAATTTTACTAGCTGCAGGTGACAGTAAACTGAACAGTAAATTCAGTAACCACTTGCATAACTTACAGAACATATCCAGGTCTACCATTTAGTCACAGTTAAAAGGAGACTTTTACATAATGTTAGTTACCAGAGCAGCTGGCTTGCGCCTAACAACTCCAAAGACGTCTCCATGTTCTGGTCTCTGATCCTAAACCAAAGGCTTGCTCTACTTACTGTGCTTTCTTGCTAGGTATCCAAGCATATTTTCTATGCACCGCCCAGAAAAGAGTTTTTAGTTACTGCACCACAGGTGATAGCCTGACGACATCCCATGCCACCCTCATCACACCGCCATTCCTTGACTCAGCCTCCTGGAACGTCCTTCCAGACGCCTCGGAAGGGTGAGGGAGCTCCCTCCATTTCTCAATCTTGAGCTCGGTGACATCGACGATGCAGACACGGCTCTCCACCAGGCTGACCTTCCCCTGCACCCTGCCCTCGGCCTGGAAGATCTTCCCCCTGCCAACCTCCTTCCCGTCGCTGTCCATCAGCAAGACAAGGCGGCCAGGCTCAAACGAGAATGACCTCGTAAAGGGGCGGCTCAGCATCATGTTCTGGGAGAGCTCTGCTTGCAAGGTTAGCTCGTTGCTGTCTGGGCTCACCAGTCTGCTGCTGGCTTTGGATATGCCTAGAGCAGTCATTACCCTTGCAGGTGGCACATAGCTGTCCTCCCCAGCACTTTCAGAGGACTCGCCAAGATGAGGAGTAGCTGGTGTAGATGACTTGTCAGCGTTATCCCCCTCAGATGGCACTCCTCTTTCTTTTGCGATACGAGCAAGCTTAGCTTTCCTATTGTTTAACCTAGAATTTAGAAAAAAGAAAAGAATCAAAGAAATTTACAAATAGCTGCAGATGAAAAGCGTAAAAGCAGCATTATAAATTTGAAGAAAGTCTCTTCGAAAAAGAGCAAATAAAAACTAAAGAAGATTAACAATTTTACCAGTTTTTAAGTTGTGATGATGTAATCTCTGGGCCCTGCAAAAGCATAACCGTAATTTTTTATGAATGAGACATGCGACCGTAATTTTTTATGAATGAGACATGCATAGACAGTAGTTAGACCTAACAAAAGAATGCCCAAGTGAAAGGACCTATACCTGCACACTTAACTTCTCTGACCATGCCTGCAATAAATTAGTATTCTTGTGCATCTCAGGTTCATCTACAAGAGCCTTCTCTATTTCATTTATTTGTTCATCATTCATAATGGTGCGTTTCCTCCTCTTAGGTTGCCTCTCATCATACATACTAGTGTCTCCTTTCTCATCCTCCTGGAGATCACTTTCTTTTGTGAGCTCTGGTGTTTTGAAATGCTCCACGCTGCTGGATGCTGGATCAAGATCCATTTTGCTGCGCTGGTGTCCTGTATTAACAGCAAGAGCGACACCTGGATAGCCTACACCAATGGTTATCGCAACACCAAGATGGACTAGGTCTTGACCAACTGCATTCTGCAGGAGACTGCCATTTCTAGTGACACAGTCTCTTGGAGTCTCATCCTTAGCATTCCCCTCATGTTTTATCAAGGGTATTGGTGTAGACACTTCCATGTTCTGCGCATCCTATTGGCATCAGCTTTCTATTAGAAACCGATGCACTATAAAGTCAATGACTAATAATGTTTTACTGATGTAGTCAACTGTGTATCTACCTTCGGAAGTTTATTCATATTGGAGTCTGGAGCACTTGTCCATCTTAGCAAGGCCTGCTGCATCGGGTGCAGGTCTTCCTTGCTTTCTGACGAAGCATCACTTTGTACCACCTGTAACATCTCATAATGAGGACATCCAACAGTTGAAAAGACATTGACAAAAGGATTTGAAGTAAACTGCTATAAAAGTAAAAATACAAAGTGACTACCCAACATCTTCAAAAAAAAAAAAAAGCAACTACCCAACGCAAGTATCTAATCAATCAACATACACACAAGTAAAGCGCGCTTATGATATTGATAGCTAGTAACAAAATATATGTACTGTGCAAAATCCCTCTATTTCTTGTGCATGTTATTTACATGAACTATTACTATAAAACATGAGATTTAGCTATCAATAAAAACCCAACGCTTTAGTATTGTTGGTAGCTAAGGCCCTGTTTGTTTCCTGCTTCTGGTTCTGTTTCTACTGATGCTAGAAACCAAAAGCCAAAACAAACGGGGTTCTGGAAAAATGGTTTCTGGAGAAGTTAGAAGCCAGCTTTCGAGGAAAATGAACTAAAGTTGAGAAACTCGCTAAGAGACGCTATATGTTGAGAAGCCAAATATTTGTTGTAGAAGCCAACAACCTATTTCCAAAAACAGTTTTTCAAATAAGTCAAAACACAGCTTTTCAGAAAAAATCAAAAGTAGAAACCCAAACAAACAGGCCCTAAATGATTCTCGTAATCATTGAATAAAGAAAACAAACCTGTACTGCCCCCTGTCCAACTTCAGATTTACACCAAGATTGTAGCTTACCAGAAAAATCACTGCCAAAAGGGAAATGAAAGCTTAGAGAAATATCATCAAAGCATTCCGAGCAGTAAATTATTATAAGTACACAATAAGCTTAAATCAAATCTTGAACAATAAATACAGGCATGCAACAGTCAAAATGAATTTAAGCACCTTAATAACTGCACGTCTTCCTCATTTAACAAGTTAGGAATCAATGATTTAGCATAATCAGACAAAGATCCTGCAAAATCCAGAGAAGAGGTTAGACGTGAAACATAATGAATAAGTATAACCAACAGCAACTGATAACTAGAAAAATCAGAGCTAATTTTACCTAAGTTTCTACAGACTGTAGTGGCCTTAAGATCATTAGAAGTTGGGTGGTCCGCTGATAGTTTAGGACCCTCTGACACCACGTACTTCTGAAATTTCTGAAGAAAAAGGTCTCTTTCTTGCTCTGTTGACATGACAATAGAACTTGCTTTTAACAATGTCTCGCAAATTAGTACAACTCATAACAAGTGAAAAATCTGACCTTCACATATGTTCGGAACAAAAACATGCAAATTTGCTATTATTTTTACTACACATGATGTCCTTGTCTGAGCATAAGCTATTGCAGGCATGCTGCTAAGGCGAAAAGGACATGAATAGTTAGCTTTATCTTCAGTCAACGAATCTTCAGAAGCTAACAGTGCCACCTCAGCTGCACCAAACGGATCATAATCTAGATTAGCGTCTTCCTCAATCACTGGTAGATTGACAGAGCACCAACTCAAAACAAACTCATCAGGAGGAATTGCTAGAATTTGGGTCAAAAAGGGAACCTGCAAAAGAGATAAACAAAAAGAACTTGAAGTAAAACCTTATATTGGCTTCAAAAACGATTCATTCAGCTCCTAAAGAAAAAGCAAGGCTTACAAAGGTAACAAAAGTTGTTACTCAGCGAAAATCTTACAGTGTTGGTCATAAAGGAAGATCTGAAGTTTGAATCATCAGAAAACACATCAACTAGACGCAACGCACTGATAAGCACAGAGCCCATGGGGTAACTCTGATCATGAGAATCAGCAGTAAGTTTTTGTTTTCGTCCAAATGCAGTCTTCAGCAAATTGAGAACCTGACATAATCATTTAGAATAAAAATTTTGAGCAATTTAACATAATATTTTCTTGAGCAGTGGTCAGTCCTAGGAGAACTGACCTCTAGAGCCAAAGTTTGCCCTAGTTGCATGCTGTTCGGGGAAGTGGCAACTTCATCGAGGTAAGAGACACTTTCGGCTTCACAAAGTTGCAACAGCTAGAAAATTGTTTGTATCAAGCATTCAATTAGTAACTCAATATTAAGTATGCAGTACTTCATTTGAATTATGATAAGTCATGTGATGTTAGCTTACAATAGAAAGTATCTTTGCCTTGAGTCTGGAAATGGAAGCAACAATATCAGTTGATCCTTTCAAACATTCAGGAACAACTAACTTTAATATAGTGCGAGAAAGTGACAGTATGCCTCCATTTCTAGAGAGTTCCTGCATTGAGTTAGAAATTCCTGAAAATATCAGCTTCCAAGGGCATTACATGTAACAGTATGTAGTAGCCAAGTACAGATTTGGCTTTACTACTATTTTTTTCAATAGAAATGCAGAAAAACGTATGCTTCACCAAAAACAAGTATATATAGTTTCACACATGAGATGGGACAGTATTCCTTTAACCTATTTCATGAAACTTCCAAGCACGGAAAGGACTAGCAATACAGTGGCATATAAACTACAGTATCACTGATATAGAGGACAAAATTATAGTCAGCATACACATCCATTTTTATCATGAAATTGGTATGACACAACAACTACTGAGCACTTGCTAAGTCATAATGCAGAAAAAAAAAAAAGGGAAATCGCACTAAGTATTCTTTTTTTCCCTCAACAGCATAAAAAAAATGCCGCCTTGGAAGATAGGCGAGACCTTGTTTTTTAAAATACGATCTCGAAACAACTTCTGCTGGCACAGCAACAAAAGAAATTGCAATGATGCTTCGCACTGTTGGCAGATGAAGTGAACGAGTCGACACTCCAAAGGATCAGCAGGAAAGAAACCCAAGCCCATTGATGATAGCCTGATACTCAACAACCTCACATCTTCATGCAGACTATCAAAGGCCACATCCATAAAGATATCAACCTGATCATGAAACATTAAACGTTAGTATAGACAAGAATATATTGAATAATAAGTGTTTAACAAGCAGATACACGTATTGCTGAATAGCATGCTTGTTCAAAGAATACCATTGTGAATCAGTAAGGACACAAAGGTCTATGAAAAGGACAAAAAGGTGCTCGGATATTCTTTTTCCAAAGAATCTTTCTGAACAACATAAACACAAGAAGAAACATGATTCGTTAACTAGTATCACAGTACCACTGAACACACAGAACACAAATTGAGCAATAGCCAGCAAACTTAAGCATAAACTATGTCTCACATAAAGCAGTAAGATAACAAAGGGAGCTATTGTACTATCCAATAATACAATGTGATATTGCCCAGCTAAACAAACTAACATTGCTAATTTAAAAAATGAGATGGCATGTGCTATAGCTTATGAAGGTATACAATATGCAAGCAGAATAACAACAACGCAAGTGAAAATAGTCTCAACTGCAAGACTATATGATGCAGCAAGTTTCAGATAAAATGGTAGCCTACAATGACTGCTAATCTGAGTGAACCACAAAACACAGGGATCATTGAAATGAATTTTGAATGGAACCTCAAGAATACGGTTTAACACTCGAAATCATGCTGCATAATTCTATTTTACAGCGAGGATAAATCCAAAAACCAACTTCCGTTGCAACTGGATTAGTATAGGGAAGCTGTTAGTGAAGGTGGAATAAATAAATTTAACGGATCAGGAACCAAAATAAAAGCAAGGTAACTTGGGGGCTAATCAACTTTGCTTAAGAAAAAATAGGGTGGCAAAAATCAACAAATTGTGTTTTAGACGTAAACTTGACACATAACAAAATATTGAAGAATGGTCCTATGAAAACAAACACATGTGTTACCTTTGGATGTGCAAGCAGAATATGGACAAGTTCATGCCACTGGGAAGAAAAGTAACTTGTCAACAGATGAAGACTGGCTGCTACAAGTGACGCATGTACAAAAGGAGAAGCACCAACATTGTTTTCCTAATTTAAAACAATAGCTGTTACCAGAATTAGTATCAAATGATAATTCAAAGAGGATAAGCAAAAAGGAATGAGTAAATATTTTGGTTGAACTAGTCGAAACCTTCTTCCGGTGTGCAAGAATAGAAAGTAGGAAGAATATCAGGTCCATGACTTGTTCAGCTAATTTCACATCATCCAGAAGAACCTGCAAGAAATAAACATCCTTAGACTAAGTGCTCATCATTTGGCTAAAACAACCAGAAGGTAACACTAAAACATAAAACAAGTTGAGCTTGATTGGACACAAGACACAAAGACTATCAGTCTAAAGATGACAAAAGAGATCCATTGCATTCCAAACAGCCTCAGAGCAAATAACTAGAATTAATTCAGTTTACATCATATATAAACATAAGGCATAGTTACACTACCTATGTGATGTGATTAACTAGCTAAATTTCAACACGAAATGTAATGAATCCTCAAAGCATATCATGACCCAAAAGAAAAGATAAGAATGGTGTTATATGTGAAACTTGTGTGAAATAATGAAAGAAGTAACCTGCTCCAGTCTAGTATGGCGAGTTGCTAGCTCAGACAAACTATGCAAAAAGCGCATGCCACGAAGCACATATGCCAAATCTGAGCCTTGCCCAAGCTCCAAACATACAGCAAGGAGATGAAGAGGCGTTGAGGACACGAATTTTTCCATGTCCACCTACAAAGAAGAACATATGTCAGGGAAAGGAGCATTGCAACATATGTAAACATTGTACATAAGTACCTCCTTTGGACCTCCATCTTCTGACTTGGACTGCAAAACAAAGTTGTCTGACTCTTTCAGCATCTCACTAAGTTCTCTAGTTGTTAGCCCACTAAGCTCTTCAATAGCAGACACCATGTCTATCATCTGCACCCAGCAAACAACATGGAAATTCTTGTGATTCAACAAGATGCATGAAAATTCTATGGTCAAATATCCTTATTATTCTAGGCAGCCAGTTGTTAGAACAAATATTTATATACTTTGTACAGTCAGGTCAGACAGTGGCCAAAGAACATCATAGCTTGCGCATGAATTCATTTGGCAGATCAAACAATATATATCTATGACAATTTGAAAATTTTCTAGTAAGAACTGAAGCATTTCCTAGGTATAAGATCCATTATGGGAATGGAAATTAGGAAACACAAGATCCATAGTGTTGTGTACGTTGATGAAGCCCAGCTCAGCAAAATCTTTTGTGGTACAGTGCAATAAACTTTTGACCACTCAGACTCCAAATCCTACCTACATAAAATAGGGGGATTTTTAACTACCTACCAAGATTTACTAGTTTGAATTCAGAGCCATATTATATGGCAATAAATATTTTCAGGGAAATAGAGGAAAACTGCCTCATTTTGAACATTGCATTCACATATTATGAAATTTAGTAAGAATCAATAATGAACAGGCTTTGTATGAACAGTGCACCTAGCTAAATGAGAAAAATACAGAAGATTCGTACCAAGTGATTGTTTACACTCAGTCATTTCCTTCCAAAGTCTCTTCTCTCCACAAACTCAGAATTTTGTTTACGGGCCCAGAGGACATGAAAGAGTGGGGTCGAACTGCAGAACCCGCCCCAACCCGAATTGCAAATCGGGGTAAAAACTTCCCCCAAAACCAACTAGGGCCCGCCGGAGTTGAAACAACCAGCCTGATCTACTCCAAATCTTCTCCACCATCAAGCAATCAAAGAATTGGTTTGTAAAAACTGTGTCGTTGGCACAATCTTTACTCAAGCAAGCAAGAATTCCAACTAAAAAAGGCAAGCAGGAAGCACGAACAACACATACCATCTGTGACTTCTCTGCATACATGTAGCAGTAGCACTATAACAGGCTAGCTGCTAGCGCAAGCAAGATCCAGCATAAAGAACAATAGAAGAACGCGGATGGATTTATTCGCATTTGTGGATGAGGATCCGAGGTCGCGTATATGGAAGAGGACGCGCGTGGATGGATCCGTCTCGCCGAGCTCGCGTGGAGCAGGGAGGGAGGATCAGGAGATCCCTAGCGGATCTGGAACTGGAGCCTCGGCGTGGTCGGCGGACGGCGAGTCGGCGGCAGAGCCTCGGTGCTGGCCGGTTACGGTTACCCGCTCCCACGCTTCGTGTCTCGGGGAGGGGGGGTGTTCCCGGAGAAATCGGTGCGGCGGCTGCCTACCGGGGCACGGCCGGACGGGCCCCATCACCTCTCAAAACGAACCCTAAGTGCACAGTCCAAGCAACTCCCACATTAGACCCCCTCACACCACACCAGCACCCAACGCACCACCAACCACGCAGCAATCTGCGCACCAGCGGGCAGGGGCAGATCTACCACCCCGGCGAGCTCTGGCGGCCGCCAGAGTTGGTCGGCGGCGGAGCAACAACCACCCCCCTCCGGTGGCAGATCTACGACCCCGAGCGAAGCAACGGCGAGTGAGAAAACCATCAGAAACGCAGTCTCCCTCGATCAGCATCAGGGGGCATAGAAGGGGAGCGCTGACATACCGTTGCAATGGAAGGCCGCGTGCGGAAGGCAGAAGCCGAGACCGAGACCGAGAGCTCCGGCCGTCGAATGGGCGACGACGCGTGCGGCAGGAAGAAGGCAGAAGCCGTGAGGCCGTGACCGAGATAGGAATTACTAGGCAGATAGGCGCCTTGGCCGCGCCAGCAAAGATAATTGCGTCATTAGTTCTTTTAAACATTCACACATCGCAATACGAAAATATAAGAAATATTGTATATAATATAACGCTACATTAGTAGCATCAAATGCTAATTTATATTACAGTTGGTTGCCAAAAAACTAAAGTCGCATCGATTTTGTTAGAGATCAAGGAGGTTAGCCGAAGGTGAGATGATTTTGTTCTTCTTATGCAAAACTTTCGTATAATAAGACAGCGCACATGTGTGCGAACAAGGTCTTGAGTAAATCGCAGCGGGGCGAGTGGCTATCTGAAGCATTTTCTTTTATACATTTTTGTGTGGCGAATAAATTATCTGTCACATCTTAAGTAAAGTTTAGTAAAATAATTAATTTAGTCTATAATAGATAGGATCAGAGACTTAAAAAAAAATAACATGTCAAAACTGTGACAGTAAACTAAGCAGCTTACAAAGAAAATACGATAAAATATGACAAAATAAGGCAACTAACCAAAACCAAAACCCTTAAGGAAAAATAAGATCTTTTTTATGGATCAAGCCAAAAAAAAACACTAAGTCCCCACAGCTCCTCCACCTGAGCCCTGCCCTTCTCTTTTCATCTCCCTCTCTCTCCTCTCTCCCAACGACACATCTCTTCATTTCTCCTCTCATCTCGCTCTCTCCCCTCCCTCTCGTTCATCATCTATGGAGGCTCGGGCGTCTCCACCTCCATGGCGACCGGATCCGACATCGCCATCATCGGATCCACAGTTCCCATCTTCGGTGTCGCCGGATCCGTGTTTCCCCATCCTTGTTGTCGCTAGAATCGAGCTCCATCAATCTCACTGTCCTCGGAGCGAAGCTCACCCGAGCTCATTGTCGTCGAATTCGCGCTCCCCCGAGCTCGTCCTCACCGAATCCGCACTGGATACTGTCTTGCAGGGCCTCTTGACGGTGGTGCACCACTTCTCTCTTCCTTGAAGAGTATAGGCAGTTTTTCACCCTGATGTGTGTTGTGAATGTGGCCTCGTTGGGGTTTCTGCGGTGCTAGGTGTGCTCTGCAGAGAGGCGACCAATGGTGGGGGGAGGCGGTTCCGGCGGGCATGGCTCTAGCCACAGATTTTTGGCTCGGCATCTAGAGTTCGTTGAGGGAAGCGCTGCATTTCCTTGGGCTCACGCGGGGCAGGAGGTGGCGTCGGGGATTTGGCGGCGCTAGGCAACCTCAGCAGAGGGGCAGCCAAAGGTGGAGGAGGCGGTTTCCGGTTGGGCGTGGCTCCGACGGCGGATTTTTGGCTCGGTGATTAGAGTTCACAAATAAAGTTGTTGCGTTTCTCTGGGCTTCACGCGTGGCAGGAGTTGTCCGAGTTGGGACAGGGCCAGGACCCACCTATCATATGCGAGCTATAGGAAACTATAGTGCTTGACCCCTGGGAGCGTGCCGAGGCCTGGCCGCTTAATATATAGATATTTTGCCACGGGATTATGCCAAAAATCTAGGGCTTGGTCAATATTAACTAAACCAATTTTTTCTTCTAGATAAAAATATCTGATTTATAGAAATAGAGATAAAGAAAAAGGGGAATTTTTTTCCAAATCCATATTTCTCTTATTCTTTTCTTACAAATAAAAGAGTTTTTCATATTGAAAGGCAGGTTATCATTTATGTTTAAAGATAAAAATCACGACATATTAGTTATGCCACTCTCACTGTCCTCACATATACTATGTGGGTATGTACTACATACTATATGATTCGATATTTTTAGAGTACGACAGACGAATAGAATCTTTTTATTGTTCTATTTAAAAATAGATATGACATCCATCCAGTAGGCTTGTAGTTCAATTATTCAAAGCACCATCCTATCAAGGTGGAAGCTACGGTTTTGATTCCTATCAGTCCCGAACTAGGGTTCAATGAATAGGTAAATTCACCGTTCCTTTTCTTTGTAAAAAAAATTCCTCGAAATAAGGGGGACAGGAGATAATATCAAATATCTATGAGCACCCTTACTTCACTTTTTATTTCACCTCTATTATTAAAAACAGAGTAGTATAGGAATCGTTTTCACTACTTTTAGTTTATTCCTCAGTAAAAAGATTAATTAATTAAGCATACCAAATCTAATATTGGTTCGTTAGAACCATATAAGCCCATACCTAGAACTTCGATAAAGAAAAAATAGAACCGCTTGCAGTATATAAATTAAACTTAGTACTTAAATACAGCCGCCTCCCCCCTGCATGGATAAAAGTAAGTAAACATAAATTAATTCTATCTCCCATGTGATAAAAAAACAAAAGGTCTCGTGAAGAACATAATCATATTTGACAGTTATACATTGCTAGCATTGGGAAATATAATAATCGTGAATCTTGGATAATTGGCCAAGCCACTAAAGTAATTAAAGTAGTGATAAATTCTGCCAAAAAAAACAGATCGTAATGAAAGTCCATGGTTAATAATCTCCAGTGAAAATCGAAAACATCTATCCATTTAGAATCCTCCTTTAATTAGATTAAAGGATCCTGCTACTGAAAATGATAACAGAATGCATAAGTCATTAGAAGTAATTCTAATGAACAAATAGATATATTATATCATCTAACGATTTTGTTTCCTTTACAAGGTAAAAGAAAATTACTGAACCTGCAGATATCAGAAAAATAACAAGTATTGTTAACCAAGGAAAATAACTTATGATAAAGTAATAAAGACAAGATACGTTTTGACAAAAAAAAAAACCTATTCTTGATTATTTCGAGCACATGCTTCTTTAGTAAAGAGGAATCAGACAATTCAAGTAGTTTTTTTTACGTATCAATAAGATATAGCTAGGTTGTGGGTTATTTCAGACCCTAAATAAACACGGATATATAAAAAAATATGGGCAGACAGATTTGCGTCTCTTACAACCCACACAATCTTCAGTTCTCGGTGTAGAAACAATTTGCTGAGCTTTACATCCATCCAAAGATATCATTTCAACTGGATCTATTGGACAAGCTCGTACACATTAAGTGCATCATATAAATGTACCATAATTTTTTACAACATATGACATTAGACCTATAAATTTTCCTTTTCAACATAAATAAAAATTTCGATTTGATAAAAATGAAATTAATATTTTGTAAGTTAAATGTATTGTAAACACCAAACGAAACATTATTGTATCCAAACTTTAACAAATAGTTCTTAATCTGTTTGTGAGAAAGGTGAAAAGAGCCAAGAGACTTAAATTTAAGGCTTCAATAGTCATAATTATATAATCGATGATGGGAAAGTCCATTTCTTAGGCATTGAGTTGCTAACCATGGATCAGGTCTGTTAATGCATGCATGCGTTAGTTCAGTTCTGATAGACTTTAATTAATTAATATTTGTGGTTGCAACTGCTGCTTAAAAAAATTAAGTATAATGATCCATCATTTCTTTATTACCACGTAATTAAGACAACGAAGAGCCACCTGCAGTCAGTAAACGTGGCCATGTAGTAATTGCAAGTTGCAGTCCATGGCTATGCAGCAAATAGTCCAGTCAACGGCCTACTTAAGTTGACTACATTGAGTGTATCATCACTCGCCACGTGTCACAGACGATTTTTCACACTATTTTAATATTTTGCGTTCCAACGAAATCGAACCCGCGACCTAGACTCCCGCGCGTAGCACACTTAACACCTCACCCTCGCGTGCGTTCTGAAGGAAGCCGTAGATGTTATC
Organism: Phragmites australis; assembly: GCF_958298935.1. Lineage (NCBI taxonomy): Eukaryota > Viridiplantae > Streptophyta > Magnoliopsida > Poales > Poaceae > Phragmites > Phragmites australis. The sequence goes on from NC_084929.1 coordinate 7,393,252, forward strand.
CTTTTAACTTTTTTTACCGAAGGTCATTGGTGATGGTCACTGTTATGATGATTTTCATTTTAACAAATAAAATAGGTGATCCGGAGTGCTTTTAGTAAAAATGGCATAACTTTTACATACGGATTTCGAGAAAAAATTACATCTGTTTCTCTTCGACTTGTTAGTTTTGGAGAATTTTTTAAGACCAAAATAGCTTGAAAGATTGAGTTCTAGCCTCTAGAAGTTTCTGCACCATTTTGGGAACGCGTGTTTGTGTCCATAACCGCCACCTCTTATATTAAATTTGAGCAAAATTGTATAATAATTCTTATTCTAAATATTGCTAAGGTGAGAAAAAATAAGAGAAAAATAAAAAAATTAGCCTACTATACATATATATGAGTATATGTGCATGCACTTTTGCATAGAGAAGAATGTTATGTATATATATGTTGTATATATAAATCTAAGTATATGTATGAATACCTAGGGATATATATACACATAATATATGAAATGATAGCTCTATGTATTGATCAAGTCATTGGTAACGGGTCACAACTTGATCCGTCACTAATGACCAGTAGGATGATCTATCCCTGATAAGTTAGTTATTAGTGACAGATCAAGTTATGATTCATCACTAATGACTGACTAGGATGACATGTCACTAATAAGTCGTAATATGTGACATGCCACAAATACAATCCGTCATCTATAACTAATCTAAGATGATCCGTCACTTATAATAAATTATAAGTGATGAGTCACAAATATAACATGTCACTTTTATCATTAGTGACAGGTCATGTCATGACACGTCATTTATTTCATATCAAACATGACTTGACACTCATTTCGTGTCTCATTTGTTTGTTTTCTTATGTAGTGATTAAGAAAATCTTTTGCTAGACCTGGACACACGTGGCAGTGTTCATGACTACTTACCTGCTCGATCTGGTGCAACTACGGTGTTATCCATGATCAGGTGGCCAGTATTGATAAGGACGTTGTGACTCGGACTGAGTCGAAGCTCCCTGCACATGCCACAGAACAGAAAACAGGTCAAACCAAAATGAGGTGCCTGCTGAAATTAAAGCAAGATAAATGTCACTTGAAGGTAACTACGTATTGATATACACTGTGAAAAAAAAATGCAAATTTTTGTATGACATGTGCATGAATAGTAGCTTCCTACTCACACTATATATGTACTGACAACTGATATTTTATGTTACGAATAAAAAATAATTTGCCATGAAATGTAAAGAGTTTGTTCTATTATTTCTTCTGTTCATAGTTGAGGTGCCAACATGAAAAAAATATATGAAAGAATACATATCTTTCTGTTCAATTGGAAATCTGGAGAGTAGATTAGCGAGAACCTCCTAGAGGAAGAAGGCGGAGCTGAAAACTCTTTTCATTTCATGGCAATGAAAAAAAGATCCTGACTCACGTTTAACCATCCGGACACAAGCAACTTGTCCTCCTCGTCTGTCCACTTTGTTCGGTCCATTTTTGGCTCTGCTTATTCCTCTTCGAGGTGGTCAGCTTCTTCTTTCCTGTATCATCGCTACCTATGCTGAATTGACCGAGTTCGTCATCGGGTACTGGGTGCAAGATAGGAGTGCCCGGAACCACGAAGTAACCTATCTCCATCGTAGGTGGAACAATGGAGGGTTCCCTGCATCTGCGGCCCCGACTATGTCATCCGCTGCACTCTGTCGTGAAGAAAACTCTAATAAAATGGATCTATAAAGCACCTATATAAGAACAAGGAATGTGAAGAACAATCACCTGAAATGAACACTGTCGAATTAGATTGGAGAAAATGTATTCACTCAAGGTAACGTAACATTTCAGTTAGTATAGCATGAAAAAATACATTGTGATGGGTATCCAGAAGTAACCCTTCAGCACAAGATATACTATATAAACTTCAGAAAAATGCAGCATATACTCCAAATTTACATCAACTTTCTCTGAACTGCTAATATCTGCTGATTTCTTTGATCTTGCTCACCATAATATTATTGTGACTTTAATAACCTAATACAAATGCAGCTGAATGGATATATCATACGAACTCTATAACCACTTGACATGAACATGCGTATGTATATACACTGCCCTTTCAAAAGAATTCCAAAAGTTTATCAAATAGCTTAGGAACCATATATTCTGTTCTTAAAGTGCCACTGTCAAACTGATAAGAGGGTCTGCAATGCAGACATGTGGTATGCTAAAGAACTTGTAAAGATAAATTGGTGTCCAATCATCTTATTTGCAACACAAATTGAAAATTGCAATGTATTGCCGGCAAGTACGAGGCTTGTCAGCAGAAGTCCAGTTCAACTATCACACACCAACCAAATTGGAAGATACTAATAAAAATTCACACAAATTGCACCCAATTGTACTGCAGTCCAATGCAAACTACACTCAATTGCACTGTACTGCTAGCACGAAGCATGCACATATACATAAGTACTGTTCAACAATCACACACCAACCAAACTACCAGAGTTGTAGTATAATAACAACCCTTGCATACAAGTGAAGTAAAAATTGGAAGATGCCAATGAAAAGTAACAAAAATTGCACCCAGTTCTGATTATCACATAATCATAACCCTTCATCACCTCAAACATGCAAAACACTACAAACCGGCAATTTGATAAATTAAAGGAGATATATACAATGTTTACTCAACTAAACAAGCACAATGAGATGTGAAGACCAACTGATGTACTACAATCATGATCGATAATGCATAACTGTCCATACACCATTGAGACTAAGTGTTAAGTCTCAAACAATGGGACATCTACAACACATTACAAAATCAGAACAAATCCAACTTCATAGTTCATACATTGCAATTCCAAATCCTTGCAATCTAAAACTAATCAACTCTTCCCTACATAAACTAAAACAACATACAACCATCTCAACCCTGGCATTGATAAATTCAACAATTGTTGGCCTTGCAGGGTCAAATTATAGCTAAACTCCCAAAATATCAAAAGGACTGATGTCCACATAATCGACACCATATCACACTACTAAGTAACAAACACCCGACCCGACTATAGCCTCCACGACGATCGGATTCAATGGACATGCTATCATCTGTATTAGCACACAGTAGGAGATCCGAGTTCTAGTCAGCGGGAAGGACATCGTCGTCGTCAATGTCCTTGGATCCCGATGCTTCCTCTTCAACTGGCACGCTACTATTGTCGGCCAAACCAACATGGTTGGTCATGACACCGCCGCATATCACATCCTCAACTTGGAAAACTAGCTGCTCCAAGTCTGCTGCAATAGAGTCAACCTCCAACAATGCTCTGTTGAGGACCACAACAGCAGGAGTGCTGTACGGACTCAAGTTGTCGTTGGCCACCTTCTTCAACGCGATAGCCGCCTCTTGCACATGGTTCTATAGCTTCGACACAAGAGCAACAAGTGCTGCGGCGTCCATCTACAACCACAGAGCAAGAGAGTCCATGAACACGCAACTAGCGAAAGCTCCTGTCGTGGCCGCCGTCGCACTGTGGCGGCACACATCCAGGTGCCCGAGGCCGACCTACCCGAGACAGCTGATCAAACAGAGACGACACTTGAGGCCACCAGACCTCCCCTCCCCCCATCCCCCCAACCGGTGGCGCCGCCTAACGCCATGCTCGAACACCCTCACAATCCCAATCACCGGTCGTCCCCCTACTTCGCACGACAAGCCTCTACCCCTCCTTCACCCGATTCACGATTCAACTGGCAAAAATATCAGACCCAAAAGAGTTTGGACAGAAAGTTGTACCTCCCGTCGTCACTTGTCGTGGTTGTAGCGCCGCCTCTGGTCATGTCGCCGCTTCCCTCCACACAAACGCACCGATCTATCCTCCAGGACCTCGTCGTCGTCGCCACCAACCTTTCACCGCCCTCATCGCGCGCGCAACTGTTGCTGTCCCTCGCTTTCGTCTCTTCCGCCCGAGCGCGCAACTGTAACCTCTGGGCAATGCCCCGCTCGGTGTATCCGTGAAGGGATAGGAGAGAGATTTCCTGGAACTCTCTCTCCTATCCCGTCCCGCGCCGCCACCCGACAGGAAGCCGTTGGAGGCTTGGTGCCGTTCCCTATGCAGTCTCTTTCCCATCACGAGGGGAACAGGAACCGCGAAGGGAACCCCTTGGGGATGTCTTAAGCAGTCTCGAAGATAGTAGAAAGCTTACTGCTTTTGTGTTGCTGATTGGCAGGTTATTATCAGTTCTTCCAAGGCAGCAGACCTGCGGTCAGCAACTTTCTGCTGAGGCTGCTCCTATTTCATTGTTCAAGTTGAAATGGAAGTTACGTACGTTAGAAAAGAATAGAGCACAGGAGTAAATGACCAATAGGGATACATGAAGATTAAGAAACTTCATTTCAAATATATGAAGAATTAGCAAGTTAATTAATCTGCCACATCTTTTAGTTACTTGCAATAGTATTTTCAGCAAAATGGTCCAAGATAGACTGAAAAGCACCTGATTTTTTTTTTTCATTTTGGAGAAGGATTGCTGGATAATGAAACCGATTGTCCAGGACGCCTGAGGCGTGCTGCATTGCAGGTGATATTACTACGGTTGAGACTGTGTTCGATGGTGTACCAACAATGAAAGACCTGGTGGGCACATGAGGGCGAGAGAGGTGTTGGTGAAAAAGAGCTCACATGGCGGCGTGCGGACGGGATTGAGCCTTCCTCGCGATGCAGCTCGAATCGCTGCGGTTTCCGGCCGGAGGGAGAAGGGAGAAAGAGGAGGCCAGGGAAGAACCGAAGTTGTAGTACTGGCACCACCAGACGGGAGCGGAAGGGCAGAGAAGGATCTTGTACAGGATAGGGTTTATGCTGCCGCCTCCTTGCTACACAAGCCACCGCAAGGCTCGAGGTTGATGACCGCCCAAGACGCATATGGTGGGCCCCAGCAACAGGCGCACAAGCAAGGGAGAACACGTGGTCCATGCCACATCCCGGGATGAGGATCCCTAACTTTGCTGTTCATCATTGACGTGTGATTCACTGACAAAGTTATGACGTTGTTATGACGTTGAAATTAGAGGATCTCAATCCCATCCCGGATGGACCAAACTTGCTCCGAAAGCACCAGCCCACACTTAGACCTTTTTTTTTTTTTTGACGGCGGCTCTAGACCGTGTAACTGTCTCGTGGAATTTCACAAGCGTTTCATATGAACAGTTATTAAAAAATTGGAAGAAAAAAAGGTCACTAAGATAATAGCGATTCGTTGCATCGTTGCTGATATGCAGCAGGAACACGATGAAGGCTTTAGGCATCTGTCAGACCAATCAGTTACGCAATAAGAGGTGCATCCAACATCCATGGCTGGTGGCTGCAGAGCAGATGATGCATAGCAGAGTCATGAAGGGGGGAGAAAAAGGTGATTACCCAACAGAAAATAGTTCATATACGTGTTCCATGGGCGCTAGCTTCCGTGTAACGCAATCTGTACACGTTCCTGAGAACAAATGGCTGCCCGAAAAGCAGCAGCTTCGAAATGGAAACTGGATACCAGAACCAGGAAAAACTTGCCGATAACCCCAGCTTGGTTCACATGATATCGATAACTAGTTTACAACAAACGGAAGGGTCACTCAAAGAAGAGGAAAAGTCTAACTAACCAGAATGCTGGTGAGGTTTGATCACTGTCAACTATCAGCAGGTGAGACATGCAACAGATTCATTTGACCAGGTTGGTGATCAGTATCTCTGAGCAGACCGCTTTGCAACTGGTATGCCGTCAGGCTCATAGTGCAGCACAACAGCACAAGTCACCGTCAGGCTCATAGTGCAGCACAACAGCACAAGTCACCAGCCGTGTGTCTCCGGAAGCTTCTCCAAATCAGCAAACAAAGGCATCTCGTGTGCTTTCCTGTTTCCACCTTTTCTACCTGTGACAAAGGAAACAACATCATCCTGATGAGGAATTGTGAAGTATTCAGTGGCATATGAAGAATTGTCTTGAACAGCAAATCATGCCTAAATTGCCTTAGCTATCACGAGAACAATATTTACAGGAAAACATAATTGAAGAGACCAATTGTACCTCAGGAGTCTACGTTGATTGGAGTTGGCATGGAGGCTTCATCTTTGGATACTTCAGCTATTGCATCTGCATGGATGTTAGTTAACACTGGCATCTCCTTCTCCCGCCAAATCGCATGAACTTCATCAGTTCGGAATCTCTGAGTAAATGTCGACTCCTCCAGGGGAGTGGTCACACCATGTGCATAAGCTAGTAAACCAGTGTATGCAATCATTGCCCCATTGTCTATACAATATCGGTCATCAGTTGCGAACAGCCTACCACCTCTTTCTGAGCACATAATCCTCATCATCTCTTGTAAACGTTCATTGCATCCAACACCACCAACAATAAGAACGTCCTTCGAATCACAATGTGCCATTGCACGCTCAGTAATTTCAACGAGCATGGCAAAGAGAGTTTCCTGGATGGTTTGACTTTTCTTCAGTACCAACTAAGCATCACCAATTATTATACAAGGATAAAGGAGTTTAGGAATGCATGTACCTGCAATGAGTAGCATAAGTCTGCAGGTGTGCACTCTTTAGTTTTAAGCTTCTCAGTTGCCGTAGCTTCAATGTAGCTCAATATGCCACTAAATGACACATCCATACCCTTTACAACGTAAGGGAGATCAATGAACTTTTCTCCCTTCTTCGCAAGCTGAACAAGGAAACTTAATATGGTACATTAATAAGTAATAACCACCACTTCTGAAATAAATTTTGTTTGCTAAACAAGTCAAATTGCTAATTAAGGTGATAATTTTCTAGTTTCCACAACTTAAAACCAAAATAATTGATATATTCCTGCACATCGAACTAACAACAAGGGAAAAAAGACAAAAGGGGCAACAAAAATATAAAGTGATGTAACTTGACCAGGATTCTCTTTGAGGCGATGACAGGAATGCCCATGATACTAAATAAGGTGGAACAAAATAAGAAATACTCAAGAACTTTGAAGCTACAGAAGAATGGAAGGCCTCTTATGCTTATGATTTGGGCAGAGTTAGCAATAAAAGATACTCAGTGTTCTAAAAGGTGGCAGGTCACCTACGCGCTGGCAACACCCAGCCACCACGTTTTTGCTACAAGAGATAACTGAGTAGGCTGGCCACCTAGGCAGTCCTAGGTGGTAACTAATCAGGCAACGCAGGCAGTCCAAGAAGGCGACTAGGCAGGCAAGGTGGGCTAGGAAGGGCAATGGGGCCAGCAGCAGTAGGCAAGATGAAAATTTTCATGGCAAAAAGAAAAATCTTTAACACACCTGAGTATAGTGAGTTGCATGAATTACAATTCATAGAAACCATGAATTGCAATTTTAGCAACCATCTGAATGGACGCTAAGGATACAATAACTATTTTCTAAGATCAAAGAAGAATGGAACAGAGCTGATAGAACGTTGAATTAGCAGTATTTCATGCTTTCATGAAGGCAAAACCAAGTATATAGTTTGGTCAAAACCTGATTGGGCACGAATAGCATATTGCATTTACAAGCTTATTTAATAAAACTGTACACAACCAAAATAATGATTTGGATCTGGCAAAGTCCCTTCAATATGCCATCACTGGTTGTGGTGATACAATGAAAGAATAATACCCTACAGCAACATCAATTACATGATCACTGCCCAGACCACAAATTGTTTACCCTACCACCTACTTTTAACACAACCCTACAGGCATATGTACACATCCTGACACACAGCTCTCTGTGACAGCAGGGCCTATCATGCCACCCATAAGACAATGATCTACCTCCAAAACAAAGCTAATCCGATGATGACATGCCGCACAGGGATTATTTGAATATACAGACCCTTGTGTTATTCAAATGCTAACATAACTATGAAAACCTAGTATGCAAATTGATGTGCCTAGTGACATGGCAATCAGCAATCCAGAAGAACACAATGTTCTAAGACATTCATAGCATATAATTAATTTCAGACTATAAAAAGTGAAGCAGACATTGTGCTAAATTTCAAAAAAACCCTATGGCTTAAGCTTATAGAGTATGCATGAAGCTCCGATCTGTTTGGTCTAGCTTCAACTTCAACTAGCCTATAAGCTGAAAATAGCCCAAACCATTGGGAGCTTCATGTGATTATCCTATAAGCTCAAGCCTACTTAATACTAAGCTGGAGCCAATGGGAAGGCTTCCGGCGCTTATAAGCTGAAGTCCTTGACAGTCTGTCCAATTCAAGAGGCTTAAGCATAACCTAATAAACGCTAAGTATGTTAGCCTAATTGTCTAATGTTTTATTTTCAATAATTCAATTAAGATATATTTTTATCTGAACAAATATTTGTCATTGGAACAAAAATTCTAATCCAGATTTCAGGCTTTCAGCGCATAAATATTCTCAAAAGGATTCCAACGTTGCATCACCCCTCCACCACAGACAATAGACTAGCTCACTTCTATTTTGCTACCTGATACATCAAGCAGGATACAGTCAATAACATCGATAACTCATGCAACTTGATGGGCAGTGCAATAATGTTGTGGTACAAAACTATGGGGGCTTGCACTAAAGGAGGCGAGGTTGTGGAGCATGAAAGGCTGAAAATCTTGTGTTGGTGAACCCTGAATAGGGTAGTGTAATTATGGGTCAACCTGTCAAGTATATCTGCATCTACATGGAAATACACAATCCATTGTTAATGCAGCTTCATCCAGCATGGTTACATTCATCTTATGCAATAACATGTGCTCCCTCCCACTCACATAAGTTAACACATACACCCAACCAAACACTATCTCAACACATAACACATTCAGGGCAACTTCAGAGAGCCAGCCAAACAAAATCTCAATTTATTATAAACAATTGAGAAACAACAAAGGTAAAATAATCTCAAGGATGAAGCTAATTATGAACCCATACAGGTTAAAGTGCTTCAAGCAACCAAACAACCCATGGATGCACTCAACCTGGACTGGATAATACAATACATGTTCTTTTAGCTGTTTATATTCAGCTAAGGTTTTGTTTGGTTGATTGTATGAGGTGTCTTAACAGCACTTAGATGTGTTTGGCCGCCCACATGTGCTAGGCTGCTAGCTTAACAGAAAACGAGGAAGGACAAGTGATCACACAGACTGAATGAAGCCATGGCAAACTTCACTGCCCAAGCACATTGTCACACAAAGGAACATAGGATTTGCCAAGCTTTTTGTATACCTGCACACAGAGGCAACCAACCAGTCCCCAAATGCAAGCATTTCATTGTGAGGGTCAATACTTCAATAAAATGGCATGTCTAGCATCAGTAAACAGCTCAAGAGTGCCAAAGCTTCGCTGACAATTCCCCGCATTCATACCCACCTGATTGTATCATACATCCTCCCCTTGCAGCAATACTACTGCTATTTTAGTAATCCCAGATTCCCGGTCACCAGTTAAACACCGAGTTCATCTCCATGAACGAAATGCAATGGTTGATGGAGAAAAGGGTGTAAACTAGCATCTATGTGCACATACAGCTACAGTTCAAACAAGGTTAAGCAGGAACCACGGGATAATCAAGTCGGCATTTGATCGAACAGGTTACCTGCTCGATGTTATACCCGGGGCTGGGATCATTGGAGAGCTCAAGGACCCTGGCGAAGCGGTCCAGGCAGTTCCCGACGGCGATATCGATGGTCTCCCCGAAGATCCTGTACCTTCCCTCGCTGTAGGCAATGACCTGCGTGTTCCCGCCGGAGACGTAGAGCACGACGGGGTCCACGGCCCCCGTGACCGCGCGTCCCATCTCGATGTGCGCGACGCAGTGGTTGACAGCGACGAGCGGCTTCCGCCAAAGGAGCGACAGCGCGCGTGCCGCGGCGGCGGCGACCTGGAGCGGGCCGCCCATGCCGGGTCCCTTGGTGTAGCAGACGCAGGCGAGGTCGACGGGGGCGACTCCGGCCTCGGCGAGCGCGTCGCGAAGGAGTGGGAGGAGGTGCGCGAGATGGTGCTGCGCGGTCTCCCGGGGGAGGAAGCCGTGGCCCGGCGGGGTCACGTAGGTGTGGCGCGGGTTGGAGAGGATGTTCCCGGAGAGGGAGACGACTCCGATCCCGATCTTGTTGGCCGAGGACTCCAGCCCCAGCGCCAGAGGGCCCGGGGGCCGGCGGCTCGCTGGAGACGGCGACGACGACATGGCAGCGGCGATATGGTTTTGGGGTCTGGGGAAGACGAATGGAGATGGATCCGTCTCCGGCTTGTGTGGAGTCATTGTTGCGAAGACTGGGCCCATACGGCCCAATGGGTTTTGCTTTTGGGTCCATGAGCCCAGAAATGTGGGCCCAGCGGCCCGCTCGTGAGTCTTGCTTCGTCCACTCGACTTTTCCCCCTCTTCTCCCGAGGCAGGATCTTCACGCTGTTTTTTTGAGAGAGATTTGCATAAATGCATTATAGTTGATTACGTTTCGATGAATATCATGCTAGCCTATATATCATTGATATATGTGACCCCTATATTAGTGAGAGAGGGGTGGTATTTTATCGAAGCACCAATTGATTGAAGTGTATTTTGAAAATTTCCCTTTTTTAGAGAAAGGAAGTGCTGCCCTGAAGCATAAAACCCTAGCCGTCGCACTCCTCCTCCTCGTTGTTTCCTCACTAGCACCGGCGTCACCACGGCTGACCTTGTAACGAAGGGAGGTGAGGTTAGTCGAAAAAATACGATCTTTTTTCTTAGCTAGTTGTTGAATAGCCACCAACATCATTATACCCAATCTGAGAGGATAGATGTTGTTGCATGGTATGCCACACACATAATCGATATGAGAACATTTCTTTCGTATGCCACTTGCAACCAAGGCTTCCAAATTAGGATTCCTGCAAAGGCGGAGAGATCTTATATCCATTCTTCTTGCAACTTCAACATCAAGGATAGTGTTAAATGGGATCCCATGCGAGCCTATTGCTCATGGAAATAGGCTAAGACAGGGGACCCTTTATCCCCAGTGTTGTTCACAATGGCCATTGACCCCTTCCAACGAATATTGTCCCTAGCCATCGAGAGAGGGCTTCTCAGCTGGCATGGCGATGGATTTAACACTGATAGGTTGCGTGTGTCCATGTATGCCGACGACACGGTGGTCTTCATTGCGCCTTATGCTTAGGAAGTGGTCACGCTTGCAAGCATTCTTAACTCCTTTGGAAAGGCTACGGGGCTAGAGACGAACTTCGCTAAGACTTCAGTTACTCCTATCCGATGTGTCGAGGTCGATCTACTTTTGATCCTATCAAAACTGCTAGTGGTCCTATCCAACTTTTCAATCACTTACCTCGGCATGTCACTTGCTACTCGCCATTTAAAAGCCTCTGAGCTACAACCAATGGTCGACAAAGTGCTTGAGAAGATGTCTTCTTGGAAGGGGAAGAACTTGGCACCATCTTGTTGGCTGGCCCTAGTCAAAGCCATCATGACCTCCTATAGTCTATTCACTTCTTGTTGGCTATCAAAAACCCTAAATAAATCTTGCTGCAGATTGACAAAGCTAGAAGGAAATTCCTCTAGACGGGTTGCAAACCAATCTCGAGTGGCAAACGCAAAGTCAGCTGGAAAAGAGTATGCAGGCCAAAGAGCCTGGGATGCCTATGCGTCCTTCATCTCGAAAATTTTGGTCGTGTGCTCAAACAATGATGGCTTTGGCAAGAGTGGATGGCAACCCAGAAAGCATGGGTTGGTGCGAAGATTCCGTGTGATAATACAGGCAGGCACCTCTTTGCGACTATTACCTCAATCTCCATTGGGTGAGGAGAGAAATTTTCCTTTTGACACTCTGCTTGGGCTCAGGGCTTCAAGTCCAAAGACCAAGCACCACTTCCTTTTGCTCTCTCAAGGGCTAAGCAATGCTCCCTTAAGGAGGCGATCCTTCACAAATTTTGGAATGTTGATGTGGCCACCCTACAACATACTTCACAAGATCACATCACACAATTCATCTAGCTTTGGAGTGTGACAACCATAATACGCTTACAATTGAACCTTTCAGATTCAATAACCTGGAAATACTCCGATCGGGGGGCTTATTTTGCGCGTTCGTCCTACGCCCTGATGTTTAGGGGCTCTACATGTACGAACTTCACCAAACTGTTTTAGAAGGCATAGGGGCCGTCCAAGTGCAAATTCTTTGCTTGGTTGGCTGTACAGAACAAGCTTTGGATTGCAGATTGTCCCACTCGCAGGGGTTGACCCTGCAACCTTCTTTGCCCCCTATGCAAGCAATTGATTGAAAATTACCTACATCTCGTTGCAGAACATTCCTTCACTAGAAAGGTTTGGCGTACCCTAGGTACATAGCTAAATCAGGCACCCATCCTCCCTGAAGCATGGCCACACAGCTCCTCGATGCTCAATTGGTGGATTACTCTAGCCCATTGCATCTCTTCATACAAAAAAGCCCTTAAATCGCTCATCTTGTTAGTCACCTGAGATTACCTAACGGGCAACCAAGGCTCTGATACCATGAGTGGATGATCGAAGGGACTGGTTAGATCCCGAGTGGGTGGTCGGAGTGACAGGTCGGACCCCGAGCGGGTGGTCGGAGTAACTGGTCGGACCCCGAGTGGGTGGTCGAAGTGACTAGTGGGTGGTCGGAGTGACTGGTCAGGACCCCGAGCGAGTGGTCGGAGTGAGTGGTCGGGAACCCGAGTGGGATACAAACTCAGCTATAGTAGACTAGGCAAGCCGAGTAACTCGACGACTAAATTAGCAAAGACTCGACGCTAGAAACTAGAACACGATGACTCGACCAGCAACAAGACACTGACGATGGACTCAAACTCAACAACATAAAAACTAAAAACAAAATTGTGAAAGGTACAAAGTGGTTTGGACAAATGAAAAACTAAGATCTAAATCCTTTTTTTGGGGTAATTTTCTGGACTCTGGGTAAAGGAGCTCGACGAAACAAAAGGGATAACTGAGATTACCTAACGGACAACCAAGGCTCTGATACCACTTGATGCAGGTTTGCTCGATCTTCCGAAGGTAATATGATAAGTCGATTTGTGGAGTTTCAACGTTGATGATCTAAAGGCTCCGATCAAAACAGATCAAGAATACTCGCAACCACTACACCACTACTCTGTGGTTATCAACCATGCCAAGACACGGTTGACATCGCCAAGAAAGCTTTTTCTGCAAGCGAATCAAGAACATAAGCAAGAACATGTAGATGTAATTTGAATATTACTAATTACCAATGAAGCACTTGAGTTTGGGGTTCAACAAACCGATAAACGATGAAATTGTATTGAACAGTATAATCTAAGCTAAATTCAAGCCTAAACTACGATGGTTACTGTATATATAGGGGGCGTGAGGAGGTCAACCTAGGGTTGTGCAACCGTGGAGAGAGGCGTGCACAACCTGGACTCCGACTCCGACACGATTACAAAACCCCGTAGGGTTCAAAATAGCGATACAATACTTTATTCCTTTGACTCTGACTAAACTATAAGGAATATTCGGTCGAGCTCATATCAATTGGGAAGGGCTCGTCGTAAGCTTTCCAGAATATCCAAGATTGCCTAAAACGGACTTTGTATGAGAGAGTTATGCCTATTTTACTGACGTGCTATCCTGGAACTCGACTTTGACCACAACCACGACTTCGACCATGAACACGATTAGAGCTCAACCTTGAGTCCGAGTAGACTTGGCCTTCGAGAAGTGACGTCCGGGTAAGATTGTGGTGCTTCTCCCACGTTCCTATGCAATAAAATATCACAAGAATTGAGTATTAATCCATCCAAGGAAACATGAACAGCAAGGAACGAGTTCACATGGTGGTCTAATTGTTATGCACGTACTCTTGTAATTGGACCTTGTATGATTTGATGATTATTGATGGTATTGATCGTATTCGAAGGAGCCATAGGCTCATCAACAAGGCATGCGTATGTGTGCGCAGGGTGAAGGTAATATTGGAGTCACTGAAAACCGAAAGCTTGAACTTGTGCTCCTCGGTTCGATTGGTTAAGATTTTGTCATGAATATTAGCTTAAGAGTATACTACTTCAATGGAAAGCGGCAACGAACAAATAGTTGAGTCTTTTCTGTCATGAATTTATTTCTAGTTTTAATATTAGTTTATTACTACTGTCAGTCACTTGGATGGAACCTGTGTTTTTTTGACTCTATGAATAATTTTCTGCAGAAGAAATCCGATTCTTTTTATTTTCCAATGAATGGACCAATGAATTGTTCCTAAGATTATTTTTCTTGTCTATTTCTTTTAGGTAACTAAATGTAGCTTTTTCTTTCGTTAGATGGATTTGTTGTTGAACTGGTCTCTCCCTAAATTGTAGTTGAGATCTGATATCACATCAACTCATCAAGTAAGTTCATGGTTTTGTACAATTATTTACCCTGTCATGTTAGTACTTTGTTTAATTTTTAAATTGACTAAAATATTGCAAATATGTGTTACAAATGGAGATGTTCTTTGAACCTGAAAAAAAGGTGCTTGCTCTGGGTGGAATTTATCACCAGACAAGAGTACTATTGCAGGGCCGGGGAGAAAACCTCATGTTTTTGCTGTGCTTAACCTGGCTGATATCGTTACCGATCTCGGGCCCCCAAAATAAATTGAGGAATATGATGCGGGAAACATGGATCAAGTGAAGATGATGTATCTACTTATTGGTCCTTGTCAACCAACTGGTCACAATTTTTCTAGAAAATAGCAGGGAAATCAATCAAGTAGCTTTAACGAAGCATGGTTCAAGAAATTTGATTGGTTAGAATATAGTGTGGAGAAAGATGCAGCCTATTGTTTATATTCTATCTCTTTAAGTAGCCTAGTGGTGATAAATCCAGGAGTGATGACTTCGTAAAAGCTAGGTTTCACAATTGGAATAATGCGATGGAAGCATTCATTGGGTATGTTAATGGAGTTAATAGTAGCCATAATAATGCAAGGCAACAATGTGAGGATTTCAAAACTCATAGGCAAATCATGCCATTCTCTTCTCACAATAGTGAAATGGAGGCTGCTCATAGAACTTGCATGACAACTGTTTTAGATGTTGCAAGATTTCTTCTGCTGGTCTTACCTTTTCTGGACCAGATGAATCATCCAATCCTATAAATAAAGGGAGCTTTCTAGAGATGTTAAACTGGTACAAAAATAAGTTTGAGTCTATTGGCCTTGCAATTAATGAAAATACTCATGATTATGGCGAAATGACTTCTCTAGTGATACAAAAAGATTTAGTAAAATCTTGTGCAGAAATTACTGCAAGTGCCATTGTTGATGAGATTGGAGACGATTATTTCTCTTTAAATTTTGATGAGCCTCATGATACACCGACTGTCAGAGGGTTAACTCCTGTCGCAGGGATCCTGGGGGACCCCTTTTTAGAGATTCGACTGGGGGGATGATCCTGAATATATTCGTCGGAGAAATAAATGGGTATGAATGCGATGTCCGGTGGGGTGGAATGATCTAATGCGGAATGGGGTAAATGCGCTGGTGTTTAGACAGGTTCGGACCGCACGGAGGCGTAACACCCTACTCCTGTATGGATACTATAAATGCCTTGAGAATATCCCTCAAGGATGTTGTTGGTTACAAGAATGTCTATCTATCTTAGAGCCTGGGGCTCTTTGTTCTTCGGTCTGTGCGTATCTGTTGGCTTGAAAACTTCTTCAGCCAAAGACTCCTTTTCCCCCCAGAACTCTCTCTTTTGTCTGTGCTGCCGGCGGCTTTAAATACCCACCGGCAGTAGCGTGCCCCGAACGGGAGGGGGGCACGAGTTCCAAGACACCATAAATGGAAAGGGCGTCATCATCACCTCTGGGAGAAGTGGCCGGGGGTGAAAAATGCGTCCCACGCCCGGTCATCCGTCACCATAAATGCACAGGCAACGGGCGCCGTGGAGAGGGCCCACCGGGCAGCCGCGGAGCGGCTCGGCGTGCCCGCCCTGTCTTGTTCTCCTGCCACAGCAGCGCGACAGACGGAACACCTCGGCCCGTACGACATTATCCCGAGACAGGCCGGATGGCACGGGATGGGATTCGTGCATTCAATGACCCCACGCCCTTCCGCTAGAATGTGGCAGGAACTGACACTGAGCGTGGCGGGAGCAGTTGGAGGTGACAGGCCACGCGCGCTCTTTAAATGCGGCCTTGGGCCTTTGACGGGCTGACACCTCACCAGTGGGCCCCTCGGGGGCCACTGTTAGGGGGCTCTCTGGGTCGTCAGGGAACCGAGTGCTCGGGGGTCACTGTTCACCTCCCCGAGCACTCTCTCCCGAGAATGCCCTTTCTTATCCTCGGGGAACCGAGTGCTCGGGGGTACTGTTCACCTCCCCGAGCACTCTCTCCCGGGCATGCTTGTACGGATCCTCAGGGGACCGAATGCTCGGGGGCTGCCGCACGCAGCCCCGAGCACTCTCTCCCGGAACTTCCTTCAGTGGGTCCTCGGGATACTTGGGCGCCCAGGGGGCCGCCGCTCGCAGCCTCGGGCACGTTTCTCCCGGTACTTAGCTTTCCTGACCGTCGAGAGACTCGGGTGCTCGGGGGCCACCGTATACCTTCCCGAGCACTTTCTTCCCGGCACTTAGACTTCGTAGATCATTGGGGAACTCGGGTACTCGGGGACCACTGACTGTGGCCCCGAACGCCCTCTCCTGGGACTTAATCTTTTTTACCTTGTGGAGGAGACTCCGCGGAATGGCGCCATGTGGCGGATTGCTGGCCTGGCCTCGGGATTCGGGGACCCTCGGTTCCTGATTTACCGACAGCAGCCCCCGGGCCCATTGGCAGGCGATGGCCCCAGAGACTACGGATGGGCCCTTCGTCGTCAACGAGGCTGAAGCCAGTACTGACGCCACGCGGCGAGCTTTTAGATGGTGGTCCTTCCGGTCCGGGCCTCTGGTACGGCCCAACGGGGAGCCGAACGGACGCGCGTCCAACCGACTCCCAAGGCGTGTGATAACGGGACGGGCGGTGCGTGATAACGAGGCAGGCGACACGCATGGCAATCGTGCAAATCGGGGAAAATACGCCTGGCAACTGCTGACACCGCACGGCCTGAGGGAGATTCGTTTGGCGGTTGCGCTGGCCGAGGAAACCGTCCCGCCGAGCGCGCCGCAGCAGGCGACGTTTGAATTTCCCTAGGGTATAAAAGGAGGAGGGGAGTGAACCGCCCCCCTCTTTACGCCATCTTGCGATCAGGCTGTTGCCTTCCTTATGCTCCTGAGCCCTATACTTTCCTTAGGCGATCAGAGCACCCCTCTTCCCCCACCGTCCAAATCGTCCCCCACCCTGACGGGATGTTGAGAGAAGGAGGAAGCCGCCGCGACAGGACTCCCGATGGCGTACTGCCGGAGTCTCAGCTGGTGAACAAGGAGGCGGCGGACAGGGTGCGGAAGCTGATGGTGCCCGAGGGCCAGCGGGGGGCTTCGGTGGTGACGCCGGCGAGCTTCCCGCCGGTGATGGACCGGCCGGGGCGCATCGTTCTTTTCACTTCCTTCGTGACGGCCGGGCTGGTGCCGCCATTCTCGACGTTCTTTCTCTAGATCCTGGATACGTTCGGGATCCAGTTGGTGCATCTCAGCCCCAACTCCGTCGTCATCCTGGCGGTCTTCGCCCACCTCTGCGAGATGTTCATGGGGGTGCCGCCGTCGGTGACACTCTTCCGGCACTTCTTTATGCTGCGGTCGGCCGGGAAGAAGAGGGGCCTCTCCACCATGGACGTTGCCGGCTGCTGCAACTTCCGGCTGTGGGACGGCCTGGGGGAGCAATACATTCCCCAGGTGCTGCAGAGCAAGTGGGAGGACTGGCGGCGCGACTGGTTCTACGTTAACGTCAGCCCCCACGACCGTCTGACCCTGCCGGAGATGGCGACGGAACCCCAGAAGGCGACCTGGGAGGTGCCGCCGCAGGCGGACGCGCGGATGGCGCCGGTCCTGGAGCGCATCGACTTCCTGCGCCAGGCCGGGCTTACTTTGGTGATGGTGGTGGTGGACTACCTGCGCCGCCGCATGGCGCCTCTGCGGGAATGGGCCCGGCCCTGCTGGTTTTACACCGGCCCCCAGGACATCACCCGGACCCAGATCGGCGCGGAGTGGGACCTGGGCAGGCCGGCGCTGAGGGGCCTGCTCTGGGTGGTGATCGGGGTGGACGACCTGAGCCGGGCGGAGCTCCCCTGGGAGGAGCTAGCGCTCTGCGCCGACCCTGACCGGGTGGCGCTGCAGGCAAAGCTGCCGGAGTTTGACGCCCAGGGGCTGGTCGACAGGCCAGGGCGCCGGAACCCCGGGACTATCCAGATTCCCGGGGTGGACGAGGCGGCCGGCGAGGAGGCCACAAGCGATCCGGCGCAAACCGGTGGCCCGGGCACCGCAGGCGGCGAGCCGCAGACCAGCGGTGGGACTGCTGCTGGCAGCAGTCGCCAGGCCAGAGAATGAGGCGCCGCTGATAGTGGGGCGGCGATAGCGCCAGGGGAC
Organism: Phragmites australis; assembly: GCF_958298935.1. Classification (NCBI taxonomy): domain Eukaryota; kingdom Viridiplantae; phylum Streptophyta; class Magnoliopsida; order Poales; family Poaceae; genus Phragmites; species Phragmites australis. The sequence goes on from NC_084929.1 coordinate 7,411,766, forward strand.
AGAGGGAAGCGCCTCCGGACTTTCGTTCCTACACCGGCGTCCCCGCCGTTGCCGTCGCCTGGCGAGGAGGGAGGCCGGGGCGGTCAGTCGTCCAGCGCGGGGCCATCGGCGGGGGTGGCATTTGCGGTTCTGGAACCAGATTTTGATCGGCTTGGGCCTGGTCTGGAGCCCGGAGACCGCACGGCGGCCCCGCAAAGCCCCCCGCGGAAGAGGAGGAGGGAGGACTCCGGGCCAACGCCATCGGGCCCGGGGTACAGGATCCCGGCATCGAGGTGGTAATACCGAAGACCCACATCTGCGTAAGTTTCCCCCCTTTTTTCCTGAGCATACCTTGCCCGGAGCGACATTGGAGACTAACCTTCGTTCTTCTTTTGCAGGCCGCCTACGGGCACCGCCGGAGACCAAGGACGGCCAGAGGCACCGAGGCTGGCTCCAGCCCCCGAGCCGAGCGCGCCTGAGCCAAGCACGCTGGTGGAGCTGGAGCCGCTGAGCGCGCCGACCGAGACGGAACCACAGGCGGCGCCCAGCCCCGAGCGGGTGGCAGCGGCCGTGCCCGAGCAACCGGCGCCGGCTGAGTCCGCCCCGAGCGCGTCAAGCGTGGGGCGGTCGACCTCGTCGTGGGCGGTGCCTGCATGGCAATTTTCGGGGGACCCCGAGCCCCTCGGAGGAGGTTCGCAGGGGACCCAGCGCCCAGCTGTCGCCCAGCCAGCCCACCGACCCCCTCGCAGCCGTGCTAGGAAGCACCCGGGAGGTGATCGGGCGGCTGGAGGCGACCGTGGCGGGAGAGATGACGCAGCTTGAGGCGGACCGCGCCGCCGTTGCCACAGAGAGGGAGCGGCTTGTCGCAGGCTGGCGCCTTTTTGAGGCCCGTGTCGCCGCGGCGCGTGCCGCCAATGAGAGCGAGCGGCGCGCTCTGGAGGAGGAGTGGAAGGCCCTAGAGGGCACTCGCACGGAGGCCGCGCAGGAACGGGAAGAAGCCGCCTGCCTGGCCGAGGCATCGCAGTAGCAGGCTGCCGAGGCACTCGCCAGGGAGAGGCAGGCGCAGGCGCAGGAGAAGGCGGTCCTGGCCCGCGAGAGGACGGCGGAGGCCTTCCAGGCTGAATTGGCCCTCCAGAAAGGCGAGGCTGACCAGATCCGCGCCGAACTCCAGCACCGGGAGGAGGAGCTCCAGAGCCGGGAGGAGGACGTCGCGATCAGGGAGACCGACATCGGCATCACGACGGCAGATCTGGAAGCCCGGGAGGAACTGCTGATCCTCTGGGAGACGGAGGCTGCCGAGGCAGTGCTGGCCTTAGCCGCTCGGGAGGAGCGGGTCGCCAAGTGGGAGTCCGAGCTGACCACCCACGAGCAGGCCCTCTCCGTCCTCGCGGAGCGGGTGAAGCAGGCTGAAGCCCAGGCGTTCGGCGCGGCCGGGGGACAGGGCCTCGAGGAGCGGCTGCGGAGCGTGACGGAGGAGCTCGAGACCGCCAAGACCGAACAGGCCAGCGTGAAGCGGATGATGGAGGACATCATTCGGCAAACACAGAGGTCCGTGAGGGTGGCTGGGCTCGGGCGAGTCCATGTGGAGGCGAAGGGGACCGGCCTCGGCCAGGTTGCCCTTGGCTTTCAGAGAATCAGCCAGCGCCTCGAGGCGCTTCCCCAGGCCGTCCAGGAGCTAGCCGCCCGGGAAGGGCGAGGCTTGGCCCAGGCAGTGGCCGAGCATGTCCTGGCCTGCTACCAAAGCCGGGACCCGAACTTCCCGCTGGAACCAGCTCGGGAAGGGGTGATCGAAGCCGAGGAGGAGGTCGCCCGGGAGGCAGTTCGGGGCGCCGCCGCCGAGGTGGGGGCCTGCTTTACGCGAGAGGCGCCGCCGACTCCAGACCCGGGGAGCAGCGGCGAGGGCTCCGACTTAGAGTAGGCTTTTGTAGTTTTTCTTTTTCTTTGTCTTGATGTAAATATGGGAGTGATCCCTCAGAATAGTTGTCCTTTTTTGTGAATATAATGGAAGCCTTTCTTTGGGGTCGCAACTCCAGTGTTCTTCTGAGTGCTTGATGAAGTTTTTGTTCTTTTCACTTGATGCCCCGAGGAGTACTCAGTCAGAGCGGGCTCGACCTTTCCCTCCCCGAGAACAAAGTCGCCCTGACCACTCGTCGCCCAAGCAGTGAGACCTTCTTGGTGCGTTCAGCCCCCGAGCCCTCGCAAGTCCGCAACGGCTAAGTCAAAAGACAAAGGCACGAACTTCCTTGCTTGGGAGATAGATTGATCCAGCACGGAACACGCCATGGCCAGTGAACACTTTCCCACTCTGCGACCACTCAGCAAGTAGACTGGAGACACGTGCGGGCGGGAATGCGACCAAGAGTCCCCACGGTTTGGTGGTGCCCAGGCTTAGGATGGATCGGACCAAGCACCGACAGTCCGCCCCTGGGGCCTAGGCTCCGGACTACTCGAGCGGCTCGAGCGATAGGATTACCCGAGAATCCCAGGGACTCGGTAGTGCTCGGGGCCCTTTAAGCGGACCGAACACCACGACCACCATGAAAGACTTCGGTCAGACATTGCCGTACGTACGATACACCTTTCTACTGACCGTTCTGTCGTTCCAGGAAAAAGTGGACACGTGGCAGGGTTTTGTGCACGAGGAGACCATCTCGCCGAACAGATTAGAGTACGAGGGCCCCCGAGGACAACTCGGGAACAATATATTACTAAATGTAAATTCATATGAATTTCACCACTCACCGGACAGCTGTCAGCTTTTCGGCCAACCGATCCAGGAGAGGCATGCGCTCCGAGCTCGGGGTGCCCGGGAACTTGGTTCCCACGGCTGGGGCGCCTGAGCAGTGGGGGGCGCAAGGGTCAGGCGATCCCGACCACTCATGCCTGAGTAGTAGGACCACCTGAGGACCCTTAAGGCCGAGCAGCGACCTGGGCACTGAGGCCCTCGCGGTCGAGCTGCTTTTGCTTTTGATTGTCGATCTGTGACTTGAGAAAAATAGAGAAATTCTTTGCTTGGTGCGCTCTGTTAGTGCGGTACTCATTATAGACTGCTCTCGTTTTTCGACCCGAGACCTCTCGAATGCCCAGACCGGCGGACAAAAGCAGGCAGAGGCGTAACCCAGAGGTCCTATGGTTCGGTGGCGCCCGGGTATGACAGACCAGACCGAGCACCAACATCCCGCCCCTGGGGCCCAGGCTCCGGACTACTCGAGCGGCTCGAGCGATATGATTACCCGAGAACCCCAGGGACTCGGTAGTGCCTGGGAGCCTGCCACGACACCGAACACCACAGCCTACCACAACAGACGTAAGTCAGCGGCAACTGCCCGCGTACATACCGATCGGGATTCTTTTATCAACGGGGAAAATGAGAGAGCGAACTTTTCTCGCACAATCGAGCATCTCACCAGACAGATTAAACATATGGAATCCAAAAAAATGAAATTTTGACATAAGAAAGGCACATTGATATATGTATTATATTGACAATTTTTTTTACAAGGTTGGGTGACTTACCAAATTAGTGGTAGCCCCCGGTCAACTTGGGCGGGGGGAAGCCCCCGGCCTGGTTGACCTGAGCCTGCAAACATGGCCATCTATGGGAAGAACTTGCGCAGGTGCTCGATGTTCCATGTGTTGGGGAGCGGCTGCCCATCTTCTGTAGCCAACCGAAAGGAGCCTTCTCGCTGGACACCGATCACGGTAAAGGGGCCTTCCCACATAGGGGACAGTTTATTCCTTCCTTCACGCGATTGGAAGCATCGGAGAACTAGATCCCCCACCTCGAGAGACCAGGCCCGGATGTGACGCTGGTGGTAGCGCCACAAGCTTTGCTGGTAGTGGGCTGCTCGGACGGCAGCACGCCACCGGCGCTCTTCCAAATAGTCGACATCGTCGCGCCTTTGCTGCTCCTGTTCGCCTTCAGAGTAGGCATGCACCCGAGGGGAGCCTAAAGTGAGCTCGGAGGGGAGGACCGCCTCAGCGCTGTATACAAGGAAGAAAGGAGTCTCCCCGGTAGCGCGACTTGGCGTGGTCCGATTGGCCCATAGCACTGCAGGCAGCTCGTCGATCCACCCTTTCCCGTGCTTTGCGAGCACGTTGTAGGTCCGGGTTTTGAGCCCCTTCAGTATCTCCGCATTGGCACGCTCGACCTGCCCATTGCTCCAAGGATGAGCGACAGAGGCGAAGCAGAGCTTGATGCCGAGGTCTTCGCAGTAGTCCCCGAACAGGGCACTTGTGAACTGAGTGCCATTGTCGGTGATACCGTGGATAAACTGGAGCGCCATGTTCTTGGTCACCTTGACGACTGGAACCGCCTTCGGCCACTTGGTGAATTTGTCGATGGCGACGTAGAGGTACTCATAGCCCCCGATTGCTCGGGGGAATGGACCCAAAATGTCCAGCCCCCAGACCGTGAAGGGCCATGACAGGGGGATGGTTTGAAGAGCCTGAGCTGGCTGGTGAATCCGTTTTGCGTGGAACTAGCATGCCCTGCAGCGCCGAACCAGCTCGGAAGCATCCTGGAGGGCTGTAGGCCAGTAGAAACCTTGCCGGAAGGTCTTCCCGACCAACGTGCGGAATGATGCATGGCCACCGTACTCGCTCTCGTGGACCTCAGCGAGAAGCTCGCCACCTTCTGCCCGGGTGATGCATTTCAAGAGGATGCCGCCTGCGCTACGCCGGTAGAGATCCCCATCTACTATGGCATAGCGTTTGGACTGCCGAGCAACTCTTTCAGCAGAAGCCTCATCCCCGGGGAGGAACTTTTCCTTCAAGTACCCTCGGATCTCGTCCATCCATGAGGTATCTTGAGAACTGACAGCAAGCGTAGAGCGCTCGCCGGATGGCGGCACCCTGTCGGGGCTTCCCACTGGGGGCGCCGTCGGGGTCCCCTGAATTGAGCTCGAGGGTTCCCCTTCATCCTGTTCGGCAGGCAGGACGGAAGGCCGTGTGAGTCTTTCTTCAAAGACTCCGGCAGGGACGCGCGCATGGGAGGAGGCCAGGCGAGAGAGGTCATCGGCCAGAGCGTTGTCACGGCGAGGGATGTACCGCAGCTCCAGGCCGTCGAAGCGCTTCTCCAGCTTCCTGACTGCCGCCACGTACGCCACCATTTGAGGATCCGTGCACTGGTACTCTTTTGATACCTGGTTGACCACCAGCTGGGAGTCTCCCTTGACCAGGAGGCGACGAATCCCAAGGCCCATCGCGGCACGGAGGTCGGCGATGAGGCCCTCATATTCTGCCATGTTGTTGGATGCGCGGAACTGCAGCTGCACGACATACCGGAGTTCTTCACCCGTTGGGGAGGTGAGAACCACTCCGGCCCCCACGCCTTTTAGCTTGAGGGAACCGTCGAAGTGCATAATCCAGTACCCGGGCGAATCATGCCCGGGATATGTGGAGATTTCTTCTTGGACGACCTTAGGGACGGGTGTCCACTCTGCCACGAAGTCAGAGAGCGCCTGGCTTTTGATTGCCTGACGGCTGACAAAGTGCAGGTCAAACTCCGCCAGCTCCACCGCCCACTTGACGACGCGCTCGTTGCCTTCTCGGTTCCTGGGTACGTAGTAACCACCGAGACCTTGTGCGCCTGGAAGTAGTGTCGTAGCTTCCGGGAAGCGATGAGCACGGCGTAGAGCAGCTTCTGAGCTTGGGGGTATCTTGTCTTGGCCTCCCGGAGGACTTCACTAACGAATTACACCGGTCGCTGTACCCGGTGGGCCCGGACTGTGGCTTCACCCAAGGGCCTGCTACAGCCCCCGAGCTCGGCGACGTGGTTGTGGCTGACTGGGTGCTCGGGCTCGACTCCCTGGTTGGGAGGAGCCAAGTGCTCGGGCTCGACCCCCTGCTCGGGGGGAGCCAAGTGCTCGAACTCGACCCCCTGGTCGGGGGGAGCCGCGAGGACGGGGGAGTGCTCGAGGGCGGTCGGGAGCTGGGACCCAGCACCTGACCCCGTGCACTCATCGCGCTCCACCACCAGTACCATGCTCACGACCTGAGGAGTGGCCAAGAAGTAGAGCAGTAGTAGCTCGCCTTCGGAGGGGGCCACCAATATGGGTGGTGAGGTGAGATACTTCTTCAGATCGCGGAAGGCCTGCTCGGCCTCCGGCGTCCAGTCGAAACGACCGGTCCTCTTCAGAAGCTTGAAAAGGGGGAGTCCTCGCTCCCCGAGTTTGGAGATGAAGCGCCCGAGGGCCGCCATGCAGCCGGTGAGACGCTGAACCTCCTTGAGTCGAGCCGGGGGTCGCATCTGCTCGATGGCCCGGATCTTCTCTGGATTGGCATTGATCCCTCGGCTGGAAACCAAGAAACCGAGGAGCTTGCCCGCAGGCACCCCAAAGATGCACTTCTCGGGGTTGAGCTTCAGGCGGGTAGTGCGGAGACTGTTGAAAGTCTCGGCAAGATCTTCGAGCAGGGTGGCGCGGTCTCGGGATTTGACCACGAGATCGTCGATGTAGGCCTCGACGTTGCGGCCAACCTGCAAATCAAGGGTGATGCGGATAGCGCGTTGGAAAGAAGACCCAGCGTTGCGCAAACCAAAAGGCATCGACACATAGCAATAATTCCCCACCGGAGTGGTAAAAGCAGTTTTTTCTTCATCCTCTATGGCCATACGAATCTGGTGATAACCAGAGTTTGCATCTAAAAAACAAAAAAAATCACATCCCCCAGTTGCATCTACAATCTGATCTATGCGGGGTAAAGGAAAAGGATCTTTGGGGCAAGCCTTGTTTAGATCGGTGTAGTCCACGCAAATGCGGAGCTTGCCGTTGGCCTTCGGGACGATAACTGGGTTTGCCAGCTACTCGGGGTGGAGGACCTCTCGGATGAATCCGGCGTCAAGGAGCTTGCTGACTTGCTCCTGGATAAACTCCTGGCGCTCGGGCGCCTGCCGCCGGACCTTCTGCTTCACCGGGCGTGTGTCCGGGCGCACAGCCAGGTGGTGCTCGATCACCTCCCTAGGGATCCCAGGCATATCAGACGGCTACCATGGAAACACGTTGTAACACCCTAATTTTTTCTAATTCCAAATTTTTCTTAATATTTATTAAAGTTCAAATGAATTTAAATATTTTATTTTAAAAGAGAGAACACCCTATTTTATATGAAAGAAAAAGAAAATGACATAGGATATAAGTGAATATTTTGCATTCATGCTGAATTAGGTAAATAGTATTTTATTTGAATTTTTGATGAATTTATTTGAAGATATTTTGCCTGGATTTTTGAATTTGAATTTGGATTTGAATTCTTAAGAAAAGAAAAGAAAAAGTTAAAACCTCTCTCGGGCTGTCTCTTGCATTTTCGGCCCAACACCTCAGCCCCGGCCCAGCTGCCCGGCCTTCCTTCCCGCCTGGGCCGCGCCCCTGCTCCGGCCCAGCGTCCCGCGTCGCGCGCCCGAGCCCACCCGCGCCGTGCACCCGCGCGCCAGCCGAAGACGCCTGCGCAGACTCCGTCTTCACCTGTGCCACCGCCAGGTGGGACCCGCCGGTCAGATCTATCGTCTCCGAGAAGGACTCCGCCACGCCGCCGAATCCGAGCGAGAAACCGACGCCGCCTTAGAGTCCTGCGGTGCCCCGTGACCTCCGAGCCGCCTATATATATGCCCGCCCCCTCCCCGATCTCATCTCATCCCAAACCCGCCCAATCCCGAGCCAAAATCGCCGATCCCGAACCCCACCGACGCCATTGTCGCCACCCTTCGGATTGAGCACGCCGCCGAGCAATCCTAGCGCCGCTGAGCTTCACCCGAGCAGCCTAGCGGAGCCGCGGCCGACCACCGAAGCTCTCCGCGCCGCCGCCTTGACCCCTGCGCCGCCGGAGCACCATCCCCGACGAAGACCCGAGCCTCCCGCCGCCCCTCGTCGACGCCAAGCTTCCCCAGAGACGAACTACCCTCGGTAAGCCGTCAAACGGGATGCCCTCGCCCCTTGATGCTTTTCCGCCGCTCGTCGTCGCCGCCGGCGAGCCCTAGCCGATTCTGGCGAGTTATCCGGCCGTGTGCCGCCGTGAACCCCTCGACGCCGCCCTGTTCTTCCCCTCCGGCCACCCGATCTCATCTGAGTCGTCAGATCTGTTTTGTGCGGCCAAGATTAGATCCGAACGTACCCCTTCAGCAACCAATAGCGTAGCGCCACGTGTTTACACTTAAACCCAGTCAGCTGTTTTGCCACGTCACCCTGCCACCTCAGCTGCCATCTCAGCCTTCTTGCCTATGTGTCTAACCAGTCAGTAGCCACGTCATAAAAGAGGTTTTTCAATCTAAAAATAATTCCTGATAAATCCTTTAATTGGTAATTTTGCAATTTAACCCCTGAACTTTTCTGAAATAACAAAAAGAGCCCTATCTTTTTACAGTTAGGTCCCTATACTTTTCATATTTACAATTTGGTCCTTCTGTTTGTTACAAAAAGGTCCCTAGACTTTCTGATAATACAATTTAAGTCCTTTTCTTTTTCCAGATTTAACCCTAGACTTGTTTTAGCCCTAACTTTTCCATCGTAACTCCGATTTAAGCGATTCTTGCGTCGATGGATTCGTTCTTCAGTGCTCTTTCTTTTTAGCAAGTTTCTATCCCGTTGTTATTTTGCTTTATGCTCTGTTCTTAGTGTATCTTGTTTGCTTGTTTGCCAGTAATTGTGCGATTAGCCGATAATATCCCGGATCAATTTGAAGAACATCAAGACCAGGAGCAAGAATACACTGAGCAGCAGCAAGGAGAAGGCAAGTGTCCTTGATCATATTGAACCTATGTTTTTAAATGTTTTGTTTTACAAAACTACATGCAATGTCTGTCAATATGATGGGTAGTCACCTATGTTAAGGTTTTCCCTAGATATTCCCTTATCATCCCTTGGAACCTAATTGGGTTATGGTTAGGAGTCTTTTAGGGGTAGATTGCTTAGCCTTGCTTTTGGGATATTGGGAAGTGTCATAATTTTGACTAATGAACATATGCAGTAATGATGGTTAATATGATAATGTTTTAGCAACATGGAACCTTAGGCCTTGAGCAAAGTGGTTTTGATGGTTATCATGGTTATGATGCTGGTTTAGTGTTTTCTCAAGTAACCTAAGTAAGGACCAGTTCGTGGAGCGACAACCCAAGAAGTAACGTACCAACCACGAGGCTGATATGGGTAAAGTGTGACATACTGATTAGAGTCTGTCCAGTGTGCGTTGGGTCAGCACAAAAGGGGGCTTCTGGGTAGGAGCTGTTGCTTGCGTAAAGCCTGGCGGTGAAACTTAGTGGGCAGACATGCACTGGATTAGTCTCTGGTTAGTGGAAAGTGTCATACAGTGATTCTTGGCGACACACCACTAGCGTGTGTTAAGTGTCTTGCAAACACGGCAACATGGAATTCACTGACTCGTGGGTAAAGTTGGACAACCTCTGCAGAGTGTAAAACTGTTATAACAGCCGTGCTCACAGATATGAGAGACTTGGATCCTCGCATGATTAGGTGGTGGTTTGGTTTTGATCCTGGTACATGGAGTACTAGATGTTGTGGTCTTGGTCTTAGTGCGGGGAGCACCAGACAGTTGTGGTATGCAGGGTAGGGAGCCTTGTATACTAGATGATGGATTGTTGGGTTACATTCATTTAATATATGTGTAATGCTTTTGAGTCCAAATGTGTTTTCATTACTCGCATTTACGCAAACAATACCTTGTGTCAGCCTGCTCTTGATATAAGCCTGCATGTCATTATTTTCCCACACTTGCTGAGTACATTATGTGCTCACCCTTGCTTTCTCCTACCAAAAACATATGCTGCTCAGTGGAAGACTTTGAGGATTTCCAAGACGACGACCTGGTGTTCTAAGGAGCGTATCTTCCAGTCGGTGCCTGTGGAGTATTGGTCGCCAATGCTTTCATTCCGCTGCCGTCGTTTAGATGATGTCGTTTAGGTTAAATTTTTGAGTTTTGCTTAGGTAAAGTCTTTTATTGTAAGAGGTGAACGTTTAAATAAATAAAGTATTGCTTTTGTTACTTCACCTATGACGTCCTTATGTGTGTTAAACTTCCTGGGCACACATAAGCCGCACTTGGTTTTGGCCGTTAAAACCGGGTGTGACACACGTCGATGTTAGCCCAGAGGAAGGTGACGAGTGCGCTTTCCTATTTACCGCCCAGGTCACCGCCGATTCGGACGACCTGGGAGGCGTCTTCGCCCACCACGACTTCCTTCGTAGGAACGGAGGCGTCGGCAGCGAGACAGGGTTTGGATGAAGAGGGTCCCGGGCCCCCTAGACGACCTTTGACCTCGGCTCGGGCTGAGACGAAGGCCGAGTATAACTGCTCGGCGCAGGAGGCGGCGCTGCTGGTCTCGGCAGACACGGAGATGGGGCCTGCTGGGCCCAGCATCTTAACCGTGAGGTACGCATAGTGCGTGACCACCATGAATCGAGCAAGCGCCGGGCGCCCGAGGATGGCGTTGTAGGGGAGGGGGAGCTCCACAACGTCGAAGATAACGTTCTCCGTTCGGAAGTTGTCCCGGCTCCCGAATGTTACGGGCAACTCGACCTGCCCAAGGGGCAGGGAATGCCCGGGTGTCACCCCGTAAAACGGGAACGACGGCTTTAGGCGCCTGAAGGGCACCTACAGCTTCTTGAAAGCCTCCTTGGAGAGGAGGTTAAGGCCTGCGCCCCCGTCGATCAGCACTCTGCTGACCTTCACATTGCAGATGATGGGGGGACACTACCAGGGGTAGTCGCCCCACACCTGCAGTACTGGCGAGGTGATCGGCCAAGCTGAATGTGATCGAGGCGTCCGACCACTTCAGGGGCCTTATGGCCTCTTCACTCGGGGTCGCCGAGCACACCTCGCGCCGCATGGTTTTGACGCTGCGGCGGGAGGAGGGCGTGTACACGCCTCCGTCGATGAAGGCAACGGTGTGCTCAGGCTCCTGGAAGCCGAGCTCTGGGTTGTTGGGGGTGGCTTCGTCGTCGCCACCCTGATTGGGCTCCTCGCGGTCCCTTTGGCGCTGCTCGATGAGGCCCTTGACCGTGCAGCACTCCGTGAGGTCATGCCACCTGGTCTGGTGAATCGGGCACCACTTCCCCGGCTTGGGCTCCGCAGGAGCAGGGACCCTTGCCGGAGCGGGAGCCCTTGCGGGAGCCAGAGCCCTTGCGGGAGCTGGAGCCCTAGGAGGGGCTCGGGCTGGAGCCCTAGGAGGGGCGCGGGCCGTCTGTCGGCGGCCGCCCGGCGTGCTTGCCGGCGGTCGGGCTCCTGGGCCGGCCCACGGGAAGGGCCCTGGGCTGGTTCGACGGGGACAGCCTCGCGCCTCCTTCTCTTTTTCTTTTCCCGCCTATCGGAACGGGAAGGACCTGGTTGATCGGCGGTGGGGTGCTCAGGGCGCGGAACGTGCCACGCCCGAGCTTTCGCCGCCTTGGCGCACTTGTCAGCCAGCGCGAAAAGTTCCGCGGTGGTCTCGACCTCGTGCGTGCCTAGCTTCTCTAGCATCTGCTCGTCGCGGACGCCTTGCCAGAATGCGACAATGAAAGCGTGGGTGGTTATCCACGGAATGGTGTTGCGGACCTGGCTGAAGCGCTGAATAAAGCACCACAGCGTCTCCCCCTCTTGCTGCTTGACGGCATGGAGGTCGCACTCCAGGCCGGGGCACGTGAATGTGCCCTGAAAATTAGCCACGAACTGGTGGCAAAGATCATCCCAGGAGCTGATAGATCCTAGGGGTAAGTTCATAAGCCAAGAGCGGGTAGAGCCCCTCAAGGCAACATGAAAGTAGTTAGCCATCACCTTTTCGCTGCCACCAGCCACCTGGACGGCGGTGGTGTATATCTGGAGGAACTCGACGGGGTCGATGGACCTGTCGTACTTCTCTGGCAGCTCGGGGCGGAACTTGGTGGGCCATTTGACCCGGTGGAGCTCACTGGTGAAGGCACAGCACCCGGTGCCGTATCCTGCGACGCGGGCAGCGCCCTTGGGCGGTGAACGCCGACGAGCTGGGGAGCCCTGGCGATCATGGGCCGGCAAAGAGGAAGCCTGGTCCTCAGCTTTAGCCTCCTGCCGGGTCTCCCGCTTGCGCTCGAGAGTGACGCGCGCGTCTTTGATGCCCCTCCGCTCGTTGAGGTGTAAGCGGAGGTCCTGGGTTCCGGAAGTGGCCAGGGGGGCGGCGCTCCGCCTGGAGGCCCCCCGACCAGCGCGAACGCCACCCGACGATGGGCCGTAGCGGCGCCACGCTGGGTGGTGGCGCGGGAACTCTCAGCCATCACCTGGCGGCGGGCAGTGCCGACCAGGGCGGCGACTTCCTGGAGCCAGCGGCCCTCCGGGGTTTCCCCCGCCGCCTGGATTGGTGGATGCCTGAGGAGAGTGTGCGCCGCAAGCAACGCGCTCCCGGGACTGGCCTCGCCGAAGGCGAGTCTACGCCGGAGAGGCGCCCGACGCTGTCCAGACGCGGACCTGGCGGCAGGAGTTTCAGCTGCCTGCTGGGGGTTGGGTGGTGCACCGGCAACGGCGGCGGCGACCCTGCTGGGCCCAGCGCCCTGGTCCCCTAGAGAGGGGAATGCCGCGCATGCAGATCGCGGCTACTGCTGGGACGCAGCAGCGACTGGGGCCTCCTGTGCGAGGGGCTCCATTTCCCCGCTAGAGCTGGAGCCGGAACGTTGGAGGCGATGATCACCGTTCATTTTTTCTGCAGAAGGAAACAAACAAACAAATTCAGGGATGCTTCCCCCCTACTTGGCGCGCTAGCTGTCGGAGGGTTAACTCCTGTCGCAGGGATCCTGGGGGACCCCTTTTTAGAGATTCGGCTGGGGGGATGATCCTGAATATGTTCGTCGGAGAAATAAATGGGTATGAATGCGATGGCCGGTGGGGTGGAATGATCTAATGCAGAACGGGGTAAATGCGCTGGTGTTTAGACAGGTTCGGGCGGCACGGAGGCGTAACACCCTATTCCTATATGGATACTATAAATGCCTTGAGAATGTCCCTCAAGAATGTTGCTGGTTACAAGAATATCTATCTATCTTAGAGCCTGGGGCTCCTTGTTCTTCGGTCTGCGCGTATCTGTTGGCTTGAAAACTTCTTCAGCCAAAGACTCCTTTTTCCCCCAGAACTCTCTCTTTTGTCTGTGTTGCCGGCGGCTTTAAATACCCGCCGACAGTAGCGTGCCCCGAACGGGAGGGGGGCACGAGTTCCAAGACACCATAAATGGAAAGGGCGTCATCATCACCTCTGGGAGAAGTGGCCGGGGGTGGAAAATGCGTCCCACGCCCGGTCATCCGTCACCATAAATGCACAGGCAATGGGCGCCGTGGAGAGGGCCCACCGGGCAGCCACGGAGCGGCCCGGCGTGCCTGCCCTGTCTTGTTCTCCTGCCACAGCAGCGTGGCAGACGGAACGTCTCGGCCCTTACGACGTTATCCCGAGATGGGCCGGATGGCACGAGATGGGACCCGTGCATTCAATGACCCCACGCCCTTCCGCCAGATTGTGCAGGAACTGACACTGAGCGTGGCGGGAGCAGTTGGAGGTGACAGGCCATGCGTGCTCTTTAAATGCGGTCTTGGGCCTTTGACGGGCTGACACCTCAAAAGTGGCCCCCTCGGGGGCCACTGTCAGGGGGCTCTCTGGGTCGTCGGGGAATCGAGTGCTTGGGGGTCACTGTTCACCTCCCCGAGCACTCTCTCCCGGGCACGCTTGTACGGATCCTCGGGGGACCGAATGCTCGGGGGTTGCCGCACGCAGCCCCGAGCACTATCTCCCGGAACTTCCTTCAGTGGGTCCTCGGGATACTTGGGCGCCCAGGGGGCCGCCGCTCACGACCTCGGGCACGTTTCTCCCGGTACTTAGCTTTCCTGATCGTCGGAGGACTCGGGTGCTCGGGGGCCACCGTATACCTTCCCGAGCACTTTCTTCCTAGCACTTAGACTTCGTAGATCATCGGGGAACTCGGGTACTCGGGGACCACTGACTGCGGCCCCGAGCGCCCTCTCCCGGGACTTAATCTTTTTTACCTTGTGGAGGAGACTCCGCGGAATGGCGCCATGTGGCGGATTGCTGGCCTGGCCTCGGGATTCGGGGACCCCCGGTTCCTGATTCACCGACACCGACAAAGGATAAAATGGCTTTGATTTTGAGGTTTGTGAGTAAGCAAGGGCAGGTCATAGAAAGGTTGCTTGGCATTGAATATGTGGTTGTCGATGCCCCTTCACTTCAAATAGCTTTGGATGGTTTGTTTGCTCGTCATGGCTTATCCAGTTCTAATCTAAGAGGACAAGTATACAATGGCTCTACAAGTATTAGAGGATAGTTTGATGAGTTGAAGTCATTGATTCTGTGTAGGTACGAGATTTGTGACTAGAGGAGGGGTGAATAGGCGCTTCAACAAATTTTTGTGAAATCGATGACCTTCTCCTATTTGGATCACCCAATGCACCTTAAAACTCAAGCGGAAGTAACAAAATAAGAGAAGTTTTAATATGAGAAAATCGAGGCAACACGACACCACAGATAGTATATGAACCATAAGTTCCATTTAAGATCAATCCATGCGTCTTGACACTTGAAAGATTAAAACTAGTAAATAAATAAGAAAAGATGAACACCGAGCAACGAAAACTCTCCAAGTTGATTGTCTGGTGGCAAAGGAATTCAAGACCCCATCACATAAGAGTGTATATGCGAATTTTATGCCTCTAGCAACTAGAAGAATGACCTCACAAGGTGCTGAAATTTCAGCCAAAAACTAAATGAAAATCAAAACTAGAAAGGAATAACTTGCACACAAGGCAAGTGAACAAAGAAAGGGAAACTAGAAGGAGGGGAATTCAAACATATGAAACAAAATAAACTTCATTACTCAAACAAAATAAACTTCATTACTCAAAGAGGTCAACCTTATTTTAAGTGGATTACAAAAATTTTTCTCTCAAAACTCTCACCTATTACATAGGCTAAGCACTCATCATACTCTCCATTAAAACTCTAGCACAATGTTCTTATATGGGTGGCACAAGAGACTCAAATGGATGATTCCTTCTCTCCCATAGCCTTACCCCTCTATTTATAGGCTTAGAAAACTTGACTCCAGTTTTAGATTTTTTCAAGATACCCCTCTTTTTTAGTACACTTCTACCTACTATCGAGTGTATTTTAGTCTATTTTCTTCTCCATTTATCGGACGGCAGCGACGCTTTTACTACTTAGCTTCATCTTGACGCAAGCTTCATGATTGTGCTACGTACTCCTCCAGTCCTGCCACTATTTTGAGGCCAAACTGCGAAACCCTAGCATGCTTCTCAAAGCGTTACTAGCCACCACTTGCTTCCACCTAAAGCAAGCACTCCGATGATGACACGTGTTCTCCATCTTGTGATCTTGACCGCCGAGAAGTCTCTCCGCTCCTGATCCCTCGGGCCACCATGTCACTTACACTGGTATCCCCTCCGCTTGACTTTGTCAACATGCCATCTTCATCATTCGTTTCATACTTTGCTTAACTTTCATGTGTATAGTTAGAATCACCCTTGACTCCACCCGGCCTTCCTTGATCGTCCGGCACCAAGCACCCGCTTAGCCTTGATCACCCGTCGTCGACTGTCAAGTTGCATCCGTCACCTACACACCTTAAAACAAGCAAATACATTTCTCCACACTCCAAAACATCTCCAGGTTAGCACAAAATCAAAAACTTCAACTCAGAGCACATCCTAAAGAAATGTGGACACCGAATGTTCCGGTGTGTTCTGCTCCTGAACACCGAACTATTCGGTGAGTGTAACACTATCTGTTTTAGAAAATTTTTGCTCTCTGTAAGAAAAGATCCGGTGAAAGCTTCCGGTGATATCATGCCCATCACCGGATAATCCGGTGTGTGCCAATCGATCAAACTACCCTTCTACAACCTCTCTGCAACAAAATGTCAGATGCATTCTCCGGTATTTAGAATCTCAGCACCGGATTATCCAATGTACATAATCAAACTTGGCAACAAAAATCTTCTCTCTGCAAGAAATAGTCCGGCTCTTAAAGTTCATCACCAGACTATCCGGTGTTTGCTTTCATTTCTGCTTCAGCACTGAAAATACTACGGTAATACCATCTGGTGTAGCCACCACATTCACCGGAGCATTGATCTCTAATTTCACTCGAAAAATTACTCTCTGCAAGTAATAGTCCGGCAAGTACACACTGCCTACACCGGAACATCCGATGTTCACACTGAAACTTTCGGTGTGTGTAATCTTTCTGTGTACAGAGAAGAATTCGCCAATTCCAAACACCGCTAACTTGAGTTAGACATGAACAAGAACAAGCATCTACACACACATACTAACCAACTTCAAGACACATTAACTGTTGTCAATGTCTCATCACATACAAACCAAGATACTTTTTCACTTGGATTTTCATTTTGGATGAAAACCCATATGCTTTGTATATCCATTGCTTCAGCCACCGATTCCAGTCGGTGGTTGTTTCTGCTGCAAAGATCATTAGTTTTATTAGTGATTTCTTCAATTATGTCCATTGGATTGAACGTGCTGCGGATACTCCTTGCAGAAGTAAAGATGCAATACTTCTGGAGCACTATGAAAAGATTGTGGAGAAATCAGGGAGCCGTGATGTTTTATCAGGAGGAGAGCAGAAAGAACATAATATTCCAGAACACAATATTCCTGAACAGACAACCAAAGCAGTAGATTTGATAAAAAATAATGGAGAGCTTTGAATTCGTATTTATCTTGCATTTGACGGTGCAAGTGATGCATTAAACATATCTTCTGTCATGTCTCTTGGAAGGGAAAGATAAACAAATTCTCACTGCCATGGATATGATTGTGACTGTGAAAGGTGTTTTACAGGAATTTCAGGATAAAAGGTGGGGTGGATTTTTTTAAAATGTCAAGAGCTTTTGTGTTGCAAAGTCTGTTCTGGTGCCAAATATGAAAGATAGTATACCAATTAGAGGTCGCTCTATGAGTCGGGGGCTATCAGTAACTTGTTACCATCGTTATCAAATTGAGATTTTCCTGGCTTTGATTGATTAGATTACTACTGAGATAAACAATAGGTTCAGTATGACATCTATGGAGTTATTGATGCACATTGCATGCCTTGATCCGAGGGACTTTTTTGTTAAATCCGATCAAGACATGCTTCTCAACTTACTGAGATTAATACTACTGATTTCTCCATATCTGATCGTGTATCCTGAAAGAGCAACTTCACAATTACATTATTAGCGTAAGAAGTTCAGAGTTTTCAATCTGTCATGATCTCGCATCTCTTGCTGCAAAGATGATTCAAACTGGAAAATATTTGCCTTTTTCCATTGGTTTATCGGCTCATCATATTGTCTTTTATCTTGCCGCTAGCAGCAGCAGCAACCGAAAGAGCCTCCTCGGCGATGAGCATAATTAAGTCAGAATTGCATGATAAACGCAGAAAACTGACAGGATGCTATGCTATGTTGAGAGAGAGGTTTTTGCAGGAATTGGTGATAAAAAAATTCTGCAGCACTTTCATAACATAAGAATCCAAGGGATTCAACCATCTTGTACTTACTAGTGGTATGTTTAATTATGCATTTAAAACTATTGTCTAATTTGATTATCTTATTATAATAACTTTTATAAAAACTTGGCACTACAGGTTACTTTTTGGCTATGCAATTATAGTAATTGAGTATCAAGGTCATGTAGGCAAGGCTTGGTGATGTGCAGGCACTGTTTAAGCTCATCCACGAAATTCATAGTAGTGAGCCATTTATCTCTAATTTGTGTATGATCTTATCCTTTTCTCACTAAGCTGGACTGTTAGCATATGCCAACAACATTATCGTGTACTTTGCCATTGTGGTTTATTTTTAAAAGCATTCTATTTGCTATCTTGCCAAACAGAAGTTAATTACTAAAAATTTCAAAAGATCCTCTAATTAGCCAGGCAACAATGCCATACTTCCCAAAACTACTTCCCCTGAGTGTTGCTCTCAACATCACTAAACATATCAGAAGTAAAGCTATAACCCTGGCCATGTTTAATTGTAAGGGATAGTATACCACAACTGTTTATCTTCTCAAAATAATTTATATTTGTCCACCATCTGATTCGTCTCTTTTACTAGAATTTAGCAAGGAAGAGATGGCTGAGAGATGGATATGCTACTTTCAGAAAAAACCATTTATCATTTTCTTTTCCTGATTTCCAGTTACCAAATTGCCTGTCCCATTCTGTCTTGTGACATTCATCTATTACTGCATCGCTTAGTGCTAGTGAAGCTCTTTCAGAATTACCATAATTTGAGGGCTGAGAAATTGTATAGTCAAGGGCCCAGTGAACAAAGACAAAATATATGGCTGAGAGATGGATGTGCTACTTTCAGAAATAACAATTTATCATTTTATTTAATGTTTGTCACTTTCGAAGCCATAGCTGCTTAGAAGATGTTTTGAAAACCTTTGTTCTGCAACTGTATACAGCTTTGTTCTGTTGATTTGAATAAATCTTCACGTCGGCACTATTTTTTTGCAAGTCTTTAACTCGAACCATGTTGCAGTGACATGCTGTGGACACTTAAATTCTGACGCTGCTGATTGATACTTTGATTTGCTAGCAGAAGTGAAAGTGATGCTTGTAGAGTGCTCAGTTATTTCTGGAGTTTGCTGACTAGTGCACACCTTAATCCCATTTTGTTCCTAGAGACTATTACCCTCCAGCATTGCTCATGTAGAGACTGGAAAAACTTAATCACTGTATATTCAAATGGTGTATGGATTTTCTTTTCTACATATGTGGTAATCTTTGTGTTCCTTACCATTATCTTTTTCTTATGCTGAGCATGTTATACCTCTATCAGCCGGTGCTATTACACATTTGAAATTACACCAACTAAAAAATGAAGTGTTCCAGTTTTTTGGACATAAGAGGGCAAATATCTTATTGTCTTTCTTGAGGAGCATGAATGGATTTCATAGTTATTAGGAATTCAAAACACATGAATGTTCTCAATGAAGTGTTTGGATGCAACATAGAAAACACACATGAATTTGAAGAGAGACAGAGACAAAGGAAAGTTTCCATGAGGTCCAACCTCTTGCTTATTTTCCTTTGGGATAAGGCTATAGGAAACCAATTCATCAGAATTTTTCCTTTCATTTCCTATTATCCAAAGGGCTCAATAGGAATTTTTCCTTTCCTTTCCTATGATCCAAAGGGCTCAATAGGAAAAAAATTCTTAGGAACTAGAATCCTACAGAATTCCTTTGATAATCCTCCATTCCAAAGGGGGCCTTACAGTTTGGTAATCTGGGAAGTATCACCTCTTCTGTTGATTTTTTTCTTTCTAAAGTACATATTTGAAATTTGAAATAAATAAGTGAAGGTAATATGATGCCGGAAACTTGCATGACTTGAGCTTGGTCTCTGATCGGCTTTCCCATCTTCATTGAATTGTCTTGAGCATTATTCACGGTTTTATCAGGTCTTGTGCCCGTGGATTGCAGAAAACACTGAATATGATGGCATGGCAAACTGACTGGCGACCGCTCTTCTGTGGTTTCTGTTTCTCAGTTACCAAACTATGGTAGCTTCAGACAAGAATCACGCGTGATTGTCATTCAAATGAGTTTGTATCGAGATTAGTCGAGACGTCTGCCAAAACAAAACCACCTGCGAAAATGTTATTGAGTTTGCCGCTGAGGGTTCTGATGTCATGGTCTTGATGACGATCACATTTTCACATGGCAACCCCACTATACTATCATTTTTCTTTTGCGAGGACATATATACTATCATTGTGCGTATACAAATCTTTACAGACATCTAGAGAATATATACTGGATTTCCTAGCCGTGCAAACCCGCCAGCCCATTGGTATGGAACATCTAGATTGCGAGAGCATAGGTAGCCATGAGCCCGTGATTCTGTTCCTTGGCCTTGTTGTATGTTTCTGACCGCGTGATGCGACAGAAACAGAGGCATGCACCACGCCAGGGAGGAGGAAGCAACATGGGAAGGTTGGTGGATGGCAGTTGCTTGAAGATGACAAGGGTCTTCGCCGCTTTCTGCGTTGCATGGTTTGGTCAAATTGTTTGATCCCTGGGGCAAGGCAAAAACGTGAGAAACTGCGTGGTTCCAGTGGGTGGTTGGCGGGCGAGACGCCGGCGTTTGGCTGCAGTGGCAGACCAGAGAGTCCCATGGATTTAGATTTCTCATCTCTTCTTTTTTCTTGGCGTGATGGTCGCTTTCATTTGATCAAAGTATCACAAGAATTTTGATAGATGGTTACGCTTATCGCCGTACATTTGGGAATACAAAGGGTTGGTGGCTCTTGACATTTGGTTTCAACAATTCCTCTGAAGAACTGTCAGCTGCACTGTGATACATATCTTGTGGAACGTGCGAAAGGAGAGAAATAGGAGGATCTTCCACAAAGTAGATGGCACACAGAACCAGAGAAGTCATTTTGCAGCGAAGGAGGGTTTTTGTCGTTTTGATGTCTAGTTTCTCCAATTGTGTTTCCTTGTCATCACGTAGCCTCTAACTTCATTGGCCAGAGGGGAATTACAGACATTGAAGGCTCTTTCTCCTGCTCAATTGGGTTGATTGCCGTTACTTTCAAATAAGAAGTTTTTCTTTTTTCCTTTTTACTTTTTAGGGGTTGATTTTCACTTGTTTCAAAGCACATATAAACAAGTTGTTCTGATTTTCTATAGTGTAAATAACATCCAAGCATGAATGAGATTCTATTCGTTTCTCTCTGTTTATTTTACTAACATCTCGCTTCCAAGATTACTTTGTTAGTATCAACTGGTCACAGTGTTGAATTCTAAGATAAGAAACATCGTTGACGTTTATGTGCCTTCCAATGATGAGTAATATAACCAGTAACCAAGAAACCACAAAGGGGCAAGTTTGCTTTCCTCGACTATCCCTATTTTTTTTTTTCTAATATGAAAAAACAATTCCGTTTATTAATTAGACCACTAGCATAATCCAAGCAGCGGGCGTTTGTTGCTAGTTGGAATCGTTCATAGGAAAGCATGTACAAACAAGAAATTTCTATTTGTCCACTAATAATTTACTGTCTCCTAGTACAATAATTTTACAAGAACTTTGATATCTCATTGCAACGGTTGTGTTTAGCCGCAACCATGAAACTAATGGAACCAATCAAAATGCTAGCGTCACAAGAAAAAGATATTCCTGGAAAATACATTGCTTTCAAGAAGAATATATTAATTGATATATCAGTCCAAGTTGATGGCACAAGGACACATTCAATTAATAGTGTAGGACGTATAAAATTCTGAAGAAAAACATAATTTGGTGAGTCCTAGACATGGTGCAGTTTTTCTAGTAAAAAGAAAAAGCACCAATTAAATGGTTAACTATCAACAAAAAAAAAGATGAAAGATTTTTTAGGTTGACCCTGAGGTAATGTCAACCTAATGATAACACCATCGTGTGTATGATAATACTATAGCATGCAATGTTCTTCTTTAATTTGTTCATATACAATACTTTACTAGCAAATTTGTCTACAGGACATCCATATAACATGACTTAACCTGTGGGACACTGTTATAATCGATTTTAGTCACGGGACACTACTAATTTGTATATTTGTCTGTAGGACACTACTCCAAAAAAAAAAAAAAAATCCGGCTAGAGGGGAGGAGAAAGAGTGATGGAAAATAACTTTTTTACCCTTTCAGTTGGTTGGTCAAACCGGACCAACTCAAGGTTCTTTAACCCTAGCATGACTCAAATTGGGTAGCCATTTGCCGCCACCCAAACTCATCCACTCGAGATCTGGCAATTTCGGCTGCGCCGCCGCATCCACAATCCACATATGCCCTTGCCTCCGCCTCATGCAATTTCTTTCTTCTCCCCCAATTATAGTGCGTTGAGCTTTTGGAAAACTAGATGACATCGCAGAGATCTCTGACTCCCCGACTTGGTGTGGGGCATCTTCATAGCGTCGACAACCCAAAGAAGGGTGTGA
Source organism: Phragmites australis (assembly GCF_958298935.1). Taxonomy (NCBI): domain Eukaryota; kingdom Viridiplantae; phylum Streptophyta; class Magnoliopsida; order Poales; family Poaceae; genus Phragmites; species Phragmites australis. The sequence continues at coordinate 7,433,721 of NC_084929.1, forward strand.
ACCTATTGTGGTTTCCAGACGGGTAATCTCTATGAATCATGTTGCTTGCTTGTTTGGTTCCATATGCGTACGGTTAGTTAGAGTATTTAGGAAAATTGGGGATCTAAAGTTTCATTTTGTCAAATGTGAGCACAACATTTCATTTTGTTTGGTTAGGATGGACCACATCTCATCGTGCAGAGTTGCGATTCGGATTCCAGTTTATGAGCAACTATGTGACAACGGTAGACAAGAATATCATGTTACCAAAGATGTTAGATGGGTTACGTTAGAGAAAAGGATGAAGCATGACGATGGTGTGACTTCGACTTCAGCTATGCATGAAGTGCCTTCGCCAAGCACCGAAGTCTTTAGTCTTCACCAAAGACCCCTTCGCTAGTAGGACGAAGCATAGTTATAAGAGTATCTAGCTCTAGCAATCATTTAAAGAACCTATGTGATGTACCTGCTCTTTTCTCCATACCCTTTTTTCCCATTAGGTTTTTGGGATGGAGTTTTTAGCAAGACGTACATGGCGACAATAAGTCCAGGCCTTTTCCTAGTTGTAGTTGTTTGCCCCGCTGTCCCATCAGAGCTTACAGCTAAGGAGCTACTATTGGGGGAAAGGCTCAGGCCTGCAATGAAGCCCATGTATCAAAGTAGCCCATGTAAAGGCTCAAGGGCCTCCTTATAATATTTGTACCCCACCAAGGGTTAGAGAGAAAGATTTACCTCTCCTCCCCCACCTATATAAATGACCAAGAGGTCAAGGGTAGGGGCAGATTCCTCCCACATTCACTCTCCTCTTTTTGCCTAGTACGAAACCCCTTCGGCTAATGTAGCAGGAAATAGTTCCAACAAGAAATCATTGCCTTGCATGGAGCTCATTGGTACAACTAGACAAAAGATAATGGACAAGCTTTATGTTAGGAGAAGACTAGCTAACAAGGTTAGAGAGAAAATTCTTCCACACATCAAGAAAGATCTCATTGGAAGGAGTAGTGGACTGACTGGTTATGTAATCCATAAAGATCATGACCACACAACATAAGTGATGTTCACAGGGACTTGACTCCTTTGAGGCATGCTCGAAACTTGAAGGCAAGAGAGTGCTCATGCGAGAAGTGGCAGCTCACTAGACTGCCCTGCACTCATGCAATTAGTGTCGATGATGAATAGTGGATAGTTACCATATCCGGGCAACCCAGGGTTTCCTGTAATTCTCAAGGCATTTCTTTATCTTCAAGAAGAGGATCCCTGGATGAAAGAAAACTACTCGTAGTCACCCATGGCATCCTATAACCGGGAAGGTTTATCTCTAAGAATAGGAAGGAGGAGTCCAGAAGACATACAACACCCCATATATATATACGGAGCCAGGGGGCCTACGGAGGACAGGACAAACTGGAGTGACACAAGTCTACACAAGCAAATGGAAGCGGAGCAAGGAAGTTGCCGACTAGATTTAGAGTCATCTAGGATAGCCACATCCCTTGTGACAGACTCAGATCAATACAAGACAAATAGAACATAGGGTTATTATCCTAAGGGAGGCTCGAATCTGTATAAAACCCCCATGTGTTCTTTTGCAATTCATCTACGCAAAGCAACCCTTATTTCTTCAACAAGTTTGTTAGATCAGTGGTTCACAAATCATCGACAGCTGACGCCGTCCGTGGGGATCATGACAAAAGGCATTTAAGAAACTACGCAACAGATGCCATCGACATGGCCTAAAGCTTCATCAAGAACTGTTTTCTGAAGAGGCTTCATTTACACCTCATCGATCTAATCAGGGAACATCTCGACATCGATCAAATTGGGACGGATCTCGATCTCTGTGGGAAAGACTCTCGGGGATGTTGGAACCAAGCAAGGTACCATCAACAGATACCTAGGATTCTCTCCAAATTTGCGGAACGTAAGCTGGCCGGCAATATTCCATCCCGGGATGATAGAGAAATACAATGGAAGTATAAATTATGTTGAGTTTCTCCAGATCTACACCATGACTATCCAAGAGGTTGGCGGGGACAAGAAGGTAATGGTTAATTACATCCCTACCGCCCTTGAAGGGGCAGCCAGGACATAGTTATTGAGAACTATCTGCTCGTGGGAGTAGCTTTGCGATGTATTTGAAGCCAAATTCCAGGGTACATACGTTCGCCCCACACGAAAAAAGATCGCTACCGTTGCAAGCAGATAGGGAGTGTAACCTTGCATGAGTTCGTACACCATTTCAGCAATACACAGAACAATATTCCTAAGGTCAGCAACTATGGCATCATACAAGCCTTCACTTGGGGGGTCAAAAGCCGAAGATGCGTTGAAGATATCACCATCTAAGAGCCCAAGATGGTTAAGGAGCTCATGAAGATTATCGATGAGTCCTCTAAGGTAGAAGACGCTCTTCTCTTCATCAAGGAGAAGATTCAGGGCATCAAGCACCCTCAACCCGAGCTCGAGGGAGGCAAAGGCCAATCACAAGAAGTACACCAAGGGAGGTAAGGGTGAGAAAAATAATTCTAAGGGATTTTTTTTGCAGATCTTCTTGACACCCATCCAGACAAGTGTCTTGGTTTCTCCTAGGGCAATAACTTTACACCAGGCTCCAACGAACGCGACGGTAAACCCTAGTGCAACCTCCACCAGACCGACAACCAAATCCTCCAGGGGTGCTACCTTTGGAAGAATATGGTCAAAGCGGAGGTCGAGAAAGCGACCAAAGGAAAGAAGATCCAGGTCGTGGCCTAAAAAAGAGACTCTGACTCAGATGGCAGTGAGAACGATACAGACCCGATGTCTTTCTAGCCATATGAGAGGACGATCAATCACATTTTTAGTAATTCCGCATCCTATGAGTCCAAATGACAGTACAAGATGGTGGCTTGAGAAGTCCTAGTTGGCATCCCCAAGGGTCGTTAGGCCATTAAGTGGTCGAACACAAAGATCTCCTTCAGCTAGGAAGATTGCCCTGACAACTTCGTAAAGCCAGGCTACTTCCCAAAAGTGGTCGAGCCTATAATAAATAACTGCAGGGTTACCCGAGTTCTAATAGATGAAGGGCATTCCCTGAACATCGTCTTCGCAAATGCACTCAAAGGGATGAAGATTTCCTGATCTACTACCAAGCTGGTATAGTATCCGGATCTTCGAGCACTCCTATTGGCCAGATATCGCTACCTGTTATCATCAGAAAGCATAACAACTTCCGAACAGGAAATAATTCTATTCAACGTAGTCAACTTTGACTCATCATACAATGCCATCTTGGGAAGACTAACTCTTGCCAAATTCATGGCAGCCATGCATTATGCTTATCAGTGTGTGAAGACCCCGGGACTTGAGGGAGTCATCACCATCTGGGGTTGCACGAAAGTACACTTATGCTGTGACAAATGAAGTTTGGACATGGCCACATAGCATCAATTCGACAAGGAGGAGAAAAACTTGAGGTCTAAGGCCATCGTTAAGTCTCACGGTGAAGTCAAAGCAGTTCCTCTAGACCCAATAGAGCCAGTCAAGACCGTTTGGATCGGTTCCAACCTGGATCCTAAATAGGAACTCACACTCATTATCTTCCTTTAGGCAAACGCCGATGTGTTCACATGGGAATCATCAGACATGCTCGGGATCCCCATGGAGGTGTTTGAGCACAAACTAGCTATCTGATCCAACGTAAAGCCGGTTAAGAAGAAACTCTGATGGTTCACACTCAACCGGAATGAAGCCATTAAAAAGGAAATCAAAAGGATCACCAGGGCAGGTTTTATTCGAGAGATGGATCACCCCTAGTGGTTCGCAAACCCCGTCATGGTCAGAAAGTCAAACGAGAAATGGTAAATGTGTGTCGTATTCACTTATCTCAATGAAGCCTAACCTAAGGACACTTTTCCATTACCATGAATAGACCAGATAATTGACTCCACCTCTAGCTGCGGCTATCCAAGTTTTCTCAATATCTGCTCTGGTTATCACCAGATTAGCATGCACCCAGAGGACAAGGAGAAAACCTCCTTTATTACTCCATTTGGAGTCTATTGCTATGTTAAAATACCATTCGGATTGAAGAATACCGGTGCCACATACCAACGAGGAATGCAGATAACACTCCATGATTAGACCAGCCAGAATGTCGAGGCCTATATCAACGATCTGGTTGTCAAAACCAAAAAGAAGGTAGATCTCATCTCTGACCTACAAGAAGTGTTCAACAAATTGCGCAAGAATTGTAGTTAATGCGGGGAAACTGCTCAGTTACCTGGTGTCCTACCGAGGAATAGAAGTCAATCCTGAGAAGATCAAAGCTATTGAAGATATGCAAACCCCCAAGTCAGTGCGAGAAGTTAAGAGACTAATCGGATGCACGACAACCCTCAGCCGGTTTATTTCCTAGCTTGGAGATTGAGGACTTTCCTTCTTCAAGTTACTAAGACAACATGACAAGTTTGAATGGTCAAAAGAAGCAGATGAGGCATTTAGGAATTTGAAGAGGTATCTTTCTTCTTCCCATGTGCTAATCGCTCCCAACCTTAATGAATATCTTCTTTTATACATCGCAGCCGGACCACGTGCTGTAAGTAGGATATTGGTGGTGGAAGGAGAAGCACAAGACAAACAAGAGAAAAGTTAGCTACCTTGTTGATGACCTCTCGTAAGTTATGACCACTACTACAGAAATAATCATCAGTGCTAGCTCAAAACCTCCATCAATGGCGTTTTTGAACTGACACTGATAATTATGGATTATCAGCGCTAGTTCATAATAGAGAATTGGCACTGATACTCAGTATCAGTGCCGATTCGTAACAGAGAACCGTCACTGATATGGGTGCTATCAATACCGGTTCCTAATACCAACCAGCATTGATACATATTACAGGGCCAAAAAAAACCTCAAATTTTAGAAATAAAAATGATTTCAGCATGTATGCAACCTGCTCACAGCATTTACATTATTCAATACACGTATTCAGCACGTATGCAACTTGCTCACAGCATTTACATGATACACGTACCAATGAAGCAAAATCAATCCAACACTACAACATAGAAATTCCAAGGCACACGACCAAATTCTTGCTGTGTTTACCTACTAATCACAAATCTGGAGACTGCATTGCACTCAAGACATCAAGCAAACAACAACACAAAAAATATTTGTTTTCATCCCTATCCTTACCTAAAAAACAAATTGTTTTTTCCCAATTCATCAGAATTTGTAGCCAAGAACGCATTGGATTCTAATCCTCAATCACATGGATGTACACTGCATTGTACAGACCTATCCCAAAGAAGGAAGGGTTAGAAATGTTTTTATCGGGAGAAAGGAAAGGCGAGATGACTAAGAAGAACCCACCTAATGCAAACGGGGAGGACGGCATGAAGGAGCCGTACGACTCACCGCACGTCAAAGGATCCACGATCACCGCAACACAAGTCCTCCGCCATCGTGGGCCTCTGCTCGCTTGGCCCGGCTAGATCCGCATGAGCGGCAACTCCATGGCCATAGAAGAGGCCACCATCGCAGAGTAGCAAAGGGGTATGGACGATGAAGAGACTGTCATTTGGAGGAGGCACGGGCGAAGGAGGCCGCCGCCACAACCGCGAGGGGGGAGATCGATGAGAGAAAGAGAGAGAGAGAGAGAGAGAGAGAGAGAGAGAGAGAGAGAGAGAGAGAGAGAGAGAGAGAAAGGATAGAGAGAAAAAACAGATTGAGGATAGAGTCAGATAGGATAGGGAGAGTTGAAGAGATAAGGTCGACGCACGTGGATGTTTATTCACTTTTCCTTTGTAAAATTCCAGGCCCGTTTAAATTATCAGTGTCGATTCATAATCATGAATCAACACTGAAGTATCAGTGTTGGCTAGTAACTAGAACCGGCACTAATACTAAGTTATGAACCACACTGATCACTGATCGATCGTGGGATATTACAAACTGGCACTGATACTTCATCAGTCGGTTCTATCCTAGTCGACACTGATGACCTGTCTCGGATGAACCTTTTTGTTGCAGTAGACATTACTTCTAGGCATAGAAGACTACCATACCATCAATATTCCCACTGGACGAGATCCTGCACAACAGAGATGCAATCTGCTGAATCGCCAAGTGGTCTGTTGAAGTTGGAGAATTCGATGTCCATTTTCGTGCCTCGAACATCAATCAAGTTGCAAGCACTCACCAACTTTGTGGTCGAATTGATAGAACCAGATCAATCACAGGATCACCGCGACAACTTATCAGATGTATGGGCCTTATTCTTTGACAGATCACTCACGCTTCAAGGCACGGGGGCTGAGATTATACTGTTCTCTCCAACAAGAGAAAGCCTGCAATACGCTTTACAGATCAATTTTCTGACCATGAATAACATAGCCTAATATAAGGGTCTACTCGTTGGACTCCTAGTATCTTCTGCTTTTGGCAATCGCCACCTACTTTGAAAGGGGATTCATAATTGATGGTGAAGCAAGTCGGCAAGGAGTATCAAACTTCGGATAACACCATGATAGACTAACTCGCAGAGGTGAGGAAGCTAGAAAAGAAATTCATCGGACTCAAGGTCAAGTATATCCCAAGGAAGGACAACCGCCTCATTGATAGTCTTGCTCACGTAGCATCCTCGCAATCTCCAGGACAACTCAGGATTTTCATAGAGGAACTCTCGAAGCCGTATGTGAAATCATCAAAGGACACAACCGAAGGATTGGTGGTCTACGAGACCTATAACCAACTCTGGGACTCACTAGGGACTGACTCCCCAAAAGGAGTCACAGGGGGGGGGGGGCTCGTGGATTAGATCAAAATTGAAGTTTCATGGATGAATGCAATCTGCATGTACCTTCAAGATTGAGTTGTGGCTGAGGACAATGCACTAACCAAGCAAATTTGCCATTGATCCAAGATGTATACCTTAGTAGACAACATTCTTTATCAAAAAGGTGCTCATGGAGCACTCATGGAATGCATCTCTTAGAAGCTGAGTAGAGAACTACTCGAAGAAATCCATAGAAGGGGTGTGTGAAGCTCACACTTCCTTCCAAACCCTGGTTGATAAGGCATTTAGACAAAGTTTCTACTGTCCTCCGACACTCCATGATACGGGCGAGTTAGTAAAAAAGTGTAAGAGCTGACAGTTTCATAGCAGACGAGTACATCAACCTGCTCAAGCCCTACAGATGATCCCCTTGTCATGGCCACTCGCGACTTGGGGGCTGGAGATTCTAGGGCTCTTCTCGGTTGTGCTCGAGGGCTTCAAGTTCATATTCGTGGCAATTGATACCTTCACCAAGTGGATTGAAGCTGAACTAGTCAAAAAAATTACATCGGCAGCCACCAAGAAGTTCATCATGAAAAGCGTCATGACAAGATTCGGTGTCCTGAATAGGATCATCACCGACAACAACACTCAGTTCCCTAGCGCGACGTTCATTGATTACTGTAAGTAACTAGGCACTATAGTCTATTTTGCGTCTGTGACACATCCATAAAGTAATGGACATGTCAAGCAGGCAAACAGCCTAGTACTTCAAGGAATCAAAACCCTCGTCTTCAATTGCTTATCCGCCTACGCTAAAGCTTGGGCTTCTAAGTTTCCTAACGTACTCTGGGCACTTCGAACGACGTCCAGCAGGGCAACTGGTGAAACATCTTTCTTCCTAGTCTATGGGGCTAAAACAATGTTGCCATGTGAACTAAAAATCAAATATCCCCGAGTCAAACTATATACCAACAAGAATGAAATTTTGAGAAGACATGATGACCTCAATACTCTCGAAGAAAAAAAAGGGCACAAGTGTTGATAATATCAGTGTGCTACAACAAGCTCTCCAGCACTACCACGACCAGAACATCCACAAGAGATCTTTCGAATCTGGAGATTTGGTTCTACGACTCGTACAAAGCAAGAAAAATAGCAACAAGCTATCATCTAAGTGGGAAGGTTCGTATAGGGTGGTCGAATCCAACCGACCAGGGTTGTATAGGTTAGCTATGGAGGGTGGTCAAGTTCTTAATTTTTTTGGAATATCGACCAGCTTCGTAAGTTTTATGTTTAAGTATTAAGGATAGATTTTGTAAATATGACCAGGGTTGTATAGGTTAGCTATGGAGGATGTTCAAGTTCTTAAATTTTTTGGAATATCTACCAGCTTTGTAAGTTTTATGTTTAAGTATTAAGGATATATTTTGTAAATATTAGTTGCCATATTATCAATATGTATTTTTACCTATTTTGAGATAATGCCTTAAAAAAACCAAGATAAGACGCTATCCGGGCACTTACGCCCATATGTGCACTTGGAATTACAAGACTATCAATCCGGGAATTCTTCCCCAATAACCAGTCGGGGGCTTCACGTACACTAGGATTATAAAACTTGTCATGCATGCCACATTTTTGACAAAAAGTGAAAAAAATATCTTTAGAAACCGTAGAAAACTTTATCGTGCCCTCGAAGTGCCTGAGAGCTAAGACGTTCTCCACTCGGAGTCTGACCTAAGGTGGTCACGATGAACATTCCAAAAGCTCCTTAACCTACTCAGAAGAAACAAAGACCAAACACTTGTTCAAAAATTTCCTTGTGTTCATAAGAAGATTCACAGTCATACACATACATTGTAGTAGAAATAAGAACCTTTCATTTAACAATATTTTGAGCTTTGTTAAAAATAAGCTAAAGAAAATATAATTATAAGTCCTACAAGATCTACTTGATGAAGAGGAAGGAGAGTCTTCGACCAATGAAGCCTCATCGATTTGGCCAGAGGAAGGAGAGACTTCTTTGTTTCTCTCCGATGACATAGGGTTTGGAAGAGGCATTGTCTCTCCACCGTCATCATCGGTATTGCTACTTTGGCTACTCCGTATGGTCATCCTCGCTAGAATAACATGAGGATGGAGAGGATGAAGAGGCTGGCATCTTGCCGTCTTTAATGGAGACACTACGAGACACCTCCCCACTCTTTGCCTTAGCCGCCGCTTTTTCCTCCTCTATTTCCGCCTCCAGAAGGTCCCAGTCCAAGCCATCTTGGACTGGAGATGCTGAGAGCTTATTGTCTTTAACAGGGACACCGCGAGTTTCCACCCTCTCTTCGACCTCCTCATCGGAGGAGATGTTGTTAACCTCCACCACTTAACCAGATTCTGTGGGAGACGACAGTGGGGTAAGGGGTGAGTACTCGGTGGAGGATGAAGAATAGTTAGGAGATGAAGGAGTGTATTCAGGCGAAGGAGGAGTTTCCATGATTGAGTTCAAGTTTGATGCAGCTAAGCTCCAGCACTTGGGGGTTTATGTAGACCAACAAGTCAAGAGATGCATCGCTTCATCTCCCAAACATTAATTCCGGCTACGGCTGCATTATGAGCCACATACACCCAAGGCTACATCTTTTTAGCTAGCTCACACAGACAAGAGGCGATCATCGGTGCACCCGTTTATCCACTGGATTTTTCAATCCATGAGGTACAGTCAATAAGATTCGAATAACTTCAAAATAACTCACATAATTTTTTATTTTTTCTAATAAAAAAATACATGAAAAACAAAGGAGGTAGAATTTTTTTTTGATTTATGGTTAAGAAGAAACACAAGAAAATAGAGGTACTGTTGAATTTCAAGTATTTAGTTTCACCAATAAGATACGAAGACTTGCTTCACATTTGTAATTACACAAAAAGATTTTTCATCTATTATACACTTAGCTTCTTTGCTTGAACCTTCACTTCATTTTGTGAGCCAAGTGTCCAAATCCTTATAGCCACCTTAGGCTTCAAGTCTTGTTTAGAACCCAAATTGATTGGGGTCCCTTCATATTGGTGATGACTTTCTTGGCCACCCAAATGAGTTGGTTCCACCATCGGTCTTTTCTCCCAACCATATATGCAACCACCTTACCATTGTTCTTCTTCTTGAGCTTGTAGTAGTTGATCTTGTTCTTGTAGTCGGGCTTGACGTAGATGTTAGAGGTCTTGTTGGAGAGGTGCATGATCTTCTTCTTCTCCTTGATCTCCTTCTTGACTTGTTTGCAGCGAAAGGACATGTGGCCTTCTTGATGACATTTGAAGCATGTCACAGTAGACCCTTCTACGATCTTCTTCACCATGGTAGCCTCGTTATCTTGAGGAGGTTGGACATGGTTCTTGCCCTTTAATCTTGCCAAGTCCTTCTTGAGCTTTTTCACTTCTTGTTTGAGCTCATCATTTTCTTTTGCAATGAGACCATCGCATGTTTCTACAAAAACATTCTTAACACATATCTCATTGCAAAGGGGTGGGCTAGATAGATCAATTAAATCATCACAATAAGTGTAATCATCTACCTTAGGATTGAAATTAAATATAGAGGTAGATTGCTCCAAAGGGACCTTTGGTTAAGATTCAATGCACTCAAATTTTGCCTTAAGCTCTTCATGCTCTTGTTTAACAAATAGAATTTGCTCAATAATTTCTCATAATTAGAATCAAAAGTAGCATGAATGTCATTGAGGGTATTGAATTTCTTAAGGTGTTTAGATTGTTTCTTAAGGGTCATTTATTGCTCGTTGATCAAATGAAGGAGTTCATCATAGGAGGGAGAATCCTCATCAAATTCATCGTTACTTACATCGCTATCCATATTTTTAGCTATGAGGCACTTGTGTGATGACTTGTGCGATGACAACTTGAGTGATGATGACCTTGAGGAAGAGCTTCTCTTGGAGGAGTGGATGGCGAAGCTCTCATCACTTGAGCTTGAATCTTTATCTTTACTCACCTATCTTCCTATGCTTACAAATACTTTGGCTCTTCTCCTTGTCTCCCTCTTGCTCTTGGTCTTCTTCTTCTTGATGTGAGCAATAATTTTGACCAAGTCTTTCATGGAGATTCGATAATCAATCTTGGCATTGATCTTCTTGATATTCTTCTCCACTTGAGAGATGAGCTTGATGACTTCGGGGTCCATTTCTTCATCACTTGATATGCTTTGCTCATCATCTTTATTGCTCTGTTCATCTTCATCTCCATCATCTTTGCTTGAGCTAACTCTTGCTCTTGCCTTCTTATCTTCGCCTTTATATGTGGTCATGGTGCTTGCTTGCTTGTGAGAGCAAGGTTTTTAGCATCGGATGAGGAAGAGGCTTTCACTCCCATGTTTATGGTCATCTCATAGGCGGTGATCTTACCAAACACTTGACTTGAAGTCATCTTCTTGATATTGTTGTTATCATAGATGTTAGAGATTATCAACTTGTACTTTGTAAGAAGAGTTTGAAGTATTCTTTTCACTACTTGATCATCATCAATTTATGTCAAACCTAACTCATTGATCTCATTGACAAGAATATTCAAACGTGAGTATATGTCATTAGCACTTTAATGGGCAAATTATTTTATGCCATTGAGCTTAGTAACTAGCACATGATATTTCTCACTCCGCACATCCTTTGTGCCTTCATGTATTTTAGTGAGACTATTCTAAATATCGTGTGTATTGGTGAGAGAATAAACATAATTAAATGCATCAACATTTAAAGATGATAAAATGATACTCTTCGTCAATGCATCTAATTGTCTCTCCTTGTTAATGATGCGAGGTCTCATCCCTTCCTCGATGACCCTCCAAATATCTAAACCTTTAGCTTGCAAATAACAAGTTATTAGAATTTTTCAATAGGGAAAATTAGTGCCATCAGAATATGGAACGCTATGGGTATCCATCCTAACTCTGAACATCACAACTCTAGTATGTTAAGCCTATCAAGAGCACGAGAATCTGATACCAATTGTGAGAAATAGTGATGTCCTAAGAGGGGGTAAATTAGGATATTTAGAAACTAATGGCTTCCAAAACTTCATAATATAAACCTATCTCAATTTCTATCTAAATGTGCTCTAGGTTTATTTAATGTCTCTACTCTACCGCCCAAGAAGATTGCAACATACTCTAACAAGGTAAATTGCAAGTATGTAAATACGAAAACGTAAATAAGGTAGAGAGACAAACTCGGCACAAGTGATTTTTATTCCATGATATCGATAACATGAATATCACCCCTTGTCCACGTTGGAGCTCCATCAAAGATATGCTCCTGATCGGCACCCGATCATGACTCTTGAGCCACCAAGCCACCGAGCCAAGTCCTCAAGCCGGATGAGCCACCAAGCCACTAAGGTAAGATCTCACCACTAGCCTCTCTTCTGGACACTTACCGCTATGATCACTTCGGAGCTTGAGCCATAAGGCAAGGGTCTTCGTGTTCCTGTACACGTGTCTTACCATTGCTCCATACCAAGTCAGAGGGTCAATAAGCTTGAGCCACCAAGACCCAACATGCTGATGAGTCACCAAGACTCCAAGGTGCCGGCGTACCTCTCAGTACAATCTAGGATCACTTCTTGATCCCTTCTTTAAGCTGCAGCACCTAGCTACAACTTACTCTAGGCCTATAAGCACTAAAAACTCTATAATTTTGTGCTTAATCGTCTTGGATTATCACTTGAAGCACTTTGGTGGTTTGGAAGTCTTCTCAAGTATGTATGAGCTTTCTATAGACTCCAACATCACGTCACACATTCAAATGATTGAGTAGAGGGGTATTTATAGCCTCAAACCCACCAACTAACCATTTTCTCAATGGATCAGAAAAGTTGTTAACACCGGATGATTCGGTGAGAACAGTAGTACTAACACCGAATCATCCGGTGAGTACAACCTCAGAAACTAGCCGTTGGAACTCCACTCAATACCTCTATGAACACCAGACACTCCGATGTACCTTCAAATCTACCACCGGACCTTCCGGTGAGTTATCTTGAGTCATCCAAGCCTTTGCAATCTCTCCGTGTAAAATGCTCCGGTGCATTCATCCTCAGAGCACCGGACCTTCTGGTGGGTTGTTCTTCATTCTTCAATATTTGCAGTCGCCTCTGCAAGAAAATGCTCCGGTGCTATAATCCGGTGTGCACAAACCAAGCATCGGACTATCCGATGGGTTGATCTTCAGTCTTCTGCATTTGCATTCTTTTCTGCAGGAAATACTCCGGTGTTACTCAGTGCAGATCACCAGACTATCATGTGAGGTCCTTAGCTTTCTCTCCCTTTGTTAGAAACACTCCGATGGTCTCATGTCATATTCACCGGACTATCTGGTGAGACTATTAACCTCTGGACATCATAGTCCAGTGAGTGTAAACTCTTCTGCATCGGACCATCCGTGAGGCAAATCTTCCTGTGACTTTTCGAATTCAATCAAACTTTGTCCCGGCTTCGATGACTTATTGATGTATTGCATCCATGAGACCTACTAACGTATATTTTTTATAAACATATTAGTCTCAATACTATATTATCATTAATCATCAAAATCACAATTATAATCTAATAGAGCTATTTTCGTTACACTAGGCAATAAGTTGTGTATTAATGTGAAATCATTTTGGGATGTTACAAACCGTGTGATAGCAATTTCTAAATATATACCTCGCATCATAGGCAAGTTGCAAGATGTGTATAGTTCTTAAAAATTGGGAAGTGCAAATAATTTACGTAATATGTAGTTACTGGACATAGATTGATGACGGTTTACCTTGCCCGTTTGATAACCTTTCTTTGGAGTTTGATAGCTTATAGCCACAATCAAACAAGGGGTCATGGAATTATTGGTTACACCAAGTTATGCATGGATACAACCAAAGGATTGATGGGTCCAGTCGACAAATTTGAAGTACATTTCTATTCTTGTATAGAGAAATAACAATGTTTCTTAAATTGTCCCTCTAAAAGGGACAAAATGTTATATGATAGTGTACTATTGTCCATGCTTGTTTATAGTGGAATAATACCTCCAAAAACGAAATAAGACATCTGAATATTCTCATTCCTAGTAGAACTATATACGGCATAGGCATCTCCAGCAAACTTGGCGTTCATTGTTTTCTTCTTCGTTGGTGTGTTTGAAGAAAACTACAGGGTCCAATGGTATCAAGAGACGAAGATTCTTATTCAAGTCAAAGCACATGTTCTGCCTTTCTAGGGCGCAGCTCTTTTGATTCCCTTGTAAACGACGTCCACCCAAGGTATTACTCAACATGCAAAACAGTCCCCAGGACTCACATAAGTTTGAGATACTATAATAGTGTCAGTACAGTAGGATTTTGCATTTTCTGTTGTAGTAAATTAATTGAAAACTCTATTGCTCAGTCGTCTGAAAATTTCGTATGTTTCGGCCACCTAAAATTACATATTGTTTAGTCTAAAATTATAGTACTACAAATGTGACATAAGAAATAACGCGTGCAACTGTTGGATGTTGATCTAATTGGTAGGAAGAAGTGACTGAGAATAATTTTATTTTTAAGTAACTGACAACTCAATTTCTTAAATTAATATATTTCAGGTTCTGAAACTGTCGGTGACACAAGAACCAGGGGTCCCTGAGTCCCGAGGCCAGTTCAGCAATGTGCCACGTGGCGCCTTCCCGCGGGATCACCTCCGCAAGGTACGAGAAGACTAAGTCCCGGAAGAGGGTGCTCGGGGCCATAAACAGTGGTTCCCGAGTACCCGAGTTCCCCGAGGACCCGAGAAGACCAAGTGCCGGGAAGAGAGTGCTCGGGGCCGTGAACAGTGGCCCCCGAGCACTCGGTTCCTCGAGGACCCAAACACTCAGTTCCTGGAGAGAGTGCTCGAGGCCGTGAACAGTGGCCCTCGAGCACTCGGTTCCCCGAGAACCCGAACAGTCAGTTCCGGGAGAGAGTGCTCGGGGCCGTGAACAGTGGCCCCCGAGCACTCGGTTCTCCGAGGACCAAGAAAGGGCATATCTGGGAGAGAGTGCTCGGGGCTGTGAACAGTTATCCCCGAGTACTCGGTTCCCCGAGGACCTTAGAAGTCCTTCGTCGGTGGTCCCCACAGAGGTCCAGCGGTGAGGTGTCAACCAGTGAAAGGCCCGATGCTGCATTTAAGAGGGCGCGTGGCCTGTCACCTCCAACTGCTCCTCCACGCTTGCTATCAGTCCCTGCCACGGCCTGGCAGGGAGGCGTGGGGACATTTAATGCACGGGTCCCATCGTGGGACATCCAGCGCACCTCGGAATAGCATCTCGAGGCCCAAGGCGCCCCGCCTGCCGCCCTGCTGTGTCAGGTATACAAGAACGAGCGGGCACGCCAGGCTGTTCAGTGGCTGCCCGGTGGGCCCTCTCCGCAGCGCTTGTTGCAGAATGGCATGATGACGAACGAGACCGGACGGGGGCGCATTTTCAACCCTCCCCTTCACTTCGCGCAGCAGCCCATGATGATTGCTTTCCATTTATGGTGCCTCAGAACTCGCGCCCTCCCTTTCTAGGCACGCTACCGCCCCGGTGGGTATTTAAGGCGGGGCGGGCTCCCCGGAGAAAAGGACCCTGGTTGACACGGAGCAACCGCCAGGACAAGTTGAAGCACAGAAGCTCAGATCACTAAAGAACAAGGAGCCCGAAGCTCTAGGCTAGACAAATATTCTTGTAACCAGCAACATCTCTGAGAGACATTCTCAGAGCATTTATGACATACACACAGGAGTAGGGTGTTACGCTCAGTGTGGCCCGAACCTGTCTAAAAGACCTCCTGTGCATTTACTACTTCTGCATCCGATCATTCCATTCCACCTGCATCTCATTTACGCCCATTTATTTCACCCGCAAAATAGATTCAGAATCATCCCCCCGACCGAATCTCAAAGGGGGTCCCTCCAGATCCCTGCTTGAGGAGTTCACCCTCCGACAGCTGGCGTGCCGGGTAGGGGGGTTGCATCCCTGAATTTGTTTTGTTTTCCTGCAGAAAAATTGCAGGCAGACATCATCTTCGACGCACCGGCTCCAGCTCCAGTGAAGAAATGGAGCCCCTCGCACAGGAGGCCCCAGTCTCTGCTACTCCTCAGCAGCAGCCACGGTCCACCCGCACTGCGCTCCCCTCTCATGGGGACTATGGCGCTGGGCCCAGCAGGGCCGCCACCGCCATTGCAAGCGCACCGTTTAACCCTCAGCAAGTGGCAGAAACTCCTGCCGCGAGGTCTACGTCTGGACCGCGCCGGGCGCCGTTACGGCGCAGGCTCGCGTTCGACGATGCCAGTCCTGGGAGCGAGCTGCTTGCGGTGCAAGCTCTCCTCAGGCCCCCGCCGGTCCAGACGGCGGGGGAAACCACAGAAGGCCGCTGGCTCCAGGAGGTGGCCGCTCTGGTAGGCACGGCTCACCGTCAGGTGTTGGCCGAAAGCTCCCGGGGCACCTCCCACCCCAGCGCAACCAAGGTTGGTCCATCCTCAGGTGGCGGCCGAACCGGCCGGGTGGCCTCCAAGCGTAGTGCTGCCCCTCTGGCCACTACCGGAGCTCAGGACCTCTGCTTGCATCTCAACGAGCGGAGGGCCATCGAAGATGCGCGTGTTACCCTCGAGCGCCAACGGGAGTCTCGACGCGAGGCCGAGGCAGAGGACCAAGCTTCCTCCATGCCGGCCCATGACCGCTGGGGTTCCCCAGCTCACCGGCGTTCACCGCCCAAGGGCACTGCCCGCGCAGCAGGGTACGGCACAGGCTAGCGCGCCTTCACCAGCGAGCTCCGCCGGGTCAACTGGCCCACCAAGTTTTGGCCAGAACTGCCGGAGAAGTACGACGGGTCCATCGACCCCGTCGAGTTCCTCCAAATCTACACCACCGCTGTCCAAGTGGCGGGAGGCAGTGAAAAGGTGATGGACAATTATTTCCAGGTAGCCTTGAGGGGCTCTGCCCGTTCTTGGCTTATGAACTTACCCCCAGGATCCATCGGCTCTTGGGATGATATCTGCCACCAGTTTATGGCAAACATTCAGGGCACATTCACGCGCCCCGGCCTAGAGTGCGACCTCCACACCGTAAAACAGTAGGAGAGGGAGACATTGCGGTGCTTCATACAGCGCTTCAGCCAGGTCCACAACACCATCCCTCGGATAACGCCCCCACGCCATCATTATCGCCTTCCGGCAGGGTGTCCGCGACAAGCGAATGCTCGAGAAGCTGGGCACGCACGAAGTCGAGACTACCGTGGAACTCTTCGCGTTGGCCGACAGGTGCGCCAAGGTGACGGAGGCTCGGGCGTGACATGTTCCGCGCCCTGAGCAACCCGGTGCCGATCAACCAGGTCCTTCCCGCTCTGACAGGCGGGAAAAGAAAAAGAGAAGAAGGCGCGAGGCTGTCCCTGTCGTGCCGACTCAGGGCCCTGCCCGTAGGCCAGCAGAGGATCCTGACCGCCAGCCGGCGGGCCGGGCGGCCGCCGACAGAAGGCCCGCTCCCTCAAGGGCTCCGGCTCTCACGAGGGTTCCTGCTCCCACAAGGGCCCCCGCTCCTGCGAGGCCCGAGCCGGGGAAGTGGTGCCAGATCCACCAGACCGAGTGGCATGACCTCACGGAGTGCCGCACGGTCAAAGGCCTCATCGAGCGGTGCCAGAAGGATCGCAAGGAGCGCCGAAGGGACGACGGCGATAGAGCCGCCCCGACAACCAAGAGATCAGGTTTCAGGAGCCTGAGCACACCGTCGCCTTCATCGACGGAGGAGCATACACGCCCTCCTCCCGCCGTTGTGTCAAGACCATACGGCGCAAGGTATGCTCGGCAACCCCAAGCACGGAGGCCGTAAGGCCCCTAAAGTGGTCGGACTCCCCGATCACATTTAGCCTGACCAACCACCCCGCAAGTACTGCAGGCATGGGACGACTACCCCTAGTAGTGTCCCCCACCATCTGCAACGTAAAGGTTAGCAGAGTGCTGATCGACGGGGGTGCAGGCCTAAACCTCCTTTCCCGGGAGGCTTTCAAGAAGCTGCAAGTGCCTTCCAAGCGCCTAAAGCCGTCGCTCCCCTTCTATGGGGTGACACCCGGGCACACCCTGCCCCTTGGGCAGGTCGAGCTGCCTGTGACATTCGGGAGCCAGGACAACTTTCGGACGGAGAACGTCATCTTCGCCATCTCTAACTAGTTGGTTGAATTCTTTAATCGACAGGTGAGGCGGAAAGTAGGGGATCCCCTTGCAGGTAGGTAAAGTTTGTAAATAAAGAGAAGTGTACAGATAGGCCGGGCGTAGTACCAATCTACTCCGAAAGAACAAGCTTCTTTGCAAAACTACTTCATACTATATTACTTGCCGGCATAGATAAGTACTTGATAGGCTGCTTTATCGTTCTTTGTACAGCCCATGGTATGATATTTGTCTTCAATCTACAAACGTAGAACTACTGATGACAGGTCTGGCCTACAACTGACTTGCTTTGCTTCTCTTGTTGAGGTAAGAACAAATGATCTGATTCGCGATTTCCTAAGAATTGACACTACGGGATAGTCCGTGAGACAAGATCGGGATCCAGATTCGTCTACTTAAACGCAAAGTAGAACGAGCATAAAGAGAAAGAAAGAGAGTAACATCTTTTCTTTTTATCTTGAGGCGCACTGTGAAAAACGAAACCTTACAGACGGTATAAGAGCGCGGTTACCGCTGGGGGATCTCTTCTTCTCTTTCCCAAGGCAGCTCGCAAACCTGACTATAAACTAGAATGAGTAGGGAACGGAAGTCCCCCTCGCCTACAACGCCATCCTCGAGGGCCTGGTGCTCGCTCGGTTCATGGTGGTCACACACTATGCATACCTCACGGTCAAGATGCCGGGCCCAGCAGGCCCCATCTCCGTGCCCGCCGAGATCGGCAGCGCCATCTCCTGTGCTGAGCAGCTATACTCGGCCTTGATCTCGGCTCGGGCCAAGGTCGAAGGACATCCAGGGGGCCCGGGACCCTCTTCATCCAAACCCCGACTCGCCGCCGACCCCTCTGTTCCTACGAAGGAGGTCGTGGTGGGCGAAGACGCTTCCCAGATCGTCCGAATCGACGGTGACCTGGGCAGCAAATAGGAAAGCGCACTCATCGCCTTCCTCTGGGCTAACATTGACGTGTTTGCATGGCAGCTATCCGATATGCCCGGGATCCCTAGGGAGGTGATCGAGCACCACCTTGCTGTGCGCCTGGACGCACGGCCAGAGAGACAAAAAGTCCGGCGGCAGGTGCCCGAGCACCAGGAGTTCATCCGGGAGCAAGTAAGTAAGCTCCTTGACACCGGCTTCATCCGAGAAGTCCTCCACCCCGAGTGGCTGGCAAACCCAGTTATCATCCCGAAGACCAACGGCAAGCTCCGCATGTGCGTTGACTACATCGACTTAAATAAGGCCTGCCCAAAAGATCCTTTTTCCTTACCCCGTATAGATCAGATTGTAGATGCAACCATGGGGTGCGATCTTTTATGATTTTTAGATGCAAACTTTGGTTATCACCAAATCCGCATGGCCGTAGAGGATGAAGAAAAAACTTCTTTTACCACTCCGGTGGGGACTTATTGCTATGTGTCAATGCCATTTGGTTTGCGCAACGCTGGGTCATCTTTTCAGCGCGCTGTGCGCATTACCTAGGTTGGCTGCAACGTCGAGGCTTACATCGATGATCTCGTGGTCAAATCCCGAGATCGTGCCACATTGCTAGAAGATCTGGCCGAGACTTTCAACAGTCTCTGCACTACCCGCTTAAAGCTCAACCCCGAGAAGTGTGTCTTCGGGGTGCCCGCGGGCAAGCTCCTTGGTTTTCTGGTCTCTAGCCAAGGAATCGAGGCCAACCCGGAGAAGATCCGGGCCATCGAGCAGATGCGACCCCCGGCTCGACTCAAGGAAGTTCAGTGCCTCATCTGCTGCATGGCGGCCCTCGGACGCTTCATCTCCAAGCTCGGGGAGCGAGGACTCCCCCTCTTCAAACTCCTTAAGAAGACCGGTCACTTTGACTGGACATCGGAGGCCGAGCAGGCCTTCCACGACTTGAAAAAATACCTCACCTCACTGCCCGTACTGGTGGCCCCCTCCGAGGGTGAGCCACTACTGCTCTACGTCTCGGCCACTCCTCATGTCGTGAGCATGGTATTGGTTGTGGAGCGCGATGAACGCTCGAGGCAAGATGCTGGGTCCCAGCTCCCGGCCGCCCCCGTGCAATCTCCACTTCTCGCGGTTCCTCCCGAGCAGCGAGTCGAGCCCGAGCACCTGGCTCCTCCCGACCAGAGAGTCGAGCCCGAGCACCTGGCTCCTCCCAACTAGGGAGTCAAGCCCGAGCACTCGGCCAGCCCCGACCACGGCTCCGAGCTCGGGGGCTATGATAAGCCCTCGGGTGAAGCCACAGTCCGGGCCCACCGTGTACAGCGTCCGGTGTACTTTATCAGTGAGGTCCTCCGAGATGCCAAGACAAGGTACCCCCAAGCCCAGAAGCTGCTCTATGCTGTGCTCATCGCTTCCCAGAAGCTACGGCATTACTTCCAGGCGCACAAGGTCTCGATGGTTACCACGTATCCATTGGGGCCGATCCTCTGAAACTGAGAAGGCACTGGGCGCATCGTCAAGTGGGCGGTGGAGTTGGCAGAGTTTGATCTGCACTTTGTCAACCGCCAGGCGATCAAGAGCCAGGCCCTGTCTGACTTTGTGGCAGAGTGGACACCCGTCCCCGAGATCGACCATGAAGAAATTTCCGCATATCCTAGGCACGATGTGTCCGGGTACTGGGTTATGCACTTCGATGGTTCCCTCACGCTGAAGGGCGTGGGGGCCAGAGTGATTCTCACCTCCCCAACGGGTGAAGAACTCCGGTACGTTGTGCAGCTGCATTTCTGAGCAACCAACAACATGACAGATTATGAGGGCCTCATCGCCGGCCTCCGAGCCATGGTGGGCCTCGAGATTCGTTGCCTGCTAGTCAAGGGAGACTCTCAGCTGGTGGTCAACCAAGTGTCAAAGGAGTACCAGTGCACGGATCCTCAAATGACAGTGTACGTGGCGGAAGTCAGGAGGCTGGAGGGGCACTTCGACGGCCTGGAGCTGCGGTACATATCTCGCCGCGACAACGCTCTGGCTGATGACCTCTCTCGCCTAGCCTCTTCCCGTGCGCGCATCCCTGCTGGAGCCTTTGAAGAAAGGCTCACACAGCCTTCCGTCCTGCCTGCCAACCAGGGCGAAGGGGAACCCTCGAGCATAGTTGAGGGAACCCAGGTCGTGCCCTCAGTGGGGAGCCCCGTCAGGGTGCCGCCGCCTGGTGAGTGCGCTGCATTTGTCGGCGGTTCTTAAGATGCCTCGTGGATCGACGAGATCCAAGTGTACTTGAAAGAAATTTTCCTTCATGGGGATGATGCCTCTGCCGAGAGGATTGCACGGCAGTCCAAACGCTATGCCATAGTAGACGGGGGTCTCTACCAGCGTGGCACGGACGGTGTCCTCCTGAAATGCATCACCCGGGAAAAAGGCGGTGAGTTCTCACTGAGATCCACGAGGGCGAGTGCGGTGGCCATGCATCGTTCCGCACGTTGGTCAGCAAGGCCTTCCGGTAAGGTTTCTACTGGCCTACAGCTCTCCAGGATGCTTCCGAGTTGGTTCGGTGCTGCAGGGCATAACAGTTCCACACAAAGCAGATTCACCAGCCAGTTCAGGCTCTTCATACCATCCTCCTGTCATGGCCCTTCGCAGTTTGGGGGCTGAATATCCTGGGTCCATTCCCCCGAGCAATCGGGGGCTATGAGTACCTCTATATCGCCATCGACAAATTCACTAAGTGGCCGGAGGTGGTTCCAGTCATCAAGGTTACCAAGAACACGGCGCTTCAGTTCATCTGTAGTATCACAAGCCGCTTCGGCGTCCTGAACAGGATCATCACCGACAATGGCACTCAGTTTACAAGTGCCCTGTTCGGGGACTACTGCGAGGATCTCGGCATCAAGCTCTGCTTCGCCTCTGTTGCTCATCCTCGGAGCAACGGGCAGGTTGAGCGTGCCAATGCTGAGATACTGAAGGGGCTCAAAACCTGGACCTACGACGTGCTCGCAAAGCACGGGAAAGGGTGGATCGACGAGCTACCTGCTGTGCTATGGGCCAATCAGACCACGCCAAGTCGCGCCACCGGGGAGACTCCTTTCTTCCTCGTGTACGGAGCTGAGGCGGTCCTCCCCTCTGAGCTCACTCTTGGCTCCTCTCGGGTGCATGCCTACTCCGAAGGCGAACAGGAATAGCGAAGGCGCGACGACGTCGACTACTTGGAAGAGTGTCGGTGACGTGCTGCCGTCCGAGCAGCCATGAACCAGTAAGGCATGCGGCGCTATTATCAGCGTCACATCCAGGCCCGGTCACTCGAGGTTGGGGACCTGGTTCTCCGATGTGTTCAATCGCGCAAAGGAAGGAATAAACTGTCCCCTATGTGGGAAGGCCCCTTTACCGTGATCGGTGTCCCGCGACAAGGCTCGTTTCGGCTGGCTGCGGAGGATGGGCAGCCGCACCCAAACTCGTGGAATATCGAGCATCTGCGCAAGTTCCATCCTTAGGTGGATATGTTTGTGCTCGGGCCAACCAGGCCGGGGTCCCCCCTGCCCAAGTTGGCCGGGGGCTACCACCAACCATGTAAGTCACCCAATCTTGTACAAAATTGTCAATATATACCCTCATTTTCCAGTTCTTATTTCAAATTCTGTTCCAAATTTTCTCTTCTGGAATCCATATGTTTAATCTGTTTGGTGAGATGCTCAATTGTGCGAGAAAAACACGCTCTCTCATTTTTCCCGTTGATAAAAGAATATCGATCGGTATGCGCGCATGCAGTTGCCGCTGACCTAAGTCTGTTGTGGTAGGCTGTGGTGTCCAGTGCCACGGCAGTACCCCGAGCATCACCGAGCCTCTAGGGTTCTCGGGTAATCCTACCGCTTGAGCGAAGAGTGGTCGGAACCACATAGACCCCAGGGGCGAGCTGTCGGTGCTCGGTCTGGTCAGTTCTTCCCGGGCGCCACCGAACCATAGGACCTCTAGGTTATGCCCCTGTCTGTATACTTCGCCGGTCCGGGTATTCGAGAGGTCTCGGATCAAAAACAAGAGCAGTCTATAATGAGTACCGCACTAACAGAATCTTTTCCTATTTTCTAAAGCTTAGAGATCAACAACAAAGAATGAAAGCAGCTCGATCGCAAGGGCCTCCGTGCCCAGGGCACTGCTCAAGCCTATAGGGTCCTCGGGCAGTCCTACCGCTCGGGCACGAGTGGTCGGGACCGCCTGGCCCCTGGCTCCCTCTCTTGCTCTCCAGTGCTCGGGCGCTCCGTCCGGGGGAACCAAGTTCCCGGGCACCCCGAGCTCGGAGCGCATACCCCTCCTGGATCGGTCGGCTGAAAGGCTGACAGCTGTCCAGTGAGTGGCTAAAGTCATACGACTTTACATTCTTACTTACTCAGCAATCTATAGTTCCCGAGTTATCCTCGGGACCCTCGCATTCTAATCTGTTCGGCGAGATGGTCTCCTCGCGCACAAAACCCTACCCACGTGCTCGCTTTTTCCGGAACGACAGAATAGACAGTAGTCGGGTGTACTGTACGAACTGCGATGTCTGACCGAAGTCCTTCATGGTGGTCGTGGTGTTCAGCCAGCTTGGCAGTACCCTAGACATTACCGAGCCTCTGGGGTTCTCGGGTAATCCTACCGCTTGAGCAAAGAGTGGTTGGGAACACCTAGACCCTGGGGGCGGGCTGTCGGTGCTCGGTCCCGTCTGTCCTAGCCCGGACACCACCAAACCGTGGGGACTCTTGGTCGCGTTTCTGCCCGCACGTGTCTCCGGTCTGCTTGTTTGAGTGGTCGCAAAGTGGAAAAGTGTACACTGGTCGTGGCGTGCTCCGTGCTGGATCGACCTATCTCCTGAGCAAGGAAGTTCGTGCCTTTGTCTCTTGACTTAGCCGCTGCGGACTCGCGAGGGCTCGGGGGCTGAACGCGCGGATTGGTCTCACTACTCGGATGATGAATGGTCGGGGCGACTTCATTCTCGGGTGAGGAAGGTCGGGCTCGGTCCGGCTAAGTACTCCTCGGGACATCAAGTGAAAAGCGAAAAGACTTCATCAAGCATCAAGACAAACATTGGAGTTGCGATCCCAAAGAAAGGCTTCTATTATATTCAAAAAAAGAAGAACCATTCGGAGGGATCACTCCCATATTTACAAGAAGTCAAGAAACAAAAGACAAAAGCCTAATCTAGGTCAGCGGGCTCTGAAGGCGGCGAGGAGTCTTCGCTGCTGCTGCCATTGCTCGGTACCGGCGGTGGCTCCCGCGTGAAGCACGCTGCCACCTCGGCGGTGACACCCCAGACAGCCTCTTTGGCGGCCCCTTCCTCGGCCTTGACCACTTGCCGGACTGGCTGCAGCGAGAAGTTGGGGTCTCGGCTCCGATAGCAGGCTAGGACGTGCTCGGCCACCGCTTGGGCCAAAGCGCACCCCTCCCGGGATGCCAACTCCTGCATAACCCGGGGAAGAGCTTTCAGGTGCCGGCTGATCTCCTCGAAGCTGAGGGCAGCCTCCTTGGTCCATCCCCTTCTCGCCCACGTTGACTCGCCCGAGCCCGGCCACCCTCACACACCTCCGTGCTTGCCGAAGGATGTCTCGCATCATCAGTTTCACGTTGGCCCGCTCGGCGACGACGGTCTCGAGCTCGTCCTTCACGATTTACAGCCGCTCCTCAAGGCTTAACCCCTCGGCTATGCTAGTCGGGACGCCGCTGGTCTCCGGGGCTTTGGCTTGTCCCCGCTTCACCTGCTTGGCGAGGGCAGCAAGAGCCCGCTCCCGGGCGGCCAGCTCGGCCTCCCATTTGGCGGCCTGCTCCTCCCGAGCAGTTAGGGCCGTGGACGCCGAGGCGGCCTTCGCTTCGCGACGAGTAAGCTGCTCCTCCCGGGCGTCCTGAGCCGTCGCAGTGATTTTGACGTCAGTCTCACGGACCGCAACCTCCTCCTCCCGACGGTGGACTTCGATGCGACTCCGCTCGAGTTCGTCGTTCCGGCGGGCTAAGTCTGCCTGGGCGGTCTCCACAGTCTTCTCGCGCTGTGCGACAGCCTCCTCCCGAGCACGGACTAGCCGCTCCCTCGCAAGGACCTCCGCAGCGCGCCGCAGCGACATCTACTCCAAGCGGTTGGCCTCCTCCTACGTGGCGACGGCCTCCTCGCGCACCTCCTCCAGGGCCTCCTGCTCCTCGGCCACCACGCGCATCGCCCTCTCATGGGTTGCGCGGGCCGAGGTGATGCGGGCCTCCTGGAGCTGGCCGACCTCCTCTAAGCGCCCCCTTTCCTTGACGAGGGCAGCGCGGTCCCTCTCGAGCTGTGCTTGCTCCCCTATCATGGCCCCCTCCAACCGCTCGATCACCTCCCGGGCGCTTCCTAGCACGTCCGGGAGGGGTTCTGCGGCCTGGCTGGACGACGGCCGGTCGCTGGGTCCCCTGCGAGCCCTCTCAGTAGAGGCATTCGGGGTCCCCGATTGTTGCCACATCGGCGCCACCCTCACCGCGGCCACTTGCCCCTCCCTCGAAGTGCTCAGGGTGGGCTCGGCCAACGCCGGCTGCGCTCAGGGCAGGGCAGGGCAGCGCCTGCGGCTTCGTTTCGGCCGGCGCACTTGGCTCAGGCGCGGGCATGCTCGGCTCGGGGGCGGGAGCCGGCCTTGGCGCCTCTGGTCACCTTTGGTCTCCGACAGGGTCCTTGGGCGACCTGAAAATAGAGAAAGGTTAGTCCCCTAACATACATCCGGGCAAAACACGCTCGGGAAAAGAAGAAGACTCATGTAGACTTTGGTCCACGGTACTGCCACCGGGACTCTGGGATCTTAAACTCCGGGCCCTGCGACTTTGGCCCGGGGTCCGTCTTCCTCCTCTTCGACGGGGGGCTCTGTCCCTCGGGCCGCTAAGGGGCCGTCATGGAGCCTGCCTCCGGCGGCGGGTTAGCCCGGGCGCTCGCTGTAGTGCCACCGCGCCGGCCTTGGTCTTTGGGCTCTCGTGCCCTGGACCTTGCCTCCGTTGCGAATTCCACGCCGGATGACTGGCCACCCTGGCCTCCCTCCTTCGCGCCACCCGCTGACGGCCGCTGCCGTGGAGGCGATGGCGACGACAAGGACGACGGCTGAGGCACGAATGCCCAGGGGCGCTTTCCTTTGTCCCCCGGGGCCGCCGCTATGCTGCCGGCGACGCCTCTCCCGTCGGCCTGATGGCTGCTGCCTGCGGCAGCCCCACGGCCGGCCTGCGGCCTGCCGCCCGCGGTGCCCCTACCGCCGATCTGTGTTCGGTTGCCCGCGGCCTCCCTGCCGCCCGCCTGCGGCCTGCCACCTGCGGCATCCCCACCGCCGGTCCTCCGCGCGCCGCCCGTCTCCTCGTCTACCCCGGGAATCTGTATAGTCCCGGGGTTCCAGCGCCCCAGCTGGTCGACCAAACCCTGGGCATCGATCTCCGGCAGCGTCGCTTGCAGCGCCACCCGGCCCGGGTCCGTGCGGAGCGCCAACTGCTCCTGGGGAAGCTTTGCACGGGTGAGGTCTTCCACGCTGGTCACCACCCGCAGCAGAGCCGCCAGCGCCCCCTCATCCAAGTTCCCGTCCTCGCCGATCTGGGTCCTAGTGATGTCGTGGGGGCCCGTGTACATCCAGCTGGGGTGGGCCCGCTCCCGCAGGGGCGCCAGGAGGCGGCACAGATAATCCGCCACCACCATCACCGACGTCAACTCCGCCCGGGGCAGGTCGTCGATACGGTTCAGTACAGGCTGCATCCTCGCGTCCTCCGTCGGGGCCGCCTCCTAGATCGACCTCTGGGGCTCTGCCACCGCCTCTGGCAGTGCGAGGTGGTCATGGGGACTGACGTCGATGTAGACCCAGTCACACCGCCAATCGTCCCACTTGCTCCGCAGTACCTAGGGGATGTACAGCTCCGCCAAGCCATCCCGCAGCCGGAAGTTGTAGCAACCGGCGACGTCCGCGGTGGAGGAACCTCTCTTCTTCTCGGCCGGCCGCAGCACAAAAAAGTGGCAGAACAGCGCCACCGACGGCGGCACTCCCACGAACATTTTGAAGAAGTGCGCAAATATCGCTAGGATGACCACCGAGTTTGGACTCAGGTGGACCAACTGGATGCCGAACGTGTCGAGGATCTGGAGGAAGAACGTCGAGAATGGCGGTACCAGCCCGGCCGCCACGAAGGAAATAAAGACGACGATGCGCTCCGGCCGGTCCGTGATGGGCAGGAAGCTCGCTGGCGTCACCACCGAGGCCTCCCGCTGGCCTTCGGGCACCATCAGCTTCCGGACCTTCTCCGCCCCCTCCTCATTGATGATCCGTGACTCCAGCAGCACGCTGTCGGGCCCCTTGTCACGGCGGCTGCTCCCTGCCTTCGGCATCTTGTCGGTGGTAGGGAGTGTGTTGGAACGGGTGGGAGAAAGGAGGGCGCTGTGGGCCGGAGAAAGAGCAAGAGCTCTAGAGCACAAGGAAGAAGAAGAAGGCAAGAGGCTTGATCGCAAAGATGGCGTAAAGGGGCAACGGTTCGCTCCCCTCCCCCTTTTATATCTTAGGGATTTCAAATGACGCCTGCCGTGGTGCGTTTGGCGAGACAAATTTCCTCGTTCGGCGCGGGCGCCAGGCGAATCTCCCTCGATCTGCACGGTTGCCAGGCGCACTATCCTCAATCTACGCGGTTGCCACGCGCGCCGCCCCCCTCATTATCACGCGCCTCGGGAGTTAGTTGGACACGCGTCCGTTCGGCTCCTCGCTGGGCCGTACTAGAAGCCTGGGCCAAAGAGACCAGCGCCTAAAAGCAGGCCACATGGCGCCAGTGCTGGGATTGGTCTCGATGAAGACGAGGGTCCCATCCGCAGTCTCTGATGCCATCGTCTGCCAATGGGCCTGGGGGCTGGTGTCTGTGACACAGCAACCAAGGGTCCCCGAGTCCCGAGGCCAGTTCAGCAATGTGCCACGTGGTGCCCTCCCACGGGATCGCCTCTGCAAGGTACGAGAAGACTAAGTCCCGGGAGAGGGTGCTCGGGGCCATGAACAGTGGTCCCCGAGTACCCGAGTTCTCCGAGGATCCGAGAAGATCAAGTGCCGGAAAGAGAGTGCTCGGGGCCGTGAACAGTGGCCCCCGAGCTCTTGGTTCCCCGAGGACCAAGAAGGGGCATATCGAGGAGAGAGTGCTCGGGGCTGTGAACAGTTATGCCTGAGCACTCGGTTCCCCGAGGACCTCAGAAGTCCTTCGCCGGTGGCCCCCACAGAGGTCCAGCGGTGAGGTGTCAACCAGTGAAAGGCCCGATGCCGTATTTAAGAGGGCGCGGGGCCTGTCACCTCCAACTGCTCCTCCACGCTTGCTGTCAGTCCCTGCCACGGCCTGGCAGGGAGGCGTGGGGACATTTAATGCACGGGTCCCATCGCGGGACATCCGGTGCGCCTCGTGATAGCATCATGAGGCCCAAGGCGCTCCGCCTGCCGCCCTGCTGTATCAGGTATACAAGACCGAGCGAGCACACCGGGCTGTTCAGTCGCTGCCCGGTGGACCCTCTCCGTGACGCCCGTTGCAGAACGGCATGATGGCGCGCGCTTTCAACCCTCCCCGTCACTTCGCGCAGCAGCCCATGATGGTTGCTTTCCCTTTATGGCGCCTCGGAACTCGCACCCTCCCTTTGTAGGCACGCTACCGCCCCGGCGGGTATTTAAGGCGGGGCGGGCTCCCCGGAGAAAAGGACCCTGGTTGACATGGAGCAACCACCGGGATAAGTTGAAGCACAGAAGCTCAGATCACCGAAGAACAAGGAGCCCGAAGCTCTATGCTAGAAAAATATTCTTGTAACCAGCAACATTTCTGAGAGACATTCTCAGAGCATTTATAGCATACACACAGAAGTAGGGTGTTACGCTCAGTGCAGCCTGAACCTGTCTAAAAGACCTCCTCTGCATTTACTACTTCTGCATCCGATCATTCCATTCCACCTGCATCTCATTTACGCCCATTTATTTCACCCGCAAAATAGATTCAGAATCATCCCCCAGCCGAATCTCAAAGGGGTCCCTCCGAATTCCTGCTTGAGTAGTTCACCCTCCGACAGAAACACACATATTTGCTTGATTATAGTGGATTCTTATATCACTGTATATCAAGTCCGTCGATTAGTCACACTGGATCAGTTGATTTATAATCGTCTTAAAAGGGACACAATAAGCCTCTACTTGAAACATAATATTATGTTGGACAATTTTAGTAACATGGCTGTAGTCTGCGACATCCTTTGAACAACCTCACAATATACTAGTATATCGCACCGTTTACGTATACAATTAGCATATCTATAGTAAAGATACATCCCCTATAAAAAAAAAGTCCCTTTTAGGTCTCTTTGTTAGAATTTTTTTTATCCAAATTTTCTGTGGGGAGTAATTTTCTAGACGAAGTGATTCTGTAGCTAAAAATGGTTCTCTAAAATAAAATATATGAAAAAAGTGATTTTGTGCGGGAAGTGTATCAAAGTAAGCTGTTTTTTTTAGCTCTCCAGCTTTTAATTTATTTCAGAGAATCATTCCCATAGATTCTACTCAGGGAGCTAAAAGCTGAAAGCTATTATTTGGCAGAGCTCCCTCTGATTCCAGCCAGAAAGCTGCTCTCAGAGCTCTATAACTTTTCTAATTCTATTAAATTTTTTTCTAGTTTCGATGGCTTGTTGATATATTGCATCTATGAGATCTACAAATATATATTATTGATAAACATGTTAATCCTAATGACTATTTTATCATTAATTATTAAAATCATAATCATAACTAATAAAGCTATTTTCGCTACATTAGACAATAAGTTGTGTATTAATGCGAAATCATTTTGGGATGTTACAAACCGTGTAATAGCAATTTCTAAATATATACCTCGCATCATAGGCAAGTTGCAAGATGTATATAGTTCTCAAAAATTGAGAAGTGCAAATAATTTACGTAATATGTAGTTACTGGACATAGATTGATGACGGTTTACCTTGCCCGTTTGATAACCTTTCTTTGGAGTTTGATAGCTTATAGCCACAATGAAACAAGGGGTCCTGGAATTATTGGTTACACCAGGTTTTGCATGGATACAACCAAAGGATTGATGGATCCAGTCGACAAATTTGAAGTACATTTCTATTCTTGTATTGAGAAATAACTATGTTTCTTAAATTGTCCATCTGAAAGGGACAAAATATTTTATGATAGTGTACTATTGTCCATGCTTGTTTATAGTGGAATAATACCTCCAAAAACGAAATAAGACATCTGAATATTCTCATTCCTAGTAGAACTATATACGGCATAGGCACCTCTAGCAAACTTGGCGTTCATTGTTTTCTTCTTCGTTGGTGTGTTTGAAGAAAACTACAGGGTCCAATGGTATCAAGAGACAAAGATTCTTATTCAAGTCAAAGCACATGTTCTGCCTTTTTAGTGCGCAGCTCTTTTGATTCCCCTGTAAACGACGTCCACCCAAGGTATTACTAAACATGCAAAACAGTCCCCAGGACTCACATAAGTTTGAGATATTATAATAGTGTCAGTACAGTAGGATTTTGCCTTTTCTGTTGTAGTAAATTAATTCAAAACACTATTCCTCAGTCGTCTGAAAATTTCGTATGTTTCAGCCACCTAAAATTACATATTTTTAGTCTAAAATTATAGTACTACAAATGTGACATAAGAAATAACGCGTGCAACTGTTGGATGTTGATCTAATTGGTAGGAAGAAGTGACTGAGAGTAATTTTATTTTTAAGCGACTGAAAAGTCAATTAATTAATATATTTCAGGTTCTGAAACACACATATTTGCTTGATTATAGTGGATTCTTATATTACTGTATATCAAGTCGGTCGATTAGTCACACTGGATCAATTGATTTATAATCGTCTTAAAAGGGACACAATAAGCTTCTACTTGAAACATAATATTATATTGGACAATTTTAGTAACATGGCTGTAGTATGCGACATCCTTTGGAACAACCTCACAATATACTAGTATATCGCACCGTTTAAGTATACAATTAGCATATCTATAGTAATGAGATATCCCCTATAAAAAAAGTTATTTTTATATCTATTTGGTAAAGCTCTTCTTAATTCAAATTCTCTACAGGGAGTGATTCTTCAGATGAAGTGATTCTGTGGCTGAAAATGATTATCTAGTAATTCTCTAAAATAAAATATATGAAAGAAGTGATTTTATACGGAAAGTGGATCAGGTGAAGCTGTTTTTTCAGCTCCCTAGCTTCTAATTCATTTTAGAGAATTACTCCCACAAATTCCACTCAGAGAGCTAAAAGCTAAAAGCTGAAAGCTATTGTTTAGCAGAGCTCTTCTGGTTCCAGCTGAAAAATTGCTCTGAGAGCTCTGCCAAACAGACCCTCAGTCCTTCGAATCTCGCCAAAGTTTAATTCTCAGTAAAAACTTTAGTACCATTTACATTGCATGCCTCAACTTTTTTAACCAGTGCAAATCAAGTCCATAGGCTGGTTTGAGTAGCAAATCAAGGGGTTGTTTAGTTCTGGACTCCGAGAAGCCAAACCAAAATTTAACTACGTTTTGGAAATTTAGCTTCTGTTTGGATCAATACTAAATTTGGTTGTGTCACAAAAGATTTGGCTAGCAAAATTTTCTATAGCAAAACTAGGTAAGATTTTGATATTTAAAATGACCACCTCGTTTTTTGGCAACCCAAATTTTAGCTCAGTCTTAAACCAAACATTATTCTATTTGCCTCGATTTTGGCATAACTCTAATTTTAGCATGACTTCTTATAGTCGTGAACCAAATAGCCCCAAAAATGGTGACATGCCTTCCATACCAAAAAGTTTGCCCAGTCATGCTCAGCTTGGTAGCAGATCCACATGTCAGATGGTTACTTTTATCTTATAATCGGTTAAATTTTAGCAAGCATGTGGCAATACTTGCTTATACTCCCTCCGTTTCGGTATACATGGTGTATTAGCATTTTAGCTAAGACCAATAACGCCCCACGCGATCAAAATTTGGACAAGCGTACCCTCCCCGTGCAACTGTTTCCTTCCTCACTTTAATGTCACGTAGCCGAACCATCACCACGCTTTCTCCTGCATGCATGCAGATCCTCGATGCACAGTTGTTTCCTTCCTGCATGCAGACTGTCGCCGCGCGCACTCCCATGCTTGCCCTAGCCAAAATCGATGACGCAAACCATCGCCGTGCGCTCTCCCGCGCTTGCCATGGCCCAAATACTGCATGCAGATCCTCCTCCCACGCTCTCCCTCTCTCGCCATGGCCCTTTGCTTGCATACGCTCCATCGCCGTATTTTCTCCTAGGCTTGCCATCACCAAAAAACTGCAGCGGAGCATCGCCGCGCGCACTCCCATGCTCACCATGGCCCAAATCGATCATGTGAACCATCGTCGTGCGCTCTCCGGCGCTCGGCATGGCAAATTAACTCACTATTTATACTCTCTTTTGCTCTCTTCTCCCAGAGACATGAGCACTGACCACTACTCCTCTCTTTTCCTCCCAAATTAAGTAGATGGCCAATTTCGATATCAATTCTTTCCCAATTGATTGGAACAAAATTGTTGATTACGAGGGCCCAATGATCGATTTGCAGTACGACCTCGAGTTGGTTGGTAGCGATGAAGGTAAGCGTATGAATCGATTTGCAGTACCCCTAATTTGTTTGTTGTTCTTGGGTTGATTTTGATGTCAATTTTGTTGGTTTAACAGAAGGAGGTAGTGGCGACCACGACCTAGGCATACATTGGCAACACATGCTCGGACTAGCGGGGAGAGCATGTGCTAGACGCAAGTTTGTAGGTCATGGTGACGGGGGACGTGGACTTGTTGGACAAGCCAGCCTTGGTCTCGCAAGACAAGGACGTGCTGGCCTAGGTAACTCGCGCCTAGGATTTGCCAGGCGCGGTCACCAGTAGCAGTGAGATCATTGGACACGGACAGTGTGGCCTCTGAGTTGCCAGAGAAGGACATGCGGGGCACGAACATGAGCACAAAGAACACGCACATAGGGATGAGGAGAACAATGACACTGAGGAAGAAGACTTTGCTCAAATGGACATGGACGGTGATGAGAATGTTGCAGCCGGCCCTGAAATGAGTAATTTTGTTCATGTACACTGACTAAATTTTGATTACTATACATGGAAATGAGTAAGTTTGTTCATGTACACACACAAAAGATTGATTACAGTTAATTGTTAACCAGATGCGGAGTCACCAAGACCAGTGGGTTCATTGGGTGCAGACAGGGTGGCATCAAAGGAGCAGTAGGACTCGCTAGAGGAGGACAAGCTACGCGCGGCCATGAGCACCAAGAATGGGCACACAGGCTTGAGGAGAACCATGACGCCTAGGAAGAAGAACATGCTCAAATGGATGAGGTCGGTGACGAGTCTGTTACAACCAGCCCTGAAACGAGTAAGATTAAGTATTTTATGAAACATTTGATAAACCTAATGTATTTTTTGGTACGTTTGATAATCCTAATGTATTTTTTGTTGCATTTGTAGATCAAGGTGGCAATGTCATTAGAAGTAAGTAGCACACTGATCAAGACAAACGGGCTATATATGCCATGCTCTTGCACAGAACTTCCTTCAGCGTATTAAACCATGGAGTACTTGGAGTGCTGAGCAAGAACTGTTGTACAAAGGATATGGAAGAATGGAAAGGATGGTGGGGTACTAGGAGTGATGAGCAAGAACCAAATCATTGCGGCTGCAAGCGAATTGCTTTCAATCCCGAAGCCATTTAAGAGATACTGTTGCATAAGAGGACTACTCTTAAGGATATGGCGTGTGAGTTGCATATGTCAAAGACCACATTGTTCAGGCGGTTGAAAGAGGGTAGGGTTAGGCGGCACACAAATGCAATCAAATTTACGCTGATAGCTGAAAACAAGAAAGCTAGGGTTCAGTTTTGTCTAAACATGTTAGACCCCACTAGCTTGCCGCTTGAACCAACTTTTCAGGGAATGTATAAAATCATCTACATAGATCAGAA
The DNA here is from genome assembly GCF_958298935.1 of Phragmites australis. Classification (NCBI taxonomy): domain Eukaryota; kingdom Viridiplantae; phylum Streptophyta; class Magnoliopsida; order Poales; family Poaceae; genus Phragmites; species Phragmites australis. The sequence continues at coordinate 7,467,550 of NC_084929.1, forward strand.
ATGGTGTTATCGGATGAAGAAGACACAAATATACTACTTGGCGCTTGACGAGGAGGATCCGGAAAGAACCACACAAAGCAAGAACTTCATAGAGAAGGTTATGTTTCTTGCGGCAGTTGCGAGGCCTAGGTATGACATGGATGGTAACATGACCTTCAATAGAAAAATAAGCATATTTCCATTCACTTTCGTGGCCGCGCTCGTCGCCTAGCCCATCCACGTGATCGTCGCCTAGCCCAGCGCTGTGCTCGTCAACTAGCCCATGGCCGCGCTCTGCCCCGTCGGCACACACCAGCCATACGCTACCGTGGCCGTGCCACCAGCCACCGTACACAAATCGATGCCCACACAGGTCCACGTCCTCGCCCTCATCCTCGATGTCATCCGCGCACTCGTCATCACCCTCGTAACCGCTCACATGGCCATCGTCGTCCTCAATGTCTTCCTCATCAACGAAAATGGAGATGTACTCCATAAACTCCTCCGCGGTGAGATTCTTCAGCCAATCCTTCGCCAAGGGTGGAGCACGATTGCCGCTGTCCAAGATCTCTTCCCCTGCTGACGCACGACACGCCGGCCCACATGCACACACCACATCTTCGCCCTCACTATTCTTCTTGGCCAACATCTCAGTCCGCCATGGAAGTCGAGCTTGCTGTATGGCAGTGAATGGAGAAGAGGAAGGAGTAGCTGCAGAGATTATTGTTGTATGCGAGGAGAGGAAGAAGGATATGCAGGAAGCCAGAGGGATTATGGGAGAATGGTAGTAATGGCATGCGGGTTATGAGGGGACAACAGGAATCAATAAGAGAGGGGTATTACGGGAAACAAATCTCACTAAGCCTAAAACTTCATATAATATGAAATCTGCATGCAAAGTTTAGACGCTATGTAAAACGGAACGGAGGGAGTATCATATTATAGCCGGCACCGTATAGAACCCAAACAAGGTGATTTAGGGCATGGGACATGGAACAATTATGGATGTAAAGTAGGTGATATTCAAATTTAGAGTGGAAAAATTAGAAAAAAGTTAAGACACCAAAGTAAGTTTGAGTACCTGTTTCAAAAAATATAAGTTTTTGTTGACTAGACTGCAGGTTGGACAAAAAATATTCTTGTTTGAAGAACTAAAGAGCAAAATATAACTAGAGTCTGGCACTGTGTAAAACCAAAATTAAGTTTAAGGACATGAAAGTAAGTGAAATGCTTTATATTCAATCATTTGAGTACAACTCGAGTAGTACAACCATATATTTAACCATCATCGTTATATTATAATCTTTCATCTAACTGATATCAGCTGTTGAATCTTGAGTTATACTCAAGTTGTACTTAAATGATTGTACGTGTAGAACTGCTCCCAAAGCAAAAGCAATATGCTCTCCTGTTTCTACATTTTTTTTTTTGTCTCAACTCCGGTCCAATTTCCAGAACGCTATTGGACTATTGGAGCCATTGAACGACCAGAGTCTGTTTCTTTTATGGCGGCTAGTCTCTTGGTCTAGGCACATTGGTGCGTCTATATCACGTTTTTTTTTACGGAGCGTGATAAAAAAAGCTAAAAAAATTAGATTTATAATTTTTGAACATCTCAATATTTATTTATGAATTTATTAATATTTAATATATTTATTTAAATATGGAGAAAACAGTGGCACATTCATGTATAAACATAATTTTAACATGCAGACAACAATAATACGAACTTAACTAAATTTATTTCATATTTTTTAAGTTTTAGATATTTTTCTATACATTTTAGATTATTTCAACCGATTTATCAATATAACTATTATTCCTTTCACTATTTTCTAGAATTTTGTAAAAAAAATTATGTGTACATATAAATGTATGGCCACATGTACACATGCATATATATATATATGTAGATACATATACGTATTCATATATATACATATATAAGACCTACATAAACATTAGCTATAGGATTTTAATCCTTAAAATTGCCCCGATTCTTAGCTCTTAACATATGTAATAGATTACTAATCGACTTCTACTTTGATGGCTGCGTGATTGAACAATGGGCCCCTCTGGTCCCACTGATCGCATCTTCCCGACGCGCGGCCGCCACCCGCCTTGCTTCCCTCTCGAGTTTATCCACGTGAGTAATCGCTACCCCGGTCAAAAGAATGGACGGGAAGGAGAGCATACGACACACGCGCCAGCATGCCCTTTTTTAAAGCTTCACCTTGACTTATTTTTAAAACATTAAATGACCGTGTCATATAATTTAAATTATATGATGAGTAAAGAATTAAAAAGAGAGAGGGAGTTAATGTGTTCCTTCTATGAGACATAAGCTAAGCACAAAATTCAACCCAAAAAATAAACTAAGAAATATATATATTAAGTGATCAATGCACATGCTCATATGTTCTATGAAACAAAGCAAATAAATATGAACCAATAGAAAAGTAACACATTTATAAGATACGGAAGAAACTTTATATTAGAGAGAGAATTTCTATACTAATGTACATATGAGGTGAAAGGGGATATATATGGCTCTAAGACCATCTCCAACAGCTACCTCAAATTTTCATCCTCAAAATACTATTACAGCATCCTCTATCCTCAACACTATAGCAGTACTGTATCACTGGATAGAGGATCTGTTGGAGATGGATTTCTAGTGCTACAGTATACCGCAAAAACACTGTAGCACTAGAATCCTCAAATTTGGAGACTCCGTTGGAGATGGCCTAAGACACCTTTGTATTGGGATTGATCTTAAGAGTTTGACACTTTGATGGGTCCCTTTAGAAAATTTACCACTTCGTTATATCTACGCATTAGTCTCACATGTCTGTGTGGCTTTAAGCGTGAAATTATTCGTAATGTGACAAATCCTAAAAATACTTGAGAAATATTATTTGTAAAGTTAGTTGACATTAGTAGTAATGTATACATAGACCGTTTGGTTTCAAATTGTAAGGAATTTTGGATTTACCAAATCTTGTTATTGATAAGGAAAACCATGCTATCAATGGTAGCTCTACGATACATAAGCAACTCCATCGGCTTATAAATACATGGTGTTTTGGATAATCTTTCAGTCAAAATTTTAAAACTTTGACTATCAAAATCTTTCAAAATAAATAGACAGCAAGCATAAAAATCATATGAGCAAAATTGTCTTGAAATGCACTTTCATTATATCATAATTTAATTGGATTTTATAACTATATTCAAAAAGAAAATAGCTGTCAAAATTATGTTTTGAAGACCGTGCCATTAATTCAAAACTTCAATTTTTTGCGACTTGAGTGAGTTATAACCAAACAATAATTGTAGCAAGGGTACAATGTTTTAATTATTGCTAATGCCACAATTTTCTAGTTACCATAGTCATTATTTTAGAATAGTTACCATTAAGGCATTGATGATTCAATGATTTTATCTAATTTGTCAAATTATTTCACGAAGAGGTTCCATGGGTCCAAATTATTTCTTTAAAGAGAATAAAAAACAGGGGAAGCTGAGAACCCGAGGGATGAAATCCACGCGTTCTCCGACTTCGCCGTTTTGTCCTGCCCGCGCTCGTCGTAAACGCAACCCTGCCTTGGCTCGGCTATATAAACCCTGCGGTCGATTACCCGCAGTCACACACCAATCACACCTCTCTCCCCGAGTCTGACAAGACCAAGAATTCAGCAGCGCTCCTCTCTCCCCGGCAATTCCCACGAATTCATTGTCATCGGTCAATCACAACTCCGATCGATCGGTGAATCCATCGGTCAATCGTCCCGGTCTTGTTTGCTTAAATAGTGTGCTGCGTCAATGGAGGCTGCCACCGTCATCGTCGTGCCGGCTCCGATGGTCACCACTCCACCGCCGCCGCAGCACAAGCTTCTTGAGCTTAAGGCTTCCTTTGCCCCCGCGGCGAAATTGTCGCCTGCGAGGAAGGCGAAGCCAACCAAGAAGAAGCTCGCCGGCGGCTGCGGCGGGTATGTCCTCGAGGACGTCCCGCACCTCACCGACTACCTCCCCGAGCTCAAGGTGAGTCCCGAATTCTTCTTGTGCTAGAATCGGTTTCTAATCCATCTTAGAAAACAAAAATTCTTTCACCAATTGGTTGCTTCTGCTCATGTGCTTAAATTTTTTTTGTTCGTCTGCAGAGCTTCCCGAATCCCCTGCAAGACCACCCGGCCTACTCTGTTGTCAAGTAAGCAATCCGAATCGAAATCCCATTCTCTTTCTCGTCTTCTATTCTTGCGCCAAATCCGATTCAAATATATCGATTTGCTCAACTGTGTTGTTCCGATCGCGCAGGCAGTACTTCGTGAACCCGGACGACACGGTGGCGAAGAAGATCGTTGTGCACAAGAGCAGCGCGCGGGGGACGCACTTCCGGCGCGCCGGCCCGCGGCAACGCGTCTACTTCCAGCCGGGCGAGGTGACAGCGGCCATCGTAACCTGCGGCGGGCTATGCCCGGGCCTCAACACCGTCATCCGCGAGCTCGTCTGCGGCCTCCACGACATGTACGGCGTCTCCAGCGTCTTCGGCATAGAGGGCGGATACAAGGGCTTCTACGCGCGCAACACCGTGGAGCTCACGCCGCGCTCCGTCAACGACATCCACAAGCGCGGCGGAACGGTGCTCGGCACGTCCCGCGGTGGGCAGGACACGGCCAAGATCGTCGACAGCATCCAGGACCGCGGCATCAACCAGGTGTACATCATCGGCGGCGACGGCTCGCAGAAGGGCGCGGCGTCGATCCACGAGGAGGTGCAGCGCCGCGGCCTCAAGTGTGCAGTGGTCGGCGTGCCCAAGACCATTGACAATGACATCGCCATCATCGACAAGTCGTTCGGGTTCGACACCGCCGTCGAGGAGGCGCAGCGCGCCATCAACGCCGCGCACGTCGAGGCCGAGAGCGCCGAGAACGGCATCGGCGTCGTCAAGCTCATGGGCCGGAACAGCGGCTTCATCGCCATGTACGCCACCCTGGCCAGCCGCGACGTCGATTGCTGCCTCATCCCGGAGTCGCCCTTCTACCTCGACGGCAAAGGTGGCCTCCTCGAATTCGTCGAGAAGCGCCTCCGAGACAACGGCCACATGGTCATTGTCGTGGCCGAGGGCGCCGGACAGGACCTCATCGCCAAGAGCATGCACTTCGCTGACATCCACGACGCCTCTGGAAACAAGCTACTCCTCGACGTCGGCCTCTGGCTTTCCCAGAAGATCAAGGAGCATTTTAAGAAGAAGCTCAACTTCCCCATCACCCTGAAGTACATAGACCCGACGTACATGATCCGTGCAGTGCCATCGAACGCCTCCGACAACGTCTACTGCTCGCTGTTGGCGCACAGCGCCCTCCACGGCGCCATGGCGGGGTACACCGGCTTCACCGTCGCGCCGGTGAACGGCAGGCATGCCTACATCCCCTTCTACGTAAGTCTCTCTCCAATCCAAGTGCCTTTCACCATAAATTGTTAAGCTTTCAACTCGCACTGACTTCAATCTTGGCGACCGATTGAAACGTGCAGAGGATCACCGAGAAGCAGAACAAGGTGGTGATCACCGACCGGATGTGGGCGCGGGTGCTGTGCTCGACGAACCAGCCGTGCTTCCTGAGCCACGAGGACGTCGAGAGAGCGCGGCAGGACGAGGAGGAGCCGCACGTGCCGCTCGTCGAGGGCGAGACGAACTCGCTGCTGGTCAAGAGCCCGCCGATGTGCAACGGCAATGGCTACCTCTGCAATGGCGTGGCCTGACCAATTCACATGTTGATGTAAAACTAAGGGTGGTTCAAGTTCAAATGTGGTTTTCTATTTCTATAGAGGTTCCTTCTGTTCATTCTTTGGTTTGATATACTAGAATGTATCGGCAAGAGGAGAATAACCGATTGTAATTAGCTACGTACTGTGTTGCATTAACGAAATCATGATACACATTCAAATCACAGCGTCCCCTTCTTTGATTCGATAATTTCTCCGCTCAACACACTGGCCTGAGTGGCCTTACATCCATCTACTGATGCTGAGGCTCAGGCTCAGGCGCTGGAACGATGTAACCAGCGCAATTAGACCCTGTGGCCAGGGCGTTCCCACATTTTTTTGCAACAATAGCCCACTTCCATAGCTCGATTTTCTCCTTCTCCTCCTGTGTAAACTCTGCGCAGATGTCTGCGACGTTCGCCTCTCTCACCTTCACGCAGCACGGGCCGCCATGTTTGGGCTTCCAAGGTTGACCGATATTTTTCGCTATGTTATGCTTACAGTTGTGCATTATGTCGTCTTTCAGGTCCTGCACCTGGTACGAGCACGAGGAAGAAGAGATGGCAGCGAAGACGATGAGGAGGCACAGGTACGCTCCTGCTGCTCTAGCACGGGCCATCTTGATCTCTTCTCGATCGTGATCGATGTGTGATGCAGGAGTTGGGCATTTCAGTGCTTCTTCTATATATAGGGGCTGTGCTGCCCTTTTTCTAATTATTGTTCACTGCTTTCAATATTTACATATTATCAAGGTATCCCATGGTAGCAGCAACGTATCATGAAGGGAGGATATGATACTTACCCGAACACATTTATTGATATGCAACGAGGATATATCTCATTTGTATAGCTGCTGCAGGAAACATTTATGCGACCCATAAATTGCTAATTGGTTGCGGCCATAGAAATACATGTTCAATCGGTACTTGACAAACTAGGATATGTCTCATATAGTAAGTTATGGTCCAAGATATACTACATGGCGTTTTGGATATTGTCTCATTTAGTAAGTTATTGATTGACAACTAGGATATGTTCTCATTTAATTGAGATGTGCAATCTGGCGTGTTATCGTATTGCTGTTGTAAGAAGAAGAAAAAGGTTACGGAACCAATTAATTTCTCACGTATTTCTTAGTAAATGTACTATATTTGTTAAATTGTTGTTAGAGTAGAAATATATATATATTCATTATTTATTAGAAAAATTAGGTTTTCAGCACCGAAGAACACCCCTTTTGAGAAATAGCACCGAAAGATTCAGGTTTACTTTAAGAGCATCAAAAGTCCGCACCGCTTAGTTTTAACCACCCCACCCCCAATCATCGATCACCTATATCAAGAACCAATCACAAGAAGGTGTGCTAAACAAATGCACGATAAGGTGAACACTAACTTAAGCTATGTATTAGATTTATATGAATCGGTCATGTTTCCCATCTCTTCTTTTTGATTGAAATTAGGTGCAAATAGGGATGGCATTCAGACCGTTGGTTCGGGTCCTCATAGGTCTGGTGGGTCGGGTGTGAAAAAAAGTGCGGCTCGGGGGTAGGTTGATGATTTTGCCTTTCGCTGGTTTTTCTCTCATTTGTCTTTCGCTTCTCTTTCCACCACCAATACCCCACTTATAGCACGTGGTCCGGCCACAATGTAGAAGAGCAAATCTTCATTAGGATTGGGAGCGATTAGCACAGGGGAAAGAAAGATACCTCTACAAATTTTTGAATACCTCTTCTGTGATGCACGTTTGCCTGATCTTCTGAAGATAATATGATAAGTTGATTGGTGGAGTTTTGACATTGATGATCCAAAGGCTCTGACCAATACAGATCGAGAACCCTCGCAACCACTACACCACTACTCCGTGGTTATCAACCGTGCCAAGACGCGGTTGACCTCGCTAAGAAGGCTTTCCTACAAGCTAATTGAGAACACAAGTAAGAATAGGTAGATGCAATTTCAATATTGCTAATTACCAATGAAGTTCTCGAGTTGGGGTTCCACAAACCAAACAAACGGTGAAACTGTATAAAACAGAATAATCTAAGCAAAACCTGAGCCTAAAATACGACGGCTAATGTGTCTATATAGGGGGGATGTGAGGAGATCGACCTAGGGTTGTGCAGCCATGGAAAGATGTGTACACAACCTGGACTCCGACCCTAACACGATTACAAGACTCAACTAGGTCCAAAACCGTGGCACATCATCTTATTTCTTTGACTCTGACTAAACTATAAGAAATATTTGGTCAAGCTCATATCCATTAGAAATGGCTCGTTATAAGCTTTCTAGAATATCCAAGATTGCCTAAAACGGACTTTGTATGAGAGAGTTATGCACGTTTTACTGACGTGTTGTTCTGTGACTTGACCACGACCACGACTTCAACCATGATCATGACAAGAGCTCAGCCTTGAGTCTGAGTAGACTTATCCTTTCAGGGGTGATGTCCGGGTAAAGTTGTAGTGCTTCTCCCATATTCCTAAGCAATAAAACATCACAAGAATTTAGTAGGAATCCATCCAATGAAGCATGAACAGTGAGAAACGAGTTCATGGTGGTCTAATTATCGTGCACGTGCTCTTTTAATTAGACCCTATATGATTTGAGGATTATTGGCGATATTGATTGTATCTGAAGGAGCCATGGGCTCATCATCATACCTCTTTTGATCATTCAAACTTGTCATATTATCTTAGTAACTTGAAGAAGGGAAGTCCTCGATCTCTAAGCCGGAAAATAAATCAGCTAAGAGTTGTTATGCATCCAGTTAATCTCTAAACTTCTTGCACTGACTTGGGAGGTTGCATCTCTTTAGTAGCTTTGATCTTCTTGGGATTGACATCTATTCCCCGGTAGGACCCGAGGTATCTGAGCAGTTTCCCCACGTTGACTCCAAACAAGCACTTCTATGGGTTCAGCATGACTCAATTCTTGCATAGGTTGTTGAACATTTTTTGTTGGTCAAAGATGAGATCTTCCTTGTTTTTGGTTTTGACGATGAGATCATCGATGTAGGCATCGACATTCCAGCTGATCTAATCATGGAGTGTTATCTGCATTCCTCATTGGTATGTGGCACCAGCATTCTTCAATCCGAAGGGCATTTTAACATGGCAATATACTCCAAATGGAGTGATAAAGGAGGTCTTCTCCTCATCTTCTGGATGCATGTTAATCTGGTGATAACCGGAGTAGGCATTGAGAAGGCTTAAATAGTCACAGCTAGAGGTTGAGTAAACTATTTGATCTATTCATGGCATAGGTGCAGTCAACCATTTGTAGAAGAAGGATCCTCTTAGTGATTGTAGATTTAAAGTGGTCAACACCCTGTTGATGGTTGGGAGATGGTAAGACCGTCGCTCCATTAAGGATCGGAAGAGGTGTGCTCATCTAGAACTGACCATTGCCTGCATCCAGAGCCGAAGGACTTATCAGGGGTAACCTCTGCTAGAGGAAGTGTCCAGATCCATCATGGATGTATTATCGGATTTTCTGAATTGGTGTCTTGACAATCCATGTTGTCAGAAACTGCGGGGATTGATCTCGTCTTACTGTGAATCGTACATTCACAGTTGTCTTGGCAACCGAGTGGTTCGATCTCGATGCCATAATCTTGGTGCATTGATCCATAAATTGACTTACCTCATCGCTTGAATCGTCACTGGAAAGTTCATCATCGAAATTCACCCCATCAATCATTGGCTCGCTAGGAAGAGGGGTAAAGTTATCGTAGAACCCCTCATCTAAAAAATTGGTTCTCAGTGAAGGCTTGGGTGATACCGATGGCATTGTCTATTTAGATTCTTCAACGCCTATTGTCATGATCCCCACGGACAGCGCCAGCTATCGACGATTTGAAGAAAGGGGGGTTTTATACAGGTTCGGGCCTCCTTAAGGATAAACCCTACATCATGTTTATCTTATATTGATCTGAGCCTATTACAAGAGGGTATGTGGCTATCCTAGATGGATCTAGTCTTAGTTGATGACTTGCTTGGCTTCGGGTGTCTTCTAGTTTGTCGAAAGGTTTGAGCAACTTTTTCAACTTCTATTGGCCTATCCTGCGCAGGCCCCCTGGCTCCGTATATATGGGGGTGGCGTACATCCTTCGGAGTCCTCATTCTCATTCTTGCAGATAAACTTTCCTATTTATGGGATGTCTTGGTATCTACGGGTATTTTCTTTTCACCTAGAGATCCCCTTCCTGGAGATAGAAATATGCTTAGGAATTGCGATAAACCTTGGGGTGTCGAGATATGGTAACTATCCTTTATTCAACGTCAATTGTGCACTATCACTACTACAAAACACCAATTTGTGACCCTCTATTACTATCAGATCTTTTCATGAACAGACAATGATAATTCATCTAAAAAGTACCGGTAGTGATAATAAAGAGAGTATCACTGTCGGTTCATGTTTTGAGCTGATAGTGATAATGGTTTGTATCTCATCTTAAAAAATTATATCTTTTTCATACGAAGTCCGATGAAGATAATTTTATTTGTAAATTGTAGCTCTCAACGAGATCTACAACTTTGCAGTTGACAACTTTTTCATTTGAAGCTATCTAAATGTCCAAATCTAGTGCAAAACAATTTTGACATCCATAACTTACCGAGCTCGACTCCTTTCATCATGGTTCACTCATGGGAGTACCTAGCATTCCTAAACTGGATGAAAAAGGAAACATTTGTACTATAATCGTGAAATGATAATATATACAATGTTTAACCACTAAAGAATGATTAATATATTGTATATGTAATGCTCTCCTCTGACTTTCTCTGACTTTCATATGGGCCAACTCAGCTCCAAGTTGGATGAAATATGGAATGATACAAAAATAGAACTTAGGCAAATGATCTTTTCTAACGGTAATAATTACATGGTGAAACGATAATGTATGTAACACTTAAGTTGGTTCATATTGAAGTAGGAAAATTAAGTGTCGGTTTGTATGTTTTTGGTGAGATATTCAAAAATTTATAAAATATGCATACCAAGTCAGATGGGAAAAATATTTTTACGACAACTGTAGCTCTCCACAAGATCTACAACTTTGTAGTTGATAAATTTTTTATTTAAAATCATTTTGATGCTCGAATAATCGTCAAAATTTTCGAACAATAAGTGCCCAAAGGAAAAGAAATATCTCATTGCTCTTAGCAGTAGTGGTATGTGAGATGATAAGGAGGCTTCACCCGAGGTGAGAGGTCATGGATTCGACTTTCACGAACCACACGTGTGTATATTTCGTACGAAAAATCGTGTGATTTGTGACTTCTCACCTTGCACTTGTAGTGTGTGGTCTGGGTGGGATTTTTTTTTATTTTTTCAGCTAAAAAAAACTTTATTCAACAGTGATAATCGGTGACTATCGCTGTGGATTTTATAGTATCAGTTGAAAATCAATAGTAATGTCAGTTATAAACCGACATTGATAGAGTGTTTTTAACAGTGTAGGAAGTTAAGTACGGGTTAGCCAAATAATATTTAATCAAGATATTTATAAAAGTATGAGGAAATAGGATACGTTTTAGCACCTTCCGCCGCCGCTTCTTGCTCGCCGCTGGCCATATCGGGTGTGCCGCTTAGATGCTCATCCGCACATGCATGAGCTCAGTAAGCATCGCATGCATGAGCTCAGTAAGCATCGCATGCATTCCCATGTTTCACCGCCACCTCTGGCGAGCCACCGACATCAATCTAGTGATTTCTAGGGCCATGGGTCCCACCAGCAGCTTCCCCCTGTCATGTAGTATCCCATCATGGCTGCTACGGTTTTACTATCTCCATTGTGGTTCTCGGTGAAGAGCCACCAAGAGCCAAACAAAACAGTTGCAGAAATTTAGAGGGGATCGGCTTACAGTAACTGCAATCCAAACCCTAATAATGATCTTCCACCTGTGCACAAAGAATGGATCAGAAGACGAGGATCCATGGCAGGAATCCCAGTTGTGCACCCAGGAAATCATTCCCTGATCACACTTTTTCCTCACTTCCGCAAAGATCGACACCAAGTTCTTCAGTAAGAACCAGATGGGATCGCCATCTCGGTATCTCCAGAGGAAACCGTCAAAAAAAATTTGGATGAAAGAAACCCTCGAATTTGAAACAACACAATACCAGTTTTCTCGCACAGGGGATGACACCCCAAGCCTTAACTAGAAGCCAACCATGTTGCTGACCTGCAAGAAACGTTCAACAGCCTCTGGGCCGCTGGCGTGCGGCTGAACCTAGAGAAATGCATATTTGGCGCTAGGGGTGGAAAGATGCTAGGATATCTCGTTTTCCGAAGAGCCATCAAGGCCAATCCGGGCAAGATTCGTGCCATCGCAGAAATGTCGCCTCCCACCAATCCGAAAGAAGTACAACGCCTGGCCGGCCGCCTCGCCGCCCTCAGCCGCTTCCTCGCAAAATCTGTTGAGCACAGCCTCCCCTTCTTCAAAATGTTGAGGGGCTTCGGACCATTTAGCTGGACGCTGGAATGCCAAGCGGCATTTGAGGCCCTAAAAGCACACCTTTCCCACCTCATAACACTTGCAATGCCCCTCCCCAGCGAAGGACTACTCCTATACTTACCCGTCTCTGCGTCTGCCGTTAGTGCCACCTTGGTACGGGAGGAAAAGAGTAACGGTCGCTCCGCTCAAAGGGCTATATACTATGTCTTGGAGGCCTTAGCCGAGGCCAAGAGACGCTACACCGAGCTCGAAAAAATAGCCTACACCCTGCTGATGGCCTCACGTAAGCTCCGGCACTACTTCCTTGCCTACGACATCACTGTCCCAACCTCGTACCCACTTGGCGACATGTTTCACAATAGGGAGGTGACGACGCGCATCGGCAAGTGGGCAACAGAGTTAGCCCCCTTTGTGGTAAGGTTTGTGGCCTGCACCGCCATAAAATCCTAAATCTTGGTAGACTTCATCACTGAATGGACTCTAGCACCGACTAAACCCACCACTACACCCTCCCAAGACATCTGGACTATCTACACTGACGGAGCATACTGCTCCATGGGCATCTGAGTCGGCGCGGTCCTCATCTCTCCCACAGGCCAGCAGGTCCAATACGCTACTCGCCTGGATTTAAAGATGACCAACAATATAGCCGAATACGAGGCCATCCTCTTAGAACTCCGAAAGGCCCGAGCCTTAGGGGCAGCTAGAGTCATCATCTATACCAACTCTCAGATCGTCGCCGGTCACGTCAACAAGAACTTCCAAGTTCGGCATCCAGACATGACAACATACCTCGAGGCCATTTGCAAGGCTGAGGCACACTTCCGCGGCATATCAATACGAAGCATACCGCGGGCGGACAACAGTAAGACAGACACCCTGGCAAAGGCCGTAGCCATGGGTAAAGGCCCACCGATAGGCACCTTCCTCGAGACCCTACACCAGCCGACCACTAGAGCTCTTGACGAAACGGCCGCTGCCATCCTCCCCATCGAAGTCACGGACTGGAGGGCTCCCCTCCTATCCTTCCTGAGAGAAACAGAAGAACCGGATGATCCGATTGCACTCCGTTGCATTCAGCATCGCCCCAGGGGCTACCGTCTCATAAATGGCACCCTTTACAAGACAGGTATCTGCACTCCCCTCCTTCGCTGCATTACTAAACAAGAAGGAGCCAACCTCCTTTGGGAGATACATGAAGGCCTTTGCAGCAATCATCTGGCGCCTCGTGCCCTAGCCGGTAAGGCACTTCGCCAGGGGCTCCATTGGCCTACGATCATGTCCGATGCAGAAGACCTCGTCCGCACCTACCAAGGATGCCAATGGATGGGACGCCGAAGCCACCGACCTCCAAATCCCTTGCAACCAATCACCCCCGTCTAGCCCCTGGCTTGTTGGGTTATGGACCTCATCAGTCCATTTCCCCGTGCCAAAGGCAATCTTCAGTATGCGGTGGTGGCATTGGAGTACTTCTCCAAATGGGTTAAGGCCGAACCCCTCACTGCAATCACGTCAAAAAATGTCCAGAAATTCTTCTGGAAGAACATAATCTGCCACTTCGGCGTCCCACGACAGCTCATGATGGACAACAGCACACAATTCGACTCCGGGCCTTTCAGACAATTCTGCAATGATCTCGGCATCGAATTATGCTTCGCAGCAGTTCGACACCATCAGTCCAATGGGGTCGTCGAAAGGGCCAACGGCAACATCCTCACTGGTCTAAATCACCGCCTCATCAGCTGAGCTCAAGGCCTATGGGTTGAGGAACTTCCCAAGGTTTTGTGGTCCCTCTGCACCACTGTCACGCGGGCCATCGGGTTCACACCCTTCCACCTCTTGTATGGAGACGAGGCCATGACCCCCACCGAGGTCAAGGGCTCCTCACTCAGGGTACAACTTCCACAAACTGACGGAGCAAGGGAGCTCTCCCTCGACCGTACCGAAGGCACGCGGCTCCATGCCATTCAGAATCTCGATCACTACATCAAGAAAACTAAGGTCTGGTACGATCCAAGGGTTGCGCCGTGAAACTTCAAACCCGGCAAACTAGTACTTCGACATGCCCTAGCTCCGGGAAAGCTGCGCAACAAATGGGAAGGCTCATACCTGGTCCTTAAGTCTAACAGGCTTGACTCCTACCACCTGGTCGATACAGAAGGGACCCCCCATGAACACAGTTGGAATGTGGAGACCCTCCAAAAGTACTATGTGTAGGGGGCCCTAGGCTCAGTCCTCTCCGAAGGAACCAAAAAAAACCACAAAGACCCTCCAGCATCTTGAAGGCATAAACCTCAGTGCTGGACAGGTATTTCGTCCGCCATCTTTAAGGTCTCGCTAACCTACATGGCGGATAGGCAAAGACCTCTCCAGCATCTTGAAGGCATAAGGCTCCGTGCGGGACAAGCATTCCGTCCGCCATCTTTAAGGTCTTGCTAACCTACGTGGTGGATAGGCAAAGACCGCTCCAGCATCTTGAAGGCATAATCCTCCGTGCTGGACAGGTATTTTGTCTGCCATATTTAAGGTCTAGCTAACCTACGTGGTGGATAGGCAAATACTGCTCCGGCATCTTGAAGACCTAAGTCTCCGTGCTGGACAGGCATTCTGTCCTTCATCCTTTGGGCCTAGCAAACCTAAAATGATGGATAGGCAAAGACCGCTCCAGCATCTTGAAGGTAGTGCCTTCATATCGGACAGGCATAACTCCCTCCGTCATTTCTAAGGCCTGGCTAACCTAACATGGCAGAGGGATAACCCCCCGGCACCGGCACGACTAAAAGTCTCCATGCCAAAATCACCTAACCCTTTCGATATCTTGAAAACCTAAAACTCCGAGCTCCCCACTCCCACCTACTACAATGCAATGCCCCTCGAATCTCGCACGCCGTGGCCACTAAGCAGCCGCAGGATGCGAAGGGGCTGGGATAAGGGGCACAGGCGAAGCATCGATGCGATCAATCATAAAAAAACAGAGAGAGAAAGAAACAAAACAACAAGCTAACACAACTCAAGTTGTACATACATAATATACAAAGAGTCTTTGCATATAGCTAGCCGCTGTACATCAAATCTATGCCCAACAAAGTTGCTAGCCTGCTACGCCTCCTATAGCACTACGGGAAGATGAGGGTGCCCGACCGCCATGCCTCCCGGGAACACCACGGGACCTAGAGAGTCGTCCTCGATAACTACGCATAGGAGGCCGATGCGAGCCCCCTCCGTGAAAAGAGCTACTGCCCAAAACGGAGACTTGGCCTCGGGAAGATGAAGGATCCACCTGGAAATGATACGAGTCAAAAGCCGAGAAGTTTAGCTCTTCCTCCTCCTGCCCCTCCGGTGAGGCCTCCGCGGCCTGTACCTCCTCCACCTTCACCTCGTCCAGGATAGACTCAAGAATTTCCAAAGGCACTCTTCCG
Source organism: Phragmites australis (assembly GCF_958298935.1). Lineage (NCBI taxonomy): Eukaryota > Viridiplantae > Streptophyta > Magnoliopsida > Poales > Poaceae > Phragmites > Phragmites australis. The sequence continues at coordinate 7,483,183 of NC_084929.1, forward strand.
TCAGAACCCCGGGGAAGGACAAAGCGTTGTAGGAAGCGTGAGCCGGCAACCTCCCGGGCTGTTTGGGCTGCACACCAGTCATCCCTTGCAACAAAATATACATCCGGAGCAGAAACAAGGGGATCCTTGGCTCGACCTTGACCAAGACATCGTTGGCCACCTGCGGATCAATACGCCCCTCGGAATCATGGGGCATAACGAAATGACTCCACCATCGAATGGATGGAGTAGCCCTTGATGCTCCTGAAGCACTCAATCCCTCCCCAGAGGCACTATCCAAGATACGGAAGAGGCCTCCTCCGTCCTCGAGCTGCCATACCTATACACACAGATCGGACTCCAATTAAACTCAAAGGCACAAACATTCCAGAAAAAACACAGGCAAACTATAGGAAGAAAGGCGTGGTTCCATAAAATAAGGAAAAGATTATATACACGAAGCAGAGGGGGGTAGTCAACATGCTAAAATGTGGCCCCCCTCGGGAAAGGAAAGAAAACAAAAGACAGCCCGCGGCAGAGCTACACCTCTGGGGCATCCACGCACGGCTCCGGCGGGGCAACAATGCCAGACGAAGAACCTCCAGAGGGCCGCGAAGCGCCCGTAGACTCCAGGTGAAGGACCGCCCGCCCAACGAAGAACCCAGGCAAAGGCCCCCCGAGGCACCCAGAGTCCCCTGACCGGCCATGTAGCGCAACGTCACGCTCCGGCCATGCTTCGCCCATACACCACGGCGGAAGCTCTCTAGGGGTGCATGAATCTCCACCGGAGGTGCCTCTGGCCAAAAGCCCTCAACAACAGAGTCCAACACCTGCTACTCCAGTGCTTCGAGGGGACCAATCCCTGCTTGGTGCAGCAGAGTCAGTTGAAGCGCAGCGGCCACATGGGCACTGGACCTCGCATAGACCTCCGCGGCTCTAACCATGACCTTTGCAGCAGATCGAAGCCAGAAGAGCAGCATAACTGACGCCTCTGAGTCAGAGGGCAGTGGCGGGCACCGAGCCCCAAGGTTGCTCAAAGCATCAGAGGTAATCCGGGCCACCTCTGATGCAAGTATCGTTAACTGCTGGCACTCCGAACGCAGTGCCCTCTCCAATGCTCGAGCCTCCAACAGCTCTCGCTGCATATTACCCACTGCCACCCGAAGGGTGTCAACGTCGCTTTCGGTGGACACACGGGCTGTGTTGGCCGCATCGGCAAACTCCCTCGCCTCACGGAGGTATTCGGCAGCCTTCCGCGCCTCAGCCCTCGCACGCTCGCGAAGCGCCATCTCCTCCTGAAGACGACCCTCCTCAGACTCCGCCCGCTTTCGGGCCTCTTCCAAGGCATGGCAAAGGCCCTCAACCTCATCACAGGCCGCGGCAAAGGCCTGGCGCCCCCCCCCCCTCACCTCTCAGTGCCCTCATCAAAATTATTGCTACAAGGCACAGCAGAAGAAGGAAAAGAACAGAATGAGCTACTTAGAACCCAACACCGGACCTGGCAAATCGTAACCAATAGTACTGACCTGAAGGGGCACCGCTACCAACCGCGCCTCCAGTTCCTCCAAAAGACGTTGGGCCAACGATCACTTGACCTCTCCACTCCAGAGAAGAAGGAGGCCGTAGCGAAGGCCCTTGACGCATTCGGGCGCAGCACGAAGTCGTCCGGGCTCAAGACCCCAAGGCCAGGGCTCCACTTGACCGCTCCAAAGGGACCCTCAAAGGAGGGCACGGTGTCTCCAGAACTAAGCCACCAAGGGCAGGTCACCAGCTGGCTCGGGGCTCCGCAGAAACAAAGCCACGTTCCCCGGGACGGCCTTCGGAGACCCCTCTGGAGGAGTCCCCGATCCCTGCTGGGCCTCCGGGGCCTCGGGGTGGAGTCAAGGACGCATCCACCTCAAGGGTCGCTACAAAAAAAATCAGGAAACACAAATCAAGATCCCGGTGCATGACCAAAACAGGATATGTCTAACGAAGCAAACCAATCCCCACCTAGTTCCTCCGAACCTTTTACAGGAGGACCCGTAATGTCCTCGACGTCTGAACCAACGATACCAAAATCATAGTTCACGGAGGCCACGCCTCTCCGTTGGCTCTGGCCATGACCCGCAATGTCTGGGGAGGCCCGGCCCTTCCCCCGGTCATCACCGCCAAATTGGCCCTCGCTTCCGGACTACTCGCTTACGCTCCCAACCCGCCTCAGGCGCTTCTAGTGAACCAGGGGCACCTCCGACGACTCGACCGTTGAACCAGTATGCGAGCCTCCGGAGGCAGAAGGCCGTCGGGCCCGGAGTGTCCTTACACGGATTGGGGGGCTTCACGTGCTCGTTTTCCAGCGGCCTTGGGCTCTGGAGGATCTCGCCATGCCGGAGACCCCACTCCGAGATAAAAGCAGACACGATTCTACCGCTCTTAGCTCCGCGCTAGGGCCACCCGTCACTCCCGCTCTGCGAGAGTAGGGGGGCCCAGGATCACCTTCGCAATCTCCGCCACATGCTCCAGCGGGAATCGGCTCTCTGGAAGAAAAAAATGGCTCACATCGGCAAATCAAAAACTAAACTACAAGGGGAACTCACCAGCACTGACGGGTGGGCCGGAGTACACCTTCGGCCACTCTTTCGCACCTTGCTCAAAGACGCAGTTCCAGCCCGTTTGAAGGGGCCGAATGCACAACATGGTGAACTCCTCCACGACGTCACGCATGCTCATCCTTTCGGCCACCCTCCAGAGAAGGGCCAGCCGTGTGTCTAACTGGTCGTTCTCATCACATTGAGATGCATTATGACATATTTTTGCTGTAATAGATAATGAAGTGCAACCAACTCTGTGAAAACCGTCATATTAATGCTCAGTTTTTTTGTGATTGATATGGTGATGTCTTTAACTTGGTTTACATCGATGGTAAGCTGAAATGTGATTATGTAGCAGTTCTCCAATTCAGTTACTAGATGTATGATGAGATAGAGGTGAATTAGTGATTCTCAGGTTCTAACTGTACAACCAATAACATTTCTCGCATAATATGCTAGTGTTTTATGTACATTTATTAGATTTATAGATTATTCTTTCTAAAGTCTTGCCAGTCTTTTAGTTGTTCTTATGCACTGTAATGCATGAGGTATTATCGATAGTTATGCATGCACAGATTATCTGCCTTTCATGTATAGGAAACATAGTAATTCTATAATTGTTTCCTGGACTCATGGGTGCGCTGATTGAATGCATACTCATTGATTGAATGTGTTTCATGTTAATGAAAGTATTTCTAACAGTATCTCTATTTCTAACGCTTCATATTTTATGCTTAGGCAAGTATTATTTTGCTGATTCAAACTATCTTAATTGGAAGGGTTTTCTATCTCCATACAAAGAGAAGTACCAATTATCTGAGTTTTGACAGGGCGCGGGTCCAAGAGGTAAAAAAGAAGTGTTTAGCCATTTGTATTCATAACATCGCAATGTCATAGAGATATCATTCGGTGTTTTGAAGATGAAGTGGAGAATACTATTGAACTTGCCAAGTTATCCAATGAGCAAGCAATCAAGGATTATCATAGTGCGCATGGCTCTTCACAACTTTACACAAGATAGTGCTTTGAGAGATGTGATCAAGATGAAGGCTACATGCCAAATGTTGCTCAAGCATCGTCGTCTCAACCTATTACACTAGGACATGAAGAGAGCGATATGAATGTCTTTCATGATAGTATTGCTAATTCTTCGATGAACATGAGAGAATATGCTCGATGTTATGTTCCTTTTCATCCTTTTGTATTTTTCTAATCAATGGAATGGTCACAAATCTATTTTGGGACTAACGCATATTGTCAAAAATTAAACTGTATGAGTGATCAAGTATTTATATTCCCAATAAAACCTAATTACATGTGCATACACCTTCTATATTTTTCTTCCCAAATATTAATAAGACTCAGAACAGCCAGGGGCATTACAGACATTGCACACTTCATTCAGCTCAAAAGCCATCGGCCAAGCCATCTAAAAGTAAGGTTGGCAAACAGACACTGCTTTTACATAAGCACCTTATGGAAAAGTAGCTTCTCCGGGGCCATTAACCAGAAGCAACTCTTGGAAAAGCCACAACCCAAGCAACCAGATTTGGTTGAGTCAAGTTAGCGAGGAGTCCTCATTATTCTTCTTCTCCTTGAGTTGAATGTTAGCCCTTTAAACATTACGACACAAACACTCATATGAGGCATCTTATCAACAAATTCTTTGAAACTATCTAAGATAAAATGTCTCCAAACTGTTTGTGAAAAGAGATATGTCTGGAATCACCAGCGATAGAGACTTATCCGGAAGGTTCCAAGCACAAACTGTCAGGTATAACATTTTAACAATTAATAGTTATAGTTTCAAATTTGCAGCTCATCTTCCAAAATGCATAATTTTTTTATACATAATCGGATGTAAACAAATTTATATGAAAATTATAATTCTCAATGATATCTACAACTTTGTACTTAATAACTTTTTATTTGAAGACATCAAGGCACCCAAATCTGATTTACGATTAAGTTGGCATCCATAACTTACCCCATGAACAGGGGTAGAGGCGGCCCAGAGTTCGAGTTCGACAAGGACCTGGTGACACATTGAGAAGGCGAGAGGATCCACGAGGTTCTTGTTCATGCTCATGTGCAGAGAAAGTTTTAGTCATGATCATGTTGCTCATAGTCCCATGAACTTTCTGTGATTTTCCCAAGGACGCGTGAGTCAGTTGGAGGAAGCACTCAAATTCGTGTTCAGTTCTTGTTCTAGTCTATGTACAATGCTTCCTCTTGTTTCTTTTGATTTTCATATGGGCTTGTTGAAGTTCATCTACATGTATCATGAACTTTACTTTGCAGCAAAGAACTTCTGCAGCATCAAAATTTCTGTTCATGCTCATGTGCTTATGATGCAAGTGGCCAAGTGGGGAAAGAGCTCCTGTTAAACAGGATGGAGAAAATAATCTGTACAGACTCTGGAAATTGATTCATTTAGTCGTCCCTCTGCATTTTTGGACATATGAATCTGCTATACGTATTTCTGTTCTGTTCTTGTGATCTGGTCATGTACAATGTGTGATCAGATATGTTCATCTTTGCACTGAAATCTGTTAAAACCGTGTGCTCTACCGGTAAGTTTTTTGTGGTGTTGTAAAAGAAGATGCGCACATCTGTTTGTGTAGACAACATTAACATGTAAGTTTGTGTTTGTGATCTATCTGAGATTTGTCTAGAACTCTAGACATCAATAGAATGATATGAGTTCATGTGTGATAAGTACATCAAGTGTTCATTCGTGATAGCGCTCTGCGTAAAAACAAAACAAGTATAAGGGTAATACAGACTTTTCATCATTCTACACAACTATAAGCTCAAACTTCAAAAATTTTAGAACAAGACACGAGCTTCTCAGGGTTTTGTCAAACAGGAACTCCTGTGGACAGTTAAGCTTAAGTTGACTTAAGCATAAGCCTAAACTGTCTAGAAGGGGTCCATAACCTATGAAGGCTTAAAAGGTCATATGTAGTGAACCCCCTCACCCTGGATCACCTCTCCAATGTGATAAGCAGGACTTGATCCATGGCTGTCTTCGAGAATCCTGTCTGCCGCCGCTTTGCTTCCTACAAGAACCATTCCGGTGCCCATATTGAATATTCGCCGCATCTCTGCATCATCAATGTTACCAACCTACAAAAGTGAAAATGGCAAATGGTCAAGAGTGCTGGCGCCAGGAGCAGAGAATCCAGTGCGTGCAAAGGGTGAAAAATCATAGAACATGCTCACAGATTATTGGCTCTTACCTGTTGAAGCCACTTGAATACAGGTGGCACTTCCCATGATCCAGTAAAAATTTTCGCCCCAAGTCCAGAAGGAAATACTCTTGGGATATTTTCAGTAAAGCCACCACCAGTAATATGAGCTAGTCCTTTTACACCACCCTTGCTAATAATCTCAAGCCCTTTTTTTTGTTTCAAATGATTGGTTAAAAGTTTGGTAAAAATCAGTAGGAAATATGCGATGTAGATACACATAAGTAAAACCGACCTGCTTAACATAGATGACAGTAGGCGCCGTAAGAGCTTCACCAACAGTAGTTGTTATGCCATCATTTCTTGGGAGTTGGTCACTCAAGGAAAGTCCGCTTTTGTCCAATACTCTTAAAAAATTAAGAATTTTTCAGCTATCAATAACCAGATGTAATTCATGAGAAGAAAGAATAGATATCAAAAGAAAATAATTTGTAATGCAAATAATATATAAGGATTTCAAAGAACTGGAGCATGATAACTGCAATACCTTCTAGCAAGAGAGAACCCATTAGAATGAACCCCACTGGAAGGAAGACCTATAAGGATATCTCCCTCGAAGATGTTTTTACCATCAATGACGTTATCCTTCTTCACAGCACCCACAGCAAAACGACTTAGATCATATTCGCCCTCCGCATAGAATCAGGCATTTCTGCTGTCTGTAATGATCAATTGTTCAATAATCAGTTCAGTTGTTTTGGCAACAGTAATGATGCTTACATTCAGGCAGGTTATGACCCATATCTAATGCTTCGGGTGTTTGAATACCAAAGCTAGATGAGATAGATAACCAAGTGGAAGTATTGCTGGCACTTCAGTTTGAATTTTTCCGGAGTCAAGAAAATAAATATCCAAACAGTCAAAATATTTTGTTATACTGATGTTTCCACTTCAGTGTTCTGACAACTACTACAAACTATGCTGTTATAAATCTTAAGACAACAGAAGACTATGTTAATGATGTGAAATTAAGCTTGCTCCTGACACCAACATGTGTAACGATTCAGGTGGCAGGCGTAAGTATCAAAATTTGCAGTTCTTAGAAAGAGTCATCCCAAATAAACAAGATAAATAATCAAAAAGTAAACAGAGATATGGAACAATGATAGCTAGTATCACACTGCTAGACATCTGACCCATTCATATCCAGCTATTGTGACTTACAAGGTTAGCTTTACCAAGTTAAATTCCTAAATTGTGAAAAATTCAGAAAATCTTACCTCTCCTCCTAAGAGAACACAATTTGATTGTTGGCACGCATCCACAATCCCCTTGATAACCTACATAATTAAAAAGGAAGTTAAAGGCAAAGTCAGAATGTCCATGACCAGAAGACCAACAAAATAAGCATGAGCAGAGTAACAATTATTGAGTTAAGTGAGAGGAGGGGGGGGGGGGGCGATGACAGTACCTTCTCTGCAAGATCAACATCAAGCTTGCTCGTGGCGAAGTAGTCTAGGAAGAACAATGGTTTTGCACCTGAAGTTACAATGTCATTGACGCTCATAGCCACCTGCCGCAATGACCTAAAACCATTCAATCACTTTATAGGATAAGGAAAACAGTGCACGTACAAGTAAGCACATACCAGGTCAATGCCAATGGTATCATGAATACCAGTTTCAAACGCAAGCTTCAGCTTTGTCCCACACCATCAGTGCCAGCAACAAGGTAGTCATCCCCTGTTCAATCCAAGTAATAGGAAAGCATAAATTTAATCACAAGCAAAGCAAGAACGGAACACAAGATGGCATTATACTTCTGATACTTCTGCATCCAATCCATGTGAGTTGTAGCATGAAAAACTAGTCAACCACATGGTGCAGACTTCTCCCACAAAGCCAACAGATGATCGCAGCAGTCATAACTCAGCAATGCTCACTTCCTACACTTGTCACACTGACATATCTCGAGCAAACAAGAACCTTAAAAATTGCTCCTTTCCACCAGCTACAGCGCTCCGTTTTTAACAGTCAGTTACACTAAAAGGACTTCTCCACAACCATTCTTGCATCCAAGCATAGCAAACAACGCAGTGCTTACTACCCACGCGTGATGGCGTGAGTTGCTAATTGTGGCACATGTTGCAATAAGAACCTTAAAGAAAGCTGCTTCTTGCTACCAACTTGGAAGAAGCACCCAAAATAATCCAGCGTAATGAAAAAGGAAAAGTGAGCAAAGAAGGGGAGGTGGAATTGCGTTACCCTAGGGGAAGAGGCCGCAGAAGCCGCCAATCCCTGGTGCCATCCTGGCGATGCGGCGCACGAGCTCGGTGCCGGCGTCGATGTCCACGCCGGCGTCCTTGCACGTAATGCCCCCCTCCCCGCCGCTGGTGGAGGAGCAGGCCACGGACGCGCGCCGCATCCCCGCGTCTGACTGTGGGAAGCGAACGCGATGCGGGAGGCGTCGCCGGCGCGCGGAGGAGGTGAGGAGGCGGTCGTTGCTCATGGGAGGGGAGGGGCGGTGAAAGAAAGAGAGGCTTGGCGGGCGGATGGGGCGGCGCCGAGAGGAATTTGGAATTTCGCCACCCTCGAGAGTTGGTTTCGCCAGATTGCCATCCCCAAGATGGTAAACGTTTAAATGCCATTTTGAACTAAGGGCTCCTTGCTCGTTTGTCATTTCAAGAATTTCTGCGCACTTATAAATCTCTTCCCCTCTTTAGGCATATGTGTGACCGAAATGCCCCTCCCCTCTGTCAGATTGAAGTGGCTGGACCGAACCGAATCCCTAGACTGCAACTCTTCTGTCGCTCTGGGCTACTGTTTTGTGCCCGACCTCGGCGACGAAGGAGCCGACAGCGCACCGCCGCTCTTCCTCTGAGCCCGACACGCACAGGTTAGAAGGTCGATCCAATTTGGCTTCCATCTCTATATTCCATTTGCCTCGTTTGTTTTGAGAAATCCCCTCTTTTCTTTTATGCATGAACCTAACCCTAGGCTCTGCTGCTTGCAGGGAGCATTGAGGCGTCGTGCTATGAATCCTAATCCGGATGACGTTCTTGGAGGGTATTGTGTCTCTACTTTCCTGTAGTAACGTGTTGATTTTGTACTCAATGTAACTTGAACCGAACGGTGGCCGTGGCACCCTAACTCAATTTATTTGGCTTTTTTTCCTCCAATATTTCGATTAGGCTTGTTCTAGAGTGAGAGCTTAGTTTAGCAGTTGTACAATCTGTTACAAATGCACCCATTTGCTTGAGCATGGTATATATGCTGCTTTATTGCTTAAGTCTGGTAGTGATGTGCCACCATTGCTTGCGGCTGGCACAAATTTAGGCCAACCACTGGTTCAGACCATTAATTGGGAGAGCATGCAGATCCAAGAAACACATGATGAGGAAGGATAGAGATCATTAGTGATGAACAATTGTATGTGTTGATCGGCCTGCAAGATGAGGATGAGAGGGAAAACCAGGCTAGACAAGCTAGGGGTACAAAGGGTTCTGCTAGAGGCCCTGTTGTGGATGATCTTGAACGTGCAGCCATTCCCGTCGATGATGGTATTCCAGAGGAGAGGGTGATAGTGTATGACAAGGATAAACCCTCCATGGATCTTGGCACCATATACCCCTGCATGAAGGAATTTAGGTTAGCTATGAGACAATTTGCTATAAATGAGGAATTTGAGATGGGCATTAAGAAAACTGACAGAAAAAGATAGAGGGTTATGCAAAGGAGAAGGCTACCCTTGGCACATTGTTGGACACAAGCAGACATATTTGAAGACTATTATGGTATTGACTTGATAGCTAACATTGACATTTGTTTCAATGTGTTGGTAAATTATGTATTATTTTTACTTTACAATTAGGGTATTGACTTGATTGTTATTTACTGTCTTTTGTGTTTGCATGTCACAATGTTGATTGATAAACATACTTATTCATCAATTAGTAGGAGGAAGACAACTAAAAGGATCAAATGGCCTAAGAGGGGGTGAATTGGGTTATTAAAAAAATTACTCCTACCAAATTCTAGAACAAGTAGCAACCTTAGTATAGATGAATTGAAATACGACTACACGATCAAACTAGATGGATGCAGCAAGCTAAAACACAAAGTAAATGTGGAAAGTAAAGCTTTCAAGTAAGTAAAATGCTCAAATGTAAATACGAGAAAGTAGATGGACAAGAGAACACCGATTTTTTTCCGAGGTATCGAGAAGTTGGCACTCTCCCCTAATCCTCGTTAAAGCATCTACAAAGGATATCGCTCCCCCTTAAGTCACGAAGTCTTAAGTGCTAACTCATGATTGTCACTTCTTCATCTTCGGATTTGCGGGCATCAAATCAAACACATAGCTCTTCCCAGGGCTCCTACAAGAACTCCAAGAGCTCACTGAGACATCTCCAATCACCAAAGATTGGCAAGGTATTGCCAAACACCAAGAGTAACAAGTCAATAGCTTCACTCGACTAAGATCAACCCTAGACTACAGCTAGATGCACACTTGCTACTCTCCAAGAACTAAAGATGTCATTAACCTTAAATTAAGAGCTTTGGAAATCAATCAAGTGCACTCTCTTGCTTCTTGATGACACGCACAATGTATGAGCTCTTTTGGGATCACAAAAGAGCCAACTGAAACCAAGTGAGGGGGGTATTTATAGGCTAGAGATCCAAATTTAGTCATTTCCTAACAACCCACTTTTTTCTGTTAACACCGAATGATCCGGTGAGTATCTCCTTACAATCACCAGACAATCCAGTGAGTGCAAACTTCAGAGTCCCACTGTGCCAGCTGTCATTAGTCGTCACTGCTGAAAAATGATCTGGTGGATTCATCTTGTGTGATTTAGTTCATCACTAGATTATCCGATCAGAAGAACCAAGCCAGACTACCTATTGCAATCCTCTTTGCAAAAATTAGTCTGATGACTCCTCTTTTCCTTCACCGGACCATCCGGTGAGTGTAGCTTCTTTTGGAACCAAAAATTCTTCTCTGCAAGAAATACTTCGGTGCTCTCATTTTTCCATCACCGGATAATCCAGTGGGTTCAACTTCAATTTCATGTGGAAATATTGCTTTTTCTAAAAAAGCTCAGGTGCCCGTACAGGGTAACATCGGACCATCCGGTGCAACACTTAAAAATTTTCAAGACACGTGTCACCAAGAAAAGGTTCTGGTGATGCCTGCAAGTTAACCACCATACCACTTGTCACGTCCCAAAAATGCTAATTTTGTAATTAGGCATGCGTAATTGTTATCGCATGTGCTTACACGTGTTTGCCTATCAAAGACTAGTTAAACATGTTTCAAATACCTTTGAGATGGCTTAGAGTGCTTTGGAGAATCCCTAAATACCTTAGAGAAGAAAAAGAATAGAAGGAGGTTGATGAGGGGAGGCTTAGAAAAATTTGAGCAAAAGAACTCCCTCGCGGTCTGATCGGGGTCCCCCACGGTCTGAGCGCTAGGTATGCTGCCACGTGGGCTGCCACATGGATTTCCCACGGTCCAACCGAAGCCAGTCGCGGCCTGACCACCAGCACACAGAGGCTCGAGTTAAGTAGATCAATCACTTTCTTTTGCTCTCTCTCCCACACGTGCACACCCTCTCCCTCATTTTTCCCCCAACCGACGAAGAGAGTTGGTGGAGAGGAGGAGCAAGGAGGGAGGCCTAGGAGGAGGTCTCCGGTGAGGTCCCCCACCAGAGGTGGTTTTCTTCGTCGATCCTGAACTCCTCGGCAACGTCTTCTTCCTCCTCAAGCCGTCCACCACCTGCCCGACGGTGATTTTGAGCTCCGGCCATTCCCCAACCTCCATGAACGGACCATGTGAAAGTGCATCTAGGCCCCCTAAGTGGGTTTTGGCTTATTGATGATAAAACGATTAAGGAACTAATATGTTTATCTAAGTTATGAACAGGTTTAAGTCTTAGTTGAGAAGACATATGACGTTTGACGCCCGTCGAAAAGAAAGGAGAAGCAACTAAGAGTACTCAATAGGATTTAAATTCTTTTATTTTTGAAATTGAGTCTAGGATAGCCGCCCTATTAAGAGGGTTGCATTTGATTGCTTGATTAGTGTCTCAATGCTCAAGATATCCTTTAGAACCAACAAGTTGAGAGACACACTCACCCACAGTCATCGGGTTATTTCTGCAAAGTTCACTGAGTCCGGATACTCCGGTACTCAGTGTTTAGTCCGGAGTCTCCGAGGTAGACTCCGGCAGAGAGTCTCGATTAAGCATTTATTTTTATTGAACAAGACCGGAGTCTCCGGTGTTCACCGGATACTCCGGTAGTTGGTGTTCACCGGATACTCCGGACTTAGTTCTTTTGAAAGCCCTGTCAGGACCGGAGACTCCGGTGTTCACCGGAGATTCCGGTAACTTAACAGAATTGTAACGGCTAGTTCTGACACGTTCTGTGACCGTTCTAACGCCGTTTTTGGATTTGGAGCCGGATACTCCGGTCAGGTCTGACAGAACAGTAATGGCTAGTTTTTGAGAGAGGGCTATAAATACTCCCACACCCCATGGAATTTAAAGCTTGTTGTTGCTGGTGAACTCTAGACTCCTTGAGCACTTTAAGAGCATTCAAAGTCCCTCCAACCACCTCTAGTGCAAAGTTTGCAAATTTAGTGAGTTTGGATTTGGAGAGGATTTAAGCCACTTGAGCATTGAGTTCTTCCTCGAGCATTCGCTGTGATCATTACTCTTGAAGCTTCGTGCTTTTAGACGGCAAGGCGTCGCCCGTAGAGCACCCAAACTTTGTGGAGTGCCACGTGAAGTTTATAATCAACTTCAAATTGAGTAAGAAAATTCTAGCTTGATCTTTGTGGTCGCTAGAAGAGGATAGGGTTGGAAAAGACCCGGCTCTTTGTGAGCTCCTCAACGGAGACGTAGGCACTTCTTTGTGAGGTGGTCGAACTCTGGGATAATCTTTCGCGTTCTTATTTGTGCAATTTATGTAATCGTGTGAATTTGTGATTCTTCATATAAATTGCTTTAGTGATCATCTTACTAGTATCAATTGTTGTTTTAGCTCTGTGATAACTAGTAGACATAGCTACAACTCTAGATTCTAGCTGGTCGCTTTAATTCGTAGTTGTTTCTAGATTTCCTGTATAAACCGGAGACTTCGGACTAGACCGGATACTCCAGACCATACCGGAGTATCCGACAGATTTAATCCGCTATTTTAGTTTTAATTTTCAGAAAAGCCTATTCACCCCCCCCCCTCTAGGCACTTTCAATTGGTATCAGAGCCTAACCTCCTACAAGGCTTCACCGCTTGGAGGAAATTATAATGTCGACATCCGGAAGTCCGAGGGGTTTTAAAGATGATCCATCGAAGAATGATGACGGTAATGGTAAAGGAAAGGGAAGTGAAATTCCCTTCAATTATGATCGTTTAAATTCTTCAAGCAACTATATCTCCGTGCTTTCCGGGCGTGCACCATTTTTCGATGGTACACAATATATCGCTTGGAGGCACAAAATGAAAATGCATTTAATCTCTCTTCATCCTAGTATTTGGAAGATTGTTTGCACAGGATTTAAGTTGCCGGAGGAAGATCAAGAGCTCACCTCAAGTGAAGAACAAAATATGCACCGCAATGCTCAAGCCACAAGTGTATTGCTTAGTGCTTTGAGTCCGGAGGAATTCAATAAAGTGGATAGACTTGAAGAAGCCAAGCAAATTTGGGATACTCTTCAAGTTGCTCATGAAGGGACAACAAGTGTAAGAGAATCCAAAATAGAGCTGCTTGAGGGCAAGCTAGGAAGATTTGTAATGGAAGATTATGAAACTCCTCAAACCATGTATGATCGGATGATGGTACTTGTGAACAAGCTAAGAGGGTTAGAAAGTGAGGACATTGATGATCACAAAGTGGTAAAGAGATTGCTTAGAGTATTTGCTAGAAACCCCACTTTGGTGACACTCCTCTGAGAGAGAAGGGACTACAAGAGGCTTACACCAAGCGATGTGCTTGGAAGGATCCTTGCTCATGAGCTCATGGAAGAAGAAGCAAATGAAGTGAAGATTCATGCAAAACAAAGCTCAACCTCAAAGAATAAGGAGGTTGCATTCAAGGCAAGCAAAAGCAAGCAAGCTCAAGAATCAAGTACAAGTGAAGAGGAAAGCTCCGAAGATGAAGAAATGGCCTTCTTTGTGAAAAGATTCAAAAAGTTCATGAGAAAGGGAGGCTATTCAAAATACAAGAGAGACATGCCCAAGAAGAGAACATCAAGGAGGGCATGCTATGAATGTGGTGAAGTTGGTCACTTCATAGCCGATTGTCCGAACAAGAAGAAAGGAAAGGACAAAGAAGACAATAAAATCAAGCTATACAAGAAGGACAATAACAAGATATACAAGAAGAAGTATTTGGGCCAAGCACACATTGGAGAAGAGTGGGATTCAAACTCCGACTCTGACTCCGATGATGAAGGAGTCGCCACCATTGCCATCCATGAGCCAACACCAAGAAAATCACTCTTAATGAGTGATGATGATGACGACTCCCCAAAGTGCTTCATGGCTAAAAGCCGCAAGGTAAAATCTCAATCCAAGCTTTTAGATAGTGATAGTGAATATGATAGTGATTATGATAACTTGTTTAAAGGTTTGAATAAAAATGTCATGGCTAAAATAAAGGAGCTAATGGATACAATAGATAGTCATGAAGAGACCCTCGAGAGACAAGAGGACTTGCTCATCCTTGAAAAGGAGAGAAACCTTGAACTCGAGGAGCTCTTTGCTAAAGAGAAAGAAAAAGTTGAGAAATTATCAAATGATTATGATTTGGCCAATTCCTCAATTGCTGACCTTAAGAGTAACAATTTCTTGCTTCAAGAGAAATTTAGATGAAAATTATAAAACTCTTGAAACACAAATTGATATCCTTAAGAAAGGCTCATCCAACTCTAGTGAAGCTAATTTACTATCTAATGCATCTACTAGCAATAGATGCTCTCGTTGTTTCAACTTTGATATAAATGCTTGTACGATTAATGTTGAATCCTTGCAAACGTTACAAAAGGAGAATGAGAGGCTAAATACCTTGGTCAAATACGGGTGCATCAAAACCTATAAATCAAAAGATGCACTTTACAAGACCATCCAAGCCAAGGATAACAAGCAAAAGAGAGGTCTTGGATTTGACCAATACACGAGCAAGCCCAATGGTCGTGTGCTATTGAATGGAGTGGAATGCCTCAAGTTTGTCAAAGGAGGCAAGCAAGTTGATCACACGGCTCAAACAAGGCAACCAAAGGCCCATGCTCCTCAATGTTCATTATATGCCTCATATATGCTCAAGAGAGACCACCGTGGTAAAGTGGTTGCTCTCTATGTTGATCCCCGCACAAGAGATAGAATTGTTAAAAGGAATGTGTGGGTGCCAAAAGTGCTTGTGACTAACGCTAAAGGATCCAAACAAATTTGGGTACCTAAAATAAAGGCATAACTTTGTTTTGTAGGCATACTCCTTCGGTGGATCAAGTTGGGTCATTGATAGTGGATGTACAAATCACATGACTGGAGAAAAGAGTATGTGAAAACATCATTTTTGGAGATAATGGAAAAGGAGAGGTAATATGCCTAGAATTTGTAGTGCTTGTCAAGCGGGAAAGCAAGTTGGAGCATCTCATCCCGTGAAAAATATGATGACAACTACAAGACCATTGGAACTCCTCCACATGGACTTATTTGGGCCGATTGCCTACATAAGTATTGGAGGTAACAAATATGGTTTAGTTATTGTTGATGACTTTTCACGTTTCACTTGGGTATTCTTCTTGCATGATAAAAGCGAAACACAAGCTATTTTCAAGAAGTTTGTAAGAAGAGCCCAAAATGAGTTTGAAGTGAAGATCAAGAGAGTGAGAAGCGACAACGGAAGTGAGTTCAAGAATATACAAGTTGAAGAGTTTCTTGATGAAGAGGGAATCAAGCATGAATTCTCGGCTCCTTACTCCCCTCAACAAAATGGAGTGGTCGAGAGGAAAAATAGGACTCTAATTGAGTCCGCAAGAACAATGCTTGATGAATACAAGGTATCGGATCAATTTTGGGCGGAAGCAATCAACACCGCATGCCATGCCATCAACCGGTTGTATCTACACAAAATATTGAACAAGACTGCATATGAGCTTCTAACCGGTAACAAACCAAACGTTTCCTACTTTAAAGTTTTTGGTAGCAAATGCTTTATTTTAAACAAGAAGGCAAGAAGTTCTAAATTTGCTCCAAAAGTAGATGAATGTTTTATGCTTGGTTATGGATCAAATGCTTACGCCTACTGTATTTTCAATAAAACCACCGGTTGTGTTGAAATTGCGAGAGACGTAACATTTGATGAATCTAATGGCTCCCAAGTGGAGCAAGTTGATCCTAATGTGCTAGGTGACGAAGAAATACCAAGCGAAGCAATCAAGAAAATAGCAATTGGTGAAATCAAGCCTTTAGAGCAACAAAAGGTTCAAGAGACTCAAAATGATCAAGATCAACCATCTTTATCAATGCAAGAGGAACCATCAACATCAACTCAAGATCAAGATGACAAACGACCACAAGACCAAAATCAAGACTATGAGGACCCAAATAACTTTTTGGATGATGAAGTGGGAGATATTCAACATCAATCTCAAGTACCACACCCACATGTTCATCAAAGCATCCAAAGTGATCACCCCGTGGACAACATACTTGGTAATATACAAAAGGGGTAACTACTCGTTCAAGAATTGCAATTTTTGTGAATTTTACTCTTTTATTTCCTCTTTGGAGCCTTTGAAGGTAGAAGAAGCTCTTGATGATCCGGATTGGGTGATGGCCATGTAAGAAGAATTGAACAACTTCAAAAGAAATGAAGTTTGGTCTTTGGTGGAAAGGCCAAAGCAAAATGTGATTGGGACAAAATCGGTCTTCCGCAACAAACAAGATGAAAATGGGATAGTAACAAGGAACAAAGCTCGATTGGTTGCTCAAGGGTTCACTCAAATCGAATATTTGGATTTTGGTGAGACTTATGCTCCCGTAGCTAGGCTTGAGTCAATTCGTATATTATTAGCCTATGCTACTCATCATGATTTTAAGCTATATCAAATGGATGTGAAGAGTGCATTTCCCAATGGACCAATCTCCGAATTGGTATATGTGGAGCAACCGCCTGGCTTTGAAGATCCCAAGCATCCCGCACATGTTTACAAACTCTATAAGGTGCTCTATGGGCTAAAGCAAGCTCCTAGAGCATAGTATGAATGCCTTAGAAATTTTCTTGTCAAAAAGGGCTTTGAAATAGGCAAAGCCGACTCTACTCTTCTCACCAAAAATGTTGATAATGATTTATTTGTTTGCCAAATATATATCGATGACATTATAGAGTGTGCACTCATAATGCTACTCAAATCAAGGAGCAAGGTGTTCGTTTCAATAAAATGGAGAAGTGTCAGAAAGAGATGTACACCTCCATAAACCTTTAGCCACCTTGTTCACCCATCGCTTCGGATGAAACGGAAAGTGCACCGGTTGAATTTGAAAATCCTTGGGCATGGTATGATGAAGCCCAAGCAGCTACAGAGAGCTCTCAACCTCAAGCTCAAGATGACTCCTCCGACGTCGCTTCTGGCAACGACTCTGATGGAAGTGATGATGAAGATGATGATGATGACGCCGATGACGATGAAGAAGCCAGCAGCGATTAGGTTCTCTCTCTTTTTGGTGCTTGATGGCAAAGGGGGAGAGAGAGTTATCCAATTCTTAGTTTCCTTAATTTTCTAGCTTTGGACTCTGTTTCATCCTTAATCGTTGTTGGACATTTTGACTCTATTGTTTGTGATGAACTTTGTGCTCCATTTGAATTTGTAAGACTTTTTTGTTAGTGTGATGATTGTTGTACTTTCTTAAATTAAGTGTGATTCATATCTTGCCATATGCATCTTGTTTACTTAATATTGCATCCCACGGATTCTAGGATATAGGGGGAGCTCTTGCGAATTTAAATCTTGAATATGTGCATTTGAGTATAACTCAAGCCTAAATCAATGCACACATTTAGGGGGAGCTCACCATATCTTCTAGAATTCAAAATCCTGTTTCAAATATCTTTTTGTAAGCTTTAATTGTGTTGTCATCAATCACCAAAAAGGGGGAGATTGAAAGTGCATCTAGGCCCCCTAAGTGGGTTTTGGCTTATTGATGACAAAACGATTAAGGAACTAATATGTTTATCTAAGTTATGAATAGGTTTAAGTCTTAGTTGAGAAGATATATGATGTTTGACGCCCGTCGAAAAGAAAGGAGAAGCAACTAAGAGTACTCAATAGAATTTAAATTCTATTATTTTTGAAATTGAGTCTAGGATAGCCGCTCTATTAAGAGGGTTGCATTTGATTGCTTGATTAGTGTCTCAATGCTCAAGATATCCTTTAGAACCAACAAGTTGAGAGACACACTCACCCACGGTCACCGGGTTAGTTATGCAAAGTTCACTGAGTCCGGATACTTCGGTGTTCACCGGATACTCCGGTACTCAGTGTTTAGTCCGGAGTCTTCGAGGTAGACTCCGGCAGAGAGTCTCGATTAAGCATTTAATTTTATTGAACAAGACCGGAGTCTCCGGTGTTCACCGGATACTCCGGTAGTTGGTGGGTTTTGAGGCCGGAGTCTCTGAGGGAGACTCCGCCAGAGAGTCTCGGTTAAGTCTTTATTTTTATTGAAAAAGACTGGAGTCTCTGGTGTTCACCGGATACTCCGGTAGGAGAAAAAGTTTTAACCGGAGTTTCCGAGGGAGACTCCGGCAGGGGTGTCTCAGTTAGCATTTATTCTTTTTGATAAAAGACTGGAGTCTCCGGTGTTCACCGGATACTCCAGTACCTGGAGAGGCTGGAGGGTCCGGCTAGTCTCCGGACTTAGTTCTTTCGAAAGCCCTGTCAGGACCGGAGACTCCGGTAACTTAACAGAATTGTAACGGCTAGTTCTGACACGTTCTGTAACCGTTCTGACGCCATTTTTGGATTTGGGGCTGGATACTCCGGTCAGGTCTGACAAAACAGTAACGGCTAGTTTTTGAGAGAGGGCTATAAATACTCCCACACCCCATGGCATTTAAAGCTTACTGTTGCTGGTGAACTCTAGACTCCTTGAGCACTTTAAGAGCATTCAAAGTCCCTCCAACCACCTCTAGTGCAAAGTTTGTAAAATTTAATGAGTTTGGGTTTGGAGAGGGTTTAAGCCACTTGAGCATTGAGTTCTTCCTCGAGCATTCGCTGTGATCATTACTCTTGAAGCTTCGTGCTTCTAGACGGCAAGGCGTCGCCCGTAGAGCACCCAAACTTTGTGGAGTGCCACGGGAAGTTTGTAATCAACTTCAAATTGAGTAAGGAAATTCCAGCTTGATCTTTGTGGTCGCTAGAAGAGAATAGGGTTGGAAAAGACCCGGCTCTTTGTGAGCTCCTCAATGGAGACGTAGGCACTTCTTTGTGCGGTGGCCAAACTCTGGGATAATCTTTCGCGTTCTTATTTGTGCAATTTACTTAATCGTGTGAATTTGTGATTCTTCATATAAATTGCTTTGGTGATCATCTTAGTAGTATCAATTGTTATTTTAGCTCTGTGATAACTAGTAGACATAGCTACAACTCTAGATTCTAGCTGCTCGTTTTAATTCATAGTTGTTCTAGATTTTCTGTATAAACCGGAGACTCCAAACTAGACCTACCGGAGTATCCAACCTTCACCGGAGTATCCGGCAGATTTAATCCGCTGTTTTAGTTTTAATTTTCAGAAAAGCCTATTCACCCCCCCCCCCTCTAGGCACTTTTACCATGGGCTTGCTAGGACGTGGTGAGCACCATAAACCCCCTCCCATTCCTTCCGCGTGGCTAGATTCACCGGATTTGAGCTCACCAAGCTCAACAATAGCTTCCATGACCATTAGAGGCAATAACCGAGTTTCGATCGTTTTTGGCGATGCATGTTATCCTATGCAGTAGAGGAGGTCAAGATGATGCTTTAGATCCAAAATTCCAACGCAAAAGCTACCGGAATCATCACCGGTGAGCTCACCAAGTTCCCCCGGATGAGCACAGTGGCCTGACTGCATTTTATAGCGGTCTGATCACTGTTCCAGGAGTCAGACCGCCCCTGGGGCGGTCTGACCGTTAGACCCTAAATCTCTCTACATGCCGGTGGTCTGACCGCATTTTCCCACGGTCTGAATGCCACTCCCTACGGCCTGACCGCCACTATTGGCAGTGTAACAATGGTCAACTCAGACAGTACCGTTTCAGCGCAGTTCACTGTTTGCTGAAACTTGTAAAATGCATAGTAAACTCTCCGTAGCTCCAAAACTTATGAAACCAATTTTTTTAGTTTCATAATACCCTAATTTACCTATTAAAAATATCCCCAGCTATGAAATAATTAATTAAATTTCTGAGATAAATTAATTAGGTTGAGGCTTCATTAATTCACATTAATTCTTTACAAGTCAAATAATTGTGAAATCAATTTTGCTAGTCTTCTTATGACTTGTTCTAGCTAGGAAAAATGTTTTCATGCATTATAAAGCATATTTTATGGTATTTCATCACATACATATTATAGAATGCATTGTTGCACTTCATTCATACTCATCATTGCATATGTTCTTCTTTAGTGAACAAGAACCGGAGCATGGCATGATCGTAGTTGAAGGCGATGCCAACCTCCTAGAGTTCTGTGAGTGTTCTGCGGGGAGTATCAGGCAACCGTCAGAGCAGCAAGGCAACCATTTAAGCATGTTGCACCCTTTGAATTGAAGTGTGGAGTCTAAAATTGATAAAATATGCTCTATGTATGTTTGCATGTGTAGCGAGTCAATGTCGTGTTTGTGGGTAAAACCTATGTTGATTGCATTACCTCTACCTTGAGTTGTTGAATATCCACATCCTTGTAGCCTTGGCGATATTGTTGATGTCTAATGTACAAGGTGATTCGAAATGCTTAGCGATGCGGCATAGGTAATTGGTAGAAGTCGAATGGTGGAGTGTTCCATCGCTCACGAGCTATAGGTTTAATTATTGTTCACTACAATAATATTGATGATGTTGGTTGGGCGAGTTGTGAGGATGAGACGAGATGTGGGCGGTGTTAGGGGTGCCTTCTACCCTGGAGGAGTTCCCCATCGATACCATAGGAAAAAATCCTTGTGTCAAGTTTTCTCCATCTACCTTATTTACGTTTTTACAATTACTTACTTGTAATTTACCTTCTTAGATAGCTTGCAAACGTTTTGAACGGTAGGGTAGATACACTAAATAAACCTAGAGCATATTTAGATAGAAATTGATATAGGTTTATCTTATGTTATTTTTGGATCCGAAATAGTTCTAAGTGTCATAATTCACCACCTCTTAGGACATCACCGATCCCCTACGCTAGCATTGCTATTACATCACTTAACAAGCATCACAATCACACCCAATATGACCATAACAACAATGACTACATTGCTCGGCACCATCAACTGCACCAATTTGATTAGCTTGTCCGTCTTTTCTTCAACTCTACAATTTACTTTCATCTTCATGTCGACTGTACCACCAAGCACTTGGATGTCTTCACTCTATCGCCCATCCATTTGAGAGAAAACAAACTCCACAAGGAACTCCTGATACTCCTCGGGCCACATGAAAAAGCCGCATCTACCGGGCATCTATCCACACAAAAAAGATGACAATTAGCCTCAATTTACAAATAGCTAAATCCCAATAGAAGAAATGCAACAAAGTTAACTTACTTCTACTTCATTCTTGCAGCATTTGAAGAAGATAGACCCCCCATCTTTCCATGATTTGAGCTTGTAACACCTTGATTTTCAGATTTATTAAATTTTTAAATTTTTTTAAGAGTATTGAATATTGAATAGCTTCACTAGTAGTATAGGTTTAAAACCTATTTTCTTAATCAATCAATCAATATAGGTTATTATTTTCTGTGCATTGCATGCTGAGTTTTGTTAGGAGCCAGGTAAATGCATTAGAGTTCTTTCTCTTTTCTTTCTCTTTGGTGTTTTGAGTGAAAAAGATTTTGAAATTGTTTTTACAAAACTCAATAGTGAATAAATTAAGGATCTTAATGGTTGGAATTCAAAATCTTTGAATTCATCATCTATTCAATCCTTGATCATACCTGATCCTTCTCCAGTTCAATTCAAATGATATCCAAATCCTTTTTTAAAGCCAATCTCTCATCTTTCTCAAATTCTACTCAAATCCAAATTCAAATTCCTTATCTACTCATATTCTTGTTCAACCTCATCTTTTTCGTTTCTCTTAAATTCATTTCAAGCTCAATTCAAATTCAAATGCTATTCAAATTTCTCTGCAAAAGTTTCTTTTCTAAACCTTAGATATACCTAAAGTATCTTTGGGCTCAATCTTGCTCAAGTCTAAACCCTTAGCCAAGTCATCTAGAAGGCCCAACACAAAGGATCCACAAAATCTGTAAATTTTCGCGGAGTCCTAGACAGCCTCATCTTCTCATGAAGTTTCGGAATTCAAAACGACCTCAAATGCAAATCTTGACAATACCAAAGTTGTAGGTCTCGTCGAGAGCTTCGATGTGAACATATGGAAGTCCTCTTTTAGATTATGGAGCTGGGAGTTATGGCCTCCGAAATCAGTGCTGCATCGAGAAGTCCGAGTTCAAATAGTTTATATTGTGGAGCACTTTTGGAAATCAAGATGGAGTTTTCAGAAGTTCCAATGACTACCAAAGTTGTAGATCTTTTCGATTAATACAATTTAGAATCAAGAAACGTCCAATTTGGAGTCCGGACGATGGATATATCATCCTCAGAATACAGAGCTGCGAAAAAGGAAATCGTAACCGACTCGAACTCGAATCCGATTCGTATTCGGTTTGGACTCCACCTCATCCAGCCGCCCCTAGCCCTATAAATATGAGTTGCATGCCCTCCCCTACCCCTATTCCACGCCCCCAAGCCCTAGAAGTCACTGCTGCCATGCCCGTGCATCGCCGGAGCACCACTGTTCGCTGGAGCTGCCGCCGTCGCCGCCTGTGTTGCGCTACGTCGTCTTCTCCGCGAATCCTCCATTCTCGACCATCAAAGCAAGGTGAGGACCCCTACTTCTCCTCCCTTACTACTGTTTTAGCATCATACTAAGTCCCTAGCCAAGCTCTAGCCCTGGCCAAAGCCCGATCTACGCCGCCACAGTCATCGCTGTCGCGGACAGCCGCGCTGTAGCTGATTGGCATCAATGTTCACGACTGACTAGTGGTCAAATCACCAAGCCCTTTCACCGGTGCATGTCCCATGATGTTTCCCACGCCCTCACCAACCAGGTCGGCCAGAGCTAAACCACCGCAATCAAGGTCAACATACCCGCTGTCCGGTTTCTGGACGCGTTCTGCGCGCGCACCGAATTTGCATTCGTGTTCCCCGTCAATATGAAAGCCGTATCGATGCACCAACCGCATCACGGCGTGTCCCATGGAGTCTTGTTCGTGACCCTAGAAGCCCATCCTCGTTTGTGCAGCGACACGACCAAGACGTCATTGCCAACCACAACACATCGCAGCCATCACCCATCTCATCTCTGCTGATCGTTCTTCCTCTCAGTGGATGATCTACTCAAAACTATGTCATAGAATTGTGTTATCAGGATATATGAACATCTCTGTTCAAATGGTTCCTCAAATTTCATAGCCAATCTCCTGGAACGCGAGCGTCTTCGTTCCTGAATTTGTTTGCGATCACCACCAAACCTAGAAGCAGTCATCGCTGTTTTGCCGCTACCTCAAATGAATCCTTCCAAAACAAACCATACCGCTGAGTTAGCCTTTTCGCGTTCTACGCCATGCTTCCCTCGTTTCACTGAAACACCACTGAAGCCGACATCGATGTTTGTGACCATGTGCTCGATCGCCATCTTCGACGAAATCCGAACCACCACCGCTACATAGAATGACCAGTAGTATCCTTATCCTAGAAGCGCAACCTTCGGCCTTTTTGATCCATCATAGGTGGTCGATACTAGATATCAGCGTATCCTTTCTTTAATCCAAGATGGTACTTGCATAGCATGCCAAATCAGCACCCCGTCATTCTTCTTAGCCTAGTCAGCAAAGTCTGGTCTGCCCTACACTTCTTGAATCTTGCGCAATGATGTTGTCAAGCCTGACACAGTGATTGTGCAATAAACTCTTTTCCTATAGGAAGATAACTCTAGTAAACTACTTTTTCCTTTTCAACCTAATCCATCTCCCGAAAGCTGTTCTCTTTTCATCTTAACTCCGATTTAAGCAATTCTTGCGTCTAAATGTTCCTAAAATTATCCCTATCCAACCATAGTATTTTTAAAGTATTTTAATGATGTTGGTATGTTGTTCTTAGTGTTTTCCTTTGTGTTGTTTGTCGGTAGTTCTCGTGATTAGTCGATAACGTTCTGGAGCAGTTCGAGGGACTTTAAGACCAAGATTTCGACAACACTGAGCACCATTGGGTAAAAGGCAAGTGTCCTTGATAATCTTGAACCTATGTTTTTAAATGTTTTATTTTACAAAATTTCATACAGTGTCTGTCAATATGATGGGTAGTCACCTATGTTAGGGTTTTCCCTAGACTTTCCCTTATCATCCCTTGGAACCTAGATGGTTTATGGTTAGGTGTCTTTGTGGGTAGATTACTTAGCCATGCTTTTGGGATGTTGAGAAGTGTCATAATCTTGACTAATGAACATATTCAACAATGGTCGTTAATATGTTAATGGTCTAGCAACATGGAACCTTAGGCCTTGAGCAAAGTAGTTTTGATGGTTGTTATGGTTATGATGTTGGTTTAGTGTTTGCTCAAGTAACCTAAGTAAGGACCGGTTCGTGGAGCGACAACCCAAGAACTAACGTACCAACCACGAGGCTGATATGGGTAAGGCGTGACATACTGATTAGAGTCTATCCAGTGTGTGTTGGGTCAGCACAAAAGGGGGCTTCTGGGTAGAAGCTTAGCTTACGTAAAGCCTGGCAGTGAAACCTAGTGGACAGACACATACTGGATTAGTCTCTGGTTAGTGGCAAATGTCATGCAGTAATTCTTAGCGGCACAGCACTGGCGTGTGTTAAGTGTTTTGCGAACATGGCAACATGGAATTCACTGACTCGTAGGGAAAGATGGACAACCTCTGCAGAGTGTAAAATTGTTATAATAGCCATGCTCACGGTTATAAGAGACTTGGATTCTCACATGATTAGTGGGTTGTGGTTATGAGTTTGGTTGTGGTTATGGTTCTGGTACAGGGAGTACTAGATGGTTGTGGTTATGGTTTTGGTACAGGGAGTACTAGATAGTTGTGGTTTTGGTTATAGTATAGGGAGTACTGGACGGTTATGGTGTGTAAGGTGGGGAGCCTTGTATGCTGCGTGTTGGACTGTATGAGTTACATTCACTTAATAATTGATTAATGCTTTTGAGTCCAAATATATTTTCATTACTCGTATTTACGCAAAAATACCATGTGTTAGCTTATTCTTGATATAAGCCTGCATATCATTACTTTCCCCCACTTGCTGAGCGCATCATGTGCTCACACTTGCTATTTTTTCTACACCATACGACATGTATGTTGCTGCTCAGTGAGTGAAGATGTTGAAGACTATCAAGATGAGGTTGTGATGTTCTAGGCACGTGTCTCCCGGTCAGTTGCCTGCGGTGTTGTTGGGCACCAGTGCTTCTGTTCCGCTGCAGATATCTTCATAGAAAACAATATATGTCAATTGCTGTAAGAGTTTAACGTTATTTAATAAAAATATTGCTTTTGTTACTTTACCTGTGACGTCCTTATGTATGTTGAACATCCTACGCACAAATAAGCCGCATCTGGTTTTGACCGTTAAAACTAGGTGTGACAGAGCTCCAACACCTGCTCACCGCACCTAGGGCAAGGGACGAGTGGGAGGCCACTAGAGCCTATCTGTGCTTGAGACATGGCGCCTATTCTTGCGGTGAAGCAGCCACAGAAGCTTTCTTACGACATGCCCTTGGGCAACAGAGGCAGCTAACACCGAGGGACGAGATTGAACGAGGAGAGGAGACTGGTGACACAGACAGGAGAGAGGCGACGAGAGAAGGAAGAAGAGGAATGATGGCTGCGCTGGTCCAGGCAATCGATTCGACCTAGCCACTTCAATCCAACCAAGGGGGTGGGGGCATTTCAGTTCGCACACATGCCTAAAGAGGGGAAAAGATTTATAAGTGAGCTGAACTTCTTGAAATGGCAAATGAGTAGGGAGCCCTCGGTTCAAAATGACATTTTAACGTTTACCATATGAAGGATGGCAACCTAGCGAAACCAACTCTTGAGGGTGATGAAATCCTAAACTCCTCCGCCAAGTGACTATGTTGCACGCGCGAGGGTTGGAGGTCGGTCTTGTGTGATAAAAAGGGAACGTTGTGGCGGCGCGGTGTTGAGCCGGGTTGAAAAGAGAGAAGAAAATATAGGCCAATCAGCCAATCGAAATAAAATGAATTTTTTATTTTATATATTTTCAAATAAAAAAATTGCAAATATATCCGACAAGAATATAGATTTTGTAATTCTTCAACAGACGTATATATTTATAATTTTTTATTTAAAAATAAAAAAAGTCAACGATATGGAAGGTCCGGTAAAAATCTTGTTTTTTTTAAGAGGACGGTTAACAATCTTGTTGATGGGTTCCTGGGCCTACGAGCAGGCAGACTCCAATAGAGCTTTTGTTGGACGGTTCCTGGGCGTTGAACCCCGTTAACAGAAACAGAAGTGGGATTGGAAAAGGCCCACTGTTGTGTAACCGCAGCCCATAATGGATCCCACCCTTCTATAAAAATAATGCTATTCAAGTGTATACTGTAACGAAAATATAAATATTAAATATAGTAATATCAATCATAAATTTAATACGTAGAGATATGAATACGCTATGAAAGTATTATCAAATAAATACATTAGGAGTGATACCGTAGTTTGATTTCGGATATGATTTGAAAAATTAGAAGAAAATTATCCGTTAATATTCCTTCTAATTTTTTATTTTAATTAGTAAAATAGATCACATATATGTAACCAGTAAGAGGTGGGAGAGGCTAGAGAAATAGAGTGAGTAAAAAAAATTATTTAAATTTTAAAGATTTTTATTAAACAGAAGGGGAGTAAGAGAAAAGACGATATTGAAACTTTATACTATACAGAATAATCTATTACATATATTAAAAAGTTAATATTTGGAGTAATTTTTGGATCAAGTTACTCTTTATATGGGTCCCACATATGTGTACATATATATAACGTATATGTATATATATGTATACATACATATAATTTTTTTGCAAAGTTCAAAAAAAATAACGAAAGTAATAATAGCTATATTGATAAATCGACTGAAATAATCTAAAATGCATAGGAAAATATCTAAAACTAAAACAATATGAAACAAATATAGTTAGATTCGTATTACTGTCATCTATATGTTAAAATTATATGAATGTATGAAAGTATTATTGTTTTCTCTATAATTAAATGAATGTATTAAATATTAATAAATTCATAAATAAATGTTGATATGTTTAAAATTAATGAATCTAATTTTTAGTTTTTTTTATTATACCATGTGGAAAAAAAGGGAGCGGCTAGATGCACCAATCAGTCTAGTTTTATTCGGCGCCGCTACCCTTCCTCTTCCCGGGCCGCCGGGCCGCTGCGCCGCGCGCCAATGGAGCGAGCAAGCCGAGATGCTCTCTTGTTAGGGTTTCCTTCCCTCGCGCCCTCCTCCGCTGCTTGCGAGGTGCGTGCGGTTCCTTTCTAGTTGCCTCTCCCTTCCTTTGCGCGATTGGTGATGCGGGGAGGCGTTCGTTGTTGCCCGTTGGTCCCTGGACGGGGGATGGGCTGAGTCGGTTGCACCGATCGAACCGCGTTGTAGAATTCTGGCTTGATTAGAATTTATGAGCCTTCGATCTTGCGTTTGAAAAGATAGTTCTTTTAGGAATATATTTTTCTTTTGAGGAATTGTCTGGAAAGATAGTTAATGTTTCAGGTCACGCGGACAACTAGAAATTATTGCGAATCGTGAGTTTCTGCTGTTTACGTGCTGCAGTAGCTTTTTTATTCCATGACAATGCTGTGCCTTTTGCCTAACTTGTATGGTTCTCTGGGATTTCTTTTCCCACATTGCACTCAACTTGGTACATAATAACAATTTGTTGGACTAATTAGTTCCGCAGTATCCAATAATAAATTTGTTGCTTATACATATTGTTTCCTATTCTTCGAGTTTTTATAATGGTTTCGTGTTTCTAGATTTTCATCAAGGTTGCTGCACGTTTTGCTTACATCGTTAATCTCCGTTTTTTAATCTGCTTATTAGTGCTTCTGAGTACAAAAATGGAATCAGTTTGCACATGATAGTGAAATGAACGAAGTCAAGTCATTTTACAGGATTATGATGGAATGTATGGATAGCTTCAAATATGTAGTTTGCTGACATGTGCTTGTTCATTCTGATAAGATAGACAAACAATACTGTAGAAAAAATAGCATGAGATAACCATTTCTTTTTGTATCTCATTCATGTATCACATGCACGAGGTTGTGATTTTTCTGTATCATTTGGATTTCATGACCAATTAAGTCTTCTGTGTTCTTTTCCTGTATTCAAAATGACATCAGGGCAGAGTGTGTTAGCTTGGTGTTCAAGGTTGCAAATTGCTAAAAGAAAATTGCCATAAATTCAGAATAGCATGAAGAAATGGTGCCTTTTCATATGTAATTTTGCTGAAACCTCGCGCTTGTGATTACTATGGACATCTAAGGTTCGTTTAGTAATTTATGGTACACTGACAATCCTGCTGAACTAAATGGTGCCGTGTAAACAGTATAGATCATCTTGTTCCAGAAGTATGGTCCATGTGGAAGGTTGTTGCACATGTCGTTAGCCAAAGTGATAGTCAACCACTTCAATTCAGAATTAGAATTACTTTTGTACTTACATGAACCAGCATAACCACATATCATGGGCAAACCATCCACAAACTTGTCTCCATTAGAGCTTACTGCAACACAGTTCACCTGCCCCTTCTTCGCTAATCGATAAACTAATGATCTATGTTGAATTCCCATGATCATGTTGATATGATAATACTGTACAAAGGGAGATCCATGTATAACAGACAAGAAAACTGCATCTATCATGAAAATGAGTAAATTTTGTGCAGCCTCTCTTTAGGAAAATATATTAATCATCTTCATTGCACTCCCCCATGGCCACATGTCATCACCCCCTTCCTGCTTTTCATCTTTCCGGTAACTATGCAATCTGATCCTTATAAAACTCCTGCAGTACTGAGAAAATTTGTTGATTTTCTACTAAATTTGGTACCATATCAACGTTATTTCACTCAAATGCATCAAATCAATACATATAGCTTATGAGGCATGCTTATAAGGTGCTCAGTTCCACAAATCAACTGATAATAGTTATATGGTTCTTTTCTTTTGAAATAAAAAACATAAAAAGACCATATGTCATTCTGTATGAAAATTATCGAATTTTGTTATTCCTAATTACTTGTAGGCGTGCATGCCACTGATATGGTAGGTAACCCAATAAAGTGGGTAAAGGTGATACAAGTGTAGGGAATATGGTGTTTGGAGAGACTTTCATGTCAAAAGCACTGCACTGAGGATAATGACAAGCATTTTGATCAGACTTCTGCTCATGTTTGTTTTGTGCACCTGTTATGACGCTCCCGGGCATCAAGGAGTTATGTCCATGGTTCTTCCTTTAATAGTTTGGATCTAACTAAATGGTCTCTCTAGAGCAATTATTACATGGGGCTTATTCGTTTATTTGCTAACACATTGGTAGTTGTTACAGTTTTGTTTGGTGGGCATGTCTTTATATGCTCTTCAACTTTATGATTAAGATTTATCAAAGTTGCTGTAATCTGTCCATACTTTTGACTTCCTATCCTTTCTGCCTAGTTCTGCATCAGCCGTCCTTTAATCAGATGGTATCAGGCTTACTTGTGTCGAACAGTTGAAAAGTGGTTCATCTCACTATTATTGGTTTGGTGTAGACTTCAGATTGGCTGATCACCATAACATGATGATTTGTCTATATTAATCTTGTTTTGTGACTGATTCCTTGATTCCTGGTGCGCTTGGTGTCATGAACAGATTGTGCACGGTGGTGGTGACTGTGGCGGTGGTAATGCCGATTAAAAGCTGTGTGGCCGTGCGATGCGGACATTTAGTGCCATGACAATTTTTCTTTTACCAGGTAGGCAGGCACTCACTGCACTAGCTTCCCTGACCCTCCCTTTGGCAGCATCATGGATATAGTACCGTCCTTGGTATCTTGTCATTGAATTCTGGTATGTTATGTGTTTGATAGCCTTGATAGAATTAGATACCTCTGGTAACTTCAGGATCAAGATAACTTTTGTCCACAAGCAGTTACATGCACTCCATTGGTGTGAGATCAATGCAGAGAACAGGTCCAGGAGCTTCAGATCCCTCTTGAAAATGAAACGGAAGAGCTGATCCTTTCATTGATTATTTGATGGATCAACGATGGCTTTACCTGACCTGGAAAGGGACTCAAGCCATTGGAAGGTGTGGCAGTTCACATCTGACTGGGTGACTGGGGAACATGTTGCCCTCTAATTGTGCTACAGATGGACGGACCGGGATGACTGACGCATGACGCAGGGGTCTATTTCTTTTGCGGAATGCAGAGTCCTTGCTCCGAAAGCGACGGCCATGACTCTTTGGAGCTCCCAATGGCTGCAAAACCTTGTGTACACGTCAGGTGACACCTGCATCTGCCGGTACAGTTGCAGTAGCGGCACAGCAATAATGCAACATACATCATGCACTACATGAGAGCATCTTTGGAATCTGAATGTATGAGCCAGAAGGATCCAGCAGCAGTGTTGAGATCCATAATTGACCAGTCGGTCCTTGCATCGATTGCAATTCTGAGTGACGGATTCTTGTGCCTTAAATTGCTTGTTTCTTCAGTGTTCAGACTTGAGAGTCACTGGGCCTGCTGCCGGTTGCTTTCATGCGGATGGGCCAAATAAGTGTCTGAATGGCACTGCTGAGCACTAAAATAGCTAGTCAGGATACAGTATTTGGTGGCTGAAGAAAGCCGGTTCTCGCGTGACGGTGCTTTAATTTGCTTTCGGTTATTGGGGAGCTTCACACTTAAGTAGGGTTAAAGGCTAATTCCACCTTTTGATGATGTGGTGGCACTGCAAAGCGTACCAGGTCAGGTGATGAGGCATATGTACTCAATGAGCTTTAATTGGGGAAAGATGAGTCATCTAGTATGAAATTGGTAAGATCTTTTTTACTTTGCACTACGAAAATTTTCTGGTACAATCAAATAAATTTTGCACTATCATCGGATAATAAAATTAGTTTGTGCAGGTGTTTACACTGCAGATAATATAATCTGCTGTTTTAATATATATTTTCCCTATATTTTGGGATTATGTCCCTTGTGACAGATTTCTCGCTCAAGTTTACTCTTTTGCTATTTTCAGACCGATTTCTCGCTCAAGTGTACTGCTGCGATATTTCTTTTGCTATTTTCAGACCGATTTCGCGCTCAAGTGGACTGAAGCGATATTTTGATCGCGATAAAGCAGGAAAGGTACACTAGTGGCAGATCTCATGACTGTAACGTCTAATGCTTTCTTAGCATTGCTTGACGTCGCCGCTGCCTTATCCTCTGGCTTTTCACGCGTCTTGTATTCTGTTCAATTTTATTTACAGAGAGATCTCTGTTGCTTATCGCACATAATTTTTTGGACGGAGTTGTCACAGAAACTATCAATCTTATCATAAGCTGTTGTGCCGATGATACTGTAGATGCTGATATTTGTTTTGGTTCCAAGTCTATGGCTGGTAGGTACTGGTCTGAACTCCCGATGGTACCTTGGATCTGAAAATCTGTGGTTGCCCGTAAAACCTAACTCAGCTGATGGTTCACAGTTAACGTCATGAGTGACAGATGTACAATTATGTTTACGCAACTAATGGAACTACTCTTTGGACATACCTACCTGCATAAAAAACAATATCGGAGGGCGGAGGTCACTGGTACGGCTGACGATAATCGCTGATTTTCAAACATATATATCCAAAGCCCTTTGATTGTTTTTTTTATTTTTTTTCATGAAATTTGACTGAAATTTAACCAGAAAAACAAAAAACTTATCCAAATTTGATCAAATCACATATGGCTTAGCCTTACTGATGGTCACTGATAAGGCCGATAATCTCCCATAATAGCGTGAATCCTGATCCAGAGTGATTAATTATGTGGGTAGAAAGAGGACGTCACAACATATTTTTTAAACTATATAAATGTCAAGCGCAGAGAACACAGGATCAAATCCCTTTCAACGTCACTGCTCAAGTAGGTTCCCCAAGGCCGGGCTCTCGCCACTTGGGCTCCCGTCGCCGCAACACATGGAATTTTGCCTTCCCACATTTGAGTGCTCCTATTTCCGGGTTGTCGGTGTTCCAATCGGCGACGTCGGCTCTATGTTTCAGGTCACTTGCTTGTTCACTGGACGGATTGCTAATCTGCATAGGATCTTACGCGTGGCGGAGTTGGTCAGCATTGAGGCTACGCTCCATGCATCTCTTGCGTTATTCCAAGGTCTGGGGCTTCTTTGTTTTGTTTTGATAGATTGCTTCTGTCCAGTTTTCAGTGTTCTTCATCTCAATGTGGTCTCGCAGCGGTGAGGCGATGCCCTCAGATGGTTAGGATCCATGTCAAACGTGGAGATGAGAATTAGTGCATGTGTTTATGTAATTTGGTTAATCTCCCGGGTAAAACCAAGTTGTAATCATTGTTATTACTTTAATGTAATCCATGCCCTTTTCAAAGATAATCTCTTTCAACGTCAACAAGAGCCTTAGCTTATTCACAATCGGATTAACACGAGCGTGTTGGATTACCAACTGTTTGTACGGCTCCCAGCTTCCACACCCTGCGGTTTACACTGTAAACTTGGAAGTATCCCTTTGGAATTCAATTGTTCCTTTTAAGGTTCCGCAAAATTTATGTGAAATTCCTATAGTCCAAGTATACCTTAGTTTTGCACGTTAGTCAAGGTCTAGACTCACTCCATGCATGCATCAATGGCCGGTCCATATATTACCATGAGATGTTTTGATTTTTTTCTCCATGTTCATGACAATGGGATGTTGTGTATCAATACACACATAGACGTGTCACACATTCGAACCTCGTGTACGTATGACGTGCTGCCTTCTGTATCATTGATATAGAAACACCAATTCTTGGCGACCCTCTATTACTGTCAGTTTTTGTCAAGAACAAAACCATATTATCACTGTCGGTTTTTGACATGCACCAACGGTGATAATGAAGGGAGTATCAATATCGAACAGACAATGATAATGAATTATCACTGTTGGTTCTAAGTTTATAGCTTGCCTTCGAAAATTCATAACTTTTCATACAGAGTCAGATGTCAACAATGTTTATATGAAAATTATATCTCTCAATGAGATCTCAAACTTTATAGTTCACAACTTTTTTATTTGAAATAATCTATATACCCAAATCTTGTCCATAACTAATTTAGCATTTGTAACTTATCCGGCTCGACTCCTTTCATCCTGGTTCACTCGTGAGAGTACATAGTACTCCTAAACTAGATGAAAAATGATAAAATTAGTAATAAAACGGTGAAATGATAATATATGCAACAGTTAACTACTAAAAACCAACTAACATGTATATATGAAATACACTCGTCGAAGCTCTTACTGAACTTTCACGTTGATCAACTCAGTTTCAAGTTCGATTAAATATGAAATAATAAAAACTATAAGTTACATAAATAATCAGCTCTAACTGTAGTAATTACATGTTGAAATGATAACATATACAATGCTTAGGTTGGTTCATGTTAAAGCTGGGGAAAACAAGTGTCAGTTTGCATGTTTGTAGTGAGCTATTCGAATATTTATAAAATATTCATATGGAGTTGGATGAAGAAGAAGTTTTATATGAAAATTGTACCTCTCGATGAGATCTACATTTTTTAGTCAACAACTTTTTATTTGAATTCATTTATATGCCTAATAATCATGAAAAGTTTCGAATAACAAGAGTCAAAAGGAAAAAAAAATATTCCATTACTATCAGCAAACATTGCAAGGTGGGATAGTAAGATAGCTTCACGCAGAGTGAGATGTCTTGGGTCGAATCCCATGAACTGCATGTGCACGAAAAATCGCTTGACTTATGAGACTTTCAATGTGCAACCATGTACATAGCATAGAAGAGTGGTCCGTTTTTTTGATTTTTTCATTGCCTAAAATGGAGAATGTGAGGACTGATATCACTTGTAGTGATAATATTATCACTGCAATTTTTGAACTGACAGTGATAATCGGGTAGTTTAGTGACGGTTCAAAAACTTGCAATGATGTCAGTTATGAACTGACACTAATAGTATTTTTGTAGTAGTGTATGTGGTGATGACAAGTATTGGGCTACCACGTGTTGTTGCTCTGCTAGGTTTGCCTTGACAAAGTGAAAAAGGGAAAGGAAGAAGGGCACAAAGAGAATCATGCATCGGGAAAAAAGAGGAAAGAGACATGGATGATATCAAGTTGATCTGCATTCACTAAGCCACTTGCAGGGGCGAAGAGGGGGGGGGGGGGGTGCACAGGCCTGTGCCCCTCTGAACGAATCTGCAACCCCCTCCCCTGGCCCAATAGGCAAATAACAGAGATTAAGATCACAACAGTAAACCGGTCAGACATAGTAGTTTGCGACTTCGCATGATTGCGTCTTCGTCTGTTCAACTTCCAGACTGCCCTTGTGCTGAACCAGGAGGTTCTGGGTTCGTGCAGCAGCAACGATGGCCAAAGCGGTGCCGCCACTGACATACTAGTCGCCGGCAGAGTCGGTGAGCAAGCTTGTCGAAAAGTTTGCACTCCTTCCCACCTTCCCAGCCGAACGCCCGAACATTCTCTTCTCACTCTACCTATGCTAATATGCTATTGTATGTTTGCATTGATTTAAGTCATCCAATGATTTTGGTACCCTCAATTTTTAACGCTCGTTGCATTCATGGGATACTCAACTTTGATGCTAGGCAGCGTGTTTCCATAATTCCATGTAAATCTGTTTTGTTCCGAGTTGTAATCCTTGCTCTATTCCGTACTAGTGTTAATCTTGTATATGTGCCTGACGTATGATTCATTTCATTCAAACTGATCATTACCATGGAGGCTTGAATTCTTGCATTCCAACTCATGCGTGTGGTTTGTTTTGATGGAGTGCCAACTACTCATTCAGTTTGAAGCTCTTGTTGACTTCATTCATGTTTTCTTCCTGTTCAATTTATTTGTTGGAATCCCCAAGTTAGAGGGCTCGTGAAGGAGCACATTGACTCATTCAACTACTTGATCACCAAAGGAATAAAGAAAATTGTCGAGGCAAGCAAGAACGGTTGATTTTATTGATGATGCATGCTGTGAAAAATCTAATTCCCCTTTATTTCCTATTGTAGCCTGATTTTTGACTTGTTTAGCCATGAAGAGGCTAAGAAAGATCAATAGTTTTATAAGCTAGTTAATTCAAGTTCCGGTTGAAAATAATAATACAACCATTTATCAAGCTATTGAACTGGACCAACCAGTTGATGTTCAAACTCCTGATCAGAATACTTCTATACCGATATAAGATCAACAAGCAAGAACTGTAACCACAACATTTGAGAGGCCAGGTGACACTTGGTGGAGTTCCCACTACAAGTTAATTTTGAGCTTAAAGAAGATATTTGGTGCCACGCTTTCAGTTCTACACAATATTGTAAAAGATCGTTCAATTTCAAGATATCCATGAGGAGATGCTGCAGGTGCCCTTCGGATTATTTGATTTTGTATTTATTCTACTTATTATGGAAAAAATAATGAAGATCATTGATGTGCTGCACCAAACACTCCAGAAGAATCTATAGATATTGTAAATGCAGTGGAGTCTGTTTCTAACACAAAGGTGTTACTTGGTGACTTGCGAAATAATGGTTGGGAATCACTTCTTGAGGAGGTCAAATCCTTTTGCATGAAGAATGAAATTGATATTCCATATCTGCACTACCACAGAAACAACAATAGCAGATACAATGTCATAGACAATTACTTAAAAGCCGTCACTGATAAATTACGCACAGATGGTTGACAAGAAAAAGTGTCTGTGATATTGCCAGCTGTCTAGGAGAGCGAGAACACACATATGGTTTTACTAAAAGGCCGTTTGTGAGTTGATGGAACCTAGATGCGGGGTGGCTCAGGTGCAATTTTTTTCTATTTTTCTTATGTTAAAAATATTATTATTTTCTAAAAATAATATTAAAGACGATTCTTTTTTAAAATCGTCTATACTATATCATATTATAGACGGATGGTTACCCATCTATGACAAGCTCAGTATCAGAAAAACTTTTACACAGACGGCTTCGTTGTCCACTGTGATATGCGTTAAAACCATCTGTGATAGCGTGATCTATGATAGTGTAGATCGCAAGTATGTTTCTTTACCTAATTCTTAAGTATGAGTGGTAATACATCAATATTATTTTTATTTATGATATAAAACTTTTATTCCTCTATATATTGTATTTTGTAGGTATGTTGATGTAATCAAGTCTCGGAATAAGCAGGACAACACTACAACTCTTCACCATTATAAAGTAGATGTGTTCAATATTGCTGTAGATCAACAGCTATTTGAGTTAGAAGAACAGTTCAGTTCTCAAGCCACAGAGCTTCTATCACTTTGTGCCTCATTGGATCCAAGACTTGACACCTTTGATAGGTCAAAAATATTCACTCTAGTAGAAAAATACTATCCCATCGATTTTTTAAATCAAGAAAGAGCTCAGTTGGAGTGCCAACTACCACATTTACAACTTGATGTATGCAACCATCCCGACCTGAGTAGATTGCCATCACTTGCTGATCTAACAAATAAACTAGTTAAAGTGGGAAAAGATTCTATTTATCCAATGGTCGATAGGTTGTTAAGGTTAATCATAACTCTTCTAGTGTCAAATGCGACCACCGAAAGAGGATTTTCGGCTATGAAACTAGCGAAGACGCATTTGCGGAATGAAATGGGTGATGAATTTCTACGAAGTTACATGGTAGTTTATATTGAAAAGGAATTGGCAGTGAAGATCAGCTCTACTAATATTATTAAATCTTACAATCTAGTCGGTTCTCGTAGAGTTAAATTCATGTTAATAGAAATATAATTCTTTTGTATTGTCAAGCATATGCTACCTTGTTTTGTTATCCTATGTTGGAGCTAATAGAAATAGATATTGATTTTCTTTTGTATTGCAAAACATATAATGCTATAATGCTATAATTGTTGTCTATGCTCCGGTTAAATCAGTATTTATGCATGCATACCGTCATGACATACTTCTTGTATAATAACTATTGTCCATATTGGCAAGTTAACCCTATGTTCGATTTCTGGCTCGGCCCCTGCCCACTTGCACACGCCATTTACCGAAAAACTGCGGTTTACACTTTAGTACCAACTGCTTCACTGGATCTAGTATCCACTAACCTTCAGGGTGCATTTGGTTGGGTACTTGGAAGGAGCCAATGGGAGATTAGGGATAGGTGCTTAGTTTTTTTTTTGGTTTCATGCGAGTGGAGGTTTTGGTGGGATGGAGAATGAGAGTAATTGGGTGAGAGTTGAGTGTTTAGTGGAAGATATTTATATCTCCATTATTTATCGTAACTTATGTTCCAGTTCTCCGCTAACCCTCTAACCAAACAATGGAAAAGTAGTACTACCTCTTAAACTGACTCTCTTAACTCCCATCACTAGCGAAATGACGGACTAAGATCCTGTTTGTTTTTTCTTCTGGTTCTACTTCTGTTACTGCCAGAAGCCAGAACAAACGGGGTTCTGGAGAAGCCTGTTTTTAAGGAAAATAAACTAAACCTGAGAAGCTCGCTGAGATATGCTTTTCTAAGAAGTTATGTGCTGAGAAGCCAAAAATTTATTATAGAAGTCAACAACCTATTTCCAAAAGCAGCTTTTCAGACAAGCAAAAAACACAGCTTTTCAGAAAAATCCAAAAGCAAAAACTCAAACAAACAGACCCTAAAACTAAGACTAAAAGTCTAACTCCCATGAGTAATCCCTGTTATAAGTCCCTCCTCAAACTCTCATCCCCTTTGCCATGGCTTGCCAAACGCGTTGTCAAGGGATGGAATATTACTAAGCACCCTCCACTATCCCTTGTAGCGTTTATCGCTAGCTGAATAAAGATCAACAGGCAAGATTAATTAATTGGAAAGAAGGGGGCTATACCATAGTGCTACCTTGTCTCCCTCCTAGACTGTCGATCTCAGGTTTGAACCCGGCAGTAGCCTCCGGAGGCACCAGCTCTTATGTGACTAGGGTGTGGGCTCCTTTGTGAAAAAAGATTAATTAATTGGGACTATCTATACATCTTTCGAGTTAGAAAAAGGGGTCAAAAACCGTAACACTCACATTTGTGTTTATGCTACTTGAGGGATTGACAAATTAACGAACCTCAAAGCAAAGGCGGTGGAGAAAAGTTTCATATTTACGAAAAAAGTTCACTCAAGGAGATGAATAGCAAAACCATTATTAATTTCTCCAAGACAATTAACTTGTCATTTTGCTCCTCTAGACATGGACATGATCTCACCTTCGCCAACATTCTTTCTAATTATAAAAGAATATACTGGCACCTGTAAAAAAATATACTGAAAATAGATGTGCCTCCCGTAGTTGTCGTACTAGTATTTGTAAATGACAAACAGTAACACTTTTCTAGCTATAAAGTTTTGAATGTTCCGTTACAAACATTTAAAAACATTTATTTGATAAAATAGAGATCATACATATCAACTAACAAGGAATATATAATTAATAATTTTATATTTACTATAGATACAATATATTTCGAATATCTAACTATAGGGTATATACATATAATAAGTATACTATACATGAATAGAGTACACTATATGCCTGATGGACACCTCGAGATATTGTGGATCAGTATCTGTGGAGCCCGGTATACCCGGAGATCACAAAAGTCTATACTAGGAAGGTCTCGATCGGGTTAACCGATTTGAGCACGACTGATGTCTAAGCTGGATTTGACAACCTTACCTTGACCGACAAGATGAAGAACTTCCTATAGACTATTGCTGGGACTAACGCGGCACCAAAACCCCTTTGTAAGGTGGGGATCCTGACATCCAAGGACAACTCATAACAGATCCATGCCTACACAACTCAACGCAAGCACCAAGATCTTAGTTTTGGAGATACTCGGCGACTTGAATCCTAAATTTGTTTAGATCCGATCTACTCCACTATAATAGATTTAGCCACCTTGTTTGTACTCAAGACAATCTATATACAACATCATCCACACATGACATAGGGTCTCCTCTTCGGGAGCTCGAACCTGTATACATCGCGTGTCTTGTTTCCTGCTCGATCCCTAATCTCGAAAGTACCCCAGTTCAATTACAGACCTATTGTTAGAAACTAATCCTCAACAGCTGGTGCGCCAGGTAGGGGTCTTTATCTACTTTTCAGGATCGATCATGTCTCAAGTGCGCATTCACACTGGATTCTACGACCACTTTGAGTTGGTGGCAGTCATCTTCGCATCACCTCCTGCCAGTTTGGAGATCACCTTCGGAATGATGGCATACCACTGGGACGATCAAGGTATCATCGCGTCTAGCCCATTGGACATATACCGCGAGGTGGGACACCTCGAGTGGGATTCTAAGAAGCCTATTGTTCTTTAATTCATGGACACTGATAGAGAAGGTGGGAGTCAAGACATCGGTGACGATGGCTCGAAGGTGGGAGTCAAGACATCGGTGATGATGGCTCCATAGATGACCAGAATAGCCGAACAGATCGATTCATATTTGTGGTCAGAGCTGACGGCATGCCCATTGAGCAAAACTTGGAGGATCCAGACACCATGATGAATGATGGTGAAAAACTCCCTAAGGACCCAGCAGCAGCAGTTGGGGCTTTGTAGGCCCCCGATACGCCCATCATCAATGGACAGAGGAAAATCAGGGAAACCTTGATATTCGATGTCAACTTGGCCTGGGAATACCTACAATTCAGGTGGTGCCCCCACTTGCAATGACCCCAAGATCGAGGAACGAACTCCCTCAACATAGTGAACGCGAAGCAACATCATCTCGGTGTTTTCAGTACCCCAGAAGCTAATGTCTTGGGTGCTCATATGATTCTGAGGTCCTTCCCCAAGTTGGATCCGATGAATCCCCTAACCCCGATGGTCAATCAGCTCAAGGCTCTACTTGATGCACCTCAGTTCCAAGCAGCTCAAATGAATAACCACAATGCCTCTAGGCACCCAAGCTAGCAAGGTGCTGGTTCAAGGAGTCACTGACGCAAATATCATCGAGATGAGGGATCCCAAATAGGAAGCTTGAGTGGTCAAGCTCGAGCACAGTCATACATGCCAGACTATAACTGCCCCATCCATAGGCGTAGGAACCAGAAAGACCTAAGGACCCGCATCCCTCATGATAGCCATGACCTACAAAGAGTGTTAGACAATCACCATGAGGAACGCCATGATAACGACCATTGCTATAATGATTACAGACCTCCGGGATGAGACGGGTGACGTGACTTCCCCTTTCGAAGGAACATCCGTAACAGTCCTCCTCCATCTCCTCCTGAAGAATTTGATGGAGGCTGTGAAGCCTTCACACCTGAGCTCTGGTCAATACGATTGTGCAAGTAGTTCAAGGTAGGTCCAATTCAGAAGTACGATGGGAAGCTCAACCAATGAGTGGTCACAAATCTACACCACTGTTATTTGAGCGGCTAGTGGCGACAGTAGGGTAATGGCCAATTACCTACTAACTGCCATCGGTGGACCTGCAAGGTCTTGGCAATTGAACCTACCGCCCAACTCGATTCGATCATGGTCTAAGTTGAAGGCTCAGTTCATCACCAACTTTCATGGAACGTTCGAGCGCCCAAGAACAAAAGATGATCTCCATCAGTCGAATAAAGGTAAGGATGAGTCTCTTTGGAAATTCATTCATAGATTCAGTGATAGGCGCAATACGATCCTAGACATCTTTGACAGCTCACTCATCATCACGTTCAAGCAAAACATTAAGGACAAAGATCTAGTTAGGAAGTTTGTTGCCCGGAAGATCAATATGGTGAAAGAACTCTTCAAGCTGGCCAACAAGTACGCAAAGCGTGCTAAAGCCCAGGAACATGCCAAAAATCCTCAGTCTCACAAGGACAAGCCCGAATCCTCAAAGAATGAGGGGAAGAAGAAGAAACCTGGTGACAAACGCAAGGGTTCGGACATACCATAACTGCGATCGATAGGAGCAAGTTGTGTAACACCAGGGATAATAAAGGGCATGAGCTGTGGAGGCAGAAAGTTGTGTCCCGTCCATCGGACCAACTAGCATGACTTTGATGAATGTCACATTATTAAAAATAAGCTCACAAGCTTAAGGCTTCTATTACTACTGTAGCAAACAAGCCAAGCCAGATGCCAAAGACGATGAGCTAGAATTCCGCGGGGCCGAACAGAGCTTGGCTCACATTTTTGGAGAATCCACCTCATACGAGTCCAAGAGTTACTACAAGGCAGTCAAAAGGGAGGTCAACCTGGCTCTAACTAGGCCTTCTCGATACCTCAAGTGATCGAAAGTCCTGATCACCTTCGATCAAGCTGACTATATAGCCACGATTCCACATCCAAATCGTTATCTGGTTGTGGTGCAGCCTACTATCCTCAACATCAAAGTCCATAAGACCTTGGTCGACATGGGTAGCTCACTCAACCTCAGCTTTGCCAAAACATTGGACAAGATGGGAATCCAAAGGTCAGAGCTTGAGACAGGAGCTGAGCCTTTTCATTGTATAACTCCAAACTCATCGACCATGCCCCTTGGCCAGGTCGAGTTGTCAATCATGTTTGGTGAGCTTGACAATTTTCGTACAGAGAAGCTTACATTCGATGTTGTGGATTTTGAGATGGCCTACAATGCGATCCTATGTTACCCAATGTTAAGCAGGTTCATGGCCATAGTGCACTGCACATACCAGGTGTTCAAGATCCCAGGCCATAATAGGGTTATAACCATCAAGGGAGATCAACGTGCAACAGTCAATTGTGATAAGTAGAG
Organism: Phragmites australis; assembly: GCF_958298935.1. NCBI lineage: Eukaryota > Viridiplantae > Streptophyta > Magnoliopsida > Poales > Poaceae > Phragmites > Phragmites australis. The sequence goes on from NC_084929.1 coordinate 7,525,245, forward strand.
CCTGGATATGGTCGAACATTTCAGTGGAGCACCAACTACCTCAAGAGGCATGGAGTCTAAGTGCCAGAAGCACCACACCGCCCCCAAGGTTAAGGATTCCAAGCTTGTAAAACTCGCTAATGCCTCTAGATCTGACGACATCGCCAAATGTGAGAACAAGGATGATGTTAAAGACAGGAAGGGAGGTAGTGGCGTCAAGGCAGTGCTTCTCGACCCATCTGAACCAGCCAAGACAGTAAAGATAGGGGTCTACCTTGATCCCAAATTGGAACTCGAGCTCATCGCTTTCCTCCTAGCAAACCAGGATGTGTTTGCATGGCAACCGTTCAGCATGCCCAGGGTCCCCAGGGAAGTAATCAAGCATCCACTGGCTGTGAAACCCGGTGCCAAAACCTATGGTGCAGAAGTAACAAAGATTTATGGAGGATAGAAAATAAGCCATCTAGGAGGAGATCGGCAAAATCCTAAAAGCGGGCTTCATCCGAGAGGTTCGTAATCCTACATGGCTCACTAATCCCATCCTTGTGAAGAAAGCCAATGGCAAATGAAGAATATGTGTTGATTTCACCAACCTAAATAAAGCTTGTCCCAAAGATCCTTTTCCTCTCCCTTGTATCAATGAGATTGTCGACTCTACTGCGGGTTATGCAGTGCTATATTTTCTAGATGCCTACTCGGAGTATCACCAAATTATCATGGGAGTTGAGGATGAGGAAAAAACCGTTTTTGTTACCCCTTTTGGTGTATTTTGTTATGTAAAACTGCTTTTTGGTTTAAAGAATGCTGATACTACCTATCAGCGGTGTATTAAAAAATGCCTACAACCCCAAATCGGGCGTAATGCACAAGCTTATGTTGATGATGTTGTAGTCAAGTCTAGAACCGACGATGCATTGATTGATGATCTCAAGGTGACATTTGACAACCTTAGGACGTATCATATGATGCTTAACCCAGAGAAGTGCACGTTTGGCATCCTGTATGGCAAGCTTCTCGATTTTCTGGTGTCAAGTTGAGGCATTGAGGCCAATCCGAGCAAAATAGAAGTTCTCGGTCAAATGCAGTCACCTCAAACATAGAAGGAAGTTCAAAAATTAACCGGATGCATAGCATCACTTAGTCGATTCATCTCCAAGATGGCGAACGAGGGATTCCTTTCTTCAAGCTACTGAAGAAACACGACTGATTCGAGTGGAGAAGGCCTTTCAAGACTTAAAAAGCTATTTATTGTCTTCGTTAATTTTGAGCCCACCTAACGAAAAAGAAGAGCTCTTTCTGTACAATGCAGCCATCCCACAAGTTGCGAGCATCATCCTGGTGGTCGAGCAGGAATGCTCTGAGAAGAATGACAAGATCCAAAAACTAGTTTACTATGTAAGAAAAGTCATACATGATGCTAAATTACGATACTTGCAAGTTTCGACATTGTTGTATGCAATCCTGATGACTTCCCGGATGTTATGACATTATTTCCGAGCACAAAAGATCACTGTCGTAACGACTTGTCCACTGAAGGATGTTATATGTAATAGGGAGGCTATTGGATGAATTGCGCAATAGATGGTCGAGCTCAACGAGTTCGATATAGATTATGCACCATGAAGAAGCATTAAGTCGGGAGTACTAGCAGAATTCATCGCCGAATGGATAAATGTTGAGAAAACAAAGCCAAATATGGTCTAGGATCACTGGACGCTTTTCTTTGATGGATCACTCACGCTTCAAGGCTCGGGGGCTAGCATCATGCTTAAATCTCCAATAGGCGATGAACTCAGGTATGTTATTCAATTAGAATTTAAAGTTTCCAACAATGTCGTAGAATACGAAGGACTGGTAAATGGGCTCTGGATAGTTATATCACTCGGAATTAGGTGACTAGTCGTGACTTACAGTTAGTCATAAATCAAGTGCAAAAGGAGTACTAGTGATTAGGTAACATGGTAGCTTATTTGAGCGAAGTACAAAAGCTTGAGCAAAAGTTCAAAGGGCTAGAAGTTACGCACATCTGAAGAGGCGACAACTCTATTGCCAATGAACTCGCTAGGCTCTCTTCGTCTCGTTCACCCATACCTGTAGGAGTTTCCATCAGAAAACTCCTAACACCATTTGTCTCGATAGCCTCGAGTGCAGACGCTACCCAACTCGGCCAACAGTCTGGTTAGGTCAGCAAGGCAGAATCCACAGATATGGAAGCTGCACCACTCGAACGTGAACCAACTTGGATGACTCCATTCCAAACCTATCTCGAATTTCAAGAGATCCCTGACAATGATTTGTGTGTAGAGAAAATTACTCATAAGTCCAAGCTAAATGCTTTGGTAGACTACAAGCTCTTCTGAAAGGGGAGTAACATCATCTTGATGACGTGCATCACTCCGGAAGAGGGCAATAAGATATTGCTTGATATCCATGGAGGCATGTGCGGTAATCATGTGTCTTACCGTACCTTGGATGGAAAGGTTTTTCGTTAGGATTCTATTGGCTGACTGTCCTTCGGGATGCTTCCGAGCTGCTGAAAAAGTGTGAAAGATGTCAATTTTTCAGAAGGCAGACCACTCGACTAGCCCAAGCTCTGCAAACAATTATTCTTTCTTAGCCTTTCTCCATCCGGGGCTTGGATATCCTAGGACCATTCCTAAGGGCCCAAGATGATTTTAAGTTCCTATTTGTGGCTATCGACACGTTCACTAAGTGGATCGAGGCCGAACTCGTGGGAAAGATAACCACAGAAGTGGCTAAGAAGTTCATGAGGAGCATAATTACTTGATACGGTATTCTACATCAGATAATTATAGACAAACGGTAGCCAGTTCACAAGAGACCTTTAATGCATTTTGTGAAGAATTTAGCATCAAAACTTGTTTTGCTTCAATGGCTCTCCCTCAAAGTCACGGTCAGGTTGAGCGAGCCAATGGTATAGTCTTGCAGGGTATCAAAAATCGGGTTTTCAACAGGCTGAAAGCTTACTCAAAACGATTGGTGTGGGAACTTCTCTCGGTACTATGAGTCACTTGTACTATGACTAACAGGGAAACTAGTGAAACTCCTTTCTTTTTAGTCTACGAAGTAGAAGTAGTGCTTCTGACTGAACTGCAGTTTGGATCACTGTGAGTGGAAAGTTACTCAGAAGAGACATAAGAGCAATTACGAGTAGATGACATCAATCTACTCAAGGAGTACCCTGATCGAGATCCATTTGAGTAGCTAAATACCAACAAACATTACCTAGATATCACAGTCAAAAAATCCAGTCCAGAAGACTCACTACTGGGGATCTTGTTCTGCAAAAGGTGCAAAATAGGCTGGGCGCCACAAGTTATCACCTAAGTGGGAGGGGCCCTACATGGTAACAGAAGTTGCTCGACCTGGATCAATACAAGTATCTGCTCTAAATGGTGAAGAACTCGAAAACTCATGGAACATCAATCAACTCCGACAGTTTCATTCATAAGCTAGTGCAAAGTTGATATAAAGGATCTGCCTAGCTCTTGCAAATAGTGAAGATCCATCACCTCCAAGAGTTCAGAAGCATGTGGACCCCTACTTGCCCTTGAATGAGTCAACAAACCTCTTTTGCTCCTCCTTAGGGCGGCAGCGGAACACCCTGGGAATCGATTGCCAACCAGCATAAGGGCTAGAGAGAGTAGCTGAGACGAAGACCATGCTAGAGCTACTAATCGATGCCGGCGATGCTGAGTGATCCTTCATGGGACGCAGAGGTGGTCTGATGGATGTCGACAGAGAGGACGACTGCGCTTCTTCACCATCGGAGGCTCGGGGCCTACATCACATAATTTTGATGCTTATGCTTCACTCTATGATTAAGTATCATGCTAAACAGAGAGCCCAGAGCTACATTGTTTTATTTTAGCACTGATGCTCTACTTTTTACTCGAATTCAATTATCGAGCAAAGAGTCAGAGGCCACATCGGGCATTTTGTGATGCTATAGCTCTACTCACATCAAGCAAAGAGTCGGGGGCTACATAATGTACTTTCGATGTTGTGGTTTTACTCTCCACTCAATCCAATCATCGAGTAGAGAGTTGGGGGCTACATCATATACTTTTGATGGTACATGTATGTTCTTTCTTACTTTTCAATCGAGAAATCTTCTACTCGACCAGAGAGTCGGGGGCTACATAGTAATACCATGTTCTGTACATATACATTTTTTCAAAAGTTTATCTGGTTTTGCATCGATTGCATTGGATAAAACTAATAGAGGCATGTGTTGGGTCAATGATGAATAGCTACATCTCATAAGGAATAACAACATAAGATATTGCCAGACATCTCACGCTTAACGGCCAACAAGTCTCATGTTTGTTCTCCATCGAGTTCATGTTTGCTCGCTGGTCAAATACACGATTCGGCTAAAAGTTTGCAAAAATCATCGTGTTATTTCTTCTCTTTCTAGTTTTATATAGTCTTTTTCTTGTTATTAAGGATAATTTGAGTGGTTACTCGAGGTCCAATGCATTTAATAACATGTTCAATTGAGCTTTGAAGTACCGAAGGATATTTGATCAGTAGGTTTCGAGGATGGTTTTAGCATGTACTATTCGGTTTTTGCATTTACTTATGCTAACTCTATTTCATCAACAAGGCAATAGTGGTAAGAGCATATGGGACAAGAAAAATAATAGTAATGTTTATAGATATCCTGAACCCACAAAGCAAGTTTCAATTGTTTCGAGTCAAGCACTGTGGACAATTAGCCAGAAAGACTACCCTTATTTTCTTCATTAGGCAGGCTGAGCCCTAGGGACTCGACGAAGGCATGGATCAGAGGCTTGATGCTTTGGATGACATTTGCTGCCTCCTCTGCTGAACAATCGAACCCCTCCGTCACTACTGATATGTCGAGGTTGGGGTTGTAGCTTTTGAGGAGCCCAAGCATTGTCTCGACTCTTACGGAGGCCGACTGACTCATGCGGTCTAAGGTTTGATCCTTCAGCTTTTGGAGCACGGTGACTGCAGTGTCCCGCTTGGCGGTCATAGCGTCTTGTGCAGCTGCAATTGTGTCTCACTCGGAAGCCATAGCATCTCGAACGGCTGCAAGGCATCCCCTTTAGCAGCCATACTATCTCACTCGGTAGCCATGGCCTTTCGGTCGGCTTTCGCTGTCTTCAGGCTTGTATCATGTGTGTCTGTGGGAGTTTTCTCTACTTGAGGAAGCGAAGGCTACGTCATTGGGGAGGATAGAACTAGTTAGTCGGTTGGATCGCTCGTCGTCTGTTCTTTTAGCTTCTCCGGGGAGAATGATATGTGATTAACAGGGTGAGGAAGGAAAAGGAAGGATGCAAGACAAGATAATTGTTTGAGCAAAACTTTTGGTGATTGGGATTTGCGAAACAATGTTTGACTTATGCCTCTTGATGGTGACTTTCTTCTTCATCATACCACCAGCTGGGGCTGAATGTGTTGAAGGGATGACCTTGGGAGTCTGAAGAAGTTAAAGAAGCCATTACATGTAGAAAATTAGCCCACAATGACTCATCATCATTCTGGACTTATCGAGTAAATCCTCAGATAATTGACCAATGTAAAGAGGCTAACTTGATAAGAGTTACCTATCGTACCAAGTCATCAGGAGCGATGGTATTCCAAGGAGGTGATTGTGGGAATGCACAAGTCGATCCCTATAATAAGGCCCCTCATATAGACCTAGTGTTAGTTGGGATATGTTTGATATAACCAGGATAGCAGTCAAATAAATGATCATCGAAAGACTCAATTTTAGCACCAACAGATTTTTTTCTCCATGTTCACTTGAGGGGGTTGTGGATCATAGAGTGAAGACGATCTCTTGGATAGAAGATACCCTTCAGCCTCTTGATTGGTTGGTGTTTTTCCCTTGGCCTTGTCATTAGCATTAGAGCGGGAGGAATCCTCAGGAATAGGAACTCTCATGGGGATATTGTCCTCTTGGCAGAAGGCTGGAACCTGAAGTCACAACGACAGATCAGAACGAAACAAGCAATCAATACTGTTTTCTCAATCTGAGCAAATTCTCACTGATGATTGAGGATTCTTGAGGGAGTAGAGCTGAATAGTGCATCGTTGAGATTGCCCAGATGTTGGTCATAAGCCTCATCTCGTCTAGCTACTTGAAGGAGGCATCAGTGGCCTTCAAGTGAGTTTCTTTCTCAGGCAAGGAAGTAGCAGCAGTGTTCACAGAAGGGCTGGAGGCCATGGAGCAAGATTACAGTGCGACGGCGCGTGCTTGGGTGAAAAAAGGTAAAAGCTTGAAGCAAGATACTATGGCAAGAGGATGAAGAATGGCTACAATCTAGGTTTCTACCAATATAAAGCTTTGTACTTAATGTTTTGTTTAGTAACTACTCCCATTACTATGGTGCCTTGTTCTACATGAAAGACATGATGATGGCGTCATGTGAAATTTTTGCACGCCCATTCGAGTGCATTAAATTCTCCTATACCCATTGGTTTAAATTTCAAAGATTTTTTTAAACTCTACTCAGAGACGGATGTGAAGAAGTTAAGCTTTCAAGCCTTTCTTGAGCTTTGAGTGCGGACAACGGCAAGGTGCTTGACCTAACAGCATTTACACTCGATACTCAGAACAAAAAATCCTTTGCTCGTTTCTTTTGACTGCAAGCTTGATCTACCTTGCTCGACCAGGCTTAGACTTGGCAGTACTCGAGTAGGAGCTTATGGAAATCCAACCTATTGAGTAGAGTAAGGGGGCTACTATCGAATATCTAAATATAGGGTACATGCGCATAAGAGTAGACTATACATGAATAGAGTACACCAAATACCTGATGGATATCTCTAGATATTGCGGATCCGAATCTGTGGAGCCTGATATACCCAGAGATCACGTAAGCCTATACTAGGAAGGTCTTGATCAGGTTAACCAACTTGAGCACGACTGGTATCTAAGCTGGATTCAACTGTCTTGCCTTGACCGACAAAATGAAGGACTCCCTATCGACTACGACTGAGACTAAGGTGACACCAGGACCCCTTTATAAGCGAGGGACCTTGACCTTCAAGGATAACTCATAACAGATCCATGCCTACACAACTCGGCGCAAGCACCAAGACCTTAATTTTGGAGATACTTGGAGACTTCAACTCAAGATTAGTTTAGATCCGATCTACTCCATTGTAATAGGTTTAGCCACTCTGCTTTTACTCGAGACAATCTATACACAACATCATCCACACAAGACGTAGGGTATTACTCCTCTTCGGGGGCCTGAACCTGTATACATCTCACGTCTTATTTCCTGCTTGATCCCTAATCTCAAAGATACTCCAGTTCAATTAGAGATATATTGTTAGGAACTAATCTTCGACATATATCCTTGTAACATATATCCACCATACATTGTCCTTAACCATATACAATATGTTTTATAGCCACCATAATGTAAATAAGGCATGTATCGATATTTTAGGTAGTTTCGTATTCTATATGGAAATCATCCCTAGGCTAGGAATGAATCTTCTAAATATTCAGAAGAAATACAATCTGGGAAGGTTATGCTCGGTATTTCCGAGTATAATACGACTACTTCGCCCCGACTATATAAGGAGTAAGAGGGGTACGTCATGGCATCTAATTCCAAGCCAGAGATCAATCTTGAGTTAGATAAAATTCTCAGCAGGAAGCTAGATAAACAACTCATATCAAACCTAGTCTGGTAGGACCAGATACACACCTTGAGATCCAAGACAGAGTCTTACTACGATAAATTCATCCGATAAGGGCTTCAGAACTCAAAACATAAAAGAACTCGCCGAGAGTCTTTGGAATAGATCTAGACACCCTGATTGTAATTGTCTTTTTTAAATAATCAAGGTGGAACATGACATAGAGCTATTATCCCAAAAGATATCTGAGCCTATATAAAAAATCATATCTCTCTCTTCGATACATACGTTGAGACTAGCAGGTATCCTTACTTCATACTAATATTCGTATAATCTACTTTACCCATCGTGGACATCGACCTTTTACGAGTGTGTAAATAAAGTACAGTGGAAGACTACAAGCTAACTAAATTCTCCCTTGTCCCATTTGGATTGTACTACTTTCATAGGAGTTTCACACAAGTTTTATTGGAAACCATAAATTCCTGCAAGAATCCTTAGAACTCCAGTTGTTGCAGACGTAGCTTAATTTTTAATGCTATTACGGTCTCAAGTTAAATATAGCATGTTATTGTTTCTTTCTACTCCCATGAAATACGCGTTCTGATCCGTTCATCGTCGTCATTTTCACCAATTTAGTCTTCGCCCACTGCTTGCCGAAATTGATGTTGTCAGCGGATCACTTGACGTAGCACACTACACGCGAGATCTAACCAAGTCATCCATTTCATTTCTTTATGCAACCTTCGCTTCTTTTTTATGCTCCCAGTGACTAATCTATTGGAACGTTTTGTCTTCTTTGTACAGGAGTAGTATGTTATTCTACTAGGGCAGCAATGCATTAGGGTTTTGAAAACACTTGGAAAGAACGGTACTGGTCAGTTCCCGGAGGTTGTTTAGAGAGAGACCCGCAGTTCCAGTAATTGCAGCTGATCTGGGCCATACATTTGGATCCATGGGCAGGGAAACCCACATTTTTTTCATAGATGGTATCATATATAATAGGTGACCAGCCAGTTACCATTACGATCTTCAATCCCTATTTGTCAAGGCTCATGCCCAAGAAAACCACTACACAAGGATGACTTCTTTTCGGTGCAGTTGTGTTTTGTATTCTGATTTGTAATTTTGAGGTTGCTTGGGTGAGGCAAAACAGGGTCGTTGCAACTTGATTCACTATATTACACTACGTGAAAAAACCATCACCCCGAATGCATCACTGTGTCATTGGTGATAGGTAAGGACCCATCACCAATGAGGTAATCGATGACGGGTCATAACTGTGATTCGTCACCTATAAGCGTCTCCTATGTGTTAGGTTGATAGACACAAGTGATAGGTAACTTCTTCACCCGTCACTTATGTCCTAATATAAGTAACGGTTAACTAGGTTACCCATTACTAATGTCTATCACCTATGTGCTATGGAGGAATATATAAGTGATGGGTAATCTAGTTACTCGTCACTTTTGTGTAAGTTATCATGTTAGATTGACCACCTTCCTAGAGTGTAGCCAAGATTTGCAGCCATCTTCTCCCTGCAAACAACAGTAACACATCCAAATCCATATTGACAAACACTAGTTCGAATAGTATTGATCACAGAATAGCAAAGGTTACAAAGTTCCAATCAATTCATTATAGAATCGCAAATGTTAAAAAGTTCTGATCAACTTATATTACATAAGACCTCACAACCTAGGGGTTCTATAGTGGAACTCGCTGTGTGGGCTGATGACTTCAGACACCAAGAACTCGGCGATCCGTCATTGAATCTCCGATAGTGCACCGTCGTAAAAAAAGAGCGTCAAATTTTTGCATAATTTGACGCATAACCAATGTAATGTTATCATGGAATTAAACTAATTACTAAAATTAGTTACGAATAATCTCATATTGAACTTACATCGGATGATCTAATATCCTTCATGAGGAGCATATTCCATGTAATATAGAATCCGCAGGCGTTGCCCGATGGTTGTTGTGGCACTGCTAGAAAGAAAATTTAGTGTTAGATCAAAAGAAAAAAAAACAATAGAGAGTATTTGGTAATCTATTTGGCAACACTTACCATGAAGCCGGTCTTGTGTGTCAGTCTGCGGCTGTCTTTCTCGTTGTAGTCAGGTTGAGCTCGAAGGTACTTGTCAAAAGCCGTGCATAAAGATGGAATGATTAGGGAGTATTTGAATGTTAGAAAGGTTAAATATATAAACTAATTCAAGTAGAACTTATGTGTCGAGGATTCCTTTTACAGCGTTGTAATCACACTATCTAAGTTTGCCTTTTGGTTCTACTAGTCTTGACGAGTCGAGGTAGAACACCAAGTCCCACTTTAGGGAAATGACTAGTAAGATCCAATGGCGACCGGTATTATGGGTGCCCATTAGGTACTGTATTTTGGAATATTGTTGCATTGCCCTGGCCACGTGGTCCACAGCATAGTCAGGGTGAATTTGGATGACCGATATTGTAATGGCCTCAAGGTCAAAACATGTGATAGAATCCTTGTTCTTCTCTGTTTCTTTCATCAAGTTTCTACAGATAAGAATATAGTTAGATTCAAGACATAATGGTATTAATTTATGAATATTCAGTTTCAAGAGACTTACAATTTGAAGATCCATAATAACGAAACGTCCAGGCCATCAAGGTTCAAGAGGTCGTAGAAGTTATTGAAACCCACAATGAAGTAGCTGTTAGCATTACTTAAGAGGTGTCGTCGTTTGTACTGTACAACTATGGATGTGACATTGCTATCTCTAGAAGCCTGCATGTAGTAATTATTCAGTCGACACATGCTTTTTCGACCCTTGCTAGGCCATCTACAGTCATCATGTCCTTCCTATATTGGAATTTTGGGTTGGCACTAGTCCACACTGCTCCAATATCCGTGGACTTCTTTGCTGGTACAATAGCCTTTGATATCTTCGGTAGGTGCTTCTTAGAGCCTTTTTTCTCAACCTCCTTTTCCTTCTTCTTTGGACTCTCTAGGGGAGACAAAATTGGATAAGGAAGCGAGGCTACCGAATGCGGAGAAGAAAGCAGTGAAGCTAGCTTCTCTAGAGAAGGAGAAGGCAGTAAAGTTGCCTTCTTTGGAAGTGGGGCGCGACGACGGTGCACTTGGAGCTCGTCCATATTGGGATGCATTGGAGACCACGATGTCACCCCTCTTCCATTGGATCCTTTGACGAAGAGCTTCACCCAAAGTTATGACTTCATCATTGGGGGGTAGCTCCAACACATGATCAGTGACATTACTATGTATCATATCCACCGTAACCACGGTATAGCCTGCACGTATTGGGACCGTATGTAAGATACGGATGCATGGAAGCACCTGGCCCCTTGCAACCTTGATGCGATACCCGCCGGACCTGATTAAAAGGCTGCATGACATGAGTCATTCTAGTAGGTCAATCGTATTGGCTCAGTCATGACAGCAGCTACTTGTTGGTTGACCCCCTTAGAGGCACAACTACTCTTCCCTGCAGCTCCGGGGCTAGCTTCTGCTGGTATGGAAATATGTATTCCCTGTGATGCAAGTTGCTCCATGATGTTTGCATAAACTTTCCAGGTGATGTCTTGTGTCAATGCATCCACATCCACTGTAGACCTCTTCCTCTTCTTGTACATCCTGAGGTCTTCAAAAAAGCCGTATTTTCAGCCCTCTGTCACACCCGGTTTTATAAAAGGACAAAACCGGATGTAAACCACATGTATGACATGATTAAGTTTCATACATGTAGCGACTTCATCAGTGTATCACACACAATATCATTATTATAACGCTTAGAAAGATCTCAAAGTCTTAACTAAAATACAACGAAGCTCCCATCTTCCACAGACAATCGACCAGGGTCCACTAGCCTAGCAATCTTCATCTTCATCGACGTAATAGTCTGGTTCTCCTTCATTGTCTGAGCAGTGTTTGAAGAACATTTGGATGGAAATAGCAAGAGTGAGTACATATCGTACTCCTCAAGTGTGGGAAATAAATGACATGCAAGCTTAAATAAAGGAACAAGCTATACTGGGTTAAATTTACATAAATGCCAACTATGCTAACAAAGAGTTATAAAAGTATCCTATTTTAACTAGGTGAATCATCACTAGACTTCCAACTCCTAGAAATATCTCCACATGTTTCCCAACCACCTGAAAACCACTTCAGGTTCCCAAACTATCCAAACCAAACTAACTAATCATGTGATGATCCAAGTCTCTCATAATTATGAGCACGACTGATATATCAGATTTTACACTCTGCAGAGGTTGTCCAGCTTTCCACACAAGCTGTGATTTTCATTATTGTTGTGTCCGCGAAACACTTAACACATGCCAGTGGTGTGTCACCCGGAAAGTCACTACAAGACTGTTACAAAGTTTCATCCAGTATGTGCACACCCGCTAGGTTTCACCATCGTCAAAGTGGTTTTCATGCCACCTAGAAGCCCCCTTTTGCGCCTTGTGGTTTCCAGCAAGTTTTCACCCTTCCCTTCGACTACATATCTCATACCACTAACTAAATGGTTCTGGTCTTAGTCATCCCCACACATCCACTCTTCTGTTTGGCACGCACAAAGCTGGAATCCACTAATTAATAGGCCAAGCATGTCCCATACCAGGTCTCATAGTTGGTATGATACTTCTTGTATTGTCGCTCCACGAACCGGTCCTTACTTATGTCACTTGAGCAAACACTAATTCAATACCATAATTATGATCACCATCAACACATCTTTGCTCAAAGCCTAAGGTTCCATGTTGCTACAACATTAACAAATAAATTTTTTCAATTCATCGTTGCATAGTTCATTAGTCATGATTAACTGACTACTCATCCATACCCTTGTGCAAAGCTAAGCATAAGCTAATCAACAAAATTATTACTGACAACTAGGTGACAAGGAATATATAGAACAGGGTACTATAAGTAAATAGGATTCAGGATTAATAGCATGCATGTTTGAAATAAAGAATGCATTTGAAAAATTAGGATCAGAATGTTCAAGGACACTTGTCTCTTCCAACTTGCTGCTCAGACTCTTCAAATACTTGGTCCTGAAGATTCTCGAACTGCTCCTTATCTGCTCTCAAAACACACTGAAAAAGTATACAACAAAAGAAACTAAGAACAGTACACCAAACAATAGCTAACATCTATGAAAAAGGTACTAAAAGATAGTACACACTGCTACGAACACGAGAGCATGAAAATCGCCTAAAACAGAGCTAAAATGAGAAAGTTACGCTAAAAACAAGTTTAGGGTTAAATCTGTAAAAGAAAAGAACTTGATTTGAATTACACAGAAAGTTTAAGGGCCTTTTTGTTAAAATAGAGGGAACTAATTGCAAATATAAGAAAGTTTAGGGACTAAGATGTAAAAAGATAAGGGCATTTTGGTAAATTCAGAAAAGTCCAAGGGCTTATTACAAAATTGACCTTTTGCTCAAATTAAAATAAAACTAAGGCTGATGATGTGGCATTGACACATGGGCTCTGAGGCTGAGGTGGCCGGCTGATGTTGACGATGATGTGGCAATGGCGGCTGACTGGATTAAAGAAGGTGACACATGGTGACATGTGGTTGGTCAACGAAGGGTTATCCGCCAATCTAATCATGACCATTTTTTTTGGATCCAACGGCTGAGACGCATCTGGGAATTAGGTTGTCGATTGCTAGGCAAGGCACGACGGTGGGAGGGGAATGGAGGTAGCAAACTCACCGGCGAGGGCGAAAACCTCGTCGCCGAGCACAAGGGATGACGGCGACTAGCAGAGGAGAGAGAGAGGAGTAGACGGTGAACCTGTTTGACGGCTTACCTTGGACAGCACGGTTCGGTGAGGTAGTCAGCAGCGGTGGAGGAGGAAGCGGCGCATGGGACGTGTCGGGGAAGGAGCTCCGATGACCAAGACGCGAAGGTGAGATTACCGGCGCACTCGGCTGGCGGCGGCGAAGCTCGCACGTGGGTCAGCGATGACACAAGGAGGTAGATTCGGCTAGCGATGAGCACATCCGAGGCGGCAATGGTGGTGGTGGTGGGAGCTAGGGGCAGCTCAGTTCGAGGAAAAACAGATTGAAGGAGGGGGTGCAGACTTATATAGGCAGGGAATAGATAAACACAGAGATCAGCTCGAATTAGGTAGGTTTATTGAGATTTGGGCTCGGCTGAGGTGGCGGCACAAGGAGAGGTGAATGCGGCACGTGGACACCACGCAAGGGAGAAGGTGGCGTCAGCCCAGGGTGCCAACGGGGAGGAGGCGGCAGCTGCTATTTGGCCTCGCCTTCGACCGGCCTAGGTAGGAGGCGGGGTGAAGGGAGGGGTGAAGCGGGCTCGGTCCAGGAAGGAAGAGGAAAAGGGCCAAAAGCAAAAAGGAAGAAAAAGAGAGGGGAAAAAGGAAATTCGGCCCAAAGGAAAGAAAAGGGGTTTTTCGTTTTATGAAAGCATTTTGCAAACTTTTCTAAAAATTCAACGGCGCGCTCTAAGTTTTCAAAATATTATTGTTCACACAATAAAAACTCTAATGTGTCTAAACTCAGCATGAATGCAACACATTTTTGTATAACCGAAATTAATTATTTAGTTTAGAAAATAAAATTTTATCCAAGGGTTTTGAGACAAAAGATTAACAGCCTATTTCTAAAGAAAAAGTAAATTATTACTATTCCCAAAAAGTTGAAATTTAGGGTGTTACACCCTGAGAACTTGATACACCTCGCACTCGACCTGGATGCTCTGAGTTTTCCAACACCGTTGAGAGAACATCATATTCCTTGACCCCGGTGAAAGAACCTTGGCTAGCTTTGGCTTTCTTTTCTTTTACTTTTTCTATGACATGGCTGGGTTTCACTATTTCTGAATATGATTTCTCCGCTTTCGGACAGCTCACCCTTTGCATGCAAGTATGACCAAAATTGTCTCGGGAATTGCAACCAAGGATTCTCGTGACCTTCTCTGGCTAACTTTTTATCCTCTGCCTGCCATTTCAGCCTTTTCCCAGCATACCGATTGCGCCGGTCCTATGGTTGTGCTTGTTCCTAGCCTGAAGCTGCTTCTTCTCCTCATTCTCCTTTTTAAACTGCTCTGAGTTCTTCATCTGCACAAAAGCATCCCAATCTTCCTCTTTCAAGTGCTTGTAGCTCTCGATGGGTACCACCCCTTTAGCCAAGTATCGATTCACAAGCTTACCCTTAAAGCTTCGGTGAAGTTTTGTGATTGCTTTCATTGCTGCATTGACCGCGGTGATTGTTTGATGCTCACTTATGATTCCAGGGTACTCCAAATACTCATTGACGACATTATCGAACAAGTCCCTCTTAGCTTCATCACTGAGTTCTTCGAACTTAGTCGTTATCAGCACCCTCTCCTGAGCAATGAGCCCTGCAACCTCCGAAATCTATTAGGGGCCTTTTCATCCGTAGGTAGCCCATCAACATTGATTCCTATGATGGTAACCTTGTCTGTCAGTCACTGTGTTTGTGACCTTGCTTTCAATCTAATGCACCACAACCAGGTATCTAGCTTGGAGACTGCGCTACCACCATCTAGAGATGAAACCAAGGGGAGTTGACGTAAAAAAAAAAAAATTTCTCCATTCAACAAGTATAAAATGCATTGACTCATATCAATACCTCTTCAGCACGATTGTATTCTTTGTCACTTACCCAACATCGGCTCTCCCGCATCGGTGACAGGTCAGGGCTCGGGTTGTGATACTAGCTTTCGCTGTTGCTGGAGGAGGATGATGCATGCAGGCTTGGGCTCCTATTCGCCCCATCTTGTGTCAGGGCGGCCTCTTATACTAGCATCCTCTGTGCTTTCGGTTTCTTAGGGGTGGTAGTCCTCTTCTGCCCCATGGAAATTAAGTGTAGTATATTTTGTTCTCAATAGAGGAAAGAAAAGGAATCAAGGTTACAACAAACTACAACTTACACCTTAAGATGTCATCGCTCAAAAGAGGTGGCTGAAAAACACAAATAGATAAGCCAAATTCTCATGCTTCTATTAATAGCGTACTAGAAATAACCAAGATTAAGAACTACACACATTCACATCTCACGCTTCTACTAACAATGTTCTAGCAAGAACCAGCTGACTGTAACAACATCATCCCAAGAATGCCAAAATATCGACAAACTCTAAGCATACCCATTAAGATATCAACATACACAGTGCCCCTCTTCTGCCCCATGATTTCTTAAAGGAAATAAAAGGAATTAAGGTTAAGAACATGGTACAAGACAAATATTAGTAGCCAGATCATAGGGATGGATGTATTGAATTGGAAAATGCCGAATAAAATTATGAAGATAATTTTATACGAGTGCAAGCTTGATTGGGAAAGTGAAAAGATGTGCAAAGTGCATGTATAATAACCATCCCAGTCGAACTTTGCACTCGTATGTATGGTAAATAGTTATCTCCTTTCATCATTTGCCAGATGGTTTCAAAAGCACAGGTATTTATCATCATGTTTAAAGCATCCAAGGAACTAAACATGGCTATTGTAATTATAATTTCTTTCAGAAGATGACAAACAATATGAGCATGGATATCGTCTTACATAAACATAGATAAAGAAATAATAGAATGAACCAAATATACATGACCTTTGAAAGATATGACAACAAAGCAAAAAAATTTGTTTCCAAAATCATGTATACAGAGTGTTCCAGACAGCAGATACATATTATGCATAATAGTGCTCTCAGAAAATGAATGACAAAAAGCACATGCCACAATGCAGTTACAACAATATTGATACACAACACTGACGGTCCAATACACTAGCTTGTTTCATGTTGTGAATGTGGTTCTTATTTCACAATAGGCCAAATGATTCGTCATTCATCATATTGTTTACGAGATGCAAGATATTGAGAATACACCTCTGGCAAATACTTTTGATATAAATTAGCTTAATAAGCTCAGAATACTGGAAAAGAACATCAATACACCGTGTAGCATGAATAGTGATTGGAAATTATTTATGAGAATTCGAAAGATTAGTCCAGTAGATATATAAAGTGCAGAACATTTAGTATATTGCAACCCTCTGAAAACCACTACTGCTCATAAGTAAGCTCTGAAATAGATTGAAATAGATGGTAAAAAGGACTCTCAAAAGCTCAAACAAACTTTAACAACTGACAGAAGGACATCCTGAGCTAAAAACGTGTGGAGGAAAACGTAGTTCAACCAAAAATATACGAAAATGCCAAAAGGTGGTGCTAATCTCATGAACATGACCCAAATGACGCCACCACAATCTTAGCCCGATGGCATTAACATGTTCAAAGTACTACCTTAGTGGGTTTGTTTGACCAATTCCTTTTTCTGTATCAGCCCAAACCAGCAAAAGCAAATCAACTTCCCAAAAGCTTCCAACATAAGTAGCGAAGCTGGCTACATAAGTACACATCATGATCTAGTCGTGATCAAATCAGTTTTTTTTTAGGAAAAAAAGTCAACCTAGAGGCATACATTTGCAATAGAAAATCTATTTGGAAAGGGGGAGGCAAATCTTTCTTTGCCCTTCCTCCCTTGATCCCTTCCTAGATGCAAGTTTCTTCAAATAGGACTACAACAGGATGCAAATTCACAAGGGATACCCACTGCAGTTGAAACATTCAACATCGACCAGAGATGGGGGAGCAGATGGAGGGGGAATAGCTGGGGCGAGGGTGTACCTCGGTGTGGGGAAGATCGTGGTGTGCTCGTGGGAGATAGCGGTGCTTCGAGTGCAGCGGGGCTCTGACGGGGCGAAGAGGGCATCATCGGTGGGGGCGGCGACGGGCTCAGGGGCAATGGGCTCGATGGCCACGGTGACCAGATCCAACTATGACGACGGTGACAGGCTTGACGGTGATGGTGACGAGCTCAACGGCGATGGCGACGGGCTCGACGGCGAGTGGCGGTGAACCCTAGCGCGAAATGACGTAGGCGCGTAAGTGGGAAATGACTTAGGTAATGCGTGCGAGGACGCAACCAATATATACATATAGCTAATAGGTGACAAGTGATATATTTTATCCGTCACCTATTACAATCACTTGTCACTTATTTTAGAGTATTGGTGACAGGTAATAATGTTAACCCGTCACCTATGAGTTCCAATAAGTGGCAGGTAACATTATTTACCTGTCACCTATTATAATTAGTGATGTTTGATTAATTGCACCCGTCACATTTTACTTTTCAAAGAGAAAAATTTAGCTGAATGAAAATTCAAATAACTTGAAATCTAAAATTAAAATTTGACATTAATATTACCAACTCAAATAACTTGAAACCTAAAATTCAAATTTGACATTAATATTACAAACTCGACACTCAAATTCAAAATTTTCATTTTCGTGCTTTCTTGACATGGATCCGTTCATTATGGAGTTTTCTCGGTCGGCAAAAGGCATGGCACGATTGTAGTAGCAAAAGGGGGGATTTCATCGAATTGACTGAATCCTCCTCATCAGCGACGTTTGGAACTCCGACAATGTGTCTTTTCCCAGCGAGAACCACATGGCGTTTCTTCTTTGTTGTGTCAGTCACATAAAAGATTTGGCGAACATCTTTAGCGAGTACGAAGGGTTCAGACTTGTATCCGACATATTTGAGATCAATGCTAGTGAATCCATACTTGTCATTAGTAATGCCATTTGCCCCATGTACCCAATGACACCGAAACAGGGCTACCTTGAATCCCAAGTAGTTCAGCTCCTAGATCTCCTCTATTTGACCGTAGTATGTGCCCCTCTGCATGCATCTATACGGACACCACTGTTTTGGTATATACTCTTCTCATCTTAGGCAACCGTATAAAATATGTATCTATTTATATCGTACCCTTGATATGTCATAATTATGTATATAGGGTCCGATGCCAATTTTTTATCAGAGCACTTATAGGAGTACTCAATTGTCTGATTCGATCTCGGAACCAAGTCGTGAACTTTTGCATATGTTGCCTCGCAACCCAAGCTTCGGTTTGCCCTAGATTCTCTTCAGGTAGCATCTACTTGTGCTCATTGACATATGGGCACACTTTGCTCATTTGTTGTAGCACGAGAAAATGAGCTTGGTCGTATGTCTTCTGATTCAGAGTTATTGCCATCTTCCCCAAGACCCCTACACCTGCGAGCCTCCCCTCATGGCGAGACTTAGGCATGCCAATTGGGTTATTTGGGTCAATGTAATTAACAGACCACTCCAATGCCTCCTCTGTCGTGTAAACCTGTACGATGCCTCAGGAAAGGCTTGATTCCTTACGTACAACTTGAGAATGCCCATATATCTCTCATATAGAAACATGTGATGCAGGAACACGGGGCCAAGGTAGTATATCTCCTTCACAAGGTGAGTGGTGAGATGTACCGTGATATTGAAAAAAGATGGTGAGAAATAAACCTCAAGAATACATATAGTCTCAAAGTGTCTTTTTTCTAGCTACTCCAGTGAGTCCAGATAAAGCACCTTTTATTCAGTTGCATTGAAGAAAAAGCATAGGCTCAAGATAGCCTCGCAATCCTTAATTGGGATGATGTTCCTAATAGCTATCGCAAGTAGTGACGTTATCATCACATGGCAATAATGGGACTTCATCAATGTGAAATTCATTTTCAGCTCTTTCACCGAAACAAGTCTTGCGATGTTGGACGAGTAACTAGAGGGAACTTTCACACTATGCAAGAACTCCATAATTCTTTTTTCTCCTTCTTGGAGAGAGTGATAACTGATGGTAGGTGTTTTCCTTTGTCCATATCATGTGCATGGAGCTCCGGCCTTAAGCCCATTTCTTCAAGGTCAACTCGTGCGTTCTCATGATCCTTTCATTTTCCCTTCATTTGGAGCAATGTCCCGATCAAACTCTCACAGATATTCTTCTTTACATGTATGTTGTCGATTGAGTGGCGAACATCTAATTTTTCTCAATACTCTAGCTCGAATAGTATTGATTTCTTATTCCACATTCCTTATTGTTCATCATCCTTGGAGGATTGTTTTCGCTTGCCAAGCACAATATTGATATTCTTAACCTAATTGTGGACATCTTTCCCACTGAAATGCCTCGGAGGTAACGCTTTCTCCCCTGTGCCATCGAACTGCTTGGCCATGTTTTTGTACGGGTGCTTCTTGTGAAGGAAACATTGATACCGCATGTACACTATTTTTTTAGTTGTTTAACCTCAAACTGCATGTGTCATCTAAGCAATTGGGGGCAAGCTTCACCTTTTTTTTTTGCTCCGACCTGACAAGTTACGAAGTGCTAGCAGATCGTTGATGGTGACAAACAACATGGCGTGCAAGGTAAAGTACTCTTACTTGTACTGATACCAAACCTTAATGCCTTCTGACTAGAGTTTCTTAAGATCATAGACTAAAGGCTTGAGGTACACATCGATATCATTGCCAGGTTGTTTAGGTCCTAATATCAAGATCAACAACATAATGTATTTTTGTTTTTTACAAAGCTAAGGTGAAAGGTTGTAGATTGACAATATAACAGGCCAGGTGCAATGTGAGGTACTCATGTTATCAAATGGATTCATATCATCTGTGCTCATAGCAAACCTAATATTTCTCAATTCTTCAGCGAACCAACCAAATGTTATTTGTCACCATTTGAGGAAAGGGGGAGATGCAAACCTTCAAAGACCTAGCACCAATTCAAACTTCAAATCAACAAGATATTAGATAATCTCTAGCGGAGCCGATGAAAATTATCAGTACTGTGCGGGCCGTACTGTTGAGTAACTGTTCGCCGGCACAGTGGCTGGCGAGCTCTAAAACAGATCCATGTAATAAGTGATGGGTTGTGTTATGACCCATCACTTATTACTTGTCATAAATGATGGGTCATATTACGACCCATCACTTATGACTGGTGCAAAGAGATCCGTCACTTCTGACTGATGCAAGGAGATCCGTCCCTTATGATCATGTTATAAGTGATGGGTGTAGTTATTACCCGTCACTCATATCATAGGTGACAGATAATATTATGATCTATCACTTTTTACCTGATATCTGTGACGGGTCTATACCCTATTGCGACCCGAGATGACATAAGTGACAAGTTGTGTAATGATTCGTCACTAAATGGGATCTTATTTGGCCGTTTTTCATGTAATATTATAATTTCGTGAGCTTTTATTTTTTTCCTGAAGTTGACTTGAGGCCAGTGGATTGCTCAATGAGGCACATGTGGATAGGGTATCTATGGAAGGTATTTGTTGTTGGGCAAAGAAAAATATAGCCGTTTTCATGTCTACCTCCATTTTTAACTGACTGCGACAGCTAACTTTGTTGTTCAAACTTTGACATATAACTTGTACCACATATTATGTAAATTTTATAAATGTATAATATTTTTAAAGTACATTTGATGGCAAATCTAATAGTGCCAGTTTGAACATTGAAGTCATCAGCGACAATATTTTAAAAATGGATCGGTAGTAGTAAATAAGCTGACATAGATACTAACATTTGTTGCAATACGAGAGTGCTACAAGCACATGGGTGGCATATTATTGCATTTGTAACAATATATTTGTGCAAGGTTTTCTATATGGTAATATTAAACAAAGCCTTGTAAAGTAAAAGTTACACTTGCACCTTTAGCTCCATGATCATCTTGACAATAGGGCTCCCACCCAGACGTACATTTTGATTTCTTAAAAACATTCGAGTAGTCCCTTCCAAATTATCTTTCCTTTTCACCCAGATCCTTGTGTTCAACGCTCACCTTTGTCGTGCATTGTAAAAGGGGATCTTGCAATCGACAAAGGTGAGGATTTGAATTGAATTCATTGGGATGAATGAAAGAAGATGCAAGCAGACACATTATATTGGATTGAGTGTAGCTTCGCAGAGTACTGTCCAAGACCAGTTTATTGTGTTCCGAGCACACTGCATAATTTCTTATCTTCATATCTTGTAAGTGGCATTAAAATTTGTCTTGAATTTCGAACTGCGCTACGTCACGTGCATGTATATTTTACTTTTTTTAGAAGTTCTGTTTTGATTATTTCCACACCTTGGTATCACGAAATTTGTACTGTTCAGGTAGGTTTCACTATATGACATACGACTTTGACAAAAGCACAATTAGATTCTCATTTGAGGCTGATTTTCGTATGCTTTGGTATCATTAATATGTCCTTCTAAAGGATGTCGAATAAACTAATGGTTACAATTCAATATTGGTGGCTGTGTTGGGTTAAACAGGCTTCTATTTTGAATAATTAATCCATTTGCAATTAAGCTGTTAATTATTTTTCCTTCAATCCAAGTCGACTTTCGTGACTATTGAGCAAGTCTGGAGAATTGGAAATACGTGCTAATTGATAGACTACAAACTACTGTATAAATATGTGACTTATCCTTAAGGAATAATTAAGTCGCCCAATAAATAGACAACCCTATTTAGAAACTTTTATGCACAAAGCATTTTGCTTACGGTAGACGATTTGCGAACTGCGGATATAACAAACTTGTAGAAGAGATAAGGGATGCTTTAACTAAACGAATCACAAGAGAATACACGGGGTTTTTTATATAAGTCTAGGCCTCCGAGAGGATAATAACCATATGTCATGTTTGATTTGTATTGATTGAGCATTATTACAAAGGGTATGTAACTAGCCTAGATAATCCAAATCTAGTCGATGAATTTCTTGCTCAACTTCTGTTGGCTTATATCTCTTGTCTCGGCTTCTAATGACTTGATTGGGCTCTTATTCGACTTGTCTAGGCTTGTCATCCGTAGAGCCCTCGGCTCCATATATATATGGGGGTGTCATGTGTTATCTGAAGTTCTTCTTCCCATTCTTGGAGATAAACCTTTCCGTTTACAGGATGCATTGGGTACTTACTGGTAGTTTCTTTTTATCTAATGATCCCCTTTCTGGAGGTAGAGATACGCCCCTAGAATTATGAAAAATCCTAGAGTGCTCGTATATGGTAGTTATCTAGTATTCATCGTCAAGCCCCCCGTCACTAAGTGAAATGAGGTTCCAACAAATCAAGTATATGGCCATCAAAGATAAGCTTTTTGTCCGACCATATCATCGAATAAGACTCGGGTTCCTAATTAGAGTAAAGTATCTAACCGAGTTTTTTGGGTTCTCAGATTACCTACTCGGGATTCCGAATACCTCTAAGTTCTTAAACGAGTTCTAGAGAAGGTGTTCCATCCGAGTAGATTTTCTAACCAGCACATAAATATCATCATATCCTTGCAAAGGTACGAGGGAGATAAGATTCATTGTTGGCTAGGTTCGGAAGTTAAACTATCACAATGGAAATTTTGTATGGTGGTGAATAGATTATTTCCTACTTTTTTGGCAAAAGATAAAGATGATGTTTGGAAACTGAGCGCCTTTATTGGTGTAGTTCACCAGCTCTCCTGATATTTTGTACCAATAGCCCCTATATGCGCCTGAAGGAATCCTGAATAGAAAATGTGACAGAAGATCATAGCTGCAAGTAGCACTCGGAACCGCTGTGGTGGCTAGTCGAAGAATCATTGAGTCTGCTTAGGCTTTCTTCTGTATCATGTGCTTAGAAATAGGAACTTATTCTTTTGTTAGTAAAAGCAAAAAAATGTAAATAAAAACGATGGAAGTTCATAGGAACTCAATATCGAGGAGATACTGATAACCTAACATGCTTAATTCTACTTGCTTGCCCCTTCAGCTAGAGTAGGATAGTTTTGTTACTAATCAAGGAGCTTAATCAGGTCAGTCCTAGGTCCAACGTGAGTGGGAGGCGCCATATGCCCCGGGCACTTGAGGACACGATAGGGAACCTTTGTAACATCCCTCGACTTCAAAATTTAGAACATCTTTCCCTAGAGAAGGAAGTTGTTTGGGCACACGCACAATATGTTGTCGTTAGTTCTTAGTATATAATATTCATCCAACCATGACTGGTTATCTGGAAAGAAAACTCAGATAGACGGTAAAAGATAATAAGATAAAAACTATCGGCTGGCTGTTGTGAGTTAGATGACCGAGTAAGAGAAAAGAATTGAACGATTATACTTACCCTCTGGTTGTACAAACTCTTATTTCCTGAAGTCGATTCCCATCTGACCCTTGTCTGGACTTATCTGAGTGCGCGCAATAGGTAAAGGTACCCGGATTACAACTTATCACCGGTGTACCCATCTTACAGGTGCCAAACGTTTAGTTTAGGGAAGACAAAAAACAACATAAATAGATTCCAGCGACCTTAAAGGAAATATGAATATTTACAGGTATA
Organism: Phragmites australis; assembly: GCF_958298935.1. NCBI lineage: Eukaryota > Viridiplantae > Streptophyta > Magnoliopsida > Poales > Poaceae > Phragmites > Phragmites australis. Next base: position 7,549,137 of record NC_084929.1, read on the forward strand.
AACTTACTTGTAGTCCTTACATATAAAACTTTTGGAGCTGATAGATACTCCAAGAATTTTTAAAGACTTGACCATCCTCCATAACTAACCTATACGACCCTGATCGGTTAGACTCGACCACCCAATAAGGATCTTCCCACTTCAGAGAAAGCTTGTTTGCTATTTTTCTGGCTCTGTACGAGTCATAGAACCAGATCTCTGTGTTTGAATTATATTTTGTGAATATTCTAATTGTCGTAGCACTAGAGAGCTTGCTGGTACCGTACTGATCTTATCAGCACTTGCGTCCTTTTTTTCTTCAAGGACATTGAGGTTGTCCTACCTTAAAACTTTACTCTGCAGTCTGTAATAAATAAATTGATACATTTGTTAGACTTGTAGGAATTTAAATGCTTTTCGCATTTGATGGGAACACTTTATGCTGGATATATTTGACAACATATCATGATCTCCTTACTGACTTCTTCCTTCGATTAGTTTAGGATGTGTTAATCACTAATCGGCGCTTATTATTACTAGCCTTATGTCCGCTTGAGTGGGAGGCGTTGTAGCCCCCGGTTGCTTATGTAACGCGATAAGGAGCCTTCTCACAACCTTAGTTCGTAACCTAATGATCCTTCCCTTCTCGTTGGAAGTTGCTTTAGGATACATAATATGTCATTTTGAATTTCCAGTACCTAGTACTTGTTAAGCCCCCGACTATCTGCCCAGAAGAATTTGTTGGGTAGGTAGTCTAAATAGAAAATACAATAAAGAGGAAAGGCTTCCTATTGCCTTTGTTGAGAAAAGTTTTTGCCGCCCTAGTTGAGTGTTTGGGATGAGGAACCTGAGAAGCAGTTTAGCCCATTGTCGGGCATGAGGATGCATGGAAAGACAAGTAAGACAGGGAAGGAATTCAAACGACTTCCTAGGTAATATGTTCTTTATTATTATGAAGGTATTCTTAGTACTTACGCTTGAGACTTACATGACCCATGAGCTATTGTAGACCTAAAATCTTAAACCCAAATAATACAAACTAGATTAAGTTGATAAGCAGTGACCCTTATTACTTTGGGGGCAGTGTAGGCGCTGTTACATGGGTTCCAAACTAGTCGTAGAACCTAGCCCCTAGGTTTCTGGGTTTGCATCTCGATCGTTGTGGTCACTATTACAACCTTGAGTTTTTAGGTTCCTTTCTTGGTTCGTGTAGATATGCCATGTCGGGACTTTGCTTGTCACAACAAACATCTGCCTTAGGGCAACCCCGGATAGTGATGACCTCTCCGGGTTCCAGGATCTTCATGCATTGGAAAGCGTAATACGTGGTTGCTGTCGGAGGGTGAACTCCACAAGCGGGGATCCGGAGGGACCCCCTTTGAGATTCGGCTGGGGGGATGATTCTGAATCTACCTCGTGAAATAAATGGGAGTAAATGAGATGTAGGTGGAATGGATGATCGGATGCAGGAGGAAATAAATGCTCAGGGGATTTTAGACAGGTTCGGGCCGCACGGAGCGTAATACCCTACTCCTGTGTGTATGCTATAAATGCTCTGTAAATGACTCTCTGAGGATCTCTTGAGTTACAAGGATGTTTATCTAAATCTAGAGCTTTCGTGCTTCTTGTTCTTCGTCGGCTTGTCTTCTGTGTGTCTTGATCTTCTTCGAGTTCCAGAGTTGTTTCGTCCTTCTTCTTTGGGGAGCCCGCCCTCCTTTTATACCCGTCGGGGCAGGTAGCGTGCCCAGAAAGGATGGCGCGAGTTCCAAGACACCATAAATGGAAAGCAACCACCATGGGCTGCAACTTGATGTTACAGGGGGGGTTGAAAACGCGCCCCCGTCCGGTCCTGTCGTCATCATCCTGCTTTTCGGCGGGTGCTGCGGGGAGGGCCCATCGGGCAGCCACCGAGCAGCCCCGCGTGCCCGCCCAGTCAGATCGAGCTTGACACTGCAGGGTGGCAGGCGATATGCCTCGAGCCCTGCAACGTTATCCCGAGGTGCGCCGGATGACATGCGATGAGACTCGCGCATTAAATGCTCCCACGCCTCCCTGCCAGACTATGGTAGGGACTGACAGCAAGCGTGGGGGGAGTGGTTGGAAGTGACAGGCCACGCGCCCTCTTAAATGTAGCATCGGGCCTCACCAATTGACACCTCACCGCTGAGCCCTTGTGGGGACCACCGGTGAAGGACTTCTCAGGTCCTCGGGGAACTGTGAGTGCTCGGGGACTACTTTTCATAGCCCCGAGCACTCTCTCCCGGATATGCTCTTCCTTGGTCCTTGGGGAACTACGAATGCTCGGGGACTACTGTTCATAGCCCCGAGTACTCTCTCCTGGATATGCCTTTTCTTGGTCCTCGGGGAACTCGGGTGCTCGGGGATCACTGTTCATGGCCCCGAGCGCCCTCTCCCGAGACTTGACTGCTCGGGTCCTCAGGGAACTCAGGTGCTCGGGGACCACTGTTCATGGCTCGGAGCACCCTCTCCCAGAACTGTGACTTCTCTTGTCATCGGGGAACTCGGGTGCTCGGGGACCACTGTTCATGTCCTCGAGTACCCTCTCTCGGAACTTGGCCTTCTCGGGTCATCGGGGAACTCGGGTACTCGGGGACCACTGTTCATGGCCCCGAGCACCCTCTCCCGGAACTTGATCTTCTCTGACCTCGGGGAGATAATCCCCGAGGGAGGGCACCACGTGGCACTCTGTTGTCCTGGCCTCGGGACTCGGGGACCCCTGGTTCCCATGTCACCGACAGCTGCCATGAACTTGGTAAGAGTAGGTCTTCCCAAGATGTCATTGTATGCCATCTTGAACTCGACCATGTTGAACTGAATCTTTTCCACCCAGAAGTTGCCATGATTGACGAAGGTAACGGGGAGCGATATCTGGCTGATGGGAAGGGCCCAAGATCCGGGTCCTATACCATGGAAGGCTTGCATAACCGGCTTGATGGCAGATTGATCATGAATTTTTCATCGAATTGCTTCAGATAGATGTCTCAATAATTCATGTTGTCAAAAATTATGGGGGAAGATCCCGGCTTATGGTGAATAGGGCATTCATGACTGTCTTGGTAGCTTAGTGGTTCAAACTCGATGTTGTAATCCTTGACGTGTTGATCCATAAATCGCCTTACCTCATTGCTTGAATCATTGCTAGAAAGTTCATCGTCGAAATTCACCCAATCGATCATCGGCTCGCTAGGAAGAGGGGTAATGTTGTCATAGAACCTCTCATCCAAAAAATCGGTTCTCGGCAAAGGCTTGGGTGATGCTGAAGGCATGTTAAGTGTAGACTCTTCAATGCATATTGTCATGATCCTCATGGATGACGCCAGCTGTCGATGATTTGTGAACTGTCGATCTAATGAACTTGTTAAAGAGGTAGGTGATGCTTTGACTAGACGAATCACAGGTGAACACACGGGATTTTTATATAGGTTTGGATCTCCGAGAGGATAATAACATTACGTCATGTTTAACTTGTATTGATTAAGCTTGTTACAAGGGGTATATGACTAGGCTAGATGAATCTAAACATAATCGATGACTTTCTTGCTCGACTTTTGTTGGCTTGTATCTCTTGTATCGGCTTCTAATGACTTGATTGGACTCTTATTTGCCTTGTTTGGGCTTGTCCTTCAAAGAGCCCCTGACTCCATTTATATATGGGTGTCGTATGTCCTCTAAAGTCCTTCCCATTCTTATAGATAAACCTTTCTGTTTATGAGCAGTTTCCTTTTATTCAAGAATCATCTTCCTGAATATAGAGATATGTTCTGAGAATTACAGAAAACCTAAGGTACCTAGATATAGTAATTATTCGGTATTCATCGTCACTTACCTTTGCCCTTGCTTTCCAGCAAATTTATTCCAGATGACTAATGTGCTGAAGAATCGAACTGTCCTAGGTAATCGTTTGATGTGTATCTGCCTGCACCTGCATGCGTGGTGTGCAATGATTCCCAATCATGGTCGATGCGGCAATTTGCATGCTTTATTAGGCGTAAAGATGAATCGTGGATCTAGCTAGTACAAGCAACAACATATAAGTAAACTTATTGCATTCCTCCGGCAACAGTTTACAAACCATGGTCCTATCCTAAGTCCGCTGTTTGCGTGGACCAGAAATGAGTCGATTATAGACCAAACACACTTCGGCCCTGCTTTTAAAGCTGGTGATGCGGTTACCGACTTACAGGAAACGTCCCAAAAAGAAATGAGTCAACTATGGGTGGCTCTGCTTGTATAATGGAGCTAAAGCCCACAGCTTTACAGAAGTATACTCATCATCAAACTGAGTGCAATTGAACTGTGGATGTTTGGATTATGTGTGCTGAAAAAGGAGTCATATCCTTAGGTACGTCAAAACTGTGGATGGATATTGTGTGCGTTAAAGTAGCTCCTTCCTGAGCTATGTACGCCGAACTGTGTATGTTTGCATTGCTTGCGACAAAGGCTACCTACCTACATATGTAGAGAGATGTTTCTACTTGGTAGTATGACATGAGCATATATAGATGCATGGTATGCATGGTATGGTTAGTGAAAGCTAGCCCCTCAACAAAGAAACAAAAGGCTAGCTTAATGTTGTGAATGACACGAAAATTAGGTGTAAGTGTGCAAAATTTTGCCAAAAAAAAAGTTATAAATTGTAAGAATAAAAAACAACTGTTACCGTACTACAATAAATATATTTCCTATCTCAGGAATGCGTTTGAGTTTGCTCTTGTACAAAAGCAGAGCATTCCATCACTGATATTTTTTTTTATTGAAAACTAGCTTACTATACGCACCTGAATTTCATGACTTTTCATTATTTAACTAATTTTCACATGATATTTACCCATCCTATATACACTGCTAAATCTACATATGTCTAGATAATTTGTTTGTGGATATCTTATAGTGTTTGATTTACTGTATTGATACCACTTCCATAAAACCATGGTTTCATCACCATCAAGAGAATTCGGATCACAAAATCAACAACATTTGTTCACTAGAACAACTTATAGTTCCCATGTTTCTGAAACTTCCTCGTTTTTCATTTGTTGCACTGCAAGGGGACTATAAACTTGCACTGGCTTCCTCGGAACGTTGCTCCTGTACCTTCCATTTGTTTTGCTATCTATTATTCCCTGACCAGAAGTAACCGGTGAAGTTCTTTTTAGATAATGGAATAGAAATATCTCAGCCTTACCTTCCTAGGAAGCATCAAACCACTACTTATTACAATGTTACAGCACTAGGCTGGAAGCATCACATAACCGTGATATGAACAAATAGTAATGAAAAGGACCAGCATAGTTTTGACGAAAGAAATTATTAGGAACAAATCATATTACTAAATCTCCATCTAGGCTAGGCAAAAATCTGCATAATCATAGTATTTAGATTACAGCATGCAAGCTGCATCTAAGTCCCTGTCTTCCTCACACCGTTGAAGTAGTACCAAAAATCATATCATTTCTTCTAAGTCATAAAACCCAGAAAAGTGCAGTAGCCCCAACCAACACTTGGGATTTAATTTTGATCCTAACCTAGTAAGCCAATTACCAAACATATCATATATGCTACTTGGAGGATCCAAATTAAACGCAACATGTATTAATCTCTAAAGAAACTTAGCAAAATAACATTAAAAAAAAGAGATATTGAATTGTCTCATTGTTGCTGCAAAAGCAATATTTTTACTCCTAATCTAATTTCGTCTGACTAAGTTATCTTTGGTTAGAATAACACCCTTTCTAGGTACCACATGAAAATTTTGATCTTCAGATGTATCTTATGTTTCCATAACACTTTGTTCGTGTTTACAATAACATTGTTAATAAGAGCTTTGTACATTGAGCTTTGTACTCTTCCTCACTCTCCTTGGCTATCCTATAGCAAGAAAGTTCATTTTTATGAAAATTAATTTTTAAGCCAGACATTGCTCAAATGTACAAAGCAAGAGCTTCATGTTCTTAGCCTGCTCAATATCATGATCCATAAAGATAATTATATTATCTGCATATTGGAGTATGGATAATCCATTATTGATGACCAAATGTGGAACAACCCCATTGATATGTCTATTATCCTTTGCACGGGATATAAGAATTGCTAGCATATCGCCCATAATGTTAAACAAGATTGGTGACGAAGGGTATCTCTGTCTCAATCATTTTCTGGTTTGAAATTTTGGGCCAACCTGGTCATTTACTTTTATCCTCACATTTACCCCTTGAACAGAAGGTTATATTCATAGTAAGGTGCCCGTGCATTGCAACGGTTTCTAAATGTTACACCTGAATATTGCATTTCACACAGGACATGAACTAACATATGAAGTACTTTTTTGAACTTGTTCATATTAGAAATCAAACAAAGTAATATGCTTTTGGAACATAATGCCAAAGTCATCCATTATATTCATAGAAGAAAGTGTGTTGCAATGTATATTGTCATAAGCTAGCTTTTATTAAGGACCATGTTAGTTAGGGGGAAAACAAAAACAAGGTGTTTTGTTGGCCAGAAAAGACAATATCTTTGTTGCTAAGGAACCAGAAACTTTTTGTCAGACAAAATCATCATATGCGTATTGCGAGGAAAACAGTTAAGAAGAATTTGGGGCTGTTGATAATGTCCATCTTACTTCATTCTTCACAATGTCTTTGCTTCATCTTTGTGCATATTCCCAGATGTCAAACCTAACATCTACCTAGAGATTGGAATACATGTATCCATACCAAGGGTCACAAAAAATTCATGCTAAAGGAAATGATGAACTACCGAGGCAAATGAGCACAACATTGCTTCCAATTGTCAGATTTCATTGAAGCTTTTTTAGTTTCTCAAGAGATGAAGCATTTTCATGCTCAACCACGAAGTGTTTGATACCCATGAGATAATCAACTTTTATGACGACCTGCATATTTGGAATTCAGACATAAAGTCATGCTAGTTAGTGACTATACGATGTATTCTGCAAAGTTAAAAAAGCTCAGGATATTGATCAAAACAACTACTCGTACTTATGACAAGCTCCTAAATCCAAATTTCATACCAACACACTATGCTCTCACTGATAACCACAACATTTTTTTGAACTCCAAATTTCACCGATATGAAGTAGCTGACTGTGCAATGGCTTTCAAGCTTTCAACTTTCAAACATATCACAGTAGCTCCAAAATTTATAGAGCTCATAATGTTGATCCCATACTAGGTCACTGCAAATTCCTAATTGTCGCAATCCAAGATTTGTACACTGAAATAGACCCAAAAGATCCAATAACTAAATCTCACATTTCTAAATCCCTTATCTGACAACTGCAAGCATTTCTACAAACACCGCAATTCACCAAATTGTGAAATTTCAGTGCCTGACTGTGCAATGAGCAGTAGCCTTTAGGTTTTCAACTTTCTAATGAAGCACAATATCTCTGAAATTTGCAGAACTTATAATTTGATCAATAGAACTCCCAGAATGATCAGTATAAACTACTGGAAACTATAATTAGGTATGGTAATTAATTTCAACTTTCAAATGTTCATCCTATGTTGGGGTACTTCAGGTCGGATGAGTTAAAGTATTCTAAAATGAGATCGCTAATGGATCACTGTCTCCACCCATAATTTGCAAAGTGACACAAGGCCATACAATTATAGACACAATCTTAGTTTTCTAAAGCTAAACTGAGCAGTCTTTAGACAATATCCAAGCACAAATTATGAATTTTAAAATTCCAATTCTAACTAGCATCCTAATCAAGTGCTCTGCACGAATTTCATATACCACAAACATACGGATCAGTGAGGCCACCAGTGCCTCCACGCCACAAGCCACCCTTCTGCTTTAGTAGCCTATGAATCTCGCATGAACAGAGGCATGTAGAAACACAGGTGCAGCAATCAGACAAGCATTTTATAACAGATACAAATGGGAGTTGGGGGAAGTGTCGTGCTCACCAGCGCAACGCCTTGCTTGTCCGCGGCGTGGATGGCTATCTCCATGGTAGGCACAGCTTGTGGCCACGACAGCGATGGAATGATAGCGTTCGCCCTCATCGGTAGATTCCAACTACCACCACCACTCGCCCACAGAGGACGGCGGCATCTCCTCGACGTGGCCGTTGAGCCCGCAAATGCAACAACCATGAGGTGCTCCTCTCGCTGGCCATTGTGCTGCTCGTCTCTCCATTGTCGTCATCATCGTCGTTGCTATCAATCTCGATCAACACGCCCTTCTGCTTCTTTGCCGCCTCGCTCTAGGGTAGCGTGCTCGTCGCCTTGGTGAGCACCTAGAGCCACCGAGCGCACGGAGGAAGGCGACGATGGCAAGCTCGCAGAGGGGGCGATGGGGCACCCACGCTACACTCGACAGAGAAGTGTGTGTGTCGAGAAATCAATGGTACGGCGTGGCATGAGATGGGTGACGTGAGTACCTGAGAGCTGGAGAAGGTGGAGGTGGGGGCAACACGAGCGAGGAAGAGAAGTCAGGGGCACACAGTAGGAGGCGGCAAGGGAGAGGTGCCCGAGAAGGCAAGAAGATAGTATGGACGAGGGAGTCTGCGACATCGCCAAATCCACCGCCAAGGGAGAGGCGGCCGAGAAGGCAAGAATATAGTATGGACAAGGAAGACACGACGAGGGAGTCTGTGGCGTTGCCAGATCCGCTGCCGCTGCCATACGAGTGTGGGGGTTGGAGCGGGGGTAGCCTACCTCTGGTGCTAGATAGGGATGGGGATTCGAGGAGGAGGAAGGATGTCGACGAGGATGAGGAGGCGGGCAGTGGGGAGAAGTAGAGGTTCACGGTGGGGGCGGTGCGGTGTGGGGCGATGCACGGGAAGGAGTCGAGGTAGGCGGGGAGGAACGACTGGAGAGCGGGGAGGGAGGGTGATAGACGGGTGGAGGAGTAAGTTAGTGGCATTTGTAGGTAAATAACATCTAACTATAGGGTTTAAAACGTAAGGAGGACAAGACGTGGAGGCAGGACATAAAAGGATGCCGAAAGACTTAGAAACTACTTCGTATTTTTTAAATAGTGGAGATTTACATCAAATTAACTAAAACGTTTCATCCTTAAAATCTGCTGAATAAAGGACCATCAACCGGTCAGTTCTAGCGTCAAAGATGGTGACAACCTTGTCCGGGGGAAATCCTCAACTGCACATCATAGGACGCCATCGCCGTCCCTAGCAGGAAACAACGACAGGCACACATGCCAATATTATTCATAGGTAGATATTTTAACCCAGCAGTATCAATCCTATCCTGTGAGCAAGCTGTCTTCATCGTACAACGCTGTAAAGTATTGCAACTTGCATGGGTTTGTTGTTTCGTCGTTTGGATATGCTTGGACATGCTGGTCAAAGGAACAACATCTCTATCTGCTTGCTAAGCATGCAGTGGAGCAGTGCTTTACAATTGATTAACTAGTTAGTTTCTGTGCACAAGTGCTTGACCCTACCATGATAATGCCATCGATCTTTTCAGTTATCCGATCATCCGATGAACAGAATGTCAGACTTTCTAGACGATGGATTTTGTCGGAGTGTGCAACATCGGCATGCGTTATCCAAGATCCGGTATTGGTTTGCTCTTTCAGCATTCAGAATTCAATTGAACCAGTATATATGATCGGCAGTCACAAGCGGCTGTTTCCTCTAGACACCGGCTTGCGTATGAACCACGCTAATCTTCTCTATATATTAATCCCTATTTTATATGATGTCTCCGAAGATAGGGGCTGGCACGCATAATCTTTCGAATGGGAGAATGTGAACTTGTAATTCTAACTGTCTGGTCAGATTGCAATTGATGTGTTCTGGACTTCTGGTCGGATCATCTCCGTAGGAGTTTAGGACGTTGATGCCATTAGCTTCTGAATCAAACTGATAGAAAGCGTTGGTTCATGACCAGAACAAACGGTGAAGCCCCATTCTTCATCATATCTGGGCTGATTGGAGAAACGGTTAATGCACGAGGGCTGACTTTTCTGGACGACGGCGAATAGAGTTTGGGTTCATGCAGTGCACAGAAGCGATGGATCGAGCCTCGTTTTTCCTTCCCTGGCGTCCAAGCCTGATGGCGATGGACATGACGTTTTAGAAGCGATGGCGATTGGCTCTCAGATATAAATGGTCAATAGCGTAATTACACATAGTTCTCCTGAGGAATTGTTAAGTTATCAAAATCATTACAGTCAAATTACCAGCCCAAGCTAGTTTAGGACAACATTGGCCCCAAAAAATAAACATAGAGCCAACTAAATCAAATCTTACAGAATGTTTAGGAACAAATCAAATGGTGGCCGAATTTGAGTAAAAGTTGCCAATATTTGATTAGACACGATTTATCTCTCCTTGGTATGAAATCAAATAATCTATAGCTCTTATGGGGCTTCCATCTGTATTACGCATTTGTTCCATGAATCTCGAAAACCTCTTGCATTTGGTCTAATACCTAGAGAACATGAGCAACGATGCACACTGAAACATTTTTTTATAAATATAATCCGTGGTAAGTTTGTTTTTCAGATCTAGGCATCGCTTGCGCTACGGTGGCACCAATCATGGCATTGTAGAGTGACAGAGCTTCGGTCTCGGCACCATAGAGTGACCAAGCCACAGAGACTAACGTAGTGCCGTGATGGCACGATCAAAGCCTTGGTCATGCTACAGTGCCAATATTTACCGATGCCTACGTCTAAAAAAAACTACCATGGATTATGTTTGCAGAAGCATTATATGATCTATTAAGAGGTTGTTTGCTTCTTGACGACGCTTTGCCAAACAAAAGTTTGGCAACTTTGACCAGATGTGGCCATTATATAATTGGCACAGAGTTGAATGGAGATATTTTTTATATGAAAATTATACCTCTCGGTGAGATCTACAACTTTATAGTTGACAACTTTTTATTTAAAGTCATCTAGGTACTCAAATCTAGTTTACAACCAATTTGTCATTTGTAACTTATTGAGCTCGACTCCTTTCAATCTTGGTTTACTCAAGGGAGGGCCTAACTTCCTAAACTACATGAAAAATGATAAAACTAGTAATAGCATTATGAAATGATAATGTATGCAATTGTTAAACACTAAAAATGATTAACATATTGTATATATGAAATGCACCCATCGATCCAAGCTCTTCTTTAACTTTCACATGGACCAACTTAGTTCCAAGTTAGATGAAACATGAAATGATACAAAAATATAGGTTGATAAAAGGATCATCTCTAATGGTAATAATTACATGATGAAATGATAATATATGCAATGCTTTAAGTTGGTTTTTGATGAAGTCGGGGAAAACATGTGTCGGTTTGTATGTTTGTAGTGAGATATTTAGAAATTCATAATATATTCATATGACATCAGATGAAAAAAACCTTTCCATAAAACTTGTAGATCTCGATGAGACTACAACTTTGTAGTTGACTACCTTTTCATTTGAGTGAATCTAACTGCCCATATAATTGTCAAATTATTCAGGCAACAAGGGCCAATAGGAATGCATATCTGTTGGAGCAAGAGTTCGTCTTGCTCCAGTAAATACGGTAAGAGTTTCTTCTAAGGAGGAGACTCAAGCTTGAAGACGAAGTTTGAGAGGAAGGAACACCATAAATATATTGATGATAGGAAAATGTATCACTCTGGGAGGAGTATCACAACGTTCGTTGTGATGCGTGTTCTTTCTCGCTATGTCCTTGTCCCCCTTTGCCCAGAGGACCATGGCCTCCTATTTATAGGGCCATGTGTAGCTTGGTATACAAGTTATCATAATGTACAAATATACGGGATCCGGCTAAATTACTGAGCCTTATCCCGAATAACTACCTTCTATCCTGTCGGGAGATAAATATCTATCATGGTAATTATCGTGGTGCCTGTCCCCTGAAGAGGGAGAGCCGATCGCCAATTGCGGCCCGGTGCCGCACTGTCAGGGGTGTCAGGATAGCCCTTATTACTCCAAGGTGTCAGAGTGGTGCCCATCAGCCTAGGCCTTTAATGCCGGTCACTTCCTGGCAGGCAAAGCACGACCGGCGCTCCCCTTTCGGCAGATCTTCCCAGGGCCTACTGACTCAATCCGCTGCCTTCGGGAAGGTGGCCCGATCATCCCGAGGTGGGGGCCTCAAGAGGCATAGAACAGGGAGGTGAAGGCGTTGGGAAGCAGGTCCCCAGGGGGCTGGGACGCCGGGAGGCCGAAGCGTCAAAGGACCGAGACTTCGGGAAGCCATGTTTTGGAAAGCTTCGGGGGGTTGAACCGGCGGAGCCAAGGGAAGGCTTTATAGGTGCAAAGGGGTACCATGAAAGGATCTGATGATATCGAAGATCGAGCTTCTAATAGAGGGTTCGGAGATAAAGGCTTCATAGAGACCTGGATGGTGATCTTCAACCATTATCCTCAGGCTGGCTTATTTTCCCCTCAACAGTACCCCCTCATTCTCGGGTCCGATGTTTTGGAGGGGGGAGAGGATGCAGAGGAAAAATCAACCCCAGCCTGGTATCGTATCAAGGTTGCCTGATGGCGATTCTCTGTCCTTCGAAGTCACTAGAGTAGAGGTTTTGTGTGGGTTTGGAGAATCCCACACGTTCGCCTGGCGGGACAAGACGTGCTACTGCCGCGTTCTAACTAGATAATGCGAGGGGTCGCTAGGGTCTTGTACCTGCGATCCTGTCACGCAGAAAGGGCTTTGGGTCATTAATGTGACAGGACGTCCGTGCGAGAAAACGAAGCGTTTCATCGTGGAGTGCTGCCACGTGTTGGAGGGAAACTGGATATGGCCACGGCTCTGTCCCTTAGGTGTTTAATGGGAGGACACGGCGACATTCGCCCCGCTTCGTCTTCCGGACCTACGTGGCTGCATGGCTCGGGTATAAAGCCGGGGTTAACCGGTTGGAGTCTCCACGGCCCCATGAGCAGCAGTTAACCTTGACTTGAGTATGGCATCGTCTTCCTCCTCATACTCCTCAGAGACATTGATGATCTCGACAGGTCCTTTGGGAGCCGGGCTGTTTCGGTCGTCGGTAAAGGCGCCGGAGGTGAAACTACTTCCACCTCTATAGGGGAGGCGGTTGTCCGCCGCTCCGGTCCGACCTTCGACCGAGGAGGGCATGCCTGTCAAGATTATCGATGTCTCTGATGACGACGAGGAGATCGATTGGGATCTCCTGTGAAGAGAGAGTGATCCGGCGTCTGTGGGCCCAACAACGAAGCAGGAAGAGGCCGAGAAGGCGAGGGAGAAGGCCTCACTGGTGACCTCTTCAGACTCCTCAGTGTCCTCCGATAGCTCGGGAGCCGGCTACTATACCGGCCTCCGCAACGGCTGGCCGTAGATGAGGCGTGTACGCCGTCTCATGCGTGGCCCCTGCCGGGACCCGTAGGAGGTGAAGGCGGTCACCGGGATGATGTACCTAGTGACGCCGTGATATATCCATGCCATGGCTGAACTTAGTCACCTTGTACTCTTTCTCGCCTTGTTTTTCTCTGTAGGGATCTATCTTCTTCGTGGCAATGTTTGTACGGTTGTGTTAGTTTGTATCGCCTGGATGTACTGGTTGTTTTTTTAATAATGTAACATGGATCTTCGGAAACGGTCGTGTCTCCTTCCGTATCGCAATGCGAGAGGACCTTTCGAACGGGTGGCCGCGTGCGTGCTTGCCTTCGTGCCTCCAAACTGCACTTCTTCATCCCTGGTTACTGCGTACTCCTCGGGTCTAGGGCTGGTAGGGCCTCCTTTCTAATTTATTCCAGATTTTTGACTTAGTGAAGTCCCTCTGGAACCTTTGGAGATGAACTCTGGAGGTGGTCCTTGACCCTTCGGGTTCTTTAGCAACTGTCCGGGTTGACAGCGATGATGTACCGGAGGCGCAGCCGAAGGTTAGGCGGGCGGTCTACGACCCCCTCGGCCCTTAGCCGCTGCCCGGCTCCAGAGGTATTCCGTCTGGAGCCTGGTGCGGGCATGTCAGAGGTGAAGCCGAAGGCTAGGCGGAAGAGAGGGTCCGCGACCCCCTCGGCCCTTAGCCGCCGCCCAGCTTCGGGGGTATTCCGTCCGAAGCCTGGCGGCGACGAGTCGGAGGTGAAGCTAAAGGCCAGGCGGAAGAGGCAGTCCGTGACCCCCTCGGCTCTTAGCCACTGCCTAGCTCTGGAGGTATTCCGTCTAGAGCCTAGTGACGGTATGTCGGAGGTGAAGCCAAAGGCCAGGTGGAAGAGGCAGTCCACGAACCCCTCGTCCCTTAGCCGTTGCCCAGCTCCGAAGGTATTTCATCCTAAGCCTGGTGATGGCGCGTCAGAGGTGAAGCCGAAGGCCAGGTGGAAGAGGCGGTCCGCGACCCCCTCGGCCCTTAGCCGCTGCCCGGCTCCGGGGGTATTTCGTCCGGAGCCTGGCAATGGCGTGTCGTAGGTGAAGCTGAAGGCCAGGCAGAAGAGAGGGTTCGCGACCCCCTCTACCCTTAGCCGCTGCCCGGCTCCGGAGGTATTCCGTCCGAAGACTCGCGATGGCACGTCGGAGGTGAAGTTGAAGGCTAGGCGGAAGAGAGGGTTCGCGACCTCCTCAGCCCTTAGCCGTTGCCCAGCTCTGGAGGTATTCCGTCCGGAGCCTGACGATGGCGTGTCGGAGGCGAAACTGAAGGCCAGGTAGAAGAGAGGGTCCGTGACCCCCTCGGCCCTTAGCCGCTGCCCGGCTCCGGAGGTATTGCGTCCGAAGCCTGGCTACGGCGCGTCGGAGGTGAAGCCGAAGGCCAGGCGAAAGAGGTGGTCCGCGACCCCCTCGCCCCTTAGCCGCTGCCCGGCTCTGGGGGTATTCCGTCCAGAGCCTGGCGACAACGCAACAGAGGTGAAGCTGAAGGCCAGGCGGAAAAGAGGGTCCGCGACCCCCTCGGCCCTTTGCCGCTGCCCGGCTCCGGGGGTATTCCGTCCGACGCCTCGCGATGGCACATCGGAGGTGAAGCTGAAGGCTAGGCGGAAGAGAGGGTCCGTGACCCCCTCAGCACTTAGCCGCTGCCCAGCTCTGGAGGTATTCCGTCCAGAGCCTCGCGACGGCGCGTTGGAGGTGAAGCCGAAGTCTAGGCAGAAGAGAGGGTCTGCGGCCCCCTCGGCCCTTAGCCGCTACCCGGCTCTAGAGGTATTTCGTCTAAAGCATGGTGACGACGCATCAGAGGTGAAGCCGCAAGCCAGGTGGAAGAGAGGGTCCGTGACCCCCTCGGCCCTTAGCCGCTGCTCGGCTCCGAAGTTATTCCGTTCGAAGCCTGGCGACGGTGCGTCAGAGGTGAAGCCGAAGGCCAGGCGGAAGAGAGGGTCTGCGACCCCCTCGGCCCTTAGCCGTTGCCCGTCTCCTGAGGTATTCCGTCCGGAGCCTGGCGATGGCGCGTTGGAGGTGAAACCGAAGGCTAAGTGGAAGAGAGGGTCCGCGACCCCCTTGACCCTTAGCTGCTGCCCGGCTTTGCGGTCTCTGCAATGGATAGTCAGGGGTTCCACTATGTTTCCCGTGCCATGAGGCGCGGACTTTTATTAAATGTTAGTATGACCCTTATAAAATAACATGTAAAAGGTGTTTTCAAAGGAGATGGTAGGGTAATATTGTTACCTTTTACCATACGTGTTTGAGTCACGTGATCATACCCCTGTAGGGAGGAAGATCTTTGTACCTCTTCGATCTGTGCGCGGTGTTCTTTGGAGACCTGCGGGTTTCGTACCCCTTCGGCGCGGAGGCATTAGCCTTCAAGATGTCGAGGTACCTTTCCCGTTAGGTCTTTTCAGAATCTTTTCGCCCGGTGGAGTTCCAAAGAAATATCTCCATCGCGGGGGGTTTCTGGAAGTCTCTCCATGGTGCAGAGGTTTTGTAAGGCTCTCCGTTGTGCGGAGGTTTGGAAAAGCTCTCCGTTTTTACCGGAGGTTTGGTAAAGCTCTCCGTTTTTACCGGAGCTTTGGTAAAGTTCTCTGTTTTTACCGGAGATTTTTGGTAGAGTTCATCATTTTTACCGGAGGTTTGCTAAGGTTCTCCGTTCTTACCGTAGGTTTGGTAAAACTCTTCGTTTTTACTGGAGGTTTTAGTAAAGCTCTCTGTTTTTACCAGAGGGTTTTGTAAGATTTTCTATTTTTATTGTAGGTTTTTGTAAGACTCTTCATTTTTATCGGAGGTTTTGGTAAGACTCTCCATTTTTGCCAGAGGTTTGGTAAGACTCTTCGTTTTTGTCGAAGGTTTGGAAAGACTCTCTGTTTTTTCGGAGGTTTTGGTAAGACTCTCCATTTTGTCCAGAGGTTTGGTAAGACTCTCTGTTTTTGCCAGAGGTTTAGAAAGACTCTCCGTTTTTATCGAAGGTTTTGGTAAGACTCTCCGTTTTATCCGGAGGTTTGGTAAGAGTCTCCGTTTTTGTCGGAGATTTGGTAAGACTCCTTGGCATGTATTAATGCCGAAGGTCCTACACACTATCGGAGCTACGTAATACCTTCCAGGAAACCTAGGTAGTCTAGCTTTCCAGGTGACCTAGGCATGCTATGCCCGCGGTGTGTAGGCTTGTCGTGCTCCAAAGGAAACGCTTGGGGTGCACCGCAACACTGTCCACCATGGATGTACCCTGGCGCGTGGCATTTATATGATCGAAACTATGCAATGCCTTCCAGGACACCCTGGGCATAATCTGCCTTGCAAGTGACCTAAGCATAAGCGGCGCCCGCGGTATATAAGCATGTCATGCAGAGAGGATTCCTTGCGACAGCATTCCTCATAGCACCGCATCCTCACATCAGGGTAGTCCCCTGATATGCGGCGTCTACAGACTATCGAGCCTACACAATACCTTCCTGGAAACCTGGGCAGTCTTGCCCCCCCAGGTGACCTAGGCATGCTACGCCCACGGTGTGTGGGCTCCATTTCCTACCAGGGCAAATCCTATCCTCCGGGAAACCTTTTCAGGTGACCTTAGATTTAGGCAAGCGATGCTTACTGGTGCGTGGGCTTGTCACGCCTCCGGAGAAATCCCCCGAGGGCGCCGCAACTACATTACCAAGGAAGTCCCTTGATAATAGGCATCTACACACTATCGAGGCTACACAATACCTTCCAGGAAACCTAGGCAGTCTTGCCTTCCAGGTGACCTAGCCATGCTACGCCCGCGGTGTGTAGTCATGCCGTGCAACGAGGATTCCTTGCGACAGCATTCCTCAGAGCACCGCAACTCCGCCACCGGGGACATCCCCCGGGGCGTGGCTTCGACACCTGAGGCTATGCAAATGCCTTCCAGGGCACCCTGGGCATAATCTGCCTTGCATGTGACCTAGGCATAAGTGGTGCCCGCGGTGTGTGGGCCTCACTGTCTACCGAGATTACGCAATGCCTTCCAGAAAATCTAGGCAGTCTTGCCTTCTAGTTGACCTAGGCATGCTATGTCCGCGGTACGTGGGCTTGTCACGCCACCCGAAGATGTCCTACGGGTGGCGCCGTAACACGGTCTATCAAGGAAATCCCTTGATACATGGCAACTACGCTTCCAAGGCCGCACAATGCCTTCCAGGAAACCTGGGCAGACCCACCCCTAGGCGACCTAGGCACGATGCGTCTGCGGGAGTGTAGGGATTTTACATGGTTTATACTAGCTAAGTTTTGTAGTCTACTGTTGGCAATGAGAAGCTATTTGTAGCATAAAACATAGCTAAGTGATATAACTGTTCATGCTAAGTGAATATGTAACTTAAGTTCTACTGCTTCTACTCAGTGCCTATTTATTGAAAAAAGACTTCTAGCAGTAAGGTTGGAGGCCTCCAACAGACTCTAACCTTGTTGTATGAAAGACGGATCACTAGATAAACTATTTGGTAGTTAACAGTGGGCGTACCTTTGTAGGAATGAGGCCTCTATTGTGAGGCTTGATGACCTCGAAGCCTATGGCTAGGTTGGGAGAGGCGGTGCTTGACCCCTTCAGCCTTTAGTCATTTCCCGGCCCTGGAGGTAATCCGTCTGAAACCTGGAGATGGCATGTTGGAGGCTTAGTCGAAGGCTAGTCTGGAGAGACGGTGCTTGACCGCCTCGGTCCTTGGCTGCTGCCCGGATCCAAAGATATTCCGTCCGGAGCCTGGCGACGGTGTGTCCCCGACTCAGTTCTCATTGCTGGATGTGGTACCGTTGGTAGCAAGGTCGATAGTGACGGTGCAGGGTTGAGGGGCCGGGGATTTTTCCGGGAGTTTGCCCCAGGCCTCCGAACTCTGCATCGTCCTTCTCTCGCTCCTTCCACGGCTAGGTATTCTGCTTGCCTTCCAAGGTATTCCTCCTGGAATATCATCAGGGTGCAGCAGTCGTTGGTGTTGTGGCCGCGCCCTAGCCCGTGCAGGATGCACTCATGTGCCTCCGGGGGCATCGGAGCTTGGAGTTGTGATCGGGGTCGCTGTCGAAGGCGGTGTGTCCCGGAGTCTGTGGTTTCCCCAGGGGCTCCTTCCCCTTTGGGAGACCATTGAGGCTGCCCGGTGAACCGGCTTTTGGAGCCGAAGTGGTTCTGACTATGCCTCACCGGACGAGGTGGCTTGGGGTTCCCTATGGGCAGTTGTCATTGCGAGGGCGGCGTCGAAAGCGCTGGCGGGGTTCGCACACCCCGGAGCCCTCCGTCTCCTTGGAACCCTCTTTCGCCTGAGGGACCCAAGGAGGGAGCTGGGTGGATAAACTTTCCGAAGATGTTGGATCGCTCGGAATATCCCAGTTGTGGTCGAAGGGGACACCTGGGGACCAAGCCCAGGTAAGAGCATTCCTGGGTTGGACCACCCAGAACCATTGGAAGGTGGCCTGCTTGGCTGTGGCTTCGGCCGCGTCCTCTCCTGAGGTGGTGAGGTCTTCGTCGCGCAAAGGTTGGAAGGCCTCCGCGCCGTCTGGAGTTCCTGTACCGACCCAAGATTCTGAGTTGGCCAAGGCCGGAGGAACGCCATCCCATATGGCAGCGGGGCTGAAGCATGCATACGGTGCATATGGCTAAGGCAGCCATGCATATGGTTGCATGCTTGCAACGGTGGGTATGACGATTTTAGCTAATCTTTTTGGTGGTTTTCCTTTTGGATTCCTACCTCTCTTAGCACTTCTATGTTCGAGACCCCAAAGACGGCGCCACTGTTGGAGCAAGAGTTTATCTTGCTCCAACAAGTATGGCAAGAGTGTCTTCTAAGGAGGAGACTCAAGCTTGGAGACGAAGTTTGAGAGGAAGGAACACCACGAGTATATTGATGATAGGAAAATGTATCACTCTAGGAGGAGCATCACAGTGTTCGCTGTGAAGCGTATTCTTTCTCGCTATGTCCTTATCCCCCTTTGCCCAAAGGACCATGGTCTCCTATTTATAGGACCATGCGTAACTTGGCGTACAAGTTATCATAATGTACAAATGTCCGGGATCCGGCTAAATTACTGAGCCTTATCCCGAATAACTACCTTCTATCCTGTCGGGAGATAAATATGCACCGTGATAATTATCGTGGTGCCTGCTCCCTGAAGGGGGCGAGTCGGTTGCCAATTGCAGCTCAGCGTCGCACTGTCAGGGGTGTCAGGATAGCCCTCATCACGCCAGGGTGTCAAAGTGGCGCCCATCAGCCTAGGCTTTTAATGCCGATCACTTCCTGGTAGGCAAAGCACGACCAGCACACCCCTTTCGGTAGATCTTCCCAGGGCCTGCCGACTCACCCCGCTGCCTTCTGGAAGGTGGCCCGATCATCCCGAGGTGGGGGCCTCGGGAGGCATAGAATAGGGAGGTGAAGGTGTTGGGAAGCAGGACCCCGGAGGGCCAGGACTTCGGGAGGCTAAAGCTTCGGAGGATCGAGGCTTTGGGAGGTCGTGTTTTGGAAGGCTTCGGGGGGTTGAACCGGCGGAGCCAAGGGAAGGCTTCGTAGGTTCGAAGGGGTACCGTGAAAGGATCTGATGATATCGGAGATCAAGCTTCTAATAGAAGGTTCGGAGATCAAGGTTTCGAGGGACCTAGATGGTGATCTTCAACTGTTATCCTCAGGCTGGCTTATTTTTCTCCCAACAATATCCTATTGTAGTCAGTAAACTATGTTAGCTGAGGTCATTAGGGGGGTTCACGCTGAGTCAAGAGGTCACTGGTTTGAGTCCTAGCAACTACATGAGTGCATAGTTCGCACGAATTTTTCATGTAACTTGTGACTATGCCTGCATAGTATAGGGAGTGGTCCAGGTGCAAGAACATATTTTAATTTTTTCATGTTGAAAAGGTAGGATTCTAAAACTCATTATCAATGTCGATTTCAAAATCGACAATGATGTTAGTTTGGAACCGACAATGATGGTATTTTCTATAGTGGTGATTGAAGTTAGGCTTAATGGGTTGTGGTACATTGGCCAAGAAGATGTGGCTTTGGCAGTGAAGAAGAAGTATAGCAAGATATTTTGTTGTACCATTGTAGGGCATCCATCTTTTGAGAGTCTAAGTAAGATGTATCCTGAACTATTCAACAAAGTAGAGAAGAGAAATCTTGTGTGTGATGTTTGTGATATTGGTAAGCATACAAGGTCTACATATAGTGCTATTGCTCTTCGGAGTTGTGAACCCTTCGTATTAATAAATTATAATGTTTAGGGTTCATGTCCAGTCACTTCTGTGATTGGAACTAAGTGGTTTGTCACCTTCATCGATTGTTTCACTCGTATGACTTAGATCAATATGATGAAGCATAAGGGTGAAGTGATAAAGTGGTTTCAAGATTTCCACAAGATGGTGTCTACCCAATTTGACAGAATAGTTCAAATCCTTCATTATGATAGTGGAACAGAGTACATCAATAAGGAGTTTGAATCTTACCTCTAAGAGCTTCATGAGACCACATGTCCTAGGACACTTTCTCGTAATAGAGTTGCCAAAAGGAAGAATCAACATTTGTTGGAGGTAGCACATTCTCTCATGTTTCAAATGAATGTGCCTTTTCTTGTGGAGTGAGACAGTAATGATAGCAGCATATCTCATCAATCACATGTCTTCTAGAATACTTGGTGTGAAGTCTCCATCTTCTATTAGGCAAGAGGGAGTTCAAAATTCCTCCAAAGGTATTTGGGTGTGTGTGCTTTGTGCGAGATCATTAGCCTTATGTTGGCAAACTAGATCCCCATGCAATAAAATGTAAATTTGTTGGCTATGCATCTAGCCAAAAGGGTTATAAATATTGGGATCCTATAGACCTCCTAATCATTATGGTTTTGAGTAACGTGATAGAGCAAATTTCATGTCATATTCTCATATCCCACTTGCATACAAAATGTTCATTGCCATAATTACCTATTTTGAGTGATTGGCGGGTTGCTAAGAAGGATCCCAGGTGGAAAGAAGCAAGGAAGGAGGAGCTTCTTGCACTTCAGAAAAATCAAACATGACTTTCGGTTGAAAGTGAGCAATTAGACTTAAGTGGGTGTTCACTGCGAAACAAACCCCTAAGGAAAAGGTGGATAGGTATAAGGTGAGATTGGATGCAAGAGGTTATAGTCAAACATCTGGAATTGATTATGATGAGACATTTACATTGTTGCAAAGATGAGCACAATAGGACGTTGATCTCCTATCTAATCAACTTTGGGTGGCTTCTTCATCAGTTGAATGTCAAAAATACATTTCTTCATGGTGACTTGCAAGAAGAAGTTTACATGGATATCTCTCCTGAGTTTATGAACAAACATACAGTCGGGAAGGTATGTAGACTTAAGAAGTCTTTGTATGGCCTAAAGTAGTCTCCACAGACATGGTTTGATAGGTTCAGACATGCAATTTGTGACATAAGCTATACACAGTGCAATGGTGATCACACTTTCTTGTATAAGCACATAGGATCACATATCATTATATTAGCAGTCTATGTTGATGACATAGTGATCGATACTAAGGAGATGGAGAGGTTGGGGAAAGCCTTTGAGGTGAAATATCTTGTCACCTACAATACTTCCTTGGAACTGAAATTGCTTAATCCTTAAAAGGAATAGTTCTCTCTCAGAGGAAGTACGTCCTTGATTTGCTAACAGAGATAACAATACTTGGTTGTCATTCTATAGTGTCACCAATTGATATGAATCATAGACTCTATGCTGACGCAGGTGATCCAGTTGATAAGGAAGCCTACCAAAGGTTGGTTGTGCATCTTATTTACTTATGCGACATATGACCCGACATCTTGTATATATATGTGATGAGTGTGGTAAGGCGCTATATGCATGATCTGAGGAGTAGCACATGAAAGTTGTATATCGAATCCTGAGATACTTGAACAATAGTGTTTTTGGTTCAGGAAAAATCAACACTTGGATGTAGAAGGATATTGTGATGTTGATTGGGCGAACATAGATGACAAGATATCTACCTCAGGATATTGTGTGTTTGTAGAGGGTAATCTTGTGCTATGAAAAAGCAAGACATTGTAGCTTGGTCAATGGCAGAAGCCGACTACAAGGAGATGGCATAAGCCTAAGTGAGATAATCAGGGTGAAGAGCTTACTGTTATAGCTCAAAGCGTTGAGGAATGAAACAATGGTATTGCACTATGACAACAAGTCTGTGAACATTACAAACAACCCAGTACAACATGATCGCACCAAAATATTGAGATTGATAAGTTCTTCATCGAGGAGAAGCTAGATAGTCGAATGTTGAATTTGATGTATGTAAAATTTAGTGACCAGTTGGCTGACTGTCTCACTAAACAGTTAGACCCTAGCCAAGGCATAACAATATCCTTAGCCCATCTTAAGGAGGAGCTTTGGTTGAAAATAGTCTCTGCAATTACTCTCTTTGAGCATAAATACATATCATTTTGGATAAGATGTTGTTTCTAATACATAGATTTGACTATTTTATTCTCTATTAGAATATATTTATAAAATCTATTAAATTTATGATATTATGAAAACATTTTTCAAGATAAATCTACGTATATGATTTTAATATTTTCAAGCTAAATATTTTGAAATCTTTTGTTAGTAAAAGTTTTAAAAATTTGATCAAATATTTTTCAAAATAACATGTATTTATGACCATAGGAGTATATAACCCTCTAGCGACATCTTTGCAGAATCTGTTAATAAGAAAGATATTTAGTTTGTTTAACCTTTTGCAACCGGAAAATATTTAGGTTGCCACACCACACTTCGCCATGAATTCAAAAGAACGGACATGTACAGTTATACGCTCGTACAAACGTACGAGAACATTACAGCTACCACCTATACAGTACATGCACGCATCCTACCAAATCAATCCACATCCCAGCAGCTAAGGCTTGCTTTGTCTTTGGGAGCAGCATATCTGTAGCTGTAGACTGTAGGCCCTGACCTCGCCTTGCTCGGTTCGTCTCCCTTGGCCATGTACCAACGGATGGGCGATGCACTCTGCATCCATGATCCATCCATCCATCCATGCTCCATACCGTTGCAAGAAAGCAAGCAAAGACGGTGAGCTCCATTGATTATCTTATCTCCCGATCAGGGGTCGTCTGCATCTGCATCCCATTCTGATGCACGGCCCTGCTCTCCTTTACTTCGCTCACAAGAACGCCATGACTTTCTGGCTCACTGTACGTACAGCGCCCCTTCTGTTGCAACCGATCACGGCAGTTGCCCATTGGCATCTGCACTGCCATTGCAACAGATTTGTTACCTGACCCACTGTTAGATACTCAAGTGATCTCACGTGTCCGTGAGAGTGAAAATTACCACTCCTTAAGAGTGAAAAAAAATAAATATCCCGTTGTTTTTAGTTGTATCAAACCGTTTAGTGCACTAGCCGGATGTATTTGTTACAAAAAGTAGTACCCAGCCTTATAATGCGAGTCCCCGGTTGCTTGTACAATAAAATTGTACAATTCAGTTACATGCTAGAAATTTTTCGACGGCTTCTCCTCTATTTGTGACATTTTTAGAAATGTAAAGCTATGGCTTTCAGCTAGCAACGGACAGCTCAAATTGGCCATGCTCATCTGCCAACCTTCACTTTCAATTGAACTTTTTTCCGCACAAATCAGTTCTTTCCCCTCGAACCCTACAAATAAGCCATGCTAGGAAGCTTCCTTCCTTTCCTTCTGTAACCATGCCGACAAGCATGGTGTGGGTGGTCCTAGCAAAGCTTCTCAAAGGAGTAAAGAGGACAAGGGCATGGGTTAAGAGATGCTTAGTAAAGAGTAGCTTGCTGTCTCTGGGAACCCAGCACATCTAGACAATTCTTCCTCTATGGACACAAGCTCAGAGCTCCCCTCACCTTCTACTCAAAGCGAAGCATGGAGTGAGAAGCGAAAGATACAGCTAGGAGTTCCCTGGATAAAAAAGCAGCAGCTCCATGGACCATGATGGCCATGGGCGGACCCACCATGATGCATGGGTATTCAATTGAATACCCAACTTTTTAAAAAAAAATTAAGTATATAGCACATATACTACGTATATATATCTTTGCTGCTTCAATTCATCAGACCACTCAGCAAATTGTAAACTAATTGTTTTAGTAAACTAATAAAAGTGATTTCACTAATTTTGGGGTGTTATGGATTAGTTATGAATTAATCTATCTGCAACATATTTACTCAATCCTGCACGTTACAATAACTATTTTAAGATTTCATGTATTTTTACACGATAGAGGATCATGTAAGAAGACTAAAAAATTTTGTTTCATAATTTTTGGATTAGTAAATAATTAACTATGCATTTAACTCGAATTAATAAATGAGTTGCACGTTTTTCTTTTTTTTTTCAAACTTACTCTCCATGTAATATGATGTAAAGTATATTATTTTTGAAAACAAATTTCACAAAAGGTCTTATAATTGTCTCTATTTTTTTTTTAGAATTTTTTGTGATTTTTTTAAATTTTTAAATTTTTGGACGTGTTTTTGCAACAAAATCAAACTTTTGGGGGTTTTTTTTTCAACAAAATAATTTTTGGAGGGGAAAGTTAAAATCCAAGTGACTTTAGGGGGGGTTTGCATTTTTCCCTAACTGAAAAGGGCCCACATAGCAACAAATATCAGGTATTTATGATCTTTATGTTGTGACTGCCCAGTTCGG
Source organism: Phragmites australis (assembly GCF_958298935.1). Taxonomy (NCBI): domain Eukaryota; kingdom Viridiplantae; phylum Streptophyta; class Magnoliopsida; order Poales; family Poaceae; genus Phragmites; species Phragmites australis. The sequence continues at coordinate 7,574,138 of NC_084929.1, forward strand.
CAATCAGCAGTTGAGCGTAAATTTTTTGTGCAAGTTAAGGATAGTGACATCATTAAACGCTTCTAAGCCATAAAGGAACACAAAGTTAAATTGTAATTTTGTTTAAATGCTTTGTAATTTCTTTTAATTAGTTGAAACTTCTCTACTATGAACAATTTATACTTTAAAATTTACGCTACTATGGACTTCTCGTATTTTGGATTGAACATTTTTTTTAATACTGAATACCCAATCGCTAAATCCTGGGTCCGTCACTGTGGCACACCATCAGATCATGATGAGCTTCCTATAACATCTCTTGCCTTGGATTTGGCTTCCTTCTTGGGCACTACTCTTAAATCACCACCTGCTGACTAGTCAGGTTTAAATCACCATCTCTTTTACAGGCTTATTTTTGGTAACACAAAAGTAGTACTCCACGAAATATATCAGGTTTATTTGCAACTCGAGTCATAGATGCACAACACTGTTCTAAATAAATCATGCTAGATTTAGGACACAAGACATTAGGTTTATCTGTAACACAGGAAATTTGCGCGACACTGCGAATCAGGCAAAAATCTACGAGAACGTTCAGGATGCTAGAATTTTGTCGATCCATACGGGAATGTTTCAATGCTTGGAACGAGGGGTTTTTTGTTGATTATTAGGAGAACTAAACAGTTTCCGGTGTTGCACACTGCCTCCTGTCCCTCAAAAGCACTCAGGCTGCCTGCTGGTTTGCTCGGGGGTGATCGCGCAAATTCTGCAGCCTGCATGCCAATAGATAAACAAATGCAACGATTAAGAAATGTCACACCCAGTTCATGCATATGCTGTTAATAAGGCAGGCAGCTAGCCGTCTGAAATTGAATTCAATGCAGTCCATGATTTATGTACTCGAGTCTCACATAACCAAGTACTAATCGCACGCACAACAGTGATCACTGACAGGGATTGACGTCGCCGGGAAGGCGCCAACGGACTTCGTCTCGGCCCGGGACAGCGACCCTCCGACAGCTCCCGGTACTAGAAGCAAGCCACCTCACTGATCATCGTCACCACGCATCGATAAAGCACAAGGATAGCACAGTTACTTCACGAGATCGATCCAAATTCATCGATCACGACCGGCTATCACAAGCTTAATTACGGGATAGTATCATAAAAAGAGGTGTGCTGGATTCATCATACAAAGGCGGTTTTAATTCCTTGGCAGCGAAAATAGTACAGGGTACATATGCTTCATAAGCAGCAGATCAATAAGCAAATACATCGACCAAAATAAAATACAGAGCAATAAGTCGTGATCTTAAGGTAGTAACAAAATGAACAAGGGAAAAATGAGACGCCAAATAAACATCGACTAAGGACGTTCTCCTGGAATCGCCGAAATTGGAGGCTGACGGCCGGCCGGCGGAGTCGCCGTAGATGCCGGCGGTGCAGAATCCGACCACCTTCTTCAGTCTTTGATCACCAACATGATCATCGCCTCCCATGCTCTATGCATGCTCTAACTCCATACACACACACCCAAATACATAAACACATACTATGTACATGTACACACAATGTTTGGCCTGCCATATCTTCTTGATCCATTTCTTTGTACCTAGTTTTGTTGGTGGCATGTCCTTCCCCCTCCACTGCCAATCTGCCATGCCACCCATAGCAAATCCACCCTGCTCCTTCCCTTCCCTAACGCATAGGAAGGACGAACATATGTACAAGGATTAGGAGAATCTTGAAACAAGGAAAAATAACTCTTTTTTGGAGATCTTTTCTACAATTCTCCTCCAGCGGCAGTACTGTTGTCTCCTTGCTTCCTACTTACCATGGACGCTACTCAAGAGGAGCCATGGATCCCGTCGGCTTCTTGGGTTGCTCAGTTGATGAGGTCGGAGACCCAGCCGACGTCGGGGGCGGTGGCTGGGCCCGTGCTTTCCGCGGTGGCGGCCGCGGCTGTGTCGTTGGGTACGGTGGCTTCTTTGCTGAGCCGCTCGAACACCTTCTCGCGGAGGGCTCTCCCGGACTCCACCCTCTCCATGAGTGGCTCCACCTCCTCCAGAAGCCCAAGGTTGAGCCGCTCCACGGTCATGATGGTGGTGCCGGAGGCGGTGGTCACCGTCACCGGGGAGGGTCTGGTCGGGGTGGACGGGAGGCTGTAGAACCCGTTGGATTTGGTCGACCCGTAGGAGCCGGAGGGGTAGCCGGCCAGGAAGGAAGCGCCAGACGGGGCCGACCTCGGCGAACCGCTGAGGCGGAGCTGACGGAGGGAGGCGAGAACGTCGCTGACGGGCGAGCCGACGCCCGTCCAAGAGCCGCGGCGAAGCGCGCCGGCGGCGTCCGGCGACATTGGAGGCGACTCGGACGGCGGCGACCTGGGCGGCGAGACAAGCGTGCTGGTAGGGGACGAAGATATCATGCTCTTAGTGAGATAGCTCTCGAACGCCTGGCGGCGGAGCGGCGAGCCGTCGTAGGACTCGGCGAGCGGCGACGACGCGGACGCGCCCCTGGGGCTGGGGGACTGCTGCTGAGGCGGAAGCACGCGGAGCTGGTCCGGCGTGTGCGCGAAGAAGCAGACGCGGCGGCGGCACGCGGTGCCGTCCTTGCAGGGCTGCGTGCGGTAGCGCGCCGGGTGGAGCCAGCACTCGAACACCCCATGTGCGAACTCGCAGGAGTCCCCGCGCTTACACCCGCCCTTACGGAAGTCCGGGCACGCAGCGCCGGAGTAGTGGTACCGCCTCGGGTCCCGCCGGCGCGCCTTCTCCCCCGGGTGCGCAAACGGGCATTCCGTCCAGTCGTGGCTCCGGCCGCGCGCGCACCTCCGCACCTTGAACTCGTACATCCGGAACTCATCGCACGCGTACGCGTCCACTGCCACCGCAGCAGCCTCCTCGTCGTCCTCCTCGAACCCCGCCGCCTCGTTCGACGGCAGGTAATGCCGCAGAGCCGCCAGAAGGCTGTACGGCGACCCCTCGTCCCCCTCCACGCCGCCGCTAGCCGGGCCCTGCTGCCACGGCGGCGCATGCGCTCCCTCTCCCATCATCATCATGGCCGATTCGTTTGTTGGGCGTGGGTGGTGCTGGTGATCTTTGTTTGCGATCTCGTGAACTCAGGGTGCGGAGGCGGTAGTGCGTGGAAGGCTTGGCTCAGGCGTGGACGGGGAAGAGGAGGCTGAGGGGACGCCAGTTTATAAACAGGCCATCTAACCGCGGTTAGCCGTCGGGCGGTGCCGTTGATTCGACTCGTGTCCGGAGCTAACCGCGGGTTAATTCGACCGCCGTTAACTGACGGAGAGGCGGAGAGGAAGGGCTTGCGCGGGCGGCAAACTGACGCCGTCTCACTTCGGTGTCGTTATCCGCGGGTAGGCAGGGAGGACAGCTTCACTGACACGTGGGGCTGGTGATGCTCGGCCCCACGTGTCGGTTCGAGGTGGAGACGGGCAGGAGGGACACGTGGAGCGCGGGGAGGGGCGGTGCGGGGCATGCGCATGGCGAGGTGGACCGCTGCCGCGCCCACCCGCGACACGTCGTGTGGGGATGGACCTGCAAATACGGGAGGGGGAGGCGAAGAGCCCGAGGTGAAAATTGCTACGTGCACCGCGGAGACTTCCACGAGCTGTCTACCATCATTTAGCCCCGAGGAGACTGTCCTATAAACAAGGATGATATTGCACGTTTTGCAATGCGATTAGCAGTGTATGGTGGCAATTGCCCCGATTCTAAAAAATCAACGGAAATGTTCATGCCGAATGCTACGCTTAGACGGTAGCAGGAGACAAGTAGTTGTATTATGGGGTGCTTGTTCTTGGGGGCGCATTTGCATGGATGAACTCGAAATGTTTCTCGTCAGATTCTCGAGAATCAGTATCCAATGTTGCTCGGGCCGACCGGATTCGTGGTGGAACGGGCAAAAAGATTAAGCGTCTTTCAATTGTGCCCGTAAAACGCCTTGAGACCAAATTTGCGTGAGAAACAGGCACTGGTTCCACATATGCCCCGCGTGGGGGACGTGCCCGACGGTGGCGGCTTGTGGAGGAGGAACCAGAACGCAGCGGTGCGTGGAGGAAGATCCTGATGGTAGAGGATCTGCGTGGGGTGGCCAACTGTGAGGACGAAGAGTCCGACAATGACACATAGTGGATTAGCCTAGTTGTGGTTGGGCAGTTGGCCTCATCTAGAAACGACAATGGGTCAAATCAGATGTGGGTTTAGCTAAAACCCACTGGTCACGAAACTCGAAAGTTGATACCTAGCTCACACCTAAATTGGTAATTGAGTTAAATTGTCCCTTCGCATCTGAACCCGTCGAGGACCCAAAACCCAATGGGAATCCATCGGGTCTTATGAGAGGGTGGAGGGGGGGCATTGGGGTGGCCAGGAGGCGGTGCCATGACTAGGCACGAAGGGGCGACCAGGGGGCAGCGACGCGCCAGGCATGGAGTGGCAGGCGGGCGACGGCAGTGGATTCGTGAAAGGGCAAAGGGGGCGACGCGACCGGCGCATAGCGGTGACATGGTAGGTCACGTAGGAGGCACCTCAATAGCATGAAAGTGCGAAGGGGCAACGCCGGGGCCGACATTGCCAGGCGAGGAGGATGCGGCAGCACCAGGCGCGGAGGGGGCGACGCACCGGTGCAGAAGGGTGGAGGTGTGACATGACGGCACGGAAGAGGCGAAGAGCGGAGGGTGACGTCGTCGTGGAGGGGGCGGCATGGAAGGACAGACCAACCGGGGGGGGGGATGCGGCTGATGGCGACGCGATCAATGGCGGCGTGAAGGTCAGACGACAGTCGGATTGAGTGGAGTGGGTCGTGCTTGACTGATATTTTGAATTAGATAGTGGGCCGTTTTGCTTTTTTTTTTCAGTTCCCGGTGGGCACCCATGGGTCAAAAGTTAAAACCGCCATTGACCCGCACAATATCAGCCCCAACCTGTCAGACCCATAGGTGCAAATTTACGCCTGCACCTGCCCCCACTAGGCAAAGAACCCACTGAGGACCCGCCCCATTGGGTTCATTGCCATCCTTAGCCTCACCTCATCTCCCTTCTCCCCATCCCGATCTCACCTCCTTCGTCGCCTCGTGTGACCCGGCTAGATCTCGTCCCCCAGCGCCACCGCCATAGAGGACTTGATCTTACTCATCAACAAGCTACAACGGGTCTGCACGGCCGTTCATTGAGGTGAGTGCCTGGTTTGGCTAAGAGGATAATGGAGAGAGAGGGAACAATGGGGAAGAAGATGATGGAGACTGAATAGTGGAGGAAGAGCTGAGGATAAGAAGATGAAATGATTTTTATATGTTGCCAGGTGATGATAATGATAAAATTCATGATCTAATGAGTTAATGCAAAAATTTGCATACCATGACAAGGATAAATTGGTCAATTAAATCACCATCCTCTCTTTAAGAAACTAGATTCAGCCATATAGCCAAATAATTTTTAAAAGTGATTCTAACTCATAAAAAAAAACATTTTCAGAAAGAATCCAAAAACGAAACATTTCTCAAAGAATCTGTATCCCTATCAAACGAGCCATAAGTATACAAATTATTCCAAACATCAAATAAAAAGAACGTAGGGAGGTAGTAGGTTGAACTTGGTATCGTGCAAATCTAAAAAGGAAATTGGACCTTGAAACAATTTCAATCTCTCAAAACTACCATCGAAATTAACAAAGGATTCGTGAAAAATTAACTTGATTAACCTGTGGAGTGCAGAGGGCACATATGGGCCTTTGCGGTGCTCATGGTTTTGGACTTGTGTTTTGCTTTGCACTGGTGCTTCAGTTGCTTTGATCATTTTTCGGTGGAACGATTTATGAGAGAAGGAAACTGATAAGGCTACTTCTAATGTTTTATTTCTTAGTAATGTCTAAGAGAAGATATAAGTAAAAAGTTACTAGTAAAAATAAGATTCTAATATATACATGTGTGCTACTAGTTCTTGAGGTCTTTTAAAATATTAAGCGCTAGTTTGTTCCATAAGATACAAGCTCAAGAAACCAGTCACACTGAAGTAATGAAGTAATGGGAGAGGCATAAGAACCGAACACCGGACAAAAACGAAATTAAAATCGGACCGATCGATCGAACATTCCATTTGAAGTGAATTTTCAGTGCCCATTTTTCTATACAATGCTCCAACAACTATGTAATATATTAATTTCTCTACCAACTGAGCTAATTCTTATTTTATTTGGAATTTATGATATATCATAATTTTGTAATCCTGTTTTTAAGAATTCATAGACTAATACTAGGACTACTACTGGGACACCCGCGTCCACTTCAAGTTAGTAACACTGAAAGCGACCCATTCTTCTTTATTCAGCCTTCCTGACATGAAATAAATTTTGAAGAGAAGAATTTTAAGAATGAAACTTAGGATGAGCTTGCGCACCTTTATCGGTATAGAAAAAAAAAGTAGCTCCGATTTTAGAATGGTTTGATAAGATGAAATATATGGAAGTCACCAGTTTCTTCATGCGCATCTGGTGAAGTTGAATTTGACAACCTATCGCACCTAGGGATGGCAACGGGGTGAATATTTCGTCATCACCGTCCCCTTTTGACTATTGGGAGAATATTTCTTCCATCTCTACCTTCGTAGGAAATTTCACGAGAATCGAATCCTCAATAGGATATAAAGTTAAAATATATTTAATTATTTCTATATATTAACAAAGTGTAAATAGTATAAATAAATAATTTATTGATGAATATGAAGTTAATTAATACAAGATTGATTAAATATCGTAGGTTAGATAAAAAGAATAAGAATAATTTATTATTTATTGTATATAATATAATGTTTGTATATTTATATATTAAATAAATAAATATATGTATATTAGGATATAGCGAGGAGCGAGGAGAAATAGCATCTTCTTATCTCTGTTCCATATAACTTCGTGGGGATAAAATTTCTTCATCTCTATCTCTATTCCTAACTAAGAATATGGAATCGAGTCTCCATTAACATCTCTAGTCGTACCTTAGTAGGTTGCTTGTTTGGGTAGTTGCCACTTGAATGGATGACTGCGCTGTATATTTTTTTCCCCTAAAATGGAAACGTTTCGAACTCGTCCAGTCGCCCCAGGTGAATCAGTTGTCCATCAGAAAAAAAAAACATTATCACTAGAAGCTGCACGAAGCTATACAAGATTGCTGTCATGTCTTATCTGAAAAGGTTGTTACCATTTAAGCCTTCTTTGTAGACAAGAACAAATCCGGCAAATCTCAAGAATCTGAGCTGATAGGTTCAAGCTTCACTTACAGGTAGGCCCCACTTTCTTCCTCTCTTTTGCGATAAGTAGTAATATCAGCTCCACTAAAGTCAATGGTGGAACTAAGTGAAAAGAAATTACTCTCCACAATCTTATGAAGAAAATGTCAAAATCGGCTAGCTGTATAACAGACAAAACACCCTACCAAACAATGAAATCTTCGTTGTCGAGAAAAAAAGTTCATGGGAGTGCGTGGAGAAATCCCATGATACATGAGACTATAATCACACGACACATGTCGCATTTTAATAGATCAACCATATATATACACACATTTTCAGAGATGTATATACTATTTTCTGATATATATATATTTTATAAATAAAAATATTTTTTAATGTATATACTTCTTTTTTAATATACATACTTATTTCTGAACATCCAATAGAGTGGAGTATGTATACTGGGAGTATAAAAAAATGCTTCGTATCGGAAAACTAGTCTGTACTCTCGGGATCGAGTACATATCCTAACTCGATTCATAGTTGATCTGGTTATAACTAATATATATACTACTTTATAAAATATATATAACACTTTATGATATGTAGATACTATTTTTTAATATATATATTTCTTCATAAGTGAAATATTTTTTTTCTGAGACGTATATATACTACTTTTTAAGATGTACATGCTCTTTTCTAAACACCTGGAGAGTATGTATACCTAATAGAGTGTCTACTGTTGGTGTAAGAATATGTCTTGCGCGAATAAGTGCGGTGAGAGTATACTTGCAGGAGTGAGCTTAAGTTTGGAGAAGAAATGGAGAAGGAGGAAAATGAGATATATGATGATCAAGAAGGATCGGTTCCTTGGTCCGATGACTAAGGGTTTGTATTTATAGTGCAATGCATGGTGTAAATGTACAAATATACCTCTACAGAGATAACGATACAAACCTTCGCTATCCCGCAAGGACCTAGGACCAGTCGAATCATTCGGCATGGATCTAGGTAGGATGTATTTTACTTCTAATCGGAAGATATTATCTACCATGACAATATAATAGTGCAAATAGCCCTAAGGACGTGGCACCCACCCGATCGCCTATTGTAGCACCGCACTATCAGAGGTGTGAGTCCGGCCCCCACTTGCACTTGGGATGTTAGGGCGGTTCCCACATGCATCTCATTGAATGTCAGTCACTTTCTTGCTAGAGGAGGATAGCTGGTGGGCCCTATAGTTGATCTTTCTCCAAGATTAGACGACCCCTCCCTTCGGGTTCTATGGGAGCCTACCCAGGCTCTGGGAGAAAGGGGCTTCGGAAGGCCATGTTTTCGAGGGCGTCAAGGGCTTCAAGAGATAGGGGCTCTGGGATATTGGGGCTTTGGGAGATTGTGGCTTTGGGGGCATTGAGGGCTCTAGGAGACAGAGGCTCTGGGAGGCTGTGGCTCCAGGGGTGTCGATGGCTCTGGGGGTTGTGTCTCCAAGGGTGTTGAGGGTCCCTAGAAACGACCCCACCCTCCTCTGGAGCACGACTTCTTCTCCCGTCTTGAGGATAGCTTCTGGAGGGACCACGGCCTTCAGAAGCCGGACTTTCTTCTATGGAGTTGAAACACAAGGGTTCCAACGGAGCTCTTAGTGGTGACATTTTAGTGATATCTACGGGCCAGGGTATTTCCCTCCAATAATACACCCTTATTTGCTAGCCCGAGGTAAGGAGGGGTGAGCGGATGTAGAAGGAACTAACTCTACCCTGGCCCGTAGTCTGGATATCTCATGCCGTAGCCTCTATCTGTATAGGAGCCTTTCGGTGATAACCATGAGCGACGATGTCGGAGCCGGATGGGGACAATGAGGCTCGGTGGTGTAGATGGCGCCGAGGTCGAAGGCCATTGTGATGCTAGTAGAGGCACCATGTTTTGGGGTCAGTGCAGAGGCCGAAATGAGCCCTTTAGCTTTTCTGATGGTAAGTCTTCTTGCTACTTGAGCTGTTGTAGCGAGGGTCATGCGTGGAGGCTAGATTTTTTCTTTATCCTCGATGTAAGTACTGATGGCATGTGGAAATGATAGTGTGTCTCACTGTGTTATGCGCAATCTTGCTTGGGACCTTGTGCCCATGACTCTTGCATGCGCCGAAAGGGGCTCATCTCATGAACGCGACAAGACGTGCGCGTGGGCACCCAGAGTGCCACCATAGGGTGTCACCATGTGGATATGGGTCAGCCGGGGTGCGATCACAAGCCCTTCAATTAATGGTGGTGCGCCTGACAGAGTCATGCACAGTCTTTCTTGGGGCTATGTGCCCACGACTCTTGAATGCGCCAAAAAGCACTCATCTCATAAATGCGATGAGACGTGTGTGCAAAAGCCCAAGTGCCACCGTAGGATGGCGCCACATGGCCAGGGATCCGCCAGGGTGTGACCTCAGGGGAGTAATTGGAATTTCCGTGAATCGATACCCGTGGTGATTCCGCTTCCTTCCCCAGGCGCATGCAACTAGCTGGCCCAACTATAAAGCCGGGGTTCGCTCTGTTGATCCATCACCATTTATGTAGGTGAGCGGTTCTCCTTGACATAGCATGGTGTCTTCTTCCTCCTCATCGTCAGAGATGTCGATGTTCTCGATGGCGAGGTCACCCTTAACATCGGAGCCGGTGTTTGTAGGATTAGAGCAGGCGGCCATTGTACTCCCCTACTTGCAGAGGGGGCTATTGCCCATTGCTTTGTCTCGGTCTCTGGTCCAAGCGGTTAATCTAGCTAAGACTATTGATATCTCTAATGATGAAGAGGACGTCGACTGGGATTCTTTGGAGAGGGAGATTGATGCGGAGGAGAAGGTGGAGGGGAAGGAGGCAATCAAGGTGGAGAAGAAAAATCTCGAGGAGGAGGGAAAGAGAGCCGTGACAGAGCTTGTTCCGTCCTCCTCCTCCTCCTCTGGTGATTTAAGAATAAACTATTGTATTAGCTTCCATAGTGGTAGGCCGCAGATGAAGCGCATCAGCCGCAACATGCGTAGTTGATAAGGCTTGTAGTATCCTTGATGGTCCCTTGTACTCTTTCTCCTCTTGGATTGCTCTCTTAGGATTTGTTTTTCGTTCATCAATACGTCCTTTGTAGACGTCCTTTGTATGTGCACATTATTAGTAATGACACTGAATCCTTGGGAACTGCTTGATGTCTTTCCTCGGATCGAAATGTGGGCGATCCCCCGAATAGGTGGCCAGATACGTGTTTTATGTGCCTTTGATCCCTAACTATGGTACCTTCCCTGGCCTCTTCGCATGCCGTGGTTGCTTGGCTGTCAGAGCAGCGAGCCCTCTTTTTTATCCGAAGCTGGTGCAGACTCTCACTCTAAATTTGTTCCAGATTTCCGACCCATGGCAATCCATTTGGAGCCCTACAGCGGTTGCGGGAGGTAAAACCGACAACTTGAGTGACTGTATGATGGGTAGTAGAGGATTTCATATTAGCCTCTATGTTACATAGAGTGGACATTCACTTAATATTAGTATGCCTTCTCTCATATTGGTTGGTTTATGCAGCCATGTTGATTGGTTGTTATGCGATCCCTTCAGCGGGTGCCAGAGGTAAAGCCGATGAGTGGGACGAGGGAGGAAGCTCATGACCCCCTTGGTCCTTAGCTGCTGTGAGGCTCTGAAGGCAGAGCCATCCGGAGGCTGGTGACGGTTTGCCGGAGGCGAAGCCGATGAGTGGGCCGAGGGAGGTAGCCTGCAACCGCCGCGTCCCTTAGTCGCCACGAGGCTTCGAAGTCAGAGCCATCCAGAGCCTGGTGACAGTTTGCCGAAGGCAAAGCCAACGAGTGGGCCAAGGGATGTAGCCTACGACCCCCTTGGCCCTTAGCCGCCATGAGGATTCAGAGGTAGAGGCATCTGGAGCCTAGCGATGATTTGACAGAGGTAAAGCCGACGAGTGGGCCGAGGGAGCCAGCCTACGACCCCCTCGGTCCTTAGCCGCTGCAAGGCTCCGGAAGCAGAGCTATCCAGAGCCTGACAACAGTTTGCCAAAGGCAAAGCCGATGAGTGGACTGAGGAGGTAGCCTGCGACCCCCTCGGTCGTTAGCCGACACAAGTCTCCGGATGGCTCTTTGGAGCCTAGCGACAGTTTACTGGATGCGAAGCCGACGAGTGGGCTAAGGGAGGTAGCCTATGACCCCCTCGGCCTTTAGCTGCCGCGAGGCTCCAGAGGTAGAGCGATCTAGAGCCTGGCGACAGTTTGCTAGAGGCAAAGCCGATGAGTGGGCCAAGGGAGGTAGCCTGCGACCCCCTCGGCCCTTAGTCGCCATGAGGTTCCTAAGGCAGAGCCACCCAGAGCCTAGCTACGGTTTGCCAGAGGCGAAGCCTACGAGTGGGCCGAGGAAGGCATCCTATGACCCCCTCAGTCCTTAGCCGCCGTGAGGCTCCAGAGACAGAGCTACCCGAAGCCTGGCGATGATTTGCTGGAGGCGACACTGATGAGTGGGTCGAGGGAGGCAGCCTACGACCCCCTTGGCCCTTAGCCACCGTGAGGCTCTGGAGGCAGAGCCATACGGAGCCTAACGACATTTTGCCTAAGGCGAAGCCGATGAGTGGGCCGAGAGAGGTAGCCTGTGACCCCCTCGGTCCTTAGCCGCCGTGAGGTTCCGAAGGCAGAGCCATTCAGAGCCTGGCAATGATTTGCTGGATGGTGTAATTTCTTTGATGGTGCTTAGTGGCATTAGATGGTAATTTTGAGGGCTCCAGGTGCGTCTCCACCATCAGGGATGTCCCTCGTGTGCACTACATTTACACTACCGAGGCTATGCTATGCCTTCCAGGAGAGCTAGGCATACTCTACCTTCCAGGTGATCTAGGCATGGTGTGTCTGTAGGTATGTCTCCACCATCGAGGATGTCCCTCCAGTGCATGACATCCACACTACCAAGGCTATGCAATACCTTTCAGGTAACCTAGCCATACTATGCCTACAGGTGTGTAGGCTCCACTGCCTACCGAGACTATGCAATGTCTTTTAGGAGACCTAGGCTTGATGCCCTCTAGGTGACCTAGGTATGCTATGCCTATCGGTGTGTGGGTGTATCCGCCACCCGAGGGTGTCCCTCGAGTGCGACATATCTCCGCTACTAGGGATGTCCCTCCAGTGCATGGCATCCACACTACTGAGGCTATGCTATGCCTTACAGGAAACCTAGGCATACTCTGCCTTCCAGGTGACCTAGGAATGATATGCTTATAGATGTGTAGGCTCCACTGCCTATCGAGGCTATGCAATGCCTTCCAGGAGACCTAGGCTCGATACCTTCCATGTGACCTAGGCATGCTATGCCTATCGGTGCATGGGCGTATCTGCCACCTGAGGATGTCCCTCGTGTGCGACGCATCTCCGCTACCAAGGATGTCCCTCTGGTGCATGGCATCCACACTACCGAGCCTATGCAATGCCTTCTAGGAAACCTAGGCATACTCTGCCTTCTAGGTGACCTAGACATGTTGTGCTTGCAGGTGTGTAGGCTCCACTGCCTACCGAGGTTATGCAATGCCTTCTAGGAGAGGCTCGATGCCTTCTAGGTGACCTAGGCATGTTATATCTATCAGTGCATGGGTGTATCCACCACCCGAGGATGTCCCTCGGGTGTGACACATCTCCACTACCGACGATGTCCCTCTGGTGTGTGGCATCCACACTACCGAGGCTATGCTTTGACTTTTAGGAAACCTAGGCATACTCTGCCTTCCAGGTGACCTAAATATACTGTGCTTACTGGTGTGTAGGCTCCACTGCCTACCGAGGCTATGCAATACCTTTCAGGAGGCCTAGGCTCCATGCCTTCCGGGTGACCTAGGCATGCTATGCCTATGGGTATGTGAACGTCTCTAGTACTCCATTGCCTACCGAGGATATGCTATCCCTTCCAAGAAACCTAGTCTCGATGCCTTTTCGGTGACTTAGGCATGCTATGCCTATGGGTACGTGGGTATCTCTAGTGCTATGTACTATTTGAGCAATGATGTAGCTTAAGTTTGATAGTCTACTGTTATTAGTAAAAAGCTAGTTACAACATAAGTTATAGCTAGGTCGGACGGCTATTCCTAGCACATACCAAACTAAGATATAACTTAAGTCTTGTTGTCTATTGATAATCAGAGATATACCTTTAAGTTAAGTTTATGTACCTTCGACTTGTCATAGGGTCTTGTCGGCTGTGTGCTACATGACGTTTGTGAGTAAGGGCATAATTCGAACCAAGTTTAATACACTAGTGTCGAACTTTGATATAACTTAGGTTTTACTGTCTACGGGTTTCACCTGATAGTTACCGGCTATACGGGCTTTCAACAACTAGGGTTGCTACCTTCTATGTGCGCTGATCTTATTGTATGAAACATTAGTCAGCTACGCATGCTGTTACTAGGGGGTTATAGGCATACCTTTACCAAAATGAGGTCTCCTTGGTGGAGTCAAAGGCCCAGAGGCCCTCATAGCCCGTAGCGGGGGAAGGGCTAATCCTTCCGGCCTAGGAAACGTACAGAGCCTAGGGGGAAGGGATGATCCTTCCGGCCTATGAAGCCTCCGGAGCCCATTAGGCTCGGGAGGCTTAGGTCAGCCCCCAGAGGATTTTGGCCTGCAGACTTCTAGAGCACCTGGACCCTCCTGCACTGTCCAAGGTGTCACTCCAGCCCCCACTTACACTTGGGGTGTCACGACGGCTCCCACATACATCACATTGAATATCGATCACTTCATTGCCAGAGGAGGACAGCTGGTGGGCCCCTTTGGTTGATCTTTCTCCAAGATTAGATGGCCCCTCCCTCTGAGTTTCGGGGGAGCCTACCTAGGCTCCAGGAGACAGGGGCTCTGGAAGGCCGTGGTTTCGGGGGTGTTGAGGGCTCCGAGAGACAGGGGCTCTGGGAGGCTGTGGCTTTGGGGGCGTCGAGGGCTCTGAGAGGTTGGGGTTTCGTAAGGCTGTGGCTCTAGTGGCGTCGAGGGGTGCGGGAGACTAAGGCTCCAGGAGGCTATGTCTTCGAGGGTGTTGAGGGTCTTTAGAGACGACCCCACCATCCTCTAGAGGACGGCTTCTTCTCCCATCCTGGGGATAGTTTTCGGAGGGACCTATGGCCTCCGAAAGCCAGACTTTCTTATGTGGAGTTGAAACCTAAGGGTTCCATTGAAGTTCCTGGTAGTGATCTTTTAGTGATATCTACGCGCTAGGGTATTTCCCCTAACATCTACATACTCTTTTACATAAAGCATTTTCTATACTCTCAGGTATATATACTATTAGATGTTAAAAAAATATACATTGAAAAATATTATATACATCTTAAAAAATATATTTTACTTATAAAAAATATATATCAAAAAATAGTGCATACATATCATAAGTAATATATATTTTATTGATCAACTATATATATTATTTACTACCATGCAGCGGTGAAGAGCCCTGGTAAGGCCACGTGCAACCAATATTAGACGAGACAAAAGGCACCAAGGCGACTTACTGGACCAGACAACATATTAGACGAGACAGCAGCAGAATCCACGGCACCAGACGAAAGGCGACTAGTAGACGAGAGCGCAGAGGGACGTATGTGACACTGGCGGCATTCCGCCAGGCCATGACTCCGCGAGGCGAGCCATGACGGTGGCCTCGGCTCGCCTCATGGACTGAGCAAGGACCCTCCTACCCGCGTGGAGAAGAGCCAAATAGTATCAGGGGACCAGCGCGCAAGGGGGCGTAAATGATTGCATGACCCGTGAGTACGAGAAAGGGTGTGGTGGTGCTGGTGGGCGGAGAACCAGAGAAGGGAGGCGGCTAGGCGGGTCCGCTACCAGTGAAGTCTGGCCACGGCTGTGGTCGCCGTTGGGGTCGAGCTTATCGGATGTGAAGGGGGAAGGGGACAGAGGTGCGAGAACATTTTTTTTATATAAAAGAAGTTATATTTTGAGACAAAGTATGCTCTGGCTTTGCACCTAGAATGGTGCAATTAGCCATTATAAATGATAAATAGAAAAGAAGAAAAGAAAAAAAGATTAAAAATCTAGTGTGCATGAAGCAACATCAAAGCTCAAATATAGATCTACCACTTATCACGATGAATAATAGATAATTACCTTATCCAGATATCTTAAGGTGTCCTATAATTCTCGAAGCATATATTTATCTTTAGGAAAGGGATCTTTAGAAAACTATTCAGAGTTACCCAAAGCGTTCCGTATCCATGAAGGTCTATCTCTAAGAATTAGAAGGAAGAATTTAGAGGGTGTACAATACTCCTATATATATATATATACGGAGCTGAGGGGTCCTACGAAAGACAAGTCACCATAAATCACCACAAGTCATTAGAGGTGATTAGAAGTCATGGCAAGTCAATAGAAGCCAAACAAGAAGTCATCCACTAGATTTAAATCAATCTATGCTAGATACACCCCTCTTGTAATAGACCAAGATCAATATAAGATAAATATGACGTAGCGTTATTATCCTTACGGAGGCTCGAATCTATCTAAAACCCCTTATGTGTTTATCTTGTGATTTGTCTCACAACTCCAGAAATAGTCATCAGTGCCGGCTCAAAAACACCATTAGTTATGATTTTTGAACCAAAACTGATTACTCGGTATTGGTTCCTACAGAGAACCGAGACTGATACTGGCATTATCAGTGTTGGTTCCTAATACCAACCGGCACTGATACATATTACAGGGAAAAAAGCTCACATTTTAGAAATAAAAATGATTTTAGTGCGTATGCATGGAACCAACGCACTTGCTAATTTGTAGAGCACTGGCATCATATTACAAAATTGAATGCATCCAATAGATATATCAATATCATCGTCCTAGAGAAATCACCGATTAAAAACACATCAAGCATTCTATGTTTCACCTCTGGTATTTCGCACAACCCAACATTAGAGCAGATCAGAGACTCTGTACCTCCAAATATGACCATCAACCAAATACGTTACTCACAATAGATCATGCGTACAAGCCTCATGAATTCCCACTTCACCTACCATGGCCACCACAAACTCAGGGTCAAACCACATCACTACCACAATTAAACAAGGGATAAATGCAAACCCCCCCCCAAAAGTCACTTGGATTTTGACTTTCCCCCCCAAAAGTTGTTTTGTTGCAAAAAACCCCTCAAAGGTTTGATTTTGTTGCAAAAACACCCCCAAAAATTCAAAAAAATTTAAATCAAATCACAAAAAATTCTAAAAAAAACTAGAGACAATTATAAGACCTTTTGTGAAATTTGTTTTCAAAAATAATATCCTTTGCATCATATTTCATGGAGAGTAAGTTTGAAAAAAAAGAAAAACGTGCAACTCATTTATTAATTCGAGTTAAATGCATAGTTAATTATTTACTAATCCAAAAATCATGAAACAAAATTTTTTAGTCTTCTTACATGATCCTCTATCTTGTAAAAATACATGAAATCTTGAAATAGTTATCGTAACGTGCAGGATTCAGTAAATGGGTTGCAGATAGATTAATTCATAACTAATCCATAACACCCCCAAAATTAGTGAAACCACTTTTATTAGTTTACTTAAACAATTATTTGTGTAGGAAAAATAATGGTAGACATAAAAAAGTTAAAATAACATGAGTTAATAAATGAGCTGCACATTTTTCTTTTTTTTCCAAACTTCCTCTCCATGAAATATGATGCAAAGGATATTATTTTTGAAAACAAATTTCACAGAAGGTCTTAGAATTGTCTCTAGTTTTTTTTAGAATTTTTTTAATGATTTTTTTATTTTTTTGAATTTTTAGGGGGTTTTTTGCAACAAAGTCAAACTTTTGGGGGGCTTTTTGCAACAAAACAACTTTTGGGGGGGAAAGTCAAAATCCAAGTGACTTTTGGGGGGGTTTTTGCAGTTTTCCCATTAAACAAATTCACACCAAAATAGAGTACTAGAGCACCCAAAAAATCATCTGCAGCAAATTGGTTTAGATGATGAAATTGACAGAGCAAAGTGATTTAGCTTAATAATATTAGGATAATTTTTATGAGTTACTAAGTTATTGCTTAGATATGCTTATACACTGGTGTTAGAGTAGAGGTGATGCAATATACTCATGCGAGTAGTGTTGTGTGAACTGATCTTGAGTCAAGTCTGGAAGGACTTATGCTCGTTTGCTCGTTCTCGTTTATTGATTCATGTGCAGGTGTTGCTCGAAGGGGAACATGGTCGATGATGGATCGACAAACTAAGTTCAGGAAGGAACTGAGGTTCAGCGACTAGGATTAGGAGGAACTAAGGTCGTAGTGATCGAGGATGTCATACAGGACATTTAGGCTAGAGAATAATGTACGTAAAGATAAGGTTGCACGTGTGCGATTAGGTGTGTTGCGGAGAAGGGAAGACATACGTGAGGTCATGGGCAACAAGATTGTGTGTTCGGATGATGGAGTCATTCGAGTACATGATAAGGTTAGGCTGCAGTCTGATTGGTCGAAGAGTCCAGTCCCATAAGGAATTGAGTGCTAGTCTGAGTTAGACTTGAGCATGAGTTGGATTAAGTTATGGGTGGACATGTCTCAGTATGGTTTGTATCCGGGTAGGATACGAGCAGGTTATTTCCATACCAAGACGATTTGGAGGGCTATATATTGAGAGCGTCTTGGTTAGGGTAAGGAGTGAAAAGAATGAGATCTGATTTAGACTTTTGATCTATGGAGTAGATCTGTCTATGGTTTGAGATTTCGTGGAAATATTTGTTGGATGCTTTGGAGATTCATCTCGTGAACTCATCTATGCAATGAACATCAAGTTTCGTAAGTTGATGAGTTGCTAATTTAGAATTTTTTTTCTGTTCTACATTCTGCATACTAGGTTTTGGTTTTCGATTCATTTTGTATTTCTATAAAGTTTCATCTTGATTTAACCGATACAAAACTTTGCTAGAATATCTAGTGATTGATGTGAAAAAACTTCAAATGGTTTTGGTTTGATCTCAAGTAGCTTTTTATCAACTCGATTAGGTTTTGATCTACTCGATTCTGGTTGACACAGTCTACTTCGACTAATCATAATTAATGATCCATTCTTCCGATTGACTCGATTCTTCTTGAGTTTGTTTCGTATTTGAATCTAGTTTCAGCTGTCTAAATTTAATGGTAATCGGACTAATGGATATTTCTCTACATTATTTTTACTACATCATATACAATCTATTTTGAATGGAATACTGAGTTTAAATCGATTTTTGATTTGGGTAAATTAATCCTTGAATTTGGTTTCCACAATCATTCACCCATCTCCTGATTGCCTTATTAGAGTGTAATTGATCCTACAATTAGTATTAGAGCCTTAATCATTTTCTAATTGATCTTAATTGGTAATTATAAACATGGCTTCAGATAGGTATTCAACAAAAACTTATATTTTCGAAGGAGTTGATTTTCAGTTCTGGAAGGCAAAGATGGAGACCTACATTGAAGAACAGGGCTTTGCAATTTGGGAAAATGTCTATAAGCCACATATAGTTATAGAGAATAATGAAGTGATGTCACAGAACATGTCAGCCGTCGAGCCAAATAGCAAGGAACTTGATTATCTAAGGCTTGGGAAGGAGTGACTTCGAGGTAACATCCCAGTTTTTAGCCAAAAATCAAATTTCAAAATCTTTGCAAAAGAAATCAATTTAAAACTATCTCAAATATAATTTCAAATCTAATTCAAAAAGATGAAACCTTTTCTTCTCTTCTTGGGCTCAGTTCATCTCTTTCTCTCAGCCCAGCCCACTCCCCCTTTCCTTTTTCATTTTTCCTACTGGCCCACCTCTTTCTCTCCCTCTCTCCTTTCTTTTTCCCATGGCCCAGTTCCCCCTACCCATTCCCTTTCCCTTTCTTCCCCACACGCCAGCCTGGCCTAGCCAGCAAGTTGCCTCCCTTCATCCTCCTCCCGCTCCTATTGCGCACGTGCCCGCATGAGCCGATCTCGCCCGAGCTGTCGGCCGACCCGCCGCCTGAGCAAACCACTGCCTGCCACCCACCCGCTTAACTCCGCCATCGTCGCACCATTCCTAAGCTGGACTTGCCATTCACACCAGCGCTCCTCTGCCACTGCCACCACTCCTGGTGACCATGCCCAGAGCATCGCTGGTCGAGCACACACGTGAAGTAAATACCTCGCTGCCTCGGCTGATGAGCTTGACTCTTCCCGCCGCATGCTGCACACATCCAAGCTTCTACACCACAGGCATTAACCCCCCTTGACAATTCACCATGCCGTATCACGTGTGGAGCTCCACCATGGATCCCCACTACCGGCTCTGTCGTTCCTCCCCTGGTTATAAAAACTCGGCCAATCGCTCCTTCGCCTTTCACCGCCTTCCACCAAGCTCACAAAAGCAAGGTCCGGCCACCCACTCCCTCACCTCTTTCCCTCTCTCTCACTGTCTTTCTCCTCTGCAACCTTTCTCAATTTCCCAAAAATCAGTTTTTCTAGAGAATATTTTGGGAATATTCTGCCTTTATCCTTTTCTTGATTTAAACCGCCGACCCGTTTCAACTCCAATTTTACCGATTCTGTCACCGATATTAATCTAAATTCAAATCCTATCCATTCATACCAGTTTCATATTTATTTCAAATTTAATTATAGTATATTTGTATTTATTTTTGTGTTGTGTTGTTGTCAGTGTGCCACGTTTTAGAAACCGGAGAGTTCGAGGAGGAGGAGGAGTCGGGAACGCAAGACTTCGAGCAGGACCCGCTCGAGGACTTCAACAAAGGCAAGTATCAATCCATTTCCTTTGATCATATTGAACCCAATTTTATCACCAAAACCCTAGCAGTCGTTTTCACAGATTAATTGCATGAAGTATTACTTGCTGCATAATTTAAATTGTTGAGCTAGTTATGTCCCATTGCAGATTAACTAGCCTATTTGTGATTATCCTGAATATAATCTTGGTAACCCTAGGACAATATCCTCAGCTACTTTATTTACGCTAAGATGACTACCTTGATACTAGTATGCTTAGGACAGTAATCTCTAATGTTATTTCATGCTTAACAAAATATAGCTTTGCGAACTGTGTAAAACTTGGTGCTTGGTGTTGCGTGAGTTGTGGGATGGGACAACTTGTTGAATGCTGATAATAATCGAGAACTAGTTAGAGTTGGGGCAAATCAGGGTTCCGTTGGAAACGCCTTGGGAGTTGAAGCGCTGCTTGTGTGGCAGGCTTCATGAGGAGTGCTACCTGTGTGGCAGGCTCCATCTGGAGATGTTTGCCTTAGCTCGTTTAAGGACTGAGTTGATGTGACATCCTACCTAATCTTCACAGTACAACCACTCGACCCTGTATATGACAGAGCTTAGTCTAAACCCTGCCATCTAGTCTACTGATCGCTCGGAGGCAGGTGTGCAACAGGAAACCATGGAGTATGTTTAAGCAAGTGAAGGCTTGGTGACTTGGTTGGAGGCCTAGTTAAAGGTCAGGAACCCCTATTTAGCTCCTATGGGCAGCTAGTGGGATGATACTGTGGTGGATAATGGCTTTGTTGAGTTGCACTACCACGACGGTGGTATCTTGTCACACTCAGCTTGTGGGTAAAGTGTACTACTCTGCATTGGTAAAACTATTCAAATATTTGTGTCCACGGTCATGGACGAGCTATGGTTCAGTAACAGCAGCTAGCTTAGGTTGCATGTGTTTCCTTGGTGAGTGTGTGAGCAAGGTGGGCCTATTTTTGGAAAATGGGTCCCGCTGTGTGCTGTGGGTTGCCCTAGTGGGTTTTGACCACGGCCATACCCCCCTTCATTTAAGAATACTGATTTGATGCTCTCACAAAATTGCTTATTGGAAAATACACCTTTGCATGTGTAAACTTAGTATTTCCGTAAAGATTAACCCTACAACTTATTCCTTACTGATATCATATGCATGTATTTATACCCGTGCCATAGGGCAAGGGTTGGGACTTACTGAGTACGTTTATACTCACTCTTGCTTGTGCTTTCAAAGGACAATCTGGACTTCACCGAAGCATACGTTGAGGCTGACGAGTAGGTCTCGGTCGCGTCCGCTCCCGAGTTGCTTGTGGAGTGATGTGCCTTCATTGTGTTTCTTTTGTGCTCTCTGATAGCGTGGATTCTGTTAGCCATTGGAATCCTTTATGTATTTTTGGGTTGGTGGATCCTTATCATCACTCCTTATGTTGTATGATCGTGGTTTCATCTGTTATAAGACTCTTATTTACCAATGACTGATGCAAAGACTAGTATAATAATGGTTTTAAGCATCGGGGATAGCCCGGGGCGCTACAAAGAGGTACGTCAAGATTTATATAAGAAAGAATATATGAAATTTGAGATGAAACCCGGTGAGTCACTAGATGATTTCTTTGCTTGGTTTAATAAAATTCTTAGCAATTTGCGTGCTGCTAATATTACATATATTGATGTCAAGAATGCACATCAATTACTAGGAGCTTTAGATATGTCAGTATGAGAGATGAAAGTTACATCTATTAGAGAATCTACTGTCTCATGAGTACACTTAAATTAGATGTTCTTTATTCTAAATTAAAAACTAATGAACTAGATGTCTTTGCTAGAAAGAATGTTAATAAATCAATTGATTTGGTCTCTCAACCCAGCTTGTGTCACATTGAATCTTCCTCATCAAGCTTTTCATTATCTTCTATATCTTCAGTAACTAATGATCAGCTCGAGTTGATTCCTAAAGATCTTCCACTACTCTCTACTCGTTTCTCTAAAGCATTGCAGAATGTGTGCATAAGAAAGCGAGGAAGTGAAGGTCCTTAAACAAGCTATGAATGTGGTGATCTCAACCATATTTGTTCCAATTGTCCTAAGCTTGCAGAGAAGGCATCAAAAGAGGAGAAGGAGAAAAAGAAGCGCTTGATCAATGATAAGGAGAAGATGAGCTTTTTGAACCGTAAGATTGTGCATCGAGTTCTTTAGGCACTTGAACAAGTCAACTTGAGTGACGTTGATTTGAAGAGCAGCGAGGATGACACAGCATCCAAGAGCAAGACATTACATGATTTGACTGCGTTGTGTCTCATAGCAAGCAACAAAGAAAGCTCAACCGAGGATGAACTTGATAGCGACAGTAATGAGGTATTACCTACTTATGATGATCTATCTAATGTTGTTATTCATCTTGATACACTCTTCGAGAAACGTAACAAAAAAAATTAAGAAACATGATGTTTTAATTGAATAACTAAATTTTGAAATTGCAAGACTTAAGATTTTAATTTTTGATGATGATGCTTGCAAGTCATGTGACTTAATTTACACTGAGCTTAGATGTTCATGCTTCTACTCTTGAGAAACTCAGAGAAAAAATTGAGACGAATGAGAAACTTGTTGTGTTAAATTGCAGACAAGTTAAAAATGCTAGTTGTTCAATATCTGGTTTGTTTGATTCAACTTCATGTTCTAATTGCTCAATTCTAGAATTGAAGTTGCATGATGCTAACTCTAGAGTTTCTCAAATAGCTAATGACATGATTACTCATTAGGTACTTTCATGCTCTAATTGTCATAAACAAAAGAAACCCATGAATTCTTCTTGTAATAAGTGTCCAACTCTTTCTAAACATGTTGATTACTTGAAAGTAACTTTAGAATGATTTTCCAAGGGAAAGAAAAATCTGGACCTAATTTTAGATGCATCTAAGTCAAGGACATGTAAACAAGGTTTATGTTTGGATCCTTATGCTCATTCTAAGACAAATGCACCCATTGTTGTCAGAGCACTTGGTAGTGGTAAATTTGAAACACTTGCTGAATCTAAACCTAAGAAAGTTGTTTTTAAGTCTGCTGGATTTTTATCTTCTACAATGAATGTAAATGTTGCTTATTCTTCTAAATTCACACATCGGGTTTAGTATAATTGCACTAATTGTGGTAGAGATGGACATTTAGTAGATTTTTTCTTTAGGCTAGCTAAACAACAAAGGAAAGAAATGTTTAAGGCTAGGTTTAATTTTTGAAAGGCACGTGTTATCCCTCGTGAGGTTGTTGTACCTCATTTTGTGCCTCGGGTGAAACAGTCATCACCTTTTTCTACTCGTCATGAGCCTACTCACACTTCTCGAGTTAAGACTACTCGAGTTGCTAGTGCTTCTTGAATTGAACCTACTCAAACTTCTTGAGTTAAGTCTACTCAGGTTACTCATATTTTACCTACTCTTGTTTCTAGTCGGGTGACTCAGTAATGGATCCCTAAATGCCTTATTACTAACCCCAGTATTGAGGCCTCAACATCTTCTGTTGCCTTGTAGGTTTCTCGAGAGGGGAAGAAAAACATTTGGCTAGTTGATTCTAGATGCTCATGCCACATGTCCGGTAATAAGAATTGGTTCTCCTCCCTTGTACGTGCATCTCATGCTGAAAGTGTTACTTTTGGAGATGTTTCTTCTATATCAGTTATTGCAAAAGGTACAATACCGGTAAATGACAAATTTATGTACAAGGATGTTGCTCTAGTTGAGAACTTGAAATTTAACTTGCTTTTTATCTCACAAATGATTGATGAAGACCTTGAGGTGTGTTTTAAGAAAAATGAATGCAAAGTATTAGATGCTTTAGGTGATCTTGTCTTTAGTATCTCATGTTTTGGAGAGTTTTTAAGGCTGATTTTGATACATCACCTTCTTCTATGCGTAGATGTCTTGTTGCTATTTTTTTCTAAATATATATTCTTTTGGCATTATAGACTTGGTCGTGTTGGTCTAGATCATCGCTCTTGAGTTAGTGGTTTAGATTTTATTCGTGGTTCGCCTAAACTTAAGGGTGATAGTTGATTAATATGCTCTTCATGTAGACATGGTAAAATGCATTCAAGTTCACATCCACCTATTATCATGGTTATGACAAATGCACCCGGTCAACTTTTGCACCTTAATACTTTTGGTCCTTCTAGATTACAATCTTTTGAAGGTAAATGGTATGTACTTATTATTGTTGATGATTTCTCTAGACACTCTTGGGTTTCCTTTATGATGATGCTTTTGATCATTTTTGGAATCTATTTCTTAGATTGTCTGTTGATCTTCTTGGTTCTCTTAGAGCTATTAGAAGTGATAATGGAACTAAATTTAAAAATTCTTCTTGTGATCACTTTTGTGCTGAGAAAGGTATTGAACATCAATTTTTATCACCTAGAGTATGTAAACAAATGGTATAGTTGAAAGGAAGAATAGAATCTTGGTTGAGATGGCTAGGACCATGTTAGATGAAGTTTCTACTCCTAAATTTTTTTGGGCTGAAGCTATATCTACTGCTTGTGATATTTCAAACTGTGTTTTCTTGAGATGTAAATTAGGTAAAATTTCATATGAGCTGCGATTTGAACATCGGCCTAGTGTATCTCATTTTAGAGTTTTTGTCTGTAAGTGTTTTATGTTGAAATCTGAAAATTTGGATAAGTTTGAGTCCAGATCAACTGATGATATTTTTTTTGGATATTCTGCTCATACTCGTGGCTATCGTGTGCTTATTCTAAAGACTAACAAAATTGTTGAAACCTGTGATGTTACTTTTGATGAGGCTTGTCGGAGGATGAACTCCTGTCGCAGGGATCCCGAGATACCCCTTTTTAGAGATTCGGCCGGGGGATGATCCTGAATGAGTTCGTCGGAGAAATAAATGGAAGCGGAAATAAATGCAACGGCCGGTGGTGGGGGATGGTCGACCTAGTGCAAAGAGAAATAAATGCACCGGAGTTTAGACAGGTTCGGGCCGCACGGGGGCGTAATACCCTACTCCTGTATGGACGTAATATCCTTCCTCGAAGGGAATCCCTCAAGGATATATCTGGTTACAAGAATATATTGTCTAACAGAGAACTTGAGGCTCCCTTGCTCTAGCTCTGCTCAAGCTTGCTTGCGGTGTTCTTCGGATGATGCCTTTGATCGTCTCGATCTGTCTTCGGATGTTTTCTCGTGTATCTCTGTCGTGCTCCTGCCTTGCTAATCCGATCCTCCTTCCTTTTATACGCCCGCCGACCACGACATACCCCAAATGGGAAAGAGGGGGCTCAAGTTCCAAGACGCCACGACTGAGAAAGGCATCATCATTCCCTCTGGGTGAAGTGACAGGGGCGGTGGAAAAACGCGGCGCGCATCCGACCACCCGTCACTGTGGGCGTCCTGGCGTCGTTGAGAGGGCCCACCGGGCGGCCACAGGGGCACCCGGCGCGCCCACCCTGTCTTGTTCTTCTGCCAGGGCAGGGTGGCAGGCGGAACGCTTTGATCCTGGCAACGTTATCCCGAGATACCCCGGATAATACGGGACGGGACCCGTGCAATTAATGGACCCACGCCCCCCTGCCAAAGTATGGCAGGGACTGACACTGCGGCGGGAGCAGTTGGGAATGTCAGGGTGTCAGGATGTTAGGCCGTGCATGCCCATTAAATGCGGCCTCGGACCTTTGACTGGTTGACACCTCGTCGACGGGCCCTTCGGGGTCGTCGGGGCATCGGGTGTTCTCGCGCGAACCTTCGGGGAACCGAGTGCTCGGGGGCTGCCACGTGTAGCCCCGAGCACTCTTTCCCGAGCACTTCTGTAGAACCTTCGGGGAACCGAGTGCTCGGGGGCTGCCACGTACAGCCCCGAGCACTCTCTCCCGAGCCCTTCTGTAGAACCTTCGGGGAACCGAGTGCTCGGGGGCTGCCACGTGCAGCCCTGAGCACTCTCTCCCGAGCACTTCTGTAGAACCCTCGGGGAACCGAGTGCTCGGGGGCTGCCACGTGCAGCCCCGAGCACTCTCTCCCGAGCCCTTCTATAGAACCTTCGGGGTGCAGCCCCGAGCACTCTCTCCCGAGCTCTTGGCTCTTCGGCCCATCGGGGTACTATGTTGGCTTTCAAGAGGTGGCCTTTTTAGACCCGGGCCTCGGGTACGGCCCAGCGGGGAGACGAGTAGACGCGTGTCCACACAACTCCCGAAGGGCATGACAACCGTACGGGCGGCACGCGTGGCCGCCGCGCAGATCGAGGAAAATACGCCTGGCAGCCGCTGACGCCGCACGATCGGCGGGAGATTCGCCGAGCGAACCGTTGGGCGGCAACGTTTGAACTTTGAGATATAAAAGGGGGAGGGGATCTATCTATCCCCCTCTTTACGCTTTCCTACACTCTTGCTCTTGCCTCCTCCGTGCTCCGAAGCCCTTAGAAACCTTTCAGGCGACCAGAGTGCTTTTCCTTCCTTCTCTCCACCACCAAAGCACCTTCGCTCCTGCCGAGATGCCGAGAGTTGGAGGAGGCTGTCGTGACAAGACTCCAGACGGCATTTTGTCGGAGTCTTGTCTGAGGAATGAAGAGGCGGCGGCCAAAATTAGGAAACTGTTGGTGCCCGAGGGGCAGGAGGGAGCCGTGGTGGTGACGCCGGCGAACTTTCCGCCGGCGACAACCGTTCCCGGGTGGATTGTTCTTTTCACTTCTTTCGTGGTGGTGGGGTTGGTGCCGCCGTTCTCTACCTTCTTCCTCCAAGTTCTTGAGACCTACGGCATCCAGCTGGTGCACTTGAGCCCCAACTCCGTCGTGGTGCTGGCGGTCTTCGCGCACCTCTACGAGATGTTCATGGGGGTGGCGCCTTCGGCGACGCTTCTACGACACTTCTTCGTCTTGCGGCCGGCGGGGAAGAAGAGAGGGCACTTCACGGCGGATGTCATGGGGTGCTGCAGCCTTCGGCTACAAGACGGCCTGGGGGAGCACTACATCCCCCAGGTACTACGCAGCAAGTGGGAGGAATGGCGACGGGATTGGTTCTTCGTCGACGTTGACCCCCACGATCGCCTTGATCTACCAGAAGCGGCGGCGGAACCTCGGAGGTCGACGTGGGAGGTGCCGCCGCCGGAGGACGCGTGGTTGGAGCCGGTGTTCGAGCGCATCAGATTCTTGCGCGACTCCGGGCTGACCTTGGTCATGGTGGTGGTGGACTTCTTGCGCCGTCGCCTGGCGCCCCTACGGGAGCGGGCCCGGCCGTGCTGGTTCTACACCGGGCCTGAAGACATCACTCGGACCCAAATTGGCACAAGTTGGGACCTGGGCCCGGCGGAGCTGAACGGCATGACCCTAGTGATAACTGGGGTGGAAGACATGAGTCGGGCGGAACTCCCGTGGCCGGAGATGGCGCTCTGCGCCAATCCCGATCGTGTGGTGATCATGGCACAACTGCCGGAGTTCGATGCCCAGGGGCTCGTGGACCGGCCGAGGAGCCGGAGCCCCGAGGCCTCCGAGCTCCCTGGGTTGGACGAGCTGCTCAGTGAGGAGGCCACGAATAGCTCAGCGCGGGCTGGTGATGGAGCCGCTGCGGGCAGCAGCCGCCGCACCAGAGAAGAGGGCACCGCCGACACTGCAGTGGTGGTGGCGTCGGGGGATCGGGGGAAGCGCCCCCGAGTATACATCTCAGTGCCGGATTCCCCCGCTGTCGCTGTCGGCAGCGGTGGTGTTCCCGGTCCTGGAGCCACGACTTGTGAGGATGGGGCCTGGCCCAGCGCCTGAGAGCCGCGCGGCGGCCCCGCCGAGCCCCCAGCGGAAGAGGAGACGGGAGGATTCCGGGCCGGCGCCGCCGGACCCGGACTTCAGGCTCCCGACGGCCAAATGGCAGTACCGGGGGACGATGACGGGGTAAGTTTCATTCTTCGCTCTTTCTTGGGCGCTCCTCGCCCGAACTGAGCTTCGATTTTAATTTTCGCCTATCTCCCGCAGGCCGACCGCAGGCGCCACCGTGATTGAAGGGGCGCGGACGCTGGGGCCAGAGCCAAGCCCGCCGGCCGCGTCGACGCAGGCGGACGCAGCGACGGCGGGGGTACCAACGGACGTGGCGGCCACGGGGAGGACGGCGGAAGCGGCGGCCGAGAGGAGGACGGAGCAGTCGCCCGAGCCCTCTGCGCCGGCGGAACCTACCCCGGGCAGGCAGAGCCCGGGGCAGATGATGGCGGAGACAGCGGCCTTGCCAGGGCCGGCGGACACGGCGGCCGAGGCAGGAATGCGGCCGCCGCCCGAGTCTTCGGCACCGGTGGAACCTACCCCGGGCAGGCAGAGCCCGGGGCGGATGGTGGTGTGGCATCCCATGGGGACCTCGGACCCCCCGGAGGCGATCCGAGGGGAGGACGACGCTCCACCGGCGCCCGGCCGGCCCGCCGACCCCCTCCTGGCCACGATCGAAGGCGTCCAGGTGGCGGTCGGGCGGCTGGGCGCGGCAGTGGACGCGAAGGAGGGGCAGCTCGAAGCTGAGCATGCCCGGCTGACTTTGGAGAGGGCGCAGCTTGCGAGCACCCAGGAGGAGGCTCGCGCGGCGGCCACGCGGGAGCAGAAACTCCTGGAAGATACCCGCGCGGAGGTCGCGCGGGAACAAGAGATTTTGAAGGCCGCGCGGGCGGAAGCCGCGCGGGAGCGAGAAGACGCCGCCAGCCTGGCTGAGGCGTCGCGGTAGCAGGCTGCCGAGGCCCTTGCCAGGGCGGGGCAGGCGCAGGAGCGGGAGGCAGCGGTCGCAGTCCGTGAGAAGGCGGCGGAGGAGCTCCGGGCCGATCTGACCCGCCGAGAGGGCGAGGCCGAACAAACGCGCGCTGACCTCCAGCGTTGGGCAGACGACCTCCGGAAGATTGAAGAAGACATCCGCCGGTGGGAGGAGGACATCTCCCTTCGGGAGGTGGACAATGAGATCACGGTGGCGGATCTGGCACCCGGGAGGACACGCTGGCCCACCAGGAGGACGCGCTGACCCGCCGAGAGGGGGAGCTAAGCCGTCGAGAGGGCGAGGCTGCCGCCACTAGGTGGGAGGAGAACGCGAAACACGAGGCGGAGCTAAATGCCCGTGAGCACACCTTGTCCGAGCGGGTGGCGCAGACCAAGCAAGCTGCCAGCGCCGCAACCGACGGCGGTTCTTCTGGCCCGACCGGGGGCCAGGGACTCGAGGCGCAGCTGCGGGCTGCGAAGGAGAAGCTCGAGACCGTGTTCGTCTCGCGGGTCAACCTGCAGCAAATGTTGGAGGACATACTCCGGCGGATGCGGCAGGCCGTGGAGAAGGGCGGTCTCGGACGACTCATCGAATACAAGAAGAGTGACAGCCCCGCACGACAAGTCCTAGGGCTTCAGTAGGTCTGCGAGCGCCTCGAGGCCCTGCCCTGGGCCATCCAGGAACTCGCCGCCCGGGAAGGACGCGGCTTGGCCCACACGGTGGCTGAGCACGTCCTGGCCTGCTACCGAAGCAGAGACCCGAACTTCCCGCTGGAGCCGGCGCGGGAAGGAGTGGTTGAAGCCGAGGGAGAGGTTGCCCGGGAAGCGGTTCGGAGTACCGCTGCCGAAGTGGCGGCCGGCTTTAGGTGGGAAGTGCCGCTGCCGCCAGCCCCCGGGGATGACCCAGATGACTCGGACACCGCCTCTGCCGCCGACTAGGCTTTTTGTAGTCGTTTCTTTTTCTTTTGTTGTTGTCTTGGATGGATGTAAATATGGGAGTGATCCCTCAGAAATGCTTGTATTTGCCTTATGAATATAATGGCAGCTTTTCTTTGGGGTCGCAACTCCAGTGTTCTTGAGTACTTAGTGTTCCTTCCGATGTTTTGTCTTGAAGCCCCGGGGAGTACTCAGTCGGACCGTTCCCGACCTTTCCATCCCCGAGCACGAAGTTGTCCCGATCGTTGTTCTTGGCGTGTTCAGCCCCCGAGCCCTCGCGAGTCCGCATTGTCTAAGTCAAAAGACAAAGACACGAACTTCCTTGCTCGGGAGATGGATCGATCCAGCACGGAACACGCCGTGACCGGTGAATACTTTTTCACCTCGCGACCACTCAGTTAGAAGACCGGAGACGCGCGCGGGCGGAAATGTGACCAAGAGTCCCCGTGGTCCGGTGGTGCCCGGGCTTAAGATGGACCGAACCGAGCACTGACAGCCCGCCCCTGATGCATGGGCTCCGGACTACTCGAGCAGCTCGAGCGATAGGATTACCCAGGGCACCCAAGGACTCGGTAGTGCTCGGGGTCCTTAAAAGCGGACCGAACACCACGACCACCACGAAGGGCTTCGATCGGACATTACCGTACGCACGGTACACCTTTATACGAACCGCTCTATCGTTCCAGGAAAAAGTAGACACATGGTAGGGTTTTGTGCGCGAGGAGATCATCTCGCCGAGCAGATTAAAATGCGAGAACCCCCGAGGATGACTCGGGAACATAATATTATTGAACGCAAATTTGTTTGAATTTAACCACTCACCGGACAAATGTCGGCCTTCCGGCCAACCGATCTAGGAGGGGCGTGTGCTTCCGAGCTCGGGGTGCCCGGGGACTTGGTTCCTTCAGCCGGAGCACCCGAGCGTCCAGGGGCACGCGAGGATCCCGGGGTCGGGTGGTCTCGACCACTCATGCCTAAGTGGTAGGACAACCCGAGGACCCTTGGGGCCGACCAGCGACCTGGGCATCGAAGCCCTCACGGTCGAGCTGCTCTTGATTGTCGGCCTGTGACTTAAGAGAGAATAGGGAATTTCTTTACCTAGTGCGCTCTGTCAGTGTGGTACTTGTTATAGACTGCTCTCATTTTCGACCCGAGACCTCTCGAATACCCAAACCGATGGACGAGAGTAGACAGAGGAATAACCCAGAGGTCCTATGGTTCGGTGGTGCCTGGGTATGACAGATCAGACCGAGCACCGACAGCCCGTCCCGGGGGCCTGGGCTCCGGACTACTCGAGCAGCTCGAGCGATAGGATTACCCAGAGCACCCCGGAACTCGGTAGTGCCCGGGAGTCTGCCACGACACCGAACACCACAGCCTACCATGTCGGACGTAAGTCAGCGGCAACTGCCCGCATGCATACCGATTGGGATTCTTTTATCAGCGGGGAAAATGAGAGGGCGAACTTTTTCTCGCACAATCGAGCATCTCACCAGACAGATTAAACATACGGAATCCAGAAAAACAAATTTGACATACGACTGAATATTGAGATATTGATTTTACAAATTTTACAAGGTTGGGCAACGGTGACTTACCCAATGGGTGGTAGCCCCCGGTTAACTTGGGCGAGGGGAAGCCCCTAGCCTGGTTGACCTGAGCCGCGAGCATGGCCGTCTACGGGTAGAACCTACGCAGGTGCTCGATGTTCCACGGGTTCGGGAGCGGCTGCCCATCCTCTGCCGCCAACCTAAAAAAACCTTCTCGCGGGACCCCGATCACGGTGAAGGGACCTTCCCACATGGGGGACAGCTTATTCTTTCCTTCGCATAACTGGACGTGTCGGAGAACTAGGTCCCCCACCTCGAGAGATCGGGCCCGGATATGGCGCAGATGATATCGCCGTAGACTCTGCTGGTACCGAGCCGCCCGGACGGCGGCACGCCGCCGGCGCTCTTCCAGTTAGTCAACGTCGTCGCGCCTTTGCTGCTCCTGCTCACCCTCGGAATATGCATGCACCCGAGGGGAGCCTAGAGTGAGCTCGGAGGGGAGGACTGCCTCAGCGCCATAGACGAGGAAGAATGGAGTCTCCCCGGTGGCGCGGCTTGGCGTGGTCCGATTAGCCCATAGCACGGTGGCAGCTCGTCCACCCATCCCTTCCCATGCTTGGTGAGCACGTTATAGGTCCGGGTTTTGAGGCCCTTCAGTATCTCCGCGTTGGCGCGCTCGACTTGCCCGTTACTCCGAGGATGAGCGACGG
The DNA here is from genome assembly GCF_958298935.1 of Phragmites australis. Classification (NCBI taxonomy): domain Eukaryota; kingdom Viridiplantae; phylum Streptophyta; class Magnoliopsida; order Poales; family Poaceae; genus Phragmites; species Phragmites australis. Next base: position 7,606,019 of record NC_084929.1, read on the forward strand.
AGGCGAAGCAGAGCTTGATGCTGAGGTCTTCGCAGTAGTCCCCGAACAGGGCACTCGTGAGCTGGGTGCCGTTGTCAGTGATGATCCGGTTCGGGACGCCAAAGCGACTGGTGATGCCGCGGATAAACTGGAGTGCCGTGTTTTTGGTCACCTTGAGGACTGGGATCGCCTCTGGCCACTTGGTGAACTTGTCGATGGCGACGTATAGGTACGCATAGCCCCCGATTGCTCGGGGGAATGGACCCAGAATGTCTAACCCCCAGACCGCGAAAGGCCATGATAGGGGGATGGTATGAAGAGCCTGAGCTGGCTGGTGAATCTGCCTTGCGTGGAACTGGCACGCCCTGCAGCGCCGAACCAGCTCGGAAGCATCCTGGAGAGCTGTAGGCCAGTAGAAACGTTGTCGGAAGGCCTTCCCGACCAGCGTGCGGAATGATGAATGGCCACCGCACTCGCCCTCGTGGATCTCAGTGAGAAGATCACCGCCTTCTGCCCGGGAGATGCATCTCAGGAGGACACCTCCTGCGCTACGCCAGTAGAGATCCCCATCTACTATGGCATAACGTCTGGACTGCCGAGCAACTCTTTCGGCAGACGCCTCATCCCCAGGAAGGAACTTTTCCTTCAAGTACCCTCGGATGTCAGACATCCATGAGGCATCTTGAGAACATTCGGCGAGTGCAGCGCACTCGCAGGACGGCGGCACCCTGACGGGGCTTCCCACTGAGGGCACCACCGGGGTCCCCTGAATTGATTTCGAGGTTTCCTCTTCGTCCTGTTTGGCAAGCAGGATGGAAGGCCGTGCGAGTCTTTCTTCAAAGACTCCGGCAGGGACGCGCGCACGGGAGGAGGCCAGGCAGGAGAGCTCATCGGCCAGAGTGTTGTCGCGGCGAGGGATGTGCCGCAACTCCAGGCCTTCGAAACGCCTCTCCAACTTCCAGACCGCTGCCACGTACGCCGCCATTTGAGGATCCGTGCACTGGTACTCCTTGGATACCTGGTTGACCACCAGTTGGGAGTCCCCTTTGACCAGGAGGCGACGAATCCCGAGCCCCACCGCAGCCCGGAGGCCGGCGATGAGACCTTCATATTCCGCCATGTTGTTGGACGCGCGGAACTGCAACTGTACGACGTACCGGAGCTCTTCACCAGTTGGGGAGGAGAGAACCACTCCGGCCCCTGCGCCTTTCAGCGAGAGGGAGCCTCGAAGTGCATGATCCAGTACCCGGGCGCGTCGTGCCCGGGACAGGCAGAGATCTCTTCTGGGACGATATTGGGGACGGGTGTCCACTCTGCCACGAAGTCGGAGAGCACCTAGCTTTTGATTGCCTGGCGACTGACAAAGTGCAGGTCGAATTCCGCCAGCTCCACTGCCCACTTGACAACACGCCCGGTGCCTTCCCGGTTCCGGAGAATGGGTTCCAGTGGATACGTGGTAACCACCGAGACCTTGTGCGCTTGGAAGTAGTGGCGCAGCTTCCGGGAAGCGATGAGCACGGCGTAGAGCAGCTTCTGAGCCTGGGGATACCTTGTTTTGGCCTCCCGGAGGACTTCACTGACGAAGTACACCGGTCGCTGTACCCGGCGGGCCCGAACGGCGGCTTTACCCGGGGGGCTGCTGCAGCCCCCAGGCTCGGTGGCATGGTCAGGGCTGGTCGGATACTCGGGCTCGGCTCCCTGATCGGGAGGAGCAGTGTGCTCGGGCTCGACCCCTCACTCAGGGCGAGCCACGAGGACGGGTGAGTGCTCGTGGGCCACTGGGAGCTGGGACCCAGCACCTGGCCTCATGCACTCGTCGCGCTCTACTACCAGTACCATGCTCACGACCTGAGGAGTGGCCGAAACGTAGAGCAGTAGGGGCTCACCTTCGGAGGGAGCCACCAGCACAGGTGGCGAGGTGAGGTACTTCTTCAGATCACGGAAGGCCTGCTCGTCCTCCGGCGTCCAGTCGAAATGACCGGTCTTCTTCAGAAGCTTGAAGAGGGGGAGCCCTCGCTCCCCGAGCTTGGAGATGAAGCGCCCGAGGGCCGCCATGCAGCCCGCGAGACGCTGGACCTCTCTGAGTTGAGCCAGGGGTCGCATCTGCTCGATGGCCTGGATCTTCTCTGGATTGGCCTCAACTCCTCAGCCAGAAACCAAGAAACCGAGGAGCTTGCCCGCCGGCACCCCGAAGACGCACTTCTCGGGGTTGAGCTTGAGGCGGGTAGTGCGGAGACTGTTGAAAGTCTCGGCAAGGTCCTCGAGCAGGGTGGCGCGGTCTCGGGTTTTGACCACGAGATCGTCGATGTAAGCCTCGACATTGTGGCCAACCTGTGAATCAAGGGTAATACGAATGGCACGCTGGAAAGAGGATCCAGCGTTGCGCAAACCAAAAGGCATTGACATATAGCAGTAAGTCCCCACCGGAGTGGTAAAAGCAGTTTTTTCCTCGTCTCCTACGGCCATGCGGATCTGGTGATACCCAAAGTTGGCATCTAAAAAGTATAAAAGATCGCATCCCGCAGTTGCATCTACAATTTGATCAATGCGAGGTAAGGGAAAGGGATCTTTAGGGCAATCCTTATTTAGGTCGGTGTAGTCCACGCACATGCGGAGCTTGCCGTTGGCCTTTGGGACGATGACTGGATTTGCCAGCCAGTCGGGGTGGAGGACCTCTCGGATAAATCCGGCGTCAAGGAGCTTGCTGACCTGCTCTCGGATAAACTCCTGGCGCTCAGGCGCCTGCCGCCGGACCTTCTGCTTCACCGGGCGGGCGTCCGGACGCACCGCCAAGTGATGCTCGATCACCTCCCTAGGGATCCCGGGCATGTCGGATGGTTGGCAGGCAAACACGTCTGCGTTAGACCGGAGGAAGAAGATGAGCGCGCTTTCCTATTTGCTGCCCAGGTCACCGCCGATCCGGACGACCTGGGTAGCGCCTTCGCCCACCACGACCTCCTTCGTCGGAACAGAGGCGTCGGCGGCGAGTCGGGGTTTGGATGAAGAGGGTCCCGGGCCCCCTGTGCAGTCTTCGACCTCGGCCCGCGCTGAAACCAAAGCCATGTATGACTGCTCAGCGCAGGAGACGGCGCCGCCGGAGTCGGCAGTCACGGAGATGGGGCCCGCGGGGCCCGGCATCTTAACCGTGAGATATGCGTAGTGCACGGCCATCATGAACTTGGCGAGCGTCAGACGCCCGAGGATGGCGTTGTAAGGGAGAGGGAGCTCCGCAACGTCGAAGAGGAAGCTCTCTGTGCGGAAGTTATCCCGACTCCCAAAGGTCACGGGTAGCTCGACCTGCCCGAGGGGCAGGGAGTGCCTGGGGGTCACTCCGCAGAAGGGGAGCGACGGCCTTAGGCTCCTGGAGGACACCTGTAGCTTCTCAAAAGCCTCCTTGGAGAGGAGGTTGAGGCCTGCACCGCCGTCGATCAGCACTCTGCCGACCTTGACATTGCAGACGGTGGGGGACACCACCAGGGGTAGTCGCCCCACGGCTGCAGTACTCATGGGGTGATCGGCCATGCTGAACGTGATCGGGGCGTCCGACCACCTCAGGGGCCTGGCGGCCTCCTCGCTCGGGGTTGCCGAGCACACCTCGCGCCGCATGACCTTGATGCCACGGCGTGAGGAAGGCGTGTAGGCGCCTCCGTCGATGAAGGCGACGGCATGCTCGGGCTCCTGAAAGCCGAGCTCGGCGTTGTCGGGGGAGGCCTCAGCGTCGCCTGCCCCGCGGGACTCGTCGCGCTCCCTCTGGCGCTGCTCGACGAGGCTTTTGACCGCACGACACTCCGTGAGATCGTGCCATCTGTTCTGGTGTATGGGGCACCATTTGCCTGGCTCGGGCCCCGCGGGAGCGGGGATCCTCGCTGGAGCAGGAGCCCGGCCGGGGGCCGGGGCTCTTGCTGGAGCCGGTGCCCTAGCTGGTGCCGGGGCCCTTGCGGCCGCTGGGGCACGAGGAGGGGCCCTGGCAGGGGCCCTTGCGGGCGCGGGCCGTCTGTCGGCGGCCGCCCGGCGCTCTTGCCGGCGGTCAGGCTCTTGGATAGTTCTGGTATATGTCATGTCTTGGGTAATTCTCTTGTTCCATGGTCATATAGGAAAATAGTATTCTGTTGCACAATCTATTGCTGAATCTGAATATGTAGCTGCTGCTAGTTGTTGTTCACAAACTCTTTGGATAGTTGCTACACTTAAAGATTATGAGGTTAATTTAGAGAGCGTTCCACTTTTTTGTGATAAAACTAGTGCTATAAGTATTGCTAAAACCCTGTGCAACATTCTCGGACTAAACACATTGACATCAGATTTTATTTTCTTAGAGACAGTGTGTGAAAAGAGAATATTGAACTTCTCCGTATGGATACAGAACGCCAATTGGCAAACATTTTCACAAAACCTTTGGATTCTTCTCATTTTACTTTTCTTCAGGGAGAACTTGGTGTTATTCATCCTAGCTATGAGATTATTTTGAGGGGGAGTTCTTATATTTTATAACTTGTCGAAGTTTAAAAATGAGAAAACAATAAAATATGATGAGCATCATATCTGATATATATATGTGACTTTTAAAGCCAATGCTTATGCTGCATGGGAGTTTTTGCACCTTCATATCTATATATGTAGGATGTAGTTTTTGTCACGACTTTCTAAATCGAATGACAACTTGAATTAAATCTTTTCATGGTTAAATTCTCTTGATTGCTTTAATCTTTGATTAAATGCTATATGTGAAAGACTCAAAGAAATGAAAAACTGTTGAATAATAGTTGATAGGAAAAAGATCGAGGAAATATGTATTGTCACACTTCTTCTTTACGAGACTACTTATCATTGCACTTTGATATGAACTTGGAAGAAGTTGTGTATGACCGTAACCATTGTCTTATGCTTCTTATTGTCTTTGACATAGGCTTGACATTGTTGGATTGAATAAGGTTGACGATGCATATAATTCCTTGCAAAATAATATGAGGTATTCTTGACAGAACAGTTGGTATCTTATTACATGTGATTTTAATCAAAACAATGATATACTATTTGTATCCATGTTTTTGATAGCATATAATTTGAGGATTCGAGTAGTTGAGATTGTGAGACCATGCCTTGCAAATAAATCATTAATTATATTTGATAAGATGTGCTCACACTATATTTTTACATGTGTAGACGGGTTGGTATAGATATTCTTGATAGTGTGACTTGGTCCAGCATCTGTTATATATATGGCTGATCTACGATGCTCATTATGATAAAACAAAATAAAATGATTCTCTCTTTTGAATTTTTGATGAAATCATTGCCAAAGAGGGAGAGAGTTGTTCATTCAAGAGAAATTTTTGTTTTTTTCCTCAAAGGGGGAGAGATTTTCCATGTTGGAAATTTTTCTTTGATTTTTGTTTTGCTCTGCATTTGATTTTAAAATCAAATCATGTCTATTAAGAGGTTGCAATGTTCACATGAGGGTTGCCAATATTTTCATTAAGGGGGAGATTGTGAGATCATGTGATGAAAAGTTAGTTTGGATGATGAAATTGGCAGAGCAAAGTGATTTAGCTTAATGATATTAGGATAATATTCATGAGTTACAAAGTTACTGCTTACATATACTTATATGCTGGTGTTAGTGTTGTGTGAACTGATCTTAAGTCAAGTCAGGAAGCACTTATGCTCGCACTCATTTATTGAATCATGTGTAGGTTTTGCTCGAAGGTGAACGTGGTTGATGATGGACTGACAAACTAAGTTCAGGGAGGAACTGAGGTTCAACGACTAGGTTTAGGAGGAACCGAGATTGTAGTGATTGAGGATGTCGTGTTGTACGTTCGGGCTAGAGAACAGTGTACGTGAAGACAAGGTTGCATGTGTGTGACTAGGTGTGTTGCGGAGAAGGGCAGACATATCCGAGGTTATGGGCAACCAGATTGTGTATTTGGATGATGGAGTTAGACTCAGGCATGAGTTGAATTCGGTTATGGGTGGACGTGCCTTGGTATGGTTTGTGTCCAGGTAGGATACGACTAGATTGTTTCCAAACCAAGGACGGTTTGGAGGGCTATATATTGAGAGAGTTTCGATCAGGGTAAGGAACGCTAAGAAGAGATCAGATTTAGACTTCTAATCTAGGGAGTAGATCTGTCTAGGGTTTGAGATTTCATGGAAATATTTATTGAATTTTTTAGAGAGGCATCTTGTAAACTCATCTATGTAATGAAAATCAAGTTTCATAAGTTGATGAGTTGCTGATACAGAATTTTCTTTCTGTTTTATATTCTGCATACATGGTTTTGGTTTTTTTTATTAATTTCATGTTTCTATCAAGTTTCATCTTGATTTAATCCATCCAACAACTTTCTAAAATATCTATATTTGATCTGAGAAAATTTCGAGTGGTTTTGGTTTGATCACGAGTAGCTTTTTGGTCAACTCGACTAGATTTTGATTTACTGGATTCTGGTTGATATAGACTGCTTCAACTTGGCATAATTTTTGATCCATATATCTGATTGACTTGATTCTTGTTGGGTGTTTCATATTTGAATATAGTTTCTGATGTACAAATTTGAAGGCAATCAGACCAGCGAATCTTTCTCTACTTTGTTTTTACTAAAGCATGTACAATCTGTTTCGAGTGGAATACCAAGTTTAAATTGATTTTTGATTTGGGTGAATTAATCCTTGAATTTGGTTTCCACAATCATTCATCACCCCTTTGATTGCCTTAGAGTGTAATTGATCATAGAATAAGGCTTCCTAAGATGACAATAAGGCAAATAACCGCCATTAGACCTCACCAGTAAAGGGTCATCTAATCAATGACTTGCGTTTGGTCATCGACAACCAACGAAGACGCCGGGGGCTTCCGAGGAGGCATCTTCTACCCCTCATCAATCAAATTGGGAAATGTCGCAACATCGATCAAATCGAGACCAATCTCCGACCGCCATAGGAAAGACTCTCAGAGGTGTTGGAACCAAGCAAGGCACCATCGACGGATGTCTGGCCTTCTCTCCAGATCTATGGAACGTAAGCTCGCCGGTAAGGTTCGGCCCTAGGATAATTGAGAAATACAATGGAAACACAAATCTTGTTATGTTTATCTCGATCTATACATCAACCATCCAAGCAGCTAATGGGGACGAGAAGGTAATGAAGAATTACCTCCCCACACCCCTTGAAGGGTAGTCATGACATGGTTCACCAATCTATTGCCAGGGACAATCTACTCGTGGGATCAACTTTGCAACGTATTCCGATTTAACTTCTAGGGTAAGTACATTCGGTCCAGCACAAAAAATGATCTACACCGTTGTGAGAAGATGGGGAATAAAACCTTGTGTGAGTTCGTGCGCCACTTCAGCTATACCCAGAATACCATCCCCAAGATCAGCGACTACGATGTTATCCAGACGTTCACTTAGGGGGTTAAGAGCTGGTGTTGCATTGAAGACATAGCTAGAAATAATGAGAAATGATTAAGGAGCTCATGCAGATCATCAATAAGTCAGCTAGGACTGAGGATGCACTCCTATACGTTAAGGAAAAGACGATATCAAGCATCCTCAACCCGGGCTCGACGGTGACAAGGTCCATAGTAATAGCAAGAATGACACCAAGAGAGGTAAGGGCAAGAAAGCTAAATCTGACAAAGTTTTTGCAGATTTGCCCAACGTTCGTCCAGACTAGCACCCGGTCCTTCCCAAGGCAGAAGCTTTACACCAGATTCCAATGAACGAGATAGAAAGACTTGGTGCAACATCCACAAAACCAGCAACCACATCACCTATGAGTGCTGCTTCTGGAAAAAGTTGGTCAAGGCGAAGGTCAAAAAAGCGGCTAAGGAAAACAAGATCATAGTCACGATCCAAAGTAGGGATTCCAACTCAGATGGCAGTGAAGATGATATGGACACGGTGTCTTTCCAGCTGGGTGAGAGGACAATCAACCACATGTTCGGTGGTTCTGCATCCTATGAGTCCAAGCGGAAATACAAAATGGTTGCCTCATAAGTCCTAGCCGCTATCCTTAAGGGTTGTTAGGTCATGAAGTAGTTGGACACTGAAATCTCTTTTGGCCAAGAAGACTCTCCTAATATTTTCGTATGACCAGGCCACTTCCTGATAGTGGTCGAGCCTACGATAAATAACTATAGGGCTACCCGAGTCCTTATCGATGAAAGGAGTTCCCTGAACATTCTCTTTGCTAACGCACTCGGAGGAATACAGATTTCTCGGTCTATTATCAAGCCAGTTACTCAAGCCTTCCATGATATACTACCTAGGTCTTCGGCCACTCCCATTGGCCAGATATCACTACCTATTATCTTCAGGAAGCAAGTCAACTTTTGAAAAAAAAAATCTATTTGATATGGTCAACATTGAAACGGCATACAATGCCATCCTAGGAAGACCAACTCTTGTGTGGTTGACATCAAGACGGCATACAATGCCATCATAAGAAGACCACTCTTGCTAAATTCATGGTAGCCATGCATTACACTTACCAGTGCAAGATCTTAGGACCTGAGGGAGTTTTCACCATCCGGGGCTGCACTAAAGTAGGCTTACAATGTGACAAATAAAGTTTAGATATGGGCCAACAGCATTAACCCAACAAGGAGATGAAGAACTCGAGGCATAAGGCCGTCGTGAAATCTCACGGCAAAGTTAAAACAATTCATTGGGATCCAACAGAGCCATCCAAGGCTGTTCAAATTGGTTGAAAATTGGATCCTAAATAGGAACTCATGCTCATCACTTTCCTCCAGGCAAACACCGACGTGTTCGCCTGGCAACGCCAGACATGCTCGAGATCCCCATGGAAGTGACTGAGCATAAATTAGCTATCTGGCCCGACACAAAGATGATCAAAAGGCTCATGAAGGAATGCTTCATTTGAGAAGTGGATCACCCCGAGTGGCTCGCAAACCTTGTTATGATCAAAAAATCAAACGACAAATGAAGGATACGTGTCGACTTCACGGATCTCAACAAAGCTTGCCCTAGAATGCTTTCTATCTACCACGAATATCAGATAGTTGATTCCACCTCTGGCTGCAGCTATCTATGCCTTCTTGATGCCTATTCTGGTTATCACCATATTCGCATGAATCAAGAAATGAGAAGAATACCTCATTTATTACCTCATTTGGCGTATATTGCTATGTTAAAATTCTCTTCTGATTAAAGAATGTCCGTGCCACATACCAACGAGGAATGCAAATAACACTACATGATCAGATCGACCAGAATGTAGAGGCCTACATAGATGATCTTGTCATCAAAACCAAAAAGAAAGAAGATCTCATCTCCGACCTATAAGAAATGTTCAACAACCTATGCAAGAATCGAGTCATGCTAAACCCGGAGAAGTGCACATTTGGAGTCAACTCAGGAAATTACTCAGATATCTAGTGTCTTACCGGGGAATAGAAGTCAATCCTGAAAAGATCAAAGCTATTGAAGAGATGCAATGCCCCAAGTCAGCGTGAGAAGTTCAAAGACTAACTAGATGCATGATAGCCCTTAGTTGGTTTATTTCCTGACTCAGAGATCAAGGCCTTCCCTTCTTCAAGTTGTTAAGGCAATATAACAAGTTTGAGTGGTCAAAAGAAGCATATGAAGATTTCAACAATTTAAAAAGATATCTTTCTTCCCCCTTGTGCTAGTTGCTCCCAACCCTAATGAAGGTTTACTCTTATACATCGTGGCTGGACCACAAGCTATAAGTGGGGTTTTGCTGGTGGAAAGAGAAGCACAAGGCAAGCGAGAGAAAAACCAATGACCGGTGTACTATATTAGTGAAGTGATCCACGGTCCTAAAGAATGCTATCTGCAGGTACAGAAGCTGTAATACACTTTGCAAATTGATTTTCCCACCACAAATAATGTAGCCGAATATAAGGCTCGACTCGCTAGACTTTGAGTAGCTTTTGCTCTTGGCATCTATCGCGTGAAAGGGGATTCACAATTAATGGTGAAGCAAGTTAGCAAGGAGTATCAAATCTCAAATAAGACCATGATAGACTACCTCACAGAGGTGAGGAAGCAGGAAAAGAAATTTGTCGGACTCAAGGTCAAGTATGTCCCGAGAAAGGATAATTTCCTCACCAATAGTCTTTCCTGCATAGCAACCTCACGGTCTCTAGAACAACCCAAGATTTTCATAGAGAAACTCTTGAAGCTATAGCGAAAATGGCCCTATTAGGCCATGATTGTGATTTTGGTGATTAATGACAACATAGTCAATGAGACTAACATGTTTGTCAAGAATATATGTTAGTAGGTCTCATGGATGCAATACATGAAGAAGCCACCGCAGCTGAGACAAAGTTGGACTGAATTAGAGAAGTCCCAGGAAGATTTGCCTCACCAGATGGACCGGTGCTCTCGGTGTTGAACTCACCGGAGCATATTTGGCAAAGAGGAGAGAGGCCTGAAGACCTCATCGGAAGATCCGGTGATCAGAGAAGATACACACCGGAGCATTTTTTTTTCCAGCGAAGGCTAAAGACATTGAAGTTGAAGATCAAAGCACCAGATGCTCCGGTGATCAATGTGTTGCACACACCGGACAATGAACAATGCAAAGAGGCAAAATGAAGATCAATGCATCGGATGGTCTGGTGATGAAGGTTGTGCACACTGGAGCATTATTTCCAGAGAGGCTTGCATTGGCTCAGTTGACTTAAGTCAACTCACCGGATAGTCCTGTGATGAAGTGATGTGCACCGGATGCTTACACCGGAGCATTTTAAGAAAAGATTCGGATGGCTCAGGATTATTCACCGGATAGTCCAGTGATGGAGATGAAGTATACACCGGTGTGTCCGGTCTTCACAGAGGTTAGAGTGGGGCTCCAACAGCTAGTTTGTGAGAGTGTACTCACCGGATGATTCGGTGTTAGTACTATTATTCTCACCGGATCATCTGGTGTTAACAACTTTTCTGAGCCATTGGGTTAACGGCTAGTGTGCGGGTATGAGGCTAGAAATACCCCTCCACTCAGTCATTTGAAGCTGTGTCATGCTGCTAGAGTATTGAGAAGTTCATGTACACCTGAGAAGACATCCAAGCCACCAAAGTTCTTAAAGTGATTATCTAAGGCGATTAAGTACAAGATTAGTGTGTGATTAGTGGTTATAGGCCTAGAGAGAGTGTTGCTAGGTGATTGTTGCCTAGAGAGTGCATCAAGGAGTGATCCGACCTTATACCAAGTGGTACGCCAGCACCTTGGAGTCTTGGTGACTCGCTTGCAAGCTTGTTGATCCTCTGACTTGGTGTGGAGCGGGAACAAGGCAATTATACGGAGACGTGGAGACCCTTGCCTTGGTGGCTCAAGCTCCAAAGTAATCACAACGGTAAGGAATTAGAAGAGATGCTAGTGGTGAGATCTTACCTTGGTGGCTTGGTAGCTCATCTGGGTGGAGGCCTTGTCTTTGTGACTTGGTGTCTCAAGAGCCGTGACCGGGTGTCGACTGGGACCATATCCTTTGTGTAGCTCCAACATGGACTAGGGGTGGCATTCATGCCATCGATACCATGGGAAAAAATTCACTTGTTTCGAGTTTGCTCTCTCTACCTTATTTACGTTTCTACATTTATATTCTAGAAAATTTACCTTTTTAGATAGGTTGCAAGTTCTTTGATTGGTAGAGTAGACACACTAGATAAACCTAGAGCACATTTAGATAGAAATTGATATAGGTTTATCTTGTGTTGTTTTTGGAGCCAAAATAACTCTAAGTGTCCTAATTTATCCCCCTCTTAGGATGTCACTGATCCCTTTAGAATCCATCTGTGAAATCATCAGAGAACACCACTCTAAAGGTAGTGGTGGTCTACGAGACCTATAACCAGCTCAGGGGCTCTCTAGGGGTTGACGCCCCAAAGGAGTCATGGGGGGAACTCGTGGCTTAGCTTGAAAGCGAAGTGTCGTGGATGACTGCAATCCACAAGTACCTTCAAGATCGAGTTGTGCTTGAGGATGATGCACTGATCGAGCAAATTTCCCATTGTTCTAAGATGTATACCCTGGTGGATAGCGTTCTTTATAGAAAAGGTGCTCACGGAGTACTCATGAAATGCATATCTTAGAAGTAGGGTAGAGAACTACTCGAAGAAATTGATGGAGTGGTTTGTGCAGCTCATGCTTTCTTTCGATCCCTAGTCGAAAAGGCATTCAGATAAGGTTTATATTAGCCTATGGCTATCCATGATGCGAGCAAGTTGGTAGAAAAGTGTACAAGTTATTAATTTCACAGCAAAAGAGTACATCAACCTTCTTAAGCCCTATAGATGATCCCTTTGTCGTGGCCATTCATGATTTGGGTGTTGGATATTCTGGGGCCCTTCCCGGTAATACCTGTCAGATTCAAGTTCCTATTTGTTGCAATTGACACCTTCATCAAGTAGATTGAAGCTGCTAGTCAGAAAAATCATGTTGGCAACCGCCAAGAAATTTATCATGAAAAATATCATGACAAGATTTACCATTCTCAGTAGGATCATCACCGACAATGGTACTTAGTACTCCAGTGTGGCTTTCATCGATTACTGCGAGGAACTTGACACTACAGTCGGCTTTGTGTCCGTGACACACCCACAAAGCAATAGATAGGTAGAGTCAGCAAATGGCATAGTTCTTCAGGGAATCAAAACCCGTGTGTTCAACTGATTATCCACCTACGCTGAAGTCTGGGGTTCCGAGTAGCCCAACATACTCTGGGAACTCCAAACGACATCTAGCAACGCGACTGGTGAAATGCCATTCCTCCTTGTCTATGGGGCTGAAGCAATTTTGCCATGTGAACTAAAGATCAAATCTCCTCAAGTCGAATTATACACCAGTAAGGACAAAATCCTGAGAAGACATGATGACCTTAATGTTCTCAAGGAAAAAACATCTGTAAAAGATCTTTCGAACCCAGAGATCTGTTTCTATGACTCATACAAAGGCAGAAAAAAGCAACAAGCTATCTCCAAAGTGGGAAGGTCCCTATAGGTTGTTTGAAACCAATCGACCAAGGTCGTATAGGTTAGCTATGGAGGATGGTCAAGTCCTTAAAAATTCTTAGAATATCGAGCAGATTTGTAAGTTCTATGTGTAAGTACTTAGAGAATATTTTTTAATATTCATTATCATATTATTAATATACATCTTTTTGCATATCCTCAAATGAATACATTCAAAAAAACTGAGATAAGTCGCAATTCGGGAACTTATACACACGCGCACACTTGGTTTTTGGACTGCCCATTAGGGAATCTTTCCTCAATAGCCAGTCGGGGGCTTCATGTATTTTAGGAGTAAAAAACTTGGCATGCATATCTTTTTCCTATTAAGAAGGGACAAATTTTTTTTAGGGATTACGGAGGACCTTATTGGATCCTCGAGTGGCTGAAAACTCAGATGTTTTCTGCTTGGAGTCGAGCCTAAGGTCGTCGTGACAAACATCCCGATAAGAAATTTCATAAACCTCAAAACAATCCAAAAGAAATGCTAGATACTTATTAAAACTTCCTTGTATTCAAAATAAGGATTACAGTCAGACACATGTATTCTAGTAGAAGTAGAAATCTTCCATTTAACAAGATTTTTTGAGTTCTTTTACAGATAAGCTAATGGAGAGATGATTACAAAAAGTCCTAAAAGAGCTTTGCAATGAAGAGGAAGGAGAGACTACCCTAACTCTCCTTCCCAAGTCAATAGCGCCCTAACTCCCAGCTAAACTTACCAGTGTCGCAGCCCGAGATCAGCGACATCTCTGATGACCAAAATTTGGACTCCCCACCGTCGGTTGCTGCTCTACAAAGACGGTTCAGGGGAAGGATTGGCTCCCAACCACCATCATCGGGGTCGTCGCCTTGGCTACTCCCTCCGACCACCCTCGCTAGAATAACACAAGGGTGGAGAGGATGAAGTGGCAGGCGTCTTGCCTTCTTTAATGGAGACACTGCCAAATGCCTCCTTCTTCTCCTCCTCGGTCACCTTCTTCCTCCTCTATTTCCACCTTTAAAAGATCTCAGTCTACCTCACATGGACCTCAAACGTTAGGGACTTGCTGTCTTTAATAGGGACGCTGCGAGTCACAGGAGGAGACGTCGATGACCTCCACCATTGAACCAGACTCTATGGGAGACAGTGGAGGGGTGAGGGGTGTGTAATCGTAGGAAGAAGGTGAGTAGTTGGAAGAAGAGGATTTGTACTAAGAAGAAGGAGGAGAATCCATGATCAAACTCGAGTTTGATGCAGCTGAGATCCGACGCCCGAAGGTTTATATAGACTAATGGGTCAGGAGGTGAGACACCTCACCTAACAAGCTTTAATTCTAGGTTCATCCGCATTACATGGGTGCCCAAGTGATGCTCGATCATCAAAGCTATGTCTTTTCAGCTGACTGACATGGACAAAGAAATGGACTTCGATGTAGTCATTTGACCACTGGGTTTTCCAAAGCATGGGAGTAGTGGAAAGGATGGATCAACAATCCCTTTGCATTCTTGACGGAGAGTATTTTTCACCACCATGCAAACTTTCCTTTGCCATAGTTCAACTTCTGAGCCTAGCCAGTGACAAGTCCTATCTCCTTTGTACTTGACAAGGACATGATAATTTTTCGAGCTGACTGGGAAACCTACCCGGATGTGAGGAAGAATCTATTACTCTCTTGAAAACTAGGAGGCGTTTGAAATCCCGAGTAGGTGATCTTAAAACCCATGAAAACCGGTTAGATGTTTCATCATAATCAGAAATCCAAATTTACTCGATGATATGATCGGACAAAAAGCTTATTTTTACTGGCTATATACTTAAACTATCGAAGCCTCACTTAATGTGCTAGTGGGGTTGTTGACAATGAATAATGGGTAGTTACCATATCAGAAATTGATTAGATGTTTCATCCTAATCAGAAATCCGAGTTTACTCGATCATATGGTCGAACAAAAAGCTTATCTTTGCTAGTTAGATACATGAACCTTTGAAGCCTCACTTCACGTGCTGATGAGGGGGTTGACAATGAATAATGGATAGTGACCAATCCAAGTATCCCAAGATGTTCTGTAATTCTCAGAGCATATCTTTATCTTTGGAAGGGGATTCATAGAAGAAAGCAAACTACTCGTAGGTATCCAAGACTTCCTTAACCAGGAAGGTCTATCTCCAAAAATTAGAAGGAAGAGTCCAGAGGGCGTATGACACCCCCATATATATACAGACCTAAGGGGCCCTGCAGAAGACAAGTCAACAGAAGTCACCAGAAGTCATCAGAGGTGATTAGAAGTCATTGCAAGCCAACATAAGCAAAGGAAGAAGTCGCCAACTAGGTTTAGATCCATCTAGGCTAATTACACCCCCCTTGTAATAGTCCAAGATCAATACAAGACAAACATGATGTAGAGTTATTATCCTTAGGAAGGTTCGAACCTATCTAAAAATTCCTGTATGTTTTCCTTGTGATCCGTCTACTCAAAGCATCCCCTATTCTTGAAAATATTTGTTAGATCGACGATTGACAAATCATCGATAACTTAAAATCACCGTACACTCCAAAACAAAAATGCGTTGCTAGCCCTTGTATAAAGGGATAAAAAGGAGGGCACTTTCCCCTCCTCTCTGCTAGCACGGACTCATACCCTCTGACATTGCTAAGCAATGTCATGGCGTGATATTCCTCTGATCCAGGCCATCCAAATTTGAATCATTGGCTGTAGATTACAAGGTCCTCCACCAAACTAAATTGACTCCACGATTCTTTTCTAGCGCCTGGCGGGAAAGCTTCTTTTTTGGCGCCAAATCAGCCAGCAGATCATCTCGATGCCACGCTCATGCTACCAATCATCAGACCGCTACGCTACCTCCGCCGATTGTCTCGATGCCACGCTCACACCGTTGAGGATCATCTCGCAACCTCACAGTGCTCACATCTCGACGCTGTGCTCACGCCGCCAATCGTCTCACCGCCATGCTCATGCCATGGATCGTCACGATGCCACGCTCACGCTGTTGAGGATCGTCCCGCGGCCTCATAGCGCTCACGCTCACTTCAAAGATAATAATATTGGAAACTATTAGCTTATCATGTTCTAATGGAGGATGAGAGCACTACAAGAAATTCACTTCTCCAACAAACTACCTGCAGACTCTTTGGTCAAGAAATCAGAATATCCAAAACTATCATTACAACCAAGAATTGATGTGTGTTGATTGGTAATGTCTATCACTCTTGACTAAGTAAAATGATATCCAAATCAGTTGCCAAGTTGCAGCTAGTAGATCATCAGACTGTATAATCATCAGTAGCCCAAGCAATGTTAAATAAACCTTCAGAATTCAGTTCGTGACCATCTGAGTGATCCTATTATGTAGCAAACAACTCTGTAAGTCAACAAAACGTTAGAAAACTGTCATATAAATTAATATGAACATTGAATAGTTGTGAGCCATACCATCAGTAGTTGAGTGTAACTTCCAATGAATTAAAAACTTTGGATCTGATCTTGGTCAGTTTTGAAGCATTTCTCAACTATTGTTTGAGGTTGTGCTACACCAGTCACCATTGCACCTTGTTAATCGATGTCATATTTAAGAATCTTTAACACTAATCAAGTGATAATAAACTTGTTGATATACTAGTTCGCATACCACATCAGATGGTTCGTGGGACTCAACTTGAGATGATCCTTGTTTTTTCCCCTTTCCTAAGCTTATCAATCCAAATTTTCTTTCGCTTTGATCCACCCTTTTTTGTCTCTCTTTTCTTGAGGCCAGCAACATGTGTTACTCTATTAGGTGCTTCAGTTGTTGCTTCAACCTTGGATTGATTGGCATTACCTTCAGCAGATAGCTTGATTTTTCCCTCAACTTGACTACAAAGGCTATCAAGTACATTATCCACCAATAAAAAGCATTCTTCAAAGTCACCTGCTCGAGAAGCCAATCTGATAAATTTGTGCGCCAAATACTTATAGCGACGTGTCACATCTAACTTTGGATCTGCTAAAACATTTCTCCCAAATGCATCATGAGCAGTTCCACATCTTACCTCCCGTATCCATCGCTTCATAATGTAGTGTTCAGGCAATTGCTTAATATTCATCAAATAAAGAACTTTCAAGGCATGACTGCACAATAGTCCAGTCCTCTCAAATAGTTTGCATGTGCACACAACTTTGCACTCAGAAGAATAAAAAACAACCACATGCTCCTCCTCGAGTGTAGATTCTTCATCAAGAACTCTAATTCCAACAATGTATGCATTGCCTTCAGATGATGGTCTTGTATAGGCTGCCTTAAATCTTTCATATTCACTTTTAAAGGCTTCAAATATCTGTAGTGTGTAAATCTTGCTTGCTTGCAGTAGCATTGGAGTTCTCATCTGAATGCGCGGCAACTTTTCCCTTAATCGTACTCTAAAGTTAGCTTTATCTCTTTTTTCTTGGACAACCCTCTCAAACTGACTAAAGAAGCGAAGAATATTAATTTCCGAGTTTAGGTACTCCTTCATGTCATTATTCAGGCTCTCACTTAATTGGGTACTTCTCATTCCAAATGCGTACACATCCTTCATGTAACATTTAGCCCACTTTTCCTTTACCTTATAGATACTATCAAGTCAAGTTTACTTATGTACCTTAGTTCTCATCTTGGAAAATACATCTTCAAATTTTACCATGTCCTCGTATTCATACATGCAAGCACTAAAACCACAAAGAATATTTGAACCTTCAATCACATGACGGTTCAAATGCTTAATTGCATTTTGCATTATATGCCAAGTGCATAATCCATGCCATGTTTCTGTTATTTGTTATATGCCAAGTGCATAATCCATGCCATGTATCTGTTATGCCCAAAAAATATTTGTTATTTGTTCTTCACTGTCTAGCTGCAAAGCATATTGAAACGAAGGATTCTCGATAACCTTATTCTGAAAGTAATTTAACAAGCTTCCAGCTTCACCGTCCTTCATCTCATTTTGGGGTTTAGTGCACAAATAGTTCTTGTGGTCCTGGCAGCTGTATCCAAGATTAGCAGCTCCTCCAACATGTCGACTAGCAAACTCATGAGCAATTCTAGGCTAAATTCCAGATGCATTTGCCATTTTAATTTCAAATGCTTGCACCTCTGATATTCTCTTTTGTTATGACATCATTGATGGGCCTCTGGTGTTTGTAGAACATGGTTATTATGTTCAAGTACCAAATCATATATCCCATATTTTTCGAGTTCTCGATTCAATATGATTCCCATGCAGACTTTGCACCTAGTCCTTGTCACAGTTCGTAATTTATTGGTCAAATTATCTCTTTTATCTTTTGTTTGAAAACCTTCCTTTGTACAAACAAATCTAGCAGATGTAACCTTTCCATCAACTGGTGTTCTCAAATCTTCTTCTAATGCCAAAACCAATTTGACCCCATAGTAGTTCCAAAATTCCCGAGCCTCATCCATATTGCTAAATGTCATACCAACTCGGGGTATCCAAGTAGAAATGGTGTTTGTTCTACAATAAACAGAAAATAAGAGAGTTCGTAGTATCCGAAAGGATTGGCACATGAGAATCGGACTAAAATACTGATATATATATATATATATATATATAATTGAATAATACAAGAACCAAACTAGAATTGTTTTGCTTACCTGGTAGATGTACTGCTTGGCACCGGAGTTTGTTGAAGTGAATCATTTGCATCGGCTTCTGTTGTGCTGTGATCCTCCATTAGAACAAGACAAGCCTGCAGCCTCTGATTTGTTTTTCTTCTAGCTATGGCACCTCCGGTTGTTTAAGCCTAAGGAATATGGAGCGATCTACTGCTTTAGCGCCAATAAAGAATGCCAGATAATATTTTCCCGCTCGGAAGTTGACGGGTAGTTTTTACCAAAACAACAAATCCGTCAATTAGGAGGTAATTAATGGGTGATTTGGCCTGAAGATTCTCAGCGGTGTGGGCTTTAAATACGAAGCCATCGATTTTTGGAATGGGTGAACTGGATTGAGGCAATGAGAAATTAAGTGGAGAAATATCTTGATTTGTATGTGATGAGATATTGACAATAGTTGATTTGTTTTGAACTTGGTTAGCATGTGTTTGTAGATGCTTGTTCTTTTTCTTGACTAACTCAAGTTAGTGGTGTTTAAAATTGACAAATTCTTCTCTGTACGAAAAAATTACACATACCGGAAGTTCCAGTGTAAACATCGGATGTCCCGGTGTTCACCGGAAGTTCCAATTTGGGCAGTGTATACTCGCCGGACTATTTCTTACAGAGAGCAATTTTTCGAGCGAAATTGGATATCAATGCACCGAAAGGTCCAGTGAGTGTGGTGGCTAGAAGGTCCAGTGAGTGCAGTGGCTACACTGGGGGTATCACTAGAGCTTTTCTTATAGAGAAGACATCTTTTCGAGAAAAATTGAAAATCTTCACACCGAAAGTTCAAGTGTGTTGTCTGTGAACTAGACCGGATGTTCCAGTGGGTGGTGCTTCGGGTTGAGAACAGTATACACATCGAATGTTCTGATGTTCATTTTGGTTTTTGAGCTTAAATTTTAGCACCTTGTGAGGTCATTCTTTTTGTAGCTAGAGGCATAAAATTTGCATACAACACTTATGTGATAAGGTCTTAAATTTTCTTGCATCTAGACAACCAACTTATAGAGTTTTATTGTTTGGTGTTTATCTTTTCTTATTTCATTGCTAGTTGTGATCTTTCGAGTGCTAATATACATGGATTGATCTTAAATGGAACCTATAGTTTATATACCATCCATAAAGTTATGTTGTCTCGATTTTCTCTTATTAAAACTTCTGTCTATTTTTGCTTCACTTGAGTTTTGAGGTACGTTGTGTGATCCAAATAGGAGAAGACCATAAATTTCATAAGAAATTTATTGTGGTACCTATTCACCATCTATAGTCGCCAATCTCATGCCTACAATTGATATTAGAGCCGATTTGATCACTTGTTGACCTTAACCAGCTTTGTGATCTGTATGCGATATGAAGAGAAGTGGGAAGATTTCCTTATTTGATGGCCGTGATTTTTCATACTGGAATGTGCGCATGGAGGCTTAGCTTCTAAGCCAAGGAAATGTAATATGGAAAATAGTTGATTTCAACTATGAGATCCCCGCTGCTCGGATGACTTAGGATCATAGAGAATAGTATGAGGCTAACAACAAGGCCATAAATATTTTGTTCATAAGCCTAAGTCGGAATGAGTTTGACAGGGTCCAGCACCTCCATACTGCTCAGAAGATCTAGACTACTCTGAGTGTCTTTCATAAAGGCACTAATCAGATTAAGGCCAGACGTCAAAGTACATATAACCAAGAATACCAAATATTTGTGAAAGGCCCCAGAGAGTCTTTAGATGCGATGTTTGCTCGTTTTGATAGGATTGTTAGCAATCTTCGGTCAATTGATGTTTTGCCCTATTCTGACCATGAACGAGCGATCAAGCTTCTCTATGCTCTTGACCGTAGCATATGGAAAGTGAAGATCTCGAGTATTGAAGAGTCTCCAAGTTATGACACGTTGACTTGTGATGAGCTCTTCAACAAGCTTAAGTCCACCGAGATAGCTAAGGTGACTCGGATCAGTCTCAAAAATCCCCTGTCACAGAACATGGCTTTGGTTTCTGGACATGGTGGTGGCAATCAGTCTGTAGCTGGCTTTTCTTGTGCTAACACTTCATTGAGTGGATTTGCTTTGTCTCCTTGGTTTCTGTCACAGAGGAGCAGGTGGATGCGTTGGATGATGAGGACCTTGCGCTAATTGTGAAGAAGTTCACCTGCTTCTACAACAATCACCGAGACCGGAGGAGATGTGGTTCTCATTCCTGCTTTAAGTGTGGTGACACTACCCACTTCAAGGCGGACTGCCCCAACCCCAAGAAGAGGGAGGATGATGACCCGACTAAAATACACAAGAAGAAAAATAAGAATCCCTTCTTCAAGAAGAACCATGATAAGATGGCTAAGAAGGCAACCAAGGCGGCTTCTAGGGCATTCGTGGCAGCTCTCAGCGATATCGACACCTCTTCCAGTGAGGAGGAGAGCTCAGAGGAGGATGAATCGCAAGCAAAGAACAAGAAGAAGGCTAAGGACTTCACCAGCCTCTGCTTTATGGTGGAATAGAACAACGACGACACATCGACCCCGAGTTGTATCCTTCCGAGGTATTGCCATCCTATGACAGACTTTCCATCCAAGTCGATACCTTGAATGATGCTCTCGTTAGCCAAGATAGGTTACATAAGAGAGTTGTGCTTGAGTTGGAGGATCTTAGGCCTAAGTATGAATCTATCTCTACTGAACTTGCATTGCTTAGGTCTAGGCCCATTGTTGAGGAGTGTGAGAGTTGCCTGATTGTCATGGCTGAACTTGCCGAGCTTCGTAATGTGCATGCTCAAGTCGCTAATCGACTTCAGAGTGCAAAGAAGAAGCTCCTTCAGGAGTCTAGGTCTACTCTCTTAGGTGCTTATAAGAATTGCCCTTTACTTGCAAAGGATGTTGAACTGAAAGACAAGCGCTTGAAGGAGCTAGAGTCTAGATTGGAGAGTATTGGGAGTTCTAAGGATGTGCAGCCAAATTGTTCCACCTGCACCATCTTTCAGGACAAACTCAATTGGGTTCGAGGGCAAGTTCAATAACTTTTGACTAAGAATGAGTACATCCTTTCTATGGTGGAGAACTGCTTAGAGAGCAAAGGAAAAATGAATTTTATCTTAGCTAAGGCCAAGATGTGTGCTGACAATGTGGGTTTGACTCTTGGGTTATGTTTTAAGAGGGTGGCTTACAGTGGGAAGAGTAAGACTGTGTTCACCACACCTACTACCCTAGAAGCTGAGAAGTCCAAAATCAATGCCACACCACAACTCATTAAGAAACACATTCCTTAACCCACAAAAAAGAAACTCGCACCACAACCAAGAGAGCTCCACAGCATAAGATGAGAGAGCATGCGAGAGAACCCCGAGTGACCGGCAGATGAGTTTCTGATAGACGCTACCACTAAACCTACTGCCCGAGAGAGGGTCACTTAGTTGGGTTTTGCTTTCGCCGTAGGAGAGATGAGCGGTGTGAGTTGGAGTGGAGCACCCTGGACATGTACCACCCCTCTGTTGGTGTATATGAGCCTTTTCCTCGTTTTCACTCACGAGTCCCTAGCTCTTTTCAGTCTCTTCCTAGAGGTGTTGCCTGGCATGGATTTTGCCATGACTCATATGATTTTGGTCCACGTGTAAGAGGTTTTGAGTTCTAATGCTTTTGCTGACCACATTTTTCTCATCGTGGTACTCGCCCTCAGCGTACTAGACTTGTTTTACCTGCACCTGCTTTTACCACTTCAGGGTGGATGACTCAGTACCAGATTCCCAAGAGGTTTTTGACTAACCCCAGTACTAAGCCATCCACCTATTATTCTTCTAATATGTAGGTGGTAGGCGGAGGTCTGGAGAACAAGTGGCTCATTGACTCTGATTTTTTGCACCACATGACTAGAGATTCATTATGGTTCTCCAGCTCACCCTTGTCAAGCGACATGAGTACATCTCATTCGGGGATGATCGGAAAGAAATGGTAGAAGCCAAAGGTATAGTAAGGGTGAATGAGAGTTTCACTCTTAAGGATGATGCTCGATGAGCATAGGACTCCTAGGAAATTTTGGTCTGAGGCCATGCTACATTTCCAATCGAATTTTCTTGTGCTCGATCTTAAATTTCACTTCTTATGAGTTGCATTTTGGAAGAAAGTTGAAGGTTTCACATTTGAGAGTTTTTGGGTGTCGGTGCTTCATCCTAAAGCGTGGCAATCTTGATAAGTTCAAGTCGCATTCTTCTGATGGCTTTTTCTTAGGGTATTCTCTTCATAATCATGCTTACTGGATTTACAATCTTAACACTAACACAATTATGGAATCCTGTGATGTGACTTTTGATGAGATAACCCCCTGTGCTAGTTGTCTTCGAGTGTGCAGGTGATCAGGAGATGAGCGAGAGTATCTTTATAGATGGCGACCTTTTAGCTCTTGGTGATGATGAGGATGATCAACTACTTTCCTCTACCACACCTACTCTAGAGCTGGCTCCTGCTTCTTCTACTTCACTAGAGGGTCCTGCAACCTCTACTTCCACATTAATTGCTTTCGAGCCTGCACCAACAACGTTTGAGGGGGAGGTACACACACAACGTGAGGCCCCTCAACACATTCAACGGTCACACCCTCCATAGATGATGATCAGTGACATCAATGAGAGGGTAACGAGGTTCGAATATGCTTCTCATGCTTATTTTATTGATTCTGCATTCATTGCTTCTTTTGAGCCCCATGATGTTGGACATATTTTATCTGATTTAAGTTGGGTCAATGCCATGTATGAAGATCTTGAAAATTTTGAGAGAAACCAAGTTTGGGTCCTTGTAGAGCCACCCCATAATGTTCACACCATAGGCACAAAATGGGTTTTCAAAAATAAACATGGGGAAGATGGGTCTGTAGTGAGAAACAAAGCTAGACTAGTGGCTCAGGGTTTCACTCAGGTAGAGGAAATAGACTTTACAGAGACCTTTGCACCGGTAGCTAGACTAAAAGCTATTAGGATCCTCCTTGCATTTACGGCATTCCGAGGTTTCAAGTTGTATCAAATGGATGTAAAGAGAGCTTTTCTTAATGATTTCATTTAGGAAGAGGTCTATGTTAAACAAACCCCAGTCTTTGAGCACTCTAAATACCCACATAGAGTTTTCAAGCTTAGAAAGGCTTGTATGGGCTTAAGCAGGCACCTAGAGCTTGTTATGATAGGCTTAGGTCTTTCTTGCTAGAGCATGGGTATGTGATGGGGTCAGTTGATAAAACTTTATTCAATCTCAAACATAGCAATGATTTCTTACTTATTCAGATATATGTGTATGATATCATTTTTTGGTGGCTCTTTCTCATACACTTGTGGCCAAGTTTGCAGAAACTATGAGCTGGGAGTTCGAGATATCGATTGTGGATGAGCTCAACTTCTTCTTTGGGCTGCAAATCAAGTAATGCAAGCAAAGTATATTCATCCACCAGACGAAGTACACCAAGGGTTTGCTGAAGAAGTTTGACATGAGTGATGCAAAGCCCTTGGCAACACCGATGGCTACCTTGACCATGCTTGATTCAGATGAAGATGGTGAGGAGGTGGACCAGCGGGAGTACAGGAGCATGATCGACTCTCTCCTGTACTTGATGGTGATAAGACCCGACATCCACTTTGCCGTTTACTTTTGTGCTCGTTTCCAAGCTTCACCGAGGATGTCTCACCGCCAAGCAGTGAAAGACATTCTGAGGCACCTCAAGCACACTCTTGAGTATGGGCTTTGGTTTTCTGCTTCCTCTTTGATTTCTCTTCGAGATTTTTTGGATGCAGATTTTCCTGGTTGTAGAATTGACAAGAAAAGTACTTCTGGTACTTGTCACTTCTTGGGTACTTTCTTGTGTGTTGGTCTTCTCGTAAATAGTCTAGTATTGTGTAGTCTACTGCTAGAGCTGAATATATAGCTGCTGCTAGCTGTTACTCATAGATTTTATGGATGGTTGCTACTTTGAGGGATTTTGGGTTGAATTTCAAGAATGTACCACTTTTGTGTGACAACACCAGTGCCATAAGCTTAGCCAACAACCCATTTCAACATTCGAGAACCAAACACATAGATGTGAGATTCCACTTTCTAAGAGACCACGATGAGAAGGGAGACATTGAGTTGATCTACATAGATACCTAACACCAGCTAGCCGATATATTCACGAAGCCTCTAGATGCTACAAGATTTGTCTATTTGAGAGGAGAGCTTGGTGTGTGCCATCCGTATGGCATTGTGTGAGGGGGAGTTTTTTTTACATACTCTATCTTACTTTTGTTATATTTGCATTGTATCTCATTATATAAGATAATCATTGTAGTTGAGCTTTGACTTATATGTCTTTAGCATTTTCGGTTGCTAGACTTGAATTTGGATCAAGTTGAGTAGTTGTGTGGAGTAAGCTTTTAATCTTAGGCTCTTCTTGATGCTTTGACATTATACATTTCAAGCAAGCTAGCTTTTCTTAAGATGAAATTTGGAAATTTTATGAATCATGTTGACTATGAAATGCTATATTCTTGATTACCATGTTAATAATTGCTTTGGCTTAGTCAATACTTGTGTTAAGGCTAGTTTGATAGATATCTTGCTCTCGGCTTCTTGATTCAAGATTGTGGATTGAGGAACATTGTACTATATTTTCTGTCTTTGTCAAATGATTAGCTCATGATAGAACCTTGAGGGAACATGTGTTCTTTGTGTCGCAAAGACATTACTTGACTTGATCACGTGAAAACTTATTTCGTTGTAAAATGTGAATAATTTTGTGAATTCAAGTATCTTGTGCTAAATGTGATCCAATACAGTTGTCTTGAAACCTCAAGGTGTTTGTCGTACCTAGTCGCATGACACTTTTGCTTGGATAAGAGTCAACTTGAGGATAAAAATGAAAGAAATGTTCTTAAATGATTAATTTTGTTTTAATAACTTGATTTAACTAAGTCTTGGTTTCATATGTGAGTGTTTGTAAATCCTACTGCTTGTTTGCCTTGTTTGAGATTGAAGTTGGCTAGTTCTTAATGCTTGTATTGCCTCGGCCTAAGTGGATGCTTATGTGGTGGTCACCTTGCACATAATTTGGCTATGTGAAATTAAATGCATCAACTAACACTTCGGGTTTAGCTTGTCAAGCTTCATGTTCTTATGTCACTGTCTCTTTTTGAGCCTGTGTGCAATTGTGAGCTCCATCCTCTCCTTTCCGAAGCCCTTTGACATTTCTAGCACTTGCAAATGATTTGTGGTATACTTGTGAAAGCTCACTAGGATTGTAAGTTCATGCATTGCATAATGTTTTGTATTTGATGTTTGCATTGCCAAAGGGGGAGAGCATACGCACAAAGATGAGAATATGCTACAAAGGAGCAGAAATGAGAAAAGCTCAAAACACAAATGCTCCCCCCTGATGATTTAATGCGTGTATTATCTTGGCACGAGTGGATGCTTATATGATGGTCACCTTACACATGATTCAGATATGTGAAATTAAATGCGCCAACCAACTCTTCGGGTTTATCTTGTCAACCTTCATGTTCTTATGTCACTGTCTCTTTTTACGTCTCTGTGTAATTGTGAGCTCCATCCTCTCCTTTCCAGAGCCCTTTGACATTTCTACCACATGGAAATGCTTTGTGGTTTACTTGTGAAAGCTCACTAGGATTGCATGTTCATGCATTGCATAATGTTTTGTCTTTGATGTTTGCATTACCAAATGGAGAAAGCATATACACAAAGATGAGAATATGTTACAAAGGAGGACAAAAAGTTTGCAACAAATCTCAAAGAAAAATAAAAAATGTGCATCCATCAAGGGGGAGCATTTGGTTTTGAGTTTTTGAGCTTTTCTTGCTCTTTTGAGGTTTTGGCTTGTCTTTGCCAATCTTCGCCCTTTTGCAATCTATCTTATGCCAAGTGATTTGTGATTACTCTTTCTCGAGTTTTAGGTCACTAGGATGTGCTTCACTTCTTCTGTCCCAAATCTTTGTGCTTTGAGGGTTGTCAATGCACTAATCAAGTGAGAGATTGAGAAACCAAGTGGAAAAGTACCTTGGCTTACATGTGATGAGGAATTGATAACAGTTGATTTGTCTTGAACTTGGTTAGCGTGTGTTTATGGATGCTTGTTCTTGTTCATGACTAACTCGAGTTGGCGGTATTTGGAATTAGTGTAAGTTTCGGTGTGAATATTGGATGTTTCGGTGTTCACAGAAGTTCTAGTGTGGGCAGTGTATACTCGCCAGACTATTTCTTGCAGAGAGCAATTTTTCGGACGAAATTAGAGATCCATACACTGAAAGGTCCGGTGAGTGTGGTGGCTATACCGGAGGGTATCACCTGAGCTTTTCTTGCAGACAAGAAATCATTCAGAAAAAATTGGGAATCTTCAATTGAACAGGACCGGATGTTCCGGTGGGTGGTGCTTCAGGTTGAGAACACTGCACACACCGGATGTTCCGGTGTTCAGAAAATTGCTATGGTGTGCTCTGAATTGAATTGGATTTCAATTGAAGATTTTGATATTGAGCTAACCTAAGATGATTTGGAGATGGTTTGGAGAAACATGTTTGCTTATCTCATATTGTGTAGGTGATGGATGCAACCTGAAGATCGACGGCGGGTGATCAGGGCCAAGCGAGGTGCTTGGTGCCGGATGATCAACGAGACCTGACGAAGTCAAGGGTGATCCTAGCGGTACACGTGGAGGTCAAGCAAAGCATGAAAGATAGATAGAGACGACGTATTGACAAAGTCAAGTGAAGGATATGCCGGTGTAAGTGATAAGGCGATCCGAGGGATCGGGAGCAGGAAAGACTTACCGCTGGTCAGGATCGCAAGACGGAGTACATGCGTCAACATCGGAGCACTTGCTTAAGGTCTAAGCAAGGTGGCGAGTCATACTTTGAAAGCTACTAGGGTTTCACGGTTTGGCCTCAAAACCGTGGGAGGATGGGGGTCACATGGTATCATCGCGAAGCTTGCGTTGAGGTGAAACTAAGTTGTGAAAAAGTCGTGGCCGTTCGAAGGATGGAGCGGAAAGTGGACCAAAATACCCCCTGTGGTAGGTAGGAGTGTATTATAAGAGAGGAGTATTTTAGGAAAAGCTAAAAAAATTAGGGGTAAAATTTTCTAGACCTATAAATAAATGGATAGGACTAGAGAGAGCCTTGAATTAGCCATTTGAGAAAGCCTAGTGATAGATTTTAGAGAAGAGAAAGATAAGTGCTTTGCCTATGTATTAGTTAAGAGATTTGTGAGGAAAAATCTTTATAATCTGTCTTAAATAGGGCTAACCTCTGCTGCAATAAAGTTTATTTTTCTTTATGTTATTGTGCTCACCTCCTTCTAGTTTCTCTCTATTAGTTAAGTTACAAGTTTGCAAGTTTTTCGGTTTCCGGATTTGATTTTCGTTTTGATTTTTAGGTTGAAATTTGAGCACCTTGTGAGGTCATTCTTCTTATTGCTTAAGGCATAACATTTACATACACACACTCATGTAATGAGGTCTTGAATTCTCGTGCCTCTAGACAATCAACTTGGAGAGTTTTGTTGCTTGGTGTTCATCTTTTCTTGTTTTTTGCTAGTTTGACCTTTCGAGTACTAAGACATATGGATTAATCTTAAATGGAACATATAGTTTATATATCATTCATAAAGTTATGTTGCCTCGATTTTCTTTTGTTAAAATTTCTTTATTTTTACTTTCGCTTGAGTTTTGAGTGCATTGGATGATACAAATATGAGAAAACTATTGATTTCATAAGAGATTTATTGAGACGTCTATTCACTAATTTTGTTCCTACAAGTTGCTATCTGATGTCAGAGACATGAGTCCTTCTAGCACAGGGTTTCTCCTTGGACGGGAAAGCATCCACGATTCGGTCAGTGGGGTTGGAGGCTATAACAAGGATGATACTCGCGCTTGCAGATACGGTGAAGGGCTTCTACTCTCGCTGAATCTTGCTGCTAATGCGCCTCTTGTTGACCTTGTGCTCAATTTAGTTGGCCGCATGTTTCTTCCTCGTCAATCCCCTCCATCCTCTTTCGCACAAATCAGCAGTTTGGGCTTCCTCTAGCACTTGTTTCCTCGATCTGGTGTAGCAAGGTGAGAACACAATCCCCCTTTTCTATTGTTTCTTTTTTTCCCCTATCAAATTGTTTGGACTATTCTGAATAGAGCTTCCATGAGTTTGTTACTAGTCGTGATGCAATGGCTCCTTTTTCCCTATGTTTTTTCTTGCATATTTTAAACTTGCGTAGCTCCTTTCTTCGTGAGCTCGAACGACTTACCAGACTGTGCGGAGGTAGGACACCACCACGTGCACCAAGCGCGACGCTCTCCTGCACGGCCTTCCGTATCTCAAATAACCCATACGAAGTGTGGAGCACCTCCCTGTATACCGGACATTGTGCTATCAATTCAAGGAATCCAACGAACCACACATGCCTCCGGTAACCAGCGGGCTGGTAGTCTAGTGGCAAAACTCATGGATGGAGGAAACCGATAGGAGTTCGACTCTCGTTTTACATCATAAAATATCTTTAAAGTAGATTGTGCAGTGAAAAATCGCCTATAAAAAAATGCCTCCAGTCGCCACAGCCAAACAAAGCCACGGGAGAAGCTAGAGTTGTGAGGAGGTGAGGTACCTCCCCTCACACCGGACACGACCCTTCTACTGCACAGCACAAGGCCTGCTACACATGCCGGGGAACACAGCAGAAACTGAAATGGCTGCCACTAATCCGGAATCGGGCACCCGCCGCACCAGCTGTTGGACCCGGTCACCCTCAGATCAGGGCACTCTGTAGACGGATCCGGGCAGCAGAGGGCTGTAGACGAGCTGGATTTGAGGGGATTAGCCACCTCTTCAGGCGCCATGGACAACCGTGTCCAGCAGCCTGACCACCTTGTTGTTGCATACCAGTTTATTATGTTAATTTGGGGATATATCTATGTTGCAACAGGTAAATTCAATTGTTGTATCAAGTACTTATTGTTTGTTGCAGTACTATGTCATTCTGGTGCTTTATCGTTCTTGCAACAAGTATTGTTTTTGTTTTCTTGCAACAAGTATTGTTTTTGTTTTGTTATATATAGTTCATTGCATTTGTTGCACAAATGGTTCTCATTGCTGCATATTTTCTCTTGATATATCTATGTTTCAACATGGTTCCCACTTAATTTTGTAAGGGACCAAATAAGGTGCACATGGCTCATGCACAGTATACTCACGTCAGACATGCATATGCACACACAGGTACCTTTGCTAGACACACACTAGGGAAGAATCAGATGACCCTAAGCCTCTAATGTGTGTGAAACACACAATACCATTGAATGTACACGTGTGTACCCACAATCTGCTCAGGATCTAACTCTGAGGTTACACACTTGGAATTAAATTCGATGTGGTAGGTGAGCACCAGAGCTGAGCAACGCTTGCGCACGGACATATCACGACATCCTAGCCATCTACACTACATGCAAATCTCAGTTCTCATTTGTTGCAACAAGCATTATTTTTGTTGCAGTAGTTCATTGAACATGTCCCATCAAAAGTTTCCTTGGCACGAGCACCCACTCGAAGGCAAAACAATTGTTCGTGGATAATGTTGCGAGACAAAAACATGTTTGTTGCATTGGTATTTTTTGTTGGAATGTTTTTTGTGTGTTTCAAGCTTGTATTAGGGTCTTCGTGCTGGATGTTGCAGGAAACATGACACACACATGTTGCAGTGGGAAATTTTGGTGTATTGAAGTTGAAGCTTCTCAAATCTAACAGTAGCCCGATCTTTCTGATAACCCAACAGCTGCTAAATTGTCCATCGCTATCATTCAGTGCTACAAGCACCCATATTTCTTGATTATTATTATTCTACGAGAATGGAAAGGCAATACATGAGTCATCCTTTTTTTCACTTGCCTGATATAACATGAGTTATTCATTTCCATAGGTAGAAGAAAACAACCCCTCATCACACCCCAGAGCGACACGAGGGGCTCATAACCCGCCTAATTCTCCCTCACCCCAAGCACTCCCTATCTCCGTCCTTAGCCAGCAGTCACTGGCGGCGGCAATAGCAAAACAAAGCTGCACTTGTCGTGGCCTCCTCCCCTCCCTTTCCCCATCCCTCTTCCTTCTCCCACCCCCCTACAGATCTGGTGGTGCTTGTTGAATAGGACGGTGACAGGTGCAGAGAATGGTGCGGTGGCGGCCGATCTACACTGGCTTGGCTGGGATCCACATAGTTGGGGCCGATCTACAACGACACGGCTGAGCTTCTTGTGGTTTTGGCCGATCTACGCCATCTGCACTTTGGCATGGTGAGGGGTTGTCACTGCCTCCGTCCATAGCCACTATCAAGAAGGGCCTCGCAATAGTGCTCGTCTACTGGTGAACCCCACACTAGAGCTACTGCAGCTGCACCCCGTCCTGAGGGTGGAGCTTTGGGAGGTGGTGTTGTTGAAATTATTGGTTCTGGTGCGGCTACCTCGCTGTTGGGTTCACACCCAGCCATGTGGCGGCTAGTGAGCATGTATCCGCAGGGGTCATCATCGCTAGTCACACTGCTACTACTCCTCTATATATGCCGCTTGGTCATCTTCGACTATAGACGGCACCTTGGATGGAACCGGAGGCAACAATGGGACGCGTGAAGGTGCCTATCGGTGGTGGCTGTAGGGGAGGTCCAACTGTACAATTCCTGAGGTCGGGCAGCCTCCCACATCATCATTGACGAGCCAACACGAGCCTAGCACCGGTGCACATCTGGTTGACAATGGTGGCCACGCCCACTCCGGGTAGGGCCCTATGAGGCTATTGTGGCCCTCTCTTTGTGGCCATCGATTCTAGATGTGGAGTTCCTCCTCTCCTTGCACTCAAATCGAGAGTGTCCCTTCCTTCATGTCTCTCTTACCCCAACAAGATCTGAGGATGCCAATAGCTATGCAACAAGTGTAGCATGCCCGATTCAGCCAAGAGCCCATAAAACCTTTAGATGTACTTGGACCATTTAAGACATCATGCAGGCGTCTCATAAGGGACCACGTCACGATCACTTATAGAACTTAGAGACGCATATAATATGATAATTTGGTGGTTCCTGATAGCATCAAGGAATTTAAGGAATGATTATTCGATGGTAAAAGATTTTTGTAATGATTACTTCGTGAAGTACAGGGATTCTGAGGAAGCAAAAAAGATAGTGAAGAAAACAAGGCAAACTCCAAGAAGAACTTATATCCCCACAGAACCAGCTCACGCCGGTACGTGAGGAAATTGGAAGAGTGGGAGAAGATGGAAGAAGATGTCACCAAAAGCGGTGTCACACCTGTGACGGCTGAGTGGATTCCACGAGCAAAGAACTACTTGTATGTGAGAGGGGTGACTCTTGCGACTGATGGAAGATTATACTTCAAAAGAAAACAAGAATAGGAACTAATGCAGAAGATTAGAGATGCCCACTTCCAGTCTTCCCATGGTTCTTTCCAGGCCGATAGGGAGAATGATGAGCTAACCTTGGTGCTAGAAAATAAGGAGCAAACTGGTCACCCACAAGGCAAGGGTTTGAGACCTTGGAATGTTAGATTCGAACAGAACACCAACACTTACAAGAAATAAAGAAAAGAAAATATGTCAGAAGTGATGACCCTTCTAAAAGAAGACCTTGCAGATGAGAGACAAAAGACAAACACCAAAATAGCAACGGCTATTCAGCAAGCTAGGTAGGAGTAGTTAGTCATCGCAGATAATGCTTTGATGACGAGCTCTTGTGGTCCTCAGAGCTCACATCCACTAGGCTTCCAGGAGAAGCCTTAATCCGTCACCCCATGGACGACTTCACAAAAGCACACTGTGCAATCTTGTTGTGCCCACCTTGGGTGTTTCCACCATGGTGGCTAGGGGGTTGGCTAAGTAGTGAGTGAAAGGGACTCTCTTCAACGGTTGCCCGATACCACAGGGATACACTAGGGTACACATGGACAATTTAATACACGCGTACTGTAAAATTAAGCTGGATTACCCTGGAGAGGCTGGGGAATTGAGGCTTTCGGAAAACATAGGCCATTATGTCTTGTGGCACAAGCGCAATATAGTGTTTGACAAAGATACAAACGAGTCTGGGTCTAGTTCAGAGTCATTCAGAGTCATCAGACCCACCCAAAAGATCTCCACCTCCTCCGCCATCGCCTTCATAGTCACCAAGAAGATCTCCAACCCCTTTGCCGCCACCGCCTATCCCGCTTCAGAAGCCGGTAGCACCTGCACAATCTCAAAAGTCGATGTCATCTTAAAATCGACTTCGTCACAACACAGAAATGAACGTTAGTGTCACTGTACACTTCAAATGTACTGAGCTTAGACAAGTACTATCGATCAAGCAACGACCGCCATGTTTCTCCAAAATTTGGCCAATCCTGTGGACCCACCACCAAAATCTAACTACAAGCGCATCATGGGTAAAAAGCAGTTGACAGAGGTGTCATGTGAGAAGGTAAAAAAAAAACAAATAGCGCTTGAATAACCAAAAGAATTAGAAAAAACTTTCTTCATGAGGCTGGAATCACAAAAGAAGCACTTGACAACGAGTCCAAGGTTGAAAAAGCAAAAACTAGATGACAATTTAAGCTTGGCAAACTACCGGTCGAGTCCCTCTCGGAACTATCAACCCAAATACGGAGATTTCATGCGTGGTACATAAAATAGTTGAAGTCCGGTAGAGAAATATTTGCGTTCAAATACAATCATAGTGATTTCCTCCACGGGAACGGTGAAATCTGGATTGATTTCGATGAAATGTATCAACTGCACCAGCATGACGCCCTCAGCGTTCAACTTATAAGTTTGTGGACTCTGTAAATGTTTTATATGTATAATTCACATTATAGATTCTTGTACCCTTATACTAAATATCTTATCTTCTTGTGTATGTAGAATGGAGATACATACATGCGATCAAAAGGGCATCACTATAGTCGGATTCCTCGACCCAATAGAAATAAACGAGATGATGGTCGCCACCAAGCCACAAGCAACCGAGGACTATGCACTTCATTTTATTCTTACATACCGATTAAAGAGATACATACTTTTACCTTACCAATTTGGGTATACGTTTCTCTCCATGTTTTTTCTACTCTTTTTGAACAACACAACGTTAGGATTTAGGACTAATTAGTTATGGTGACATATGTGCTGTTTTCGCTAGGCCTTCTTTGTCATCCAGATAGACCTTAGCAGTATCATTATCTTCGACGCGAGAAGAAATCTAGTAGGCGACTACCAATCCCTCATAGACTTGCTACAAAGGTAAACTAATAATTTCATTAATGCTTTAGTAAATTTCGAATTGACTGAATCTAAGTCTAGTTACGAACAATAATCACACATGTATAGGGCGTACGTACACTATGTTAAGAGGAATGGACGTCACTTTTCATACCGAATGAATGGAAAGTCGTAACCAACTTTCCTTGTAGGATTCAGACCAAGGGTAACAATTTATGTGGCTACTATGTATCTGACATAATGAATGGATTCACCGAAGATAATTATAGTAGCATTACCGATGCTAAAGTAAGTGGTATATATATATTGATGACTAATATTCAGTTCCTACTCGTGTTCAAATAGATTGATTTCTTCAATTCCTGTAATTGCAGGAACTCGAGGTGGAAACATGTATCCTCATGCCACAGAGAATCATCACAGTTCAGAAACAACTCTGCGGGATCATCAATGACGAAGTCATTCCAGAGTCTGGCCAGTACTGTTTTCTTCAAATGGTGTTGTTCGGATGCTATCTGATGAGGACATCACTCCCTCGGATACATACAATGATCCTCCATTGAACTTTCAAGGTCCAATCACAAGGGCTCGCGCACGACAATTAAATTTAGAGGTGAGCTCGTTCCTAAGCAACTCTTTATATAATTTTGAGAATAGATTACTACCTAATGATTATATGTTGCTTAGGAATCATAGAGAGGATAAGGAGACACATAGAGGAAGGCTTGGAGGCGTGGAGGAGCAGCTAGGACGTCCAACAACAGCAGGAGGTCCAGTCCAACTCGAGTCCGAATCAGCCTCGACCTCCAGGACCAGCGAGCAGTAAAACGGACGCCCAGGACGCATCCGGACTCCGTTTTCGACGATTCACATATGGTTGGAAAGATAATTTCATAAGGAAACCAATGGCGTTGGTTTGAGGTCCAAATTCCTTCTGAGTCAACGGGAAACGTCGAAACAAGTCAGCGTCCAGAATCTGTCCCGGTGCTGCATCACCGTTTTTGGTCCGTTGGGCCATGTATCGTGTTGGAGTCCATTAGGGACGCGTCCAGGGGTCCTTGGCCGACCCTAATCCTTTATATACAGTAGCCGCCGCCCTAATTAGGGTTGGATTTTGCTTAGATTATTCTGTCTAGAACAGTTTCGCCGTTTCGTCGGTTTGTGAGACCCCAACTCGTGAGATTAATCATTCATCTGCAATTTGGTTGCATTCTTCCTTGTTCTTGCTTGTGTTCTTCGATTCGCAGGCAAGAATTTTAGCCTTCTTGGCGAGGTCAACCGTGCAACGCCGGTTGATAACCAGAGGAGACGTGGTGCTGCGATTGCGGGGTTTCGGATCGTGTTGTTCGGAAGCCGGATCGACTTGTGTCTCGTTTCCACCAAATCGAGAGTTACCAGAACCTTTCGGAAGATCGGGAACCCTTGTTCATATTAAGTGGTATTCAGAGCTTCAGGTATACCGTCAGGTTCATATCTACCCTTAGTTTCGAGTGTTTTCGCCTTCGTTCCATAGTCCACTGCCATATCGTTTTTTTTTCCTGTCCTACAACCCTTCCGCGCCTTTAGCTTTTGCATATTTCAGTTTCAGAGTTCGTCGTGTTGAGTTTGTGTCCTGGTCAAGTTCTTGTTGCTGGTTAGGTCGTGTTAGAGTCCAGTTCGTGTGTTTTTCCCCACCGTTTCCATCAAACCCTAGCCTCCGTCGCATATTTTCCCCACTTTCTTCCCGTTTTGTCCTCTAATTCGGAGTCATTTCTTAAATCGGGCATAACTTTCGCGTACGAACTTCGTTTTCAGAAAAGTCACAGAGTTTTTCGCATCGAAACGGCATTTCGGATCCGTTCGTCCCCGCTTTACCGGGTTCGGCGAAATCAGAATTCCCGAATTCGCCTCCGAAGTTTGAGTTTTCAATTTCCAAATATTTTTCTCATTTTCCGGCTGAACTTCAGAAAATTCTACAGGCCACGTCTTTCACTTGTTTAAGCTCAAATTTTCTGTGGTTCCCTCTTGTGTGCTCCTAAGTGAAAAAAAAATATCAAAAAAATAAAAAGAAAAAGTCGAATTTTCCCAAAAAAACAACGACAGCCCAAAAAAATAGAAAAAAGAGAGGGGCAAAAGAGGAACAATATCTAGAGGAGCACATAGAGAAGGGCAAAGTGAGCTGTGTTAGCGTGTGCTGTTTAGTTCTTTGTTTCTGTTGCTCTTGCTATCCATCATACTTATTTCTCCACCTTGTTTATCACACATACTTGGTACTTGCAATACTTTAGGCCAGCAACGAGAACAAGTACTTGGGACTATAATTCAGCATTACTATCTGTTTCTGATTTGTGTTCCACATATACATATTTGTTCTCTTTGTGTGCCTTCCAAGCTCCACAGATTCTTCTGGACAGCACTGGTTTGCATCCCTGCAATCGCTCGCACGCCTTCCAGGTATCCTTTGCTTTGCTGGTAAGAACCCTAGTAAGAGCTTGGTAAGGTGTCTACCTTTGCTGATCTTGATTGAGAGGCACCACTCCACCTTTGTAGTACGATTATTAGGGATAACCTTCACTGTTTGTTGTTGTGTTTTTTTTTCCACAATGTCAGTTGAAGGAGATAAAACGCCAAAGGACTTCAAGGAGTGTGTCAGCCAAGAGCAGCTACAAGCTGTTGTAGACAATGCTCAGAAGGAGATGAAGGAGACAGTCATCAAGGCTGTCACTGAAGCGATAATTGAGATGAAACTCGCAAACGCGGTTGAGCGGGTGGACAAACGGTTATCTGAGCTCACCGACAGGGTAAATGCGTTGGAAAACCGTCCTGTGCACAACGAAGATGTGAATGGAAGCAACACCGGTGATGAGTTGTATGATGACGATGTTAATGTTGATCCAGCGGCGACATTGCAAAACAGATTACGGCATCGTCTTCGCACTAACACCACAGGTATGGGTGGCGTTCCACATCACCACCACCATCGAGGTATGTATAATCGAGCTCCTGAAGATCCTTATGCTAAGGTTAAATTTACTATACCTTCTTTTTCGGGACATTATGATGCTGAGGGATATCTTGATTGGGAGATGACAGTAGAGCAAAAATTTAGTGCCCACCAAGTACCTGAACAACATAGAGTTAGACAAGCCACTAGTGAGTTTAAAGATTTTGCTATTATTTGGTGGACTGGTTTAGCTGCAGATGGTGCCACACCTCGTACATGGGAAGAGCTTAAGGTTGCTATGCGTGATAGATTTGTTCCCCCATCTTATCATAGAGACCTGCGTAAGAAATTGATGCGCTTAGAACAGGGAGATAAATCTGTGCAGGATTATTATGGTGAGCTTCAAAAGGGCTTGATGCGTTGTGGCATAGTAGAGGGAAACGAAGATTCTATTTGTCGATTTTATTCGGGTTTGAGACGTGAAATCCAGGATATTATTGATTATAAAG
The DNA here is from genome assembly GCF_958298935.1 of Phragmites australis. Lineage (NCBI taxonomy): Eukaryota > Viridiplantae > Streptophyta > Magnoliopsida > Poales > Poaceae > Phragmites > Phragmites australis. The sequence continues at coordinate 7,643,331 of NC_084929.1, forward strand.
AATTTAACAATGTCAACCAGTTGTTTCAGTTTGCTATGCTTGCAGAGAAGGAGTTGCAGGGGCGTGAGCAGCAGGGCAAGTACAAGGCCAGCACCACATACACGCCGCGCACAGGACCATCCTTTGGGCTGTCCAAACCACCCACTTATAGGGCTCCCTCACCAGCGAGCAAGCAACAAGCAGCTACGGCACCAAATCCGGTCACTACACGACCTTCAGGCTCAGGTAAAAATTCTTTTTTGCAGGGACCTTCCAAGAGTGCTTCCTCTGTTGCATCAACGGGACGCACCTCTGGCATTCAGTGCCGTCGCTGCCATGGATTCGGTCATGTGCAGAAGGATTGCCCAAGTCAGTGGGCATACATTGCAACGGAAGATGGGTACATCAGCGCCTCTGACATTGAGGAAGAAGAAGAAGAAGAACCAGTTGTTGAGGAGAGCAACGAAATCTTGGGCAGTGATGACACAGCGACCTATAGGAGCATCATTGTGCAGCGGGCGCTCAGCACAAAGGTACAACAACCAGAGAAGCTGCAACGCCATAACTTGTTCCAGATTTTCTTCGTCATCCAAAATCGGCGAGCACGTGTCATCATCGATGGAGGTAGTTGTAATAATTTGGTGAGTTCAGATTTGGTCAAGAAGCTTGGCTTGACCACACGCCAACACCCCCATCCATATAACCTTCAGTGGTTTAATGATGCTGGAAAAGCTAAGGTAACACAAACTTGCAGAGTTTCTTTTTCCATTGGTTCCTATGCTGATTATGTTGACTGTGATGTGGTACCTATGGAAGCTTGCTCACTTTTATTGGGTCGACCTTGGGAATTTGATAATGATGCTATACACCATGGTAGAAGTAATACATATACTTTTATGCATAAAGGAAAGAAAATTACTTTGGTTCCTATGACCCCTGCTGAAATTGTACAAGCTGATAAAGAACAAGCTGCTAATTTGCGTGATACTAAATCTGAAAATCAGCAAGTTGCTAATTCTCTTTACCCACCTAAAAAGGATAAGTCTGCATCTAGTTCTAAGGTAGAGGGCACAAAATTGAAGGGTGGTGTTATGCTTGCACTAAAAAGTGACCTTGCTGAAATTTCTAATAATGATATTTGCTACACCTTGGTTTGCAAACGAGTTTTGTATTCGCTTGATGATGTTATTAGTTCGATACCTCCTGCTGCCACTAACCTTTTGCAGGAGTATGAGGATGTTTTCCCAGCTGAGATACCCCCGGGACTGCCACCTATGAGAGGGATAGAGCATCAAATCGATTTGATCCCGGGAGCAACATTGCCAAATCGTGCTGCGTATCGAGCCAATCCCGAGGAGACTAAGGAAATTCAGCGGCAAGTCCAAGAGCTTTTGGACCGCGGGTATGTACGTGAGAGCCTTAGTCCTTGTGCTGTTCCTGTGATTTTGGTTCCTAAGAAAGATGGTACTTGGCGTATGTGTGTTGATTGTAGAGCCATCAATAACATTACTATTCGATATCGCCATCCTATTCCTAGACTTGATGATATGCTTGATGAGTTGTGTGGCTCTGTAATTTTTACAAAGATCGACTTGCGTAGTGGTTACCACCAAATTAGAATGAAACTTGGAGATGAATGGAAAACAGCTTTCAAAACTAAATTCGGATTATATGAGTGGTTAGTAATGCCTTTTGGTTTAACTAATGCACCTAGCACTTTCATGCGTTTGATGAATGAGGTTTTAAGAGCTTTTATTGGATGATTTGTGGTGGTTTACTTTGATGATATATTGATTTATAGCAAGTCTTTGGATGAACATATGGATCACTTACGTGCTATTTTTAATGCTTTACGTGATGCACGTTTATTTGGTAACCTTGAGAAGTGCATCTTTTGCACGGATCGAGTCTCTTTTCTTGGCTATGTTATTACTCCACAGGGAATTGAGGTGGATGAGATGAAAATTGAAGCCATAAAGAGTTGGCCGGTGCCCCAAACCATCAAACAGGTGAGAAGTTTTCTTGGACTTGCAGGTTTTTATCGTCGTTTCGTGAAGGATTTCAGCGCCATTGCTGCCCCCTTACACGAGTTGACAAAGAAAGGTGTGGTGTTCCATTGGGGTAAGGCACAAGAGGAGTCCTTTGACACTTTGAAGGACAAGCTTACGCACGCGCCATTGCTGCAACTTCCAAATTTTGGTAAGACCTTTGAGCTAGAATGTGATGCTAGTGGAGTTGGTATTGGAGGTGTTTTGATGCAAGAAGGTAAGCCCGTTGCATACTTTAGCGAAAAATTGCATGGCCCTGTTCTTAATTACTCTACGTATGATAAGGAATTGTATGCACTTGTACGTTCTTTAGAGACGTGGCGTCATTATTTGTGGCCTAAAGAATTTGTTATACATTCAGATCATGAATCGCTTAAGTATCTTCGTTCTCAACATAATCTGAATCGTAGACATGCTAAGTGGGTTGAATTTATTGAATCTTTTCCTTATGTTATCAAACACAAGAAAGGGAAGGATAATATAATTGCTGATGCTTTGTCTAGACGATATGCTTTGTTGTCCCAACTTGATTATAGAATTTTTGGACTTGACTCAATAAAAGAACAATATGTGCTTGATCCTGATTTTAAAGATGTATTGCTGAACTGTAAAGAGGGACGTACGTGGAACAAGTTTGTGATCAATGATGGATTTGTGTTTAGAGCTAACCGTCTATGCATTCCAGTTGGTTCCATTCGTCTTTTGTTGTTGCAGGAAGCACATGGAGGAGGATTGATGGGACATTTTGGTGCTAAGAAGACGGAGGATATGTTGGCCACACATTTCTTTTGGCCAAAGATGAGGAGAGATGTTGAGCGGTTCGTGGCACGCTGTACCACATGTCAAAAGGCTAAGTCTCGCTTGAATCCACATGGTTTGTATATGCCTCTTCCTGTTCCTTCTATTCCTTGGGCAGATATTTCGATGGACTTTGTTTTGGGATTGCCTAGGACTAAGAGGGGGAGGGATAGTATTTTTGTTGTTGTGGATCGTTTTTCTAAGATGGCACATTTTATACCTTGTCATAAAAGTGATGATGCCGTTTATATTGCTGACCTCTTTTTCAAAGAGATTGTTCGCTTGCATGGTATGCCTTCTACTATTGTTTCAGATCGCGACGCTAAATTTTTGAGTCACTTTTGGCGCACTCTATGGAATAAGTTGGGTACAAAACTATTGTTTTCTACTACTTGCCACCCACAAACTGATGGCCAAACGGAGGTAGTGAACCGCACTTTGGGTACCATGTTGAGAGCTATTTTGAAGAAAAATTTAAAGATGTGGGAAGAATGTTTGCCCCACGTGGAGTTTGCTTATAATCGGGCAACACATTCTACCACCAAGGTAAGTCCTTTTCAGGTAGTGTATGGTTTTACCCCTCGCGCTCCTATTGATCTTTTGCCTTTACCTACCACTGAAAGAACACATAGTGATGCTAGTGCACGTGCTGATTTTATTCATAAGTTGCATGAAACAACTAAAATAAATATCGAAAAGATGAATGTGCTGGTAGTGAAGGTAGGAAAGAAGTCAAACTTGAACCGGGTGATTTAGTGTGGTTACATTTAAGAAAAGATAGGTTTCCAGAGCTGCGTAAGTCTAAATTAATACCAAGAGCTGCTGGTCCTTATAAGATAATTGAGAAAATAAATGATAATGCATATAAACTTGAGTTGCCACCAGAGTTCGGGGTTAGTCCTTCTTTTAACATTGCAGATTTGAAACCTTACTTGGGAGCCGATGATGAGCTTGAGTCGAGGACGACTCCAATTCAAGAGGGGGAGGATGATGAGGACATCACTCCCTCGGATACATACAATGATCCTCCATTGAACTTTCAAGGTCCAATCACAAGGGCTCGCGCACGACAATTAAATTTAGAGGTGAGCTCGTTTCTAAGCAACTCTTTATATAATTTTGAGAATAGATTACTACCTAATGATTATGTGTTGCTTAGGAATCATAGAGAGGACAAGGAGACACATAGAGGAAGGCTTGGAGGCGTGGAGGAGCAGCTAGGACGTCCAACAACAGCAGGAGGTCCAGTCCAACTCGAGTCCGAATCAGCCTCGACCTCCAGGACCAGCGAGAAGTAAAACGGATGCCCAGGACGCATCCGGACTCCGTTTTCGACGATTCACATATGGTTGGAAAGATAATTTCATAAGGAAACCAATGGAGTTGGTTTGAGGTCCAAATTCCTTCTGAGTCAACGGGAAACGTCGAAACAAGTCAGCATCCAGAATCTGTCCCGGTGCTGTGTCACCGTTTTTGGTCCGTTGGGCCATGTATCGTGTTGGAGTCCATTAGGGACGCGTCCAGGGGTCCTTGGCCGACCCTAATCCTTTATATACAGTAGCCGCCACCCTAATTAGGGTTGGATTTTGCTTAGATTATTCTGTCTAGAACAGTTTCGCCGTTTCGTCGGTTTGTGAGACCTCAACTCGTGAGATTAATCATTCATCTGCAATTTGGTTGCATTCTTCCTTGTTCTTGCTTGTGTTCTTCGATTCGCAGGCAAGGATTTTAGCCTTCTTGGCGAGGTCAACCGTGCAACGCCGGTTGATAACCAGAGGAGACGTGGTGCTGCGATTGCGGGGTTTCGGATCGTGTTGTTCGGAAGCCGGATCGACTTGTGTCTCGTTTCCACCAAATCGAGAGTTACCAGAACCTTTCGGAAGATCGGGAGCCCTTGTTCATATTACTATCGGAGGGTTAACTCCTATCGCAGGGATCCTGAGGGACACCTTTTCGAGATTCGGCCAGGGGGATGATTCTGAATATGTTTGCTGGAGAAATAAATGGGTATAAATGCAATAGCAGGTGGGGTGGAATGATCTAATGCAAAATGCAGTAAATGCACTGGAGGGATTTTTAGACAGGTTCGGGCCGCACTGAGCGTAATACCCTACTCCTGTGTGGATGCTATAAATGCCCTGAGAATGTCTCTCAGGAATGTCGCCGGTTACAAGAATGTTTGTCTATCCTAAAGCTTTGGGCTCCTTGTCCTTCGGTGATCTCAGCTTGTATGCTTGTACGAAGGTGTTCTTCGATCTCTGAGCAAGTGTCTGAGAGTTCGAGAGTTGTCCTTCAATTAACCTTGTTTTGTCCGTGCCCGCCGGCTCCTTAAATACTCGCAGGTGGTAGCGTGCCCCGAAAGGGAGGGCACGAGTTCCAAGGTGCCATAAATGGAAAGGGAGTCATCATGGCCTCTGCGTGAAGTGACGGGGGGTTAAAAACGCGCCCCCCGCCCAGTCTTCGGTCGTCATAATGGCGCTGGCAACGGGCGCCGTGGAGAGGGCCCACCGCGCAGCCGCAGAGCGGCCCGGCGTGCCCGTTCGGTCTTGTTCGCCTGCCACAGCAGGGCGGCGGGCGGGGCGTCTCGGGCCTTGCGAAGCTATCCCGAGGCGCGCCGGATGACGCGGGATGGCACCCGTGCATTAAATGTCCCGACGCCTTTCTGCCAGAATGTGGCAGGGACTAACATCGAGCGTGGCAGGGGCAGTTGGAGGTGACAGTCCACGCGCGCTCTTAAATGCGGCATCGGGCCTTTCACAAGCTGACACCTCACCGCTGGACCCCTGTGGGGGCCACCGACGAAGGAATCCTTGGGCCATCGGGGAACCGAGTGCTCGGGGATCACTGTTCATCCCCCCCCCCCCCCGAGCACTCTCTCCCGGAACTACCTTCCCGGGAACGCCCTCTCTTGGTCCTCGGAGAACCGAGTGCTCGGGAGCCATTGTTCACGGCCCCGAGCACTCTCTCCCGGAATTGACTGTTCGGATCCTCGGGGAATCGAGTGCTCGGGGACCGCTGTTCGCAGCCCCGAGCACTCTCTCTCGGAACTACCTTCCTTGGGTCCTCGGGGTACTCGGGTGCTTGGGGTCACTGTGCACCTCTCCGAGCACTCTCTTTCCGGTACTCGGCTTTCCTGGTCGTCGGGGGACTTAGGTGCTCGGGGGTCACTGTTCACCTCCCCGAGCACTCTCTTCCCGGTTACTTGGTCTTCGCAGATCATCGGGGAACCCGGATACTCGGGGACCACTGCTTGTGGCCTCGAGCGCCTTCTCCCGGGACTTAGTCTTTTCATACCTCGTGGAGATGAACCCCGCGGGAAGGTGCCACGTGGCGGATTGCTGGCCTGGCCTCGGGATTCGGGGACCCCTGGTTCCTGATTCACCGATAGATGTTGTCCCTTCAATTCCCCTATGGAGTTCGTTACTTGATCCTTCTAAAGGCAAAAAGTGTAGTTTATGTTTTTCGGTTAACAAGAAAACTTGAATGACATTGCTTCTTACCCTTTTGTTGCATACTTGTATTAATTATGAAGTTTTGTTGCCAACTTGTCTTAATTATGAACTTTAGTGAATGACATGTGAAAGAACATGGTTATGTATGTATGAATTAGATGAGTTGTGAATGAATTGTGTATGTATGTGAGATTATATGTGCTGAGATGATTATATGTATGTAAAACTTGAATGTATGTTTATCTTACTGTATGTGTTGTATGTGATATTATTTGTGCTGTTGTTGGTAACAGCTAGATTTTGTATATAGGGAGGGGCTATCAATGCCAGCTCATGACAAAAAGCCGGAACTAATAGTCTCTATATCAGTGCCGATTTGTCCCACAAACTGACACTGATAGTCTGAGTATTAGTGCCAGTTTTTTGTTATGGACCGACACTGATACTCATTATCAGTACTAGTTTATAAATCAACACTGAAAGTCATAGAGTATTAGTACCGAGTAATCAGTGTTAGTTTAAAAACCATCACTGATAGCGTTTTTTAGCTGACACTGATGGCACTTCCTATAATAGTGCGGCATATTCGGTGTTGTGTTGGTCGTTTGAATCCTCTAGGATTTTTAGGTTATTTCAATAGGTGGTTGTAATACTCTAACTTCTCTAATGAAATATGTGCCAAGCACATTCTTCTAAAAAAAATATACCATGAGTTACTCGTCCAAATTTGTGAACTTTTTCCCGTTACCAAGACTAACCCTCCTATCACCTCTGTCAACTCATGAAACGGCCGGATTGAGGCCATGGATACTGCCCTGGGACATGCATGCGCCCGAACTATAGATCATCAACGGCGCGTGTCCATGCACAAGCTTCATGGTCAAAAGCTCTCAAGAAAACAAAATTTTTTATGGTCAAAAGAAACAAAGAAAAAACTAAGGTGATTGAGACAATGAGAAAGGACTTCCTGATTCCTGAAGTTGCAAAAGCCTAATTAAGCTAGTACCGCCACTGCAATGAGGTACGGGAGTACCAGACAAAACACATAAAAGTTGGGTGGTACACGCAACACGTCATGATGGGGAGGACGCCGCGGTGGCTGCGACACCGCGAGCGAAGAGGACAAAATATGCTGCGAAGGCGTGCGTACGACGTCGGTCGCCCGACCAACCTGCCGATCTATCGAGAAGTCGAGAGAGTAAGGTACTACGTGTGCATGTGGCGCGCGGGCGGCACTAAAATACCCTGGCTTCAAAAAAGCTCTAAAATACAGTGGGTGGGCCTTCGCCATCACTGCTACAGAACGCTATACATGTAACATCTATCAATATCGATTTAATAGTAATGAATACTAAACATATATCAGTGCTGACTCGCACGAACAACAGCTGAGAAGATAAAAACTAGCACTGATATTCACTATCAGTATCGGTTCTTCGCTGGAACCGGTACTTATACATCAGTGCCGGTTCCAACCACGAAGCAACACTGATAGTATTTGTATCAGTATCGCTCTAGATACGAACCGGCACTGATACATTAGTGCCAATTCTAGTCACGAACCGTCACTAATAATTGTTAATGTCACACCTCATTAAAAAAATCATAACTTTTTCATACGAAATTGGATGCGGAAAAACTTTATATGAAATTAGAGCTCTCGATGAGATCTACAACTTTGCAGTTGAAAACTTTTTAATTTGAGGTCTTTTAAATGCCCAAATAATTATAATAAAGTTGCAGTAGTGGTTGATAACAGCTCACATTAAAAAATTTATAACTTTTTCACATAAAGCTGGATGGAGAAAAACTTTATATGAAAATTATAGCTCTCGACGAGATCTACAACTTTGTAATTGATTATTTTTTTATTTGAGATCATTTAGATATCCAAATAGCTATTCAAATGGATTTATTTGCTAGTATACTCACGAACGGACGATAGTTGAGATGTTTAGGTCATGCATGTGCACAGGGTGTAAGGTCTTGAGTTTAAGTCTTAGTTGCCGCATACGAGTAAATATCACCTGACTTTGTGTATATTGGGCGCGGTCGGGTGGGTAGCCTCTGGTCGGATGCGAAAAATAAAAATTGAAACTTTTTTCTATCCGAAAAACGTTGAATCGAGATCGACAATCTGTGCCGGTTGGTAGCTCTAACTGGCACTAATAGCCCAGTGCCGGTTGGAGCCACCAACCGGTACTGATAGTCAGTAACTATCAGTGCCGAGTAATCAATGTCGGTTCAAAACCCATCACTGATGACGATTTTAAACCGATACTGATGAGATGTTTTGGTGTAGTGTATACGTAATGAGCATAGTATACTTTAGGCTGTAGGAGCAGGATATAAATAAAATGTGAGTAGCGTGATGTAGATAGAGTTGGAAGCGACCTGGTAGCTATTCAACAGGCCAAGGAATGGGACATGACAAACATAGTTTTCAAGTTTGATGAGTCCACCGTGATGAATGATGCAACATGTTCTAACTTTGATTACTCTTCATTCGGTGTCCTGGTGAAAGAATCAAAGAGTCTGCTATTGTTAAATTTCAATGATGCTAAGGTGATCTAATGCCCTTACGAGTGTAATACAGTAGCAGATTGTTTAGCGAAGTATGGTGCTAATTTTAGCAGGTTTGGTTCTAAAATCTGGTTAGATCATTTCTCATACTTTTTACTCGCCCATGTGGCGAGCATTTTGACTGAGTCAGAGGTCTAATGGGATCCATTTCTAAAGGCCCTAAAAAGATTGCTAACACATCCATGAGCTCACGAGGAGATCGAAAGGAAACTACTCACTCTCTTATTATGGTTTATCTTCTTAGAACTTTGAGCAAAAGTATTCACATTTGTTACAATAAACACTATTAAAGAAAACATTTGTATAGACGGTTTGGAACCCCGTGTGGAATATTTTTTCGAACCGTCTATGTAAAAGAGTCTGTTTATGTAAAAGAGTCTGTACAAATTAGATTTGTATAGATAGGTTTTGAATCATCTGTACAAAAGATTTGTACAGACGGCTCTAATAACGAGCCATTTGTACTATGGAATCTCATAAACGGCTCGAAGTTTCGAGTCATCTGTGATATAATAATAGAACAAACGGCTCTTATAATGTGCCATCTGTACTACAAGACAGAACAGATAGCTCCAGTTTCGAGCCGTCTATGATGTAGTAACAGTATAGACGACTCCATTAACGAGTCGTCTACTCTATGGGACAGTACAGATGGCTCCTGTTTCGAGCTGTCTGTGAACTAGGAACAGGAGCCATCTGTAGTGCATTTGTATAGATGGTTATAGGCCTAAAACCATCTGTACATTCATATATATATTACTAAATTCATATATTACTGAATGTAAATGATAGATCGACAACAGATCATACACACAACAGAAAAATGTCATACACATAATAGATCATTTGCATTCAAACACTATACACACAACAGATCATATACACAGTAGATCAAATATCTTCATTCAATATCACAAAGACACACATATTATGCAAAATCATACACATAAATAAAAGTAAAATATCAATATTACAAAGCCTCACAACATTTGCAAAGCATTCTTCATTCTTGAGTCAACCTGTGCCTGACAATATATAAACCAACAAATTAGCTTTAGCACACTGAATTAAATGGAAGTAATGAATTCATTTGCTTTATTTTCTATATTATTAGCCATAATGGTATACTACATAAATAGACTGCAAGATGCAAGTATTTTCAATATATTGAAATGACCAGCTTCTGTTGAGATTACAAACCTTGGCTCCAAAAGTTGTCGCAATCATGAAATTCGCTCCTCTCCTTTATGCTCTCCCCATGTATGAAATGGATGAGCTGCTTTTGAATACGCATAAGACTGTCCTTCACGAGATTATTTTAGAAAATTTATATATCTATAGAAGAAAATTAAAATACTTAGGCATAACGATGAAAAATGCATTTTAATATACTATAAACTAACCGATGGATATATTGGTGTACTAGAGCCAACGATTTGCAGCATATACTAGGCAACATATAACCCACAGAGGTTGGTACCCTGCGGTTGCCTGTGACACTACAAAAATTTGTGCATGGCACATTTAGTTCTATGGAATGCATATTATAACAGTAAATTGTTGTGCGACATAGGAATTATTACCGGGAATTGATGTTGGTGGGTCGCCGAGGGTTTATCTCTCAGTACAATCTCGTCCATCAAAACATACTTCGCGAACGCCCTTGTCAATAAGTCTGTTAGATCTTAATACCTCTCTAGGTCATATTACATCGAGTTGAGTTATATGCAGTATTGATTGTACGCACTATAAAATACATGTATCCTTTTAGATACAGGTAAAGTTGTATGCACACTTTACTAGTACTTAACTTACATAGGAGTATAAAAGTACATACTATAGGTACTGAAACATAGAGTTATGTTATCAATGTTGGAACATCCAGACTCTAGCTCAATAGGGAGATAGCTAGTTTCTTTGGATAGCTGGTTGATGCCATGGGTTCAAAAGCTCCCTATCCTGTTTCCCAAAATTACAGAGATGTATAGTTCCCTAAGTAGTCGTGATCATATTATTTTTCTAGTAGACCCGACAAAACAGCCAGCAGTACCATATGAAGCAAATGTGGACATTCTAAATTAATGTCAAACAAATTCAGTGATAAGAACTAAAAGAGAAGACAAAACCAAGATACAGATTAGTTGTAAATCCATCAGTTCATATGTCAAGTACGAAACTCTAAGTATAGTAATCCCATTTTCACGTTAGCAACAGAGCACACCTTAGATTTTTTTGGAACAATCTGTTTGCCTCTCTTTTTATATGTGTGCTCATGTTTGGACATCATAGTACGCTGTTGGGGAGGAAAATAAGCCAGTCTGAGGATAATGGTTGAAGATTACTATCCAGATCCCCCCGGAGCCTTGATCTCCGAATCCTCAGCTAAAGGCTCGACCCCCCAAAGTCATCAGGTCCCTTCACGATACCTCTTCGTATCTGTGAAGCCTTCCCTTGGCTTAACCGGCTCGGCCTCCCGAAGACTCAGCCTCCCGGAGCCTCGGTCCCCCGAAGCCTCAGCCTCCTGAAGCCCCGGTCTTCTGGAGTCCTGCATCCTGAAGCGTTCACCTCCAGATCCATGCCTCCCAAGGCCCCCGCCTCAGGATGATCGGCCCACCTTCCCAAAGGCAGCAGGGTGAGTCAGCAGTCCCTGGGAAGATCTACCGAAAGGGGAGCGCCGGTCGTGCTTTGGTTGCCAAGAAGTGACCGACATTAAAGGCCTAGGCTGATAGGTGCCACTCTGACACCCTGGCGTAATGGAGGCTTTCCTGACACCCCTGACAGTGTAGCGCTGGGCCGCAATTGGCGACCGACTTGCCGTATTCCAGGGTGCAGGTACCACGATAGTTACCACGGTGGATATTTATCTCCCCGATAAGGTAGAAAGTTGTTATTCGGGATAAGGCCCAGTAATTCGGTCGGGTCCCAGATATTCGTACATTACGATAACTTGTACGCCAGGCTATGCATGACTCTATAAATAGGGGGCCATGGTTGTTTGGAAAAAGAAAATGGAGGACAAGAGGGCTAGATGGTCATGACGGACACAGAACACGCATCACAGTGAACCTGTGATACTCCCCCGAGATCGATCCATTTTTCCTATCATCAATATGCAACCATATGCATGGCTGTCTCAGCCATACGCACCGTACGCATGCTCCAGCCTCGCTGCCGCGTTGGATGGCGTTCCTCCGCCTTTGGCCAACCCAGAACCCTGGGTCAATACAGGAACCCTAGATGGCGTAGAGGCCTTCCAGCCTCTACACAACAAAGACCTCACCGCCTCAGGAGAGGACGCGACCGAAGCCACAGCCAAGCAGGCCGCCTTCCAATAGTTCTGGGCGGTTCAACCCAGGAATGCTCCCAACTGGGCTTGGTCCCCAGGTATCCCATTCGACCACACCTGGGATACCCCGAGGGAGCCAACATCTTCGGAAAGTCTGTCCACCCAGCGCCCTCCTTGGGCCCCTCAGGCAAGAAAGGGTTCCACGGAGACAGAGGGCTCTAGGGGGCGCAGATCCCGTCAGCACCTCCGACGCCACCCTCACAACGCCAACCGCACGCAGGGAACTCCAAGCCCGCCTCGTCCGGGGAGGAATAGTTAGAACCACTTCGGCTCCAAAAACCGATTCACCAGGCGGCCTCGATGGTCTCCTAAGGAGGAAGGAAACCCTAGGGAAACCACAGGCTCCAGGGCACACAGCCTTCGGCAGCGACCCCAACGACAACTCCAAGCTCCGGTAACCCCGGAGGCATACGGGTGCGTCCTGCACGGACTAGGGCGCGGCCACAAAACCAACACCCTCATTACCTTCCAGGAGGAATACCTCAGAAGGACGACGTAGAGTTCGGGGGCCTGGGGCAAACTCTCGGGAGAATCCTCGGCCCCTCAACCTTGCACCATCACCACCAACCCCACTGCCAATGTTACCATACCCAACAACGAGAACTGAATCGGGGATACACCGTCGGCAGGCTCTGGACGAAGTACCTCCGGAAACGGGCAGCGGTTAGGGGCCGAGGCGGTTGAGGACCACCTCTCCCGACCAGCCTTCGACCACACCTCCCACATGCCACCGCCAGGCTCCAGACAGATTACCTTCGGAGCCGGGCAACAGCTAAAGGCTGAGGGGGTCAAGCACCGCCTCTCCCAGCCTAGCCACAAGCTTCGAGGCCGCCAAGACTCACAATAGAGGCCTCATTCCTATAAAGGTACGCCCACTGTTAACTACCCAGTAGTTTACCTATTGATCTGTCTTTCATACGGCAAGGTTAGAGTCTGTTGGAGGCCTCCAACCATATTGTTAGAAGTCTTTTGCAATAGATAGCTACTGAGTAGATGCAGTAGAACCTAAGTTACATTCTCATTTAGCATGAGTAGTTGTTTAACATAGCTATGTTTCATGGTGCAAATAGCTTCTTGTTGCTAATAGTAGACTGCAAAACTTAGCTAGTATAACCATGCAAGATCCCTGCACTCGCGCAGACGCATCGTGCCTAGGTCGTTTGTGGGGCGGGTCTGCCCCGGTTTTCTGGAAGGCATTGTGTGGCCTCGGAAGTATAGTTGCCACATATCAAGGATTTTTCTTGATAGACCGTGTGATGGCGCCACCTGTAGCACATCTTCGGGTGGCGTGACAAGCCCACGTATCGCGGATGTAGCATGCCTAGGTCAACTGGAAGGCAAGACTGCCTAGATTTCATGGAAGGCATTGCATCATCTCGATAGACAGTGAGGCCCACACCCGCAGGCGTCGCCTATGCCTAGGTCACCTGCAAGGCAGATTATGCCCAGGGTGCCTTGGAAGGCATCTGCATAGCCTCGGGTGTCGAAACCACGCCCTGGGGGATGTCCTCGGTGGCGGAGTTGCGGTGCTTCGAGGAATGCTGTCGCAAGGAATCCTCGTTGCACGACATACCTACACACCACTGGCGTAGCATGCCTAGGTCACCTGGAAGGCAAGACTGCCTAGATTTCCTGGAAGGTATTATGTTGCCTCGATAGTGTGTAGATGCCAGTTATCAAGGGACTTCCTTGGTAATGTAGTTGCGGCGCCCTTAGGTGATTTCTCCGGAGGCGTGACAAGCCCACGCACCAGTAAGCATCACTTGCCTAAACCCAAGGTCACCTGAAAAGGTTTTCCGGAGGGTAGGCGTTGCCCTGGTCGGAAGTGGAGCCCACACACGATGGGTGTAGCATGCCTAGGTCACCTGGGAGGCAAGACTGCCTAGGTTTCCTGGAAGGTATTGTGTTGCTTCGATAGTGTGTGGACGCCGCATATCAGGGGACTGCTCTGATGTGAGGATGCGGTGCTCTGAGGAATGCTATCGCAAGGAATCCTCTCTGCATGACATGCTTATATACCACGGGCGCCGCTTATGCCTAGGTCACATGCAAGGCAGATTATGCCCAGTGTGCCCTGAAAGGCATTGCACAGCTTCGGTCATATAAATACCATGCGCCAGAGCACATCCTTGGTGGACAGTGTTGCGGTGCACCCTGGGCATTTCCTTGGGAGCACGTCAAGCCTACACACCGCAGGCGTAGCATGCCTAGGTCACCTGGAAGGCAAGACTACCTAGGTTTCCTGAAAGGTATTGCCTAGCTCCGATAGTGTGTAGGGCCTTCGGCATTAATACATGAAAAGGATCCTTACCAAAACCTCTGGTAAAAATGGAGAGCTTCACCAAAACCTCCCATAAAAATGGAGATCTTTACAAATTCTCCAGTAAGAACGGAAAAGCTTACCAAAACCTCGGGTAAAAATGGAGAGCTCTACCAAAAACCTCCGGTAAAAACGGAGAGCTTTACCAAACCTCTGACAAAAATAGAGAGTTTTACAAACCTCCGGCAAAAACGGAGAGCCTTCAAAACCTCCGGCAAAAACGGAGAGCCTTACAAAACCTCTGGCAAAAATAGAGAGCCTTTTACAAACCTCCGAAAAAAACGGGGAGCCTTTTCAAACCTCTGGCAAAAACAGGGAGCCTTTTCAAATCTCCGCAAAACGGAGAGTTTTTACAAACCTCCGGCAAAAACAGGGAGCCTTTTCAAACCTCCACAAAAAGGAGAGCCTTTCCAAACCTCCGCACAATGGAGAGTTCTTACAAACCTCCTTCATAAACAGGGAGCCTTTTCAAACCTCCGCTCAACAGAGAGTTTTACAAACCTCCGGCAAAAATGGGGAGCCTTTCCAAAGCTCCGCACAACGGAGAGTTTTTTTACAAACCTCCGGCAAAAACGGAGAGCCTTTTCCAAACCTCCGCACGATGGAGAGCTTTCACAAAAACCTCCGCACCACGGAGAGACTTCCGAAAATCCCCGCGATAGAGATGTTTCTTCGAAAACTCCGTCGGGCAAAAAGATTCTGAAAAGACCTAGCGGGAAAGGTACCCCGGCATCTTGAAGGCTGATTCCTCCGTGCCGAGGGGGTACAAAACCCGCTAGCCTCTAAAAAGGCACAGCAGACAAATCAAAGGGGTATAAAAATCCCCCCTACAGCGAAAGGTATGATGACGTGACTCAAACACGTATGGTAAAAGGTAACAACATTACCCTACCATCTCCTCCGAAAACACCTTTTACATGTTATTTTATGAGGTTTATACTAACATTTAATAAAAACCTGCGCCTCATGGCACAGGAGACATAGTGGAACCCCCAACTATCCATTGCAGAGACAGCAAGGCCGGGCAGCGGCTAAGGGCTGAGGGGGTCGCGGACCTTCTTTTCCGCCCGACCTTCGACTTCGCCTCCGACGCACCGTTGCCAGGCTTCGGACGGAATACCTCCCGAGCTGGACAACGGCTAAGGACCGAGGGGGTCGCGGACCCTATCTTCCGCCCGGCCTTCGGCTTTGCCTCTAATGCGATGTCGCCAGGCTCCGGACGGGATACCTCCAGAGCCAGGTAGCGGCTAAGGGCTAAGGGGGTCATGGACCCTCTCTTCCGCCTAGCCTTCGGCTTCGCCTCCAACGCACCGTCGCCAGCTCCAGACGGGATACCTCCATAGCCGGGCAACAGCTAAGGGCCGAAAGGGTCACAGACCCTCTCTTCCGCCCGGCCTTCGGCTTCGCCTCTGACGCGCCATCGCCAGGCTCCGGACGGAATACCTCCGGAGCCGGACAGTGGCTAAGGGCCGAGGGGGTCGCGGACCCTCTCTTCCGCCCGGCCTTCAGCTTCGCCTCTGACGCGTCGTCCCAAGGCTCAGGACGGAATACCTCCGGAGCCGGGAAGTAGCTAAGGGCCAAGGGGGTCGCGGACCCTCTCTTCCGCCTGGGCTTCAGCTTTGCCTCCAATGCGCCATCGCCAAGCTCCAAACGGGATACCTCCGGAGCCGCGTAGTAGCTAAGGGCCGAGGGGGTCGCGGACCCTCTCTTCCGCCCGGCCTTCGGCTTCACCTCCGACGCACCTTCGCCAGGCTTCGGACGGAATACCTCTGGAACCGGGCTGTGGCTAAGGGCTGAGGGGGTCGCAGACCCTCTTTTCCGCCTGTCACATCCCAAAATTCGTAATTGCGTGTTTAATCTTAAACATGTGTCATTTGAGTCATATTCGAATTTGCATCGCTATCAATCGCCTGGTTGGAATTTGAGCTGCAGTTATGTGATTAGATGCCCCTAAGGAATTAAATCGCGACATAAAAATTTTCGGGATTTTTGGAGCACAATAGCAGCTCAATTTGGATTAATGAAGTGACAGAAAAGAAAATTAGAGAGAGAATTGAATTAGAAGCAAAATCGAACTTTTTCTCTAACTTGTGGGGCCCACATGAGGGAAATATCTCTCTCTCACTCAAAAGGGAGCAACCCACTCTCTCTCACTCAAAAGGGGGCAACCCACTCTCTCTCACTCAAAAGGGGGCAGCCCACCCTCTCTCTCTCTCCTCCCTCACTCCCCATGTGCTCCTCTCTCTCTCCAATCAGCCACACAACAGAGGAGACCCCACTCTCACTCTCCCACCTCTCTTTCTCTAGCTCTCCCTTTTCCCCTTGGTTCCCGCCACTATAAGCGAAGCCGAGGTGCGTATGTGGTACCCACGTGACCACACGCTTGAGCGTTACTCATCCATCCAATTTGTTTTTGCCTCCCCGAAAGATTTGAGGCGGTTTTGACCTCTTTTTGTTTTTAGGTTGAAACTTTGGAGCTCTGGCTATTCTTCTCTGTCCCAAGCTTTTCACTTCTTTCCGAAGGTCACCAAGCGGGGCAAAAGCACCTTGGGTGAGTCTACTAGGCATCCATGGCGTGTGTTCGCATTTTGGTTGGATCGTTTTCAAGTTGGAGCGAATTTTGGCGAAGTTGGAGCGTTCTTGAGGTTTAGAAGAAAAGAGAGGATTTTAGATGAGATTTTATTTACGAATTGAGTTGCTAGGTGGTTAAGTGAGTTCTAGACTCTCTAAACTCTCCCAAACGTATCCCCCTTTGGGTTGGAGAAGATCGCAAATCGATTTGGCAAGTTTTGCCCAAAATAGGAGAAGTTCTGGGCAGTGTGGATAGTCCGCACATATGCAGAGGTTCCGCATAAAAGTGCGGAGGGTCCGCACTTTCTGGGAAAATGGCAATTTGAATTGTATTCAAGATTTTCTTAGGGTTAAGCTACAAAGTTAGTCTAAAACCCTTGTTATGGTATATGTGCTGGTGTATGTAGCATAGATTCAAGTTTGGGGTTAAATTGATCGACGAATAGTCAAAAACACATTTTCAGCCCAGGTCCGAAGTGTCCGGACAAAAGTCCAGAGGGTCCACATATGTCCAGAGTATCCGGAGAATTCTTCGGATAGTCTGGAGTTTGCCTGAGTTGCGGAATGTTCGGATGTTCCGCATAATTTTGCGGATAGTCTGCATATGTCCGGAGGTTCCAGAGAATTCTCCGGAAGTTCCGCACTTTGGCAACTTTTCAAATTTGTTTGAGTCCCAATTTTGTTCTAGCTTGCATGTTTGCACTTTTAACATGTTTTGCGCATCTTACGGCATGCTTTGTTGTATTTCATCCATACTCATGGCATTGCACACATTATTCTTTTTAGAGAACGCCGAACCAATGATCCCGACGAGCGAGGGCGATCCGGAGGTACCCCACCTTTGTGAGCCAGTGCATCATGGCAAGCAACTAACATACTTCACCCATGTCAAATTTGGAAGTCTCAATTGATGAATATGCATGTGTCGGGTACCCTTGGGTAGAACCTATGCCGATTGCATGTTTCTACCTTGGTCAATTATTCAAGTAATTTCCTTGTAGCCTAGAGATGGTGTTATGTCTAGGTACGAGTACGATATACATGGTTAGCAATGCTTAGGTCTTTCGGTAGAAGTCGAGCGACGGTGTTTTCCATTGTTCACGAGTATAGGGATTACTATTGATTACAAATACATGCATATGGTGAGATGGTTGGTGAGTGGTGAGTATGAGATGAGATGTGGGCGGTGTTAGGGGTGTCGTCTACCTCGGAGGAAAGTCCTAGGGGCAGGTCGGGAGAGGAAACCCGAGCACCATAGACCGCTTGCATCGTTTAAGGCCGTCCGTCGGTACCGTTGGCCTTAGCACTTACCTTACTCACCACATGCCGATCTAATGGTCAGGCGAGCCGAATACTTTCGCAGCTGTGGCTTTGTGGGTGTGAACATCGACGGTGTGAGCGGGCAGGCTTGTAAGTGGTTCTAGTTTGCTCTGGGAGTAGTGCTAGTATCGCCGCGCCGAGCAATGCATGCCCCACATGGTTGGGGCTGGTTGGGAAAGGTTGTCACGAGTACCCCCTTGTGTGCACTTTGACCGGTGGCACAAGCCGAATGGTCCAAGTGTCGTGTGGGTCCAGGAGTATCCCCCTGTAAGGTGTATAAACAGTTCGAACTGCCGCGCTCTCGGTCATGAGCATGCTATTGTTTCATCAGTATCGGTCATAGAGATTCGTTGTGGATTTGTGGTTCAAGTTTATGGTGGTGGTATGGGTCAGAGTTGGTACTTGTTAAACTTTTGATCCACATGTTGATTACATTTATTTATGTTCAGTTGTTGGTTATGGCAGGGTAGTTTCATATAAGGTGGTTAAGTTAGTTGCTCACACCTATGTCTAGGATGCTTACCACATAATTAACTTAACCATGTTTAAGCATTGCTACTAGCTAATGCATGATCCTTGGAGTCGAGCTATATATATGTGCTCTATATTGTGTAAGACTTGGGAGTACCTTTGTACTCAGGGTGCTGCCCTTAAGTTGATGCAGGTTCACAGGTCGGCGAGGAAGAGGCAGTGTTCGGCTACTTTGTGCCTGCTGATCGATCAGCGTGGCGGGCAGGAGTAGCACACTCTACTCCAAACTCAGTGTTTTGGTATGGAGCCTAAGGGCATGTGGCTCCATATCCTTTTGTTTTATAGTTTTCTTCCGCTACGTAGTGGTTGTTTCCTTTTGATGTAAATTGTGAAAACAACTGCATGTTTAAAGACTTGTAATATAATATTTAATTACTCGCTCTTTCTTAAGCTTTGTTGTGATGCTATATGTTGGTAAGGCATGTGTTCCAATCCTGGGCACAAAACACGTGCCGGGACTACCGGAGCGGTATTCTGATTAATCGTTCAAGTCGTGATTAAGTAAATGATCGACTTAATGATTAATTAGAATACTGTTTGGATGGTTCCTCACACTGCCCAACCTTCAGCTTCGCCTCCAACACGCCCTGGCCAGGCTTCGGACGGAATACCTCCGGAGCAAGGCAACGGCTAAGGGTCGAGGTGGTTGTGGACCCTCTGTTCCGCCCGGCCTTCGGCTTCGCCTCCGACGCTCCATCGCCAAGCTCCGGATGGAATACCTCCAGTGCCGGGCAATGGCTAAGGGCCAATGGGGTCGCGGATCCTCTTTTCCTCCCGACGTTCGGCTTTGTCTCCGACGTGCCATCGCCAGGCTCCGGACGGAATACCTCCGGAGCCGGGCAGCAGCTAAGGGCCGAGGGGGTCGCGGACCCTCTCTTCCGCCCGGCCTTCGGCTTTGCCTCCGACGCACCGTCCCAAGGCTCAGGATGGAATACCTCTGGAGACAGGCAGCGGCTAAGGGCCGAGGGGGTCGCAGACCCTCTCTTCCGCCTAGCCTTCAGTTCATATAAGTTGGTTAAGTTGGTTGCCCACACCTATGTCTAGGATGCTTAGCGCTTAATTAACTTAACCATGTTTAAGCCTTGCTACTAGCTAATGCATGATCCTTGGAGTCAAGCTATATATATGTGCTCTATATTGTGATAGACTTGCGAGTACCTTTGTACTCAGGGTGCTGCCCTTAAGTTGATGCAGGTTCACAGGTCGGTGAGGAAGAGGCGTTGTTCGGCTACTTTGTGCTTGCCGATCAGGGTGGCGGGCAGGAGTAGCACACTCTACTCTGAACTCAGTGTTTTGGTATGGAGCCTAAGGGCATGTGGCTCCATATCCTTTTGTTGTATGGTTTTCTTCCGCTACGTAGTGGTTGTTTCTTTTTGAAGTAAATTGTGAAACAACTGCATGTTTAAAGACTTGTAATATAATATTTAATTACTCGCTCTTTCTTAATCTTTGTTGTGATGCTATATGTTGGTATGGCATGTGTTATGATCCTGGGCATAAAACACGTGCTAGAACTACCGGAGCGGCATTCTGATTAATCGTTGAAGTCGTGATTAAGTAAATGGCCAATTTAAAGATTAATTAGAATACTATTTGGACGGTTCCTCACAGCGTGGTATCATTGCTTGATTTAATTAAGTAGCCTAAACGTAATTTAGAATGTTGTTTAGTAAGTGGTGAACTTCACCTAAACAACTCACTAAGTTTTGTTTATGCCTCTTCATGATCAATATGTATGAAAATGCAATATTATGCCCCTAAGTAATACTGCTTGTGAGTTTCGATGTTTGTTGCGGAAAGAAGTGCATGAGAAAGAAATGGTAGATAGGATTCGAGCATATCATCATTTGCAGCAGTTTGCATGCATGCATTTTCATTTTCTTTGTTAATGACTAGTCAGAGTTTCTATCAAAACTGCGGACCTTCCGCACATTTTTGCGGATGTTCCGGAGATTTTTGCGGATGTTCTGCATAAGTGCGGATACTCCGGCCATTTTTGCGGAACCTCCGCACTTTTTGAACTTGTATTTTTCTGAAAATGTGTGATGCCTTAATGTGCATCACTTGTGATTAGTAACTAACTAGTACTATTGCCTCTAGGTCAGAGTTTTGACGTTTCCCTTTTCATTTTATCATTACAGAATGGTTAGAACTCGTCGAGATATGGATGAGCCCGAAGGCTTGAATGATAATAATCCTCCCCCGCTACCAACAATGGCGGAAGTGCTCATGAGAATTGAGCAGAACCGCCAAACGAACCATGCGCTTCTTGAGGCTCTCGTGCGCAACACGGCACCTCATGGAGGGGGTGGAGCCAGGCGTCGAGATGACTTCTCAGATTTCCTGTGGACTCAGCCGCCAACCTTCACGCGGGCTGAGGATCTTCTGGATGCCAATCACTGGCTCTGGACGATCGAGCAGAAGATTGCTCTCCTCAAATGTGAGGACCATGAGAAGGCACTTTATGCCGCGCATCAGCTTCAGGGCCCGGCGGGCATGTGGTAGTCGATCTTTTGGGCTATGCATCCTGCCACTCACCGAGTGTCTTGGGCGGAGTTCTGCCAGGCATTCCGTGAGTTTCATATCCCGAGTGGCCTTATGGAGATCAAGAGGCGGGAGTTCGAGGACCTCAAGCAAGGAGGCCAAACCGTGATGGTTTTACGTGCAGGTGTTCAATCACCTTGCGCAGTCGTCAATGGCCTCAACTCCAAGATGCAGGACCGGCTATCCACACACGAGTTCACCGACTTCAACAAGTTGGTGAGCACGTCCCTCACGGTGGAGTTCAAGCTTAAGAACCACCAGGAGGAGAGAAAGCGCAAGAGGGGTTCCTCGCCTTCTGTGGGTGGGAGCTCACAGCGCCCGCACAGAGAGTCTACCTCCACCATCTACCGTGCCGGAATCGGGTGCTCCGCGTCCTATGTGGCTCATGCAGCGGCCGGCTTTCTCCGCTCCACAGGGACAGCCTCCACGACCAGCCGGTTTGCAGAGCAGTGTGACCGGTGGCCCCAGCAGCCCTTGTTACAACTGCGGCTGTGTCGGCCACTACGCACGGGATTGCTTGTATCCGAGGCCGGGAGCCACGGTGGCCTCTTCCAGGCCACCACCAGCTCAGTCGGCGCTTCAGTCTTCCCAGGCGACCCACGTTCCCAAGCGTGGTCGAGCATGCCACACCACCACCGAGGACATTCAGGAGGGTGACACCGTCCTGATGGGTACATTGCATATGCGTTCTAACTCTGTCGTTGCACCTTCAATTGTTCTTTTCGATTCTATAGCTTCTCATTGCTTCATAGCGGCAAGTTATGTTTGACGTCATGGGCTGACAGTTAGCACCATCCCCACGCCTTACCTCATAGATGCACCTGGAGCCAAGGTCCTTGTTAAGCAATGCGTGTCCAATGCCTCAGTGATCATCAAGGAGATATCTTTCGGGGCAAATTTGCTAGTGATGAACTCGAAGGGAATAGATATTATATTGGGGATGAACTGGCTCTCCAAGAACAAGACTGTGTTAGATTGTGCCCAGCGGACAGTTACTGTAAATGGTCCGTCCGGTATCCGAATTCAATTGAAGCTAGAGGGTGTCAAATCTTGTCTCTTCGCCTTGAAGGCTATCCCCACCGTAGACATGATGAGTATTCCTGTGGTGTGGGAATTCCCGAATGTCTTTCCAGATGAGTTGCCCGGAATGCCGCCTGACAGAGCAGTGGAGTTCTCAATTGATCTCGTGCCCGGTGCGGCCCCAATTTCGATGAAGGCGTATAAGATGTCGCCAGTTGTGCTAGTTGAGCTGAAGAAGCAGTTGCAAGAGCTGCTTGCGAAGGGTTTTATACGTCCGAGTTCCTCACCTTGGGGATGCTCGGCACTCTTTGTGAACAAGAAGGATGACACTCTACGGATGTGTGTTGAGTACCATCCATTGAATGAGATCATGGTCAAGAACAAGTATCCGCTCCCTAGGATTGACATTCTATTTGACCAGCTGACCGGAGCCTGAGTCTTCTCGAAGATTGACTTGAGACTAGGCTATCATCAGATCAAGGTTTGACCAGAGGATATCCCAAGGACAACTTTCTCGACTCGATACGGTCTTTATGAGTTCACCGTCATGTCCTTCGGATTGACGAATGCACCGGTATTCTCCATGTATTTGATGAACACGATATTCATGGAGGAATTGGATAAGTTTGTCGTGGTTTTCATCAACGACATCCTTATATACTCCAAGACTGACGAAGAGCATGTTGAGCACCTCCGTATTGTTCTTGGCCGGCTAAGAGATCATCAACTCTATGCCAAGTTCAACAAGTGTGAGTTTTGGCTCAGGGAGGTAGCTTTTCTGGGTCATGTTCTGTCAGGGAACGGTGTTGCAGTTGACCTGAGCAAGGTGCAGGATGTGCTCGATTGGGTTCAGCCCAAGAATGTTACTAACATCCGGAGTTTTCTCGGACTCGCGGGCTATTACTGCCGGTTCATAGAGAATTTCTCCAAAATAGCCAAGCCAATGACAAAATTGTTGTAGCAAGGTAACGCGTTTGAGTGGTCAAGTGACTGTGAGACAGCTTTCCAGACTTTGAAGAAGTTACTCACGACCGCTCCAGTTCTCACCCAGCCAGATGTGAACAAGGGTTTCGACGTCTATTGCGATGCTTCCGATATGGGCCTCAGATGTGTCCTTATGAAAGAGGGCAGGGTTGTTGCATATGCCTCACGTCAGTTGAGACCATACGAGGAGAACTATCCAACACATGACTTAGAGCTTGCGGTAGTCGTGCACGCCCTGAAGATCTGGCGTCACTATCTGATGGGTAATTTGTGTCGTATCTACACGGATCACAAAAGCCTCAAGTGCATCTTCACACAGGCGGATCTGAATATGAGGCAGCGAAGGTGGCTTGAGTTGATCAAAGACTATGAGCTGGAAGTGCATTATCACCCCGGTAAGGCGAATGTGGTCGCCGATGCCTTGAGTCAGAGAGCTCACTATCATTGTCTTACAGTCTCACCTATGGACTCTACACATTGTAATGATTTCTGGTGGCTCGGACTCGAAATGGTTCTGGATGGGTTTAGTGCAAATTTGGAGATCAAATCCACTCTTTTGGATGAAATCAAAGCCACTCAGAAGAATGATAAGAGCATGGCCTGAATCCAAGAGAAGATGAAGATTGGCCAGGCTTTATGCTTTTCTGAGGATAAGCTCCGCTCTGAGTATCGGGAGTTCTTTGAGAACATGTAAATGTTAATGTAATATACTATATTTGGAATCTCTCATGTGTCTAAGTTATCGCCATGTGAATGAAAGTGTGCTTTGGATTCCGTCTTTCTTAGCATGTTGTCTACTCACAGCATGCTCATCGCTCTCTCCCCGACTCGTACCACTCTCGGGACGAGATTCTCCTAAGGGGGGAAAGTTTGTCACATCTCGAAATCCGTAATTGCGTGTTTAATCTTAAACATGTGTCATTTGAGTCATATTCGAATTTGGATCGCTTTCGATCGCCTGATTTGAATTTGAGCTGCAGTTATGTGATCAGATGCCCCTAAGGAATTAAGTCGCGACATAAAAATTTTCGGGATTTTTGGAGCACAATAGCAGCTCAATTTGGATTAATGAAGTGAGCGGAAAGAAAATTAGACAGAGAATTGAATTAGAAGCAATATCGAACTTTTTCTCTAACTTGTGGGGCCCACATGAGGGAAATATCTCTCTCTCTCACTCAAAAGGGGGCAGCCCACCCTCTCTCTCTCTCCTCCCTCACTCCCCACGTGCTCCTCTCTCTCTCCAACTGGCCACACCACAAAGGAGCCTCCACTCTCACTCTCCCACCTCTCTCTCTCTAGCTCTCCCTTTTCCTCTTGGTTCCCGCCACTACAAGCGAAGCCGAGGTGTGTATGTGGTACCCACGCGATCACACGCTCGAGGGTTACTCATCCATCCAATTTGTTTTCGCCTCCCGAAAGATTCGAGGCGGTTTTGACCTCTTTTGGTTTTTAGGTTGAAACTTTGGAGCTCTGGCTATTCTTCTCCATCCCGAGCTTTCCGCTTCTTTCTAAAGGTCACCAAGCGGGGCAAAAGCACCTTGGGTGAGTCTACTAGGCATCCATGGCGTGTGTTTGCATTTTGGTTGCATCGTTTTCAAGTTGGAGCGATTTTTGGCGAAGTTCGAGCGTTCTTGAGGTTTAGAAGAAAATAGAGGATTTTAGATGAGATTTGATTTAGGAATTGAGTTGCTAGGTGGTTAAGTGAGTTCTAGACTCTCTAAACTCTCCCAAACGTATCCCCCTTTGGGTTGGAGAAAATCGCAAATCGATTTGGCAAAGTTTTGCCCCAAATAGGAGAAGTTCTAGGTAGTGCGGAGTATCCGCATAAAAGTGCGGATAGTCCGCACATATGCAGAGGTTCCGCATAAAAGTGCGGAGGGTCCGCACTTTCTTGGAAAATAGCAATTTGAATTGTATTCAAGATTTTCTTAGGGTTAAGCTACAAAGTTAGTCTTGAACCCTTGGTATGGTATATGCGCCGGAGTATGTAGCATAGATTCATGTTTGGGGTTAAATCGATTGACGAATTGTCGAAAACACATTTTCAGCCTAGGTCTGGAGTGTCCAGACAAAAGTCCGGAGGGTCCCCATATGTCTGGAGTATCCGAAGAATTCTCCGGGTAGTCCGGAGTTTGCCTACGTTGCGCAATGTCCGGATGTTCCGCACTTTGGCAACTTTTCAAATTGGTTTGAGTCCCAATTTTGTTCTAGCTCGTATGTTTGCACTTTTAACATGTTTTGCGCATCTTATGACATGCATTATTGCATTTCATCTAGACTCATGGAATTGCACGCGTTATTCTTTTTAGAAAACACCGAACCGACAATCCCAGTGAGCGAGGGTGATCCGGAGGTACCCCACCTTTGTGAGCCAGTGCATCAAGGCAAGCAACTAACATATTTCACCCATGTCAAATTTGGAAGTCTCAATTGATGAATATGCTTATGTATGTAAGCATGTGTCGGGTACCCTTGGGTAGATTCTATGCCGATTGCATCTTTCTACCTTGGTCAATTGTTCATGTAATTTCCTTGAAGCCTAGAGATGGTGTTATGTCTTGGTACGAGTACAATATACATGCTTAGCAATGCTTAGGTCTTTCGGTAGAAGTTGAACGACAGTGTTTTGCGTTGTTCGCGAGTATAGGGATTACTATTGATTACAAATACATGCTGATGGTGAGGTGGTTGGTGAGTGGTGAGTATGAGACGAGATGTGGGCGGTGTTAGGGGTGTCGTCTGCCTTGGAGGAAAGTCTTGGGGGTAGGTCCGGAGAGGAAACCCGAGCATCGTTTAAGGCCGTTCGTCGGTACCGTTGGCTTTATCACTTACCTTACTCACCACATGCCGATCTAATGGTAAGGCGAGCTGAATACCTTCGCAGGTGTGGCTTTGTGGGCGTGAACATCGACGGTGTGAGCAGGCGGGCTTGTAAGTGGTACTAGTTTGCTCCGGGAGTAGTTTTAGTATCGTCATGCTGAGCAATGCATGCCCCCACACGATTGGGGTTGGTTGGGAAAGGTTCTCACGAGTACTCCCTTGTGTGCACTTTGGCCGGTGGCATAAGCCGAATGGTCCTCGTGTCATGTGGGTCCAGGAGTATCCCTCCGCAGGGTGTATAAACAGTTCGAACTGTCGCACTCTCGGTCATGAGCATGCTATTGTTTCATCTGTATCGGTCGTCGAGGTTCGTTGTGGATTTGTGGTTCAGGTTTGTGGTGGTGGTATGGACATGGTGGCTATGTGGGAGTGGTCAGAGTTGGTACTTGTTAAACTTTTGATACACATGTTGATTACATTTACTTATGTTCAGTTGTTGGTTATGGCAGGGTAGTTTCATATAAGTTGGTTAAGTTAGTTGCTCACACCTATGTCTAGGATGCTTACCACATAATTAACTTAACCATGTTTAAGCATTGCTACGAGCTAATGCATGATCCTTGGAGTCGAGCTATGTATATGTGCTCTATATTGTGTAAGACTTGCGAGTACCTTTGGCTAAGGGCCAATGGGGTCACAGACCCTCTTTTCCTCCCGACCTTTGGCTTCATCTCCGACGCGCCGTCACCAGGCTCCGGACGGAATACCTCCAGAGCCGGGCAGCGGCTAAGGACCGAGGGGGTCGCGGACCCTCTCTTCCACTCGGCCTTCAGCTTCGCCTCCGACGTGCCGTCCCAAGGCTCAGGATGGAATACCTCTGGAGATGGGCAGCGGCTAAGGGCCGAGGGGGTCACAGACCCTCTCTTCCGCCCAGCCTTCAGTTCATATAAGTTGGTTAAGTTAGTTGCTCACACCTATGTCTAGGATGCTTACCGCTTAATTAACTTAACCATGTTTAAGCCTTGCTACTAGCCAATGCATGATCCTTGGAGTCGAGCTATATATATGTGCTCTATATTGTGTAAGACTTGCGAGTACCTTCGTACTCAGGGTGCTGCCCTTAAGTTGATGCAGGTTCACAGGTCGGTGAGGAAGAGGCGTTGTTCGGCTACTTTATGCCTGCCGATCAGGGTGGCGAGCAGGAGTACCACACTCTACTCCGAACTTAGTGTTTTGGTATGGATCCTAAGGGCATGTGGCTCCATATCCTTTTGTTGTATAGTTTTCTTCTGCTACGTAGTGGTTGTTTCCTTTTGATGTAAATTGTTAAAACAACTGCATGTTTAAAGACTTGTAATATAATATTTAATTACTTGCTCTTTCTTAAGCTTTGTTGTGATGCTATATGTTGGTAAGGTATGTGTTCTGATCTTAGGCACAAAACACATGCCGGGGCTACCAGAGCGGTATTCTGATTAATCGTTGAAGTCGTGATTATGTAAATGATCGACTTAATGATTAATTAGCATACTATTTGGATAGTTGCTCACACGCGCTGTCGCCAGCCTCTGGACGGAATACCTCCAGAGCGGGGCAGCGGCTAAGGGCCGTGGGGGTCGCGGACCCTCTCTTCTGCCCTGCCTTTGGCTTTGCCTCCGACGCGTCGTCGCCAAGCTCCGGACGGAATACCTCTGGAGCCGGGCAGCGGCTATGGGCCAAGGGGGTCGCAGACCCTCTTTTCCGCCCGACCTTCGGCTTCGCCTCCACGTGCCATCGTCAGGCTCCGGAAGGAATATCTTTAGAGCCGGGCAGCGGCTAAGGGACGAGGTGGTCGTGGACCCTCTCTTCCACCCGGCCTTCGGCTTCGCCTCCGACGCGCCGTTGCCAAGCTCCGGATGGAAAACCTCCGGTGTCGGGCAGCGGCTAAGGGCCAATGGCGTCGCGGACCCTCTTTTCCTCCCGACCTTCGGCTTTGTCTCCGACGCGCCATCGCCAGGCTCCGGACGGAATACCTCCAGAGCCGGGCAGCGGCTAAGGGCCGAGGGGGTCGCGGACCCTCTCTTCCGCCCGGCCTTCAGCTTCGCCTCCGACGCGCCGTCCCAAGGCTCAGGATGGAATACCTCCGGAGACGGGCAGTGGCTAAGGGCCGAGGGGGCCGCAGACCCTCTCTTCCGCCCAGCCTTCAGTTCATATAAGTTGGTTAAGTTAGTTGCTCATACCTATGTCTAGGATGCTTACCGCTTAATTAAGTTAACCATGTTTAAGCCTTGCTACTAGCTAATGCATGATCCTTGGAGTCGAGCTATATATATGTGCTCTATATTGTGTAAGACTTGTGAGTACCTTCGTACTTAGGGTGTTGCCCTTAAGTTGATGCAGGTTCACAGGTCGGTGAGGAAGAGGCGTTGTTCGGCTACTTTGTGCCTGCCGATCAGGGTGGCGAGCAGGAGTAGCACACTCTACTATGAACTCAGTGTTTTGGTATGGATCCTAAGGGCATGTGGCTCCATATCCTTTTGTTGTATAGTTTTCTTCTGCTACGTAGTGGTTGTTTCCTTTTGATGTAAATTGTTAAAACAACTGCATGTTTAAAGACTTGTAATATAATATTTAATTACTCGCTCTTTCTTAAGCTTTGTTGTGATGCTATATGTTGGTAAGGTATGTGTTCTGATCTTAGGCACAAAACACTTGCCAAGGCTACCGGAGCGGTATTCTGATTAATCGTTGAAGTCGTGATTATGTAATTGATCGACTTAATGATTAATTAGAATACTGTTTGGATGGTTCCTCACACGCGCCGTCGCCAGCCTCCGGACAGAATACCTCCGGAGCGGGGCAGCGGCTAAGGGCCGTGGGGGTCGCGGACCCTCTCTTCCGCCCTGCCTTTGGCTTCGCCTCCGACGCATCATCGCCAAGTTCCAGACGGAATACCTCTAGAGCTGGGCAGCGGCTATGGCCCAAGGGGGTTGCAGACCCTCTTTTCCGCCCGACCTTCGGCTTCGCCTCCACGTGCCATCGCCAAGCTCCGGACGGAATACCTCCAGAGCTGGGCAGCGGCTAAGGGCCGAGGGGTTCGCGGACCCTCTCTTCCACCCGGCCTTCGGCTTCACCTCCGACGCGCCATCGCCAAGCTCCGGAAGGAATACCTCTGGAGCCGGGCAACGGCTAAGGGCCAAGGGGGTCGCGGACCCTCTTTTCCGCCTGACCTTTGGCTTTGCCTCCACGTGCCATCGCCAGGCTCCGGACGGAATACCTCCGAAGCCGGGTAGTGGCTAAGGGTCGAGGGGGTCGCGGACCCTCTGTTCCGCCCAGCCTTCAGATTCACCTCCGACGTGTTGTCGCCCGGCTCCGGACGGAATACCTCCAGACCCAGGTAGTGGCTAAGGGCCAAGGGGGTCGCGGACTGCCTCTCTTGCCTAAGCCTTTGGATGCTCCTCTGACACATCATCGCCTTCAACCCCGGGCAGTTGCTAAGGAACCCAAAGGGTCAAGGACCACCTCCGGAGCTCATCTCCAAAGGTTCCAGAGGGACTTCGTTGAGTCGGAAATCTAGAATAAATTAGGAAGCAGCACGTAGTAACCAGGCCCGAGGAGTACATAGTAACCAGAGACGACGAGATTGCCACTACTCCACCCGGTTCTCCTCAGTTAGCCTAAGTATCCACCGGTCGTCAGAAAAACTAGCCATCGCCTTCAAAAGGGACGAAGAAGTATGGTTTGGAGGAACGAAAGCACACACGCATGTGGCCACCCGTTCGAAAGGTCCTCTCATATTCCGATATGGAAGGAGACACGACCGTTCCCAAAGATCCACATTATATTATTAATCAACCAGTACATCCAGGGGAAACAAACTAAAACAACCGTACAGAAATTGCCACGAAGAAGATAGATCCCTATGGAGCAAAACAAGGGATAAAGAGTACAAGGTGACTAAGCTCAGCCGTGATATGGGTATATCACGGCGTCACCAAGTACACCATCCCGGTGACCGCCTTCACCTCCTACGGGTCTCGGCAGGGGCCACGCATGAGACAGCGTATGCGCCTCATCTGCGGCCTGCCGTTGCAGAAGCCGATGCAGTAGCCAGCTCTCGAGCTGTCAGAGGATGCTGAGGAGTCTGAGGAGGTCACCGGCGAGGCCTTCTCCCTCACCTTCTCGGCCTCTTCCCGCTTCGCCGCCGGGCCCACTGACGTAGGCTCACTCTCCCTTAACAGGAGATCCCAGTCGATCTCCTTGTCGTCATTGGAGATATCGGTGGTCTCGACAGGCACGCCCTCCCCAGCCAAAGGTCGGGCCGGAGTAGCGGACAACTGCCTCCCTTGCAGGGGAGGAAGTTGTTTCGCCTCTGACGCCTCTACCGACGACCGAAATAGCCTGGCTCCCGAAGGAGCCATCGAGATCATCGATGTCTCCAAGGAGGATAAGGAGGAAGATGATGTCATACTCAAGTCAAGGTTAACTGCTTGCTCATGGGCTGTGGAGACTCCAACCGGGTAACCCCGGCTTTATACTTGAGCCAAGCAGCCACGTAGGTCCGAAAGATGAAGCTGGACGAACGTCGCCGTGTCCTCCCATTAAAACTCCTAGGGGAGGGGGCTGTGGCCCTATCCGGGGGGGGGGGTAGGCACCACGATAGTTATCACGATGGATATTTATCTCCCCGATAGGGTAGAAAGTAGTTATCCGGGATAAGGCCTAGTAATTCGGTCGGGTCCCAGATATTCGTACATTACGATAACTTGTACGTCAAGCTACGCATGACCCTATAAATAGGGGGCCATGGTCGTCTGGAAAAAGAAAACGGAGGACAAGAGGGTTAGACGATCACGACGGACACAGAACACGCATCATAGCGAACCTGTGATACCCCCCCTAGATCGATCCATTTTTCCTATCATCAATATACTCGTGGTGTTCCTTCCTCTTAAACTTCGTCTCCAAGCTTGAGCCTCCTCCTTAGAAGAAACTCTCGCCGTACTTGTTAGGGTAAGACGAACTCTTGCTCCAACATACGCCCATTTTCATGTTAAGTGATAACATGTGCTCGCACGTGAGATTTATAGCACAGGGCATGCATGTTTACGCTAGAACTCTAGAAAATAGTACAACAACATATGCTCCATATAAATGAAGCAAGCCTCATGAAAAGCTCAATTTTCCCGAACAAATTAGCACATGGAAATTGAAACATGCAGGGAAACTAAACATTTTTAATAGAACTGAACATGCAGGGTAACATTTTTTCTTTTGCCAGCACATTAACATGACAAGAATAATTACTAACTAAACATCAGGTCTACCAAATGTACTGGACTGGCCCATTGGGTATGATGCAAATCATCAGGTATATAGCAGAGCATATATATAGGCCATTAATATTCAGATTCAATGAATATTAAGTTACAAATCATTAGGCAATGGCTATCTAGCAGAGGTAAACATGTAGGGGGCATTCAAATTCAGTTGCAGCTTGCTTGCTTAACTCATCATCAATTTCTATTTCAAACAACAGTAACCAACAATTGCTCGAATCAACAGACCGATGTTCTATAAATGGAGCAAGAATTTAGGGATCTAAGATACAGATAGAGCAACACCAATCGAGCAAAACAACACCAAATGGAGCAATAGGTAACAAAATTCATTGGTAATTGAAATCAGGTAATAAAAAAATCATCACATGGGAGCAGTTCAAGTAATAAACTCAAAGCTATCTATTGTGGTTTAGACACTTCTATCTCCATTCAGATTCTAAATTATGTCTAGTGTGGTTTAGACACTTCTATCTCCAGTCCAATTTGTAATCGGACAAACCTCAAGTTAAGGAAGATGTTATTTGAGTTAAGTACAGAATATAAACTATCCTTCCTACTTCCCTCTCTCACTTACTCTCGGATGAACACCTGTTCTTCGCAAGAAAATGGACTTGGATAAAAAATGGAGGGAGTAATTCAGATTCTATCTTATCTCAAATATGGTTTAGACTCTTTTATCTCTGGTACAATTTGTAAGCAGCCAAATCTCAAGTTAAGATAGATCTAGACTTGTGTGCTCTTCGTCTCCCATCTCCAGCTATACTGCACAGACACAAAGTCATAAGACCCCATTCACCTATCTCTCTTAAGTCAATATCAATGTCAATGTAGGGCCGGGGATCGAGCACACACAACAATAATCAAAACTTGTTTGATGAAGGGCTTACTGGTGGCCGGGGATGGAGGAAAGGTGAACATTGAGGGAGGTCGCCAAGAGGGGAGACGTCGGGACATGGGCTGTCAGGAGGGAGGACGCCGGGAGGGAGGTCACCGGGAGGGAGGCCGCTGGGAGGGAGGACGCCAGGAGGGAGGTTGCCGAGAGGGATGACACTAGGAGGGAGGTCTTCGAGAGGGAGGACATCGGGAAGGGGCCGTCAGG
This sequence comes from Phragmites australis, assembly GCF_958298935.1. Classification (NCBI taxonomy): domain Eukaryota; kingdom Viridiplantae; phylum Streptophyta; class Magnoliopsida; order Poales; family Poaceae; genus Phragmites; species Phragmites australis. Next base: position 7,676,067 of record NC_084929.1, read on the forward strand.
GAGGGAGGTTGCCGGGAGGGGGGCCTTCAGGGAGGAGCGTGGTCACCGGGGAGGTTGCCAGGAGAAGCACGAGAGAAGGAGGTGGCTAGGGTTTAGGAATGAACTGGGTGGCGACACGGGTTGAACGGAATTTATATTCTCGTTAGTACAGTCGGGTCGTAAGGTAGAGCCATCTGTATTAACATTAGTACAGACGGCTATTTATAATGAACCGTTTGTACTAATATTATGGTTACATACGGCTTGTTGTACATATCTGTCTGTATTGATATTAGTATAGACGGTTCTTTATAAATAGCTGTATGGACTGGTAGTACAAGCTATTCAGAAGAATAGCCCGTCTATACTATTGATTTTCGAAAAACTTGTAAAATTCATAAATAATCCATACAAACTCCAAATGAGATGAATTTTTTTATGTAAATTTATGGTTTAAGGTGTACTATCAAATGGTGTAGATCTCATTCATGTTACTATAACCCAAAATTTAGCATCAACACTAAAAATGCTATTGGTCTCAGAAGCTGTTCTTCATTAAGGTCGTTGTCGTGTGAGAGAGGGAAGTAATCAAATTTAATTGTACTATTATTAGTACATGTTGATCTTAACACCATGTTATAGTACTAATTAAACCATAAATTAATGAGATAAATTTTTTAAGTAAATTTATAATTAATTTAATTTAACATATTACATTGCAATATATAGGTACATAACAATCGAGTAACATCATACAGGTTTAACAATCAGCCCTTCTTGACGACCAACGCGTAGATAGCAAGCGGCCCCGGTCGAAAGTTGTTCTTTGTTAAGGGCGATGCCATATCCAAGAGGGTACTCATCAAATTGATTGTACTCTTGTTCGTCCACAACATTCTCAACTCCGACAATCATTCTTTTTCCCTGAAGGACTACATGAAGCTTTGGATTTTCCAGGTCTTGCACATAAAATACCTGGAAACCTTGCTTGGCGAGTACAAATGGTTCATCTTTGTATGTGGCACGTTTGAGGTCAACAATAGTCATTCCGTATTTGTCTACCTTAACACTTGAGAGTGTGACCCAACGGCACCGAAAAAGGGGATCTTTAAACATACATAGTCGAGTTCCCAAATCTCGTCTATGTACCCATAGTACGCACAGACCCCACGTTTATCCTGGAAGGCATCTATGCGCACACCGCTGTTCTATACCGTACTCTTACTATTCCATGCTCTGTTATAAAAGGTGTACCCATTTATGTCGTATTCTTCAAATGTCACGACCGTGTGACTTGGCCATCTTGCCAACTAGCCAATATTATCCTCTATTGAACTATTATTACTGACTCACGCTGCCAACCAGTTGTTGAAGCTATAGTTGTGCTGTTTTGTGATCCAAGCCTCTGTATGGCCTAGATTCTATCTACGTAGCATGTCCTTATGCATGTCGATATACAGGGATACTTCGGTCATATGTTGCAAGACCAAGAAATGGGCTTTAGATAACGTGAAAAAGTCAGCAATGATTGATTTCCTTCCAATAGTACCCTTTCCATCCAATCTCCCCTCATGTCAAGACATGGGCACACCTATTGGTTTGAGCTTCTGCATGTAATCGATGCAGAACTCGACTACCTCTTTGGTTGTGTAACCTTGGATCATGCTGCCCTCTAGACGATATTGATTCCATACATACTTCTTGAGAATTCCCATGTACCTCTCAAATGGGTACTTTTGATGTGAAAATGATGGAGGAAAGTACATCTCAAGATGACATAATGTCTTCACGACATCGGCCTGTAATATATCAAGTACTTCAGATCGATGACCTTTTGAGAAATTGTGTTGAAGAAGTAACACAGCTTAGTGATTGTGTCTCGGAGATAGGTTGGCTGGATATTTCGGATTACAACAGGAAGCATCTGTCTCATCAACACATGGCAATCATGGGACTTCATGCCAACTGATTTCAAATCTTGCATCGAAACAAGTTTTGAGATGTTGGCGGAGTAACCGAACGGAGCTTTTACACCATGCAAGCACCAGCACAGTTCGGTTCTCCCGGCCATTTTCAGATTATAGCAGGCAGGAGGAAGCCTCGTTCTACCTTTTTCGGAGGGCTCAGGTGCCAACTCGGGCCTAATCTTCAAATGAACCAACTCAAGCCATGCGTTGAGGTCGTCCTTCATCTTGCCTGGAATATTAAGTAAAAGACCAACCAAGCTTTTGCACATGTTCTTCTCTACATGCATGACATCGATGCAGTGGCGAACTTCAAGGTGCTTCCAATATGGTAGCTCTCACAATATCGATCTCTTCTTCCACATGCCACTGGTATCCTCAGATTTTTTTACTCCTCTTTCCAAACACAACATCGAGATGTTTAACCATATTGTGCACCTCTTGACCACTTTAGTGCCTTGGATATAAATCTCTCTCCCTCGTTTCGTTGAATTTTTCCTTCATGTTGCGGTATGAGTGATACTTGTTAAGGAACCTATGGTGGCACATGAACACCATTTTACACGAGTGGGGCAGCCACATACTCACGGTACCATTTAAGCAATGAGGGCATGCCGTGTCTACTTGTTTACTCTGGCCCGAAAGGTTACATAGTGCAGGAAAATCATTAATCGTGCAGAACAACAAGGTGCATAGCATGAAATTCTCTCTTTTGCACTCATCCCATACTAGCGCCCCTTCGTTCCACAATATTTTTAGATCTTCTACCAATGGTCTTAGGTATACATCAATATCGTTCTCAGGTTGTTTCGGGCCTTGGATAAGTAGTGACATCATCAAGTACTTCCGCTTCATACACAACCAAGGAGGTAGGATGTAAATACTGAGAACAACTAGCCACGTGATGTGCCTGCTGCACATATTCCCAAAAAGATTCATCCCATCCGTGCTCAAAGCAAACCTTATTTTCCTCGGTTTTGCACCAAAATCATCGAAGATCGTGTCGATGTTTCTCCACTAGGGAGAATCGGTAGGGTGCCTTAACTTTCTATCTTGGTTGCAGCCCTCTGAGTGCCAGGACAACAGTTTGGCCTCTTTTCGATTCGCAAACAAACGCTTAAGATGTGGAATTATAGGCAGATATCGCACCACTTTAGCAAGAATTCTTTCTTCACCTCGCCGTCATCTGATTAACTCTTACACTTGTATCGAGATGCTTTGCACATTGGACATGAATGCAAGTCCGATAGATCTTAACGGTAGCAGATATAGTTGTTCGAATATGCCTGTATCCTTTCTACATCCATCCCCGATGGATAAATAACCTGCTTTTCTTTGTATGTGGTTTTGGGCAGCTCGTTTCCATCTGGAAGCATGTTCGATAAGAGTTCTAATGGTGCAGTGAAACTCTTATCCAACTAACCATCACTTGCTTTCAATTTAAGCAGTTCAAGCATGGATGACAACTTTTTGTATTCCGGTTTGCATCTAGATAACAACAGCTTCTCCAAGTCCTAAATCAAGCACATGAATTTGTTAAAGTCACTGTAAGTACTCAAGTTCACGACTGCAATCAAGCACATGGATGATCCGGTGTTATTACTATTGTTCTCATCGGATCATCTGGTGTTAATAGCTTTTCTGAGCTGTTAACACCATAGTGAATGCTGATGACTTCACCGGATGGTCCGGTGCTCTATATGTTGAACTTACCACAATATTTCTAACAAAGGGGGAGAAGGCTGAGAACCTCACCGGATAGTCTGGTGATCTACATTGCCTAACACCAGAGTATTTCCTATAGAGAAGAATGCAATTACAGAAGACTGAAGATCTACCCACCGGAAGGTCCGGTGAAGCTAAGACATAGCATCGGACAAGGCACTGGACAAAAATTTGAAGAGAGAATGTCAACCTTCAGCCTTAACCATGGACTTGTATGAGCTACCTAGCGCTAGAAATTCACAAGTGTGCATCGAACCAAGTCTAGACTCAACTAGGTTAAGCTACTACTTTTAGCCCCTCTTTATAGTACGGTAAAAAAGACTAACAAAGAAGACCTATACTACTTCAAGTGTCATTCATCTCCTTTGTGACACTTAGAACTAGAAGATACTTAATCTTGATGCACATGACCTTTGATCCTCCATATAATCAACTTAGGGACCAAGAATACCCAATCATTAATATGAACTAAAATTTTTGAAACCCTTCAAAACATACTTATTAGTCACAATGATATGGTTGTCATTAATCACCAAAACACTTACTACCAACCTAGGGGCCCATATGCTACAATCTCTCCCTTTTTGGTGATTGATGATAACACAAAAGAGAATATAGAGATATGAATTGAAGAACACCCTTTCATACTTGGCAATTGATAACATATATCAATTAAGCAAGAGAAAGCCTAGCACTATAACAACCTATCATGCTAGAAGAATAAGAATTAAACAAGCATAAAATTAAACACAATGTGATGACAAGCGAAACACATAATAGTGAGAACCAAATAGCCAGTCATTACATCAAAATCCATGAAGATCCAACAAGCCAAACCTAACTACCCAAACTCCTAAACTCCCCCGAAACAAAAGCTCTCTAGACTCTCATGCTAAGACTCTCTCTCTCCCAAATCCCCCTATCACTAGACCCTAAATACTCTGATGAGTTCATGTCCTAGGTTAATTCATAGTCAATATGGCTCATACATACCATTGGAGTTTTCTCCCTCCTTTTTATTTGGTTCTTATTGCCTATTGAAAAATTATGTATGTTATAGCCACTTTGGCAACTATTAGCAAATGATTGTTTGAGAGGCTAAGGATTTCACTCAAACTAGTCCAAACATGTGTTTTTGTTGTGTGTTTGTTCGAAGTTTGGACTCAGTGAGACATTTTAGTTCAGCATAATCATTCTCTTCTCATCGGATAGTCTGATGATCCTTTCTATATCCTCATCGGATCATCTGGTGCTCTGTCCTTCTACTAGTCAATTCAGCTTATCCCTGATAAAGTTCTGGTGGGTACATCCGGTGGTCAGTTGACCAGCAACGAATAATCCGGTGTTTGCAAATGGAATATCTCTGAGAAAAAGGTCCGATGTTGGTAAAGTGTTCTAGATCGGACCTTCTGGTGTTCAGTCAGTGGCAGCCAAAATCAGAAGGTCTCAAATTCAGTCCGATGGATATGCCCGGTGCTCAATGCTGCTTCACTGGAGTATCCGGTATACAGTATTGAAATTCTTCTGAGTGAAGGTCCAATGGGTTTGTCTGATGTTCAATATAGTATCATCGGATCATTCGGTGTCTGATACTGGTTTATTAGTTTCAAGTTTCTTTCATGGCACTAGTTTCACAATTGATATCTTTTATGTGCCATGAACCAATCTATAGGGTACACTTCCTATTATTAATAATAACAAGTGCATATGTCTCATAAGTATTCAACACTTGTATGCACACATTTAGGGAGAGTATATCCTATGGATTGTGACTTTGAGACTAACATGTGTTGCTAGACGTATCTTTTGTAATCTCATGGAGAAATGAACACGTCCCAGATGTATGCAATGCTTAAATGTTTCAATTAGTATCATTGTCAATTCATTTATACATTTAAGCTACCGCCACATATGATATGATTTAAACTTCCTACCTGTACTTATTGTCTATATGTGCATATATTACTACATTCCTACAAGTGATATTTACACGCGGGTCTCATTATACGTATGCACGCATAAAGGGGGAGTTTAGATTATATCATGTGGGTTTCATGAATTATGAACGTTGTTTGTCTTTTTTAATTGATATCAATGCCCCCTATCCTTACAATTGATATCATTTAACTGGATCATGATTTATGAAGCACTCTCCCAAGTGCTCTAACACTCTTCCTCAAGTTCAACATATGTTTGTAGCCCTTTTTGAGATTGTTGACAAAGAGGGAGAAGTTTGATGGCCAAAGCAAGAAGTGAGATACAAGATATCTAGGAATGCCAAAGTTGATAAAGGGGGAGAATAAGAAGATACAAGAAGCAACATGAGGCACCTAGGTTGATAAACGGGGAGAAGTTCTTGCATGGGTCAATTAGGGAGATAGTGGCAATAGAGAAAGGGAGAGCCAGAAGAAAGGGTGACTAAATGGTAAAAGCATGAATCCAAGCAATATGGTAAAGCTTTGTGCCCTTTACGATTGGTATCATTTATTATTTGCCACTTGCTTTGGTTGTGTTGTCATCAATCACCAAAAAGGGGAGATTGTAGCGAAAATGACCCTATTAGGCCATGATTGTGATTTTGGTGATTAATGACAACATACTCATTAGGACTAACATGTTTGTTAAGAATATATGTTAGTAGGTCTCATGGATGCAATATATCAAGAAGCCACCGCAGTCGGGACAAAGATTGACTGAATTAGAGAAGTCCCAGGAGAATTAACTTCACCGGATGGTCTGGTGTTCAGGGGTTGAACTCACGTGAGTATTTTATCCAGAGGCAAAGTGAAGGTTAATGACTTCACAAGATGGTCTGGTGTTCTATGTGTTGAACTCACTGAATTACTTCTGACAAAGGGGGAGAATGCTGAGGACCTCACAGGATAGTTTGGTGATCTGCACTGGGTAACACCGGAGTATTTACTCCAGAGAAGAATGCAAGTGCAGAAGACTAGAGATCACCCCACCATATGGTCCAGTGCTTGGATTGTGCACACCGGATTATAGCACCATAGCATTTCTTGCAGAGGCGACTGCAAGTGTTGAAGAATAAAGAACAACCCACCAGAAAGTCCAGTGCTTTGAAGATGAATACACTGGAGCATTTTACACAGAGAGGCTGCAAAGCCTCAGATAGCTCAAGATAACTCACCGAAAGGTCAAGTGATGGATTTGAAGGCACACCGGAGTGTCCGGTGTTCACAGAGGCTTTGAGTGGAAGTCCAACGGCTAGTTTCTAAGGTTGTACTTACTGGATGATTTGGTGTTAATACTACTGTTCTCACCGGATCATCCTGTCTTAACAACTTTTCTGAGCCATTGGGAAAATGGCTAGTTAGCAAGTTTGAGGCTATAAATACCCCTCCACTCAGTCATTTGAAGGGGTGGCATGCTGAGAAGACATCTAAGCCACCAAAGTGCTTAAAGTGATCATCCAAGGCAATTAAGCACAAGATTAGAGAGTGTTTAGTGCTTATAAGCCTAGAGTGAGTTGTAGCTAAGTGCTGCAGCTTGAAGAAGGGTTCAAGAAGTGATCCTAGCTTGTACCGAGTGGTACGTTGTTGCCTTGGAGTCTTGGTGACTCATCGGCATCTTGGTCCTTGGTGGCTCAAGCTTGTTGACCCACCGACTTGGTGTGGAACGGCAGCAGGACACGTGTATAGGGACATGGAGACCCTTGCCTTGGTGGCTCAAGCTCCGAATTGATCACAGCGACAAGTGACCGGAAGAGAGGCTAGTGGTGAGACCTTACCTTGGTGGCTTGGTGGCTCATCGTGCTTGAGACCTGTCTTGGTGACTTGGTAGCTTAAGAGCTGTGACTGAAAGAGACTTAGTGACCAGGAGCATATCCTTTGTGGAGCTCCAATGTAAACTAGGGGTGACATTCATGCCATCGATACCGCGAGATAAAAATCCCTTGTGTCGAGTTTGTCTCTCTGCCCTATTTACGTTTCCGCATTTACATACTTGCAATTTACCTTGCTAGAGTATGTTGCAATCCTTTTGAGTAATAGAGTAAACACACTAGATAAACCTATAGCACGTTTAAATAGAAATTGAGATAGGTTTATCTTATGAAGTTTTTGGAGCCAATTTTGTTTAGGTTTCTAAGTGTCCTAATTAACCCCCCTCTTAGGACGTCACCGTTCCTCACAATCCTGGCGGAGGCGGTGTGTGACGGCTAGAGGGAGGAGAGCAGTCACAGTCCACCCGGCGCGACATGGCCCATGGCCTCACTGGAGAGGATGCTGCAGTGGTGCAGTGTGTCGAGGTCCTCCTGCAGGTCCTCATAGATGTCGAGGTCTGAGTCATCGAAGTAGAAGTCCATTGTCGTTGTGTACTTTTAGGTTTTGTTGCACGGGGAGGCATGGACTTGAGGGGAGGGGGTGCAGTGATGGTGATAGCGGCCAGGACAACCACGGAGGTGGGATTTGGCGATGCAGTTTGGAAAGGGAACCACGGAGTTGAGGAGGTTGGAGGAGGCGGCGGGTCTAGTTGCACAGAGCAAGGTGAGAGGCGGGGGAATCGAAGATGCATTGGTAGCGGTGGGGGAATCAAGCTGGGACGGAGGGACAGAACATGTTGGGTCCACCTATCGGCCCATGGGTGAGAAGGGGAATGGGATCGGTCGAGCGGGACATACATCAGCTGGAAGAAAATCAACGGACGACGTAAGAGTGGAAGAAAAAACTTTGACGTGGGAGGAAGGAACATTACTCACTTTTTAAGTACTAGAGATATGAAAACAATTCATCCACTACCACAGAATCAATGAAAGCAGACAGACTATCACGATTGTCTCTTAGAACCCATCGCTAATAAAATACCTTCAGATGATTGCTAAGACAGAAGTGTCTGTAACATGACTGCCATCTAGGTGTGCTACAACTCATAGATGATTTTTACAAATCCGTCTGTTCTATCATACAGACATAGACCAATTTTCTTAAAAACCATCTATGATATTATCATAGACAATTTCTTTTAAGATATGTTTGTGTATGTATGATAGACACATATGGATTTTCTAAAAACCCATCTGTAGTTAAAGACCCATGTACTATTTTAAATTTGATCGCTCGTCTCCTCTCGCTCTTTGGCTTCCCATACAAACAACCCGATCGTCTCCCCTCGCTCTTTGGTTTCCCATACACACAACCGCTCATCTCCCCTCGCTCATTAAATATAAAGCAACGAGGAGTTCATCTTCCTCGCCCTCCTCGTTGCCATCCAAGAGCCTATTCCATGGTAGCTAACTAGGGTTTTTTTTAAGTTGGAGGAGTGAGATTTGAACGCTGAATCTCCTACCATGCACTGAGTTGAGTAACTTAGGGTTTTCATAGCGATTTTGTTAGGTTTTGCTTTGATCTGTGTAACTGCGGGTAATATAATATTTCTATCGCAGATCTGCGTTGTCTCTGTTCACTACTATCAGGCGCTGACAAGATGAAGTTGTCCCTATGCCTGCTTCCACGGTGCAGATGCTTGGCATCAGTTTCGGCCATGTGGCCTATGTGTTCTTCAATATGTGATATAGTTTAAAATCCATGTAACAGAATTGATATGATAGACACTTTTGCAGAGACAGAACTTATAACCATATGTGATATAGTTTAAAATCCATCTATGATTGACCGTTCTGAGGTAGTGATCGTGTCCACAGAATGCATGGCCTTGCATAGAGATAACTTGCACAATTTAAAGTTGCAGTCAAACAGGTTTTATATTTGGCTTTTGATTCCTTTCTATGAGTCAGCACCTTATATGACACACTAGACCATTTTTTTTTTTGAAATTTTTGTATGATGCTCTTGCTTTATTATTGGTACTATTAAGCCCATCGACATATTCAAGGAATGATTTATATGCATTCTTCTAATAGCGAAATCCTACTTTCGAAAATATGTCATGCTCAACATATGACTCTGAGGGATCATGTCTAAAAAAAAAGCAATAAGTTGCATCCTTCTACACACTATATTCTGGCAAATTATATTTCTTAAATCATGTTGCACAAAAGCTCCTAGAACTTTACCATATTTTCTTTTGGGAAAAAATTGATTCAGTCAGACCCTTTAACAAATAAGCTCTTCTAACTTCATCTATTGGAATACAAAGTGCCGGATCAGCAACAATAAAATCTTGACTAAATTCCTTAATGCCTCTGATTCACTCCAAGCTGTTGCAGAAGAGGGCCTTGATACAACACTAGGTGAAAGGAGGTCTAGGACGAGGTGAACAGTGGATAGTATTGCTTCATTTGATGAATCACCTATTCCATTCTCCCACGTAGTTCGGCTACTCAACGACATTGTTTGAAAATTCTCTTCATTATTGATGTCCTACACACAATGCCTACACACCAGTTTCATAATCAATTTTAATATTGGACACTTAATCGGACAATTTCATAATTAATTAGAGTATTGGGCAATTTCATAACCATCACCTAAAGACCTAATCCAACTCAGAGAGTCATTGTAACATTGCCTACTTAGCAGGGAATGTACTGGTATCAATTAAATCAATCAAATATGAAATATCCACTTCAAATTTCAACCATCCCGTACTGTGGGAACTGGGTATGGGGAACAACACCCCAGAGGTTTGCATTAGAGCAATTATCTTCTCTATCAATCAAAAACATTAGTATTTGAAACTTGTCAGAGCAATTCTGGTATTAGAAACATGTCGAGAGATGGGATTTGGGAGTAGATGAGCATGAGCGGTCGAGGAGATAGAGGGGCCGATCGATGATGGCTCTAGGTTGAGACAACACATTAGTAACGGCTGCTCAACACGTGTCACACTACGCCAGAACAGCACATTATGACGGGTAATAACTGTCATTAGTGACGGTTACCACACCCGTCACTCTTATTGCATCACTAATGATAAAATATTAGTGAAAGGTTGGGACCCGTTACTAATGACAATCATCAGTGACGGGTTATAATTGAGACCTGTCACTAAAATGCATCTCGTATGGCCTAAGCAGGCCGGTTGCCCGTCACTGTGACCATCATTAGTGACGGGTGTATATACTCGCCATCACTAATTATCAATCTCTAGTGATGGGTAGCTTTTCAACCCGTCTCTGGGACTCGATCATTAGTGATGGTTGTTAACCACAACCCATCACTGGTGATCGAGTTATTAGTGACAGGTGTATTTACCATCCATCACTAATTATCTAGAACCAGTGTAATATGAACAAGGGTTCCCGATCTTCTGAAAGGTTCTGGTAACTCTCGATTTGGTGGAAACGAGACACAAGTCGATCCGGCTTCCGAACAACACGATCCGAAACCCCGCAATCGCAGCACCACGTCTCCTCTGGTTATCAACCGGCGTTGCACGGTTGACCTCGCCAAGAAGGCTAAAATCCTTGCCTGCGAATCGAAGAGCACAAGCAAGAACAAGGAAGAATGCAACCAAATTGCAGATGAATGATTAATCTCACGAGTTGGGGTCTCACAAACCGACGAAACGGCGAAACTGTTCTTGACAGAATAATCTAAGCAAAACCCAACCCTAATTAGGGCAACGGCTACTGTATATAAAGGATTAGGGTCGGCCAAGGACCCCTAGACGCGTCCCTAATGGACTCCAACACGATACATGGCCCAACGGACCAAAAACGGTGACGCAGCACCGGGACAGATTCTGGACGCTTACTTGTTTCGACGTTTCCCGTTGACTCAGAAGGAATTTGGACCTCAAACCAACGCCATTGGTTTCCTTATGAAATTATCTTTCCAACCATATGTGAATCGTCGAAAACGGAGTCCGGATGCGTCCTGGGCGTCCGTTTTATTGCTCGCTGGTCCTGGAGGCCGAGGCTGATTCGGACTCGAGTTGGACTGGACCTCCTGCTGTTGTTGGACGTCCTAGCTGCTCCTCCACGCCTCCAAGCCTTCCTATATGTGTTTCCTTGTCCTCTCCATGATTCCTAAACAACATATAATCATTAGGTAGTAATCTATTCTCAAAATTATATAAAGAGTTGCTTAGGAACGAGCTCACCTCTAAATTTAATTGTCGTGCGCGAGCTCTTGTGATTGGACCTTGAAAGTTCAATGGAGGATCATTGTATGTATCCGAGGGAGTGATGTCCTCATCATCCTCCCCCTCTTGAATTGGAGTCGTCCTCGACTCAAGCTCATCATCGGCTCCCAAGTAAGGTTTCAAATCTGCAATGTTAAAAGAAGGACTAACCCCGAACTCGGGTGGCAACTCAAGTTTATATGCATTATCATTTATTTTCTCAATTATCTTATAAGGACCAGCAGCTCTTGGCATTAATTTAGACTTACGCAACTCTGGAAACCTATCTTTTCTTAAATGTAACCACACTAAATCACCCGGTTCAAGTTTGACTTCTTTCCTACCTTCACTACCAGCAATTCTATACTTTTCATTCATCTTTTCGATATTTATTTTAGTTGTTTCATGCAACTTACGAATAAAATCAGCACGTGCACTAGCATCACTATGTGTTCTTTCAGTGGTAGGTAAAGGCAAAAGATCAATAGGAGCGCGAGGGGTAAAACCATACACTACCTGAAAAGGACTTACCTTGGTGGTAGAATGTGTTGCCCGATTAAAAGCAAACTCCACGTGGGGCAAACATTCTTCCCACATCTTCAAATTTTTCTTCAAAATAGCTCTCAACATGGTACCCAAAGTGCGGTTCACTACCTCCGTTTGGCCATCAGTTTGTGGGTGGCAAGTAGTAGAAAATAATAGTTTTGTACCCAACTTATTCCATAGAGTGCGCCAAAAGTGACTCAAAAATTTAGCGTCGCGATCTGAAACAATAGTAGAAGGCATACCATGCAAGCGAACAATCTCTTTGAAAAAGAGGTCAGCAATATAAACGGCATCATCACTTTTATGACAAGGTATAAAATGTGCCATCTTAGAAAAACGATCCACAACAACAAAAATGCTATCCCTCCCCCTCTTAGTCCTAGGCAATCCCAAAACAAAGTCCGTCGAAATATCTGCCCAAGGAATAGAAGGAACAGGAAGAGGCATATACAAACCATGTGGATTCAAGCGAGACTTAGCCTTTTGACATGTGGTACAGCGTGCCACGAACCGCTCAACATCTCTCCTCATCTTTGGCCAAAAGAAATGTGTGGCCAACATATCCTCCGTCTTCTTAGCACCAAAATGTCCCATCAATCCTCCTCCATGTGCTTCCTGCAACAACAAAAGACGAACGGAACCAACTGGAATGCATAGACGGTTAGCTCTAAACACAAATCCATCATTGATCACAAACTTGTTCCATGTACGTCCCTCTTTACAGTTCAGCAATACATCTTTAAAATCAGGATCAAGCACATATTGTTCTTTTATTGAGTCAAGTCCAAAAATTCTATAATCAAGTTGGGACAACAAAGCATATCGTCTAGACAAAGCATCAGCAATTATATTATCCTTCCCTTTCTTGTGTTTGATAACATAAGGAAAAGATTCAATAAATTCAACCCACTTAGCATGTCTACGATTCAGATTATTTTGAGAACGAAGATACTTAAGCGATTCATGATCTGAATGTATAACAAATTCTTTAGGCCACAAATAATGACGCCACGTCTCTAAAGAACGTACAAGTGCATACAATTCCTTATCATACGTAGAGTAATTAAGAACAGGGCCATGCAATTTTTCGCTAAAGTATGCAACGGGCTTACCTTCTTGCATCAAAACACCTCCAATGCCAACTCCACTAGCATCACATTCTAGCTCAAAGGTCTTACCAAAATTTGGAAGTTGCAGCAATGGCGCGTGCGTAAGCTTGTCCTTCAAAGTGTCAAAGGACTCCTCTTGTGCCTTACCCCAATGGAACACCACACCTTTCTTTGTCAACTCGTGTAAGGGGGCAGCAATGGCGCTGAAATCCTTCACGAAACGACGATAAAAACCTGCAAGTCCAAGAAAACTTCTCACCTGTTTGATGTTTTGGGGCACCGGCCAACTCTTTATGGCTTCAATTTTCATCTCATCCACCTCAATTCCCTGTGGAGTAATAACATAGCCAAGAAAAGAGACTCGATCCGTGCAAAAGATGCACTTCTCAAGGTTACCAAATAAACGTGCATCACGTAAAGCATTAAAAACAGCACGTAAGTGATCCATATGTTCATCCAAAGACTTGCTATAAATCAATATGTCATCAAAGTAAACCACCACAAATCGTCCAATAAAAGCCCTTAAAACCTCATTCATCAAACGCATGAAAGTGCTAGGTGCATTAGTTAAACCAAAAGGCATTACTAACCACTCATATAATCCGAATTTAGTTTTGAAAGCTGTTTTCCATTCATCTCCAAGTTTCATTCTAATTTGGTGGTAACCACTACGCAAGTCGATCTTTGTAAAAATTACAGAGCCACACAACTCATCAAGCATATCATCAAGTCTAGGAATAGGATGGCGATATCGAATAGTAATGTTATTAATGGCTCTACAATCAACACACATACGCCAAGTACCATCTTTCTTAGGAACCAAAATCACAGGAACAGCACAAGGACTAAGGCTCTCACGTACATACCCGCGGTCCAAAAGCTCTTGGACTTGCTGCTGAATTTCCTTAGTCTCCTCGGGATTGGTTCGATACGCAGCACGATTTGGCAATGTTGCTCCCGGGATCAAATCGATTTGATGCTCTATCCCTCTCATAGGTGGCAGTCCCGGGGGTATCTCAGCTGGGAAAACATCCTCATACTCCTGCAAAAGGTTAGTGGCAGCAGGAGGTATCGAACTAATAACATCATCAAGCGAATACAAAACTCGTTTGCAAACCAAGGTGTAGCAAATATCATTATTAGAAATTTCAGCAAGGTCACTTTTTAGTGCAAGCATAACACCACCCTTCAATTTTATGCCCTCTACCTTAGAACTAGGTGTAGACTTATCCTTTTTAGGTGGGTAAAGAGAATTAGCAACTTGCTGATTTTCAGATTTAGTATCACGCAAATTAGCAGCTCGTTCTTTATCAGCTTGTACAATTTCAGCAGGGGTCATAGGAACCAAAGTAATTTTCTTTCCTTTATGCATAAAAGTATATGTATTACATCTACCATGGTGTATAGCATCATTATCAAATTCCCAAGGTCGACCCAATAAAAGTGAGCAAGCTTCCATAGGTACCACATCACAGTCAACATAATCAGCATAGGAACTAATGGAAAAAGAAACTCTTCAAGTTTGTGTTACCTTAGCTTTTCCAGCATCATTAAACCACTGAAGATTATATGGATGGGGGTGTTGGCGTGTGGTCAAGCCAAGCTTCTTGACCAAATCTGAACTCACCAAATTATTACAACTACCTCCATCGATGATGACACGTGCTCGCCGATTTTGGATGACGAAGAAAATCTGGAACAAGTTATGGCGTTGCAGCTTCTCTGGTTGTTGTACCTTTGTGCTGAGCGCCCGCTGCACAATGATGCTCCTATAGGTCGCTGTGTCATCACTGCCCAAGATTTCGTTGCTCTCCTCAACAACTGGTTCTTCTTCTTCCTCAATGTCAGAGGCGCTGATGTACCCATCTTCCGTTGCAATGTATGCCCGCTGACTTGGGCAATCCTTCTGCACATGACCGAATCCATGGCAGCGACGGCATTGAATGCCAGAGGTTCGTCCCGTTGATGCAACAGGGGAAGCACTCTTGGAAGGTCCCTGCAAAACAGAATTTTTACCTGAGCCTGAAGGTCGTGTAGTGACCGGATTTGGTGCCGTAGCTGCTTGTTGCTTGCTCGCTGGTGAGGGAGCCCTGTAAGTGGATGGTTTGGACAGCCCAAAGGATGGTCCTGTGCGCGGCGTGTATGTGGTGCTGGCCTTGTACTTGCCCTGCTGCTCACGCCCCTGCAACTCCTTCTCTGCAAGCATAGCAAACTGAAACAACTGGTTGACATTGTTAAATTCTTTATAATCAATAATATCCTGGATTTCACGTCTCAAACCCGAATAAAATTGACAAATAGAATCTTCGTTTCCCTCTACTATGCCACAACGCATCAAGCCCTTTTGAAGCTCACTATAATAATCCTGCACAGATTTATCTCCCTGTTCTAAGCGCATCAATTTCTTACGCAAGTCTCTATGATAAGATGGGGGAACAAATCTATCACGCATAGCAACCTTAAGCTCTTCCCATGTACGAGGTGTGGCACCATCTGCAGCTAAACCAGTCCACCAAATAATAGCAAAATCTTTAAACTCACTAGTGGCTTGTCTAACTCTATGTTGTTCAGGTACTTGATGGGCACTAAATTTTTGCTCTACTGTCATCTCCCAATCAAGATATCCCTCAGCATCATAATGTCCCGAAAAAGAAGGTATAGTAAATTTAACCTTAGCATAAGGATCTTCAGGAGCTCGATTATACATACCTCGATGGTGGTGGTGATGTGGAACGCCACCCATACCTGTGGTGTTAGTGCGAAGACGACGCCGTAATCTGTTTTGCAATGTCGCCGCTGGATCAACATTAACATCGTCATCATACAACTCATCACCGGTGTTGCTTCCATTCACATCTTCGTTGTGCACAGGACGGTTTTCCAAAGCATTTACTCTGTCGGTGAGCTCGGATAACCGTTTGTCCACCCGCTCAACCGTGTTTGCGAGTTTCATCTCAATTATCGCTTCAGTGACAGCCTTGATGACTGTCTCCCTCATCTCCTTCTGAGCATTGTCTACAACAGCTTGTAGCTGCTCTTGGCTGACACACTCCTTGAAGTCCTTTGGCGTTTTATCTCCTTCAACTGACATTGTGGAAACAAACACAACAACAAACAGTGAAGGTTATCCCTAATAATCGTACTACAAAGGTGGAGTGGTGCCTCTCAATCAAGATCAGCAAAGGTAGACACCTTACCAAGCTCTTACCAGGGTTCTTACCAGCAAAGCAAAGGATACCTGGAAGGCATGCGAGCGATTGCAGGGATGCAAACCAGTGCTGTCCAGAAGAATCTGTGGGGCTTGGAAGGCACACAAAGAGAACAAATATGTATATGTGGAACACAAATCAGAAACAGATAGTAATGCTGAATTATAGTCCCAAGTACTTGTTCTCGTTGCTGGCCTAAAGTGTTGCAAGTACCAAGTATGTGTGTGAAACAAGGTGGAGAAACAAGTATGATGGATAGCAAGAGCAACAGAAACAAAGAACTAAATAGCACACGCTAACACAGCTCACTTTGCCCTTCTCTATGTGCTCCTATAGATATTGTTCCTCTTTTGCCCCTCTCTTTTTTCTATTTTTTTGGGCTGTCGTTGTTTTTTTGGGAAAATTCGACTTTTTCTTTTTATTTTTTTGATATTTTTTTTATACTTAGGAGCACACAAGAGGGAACCACAGAAAATTTGAGCTTAAACAAGTGAAAGACGTGGCCTGTAGAATTTTCTGAAGTTCAGCCGTAAAATGAGAAAAATATTTGGAAATTGAAAACTCAAACTTCGGAGGCGAATTTGGGAATTATGATTTCGCCGAACCCAGCAAAGCTGGGGATGAACGGATCCGAAACGCTGTTTTGATGCGAAAAACTCTATGACTTTTCTGAAAACGGAGTTCGTATGCGAAAGTTATGCCCGATTTGAGAAACGACTCCGAATTAGAGGACAAAACGGGAAGAAAGTGGGGAAAATATGCGACGAAGGCTAGGGTTTGATGGAAACGGTGGGGGAAAACACACGAACTGGACTCTAACACGACCTAACCAGCAACAAGACCTTGACCAGGACACAAACTCAACACGACGAACTCTGAAACTGAAATATGCAAAAGCTAAAGGCGCGGAAGGGTTGTAGGACAGGAAAAAAAAAACGATATGGCAGTGGACTATGGAACGAAGGCGAAAACACTCGAAACTAAGGGTAGATATGAACCTGACGGTATACCTAAAGCTCTGAATACCACTTAATATGAACAAGGGTTCCCGATCTTCCGAAAGGTTCTGGTAACTCTCGATTTGGTGGAAACGAGACACAAGTCGATCCGGCTTCCGAACAACACGATCCGAAACCCCGCAATCACAGCACCACGTCTCCTCTGGTTATCAACCGGCGTTGCACGGTTGACCTCGCCAAGAAGGCTAAAATCCTTGCCTGCGAATCGAAGAGCACAAGCAAGAACAAGGAAGAATGCAACCAAATTGCAGATGAATGATTAATCTCACGAGTTGGGGTCTCACAAACCGACGAAACGGCGAAACTGTTCTTGACAGAATAATCTAAGCAAAACCCAACCCTAATTAGGGCGACGGCTACTGTATATAAAGGATTAGGGTCGGCCAAGGACCCCTAGACGCGTCCCTAATAGACTCCAACACGATACATGGCCCAACGGACCAAAAACGGTGACGCAGCACCGGGACAGATTCTGGACGCTTACTTGTTTCGACGTTTCCCGTTGACTCAGAAGGAATTTGGACCTCAAACCAACGCCATTGGTTTCCTTATGAAATTATCTTTCCAACCATATGTGAATCGTCGAAAACGGAGTCCGGATGCGTCCTGGGCGTCCGTTTTATTGCTCGCTGGTCCTGGAGGCCGAGGCTGATTCGGACTCGAGTTGGACTGGACCTCCTGCTGTTGTTGGACGTCCTAGCTGCTCCTCCACGCCTCCAAGCCTTCCTATATGTGTTTCCTTGTCCTCTCCATGATTCCTAAACAACATATAATCATTAGGTAGTAATCTATTCTCAAAATTATATAAAGAGTTGCTTAGGAACGAGCTCACCTCTAAATTTAATTGTCGTGCGCGAGCTCTTGTGATTGGACCTTGAAAGTTCAATGGAGGATCATTGTATGTATCCGAGGGAGTGATGTCCTCATCACAGTGACAAGCAGCTATAGCCTATCACTGGTGACTAAGTCATCAGCGATGTGTTATGAGTCATTAGTGGTGGTTATCTTTCCAACACGTCTCTAATGACTGAGTTCCAGAGACGGGATGGAAAGCTACCTGGTCACTGGGACTCGGTCATCAGTGACGGTTGAATTTACCACCCGTCACTAATATTCTCATCCTCTGAAGGGATTTACATGTTTTCTGGCTGCATCCTGAAGCAATGTTAGGATTTAATAGCCGTCTTATCCTATAAATAAGACACATCACATTCATGCCATACCCACATTGTAGGGACCAAGTCATGAGATATGCAACCGCAAATTACATAATCAAAAGTCCTCGAAACGTACAACGGCGCAAGTCCACATCAAGATAGTTACAAATTACATAAGTCGAAAGTGCAACCACAAATTACATAAGTCAAAACCCTGCCTCCCTACAATAGAACTCGCCTTCGAAGAGACAACTTCGGTCATTAAGAACGAGACAATCCGTGCTCGAATGTTGGAGAGTGCAGACTCCTCGATGTTGCCATCCGATAAGCTGAATTCCTGCTGAATTAAAGTGGTTATGGAAAAAGTATGCAATTAGCATGAGCAAAATCATTTTATCATCGGATATTTGTAATGAATAAAAGCAGCTATGAAAAGACTATGCAATTATCTTATATCTAGGGATTTCATATCCTTTCCTGCTATGAATAGAAGCATGTGACGCGCAAAGTAGAATCCGCAGGAGCTGCCCGGTGGTTGTTGGTGGCACTAGAGAGGGAAAAAACTATCAGTTTGAAAGGAAAAAATGTAGTTAGTAGAGTATTTGCAAATATGTCTGCTAGCTTCGTGAAGACGGTCTTATGTGTCAGTGTGCGGGGCTTCTTCGGATCGTACTTTGAATCATAGCGCATATACATGTCAAAAGCCCTACATGTGAAGAGGGATCCAATAGTCAACATTAGGTGCAACTTTGAAAAGTTCAATATGTAACCTAAGTCATGAAGAGCTTACTCATCAAGGATTTGTTTGACGAAAGTATAGTCACGTTGTCCCCGTTCGCCGTTATGTCCGAAAACTGGTCTTGATGAATCGAGGTACCATACCAAGTTCCACTTGGGGGCAATGACCAGTAAGATCCAATGGAGACCCATGTTGTGGGCGGCCATTAGGTACTCCCTCTTCAAAAAGTTGCTCATTGTCCTAGCCACATATTCCACAACGAATTCCCTTTGTTGTTCCATCCGAGGGGCTCCTTCTTCCTTGTTTCTTGTATCAACTCTCTACAGATAAGAAATTAGTTAGACTGGAGAATTTAGTGGTAATAATTAATGAACGTCTAGTTTGAAAGGGCTTACAATGTAAAGAATCGCAATAACTCCACATCCAAGACATCGAAGTTGAAGAGGTCATATAAGTCGTTGAAGCCCATAAGGAAGTAGACGTCCCTAGTCAAGAAGTGGCGATTTTGGTAATATAAGACAATGGAAACCTTCTTCTCTCTACAACCTTGCAGGTAGTAATTATGCAACTCAACACAAGGTTATCTCGCCCGCTGAAGTGGATCTACTGACAGCAAGGGCTTCTCAAGCTTTAATTTTGGGTTTGCCTTAGTCCAAGCTTCCCCTATCCAATGCTTCTCGGTGATTGAGTCCTTACCAGAGGACTTGGATTTCTTCGACAGCTGCTTCTTAGACCCTAGCCTGGACTTTTTCTTTTTCTTTGGGCTGCCCTCAGGTTGCTTGTAGATGGCAGAGTGGGCAAAGGCTTCTTCTTCTTCTTCTCTGGGCTACTCTCAGGTTGCTTAATTGTAGATGGTGGGGTGGGCAAAGGCGACACAACTAGCACATCTCGCGGCTGAGGTGCGGGTAGGGAACTTGAATGTCCAGGCGGATCGCTCCTAGATACCGTGTGCACCATGATGTCCCCTTCCTTCCATTGGATCCTTTGAAAATGAGCTTGACTCAGTTTTTGGATCTCATCATTAGGGGGGATGGGCAAATCTATGTCCACGATATTGGCATGTACAAAATCCACAAACACCACAACATAGCCAGGACGTATCAAGACCATATGTAACCCCTGGACATTTGGATGCACCTGGCCCTTTGCAACCTCAATATAGTAGCCTCTAGGTATTACGATCAGCGATCACGACGTGGGCCCATCGAGAAGGTCTATGGTATCAGGCTCCACAAATGGAGAGAAGATAAGTTGTTCAACCTCCCTAGAGGTTTGACTACTCTTGTGTCTAGCAATGGGGCTACCACCTGCTGGTGCACTAGGAATTATGACTCCCTGTGCTGCAAACCTTTGCATGACGTCTTGATAAACGATCTCCCTGATTGATTGGGTCAATGCTTCCACATCTATTGGGACCGACCTCTTCCTCTTCTTATACATCCCAACATGTTCGGGGAAGCCTAACTTCCAGCCCAGGGAACTGGACACGCCTCGAACGCGACCTGGTTGCTCAGGGTTTCCCAACGCAGTGGAGAGCACGTCATGTTTTCTGACCCCAGTGAATGAACCTTCGGAGGAGTGGGTTGTTATTTCTTTCACATTTTGAGCGACTATCTCAGTTTCACTGGATTTGAAGGTGATTTCT
The DNA here is from genome assembly GCF_958298935.1 of Phragmites australis. NCBI lineage: Eukaryota > Viridiplantae > Streptophyta > Magnoliopsida > Poales > Poaceae > Phragmites > Phragmites australis. Next base: position 7,697,205 of record NC_084929.1, read on the forward strand.
CCACTATCTGACAGCGTACCCCTCGCGCGTAAATACGATTGCGATCGTCCCGGGAATTGCAAGAAAGGATAATCGCGGCCTTTATTGGCTAACTTTGCATCCTCCGCCTGCCATTTATCCCTTTTCCCCATGTACCCGTCTGTGCCTAGGTTGTGATTCTGCTTGTTCTTTGTCCGAAGCTACTTCTTTGCTGAACTCTCCATTTGGAACGTCTCAGAGCTCTTCAACACCACAAAAACTTCCCAATCTTCTCTTTTAATATATGGGTACTTGCTGAAGGGCTCTAACTCTTTTGCCATATACTCATTCACAAGCTTGCTCTTGTGGCTTCTCCAAAGTTTTGTGATCATTTTCATAGCAGTCTTACAAGCCTTCGCCTTCATGTTCTCCGGGAACTCCAAAAATGTATTGATACCATCATTGAACAAGGCATTCTTTTGATCCACAGTGAGGTCATCAAACTTCAAAAGGGTCAATGGCACCCTCTCCCGAGTATTAAGGCCTGTGAGCTTCTGTAACATCTGCAGGGCCTTCTTCTCCGCAGGCATGCCGTCATCATCGATTTCCATGATGGTGATCTTTTTAGTCAGCCACTTTGCTTGTGCCCTTGCCTTTCATACTATTACTCCATTGGGACCTGGTTACGCAGACGTCTGACTATGAGCTTGTGCTTCGTCAGAAGATCCCGATGACTCGTTGGCAAACATGTAGTGGATACGAATATGCAGATACAATTGTATAAGATTTAGTAACTATATTCCCCTTTATATGAATTTATGAAAATATGATGTATTTCTTATCCAAAGCGAAGGATCCTAGTTAATTTTTAATAGGCAAAAATAGGTCCTAATCCCATTTCAGGATATATGGCCTGAGGAGTTTTCCATGCTCTTGTACGGTTCTGGAGAAAATTTTGGCTACACCTCCTCACTATTCTCCAAATACACGTCTTGATAATGAGCCGAGAGGGTGTGTATCCAGATAACAATAAGGAGACGCCACCGAAATTCTCTCTAGAACCATACAAGAGTACATAAACCTACTACTCGGGTCACATATCCTCGAACTATCCAAAGTACATGGATAATTCAGGAGCATTTTCTTATAAATATGACGAGTTGCCAAGTCATATTTATAATCAAACACTCCCGAACGGGAGGCGAGGTAATAGGTTACGCAACCTAATTTCATTTTGGGGGTTTCTTACAAATTTAATTTTAACCATCATAAACTTGTTGTGCAATATGCATACATTAGTGACAAGAATATACAACAGCAGATAAACAAGAATAAGAATTAATGTGTGCTGTCAGGACTAAACATAAGCATATAAACATCAAGAACATGTTTATGTTATCAAGTTTTACTCTCATAAAGCGGGTTACGACTAATGTCACCATCCAAGCGAAAAATTAGCTATCTCATATCATTGATATGTGTGACAGCGCACTCTTAATTCTTAAATCATTCCCAAGAACAGCATGCACTGCCGCCTCCAAATTTATACATATTGAAAAACAAATTACTAACCATTGATTCACATATCCTCTATCTCCTATATTACCGTAAATACTACATGGAAATCGCATCTAAGGGTCAAATTAGGAACACTTAGAGTTTATGTATTCAATAGTAAGTGTTAAATGGGTAAAATAACAGTACGCCAAATTCATTTGTGCTAAAATGCTAAGTTTATATTGTCGCACATAAGTAGACTATGTTGTCACACACATGCATTTTCACATAAGTAGATTAGTTCCTGACAATATATCTCGAGAGAGAATCTGCTGGGGGTGTTGGCATGGCACCAGAGAGAGCGACACGAATATTGTTGTCACATAGCTCTGCACGTACATATTGTCGCACATAAGTTCATATTGTCTAATATTAGAATTTTGGACGGTATCATTTGACTCCCTCTGAATTGTGCTGCTTGACATGGTCTAGGCAAGACTGTCATCATCCAACACAGTTTGGACACCAATATTCGTGTCGCTCTCAGGCTCTCAGGCTCCAGAGATTCTTGTTGGATTGGCACGGGGTTGAGGTTGAGGTTCAGGCTTCAGAGGCTCCAGAGATTCTTGTGAGTTTGGGTTCCCTTGGTCGTTGTGGCAGTGCAGCTTGTTGAGCTGCTGTTCCAATATTAGGACAGACTATTATTCCTTAAATTGTGTTCTGGACCATTCTTAACAGGGCAGGGCGTGAAACGAATAGATCGCCAGGTGACATTCCTGCGTACGTACACGCTCCATAGGGATAAACTCCCGCATTTCAGAGAATGCAACAGTTAAGCAATATAATCAGTACTGCACTGCTCATATCTTGGCATCCTAAGTAGACTACGCTGTCACATACAACCTCACTTAGCCGTTATCATCATCGAGTAATATAATACGACATACCGTTCGCATTCACCCCGGCACACAAAAGTATGGCAAAATGCACAGAAGTAGCGGCAGGCATCGGTGAGAAGGGGACGGCATGAAGCCTACCTCGACGGAGGATGCTAGCGGCGTAGAGCATGGTGGCGCGGGCTTCTTGGTGTCAAGGTGCTCATCGGGGAGGAGGCGATAGTGGTGTGGACTCCTTAGCGTTGGGGTAGTTGGGGATGAGGGCGCAGGGGAAGACGGCGTCGCGGAGGGGGATAGGGATGGCAGGGAGACAGCAGCGGCCTTGGAGACAACTGGGAGAAGGAGGCGAGGAGGAATGGGCAGTGGGCATGGTGGGACTTAGGCAAAATCAGAGGGTAGGTTTCCCAGGCCCGTTATTTATAAACATATCATTAGAGACGAGTGAATTTACCACCGATCACTAATGATCGGGTCACAGTGACGTGTGAATTTACCACCCGTCACTAATGATCAGGTTACAGTGACAGATGGATTCGATGATTAGTGACGGGTGGTAATTAACCCGTCACTATCTATAGCTTTACTGACACATGAAGTTATCACCAGTCACTAATGTGCTCATCCCTCTAAGGGATTTACCTGTATACTGGCTGCATCCTGAAGCAAAGTCAGGATTTAGCAGCCATTTTCTCCTGCAAACATATCACAAATTTGAGATTACATTCAAATTCAGACTTAACTAAATATTACAAATATTACAAATTTATGGTTATATTGAAATTTAGACTTAACTGAATATTACAAATTTTAGGTTATATTGAAATTCATTTGACTTGTGGCAGCCGTTTTCGTGCTTTCTTTACATGGATCCCTTCGTTATGGTCGAAACGCAGGTATGGAGTCTTCTCGTTTATTGTAACATGTGGCATGATTGCAGTAGCAAAATGGGGGATTTCATCAAATTGATTGTACTGGTCCTTATCAACCATGTTTTCAACTCCGACAATCTGTCTTTTCCCATCGAGAAGCACATGAAGTTTCTTATTTGATGTGCTAGTCACATAAAACACGTGGGCAACTTGTTTAGCGAGTACAAAAGGTTCGTCCTTATATCCGACAAGTTTGAGATTAACGTTAGTGAATCCGTACTTCTCTTTTGTAATACCCTTTCTCCCAAGCACCCAACGGCACCAAAGTAGGTGTACCTTAAATCCCAAGTAATCCAGTTCCTAGATGTCATCTATCTGACCATAGTATGTGCTCATGTACATGTTGTTATCATAAGTATCTACACGTACACCGCTGTTCTGGTATGTGCTTTTCTGATCTTAGGTTATAGTGTAAAATGTGTAACCATTTATATCATACCCTTCATATGTTGTAATTGTGTATATAGGGCCTGCTACTAGTTTCCTAATCAAATCACTTGTAGGGGTACTTGATTGATTAATTCGATTTCGAAACCAAGTGTTGAACCTTTGCATATGTAGCTTCGCAAGCCAAGCTTTGGTCTACCCTAGATTGTCCTGAAGAAGCAACTACTTGTGCTCATCGATATATGGGGATACTTCGCTCATTTGTTGCAACACAAGGAAATGAGCTTGGTCGTATGCCTTTGGCTCATGAGTAATTGCATGTTTCCCTAGAATTCCTTGCCTTTGCAACCTACACTCATGGTGACAATGAGGCACACCAATTGGGTTATATCCGGGTCCATATAATTAACGCACCAATCTATGACCTCCTCTGTAGAGTAACCCTGCGCGATGCACCCCTCAGGAAAAGCTCGATTCCTTACGTACGACTTGAGAATGCCCATGATTCGCTCATATGGATACATCTGATGCAGGAATACAGGGCTACGAAAATAAATCTCCTTCACAAGGTGAGCTGTGAGATGGACCATGATATCAAAAAAGGATGGTATGAAACACATGTCGAGAAGACATAGAGTCTCAAAGTGTCTTTTTTCTAGCTCGCCTAGCGCTTTCGGATTAAGTACCTTGTGAAAAATTAAATTGAAAACAAAGCACAGGCTCATGATAGCCTCTCGAACACCAATTGGCAACATGTGTCTAGTTCTAACCACAATCATCTGCGTCAACATCACATGGCAATCATGAGTTCTCATGTCGGCAACTATTTTCAGCTCTTTCACCAAAATAAGTCTTCTAATATTGGATGAGTAACTGAAAGGAACTTTCACAATGTACAAGAACTCGCAAAATTATTTTATCTCCTTCTTGTATAGGGTGATACAAGATGGGGGTAGTAATTTCCCCTTATCCTTATCCTTAACACGAAGCTTCGGCCTTAAGCCCATTTCTTCAAGGTTAGCTCATGTATTTTTATGATCTTTTGTTTTCCGCTTCATGTTGAGCATTGTACCGAGGAGACTATCGCAGATATTCTTCTCTACGTGCATGAGGTCAATACACTAATGAACATCTAAGTATTTCCAATAATGAAGCTCCTAAAGAATTGATTTCTTGTTCCACATTCCATTTTCATCACTCGTGGAGGATCGTTTTCGCTTGCCAAGGACAACATTGATATCTTTAACCTTATCGTAGGCATCTTGCCCACTGAAATGCCTTGGAGGTGATGCTTTCTCCCTTGTGCCGTCAAACTGAGACTTCATTTTCTGGTACCGGTGGTTCCTTGGAAGGAAACATCGATGCTGCATGTACACTATTTTCTTTGACTCGTTCAACCACATACTCTCAGTGTCATCTAAGCATTGGGGGTAAGCTTCACCTTTTCTTTTACTCTGCCCTGATAAGTTATGAAGAGCTGGTCTGAAGGCATTGATCCCAAACCTCAATGCCTTCAGACCAGAGTGCTTTAATATCATCCACCAAAGGCCTGAGGTACACATAAGGTCGACAACATAATGTATTTTCACTTTTTACAAAGTCAAGGTGGAAGGTTGTAGATAGACAGTACAATAGGCTAGGTGCTATGTGAGGTACTCATATAATGGATTCATGCCATCTGTGCTCGTAAAAAACCTAATATTTCTTAATTCTTCAGCGAACTACCTAAATGTGGAATCAATGGTTTGCCACTGAGCTAAATCTGCCAGGTGCCGTATCATTGCATCATTCTGACCCTCCTTGTGCCACCGCAACAATTGAGACTACTTTTTGTTTTGGAACAAACGCTTCAAATAGGGAATTACAGGGAAATACCCACATCATCTTTCTAGGAGGCTCTTTCCTCTTGCTGTCTTCCTCCATGTCGCCACCGTCATTTCTATGCTTGTGTCGATGGGTTTCAAAAATAGGACATTGATCCAGATTTGCATACTCTCCATGAAACAGAACACAATCCTCCTGACATGCATGTATTTTTTCTACCTCCAATCCCAAAGGACAAACTATCTTCTTTGTGTCGTAGATGGTCTTGGGAACCTTGTTCCCCTCTGGTAGCATGTCCTTTAGCAGATACAACAATGCTTTGAAGCTCCTATCAGACCAATGGTGGGTTGCCTTCAATTGCAGAAGCGTAAGCACCACAAACAACAACGTGTATTTCTCCTTACAACCAGGATAAAATGGTGTCTTCGAGTCTCGCACCAGTTCTTGGAATTTGACAAACTTACCATCACTATACTTGTCATGCCCCTCAGCATCACGCACCATTTGGTCCACATTCTCTACGAAATTCATGTAGTCATCATTGAATCCTAATATGTCTGCATCCCTGAGAGAATCATCCGTATCACTGGCTGGCGGGAGTCCTTGATCCGTACTGCCGTTTTGGAGGACTTGAACCAGTTCCCCTAAGTTAAGGCCTTCCTTCCTGTGTTTGTTCCAAACGTGATATCTCTCTTTGAATCCATGCCTTAACAAGTGATCGTACATATTGCAAGGTTTTGGGAACTTTTTCTCATTCTTGCAATCACAGCATGGACACCAAATTTCTATTTTACCCCGACCGTCCATATCCGGCATCGCGACAATTAAGAAACACTTCGCACTGCTTATGTACTCGTTACAAGTACGGCAATACAGGTACATCCAACTGCGATCCACTATCTACAAATTAAAAAATATTAATTCTAAATGGAAACGACAGAGAACGTAGAATAAGTATAAAAATACTAACTGGATTTAACTAAATTAAGTGTGTACGTGTATTCTAGTGATATTCAAGACAACAATTAACATCTAAATATGATACATGTTATCTATGATGAAGGATACTAGCTAATTTCTAATAGGCAAAGATAGGTCCTAATCCCATTCGAGGATATGTGGCCTGAGTATGTTTCCATGCTCTTGTACGTTATAGAGAAAATTTCGGCAGCACCTCCTCGCTGTTCTCCAAATACACGTCTCGACAACGAGCCGATAGGGTGTGTATCCAGAGAACAACAGAGAGACACCACTGAAATTCTCTTTAGAACCATACAATAGCACAGAAACCTATTACTCGGGTCACATATCCTCGAACTGTCCAAAGTACGTGGAAAATTTTAGAGCATCTTCTTATAAATATGACGAGTTGCCTAGTCATATTTATAATCAAACACTTGCGAACGGGAGACGTAGGTTACGCATGTACACTAAGGGGTACAATCCACATATATCAAGATCTAAGAGAAGGAGCAAAATTGTTGATTCCAACTTAAACCCTAGAATCCACCATGCATATATGAGCAAGAGGAGGAGGGGAGGGAGGAGGCAAACCTTCAAAGGCCAGGGACAAACACCAACTTCAAATCATCGAGATTTGATTTGACCTCAATAGAATCGCTAAAAAAATCGCACCTTTGCCGAGCAGCCACGGCAGACAGACACTATCTAGTCGTGCTGCTCAGGGAATAAAATAATAGTAAACATCACTCATTAGTGATGGATTATAAGGACAACCATCACTAATGAGTGAGCCATTAGTGATTGGTCTTATAATAACCCGTCACTAATGAGTGGCCCTGGCAGGGAGCCACCAAGGCTACATTTAGTGATGAGTTATAAGGACACCCGTCACTAAAGAGTTAATATTAGTGATAGGTTATAAGAACAACCATCACTGATTATTTAACATTAATGACAGGTGATAAGGATACCCGTCACTAATGACGTATTAGTGACAGGTGAAAAGTAAGACCCATCACTAATTACTTCTACAAGAAGAGATTGACTTTTACAATAGAGGAATGCATGCAAACAGAGAGTACTTTAACAGATCCCATTCAATAGAACGGAACTGAACTTCGATGGATGACATCCTAAAGCAATGTGAGCATTTGGCAGCCGTCTTCACATTCAAGAACACAGATATACATCCAGAAACTTGAATTTTACTCAAGTCAGTCATACAACATAGTTATGCATACATTACGTACTTATCTAAATATCCATGCATCATTGCACTTGAGCATTTGCTGGAGCACATAACCTCTGATATTTAACATAGTTGAAATCTACAAAACTGTATCCTAGTACTTCATCGATATACATTAGCGCATGAATTAGTGCACTCTCTTTCGCTTGACATGGATGACCCGATGCTTTACCATAAACAGTAAACAATGTCTTATTAGCTGATTCATTTCCATTTAAATGAAACCTTATATCAGCCTGGAAGTTGCCTTCAGAAGTGAAGTTCCACTCCGGGACCATAAAAGCTTAACCCAAGATGCTTCATGGCTTGATCTAAGGTAGCATGAAAGCTAATTGTCGCAAAGGTGTCACAAAAAATATCCTACAAGAAAAGAAAAAATAAAATTATGAAAATAATACACGCTAACAGTCATGTATATCAAAATAACTGGATTAAATATTACTGTACCATATCATATTCATCGAATTGAGCAAGCCCTTCACTGATCGAAGCCAAATCCTCTTCACCCTCCTCAAGCGCTTTCATTAAAAAATAGTTGTAGTCACACAAAAAGAACCCATGCTTCTCAAGCACTTTCAGGCACCCTTCAATAGCGGTTCTTTGGAATGCAATGAAATCGGTGGTGCATTGCCATAGGCCCTAATAGTGATATCCCCACTACTTTCTCCCCTTGAACGTATGTCAAAAGAGATAGATAGCTTCATAAAATTCCTTCCATCTAGAGTGGATTGTACCAAAGGTACGGTACCACCTATCATAGGGATTACCTCTTTGAGCCATAGGATCGATTTCAACACCTACATGATAGGATGATATGAATTGAGCCTAATGTACTATAAACTCAATTAAATCATTGTGACCTAATGAGTGTTACTATGATCCTAACAAAGAGGGAGAACAAGAAAAGATGTTACTTTGATCGGTCTTGATTGTGACCGGTGGGGGAACGCCGCTGGGGGAACGCCTAGAGGGTAGTGTACGCCTGGAGTGTGAGCCGATGGAGAAGTTGTCGGGATCCATCCAAGTCTGCCGTGATGACGGCAACGACCCCTGCCACTACCTTGATCCATCGCCCTAACCCTAGCTGGTAGAGGGGGGGCGGCAGCGTACGGTGAGCTATAGTGGAGGGGGGAGGATGGTGGTAGCGTCGGCGGCGAGGTGTGAACGGCGTCGGTGGCGAGAGGAGGAGGCGAGCAGACATGAGCGGAGATGAGGGTGGTCGAGAGAGAGAAATGGACGGATAAGAGTGGTTGAGCAGATAGGAGTGGTTGGCAAAGAAATTAGTGATAGGTGATAATGACATCTGTCACTAATGAGTTAGTCATTAGTGATGGTAACAACTACGATCCATCACTAATTACTAATGACCCGTCACTAATGAGTAGGCTACATTTAGTGATATGTCCCCCATATACCCACCACTAATGACTGAATTATTAGTGACGAACATTAATGTGAACCGTCACTAATATCTTTAGTGATGGGTCGTTTGCTCGCCGTCACTAATGAACCCTCATTAGTGATGGGTCTTGGCCGTGTCGACACTGGACTCATCACAAATAGTGCACTAGTGATGGGTACTGAGGAGCCATCACTAATGACGTGTCTCCTTTTATAGTTTCTTACGTAATGTCTTAGTGACGGGTCCAATAAAGACGTGTCACTAATGTGCCTTCTGATCGGAAAAAGATATAGACCCATCACTAATGAGTAGTCATTAGTGATGGACCTTAACATGACTCGTCACTGATGATAATAGTGATAAGTCAAGTTATGTCCCATCACTGGTATCATCAGTGACGTGTCATCCTAGATCAGTCATTAGTACGTCACTAATAACCAACTTATAGTTGAGAGGTCGTCCTAGGCAAGTCATTAGTGATAGGTCAAATTATGACCAATCACTAATGACTCAATCATCAATAACGGGTCATCCTAGGCCAGTCATCAGTAACGATCAAGTTGTGACCCATCACTAATGATGATATTCATCAGTGCAGAACTTTCATAAGGGATCTACTTGTGGTGTGTACCATCGATAAAAAAAAACATGAAAATGGAATCATACAACTATTTTGTAACATACTAGTCTTCATCTACTCAACAAGTATTCCCTACTGAAATAAAACACTATATTTTAGCTCTCCATTTAAATGCTCACGAATGCAAATATGATCTTGAGTTATTCACAAATATTTTTTATTTTTCACTTATTTTTTCTCACCTCAGCAGCACTAAAATAGGAACTATTGTATATTTCTGCTCAAATTCGATGTAAGGGGTGGTGGATATGGACACAAATACGCGTTCTGAAAATAGTGTAAAAACTTCACTGGGCGAGAACTCAATCTTTCAGGTCAAATTTGGTCTCAAAAAATTTGGCAAACCTAACAAGCTTGGGGAGAAACAAATGTAACTTTTTCTATAGATATCAGTAGAGTCAAAAACGTTGAAATCAGAGTCTGTATGCAAAAGTTATGCCCGTTTTACCGAAGGTACTCCGGGTCACATATGAAATTGCGATCGTTTGCATGAGATATTCAAAAATTCATCACATATTAATAAAAATTTGGATAATGAAAATTTTTGTATGTAAATTATAAGCTTCGATAAAATTTGGCAAAATCAGTCATTAGTGATAGGTCACTAATGAATTTTGAAAAAGAAGGTTAAAAGGATAGAATAACCGATTTCTATCGTAAATACATGATAGCAGATGTGGTAAGTTAGCTATGTGCACGAGGGGGAGGTCACGGGTTCGATTCTCACAGAACGCAAACTTGAAATCAGTGTGAAAAATAGCGTAGCTTGTGAGGCATATGCGATGGGCCTGCGTTGGGATGTCTCAGGTGAAATTAATTTTTTTTTTGGACATTTTTCATATCAAAAAATGCGAAAAATGTTCATCAGTCATTAGAGATGGGTTAAGATTACAACTCATCAGGTTCAGTCAATAGTGACGGGTGGTGACCCATCACTATTGACTGAACATTAGTGATACATCACGGTTATGATCCATCACTAATTACCTCATTAACCTATCACTACTAAAATCATATAATCCATTAATAATGATCTATCATTTGTAATACAATAAAAATAACGGGTATGAAATCCATCACTAATTAAAATTATCACTAGTCACTAATGATTATTTTTCACGTAATGATGTATCAGGCTCACTACCCTCCTTCTCCTCCCTCCCTACCTTCCTCCCTTGTTCCCTCGTCGGCTCTTCCCAACCAATTTTGCATGCCTATGCGCGTTGCGGTGGTATGATCATCAGGGGAGGGTCGGTAAAGGCTTTGTCATGACAGCGACAAGGTTCTCCCTCATTCTGCTCTTTGCGGGGTAGTTCATGATACCAACCGGTGGACATCACTGGTAGTGCGAGGCCGCCACGTAGAGCACGTTGGTTAGGCTACTCCACATTGAAGGAGGCCGTGAGCCCCAGAGACCATGAAGCGAGAGTGTCATGCTTGGTGTGCTAGAAGGTGTTCACCTCTACGGTCCAACGAGGCCATTCGCCAACCTCGTGTGGATTATGATGTCAGAAGCCATGCAATGAGAGTGTTAACCTGCAAAAGGACATGATCATCGTAGCATACTTTCATATGGAGGATTCACTATTACATAGAGTCTCATCTCATTCGACTCAGAATTTCTCGTCTGAGATGGGTTTTTTCTGGCCATCATAGTTATATATCGTCAGTGATAATACCTGGTTATCTCACACAGATAAACAATCGAGTGAGATAAATCATTACCTCTAACTATTCGGCATCGTAACCGTAAGAGACATGTCTTGAATACTTAGTTCTGGAGCCTGAAAAAAAAGATGAAGAAATATTAAAATGTTTCAAAAAAATGGAGGTCAACAGCCAAGTCACCCAGGCATCGCCCAATGTCACCACATATTTTTTTCACCATTTTCGCCAGTATGTTGCCCGGGATTCAAACTCAAGACCTATAGCTATGACAAAACTCTCCTACAAACTGAGCTAGCTCATATTTCATGCCAGTGTTTTAGGATATATTCTTTTTAACCTGTGATAAATGTGAGATAAATCGTTATCTCCAACGATTTGGCATCCTAACCATAAGAGACAATATGTCTTGAATACTTAGTTCTGGAGCCTGAAAAAATACGAATAAATATTAAAATATGTCCAAAATATGCTTGGACAATAGCAAGTCACCCATATTACATCCGTTAGCTGCACATTGCTCCAACTCTAACTCCACATTTAGTCCATAATCAAAATGCTAAAACTAAGCTCAAGCAATCTAAAATTTGATAAGCCAAATCAACAATCTTGTTAATCACTCATCACATATAAAACAAGATATATTTCAATTTAGTTTCTCAAATGACAGCGACGCCAATGCGTTGGGGGCGGTAGCAGCAGGGGCAACATCTAGCCACAGGGTTTTCCTAGTGCCAACTATCCGACAAGAGGCAGCTTGGGGAAGGGTGTGTAGGAAGGTGATGAGGCTGGATGGTGGTAGGATATTAGGGTTAGAAGGTTAGTAGCTATGTGTGATAGAAACCACATGATTTAGATCCTACAGATAAAAATTAATGTGAACATTACTAAAGAAAATTTTGGATCAATTAAAAAATAGACATTTCCTTGAACTATTTAGAGAATCTAGCCGGTATACTTATACAACGCATATAATCATGCATCTCCATTGATCTAGCTAGGTGAGAGTTGTATTGTTTGCAAAGAGCCCGCCAATGTCGGTGACTTTAGGCAAGGAATGATACCTTACATGCAAATGTTTGAAAGTGATCGAGGGTCCACGTAGAAGATCATCAAGACTTGCTTAAGCTTCTTGATTAGCGTAGAAGGTTTGACTAATCATCGTACGGCATGCGTGGATCAAGGATGGCCTGAATCATCATCTGCTCTCTTGTAAATTAAAGGAGATGGATCCTTAATCAACGGCCTTTAACCTACTTTAGGTTTAGACGTAGCTAGAAGTCCATTGCCGTCACATGGCCGCGCCTGTTACCTTGTGATGTTACAGGACGTATGTCGCATGCATTAGATCGATCGAATCAAAGCGAATTTAGATGTCTTTGTTTTGTGCACACGCGGCTAGCTGATAGGAAAAACACAGTGGCGAATTCTGTTGTTGGAATTGGTTAGTTTGTTGTGGTGGTTAGTTTTTGAGATTTGCCAATACGGAACATGCGAGGACGTGTGTGCTAGCAGCTTATACGTAGAGTAGCTCAAGTATATGCATCGTCTTCAGTACACACTATTCCTTGTAACTTCTTGCTGTGGTATAATAATACAAGACATATCAAACATTTTGCATATAGAGCACAGCTACTCCCTATCCATGATCTGTGAATTTTTGCAATCATATATATGCTTGAAGGCTGAGATATGCAGGCTTGCACTGTCATGATTGGGGCGGACGTGCTGGTTCAATTTTGGGTGCAGGCTACGCACGCAAGCCGCCAGAATAGCCGGTTTGGGGGACACTTGCAAGCACGCTTGCGGCAGCAGCACAGGAGCATAGGTGCATACGTGTGTGGCACGGGCACGGTTGCATACTTGCATGCATGGGAAGGGACGGGGACTCGGCGAGTCGCCACTCGCCAGGTCGCCGGAGCGGCACGTGAAGTGGGCCGGCCGACCGGGGAGACGCGTCGTCGGTCACTCTCCTATCCGTCGTCCATGCGTTGGTGGATTGACGGAGGCAGGTAGGCGGCGGTCGGGGTTGGCGAGAGCCTTATCATGTGGCTGGGAACTCCTGTTCAGCTGGGACCCGGCCCTGCATATATATATGGAAGTATGCAACGACCTTGACATCGTTTGACGTGGTGATTTGGTGAGAGAGACACCACTAAATGTTAATTTTGCTGCTGGACACTAAAAAAATTATGGTAGTTTGCTAGGAGACACCGCTGCCATTAAAATATATATGGTCCATATGAGAGGGAGATAATGGTGATGGTTTCACACAAATCTGCCGATAATTAAGTTAAGCTAGCTTTTTTCTTTTTGCGAAGAAAATTAAGTAAGCTTGCAGTATATTATGATGTTAGACCCGTTCAGATCATGAGTGCTGGGACACTGCAGGGATTACGCTAAGCTCATAGGAGCTAATTAGCTTTGTTAATTAAGTAATAAACACTGCTACACTGCACGTACCACCATTCAAGTACAGCTTAGGATCCAATGGCATAAATCACGTCTTATCATGGTTATACTTGAATGGTACTTAATTAAATGGTTGTACGCGAAGCATTTCGCTTAAATAATCTAAACATGACGTCTTTTCATTTTAGCTAGATCGTCGCTTATCCTAATATCACCGATTCTAGTCACCAGAATCATTGGTTTTGAGATTTCTTAATTTCTCGAGAACTGAATCTCACAGAAGCTCAACACTCCAAGTTTGGAACTCTCTTTATTAAGGGAAATATGTTTCTACTAATATGGGACCTACAATTTCCCGAGACTCAATTTGTCTGTTTATTAACTTATCACTGATCCATCCTCCGGAAGGACGACTCAAGAACTTTATTTCAACTTAGGGTTAGCTGTGAGTCTGAAAGTGCTAATAGGATTATTGCTAGTTTGATTATAATTCATGTGCTTTGGTTAAGTTTCTCTCAACATATACCCAAATAAATGACGTTTTGAATTATATGCAGTCAACTAATTTAAGTTTTTTATCAATATCTTTCTATATTTTGAGATTAAACATTTTAAATTTATATGAATATATTTATCTAAATAACTGTTTCATAATTAACATGTATACATTTTTATATTATATAAAAATGTTAAAAATAGAAATTAGTAGGCAAACCTGCATTTAAAATATCATTTCGATGTTTGAAACCATACTTTCTGGGGGAGTATTCTTTTTCTTGGAAAGCTCAACAATGGTCCCTTCTGTGGAATAAGCAAATTCGAGGTTTTGGAATTCGTGTAGGTTGATCTAGATGGACTTAAACTTTGTCTATCTATAAATACTTATATTAGAGTATGAAAATTATTTATATATACATATATATGTCTCAAATACTTTTATAACATAAGTTATAATTTAGCAAATTATATAAATAAACCAACACTAGTAGAAAAATAATTTATACAGACGACTCAAAAATCCCGAGCGGGACACTTTTTTAACCATCAATAGAAAAGAGTATGTACAAATCAGATTTGTACAAATAATTTTTAAACCATCTGTACAAAACATTTTGTACAAATAATTTGTACAGACGGCTCGTTATTAGATCCGTTTATACTAAGTTTTCTAAGTAAAAATATATTTTTCCTACCTATACAAAATACTATGCACTGTTAATCTGTTAAACGACATGCACTTGAAAAACTATACATTACTAATTTCCTGAGAGGACACTGTTAAATTTTTTATAGAGGACACTGTTAATTTGTTAAACAAGAAAGCTTACCCAGCCCGGTGCATGGCACTTGAGAAGTTGAGAGTATAGGCTGGGCCAAGAATTTCAACCAGCACTATTTAGGCCCACTTGGGCCTATTTCTCTGATAATCCCACTTGCGAAAACATGACACGTTCAACCTCCCGCCACAAATTCGTCTTGGGTTCTTGGGCTAATGGGAGAGCGGCGAATGTCCATTCACCTCCGCTCTCGACCCTTAACCTGACGAATTTATTTATTTATATATATATTCAAAATTTGTATAATTACATAACGTTTCAAAAAATGCAACAATACACTGTGGTCGCCTATTCATCGAGCAAGAGTAAGGGTGACACTTGTGAGCCCCGTTGGTCAGAAGATTAAAAAAATATGGTGAGGCCACGTGTCGCCCGGTAAACGAACGAGATTTTTATGTCGCCCATTCACTAGGTGAATGGGCAAGATCTTCGTGTCTCCCAGTGAAAGGGTGACAATAGAAAATAGCCGTCCAATGAACAGGTGACACCTTGTTGTAGTCTTTTTTTATTTGTGATAAATCATACGTGTACTGCAATGTTTATGTTTCAGATTCATCTAGTGCTATTAGATGTTTGTGTGATATTTTGGACACCCAGATTTTACAGAAACGGAAAGGTGAATATGGAGATTTTAATAGGAACTACAACATAAACGAACTGTGGAATGTATAGTACATAATCATTCTAACTTAAATAAGTATCACGTCTAAATGTAACATGCTTTAGTGAATGTAACACAACATGATTATAATATGTGGTCTACTGAGTAGTACGTGGGTATTTTTCCTGCCTCCTCGCTTCCAGTCCTGCCTCACACGCTCGACATGCCCTCTCACACTTCCTCTCCCTCCCCGCCTCGCGGACCTCTGCCATCATGCAGTTACGCTCCTCCTTCATCTCCTGCTGCTCCTCTTGAATGTGCTTGCACGTAGCCTTCTTCCTCTCGTTAGCTTTCATCTCATGGAAGTGTCTCCAAGTGGGGGTTTCTAAGTGCGAAGGAGGAACACATCTGCTTGCGACTACTTAGTATCCAGCCACTGTAAGAAATCATATAGTGGTGGCAGAGACTGCAACGGATATAGAAATATTAATTGGTAATTCTTAGTTGTATTTTAAGTGATTTGGCCAGAATGGTTACTTAGCAGCGGGAGCCAACATTAGTGCTTCCCTACGATGGATTGTACTCGTAGTTGCGGCACATGAAGAACCTCCTTTCGTAGGTGTCAGAGAACTCATAGGACTTTATCACCCAACAAAGGTCTCCACACTAGTATATGGGCACTTCGACCCTAATAGGCGTATTATTCGGCAAATATTTCTTTGGGAAAGGATCGAATGCCATTTTCGTCGGAGTTATGGAGGTTGAGACTATTGGTTTGGTTGTACATGTGCCCAGGAGGTAATCTATTTATTCTACGGATTCATGCTAGTGCATAGACTAAGTCCATGGAAATCGACCTTAGAAAAGAGTTGATTATGCAGTAAGGTGTGGTTGTATCAGCTGAAAAGGCTTCTCTTGGAAAGGCTATACTCATAAAAAGGCTACTTCCAAAAAGGCTTTTTTGAAAAGCCTACTTCTGAAAAGGTTATTTCTAATAAGGTTACATCTGAAAGACTACTAATGAGAAGGCTAATTCTTAAATGGTTAGGTGCGAATAGGCTAGATCTAAAAAAGGAGTATGTGTTTTATTATCACGATTGAATGTGTGTGGGTAACACAAATTTGATAGTAATATTACGCCACGGTAAAAGAATGTATGCTGCTACCACGCATCTATAAAAGGCCCATGTATCTAAAAACTAAAGCCACAACTACCAATGCAGGGGGGGAAGAAGGGGGGCGGGGCGAGCAGTGGTGAGATGGGAGGTTTCGTTTGGTTTAACTGAGTACGAGAAGCCTCTCTACAACTTTTCTATGCAGGATAGTAGTGATTTTCGTACTTTAAGTCACCTAAGGATTTATGAGCACCCAAATGAGCCATAGACCAAGTGCTTCCATGGCTACAATTGTGTCATTCAGATGTACAATGGGAGCTTTCATGGGGGAGTTCATTATTTTGATGTCCTCTTGGTAGGGTTAGAATTATTTCACCGTCACCATCCGTATCCTTATTTGAAAACATTGTACATTGTGACATCCACATTTTTGCAGGCTTTCGACGATGAGCTCGACAACTGCTAGTACAAGAAATAGGTCGATATTTCTGTTCTGCAGCATATTTAATATGTTTTTATGCCATCGTACGTTAGGTTGATGTAACACCCTAAATTTCAAATTTGCAAGTTTCTAAAATTGGCTATATTTTAGTTAGAGGTTGAATTAAATAGCCTAGGTTTAAAATCAAATTTATAAAACTAAATTCTATATGAACATAGGGTATATTTGATTTATATGCATTTTTGCTGAGTATAGGCACGTAGGGTTTTTTTAAGTTTATTTGGCTTTGTTTGAGTTGATTTTGCTTTGAATTCAAATTTCAAATGATTTAGAAAAGGAAATGAAATCGAAAAAAAATAAAACTCTTCCCGAGCCGCTTCCTCTCCCTTTCAGCCTGCCCAGCTAGTGGGCCTGGCCTGCTCAGCTCGCTCTTCCCCTCTCTCCCCAACCAAGCCGAGCCGACGTCCTCCCCTCCATTTCCTGCTCGGCCCAAGCCAACGCCGTAGCCTGCACTATTCTGCTACCACTATGTGGGACCCACTAGTCAGACTCGTCGTCTCTGAGTCGAACTCAGCTGGCCACCGTGTACGACTGGGATTTCCACCATCACCCTAAAGTCCTAGCATGACCTCAGCCTCCCAAGCCGCCTATATATGTGCCCCGCCCCCTCCTCGACCTTTTCCCCAAGACAAGTCGCCGAGTTCTAGCGCAAATTGCAGAGATCGAGTTCGCTGCCATTGCCATTGCCGCCGCCCTCTATCGAGTTCGCTGTCATGCCATTCCAGAGCCTCGCGCTACTGTCCAAGCCCACTAGAAGAACCTCCTGTGACCGCTGAAGCTCATGCCGCCATCGCCTTCGTCGATCGACTGCCAGAACCACTGTCCTGATGAGATCTGAGCTGCTCCGCCACCTTTCCTATCGCCGACGCTCTTCCTGTGCCATGCTGCCGCGGTAAGATCCTAGATTGACTCCCCATACGCTTCTCGTCATGTTCCTCCACTCACTGTCGTCGTCAGCAAGCCAGAGTGTTGTTCCGTTGACCATCCAGCGAGTGCACCGCCATGATTCCCTTGGCTCCGCCGTGTTCCCCTACTCTGGTCCATGGTTCATGTCACCGATCGCCGGTCAGTAACCGAGCTCCAACAGTTACCGAAAAGTCACGATAACCACTCGAAATTTGAATAAAATTCAAACAAAATTTATTTGATAAAATTTAAAATTTGGGGAAAAATTCGTGAAATTGACCTCTCGGTAACCGGTAGAATTGGACCGGTTACCGAGTGGTTTTCTTGATTTATCGAGCGGGTTTCCCGAATTTTCCGCATTGTTGGTAACCGCTGGTTTTGTCGGTAACCGCTCAATTTTCTCGATTTATCGAGCGGTTTTCTCGATTTTCATTGAAGTTCAACAAAAATCCTAAAAATTATCTCAATCTTGTAAAATCAATAACTAATTCATCTGAGCTTCAAATCAAATGAAACAAATATTGTTGGTTTCCTTGTAACATGATCTACATGATAAAATTATTTATACTCATAAAAATTTCAAAATTTTCTATGAGAAAATGTATTTGTTAAACCAAGTTAAATGCATAGTTTACTCTTTGCTAATCAAAAAATCATGAAACTAATTTTGTTAGTCTTCTTACATGATCCTATGTCTTTTAAAAATACATGAACTCATGAATTAGTTATTGTAACTTGCAAGATTGTGTAAATGTGTTGCGACTGGATTAATTTATAACTGACCCATCACACCTATCATATTAGTGAAACCACTTTTATTAGTTTATTTATATTATTGTTTACGTAGGAAAAATAATAGTAGACATGAAAAGTTAATGACAGTGTTGTTTCTTAACATATTCACTTTATGCTTGCGAACTTTGGAAAAATCATAGAGAAATTAATAAAACTCTAAATAAAGTGAAATTAATTTTAAAGATCCTCTTAAGATACATTCTACACAAGAAAAATATGTGTTTGCATGTTAAGCTTTTCCTTAACCTGAGTTAATAACTGAGTCGCACGCTTCAACTGTTTTCATTTTTTTCAAACTTCATCCCTACAGAATATGATGCAAATGACATTATTTTTGAAATGTTTTTTCATAGACTTCTTAGAATTGTGTCTAGTTTTTTTAGGATTTGTTTTGAATTTTTTGAATTTTTTATTTTTTTCGAATTTTTTGAATTCAAATTCGATTACCGTTCCGTTTTTTAAACCGAGCCAGACCGAGATGTCCGGTTATCACGCATTTTTGTCGATTACCGACGAATTTTTAACCCTACTCCGACCATCCCCTTCGTTGTGCACCGTCGGATCTATTCTCTGTGGTCCAGATTAGATCTGTCCCGTAACCCTTCGGTAGCCAACCAGAACGTAAC
Source organism: Phragmites australis (assembly GCF_958298935.1). Classification (NCBI taxonomy): domain Eukaryota; kingdom Viridiplantae; phylum Streptophyta; class Magnoliopsida; order Poales; family Poaceae; genus Phragmites; species Phragmites australis. Next base: position 7,716,909 of record NC_084929.1, read on the forward strand.
ACGCGTCGATCCTTAATCCCAGTCAGCGCTTTAGCCCATTCACCTGTCACATGTGCGCCACCTCAGCCTATCTAGTCTGCATGACAACCCAGTCAAGCCCGTTCAGCAGCCACGCAATAAATCAATGTTTTTTAATATAAAAAATAATTCCAAATATTCCTAGAAATTGGTAATTTTGCAAATAAGCCTCTGGAATATCTTGTTTTCACAAAAGAGCCCCTATCCTTTTACACTTCATCACCTAAACTTTTCTATAATTATAAATAGGTCCCTTTATTTTTACAAAAAGGTCCCTAAATTTTCTGTTTATTTCAGATGAAGTTCATTTCTTTCTCAGATTAAACCCTAAACTTGTTTTTAGTGTAACTTTATCATTCTAGCTTCGTTTTAAGTGATTCTTGTGCTGTTGGATTCATTTTTCGAAGCTCTATCTTTTTAGATAGGTTTTTCCTTATTGTTATTTTATTTTGTGTACTGTTTTTAGTGTGTTTGTTTGTGTGCTTTACCAGTAATTGTGCGATTAGACAACAACGCCCTGAATTAGTTTGAGGAACGTTAAGACCAAGAGCTAGAGTACATTGAGTAGCAGTAAGGAGAAGGCAAGTATCCTTGATAATCTTGAACTTATGTTTTAAATGTTTTACTTTACAAAATTGTATTTAGTGCCTATCAACTTGATGGGTAATCACCTATGTTAGGGTTTACCTAGTTCTTCCTTTACATTCCTTGAAGCCTAAGTGGTAGTTGATATGAGTCCCTTAGGTAGATTTGCTTAGCTATGTTTTTGGGATGTTGGGAAGTGTCATATACAAGTTTAGTGGACATATGAAACGGTGATGATGAACTTGTTTTAGTAATATGGAACCCTAGGACTTGGGTAAGGAATTGGTTTGATAATGGTGGTTCATGTGATGGGCTTATGGATCGTTCCAAGAAAATATGTTAGGTTTTGTTGGTTATTTCCCTATTGGATAGTATTTGCCCAAGTGTCACATACAAGAACCGGTTCGAGGAGCGACAACCCAAAAAATACCGTTCAAACATGAGGCAGATATGGTTAAGACTTAGCATATCAGTTAGACATATGGCTGGCATTCATTAGGGTACCAGGACCTAATTAATGGACCATGGTTCATAGTGATCTCCTGACGACACACCACTGGAGTGTGTTAAGTGTTCTGCAAACACGGAAACATGGGTATCACGACTCATGGCTAAAAGTTGGATAACCTATGTATAGTGTAAAATTGTTATAACAGTTGTGCCCTCTGTTATGGGAGACTTGGATCCTCTCTTGATTAGATGGTTATGGTATAATACATGTGGTACTAGTTGGTTATGGTTTATGGGATGGTTAGTTGTCAGATTGTTGGGTTATATTCACTTAAAAACTGCTAATGCTTTTGAATTACATTGTCGTTTTCTTTACTTGCACTTATGCAAATATACCATGTGTTAGCTTATTCTTGTTGTAAGCCTATATATCATATCTTTATTACACTTGCTGAGTACTCCATGTGCTCAGTGGAAGACTTTGAAGATTTCCATGACGACGACCTGGTGTTCTAGGAGCGTGTCTTCTGATCGGTGCCTGTGGAATTGCTATGTCGCCAATGCTTCTGTTTCGCTGTCATCGTTTAGTTGCTGTCGTTTAGCTAATAGGTTGTTTAGGTGAAGTCTTTAATGTAAGAGTTAAACAGTTGTAAGTTAAAAGTATTATTTTTATTACTTCACCTGTGATGTCCTTATGTGTGTTGAACTTCCTCGGCACACATAAGCTGCACTTAGTTTTGTCTGTTAAAACGGTATGACAGAGGTGGTATCACGGCTATACTGACTGTAGGACCGTAAGCCTAGATAGAGTAGTCGTTCTAAGGTTTTCCCTAGTTCGTCTAAACGCATAGGAGCTTTTCATTAGTTCTCATACTTGTCTCTTGCTATCTTTAAGGTTAGTTCTTATATCCTATCTTTTCTTTTATAGATGGTTCACCAGCTGCTCACCGCTCGCAAGTCAACTAGAGGACGTCCACCCATTCTTCAACATGTTCCAACTTAAGAGGAGATTGATCATCCCACCTTCTGCAACATGGATCCTGTTCTCGACGTCTACGAGAGTGATGGTCTTCACACTGGGCACCTTCCTCGCCTACTGTGGGGAATACTTTCTGGAGTTGGACATATGCAGAAGCTGATCTACAGGGGAATTAAGAAGCAATACTCTGGATATGTAGAATGGAAGGTAGAAGTCACCATCTACGACTACGAGCAAAGAGAAGATGAAAGAATGGATGTTCGTCGAGTTGTGGGAATTCACTCAGCAATGACCCCAAGAGCAACCTGCACTGCCGCTATTCGAGATGTAGCACGTCAAGCCATATCCCATGTTCGAGACCAATACAACAGCAAGATGGTCGACTCTTCTTATGCATACTGTCCCTGAAGAACTTGTGGGAGTGATGAACCGTGTGTGAAGCACCCTTTTGGTGAAAGCCCCAAGCTACGTGAACAAGTTACGCTCACTATGGCCTTGGAAGATGAATTGGACTACACCGTATGGAATTTGGGAGAGGTTCTCGCCCTATGGTGTTATTTGATTATTCTCTAGTATATACCACTGTTGATCGGAATCGCGTTTGCAGAACCGGAGGATTTCGTAGAGAACCCAGAGGATCCTGACTTCAACCAAGGGTTAGAATAAGACTTTGGAGAAAGCAAGTCCTATCTCCTTGATTATTTAAGCCCATGTTTTCAAAAATCTAAATTGATCAACTTAAAACATGATTTATTATCGCACGTGCTATGTATTATGTTATTTTAACTGTCTACAGTAGTTAAATCTTACCAAACAATTGCCATTTCTTAAATGTCTTACCTAGAATACATAGGACCTTAGGATGTACCTGTCATTATCTATACTAATGTTGGACAACACCGTGATATCTAGCATGCTTAGGGTGAAATACATCTCTGTGGAGATGTTGCTTCACTATTTAATCGATTCAACCCATGACATAAATCTTTGGTGATTGTGGAATCCTTGATGTCATGTGGGATATGGTGGGTGGTGTGCAAAATAGGTGAAAGCTGTTTTAGCAGGGGCAAATAGAGTAGTCATCTGGTAGAGGATGCTCTTGGGGGCGTAAGTTACCTTTGTAATATTCATTGCCAACTGAAAATGCCTGCCCCAGATGTATAAGTACTGAATCATTGCGTCATCATGCTAAGCCACCCTAGTGTAACCATGTGTCCTGTATAGGTAGGACTTGATCTCACACCTCATTAGCCGAGCTTAGAACCCACCCAGGAGGTAGGGGTACAATGGAACTCAGGAAAAGACTTCTTACTGTGCACAGTACGAGAGCTAGTTGGTGACATTGCAATGGATGTCCAGCCACGATTAGTCCAATGCTCCTGACCCCTATTTTTTTTCGTGGGTGGACCGTATAACAATATGCTCGATAGGTACGAGATCTCGATAAGATTCGCTCCTTTGCTTGCAATAGTTGTAGGTTGAGCATATCGCGTGGGTACAGTGTACAACCTCTGCAGTGTGTAAACCTATTCGAATAGCCGTGTCTATGGTCATGGATATGCACAGCAATGACCTCACTTGGTTAGACTAGGGGCATGTGTGTCTTTGATGAGTGAGTGTGTAGACTAGATATGTATGTGATGAGGTTGCTGCCTCAGTCCGTTGAGAGCTATATGATACTAGAGGTACACTAGACAAAATAACAAGGACTATAGAGCGAAGTGTAGGCCCTTTCAGGACCGAAACCCCCAGATATACTTGTTATCTTGTTTACACAGTTTTCAAAGTTAATAGTAGATAATACAACTGAATATCTGCATAAAACTGTATTATGTTTCAAACTAAACTGTAAAGCCTTATTTTTGAGATATTCTGTTTGTATCTATCAACACCTTAAAGTAGTATAGAACTTGTTGGGCACATTCTGTACTCATTCTTACTATCATTCAGATGAGGAAACAGATGTCGACTTTTCTGGAGAAGAAAGCGCGGATGAGTAGATTAGTGGTCGCGTTCGCATCTTAGCTACCTGTGGCTTTGTGTTTTTGTTATGCTGTGTTTTTGTTGGCTTGTTGGCGAAGGCTTGTAATACGTTATGGTTTAAGATATTTGTATTGTTGTAACCTATATTTTTATATACATTGTATAACTGGGATGTCATAATTATTATATTATATGTATCAGTTATTTGATCTAGAGATTGACATAAGAGACATGCGAGATTGCAAGAATGGGGTCTCAGAAATTCAATATCTTTAGTTACAGACCTAGACAATTAATACATCACCGATACTGCTTATTCATAGTATTGTTATATGCACATGACTCCATAGCCATACCTGACTAGACTTTCTCGTGATCTGCCCTAAACTTGTTCCGTTCCATTGTCGCCTCAATCGTCAGTGGCCACTTCCATGGCCATCCTTTGCTCCCCACAACCCCTGTCACGTGCACATCCATTGTTATTTCACTGTTGACATGAAATCTACCATACCCATGTACATGTACTGAAATAGAAAAGGATAAATTCTACCGAGAAAAGTCAAAAAGGTAGAAACAGATAAAAGTACTTTTTAGTAACATTTGTCTTTATTGTTTCTCCTCATATGCATAATCTTTATGTTCGATTTTTTAGGATACTTGATTACATCATCGCCTAGCCAAAATAGTTTTTTCAAAACTTTTCCTAACCACTTGTGGAGTGGTAGCACACGAAGAGGCGGCAACACTGGTATGTTATCATTAACAAAGTCATTATTCGGTTGATGACAATCCTTCTTTATATGGTTACATGTTTGGGAGGCTCGTATTCTCTTATTTCAAGAGGTGCAAATTGATGACTTTATAAATTATATAAATTTCGAGGCGTTATATCTGCCATTTGCTATGAACACCAGAGGCGGTCATATATAACTCCGAACCCAGGTAGGTAGGAAGGTTATGGCGCTATGCTCGAACCACTTCCTTTAATGAATCCTTAGTAGCAGTGAAATCTTCAGTGATGTTATTGTTCCTACATGCGTGGACATCCTTTCCCAATCATTCAGAATCATATCCTCCTAACATGAATGGATCAAAAGATATTATTGCAGTGCAGCAGCTCTGGTTTCTTTCTCACTCACATAATGGAATAAGTATCACTTTGATCACCTTGTCTCGCTAGGGCCCCAACGCAATCCAGTCCTGCATGTGCTTTGTAGATTTGTACGATAAACAATGTTTTTATCCTAATCTTCTCCTTGATGCTTCCTTTCCATACCTTCATAATGGCACCATTGTTTAGTGTCAAACATGCATTCTTTATTAGGTCAGGAGCCTGATCATGGTCAGGCCAATTAAAGAGGAATATGTCCCCTCAACTCGCATCGCATCGATCCAAAGACAAATGTTTCCTTGCTTCTTTACGCAAGTAATCCGTGACCGCCATCTATTAAATTGATACTTGAAAAGGAACTTTCAGATGTTTCACCCAAATCTCATCCGATCTCCGATGAAAATGACAGGCCTGATTAGCATGTAAACAACACCACTGTTACATTTGCAGTCAGTTAGGTGTATCATGTATATGCTAGTGGGTAGTCAGTGTCAGAGAGAGATGATAACTAAGCAGAGCAATGATTGATAGATCTTTATTGGTACTACACAACTGGTAAACATCACATGAACATGTGGAACAAATTTAGATGGCTTGCAAATTGGCTCCATGCATTCAGGGCTAAGGTAATCTACAAGGACATGATCATGTTTGTGTGCAGTGGTGGTGGTTTTCCTGTCCTTATCAGTGGCCAATGCAGGTGCCAACTGAATATTATGAGCTCATCATTCAACTTCTGCAGGCTCTGAAAGAAATACATACAATCAACAACCACTTTGCCATGCCTTTGTTTCAATATAAAGCTAAGGTGATAGCAAAATATGATAAGATATATATAAGCCATTCTTTCTCTTCTCTCTTTTTTTTGTTTTTGTTTTTTTTTTGTTTTCAGTGTGCATGGCTTATCTTTTTGTTTTCAGTGTGCATGGCTTATCAGGCTAGTTTACAACTTTACAAGCTGCTTTCTGCTCGTGTTACATGATCTTCTACACATCTTTTTCTAGTCCCTTCCCCTCTTTCTGACGAGCACACAGATTGAAGACGATCAGGTAACCCTGATAGTGCCGAAAAAAGGCGTGCTCTGCGATGGGCGGGGCTGATTGGATAACTTGGATGTCGACATCTTCAGCTCCAGATCAGGCATCTGGAGTTGCACCTGAGGCTTTGCCATCAGGTTCAGGGAAGAAGGGGATTGAAACTGTGATGCACCATCACCATCACCACCACCACCACATGGAGATGTGCTGCTCATCAGGTTCAGGCATGGAGGCAGCAGCACAGCTTCCTCCTTCGTCGTTACGTCCACAACAAGCGGCAGGCTGGGGAATTGCAGTCCAGATACTGATGTTGTCCTGGCCATTGCTGCCTTTTTGGCACCTCCAACCTGAGGAGTGTGCACATGACAGGTTACGTTTCATGACACATTGTCATGGAACAGGAACAAGTGGGAACTCGGCTATGTTTCAGTTACCGCATCAAAGAGGGTGGACCTCCTCTTCTTCTTTGTGAGGCTATTCTGACTCAGGAAGTACTTCTGGGCATGGCTGGCTACCTGCGTCGGGGTCCGTGTCGTGACGAAGTGTCGGGAAATGCCTCGCCAGTTGCCTTTCCCGAGCTTGTCGAGGCCAGCGAGGAATCTACGTTGCTCTTCCTCGGTCCATGGGACTCCTGAGACGGTCAGTTTATACAGGAGTTACAGAAGATGAAATTGTTCATCTTGAAATGTCAAACAGCTACTAAGATGTACTGATATGTTATGTGAGCAAACAGTAACCGTATGCGTGAATAGTAACCGCGTATGTGAACAATAAACCTGTACGTGAACAGTAATCATGCAAGAGAAGAATTAATCTAAGTCACTTTCAATATTGTAAGTCTCCCCAAGTTATAGTGTAGTCCCTCTCCCCCTAATGATCTTGGATCCTAACAGATCATTCCGGACTTAAATATTCATCTGTTGAAACAAGCTGACAACGAAAACATCTTATCATTAATCACTTGATAAGTGCACAATTCGACCAAGTATTAGTCATCTGATAACTGTAATCGACCGAACATACTGTCCTAAACTTAAAATTAATCCATCACTCCTTGCAAGAAATTATGACAAGTAACAGAAGCTGCAAACTCTGAAACGAGAATCAGAGTCACAATAAATTCATCCTTGTGGTTGTAACTGGTACTGTTGAGATAAAGAAACTCAGAAACAAAATCGGATCATAACAAATCAACTGAAGTAAGCATGCAACTTGCCCTGTTCCATCAGACTAGAGAGTGTTCAAGAACCGCATTAGATTGTTTCAGTCTCACCTTTCTTCCTCTCCGGAACCCTGCCCATGAGGCCATCCAGCATATGCCCACCGGATACCCTCTCGGCGCTCTCCTCTATTGGGACAAGCGAAGACGAAGACGACGACTCCGAAGGCGACATGTTCGAGGCGGCAGCAGCAGCAGGAACTCCATAGTATGTAGCTGGTGACAGGCACTCCATGCTGAAGCACTTATTCAGAGGAGAAGAGCCTACCTGCAGCTGCACCCCAAACAGCCTCAAGCCACCACGACTAGTACTTGTGCTGCTGTTGCTGCCTATGCTAATGCTGTTCTCATGATCTCTGTAACCACTACAAGTTCTAGAGTTGTGGCCATTGTTTCCACAACTGGAGCATTTCCTTGCCATGCCCAATTGTGATAGTTGGAGGAGCAAGCCAAAACAGAGAAACAACTTCCGTGTGGCTAGATAAGATATTGTAGGGTGTTGTAGCTAGGGGCTTAATAAAGGAAGAAGAATGGCAAGGGCTATTTAGGAAATAATAAAAAATTCCTGTGTGATGGAAGGGAACGTGTATACTACCATCATCTTCTTTGATGGTTTCTAGTAGCTAGGGGCTTAATAAAGGAAGAAGAATGGCAAGGGCTATTTAGGAAATAATAAAAATTCCTGTGTGATAGAAGGGAACGTGTATACTAGCATCATCTTTTTTGATGGTTTGTAGCATATAGCTGCATTTAGAATCCACAGGAATATGTTGAGTCTCTGCCACTATTACCTGATGGAACTTTCAGTATACAGCATATAGATCTATACTTCGCATATGATTAGAATGTTTAGTTCCTTAAGCTTTTCATGGATTGCGTTTCAATCAGAGAAGGTCATATGATTGCAACAGTATATTTTTTAGTTACATGCTGTAGGAATGAGATTGGCAACTAGAGAGGTTGAATAGTCACTCAACAATTTTTTTTTTGAAAGCGATGGTTTTCTCCCATTTGAATCATCCAACGCACCTCAAAACTCAAACGGAAATAAAATTAGAAATAAGTTTTAACAAAAGAAAATCAAGATAACATAACTCCACGGATGATATATGAACCATAGGTTCTATGGCACACAAAAGATCACAACTTGCAAAGAAAAAAACAGATGAATACTGAGCAACGAAACTCTCCATGTTGATTGTCTAGAGGCAAGGAAATTCAAGACCTCATCACATAAACGTGTGTATGCGAATTTTATTCCTCTATCAACAACAAGAATGACCTCACAAGGTGCTAAAATTTCAGCCCAAAAATCAAATCCGAAAATAAAAAAATATGCAAACTTGCAAGGGAAACAATAGAGGAAAACTAGAAAGATATGAGCACAATAATATGAAGAAAAATAAACTTCATTGCAGCAGAGATCAGCCCTATTTTAGGCAGATTACAAAGATTTGTTACACAAAGCTTTACCTAATACATAGGCTAACAACTCATCTTCCAATTATCTAAACCCTAGCACAAGGCTCTCATATGGATGGTATAAAGGGCACAAAATGGCTTGTTCATCTTCTCCTATAGTCCTATTTCTCTATTTATAAGTCTGGGAAACTTGACCCCTAAGTTTCCTAGATTTTTCCTAAAATACCCATCTCTTGTAGTAAGAACCTACCTACCATTGAGGGTATTTTTGTCTATTTTCTTCTCAGTTCATCGGACACCCTCAGCGCCATCACAACGTAGCTTCGCCTCGACGCAAGCTTCACGATGGAACCACGTACTCTTCCAGTCCTCTTATGATTTTGAGGCCAAACTACGAAACCCTAGCACGCTTCTCAAAGCATGACTCCCTACTTCCTTATACCTTAAGAAAGTGCTCTGAAGTCGATGTGTGTACTCCGTCTTACTATTCTGACTGCCGATTAGTGTCTCCCGCTCCTTATCCCTCGAGCCGCTTTATCACTTGCTATCTCCATCGCTTGACTTTGTTAACACGCTATCTCCATCGCTTGACTTTGTTAATACGCTATCTCCATCCACCTTCCATGCTTTGCTTGACCTCTACGTGTTCAGCTAGGATCACTCTTGACTTCACTTGACATCCTTAATCATTCGGCACCAAGCACTCCGCTTGGCACCAATCATCCTACCATTAACCGCTAAGTTGCATCCACACCTGTACATCATGAGACAAGCAAATACATATCTCTAACTCCAATTCTAGTTAGTTTATAATCAATATGCTCAAATAAAATCTTAAATCAATTCAAATCACATAAAAACTCATGCAAAACCAAAGGTCATCAAAACAAATAAATATTAATATCAATCACTCATCACAAGTAAACAAAGGCACATTTTAACTTAGTTTTTCAATCGCTCCCTTATGAGTGTAGACAACCCTCAAAGTATAAAGATTTTGGTCTGAAGAAACTAAAACAAGATAAGCTCATCTAAGTGACCAAAAACACGAGAAAAAGCAAAATATGTCACTTCACATAATAAAGGTTGCAAAAATTCTAAGAGAGGTAAAGACGAGCCATAAACCTCAAAAGGGTAAGAAAAACTAAAAAACCTAAAAACACATGCTCCTCCTTAATGATTGCACATTTTCTATTTTCCCCCTTTTACTTCTAGATAAATGCAATTTTCTCCCCTTTTATTGAATATTTGTACATAATATCTTTGGGCATATTTTCTCCTCTTTTGGTAATACAAACATCAAGGATACAAGACAATGCCAAAGATGTACAAATAAACTGTAAGTCTACAAAGCTTCACATATAGATCACAAAATACTTACAAGGACTAGAGATGTCAAAGCACTATAAGGAGTAAACAATATAACTCAAAGACGCACAAAGTGTTGACATGAGTTCATGTCACAAGCACCGGGAGTAAAGCAAGTTTTGATCATGTTGTTCAATTATCCAACAGATGTCACCATAAAAGCATTCACAGTTTCATGACCAGTGCAGAGATTAGAGCCACTGTATTCAATTCAATTTTAGCTCAAAACTTGATCATTCATTTTATTAACTCAACATGGGATTCAATATATGCAGTTTTTCACAAAGCCAAAATAAGTTGTGTCTTTGTGACACAAAAGAGCACATGCTTTCCTAAGGGTTAATCATGGGCTAAACATTTACATTGACCAAGGTCCAAGACCCCATCCGCTGAACTGAACAAATCAGCCTAGCACAAGTTTTTCATAGAACTAGCCCTAATTTAAGCATTAATCAAGCTAAAACAAATACTCCAGGGTGACAAGAGATTATGTTCATATTTTAAGTTTATTCTTAGAAAAAACAAACTTGCTCAACATATTTTATGCCATATTTTAATAAGAGCCTAAGTTTGCACAAGTTGTTATACATCCACTACACTTAGCACAAATTCACAACTAGTACAAGAAAGTGCAAAGAACATATAAGTGAAGCTCGCTAACTTGATTATCTTACAAAATGCTATGCAATGCAAACTCAATAAAAGTAAGATAGAGGCAACTTCTCCTCACACAATGCTATAGGGATGACACATACTAAGCTCTCCCCTCAGAAAAGTAAACCTTGTTGCATCTAGAGGCTTGGTAAAGATATCAACTAGCTGGTGGTGGGTATCTATGTAGCTCAACTCAATGTCTCCCTTCTCACTGTGGTCTCTCATGAAGTGGAATCTCACATCTTATGTTTGGTTCTAGAGTGTTGAATTGGATTATTGGCTAAGCTTATGGCAGTGGTGTTATCACACAAAAGATCTAATCCAAAATCCCTCAAAGTAGGAACCATTCACAAAATTTACGAGCAACAGCTACATATTCAGCTTTAGTAGTAGACTGCGCAATGCTAGACTGCTTGCGAGAAGACAAACACATAAGAGAAGTACCTAAGAAATGACAAGTATCAGAGATACTCTTCCTGTCAATTCCACAAACAACAAAATTCACATCCGGAAAGCCACGAAGAGGAAGCGAAGAGGATGCAGAAAACTAAAATCCATACTCGAGAGTGTGCTTGAGATACCTTAGAATGCGTTTCACCGCTTGGCAGTGAGACATTATGGTGAATCCTAGAAGCGAGCACACATGCATACGTCGAAGTGGATGTTGGGTCTTGTCACTGTCAGGTACAGGAGGGAGCCGATCATGCTCCTGTACTCCAACTGGTCCACCTCATCACCATCTTCATCTAGATTAAGCACAGTCGAGGTAGCCATCAGTGTCGTTAATGGCTTTGCATCGCTCATGTCGAACTTCTTTAGCAGATCCTTGTTGTACTTCGCCTGGTGGATGAAAGTGTCTTGCTTGCACTGTTTGATTTGAAGTCCAACGAAGAAGTTGAACTCACCCATCATTGACATCTCGTACTCCCTGCTCATAGTTTCTGTAAATTTATCCACAGGTGCATGAGAAGAGCCACAAAAAATGATATCATCCACGTAAATCTAAACAAGTAAGAAATCATTGTCATGTTAGAGAGTGAACAAAGTTTTATCAGTTGACCCCATCACATACCCATGCCCTAGCAAAAAATATATAAGCCTATCATACCAAGTTCTAGGTTCCTGCTTAAGCTCATACAAAGCTTTCTGAAGCTCGGGCGCAAGTGTGGTAGTAGGGAGTACTGGATCATCCTCGTCATCCCCAAAAACTGGAAGTTCGACATCTACAACGATGCTTTCGCTCATCTCCTGGTCACCTGCACACTCAAAGATAGGACTAGTACAAGGGGTTGATTCATGAAAGGTCACATCATAGGACTCTATGATGGTGTTAGTGTCAAGATTAAAGACCCTATAAAAATAACCATGGAGAGAATACCCTAAGAAAATACCATCAGAAGAACGCGACTTGAACTTGTCAAGATTGCCATGCTTTAGGATGAAGCACCGACACCCAAAAACTCTCAAATGCGAAACCTTCAGCTTCCTCCTAAAACACAACTCATAAGACGTCAAATTTAAGATTGAGTGCAAGAAAATTTGATTGGAGATGTAGCACGCCGTGCTAATAGCCTCAGCCCAAAACTTCCTAGGAGTCCTATGCTCATCAAGCATCGTCCCTGCAATCTCCACCAAAGTGTGATTCTTCCTCTCAACCATGCCCTTCTGCTGAGGAACGCGTGGGACAAAAAATTAATGCTCAATGCCATGCTTAATGTAGAAAGCATCAAAGAGATAGTTCTTGAACTCGATGCCATTATCACTACGAATTGCTTTCAAGACACCAGGTATTTCTTTGAACAATCTCAAAGCCAAGTTCTAAAAGTGTGAAAACATTTCATCCTTGCTCACAAAAAAGAAGATCCAAAAGTAGTGAGGGAAGTCATCAATAATGACAAGAACATACTACTCCCTGCTCGCTGAACCTAGGAACGACCAACAGTGTCCATATGGAGAAGTTCTCCCGTAGTTTAGTCATTATCAGATTGACTGGTGGGTGAGGAACAACAAACATCTTGCCATGCCGATAAGGAGAACAAACAAGGTTCTTCTCAAATTTGAGCTTGGACAATCCTTGATCAAACCTAGGGCACTCAAACGAGTAAGAAAATCAAAACTCATGGGCCCTAGTCTCCTATGCTACATCCAAAGCTCAGAAGAAGGCTATGCAATAAAACAACAAGAAGAACCGTTAGCTCCAAAAATTCTCCCAACTCTGGAAATTCGGCAAATCAAAGTGCCAAAAGAATCAAGAACTTGAGAAGTATCACGTTTGAAATGCAATTCGTAGTCCTCATCTAGCAACTGAGATACAAATGGAAGATTGTATCCCAGATGCTCCACCAAAGCCACATCTTTGAGAGTGAAACTCTCATTCACCCTTACCATACCTTTGGCCTTCACTCTTCCTTTTCGATCATCCTCGAAAGTGATGTACTCGTTCCACTTCATCGCGGTGAGGTTGAAGAACCATGATGCATCTCTAGTCATATGGCATGAACAACCAGAGTCGATGAGTCACTTGTCCTCCATGTCTCGACCTACCACCTACATATGAAAAGAATAGTAGGTGGATGGCTCAGTACTGGGGTTAGACAGAAATCCCTTGGGAATCTAATGCTGGATTGTCCACCCTGAAGCAATGAATGCAGATCAACACCAGCACGCTGGGGGTGAGAACCACGATAAGGAAAATATGGTCCACCAAAGCAATGGGACTCAATGCCTCTTACACGTGGACCAAAACCATGAGTCATGGTAAAATCCACGCTGGACAAAACCTCTGGAAGAAAACTGATGAGCGTCTAAGACTCGTAGGGGAGAACAAGAAAAAGGCTCATTTACACCAATATAGGGGCGGTATATGTCCCGGATACTCCACTCCCACTCACGCCGCTCATCTCTCCTACGACGAAAGCAAAACCCAACAAGGTAACCCTATCTCTAGCAGTAGGTGCAGTGGTAACATCTCTCAGGAACTCAAATACCGATCACTCTAAGCTCTCTCACTAGGGCTCTCACCTTAGGTTGTAGAGCTTTCTTGGGTTGTGGTGCTGGATTCTTCTTGGTAGGCTATGGTGTGGGTTTTTTCTTGATGGATTGTGGTGTGATATTGATTTTGGACTTCTCAACTTATAGGGTGCTAGGTGTGTTGAAAACACTCTTACTATCCCCATTGTAAGCAACCCTCTCAAATCCCAACTCAAGAGCTAAACCCGTCTTGTCAGCACACATCTTGATCTTTGCCAAGATCAAATTCCTTTTTTCCTTGCCCTCTAAGTACTTCTCTACTAAAGAAAGGAGATACTCATTCTCATCCAAGAGTTTTTAAACTTGCCCTCTAACCCAGCTAAGCTTGTCCTGAAAGACTATGCAAGTGGAATAGTTTGGTTGCACATCCTTCGAACACCCAACACTCACCAATGTAGATTCTATCTTTTTAAGGCACTTGTCTTTTAGTTCAACATCCTTTGCAAGAAAAGGGCAATTCTTATGAGCACCTAAGAGATTAGACCTAGACTCCTCCTTAAGGAGCTTCTTGTCGACATTCTCAAGCCGACAAGCGACTTGAGCATGCACATTCTGAAGCTCGACAAGTTCATTCATAACCAACAAACAACTCTCACACTCCTCATCATCAAACCTAGACCTAAGCAATGCAAGCTCAAAAGAAATAGACTTATACTTAGGCCTAAGCTTTTTCAACTCATGCACAACTTTCTTAAGTAACCTATCCTAGCTAAGGAGAGCATCATTCAAGGTATCAACTTGGACAGAAAGTTGGTCATAGGAAGGTAATACCTCAGCCGGTAAAGGGGTCATTGTCGTTGTTGTCATCCGCCATGAAGCAGAGGCCGATAAAGTCCTTGTTCTTCTTCTTCTTGTCCTTCACCGGCAGCTTCTCCTCCTCCGAGCTCTCCTCCTTGCTAGAAAAGGTGTCGATGTCGCCGAGAGTAGCCACGAATGCCCTATAAGCCGCCTTGGTCACCTTCTTGGCTCTCTTGTCGCAGTTCTTTTAGAAGAAGGGCTTCTTGTTCCTTATCTTATGCTTATTGTGATTGTGGTCGTGGTCTTTCCTCTTCTTGAGCTTGGGATAGTCTGCCTTGAAGTGGGTTGTATCACCACACTCAAAGGAGGTACGGGAACTGCCCCTCCCCTAGTCTCGGTGATTGTTATAGAAACGGGTAAACTTCTTCACAATAAGAGCAAGGTCCTCATCATCTAAAGTGTCTACTAGCTCCTCTACGATAGAAACCAAAGAAGACAAAGAAAAATCACTCGATGAAGTGTTAGCACAAGAGAAGCTATCTCCAGCCTGATTGCCACCATTCGATCGGGAAACTAACATCATGTTCTGAGATAGGGGGTTTCCAAGACTTATCCGAGCCACCTTTGCCATTTCGGTGGACTTGAGCTTGCTGAAGAGCCCATCACAAGTTAATATGTCATAACTTGGTGACTCTTTAATGCTCGAGATCTTCACTTCCCATATTTTACGGTCAAGAATATAGAGAAGTTTGATCGCTCTCTTGTGGTCAGAATAGGATAGAACACCAGTGGATCGAAGTTTGCTCACAGTCCCATCAAAGCGAGCAAACATCGCATCTAAAAACTCTCCGGGGCCTTGAACATATATTTGATATTCTTAGTTGTATGTACTTTGGCGTCTGCCCTATCAAACTCATTCTGACTCAGACTTGTAAGTAAAATATTTTTGGCCTTGCTGTTGGCCTCATACTGTTTGATTTGAATCTGAGTCGTGCGAGGTGCAGGAATCACATAGTTGGAATCAACTATTTCCCAAATTACACTTCGTAGGCTTAGAGGATAAGCCTCCATGCACACCTTCCAGTATGAAAAATCTTTCAACTTCTCTTCATTATTGTCTATAGATCACAAAGTCAGTAAAGATCAACAAGTGTTCAAACCGGCTCTGATACCAATTGTAGGAACAAGATTGACGACTAGAGGATGGGTGAATAGATGCTTCAACAAATTTCTTACGAAATCGATGGTCTTCTCCTATTTGGATCACCTAACGCACCTCAAAACTTAACCAGAAGCATAAATGGAGAGAAGTTTTAACAAGAGAAATTTAACACAACACGACTCCATAGATGGTTCATTAGGTTCAATTTAAGATCAATCCATGTGTCTTAGCACTCGAAAGATCACAACTTGCAAAGAAACAAGAAAAGATGAACACCAAGAAACGAAACTCTCTAAGTTGATTGTCTAGCGGTAAGAGAATTCAAGATCTCATCACATAAGCGTATGTATGCGAATTTTATGCCTCTAGCAACAAGAAAAATGACCTCATAAGATGCTAAAATTTTAGTCCAAAAATAAAAAAAAATTAAATCTAGAAACCAAAAAACTTGTAAACTTGGAAGGGAACCAATAGAGAGAAACTCATATGGATGGCACAAGGGGCTCAAAATGGCTGATTCATCTCTTCCCATAGCCCCACCTCTCTATTTATAAGTATAGAAAACTTGACTCCTAAGTTTTTTAACTTTTTTCTAAAATACCTCTCTCTTGTAGTACACTCTTTCCTATCATCGATGGTATTTTGGTCTATTTTCTTCTCGATCCATCGGACGACCGTAGCGCCTTCACAACTTAGCTTCGTCTCAATGCAAGCTTCACGATGGTACCATATACTCATCCAGTCCTCCTATGATATTAAGGCCAAACCATGAAATCCTAGCATGCTTCTCAAAGCGTGACTCCCCACTCGCTTACACCTTAGCAAGTGCTCTGATGTCGACGCGTGTACTTCATCTTGTGATCCTAACCACCGGCAAGTCTCTCCCGCTCTCGATCCCTCAGGTCGCCTTGTCACTTGCACTGGTATCCCCTTCGCTTGACTTTGTCAACACGTCATCTCCATCCACCTTTCATGCTTTGCTTGATCTCCACATGTTCAGTTAGGATCACCCTTGACTTTGTCCAGCTTCCTTGATCGTCCAGCACCAAGCACTCTGCTTGGCTCCGATCATCCCATCGTCGACTGTCAAGTTGCATTCATCACCTGCACACTATGAGACAAACAAACACATATTTCCAACTCCAATTTTAGTTAGTCCATAATCAATATGCTTAAATGAAATCCCAAATTAATTTAGATCACATCAAAGCTCATGCAAAACTAAAAATCCTAAAACCAAATAAATACCAATATCAATCACTCATCACAAGTAAACCAAGATACATTTCAACTTAGATTCTCATATATATCTTACATAAATTGACTCAAGATTTTAGAAGACACTCTGGTTGCTGTTTATTATAATTACAGATAAATTATACAATATGCATGATATTAAAATGACTCTACTATCTAGGTTTATAGTGTAATATTCTTGACATAAAATAAATCAAAATATATATCAGAGGATTCAGCAATAGTGTTGTGCATCAGAGAAGTAGCAACGGTCCAGAACTAATCCTATGAGTTTTTCCTTTTGCAAATAGGAGGGAGAATCTAAATCAAGGAATGTCGTCTGCTGACAAAAGCTGAAAAGAATAATGTTATGGGCTGGGATTACTGTTCACCAGCGGATACGGTAGTATCATGTTATTGTAGCACTAGGTTAGAGATAAGATTAGATTAGTTAGAGATAAGATTTGTTAATCTACATTCTAATCTGCAGCAGCTAAACTGGGCACTTCGGATGAGATGGCTGTGGCTGCAGAAAACAGAACCTGGTCGGCCTTGGGCGAGTTTTCAAATTCAAGTCCACCCCTCTGTCAAGGCTTTCTTCGCAAAGGCAATTATTTCAGAAGTAGGTAATGGCAATAACACGCTCTTCTGGAGTGATAAGTGGCTGCATGGTCAATGCCTTGCCCAACTTGCACCTAACCTATTTGGTGCAGTAGCAAAAAGAGCTAGGAAGAGGACAGTTTCTGATGCCCTTTGTGAGTTGAGATGGGTTGCAGACATTCAGGGGGCCACTACTGTTGCTGTGCTGAATGAATACCTTATGGTTTGGGACCTCACCTCAGAAGTTCTATTGCAACCGGCAGTGGAAGATCAGCATGCATGGCAATTCTCTTCCTCAGGAATATACTCTGCAAAATCTGCATATGAGGGGTTTTTCAATGGATCTTCACAATTCCGGCCATGGGAGAGGATATGGAAGAGTTGGGCACCAGGGAAATGTAAGTTTTTCATGTGGTTAGTCGCACATAACAGGTGCTGGACGGCGGACCGCCTTGCAAAGAGAGGACTGCCCCACCCTGAACGGTGCCCACTCTGCGACCAAGCTGAAGAAACCATTGATCACCTGCTAGTTTCATGTGTTTTTTCTCGCCAATTGTGGTTCAGGATACTTCAGAAGGTCGGCCTGCAAAACCTCTCCCCCCAGCCTGAAGACATCTCATTTGATGACTGGTGGGAAAGCACCAATCAGGGGATAGATGGGCAGGTTAAAAAGGGGCTAAATTCTATTATCATTTTGGGAGTATGGTCTATTTGGAACCACCGCAATCGGTGCGTTTTTGATAAAATTCAGCCTAATCTTGATGGAGTCTTTGTAGCAGTTTGGGATGAACTGCACCTTTGGAGTTTGGCCGGAGCTAGAGGAGTACTTTCCCTCGCTCTAACGCCAACCACTGGGTGAGTTTAGTCCTCCATAGCGGTCTAGGGTCTTGTTTTCTACCAGGCAAGAGAGTTAGGTTTTGGGTTTCTGTTTTTGTGAGTGTGGGTGTGGTGTTGTACGGGGTTTCTTAACCCCTTCCTCCTTTTCTTCTTAATATAATGATACGCAGCTCTCCTACGTGTTCGAGAAAAAAAAAGGACTGACTCTTATATAAATGAAGGTGCAACACCTATGGCAATCAAGCAAGAAGAAATAGGTCTAGTTCCTAGTCCTCTTGCCTAAGTCTCCTTTAATATTTTGTCTTCTTAATCTATAGTTTAATCTCTCTGGCTATTTTCACGATGGATGTTTACACTAATAAAAAAAGAAAAGATGCTTCCACTAAGACTGAATAAGAGAATTTCATTGCATGGAGTCAGTAGGGAAAATGGATATAGTTATCTAAATTGTTAGACAACCTAATCTAATTATTTGGGTCTCTCTCAAAGTTCTACCAAATAATATCCTCTCTCCAGAGCCTAATCCGACAATGAAAAGTGCTGGTATATGCATGTACGTATTCAGATCCATGCTTTATTTATTGGAAAGACAAGTAAAATTGCACAACATGTCCATCACTGACAAGATATTTTGTTTTAGATGTCACTATAATTTATTGATTTTACCCTTATTCAAATCTATGAAAATGATTGGCACTTTTTTCAGTGACGTTGAAATATACATAACTAACTACAATTAGAAACCAAACGGATCCCAGACCATTTTGACCAATATATTTTAATTCGACCAAGAAAATGGATTCAGCTACAGGCAAACAGGATTGGGTGCAGCAACATATAAACAGTACTAGTAGTTAGATGTACTGAAGATCGGAAGATGACTCATTAACTTCTATTTGTTGGATCAATGCTCTGGCCAAATAGCACCAGAAGAAATAGAGAATGCAACACCATCCGTTGTTATGCAAGCAGGCATGGTTATTGGTTAGGTAACGAAGGTGTAGGGCTTGAAAATTAGGCCATCGTCGTAACTACCACAAAAGATAGATGAGTACTTTCACTATATTCCTAATGCGTACTAATCGATATTATCAAAATTCAATAACTTCTCTACTTACAGCTTAAACATAAAATGATTGCTTGTTGCATAAATGCATAAATAGTATGTCAACTGTTCAGATAACAAATATACATTTTTCTGAAAGTTCATGCCAGAGAGAAATTGATTGTTGCATTAGAGTTTCTATCTGTTTGTTTCTGAAAGTTCATTTTTTTTCGTGGTGCCCCATTATAATATTGTTCCTGACCTGCATCTTCTCCTCAGCCATTGGTTGAGACCAACAGTAAGGTTTCCCTTTAGGTAACTTCAAATGGACACCACTATAATCTATATGCCATGACACAAAACAAAAGGAGACAGCTGAAAGTTACACAAAAGCGGCCGTGGTTATCTGCATACTTTCATCAAGGCTAAAACTAGTCCTGATGCAGTCCTTTTTAGGTTCATATACTCCAGTATTTGCTCTATCCTGACAAAAGCAATCGTTTAGCATTCTTTGATACTCTGCTTTATGTTCATATATCAAAAAAACTTTAGGTCCTCAGTGTGATCATCTGAGGCCTAGCAATAATCTGAAGAAGAGTATCATTTCTAATATAACGCGATTGAGGGATTCATTGGTTGATCAAGTGTACAGAAACATAGTTGTTCTATTGAACATCGACCTTGAGGAGATGACGAGCCTTTCTGGTTCTTCATAGGAAGAGCATGCAGTTGATCGGTACAGTGGAGAGGAATATCTGATCGGCGCCAACCTTGATTCCTGCAAAAGTGCCAGCTGCAGTTTATTGATAAGCCATAAGATTTCCTTGACAGCCTGTTTTTGTTCCTTGTGACTAGATTTTTCGATAATGTTGTGACTAGATGATGGAATGGAACAGTGACAAGCAGATAGAAGGGATATCCGAATACAAAGTTGATGGCAAGTGGGAGATATTCATGGCTGACTACGAAGGGACCAATATAGTACAATTCGGATAGACATCCAACAACATATTTCTGCATCTCTTGGTGGTACCTCCTTTCAGCATTAGTAGTACGTAAAAATTGAACTGTGTAGCATGAGAATCCTGTCCACTCGACTTCCAATGCAATAAAGCATTATTATATTGGGTAGCGAACACATCCATTGTCACTTCCTCCTTTACCCTTGCGATTCCTATCCATATCTTTTTTTTCTTCCGAGACATTTGTGAATATCATCAGAATGGACAACAGTTGTAGCTATTTTTTAATCATTTCTTCTCTTTAGTGCTATTCCTGGAATTGGACTGATTACCTAGAGGATTACTATACTGATAAGTCCACTCTCGTGATAATTGCTTTTCTGAAAATTCACGACCCCCAAACTCGTTCCGTTTCCACTTAGAGCGAGCCCAGCAGACGGAGCTCTTTTTGTTCTTCCCGATCTGATTACGGAACAACTCTCGCCGCCATGGTCGCTCGCCTCACTGCCCGCAACCACGATGGCCTGGCTCGCATTCCGCTCAGGGCTCATTTGGCAACAGTGGAACACAAACCAGGGGAGAATCAATCCACATGGGGATAAGGTTGGTCCCCTCCCACTACCCAATCCACTACCACACTGGGGGGTTTAATCCATTGCTTAATCAAAACATTTGGGATGACTTGGATTCGTATGGAATGGTTTTATGAAGCAGCTCTGTACTACCTCTGCTCGTACTAAGAAAAGAACTAGATGAAGTACTCGTGCACTAGAAATACAGCAAGTCAAGGATTCATTTTCTTTCTCAACGCGTGGCTTGAAGCTGTAGTGTAAGTCAGATTATGTAACACTTAAATGCATGTGCATGCTGCCTTGATCAGACTACGTAAAGTATTTATACATGACTTCACGTAATGAATTTGATTAACCCTAAATGCATTGTGTATTACTTTAGCATTTGAAGTGGATCAAAAGATAACTCTGCTAGATCCAAACATAATTACAGAATGCTAAATATATGTTGAGTACAAGGTTTCGCCTCGTCTTAAAATCTATCTCCATATTAATACATAAAGTTGAAAACTAGTTCTCTCATAAAAAAAATAGCCTATGAAGATTTTCCCGAACAGCATATTTTGATTGGAATAGCTCCTAGAATGAAATTATGTAGTATCTGGACCAAATGAAATCATTGCGATGAGAAAATATTTGGAGGAAAAGCACAAGTGCACCGTAATAGATAGTCGAGGATACCACAAGTGCACAATAACATAACTAATGGTTTAAGAAGATACAATGTTAAAAAAAAACCTTTTAAGACGAGGCAACATAATGCTAAATATATGTTCTCAAAGTGCTGCATCACCAAAATGAGCGAGAGAAAGAGAGTAGCTAAATATATGTTGATAATAGCTCCTTTTAAGAAGATATGTGTTCATAAGTGGACAACAACATAATGCTATTATCATCAATTCTTCCCTTTCTTTAAGGTGAACAAGTTCGACTCTTATATTAGCTATTATTTATTTATTTTTCCTAAAAGTTGTATAACTCATGTGTACATTTCACTGTTTTAGAACTGCATTGATGCCATTGACGACACCCACATTCCTATTACTGTCTATGAAGAAAAGCAAGCTCCTTATAGGAACCGAAAAACTACATTGAGCCAAAATGTCATGCTAGCCTATGATTTTGATTTGAAATTGAAGGTTCATCTAGCCCCTAAGTGTGATTTTGGTAATTAATGATAACACGTATGGACTAGCAATTATATTGAGAATTGTTAGTATGTTGTTATATAGGTAATATATGGAGGATTGAGCATGGATTTATTGAGGAATGACATATGATCAAGAGCGATGCATCAAGATGAATGAGCTTTAGGTGATGCTCATGAGATAAAGGAGAAGCCCAACAAGATTAACGATAAACAAGAACACTAAGTTACTTGTGAAGATGAAGTGACTAAAGGTATGAGATTGCCAATTGAGTTTTATGGACTAACCTATGTGCTATGTACTTGAGAGTGGGGTTAGGTTCCATATGAAGATTGACAATAAGAGTGAAGGCCAAGTTACTTGTGAAGATCAAGTGACTTAAGGTATAAAATTGTTAATTAGGTTTTATAGACTAACCCATCTGCTTTGTACTCAAAAGTGAGTTAGGGTTAGATTCCATAAGAAGGCATGAGTTGAATAAAGATATTCAATATGCCAAGTTGGAAGAGCAATATCAAAACAATCTTAGTTGACAATTAATATGCTTCATGCTTGTGGTTCATGCTTTGGTGGTGAACCAAATGAATATGATGCAAAGAGTGAAGTCTTTTATGCTTGGTGCATTGGAAGCTATCAAGATATCTTCACTAAGCTTCCAAGATTGAGTGAAGATCGAGATGGGAAGTGAGAATGATCATCGTCATCAAGAGAAAGAGGAGTTGATGATGAGCCTCGAAGAGCTATGAAAAATATCGAGGCTTGGATGATGTGTTTGCCAACTCCAAATGGGATTGCTCAAGGTAAAGGTTTAACTAGAATATATTTTCTAGTTTTCTCGGTCTCAAGTAGTTTAGTGGGAGACTGGGTTATAGCATCGATAGTTGTACTATAATCATGTGCTTAGTGCGGGACGGGTTTGTGTTGAAAGTTCATTTTAGGAGTCTGAGATATCTAAAAGGTGTTTTAGATTTAACCTTTATTGTTGTCGGCCTTAGTGGCAAAAAGTAGTTATTTCTATGTCTTAGTGGTGTTTGGCATGTTCCATATGGTAACTAGTTTAATCTTAGGGGATTAAATTTTGTACAATGGATGAAAGTATCTAAATTGACTTTTAGAGTGTTCCTAGTGTTGATATAATGTGGTTGAGATCATGAATTCAATAGGAATGTGCAGCCCTCTAAATAAGTTTTTTGTAGAGTCTGAGATCACCAAAATAGGATATCAGGATCAAAAGTTATCGATGTATTTTAGAGTATCAGCTGTGCTGAAATTGGAAGTTCCGATGTGTCAGAAGTTCTAATAGATCGGAAATTCCGATATGTCAGAACCTTCGATTTTCAAAAACATGGGGCACTCGGGTTTGAGTTGTTTTTTTTTTTTTTGGAACAGATGTTCTGATGCAAACATCCAAAGTCCCGATGACTTGTTTTTTCCAGGCCTAGGAGTGAGTTTTGCCTGGATTCAACCGTTGGGACACATAAGATCGGATGTTCCAATCTAGGGACCAAAAGTTCCGATTTGTGCAGTTTGAGTCCAACAACTAGTTTTCCAGAGTGGGGTATAAATACCCCTTTGCCTCCTTGCATTGTAGAAGGTCTTTGGAAGTTCCTTGGCTGCCTTTGTGGTACTTGTGAGAGGTGTTAGAACTTAGTGTTCCACCTTTTAGTGCTTCCCTCCCCTCTCTATCAAGAATTCATGAGAATCAAGCCTTTGCAGCTTAGTGAGGATAGAGTGAGGCGTGTGAAGCTTGGGTTGCTTGCATATGTCACATTAGTTGTGTGTGTTTGAGCACTTAGTGTTGATTGTGCGCGAGTTTAGGAATTTGTTACTAAGACCGCCGTCTCCTAGACAGCTTGGTGTTAGATTATCGGTGATCTCCTCAAGTGAAGATTGAAGGGGGGACTGAAAGTCATAGCAGAACTCAACATCTCCAAAGTGGAGTTGGCTATAGTGGAGACGAGAAGTGCAGCTGTGCAACCTTGTGATGAAAAGGGTTGAAAGAGACCTAGCTCAAGTATGACTGAACTTCCTCAACGGAGGCATAGGATATCGGTGGATATCCGAACTTCGGTAACAAATCATTTGTCTCCATATTTTGTTACTCTTGTGTATTACATTAATTTAATTGCTTGTATGCTTATTTAAATGTGCATTGAGTTAATTTTGTGAGATTCAATCTAGCTGTTTTTACCTGCATCAGAACATCCAATGAACAATACCTAAACATCTGATGAACCTTCTGATTAGAGTTTCTTGCATATCTTGCTAAAATCGAATAATCTTTGTCACCTTAGAATTGTAACCTTCATATTTCTTTAGGGTGATTGTGCACTAATTGAGCCTAGCATATTTAAATTTTTCACTTGTGAAATATCCTCTAGTTTATTTCCATTGTGAGTTTAGGCCAACTATTGAATAAGAGGATGAAGTTTTTAAAAATACCTATTCACCCCTCTCTAGGCGACATCATTGTCCTTTCAATTGGTATCAGAGTCAAGTCTCTCTTTTAGGGCTTTACCACCTAGACAGTAAATATGCTGACTAGTGAATTAGTGTACATAGAACCACTTATTTTGAGTGGAGTACTCGTATGCTTACTATTTTTAGAACCTTGGTTTCTCAAATAGAGCAAGTTGTAGATGTGAGCATTTCTCCTTCTAATGATAAGTTCATATCATTTGATGAGGAAGAGAAGTACATACATCTCAATTCTCAAGCTACTAATACTTTATTCAATGCTTTGAGTGAAGATGTATTTGAAACGATTATACCGCTTGAAGATGCTCATCTTATTTAAACAATGCTTAAAGAAAGATATGATAAGCCCAAATGGGATGAAGAGGTTTATCTTCTGAAGACATCATTTGAAGAATGCTCTAGTTCATTGTATTATCATGAAGAACACCAAATGACTTTTCCTTTTGTCCAAGAGGATTTAACTTTGTTATCTTCCTCACCAACATACAAATTTGAGCAAGGTATGATATGGTGAGTGTGATTAGTAAGTGTCCAATCCTTCATTTGGACTTTAATAACACTAGAAATGAAATTTCTATATCTACTAGTGTTATTAACTTTTGCATATCTTCTTGTATTGAAATACATATTTATCATGATAATATGTTTCTTTGTCCTCATAGTGATGCATATATTTTCACTAGTACTTGTGAGACTAACATTTTGAAAGAAATAGAAGCTTGTGAGAGACAAAGCTTAGGTGTAGAGGCCACAAAGAAAATCAAGAAGAAGGCTCTACCTAGGAGAAGATCAAGGATAAACAAGATGTACTATACATGTCATCAATAGACATTATAGCATAGATTGAACTCAACTTGGAAGTAAAGCATCCACTTCTCTAAGGTGCTCATCCCCTCACTCTGATGCTCCATTGTGCCTTATGGCAAATGCTAAAAACAAATCAGTAAATGATGATAATAGTATTGCTAGTAATGATGCTAGTGATAGTGATGAGTTTGAGTTTGATCTTTCGTGCAAAAAAGGATATGCCTAAAATCATCAAACTCATGAGCACAATAGAAAGCCAAGAGAAAATTGAAGAGCTTAAGTCCTTAAATAAGAAATATGAAAAACTTAAAGAACCTCATAGTTCTTTATCTAATATTTATGGGGATCTTAACATCAAACATAGTTTTTTTATTGATAAATTAGATGCTATGCCTCTAGTAGATTTAGAAATGACATATCCTAATTGTCATGCTTTATCTAAGGATAAATTCACTATTTCTCCTATTGATGATGTTTGTGTTTTAAACTCTATTTCTCATATAGAATATATGGAGAATGAAAATGTTGAGCTAAGGGCTCAACTTGAAAAGCTTACTAGCAAGTATGTGAAACTACAAGAAGATTATGATGAGTTTTCGTGTACTCATGAAAATCTTGTAGCTTCTCATACCAAGCTAGAAGTAGCTTACGAGGAGATTCTCACAGTAGTAAAATCATATAAACCTCATGTGAACAATAGCACACATTTTTACATAATATAGATTTAACATGTGCTAGTCCTAGGAATTCATCTATTATAAATTCTATATGTAATGATGAATTATCCTTTATTCCTTTTTACTCTAACAAAATTGTCTCCTCTAGTTCTATTTGTGATTTTAATCTTGTAGAGGAAATAAATGAGCTCAAGGATCAAGTCAATTCTTTGAAAAAGGATTTGACTATGTTCTTCAAAGGGTAATTATGAGAAATTGGAAGTAGCACACTTCAAATTTTTGTGGGATCTAGATAATAATGTTTATGATTCATTCAATCCAAAATATGCAAAAGAATTCATACCAAATGCTTGAGTTGCTCTTATATGCAATAGTAATGAAGATTGCAAAATTTTTCCTTTTGCTTGAGTTTTACAGTCCCCTTTGAATGGCCTTATTGAACATGTAACATTATAAGATGTTAACTATTTGTGATAAACAAGATACTTATTATAATGTCAACAATTTTGCTATGCTTAAGTTTGAGCCTAATCCATTGCACATGTGTTTTGGATATTAATTTCAGACTCATGCTTGACTTGTCTTTAACTGAATTTGTTTCAATTGGTATGTCTTGGATTTTAAATTGGTATGTCTTGGATTTCCAATTAGTATCTCCTGTAAGTATACTATCGGTGTCTTTTGAAATTTAATTGATATCTTTTGTAATTCTATTTTATATATTTTTTTAATTGGTATCTTTTTGAAATCTCATTTGGAATCTCTTTAAACCCCTTTGACCCATTATATAGCATGATCTCCATAAATTATTCATAAACTAATGTACCAGAAGTTCCATACCAAGTTTTGATGTGTCAGAAGTTCCGATTGGTAGATTGGAAATTCCGTTGTGTCAGAACCTCCGATTTTCAGAAACATGGGGCTCTTGGGTTTGCGTTTTTTTTGGATTGGATGTTCCGATCTAAATATTGAAAGTTTGATGAGTTTTTTTCCAGGTTTGGGAGTGAGTTTCGCCCAGATTTGACTGTTGGGATACATAGGATCAGATGTTCTGATCTGGGGATCGAAAGTTTCAATCTATGCAGATTGAGTTCAGTGACTAGTTTTTCAGAGTGGGGTATAAATACCCCTTTGCCTCTTTGTGTGGGAGTAGGTCTTTTGAAGTTCCTTGGCTACCTTTGTGGTGCTTGTGAGAGGTGTTAGAACTTAGTGTTCCACCTTTGAGTGCTCTCCTCCCCTCTCTATCAAGATTTTGTGAGGATCAAACCTTGGTGGCTTAATGATGATACAGTGAGGTGTGAGGAGCTTAGGTTGCTCGCACATATCACATTAGTTGTGTGTGTTTGAGCACTCAACGTTGATTGTGCATGAGTTTTAGAGTTTGTACTCTTGGAGACCACAGTCTCCTAGACGGCTTGGTGGTGGATTACGGGCGATCTGCTCAAGTGAAGATTGTGAGGAGGCCCGAAAGTAGTGGCAGAACTCACTATCTCCAGAGTGGAGAAACAGTTTGCCATTGTGGAGATGAGGAGTGCAGTTGTGCAACGTCAGGAGGAAAAGGGTTGAAAGAGACCCGACTCAAGTGTGACTGAGCTTCGTCAATGGAGATGTAGGATATTGGTGGATATCTAAACTTCAGTGACAAATCATTTGTTTATGTATTTCCTTACTCTTGTGCATTACATTAGTTTAATTGCTTGTATGTTTATTTGCATGCGTATTGAGTTAATTTCGTGATATTCAATCTAGCTATTTTTACTTGCATCGGAACATCCAATGAATAGAACCGGAATATCTGATGAACAGTAGTATCGGAACATCTGATGAATAGTAGCAAACCTTCCGATTAGAGTTTCTTACATATCTTGCTAGAATTGAATAATCTTTGTCACCCTAGAATTGTAACCGTCATATTTGTTTAGGGTGATTGTTCACTAGTTGAGACTAGCATAGTTAAAAATTTCACTTGTGAAATATCCGTTAGTTTATTTCCGCTATGAGTTTAAGCCAACTATTGAAATAAGGGGACAAAGTTTTTAAAAACACCTATTCACCCCCCTTTAGGCGACATCATTGTCCTTCCATAAATTTATATGGGAATGTAGGAATTTTGGAGAAATTTCATGGAGGAAATTGACAAAGAGGTCTAAGCTCATGGAAATTTGAGTATTTCCCTCCAAAATCATGTAGTTCTTTCATGTAAAGCATAGAACTAACTCAATAGAACAATTCCTGTGTTCTTGGTTTTCTAAGAAATTAGCAATTCACTAGATACGCGACCTCAATTCTTGTGTCTTTTCTCTTTCTCTATACAAGATTCCTCATTAAAATGAAGGGCTCTAACAAGAGGTGCTCAATTCAACTTCCCAATTTGCACATACGGATGGAAATGTTGTTTAGTGTTAGTATTCCAAACCTTGATGCTCAGATGGACATGTTGCGTAGTTTAGATGAACCTCTCATTTTAGGTAGATCAGAATTCGAGCAATTACATTCTAGAAACTAAAATATCCACCTCCATCATAGAAATTGTATGTTGACCATGTTCTTCATCAGCAAACCATGGTCCTAGAGAACAAATCGCATCCCCCATATACTAACCAGTAAGTCAAGAAATGGGCACCAACCAAAGTACAATCTAGCAAGAATATCATAAAGTTGCTGGAGCTCATCTATTGGTGTCATTGTAGAATAAGCAATCACCTAGCACCACTCGGTAATCATGAGGAACTGGTAATCACTCATCACTCACCAGATTGTTGAAGAACTTGAATCAAAGCCTAGAACTCGAGTAGTTGAGCCACCAAATTCTACATATGAACCACCGACACTACACAGCTGATATATTGCACTCGACTACCAAATCCGTGAGACAAAGCCTAAATCCCATGTTATACTTACACCAAATATGTGTGTAGTAAGAGGAGGAGGAGATAGGGTACCTACGATTGAACACCTTACTACAACTATAAGATCCATAAGGGTTCAATTTGTCTTGACTGAACTCTAGCATGAAGGAGCAGGGGATCTTCCACCAAAGATTGAAGGAGCAGGGTATCGCCCCACCCCCGCACCATGATCTAGCATAGGGGAAGGAGCAGGGGATTGTCCCCTTAATATCTAGCACAAGAGCTAGGGATTCAGCACAAAACCCTAGCACGAAGGAGAACAGGAGGAGGGGGATGGGGGTGAGGGAGGAGAAGGAGCCACACCTATGTGGAGTTGTCATTGACATCGGACTCGATGGTCGCATGAGGAGGAGTGATGATGCCTTTTGTGAGGAGTGTCGCATCAATTTTGCGAGGGTGGTCGAGTGACGCGAGAACACTCCCGGCTTGTGGTGGAGTTGCTAATTTCTCTCTTGGATCGGTGGGGACCGAATTGGATTGTTTCCATCCCCGGCCGCTGCTAAATGCTATTTCGGCTTGACCCGAGATAGATTCCCATGTGTGGGTTTTGTTCCATGGGTGGCTGGGATCGGCCCCCAATCCAGGGCGATACATGTGTTGCCAAATGAGCTCTCAAGCATCCTCAGACCCTAGGCTCCCCCGCCCACACGACTTTGACGGATCAAGTGATGGCTCGATGGTGCGCAGGAGGTCGAGTGGAGCCACGTCAGGCAATGGTGTTGTCACACCCAGTTTTATCGGCCAAAACCAGATACGGTTTATGTGTGCCCAGGATGTTCAACACACATAAGGACGTCACAGGTGAAATAACAAAAGCAATACTTTTATAGAATAAATGTTAAACTCTTACAACAATTGACATATATTGTCTTCTATGTAGATATCTGCAACGGAACAGAAGCACTGGTGCCTAGCAACACCACAGGCAACCGACCAAGAGACACGTGCCTAGAACATCACAATGTCATCTTGATAGTCTTCAACATCTTCACTCACTGAGTAGATCCACAGATGTCGCATGGTATATAAAAAATAGCAAGTGTGAATACACGACGTGCTCAGCAAGTATGAAAAAGATAATGATATGTAGGCTTATAACAAGAATAGGCTAACACATGGTATATTTGCGTAAATACGAGTAATGAA
Organism: Phragmites australis; assembly: GCF_958298935.1. NCBI lineage: Eukaryota > Viridiplantae > Streptophyta > Magnoliopsida > Poales > Poaceae > Phragmites > Phragmites australis. Next base: position 7,747,082 of record NC_084929.1, read on the forward strand.
AAGATATTTGGACTAAAAAAAGTATTAAACAATTATTAAGTGAATGTAACCCATACAGTCCAACACCCAGTATACAAGGCTCCCCACCTTGCACACCATAACCATCTAGTACTCCTTGTACTATAACCAAAACTGTAACCAAACCCACATCCATAACCAACTAATCATGTGAGGATCCAAGTCTCCCATAACCGTGAGCACGACTGTTATAACAGTTTTTACACTCTGCAGAGGTTGTCCAGCTTTCCCCACAAGTTAGTGAATTCTATGTTGACGTGTTTGCAAGACACTTAACACACGCCAGTGGTGTGCCGCTGAGAAATCACTAAATAACATTTTCCACTAACCAAAAACTAATCCATTATGCATCTGCCCACTAGGTTTCATCGTTAGGACTTACACGAGTCCAACTCTTACCCAGAAGCCCCCTTTTGTGCTGACACAACACACACTGGATAGACTTTAACTAGTGTATCACGGCTTACCCATATCAGCCTCGTGGTTGGTACGTTACTTCTTAGGTTGTCGCTCCACGAACCGGTCCTTACTTAGGTTACTTGAGCAAACACTAAACCAACATCATAACTATGACAACTATCAAAACCACTTCGCTCAAGGCCTAAGGTTCCATGTTGCTAGACCATTAACAATTTAACCACCATTGTTGCATAAGTTCATTACTCAATATTATGACACTTCCTAATATCCCAAAAGCATGGCTAAGAAATCTACCCACCAAAAATAGATAACCATAAACCATCTAGGTTCTAAGGGATGATAAGGGAAAATCTAGAGAAAACCCTGATATAGGTGATTAACCATCATATTGACAGACACTGTATGAAATTTTTTAAAACAAAATAGTTTAAATCATAGGTTCAAGATGATCAAGGACACTTGCCTTTTACCGAATGCTGCTCAGTGTTGTCAAAATTTTGGTCTTGAAATCCCTCGAATAGATCCGAAATGTTATCGACTAATCCCGAATTCTATCAACAAATAAAACAACATCGAATAAACACCAAATAAACTCCAAGAGAAATAGAATGATAAACTGGGATCTTGGATTGGGCTGGACAAGGGGAACATAGTTGACTGGACTTCTTTCGAAGAAAGATGAAAGATCTAGGGTTTAGGTTTCACATGAAATGATAGAAAAGATTAACTGATTAATTAACATGAGGGACTTACAAAGTTAATATATTATTTTAATATCATAAACTCATGTTAGTGATAAAATGACATGTAGATCTGGCCAGGACTTATATGTCAATGTGACAACCATAACTTTACTAATCAAAATAATTCGTGTTGCAGAGATCTAGATGTTAACGAGGGAAAACTACTATAAAGATATGAGAATTGATACTTGAAACTGGTATGGTTGGATAGATCATGATTTTAGAAAACTTTGAGCGCAAAAATCACTACAATCGGAGTTAAAACAAAAAAGTTATCGCTAAAACAATTTAGGGTTAATTCTGAAAAAGAAAAGGACTAATTTGTAATTAACAGAAAGGGACCTTTTTGTAAAAATAGAGAGACCTATTTGAAATTTTGGAAAAGTTTAGGGACTGGTCTGTAAAAAGGATAGGGTCTTTTTGTGAAAATAGAAAAGCTCAAGGGCCTATTTGCAAAATTGCCAATTACTGGAATACCTTGAATTATTTTTATATTGGAGAACTTGGAATTGCTAATTAGGCAAACATTGATGACTTGGCAGGGCTACTGGGCATGACACGTAGGCCAAATGGCTGACGTGGCATAACACGTGGATGCTGACTGGACCGAGAGTTGACCGGGGTGGTGACTAGATCTAGATGGTCGAATCCAGATCCGACGGCTTTGGATTAGTGCACCGGGTGCATGGAGATGGCGGACGGGTGATGGACTCGGTGCACGAGGCTTACTGTGGACCAAAGATGGCGAAAAACCAAATTGCGGCGGCGAACGGCACGACAATCGCTGGGATCGGGCTTCGGCGAGTTAGGAACTCCGGCGAGTGGCGGAACAGAGGCACAGGAGCTCAAGAAACTTGGGCATGGAGTTGGCAGGGATGACGAACCATTGGAGCAGCCTGGCGGGGAGTGACGGCGACTCCGAGAGTTGGAGCTACACGAAAAGGTTCTACAACATCGAAAACTTGCCGGCGTGTTTTGGAAAAGATATGGCATGCTTCGGAGAGGGTGTAGGAGCTGCTATTTATAGGCGAGGAGGACTAGAGGGTTTGGGAAGAGTTTTTTTAAGGCTCGGTGGTGGCGGCACAAATTTGAGCTCGATTTTCCCCATTTAAACATGGATTCGCTGGAGATAAGCTAGCAAAAGATTATGGGACGAGCTTATAAATGTTTTCCCCCTTGGACAGGGCTTAGATTCATGCGGGATTCGATGGCCGGTCTTGGTCTCATGCTCGGTTTGGACTCCGTCCTGAGGTATGAGATGGCCTTGACCCGTGGCACCCACACGACAGAGGCTTGGGCGAAGGCGAAATGATGATGGGTGCATTCGGCGGGCGGCTGGCGAGCGCGCAGCGCTGGGTCAGACCGAGGCCCGGGCGGGGAGGAGGAGGGAGAGTGCAACAGGCTAGCTCGGCTGGCAGGCCGGACAGAGGGAGAGAACTGGAACAGGTCGGAAGAAAGTGAGAGAAGGAAAAACAGGCCGGGAGAAATGGGCCGGCGACTAGGTTAGATTGAGATTAAGGTTTTTCTTTTCCTTTTGTTTTCTAATTCTTTTGAAATTCAAATGGGAGCAAACAAAATTCAAATAAAACACCAAATGAAGCTTAAAACTTCAAGAAAATTCCAGCAAGCTTATGAAATCATTTTTGTAGCCAATATGAATATTTTGAGTTTATGAAAACATTTAAAATATTTGAACTCATAAAATAATTTTGAGACCTTTTAAAACTAGTTTTTAACTCAAAAAATCCAAAAGAGCTGAAATAAAATCCAAGAGAAACCTATATGCCTATTTCTAGCATGAATGCATTCAAACAAATACTAATCCAATTCAAATTTGAATTTGAATTTAAAATAGGATTTTTTTTCTATTCTAATTATTTAATCTGTAGTCTAATCTTGAAAATTTTTAGAAATTTGAGAAATCTGAAAATCAGGGTGTGACAGGTGTGGAAGAGCAGGTGTGGCTACGGCTTGTGGAGATGCTAGCAATCGTGGTGGCAGCCAGGCACATGGCAGCAGCCCATGCGCGGCGGCATCAAATAAAGTTAGGAGCCAAGGACGGGGGATAGTTGTAAGTGTGTGTTGTCTTTTATTGAACCTTTAAATTTTTTTCTGTTCATCCAAATAAATATCACTACTACATAAAATATGAGTTGGTCCCTACGTCACCTCTTCTGCTACTCTCTTACCATATAATAAAACCCCTAAATTTTGAATAATTTATTCACTTTTGCCATCCACTATCATCCTCCGGCCTCCCTAGCTCATTATCGGCTATGGATATGGGAACTGTTTTACTAATAAAAATAAATGAAGAAATTAGGAGGGAAATTAGAAAATAATCTCCTCTTTCTTCTTAGATCCCATCTGAAATCAAACTACGACATCGCTCCCGATGTATTCATTTGGAGGCACTCCTATAGTGCATCCACATCTCCATACCCTGAGTTTGTGCTTGATGTTATTGCGTCTAATATTTGTGTTTTCATTGCAATGCACAAAAACTTAGCTAGTACTACACAAAATATGAGTTGGTTCCCACAATACTTCTTCCTCTACTCTCCTCTAATATAATAAAAACCCCTAAAATTTAAAGAATTTACCCACTCTTGTCATCCACCCTCGTCCTAGAGCCTCACTGCCTCATTACCGACTACGGATATAAGACCGTTTTACTAATGAGAATAAATAAAGAAATTAGGAGGAAAATTAGCAGATAATCTCCTCCTCCTTTTCAGATCTCATCTGACATCAAACTACGATATTGCTGCTGACATATTCGTTCGACGACGCCCCCATGGGCATCCACATCTCCATAACTTGAGTTTGCGCTTGACGTTACTGAGTCCAATATTTGTGTTTTTGTTGCACCACACAGACAATTAGCTAGTTCCTATAATACCTGGGGTGGTGAGGAATCTATAGCTAAATTTTAGTGGCCTTACCACTTAGTATGTGTTTATAGAAAATAAAGGAATTTTCAGAGACATGAAATGCAAAATATAAAACATAGAAACTCAATAAGTTTCAATCAATTGAAAACATATTGAATCAACAAAAGAAAGCAGAATTAGAAGGTTTGAAGAAATGTTGAATCAACAAAATAAAGGTTAAATTAAAAGGTCTAAAAACATGTTGAATCAATAAAACAAATGTTGCGCTGAAGAAAATATGTTCAGTCAGCCAGCCTTAGAATAAAATGTTGAATGAACAAAATAAATGCTGAATCAGAATGTCTAAAAAATATTGAATCAATAAAGTAAATTTTGAGTTGATTAAAATATGTTGATTCAGCTGGCCTTAGAATAAAATGTTCAATCAACAAAATAAATATTGAATGGTCAAGTCACAGGGGAAAAGTTTGAGTCGCGACATAAAAACGGAAAGGTTTAATCAACGAAAAAAATGTTGAGTCAGCATACCTTAGAATGTAATGTTGAATGGTCATGTTTTAGGAAGAAAATATTGAGTCAGACATAGAAAAATAAAATGGTGACTAATAAAAAAGTATTGAATAAACATTTACAAAAAATGTTAATCAAACTAACATCACGCTCGTTCATGGAAAAAGGGGCACAAGACTATAAAAAAATGCACTTCACATTTTATATTTGTGGAAAGAAGGGAAAAAAAAGAAATAAAAGTGGAATAAAAATAAAAAGGAAGAAAGGAAGAACAATGGAAAAAATAAATGTTGAATTAGTGATCAGCAATCTCAATTTTCGTTTTTTACTCCTATGACCAACCCTAGTACTATTAAACTAGTATGTGCTTGCTCGTAATTGAGTTGGGGGAGAGGTTGATCAACTCGACGCTGTAGAAATTCAAGATTTCCTTAAGGAGTAGGTCCACAGGGTGACAATGTGGGGAGACAGAAACTGCAGTTGAAAAATAGCTCGAACACCATGATCTCCTCGGTTTTTGGGCTCGGAATTCCTCTAACTCCCTTGATACCAAGGGGATCGAGCTCCTCTGGGTGATCATCTCGTGCCTCTCTAGCATCGGTCTCCGACGACTCCGAGGTCGCCCATAGGCTACTTGAGGATGCCATTGGAGAATTTAGGGTTGGAGATTGAAGGAAGGAGAAGAGCTTACGGTTTGAAAGGAAAAGTTTGAGAGGCATGAAAGCAGGATGGAGATAATCCTATTTATAAGGATTGGAGGTCACTCCAGGCTAAAGGCGTCAGCAGTGGTTCGAATTATGATATATGTTATTAGGAAACTTTTTTAGATGTCATGATAGTTTCAGCTCCCCTCAGAAGTTGTGCATATTTAATGAAATATTCCTTGAGGATGCAGAAAAAGAGGAGGCAAGCTTTGGGCTTTTGCGGTCGGAATTAAATTCCTAACTAGGTAGGCCTAGAGTTATATTTGGTCGAAGGTAATTTCCTAACTAGGTAGGCCTAGAGCACTATTTGGTCAAAAATAATTTCCTGACTAGGTATGCCTAGAACTCTATTCAGTTGGAGGCATTCCTTGAGTAGAAAAGGTTCTATTCGGTCGATGGTAATTCCCAACTAGGAAAAATACTTTCTCGAGAAAATATTGCCAACTAGATGAGTTCTAGTAAGGTCGAATTCTTGACATAATCCAATCACCCTCTTCTGAGTAGAGTTGGGGGGGGGGGGGGTAGCTGTCGAGGAATATGTAATTAGTAATTATATATTTACTATAAATATGATATATCCTTGTAACAGGTATCCACCTGTCCACATGTGCTTAACCCGATATGGTAGGTTTTACAACTGCCATAGGTAAATAAGGCATGTGCCAATATGCCAGGTAGTTCATCGTGTTCTATACAAAAATCAACCCTAGATTAATAATGAATCTTCTAGATATTTGAAAGAAATACAATCTAGGAAGGTTATGCTAAGGATTTTTGAGTATGATACGACTACCTCATCTCGACTATATAATGAGAGAGAGAGGGGATATGCCAAGAGCAATCCAACTATTTTTATCCCAAAGCAAAGAACCAGATTGAATCCTCAGCAAGGAGCCGAATCATCAATACAAAATAAGCCTAGTCAGATAGGACTAGAGACACCTAATGAGATCCATGACAGAATCACAATACAAAAAATTATCATACAAGAGCTTCATGACCTAGAATACGAGAGAACTCACTAAGAGAGTTAGGAATCAAACTAGACACATCTCCATTATAATTCTCTTTGTCGGTGGATGATCCTTGACAATGAATCAGGGGCGTACTGGATGACGTGCGCGTTGATTAGTGTTTCTTTGTGGTGGGATTGGATGGGATTTATCTAGGTTCAGGCCTCCCATGGGATAATAGCCCTATATCCTGTATATTTTCTTATGGATTAGATGAACTTTTTATAAGCCGGGTCCTCCCCCTTTATATAATAGGGGAAAATGAGTACATAAAAATAGACCATGCTAAACACTGTAGTAGACCTACTCCAGACAAATGCAACTACTCCAAGGTCATCATTACGGAGGGCATGCACACCCAACATGCCCTGGTTGCCCTGTAGGCCCTATCACGCTCGTCGAGTGCTATCACATTCGCCTGTGAGGTCATCCTATAGTATTAAATGCTACTGGATGGGTCACTCCAACTTTATGCCTGTCCACGATCATACTCGCCAAAAGGAGGTGCCTAGGGAAGGAAAAAAATTGAGTGGATGACATTTAACATGATTTGACTGGTTATGTGAGTACATACCATGCGACCAGCGGGGACTGGTCGTAGGGTCTTCTCCTTCGACCAAGGGGTTGGTCGACTAAGCCCCACCCTGGTCGTGGGGTGAATCCATGGTCTCATGGATTTTCAACTATCGGTTGATGTTTGGTAGTGTGGGGCCCGCTTCATGAGGCAGCCCCTTAACTATTACACCAACAGTAACCCCAAAGCTCCATCATGGATGTGGTGGACTGAGTGGTTCGCCGTAGGGGCCTATGGTCATTGTGGTCATATTCGTGTCTTCTCGCGCCACTTGGACCCTAGGTGAGCACATGTTCGCTCTGGGCCATGGTTGTCGAGCGGCCCACTTTAATGGTTGACTTAGGAAACCGCATCCCAAGGGGAGATTAAATGTCTGGAGGTAGAGAGAGAAATTTGGGGGGAAATGAAAAGACATAGGACCCAAGGGAATTTTGATTCCCCAAGCGATTCCCCAAGCGCAGCCTCTCAAATTTGAAAGGACAAGACACCACGACGGTTGAGATACTGCGATGGTCCTTTAAATTGGAGCGCAGAGGTTCCCCATGTACCTTTTCGTCATCTTCCTTAGCCTCCAAGCTTCCGCACTTAGAGCCCCTAATCTCTACCTCCGATCTTTCCATCGAAGCATCTTTCTCTGTCATGCGATGGTGTGCACCGGCAGCGATCCCGCCTTCCCCAAATCTAAGTGCAATGCGGTGAGACTGAAGCAATGCATGATGCCGTCCTGCTCACTCAATGCATATCCTCTAGGTACCACTCTAGGGAGAGCATTCTCGCTCCTCGCCAGCGGGAGATCGTGATGTTCATCTCTTTCTTCTTGGCTGGCTTCGTGCCACTTTGAGTTCTTCACCACCGTCATCTCCTTCTACAACATCTGCCTCCTCCATCTCAACCCCAATTATATCCTCATGTTGAGCATTTTTGCTCATCTGTGTGAGAACTTCATCAGGGTCGAACTGTGCCTAGACCTCTTCCAGTTCTTTTACACATGCCAATCAAGGACTAGACTAGCCACTGGAAACTGCAGGTTTTGTCTCCTTGGGCTCCTACATCGAGGTGGGCCTCAAGTAATCGCAATCAGGCTGGAGGGAGGAGTGGTTCTATCTTAGCGTGTCGAGTGCGCCAACGTAGGTCATCGAGAACAAAGGGAGCAAACCCATGACAACTTCAGAGCTATAACCCTTGCCAAATAGATCGGCCAGCTCTAAGAGGCTAGGATAATGGGGTCAGGCGTCGTCTATGACTTCATCATGTGCCAGTTGTGCCCCTTACGAAGGCGAGCACATTCGGCATTCCAATTGTTTCCCTAGTGTTTTTCATTAGGTGTGCGACCTCTCACATCTCCCCTTTTATCCAGATCTTACTAACGGGGCCATAGACTCACAAATCTGAAACCTAATGTTGGCTTCCTCGAGAAGAGACGGTCCTTCGTCCAACACCCCTCCGCTATATGATTTTCCTTTGTTGGAAAGAGCACCGTTTACAAGGGTAAGTTTGGCAATTCTAAAACCCCTACCCCTAAGCCTTCTTTTGGGTTAGGATTTGTGCCACTGCAGGGTCTTTCTGAGGTCGATGTCTTATGCATGATAATCAATGAGGTCTTGGAGGTCCTCGAGGCTGCCTCAGGGAGAGAGGTCCTCGAGGATACCTCAGGGAGAGAGGCTCATCAAGACACTCATCCTAGCACCCAATAAACCACTACCTTGCCGAGTGCTAGCCCCATCGACAACCAACTTGGCCATGGTACAGACCCATCTGGTCACAGCGATGACCAGACTGCTTGGAGTCAACCACAAACCATAGGTGGAGGTTTTGCGAGTAGTGCCAGTCAATAGAGTGACCAGTCTCGCACCAAACCAGGTGGAGGCACCTAGGCTTATGTTCCTCAATCCTCCAGGAAAGGGGGAAGAGATATGCGATAGATCCAACTTCCCTAGTAATGTCCAAACACAACCGTGGGATACGGACCTCCCCTCTGTTTATTCTCACTGACTTTGTGAGGATGCGCGTTGTGCTCACTACTTCATCCATGCGGTAAGCTCTCTGGTTACATGCAGACTTTTCGAGTTCTTTCTTGAATCTGCAATTCTCTGGTCATGATGCTCTGGACATCACTCCTCGTCCACTGCCCTAGCAGGATGCTCCAGCCCTGGGGACAACCACAACCCTGATGCTGGGATCACTTTCTGTAGCCTTCGCAGATAGAAAGCTGTCCATACTATTTACCATGGCGCCTGCTCTTGCCTCTGACCAGCTCTCCCTGGTTTCCTGCCTCTCTGCCTCCATCAGCATCATTGAGAAAGAGGCAGCAGACTATAGGTGTGCTGAGCTGGAGAGGCTAGTGGCCAACAAGAAGGAAGCAAGGCACACACTTCAACAGGAGAAGGACATCCTCATTTCCCGAAGCATCAAGCAGTTGGAGGTTGAGTGGATGACCCATGGTTTTAAAAGGGATGCATTCCTACCAATGCGAGGGACCTTGATGAGCATTGATCTTGAAATCACCAGGCAAAAGGAAGAAACCATGTAGGGCTGGGCCTACGCCATCAGCGTCTTGGCAGAGAAGATCACCCAGCTCTCAGGAATGCTGGCAGCAAGGACTGCGGAGGACATGGAGAAGGCGGTGAAAGCCTCGGCGGAGTACATTCTCTAGTGGTACCGTTGCCATGACCCCAACTTCAACCTCGAGGTTGTTCGGGAGAGGGTCGTGACTCCAACCCTGAAGCTGAGGTGAGGCTGCAGGTGGAGTGCCAAGGGCTGGTGAAGTATGTAGGGTCTCTCTTCTGAGTGGTGACCAACGAAGTGTAAATGCCGCCCTGTAACTTAGGCTTGTATCATATTTGAATAAAGCCTTTTATTTTCTTTGATGGGCTTGTGTCTCTTTTGTGGTTATAAAGCTCCTGCATTGACTGGACCTCCTACTCACTTTGGTCCCCCAACCACTTCTGTTGACAAATCCATCGACCAACGCAATCGGAAAGTGGTGGCCGAGTGTAGACTTATGTTCGCAGTGGAGCGAGAGACCCTACAGAGGCGATCTTCGTGGTCCACTAGTTGTACCATAGACTAAGCCACGTGTTGTTTTAGGCTAACTAAGTAAGACTTGACCAGGTAACTCCTGTGTGTTTTGCGATCTATTTTTTTGATCAGCTTACCGGAGGAGCTGCTGGCAGTGCATAGGGACCTGGAGCGGATGATGACGGAAAATGACCAGTGGCGGGCATATTTCTACAATTTCCTTAGTCGGATGTTTTCCCCATTTTGTCTCACTGCTTCGATCCACTGACATTCATGTTCACCCAACTACTGGAGGCACCGTGATTGGTCATATTGACTAGCTCTTGGTGGCCTCTGAGGAGGTAGGTTTACTCAAGCACAGGCTTCACGAGACCGTATGCGACCACCTATTTGAGGTCAGAGTCTATTATGCCTGCCTTGCCCTTGCATGCATCAGGGAGCACTTTCCCGATCTTGATCTTGCTCTGGCAATCTCCGAAGGCTTCATCAGAACCCAGAAGACCATGGCGGAGCTTCACGACCTTGTCAACTCGTTCCTATTCACAGCTCGCTCTCTTCTTTGGAGTGTCTGGTTCGAACCACTGAGAAGCATCTTTGGATCGTGGGGACACTGAACAGATTGTTAGAACCAGCCCCTGAGTGTTACCTGGGTGGTCATTTTATAACCTAAGGACTTGCTCCTAAATAGATTTTCCTTGTGTTTAGTTGGTGAGTAGGCTCTAACTGCTCATTACTCCTAGAGGTTTTTCGTACCGCTCGCTAGCTAGGTTTGTGGTGCCTAGGATAGCTTTTAGCACGAAAATGAATTGTGTAATTCTCGGTTGTCCTCCATGGCTAGTTTGACCGCACTAGGTCGAGTAACCTCGACCACTGTGTAGGGTACTTCCCACTTAAGGAAGAGCTTGTTATGGATTGCCATATTCTAGATTTTCCTTAGGATGAGGTTGCCTACAACCAGGGTTCACTCTCACACCTTGCAGTCATGGTAACGCCTGAGGCTTTGCTGATATTGGGCTACTCAAAATAGAGCGCAATCGTGAGACACCTGGTATGTGTCCGCTCGTCGAGCCACCTGGTATGTGTCTGAGAAGCTGGTTACTCTAGGAGACTGGAGGGCCATCTCGGATGGGAGTATTTCTTCAGTGCCAAACACTAGGAAGGATGGAGTTTTAGTCGTAGCTCTGCTGGGGGTCGTTCACAGTGACAAGAGTATTTTGGGGACTTCGTCTACCCAACGTCTCGAGTAGCCCTTAAGCCGATCGAAGACACGGGTTTTGACCCCTTGTAGTATCATCTCATTTTCCCTTTTGACATGCCCTTTCCTCTAGGGGTGTGCCACTGACGCATAGCATACTTTGGTCCCAATCTATTCGCATTAATGTTTAAAAGTGCTACTGACAAATTGGGTCCTGTTGTCCATAATTATGTGGTTTGGAATACCAAACAGCACTACCAGCCCTCGTATGAACTTAATCACGGCTGTGGCAGTGATCTTCCTGACTGGCTCGGCCTCAATCCACTTGATGAATTTGTCGACTACTACGAACAGGAATTCAAAACTGCCAAGAGCCTTAGGGAATGGTCCCAAAATATTGAGCCCCTCAAACAATGAAAGGCCAAGAGAGTAGTATGGTTTGCAGTACTTGGACTACTAGGGTGGTCTCTCGGCCATGGTACTAATATGACTCGCACCATTTCACCACCTCACAAGCATCCTAGAGGGCCATGGGCAATTAGAATTCATGCCGGAATGCTTTTCTGACCAAAGTGCATTAAGAAGCGTGGCTACCACATATGCCTCTATGGATATCAGAGAGCAAAACACTCCCCTCTTCATGAGTGATGTATTTTAGTAAAAGGTCGTTGCTCTCCCTACGGTAGAGGCATCCCTCTACTAGAGGGTATCTGTAGGCTTGCCGCGTGACTTTTTCTACTGATGCATCATCATCAAGGATCGCTCAATTTTGAAGGTCTGCCATGATCTTCTACATCTAGGTCATACTCGAATCAAGCAAGGAGACCACACTATGGCCTTCCGAGGACTACACCAAAGGAGGTATTGCCTCCAAAGGTGTTACCTTGGGTGCTCCATTTCCAACCGGAGCATCCCCTTCACCTTGGCCCGAGATCATGGTGAATGGTCATGTGAGTATTTCTTCAAAGACTTCAGCCGAGACACGTGTGTGAGAAGAAGCTAGAAGGGCCAACTCATCATCAAGGAAGGTTTCCCTGCACATGACATGCTTATCCTCAAAACCAATAAAACATCACTCTAGCTTTCTCACTTCGATGTGGTACACTAGCATTGTCTAGTCTGAGCACTAAAACTCCATTTTCACTTGGTTTACGACTAGTAGCGAGTCCCCTATTGTTAGTAGAAATTTTATACCGAGAGCAAAGGCTGCTCTCATTCCGGACAAGAGACCCTCATATTCTGCAATATTATTACTAGTAGGAAAACATAATTGACTACATACTTGAGGGTGTCATCGGTCGGTGAGTTCAAGAGCACTCCAGCCCCCATCCCCTTCAGTGTGAATGACCCGTCGAAGTGCATGATCCAATGCTCTTCCACCTCTGGCTGTTGCACTTGCTCGGGTTCTAAGGATGACCACTCGACCATAAAATCGATCAATGTCTAGGACTTGATAGCCACCCGGTGGACGAACTTAATATGGAACTCCCTGAGCTCCACTGCCCACTTTGTTGTTCTCCCTGCTGCATCCCTATTGTGGAGGATCTCCATAATCATGAGTGAGAAGACTACCTTGATTTTGTGGGCCTAGAAATAGTGCATGAGCTTACGAGAGGTCATCAGCGCAGCGTACAATAGCTTATGTGCCTTCGCGTCATGTAAGACTTCGCTGACGTAGTATACTAGTCGCTGAAGACCTTCATGCTCGACGACTAGGACCATGCTCGCAACCTGTGGGGTAGCTACAACATAGAGCAAGAGGTCCTCATCTGGTCAGGGAGCAGTTAGTATAGGAGCGGAAGAAAGGTACATTTTGAGATCTCAGAAAGCCGTTCCGCTTCTAGCATCCACAGGAAATGATCATTTTTCTTCAGTAGCTTGAAAAGCGGCAGCCCGTTCTCTTCCATCCTCAAGATGAACCTACTCAGCGCTGCCATGCATCCCACCATCTTTTGGACCTCCTTCAACCTGGTCGGGGATCTCATCTAGTCAATGGCCTTGATCTTATTAGGGTTTGCTTCTATCCCCCGGTTGGCCAAGAGAAAACCCAGTAACTTGCCTGACGGGACTCCAAACATGCACTTCTCTGGGTTCAGCTTCATGTGGTACTTTTGGAGATTGTCAAATGTCTCTTGGAGGTCTGTGATCAGGGTGTCCCTGGTCCCGCTTTTTACACCTATGTCATAAACATAGGCCTCGACATTTGTACCAAGCTGTGGTCAAAGGATAAGCAGAAAGCATCATTGGTAAGTAGCATCGGCGCTTTTTAAGCTAAAAGGCATCTTTACATAGAAAAACACCCCGAAGGGCATTACAAAAGTGGTATTCTATTATCTACCCCATACATGCTAATCTGATTGTACCCTGAATGGGCATCTAAGAAGCATAGTAAATCATTGCTAGCAGTTAGTAAACAAGTTTGTCGATCTGGGGTATGGGGAAGAGATCCTTTGGGCATGCCTTGTTGAGGTTGGTGAACTTGACGCATGTTCTCCACCTACCATTGAGTTTTTAGACCATGACGGGGTTAGGTAGCCACTCTGGGTATTACACCTCTTGAATGAAGCTTGCTTCCATGAGCTTATCAATCTTCTCACAAAGTGCTTCCTTTCGGTCAGGTGTGAACATGCGCACCTTTTGCTTCACATGTCACGTGTCGGGTCACACTGATAACTTGTGCTCGATCACCTCCCTAGGGACCCCAGACATATCAGACAGACTCAAAGAAAATATGTTAGTGTTTGCCTAGAGGAATGTGATGAGTGTGAGTTCTAATTTTTTGTCTAGGCTGGCCCAATTTGAACCATTCTGGATGGGTCGACGTCATCTATCCACACTGCCTTGAGCCAATTGTTGGGTTTGGTAATGACGTGGACCTTCTCTGGGTGGCCGCTTGGCCTGGCATTCTCTGGTTAGAGTCGGGAGTCAGCTCGACCATGTCGAGGCTCCACTTATCATAGTTCAATGCCTTTTTTTGGTTGCCCAAAATGGTGATGGCTCCCTTGAGACCAGGGACCTCGATTGCCTAGTATGCATAGTAGATGACGTTTTACGTGGTACGTGGTCCCAAGGATCACGTTGTACGTGGTCCCAAGGTCCACTACATTGAGTAGGACCCTCTCAGTCATGAAGTTGTTTGGCAAACTGAAAGTGACGGGCAACTTCATCTGCCCCAATGGCTTGGTCGAAGTGCTGGGGAGATCCCGAAGAACGAAGGAGATGGTTTCAACACACTCCTTAGGATCTGCAGGGCATCTAATGCATCCGCGAAAAGGAGGTTGATGGAACTCCCTCCATCGACCATCATGTGCCCCATTTGGACATTTGTCCACTGTGGGATTGATCACGATGGGGTATTGTCCAGGGTGCGTGATGCATGCGGGGCGGTCTGCTTGGCTGAAGGTGAGGGGTACCTATGAAAACTTCAGTCGTGGACTCAGGCCCAATATGGTTGCGCATACCTCGCAGAGCACCAACTTGTACCCCTATTTTAGGAATACATAGCGGCACCCCCGAATATATTGTGGACCATGTGCTCAGCCTGCTAGAAATCCAGAGCCGACAGGTCGGGATTGACCTCATCTTCACCATCATCGTCACACCCAAGTCTACAACCCCAAGCTCTTTGTCGATAATGCCTCACACAACCTTGCATTCAGTCAGTTCATGTGTGTCAGTATTGTTGATCAAGTAGTAGCCTCTGCCCTTCTTCCTGTCCTTCTTCTCAAAGCGTCGGTGTGGTTAGCCGGTCTACTCAATCGCCATGATGTCGGGTGGTCTAGCCTTTCACTTGTTCTTTTTTTTCTCCTTCCGGCTGGCCCCTTTGGAAGGGATGGGCTGGTCAGAGTCCGGCTGCTATCTCATGCTGATCTGGCGCTCTGGAGCCTCGGTAGCCTATGAGCACTTGTCCGCGAGCTCGAAGAGCTTGGTGAGGCTCCAGACCTCTTTGGTGGCCAGCTTTTTGACCATCTTTTGGTCTTCGACCCCCCTCCCCCTCCAGAACACGATGAGCATAGACTTTCCTGTGATCTTTGGAATGCTATTTTGACATTCGGTGAAACATCGCATGTAATCTTGAAGTGATTCATCTGGCCGCTACCTGACCTGGTATAGGTCATCCTCGACCCCTAGTCAGGTATAGGTTCCCTAGAAATTAGTGATGAATTAGTCGCACAAGTCTTCCTAAAAATGGACCAACCCATGGGGGAGGTTCATGAGTTAGGACCGAGGTGAACCGGTTAGGGTAGTCAGGAAATAGTTCACCATGACCCTCTTTTCACCACCCGCGGCTTGCACCATGGTGGTGTAGATCTATAGGAACTCCTCCGGGTTGGTCGAGCCATCGTACTTTTTGGCTAAGACCATAGAACTTGTTCGGCCAGTGCACCTCCCACATTTGAGAAGAGAAGGTATTGCACCCCATCCCATAATAAGGAGCCACTCACCAATTGGCAGCTCTGCGCGTCCAGCGAGAGAGTTAATGGTCTCGCGGCCCCGGTGATGGGATGGAGGAGTCTAACGTCTCCCTGCAAAGGGAAGGTGAATGACAGGGTTGTTTGCCTTTTTCCTGCTCTCACTGGGAATGGTCCTCCTGTTGTCAGGTGGCCCTCTAGCCCCAGATTACGTCACAGAGGTCGTGATGGACATGAGAGCCACGTAGGTTAGCAGGTGGACTGCCCCGACACGGTGAAGGTCTCCACGTACTCCATGTTACTGAGGGAGCACAGGTTCCCTCCAGTCACGAGGTCCAATGTGAACCCTGTCGACTACGACCTCGACCACCCTTGTGGTGGACGGGGTAGCTGCTGCCACTATCTGGCATCAGGCAATCTCTACCAAGAGGGTGAGGTCATGTAGCCATGGCGCTACTGGTGAAGTCTCTGGTACCACCACGGGTGGCTAATAAGCACTCGCGTAGTTTGTAGGTTCTGCGCTGAGGTCATGGCATTGTAATCAAGCCGCTGACCATGGAACGACGATACATCATGATGGGGGAGCCCCCTATGCTCGTGTTCTACATACAGCACTATTCCACTGTGTGGCATGGCAGCCTTGAAGATGCCGCCACCGAGGGCTCAACCCCTGGTGAGCGCTCCTACATGTGGTGTTGTTGTCACTGGAGCGGTATAGGACCGCCTCCTTTCTAGGCGCTAGGCTGGTTCCCTCTTGGCCAAGGGCTTGGGGCTCACCTCCGGTTCCTGAGGCATGAGCATCTGTGTTGCCGCCCGTCACATGGTCCACCATGCAGACTTCATGTTTGGTCTCTGAATTCTCGGACTCCGTCTCTGCATCCCATGCTCGGAGCACGCCGAGCTAATCTGGGTCATACTCCATGACAAAAACCTCATGACGACTGGGGTCCTCAAAATGAGATTCCCCGACCATCATAGATTTGGACATGGGTAGCCCAGCCATGGTCTCAATACCTGAAGAAACGCAAAAAATCACCCCTACCTGGCACGCCAACTGTCCGGGGATGATACCTGACAATGAATCTAGGGTGTACGGGATGACATGCGTGTTGATCAGCATTTCTTTGTGGTGGGATCGGATGGATACAAGAAAACGAAGATTTATCCAAGTTTAGGTCTCCTGTGGGGTAATAGTACTATGTTTTGTGTATTTTCTTATGAATTGGATGAACTTATTACTAAATATCTTTTTTACAAGTCTCGTCCTCCCTTGTGGTCAGACATGAGTCGGATGTCGTAGTCGGACACATAGAAGTACTCCTTTTATATAATAGGAGAAAATGAGTACATACAAATGGACCATGCCAAACTTTGTACCAGACCTACTCCTGACGAAACCAACTACTCCTAGGTCATCATTACGAAGGGCATGCATGCTCGACTACAAGGATGAGTGCCACGTGGTTCTTCAAGGAAAAAAGAAGGATTGTCTGAGTGGAGAATGATGTTGACGAGGAAGACTATAATCAATTCAACGCACTACCTCCTTTCGGAGAGGACGTCAACCTAGATCCCATGGAAGACACCGACAAACCCCCCTATGTACGCCGTGATCATAATGAAGAGCGAATCATTAAGACAGAGTAGCTAAATTGTATTAATTACTATGTATGAATTTGTTTTAGATGCAATTATACCTCACTTATGTTATGGAAGCTTCAATTTGTAATTTAAATAAATATTTATTAGGAATTTAGGTTAACATAATATACCTCACTTATGTTATGAAAGGGGTTTCACTGCCGGTGGACTACTTGGGCCGGCATTGAAATATGTATTAGGAATTTAGGTTACGAATGTTAATAACATATATAGTACATACTCATCGAAAACATTCGAGTAGCATTGCGATTTGTTCGGTTTTACTTGGAGCAGGTCGTGGGTTCAAGTCTCGGTGCACACGCAGCCAAATCAATTTTTTTTGCTCCCCACACCTGGAATGAAAGGGGTTTCACTGCCGGTGCGCATATTCGACCGGAAGTGAAACCACTTTCACTGCTGGTAGACTTTGGGCCGGTAGTGAAACCTCTTTCACTGCCGGTTGTCCTATTGAGCCGGCAGTGAAAGTCCCCTTTCACTGCCGGTGGACTTCTTCAGCCGGCAGTGAATGTCCTCCACCTATAAAACTGCTCGATGCCTCACGCCCTCTAACACTTAGAAATTTTTTCCCCTTCCTCGCAGCGCCCTCCCCCCCCCCCCAACGCCGCGTCCCCATCCAGGAGCCTTGATGCTACGTTCCTGTCCCAAAGCCCAGACACTGCCGTCCCCGTCTTGGAGCCCCGGCCTCCGATCGGAGCCTTGCCGTCCCCAGAGCCCGTCGTCCATGTCCCGAAGCCCCGCCGTCCCAAGGTTAGTGATGACATCTCCCTCCATCCTCCTCCTCTCCTCTCCTCTCTCCTCTTCTCTCCTCTCCTCTCCTTTTGGGAGTTCCTAAAGTTGTGGTGGTATTTGCCGCCCTGAGCTGTTGTTGAACATCCAACGGTACTGGTCTATGTATGCCTCTGGTATTTCTGAAATGATACTAGAGTATTAAGAAATTTAGCTCGAGGAATGGTGGCCAATGGTACACATTTTCTTTAGATTGGAACTTTTCATTTGCAAATATCCGTGGATTGAATTTTAATAGAGGAACGCGTTGATTGAATTTGTGAACTCTGGATTTCTAGTTTGGGTGTAATGTTGGAACAAGCAAAATGTATGTTCTTGTAGGAGTGGAAGTGTTGGTGTCTGTTGCACATTTAGCTGCAAATCCTTGGCTTATGCAGTTCTGCAATCGTCAAGGGGGGAAAGGTCTAGAATGGAAGTTTCATGGTGTAGTTTGAAACTTTGAATGAGGAATGCTTGTCACTGTAATGCGATGCACATTATAATTTATCTGGATGAGAATTCCTCTTGGATAGTTTCATGTTTTGATTGCTGGGGTGATAGCCATAAAATGGTATACACTAGTATGAGTTGGGAGGGTGCTAATCATTGGATAGACATGTTGGTACAAATGTTAAGGTTATGTCAAGTGCTTGTGTGAACAGAACAAGGATTGAACATCTGATGCGATGAATATCATGGAGCCTTGTTAATTACCTTTTCTGCATATCAATTTTATATCAAAGTTGTATCTCTTGTTTCTGCATATCTTAACTGCACTGTTTTCTTACTTGTTTTAGTTTTTTTGCAAATGATGAAATTGGAGAACTATTTACCATACATATGACTGCAAAGCTCAATTGGGATGGTTATTACACATGCACCTTGCATGTCTTTTCACTATCCTAGTCGAGCTTGAAGTCGTATATAATTATCTCCATAATCTGATGTGGATCAATCAAATAATAGACTCTTTGTTGGTTTTCTTCTTTTGAAATACAATAAAATAGTGGCGATGATAATATGGCTCGAGGCCATATTTCATTATTACTTCTAGGACTTTAGTACTGATTACATGTTCGGAGAGGAAACATTCTTCTCAATGTAGCATTTATGTGCCAGTCCTACTAGTTCAGAGAGCAGCTCCTCTCAATACTATGCTTTCTCTCTAAACATGTAATCAGTACTGAAGTCCTAATATGGCAATTTGCTACAGCCACTGTACCTAATAGTTTCTTGCAAGAACATTCTTTGGTGTTACTGTGGTTTGTAGTATATCATTTTTGCATATTATCTAAAATTTAGGACTGCTATGACATGATATGTTGTTCATCGTGGTCGGTAAAGTGGAGTGTTCTCCAGTTAGGAGGAATGCCATGCACGAGTTAATGGATTCAAATGAGCATGTTACAAAGGATACAAGTCCAAACATGAAGCTGTTGCGGCATACAACAGTCAAGTCATCCAAACCGAGCTAAAATTGGCTAACTTCGAATATAAGAAGTGTGATTTCACGTGTAAAGATGTCATAATCCTAGTTCTGGTTGTAATCATTATTATTTTGCTATGTAAGATGATATGACTTGTTAGATCAATGTGTCAACTATCAGTACCTTTGTGCCTATTTTGCTATGTGAGATATGACTTTTTTTTGTTAAATGTGGTCGTAACATACTCATTTATAATATTATATGTGTATGCGTTCTATCTATTGACTCCTTTATGGTTATCTCACTCTTTCGACAACATCCCTCCCTCCCTCATCGACTTTATCTCTATCTCCCTCTTTCCTCTGCTCTTTATATGTAGAATACTCAACCACTCATCATCATCGTATGCAGAACTCTCAGGAAGGGATGGCATCACCAACCGCTGATCCAGCCCAGGTACTAGTAGGAGATGTAGTGCCGCTGTCAAACATTGAAGAAGGTAGCCCGAGCCACTACCTCAACCTGCAACAAACAGACGCATGTGGAGGCAATGAGCTAATTCATAAGTAGATGAATGCATCTGTTCTACATATTATCGTATAGGTTTCCAATAGTTTTTTTGCTTATGCGCAGATGCTTGATGCTCCAGAGGGTCATGACAATGAGCAATCCCAGGAGTGGCATCGTGTCCGAGGTCCCTCAAAGATGCCTATGGGACGATTTGTAATCATGGAGGTTTCACCAGCAAGGGAGCCAACTGCACCAGAGAGAGTTCTTGATGAGGACATCACTCCCTCGGATACATACAATGATCCTCCATTGAACTTTCAAGGTCCAATCACAAGAGCTCGCGCACGACAATTAAATTTAGAGGTGAGCTCGTTCCTAAGCAACTCTTTATATAATTTTGAGAATAGATTACTACCTAATGATTATGTGTTGGTTAGGAATCATGGAGAGGACAAGGAGCCACATAGAGGAAGGCTTGGAGGCGTGGAGGAGCAGCTAGGACGTCCAACAACAGCAGGAGGTCCAGTCCAACTCGAGTCCGAATCAGCCTCGACCTCCAGGACCAGCGAGCAGTAAAACGGACGTCCAGGACGCATCCGGACTCCGTTTTCGACGATTCACATATGGTTGGAAAGATAATTTCATAAGGAAACCAATGGCGTTGGTTTGAGGTCCAAATTCCTTCTGAGTCAACGGGAAACGTCGAAACAAGTCAGCGTCCAGAATCTGTCCCGGTGCTGCGTCACCGTTTTTGGTCCGTTGGGCCATGTATCGTGTTGGAGTCCATTAGGGACACGTCCAGGGGTCCTTGGCCGACCCTAATCCTTTATATACAGTAGCCGCCGCCCTAATTAGGGTTAGGTTTTGCTTAGATTATTCTGTCAAGAACAGTTTCGCCGTTTCGTCGGTTTGTGAGACCCCAACTCGTGAGATTAATCATTCATCTGCAATTTGGTTGCATTCTTCCTTGTTCTTGCTTGTGTTCTTCGATTCGCAGGCAAGGATTTTAGCCTTCTTGGCGAGGTCAACCGTGCAACGCCGGTTGATAACCAGAGGAGACGTGGTGCTGCGATTGCGGGGTTTCGGATCGTGTTGTTCGGAAGCCGGATCGACTTGTGTCTCGTTTCCACCAAATCGAGAGTTACCAGAACCTTTCGGAAGACCGGGAACCCTTGTTCATATTAAGTGGTATTCAGAGCTTCAGGTATACCGTCAGGTTCATATCTACCCTTAGTTTCGAGTGTTTTCGCTTTCGTTCCATAGTCCACTGCCATATCGTTTTTTTTTTCCTGTCCTACAACCCTTCCGCGCCTTTAGCTTTTGCATATTTCAGTTTCAGAGTTCGTCGTGTTGAGTTTGTGTCCTGGTCAAGGTCTTGTTGCTGGTTAGGTCGTGTTAGAGTCCAGTTCGTGTGTTTTCCCCCACCGTTTCCATCAAACCCTAGCCTCCGTCGCATATTTTCCCCACTTTCTTCCCGTTTTGTCCTCTAATTCGGAGTCGTTTCTCAAATCGGGCATAACTTTCGCATACGAACTCCGTTTTCAGAAAAGTCATAGAGTTTTTCGCATTGAAACAGCGTTTCGGATCCGTTCATCCCCGGCAGAGCCGGGTTCGGCGAAATCAGAATTCCCAAATTCGCCTCCGAAGTTTGAGTTTTCAATTTCCAAATATTTTTCTCATTTTACGGCTGAACTTCAGAAAATTCTACAGGTCGCGTCTTTCACTTGTTTAAGCTCAAATTTTCTGTGGTTCCCTCTTGTGTGCTCCTAAGTGAAAAAAAAATATCAAAATAATAAAAAGAAAAAGTCGAATTTTTCCAAAAAACAACGACAGCCCAAAAAAATAGAAAAAAGAGAGGGGCAAAAGAGGAACAATATCTAGAGGAGCACATAGAGAAGGGTAAAGTGAGCTGTGTTAGCGTGTGCTGTTTAGTTCTTTGTTTCTGTTGCTCTTGCTATCCATCATACTTGTTTCTCCACCTTGTTTAACACACATACTTGGTACTTGCAACACTTTAGGCCAGCAACGAGAACAAGTACTTGGGACTATAATTCAGCATTACTATCTGTTTCTGATTTGTGTTCCACATATACATATTTGTTCTCTTTGTGTGCCTTCCAAGCCCCACAGATTCTTCTGAACAGCACTGGTTTGCATCCCTGCAATCGCTCGCACGCCTTCCAGGTATCCTTTGCTTTGCTGGTAAGAACCCTGGTAAGAGCTTGGTAAGGTGTCTACCTTTGCTGATCTTGATTGAGAGGCACCACTCCATCTTTGTAGTACGATTATTAGGGATAACCTTCACTGTTTGTTGTTGTGTTTGTTTCCACAATGTCAGTTGAAGGAGATAAAACGCCAAAGGACTTCAAGGAGTGTGTCAGCCAAGAGCAGCTACAAGCTGTTGTAGACAATGCTCAGAAGGAGATGAGGGAGACAGTCATCAAGGCTGTCACTGAAGCGATAATTGAGATGAAACTCGCAAACGCGGTTGAGCGGGTGGACAAACGGTTATCCGAGCTCACCGACAGGGTAAATGCTTTGGAAAACCGTCCTGTGCACAACGAAGATGTGAATGGAAGCAACACCGGTGATGAGTTGTATGATGACGATGTTAATGTTGATCCAGTGGCGACATTGCAAAACAGATTACGGCGTCGTCTTCGCACTAACACCACAGGTATGGGTGGCGTTCCACATCACCACCACCATCGAGGTATGTATAATCGAGCTCCTGAAGATCCTTATGCTAAGGTTAAATTTACTATACCTTCTTTTTCGGGACATTATGATGCTGAGGGACATCTTGATTGGGAGATGACAGTAGAGCAAAAATTTAGTGCCCATCAAGTACCTGAACAACATAGAGTTAGACAAGCCACTAGTGAGTTTAAAGATTTTGCTATTATTTGGTGGACTGGTTTAGCTGCAGATGGTGCCACACCTCGTACATGGGAAGAGCTTAAGGTTGCTATGCGTGATAGATTTGTTCCCCCATCTTATCATAGAGACTTGCGTAAGAAATTGATGCGCTTAGAACAGGGAGATAAATATGTGCAGGATTATTATGGTGAGCTTCAAAAGGGCTTGATGCATTGTGGCATAGTAGAGGGAAACGAAGATTCTATTTGTCGATTTTATTCGGGTTTGAAACGTGAAATCCAGGATATTATTGATTATAAAGAATTTAACAATGTCAACCAGTTGTTTCAGTTTGCTATGCTTGCAGAGAAGGAGTTGCAGGGGCGTGAGCAGCAGGGCAAGTACAAGGCCAGCACCACATACACGCCGCGCACAGGACCATCATTTGGGATGTCCAAACCATCCACTTACAGGGCTCCCTCACCAGCGAGCAAGCAACAAGCAGCTACGGCACCAAATCCTGTCACTACACGACCTTCGGGCTCAGGTAAAAATTCTGTTTTGCAGGGACCTTCCAAGAGTGCTTCCTCTGTTGCATCAACGGGACGCACCTCTGGCATTCAATGCCGTCGCTGCCATGGATTCGGTCATGTGCAGAAGGATTGCCCAAGTCAACGGGCATACATTGCAACGGAAGATGGGTACATCAGCGCCTCTGACATTGAAGAAGAAGAAGAACCAGTTGTTGAGGAGAGCAACGAAATCTTGGGCAGTGATGACACAGCGACCTATAGGAGCATCATTGTGCAGCGGGTGCTCAGCACAAAGGTACAACAACCAGAGAAGCTGCAACGCCATAACTTGTTCCAGATTTTCTTCGTCATCCAAAATCGGCGAGCACGTGTCATCATCGATGGAGGTAGTTGTAATAATTTGGTGAGTTCAGATTTGGTCAAGAAGCTTGGCTTGACCACACGCCAACACCCCCATCCATATAATCTTCAGTGGTTTAATGATGCTGGAAAAGCTAAGGTAACACAAACTTGCAGAGTTTCTTTTTCCATTGGTTCCTATGCTGATTATGTTGACTGTGATGTGGTACCTATGGAAGCTTGCTCACTTTTATTGGGTCGACCTTGGGAATTTGATAATGATGCTATACACCATGGTAGAAGTAATACATATACTTTTATGCATAAAGGAAAGAAAATTACTTTGGTTCCTATGACCCCTGCTGAAATTGTACAAGCTGATAAAGAACGAGCTGCTAATTTGCGTGATACTAAATCTGAAAATCAGCAAGTTGCTAATTCTCTTTACCCACCTAAAAAGGATAAGTCTGCACCTAGTTCTAAGGTACAGGGCATAAAATTGAAGGGTGGTGTTATGCTTGCACTAAAAAGTGACCTTGCTGAAATTTCTAATAATGATATTTGCTACACCTTGGTTTGCAAACGAGTTTTGTATTCGCTTGATGATGTTATTAGTTCGATACCTCCTGCTGTCACTAACCTTTTGCAGGAGTATGAGGATGTTTTCCCAGCTGAGATACCCCCGGGACTGCCACCTATGAGAGGGATAGAGCATCAAATCGATTTGATCCCGGGAGCAACATTGCCAAATCGTGCTGCGTATCGAGCCAATCCCGAGGAGACTAAGGAAATTCAACGGCAAGTCCAAGAGCTTTTGGACCGCGGGTATGTACGTGAGAGCCTTAGTCCTTGTGCTGTTCCTGTGATTTTGGTTCCTAAGAAAGATGGTACTTGGCGTATGTGTGTTGATTGTAGAGCCATCAATAACATTACTATTCGATATCGCCATCCTATTCCTAGACTTGATGATATGCTTGATGAGTTGTGTGGCTCTGTAATTTTTACAAAGATCGACTTGCGTAGTGGTTACCACCAAATTAGAATGAAACTTGGAGATGAATGGAAAACAGCTTTCAAAACTAAATTCGGATTATATGAGTGGTTAGTAATGCCTTTTGGTTTAACTAATGCACCTAGCACTTTCATGCGTTTGATGAATGAGGTTTTAAGAACTTTTATTGGACGATTTGTGGTGGTTTACTTTGATGACATATTGATTTATAGCAAGTCTTTGGATGAACATATGGATCACTTACGTTCTGTTTTTAATGCTTTACATGATGCACGTTTATTTGGTAACCTTGAGAAGTGCATCTTTTGCACGGATCGAGTCTCTTTTCTTGGCTATGTTATTACTCCACAGGGAATTGAGGTGGATGAGATGAAAATTGAAGCCATAAAGAGTTGGCCGGTGCCCCAAAACATCAAACAGGTGAGAAGTTTGCTTGGACTTGCAGGTTTTTATCGTCGTTTCGTGAAGGATTTCAGCGCCATTGCTGCTCCCTTACACGAGTTGACAAAGAAAGGTGTGGTGTTCTATTGGAGTAAGGCACAAGAGGAATCCTTTGACACTTTGAAGGATAAGCTTACGCACGCGCCATTGCTGCAACTTCCAAATTTTGGTAAGACCTTTGAGCTAGAATGTGATGCTAGTGGAGTTGGCATTGGAGGTGTTTTGATGCAAGAAGGTAAGCCCGTTGCATACTTTAGCGAAAAATTGCATGGCCCTGTTCTTAATTACTCTACGTATGATAAGGAATTGTATGCACTTGTACGTTCTTTAGAGACGTGGCGTCATTATTTGTGGCCTAAAGAATTTGTTATACATTCAGATCATGAATCGCTTAAGTATCTTCGTTCTCAAAATAATCTGAATCGTAGACATGCTAAGTGGGTTGAATTTATTGAATCTTTTCCTTATGTTATCAAACACAAGAAAGGGAAGGATAATATAATTGCTGATGCTTTGTCTAGACGATATGCTTTGTTGTCCCAACTTGATTATAGAATTTTTGGACTTGACTCAATAAAAGAACAATATGTGCTTGATCCTGATTTTAAAGATGTATTGCTGAACTGTAAAGAGGGACGTACATGGAACAAGTTTGTGATCAATGATGGATTTGTGTTTAGAGCTAACCGTCTATGCATTCCAGTTGGTTCCGTTCGTCTTTTGTTGTTGCAGGAAGCACATGGAGGAGGATTGATGGGACATTTTGGTGCTAAGAAGACGGAGGCTATGTTGGCCACACATTTCTTTTGGCCAAAGATGAGGAGAGATGTTGAGCGGTTCGTGGCACGCTGTACCACATGTCAAAAGGCTAAGTCTCGCTTGAATCCACATGGTTTGTATATGCCTCTTCCTGTTCCTTCTATTCCTTGGGCAGATATTTCGATGGACTTTGTTTTGGATTGCCTAGGACTAAGAGAGGGAGGGATAGCATTTTTGTTGTTGTGGATTGTTTTTCTAAGATGGCACATTTTATACCTTGTCATAAAAGTGATGATGCCGTTTATATTGCTGACCTCTTTTTCAAAGAGATTGTTCACTTGCATGGTATGCCTTCTACTATTGTTTCAGATCGCGACGCTAAATTTTTGAGTCACTTTTGGCGCACTCTATGGAATAAGTTGGGTACAAAACTATTGTTTTCTACTACTTGCCACCCACAAACTGATGACCAAACGGAGGTAGTGAACCGCACTTTGGGTACTATGTTGAGAGCTATTTTGAAGAAAAATTTGAAGATGTGGGAAGAATGTTTGCCCCACGTGGAGTTTGCTTATAATCGGGCAACACATTCTACCACCAAGGTAAGTCCTTTTCAGGTAGTGTATGGTTTTACCCCTCGCGCTCCTATTGATCTTTTGCCTTTACCTACCACTGAAAGAACACATAGTGATGCTAGTGCACGTGCTGATTTTATTCGTAAGTTGCATGAAACAACTAAAATAAATATCGAAAAGATGAATGAAAAGTATAGAATTGCTGGTAGTGAAGGTAGGAAAGAAGTCAAACTTGAACCAGGTGATTTAGTGTGGTTACATTTAAGAAAAGATAGGTTTCCAGAGCTGCGTAAGTCTAAATTAATGCTAAGAGCTGCTGGTCCTTATAAGATAATTGAGAAAATAAATGATAATGCATATAAACTTGAGTTGCCACCCGAGTTCGGGGTTAGTCCTTCTTTTAACATTGCAGATTTGAAACCTTACTTGGGAGCCGATGATGAGCTTGAGTCGAGGACGACTCCAATTCAAGAGGGGGAGGATGATGAGGACATCACTCCCTCGGATACATACAATGATCCTCCATTGAACTTTCAAGGTCCAATCACAAGAGCTCGCGCACGACAATTAAATTTAGAGGTGAGCTCGTTCCTAAGCAACTCTTTATATAATTTTGAGAATAGATTACTACCTAATGATTATGTGTTGGTTAGGAATCATGGAGAGGACAAGGAGACACATAGAGGAAGGCTTGGAGGCGTGGAGGAGCAGCTAGGACGTCCAACAACAGCAGGAGGTCCAGTCCAACTCGAGTCCGAATCAGCCTCGACCTCCAGGACCAGCGAGCAGTAAAACGGACGTCCAGGACGCATCCGGACTCCGTTTTCGACGATTCACATATGGTTGGAACGATAATTTCATAAGGAAACCAATGACGTTGGTTTGAGGTCCAAATTCCTTCTGAGTCAACGGAAAACGTCGAAACAAGTCAGCATCCAGAATCTGTCCCGGTGCTGCGTCACCGTTTTTGGTCCGTTGGGCCATGTATCGTGTTGGAGTCCATTAGGGACACGTCCAGGGGTCCTTGGCCGACCCTAATCCTTTATATATAGTAGCCGCCGCCCTAATTAGGGTTGGGTTTTGCTTAGATTATTCTGTCAAGAACAGTTTCGCCGTTTCGTCGGTTTGTGAGACCCCAACTCGTGAGATTAATCATTCATCTGCAATTTGGTTGCATTCTTCCTTGTTCTTGCTTGTGTTCTTCGATTCGTAGGCAAGGATTTTAGCCTTCTTGGCGAGGTCAACCGTGCAACGCCGGTTGATAACCAGAGGAGACGTGGTGCTGCGATTGCGGGGTTTCGGATCGTGTTGTTCGGAAGCCGGATCGACTTGTGTCTCGTTTCCACCAAATCGAGAGTTACCAGAACCTTTCGGAAGATCGGGAACCCTTGTTCATATTAAGTCGTCCTCGACTCAAGCTCATCATCGGCTCCCAAGTAAGGTTTCAAATCTGCAATGTTAAAAGAAGGACTAACCCCGAACTCGGGTGGCAACTCAAATTTATATGCATTATCATTTATTTTCTCAATTATCTTATAAGGACCAGCAGCTCTTGGCATTAATTTAGACTTACGCAGCTCTGGAAACCTATCTTTTCTTAAATGTAACCACACTAAATCACCTGGTTCAAGTTTGACTTCTTTCCTACCTTCACTACCAGCAATTCTATACTTTTCATTCATCTTTTCGATATTTATTTTAGTTGTTTCATGCAACTTACGAATAAAATCAGCACGTGCACTAGCATCACTATGTGTTCTTTCAGTGGTAGGTAAAGGCAAAAGATCAATAGGAGCACGAGGGGTAAAACCATACACTACCTGAAAAGGACTTACCTTGGTGGTAGAATGTGTTGCCCGATTATAAGCAAACTCCACGTGGGGCAAACATTCTTCCCACATCTTCAAATTTTTCTTCAAAATAGCTCTCAACATGGTACCCAAAGTGCGGTTCACTACCTCCGTTTGGCCATCAGTTTGTGGGTGGCAAGTAGTAGAAAACAATAGTTTTGTACCCAACTTATTCCATAGAGTGCGCCAAAAGTGACTCAAAAATTTAGCGTCGCGATCTGAAACAATAGTAGAAGGCATACCATGCAAGCGAACAATCTCTTTGAAAAAGAGGTCAGCAATATAAACGGCATCATCACTTTTATGACAAGGTATAAAATGTGCCATCTTAGAAAAACGATCCACAACAACAAAAATGCTATCCCTCCCTATCTTAGTCCTAGGCAATCCCAAAACAAAGTCCATCGAAATATCTGCCCAAGGAATAGAAGGAACAGGAAGAGGCATATACAAACCATGTGGATTCAAGCGAGACTTAGCCTTTTGACATGTGGTACAGCGTGCCACGAACCGCTCAACATCTCTCCTCATCTTTGGCCAAAAGAAATGTGTGGCCAACATAGCCTCCGTCTTCTTAGCACCAAAATGTCCCATCAATCCTCCTCCATGTGCTTCCTGCAACAACAAAAGACGAACGGAACCAACTGGAATGCATAGACGGTTAGCTCTAAACACAAATCCATCATTGATCACAAACTTGTTCCATGTACGTCCCTCTTTACAGTTCAGCAATACATCTTTAAAATCAGGATCAAGCACATATTGTTCTTTTATTGAGTCAAGTCCAAAAATTCTATAATCAAGTTGGGACAACAAAGCATATCGTCTAGACAAAGCATCAGCAATTATATTATCCTTCCCTTTCTTGTGTTTGATAACATAAGGAAAAGATTCAATAAATTCAACCCACTTAGCATGTCTACGATTCAGATTATTTTGAGAACGAAGATACTTAAGCGATTCATGATCTGAATGTATAACAAATTCTTTAGGCCACAAATAATGACGCCACGTCTCTAAAGAATGTACAAGTGCATACAATTCCTTATCATACGTAGAGTAATTAAGAACAGGACCATGCAATTTTTCGCTAAAGTATGCAACGGGCTTACCTTCTTGCATCAAAACACCAGTCCAACTCGAGTCCGAATCAGCCTCGACCTCCAGGACCAGCGAGCAGTAAAACGGACGTCCAGGACGCATCCGGACTCCGTTTTCGACGATTCACATATGGTTGGAAAGATAATTTCATAAGGAAACCAATGGCGTTGGTTTGAGGTCCAAATTCCTTCTGAGTCAACGGAAAACGTCGAAACAAGTCAGCGTCCAGAATCTGTCCCGGTGCTGCGTCACCGTTTTTGGTCCGTTGGGCCATGTATCGTGTTGGAGTCCATTAGGGACACGTCCAGGGGTCCTTGGCCGACCCTAATCCTTTATATACAGTAGCCGTCACCCTAATTAGGGTTGAGTTTTGCTTAGATTATTCTGTCAAGAACAGTTTCGCCGTTTCGTCGGTTTGTGAGACCCCAACTCGTGAGATTAATCATTCATCTGCAATTTGGTTGCATTCTTCCTTGTTCTTGCTTGTGTTCTTCGATTCGCAGGCAAGGATTTTAGCCTTCTTGGCGAGGTCAACCGTGCAACGCCGGTTGATAACCAGAGGAGACGTGGTGCTGCGATTACGGGGTTTCGGATCGTGTTGTTCGGAAGCCGGATCGACTTGTGTCTCGTTTCCACCAAATCGAGAGTTACCAGAACCTTTCGGAAGATCGGGAACCCTTGTTCATATTAGTTCTGGGGTCCTAGAAGTCAGTCTGTGGGATTGTAGTTAAGGATCATGTGCCCATCAGCTACAGAATGTGGACTGGCGAACGTGGTGATACACACGTGGTTCCTGATTCGATCAAGAATGACATCTTGTGACCTAAGATATTAGAGAAGTTTGACTTCCCTAAAGGGATAGATATGGAAGTAGTTAAGCGTAAGACGCAAATGATCATGGATCTTTCATTTAAGAACTGGAAGGGCATACTGAACAGAACATATGTGCAGAAAGGTACAACGCCAGATTTTCGCAAGTGGTCGCAACAGGAAGATCACTGACAAGCCTTTGCGAAGTACGAGTCGTCGGAAGAAGCACAGAGGTTGTGTGAGGTGAATAAGGCGAACTCAAAGAAGAACCTCTACCCCACAAAGTCGATAGTGGTGGGTACGTGAGTAAAGAATGGTAGTGGCAACAACTACTAGATCAACTACGAGAGAGAGGTACCATGCCTGAGATGGAGGGCTATAGCGATCGATCAATATGCTTCCTTCTTGTGAGGGGTGCTTCTTACTCGTCTAATGAAAGCTTATGCTTTACGAACTCCAAAGACCAGGAAGTGACGTAAACTCTTGCAAAAAAGCTTGCGAAAGCCCACGAGTAGTCTGCACAAGGCTCTTTCAAGCCAGACAGGGATAGGGACAAGCTCACCTTAGCCCTGGGAAACATGGAGCACAATGGTCGCACTCGAGGCGTTGGGGTGATGGGTTGGAAATATGGATTCCCAATCAACATCGACAGTAACAAGAGTCGAAAGAGATCCCACGCAGAGCGAAAGGCAGAACGAGAGGCAAAACCAGTTAGGATGATGCAAATGCTTGAACAAGCGCTACAACGTGAGAGGGAACATACAGATAAAAACATAGCACAAGCGGTACAACAAGCACTCCATCTCTACAGCTCATCTCGAGTCATATCTGACTGCATTAGCAGCACATTCATTGCCTCGACCTTTTTGCCTCCAGTGACCTATCAAGCTTTATGCTCTTCTTCAATACTAAGGAAATGGCAAAGATGAATCAATGTCAATAAAGGAACGATGTGGGTCAGGCCAGGGATACTCGTCGCATGGGTCTCCAAACGTGCTCTCTCCTTAGCCCATGGATTGTTCCTATGTGGGCTCGTTGCCCTAGGAAAGAGCTGAGATCTCGGCGGGGTTTGGGTCTTCCGAGCAAGCCCTAAAGGGGCGATGCAGTGCCAACCTTGGAGTGAAATTCCTGATCTACAATTAGGTGTCATCTTGGAGTTCTTGTTGAAGCTGCATATTCGTTCTTCCGTCCTCACTCTATTATCGATTGGAATTTTTCCTTCTTCTTTGAGCAAGAACAAGGCTGATTGATAAGATAGGACAACTTTTGTAGGACAGATTATACGAGCAAATTTCATCGAGACTGCAAAGAAGGGAAAATTCAATGTAGGACTAGCTGTTGACATGCAATGCATTATATGTTTCTTCATCACGTGCTCTGTTTACCAGTCTTGCTGTCTGTAAACAGTCTTGCTGTCTGGAGACTTGCATCTGATTGCTGTGGCTTTGGAGACGTTGCACTAGTTAACCGCGTAGCCATCCAAACTATCACATGTTCAAACTTATCCTTCAGAGCATCTACATTTAAATATTTTCAATAATTCTGTGAAAAGTACTTGTAGCTGACCACATTTACTTTAGTCTCTTTCTGTAGTTATTTTTTCCTTCTGTTATTATCTGTGTGTGATTTGTCTACAAAAAGCTTTGTATGATGGAACAATTCATTATTTTTTAATTTCCCGGCTCTGACCAGTGGTTTAGATTAATTCTCTGATCTGTTCGGGCCTATTTCTGCCACAGAGTAAATGCATGTTTGTTGCTAGATTTAAGATACCAAGTAATTTGCCTGCCACTTTCTATTCAATTTACTTGTACTCGTGCAGCTCTTCAGAATACACGTGTCTCCTTAAATATATGCACGACAAACATGTTTCTGAAGGTTGGTCCACTTTCTGTGACAAGTCAGTGATTGCAGACCTCACATGCAGGTAGCAATCAAGAAATTAAGGGAATCTTGTGGTTCAGGAGAACATCGCACCAACGCAAGTTCTCACTTTGAATAAGGTTCTGATGCATTGCATCTTGGATAGAACTACTGAATTACTGATGTTGGATATAGAAACATCGCGACGAACAGTCACTTTCCTGACGTTGCTCTTGCACGCTTTTCAATTCATCTTTAGTGGAAGCTACACCCTGAAGTAATCTTTGTGATTTGGGTGCGCAGTGAAGCACAATTGGTGATCCTTTCTTCTACAGCTAATTAGACACGAAAGTAACCGCAGTTCAACTAAGAATAGAATAGTAGAATAATCTCAGACATCTGCTTCCATGTTACACTGATTATTCAATGCTAAAAGGAAAGCTGAAGCTCAACTGCACGATGACTTGTACCGTTGCACGTACCTTGGTGGATGGTGCTTGGTTGTCTTCTTTCCTGCTGTCTGCATTTGCAGGCTGCAGCTCTGCGCACGGAGACGAGCAAGGCAGTACAATATGCTTCCTGTTGTCTTCTTTCACTTGCTATACAGTTCTGTCCCCTTGCACATACACATTTGTGAGTAAGATGGGATCTATCCTATTGTTTTAGAGAGATTATGTGTATTTAAATAATCAAATGAGTGTACATAAGATATATATCGGACCACGCCTTGATGTACTCCTGGGTTGAAACATCCACCACTTTTGCTTCAAGATTTTCACTCTTCTTCCATAGCATGCATGTTTATTTGCATTCCCCATCTCACCCTCCCTACTCAGGACTTTGAACTCAGATTGCACAACTTCAATTAAAACTATAGGATTGAATTCAGGAAGTTAATTTTTTTTAGACATTCAAATCTCAAATTGGATAACATTAAATTGAAGTACATCGGAAGTTAAGCTTATATAGGCGGTTCACTTCCTCTGGTCACGATTTTAATCAAATCTCCCATTGATTGCTCCACCATCTAAGAATATCTAACAATCAGTATCAGCTATTGATCTAAATAATTTAATTTCTTGAAACCTGCCCAGTTTAATTTCTCAAAATCGGCCCTTTGCAAGTAACTCGCATAACTTCACCTGAAGATATATGTAACATCCCATTTCCAATTTCTTGAATTAATTATGCAAATAATTAAATAACCAAATTAATTAAAATAGACTTAGAAATAAATTGGAGAAATTAACATAGGCTAAAGATAATTTTAATAGCTTCCTTGTGCTCTAATTGTTGTGCTAGAATTTTCTCTAGAATTGTTTTTAGTGATTTCTAGAGTTTTTATTGGAGTTTCTAGATTAATTAGCTAATAGAAAACAATAAAGAAAAAAAAGGAAAACCAACAGAAGTAAGGAGAACCAAATCAGGCTAAAATCCAACTCCCTTTATTTCTCCCATTCTCATTTCCCCGTTCTAGACCGGCTCGCTCTTTTCCCTGAGCTCCTTTCTTTCCTCTTGCCTTTCCTCCTTTTGGACCAAAGCTGTCAAACAAACCACCTCACGCGCACCTATCTCCTTCCAGACCTTCTCCGCCTGGGCCGTCACCTCCTTCGTGGTGCTGGTTGGCATCCTTGACCCGCCCCTCTCACTGCCACCTCTGCCCCATGTGTCGGGGTCGTCTCCTACTGCCAGCGTGTCTTATACACCAAAATGGAGACCTCGGTCCCATGTTGTCTACCCCAACCTCCGGCTGGGTTACACCTCCGCAAGCTTCTAGAAGCCATCAAACGGATCCGTAGAGATTCCCTCAACCGATTTTGCGCTAAATCTACAATTGAATCACGTTCAAACTTCAAAACCAAACTGAGATGATCGGCACCGCCGTCCAAACCCTAACCGACTCGAGCTTGACCCCCATGCTCTCGAGTACAAATAGGACCCTAGACCCCTCCCTTTGAGAGCACCAACGCCCTCCACACACATCACCATGCATCGCCAAAGAGCCACCTCATCACCCACCGAGCTTCCCCTTCAGTCTACACCGTTGCTACACCACTACGAGCTTCCCCGATGTACAGAGCATCATCAAATGAGTTTTCCATAGTCTCCCGATAGCCTTCTGCCACTCGCCAAAGTAGATTGACCATAGTAGCGCTGAAATCGACAGAATCTAGCAGCCACGCAGTCATTGCCTGGATGCCACCACTGCCTTCATCGACGAAGCCAAACCAGGTAAAGGTTAGCTGTCCGATCCCAACTCTGTGTCGAGAATAGAACCTCATAGCCCTTTTAAATCTTGGCCGTCCGATTGTAGATCCAACATCCAGATTTAAAATATTTACTCAATCCAGTTAGCACCACATCATTATCCTTATCAGCAACCACCAAGCTCAGCCTTTCAGCCCAGTTAGCCATTTTGTTTATTCCTTTCTAATTTAATCTATAGCTGACATTACCATTAGGTCAAGCTAACATCATAATGGCATTTTCCAGTAGAGAAATAATTCCTGTTTGAGCAAGAGTTCGTCTTGCCCCAGCAAGTACGGCGAGAGTTTCTTCTAATGAGGAGACTCAAACTTGGAGACGAAGTTTGAGAGAAAGGAACACCACGAATATATTGATGATAGAAAAATGTATCACTCTGGGAGGAGTACCACAACGTTCACTGTGGTGCGTTTTTGTTTTTTTCTATTCTCTCCCTCCTCTTTCCCAGAGGACCATGGTCTCCTATTTATAGGGCCATGCATAGCTTGGTGTACAAGTTATCATAATGTACAAATATCCAGGATCCAGCCAAATTACTGAGCCTTATTCGAGATAACTACCTACTATCCTGTCGGGAGATAAATATCCACCATGGTAATTATCGTGGTGCCTGCCCCCTGAAGGGGGCGAGCCGGTCGCCAATTGTGGCCCGGCGCCGCACTGTCAGGGGTGTCAAGATAGCCCTCATCACGCCGAGGTGTCAGAGTGGCGTCTATTCAGTCTAGGCCTTTAATGCCGGTCACTTCCTTGTAGACAAAGCGCGACTGGCGCTCCCCTCTCGGTAGATCTTCCCAGGGCATGCTGACTCACCCCGCTGCCTTCAGGTAGGCCACCCGATCATCCCGAGGCGGGGGCCTCGGGAGGCATCGAACAGGGAGGTGAAGGCTTTGGGAAGCGGGACCCCAAAGTGCTAGGGCTTTGGGATGCCGAAACTTCGGAGGACTGAGGTTTCGGGAGGCCGTGTTTTGGAAGGCTTTGGGAGGTTGAACCAGTGGAGCCAAGGGAGGGCTTTGTAGGTGCGAAGGGGTACTGTGAAAGGATCTGATGATATCAGAGATAGAGCTTTTAACAGAGGGTTTGGAGATCAATGCTCTGGAGGGGCCTAGATGGTGATCTTCGACTGTTATCCTCGGGCTGGTTTATTTTTCCCCCAGCAGTACCCCCTCATTCTCGGGCCCTGATGTTTCGGAGGGGGAGAGGATGCAGAGGAAAAATCAACTCCAGCCTGGTATCATATCAAGGATGCCTAATGGCGTTTCTCTATCCTTTGGAGTCGCCAGAGCATTTTGTGTGGGTTTGGAGAATCCCACATGTTCGCCTGGCGGGACAAGATGTGCCACTGCTGTGTTTTGACTGGATAATGTGAGGGCTCGCTAGGGTCTTGTGGCCGCGATCCTATCACGTGCTAAAAGGGGTTTGGGTCATCAATGTGATGGGACGTTTGCGCGAGAAAATGAGGCATTTAGTTGTGGAGTGCTGCCACTTGCTGGAGGGAAACCGGATATGGCCACAGACCCCTCCCCTAGGTGTTTAATGGGAGGACATGGTGATATTTGTCCCGCTTCATATTCTGGACCTACGTGGCTGCGTGGCTTGGGTATAAAGTAGGGGTTACCCGATTGGAGTCTCCACAGCCCATGAGCAAGTAGTTATCCTTGACTTGAGTATGGCATCGTCTTCCTCCTCATCCTCCTCGGAGACATCAATGATCTCAATGACTCCTTCGGGAACCGGGCTGTTTCGGTCATCGGTAGAGGCGTCAGAGGTGAAATAGTTTCCACCTCTGCAGGGGAGGTGGTTGTCCACTGCTCTGGCCTGACCTTTGGCCAGGAAGGGCATGCCTATCGAGATCATTGATATCTCCAATGATGATGAGGAGATCGACTGGGATCTTCTGCTAAGGGAGAGTGAGCTGGTGTCTGTGGGCCTGGCAGCGAAGCAGGAAGAGGCCAGGAAGGTGAGGGAGAGGGCCTCGCTGGTGAATTCCTCAAACTCCTCAGCATCCTCCAACACCTTGGGAGCCGGCTACTGTATCGGCTTCCGCAACGGCAGGCCACAGATGAGGCGTGTACGCCGTTTCATGCGTGACCCCTACCAGAACCCATAGGAGGTGAAGGCGGTCACCAGGATGATGTACTTGGTGACGCTATGATATAATGTCACGGCGAGACTTAGTCACCTTGTACTCTTTCTCGCCTTGTTTTTCTCCGTAGGGATCCATCTTCTTCGTGGCAATTTCTGTAAGGTTGTTTTAGTTTGTATTCTCTGGATGTACTGGTTGTTTAATAATATAACGTGGGTCTTTTGGAATGGTCGTGTCTCCTCCCGTATCGTAATGCGAGAGGACCTTTCAAATGGGTGGCCACGACACGTCAAAGGCGAGGCCGAAGGTGGAAGAGGTGGTCCGCGACCACCTCGGCCCTTAGCCGCTGCCCGGCTCCGGAGGTACTCTGTCCGGAGCTTGGCGACGGCGCGTCAGAGGCGAGGCCGAAGGCGGAAGAGGTGGTCCGCGACCACCTTAGCCCTTAGCCACGGCCTGGCTCTTGAGGCACTCCATCCGGAGCCTGGTGATGGCGCGTCGGAGGCGACGTCGAAGGCGGAAGAGGTGGTCCGCGACCACCTCGGCCCTTAGCCGCTACCTGGCTTTGGAGGTACTCTGTCTGGAGCCTGGTGATGGCGCGTCAAAGGCGAAGCCGAAGGCGAAAGAGGTGGTCCCCGACCATCTCGGCCCTTAGCCTCTGCGTGGCTCCGGAGATACTCCGTCCGGAGCCTGGCGACGGTGCGTTGATGGTGAAGCCGAAGGCTAGGCGGGAGAGGTGGTCCGCGAGCCCCTCGGCCCTTGGCTGCCATTCGGCTCTGCGGTCTCTGCAATGGCTAGTCAGGGGTTCCACTATGTTTCCCGTGTCATGAAGCGCATGCTTTTATTAAATGTTAGTATAATCCTCATAAAATAGTATGTAAAAGGTGCTTTCAAAGGAGATGGTAGGGTAATTTTGTTACCTTTTACCATACGTGTTTGAGTCACGTGATCATACCTTCCCCTGCAGGGAGGGGGATCTTTATACCTCTTTGATTTGTGTGTGGTGCTCTTTGGGGACCAGCGGGTTTCGTACCCCTTCGGCACGGAGGCATTAGCCTTCAAGATGCCGGGGTACCCTTCCCACTAGGTTTTTTGAGAGTCTTTTTGCCCGTTGGAGTTTTCGAGGAAACATCTCCATCGCGGGGGTTTTTGGAAGTCTCTCCATGGTGCGGAGGTTTTTGTAAGTCTCTCCGTGGTGTGGAGGTTTGGAGAAGCTCTCCGTTTTTACCAGAGGTTTGGTGAAGTTCTCCGTTTTTACTGGAGGTTTCTGGTAGAGTTCACCATTTTTACCAAAGGTTTGGTAAAGCTCTCTATTTTTACTAGAGGTTTTTGGTAAAGTTCTCCATTTTTACCGAAGGTTTTGGTAAAGTTCTCCGTTTTTACCGGAGGTTTGGCAAAGCTCTCCATTTTTACCAGAGGTGTTGGTAAAGTATTCCGTTTTTGCCGGAGGTTTGTTAAGGCTCTCCATTTTTGCCGAAGGTTTTTAGTGAAGTTCTCCATTTTTACTGGAGGTTTTGGTAAGGTTGTCCATTTTTACTGGAGGTTTTGGTAAAGCTCTCCATTTTTGCCAGAGGTTTGGTAAGGCTCTCCGTTTATGTCGGAGGTTTTGGTAAGACTCTCTGTTTTTGTCAGAGGTTTTGGTAAAGCTCTCCATTTTTGTCGGAGGTTTTGGTAAGACTCTCTGTTTTTATCAGAGGTTTTGGTAGGACTTTCCATTTTTGTCGGTGGTTTTGGTAAAGTTCCTTGGCATATATTAATGCTGAAGGTCCTACACACTATCGGAGCTACGCAATACCTTCCAGGAAACCTAGGTAGTCTTGCCTTCCAGGTGACCTAGGCATGCTATGTCTGCGGTGTGTAGGCTTGTCGTGCTCCCAAGGAAACTCTCAGAGTGCACCGCAACACTGTCCACCAAGGATGTGCCATGGCACGTGGTATTTATATGACCGAAGCTATGCAATGCCTTCCAGGGCACCCTGGGTATAATCTGCCTTGCAGTGACCATGGCATAAGCGGTGCCCACGGTATATAAGCATGTCATGAAGAGAGGATTCCTTGCAACAGCATTCCTCAGAGCACCGCATCCTCACATCAGGGCAGTCCCCTGATATGCGGCGTCCACACACTATCGAGGCTACACAATACCTTCCAGGAAACCTAGGTAGTCTTACCTTCCAAGTGAACTAGGCATGCTACGTCCGCGGTGTGTGGGCTCCACTTCCTACCAGGGCAAAGCTTATCCTCCAGGAAACCTTTTCAGGTTCTAAACATCCTGTTGAGATAGGCATAAAAAGGAAGAAATCCTCTAATGCTGCCAAGCTCATAATCTCCATCCAAATCATACATAAACTCCACGTCCTCTGTAGTCAGCACATTTTCATCATGAATCCACTCTTTGTTGTGGATATCACTTGCTAAAAAGACCAAGAGTCTGGGAAAAAGTTGAATACTTGATTTTGTACCCAGAACCATTTGTCATCCAATGGATAGTCCCAGCTACATCTTTGTCAACATACAAGGTGGCTAAAATTGAGCTATGACTTCATTGCTCTATGGGTATTCAAAAGCCATAACCCTCTTGATGTTCTGATGAGCACAAGTAGTATTACCTCATCAAAGATAGGATCATCTTGTCTCTCCATATAAGACCAATCGATCAACTGCATGAGAGAGCAAGGATACTTCCTAGGAAAGATTATTGACGCATAGAATTCTTGCTAAAAGAAGTTTCAGAAGCGATGATCAATGGAGAAGCGCTGATATTCCTGAGGATCTCTTTTTCTCTCCTTCTTTACCACATTTCTAGGATGATCATTTGATCTGTTGGGCTTGCGTATCCTCAAAAAAAGTTCCTCCGGCAGTACCTACATCTCATCATTAGACTCAAACTCTTTCCCAGCCTTAGCACTTGAGCTGCCTTCTTGAGCTGTGTCTCTCCTACGCAATTAAGGGCTGCCTCTTCCAAGTGAGGTGGTCTGAGCATCTGGCTCAGAGCTACGAATTATTAGAGAGGTATGTCTCCCTCTACCCCTAGCCCTTCTAGCAATCATCTTGGCACGGACTCTCTTTGAGCCTTTTGGCACATCGGTATCAATTCTAGCCTTGGTCCACCTCTCATAGTGGTGTCCTCCTTCCATCACACTGAACCTGGGATAAAGATGACATGGATAAAGACTTGAGATCAAACGGGAAGAAAATTGAATGAGTATCAACACTGAAGTGCTACATAAACTGAACATTGAAAGTTCCAGTCCGGAAACCGAAAGTTTCAATATGATCGGAAGTTCCAGTGTTCCCAATTGGAAGTTTCAATTTTCATGACCTAGCACCAAATTCAGGATTTTCACCAATAATATTGAAGAAAGCTCTTAGATTTGAGAACTAGGTACCATAAGCTAAGTGTCTACTGAAGGGATTCACAAGATACCTAATATATGATCGGGAGAAAACAAGAGATGCAATTACCCCGAGAGAGTCCAAAAGATGAAGTTGGTCAAAGGAATCGGAGTATCCGATTGAGGGACGAACAAAACAGAGGGAGGTCAAAGTTTCCAGTCGCTCAGAACGTCTGGTCACCAGTGGAGTTGAAACTCTGATTCCCTCGCTAGAGGTTGAGAGAGAGCCGGCGGTGAAAAGAAGAGAGGAGTGAGAAACGGTTCACCGCAGGGTTAAAGAGGGGTTGAAGATACCCACATCAGATGTTCCGGTCCAGGAACCAAAAGTTCTGATACAGGGAATCGGAAATTTTGATACTTGGATTTTTCCATAAGATCAGCAGCTAGAGAAATTTAAAACTTGAAATTTGGATTGAATTTTTAGAGAATGATCAGCTATACAATTTAGATGTCTTTTGACTTCTGATCAACAAACAATCATACAATCAAGATAATGATCACAAGAAAATTGACATGATCCAAAGATCAAAACTAGATAAATTGATAAGATAAAGGACCAATAAATCCGGACATGTATGAATCCAATTATTCTACTAGGACCAAAATTCATTTAGAAGGAGATCCAATAGCACTCGGATTCACAATTTGCACATAAATCAACCAAAGATCACTTAAGATGCAAATATGTCAATATATTCATATGATGTTGTTTGTGCTTGCTCATTGAGAGAGCAATACGTTACCAAGATATGTTCACCAACTTTGAACAAGCACTTAGGCAAATGCAAACAATGTATGTACAAAGTCAAGCCACGTTTCGATAATCTAGGATATTTAGCTCATTTCTTAACTTGCAAAACCTATGTTCCTCTAGAGGCTTAGTAAAGATATCCGCTAATTATTTTTCTACCCTTACATATTGTATATCTATATCTCCTTTAGTGGAGTGATCTCGAAGGAAGTGATGTCGGATATCTATATGCTTGGTTCCAGAGTGTTGGACGGTGTTGTTGGCTATTTTGATTGCGCTTTCGTTGTCACACAAGAGAGGCACTTTATTCATATGAATACCATAATCTTTCAAGGTTTGCCTCATCCAAAGAAATTGAGCGCAACAATTACCCGCGGAAATATATTTCACTTCAACGGTGGATAGGGCTACGGATTTTTGTTTTTTGGATGATCACGAAACTAGAGACCTACCCAAGAATTGACATGTACCCGAGGTTCTATTTCTAACCCGCATAGTCTGCATCAGAATATCGAATGAGATTAAAACTCGAACCCTTAGGATACCAAAGCCCTAGGTTAGGTGTATGAATAAGATATCAAAGAATTCTCTTAATAGCCACTAGATGACACTCCTTTGGAGCGGCTTGAAATCTTACACTCATGCATACACTAAGCATAATATCGGGCCTAGATACACAAAGATAGAGCAATGAACCTATCAGAGAATGCTCTACCTTTTGATCAACGGATTTACCATCATTGTTGAGGTCGAGATGGCAATTTGCTTACATGGGAGTCCGAATAGGCTTGGCGTTTTCAATGTCAAACCTCTTAAGCATATCCTTGATGTACTTTGTTTGATATATGAACATCCCTTTCTTGAGTTGCTTGATTTAAAATCCTAGAAAGAACTTCAAATCCCCCATCATTGACATCATGAACCTCTTGGTCATCATTTTACTAAACTCTTCAGTAAAAAATTTGTTAGTAGAGCTAAATATAATGTCATCGATATATATTTTACATACAAATAAATCATTAAGCTTCTTAGTAAAGACAGTAGTATTGATTTTCCTAATTTCAAAACCATTCTTGACTAGGAAGTCCTTAAGGCACTCATACCATGCTCTAGGAGCTTGTTTAAGCTCATAGAGTGTCTTATGGAGTTTATAGATGTGAGATGGGAATTTGGGATCCTCAAAACCCGGGGGCTATTTAACATATACCAATTCTATGGTGGGTCCATTAAGAAATGCACTCTTTACGTCCATTTGATAAAGCTTGAAATTATGGTGAGTAGCAAAAGCGAGTAATATACGACTAGATTCTAATCTAGAATTAGGGGCATAAGTCTCACCAAAGTCCAAACCTTCGGTTTGTGTGAAGCCTTATGCAACTAGTCTTGCCTTGTTCCTTGTCACCACCCCATTCTCATCTTGCTTGTTTCAGAAAACCGATTTGCTGTCGATCACTTTTTGGTTTGGCCTTTCTACCAATGACCACACTTTGTTTCAAATGAAGTTGTTCAATTCTTCTTGCATGGCCATCACCCAATCCATATATTCGAGTGCTTCTTCCACCTTTAAAGGTTCAATAGAAGAGACAAAAGAGCAATGCTCACATACATTAGCTACTCGAGATCTAGTAGAGAATCCCCTGGTGATCTCTTTGCACACCTTTGATTAATTCTTGGGTGTGGCACTTGTGATTGAGGTTCAACTTCATCTTCTCCATCTTGATCTAGAAATATGTTGGAGACATCTTGATCTTGAGTTGAAGTATGTCGCTCCACCCTATTTGATGAAGATGGTTGATTCGAATCTTCATGAGGCTCTTGTGGTCTTACCTCATCAATTGCCATCCTCTTGATAACTTCACTTGAAATTTCTTCATCATCTAATGTATTAGCATCAACTTGCTCCACTTGAGAGCCATTAGTTTCATCAAATGTTACATCATGCACAATCTCAAAAACACTGATGATTTTGTTGAAAACACAGTATGCATAAACATTTGATCCATAACCAAGTAAGAAACATTCATCTACTTCAGATGCAAATTTAGAGGATTTTTTTTTCTTGTTGAGAATAAAACACTTACTCCCAAAGATACTAAAATAAGAAACATTTAGTTTGTTACTGGTGAGGAGTTCTTATGGTGTTTTCTTCAAAAGCCCATGAAGATACAATCAATTGGTCGCATGGCATGTGGTGTTGATGGTTTCCGCCCAAAAATGGTTGGAGATCTTGTAATCATTAAGCATTATTCTTGCTGTCTCAATGAGTGTACGGTTCTTTCTTTCGGCTACCCCACTTTGTTGAGGGGAGTAGGGTGCCGAAAACTCATGCTTGATTCCTTCCTCGATTTGAGTGTTCCTGAATTCACTCCCGTTGTCACTTCTAATTTTTATCATCTTCAAGTTGAACTCATTTTGGGCTCTTCTTGCAAATTTCTTGAATGCCTGTTGAGTTTCACTCTTATCATGCAAAAAAAATACCCAAGTGAAAAGAGAATAATCATCAACAATAACTAAAACATATTTGTTACTACCAATGCTTATATAATCAATGGAACCAAAAAGATCCATGTGAATTGATTCCAACGGTCTTGATGTTGTCATGATGTTCTTGGCAAGATGTGATGCTCCAATTTGATTTCCAGCTTGACATGTGCTACAAATCCTATCTTTCTCAAAAGAAAAATTTGTTAGTTCCAAAATGTGCTTGCCCTTTAGAAGTTTGTTTAGATTCTTGATACCAACATAGAGGCTAGTCTACGATATCACAACCAACCCCATGCTAGACTTAGCCATCAAACAAGCCTGAAGGTTAGTTTTATCTGATAAAAATCCACAAGATAAAGTTTGCCTTTCATACGACCCTTGAAGACTATTCAGGAGCCATCTCTTCCAAAGACTGTCACA
This sequence comes from Phragmites australis, assembly GCF_958298935.1. Classification (NCBI taxonomy): domain Eukaryota; kingdom Viridiplantae; phylum Streptophyta; class Magnoliopsida; order Poales; family Poaceae; genus Phragmites; species Phragmites australis. The sequence continues at coordinate 7,790,484 of NC_084929.1, forward strand.
TCAATATTTGTACATAAGCAATTGAAACCTATTTCACAAAGTTGAGATACAGATAGCAAATTGTAATTCAAAGATTTCACAAGTAAGATATTAGATATGTAAAGGACATTTGAAATCGCAACTTTACCTAAACCCTTTACCTTTCCTTTACCATTATCACTAAACACAATATTCTCATGTGATGATCCACTTGTGTCAAATGATGAGAACATTGATTTCTCTCAGATCATGTGATTTGTGCAACTGCTATCGATTACCTAACTTTTTCCACCGGAGCTATAGTCCTACAAAATAGATCAAGTTCTAACTTTTGGTACCCACACTTGATTGGGTCCTTTAATGTTAGTTACAAGTATTTTTGATACCCATATGGATGTTTTAATAGAAATATGCTTGTTCCTAACACAAACATACTTAGCAACAATTCTACAATAATGATCTTTCCTAAGAACATATGATGCATCAAAAGTAGATTGAGGTGCATAAGTATGGTTTTGGATATTGGCTTTGACGAAGTTGATGAAGCATTTGTTTTGTACCAAGGTTTCAACCTTCTTTCCCTCGAGAGGATAGTATCCAAGCCCTTCATGGTTGAAGTTGCCTTTTTGATAACCAAGGTAATCCTTGAGGGCCTTACTACCCATATAGCACTTTAGAAGGCCATTGTGAAGGAGTCTCATGAGTTTCTCATTTTTACTTGCTAATGCAAGCATAGATTTAGAGTTAGTAGCACAAGCATCAATATCAATATCTTTGCATCTAGAATAATCAAAGTTATTTGAGATAGTAGTAGAGCAAGGTACATCATTAGAGAGGGAAATGCTATTATTGACAATTTCAAATTCTACTTCAATATTTTAATGAACATTATCCAAGCAATCAAATTTCTCTGGAAGTATTTCGTTTTAGCTCTCAAGACTAGCATTGAAGCTTTGGTTAACTCAAGCATTTTAGCCAAAATTTCATTTTTCTCCTTCTCTTTAGCAAGGGTCTTCTCAAGTTTAAGATTTCTCTCTTTTTTCAAAGATGAGCAATTCTTCTTGCTTCTTGAGAGTTCCCTCTTGCCCTTATATTGTCTCAAGTAACTCACACATGCTATGTAAAGATATTTTACTTAAACCATTTAGAAAGTCATCATCACTATCGCTGCTACTACCATGCTCACTAGTAACATCAATATCATGGGATTTGGTAGTAGATTATACCTTACGCCCTTTTTCCATGAGACAAATAGGTGCCTCATCATCGTTTGAATGATTAAAGAGCGACTGGGTCGGTGGAGTGGTTGCGAAGGAAAAGGTGGCAACACCTTCATCCTCATCGGAGTCGATATCGGAGTCATTGGAGTCCCATTCTTGACCAATGTGAGCTTGGCCTTTGTAGCTCTTCTTGCGGTACTTGTTCTTGTTCTTCTTGTTGTTCTTTTATTTCTTCTCATAATATTTCTTGTCCTTCTTATTTGGACACTTGGCAATGAAGTGACCTGGTTCGCCACACTCATAACATTTTCTTGATGAGTGTCTTCCCTTTGACTTGCTGAAGGTTTTCCTTCTACCATCCTTGTTGTAGCCACTCTTCTTGAGAAACTTACAAAATCTCTTCACGAAGAGTGTCATGTTTACCTTGTCTTGGTGATCTTCACTATCATCCTCACTTGTGCTTGATTCGGTGCTTTCAAAGCAAGATCTTGTCTCTTTGAGCTTGAGCTTTGATTGTTGAGATCATAGACTTCCTTGGACTCTTGTTGCATCGAGTCATGTCCGAAGATCCTTCCAAGGATGTCATGAGGTTTGAGCATATTGAAGTCCTCTTGCTCACAGATAAGAGTCAACAATGTGACATTCCTTGGAGTGATGGTTTGAAACATTCTCTTTACTACGAAATTTTTGGACATCTCCTTGCATCCAAGCCTCTTGATGTCATTCATGAGTAGGCTTAGACAGTTGTACATCTCACTTGACGTCTCACCATAGTCCATGGTGAAGCAATCCAATTTTCCCTTCAAATAATTCAATCTTTGATTCTCGAACGCTTGAAGTGCCTTCACGGGTGTCACAAATTATGTCACATATCTCCTTGGCACTCTCAAGCCCTACCACCAGGTTGAACTCATCTCCACTCAACACGCTGAAGTTTGCATTTTCGGCTTGAGCATTCTTGTGTTCATTGACATCATCTTCGGGGGTGGGCTTGCTTGGATCCTACACAGTATAGCTATTTTCCACTATATGCCAAATAGAGGGATTAATAGATTTCAAGTTCATTTTTATCTTATGTTTCCATGCAGCATAATGTGTACCATCAAAGTATGGTGCTCTACCAGAAGAACTAGATATGTAAGGCGACGATGCATTTGAATATTCATATGGAATTCTAGCCCCATCCCCTTTTTCTATCGCCTTAGATCCATCCCCTTTCTCTGTCATCTTGAATTCTCTAAGCGGTTAAGCCTAATTGGGAGATTAGACTCTAATACCAATTGAACGATTGATAGAGTAGCCTAGAGGGGGGTGAATAGGCGCTTTTTGAAAACTAAATTAGATACACGGAAGCAAGTCAGATATTCCAATCTAGAATCGGATGTTCAGACTGATACTAGAAGTTCTAGTTCTAATGAAGGAACTTCTGATTCACCAAAAACAACCCTAGCTAGATCTACACGCAAGGATGAGATATATAACAAAATGCTAGATCAAGCAGGGTATGAAACTATTCAATTTAATGTAGAACTAGTAATCACAAAGCACAAAGAAAGATAACCATCGAATTGCTCAAAATAACATAAGAGTTAAGAGATAACCAAGGAGGGGAGACTCGGCGGATTTGTTTCCCAAAGTTCAAATCCTTGAGGGGATCCTACGTCTTCGTTGAGGGGCACAAAGACGGGTCTCTTTCAACCCTTTACGTCCTGAGGTTGCACAAAGCACTCCTCGGCTCCACTTGGTATTCCTTCCCTTTCGAAGGCAGAATCTAGCCTTCACAAACTTCTCACGGCACACCACAATTGATTGGGACTCGTGAGTGACTCCTAGTTGTCTAGGCGACCTCAATCTCCGAGAGTAACAAATGCACATGAAGCAAAGCTGGAGATGAACTCAAATGCTCAAATATCAACTCAATTTCACTTCCACTCGATCTCTCACTAAAATCCCTTTCACAAGATAAATCACAAAGCAAGGGAGAGGAGAGGTGCTCTTTGGGGCTCTAGAAATGTTTTTCTTCATCAAAGAACCAACAACCCCAAGAAGAGGGGGTGAGGGGGCATAAATAGGGAACCCCCAAAAACTAGCCATTATGTTCAAACTTAGCCCACATCAAGACTTTCAAAATCCCCAATTGGAACTTTTGATGTGTACAAAATACCAGAATATCAGAACTTTCAATTAAATACATAGATCCAACCCGAGAACCCTAGGTTTGAGAAAATCGGATAGTCCGACCACATCAGAAGTTCTGACCTCAGGATCGGAACATCCGATTAAGTCAGAAATAAGAATTTGAGAGCCCTAGATTCCTAAAAATTGGGCATTCCAACTTAATCGGAACTTCTGATCTACCAATTGGAACTTCTGATATAGCAGAGTTTTTTTAGCTCTATTTTCATGTTGTGACTTGTGTATCTTATCGAACCATGAGATATGAGCACTGAGACATGACTGAGCACTGCTGCAAAGTATCCCTCTTGATAGTACATGTTTTCCTAAACTCAATTCTAAACAAAAGAGTGTATCACACAGAATAGTCATGCGCCGTCTTCTTTCTTCATTTTTGAGGGTCGCCAATGTCATTGCCCTTACGTTATTGCGACTTTCACATGTTCACATGCTCAATTAAACGCATTAGTCCCTTAATCGCTTATCATCAATCATCAAAACCCACAATGGGGGCCTAGATGCACTTTAAAGGAGGAGAAGGAGTGGTCGTCGGAGTAGACCGACATTGACTCCTCCTCCCCTGATGAGTACAATAGTGGGGAAGGAGGAGAGGCCAGAGGTGGTGGTGGTGGAGGCTTGGCGCCAATGACAAGACTGAGAGGATGAACAGACTAATTTGTGTGCGGTGGATTAGAAGAGAAGGAGTGACGTCATGTATGGAATTAGAAGGGTTGGGGAGGGCAAGGATTATAATGGCCATTCGAGGAAGACGAATGGGTGCCGCACAGGCAAGTTTTAATATGACGTGAAAGAATGAAGGGGCATGCATGATTTTAAGGGGGTAGTTAACGTATCACTGGCGCAATTACCAACCAACAGTAATGGGATATCACTGTCAATTGTTAAATACAACTAATAGTGATAGGAGGTGCGTGAATCAACACATAAGTCTATTACTTCCGGTTGGTAATGTAATTCAGCACAATTATGACCTTTATTTAATCCTTCTCCCTCTGACATTTTGTATACTCCACAATTGAGAATTCACTCTAACACTAGTGAGAGTAGAGTTCTTTGTTCTTCCTTACTCTTCCTTCCTTTGTTTGCAAGAGGTTTGTGAAAGAACGTACTTTCTTTTCATCATCATCTAGTGCTTTGTTCTTCTTTATTTATATCTATGTTCTTCTTGTCTTATGTTTTGCAGATCTTCTTCTTTTGTCATTGTGATGACACATTTTAATCCTCAGAGGGTTAGGGTTAGCTAGCTTGTCACTCGCCACCTAGGTCTCGTTCTAGGCCCAATAACATTTGTTTTTCATTTGGGGATGGAAGGTTCATCCAACTTGAAGCATGTGGATGACCTTTGTTGATGTTCTCTAGTATGCCTTGGGACTGAATGGTGTTGTGTTATCTCAAACTGCCTTTGATCCCTATAACAATTATTGCTATGTTCTCTGCCTGTTATCCTGAGAATGACGTTCTTGTTATGGCTTGATATTCATTTAATTGAATAGGGTAAGAAAGCATTCTCCTCTTCTATAGAAGATGAATATGAATGATTGTTTGATAGACTTTTAATTGGAATTTTTTTTCCAATCTTCCAAAATTGGACTTTTTTCTTATTTGAACCTTTCAATTTCTATATTAAGGATAGACATACAAAGTTTGCCTAATTTATTAGTTTTCACTAACCGTAGATTATTTCCCTTGATAAAAAAGAAATATGTCCTCTGAAACTCCATGGTGTACTATTTACTTACAAACCCAATGCAAATTTGGTTCAAGGGGAATAGAATAGATTATGTCAAGCCACCTTTGGCCCTGTTTGACATAGCTTATCAGCAGCTTCTGCTTCTTAGAAGCCATAAGCTGTGCCAAACAGGCTGAGCTTATGCTGGCTTTTAAAAAGCTAATAAGCTGGCTTCTAATGATATGAACTAAAAGCTGATAAGCTAGCTGAGAGTGGCTTTTCTAAAAAGTTGTATGCTAAGAGCCTAAAAATTAATGTCATAAGCTAACAACTTTTCTCAAAAGCCATAAGCAGCTTTTCAGAAAAGCATCTTTTTAGCAAAAGCCTATAAGTTTCAGCTATGTCAAACAGAGCCTTTGTCATCATTCGTTGGCTTGTAGTGCTGCTCACTTCATGTTCTCCGCACAAGAACCCTAATATAGTAATACCAACCTTGTGACCTTTTGGATCATTTTATCCAACTAGCAACCACACACCTGTTACACACAAGTGAAATCAATAATATTGTGATGGGGGCTAAAAATTTTCATAGAAAAATAATAATTTTAAAACAAAAACTGATGATGCATCCCTAAAGCTTCTCAACTTAAGATAGTGAAAATATACTCAAATTTGCACAAGGAAATTAAAAGGCATAGAAAGGAAATGAAATGACACGAGGTCGAGCTGACCTCTGACGCGTAGCATGGTGAAGTGGGCGCGGAGTTTGATCCGACCATATGAGGCATGAGAGGTGATTGGTTTTTTCCTGGGGGAAGGGATCAACTAATTCGATTACGTTCCATAATTAGTGGGGTCCAAGTACGAATTTGAGCCATGCGATTAAAACTTGTGGATAGTAGATATCAAAAGCTCATGCATAACACTTGCATTCTATATCTAATTATATATAAGATATAGATTAATTCTAATTATTTGATATAGGTGGAAGGAAATAATAGTGTATTAATACTTTTTAATGCTGATAGCATCTATTAATTACAAGTTTCTAAATTGATTGTAGGTTTTCAAACAATTGAGAGGGGAGAAGATGGATGATCAATTTGATCGTTGAATGTTTGATCTCGTAAGATGTATAGTAAAGATTGTTTAGATGTTGTTGGAGCAAGAGATCGTCTTGCCCTAACAAGTACGGTGAGAGTTTCTTCTAAGGAGGAGACTCAAGCTTGGAGACGAAGTTTGAGAGGAAGGAACACCACAAATGTATTGATAGTACAAAAATGGATCGGTCTGGGGGGGGGGCGGGAGTATCACAGCGTGATTTAGTGTTTGGGCACCTGTGTGACCTGTGTGTTGCCTTGAGCGTTCTCCTTGTGGCCTCTCCTCCCCAGATGACCACAACCCCCTATTTATAGGGTGGTGCGTAGCTTAGTGTACAAGTTATCACGATGTACAAATATCTAGGACCTGACCGAATTATTGGGTCTTATCCTGGATAACTACTTTTTACCCTACATAGAGGATAAATATCTACCATAGTAACTATTGTGGTACTTGCACCTTGAGGGGTGAGTCGGTCGCCAATTGCGGCCCGGCGCCGCGCTGTCAAGGGTGTTAGGATAACCTCCATTGTACTGGGGTATCAGGACGGCATCCACTAGCCTAGGTATTTAACGCCGGTCACCTTCTTGCAGGCAAAGGATGATCGGCGTTCCCCTTCTGGCTGATCTTTCTTGAGGCTTGATGACTCACCCCGTAGCCTTTGGGAAGCCTGCCGAGCCCCAGAGATGGGGGCTCTAGGGGAGGCATGGCTCCAGGGATATGGAGGCTTTGGGAGGCATGGCTCCGAGAAAGGGAGGTTTCGGGGGGTATGACTCTAGGAGATGGAGGCTTTGGGAGGCATGGCTCCTGGAGAGGGAGGCTTTGGGAGGGCATGGCTCCGGGAGATGGATGCTTTAGGAGGCATGGCTATGGGAGATGGAGGCTTCAGGAGGCATGGCTATGGGAGATGGAGGCTTCAGGAGGCATAGCTCTGGGAGATGGAGGCTCCGGGAGGCATGGCTCCATGGGCATAGGCTAGCTGAGCCATAGGGCTGTCGGGGTTCCTTAACAACGACCCCAACAGTAGCCCCTCACGAGGGTGGCCAGCGGAGTGGTAGGGCCCACGGTTCTTTCAGAGTAGGGCCTCCAGCAGTCCCTGGCTTTGCTGTTGATGGATCATGTTCCATAGTATCGCTTGGCTTGTCTTTGAGAATTCGATCCACTTAATCTGAACTGTCTGTTTGATGACGTTGGTGATAAGGGGCATTGAATGTGCCTTGTGAAGAAAGGCACGATTACGTCCTGTCAGGCAGATGTGGGACGCGTGGCATCTTGTGGTTAGGGGGTCACGGGGGGCGGTTCCTCTCCCCAATGATCGTGGCCTGGCAGGCGAACGGACAGGGCATGCGCCCGCTTTTCTAAGGGAGGTAATCTCTCCCTTATCTTTATAAGGAGAGGGATTACCCTGAGCGGCCTTTTTGCTTGCGCCTTGTTCTCGCCTACCCTTTACCTCCAGTTGTTCTTGCTTTGCGCATGCGTCCATCAGTTGCTGTTCTTCTTTCTTCCTTGTCGTCCAGCACCTTCGCCATCAGCCTGCGATCCATATGGCTACCTTGAGTGCCCCGGGCAGAGCTAGAACTCAGGTGGCGAGTGAAGCTACCGGTGCAGCCGTGGTGGGGGGCCCTCAGGTGGCGCCAGTTCCTCCATTGTTGATGGTGCCACTGCCAGGGGTGGAGCTTCGTCGCACTAGTAGAAGTCATCCCAAGCAGACCACCGCACTGGGCGTGTCTGCCATCGATGGCAAGGAGCTTGACCGGATGGTTAGGGAAGGGAAGATTCCCTCTAGGGTAGTCGCTCGGTCCCCGCTGGATGAGGAGGTCTCAGAGCCTCTAGAACATGAGGTCGTCGGTGCTGCTGCTCGAGGAGGTGCTCCGCCATACTACGTGGAACTTCCATAGCTCCATGCCAACGCCATCGCCCACCTAGCCACCTTCGAGTGGGCCATGCGTGCGGAGGGGTGTGAAAGGAGGGCGGATTTCTTTGTATCCCTCAACTTCACCAGCTGCCAGCCGAAGATGATCAAGGGCGATGGGACGAAGAGGCCCCTCAGCTTCGGTAGTGTTAGCTTCCAGATACGGCCGTAGTACAGCGATGCCTTCCCGGCGAAGGCTATTAATGGTCGGTGGTATACGGGCTGGTTGCAGCGATGGTTTTACTATGACGTAGGCTTCGCGTCCCCCCTTCGCTCCACAAACCGGGATATCGCGTATGTCCCGGAGCCGGAGACGGGGATCACGAACGACCAGTTCACTTTGTGACGGGCCCTTCTTCGGAAGGTGGCTGAGAAGATGAGCATGCGTGACCTCATGGAGGAGTTCACCAGGTTGTGCATTTAGCCCCTTCAGATGGGCTGGGACTGCGCCTTCAAGCAAGGTGCGGAAGAGTGGCTGAAGGTGTACTCCACCCCCCCGGTCAACTCTAATGAGTTCTCTTTGTTTGTTTGGTTTTTAACCCGCAGATGTGAGACTCCTTTTTCTTTTAGAGAGCTGCCTTCCGCTGGAGCGTGCAGTGGAGATCACGGAGGTGATCCTGGGCCCACCTACTCACGCAGAGTGGGAGCGGCGGGTTGCTCTGACACAGAGCTAGGAGCGGTACAACCACGTCTACTTTTATCTTGGAGTGGAGGCTCTAGCGTGGTGAGATCCACCGGAGCCTAAGGCTGCAGGGAAAAGAGTGCGTGCTACTCCCGCGATCCGCACAAGGCCACTCTGGGCCCGGCGGCCTTCTGTCTTCGAAGGTTCACATACCGGCTCGACGGATGAGTCATGCGAGGTGTTGCTGGTCCACAGGAAGCGTCTGACACGGGTCAGGAGCGCGGGTGACCCGTCCGAAGGTGAGGGCCAGCTCGGTGGTCATGATCGAGGGAAGGACCTAGCCTCTCCGGATATTGCCGGCCATGGCCAGAGCCGGAGAGGAGGCGTGGCCTCTGTGGAATATGATTTTAGGTTTGCTGGTTCGGACATCGAGGATGTTACGGACCCTTCTATGAGAGGTTTTGAGGGACTTGGTGAGGCGTTGTTGCTTCGTTAGCTATATCCTATTTTGGTCATGCACCGAGATCATGATTTGTGTTTCTTGGTATTTTGCAGCAACCATCAAGGTGGATGTGTCTTCGACTCCTCGCCCAGAGGCTTCGGAGCCCCGACAGGGGTCGGGGACTCCTCCGAAGGACGTGGCCTCGTTTTCATGGAGCCCCGAGCTGGCTGGTGACTTGGCCCTGGCGGCCAGTGCTTGGGGCACTGTGCCCTCCACCAGGGCTCCCTTCGCGGTGGCCGAGGGGGGCCCTGGTCTCGGGGTCTTGATTTTGGATGACTTCGCACTGCACCTGGAGGCGTCAAGGGCCTTCGTTCCGGCCTCCTCCCTTCTCCGGAGTGGAAGTAGAGACTCGTCTAGTAGCGGTAGCCCTGCAGGTTAGTAGTTTTAGTCACGATTTACTGGGTCTGATGTCGGCTTCTGAGTAGCTCATCTAGTCCTTTTTCTTCTTCTATTGTGCCTCGTAGCAAGTAATTCTGATGAGGGCACTGGGAGATAGGGGTGCCAGGCCTTGACTGCGGCTCGTGATGAGGTTGAAGGCCTTCGTCAGGCCTTGGAGGAGGCCCGGAAGCAGGTGGAGTCTTCGAAGGGTCACCTTGGCCACGGCCTTGTGAAGGCATTTCACTTCGCGTCGTTGCTCTACAGGAGTAGTCTCCACATGTGGATGCCCCGGAGGTGTAGCTCTATTGTAGGATGTCTGTTTTTTGCTTTCTTTTCTTTCCGAAGAGGGTCAGAGTCTTAGTACGTTGACTACCCCTTTTGCTTCATGTACTTGGGCTTTTCCTTATCTAATAGAGCCATGTTTGTCTTCTTGAGGTTCGCCTGTGTTGTTCTGGAATGTTCGTTCCTTTGAGGCTAACTGGAGTCTGATCTGTGTATATTGGTGCGGCGGCCTGTAGCCAGAGGGGGCCTTGCTCGTATCTGGGACGGTGCTTCCGGGGAGGGATCGAATGTCCGGAGCGTCTGGGGCTATCCCGTGCATCCAACGGCGAGTTGTTTCGTTATGCCCTGCGATTCCGAGGGGTGTGTGGATCCGAAGGCGGCCGCTAATGTCTTGCTCAAGATCGAGCCAGAGGGCTCCCTTGCGTCTACTCTGAATGTCTATTTTGTTGCAAAGGACGACTGGTGTGCAGCCTGAACAGCCCAGGAGGTTGCCGGCTCACGCTTCTTTTGACACCTTGTCCTCTCCTGGGATTCTGACGGAAGGGTGCCTTTGGAAATCCTTGAGCCTATTCTGGCTGAGGTGAAGGTGGAGGAGGTACAGGCTACAGAGTCCCCGCCGAAGGAGCAGGGGGAAGAGCTGGATTTCTCGGCCTTCGACTAATATCCGTTCCCAGCGGATCCTTCGTCTTCCCGAGGCTGAGGGGGCTTCGTTTTAGGTAGTAGCTCCCTTCGTGGAGGAGATTCGCGTCGACCCCCTGTGCGCAGTTACCGAGGTCAATTCTCCAGGTCCCGTGGTATTACTAGGAGGCGTGGCGGTGAAGTGCCCTCATCCTCCCATAGTACTTCAAGGAGGCGTAACAGGCTAGCAAACTTGCTAGGCATAGATTCGATGTACAATGGTTAGCTGAATGCAAACTCTTTGTATGTCATGTATGAATAAACTTGCGTTTGTGTTAGCTTTGTTTTTTGGCGTTTATAATTTATCATATCGACGCTTCGTTATTATATCGACGCTTCACCTATACCCTCTATCCTAGCCTTTCGCATTCTGTGGCTATTAGCAACCATGGGGTGCGAGATCCGAGGGATACTACATTGCATTAGGCGTGAGTAAGGAAGAACATATCGTTTAATAACGTTTCGATGTATGATGCCTTGTAGTATGGAGGCTAGGCCTTCAAGATACCAAAGGGGTCAGATGATTTTGGCACGGAGACTTTTAGTCTTCAAGGTGCCAGATGATCATTACTTTGTATGAATCCTTTTTGGCATGGAGGCTAGGCCTTCAAGATGCCGGGGAGGTTATCCATCCGCCACGTAGGTCAGCTAGACCTTAAAGATGACGGAGGGTCTTATGCCTATCCGGCACCAGGCAATGTCTTCAAGATGCTGGAGCGGTCTTTGCCTCTCCGCCACATAGATTAGCTAGACCTTAAAGATGGCGGAGGGATATATGCCTATCTAGCACCGAGGATAAACCTTCAAGATACTGGAGCGGTCTTTGCCTCTCCGTCATGTAGGTTAGCGAGGCCTTAAAGATGGTAGAGGGATATACTTCTCTGGCACGGAGACACTACCCTCAAGATGCTGGAGGTTTTTACCTCTCTGGCATGGAGGCAATGCCTTCAAGATGTCGTAGGGTCTTCATAGGTTTTGTATGTGGTTGTTTTGTGGGGTAAGGGCTATTTTTGGGTAACACCTCTACGTTTGGTGGCCATTTGTGGGTTTGTAAACCTATGATTTTTTATTGTACTGGATCTTCGGAGAGGACTGAGGTTGGGGTTGTCTACACATAGTATTTGCGGAGGGTCTCCGCGTTCCAACTGTGTTCGAGGGGGTCCCTTCTGTATCGGCTAGGCGGTAGGAGTCGGGCCTGTTAGACATGAGGACCAGGTATGGACCCTCCCATTTGTTGCGCAGTTTTCTCGGGAGATGGAGGCGGTAGGAGGCTTTGGGAGGCAAGGGTGAAAACGAGACGTTACTAACTTCGGCCTGTTCGAAGATTTGCCAAGTAAATAGAGAAATATTGGTAACTGTGTCTAACACTATTTAATATTATTTGTGTCCGATTTTAGATCTGAGAGAAAAAAATATGATATAGGATAATTGGTATCCATCCGAAATATTCAAATTAGAGGTGTTATGAGAAAATCTATTATGATTTTATTAAAAATATAATAATATATAGGTAGACATCATATATTCGTAGATAGATAATACTGAATGTTCTTATTTTTACATCTTAACGATCACTCTCTGTATGCTCATTTTGATTACGCTCCTATACTATCTAATGTTTTGTGTGAGAATACAAATGATATGAAAAAATTCATCTATCCGAGTAACTAAAAGCATGCGGCACAATTTGCTCCGACTCTGACTCTAAACACAAGGATACATGATAAAAAAAAATAATTATCCGACACTATCCGTATCCGATTGTGACTAGAAAATATGAAATTATATCCGATCCAATTTCACCCCTACTTACAGTGCACACAGAGTGCAAAAAGTCCTAGGGGATTTTCCAAGATTCTTTGTTTAAAAAAAATAAAAGAATCAAACCATTCACTGAGGACAAATACTAAGGGTTTGTCTGAAACGCAGAATTTTGTAGGATATTAATTTAACTTCACAATAATCGGTTTAATTCCCACATAATTGTGGAAAAAATCACAATAATTGAACTCCCATTAAATTTTTGGGGAAAAATCGCTTTGCAATCAGGCAAGCAGCATAAAAAAGAGAGAATATAGTAAGGTCCAGCTCACCGCCCGCTAAGTGCAGTGATACAAATACCGTTCCTCTGCTTACTACTTGATTAGCTCCTTCTAGACTCCTAGTCCTAGTAACCTGACAGAGGAGAAGTCGAAGAAGCAGTGCACAATGGTTGCTCATTCATGGAGCCTGCAAGGTAATCAATCCCTTCCTTCCTTCCATCTCGATCGATTCTCCATTTTTCTATAGCACATGCAAACGAACAATGATGTTACGATCTCATTGCTGAAAGCTTTGCACTCCCCAATTTACTGCTTGTTAATTTCTGGGCCATAGTTGTTCTGGAATTTCTGCTTGTTAATTTCTCCGTAAATTATTATTTTTACATTATTCTTGGATTTTCTGTACAATTTGTTACCGAAAATTGTCCAATTCTTTTGTGGTTGCAGTATCAGGTCGGTTGCTTCCACCATCGCGCCGAGGCAATCCCGATTTCCACCTCAAATCTCTGTGCTTCCAGACGAGCCTGATCGATGTCATCAACCTTCTTCTCCTCGCCGTCTACATCCTGAGCTTGGTGGTCGCTGCTTGCACGAGGCGATTCAGAGTCGGCACGAGGGGCCTGCCATTGCTGTGCGCTCTCGCTTGTCCTTGCTGCGCCCTTCTTGGCATTGCGTGCCTCTGCTCCGGCGCATGGGGCTCCTCGTCGTCGTCTACCAGAGCGGAGCTCCTCGTCAGAGGGTTGGTCTGGGTGGTCGTCTCAGTTTCTTTGGTCGTTCGGCCAACCAGGTTCTCTCGAGCGCTGGCCTTAATGTGGTGGGCGGCGCTCGCGGCTCTGACCACCGCGTACAGCTTGGAGAAGATCGTGAGGGGGAGCCCGATGGAGGTTCTTTATGTCGCGTCATGGGCTGTGAGCTTGATGCTTGTCTTGTGCGCGGTCAGCGTGTGTAGAGGTGTCACTGGCGGCGGAGATGGCGGCGAGGAGACCCGGCCGTTGCTGACGGCGGGAGGCGGGGAGCATATGACGCCGGCGTTCGTGAAGGCTGGGTTCATGAGCCGCCTGACGTTCACGTGGATGGACTCGTTGCTGCGCCTGGGGTACTCCAAACCGTTGGATTTCAGTGACATCCCGCCGCTGGACACCGACGACGCAGCGGAGGAGGCGTGCCGGACATTCCTGGAGGAATGGCATCGGCGGAGGTTGACGGATGCCGCGAGGACGAACAACCTGGTGTTCTTGGTGCTCGCCGAGTGCTACAAGAAGGATCTCCTCCGGACGGCGCTGTACACGCTGCTCCGGACGCTGTCCTTCGCCGCATCGCCGGTGATCCTGTACTGCTTCGTGTCCTACTCATACAAGAAGGAACGGGGGCTTGCCGCCGGGATCTCGCTCATCATGAGCCTGGTGGTGATGAAGGTCGTGGAGTCGCTGTCGCAGAGGCACTGGTTCTTCGGGTCCAGGCGGCTCGGCATGCGCATGCGCTCGGCACTCATGGCGGCCGTCTTTGAGAAGCAGCTGAAGCTGTCCAGCGAGGGACGGAGGCAGCATTCGGCCGGCGAGATCGCGAACTACATCGCCCTCGACGCGTACCGGCTCGGCGAGTTCCCGTTCTGGTTGCACCTGGCGTGGAGCATGCCGGTGCAGCTCGTCCTCGCCATCGCGCTGCTCTTCTGGACCGTCGGCGCGGGCGCACTCCCTGGCCTGGTCCCCGTGGCTGTCTGCGGCTTGATCAACGTTCCCTTCGCCAGGATGCTGCAGCGCTACCAGTCGATGTTCATGCAGGCGCAGGACCAGCGGCAGCGCGCCATGGCGGAGGTGCTCAACGCCATGAAGGTAGTCAAGCTGCAGTCGTGGGAGGACAGGTTCAGGGAGACGGTGCAGAGACTACGCGACGTCGAGGTGAGGTGGCTCGCCGAGACGCAGGTCAAGAAGGCCTACGGCAGCGCGCTGTACTGGATGTCTCCGACAGTCATCTCCGGTGTGATCTTCGCGGGGACTGCCGCGTTCCGGAGCGCGCCCCTGGACGCAGGCGTGGTGTTCACCGTCCTTGCTACACTGCGAGTCATCTCGGAGCCGATGAGGATGCTGCCGGAGGTGCTGTCCGTCCTAATCCAAGTCAAGGTCTCGCTGGACCGCGTCGGCGAGTTTCTAATGGAGGATGAGTTCCAAGACGACGCCGTGGACAGGGCTGGCATGCCAGCGTCCAACATGAGCCTAACCGTGCAAAATGGTGTCTTCAGCTGGCAGCTTAACAAGGCCGTTGCAACTCTGAAAGACATCAGCGTCACCGCAATGCGGGGCGAGAAGATCGCCATCTGCGGGCCTGTGGGCGCAGGGAAATCGTCGTTGCTGTGCGCAATGCTTGGCGAGATACCGAGAATCTCTGGATCAGTATGTGGCACCAATTGAACATTTGATCAAAACGCTATCAAGCATGTGACATGATGAACTGATACCCTTCTCTATTTCTGTTCTTCAGGTAGCTGTGTCTGGCTCAGTTGCCTATGTTTCGCAGACGTCGTGGATCCAGAGTGGCACGGTGCGCCACAACGTACTCTTCGGGAAGCCGATGAACAATGAGGAGTATGATAAGGCCATGAGGTGTTGCGCATTGGACAAGGACATCGAGAACTTTCCGCACGGAGACCTGACAGAGATCGGCCAGCGAGGCCTGAACATGAGTGGAGGGCAGAAGCAAAGGATTCAGCTCGCGAGAGCGGTCTACAATGACGCGGACATTTACCTTCTCGATGACCCTTTCAGCGCCGTCGATGCACATACAGCTGCTACCCTTTTCAACGTAAGATTGCCTCTGAAATCTGAAGGAACAAGTCCAATTCACCCTCTGAACTTGTCGCTCAGCATTGAGAGTTGAAGGGTGTAAGATACTTAGTAGTGCAGTTCAGGGGTGAAAATCAGACTGGGCAACAAGTTCAGGAGGTGGATTGGACTTGTTCCGAATCTGAATGACCACTGTCACAGCTTATGAGAATTTCATGCATATAGCTGTAATCTCCTGTGTGTAGGATTGTGTCATGGCAGCCCTTGAGAACAAGACGGTTATTCTTGTGACACACCAAGTAGAGTTCCTTTCCAAGGTTGACAAGATTCTGGTGAGTATGGTATCTGTGCATTATTCTTTGCAAGCAATTACACATATCACTAGGTAAGCAAAATGTTCTCTCCAGGTCATGGAAAATGGCCAGGTAGCTCAGGAAGGAACCTATCAGGAGCTTCTGCGGTCTGGCACAGCATTTGAACAGCTTGTCAATGCTCATAGGGACTCAAAAACAACACTGGACTCCCAGGATCACAGCAAAGGAGCGAAAGAACAAGGCGCTTTTCATTACCAAATACCAATGGTACAGCAGAATAGCGAAGCGGAGATCGCTGTCAGTAACATGCCCTCGGTCCAGCTGACGGAAGAGGAGAAGAGAGAGCTAGGAGAAGTTGGAATGAAACCGTACAAGGATTATGTTTCAGTATCCAAGGGCTGGCTTCTTCTAGTCCTGATAATACTTGCGCAGTGCATGTTCGTATTCCTGCAATCTCTGGCAACTTACTGGCTTGCAATTGCAGTTCAAAGTCACCAGTTTAGTGTTGCAGTTGTGGTCGGAGTTTATGCAGTGATGGCAACTGTAAGCTGCCTGTTTGCCTATGTTAGGAGCCTTCTTGCTGCTTACTTTGGCCTGAAAGCATCAAGGGAGTTCTTTTCCGGGTTCATGGATTCAGTGTTCAAGGCCCCCATGCTGTTCTTCGATTCCACTCCGACTGGAAGAATCATGACCCGAGTAAAATATTCCAAATATTTCAATTATTCGGTGACATTTCTCCAGTTGTAATTGCAGTCTGAGTTTTTGCCTTCTGAATTCTGCAGGCTTCATCAGATTTGAGCATATTAGACTTCGACGTCCCGTATACGATGACATTTGTGATCTCAGGCACAATTGAAGTGACAGCAACCATAGTTATCATGATCATGGTTACATGGCAAGTAGTGCTGGTGGCTGTTCCTGTTGTGATGGTGCTGCTGTACATTCAGGTGAACATCATTTCTTAACTCTGAATACATATCCATGGCATGGTGAAGCACAAGGAATGAGAATAGTGGTTATATTGCAGCGATACTACATTACGTCAGCGAGGGAGCTGGTAAGGATCAACGGAACTACAAAGGCGCCCGTCATGAACTACGCTGCAGAGTCGATGCTGGGAGTGATCACCATAAGGGCCTTCGCGGCGACAAAGAGGTTTATTCGGACAAATCTTCAGCTCATCGACACAGATGCGACACTGTTCTTCTACACCAATGCAGCACTGGAGTGGGTACTCCTGCGTGTCGAGGCGCTGCAAATCTTGGTCATCATCACATCATCCATCCTTCTTGTTTCGCTACCGGAGGGCGCTGTTGCTCCAGGTACAGAATTCAGAATTAAGAACAAAAACCTCTCATCCATCGTTTTGCAAAGTGAACATTGCTTTTTCCACCTTGCGCATTCCATATCTTGCCCCTTGGCACCTCCTCGGTGGGGCAACATGAGGGGCAAAACCCGCTCGCCGCAAAGGCTCTCTACCACCCGTTCCTCGCCAGCCGCCACCATCGGCAACGACGGCGGCCTCCCCCTCCCCTTCCTTCCTCTTTCTCTACTCTCCCTTCCCTTTCCTTTGGTTCCAGACGGCTGCGTTGCTTTCTCTGGCGTGATGGCTGTTTTTCTGTCGGTGACGGTCGTGACGCACTCAGGCAGCCCAGATCTGGTCGCCTGCAGTCCAGGTCCATGCAAATCAAGGTGGCCTCCGGCTGGGCGGGCCTAGGGTGGGGCAGATCATCGTTTCCGCACTCCTCTTCCCCATCGTCGCCCTGGCCAGTGACACGTACCACCTCAATGGCGCCTCTACCTCATCGCCAGGTGGTTTTGCCATCCTGGGCGTCCCCATGACCCCCTGGCCGGCCTCGTGGCTGCGTTGGGTCGCGGGTCCGGCAGGCGCATTCCCTGCTTCGGCGTTGCCTCTTCCTATTCCTCTGCGCGGTTGGCCTGGTCCGGTCTGACGACTAGATCTGCGTCGCCGGTCGGCTCTCCACGTGATCCCACGCGCGGCGACCTCCAGGGGCGCCACGTTCGGGCTGGTGTATGGGAATGACCACGGAAGCCGGGTGCCAGGTGCCGCGTTCTGCATCTTACTCTTTCTGAATTTCCTCTTGCCCTTGAGCCATAGAACCAGAGGAAGCTGCCTTTCTCTTGCCTCTCCCTGCTGCTGCTCCCCTTCTCCTCTAGATGGCAAAGCATCACCACGAGGCACATTGACTGTTTGATTCGCCTCATCAATGTGAATGCCACCGACACGTAAAGCCTTCACCTTACGAACCACCTTGTGGGTACGATCACGTCCACTGCCACTATCACTGCCTTCGTCCTCTGAAGCAAGCTGCTATGATGGAGAGTCGGTTTGGGCTAGTGGATCAAACTTAGCATTTGTCCTCCTTTGATAAGCTTGACCAACATCGTTTCCATGAACCATCTTGAATTGCTCTGAGATAGACATGGATGACATGCTAGAGATATGAAAAAGACTGCTCAAGAAATGAAATTGAGGAACAAAATTCGATGAACAAGATCTGGACAACCCGGAGTATCCGGGTTGCCCAATCTCAGGGCAAAAACTTGGGGTTTGAGGGATTTAACAAATGCATTGGCAAATCCTTGGAATACATGATTCTAGGAAGGAAAATGAGCATCTTCACCAAAGGAACTCGATTCTAGAGATAGGTATAGAGAGATCAGAAGGAAATGATTTTTATGTTTACCTTGAAATCAAGCAAAGCATTAGGAGTCAATTCTAAGGGAGGATTGGACAATCCGACCAAGAGATGAGTTAACTTGGTGAATAACTTGGAAATCTCATGGTGAAAACCTTAGATCGCCGGAGGGGAGGTCACCACAGTGGGAGGATGAGAGAGGAGGTGAAAGAGATAAAATGAAGGGGCAACTCCTTGGGTTGAGTATAAGACTAGATAACCCAGAGTATCCGGATGAACCCGAAGTCTCCGTGTTGGAATTTAAAACTTAACCGAAAGGAGCCACCAGGAGGGTAACTCGGAACCTCCGGGTTGAGTGAAAAAATCTGGAGTATCTAGGTGAACCCAGAGACTCTAGGTTCTGTCAACTCGATAGAGACACCCAGGGCTTGAGAACTTCCAGAATCTGAATACTTCGGGCTAGGTTGGACCTTCCGGGTTCTGGAACATGGCAGAACTTGATTTTGAGCTGAGATTTGACGTGGATTTATGAGAGAAGAACAATTTGACATATAAGATATTTTTGCCACTTGTGGTCCGCCAACAAGCAACGATGCATAACAATGATCACAAGTAGCAAAACATGAACGAAAGATCAAAGAATCAAATTTTTGAAAATAACACTAAAAAGAGATTTTTGCAAACTTCTAGCTACCAAAGCTATAAGACCAGAACAAACAATTGTGTGCAACATATCAAGCCATGTTGCGTGAATCTAGGATATTTAGCTCACTTCTCAACTGGCATAACCTTTGCATGTCTAGTGGCTTGGTGAGGATATCAGCTAGTTATTTTTTGGTTCTCACATAACGAATATCGATATCCCTTTTGGTTGAGTGGTCTCTCACGAAATGGTATCGGATGTCTATATGTTTGATTCTTGAGTGTTGTACAAGATAGTTGGCTATTTTTTATAGTACTATCATTGTCACACAAAAGTGAGACTTTGGTCATGTTGTAGCCATAGTTTCTCAAGGTTTGCCTCATCCAAAGTATTTGAGCACAACAAGCGCCTACAACAACATACTCGGCTTCAATAGTGGATAGAGCTATGAAATTTTGTATCTTTGAGGTCCAAGACACCAAAGACCTACCCAAGAATTGGTAAGTCCCAAAGGTACTCTTCCTATTCACTTTGCAACTAGCATAGTTGGAATCTAAATAGCCGATAACATCAAAGGTTGAACCTTTAGAATACCATAAGCCAAGGAAAGGGGTATGAACTAAATATCTAAGAATTCTTTTGACGACCACTAAAAGACACTCTTTTAGCAGCTTGAAATCTTGCACATATGCACACACTCAACTCTCAAAACCTTGCAAGATTTGATACACTAGAGTAGCCTCCGAGTTAAAAAATACTATAACGGCTAGTTTTTTTGGGGCAAGGATATAAATACTCCTCCCCCTCTTTATTTAAGTGCGGTTATTGCCGAACCAACTCAAGCCAAACACAGTTTAACGCATAACCAAGAGCTTTGACTGAAACCGAACACGGACAGGCCGGATGACTGACAGATCCTGAGTATTCTGGTCAACCTGGAGACTCTGGGTAAAACACAAGGGCCCTAACCGAACGCCTCCTGCCAGAGCTGGACCTGAAAACCTCGGGTAATCCGGAGTATCCGGGTACAGACTAAGACTTAGAACTTCTTGGTGTTTGTGGGATGATTTATGTCTCTCTTCTTTAGTCTAATTGGGTACTTTGAGCACTCATACATCTTCAAGTCTATCTATACGCATCCCTCTTGATAATACAGCATAGTTGTACTCAAATTCGAAAATAAAATCTATTTAAATCTATTGAGTGACTACATGCCGCTTCTCTTTTCCTTTTGAGGGACGCCAATGTCATTTAACTTCTTTGATGGGACTAAAACATATTCATAATTTTAATAAACTCATTAGTCTCTTAATCATTTGTCATCAATTATCCAAAACCTACATAGGGGCCTAGATGCACTTTTAGGTGCTGCTGCCCCGTCTGGGTTGGGGTTGCTGCTGCTGCCTGGTGTGCTATGCTTCGTCTCCATGGTGGTGCAGCTGGCCACTGTGTTTGTCTCCTTGCATCATCACGCTGCCTTTTATCCTCCCCTTTGCCAGGACTATCTCCTTTCCCCAGTTCTGGCCAACAAGGAGCATGACGGCTTGGTGGTATTTCGAGGCTCATCTTTGGCGTTGCTTCCTATGGGGGCTTTTCAGGGCAGCGTGCTCTCGTGATGGCGGCAGCCTTGGCGGTTGCGGCGTGGCTTCAGTGAAGGTGCTGGGGGTGGGGAGTCGTGTGCAAAAGCTCAGGCCAACGATTTGATGGTGCCAATATCGATGATGCCCGCTGGCGCCATTTCCTCCCTAGAGGCGATATTGTGACGTCTCTCCCACCGTGAGGGTGTCTCTAGGTGAAAGCCTATCCTTGGCTTTTAGTCGAGCGACGGGAGCATAGGCGTCACTTCCTTCTTGAAGGCGTCATCTTTGGAAACCCTCCTGCATTGTTGGGCTGCACCTGATTCTTTTGTAGGTTGGCACCTACACCTCCGTTGGGGGAGGCGGTGTTTCCAGATCATGTGGCATCCTTAATATCAGTTACTGCCTGATGCGCACTCCTCCGAAGCATCATGCCCACTGATTGCCTGGAGGTTTGGTTCGGCATGGGAGCAAGGCTCGGCCAACCAAGCTGCTGCTGGCATTGTAGTAGGGCTCTGCTAGCTTATTGCTCAGGATGTTGGTTTGGTGCGCGAGTTGAGTTAGGTTGGGCACGATTGTTTGCTGGTTGCGTCATGTGTTATGGGCGTCGTTGTGTTTGTTTGGCATCTTTGTGTTTGTTCGGTGTCGTTCTTCGCCAGCTTCTTTTGTAGGTTTCACCTCTATGTCATCGCTTCTCGATAGCTGTTCATTCAGTTTGGTGCTTCACAACAGAGTTTTGGTCCAATGTGCACTCCTCCGAAGCGACGTGCTACCAACTTGTGGGTCAGAGAGATGCGGCGTGGGAGCATAGCTCTGTCAACCGAGTTGTGAGGGTGTTGTTTGGTTGGTTAGCATGCGAGTTAGGTTGGGTTGGTCCTATCTGTTATCGGGTTTGTGCTTTTGGTGTGAGTGTCGTCTGTAGAGTTGTGGTCGCATTATCGTCCCGGGGTTGTGATGTTTTCGAACACGATTTCTCTTATAAACTTGGTTATTTCTCTTCTTCTATGATAAAATCGATAATGCTCTTGCTGTCCTTTCAGAAAACAGTTAAGAACAAGACCTGTGTATGAAGTGATCTTCTAACCAGTAAAATTCTACTTATGGTAACTTTTTGCAGGATTCCTTGGCCTATGCCTCTCCTATGCATTGACGCTTTCTTCTGCTCAAGTGTTCTTAACACGATTCTACTCAAATCTTGAAAATTACATAATATCGGTGGAGAGGATCAAGCAGTTCATGCATCTGCCTGCAGAGCCTCCAGCTGTCATCTGTGACAGAAGGCCTGCTCCTTCTTGGCCATCTAAAGGAAGGATAGATTTGGACAATTTAAGAGTAAGAAACTGAAATTTCTAAAGCGACAACCAAATGATTTTTGTTGTTGTTGTTGTCCAATGTTCATACTTTGCTTACCTGTGTTAGGTCAAGTACCGGCCAAATGCGCCTACGGTTCTGCGGGGTATCACCTGCACATTTGCAGCAGGGAACAAGATTGGAGTTGTCGGCAGAACAGGAAGCGGGAAGACGACTCTTCTGAGTGCATTGTTCCGCCTTATCGACCCATCCAGCGGGCGAATTCTTATCGATGATCTTGACATTTGCACTATAGGACTGAAGGACCTGAGGATGAAACTCAGCATCATTCCTCAGGAGCCAACCCTTTTCAGAGGCAGTGTAAGGAGTAACGTCGATCCTCTAGGTCTGCACACCGACGAGGATATCTGGGAGGTCAGCGAAACTACGAATCTGAACCCCATATTAGTACCAGTACATTCTGAAATGTTCATAAAATCAAGAATTTCAGTAGATGCCAATGTAATAACATTGTTTTTCTTGTATTGCACATATTGGTTAATCCTGGTCCTGATGCCCCTTTCTACTGCAGACTTTGGATAAGTGCCAGCTGAAGAAAACAATCAGTGACCTTCCTAGACTACTTGAATCACCAGGTGAGTCATGGTCATGACTCTAAACTGTCCATATCCTCTGAACCACTCAGATGATTTTTTTCCAGAAGTGTATAGCGCTGAAAATTCTCTGATTACTGGTCATCCTGACACTTTCAGTGAGCGATGATGGCGAGAACTGGAGCGTCGGTCAACGGCAGCTCTTCTGCCTCGCGCGTGTTCTCCTCCGTAGGAACAAGATCCTGGTTCTTGACGAGGCAACAGCATCCATCGATTCGGCCACCGACGCCATCCTGCAGAGAGTCATCAAGCAGGAGTTTTCAGGGTGCACAGTGATCACCATAGCACACAGGGTTCCTACTGTCACAGACAGTGATATGGTCATGGTTCTTTCCTACGGTAAGCAGCTGGCTCCGAGCACTTCTAACATTCTGGCCGACAAAATTAACTCTTCAGAACTATGTCCAAAATGATGTAAATGAATTTCTCTTGTAACTGCAGGCAAAATAATAGAGTATGACAGGCCATCAAGGTTGATGGAAAATGAGGACTCTGCCTTCTGTAAGCTCGTCGTCGAATACTGGTCCAACTACAGGTGAAGCTGCAAACAAACCTGACAACTTGTCGGGCAAAAGCATCGCCAACAAGATTGTTGACAGTACAAGCACTATATGTGTCATGTGCAACTCTAGGTTAGGTCTTTGGGCCGGCATGGTATTGTAGCAGCACTTACTGTAGCTATGCCTATTAGATAGTTTCCCTGGTCCTTGAGTTAGATTAGTTGTTAGGGATCATATCAGATTGGTTAGATATAAGATTTGTTAGTTAAGACCGGTTTCTATATAAAGGAGATCACAACATCTATTTTCAAATAGAAGAGAAGAATTAATCTAAGTCTCTTCAATCTATAGTCTAATTCCTTCCATAGCAGATGATGCCGCCTGACAGACGTTTATACCCCTTTATGATCCTATGATCATAACAATATGACACACATGAATAGAAGGTTATTCTTGTTGGGTGTAGCATTGTTTAGCTCTTTGCCCAGTAAGTGAAACTGGCAAAATTGTTCAGGCCATCATCCAGATAGAGATGGAATAATGATCTGCATTGTGTGCGTGAAACAGAATAGAGATCAAGAGAGATATGAGGTTTAGATTAATCACCACACTGCAACAAAGGCCTGGGTGTGCTCTATATAGACGGCTGGCAAGGGTGCTGTGACGTACAAGGGAAATCAACCAAATATGGTTGAGATTACAACAGTGGTGATGCTATTCCATCTATACTTGGAGAATACCAAAACAAAGAGGAAATTCTATACAGGAGGGATTTTATCTCTAATACCCGCCCGCAGTACTTGCATGAGTTCAGGAGGAGACCGAACACATAGACTGGACTTGAAATCAGTGAACAATTTTGCAGGCAAGCCCTTTATCATGATGTCAGCGAACTGATGAGAAGAAGGTACATGAAACACTCGAACTTCAACGAGAGACACCTTTTCTTGAACGAAGTGAATGTCGATCTCGATGTGCTTGGTGCGACGATGCTAGATGGGGTTGGCAGACATGTAGACAGTGTTGATGTTATCACAATACACAATTGTTGCCGTAGTAAGATGGTGGTGGAGCTCCTACAAGAGTTGACTCAACCGACAACATTCCGCAACGCTAGACCGTGACACAGTCATTTGACGCTTAGAGGACCAAGAAACCAAATTATCACCAAGATAGACGCAGTAGCCTGAAGTAGAACGCCTGGAATCTGGGCATCCTGCCCAGTTTGCATTAGAATATGCTGTGAGTGTCGAGGCAGAGGAAGAGCAAATGGAAAACCCAGGTCAAGAGATCCTTTGACATATCAAAGTATTCTCTTGATCAAGGCAAGGTGGGACCCTCGCGGATCATGCATGAACAAGCACACTTGTTGAACTGCATAAGCCAAGTCGGGGTGTGTGAGTGTAAGGTACTAAAGAGCCCCAGCAAGTTTCATGTACTCAGTAGGATCAGCAACTGGATCACCATATGTGGCGGACAGCTTTGCATGAGTGTCAACAGGTGTAGTTGTAGAGTGACACTTAGCCATGTCGGCATGATGAAGAAGATCAATGGCGTACTGACACTGAGACAGGAACAACCCGTGTGATGTCCAAGAGACCGAAATACCGAGGAAGTGGAGCAACTCGCCGAGATCTGTCATGGAGAACTCTGAGTGATGGTGCGCAATGATGCGCCCTAGGAGCTGTGGAGAAGATGTCGTCAGGATGATGTCATCGACGTAGAGGAGAAGATATGCAAGATCATCTCCATCCTTTAATATGAACAGAGAAGTGTCGCAGACTGAAGCAATGAATCCCATGGTGCATCTGTGAGTAGCAAACCTTCGATACCATGCGCTAGGTGCTTGCTTTAAGCCATATAAGGACCTGTGTAGACGACAGATATGCTCCGGATGTGAGGAATCGACGAAGCTAGACAGTTGCTAACAATATACTGCCTCATCAAGAGTGGCATGCAAAAAAGCATTCTCGACATCCAGCTGATGAATTGGCTAGCATCTTGAGGCAGCGAGACTGAGGACGACATGGATTGTGGAGTGTTTGATGACAGGGCTGAACATCTCATCAAAATCCACATCGGTTTGCTGAGAAAATCCGTGAACAACCCACTGTGCTTTGTGGCAACCAAGGGAGCCATCGGAGTGAAACTTGTGCTTGTAAATCCACTTGCCTGAAATCAGCACCAACTGGTTTTGACATGAGTGACCAAGTTCCATTGTCGATGAGTGCATGATACTCCTCCAACATGGCATTACACCAGTTGGGGTCTGCAAGTGCACTTCGGTAGTTGGAGGGTAGCAGAGACATGGCCGATGTCACGGTGGCGGACAAGTTGAGGTAGTGTACCGGCTTCACAATGCCGATAGCTATTCAGGTGACCATCGGATGAGGTCCTTGCGCTAGGCGTGTAGCAGGCAGGGCTTGAGAAAGTGACTGCACAGGTTCATGCACCGGCACAGGTGATGGCATGGGCGATGAGGAGGCCAAGACACCAGGCGATGATGCGGGAGGCGAGGAGGCCAAGACACTGGCACAAGAGGTTGGCTAGTTACGCACCAGCCGAGGAGGCTTCCTTTGTCGCACCAGTCGAAGTAGCAGTGTGCGCTACGCCGAGTGCATCACCTGATGTGGTGTCCACGAGTGTGGGCACAGATGTTCCAGGGGAAGCTGCGGCACCATGTATGTCGAGCGCATCACCCATGCCGGCCAAAGCTGTGACGCCTCGCAACACGGGATGTGAGCTTGATGTCGATGGCAAAAGGAGACATGCATTGTCCAGTGAGTTAGAAAGGGTGCCGTATTGGAGGAAGGAAGCCCGATAAATGGGAACATCGTTTCATCGAAGATCACATGGCGAGAGATGTAAATGCATCATGTGATGGGATCGAGACAATGATACCCTTTATGTGATGAAGGGTACCCGAGAAATACACAAGCCACGGATTGAGGAGAAAGTTTGTGTTTTGCGGTGGCTGAAATGTTAGGATAGCAAAGACATCCAAACACATGAAGATGATCAAGGTTGGGGAGTTTGTGGTAGGGGGTAAAAATTTGGATGGAAGAGGATGGTTGTCGATTTAGAAGATAAGTGGCAGCGGCAAGAGCTTCAGCCCAGTAGGGTGCGGGCATGGAAGCGTGGAACAGAAGCGTGTGCACTGTGTTGTTGATGGTGCAAATCATGCGTTCGGCATTGCCATTTTGTTGCGACATATAGGGGCAAAAGAACCAGACATGAATTCCGTGATCAGCACCGAAAGTCATAGTGTTGAAATTGATGAACTACCTTAATAGAGCAAAGAGAGGAGTGAAATTGGGTAGTGTTGTAGGCGTGGAATCGAACTATGTGGGCATGTACTTCTAATTTTTGTTTGAGTGGAAAGGTCAATAGAAGTGCTAGAAATCCTCAACAATAACCAAATAGTATTTGAAACTAGAGTTGCTCAGTAATGGAGATCTTCATACATCGCAATGTACTAATTGAAAAGGTTATTTTGTGGAAGAATGTCAAGAACCAAAGGGTAGACGTACGTGCTTGCCAAGTTGACATGCATGGCAAGTGATATGATCTGTTTTATTACACGAGATAATAAACAATGTTTGGAGGACAATGAGGGCATCGCAACCAGGATGACGGAGGCGCTGGTGCAAGAGACGCACGGTGGCAGCAAGGGCAACTAGAGTGGTTGAAGCTGATGATGTATCCAGTAGGAACATGTACAAGTCCCCATGGCTATTGGAGCATAGAATCACATGCTGGGTCTTGAGGTCCTTGATGGTAAAACAAAAAGGATCAAACTCGATGTAGCAAGCATTATCTCATGTAAATTGATGAGCTGATATGAGGTTCTTAATCAAAGAAGGCACAAAAAGCACATTGTTGAGATGAAAAATGGACGTAGGAATGCAAAGTGAAGTGTCACCGCAGATAAGAGCACGAGTAGTTGTGTTGTTGCCAATGGTGACGAGGGAAGAAGATAGTGAGATGGAGAGAGGGTGGATTTTACCATCATTAGAGGTCATGTGCGTAGAAGCACCTGAGTCCAGGATCCAATCATCCTATCCTAGAGTGGACATATTGTTCATCGCTGCTATGAGCGCAGCTTGTTCCCATGTAGGGCTGATGGTCAAGGCAGACGACGTGGTCGGTGGAGTGTTCATGGTGAATGCCTGAGCCGGAGGAGGGTACCCATGGCCCAGTCGGGGTTGGTGTAGATGATGAGAGGGTCTGCTGTCGAGGAAGGTCGCCACCATAGTTAGGCTTGCCTTTCTTATTCTTCTTGTTTCCTGATCCTTGGCCACCTGCATGTAGCGCCATAGACGGCATCTGAGTGGAGCCACAGGAGGTTGAAGAGAAGCGCTGATTGCGCTGGAAGTTGGTGAGGAGAGCAGTGGTGGAGACGACATGAGACTTGTTCTCCATGCGCATCTGTTGCATATCAAGTTGTAACCACATGTCGGTGAAGGATGGAAGCTGCGATGCCATGGAGATGTTCATGGCCATGTTGGAGAAACGCGGGCTGAGGCCGTGCAGGGTGTTGATGACGAGAGTGGAGTCGCTGATTGGATGGCCGGCATCTCGGAGGGCATCAGCCAGGCTCTTCATCTTATGGAAGTAGTCCGCGATGGACATGGTGCCCTGCATCAAGGAGTGGAACTCACTGTTGAGGTAGATAGCGTGAGCCTCCTTGTTTTCACGGAACTGGGACTCCAATTGTGTCCACAGGTTGTAAGAAGGCTGATTTGGCTACATGACAAAGACAAGGAGGTCAGTGGAAACAGAGTCATAAATCCAAGACTTCGCTATGTAGTCGTCATGCACCCAGTTCGGGTCACCCAGCATCGGTGCAGCTTGCTGAACATGCGAAAGAAGTCTAAACTTGCCATAGAGCGTGAGGAAGAAGGTGCTCCACATGGTATAGTTTGATTCATGCAGGTTGAGGATGACCTAGAGGCGGATGATAGTAGTGTGCCTTGAAGGGGGCATTGTAGGGATGATGCTGGTGGTTGCGCCATCACTGGTGGAACCCTTTGGCCAATCGGCAGGGCAACATAAGGAAGATTGGATCGATTAGAATCCTAATACCATGAAACATAATAGAGATCGAGGGAGATATGAGGTTTACGCTAATCACCACACTACAACAAAGGCCTTGGTGTGCTCTATATATACGGCTGGTAAGGGTGCCATGACGTACAAGGGAAATCAACCAAATATGGTTAAGATTACAACATTCGGGGTGATATTCCATCTATACCTGGAGAATACCAAAACATAGAGGAAATTCTATATGGTAGTTCTTTTAGCTTCGTTCCAATCTTAACTGTGGAAAGATTCTTAGAAGTAGCATCCAGAACAAGAGACTGTAGGATACATTTATTTGGAAAAGGGTGTATGTTTGGAAAGGATAGTCAACTGTAAGCCTATACTATATATCCATATCTCATTATCTTGTTTATTTTCTTTCTGAGATCGATACGCATTCTATTGACACATATATATTCTAACCTTTTGAACTTTTCCTATTTGAAGATGGCGTCTGGAGATGAACTTGAACGGCCTCCGACCTCTTCTCCTCAACAACAAGAGGGGGTCACTACTCAACAAGATGCCGAGGCCACTTCTCAGGAGCAAACAAAAGAAACTTAGGCGCAGAAGCGAAAGCGAGGTGGTCGAGGCAAAAACCAAATACCCATGGGTCACTACACCATAACTCACATCAATGAAGCAAGCATGCCAACATAGCCTCAACAAGCTCAAGCGGCATTCCGTAGAGCATGCGCCTCACTTGGACAGAAAGGGTTAGGATAACCTACTCAAACTCGAAGGACGTGCCACAGAGTGAGAAAAGCTTCTTGTGGGAAACAATTAAAACCCAATTTGACTTACCTGAAGGATGTTCTTTGGAGGATGTGGAAAGACAGGCAATAGCCAAGATGGGCAAGGCATGGAAGACCTTCAAGAGTGAGCTATATAATACATATGTAAAGCAGGATCTCGTCCCTAATAATATTGCTTATGGGTACTTGGCGGATCAATGGGCAGAGTTTGTGATGAGGTGCCAGTCTGAGGAATTTTAACAGAAGAGTCGGGCTAAGAAGGCATGTCAGTCACGCAACACGCACCCTCACAGGCTCGACACCGATGGGTACGCGTGCAAGGAGTTGGATTGGGACAAGGAGGATGAGGAGGCAGCTCGAGAGAATCGCTCCACACCATTTTCATAGATCCCAGAGAGGCGAGCTTGGAACTGGTTCTGAGGAAGGGCTGTGCGTTCGACCGATTGTTCCGTCACCTTTAGGAAGCCATAAACCGAGAAAGTGGTTTAAAGGATCCTGGAACTTTCGGAAGAATCCACTTAAGGATCATTCTAGCCATCTCAGGAAAAAGACATACTAACCTCGGCTCTGGGGAACAAAGAACACCCGGGTTGCACTTGTGGTATAGGTGTTTCTATTCCATGGAAGTTGGGATTCCTTGACGATGCCGATTCATATAGGAGCCGAAGGAGAAACAAACCTGAGAACAAAGCAGCTGAGCATGAACGGATGGGAATGGAGATTATCGCTAAGGTCGAAGCAAAGATGAAAGAACAGATGGATATGCTTGCAGAAAGGATAAAACAACGGGTCAATGAGCGAGTACAGACAATGAGGCAGCAAGATGCAGCCATGATACTTGAATCTCCACCAGCTCGACACTAGAGTAGCTATGCATCTGCACTAGATAATGATCCAGATAACATGCTCGATCAACATGACTTCCCTATCGGTGGATTTGAAGGTGACCGCCCCCCCTCGACGACATTTTAAAAGAGGTCCTTGGTGAGAGATACCCCATCGATGACATAGAGGTAGCCACCAAGTGCAAGCTCTTACTACCCACCACTGCTGGCTCTGATAACATCATTGAGGTTGGAATGGGTTTGGCGTTCCCATGTGGTGGGGAACAAACGATTCACAAAGTCCCGCTATAGCCTGGTTATGCTAGGGTGTCAATGGACATGGTCTATAGGAATTGCACGTCCCTCCCACTTTTTATTCCCCCAGAGGACGACGTTAGGACACTTGGAGAGGGCGTCCACTCCTTCATCTAGTAGTTGAAGAAGTTCATAACACTAATTGCCCCTTCACCGCCTCCATGGCCTCTGTCTCTAGTACACGATGGTAGCGACTTGGTGGCTTGGTGGCCTATCCGGGTGGAGGCCTTATCTTTGTGATTTGGTGACTCTAGAGCCGTGACCGGGTACCGACCGGGAGCATATCCTTTGTGGAGCTCCAACGTGAACTAGGGATGGCATTCTGCCATCGATACCACGGGAAAAAATCATTATGCCGAGTTTGCTCTCTCTACCTTATTTATGTTTTCATATTTACATTTTTGCAATTTACCTTCTTAGATAGGTTGCAAGCACTTTGATCGATAGAGTAGACACACTAGATAAACCTAGAGTACATTTAGATAGAATTTGATATATGTTTATCTTGTGTTGTTTTTTTAGCCGAAATAGTTCTAAGTGTCCTAATTCACCCCCCTCGTAGGACATCACCAATCCCCTAATTAGCCCTATTTTAGACGAATTATAAAGATTTATCTCTCAAAACTCTCACCTATTACATAGGCTAAACACTCATCTTCCTCTCCTCTAAAACCCTGGTACAAGGCTCTCATGTGGATGGCTCAAGGGACACCTCCCTAACCAGTCATACCCCTCTATTTATAACATAGGAAACTGGACCTCTAAGTTTCCTTGACTGTTCCTAAAATACCCCTCTCTTGCAATACATTCCTATCCTCCATCATCGGACGATTGTTGTGCCTTCATGACTTAGCTTCTCCTTGACGCAAGCTTCGCGATGATGCCACGTGCACTCCATCCGGCCGCAATTTTGTGGCCAAATCGGGAAACCGACTCGCACGCTTCTCAAGGAGTGACTCACACCTGCTTGTTTTAACCTCAAGCAAACCTTTCGATGTTGACGCATGTCCTTCGTCTTGAGATCTTGACCACCGGTAAGTCTCTCCCTCCCGATCCCTCGTGTCACCTTATCACTTACACTGGTATCCCCTTCGTTTGATTTTGTCAACATGCTGTTTTCATCCCTCATGCTTTTCTTGATCTCCATGTGTACAGTTAGGATCACCCTTGACTCCACCTGGCTTCCTTGATCGTCCGGTACTAAGCATCCTGCTTGGCCCCGATCATCCACCATCGACCGCCAAGTTGCATCCAACACCTGCATATCATTAGACAAGCAAACATGCATATCCAAAACCATATAATATCATCACATGTTAGTCCAAATCAAAATCAAGTTGAAAAGGATCAGACGTAACAAAAAATGAACACTAGATGGTTCGGCGTTCACACCAGTGCAACACCAGACCATCCGATGAGTACAATTCTACTAGAGCTTGATTTGCATTTCTCTCTAGAAAAATTAGTCCGGTGACCACTTCTGGTGCTCACACTGCCAACACCAAACCATCCTGCGCCTTCAATTTGTACTCTACGCTAAAAAAATTCTGGTGTTCAACATTGCACATACCGAACCATCTGGTGAGCGCAACTGCTTCTGGTACACATATTTCAGCCCTTCTGAAAATATTAGTTCGGTGTACACCCATTGCCAATACCAGACCATCTGGTGCTCTCTCCAAATTTAGCGTCAAAAATCCTTCTCTACAAGAATTAGTCCGATGCTCACTCTCACCCACACCGGACCTTCCGGTGAATGAATTTTTCTCTACCTCTGTGCTGAAAAAACTCCGGTGCACACAACTGCGACACACCGAACTATCTGGTGAGGTTAAACACCCTCACACCGATCTATCAGGTAAGTGTAAAGTTCCTGCATTGAGACAACGATATAATATCTAATTCTTTGCTAGTTTGATTAGACAAGATCGATCATTGCATACATAATTATGTATTTGTAATCAGATGGACACTTAACTAAAGCTACACATTATCAATCACTCATCACAAATGATAAACCAAGACACATCTCAACTTATTTTCTCACCGTCGAATATTATCCATCCCATGATGAGAAAAAATGATTATCCACCATCAAAACTTTTATTTCCATATTATTATTTTTATTTCAGAAACAGGTAGGGACTAGGACAGGAAGGCCGGGAAGCTGGGTAGGCCTGGTGATCGATCGAGCTCTGTTTTGTCGGCAATGGCGACCGTGGCGCAGTGCACCCAAGAGGGGGTCAGGATTCAGATTAATTGACCTGTCTGGGTAGCTTTCCCGGCCATGCATGTTTGAAGCCAGGATTGTCAACATTGTTTGGTCCATGGCCAACAGGCCATGAATTGCTCGATACCGACCTGCACAGGCCTGTCCGTGCAGTTTGATTGTTCAGCGAAAAGCCGGCTCTTGTACTTGCTGTGAGAGACTTGCAGTACACTGCTAGATTTAGTCGCCGTGATTGGCGAATTGGATTACTTCGGCAGGTTTATGTTAGGGCAACATCAACTTCTTGGCAATGTCAACTAGTTTTCAGTACTTTTTGTTACAGAGTGTAGGCCAAAGGGAAGGTTCGACAAATGTGCAAGTTTACCAAGAAAAGAAAAGCCAGAGAAGCACAACAAGAACAGCACAAATTGTATATATGCAAGCGAAAATGGTACAAGAAATTAACGCAAATTTGAATAAAGAGAGCTTAGTTGGTTAAGCTGTGCATATGGGATGCTTAGGCGACGTGTACAAGACTGAAAGTTATGTGGATTCTGGTGATGTGTCATTGTAAATGTAATCTAAAGTGTTATTGGTTACCCATTTGGATCTTATCCACATGGATTACATATATAGGCTAAGAGAAAGCAAGTTGAACATAGTCATATTTATGGAAAAGAATAATATTTGGTTGGTTGTATCTATCTGGACAGGTTGAACTGAATTTCTGTTTGGTTGACCGAATCTGAGACCGCATCAACGAATAAAGAGTTGATATTGTGATTGAGTACTCGTATGAAGCTGATTTTATGATATTGACAAATGAACCCGCCTATACAAATGTATGCAAGAGCTTACAACCGTGAGACCAAGCTATGGAGTATATTTACATCCATTGGACCAGACTAGAACTACGAATGCAAATAATTAAACACGTTTTTCTTTAAAATTATACGTATCTATCGAACCTTAAGATATATTTAAACAACCAAATACATCCTAAGCAACTCACATAAGCATGGGACCATACATGAGCATGATCCACCTGATGACAGAGATTTTTTGAGAACATTAGAAAAGGTTCCTACTGAATATAAATAATATTAACCAAAGTTTAAATATCTGGGAAGTATTTCTGCTGACAGAGATCGATCCACAGCTCATCGACCGCAATCCTTTTCTCTTTTACCTCAACACCAGGTAAAAGTTATACTATCTAAACGTATAACTAAATGCACTTCACACTCTACACACTCACAACATATACACATGTCTATGAAAAAGATTAACGAAGTCTTTGGCTCCGCAAGCGACAGACACATCATGCTCCAATTATATCCACAGGTGCTCGAGCTTCTATTATAATCCACGTATGCTTAAAACTATCTGAAAGAAATCTATTTACTAGATCAAATCCCGGTCCATGATGACATATCGTTTTTTTTTTTTGAGCGGGGCCATATCGAATTCATACTTTCACAGAGAAGATATGCCCACAACTCTTACGGCCAAGACAAAAAGACCCTGCTTCACAGAACTTTTTAAAACTTCCTCTAAAACATAATTCAAAAAGTGCTCTAATAATCCAAAATACTAAATATAGGTTAGTATTCACACTCAGGTTTATCCAATGTCTGTAATTTTAGAGGTGACATGGCATAATGCTTATGATGTATTAGGAGTAAATTTTAAAAGTAAAATAGGATTTTCCAGCTGTTCGCTTTACATTTATGATTCCTTTCTAGTCTTCTATATCCTCCCCACTGCATATACGTATGTAGGTGTAGGCGCAACAACGTTGTAGAGAAGCGCATGGAATCCTTTCTTTTCTTTTTCCTTTCCCCTTCTATTTCTTGTATTCCTATACATGTATTTAGTATTTACATATTTATATAGTAGGTATATTAGATAACATATTTATAACAAGCATATATATATAGGAAGCATGTTTGGTACTCTCCGAAGCATGTACTCCCATATACGTATCTCATAATATAAGGAATATCTCATATAATAAATGGTATGTACATAAAGCATGTGAGTATATAAGATTATACAAGTAGTATGTATACTTTTTTAGTGGTTTACACATATTTTTTTATTATATTACATTTTATGTACAAATATAAAGATATTATCAAAATTTATTAAAATTGATGGATTTCTTTTCAATTTTTTCATGTAGTTCATATCAGAGTATCTTAGAATGAGTATATAAGTATACTCATAGTGATAAAAGAGTATATCCAGTTTATTTATGTGATATATCATAGTAGGGAGTATGTACTCCCGGGAGTACAGACTAGTTTTCCTACACATATATATATACAGACACTCACAATTATTTGTACATATACACACTCCTTTAGGTTTTAACTATCTTATTCTTTTATTTTATTTTGTATAAAAATATATTTTTATTCATGGTGAAATGGGTTGTTACGTATAGTCTCTGTTTATGTCGATGATCTGAACATTATTAGAACCATAGAGGATATTGAGGAAGCTAGCTCTTACCTAAATACTTAATTTAAAATGAAGGATTTAGGCAAGACTAAATACTAAATATTATGTAGGCCTGCAGATTGAGCATACTATAAAGGGTTACTGGTACACTAGTTAGTATATACCAAAAAGATATTAGAGAAATTTAACCGTATAGATAGCTACCCGGTAAGAACTCCCATGGAAGAGAGATATGTGGATAAAGACATATTTAGATCAAAAGAAGAAGATAACGGTAGACTAGGACTTGAATATCCTTACTTGAGTGCCACTAGAGCATTGGTGTATCTTGCGAATAGTATCAGGTCTGATATTACTTTTGCTCTCAACCTATTAGCAAGATTTAGCTCAGCTCCAACCAAATGACATTAGAATGGCATCAAGCATATTCGCAGATATTTCAGAGGGACTGAAAACCTCATGTTGTTTTTCTAAAGTCAAGATAAAAGTCTAGTGAGATACGCCGACGCAGGCTATATGCACTATTACAGAAACCACCTTCAATGTCTGTTCAGAATCCCCATCAGTGCTAGTTTTTTAACCAACATTACACAATCGGTAGTGATAACATGGGATTATCACTGTCGATTTTTGAACCGGTAGTGGAAGTAGGCAACCATTGCTAGTTTAAACCACGAACTAGATGTGATAGCCTAATACAACTATTATTTTGAACCATGAATTGGTGAATTGGTAGTGATGTCTTCATTATCACTACCGATTCGAGCCAAGAACTAGCAGTGATAATTCCACACCTAAAAAAATTAGTACATATGGTTCGCATACAGTTCATCATCACATATCACAAATGGTGAAAATATAGGTAATCATCACTTATCACATGATTGATATGCAACTTAAACTCTCGAAAAGAGCCAAACATCTATCACTTTGGATTGTAAATTTAACTTAAATTCCCATAGGGTCTCATATTAGGGCACAAAACATCATAATTATCATGTACTTGTGAACTCATAAGTGGCACAAGCAAAAAAAGTTTCCTATCATCACTCTACACCTTCTTTCTGTTATCTCGGTGAATTTGTATCTGATGATTACAGAAGAAGATTCATAGTGATGATATTAGTGCAAGAATAGCCACTTCATCCTAGCCAATCCTATACTTCATCATCATGGGCGCAGCAACATATTTGCCATCTATCATTGAAAATGGACAAAACAAAAAAATAGCAAAATAATTCATTTGACAATATGTGGCCTCCTATCATCAACCAATGTACTGCAACTAGAAAGCGATGGCGAGAAGTACAGTGCTGAAAGAGAGCCTAAAACTATAAATTCAACTTAAATTCTTGAAAAAGAGACAAGCATCTATCACTTTGGATTGTAAATTCAACTTAGATTCCCCTAGGGCTTATATTGGGGCAAAAACATCATAACTATTATGTATATGTGGACTCATTAATGACACAAACAAAATAACCTCCCTATCATCATTCTACTCATTTTTTTTTATCTAAATGGATTTACATCTAATGATTACATAAAGAATACTCATGGTGATGATATTGGTGCAAAAGTAGCCACTTTATCCTAGCCCACCCTTTACCTCATCATCATTGGCCAATAACATAATCACCATCTATCACTAAAACTGGACAAAAGCAGAAAAATAATTCATTTGTCAATATTGCCACAAGTACCTAAAGCAAGGAGGAATGGTGCCAAGGAAAATTAGAGCAATCTATTGCACCAAGGAATGACAATAAAATTATTCATTTATACCTCATTTGTGTATCCCAAAATTTGAGTGTAATGTTATGGGTAGTTGGGTTTAGGTAATTTGCACAACCTAAACCCTAATACCACATAACAATATTTTCAAACTTAATTCAACATGGTATAATCATTGGCAATATGTGGTCTCGTATCATTAGCCTATTTCATCATTGAGAGGATAAACATAGCTAAAAATCCAACTAAATTTTTATAAAATTAATCTATAATTAACCTAAAATCATCTAAAATTGACCTAAATATTTTACTATGCACCTAAAATCCTCTAAACTCCAACTAAAATTACCTTATTGTGGAGGAGGACGCCGACGTCAGGGTGGAGGAGGCCACGGTGTTTAGTTGAGACTGATACAAGAAAATGACCAATCTCATCTATGTGTTGAGCCCAGGAATCAATCCTAACACATAATGACTTCATAGATAAATATCATTACAATATCACCTTTAATCATCATTAAAATATCATACTAAAGTGACCTTCAAGGGTCAAGATCCAAATAAAAGTCTGCAACAGAACTACGTAAACTCTAATCTGTCATGAAGGCTCCATAGGCACGACTGACATAGAAACGATCCATCCTCAGTGAACTCTTCGATTCCATCTCCAACTGAGTTATTGGTGATAGTAAGAGTGAGCACATATCATACTTAGCAAGTTGTGAGGAAATAGTATGTATATGAAGGCTTGACAATAATATGATAATATGGCTATTTTGCATAAAACAACATTTAAGTAAATCATTTAAAAACGGTAATATTTAAGTGAGTAACTATACATAAACAACAACCTCAAGATTTCAATCATCTTGACTTAACCAACCTTCCAACATCTCAACCAAGGTTCCCACCACAAACATTGAACAACACCTCAATTATAGTCCTCATCACTATGATTGACCAAACCAACCAAACCATTAAATTCTAATCATGTGAGATTTTTTTTGCCACTCGTAACAGTGAATATGGCTGAATATCCAGTTTTACACTTTGTAGAGGTCGTACACTTTACCCACAAATCATGATGATACTTCGTTTCTGGTACCAATCAGTATCTTACACATTTCCAAGGTATGCGTTAAGTTGATCACTACAAAGCCTTTACAATGCCTCTCTTAGCATGTGTGTAACCGCCGCATGAATACACCTCATCAACTGAAGCACCCTCTTACGCCAATGGAATCTTGGAAGTACACCCTTCCGTTCGACACAACTGGATGATCTACACAATGATGAGAGTATACAAATTATTTGGCTAGGCCTGTCCAATTCTAGGCTTGTTGTTGTACTGCTAACTCGGAAAGATCACTCAATGAACGGACAAGGTCGTGTTTCGAAAACATTTGCAAAAGACCACCAAATGATTAGGGTTCTGAAGTTTGAAACCTCGAACAAGGTAACCTAAGAACATAGAGCCTTGAATGGCTAGCGGGTTAGACCGACGTGGAGGTGGCGGTCTGGCCATCAGACTGCAGAAGGTTTTGGCACCTGACAATCAGACCACCATCTAGCGGTCAGACCAGCCCTATTGGCGGTCTGATTGTGAGACTCTGCGATGCCACATTCCGAGGCCACCGATGTAGGCTCTGGTGAAACCTTTGACCATGAAGAGTACCAAAATACTCTATGGGACTAATAGAGTTCTTATAAAGTGATTTGGACAATATTTACCAAGCTAAACTCAAAATACCCCATGGATAAGCCCTAGGCTAGAGTTAGACCTGGGTCTAAACGATATGGGGATCGACTCGAGCTTGGGAATGACGGAGAATCAGTAGGGGGGTGCCTCACCTTAGTGTAGGGAAGCTTTTTATTGGAGGGGTTTACTCTGGGGAAGCTCCGATTTGGAGATCGGGCTCCGGGTGGTGTAGGGGCTTGAGGTGGATGAACTCGCATGGAAACTTCACCGATAACGAGGGTGAAGGGGATGAGCTCGAGGAAGCCTTTAGTGAGCTCGAGAAAGTTCCCTCCATCGATCTCCAGTCGTCGTGGATATTGAGGTTGTAACACCCTGAGTTTTAGCATATAAAAATATAGCAAAATTCACTCCAAATTAAAACTTTTTCTAGTTATTTAACCATTATAAAATCAAGGAAATATATATTTGAATATGTATATACTTGTATGTGTGTATTCAAATACATTATTTTGGCTAAGTATTCCAAAGATCACCAAATTAATTTTCCAATTAATCCTTGCAGTAAAGTGAGGATATGCATTTTTGGTTTGTTTCCTTTTAAGGTTCTTTGTGTGGCGATTCGAATTGAATGCATCTCAATTCAAGTCTATTCTAGTTCCTTTCGGCAATTTCCTAATCCAAATCAATTCGAGAAAATCGATCTTCCAATCCAACTCAAATATTTTTTTGAATCAATCTCAAATCCAAATCTTAAATTTAAATACTTCTATTTTGAACTTAATCCCAAATATCTCAAAGCTAGTCTCATTCAACTCATTGTCGAATTCGTATTCACATGCAATTCGAATCCTCTTTCCGAGGTCATTTCAATCTCTAATTCAAATACAATTTGAATTACTTGATCCAATTCAAATTCAAGTCATTCAATGAATAATCCATTCCGATCTAATACAATTTACTCAATTTAAACTTTTACAAATTCAATTCAATTACATTCAAAGTGAATCATACAAATCCAGTTCAAATTCAAATACATCTATTTTAATTGTCACACATTCCATTTACCATTGAAATACATCAATTTGGTTGATTACAGAAAATATCTCAAACTCTCTCTCTCACTCTTCCTCCCTCTCATCTATCCTTCTCTCTCATCTCTCCTTCTCTCTCATCTCCCTGCTCCTCTCTCCCTTCCCTGGCAGACTGAGCCGACCAACGCAGCCCATGCCCTGCTCCCTCCTCCCCATGCCCCTGATCTTTTCCTCAGAGCCCAAAACCAACTTGCTCTCCTTCTCCTCCCTCTGCATTCACCTGCAAGCCATCCAGCACACATGCATACATACACAACCGAGCACCTACAAGCATCCACACACGAGCACAAGCACAACACACAGAGCAGTAGCTCCTCTGCCTCTCCTCTTCGTGCCACGCCATCGCTATGCCGCCTAGACAACAAGCCGTATTGCAGTGCCAGGCCGTTGCTCCCTACCGTGCCGGCCCATGCACTCAGTCGCGTGCTCCTCTGCGTCATCGCCATGCTCGCGCCGCTGTCAGAGCTTTCCTCCCAACTTAGCCCCAGCCGCCGACGAGCTATCGCCAGCCATCTCACCATGTTGCGATGCTCCTTTGTGCATTGGTCTCCCGTGTCACCATCGAGTGTGTCGTCGCTCGCACGAAGTCGTCGTCCGTCCTCACTGTGAGCAGCCCCCTCCCCGAGCTCCCTCCTGCCTCTGCCTCTACGCGCAGCCGCTGGCT
The DNA here is from genome assembly GCF_958298935.1 of Phragmites australis. Classification (NCBI taxonomy): domain Eukaryota; kingdom Viridiplantae; phylum Streptophyta; class Magnoliopsida; order Poales; family Poaceae; genus Phragmites; species Phragmites australis. The sequence goes on from NC_084929.1 coordinate 7,830,345, forward strand.
CGTGCCGCGTGCACCACCTTCCCCCGGCTGTCATCGCTGCCGCTGCCCTGGCTGCGTTGTTGGCCACCTCGCGCGCTATCTCTCTCTCCCGGCCATCTCTTCCCTCCAGTCGCCATCACCTTTCCCGGCCAGCCACCTTCCCACTCCAACCGCCACCTCCATCTCCTCTGGCTTCAACCTCTCCGACCACCCTCGCCGTGCCTCTATCCTTCTGCCACCCGACCTCAACCCGCCTGCACGCTACGTCACCCCACTGCTGGTGTGCTAGCCGCCCCTCTAACCTTCTCCCGCAGCCCTGCCAGACTTACCCTAGCTGGCTCCTCCTCTCTCCTCCGGCACCCCTCTCCCCTCCGCCATCTCACTCTCCCCGGTGCTCCCATCCCCCTTCCTCTGCTCCATCTATTTGCGAGCCACACACGTGCACCGGCCACCTGGCCTTATCCTCTGTCCTCTCCCTCCTCTCACCGACAGTTGGCCCCACGGGCTGGTCCACCGGCATGGTCCATGGTGGACCACACACCCGCGCACAACACCGGTCCACGCCCATGAGCCGTGCCCACCGCACCAGCCCACAGCCTAGTCTATAGTGCATCCACCTCACAAACACCCTCGGTGCATAAGCTCAATGGACCAAGTATGTAGAATAGTGACCTTTTTCTTTTTCCAGGAATTTCATTCCAGCAAATCTTTCGAGCGTCGTAACTCCTCTGTTTCAACTCTGATTTTAGCAATTCTTTCGCCGATATTCCTCTAAAATCATAACCTACCTCCTGGCCAAATCTTGTAATTTTTGGAATTCATTTAATTCATTCATCAGGTATTTAATTCGTGTTGCGACGTTTAACTAGAATTAGTTTCATCTTCTTTATTTAAAGTTGAGTTTAGATAATTCAATAACCATGATTAGGTTATAATAGCAGTATAGTCCCATGTGTTAACCTAGCTTAAGTATAGATTAATCTTTTATTTTAATGTTTATAGTAGATTGTCATGTTGTGCTATAAGTTATAGATTAATCTGGGTTTAATTAATATAATTAGATTAACTCGTGTAGCTGCTAAATAAATAAATACCTATCATTAAAATATGATAGAATAAGTTTGACATTAGTAATTAATTAACTAATACACCTTTTAATAATCAATTAGATTAATGAAGTAAATTAACCTTGTTATTACATGCATGCTTTTACTATAGCAATAATATGTAGCTTAATTAGAGTGACAATTAAGTAATACTATGTAACTAAGATTAATTACTAGATAACCTTGGTTAGTGCAAGGTTAGAATATTTAATCCAACACTTGAGCACATATCATCACCTAGAGTTATACTTACATATATATGTATACATGCTCACATACATATAGATGTAAGTATTACACATACGTTTATGTCTGTACACATGCACTTACCTACACATAGAAATCCTATCTAGCGCTTTCCGGAATTTAAGCTAATAAACGTTCACCTAGTCGTTAATGGCTTGATTATGTTTTCTCTTAGGTTAATAAAATAACTAGGTTAACAACTTAGCCTCGCTTCACTAGATAATCTCGCTAGTCTCTGTATGTTAGTTTCGCTAAGCTTAGTGTTGCCATCGTCTTCTCGTTAGGTTAGCTTTCGTCGCTTTCCTCATTTGTTCTTCTTTGTTTTAGTGTTCCTTTTGTTTTTGTTTTGGTGTTCCATTGCTTAGTCGTTGTGTGCTTTCATCGTTAATCTACGTAAGCTCGAAGTCAAGGTTCTAAGCAAGAATGTGAAGAAGGAACTGAAGGTGAAACCTGATGATGAAGAACCCGGGATGCTCGAACGACAAGACCAATCGTGAATTGACTTTCGTGAAGGCAAGTCCTATTTCCCTGGTCATATTGAACCTATATTTTCAAATAATCTACATGATTAACTTAAAACTGAACTTATATCGCATGTGCTATGTATTGCGCTTTTACAAACTGCTTGTAGTAGTTAATCCTATTCAATACTTGCCATGCCATAAATGTTATCATCCAAACACATATCACCCTAGGATTACATGTTGTTATCTATATTAATGACAGATGATGACTTGATATCTAGCATGCTTAGGATGGAATACACCTCCTCGGAGGTGTCGCTTTTAAAATACGTCTCTTTGGAGATATCGATTTACTGTTATCAATTATAACTCATATACCATGAATCCTTAATGGTTGTGAATTTTCTGTGATGATTGTGAAATCCTTGATGTTGTGTGGGATTTGACGAGAGATGTGTAAAAATGGTAAAAACTATTTTGGCAGGGGCAAGCAGGATAGTCCTCAGAGTTGGAGGCTATCTCGTACGTTGGGGGCTTGAGGTGATACTCATTGCCAACGCTGAAGATGCTTGCCCCAGCCGCTTAAGTACCGAGTCTTGGACCGTTATGCTAAGCCACCCCAGTGCAACCATGCGATGGGCAGGACTTGACTCTTCTTCCACCAAATTACGTTGGGCATAATACTAGGAGGCCTGAGAGGCAACATTGAGCCAAGTGTCTTCAGGTTCTACGCGAAGGAGTTTCCACCCCAGTCGATCATCAGGGGTCTGCTCTCTATACGAGACCTGAAGAACTTGATGGATCACGTAGAAAAGTCCAGCAGAAAAAGTGATTGAAGTGTCTTGTTATGATTTGTTCCTCCACCTGCAATGGATGGAGGCTAAGCATATAGCATGGGTACAGTGTACAACCTTTGCAGAGTATAAACCTATTCGAATAGCTATGTCCATGGTAATAGACATGTGAAGCATTGACCACAGTCTAGAAGACATGTGTGTCTTGATGAGTGAGTGTGTGGACTAGATGTCCATGTGATGAGGTTCCTAGCTCGATCCGCCAGAAGCTGTGTGGTACTAGAGGTACACCAGAGGTGAGGATAAGGGACTGCAGAGTGAGGTGTAGCCCTCTCAGGACCCAAAAAACTCCAGATATAATTTGTTATTATTTTTTGGAATTAAAACTAGATCAAAAATTTTGTTAATAGGTTACCTTGTTTAAACCATTTCGAAAGCTTATTACCTTGTTACCTTATTTAAAACTATTTCAAAAGCTTTGATACCAGGTTATCTTATTTTAAAAATATTTCAAAAGCTTTGTTACCGAGTTACCTTTGATTCAAAAGGTTAACCGTGGAGAATATAACTGGATACCTGTACAAGACCTGCTTTACTCTTAAAACTATACCGTAAAACCTTATCCTTGAAATATCCATTATGCATCTATCAACCTCTTGAAGTAGTATGGGACTTGTTGAGTACCTTCTGTATTCAGTCTTGTTGCTTTTAGATTATTGAGATAGAGATCAACCTCAACCCAGTTGAAATCGAAGAGAAGAAGTCTAAGGTCGTGTCCGCACCCGAGTTGCTTATGGCATTGGGTTGCATCATTGTTCGCTCTGCTCCGCTGTAGGCTCTTCTGCCTGGCTGGTCTGCTATGGACATTGTCCACCAGACTATCTTTTGTGCCTTTTAGGTAATTATTTTATTTGAAATATGTATTTGATGTCATTTTGTTGAATTCTGTGCGTAAGGACTGATACAAGAGGCACAGGGAAACTCGAGGTCGGGATCCTGACAAAAGTGATCTCTCCCTCTCTTGGTGTGGGTGAAGGAGTGAGTGAGAGTGAGAGTGTGTGAGAGAGTTGGTCGATTTCCTTAAGTGGGGCCTCTGAGCTATGGCGGTCAGACCGCGGGATGGGTCGATCAGACCGTAGGAAGCCAATGTGGCAAGCCCACATGGCTGCCCACTGCCAGTCAGACCACGGGGAATCCTTGTCAGACTGTGAGAATAGTCTTTTGCTGAAATTTGCTAATTTTCCTCTATTTCTATTCTTCCTCTTCTCCAAGTATTTTGGGCTTCCCTAAGGAATTCTAGACTATCTCCAAAGTATTTTTGAAACATGTTTAAACTCAAGTTATCAAATGATTATGCATAAACATAATGTCATGATGATTATGAATGCTTAATCATGTGATTAACATTTTAGGACGTGACAGAAGAGATGATAGATTCAAAGGCCTAAATAATCTTGGGGAGCTCCTTATTAGACTTGTTCAAACAAATAAGCATGCTCTTTATGATTTGGTGTATTTGCTTCTTAAATTGGTATTGATCCTACCGGTGGCGACGACATGCGTTGAAAGAGTATTTCAGCATTGAGTCTTGTGAAGAATAAATTGAGAAATAGTATGGGCGATGAGTTATTGAATGATTGTTTAGTCACATTTATTGAGCATGATATTTTCTGCAAGATAAGTGAGGATGACATGATCGAGAGTTTCATGGTCATGGGAAAGCGTAAAATAGAGTTCTAAGTATGTATTGTAATCTTATATGTATCAATCTATGTAAGACTTTATTTCATATTTGGACTATTTATATTGTACTTTTCATAAATTTCAAATTTATTTGTTGAATTTACTATGTTGAATTTTTTAATATTATTATATTGTACTTTTAGTAAATTTTATACTTGTATATTGGATTCAAAAAATTTCATGGAGCATACCCAGTGTTTAAATCCCGGCTCCGCTACTGCCCACAATAGCGGTGGCCATTAGATCTTACTTGTCATTTGCCTCAAGTGGGACTTGGTGTTCTACGTCGACTTGTCAAGATCAGTAGGACCAAAAGGCAAACTTAGATACCGTGATTATAGCGCTGTAAAAGGAATCATCGACGCGTAAATTCTTCCTGACTTAGTTTACATATCTAACTTTTCTAACATTCAAATGCTCCCTAATCGATCCATCTTTATGCAGGGCTTTTGACAAGTATCTTCGAGCTCAACCTGACTACAACGAGAAAGACGGCCGCAGACTGACACACAATACTGGCTTCACGGTAAATGCTACTAAACAGATTACCAAATGCTCTCTATTACTGTATTTTTCCTTTTGATCTAACACAATTTTCTTTCTAACAATGCCATCAACAACCACCGAGCAACGACTGCGAATTCTATATTGCGTGGAACATGCTTCTCACATTCCATATAAAGAATATCAAATCCTTCGATGTAAGTTTAATACAAGATTATTCGTAACTAATTTTAGTAATTAGTTTTATTCCATAATAACATGACATTGGTTACACGTCAAATTATACAGAAATTTGACACTCTTTTTTTGACGACCGTGCACTCTCGAAGATTTGACAACAGATCATCAAGTTCTTGATGTATAAAGTCATAAACATAGCGAGTTCCACTATAGAACCCCTAGGTTGTGAGGAACTTTGTAACTATTGCGATTCTGTAATCAATACTATTCAAGATAGTGTTTGTCAATATGGATTTGGATACATTGATGTTGATTGTAGGGATAAGACGGCTACCAAATCCTAGCTACGCTTTAGGATATAGCTAGGAAGCAGGTCAATCCAGCATACACATAAGTGACGGGTAACTAGTTTACCAATCATTTATATATTCCTCCCTAGCACATGGGTGATAGACATAAGTGATGAGTAACCTAATTACCCGTCACTTGTGTTTGGACATAAGTGACGGGTGAAGAGGTTACCGTAACTTATGTCTCTCACCGTAACACATGGGAGACGCTTATAGGTGACGAGTTACGGTTATGACCCGTCACCGATGATATCATTGGTGATCCATCACCAATGACTAGTCATCAGTGATGCGTTCGGAGTGATTTGTGTAGGACCCATCAACCATATCCATTATGACTCGTCACTCTTAGTGTTTTTTCACATAGTGGCTACCACATCCCAACCATACATCATATATCAGTCTCATCAAACCACTTGCTCAAATCCCTATACCATGTTGTTTAAAAAATGAGACCAACATCTTTTATCATTGTTGTATAAGATCATTATCATAATTAGTAGAGCCATTATCAAGATCACCATCATAAAGCAAGGCTAAGCATCACCTACACGTCCATAACCCAAAACCAACCATGCTGACCAGGATAATAAAGGAAAACTAAGGTAAAAACTAACTATTTGGATTCCCGATAAAATTATTAGCATGTATATTTATAAAATAAAATATTTTAAAATCTAGGATCAATATATCAAGAACACAACTTGTCTTCACTGTACTTAGCTGGGTCTTCAAAGTCTCGAAGTCCTTCTATTCATCTGGAATGTTGGCGTCTACTCGAAAACATAAGAGAAAAGGCAACACATGAATACCAAGATACATAAATAACCAAATAGCACATAACAAATATTATCGCACAAGATTAGCTTTTACAGACATTTTGGTGAAAGAATAGGTCAGACCTGAGCAACAGTTAACTAGATACAGCACCATAAAGATTAAAACAGGACAAAAAAAAAGATTAACTACATATGAAATAATGTGATTCAGAATTTTCTATAATTCTCTGCATTTATTTGAATTATAAAACTACATAAAACATATAAAATAATTAACTAAAACTATTAAAACATTATTAAACATTATTTCCTAATTTATTCCTATTTTAGAATTATTTTTATACTAAACAACCATTTATTGTGCAATATATACTATATGTGACGTCATTACCGGAATTAAATAACTAAATGAAAATGGGTTGCTGACTAAGAATACCGCGTAAGAACACACGTCCCACGTGGTACTGACACGTGTGCATAGATGCTGACACGGCAGGACCACGTGGCGGGTGATGTGGCTGACGGACGGCGTTATGCCTCCATGACGACACCATTATCCTCGTTAAATCCGAATCGTTCACTCGCAATCTAACGGCCGGAACCAACTCATTCCGAACCGGTAAGCGCGAGACCCGTCTAATCCAGATCGAACGGCGTGGACGGTTACCTCTTTGATCTCAGCTTGAAGATGGCGACGAGGAGCTTCTCTGCGGCGACGAGCAGCACCCAAACATCGTCGAGCTTCACGAATCACACCGACAAGCGGTGGAATATAACGAGATGCTTAAGAAGATCTCATTTGAGCTATAGGCAGGTGTCAGAGAGTTTCAGGAATGGCTGGCAATGGTGAGCTATGGCAGCGGGCTTTGGAGCTCAATGCTCTAGGGCTCCTGTGGCGTATTTACCTCGGTTCTTTGGGGAAAAGCTATGGCGCGGTGAGGAGAGGGTCAAGGGGTCGACATATATACCCGGGCAGGTGAGGGTGTCTCGATCCTACACGGTTAGGGTTCGGTGGAGTCCGTGTTGCTCACGAGCTCGATTTTCCTTGTTTGGTCCGTCTCCTTCTATAGATAGCACTCCAATCCATCCTGGTGTCCTCCTCTACATCTGCCCAATTCTAGACGGAATTCATCTCGAATCTGAGATGAACTTGGTCGGATTTCGTATTGATCTCGGTCGATGAACAAGGACCGGTGGGGAGTGGCGATAGGAAGACGAAGATGTCGTTGGGCTGCTTCTCGGGCACTTATGGGCCGAAAGAGGGAAAATGGTGCACGGCCCAAGGAAGAAAAGGAGAGGGAGAGAGAGACGGAGGCCGGGCCGGTTTCACCGAGTGGGCAGAAAGAGAGGGAGTTTTTTTTTATTTTTATATTTTTTTGGGTAAAATTTAAATAAATAGATTCCCGACGAAGGTATTTGCAAAACTAGGCACCTGCAGCCCTCTGAGAGGGCGGTTACGGGTCCTAACCACCCCCTGAGAGGGCGGTAGGCTTAACCGCCCCCTCAGAGGGCGGGTGGGGCCTTCCCGCCCGGCCTAGAGGCTTACCGCCCCCTGAGGGGGCGGGTAGAGCTCCTTACCGCCCTCTCAGGGGGCGGTAAGGGCTCCTCCCCGCCCGCCGTGCCGCACCGCCCGCCCGCGCCCTGCTGCTATAAAAGGCCAAAAATTGGCAAAAAACCATAAAAATCCAAAAAAAGGAAAAGTTGAGAAGAGAGAGAAGAGAGGAGAGGAGAGGGGAGGAAGAGAGGTCGGCGAAGCCCTGCTGCATTTGGGCCGCGGATTTGAAGGAAAATTTCGGGTAAATCTTTTTTTCCTTTTTATTGTTGTTAATTAGTGCAGTAGTAGTATATGACATAGATTTTAGACATTTATGACCTAGGGTTTGGAAAATTATCAAATTTAGTTAGTAAATGGTACGATAGCAGTTCAATATAGAATATTATTTTTAGTATATTATTTTCAGTATGTTATCTGTAGTATATTATTTTTAGTATATTATTTTTAGTATGTTATTTTTAGTATATTATTTGTACCTGCGGACGTAGGAGGCAACAGTAGATGATAATTTGCGAGCCTAGGGTAGCATTTAAAAATTATTTTATCCGATAATTAGAAATATAGTTTGTTGTCTTAACATGGGTTAAGTTTGCGGGTGTTTCCAGGGATGGCAGATAAATTAATTTTTCAGATATATTATGGTGAGGGTGAAATTAGGTACGGTCCCAACGGTGTAGATCTGTCTGGATTTTGTCATGTCATGAAGGGGCTTAGTAAAGCTAATGAGAGGACTATTGTGTGTGTGTGTGTGTAAATGGCTCATGCGGTTTTTCCAACTGGATCCGCAGCAATATGAGCTGAAGTTGAAAGCTGTCCTGAGCCGTGCTAGTCATGGATACTTTGGTGAGCTTGTTCCCATCGAAGCCACATCAACTTGGAGGCAGTATGTAGATATATGCTGTGAACGTGGTCTGCCGCTTGTTTTGTTAGCTGAGGCGTACCTGAAAGATCAAAATGAGGTGAACTCTGCAGAAGCAGTAGTAGGACCAAGTGAGGCAGTGGAAGATGAGTCAGAGGCGGCTAATGTAGGGTCCAGGGAGGAGGTTGGTGATGTTCCAGAGCTGCAACCGATGGGTGTAGCTGATGAAGGGGAGCACATCCCTAGCATCATTGAAGATATGAATTTGGAGGGTGAAGAGTTGGAGGAAGGCCTTGCCGATGGGGATTCTTCTGATGAGGAGGGTAATGCTCCAGTTCCTGCAGAGTGGCGGGATCAAGAATTTTTGAAGTTAGTGGTTAGCGAGGCTGACCAGACACCATGGCAGTACCATGAGAATGTGGTGTCACAGGGTGCTATGTGCCATACAAAAGAGGCAGTTATTGATGCAGTGAAATTCTGGTCGTTGTCTCTTCGTAGGTAATTCAAGGTTGTTAAATCAAGTAAAAGAGAGTATGATGTGACGTGCTTGGTGCCTCAGTGCCCTTGGCGGGTGCACGCATTCAGAGGGAAATGGGCAGACTACTGGCAATGCTCAATAGTTAAGGAACATAATTGTCACATTGAGGAAATAGAGTTCGCCCAGCGGAACCTGTCTTCTGCTTTCATTGCAAATGTTATGTACGGAGAGATTGTGGACAACCTAAGGTATGAGCCACGATCAATAATCCGTTCTATTGAGCAAAGGTTCCAGTACACAATAAACTATGCAAAGGCATGGAGGGCGAAACAAAAGGCTATTGAGATGAGGTTCGGTACATATGAAGATTCGTATCACAATCTACCTCGTCAATTAGCCACAATTTGTGCAAGAAATCCAGGCAGCTACTATGATATCAAGCATTACCCCTCTACTGATGTGGAGTACAGCGGAAAAAGAGTGTTGCAACGTGCTTTCTTTGCATTCGCTGCAACTATCAAAGCATTTAGATATTGCCGACCCATCATATGCCTAGATGGAACATTCCTGACTGGGAAGTACCAAGGGCAGATTTTGTCTGCAATAGGGGTCGACGGTAACAACCAAGTCCTGCCACTAGGGTTTGCGTTCGTGGAGAGTGAGAACGGGGACAGCTGGTATTGGTTCCTAGAGCGGGTTAAGCATGCAATTGTTCTTGACCGACCAGATGTGTGTCTCATTCATGATAGACATGCAGGATTGTTGCAAGCTTTGCTGAATATGCAACATGGTAGCATGCGATGGGGTGTACCAGTACAGTGGCTAGATCTCAAAAGCAGGTGGTGTATGCGCCATATGGGTGCAAACTTCTACAGACAGTTTAAAAACAAAGAGTTAATGAAGCTCTTCAAGAAGTTGTGCAGTCAGAACCATCAACGTAAGTTCAATGCATTATGGGCAAGACTTGATGAACTGACTCTAAAACAAACTGCGGAGGCTGCACCTAACGGTGACGAACCAATAGCTCTCGGTCCTCTCCCAACCGATACTCCGCAGATTGTAAGGAGATCGGGCTCATCTATTAGGAGCTTCTCATAGTGGATACACAATGAGCCGAATGAAAAATGGGCTCTGCTGTACGACAGTGGTGGTGCCAGGTATGGAGTAATGACTACAAACCTTGCAGAGGTTTATAACTGGGTCATTAGAGGAATGAGGTCCCTACCACTAGTTGGAATTGTAGAAGGCATTTTGCATGGGACCTGCAAGTACTTCATGGATCGGTATGCAGCTGCTAAGGTTGTAATGGAGGACAATCGTATGCTTTACGGGCGGATGCTATGTGAGTATATAGAGAAGGCAAATAGGAAGGCCCACATGCATCGCGCAAATCAAGAGGGCACTCCAGAGCACAGGTTCAGTGTCCTGTGTCAGGATAAGGGTCGGAGGGGGGTGGGGGGTAGACGTGAGCGGCATGTTCAAGAGTGTGTGCTAAGGAGTGGGACATGCATATGTAGTTGTCAGAAGCCACAATTACTCTACAAACCTTGTACACACGTCATAGCTGCGTGCGCGGAGCACCATATGCTTCCCAGGCAATATGTGTCACAGTATTTCATGAAAGATCAAATACTGAACATCTGGACCCAGGAGCTGTATGGTTACGGCATTGTTGATACTTTTACAAGTAACCCAGGGCCTGCAAGAATATATGTGCCTGATTTGGGAAAGATGAAGAACGCACCGGGCCGAAGACAAACTCGTCGGATTCGCAACGATATGGATGAATCCGAGGCTGGCCCTAGGATTAAGCGATGCAGTCAGTGCAATGAAGTAGGTCACACTTATAAATATTGTCCCAAAAATGCAGGCGGTGATGCACCTATTGTCTAGGTGAGCTTCATGTGTGTTGAGCTAGTTTTGTACCATTTACCGTGGTTTCAATGCACATTTACCGTGGTTTCAATGCAGGTACACGCGGAAAGGCCAGCCAGCTGGCAACCTTTGGGCGGAGCGCTTGGCCCCTTACGTGGCAACATGGGCCCAAGCGCTACAGGACGTCGTTGAGGAGGCTCGTCCACACAGAGAGCGAAACTTCAGGGAGTACCTACAGTGGTATGTACCACGTACACGGACCCGTGTCACCTACACCCCTGAGGATGTCCAGCCCCACATCACGTCGACAACGGAGACATACCCAGTGCATTGGGACGAGGACGCCGCTTTAGCAGTAAGTAACTTTTTGAAGTCCGTACTCCATATTGAATGAACATAACCGTATACTTTAATTGTTCACTTTTGTTCGTATCCGCAGACAGATATCATTTATGATGTAAATAGGGATGCAGCTGCTGCCATGGACCGCGTCCAGCAAGGGCATCACCTAAGTGCGTCGGATGTTGCGAGCTTCATTAGACAGGTTTTCGACAAAACGACACGTGCCTTGAAGCAAGGCCGCCTCCCAGGTCGAGTGGTGTACACGCCGAGTCGTCTCGGCCGTCAGACGTGCACCGACGTTCTTCAGTGTCGGCACCCACACGACCCCTTCTACCACGTCATAGAGGGTCGGAGCAACATGATACGAATTATACTTTTGAATAATGTTGAACAATATCCTTTACTTATTATTATTAAACATTCATTAGGTCCACCTGCACAAGTCTCGATGCAGCCTCGTAGATCGAGCCATGTGCGTCCACACTCAGGTACTCCGGGAACCCTTATTCCTAGTTTCTAATACTTTCAGCAAAATAAGTTAATATTGTGCTCAGGTTACTTCGGTGACGAGGCCGGTCCGTCTTCGGCGGCCCCACGCCCTACCCCGCCCGCAACGTACTACGGCACGTCAGTGTGGCCTTCTTCTGCTGCACCGTCGTACCACACAGGTACAATTATACATTTTTTACTACTACTTTCAATACCATATTATTCGTATCTAACATGATTATTTGTTCATAGACCCCTCCAGCCAGTACACATGGACGCCTGCCTAGCCTTCACAGTCCTCCTACCCTAGTCAGGAGGATGAGGCTAGCCCCGACACCGCATACGACATCGTCCGTGACTTCTTCGGGGGCACACCAGACTACGACGTCCTTCAGCAGTCCCAGGTTTCCAGTGCACCGCTTCGGACAGAGCCCACGCAGGACGAGCCCTCGACACCGGTGGTCCCTACTAGGCCTACCAGACACGTCGGTCCACCCGACCCCCTCACCTACTCCAGGGGTCGCGTGAGGGTTAACCAGCGGCATCAGGACCACGATGGGGCGCACGGGCGACGGCAACGAGGGAGGCATGAGTAGCATTTTACATTTTATGTAACTAACATATGCATATTCGCTTCGTGATGTACTCCTATGTATTAATACACGTTTACTTTGTATGGTCGACTTAGCATTTCGTAAATGCATTTCATATTCAGACACGTTCAATGAAGAAGTGACCACAGCACTAAACTTTAACCATGACTTGACAACACATGCCTCCTACCGCAGGCTTTAACAAGATGTGACAACACTACCCAGCTTTTTTCAATCAGTAAATGACAACACGGGTACCAATAAACGTGGAATCTCTGACCATGGGCAATGACACAACTTTCCCATTCTTCAAGATGGAATCCGATGCTCCTCCCACCAGCTACGCCCATGCCCTCACTCCTTTCTTCAAGAGTGAATCCAATGCTCCTGCCTCCTCCAACTATAAATAGCTGAACTTCCTTACGGTGAAGCATCGCTCATTTCTCATATCTCTCAAGTGCAATGTCTTCCTCAGCTCCATCGAGCCCACCAAAGAAACATTGGGGGACTACCATACCTGAAGGTCTCGAACCACCAATGTGCTTCTGTGGTGACCTTTGTAAGCTCCGCGAGTCGCAGGACATCTCATACACCTATGGGCTGCGCTTCTTCATGTGTGCCAACTACGAGTATGACAAGCCTCGCCATGCAACAACTGGTTATCGACCGGTACGGTAACAGATATCCGCCTCATCTCTTCCGATTACGCACCCTCTTTTACTAACCGCTCATCTTGTTCTATTTGTTCAGTCCCCTCCACCGCTCTGTGATTTTATTCAGTGGCTCGACAATGAGCAAAATGACTCACAGAAACTATGGATCGACATGAACATGAGGTGGAGAAGGGAAGCGTACGTACGTCGGGAGTACGAGCAACAGCAAGAGGAACTTCGCCTCAAGCGGGAGGAAGAAGAGCGCATGAGGAAGGCGACGCACGACCGTACCGTGGCTCAGGCTCGAGAGGCTGAGAGGGAAAGGAAGCGGGAGAGAGCCCGCCGTGCTAAGGCGGCAGGTCCCGATGCCCTCCGAAAGGGAAAGTATCCTAGATGCACGCAGTAGAGAGTACCTAATGTAACCCGACATACTTTCTCTCCCTAAGGTATGTTATGATTAGGATCGGCGCACTAATAAGTAGGTCTTAGTGCGAACTGTACATGCCACCTTTGTTTTCTCATCGTGTCGTCGCGGTTACAGTGTATTATAATGTTTTCACCCTGTGTTTAATACTATATTTGTCCTCGTTCGCACCCCATACCCACGTAAAATGCTGCAACTACTAATTACTGATTTTTTTCTCCCACTATTACATAACCTACTCCAAATTTAAATTCTTAATTTCCTTACACCCCTTCCTTTTTATTTCTTTAATTGCAAAAAAATACATTTTTAGAGGATAAAATGGAAAAAAAATATTTTTAGAGGAAAAAATACCCCTAACCGCCCCCTAAGAGGGCGGTTAGCCCCTCTTGCCGCCCTCTGAGGGGCCGGTTAGGCCTACCTCCCTCTCAGGGGGCGGTTAGGAACCGTAACCGCCCTCTCAAAGGGCTGCAGCCCCCTGAGAGGGCTGCAGGCACCTAGTTTTAAAAATATCTTCGCCGGGAATCTATTTATTTAAATTTTAACTCAAAAAAATATAAAATAAAAAAAACTCGAAAGAGAGGGGGTGAGGAGATGGGCTGGTCTGAGGGTTTTGGACTGAGCTCCTTTGTCTTTTCTTATTCCTTTCCTATTTTTTATTTTATTTCTATGTATTCTCTCATGTACTTTAGACACGTACATGTACATAACATATACTCATATTATATATATACAAATCAATCAATTAATTTTCAAACAATATTTATTTATAGATATATAAACATAAATATATATTCATAAAGGAAAATATAGCTCCTTCCATATATATACATAATTATATATATGTATATATGCATGTATACACATACATATACTTAGGATTTATTTAGTTTTGCAAAAGTTTTTATTTTCTTTATAAAATAATTTTATTTCATTTGGGTTTTGAATTTGGGTTGTTACATGTCTCATGGTGGTGAAGGTTGGGGACAGGACGGTGACGTTAGGGTAGAGGACATTAGGGAGGCCCACAGTAGTGCGGGGCTTAAGAGGCCATGGAGGCCATGGAGGAGTGCCAGCATCAGTGTCATAGAGGCCCAAGGCAACACCAGGCTTCGGGGCGTAAGAGGCCATGGAGGCATCGATGTCGTGGATGCGCATGACAACATGGGGCTTTAGGATGGAGGAGGCCATGGAGGCATGGTTGCAGCAATGTCATGGAAGCCAACAGCAACATGGGGCTTCGAGATGGAGGAGGCCAGGGACGGCTAAGTGTTGAAGAAGTGTGGAGAAGAATAGTTATATAGGGCATCGAAACTAGCACTACCAGATCAACTAATCAACTGGCAGTGATAGTCTAAAAGCAGGGGCGCAAAAACCAATGTGTCGGTGATAAACAATCATTATCAGTTGGTAACCAGAATTGGCAGTTATACTATAAACATGAATACAACTAAAAATTGCAAATTACTAGTAATCAGACTTAATATTAAATACAAACCACACATTATCATAATACATGAAAATGTTCATTGCACAAAAGTTATATACTAATACATATATAAAAGTACATTTCGACAATTTAAGCAACCCTACTAATGATGAAATTGTGGTCAACATCCTCTGCATCATCGTACACACTGATTTGGCTAACAATGTTAAAGTGGGCGTTGTCTTCATCAACAGTGTACATATGGCGATGCAGATACTCTGCATCTCGGCGTTTAGGGAAGAGAACGTAGCAATTGTTGTTGCAAGGATCAAAGGCAATTCGAGAGGCGTTGTTGGATCCTAGGGTATTTTGGAGAGTAGCAGCTATTCTCACCCACTGGACTAAGGTTGGATGAACCTGGTGTTCAAAGATGACGAGCAATCATTACAGAGGGCCTTTAATGAGATCTAGGTTATGAGCAATCATCTGGCTGATCCTAACCCTCCTTCCAGGTATGGCGGTCATCGAAATGACACAGAAGAGTAGCTCTACAAAAAACACAAACGTAAAACAGAGAACTATAACTTAAGACAAGAAGAACATATATCTAAGTAAGAAAGAATGAAACACTTGATAATGAAAAAAACAACATTTCTTCACATACCTATTGGAATAAAGTAAGGAAGACCAAAAAAATCTACGCTCACTAGTGTTTGAGTGAATTCTCACTTGTGGTGTAGAAACATGGGCATGCAGATTAAATAGATGTTGTAGTTGTGCTAGTTGAAGTTTCCAATTGGTAATGATAGATCAACGTCTTGATTTGCTCAATGATATTAACACTAGCTAGAGTTAAAAAGGCACTGATAGGCTGATGCATTGATTCACATGCCCCTATCACTTCTATTTGGATTTATCAACTAGCAATGATGGCCATTGATGCTGGTTGGTAACTCCAAATGACACTGATAGATTACCTTCCCGCTTTGTACCTTCATGTGCCTAATCATCTTTCACGCCATTATTAAAACTTCATGGCACCCCTTTGTCTTCCACGAACAACTAGCTATTGCAACTACTCATCCTCCCATGTGTGAAGAACAGTGATGTCCTAAGAGAGGGGGAGTGTGGGAGTGAATTAGGACACTTAAAACTAATGGCTTCAAAAACTTCACAAGATAAAACTATATCAATTTCTACCAAAATGTACTATAGGTTTATCTAGTGTGTCTACTCTACCATTTAAAAAGGTTTGCAACCTTCTCTAGAAATGTAAATTGCAAAAATGTAAATGCGGAAACATAAATAAGGTAGAGAGAGCAAACTCAGCACAATAGATTTTTATCCTGTGGTATCGGTGGTACACAAGCCACCTATAGTCCACATTGGAGCTCCACAGAAAATATGCTACTGGTCGCCAAGACTCCTCCGGTTACGGCTCTTGGGCTACCAAGCTACCAAGGAAAGGCCTCAAGAACAATGAGCAACTAAGCCATCAAGGGGAGGTCTCGCTACTAACATCTCTTCTGGTCACTTGTACGCTATCTTCATTTCAGAGTTTTAGCCACCAAGGTAAGGGTCTCCACACTACTACAGAACTAGGCTTATATACTGGCCCATCATTGTTGGTTCCTCATGGGCCAGCAGTGATGGGGCTTCACTGTCGGTTCATTATCCACGCGGGAAGAATCAGCCATCGTGGCTTATGAACTGACAGTGATAAGGGTTATCACTGCTGGCTGATGGATTGAGCTAGCAGTGATGTACCCACACCTCATCACTGCTGGCTTAATATACTGACTGACTGTGATATCTCTATATGAGCCAGTAGTGATATCCTCCTCTTCCCCACCTTCTACTTGGAGCTAACAGAGCCATTTCAGTACTCTCTCCCTCACAAAATCTCTTATGGCAACAACCACTTCATCCCTTCTCCCGCATTGATTCCCCCACCACTCAAGCTCAATTTTGGTCAAGAAGGAGGTCTAGATGAACTCTCTCTAGCTATCCAAACAAAATCCCTTCTTTCCTCTCCATTTTCTCATTTTCCATTTCTTCATGTTTAGGACAAGTGATCTCTGGATTTTTCCCCAACAGCAAACAAGCTTCTATTAGGAGCCTCTTGAGATCAAGTAAGTTAAAATCCCCAAGGTTAATCCTATATTTAGTTTTTTAACTCAAAATGTTACCTGAAAAATCAAAGTTGATCTTACCCCTATAGAGACCTAGGAAAATCTTCAAAGTTGATCCTAATGAACCATAGGAATAAATTTAGAAGTCTACAATATAGAAACGTTAGGTATGAACATATTTATTTTTGATTTTTAATGAATTATAAAAATTAGCCATGATATTTAGGTATGTAGCAAGATCCAATTGTATTTTTTATATTTTATTTAATTAGAAACCTCCACTGTAGAAACTTTATGTATGAGCGTATTTATTTTTTATTTTTCCTTATAGGGATGGCACCAACAAATACTCATCGAAAGCAGACGCGAAAGCATACAAAAGGCAGCTCCTCCAACCCGGGCCAATTGCCGGTAGGAGATAGCGAGGTAATTTATTGTTGGTGATCACAAAATCTTCTAGATATTTTGAATTTAGATTTACAATAATAATATAATTGTAGATGGAGAGAAGATGGATGTATGATGTGAGCCGTGTGAGCGCAAAGTACAAGAATGGTGTGGAGGGTTTCTTGGTAGCAGCCGCGACACACAAGTCAAATACACAGTCTCAATACATGTGTTGTCCATGCGTCAATTGTGAGAACAAGAAGTAGTTCTCCACCACCCAACAGATATATTCCCACTTGATGCCAAGGGATTTATGCCTGGCTATACCCATTGGAATGAGCACGGTGAAGCTGAGATCGTACAGGAAGGCCAATACTTTGGAAGAGAAGGCCTTTACATGTGCACTGATATGCTAGTCGATGAATACATGGATATGCTGCCTGCCGAAGATACGTTGTCCAATGATGATCTAGAGGAGATATTGGCTGACGCCGACGTTGATGATCTGGAGCAGATGTTGCGTGATGGGGAAGGGAACTTCACTAATGGAAGAGAGTTTCAAAAGTTCCAGCGTATGATAAAGGACTTTAAAACACTGTAGGTCCCAGGATATGAGAAGGAGCACACAAAGTTGCATACCGTGCTTTCACTACTGTAATTGAAGGCAAGCAACGGGTGGTCTGATACAAGCTTCACAAAGTTGTTACTGTTCTTGAAGAAATTACTTCTAAAGGAAAATGTGCTGCTGGAAAACACGTATCATGCTAAGCAGGTTGTGTGCTCATTAGGGTTGGAAGTACAGAAAATACATGTATGTCCAAATGGTTGCAAGTTGTATCGCGGCTTGCATGCAGACTTGCAAGTGTGTCTCGTCTATGGTGCAGCTCAGTACAAGCGTGACAGTGATGATATCGATGGTGAAGGAAAGAAGAAAAGGCGTCCCGTGAAGGTGATATGATATTTTCCTATAGTCCCCCGTTTGGAGCGTTTATTCGCAAACAAAAGGCATGCCAAACTGATGCGATAGCACGCCGATGAGCGCAAGGATAATGGAATTCTGAGACACCCCATTGATTCTACGCAGTAGAGAAACATCGATAGAAAATACAAGAGGCCCTTTGCAAAAGATGTGAGGAATATAAGATTTGGGTTGAGTACGGATGTGATGAATGCATTCAGCAACATGAGCAGTAGTCATAACACTTGGCTTGTGATTCTATGTATCTACAACCTTCCTCCTTGGTTATGTATGAAGCACAAGTACATTATGATGCCGATGCTGATACCAGGGCTGAGGTAACCTGGTAATGATAGCAATGTCTACCTGAAACCATTAATGGAAGATCTTGTAATACTGTGGGACAATGGTGTGCATGGGATGCATGAAAACGAGAGAACCTCACCCTACACGTAATGCTGTTTGTAACAATCCAAGATTGACCAGCCCTTGACAACCTATCGAGCTAGACTGTCAAAGGTTACTGTGCATGCGTGCATTACTTGGATAAACAGAGAGCTTGTGGCTGAAGAACAACTGAAAAATGGTGTACCTAGGTCATCGTAAATTTCTTCGCAAGGATCACCCGTACCACAACAACAGGAGAGCTTTTGATGGGAAAGTTGAGACTCCATCACCTCCTAAGCATTGCACTGGGAGACAGGTATATGAGATGGTAAATGGACTTAGGGTTATCGTTGGAAAGGGACGTGGAAGTACACCGGTTCCGAAATCTAATCTTAGAGCTCCTATGTTTAGAAAAAAATATGTCTTTTATGGCTTAGCATATTGGCCCGATTTGGTGGTTCGACACACAATCGATGTCATGCACATTGAGAAGAACGTGTGTGATAGCTTGATTGGTATGTTACTAGACATACGTGACAAAACAAAGGATACACTCCAAGCACGGAAGGATATGAAATGTTTGAAACTCAAACATGATCTACATCCCAAAGAGATGGAAGAAGGCGACAAATATCTTGGCCCCGCTAGCTACAGTCTGAGCAAGGCAGAGAAAATTGCATTGTGCAAGTGCTTGATGGAATCAAAGTTCCATCCGGTTACTCCGCAAACATAAAGAGACTAGTAAACATGAAAGACTTGAAATTAACTGGCATGAAGTCTCATGATTGTCATGTGATGATGACACATATGCTTCCAATTGCAATTAAAGGTATTCTATGGTCGAAGGTTCGAAACTCAATCATAAAGCTGTGTTCATTCTTTAACGCGATATCATAGAAGGCCATCGATATGACCAAGCTAGATAAGCTGCAGTAAGACATGGTCGAGACTCTATCCCAATTTGAGGCGTTGTTCCCTCCATCTTTTTTTGATATCATGGTGCATCTCATGTTTCACATTGTGAAAGGCATACAGATTCTTGGCCCCGTGTTTCTGCATCTGATGTACCCTTTCGAGAGGTTCATGAGAGTTCTTAAGAAATATGTCCATAACCAAAATCTGCCAAAAGGCTGCATGACCGAGGGCTGGGGAACCGAGGAGGTCATTTATTTCTGCATCGACTACATGAATCTTAAATCGATTGGTGTGCCTGTATCTCACCATGAGGGGAGGCTACATGGGAAAGGGATGATAGGTGCAAACTCATTCCATACTAATGACCCTGTTTCATTCATGCAAGCACATTTCACAGTTCTGCAACAATCAGTTGTAGTGGACCCATATGTCAAAAAACACCAGAAGATGCTACGCACTAGAAGACCAGGGAAGTCTGATGTTTGGATCGCGTGAGAGCACTGAGATCATTTTGGTGCTTGGTTACGTAGACATGTGATGGATAAGTACATAGAGTGTGCTCAATTAAATGTGTTGGCTCACGGACCGTCAACAACAATCTTCACATTCCAAGGATATGACATAAATGGCTATATATTTTATACGAGAGTTCAGATCTGCACATTCCACAGAGGTTAAGTGAGGTGAACAAAGCGAACTCAAAGAAGAACCTCTACCCCCACAAAGTCAACAGTCGTGGGTACGTGAGGAAAGAACGGCAGTAGCAACAACATCTAGATCAACTACGAGAGAGAGGTTTCACGCCTAAGATAGAGGGCTGGAGCGATCGATAGACGCACTTCCTTCTTAAGAGGGGTGCTTCTTACTCGTCTGATGGAAGCTTATGCTTTATGACCTCCAAAGACCAGGAAGTGACGCAAACTTTTGCAAAAAAGCTTGTAGAAGCCCATGAGCAGTTTGCACAAGGCTCTTTCAAGCCAGACAGGGATAGGGACGAGCTCACCTTGGCACGGTGGTCACACTCGAGGTGTTGGGGTGATGGGTTTGAAATATGGATTCCTAGGTGACGTTGACAATTACAAGAGTAAAGAGATCCCAAGTAGAGTGAGAGGTAGAACAAGCTAGGATGATGCAAATGCTTGAACAAGCACTACAACATGAGAGGGAACATACAGACAAAAAATAGCACAAGCGGTATAACAAGCCCTCATGCGTGAATGGGGCGCCATTGTGAGCAATCAGGAACAGCCTGCAACGTCTCGTAATGTTGCGCACTCCAGCCCCAGTGCTTGTCATAGTAGCTATACGTCCATGGGAGTTTTAGGAGCTAACCCCATCACTTATCTCGTGGACCTCATCACAGCACAGACACCGTGTGAACTGCATATTGGTGCTAGGGACATTACCATCAAGGTGGCTTTCGGCGTGGCTTATCCCCACGGCTCCCATGAACATTTGCATGGATGTTCGATACCAGAGGGCTACGCCGTGGTTGAATTAGATGAGGTAGTTGACCAGTACTGTGATGTTGAGGTGGATTACCCCGTAGAGAAGGGGGTGAACACTATAGGAGAGAACGAGTACACATTCATCACGAGGGAGATAGCCTACATAGTGTTTGCATCAGGGACAGCTATTGAGAATCTCTACTCTCCACTACACCCGGAGCCACCGCCGTCTCAAAGATCTCCCTCTCCTCAACCATTTCCCAAAAGAAGTCCACCTCCTAATCCATCGCCTCGAAGAAGTCTATTGCTCAAGAAGCCAACACCATCAACAAACTAGCCATCAGCTTGGAAAACAATATCAGGTTCTAAAACATCCAAGAGAACAACATCATCTAAGAAGCCGGTGGCATCTAAGAAGTTGGCGGAACCCAAGGATGTCTATTCACTCACTAATGAGGAAACCAAAAAGATCATGGATGCTAGTGTCACGACTCATTTTCATCCTCCACCACCTCCACCAAAACCTGTTGTGCCTGAAGATACCATGAAATTTTTCATGAATATGGCCAAATCTAAATGGACGGGGGCTGATTCAAGTAAGCTGCCGAGTGACTATGAACGTATCCGTAAGAAGCAGGCCAAGAGCAAATCAGCTCAATCATTCGGGATGCTCCAAGCATTGGGGACTTTCTGGCTACTTCTGGACTATCAGCAGAAGAACTAGTATAGCTTACTGTGGGAGCGGATATTGCAAAGTTGGATGTTACATGGCCGTTTGAGTTGACTAAACCTTTGGTCAAACCAGATATAGAAAGAAACCTTACAACTCAAATACGCTGACTACATCAGTGGTACTTGGATCAATCCAGGCAGGGTTTGCAGATGTTCCCTGTAAGATACACAGAAGAATATTTCCTCAACGGAGACAGCTCCTTCTAGGTGTATTTCAAGGACTTGTATGAACTATACAAGGAAGATGCCCTCGATGTGGCTATAATCAGAGCGTGGAATCTGTAAGTGACTTATGCATATAAATCATGTTATATGATCTTGTACCTTGAAATTGCATGGATAACTTCTCTATTTTATAGAACGGAGAACCGCGCATACAGACAACAAGTTGATTGTAAAGTAGGATTCATCAATCCTGGGCTTGTGAACCAGATGCTTGTAAGGGAGAGTCCAGAGTTCACCGAGAACTACATAGTGAAGTGTCTGCGTCACCACCAATACAAGAAATTAATACTCTTACCCTACAGCTATGAGTACGTGCTTGCGTGCCTCGACATTTTGCTTGTATGGGCAACTTGATTCTAGTACTAATTTTCTATGGTGACATAATATTCTTAGTGCTTTCATTGGATCCTCCTTGTCATCCACCCAGACTTAAGCAAGATCATTGTCTTGGACTCACAAAAGAGAGCTCAGATGACTTACCAAAACCTCATCAACATGCTAAACAGGTAAACTCAATTATTTCATCATCTCGAGAATTGCATCTAAGTTTAATTGGTATTCATATTCATGTACACAAGATACCAAAAACAGAGTGTTATTCACTTTCCATTCAGGAAGGAGTATAATGTAAAAACTAACTTTCCGGTACGCACAGAATATTCATGTGTCGCATTTCTGACTGAATAAAAAGGTTCAATTCGTTCCACTGATGAATCATTTCCTATTGAAGTGTATGAAGGTAGCCACCCGACAAGAATCTCTACACGTTTTATGTTCTAACTTTCATACACGAATTCAGCCCGGACACACATGCTGTCAGGTCCAATGATCTTGAGGTATGAAATAAAATATCGATGCCTTCTTTTCAATTTCTACAAGTGTTCAAGGACTAACTCTTTCGATTCTTCAAACGCAGCGCTCCAAACTACGCACAAAAGAGTTACAACCTGTAGAATTAAATGCCCTTCAAGAACAGATTGTCGGGTTCTTCATGGAACATGTTATCAACCCAAATGGTGAGTTTCATGAACTGATCATGCCGTCGACCAATGAAGTCTACCAGAGGGTTAGACAGCTTACATATATCCAAATGACATCATTTTAATGAAGGGCTTTAATTGCTATGTATTAATATAGGACATGAATTACTATGTATTAATGAAGGTGTATTTTGGACTTGGTACTGTCGAACGACTCTTTGACAAAATGGCCTTCCAACGATGATGCGAAGGAGGAGCAAGAAGTAGTGGCCTGTCAGTGCGCCCAAGAGGAGGAGGATGAGAGGCTGGCCTATCAGTTGTGTGCTGCGGAGGAGCAAGAAGCAGCCTTCCGTAAGCCTACCCAGGAGGAGGAGGATGAGAGGGTGGCCCGTCAGTGCGCTGCGGAGGAGGTCGAATACTCAAACCGTACTAGCATTCAGGAGTCAGACTTCGATGTCTTTGACACGTCGATGAGCCTGGAGCTTAGACAACATTGCGGTTGATCAGGCGTGGTCGGGTCCTCCGCTCCACCACCATCTTTCTCCCTCTCCCCCCACCCCGCGTCCCCGCACGTAAAGGCGCCATCAGCCGCCTACGCGGAGATGCGGTCCTCATCATGGGAGAGGTAGAGGGATACTGGACTAGCTCAACTCGACCTATTTTTTGGAAGGTGACCTATGATAACTATTATCTATATATGTGTGACAAGAATTACTATGTATTAAATAAGGTGCCTTTATTATTGATTTACATTACATATGTTTTATTGTATGCATGCATTGAGTGGGAGAGAGACGGAGAGATCGAGGAGAGAGAGGGAGGACAGAGAGGGAGGACAGGGCCAGGGTAGAAGGAGGGAGGCACAACACTGCCGGCTGAAGCTTTTAGCCAGCAGTGATACCTTGGGAATCACTGCCGGCTAAAACCACCATCCGACAGTGATACCTAGGGCATCACTGCCGGTCGAATTCTTTAGCTGGCACTGATAACCCCTTTCACTACTGGTCCACAGGGCCAGCAGTGATAGTCCCCGACTATCACAGCTCGTTACCCACTGCTGGCTCCAAAACCGGCAATGAAGGGGGTTTTCGAGCCGACAGTGAAGGAGGTTTCTGTAGTAGTTCCATGTCCCCGCACATGCTTCTTGCTGCCGCTCCACACCAAGTCAGAGGGTCACCAAGCTTGAGCCACTATGGCCCAGGTTGCCAGCGAGTCACCAAGACTTAAAGGCACCGGTGGACTCCTCGGTACAAGGTTGGATCAGTCCTTGATCCACTCTCTAGGTTCCAGCACCTGGCAACACTTCTCTCTAGGCCTAATAGCACTAATCACTTTTCTAATGGTGTGTCAATTGCCTTAGATGATCACGTTTAGCACTTTGATGGCTTGGGTTTCTTTTCAAGTGTATATGGCCTTTTCCGGACTCCAACACCTTCAAATGACTGAGTGGAGGGGTATTTATAGCCTCAACCCCGCGAACTAGCCGTTGCCCTAATGACTCAAATTCTCTGTATACACCGGATGTTTCGGTGTAGATAGATTGTACTCACCAGAACATCCGGTGTGTACACCTTCCAAAAACTAGCCTTTGGAACTACACTCAAAACCAATGTGAACACTTGATGTTCTGACGTGGTCACGAACCAACAGTGATAATCCATTTGGAAAGAACCAATAGTGATAGTCAATTATCAATATTGGTTCATGTCAAGAACTGGCACTGATACTATCACTATTGTAGTATTAGTGCTGATTCTTGATATGAACCGACGGTGATAATGGACTATCACTACCGGTTCATGTCAAGAACCATCAAGATAGTGGAGGAAGTATCACTACCGGTCCGTGTTATGAACCAGAAGTGATAATGATTTGCAACCCATCTTTAGAAATTTGTAATTTTTTCATACAAAGACGAAAGGAGGCATTTATATAAAAATTATAGCTGTTGATGTAACACCTAGTTTTTAAGGAACAAAACTGGGCACAACACATGTATACCAGGATCAAGTTTTCACATACCACAATGCCATTATTACAGTAACATTAATGACTTATTACAAAAGGACCCAAGGGCCTAAAAGAAAACACAATGGAACAAGAGAACTTCAGTGCCAGTGGGTCTTCCATCTTCCACAAGTGTGAACTGGGGGCACACCAGCCTAGAACAGGAGCTCCGGATCGAAGTCGTCCTCATCAAAGGATGCAACTTCGTAGATGGCTTCTAAATAGTAGAATGATGCAAGAGAGGGAGCAACGGGTGTGAGTACATAATGTACTTTGCAAGCGTGGGAAAACATGAAATGGGGCTTAAGTCACGAAAAGGCTAGACATTTGTTTACTGCACTACGCAACCTTAGCCTATACTCCAACAACAGGCATCCTATTTACTAAGTGAAGAAACAACTATAACAAAAGAAATAACTCATCAGATTCCATCTGACTAACAAGACTCACCCCGCAATCCCATTACCTGGCTACCCAACCATCCAATCCAGAACCCTAATCCCAACTAATCAAGAAGAAGTCCAAGCTGCTTTTGACCATGAGCATGACAGGTCGATCAGTTTTATACTTTACAGAGTTTGCATAGCTTTCTCCATGAGTCATGATTCCCTTGTTGCTTCACACTTATGTGGTGTGGAGTCAGGATCTCACTACAAGGCCTTTACAAAGCTCCCACTGATCCATAGGCACCCACTAAGGTTTCACCGCTAACAGACGATTCCATCATTGCAGAAACCCCCTCTTGTGCCACTCAATCGTCCATTGGTGCCCACAGAACCGGAGGGGTGGCTAATTAGTTGGCCAGGCCGTACCCATATAGACCTCTTGGTTGTACGGATTAGCTTGGTTACATGTTCAAGAACCAACCCTTAGGATCCCACACAAGAATAACCACAAACCTGTTGCATAGCACCACCTCAAACCAACTATCTAGTTAAGATCTCTATACCATGTTGCTACAAGATTATCATACCCGATTCTTGTTACATGAACAATAGTCAAGATTAATATTTACCATACTATAACAATACTAGCATATCTACCCTTCCTAATCGACACATCAAAAAAGCATACAAGGAAAACTACTAAGAATAGTACGCCAAACAATACTAAAACTAGGTAAAACCCCTATAAAAAGATTCTACATATCGCTACGAGAATTTGAGCATGATAATCACCCAAATCGGAGCTACGAGCAAAAAGTTATAAGCTTTTTAAGTTGTAGGGGCTTTTCTATAAATTTTACTTGATTTCAGAGAATAAATCGAATAAATTTTATACTGAAAATTTCAGTTATGATGTCATAAAGTGAAAAGGAATTATTTTGTTATTGAAAAACCCACGGAATAGGTCCATGAGATCGTGGACCGAAGAAAAGGCCCTCGGTCCACTGGTCCATGGTGGACCAGAGGCGTCGACGGACTCGGCATGGCGGCGAGCGGCTGTAGGACAGCTGAAACGGTGATCCAGCGGCTGAGAAGATCTAATGAGCAACGGGAAAGTGAGAGAGGAGGGCAGCGAGCTCACCCCGAGCGAAAATAGCGACGAAGCGGAGGCGAGGTGGCGAGGCGATGGTGATGGTGGCGTCGGCAGTCGGAGGGGTGTCGGGGATGAGCTCCGGTAGCCAAACGAGGATGGCGCATATGAAAAGAAGGGTGGCGGTGGCGCAACCTCGTCGGAGTTGAAGAAGATGAGGGCGCCGATGGCAAATTCGAGTGAGAGAGAGGGCGTGAGAGGGTGGTGGAGGTGCGGAACTTTGCCGAGAAGGTTCAAGGAGGCTTAATATATGTGCGAGATGATGCGGAGCGGCTGGGGCTGAGGGTTGAAATGGGCGACGGCCATGGCCATAAAGCCGGCGGTTTCGGGATTGATTGAGGGGGTTTGAAGGCAAGATTGAAGCAGGAATTGATGGGGGAAGTAGTGATGGGCATTAAGGTCCATGGATCTGGCTGTTACCGAGGGAGGAGGTGACGGAGAGGCTTGGAATCGAGTGGCCAGCATAGAGGGGATTGAGCCGGTAGAAGGTAGGAGAAGGGGAGCTGGCTCGGGTGGGGTGGCTCTTCTGGCTTGAGCCAGGCCCGCCTATTTAAATTCTAACAAATTTTAAACTATTGCAAAAATTAAAAGTTTGGAGTGTTACAGTTAACGAAATCTACAACTTTGTGGTTGACAACTTTCATTTGAAGCCATCCAAATGCTCAAATATGGTTGACAACTATTGTGACATCCATAATTTATTGAGCTCAACTCCTTTTAGTGTTTTCCTCATGGGAGTACCTAGCATTCAGAAACTAGATAAAAAGGATAAAATTAGTAATAACATGGTGAAATGATAATATATGTAACGCTTAACCACTAAAGAATGATTAACATATTGTATATGCAATGCTCTTCTCTGACTTTCTTGTGGGCGAATGCAGTTCTAAGTTAGATAAACTATGGAATGATACAAAAATATAACTTAGGCAAATAATCATCTCTAACGGTAGCAATTATATGGTGAAATGATAATATATGCAATGTTTACATTGGATCATGATGAAGTAGGGGAAAACAAATGTTAGTTTGCATATTTTAAGTGAGATATTTAGAAATTCATTAAATAATCATACAAAGTTGGATGAAAAATTATTTATATGAAAATTGGAGCTCTTGATGAGATCTACAACTTTATAGTTGATAATTTTTTCATTCTACGCTATTTTGATGCACAAATAATTCTAAAAAATTCGGACAACAAGGATCAAAGGAAAAAAAAAATCCTATTTCTCTTACCAATTAGTAATAGGTAAGATGGTAGTGAGGCTTTGTGCAAGGTGAGAGGTCATGGGTTGACTTTCATGAACTGCATGTGCGAGAAATATCACGTTGCATAGGGAGTGGTCTAGGTGGGATTTTTTTTTTTTTGGATTTTTTCAGCCCTAAAAAAACTCAATTCAAGGATCGACTGTCACTGTCAGTTGGTGATATGAACCAGCAGTATAAGATGTATCACTATTAGTTCCAAACCGATAGTGATAATTGACGACTATCATTGTCGAGTTCGTAGTGCTGATTAAAAAACAAGCAGTGATACTAGTTATGAACCAATATTGATAGTTTTTTTAAGTAGTGGGAGGTCATAACTGCTGGCAACATAGTTTTATAATACGGATGTGTTACCTGTTGTGTTCGCCCTAGAGGATTAATCTTCACAGGTCCTTACAGCACATAAGTTTCAATGTTATTCAGGACGCACGCACATTACCTAATGGAATGAAATCAGGCTTATTGGATACATTTATGTATACACAACTTGTTCTACACTTGTTCAAGTTGCTAGTATTTTATTTGTGTTAACCGTGCATAGCCCGAAGCCACGCATTAATTTCTTTCATTCACAGAAACTGAGGCTTATAATATGATCTCCTGCCCTCCCTGAAGGGGCAAAAATAGTTTCCCTTGTTAGTTAGTATACTTTTATCATTATCTTTCTTGTTGTAGAGTTTTTTCTCGTACAAGGAGAAAACTGAAGGATCAGGCTGCCATTACCTGGAAGATTGTTTTTTGTTATTGCTTATAGAATTTGCAGTGGATGTGGATGTATACAGATATTACGATATACAAATTCTGAGCAGTACTTGTATACTAACAAAAAAATATTCAAGGAATGAAAGTTTTGCAATGCTGTTGAAATTATATCTTATCTCTGTTATGCACCCTACATGGATATTTCATGAGCTGTTGGCTGCTCAGCTGGAGCCTGACTGGATTCAAGAGTAAGTAATACACACACAGCAATGTCCATTCTCATGCAAGCACACAAGCAATGCATGAATAGCTAATATTCTTGTTTTGTTCACACATAACCAACAAGGTGCATACATATCCACATATAGGGATACACTTGATGAATACCTCCATGTCACACTTAACAGACCTGCACTCGAGCACACTCCAAATATCCTTTCTAGATTTGTTCATACCTCGCCCAACCAAAACCATGTATCACTCAAGATGATAGAGGCCACGTACATCGTTCAGACAATCAACGAATTTGGTCTCCGCTGCTTTCTTAAGTACTTAGCAAAGTTATTTCACATAGAGTTAGCAAACTAAAGCCTTATGTTAAGCAACTGA
This sequence comes from Phragmites australis, assembly GCF_958298935.1. NCBI lineage: Eukaryota > Viridiplantae > Streptophyta > Magnoliopsida > Poales > Poaceae > Phragmites > Phragmites australis. The sequence continues at coordinate 7,859,477 of NC_084929.1, forward strand.
AACAATCATAGAACGCATGATATGGTACGGTGCATGTGGTTGTTGGGCAGGCAGACAGAATGGCTTGTTGCAAGCTTTCTTCCAATGCTGACAAAGAGAGAACGGTCAATCGGCTCTTGGTTTTTGAGATTGCTTTCTAGGGCTGCAAGGCTATTAATATGGTTAGCACTAGCTATGTCTTATTTCACCAGACCACACACCATATGTGCATTTCTTCTAAAAATATAGACCATGAGAGCACCCTCTCCAGCTCTGCCAAGATCATATAGTGGACTTGTAGCTCCGATTGATAGTCTTAAAAAGAACTTTGAGCTCGACAATTGGAATTAGCTCTTAATTCCCAGCTAGGAAATATTTTGATTCAACCGTATGAAACCAAGCTATGGTCTTTTGTATTACAGCATCCATTCTGCTTCGTCGTCAAACATATAGTACAGTCAACTATCTATTTTAGTTATCCTATGAATAATCGTGCAATTAATGCAATTAACCGAGAGTCCTAGTCTTGCTCAATATTATGATGAATATTAACTCCCAAAGTATTTTTTCTTAGAAATTTACAATTTAAGATACTATATTACTAAGGATTAAGGTCAATGATGCGTCACCTTTGTAACATTCATAAAATTGCTAGGTAATTGATGACAATAGTGTTTGTTATGTAGATTAAAGGCCAGTTTCGGTTGCTTCTGCTATAACATCAAAAACGAAGTCACCTAACTGCTATATACAAAAGTAGAAAAACTGTTTTGAAAAGCTATAGTGTTACCAAACGGAGCCTAAGCTGATGAACTTTCCACGGCCAAAATTTTGTATATATACCATGTGCAAAGATATTTTTTAGGTACAATTAAAAAATAAACTTATATGCGTATGATGACTCTTTGGGGAGTGATGCGTATGGATCAGATCAAATAATTTTTCCATTTGCAAGGGACTTTAAATGTTACATGCATGAATTGCACCTAGCACGCATATGCCCTGATTTAACCCTAATTTCTTGTTGCATTCTATTTTTTGTTTTGTTTTGCTAGGTTTCATTTGTAATTTGTTGTTTTTCGTTGGGTCCATAAATATATAGTACAAGCACAAAAGCAATGGATGTCAACAAAATTGAACGATATAGTTTAAACTTTCGCTTGAAAGATACATAGACACCTTCTTAATGTATATAATCTAATAGCTAAGTGTTTGTAAGTTATAACGAAAACAAAAATATTAGACATAGTAATATCGAGTACAAACTCAAGATACGAAGATGCGGATGCGCAATGGGAGTACCGCCAAATGAATATGTCAGGAGATCATACTTTGAAACCCCTGCGAAGCAAGTGTGTACGGATCTGCTTTATGCCTGAGAATTGCTTCTCATTCTTGCAATTAATGTACGGACATCATATATAGTGATCATCACTTTTGTTTTTCTTGACCATGACAATCAGACTTATATATTCATATCCGGTCCATCTGCAAATTTATGATTATCATTATGTTTTAGCAATCAATAAAAATCCAATGAAATGATAACCATGCAATATTTTCAAATGCACATCTAATTTATTGAATTACCTTACATCTTGATTGCTCCATGGTAGATGGCTCATCACCTTCCGGCACTTGGTCTCGGTCGGAGGACCCATCTTCTAAATACTGCCGCGTCCGCTTGCGATTAGCGGGTGGATTTGCCATCCCTATAGCACAAAATTCATATTCAATACGTTAATCTATTTAGAGGTAATTTTAATCTTTTCAACTAATTCAGTACTACAAAATTGGAGCTAGGTTTTAATCTATTTAGAGGTGATTTTAACATTTTTTTCCTTAAATCACTACTACAAAATTGGAGATCTAGATAACAATTGCATAATCACATACTCAATTAGAGCTCAACTAGAGTATTAAATTGGAATTATTGTTAAACATTTAATAATTTCTTGAATTAATTACGCTTAAGCAAAGCTTAATCCTATTTAGAAAAAACTAAAATGATGAATATTATGTTTATCATGAGGGTGAGTATTTTTAATGAACAGTGAATAACTAAAAAGATTAACAAAATTGATTTCACCAATTTTGGACTTACCAATAATTAATTATGAATTATCGATGCTTAAACCTATTTTATTAACCATTGAAACTTAAATATATATTTCATTGCTCCTAGCATTTTTAACATGTAGAGTATGCTAAAACAAAGCTAACAAAATTAGTTTCATAATGTTTGGAGCAATATTCATATTTCTACACATTTTATAATTTTTCAGCCGATTTAACCATTGAACAATAATTCTATTTTGCATTTTTGATTTAAATAAAATAAAAATAATATCTAAAGCTCAAAATACTATTTGGCCAGGTGAGCGGCTAGAGAATCTACGTGGGCATGCGGACTCGGTGATACGCAAAAAGGGGCATGGGCGGCTAAAGGAAGAGTACGACTCCACGAAGCTCATCGTGTGCTCGGTTGGCACGAAGAAATGATGGTGTGGCTACTCAACAGTGAGGTAGCTCAGTTGGCGAAGAGACGAAGGTTGGCGCGAAGAGCTGGGGAAGAGGACAACGCCTTATATAGACTCGACTTATTAGTGTCGGCTCATAACTATGAACCGGTACTGATACTATCAGTGTCGGTTTATTTCAAGAGCCGGTATTGATATTGACTACCAGTGCCAATTCAACCCGGCTTGATTGTTGATTGAGCGTGGAAAGTTACGAACCGGCACTGATATTTCATCAGTGCCAGTTCAACCCGGCTCGATCGTTGATCGAGCGCGGGAAGTTACGAACCGACACTGATACTTTATCAGTGCCGGTTATATCATAACTGGCACTGATGGAATAGCACGAATGACTGTTTCTGTTGTGGTGGAAAGAGCTGATGCGATCGACTTATGTTTTATATAGTAGAGATAATTTGGACTATATCAATGAATTAAATCCTAAAAGAGAACAAAAACATTGAGTCTGGTTCCGGTATCTCTGCTGATAACCGCCATGTTACTGTCACTTTTTGATACCTTGGTTTTAGTTCTCTTTAAGAGAAGAGTGGCCATTTTGATTTTTGAGGCTTCACTATAGACCTTTCTGATATTATAAAGGAAAAGAGTGGACATATATATACTCCATATTCCTAAAAGGACAAAAGGAATTTACATAAAAAAAGAAACACAAAAGCAAGGGGGGAAAGGGCCAGAGGACACAAATTACATAACTGATGCTTCGACCATCAAAAGAATGAGAAAATTCTACGATTTGCCATCGAATAACCACCGATTCTACGATTTGTCATCGAATAAATTCCGTTTACTTCTATACCATCGAATAAATGATTTAGTTCCTTATCCGCCACCGAGCCATCTGATTTTTTAAGAATTCCGAAACTGCCCTCCGCGGGACTCATTCAGCCCATTATAAACAGTACCTGAGAGCTCAAAAAATCAAAAAAAAGATGTCGATTTTTGTGCACGCTCTATAATTTATAATCAACCCATTTTAACTGTATTCACCAAAAAATACTGTGTAGAATTCAAACTAAAATTCCTCAAAATGTGCTACTTTTGTAATACCGTGCATTTCAAAGAACTCACTTTTTCACCGCGGGAGATTATTTTAGAAATTATTACATCACATTAGAGGAATATTAGTAAATTTTCTCAGATTTTTTTAAATTTTTTGAGGCTTAAAAATTACGAGAAGTTACAAAAGTAGCACATTTTGAGGATTTTTAGTTTAAATTTTATACAGTATTTTTAGTGAATCCAGTTAAAATGGGTTGATTATGAATTATAGAGCGTGCACAAAAATCAATATATTTTTTTTGACTTTTTTTTTAGCTCTCGGGTACTGTTCATAATGAACTGAACGAGTCTAGCGGAGGGCAGTTTCGGAATTTTTAAAAAATCAGATAACTCGATGGCGGATAAGGAATCGAATTATTTATTTGATGGTATAGAAATAAACAGAATTTATTTGATAACAAATCATAAAATCGATAATTATTCGATAGCAAATCATAGAATTTCTCCAAAAGAATACCACGCACCAATCTGCACAAGTACACATGCACATCTCTCGGTTTTTCACCACCCCAAAAGCTGGCAAGACTTTTTTTTTTAAACATTTCCAACCTTATTTTCTAGTGTATTTGTTCCATCTTTCCATGAAGCAGCTCAGTCGTTGGAGTGCAACATCCAGCGTCTCCACGCTCATGTTGGCGAAGCACATCCTGAACCACCCTGGCTCCGAGCAATGGCACGACGATCCCGGCGAGACGTTGAGCTTGGCCTCTGTGATCACCCTTCGCCACAGCTTCAGCTCCCCGCTGACCGTCGCCTCGTCGAGCAGCAGTCGCATATCCACCCACACGAACAGCCCCGCGTTGCTGCGCAGGCACGAGACGCCGACGTGCGCGAGCCCGGCCACGACGTGCTCATGCCGCTCCCGGAGGCGGGCCCGGTTAGCGCGGACGTACGCCGCGTTGAAGGCCGCATCCGAAAGCATCGCGACGAGCGTCTGCTGCGTCTGCGACGAGACCAGCGTGAAGCTCGACATGCGCCGGGCCGCAGCCACCACGGCGTCGTTGTACGAGTACACCACGCCGACGCGGAAACCCGGGAGCCCGAGGTCCTTGGAGAGGCTGTACACGACGTGCACACGCGCCGCGACGCCGCGGTTGTCGCCGTGGAGGACGCGCTCCTCGACGACCTCCGCCACGCTGACGAGGTCCGGCGTGGCGAAGACCGAGCCGGAGTAGATCTCGTCGGAGATGAGGTGGATGTCGTTGCGCGCCACGAAGTCGACGATGCCCTCCAGGACGGCCCTCTCGACCGTCGTGCCGAGCGGGTTGGACGGGTTCGTCAGGACGACGCCGCGGACGCGCGCCCCGGCCACCACGGCCTCGTCGTACGCTGCCTGGAGCGCGCGGGCGGTGACCTGGAAACCGGTGTCGCTTCTGCAGTGCACCGGCACGATGTTCACGCCGGTCCTCCACCTCAGGTCCCTGTCAAACCTGCATCAATGAGCAAGAACACGCCGTAAGCTGGATGTCACAACGGGGCCATGGCAATGGAAGTGTTCAGTAGCAGTCAACCAATTACCCTGGGTAGTATGGAGTAGGGACGAGGAGGGCGTCGCCGGGGTTGGCCAGGATGAACGAGAGGAGCTCGTTTGCGGCGGTCGCTCCGGCGGTGAGCACGATGCGGTTCGGGTCAAACCTAGCCTTGCCTCCCCTTATCGTCTCCATGAAGCTCGCCATTGCCTACCGATCACAACAAGCATAATTAACACAGTGAGTTCATCAGTCAGCAAGCAAGCCAATCAAACATCACACAGTGTGTCCGATCCTTACCGTCCTGAAGGAATTGAGGCCATGGTAGTCCTGAAACAGGGCGTTCTCTCGGAACCCGACGCCGCAGTCGGATGCTTCCAGGTACTCCCTGAGGTACGCCTCCAAGAGATCAAAGGACACCTGCACCACCATAGCTAATCATTCAGCTTCATGATCGAACATGCATGATGATGCATTAGGCACTGATCTGGAAGATTGAACATGACCAACAAACCCACCTGATTCTCTGCAAGGCCCATCTGGATGACACCGGAGGGGTTGGTGACGGGGTCGTAGGGGTCCTCATCGTAGGCTCTCCATCCGGCGAAGTAGGGGGAGTCCTCCCCGTGCGCTGGCGACCTCGCGATATCCGACAGCGGGGGCTCAGGCTGAGAAGAAGCAAGCAGCCTGCCACCCATGGACTGGCTTTGTGACTAGAGACAGAGAGGCTACAGAGCTTGCCAGCTGCAGGTCTCCAAGAAAGTTGCAGGCTTGGAATGTCAATTGGACAGTGCACAGGCAGGCAAGAACTAGACCTGGTTGATCAGTATGTATACATGGATATGTATATAGATATACTATATATACTACGTGTGAACATGTCAAGTTGGGGGGAGGGGGGGGGTTCCTGTGTTTAAGAATTGCATTTTTCAAATGATTAAAACATAATGGTGTGGGCAGTCTGGTGATCATGGACTTTTGGGGTGTCAATGATTGGCTATTTAGTTCTTACATATGCTGATATGCATGCACAGCTCTTTGACCACTAATTACCCTTGCTTCAAATTGCAGATGGGTCATGATTATCTTGCAGTGTTTTGTTTTCATTTTTTTTATAATGTGTTCATGGGTTATGGGTGTGACTGATTGACCTGAGGCCTGTGTTTGCTGAAGGGTTGCGGGTAGGCTACGCTAGCACAAAATAAATTTTCTCTACCGCATTCAACCAGGAAGCCATGCGAGTAAGGGATCATAAATCGTTACTACTTGACGAGCAGTGCAGCGGAAGAAGAGTTGGAGCAAACCAATCCAACGTCGTGCGCGTCAAGTAGTCGATCGTCAACCTCGTCCCGAGCACGTCCCGAGCACCTTCCGAGTACTCGCGAGTACGTCCCGAGTAGATCAGCACTGCAATAGTAGCAGCGCCTCTACGGTATCCACACGTACAAGGATGGAATCGCCGTGCACCGGTGTGCTAGCACCGCGCGCCCGGCTAGGGTTTCGAAGGGAGTTCGGGAATAGGAGGCGGCCAGGGTTTTTGGTGGCAAGATCTGTTTCTTTTCGGGAAAAAACTCAATGCGCCTTGGCCCCTGCCTATCCTTATATAGAGCACGCTAATGGGCCTTTAATCAACATTAAAGCCCATTATGACTCTAAACCCTAATGGTCCTTTAATCAATATTAAAGCCCATTAGCAGATCCAATCCGCAAACTCGATCGCCTCTAGGGCATATCACCAACAATCTCCCACTTGCACTAGAGTCAGTATAAGTTTTATATTCCATCCCCTTAAGTGTGTGACCCGTTAGGTTCATGTGTAAACGGCCGCTATCCGGAAACCCTTTTCTGAATTGCAAGTCAATAGCGGTACCTAGCAGGACATATTGACTCCCGAATGCACACAAAGATCATATCGGCTGAACCTTGATATACTCATGCACCAATCCCTTTACCACACGATACCAGTCAAGCTCAAGGCGAGATTCGTGCCACCCTTGTGATAGCTCGACCATTCACTCGATCAAGTAGTGGATTCACCATGATTAACTCTTTAATCACATTGGCATGGCCATGCACTTTCCAATCCAACTACCTCGAGGGGCCCAGAGATATCTCTCCCGTTATTTAGGAGGGGTAAATTCCATCTTGATCACTCACATCCCACGACATGTTTCATAACATACCCGAAAGCAACCTTTATAACTACCCAGTTACGGAATAGCGTTTGGAAGCCCCTAAGTGTGTTACTACACATTCTGGAATCAATGATGATCTCAGGTCAAAGGATTCTGTAGGTACACCATTTGAGATAACAACTGATGGCACATTAAAAATAACAATCCCAGCAGTATCTCAGGGTGGGTCTATCCAACATCATGTTCTCTAACATGTGTCCACATTACTGATTTGATATCTCCATATCTATGATCCGTGAAACATGATCATCATTCAGTCAAATGTGCTAATCTATAAATCATTATTGTCCCACACAATGATATGAGATTAGGGACTATTTAGAATAACATCATAAAAACAAAGAGTTTCACAAACAAGTCACATACTTGCTGATCAATGTAAATGATAATTATTCATGGAACCAGATAACAATTATCCAAAAGTACATTAGCATAGACAGAACACATTCTCTCACATGCACTAGAGTCTATCCCGCAAGTATCTAATACCCATAGAGCTCAAGTGTGCCTCATGCTTGGGCTGTGGGAGAGGCTTCGTCAACGGATCAGCAATATTCGAATCCGTGTGCACCTTGCATATCTTTACATCACCTCTATCAATAATCTCTCGAATGAGGTGATAGCGCCGAAGTATGTGCTTGGACTTCTGGTGCGACCTAGGCTCCTTGGCTTATGCAATGGCACCACTATTGTCACAATAGAGGTCCATTGGACTGGACACACTAGGGACCACACCTAACTCAGAAACAAATTTTCTGATCCAAACAGCCTCTTTTGCAGCTTCCGAAGCTGCGATATACTCGGCCTCCGTTGTGGAATCAGCAACCGTTTCTTGCTTGGAACTCTTCCAACTCACCGTACCTCCATTGAGGCAGAACACAAAACCAGACTGCGATCTCGAGTCGTCCTTGTCGGTTTGGAAGCTAGCATCGGTGTAACCATTTACAACGAGCTCCTCCTCACCTCCATAGACTAGGAACATATCCTTAGTTCTTCTCATGTACTTGAGGATACTCTTTACTATAGCCCAGTGACATTCACCTGGGTTCGATTGATATCTGCTCGTAACACTTAGAGCATAGGAGACATCTGGGCGTGTACAAAACATAGCATACATGATGGACCCGATAGCAGAAGCATACGGGATCGCACTCATCCTCTCGAGCTCATCAGATGTCTTAGGACATTGATTCTTGCTGAGAGTGATGCCATGTGACATTGGCAAGAAACCTTTCTTGGAATCTTGCATATTGAACCGATTCAATACCTTGTCAATGTACGTGCTCTGGCTTAATCCGATTAGTCTTTTCGACCTATCTCTATAGATCTTTATGCCCAATATGTATGCTGCCTCTCCTAAATCTTTCATTGAAAAACTCTTTTGCAATGAAGATTTGACAGCATCGAGCATTGGAATATTATTTCTGATCAATAATATGTCATCCACATATAAGACCAGAAACACAAGTGCGCTCCCACTAGTCCTTTTGTAAACACAAGGCTCTTCTTCATTCTTGATGAAACCAAACCCTTTGATCACTTCATCAAAACGAAGATTCCAACTCCGAGAAGCTTGCTTTAGTCCATAGATGGACTTTTGCAGCTTGCAAATCTTCCCAGCATTTTTCGGATTGACAAAACCTTCAGGCTGTGTCATGTACACATCCTCACTTAGGTTTCCATTAAGGAAAGCCGTTTTGACATCCATTTGCCATATCTCATAGTCGAAATATGCAGCAATTGCTAGGAGAATCCGAATAGACTTTAGCATTGCGACGGGCGAAAACGTTTCATCATAATCAACACCTTGAATTTGCCTGAAACCTTTCGCCACCAATCGTGCCTTATAGATGTGAATATTTTCATCAACGTCTGTCTTTTTCTTAAAAACCCATTTACACTCGATAGTTTTCACACCATCAGGTGGATCGACCAAGTTCCAAACTTGGTTTTCTCTCATGGATTCTAACTCGGATCTCATGGCTCCAAGCCATTTTTCGGAGTCTGGTCCCACCATTGCTTCCGAGTAAGTCTTAGGTTCATCATTGTCCAACAATAATATGTCGCGCTGCCCCGTGGTTAGGAACATAAACCGCTCGGGTGCACGACTGAACCTTTCCGACCGACGTGGGGCTGGTGTCTCGACAACAGGTTCTGCAACATCTTGCATACCGAGTTGTGGTTCAATAGGAGTTGAAACACTTTCAAGTGGTTCCCGAATTTCTTCGAGTTGCACCGTGCTCCCACTAACTCTCTTCGCGAGAAACTCTTTCTCAAGAAAGACACCATTCCGGGCGACAAACACTTTGCCTTCTTCCCGGTTATAGAAATAATATCCTTTGGTTTCCCTAGGATACCCCACAAAGAAGCATTTATCAGATTTGGGAGTGAGCTTATCAGACGACAAACGTTTTACATAAGCCTCACAACCCCATATCTTAAGGAAAGATAATCCGGGACGCTTCCCGGTCCATATCTCATATGGTGTCCTCTCTACAGCCTTAGATGGAACCTTGTTTAACGTGAAAGCAGCAGTTTCTAGAGCGTATCCCCAGAAGGACAATGGAAGATCAGATTGGCTCATCATCGACCGGACCATGTCTAACAAAGTTCGGTTCCTCCGCTCGGACACCCCATTCCATTGTGGCGTACCCGGTGGAGTCAATTGTGGAACGATTCCACATTGCCTTAGATGATCACCAAATTCATGGCTCAAATATTCACCTCCACGATCTGATCGCAGAAATTTAATTGTCTTACCTATATGATTTTGTACTTCATTCTGGAACTCCTTGAACTTTTCAAAGGATTCAGACTTGTGCCTCATTAGGTAGATGTAACCATATCTACTAAAGTCATCGGTGAAAGTAATGAAATACTGAAAACCACCTCTAGCTGTAGAACTCATTGGTCCACATACATCTGTATGTACTAGGGCCAATAATTCATTTGTCCTCTCACTTCGACCAGTGAAAGGCGTCTTAGTCATCTTGCCAAGTAAACAAGACTCGCATGTATCAAATGATTCGAAATCAAATGAATGTAGAAGACCATCTTTATGGAGCTTCTGCATACGCTTCTCATTTATATGACCTAATCGACAATGCCAAACAAAAGTGGGATTCAAATCATTAAGCTGAGGCTTCTTTGTATCAATGTTATAGATAGTTATATCCTCAAGATCCAATATATATAATCCATTTACTAATGGACAATTACCATAGAGCATACCATTCAAAAATATCGAACAACACTTGTTCTTTATTATGAATTCATAACCGTCTTCTTCCAAACATGAAGAAGAGATAATGTTTTTGCCCAAGGCAGGAATATAATAACAATTATTTAATTCCAAAACTAATCCTGAGGGTAGCGATAAGGAGTAAACGCCAACGGCCAACGCAGCAACTTTTGCACCATTGCCGACGCGAGCATCCAGTTCGCCTCTTGCACACTTCCTAGTCCTTTTCAGTCCCTGCAACGATTTGCAAGTATGAATCATTGATCCGGTATCAAATACCCATGAATCATCAGGACGAGTAGCAAGATTAATTTCAATAACATTTATACCTGAAGAAGAAGTCTTACTTCCCTTCTTCTTTTTGAGTTCTTCCAAGTACAATTTGCAGTTCCTCCGCCAATGACCAGTCTTATGGCAGTGGTGGCAAGTGTCAGAAGCAGCAGGGCTAGCCTTGGGCTTTCCAACAGGTTTAGGCTTAGAACTCGAGATCTCATCCGAAGTTTTAGCCTTGTCCTTGCGCTTTCTCTTCTTGCTATCCTTTTGAACCATCATCACATGACTAGAGCTCTTCTTAATGCTTTCCTCAGCAATTTTTAGCATCCCATGCAATTCAGCCATGCTTTTCTCCATGCTGTTCATATGAAAGTTCAAAATGAACGGCTCGAAGCTCGCAGGGAGCGACTGGAGAATTACATCCGTAGCCAACTCAGGGCTAAGGGGAAAACCAAGTTTTTCCAGGCTCTCAATGTAACCAATCATTTTGATCACATGAGGACTGACTGGACTGCCTTCTGTTAACCTGCACGCAAACAAGGACTTTGAGGTGTTGTACCTCTCGGCCCGAGCTTGGTTCTCAAACATGCCTCGGAGTCCCACAATCATATCATGGGCATCCCTGTTCTCATATTGCTTCTGAAGCTCAGAGGACATACAGGCAAGCATGAGGCAGCTAACATCCAGTGAATCATTGGTGTGCTTCTCATAAGCCCTCCGATCCGCGGCAGGAGCATTATCAGCTGGTTCATCAGGATAGGGGACCTCTAGAACATATTCCTTTTTCTCTTGTTTGAGAACAATTCTCAGATTTCTATACCAATCAATAAAGTTTGTTCCAGAAAGCTTCTCTTTTTCAAGAATCGATCGCAAATTAAAACTGGAAGTGTTACTAGCGGCCGGTGCCATGATCTACAACAGAAAATGCAGGTTCAGCACTATGCCTATGTGAATCTTCTATTAAACAATTTAACAAAAGATACTCCACTATATGTGTTTTCCCTCTAACAACATATAGAGGATCAAGATCCATATTCAACTAAGTTCTAGTGAGCTTTGGCATCACTGCTAGAAACTTAGTGACATAGGTAAGCAACGCCTTGCTAATCACATCCCTATGTGACTCTTGTTTGCTGGGTGGCATCGAATGCCCCGGCGCCCAGCACCATGCCCCAAAGCCCAAAACCGTTTTGATAGCTTTATCAAGTAAACCAATACTATGCGTGTGGATGTCCGACATCCACTCTAACTAGTTAAGATAAATGATGGCACCCTGCTTTGGCAGACCTACCACACAATGATCAAAACCTTTGTAGGTGCAGCTATTAGAAGGGCATCAATTACTCTTGATTTTTCTGAGGGAAACTACTCTATCATGAAAATCATATCCACCACATATAAAACATGAAAGAATAGTATGACAGGAACATAAAAACATCACAGGCAATCATATTAACTGTGACATAGTATGGCCCCTTCACATGGTGATCTTCATCGCCACGGTTCCTGTCCTCCGGGTCATCATGCTTCAAATCTCCATGATCTTGTTCTAGTCTATTACACCTAATAGCACTAAATAAATTACATGAGAAGAAGCATCACAAGTCGACACGCATGCCGTTATACAATAACATGACAGCCTTGGGCTGCAATTAACCATGACACGCAGGCCATGAAAAATTACACACATGCATCACATATCACAAGGCCATACCAGTCACAATATTCTCTGCAAAAACGAGTTAAGCGTAGAATCGAATTCTAATGTCGTGATGGGATCATGTTATTACAACAATCTATGCGTGTATGCGATGGCGGTCCCGCTGAACTGATCAAAAACAATAGATCTAATCTATTTCTATCACATATCTTCTATATGTGACTGATCCAGATCGAAAACTACGCAGGATGGCTCTGATACCACTGAAGGGTTGCGGGTAGGCTACGCTAGCACAAAATAAATTTTCTCTACCGCATTCAACCAGGAAGCCATGCGAGTAGGGGATCATGAATCGTTACCACTTGACGAGCAGTGCAGCGGAAGAAGAGTTGGAGCAGACCAATCCAACGTCGTGCGCGTCAAGTAGTCGATCGTCAACCTCGTCCCGAGCACGTCCCGAGCACCTTCCGAGTACTCGCGAGTACGTCCTGAGTAGATCAGCACTGCAATAGTAGCAGCACCTCTACGGTATCCACACGTACAAGGATGGAATCGCCGTGCGCCGGTGTGCTAGCACCGCGCGCCCGGCTAGGGTTTCGAAGGGAGTTCGGGAATAGGAGGCGGCCAGGGTTTTTGGTGGCAAGATCTGTTTCTTTTCGGGAAAAAACTCAATGCGCCTTGGCCCCTGCCTATCCTTATATAGAGCACGCTAATGGGCCTTTAATCAACATTAAAGCCCATTATGACTCTAAACCCTAATGGTCCTTTAATCAATATTAAAGCCCATTAGCAGATCCAATCCGCAAACTCGATCGCCTCTAGGGCATATCACCAACATTTTCATCATGCATGGTCCACTCCAGCCTAGCTCGATGAGGCCGGTTTTCGTTGGCTGCCATGCAAGTAAGTTCATGAGGTCAAACAGGTTGAGATGAGATTTTTATTGCGTGTAGGGGGGGGAGTATTTTAAAGTTACCGGTATGTATTATTATTCCAATTTAGTGATTATTATTTATTTTAATATGACACTTAAATGTATTAATCAATTACTATTAGTGTCGGTTTCAATCATAAACCAGCACTGATAGTGACTGTGTTAGTGTTGGTTCTAGACATGAACTGGTATTGATACATCAATACCGATTTTAACCTAAACCGGTACTGATAAGGCACGAACTGGCACTAATACTAGTCATGAACCGCTTGCTATCGTCATAGCTTATCTTAAAAAATTTATAATTTTTTTACACGAAGTTGGATGGGGAAAAATTTATATGAAAATTATAGCTCTCGATGAGATCTACAACTTTTTTAATTAAAATTATTTTAATTTGAAGTCATTTAAATGCTCAAATAATTATAATAAAGTTGCAGTAGTGGTCGATGATAGCTCATATTAAAAAATTCATAACTTTTTCACACGAAGTCGGATGAGAAAAAATTTATGTGAAAATTGTATCTCTCGATGATTTGTACAACTTTGTAGTTGACAATATTTTCATTTGAGGTCATTTAGATGTCCAAATAGCCATTCAAACGTTTAGTCAGAAGATGTTAAAAAGATTTGTTGTGCTACTATACTAACGAATGGACGATAGCTGAGATGGTTAGAGAGATCACGTGTGCGCATAGGCGATGAGGTCTTGTGTTCGAGTCTTGGTTGCCACATGTGAGTGAATATCGCATGACTTATGAATGTAGGATGTAGTCGGGTGAGCAACCTATGTCGGATGCCTCTGGTCACGAAATTGTTTTGAAGCTTTTTTGTCAAAAAAACATTGAATCGAGATCGAGACTATCAGTGTCAGTTGGTAGCTCTAACCGACACTGATAGTCCACTATCAGTGCCAGTTGGAACTACCAACCGGTACTGATAGTGATTTTTAGTGTCAATTTTATATCCGACACTGATAATCAATAACTATCAGTGCTGAATAATCAGTATCGATTCAAAATATATTACTGATAACAGATTTTGAACCAACACTAATTAGAGTTTTTGCAGTAGTACTTCCTTCATGCACAGACTGTCCAAACAGACACTTTTGCATCCGGTGGCATGATTCACTCATGGATGCCAAATCAATCACCATCCCACGCAAAGATGTTGGACGACTAAGCCGGTTGCAAATCATGCAACCAACCGATAAGACGGCAGTGAGAGGGTAGAACTAGGCCGAGCTCAAGACCCAGGTCACGTTCAGGCACATACCTATCGAAGTCCGATGATCCAAGAGAGCTATTGAAGAATCAAGGGTATAACACATGTCATGACCCGAGCTATAGCTCCGTTTGCCCTGATGGGTGCATCTTTTTTTTTTTAAACGAATCAGCTGAATCCATATAGCTTAGGGATTAAACCGCGTTGGATAGGGGCAAGTATATATTGCTCACCTTCTTTCCTAATGTATTATTTTTTTTCCTCATATTTGGAGCTAGATATGAATACCTCTTATGCAAGTATGAGTACGGATAATGAGATCTGTACGAATTACAGATATATCTCAGAGTGAAACTGGCCACGGATTAACTAACGGATAGCACGCGAATAAATAGGCTGCAACGTTACTGCCAAAATTGAAGTGTCAACATATATATATTTGACAATATAAAAAGATATATGTTGCATACTTTTCCATAAATCCATATTTTAGTTACTCAATCACCTAGAGATTAAATCATAAATCATATTAAAGGATATTAGTGTTACATATTCATTTAGATGTTTTATTGGATATTCATTTTGCTCATCTATTGATATCCTATAAGATATGAACATGAGGCAGATATCAGTACTCTTCCTGTATCCTGACTCATTTATCAAGAAATTCCTCTGATACGAATACGGGATATATCAAATGCGGATTGGATCAAATAAAAACATCCAGTGTATATTTCCCCTGGACATTGCATGCATCGGATCTAGTGGACATTATCCATCTCATTTTCACCCCTAATTAACTGTGGTAAGGCCCACAATCCAAACAACTTTAATTTTACCATATTTTTGCCAGCACATATTTTGGTTACGCTAAATTTTTAGCTCTGGAAAATATGATATCTAACTTCATTTAATTTGCTACCAAAGAGGCAGACGAGTTGTAGGACCGAGAACAGTGACTAGATGGAGTGAATAGACGTCTTAACAAAAAATTATGGTCTTCTC
Organism: Phragmites australis; assembly: GCF_958298935.1. Classification (NCBI taxonomy): domain Eukaryota; kingdom Viridiplantae; phylum Streptophyta; class Magnoliopsida; order Poales; family Poaceae; genus Phragmites; species Phragmites australis. The sequence goes on from NC_084929.1 coordinate 7,875,059, forward strand.
CTATATTCACCTAACGCACATCAAAAACGAATCTTAACAAACTCAACAAAGAACACAGTGGAATGTCGATGTTGAAAATACTATTCATCCAAAAGTTTCGGGTGCAATAAGAAAGTTTTGGGTATCCAGAAGCTCTAGATTTACTCGGGCTTGGGGTTCTCTGTCATAATTTAAAACTTCAACCGGAAGTTTTGGATTGGATCGGAAGTTCCGAGCAGAACAAAACAATGATTCAAAAATTCAAAATTCAAACTTGAAGATCCAATCAATGGTGGGTCTCATAATTAGATTCGAACATTAGGTTCCACAATATATAAATCTATGACTCATCCCCGCACAAGGCTTGGATCTTAAGAAGAAATATTCAAATATCAAAAAGGATGAACACCGGGTGAAGAAAGTCTCCAAGTTGATAGATAAGACACAAGATAATTTAATACTCAATTGTGTATGTTTGACGTAAGATTCACGATGATGCCACATGCACTTTCACCCTTCCTAACCGTTTTGAGGCCAAACCGTGAAACCCCTTGCACGCGTGTCAAAGTGTGACTCCTGCCACTTGCTTGACCTCAAGCAAGCCTCTTGATGTTGACACGTGTACTCCGTCTTACGATCTTGACCACCAACAAGTCTCTCCCGCTCTCGATCCCTCGGTTCACCTTATCACTTGTACCGGTATCCCTTTTACTTGAATTTGTCAACACACCGTCTTCATCCATCTTCCATACTTTGCTTGACCTCCATGTGTACAGCTAGGATCACCCTTGACCCCGTCAGGCTTCCTCGATCATCCGGCACCAAGCACCTCGCTTAGTCTCGATCATCCTGCCGTCGACCGCCAAGTTGCATCCATTACCTACACAACATGAGATAAGCAAACACGTTTTTTCAACTCCAATTTCAGTTAGTCCAAAATCAAAATTCTTAGTTGAAACCACATTCCTAAGAAGAATCGTGAACATGGGACAAATAGACTTCATCTAGGGTACCCGAAAGTTCCGGTCCAAACCAGAAACAACACATCAAAGCTTAAGTAAAACCGAAGATCATCAAATCAAATCAATATCAATATCAATCACTCATAACAAGCAAACCAAGGCACAAACCTGGTTTCTCAATCTTTCCCATTATGAGTGTATTGATAACTCTCAAAGAACAAAGACATTTATTTCGAGAAATTCAACAAAAGAAGCTCATCCAAGTGACAACAAACTCGAAAAAGAGCAAAAACATGTCAGTTGGCATAAGGAAGATACAAAAGCCCTAAGAGAGGCAGAGACAAGCCAAAATGCTAAAAAAAACCCCAATAAAATCACAAATGCTTCCCTTCGATAAATGCACATTTTCACATATTTTCCCCCTTTCGTCATGCTAGATTCTTCTTTGTGGCTTAGTGCATATTTTTCTCCCCCTTTGGCAATGCAAACATGAAGGACAAAAAAACTTCTAAAGGGCTAGAGAGACTAGAATGTGAAGCTCGTAATTGCATAAAGGCTAAAAAAGAGATAGTGTCATGAGAACATAATGATATGCTAGCTAAATTGAAGAATTATTGGTGCATTTAAGTTCACATAGCTGAATCATATTAAAAGTGACCATCACATAAGCATCCACTCATGCTAAGGCAATACAAGGATTAAAAACTAGTGAACTTCAATATCAAACTAGGCAAATAAGCATTCATGATAATAGGCTTTGCAAACGCTCATATATGAAACCAAGACTTAGTTTTATAAATTGATTAAAAGATATAACATTGACACATTTCTTTATTTTTCTTTTTATCCGCAAGTTTCTCCTTATCCAAGCGAAGAGTCGCACAACTGGGTACGACAAACAACTTGAGGCCTCAAGGTAACCATATTGGATCACATTTGAACACAAGAAACTTGAATGTTCAAGATTATTCAATTTGCACAATATATGAAGTTTTTCACAAGATCAAGTTAAATAGTATCTTTGCAACACAAGGAACGCATGTTACCCCAAGGTTCTATCATGAGCTAAATATTTAACAAAGACAGAAAACATTGTCAAATATTCTCCAATTCACTATCTTGAACCTAGAAGCTTAGAACAAGATATTCATCAAACTAGCCATAACACAAGCATTGACTAAGCTAAAGTAATTACGAATATAGTGATCAAGAATGTAGCATTTTATAGTCTACATGATTCATAAAATTGTCAAATTTCATCTTTAGGACAGCTATCTTTCTTGAAATGTTTCGTGTCAAAGCATCAAGATAAACCTAAGATTGAAAACTTGCTCCGCACAACTACTCAACTTAGTGCAAATTCAAGTCTAACACATAAAGTGCTAAAGACATACAACTTAAAGCTCAACTACTATGATTATCTTATAAGATGATATGCAATGCAAATGCAATAAAACTAAGATAGAGTATATACAACTGCAACTCCCTCTCACACAATGCCATAGGGATGGCACACTCCAAGCTCTGCCTTCAAATAGGTAAATCTTGTTGCCTCTAGAGGCTTAGAGAAAATATCGGCAAGCTAGTGTTGGGTATCAATGTATCTCAATCAATATCTCCCTTCTCATTATGGTCTCTCAAGAAGTGAAATCTCACATCTATATGTTCGATTTTAGAGTGTTGGACTGAGTTATTAGATAAGCTAATGATGTTGGTGTTGTCACACAAAATTGGCACACTCTTGAAATCTAATCCAAAATCCCTCAAAGTAGTAACCATCTACAAAATCTGAAAATAATAACTAGCAGTAGCAACATATTTAACTTTAGCAGTTGACTGTGCAACACTAGACTGTTTGCGAGAAGACCAACAAACAAGAGAGGTACCCAAGAAATGACAAGTACTTGAGGTACTCTTCCTCTCAATTTTATAATCAGCAAAATCCGCATCCAAAAAACCACAAAAAGAGAGAGAAGAAGATGCAGAATACCAAAGACCATTCTCAAGGTTGTGTTTGAGATACCTCAATATGCGCTTCACCGTTTGGCGGTGAGATGTCCTTGGTGACGCTTGGAAGCGGGCACATAGTAGACGGCAAAGGGAGCCAATCATGCTTATATACTCTCGCTGGTCTACCTCCTCACTATTTTCATCTGGATCAAGCATGATCGAGGTAACCATCGGTGTCGTTAGGGGCTTTGCATCGCTCATGTCGAAGTTCTTCAGCCTTGGTGTACTTTGTTTGGTGGACGAATGTACCTTACTTATATTGCTTAATTTGTAGCCCAAGAAAGAAATTAAGCTCACCCATCATCGAAATTTCAAATTCCCTGCTCATAGTATCTACAAACTTGGCCACAAGTGTATGAGAAGAGCCACAAAAAATGGTATCATCCATGTATATTTGAACAAGTAGGAAATCATTACCATGCCTAAAAGTAAACAAAATTTTATCCACTGACCCCATCACATACCCATGCTCTAGCAAGAAAGACTTAAACCTATAATACCAAGCCCTAGGTACTTGCTTAAGCCCATACAAAGAATTTTGAAGCTTGTATACTCTATGTGGGTATTTGGGATGCTCAAAACCTGGAGGTTGCTTAACATAGACCTCTTATTCTACGAAACCATTTAGGAAAGCACTTTTGACATCCATTTGATACAACTTAAAACCTTGGGATGCTACAAATGCAAGGAGGATTCTAATGGTTTCTAGCCTAGCTACTAGAGCAAAGGTCTCTCCCAAAGTCTATTCCCTCTATTTGAGTGAAACCTTGAGTCACATGTGTAAGCTTGTTTCTCACTACAGACCCATCCTCCCCCTGTTTGTTTTTGAAAACCTATTTTGTGACTATGGTGTGAACATTTGATTAGTGCAAGTAATTAAACCGCTCTTGTGGCTCTACAAGGATCCAAACTTTGTTCCTCTAAAAAATTTTCAGTTCTTCATGCATGGCATGGACCCAATTTGAATCAGAAAGAGCATGTACAACATCATGGGGCTCAAAAGAAGCAGCAAATGCACAATCTGTGAAATGAGCATATTGAAAAGATTTGGACCTCGTTACCCTCTCACCAAGGTCGTCGATCATCAGCTATAGAGGATGTCTCCGCTGAATATGTCAAAGACCCTCGCGCTGTGAGACGATCTTTCCCTCAATTGCTGCTAGTGGAGGCTCAAAAGCAACTGAAGTGCGATTAGAGACTGCAAGATCCTCTGCTAGTGTAGAAGTAACAGGAGCCAGCTCTGAAGCCGATGCGATGGTAGAAAGTAGTTGATCATCCTCATCATTGCCGAGAGTTGGAAGGTCACCATCTACAAAGATGCTTTCGCACATCTCTTAATGACCTATACACTCAAGAACAGGGCTAGCATAAGGGGTTGATTCATCAAAGGTCACATCATAGGACTCCATGATAGTGTTAGTGTCAAGATTAAAGACTCTGTAAGAGTGACTATGAAGAGAATAACCCAAGAAAATTTTATCGGAAGAACACGACTCGAACTTATCAAGATTTCCACAATTTAGGATGAAACAACAACATCCAAAAACTTTCAAATGAGAAACCTTCGACTTCCTCCCAAAACATAGCTCATAAGAAGACACATTCAAGATCGAGCACAAGAAAATGCGATTGAAGATGTAGCAAGCGGTGCTAATAGACCCTACTCAAAACATTCTAGGAGTCCTATGCTCATCGAGTATCCTAGTCATCTCTACCAAAGTCCGATTCTTCCTCTCAACCATGCCATTCTACCCAGGAGCACCTAGGGCAAAAAATTGCTCAATGCCATGTTCAGGAAAGAAAGCATCAAAGAGATAGTTCTTGAACTCGGTGCCATTATCACTGTGAATTAGTTTCAATGCACCAGGGAGTTTCTTGAACAATCTCAAAGCCAAGCTCCAAAAGTGTGAGAAAACTTCATCTTTGCTCACAAGAAACAAAATCCAAGACTAGCGAGAGTAATCGTCAACAATGACAAGTACATATCACTTCTCACCCACCGAACAAACCCAGAAAGGACCAATAATGTCCATATGTAGAAGCTCTTCTTGTCATTCATTCATCACCAGATTGACTGGTGGGTGAGACGCAATGACCATCTTGCCATGCCGACAAGGAGCACAGATCAGGTTCTTCTCAAACTTGAGCTTGAGCAATCCTCGGATCTAGCCTAGGACACTCAAACGAGAAAGTAAATCAATACTCATGTGCCCTAGTCTCCTATGCCACATCTAAAGCTCAGACAAAGGTTGAGCAATTAAGCATCGAGAAGAACCTACTGACTCAGAAAAATCAGCTCCAAAGACTCTCCCTATTCGAGAAATCTGGCAAATCAAGGAATCAATAACTCGAGAAGTATTGCCCTTAAGCGTACTTCCAAGTTCTCATCCAGCAACTGAGATACAGAAAGCAGGTTATATCCCAGATACTCTACCAAAGCCACATCCTTGAGAGTGAAGCTCTCATTCACTCTAACAATATCTTTGTCCTTCACTCTATCTTTCCTGTCATCCCCAAGTGTGATGTACTCGTGTCATCTCGTTGGGGGAGGGTGGAGAATTATGAAGCATCTCCGGTCATATGACGTGAACAATCGGAGTCGATGAGTCACTTGTTCTTGAGGCCTCCACCTGTCACCTATATATAAGAAGAATAATAGGTGGATAGCTCAGTACTAGGGTTAGATAAAAACCTCTTGGGAATCCAGTACTGGGTCATCCGCCCTGAAGCAGTAAAAGCAGGTGCATGTAAATCAATACTAGCGTGCTAAGAGTGAACACCACTATGAGGAGAGCACGGTCCGCCAAAGAATTGCAACTCAAATCCTCTTATACGTGCAACAAAATCATATGAATCATGGTAAAATCTACGTTGGGCACCGCCACTAAAGGAGAACTAAAGAGTGTCTAAAACTCATGGGCGGGAGTGAGGAAAAGGCTCATGTACACCAACAAAGAGGCGGTACATGTCCTAAGTACTCCACTCACACTCGCGCTGCTCATTCCTCCTATGGCAAAAGTAAAACCCAACAAGGTGGCCCTCTTTCTAGCAGTAGGTGCAATGGTAGCGTCTCTCAGAAACTCGACTATCAGTCACTCTAGACTCTCTCATAGGATCTCTCATCTTGGGCTGTGGAGCTCTCTTGGGTTGTAGTGTGGCTTTCTTCTTTGTGGATTGTGGAGTGAGTTTCTTGATGGGTTGTGATGTGTCATTGATTTTGGACTTGTCGGCTTCTAGGGTGGTAGGTGAGGTAAAAATAGTCTTACCAACCATATTGTAGGCCACCATCAAAACCCAATCCTAAGGCTAAAACCGTCTTATTGGCACACATCTTTGTCTTAGCCAAGATCAAATCTATTTTTCCCTTGCCTTTTGAGAACTTCTCCACAAGAGAAAGGAGATACTCATTCTTAGCCATGAGCTTGTCAACTTTCCTTATAACCTCCTGAGCTTATCCTTCATGAAGATGCAAGTGAAATAGTTTAGCTTCACATCCTTAGAACTCATAGTGCTCTCCTTAGAAACCTTTATAATAAATGGAATATACCGAATTGTGATCAATCCATATTGCAGTCTAGACTCTAACTCCTTTATGTGCTTGGCTTTCACATCAACATCCTTTGAGAGAAAAAGACAATTCTTGTAAGCATCTAAGAGAGTAGGTCTAGACTCGTCCTCAAGGAGATTCTTCTCAGCAGTATTAAGCTGATTGACGATTTGAGCATCCAAGTCTAAAGCTCGGCAAGCTCACTCATGACCACAAGGCAACTATCACACTCTAGCCTAGACTTAAGTAACTCAAGCTGAAAAGATGAATACTCTAGCCTAGACTTGAGTTCCTTAACCTCACGAACCACTTTCTTCAGCAATCTATCATGGCTAACAAGCGCATCATTCAAGGTATCTACCTGAATAGAAAGTTAGTCGTAGGAGGGTGATACCTAAGAAGAATCAAGCTCGGGGTCGCTGTCATTGTCGTCCTCCATGAAGCAAAGGCCGGTGAAGTCCTTAGCCTTCTTCTTGTTCTTCACGGGCTGCTACTCCTCGTCCAAGCTCTCCTCCTTGCTTGAGGAAGTGTCAGCATCACTGAGCACCGCCATAAATGCCCTTGAAGCCGCCTTGACTACCTTCTTTGTCATCTTATCACAGTTCTTGAAGAAGGGCTTCTTGGACTTCTTGTGCTTGTCGTGGTCGTGGTTGCGGTCTTCCCTCTTCTTGAGCTTGAGGCAATCTGCCTTAAAGTAAGTGGTGTCACCACACTCAAAGTAGGCCCCAAGAACCACCCCTTCTTTGGTTTTGCTGGTTGTTGTAGAAGCGAGTGAACTTCTTCACAATCAGTACAAGATCCTCATCATCAAGCACATCCACCTGCTCCTCTGTTGTAGAGACCACAGAAGAAATAGCAAATCCACCAGTTAAGGGGTTAGCAAAAAAAACACCAACTCCAGACTGATTGCCACCGCTAGGTCTTGAAACCAATGTCATGTTCTAAGACAGGGGGTTTCCTAAGCCTATCCTTGCCGCCTTCGCGATCTTGGTAGATTTGAACTTGATAAAGAGTTCATAACCAGTCAATGTGTCATAAATAGACGACTCTTCAATGCTCAAGATCTTCACTTACAATATTCTACAGTCAAGAGCATAGAGAAGCTTGATCACTGTCTCATGTCAAAGTAGGGTAAAACCCTAGTGGATCTGAGGTTGCTCACAATTCCATCAAATCTAGCAAATATAGCGTCCAAAGACTCTTCGGCGCCCTGCATGAACATTTAATATTCTTGGTTATATGTGCTCTGGCACCAAGCCTTGATTTAATTAGTGCTCTTATGAAAGACACTAAGAGTAGTCCAAATCTCTTGGATGGTATGGAGGTACTGGACTCTGTCAAACTCATTACGACTCAGGCTTGTGAATAATATATTCCTAGCCTTGTTGTTGGCTTTATATTGTTCATTTTGAATCTGAGTAGTACGAGCAATAGAGATCTCATAGTTGGATTCTACGATCTCCCATATTTCACTTCCTTGGCTTAAAAGACAAGCCTCCATGCATACCTTCCAATACGAAAAATCTCGACCTTCAAAGAGCGGGATCTTCCCATGCCTTTTTATTATCACCTACGGATCACAAAGCCAATTAAGATAAGCAGGTGATCAAACTAGCTCTGATACTAATTGTAGGACTGAGAACAGCGACTAGAGGGGGTGAATAGGGGCCTTAACAAATTTCTTTGATGGCCTTCTCATATATTCACACAACACACCTAAAAAATGAATCTCAACAAAACTCAACAAAGAACGCAGTAGAAACTCAATGCTAAAAATATTGTTCATCCGAAAGTTCCAGGTGCAATCCGAAAGTTTCAGATGTCTAGAAGCTCCAGGTGCTTCTGGCTTGGAGTTCTCTATCATGATTTAAAACTTCATTCTGGAAGTTCCAGACTGGATAGGAAGTTCCGGCCAGAAAAGAATAGCAATTCGAAAATTCAAAATCCAAACCTGAAGATCCAATTAATAGTGGGTCTCATGATTGGAATCAAACAATAGGTTTCACAGTATACTAATCCATTACTCATTCGCACATAAGGCTTGGATCTTGAGAAGAAATACCTTAGTATTAAAAAGATGAACATCGGGTGAAGAAAGTCCCCAAGTTGATAGATAAGAGGTAAGGGAATTCAATGCTCAATTATGTATGTTTGTACGTAAATTTTATGTCTCTAGCAACAAGAAAAAAACTCCAACAAGGTGGCAAATATAAACTTAAGCACTAAAAAAAAATCGCAACCGAAGGACAAAAAACTTGCAAACTCGCAAGTGAACCAATAAAGGGAAACTACAAGGAGTTGAATTCAAGCACAAGAGTAAACATAAATTTTATTTCTTGCAGAGATCAACCTATTTTAGGTGGATTACAAAGATTTTTCCTTATAAAGCTCTAACCTAATACATAGGCTAAGCACTTATCCTCCTCTCGTCCAAAACCCTAGCATAAAGCTCTCATATGAATAGTTCAAGAGGCTGAAGTGGCTGGTTCACCCTCCCACATAGCCCTATATTTATAGGCGTTGGGAGCTTCCTTGGATGCTAAGTTTCCTTATTCTCAAAATACCCCTCTCTTGTAGTACACTTCTACCTACCACTGAGAGTATTTTGGTCAATTTTCTCCTCCATCCATCGAACGATCGTGATGCCTTCATAACTTAGCTTCGCCTTGATGCAAGCTTTGCAATGATGCCACATGCACTTATGCCCTTCCCACGGTTTTAAGGTCAAACCATGAAACCCCTTGCACGCCTGTCAAAGTGTGACTCACTACCACTTGCTTGACCTCAAGCAAGCCTCTTGATGTTGACACGTGTATTCCGTCTTGCGATCATGACCACCGACAAGTCTCTCTCGCTCGCGATACCTCGGGTTGCCTTATCACTTGCATTGGCATCCCTTTCACTTGACTTTGTCAACACGTCATCTTCATCCATCCTTCACGTGTACAGTTAGGATCACCCTTGACTCCATCCGGCCTCCTCGATTGTCCGGCACCAAGCACCCCGCTTGGCCCCGATCATCCCACCGCCGGCCGCCAAGTTGCATCCATTACCTATACATCATGAGAAAAGCAAACATATTTTCCCAACTCTAAGTTCAGTTAGTCCAAAATCAAAATTCTCAGTTGAAATCACATTTCCAAGAAGAATTGTGAACACGGGACAAACAAACTTCATCCAGGGTACCCAAAAGTTCCGATCCAAACCCGGTTATTCCAGTACTCAGAAGTTCTAGTTCAATTTGGATAGAGGCTCTCGGTTTCGGTTTTCTCGTGAAACTAGATGTTCTGGGTCCAAGACAGAAGTTGCGGGTTCATGCAACCAAAACTGAACATCGGAAGCTCTAGCAATACAAAAACTCTGAACACTGGATAATAACCTGGAAGTTCCGAGTTCAGACCTGAAGTTTCTGGTTCACCAGAATCAGTACATCAAAGCTTAAGCAAAACCGAAGATCATCAAATCAAATCAATAACAATGTCAACCACTCGTCACAACCAAATCAAGGCATATTTTAACTTGATTTCTCACAAGTTTGAAAATTTTATGAGAAAATGTATCATAAACATGTAGTGCAAATTTTTGAGTCTCGTAAAAATGAAGGTGGAAAATTCTAAACAGATGGAAATTATGAAATGTCTTTGTGAATGAATTCTAGTTCCTTTAACTAGCACAGTTCATTTATGATTTGTTACAAGATGATTCTTCAAATACACATGATACTAATTGTGTGAAAAATTGCTCATAGGTTTTTGGAAACTAGCATAGCATGTTTGCTGTTTTTGTACATGTGGGTTAAGATTGGATGGCTGTAACATAGCAACCATCATACAACACTCTTCTTTGCAATGATGAAGAGAACAAGAGTATCATCTAGTACTTTCACTACATGAAAAAAAGCTCAAAAGTGACAGGTCATAATCGTCATGGGTGACAGGTCCCGCACCTGTCACCCCAAATGTGTCATTGATGACCAATCATAAGTGACAGGTAAGGACCCGTCACAAATGAGGTCATTGGTGATGGGTCAAAACTTAACCTATCACTTATGAAGGTAATAAGTGACGGGTCATAACCGTGAACCGTCACCTATGTCTATGTTACCAATTTAAATTATAGGTTGCTCCAGAGCTTAACTGCAAATAGAATAAAAACACTCTTAATAGTTTGATTCAAAATTTTGGAATCAGGGAGTGGGATTAAAGTTTAATTCAGTTGTTCACTTCGACCGAAAGCAGTTGCAGAATTGAAATATGCAATATAACTAATATTTCAAATAAGTGACCTGGAGCGCCCTCGGTAAAACAAGCATAACTTTTGTATACGGACTCTGAATTCAACGTTTTTTTGACTCTATGGACATCTAAAAAAAAGTTACATCCATTTCACCCCGACTTTGTCAGGTTCGGCGAATTTTCCGAGGCGAAAAATTCCTTGGAAGATTGAGTTCTCGTCCTTTAAAGTTTCTGCACCATTTTCAGAATGCGTGTTTGTGTCCATAGCCACCCCTTACATCAATTGGGCAGATATGTACATATTTAATATATAAGCAAATTGTTGAATGTGCATTATTTCTTTAACTATACATTTTATGGTATGCAAATAAATGCAACTAGTTATTATTTCTAATTAATTACTAGTTATTATTTTTAATTATAGTAGGTAGATTTATAATTGATATAAATTATGAAGGATAATTATTTTTTCTCACAACTACATAAAAAAGTGATGAGTTGATGGGCTAATACATATAATGTTTCATCAAACTGATTGACTAATACATCTAATGATTGAGTAATTAAAATTCCTTCCTCTACTCTGTTGCAACAAACTGGTCATTAGTGACGGGTCAAGTTTGATGCAACAGAGCAGAGGAAGGAATTTTAATTACTCAATCATTAGATGTATACCCGTCACTAATGACTCACTAGGATAACCTGTCATTGATGAGTTAGTCATTGGTGATGGGTTATAACTTGACCTATCACTTATGACTTGCTCAGGATGACCCGTCACTGATTACGAGTCATAAGTGATAGGTCTCAACTTGACTCGTCACTTATGTCTAGCCTAGGATGATCTGTCACTGATGTCGAGTGATCAGTGATGGGTCACAACTACGACCAGTCACTTTTAACATAATTGACGAGTCATATTACGTCCTGTCACTAATGTCGTGTCTCATTTGTTTATTTTTCACCTAGTGTTTATAGCATTGTTATGAGTATCATAGAACATTATATTAATGAGCACCGTATATTATAAAAACGGTGTGCTAATTAAACATGCTTGCAAATCTTTGTTTAGTTACAAAGTTACAATAGTAATTTTGCAAAGAATATGGGGAGTGTGTAGGGATCAGCATGGATCACTCCATAGGTATCCCTAGATCTACTCTAGTTCAATATATATTGTTTAGTTAGTTAATTAATTTGAACTAGAGTAGATCAATAGATTAATCCATACCCATCCCTAGGAGTGCAACGTGGAATACTCCGGTATCATGCATCCATTCCTGCAACACATGAAATGGGGTTGTCTTTAGGCTTTGGTAGCAGCTTAAAGACCACCTTGGATCCAAGAATCAAACCCTAACAAAATCTTTTAGAATTCAATTTTGGGTGGAGGTACTAAAATGAGGTTGTCGAGAGAAAGAATAGGACTCTCATTGAGTCGACAAGGACCAATCTTGATTAGTACAAGATATCGGATCAATTTTGGGTGGAGGCAGTCAACATCGCGTGCCATGCCATCAACCGCTTGTACCTCCATAGGATCTTGAAGAATACTGCATACGAGCTACTTAGCGATAACAAACCCAATGTGTCTTGCTTTAGAGTTTTTGAAAGTAAATGTTTCATTCTAAATAAGAAGGCCAAAAGCTCTAAGCTTGCACCTAAGGTTGATGAAGGTTTTATGCTTGGTTATGGATCAAATGCCTACACCTACCGTGTTTTCAACAAAACCACCGGCTGTGTTGAAATTGCGTGTGACGTAACATTTGATGAATCTAATGACTCAGAAATAGAGTAAGTTGATCAAAATGTTTTAGGTGATGAACAAATTCCAAGCGAGGAGATCAAGAAGATGGCAATAGGTGACATCAAGCCTCAAGAGCCCCAAGAGTACCAAATGGCCAAAAGTAATCAAGATCAACCCTCTTCATCAACTCAAGTGGAGCCACCTACATCAACTCAGGATCAAGAACAAAGTCAAAATCAAGCTCATGGTGACTACAACGACTTCCTTGATGTTGGGGGAAAATAAACCAGCCTGAGGATAATGGTTGAATATTACTATCCAGGTCCCTCCGGAGCCTTGATCTCCGGATCCTCAGCTAAAGGCTCGACCTCTGAAGTCATCGGGCTCCTTCGCGGTACCTCTTCGTACCTGTGAAGCCTTCCCTTGGTTTAACCGGCCCAGCCTCCTGAAGGCTCTGCCTCCCAAAGACCGCCCCCCCCCCCCCCGAGACCTCGGTCTCCTGAAGCCTCGGTCCCCTGAAGCCTCGGCCTCCTGAAGCCCCGGTCTTCTGGAGTCCTACCTCTCGAAGCCTTCACCTCCTGGAGCCATGCCTCCCGAGGCCCCTCGTCTCCAGCTGCTTGGGCTAGCTTCCCGGAGGTTACAGGGTGAGTCAGCAGGCCTTAGGAAAGATCTACCGGAAGGGGAGCACCGGTCATGCTTTGCCTGTAAGGAAGTGATTAGCATTAAACGCCTAGGCTAGTGGACGCCGCTCTGACACCCCGGAGTAATGGAGGCTATCCTGACACCCCTAACAGTACAACGTCGGGCCGTAAGTGGCGACTGGCTCGCCGACTTCAGTGGGCAGGCAACACGATAGTTACTACGATGGATATTTATCTCCCAAATAGGGTAGAAAGTAGTTATCCGGGATAAGGCCCAGTAATTCGATCAAGTCCTAGATATTTGTACATTATGCTAACTTGTATGCCAAGCTACGCACGGCCCTATAAATAGGGGGCCATGATCGCCTGGGCTAAGGACACGAGCTAGACGGCAGAAAGACACAGAGGTGAAAAAACACAAAGTCACGCTGTAATACTCCCCCAGATCGATCCATTTTTTCTACCATCAATACATTCATGGTGTTCCTTCCTCTTAAATTTTATCTCCAAGCTTGAGTCTCCTCCTTAGAAACTCTCGTCCTACTTGCTCAGGCAAGATGAACTCTTGCTGCAACACTTGATGATGATGATGATCAAATGGGAGACTTTCAAACTCAATCTCAAGTGCCACATCCAAGAGTTTATCAAAGCATCCAAAGAGATCACCCGGTTGACAACATTCTTCCTAATATACAAAAGGGGGTAACCACTCGTTTAAGAAATGCAAACTTTTGTGAATACTACTCTTTTGTTTCCTCTTTGGAACCATTGAAGGTAGATGACACACTTGGAGGTCCAGATTGAGCGATGGCCATGCAAGAAGAGCTCAATAACTTCAAGAGGAATTAAGGTTGGACCTTGGTGAAAAGACCCAATCAAAATATGATTGGCAACAAATGGGTCTTCGCCAACAAACAAGATGAGAATGGGATCATGACAAGAAACAAGGTGTAACACCCTAATTTTCAAATGTCAAGTTTCTAAAATTTGCTAGATTTTAATTTGAGTTTCAATTAAATAGCCTTGATTTCAAATCTAATTTATAAAATTAAATTCCAAATGAACATAGGCTATATTTGATTTATATGCATTCATGCTGAGTATAGGCATGTAGGGTTCCTTTGGGGTTTATTTGGCTTTGTTTGAGTTGATTTTGCTTTGAATTTGAATTTCAAATGAATTTAGAAAAGGAAATGAAATAAAAAAAAATAAAACTCTTCCCAGGCCGCTTCCTCTCCCTTTCGGTCTGCCCAGCTAGCCGGTCTGGCCTGCCATGCTCTTTCCCGCTGTCGGCCTGTTTTCGCCTCTGCGTCAACCCAACCACAGCCGCCCATCGCCACCCTCTCCAGAACGTCCCCGCGCCCAACCCACCTTCACCTGAGACACTAACATGTGGGTCCTACCTCGAGTTGGACTCTGGCGCCTTCACGAGATCGCCGCCACATTGAATCCATGCCTAACCTGAATTGAGGATCATCTAGAAGCTTGCCAAATCGAATCCCCATGATCCCCTTTATCTCTAGCCGTCTTATCCCCAAGAGAATCACGTTTAAACGAAGAGTTCTACTCGGATTTATGTTCGCCGCCGTAAGCCGAGTCCGATTCAATCTCCACCGCCACCAGGGAGTCCTAGCCCTCCCCGACTCATTTTGGCCACCTATATATCTAGCCTGAGACCTCCCAGTTCTTTCCCCAAGCCAATTTGTTGAGATCTGAGCTAACTCACCGAGATTGATCTCGTCGTCACCATAGTCGCCACCACCTTGGTTAAGCTCGACGTCCAGTTGCTCCAGAGACTCTCGTCGCCGTCTGAGACCACCGGAAGGACCGCCTGCCTTCGCTGAAGCTCATGTTTCCCTCGTCGTCATCGTTTGACCACGAAAGCACCACCATCGACGAAGACCCGAGCCGCTCTGCTGCCTCTCCCGTCATCGACCACCTTCCCGTGCCTCATCGTGCTCGGTAAGCATCCAGATTGATTCGTCGTGAGCTTCTGGTCATGTACTGCTGCTCGTCATTACCACTGGCAAGCTGGAGCGCTGTTCCGATGACCATCTGGCGAGTACACCACCGCGATCCACTTGGCGCTGATGTGCTTCGCCTCCCCGACCGACCAATCCCTCCCAAGCTGTTCGATCTAAAGCCAACCACACAGATTAGATCTCAATTTACTCCTTTGCCTGCCAATCAGAGTGTGCCGCATGTCGCCTCTTTAACCCAGTTAGTCACCAGCTCAGCTGCCACGCCACAGCCACCTCGCTTGTTTTGCTGACCTGTCAGCCCAGTCATGCCCAATCAGCAAGCCACGAAAGAAATAAGGTTTTTCAATATAAAAATAATTCCAAAAATTGTAGGAATTGATAATCTTGCAAATAGACCCCTGAACTTCTCTATTTTCACAAAATCCCTATCTTTTACACTTTAGTGCTTAAACATTTCTATAATTACAAATAGGTCCCTCTATTTTTACAAAAAGGTCCCTAAACTTTCTGTTTATATCTGATTAAGTTCTTTTCTTTCTCAGATTAAACTATAAACTTGTTTTTAGTATAACTTTGTCGTTCTAGCTCTGTTTTAAGTGATTCTCTTTGTTGTTGGATTCAATTTTCAAAGCTCTATCTTTTTAGATAGGTTTTGTCTTGTTGTTCTTTTGTTTTTGTACTGTTCTTAGTATGTTTGCTTGTTTTTCTTGTAATCGTGCGATTATACAACAACGTCCCAGATCAGTTATTTCCTTGTTGGAAAATCTTTGCCCAAGTGTCACATATAAGGACCGATTCAAGGAGTGACAACCCAAGAAACACCATTCAAACATGAGGCCGATATGGGTAAGGCTTAGCATATCAATTAGACACCTAACTGGTATTCGTTGGGGTAACAGGACCTAATTGATAGACCATGCTTCGTAGTGATCTCCTGGTGACACACCACTGACGTGTGTTAAGTGTCTTACAAACACGGCAACATGGGTATCACGACTCAAGGCTAAAAGTTGTGCAACCTCTGCACAGTGTAAAACTGTTATAACAGTCGTGCCCACGGTTATGGGAGACCTGGATCCTCACTTGATTAGATGTTATGGTATAATACAGGTGGTACTAGTTTGTTATGGTTTATGGGAGGGTTAACCTTGGATGGTTAGTTGTCGGGTTGTTGGGACATATTCACTTAACAATGGCTTAATGCTTTTAAATTACATTACTATTTTCTTTACTCGCACTTACGTAAATATAGCATGTGTCAGCATATTCTTGTTGTAAGCCTACATATCATTATCTTTCCCACACTTGCTGAGTACTCCATGTGCTTACCCATGCTATCTCCCATAATACATATGCTACTCAGTGGAAGACTTTGAAGATTTCCAAGACGACGACCTGGTGTTCTAGGAGCGTGTCTTCCGGTCGATGCCTGTGGAGTTGCTAGGTTGCCAATGCTTTTGCTCTACTACCGTCGTTTAGTTGCTGTCATTTAGCTAATGGGTTGTTTAGGTGAAGTTTTTAATGTAAGAGTTAAACAATTGTAAGTAAAAAGTATTTCTTTTGTTACTTCACCTGTGATGTCCTTATGTATGTTGAACTTCCTGGGCACACATAAGCCGCACTTGGTTTTATTTATTAAAACTAGGTGTGACACAACGCACAGTTGGTTGCTCAAGGCTTCACACAAATAGAATGTTTGGATTTTGGTGGGACTTATGCTCCTATAGCTAGGTTTGAGTCAATTCGTATATTACTTGCCTATGCTACTCACCATGATTTCAAGCTATTCCAAATGGACGTGAAAATTTCTCAATGGACCAATCTTCGAATTGGTGTATGTGAAGCAACCACCAGGATTTGAAGACCCCAAGTTCCCCAACCACCTGTATAAACTCCATAAGGTGCTCTATGGGCATAAGTAAACAGCTAGAGCCTTGTATGAATGCATTAGGGATTTTCTCATCAACAAGGGATTTGAATAGGCAAAGTTGGTTCTACTCTCTTCACTAAAAATGTTGATGATGATTTATTTGTTTACCAAATATATATCGATGACATTATATTTGGTTCTACTAATAAAAAGTTTGTGAAGAATTTAGTAGGATTATGACGAAGAGGTTTGAGATGTCAATGATGGGGGAGTTGAAGTTCTTCCTTAGATTTCAAATCAAACAACTCAAGCAAGGGACATTCATATGTCAAACCAAGTGCATCAAGGATATGCTCAAGAAGTTCAAAATGGAGAATGTCAAGTCTATCAAGGCTCCCATGCAAGCCAATGGACATCTCGACCTAAATAAAGAAGGAAAGGCCATGGATCAAAAGGTATATCGCTCTATGATTGGATCTTTACTTTACCTTTGTGCATATAGGCCCTATATTATGTTTAGTGTGTGCATATGTTCATTCAATTGATTGATTTAGTTTAGTAGTTTTAATAGCTAGAAGTTTGAGAAAATCTCCTTTTAAGTGGTATTTTCCAAAAATATTTGATTCTTTGATCTTATGATTATATTTTGCTACTTGTGGTCATTGTTATGTGTTGTTGATTGTTGGCTAATCAAAAGTAGTAAAACTTCTTACTCATCCAACTATCAAATCTCTTTTAAGTTCCAAATCAAATCTCAGCTCAAAATCAGTTTTGTCATCCTCCAGAACCCGAAAGTTCCGGGTTTCACCCAGAAGTTTTGGATTCTGTCAATTCATCTGGATATTCCAAGTTCCCCTCTGGGTTATCCCTCTCAGTTTTTTTTCACATCTCAACCCGGAAGTTCTAGGTTCCACTAGGAAGTTCTGATGTATGGAGTCACTAAACCCCTTATCGAGCATAACCCTTGATTCCACCCCTCTTTGTTCTTCTGTCTCCACCGTTCTCTCTATATCTCTCTCCCAAAGGTGCCCCTCTGAAGATCTTTGGTTTCCTCCCTCAAAACCTCAAGATCTTCGCACGGGCTACCATCCTGATCATTTCTGGGAACGTCAATTGTTCTCCAAGGTACATCTCAAGACCATTCTTCCCGATCCCTCAATGTAGATCTTTTGAGTCAATTTCATTTGGTGAACTAGCTCCTTATCTGTCATATAATCTTGTCTCAAAGGGTTTGCAATTCAGTTGAATAAATCTTTCATACCCTAAACTCTTGCCCTAAGTCGGGCACCCCAGAAGTTCCGGGTTGCCCAGACCCTGCTCATCTTGATATTGTTCTTCTCTTCCAAATCTTGTTCAATATTTTTTCTATCTCAATCATATCATCCTTGTATTTCTGAGAACAGTGTAAGATGGGGGATGAGAAGGTTGATACTCAAACTTATCAAAGGAGAACAAAGGCTCGGTATGATCCTCAAGTTCAAAGGGATGATCCATCGCAATAGCTTGGATCAGATGGAGGAGGTAGTGGCAGTAAAGGTGGAAGTGAATATGTGCAACATGGAGTTTGAAAAGTCATTCGGAAGGTTCGGGCTTCACAATCAAGTGGTATCCACATTGATGAGTCGACTCAAACAACCAATGTGGCTCGTGGTGGTGCCTTGCCACCCAGGAAAGAAAAGGGAGCGGGAAGAGGAAAAGGAAAGGCAGTGGCCTCCAGATCAAGAAGACAAGATGAGATTGAGGAAGAAGTAGCGCCTTCTGAGCAGCAGGGGCGCACTTCATTAGCAACTTTGAAACTGTGTCCTGCTCGTTACATGACAAATCAATTTGACACTGGAAGAAAGCCAGTTGAGTATAAAGGCAAGTCGGGGCTTGCAAAAGGGATAGGGAAAAGGATCCCTATGAGTATGAGAAGGAAGCCACCGACTATAGATTTCATTCTTGGTTCCAACATGACTTTTATGCATCGGTGATCTATCAAAACAAAGATACAATAACTCATATGCAATGGATCTATTGAGACTATATGGCCAAGAAGAACAATCAAGAGTTCAATTCCATCATTGCAGCTTGTGAGAACAAGAATGTCAAGAAGATCATGAGTGTCATGTATGATTGGAGTATTGAAGTTACTGCACAATTTTATGCCACAATTTTCTTTGAGCATGATGAGGATAGGACCATGAGTTGGATGATAGAAAGAGCAAAGTATAAGGTCAAATATAATGTCTTTGCAGGTATGCCTGGTTTTGATATTTGTGACACTAGCAAGGATAATATCCACGATGAATTTCAACTCTCAGCTGAAGAGATGCACTTCATGTATGATGATGAGAGTGAAGTTGAGTATGGGAAGACCAAAGGCATGAAACCATTCTTTGAGCTCATCAATATGATGTTTCGAACGACTTTATCTTCAAAAGGTGGTGATGCCACAAGTGTTATGGGAATCACAAGAAATTTGTTGGCCAAGATGGATGAAAATGCCAAAGGCTTTAGTGTGTTTGATTTCATATGGCAAGAGATCCATCTTACATCCACCAATATGCTCCATATATCATGTATATGATTGAGAGGGTTACAAGGAGAACTTATGTGAAGGAAGTAAAGCATGAACCATTGAGAATAAGGTCAAAAGTTGGTCAAGCAAGTTGTCCTACAAGCATGCCGTCTCCTCCTAGGATGACAACAAGGCGTTGTTGCTCATCCTCTTTTATCAAGAGGGTTCTCAAGGCTATTTTGAAAGTATGCACCAGCAATGCAGTGAAGATTAAAGAGCATAAGAATTGCACCAACGTGAGGCTAAGAAAGCTTGAAGTGAGACAAAAGGAGATTCACGCTCAACTAATAATTGAGCCTCCTTGCTCTCCAGTGGCCTCTGAGGAAGAAGATAGTGAGCCCGAAGGTTTCAAGAACCCATGGGCTTGGTATGATACTGCCTAAGCTACTGCAGGGAAATTGAGGAAGAATCCAAAGAAGAGGATCTTGGGGGAGCTGAGGAGAGCTCAAATGACAATGATGATGGCAGTGGAGATGGAGATGATGACTATGAGGAGGGCAGCGAGTGATACCTCTTCCTGTTTCTTTTTCCTTTTTGGTGTCTTGATTCCAAAGGGCGAGAAAATGTTCATCTTTCTCCTATTCTGTTCTTTTGCCAGAACCTTCTCAGTTAAACCCTTTATCTCTTCCGATGTTGAACATGTAATACTATTGAACTATGTGGTTTGCTAGTCATTGATTTTTTTAACTTATCTATGTTAGTGTGATGCTTTTGTGATGCTAAGCCATGTGATGTTCTAATGTAATGTTGTTTTTATTCATCATTATATGATATATCATGTCATATGCATCGCAGATCATCTTGTACACTCATTTGTTGCACCCCATGAATGCTAAGATATAGGGGGAGCTCTTGCAAAATTCTTTTAAATATGTACATTTGATGTCAAAATCAAATTTCATTCACTGCACACATTTAGGAGGAGCTCACAATATATCCTAGGATTCAAAATCTTTAATTTAATTATCTTTTGTAAGCTTTAATCGAGTTATCATCAATCACCAAAAAGGGGATATATAAAGTGCATCTAGGCCCTTTATGTGGGTTTTAATTAATTGATGACAAGCGATTAAGGGACTAATAAAGTTTAATGAGTTTATGAACATGTATTAGTCCCATAGAGAATTAATAAGATGTTAGGGACTCTCAAAAAGGAAAAGAGAAGCGGCATGCGCCTACTCAATAGATTTAAATTTGTTTTACTTTTGAAATTGAGTTTAGGTTTGCCGTACTATCAAGAGAGATACGTGTAGATAGATTTGAAGATGTCTCAGTGCTCAAAGTACCCTTTTTTAACCAAGTTGAGAGACACAAATTACGCCATGAACACCGGGAAGTTCTAACTTAATGTGTACCCGGATGTTCCAGGTAAGGTGGAACCTTTGGATAAGGATCTGGGAGGGGTGCTCGGTGTGGCTTTTCTAACCAACCCGAAAGTTTCGGGTTAAACCCGGAAGTTCTGGGTAGCCGGACGTTCCAGATGAGGACTGGTTTGACGTTCTCTGTTTGGGTTTCAAATCTGAACCCGGAAGTTCCGGATTGGGTCAGAAGATTTGGATTTAAGTGGCTAGTTGGAACCTTCGGATTGAGTCCGAGCTAGGGCTATCAGCTCTGCATTCAAGTGTCAACCCAAAAGTTCCAGGTTTAGGTAGAAAGTGCTGTAACGGCTAGTTTTGGGGGGTTTGGTATAAATACTCCCACACCCCTCTTGCATTTGCTGCTGACCTACCACGAAACAAGTGCATTCAAAGCCCCTTTAGAGCTCTCCCTACTCACTTTGGCTTTTAACTCTTGCAAGATTTTGAGAGTTAGGTTGAATGATTCAAATTGAGTGCTAGTGAGCTACTTTGCAATCTTTAAACACTTGAGTTCGTCGTCAAGCCACATCTACATCGTATTTGTTACTCTTGGAGGTTCATCCTCCTAGACGGCTAAGCATCACACTCCATCCATCTAAGCTTGTAGAGTGTCGTAGGACATTTGTGAAGGTCCATCTCACCTCTGCAAGAAAAGAGGACTTTGAGTAAGACCAAGCTTGATCTTCGTTATCGCTTGGTGAGGAAAAAGGGTTGAAAAAGATCCAGCTCTTTGTAACCACCTCAACGGAGACGTAGGATCATTGGATCCAAACTTTGGAAAACAAATCCTTGTCTCCTTTGCTTATATGTGTTCATTCTTATTCTAATTGACTTTTGGGTAATTTTCCTCGATCTACGTGGTTGTGTGTTTGTGACTACATGTGGCTTGTGGAAAGGACTCACTACACCTCTAGAAACATGTGGTAGCACATAGAATCAACTAGACTTGCTTAGGCATACTTTTATTTCAATTTCGCTCTCTGTATCCAGAAAGTCCGGGTTGAACTCGAAACTTCCGGTATCCGGAGTTCCAGATTCTATTAATCCATTGTGAAGTTTTTATTTTTCAAAAATGCCTATTCACCCCACTCTAGACGATATCTCGAATATTCACTTACCTATACATGTATCCGTCTACCCATCGGGTCGTATTTTTTACTCACGAGTGTACCCATGGGTACCAAACGCTATCCATACACTACCCTATTGAGGTATTTACCTACAGATAAGCAGATAATTGGGATAAATTGTCATCCCTACTTTTAATTAGAATACTATAGCTACCCTACGATTCACAGGGATAAAAAAATCCACTCCCACCTCTAATTTTCTCTTCCTTCGTGTAAGCCCAAGGTAGCCGCTCCATTAACGCTGGATGAGGGAGGATTAGTCATCTGCACTACGTGTAGAAGGCGAGCTTGCTCCCCATCCTCACCAGCGTACACCTGCTTGCTAGTTGTTCCCATATGCTCCAATCCGCTGCATGTCACCTCCTGAAGAGGTCCATCGCTGCCCCTTGGCGCTCCCATCTGGATCACCACCGTCGCTATGTGTAGCCTGTAGTGCTGGGAAGAACTAGAGAAGAGAGAAAAGAAAGGTAATGAATTGAGCTTGCTGGAAGCCTGCATCCATGAGAACTGTTAGATGGAGAATCTGGCCCTTGGCTATCTTCTGTGCATGCATGCATGGCGTGCATGGCATTGTGTGACTGTCACGGCTTCGATCCTGCGTGATCGAGTCCGGTGCTACTAGGATCATGCATTAGCACTAATCCCGGCCAGATATCCCTTGTATTAATTCTGTTTCTATAAATCACATGATGTGGTTATCTCAATCTTGGGATATAAATCAGTAACTTGTGTCTCCTATGGATGTGATATTTCCTCTCACATGGTATCAGTTATGTTCACATCCTGCGGCCATCACTTCCACTAACCAACAGCCATATCTTCTGATTGGATCATGGACGCCATCGCCGCTGCACGCCAGCACGAGGACGAGGCCACCGGTGTTGCTGCACGCCAGAGCGAGGTAGAGCCTACTCGCATGCATGAGCAGGGCACTGCACGTGAGGCCAAGACCACTTGCTTGTGTCAGGAGGCGGATGCGCATGCTACCGAGGATGTCCACCTATGCTAGGAGGTCGACGCCACCATGCATGGCATGATGATCGCCAACGTCATGCTCCTCCATGAGGCGGCCGCCATCGCCAACCTCCACACCCAGGTTGTCAATGTCCAGAATATTCGTGCCCTCGTGCCGGTCGTTCTTGATCTTGTCTCCCCCAACTACACCAAGTGGTGCAACCGCTTCCTCACCCACTCGACAAATACTCCCTCGCTGATCACGTCCTCACCAACGCATCAAGTTCACCCAAAAGCCTAAGCTGATGGAGAAAAATAGGCAATTCACTTATACTTCAACATCCCCTCACTTGGAGGCTCCCTCATGCCTCAAACGTGAAAGTAGGAGTCAGCTGCAATTTTTTGTTTCATTGCGTCCGCAAAGACTAAAACTCGAGACCTCTAGCTCTGATACCAAATAGAGCTGTATGCATCAACTAGTTCACCTAAAATCCTAAGCTAATAGGGGAAAGGTGGACAATTCCCTTATACTTCAATAGGAACGAAGATGAGCAAAGGACGATGGTGTGTGCATGTGGATGGATAATGATGGTGTATTCGGTTGGGAGGAGTTCATGGATCATTGGGTGATTGTGTCCCACACGTCAGAGTAACAATGAAAAGAAATAGTACTAAATGTTCCATCCGTTCAGAAATAATAGACGTATTTCTTTTGGGTTCGATCTTCGAAGTTGGATTTTGACTAAGATTTTCTAATAAAATATATTGTTTATAGCTTCAAAACCTATATAGTGTGAAATTATTTTGAATTATGAACTTAGTTATATAATTTTATACACTAGATATTCTTATAATTTGATTAAATATTAGTCAAAGTATGTAAAATTTGACTTTTTCAAAAAGAAATTCTCATACTATTTCTGAACTGAGGAAGTAAATGTTTCTTAACCATTCTAATGGTTTGTGATTCTTATGCTACACTTTCTTTTGCTCCAAACACATCTTTCTGTTCGTTTCCTATGTTTTCCATTCCTCATATTTGCCACTACCTTATTATCCGTTCGTGCATTTTCTCTTGTTCTGTTCCTTCAATCCAAACTGACCCCCACTCCTAACTATTTCCTGCAGCTTTTCCCTGTTCCTCTATTTTCTATTCCTCCATTTCCAAATGACCCATCCAACAAGGATCCCACTGCCGCTGACTAATCTTCCTAGTTCCTCGTCTTAGACACGTGGGCTCCACGGCACCACCCTCATGGCCCCAACGTGTAATCGAAGGTGCCCATAGACCACCTAGGCGAGTTTGTAAAACTATGGGGGGGGGGTGATGCAAGGCATCCAACTACAGAACACATCCCAGATGATATAACATGGACATTCACACCACACGACGAGTACACAATGGCCTCTGCATACAAGGCTCAATTCTTAGGATCCACAAGCATCGCTTACCGTGCACTCATATGGAAAACATGGGTGCCACCGAAATACAAATTCTTCGCATGGCTAATCATTCAAAACAGAGTGTGGATTGCCGATAGACTCGTGGCCAGAAAGACACACAACCCGGTCCGTGCGCTGTGCGGCTACTTAGCGGAAACGACTAACCACCTACTCGCATAATGTAGATTCACAAAACACATCTGGGACGCAATCGCGACCTGGGTTGGGTACCTAGAGCTCAGGCCGGCACATTGGCCACCAAGTGACTTGGTCCAGGACTGGTGGACATCAATCGCCACAGCTCCTTGCATGGCAGAAAAAGCCATCCAAAGTCTGGTCTTGCTTACTTCATGGGAAATCTGGAAGGAGAGGAATGCACGAGTCTTCCAACAGCCATACCTTTCGGCAATACCCCTCGAGAACAAGATCAGAGAGGAAGCCCGAACTTGGCATGTGGCGGGAGCGTCGTGCCTAAGTGCATTTCTTGATCACACTGTATAGCCTTTTCTTTTTTCTTTAGGCGTCTCCCAGGGTGCCTTTGGTGTAAACTTTTCTGCTTTAGCAATGAAATAAGCACAAAAAAAGGCATATCAGTGCTTCAGGTCACATGTTGAGGTTGTAATGGTTGGTTTATTCTACTTAGTTTTTTGCAGTAATCTTTGCTTGATATTTTTGTATATTTGTTGAGCTTTTTCTTCAAAGCTTTATCTTCTGGATGGCATATCTTCCAGCTGCGGGAACCCTGCTCTCTTATACTTCCCTTTTGTAATTTGTAACAGAGTCTTGCAGGCCTTTTCAACCTGTGCATTATTGTTCTGGTTGCAGTGAACAGCAGGTTTATTATCGAGAACTTAATGAAGGTTTTTACTAGCCTTTTTCCCATCTAGCAAGTAGATGCCACTGCTTTCTCTCTCTCTCCAGCGCATAACATATTTATTTGAGTTATTTCCTCTTAATTTTTTTTGCAGTATGGATTATTAATAAGAGCTGGCTTTTGGTTTAACGCTAAATCATTACGAGACTGGCCACTGCTAATGTGTTGGTAATATTCTATACTGCTCTATCTTGCACTTTTTCATTACATTATTATATCTGAAACTGATCAACTTTACATTCTTTTTTTTAGCCTTAGTCTACCTGCCTCCCCCCCTTGGTGCATTTGCTGTCGAAAAGCTGGCATTCAACAATCTTATTACCGATGCTGTAAGCAGATATCTCTTAGCTATGCACCTTACATTACTGATGTACGGTTTTCTATTAAACAATTTATACATTTGTCCATATTGTGTATGGACTATTCATTGTATTTGATAGAAACAGTCATGAGGCCCTTTTATTTGATACAATATTACTTCAAAATTTCCTTATACACCATTGAATCCTAGTGTTATTCACTTTTTGCAGGTTGCTACCTGTCTTCATGTTATTCTTACAACGGTTGAAATTGTATATCCAGTGCTTGTGATTCTTATGTAAGTATATGCAACATTTCAAAAATGTGATTATGCAAATTGCTCTGCAGCAAGAGATCGTCATCTAATTTATCAAGAAGGCACATAGAAGCAGAAGAAAATAAATGTTCAAATATTCTGTATAGCAAATATGAAGCTACCATGAGCCTATTTTGAAAAGACAATTACATTTAGAATTTTTTGTAAGCTAGAGGTTTTGCAAGAGTATGATGTTCTTTTGGCATGGTTTAAAAATCAAATCCTGTATCTTGGTTCAGGTGTGTTTCTGCAGTTTTGTCAGGCTTTCTGTTAATGTTTATTGCCTGCATTGTTTGGCTGAAGGTTTAATCTTTTGCACATACAAACCATGATATAAAGAAATTGATCACAAGCGGCAAGAAGGTTGTCATGTGTTCCAGTGTGTCTTTCGTTTTTGTTGGCTCTGCTTTTGTTACTAACTTTGGGTGTGTGTGTGTGTATAAATAATAGCTTTATGGTCCTGCTTGCATGAGGAGGATTAGGAGGCCATAAGAAACAGATATATGAACACCTCTAGTTATAGCCACTTGTGTTGCTTGAGTTTAACCTCCCTTTCTATTTTGTTGATAATGAACTTAGCGCAGCTGACATGGATAGTTTACAAGCTCCAACTTTAGGGAGTCTAATATACTTCATGATGGCGCCATCACTCTGTTATCAGGTATTTTGTCATCATTGTGTATGTTAATTCTAAAGGAATTGTGCAAACCTGAAATTCTGAAAGACGGTTATTCTAAACAGGATCGTTTATAGATTGGGCCATCTCTTATTCATTAAATAAAACTGTAGGGCATTCTCCTAATTAATTTAAAGTAAGAAGAGAGATATGTTCTGCAGCTTCGCTACATAGTATATGTTGCAAATTTTGAAGTTCATCTGCTTTTTAGCGAGGCACCTGGAATTTTGGTCCTCTATGCCTCTTCTCAACTGGCTTTGAATTCATATTAATGTATTTACATGTTGGTTTATTTATTCATTTGTATTTTTACCCTGTCATTGCTGCACATTAAGCTATATCCTTGTATTCATTAGTCAAAACTGAAATACTAGACTCTAGTCAGTAGTCAAATCACTAGCGGTGACTGACAATGTTCTACATCCTTATTGTTGATATTTCGGGTTGTTAGAGATATTTAATTTTTTTATTGCCTTTTGAGTATCCATTTCTACTTAGCTGCAAAAGGAGAGCTAACAGGGTCCCTAACTTTTAGAAATGAATCTTTTTGGAGTTAATTGCAAAAAATACATATATTGTGTCATTTGTAACATAAAACTATAACTTTTGTTTCTAATAATACCAAACTACAAGTATTATGCTATTTGTAACACAAAACTACATATATTATATTATTTGTAATACAAAACTACAACTATTAATGTTTAATGTGTCCCCGTTAGTTTGATTGTAACTCAAAACTACAACTATCCATAGTTGTAAGATAGTTGTAGTTTTGTGTTATAAATAACACAATATATGTAGTTTTATTTAATTCACTCATCTTTTTGCTATTATTCTTGCAGGCAAGCTATCCTCGAAATCAATATATTAGAAAAGGTTGGCTGGTTCGTCAAATTATTCTTTACTTGATATTTACTGGTCTCCAAGGATTCATATTGAACAAGTAAGCCATTCAGATATCTTTGTATGTCTTGTAAAATATCCTCAGGAAATAATCATTTATTGTTTTTATAAACTTGCAGTACATAAATCCAATTGTTGTGAACTCTCAACATCCACTGAAGGGAGGACTATTGAATGCTGTAGAGACTGTTTTGAAGCTCTCATTCCAATTTCTATATTTAGGGGGGAAAGTCCATTTTACTCCCCCCAACAATCCACTTTGTCCGACTGACCCCAAATAAAAACTTGACTTGTTTTACATCCCAAACAGTTCAATACTGGTCAATTAACACCCTAACCTGGTTTTGCCTACTTGGACGCTTTTTCGCCGACATGGAGAGGTTTTGCCACATGGAAGATGACATAACCATGGCCCACAGATCAGTATCAGTAAATAGCAATTATGTTGTTGCACAAACCAAAACCAAGACAGCTGGGAGCCTGGAAAAGTCACCATTTTCTTTTTTTTCTTGAGCTTGTGCGGCATGGCTGAGCTTTGAAGCTCGTTCAACCTCTGCAAGGTAAGATGGCAGGGCTCAGGTGAATAGTAAAATTGGTGGAGGAGGTCGGTGTGAGTTCAGGAGTGGTAGTGGTTTGACAGAGTCCGCAGGGTGGCCCTACAGGGCATTTCGTCGAGCGGGTGGCCTGCATGGAGCATAATCCTCTGTTTATCCGACTTTGGCTGGGGCCTCCAAGACGTGGAGTCCCACACGGCCAACCAATTCATGGTGGACTAGTCAGCCTCCAAGAAACATGCAGCAAAAGGGAGTCGCCGTCCCTCATGCAGCGCTGGCCAGGGCTGTAGTGCTGCCACCCACTCCTAGCCTTGGATCTGCGCCAACTGGAGTAGGACAGAGCGTCAGGTCTGCACCAACTGGAGCAGAGGAAGAGTGTCGGAGCCTCTGTCGAAGCCGGCCTCGCAACCACCCACAGCGCTGCCATCAGTAACAGCCATGGCTCTGTTCTTCTTTTCCCTGGGTGCTTGGGCGAGGCAGAAAAGAGAGGAAGAAGACAGAGATGGCGTGGAGTGCTCATGTGGACTCCCTACGTGGCAAAACCGTTTCGCATTGGAAAAAATATGTCCACGTCGGCAAAACCACTAGTTAAAACCAGGTTAGGGTGTTAGTTAACAAGTATTGAATTGCTCAGGGTCTAAAACGAGTCAAGTTTTTGTTTGGGGTCAGACGGACAAAATGGATTGTAAAATTGACTTTTTACTTATATTTATACATTCAAATAGAAAACCAGTCCTAGAAATATCAGTTTATATTCATGCTTTTCCTTAGAGCTTCCATGATCCGGAAGAAATATTTTTTTCTTATGCTCTTTAAAATGTGAATATTTGCAGTTTGAACTTACATTCTTTTATACAGGTTAAATATTGTTGGAGCAAGAGTTTCTCTTGCCCCAACAAGTACGGTGAGAGTTTCTTCTAAGGAGAAGACTCAAGTTTGGAGACAAAGTTTAAAAGGAAGGAACACCACGAATATATTGATGGTAAAAAAAATGGATCGATCTGGGAAGAGTATCACAGCGTGACTTGGTATTTTTTCACCTTTGTGTCTTTCTGCCGTCTAGTTCATGTCTATCGCTCAGACGACTAGGGCTCCTATTTATAGGGCCGTGCATAGCTTGGTGTACAAGTTTATCATAATGTACAAATATCTGGGATATGACCGAATTACTGGACCTTATTCTGGATAACTACTTTCTACCCTACCTGGGAGATAAATATCCACCATAGTAACTATCGTCGTGCCTGCCCCCTGAAGGGGGCGAGCCGGTCACCAATTGCAACCCGGTGTCGCACTATCAGGGGTATCAGGATAGCCTCCATTACGCTGAGGTGTCAGAGCGGCGTCCACCAGTCTAGGTATTTAATGCCGGTCACTTCCTCGCAGGCAAAGCATGGCCAGTGCTCCCCTTCGGGCAGATCTTTCCTGAGGCCTGATGGCTCACCCTGTAGCCTCCGGGAAGCCGGCCCGAGCAGCTGGAGACGGGGGCCTCGGGAGGCATGGCTCCGGGAGGTGAAGGATGCGGGAGTCAGGACTCTGAAAGGTCAGGGCTTCGGGAGGCCGAGGCTTCAGGGGACCAAGGATTCCGAAGACCGAGGTTTCGGGGGGCCAGGCTTCGGGAGGTTGGGCTTTGGGAGGCTGAGCCTTCGAGAGGCTGGGCTTGTTAAGCCAAGGGAAGGCTTCGAAGGTACGAAGAGGTGGCGCGAAGGAGCCCGATAGCTTCAGAGGTCGAGCCTTTAGCTGAGGGTCCGAAGATCAAGGCTCCGAAGGGATCTGGATAGTAATCTTCAACCATTATCCTCACGCTTGTTTATTTTCCCCCAACAGTACCCCCTAATTCTTGGGCCCCGATGTTTCGGAGGGGGTAGAGGATGTAGAGGAAAACCAACCCCAGCCTGGTATAGTATCAAGGATGCCCGATGGCGATTCCTGTCCTTAAGAAGTTTTTTTGTCGGGAACCATGGGCGTCGATGTCGAGGCCCAAGACTGATGGCGTACTGGTGGTGACAATCTGCTACGGAGCTTGTTGGAGCTGGCATGCGTGATGTCGGGACCCTAGACCGGAGGGGCGTCGATGGAGGTCGTGTACTCCGGGGTCTGTGCCGAGGCCGATACAGGCTATCCGGATTCCTTCGGTAATGGTTCTTCTTGCCTTTTGAGGTCGCTAGAGTAGAGATTACGTGTAGGATCAGGGGACCCTATGCGTTTTTCTGGCAGAATGAGACGTGCCACTACTGCGTTCTAACTAGATAATGCGGGGCGTCATTTAGGGTCTTGTGCCCACGTCCTTGTCACGCGCCAAAAGGAGTCTGGGTTATTAAGGCGACGAGACGTCCGTGCGAGAAAACGAGGCATTTATCGTGGAACGCTGCCACATGCTGGCGGAACGACCGGGGTATGGCCAAGGTCCCCTCAGGCATTCAATGGGGGACACCGCTACGTCGGTTCTGCTTCATCTCCCGAGCTTACATGGCTGCTTGGCCTGGGTATAAAGCTAGGGTCATCCAGCTGGATTCTCCACAGCCCTACGAGTGAGCAGTTAGCCTTGACTTGAGTATAGCGTCGACTTACCGAAGTCTAGGCGGTAGAGGTGGTATGCGACCTCCTCGACCCTTAGTCGATGTCCGGCTCTGGAGGTACTCCGTCCGGAGCCTGGCGATGGCGTGTCGGAGGCGAAACCGAAGGCTAGGTAGTAGAGGTGGTCCATGACCCCCTCGGCCCTTAGTCACTGCCCGGCTCCGGAGGTACTCCGTCCAGAGCTCGGCAAAGGCGTGTCGGAGGCGAAGCCAAAGGATAGATGGGAGAGGTGGCCCGTGACACCCTCGGCCCTTAGACGCTGCCCAGCTCCGAAGGTACTCCGTCCGGAGCCTGGCAACGGCGTGTCGGAAGCGAAGCCAAAGGCTAGATGGGAGAGGTGGTCCGCAACCCCCTCGGCCCTTAGCCACTGCCCGGCTCCGGAGGTACTCCGTCCAGAGCCTGGCGACGGTGTGTCGGAGGCGAGGTTGAAGGCTAGGCGGTAGAGGTGGTCCGCGACCCCCTCGGCCCTTAGCCGCTGCCCGGCTCCGGAGGTACTCCGTCCAGAGCCTGGCGACGGCGTGTCGCAGGCGAAGCCGAAGGCTAGATGGGAGAGGTGGTCTGCGACACCCTCGACCCTTAGCCGCTGCCTAGCTCCGGAGGTACTCCGTCCGGAGCCTGGCGACGGCGTGTTGGAAGCGAAGTTGAAGGCTAGATGGGAGAGGTGGTCCGTGACCCCCTCGCCCCTTAGTCGCTGCCTGGCTTCGGAGGTACTCTGTCTGGAGTCTGGCGATGGCGTGTCAGATGCAAAGCTGAAGGCTAGGCGGTAGAGGTGGTCCGCGACCCCCTCGGCCCTTAGCCGCTGTCCGGCTCTGGAGGTACTCCGTCTGGAGCCTGACAATGGTGTGTCGGAGGCAAAGCTGAAGGCTAGATGGGAGAGGTGGTTCGCGACCCCCTTGGTCCTTAGTCGCTGTCCGACTTCGGAGGTTCTCCGTCCGAAGCTAGGCGGGAGATGTGGTCCATGACCCTCTAGGCCCTTAGCCGCTGCCCGGCACCGAAGGTAATCGGTCTGGAGCCTGGCGATGGCATGTCGAAGGCGAAGCCGAAGGCTAGGCGGGAGAGGTGGTCCACGACTCCTTCAGCCTTTAGCCGCTGCAATGAATTTGCGGCCTCTGCAATGTACAGTTGAGGGTTCCGCTCTATTTCCCGTGCCAAGCAGCTTGGGTTTTTATTAAATGTCAGTATAATTTTCACAAAATGATGTATGAAATGTGTCTTTAAAGGAGATGGTGGGGTAATGATTTTACCTTTTACCATACGTGTTTGAGTCACGCGGGTCATACCTTTCCCTGTAGAGAGGGGGATTTTTATACCCTTTGATCTGTTTGCTGTGCCAATTGGAGTCCAGTGGGTTTCTTGCCCCTTCAACACGGGGGCATTTGCCTTCAAAATGTCGGGGTATTCTTCCCGTCAGGTCCTTTCAGAACCTTTCCGCCTGGCAGAGTTTTCGGAAAACATCCCCATTTCTAGGGGTTTTGGGAAGTCTCTCCATTTTAGCAGAGGTTTGGTAAATTCTCCGTGGTGCGGAGGTTTGTTAAAGCTCTCCGTTTTTGCCAGAGGTTTTGTAAAACTCTCCGTTGTGCGGAGGTTTTTGGAAGTCTCTCCATTTTGGCAGAGGTTTCGTAAACTCTCTGTGTTGCGGAGGTTTGGTAAAGCTCTTCGTTTTTGCTGGAGGTTTTGTAAAAAATTTTGTTGTGCAGAGGTTTTGTAAGGTTCTCCGTTTTTGCCAGAGGTTTTGTAAGGTTTTCCGTTTTTGCCAGAGGTTTTGTAAGGTTCTTCGTTTTTGCCGGAGGTTTTGTAAGATTCTCCATTTTTGCCGGAGGTTTTGTAAGGTACTCCGCTTTTGCTGTAGGTTTTGTAAGGTTCTCCATTTTTGCCGGAGGTTTTGTAAGACTCTCTGTTTTTCGGAGGTTTTGTAAGACTCTCCGTTTTTTGCCAGAGGTTTTGTATGACTCCTTGGCATGTATTAATGCCGAAGGCCCTACACACTATCGGAGCTACACAATACCTTCCAGGAAACCTAGGCAGTCTTGCCTTCTAGGTGACCTAGGTATACTACGCTCGTAGTGTGTAGGCTTGTCGTGCTCCCGAGGAAACGCATGGGGTGCACCGTAACACTGTCCACCAAGGATGTACCCTGGCGCGAGGCATTTATATGACCGAAGCTATGCAATACCTTCCAGGAAACCTAGGCTTGATGCCTTAGCGGTGACCTAGGCATGCTCAACCTGCAGTATATAAGCATGTCGTGCAACAAGGATTCCTTGCGACGGCATTCCTCAGTGTACCGCATCCTCACATCAGGGCCATCCCCTGTAATGCGGCGTCCACACACTATCGAGGCTACAATACCTTCCAGGAAACCCAGGCAGTCTTGCCTTCCAGGTGACCTAGGCATGCTACGCCTGCAGTGTGTGGGTTCCACTGCCTACCAGGGCAAAGCCTACCCTCCGGGAAACCTTTTCAGGTGACCTTGGGTTTAAGCAAACAATGCTTACGGGTGTGTGGCCCTATCACGCCTCCGAAGAAATCCCTCGGGGGCACCACAACTACATTACCAAGGAAGTCCCTTGATAACCGGTATCTACAGACTATTGAGGCTACACAATACATTCTAGGAAACCTAGACAGTCTTGCCTTCCAGGTGACCTAGGCATGCTACGCCCACGGTGTGTAGGTATGTCGTGCAACGAGGATTCCTTGCGACAACATTCCTCAGAGTACTGCATCTCCACCACAGAGGACATCCCCTTGGGCGTGGCTTCAACACCCGAGGCTATGCAAATGCCTTCCAGGGCACCCTGGGCATAATCTGTCTTCCAGGTGACCTAGGCATAAGCGGCGCCCGCGGTGTGTGGGTCTCACTATCTACTGAGACTACGCAATGCCTTCCAGGAAATCTAGGCAGTCTTACCTTGCAAGTGACCTAGGCATGCTACGTCTGCAGTACGTGGGCTTGTCACGCCACCCGAAGATGTCCCACGGGTGGCGCCGCAACACGGTCTATCAAGGAAATCTTTGATATATGGCAACTACACTTCTGAGGCCGCACAATACCTTCTAGGAAACCTGGGCAGACCCACCCCCAGAAGACCTAGGCATGATGCGTCTGTGGGAGTGTAGGGATTTTGCATGGTTATACTAGCTAAGTTTTGCAGCATGCTATTGGCAATAAGAAGCTAATTGTAGTATAAGACATAGCTTGGTTATATAACTATTCATGCTAAATGAGGATATAACTTAAGTTCTACTGCTTCTACCTAGTGGCTATCTATTGCAAAAGACTTCTAGCAGTAAGTTTGGAGGCCTCCAACATACTCTAACCTTGCTGTATGAAAGATAGATCACTAGGTAAACTATTGATAGTTAACAGTGGGCGTACATTTGTAGGAATAAGACCTCTACTGTGAGGCTTGGAGTCCTCGAAGCCTATGGCTAGGCCGGGAGAGGTGGTGCTTGACCCTCTCAGCCCTTAGCCGTTGCCTGGCTCCAGAGGTAATCCGTCCAGAGCTTGACGATGGCATGTTGGAGGCATAGTCGAAGGTTAGTCGGGAGAGATGGTCCTCGACCGCCTCGGCCCTTAGTCGTTGCCCGGCTCCGGAGGTAATCCGTCCGGAGCCTAGCGATGGCATGTCCCCGACTCAGTTCTTGTTGTTGGATATAGTACCGTTGGTAGTAGGGTTGGTAGTGACGGTGTAGGGTTGAGGGGCCGAGGATTTGCCCGGAAGTTTGCCCCAGGCCTCCGAACCCTGCGTCGTCCTTCGTCGGCTCCTTTTGTGACCAAGTATCCTGCTTGCCTTCCGAGGTATTCCTCCCGGAAGGTCATGAGGGTGCGGCAGTCATTGGTGTTATGGCTGCGCCCTGGTCCGTATAGGATGCACCCGTGTGCCTCCGGGGGCACCAAAGCTTGGAGTTGTCATTGGGGTCGCTGTCGAAGGCGGTATGTCCCAGAACCTGTAGTTTCCCCAGGGTCTCCTTCCCCTTTGGGAGACCGTCGAGGCTGCCCGGTGAACCGGCTTTTAGAGCTGAAGTGGTTCTGACTATGCCTCCCCGGATGAGGTGGGCTTGGGGTTCACTGGACACGATTGGTGTTGCGAGGGTGGCGTCGAAGGCACTGGCGGGGTCTGTACACCCCGGAGCCCTGTGTCTCCTTGGAACCCTCTTTCGCCTGAGGGGCCCAAGGAGGACGCTGGGTGGATAGACTTTCTGAAGATGTTGGCTCGCTTAGGGTATCCAAGGTGTTGTCGAAGGGGATACTTTGGGACCAAGCCTAGGCGGGAACACTCCTGGGTTGGACTGCCCAGAACCACTAGAAGGCGGCTTGCTTGGCTGTGGCTTCGGCCATGTCCTCTCCTGAGGCTGGAAGGCCTCCGCGCCGTTTGGAGTTCCTGTACCGACCCAAGGTTCTGGGTTAGCCAAGGTCGGAGGAACACCGTCCCATACGGTAGTGGGGATGGAGCATGCACACGATGTGCATGGCTGAGACAGTCATGCATATGGTTGCATGCTTGCAATGGTGGGAATGACGGTTTTGGCTAGCACTTTGGTGGTTTTCCTAGTGGATTCCTACCTCTCTTAGCACTTCTGTGTTTGAGTCCCCATGGACGGTGCACTGTTGGAGCAAGAGTTTGTCTTGCCCCAGCAAGTACGACAAGAGTTTCTTCTAAGAAGAAGACTCAAGCTTGGAGACGAAGTTTAAAAGGAACGAACACCATGAATGTATTTATGTTAGAAAACATGGGTTGATCTGGGGCGAGTATCACAGCGTGACTTGGTGTTTTTTCACCTCTGTGTCTTTCTACCGTCTAGTTCGTGTCTCTCGCTCAGGCAACCAGGGCTCCTATTTATAGGGCCGTGCGTAGCTTGGTATACAAATTTATCATAATGTACAAATATCTGGGATCTGACCGAATTACTGTGCTTTATCCCGGATAACTACTTTCTACCCTACCTAGGAGATAAAGATTCACCGTAGTAACTATCATGGTGCCTACCCCCTGAAGGGGACGAGCCGGTCGCCAATTATGAACCGACATCGCACTGTCAGGGGTGTTAAGATAGCCTCCATTACGCTGGGGTGTTAGAGCGGCATCCACCAGTCTAGGCATTTAATGCCGGTCACTTCCTTGCAGGCAAAGCATGACCGGTGCTCCCCTTCCAGCAGATCTTTCCTGAGGCCTGATGACTCACCTTGTAGCCTCCGAGAAGCCGGCCCGAGTAGCTGGAGACGGGGGCCTCGGGAGGCATGGCTCCGGGAGGTGAAGGCTTTGGGAGGCAGGACTCTGGAAGGCTGGGGTTTCGAGAGGCCAAGGCTTCGTGAGATCGAGATTTTGAGGGGCCGGGCTTCAGGAGGCTGGGCTTTGAGAGGCTGGGCCTTCGAGAGGCTGGGCTGGTTAAGCCAAGGGAAAGCTTCGCAGGTACGAAGAGGTGGTGCGAAGGAGCCTGATGGCTTCGGAGGTTGAGTCTTTAGCTGAGGGTCCGGAGATCAAGGCTCTGGAGGGACCTAGATAGTAATCTTCAACTATTATCCTCAGACTGGTTATTTTCCCCCAACAAATATACTTGCTGAGATTCTTCGATCATGAATTCTACAAAGACTGGTGGAATGCAAAAACAATTGATGAGGTGAAATACAAGTGTCTTTTAAGCTAGTATTACTTGTTTTTTCAGTATAAAAAGAAGCTACGTAAACATAGCTAATGTTGTGTATGATGTTTCCTTCTGCTGCATGTGCTGCTGTACTCGGATGGGATCAGTATTGGAGAAAGTGGAACATGGTATGCCTTTTCTTTTCTTTAAAGGCAATAGTACTTTTACGAAGCGTGTACTCAGATATGATATACACAGTTGAAGTTAAATATAGCCATGCCAAGTAACAGCATGAAAATATGGCAAGCCAGTGTAAATGTTATTGAGAAAAGAGAAACCTGAACCTCCCTTGTGCTATGCAGAACTAATACTAAGTTCCAAGTAGGTAGAAGAAAGTAAAGAGAATGGATGATACCATGAATGTGGTGGAATTATTCTGCTATAATACTCTCTGATTTTTTTTAGGGGAATACAGTAGGGGCACCCCTGCTGTGGTGCTATAATACTCTCTGTTGGTCTATCAATTTTATATTCGTTTTATTTGGCTAAATATGATGACTAATACTGTATAACTTTCACAGCCTGTGCATAAATGGAATCTTCATCACATTTACTTCCCTTGCATGCGAAATGGTATATCGAAGGTAAAAATTCTATCGGTGTATGTTATGCCTGCACTTGTATCCTGTGCACAGTAAATTAAACCATAGCTGCATTCTCATTGTGGGCCTTCACTACTACAAAACCTATTTTCCGAGACACCTAGGATTGATTTGTATAGGCGGTTCGTAGGAAAAACCGTTTGAAAAAGTGGCTACGGCCCCGTGCGGCCGAGGACCGCCTGTGAAAATGAGATCTATTTCCACAGGCGGTTCACGTAAGGAACCGCCTGTGGAAATGGAGAATTTACACAGGCTGTTCCTAACGTAGACCGCCTGTGGAAATAGATCTCATTTTCACAGGCGGTCCACGTAAGGAACCGCCTGTGGATATTACTTTTCACAGGCGGTTTATTACGTCGACCGCCTGTGAAAATACTCCATAAATACTGTTTCTTCTCAGCCAGCTCCATTCAGACAGACTTACTGTTCGAAACAGTAAGCATTTGCTGTGGCGGCCGATTTGGAAAATAGGGGGAGAGGTTTTGTTTTTGATTTCCTTGGAGGAGCCAAATAAGGTATGTATATCTCATCCCTAGCTTGCATTTTTTTGAAGTTTAAATTTAGATTTAAGGCTAAATTAGAGTTTCAATGTGATCTAGAGATGCTCATGGTTCTTGCTATTTTGATCATCAAATTAGCTTAAATTTGCAGCAATATTGATTTAATTGTGTTGATTCACATGATTCTAGTATTATATTTTAAAAATATAGCTAGAATGTGATGTTAAGCCTTAGGAGGTTTCATCATGCATGAATGGGGATATTTTCTCTAGATCTAGATCTAGATCTAGGGGAGAGGGAGAGGGAGAGAGAGAGAGTAATGAATTCACATTATTTTGAGTCATAAATTTACATTAATGTAGATTCAATTGTGTAGACATATTATAATCATAATAATCTTTTTAATTTTAATTTTCAAATAAATTAGTTAATTAATTAATGTATCTAATTTTGTGGTTGAAGTTAAAGATGGACAGAGCATGGATGTATGATGCGCTAAGACATGGAGAAATATACATCAAAGGACTCTCTATTTTTATTGAAGGCGCAGAGAAGGACGCTTTAATTAAGAAGACAAAGGAAATGTATTGTCCATATTCTGACTGCAAGAACCAGAAATTGTGGGACAAATCAAGTGTAATCAAATCGCACTTGATCTTGAGAGGTTTTGTTGAGAATTACAAATGTTGGTCCAATCACGGCGAACAATGTACAAGCAAATCAAACCAGGACATCGCTGCTGATCAAGTAGATGGTGATGATGAGGGAGCAGTCGGAGCCGACAATGATTTTATGATGGATGATGAACCCGATTTTGATCTGGATGATGATGCTGACTTTGATCTGGAGGAAATGCTACGCCACGCTGAACCGCATGTTTTAAGGGACACGAGAGGTTTAGATAATTTCGAGGCATTAAAAAAGGCATCGAACGAACTTTTGTATGAGGAATCGAAGGGCTGTGATAAGGAGTTCACGGTGTTGCATTCGGTGCTTGAACTTCTAAGGTTGAAGGCCAGCAATGGATGGTTCGACAAGAGTTTCTTGGATCTGTTGAGTCTCTTGGCAAACATGCTTCTGAAGCCTAACTTCTTGCCCACCACCACTTATCTGGCGAAGAAGCTTATCTGCCCGTTGTCATTGGATGTGCAAAAAATACACGTGTGTCCGGACCATTGTATCCTCTACCGTAAAGAGTACGAAGCCTTGGATAGATATCCAGTGTGCAATGCGAGTCGGTACAAGAGGAATGATGATTGCGAGGACGAAGTTGCTTCCGCCAACACGAAGAAGAAGAAAAGTAATGCTGGTCGTGATGAAGAAGACACTTCTTCCAACGCGGAGAAGAAGAGAAGAAGTCCTGCGATGGTGATGTGGTACCTACCAGTGATACCCCGCTTGCAGCGCCTGTACTCGAACCCTAGGAACTCTGAACTGATGCGTTGGCATTTCGATAAGAGCAAGAAGGATGGAACTAAGCTTCGACACCCCGCAGATGCTAGGCAATGGAGAAAGTTCGATGCCATGTATCCAGAGTTCACTGAAGAACCAAGGAATGTAAGGTTCGCGTTGAGTACGGACGGAATAAATCCTTTCGGTGACATGAGCACCTCACATAGCACTTGGCCAGTGGTCCTTGCCATCTACAACCTTCCTCCATGGCTATGCATGAAGCGGAAGCACCTTATGCTGTCCACTCTTATCCAAGGACCGAAACAACCAGGCAACGATATAGATGTGTTTCTGGAACCATTGATGGAAGATATGGCAAAACTGTGGAATGAGGGGGTCCGGGTATGGGATGAATTCCGACAACAGTACTTCACGCTGAAAGCAATGATTTTTGTTACCATCAATGATTATCCCGCCCTTTTTAACCTATCGGGATAGGTTAAAAGGAAGCAAGGATGTGCAGTATGCTTGGATGAAACCGCATCTGTGTACCTTCCGTACTCACAGAAGGTAGTGTACACCCGCCACCGACGGTTCTTACTCAGAACTCACAGATACCGCAATATGAAGAAATATTTTGACAACACGGTTGAGGAAGATACTGGCCCGAAACCTCGCAGCGGGGCACGAGTGTTTGAAATGGTCAATAGCATCAAGGTTGTTTTTGGGAAGCCGCCGAAGGGTACAAAGAAGAAGAAAAGTGAGACGCCGACCAGCACGCTGTGGAAGAAGATGCCAATTTTCTTTAAGTATTTACCCTACTGGAAGGACTTGGACGTCCGTCACAGCATCAATGTGATGCACGTTGAGAAGAATGTGTGTGATAGCATCATTGGCCTCTTACTGGACATACCAGGCAAGACAAAGGATGGAATCAAGTCACGTAAGGACTTGGTGCATTTTGAAATTAGGCCAGAGCTACACCCTGAAGACAGACCAAATGGGAAACATTATCTTCCGTCGGCTAG
Source organism: Phragmites australis (assembly GCF_958298935.1). Taxonomy (NCBI): domain Eukaryota; kingdom Viridiplantae; phylum Streptophyta; class Magnoliopsida; order Poales; family Poaceae; genus Phragmites; species Phragmites australis. The sequence continues at coordinate 7,914,848 of NC_084929.1, forward strand.
CTACTCTTTGACACCTGAGGAGAAAAAGGCATTGTGCAAGTGCTTACGTGGGGTGAGAGTCCCGACTGACTACTCATCCAACATTAAGAACCTAGTCTCGATGAAAGATTTGAAGCTAATCGGCATGAAGTCTCACGATTGTCATGTGATGATGACGCAGATGCTCCCTATTGCAATAAGGGGTATCAAGCCGAGATACATAAAGGTGGTCATCACACGGTTGTGTCACTTCTTCAACGCAATTGCTCAGAAGGTGATCGATGCTGAAAAACTGGGTGCTCTACATAGTTCGTTGGTAGAGACTTTGTGCCAACTTGAGATGTGCTTCCCTCCATCCTTTTTCGATATCATGGTACACCTCTTGGTTCACATCGTGAATGAGATAATTGCGCTGGGCCCCGTATTCTTACATCAGATGTATGCGTTTGAGCGGTACATGGGCATTCTGAAGGTCTATGTACGGAATCGTGCTCACCCAGAGGGTTCAATGATCGAGGGCTACAGTACCGAGGAAGTCGTTGAGTGTTGCATCGATTACATAAAAGATTCTAATCCCATTGGTGTACCTGTATCTCGACATGAGGGGAGGTTGTCTGGGAGAGGGACCAAAGGAAAGAAAAGATTCATCGATCATGATTACAAAGCAATGGAAGAAGCACATTTCACCATATTGCAGCAGATCCAGTTAGTGGCGCCGTACGTCGAGCAACACCTAAATGAGCTGTACACAAAAAATCAAGGCCGCTTGTATGATTGGATCTTGAAAGAGCACAAGCGTCGCTTCACCACATGGTTCAAGAACCAAAACCTTCCGGACGGTGAATCTCTAGATAAAAAAAATGTTAAAATGTTGGCCTGTGGCCCATCAAGTTTAGTTATGTCATGGCAAGCGTATGATATTAATGGGTACACGTTTTATACCAAAGCAAAAGACAAGAAGAGCACGACCCAAAACAGCGGAGTTCGAACAGAAGCCTATGACACAACAGGGGAAAAGGTTACCTACTATGGGTTCGTAGAAGAAATCTGGGAACTCGACTATGGAGTGAATCTGCAGATTCCCGTCTTTCGGTGCAAATGGGTCATACACCCAAATGGCGTGGCGGTGGACAACTACGGCTTCACAATTGTCGACCTCAGCATTGTAGGCCACAAAGATGACCCGTGGGTACTCGCTGAGCATGTCGCATAAGTTTTCTATATAATTGACCCCGCAAATGAAAAGAAGCACGTAGTTGTTGCCGGAAAACAAAGAATTGTCGGAGTCGAGAATGTGGAGGATGCGGAAGAACACAATTAGTTCGATGACGTGCCGCCTTTTGGAGATCCAGAAAAGATCAAACTTGTAGAAGCAACCCTCGATCGATCTGTGATGCCGTACATGCGTCTGGATGGTGTAGGGAAAACAGTTCAAGGCAAATAGTGCAATGATATGCGAATTATTTTTCTAATGTGATAGAACCCTGAAATTTGTATACAATTAGGATAAGCTTTATTTTGTATTATGGACTTGTATGCATTTAAGATGCTTCAATACGTAATAGATTATTTAAGATGCTTTAGTACGTAATAAAATATTTAAGATGCTTTAATATGTAATAGAATAGTATTTCCCAAACTAGCAAAAAAAAACATTCAATAGGTTTCCACAGGCGGTTGACTTAAGAAACCGCCTGTGGAAATCATTTTCACAGGCGGTTCCTTCGGTGAACCGCCTGTGGAAATGGATTTTCACAGGCGGTTTCTTAAGTCAACCGCCTGTGGAAATCGTTCCTACTTATATAACTGCGCGCGACCCCGAAAACCCTAGTGCTTTCAGAAAACCTCGACCTCGCCGTCAGGCTGCTCTTCCGTCCCCCTACCGCACTCTCTGTTTCCGCTGCTGCCGCCGCCGGTGGAGGGCCGACTGTGCCGAGGAGGAGCTGTCGCGGCCGCCGCCGAGGTCCACAGCACCGAGGAGGAGCCGTCGCCGCCGCCACTGCCGCCGAGTACGACAGCGCCGAGGTGGAACCGTCACCTCCGTCGCCGAGGTCCACAACGCCGAGGAGGAGCCGCCGCCGCCGGTGAGTACTTCCATGTCCTCCTCCCGGCCGAGCTGTCGTAGTCGGTTCTCCGGCCGGCCGTGTGTCACCCCCCCTTCTCTGTGATGCTGGCCATCGAGCTGTGGTGCAGCACCGTCGTAGTCGGTTGTGTACCTCCTGTTCCCCCTCCCGGCCGCGCCGTCGTAGTCGGTTCTCCGGCCGGCCAGGTTCCCCCCCCCCCCCTTCTCTGTGATGCCAATTGTTATGCACGCAAGCTGGACCTGTACATATCAAACCTAATCTCTTTTGTTATGCACGCAAGTTAAGCTTCTTCCACCTGCACCTTCCTCCCACTTGGAGGAGTAGGAGAACGAAGTACATATGTTTATAAATCGCATGGAAAATGAACAATGTGAAACTTGCAGTACCATAATTGTTTCGTTAAAAAGAGACATTGTGGAGATGTTTATACCATTTTCAAGCTGGTACTGCAGGTGAAAAATTAAATTTGTCAGGCATGGATTAAGGTGAGATATGGCTGATTTATATTTTTGATAAATCTTGAAGGTTTGGTTGAGATTTTTCATTTCCTCTTTTATGTTCCTATCATGTTGATCAATAAATAATTAAGCGGCTGAAGCGAACACAAATCGTTTTATCGTTAAAACTACTGAATTAAACAATAAACGGACTATAGTAATCATTGTCAACTCACAATGACTAAACTGAAGCATTAATTAATAACTCTCTGAATTAAGTGGCCTGAAATTAATACACTAAATTAAAAGAAAAATAGTACACAGAAAGGACATGCAGAATTGTTCATTTACTTAATGTGTACAGACTTCAATTTCAGAGTCACATGCATGATATAGATAGCAAGATTGGTAACTTGGAACATACCTCTTTTTTTCGAAAGGAGGAACATACCTCTTTTCATCATGCATATATAAATATCCCAGCTTGCTCCCTCCAATAATCCGTGATCATGAATGAAGTATTTGATCTGTAATTTAGCCGACATGTAGGTCCATTTTCTTACATGTACGTTGTTATATATTGTGCATGCACATGAGCTTGCGAATATTTTATGATTAACTAGCTAGCTAGTATTACTATATATACATAGGTGATCATACGTACACTAAGGTCGGCCGGTCATCATGTTCATGCATGTTTATCGATCAAAATGATCGGTTGATCAGATTTGTTTGAACAAAAGTTATACGAATATCTAAAGAAGCGTCATGAAGAGAAAATGTTTCCACGTCGCAGAGGGCTTTTGCTAGAGGCTTTTGAGAAGAAAGACCGCCTCTACGTATCTCTCTCCTCCCTTTCCCTTTCTCTTTTGATCAGCACCTCTTTTCATGCGATCATATGAAGGAAGAAAGCAGAGACAAGAGATGAACGCATTATACGTTCTTCTGCTGCGCGTCAAAGTGAGTGCTTCCAGCAGCTCTTGGATCTCTCGCTAGCCACTATACCGATCATGGGAGACTGGGTATCTAGGCAGCTACGTACTATATCCACACAGTATTATATATCCATCTTCCATGTGCTGTCCAATGTTTTCATTCTCTGCTCTCTAATTTCTATGCTTCTCTTGTGTTCAATGATACTCAATTTTGCATTTTACACTACTACTAAATTCCCTTTTTTTTTCATACTAGCATACTTGTTAGCTTTTTCTAGACAACAATAATCCAGCGGTTGATTCAGTACTATGGGGCAGAAGAGGACAGTAACCCTGAAGAAACCAGAAGCAACCAGGATGTCGGATGTTGCAACAGAGGTCGACCCGGCACAGAGGACGCTCGCAATAGAGGCCTCCCCGGCACAGAGGTCGGATAGGGACCGAAGCCCACACAAACCGTCCTCCTTCGACAGCAGCAAAAGCTCGGGCTCGTATCACAGCCCGAGCCCTGTTCCATGCGAGCGGGAGATCCGTCGTCGGGAAAGTGACAACGAGTACTATCCCGCCGAAGAGGTATTTAGTTGAGTCAATGCATTTCATTCTTGTTAAATGGAGGAATATCTTATGTTGATGTCAGCTCTTATTTATTTTCTCTCTAGAGGGTGAGGGTGCCAAGATCTTCACGTCGATCATCTGCGCCACAATATTCTGCGCCACAACCCACCGCTACATCTGTGCCCGAAACTGCGGGTCCCTCTGGGCCGACGCTGAAACGAAGAAGGGGCGAGCGTAGCAGGAACAAGTTGCCATCCGGCATTTATACAATAACACAGGTCGGACTTGAAGGGGAGCCTATTGCACCTCGTGAGGCCTGCGCTAAATTCCGCAACGGTTGCGGATTCCTTGTGAAGGAGTACGTCCCAATCACTGTAACTGATTGCGATTGGTGTCGGATGAGACAAAGGATTTTCTATGGGCAACATTGCAGAGAACCATCCGATTCCCCTCGGGAACAGAGGAAGCAGCCAAACAGAATGCATTGAAAACTATGGGAAAAAGCTTTCGGGGTTGGAAGAGTGAGCTCAACAAGGAATTCGTGAAGAAGAATCTGGTACCCTTTAATAAATATGGAAAAATTACACCAGAGCAATGGACAGAGTTTGTTAGGCAGAAGACCACACCTGATGCCATCAAACTGGGTGAATCGTTCAAGCAACTTGCGAAGAAGAATAAGCACCACCATCACCTAGGCACATCTGGGTACGCCCCCAAAATTCCTGAGTGGAGAAGGCAAGAGGAAGAGGCTGCCCGGGTTGGGAAACCCAACCCTTTAGAAAATTGTGATGAGCAAAGCAGGAACTGGGTCTATGCTCGATCACAACGAACCGAGTATGGGGACTTAGCCTTCAATAGCCCCGAGACCATGGAGGTGACCCAGACCATCCAAGGGCTTGCTAACGAAGGGTCTATAGAGGCTGATAGGGAGAATGACCTGCTTACCAAGGCCCTGGGGAACAAGGAACACCCGGGTCGCACTCGAGGCATCGGATCAAAAGTGGGCTGGAAGCATGGGTTCCCAAACGATGCGGGCCAGTACAAGACACGAACTAGATATAAGAAGACCCTAGAGGAACAGATACAAGAACAGGTTAAGGTCGAATTCATTAAGATGTGGAATGAAAAGGAGAAGGAAAGGGCGGCATTAATGCTGATAGAGCAACCAACCAGCCCAGGATTTCGGAGCAGCGTCGGGTCCACACATTTCGATAGCTAGAGATATCCTGTGGATGAAATCAAAGAGGCTACCCCTTGCATTCTTCATGTTCCGGTCGACAAGGGAGACTTCACTGTCGAGGCTGCCACTGGCCAGGCCATTCCAGGCTGTGTGTTTCACAGTCAAGATATTCCGGCCGGTTACGCCAAGGTACAAGTGGACTCGGTGCAGCCGATTTTCAGGAAGTACAAGCTCGAAATCAGCGCACCTGAGGGTATTGAGATTCTCGATGAGGCTGTTGGAAACTTCATTTTGTGGCCCAGACGGGATATCATAGTAAGCTGTCAGAAGTCACAATCGCCAGCGTCCCGTCTGTCCCAGGGCCCTGCATCTCTGCCTCAGGCACCGCTGCCCCAGAGCCAACCCACTCCGCCTCAGGCACCTCAGCCCCAGAGCCAACTCACTCCGCCTCAGGCACCTCAGCCCCCGTGCCAACCCACTCCGCCTCAGGCACCTTCGCCCTCGCGCCCGGTATCTCCGCCGAAGGCAACTTCGCATCGTGCTTCACCGTCTACAACTCAGGCACCTCCGCCTCCAGCGTCTCTGACTCCGGCGTCTCCGCCTCCTGCACATCCATCACCTGAGCATCGGAGAGTTCCTACAATGATTACCCCGTATGAGAAGATTGAGCTACCTGATCCGATGAAGAGGTGGCTTCTGTCCTCGTCAAAACCAAATGCATCATCCGCACAGGAATCTCCAGCGAAGGGCAATCTCACGAAAGAGATCGTCAAAGCATTAAGTACGTCACAGATAGATTTTGTGCCTACACTGGATGTTCTCGAAAAATATGAGCATGGCAAGCCATTTCTGCCATCATTTCAACTCTAGAAAGGTCCGTGGGAGATGAGGAAATTCCACGAATGGTACATGAGGGCATGTCGCGTGGGCCTCTCCATAATCACTGCTTCTGTCCCCGCTAACGTTTATCTAAGCGGAGACAACTACCTCATGTTGGATTTCAAGGACATGCACGCTGTGTTCCGCCTCGACAAACTTGACATCAATCTCATAAGCGTCTGGTGCCTGTAAGTGCCAACAATCTACCTCTACGTTCATAAGTGTACCAATATATGTTATAGAAGCTAATGACTATTAATTTGTTCTGTAGGATGCAATTTAACGATGCAGATAAGTTAAAGAGGCATGTCGGATTCCTTGATCCGCAACGAATTTCCCTGCCAAACATGATCGTGAACATAAGGACTGATGACCCTAGGATTAAGGGGAAGAGTAAAAAGGATAAAGCACGGGTCATAAAAGAAGCAACCAAAACAAAAAGGCTCGAAATGTCAACCTACATATGAAGGGCTATGCTTGAAATGCAGGACAAGGACTGCATCTTCGCTCCCTACAACTTTAAGTAAGTGTGATACGTTATGAATCTAACATAAGTGTTCAACTTAGTTGATCGATCAAGAATCTAACAGAAGTATTCATGTAGCGATCACTACATTTGTATAATGCTGATGCCGAAGTCGAGCAGACTCGTGGTCCTTGACTCTGCCGATTTCCAATAAAAATCCTACCAAGATTTCATTGATATTATACAGAGGTAAATGAAGTCTCCCATACTTAAAACTCTTATACATTATTTATGAATTGATAATTACTTGTTGGTATTCGAATAGGGCCTACAAGTGGTACGTAATGAAAGGTGGGATACACGATACGGACAGGCCAGATGCGATGACAGTCCGTACACATTTTCCGGTACTAACACAACTTCTAATTCTTGTATTCCACTATTAATGACGAATAGTTTTATTGAACTAATGAATACGTTGCATTTTTTTTAAGTGCCACAAGCAAGGTTTCAATACCGTTCTTTGTGGATACTATGTTTGCGAATTTCTTAGGATAAACGGGAGGTACACAACGAACCCTGAGGACGTAAGTCATCATTGCGCCTGCACATTCTTATTTGGTTATGTTTCCGTTGTCAGTAGTGTTTTAACTCTTTTAGTGTATTTTCAAACCAGGCAAGGATGATTCAATGTGCGAACCAAGCTCTCACCGATAAAGAAATCCAAAACGTCCAACGTGACATGTGCCGGTTTATTATGCACGAAGTCATCCACAAGAACGGTAGATTAGCTAGCCATCCGAGACTTTGTGTGTGGGACAGCGACTCTTAGCTATATAGGCTTGTGATGTTGTAAATATTGTTTTGTAAATATTGCTGTACTTGTGTTAAATGTTGAAATATGTGATGTTATTCATATTGTTATTTAAACTGTGTGAAATCTGGATGGAATAAAATATATTCTATTTTATTTTTTTTAAATAAATACATACCACATGCGGTTCTCCTACGGAACCGTCTGTGCAAATCTTTATATCACAGGCGGCAGCTAATGTGGACCCCGCCTGTGGAAATCCATTTCCACAGGCGGTTGACATTAGGAACCGCCTGTGGAAATAGATTTCCACAGACGGTTCGTTAAGATAACCGCCTGTGGAAATCCATTTCCACAGGCGGTCACTTTTACGCCTGTGAAAATCGTTAGCTTTCTGTCACAGGCGGGTGCGCCAAACGCCTGTGAAAAGGCTTTTCCACCCACCTGTACAGTATCGTTTTGTAGTAGTGCTTGTAGATCCCCAAACAGAATGATGCTTATTCATTATTCCCTCTTTTTCCCTAAGTAATTTTGCATTGAGCAACAAAAGTTTACCTACTCATAAATCTGTACGAGTCAAGTAACAAAAGGATGATTTTTAACTGTTTGAGCAATAAGTATGTGCTGATTTCTTTTTATGGATGGCCATACTAGCAGCAATGGCTACTACCAGCCCTACTAAAAGATTAGCTGCTATACTGGAGATCTCTTGTACTCTGTTGTGTCTGGTCTTGTGTGTTATTATTATTGTTGTTATTTTTGAAAGGGTCCTTTGTGTTATTTTTCTTGTAGTAAGTTGCTGTTGTTATATCGTTCTTTGTTTCTGCTGTACTCCATGAGGTAAACTTTCTCTCCATTTTCCTTCACTTTTTGGTTCTTCATATGCAGACACTAGTTATCTATTGTTTTGTTGTTTGACATACCCCTTTTGACATGCTTCAGTTCTGAACTTATAAGCTGTAGTGTTGCTTGGATAAACATTTGCTCTTTATGCCATTCAATAATTCTTGTTCAGCATATTTCAAGCAAATTATGATACATTTTCTTCGTAATTGTACACCAGCTATGTGTTGCTGTTCCCTGCCGCATGCTCAAGTTATGGGCTTTCTTAGGAATCATGCTGCAGGTAATTTAATACAACCCAAAATGATGTGGACGATATCCAGCATTTCATTTTTTCTTTACTAGTTCTCTTATGATTATCTAAATAGTATGCTATCTTATGAGCATCATCGCATGTGTTCAAGGTATATGTCTTCGAATAGGATTACTGAATTCCATCATGTAGTCTCATCTAGCCTGTTCTGACACCATGTAATTTTTTTCTTGTCACCAGATTCCCCTTATTGTATTCACATCATACCTCAAAAATAAATTCAGAGACACAATGGTGACCCATATTTTCCTTAGTTGCTACAGTTATGATAGTTCTTTGATGTGAACCCGTTCTAATTTGTGTTAGGTTGGCAACATGATCTTTGTTTCTTTTTCTGCATCTACAGGCAGCCTATGTGCATTCTCTTGTATTACCATGATGTGATGAACAGGATTGAAAAGACAGATAAACATACATGGATAAATTTTTATGTTCCATTTTCCATCCTAGAATCTGAAAAGCAATAATTTGTATGCACTCACGAAACTGCATAGTTCTGATCGCTTCGCTAGTCCTTCAGTTTTCCGTGGGAATCCAGTAGATCATTTCGTTATGTGTATGATGGCAAACCTCATCTCACCCTTGTATATGTACATAAGCTTAGTCTGTTGACGTTCTACTTGTACATGTAGTGGCTAAATTATTGTTCCCCTTCATAGGCTGCTACGTAACTAAGCTGTAGTAGTATAACATCATTTCCTCTGTGGTCCGTGAGAAACTTAAGCATGTCTGTGACCTGATATACCGTGATGCCGTCTGATATCTGAAAGGGCCTCGGTGGTTCAGGATTTGATGTTTGGATAATGTCAAATGAAAATGTATCTACTCCTTTGAAATTGAGGATGGACGGTGTCACTGAAATGGCCGGGATGAATTTTTGGATAGTTTATGGACAGATGTTTACCTAATCATTACATGAAAAACGAATAAAAAAGACACAATTTAGTGACGGGTCATTACCCTACCCGTCACTTGTGTCACCTCTGATCGGGACCGGATATATACCCGTCACCTATAACATAAGTGACAGATAATAAATAAAACCGTCACTTATAACCTGGTCATATGTGACGAGTCTCTCCGTACCAGTCATAAGTGACGGGTCATGGTACAACCCATCACTTATAATTTGACATAGATGATGGGTCTTCCTGGACTAGTAATAAGTGACGGGTCGTAATATGACCTATCACTTATGAGAAGTAATAAGTGACGAGCAATATTATCATTCGTCATTTATTACTTAGATCTGTTATAAAGCTGGCCAGCCACGGTGCGGGCCGAATAGTGGTCAACAGTACCGTGCGCTTAGTTCTGGCGATTTTCTCTGGTTCCACTAGAGACTCTCTAATATTTTGTTAATTTGAAGTTTGAATTGGTGCTAGGTCTTTGAAGGTTTGTATCTCTCCTTTACTTCTCCTCTAATCCTTATTTGGTAGATTTGTTGTGCTTTGAGATGTAATCGGTCATTTTGCATCTTTATTCAAAATCTTAGTACAAGTAAGTTGTATTTATGTTAGATTTGGTAAATATTATCACCCGTCACCCATATCCCTTTCACGTAGTGAATTTTAAATTGGGTTTGGCATGGACTAGATTGATTGGTATCGCTAGATTCTTGAAGCTGAGATCGGACTGAGGCAAGGAAAATGAGTTTTCTACAGCTTCAAACTGTCTCAGAATGCAAATTGACTACAACAGGGTTAGCATCATTTAGTTGAATAACACACTGTATATAAACATTATCATAATTATTTTGGCCTGTAAACGGTCGATTTTGAAGGAAAAATTATATAGATAGCATTGCAAAGATGTCTATATTGCAGAATACTATTAACTGTGAGGATGATATGCAAACCCTGAAACCACGTATCATTGAGATACCGATGATAGTTTTCAACTTATACGATATTTGTGATGATATTTACTAAATTTGCCCAACTTCGAAACTTCCACATGATTCTTATTTGTCAATTCATGCAGATATTTTATTTTGCAAACGACAATAAAACACACATCCATCAGCCTTCTATGACCGGAACTTGGCCCCAATCTTGTGGACCGTCTCTCTGTCCGTCAAGAACGTCTTGGCGAGGAGGTCGTCGGCGAGGCCGGACCCGAAGAGCGTGTCGCCGAGGAGCACCAGGCCGGGGTTCTGGCTGCTCAACGTGGCGTACAGCGCGGCGGGCGCGGTGCCGTTGTTGTAGAGGAAGTGGACGAGCCCCTGCGGCACGGCGAAGACGTCGCCCTTGTGCAGCACCTTGGCGAAGAGCTTGTTCTCCGGGTACGACGTGACGAAGCCGAAGTAGACGGCGCCCTCCAACACCACGGCCGTCTCCGATGCCCGCGGGTGGTAGTGCGGCGGGAAGACGCCACCCGGCGCGACGTCGACGCGCGCGTGCGAGGCGCCGAGCGTGTTCAGCCCGGGGATCTGCACGGACAGCGCCGAGAATCCGTAGCGACGGCTCTCCGTTCTGCCAGGCTTGTCGACGCCGGCGAAGAAGAAGTCGTCCGGGACGACGGTCGCCGGGTCCTTGCATGGCAGCCCGTTCACGCGCACTGCATGCAGAAATGTAAGATCATGATTGAGGTGGCGCAGGTTAAGTACTGAGCGCAAAGAGGTCGATCAAGCCTTTGGATGTCGTGTCGGCGACGCAGAAGTCCTGAAGAGGGTTGGGGTCGAAGGCAGCTCCATTGCCGGCGCCAAGAGCGACGGCGGTGACCACCAGCAGCAATGCGCTAGCCATGGGTTGTTGATACTGATATTGCCTATGGATTTGTTGACGGGTAAGCAAGACTCGTTCGTTTGTTCGAGTTGCGTTTGGGCCTTGTGGTTCAGCACATATATACAGTGACTATGGCGAGGGTCTGAAGCAAAGACTAATGAATGGTCAATATCATAAAAGGAAATGCAGATTCAGTGGAAATGAGTTCGTGGATATTAAAGGAAATGAGATATCTTGAAATAGAATTACTAAGTGGATATTATAACGATATCCGCCAGCACGACAAAAATATCAGATTCAAGGTGTGTTTGAAGAAGACATAAATGCAAGCAAATCAATTGACCTAAAGGGGGAAATTTTGGTATGCAGAAGAATATGAATTCGACTCACTTACTTCACCTTGTGAAAGTATAGTATGAAGAATGATACGAATTCTAGTCATTTAATTCATGAATGCAAGTCTAGTATGAAGCAAAATATGAATTCGACTCATTTATTTGCACAAGCCAGCAAGAAGAAGAATATGAATTCAAGAAATTTAATTCACCTGCCCAAGCCTAGCATGAAGAAGAATACGAATTCAAGTCCTCCACTCTTGAGGGTAGGGACAATTGGCTTGTGGTGTCTCAAAGGCTCAGAATACACGTTCGAACCCTAAAATATTACAGTGAAAATCTACACAAATAGCAAATAGCCTAACCATCCATGGCTTGATGGAAATTGAACGATTTGGTCTTCAGATGGAGAGATGAGATGCCACACCATTAGTATATGAAATAGTTGGAGCAGGTCTTTTATTTCTGCAGGTTTGTACACACAAGTATATTGTTAAAGACTAATGGGCCCCATGTATTCTTTTGTTTCTTTTCCCTTGGTATAGTTCTGTATAGTAATATTCTATCCACCAAATGTCCGATAAATTATCTATGTAACACTTAGAAGTCGTTCATATGCACTTGCAAGTTATTTTGAATGTACTTACTTATGACGTATCTCGATATATGTAGTTAACTATAGTAGTTACAACTAAGTCAGATATGCCTTCAAGTTAGTTAGATTATATTCACACGTTTGTACCAATTATTTTGAGCTCGAGGGAGTAGTTACAAACATTGCATTTGCACGACTAGAGCTGGATAAAAATGTAAAAACAGCCTGTGTAGTGGAGCTCTTGCATGTTCTTGTGCAACACTTGTCTTTTTGGGTCTGTAGATGAATGTGAGCGTGAAAAATGCAAGTGGTACTATATGTACAAGATGTTCTATTTTCTTTCATTCCAACAGGATTCAACATACGCTAATTTAAGATGGGTGTGTATATGCACCATGTGCTCACCAAACCCACACTAACTTATACTCCACTCCTAGTGTTGTCTAATATTGCACCTTTTAGTTCCATCAATCAGCTGGTAGTTTGTGTTTATACCCCACTCTATGTGTTCTTGTCTTGTAGTCCACTTTTAGCTCACTTATGCATCAATCCAAGCTGTGTGTTAGGGAGACAATGACCAGTAAGAAACCATGCCAACAGACAAGTTAATGTACACATAATTTGCACAATAAATTGATAAGTACTTGATCATTTTAGTTTTTAGAGAAAGTACTTTATCATTTTAAGAGCGTAGCTGAAAGTTTTGCATTAGACCTCAGCATCTTCCAGCATATTTTCTCCTCGTCCTCTATTCCGAGCTCATCCACTGCTGATCCGTAATACCCAAATATAAGTGGTCCTCGTGATATTGCAACTGGGCTTTCAAAATGTAATGGAGCAACGCCACTGCTCTATGGACCCATAGTTCAATAGAAGTCCACAAAAAAAGTAACAGCCCAGATCCTACAGAAAAACAATAAAAAGGCCCACTATTTTGCTGCTCAGAAAGTCAGCAGCAGCAGTCGCAGAAGCTCAATCATAATCGGAATCATTGCAATTGACAAAGCAAGACGACGAATAAGAAGACGTGTATGTAGGGACACTTTGTCATGCAAAATCGTTAAGGAAAATCAGTAGCAGGTGCAAAGGCAAATCTTTTTGCAAGATTCTCTTAAGTTGCCTACTGATTTCTACCTCCTTTTCACCTTCTCAATCCGAATGTCTATTGCGGTGGCTGGCGCTAGGTATTTATCTAGTTGTCGATCATTATTTCTCACACTGGAAACAAGCTCCTCTCCTCCTTCCCCACTCCATTCTTCCCCTTTTCTACTAATTACAAAAAATTCCAACTCAACCAAAATGTGTCAACTCCATTCGAAACATTTCAAATGGAAAAGGTGCAATCCAAAATGTTCAACTCAGCTGAAAAAAGTCAAATGATTCAAGAAATTCAAACTTCAAATTGTCAGTTGATTAAAAAAATGCAACTCAATTCAGAAAGTTTATAGAAAAGTTTCCAACTTGAAATCAAAGAAAAAAAAAAGCTCAAAATTAGGATTAGCACACATCCTTCTCCAAGATTTTCAACCTATTTTGTGAAATCTAACCCTGATTATTAAAAAATATTGAACATGAATTTGACTCGGTTCTGCAAATTCTTGCCTGATAACTAAAAGATTCAACTCCAATACAAATATTTTCATAGAATTTCAACAAGAATCACAAGAGCTTTGACTTAACACCAATCCATAAATTTCTACACAATTTCCCACCTGATTCAAGCAGAAACTAGGGACTACGCATAGGGAAAACCAACAACAACAACAATGCTAGCCTCCAATCGCCAAGAGCTATGGGTGTATTTTGTTGCTCGTATGAGATTTTGCCTGCATAGACCGTATATACAGGCTGAGGGGAAGCATACTGAGCAAAGTCATATTTGTCGAAAAGAAGAGTGTTTGGTTAGTTATATCTGTCTGGACAGGTTGAGCTGAGTTTCTGTTTGGTTAACCGAATTTGAGACCACATGAGCAGATGAAAGAGTTAAGATTATGATTGATTACTCGCTTAAAAATGATTTTGTCATACTGACAAGTGGGCTTGCACGCACGAAGGGATACAAGAGTCGGTTTCCGTCAGGCCAAGTTGCAGAGTGAAGCTCGAATGCTTATAATCGAGCTTCACTCCTGGGCTAGGATGAGATCGCATATTTGCACCAGCCGAGCTAGGTTGTAACAATGGATTTAAGCAACCAAACATACATCTTTTCAAGATTATAAGCATTCACTGGGCCAAGCTAAAACAAATTCAGATAACCAAACACATCATATATGAATCTTGCGCCCACATCGTGATCTATTTTTGTTGTTGATGTTGTTGTGTGGGAAGAGAGTGATTGTAAGGATGAGTGTAGGAGTCGCAGCGATGCATGGATTCGATAAAAATTCAAGAGGGTAACTTCTCTCTGCACACAGCTAGGTGCCCACACTCAACTTTTTTAACACATGTGAAGGGATCGGTGATATTCTAAAAGGGGGTGAATTAGTACAATTAGAACTATTTTAGCTCTAAAAACAACACAAGATAAACCTATATCAATTTCTCTTTAAATGTGCTCTAAGTTTATCTAATGAGTCTACTCTACCGATCAAAGCATTTGCAACCTATCTAAGAAGATAAATTGAAGAAACATAAATAAGGTAAAGAGAACAAACTCGGTACAAGGATTTATTCTCGTGGTATCGATGACATAAATGCCACTCCTAGTCCACGTTGGAGCTCCACAAAGGATATTTTCCTGTCAGCACCAGGTCATGACTCTTGAGCTGCCAAGTCACAAAGACCAGGCCTCCACCCGAATGAGCCACCAAGGCAAGATCTCACCACTAGCCTATCTTTCGGTTCCTTGCTGCCGTAATAACTTTTAGAGCTTGAGCTATCAAAGCAAGGGTCTCCACGTCCCCGCACAATCGTCTTCCTACCACTCCACACCAAGTCGGAGGGTCAACAAGCTTGCCAGCAAGTCACCAAGACTCTAAGGTACCGGTGTACCAAGAGGTACAACCTTGGATCACTACTTGATCCAATCTCTAGGCAGCAATCATCTAGAAATTTTCTCTCTCGGCCTATAAGCACTAAACACTTCCTAATCTTGTGCTTAATCGCTTTGGAAGATCACTTTAAGCACTTTGGTAGCTTGGATGTCTTCTCAGGTGTACATGAACTTCTCTAGACTCCAGGACCTTCAAATGGCCAAGTGGGTGGATATTTATAGCCTCAAACCCACACACTAGCCGTTAACAAAATGGCTCCGAAAAGCTGTTAACACCGTACGATCCGGTGAGAATGGTAGTACCAACACCGGATCATCCGGTGAGTACACTCTCACAAACTAGCCGTTGGAACCTCACTCAAGCCTCTGTGAATATCGGACACTCCGGTGTATACTTCATCTCCATCACCAGACTATCCGGTAAGTTATCCTAAGCCATCTGAATCTTTCCTTCTTCTCTGTGTAAGTTGCTTCGGTGTATGCATCCGGTGCACATCACTTCATCACCAGACTATCCAGTGAGTTGACTTCAGCCAACCGAGCCAATGCAACCCTCTCTGAAAATAATGCTCCGGTGTTACACAGAATTCATCACCGAACTTTCCGATGTCTTCAACTTCGATCTGCTTCTTTGTACTATTCATTGTCCAGTGTATTGTCTAGTGTTCATTCCATTCACACCGGACCATCCAATGGGTTAAACCTTCGATCTTCAGAGGCTGCATCCTTCTCTAGTAATAATGCTCCTGTGCATTCATCCTTCTCAACACCGGACCATCCGATGGGTTTAGCCTTCTCTTCTTTTATCCAGAAAAGCTCTGGTGCAACTTTCACTGATCACCGAACTATCTGGCGAGGCTTAACCTTCATTCTTCAGCATATCCCCTTCTCTGGAAAAATTGCTCCAGTGAGCACTCTGCTCAAACATCGGACCTTCTGGTGAAGTCTTCAGGCATCTCTCCCATTTGACAAATATACTTCGGTGAGTTCAAACACCTAGAGCACCGGACCATCTGCCGAGGCAAATCTTCCTGGGACTTCTCCAATTCATTCCAACTTTGTCCCGACCTCGGTGGCTTATTCATTTATTGCTTCCAAGAGACCTACTAACATATATTCTTGACAAACATGTTAGTCTCATTAACTATATTGTCATTAATCACCAAAATCACAATCATGATCTATTAGGGCTATTTTCGCTACAATCTCCCCCTTTTTTGTGATTGATGACAACACAACCAAAGAAAGTGGCAAATAATAAAAGATACCAAATGTAAAGATCATAAGCGAGCACAAAGTCTTACCACATTGCTTGGATGCATGTTCTAACCACTTAGTCCCTCTTTGTTGTGACTCTCTTTTTCTTAATTACCACTATCTCCCTTAAACGACCTATGCAAGAGCTTCTCTTTTGTCAATCTAGGTGCGTAGCATCTTTTCTTCTTCCTCTTTGTCAACTTCGGCATTCCTAGATGTCTTGCTTTTTGCTACAATCTCTTCGCATTATTCATCTTGCTTTCATATTGCTTTGGTCGTCAAACTTCTCCCCGTTTGTCAACAATCTCCCAAAAAGGACTATAAGCACATGTTAAACTCAAGTGAAAAACATTAGAGCACAAGGGAGACAGCTTCACAAATCATGATCCAATAAAAAGATACCAATTGTATGGATATCATTATAAAATAATGCTACATGAGACTACAAAAGATGTCACTAGCAACACATGTTAATCTCAAAATCATAACATGTAGGATATACTCCCCTAAATGTGTGCATACAAGTGTTCAAGATATATGCACTTGTTATTGATAATAATAGGGATTTATCCTATACATTGCATCATGGCATATAAATGATACCAAATGAAAAACTAGTGCCATGTAAGTAACCTACAACTAATAAACCATGTAGGTTGCTCATGAGTTAGAGATAAGCACAAGCAACCTACCATATGAGACTTACACTAGGCATTGCAATAAATTGAAATAAGCGCATGCAATCCTAGATGAGGTAAAAAGAGCTACATCAAATGAAAAGATTTTGCATTTAGCTTCATTACCTCTTTTACCTTTGAATGGTAATTTGGGTATATAATGTTCATGATCTTCATCAATGCGTCCAATCTTGTATACTTAGATTCTTTGTTTGAATCTTCAGTCCATCTTGTAAGCCAAGCCTCCAAATCCCCATAGCCACTTTAGGGCTTCAAGTCTTCTTTGGAACCTAAACCGATTTGGGCCCTTTCATGTTGGTGATGACTTCCTTGGGCACCCAAATAGGTTTGTTTCACTTCTGGTCCTTTCTTCCATCCATGTGTGCAACCACTTTACCATTGTCCTTCTTCTTGAGCTTATAGTGGTTGCTCTTGGTTTTGATCTTGTAGTTGGGCTTGGTGTAGAGGTTGGAGATCTTGTTGGAGAGGTTCGCCATCTTTTTTTTTTCTCCTTAGTCTCCTTCTTCACTTGTTTGCATTGGAAGGACTTGTGGCCTTCTTGATGGTATTTGAAGCATGCCACGGTGGACCCCTCCGCAAGCTTCTTCACTATGAAAGCACGGTTATATTGAGGAGGTTGGACATATCCTTTGCCCTTTAAACTCGTGAAGTGCTTCTTGAGCTTCTCCACTTCTTGCTTAAGCTCATCATTCTCTTGTGCAATGAGGTTGTTAGATGATTCTACAAATACATTCTCAATGTATTTCTCATTGCAAAGGGGTGAGCATGATATATCAATTAAATCATTGTAAGAAGTAGAATCATCTACCTTATGATTGTAATTAAATAGAGAGGTAGATTGTTTCAAAGGGACTTTAGTTTGAGATTCGATGTACTCAAATTTAGCTTTAAGCTCTTCATCCTACTTGTTTAGCAAATTGAATTTTCACAATAATTGTTCATAATTAGAAACAAAGGTAGCATGAATGTCAATAAGTGCATTGAATTTCTTAAGCTCTTCTGAATGTTTATTAAGGGCCCTTTGTTGCTCATTGATCAAATGAAGGAGTTCATCATAGGAGGGAGAATCCTCATCGGATTCATCATCACTTACATTGCTATCCCTACCTTTGGCCATAAGGCACTTGTGAGATGACTTGAGCGATGACGACTTATGTGATAACGACCTTGAGGAAGATCTTCTCTTGCAGGAATGGATAGTGATGCTCTCATCACTTGAGCTTGAATCTTCATCATCACTCACCCATCTTCCTATCTTAGCAAGTGCCTTGGCTCTTCCCCTTGTCTCCCTCTTCTTGGTCTTTTTTTCCTTCTTGATGTGATCAGTTGTGTTGACCAAGACTTCAATAGAGATAGGATGATCAACCTTGGCATTGATCATCTTCATGTTCTTCTCTAACTTTGAGAAGAGCTTGGCCATCTCAGGATAAATTTCTTCATTACTTGATGTGCTTTGATCATCCTCTTCATAGCTCTCTTCATCTTGATCATCATCATCTTCGCTTGAGCTTGACTCTTACTCTTGTCTCCTCATCCTTGCCTTCATGTGTTGGCATTGAACTTGCTTGCTTGTTAGAGCATGGTTTTTGGTGTCAGATAAGGAAGAAGCTTCCACACCCATGTTCATTGCCATCTCATGGGCAGTGATCTTGCCGAGCAGTTGACTTGGAGTCATCTTCTTGATGTCATTGTTGTCTTGGATGATGGAGACTATCAATTTGTACTTTGGATGAAGAGCTTCAAATATTCTTCTCACCACTTGATCATCATCAATTAGCGTCAAACCTAACCCATTGATCTCATTAACAAGAATGTTCAAATGAGAATACATATCATTAGCACTTTCATGTGGTAGTTGCTTGATGCCATTGAGCTTAGTAATAAGCACATGATATTCCTCATTCTGCACATCCTTTGTGCCTTTATGCATTTCAATGAGACTAGTCCAAATATCATATGCATTGGTGAGAGAATAAACACGATTAAATGCATCAACATATATAGATAATAAAAGGATACTCTTGGCCGATACATCTAATTTCCTCTCCTTTTTTGTGATGCAAGGTCTCATCCCTTCCTCGGTAACTCTCCAAACATCCCACCCTCGAAATTGCAAATAACAAGTCATTAGAATTTTCCACTAGGGAAAGTTTATGCCATCAAAAAGTGGAGTACTATGGGAATCCATCCCAACCCCAAACGTCACAACTCACTAGGCGGTGAAGCCTAATTGATCACAATGAATCTAAGGCTCAAATGCCACTTGAATTGACGAAATCTTGTGAAAGGTGTAAAGATCTAACACAATTTGTAGAGCTAGATGTGAGCCCTAGCTCTGGTACTGAAGGGCTCGGTGACGTCCTAAAAGGGAGGTGAATTAGGACACTTAGAACTATTTTGGCTCCAAAAATAACATAAGATAAACCTATATAAATTTCTATCTAAATATGCTCTAGATTTATCTAGTGTGTCTAGTCTACCGATCAAAGCATTTGTAGCCTACCTAAGAAGGTAAATTGCAAGAATATAGATGCAAAAAATTAAATAAGGCAGAGAGAGCAAACTCGGCATAAGGATTTTATTCCCGTGGTATCGATGGAATAAATGTCACCCCTTGTCCACGTTGGAGCTACACAAAGGATATGCTACGGTCGGCACCCAGTCACGACTCTTGAGCTACCAAGTCACAAAGACAAGGCATCCATCCAGATGAGCCACCAAGGCAAGGTCTCACCACTAGCCTCTCTTCCGGTTCCTTACTGCTGTAATCACTTCGGAGCTTAAGCCACAAAGGCAAGGGTCTCCGCGTCCCCACACAATCATCTTGCCACCGCTCTACACCAAGTAAGAGGGTCAACAAGCTTGCCAACGAGTCACCAATACTCTAAGGTGTCGGCGTACCAAGAGGTACAAGCTTGGATCACTCTTTGATCCAATCTTTAGGTAGCAATCACCTAGGAACACTCTCTCTAAGCCTATAAGCACTAAACACTTTCTAATCTTGTGCTTAATCTCCTTGGATGATCACTTTAAGTACTTTGGTGGCTTGAATTTCTTCTCAGGTGTACATGAACTTCTCTGAACTCTAGCACCTTCAAATGACCGAGTGGGTGGATATTTATAGCCTCAAACCCATGCACTAGCTGGTAACCAAATAGCTCTAAAAAGCTGTTAAAACCGGATGATCCGATGAGAACAGTAATACTAACATCCGATCATCCAGTGAGTACACTCTCACAAACTAGCCGTTGGAACCCCATTCAAGCATTTGTGAATATCGAACACTTAGGTGTATACTTCATCTCCATCATTGGACTATCCAGTGAGTTATCCTGAGCCATCCGAGTCTTTCCTTCTTCTCTGTGTAAATTGCTCCGGTGTATGCATCCGGTTCATATCACTCCATCACCAGACTATCCGGTGAGCTGACTTCAGCCAACCGAGCCAATGCAACCCCATCTGGAAATAATGCTCCGGTATTGCACAGCCTTCATCACCGGACCTTCTGATGCCTTGAACTTCGATTGCTTCTTTGTACTGTTCATTATCCGGTGTTCATTCCATTCACACTGGACCATCCGATTGGTTGAACCTTCGATCTTTATTGGCTGCATCCTTCTCTGGTAATAACGCTCTGGTGCATTCATCCTTCTCAACACCGGACCATCTGGTGGGTTGAGCCTTCTCTTCTTTTCTCTAAAAATGCTCTAGTGCAACTCCCACTGATCACCGGACTATCCGGTGAGGCTTAACATTCATTGTTCAGCACAACACCTTCTCTGGAAGAATTACTCCGGTGAGCACTCTGCTCAAACACCAGACCTTCAGGTGAGGTCTTTAGGCCTTTCTCCGATTTAACAAATATACTCTGGTGAGTTCAAACACCTAGACCACCAGACCATGCGGTGGCAAATCTTCCTAGGACTTCTTCAATTCAGTCCAACTTTGTCCCGGCTATGGTGACTTTTCATGTATTGAATCCAAGAGACCTACTAACATATATTCTTGACAAACATGTTAGTTCAATTGACTATGTTGTCATTAATCACCAAAATCCCAATCATGACCTAATGGGACCATTTTCGCTACAACATGTAAAGTTGACTCGGGGTTAAGATTGTACTTGAATATAATCACAGACAATCAAGGAGCTCCTAATGAAGTCACATACTGTACATAGGAATGTTAGACGTCCCATATATCACCACCATCTTAAATACTTGTTCTCCAGTGCGAATCTTTGAAGCTTGACGATGCTCCAATGTACCGTCAAAAGCTATTTTATTCTTACAACATGGGTGATCTAAATGAAGGAACCTACGGTGACCCATGAAGATCATTTTCTGACTATTTGTCAGCCACCACCTCATTTCCTCCAAACACTAAACACATCCATTGTACCATTTTATAGTCTGCCCTGATAGGTTACCAAGAGAGAGCCAATCTAAGATCGTTACAAATAGTATTGCGCACAGGGTGAAATTCTCACGTCTGTACTCTTCCCATTCATGTACACCATCTTTCCACAATACAAGAATATCTTCAACCAATGGTTTGAGGTACACATCGATATTGTTGCCTAGTTGATTCGGCCCACTAATCAGCAAAGGCATCATAAGGTACTTCCGCTTCATGCACATCCAAGGTGTAATGTTGTAGATACAGAGAGTCACGGGCCAAGTGCTATGAGTACTTCTCGTGTTGCCGAAAGGATTCATCCCATCTGTACTCAACCTGAACCTTATATTCCTCACTTCATCTCCGAATTCCTTGTATTTTGAATCGAATATCCTCCATTGCATGCCATCAGCAGGGTGTCTAAGCATTCCATCTTTCGTGCACTATTCGGCATGACATCCCATCAACTCGGCATTCATTCTGTTAGCAAGCAATCACTTCAAACGGGGGATTATAGAGAAATACCAAACTACCTTAATGAGGCGGGGGTCTTTTCTTCTTTCTCTTCACCCCCATGCCATCACTCTCGATATCATCAATTTACGCTTGTACCGTGGTGCATTGCAAACGCGACATGCTTCCAAGTCTGCATCCTTGCCACAAAATAACATGCAGTCGTTTCCACATGCATGTATTTTCTCTAATTCCAATCCCAACGGGCAGACAACCTGCTAGGCATGGTACATATTTTTGGGCAACACATTCGCCCTTGAAATCAATTCCCTTAAGAATTCTAACAATTCATTGAAGCCCTAATCGGAACAACCATTGCTAGCCTTCATTTCCATCAGTGTCAGCACCACATGCAACTTGTTGTGCTCATCTTTACAGTTCGGGTAAACTGGTGTTTTAGAGTCCTCTACCATGCACTGAAACTTTTGATGTTGTCTTTCACTGGTGAAGTCTCCCTCCCCATTGCGCAACATTTTCTCTATGACATCTTCATTGTTGCCAACAAAGGTGTCCCCTCCATCGTTGTCGACAAAAGTATTTTCAAATGCCCACACATCGAAGTCTTCGTTAGCCATCATATCGTTGCTTATGTCTTCTTCAACTGTTTGTTGCTCTTCACGCCCAACATCTTAAAATTCACTGTGCTCATTCCAACGGGTATAGCCAGCCTTGAAACCCCTGCAAATCAAGTATGCACGGATCTGCTCTATGTTTAAAAACTGCTTCTAGTTCTTGTAGTCGACACACAGACAACATATATAGTGATCGGCACGCTTCCTTCTTGGCTTCTTGTATACTGCGGTAGCCCTTAGAAAATCCTCAATGCAAACAAAGAACTCTAGCCCTTGATCCTTGTATATCCATGACCGGTCCATCTGCAAATTATTATAATTAAACACATTCAACTTATAATCATTAAATATTCCAAAATCTAGAATAAATTCATTGAATCACCTCGCATCCTGATTGGTCCCTATTTGAGGGCCCATCTTCTTCTGGTACTTGGGCCTGGTCAGGGGACCCGCCTTCCAAAGGCTGTCGTGTCCGATTGTGACCCGTGGGTGGGTGTGATATTCCTACAACATAGTATTCTATCAATTATATTAAATTCACTACATTGATTAATGAACAGAGGAAATCCATTGGATTATTATTTAACTTCAAGACTTTAAAAATACACGCAAACAACATACTAAAAAATTGGAGCTAGATTTTAGGGGCATTTGCAAATACCTCCTTAATTTTTTATTTTTTGGAAGGATGCCACTCGAATGACAGTTCTAGTGGTATTTTTGCAAATTTTTAATGACAATAACGGTTCAAGTAGTGGAAAATTTGTAATTGTCCATAGATTTTAATGTACGCACCTACATCTATTTACATGTGACTATTAATCTATTCCTTAAATCATTTACAATGATAAAATAACGATCTTTCTCTAATTTATATTGTATTGGAGCTCTTGCTCATTCCAAAATTCAACACTAAGGAACAACCACCTAAATTCAAATCTAGAGCAATATAGCAACTAAATCCAACTAAGAATCAAATGTAGATCATCTCTATACATCTAACAATGATAAAGTTGCAAACTTTTCCTAAATTAGATCTCATTGCATCTCTAAATCCATAACCATAGAACAAGCACTAACCTTAAACCCTAGAGCAATCTACCAAGTAAATCTATCTAAAAAAGAAATATATATAATCTTATTAACCGTAGAGCACTTGACTCCTCCAAATCTTGAATCCTGCAACCATAGAGATGGCAAAAATGACGATCGGCGCTGTTCTAGTGGGCTTGCGGCAGCTCTAGTCATGCTTGGGGGGCTCTGGTCGCGCTTGGGGAGAATGTGTGCTTTATACTGTAGCATCCCATCAGTGCCGGTTGGTATATCGAGTCAGCACTGATAGACACTATCAGTGCTAGTTTGTGACTGAAATCGGCACTGATAGTATCTATTAGTGTCGGTTCTTAACTTTTTAGTGGTTATTCGCGCGCGGGAGTTTAAAAAGCGGTACTGATACATTAATAATACCAGTTACTGTTGAACCGGCACTGATGGGTGCTACATATGTGGTGTTCTGTAGTAATGTAGACACGTAGTAGAAGTACCTTTATAAGTTTTCTTGATAGTTTTTAGCCCACTTCATATTTTTTCCACATAGTGTTAGCCTATTTCCCACACTCTTAAATCTGGGACTCACCACTAAATAGATATTGCTTTAGTTTCTTCTTTCTCTTGCTTAAGCTCTCGGGGTAGCACTCCTCTCAGGACGTCATGTGCCCAAGACGTCAGATTCCGTCTTCGTTGACTGTGCTTAGGGTGTGCGACTCTACGTAACTGATGTTATAGTTCTTTCTTTTTAATCTATTGATGTGATAATTTCTGGTAGCAGTGAACATGGTAGCTCTTTTTATATGTTTCGGTTCTATAATAGATGTGACAATTTCTAGCCTTTTACTTTTGTGGCTTAACGGGGCTTTCTAGAGGATTCAGACGCACAAATTTATTCTGAATTTATATATAGTCCATTGTATTTGATTGTGTCATTTCACCATGTGTGTCATTGCAACATCCCACTCTATAGACCTTAGTATTTCGTAAGAGGCTGAGCAATTGAAGCGTAGCATTATTTAATGTTATAAATTTATAGATACATAGAATATACCGGTGACCTGACTTTATTATAATTTAAATTCTTTTGTTTGTACTTGCAACTGCGTTGAGAGATATGTATCTTCTATTTCTAACTTTATGCTGCTATCTGCTCACAGAATTAAGCTGTTCGTATGCAGTGATGATCGAGTTAAGAACGACAAGCACAATTAATGGATTGGGTATGATAATTGGTTTTGATGTCCAACTTTATACCCCCACGCTCGACCAAATGTAACAATTTTTCTTACAAAACTACCTGAATTTTGGGAGGGTCTCTGATATTCATGGGGTCTTCACGTGTTCGAGTCGGATGCATCTTCTTATCGGGATGAACCCTGCTATACATATGAAAGCATAATTTGTACAAAAACACTTGTGCAAGCGGATCATCTTGTGGCGACTCCGTTGCTGGACCTTACGCCACTTGTTGCTCTCACCGGCCCATGATTCTTCGAGCTTACCAAGTTCCTCTCTCTCATTATAAATATAGATCGTCTTAGCTCCTCAACTATTCTTTAAATATAAGTTATTCTTAAATTTCTATATATTTTTTTTTCTTATCGTTGTTTAATAAATACTATCATTCTCATAAATGAATGAGTTATCTTTTCAAATACAGAATAAATAAAGTGCAACAAGATTATTTGACCTACGTATAAATCTAAAACTATATAGATTTGTAATTAGAGGGAGTATTCTATGAAAAAGCTTACCAGGTTGCGCCGCCTTTTCCTTCTAGAGCAGGATAGGACAAATCAATCACATCTTACGTTCATCAGTTCAAGCTCTTTTAGTAATGCAATACATACGCATATCTCGGCCTGCACGTCCCGTCCTAAGGTCCATGCATCCGTCAATTATTACACCGTGCGAGCCATAGACTGAATGAAGCAAGCTAACAAAAAACGAAAGATCGAAGATTGAGCAACATCAAGCATAACGCCTATTGCGAAACATCCGCTCGTGTTTGATAAAAATTTACATAATAGTAGTCTTCAAAATACGATGTTGAAAAGCGCAATGCATACTTCAAAAACTTCTTGAGAAATTGTGAACATATATAAGTCATGTTGTCGTGCTTCATGGCAAAGTAAGGTAAATTCTATAGTTAGATATTTTGGCATGGTAGAAAATATTTAGATTTTAGATAAATATATATGTAATAATTTTTAGAATTTGGATATTTTATAACAATTATGTGAAAGGTGCCACATGGCAAAATTCCAATAACCATGAGCACTTTATAAATAGGGGTGCTCCCTTTCAATTGCCATACCATGACATAGGAGTTATAAGTAGAAGCCACCATAAGGCATCATGAGGGCAATGTCATATGAGGCATAGGTGAGGTAGCATGACATGGTTGCTATGGTGTTGTTGGGATCTTAGTGTTGTCATGGTGAGTCCTAGATAGGCTAGTGAGTGAGCAGTAGGGTAGCCACTAAGAAGAAGAATATTTGTTGTATCGAGTTTGTAGTATTGAATAAAGAGTTGAGTTATCTTGTTGTGTGAGAGTCAGTCTCCCAAGGTAAGCCATATACTTCTTAGTACTTAGTGCTTAATGGTTTTAGCTTCATCGAAGGTAGGCTCTACCACCCAGAAGTAAGAAGATTGGCTTTGCTACCAAAGAGACCCATGACAGGCATTATCACCTGCGTATAAGAAAATCACTAAGTATTGAGAAGGAGAGGCTAACCAACTTAGGGCAGTTGGTGTCAGGGGCGGAGCTAGAGAAAAGTGGTAGGGGTGAGCTACCTCACTGTATATGTAACAACATATACAAATAAATTGTTTCAGATGACATAATTTTAGGTTTAAGGGGTGCCTCAAATAGGTCAATTTTAACTAAGATTTTGATTTACAGGGGTGTCTGTGCACCCCTATCTAAATGTGGCTTCGCCCTAGTTGATGCAGTAGAGTGAAGGTTGTTGGAGAAAGAGTTCTTCTTGCCCTAGCAAGTACGGCGAGAGTTTCTTCTAAGGAGGAGAATCAAGCTTGAAGACGAAGTTTAAGAGACAGAAACACCACGAATGTATTGATGTTTGAAAAAATGGGTCGATCTGGGGGGAGTATCACAGCGTGAGTTGGTGTTTTGCCATCTCTGTGTCTTTCTGACGTCTAGCCCCTTTTTCTTGTCCAGGCAGCTATGGCCCCTATTTATAGGGCCGTGCTAGCTTGGCGTATAAGTTACCATAATGTACCAATATCTGGGATCCCACCGATTTACTGGGCTTTATCCCGGATAACTACTTTTCTACCCTACTTGGGAGATAAATATCTACCGTTGTAACTATTATGGTGCCTGCCCCTTGAAGGGGGCAAGCCGATCGCCAATTGCGGCCCGACGCCGCACTGTCAGGGGTGTCAGGATAGCCCTCACTACGCCATGGTGCCAAAGTGGCGCCCATCAACCTAGGTCTTTAATGCCGGTCACTTCCTGGAAGGCAAAGCACGACCGACGCTATCCTTCCGGCAGATCTTCCCAAGGCTTGCTGACTCATCCTGCTATCTTCGGGAAGGTGGCCTGACCATCCCAAGGCAAGGGCCTTGGGAGGTGTAGAGCAGAGAGGTAAAGGTGTTGGGAGGTGGGACCACGAAGGGCCGGGACTTCGAGAGGCCGAAGCTTCGGAGGATCGAGGCTTCGGGAGGCCGTGTTTTGGAAGGCCTCGAGGGGTTGAGCCGGCGGAGTCAAGGGAAGGCTTCGTAGGCGTGAAAGGGTACCATGAGAGGTTCTGATGATATCGGAGATCGAGCTTCTAGCAGAGGGTTCGGGGGGACCAGGATGGTGATCTTCAACCGTTATCCTCAGGCTGGTTTATTTTTCCCCCAACAGTACCCACTCATTCTCGGGCCCCGATGTTTCAGAGGGGGAAGAGGATGCAGAGGAAAAATCAACCCCAGCCTGGTATCGTATCAAGGATGCCAGATGGCGATTCTCTGTCCTCCGAAATCGCTAGAGTAGAGGTTTTGTGTGGGTTTGGAGAATCCCGCACGCTCGACTCGCCAGACAAGACGTGCCACTACCTCGTTCTGACTGGATAACGCGAGGGGTCGCCGGGGTCTCGTGCCCATGATCCTGTCACGCGCCAAAAGGGGTTTGGGTCATTAATGTGATGGGACGTCTGTGCGAGAAAATGAGGTATTTCGTCATGGAGTGTCGCCACGTGTTGGAGGGAAACCGGATAGGACCACGACCCTATCCCCTAGGTGTTTAATGGGAGGACACGGTGACGCTCGCCTTGCTTCGTCTTCCAAACTTACGTGGCTGTGTGGCTCGGGTATAAAGACAGGGGTTACCTAGCTGGAGCCTCTATAGCCCCATGAGCAGCAATTTAGCCTTGACTTCAGTATGGCATCGTCTTCCTCCTCATCCTCCTCGGAGACATGGATGATCTCGACAGCTCCTTCGGGAGCTGGGTTGTTTTGGTCATCAGTAGAGGAGTCGGAGGCGGAACAGCTTCCACCTCTACAGGGGATGTGGTTGTCCGCTGCTCCGGCCCGACCTTTGGCTGGAGAGGACGTGCCTGCCGAGATCATTAATATCTCTGATGACGACGAGGAGATCGACTGGGATCTCCTGCTGACGGAGAGTGACCCGGCGTCTGTGGACCTGGTGGCAAAGCAGGAAGAGGCTGGGAAGGCGAGGAAAAGGGCCTCGCCGGTGACATCCTCGAACTCTTTAGCGTCCTCCAACAGCTCGGGAGCAGGCTACTGTATCAGCTTCCGCAATGGCATGCCGCAGATGAGGCGCGTACGCCGTCTCATGCGTGGCCTCTGCCGAGACTTGTAGGAGGTGGAGGCGGTCACCGGGGTGACGTACTTGGTGACGCTGTGATATATCCATGTCATGGCTGTCCTTAGTCACCTTGTACTCTTTCTCGCCCATTTTTGCTCCGTAGGGATCCATCTTCTTCGTGGCGATTTCTGTTCAGTTTTTTGCTTTGTATCCGATGGATGTATCGGTTGTTTAATAATATAACGTGGATCTTCAGGAACAGTCGTGCCTCCCTCCATATCGCAATGCGAGAGGACCCTTCGAATGGGTGGCCGCGTATGTGTGCACTTTCGTGCCTCCAAATCGTACTTCTTCATCCCTTTTGAAGGCGATGGCAAGTTTTTCTGGCGATCGGTGGATACGTAGGGTAACTAAGGAGAACCGGGTGGAGTAGTGGCAACCTCATCGTTCCTAGTTACCGTGTACTCCTCAGGCTCGGCACTGGTAGGGCCTTTCTTCCCAATTTGTTCCAGATTTCTGACTCAACAAAGTCCATTTGGAACCCTTGGAGACAAGCTCTGGAGGTGGTCCTTGACCCTTCGGGTTCCTTAGCGACTGTCGGGGTTGAAGGCAATGGTGTGTTGGATAGGCGGGAGGGGTGGTCCGCAACCCCCTCGGCCCTTAGCCGCTACCCGGCTCCAGATGTACTCCGTCCAGAGCGTGGCGACAGTGTGTTGGAGGCGAAGCCGAAGGCTAGGCGGGGGAGGTGGTCCGCGACCTCCTCGGCCCTTAGCCGCTACCCAGCTCCGGAGGTACTCCGTTCGGAGCCTGGTGACAGCGTATTGGAGCCGAAGCTGAAGGCTAGGCGGGAGAAGTGTCCGCGACCCCCTTGGCCCTTAGCCACTGCCCGGCTCCGGAGGTACTCCGTCTGGCGACGGCGTGTTGGAAGCGAAGCCGAAGGCTAGGCGGGAGAGGTGGTCCACGACCCCCTCGGCCCTTAGCCACTGCCCAACTCCAGAGATACTTCGTCCGGAGCCTGGCGACGGTGTGTTAGAAGCGAAGCTGAAGGCTAGACGGGAGAGGTGGTCCGCGACCCCCTCGGCCTTTAGCTGCTGCCCAGCTCCGGAGGTACTCCTTCCGGAGCCTAGCGACGACGTGTTAGAGGCGAAGCCGAAGGCTAGGCGGGAGAGGTGGTCCGCGACCCCCTCGGCCCTTAGCCGTTGTTCAGGTCCAAAGGTACTCCGTCTGGAGCCTGGCGATGGCGTGTCGGAGGTGAAGCCAAAGGCTAGGCGGGAGAGATGGTCCGTGAACCCCTGGGCCCTTAGCCATTGCAATGAATGGTGGTCTCTACAATGGACAGTCGAGGGTTCCACTATGTTTCCCGTACTATGCAACGTGGGCTTTTATTAAATGTTAGTATAACAAAAATGATGTAGGAAATGTGTCTCAAAACGAGATGGTAGGGTAATGAGTTTACCTTTTACCATGCGTGTTTGGAGTCACGCGAGTTATACCTTTCCCTGTAGGGAGGGGGGTTTTTATACCCCTTTGATTTATTTGCTGTGCCTTTTTAGAGGCTAGCGGATTTTGTACCCCTTCGGCACGGAGGAATTTTGCCTTCAATATGGCAGGGTACTCTTCCCATTAGGTCTTTTCAGAACCTTTTCGCCCGGTGGAGTTCCCGGAAAACATCCCATTCGCGGGGGTTTTTGGGAGTCTTTCTGTTTTGGCGGAGATTTGGTAAAAATTCTTCGTGGTGTAGAGGTTTTGGAGAGGCTCTCTATTTTTTTCGAAGGTTTGTAAAACTCTCCGTTGTGCGGAGGTTTGAAAAAGGCTCTCTGTTTTTGCCGGTGGTTTGTAAAAAACTCTTCGCTGTGCGAAGGTTTGGAAAGGCTCCCCGTTTTTGCTGGAGGTTTGTAAAACTCTCCGTTGTGCAGAGGTTTGGAAAAGGCTCTCCGTTTTTGTCAGAGGTTTGTAAAACTCTCCGTTGTGCGGAGGTTTGTAAAAGGCGCTCCGTTTTTACCGGAGATTTGTAAAAAACTCTCCGTTGTGCGGAGGTTTGGAAAGGCTCTAAGTTTTTTTCCGGAGGTTTGTAAAAAACTCTTCGTTGTGCGGAGGTTTGGAAAAGGCTCTCCACTTTTGCCGGAGGTTTGTAAAACTCTCCGTTGTGCGGAGGTTTGGAAAAGGCTCTCCGTTTTTGCTGGAGGTTTTGTAAGGTTCTTCGTTTTTGTCGGAGGTTTGTAAAACTCTCCGTTTTTGCCGGAGGTTTGTAAAACTCTCCGTTGTGCGGAGTTTTGTAAAAGGCTCTCCATTTTTGCCGGAGGTTTTGTAAGGTTCTCTGTTTTTGTTGGAGGTTTTGTAAGGTTCTACATTTTTGTCGGAGGTTTGTAAAACTCTCCATTTTTGCCAGAGGGTTTGTAAGATTCCTTGGCATGTATTAATGCTGAAAGCCCTACACACTATCAGAGCTACGCAATACCTTCCAGGAAACCTAGGCAGTCTTGCCTTCCAGGTGACCTAGGCATGCTACGGCCACGGTGTGTAGGCTTGACGTACTCCCAAGGAAACGTCCGGGGTGCACCGCAACACTGTCCACCAGGGATGTGCCCTGGTGCGTGGTATTTATACGATCGAAGCTATAAAATGCCTTCCAGAAAACCTAGGATTGATGCTTTGGCGGTAACCTAGGCATGCTGTGCCCGTGGTATATAAGCATGTCGCACAAAGAGAATTCCTTGCGACAACATTCCTCAGAGCACCGCATCCTCAAATCAGGGCAGTCCCCTGATATGCGGTGTCCACACACTATCGAGGTTACACAATACCCTCCAGAAAACCTGGGCACTCATGGCTCCCAGGTGTCCTAGGCATGTTACACCCGTAGTGTGTGGGCTCCGCTTCTGACCAGGGCAAAGCCTACCCTCCGGGAAACCTTTTCAGGTGACCTTGAGTTTAGGCAAGCGATACTTACTGGTGCGTGGGCTTGTCACGCCTCCGGGGAAATCCCCCCAAGGGTGCCGCAACTACATTACCAAGAAAGTCCCTTGATAACCGGCATCTACACACTATCGAGTTGACACAATACCTTCCAGGAAACCTAGGCAATCTTGCATTCTAGGTGGCCTAGGTATGCTACGCTCGCGGTGTGTAGGCATGTCGTGCAGCGAGGATTCCTTGCCACAACATTCCTCGGAGCATCGCAACTCCGCCACCGAGGACATCCCCTAGGGCGTGGCTTCGACACTCGAGGCTATGCAAATGCCTTCCAGGGCACCCTAGGCATAATATGTCTTGCAGGTGACCTTGGCATAGGCAGCGCCCACGGGTGTGGGCCTCACTGGCTATCGAGACTACGCAATGCCTTCCAGGAAATCTAGGTACTCTTGCCTTCCAGTTGACATAGGCATGCTACATTCGCGATACGTGGGCTTGTTACGCCACCCAAAGATGTCCTACGGGTGGCGCCGCAACACGGTCTATCAAGGAAATCCCTTGATACATGACAACTAAACTTCTAAGGCCACACAATGCCTTCCTAGAAACCTGGGCAGACCCGCCCCCCAGGCGACCTAGGCACGATGCGTCTGCGGGAGTGTCGGGATGTTGCATGGTTATACTAACTAAGTTTTGCAATCTACTATTGGCAATAAGAAGCTAGTTGTAGCATGAAACATAGCTAGGTTAAACAACTGCTCATGCTAAATGAGAATATAACTTAAGTTCTACTGCATCTACTTAGTAGCTATCTATTGCAAAAAACTTCTAACAATATGGTTAGAGGCCTCCAACAGACTCTAACCTTGCCGCATGAAAGACGGATCACTAGGTAAACTACTGGGTAGTTAACAACGGGCATACCTTTGTAGGAATAAGGCCTCTATGGTGAGGCTTGGTGGCCTCGAATCCTGTGGCTAGACTAGGAGAGGCGGTGCTTGACCCCCTCAGCCTTTAGCCGTTGCCCGACTCCAGAGGTAATCCGTTCGGAGCCTGGCGGCAGCATGTGGGAGGCGTGGTCGAAGGCTAGTCGGGAGAGGCGATCCTCGACCACCTAGGCCCCTAGCCGCGGCCCGGCTCTGGAGGTACTTCGTCTGGAGCCTGGCAATGACGTGTCCCCGACTCAGTTCTTGTTGCTGGGTATGGTACCATTGATAGTAGGGTTGGTGGTAATGGTGCAAGGTTGAGGGGCTGGGGATTTGCCCGGGAGTTTGCCCCAGGCCTCCTAACTCTGCGTCGTTCTTCGTCGGCTCCTTCTGCGGCCAGGTATTCTGCTTGCCTTCCGAGGTATTCCTCCCGGAAGGTCATGAGGGTGCGACAGTTGTTGGTGTTGTGGCCGCGCCTTGGTCCGTGCAAGACACACCCGTGTGCCTCCGGGGGCACCAAAGCTTGGTGTTATCGTTGGGGTCGCTGTCGAAGGTGGTATGCCCCGGAGCTTATGGTTTCCCCAGGGTTTCCTTCCCCCTTGGGAGACAATCGAGGCTGCCCGATAAACTGGCTTTTGGAGCCAAAGTGGTTCTGACTATGCCTCCTCGGACGAGGCGGGCTTGGAGTTCCCTGCGCGCGGTTGGTGTTGCATGGGCAGCGTTGAAGGCGCTGGTGGGGTCTGCGCCCCCCGGAGCCCTCTGTCTTCTTGGAACCCTTTCTTGCCTGAGGGGCCCAAGGAGGGCACTGGGTGGACAGACTTTCTGAAGATGTTGGCTTGCTCGGGGTATCCCAGGTGTGGTCAAAGGGGACACCTGGGGACCAAGCCCAGTTGGGAGCATTCCTGGGTTGGACCGCCTAGAACCATTGGAAGACGCCCTACTTGGCTGTGGCTTCAGCCGCGTCCTATCCTGAGGCGGTGATGTCTTCGTTGTGTAGGGGCTGGAAGGCCTCTACGCCATCTGTAGTTCCTATACCGACTCAGGGTTCTGGGTTGGCCAAGGTCGGAGGAACACCGCCCCACACGGCAGCGGGGCTGGAGTATGCATATGGTGCGTATGGCTGAGACAGCCATGCATATGGTTGCATGCTTGCAACAGTGGGTATGGCGGATTTAGCTAATTCTCTAGTGGTTTTCCTGGTGGATTCCTACCTCTCTTAGCACTTTTGTGTTCGAATCCCTATGGACGGCGTGCTATTGGAGCAAGAGTTCTTCTTGCCCTAGCAAGTACGGCGAGAGTTTCTTCTAAGGAGGAGACTCAAGCTTGAAGACGAAGTTTAAGAGGAAGGAGCACCACGAATGTATTGATGGTAGAAAAAATGGGTCGATCTGGGAGGAGTATCACAGCGTGACTTGGTGTTTTGCCATCTCTGTGTCTTTCTACCATCTAGCCCCTTTTTCTTGCCCAGGCGGCTATGGCCCCTATTTATAGGGCTATGCGTAGCTTGGCGTACAAGTTACCATAATGTACCAATATCTGGCATCCGACCGATTTACTGGGTTTTATCCCAGATAAATACTTTTCTACCCTACCTGGGAGATAAATATCTACCGTTGTAACTATCGTGGTGCCTGCCCTTGAAGAGGGTGAGCCGGTCGCCAATTGCGGCCTGGCGCCGCACTGTCAGGGGTGTCAGGATAGCCCTCACTACGCCAGGGTGCTAGAGTGGTGCCCATCAGCCTAGGCCTTTAATGCCGGTCACTTCCTGACAGGCAAAGCACGACTGGCGCTCTCCTTCCGGCAGATCTTCCCAGGGCTTGCTGACTCATCCTAATGTCTTCGGGAAGGTGGCCTGACCATCCCGAGGCGAGGGCCTTGGGAGGCGTAGAGCAGGGAGGTAAAGGTGTTGGAAGGCGGTACCCCGAAGGGCCGAGACTTTGGGAGGCCGCAGCTTTGGAGGATTGAGGCTTCAGGAGGCCGTGTTTTGGAAGGCCTCGGGGGGTTGAGCCAGCGGAGTCAAGGGAAGGCTTCGTAGGCGCGAAGGGGTACCGTGAGAGGATCTGATGATATCGGAGATGGAACTTCTAGTAGAGGGTTCGGGGGGACCAGGATGGTGATCTTCAACCGTTATCCTCACGCTGGCTTATTTTTCCCCCAACAAAGGTCTTCTTGGTGTAGTGTGGGTATAGGTCCACAAGAGAAGTGACATTACTCTAGTTTGGTACCACTTCCAAAGAGTCGGTGTCAAGGTCGGAGACATCGATTTTTCTACAATTGGTATCAAAGCTGGCAATTTGAGACTACTAGTAGAGGAGTTTATAGTAAGTGTAGGGCAATTACGTTGGTCGGTGCAGTCA
Organism: Phragmites australis; assembly: GCF_958298935.1. Lineage (NCBI taxonomy): Eukaryota > Viridiplantae > Streptophyta > Magnoliopsida > Poales > Poaceae > Phragmites > Phragmites australis. The sequence goes on from NC_084929.1 coordinate 7,949,442, forward strand.
GTAAGCTTAGAGTGCTTCCACTGCTCGGTGTGGCATCAAGAGGTGTTCAGGGAAGACTCTGGAGGAGATCATAGTATGGGACTATGAAAGAACATTGGTTTGTGATCAAAGTTAGGTGACACTAGAAAAATAGTGCGCAGTTAGCGCGCTCTGTTGACCCGTTACTGAAGAATTTGCTATGTATTGGTGAGCAAAGTTAAAAACCATTTTGTAAAGTATGAAAAGCAAAATTTGACAATTTTGCTACGCAGCGAGAATAAAAGGCAAAGAGCACTGAAAAGAACAGACATTTAGTAAGACTTGAGCTTAAGTAAGAAGTATTGGCATACAACCACAACTACCAGAAAGGATCCCTTCAATGAAACCTATCACGGAATTTTCTCAGTGAGCTTCCAGGTAAATCTAAGCACTTGTGCTAGCTAAGAACTTGTGTAATCATGAGCAAAATAGCACATGCAAAAAAAATCTTAGACCCGCATACTATTCACCAGTGGTGAAGCAGCTGAGTAGTCAATTTGATGAAAATTTGAGCGAGCCAAGGATGGTACTTAGATTGTGGCATGGTAATAGTTTTTTTCCTGCGTCTAATGACTATTGTGTACATTTTTGGTTATATATGCATAAAAAGTATTCAGGTGACTGTTATTGTTGGTAAATAATTACTCAAGCTCCTGTACTCTAATTTTTCCAAGTAAATCTATAACATTGAGCACTTATGGCAGTGGATCTCATCAATAAGCTCCTTAAAATGGCAGAGGCATACTTATCAACATTTGTAAGAGCTGACCTTATGTAGTCACACGGGCAAACCGCATCAGAAAGAAACTTAGATAACCTCAGAAGTCACCAATGATGAAGCAGCTCAACATCTTCTGGAGTGCCATGGAGAGATCCTTGTAGCTGAAGTATATCTCGAGGTTCACCTTCCTAAGGTACCGAGCATCATCCATGCCCACCTTCACATGTATGCCAGAGATCTTCAAGCAAATATTAGAGCATGTCACATTTAGATTCCAGATTCACTTGTACATCCGCAGATATCTGAGCTTGTAGTGAACCTAATGCCTTCTATTTTTTGTTTAGCAAAATATTTTCTTGTTTTAAGTGAGAAGAAAATTCTAATACGGGAGGAAGATCTTGTTTGCTTCATCCAAGATCTTATCACCATGTTTGATTAGTTTGTTGGAGAACCATGTGAGAAAGAACTTCCCCTTCTCTGCAAAGAACTTGGTCTTCTTGGAGTGTCATTGTACTCCCCAGCGTTGTCAGGCAATTACCACTCAGGATGCCTAGCCTCTGCTGCAGCTGCTTTGAAGTCTGCTTCCTGGTACTTATCACAGCACCGCAGATTGTTATTAATGAAGAGAAGGGAACGAATGGGGCTTATCATCCTCTGGTGCACGCAGTAACAGAGACCTCCAGAGCACCTTAGCAACAGCGAGCCCGGTCTCCTCCGGCACAGCATCAGGCTTCACAGCGGCGTCGAGCCCCGGTGCGACTTCATCCGCGAGAAGGAGCATATCAAAGCCAAGCTCACCACTGCACAGTTGGAAAATGAACAAAAATTCAGTATTTCGGACACAAAATCAAACAAAATAATCAGCTTTAACAATATCACTTCCAAAAGTAATCAGATCTAACAATACTCTGTCAAAACTCATCACATGGTACTTACTACTTCTAATGCCTCTCGGTATAATTTTCCAGGTCATACAGGTTCCTTGTAGCAAGTTAGCAAACAACAGCTACCTTACAGAAAGGACATGTTTGTTAATAGATCTAATAAAAAACACGTGGTGATAAATGGATCAAATAAAAATATTGCCTAGGTTAGAAACATTTGACCGGTAATGTATATAAAATCATATTTACATGTAGCTAAATTTTACAAACAAAATCCATATCAAAACGGTGGTAACAATACCTAAAATCTCGAATTCGCCATGGCAGCAACAAGAGTATGGATAAGGAATGTTACCTTCCGTGTGCGTGCTCGTAATGGGAGGAAAGAGGAGGGGGTTGAGTGAGAACAGGGGAGCGGTGGCGCTGTGAAGGACGAGAACTTGCCAATAAAGTAATATAATTCCTCATTCAACATTTCTTTCAGGACGCAATGTGTCTCAGAGAGTACTTCCTCAAACAGAAACTCTGCATCTTTTCAGCCATGCCACCAAGGTCACCCATCAGTGAGTATGCATCAATTACCTGCATCCACATTTATTGTTAAATAATGTTATTCTAGCAAGTTAGCAAAACAAATTAATTACCCAGTCAATCCAAGAACCCATAAAAAATAATGATCATGAGAAAACTCACAGTTAGTAAATGGATGTCCAACTTTTGGTTCGTCCGAGCTAACCATATCTGTAATATTTTCAGAGCAGAACTATCATTAGAAGGATAAAATATGAGATCAGACTAACTGAACTGAGAAATACAGATAACTCGATTAAATTTGAAGGTGCAGAAGATTTTCTCTGTTTGAATATAGCAACAGAATGTTTAGAGACAACCATATACTGCAGTTTGAATATAACCTAATCAGTTGCTGAATCAATAGTCGTTTGTGCGCCTTTATATATATATATATATATATGAAGCATATTTGGTATTCCCGAGAGTATGCACTCCCACATATGTATCTCATTACATAGAGAGTATCTCGTGTGATAAATGGTATGTACGTGAAGTATGTGAGTATATAAGATCATCCAAGTGGTATGTATGGTTTTTATGTGGTTGGCACATATTTTTTTTAGTGTATTACATTTTACGTACAAATACAAAGGTATTATCAAAATCTAATAAAATTGATGACTTCTTTTCTATTTTTTCATGTAGTTCACATTGGAGTATCTATATCCAGTTCATTTTTGTGGTATATCATATTAGGAGTATGTACTCTCGGGAGTACAGACTAGTTTTCCTATATATATATATATAATTGTTTTTTCTGCTTTTCTTATGTATACCTCTGTTAGTTTGGTTAAATCGAATTGGATAAATACTTTTGTTTGATTGGTTCATGTATATGTTACATAAATTATAGCGTTTCAAAAAGAAGTATTCTCACAAGAGAGGCAATCCAAAAGGGTATTAAAAATGTTAAAAAGATACACATTCTATGTCGTGTGTTACGTTTTTGTCGTCAGGTAGAAAAAATATAAGCAATAAAATATGCTTTATAATGTGCTAATTGCTAAAGGTTAAACACATAACTTTACATGAGTTAAACAACTAAAAGCGTGATTAGTATGAAGCCCGGGGGCTTGACCTTTAAATTGTAACACACAGGTAGGGCCCAATTTCATAAAAACCTAGGGACCCTTATGTATTCTTTCTATTTTTTCTGCTTTTTTTTTCTATCGGGCCAAGCCAACCGCCCAGTGGCCTTTGGCGGCCCACACAGCCGGTCTGGATGCACCCCCACGGCATATAAAAGGAGAGGGGCAGAGGCGGTTAGGGTTAGGCTTCCTCTGTACCCCGCCCACATCACCTGATGCCACCGTCTTTTGTCGTGGCATTGCCGCGCCATGTGGTCCGTTGCAGCTGGAAATATTGACTTTCGTTGATGAAGGCTTAATTGAAAAGTTTATGACTTATCATTTTTTATTGACAAGGCAATTGATGAAAATCTACTTAGTAGATTATGAGCCTGACTGATGAGTTGTAAACATATGTTCAATGTTATAATATCATCCGTCCTAAAAGAACATTCTAATATCCTTACTTGAAAATCTATATTGCTTATATGTCCTGCTGGGTATAAATATATCTTTTTCTTAGAAAACACATCCTGCTGCATTTCCAACTTTTTTCTCTTATATCAGTATGCATTTGTTTTGCTGTTGTATGGTATTTTGGAGGCACACGGTAGGACTTGTCTTTGCCTCCTAAAAATGTTTCTAATTGTGATATACTAGCTAGAATGGCGCGGTTGCTACGCCCGTCTTAAATAAATGTAATGCTAGAATATTATGTGATTTGATTTGTAGGCTGTATTTAAAGGATAAGATCAATGTTTTTTTTTTTACAAACGCACTCATTGAAATTTTGTGATTATAGCTTTTATTTATTACGTTAAGGCCCTGAATCAATTATGAGTTCTTCTTCTGTCGATTATTTTTGTGCCAGACAACGGTTCAATTTTTTATCTAATTTTTATTTTTTTTTATCATTGTCATTTTTAAGTATGAATTACCAATGGTGAGGGAAGTAAATCCAGAATTTTGACTCGAAGAAATTGCCCTAGCGACCAGAGTTTTTAAGGGAAACAATGGATTTTATTTGGTCCTACGTGTATGAGTGAATAAATAAGAGAAGTATTAATTTGAAAAATGAGGTTGCGATTTTTTTTTTGCCAGCGACTAAAGTTTCCACAGGCGGCTAAAGGTGACTCGAAGAAATTGCCCTAGCGACTGGAGCTTCCAGAGGGAAACGCTATATTTTATTTGGTCTCACGTGTATGAGGGAATAAATGAGAGAACTACTAATTTGAAAAATGAGGTCATAAGTTTTTTTTACTAGCGACCTAAGTTTTCGTCGGCAGCTAAAGTTTCTAAAGGGAAATGTTGGATTTTATCTAGACGTAGATGTACGAGGAAATAAATGAGGGAGTTTTTTTTCTTCTGCCGACGACTAAAGTTTCCGAAGGGAAATGTTGGATTTTATCTAGGCATACGCAACTAAAGTTTCTGATGGAAAACGCTGGATTTTATTTGGGCATACATGTTAGAGGAAATAAATGAGCGAGATATTTTATTGTTTTTTAAATGGAATAAATATATTTTTTGTTGAATATCTAGGAACATCAGTTACAATACGATATAGTGTTTCCTTGTACAATGTTTGGTGCCATGGTAATGCGACACAGTAGCTCTAGTGCGTTTTTTCTATTTCTGGTGCTTGGCTGAGCTTAAGACCTTTTTTTTTTATACTCTGAAGACATGTGAGCACCAGAACTCGCTGGAACATGCCGATCCATTGATCGGGGAATGAAGTGGCAGGGCCCAACTATCGGCACATCAGTATCAGTATCAGTACTTATATCTTAACGGTGGTGGAATCGACACCCTCTCAGGCCTCTTATACTGTAGCAGTGGGCCTATATATGTATGTGTATATACATATATATATATATGTATATACATGTATATATATATATACATGTATACCTATATGTATATGTATGTATGTATACATATATATACATATGTATATACGTATACATGTATAACTATACATGTATATACATATAGGTATACATGTATATATGTGTATATATATGTATAGTTATATATATACGTATATATATATATATATATATATACGTATACATATATATATGCAAATTTTTTTGAGAAATTTTAGAAAAATGTCGAAATGAATATTACTTATATTAATAAATCGGCTAAAAAATTTAAAATGCAAAGAAAAATATCTAAAACTAAAAAAAAATATGAAAAAAAATATGCATGCATAAAAGTACTATTGTTTTCTCTATAATTAATTTAATATGTTTAACATTAATAATTTCATAAATAAATATTGATATGTACAAAATTTGTGAACTTAATTTTTTAATCTTTTTTTTTATCATACTTTACATAGCAAAATAAAAAAGAACTAGTGAGCTACAACGAGTGAGAGGGGCTGAGAGCACGCCAATTTTGCCCCGCGTAGTAATATAGTATTGAGGGAATAAATGAGAGAAGTTGTTCTCCGCTCAATATAGTGCGTAGTGTGGCTGCCAGCTGCAGAATTCGCCCGCTAGCACAGCAGAGCATGCTCTATGCGTCGTGTTCGCGTCCTGCCGCAGCACGGACCTCCACCGAGCTGAACACGCGAGTTATGCACTATCTCTTCCTTTCCTCCTTACAGGCAGAACCGAGCCAGCTCCTCCCTCTTCTCCACGAGCTTAGAGCCATCTGAGAGCCCTTCGCTTCTATCCCGCCATCGAGGTCATGGATTCTGAGCTGAGATCCACCACCGTATTCCCATCAAGCCAAATCACTCCATCTCTCCGCTATCAGCTCATCGCTGCAGCGGCGCTGCTCCGCTCTGTTGCTTCCTGCCACGCCGTGCCACTTCTCGCTCAGTAGCGTACGCGCACAGCAGCCCGAGGCACTCCGCTGTCTGAGCACCGCCGTGAACACCGCTAGCTGTCGGGGAGCCTAACTACCTCTCTTTCGGTTCAACAGTGCCCATGGCGAGCTCCTCCTTCAATTTCGGACGTTTTTGACCAGGATCTTGTCACCGAAGCCGTGCTGCAGTGGTCTTCTTCCTCGAGGCCAACAGCAGCCGAACTCCTGTTAGCATCATCTTCCCCACGGCCAGCGACCACATTGTTCTGCTCCGCCATTGATCCGTTGCATCCGGACGGTGCCGGGCTCCCGAGCGACGAAGGAGACGGCCTGGAGGGGAGGAGCGGTGGCGGCAAAGGGAGTAGGCGAGGGCGAAACTGTTGTAATATTTACGATAATATAAGCAATAATATTATTCCACATATACAGAGACAAAAGGATAACAATCTGAGATAAGTATACATGACCTTTGAAAAGGATAACTGAAAAATAAGATTACCAGATTCCATAATCATGCATATCACAAAATCTAGACAATAGGTGCTTATGAAAAATAAAAGAACTCTCAGAATAAACACAACAGTTGGCCTCAGGACATATACAATCCTGCTCCCTAACTGTTCTAAAGAGTACATCATTGACTGAACAAAATTAACAGATAACAGCTAGACTAGAACTTGCGCAGTACCTAATGAAGATATATTATCACTCTGATCTTAGCTGCTATCACAAACTGAGTGAAGAATGTTGTGCCAAAAACAAATACACAACAACTAAATCTGACAGGAGGCCAAAGACCCAATTTGGCTACTGAGTCAGGAAACAAAAAGACATACACTCGGTACAGACAGCAGCTATCAGCTCAAGCTCCATACAACTCACCAGAATGATAATCAGAGCATACATTCAGTTGGTCAGATCAGATCAAGTAACACTAGGAACTTAGATACCAGTGACCACCACAAAGAAGACAATCTCTTAGATAATGCACAAGACTAACTATTGTACTGAAAATTTGTCCAGTCTATGCATATGGATTCATCACCGAGCAAAGTAAATAAGCACCTATACTGTCCAGATCTGTAGAGAAAGAAAAGAGATGCGAACTGGATATACTCACAGTGCGATGCACTCAAACGAGTGAATCAAGGAGGCAGGGCACGGCAACCAAGCCGCTGACCCAGAAATCCTATTCGCCGGAGTAGCCGTCGGCGAGGAAGTCGGAGATACAGTGCCTCACCGCACCGCAACTGCGCGTACGGGTGAGCCTAAGCTTTCACAGCTCCGAGCACCACCAACACAAAGAATCCCCACACAATCTCTTCAAGAACCGAAGCACCTGGATTGGAGCACTGAGAAATTACTACTCCAACTCACAGATGACAACCAAATCGAAGAAGAAGACAGTGAGAAAACCGAAAGGGGAAGGTCTTCTTTCTCATCCTGCGCAGGGAGAGGAAGCCGGCCTAGATATGGGACCTCCACGCCCTCCATCTCAACGACCTCTGACGAAGTCGCTGAGGGTTGCGCAGCCGCCACTGCTTTCTCCGCCTGCGCCCGCCGCTCCAGCCCTAGCAGCCCCAGCCGGTTTTGTCCAGCACCGAATGGGCCTAGACAGCACAATGACGCATGGGCCAGCTGGTCCAGCAAAGAAAGAAGCCCAAGACGACATTGAAATTCATATTTTCTTCAACATTCCCCACCAAATTTTAATGTTGGAGTTATCGGTTTGATATACAGGATTTGAGTAACAGTACCTTTCGGGTTTGAACATGTTACCTAGTTGAATGTGAATTGGCTCACACAGGATAAGGAGGACTAAGCCTTGATCCTCAGCCTTGATGTGAGAGCCTCCTCACATACAACACCCTGTACTAGGCTGCTATTGCCTTAACTCTCGGGTTGGACGTTATGGTCATGTCCATGTACCTTGATTCATGAGTGTCATCCAGAAAAGTACCCCGCTTTTCTGAGATTGCGACCACACAATCACACTCACATAGTTGAGTTCTCCTAGATATCCTGTAGAACGACATCTAATACCATACGGTACTGAACTCATTAAGAGCTAACAGCTCATCCTCTCCTACAGAAGAGCAGAGCAGCAAATGGGATCAATTTGCTCTTATATCCACACAGCTTGTTATCCTAGAGCCTAGTTCACGGGATCTCCGATCTCCTAGGATAGGTTACTGCCGGTGTGAACCTTATCAGTGGGTAATAATCCCATTCCTCTTGATGCCGCTTGAATGACTGTTCTAGCCATTCCTTTTGTGAAAGGATCAGCCAGATTCCGTTCAGACTGAATATAATCCACAGCGATTATACCCGTCTCTAATGCATGCCTTAGCGACTTAAGTCGCCGTTTTATATGCTTCGAAGACTTCATATTGTCCTTCCTACTCTTCACCTTAACCAGAACGGTTTGATTATCGCAGTAGGTGAGAACAGCCAGAATTGGTTTATCCAATATCGGCAGGTCAGAAAGGAGTTCTCTAATCCATTCTGCCTCTACAGCTGCTGATTCTAGCGCTACTAGTTCAGCCTCCATCGTGGAGCGAGTAAGGATGGTCTGCTTAGATGACCTCCACGACACTGCTCCGCCTGCAAGAGTGAAAACATATCCACTCGTAGCCTTCATGTCATCCGAGTCACTGATCCAGTTGGAATCACTGAATCCCTCTATGACTGCAGGATGGCCAGAGTAGTGAATTGCAAGGTTCTTTGTCCCCTTCAGATACTTGAGAATCCTCTCCAGTGCTATCCAATGATCATCTCCTGGGTTGGACGTATAACGACTCAACCTGCATACTGCATATGAGATGTCAGGCCTAGTTGCACTGGCCAAGTACATAAGAGAACCTATCACCTGCGAATACTTTAACTGGTCTTTTCCATGACCTACATTCTTCTTCAGCTTAGTATTTGGATCATAGGGCGTGGCTACAGGCTTACAGTCTATAAGACCAAAACGTGTAAGCACCTTATCCACATAATGGGATTGACTGAGAGTTATCCCATTCTCGCCCTTTAGGAGCTTGATGTTTAGAATTACATCAGCTTCTCCCAGGTCCTTCATGTCGAAGTTCTGAGATAGAAAAGACTTAGTCTGGTTAATCATTTCTATATCTGTCCCAAATAGCAATATGTCATCCACGTATAGACACATAATGACACCTCGACCCCCACCATAGCGATAATACACTCACTTATCGGCTTCATTGACACAGAAGCCGACCGAAGTCAGTGTAGTATCAAATTTTTCATGCCATTGCTTAGGGGCCTGTTTGAGACCATACAGGGATTTGATTAGCCTGCATACTTTACGCTAATGTCCTGTTACCACGAATCCATCTGGCTGCTGCATATAAATCTCCTCATCCAGCTCTCCATTAAGGAAAGCAGTCTTGACATCCATCTGATGCACAAGGAGATTATGCGAAGCTGCCAGTGCTAAGAGCACGCGGATAGTAGGTAATCTGGCTGCAGGAGAATAAGTATCGAAGTAATCCTCTCCTTCCTTTTGCGTAAAACCCTTAGCCACTAATCGGGCCTTGTACTTTTCTATAGTACCATCGGGTCTCCGTTTTCTCTTGAAGATCCATTTGCAGCCGACCGGCTTGTATCCAACTGGGAGGTCTGCCAACTCCCAGGTTCCGTTAGAGATGATCGAATCCATCTCACTACGGACTGCTTCCTTCCAGTACTCCGCTTCTGGTGAAGCGTATGCCTCTGAAAGGTTTCGTGGTTCATCATCCACGACATAGGTGACAAAGTCATCTCCCAGTGATTTTCCCGTTCTTTGCCTCTTGCTCCTCCTAGGTTCCAAATCATGAACCGTGTCATCAACACTCTGAGGAACATGGTTATCAACTGAAAAATCATGGGAACTAATCTCCTTTGCTCGCATCGGAAAGATGTGCTCAAAGAATGTCACATCCCGAGACTCCATTATCGAGTTAACTGCAATGTCTGAGACCTCAGAATGGACCACCAGGAATCTATAGGCTGTGCTCTGGTGTGCATAACCTAGGAAGACACAGTCGACAGTCTTTGGTCCTAATTTCCTTTTCTTCGGCAGGGGAATATGAACTTTAGCCAAACAGCCCCAGGTACGAAGATAGGACAGATTCGGTTTTCTCCCCTTCCATCCTTCATAAGGGGTTACCTCGCGATTCCGAGGGGCGACCCTGTTCAGGACATAATTTACTGTGAGAACAGCCTCACCCCACCATGAGTTAGCCATACCAGAACTTTGTAATAAGGTGTTAACCAAATCACAAATTGTTCGGTTCTTTCTTTCGGCTACTCCGTTGGCCTGTGGTGAGTATGGTGGCGTAAATTCATGGATTATGCCACTTTCTTCACAGAATTCGGAGAAATCCCTGGGAATGTATTCCCCACCTCTGTCAGACCTCAGTCTTTTTATTGTCTTCCCCAGCTAGTTTTCCACCTCGGCCTTATAGATTTTGAAGTATTCTAATGCTTCATCCTTTGTTCTGAGCAAATAGATATAGCAGAACCTAGTAGCATCATCTATGAGAGTAAAGAAGTATCTCTTGCCACCTTTTGTTAATATTCCATTCATCTCACACAGATCAGAATGGATCAACTCAAGCGGCGAGGTGCTTCTCCCCTCGACCGAGTTAAACGGTTTGCGGGGCTGCTTGGCTTGCACGCACACCTCGCACTTGTGGCTCTTATCATAGTTATATGAAGGAATAAGATCCATTTTGCTCAAACGCACAATTGCTTCATTATTAACATGACACAAGCGAGAATGCCAAATATCAATGTTCTTATTAGAATACGAAGAATGGAAAATGTTTGCAGAGCTATCAAGAATAGAGATGCGGAACATGCCTCCGCAATCATAGCCTTTCCCTACAAATGACCCACACCTGGTCATCACTACTTTATTCGACTCGAAGACTAATTTTATTCCTTGCCGGCACATCATCGATCCACTGAGTAAATTACGGGTCATGGAAGGTACAAACAGCACGTCCTTCAGGACAAGAGTCTTGCTAGAAGTCAACTTCAGGCTCACTTGTCCTACTCCGCGCACTGCTGCCGAGACCCCATTCCCCATCAGTACGGATCCACCATCTGCGCCCTGAAGAGAAGTAAAACATGTCTGATCAGCACAAATATGCCTTGTTGCACCTGTATCAATCCACCAACTTGTTAGTGAATTTGCCATATAGGCCTCAGGTATATACCCACTAGTGGAGTCGCCTTTGCCAGTATCATTGGCCATTGCAACCGCCACATTCACTTGGGCTTTGGCTGCTTTCTGCTGCTCAGGTGTTGGCCCCTTGCCCTTACGATTGCGGCATCTGTTGGCTTTGTGATCCGACTCGCCGCAGACGTAGCAGACAATCTCGGGTTTTTTCTTCTTCTTCATTGCATTGGCCTTCGGTCCCGAATAACCAGGCTTGGTCTTTTCTTTCTTCGCATTCTTGCCAGGATGGTTCTTGTGCTCGACAAGGTTTGCTTGAGCAGACGCCTTCCCCCCACCATAGCCTGCCTTGGACTTCTCCTCGACATTTATCGCAGCAATGAGCTCATTAAGAGTCAATCGCTGCTTCAAATGCCGACGTGCAGTGACAAAGTCACGCCAAGAAGTAGGCAGCTTGGCCAGAATGGCATTAATCTGAAAGTTCTCCGGGAGGACACAGCCATACTGGCCTAAGTCCCGCACGATCAGTTGTAGCTCATGGATTTGTTCCATGACTGATCTGCCATCTCCCATGCGAAAGTTCAGGTAGCTTGCCACCATGAAGGACTCGTTGCCGTTGTCGCTTTCAGCATACTTGTCATTCAGCTCCGTCCACACCTTCCGCGCTTTCCCGAAGCTCACGTAGACGTCAAAGAGCCTGTTCGACAGAACGGCCAAGAGATGTGCCAGGGCAGAAGCATTTGCCTTCTCCCAACGGGCCCTTAACGCGTCAAGACGCGTTCCTTCGACCTCGTCTAGCACGGCTTCCCCCTGGGGGGCGGGCGGCTCTTCGGTGAGGACCCAGAATAAACCGAGCTCCATCAACCACAGCCTCGTCCGGGCCTACTAGCGCTTAAAGCCGGTCCCATCAAAGCACTCAGGCTTAATCGCGTCCGAGGACGACGGTGGGAGTGCAGAGGAGCTAGAGCTAGCCATCTCAGAAGCAATAGTAGGATTTCTGGATTGTTGTAATATTTGCGATAATATGAGCAATAATATTATTCCACATATACAGAGACAAAAGGATAACAATCTGAGACAAGTATACATGACCTTTGAAAAGGATAACTGAAAAATAAGATTACCAGATTCCATAATCATGCATATCACAAAATCTAGACAATAGGTGCTTATGAAAAATAAAAGAGCTCTCAGAATAAACACAACAGTTGGCCCCGGGACATATACAATCCTGCTCCCTAACTGTTCTAAAGAGTACATCATTGACTGGACAAAATTAACAGATAACAGCTAGACTAGAACTTGCGCAGTACCTAATGAAGATATATTATCACTCTGATCTTAGCTGCTGTCACAAACTGAGTGAAGAATGTTGTGCCAAAAACAAATACACAACAACTAAATCTGACAGGAGGCCAAAGACCCAATTTGGCTACTGAGTCAGGAAACAAAAAGACATACACTCGGTACAGACAGCAGCTATCAGCTCAAGCTCCATACAACTCACCAGAATGATAATCAGAGCATACATTCAGTTGGTCAGATCAGATCAAGTAACACTAGGAACTTAGATACCAGTGACCACCACAAAGAAGACAATCTCTTAGATAATGCACAAGACTAACTATTGTACTGAAAATTTGTCCAGTCTATGCATATGGATTCATCACCGAGCAAAGTAAATAAGCACCTATACTGTCCAGATCTACAGAGAAAGAAAAGAGATGCGAACTGGATATACTCACAGTGCGATGCACTCAAACGAGTGAATCAAGGAGGCAGGGCACGGCAACCAAGCCGCTGACCCAGAAATCCTATTCGCCGGAGTAGCCGTCGGCGAGGAAGTCGGAGATACAGTGCCTCACCGCACCGCAACCGCGCGTACGGGCGAGCCTAAGCTTTCACAGCTCCGAGCACCACCAACACAAAGAATCCCCACACAATCTCTTCAAGAACCGAAGCACCCGGATTGGAGCACTGAGAAATTACTACTCCAACTCACGGATGACAACCAAATCGAAGAAGAAGACAGTGAGAAAACCGAAAGGGGAAGGTCTTCTTTCTCATCCTGCGCAGGGAGAGGAAGCCGGCCTTGATATGGGACCTCCACGCCCTCCATCTCAATGACCTCCGACGAAGTCGCTGAGGGTTGCGCAGCCGCCACTGCTTTCTCCGCCTGCACCCGCCGCTCCAGCCCTAGCAGCCCCAGCCGGTTTTGTCCAGCACCGAATGGGCCTGGACAGCACAAGGACGCTTGGGCCAGCTGGTCCAGCAAAGAAAGAAGCCCAAGACGACATTGAAATTCATATTTTCTTCAACAGAAACAGGCAAAACATCAAGCACCTCAAGGGCACCTGTGCAAGCTTCACGGCGACAACGGCTTTGGACTAGGTGAGCGGCATCGCGATTACACGGAATGGGGTTCGGCAACGACGATGCACGCGAAGTGGCTGTGCGCAGCGGAGGGCGTGCGGGGGCTAACACCGCAAGGGGCAGGGGTGGTTTGAGGTGGCGCTGTGGCGGGGACGTGTGCGATGGAGGCGTACGATGTGGCAGTTGCCGAAGCTGTAGGTGCATAGGTAGACGAAGATGTCAATCGTTCGGAACCGAATCTCAGCCGTGTACTCGGCGCAATCTCGTCGATCCAGTAGCCTGCCCGTCGGACGCCAGCAGACACTGGCGGGGGAGTGCTGCGGGAGCGGAGCGACGACGGAGCAAAAGCCCAGGCTGCTACCGGCGTGGCGGTACGGCCGGTGGCGGAGGAGAGGAGGCATGACCGTGGACGGGACGGTGGCCACCAGCGTGGAGGTCCAAAGATCGTGTACGCACGCGTGCCTCTACTCCGCTCCTGCACCGCTCGCTCGCCCGCTCGCCGCATCGTCACCCAGAAAGGCGTTGCTCGAGTTGTAGTACCACGGACCCATCGTGTGGTCCGGTTCCCCCGTCGCGTGGCGACCTCGTGGAGGAGGGGTGACGGCTCGCGACGACATCTATGACGCGGCAGCGGTGAGTGAGAGCTATCGCCAACGCGCGGAGATGCGGGTTCTGCGTCATTGATGTCGTAGGGAGGAGAGAAGAGCGGCGCGAACGCCAGGCAGATGGGGAAGGATCGAGAGTCCAGTCATCCAGTGCTTTCCTTCCTACCATTGGGAGACTTCTTTACTAATCGAGAATACTCTACAGTAGCTCGAAGCCACTTAAGCGCATGTCCGATACTTTACATATAGCCACCGTCAGCGCATGATCGGACGACCACGGTAAAAAAATGATTATGTGACCATCTAGTAGCCCACGAACGTGACAGCGTTTAGTGTGTAAGAGATTGGGCGTCGGTTGACATGGTGGATCTCATGAGCACAGGCAGTGACATGAGAAGGCTCAATAGCTATGTCAAGAGTTAATTTATGATAATAATTCTAATGTGTATTAGATAACAAGTGTGTGGTCTGTGTTTTGGATGTGTTTATGGAATATGTGTATGTGTGTATGTTATTAAGAACACCAGAGATATTCAAGTTCAGGTCTCTTGTGGGGTAATAGCTATACATCCTGTGTATTCTTCTAAAGGAGTTTGTCCTCTCTTTTAAAAGATATCCCCTCCCTTTTATATTCTAAAAGGGTATGAGTCTTACATGTAGGTCCAACAAAAAAACCCATGCCTGTCTAGATGATTAATATAGGCTATCATTACAGGATGCGTATGTGTTGTGCGTGCTCTGGAGCACTGTGATGCCTGTCCCATCCATTGGCTGTCTCCTCGTTTGTTGCACCTGAGTCATCCGGCCTATCCTGTCCCACCGTCAGTTTCCCCCATGCATCTACCACACCCCCTGTTGCGTCTGCGAGCTTGTCCCACTACAATTAATGTTGCGGGACGGGACATAGTAACCCTACGACGGCCATGCCACCTCAGCTAGAGTGAACCACTTGGGAAAGGAAAAACGACATAAGTAGCAGCATTAAATGAGGTTTGACTGGCCAGACAAGTAACTGCCCCGCGAACAACAAGAGCTAGTCGTGGAAAAATCCCTGAAGGTCAGGGTCCTGATCGTGCTGGCACCTCTGATCGCGCGGTGAGCCCAGGCAAAAAAAAGATGATACTATAAAAATTGGCCATTGCGGGCCATCCCGACGGGGACCCTATATTCTTTTCATCGATAAGCCATAATTATGACTATTGATGCACCTCTCATAGGATCTATGAGAGGTTGTTGCGGGCACTGAGACAACTCCTTCAAAGAACACGGGATCCTTGTGGAAGTGGTGCATCAAGGTGGCAGGCTATTTTCATGTTGATGGTGATGATCAAGGAGGACCATATACGGCACATCTAAGATGCGGAGACACCAAATGCGGCATGGGACACATTAGCGAAGCTGTTCTCAAAGAAGAATGAGGCACAACTTCAACTCCTAGAAAAAAAAGCTTGCTGGTATCTCACAAGGCACTCTGAGTATTAATCAGTACTTTACAAAAGTGAAGAATATTTTAATATCTCAGCTTGATCATGAGGAAAAGATCAGTGAAGTGATGATGAACATGACAATCATCCATGGCCTAAGACCCAAGTATAATGGGTTTATGGCCGCAATGAGTGGATGGCCGATGCAGCCATTCTTGGTGGAGATGGAGAACCTATTGGCTAATCGGGAGGCATTAGCCAAGCAGATGGGCAACATCACCTTACATGAGAAGGATGAAGAGAAGGCACTCTTTGTTAGAAAGAAGGGTCCACTGAGAGGCTAACGAGGGGTGAAGGAGTGGACATTGCTCAAAGGAGAGCACCTATTTAGGGGAACTGAACAAGAGTGAAGAAGAAGAAGATCAACATGTCTTGATAGAAGGAAGAAAAAAGAAAGGTAAGTGCTTCAAATATGGCAAGAAGGGTAATTTTCTAGAGAAATTGTGAACATACATGAGTCATGTTGCCATGCTTCATAGCAAAGTAAGAAAAATTCTATAATTAGATATTTTGGCATGATAGAAAATATCTAGATTTTAGATAAGGATGTAAAAATGTCTAAAATTTGGATATTTTATAAGATGTATGTGGAATGTGCCACATGCTAATATTCCATGACCATGAGCACCTATAAATAGGGGTGCTTCATTTTACTTGTCTTACCATGGCATAGGAATTCTAAGTAGAAGCTACTATAAGTATGAGGAACCGTCCAAACAATATTTTAATTAATCATTAAGTCGATCATTTTCTTAATCATGATCTCAACAATTAATTAGAATACCGCTTCGGTAGTCTTGGCACGTATTTTATGCCTAAAATCGGAACACATATATTTTCAATATGGAACATCATAACAAAGCTTAAGAAAGAGCGAATAATTAACATTATATTACAAATTCTTAAGCATGTACCAAGTTAATATAGTTTACAACAAAAAAGAGTTAGGAGGAGACTAAAATCTGCTCAACTCCTAACCAATAGAAGAAACTACTGTCACACCCAATTTTAACAGACAAAACTAGATGCAGCTGATGTGTGCCCAGGATGTTCAACACACATAAGGACGTCACAGGTGAAGTAACAAAAGCAAATTTTTTTATAGAATAAACATTAAACTCTAACAGCAATTGACATATATTGTCTTTTATGTAGATATTTGCAATGGAACATAAGCACTAGTGCCCACCAACATTGCAGATAACCGATCGGGAGACACACGCCTAGAATGTCAGAACCTCTTCTTGATAACCTTCAACATCTTCACTCAGTGAGCAGCATCACATATGTCACATGGGATAGAGAAAATAGCAAGTATGAGCACATGACGCGCTCAACAAGTGTGGGAAAGATAATGATATGTAGGCTTACAATAAGAATAGACTAACATATGGTATATTTGCGTAAGTGCGAGTAAAGAAAACAGTAATGTAATTCAAAAGCATTAAGCAGTTATTAAGTGAATATAACCCAACAACCCAATCAACTAGACATTACCTAAGGCTAACCACCTTACAAACCATAACCATCGAACCATCACCCATATCATCAACCTATAGCCAAACCATTACCATAACCAACTAATCATGTGAGGATCCAAGTCTCCCATAACCGTTGGTACGACTGTTATAATAGTTTTACACTCTGCAAAGGTTGTCCAACTTTTAGTCACGAGTCATGATTTCCATATTGCTGTGTTCGTGAAACACTTAATAGACACCAGTGGTGTACCGCCAGAAAAATCACTACGAAGCATGATCCATCAATTAGGTCCTGGTACTCCAACGAATGCCAGTCAGATGTCTAATTGATATGCTAAGCCTTACCCATATCAACCTCATATCTTACGGTATTTCTTGGGTTGTCGCTCCACATAAGAACCGGTCTTTATATGTGTCACTTGAGCAAAAACTATCCAATGGGGAAATAACCAATAAAACATAACGCATTTTCTTGGAACGTATCCATAAGCCCACCATATGAACCACCATTACTAAACCAACATCTTGCCCAAGTCCTAGCAGCGGCTGGTTGAGGTGAAGTCCAAGCCGAACACGACTTGGGTTTGAGTTCGAGTCAGTTACGGTTTCCTTTTTCGTAACTCTCTATTCTGAGGATAATACTCCATTGTTCAGACTCCAAATTGGATGTTTCTATACTCTAAATTGTAGTACTCGAAAAAGGTCTATAACTTTGGTGTTCATTGGAACTTCTGAAAATGCCATTTTGATTTTCAAAAATACAACACAAGATAAACTATTTGAACTCATACTTATCTGCGCAGTACTGATATCGAGGGCTATAACTCCTAGCTCCATTATCCAAAAGGGAACTTCCATAGGTTCAAATCGAAGCTATAGATGAGACCTACAACTTTGGTATTGTCAAGATTTGCATTTGAGGCCGTCTTGAACTCTGAAACCACATGGGAAGAAGAGAATATCCAGGACTCTGCGAATACTTACTGATTTCGTGAGTCCTTTTTGTTGGGCCTTCTAGAAGACTTGGTTAAGAGTTTAGACTTGAGCAAGATTGAGCCTAAAGACACTTTGGGTATATCTAGGGTTTAGAAAAGAAATTTTTGTAGAGAAATTTAAATTGAACTAGAGAAGGATTAGCTATGATTAATGATTGAATAGATGATGAATTCAAAAATTTTAAATTCCAACCATTAAGATCCTTATGTTATTCACTATTGAGTTTTACAAAAACCTTTTTGAAACCATTTTTACTCAAAACATCAAAGAGAAAGAAAGAGAAAAAGAAGTCTAATGCATTTACCTAGCTCCTAACAAAACTCAACATGCAATGCACACAAAATAATAACCTATATTGATTGTTTGATTAAGAAAATAGGTTTTAAACCTATTCTACTGGTAAAGCTATTCAATAATCTTGGCAAATTTTAAAATGTTGTAAATTGGAAAAATCAGGGTGTTACAACTACGGAGTGAAAACAAAAGCTAAAGACAACAAAAGATGGGTTAAACCATATGCCCTTAGGCTTCACCCCGAACGCGCGACCTCCAAGAGTAGGATGTACAACTCATTAATGCCACTCGCATTGGCAGATGTGAAGTAGCCAACAACCAACTCTTCCTCACCTGCAAAATATGTAGAGTAGCTGAGTATGAAAGTACTCACAAGACTTATCCATAATAGACACTTATAAATAGCTCGACTCCAAGGATGATGCATTGGGACATTAGCAAGAATACGACCACATGGTTAAGTAAATTTATATGTGAAAGAAAATTTGACATAAACATGTGTGAGCATCTACACTTTACCAAAATAACAAACTAGCTCATAAACATCAACTGAACATAATGTAAAAGGAACCATAGTAGTAACATCTATAACGAACCAACTCAACATCTCAACCATACCAAACCACATTCATAACTCTACGGCTACTGCAAATGGACAAAAGCATGCTCATGACCGAGAGCGCGATATTTCGAAATGTTTTTACACCCTGTAAGGGTACTCCTTTACCTACATGACTTGAGGAACATATGACTTGCATGACCACACAAGTCCATACAAGGGGTACCCATGTCAACCTTTTACTATAAGCCCCGATTGTTTGATCATGCGCCGATAGGTGCGGGGTCATCTAGAACTACTCCCGAAGCAAACTGGATACCCCAACCGGCCTCATATCCGACACCATTGACCTGCACACCAAAAAGCCACAGCTACAAAGGTAATCGTCTTATCATTCTTAAACGATGCAAGCGGTCTACGGTATCCAGGTCTATTGATCTGCACACCAAAAAGCCACATCTAAAACCAACTGTAACAATAATAAATTCTTAAACGATGCAAGCGGTCTACGGTGTCCGGGTCCCTGACCCGACCTACCTAGAGGAACTCCACATCCGGGCAGGATAAACACCCCTAACACCGCCCACATCTCGCCTCATCCACCTCACTCATCCAACCGACACCATCAACCCATCATTATGATAATGGTACAAGTAATTAAAGTCTATTCTCACGAATGATGAAACATTTTACCGCTCGACTTCTACCGAGCACCTAAGCACTTGCTAAGAATCGCGAATAACATTTTAAGTTAGACGACATCATATTAAACCTAGGCTACAAGGATACGGATTAACAATTATTCAAGATAGGAGAATTAGTGCATCAATATATCTTCTACCTATCATAACCCAACATCGACTCAAACTTATGCATAACACATATAAAGCATATTTATCACATCATATCATACGAGATCCAAAGTATTAGGAGAAATATGCTTAGATACTTGTCTTACTGCTCAGGTGTTTGCCTTATGCTACTACCCGTGCAGCACTCGCAAAATTCGGGTAGATTGCCGTCGCCTTCAACCACATTTGCGACACGCTCTAGTGCTTTGTTTACTAAAGAAGAACATGTGCAATGATGAACTTGAATGAAATGCACAATATATGCTATAAAATGCATAACAACAAGCTAAAGTTGTAATAAATATAGAGGAATAACGAAACTTATGATCTAAGCAACACCAAAAAAGTAACTAGAGACCGGACACTATGGGTTAAACTCGGAGTATCCGGGTTCTGGAACCTCCAGGTGAACCTCCAGGTGAGTTCTCTCGGTTAGCTATTTTTGAAATAACCCGGAACCTCCGAGTGAGTACGGATACTCCGGATTGGGCTGAACACTCCAGACGAGGCTCCGAGTGGGGCTCTCGGCTATTTACCTAGATCGTATCTGGACTCGACTCGGATCCTCCAGATTGGGTCGGAAACTCCAGGTTGATCCGGACTATCCGTGTTTTGGCTGAGTTGAGTTCTAAAATGTTTTCCCCAGCCGATTCAACTCGCATGCTAAATCTATTCCATCAAAACATAGATATACACGATACAAAGGGTTCTAGACTCGAATTGCACCCTAAATCGCCATAGTTCCAGAAGACAATTCAATGGGGTTTCTTCAGGTTTACCTGGAGTATCCGGGTCAATCTGGATTATCCGGATTGTCTAGAGAATCTGCTTCAAGGGGGAAATCTCGGTCGATTTGATTTGCGAGCTTCTCCAAACCAAAGGAAAACATGTTTGAGAGAGTTTATAGACTCTAGAACTCACTCACCAACCTAACAACATTATTCCTGACTCAAAACTTACCAAAATCCTCATTTTAGCTCCAAAGCTCAAGAACTCAAGAACTTTGCAACCGAAGCTTAAAACTCAGGATTCATCCAACCAAAACGTGCATCTATGCCATGGGAGTCTATAAGACTCAGCCAAGATGCTTTGCCGAGCTTGGAAACTGTCGGTTGAAGGAGGAAAAGCTCAGAAAGAGGAAGAATGCTGGTGCTCCTTGTGATTCAACCAAGAACACCAAAAGACATAAAAAACGGCTCAAATTCTTTAGGAAAACAAAAATGAATTGGATGGATGGGTAACTCATGAGCTCGTGACTGTGTGAGTACCACGTGCATACCTCTATTCTTTCTCTTGAGATAGGATTTTGGGGGAGAAGGAGAATGGGAGCTTGAGAGGGAGGGAGATCTCTTTCTCCTTGGCTTGGCCAGTTGAGGAGAGAGGGAGCACGAGAGTGGAGTGTGGGAGAGAGACGGATAGTAGGTGGGTGCTGCCCAAGTGGAGGGAGAGGTGGTGGGGCCAGCCAGGTGGGCCCACGTGTTAGATAAAAGGGTCTATTTTAACTGCAAATTGTATTCTTTTCTCTCCCGAAATTCTTTCTCTTGCCCGATTGACTTTAAACGAATTACACTAGCATTCTAAAATAAATTTTCTCAAAACTAATCATGACTCTAATGATGTATAATTAGACTTAATCATGCAATTATGAATTTGGGACGTTACACTAAGCCACCATGAGGGCAATGTCATAGAGTGCCATCTGAGGAGTAGGTGAGGTAGTATGGAAAGGTTGTCATGTTGTGTGTTATGGTTCTAGTGTTGTCATGGTGAGTCCTAGATAATGCTACTGAGTAAGTAGTAGGGTAACCACTAAGAAGAATCTCTTGTTATATCGAGTTTGTAGTATTCAATAAAGAGTTGAGTTATTTTGTTCCGTGAGAGTTGGTTTCACAAGGTAAGATACATACTTCTTAGTACTTATTGCTTGATTTCATCGAAGGTAGCCTCTACCATTCGGAAGTAAGAAGATTAGCTCTGCCACCAAAAGGACCCATGACTGGCATTACCGCATGTGTATAAGAAAGTACTAAGTATGGAGAAGAAGAAGCTAACTAACTTAGGATAGTTGGTGTAACCGAGCGAAGGTCTCCTCGATGTGAGTATAGGTCCATAGGAGAAGTAGTATCACTCCAATCGAAAAGTCAGTGTTACGATCGGAGACACCGATTTTTCAACATGCAGCATGCCACTTTAAATTTTGCATGCTGCTCTTTTTAAGCAATGACCAGTAAGACGTCCAACTTAGTTCTCTTAAAGATTGCCCTTCCAATTTCGTTTGACTAATGGAAATCAAATTCTACTATTTCAAGATCTAAGATTATGTTCATGTGTATAGGATTACGAGGACGAGAGAAGAACAGAGGGAATCACGTGGAGATTACAGTGTTGGCGTGACCATGTAAACATGACAATTCGCATACATGTATAATTGGGCCCGGATTAGTTTATGGCTCAATTATTATTTGATTATGAGATGGAGATGTGTCAGGGTTATCCCAATGAGGTTAGCCACGTGGCTAAGCGTGAGAGCCCCTTTTTGTAGTTCTTTCGCAGGAAGCTGTTCGTGTGCACAGAAGTGTCCTCAATTAGGACTTTATGCAAAGTTGTATTATATTTCTTGTCTCTCGCTGATGCCTGTCTCCATCATGTGTACCATTATATACTAACAACTGTACATGTATTTCATACACTAAAATTAATCCATGATATAGAAAACCGAAGAAGTAAAATAATATAGCATAAAAAAAAGATATTTGCATATACGAAATTCACAATATGATCATATAATTTCACGAGTGAGGAGAATAGCGAGTATCTAAATAAAAGGACGTAGGTGACCGTATCATTCACAATTGGTCATCCATAGCAACATTGTGAGTAGGATCAGGATGATGACCGATTTATGAGGGGATGAAAATAATTCTCATATAGTACCTTGATGTAAAGATAGCGTGACGGATGTGACCTTTATAGTAGACGGCGGTGGAGGTGATGTGCAGGCGGCTGTGTACCCTCTCTAGAAAGCCAGCGCTTTAGATGAAGTGTGGGAGGCATTGCACCATCTGGAGAAACTCAATGCTATAGGCGAAGTAGGAGAGGCGGTTTTGGAGAAACTCAATGGTTAATGTATGGAAGACAAATATTTGACATATTCATATCTAAGGTAAATAATGAAAGACTGAATGTATTTTTGGAATGTATGAAAGCTAAATATTGAATATATATGTATAGAAGATAAATAATAAGAGATTGAATATATTTTTAAAAAGAGATGCATGATCTAACTTTGTACGGTAACTATTTGATTAACTCGGGTACACTACGTGAAAAACAGATAAATGAGACACGAAATGAGTGACATGACCCATCACTGATGATAAAAGGGACATATTATAGTTGTGACCTATCACTTATAACTTATCATAAGTAACGGGTTATCCTAGGTCAGTCATAGGTGATGGGTCATAGACTCATAAGTGACGGGTCATAATTTGATCCGTCACCAATGACTAACTCATGAGTGATGGGTCTTTCTAGCCAGTAATTAGTGACATGTCAAGTTGTGACCTATCACCAATAACTTGATCAATACATAGAGCTATCATTTTATGCATTGTGTGTATATATATCCCTAGGTATTCAAATATTTAGGTTTATGTAGATATATATAGACAATATTTATGGTTATTTTATAGATGTACATGATTGATATATAGAGATATCATTTTATGTGGTGCAAAAGTGCATGTACTCCTGATTTATGCCATGTGTGTGTATATATATATATATGCATAGTAGTATGAACATATACTCATATATATGTGTATTATATGTTATTTTTCTCTATTTATCAGGGGTATATATATATAATATACAGCCTCAGGAATATATATATGTATATGATGCTAAAATTTTTTATTTTTCTTTTATTTTTTCTCACCTCAGCAGCACTACAATAGAAATTATTGTACAATTTTGCTCAAGTTTGAAGTAAGGGGTGGCAGTTATGGATACAAACGCGTGTTCCGAAAATGGTGCAGAAACTTCCAGGGGTGAGAACTCAATCTTTCAGCACATTTTTGGCCTTGAAAAATTCTCTGAACCCGACAAAGTCAGGGAGAAACGGATGTAACTTTTTTTGCAAATGTCCGTAGAGTCAAAAAAAATATCAAAATTGGAGTTCGTATACAAAACTTATGCCGTTTTACTAAACGCACTCCGTATCAATATTTCAGGAAAAACGTCATTGATGACGGGTCATAATTGTGACCCGTCATCTATGACTTGCATAAGTGACGGGTCATAATTGTGACCCGTCATCTATGACTTGCATAAGTGACAGGTATAACTTTGACCCATCACCTATGAGCTTTGGTAGCGAAGGTTAAAAGGATATCATATCCGATTTTGATCACAAACATGTGATAGCTCAGGTGGTAAGGGAGTCGCGAGCGAGGTCTTGGGCGTGAGTTCAAGTCCCACGAAATACAAAGACCAAAATATATTTGAAAATGATGTGAATTTAGCATATGCGATGAACTCTATATTAGAGTGGCTCTAGGGAGATAATTTGTTTTTTGACTTTTTTCGTATCAAAAAATAGGAAAAATGTTCGTCAGTCATAATTGATGGGTCACAACTATGGTCCGTTATTTATGACATTAATAAGTGACGGGTCAAGTTTTGCCCCGTCACCAATAACATCATTAGGGCTGGATCCTTACCCGTCAGTTATGACTTATCATCAGTGACAAGTTCGGGGTGACGGGTACGGTACCCATCACCTATAATTATTATGATCCATCATTTTTGAGCTTTTTTCACATAGCGGTAGACTGTAAAAATCGATCGAATATATGGTAACACGTGTATTTTATAGGATTACCGATTACAGGTGCAAGATCAATTGGTCACGATTCGTTGAACATACAAATCAAGGGTTATACGTTTTGCTTTTTTAAAAAAAAAAAAATATAGGATTTTTTTCTTATCATGCCTCGTCTAAGGGCGATCGTGAAGCTTCTGGATTAGTTATATAAGATTTGTCTAGAAGAGTTCCTTCTTTTGATTTGTTTAGATATATGTGTTCTTTACGAGAACATGTAGTCAAAAGATATCTAATGGGACGGACGATACGAGTAGAAGATTTCAATGTGGAGTCGACGATACGAGTAGAAGATTTCAATGTGGAGTCGATTTATCATCTATTGTGCACGGAGGCTATTAATGCTGGTAGGTATACGAAACTTCAAAACCATTTAGCAAGCACCTGTGAAGTCCATGCAATTATACTATGTGAAAAAAAAGGTTATTAGTGTTGGTAGGTATACGTAACTTGAAAACCATTTAGAAAGCACCTATGAAGTCCATGTAATTATACTATATGAAAAAAAGTTATAAATGACGAATGATAATTGTTATAGGTGATGTTGTATTTATCACTTTGAATGCGTTATTGATGACTAATCATAAATGATAGGTAAGGACATCACCAATGAGATCATAGGTGATAGGTCGTAACTGTGACCTGTCACTGACGTACGTCTCCCATTTGCTCGGAAGAAGGACATAAGTGACGGGTTAATTGGTTACCTATAATTTATATTAAGACATAAGTGATGTGTAACTTCTTTTACATAAGTACCGGGTAACAAGATTACTTATTACTTAATATAAGTGATGGGTAACAAGGCCACTTATTACTTAACATAAATGACGGGTAAAAACGTTATCTGTCACTTATGTATAGGTTATCATGTGAGATTGTCCTATTTTCTGATTGCATCTTCGAGGATATCTAGGATTTGCCAGCTGCCTTCTCCCTGCAAACAACAACAATATATCCAAATCCATATTGACAACCACTCTTATAAGAACCCACTTCATCATAGAATTACAAATGTTACTGTCAAATATCTAACTATGAGGTATATACGCATAAGAAGTATATCATAAAAGGACGGGACATGTTGTGTGCATACTTAAGAACTCCGGATATTATGAAACCAAATCTGCAGTACCTGATACGCTCGGAATCCAAAAGACGTATACTATAAAGGCCTCGATTGCTTAGCCAACTCGAGAAAACTAGTATCCAGAACATATCTATCTACTTGAATGACCAAAAAAAGGACTCTCTATTGACTATAACCGGATAGGAGGTGATACATCGCCCTTATATAAGAAGGGACCCAAACCCCTGGGGATAGGCTCTTTTTCTCTCAGCTATTAAAGGCAAGCATCAAGACCTTAGCATAGGAGGAACTTGGTGACTTTAGCCTTAGGTTAGACTAGATCTGATCTACTCCTTGTAATAGGTTAGCTACATTTCCTGTACTCGAGCAAATACGTACACATAATCATCCGCACAGGATGTAGTGTATCACTCTAACCGGAGGCTCGAACCTTTATACATCACATGTGCCTTGCTTCATGTTCAATCTTAGATCTATGAATGTAACCCCGTTATTTATGGACACATTGTCAGGAACAAATCCTCGATAGTTGGCGCACCAGGTAGGAGTCTTATGCTTTTCAGGATCGACTATGTCTCGAGTGCACATTGACACCGGATTCTCCAACGTCGGGTTCTACGACCACTTCGGGTTAACAACGATCACCCTCGAATTGTCCCTAGTAGGATCAGAGATCACATTCAGAACTATGATCTTCCGCTGGGACCATGAGGGTGAAATGATCCACACAAGTATTATCGAGTCCAGGCCATTGGACACATACTGCGCGATGGGACATCTCGAGTGGGATTCCATGGAGCCTAATATTCTCCAGTGCATGGACATGAACAACGACGAGGGTGGCGACAACGACTTCGTCGTCAGCCAGAGCAGCCGAACAGATCAATCCGTGTTTATCGCCATAAGAGCCAATATCCCACCTACTGACCTATAAGGAGAAGACCTTGATGTAATACCCGCCAGGCCTAATTACAAGGTTGCAGGGCATGTGCCCTTCTAGTAGGTCAATAATATCCGGCTTAGTCACAGCGGCTACTAGTTGATCAACCTCCTTGGAGGTGCAACTACTCTTCTGTGCAGTTCCGGGGCTAGCTTCCTCTAGGAAGGAAATTTCTATTCCCTATGCTGTAAGTGTTTGCATACACTTTCTGGGTGATGTCCCTTGTCAATGCATCCATGTCCAATGCACCAGATCTCTTCCTCTTTCGTACTTTCTGAGGTCTTTGGGAAAGCTATATTTCCAACCATAGGAACTGGATACACCTCGCACTTGACTTAGGTGCTTTGGGTTTCCCTGTGTCACTGAGAGAACATCACGTTCCCTGACCTTGGTGAAAGAACCTTGGATAGCTTCAGGTGTCTTTTCTTTTATTTTATCTGTAGTTGACTGGGTTTCGCTGTTTCTAAATACAATTTCTCTGCTTTCGGACAGCTCACCCCTTGCATGCAAATATGACCGTGATCGTCTCAAGAATTGCACCTAAGAATTCTCGTGGCCTTCTTTGGCTAACCTTTCATCATCTGCCTACCATTTTGCCTTTTTCCCCATGTACCCGGTTGTGCCGGTCCTATGGTTGTGCTTATTCCTAGTCCGGAGCTACTTCTTTTTCTCGCTCATTTTTTTAAACCACTTTGAGTTCTTCATCTGCACAAAAGCTTCCCAATCTTTTGCTTTCAAGTGCTTGTAGCTATCGAAGGGCTCCACCCCTTTAGTTAAGTATCGATTAACATAGTTAAGTATCAATTAACATGCTTGCTCTGAAAGTTTTGGTGAAGTTTTACGATTGCTTTCATTGCTACCTTGACCGCGGCATTTGTTTTCAAGGTACTCCAAGTACTCCTTGATGACATTGTCAAACAAGTCCCTCTTCGTTTTGTCACTGAGGTCATTGAACTTAGTCGTTATTGACACCCTCTTCCAAGCAATGAGCCATGTAACCCTCCATAATCTATTTAAGGCATTTTCATCCGTAGGCAGCCCATTCGCATTGATTTCCATGACAGTAACCTTGTCTGTCGGCCACTGTGTTTGTGTCTTTATCTTTTGGGCTCGTTCACCACTACCAGCTGTTTGACTTGGAGAATGCAGTCCCTCCATCTAGAGAGAAAACAAGGGAAGTTGACATAAACAAAAAATATTCTTCTATTTAAGGATTATAAAATGTAGTGGCTGATCTCAATACCTCTTCATCAGGATTGTAGTTGGAGTTACTTGCGCGACTTTGGCTCTCTCGCTCACACGAAACAGAGCTCGAGCTGTGCCACGAGCGCTGGCTTTTGCTGTTATCAAAGGAAGACGACGGGTGCGGGCTTGGGCTCCTATCCGCCCCATCTTGTGCCAGGACGTCCTCTAGTGTGAGCATCCTTTGTGCTTGTGGTTTCTTAAGGGTGACCGTCCTCTTCTTCCCCATGGTACTTAATCGACCACTAGTTTATTATTTGCCTAGAAAAAACTGAGAATTTATAAACAATCTAGAATTTATAAACTGAGACATCATCCTTAGCTAGCCAAGAGCAATGATTATATGTTCCAATCATTTAAAATGGAAGAGGAGAGAAGCTAGGATCAAGTGTAGTATATTATGTTCTCAATAGAGGAAAGAAAAGGTTAAGAACATGGTAGCATTTTTCAGCAGTAGTGTTATCATCTCAAGCATACATGAGTCATGTCATTTTAATAAGGTAAACATCTTACTACATGCAAGCATCACCTCATCTCATCATGCTGATTACAAAGTCCATCAAGAGGTAGATAGACATACAAGAGTTATCTTAGAGATAAATTTTTTGGGTTATTCACTGCTTGCCTCATCCAATGCAAGTATGGCTCTTTTAATGGACACTTCACCTAAAAATATGTAACAGCCCAAGTTCTTAAAACCATAGAAATCAAAAGCTTTTTCAAAGAAAAATAATATATATATATATATATGCATATATTTTTGATTGCTTGATTAAGTGAGCTAATATATATGTATGTGTGGTATATCCACTGTATTTATATAATTATACAAGTGTATATACATGAGGGCAATCAGAAAAGAAATAGAAAAGTCTTTGTTTGTTGGACCCAAAGCCCATATCTCTTTTCCCCCATCTCTTTCCCCTCTCCCTGTTTCGGCCTGAGCCAGCCCAGCTTGCCACCGGCTTCCCCCTCCTCTCTCCTTCCTTGGACCGAAGCTCACCTCTTTTGCCCAGCCTGCCCGATTCATCCCCTACCTCTAGTCCTCCCTCCCCCTTGCTCTCTCCCGCCACTGAACTACCCCAAGGAAACCGAGCCGGCCACAAGCTAAGGTTGAAGCCCGACACACATACAATTGAGAAGAGCTTCTAGAACCTTACGAGCTCGCAGATAAGCAAAAATTCGAGATGAATACGCCTTATCTCTTCGCGGATTGGAGTTCAAATCGAAGTCCAAGTGCTTGCCATTGCCATTCAAATTAAATACAAGTCTCCCTTGAATCCTATCCCTCTCGGGTATAAATAGCACGCTAGACCCCTCACCTAGAGCATCCTAGAGCAATCCGTCGGTTTTGAGCCACGGGTCACCGAGAGCTGCAAGTTTTGCCACCGTGTCGGAAGTGGGAGCCGTCATCATCGATCTTGAGTGCCGTCGCCGAGGAGTTCCCTAGCTTCGCAGTAGCGCGAGGGAGCTTCCCGACATGTTTCTGACCACCGTTCATCGCCGAAGCGCCATCTTCAACGCTGACTGAGGAAGTTAGCTACCGTCTACTGTCGCCTGCATCCCTAGAGCTTCCGTCGCTAACACGTACCCTAGGTGAGTTCCCCGTGCTTCCCTGACCATGTTCCATCGCTCGCAGGAGTAGATAGGTCACCAGAGCGCCTTTCTGGCAAGGTTTCGGCACTACAGCGCCGCGTAAGCCACTGCCGCCGCCTCTGTTCGGTCGGAGATGAGAGCCATCACGCGTGAGCCGTCAGATCCGAGATCAAGAGCCGAGATTAGAAGCCCTCATACCCCTCCGGTAGCTAATCATGAAGTGCCATGTGTCAAGTCATAATCCTAGTCAGCCAGTGACCACATCACCGAGCCATATCCTCTAGCTACGTCAGGGTTTTTGCTTATGTGTCAAGGCATCTTAGCTTGTAGTGTGTCAGCGTTGTTTTTCTTTTTAATTGTTTTAATTGCTTTGATGATGTCATAATAGTTGAATATTACATAATAATAGTTTTTAGTATAAAAATAATCCTAAAAAATAATAATAAATAGGAAATTAATTTATAATTTTTTTATAGGTTTATTTAATTATTTTTAATAGTTATAAAAAGTTTTATAATTCAAATATATGCTAAAAAATTCTAGAAAAATCCCAGAAAATCATAAATGGCTTTGGAAAAAATCCTAGAAAATTACTAGCAACATAATTTCATCTATAGATAATCTTTTTAGTTTTGTTCTAATCTTCAGAAAATCATAATTGTAAACCGTAGCTCCGTTCTGATCCGTTCTTTCGCCGAATTGTCTGGAATAGTGTAATCTTATCATGATGATGTTTGTTGTGTGATGTTTGGTTCTTTTTTGATCTTGGTGTTTATGTGTTGTTGTCTTTCCGCGTATGTTGCGAGTAGACACCAACGTTCAGGAGGAGTTAGAAGGTCTGTAGGATCAAGATTTTGAAAACCCAACTGAGTTCAGTGAAGGCAAGTTGTGTTCTTGATCATTTTTATTCCAGTTTTATAAATGTTTAATTTTATAAACATGCATGCTAATAAATTGTTGGGAATCCCAAGTGTTAGGCTTTACTCTATTTTTTCCCTTATCATCCTTGTCGCCATAGTATGGATTTTGGGTTATGAATGGGTAGATGATGCTTAACTTTGCTTTGGATGGTAATCATGATAATTGTTCAATGAATTGGATAATGGTTCTATGCAACAATGATAAAATATGATGGAATAATTTTTGTAGCAACATGGTATAGGGCTTTGAGCAGGTGGTATGATGATATGTATGGTTGGGAAAGTGGTAGTCTTGCTCAAATATAAGGACCGGTTCATTAGGTGACCTTTCTGTGTTTATAGTACAACCACAATCCTAGAATGGGACGAGCCTAGCCGAGTACTTTGCTTACTCTCAGCATAGTGTAGACCAAGCAGAAAAGTGGTGAATGGACGATGTCTTGGGATACGAAAGGCACAAGAGGGGGCTTCCGTTGTTGAGGTGGAATCACGCGGTAGTGAAATCTTAGCGGGTAGACATGTGCTGAGAGGGGGCATTATAAAGGCTTTGTAGTGGATTCCTAGTGCACACCTCGATAGTGTGTAAGAGTTATCCATCGGCCAACGGATGCTCGGCAAAATGGGATGATACGTGTTGTGGGTAAAGTACAACATCTGCAGAGTTAAAACTGATTATTCAGCTGAGCTCACGATCATGAGCGGCACTAAAAACCTACCATGATTATTACTAGATGTTTTGGTTAGCCAGATCAACTGTGATGGTGGGAATCATAGTTGAGGGTGGTCAATCATAGTGGTGGGAACTATGATTGAGGGTTCAACCTTAGTGGATGAAACTTTGGTTGAGGTGTTGGTTAGTTAGTTAAGTCAAGATGGATGAAATCTTAAGGTGGTTTGTTATTCACTTAATTATTATTGCTTTTCAAATGTTTTTATTTAAACATTGATTTATGCAAGAGTGCCATATAGCCTTATTCTTGTCAAGCCTTCATATGCATATTTTTTTCATTCACAACTTGCTGAATACAACAAGTGCTCACTCTTGCTATCACCAAACACTCAGTTGGAGAAGGTATCGAGGAGTACGCTGAAGGCAGATCGTTCTAAGATGCTTTCTACGTCAATGATGTATGTGGAAGAGTCGTAAAAGATTAGAGTCTTCATAGTTTGTTTAGTTCCACTGCAGTTTATTTGGTTCGTCGACCCTTGAAGGTCACTTTTGTAAGACGGTTAATTCGATTAAGTATGGATATTGTAATGATTATCATCAATGAAGTCACTATGTGTTGGGATTGATTCCTGGACTCAACACATAAATGAGATTGATTTGTTTCTTGAACCGGTCTTGACAAAATATTACTGCCAAACCAATAAAGATGCTAATGCAAATATCCTATCCAACTAATAAAGACACCAATACAACTAACTTATTATAAAAATTACTTCTACAGAACTCATAATCTGAGCAATGCACATGGTCATGAATGGAAAAAACTCAACCATGTAAATGCAATGGATGTAAATGCATTGTAGAGATTAGGCAATGTTTATGCTCATAGCATGGAAAAACTAAAATGGCAGCACCATCACATAAACATCACCATAAGGACCAACTATAGTTGCATATGGTTTTAACATAAAAATTAGGCAATGTTTGTGCTCAGATTTCATAGGATCATCACAACACTTGGATTGGTGCTCTCAACAGTATTATTTCATCAAGTTTCATATGATTATCGGCTAGTATAGTATAGGGTTTAATCAGGGCATCAACTAGCTGCTAATATGATATCTGAGCATAATCATCTAGACATCGCATCAAGTACCACAAGCATCACACTCTCATAATCATAGCATACATCATTGAGCAACACTAGGCAACCAACTAGGAAAAGGGGACGGAAATAGTAGGGTTACCACAGGGCACGGTACATGACAGCACGATAGCGACAACAGCGATGCTGGAGCCAGAGTGGCAATAGGTCAGGGAGCTCACAGTACAGATCTTCGATGGTGATGCGGGCTCCTGTTGGTCCTCCTCCGTGGGGTTGGCAGCAGTGCAGGCGGCCTCCTCTTCCTCTGGGATGGCGTCGAGCTCCTGGTCGTCCTCCTCATTGGTGGGGGTGACAACAGCACAGGCAGCCTCCTCCTCTGGGATGGCGGCGGCACGGACAATGGGCTCCTAGTTCGACGAGATGGTGGTGATGGCGGCATGCTCCTGGTCCAATGAGACAACGGCAACGATGGTGGGCTCCTGGGCTCGGAGGCAGCTTGGGGACGAGTTAGGGCTAGGACTTAGGACCTAGGCAAAATAATATGGAGGAGGGCGGGGAATCAGCCTATGTATACTATAAGGTTATAGGTGACAGGTGAAGACTGTCACCCGTCACCTATTATCGCCACCCATCACTTATAATAAGTCATAGGTGATAGGTGAATAATATCACATGTCACTTATGATATGTAACCAATGACCAGTGAAGAAAGTCATAGGTGATGGGTGAAGATTAACACCCATCACCTATCATTTTGACAAAAGTCTTCCAGATTCAAATTCGTAACTTGTTATATAGAATTTTACACTTAATTCAAATTCAAAATCATCTAACTTGTTATATGTAGCCAAACACTTAATATATGGAATTTGACACTTAATTAAAATTCAAATAACTTGAAACCTAAAATTTCTCAAATTCTAATTCATTATTTTATATATGTTTTCTGACACTTAATTCAAATACAAATTTGACATTAATATTAAAAATTCAAATGAATTGATACCTAAAATTCAAATTTTACATTAGTATTACAAATTCAAATAACTTGAAACCTAAAATTCAAACTTGACATTAATATTAAAAATTCAAATAACTTGATACCTAAAATTCAAATTTGACATTAATATTAAAAATTTAATATATATAAATTAAAAATTGACACCCAAATTCAAATTTGCCATTTTTATGCTTTTTTTACATGGATCCCTTCATTATGGTCAGAGCGTAGGTATGAAATTTTCTTGGTCGGCAAAAGGTGTGGCACGATTGGTAGCAAAAGGGGGATTTCATCGAATTGATTGAACTCCTCCTCATGAACGACATTTGGAACTCTAACAATGTGTCTTTTCGCAGCGAGAACCACGTATCATTTTTTCTTTATTGTGTCAGTCACATAAAAGACTTGGCAAAGATCTTTAGCAAGTATGAATGGTTCAGACTTGTATCCGACATGTTTGAGATCAATGCTAGTGAATCTATACTTGTTATTAGTGAAGCCCTTTGTCCCCTATATCCAACAACATCGAAACAGGACTACCTCGAATCCCATGTAGTTTAGCTCCCAAATCTCATCTATTTGACCATAGTATGTGCCCCTCTACATGTCATTGTCATAAGCATCTATACCGACACCACTGTTCTGGTATATGATCTTCTCATCTTGGGCAACCGTGTAAAATATGTATCAATTTATATCGTACCCTTGATATGTCATAATTGTGTATATAAGACCCAATTCTAGTTTTTTTTTATCAGAGTACTTGTAGGAGTACTTGATTGCCTAATTCGATCTTAGAACCAAGTCATGAACCATTGCATATGTTGCCTTGCAACCCAAGCTTCGGTTTGCCCCGGATTCTCTTCAAGTAGCATCTGCTTGTGCTCACCGACATATGGGAACACTTCGCTCATTTGTTGCAGCACGAGGAAATGAACTTGGTCGTATGCCTTCGGATCAGGAGTTATTGCCATCTTTCCCAGAACCCCTACATATGTGAGCCTTCCCTCATGGCGAGACTTAGGCATGCCAATTGGGTTATTTGGGTCAATGTAATCAACAGACCACTCTAATGCCTCCTCTGTTGTGTAACCCTATATGATGCATCCCTCAGGAAATGCTCGATTCCTCACGTATGACTTAAGAACGCCCATATGTCTCTCATATGGAAACATATGATGCAGAAACACGGGGCCAAAGTAGTGTATCTCTTTCAAAAGATGAGTAGTGAGATGTACCATGATACCGAAAAAGTATGGTGGAAAATACACCTCAAGAATACATAGAGTCTCAAAGTGTCTTTTTTCTAGCTCCTCCAGCGAGTCTTTTTTCCAGCTCCTCCAGCGAGTCTCAAACAAGTCTTGCGATGTTGGACGAGTAACCAGAGGGAAGTTTCATACTGTGCAAGAACTCACAAAATTCTTTTTTCTCCTTCTTAGAGAGAGTTATAGGTGCTAGGGGTAGGTATTTTCCTTTGTCTGTATCATGTGCATGTGAATATACGTGATGTCGCCTAGAGGGGGGGAGGGTAAATAGACATTTCCTAAAATTTAAAACTTCACAGTGGATTACAGAGCCCTATCCGGAGGGTACAGACCTTCACCATATCCTACAGTATCCGGGTCAACCCGAAGACTCCGGGTTGGGCACTCAAGCCCAAACAAAGAGCTTGACTCGGAGTTTAACCGAGAGACTCTGGGTTACTGACTAGAATCCAGAGTATCCTGGACAACCCAGAGACTCCAGGTTCATCACCTAGGTTCTACCCGAGCACCCCTGACCGGAACCTTACCCGGATGTTTAGGCAACCGGAGACTTCGGGTCAGCCCGAACACTCAGGGTGCAAACAAACACTAAGACTTTCCCGGTGTCATTGGGGTGATTGTGTCTCTCATATTTGGTCTAAAAGTGTTATTTGAGCACTGAGGCATCTTCAAATGAACCTAAACGCATCCCTCTTGATAGTACGGTATTCCTAAACTCAAGTTCAAAAATAAAAACAATTTTAACCAAATGAGTAACTACATGCCGCTTCTCTTTTCTTTTTGAGGGATGCCAACATCATTTAACTTCTCCAATGGGACTAAAACCTGTTCATACCCTCAATAAACATATTAGTCCCTTAATCGGTTGTCATCAATTATCCAAAACCCACATAGGGGACCTAGATGCACTTTCAATCTCCCCTTTTTGGTGATCGTTGAAAACACGATTAAAGCTTACAAAGGATAATTGAATTAAAGATTTTTGAATTCTTAGATATACGTGAGCTCCCCCTAAAAGTGTGCATTGATTAGAATTTAAATTTTGAGATCAAATGCACATATTTAAAAGAATTTTGCAAGAGCGTCCCCTATATCTTAGCATCCGTGGGGTGCTACAAGTGTGAGTGAATATGACACTACGTGATGCGCATGATATTATATATCATATAAACAAAGAGAAAAACAAACATTACACCATAGAATATCATAAGCATCACACTAACATAAATAGAGTCTTACAAATTTAAAGTTCAACGACAAGCACACACATAGTTCATCACACATTACTACAAAAGTCTTATATGTCCAACGGAACTGATAAAGATTAAGAGTTTTGAACTGGAGACCGAACATCCTCAGAACCCGAACACTTCGAGTTGGAGCAGAATAGACAACTGAGCTAACTTAAGGATTTCTCTCACCCTTTGGCATCAAGCACCAAAAAGAAAGAGAAGCAAAGACGAAGATCTACTCACTACCTTCTTCATAGTCCCCATCTCTATCTCCACTGCCGCTACCATCATCATCTTCAGGATAGCCTTCCTTGGTGCCTTCCAAGTCTTCTTCCTCTTCTTCGGTATCTTCTTCTTCCAACTTTGAAGTTTTGGCACCTCCTCCAGCAGCCTGGGCCTCATCATACCAAGCCCATGAGTCTTCAAAGGCTTCGAGCGTGCTTACTTCTTCTTCAGAGGCGATTGGAGAGCAAGGATGCTCAATACTAAAATTAGCATAAATAGCCTTTTGCCTCTCCTCAATCTTCCTCAACCTCATATTAGTCTTTTCTTTCAGCTCCTTCATCTTCACAACATTATGAGTGCAGACATTGAAAGTGGCCTTGAGTGCATTCTTGATTAAAGATGGAGAGCCATGTGAGGAAGATATTTTTCTTTGTGTCACCCTTTGTGCTTCACTAGGAGCTAACCTTGGAGGAGCTAAAGGAGGCGACAGTGGAATAGATGAAGTTGACTTGGAGCTCACTAACCTCATCCTATAGGACTAATGCTCCACTTCCTTGTAGAAGTTTTTCTTTGTGACCTTTTTAATCATGTACATGATGTATGATGCATAGGCACAACTCTTGCTGGGTGTGTAGGATGTAATGTTGATTTCCTCTCAAAGAAAGTCCAGCAGACTAAACGGATCACCTTCATTGGACATCCAAGCAAGTAAATTTCTTGATATACCTTGAACCGTAGTGGTATTACCACTTTTAGGATTTAAAGTGAGACAGAACAAGGAATTGAGACACTTGTAAAAAGGCCTCATGCCTTTGGTTTATCCATATGTCACTTCATCATGATTTTCATACATAAAATCCATATCTTCGGCGGAGAGTTGTTCTTCAACATGAATCTTTGTCTTGCTCGTGTCACGAACATCAAATCCAAACAAGTGAGCAAAAGTCTGATATGAGATCTTGTGTTACTCTCCTTCGATCATCCAAAACATGGTTTGGTTTTCCTCATGGTTATAGTAAAGAGTGGCATAGAATTGAGCTATAACTTCAACACTCCAATCACACTTTAGACTCATGATGTTTTTGACCCTTTTGTCTTCACAAGCTGAAATTACTTCATTCAATGTAGGATCATCCTTATTTTCCATTTAATCCCAATCTATCCACTGCATTAGGGTGATCGACTTCTTCTTTCTGAGGATCACCGTCTCATAAAAATCAGCTTGAAAATTATTCCAAAAATGATGATTTGACACATTCTTCTCATATATGAAAGGATCTCTATATCTATATCTCTTGCACTTGCCTGATTTCTTCATGTAATCAACTACCGCTCTAGGCACATGGTTTGCTACATATGTCCTGTAGGGCCTATGAAGCTTTAAAGGGGCCAAAACAGGATTTTCCTCTTGTTCCTTTTCAATGTCATCTTGCTTTTGAGCCCTTGAACCAGAGGCCACAATCTTTCCTTTTACTCTCCCTCTCATTGCTTGCATCTTTGTTCAACCACGAGGCACATCTGTGGTTGGTGCTAGCTCATTAATGTGAATGCCTCCAGATGAGATTGATACCTTCCAAACAGCCTTGCCAACGTGATCATGTCCACCACGGCTGCCATTGTCGTTGCTACTGCCACTGCCCTCATTTTCCTAAGAAGGAGCATCACTTCGTGCAAGCGGATCATGCCTGGCTTTTGTTCTCTGATGAAATGCATGACCAACAAAACGATCTCCCCATCTTAAGAAGTCCTGAGATACACATGATATGCTTGAGATACGAGAAGATTTGCTCAAGAATTTGAGTTGAGAAATAGAAACTAGATAGGTAGCTTTTGGACAACCCCCCGGGGCAAAATCTTAGGGTATGAAGGATGTGTCTAATGCATTTGCGAGCCCTTAAGATAGGTGAATCTAGGAAGGAAATAGGGCATCTTTACCTAAGGGATTTAACTCTAAGACATGGTATTGAGAGATCGGGTGGATCGAACTTGAGATGTACCTTTAGGTTAAACGAGGCGCTCGAAGATGATCCGGAGGGTAGGCCAGAGAATCTGAGCACCGGAGGAAGTCTCCAGGTGAAGAACTTTGGAATCCCACGGTCGAAGCTTGAGATCACCGGAGGGGAGGATCAACATGGTGAAAGGAGGAGAGAGGAGTTGGAAAGATGCAATGAAGAGGTATTCTCTCAGGTGGAGGTTATAGACTGGATAACCCGGAGACTCCGAGTTGACCTGGAGACTCTGGGCTAGATTTGAAATTCAAACTGAGAAGCTCTCCAGGAGGGGAACCTGGACACTCCGGGTTGAGTGACAAAATCCAGAATATCCGGGTGGACCCGGAGACTCTGGGTTCTGTCAACTCGATAGAGCCAGTAGAGGCTAATGGCCTCTAGGATCCGGATATTCCGGATAAACCTTTTGGAGAAAGGCTGAGACAGATTTTGGAGATGAGATTTGACGGGGATCTTTGGGAGATAGATTGTTGGACATATAAGACATTTTTATCACTTGTGATCAGCCAATAAACAACAATACATAGCTATGATCACAAGTAGAAAATTATGATTATAAGATCAAAAATCAAATATTTTAAAAAATAGCACTCAAAAGAATTTTTTGCAAACCTCTAGCTATCAAAGCTACAAAGCTAAAACAATTAATTGCATGCAGTATATCAAGCCACGCTGTGAGAATTTAGAATATTTAGCTCACTTCTCAATTCACAAAACCTTTGCTCCTCTAGTGTCTTGATGCGGATATCGGCTAGTTGTTTTTAAGTTCTCACATGGAGAATATTGATATCCTCTCTAGTTGAGTGGTCTCTCAAGAAATGGTGACAGATGTCTATATATTTTATTCTTGAGTGTTGTACAGGATTGTTGGCTATTTTGATGGCACTCTCTTTGTCACACAAAAGTGGGACTTTGGTCATGTTGTAGCCATATTCTCTCAAGGTTTGCCTCATCCAATGTAGTTATGTGTAACAAGCGTCCGTAGCAACATACTTGGCTTCGACGGTTGATAGGGCTACAAAATTTTGTTTTTTTGAGGACCAAGACACCAAAGACCTACCCAAGAATTGGAAAGTCCCTGACATACTCTTCCTATTCACTTTGCAACCGGCATAATCAGAATCCAAATAGCTGATAAGTTCAAAGGATGAACATTTAGGATACCATAAGCTAAGGTATGGAGTATGAACCAAATAGCTAAGAATCCTCTTAACGGCCACTAAATGGCACTCTTTTGGAGCAGCTTGAAATCTTGCACACATGCATATACTAATCATAATATCGGGCCTAGATGCACAAAGGTAAAGCAAAGAGCCAATCATGGAGCCATATACCTTTTGATCCACGGTCTTGCCATCTTCATTTAGGTCGAGATGTCCATTAGCTTGCATTGGCGTCTTGATTGGCTTGGTATTCTCCATGTCAAACTTCTTGAGCACGTCTTTGATGTACATGGTTTGACAAATTAATGTTCCTTCTTTGAGTTGCTTGATTTGAAATCCTAGAAAGAACTTTAATTAGCCCATCACTGACATTTTAAATCTCTGTCATGATCCTACTAAACTCTTCACAAAATATTTTATTAGTAGAACCAAATATAATGTCATTGACATATATTTGACAAACAAATAAATCATTATCAACATTTTTAGTGAAAAAAGTAGAATCAGCTTTGCCTATTTCAAAACCTTTTTTGATAAGAAAATCCCTAAGATATTCATACCATGCTCTAGGTGCTTTCTTAAGCCCATAGAGTGCCTTATGGAGTTTGTATACATGGTTGGGAAACTTGAGATCTTCAAATCCGGTTGGTTGCTCCACAAATACCAATTCGGAGATTGTTCCATTGAGAAAAGCGCTCTTCACATCCATTTGATACAATTTGAAATCATGGTGAGTAGCATAGGCAAGTAATATACGAATTGATTCAAGACTAGCTACGAGAGCATAAGTCTTACCAAAATCCAAGCCTTCTATTTGTGTGAAGCCTTAAGCTACCAACCTTTCCTTGTTTCTTGTAATGATCCCGTTCTAATCTTGTTTGTTCCGGAAGACTCATTTGGTGTCAATCATGTTTTGATTTGGTCTTTCCACCAATGACCAAACTTCATTTCTTTTGAAGTTGTTGATCTCTTCTTGCATAGCCATCACCCAATCCGGATCACTAAGTGCATCTTCCACCTTCAACAATTCGAAGGAGGAAACAAAAGAGTAATATTTACAAAAAATTACAATTCTAGAACGAGTAGTTACTCCCTTTTGTATATCACTGAAGATGTTGTCAACCGGGTGATATCTTTGGATACTTTGATGGACTCTTGGATGTGGCTCTTGGGATTGGGGTTGAATGTCATCCACTTCATCATTATCAAGCAATCTGTTGGAGTCATCATGAGCTTAGTCTTGATCTTGACTTGTTGTAGGTGGCTCCACTTGAGTTGATAAAGATGGATGAACTTGATCATTATTGGCCACTTGTTGCTCTTTGGGATCTTCAGGCTTAATTTCACCTATTGCCATCTTCTTGATTGCCTCACTTGAAATTTCTTCATCACCTAAATATTAGGATCAACTTGCTCCACTTGGGAGCTGTTAGGTTCATCAAATGTCACGTCACGTGCGATTTCAACACAACCTATGGTTTTGTTGAAAAAACATGGTAAGTGTAGGTATTTGATCCATAACCAAGCAACAACCCTTCATCTACTTTAGGAGCAAACTTAGAATTTTTTACCTTCTTATTGAGAATAAAGCATTTGTTACCAAAAACTCTAAAATTTAAAATATTAGGCTCGTTACCGATTAGAAGCTCATAAGTGGTCTTCTTTAAGATCTTGTGGAGATACAACCGGTTGATGGCATGGCATGCGGTATGGATGGCCTCCACCCAAAATTGATCCAAAATCTTGTACTCATCAAGCATGGTCCTTGCCGACTCTATGAGAGTCCTATTCTTCCTCTCGATAACTCCATTTTGTTGAGGGGAGTAGGGTGCCGAGAACTCGTGCTTGATCCCTTCTTCATCAAGAAACTCTTCAACTTGAGTAGTCTTGAATTCGCTTCCATTGTCCCTTCTCACCCTTTTGATCTTCACATCAAACTCATTTTGGGCTCTTCTAACAAATTTCTTGAATATGGCTTGTTTTTCACTCTGATCATGCAAAAAGAATACTCACGTCAAACGAGAATAGTCATCAACAATAACTATATCATATGTGTTACCGCCAATACTTATGTAGGTGATCGGTCCAAATAAATCCATGTTAAAGAGCTCCAAAGGTCTTGTGGTCGTCATCACATTCTTGGCGGGATGAGGAGCTCCAACTTGCTTGCTTGCTTGACATGCACTACAAATTCTATCTTTCTCAAAAGAAATGTTTGTTAGTCCTAGGATGTGCTCCCCTTTTAGAAGTTTAGACAAATTTTTCATGCCAACATGAGCTAGTCGGCAGTGCCATAGCCAATACATGCTAGACTTAGCAATCAAGCAAGTCTTAGGCTTCACTTCATCTGTTGAAAAATCAACAAGATAAAGCTTACCCTTCAACCGACTGGTGAAAACTATTGAGGAGTCTTCCCTTTTAGAGACGGTCACACCCTCATTACTAAAAAGGAAATTGTAGCCCATCTCGCAAAGTTGTGATAGGACAATAAATTATAACTAAGAGATTTGACCAATAAAATATTTGAGATAGAATGATCATTAGAGATGGCAATTTTACCTAAACCAATTACCTCTCCTTTCCCATCATCACCAAAAACAATATTCTCATGAGATCCTCCATTTTCTTCAAATGATGAGAACATACTTTTTTCTCCGATCATATGATTTGTGCATCCGCTATCAATCACCCAACTTGATCCACCGGAGGAGTATGCCTACAAAATAAATTAAGTTTTTGTTTTAGGTACCCAAATTTGCTTGGGTCCTTCATGTTAGTCACAAGCAGTTTTGGCACCCACACACTCCTTTTGATGACTCGATCCTTTGTGCAGGTGCCAACATATAGAGCAACCACTTTACCATAGTGGTTTCTCTTCAAAACATAAGATTCATAAAAGGTAGATTGAGGAGCATGGCATTTGTGTCGTTCGGCTTGTGTGGTGAGACCATTTTGCTTGCCTCCCTTGATGAACTTGAGTCACTCTTTGCCATTAATCCCCACACGCTCACTTAGTTTGCTCGTATGCAAATCAAATCAAGCCCTCTCTTTTGCCTATGGTCCTTGGCCTCAATGGTCTTATATAGTTCATCCTTGGATTTGTATTGATGCATCCATACCTAACCAAGGAATTTAGCCTCTCATCTTCCTTTTGTAAGGCTTGTAAAGATTGAACAGTAGTAGTACAAGCATTTATATCAAATTGTAGCAACGAGAACAACCATTACTAATAAAAGTAATAGAGAGTGAGGTTGTATCATTAGATGTGGGAGTGCTAATCTTGAGGACATCAAATTGCACTTCAAGAGCTTTATGAGATTCATTCAAACATTTGAAATTCTCTTGAAATATGATATTTCTATCCTCAAGACTAGCAATTGAGATATTAGCCAAATCAAGATCTTTGGTTAATTTCTCAACTTTCTCCTTCTCTTTAGCAAGGAGCTACTCGAGTTCAAGGTTTCTCTCCTTTTCAAGGATGAGCAAGTCCTCTTGCTTCTCGAGAATCTCCTCTTGACTCTCTATTGTTTCCATTAGCTCTTTTATCTTAGACATGATATTTTTACTAAGATCTTTACGCATACTTTCACAATCACTATCACCATCGCTATCACTATCACTATCTAGGAGTTTGAGTTGTGATTTTACCTTGCACCCTGTTGCCATGAGACACTTAGGAGTGTCGTCGTCATCGCTCATCTCTCCAAAGAGTGACTTTGTCGATGTAGAGGAGTGGATCGCGATGGTGGCGACCCCTTCATCATCAGAGTTGGAGTTGGAGTCCTACTCCTCTCCAATATGGGCTTGACCCGAATATTTCTTCTTTTGAGTCTTGTATTTATCCTTCTTCAAAGGCTTGTTCTTCTTTTCTTTCTTGTCCTTACTTTTCTTGTTAGGACACTTGGTGATAAAGTGCCTAACTTCACCACACTCATATCATGCTCTCTTGGATGTTCTTCTCTTCGGCATGTCTCTCTTGTATTTGCTTTAGCCACCCTTCTTCATGAATTTTTTGAACTTTCTTACAAAGAAGGCTATTTCTTCATCATCCGAGCTCCCATCTTCACTTGAGCTCAATTCTTCAACTTTATTGCTTTTGCTTACCTTGAATGTTACCTCTTTATTCTTTGAGGTTGAGCTTTACTTGGCAAGATTCTTGACTTCATTTGCTTCCTCCTCCATGAGATCATGAGCAAGTATTTTACCAAGCACATCACTTGGTGTGAGCCTCTTGTAATATCTTCTTTCTCAAATGAGAGTGACCAAGGTGGGGTTTCTTAGTGCAAAAGCTCTTAGCAATCTTCGCACCACCTTGTGGTCATCTAGCTCTTTACTTCCTAGCCCTCTTATCTTGTTTACTAGCACCATCATATGATCAAACATTGCTTGAGGGGTTTCATCATCATCCATAACAAATCTTCCTAATTTGCCTTCAAACAACTCTATCTTGGATTCCCTCACACTTGTGGTGCCTTCATGTGTGACTTGAAGTGTGTCCTATATCATTTTGGCTTCTTCATGCCCATCCACCGTATTAAACTCCTCGGTGCTCAAAGCACCAAACAACACACTTGCAGCTTGTGCATTGCGGTGTAGATTTTACTCTTGATCGGGAGTGAGCTCTTTGTCTTCATCTAGCAATGTAAAATCTATGCAAATCTTTCAAATACTTGGATGAAGGGATATTAAATGTAATTTCATTTTGTGCCTTCAAGCGGCATAGTGCGTACCATCAAAATATAGCGCACGCCCGGATGACATGGAAATATAAGAATTGGAAGCATTCAATTTATCATAATTGAACTCGATTGCGACACCCTTGACTTTACCATATCTTCAATTTATTCACCTTTTGGACTTGTCGGGCTCTTCAGACTCTTCTCCCCGGACACCGATATCTTCAAATCCTTCAAGTGTGAAGCCTTATAGGAGGTTAGACTTTGATACCAATTGAACATACGTGATGTCACCTATAGGGGGGTGAATAGGTGTTTCCTTAAATTTAAAACTTTACAGCGGATTATAGAGTCTAGATACTCTGGCTCAATCCGGAGA
Source organism: Phragmites australis (assembly GCF_958298935.1). Lineage (NCBI taxonomy): Eukaryota > Viridiplantae > Streptophyta > Magnoliopsida > Poales > Poaceae > Phragmites > Phragmites australis. Next base: position 7,993,747 of record NC_084929.1, read on the forward strand.
CTCCGGGTTGTACATGATTTGGATACTCCGAGTGAACCTAGATAGTCTGGAAATAACAAGAAATCAAAAACTACGAATATTTAAGCAAATCTAGTTGATTCTATGAGTTTTCACATGTTGTAGTTGATGTATGAGCTTCTTTTCAACAACCATCTATAGTCACCAACTCACAAACAAGTACATTTGGACAAACAACCCAAAAAACTCAACTAGAACAAGAAAATATGCAACAAAGTAAGGAAGACAAGTATTTGTTTCCCGAAGTTTGGATCCAACGATCCTACGTCTCCATTGAAGTTCTCACAAAGATCCGAGTCTCTCTCAACCCTTATGCTCACCGAGTGACCACAAAGATCGAGCTTGGGGCTTACTCAACATTCCTCTTCCCTTGTGGAGGTGAGGATGACTTAACAAACTTCCTGGAGCACTCCTCAAGCTTGGATGCTCTCCGGGTGACGCCTAATCGTCTAGGAGATCGGAGCTCCAAGAGTAACGAATGCGAGTCCACAGCTTGACAAAGAACTCAAGTGCTCAAAAGATGGATTTAAGCTCACTAGCACTCAATCTCACTTTTCAACCCAAACTCTCAAATCCTTGCTAGAATTAATACACTAGAGGAGTGGGAAGGCTCTAAAGAGGCTACGAAGTCTTTTGTGTCGAGTTGGTTCAACGGCAATGAATGAGGGGGGGAGGGGGTATTTAAACCCAGCCCCCAAAACTAGCTATTACTGTACTTTTTGTATTGACTCAGAGTATCCAGATTCACCTGAAGTATCCGAGTTAGCCTTCGAAAGCGCCATAGAGACCTCTGTCCGGAGCCCTATCTGGAGGGTACAAACCTTCACCATATCTTTGAGTATCCGGGTCAACCCAGAGACTCCGGGTTGGGCACTCAAGCCCAAAGAGAGAGCTTGACTCGGAGTTTAACTGGGAGACTCCGGGTCACTGACTAGAATCCAGAGTATCTGACAAAACTAAGAGACTCCGGGTTCAGCACTTAGGTTCTACCTGAGCACCCCTGGCCGAAGCCTTACCTGGAGGTTCTGGCAACCTGGAGACTCCGGGTCAACCCGGACACTCCGTGTGCAAACAAACACTAAGACTTTTTCGGTGTCTGTGGGGTGATTGTGTCTCTCATATTTGGTCTAAAAGAGTCATTTGAGAACTGAGACATATTCAAGTCAACCTAAACACATCCCTCTTGATAGTACGGTATGTCTATACTCAAGTTCAAAAATAAAACAATTTAAACCTAATGAGTAACTACATGCCGTTTTTCTTTTCTTTTTGAGGGATGCAAACATCATTTAACTTCTCCAATGGGACTAAAACCTGTTCATAACCTCAATAAACACATTGGTCCCTTAATCTTTTGTCATCAATTATCCAAAACCCACATAGGGGGCCTAGATGCACTTTCAGCATTGAGCTCCAATCTTAAGCCCATTTCTTCAAGGTCAGCTCATGCATTCTCATGATCCTTTCATTTTCCCTTCATTTGGAGCAATGTACTGATCAGACTCTCGTAGATATTTTTCTTTACATGCATGTTATCGATAGGATGGAAAACATCTAATTTTTTCCAATACTTCAACTCGAATAGTATTGATTTTTTGTTCCACATTCCTTTTTGTTCATAATCCTTGGAGGATTGTTTTTGCTTGCCAAGGACAACATTGATATTCTTAACCTCATTATGGACATCTTCCCCGCTGAAATGCCCTGGAGATAATGCTTTCTCCCTTGTGCCATCGAATTGCTTGTCCATATTTCGGTACGGGTGCTTCCTGAGAAGGAAACATCGATGCCGCATGTATACTATTTTCTTTGAGTTGTTCAACCTCAAACTGCATGTGTCATCTAAGCAATAGGGGCAAGCTTCACCTTTTCTTTTGCTCTGACCTGACAAGTTATGAAGTACCGGCAGATCATTGATGGTGATGAGCAACATGGCATGCAAGGTAAATTACTCTTTCTTGTACTGATCCCAAACCTCAACGCCTTTTGACAAGAGTTTCTTAAGATCATCAACCAAAGGCCTGAGGTGCATATCGATATCATTGCTAGGTTGTTTCGGTCCTGATATTAGATCAACAACAAAATGTATTTCCACTTGTTACAAAGGCAGGGTGGAAGGTTGTTACAATACAACAGACTAGGTGCTATGTGAGGTACTCATGTTACCGAATGGATTCATACCATCTATGCTCATAGCAAACCTAGTATTTCTCAATTCTTTAGCGAACTGACCAAATATGGAATCAATGGTTCTCCGCTGAGCGGAATTCACAGTAGATCAGACAAATCTAGTATCAAATCTAACATAAATACAACTCACTTGTACTAAGATTTTGGATAAAGATGTGATATGGTCAATTACAACTCAAAGCACAAAAAATATATCAAATAGGGGTTAGAGTAGCATGAAAAGGGAAGATGCAGACCTTCAAAGACCTAGCAACAATTGAAACTTCAAATGAACAAGATATTGGAGTCTCTAGTGGAACCGAAGAAAATCGCCATATCTACTATGTGTGCAGTACTGTTGAGTCCTGTAACTGCTGGGCGTGCACAGTAGTTGGCCAGCTCTTATAACAGAGCTAAGTCACCAGTGACGGCTCGCAATATAACCTGTCACTTATGACTGGTCCAAGAAGACCCATCAATTATACCAGATCATAAGTGACGAGTCGTAACATGGCCTGTCACTTATGACTGCTGCAGTGAGACTCGTCACTTATGACTAAGTCATAAGTGTCTGGTCATAATATGACCCGTCACTTATAACTAGTGTAGGGAGACTTGTCACTTATGACCAGGTCATAAGTGATAGGTGTAGTTATGACCTGCCACCAATGTGATAAGTGACGGGTAACATTATTACTCACCACAATGATATATTATAAGTGATGGGTCAAGATCCGATCCCGACCCGAGACTACATGCATCTATGCACATGTAGACCGCACTCCTTTATCTATTTTTAACGTAGTGTTAGCTCCAATTCGATGAACATGCAATTATATATTAGAGAACTAGTTCCTTAGTTGTTTGGACTTGTTCAACAATATTTTTCAACTCAAATTTCATCGGCTTATCCCATATATTTAGATTTGAATGACATATTTATTTATTCAATTATAAGGTTACACATGAGTCTATGCACATGTAGACCACACTCATACACTCATGAGTGTGTCCCTATCATATGTCTATTAATTTTGCCATCGAAAGTATAACAATGTATGTAGATTGTGGGTGACAGGATTTTAATTCTGAGAGTGTAGGGTCATACTTACCTACTTATACAACTCTATCACCCAACCTAGAGGTAGTTTTCAATAGCATATTCATCCAGCTTTGTGTCTATATTACAGAAATTTCAACACATTGGAGTAGACTTGACTCTACTCCAATGGATGATGATAAACAAATGCCTATACATGTATAGTAATTTCGATGGCATACTTTAAAATTCCCATTTAGAAGGAAAAACGTAAAACAATATCCTCAACACAGAGCTACCATATACATAAGCAATTAGAACAAAATACCATAGATGAGTTCGAATTGTGTTGATATACATCGAACATCCAGTACGGTCGATCAGCGGCAAAAATGGAAAAATAGACAACATATGTCACCTTATTTGCAAAAATTGACAACATATCGGCATATTTACAAATCTAGCACTCGTATTTGGAACTTCAAATTTCAGAAAACATGGGCCTCGGACATATTCAGCACCTAAGGTGCCGAATATAGGCAACGGTGTTCTATTCGGCACCTCAGGTGTTGAATACGACCATGCTTTCAGCGCACATGGTTCTGTCGCTGTTTTCAGCGCACGGTCAATCGTGTCATGTCGTCGTCACTTTTTGTCTCTCTAGTTTTCGCTATAAATTGAGAGGTGATGTGCATGCACGAGTTGCAACGCAAAAGGAGAGCAGAAGCGCGAGAGGAGAGCAGAAGCGCAAAGGAGGAGAGGAGAAGAGAAGCAGTAGCGCAGCGCGTGGAGAGGAGAAGCAGCGCGAGGTGAGAAGTAGCAGTAGCGCGAGGAGAGGAGAATCAGCCTGAGGCGAGGAGGAGCAGCAGTTCGAGATACAATAAGTACTTAAATTATGTTTTTAATTAGTCCTTGCTGCAATAATAGTAATTAGAGTGTTTAATCCATTTAATTACATTTGTTCAATTATTTGCTTAGTTTGATTATATGAATCTGATTATTTGCTTAGGTAGTGTAATAGTAATTAGCGTGAATTTGTATAATAGTAATTAGCATGTTGTTGTGTAATAGTAATTATTTGCTTAGGTTAGTAGATTGTATAATAGTAATTAGTGCGAAATTGATTAGTCAAAAAAACTCTCTTTGGACAGAAATATTCGATTCAAATCACAATGCATCGATAAATTATCAAATTGATTTTTTTAATTAATAGTGGTGTGCGTCAGTTTAATTAGTTTTTTAATGCAATCCATTGAAATAGTGATGCACACATGAACTCCTAGCCTTAGTTAAATAAAAGAAGTAGCTATAATGTAAAATAGAGGAATGTTTTTAGTGTCTTGTACTCACCGTAGACTCTATTACTCCCCTCAGCTTACTCAGCACAAAGAAATCTATGAATAGGTTAATAACGTAGTGTCAATTTATAATGAGATTGAATATTTGCTCAATGTAACTTTCATGGTAGTTTAAATAATACTTTAATTCAATATTAAATATTAATTATTTCATTTTTATTCAATAATGATGATTTAATTAGCATTGTTAATTACATACATATTTAGCATGTGTATCGTGCAAACATATAAGTAGTAATTTTATTAGATGTACCTTTGTTTACCAGATACGGTATGACATTCCATATTTATTATGGAAAATGTATAGCAGTTTTGCACGGGAGGCTCGTAACAATTCAGAACTGCCAACACATAGAGAGTTCAGGTGAGGTACCTAATGATCTAGATGACCTGAAATCACATGTTATGAGCCTTTTGCATGTAAACCAGTAATCTCATACTGTTGTCCTAGAGGTTGTGTGACCACGGGTTGTTCCAAACAAGTCGGTCGTTATCCATACGTTGTTCGAGATGAGAAGAAACAACACATGGGCTTTGTACTCACGCAAGGCATTGGAGGAGAACTTTGATTTGAGGGTGCACGTAAACATAGTGCCACGACTAGTGCATGGTGATGTAGTGAGTACTGTGGAAGGATCAGGCCAGTAGGTGATGCATGAAGACGATGGAGGGCATGTCGGGGAAGGTAGTTCCGGTAGAGATGGAGCTAGAGTGGACCATTCTGATGTAGATACATGATGCATGGATGATGAAGCCGGTGGTATCGGGTATGAAGAAGATGTTGACAATGATGACCCAGTGTCGGCAATCCAGTACTTTCGTGGTGCTAGTTTGCTGGATTGTGCTGTCGTTGAGTATAACACCTTATGTAACAGGGGATACCAGAATAGGGACATCCAGGTCGAGCAACAATTTCGTAACAGGGGGGAGGTTGTCCACTTTATTAGCAACTATGCTGTAATGACAAGAAGGGACCACAAGTGTGTCGAGTCTAACCCTATGGAGTATGAGGTCAGGTGTTTCAAACACTTGATTTGTCCTTACTTTGTACGAGCACATAAGCTGAAATATGATAACTATTTTGTGATCAGCAGACACACCCCACATACCTGCAACGAAGAGGCTATTAGGAATGTGAGCCACGCCGTTGATGTGAGGTTCATAGCCCAACTCCTCATCAGCTTTGTTGGCACGAACATTTGTTTGTCGCCAAAATCCATTATGGAGGAGGTGCAGACTAAGATGGGTATACTAATCAATTACCACACCGCGTGGAGAGCGAAGCAGAAGACGTTGAAGATGCTATTTGGAAGATTCGAGGAGTCTTACAACTATGCTTGAGGCTACTGTAGAAGGTTGCCATGATGAATCCAGGGACTCAATGGGCGATGGCAGATGAGCCGATCAAGCTAGAGGATGGGTCATATAGCACCACTGATCGATACCTCATTAGGTTATTCTGGTCCTTTGGACAATGCATCGAAGCTTTAAGATATTGTAGGCCAGTTCTATACGTGGATGCCACATTTTAGATCATTCCTCTCACCTTTGCAATGGTTGAGAGTAAGAACAATGATAGCTGGCTGTGGTTCCTCACTTTGTTGAGGACACGTGTCGTGGGCAACATGGAACGAGTTTGCATCATCTCTGATCACAACAAGGGCCTTCTGCATACGTTGGATGTGCTACATGATAGCATTAGCTACTCCATTGCATGCCTGATATGGAGAGAAGGTGGTGCATGCACCACTTGGGAGCGAACCTGTACACAAGGTACCACAACAAGTCTTTTGTAAAGAGATTCAAAGGTTTGTGTCTGCAGAACTAGCAGCCGAAGTTTAACGAGATATGGCGAGAGTTAAATGAGACCACTCGCATGATGATGGCAGATCAACAAGAACAGGAGGACCATCTGTGAATGCAAATGGTTGGGGGACATACTCCCGTTAGCCTTTTACGTGTTACGTTTAGCCAGTGGATAGCGGGAAGCCGGTAGAGCGTTGGGCCCGAATCCATGACACTCACGGTGCCAGGTTAACACTTAGAATTTAAATGATCATTTTGAACCCTATCTTATGCAAATAGGCCTTCTAAAATTTTTGTATCCCATCTTAGGTACACAGTCATGACAACGAATATAGAGGAGGCATTCAACAATGTCCTAAAGGGAGTACGGGGCCTCCCGTTGTGTGGGCCTCCCGTTGTGTGTCACCATTGAGCTCACATTTTATAGAATGGCGGACTACTTTCGAGACTGTGGTAATGCTGCTATGAATTGCAGCACGCGGTTCGCACCTAAGGTGGAGGCAACCTTATCCGGAAGGAGGAACAAGGCACACTTTCATCGAATGAGGATCTACGACATGGACAACAATGACTTTGAAGTCATGTGCCGCCGTAGGTATGCTCCAAGGTATAGCGCAGGGGACACTATGCAACAATGTCAACTTGGGCCTCACAAGGCGAAGTGCACATGCAGTAAGACAAATTGCACCATATCCCGTGCTCGCATGTTTTAGCTGCTTGCAGGGACATGGGGCGGCAATGATGGATCACAATATGTAGCATCGTACTTCATGATAGATGAAAGAGGAGCACATGGCTAACAAAGATGTTGTACTTCAACATCAAAAACAGCTACAAGGCGATCGAGGGGTCTACATGGGTACCGTATCCCCGAGCACGACGCACAGATCCTGGAAGACCTAGATCCACGAGGCTGCAAGGTGACATGAATGAAGCAGATGATATTGACAGCTTACGCAAGTGCAAACTTTGCAAACTACCTAGCCATAACAGGAGGACATACTCGACCCGGTAGTAAACTATCGTGCACTATCAAATTGTAGTGTTCTAGAGTTGTTGCATTTTATTGAACCATGAAGTTTATTTTTCACCTATTTATTGAACTATGAAGCTTGTAACATATTGTAATTTGTTATTCACATACTTATTGAACCATGAAGAGTGTAGTATATTCTTTTTTGTTATTCACATACATATTGAACCATGAAGCTTGTAATATATTCATATGTGTTGTTCACCTACTTATTGAACCATGTAGCTTGAAATCATTATCATGGCTCATGCTAGTCTTCCTGAGCTTCTTCAGTAGAAGTACGACGAGAACCATAGAGGACGGATGACTTTCATAGGGCAGCAGGTACCACGATTATATGTGCTTTTTAATTGCAAACATAATTTGCTACTAACATAGTATATGTATTGGATACCTTTACAGTTGCTTCCGTTGTGATTTCGGAGTGTCCGCACGATTAAGGAGTTGGACCCTCAATTCCATGAGCCACTCACACGGGCAGGCTTACTACCTTTCGCTCTCATGATGGACAAAGCTTCCATGGCAGGTGGTGGAAGGACACCTCTCCCACCAATTGAGGAACCACTACTCACAAGTCTTGTCGACCGGTGGCATACTGAGATGCACACGTTCCACTTTTCTTTTAGCGAGATGACCGTTCCCCAAGAATTATGCCCACCTTCTTCATGTTGTGCTAGGTGATGTGGTACATATAACGATTTTAATTGGTTAAACCTCTATATTACTAACATGTCCCTCATCTCATACAGATCGAAGAGGCATATGCGATGCATATGCAGACGGAGCAAGCTTGTGAAGAACCAAGCAGGTCATCAACGCGGAGGGATCGGAACCCTCTCCGAGAGTACATGATGATGGGAGGGTCCCGCTTCCTGTCTGCTATACGTGGTCTTGGTAGTTTTGACCCGCGTTGGAGGGGGTATGACGTACCAGCAATGGACCCATCCCGTGCCTCCCACAGCAGGCGCTTGTCCAGTGCTCATGACGAACACGTTTGCGCATAGTTGCGAGAGGTACCTTCGGCTTCAGAACATCATGTGTCACGTTCCAGTACTAAGGCCGAGCAGTACACGTAGGCACCTGAGCCTGAGCAGTGTACACTGGGTTCACAGGCCCCCTAGTGGACACAACCTCCTCATACTACGATGACACCTTTGCCGGCAGCTTCGATGCATCATGAGGATGTCATTGACTGTACGCAGTAGACACCAGCTGGAGTGGTACACATGATTTTGACTGGGCTGCTGCAATGCAGGAAACAAGCTTCATCGATCTCCTCAGCGGACAATACCCCAATTTCCCGATGCACCTGGGTGTTCATAGTGGTACCAGTAGGCCGAGCCTTCAGGACACCGGACTCCATCAGAGCACATTCTAGGGGCGTCGACATTTCCGTATGAGGATCCGCCATCATGGTACATGCATGACCGAGTTAGCGGGTTTGGATACACGTTCGGTGGGGGTCATATACGGCAGGATGATGATGACGACGGTCAAGGGGACACAGGCAGGGCCAATGCAAGCCGCTGGGATGAGGGCCACACACCCGCCAAACACTTACACTCCTGGGGATTGTGTGCGTCGTCGTTGTAGTCGTTGAGGAGGCAGTGCTGTTGTTCGGTGTACCTGTAATTCTTTATGACACATGTACTATTCACTAAATTGTAGTAGTTAGCCATATGATGCCTCATTCATTGTTATTGTTGTTGTAATTACTTTTAATTTATCTAATGTTTGTCAAATAATTTTGGCACATAACTTTAATTTATCTAATATTTGTAATAACCACACGATAGAGCTTTAAGCATTAAAAGACAACACCTCTATCGTGAGCCACCCTTTAGACACGAAGTGACAGCACGACTCAGGTTTAACCATGAAATGACAACACCTTTGTCGTGAATCAGTCTTTAGACAGGAAGTGATTACATGACATAGCTTTAAATATGAAATGACAACACCTCTATCGTGAGTCATGCAATAGACATGAAGTGACTACACAACTTAGCTTTCATAGGAATCCATGCCTCCATGCAGAGGCGACAATAACTCATGCTGAACTTTTGCAGAATTAAATGACCACACCAAGCAATAGCTTTCGCAGGGATCTCTGCAAAGCATCAGTGCCAGAACTTTTCCAGCTTTCACAGGGAATCCTATGCTCCAGCCCCCAGTCATGGCCATGCATTGAATCCAAGCACGAGCTCCTAGGCACCATAAATAACTCCACCCTCATCCATGGATAGACCAGTCATTCCTTAGCTCTCTCAACTGCAATGTCTTACTTAGCTCCACCAAGCCCACCCAAGAAACATTGAGGGATTTTCATCCCCCAGGGGGGTCAAATCATTGATGTTCTTCTGTGACGACCCTTGTAGGCTTTGCGAGTCCCAGGACATCTCCTACACCTATGGTCTACACTTCTTCATATGTGCCAACTACCAGTACGACAAGCCTCGACATGGACCGTACGAGTACCCACCGGTATAGCGACATACATCACTCATGTGGCACTTTCCATGTAATTTCATGCACTATCTTACTAATCTCTCATCTTCTTTCATTTGTCTAGTCTCTTCCACCTCTATGGGACTTCATGGAATGGCTAGATATGGAGCAAAGTGATGACCAGAAGCAGTGGGTCCAAATGAGCATGCGGTTAAGGAGGGAAGCGTATGAACGCTGGGAGTATGAGCAATAGCAGGAGGAACTACGCCTTAAGCGCCAGGAGGAGGAGCACATGAGGAAGGTAGTAGAGGAGTGCACCGCAACTGAAGCTCACGAGGATGAGAGGAAAAGGAAGTGGGAGAGGGCCTGTCACGCTAAAGCTTCGGGCTCGATGCTCTGAGGAAGGGCATATATCCCAAGTGCACTCAATAGGGACCTTCTTTTGTAACCCGGTCTATTTTCGTTCCCTAAGGCATGTTAGGTTTAGGAGCAGCACGCTATTAAGTTAGTCATTAGGCATATTGTACATGCCAATATTTGTTGTCGTTATCTCTTTATGGTTAGGGTCCATTCACGCACCAATGAAAAGCCTCATATGAAATGTAAGGTTTATCAACGTATGTAATCTCTATGTTGAGTTATATGATAATTGTTCTTCACAACTATTAATATTTGATAAATTATAATATGTATCCTCCCAACGTTAATTCACTACAAAATTACCTTGCTGAATTCTTTCCAACAAGGTTTAATATTAATATGAAATGATAAAAAATAGATATAAATGGAGCATTACAAAGGCTTAATATTAATATGAGAACCATGGTTTTGTGCATGTTAAATTATTTTTATTGAAATTGAATTAAAAAGAGAATATCACATGAAATGATAAAAATGCATATAAATGGAGGATTACAAAGAAATTCACTTTTTCACCAAATAACATAGGGTTTAAAACATTTTTATAAATTAGTAAATAACATGAGAAGAATATTAGTGATTTTTTTAGATTTTTGAGAATTTATTTAAGGAATTAAAAATTACTAGAATTTATAAAAGTTGGCTTATTTGGAGAATTTTAATTAAATATTGGATCAGACTTTTTGATCAAACCAATTAAAATAGGTTGTTAGTGATCTCTAGTATGATCATTAAAACGTTTAGAATTTTTGGACTATTTTTGTACTAAAAAAAATCGTGAGTTAAGCTTCAGCTTCTGGCTCGGCGCACAGCACATGCCGTATTTGCCACCTCCGGCGCCGAATACGGTATTGTTCATCATTTTTGGCACATGAGGTGCCGAATACGGGTGAGCAGTGCCGTATTTGGCACCTCAAGTGCTGAAAATAGTGGGGCCAATATTTTTTCGGTGTTTTAGGTCCCGAAATCAGATTTTCGGATTTTGAGGAGCCGAATAGAAGTGCTAGATTTACAAATACGGGGGTCTGTTGTCTATTTTTATAAATACACCAACATATGTTGTCTATTTTTACATTTTTACCTCGATCAGCTATACCAAGCTAGTTCAACATTATTGTAGCTAGATGGCATAGCAAAAGCAAGAGTACATCAATGGTACATGGAGTATTCCAGACAGGGTTTTCAGGTGTTCCCCGTAAGATATACAAATGATTATTTCCTCAACAGGGATGGCTCCTTCTGGGTGTATTTCAAGGACTTGTATGAATTGTATAAGGCAGAGGCTCTCGACGTGGCTATAGTCAGAGTGTGGACTCTGTAAGTGACTTATGCATATAATTCACGTTATAGGATCTTGTACCTTGAAATTGCATAGCTAACTTCTATCTTCCGTAGAATGGAGATCCAAGCATGCGGACAAGACTAATAAAGTAGGATTCATCGATCCTGGGCTTGTGAACCAGAAACTTATAAGCGAGAATTCAGACTTCACTGAGGACTACTTATTGAAGTGTCTGCTTCAACACCAATACAAAAAATTCATACTCTTACCCTATAATTATGAGTACGTGTTTGCGCGCTAGGGTGTCCTCATTTTATGGGCAACTCGATTCTAGTACTAATTTGCTATGGTGATATATTCTGCAGTTTTTATTAGATCCTCCTTGTCATCCACCCAGACTTGAGCAAGATCATTGTCTTGGACTCACAAAAGAGAGATCAGACGATTTACCAACACCTCATCGACATGCTAAACATGTTAACTCGATCATTTAATCTTCTTGACGATTGCATCTAAGTTTAATTGGTATTCATATTCACGTATAGGGCATACACAAGATACTGAAAAAAGAGTATCATCTACATTCCATTCAGGAAGCAATATGATGTAAAAACTAACTTTCCGGTACGCAGGGAATATTCATGTCTTGCATTTTCTACTGAATAAAATGGTTGAATTCATTCCACTGACGAATCCTTCCCTCTTGAAGTGTATGAGGCAGCCAACCGGCAACAATCTCTACGCGTTTTATGTTGTTACTAACATGCACGCATTCAGCCCGGACGGAGACGCTGTTAGGTTCAGTGATCTTGAGGTATGAAATTAATAACATATTGATACCTTCTTTTCAATTTCTATACGTGTTCAAGGATTAATTCTTTCAATTATTCCAACGCAGCGCTCGAAACTACGCACAAATGCGTTACAACCTGCAGAAATACATGCCCTTCAAGAACTGATTGCTGGGTTCTTCTTAGAACATATTATCAACCCAAACGACGAGTTTCATGAACCGATCATGCCGTCCACACGTCATAGATCTTTAGATGACACCATTCCTTCTAGTAGAGAGTATGCGATAAGGAGGAAGGCTACCAAGGGGCTTGACAACGTATTATATTTTACCAAATGGCACGATATTAATGTATGTCATTAATTACTATTTATTATTGAATGATATGAATTACTATGTATGGTGTGAAGTTGGTATCGATAGGATGGCCTTCCAATGATGATGTGAAGGAGGAGCAAGAAGCAGCGGCCAGGAAGCGTGCCCAGGACGAGGATGAGAGGCTGGCCCGTTAGCTATGCGCTGCGGAGGAGCAAGAAGCTGCGTCCCATAAATGTGCCCAGGAGGAGGAGGACAAGAGGGTGGCCTATCAGTGTGCTGTGGAGGAGGCCGAAGGCTCAAACCATAGAGGCGTTCAGGCATCAGACTTCGATGTCTTTGACACGCCGGCGAGCCTGGAGCTTAGGCGACGCTGCGGTCGATCAGGCGTGGCCGGATCCAACGCTCCACCACCATCCCCCCCCCCCCCCGCGTCCCCGGATGTACACACGCCAACAGTCGACAGTGCAGAGACGCGGTCCTCATTGCGGGAGAGGAAGTAGAGGTACATGTAGAGGGATACTGGACTAGCTGAACTCGAGCGACTTTTCAGGGGGTGACCTGTGAGAACTATTATGTACATATGTGTGTTTGTCGATGCCTATGACTTGAATTATGTGTTCATTACTATGTATTAATGATATTCATTTATTATTGATTTACATTAAATATATGTATCATTGTATGCATGTATTGAGAGAGAGACGGAGAGATCGAGGAATGAGAGGGAGTACGGAGAGGACAGAGAGAGGGAGGAGGGAGAGGACAGAGAGAGGGAGGAGGGGAGGGAGGAGAGGCAAAACACTGCTGCTGAATCCTTCAGCCGCCAGTGATTTCAGGTTTATCACTGCCGGCTGAAGGATTTAGCCGGTAGTGATGCCTTGGATATCAGTGCCGACTGAATCCTTAAGCCGGCAGTGATAAGGCCCTTCACTGTCGGTCCACCAAGCCGGCAGTGATAGTGGTTTTAGAGCCGGCAGTGATAGTGGTTTTAGAGCCGGCAGTGAAGGGGGTTTCCGCAATAGTGAGTGGTTCCACATTATTGTAGCTGACGTGCTGGATAGGGACAGGAGAGACAAACGAATACATCCTTGCCACCATCATGTCACTTAAGCATCAACAAGCACGTGTGTCCGCCCTGGCACCATGTGCTCGTCGGCGTCCGACAAGAACCGGCAGAGCGCGACAACCCGCCATCCTTCCATGCCACGGCCGCGGCTTCGCTCTGCGCCTTCAACCGTGCCTTGAGCCGCTCTCCTTCCGTGGAGTCCATCACCAGCCTCACCTTGGCCTCCACCTCCACGGCCTCGACCAACCCTTTCTGCCAGCCGACCATCTCCACGCCGATCTAGAGGCATGATGCAGTTGACTCCAGTGTGTAAAGCCCTGCGTATCGATACAGGCTCCACATTACAATCTACGCTAATCTAAATCGGGGGATTATGATTATATTCTTTGTTAGGTTTAGACTATGGTTATGTACACACAGAATAATCTAAGACCTCCGATTGACATTCAATGGCCACCATTCATTTCGTGCCTTACCCGGAATTTAAAACTGCGTAATCAAGTCTCAACTATGATTAATCAATTATTCTATTGCTCTTTGATAGTAACTGATAATTACATTTTGGGTCTATTTGGCAAAGCTTCAACTCTAATAATTTCTAGAGATGAATATCCATAGCTCCAATAATTCGTGGAGCTGGAGCTGAGATACATCAGAGGTGATTCAATGAGCATCTTACTTTTATTTTAGACTAAAATAGAGGTTTAAACTATATTATTTTTAGCCTACAAACTTTAGATCTAACGTAGAGCTAGAAGTTGGTTCTCCTCGAAATAGGCCCTTATTTCTAATGCCTTTATTGGTAAAAGAAATAAATAAATATATATGGTGCTCAAACAACTAAAGCTCCGATTGATTTACTGAATTGGGCACATAATTGGAGAAGCTAAATTTAGTTGTTCGGATGCACAAGGAAACGGAATTGGGATTTGGAGCTCACCTCGGCTTGGATTGGAGGACAACTAAAGTAGGCCACCAAGATTCAATGCTTCTTACCCAAGTCCAGTGGCCATAATATGCCGTTGTTGCCTGCCTTGTCCCATGTCTTCACTATCGCAGCCTGTCCTGAGATCCTTTTGCCTCCGTCTCAAAGCTCGATTGGTTACAGACCTCAACATGGGGGAAGCAATTGCCACACACCTCTTGTCCACAACTTCTAGGTCAAGGTCAAGGTCCGCATCTACCCTTGAGGACCCCTGCTCCCGACCGGAAGCCGTATCACCACCTCCTTTCCAAATACATGAACCACCCCGCCAACCACAAGCTGCTCCAGATCCAATAAATGGAGTCGTCAACACAAGCTTCTCAACATCATCGCCAATCTCAGGCGTCGTCACGGTCTCCAAGTCAAGCCCACCGTTTCCGTCGCTCTCCTTGTTGAATGACACTTTGTCAATGTGGCTTCCCTCGTCAAAGCACACCTTGATATTGGATGCATTATAGTAATTCTCGACATCTACTACGCACATAATTTATAACTACAAATGCAAAGGGTTGTCTGTAGCTTTTTTTTAGAGTATTATAAGGTTATCGATCTCAAGAAACAAGCGGATAAATTAAAGAGTAATTAACTTCTTGCTACTAACTAAAACGATAACCGAAGAAGAGCGATAAGACTAGAGAAAGACTAAGAACAAGAAGCAACGACGATACTATTAGGTTGTGATCAATGTTAAGACCGATCTTCCCTGAGGTACATGTTCACTTTGCATGCATGAATGACTTAAGCTACAGATTGATTAAAAGATTGTTACACAATAGACATTAATTTTCACATGAAGCACCTGTCACGTGGTAGGCTACATTTCTGAATCTACTGGCGCACTATAACGATGCTTTCAGCAAGGACAACCGAAACACCATGTTTGCATCTATCTTGCTATGGCTATACTTCTAGATAGCATAATAAAGAAAAGCATGCATACATCGCATAGGCCAAAATAATGAAACTGAATTAATATTGTAACATCTCAGAGTAGCATGATAAGATCCCCACAACCTATGGAAAGAATAGAAGATTACTCAATAATGCCTCGGGAAATCATGATTAGATCAGATAGGGAACTCCTTTGGAAGATCACGACGAAACCTCGGGCATGGATCCTGAGGCAGGGGCTGGTGTCGTGCGGCACCAGGGGATAGTGCTGTGTGGCACTAAGCCCTAGTTCATCCGTTTTCAACAAGTTTTCACTGAGGTCGTGAACTTTGAGTGTCTAACATAATAGGTCTTTCATCCGTCGAATCTTCTCACTTTGGCTGAAAAACATCGTCTTTAATTTATATGCTGTCCGGTAGAGTCCTTTCTTGGGGAGGTAGACAAACCGACGCAAATATGTTTTTCCAACTGGACGCAAGGAACCTTCTTGAAGGCTTACGTCGGTGGGAACCAACTCTGGTAGGAAGATGGGCCAAGGTGGCCCCACATGGATCCAGTGCCGCACATCACTAGGGTCAGGTGCCACACGACGAGTTTTTTTTTATTTTTATATTTTTTTAGTTAAAATTTAAATAAATAGATTCCTGGCAAAGGTATTTGCAAAAGTAGACGTCTGCAGCCCTCTCAGGGGGCTGCAGCCCTCTGAGAGGGCGGTAACGGGTCCTACCGCCCCCTGAGAGGGCGGTAGGCCTAAACGCCCCCTCAGAGGGCGGGTACGGCCTTCCCGCCCGACCCGGAGCCTTACCGCCCCCTGAGGGGGCGGGTAGAGGTCCTTACCGCCCTCTCAGGGGGTGGTAAGGGGTCCTCCCCACCCGCCGCGCCGCACCGCCCGCCCGGCCCCCTCTGCTATAAAAAGGGTGAAAATTGTCAAAAAAAATCAGACAAATCCGAAAAAAAGGAAAAGTTGAGAAGAGAGAGGAGAAGAGAGGAGAGGAGAGGGGAGGAAGAGAGGTCGGCGAAGCTCTGCTGTATTTGGGCCACGGATTTGAAGGAAAATTTCGGGTAAGTCTTTTTTTCCTTTTTATTGTTGTTAATTTGTGCAATAGTAGTATATGACATAGATTTTAGACATTTATGATCTAGGGTTTAGAAAATTGTTAAATTTAGTTAGAAAATGGTACGATAGCAGTTTAATATAGAATATTATTTTTAGTATATTATTTTCAGTATATTATTTTGAGTATATTATTTGTTCCTGCGGACGTAGGAGGCAACAGTAGATGATAATTTGCGAACCTAGGGTAGCATTTAAAAATTATTTTATCCGATAATCAGAAATATAGTTTGTTGTCTTAACATGGGTTATGTTTGCGGGTGTTTCTAGGGATGGCAGATAAATTAATTTTTCAGATATATTATGGTGAGGGTGAAATTAGGTATGATCCCAGCGGTGTAGATCTGTCTGGATTTCGTCATGTCATGAAGGGGCTTAGTAAAGCTAATGAGAGGACTATTGTAGGTGTGTGCAAATGGCTCATGCGATTTTTCCAACTGGATCCGCAGCAATATGAGCTGAAGTTGAAAGCTGTCCTAAGCCGTGCTAGTCATGGATACTTTGGTAAGCTTGTTCCCATCGAAGCCACATCAACTTGGAGGCAGTATGTAGATATATGCTGTGAACGTGGGCTGCCGCTTGTTTTGTTAGCTGAGGCGTACCTGAAAGATCAAAGTGAGGTGAACTCTACAGAAGCAGTAGTAGGACCAAGTGAGGCAGTGGAAGATGAGTCAGAGGCGGTTAATGTAGGGTCCAGGGAGGAAGTTGTTGATGTTCTAGAGCTGCAACCGATAGGTGTAGCTGATGAAGGGGAGCACATCCCTAGCATCATTGAAGATATGGATTTGGAGGATGAAGAGTTGGAGGAAGGCCTTGTCGATGGGGATTCTTCTGATGAGGAGGGTAATGCTCCAGTTCCTGCAGAGTGGCGGGATCATGAATTTTCGAATTTGGTGGTTAGCGAGGCTGACCAGACACCGTGGAAGTACCATGAGAATGAGGTGTCACAGGGTGCTATGTACCCTACAAAAGAGGTAGTTATTGATGCAGTGAAATTCTGGTTGTTGTCTCTTCGTAGGCAATTCAAGGTTGTTAAATCAAGTAAAAGAGAGTACGATGTGAAGTGCTTGGTGCCTCAGTGCCCTTGGCGGGTGCACGCATTCAGAGGGAAATAGGTAGACTACTGGCAATGCTCAATAGTTAAGGAACATAATTGTCATATTGAGGAAATAGAGTTCGCCCACCGGAACCTGTCTTCTGCTTTCATTGCAAATGTTATGTACGGAGAGATTGTGGACAACCTAAGGTATGAGCCACGATCAATAATCCGTGCTATTGAGCAAAGGTTCCAGTACACAATAAACTATGCGAAGGCATGGAGGGCAAAACAAAAGGCTATTGAGATGAGGTTCGGTACATATGAAGATTCATATCACAATCTACCTCGTCAATTAGCCACAATTTGTGCAAGAAATCCAGGTAGTTACTATGATATCAAGCATTACCCTTCCACTGATGTGGAGTACAGCGGAAAAAGAGTGTTACAGCGTGCTTTCTTTGCATTCGCTGCAACTATCAAAGCATTTAGATATTGCCGACCCATCATATGCCTAGATGAAACATTCCTGACTGGAAAGTACAAAGGGCAGATTTTGTCTGCAATAGGGGTCGACGGTAACAACCAAGTCTAATAGGAAGGCCCATATGCTATGTGAGTATATGGAGAAGGCTAATAGGAAGGCCCATATGCATTGCGCAAATCAAGAGGGCACTGCAGAGCACAGGTTCAGTGTCCTGTGTCGGGATAAGGGTCAGAGGGGGGTAGACGTGAGCGGCATATTCAAGAGTGTGTGCTAAGGAGTGGGACATGCATATGTAGTTGTCAGAAGCCACAATTACTCCACAAACCTTGTACACACGTCATAGCTGCGTGCGCGGAGCACCATATGCTTCCCAGGCAATATGTGTCACAGTATTTTATGAAAGATCAAATACTCAATACCTGGAACCAGGAGCTGTATGGTTACAGCATTGTTCACACTTTTACAAGTAACCCAGGGCCTGCAAGAATATATGTGCCTGATTTGGGAAAGATGAAGAACGCACCGGGCCGAAGACAAACTCGTCGGATTCGCAACGATATGGATGAATCCGAGGTTGGCCCTAGGATTAAGCGATGCAGTCAGTGCAATGAAGTAGGTCACACTTATAAATATTGTCCAAAAAATGCAGGCGGTGATGCACCTGTTGTCTAGGTGAGCTTTATGTGTGTTGTGCTAGTTTTGTACCATTTTAATATTCGTTAATTTCGCATATAATTAATTTGCATTCGAAGTATATTGTCACTTGTATTTATTTATCAATGTATTAATGTACATGTCTTTCAAATGCAGAGATGGCTCACCCTCCGACCCCTGAGCTTTTGGACCCTGCCGTGGACAAGAAGCATCGCAGCTTCTTATCCGCCGAGCACCAGACGGAGCTAGGAGTGTTTCGCCCACGAGGCCCTGGAGAGCTACTGACGATAGACGAGCGACGGAAGCACATGTACTTAGAAAATTTGATACGCAATTGCCATATCACTGCTGTTGTTCCATATTATTGATATACTGCAATACTTACAGGTTGGTAGCGGCCGGACTCCTACCGCTTTGCCAGTTGGTCGAGGCCCGATCGACGGAGAACCCCGAGGTTGCGGCCTGTCGTTTCTACTTCGATCGGTCGCTGATAGCAGCACTGGTCGACCGTTGGAGGCCGGAGAGACATACGTTCCACCTCCCGTGCGGAGAGATGACCCCGACCCTGTAGGACGTCTCCTACCTCTTAGGCCTTCCTTGCACGGGAGCTGTAGTTGGGGTCATCGATATGCAGGCTGACTGGATGACCGACATGCACCAGCAATTTGGCCCGGTGGAGCGAAAGGCAGACACACCCCCCTACGTGCCTGAGTTCTTATCCGATGCACGAGGGCCAATGAAGAAGTGGATCCTACAGTTCTAGGTACGGTAACATACAACCTATCGAATACTAACAAAGTATGTCGTAATGATCCTTTCTGACACCAGTCATATGTGCAGTCGGCGTACATACACCCACACGCCAACGCATACGCGGTCTCGAGACATTTGGAGGCCTTCCTGCTTTGGTTGTTTGGGTGGGTGATGTTCACTAGTGGCCAAGGCCACCTGGTTACCAGGACGCTAGTGCCGTACGCCTGGTCGATAGCGGACGCTGATGCGGAGGACGTACCGCAGTTCAGCTGGGCATCCACTGTTCTTGCTGCGACGTATCGGGCGCTCTGCGATGCATGCACGAAGAAGGAGGCACTAGCCACTTTCGCCGGGTGTCCACTTCTTCTTCAGCTATGGTCGTACGAGCATTTCGCCATAGGCAGGCCGGTGGTGGACCGCTCCCCGTACCCGGAGGAATGGTACGGCGAGCCGGACGAGGACGCGCCTACAATGGCCTCGATGTGGTGTTGTCGTCGGGTATGTATTTTACATTAACAGTTTCCTTTGTATTCTGTTTGTCTCTAAATATTTGTATTGATGTTTGTCACTCAGCCACACTGGACGCACGAGCAGCCTCGCAACGCGTACGAGCATTTTTGTACCTAGTTTGACAGGCTACGTCCTAATGATGTAGTATGGGAGCCATACAGCGTTCCGTCCGTGCATGCGCGTGTAGGGTTGGGTTTGTCACCCTTGTGCACCCGCGACGAGGAGTACTGGCTAATGAAGGCGCCCCTTGTCTTCGACATCTACGTGGAAGAGTACTCACCGCACCGTATCATGCGGCAGTTTGGTCGTCACCAGGCATTCCCGCTCGTCCACATCCATAGCATCCCCGTGCAAGTCCACAGGTACATTTGCAAAATTACAGCTGTACCAACCTTCGTTTCACTGTAACTTACATTTACCGTCGTTTAAATGCAGGCTAGCTAGCTAGCAACCTCTGGGCGGAGCACTTGGCCCCTTACATGGCAACATGGGCCCAAGCGCTACAGGACGTCGTGGAGGAGGCTCGTCCCCATAGCAAGCGGAACTTCAGGGAGTACCTACGGTAGTATGTACCACGTATGCGGACCCGTGTCACCCACACCCTTGAGGATGTCCGGCCCCACATCGCGTCGACAACGGAGGCATACCCGGTGCATTGGGACGAGGACGCTGCATTAGCAGTAAGTAACTTTTTGAAGTCCGTACTCCATATTGAATGAACATAACCGTATACTGTAATTATTCACTTCTGTTCGTATCCGCAGACAGATATCATTTATGATGTAAATCGGGATGCAGCTGCTGCCATGGACCGTGTCCGGCAAGGGAACCACCTAAGTGCGTCGGATGTTGCGAGTTTCATTAAACGGGTTTTCGACAAGACGACGCGCACCTTGAAGCTCACATCCTGCCGATCTACCACAGATGTAGTAGGGCCTCCTCCCAGGTCGAGTGGTGTACACGCCGAGTCATCTCGACCGTCAGACGTGCACCGACGTTCTTCAGTGTCGGCACCCACACGACCCCTCCTACCACGTCAAGGAGGGTCGGAGCAACATGGTACGAATTATACTTTTGAATAATGTTGAATAATATTCTTTACTTATTATTATTAAACATTCATTAGGTCCGCCTGCACAAGTCTCGACGCAGCCTCGTAGATCGAGCCCTGTGCGTCCACCCTCAGGTACTCCGGGCACCCTTCATCCTAGTTTCTAATACTTTCAGCAAAATAAGTTAATATTGTGCTCAGGTTACTTCGGTGACGAGGCCGGTCCGTCTTCGGTGGCCCCACGCCCTACCCCGCTCCCAACGTACTACACCACCTCAGCGTGGCCTTCTTCTGCTGCACCGTCGTACCACGCAGGTACAATTATACATTTTTTACTACTACTTTCAATACCATATTGTTCGCATCTAACGTGATTATTTGTTCATAGGCCCCTCCAGCCAGTACACATGGACGCCTGCCGAACCTTCACAGTCCTCCTACCCTAGTCAAGAGGATGAGGCTGGCCCCGACACCGCATACGACATTGTCCGTGACTTCTTCGGGGGCACACATGACTACGACGTCCTTCAGCGGTCCCAGGTTTCCAGTGCTCCCCTTCGGACACAGCCCACGCAGGACGAGCCCTCGACACTGGTGGTCCCTACTAGGCCTACCAGACACGTCGGTCCACCCGACCCCCTCACCTACTCCAGGGGTCATGTGAGGGTTAACCAGCGGCATCGGGACCATGATGGGGCGCACGGGCAACAGCAACGAGGGAGGCATGAGTAGCATTTTACATTTAATGTAACTAACATATGCATATTCGCTTCGTGATGTACTCCTATGTATTAAGACACGTTTACTTTGTATGGTCAACTTAACATTTCGTAAATGCATTTCATATTCAGACACGTTCAATGAAGAAGTGACCACATCACTAAACTTTAACCATGACTTGACAACACATGCCTCCTGCCGTGGGCTTTAAACAAGATGTGACAACACTACCCAGCTTTTTCCAATCAGTAAATGACAACACGAGTACTAATAAACGTAGAATCTCTGACCATGAGCAATGACACAACTTTCCCATTCTTCAAGATGGAATCCGATGCTCCTCCCACCAGCTACGCCCATGCCCTCACTCCTTTCTTCACGAGTGAATCCAATGCTCCTGCCTCCCCCAACTATAAATAGCCGAACCTCCTTACGGTGAAGCATCGCTCATTTCTCATTTCTCTGAAGTGCAATGTCTTCCTCAGCTCCATCGAGCCCACCAAAGAAACATTGGGGGACTACCATACCTGAAGGTCTCGAACCACCGATGTGCTTCTATGGTGACCTTTGTAAGCTCCACGAGTCGCAGGACATCTCATACACCTATGGGCTGCGCTTCTTCATTTGTGCCACCTACGAGTATGACAAGCCTCGCCATGCAACAACTGGTTATCGACCGGTACGGTAACAAGTATCCGCCTCATCTCTTCTGATTTCGCACCCTCTTTTACTAACCGCTCATCTTGTTCCATTTGTTCAGTCCCCTCCACCGCTCTGTGATTTTATTCAGTAGCTCGACAATGAGCAAAATGACTCATAGAAGCAGTGGGTCGACATGAACATGAGGTGGAGAAGGGAAGCGTACGCACGTCGGGAGTACAAGCAACAGCAAGAGGAAGTTTGCCTCAAGCGGGAGGAAGAAGAGCTCATGAGGAAGGCGGCGCACGATCGTACCGTGGCTCAGGCTCGAGAGGCTGAGAGGGAAAGGAAGCGGGAGAGAGCCCGTCGTGCTAAGGCGGCAGGTCCCGATGCCCTTCGAAAGGAAAACTATCCTAGATGCACGCAGTAGAGAATACCTAATGTAACCCGACATACTTTCCCTCCCTAAGGCATGTTATGATTAGGATCGGCGCACTAATAAGTAGGTCTTAGTGCGAACCGTACATGCCACCTTTGTTTCCTAACCGTGTCATCGCGGTTACAGTGTATTGTAATATTTTCACCCTATATTTAATACTATGTTTGTCCTCGTTCGCACCCCATACCCACGTAAAATGCTGCGACTACTAATTACTGATTTTTTTTCTCCCGCTATTACATAACCTACTCCAAATTTAAATTCTTAATTTCTTTACAACCCCTTCCTTTTTATCCCTTTAATTACACAAAAAAATACATTTTTAGAGGACAAAATAGAAAAAAAAAATTTAGAGCAAAACCTGAGAGGGCGGTTAGGCCTACCACCCTCTCAGGGGGCGGTTAGGAACCGTAACCACCCTCTGAGAGGGCTGCAGGCACCTAATTTTGCAAATACCTTCGCCGGGAATCTATTTATTTAAATTTTAACTAAAAAAATATAAAAAAAAAACTCGCCACAAGACACCCTTCTAGACTAGGCGCAATTGGGCCTAGCCTCTTCTGTATTGGTTTCTTGGCCCTCCTTTCAGGTTCCACCACCTAATTTGTTCAGTATCCTTTGTTTTCTTCACGTTATTCATCGTTGCTTTAAAAATGTGCTGATTTGAGTGTATTTTCTATAAAAATCATATCTATGCACAAAACACAACATACTCAGAAATGAGGTTTTTGTTAGACGCCAAGTGGCCTAAATGATTAAATATCATGAACTTAGACACTTAATTGTTACCTAAAATGTGACGATAACTAGCATCAACAACACCTCCATACTCAGATCTTGCTTGTCCTTGAGTAAGCAATCAAATCAAAAAAGGATCAGCATCGCACTTACTAATTTGTTAAGACATATACAAGCATAATCTAGTTTGTATCTAGTTAGGTCGGGCGTACAATGTACACTGTCTCATTATCCAAATCCTCTGCCGCTGCTTACCCCAATATCCTCTCTAAATCCTCCCCAGACAAAAGTCTAAAACTAAAAACTCATTAAAAAAAGTATTTTTTTTGAGAAAAACACCATAGTTTTTTTAGTAAGAAAATAATCTCCCCAGGTTTATCAAGAATTACAAACTATCCTTCTTTGACGAAAGCTCACTCTCAAATCATTCAAGTGTTTCAAATCCTCACCTTCCTATATCTAATGCGCATGCAAAGCTTTATGTGGGTTTTGGTAGGATAGGAAAATCAATGCCCATGCATTATCAAGTCAAATAAGGATCCAACAAAGAATTTGGAAGCTCTCGTTAAAAAATCAATGAAAAAAGAATGACTATGAAAGAGAGAAACATACACTTTAGAAAGGTGGAGTGGTGGACACGTGCAAGTGTCAAAGTGTGATCTCAGGGCACAGATGATGTTCCTACTGTCGGATTGCTCATGCTTCGAATGGATAGAGTTTCAGCTAAGGCCTGAGAGAATGCACGATCTCCTCACGCAGCTTTCAAAGTTTCATATTTCTTTCTTGCTTCATGAATCACCTTGTTGGATTTTCTTTCTTCTCTTTTTCAGTGCTTTACTTGACTCTCTTGGTTTAATTTGGAAAAGCTCCCCCACACTCAATCTTTTGAGTGTATCTTGAATCTTCAAATTGATCTTCCTTGATTTAAATATTTGCTGATCTTCACTTTTTCCCATCACAAAAAACTTTATTTATCATGAATTTCTCTCTTAAAGCTTGAGGCACAAATCCCGATGTGCTCAAGATTAGGGCTTTGTGACGTGTGACACTGCGTCTAGGTCATGCACTATATTCTGGTTCCTCCTGAATGAATGCTCCATCTTCTAGCAGGTCTTCTTATATCTCCATTGCTCCAGATAATTTGTGCAAAAGCCATTGAGAACTCATATCCGAACCAGTGTAGAATTGACAATGCATATATAAAAAGGCTAGAGAGGAAGAAGTTACACAAAAGAAATGACCAGCTTCCAAGGAACTCCCTATCTCGAAGGACAAACTTGGCAAGATTCACCAGGCAAATAGAATGCTTATGAGTAGCTAAGAAAACTTATATGGATATATGGTAGAATAAATATCAGGCTTTTGCCAAAGGGATTGTCCACTTTTATTCTGGGGGTTTTAGCATCAAGGATAATATGATATAAATTCATTGGTGCAAGCTCTTACTAGCAAATATCTCCTTAAAACAAATATTTAATAAGAGGCTAGAATCATGGGTTAAGAACAAATCAGGGCAAGGATGCTTCCAAACAAAAGATTGCAGACACTCAACATCATTAGCATGATACCATATTATAGCTTAAACATGCCTCTTAGATCAACTTAGCATACTTTCATAATGTAGCTAAAAAAATCTCGCCATGCTCTCAAAATAAACCTAGGTGCTCTCCTAGATTGGATAATGGCATACACATGACTTGTTCTCAACGTAGCTATTGAGCACCCGCGAATGCTTCTTCACACTCCTAAATTAACTTGCAATAGTGGCAGCATAACCTAAACCTTTCCAAGAAGCAAAAAGAAAAGCTTGCCACTTAATGAATTATAAACCTAAACTACGAAGATATGGAAACAACACACGTCATAACACCCAAATCCTACAATGTCCCTATTGTAATAAAAGAGAGAGGAAAATGTGTTCATTACTTGATCACGGTTGTTCTTCACCTCAAGTTCTTGTGGTGCAAAATTACCATCACCCTTTGAACTTTGCATAGCAGGAAGTGATAATCTCTATTATGCTCATTTCGCATCATGACCATATCATCACTGATGATGATTACTGGATAATTACCATATCCAGGCACCTCAGGATTTCTCGTAATTGTCGGGGCATATCTCTATCTCCGGGAAAGGGATCTCTGAATGAAAGAAAACTACCCGCGGGAACCCATGGTATCCTGTAAATCAGGAAGTTTATATCCAAAAATGGGAAGGAAGACTCCAGAGGACGTACGATGTCTCCTCTATATATACGGAGCCTAGTAACCCTGTGAAGGAGGGAGGCAAAACCAGACAAGTCATTAAGCCCAAACGAAGATACAAGTCAACAGAAGCAGAGCAAGAAAGTCACCAACTAGGTTTAGATCCATCTAGGCTAGTTACACACTCCCTTGTAACAAGCTCAGATCAATACAAGGCAAATATGATATAAAATTATTATTCTCTTGGAGGTCCGAACCTATATAGAACTCACGTGTATTCTCTTGCGATCCATCTACTCAAAGCATCCCCTATTTCTTCAACAAGTTCTTTAGATTGACGGTTCACAAATCATTGACAATCACATATTCCACCCATCACTACTACAGAACCCCACATAATAGTCACCACCTTCAGTGCCGGTTCAAAGGAACTGGTACTGAAAGAGGTATCAGTGCTAGTTCTAAAACTCCCGCCCGCGATTGAGGGCCTGGAGTTAAGAACCGGCACTGATAGTTACTATCAGTGCCGGTTGGTGGTTAGAACCGGCACTGATACATCAGTGCCGGTTCTAGTGACAAACCGGCACTGATAGTGGTATTTCAGTGCCAGTTTCTCTTTAAACCGGCACTGAAAGACTGCTACAGTATATATAGCCCATCTTCTTCCCCGTCTCGACCTAGAACACAGCCGCCGCAGCCCAGTGTTACAGCGCCTCCTTGCCATTTTTTTTTGGCGATTCAAGGTTTTTTTTTTTGCGTGGGAGCCTTCAAAATTTGGAGGAGTCAACTGTTTTAAGGTTAGTGAGATCTATATTTCATTTTTTGATAGATTACTTGGTAAATTGCTCTAGGGTTGATGATGGATGGTGCTTGTTCCATGATTATGGATTTAGGGATGTAATTGAGATCTAATTTAGGTAAAGTTTGTAACTTTGTCATTGTTAGATGTATAGAGATGATCTAAATTTGATTCTTAGTTGGATTTCAGTTGTTAGATTTCTCTATGTTTGAATTTAGGTGGTTGTTAGTTGGTTTTGAAATTTGAAATGAGCAAGAGCTCAAATATCCATATAAATTAGAGAAAGGTCGCAATTTTATCATTGTAGATGATTTAACAAGTTGCAACTTTGCAACTTGTTGAACCATTATTGCCATTTAAAAATTGCAAAAATACCGCTAGAACTGTCATTCAAGTGGCATCCAAAGAATAAAAAATCAAGGAGGTATTTGTAAAATGTCTCTAAAATCTAGCTCTAATTTTCTGGTATGTGGATTGCGTATATTTTTAAAGTCATGAATTTTAATAATAATCCGATGAATTTCATCGATTAATTAATCAACATACTGAATTTAACATGTACAGTTCATAAAATACCGTGTTGTAGGGATGGCACGTCCACCCACGGGTCGCAATCAGACTCGGCAGCCTTTAGAAGGCGGGTCCCCCGACCCGGCCCAAGTACCGGAAGGAGATGGGCCCTCAAATAGGGACCAAACAGGATACGAGGTAATTCGATGAATATGTTCTAGATTTTGAAATGTTTAATGATTATAAGTCCAATGTGTTTAATTATAATGATTTGTAGATAGACCGGTCATGGATGTACAAGGAACGAGGGCCAGAGTTCATTGTTGGCATCGAGGCTTTTTTGAGGGCTGCCGCGGCGTACAAGAAGCCAAAAGGGAAGCGTGACGAGCACTATATATGCTGTCTGTGTGTCGACTGCAAGAATGAGAAGCAGTTTTCAAACATAGAGTAGATCCGTGCACACTTGATTCGCAGGGGTTTTAAGGCTGGCTACACCCGTTGGACTGAGCACGGTGAACTTGCAGATGTTGGGCGTGAAGGGCAACCAACAGTCGAAGGTGACGGAGTCAACGATCTGACGGCTAACGAAGACTTCGATATGTCAGCATTTGAAGATACTTTTGTCGAGAACGATGATCGGGACAGTTTTGTTGGCAACAATGAAGAAGGCATAGAATAAATGTTGCGCGATGGGGAGGGGGACTTTACCATTGAAAGACAACATCAAAAGTACCAGTGCATGATAAAGGACTCTAAAACACCAGTTTACCCGAACTGTAAAGATGAGCATAGCAAGTTGCATATGGTGCTGACACTGATGCAAATGAAGGCTAGCAATGGTTGGGCCGATAAGTGTTTCAATGAATTGTTAGAATTCTTGAGGGAATTGCTTCCAGAGGGGAACGCGTTGCCCGAAAACACGTACCATGCCAAGCAGGTTGTCTGCTCGTTGGGATTGGAAGTAGAGAAAATACATGCATGTGGAAACGACTGCATGTTGTTCCGCGGTGAGGATGCAGACTTGGAAGCGTGTCGCGTTTGCAATGCACTGCGGTACAAGAGCAGCGTTGATGATATCGAGAGCGATGGCGTAGGGGTGAAGACAAAGAAGAAAAGACCCCCCATTAAGGTGGCTTGGTATTTCCCTATAGTCCCCTGTTTGAAGTGATTGTTTGCTAACAGAGCGAATGCCGAGCTAATGCGATGGCACGCTGAACAGCGCAAGAAAGATGGAATGCTTAGACACCCTGCTGATGGTATGCAATGGAGGAGATTCGATTCGAAATACAAGGAATTTAGAGATGAAGTGAGGAATATAAGGTTCGGGTTGAGCACGGATGGGATGAATCCTTTCGGCAACACGAGAAGTACTCATAGCACTTGGTCTGTGACTCTCTGTATCTACAACCTTCCACCTTGGATGTGCATGAAGCGAAAGTACCTTATGATGCCTCTACTGATTAGTGGGCCGAATCAACCAGGCAACGATATCAATGTGTACCTCAAACCATTGGTGGAAGATCTTCTTCTACTGTGGAAAGATGGCGTACGAGTATGGGATGAGTACAGACGCGAGAATTTCACCCTGCGTGCGATGCTGTTCGTGACGATTTCAGATTGGCTTGCTCTTGGTAACCTATTAGGGCAGACTGTAAAAGGGTACAATGGATGTGTTCAGTGCTTGGAGGAAACGGAGGGGCGGTGGCTAAAAAATAGCTGGAAAATGATCTTCATGTGTCACTGTAGGTTCCTCCGTCCGGGTCACCCATATCGCAAGAATAAAAGAGCTTTTGACGGGACAATGGAGCTTCGTCAAGCTCCGAAGATTCGCAGTGGAGAACAGGTATTTAAGATGGTTAATACACTTAGAGTTGTACTTAGAAAGGGACCAGGCAGTACAAAAATGCAGGCTGGGCAAAATGCTCCCATGTGGAAAAAGATGTCAATATTTTGGTTGCTGCCTTATTGGAAGTATCTTATGGTCCGACACGCAATCGACGTCATGCACATGGAGAAAAATATGTTTGATAGCTTGATTGGTACCTTACTAGACATACCCGGCAAAACAAAAGATACACTAAATGCACGGCTGGACCTGGAAGAAATGAACCTCAGGAAGGACCTACACTACATACAATTAAACAACGACAAAAAGAAACTTCCCACAGCTTGCTACACTATGAGCAAGGAAGAGAAGATCCGCCTGTGTGGTTGCTTGCGTGATGTCAAAGTTCCGACCGGTTACTCCTCCGATATCAGGAACTTTGTAAACATGAAAGATACGAAGTTAGTTGGCATGAAGTCTCATGATTGTCACGTGATGATGACGCAGATGCTTCCAGTTGCAATTCGAGGTATTCTGCCGGATAAGGTCCGAGACCCAATCATTAAGCTGTGTTCGTTCTTCAACGCAATTTCACAGAAGGTCATTGATCCGAACAAACTGGTAAAGCTGCAGGAAGACGTGGTCCATACTATATGTCAGTTTGAGACTATTTTCCCTCTGACATTTTTTGATATAATGCCCCATCTAATTGTTCACATTGTGGGTGAGATAAAGAGCCTTGGCCCCGTGTTTCTGCATCAGATGTATCCTTTCGAAAGGTTCATGGGGGTTCTGAAGAAATATGTTCGTAACCGAGGTCGTCCGGAAGGTTGCATTGCCCAAGGGTGGAGTACGGAGGAGGTCATTGAGTTTTGCATTGACTATATGAAACTGAACGCGATTGGTATGCCTATATCTCGCTATGAGGGGAGGCTAAAGGGGAAAGGGACGATAGGTCATACTTCAATCCATATCAAAGATCGTGCTTCATTCACTCAAGCACACTTCGCAGTTCTGCAATAGGCAGTTGTAGTGATCCCGTATGTCAAAATGCATGTGAGCATGCTACGCTCCACAAATCTAACGAAGTCAGATGATTGGATCGCAAAAGAGCACAGAGATAATTTTGGTAATTGGTTACATCAACTCATGATAGGTAAGGATACCGACGATGCTCTGTTGGAACTGCTGGCAAATGGCCCGTCAACTACGATTCGCACATTCCAAGCATACGAGATTAACGGCTATACATTTTATACGTGAGCACAAGACAACAAGAGCACTACCCAGAATAGCGGTGTCCGTACTGATGCCTGTGACCGCGCTGGCAACAGGGAGACCTACTATGGATTCATAGAGGAGATTTGGGAACTTGAATATGGCGAGTTGATGGTCCCTCTGTTTCGGTGCCAATGGGTCAGACTCACAGGGGGAGTCAAGGTCGACAAGTACGGTATGACTACCGTGGACCTCAAACTCGTCGGATACAGAGAACAACCATTCGTGCTTGCCAACGATGTTGCACAAGTCTTCTATGTAAAAGACCTGGACCCAGCTAACAAGGAGGAGCGTCACGTGGTTCTTCAAGGAAAAAGAAAAATCGTCGGTGTTGAGAATGTTGTCGACGACGAAGACTGCGACAAATTCGAAGACCTGCCTCCTTTTGGAGAGAATGTCGAACTGCCTCTCATTGATGACACTGAAGAAGCTACCTACATACGCCGTGACCATAACGAAGCATTAATCGTTCAGTGAAAGCTGCTTTCATGTATTTGGTGAAATTTGTATAATATTTAGGTTAAGCTTTATTTTGTATCAAGGACATGTATGGGTGATGTAATAATATGCTTTAATTTATATCGAGTGCATATTGAATTTTTCTAGAATTATTTTTCAACATAAAACAAGTTAAAAAGATTTTATAAAATTTATTTGCAATTTTCTAGAATTAAAACTAATTTTATATGCAACAAAGCACATTAAAGCATTTATTTTGTCAAACAAAGCACATTATAAGAATTATTTTACTAGGAAAACTTGTATCAGTGCCGGTTCTATGTAGTAACCGGCACTGATAGTTGAAGTATCAGTGCTGGTTGTAAATAAAACCGGCACTGATACTTCAACTATCAGTGCCGGTTGTAAATATAACCGGTACTGATAATTCAACTATCAGTGCCGGTTAGAAAATAAAATCGGCACTGATACGTCTTCTATATTTATCTCCAACACTTAGCTGCATCCTCGTTCCTCTATTCACCCTAGCGCTGCCTTCCTCGTTCGCTTCAGTCACCCGAGCAACGACGCGCCGTCGCCTCCTCTCGACGCCACCCCGACACGCCGCCGCCTCCTCCCGACGCCGCCCCGACGCGCCGCCGCCTCCTCCCAACGCCGCCTCCTCCGGACGCCGCCCCGAAGCGCCGCCACCTCCTCCCGATGCCGATTTGTCCCCGAGCCCTCGCCGCCGTCACCCCCCATGAAGGAGGAGCCATCGACGCCCTTGACGCCGACGCCGAGGACCACCTCTCCTGCTCGGTTTTGGTTTCGGTTAGCAACCCACCCACCCATTTCTTATCACTTCATTCCACCTCAGCATGATAACATTTGGCCATGTCGATTACCTAAATACATGTGAAAAATGTGTAGTTCAAATATACATATATGCTTTGTGGCTGTATAACTGCTATGCTAGGAGTTATGAGTGCCAGTATGCCGTTGGTGTTAAATCCCAAAAGCAATAATACAACATTGTTCAAGTTAGTGCTTTTGGATGCTCCTGTGGTGGATGAGTTAGTGCTAATTCCTAGAGTTCATATTTGTATTAGGTAATTCTCCTCTTGTATATTCTTGTACATGTGAAAAATGTGTAGTTCAAATATACATATATGCTTTGTGGCTGTAATATTAGTAGGAATGATGGTCAGTATCTGAAAATTAAGCCACCTGGTAACCTTACTTGTCTTCTTGATGTACCCCCATATCTGGTACATTCGTTGGTTTTCACAGAACACCAGCAGGATATCCATTTCTCACCAATGAACCAACAATTCCCAGTTAGTACTATCACAGCAGTGATAAGGAAAACCTCTAGAATGAAAACTTCCATGTGTTGATTCAGTTCATTCCCAAAATTAAGCTTGTGTTAAGTTTTCACTCAGACTGAAAGGATTGTGCACCAATTAACATATATATTACTTCTCAGATTGCAATATATAAGACCCCCTTCAACATCTTCCTTGTGAATGCTCAGTTGTTGCTTTAATACTTCTGGTATCAATCTGAAAATGATCATATGAATTGAAAAACCAGCTCCTTCAAGATATAGTACTCTTTCTGGCTCAAATGTTTCATGAAGATAGTGATGTAATTGAGCCATTTTAGCTAAAAGTAGCCTAATCTTTCTCCTTTTTTCCATTATAATTTTGGGTTTCCTTTTAAAAGAAATTCGTTTTTTATGTTACTTGACGTGTCGATCGAGTTAGAGTTGAAAGTTCGTATTTGCTTTATTATTGTCCATGTTGTCCAATTGGGAGTAATTGCGATGCACAGGTAGCCATGGCTGGTGAAGTCGTCATTGTCCAATTGTGATATCTTTGACCCAGTCATTGTTAAATTCTAATACAACTCATTCTAATATATTTTTATTTGAATTTAAATCATGTGAAACCGGAAAACTATAACAAGGCAACTTGTTGCATTAAATGTTAGAAAAATGGTCACTTGGTGATGTATCCCAGAATAAGTAGATTAGCTGGTTACGTGAATGAAAATATCGAGGTTTCATCTTTGTTTCTTTTTGATTGAGCTCATTGAGTCAATAGGTGTTGCAAGGCCGCCACCATTACAATATTTTTTTTTATCTCAAACCATGCAATTTTCCAATAATTGGACTAGCTTTGTATATATAGCTTTGTCATTGATTCTAATAATATGCCTTTCATTTGAATATATAGCTTTGTCATAAATTGGTATGTCATATGTGTTTTCCTATCCGTTTTGGATGGTTGTAGAACAATGACTGATGGTTGGGCGTGGACCATCGAAAAGATTGATGATATAGTTGTAGACCTAAGGAAGATGGCTAAGGAAAGCTTCATTTCCTGTTCGTGTAAGTGCTCTATAGATGCGAACCGGCTTGTACTCCAAATTGAGGAGGTAGTGAGAAGGCTTCAGAAGTTGTCCATTCAATCGGCCGAGGTGCTGGACCGTCAAGATGTTGGCCACCTTGAGGGCGATGATGTGGATTCTAGCGTGGACCCAAACGACGTGGTTCCTTATGACTACGTTGAGGGCGATGATGTTGGCCTTATTGAGGGCAATGAGTACTGGTGGTTGCTGAGTGATGATACTTGTGTGGACCTGATTATTATCTGTTCTGTACTCTGGCTATGAACACTTGCATAACTGAAACTGATGTATGTTGTACTTATGACCTGATCAATATGTTGTACTTTTGCATTTCTGTATGCCTTATGCCCTTGCATTTTACGTCCCTTTCTCCTCATTTCTTCTATGTTCTAGTATAGCATTCGATTTTAGATTATCTCTAAATCAAGTGCTTCTTGTGTGTACAATGTTGATGTAGGAATGACACGTACGAAATCTAACCGCCGTGCATGGCCTCGTCCCGTCCCCCCTCCGATACAAGGTCCCTCAAGTCCGGCTCCAGCCTCAGTACATGATGAGCCTGCAAACATGGAGCCGGACCAGACATGGGGTGGTAGCCCAAGGTTGTACTTGAACATGGAACAGTTTGAGTTGGAGACAGCCGCTGAGGCTGCGCAGGGCATGGCCGAAGGTGATGCACCGGAGGGTCAGATTGACCCTGATGCTGATGCTCCGGGTGGTGACGAGATGACTGGAGAAGAGAGGAGTGGACGAGGTCCCAGCAGGATGCCTGAGGGACGTTTCATCATCGCGGAGGTCAATGCAGTCGGGGAGCCCACGAGACCAAAAGTTATTCTGGGCCCGTACAAGACAGCAATCGGGTATCTGGTGAGGGACCATGTCGCAGTCACATACAGAACTTGGAGAGGCAAACGGGATGACGTGTGGGTGGTTCCCGAAAATATCAAGGATCTTATGTGGGGCAAGTTGTTGGCAAAGTTTGAGTTCCCTGAAGGATGCAGCATGGCCAAAGCGAAGAGTCGTGCCCTATCAACAATGTCCATCGCGTTCAAGAATTTCAAGAGTAAGCTGTGGAGAAATTATGGCTTGGTGAGTCGGACACCAAAATGGGACCATTATCCGACGGTTCAACCATTCCGGAACGATTTCATAGAGCACAAGCGTTCAGAGGAAGCACAAAGACTAAGCGAGATCAAC
The DNA here is from genome assembly GCF_958298935.1 of Phragmites australis. NCBI lineage: Eukaryota > Viridiplantae > Streptophyta > Magnoliopsida > Poales > Poaceae > Phragmites > Phragmites australis. The sequence continues at coordinate 8,028,177 of NC_084929.1, forward strand.
AAAGCCAACTCCAAGAAGAACGTGTACCCCCACAAAACTGGCTCGCATGGGTACGTGAGGAAATACGATGAGTGGGATGAGATGGAAGAACAGGTAACCCGCAGTGGTGCCACACCTCAGACAGCTCCCTGGATTGAACGAGCGAAGCACTATCTGTACGCGAGAGGGGTGACCTTGGCGGCAGATGGCAGTCTGAACTTCAAAAGTGACAGAGAATAGGAAGTGATGTAGAGAATTGTAGATGCCCACACCCAGTCTTCCCAAGGCTCTTTCAGGCCGGATAGGGAGAACGACCAGTTAACCTTGGCACTAGGAACCAAGGAGCACCCAGGTCGCACCAAAGGCAAGGGTGTGGTGCCCTGGAAAGAGGGATTCCTAGAATCCGCCGAAAGTTATAGGAGTCAGAAGAGAAGGAGAGAAGAGCTGGAAGACCTGCTGGCTGTAGTGCGACAAGAACTTGTGCAAGAGCGTCAAATGACAGACGCCAAAATCAGAGAAATCAAAGAATCATTTCAGCAAGGAATCAGACAGCAGCAATGCGAAGAAAATGTTGTGAGCCCTGGTGGTCGTCGGAGCAGCTGCGCGTCCGCGGGGTTTGGAGAAGAAGAATTAGCCCGTTATCCCGTGGATAACATCACAGAAAGCAAGGTGTGCAAGCTTGTCGTGCCCACTATGAACATTACCATCACGGTGGCTATGGGGCAGGTCGACCAATGCATCGAAGGGGCTCTCTTGAACGATCTTCCAATACCACGGGGATACGCTAAGGTCCACGTGGACTCTGTGCGAAAGCCGTACCGTAAGCTTGACATGGATTACCCCGGAGAGACGGGTTCCAAGAGGCTCGGATCAAACGTGGGTGGTTTCGTTTTGTGGCACAAGTGCTACATATTGTTTGAAGATGAGACAGATGAGTCGTCTGATGCGGAGTCGGACCCAGCACATAGAAGAGATCCAACTCCTCCACGGTCGGCGCCAGTGCCACCGTCACCAGGAAGAGATCCAACTCCTCCACTGTCGCCGCCACTGCCACCGTCACCGAGAAGAGAGCCGACTCCTCCGCCACGCAAGTCACCAACAAGAGAGTCAACTCCTCCCCCTCCAAAGTCCGCAACAGTGCCACCAAGGGAGCCAACACCTCCCCCTCCGAAGTCAGCACCAGTGCCTCCAAGTGAGCTGACTCCTCCTCCTCTGAAGTCAGCAACACTGCCACCAAAATTGCCAACTCCTCCGAAGTTGACAACACGCTCTCAGTCTAAGAAGGTGGCAGCACCTGAGAAGTTGCCTTATGAAAGAACTGCAGAGGAAAACAGAGCGATAGTGAACGCCGAAGTCAAGAAATTTTTTAAAAAGCGAGAGCCTGAGAAGAAAAAACCACTCACTGAAGAAACGAAAAAATTTCTCTTGACGCTGAGCAAATCTGCTGTGGCTAAGCGTCAATCAGACTACGAGCGTATCAAAGGAAAGAAATCCTTGAGGCAGGCTTCTATTGATCAGGTACGGGAAGAACAACAACTAGAAAGATTCTTTAAGGATGCCAATATGACAAAAGAGCAATTTTTTAACGAGTCCGTGGCACCCAAAGCAGTCGAGAGATGGCAATTTAAGCTGGCCAAACTATTAGTCGCGCCGGACGAGTGGGCCAAACTGACATATCAACTTCGAAAATTTCATGCGTGGTACATGAATGAGTCGAAGGAGGGTAGGGAAAGTTTCAAGGCTAGATTCAAGGAACAAGATCTCCTCCACGGGGACGGTAGTATTTTTATATTTTTTGAGGAAATGTATCGACTGTACCAGTATGATGCCCTCGACGTGTCTATCTTGAGTTGTTGGACTCTGTAAGTGTCGTATACGTATAATTCACAATATACATTTCTGTACCATTGTATTGAATCTCTTAACTTATTCCTTGTGTAGAATGGAGGTACAAAGATGCAGAAAGGAGTGCATCATGCATGTGGGATTTATCGACCCATATCTTGTTAACCCGACAATGATAAAATCTACCGACCTAAAGAAAACCAAGGACTACGTATTGAAGTGTCTTCTGGAGCTACAATTGAAGAAATACATACTTTTACCCTACCACTGGGGTTACGTGTTTCTAGTCTTTTTAGCAATACATCGTTAGAAATTAGGACCAACTAACCTATAGTGACCTATGTACAGTTTTCACTGGATCCTTCTTGTCATCCAGTCAGATATTAGCAAGATCTTTATTTTTGACTCACAAGATAATCCGAAAGAAACCTACCAACCCGTCATTGACTTGCTACAAAGGTAAAAACCGACCATTTCGTTACTGCTCTTGTAATATTTGATTTGATTGAATCTAAGTCTACTTACGGTAATAATCACACACATACAGAGTGTACCCGCGATACACCAAGAAGAGCGTTAGATACAGGCTATACACGAAATAATGGACAGTCCGACATGGCTTTCCTTGTAGGAAGCAGGGTCCGAGCAATAATTTATGTGGTTTTTATGTAATGGAATTTATGCACAGCTTCAACACAAAGGATTCGATCCTGCCGAAAGATCCTGAGGTAGGCGGTATACACATTGATGACTAATTTTCAGGTTCGATACGCCAAAATCATATATATTGATTTATTCAATTCTTCAAATTGCAGATCCTCGAGTTGTCCAAAGAACATCTCATGTCTCATGAAATCAACGCACTTCAAGAACAACTTGTCGGGTTTATCAATGACGAAATCATCAATCCAACCAGCGAGTTCCATGAAATTGGATCGTCTTTCTCGTTACCTTCAACCCATAAAAAAGGGCAGAGTTCACAAGAAATCTTAAACTCCATAAGATCATTGTAATGAAACTTGATAAGTATGCGGTGTATATATATTGTGATGAGACTTGATTTTTTATAAATAAAATTTATATGTGGTTGTGTATATATGCTGTAATGAAACTTGATATGTATGTGTGTCTATTTTTGGCAACGTCCAAAATTTGAAAATGGCACTGTACTGGCGGCAACCGCCATGTTTTTTAAAAAAGGCGGGAAACACTTATCAGTGCCGGTTGGAAACAAACAACCGGCACTGATAGCACTCATATCAATGCTGGTTGGTTATACTAACAGGCACTGATAGTGATTTTCAGTGCCGGTTCCATACCCGGTACTGATAGTCACTGACTATCAGTGCCGGTTCATAAATCGACACTGATCACGTTTTTGAACCGGCACTGATCACCTGTTCTGCAGTAGTGCATGTTTTTGTTGGCCTCCGTGATGTGCATGTGATTATACTCAATGTTGTTGCAGCATGTAGAACAACGGTTGCTTCGTTCAGGATGATTAGATTAGAACAGGAGGTCTTCTTCTTCCTCATCATTAGAATCTTCTTCTTCCTCAGGATCCTTTTAATCTTCTGATCCATTATTGTGAGTCAATGACATATTGTCATGGTACTGATGGTTCGTTGCGTGATCCGCACATGTATGATCCAAGATATTGATGGCATTATCAAACTCAGGAGTGTAGCTATCAGAGTCACCAAGTTACGCTCTCAGACGTTTAGAATAACGGCTGCCTTCTCCTTACATTGGCTTGCTTCTCTTGATGCGTAGTGGAGCTTCATCCTCATCACTCGATATGGTGATAATCTCACATTGTACTATTTATGTGAAGGTCTTGTACACCTTCCTGCTTGTTACTCCATTGGCCTCCTTCTTGCTTGATTCCTCTTTTTGCAATAGTGCGTACTAAGATAATACCTTCTAGCACATTGAGAGGTGACTGCTTCCTTCATCATTCGTATCTTGCTTGCTTGATCTGCTGATGCCCTTGGCTTGGTGATGGAGATGAAACTTTGAGTTTGAATGAGCATACATCAATTGCCCTTTTAGATCTTGAAGACATGGTGTTGTAGCTACATGATCTTTAGAACTCGGAAGTGGAGAGGACGAGGTTATCTTTCTTCTCTTGTCACCGTTCTGGAGCTTGAACTACACGAACAAGGGCAAGAACCCCTGTGGTTGGGCACTGGGAACACGCCGCAGAAGAGGTGAGCAAAGCCGATGAAATGGGCGGTGATGCCTCGTTGTACCCGGGGGTGTGTAACGGCCTAAAATTAGAAAAATAAAAATTTATTTTCATAAAAGAAATAAAATTAATGCAATAAATAAAAATCATATAATATATATATTGATTGCAATTTTTTGATTTCATGTTTGTTTGATTTGTGATGAATAATAAATGGTATATAGTATATATATACATATATCTATATATGAAGGACATACAAGAAAGAAAAGAAAGAAATAGAATTAGAAAAACAAAGAACAAACCTCCTTTTGAACCCTGGGCTGACATCTCCTTCTCTCGGCCTGTTCTCACCTAAACCCTCGGCCCACTCCCTCACCGACTCGCTCACCCCTCTCTCTCTCTCTCTCTCTCTCTTCTCTCTTTCTCTTCTTGACCGTGTCGTCGCTGAGCTGGCCCAGCCGAATACACCTCTTACCCTTCTCCCACGTGCAACAACCCAACATCCCACGCCAACCAATCCGCAGGACGTCACCTTCCTCCGACCAACATCTCTGTTCGTTGTTCGATACAAACCCGACAACAACTCCTGCACCAAAATCTGGACGATTCATGGGGAAGGTCTTCTAGAAACTTGCTCAGGGGATGCCTGTGGACTTCTCCTCCGAATCCCCCTTATCTCTAGCTAGATCAATGTTTAAACGAAGGAGATCAAACTCAGATTGTGAGTGCTACTGCCGAACTTAACCCAAACCCTAATCGAACACAATATGACTCCTCTCACCCTCCGGGCCATAAATAAGTGATCCCAGCCCCTCCTCTCGATTTCTGCAACCTTTTCCCAACTTCTCAGAGTGAGATGGACACAAGAGTGCCCCTCCCATTGTCGACTGAAGGTCATCGCTGCTACTCACCGCTGCTAGCCTTCAACGCGTATCGCCAGCAATGACGTGTAACTCAAACGGGTTCGCCATCATCCACTAATCACTTTTCACTGCTCGCCATCACTCTCCAAGCAGTGTAATGCCAGATCTGATCTCCTCCAGCCATGCATTGTCACAAAACAAAGTGTTGTTGCCGTCTTCGTGTCAGAACCAGCTGAAGCCAAGGTAGGATCATTCTCCACTGTCTGATCTACTCCCTGCGGTCGAGACTAGATCTAGGCATAACCCTTCAGCATTTAGATCACAACCACCTGACCGTTATCCAATGCCCCAGATTTAAATATACATAAACCAAATCAGTGCCTCCACATCATTAACCATGTCAACACCACATCATCATCTTGTCTAACATGTCGGCCTTGTCAGTGGTCTAGTCAGCTAGCACTGCAACAAATCGGCTAATCTATGACGAAAATTATATGACAATGCTGTACACCGTCATTGATTTATGATGTTTTTTCTATAAAGTGTCATAAGAATTAATTTGGGGATGTAACCTTACATTTTAGTGACGAATAGTGGTACAATCATTACCAAGGCTAAACAAAAATCGTCACAGACCGATACACCAAAGTGTTGTGATGAAACAATTTTGTCATAAGAGTTCGGTTAGCACCTGTGAAAAAGTTCTATTGTCACAAAATTCTGGTGTGGATAAAGCAAGTGTGGCCCACCAGTCAGCCATGGTCCACATGTAAGTATGAGGTGAAAAGTAGGGAGGCATAATAAAAAAAAAACAACCCATCCCAAGGTTTGAACCTGGGACCGATCGGATGAGGAGGGTCAACACTACCACTGAGCTATGGATGGAGTTCGAGTCCTTGACATCTAAAATTTTATATATACATAAATCTGTGGCCTACCTGTCAGTTGGAGGCCATTCTGAATCAAAATGTGCACAACGGATAAATTGGTGTGAACAAAATGCTATCACCGGACTATCTGGTGAATGCAATCTTCAAAAACCCTAGGCTTCAAGCTTTGTTCTCACTAGATAAATCGGTGTGAACAAAATGCTAGCACCGGAGTTTTATTTTTACACCGCACAATTACTCAGAAGCGTTTTAGGAAATCTTTCTTCGCACTGAATGTTCCGATGACCGACTGGAGTTTTGCTCTTTGTCCACTGTTCACAATCTTCTGCTGCAAGTCCTCTCCTCCATCTTCTATAAACCGGATGATCTGGTGATGACACTGGAGTATTCACCGGACTAAAAGTCAAAGAGTAAACTCTAATTTGAACTCATCGGATGTATCAGTGCCGGTTTGTAACACGAACCGACACTAATAGTCGGGTATCAGTGTCGGTTCGAGCCACGAACCACCACTGATGCGGATGGACTTGAAATTTCCCTTGAATGGAGTTTTGGCTTAGCTCACATCCATTTTTCTCTGACCACTCAGCTCCTTTATCTCTTCATCTCCTCCCTCCCCCTCTCTCCACCTTATCTCTTCCTCTCCCTCCCTCCCTCGCTCTTGCATCCAAGTTGCTGCTCCTCTGCCTCCAAAGAGCAGTAGCCCACTCGCCGCTCCATGCCTCACCGTCCTCCTCTGCTGTTGCTGGTGGTGCCGGCGGGAGCGGGGTCGATGAGCTCCACCTCCTCAAGAAGCTGTCCCCAAACATCGTGGAGGATGCCAACATCGAGGAGGAGCCCGAGCTCGCTCCAGTGCTGTCCACGGAGGAAGCGCTTGCTCCCTTCCTCAAGTGGTGGCAGCGGCTGTGAGGAGCGATGGAGTGTCCGCCGGTGGGTGTGAGGTCAGGTACTACGATAGCAGTAGTAGCTCCAGTCACTACACCAGGTGTTCGATTTGTTCAACAGGTGTTCGACAGCAGCGGCGCTCCTCAGATCTTGTCCTATCCTCCTCATGTAATTGATTTGTGTTCGATTTGTTCGATATGTGAATAGGACCGGTGTTCTGTAGACTTGTCTTCAATTTGTTCCATCTGATATGTGAGATGAGTTGATTGTGAGGAGATGAGATGAGTTGAGTTGATCTGTTCTTGTGATGACATGAGATGAGTTGATATGTTCTTGTATTGAGATGATTTGATTGTGAGGCGTTTGTACTATAGTGGTGGCCTTCGTGCCGCCTCGTTTTCTTGTGCAAGGTGGAGCAAGTGAGCATGAGGGCTACGGCGGGCGTGCGGCCGAGCGGCTGCACAGAGCTAGCTCATATCTTTTTTTTCTTTTTTGGGAGGCGGCATCACTACCAGTTGGAGCCACGAACCAACAGTGATGCCTACTTTCAGTACCGATTCCAGACTCGACACTGATAGTCATTGACTATCAGTGCAGAGTAATTAGTGGTGGTTCAAAACCCACCATTGATGGCGATTTTAAACCGCCACTGATAGGATGTTCTGCTGTAATGTTGTGGCATTTTTTTGGTTACAACAATAATGATGTATAACGTCATAAAAGCAATGATGATACAATATCGTTATAATTTCTATGAGAAAAAAGCTTTCATTTATCACTGAATTTGATAAGAGACGCAAGAAAGGTGACAAACAAATTTTTGTTATATAATCGTCAGAAATTTCATGACATGACAAATATTCAATAATCAGTGACGAAAGCTTATGGTCACGGAATAGTAGATTTGTTATAGTGTAGCCACACCAGCCACTACATCAGCGCTCTATCACCGTCACCTCAGCGCTTTCGCATACGTGTTAGCCACGTGTTCGGCCTAGTCAGCTTTTTCCTTTATAACTGTTTTAAATACCATGCCGACCTCATAATAGATGATAATAACACAATAAATTTGTTTTTCAGCATAAATTTTTTTTGATAATTATTATTAATTTGATAATAGTTTTAATAATGTTTTACTTTAATAAATAAATCGTTAATAAATTTATTTAATGCTTTTCTTTAGTTAAATAATTCCAAAAAATTATAAGAAATACCAACAAATCCAAGAAAATCATATATCGCTCTGGAAAATTCTAGAAAATTCCTAATCACTTAGTTTCATTTGTAATTAATATTTATGTCCTATTTTCATCTTCTGGAAGCCCTAACTTGTCAACCGTAGCTCTGATTTGATCCATTCTTTTGCCAAAATTCTTAGAAAATCCTAATGTATATAGTGATGTTGTTTGTTATTTGCTATTTGTTTCTTAGTGTTTATTTGTTGTCTTTCTTCTTATGTTTTCGAGTAGACACCAATGTTCCAAAGGAACATGAAGGACTATAGCACCAATACTTCAAAGATCTAACTGAGTATTGTGAAGGTAAGTTGTATCCTTGACCATACTGATCTTAGTTTTTCAAATGTTTTGTTTTACAAACATGCATGCTGATAACATTGCTAGGAATCCCATGTTAGGATATACCCTAGTTTTCTTTTAACATCCTTGTCGCCATAATTATAGTTTGATTATGGAAGGGTAGATAATGCTTAGGGTGGCTTTGGGATGGTGATAATGATAATTGCTCAATTGAATGTGATATTGGTCTTATGCAAAAGATGATAGTATAATTTTTGTAGCAACATGGAAATATGGTTTGAGCAAGTGGTTTGGATAAGACATGTGCAGGTTGCACGAATGGGTTGGTTTAGTCTTGCTCAAATCGTTTAAAGACCGGTTCATGGTGCGTTTAGACTGAGCTTTACAATACAACTACAAGCCCGGTATGGGACATGCCTAATCAATTAATTAGTTATTTTCTCAACATAGTGTAGACCAGATGGTGGTATAGGGATGGAAGGGTCTACTTCCCGAAACTATTGGGCACAAGATGGGACTGCTATTGTGGAGGGTATACTCCCGCTCCAGTGAAACCTTAGCGGGGATGCATATGTTGGGAAACACTTTGTAAAGGCTTTGCAATGGATTTCTAGCACACAACTCGGAAGTGTGTAAGAGTTTTCCACTGGCTAATGGATACTCAGCATAAATGGATGACATGTCTTGAGGGTAAAGTATACAACCTCTGCAGAGTGTAAAAATGGTTAATCACCATGCTCACGATCAAGAGCAGCGAGGAAAGCCACACATAATTAGAACTTGATGGTTGGTTTGGTCGATCACAGTGATGGAAAGTGTGATTAAGGTGTTGGTAATGGTCAAACATGGTGGAGAGAACCTTGTTGAGGTGGTCAGTTTGGTGGTTAAGTTAAGATGGTGGGAATCTTGTGGTTGTTGTTTATTTACTATGGTTCACTTAATTCATTACTTGGTATTAGCTATTTTTCAAGTAAATGTTGTTTTACAAAAGAGCCATAATTGTCATACTATTGTTAAAGCCCTCATATGCATATTTTTTCCTCATAACCTGCGGAGTACGACATGTCCTCACACTTGCTATAACCAAACACAATCAGTTGGAGAAGTTTTTGAGGAATTTATAGAAGATGGAGCATTCTAAGGTGGTTCTTCATTGGTTTGCAGTTTTAATTATTTCTTCGACCCTTGAATGTCACTTTGTAAGACGATTTAAGTATAATTAATTTACATTTTGTAATGATTATTATCAATGAAGTAACTATATGTTAGGATTGATTCGTGCGCTCGGGACATAGATGATATCGATCAATTTCTTGGACCGGTCTTGGTAGGGTGTGCCGCGCGGCACTAGCCTCGAGTTTTGCGCTCACCTCAATCTTTATGCCAGAGTCACCACCATTGCCTTGTCTTAGAATATTTGTGTATATAGGGCATGATATTGCAAAAAAATAATGAAGAAGAGAGGGTCCTCTAGCATACTTTTATAATCAGGAACCGGCGATGTTTTGGAGATCAGAAAGGAGTCCTTCAGCACTTCGGGTGCTAGAATACATATTCAGAGGGGGGATATCCAGAGCCTTCCTCCTGCAAAAATCTAGGACACCATGGCCAAATTGGATTTGGTGCCGTGCAACACTCAGAGAGGTGTCGTGCGATATAATAATAATGATAATAATAATAATAATAATAATAATAATAATTATTATTATTATTATTATTATGCTAGTTTTATTGTCCTCATTTGGATATCATATTTACCCGCTAGTATGAATATATCGAAAGATTATAATTTGAGGTTGTTGGGTTCAAGATATACCTTGAGTCATTGGCCATTGGCCATGTATGTTTCTCCTTTGTTGTCCATAATCACAATAGCTCTAGATGGAAGAACTTTATGAACATGGTAAGGTTCACTCCACTTACTTTTCAGCTTCCCTTGTCCAAATAACTTGTATCTTGAGTTGAATAATAGGACCTTGCCACCTTCTTTAAATTCTCTCTTATGAATGGGCTTATCAAATAACCGTTTAGTCCTTTCCTTGTCGATGTGCTCCCTATGATATGCTTTTAATCGTAGCAAATTCACTTATCTGAATTATTCTTTTAAATCTCAATATCCATGTTCTTTTCTTTGATTGCCCAGTATGATTTATGCTCCAATTCAACTCGGAGATTACATGTCTTTCCTTAGACCAACTAATATGGTGTCATTCACTACGTGAAAAATAGACAAAGGAGACATAAAATTAATGACAGATCGTAATATGACCCGTCACTTATGATAATAGTGACGGGTCGTAGTTGTGACTTGTCACTTATTACCGGTCATAAGTGACGGATCATTCTAGGCTAATCATAAGTGACGGGTCATCCTTGACCAGTCATGAGTGACAAGTCAAATTGTAACTCATCACTTATTACTAGTCATAAGTGATGGGTCATCGTTAGCCAGTCGTAAGTGACGGGTCAAGTTGACTAACTCATCAGTGACGGGTCATCCTAGAGAATTATTAGTGACCAGTCAAGTTGTGACCCATCACTAATGACCAGTTTAATGAAACATAGTAGGTGAAAGAATTTTAATTAATCAATCATTAGATGTATTAGTTAATCAGTTTCCTATCACAACTTAATTTTTTTCTTATATAGTAAATATGTATATAGCATGATGCTATAATTTTTATTTTTTTTTATTTTTTTCTCACCTTAGCAACACTAGAATAGGAATCATTTTATATTTCTGTTTAAGTTTGAGATAAGGGGTGGCGGCTATGGACACAAACTTGAGTTTCAAAAATAGTACAGAAACTTCAAGGCACGAGAACTCAATCTTTTAGGCCATTTTTTGCCTCAAAAAATTCGCCAAACCCAACGAAGTGTTGGGGGGACGGATGTATCTTTTTCTGTAAATGTCGGTAGAGTTAAAAAAGCATCGAAATCAGAGTTCATATACAAAATTTATGCTTATTTGACCGAAGGTCACTCTGTGTCACCTATCAAATTACAATCGGCAAAAAAACAGTCATAAGTGATAGGTCACGGTTATGACCTATCACTTATGACCTTCGGCAAAAAATGTTAAAAGGATAAAATATCTGGCTTCCTTCGGAATGCACGTGAGGGTGAGGTGGTAAGGGGTAATGCACGTGAGCGGAGGTCACGATTTTAATTCCTATGGAACGTATAGTTTAGAAACAGCATGTGACACATAGCGAGTGGTGATGACCCCTACGTTGGGATGGCTCGATTGAAAAAAAATATTTTTTGGACTTTTTCGTATCCGAAAAACACGAAAAACGTTCATCGATCGCAAGTGACGGGTCATAACTGTGACCCATCACTTATTACTTTTTATATGTGATGGGTCATGGTTATGACCTATCACTTATGACCATCATTAGTGACGGGTCAGATTATGATCCGTCACCAATGATCTCATTGGTAACGGGTCCTTACACATCACCTATAACTAGTCAGTAGTGAAACGTTTAGGTGACGGGTGCGGAACCCATCAACCATAACGGTTATCACCCGTGACTTATGACCTTTTCTCAGTTAGTGATTCCAATAGGTGATATGTGAGCTGTTCGATATGCACATAGTGTATAATGCAGTTTTTTAGACCAATCTTTTCCACCACTGACTACAATCTTCTTCAGAATATCTTTGATTTGTTTATTGGATGTCTGTGCTTGTCCATTAGTATGCGCATGGTATGTTGTTGCCACACGATGCTCAATTCGCACTTTTTTTTATATAATTTCTCAAATTTGTTCTCTATGAAGTGAGTACCACCATCACTTATCACAATCCTTGGAACAACAAACCTTAGAAATATCACTGTCTGGAATAGATGGACAGTTTATCTTGCATCTGCCTTTCTGCATGGTATAGCTTCTACCCATTTGGAGACATAATTCGTTGCTACTAGTATGTACTGATATCTATGGATTTCGCAAAAGGCCCCACATAATCCATTCCCCAAACATCAAAAAGATCTATTTATTGATTGTAATTTAGTGGCATAGCAGAACGAGAAATGATGTTTCCTGACCTTTGACATTTTGAGGAGCTTGCAACATACTTCCTTACGTCTTCATGCCTGTTGATCTATTAGACCCACTTGCCTAGACATTGGCTTGTGTCCTAAAATATCCATAGTGTCCTCCATATGGCACCGAGTGACATTGCTGCGAGATTTCAAGCTGTTCTTTCTTTGTGACACACTTCCTCATAACTCCATCTTCACAATATTGATATAAATCATGGGGATTCCAGTAGAAGTACTTTGCCTCACTCATTACTCTCCTTGTATTCCTAGGTAAATAATTTAGGGGCAGTCCCTTAATTGCTTTGACGATGTTGGTAATTGTTGGGGGAAAATAGACTAGCCTGAGGATACTAGTTGACGATCGCTATCAAAGGTCCCTCCGGAGTCTTCGGCCTCCGAACTCCCAGCAGGAGGCCTGGCCCCCGGAGGCTACGGATCCCTTCGGGCCACCCCTCCAGCACGTATGTGGCCTTCCGAAGACTCGAAGCTATAGCAAGTCCCTCCAGAGCCTTCGGTCTCCGGACTCCTAGTAGGAGGCTGGGCCCCCGGAGGATGAAGACCCCTTCAGGCCACCCCTCCGGTGCCCATGCGGCCTTCCGAAGCCTAAAGATGCAGCCGGCCTCCGGAGATAATATTAGGGAAGTAAGGACACCCCCCTGTAGCCGACCTGACGTGAGGTGACAGGCGATTAATGCTTGTGCAAGTGGTGTTTATCTTGACACCCCAGCGCGATGAAAGTCATCCTGACACCCCTATCAGAGCGGCGCCATGCCGCAATTGGCAATCAGCTCACCTCTCAGGTGGCAGGCACCACAATAGTTACCATAGTAGATATTTATCTTCTATGTAGGGTAAAACGTAGTTATCCAGAATAAAGCCTGGTAATTCGGTCAGGTCCTAGATATTTGTACATCGTGATAACTTGTACACTAAGCTATGTACACCTTATAAATAGGGGGTCGTGGCCATCTATGAAGGAAGGATGCCCAGGGAAGGATTTTTCTCCTCTGATCAGATGGAGAAACTCCTCTTGTAACCAGTTGATACACACCATAAGCAGAAGCACAGGACATAGGGCTATTATCCGACCATAAGCAGAAGCACAGGACACACCCCTTCTCTCACTCTCTCCTCTCAGCTCACTATTGTACCTAAGCTTGAGGTTCCTCGTTAGAAGAGGCTCTCGTCGTACTCTGTTCGCGCAATACATCATATTGTTCCAATAGTAATCCATTGATGTGTTTCCATGAGCTTGTACAATTGATCATCCCGCATAGTCTTGAATTGGCACCTCCTCATTATCCTTATCATCTTCAAGTAGTCATGAAAAATGATCCGAATAAGGTTCTCCATTCCCTTCTTATCTCTAATCTCTAAATCCAATTCTTGCAATAGCAATATCCAGCAGATAAGACGAGGCTTTGTGTCCGTTTTAGTAAATAGATACTTTATAGCAGCATGATATGTATAAAGCACCTTAGAGTTCACGATGTAGGATATGAATTTCTCAAAATTGAAGATGATAGCTAGAAGCTCCTTTTCAATTGTCACATAGTTGATATATGGTTCATTATGTGTCTTGCAAGCATACTAGACTACATGCACTTTTCCATCTTTCCTTTCTCCAAGATCAGCTCCAATGACATAGTCGCTAGCTTCACAAATGATTTTGAAAGGCAAATTCAAATCAGTCGGTTGAATAATAGGCGTAGAGACAAGTGATTCTTTTAGCAGGCAAAAGCAGTGATTCAATCATCATTGAACTCAAACTCCATATCCTTCTGTAGTAATCTCATCAATGGTTTTGTGATCTAAGAAAAATCCTTAATGAATCATTGATAGAATTCAGCATGTCCCATAAAGCTCCTTAGTGAATTCACATTTGTCGGTGGTAGAAACTTCTCAGTCTCCACCATAGCTTTGTCCAACTCAATTCCTCTCTCTGAAACCACATGTCCAAGCACAATGCCTTCTCTAAACATAAAGTGACACTCAAGATTCATAAGCCATCAAGAGGGCAATGTCATAGAGTGCCATATGAGGCATAAGTGTGGTAGCATGGCAAGGTTGCCATGGTGTATGTTAGGGTCTTAGTGTTGTAATGGTGAGACCTAGATAGGGCTAGTGAGTGAGTAGTAGGGTAGTCACTAAGAAGAAGAATCTCTTATTGTATCGAGTCTGTAGTATTGAATAAAGAGTTGAGTTATCTTGTTGTGTGAGAGTCAGTCTCCCAAGGTAAGACGCATACTACTTAGTACTTACTTCTTAACGGTCTTGGCTTTATTGAAGGTAGGCTCTACCGCCCAGATGCTGGAAGGTCTGCTCTGCCGTCAAAGAGATCCATGGCTGGCATTGCTATCTGCGTATAAAAAAAACATTGAGTAATGAGAAGGATAGGCTAATCATCATAGGATAGTTGGTGTAGCAGAGTGAAGGTCTCGGTGTGGTGTGGGTATAGGTCCACAGGAGAAGTGGTATTGTCGACGATTGGTGAGCTACGTAAGAAACCAGCAAAGGAGACACCACATTAGTGATGGCTGCTCAACACACGTCACTAATGTCCTATTAGTGACGAGTCAAATAAGGACACATCACTAATGTCCTTTTTTTTACTTTTTTGTGTCCAAAAAAACTAAAAATGTTCATCGGTCATTAGTGACGTGTCAAGATTACAACCCATCACTAATGTTTATCAATAGTGATGGGTCACGGTTATGACCCGCCACTAATGACTGAACATTAGTGACGGGTTACGGTTATGACCCGTCACTAATGACCTCATTAGTGATGGGTCATCACCCATCACTAATGACCTATCATTAGTGATGCAATAAGAGTGACGGGTACGAGACCCGTCACTAATACCAGTTATCACCTGTCACTAATGACTTTTTTCACGTAGTGTACCAATCTTATGAATATATAGAAATAGTAGAGGATGCTTCGAGTAGATGAATCACATAAGGCACACACGATCTTATACAAGTTTACGCCTCCATTAGGATAATAGCCCAATGTCTTGTTAGTCTTGTATTAATCTCTAGGACTGTTCACAAGGGGGTGCCTGGCTAGCCTAGATAGATCTAAGCCTAGTCGGAGGGCTCCCTTGTGTGTAGTCGTGGAGAGTAGCTAATACAGATCTAAGTTGTAGAATGCTCAAGGGTATAGAGCTCCTGTAGGCTTGAATGGCTTTAATGTAGTTGTGTTGACTTCAATTGGCTTGTCCTCTATAGGTCCCCTGGCTCCGTATATATAGGGGGCTATCTGTGAGGATCGGTGATGTCTTAAGAGGGGGGGGGGGGGGGGGTGAATTAGGACACTTAGAAACTAATGGCTCCAAAAACTTCACAAGATAAACATATATCAAATTCTATCTAAATATGCTCTAGGTTTATCTAGTGTGTCTACTCTACCGATCAAAGCACTTGCAACCTATCTAACAAGGTAAATTGCAAGTTAGTAAATGCAGAAACATAAATAAGGTATAGAGAGCAAACTCGGCACAAGGATTTTTCCTATGGTATCGATGGCATGAACGCCACCCCTAGTCCATGTTGGATCTCCACCAAGGATATGCTCTCGGTCGACACCCAATCACAGCTATTGAGCCACCAAGTCAGAATGACAAGGCCTCAACTTGGATGAGCCGCCAAGCCACCAAGGAAAGGCCTCACCACAAGCCTCTCTTCTGGTCCCTTTCCATCGTGATCACTTCAGAGCTTGAGCGCGTCCCCGTACACATGTCTTGATGCCGCTCCACACCAAGTCGAAGGGTCAACAAGTTGCCGGTGAGTCACCAAGTCTCCAAGGTGCTGGCGTATCTCTCAGAACACGGTTGGATCACTCCTTGATCCACTCTCTAGGCAGCAATCACCTAGCAATACTCTCTCTAGGTCTATAAGCACTAATCACTCACTAATCTTGTGCTTAATCACCTTGGATGATCACTTTAAGCACTTTGGTAGCTTGGATGTCTTCTCATATGTATATGGACTTCTCTAGACTCCAGCCCCTTCAAATGACTGAGTGGTGGGGTATCTATAGCCTTAAAATCACCAACTAGCTGTTGCCCCAATGGCTCACAGAAACTGTTAACACCGGATGATCCGGTGAGAACAGTGGACTAACACTAGATTATCCGGTGAGTACATCCACAAAAACTAGGTGTTAGAACCCCCACTCAACCCTCTGTGAACAACAGACACTCTGGTGTATACTCAAATCCATCACCAGACCTTCCGGAAAGTTATCTTGAGCCACCCAATCCTTTGCGTTTTCTCTATGTAAATTGTTCTGGTGAACACTCTGGTGTGCATCTCTTAATCACTGGACCATCATGTGAGTTATCCTGAGCCAAACCACGTCTTTGCATCCTCTCTGTGTAAAATGCTCTGGTGCATTCATCCGGTGTTCAATCCATTCACACCGGACCTTATCTTCTTTTCCCTGGAAATGCTCTAGTGCAACTATCTTTGTGATCACTGGACTATTTGGTGACTTCATCCTTCTTCTTCTTCAATAGTTGCATTCTCTCTAATAGGAATGCTCTGGTGAGATCATCTGATGTGCACAAGCCAAGCACCGTTTCATCCGATGGGTTGTTCCATTTTGCCTTCTGAGCAAAAACACTCTGGTGAGTACACGTGTCTCAACACTGGACTATCCGGTGCCTTCTTTCTCCTTGCTGAGAATACTCCGGTGAGTACAGCCTTCAGTACACCAGACCATCCGGTGAAAATAATTCTTCTAAGACTTCTCTAATTCAACCAAACTTTGTCCTAGCTGCGGTGGCTTCTTCATGTATTGCATCCATGTGACCTACTAACATATATTCTTGACAAACATGTTAGTCCAATTGAATATGTTGTCATTAATCACCAAAATCAGAATCATGGCCTAATAGGGCCATTTTTGCTACACTATCATATGGCTCTTGGAGTATTTTCTTATCACTCTTGGAGATAAAGTTCCCTATTTATGAGATATCCAAGGTATCTATGGGCGGTTTCCATATGTCAAGGGATTCCATTCTCGGAGATATATATATACCCTGAGAATGTAGGAAGACCCTAGGCTATCTGGATATGGTAGTTTTACACTACCCATCATCAAGGCCACCACTTGCACATTAAAAGAGGATTCAACGGATCAAAGGCCTAGTCAACAAAGATAAAAATTTGGACCGACTGCATCCTCGAGAAGAACTTGGGTCCCTGTATAGGATGGTCCATCTAATCGGGTTCTTGGACACCTCGGGTTGTCTATTCGGGCTTCCGAATACCTTCAAGTACTCAGGTGAGCCCTCGAGAAGGTATTCCCTTCGAGTACAAATTCTGATTCATCCGTGAAATATCATCCTAATCTTTCAAAAGGACGGGAGAAAAAAGAGTTGTCGCTAGCTAAGTTTGAAATTGAACCGTCGCAGCAGAGATTTTAGGTAGTGGTGAGAATCTTTACCTAAGAAGAGGTCATGATGACATTGAGAAACTGTGCATGCATGGTGTAGTAGTGCATAGATTTCTATGGGTTACAGTTCCACCTACCGCTGCATGCACCGAGCTTTAAATGCGATGAGATGGTAAAGCAGGAGAACATGGTCCAAAGTCATGTTTGGAACCATTACGACGTCAGTTGAAGAGCCGCCCCTCGTCCCTGTATGAACTGAGATGGAGGAGCCCACTCAATGTTGACCTCCTCCGTCATCATTTACCTCGAGCTATTTTCTCTTGTGTTTCTCGCTCGCAACCACCTCCAAAAATCCTAAACCCACCAACTTCTTCCTCTCAATGCCATGGGCCAGAAGAAGGTTGATAGGGTGGAGAGTTTCACTATCGGCACCATCACAGCCATGATCCCACCCTGGCCGGAATATGAAGTCTCGGAGGAGGTTCTAGCCCAGGCAAAGTGCGACAAGGTCATCCCCTCACGCACCTTGAACATCTTTTCACCGGTGGAGGGAGAGATAATCCCTAGTCTAGATACCACCTGAACTGTTGTCTTCCTTAATTTCTTCCACTGTGGTTTCTGTTTCCCCTCTTACAGCTTCTTCCTCCAAGTGCTAAGCTTTTATGGCATCGAGCTTATCCATCTCAACCCCAACTCCATCTTCATGCTTAGCATCCTCACGCACCTGTGAAAGGCCTTCCTAGGCATGCACTCGTCCATTGACCTCTTCAGGCACTTCTACCTCTTGAAGGGTTTTACAGGCAAGGTCACCAGTGGCACTAGATTTTTCCTCCAAGAAGGGAAGTCGGTGGAGTACATTGGCTTCTCCACCAAGAGTTCCTGGTTGGGGTGGTATAAGAAGTGGTTCTACTACCAGCCCGGCCAACCTAAGCTCCTGTATAGAGGCCTTGCAGCGGCAGTTGTGGATGAAGGAGCCGAAGCCCACCAGTGTCCTCTAGACTCTAACCATTGAGATCCGAGACCTGAAGGAGTGGGGTTTGATGGCATGGGATGTTGCTAAGGTCTTTATTAAGTGTCATTTGTGCCTTATGAGATCGAGGATCACTGGTGCTTAAGAGTTTACGAACGCGAAAGACCTGGCTCGAGAAGGTGAGCGAGGTACTAACCGATCCCAAGTAACTATTAGGAGAGCTATGGGCTTATTTCTTATGAGTCATTTCTTGTTCTTAAATCTCTTTTCGAACGTGGTGGAATAGAGGACTAGGTTCCTTTTCATCTTAGCCCCTAAGCCTGATCGCCATGGAATCCCGATCCCCATCATGGAGATGGAGGTTGACGCTCGGGCGGGGATCTTGTTGGTAAGCCTCATAAGTCATTGTGTTTCCTTTTTATTCTTATTTCCGAGTAGTCCTAATCCATGGTGGTGGCTCGGGAAATCATAAAGCCTTTGGGACACAGGCAGCCTGACCCGGAGGCCGAGAATGCGGGCTTTTGGAATGAGGACTCGGACATGGTCTTTATCACGGGGACTACAGGTACAAGCGGAAGTAGGGTTGATGGTGTTATGTCACCGGCCTCAGGCTCCATCAGTAGCAACATGCTATATGAGGATGACTTTTTGGCGGCTGATAGCTCACTAATTAGTGATCCCCTGTCGCTACTAGCGTCCGACCCCATGGCTCCAGCCTTGCTTGCAGCCCCCAAAGTCCTGGCCTTGAGTCCAACCCCCATTGTTCCAGCGCCGACTCTGGCCACCGAGGACCAGACTTTGATTCCGACTTCAATCACCAAGGACCCAACCCTAACTCTAGCACATGGAGAATCGTCCCCGACTTTGGTAACTTTCAAAGCTTCGTCGAAGCTTTTTGTAGCAATGATAGTTGATTCTGCGTGCTTACAGGAGCCAGACTAGGATCGCCGAAAGGTGATCATTGGTGCGGGTGCATCGACTGACATGACCATACCCGCGCTAGAAGCAGGGATTAGGGGAGCTAGCCCTAAGAAGACATCCAAGCGGTTGTCCTCCATCCTTGTCTTGTTGAAGTCCTTCTGAGGAAGGAAGCATCCCTTGTATGTTATGTCATTATGGACATCCTTCCTATGTTCGTAGGAGCACAATCTTTAGGTTTCTTCTCATAGGAAGTTTGGAGCATCACAGCCAGCCCCCAGGCATGACCACTCTGGATCCTGGATGTCCAACCCTCAGACGGGGGTGGAGGTGAGCCTACTGAACCCCTAGCACCCATCGATGAGGCCTAAGAGGTGGATGTTCTGTCACCCTGGGCAATCACCAACCTAATGTATGGTTTGACCCTCGACATGCCTTGGAGGGAGATCGTCCAGGGCGCCCTGGGCTCGGGAGGTCATGACCCAGATGCTGTCTTCAACTCCTTTATGGTACGCATTTTCCAGCAAGATAAACATTTAGTTGATGAAACAATAGGTATTGACCTGATATTTTGTCGCTATACATGTCGCTGATGTACAAATTTTTTAGTGAGGCCTCACATGCTATGGCCTGGGTAGCCAAACTCGAGAGGGAAGCCACTGAGAAGGACCGCCAACTCTCTCAGGAGATCACCGAGAAGGAGAAGATGGGCTCCAAACAGGAGGGACGACCGAAAGGTAAGCCCCCAGCCTCTTGGGAATGCCACCCCTTCTACCTTTTGACTCTGAATGTAGTGCCTCATAGAGCTATCCGAAACCCACGACACCCCAGCCCAAGAGGGGGCCCAGATCTTTGTCGCTCGGCAATAGCTTGTTGTTGCCCTGGATGTATTCTAGGACGCGCTCTCGGGATTCGGGATTCAGGTGGAGCCCATGGGAGATGCCGACGCCACCGAACTAGCTGCTCAGGCAACTAAGCTTGCAGAGGCCTCTAGTCAAAAGTATTCGACGAGGTGTAGAAGAGGCAGTGGCCAAGGTTCTTGCAATGATGAAGGTGCGCTACCAAAGCATCAACATCGACGTTCTCCAGGATGACTTTTTGGGGGAGGCAGAGGAGGAGGTGACACAGAAGGTGGAGGAGATGATTGGGCCAGCCAAGAGATACATGGATACATTGGACTTTGGGTTTGAGCCATCACCTTGAGACTTTTATTCTGCAATCTATAATAAAAACTCAGTAGTTTGTTAGATTTTAAGAATTTTATCTTTGACGCTTTGCATTTGATGCAGGTTCCAGGTACTGAATAAGTTTGACAACATATCTTTGTAAACTTAGTCGCGACTTCCTTCAATTAGTTAAGTGTCAATTTCTAGTCGAAGCACTTTTTATAGTCAGTCTTAGGTCTGCTTGAATGGAAGGTGTCATAGGCCTCGAACAATTATGGAATGCAATAAGAGACCTTTTCGCAAACCCTGAAGTTGCAACATAATGAACCATCCCTTCTTGTTGGAATTTGCTTTCCGAATGTACACAATATATCATTTTCGGTTTCCAGTACTAAGTACCTATTAAGCCCCCAACTGTCTGCGTGAGAAGGATTCCTGGGTATGATGTCTAAATGAATAACGTAATAAAGTGAAGAGAAAACCCCTTCATTAACGGATCCAAAACCCCCTTCACTGCCAGTTTTGGAGCCAGTAGTGGGCAACGGGCTGTAATAGTCCATGAGTATCACTACCAGGGGTAGTAAAGGGGGTTATCACTGCCAACTGGTGATTTTAGCCGGTAGCGATAGCCGTGGAATCGCTACCGGCTGAATCCTTGAGCTATAGTGTTTTGCCTCTCCTCTCTCTCCTACGTCTCTCTCCTCTCTCTCGCCTATGTCCTCTCCTCTCTCTATCTCTCTCACTCTCACTCTCAATACATGCATACAATGAGACATATTTAATGTAAATAAATAATAAAGACACCTTCATAAATACGTAGTAATTCATGTCCTTCATTAATACACAGTAATTATTGACATTTATTAATACGCAAATAAAGTTACTTAATCTGCCTTAACGATATATACGCTATCAAGCTCCTTGGCAGATTTCCTCCTGATGAGGACATCACTCTTTCGGATACACACACACCGAGTATTCCTCCAACAATAGGTCCATTGACACGAGCTCATGCACGTCAACTAAATCATGAGATGAGCTCGTTCCTTAGTGTTCCTTTATATTTTGATAAGGATAGGATGCTACTGAATAATTGTGATGTATTGTTACTTAGGAACACGAGAGAAGATCAGCAAGGGCGCCCAAGCCAAGGTGGAGGTCCAATCAAGTTCGAGTCCGTTTCGGAGTCCAGGACCAGACTGCACTAAAATCGTCGTCCAGGACGTATACGGACTCCGTTTTTGACATTCTACACATGGTTGGAAAGCTAAGGAGATAGGCTTTCCAACGGGACTGGTCCCATCTCCAAATTCTTTCTGAGTCAACAGAAATCATCGAAACAAGTCGACATCCAGAATCTGTCAGGGTGCTGCGCCACCATCTTTTGGGCCGTTGGGCCATGTAACGTGTTGGAGTCCATTAGGGACGCATCCAGGGGTCCTTGGCCTACCCTAGTCTCTTATATACAGTAGCCGCTGCCCCAATTAGGGTTGGGTTTTGCTTAGATATTGATCTACACACAGATTGTGAGATTTTCGCTCTTGTTCCGGACCGACTAGGCCGCCGCAAGTGTTTGTGGAACCCAGCCTTCGAGTGCTTGAATTCTATTTGCAATATTTCAGATTGCATTTTCTACATTCTTGCTTGTGTTCTCGGTACGCTTGCAGGGATTGAGCCTTCTTGGCGAGGTCAACCGCGCGACACGGTTGGTAACCAACGGAGCTGTGGTGTAGTGATTGCAAGGGAGACGATCTGTTTGGGTCGAAGCCTTTGGATCATCAATATCGAGTTCTCCACCTACCGACTTATCGCTACCTATCGGAAGATCAGGCCAACAATCTCATCAACTGGTATCAAATTTTCAGGTTGCCCGTTAGCTAATTTCATTTTCCCCTTTAAATTAGTCTGTTTTTCATTACCTAGAGTCCAGAAAAAGCCAAAAAAACAATTCCGTCAATTTCCGCTGCCCTAGAACCCTTTGTGCCTTTGCAATTTTTGTTTTCAGTTGCGCGTTGTTGAGTTTGTGTCCGTGGTCGAGTCTTGTTGCTGGTTTAGAGTCGTGTTCTTGGTCTTTAGTTAACGCTCCGTGCAGGGTTCTATCGGCGTTTTGTGAGAGATTTCAGCACCATTGCTGCCCCACTCAATGAGTTGACAAAGAAGGGTGTTCCGTTCCAATGGAGGCCAGCACAAGAACAAGCATGCACCTCTACTCCAACTTCCGGACTTTGGTAAGACTTTTGAGTTAGAAATTGATGCTAGCGGCATTGGAATTGGAGGAGTGCTACTATAAAGAGGTAAACCCGTTGCTTATTTTAGTGAGAAATTGAATGGGCCATCTCTGAATTATTCGACTTATGATAAGGAGTTGTATGCTTTAGTGCGAGTTTTAGAAACATGGCAACATTATCTTTGGCCCAAGGAATTTATTATTCATTCTGATCATGAAGCTTTGAAACATATTAGAAGCCAAGCCAAACTGAACAAACGTCATGCTAAATGGGTTGAATTTATAGAGTCATTTCCTTATATCATTAAACACAAGAAAGGTAAAGACAATGTCATTGCAGATGCGTTATATAGACGTTATACCATGCTGTCCCAACTCGATCATAAGATTTTTGGTTTAGAAACAATTAAAGGATTATATGCTACTGATTTGGACTTTAAAGATGCTTTTGAACATTGTAAAGAAGGAAGAACTTGGAATAAATATGTGCTGAATGATGGATTGCTATACCGTGCTAACAGGCTATGCATCCCAGCTAGCTCTATTCGCCTATTGTTCTTGCAGGAAGCACATGGAGGTGGTTTGATGGGACATTTTGGAGTGAAGAAGACCGAGGATGTACTAGCTGCTCACTTCTTTTGGCCTAAGATGAGGCGCGACGTCGAGCGCTACGTGGTACACTGCACTACTTGTAATAAAGCTAAGTCTCGCTTGAACCCACATGGACTTTATATGCCTCTTCCTGTTCCTAGTGTGCCTTGGGAGGATATTTCTATGGATTTTGTTTTAGGATTGCCTAGGACCAAGAGGGGGAGGGATAGTATATTTGTCGTTGTGGATCGTTTTTCAAAAATGGCACATTTTCTACCTTGTCACAAGAGCGATGATGCTACACACATAGCTGATTTATTTTTCAGGGAAATCATTCGCTTGTATGGAGTGCCTAACACCATTGTTTCGGATCGTGATGCTAAATTTTTGAGCCACTTTTGGAGGTCACTTTGGAATAAACTTGGGACAAAGCTGCTATTTTCGACGACATGTCACCCTCAAACCGACGGACAAACGGAGGTTGTGAACCGCACATTATCCACCATGTTGCGGGCTGTTTTGAAGAAAAATTTGAGGATGTGGGAAGAGTGTCTACCCCATATTGAGTTCTCTTACAACAGATCAGTTCACTTCACCACCAAGGTAAGTCCGTTTCAGGTAGTGTATGGTTTTAATCCCCGTGCCCCTATTGATTTACTGCATTTACCAACATCCGAGAAATTGAATTTTGATGCTAAGACACGTGCTGATTTGATTCTGAAAATGCATGAGTTGACCAAGAAAAATATTGAAAAGATGAATGAGAAGTATAGAACTTATGGTAGCCAAGGTCGGAAACATATTACTTTTGAAATTGGTGATCTTGTGTGGTTACATTTGCACAAAGATAGGTTTCCTGATTTGATAAAGTCTAAATTGCTACCTCGAGCTGATGGTCCTTTTAAAATTGTGGAAAAGATCAATGATAATGCATATAAGCTTGAGTTGCCTGCAGATTATGGGGTTAGTCCCACATTTAACATTTCAGATTTGAAGCCTTACTTGGGAGAAGAAGATGACATTGCGTCGAGGACGACTCCAATTCAAGAGGGGGAGGATGATGAGGACATCACTCTTTTGGATACACACACACTGAGTATTCCTCCAACAATAGATCCATTGACACGAGCTCGTGCACATCAACTAAATCATGAGGTGAGCTCGTTCCTTAGTGTTCCTTTACATTTTGATAAGGATGGGATGCTACTAAATAATTGTGATGTATTGTTACTTAGGAAGACGGGAGAAGACCAGCAAGGGCGCCCAAGCCAAGGTGGAGGTCCAATCAAGTTCGAGTCCGTTTCGGAGTCCAGGACCAGACTGCACTAAAATCGTCGTCCAGGACGTATACGGACTCCGTTTTTCACATTCTACACATGGTTCGAAAGCTAAGGAGATAGGCTTTCCAACGGGACTGGTCCCATCTCCAAATTCTTTCTGAGTCAACAGGAATCGTTGAAACAAGGGGACATTCAGAATCTATCAGGGTGCGGCGCCACCATCTTTTGGGCCGTTGGGCCGTGTAACGTGTTGGAGTCCATTAGGGATGCATCCAGGGGTCCTTGGCCTACCCTAGTATCTTATATACAGTAGCCGCTGCCCCAATTAGGGTTGGGTTTTGCTTAGATATTGATCTACACACAGATTGTGAGATTTTCGCTCTTGTTCCGGACCGACTAGGCCGCCGCAAGTGTTTGTGGAACCCCAACTTTGAGTGCATGAATTCTATTCGCAATATTTCAGATTGCATTTTCTACGTTCTTGCTTGTGTTCTCGGTACGCTTGCAGGGATTGAGCCTTCTTGGCGAGGTCAACCGCGCGACATAGTTGATAACCAACGGAGCTGTGGTGTAGTGATTGCAAGGGAGATGATCTGTCCAGGTTGAAGCCTTTGGATCATCAACGTCGAGTTCTCCACCTACCGACTTATCGCTACCTATCGGAAGATCAGGCCAACAATCTCATCACCTCCTTGTCGCATACTCTCTACTTGAAGGTATGTTGTCATCTGAAGGTCTCTTACACATCGACGGCACAATCAGTTCATGAAACTCGCTGTTTGGGTTGATAATATGTTTGATGAAGAACCGAGCGATCTGTTCTTGAATGGCATGTATTACCTCATGGAGTATCGCACTTGTGCATTGTTTGAAGCGCTGTTTTTGAAGAATCAAAAGAATTAGTCCTTGAACACGTATAGAAATTAAAAAGAAGGCATCGATATGTAATTTTGTACCTCAACATCATTAAACATGATAGCGTCTCTGTCTTCGCTAATTGCGTGCCTGAAAGTAAGAACATAAAACCCACAGAGATTGTTGTCGGCTGGCTACCTCATACACTTCAAGACGAAAGGATTCGTCAGTGGAATGAATTGAACCTTTTTATTTAGTAGGTACTGTAAGACATGAATATTTCTTTCATATTGGAAAGTCGGTTTTTACATCATATTGCTTTCTATATGGACGGTAGACAACAGTCTTTTTTTGCAGTATCTTGTGTACGCCCTGTACATGAATATGAATACCAATTAAACTTAGATGCAATCGACGTGAAGATCAAATGTTCAAGTTTACCTATTTAGCATGTCGATAAGGTCTTGGTAAGTTAACTTATCTCTATTTTGTGAGTCCAAGACAATAATTTTGCTCAAGTCTTGGTGGATGACAAGGAGGATCCAATGAAAATTGCCGAAATATGTCACACTATAGCACATTAGTACTAGAATTGAGTTGCCCATAAAAACAGAACACCTTGGTATGTAAACACGTACTCAAAGCTGTAGGGTAAGAGGATTAAGGTCTTGTGTTGGTGGTGAAGCAGATACTTCAATAAGTAGTCCTTGGTGAAGCTTGGATTCTTCTTTATGAGTTCCTCCTTGACAAGCCTAGGATCGATGAATCCTAATTTATTATCTAATTCTTGTCTGCATGTGCGGATCTCCATTCTACGAAAGAGAGAGTTAGCCATCCAATTTCATGGTACAAGATCATATTACGTGAATTATATGCATAAGTCACAGAGTTCACGCTCTGATCATGGCCACATTGAGGACATGCTCCTTGTACAGTTCATACAAGTAATCGAATTTCACACAGAAGAAGCCGTCCCCATTGAGGAAATCTTCATCTCTTTATCTTACAGGGAATGCATCTATACCTTGCTTGGACTGCTCCAAGTACCACAGATGTAATCGGCGTATTTGAGTTGTAAGGTTATTTTATATATCTGGTTTGACCAAAGTTTTGGCCAACTCAAACGGCCATGTAACATCCAACTTTGGGATTTCCCCTCCAGCAACAAGCCGTGTTAGTTCCTTTGCATGTAATCCAGAAGTAGCCAGGATTTCCTCAATGCTTGGAGCATCAAGAACGATTAGACCTGATTTTCTCTTGGCCCGCTTCTCGCTATTGCATTTGTAGTCAATCGGTGGCTTACTTGAATCCACCCCCGTCTGTTTAACTTCGGCTATATTCATGAAATATTTCTTGCTATCTTCAGGCACAATAGGCTTCAGTAAAGGTGCTGGAGCATGGAAATGAGCCATTACACTGGTGTGTACAATTTTTTTGGTTTGCTCTGGATTAAGTGAATATACATCCTTGGGTTCTACCAACTTCTTAGATGGCACCAACTTCTTAGACGATGTTGTCTGCTTGGATGCTGCGAAACCTGATCGTGTTTTCTGAGATGATGGCCGGCTTCTTGATGGTGCTGGTTTCTTGAGTGGTGGACTTCTTCGATGTGATGGCTGAGGAGGTGGACTTCTTCTAGGAGATGGCTAAGGAGAGGGAGATCTATGAGGCAATCATGACTCGAGTGTGTCACATCCCAAAATGCTAATTATGTAATTATGCATGCATAATTGTCGTCTCATGTGCTTACACATGTTTGTCTATCTTAGGGATGGTTTAGAGAACTTTGGAGAATCCCTAAATACTTTGGAGAAAGAAAAGAATAGAAGGAGGATAATGAGGGGAGACTTAGGAGATTTCCTAAATACTTTGGTCTCTGCAGAATCCTATCCCAATCACTACTTCCATATATGCACTCCTCACTTTCATGGGTTATAATTGAGCAGCAGCTAGTTTGCCTCATTTCACTCCCAGCATGATCATTGATGTCTGCAGTGATCGCCAAGTTCAACGGGTCTTGGCGGTGTGATTGTATGACTCAATTTGATGGGGGATGGCTACTCACCACTCGGGCGGCGTCAGTGCTATCCTCCTTGGTGGCTCCTCCTTGGGGGGAGGGGCTGTGGCTCATCCTCGATGGCAGTGGCTCGTCCTCAGTGGCTCCTCCTCAGCTCGGTCCTCCTCCATGGGGGGACGGGGCATGGGATGGCCCCACCTTGTCAGGGGCGGCGGTGTCGTGGGGTGGCCCTCCTCGTCGGGGAGGGAGAGTGGGCGGCAGGAGGGGAATGGAGGAAGAGGGTGCGGCGAAAAGGGAGTGGGTGTGGTTAACTTGGGCAGCCTGACGGCATGGGCAAACTTTGTCAATTGGCTAGTGTTTTCGGGGCCTTGCGCGGATATGTATATAGAAATTATTTCCACAGGTGGTTACCAATTTCCAGAGGCGGTTCCATAGGTAAACCGCCTGTGGAAATGCATTTCCACAGGCGGTTTCTTAGGTTAACCACCTGTGGAAGCGTATCGGTGTCTAGTTTTCCCTAAAATCGACACTGATTATTTTTTGGAAATATTCTTCTATTACATATTAAGCTTCTTAAATTAAAACATATACATGCCCTAAATATAAATTAAAGCATATCATTACTCCATACATGCCCTTGATATAAATTAAAATATATTCTTACATCATGCATACAAGTCCTTGATACAAATTAAAGCTTATCCTAAATTTATACAAATTTTAGGTTCTATCACATTGGAAAATAATTTGCATAACATGGCACTATTTGCCTTGAACTGTTTTTCCTACACCATCAAGGCGCATGTAGGGCATCATAGATCTATCGAAGGTTGCTTCTACAAGTTTGATCTTCTCTGAATCTCTGAAAGGTGGCATGTCATCGAACTGATTTTATTCCTCCACATTCTCAACTCCGACAATTCTTTGTTTTCCGACAACAACTGCATGCTTCTTTTCATTTGCGGGGTCGATTATATAGAAAACCTGTGCAACGTGATCAGTGAGTACCCACGGGTCATCTTTGTGGCCTACAATGCTGAGGTCGATAGTTGTGAACCCGTAGTTGTCCACCGCTACGCCATGTAGGTGTTTGACCCAGTTGCACCGAAAGACGGGGATCTGCAGATTCACTCCATAGTCAAGTTCCCAGATTTCATCTATAAACCCATAGTAGGTGATCTTTTGCCATGTTGTGTTATAGGCTTCTATTCTAACGCCACTATTTTGGGTCTTGTTCTTCTTGTCATTTGCTTTAGTGTAAAACATGTACCCATTAATTTAATACGCTTGCCAAGACGTAACTAAACTTGATGGACCACAAGCCAACATTTTCACATTTTTTTATCTACAGATTCACCATCTGGAAGGTTTTGGTTCTTCAACCATGTGGTGAAGCGACGCTTGTGCTTTTTCAAGATCCAATCATATGAGCGGCCTTGATTTTCTGTGTGAAGCTCATTCAGGTGTTGCTCGACGTACGACCCCACTATCTGGAGCTGCTACAAAATGGTGAAATGTGCTTCTTCCACTACTTTGTAATCATGATCGATGAATCTTGTGAGATCATGTGATGAAAAATTGGTTTGATTGATGAAATTGGTAGAGCAAAGTGATTTATCATAATGACATTTGGTTGATGTTCATGAGTTGCTAAGATTTGCTTTTATAGTATAGTTGGTTTGATGTGATATCATTAGTTGGGTATACTTATGTTAACGTGTTAGTTTTGCTTGGAGTTTGCGTGGTGTTGCGTGAATTGATCTTGAGTCAAGTCGGGAAGGACTTGTGCTCATACTCGATTGTTGTTTGATTCATGTGCAGGTGTTGCTCGAAGGCGAACGTGGTCGATGACGGATCGACGAACTAAGTTCAGGGAGAACTGAGGTTTGGTGACTAGGTTCAGGAGGAACTGAGTTCGTGGTGATCGAGGATGTCATGTGAGACATTCGAGCTGAGAGAACAACGCATATGGAGACAAGGTTTCACGATGGACACTGGAGGCGATCTGATCGTGAGAGGACGTGAAGACTATTTCATGTTCAAGTCGGAGTAGGCACGAGGGAGTCGTGTGGTGGCTGGACGTGAGACAAGAGTTAGTGTTGGAGATGGACTCTGAGTTGGTTATGTATATGCATGTATGCATGGGAGATGTGCTTGCATGATTATGTAAGAGTTGTTGGCTAATTAGATTAATTAGCAGAAGTTGGTTGTCCTCTTCTGAATAGAGGAGGATAGAGACTAGATTGAATATGATAAGGAGTTGTAGTTCAATTCGATCACATTTGTGCGTGTGGCTACCCTATAAATAGAGAGCTTTGTTGTATTGGGTAGTAGAGGCGCAGAACAACGCAGCAGAGACATAGTGAAACTCGAGAGAGAGGTGTTTTGGGATTTTGTGGAAATCCTTGTTGGATGCTTTGGAGAGGCATCTTGTAAACTCATCTATACAATGAAAATCAAGTTTCGTAAGTTGATGAGTTGCTGATTTAGAATTTTCTCTATGTTCTATATTCTGCATGTTTGGTTTTGGTTTTCAATTAATCTTGTGCATTTATCAAGTTTCATCTTGGTTTAATCCATCCAAAACCTTACTAAAATATCTAGTGTTTGATCTGAGAAAATTTCGAGTGGATTTGATGTGTTCTCAAGTAGCTTTTGTCAACTCGACTAAGTTTCGATCTACTCGATTCTGGTTGACACAATCTTCTTTGACCAGGCATAATTTGCGATCAACATCTCCGATTTACCCGATTCTTGTGGTGATAGTTTCATATTTGAATCTAGTTTCTACTGACCAAAATTGAGAATAATCTGACTAGCAGATATTTTTCTACATTAGTTTTACTAGAGCGTGTACAATCTGTTTCGAGTGGAATACTGAATTTAAATCGAGTTTCGATTTGGGTGAGTTAATCTTTAAATTTAGTTTCCGCAATCATTCACTCCCACTCTGATTGGGTATTTTGCTACAATTGGTATCAGAGCCTTAATCCTTTCTAATTTATCTTAATCGGTAATTAGAAACATGGCTTCAGATAGGTATTCCACAAAACCTTGTGTTTTCGATGGAGTTGATTTTCAGTTCTGGAAGGCGAAGATGGAGGCCTATATTCAAGCATGGGGCTTTGCAATATGGGAAAAGGTCTACAAGCCATATGTGGTCCCTGAGAATAATGAAGTGACAGCACAGAACATGTCTCATGTCGAGGTAAACAGCAAGGCAGGAAACCTGATCATCTAAGGCTTGGGAAGGAGCGACTTTGATCGAGTAATTCATCTCAAATCGGCGTACGAGATATGGAAAGCATTCGATAGTTATCATGAAGGCATCTACTATTAAAGAGATATGTCAAGATTTATTTAAGAAAGATTACATACATTTTAAGATGATGCCTGGTGAGTCACTAGATGATTAATTTGCTTGGTTTAATAAAATTCTTTGCAATTTGCATGCTATTAATATTATTGTTGGGGGAAAAACAAACCAGCCTGAGGATAACGGTCGAAGATCACCATCCAGGTCCCTCCGGAGCCTTGATCTCCGAACCCTCTATTAAAAGCTCTATCTCCGATATCATCAGATCCTTTCACAGTACTCTTCGCACCTATGAAGCCCTCCCTTGGCTTTGCCGGTTCGACCTCCCGAAGCCTTCCAAAACATGGCCTCCCGAAGCCTCGGTCCACCGAAGCTTCAACCTCCCTAAGTCCCGGCCCTCTGGGGTCCCGCTTCCCAACGTCTTCACCTCCCTGTTCTATGCCTCCCGAGGCCTCCCGCCTCAAGATGATCAGGCCACCTTCCTGAAGGCAGCGAGGTGAATCAGCAGGCCCTCGGAAGATCTGCCGTGAGGGGAGCACTGGTCGTACTTTGCCTGCAAGGAAGTGACCGGCATTAAAGGCTTAGGCTGAATAGACACCACTCTAACATCTCGTCACGATGAGGGCTATCCTAACACCCCTGACAGTGCAGCGCTGGGCCGTAATTGGCGACCGGTTTGCCCCTTTCAGGGGGCAGGCAAAACGATAATTACCACGGTGGATATTTATCTCCCGATAGGATAAAAGGTAGTCATTCGGGATAAGCCTCGGTAATTTGGTCGGACCCCGGATATTTGTACATTATGCTAACTTGTACGCCCAGCTACGCATGGCCCTATAAATAGGAGGCCATGGTCCTCTGGGCAGAAAAAAGGGGTGAGACGGACACATAACGCACATCACAGTGAACCTGTAATACTCCCCCCAGATAGATCCATTTGTTATACTATCAATACATTCGTGGTGTTCCTTCCTCTTAAACTTCATCTCCAAGCTTGAGTCTCCTCCTCAGAAGAAACTCTCGGCATACTTGCTGGAGCAAGACGAACTCTTGCTCCAACAGTGGCACCGTCCGTGGGCATTTCGAACACATAAGTGCTAAGAGAGGTACGAATCCACCAGGAAAACCACTAGAGAATCGGCTAAACACGCCATACCCACCGTTGCAAGTATGCAACCATATGCATGGCTGTCTCAGCCATACACACCGTATGCATGCACCAGCCCCGCTGCCGTGTGGGACGGCGTTCCTCCGACCTTGGCCAAACCCAGAACCCTGGGTTGGTACAGGAACTCCAAATAGCACAGAGGCCATCCAGCACCTGCACAACGAAGACCTCACCGCCTCAGGCACAACGCCTTTGGCAGCAACCCCAACGACAACTCCAAGCTCCGGTGCACCCAGAGACACACGGGTGTGTCCTGCACGGACTAGGGCGCGGCCACAACACCAACGACTGTCGCACCATCATGACCTTCCGGGAGGAATACCTCGGAAGACAAGTAGAATACCTGACCGCAAAAGGAGCCAGCAAAGGACGACGCAGAGTTCAGAGGCCTGGGGCAAACTCTGGGGCGAATCCCCAGCCCCTCAACCTTGCACAATCACCACCAACCCTACTACCAATGGTACCATACCCAGCAACAAGAACTGAGTCGGGAACACACCGTCACCAGGCTTCAGACAAAGTACCTCCGGAGCTGGGCAGCGGCTAGGGGCCGAGGCGGTCGAGGACCGCCTCTCCCGACCAGCCTTCGACCATGCCTCCCACGTGCCGCCGCCAAGCTCTGGACGGATCACCTCAGGAGCCGAGCAATGGCTAAATGCTGAGGGGGTCAAGCATCACCTCTCCCAGCCTAGCCACAGGCTTCGAGACCGCCAAGCCTCACAATAGAAGCCTTATTACTACAAAGGTACACCCAATGTTAACTACCCAGTAGTTTACCTAGTGATCCATTTTTCATGCAGCAAGGTTAGAGTTTGTTGGAGGCCTCCAACCATATTGTTAGAAATCTTTTGCAATAAATAGCTACTAAGTAGATGCAGTAGAACATAAGTTACATTCTCATGTAGCATGAGCAGTTGTTTAACCTAGCTATGTTTCATGCTACAACTAGCTTCTTATTGCCAACAGTAGACTGCAAAACTTAGCTAGTGTAAACCATGCAACATCCATGCACTCCTGCAGACGCATCGTGCCTAGGTCGCCTTGGGGGCGTGTCTGCCCAGGTTTTCTGGAAGTCATTGTGTGGCCTCGGAAGTGTAGTTGCCACGTATTAAGGGATTTCCTTGATAGACCGTGTTACGGCGCCCTCGGGGGATTTCTCCGGAGGCTCGACAAGCCCACGCACCAGTAAGCAACGCTTGCCTAAACCCAACGTCACCTGAAAAGGTTTCCCGGAGGGTACGCTTTGCCCTGGTAGGAAGTGGAGCCTACACACCGTGGGCATAGCATGCCTCGGTCACCTAGAAGGCAAGACTGCCTAGGTTTCCTTGCAAGGTATTATGTAGCCTCGATAGTGTGTGGACGCCGCATATCAGGGGACTGCCCTGATGTGAGGATGCAGTGCTCTGAGGAATGTTGTCGCAAGGAATCCTCTCTGCACGACATGCTTATATACCACAGGCGCCGCTTATGCCTAGGTCACCTGCAAGGTAGATTATGCCTAGGGTGCCCTGGAAGGCATTGAACAGCTTCGGTCATATGAATGCCATGCACCAGGGCACATCCTTGGTGGATAGTGTTGCGGTGCTCCCCGGGCGTTTCCTTGGGAGCACGTCAAGCCTACACACTGCGGGCATAGCATGCCTAGGTCACCTGGAAGGAAAGACTACCTAGGTTTCCTAGAAGGTATTGCGTAGCTCCGATAGTGTGTAGGGCTTTCGGCATTAATACATGCCAGGGGACTTTACAAAACCTCCAGCAAAAATGGAGAGCCTTTCACAAACCTCCGCAAAATGGAGAGCCTTTCCAAACCTCCACACAACGGAGAGTTTTACAAACCTCCAGTAAAACCAGAGAGCTCTACCAAACCTCCGGTAAAAATGGACAGCCTTATAAAACCTCCGGTGTGAAAGGAAAACCTTACTAAAACCTCCGGTAAAAACGGAGAACTTTACAAAACCTCCGGTGAGAACGGAAAACCTTAACAAAACCTCCGGTAAAAATAGAGAGCTTTTATAAAACCTCAAGTGAGAACGGAATGCCTTACCAAAACCTCCGATAAAAATGGAGAACTTTACAAAACCTCCGGTGAGAATGGAGAGCTTTTACAAAACCTTCAGGTGAGATCGGAAAACATTTCCAAAACCTCCGATAAAAACGGAGAGCTTTACCAAACCTCTGGTAAGAACGTTGAACTCTACCAAAAACCTCCGGTAAAAACGGAGAGCTTTACCAAACCTCCGGTAAAAACGGAGAGCTTTTCCAAACCTCCGTACGATGGAGAGACTTACAAAAACCTCTGCACCATGGAGAGAATTCTGAAAACCCCCGCGATGGAGATGTTTCTTCGAAAAATCCGATGGGCAAAAAGATTCTGAAAGGACCTAGCGTGAAAGGTACCCTGACATCTAGAAGGCTAATGCCTCCGTGCTGTAAGGGTACGAAACCTGCTGGTTTCCAAATAACACCGCACATAGATCGAAAAGGTACCAAGATCCCCCTCCCAACAGGGGAAGGTATGATCACGTGACTCAAACACGTATGGTGAAAGGTAACAACATTACCCTACCATCTCCTCCGAAAACACCTTTTACATGTTATTTTATGAGGGTTATACTGACATTTAATAAATTCTCGCGCCTCATGGCACGGGAAACATAGTGGAACCCCCGACTATCCATTGTAGAGACAGTAAGGCCGAGCAGCAGCTAAGGGCCGAGGGGGTCGCGAACCCTCTCTTCCGCCTAGCCTTCAGCTTCGCCTTCGACGGGCCATCACCAGGCTCCAGACGGAATACCTCCGGAGCCAGGCAGCAGCTAAGGGCCGAGGGGGTTGCGGACCCTCTCTTCAGCCCGGCCTTCGGCTTCGCATCCGACGCGCCGTCTCCAGGCTCTAGACGGAATACCTTCGGAGCCAAGCAACGGCTAAGGGCTGAGGGGGTCGCGGACCCTCTCTTCCGCCCATTCGAAAGGTCCTCTCGCATTCTGATATGAAAAGAGACATGACCGTTCTCAAACACACACGTTATGTTGTTAAACAACTAGTACATCCAGGGGATACAAACTAAAACAACCGTACAGAAACTTTCACGAAGAAGATGGATCCCTACGGAGCAAAACAAGGTGAGAAAGAGTACAAGGTGACTAAGTCCAGCCGTGACATGGGTACATCACGGTGTCACCAAGTATGCCATCCTGGTGACCGCCTTCACCTCCTATGGGTCTCAGCATGGGCCACGCATGAGACAGCGTATGCGCCTCATCTGCGGCCTACCGTTGCGAAAGCCGATACAGTAGCCGGCTCCCGAGCTACCAGAGGACGCTGAGGAGTCCAAGGAGGTCACCAGCGAGGCCCTCTCCCTCTCCTTCCCAGCCTCTTCCTGCTTTGCCACCGGGCCCGCTGATGCAGGCTCATTCTCCCTTAGCAGGAGATCCTAGTCGATCTCCTCGTCGTCACTAGAGATATCGATGTTCTCGACAGGCATGCCCTTTCCGGCCAAAGGTCAAGTCGGAGTAGCGGACAAATGCCTCCCCTGCAGAGGAGGAAGCTGTTTCGCCTTCGACACCTCTACCGACGACCGAAACAGCCCGGCTCCTGAAGGAGCTGTCGAGATCATCGATGTCTTCGAGAAGGATGAGGAGGAAGATGATGCCATACTCAAGTCAACGTTAACTGCTTGCTCATGGGCTGTGGAGACTCCAACCGGGTAACCCCAACTTTATACCCAAGCAACGCAGCCACGTAGGTCCAGAAGATGAAGCTGGACGAACGTCGCCATGTCCTCCAATTAAAACTCCTAGGGGAGGGGGCCGTGGCCCTATCCGGTTTCCCTCCAACACGTGGCAGCACACCACGACGAAATGACTCATTTTCTCGCGCAGACGTCCCGTCACATTAATAACACAAACCCCTTTCGGCGTGTGACAGGATCGTGGGCACAAGACCCTAGCGACCCCTCGCATTATCCAGTCAGAACGTAGCAGTGGCACGTCTTGTCCCACCAGGCAAACGTGTGGGATTCTCCAAACCCATACGAAACCTCTACTCTGGCGACTCCGAAGGACAGAGAAACACCCTCAGGCATCCTTAATACGACACCAGGCTGGGGTTGATTTTTCCTCTGCATCCTCTCCTCCCTCCGAAACATCAGCGCCTGAGAATGAGGGGGTACTGTTGGGGGGAAAATAAACCAGCCTGAGGATAACGGTCGAAGATCACCATCCAGGTCCCTCCGAAGCCTTGATCTCTGAACCCTCTGTTAAAAGCTCTATCTCTGATATCATCAGATCCTTTCACGGTACCCTTCGCACCTACGAATCCCTCCCTTGGTATCACTGGTTCGACCTCCCGAAGCCTTCCAAAACATGTCCTCTGAAGCTTCGGCCTCCCTAAGTCCCGGCCCTCCGGGGTCCCGCTTCCCAATGACTTCACCTCCCGATTCTATGCTTCCCGAGGCCTCCTGCCTCGAGATGATCAGGCCACCTTCCCGAAGCCAGCGAGGTGAGTCAGCAAGCCCTGGGAAGATCTGCCGAGAGGGGAGCGCCGGTCGTACTTTGCCTGCAAGGAAGTGACCGGCATTAAAGGCCCAGGCTAGATAGACTTCACTCTGACATCTCAGCATGATGAGGGCTATCTTGACACCCCTGACAGTGCGACGTTGGGCCGCAATTGGCGACCGGCTCGCCCCCTTCAGGGGTAGGCACCACGATAATTACCATGGTGGATATTTATCTCCCAATAGGATAGAAGGTAGTCATTTAGGATAAGGCTCCGTAATTTGGTTGGACCCCGGATATTTGTACATTATGATAACTTGTACGCTAAGCTATGCATGGCCCTATAAATAGGAGGCCATGGTCCTCTGGGTAGAAAAAAGGGGTGAGATGGACACAGAACACGCATCACAGCAAACCTGTGATACTTCCCCTAGATCGATCCATTTGTTCTACTATGAATACATTCGTGGTTTTCCTTCCTCTTAAACTTCGTCTCCAAGCTTGAGTCTCCTCCTTAGAAGAAACTCTCGCCGTACTTGCTGGAGCAAGACGAACTCTCGCTCCAACAATTATATATACTTGTTAGTGCTTGTTGTGGAGACTAACAAAATTATTGAAACCTGTGAGGTTACTTTTGATGAGACTAGTCCTGGAACTAGATCAAATGATGCAGGTACAGGAACACATGTTCATTGGGAGCTCGAGAGCATTTTTGTGGATGATGATGAGCTACAACTGGGCATCCTTAAGCTACTACATCATCTCTGTG
This sequence comes from Phragmites australis, assembly GCF_958298935.1. Taxonomy (NCBI): domain Eukaryota; kingdom Viridiplantae; phylum Streptophyta; class Magnoliopsida; order Poales; family Poaceae; genus Phragmites; species Phragmites australis. Next base: position 8,065,598 of record NC_084929.1, read on the forward strand.
TATTGAAGGAGAAGAAGAGATTGCTTCTCGAGTGACAGCTCCTTTGCACATTCAGTGAAGTCATCCACTTGACCAAATGATTGGAGATTTGCATGAGCGAGTCACACGGTCCAGGTTTATTGATTCTAATTCTCAAGCTCATTCAGCTTTTGTTTCTTCTTTTTAACCTAAAGATGTTTCACATGCATTATCTGATGGTATCAGACGTTCGTTCAAAAGTTCATGGGCACTGTGGGGATAAGCCACGCCGGAAGCCACCTTGATGGTAATGTTCTTAGCACCAACGTGTAGTTCCCATGGTGTCTATGCTGTGATGTGGTCCATGGGATAATGATGAAGTCAGCTCCCAGAACTCCTATGGACGCACAGCTACTCCAACGACCACCATGGCTGAAGTGCACAACATTAGGAGACCCTACCGGCTGTTCCTGTTCTCTCCCAATGGCGCCCCGTTTATGCTTGATGGCTACCTATGCTGCTTGTCTTATTTTTTTCATATGTCTGTTCCTGCTCATGTTGTAACACAAGTTCAAGCATGTTCATCATCCTAACTTATTCTGCCTCTTGTTGTGCTACTTGCTCTGCTTGGGATCTCTTGTGACTCTTATAACTGTTGACAACGCCTGGGAATCCATATTTCCAACCCATCACACCAACACCTCGTGTGCAACCACCATGCTCCTTGTTTGCCAGGGATAAGGTGAGCTCGTCCCTATCCCTATCTAGCTTGAAAGAGCCTTGTGCAGACTGCACGTGAGCGTCCACAAGCCTTTTTGCAAGAGTTTGAGTCACTTCCGGGTCTTTGGAGGCTGTAAAGCATAAGCTTCCATTAGATGAGTAAGAAGCACCCCTCCCACGAAGGAAGCGCTTAGATCATTCACTCTAGCCCTCCATCTTAGGTGTGACACGTCTCTCTCCCAGTTCATCTAGCTCTTGTTGCCACTGCCATTCTTTCCTCACATACCCATAATTGCTGACTTTATGAGGGTAGAGGTTCTTCTTCGAGTTTGCTTTGTTCACCTCACTCAACTTATGTGCTTCTTCTGACAACTTGTACCCCGCAAAGGTTTACCAATGATCTTCTTATTGAAATCTAGCGTTGTACCTTTCTGCACATAGGTTCTATTCAGTGTGCCCTTCCAATTCTTAAATGAAAGGCCCATGATCATTAGCGCCTTACGCTTAACTACTTTCATATATGTCTCTTCAGAGAACTTGAACCTCTCTAATATGATGGGCCATAAGATGTCATTCTTCATTGAATCAGGAACCACGTGTGGATCACGTCGTTCACCAGTCCACAATCTCTAGCTGATGGGCACATGATCCTTAACAGCTATCCCACAAACTAACTTGTATGGTTCCAGAACTTTCGCTGGTGCAGTTGGCTCCACTGTTGGTGAGACCTCCATGATCACAAATCGTCTGATAGGTAGCTTTGAGGGACCTCAGACACGATGCCGCTCCTGAGGTTGCTCATTGTCATAACCCTCCAGAGCATCAGACATCTACACATAGGCAAAAAAAGTATTAAGAACCTATATGATAATATGTACAATAGATGCATTCATCTACTTTTGAATTACCTCATTGCCTCCACAGGCGTCTATTTTGTTCAGGTTGAGGTAGTGGCTCGGGCTACCTTCTTCAATGTTTGATGGTGGCACATCTCCTTCTGGCACCTGGGCCAGGTCGATGGTTGGTGACGCCATCCCTTCCTTAGAGTTCTGCATACAATGAAGGAGAGGGGTTGAGTATTCTATAGATAAAGAGCTGAGGAAGGAGGGAAAGCCGACGAGGGAGCGAGGGAGAGATGATGTCGAATGAGTGAGATAACTGGGAGGGAGTTGATAGATAGAATACATACATATACAATATAGTAATTGAGTATATTATGACCACATTTAACAAAAAAGTTACATCTTATATAGCAAAATTGGCACAAATAGGCACAAGGGTACTGACAAGTGACACATTGATCTTACAAGTCACATCAGATTATATAGCAGAATAATGATGATTATAACCAGAACTAAGATTATCGCATTTTTACACGTGAAATCACCCTTCTTGTCCTTATTTTAAAAGTTAGCCAATTTTAGCTCGGCTTGGATGACTTGACTGTTGTATGCCGCAATAGCTTCATGTTTTGAGTTATATCCTTTGTAACATGCTTCTTTGAATCCATTAACTTGTGCATGGCATGCCTCCCAACTGGAGAATACTCCACTTTACCGACCATGATGGACAACATATCATGTCATAGTAGACCTAAATTTCAGAAAATATAAAGTTGTAGCATCCAACTATCAAATAACGGTATTTTGGGGAAATGAATTGCATCCAATAGAACAGTGATGTTTGTGATGCAAAATGGAAACATAGTATAAAAAAAAATATTAGCACCAAATGACCATATATGCAAGCTTCCCTAATTTAGCAAATAACATCATATGCATTGGTAGTTTGATATTACACAATGACAATGCACAAATGGCAGTTCAACATGAGCTGCACCAATCTAATCAGATTATGGATATAATTATATATGACTGCAAGGTAGATTGGCATAGTGAAAAGACGCGCAAGGTGCATGTGTAATAACCATCCCAGTTGAGCTTTGCAGTCATATGTATGATAAATAATTATCTCCTTTCATCATTTTCTCATCTAACTTCTATAGGGGAAGGAATCACATCAGTCACTAAAAATTCCAAATAGCACAGCAAGAGGAACTGCATGTTAGATACAGACTTGTTCCGACCTGTCCTTGGTGAGCAAAGAAATCAGATCATTATCAGATTGCCATCAAGAAATAGTATTTGTTCTCATCAAATTGTAATGAAAACCATTTTGGTCAGTAGAGGAAAAGGGGCATCACTATCCTAGAAATGGCCAAGAGCATCAACAATTAAATATAGCCAGATGGTACAAAGAGAAGAACAGAAAGGTAATCAAGTGCACATGACCTTGTTAAGAGGAAGGTAAATACGAAAACAAAAATGTATCCAAATGCATCTGTTCTTATCAGTGAGTGACAGAAGGTGTGTAGAGAAAAACAAAAAAGTAACAAAATAGAAGGGATGCAAGTGTTCTCGGGATTTGAATTATATGGTGTGGCCATCATTAAGCAGTAAGAGCCACCAATGTAATACCTACTCTTATCAAATTATGAACAACCCTCAAGTAAAATTCAATCATTGGGTAGGCAAAGCAACAAGTCTCTAAGTACGGGTTAGTTCAATATAGATGGCCCTCAGTGTGGGTTACCGATTGAACAGCCATCCAACACTAAATTTCATCATCGAGCTAAGAAACAAGCGTAGTATATGTTCTTGTCAACCAATACATGCAAGCATCAAGAAAGAGTATATATTCTTATGAAACAATATATGCAAGCATCAAGAAAGAAATATTATCTGCTCTTATCATCCAAAACATGCAAGCATCAAAAAATAGTATATGTTCTTATCAGCCACGATTACTACACACTGAGACACGAGCAACAACAACTAATGCCATCAAGAAATTGTATCTGTTCTTATCAGATTGCCATCAAGAAATAGTATCGATCATTATTAGATTGCCATCAAGAAATAGTATCTGTTCTTACCAGATTGTAATGAAAACCATTTCGGCCACCAGAGGAAAAAGGGCATCACAGTCCCAGAAATGGCCAAGAGCATCAACAATTAAATACAACCAGATGGTACAAAGACAAGAACATAAAGGTAACCAAGTGCACATGACCTTGTAAAGAGGAAGGTAAATAAGAAAAGAAAAATGTATCCAAATGCATCTGTTCTTATCAGTGAATGATAGAAGGTGTGTAGAGAAAAACAAAAAAGTAACAAAATAGAGGGGAGGAAAGTGTTCTCAGGATTTGAATTATATGGTGTGGCCATCACTGAGTAGTAAGAGCCACCAATGTAATACCTACCCTTATCAAATAATGAACAACGATCAAGTAAAATTCAATCATTGGGTAGGCGAAGTAACAAGTCTCACAGTGTGGGTTAGTTCAATATAGATGGCTCTCTGTGTGGGTTACCAATTGAATGACCTTCCAACACTAAATTCCGTCATCGAGCTAAGAAAAAAGCACAGTATAAGTTCTTGTCAAGCAATACATGCAAGCATCAAGAAAGAGTACCTGTTCTTATGAACCAATATGTGCATGCATCAAGAAAGAAATAGTATCTATTTCTATCATCCAAAACATACAAGCATAAAAAAATAGTATATGTTCTTATCAGCCATGATTAATCCACACTAAGACATGAGCAACAGCCACTAATGCCATCAAGAAATAGTATCTATTTTTATTAGATTGCCATCAAGAAATAGTATCTATCATTATGAGATTGCCATCAAGAAATAGTATCTATTCTTATCAGATTGTAACGAAAACCATTTTGGCCAGTAGAGGAAAAAGGGCATCACTATCCTAGAAATGGCCAAGAGCATCACCAATTAAATATAACACATATACTATGAATAACCCACAAGTGCAGAAAGGCAAGTGCTCTCAGGATGGCACAAAGATAAGAACTGAAAGGTAACAGAACAAAGGGGAGGCAAGTGCTCTCAGAATTTGAATTATATCTAGTGGAGCATGATTAAGGACATAAGTACAGTAGCATCTGTTAAGCGAGCATGTGTACAGAGACAAAAGGACTAGCACACAAGTAATCATCATGCAAAGTAGGGCAGCATCTGTTATTATCATGTTTAATTTCGAATACCTATGCAAAGTAGTTGCATTTCGATGTCACAAGATCATATTTACTGAAAGATGGCACCAAGAGCATATCTCGAGAACCTATTTTATAAATACAAAATGCAAGTGCAAAACTTTGGCCTACCACCAAAGAACAGATTGGCATATCTTCAGGTGACTAATTCAAGCAGTCAGCAAGAACCAAGTCCAAATTTCAGCATGCCATTGTTTCGAGAACCATTTTTCATCATCATAGACAAGGATCAGAGACTATGCATCACCATTCATGCACTTTCATTGTCCCTGGATGTAAAACCAGGCTAACACAGTGCACCACGGCTCCTACTTGAGGGGGAGGGGATGGAATGGGAGGAGGTGGACGGGGAGGAGAGGGGGGCTTACCTCAATGGCGACGCGAGTGGCTACTAGTCCGCGATGAAGGCCTCAAGGAGAGGGACGGGGACATCGTTGGTGTGGAGGATTGGGACGATGTTGGGGAGGAGGATGGCAATAGCCTCGAGGAGGACAACGATGTGGAGGAGGACGGGGATGGCGGGCTCGGGCTCCTCGGTGTGGCCTCATGGTCCTCAGGGAGGGGGACAGGGACATCGTCGGGGTGGAGGACGGGGACGACGTCAGGGAGGTCGACAGGGTCGGCGTCAAGGAGGAGCATGGTGACGGTGTCGGGGAGGAGGATGACAACGTTAAGGAGGATTGGGATGGTATGCTCAGGCTCATGGTTCTCTGGCGTCATGGGTGAGGACAAGGCAGAGACCGGTGGCAGCACTTGAGGAAAGGGGAATTTTTTCTAAGTTAGGGAGGGTGTAGGCCACACTTCGGTTATATAAGGGGGGCTTCCCTGCTAGGTCAAAGTGTGTACCGGTAGTGAATGGAGGGTTTCACTACTAGCACAATGTGTGCACCAACACTGAAGGGAGCTTCACTGTCGTCTCAAATGTGTGCCGACAGTGAAGGGGTGATTCATTGCATTAAGAATGGATCGTTGGCACTGAAGGGAGCTTCAGTGCCAGATCTAACCACAATGCCAATCTATCACGCTATTGCTTTTGATCTAAAAAAAAAGGCACTCAGAGCTATCAGCAAGATAAGATGAGTGTTCCTATGGAAAGGAAGAGATCAGGTCAAAGGCGTCCATTGTTTGATTGCTTGGCGAAAGGTGTGTCGACCCTAGGAACATGGAGGGTTGGGTATCCATGACCTCGTGACTCTTGGATGGGCCTTGAGAATGAGATGGCTATAGTTGCAAAAAACACAGCCTGATAAACCTTGGGCAAAGTTCACAATTTTGGTCGACCCTGACATCAAGGCCTTTTTCTCAATTTCAGTGGTGACCTCGGTGGGTTAGGGCGCCAACACCCTTTTTTGGTGTGATCGGTTGCTGCATGGATAGGCTATCGTAGACCTGGCACCTAATCTCATTGGCCTCATTCCCAAATGGATTGCCAATAGGAGTACTGTGCAAGAAGCCATGGTGGGCAATACGTGGATTCATGATATTCGTGGTTCTATATCTCTTAAAGCCCTATTGAAGTACTTGGAACTGTGGGATTTGATCTCCGAGGTCGTGCTCCATCCTGAATTACAAGACGAACATTGTTGGAGACTTTCTTCCTTCGGACAGTACACAACAAAGTCAGCATATGAAGCCTTCTTCTTGGGAGCTATACACTTTGAACCTTGGAAGTTGATCTAGAAATCCTAGGTGCCACGTCACTGCCGCTTCTTTATATGGCTTGCAATCCACAATAGATGCTAGGTAGCAGACTGCTTGGCGAAGAGGTCTCCCACACCCTACTGCTTGTATACTATGCGATCAAGAGGACGAGACCATCAACCATCTCTTGGTCTCCTGTGCTTTTGCTCGACAAGTATGGTATTACTTCTTTAGGATGGTTGGACTGCCAGACTTATCGCCTCGAACAATGATCCAACCTTCATTGTTTGGTGGTTGAGATCTTGTAGGAGGTGCCCAAACTACTGAGGAAAGGGTTCAACTCATTGGTGATACTTGTGGGCATGGATGATATGGAAACATCAAAATGATTGTGTGTTCAATGATGGTTCTCCAAACTTGCAAAGAATACTGCACCAGGCTATTGAGGAACTTCAACTTTGGCGACATGCAGGGGTGACTGGACTCTTCGTGCTCGCTGTGATAGGGGGCCTAGTGAGCTACAGGATGAGTGCATGGTCTTTGTAGCATGTCTAACAAATGGAGTCTGTAGAGTTTTGAGTGGTTATGTAAGTTATGCTAGCGTGTGTTTTGGTGTGAGTCCTTTTGTTCTTCTTGCTATTGTGTGTTGACTTGTGTTCTGGCTTGAGTTGTGTGCTAGAATGTTGTTGGACCTATTTTCCTCTTCTTAATGCAATGATGTGCAGTTCTCCTACGCATTCGATAAAAAGAAGGGGTGATTCACTGTCGACCCATGATGTTAGTTGGCTGTGAAACCCCCTCCCCTGCGCAGCGATGCAATTTTTTTTTTTTTTGCTGAGCACAAGCATCGAACCAGTGACCTATGGCCCAAAGTCCAAATGAACTAACCGTTGCACTACTCAAGTATAGTTATTAACATGCTATTGACCTCTAATCCTAATATATATTTATTTTATTTTGAACTTGCAATATACCAAAAATAAATTTTGTATATACCTAAATTTTATGGTTAAATTTTCTAATTCAATAAAAATTTAAAATAAATATGTTCATACCTAAATTTCTATATTGGGGTGTGCTAATTAATTAAAAAATATAATTGGAGCTTCCTATATATCTTAATTTGATAGATAAATATTTTAAATCATTAAAAAATATAAATAAATATGCTCATAACTATAGCTAATGTAAATCAATAGTAAAGACACCTTCATTAATACATAGTAATTCATGTCCTTCATTAATACATAGTAGTAAATAGCAATAGTGCTTGTACTACTCCTAATTCATTAAAAATCAAAAATCAATATGCTCAATAATAAAGACATCTTCCACCATAAACTACAAATTGAAGCTTCCATAAAATAAGTGAGGTATAATTGCATCTAAAACAAATTCATACATAGTAATTCATGTCCTTCATTAATATGCAAATAAAGCTACTTAATTTGGCTTAATGATTCGCCCTTCATTATGGTCATGGCTAACATAGGGAGGTTCGTTGGTGTCTTCCATGAGACCTAGGTCAACATCCTCCTCGACAGGAGGTAGCATGTCGAATTGATTATAGTCTTCCTCGTCGACGACATTCTCCACTCCGACAATCCTTCTTTTTCCTTGAAGAACCATATTGTGCTCCTCATTATTAGCCGTGTGAGGGTCCTTTACATAAAATACATGCATAACATCTTTCACAAGTATGAATGGTTCTTCTCTGTATCGGACGAGTTCTTGGTCCACTGTAGTCATACCGTACTTGTTGATCTTCACGCCTCCTAGGAGTCTGACCCATTGGCATCGGAAAAAGAGGAACCTTTTACACTCCATAGTCCAGCTCCAAAATCTCCACAATGAATCCATAGGTCTCCCTTTTGCCATTGCAGTCGTAGGTTTCTATACGGACACCGCTATTTTAGTTGGTGCTCTTATTATCTTGAGCTCTTGTATAAAATGTATAGCCTTTTATGTCATATCTTTGGAATGTGAGGATTGTTGTTGATAGTCCGTGAGCCAACACATTCAACTGAGCACACCCTATCAGCTTATCCATCACATGCCTACGTAACTAGGTGCCAAAATGATCTCGATGCTCTCGCGCGATCTAAACATCAAACTTCCCTGGGTTTTTGGTGCGTAGCATCTTCTAGTGTCTGAATGTTTGAGATGTCGCCTAGAGGGGGGGTGAACAGGCGTTCCTGAAATCGAAATCAAAATATAAGTAAGTCTAAGAAAATCTAGTTGATTCTAAGTGTTACCATAGGTTACTAGAGATGTAGTAGGACCTTTTCACAAGTCACCTATAGTCACAATCACGCAAACACGCAGATCAGGACAAATCGCCCAAGAATCAACTAGAACAAGAATGAACACAAGTAAGCAAGGAGACAAGAATTTATTTCCCGAAGTTCAGACCCCTCCAATGAGGTTCCTACATCGCCGTTGAGGGGCTCCAAAGAGCTAGGTCTCTCTTAACCCTTTTCCTCACCAAGCGACCACTTAGATCGAGCTTGGGCTTACTCAAGTAGCATCTTCCCTTGTGGAGACGAGGATGAACCTTCACAAATGTTCTTGTGGCATACCACAAACTTGGGTGCTCACAAGTGATGCCTAGCCATCTAGGAGCCCCAAGCTCCAATAATAACAAATGCGGAACGATTTGCTTAACGATGAACTCAAGAGCTCAAAGAATGGAAATTTAACTCACTAGCACTCAATCTCAATCTCTCAACTCAACTCTCAAATTCTTGCAAGAATTAAAGCAAAAGGGAGTGGGGAGAGCTATTGAATGCCTTTGAAAGCTTTTGTCTCATGGTAGGTTAATAGCAAGTGAAGAGAGGGGGTGAGGGAGTATTTATACCCAACCCCCAAAAACTACTTGTTATGCACCTTTCTGGCTTAACTCGGAACTTTCGGGTTGGTACAAGAATTAGCACCCGAGAACTTAGGTCAGGAGAAATCTGGAGGTTCCAGCTACCCAGAATTTTCATGTCAACCCAGAACTTCCGGGTTTGTTTGAAAAACCAAACCGAACACCCTGCTCACCCTACCCGGAGGTTCTGGCTACCCATAACTTTCGGGTTGGTTTGAAAAACCAAACTAAGCACCCTGCTCGGAGCTCTACCCAGAGGTTCCAGCTTCCCGGAACTTCCGGGTTGCACCTAGAACTTCCGGGTACACAGAGCAACTTAGGAAACCTGGTGTTCGTGGGGTGTTGTGTGTCTCTCATCTTTAAGCTAAATGTGTACTTTGAGCACTGAGACATTCTTAAGAATATCTATACGCAACACTCTTGATAGTACAGCATACCTAAACTCAATTTCAGAAATAAAATGAACTTAAATCATTTGAAAAATGAAACCGAACACCCTGCTCGCCCTAGCTGGAGGCTCCGGCTACCCGGAACTTCCGGGTTGGTTTGAAAAACCAAACTGAGCACCCTGATCGGAGCTCTACCTGGAGGTTCTAGCTACCCGGAACTTTCGGGTTGCACCCAGAACTTCCAGGTACACAGAGCAACTTAGGAAACCTGGTGTTCGTGGGGTGTTCTGTGTCTCTCATCTTTAAGCTAAATGTGTACTTTGAGCACTGAGACATTCTCAAGAATGCTCCATTGCTCCAACTCCTTGATTTTGGTAAGACCTTTGAACTAGAATGTGATGCTAGTGGGATTGGAATTGGAGGTGTGCTAATTCAAGAAGGTAAATTTATTGCTTATTTCAGTGAGAAATTAAGTGAAACAAGTCTGAATTATTCCATTTATGATAAATAATTGTATGCTTTAGTTCGTATGCTTGAAACTTGGCAACATTATCTATAGCCTAAAGAATTTGTTATAAATTCTAATCATGAGTCGCTGAAACATATTAGAAGTCAAGCTAAACTGAATAAACGACTTGCTAAATGGGTAGAATTTATTGAGTTATTTCCATATGTCATATAACATAAAAAAGAAAAGGACAATGTGATTGCTAATGCATTTTCTAGGCATTATACCATGTTATCTCAACTTGATCATAAGATTTTTGGTTTAGAGACCATTAAGGACTTATATGCTACTGATTTAGACTTTAAAGAAGTGCTTGAACATTGTAAAGAAGGGAAGACATGGAATAAATATGCGCTGAATGAAGGATTGCTCTATCATGCTAACAAGCTATGCATTCCAGCTAGCTTCATTCGTCTTTTGTTGTTACAGGAGGTGCATGGAGGAGGATTGATGGCACATTTTGAAGTAAAGAAGACTGAAGATGTGTTGGCCGCCCACTTCTTTTGGCCAAAGATGAGACGTGACATCGAGCGCTACGTGTCACATTGCACCACTTGCAATAAAGCTATGTCTTGTTTAAATCCATATGGTCTTTACATGCCTCTTCCTATTCCTAGTGCACCTTGGGAGGATATTTCCATGGATTTTATTTTAGGACTGCCTAGGACAATGAGGGGGGGTAGCATATTTGTAGTTGTGGATCGATTCTCTAAAATGGCATATTTTATACCTTGTCAAAAGAGCGATGATGCTACAAACATAGCTGATTTGTTTTTCGGGGAAATCGTTCAACTACATGGAGTGCCTAATACTATTGTCTCGCACCGTGATGCAAAGTTTTTGAGTCACTTTTGGAGACCACTTTGGAATAAATTGGGGACGAAGCTGCTATTTTCTACTACGTGTCATCCTCAAACTGATGGTCAAATAGATGTCGTCAACCGCACATTATCGACCATGTTACAGGCGGTTCTAAAGAAGAATTTGAGGATGTGGAAAGAGTGTTTACCACATATTGAATTTACTTACAATAGGTCTGTACACTCTACAACCAAGGTAAGTCTGTTCCAAGTAGTGTATGCATTTAATCCCCATGCTCCTATTGATTTAGTACCTTTGCCTACTTTTGAAAGACTTAATTTAGATGCTACGAAACGTGCTGAATTTATTCTTAAGTTGCATGAAACCACTAAAAAGAATATAGATAGCATGAATCAGATTGCTGAAAATAAAGCTAGGAAGGAAATAAAATTTGAATCAGGTGATTTAGTTTGGTTGTATTTGAGGAAGGATAGGTTTACAGAACTAAGAAATTCAAAATTGATGTCTAGAGCTGATGGACCATTTAAGATAATTGAGAAAATCAATGAAAATGCATACAAATTGGACCTACCTATAGATTTTGGGATTAGTCCCACATTTAACATTTCAGATCTGAAGCCCTACTTGGGAGAAGAAGAAGAGTTTGAGTTGAGAATGAGTCCAATTCAAGAGGGGGAGGATGATGAGCCCATGGCTCCTTCGCATACGATCAATACCACCAATAATCCTCAAATCATACAAGGTCTAATTACAAGAACACGTGCATGACAATTAGACCACCAGGTGAACTCGTTCCTTACTATTCATGCTTCTTTGGATGGATTACTACTAAATTCTTGTGATGTATTATTGTTTAGGAACGTGGGAGAAGCACCACAACCTTACTCGGGAATCAGTGCTTTTGTGCTTTACTTGAGTTATGAATTTTCCTTTGATATATTTTTGTCTCACAATCTCTTGCCATAACCCATGTATTTTTCAAGTTTCCACCACCATTTACAGAGAAGGCTAATATTCAATTTTCATAAATTGTGTATACCCGGCCCACCCTTTTTCTTGGATCTGCACACTTTGGCCCATTTTACCAGATTATATTTTTTTCTTAGTCCCACCTCCCTACCACAGGAACCTCTTTCTGGTTCTGTCCATGTTAACATGAACAGTTTTATGAAAAAGGTACATTGACATGTGGTATATAGGAATGCTGCTCAAGCTAGAGTTATTTAAAGTGACCCTTCCAGCAATAGACATGGATCCACCTTGCCATCCATCAAGCCTTTTGAGTAATTTTTCCTCCAAAGGTAGCCAATCCACAATATGTAGTCTTCTTCCACACACAGATACAATCATCAATGATCATCATAATTTCACTTTTTTTATTGTTGATTTTAAGACCAAACATTCCCTCAAAGAGATATAACAGTAATTTCATATTGACTGCCATCTGAGGGTCATCTTTAAGACACATGATTGTATCATCAGCATACTGCATGATGGTCACCCCTTTTGGAATGTATTGAGGGACTAAACTTTCAATCAAATTATTTTGTTTGGCCATGTTAATCATTTTGGTTAAAGAGTCAGCTGCCAGATTGAACAAAAGAGGTTGTTGGAGCAAGAGTTCTTCTTGCCCTAGCAAGTACGGTGAGAGTTTCTTCTAAGGAGGAGACTCAAGCTTGGAGACGAAGTTTAATAGGAAGGAACACCACAAATGTACTGATGGTAGAAAAAATAGATCGATCTGGGGGGAGTATCACAGCGTGACTTGGTGTTTTGCCATCTCTATGTCTTTCTGCTGTCTAGCCCCTTTTTCTTGCCCAGGCAGCTATGGCCCCTATTTATAGGGTTGTGCGTAGCTTGGTGTATAAGTTACCATAATGTACCAATATCTGGGATCCGACCGATTTACTGGGCCTTATCCCGGATAACTACTTTTCTATCCTACCTGGGAGAGAAATATCTATCGTTGTAACTATCGTGGTGCCTGCCCCCTGAAGGGGGCGAGCCGGTCACCAATTGCGGCCTGGCACCGCACTATCAGGGGTGTCAGGATAGCCCTCACTACTCCAGGGTGCCAGAGTGGTGCCCATCAGCCTAGGCCTTTAATGCCGGTCACTTCCTGGCAGGCAAAGCACGACCAGCGCTCTCCTTCGGGCAGATCTTCCCAGGGCCTGCTGACTCATCCTGCTATCTTCGGAAAGGTGGCCTGACCATCCTAAGGTGAGGGCCTTGGGAGGCATAGAGTAGGGAGGTAAAGGCATTGGGAGGTGGGACCCCGGAGGGCTGGGACTTTGGGAGGCCGAAGCTTTGGAGGATCGAGGCTTTGGGAGGCCTTGTTTTGGAAGGCCTCGGGGGGTTGAGCCAGCGGAGTCAAGGGAAGGCTTCGTAGGCGCGAAGGGGTACCGTGAGAGGATCTGATGATATCAGAGATCGAGCTTCTAGCAGAGGGTTCGGGGGGACCGGTATGGTGATCTTCAACAGTTATCCTCAGGCTGGCTTATTCCCCCCCCCCAACAGAGGTGATAAAGGGTCACCCTATCTAATACCTTTACCGCTGACAAAGTAGGGCCCCAAATTGTTATTCAATTTCACACAAAGGGTCCCCTTGGTAACTACTATCTTAATCTAGTTACACCATTTTTATCAAATCCCCTCATTTTTAGGCATTCAAACAGGAAAGGCCATCTAATTTGGTCATATGCTTTCTTGAAGTCCAATTTAGGGATTACACCTTGATTCTTATGTACTTTAGTGTCATGCACAATTTCATGCAGTGTCATGATTCCATCCATAATGTTTCTAGATTTGATAAAAGCATTTTGGCATGGGTCAATAATGCTGTTCATGATAGGGTCCACTCTCACAGTGAGGACCATGGTGAAAATTTTGTATATAACATTTAATAGGCAAATAGGCCTATATTTCTGAATTTTGTTGGCCTCTTTAATTTTTGGGATTAAGGTAATCACACAATAGTTTAATCTACTTAGGTCCAAATTTCCCTCATAAAAATCATCAAATAAAAGCAATAAGTTAGTTTTGATGATATCCCAGCATGTTTGATAGAACTCAATGGGAATGTGGTCAGGGCCAGGGGCAGTGTTTCTCTCCATCTCAAAGACAGCCTTCTTAACATCTCCCTCACTGAATTTCTCGATTAGCTTCCCATTGTCAGAGTTAGAGACCTTTTCTTTTTCTTGCCAACAACTGCTATCCATATGGAAAGAGGGGGGATCAGAGGGACCAAACAAGTTTTTGTAATAATTAGTGGCATGGTCCAGCAGGTGGTCACCCCCTTCAATCACTCTGTCCTCATGAACCATACTAAATATCGTATTCTTTCTTTTCTTCCCATTAGCAATTTTATAAAATAATTCATTGTTACCATCACCTTTATGAAGCCATTTCACATTGGATCTTTTATACCAATACATTTCTTCCACATCAAGGATTTTCAACAATTCAACTTGGATTTCAGTTTTTCTGGATAGTTGCAGTGGAGCTAACAAATTGTTTTCTTCTAAAGCTTCCAAAGAAGCTAATTCACCTTTCAATTCTCTTTTCTTTTTCTTTTGATCTCCTTTAATGTGGTTACCCCAGCCTTTTAGATAATTCTTAACCCTTTTGATCTTAATTATCCATCTATCGAGATGAGATTTAGCCTTCACTAGTTTCTCCTAAATGTCTGTAACAATTTCAAGGAAGTCAGCGTGTGAAAGCCAATTGGTCTCAAAACAAAAAGGTTTTGGACCTTTGATCTCATCGTTTTCAGTTTGTAGGATGAGATGGTTATGGTCAGACATATATCTTGGAATTTTGTTCAGAGTAACTAGAGGAAACATCAATTCCCATGTCATATTCATCAAACATCTATCCAACTTTTCTAGGGTAGGGTTTTCCCTATTGTTACTCCATGTGTATTTTCCACCCGCTAGGTGTATTTCCCTAAGCTCATTAGAGTTAATTATGGCATTAAACATGTCTAACCATTTATTCATCACAAAGGTCTTATTCTTCTCATAGTTGTATCTTAGGATATTGAAGTCTCCACTAATCAGGAGAGGATATTTATGGTTTATACTAATATGAGAAAGTTCAGAGAGGAACTGCTCTTTATCCTCATCTTGAGCAAGGCCATATACAATCAGTAGGGACAAAATATCTTGTAGCTTTTGTCAAAAATATTAGCTACCACCATAAACTCACCATCCTGAAAATCCACTACATCAAATCTGTCTAACTCATCCCACAGAGAATACCCCCAGATTTGCCAAAAGAGGGCAACCAGTGCCAGGCAAAGGATTTTTGATAATCAATTTTCCTAAAGAATTTGTCACCATCTTTCTTTTTCATAGTTTCTTGGAGGCCTACAAAATCAAATTCATAGTCATGCAGTGGGTCTTTAAGGTAAGGGCCAAATCCTTTCTTACCCACACCCCTACAATTCCATATAAGACCGATCATTTTTTCTTTTTGGGCTTTGGGGCCTTCTTTACATTGTCATCACCAATAGAACAATCTCGTTTGGTGGGCTCATCAGAGGTGGGAAAGGCACACAAAGGTTGCCCTCCCCTTTTCCTTCCCTTATATAGAGAAGCCAGAGACCTTTTTTCTCTTTGCTTTCATGGATGATACTTTGACGAAGACATCATCAGAATCGTTGTCCTCATTCCAAGCTAATAGTTGTTGTTCAACAGAGGGGAACTACGGCTCATCCTCTTTTATAGTTGCATTTTTCGCTTCATCTAGATCATGTCTAGCAAATTCCAGATCTCCAAGGAGATCTATCTTTTTCATATCATCACCATTTATGCTAATACCCATTAGATTAGCCTTATCAATAATGATTTCAGCATCCAACACAGCAAAAGAATTATGGGAGGTTAAGTTGGTACCTGAGAGAGTATTAGTTCTTTGCAGCTCTTCCAACTTCTGAATTCTTTCACTTCTCCTTTTTTCTTCAGTCTCCACCTCTTTCCTGACAGTTTTAGTAGGTGGTATCACTTCAACTTCCTTGAAGACTTCAGTCTGATTGTCGTCTTCAAGCGAATCATCTTTTGTGGCTTCCCGAGCCTCCTTCTCAGTAACATTTTCCTTGTTGGCGGACTCCACTTGTGCATCAATAGCTTGAGCATCAATCTATTTTTCATCTCCCTTTTCCTATTCCTCATAATCTTCCTAACTAGATATGTCAGTCATGGGGGGTTGGGAGACTGTTTCAAGGCTTAGAGAAGAAGCTCTAGTAACAGCAGCCTGAGAGAGCACAATTGCCTTCTTCGCTTCAATAGCAGTGAGAGGATCAAATTTGGAGGTGATGAGATTGGAACCATATTCATTGATGACAATAGATGTTAGGTTTATATTTTTGAACACCCAAAGCTTCCTGTGCTCCAGCTGATCAGCTCCCTTGCTGAACTGGCTCAGTTCTAAGTGTTCCCCATCAGAAGCAACTATGAGTAGACCCCCATCTTCATCACTATCCTCATCGGATGGCACTTGTTCATCTCCAAAGGAGTAGGGGAGGGTCCCATGCTCAAGTATTGTTTCTATGCATCAGCCATAAATTTTCTGCCATCAACATCCGTAGCATTAGGTTGTTGAGTTCCACTAGTAGACTGACCAGATTGAGAGTTTTCATTCAGCTTTTGCTTCTTTGGTGATTGTTACACAGGCTTGTCTTGTGTTCCAACCCTTACCAATTTGTTTCCAGTTGGATTGGTGGTCCCCTCCTGGGCCACTTCTCTCTGAAAGTGGAAGTCACAAAGAAACAGCCTCAGGGCACCTTCCACCGTAGCAGGTACTTTAGTCACATCCTTACAGCCAATTTTGACTAACATATTCATATCTGTTCAGGTTTTCTCTGTCCACTTCAAGAGAAATACCCACAAAGGAGCCAACATAGCTGTTAGTAACTTTATCTCTCTTATCCTGAGGAATTCCCCTAATTCTGAACCAAGCAACATCTAAAGCCCCATTTTGCCCCCACAGATGAGCTCCATTTGTTGATCTTGATAACAGCAGAGGGAACAGTGCTCATCCTCATTTCCAGGAAATGAGAGAGTTCATCAACTTTCTTGGCTGTAGGGAACCTCATTTGGTATTGGTTATCAGACATCTTCTTTGCAAACCATCTCCAGGTGGAGGTGCGGCCAGCTAAAGTTATAAATTCATTTTCAATTTGTCTAGCATTAACAACTCCCTCTTTAACAGAGATCAGGGCACATGTTGCCAGATCCTTTGCTCCTCCTTCTTTAGATTCAGATGGGACATAGAGGAAACCTTGTCCCTGCATATCAAATCCACAGAAAGGGGCAATATACTCCCATGATTTACACTGAGGGTAAGCCATGTTTCTATTTTTTTTAGAAGAAGGAATTTCTTTATTCCGGTCTCTGCATAAGGTATGCACTCAACAATCCATTATTACATTCTTCCATCATTGCTGCAAATAGAGTGCCAACACATAGCACAAATTCAAAACCAGCATCTAACATGCTTTCATGAAAGTAAATATCGCAAACCATCAAAAGCAAAGCCTATTAGTAAACATCCACCCATGCTTGGCGAATATATCCATAGTGGTAGTCTCCAGCATGCGGCAACCCCATCTCATCTTTTCTCTTGCATCCTCCTTCTGAAGCAACGCCCAAGAGTGTATCCAATGAGTCCCCTGAAAATTACCTGCATATAAGAGTTTGGCTTTGCTTTGTCAAACACAATATCATTCCTACTCCGCCATATATCCTAATATAAAGCAGATGCCCCAGCCAAGATCTGATATCTAACATTGGAGTCTACATTCTGTATCCAAGAACCAAAAATATGTCTTACAAAATGCGAGCGTTGTATACCAAATAATATTTGAACGGTTCTCCAAATGAATTTAGCAAGATGGTAATCAACAAACAGATGTTGAATAGTTTCATTGTTATTACAAAAACAACATTTCCCACTACCCTGCCATCTTCATTTCACTAAGTTGTCCTTGCTTATAATAACACCTTTGTTCAAATACCGTAGGAAAATTTTGATCTTTAAAGGAAGTTAAAGTTTCTAGAGCATGAAGTTTGTTGGAATGATATTATGATTTATGATAGCTTTATACATAGATTGAACAGAAAACGTGCCACTTTTATGTTGTGGCCATTGAAAGGTGTCTTGTTGATTGTTTAGCTGAACCAAAGCTATTTTGTCAACCAACTCACACCATTTTGTCAATTTATCCCCAATTAAAGAGCTACAAAAGGATATATTTAAGGTAATTGTACTTAGGACATTAGCTACCATAACATGTTTTCTATGAACTATGTAATAGAGTGTTGGGAATTGATCTTTAAGAGGAGATGTACCTATCCATTTATCCTCCCAAAAACGAACTTGAGTTCCATCATTAACTTTAAAGTCTCCTAACATCACAAATTGGTCTTTGACCTTCATAAGGCCATACCAGAAATGAGAGTCACATGCCTTCCACTGCACTTCTCCTATTGTTTTATTATACAAATATTTTTTCGTAGTAATTGTTGCCATAAGCCATCTTCGTTAATGAGCTTGAACACCCATTTTCTAATAAAAAATCTATTTTGAACATCAAGGTCTTGGATCCCTAACCCACCTTGATCCTTGGGTGTACATAAGATTTCCCATTTCCCATTTGGCCAATCTATACTTTTTCTTATGTTGATAACTCTGCCCAAAAAATCTTGATCTGTAATAGCCTAATTTCTTTAGTATGCCTTGTGGTACTTCAAAAAAGGACAACATATACATCGCAATACTGCTTAATACTAAATTGATCAACACCAAACGATCACCTACAGATAGGTGTTTGCCTTTCCAACAGCTAAGCTTTTTCTGAACTCTCTCCTCTATTGTTTTCCAATCCTTATTACTAATTCTTCTATGATGCATGGGTAACCTAAAGGGGTAATTCCCCATCCCACACCCAAAGATTTTTTAGCACAGCTCTTCATAATCTTTTGCCTCGCCATAGCAAAATAATTCATTTTTATGGAAATTGATCTTCAAGCTGGACAGCTGCTCAAATGCACAAAGTAAGAGTTTCATGTTCTTGGCTTGCTCAATATCATGTCCCATAAAAAGAATTGTATCATTAGCATACTGAAGGACTGATAACCCTTCATCTACCAAATGAGGCACAACACCTTGTAGCTGCCCCTCTTCTTTTGCACGTGAAATTAAGATTGCTAGCATATCTACTACAATATTAAACATAACTGGTGAGAGGGGATCACCCTGTCTGAGCCCCTTTTTAGTTTGGAAATACTTTCCTAAGTCATTGTTTCTCTTTATTCCAACACTCCCTCCTGTTATAAATTGTTCCACCCAGGAACACCATGTATTGGAGAATCCTTTCATTCTCAGCATTTATTGAAGAAAAGACCATTTAATTTTGTCATATGCTTTTTCGAAATCCACCTTAAGAATAACTCCATTTAGTTTCTTTCGATTCATTTCATGGATAGTCTCATGTAAAATCGCAACTCTTTCCAATATATACCATCCTGGCATGAACGATGTTTGCGTCGGTTTTACCACCTTTTGTGCTACCCCCATTAATCTATTGGTAGCAGCATTGGTAAAGATTTTGAAACTAACATTCAACAAACATATTGATCTGTATTGTTGTATTTTTTTGGCCTCCATGCTTTTTGGTAGTAAGCTAATGATCCCAAAGTTAAGGCTATATAACAGTAAATTACCAATATGGAAGTCATAAAATAGAGCCATCAAATCAACTTTTATAACTTCCCAAAACACTTGATAAAATTCTGCTGGGAAACCATCGGGTCCTGGAGCTTTATTGTGCTCCATTTGAAATACTACATCTCTAACTTATTTTTTAGTAAATACCTGAGTGAGTAATTCATTCTCCATATTGTTACTTGAGGAATATCATCCCTTCGAGTTTCTGTCATAGCAAAATGACTACTCTTTGGAGGGCCAAACAATCATCTGTAGTAAGTTGTGATATGTTCTTTGAGCGCCTCATCTCCTCTAATGATTTTGTCATTATGTTCCACCTGACAAATTCCAGTCTTCAATGTTTACCATTCACTATCAGCTGGAAATACTTTGTATTTCTATCTCCCTGTAACAACTTAGTTGATTTTGCCCTTTGAAACCAAGCTATCTCCTCCTCCCTCAACAAATGAGACAAACGTTCCTTAAAGACACACAGAACATCAATCTCATGAAGCAGGAGAGGATTACTTTTGGCCTTTATATCTAGCTCATCTATTACCTTTGTGATTTCCTCCTTCTCTTTCTTATATTTACCATTGTGGTTTTTTGACCAGCCTCTCAAGTATTTTCTAAGTCTTCTAATTTTATTTTGCTACTTCTCCATCGACGTGTGCCCCTTATTTTCATTAGCCCACACATTAGCTACTTGGTCAAAGAAGCCCTCACGAGTTAGCCAGCATAACTCGAATCTTAAGAGTTGCTGATTACTATGTGACGATGGTTCTTTAGAATCAATAAGTAAAGGTGTATGATCTGATATATCCCTGCTTAAAGCTTCTAAAGTAGCCATAGGGTATTTAAGCTCCCAGTCCGTACTTATTAAAATTCTATCCAACTTTTCATAAGTTGGTGTATCGTTTGAATTTGCCCAAGTAAATTTACGACCTGATACATGAAGCTCCCTCAAGTCTAAACTTTCTATTATTGCATTAAACAGGAATGACCATCTATCATCATATCTGTTATTGCTTTTTTCTTCTGGTTTCCTTATAATGTTGAAGTCCCCTCCTATCATCATTGGTACTTTTTCCTTACAACACGCATGAACCAGCTCAGCAAGGAAAATCCCCTTTTGCTCTGGTTGAGCTGCTCCATAAATAGCCATAAGAGCCCATTGGAATCCATCCACTTTATTTTTGAGGTGAAATTTTACATAAAAATCTCCCTCAATGATTGAGCTGATATCATAAACCAACGGATTTACCCTCAGAAGAATACCCCTGACTGTCCCCTTGGGATTGTCCAGTGCCATAGGAAATCTTTATTACCACAGAAATGATATAAATAAGAACACAAAAAAAATAGGATCTGCGTGTCTCTAAGATTGTTATAAAGTCCAGTTTCTGCTCTACAGAAGTATCAAAAAGGAATCTATACTTATCCAAGTCCTTAAGACCTTTGCTATTCCAAAAAATTCCTTTCATTTAAAGCCCCATTTTTTATTTGAAGTTGTCCTATTAACTCAGACTTTCGGAACTTTTCATTTGTGCTGTGTCTTTCTTGAGGAAACATTTTTTGAACCACAACCAATATGGTCTGTTTACTCATCCATTACTTCCTTTGTCAGGTCACTACACAAGTGTCTCAGAGTAATGTTGTTTATCTCTTCATTTTCATCCTCCGATGAATCACTTTCCCCATTTTCATCAATATTTTTTGTTTTAACATTAGATTGTTCTATTTCTGTATTTTTAATTTTTTTAATAGAACTTATAACATCGTCATTGCTGTGTCCCAAATCTATCCCTAAAGCTTTAATATTTGAGGAAACATGCTGATCTGAAAATGATAAAATTGAGTTATGGGCCTCCCAAATTGTGCATTACCACCAGCCTCTCTGCACGGACCTGCGAGTGTTCATCTGCAGTGGCCTCTCTCCTTTTGCTCCATCGAATTGGAGTTGCTGGCTTGGACCTTTTGGATGGTGTCAGCTGTGTTGCCTCCACTACATTTTGAGCATTTTCCATCATATTGCACTGCTGTCCCATCTCTGTATCCTTTTCTGCCATTATTTTATTAGCCACTTCCTCAAGTAAATTATGCACAACTTTGTCTAGAATCTCATTTGCATGTGTCTTGATCCAAAGCTCAAAAGCTTCATCAGACTTTTCAGATGCTTGACGCTCAGCCTACTGTTTGGTTTCGTTTATGGTGGCCGATTCATCACCTGTAGCACTAGCATCGCCAAGTGCAGAGCTCAGCTCGGCCCCATTCCCATCTGGCACTACCTTGGCTCAGGATTGAGTCCTCCACGTGGGCCACTGCAATGTCACTCTCCAGTTGACCATCTCTGCCCTTCTCTTTCTCCTCAGTGCCCAACACACCATCTACATGATTCCCACAGACATCTACCATTAGCAATGGCATATCAGACCGCTCAAACACTATCCCTTCATCTACCATTGCCACCATGAACTCCTCAGGTACTTCCCTGACATGTCGGGTGAATTTTTTGTATTGGGACATAACAATTGTATTTTCCATCTCACTTGGTTTAAGTGCACGAGATGTACCAGGAGGTGTTGTCCCATTTCCATCTTGCGATAGAAATGATTTGGGTTTATGTCTTTCCCACCATTTTTGCTCCTCTTTGGATCTCTATCTGTCATGTCCTCATCATCTCCAAGCAAATACAATTCATCATCTTCGTCCATATGGTCTTTGTTCATAGCTTTTCCCAACTTTGATGTCGACCCTTCCCCATCTTCCACTATAAAGTAAATGACATGTAAATCTTTACCAAAAACCACGTCAAGTGTTTCAGGGATTAACTTTGGGTCCAACACCGCAATCTTGATCCTCGCCAAATCATTGTGATGTGTAAACACCATATCGACCATCTGAGCTGCTCCAAGCACGGTACCCACTGCCCAAAGTGTCATGAATTGTCTTAGGTCATTTGGTATACCTCCAACCTTTACCCACACCTCTAGTAACCTAAGCTTGGCTACATCTTCATCCTTCCAGTAGTCAAATTCCAATTTAAAACGGGACAAATCTTCACATTCATTTCCCCAAACTCTACGATTCTGTGCAATTCCATGGCATTTGGGAAAGAAACTAAGAAAGTATTACCCTCGAGTTCCTTCACTTCCCACGCCCAATTTGGTGGTACCAACCACTCAAGCTCAGTTATCACCTGTACCACCGACAAACTTCCTCTCTTTACTTTGGCCACACTTGATACTACATCTGTTTTTCCTTTTCTAACATCCTTTTCTGGAATAGGAATATGAAAGAACCCAAACCCTTTGACACTATATCCTACTTGGTATGAAACAAGTTTCTCTGCCTTTAACAACCCACACTTGTGTGTCACATGCGACATGCTCTCGCATATATCACAGTATAATGGCATAGGACAATTATCAATCACATGGCCCCTTCGAGAACAACGATTGCAAAATAGCTTGTTTTTTATCGCATCCCCTACCTGAACCGATTGAATACATGGTTTTCTCCATCCACCTTTTGAGCCTTGTCCTCTGTAGAAAGCTGTGAAGAGGGTGCGGCACCGGCACCGGTGGGCATCGACTGGTGCTCCCCACATACTGATGCACTTCCAGGTGGCACCGTTCCAGAAGCATTCCCAATCGGAATGACCACTGGATGAGCTTGATTGTTATGCTGTGGCTGATTGTGAGTAGTTGGTTGAAATTTTCTATTTTCAAACCCTGTATCCCAGCCTAAAGGACGTGCAGTGTGTGTATGCCGGTACTGCCTGCCCTGATCCCTGCCACCTTGTCCTCCATATACTGGGTTGAACATTGCCGCATTATTGTATCTTCTAGCACCACAGCCCCCATCATGACCATCATATTCATAGTTCTACTGCCTTTTATTAAACCCTCCATTTGCTTCATGATTTACCTACCCCAATCGATTAGCCAGAATAGCTCCAAACGTCATCTGGGCACCATCGGTCCCAAACTGAACCTGTGATCCGTTGTTGCCGAAACCGCCAGGTCTAGCTGCATAGCCAAAACCTCCTTGCCCTCCTTGCCCATTAGCATGAGCCACATGGCTACCAAAGCTGATCATTCCAGAGCCACTATCGATATTGGGTTGACCACCACTATTTCCAATCGACCGCCCACCTCCAAATGCTAGAGTCCAATCAAATCCACCGTGGCCACCACCACCCTGATTCATGGTTGTCGAGATCTAATGAGCCCTAGTGTGTTGCTTCCCCTGATGAACAACCTTAGCATATGACCGCGAGATCGATCGAGACCCAGGACAATGCGCTTAAGGGTTTGTTCGGAGTCTATTCCTAGTTCCAGTCCTAGAGAAAAGATACTCTAATCCTTCTGGTGGCCTGAAAGTAACTTTTTGTGGCCCATTTGTTAGTACCTGTTCCTTCCAGCCCAAATGAGTTAGCCCTTCGCCGACCAAACTTGGCTTAGTTAACACGGATGAGCCATTGATTGTTGGCCTTGGGCAAACTGCAGCTGAACTACACAAGTCCAGCTTTGGCTCGATTGTTTTTGAAACTTAAATTGAATCTAGATTCAAAAAATCTGGCAGATTTAAATTTTGAAATGGAACAGTCGTTTGCTCTGACCTACCACCACCATCCTCTAATCTGGTGATCACCGAAAAAGGTCTAGACCTATTCAAAGTTGATGTTACCTACAACCTAGGACGTGAAGAATGTGGCGCTGAACGAACACCTAGCCTTCCACCATGGCAATCATGTGCAACAATGTCTCCCAATGTTCTTCGGGACGATATGGGTGGTTGAGGCAGTGGTCCGACCCTGTGTTTCAGTCTCCGCCAATTCTTGCCCATCGATTCCACGATCCTTGTGGTGAGTGTGCACTGCCATTGTCCTCTTGAAACATATCGATGTCCACCTGCCAAACCACCAGATGGGCTCACCATTGTTGATGATGTCAGAATAGAGAGGCTCTTCTCCTCGTGGATCAAATCCGCCATGGAGTATCCAGCCTCCATGGCCGCATGGACAAACTCCAATGTGGTCGGTGTAGCCACCAACTTTTGATCTTCCCCATGCTCATCATCCGACTCATCAACATTAGCCAATGCCCAGAACTTGGATTCACTCCCTACCTTTTGGCAGCCAGTGAGCGGGTCAGCCGACGTCGTGAGCTGTTGCCCAACAGGCCGAGAACCTTGAGTCACAGAGTCCACTCACTCTCCGCGTCTGCTGCTGACTACATCGTCAACTCCGCCGGTGGTGGAAAAGCGAGAGGATGTGCCATCAGTTAGTTAGCA
The DNA here is from genome assembly GCF_958298935.1 of Phragmites australis. Lineage (NCBI taxonomy): Eukaryota > Viridiplantae > Streptophyta > Magnoliopsida > Poales > Poaceae > Phragmites > Phragmites australis. The sequence continues at coordinate 8,090,585 of NC_084929.1, forward strand.
CGTGACCCATCACTCATAGGGAATGTGACCTTAGGTGCTAGTCTTTTCCTACATCCCTCAGCCCTATGTCCATTTTCTCCACAGATATCACATCTTGGTGGCACATCTTTTTCATCCTTTTTAGCATTACCACTTTCTTCCTTCTTAGGTATACCCTTTAGATTCGGATCTTGTGCTTCCTTGTTTTTGCTGTTCTATGTTTCCTGGGACATCTGCATATCCTCTTTCAACGCATCCTCTCCCCTAACATAACCACGTGTACCACCTTGCTGCTGATGTTCTCTGTTTTGCCGTTGTCCCCACTGCTTCTGATCCCGTTGAGGTCGACTGCTCTGGTTGCCTTGGTGATTGTTGAAGTTGCGCCCATATCCAGCACGAGCTCCTGTTACCCAGCTCGCGTTTCATATCTGCCTGCTCCAAAGCCCGCACGATGAGGAGCAAATTTTTTGCCATCCATCCTTCGCCTCGATTGCTGAGGAATCAGGTGAGGAGGGGTACGAACAACCTGAGCAAACAATCGAATATCACTTCCAACGGTCGACCAACTCCCCTTTTGCTCGATTCCACCGAGGGGAGTATGAGCATCAGCTACAAATCTCCTAGAATCTGCAACAAAAACTATCGCACAAGGTCTCACTTCCGCACTTCTACCCCAAATGTGATCGAACCACCTCTCCCACTATGATCTAGGGCTTATAGTGCTAGAGTAGCCAGCAAAGGGGCGATGAGCCGAATCGCCAGTAGAGGGGCGAGAGGGACTGAATGGGGAGAGAAGTGGGTGCGGTGCACCGAGCTGTGGGGTAACTATACGTGAAGGGCCACATCTCTATAGCAGGTGGGCCTCCATGTCCCAATGGATCGGCGCTGATTGAGACCCACACGCAACAAGCACACCGTGTTTCACCATGGGGCTCAGCTTCGCGCTCTTGCTCTGCGATTCCCATGGCAGATCTCCACGATCCAACACTCCTGGTGGCCTAGGGCTATGATAGGGCGAGAGGTGCACCATGCTTACCTCGCCCTACCTTCGCGAAGCACCAGGGGGAGCGGGACGTGAGCATGAGCGGAAGATAGATGATGAACTCTTAAGGAATCACCGCACACTGTGTTTCACCATGGGGCTCAGCTTCGCGCTCTTGCTCTATGATTCCCATGGCAGATCTCCACGATCCAACACTCCTGGTGGCCTAGGGCTATGATAGGGCAAGAGGTGCACCATGCTTACCTTGCCCTACCTTCGCGAAGCACCAGGGGGAGCGGGATGCGAGGACGAGCAGAAGATAGATGATGAACTCTTAAGGAATCGCCGCGGAATCGCCTCTTGATGAAAATTATTGCACCCTAGATTGTCTTCTCTTAGACTTGTCTTTCTTGTATTTGCTATAGTCGCCTTTCTTCAAGAATTTCTTTAATTTCTTCACAAAGAAAACAATTTCTTCATCATTGGAGCTCTCTTCTTCACTTGAACTAGATTCTTCATTTTGCTTGTTTTTGCTTGCTTTCAATGCCACTTCTATGACCTTCGAGCTTGAGTTTTGCTTGACAAGGTTCTTTACTTCCATGGCTTCCTCCTCCATGAGTTTATGAGCTAGGATACTTCCTAGCACATCACTTGGCATGAGTTTCTTGTAATCCCTTCTCTCACAAATGAGTGTTACCAAGGTAGGATTCCTTGGTGTGAAGGCTCTCAACAATCTTCTCACCACTTTGTGGTCATCTAGCTCATCAATTCCAAACCCTCGAATCTTGTTCATGAGCACCATCATGCGGTCATACATCTCTTGGGGGCTTTCACCATCAAAAACCTTCCCAATTTTTCTTCCAAGAGCTCGACCTTTGACTCTCTCACACTTGTGGTGCCCACATGTGCCACTTGAGGTATCTCCTAAATTTCCTTAGCCTCCTCAAGCTCATCCACCTTGTTGAATTGCTCGGGGCTCAAGGCACTAAGGAGCACGCTCGTTACTTGAGCATTCCAATGAATTGCTTGTTCTTGCTCTGGTGTGAGTTCTATGTCTTCCTCTGGAAAATCAAGACCTACACACACGATCTTCCAAATGCTCAGATGGAGTAAGATTAGATGCATCTTCATCTTGTGCCACCAAGCGGTATACTGCGTACCATCAAAGTACGGCGCACGCCCAGAAGGCACAGAGATGAAGTTGCTAGAAGATGAATTTAATTTGCTAGAATCTAAACCAACTTCGACTCCCCTTTTATCGTTGGAGCTGTTTGTTGTTGAAGCATTACCCAACTCAATAGGTTTCTTCGAGCTGTCACCCGATGTTTCATCCTTCAGACTTTTTGGACTCTTCTCCCCGGACACCAACATCTTCAATTTCTCCAAGCGGTGAAGCCTTGTAGGAGATTAGGCTCTGATACCAATTGAATGTTTGAGATGTCTCCTAGAGGAGAGGTGAATAGGCGTTCCTGAAAATTTAAAACTTTGCATTGGATTAACAGAATTTGGAACTTCCGATACCCGGAAGTTCGGAGTTCAACCCAGACTTTCCGAATGTAGAGAACGAAATCAAAATATAAGTACTCCTAAGTAAATCTAGTTGATTCTAAGTGTTACCACAGGTTACTAGAGATATAGTAGGACCTTTCCACAAGTCACCTACAGTTACAATCACACAAACACGTAAATCGGGGCAAATCGTCCAAGAATCAGCTAGAACAAGAATGAACACAAGTAAGCAAGGAGACAAGAATTTGTTTCCCGAAGTTCGGACCCATCCAATGAGGTTCCTACGTCTCTATTGAGGAGCTCCAAAGAGTGGGGTCTCTCTTAACCCTTTTCCATACCTAGTGACCACTTAGATCGAGCTTGGGCTTACTCAAGTATCCTCTTCCCTCGTGGAGGCGAGGATGAACCTTTATAAATGTTCTTGTAGCACACCACACACTTGAGTGTTCACAAGCGACACCTAGCCATCTAGGAGCCCCAAGCTCCAAGAGTAACAAATGCGGAAGGATCGGCTTGACGATGAAATCAAGAGCTAAAAGAATGGAAATGTAGCTCACTAGCACTCAATCTCAATCTCTCAGCCCAACTCTCAAATTCTTGCAAGAATTAAAGCCAAAGGGAGAGCTATTGAATGGCTTTGAAAGATTTTGTCTTGTCGTCGGTCAGCAGCAAGTGACGAGAGGGGGTGAGGGGGTATTTATACCCAACCCCCAAAAACTAGTCATTATGCACTTTTCTGGCTTAACCCAGAACTTCCGGATTGGTAAGAGAATTAGCAACCGAGAACTCAGGTCGGAAGAAATTCGGAGGTTCCAGCTACCCAGAACTTCCGGGTCAACCCAGAACTTTTGGGTTGGTTTGAAAGACTAAACCGAGCACCATGCTCAGAGACCTACCTGGAGGTTCTGGCTACACAGAACTTTCGGGTCTACATGAAACTTTCAGGTCAACTCGAAACATCCGGGTTGGTTTGAAAAACAAAACCGACACCCTGCTCGGAGCCCTACCTGGAGGTTCTGGCTACCCGGAACTTTCGGGTACACTAAGCAACTTAGGAAACTTGGTGTTCGTGGGGTGTTATGTGTCTTTCATCTTTAAGCTAAATGCGTACTTTGAGCACTGAAACATCCTCAAAACTATCTATACGCATCACTTTTGATAGTATGGCATACCTATACTCAATTTCAAAAATTAAATGAACTTAAATTTATTGAGTAGCCACGTGTTACTTCTCTTTTCCTTTTTGAGGGTCACTAGCATCTTTTAACTTTACATTTGGACTAACACCTATTGCATAATCTCATTAAACTTTATTAGTCCATTAATCGCTTGTCATCAATTATCCAAAACTCACATAGGGGGCCTAGATGCACTTTCAGTGTTCTTCAACATACGGGCCCACTACAACTAATTGTTGCAAAACTGCAAAATGTGCTTGCGTGAATGAAATAGGGTCCTTAGTACAGAATGAATTTGCACCTATCGTCTCATCCCTTGTAGCCTCCCCTCATGGCGAGATACAGGCATACCAATTCGATTTGAGATTCATGTAGTCGATGCAGAAATCGATGAGCTCCTTGGTTCCCTAGCCCTTGGCCATGTAGCCTTCTGTCTGATTTCAGTTATGAACATATTTCTTCAAAACTCCCATGCACCTCTTCAAAGGGTACATCTGATGCAAAAGCACAGAACCAAGAATTCGTATCTATTTCATAATGTGAACAATGAGATGCACCTTGATATCAAAAAAACATTGGAAGGAAACATGACTCAAGCTGGGATAGAGTCTCGACCACGTCTTCATGTAGCTTATCTAGCTTGGTCGGATTGATGCCATATATGATATCGCGTTGAAGAATAAACACGACTTTCTGATTGGGTTTCGGACCTTCGATAGCATAATACCTCTAATTGCAATTGAAAGCACGTGTGTCATCATCACATGATGATCATGAGACTTCATGCCAGCTAATTTCAAATCTTTCATGTTTACTAGTCTCTTTATGTTGGTGGAGTAACCTGATGGAACTTTGATTCCATGCAAGCACTTGCACATTGCAATTTTCTCTGCCTTGCTCAGACTGTAGCTAGCGCAACCAAGATATTTGTCGCCTTCTTTTATATCTTCAGGATGTAGATCCAGTCTAAGTTTCAGACATTTTAGATCCTTTCGTGCTTGGAGTGTATCCTTTGTTTTGCAAGGTATGTCTAGTAATGTACCAAACAAACTTTCACACACATTCTTCTCAATGTGCATGACATCGATTACCAGTTGAACCGGCGTACTCCCATGTCCCTAAGCATCGCTAAGTTATAAAAAATAGATTTCTTTTTGAACATAGGAGCTCTAAGATTAGATTTTGGAACTGGTGTACTTTCGTGTCCCTTTCCAAGGATAACCCTAAGTCCTTTTACTATCTCAAATACCTGTCTCCCAATGCGATGCTTAGGAGGGGATGGATTCTCAACTTTCCCATCAAAAGTTCTTCAATTGCTGCGGTACGTGTGATTCTTGCAAAGAAATTTATGAGAAACTAGGTACACCATTTTTTGGCAGTTCTTTAGCTACAAGCTCTTTGTTTCATCCAAGCAATGCACGAATGCAAAGTAGCCTTTGATAGTCTGGCCCAATAGTTTACCAAGGGTTGGCCAATCTTGGATTGTTGCAAACAGTATTATGCGTAGGGTGAAGTTCTCTCTATTGTATTCATCTCATACCCGCTCACTATCATTCCACAGTGTTACAAGATCTTCCGTTAATGATTTTAGGTAGACATCAATATCGTTATCAGGTTGACTCGGCCCTTGTATCAGCACCTATATCATAACATACTTCGATTCATACACAGCCAAGGAGGAAGGTTGTAGATAAATAGAGTCACAGGCTAAGTGCTATGACTACTGCTCATGTTGCCGAATGGATTCATCCCATCCGTACGTAACCTAAATCTTATATTCTTCACATCTTCTGCAAAGGACTTCTTGTATTTCCTATCGATATTTCTCCACTACGTAGAATCAGTAGGGTATCTCAGCATTCTATCATCCTTGCGCTCCTCAGTGTACCATTGCATCAATTCGGTATGCCTTTTGTTCGCGAATAAATTCTTCAATTGGGGGAATATAAGAAAATACCACATCACCTTGATGGGATGCCTTTTCTTCTTTCTTTCACCACCGATATTATCACCGTAATGTTTGTACTGTGCTGCATCATAGACCAGACACTCTTCCAAGTCTACATGATCTTCAAGATACAACATGTAATCATTTGGATATGCATGTATTTTCTGTACATCCAACCCCAATGGACACACAACCTATTTTGCCTGGTACTTGTTTTCTTGTAGCACATTTCCCTATGAAAGCAATTTTTTTAAGAACAGTAACAACTTTTTGAAGCTTGTATCAGACCACCCATTATTTTCCTTCAATTGTAGTAGTGAAAGCATGATATGCAACTTTGTGTGCTCCTTCTCACAGCCCAGGAACAATGGTGTTTTGGAGTCATGTACCATACGCTGAAACTTTTAAAACTCTCTTTCATTGGTGAAGTTCCCCTCCCCATTGCGCAACATCTGCTCCAGATCATCATCATCGTTGTCAGCCAACATTTTCTCTAGATAATTATCGAGTAACGTACCTCCGACAGGCGGCATATCGGTATATTCATCAGCCAGCATATCGGTGCACCAGTCTTCTTCTTCTCTACCAATGTGTTGCCCTTCCTATACGATCTCAACTTCACCGTGCTCAGTCCAACAGGTATAGTCAGGCATAAAACCCCTTGGCATCAAGTGGGAATGTATCTGCTGGGTGGTGGAACTCTGCTTCTTGTTCTCGCAATCGACGTATGGACAACACATGTATTGAGACTGTGTATTTGATTTGTGCACCGCAGCTACTACTAGGAAATACTCCCTTCTGTTCTTGTACTCTGCGCTCACAAGGCTCGCATCGTACATCCATCTTCTATCCATCTACAATCATATCATTATTGTAAATCCATATTCAAAATATCTAGAAGATTTTGCAATCACCAACAAATAAATTACCTCGACATCTCCTACCGGCAATTGGTCGGGTTGGAGGAGCTGCCTTTTGTATGCTTTCACATCTGCTTCCGATGAGTGTTTGTTGGTGTCATCCCTAGAATTTTTCATTATTATTCAACCCTTACATGCATGATATACATATAGGGATAACTTATCAAAATTAAACAACACATTGATCCATGTTGCTCTCTGGCTCTTTGTTCTCTAAAGAAGGAGCACATGCAATGCGATGAGCATTAGTGATATGCCATGAAATGTGATATGAATGTTATGAAAATGCACATGAATGAAGTGCATTGGGTTACCGCTCCACCTGTTGCCGCATGCGTTGAGCAATAAATGCGATGAGATAGTAAAGCAAGAGAACGTGGCCCCGAGTCATGTTCGTAACCATCATGGCACCAGTCGAAGAGCTGCCTCTCCTCCCTGTACAAATTGAGTTGGGGAGTCCACTCAACTTTTACCTCCTCCGTCATTGTTTACCTCGAGCCATTTTCTCCTATGTTTCTCGCTCGCAACCGCCTCCAAAAATCCTAAACTCACTAACTGCTTCCTCTCGATGCCATGGGCTGCAAGAATGTTGATAGGGTGGAGAGTTCCATTGTTGATGTGTCATAGCCATGATCCCACCCTGGCAAGAATCTGAAGTCACGGAGGTGGTTCTAGCCCGGGCGAAGCCCGATGAGGTCGTGCCCTCATGCACCTTGATTGCCTATTCACCGGTGGAGGGTGAGATGATCCCTAGTCCAGATACCACGTGGATTGTTGTCTTCCTTGATTTCTTCTGTTGTGGTTTCTATTTCCCCCCTTCCAGCTTCTTCCTCCAAGTGCTAAGCTTTTATGGCAATGAACTTGTCCATCTCAACCCCAACTCCATCGTCATTCTTAGCATCTTTGTGCACCTGTGCGAGATCTTCCTAGTCATACACCCGTCCATTGACCTCTTCAGGTACTTCTGCCTCTTGAAGTATTTTACACACAAGGTCACCAGTGGCGCTAGATTTTGCCTCTAAGAAGGGAAGTTGGTGGAGTACATTGGCTTCTCCACCAAGATTTCCTGGTTTGGGTGGCAGAAGAAGTGGTTCTACTGCCAGCCCGGCCCACCTAAACTCCTGTATCAGGGCCTTGCGCTACTGTTGAGGCAATTATGGATCCAGGAGCCAAGGCCCACCACCGTCTTCCAAACTCTCGCGCGCTAAGATATGGGACCTAAAGGAGTGGGGTTTGATGGCATGGGACATTCATAAGGATTTCATCAAGTGTCATTTATGCCTTATGAGGTCGAGGATCACCAGTGCTTGGGAGTTTATGGATGCAAAAGACTCAACCCGAGAAGGTGAGCCAGGTATCGACCGATCCCAAGTAACTATTAGGAGAGATGTGGGCTTATTTCTTCCGAGTCATTTCTTGTACTTAGATCTCCTTCCTAACATTGTGGAACAGAGGACTAGGTTCCTTTTCGACTTGGGCCTCGAGCCATATCACCAGGGCATCTTGATCCCCATCGTGGAGATGGAGGCTAACGCTCAGGTAGGGATCTTGTCAACAAGGCTCATGAGTCTTTGTGTTTCCTTTTTGTTCTTCTTTCGGAGTAGTCCTAATCCATGGTGGTGGTTCACGCAAATCGTCAAGCATCTAGGACACAAGAAGCCCAACCCAGATGCTGAGAACACGGGCATTCGAAATGAGGTCTTGATCACAAGGACTATAGGTATAAGCAGAAGCAGGGGTGACAGTGTTATGTCATCGGCCTCACCCTCCATCAGGAGCAACATGCTGGATGAGGACGATTTCTTGGCAGGTGATAGCTCACATATTAGTCATCTTGTAGGAACGAGATTGGCAACTAGATGGGAGTGAATAGGTGCCTCAACAAATTTCTTGAGAAGTCGATTGCCTTCCCCTATTTGGATCACCCAACGCACCTCGAAACTCAAGCAAAAGCAAAAAATAGAGAGAAGTTTTAACTAGAGAAAATTGAGGTAACACAACTCCACGGATGGTATATGAACCATAGGTTCCATTTAAGATCAATCCATGTGTCTTAGCACTCGAAAGATCACAACTTGCAAAGAAACAAGAAAAGATAAACACTGAGCAACGGAACTCTCCAAGGTGATTGTCTAGAGGCAAGGGAATTCAAGATCCCATCACAGAAGCGTGTGTATGCGAATTTTATCCCTCTAGCAACAAGAAGAATGACCTCACAAAGTGCTGAAGTTTCAGCTCAAAAACCAAAACGAAAATCAAAACCGAAAACTGGAAAACTTGCAAACTTGCAAGGGAACCAATAGAGGGAAATTAGAAGAGGAATTCAAGCATATGGAAAAACACAAACTTCATTACTCAATGGGATCAACCCTATTTTAGGCAGATTACAAAGATTTATCTCTCAAAACTCTCACCTATTACATAGGATAAGCACTCATCCTTCTCTCCTCTAAAACCTAGCACTAAGCTCTCAAATGGGTGGCACAAGGGGGCTCAAGTGGCTGATTCAATCTCTCTTATAGCCCTACCCCTCTATTTATAGGCCTAGAAAACTTGATCCCTAAGTTTCCTAACTTTTTCCCAAAATACACCTCTCTTGTAGTATACTTCTACCTACCATCGACGGTATTTTGGTCCATTTTCTTCTCCATTCATCGGACGGCCGTAACCCCTTCACGATTTAGCTTCGGCTTGACGCAAGCTGCACAATGGTGCCACATACTCCTCTAGTCCTACCACAATTTTGAGGCCAAACTGCAAAACCACCTGCACGCTTCTCAAAGCGTGACTCGCCGTGTTGCTTACACCTTAAGCAAGTGCTTCGATGTCGACACGTGTACTCTGTCATGCGATCCTGACCACCGGTAAGTCTCTTCCGCTCCCGATCCTTTGGGCCGCCTTGTCACCTGCTCCAGCATCCCCTTCGCTTGACTTTGTCAACACGCCTTCCGTGCTTTGCTTGACATCTACGTGTTCAGCTAGAATCACCCTTGACTCCATCCGGCCTCCTTGTTTATTCGGCACCAAGCACTCCGCTTGGCCCCGATCATCCCACCGTCGACCGCCAAATTGCATCCATCACCTACACACTATGAGACGAGCAAACACATATCTCCAACTCCAATTCCAGGTCCATAATCAATATGCTCGAATGAAATCCCAAATCAATGCAAATCACATCAAAGCTCATGCAAACCTTAAGATCATCAAGCCAAATAAATACCAATGTCAATAACTCATCACAAGTAAACTAATGCACATTTCAACTTGGTTTCTCAATCTCTCCCTTAACGAGTGCATTGACAACCCTCAAAGCACAAAGATTTTGGTTTGAAGAAATTAAGATAAGCTCACTCAAGTGACCAAAGACTCAAGAAAGAGCAAAATATGTCACTTGGCATAAGAAAGGTTGTAAAAGACCTAAAAGAGGCAAAGACCAGCTAAAAACCTCAAAAGAGTAAGAAAAACTCAAAAACCCAAGAACACATGCTCCTCCTTGATGATTGCACATATTCCATTTTTTTTCTTTCATTTCTAGATAAATGCAATTTTCTCCCCTTTGGTTGAATATTTGTGCATAATATCTTTGGGCATATTTTCTCCCCCTTTGACAATGCAAACATTAAGGATACAAGCCTATGCAAAAGATGTGCAAATGAAATGTAAGCCTACAAAGCTGCACATATAGATCATAAAGCACTTTGCAAGGACTAGAGATGTCAAAGCACTAGGAGGAGTAAACAATATAACTCAAAGGTGCACAAAGTCTCGTAGTGAGTTCATGTCACAAGCACCAAGAGTGAAGCAAGTTTTGATCATGTTGTTCAATTATCCAAAAGATGTCACCACAAAAGCATTCACAGTTTCATTATCAGTTCAAAGATTAGAGAAACTAGTGCTATGTCAAGTTCAAACTAGGCTACCAAGTTCAACCCGACGGGCTATGCAAACACCCACATATCAATCCAAGCCTTAGTTTGACAACATGAAAAATGACATTCTTAGCACATTAAAAAGCACAAGTTAACTTTCTCATTTGATCGTTTAACTATCCACAAGTGAGTTTTAAGCAACCATGGATTCACTTCTTTGGCAAACCATATGAAGCTGTAAGCCACCATATTGGATTCAATTTTAGCTCAAAACTTGATGATTCATTTTATTAACTCAACATAGGATTCAAGATATGCAATTTTTCACAAAGTTAAAATAAGTTGTGCCTTTGCGACACAAAAGAGCACATGCTCTCCCAAGGGTTAATCATAGGCTGAACATTTACATAGACAAATGTCAAAGACCCCCAATCCGCTGAACTGAACAATGTGGCCTAGCACAAACTTTTCATAGAACTAGTCCTAATTTAAGCATTGTTCAAGCTAAAGCAACACTCAAGGGTGACAAAAGATTATGTTTACATTTCAAGTTCATTCTTAGAAAAGACAAGCTTGCTCAACAGATTTTATGCCATGTTTCAATAAGAGCCTAAGTTTGCACAAATTGTTATACATCCACTACACTTAGCATAAATTCACAACTAGTATAAGAAAATGAAAAGAACATATAAGTGAAGCTTGCTAACATGATTATCTTGCAAAAATGCTATGCAATGCAAATACAACAAAAGTAAGATAGAGTATGTACAAAGGCAACTCTCCCTCACACAATGCTATAGGGATGGCACATATCAAGCTCTTCCCTGAGAAAGGCAATCCTTGTTGCATCTAGAGGCTTGGTAAAGATATCGGCTAGCTAGTGTCGGGTATCTGCTCAACTCAATGTATCCCTTCTTAATGTGGTCACTCAAGAAATAGAATCTCACATTTATGTGTTTGGTTCTGGAGTGTTGAACTGGGTTATTGGCTTCAGGTATGGCACTAGTGTTGTCACACAAAAGTGGCACACTCTTAAAATCCAACCCAAAATCCCTCAAGGTAGCAACCATCCACAAAATCTATGAGTAACAGCTAGCAGCAGCTACATATTCAGCTTCAGCAGTAGACTACGCAACGCTAGACTGCTTGCGAGAAGACCAACACACAAGAGAAGTACCCAAGAAATGATAAGTACCAAAGGTACTCTTCCTGTCAATTCTACAACTAGCAAAATATGCATCCGAAAAGCCATGAAGAGAAAGTGAAGAGGATGCAGAAAACCAAAGGCCATACTCAAGAGTGTGCTTGAGATACCTCAGAAGGCGTTTCACCACTTGACGGTGAGACGTCCTCGGTGAAGCCTGGAAGTGAGCACACAAGGAGACAACGAAGTGGATGTCGGGTCTTGTCACCGTCAGGTACATGAGGGAGCCGATCATGCTCTTGTACTCCCATTGGTCCACCTCCTCGCCATCTTCATCTAGATCAAACACGGTTGAGGTAGCCATCAATGTCGCCAATGGCTTTGCATCGCTCATGTTGAACTTCTACAGCAAATCCTTGGTGTACTTCATTTGGTGGATGAATATACCTTGCTTGCATTGCTTGATTTGCAGCCCAAGGAAGAAGTTCAGCTCACCCATCATCGACATCTCGGACTCCCTGCTCCTAGTTTTTGCAAACTTTGCCACAAGTGCATGAGAAGAGCCACAAAAAATGATGTCATCCACGTAAATCTGAACAAGTAAGAAATCATTGCCATGCTTGAGAGTGAACAAAGTTTTATCAGCTGACCCCATCACATACCCATTCCCTAGCACAAAAGACCTAAGCCTATCATACCAAGCCCTAGGTGCTTGTTTAAGCCTATACAAAGCTTTCTGAAGCTTGTATACTCTATAAGGGTATTTGGGATGCTCAAAGCCTGGGGATTGCTTAACATAGACATATTCCTCTATGAAACCATTTAGAAAAGCACTCTTGACATCCATTTGATACAACTTGAAACCTCGGGATGCCGCAAATGCAAGGAGGATCCTAATAGCTTCTAACCTAGATACTGGTGCAAAGGTCTCTCCAAAGTCTATCCCCTCTACCTGAGTGAAACCCTGAGCTACTAGTCTAGTATTGTTTCTTACTGCAGACTTATCCTCCCCCTGTCTATTTTTGAAAACCCATTTGGTGCCTATGGTGTGAACATTTGGGGATGGCTCTAATAGTACCAAAACTTTGTTTCTCTCAAAGTTTTCAAGCTCTTCATGCATGGCATTGACACAACTTGAATCAGATAAAGCATGTCCAACATCATGGGGCTCAAAAGAAGCAACAATTGCAGAATTAATGAAATGTGCATGAGAAATAGATTTAGACCTCTTTACCCTCTCACCAAAGTCCTCGATCATCAGCTGTGGGGGATGTTGCTGCTAAATGTGTTGAGGGGCTTCACGCTGCGAGATGACCTCCCCCTCAAACACTACTGGTATAGGCTCGAAAGCAACTGAAGTGGAAGTAGAGGCTGCAGGACCCTCTGCCAGTGTCAAGGAGACAAGAACCAGCTCGGGAGTTAGTAGAAAGTAGTGGATCATCCTTGTCACCCCCGAAAGCTGGAATGTGGCTGTCTACAAAAATGCTTTCTCTCATCTCCTGATCACCTACACACTCAAAAATAGGGCTAGCACAAGGAGTTTATTCATCAAAGGTCACATCACAGGACTCCATGATGGTGTTAGTATCAAGATTAAAGACACTGTAAGAATGACCATGAAGAGAATACCCTAAGAAAATGCCATCGGAAGAACACGACTTGAACTTGTCAAGATTTCCACGCTTTAGGATGCAGCACCGACACCCAAAAACTCTCAAATGCGAAACCTTCAACTTCCTCCCAAAATGCAACTCATAAGAAGTCAAATTCAAGATTGAGTGCAAGAAAATTCGATTGGAGATGTAGCACGCCGTGCTAATGGCCTCAGCACAAAACTTCCTATGAGTCCTATGCTCATCGAGCATCATCCTAGCCATCGCCACCAAAGTACGATTCTTCCTCTCAACCACACCATTCTTCCAAGGAACGCGTGGGGTAGAAAATTAATGCTCAATGCCATGCTCAAGATAGAAAGCATCAAAGAGATAGTTCTTGAACTTGGTGCGATTATCACTGTGAATTGCTTTAGGGAGTTCTTTGAACAATCTCAAAGCCAAGCTCCGAAAGTGTGAAAACACTTCATCCTTGCTCACAAGAAACAAAACCCAAGAGTAGCGAGAGAAATCGTCAACAATGACAAGTACATACTACTTTCCACCCATCGAACAAACCCGGGAAGGACCAACAATGTCCATATGGAGAAGTTCTCCAGGTCATTTAGTCATCACTAGATTGACTGGTGGGTGAGAGATAGCAACCATCTTGACATGCTGACAAGGAGCACAAACGAGGTTCTTCTCAAACTTGAGCTTGGGCAATCCTCGGATCAAGCCTAGGGCACTCAAACGAGTAAGCAAGTCAAACCTCATATGCCCTAGTCTCTTATGCCACATCCAAAGCTCGGAAGAAGGTTGAGCAATCAAACAACGAGGAGAACCAAGGGACTCAGAAAAATCAGCTCCAAAAACTCTCCCAACTCTGGAAATCTAGCAAATCAAAGTGCTTGAAAAATCAAGAACTCGAGAAGTATCGCATTTGAAATGCACTTCCAAGTGCTCATCCAGCAACTGAGATACAGAAAGCATATTTTATCCCAGATGCTCCACAAAAGCCACATCCTTGAGAGTAAAACTCTCATTCACTCTTATCATACCTTTGGCTTTCACCCTTCCTTTCCAATCATCCCCGAAAGTGATGTACTCGTGCCACTTCATTAGGGTGAGGCTGGAGAACCATGATGTATCTCCGGTCATATGGCGTGAACAACCTGAGTCAATGAGCCATTTGTTATTCAGGACTCCGCCTGCCACCTACATGCGGGAAGAGTAGTAGGTGGATGGCTCAGTACTGGGGTTAGGCATAAACTTCTTGGGAATCCAGTACTAGGTCATTCGCCGTGAAGCAGTAAAAGCAGGTGCATGCAAATCAACACTAGTACGCTGGGGACTAGAACCACGAAGAGAAAAATTTGGTAGGTTGTGGTGTGGGTTTCTTCTTGTTGAGTTGTGGTGTGGCATTGATTTTGAATTTCTCAGCTTCTAATGAAAACAGTCTTACTCTCCCCATTGTAATCCACCCTCTCAAAACCCAACCCAAGAGCCAAACCAGCCTTATCGGCACACATCTTGATCTTAGCCAAGATCAAATTCATTTTTCCCTTGCCTTCTAAGCATTTCTCCACTAGAGAAAGGATATACTCATTCTTGGCTAAAAGCTTCTCAACTTGCCCTCTAACCCATCTGAGTTTATCCTGAAAGATGATGCAGGTGGGATAATTTGGATGCACATCCTTCAAAATCCCAGCACTCTCCAATCTAGATTCCAACTCCTTGATGCACACAGTTTTCAGTTCAACATCCTTTTCAAGCAAAGGGCAATTCATGCAAGCACCTAAAAGAGTGGATCTAGACTTCTCCTCAGAGAGCTTCTTCTCAGTAGTCTCAAGTCGACTGGCAACTTGAGCATGCAAAGCCTAAAGCTCGGCAAGTTCTGTCATAACTACCAAACAACTCACACTCCTCATCATCATGCCTAGACCTAAGAAATGCAAGCTCAAAAGAAACAGACTCATACTTAGGCCTAAGCTTCTTCAACTCACGCACAACTTTCTTAAGTAACCTATCCTAGCTCACGAGAGAATCATTCAAGGTATCGACTTGGATGGAAAGCTGGTCGTAGGAAGGTAATACCTCGGAGGGCTCAAGCTCAGGGTCGCTGTCGTTGTTGTCATCCACCATGAAGTAGAGGCCGGTGAGGTCCTTGGCCTTCTTCTTGCTTTTCACTTGCAGTTCATCCTCCTCTGAGCTCTCCTCCTTGCTTGAAGAGGTGTCGATGTCGCTGAGAGCTGCCACGAATGCCCTAGAAGCCATCTTGGCCATCTTATCACAATTCTTATTGAAGAAGGGCTTCTTATTCTTCTTCTTTTTCTTGTCGTAGTCGTTGTCGTGGTCTTCCTTCTTCTTGAGCTTAGGGCAGTCTGCCTTCAAGTGGGTGGTGTCACCACACTCAAAGTAGGCACGGGAACTACCCCTCCTCTGATCTCGGTGGTTATTGTAGAAGCGGTTGATTTTCATCACAATCGATGCAAGATCCTCATCATCAAGCACATCCACCTACTCCTCTGTGATTGAGACCAAGGAAGATAAAGCAAATCCACCAGATAAAGTGCTACCACAGGAAACACCAACTCCAGACTGGTTGACACCACTAGGTCTGGAAACCAATGCTATGTTTGAGACAGGGGGTTTCCGAGACCAATCCGAGCCGCCTTGGCTATCTCAATGGACTTGAGCTTGCTGAAGAGTTTATCACAAGTTAACGTGTCATAACTTGATAGCTCTTCAATGCTCACGATCTTCACTTCCCAAATGCTATGATCCAGAGCATAGAGAAGCTTCATTGCTCTCTCATGGTCATAATAGGGCAAAACACCAGTTGATCAAAAATTGCTAACAATTCCATCAAAGTGAGCAAACATGGCATCCAAAGACTCTCTGGGGCCTTACATAAATATTTGATATTCTTGGTTGTATGTGCTTTGACATCTAGCCTTAATCTAATTAGTGCCTTCATGAAAGACACTCAGAGCAGTCCAGATCTCCCGGGCAATACGGAAGTGCTGAAACCTGTCAAGCTCATTCCGACTCAGGCTTGTGAACAAAATATTTCTGGCCTTGTTGTTGGCCTCAAACTATTTGATTTGAACCTGAGTTGTGCGAGCAGCAGGGATCTTGTAGTTAGAATCAACTACCTCCCAAATTGCACTTCCTTGTCTTAAGAGATAAGCCTCCATGCGCACCTTCCAGTACGAAAAATCACAGCCATCAAACAGCAGAATCTTCCCACTTCTCTCCATGTCGCCTATGGATCACAAAGCCGGTTAAAGTAAACAAGTGATCAAACTGGCTCTGATACCAATTGTAGGAATGAGATTGGCGACTAGAGGGGGGTGAATAGGTGCCTCAACAAATTTTTTGCGAAATCGATGGCCTTCTCCTATTTGGATCACCCAACGCACCTCAAAACTCAAGCGGAAACAAAAATAGAGAGAAGTTTTAATAAGAGAAAATTGAGGCAACACAACTCCATAGATGACATATGAATCATAGGTTTCATTTAAGATCAATCCATGTGTCTTAGCACTCTCAAGATAACAACTTGCAAAGAAACAAGAAGAGATGAACACCGAGCAACGAAACTCTCCAAGTTGATTGTCTAGAGGCAAGAGAATTCAAAACCCCATCACATAAGCGAGTGTATGCGATTTTATGACTCTAGCAACAAGAAGAATGACCTCACAAGGTGCTGAAATTTCAGCCCAAAAACTAAAACAAAAATCAAAACCGAAAACCGGAAAACTTGCAAACTTGCAAGGGAACCAATAGAGGGAAACTAGAAGGAGAGGAATTCAAGCATATGAAAAAACATAAACTTCATTACTCAAAGAGGTCATCCCTATTTTAGGTGTATTACGAAGATTTATCTCTCAAAACTCTCACCTATTACATAAGCTAAGTACTCATCATTCTCTCCTCTAAAACCCTATCTCTAAGCTCTCAAATAGGTGGCACAAGAGGGCTCAAGTGGCTGGTTTAAAATCTCTCATAACCCTACCCCTCTATTTATAGGCCTAGAAAACTTGATCCCTAAGTTTCATAGTTTTTTCTCAAAATACCCCTCTATAGTAGTACACTCCTACCTACCGTCGAAGGTATTTTGGTCAATTTTCTTCTCCACTCATCGAACGGCCACGGAGCCTTCACGACTTAGCTTCACCTAGATGCAAGATTCATGATGGTGCCATGTACTCCTCCCGTCCTCCCACGGTTTTGAGGTCAAATCGCGAAACCACTTGCACGCTTCTCAAAGCGTGACCCACCGCCTTGCTTACACCTTAAGTAAGTGCTTCGATGTCGACGTGTGTACTCTATCATGCGATCCTGACCGCCATCAAGTCTCTCCCGCTCCCGATCCCTTGGACCATCTTGTCACATGCACCGGCATCCCCTTCGCTTGACTTTGTCAACACGCCGTCTCCATCCGCCTTCTATGCTTTGCTTGACCTCCACATGTTCAGCTACAATAACCCTTAACTCCGTCTGACCTCCTTGATCATCCAGCACCAAGCACTCCACTTGGTCCCTATCATCCCGCCATCGACCATCAAGTTGCATCCATCACCTATACACCATGAGACAAGCAAGCACATATCTCCAACTCTAATTCTAGTTAGTCCATAATCAATATGCTCAAATGTAATCCCAAATCAATTCAAATCACATCAAAGCTCATGCAAACCCGAAGATCATGAAGCCAAATAAATACCAATGTCAATCACTCATCAGAAGTAAACCAAGGCACATTTTAACTTGGTTTCTCACATCCCCTACCGCTGCCGGCGTCTGACCCCGTTGCTCTAGCCTTGTGTGTAGCCCCCAATGTGCTGGACCTAAGTCTATTCCCCATGTTTCCAACGCAACTCCAGCCACTGAGGACCCAACTCCGACTCTGACCACCAAGGACCCAACCCTGACTCCAGCACTTGGAGCACCAACCATGACTTTGGTAAGTTTCAAAGTTTTGTTGAAGCTTTTTGTAGCTGTAATAGTTGATTCTACATACATATAGGAGCCAGACCAGGATCTTCAAAACGCGATCATTGGTGCGGGTGCATTAGCAAACTTGACCATAACCGCACTAGAAGCAGGGATTTGGGGAGGCGGCCCTAAGAAGACATCCATGTGGTTGGCCTTCATCCTTGTCCCATTGAAGTAAGCATCCCTAGTATGTTCTGTCGTTATGGATGTCCTTCCTATGTTCATAGAAGCACAAGCTTTAGGCTTCTTCTCGCAAGATGCTTGGAGCATCATAGCCAGCCCCCAGTCACAACCACTCCGGATCCTGGATGTCTAGCCCTTCGATGGGGGTGCAGGCGAGCCTATCGAGCCCCTGGCACCCATCGAAGAGGCCAAGACGTTGTTGTTCTGTCACCTTGGGCAATCACGGACCTGATGTATGGTTTGACCGACGAAATGCCTTATAGGGAGATTGTCGAGGGCGCCCAAGGCTCGGGAGGTCATGACCCAGAGGCTATCATCAACTCCTTCTTTATGTAAGCATTTTCCTCCAAGATAACCATTTAGTTGATGAAACAATAGATACTAACTTGACATTTTGTAGCTGTACATGTCACAGATGTACAAATTTCACTGTGAGGCCTTGCAAGCTACCGCCTGGGTAGCCAAAGTCAAGAGGGAAGCTGCTGAGAAGGACCGCCAACTCCTAGGAGATCACCGAGAAGGAGAAGATGCGCTCTGAACAGGAAGGCCGGTCAAAAGGTAAGCCCCAAGCCTCTTTGGCATGCCACCCCTTCTACCTTTTCAACGTAGTGCCTCATAGAGCAATCCGAAACCATGGACGCCCAAGCCCAGAAGGGGGCCTGAATGTCTATCACCCAGCAACAGCTTGCTATAGCCCTGGATGTATTCCAGGATGCGCTCTCTTGATTCGGCATTCCAGTGGAGCCCATGGGAAACGTCGACGCTACCGGACTAGCTACCCCAGCGACCAAGCTTGCGGAGGCCTCTAGCCAAAGGTATTCAAGTATGTGGATACGATGTACTTCGGGCTCAAGCCATTGCCTTGAGACTTTTATTCTGCAATCTATAATAAAAACTCAGTAGTTTGTTAGATTTTAAGAATTTTATCTTTGACACTTTGCATTTGATGCAGGCTCCTGATACTGGATGCATTTGACAACATATCATGGTAAACTTAGTTGTGTCTTCCTTCGATTAGTTAAGGAAGCGTCAGTTTCTAGTCGGAGCACTTATTATGGTCAACCTTAGGTCCGCTTGAGTGGAAGGCGTCATAGCGCTCGGACAATCGTGGAACGCGAAAAGGGACCTTTTTTGCAACCCTGAAGTTGCAACATAATGATCCATCCCTTCTTACTAGAATTTTGTTTCTAAATGTACACAATATATCATTTTTGGTTTTTAGTACTAAGTACCTATTAAGCCCCTGACTATCTGCCTGAGAAGAATTCCTATGTAGGAAGTCTAAATGAATAACGTAATAAAGTGAAGAGATCTCATATTGCCCTTTCATCAAGGAAGAGCATTTCGCAACCCATACTGTGCACGTGGGTTGAGGTACCTCAATGGCGACTTACCCCGTTGTCAGGCATTAGAATGCACAAGAAGACAGGTAAAGCAGGAAAAGTATTCAAGCAACTTTTTAGGCAATTTTATTTTTATTATTACAAAGGTACTCTCCGTACATACACTTGGGTCTTACAGAGCTAATTGATGTTCCATGAAATTTTGTAGACCTATTATCTTAAACCTAAATGACATAGACTAGATTAAGCTGATATGTAGGGACCCTACTGCTTCATGGATAGTGCAGTGCTATTACATTGGCTCCGAACTGGTCATGAAACTAGATCCCCAGATTTATCAGGTTTGCTTCATGAGGAACTATGGTTGAGATCATGATGTAGACTTTCTCGTCCACCTTGATCCTAAAGCTCTTGGGTTTCTTGTCAGGTCGGTGCTGAGAAGCCATATTAAGACTCCACTTGTCGCAGCGGAGACCTACCTTAGGGCATCCTCGGACGGTGATGACTCCCTCGGGTCCTGGGATCATGAGTTTTGGTTTTCTTGCCCTTACCTCTCTTGGAGTTCTTCTTACGCTTGCTCTTTGCCACGTCGTTGTCGAGCCCGGGCTTAGGGCGTTTGAAGCCCTGTCTTCTCCTCAACGAACAAGAGCTCCTCTTCAGCCTTGGCTACCTAATTGGAAATCCTCATGAGTTCCTTAACCGTCTAGGGCTCCTTTCCGGTGATGTATTCAACGCATCATCAGCTCCTAACCCCTCCAGTAAATGCCTGGATGATGTCATAGTCGTTTATCTTGGGGATGGTATTCCAGGTGTTGCTAAAGCAGCACACGAACTCGCACAAGGTTTCATTCTCCATCTACTCGCAATGGAATATATCATTTTTTTGCTAGGACGAATGTACACAATCTGGAAGTTAGCTTGGAATAGATCGCAGAGTCATTCCCATGAGTAGATCATCCCTTGCGGTAGGTTGGTTAGCCAGGTCCTGACTGCCCCTTCAAGGGCTATGGGGAGGTAATTTTTCATTACCTTCTCATCCCTGCCAGCCGCTTGGATGGTTGTACTGTAGATCTGGAGGAAATCAACAGGATTTGTATTTCCGTTGTACTTCTCGATTGACCCATAGTAGAACCGAGACGGCCAAATCACCCTCCACAATTTTGGAGTGAAGGCATGGCACTTGTTGATGGCACCTTGCTCGGTCCTGGCAGCCACGGGTGTACTACCCACGGGGTCAGAGATCTGCACTTGCTTCTACTCAAACGGCCACGAGACGTCCTTCGATTAGACCACAGAGGCACAGTTGGGTCCTTCTTAAGGGTCTTCGAGAGTCTTCTCCATTCAAAAACCTTGCGCAAATCACTGACAGGATGATCTCTGATCCGTGAGGTCTTGCGATGACTGGGCACTCGGTTATCATCCTAGATCGTCCTATTTCGAGGGTTGCATCTCTCCAAATCTGATTCACCACTAGAAGGGTCGACACTAGACTTCCCCTATTAGAGCTATTCGCGGCAATGGCTAGGTGAGATTTCTCGACCTGGATGATAGCTTTCTTTGCCATGCGAGTCATCGAGTTGATCCAGCCCTCGAAATCGGGGGTCGTCAGATCTACAGTCGAGGTCGCATGAGGGCCTCCTATAGAAGGAGGAGCTACTGCATCATTGCAGATCTGTAGCACGGAGCCCCCTACTGATGATCAGGAGACGTTAGATCCCGCACTCCATTAGGGTTTGGGATCTGAGGAGTTGTGACCAGCAGAGTCTGGCTGTTGTCTCTAATGGGGACCCGCATGTATGTTGGATTGTTGTCATAATGATTGTCTAGACCAGCATCCCCATCTCAAATGGCAAAGACTTCTCAGGTGTAATCTCCACTGGAGGAAGAGTCTAGATTGATCATTAATTTATCATCAAAGT
The DNA here is from genome assembly GCF_958298935.1 of Phragmites australis. Classification (NCBI taxonomy): domain Eukaryota; kingdom Viridiplantae; phylum Streptophyta; class Magnoliopsida; order Poales; family Poaceae; genus Phragmites; species Phragmites australis. Next base: position 8,112,158 of record NC_084929.1, read on the forward strand.
TTTGCAAATAGGTTCCTCGACAATCCATGTTGTCGGAACTCGTAAGGGAAGAACCTAACTTGCTGTGAACATCGCTCTTGTGATCGTCTTGGGAACTGAGTGGTTCAAACTCGGTGCTGTACTCCTTGGCACACTGATCCATAAAGAAACTTACCTCATCGCTGGAGTCATCACCAGTTAGGTCTTTGTCGAGGTCCACCTAGTTGATTATCGGCTCGATGTTGGTCGAGGGGGTAAAGTTGTCATAGAACCCCTCATCCGAGAAGCTAGTCCCTGGTGCAGGTTTAGGTGAGGCCAACGGCATGTCATGTGTAGAAGTTTCAATATCTTTTGTCATGCTCCCCACGGACGGCACCAGCTACCGATGATTGATGAACCGCCAATCTTATGAACTTATAGAAATAGTAGAGGATTCTTCGAGTCGACAAATCACATAGTGCACATACGACCTTATACAGGTTCAGCCCTCCCTTAGGATAATAGTTCTACATCCTGTTGGTCTTGTATTAATCCCTGGGACTATTCACAAGGGGTGCCTAACTAGTTTAGATAGACTTGAACCTAGTCGGAGGGCTCCCTTGTGTGTAGTCAAGGAGAATAGCTAATACAGATCTAAGTTGCAAAAGGCTTGAGAATTTAGAGCTCTTGCAGGCTTGATGGCTTCAATGGAGTTGTGTTGACTTCAACTATCATGTCCTCTGCAGGGTCTCCTAACTCCGTATATATATAGGGAGGTCGTCGTATGGCTCCTACAGTCTTTCCTTATATATCATTCTTTAAAATAAATTTCCCTATTTACGAGATATCCTAGGTATCTGCAAGCAGTTTCCATACACATCCAGAGGTTCTTTTCCTGATGAGAGATACACCTCAAGAATATAGGAAGACTCTAGGGTATTTGGATAGAGTAGTTTTACACTACCCGTCATCAGATATCACTCTAGTTTGGTACCACTTCTGGAGAGTCGGTGCTAAGGTTGGAGACACCGATTTTTCAACATATAGCATGCCACTTTCAATTTTGTATGCTGCTCTTTTTGAAGCAATGAGCAGTACAGGTGCAACTAGTTCTTTGAAGATTTCCCTTCCAATTTCATTTGACTAATGTAAACCGAATTCTATTAGTTTAGGATCTAAGATTATGTTTATGTGATTATGAGGAAGAGAGAAGAGAAGAGGGAATCACGTGGAGATTGGACAATGTTAGCACCACCATGTAAACATGCCCATTCTTCGCATACATGTATAATTGGGCCTGGATTAGTTTAGGGCTCAATTATTGTTTGATTATGAGGAGTTTTTTTATTTTTATATTTTTTCTATTAAATATTTAAATAAATAGACTTCTGATGAAAAAATTTAGAGAAATAGGCATCGACCGCCCTTTGAAAGGGCTGCAACCCTTTCAGAGGGCGGTAAGGATGCCACAGTTGCACTGCTACCCTTACCGCCCTCTCAGAGGGTTGGTGGGGCCCTCGCCGCCCTAACCGCCCTCTCAGACGGCGGGTAGTGACGTCCCCCGTGCCCGCCGCCCTAACCGTCCTCTGAGAGGGTGGTTAGCCCCCTTGCCGCCCTCTCAGGGGCGGTTAGGGGTCGGCCCCACCCCCTCCTCTCCTCTCCACCCCTATATAAGTGGTAAAATTGATGGAAAATGCTCATTTTAATCTGGAAAAAAAAAAGAAAGGAAGAGGAGAGGAGAGGAGAGGAGGAAGAGAAGAGGAGAGGAGAGGAAAGGGAGGCAGCGCGGCGAAGCCATACTGTTTTCGACCTGCAAATTTTGGATCTCGCTTTCCGGTAATTTTTTTATACTTCTGTTTTTATTAGTAATTAAAGTACCACTAGATCTAGGGTTTAGCGGTATAACAATAGCTATATTAGATACGACCTAGGGTTTAGAAATGTAGAATATGTTGTATTTTGTAGTATATTGTAAATATTAATTACGACATTGTAGGATAGCTATCAGATGTATAGTAGTATTTAGAGTATGGTAGTTTCAAATATCTAGATTTTATAGAATAATGATCTAAGTAATAATTATAGCTAATTAGAAACTTTATTAAATAGACTGAGGGTTAATTAGTTTAATTTGGTTAGTTTTCTTAGGGGCAATATTAGATAAACCTATTGTTAGGCTATCATCGGTGTCGTTAATTTTGTTAGAGTTTCGATAATCAGAAATATAGTTTTTCGATATTAAAATTGGATATATTTTCGGATGTTTCCAGGGATGTCAGATAAATTATATTTTCAGATATATTATGGTAAAGGTCAAATTAGTTATGGTCCTAGCGGTGTAGATCTCTCTGGGTTTCAGCATGTCGTTAAGGGATATAGTAGAGCCAATGAGAGGACCATAGTGAGTGTGTGCAAGTGGCTGATGCGCCATTTTCAACTGAATCCCCAGCAACATGAGCTTAAGCTGAGAACTGTGCTAAGCCGTGCTAATCTGTGGTACTTTGGGGAGCTCGTCTCGATCAATGTGACATCTACTTGGAGGCAGTATGTAGATATATCATATGATCATAGTCTCCCTCTTGTGTGTTAGCTGAGGCATACCAGAAGGATCCAACAGAGATAAACTCTGGGGAAGCAGTAGCGAAAACAAGTAAGACAGTGGTAGATGAAGCAGACCTGACAAATATTGGGGACAAGCAAGATGTTGAGGATGTGCGTGAGATGCAACCGAGGGGTGTAGCTAATGAGGGGGAGCACATCCCTAGCATAATTGAAGAGATGGAGATTGAGAATCAAGAGCTGGAGGAAGCCATTGCCGATGAGGATTCATCCGACGAGGAGGAAAATGCTCCTATTCCTGCAGAGTGGAGGAATCATGAATTTTTGAAGCTAGTTGTTAGTGAGGCTCATCGAACACCATGGGAATATCATGAGGATGAGGTGTCCCAGGCTGCTATGTACCCTAGTAAGGAGGTTGTTATTGATGCAGTTAAATTCTGGTCGCTGCCTCTTCGGAGGCAGTTCAAGGTTGTGAAGTCGAGTAAAAGGGAGTATGACGTCAAGTGTTTGGTGCCTGATTGTCCTTAGTGGGTGCACGCATTCAAGGGGAAGTGGGTTGACTACTGGGAGTTCTCAATAGTCAGGGAGCATAATTGTCACATTGAGGAAATAGAGTTCTACCACCAGAACCTGTCATCTGCTTTTGTTGCCAATGTTATGTATGGAGAGATTGTGGACAACTTGAAGTATGAGCCACGATCAATAATCTGTGCTATTGAGGAAAAGTTCCAGTATACAATAAACTACACCAAGGCATGGAGGGCGAAACAGAAGGCTATTGAGATGAGGTTTGGGACATAAGAAGATTTGTATGACAATCTACCGCATCAATTAGCCACAATATATGCAAGAAACCTTGGAAGTTACTATGATATCAAGCATTACCCCTCGACTGATGTGAAGTATAGAGGGAAGCGAGTATTGCAGCATGCTTTCTTCGCATTTGCATCAACCATCAAAGCATTTAGGCATTGTTGACCCATCATTTGCTTAGACAAGACGTTCCTCACTGAGAAGTATAAAGGACAGATATTGTCTGCAATTGGGGTCGACGAGAATAACCAAGTCCTACCACTAGGGGTTTGCCTTCATGGAGAGTGAGAACGGGGATAGTTGGTATTGATTCCTTGAGCAAGTGAAGCATGCTATTGTTTTAGACTAGCTAGATGTTTGTTTGATTCATGATAGACATGTAGGATTGTTGCAGGCTTTGTTGGATATGCAATATGAGAGTGTTCAACGGTGTGTTACAGCAATGTGACCCAACTTGAAGAGCAGGTGGTGCATGAGGCATATGGGTGCAAACTTTTACAGATAATTCAAAAACAAGGACTTGATGAAGCTTTTCAAGAAATTGTGCAGCTAGAACCATCAGAGAAAGTTCAATGCCCTATGGGCAAGACTAGACGAACTAACCATGAAGCAGACAGCTGAGCTAGAAGCCACAGGTGAGGAACTGATTGCTCTTAGACCTCTCCCAATAGATACTCCTCAGATAGTAAGGAGGTCAGGGTCAGATATCAAGAACTTTTCGCAGTGGATACAAAATGAACCAAAAGAAAAATAGGCTTTGATGTACGACATTGGTGGGGCAAGGTATGGGATAATAACAATTAATCTTGTTGAGGTCTACAACTGGGTCATGCGAGGTATGAGGTCCCTCCCACTTGATGGAATTGTAGAAGGTATTATGCATGGGACTTGCAGATATTTTATTGATCGATACGCAGCTTCTTCAAAGGCAATGGAAGATAACCGTATTCTGTATGGATCGATGCTATGTGAGTACATGGAGAAGGCCACAAAGAAGGCACATATGCACCGCGCTGATCAGGAGGGAACTACAGAGCACAGATTCGATGTCCTATGCCGTGGTAAGGGTCGTAGGGGTGGTAATCGTGCGCAACATGTTCAAGAGTGCGTGCTTAAGATTGGAACATGCATCCGTACTTGTCAGAAGCCACAATTGCTACACAGATCGTGTACACACGTCATAGCTACATGTGGGGAGCACAATATGCTTCCCAGGCAATATGTTTCTAAGTACTTTATGAAGGATCAGATACTGAACATATGGAACCATGAGCTGTATGGCTATGGCATTGTTGATACATTTACAAGTAATCCAGGTCCCTCACGAATCTATTTGCGAGACTTTGAGAGGATGAAGAACACACCAGGATGTCGATAAACTCGACAGATTCGAAATAGTATGGATGAATCCGAGGCAGGTCCAAGGGTGAAGCGATGCAGCAAGTGCAATGAAACAAGTCACACATACAAGTATTGTCCGAAAAATGTACATGTTGTGTAGATGGGGTCATGACGGTGGTTAAGTGTGAATGCATTTAGCGTATCTCGATGTTATATTTGTAAGGTATTCGCCTTAGTTAGCTATGTTGCATTTGGACCTTACATTTGTACCTGATTGTGTACCTACATATTGTAATATATTCATGTAACTTTGTGTACATGTATGTTATATGCTGTTTGATAAGGGCACGGCTCCCTCGGATACACACAAGGTGAATTCGCCCCTTATTGTTTATATTTTCTTTGTAAAAGAATAGAGTACTACTAAGTTTTGTGTTATTTTTTGGAATATGGGAGAAGCATCACAACCCCGCCTAGACATCATCACTCGAAGGCCAAGTCTACTCGGACTCAAGGCTGAGCTCTAGTCGTGGTCGTGGTCGAAGTCGTGGCCGTGGTTGAAGTCGAGTTCCAGGACAGCACGTCAGTAAAACGAGTATGACTCTCTCATACCAAGTCCGTTTTAGGCAATCTTGGACATTCTGGAAAGCTTACGATGAGACCTTTCCAATGGATATGAGCTTGACTAGATATTCCTTATAGTTTCGTCAGAGTAAAAAGAATAAGGTCTTGCATCACTATTTTGAACCCTGCCGGTTTTGTAATCATGTCGGAGTCGGAGTCGGAGTCGGAGTCGGAGTCCAGGCTGTTCACGCCTCTCTCCATGGTTGCACAACCCTAGGTTGACCTCCTCACGCCCTCCTATATATACACAGTAGCCATCCTAGTTTAGGCTTGGGTTTAGCTTAGATTATTCTGTTTAATACAGTTTCGCCATTTATCGGTTTGTTGAACCCCAAACTGGAGTGCTTCATTTGTAATTAGCAATATTCAGATTGCATCTACCTGTTCTTGCTTGTGTTCTCGATTCGCTTGTAGGAAAAGCCTTCTTGGCAAGGTCAACCGCGTCTTGGCACGGTTGATAATCACGGAGTAGTGGTGTAGTGGTTGGAGGGTTCTTGATCTGTTCTGATCGGAGCCTTTGGGCCATCAACATCGAAACTCCACTAATCGACTTATCATATTACCTTTGGAATATCGGGCGTGCCCTCATCACTGTTCACGTAACTATGTGTATATTTTCATGTAACAGACGGTTTATATTATTCATGTATATTTCGTTGGAATGTATATTTGGTTTCAATATATATTATTCTTGTCTACATGCTGTAATATATTCATGTATATTTGGTTTCAATGCAGATATGGTGCACCCACCGACCCCCGAGCTTCTTGACCCTGAAGTGGACGAGAAGCACCGCAGCTTCTTGTCTGCCATTCACAAGACAGAGTTAGGGGTTTTCCGACCACATGGTCCTGGGGAGCTACTTATGATCGACGATTGTTGGAAGCACCGATATGTCGCTAATTAGTTACGTGTGTCCAATTTATTTATTAATTGCATGCCCCACATTCACTTTATATACCCAATGGTGCAGGTTGGCAGCATCTGGACTCCTACCTCTGTGTCGTTTGGTGGAGGCCTGAGCGATAGAGAACCCTGAGGTAGCGGCGAGATGATTCTATTTCGACCGCTCACTGACCACTACACTGGTTGACCGATGGAGGCCTGAGACCCATACTTTCCACCTCCCCTACAGCGAGATGGCTCCGACGTTGCAGGATGTAGCCTACCTATTAGGCTTACCTTGCGCTGGAGCTGCCGTTAGAGTTGTCGACATGGATGCAGACTAGATGAAGTTCATGCATCAGCGGTTTGCCCCTGTTCAGCTCACTGATGATGCACCTGCCTACATGCCCGAGTTCCTGTCGAATCTGCGAGGGCCAAGGAAGAAGTGGATCCTACAGTTCCAGGTACCTTACAATTTACCTTTCCAATTACTTTACGATTTTTAAGATATTTTACTCATCATCATTTGCATTACTTGTAGCCTTCATACATGCACTTGGAGGCCGGCTTGTACTTGGTCTCAAGTCACTTGGAGGCCTACCTGGTTTGGTTGTTTGGCTGGGTTATGTTCACCAGCAGCTAAGGCCACCTGGTGTCGAGGACCCTTGTTCTGTACGAGAGGTGGATCGTAGATACGGAGCCCGATGATGTCCCACAGTTGAGCTGGGCCTCTGCTATCCTTGCTGCGACATATCGGTCCTTGTGCAACGCGTGCACAAAGAAGGAGCCACTAACCACATTTGTTGGGTGCCCACTACTGTTGCAGTTGTGGTCTTATGAGCGGTTTGTGATAGGCCAGCCTATTATGGACCAGTCCTCGTACCCTGAGGAATGGTATGGCGAGTCTGAGGAGGACGGGCCCACCATGGCCTTGCTATGGTGTCGATGCTGGGTACATACGCAATATATTAATTCTTTACTTGTCACATGTTTTAGTTCTGGATTCTTACTATGTTTCTCCACAGCCGCACTGGGCATATGAGTAGGCCCATAGCGCGTACGAGCTTTTTAGGTTGCAGTTCGACCGTCTTTGTCCAGACGATGTGGTCTGGACCCCCTACATCTACTTATTCATCCAAGCCCGTTCACCTTTCGATCTATCTCCGTTGTGTAGCCATGACGAGGAGTACTGGCTTACGAAGAAGCTGCTCGTCTTCGACATCTATGTCAAGGAGTATTCACCCCACTGTGTCATGAGGTAGTTCGGATGCTTCCAGGCTTTCCCCCTCATCAACGTTTGCACGGTTCCAGGCCATGTCTGGAAGTAACTAAAATTAGTAAATAATCCATAGCATTCATCTCATTAATAGTCTATTTAACGTGGTTGACTTGAAGGTATACATGAAATGGATAGCCAATTGGCAACCTCTGGGCAGATCATTTGGCGCCGTACATCTCAACGTGGTCCCATGCCCTTGAGGATGTCGTGGAGGAGGCTCATCCTTTCTTCGAGCCGAGCTTCGAGGAGTACCTGCGGTGGTACGTCCCGCGTACACGTACACAGGTCACCTACACCCCAGAGACTATCCGGCACCACGTCGCATCGACTACGGAGGCCTACCCGGGCCATTGGGACGAGGACGCTGCATTATCGGTATGTGTAATTAACATCTCATATATTTATCATATAATCCCATAAGAACGACTATAAACTGAAATTCTCATTTCTTGTTTGTTTCAACGGGTCGATATCATTTATGATACCCATAGGGATGCGGCTGGAACCATGGAATGCCTCAGGAACGGGGTGCAGCTAAGTGCGGCAGATGTAGCGGGGTTTGTCAAGCCAGTTTTCGACAAGACCGCATGAGTCCTGAAGCTTACCTCTTGCCGATCCACCGCTGCCGTCGCTGGTGCTCCTGCCAGGTTGAGTGGGGTCCACGCAGAGTCGTCCAGGAGGTCTGATGTGCAATGCCATTCACCAGGACCGGCACCCACACAGCCACCTGGACCACGCCCTACATGCCCGGACACAGTAGGTACGGATATTTCATACGCACGGCTGTTAGAGATATTTTTTTGTTACTGATGGATTAATTTCAAATAAATATTATGTGCACCTACACACGTCTCGATGCTGCCACCTAGACCAAGCCCAGTGCCGACACCCTCACCGCTTGCAGGCCTCTCAGGTAATGGGTGACACTACATTGCCATATTCAATATATTCAATAGTATATCTAATGTATTCTGCAGGTTACTACGGTGATGAAGCCAGGCCGTCTTCAGCTGCACCTCGACCGATCGCACATCCACTGTTCAGAGCTCCACTGTTCGCACCCTACTACGGCACGCACGCCTGGCCATCTATTGCTGCACCTACATACCATATAGGTACAATATTGCTTTTTATACAAACACTTTCATTTGCACATTTTTTGTATCTAATAAATTCATCTGTTTGTAGTCCCCTCAAGTCAGTACACATGGATGACGGCGGAACCTTCGCAGTCATCATACCCGAGTTAGGAGGATGAGCCTGGGCCAGACCCCTCGTTCGACCTCATGAGGGACTTCTTCGGGGCCACACCGGACTACGATGTCGTCACGCAGTCCTAGCTGCCTAGTGCTTCACTTCGAACACAGCACACCCACGAGGAGGCCTCGACACCTTTAATCCCTACTAGGCCTATCAGGCAGGTTGGTCCACCTGACGCCCTGACCTACTCTAGGGGCCATGTGAGGGTGAACCAGCACAGCGGCTCCAGGACCATGATGGTGGGATCGGCCGACGGCAACGGGGGAGACAGCAATAGGATTGTATCTTTGCTTTTGTAACTTACATATCTATTTCATAATGCATCTTCGATTAGCAAACTATTATTACAAATTCGGACATGTCTACTTTCTATGGTCTATTTACCATGTCATAACTGCATTTCTTATTCCAACGTGACCACATGCTAGTTGTATTTCTTAATCCAATGTAACCATATGCTACTTTCTATCGTCCTCGGCTTTGTATGAACCATTCACGATAGAGCTAGAAAAGCATTTCTTACAAATCTACTTATACACGAAGTGACTACTCGACACCTCTGTCGGGAGTCTAGCTTTAGACATGAAGTGACCACACGACTCAGCTTTAACCATGAAATGACAACACCTCTGTCCTGACGTAATCTGTAGATACAAAGTGACCACACGACTCAACTTTAACCATGAAATGACAACACCTCTGTCCTGATGCAGGCTGTAGAGAAGAAGTGACCACACAGGAGAGCTTTAACTATAAATTAAATGACAACACATGTATCTTGACACATGGAGTCTTTGTCCAGCATCAATGCCACAAATTTTCCATTCTTGAATAGGAAAACCAATGCTCTAGCCCCCCACCAAGCCTATGCACTCAGTCCATGCACCAGCCCTCAGCCACCATAAATAACCCACCTTCATCCATGGATACACCACTCATTTCTCAGCTCTCTCAACTGCAATGTCTTCCTCAGCTCCACCAAGCCCACCCAAGAAACATTAGGGGATTTTCATTCCCCAGGGGGTCGAACCACCGATGTGCTTCTGTGACGACCTTTGTAAGATTCGCGAGTCCCAAGACATCTTCTACACCTATGGCCTATGCTTTTTCATGTGTGCCAACTACGAATACGACAAACCTCAACATGGACCGTATGAGTACCCACAGGTATAGCGACATAGATTAGTCATGTGGCACTTTCCACATCTTGTTCCCAATTTCACGCACTATTTTACTAATCTCACATCTTATTTTATTTGTCCAGTCTCCTCCATCTATCTGTGACTTCATTGAATGGCTCGACATTGAGCAAAATGAAGACCAGAAGCGGTGGGTCAATATGAGCATATGGTGGAGGAGGGAAGCATATGCACGCCGAGAGTACGAGTAACAGCAGGAAGAACTATGGCTAAAGCAGCAGGAAGAGGAGCGCATGAGGAAGGCAGCGCAGGACCATACCATGGCTCAAGCCCATGAAGCTGAGAGGGCAAGGAAGTGCTAAGGCAGCTGGCCCCGATGCCTTGAGAAAGGGCAAATGTCATAGGTTCACTCAGTAGAGAGCATCTAATGTAACCCGGTATATTTTCACTCCCTAAGGTATGTTAGGATTAGCAGCGGCACACTATTAGGTAGATCTTTAGGTGTACCGTACATGCCACCATTTTTAGTCATCGTGTGTTCATGGTTAGGGTCCCATGTAATATTTGCCACCGTATATCCCATGTAATGTTTGTCGCCGTTTGTAACCTCTGTGCCGGGTAATATGCTAAGAGTGCTTTACATCTATAATTGTTCACAAAATTAGATTTTGTATCCTCCCAACAATACGTCACTAAAAAATTATTGATACAATTTTACATCAAATACATAAACAAATATCGATAAATTTACAACGATCCACAATTTCCAAAATATCACTACTCTGTGATGTCGTTTTGGCCACTTTTGACTGTTTCCATCCAAAATTTCCAACATATCAATTTCAAACATTTTCACCAAATGAATGTGCATTATTTTTCAAATTGAGCTATACAAACGTTAAATTAAAAAAAATTCACCAAAGCTAGGCAATGGCTACCCAATCAATTTGCATGGCTAGAATTTTCCTATTGAAAAGCCTCTCAACATGTTGCTAAAACTCATGGAACTTGCTGAAAACATTAGACTTATTTTTCAGCAAAAATACCCAAGTAAACTTACTATAATCATCTATAAAGCTTACATAGTACTTATTTCTACCAACTGAAATAGGTGCAGGTCCCCATACATCGGAGAACATAAGTTCTAAAGGAACTTTAGACACACTTGATGACTTCGGATAAGGAAGCTGGTGGCTCTTGACTTGTTGACAAGCATCACACACTGATTCTATACTAGACTCTTGAGAGCAAGGCAAATTATTACTGCTAATGACCTTTTTAACTATGATAGATGAAGGATGACCTAACCGACTGTGCCATCGTTCTGATGAGGGCTTGATAGCACTAAGAGCTTGTCTTGAGGAGAATGGCTTCTTCAAGGTGGGAAGAGGATAAAGGCCACCTCTACATCTGTCTCGTAGAAGGGTTTTCTTCGTTGCTTGATCCTTGACCAGAAAGAAATTAGGATGAAATTCAAGATAAGTATTATTGTCAGAGGTGAGTCTATGAACAGAGACAAGATTCTTTTTGGCATTGGGAACATGGAGAACATTATTAAGATAGAGATCACGAACTGGGGTATGAACAGTAGAGTACCCAACATGATTAATGGGAATACCTGAACCATTAGCTGAATGAATATAGTCCTGTCCATTGTACTTCTCATGTGTGGTCAACTTGTCTAGTTCTCCAGTAATATGATCAGTAGCACCAGTGTCCGTATACCAATTTGTATCAATGCCATATGAAGTAACAGCTGTATTTGCAGTCTTCTCTTCACCACTAAAGGTTGTGTCAAACCTTTTCCAGCATCGATGAACAGTGTGTCCAACTTTTGAGCAGAGCTGGCACACTGACTTTGAGCTTGATGAGCCATTGCTGTTGTTATAGCCACGTCCACCACGTCCACCTCCTCTGTTTCCATAGCCGCGGCCACGACCTCCACGGCCGCGAAATCATCCTCCTCACAAAACACTATTGGCTGTCATCTGAAACTGAGAATTCTGTGCCTCCAAACGTGCCTCAGCAGATAGGAGTTGAGCATAAAGATCACTTAAACTGATAGGATCAATCCTTGCACTTACCGCCTCAATGAATGGATTATATTCAGCATCAAGTCCAGTAAGAATGTAAGACACAAGATCATCATCATCAAGCTGCTTACCTGCAGCAGCCATCTCATCTGCAAACCCCTTCATCTTGGAGAAGTACGCTGCTACAGACGTGTCTCCCTTCCGCGTGCTTGTCAACTTGGAGCGAAGGTGACTGATTCTTGAACGTGACTGGGAGGCGAACATCTCTTGGATAGCCTTCCAGACTTCAACGACGCTTGTTAGCGTCGCAACTTGAGCTAGCACCTCTCTTGAGAGAGACGCAAGAAGATAGCTCAAAACCTGCTGATCTTGTGCGATCCATGTCGCATACGCCGGGTTGGGCACTGTGTCAATAGAGTTGTTGTCTCTTGCAACTTGTATGGTAGCTGGTGGTGAGGAAGACGAACCATCCAGGAGGCCGACGAGCTGCACGCCCCTGATCGCTAGCAGGACCTGGGCATGCCAGAGGATGTAGTTGTCACGGGTCAGCTTCTCCGCTACTGGTAGGCCGAAGGTGGAGCCAGTCATGGTCGTTGATGTCATTGGCGCAGACGGGAGCGACATGAATTGACTCGACGTAGATGAACTGGAGGAAGGAGGCTCTGATGCCATGAAAATTTGCTGAAGCATTGTAACCCTCTCGGGCCGCTGTACGTGTTTATATATACCAAGAACAGCCCCTAGCGTGGCTCTTACAGATTATGCCGAGTTCATGAGAAATCGATTCAAACGGAGATAGAACCTATCTACAACAGCTGATCAGTTTGAATGCTATCTCTATCTCCATCTAAACCGATACAAACTCAACCATCGGTAACCAACTCACGGATATCTCAATCTCTAACAAGATGTTTTCCTTTTTTAAATAAAATATATAAATGTTTTTTTTTCTTAACATGCCTCATCTAAGGACTACCGTCAAGTTTCTGGATTAGTTAATATAAGATTTGTCTAGATGAGTTCCTTCTTTTTTTTTGTTTAGATATATGTGCTGTTTAAGAGAATATGTAGTTAAAAGATATCTAAAGGGACCGACGACACGAGTAGAAGATTTCAATATGGAGTCGATTTATCACCTATTGTGCACGGAGGCTATTAATTTGGTAGGTCGTAACTTCAAAACCATTTAGCAAGCAACCATGAATGCAATTAATTAGCTCCAATTTGATATTCGTGCAATTATATATTAGAGAACTAGTTCGTTAGTTGTTTGAACTTGTTCAACGATATTTTTCAACTCAAATTTCATCAGTTTATTCCATATATTTAGATTTGAACAACATATTTATTTATTTATTCAATTATAAGATTGCACACGTATAGACACACACTGACGAATGTCCCTATCGCAGGCCCATAAATTTTACCACCAAAAGTATAAGGTGACAGGATTTTAATTCTGATAGTGTGGGGGTCATACTTACCTACTCATACAACGCTCACCCAACCTAGAGGTGATTTTCAATAGCATATTCATCCAGCTTTCTGTCTATATTACAGAAATTTCAATACATTGGAGTAGACTTGACTCTACTTCCATGGATGATGATAAACAAATGCCCATACATGTATAGTAATTTCGATCGCATACCTTAAAATTCCATTTAGAAGGAAAAACTTAAATCAATATCCTCAACACCAAACTATAATATACATAAACAATTCGAACAAAATACCATAGATGAGTTCAAATTCCACATATGCCGATATACGTCGAATATCCAGTACGGTCGGTCAGCTGTACCAAACTAGTACAACATTATTGTAGGTAGATGGCATAGCAAAAGCAAGAGTGGTTCCACATTATTGTAGCTAACGTGCTGGACATGGGACCGGAGATAGAAACGAATACTTCCTTGCCACAAGCATGTCACCCAATTATCAATCAAGCACGTGTGTCCGCTCCGGCGTCATGTGCTCGTCGGCGTCCGACAAGAACCGGCCAAACGCAGAGCGCGAAGACCCGCCGTCCTTCCATGCCACGGCCGCGGCTTCGCTGTGCGCCTTCACCCGCGCCCTGAGCCGCTCTCCATCCGCGGATTCCATCACCAGCCTCACCTTGGCCTCGACCTCCTCGGCCTCGACCAGCCCCTCCTGCCACCCGACCATCTCCACGCCGATCCCTGCCTCCTCCACCATGAACACCTTGTTCATCTTTTGCTCCGCGTACAGCGGCCAGCAGAGCATTGGTACACCCGCCGTGACCCCCTCCAGCACTGAGTTCCACCCGCAGTGCGTCACGAACGCGCCCGTCGCCCTGTGACGCAGCACGTCCACCTGTGGCGCCCAGATCTTGACGACGAGGCCGCGGCCGTTGGTTCGCTCCAAGAACCCCTCCGGCAAGAGCGTGTCAAGGTCTGGGTCGGCACAGTGGTTGAACGGCCTCTCCGGGTCGTCGCTGAGAGGAGGAGGGGCTCGCACCACCCACAGGAACCGGTGGCCGGACTGCTCCAGGCCGACGGCGATCTTCTTGAGCTGCTCGTTGGAGTGGTTTCCTGCGCCCACGCTCCCAAAGCAGAGATAAACCACGCTGCGCTCGGGTTGCTCGTCGAGCCACGCGAGGCACTTGTGCTTTTCTTTTCCCTCGCCGGCGTCCGCGACCAACGGCCCGACGCAGTAGACCGAAGGTATCGCCGGGAGACGCCGCGGGTCCCCGAGAGCTCCCACTGCCCGAGCCTCCAACGATGCGAACGTGTTCACCAGGACGCCCTCGGCCTCCAGGATCCTGCGCAGCCCATCCATCAGCGCCTTGTATACCTCGCTCTCCGGGTCCTCGAGCATCTCGCTGATGAGGTGAGAAGCCGGCATGAGTGGGACGCCATGGAAGTCGAGACTATTATCTCCGAGCTCCCTGAAGCTTGGCTGGCCCACCGTGCGGATCGAAGGGAGCTGGAGGAACACGGCGAGGGTGGAGGCGTTTGCGGCGAAGAACATATAAACCGGGATCCCGAGCTTCTTGGTGACGTCGAGCGCCCCTTGGGATATCGCGTCCACGATCATGGCGTGGACGCTCCCGGGAGGCATGGAGCCGAGGAAGCTATGGAGGTGATGGTTGTAGCGGTTCACGAGGTCATAGTACCTGAGGACGAACTGCGAGTCGTGGGTGACCCTAGGAGGGTCCTCCAGCCGTGGGAGCGTGTGGAAGGCGACGGCCGGCTTGGAGGCGGCGATGCGGCGAACAACGGCGGGGAAGGCAATGTCTTCTTTCATGGCTGGGTCGATGAGCACGACGGTGACCGCGTAGCCCTCCTCCAGGAGGACGTCAGCGAGCTGCATCATGGGGACGAAGTGGCTGACGGCGAGGCCAGGGTACAGGACGATCGTCTTCGTCATGGCGGCTTTGCTATTCTTGCTACCTGTCGGTTGCTCGGCGCTTGCTGGACACTGCTTAGCAATGCAAATATTGCTTCTAGGGGATAATAATAATGCTCTAGAGGCAAGGAGCCAAAGAATCACATGTGCGGGAAATTAGTAAACAGTAGATGTAGAAAAGATGCCACGCTTGATATCAAAAGGGGTTTGAGGTAGGAGCATTAGGTGTGGTGAAGGTGAGGCCTGAATGCAGTTGACTCCAATGTGTAAAGCCCTGGATATCAATACGGCCCCCACAGTACAATCTACGCTAATAAAAATCGGGGGATTATAATTATATTCTTTGTTAGGTTTAGACGAAGGTTATGTAGACACAGAATAATCTAAGACCTCCGATTGACATTCAACGGTCACGATTTATTTTGTGCCCTGCCAGTAATTTAAAACTGCGCTAATCAAGTCTCAACTATGATTAATCAATTATTCTATTGCTCTTTGATAGTAATTGATAATTATATTTTAGGTCTATTTGACAAAGCTTTAGCTCTAATAATTTCTAGAGATGGGTATCCATAGTTTCAAGAATTCGTGGAGCTGGAGCTAGGATATATCAGGGTTGTTTGAGTGAGCATCTTACTTGATTTTATACTAAAATAAAGGCATGAAGCTGAAAGCTAGACTCCTACTAAAAGGACCTTATTTCTAATCCCCTTAATGGTAAAATAAATAAATATATATATGGTGCTCAAACAACTAAAGCTCCGTTTGATTTACTGAATTGGGCACAGAATTAGAGAAGCTAAATTTAGTTGTTCGGATGCACTTGGAAACGCAATTGGGATTTGGAGCTCAACTCGGCTTGGATTGGAGGACAATTGTTGGGACAATTATCATCCACAATAATCGAAGGGATTTATTTCAGACAAAGAGAGAAGATTGAATATGGGAGGAATCAGCCTTCTTTGCCCTTGACCATTTGGGTCATTTATATAGATGGGGGAGAGGTAAATCTTTTTCTTCAGTCCTCAGTGAGGTACAAATATTATAAGGAAACACTTGGACCTTTACATGGGCTAAGATCTTTCCCCCAACAGTAGTCCCTCAGCTGTAAGCTCTAATGGAACAGTGGGATGAATAGCTATGACTAGGAAAATGACCATGTTTATTGTTAACATGTACATCTCGCTAAAAACTTTACCCCAAAAACTCAATGGGAAAAAAGGCATGGAGAAAAGAGCATGTACATCACGCAAGTTTTTCTTTACATGATTGCTAGAGCTAGATACTCTTATAACTATGCTTCATCCTGCTCGGTGAAGGGGTCTTCGGCAAAGGCTGAGAACTTTGGTGCTTGGCGAAGATACTTCTTCCTCCATAGCTGAAGTCGAATGTACTTCTTCGTCCTGCTTAGCGAAGGGGGTTTCGGCGAAGGCTATTGCCTAGGCTTCGGCAGGTGCTGCTTCAATGTAGTCGACGTAGTAGAGGTTGAAGGCTGCTGCCGTGACTCGCCAAAGTCAATGATGTCTTCACGTCTCGCTCACATGCACCGGCCAAACTCTTGGGACCCAAGATGGGAATTTAACCCAGGTGACCTCCTTAGCACCTCATGACCGATGTTCGCAAGTAGTGAAGGATTCCACGTGGTCGTTGTCATCAAAATCGGTGTGAGCGAAGTCGTCACGAATGGAGCAGTGGTTGACATCTACTTCCAAGTGGTAGAGGTAGATGAAGGATAGGTCATTGTGGCTTAAGTCCCTCGAGGTGACATAGTCAAAGTCGATGGAGGCGAAGTCGTCGCGGCTGAAGCCCCTCTGTCGATGTCAAAGTCGATGAAGGAGAAGGTATTACAGCAAAAACCCCTCTGGTTGATGTGGTCGTAGTCGACGAAGGCGAAGTCGTCGCGTTCGAAGCCCCTCTGTCGATGTCAAAGTCGACGAAGACGAAGGTGTTGCGGCTGAATCCCCACTGGTCGATGTGGTCATAGTCGATGAAGGCAAAGTCATCGCGACCGAAGCCCCTCTTTTGATGTCAAAGTCGATGAAGGTGAAGGTTTTGCGGCTGAAGCCCCTCTAGTCGATGAAGGCTAAGTTATCGCAGCCAAAGCCCTCTTTCAACGTCAAAGTTGATGAAGACGAAGGTGTTGTGGCCGAAGCTCCTCTGGTCGACATGGTCGCAGTCGACAAAAGGTGAAGTAATCATGGCTGAAGTCTCTCTTTCGACATCAAAGTTGATGAAGGCGAAGGTGTTACGGCCGAAGCCCCTCTGGTCGACGTGGTCATAGTTGACGAAGGCAAAGTCGTCCCAGCCGAAGCCGCTCTTTTGATGTCAAAGTTGACGAAGGAGAAGGTGTAGATGAAGCTAAAGTAGATTACAACTCTCTTTGATTCGATGTCGAAGTCAAAGATGATGAAGACCCCAACTAGAGCTTCGTTGACTTAGCTGAAGCCGAAGGCAAGGATGACTCTAACTAGAGCTTTGCAACATAGCTGAAGCAAAAAGCAAGGATGACTCTCTTTGAGTTGATGCCAAAGTCAAAGGCGACGAAGACTCTTACCAGAGCTTTGTCGACTTAGCCAGAGCCGAATGCGAGGATGACTCTCTTTGAGTCAGTACCGAAGTCGAAGGCAACGAAAACTCTTACTAGAGATTTATCGACGTAGCCGAAGCCAAAGGTGAGGACGACTCTCTTTGAGTCGATACCAAAGTCGGATGTGACGAGGCCAAAGTCATGGCCATTGCCGATAGTGGTGGTCGGCAATGTACCATAAATGAAAGAGTGTTGTCTTAAGACTCACCAGCCGAGTTTCGAGTCATGCGTTGTCTTTACCTCAGGCCATGCGACACCTCAATTCTGCATCTTGCGGGCCATGGCCCACTCTTTAAGTCGATTGGTGCGCTACCTTTGCTCAAGGACCAGCGACAATTCGGCTTCCTGTCCTGCAGGACTAGATGTTCTTCGCATCTTTTTTGAAAACAAAAAATACGTAATAACCGATGTATGCTTCGGCGTATGCACATGAAGAATAAATATGTCAATGCATTTGTATAATGCATATGTGGAGAAAGTAAAAAACTTCGACACATGCATATGGAGGATAGTCATTTTGATGTATTCGTGTATTTGATATTTTGACTTGTTCTTTCTGCGAGGGTGTGTTGCCTCTGGTGAGGACGAGCAACACCTCAAATTTTTCCTATGAAGGTGCATTGCCTTTGGTGAGGATGAGAAACACATCGACTCTTGGCTTTCCAAAGGTCTGTTTTGACTTCGGTGTGGGGGTAGGCACACTTAGCATCTTCTATAATCCGAAGGCGTGAAATGCCTTCGATCAGGGGTAGGCACACTTAGCCCCCCGTCTTCTGTAATTCGAATGCATGAATTGCCTTCAGCGTAAGGGCACACTTAGCCCCCGCCTTTTGTAATCCAAAGGCATGAATTGCCTTCGGTGCAGGGGCAGACACTCTTAGCCCCTATCTTCTGTGCGTGTGAAATAGATGCGCACAGGCTGCAATCGAAGAACAAATACTTTAGCATAAGAATAAATGTGGTAGCAAAGGATAAAACCTTCGGTATATGAGGGATAAGCCATATCCTGCGAAGATTATAAATTCCTACGTATGGGCAATAAGAGCTTTCTCATATGAAGGCCAAAAACTGTGTATGAGGAATACATACTCCCTCGTGCGGATGGTAAGAATAATGCATATGTAAAGAATTGGTGCTTCGATGCATATAAGTAGTGCCAGTGCAAAGAGTACTTCGGCAATTATGCGAAGAAAAAAATGCTTCGATGCATATGTCATGCGAACGTATGAATAATAACCATACGTGGGGAATAGATATCTTGATGCACTTATGCAATGCAAAAATGTGCGGAGCGTATATATTCCAGAGTGATAATTCTATGCACATATAAGAAGAGTATGTGCTTCATCGCAAATGAGTAATGATAATATTCACACATGCGAAAGCATATATATATGTGCGAAGTATGCATTTATGCAAGTGCGCAAAATAAACACTCTGGCACGTATATACATTGTATGAGGCATAAATGCTTTGGTGTAATGATGCAGTTTATGTATGCAGAGGGGAGACTCTTCAGGAGTCATGCGAGGAACAAGTACTTTGGTACTCATGGAGATATGCTTCGTCAAATGAATAATAAAACACTACATATGAAGAGTGAATACTTCATCACATTGAAGAGTGAATACACCCATATGTAAGGGATAAAGACCTGCATATAAGTAATAAATACTCTGCAGAAACCTTTGTATACGTATTCAATAGAGTAATTGCTTTGACACGCATGCAATGCAAGCACAAAAAATAGCCATTCTGGTGACAAGCAAGAATAAATAGCACATCCCATATGTAATTCAAGTATGCGAAGAGTAAATACATTGTCATCTATTAGTGAACTATCTTATACGAGGGGGAAAAACCTACATGCTGATGGGGGGAACAAACACTTCATCAAACAGAGCATAAAAACTTGCACCTCAAGCAGAGCATAAAAACCTGCACGTACTTGCGGAAGGTAAAAACAAGTACTTCGATTCATTTACGCCATGCATATGCACATAAAGTAAATACTTTGGCATTCATGCTAAGAATACATGCTTTGATGCAAATGCAATCCGAGCGCATGAAAAATAAACGCTTCGACATAAAAGCGAAGGGTAAATAGTTTGATGCATATTTAATGCAGACGGATGAAAAACAAACACTTCGGCATGCGGACGTGATGCTCATGTTAGTAGAGAGCAGATACTCCGAAGCTTGATGAGATGTTCAAATGTAAACAGTTCAATAATGTTGGGGGAAAATAGACCAGCCTGAGGACAATAGTTGAAGATTGCTATCAAAGGTCCCTCCAGAGCTTTCGGTCTCCGGACCCTCAGCAGAAGGCCCGACTTCTGAAGGCTGTGGGCCACCTCTCTAGTACATACGTGGCCTTCCCAAAACTTGGAGCTACAGCAAGCCCCTCCGGAACCTTTAGCCTCCGGACTCTCAGTAGGAAGCCTGGCCCCTAGAGGCTACGGACCCCTTCGAGCCACCCCTCCGATGCCCGGGTGGCCTTCCGAAGCCTAAAGATGCAGCAGGTCTCCGGAGATAATATCTGGGAAGAAAAGACACCCCCCTGCAACTGACCTGACGTGAGGTGACAGGCGATTAATACCGGTGCAAGTGGTGCTTATCCTGACACCCCAGTGCGATGAAAGTCGTCCTAACACCCTCGGCAGAGCAGCGTCGAGCTGCAATTGGCAACCGGCTCACCCCTCAGGGGGCAGGCACCACAATAGTTACCACAATAGATATTTATCTTCTATGTAGGGTAAAAGGTAGTTATCCAGGATAAGGTCCAGTAATTCGGCCAGTTCCTAGATATTTATACATCGTGATAACTTGTACACTAAGCTACGTACCACCCTATAAATAGGGGGTCGTGGTCATCTGGGCAGGGACGGATCACAAGGAGAACGCTCAATACAACACAGAGGGCATCACATAGGACACAGAAGTGCACAAACACAAAGTCACGCTATGATACTCCCCCTAGGCCGATCCATTTTTTCTACTATCAATACATTTGTGGTGTTCCTTACTCTCAAACATTATCTCCAAGCTCGAGTCTTCTCCTTAGAAGAAACTCTCGCCGTACTTGCTAGGGGAAGACGATCTCTTGCTCCAACAGATACGATGATGCGACGTGCATGGAGAGCAAATGCTTTGGTGCATCCATGCGATGCACGCATGAGTGGGTGCTTTGGCCAGCATATGAAAAGTAAATACTTCAGCATGCAGATACAACACATGAATATATAGATACTTTGAGTTGTGATGCAATGTACACATAAGTGAACACTTTGTGGTGCAATGAAGGATGACTATGATGTCGTGTTAATGTGATGCACGTGTACGAGAATTAAACTCTAGCACACATGCATATATACCTTGACCATGAGTACAAAAACAAATAAATAATGATTAATGAGTAACCTATAGGCATATGGTAGGCTTCAGGTACAGGTGCGAAACTAAAATGCTCCCTAGCAAACTTATGAGCACATATGCGAACTTATTGCGCCCCGCTAGAGAAAACACTCCCTAGCTCTTTTGCAGCGCTTATGCTCAATTATGAAAATGAGCCGATCACGATATGAAGGCATGAAAGCCGACACAGCGAAAGCCATGCCTACGCAGCTGAAGAGATGATGTTGCACTCCCAATCTAAAACAGCTCATTAGCTAGCCGCAGCCACAAAAGCATACCTGATACCCGCTCGGGGTGTCGAGTCATGCTCAGTGGGGTGAGTTTGGATCGAAGCCAGTTGTGCTTGCTCCAGGTCACTCATCTTTGATTAGCACAAAGATATCAAAGCAGATAGCTATATGTAAGAAAATAATACCCCCTCACTAAATACAAAAAACACTAGCGGGAATAACGAAATCTGATCGGCTATTGCAATGGTTTTGACTAAATGAGAGGAAGCCAATAAAGAGATCTCAACATGCTAGATCATGTGCCCTCCGACCGATATGAGCAGCATAATCATATGAGTGCAATTCAAAACTTGTGATGAGCAGAAATCCAAACCAACTGTCGACACTTGATTCTACAAGTATCCGCATTCTCTAGCTCAAGCAGTGAGATAGGAGCTGTGGACCGATAAGTTGGTGATAACTTTAAAAGAGCCTACTATCGGAATCCAGTAAGAAACGAGCTATAGAGTCGCTGATTAACTATAGCGTGCTAGAGTATAGCAATCTGGTGGGTCGAGGGTTCAACTCCGGCTAGAACCTAATGTTTTGCTGAAAATAACAAGCAGGTTTACCTTGCCCGCGTGTGTGAAGGCCCAGGTGTGCAAGTTCCGCTCGCATTGCGTGAAGGCCTAGGTTTGCAATGCTATTCGATCCAATGATGTTCGGCAAGGAATCCTCAAGGCCTGTGGAGGTGTGCATATCTCGTGAAGGCCCACACGCTAGGATGAAGCCCACCTATCCGAAGGCCCAAGCGTGTGGTGCAAAGCTCGCCTGGTCTGAAGGCCCACGCGCTAGGTGCGAAGCCCATCTAGTCTGAAGACCCACATGCTAGGTGCGAAGCTCATCTAGTCCAAAGGCCCATGCATGCGGTGTGAAGCCCACGTGTCCGAAGGCCCACGTGCAGAAATGAGTCTTGCCTACGCGAAGGCCTTGGCATGGGGGCAAAGCCCGCATGTCCAAAAGCCCACATGCAGGGGTGAAGCCTGGAAGGTCCACACATGGTGACAAAGCCCGGTGAAGGCCCACTCACTCTTTGGAATCAGATCCCCACGGACGGCGCCATCTGTCGGGACAATTATCATCCAAAAGGATTCATTCCAAACAAAGAGACATGAGTGGATATGGGAGGAATCAGACTCCTCTGCCCTGAACCTCTTGGGTCCTTTATATAGGTGGGGGAGGAGATGTAAATCTTTCTCTCTAGCTCTTGGTGGGGTACAAATATTACAATAAGACCCTTGGACCTTTACATTGACTGCTTTGTTACCTTGGCTGGAGCCTTTCCCCCAACAACAACTAAAGTAGGCCACCAAGATTCAATTCTTCTTACCCAATTGTTGCCTGCCTTGTCCCATGTCTTCACTACCGTAGCCTACCATGAGATCCTTTCCCCTCCTCCTTCATCTCAAAGCTTGATTGGTTACAAACCTCAACATCAGGGAAGCAATTGCCGCACACCTCTTGTCCACTACCTCTAGGTCCAGGTCAAGGTCTGCATCCAACCACAAGGACTCCTACTCCCGACCCGAAGCCCTATCCCCACCTCCTTCCAAATACATGCACCACCCCGCCAACCACAAGCTGCTCTAGATCCAATAAATGGAGTTGTTGCCACAAGCTTCTCAACATCATCGTCGATCTCATGCATTGTCACAGTCTCCAAGTTAAGCCCACCATTTCTATGGCTCTCCATCTTGAACAGCACTTTATCAATGTTGCTCCCCTCATCGAAGCGCACCTTGATATTGGGTGCATTGAAGTAGTTGTCGACGTCTACTACCCACATAATTTATAACCACAAACATGTCTGTAGCTTTTCCCTTATAGTATTCTAAGGTTATTGATCTCAAGGAACAAGTGGATAAATTAAAGAGCAATTAACTGCTTGCTACTAACTATAATGATAACCGAAGAAGAGCAATAAGACTAGATAAAGACTTAGACCAAGAAGCAACGAAGATACTATTAGGTTGTGATTAATGTTAAGAACGATCTTCCCTGTGGTACATGTTCACTTTGCATGCATGAATGACTTAAGCTACAGATTCATTAAAAGGTTGTTACACAATAGACATTAATTTTCACATGAAGCACCAGTCACGTGGTAGGCTAGTATTTCTGAATCTACTAGCGTATTATAATGATGCTTTCATCAAGAAAAACCCGAACATCATGTTTGCATCTATCTCGCTATGACTATACTTCTAGATAGCATAATAAAGAAAACACGCATACATCGCATAGACCAAAATAATTAAACTGAATTAATATTGCAACATCTCATAATAGCATGACAAGATTCCCACAACCTACGGGAAGAATAGGTGACCCCATAATGCCTCGGGAAAACATGATTAGACCAGATGGGGAACTCCTTTGGAAGATCATGGCGAAACCTCGGGCATGGATCTCAAGGCAGGGGCTGATGTCATGCAGCACTAGGGGGTAGTGTTGCGTGGCACTAAGCCCTAGTTCATCAGTTTCCAACAAGTTTTCACCGAGATCGTGAACTTTGAGTGTCTAACATAATTGGTTTATCATCTGTCAAAATCTTCTCGCTTCTGCCGACAAGCATCGTGTTTAATTTATAGGTTGTCCAGCATAGTCCTTTTTTAGGGAGGTAGACAAAGGGACGTAGATATTTTTTCCAACTTGACGCAATGAACCTTCTTGAAGTCTTATGTTGGTGGGAACCGACTCTAGTAGGAAGATGGGCTGAGGTGGCCCCACATGGATCTAGTGCCTCGCATCACTAGGGTGTGGTGCCACGCAACACCCTTCTAGACTAGGCGCAATTGGGCCTAGCTTTTTCTGTATTGGTTTCTTGGGCCTCCTTTCATGTTCCACCACCTAATTTGTCCAATATCCTTTATTTTCTTCACATTATTCATTGCTGCATTAAAAATGTGCTGATTTGAGTGTATTTTCTGTAAAATATCATATCTATGCATGAAACACAACATACTCGGAAATGGGGTTAGTGTTAGATGCCAAGTGGCATAAATGATTAGATATC
The DNA here is from genome assembly GCF_958298935.1 of Phragmites australis. Lineage (NCBI taxonomy): Eukaryota > Viridiplantae > Streptophyta > Magnoliopsida > Poales > Poaceae > Phragmites > Phragmites australis. Next base: position 8,136,708 of record NC_084929.1, read on the forward strand.
ATGAATATAGACACTTAATTGATAGCTAAAATGTGATGATAACTAGCATCAACAACACCACCATACCCAAATCTTGCTTGTCCTCGAGTAAGCAATCAAATCAAAAAGAGATCAGCATCACACTTGCTAATTTGTTAAGACATATACAAGCATAATCTAGTTTTTATCTAGTTAGGTCGGGTGCACAATGTCTCGTTCGGAAAATACTCAGCCGCTTCTTACCCCAATCTCCTCTCTAAATCCTCCCCAGACAAAAGTCTAAAACTAAAAACTCATTAAAAAGGTATTTATTTTTAGAGCAAAACACCATAGTTTTTTTAGTCAGCAAATAATCTCCCCAGGTTTATGAAGAATTACAAACTATCCTTCTTTGGCGAAAGCTCACTATCAAATCGTTCAAGTGTTTCAAATCCTCACTTTCCTATATCTAATGAAAAGCTTTATGTGGGTCTTGGTAGGATAGGCGAATAATGCCCATGTATTATCAAGTCAAATAAGGATCCAACAAAGAATTTGGAAGCTCTTGCTCAAAACTCAATGAAAAAGAATGATTATGAAAGAGAGAATTATACACTTTAGATAGGTGGACATGGGCAAGTGGCAAAGAGTGATCTCAGGGCACAAATGATGTTCCTACTATCGGATTGATCATGGTTCAAATGGCTAGAGTTTCAGCCAAGGCCCAAGAGAATGCACGCTTTCCTCACGCAGCTTTGAAAGTTTCATCTTTCTTCCTTGCTTCCTGAATCACCTTGTTGGATTTTCTTTCTTCTCTATTTCAGTTCTTTCCTTGACTGTCTTGATTTAATTTGGAAAAGCTCCCCCACACTCAATCTTTTGAGTGTATCTTGAATCTTCAAATTGCTCTTCCTTGATTTGAATATTTGCTGCTTTTCACTTTTTCCCATCATAGAAAAACTTTATTTATCATGAATTTCTCTCTCAAAGCTTGGTGCATGCATCCCAATCGATGTGCTTGAGGGCAGTGCCATAGGGCACTAGGGCTTCGTGACGTGCGACACTATGTCTAGGTTCACATGCTATCTACTGTTTCCTCCTAAATGAATGCTCCATCTTCTAGCAGGTCTTCCTATATCTCCATTGCTCCAGATAATTTGTGCAAAATCCATTGAGAACTCATATCAGAACCAATGTAGAATTGGCAATGCATATATAAAAAGGCTAGAGAGGAAGAAGTTACAAAAAAGAAATGACTAACTTCCAAGAAACTCCCTATCTCAAAGGACAAACTTAGCAAGATTCACGAGGCAAATAGAATGCATATGAGTAGCTCAAGAAAACTCATATGGATATATGGTAGGATAAATATCAGGCTTTTGTCTAAGGGATTGTCCACTTCTATTCTGGGGATATTAGCATAAAGCATAATATGGGATAAATTCATTGGTGCAAGCTCTTATTAGCAAATATTTCCTTTAAACAAACATTTAATAAGAGACTAGAATCATGGGCTGATAGCAAAAATCAGGGCAAGGGCAAGGATGCTTCCAAACAAAAGATTGGAGACACTCAACATCATTAGCATGATATCATGGTATAGCTTAAACATGCCTCTTAGATCAACTTAGCGTACTTTCATAATTTAGCTAAAAAAATCTTGCCATGCTCTGAAAATAAACCTAAGTGCTCTCCTAGATTGGATAATGGCATACACATGACTTGTTCTCAAGGTAGCTATGAGCACCCACCATTGCTTCTTCACACTCCTAAATCAACTTGCAAGAGTGCACAACCTAAATCTTTCCCATAAGCAAAAAGAAAAGCTTGCCACTTAATGAATTATAAATGTAAAAGATCAAGGAAACAACACACTTCCTCATTACCCAAACCCTACAATGTCCCTATTGTAATAAAAGAGAGAGAAAAATGTGTTCATTACTTGATCAGGGTTCACTAATACAAAAACTATTTTTAGAGGCGGTTGATAACTCGTTTTTACAGGAGTTTAGCGCATCCGCCTGTAATCAAAGGCTTGTGGAAATGGAGGCATAAAAGAGCCACATGTGAAAACCTATTACTACAGGCGGTTCCTTAAGTGGGCTGCCTATAGAAACCGATTTCCACAGGCGGTTCCTTAAGCGAACCACCTGTAGAAATCGATTTTCACAGATGGTTTTTTAAGCAGACCGTCTGTAATAATTGGTCCCTGAATCATCATTTTTATCCGAAAAAAGCAAACAAAAAAATTAACCGACCAGGCATCCCCCACGGTCGTGACGTCGCAAGTCACAAGTCACGTGATTTTTCAAAAGAAATACGTGCGTGTGCAGTTCTTAGCACTCGAACTCTAGACCTCATAGCTCACGCGAACCTTACTTAAGATCCCACCAGAGAAATGCTAGTGATACTAACACCATATGTAATCCTTTTGATATATTCTATCTGAAACTTCAAACGATTATTTAGGTATATAAATGACTTCAAATGAAAAACTTTTCAACTACAAAGATGTAGATTTTGTCGAGGGCTACAATTTTCATATAGAGTTTGTGCTCATCTGACTTAGTATGAAAAAGTTATGAATTTTTTAAGATACATTGTCACCGATTTTCACAGGCGGTTCCTTATGTGAACTGCATGTATAAATAACCATATTTTAATAGATGATTCACATAATAAATCGCCTGTGAAAATAACTTTTTACACATGCGATTTCTTATATTAACCGCTTATGATAATCATCACTTTTTTAGAGGCGGTTCATATATGGAACCGTCTGTGAAAATATATTTCTACAGGCGGTCCATAACTACAACGTACCTTTGCTAACTGTGCAGCCGATTTTTCAAGTGAGCCGTCTGTGAAAATGCACTCTAGGTGTCCCGAAAAATAGTTTTTGTAGTAGTGGTTGTTCTTCACCTCAAGTTCTTGTGGCGCAAAATTACCATCATCCTTTGAACTTTACGAAGCAGGAAGCGATAATCTCTGTCATATTTGTTTCCCATCATGACCGTATCATCACAGATTCCATCCATGTTTCTCTTGACCTCCTTGATGTGCGTGTGATTATACTCAATGTTGTTGCAGCATGTAGAACAAATGTTGCTTCCTTTGGGATGATCAGATTAAACCAGGTCTTCTTCTTCCTCAAGATCATCTTCATCTTCCTATCCATTATCGTGAGTCGATGACATATTGTCATGGTATTGATGGTTCATTGCATGATCCGCACATGTATGATCCAAGGTATTGATGGCGTTATCAGACTCTGGAGTGTAGCTATCAAAGTCACCTAGTTATGCTCTCAGGCATTTAGAACAACGGAGACCTTCTCCTAATAGTGGCATGCTTCTCTTGATGTTTAGTGGATCTTCACTCGATATGGCGATAATTTCACATTGTACTATTTTTGTGAATGTATTGTACACCTTCCTGCTTGTTACTTCATTAGCCTCCTCCTTGCTTGATTCCTCTTTTTACAATAGTGCTTACTAAGATTATGCCTTCTAGCACATTGGGAGGTGACTTCTTGCTTCCTTCATCATTTGGCTTGCTTGAACTGCCGATGCCGCCTTGGCTTTGGATTCGAGATGAAACTTTGAGTTTGAATGAGCATACATCCTTTGTCCTTTTAGATCTTGAAGACATGGTGTTGTAGCTACATGATCTTGAGAACTCGGAAGTGGCGATGACGAGGTTCTCTTTCTTTTCTTGTCACCGTCCTGGAGCTTGAACTACATGAACAAGGGCAAGAACCCCTGTGTTTGGGCGATGGGAACACGCTGCAGAAGAGGCGACCAAAGCTGACGAAATGGGCGGTGGTGCCGCGTGGTACCGAGGGTGGGGGTGTAACAGCCTAAAATTGGAATAATTCAAAATTTATTTTCATAAAAGAAACCAAATAAATACAATAAATAAAAATCTTACAATATATATATATATATATTGATTGCAATTGTTTGAATTCTTGTTCCCCCTCTCTCCCTCTCGACCCACTCCCTCACCGACCCACTCACCTCCTTCTCTATGTCGCTCTCTTCTCTCTTTCTCTTCTGGATCGCGCCGTCGCTGAGCCGGCCTAGCTGAATACATCTCTGGCCCATCTCCCACGCACAGCAGCCCAACATCCCGCACACACAGCGCCAACCCAGCTGCACGATGTCATCTTCCTCCGGCTGACATCTCTGTTCATCATTCAAAACAAACCCGAAAAAAACTCCCGCACCCAAATCCGAATGGATTTGAGGGGAAGGTCTTCTAGAAACTCGCTAACGCGATGGCTGCAGACATCTCCTCCGAATCCCCCTTATATCTAGCTGGATCGATTAATGTTTAAACAAAGGAGATTGAGCTGGGATTGCGCGTGCAGCCACCAGACTTCACTCGAACCCTGATCGAACGCGATACGACTCCCCTCGCCCTCCGAGCCATAAATAAGTGATCCCAACCCCTCCTTTCGATGACCTCAACATTTTGCCAACTTCCCAGAGCGAGATCGACACTAGAGTGCCCCTCCCATTGCCGACCAAAGGTCATTTGCTGCCACTCACCGCCGACAGCCTTCACCATGCATCGCCGGAAATGACGTATAGCTCAAACGGGTTTGCTCTCATCCACCAATCACCTTCCTCTGCTTGTCCTCGCTCTCTGAGTAGTGTAAAGCCAGATCCGATCTCCTCCAGCCATGCGCCCCTTGAAACAAAGTGTTGCTATCATTTTCGCATTGGAACCAGCCAGAGCCAAGGTAGGAGCATCCTCCACCTTTTGATCTACTCTTGCGGTTGAGACTGCTCTAGGCATACCCCTTCGATCTTTATATCACAGCCACCCGATTGTTATCCAACACGCTAGTTTTAAATATACATAAACCCAATTAGCGCGTTCACATCATTAACCACATCAGTGCCACATGGTCATCTTGGCTTACATGTCGGCCTTGTCAGCGGTCCAGTCAGCATGTCTAGTCAGCTAGCAATGCCAGCCGCCATGTCAGCGCTTGTCGGAGGGTTAACTCCTGTCGCAGGGATCCTGAGGGACCCCTTTCTAGAGATTCGGCCAGGGGGATGATCCTGAACAAGTTTGCTGTAGAAATAAATGGATATAAATGCAATGGCTGGTGGGGTGGAATGATCTGATGCAGAAAAGAGTAAATGCACTGGGAGTTTAGACAGGTTCGGGCCGCATGAAGGCGTAACACCCTACTCCTATATGAATGCTATAAATGTCCTGAGAATGTCCCTCAAGGATGTTGCTAGTTACAAGAATGTTTGTCTATCCTCGAGCCTAGGGCTGCTTGTTCTTCGGTCTGTCTGAGCTTGTCGGGCTTTTCAAACTTACTTCGCTTGTCCAGTGGTTCAACTTCTTTCTCGCTTCTCAGACTTTCCAACCTTTTTCTGTCCGTGCTGCCGGCCGCTTTAAATACCCGCCGGCAGTAGCGTGCCCCCGAATGGGAGGGCACGAGTTCCAAGGCACCATAAATGGAAAGGGTGTCATCATAGCCCCTGTGCGACGTGACAGGGGTTGAAAACGTGCCCCGCGCCCGGTCACCAGGCGTCATGATGGCGCTGGCAACGGGCGCCGTGGAGAGGGCCCACTGGGCAGCGGCAGAGCGGCCTGGCGTGCCCGCCCTATCTTGTTCTTCTGTCACAGCAGCGCGGCAGACGGAACGCCTTGGGCCTTACGACGTTATCCCGAGGTGCGCCGGATGGCACGGGATGGGACCCGTGCATTTAATGTCCCCACGCCCTACTGTCAGAATATGGCAGGAACTGACACTGAGCGTGGCGGGAGCAGTTGGAGGTGACAGGCCACGCGCGCTCTTAAATGCGGCCTCAGGCCTTTCACTAGCTGACACCTCATCTCTGGACCCCTGTGGGGGCCACTGTCGGGGGGCTTCCTAGGTCGTAGGGGAACCGAGTGCTCGGGGTCACTGTTCACCTCCCCGAGCACTCTCTCCCGAGAATGCCCTTTCTTGGTCCTCGGGGAACCAAGTGCTCGGGGGCCACTGTTCACGGCCCGAGTACTCTCTCCCGGTCTTGACTGCACGGATCCTCGGGGAACCGAGTGCTCGGGGGCCGCTGCTCGCAGCCCCGAGCACTCTCTCCCGTAACTTCCTTCGTTGAATCCTCGGGGCACTTGGGTGCCCGGGGGGCTACTGCTCGTAGCTCCAGGCACACCTCTCCCGGTACTCGGTTCTCCTGGTCGTTGGGGGACTTAGGTGCTCGAGGGTCACTGTCCACCTCCCCGAGCACTTTCTTCCCGGCTACTTAGTCTTCGTAGTTCATCGGGGAACCTGGGTACTCAGGGGCCACTGACTGTGGCCCCGAGCGCCCTCTCCGGGGACTTAGTCTTCTTTACCTCGCGGAGATGACCCCGCGGGATGGCGCCACGTGGCGGACTGCTGGCCTGACCTCGGGATTCGGGGACCCCCGGCTTCTGATTCACCGACAGCGCTCTATCACTGCCACCTCAGCGCTTTCGCTTACGTGTTAGCCTTGTGATCTACCCAGTCTAGTTTTTCGTTTTTAATTGTTTTAAATACCTTGCTGACGTCATAGTAGATGATAAAGATGCAATAAATATACTTTTCACTATAAAAGTAATTGATAATTATTATTAACTTGATAATAGTTTTAATAATTTTTTCCTTTAATAAATAAAAAGTTAGTAATTCAATTTAATTATTTTCTTTAGATAAATAATTCCAATAAATTCTAATAAATACCAAAAAATCCTAGAAAATCATAGATTGTTTTGGAAAATTCTAGAAAATTTCTAATCACTTAGTTTCATCTGTAATTAATCTTTTTTTCTATTTTAATCTTCTAGAAGCCTTAACTTGTCAACTGTAGCTCTTTCGCCAAAATTCTTAGAAAATCCTAATATATCTAGTGATGTTGTTTGTTGTGTGCTATTTGCTTCTTGGTGCTTATTTGTTGTCTTTCTTCTTATGTTTGCGAGTAGACTCCAATGTTTCAAAGGAGCAGGAAGGACTATAGGACCAATACTTTGATGGTCCAACTGAGTATTGTGAAGGAAAGTTGTGTCCTTGACTCTATTGATCCAATTTTTCAAATGTTTTGTTTTACAAACTTGAATGCTAATAATATTGCCAAGAATCCCAAGTTAGGATATACCCTACTTTTCTTTTAACATCCTTATCGCTATAGTTATAATTTTGGTTATGTAAGGGTAGATAATGCTTATCCTTGCTTTGGGATGGTGATAATGATAAGTGCTCAAGTGAATATGATATTGATCTTATGCAACTATGATAAAAGATGATGGTATATTTTTGTAGCAACATAGAAATAGGGTTTGAGCAAATGGTTTGGTTGAGATAGGTGCAGGTTGTATGGATTAGTTGGTGGTAGTCTTTCTCCAATCGTTTAAAGACCGGTTCATGGTGCGTTCAGACTGAGCGTTACAGTACAACCACAAGCCTAGTATGAGATGGGTCTAACTAATTAATTAGTTGTTTTACCAACATAGTGTAGGCCAAATGGTGGTGAAGGTGCATCTAGGCCCTGAGTGTGATTTTGTTAGTCAATAACAATAACTATGGACTAACAATTGTGTTGAGAATTGTTAGTAGGTTGTTCTATAAGAGATGTATAAGTGATAAAGAATGGATTCATTGAGGAATGCCATAAGATCAAAGAGATGCATCGAAGTCATTGAGCTATAGGTGATGTTCATGTGATGAAGAAGAAGCTTAAGTGAGAAGAGACCTCGGAGATCTAGGATGGACTCAAGAAGATTTACGATAAGCGTGAGGGCTAAGTCACTTGTAAAGAATAAGTGACTAAAAGTATAATATTGTCTATTGATTTTTTATGGACTAACCCATTTGCTACATGTTTGAGAGTAAGTTGGGGTTAGGTTCCATATAAAGACAAGTATTGAATTGAGATATTCAATATGCCGAGTTGGAAGAGCAAGATTAAGAAAGCTTAGTGGATAACTTGTGTGCTTGATTCTTGCGGTTCATGCCTTAGTGGTGAACCAGATGAAGATGATGAAAAGAGAGAAGTCTTCCATACTTGGTGCATGGAAAGCAATCAAGTGAACTTCATCAAGCTTCCAGAAGGTCAAGAGAGGATCGAAATAGAAAGCAAGGATGAACGTCATCACCAAGCTCAAGTGAAGAGTTGATGACAAATCTAGAACATCAGGACTCGGATGATGTGTTCGTCAAGTCAAACAGGATGGCTAGCTCAAGGCAAAGGTATAAAATATAGGGTATTTTCTTTTGATGTTCAATGATGATTAGAGAAGAGAAATAACTGGATTGATAGGATAAATATCGTACTATTAAAAGGGGTCTAGATGATTGCTTGAGTTTTACCATATGTTGATAAGCTCAATTTTGCATTTGCATACTCTCTTTTATAGGATGCTATAGTTTGCAAATGTGTTTTGCAAATAACTCAAGTCCATGTTCCTACTCCATGTGGCATGTAACTAAGTTTGCACATGTGTTTTGCATGTTGTCGTAGTGAATGCTTTAACCCTTAGTCGCATGGTACCATTAGTTCACAAATTTGTTTTGCACACGATTGAGGTTCATCCAGTTTTCCTTGTGGTGGATCTTTGGACTATGTTTCTAGGTTTGATCCAATGTGTTTGAGATCAAGCAACCAGTTGGGATGTGTAGCCCTTTGGTCACCTAAGCTTTACGTACAATCCAAGATCACCTAAATTGGACATTGGGTTCAAAAGTTATCGTTGTTTCTCTAAGTGTCAGATGTGCTAATCTGGGAGTGGCAATCTGACCCTCAGAGGCCTGAAAAGGCTGTAACGACTAGTTTTAGAGCCATTGGGCCAATGGTGGTTTGACTGCCAGTAGTACTGTGGTTTGACCCCAGATGCGCAGAGAGGTTATCTCGGGTATAATGGCTAGTTTTGGTGGAGTGGCCTATATATCTCTTGTCTAGCGACTTGGAGAAACTCTTCTGCCCCCATTGAGCATCCTTGAGCTAAGTAAAGTCCTCCCCACACATTTGTGCATATGCTGCACATAGAGATTGAGCTTTAGGCACTTGGTGGGAGTCAAGTTTGTCTTGGTTTATTACTGTTGGTGTTTGCCAACACCTAGATGGCGCGATAGCGTTGTGATCCGGTGATCTTCTCAAAGAAACTTGTGAGATGGCCCAGTGTGATTGTGATAGGCATTGTGCACGCCTTGCCAAAGCCGTAAAGTGCAACTCTAGTGGAATCAAGGTAGTGAGTGGTTCATTCGATTAATCCGGCTCACGATCCAGTTGCTCATGGTGATTCTTTTCTCATGGTAAGAATTTCATACTTGATAAAGGAGCGGTTCAAGGCTTGAAACACCTCAACATAAATTAGGGGAGACCGGCAAGTCTCCAAGACCACGGTAAAAAATTCAGTGTCTCCTTTTTGGTTTGTCTACATAAGTTTATTTACATTGTGCAATTTACATTCCTAGAATTATAATTGCTTACATATCACCCTAGGTTGCAAACATTTACATAGACATAGAATTGATCACTTTGTTGAGGCATAGATTTTGCGGATTTTATGTGTTGTAACCGATCTTTTTAATTCCGCGGGTTAAGTTGATAGATATATTTTACAACTGCCTATTCACCGCTCTCTAGTCGGCCTCCTTGATCCTACAGGTGGTATATGGATGGAATGGTGTACTTCCCAGAACTATTTGGCGCAACACAGGGCTGCCATTGTGGAGGGTATACTCCCGTGCCAGTGAAACCTTAGCAGACATGCATATGTTGGGAAATACTTTGTAGAGGCCCTACAATAGATTCCTAGCGCACAACTCAAAACTATGTAAGTTTTTTCTATCGGCCAATGGATACTCGGCATAAATGGATAACATGTCTTGTGCATAAAGTGTACAATCTCCGCAGAGTGTAAAACTTGTTAATCAACTATACTCACTATCAAGAGCAGCGAGGAATGCCACACATGATTAGAACATGATGTTTGGTTTGGTCAATCACGGTGGTGGGAACTGTGATTGAGGTGTTGATAATGGTCAACCAAGCTGGTGAGAACCTTGGTTGAGGTGGTCAGTTTGGTGGTTAAGTCTAGATGTTGGGAATCTTGAGGTTGTTTTTTATTTACTATGGTTCACTTAATTCATTACTCACTTTTAACTATTTTTTAAGTAAATGTAGTTTTATGAAAAAAGAGTTGTAATTGTCATATTATTGTTAATGCCTTCATATGCATATTTTCCTCACAACTTGTGGAGTAAAACATGTGCTCACACTTGCTATAACCAAACACATTCAATTCAAGAAGATTTTGAGGAGTTTATGGGAGATGGAGCGTTCTAAGGTGGTTTTTAATCTATTTGCCTGTGGAATCATCATGAAGAATAGAGACTACATAGATTGTCTACAATTTTATTTGTTTCTTCTGTTGGGGAACTGGTAGGATACGCTAACACAAATCAAAATTTCTCTACCGCATTCAACCAGGAAACCATGCCAGTAGGGGATCACAGATCGTTACCACTAGACCTGGGTGCAATGGAAGAAGAGTTGGAGTAGACCGATCTAACGTCGTGCGTATCGAACTCCTTGAGCAGCTTCTCGATCAGATCCGCAACCAGCCTCGCGTAGGTAGTCATGATCCTCGACCAGATCTGAGCAGGTGGTCGTGCTTCTTGACCAATCTCGATTACGGGCACCACATCCTTGACTAGCTCTGACCATGGGCACTGCTTCCTCAACCAACTTCAACCACATAGAGGAAGTAGTCGATCACGTTGACCACCTCATCGACCACGAACAAGAAGCCTCAACCATGTCGTCTATCATGATGAGAAAGTAGTTGAACCATCCTAGTGTCCTTATCGCCGATCAGCACCGCAACAATCACAACAATGCCTCCACGGTATCCACACGTACAGGGATGGAACGTTGTACACTGGTGTGCTAGCACCACTCGCCTGACTAGGGTTTCGCAGGGAGTTTGGGAAGATGTGGTGGCTAGGGTTTTGGTGGTGAAATCAACTCTTGCACCCACGGCTCCTGCCTACTCTTATATAGAGTACGCTAATGGGTCTTTAATCACATTAAAGCCCATCATGACTCTAAACCCTGATGGACATTCAATCATATTAAATCTCATTCGCAGATCCAATCTGCATACGCGATTGCCTCTAGGGCATATCACCAACATTTTTTACCCTCGAAGGTCACTTTATAAGAGGATTTAAGTATAATTAAGTTGGATATTGTAATGATTATCATCAATGAAGTCACTATGTCTTGGGATTGATTCTAGATGATATTTGTTAGTTTCTTGGACCAGTCTCAACAGTATGTGTCGCGTGGCACTAGCCTCGGGTTTTGTGCTCGCCTCAATCTTCACACCAGGATTCACTGACATTGCCTTGCCTTAGAGTTTCTATGTATATAGGGCATGAGATTGCAAAAATTATGATGAAAAGAGGGTCCTCTGGCGTACTTCTATAATCAGGAACCAACGATGTTTTGGAGGTAAAAAAGAGTCCTTCTGCACTTCGGGTGATGACATATTCAGAGAGGGATATCCAGAGCCTTCCTCCTGCAAAAATCTAGGACACCGTGGCCAAATTGGATTTGGTGCCGTGTGATACTCGGAGAGGTGTCGTGCGACATTATCATCATCATCATCAATACATCAGTGCTAGTTTTATTGTCCTCATTTAAATATCATATTTACCTGCTAATATGAATGTATCAAAAGATTTTAAATCAAGCTTCTCGGGTGCAAGATATACCTTGAGTGATTGGCCATTCACTTTGTATGTTTCTCCTTTCTTGTCCATAATCACAATAGCTCCATATGGAAGAACTTTATGGACATGCTAAGGTCCATCCCACTTACTTTTCAACTTCCCTTGTCAAAATAACTTGTATCTTGAGTTGAATAATAAGACCTTGTCACCTTCGTTAAATTCTCTCTTATGAAAGCGCTTATAGAACCACCGTTTAGTCCTTTCCTTGTAGATGTGATCATTATGATATGCTTTTAATCGTAGGTCCTCAAATTCACTGATCCGAATCCTTCTTTTAATTTTGCCGTATCAATATCCAAGTTCATTTCTTTGATTGCCCAGTATGATTTATGCTCCAATTCATCTGGGGGATTACATGTCTTTCAATAAACAAACTAATATGGTGTCATTCCAATATTGTACAATGCAGTTTTTGGGACCAATCTTTTCCATCACTAACTACAATCTTCTTCAGAATATCCTTGATTTGTTTATTGGATGTCTCTGCTTGTCCATTAGTCTGAGCATGGTATGTTTGTTGCCACACGATGTCCAATTCCCACTTTCATTAGAAATTTCTCAAATTTGTTCTCTATGAACTGAGAACCACCATCACTTATCACAAATTGGAATAACAAACCTTCAAAATATCCAGTCCCTTAATTGCTCTAACAATATCGGCAATCCACTGATTTGTATCCATGAGCTTATACAATTGATCATCCCGCATAGTCTTCAATTGGCACCTCCTAGTTATCCTTATCATCTTCATGCAATCATGACAAATGATCAGAATGAGGTTCTCCATTCCCTTCTTATCTCTAAATCCAATTCTTGCAGCAGCAATATCCAGCGAATAAGATGACGCTTTGCATCCATTTTAGAAAGTAGGTACTTTATAACAGCATGATCTGTATAAATCACCTTTGAGTTCATGATGTAGGATATGAACTTCTTGAAAGTGAAGACGATTTCTCGAAGCTCCTTTTTCAATTGTTGCATAGTTGATTTGTGCTTCATTAGGTGTCTTGCAAACATATAGTAGACTACAAGCACTCTTCCATCTTTCCTTTGTCCAAGAACAATACTAATGACATAGTCGTTAGCATCACACATGATTTTGAAAGGCAAATTCCAATCAAGCGGTTGAATAATAGGCGTAGAGACAAGTGGTTCTTTTAGCAGGTGAAAAGCAGTGATGCACTCACCATTGAACTCAAACTTCACATCCTTCTTTAGTAATCATATCAATGGCTTTGTGATCTAAGAAAATCCTTAATGAATCACTGAATAGAATTTAGCATGTATATGGCCATAATGCAATGTTGAAAAGAGAAAGGAGCATTGCATAATCCAAATAGCCTTCTTCTGTAACCAAACGTACCTTATGGGCATGTGAATGTCATCTTACGTTGATCATTAGGATATATTGGAATTTAAAAGAATCTTGATATCCATCCAAGTAGCAGAAATAGAAATGTGTTGCCAATCTCTCCAACATCTCATGAACAGCTAGGGAATGTGATCCTTCTGAGTGGCCTTGTTAATCTTCTTATAATCAATGCACATGTGTCATCCAATAACAATCCTCTGGGCGATCAACTCATTCTCCACCATAGTGAGGCCTCCTTTCTTGGGAACACAGTGAATCGGGCTCACCCACTCCCTATCAGAGATGGGATAGATGATCCTAGCATTGAGCAGACACAACATTTCTTTCTTCACCACTTCTCTTGTAGCATTGTATAAGATCGATTACTCACTAATTAGGATATTACAGTGGGGTGAATGATTACATAAGTCAAGTTCAAATAAATTTTAATTCACCCTAATAACAAATCTAAATTTAATCTCATATTACACTTCTAGACAGACTATAGACACATTACTAAAATGATGTAGATACAGATCCATAACTCCGATTGCCCTCAAATTTTAACAGCATAAACTAGATAAAGTTATGGAACTAACCAAATAAGAACCACATCAATCGAATAGATAGATCTGAGGTTATGAACCCCAAAAGCAGACAATGACAAATAGTGATAAAGAATTGATCAAGTCCTAATTTCATGATTAAGTAAGAATTATGAATGTTTAACCTATGAAACTTTCTTGACCCTTAACTTGATGCACTATGAAGATTTTGGAAGGTCAAACCAAGATAGATCACATTAAACCAAAAGATCCATCGAAAACCAAAACTAGAAGACAAAATGAAGAATGAGGAGAAAAGAACCAAATCACCAACTCATCAACTTAGGAAACTTGATCTTGATTACAAGGGTGAGTTCACAAGATGAACCTTCATAGAATCCCAATCTCTAGATGGGTTACTCTCTTCTGCCTCTCTCTAGCTAAAATTCTCTAAATTCTACCTCTCTAGATCAAAAGCCACCTCCACAAGCATCTTCTCTATCTAAACCTAATCCTTAGGCTCTCCTCTAGGTCTCGATGCCTACTCTATCCAATAACCTTGGTTTTATATCTTCCCAAGCTGACCTTGGCTTTGAATCAAGAGAAAAGTAAAAATTGACTCGGATCATGTCCAGCGCTCAGACCTGTCCTCCTGGTGGTCAAACTACCATCACACCTATGGTCAAACCACCAACCCTAGTGGTCATACCACCAGCCTCTAACAAAGACATCTCTTGTTGGACCACCTCATGTGGTCCAATTGGTCTTCTGACGGTAAGACTGCCACTTGGCGGTCAGACTCCTGATTAAGTCTTGTCATCACCTCTTACTGCATCCATCTTCTATGGTCAGACCACCACCTATAGTTAGACCATCATGCAGTCGTTTAGATTGCTAATTTCATGCATGCCTCCAACTCATGTCGTTCCATATGCATTGTTGTCTAGTCCGAACGTCCCACATGACATCCTCGATCACTCAAACATCAATTCCTCCCTGAACCTAGCTTTGATCCTATCATCAACCATGTTCGCCCTCAAGGAACACCTACACATGAGAAACCACGAAAGCACATACAAGCACAAGTTTTTTCCATCTTGACTCAAGATCAGTCTATGCAATCTCACTCACATGAGCATATTGCATGAATACCACAAACAACAACTATGCTAAAAAAGCGTATCCAATCAACATATCACTATGCTACTACGAGCATATCAAGCAACATGATAGAAGCACACACACATTATCTATGCCATTATACTAAATAACTTTGTTTTGCTAATTTCATTAATTTTTTATGATCTGACACGTTGTTAATCCTTCTTTAATGCACCACCACTCGCTTGATACATTCCTCCATGTGTATCCACTATGATGAGTAATGTTGGCCTGATCTTCCGATAGGTAGTGATAAGTCGGTGGGTGGAGAACTCGACGTTGATGATCCAAAGGCTTCGACCCGAACAGATCGTCTCCCTTGCAATCACTACACCACAGCTCCGATGGTTATCAACCGTGTCGCGTGGTTGACCTCGCCAAGAAGGCTCAATCCCTGCAAGCGTACCGAGAACACAAGCAAGAACGTAGAAGATGCAATCTGAAATATTGCGAATTGAATTCAAGCACTCGAAGTCGGGGTTCAACAAACACTTGCGGCGGCCTAGTCGGTCCGGAACAAGAGCGAAAATCTCACAACTGTGTGTAGATCAATGTCTAAGCAAAACCCGTATATAAAGGATTAGGGTCGGCCAAGGACCCCTGGACGCGTCCCTAATGGACTCCAACACGATACACGGGCCAACGGCCCAAAAGATGGTGGCGCAGCACCTTGACAGATTCTGGACGTCCACTTGTTTCGACGATTCCCGTTGACTCAGAAAGAATTTGGACATGGACCAGTCCCGTTGGAAAGCTTATCTCCTTAGCTTTCCAACCATGTGCAGAACGTCGGAAACGGAGTCCGTATGCGTCCTGGGCGACGATTTTAGTGCGGACTGGTCCTGGACTCCGAAACGGACTCCAACTGGATTGGACCTCCACCTTGGCTTGGGCGCCCTTGCTGTTCTTCTCCCGTGTTCCTAAGTAGCAATATATCACAATTATTCAGTAGCATCCCATCCTCATCAAAATATAAAGGAACACTAAGGAACGAGCTCACCTCATGATTTAGTTGACGTGCACGAGCTCGTGTCAATGGACCTATTGTTGGGGGAATACTCAGTGTGTGTGTATCCGAAAGAGTGATGTCCTCATCATCCTCCCCCTCTTGAATTGGAGTCGTCCTCGACGCAATGTCATCTTCTTCTCCCAAGTAAGGCTTTAAATCTGAAATGTTAAATGTGAGACTAACCCCATAATCTGCAGGCAACTCAAGCTTATATGCATTATCATTGATCTTTTCCACAATTTTAAAAGGACCATCAGCTCGAGGCAGCAATTTAGACTTTCTCAAATCAGGAAACCTATCTTTGCGCAAATGTAACCACACAAGATCACCAATTTCAAAAGTAATATGTTCCCGACCTCGGCTACCATAAGTTCTATACTTCTCATTCATCTTTTCAATATTTTGCTTAGTCAACTCATGTATTTTCAGAATCAAATCAGCACGTGTCTTAGCATCAAAATTCAATTTCTCGGATGTTGGTAAAGGAAGTAAATCAATAGGGGCACGGGGGTTAAAATCATACACTACCTGAAACGGACATACCTTGGTGGTGGAGTGAACTGATCTATTGTAAGCGAACTCGATATGGGGTAGACACTCTTCCCACATCCTCAAATTTTTCTTCAAAACAGCCCGCAACATGGTGGATAATGTGCGGTTCACAACCTCCGTTTGTCCGTCGGTTTGAGGGTGACATGTCGTCGAAAACAGCAGCTTTGTCCCAAGTTTATTCCAAAGTGTCCTCCAAAAGTGGCTCAAAAATTTTGCATCACGATCCAAAACAATGGTGTTAGGCACTCCATGCAAGCGAATGATTTCCCTGAAAAACAAATCAGCTATGTTTGTAGCATCATCGCTCTTGTGACAAGGTATAAAATGTGCCATTTTTGAAAAACGGTCCACAACGACAAATATACTATCCCTCCCCCTCTTGGTCCTAGGCAATCCTAACACAAAATCCATAGAAATATCCTCCCAAGGCACACTAGGAACAGGAAGAGGCATATAAAGTCCATGTGGGTTCAAGCGAGACTTAGCTTTATTGCAAGTAGTGCAGCGTGCCACGTAGCGCTCGACATCGCGCCTCATCTTAGGCCAAAAGAAGTGAGTAGCCAGTACATCCTCGGTCTTCTTCACTCCAAAATGTCCCATCAAACCACCTCCATGCGCTTCCTGCAAGAACAATAGGCGAATAGAGCTAGCTGGGATGCATAGCCTGTTAGCACGGTATAGTAATCCATCATTCAGCACATATTTATTCCAAGTTCTTCCTTCTTTACAATGTTCGAAGGCATCTTTAAAGTCCAAATCAATAGCATATAATCCTTTAATTGTTTGTAAACCAAAAATCTTATGATCGAGTTGGGACAACATGGTATAACGTCTAGATAACGCATCTGCAATGACATTGTCTTTACCTTTCTTGTGTTTAATGATATAAGGAAAAGACTCTATAAATTCAACCCATTTAGCATGACGTTTGTTCAGTTTGGCTTGGCTTCTAATATGTTTCAAAGCTTCATGATCAGAATGAATAATAAACTCCTTGGGCCAAAGATAATGTTGCCATGTTTCTAAAACTCGCACTAAAGCATACAACTCCTTATCATAAGTCGAATAATTAAGAGATGGCCCATTCAATTTCTCACTAAAATAAGCAATGGGTTTACCTCCTTGTAGTAGCACTC
This sequence comes from Phragmites australis, assembly GCF_958298935.1. Lineage (NCBI taxonomy): Eukaryota > Viridiplantae > Streptophyta > Magnoliopsida > Poales > Poaceae > Phragmites > Phragmites australis. Next base: position 8,154,199 of record NC_084929.1, read on the forward strand.
CTCCAATTCCAATGCCGCTAGCATCACATTCTAACTCAAAAGTCTTACCAAAGTCCGGAAGTTGGAGTAGAGGTGCATGCGTAAGCTTATCTTTCAGCGTATTAAAAGCTTGTTCTTGTGCTGGCCCCCATTGGAACGGAACGCCCTTCTTTGTCAACTCATTGAGTGGGGCAGCAATGGTGCTAAAATCTCTCACAAAACGCCGATAGAACCCTGCAAGTCCATGAAAGCTTCTCACCTGTGTGATAGTCCCAGGGGTCGGTCAGCTCTTGATGGCTTCAATTTTAGCTTCATCCACTTCAATTCCCTGTGGAGTAACAACATAGCCAAGAAAAGCAACTCTATTCGTGCAAAAGGTGCACTTGTCAAGGTTAGCAAACAAACGTGCCTCTCTCAAAGCAGTAAAAATAGCACGTAGATGATCAATGTGTTCTTCATGTGACTTGCTATAGATCAAAATATCATCAAAGTACACCACCACAAATCTTCCTATGAAAGCACGTAAAACCTCATTCATCAATCTCATGAAAGTGCTAGGTGCATTAGTTAAACCAAAAGGCATCACTAACCACTCATATAGACCGAACTTAGTTTTGAAAGCAGTTTTCCATTCATCTCCCAATTTCATTCTTATTTGGTGGTAACCACTACGCAAGTCAATCTATGTGAAAATAATAGAACCACTCAACTCATCAAGCATGTCGTCTAGCCTAGGAATAGGGTGACGATACCTTATTGTGATATTATTAATGGCTCTACAATCAACACACATGCGCCATGTGCCATCTTTCTTAGGAACCAAATGAACAGGAACAGCACAAGGACTAAGGCTCTCTCGTACGTACCCACGGTCCAAAAGGTCTTGGACTTGTCGCTGAATTTCCTTAGTCTCCTCCGGATTGGTCCTATATGCAGCGCGGTTTGGCAAAGTCGCTCCCGGGATCAAATCTATTTGGTGCTCTATCCCTCTCAATGGTGGCAGCCCCGGGGGTATCTCAGCTGGAAAGACATCCGTATACTCCTGCAAAAGGTTAGTGACAGCAGGAGGCAAAGAGCTAGGTATATCATCAATTGAAAATAAAACCTCTTTGCATACGAAAGCATAGCACAAAGTATTATTATCTTGAATTTCAGCAAGGTCAGTTTTAGTAGCAAGCATAACACCACCCTTTAACTTAATGCCTTCGGACCTAGGTGTGTTCTTTTCTTTCTTAGGTGGAAAAACAGAATGAGCTACTTGCTGATTTTCAGATTCCAAAACACGTTCTTTCTTTTCTTTTTCAGCTAAAGCTTTATCACATTGCACAATTTCAGCAGGTGTCAAAGGAAGCAAAGAGATTTTCTTTCCCTTGTGCATGAGAGAGTATTTATTACTTCTACCATGGTGTGTAGCATCGGTATCAAATTCCCAAGGACGGCCTAACAAAAGTGAACATGCTTGCATAGGCACTACATCAAAATCAGCATAATCATGGTAGGAACCAATAGAAAAATGTACTCTCGCAGATTGTGTTACCTTAACCTTACCGCTGTTATTGAACCACTGAATGTAGTATGGATGAGGATGTGCACGTGTTGGCAAAGAAAGATTCTTCACAAGATCGGAGCTCAAGAGGTTGTTGCAACTCCCGCCATCAATTATGGTACGAACACGTGCATCTTTGACAATGAGGAATGTCTGGAACAGATTATGGTGTTGTAGCTGCTCCGCTTGCCCCATTTGAGAACTCAAAACTCGCTTCACAATGAAGGTGCGTGCTGCATAACTCTCCGTGGCAGCGGTACCACTAATCTCCTCCCCCTCACTATCCATGTCATGATCGGCTGCAAGATTAGCTTCAAATGCATAGTCTTCCTCGACATCACTATGACTAACATATCCACCATCTGCTGTTGCGGAGTATGCTCGCTGGCTTGGGCAATCCTTCATGACGTGGCCAATACCTTGGCAGCGACGGCACACAATGCCCGTTGTACGACCCGTGGTAGCTGCACCTGAAGAAGAGCATGGCATTGGATCCTGCGAAACAGTAGATTTACTCACCTCACGTGATGGTTGTGGTGCTCCTGCTGAACGCGCCCGAGTGTTGGAGGAGGGGGCAGCAGATCGTGTAGATGTAAAAGGGAATGTTGTTGCTTGTCCCGGTGGTACTCGTGAAGTAGATGTACTCCCAAAATTGTTCCGCAATTTCTGCACCTGTTGTCGACCCTGCAGTTCTTTTTCTGCCAAGATAGCAAAATGGAACAACCTATTGGTAGTATTGTAATCTTTATAATCAACAAGGTCCTGAATTTCACGCCTCAACCCGGAGTAAAAATGAATCATGGTATCCTCATCATCCTCTTGTATACTACATCGAAGCATAGCAATTTGAAGCTCTTGATAGTAATCATGGACAGATTTAGAACCTTGATTTAAGTGCTGCAATTTCTTTTTCAATTCACGTGTATAATCAGGAGGAATGAATCTATTGCGCATGGCACGCTTTAGTCTAGGCCATGATTCAGGTTCTAAGCCACTAGAAACTAGACCATTCCACCAAATAATAGCATAATTCGTGAACTCATAAGTGGCTAGTCTAACTCTATGTATTTTAGGAACCATATGAGAACTATACTTTTGATCAACCGTCATTTCCCAATTCAAATAAGCATCAGCATCATATGCACTATCAAAAGGAGGCATGGAAAACTTAATCTTAGAATAAGGATCATCGCGACCGTTGCGATGAACATTATTACCTCCATTACCTTGACGACGTTGTTGTTGGCCACGACGTAATTGTTCAGCATGAGGACGTTGCTTAGCACGCGCATCTTGCCCAACAAAAACCTCACCATCTTCTTGGTCACCATCATTAGTATCATCATCATCATCATCATCATCATCATCATGTGAATGGTCATCATCCTGTGGTGGCTGTCGCAATTCAAGGTCGTTGACTCGCGTGACGAGGCTAGCAATGCTTGTTCTAATGTCTGTCAATAGCCTAGTATGATCCTGCAAGGCTTTGTTGAGTTCTTCCTTGGACACACAATCCTTAAAATCCGACGGAGAGCCATCACCTGACATGGTTAGTAGAAAACAAAGGACAACAAATATTATCCCTATCAACTACTAGGTTGTGGAAGGTGGAATCACACACACTCAAGCGTCTTACCACGCTCTTACAAATGTTCTTACCAACGCAGCAAAGAGGAACAACCGTGGAAGCGTGGGATGATTGCAAGAGTGAACCTGTTCGGATCAAAGGAGGTGGAGCTTGGAAGGCACAATATGGTAGCAAGGATTAGCAATAATTGTAATCAGAAGAGCAAAGCTAAATAAGTGTCCAAAGTATGAATCACAGTTGCTGGTCTATCACGTGTCCCTAGTCCTAGCACAACAGCTGAAACAAAGGTAAAAAGGATGATCAGAGAAAGACACAGCAAACAGCACAATTATCTGGGTGTTCTCTGTGTGGTCCTCTTTTTTGTCTTTTAGCACTAGTAGGAATCACGAATTTTTTTTTCGTATTTTTCTGATATTTTTTTCTGAACTAGGAGCACACAAGCAACAACCACAGAAATTTTCAGCTCAAACGGATGCAATATGTGGCCTACAGAAAATCAAGCACATTCTCTGAAAAGCGTGCGGAAACTTCGCGGCTCGAATACTCAATCTTCCGAGCCGAATTTGGGATAAAATTTTCAGCGGAACCCAGCAAAGCAGGGGAGCAACGGATGTAACTTTTTCTGTAGATGTCCGTGAAAAAACAATTTGCCTGATTCCGAGTCCGTATGAGAAAGTTATGGCTGTTTTACTGAACCCCTGTCGAGTTAGGGTTTTTTTCCAAGCAACTCTTGCAGAAATTGACCTCTTTAAGGTATTGCAAGCAATAGGATCGCAAGATGAACAAGGATGACAGCGGTGGCAGGGCAATTGATACAAGGCGGCTTGCGACCTATCTAGGGTTGGCGTGGCGGAAAGTAACACAAGGCGGCTCGCGGTGGCAAATCGAGTAATGTGGTGGCTCGACTTGTTGGTGGGGATGGTGGCGATGGGATAGCGGCGTGATCAAAACAGCACGGAGCGTTGACTAAAAACCAAGAACACGACTCTAAAACCAGCAACAAGACTCGACCACGGACACAAACTCAACAACGCGCAACTGAAAATCTGATACCAGTTGATGAGTAATGTTGGCCTGATCTTCCGATAGGTAGTGATAAGTCAGTGGGTGGAGAACTCGACGTTGATGATCCAAAGGATTCGACCCGAACAGATCGTCTCCCTTGCAATCACTACACCACAGCTCCGATGGTTATCAACCGTGTCGCGCGGTTGACCTCGCCAAGAAGCCTCAATCCCTGCAAGCGTACCGAGAACACAAGCAAGAACGTAGAAGATGCAATCTAAAATATTGCGAATTGAATTCAAGCACTCGATGTCGGGGTTCCACAAACACTTGCGGCGGCCTAGTCGGTCCGGAACAAGAGCGAAAATCTCACAACTGTGTGTAGATCAATATCTAAGCAAAACCCAACTCTAATTAGGGCAGCGGCTACTGTATATAAAGGATTAGGGTCGGCCAAGGACCCCTGGACGCGTCCCTAATGGACTCCAACACGATACACGGGCCAACGGCCCAAAAGATGGTGGCGCAGCACCCTGACAGATTCTGGACGTCCACTTGTTTCGACGATTCCTGTTGACTCAGAAAGAATTTGGACATGGGACCAGTCCCGTTGGAAAGCTTATCTCCTTAGCTTTCCAACCATGTGCAGAACGTCAGAAACGGAGTCCGTATGCGTCCTGGGTGACGATTTTAGTGCGGACTGGTCCTGGACTCCGAAACGGACTCCAACTGGATTGGACCTCCACCTTGGCTTGGGCGCCCTTGCTGTTCTTCTCCCGTGTTCCTAAGTAGCAATATATCACAATTATTCAGTAGCATCCCATCCTCATCAAAATATAAAGGAACACTAAGGAACGAGCTCACCTCATGATTTAGTTGACGTGCACGAGCTCGTGTCAATGGACCTATTGTTGAGGGAATACTCAGTGTGTGTATCCGAAAGAGTGATGTCCTCATCACACTGAGTGCAGAATGCTAGGCTGATTCCCTTCAGATCATCTATAGTGTATCCAATCACCTTCTTGTATTTGTGAAGCAACTGCAGCAATCATCTTGTTTCCTCTTAACTCAGTTCATCACTGACTATCACATGGTATGTGTTCACTACAAATCATGGTACTCATAGCATGGCCCCTTACAAAGTGGCTTCGTTTTACATCTATGAGATCATATGTGATAAAAAATTAGTTTACAGATAAAATTAGCAAACCAAAGTGATTTAGCATTTTAGCATACCGGCATAAGTGATGTGCATGAGTTGCTAATATGTTGCTTGGATATGCTCATATGTGACATAGTGATATGTGTTTTGGATACGCTTGTGGTAGCGCAGTTGTGGTTTTGATATGTATGTGATATACTCCCATGAGTGATGTTGCATGGACTAATCTTGAGTCAAGTTGGGAAGAACTTGTGCTCGTATATGTGTTCGTGGTTTTTCATATGTAGGTGTTGCTTGAGGGCGAACATGGCTGATGACAAGATCAAAACTAGGTTCATCGAGGAATTGAGATTTGAATGATCAAGGATGTCATGTAGGATGTTTGGTCTAGAGAACAATGCATATGGAGGCAACGTGCGGTGAAGGTGTGCGTGGAGTCAATGGTCTGACCGACTGCATAGTGACAACAAGTGGTGGTTTGACCGCTAGAAGATGAAGTTGGAAGTGGTGTTAGTTGACAGAAGAATCTAATCGTCAGGTGGCAGTTTGACCACCAGGATGGTCGGTCTGAGTATCAGAAGACCGGTTGGACCACAAGAGGTGATCCAACAAGAAAAATATATGCTCACATGGTGTAGTTTGACTCCACATGCCATGGGGTCGATATGACCGCTAGAGGCATGTCAGTCGTAATTTCCTCTGTTAAAGGCTTGTGGTGTGACCACCGTGGCTAGTAGTCTGATCCCCGGGAGCGTCGATCATGGTTTGCCTGTCAGGAAGTGACCGGTATTAAAGGTCTAGGCTGATGGGCGCCACTCTGGCACCCTAGCGTGATGAGGGCTATCCTGACACCCCTGACAGTGCGGCACCGGTCCACAATTGGCGACCGGCTCGCCCTCTTCAGGGGGCAGGCACCACGATAATTACCACGGTAGATATTTATCTTCCGACAGGATAGAAGGTAGTTATACGGGATAAGGTTCAGTAATTTAGCCAGATCCCAGATATTTGTATATTATGATAACTTGTACGCTAAGCTACGCATGGCCCTACAAATAGGAGGCTATGTTCCTCATCAAGGGGGGGGACCTGAACAAAATGGAAAAAATAGAAATACACTACAGCGAACGCTGTGATACTCCCGTCCTAGAGTGACATATTTTTCTATCATCAATATATTTGTGATGTTCCTTTCTCTCAAACTTTGTCTCCAAGCTTGAGCCTCCTTCTTAGAAGAAACTCTCGCTATACTTGCTGGGGCAAGACGAACTCTTGCTGCAACAGTTATACAATTCTAATTCCTTTGATTAAAAGTGCAATTACATTTACTATACATGTAGAATGTCTATAATTGGAGATATAGTCACACATCAAGCAAAATTGACATCTCTAAATAATATATACAGTTATAATATAGCACTACCAAGTAAGTACAAGTGGTTCTCGTTTTCTTTTTAGAATTATATGTTTTTCTTTTGATTTTTCTTATTTAAGACCGTTCATGTCCCTCTATTTTATTAATTTTTTATTTAAGAATTTCTCTAGCGTCCAATGGTCCCTGCAATTTTGTGCCTTTTATGATCTTTATTATGCAGAATACGAAGATTTTATTTCATCTCCATGTTTTTTCTTATCTAAGGATCACATCTTGACTTTTAGATTAAGAATTTTCTAGCTGACTAGTCCTGATAGTTTCACGATTTAACCTTTTATAACGCACTACCATAGAATCATTGAAAGCAGACGATATGTTGTAGATGGTTTCTTAGGATCAGTAACAGACAAAATATCCTCAGATGGTTACTAAGACAGATATGTCTGTAACAAGATATGAGTCTAGATGTGAATGAACTCATAAACAGTTTTTATAAATCCGTCTATTTCTATTATACAGACACAAACGACTTTCAGAAAATTCCATCTCGGATATTATCACAAATGATTTCTTGTAAGATCCGTCTGTATCTATTCGGTAGACACAGATGGATTTTATAAATTTTCATTTGTATTTAAAGACCCACGAATATTTTCAAACTTGACCGCCCCCCTAGATCTTTTGGCTTCCAACACACACAAATTGCTCATCTCCCCCAGACTCTTTTGGCTTCCCACACACACAACCCCTCATCTCCTCTCAATATAATACAACGAGAAGTGTTCATCTTCCTCACTCGTCATATCCAAGTATTAAACTGCACTAAGAAGCGATGAGTATTTTGTGTCCTCACTCACCATCAACAACGAAGAAGGGAGATCTCGGCGACGGCTGAATCCCTTTCATTGCACTAAGGTGAGTATCAGATAGTTCCCTTCACAATTTACTTAGAGTTTATTATGTTTTCATTGCTTCAATCTATGCAACTGATGGCACAACCTTGTTTCCATCATAGATCTATAATGGCGCAATTCACAACAATCAGGAGGTCACAGAATGGGGTTGTCCCTATGGCATCTTCGATGGCGCGAAATGCTTGGCATGGACTTCGGCCCAATGGAATTCTTCTTCTTCACTGTTGTGAAGGCCCCCCTCCGTCGACCCTATGTACGTTGACAACCGTGTGCTCTATTCTGTTCTACCGGATAGAAATTTCTCCATTGTAGTTCAAAATGGAGACATTTTCGTTAACTAAAAGACAGGCCTAAATGCCCATTTATTGATGAACCATGTCTAGCAGTTTGGCAGCAACACAACAATAATGTGTAATCGATGTTATAAACAATGTGTGACCGATGTTTTGAATAATATACCAATATATTTAATTTTAAAATCATAAAATGTGTATCTATATGACCCTTTCCCCCTATAAGTAAAAAAGCAAGAAACAAATTTGCTTATAGGAGAAAAAGGGAGACACAGATGGTTTAAAAAAAATCATTTGTGATAATAATTACAGATGGGTTTAAACAAACACCGTCTTTGACTCTTAGTAATCACAAACGGATTTAGAAAAACACCGTCTGTAACACTTACTACGCACAGATGGTTATCTAGAAAATCTGTATGTGTGTAAGTGTATTGCATACGGCTCTAAAATCTCATGTAACAAACTCGATATCACATACACTTTTACATATACAGAACCTATAATCATCTGTGATAGTGTTTAAAATTCATATGTAAATACCCATTATGGGTAGTGATGTGATCTCTTTTGATTTTGATGTACCAGACTTTCGAGCTATTACTTAAGTTGGTTATACTCTCTCCAGTCATAAATACTTGACGCTTTGACTAAGATCCGATCAAACTTTTAAATCTTTGAGTGACAATAGCTTTCAAAATAATTAGTTTGAAAATATAAAAAATCATATATGTAGATTTATCTTGAAAAATACTTTCATTATATTATATTTTATTAGATATTATAACTATATTGTAATAAAAAATAGTTATCAAAGTTGCACATTGAAGACCGTGAAAATAAAAAATATTGTATTTTTTACTTGAGAGAGTAGGTCATAGTCGATTGTCTACATAATTTGGACCCTTGCTTAATTTAATTGTCGGTACATGGGCTTGATTTCATGGTCTACATCCAATTGGGCCTTCCTTATGTTAGTTGGTGGAAAATGGGCGAGTTTTTTTTATTTTATATTTTTTTATTAAAAATTTAAATAAATAGATTCCCCGTACGAGAAATTGCAAAACTAGGCGTCTGCAGCGCTCTCAGGGGCTGCAGCCCTCTTAGAGGGCGGTTAGGCCACCTAACCGCCCCCCTGAGAGGGCACCCTCAGAGGGTGGCAAGGGGGCTAACCGCCCTCTCAGGGGGCGGGTAGGTCCAAAGAGGGCGGTTAGCCCCCTTGCCGCTCTTTGAGGGGGCGGTTAAGGCCTTTTTTTCCCTAAAAATATCAATTTTTGTGTAATTCAAGAAATAAAAAAAGGGCTTTAAGAAAATTTGAAAATTAAATTTGGAGTAGGTTATGTAATAGTTGGAGAATAAAAAATCAGTAAGTAGCACTCACAGCATATTACGTGAGTATGGGGTGCGAACGACGACAAATATAATATTAAACATAGGGTGACAACATTACATAAGACTGTAACCGCGACAACACGACGAGAAAATAAATGTGGCATGTACGGTTCACACTAAGACCTACTTATTAGTGCGCCGATCCTAATCATAACATGTCTTAGGGAGTGAAAGTATGTTGGGTTACATTAGATACTCTCTACTGAGTGCATCTAGGATACTTTCCCTTTCGTGGGGCATCGGGACCTGCCGCCTTAGCACGGCGGGCTCTCTCCCGCTTCCTTTTCCTCTCAGCCTCCCGAGCCTGAGCCATGGTACGCTCGTGCGCCGCCTTCTTCATGCACTCTTCTTCCTCCCGCTTGAGGGGAACTTCCTCTTACTGTTGCTCGTACTCCCGACATGCGTACGCTTCCCTTCTCTACCTCATGTTCATGTCGACCCACTGCTTCTGTGCGTCATTTTGCTCATTGTCGAGCCATTGAATAAAATCACAGAGTGATGGAGGGGATTGAACAAATAGAACAAGATGAGCGGTTAGTAAAACAGGGTGCAAAATCAGAAGAGATGAGGCTGATATCTATTGTCATACCGGTCGATAACCATTTGTTGCATTTTGAGGCTTGTCATACTCGTAGTTAGCACACATGAAGAAGCGCAGCCCATAGGTGTATGAGATGTCCTGCGACTTGCGGAGCTTACAAAGGTCACCACAGAAGCACATTGGTGGTTCGAGACCTTCAGGTATGGTAGTCCCCCAATGTTTCTTTGGTGAGCTTGATGGAGCTGAGGAAGGCATTGCACTTGAGAGATTTGAGAAATGAGTGGTGCATCAATGTAAGGAGGTTCGGCTATTTATGGTTGGGGGAGGCAGGAGCATTGGATTCGCTCTTGAAGAAAGGAGTGAGTGCAGGGGCGCAGCTGGTGGCAGGAGCATCGGATTTCATCTTGAAGAATGGGAAAGTTGCGTCATTGATGATGGTCAGAGATTCCACATTTATTGGTACCTGTGTTGTCATTTATTGTTTGAAAAAAGCTGGGTAGTGTTGTCACTTCTTGTCTAAAGCCTGCGCAAGGAGGCATGTGTTGTCATGTCATGGTTAAAGTTCAGTAGTGTGGTCACTTCGTGATTAAAGTAACACTCCTAATAGAGTAAGCGAGGTATCACTCGTTGCATAAGTTGTTTTGTAAGATATAATGAGGATGACAGAATGTAGCTTGTGGTCGTGTCGGATTAAGAAATGCAACTAGGATGCCATCATTTTTTAATACGAAATGCAGTTACGACATGCTAAGTGGACCATAAAGAGTAAACGTGTCTGAATACGTAGGAGTACATCGCGAAGCGAATATGCATATGTAAGTTACATAAAATTTTAAATTCTACTGCTGCCTCCCTCGTTGCCATCGCTCGTGCACCCCATCGTGGTCCCGATGCCGCTGGTTAACCCTCACGTGACCCCTGGAGTAGGTGAGGGGGTCGGGTGGACCGACCTGTCTGGTAGGCCTAGTAGGGAGCACCGGTGTTGAGGCCTCGTCCTGCGTTGGTTGTGTTCGAAGGGGAGCACTGGGTACCTGGGACCGCTGGAAGATGTCATAGTCAGGTGTGCCCCCAAAGAAGTCACGAACGAGGTCGTATGTGGCGTCCGGGCCAGCCTCATCCTCCTGACTAGGGTAGGAGGACTGTGAAGGCTCTCCTTGCATCCATGTGTACTGGCTGGAGGGGCCTACGAACAAATAATTATGTTAGATACGAACAATATGGTATTAGAAGTAGTAAAAAAAATTGTATAATTGTACCTGCGTGGTATGCCGGTGCAGCAGAAGAAGGCCATGCTGTCGTGCCGTAGTATGGCTCGAACGTTGCGGGTGGGGTCGGGCGTGGGGCCACTGAAGACGGACCGGCCTCGTCACCGAAGTAACCTGTCCATAATATTAACTTAATTTGCTGAAAGTATTAAAAACTGGGATGAAGGGGGCCGCCAGTACCTGAGGGTGGACGCACAGGGCTCGATCTAAGAGGCTGCGTCAAGGCTTGTGTAGGTGCACCTAATGAAAGTTTAATAATCAATGCAATAGTAAGTAACGAATATTGTTGAATGTCGTTCGAATTTAAAATTCGTACCAATTTGCTCCGAGCCTCCATGACGTGGTAAAAGGGGTCGTGTGGGTGCCAACAAGTATTGCAGTATATCAATAATATGGAATTACATCAGTGATATGGTAATTTCGTATGAAATTATCAAAGTACATGTGCTTCCATCGCTCGTCTATCGTGAGCAGCTCTCCAGGGCCCCGTGGTCGAAACACTCCTAGCTCCATTTGGTGCTCGGCGGATAAGAAGCTGCGATGCTTCTTGTCCACTGCAGGGTCTAGAAGCTCGGGGGTCGCAGGGTCCGCCATATCTGCATTTCAAAGACATGTACATTAATGCATTTTTAGATATAGACAGTAACAATATACTTTGAATGCAAATTCACTATATCACTATATGCAACATTAACACACTGCGACAGTGACCTACAAACGAAGGTTCAAATGGTACAAATCGAGCACAACGCACCATAAAACTCACCTAGACAACAGGTGCATCACCAGGTGTATTTTTGGGACAATACTTGTACGTGTGACCTGTTTCATTGCACTTACTGCATCGATTGACCCTAGGGCTAGCCTCGGATTCATCCATATCGTTGCAAATCCGACGAGTTTGTCTTCGGCCAGGTGCGTTCTTCATCTTTTCAAAATCAGGCACATATATTCTTGCAGGCCCTGGATTACTTGTAAAAGTGTCAACAATACCGTAACCATACAGCTCATGATTCCAGGTGTTGAGTATTTGATCTTTCATAAAATACTTTGAAACATATTGTCTGGGAAGCATATGGTGCTCCGCACATGCAGCTATGATGTGTGTACAAGATTTGTGGAGTAATTGTGGCTTCTGGCAACTACAGATACATGTCCCACTCCTTAGCACACACTCTTGAACATGCCGCTCACGTCTTCCCCCCCCCCCCACCGACCCTTATCCTGGCACAGGACACTGAACCTGTGCTCCGTAGTCCCCTCTTGATTTGCGCGATTCATGTGAGCCTTCTTATTGGCCTTCTCCATGTACTCACATAGCATCCGTCCGTAAAGCATACGATTGTCCTCCATTACAATCTTAGCAACTGCATACCGATCAATAAAATACTTACAGTCCCATGCAACATGCCTTCTACAATTCCAACTAGTGGTAGGGACCTCATTCCTCGCATGACCCAGTTATAGACCTCTGCAAGATTCATAGTCATTACTCCATACCTTGCACTACCACTGTCATACAACAGAGCCCATTTTTCATTTGGCTCATTACGTATCCACTGTGAGAAGCTCCTAATAGCTGAACCTGATCTCCTTACTATCTGCGGAGTATCTGTTGGAAGAGGTCCGAGAGCTATTGGTTCATCACCGTTAGGTGCAGCCTCCGCAGTTTGTTTTAGAGTCAGTTCATCAAGTCTTGCCCATAGCACATTGAACTTCCGTTGCTGGTAGTGACTGCACAACTTTTGAAAAGCTTCATCAACTCTTTGTTTTTAAACTGTTTGTAGAAGTTCGTACCCATATGGCGCATGCACCACCTGCTTTTGAGGTCGGGCCACTGTGCTGCTACACCTCGTCGAACACTACCATGTTGCATATCCAGCAAAGTCTGCAATAATCCTGCATGTCTATCATGAATGAGACACACATCTGGTCGGTCAAGAACAATAGCATGTTTGACCCGCTCTAGGAACCAATACCAGCCATCCCCACTCTCACTCTCTACGAAAGCAAACCCTAGTCGCAGGACTTGGTTGTTACCGTCGACCCCAATTGCAGACAATATCTGCCCTTTGTACTTTCCAGTCAGGAATGTTCCATCTAGGTATATGATGGGTCGACAATATCGAAATGCTTTGATAGTTGCAGCAAATGCAAAGAAAGCACGCTGCAACACTCTTTTCCCGCTGTACTCCACATCAGTAGAGGGGTAATGCTTGATATCATAGTAGCTGCCTAGGTTCCTTCCACAAATTGTGGCTAATTGACGAGGTAGATTGTGATATGAATCTTCATATATTCTGAACCTCATCTCAATAGCCTTTTGTTTCACCCTCCATACCTTCGCATAGTTTATTGTGTACTGGAACATTTGCTCAATAGCACGGATTATTGATCGTGGCTCGTACCTTAGGTTGTCCACAATCTCCCCATACATAACATTTGCAATGAAGGCAGATGACAGGTTTTGGTGGAAGAACTCTATTTCCTCAATGTGACAATTATGTTCCTTAACTATTGAGCACTGCCAGTAGTCTACCTATTTCCCTCTGAATGCGTGCACCCGCCAAGGACACTGCAGCACCAAACACTTCACATCGTACTTCCTTTTACTTGATTTAACAACCTTGAATTGCCTCCTAAGAGACAACGACCAGAATTTCACTGCATCAATAACTGCCTCCTTTGTAGGGTACATAGCACCCTGTGACACCTCGTTCTCATGGTACTGCCACGGTGTCTGGTCAGCCTCTCTAACCACCAGCTTCGAAAATTCATGATCCCTCCACTCTGCAGGAACTGGAGCATTACCCTCCTCGTTAGATGAATCCCCATCGGCAAGGCCTTCCTCCAACTCTTCATCCCTTCAACTCCATCTCTTCAATGATGCTAGGGATGTGCTCCCCTTCATCAGCTACACCCATCGGTTGCAGCTCTGGAATATCACCAACATCCTCCCTAGACCCGACATTAGCCGCCTCTGATTCATCTTCCAATGCCTCACTTGGTCCTGCTACTGCTTCCGCAGAGTTCACCTCAGTTTGATCTTTCAGGTACGCATCAGCTAACAAAACCAGCGGCAGGCCACATTCACAACATATATCTATATACGGCATCCAAGATGATGTGGCTTCGATGGGAACAAGCTCACCAAAGTATCCATGACTAGCACGGTGAGGATAGCTTTCAACTTCAGCTCATATTGCTGCGGATCCAGTTGGAAAAGCAGCATGAGCCATTTGCACACACCCACAATGGTCCTCTCATTAGCTTTACTAAGACCCTTCATGACATGACGAAATCCAGATAGATCTACACCGTTAGGACCGTATCTAATTTCACCCTCACCAAAATATATATGAAAAATTAATTTATCTGCCATCCCTGAAAACACCCGCAAACAAAACGAATGTTAAGACCAACACACTATATTTCTAATTATCGGATAAAATAATTTACCGACACCGATTCATACATAACAATAGGTTTTCAATAATAGTCCTAACCAAACTAACCTATAAATATCACTCTATACAATCTATGTTTACTACCTATTGTACCGTGTGCAAATTAAACGCTATCATTTTCTAAATGCTACATCCTAGGTTTGCAAATTATCATATACTGCTACCTCCTATGTCGCACATTACAACCCTACAATTATTATTCAATAAAATCTACATTTCCAAACCTTATATAGTAAAAATAATATTCTATATTTCACTGCTATCGTACAATTTTCTAAGTAAATTTGACAAATTTCTAAACCCTAGGTCATACATGTCTAAAACCTATGTCATATACTACTATTGCACTAATTAACAACAATAAAAAAAGGACTTACCGGAAAATAATCTTCAAATCCACGGCTCAAATGTAGCAGGGCTTCGCCGGGCTCTCTTCCTCCCCTCTCCTCTCCTCTCTTCTCCTCCCTCTCCACAACTTTTTCTTTTTTCTGAATAAAATGGGATTTTGGGCTAATTTTAGCCCCTTTTATAGCAGAGGCCGGCGGGGGGCGGTGGCCGAGCGGCGCCGGCGGGAAGCCCCTTACCGCCCCCCAGGGGTGGGCAGGGCGTACCCACCCTCTGAGGGGGCGGGAGGTCCGCGATTAGACCTCCCGCCCTCTCAGGGGGCGGTTAGGTGGTCTAACCGCCCTCTCAGAGGGCTGCAGCCCCCTGAGAGGACTGCAGACGTCTACTTTTGCAATTTCTCATACGGAAAATATATTTAATTAAATTTTTAATAAAAAATATAAAAATAAAAAAACTCGAAAATGAGCTTAGCACTAGTCATCTATGTAATTAAATCAGCCCAAATATATTTGGACTAATGGTTGTGCTTAAATCTTAATTAGGGTCCATTAAAATCAAGGGCTAATGGTTAGATTTTTTTAAAAAAAATCTAACATCTTTTTTTTTTAGCGATGGGCTTCTCATCTGTCGAAGGATGAACCCCATAAGCAGGGATCCGGAGGGACCCCTTTGAGATTCGGCCGGGGGATGATTCTGAGTCCGCCTCGTACATGAAATAAATGGGAGTAAATGAGATGCAGGTGGAATGGATGATCAGATGCAGGAGGAAATAAATGCTCAGGGGATTTTAGACAGGTTCGAGCTGCACGGAGCGTAATACCCTACTCCTGTGTGTATGCTATGAATGCTCAGGGAATGTCTCTCTAAGGATTTTCTCGTGTTACAAGAATGTTTGTCTAAGTCTAGAGCTTCGTGCTTCTTCCATCGTATCGTCCGGAGTTCATTTCGTGTGTTCCAGAGCTTGTTCGATCTTCGATCCTCTCTCTCCGGGGTGCCACCCCTCTTTTATAGCCGTCGGGGCGGGTAGCGTGCCCAGAAAGGATGGCGCAAGTTCCAAGACGCTATAAATGGAAAGCAACCATCATGGGCTGCTGCTTGAGGTGACGGGGAGGATTGAAAACGCGCCCTCGTCTGGTCCTGTCGTCATCATTCCGCTTTTCAGCGGGTGCAGCAGGGAGGGCCCGCTGGGCAGCCATCGAGCAACCCTGCGTGCCCGCCTGGTCAGAGCGAGCCTGACACAACAGGTCGGCAGGCGTTACCCCTCGAGCCCTGCGACGTTATCCCGAGGCGCGCCGGATGACGCGCAATGGAGTCGCGCATTAAATGTCCCCACGCCTCCCTGCCAGACCATGGCAGGGACTGACAGCAGGCATGGGGGAGTAGTTGGAAGTGACAGGCTACGCGCCCTCTTAAATGCAGCATTGGGCCTCTCACCAATTCACACCTCACCACTGAGCCCTTGTGGGACCACCGGCGAAGGACTTCTCAGGCCCTCGGGGAACTGTGAGTGCTCGAGAACTACTGTTCACAGCCCCGAGCACTCTCTCCCTGATATGCCCTTTCTTGGTCCTCGGGGAACTCGGGTGCTCGGGGACCACTGTTCATGACCCCGAGCGCCCTCTTCCGGAACTTGACTGCTCGGGTCCTCGGAGAACTCGGGTGCTCGGGGACCACTATTTATGGTCCCGAGCATCTTGTCCCGGAACTTGGCCTTCTCGGGTCATCGGGGAACTTGGGTACTCGGGGATTACTATTCATGGCCCTGAGCACCCTCTCCTGGAACTTAGCCTTCTCGGACCTTGGGGAAATAATCCCCGAAGGAGGACGTCACGTGACACTCTGCTATCCTGATCTCAGAACTCGAGGATCCTGATTCCCATGTCACCGACATCATCTTCTTTTATTATAGGAAGAAATCTTGTCCCTCAACTCTCGCCTTCAATCTAATTTTTCTTCCTCAACCGCAAAATAATAATTGCTCCCTCAACTATCCAAAATAGATGTTTTTTCCCTCGCGTGGTTTGGACCTTGGTTTTGTCCTATGTGACTCACATGTGACAGACCCACGTGTGGGCCCAATTGAGAGGTGGATTTCATTAAAGATGGTGTACTGGTTTTTTTTTTACATGGCAATATCGAGAGAAAAAAATCACAAAATCAGCCATTAAAAATAACCAGACCCACATGTCATTCCTATTTCTTTCTTTTTCCTCCCCTCCCCTTTTGCCTTTCTCTATATACGTGTGTGTATATATATACACATATATACATATATACATATATGTATGTATATACATATCTTATTTGGTTAATAGACTTCTTCCTTTATTATATGATAGATTTCTTGAGAGTGGTTCGACCCAACTTTTTTAAGTTTCCCCTGCTATCTATTCTCCAAATGTACGGGGTCGCCATTAAGGAATTATAGTTTAATAGTAGCTCGGTAGTTATTTTTGTGTGTGTGAGGCAGAGGGTGCAATTCAGTAAATTGTAAGGTAAGCAAAGAATTGATAACTCTTGAGTTGGGCCGTATTGATGACTTTTGGGCCCGTGAAGAAAATAAACCAAAAATGCAGTCAAAAAGTAAAGGCCCAAGACGTCGAAACCAAAGTATTATGGGAACCAGTACTTTTTTGATCATCAGATCAAATTTCAGAATTATGCAGCTAACGAACTCATGTATCTTCAGTACCCAAGGCAACAACACAACACATGATTTGCACAAAAAAAGATCCCTTTTCTTATCAAGCAATGTACATAAACTCTCTGCATACATCTAACAAAAGAATAACAAATGATATCTACAAACTGACAAATTGTACAATCAAGTACACAATGCACTGCAAAAAATGAAGTAATCTGCTGATTAACATAGAAGCAAAAAATCACTGGCCTATCAGTAAACAACCTGACCAGTTAGTTATGTTCTGGATTCTCTAATCAACTATCCAAATAATTAAACAAGATCAGAGTTGTTCACTGCAGCCTGCTCCTCTTGAGGTCAGGCAGCGTGAGGGACACCGTCGGGGGCTGGAAGCCCACGGATGCCAGCCTCGGAGACAGGATCATCGTTGCCGGGCTGGGCCGGGGGGATGGCACCGGGTCCCTCTTCCTTGGCGGCGAGCCGAGGAGCCTTGGCGAGAGGTTGACGTGCTCCAGGGCCTTGGACTGCAGGTCCTGTGGGTAGTCGCGGACGCAGCGGATGCGGGGGCCGGTCCCCGTCGACCACCGGCACATCTGGTGGTTCTTGCCATGCACAGCAGCACCACCACTGGCCGGAGACGACGGCAGTGGCTGCGGCTCTGAACTGTTCACAGCTTCTTCAATATTAGTGTGAGTGTCATCTTCCTCTGCTCCACTCATGTTCCCGTCGTCGGTTGTCCGGTGACCGTCGCTGTCGGCTTCGTTCCACGGCGCCCGAGCGCGACCGTCGTCAGCCTCGGGTTCACTCATATGCTCATCGGCGGCTGCAGCTGCCGTGTTGTGATCTATTCCTTCGGTGTAATCGGAGACGGCGGCGTTGGGCTGAGCGTCAGGGCTGCCCATCAATGGGTACTCGTCATCTTTGTCAATTGGGCATTTCTGAAACAAAGCATGGCGTTCACATGTCATTACAGTTATGAACATTGCACTAGTCACTCTTATGAACAGAAGATCAAGTGACGTGTAGACTAATGTAAAATTTGCAAACATTTACCTGGACATCGGTGAGGTCAACGCCGTTCTCTTCAAGGTAGCGGATGAATTCTCTGAAGTTCTCTTCGGTCGGAAGGTAATGACCACTGTATGGCCATATGGCCTGAAGAAATATAATCAACATCGTCAGTTACATCAGATAAATTTTCTGAATGCAAATTGCACGATGCTGTTTTTCTTTCATGATATTAAACTATACTATCTTTTGATATGAACATACCTTTAGGATTCCTTCTTTGACCACCAATCTTCCGGCAGATGTTATGGCTCCACCCGCCAGAAAACTAGAGTGCTGAAATGATCCTTTCTTCTTCTGCTCATAGCCAAAACAGGAACAAGAAATTCAGAACCATTACAGCAAGCAATTGTATCTCGACAGAACAAATACGG
Organism: Phragmites australis; assembly: GCF_958298935.1. Classification (NCBI taxonomy): domain Eukaryota; kingdom Viridiplantae; phylum Streptophyta; class Magnoliopsida; order Poales; family Poaceae; genus Phragmites; species Phragmites australis. The sequence goes on from NC_084929.1 coordinate 8,173,157, forward strand.
TACTAAAATTGCAACCTAGTTAATTGAAATTTATGTTTACCTGACCAACGTATAGTGCCTTAGTGGTGCTGAGGACGAAAATCCACTTGGAATCATCCAAAGTGTGCACAAGAACTCCGTTTCTCTTATACATAAGTTTCCCACTCTCCACCACAACTTCATACTCTTGCCTCTCTTTCTGTTATTCATAACAGGAAACACAAGAGAAAGGATAAGTTTATGATCTAAGTATTCAAGTTGCTGAAATTTGAATGCATTTTCTCTAATTAAATTATTAGTGTTCAGGAACATACTGGTCCAAGGTACTTGATGCATTGACTCTGAAGTTTACTCCTAGGGCATTTCTCAAGGTTTACTTCTTTGCCCTCCCCTATGTCCAACCTGTTCATTTCATAGAAAAAAGAAGAATGCCATTCCGTTAGTCTCATTTTCAAACTGACAAAAATAAAAAGAAACAATAAAGGTCCAGGTGTAAGTACCAATAAAAGAAGGGTTCTGTACTCTCACTCCTGGACCAGACATCATAATAGGTATGCAAATTGTGCCCATATCGATGCCTCGGGTCAATCTGTCCAAACACAAATCAAAAGCAGCATTAGTAAACTAATCACTCGCAGCAATCTCACTAGAGCTCAGAAACTAGTTTAGTTCCTAGGTTAAGTAGCATGTGACTTACAGCTTCGAGCCAGTGCTGCAATGCCAGCTTCTGCGCCTTGCCGTTCTTCGACAACCCCTTCCCAACCTACGAAAACAACCAAACAAAGCTCGCGTCAGCAGCTGCGATGCCGATGGAATTTCTGACGCATCTCACGAGCATTTCTGACGCATCAACAACTGTAAAGCGTGGTCTACCTTGGCCGCTCTCGTCGTCGCTCGTGCCCACCGCGACGCCGCGGTATCGGGCTTGTCGCCGTTGAAGAAGGAGATGGAGCTGTGCTTCAGAGACGCGAAGTCCAGCGCCTTCCACCTGCAACAACAACAGCAACCATCACGTCTTAGTCAAACCTGAATTTTTTAACACAATGATTGGCCGTTCCAACACCCATGAACTCAGGAAACGTTTTTTTTTTTTTTTTTTTGACAAAGAAAGCTTTATTTCAGAACTGAAATAAGGTTCCGGCCTCTGCACCGAGCCGATGCACGCAGCCTACGAACTCAAGAAACTGGTACGAACCATAGCTCCTCAACGACGACGGCGCAGTCGGCGAGGTTCCGCCGCGTCCGGTAGCTCTTGTACACCTTCTGGAGCTTCAACGCCGCGGCATCGAGCTCGCATTTGGGGCTGGAGGAGACTCTGGGGCTTGAAGACGGCGTGAAAACCATTTCTGAATCCCTCCGGTCGCCGTCGACGACGATGTTGATCTGGCTTGGCCTGTTGTTATGGTCCAATGAAGCTACTGCCTCCTCTGCTCTTTCCCAATGTTTGAAACTCAGTGACTGCATCAGCCTGCCCTTGGAGAAGCAGAGCTTCTCCTGTTTATCATAAGGAGGGGAGATTCTGTTCACCATGGCGCTGTCCTTCATCTTCGGGCTGGAGATCTCGACGTCAAGAACTTCAGCCCATGCGTATCGAAACAATCCCGGCATAAACTGATAAGTTATCCTGCAAAACTCATTTTCAATGTTAAAGATTAGTGTCAGGTGGAACTGTGATCACCAACAACTTGCAAGAAGAAAGTGAGAAAACTCTGCTCTCTTTTTCTAAAAAAAGAATCTTCTCTCACGACATGGTCAAAGTCAGAGAGAAGAATGAGCACTAGGAACAAGGAAGTAGCCGGCAGAAACGCCTCGAGACCAACGCATCAAAGGAATTCCATAGGTGTCAGCCTGGCACCACAGCAGCACAAACAAAAAGCTGAATGCAAAAGAGCAGCCAAGCCTTAAACATTCAGTAAAGCTACGATTTTTATGTAGGACTGCTGCATTTGACACCAAAAAAACAGAGCCGGAGACGTAATTGCGCCAAATCAGTACCCTGCTTTGCATTGAACTTAACAAGATCCATGGTACCTGAAGAACCTCAAGTCCTCGTGCTGATCCAGCTATTCCTATCTACAACGTCTGAGACTCATCTCCAGGAAAACAGGGCAACCCCTAGAAGCTTCAAACTAAGAACTCAGGGACGTAGAACAACAGGCAGAGACTTCAAAGAAGACAATTTAATGCAAAATTCTGCATTTAGCACTTCATGATGACATTCGTTTTTTCTTTTTTTTTTCTTTGAGGAAGAGCGAGAGCCATCCAAGAACAACAAAACCATGAACACATTACACATACATTACATCAGACATTAACTTGCAGCTAGAGGTCTCATTATTGCATTTTGAGTAAAGAACTCTGCATATAGCATCTTTCGCAATAATTTTAGTCCCCATCAAGACCTAGATGTCCCAAATCAAGAACAAAACCATACCAAATCCAATAGCAGAAACACAGAAGTCCGTGCTGCTTACCTGGTGGTCTTGGAGTAGAAACCCAAATAAGAACAGAGACCTCCCAAAACAGAAGAGCTGAGGGAACGGAGAGAAATCTTTGGAGTTGGCTCGAATGTGATGTGGCTAGCTGTTGATGTACTGCAACCTCAGGGTTGTCGCTGCTCTCTCATATATATATATCGAAATCTAGGACTGGGCCCTGTCCGGTGTGGGCCCACCCACCCCCAGAAATATGGAAAATTGCAGGAGCAGGCTGCGAGTTTGTTCCCCAAGAAACCATAGTCTTTGGTCACTGCTGAAGTTGCAGCAGCTGCAGCTTTCAACTGGTTCAATTGAATGTTATTCCAGTTTACACCTCGTCAAACCTCTCTTTTCAATACACACCCTCCTTTGTTAAACCTTCTGTATGGGGAAGGGAACCACTTAGAGGTAGTCTTACTTCTTTTTTATATTGCAGTTATATATCATAAAAAAATATATTAAAAACCTTCAAGAGGTCTACAGTACCAAAATTAGCTTATGACTTTTTTTAGAGATACAAGTCTTAAGCAAAGTGTGGCGAACAAAATTGAAGCCACAAATTTATCAAAATTTGGCAAAGAAATATGTCTATGACATCTGGGCCGTGGGGCTAAGAAATTGTGAGAAGCCATGACCCACGACCGTGGCAGTGAACCAAACAGCAGGCTAAGAAATTGTGGAACAATTAAGCTGTGGTTTGGCAACAATTTGGCAGCGTACCAAACATACCCTCAAATAATTACCTTTACCTTAGCCTAGTAAATTGGTTGTAAGAACTACTCAGGAAACGTTGCAACCTTTTGAAAGCAAATTACAAGACATCAATCACTCTATATTAACCAAATAAAAATTCATGTTGGCGATAATTGGTGTTGCACACATGTTAATAATGTTGAATTTACGCCCACAAAATGTTGGGTCCGTAATTTGTGGGCTTTTAGGATTATCTCACCGACACAGGTTAATGTGTATTCTTAAAAATATACTCCATTTGAGGAGTGTCATTTTGAGCATGCTACAACCATGTTTGGAGCAATAATTTGCATTGTGATGATCTGTATAGCCTAATAAAATTGTAATATTATGAAAAAAATATTTTTCTTTGAGTTGTATAAAATAATGGTTCTGGACCATTGTCCCACGTAAAGATGTCCAAATGCACCATGCAACATGGGCCGGTCCGAGCCACGACACTGTTGGCACGGCCCAGGCACGGCACGGCACGACGACTTGAGCCGTGCCTAGGCCAGAGCCGCGGTACGACGGGCTAGCACGGCACGACCTGTTTAACTTTTTATATTTTTGTAGTATTTTATATAATTTGTTTAGATTTAATACCATATACAATATATGGTGCAATGGTAGTATTTGATTCCCAAGTAGAAGGTCGGGTGTTCGATTCCGAGTGAAAGCAAGTTTTTATGATTTTTTAAAATTTTCCACGGGCTGACGGATAAAAAAAATCATCGGACCTACCGTACCGCGGGCCAGCACGACACAACCCGGTCTTAAATGACCTAGAGTCGTGGCACGTGGGCCGGCACGACACGACCCGTTTAGCTAACGAGCCGTACCTTAATGGGTCCGTGCCGTACCGGACCAGGCCGCCTATTTTTCCATCTCTGGTCCCACGCAGGGGTGGAGATGGGGCAGCCAGGGCTAGGCTCTCCTATGCATGCATGTACTTGAGTACATCTGAGATGACCCATGGGTAACTAGTGCCGGTCTAGACATATGTTTGGTAAAAACTGAAGTAACGTCAAGAGGTCTTCCATTGTTTGCGTTTTGATTAGGAATTATGGTGTTATTCAATTCTCAAAAGAATCCTCTAATTAATTAAGGATCAAGAGATCCTTATAAGTTTATACTAAAAGATAAGTATATTTTGCATCAACCGGTGAAAACAGGAAAAGACGATCGGCGGGAAACACCTTTGCAGCTCCCAAGTCACGCTAAATACATATTGTTGTCTCAACATTTATCATATGTAGTATATGGATCAATCCCTACATGGCATCAACATGTGCGTAAAATATCACGACATCTGTTTCTCGTTTGATCACATATATGTCTAGCGTGTGATAGCCCATAAGCATACGACGAGACTTCAGCAAAACTCAAATCCACAGTATAAAGAATGTAATAAACAGCATCTAAAAGTTAAAGAACTTAAGAACTCATTTCTATCTATTTTCTATATGTTTCAAGTATTATGTCTTTTTTAATATATTTCAGGTATTAGATGTCTCCATGTATAATTAATTTACTACCTATAGTTACTATGAATGCACGTGACGAAGTGTTTTTTTTTCCTTGCCAAACTTTATCAAGTTTCAAGCGTTTATCCTTAATGATCATGATTCATGTTCTATTACTTTACTCTTTTATTGACTTGAGCTTCAGTTGTTTTCAGTTATAGAGATTTTTTTAGCAACTTCTATGGTAGGATAATATTGAACTAGCAAAGGCAATATCAAGAAATTGAATAGATATATATCATCATTCATTATATGAAATGTCATATATTTGTAAATGTGGGTGAATTTATATATGAATAAGAAACAAAGATATTTTAAGCTGATCATGGAATGTAGATCCATCACCAAACCTGTACTTTGTTTTTCCAAAGAATGAAAAATAGATTAACCAATATTATGAAAAAATTATGTATTTTATGAGAATAAATTTAATAGCTTCGAAAACCGATTTAAATTTGTCTCTTTTTAGCCTCACTAGGATTCAATCCTAACTCCATCCCTAGTAACTGATGCATAGAGATGAGAAGGGAGGATGCATGAGTTGGTGGTTGGCATGAAAGCAACCGAGGAACCAGTCGTGGCGCTGTACACTGCATCGATCCATGCATGCTTCCACTTTTGGGGCGGTGCGGTAAGGTCGATCTTTGATCCGGCCGGGACGTGCAAGCGCAGCCTTAGGTAAATCACGTCGCATATATATACTTGTGTTGGAAAATAAAAGTTATAGGTATTATATTATTCGGTGGTTGTTCGCAAGTTCGCAGAAGTAATAAGGTCCTGTTTGAAAGTGCTGCATTTTGAGGTCTTGTTTGCTATATATATGTGCTAATGAAATTTGTTAATCCATGAGTATCATGACCTGTATGCCCCAATTAGTTCACTAAAAGCCTAAGCTGATAAGAAAATGTGAGCAAGATTTAAAAAATCAATTCCCTAATTATCATTCTCCTTCAAAGATAAGAGAAAAATTATCTAATATATCACCATAGGATTTATCACGCAATATAGACAACAGCATTGACATTATCTAAAGAGGGGCATACTGCATCGATAACGGGTCACATATGTAACGAGACTAGATCGACGGCCTCCCATGCCCCTGCTACTGTTCACCACATGCCACCGTGCTACCTATGCACCAAACCGAATCCCAACTCTCTCTGTGCTTCTTCCTCTCTCTCATACAGCCACAGTATTCCAATTAGCACCTACAAATCATATAATATTTTAGTATTACGTTTGTTTAAGACATGCGCAACGAAGCGTGCTATTCTACCTAGTTTACACTATATGGACTCGAGCTGTACGTGACACTAGTGGTAAGAACCACTAACGACATGTCAGGATGACATGTACGCGCGGTGAGTCCACCTCACTGCCCACCTAAGAAATTTCACGAGAATTAGTCTTAATGTCGATCAACAAAATTCTAGTCTTACCTCCAATTAATTCTCTATATATGATTCATTGCGTGCCTGTCTAATCATCTAGCTACTACTACATCTTAGCTAATCGTCTACATCACCACATAACAACATCTTGATTATTTATTTTAAGTAGCTACGGTGAGCACCAAGTTGACAAATGGCGGCCGGGAGCGGATTAGCGAGCCCTAATTACACTATAAAAAACTATTTTTTGAGATACCTAAAGTGTATTTTTACAGACGGTTCATTTGAAAAACCGTCTACGTAGTTAGCGGAGGTCTGCTGTGGTTATGGATCGCCTGTGGAAACTGCCTGTAAAAATGACATTTTACACAGACGATTCCTTATATTAACCGTATGTGATAATCATCATATTTTTAGAGGTGATTCCTTATAAAAATGAGGGACCGGTTATCTTAGAAAAATTATAATTTTTTCATTTAAATTCGGATGAGGACAAACTTTGTATGAAATCCTTGGTGGATGCTCCAACGAGGACTAAGTGGGAGTGCCAACTCCTCAATACCTCAGGAAAAAAATCCGGTATTCTCTTATCCATCTTTTTACATTTCCGTATTTACTTTGAGCATTTACTTTCTTGCAAGCTTTTGTTTCCGTGTTTCTCTTTGTATTTTTGCTTGCTTGTTTTGGTTCCCTTTCCTTAGCTTGATTGTGTAGTCGCATTTCTTTGCATCTAGGTTAAGATTGCTACTTGTTCTAGAAATCGGAAGAAGTTTTTTTTTATTTGCCCAATTCACCCCCCCCCCTTTTGGGCCATTCGATCCTTTCACATGCATGTAAGGAACCATCCAAATTGTATTCTAATTTATCATTAGGGCGATCATTTACACAATCACGACCACAATAATTAACCATAATCAAATCCTGATAGTCCCAGCAAGTGTTTATATCCAAGAACGGAAACATGAACCTTTACATCATGCTTCATCAAATCAAGGAATAACAAAGAGCGAGTAATAAAATTATATTACAAGTTAAGTCATTACAGATTTACATCCATTTACGAAAATGTACGCTAGGACAACAAAAGCACCACTTCACCTCCTAGTTGCTTAGAGAAACTACGTAGCGGAATAAAAAGTCTCTTACAACAACAGATAGGTGAAGCCTTTTGCCCAGAGGCACCATAGCAAAATGACATCACTCGAGTAGAAGGCACTACTCTCGCCCATCGCAACATGGACGGCGTGAAATAACTGAGAACCACCACTTCCTCACCTACAAAACTCATCAAAGCAACGTGAGTACGAAGGTACTCGCAAGACATAATCTATAATGGGTACATATAATGACCCGACTCCAACGATAATGCATCTGGATGAATTAGTAAGGAATCGACCATAACATTAAGTGAATTTGAATGCAAAAACAAGATTCGACTCAAGTGTGAGCAGCTACACCTAACCACTTATACCCTTCTCACCTGAGATCAACAACATAAACATATATGTAACTTGAAACATCTCAACTCATCATCAACCATCACAACTACTTCCCAACATGCCATAACATCATTCTACATCAGGACTCTATGATTGATGCAAATGGATAGAAGCATGCTCATAACCGTGAGCACGGCAATTCAGATTGTTCTTACACCCTGCATGATGGTACATCTTTACTCACACGACATGAGACCACCCTCCATACAACCCGTCGGTTGCAAACGATGGTTCATGTGACAACCTTTCCAAAATAAGCCCCAACCGTTTGAACATATGTCTATAGGTGTGGAGGTCATCTAGGACTACTCCATGAGCAAACTAGATACCTCTACAGGCCCGCAGCCCACAACACCATAGACTCGCACACTAAAAGGCCACAACAACATAAGGTACTCGGCTCACCCGTCCCATATACGGATATGTGGAAAGTACAGAAAGTGCTAAAGCCAACTGTAACAACCATCGGTGTTTAAATGATGCAAGCGGTATTCGGGTTCCTCTCTCGACTTACCCCTAGCATTGCCCACATCTCGCCTCATTCTCACATCTCATACATCCCATCAGCAACATTATCCTTGTGATCAATAATTAAGCCTATTGCTCGCGAACGATGATTGAACCACTGTTTGACTTCTACCGAGGACCTATGCATTTCTAAGCATCTCGGATAATTTTTAAGTTAGACAATGACATGTTATACCTGGGTTACAAGGATAGGGATCATCAACAAAACAAGGTAGAAGTAATGCATGAACATAGGTTCTGTCCATGAAACCCGACATAGACTCGCTAAATATGCACAACATACATAGAGAGATAACTTATCAATTTAGATTCTACATGATCCAAATTATGAGGTGAAATATGCTTATATGCTCACCTTGGTGCTCAGCTTCACAATCAACGGCAACAAACTCCAGATTGCCCCCGATCACACATGCGTCATGCTCTGGTCCTTCGTTCTCAAAAGAAGAGTGCATGCAATGCGATGAACATGAATAAGTTGCAAAGAGGTATGCTACAAGATGCATAAAGAGTAAGGATATAGTACAACAAGATAAGAGTACAAAGACACGCGAAAGAACTAAGAAGCATCCAATCCAAGGAACATGATGAGTAATGTTGGCCTGATCTTCTGATAGGTAGCGATAAGTCAGCGGGTGGAGAACTCGACGTTGATGATCCAAAGGCTTCGACCCGAACAGATCGTCTCCCTTGCAATCACTACACCACAGCTCCGTTGGTTATCAACCGTGTCGCGCGGTTGACCTCGCCAAGAAGGCTCAATCCCTGCAAGCATACCGAGAACACAAGCAAGAACGTAGAAGATGCAATCTGAAATATTGCGAATAGAATTCTAGCACTCGAAGTTGGGGTTCCACAAACACTTGCGGCGGCCTAGTCGGTCCGGAACAAGAGCGAAAATCTCACAATCTGTGTGTAGATGAATATCTAAGCAAAACCCAACCCTCATTAGGGTGGCAGCTACTGTATATAAAAGACTAGGGTTGGCCAAGGACCCCTGGATGCGTCCCTAATGGACTCCAACACGTTACACGGCCCAACGGCCCAAAAGATGGTGGCGCAGCACCCTGACAGATTCTGGATGTCCACTTGTTTTAACGATTCCTGTTGACTCAGAAAGAATTTGGACATGGGACCAGTCCCGTTGGAAAGCTTATCTCCTTTGATTTTCAACCATGTGTAGAACGTCGAAAACGGAGTCCGTATGTGTCCTGGGCGATAATTTTAGTGCAGACTGGTCCTGGACTCCGAAACGGACTCGAACTTGATTGGACCTCCACCTTGGCTTGAGCGCCCTTGCTGTTCTTCTCCCGTGTTCCTAAGTAACAATACATCACAATTATTTAGTAGCATCCCATCCTCATCAAAATATAAAGGAACACTAAGGAACGAGCTCACCTCATGATTTAGTTGACGTGCACGAGCTCGTGTCAATGGACCAATTGTTGGAGGAATACTCGGTGTGTGTGTGTATCCGAAAGAGTGATATCCTCATCATCCTCCCCCTCTTGAATTGGAGTCGTCCTCGATGCAATGTCATCTTCTTCTCCCAAGTAAAGCTTTAAATCTGAAATGTTAAATGTGGGACTAACCCCATAATCTGCAGGCAACTCAAGCTTATATGCATTACCATTGATCTTTTCCACAATTTTAAAAGGACCATCAGCTCGAGGCAGCAATTTAGACTTTCTCAAATCAGGAAACCTATCGTTGCGCAAATGTAACCACACAAGATCACCAATTTCAAAAGTAATATGTTTCCGACCTTGGCTACCATAAGTTCTATACTTCTCATTCATCTTTTCAATATTTTCCTTAGTCAACTCATGCATTTTCAGAATCAAATCAGCACGTGCCTTAGCATCAAAATTCAATTTCTCGGATGTTGGTAAAGGAAGTAAATCAATAGGGGCACGGGGGTTAAAACCATAAACTACCTGAAACAGACTTACCTGGTGGAGTGAACTGATCTGTTGTAAGCGAACTCAATATGGGGTAGACACTCTTCCCACATCCTCAAATTTTTCTTCAAAATAGCCCGCAACATGGTGGATAATGTGCGGTTCACAACCTCCGTTTGTCCGTCGGTTTGAGGGTGACATGTCGTCGAAAACAGTAGCTTTGTCCCAAGTTTATTCCAAAGTGTCCTCCAAAAGTGGCTCAAAAATTTTGCATCACGATCCGAAACAATGGTGTTAGGCACTCCATGCAAACGAATGATTTCCCTAAAAAACAAATCAGCTATGTTTGTAGCATCATCGCTCTTGTGACAAGGTATAAAATGTGCCATTTTTGAAAAATGATCCACAACGACAAATATACTATCCCTCCCCCTCTTGGTCTTAGGAAATCCTAAAACAAAATCCATAGAGATATCCTCCCAAGGTATACTAAGAACAGGAAGAGGCATATAAAGTCCATTTGGGTTCAAGCGAGACTTAGCTTTATTGCAAGTAGTGCAGCGTGCCACGTAGCGCTCGACGTCGCGCCTCATCTTAGGCCAAAAGAAGTGAGCAGCCAATACATCCTCGGTCTTCTTCACTCCAAAATGTCCCATCAAACCACCTCCATGCGCTTCCTGCAAGAACAATAGGCGAATAGAGCTAGCTGGGATGCATAACCTGTTAGCACAATATAGTAATCCATCATTCAACACATATTTATTCCAAGTTTTTCCTTCGTTACAATGTTCAAAAGCATCTTTAAAGTCCAAATTAGTAGCATATAATCCTTTAATTGTTTCTAAACCAAAAATCTTATGATCGAGTTGGGACAACATGGTATAATCTTCTAGATAACGCATCTGCAATGACATTATCTTTACCTTTCTTGTGTTTAATGATATAAGGAAATGACTCTATAAATTCAACCCATTTAGCATGACGTTTGTTCAGTTTGGCTTGGCTTCTAATATGTTTCAAAGCTTCATGATCAGAATGAATAATAAACTCCTTGGGCCAAAGATAATGTTGCCATGTTTCTAAAACTCGCACTAAAGCATACAACTCCTTATCATAAGTCGAATAATTAAGAGATAGCCCATTCAATTTCTCACTAAAATAAGCAACGGGTTTACCTTCTTGTAGTAGCACTCCTCCAATTTCAATGCCGCTAGCATCACATTCTAACTCAAAAGTCTTCCCAAAGTCCGAAAGTTGGAGTAGAGGTGTATGTGTAAGCTTATCTTTCAGCGTATTAAAAGCTTGTTCTTGTGCTGGCCCCCATTGGAACAGAACGCCCTTCTTTGTCAACTCATTGAGTGGGGCAGCAATGGTGCTGAAATCTCTCACAAAACGCCGATAGAACCCTGCAAGGCCATGAAAGCTTCTCACCTGTGTGATAGTCACAGGGGTCGGCCAGCTCTTTATGGCTTCAATTTTAGCTTCATCCACTTCAATTCCCTGTGGAATAACAACATAGCCAAGAAAAACAACTCTATTCGTGCAAAAGGTGCACTTGTCAAGGTTAGCAAACAAACGTGCCTCTCTCAAAGCAGTAAAAACAGCACGTAGATGATCAATGTGTTCTTCATGTGACTTGCTATAGATCAAAATATCATCAAAGTACACCATCACAAATCTTCCTATGAAAGCACGTAAAACCTCATTCATCAATCTCATGAAAGTGCTAGGTGCATTAGTTAAACCAAAAGGCATCACTAACCACTCATATAGACCGAACTTAGTTTTGAAAATAGTTTTCCATTCATCTCCCAATTTCATTCTTATTTGGTGGTAACCACTACGCAAGTCAATCTTCGTGAAAATAATAGAACCACTCAACTCATCAAGCATGTCGTCTAGCCTAGGAATAGGGTGACGATACCTTATTGTGATATTATTAATGGCTCTACAATCAACACACATGCGCCATGTACCATCTTTCTTAGGAACCAAAAGAACAAGAACAACACAAGGACTAAGGCTCTCTCGTACGTACCCACGGTCCAAAAGGTCTTGGACTTGTCGCTGAATTTCCTTAGTCTCCTCCGGATTGGTCCTATATGCAGCGCGGTTTGGCAAAGTCGCTCCCGGGATCAAATCTATTTGGTGCTCTATCCCTCTCAATGGTGGCAGCCCCGGGGGTATCTCAGCTGGAAAGATATCCTTATACTCCTGCAAAAGGTTAGTGACAGCAGCAGGCAAAGAGCTAGGTATATCATCAATTGAAAATAAAACCTCTTTGCATACCAAAGCATAGCACAAAGTATCATTATCTTGAATTTCAGTAAGGTCAGATTTAGTAGCAAGCATAACACCACCCTTTAACTTAATGCCTTCGGACCTAGGTGTGTTCTTCTCTTTCTTAGGTAGAAAAACAGATTGAGGTACTTGCTGATTTTCAGATTCCAAAACACGTTCTTTCTTTTCTTTTTCAGCTAGCGCTTTATCACATTGCACAATTTCAGCAAGTGTCAAAGGAAGCAAAGAGATTTCTTTCCCTTGTGCATGAGAGAGTATTTATTATTTCTACCATGGTGTGTAGCATCGGTATCAAATTCCCAAGGACAGCCTAACAAAAGTGAACATGCTTGCATAGGCACTACATCAAAATCAGCATAGTCATGGTAGGAACCAATAGAAAAATGTACTCTCGCAGATTGTGTTGCCTTAACCTTACCGCTGTTATTGAACCACTGAATGTAGTATGGATGAGGATGTGCACGTGTTGGCAAGGAAAGATTCTTCACAAGATCGGAGCTCAAGAGGTTGTTGCAACTCCCGCCATCAATTATGGTACGAACACGTGCATCTTTGACAATGAGGAATGTCTGGAATAGATTATGGCGTTGTAGCTGCTCTGCTTGCCCCATTTGAGAACTCAAAACTCGTTTCACAATGAAGGTGCATGCTGCATAACTCTCCGTGGCAGCAGTACCACTAATCTCCTCCCCCTCACTATCCATGTTATGATCGGCTGCAAGATTAGCTTCAAATGCATATTATTCCTCGACATCACTATGACTAACATATCCACCATCTACTGTTGCGGAGTATGATCGCTGGCTTGGGCAATCCTTCATGACGTGGCCAATACCTTGGCAGCGACGGCACACAATGCCCGTTGTACGACCCGTGGTAGCTACACCTGAAGAAGAGCTTGGCATTGAATCCTGTGAAACAGTAGATTTACTCACCTCACGTGATGGATGTGGTGCTCCTGCTGAACACGCCCGAGTGTTGGAGGAGGGGGCAGCAGATCGTGTAGATGTAGAAGGGAATGTTGTTGCTTGTCCCGGTGGTACTCGTGAAGTAGATGTACTCCCAAAATTGTTCCGCAATTTTTGCACCTGTTGTCGACCCTGCAGTTCTTTTTCTGCCAAGATAGCAAAATGGAACAACCTATTGGTAGTATTGTAATCTTTATAATCAATAAGGTCCTGAATTTCACATCTCAACCCGGAGTAAAAACGAATCATGGTATCCTCATCATCCTCTTGTATACTACAACGAAGCATAGCAATTTGAAGCTCTTGATAGTAATCATGCACAGATTTAGAACCTTGATTTAAGCACTGCAATTTCTTTTTCAATTCACGTGTATAATCAGGAGGAATAAATCTATTGCGCATGGCACACTTTAGTCTAGGCCATGATTCAGGTTCTAAGCCACTAGAAACTAAACCATTCCACCAAATAATAGCATAATTCGTGAACTCACAAGTGGCTAGTCTAACTCTATGCATTTCAGGAACCATATGAGAACTATACTTTTGATCAACCGTCATTTCCCAATTCAAATAAGCATCAGCATCATATGCACCATCAAAAGGAGGCATTGAAAACTTAATCTTAGAATAAGGATCATCGCGACCGTTGCGATTAACATTATTACCTCCATTACCTTGACGACGTTGTTGTTGGTCACGACGTAATTGTTCAGCACGAGGACGTTGCTCAGCACGCGCATCTTGCCCAACAAAAACCTCACCATCTTCTTGGTCACCATTATTAGTATCATCATCATCATGTGAATGGTCATCATCCTGTGGTGGCTGTCGCAACTCAAGGTCGTTGACTCGCGTGACGAGGTTAGCAATGCTTGTTTTAATGTCTGTCAATAGTCTAGTATGATCCTGTAAGGCTTTGTTGAGTTCTTCCTTGGACACACAATCCTTAAAATCCGACGGAAAGCCATCAACTGACATGGTTAGTAGAAAACAAAGGACAACACAATATTATCCCTATCAACTACTAGGTTGTGGAAGGTGGAATCACACACACTCAAGCGTCTTACCACTCTCTTACAAATGTTCTTACCAACGCAGCAAGGAGGAACAACCGGTGACGAGTCTGGAAGCGTGGGATGATTGCAAGAGTGAACCTGTTCGGATCAAAGGAGGTGGAGCTTGGAAGGCACAATATGGTAGCAAGGATTAGCAATAACTGTAATCAGAAGAGCAAAGCTAAATAAGTGTCCAAAGTATGAATCACAGTTGCTAGTCTATCACGTGTCCCTAATCCTAGCACAACAGCTAAAACAAAGCTAAAAAGGATGATCAGAGAAAGACACAGCAAATAGCACAATGATCTAGGTGTTCTCTATGTGCTCCTCTTTTTTTGTCTTTTAGCACTAGTGGGAATCACGAAATTTTTTTTTCGTATTTTTCTGATATTTTTTTCTGAACTAGGAGCACACAAGAAACAATCACAGAAATTTTCAGCTCAAACGGATGCAAGATGTGGCCTATAGAAAATCAAGCACGTTCTCTGAAAAGCGTGCAAAAACTTCGCGGCTCGAATACTCAATCTTCCGAGCTGAATTTGGGAAAAAATTTGGCGGAACTTGGTAAAGCGGGGAGCAATGGATGTAACTTTTTCTGTAGATGTCTGTGAAATTTTTTTTTGTCTGATTCCGAGTCCGTATGAGAAAGTTATGGCCGTTTTACTGAACTCCTGTCGAGTTATGGTTTTTTTCAAAGCACCTCTTGCAGAGATTGACCTCTTTAAGGTATTGCAAGCAATAGGATCGCGAGATGAATAAGGAGGGCAGCGGTGGCAGGGCAATTGATACAAGGCGGCTTGCGACCTATCTAGGGTTGGCGTGGCGGAAAGTAATACAAGGCGGCTTGCGGTGGCAAATTGAGTAATGTGGTGGCTCGACTTGTTGGTGGGGATGGTGGCGATGGGATAGCGGCGTGATCAAAAACAGCACGGAGCGTTGACTAAAGACCAAGAACACGACACTAAAACCAGCAACAAGACTCGACCACGGACACAAACTCGACAACGCGCAACTGAAAACAAAAATTGCAAAGGCACAAAGGGTTCTAGGGCAGCGGAAATTGATAGAATTTTTTTGGCTTTTTCTGGACTCTAGGTAATGAAAAATAGACTAATCTAAAGAGGAAAACGAAATTACCTAACGGGCAACCTGAAAATCTGATACCAGTTGATGAGTAATGTTGGCCTGATCTTCCGATAGGTAGCGATAAGTCGGTGGGTGGAGAACTCGACGTTGATGATCCAAAGGCTTCAACCCGAACAGATCGTTTCCCTTGTAATCACTACACCACAGCTCCATTGGTTATCAACCGTGTCGCACGGTTGACCTCGCCAAGAAGGCTTAATCCCTGCAAGTGTACCGAGAACACAAGCAAGAACGTAGAAGATGCAATCTGAAATATTGCAAATAGAATTCAAGCACTCGAAGTTGGGGTTCCACAAACACTTGCGGCGGCCTAGTCGGTCCGGAACAAGAGCGAAAATCTCACAATCTGTGTGTAGATCAATATCTAAGCAAAACCCAACCCTCATTAGGCCGACGGCTACTGTATATGAAAGACTAGGGTCGGCCAAGGACCCCTGGACGCGTCCCTAATGGACTCCAATACGTTACACGGCCCAACGGCCCAAAAGATGGTGGCGCAGCACCCTAACAGATTCTGGATGTCCACTTGTTTCGACGATTCCTGCTGACTCAGAAAGAATTTGGACATGGGACCAGTCCCGTTGGAAAGCTTATCTCCTTAGCTTTCCAACCATGTGTAGAACGTCGAAAACGGAGTCCGTATGCGTCCTGGGTGACGATTTTAGTGCAGACTGATCCTGGACTCCGAAACGGACTCGAACTTGATTGGACCTCCACCTTGGCTTGGGCGCCCTTGCTGTTCTTCTCCCGTGTTCCTAAGTAACAATACATCACAATTATTCAGTAGCATCCCATCCTCATTAAAATATAAAGGAACACTAAGGAACGAGCTCACCTCATGATTTAGTTGACGTGCACGAGCTCGTGTCAATGGACCTATTGTTGGAGGAATACTCGGTGTGTGTGTGTATCCGAAAGAGTGATGTCCTCATCAGAACATCTAAAGTTCTGACTAAATACCGGAAGTTCTGGATTAAGGTCGGAACTTCCAGGTGGTCAGAACTTCCAGTTGTGGTTCTAAAAAAGGGTTCTTGGGTTCTTGGGTTGCAATGCTATTTCATTGGAAGTTCTGGATTAAGGTAGGAACTTCCGGGTGGTTGGAACTTCCGGGTGTGGTTCCGAACAAGGTTTCTCAGGTTAGCTTAACTTAGATTAATTTGGAACTTTCGGGTTGATGGTCAGAACTTTCGGATAGGGGTTCTCAAGTGGTTCAACTCGGATTAATCCGAAATTTCCAATCGAAGGCCGGAACTTCCGGATAGGGGTTCTCAGGTAGTTTTAACTTGGATTATCCAGAGCTTCTGGCTAGAATCCGGAACTTCTGGGTGAATTGAAAAGCGCGAGTTCGCAACGATTTCCTTACCGATTCAACTTGCATGTCTCACCAATTTAAAGAACAACATGTTTGCACTAGCCCAAGGGTTCTAGGCTCCATCTATCCAAAAAACAAGGATGATTCCCGGATTCTATCTCATCCAAACCTTCCCCTACTAGCTCAAATTCATCAAGAACAAAAATGGTGCTTTGCAACTACAAGAACACAGCTGAAAAACCTATCCAATGACAAACTAATTCGTGCATTCTCACATGGGGATCCTAGGAGACTCACCCATGGTCCTTGTGGAGGTGGGTGACCATTCGGTGAAGGATAAAATGGAAGAAAAGCTTGGGGAAGAGAGGCCAAACTGTTGCTGGTTCACCAAAACAAACTGACACTACCTGAGAAATTCACATTAGTGACGGGTGATAACCTTTGTTAGTGACGGGTATTTTATCCATCGCTCTTTCACGTACTAATGTGAACTTAACAGTGACGGGTCCAGACCCGTCACTAATGACTACACGTTAGTGACGGGTCTGGACCCGACTCGTCACTAATGACAAACATTAGTGATGGGTCTGGACCCGACCCGTCACTAATGACAATCATTAGTGACGGGTCTAGATCTGACTCATCACTAATGACTCCACATTAGTGATGGGTCGGGTCCAGACCCATCACTAACATGTGTTTTAAAAAATAAAATAAAGGGAAATAATTTTTGGTTTGAAAAAATTTGACAGTCGACTAGGCACCCAACAAATCACTGCTTACCTGACTGTACCCAACCATTCATAAG
This sequence comes from Phragmites australis, assembly GCF_958298935.1. Classification (NCBI taxonomy): domain Eukaryota; kingdom Viridiplantae; phylum Streptophyta; class Magnoliopsida; order Poales; family Poaceae; genus Phragmites; species Phragmites australis. Next base: position 8,190,780 of record NC_084929.1, read on the forward strand.
TCACGTGATTCCAAGACTCAAACTCATGACCTCAGAAGTGAACTCTGCGCGTGTGACCCCTCTAACTATCTCACATCTCATTCGTTATTGAGTATAATAGCAAAATCAATCCTTTTGACATCTTCTGATTGAACGTTTGAATAGCTATTTGAACATATAAATGATCTTAAATGAAAATTTTGTCAACTATAAAGTTGTAGATCTCACCGAGTTCTACAATGTTTATATAAAGTTTGTCTCCATTTGACTCCGTATGAAAAAGTTTGTGTCCAACCCGTGCAGTGTTCAGTAAAACAGTCATAACTTTTGCATACAGAGTCCGATTTTGACGTTTGACCTCTACTTTCGAAGCTAACGAGGAGGCGCATAAAAAAATACTTGTCTTTAGACTTGTACCTTTCTTAACCCCAAAAAAGGCTCAGAAGACCCTCGATAGGTCCTCTAAAGTTTTTCGTCAAAAGTTGACCTTCTCCGATTTGCCTTTAAATTTTTTGAGACATAGTACTATATCTAAAAGTTAGTACTATGCAGATATTTTATCAATCTGAGCTACCAAACTCACAATAAAAATCCAGCACTTTAGTTTATGGCCTTGTGTGTGATTCCTTCGATAGTCTTTAGATATTTATTTGTGCATCTATATGGCTTCAAATAAAAAAGTGATTAACTACAAAGTTATAGACCTCATCAAGGGCTACAATTTTTATATAAATGCATTTCTCATCTAAGTTAGTATAAAAATTTATAAATTTTTTACTTGACCAGCTATGACTCGAGATCTTACCAGTCATTAATGATCGGTCAACTAAAGGTCTGTCACTAATGAGTCAGCTATTAATGACGAGTGTCTTTATCACCCGTTACTAATGAACGTACCCTCTCTACCCATCACTAATGACTGACTCATTAGTGACGGGCCTTTACGTAACCCGTCATTAATGAGTGTGCTCTCTCTACCCGTCACTAATGACTCTATCATTAGTGACGAGTTTTGAGGTGACCCGTCACTAATGAGTGTGCTCTCTCTACCCGTCATTAATGACTCCATCATTAGTGACAGATTTTGAGGTGACTTGTCACTACTATCTTTAGTGACGGGTTGTTCCCTCGCCGTCACTAATGACCCCTCATTAGTAACAGATCTTGGCCGAGTCCTAACTTGGGCCACACATGAGTGATAGATCGTCATTTAACCCGTCACTAATAGTGCATTAGTAACACGTACTGAGTAGTCATCATTAATGACTTGTTTTCTTTGATGATTTCTTACGTAGTGAGAGAGAGATTAAGAGCAGCTTGAATATTTTGTGCATGCACAAATTAATAAGATTGGATGGATGAGAAGCTTAGAAACTAGGGAACGCAATGATGTGACATGTATACTTAATTTCAGCTTCTTGAGGGAGGATTTAGGAGAGAAATGGAGAGAGTTGAGGGAGAGACAGCAGCTGCTCTCTTTGGCTGCTTTGGTTGGGAGGGAGAGAGCATGAGAGGGAGGGCTGCTGCTGCAGCTGAAAGAGAGTGAGGGGAGTGGGCTAGCTCCAGTGGGTCTTATTTGTTAGTGTCTTATGTGTATTACAGCTGCTATTTTCTTTTCTTTCTCTCCTTAGTTTCTTTCTCTCCTTAATTTCTTTCTCTCCTTTAATTAATCCAAACCGATGTGATCTAGTGCTTTAAAAATTCTATGAACTTTGGTGCAGCGATTACCATAAGAGATGAACTCATTTTAATTGGATTCACTCACAACGTCTATGAAGAACTTAAACTAAAAGAAAACCCAAGATCAGCTATTTTCATAGCTCTTAACAAATGTTAAGCCACCATTAAAAATAACAAACACTCAATAAATGCTTAACAATTAAATATGATGCTTATAATACGTGATTATGCTTAATTATATGTCTACGAAATTTGAGGTGTAACAATGCAGAGATTGCGACAAAGACATGAAATTAGGGTTTAGGGTGTACAGAATTTTGAAGGAACCTGTGAACGTGTCGTTCCAGCTATACAGTGCCAGCCGCGGTGCTGCATCACTTGATTTCTTGCGAACGAAGCTTTGCTTGCCACTTGCCTCCCCCCGTGCCGGCCGGCCGGTGGGACGGCTCGACGCGTCCCAATTAAGCAGAGTACGATGAGCAAGTCAAAAGACTTGGAGCTTCGCTGCAAAGCTTCAGCCTCGTTGAGAAATTTTAATAGTCTCTTGCATCAGCTGGCAGCATCTGATTATTATCTATCAGTGACTTATACGTACGTGTTTTGCACTACAAGGTTTAATCCGTACATTTACTCGTGGCTAGTGTTTAAGAATATCACACGAAATAGTTCGCTTTAAACGGTCAAAGTGGGCTTAAATTAAGGATCCGTCTCCTCTTAGTAACCTTTTTTTACCATTGGTATCAGATCCAACAGGCCATTCTTTTTAAACCAACCCCACTTCCTTCTCTCTCCCGTTTTTCTCTGTGAATCCATCCAAATTCCTAACCTCCAACGCCATGGCCACATATGCCGCGCCACACCTCTTGTCCTCTCTCCCTCGGCACATCTCCTCTTTGTTTGCCCACCCCCTTCCTTCGATGCCAGTAATGTTGCCCTAACCTCCACCGCCATCCCGACCGGTTACAGCAATGCCACCGCTACCATCACTAACCATTGCAACCGTGATGCCCCCACGCACCAGCAATCCTCTGCCACTGTGGCAGGCAGCACCCTCACCGCTTCATGTCCACCACAGTTGCCCTCTATCACCGTCGATTTGGCGATCCCGGTAACCCCACCAGGCATAGGTAAATCTATCCCTACCCACAAACTCTAACTCTCAATCTGAGCCCTAAATCCTCTACCCATAATCTTAATTTCTTTTGAAATTTTGGTGACTAAGAGATTCGCAGGATCTCATTCACATGAGATCTAGCAAGACTATTAAATTGAAGGACCCTACCGTAGGATTGCCCAAAGCTTCACCGTAAAGTTTAAACCTACCACCGTTACAGATCTTGGAACTAAGACTTTTGTAGTGCACGATGGGCGACAGACCGGCTCATCAACCTTAGCTTCGATTGGGTTGCGTCGTCGGGGAACAACGCGTCTCTGGAAGTCTCCAAAAAAGAAAAACTCTTGGAATTGTTCAATTCAACCTTGGCTTTAGCTTTGGCTGCGCACACACGTACGTAAAACAACTTTCGCATGCAGATTCATTCTGCACGTAGTTTTCCGCTGTAATATTCTCAAGCATTGTAAGAGTTCATTTTTATAACTTTGACCAATATTTTGCACGAATATTGCAGGCTTTATTGACCTGCAATGAATAGTTTTGTTAGATCCATATTTGAAGGCAGCTTCCGTACATATTGTCCTAATTTTGAAACCAAGAGTAAGCTTTAAGGTTATCCAGTAGCAATGGAAGTAACATATTGTAAAAAAGCTAATGATAAAAAAAAATATTTAGTTACCATGCCAGATCAAACAATGCGTCTTATGCTTTGCAGGGATACATCAATCATTTTGTTTTGATGACCGCTGGACATAACCTAAAGACCTGCTCCGTTTACCCATTACTATGTGGATTCTAAAATTGTAGGGTCAGATTGGTTGGTTTGGTTTGCAAGCAGTTTGAGTGAAACGTATTTGTTGAGAAGAAGAGTATTTGGTTGGCTATTTTTATGAGGTAGGCTGAGCTGAGATTCTGTTTGGTAGATTGAATTAAATACCAAATTGGAGATTGGATGTGCTATGAAGCTGATTATTTGTCCGCATTAGGTGATTATGTGATCCTTCAGGTGGTGTGTGGTGTGCTTAACCCCCCTTAGGCTTGTTCGGATGGAATGAATTTGGCCAAGTCCCTAAAGCACATAAATGAAGCAGCTATCTTAGCAGTAATAGAGTTTTTCTTGTGTGACCACAACATCAATGCCTTAGTAAGAAACAAGTTCGATATATAGCATTATTATGAAGCACTAGTTGTGACATCACATAACCGACAACACATTTGACAAGTTCCAACACCCAACACATGGGTCAACATGGAACATATATAGAGGATGATACAAGGCATATCAGTATCGGTTCAAAAACAACAACAGTACTAGTTCAAAAAAAACCAATAGTGCCAGGTCTGGAACCGGTACTAAAACTCTTTTCACTGTCGGTTTGTGGCTCCAACAGATAGTGAAAAGGCTTCGGGAGCCAAAAAATAAACGAGTCGGCTCGAGAGAGCCGGCTTAGCTGCTGCTCCTGTCACCGCGGTGCTCCCACCGTCGTGGCCGCGGCCGCATGCTCAAATCGATCGACCTCATCCATACAAACACATCTCACAATAAAATCGACTTATTTTATCCATACAACACATCTCACAATCAAATTCAATACAACAACGTATACAACAAGGAACCTTTTTAGGAGGACTCTCATATCTGACTATCCAAGATACACGATTACATTACAAGCACTCACGAATTCGCAAGGGAACTACCGCAACCGGACCTTAGAACAACTAAACTGCGACGGCAAGAGTAGCCAAATCACCAAGCACTCAGCCAGGGCTGCTACCTCCAGATCGCCTCGATCCTCTCCTGTACCCATATCCTATACACCGATTCCATCCTACATGAACGCAAACAAAATACCGCCGAAGATCAGCACCAGATCCGCAAGGACGTGACAAGACTCAAATAAAGACGAAGGCAAACCCTCCCGCACAAAAAATCTGCTGAAATGGGGGAAACGGCGACGCATCGATCGATGGATTCCTAGACCTCCTCGGTGGTGGGGAAGAAGGGGTCCTTTTGATGAGCCAATGGCTCCTTCAGATACGATCAATACTATTAATATTTCTCAAATTATACAAGGTCTAATTACAAGAGCACGTGCATAACAATTAAACCACCAGGTAAACTCGTTCCTTGCTGTTCATGTTTCCTTGATAGATTACTATTAAATTCTTATGATATTTTATTGCTTAGAAACGTGAGAGAAGCACCAAACCCTTACCGGACGTCATCCCTCTAAGGCCAAGTCTACTCGGACTCGATGCTGACCTCTAGTCATGGTCGTGGTCGAGTTGTAGGATATCACATCAGTAAAATGGGCATAACACTCTCATACGAAGTTCGTTTTAGGCAATCTTTGACATTCTGGAAAGCTTATGATGAGCCCTTTCTAATGGATATGAGCCTGACCAAATATTCCTTATAGTTTAATCAGAGTCAAAAAAATAAGGTGGTGTGCTACCGTTTTGGACCTAGTTGGGTCTTGTAATCGTGTTGGGGTCGGAGTTCAGGTTGTGTACGCCTCTTTCTATGGCTGCACAACCCTAGGTCGACCTCCTGACATCCCCCCTATATAAACATAGTAGCCATCGTATATATTGTTGCTCGTTGTCTATAGGATTTTTACTGGAACACTCTGATGCGGATGGATCGTAGTTTGACTTCAACCTTACATCTTTTTGCCCAGTAGTGGGGGTACACAGTACTTGGTCCTCAATGCAGGAAGGTCCGTGAAGGAAAGTACCAGTCAAACCTTTAAGTTTTAGTGTGATAGTAACAATTTCATTATTTACAGAAATCCAATGGAACTTCCGTTTGAAGCAACAGCTAGTATGCTTATTTATGCCCTAAATCATTTTGATGCAATATCTGGAGTTAAAATTTTAGATATCAACTATGCATGTAATGGTATTTGATATAATTTTAGAAATGCCCGTAGTTTGAATTAATGTATTAAGTGTTTATCGTGACTAAAACATTAGAACAATGGATGATGTGCATGTGATGCATTTTGGATTGTGCAATTGTTTTGCTACCGAGATCTTTCAGTGCTATTTTAGAACCGACACTGATAATCAGTATCAGTGCCAGTTCCTAAGGGAACCGGCACTGATAATTCATTATCATTGCCTGTTTGTGGATGGAACCGGCACTGATAGTGATTTCCAGTCTCGGTTCTGTACCAGACACCGATAGTCACTGACTATCAATGCCGAGTAATCAGTGTTGGTTCAAAACCCGTCATTGATAACGATTTTGAACTGACACTGATGAGGTATTTTGTAGTAGCGTCACTCCTAGCTCTATCTCTCCTCGGAACAGCTACCATGTAAGCACTTATTGTAGCAACTAATGCAACACCTCGCATGACAAGCTCACGACGCCTACGAGCCAACGAATCCATCTACGGAACTAAATATAACTGAATCAGACACGAGATCCCACAAGTGATGGTGCACATCATATGAACTTGTAAATTGAAAAATGTAGCATCTATTCGAGTTCCTGCCACTGTTGCCCCATCATAAGGATGCTACATCCAGTGGTAGGCCATCATTGAACATCGAGCTTATGCTCAGAAAATTTGTAAGTGCTCATAGCACTATGGTTACAAGTCCTATCAGGAATTTAACACGGGCATCACATTTCTTCAATAGGTAGGGATCAACAAACATAAAAACAAGGAGATAAACAAAAATATCTTAACCCTAACCATAATTGGATTATTTGCTATGAACCACAGGGCCATGGTGCTATTGCATGCCAGAACGTGCAAGGTAAGGGCGTTACCTCGCCAGGAGGGAAGGGAAAGGAGTGGTGCTCGCCTGATGAGGTAGGGGAGTAGTCACCAGAGGGTATGAGGAGGCCTCCTCACCTCCTTCTCTATGAAGATCAAGAGGGGATGAGTGTCTGCCTACCGCCACCAGATCCTGACCCGAAACCTCGATTAAAGAGGTAGTGGTTCAGTCAACAAATGGTAAGAGATCTCCTCACCTCCTTCTCCATGCATATCTGGATGGAACAAAAGGGATCCGTGCCCACCTCATTGGAGGAAGATGCAGAAGCCTAGCCACATGAAATCAAGAGGGGAGAGGGGAGAGGAGAGAAGGAGAGAAGAGGAGGACTGGACGAGAGGAGAGTGGAGGCAAGTGAGGCAGTGGAGAAGAGGAGTGGTAACCCTAGCGGTACACGAGAGAAATGGCACCAGGGCGAAGTCAAATGCAAAGTAAAGATAAGGCCTGACAAGTGAGTTCGCTTGCATTGTGTGGTGCAATGCAATTGCATCTGCCAGACATGGCCTAGGAGTGATACCAGATTTTCCCATCACTCCTAGGCCAGGATGAGTGCATATATTTGCACCCTCCAAGTTAGGCTAGAACAATGGATGCAGGACACCAAACACTCTTTGTTTAGAGATTATATGCATCCACCAAGTCAGCGTGATCCAAATCCGGGGAACCAATCACCACTACACCAAAACACCTCATCAGTGCCGGTTCAAAATCGTCATCAATGAAGGGTTTTGAACCGACACTGATTACTCGGCACTGATAGTCATTGACTATCAGTGTCAGGTATGGAACCGACACTGAAAATTACTGATAGTCGGTCTTGATTCAACATTTTTCGGGTCAAAAAAATTTCAGTTTTTTTTTTGCAAACAGAGACATCCAACCAGAGGCTGCCCACACGACCACGCCTAATATTCGCAAAGTCACGTAATATTCGCTCGCATACGGCAACACAGACTCGAACTCAAGACCTCACAGCCTATGCGTATGTATGACCCCATTAACCATCTCAGCTATCGTCTGTTCGTGAGTATAGTAGCAAAATAAATTCTTTTGACATCTTCTGACCGAACATTTAAATAGCTATTTGGATATCTAAGTGATCTCAAATAAATAATTGATAACTACAAAGTTGTAGATCTCGTCGAGAGCTACAATTTCATATAAAGTTTTTTCTATCCGACTTCGTGTGAAAAAGTTATGAATTTTTTAATATGAGCTGTCACCGACAACTGCTACAACTTTATTATAATTATTTAGGCATTTAAATGACCTCAAATTAAAAAGTTTTCAACTACAAAGCTCTATATCTCATCGAGAGCTATAATTTTCATATAAAGTTTTTTCGCATCCGTCTTCGTGTGAAAAAGTTATAAATTTTTTAAGATAAACTGTGACAGTAACAATATATCAGTGCCGGTTCTTACCTTCTCAGCTGTTTTTCGTGCGCGGGAGTTTAAGAACTGACGCTGATAAATCTTTAGTTCCGATTACTATCGAACCGGCGCTAATAGGGTACTACATATGTGGTGTTCTATAGTAGTGCATACCCGTAGTTTCTCTCTCTCCTGGTTTGAACTAATTCTTTTTAAATTTTCTTTCCTCAGTTTGGACAAAACCAAACCCTGAGTGAACAACTTATGGTGGTGAAATTTTTTTAATACTCAATTGAGAACCTAACCGTAATTAAACATGAAACAGAAAAATGGAGCAGTTAATTTTTTTTTCTCCTATAACCAGAGAAAAGAATATTTCTATATACATAATATAAATTTATGTTTAATAACTAAAGGACGTGCCTTGGATTTAGTCAGCAACGACTCTTTACAACGCCATTCAACTTCAACAGGCAGTTATCCAGCGCTTTCTGCAGCGAGGATGGGACAGATCTGTCACAAGAAGAAAAATTATGGTGGCTAAACTTGGTTGACAATTGACATTTGACGCCTTCACATCAATCCTAATTGAATTTGAAGTTCAATGCACTTATTCGTTGAAATGTATTCCAAGTCAAGGGCTGCTTAATTTAAGTGCGATATATCCCTTAAATATTTTTGGAAGTCTTTGTGTTTATTTTCTTATAAGGGAAGTATATATTGCTTTTGTTATGCTCATATGCAGCTGCTATGAATCTTCTTTGAAAACACCAGAAATGTTTTCCTGTCTCAAGCCCATTATGGCAGCTCCCACATCAGCACCGAAAACAGTCCATCTCTATCGTTAAAAAGAAATTTTAGCTTGGGTAGAAAAAGGATAACGCTAGTTGCTGACTCAAATATATGTTTCAGTACGAACTTTCGGACAAATTAAGTTTACCGGTTCAACTGAGATGATAGATTGTCAAGACTCAAGACCTTCAGCAAAGAAAAACGTTAAGACTTGAGACGCACTGCTTCAAATTTGTAGTAGTAAACTAGTAGTTAATTCTGTAGTTGTGTGAAAATACCGGGTCACAACTCACAAGTAGCATATACATATCTATGCTAGGATCTCATATTACTCCCTCCGATTAAAATAAAAATCGGTTTGGACATGAAAAAATCATAGAGACATAACTTGGACAGCTAATTTCTATTTTGATATGTTTATATTATATATCAAAATTATAATATTATTATACTAATTTTTATTTGCAGGAGCAAGTAAGTAAGTCTGTGGATAGGTACTTGTATATGGTGTGTATGTTTTTGAAAAATTCATACTTCACGCTAAGTCAAATTATAAGTATGTTTAATAGAAAATTACAAATACACCCTACAAGTCACCTCTAGTTACAAATATCTCCATACAAGTTTAATTGTTGCATGTACCACCCCATATGTTTAACCCCGGTGCAAAATACACCCTGAGGATGCTTAGACTATGTTGTGTCAGCATATTCTTCCATGATTTGACCTGGTGTGCTGCACGTAGATTGCCAAAGTGTAAAGGAGGTAATATTGTGGATATTAATTGTGCATTGAAGCCCAACAAATCATCTATTTCATCTCGGTTCACTCCACGAACTAGACTCAATGTGAAGTCCGGTTGACCCTAATATGATGTTAAACACTTTTTCATCCCCCTTACTTCATATATTGTACACATACGTACAACATTTAAGGTCACAGCACCACAAATATGTTGATATGAGATCGAGTTAGAACTTTTATTGGAGGATTAAACTTGTCGGTGGTAAAATATAACTATTTTATTTGCAGAGGAGTATTTGCAACTTCAGATGACTTGTAGGGGGTATTCACAATTTCACCCTTTTAACACATAGAAGTTATACAACTAGACTTATGTTTCAATGTGCTTTCACACTATATAATCTTTTAAGCCATAAATGATACATTTTGTGAGAAAACAATAGTAAAGTCTAATTTTGAAGACCAAATAAAAATAAAATACACACTTCCTATATTTGTTCATGTAAGGCAGCTCATCATAGATTATTCAAGTAACATTGTGGCATATCAGAACGTGACAAATTTGTGATCTGGGTGCTGCAACTTCTCCCCAGTTGAAATCGCAAGGAAACAAGTATAATTAATTCAGTTAGGCAGCATGGTATTGAAGTAATCAGAGAGCTACCTATCTAGCTGAAATGTAAATTATGTACAAATGTTGCATACAACCAGGGAGCTAGCTATATATCGAGCTGGCGGGCAGCAGCTGCTTAATGACATAAAAAATGTTGGCTGACAAGAAAAACTGAGATTATCGTTATCAAGACAGTAGAAAAAAGAAATTCGAGCAAGAGCCACCGAATTGATAGAGACTTGGACGAGGGAGCGATCCCGACCTCGGGCGGGCATGGATACATTCCCTGTGAAAACCATATGGATCAGGCTGCGAAATACCGTGGAATGGACTAACCAAATGGTCTGGTAGGGGGCATGCCCTGTGGGTTTCCACCCCTGGGAAAAGGTCAGGATCTCGGCAGGGTCAGGGCCTCCCAAACCAAGCCGATATACCCACGCTTGTTAGCAATATTTTTGGCAGCGGTAAGTAGCAAGAAAATTCTATGAGACCTTTTACAAAAAACTCTTACAAGACTCTGATCCATACCGTCCTTTTCTGATACAACGTCTTGTACGTGTAACTGAGAGGAATGAAAGGGATACGTGGCATACACAAAAGAGGGTCTTCCTATAAGATCGGGTCTCATACAATTTCCTTCCGCGGTAAGTAGAGCTTGAAAATGAATGATCAAAGGTTACATAAAAGAGGTGGCACTTTTTATGCGATTAAAAAGGTGGCTATATCCATGTTCCAGCACTTGCAACTCCTAATAGCAAAGCTCCGTCTTGTATGGGAAAGGACAAGTTGTTATTGTGGTAATTAAAACATTGAAGCTTCCTTTTTTTCAATCAATGATTGAAATGTGTTTTGTGTCCTTTCATTTGTAATATTTACATGTTCAAAGTGCCCAAGTGTGATAACATTAATTCATATGCGCCACCCCTGAAAAGAAAAAGAAACAGAGTAGAGTATGTTAAAAGCTCAGACTCACAAAAGACCAACCATGGATGAGTGGTGATGGACTAGCACGTGGGCCGAACGAAGGCCACGAAATGTTAAAGAAGGCGCACTCACAGCTCGTCTCGGCCCATGTAACTGGGTTCAAATCTATCTTGTGTCACACAAGTAGCCTGGTATTCCAAATCCACTGGTCTGCCATGTTGGACCGAACTTTGTATGAGACCGATTTTGCTTGGGTTTCTAATGCCAATGGAAGGCAATCGGAGAAACAGGCCCGAGTCTGAACCCAGCCGATTTCGTCCTGCCAGAAACTGTAAAAAGCCCAAAACAAGCGAATTCTGGAAGAAAATTATACGAGACCCGGTCTCACAGAAAGACTTTCTCTTGTGTATATCATGTGTTTCTCTCTATCATCTTAGTTGTACATGTCAGTCTTTGGAATAAGAAAAGACGGCATGGATCAGGATCTCGTAGAATTTTCTTCCAAATTCTTACCCAGAGAAGAATCCTTCAATTCGTATTCAGGAAACAACACCTACGTGCCTGTTTGTCACTTTGCCAATTCGATGGATGCCTTGTTGAAACATACTGTTGAGCAATCATCGATGGCATGTGAGGCAGCTAACCGTACCCTAATCTATCTAACCGCCTTCGTCGGACAGACACTGACAAACAGCAAGAAACAGCCGATATCGACACCGATGCATGCATAGATCGAGAGGGAACTGATCGATCATCTAAGGCGTGAAGAAGCTACTTATAGCTAGCTTAACCTACCAATGACACGAAAAATAATGCGACCACTCTGCTATATTAACTGAGCTGCCAACCGTCCATACCGCTAGCTTAATATTGCAGTCAAATAAGACCACCTTGGAATATCTTCATTATTTTTTCGACCGCCTTGGAATATCCTGTGATACACTTAACTATATATACTTCATTTTTCAAAAGTATAATGACCTTTGTGCGGCAAGTGTTATAAACGAAATAACACTATTACAGAAAATATCATCACCACTGGTTTAAAATTGACGTCACTGCTAATTATTAAACCAGCAGTGATAATAAGTATTACTACCGGTTCAAGCCTTTAACCAGCAGTGTTAATTCAATGATAACTGTTGATTCTAGTCTTGAACTACCAGTGATAATCCAACGATCACTGCCTAGAATCGGCAGTGATAATCTATCCACGTATGCAAAAATACTCTACTATAAACTCTTCAGGATAGGGATCAAACTAGATTGAAACCCAATACCGAAATGATCGAGATAGAGTATTTTATATGGTAAAATATCCATTTTACATCTTGCGGTATCCGAGTGACAATAGTTGCATCTAAATGAATGGCGAAAACATAATTATATTGAAAAAAAAAGTATTTTCTGCCACTCATTTAGATGTGCTTATTACCACAATGTAACTTGAATGAATGCCAATATCTAAATTTACATTCGCAATAATAATAGTAAGCCTAAAAGAATGGTAAAAACACAATCATCTTTAACACATTTGTGTTTTTTGCTATTCCTATAGATCTACCTATTGTCTTAATCTTTAACGCTCACACAATATTCTCTTTGGAGATGGGGAGATGAGGAGACGAGGAGAGGATATGAGGAGATGTGGAGTTGGCTCGGAAGGCGGCGAGGTGGCGATGGGCTTGGCGAGAATGGTGATGGGCTTGGGGCCACAGAAACGAGGGCGGCGGCCGCGAGTACCAAATTTAGTCTTTGTCCTCGAGCGGTATGACCGTCTAGCTCACGATCTGACTGTGAGAGGCCTCCAGTGCTAAATACTCTCTAGCCTATTAGCGGTCTAACCGCCATAATCATAGTCGAACCGCTACTATACTGCAGTCTGACCAGGCTTAGCCACGGTCTAACTGCCAGAGTACAGAGAGGTCCAATGACTTTTCGTTCATGATGTTCAAGAAATCTGACAAATTCTGTATTTTGCATTTATGGAAAAATCATCTCCACCTCAAATCAATCCAAGATTGTGACAATGGATCACCATCACCCTCTCCCTTGAGTTTTGCCGAATCTCAAGACAAGATTCTTTTTTAGGGAGGGAGGATTGTCACACCCCAAAACTCTAATTTAGTCATCAAGCATGCATATGCCTCGTGATGTCATTATTCATGTTTTTGGTTTTTGTTTTAAGTTTTAAAAATGTTTCAAAAAAATGTTATGTCGTTAATCAATGCGAGTTCCCACCATGTACTTATGAGTGGAAATCGTTTTGAAATAGTTTAGATAGCTCAAAACCATTTAGGAAAGAAAAGAAAAAAGTTGAAAGAAACGGGGAAAAGAAAGAAAACTTTTAGCACGTGGGCCTAGCCCACGGTCTAACTGGGCCTCCTGTGGTCAGACCTCCAAAGCGCAGAGGCTCCACTTAAAACCATCGATCAACTCTCACTCGTTCTCTCTTGTTCATTCACTCTCTCACTCCCTCCCCCTCACCAAACCGAGAGAGAGAGAGAGAGAGAGAGAGAGAGAGAGAGAGAGAGAGCGAGGGAGGGAGGGAGGGAGGGAGAGGATCATCTCGACCATCTCGACAACCGGAGATTGACGTAGAGGACTTCCCCGAGCTCCCCGAAGGCTTTCTCGATCTCTTTCCCACTGTCTTCTTCGACGGAGACACTTCCACGTGACTTCTTCCACCTCAAGGCCAAACCCAAACCCACCCTGGAGCCCGATCTTCGAATTAAAGCTTCCCCGGAGTTGACCAACCCCTTAGAAAGCTTCCTCGCACCAAGATGAGACTTCCCCTACTATTTTCCCGTCATTTTTGAGCTCCAACCCTAGCCATGGACTTCATCAATGGGGTCCTCAAATTTGGCCCCATGCATGTTACCCAAGACACCCAAGAAACACTTTCCTAGTCTTGTAGAGTGTTTTTGTACCCTTCATGGTCGAAGGCATCACTAGAGCCTTCACCGGCGACCTCGCTGAGCTGTTGTCGGCCAGGCCTTTACCGGCAATGTCGGTGACATGGGAACCAGGGGTCCCCGAGTCCCGAGGCCAGGACAGCAGAGTGCCACGTGGTGCCCTCCCTCGGGGGTTATCTCCTCGAGGTCCGAGAAGACCAAGTCCCGGGAGAGAGTGCTTGGAGCCATGCACAGTGGTCCCCGAGTATCCGAGTTCTCCGATGACCCGAGAAGACCAAGTCCCGGGAGAGGGCGCTCGGGGCCATGCACAGTGGTCCCTAAGTACCTGAGTTCCCCGATGACCCGAGAACACCAAGTTCCGGGAGAGGGTGCTCGGAGCCGTGAACAGTGGTCCTCGAGCACCCGAGTTCCCCGAGGACCAAGAGAGGGCATTTCCAGGAGAGAGTGCTCGGGGCTGTGAACAGTAGTCCCCGAGCACTCACAGTTCCCTGAGGGCCTGAGAAGTCCTTCGCCGGTGGTCCCCACAGGGGCTCAGCAGTGAGGTGTCAACTGGTGAGAGGCCCGATGCTGTATTTAAGAGGGCGCGTGGCCTGTCACTTCCAACCACTCCCCCCACGCTTGTTGTCAGTCCCTGCCACGGTCTGGCAGGAAGGCGTGGGGACATTTAATGCGCGGGTCCCATCACACGTCATCCGGCGCACCTCGGGATAACGTCACAGGGCTCGAGGCGCAACGCCTGCTGCCCTGCTGTGTTAGGCTCACTCTGACCGGGCGGGCACACGGGGCTGTTCGGTGACTGCCCGGTGGGCCCTCCCCGCTGCACCCGCTGAAAAGCGGGATGATGACGATGAAGACCGGACAGGGGCACATTTTCAACTCTCCCCGTCACCTCAAGCTGCAGCCCATGATGGTTGCTTTCCATTTATGGCACCTTGGAACTTCCGCAAATCCTTTCTGAGCACGCTACCCGCCCCGACGGGTATAAAAGAGGGGCGGACTCTCCGGAGAAGAGGAGGGATCTTTTAGGGACGAGTCTGGAGAACACACCGAACAAACTCGGATGACGACGACGGAAGAAGCACGAAGCTCTAGACTTAGACAAACATTCTTGTAACACAGCAGATCCTCAAAGAGACATTCTCAGAGCATTTATAGCATACACACAGGAGTAGGGTATTACGCTCAGTACGGCCCGAACCTGTCTAAAAATCCCCTGAGCATTTACTTCCTCCTGCATCCGATCATCCACTCCATCTGCATCTCATTTACTCCCATTAATTTCACGTACGAAGCGGACTCAGAATCATCCCCTCGGCCGAATCTCAAAGGGGGTCCCTCTGGATCCCCGCTTGAGGAGTTAACCCTCTGAGAGGCAACCTCGCTAAGGCTTGTCTGAGGGCCAGGTTGTGACTTGGCCAGTCAAACTTCCAATCAAACTTCATAGTCAGGAGTTAGACTGCCATGGGTCCGGTCTGACCACCAGGTATACTCAGTACCGTTGTATGGATTGATGACGTTCTAAGAGAGGGGATAAATTAGGACACCTAAAACTTATTGGCTCTAAAAACTTCACAAGATAAACCTATATCAATTTCTATCTAAATGTGCTCTAGTTTCATCTAGTGGTCTACTCTACCATTTAAAAAGGTTTGCAACCAATACCAAATCCTAGCAAGCTACTTTAGGAAGGTAAACATGCCAAGGTCGATTGCAAGTATATATATGTAGAAACGTAAGGAAGGTAGAGACAGCAAATTTAGCACAAGGGATTTTTATCCCATAGTATCGATGGCATAAACACCACCCCTAGTCCATGTTAGAGTAGCCATCTAAGCTATTGCTCCCAGATGGCACCCGATCATAGCCCTTGAGCTACTTAGGCCTCAAATAGGTTGAGCCACCAATCCACTAAGGCAAGGCCTCACCACAAACCTCTTTTCTGGTCACTTGCCGCCGTCTTCACTTTAGAGCTTAAGCCACCAAGGCAAGGGTTTTCGCGTCCCTGTATAAGAGTCTTGCCACCACTCCACACTAAGTTGGAGGGTCAACAAGTATGAGCCACCATGGTTCACGGTGCCAGTGAGTCATCAAGACTCCAAGGTGCCAACGTACTATTTAGTACAATATAGGATCACTCCTTGATCCCTTCTCTAGGAAACAAAACCTAGCAACAACTCTCTCTAGGACTATTAGCACTAACCACTCCCTAATCTTCTGCTTAATTTTCTTGGATGATCACTTTTAGCACTTTGGTATCTTGGATGTCTTCTCAAGTGTCTATGAGCTTCCTTGGACTCCAGAACACTCAAATGACTGAGTGGGGGGTATTTATAGCCTCAAACTAGTGAACTAGCCATTGCTCCAATGGTCAAAAAGACTGTAAACAACGGATGATTCGGCGTCAATAGCAATACAATCACCGACCATCTGGCATGTACAACAGCAAAAAACTACCCGTTGAAACTAGTCGTTAGACCCGCACTCAAACTCATTGTGAACACCAGATGATTCGGTGTAACCTTGAACTCCATCATTGAACTATCCGATGTGTATACTTAAGCCAACTGAGCCACTTAAAATTGTTCATTTGTTCGGTGTGTAGATCCTCTTATCACCGAACCATCTAGCGTGTACAACCACACTAGACAAACCGTTGCAACATCTCCTGAAAAATTCTCCGATGTAGCCAACTCCTCATCGCCGGACCATCCGGCATGTATTGCATTTTAATCTTGATTTGAGAATGCTCCGATGTGTATAAGCCTTGAATCGCCAGACCATCTGGTGTGTACAACTCCTCTGCTAAGGAAATGCACCTCCTGGAAAATGTTCCAGTGTGTACATCACCTCAACACCAGACCATCGAGTGTGTTCTTCAACTTTTTCTTCTGTGTCAAAACACTCCAACGTGTATACTTGTCTGAGCACCAGACCATCCGGTGAGTATATTTTCTCTGAACTCGTCTGATTCAAACTTTCTTGAGTTCAACTTCAGTGGCTTCTTCATTGCATCCATGGGATCTACTAAAGTATATACTTGATAACATGTTAGTCATATTAACTATATTATTATTAATCACCAAAATTACATACGTGCTCTAAAAGGACCATGTTCGTTACAATCTCCTCATTTTTGGTGATTGATGACAACACAACCAAAGAAAGTGGCAAAACATAAATAATACCAAATATAACGTGCACAAATAATGAATGAAAATAATTTATGAAATGCACATGGCCTTACCACTTTTCTTGGATGCATGGTAAGAACAACCAATGATACCAATTGTAAGGAAACTAATGATACCAATTGAAAGTGCACTAAAGATACCAACTGAAGATGGATCAATTATAAAGGAAAGATCACATCTTTGACATACCTTGTTCTTACCTTCACTTTGTCCCCCTTTAGTTGTGACTGTCATGGAGATAATTCTCCCCCGTTCTCCATTGTCACTATCTCCCTTGATCGACCCATGCAATAACTCTTTGCTTTGTGCGCTTCTTTCCTTGATATCACTTGTAATCCTTTCATGCGCACTTCTTGCATCATGCTTCTCCCTTTATCAACAATCTCACATCATGCAACTTAAACTTGCTTTGGTCATCAAAATTGTCCCCTTTTGTCAACAATCTCAAAAACGCTAGAAACACATGTTGAACTTAAGGAAAAACGTTAGAGCACACGAGAGAGATCTTCATGAACTATAATGTAATAAAATGATACCACTTGTAGAAATCTAATTGAAAGGAATGATACTAACTATATGGTACATGATACCAATAGTAGGTACGCATGCAACTGTAGGAATGCAATTGAAATGAGCTACGTAGATACCATTTGAAATCAAAATACATGGATCACAATTCATAAAACACATAATATGATCCAAACTCCCTCTATATGTGTGCATACATATGATGAGAGTGAAATATATGGACAACTAGATAATATATAGAGATAGAAAGTTTAAGCCATATTATATATGAAGGTAGCTTAAATGATAAAATGAATTGATAATAATACCAATTGACGAATAAGCATTGTATACCACCGGGGATTTGTATATTACTCCATGAGACTACAAAAGATATCACTTTCAATGCATTCTAGTTTCAAAAGCACAACTCATATGATATGCTCCCCCTAAATGTGTACATACAAGTGTGGAATACTTGTCCGAGGCATACACTTATCATTGATAACAATAGGGAATTTATCCTATAAATTGTACTCATGACACATAAAGTATACCACTTAAAGAAATGTGCCATGCAAAGAACCTATAACTAATAAATAATATAGGTTGCTCATGGGTTAGAGAGAAAAAAAACAACCTACCATATGAAAAACTACACTAGGTATTGCAAAGAAATGAAATATGCACATGCAATCTTAGACAAGGCACTAGATAAAAAAAAAGCATAAACAAAAATCTAGCTACCATGACCTCTTTTACCTTTGGATAGGGAATTTGGGTATATGATGATCAAGATTTTTTTTAATACGCAAATCTTGTGTACTTGACTTCTTTACTTGAACATTCACCTCATCTTTGCGCTAAGTCTTCAAATCCCCTAAGCCGACCCGTGGACTTCAAGTCTTCTATGGAACCCAAACCGATTGTGGCTCCTTCATTTTGATGATGATTTTCTTGGACACCCAAATGGGTTGGTTCCACCTCCAATCTTTTATCCTAACCATATGTGCAATCACTTTGACATTGTCCTTTTTCATGAGCTTGTAGTGGTTGCTCTTGCTCTTTATCTTGTAGTTGGCCCTTGTGTAAAGGTTGGAGGTCTTGTTTGAGAGGTTTATTGACTTTTTTTTCTCCTTGGTCTCCTTCTTGACTTGCTTGCATTGGAAGGACTTGTGGCCATATTGATGGCACTTGAAGCATATCACGGTGGACCCCTCCATAAGTTTGTTCATCATATTATTATGGTTATCTTGAAGATGTTGGATATGATTCTTGCCATTTAATCTTTCTAAGTACTTCTTGAGCTTATTCACTTCTTGTTTGATCTCATTATTCTATTGTCCAATGAGATCATTGCATGATTCTACAACAATATTCTCAACACATGTCTCATTGCAAATGGGTGAGCCAGATAGATTAATCAAATCATCACACGAAGTGGAAGCATATACCTTAAGATTGAAATTAAAGAGAGAGGTAGATTGCTTCAAGGGAGCCTTAGTTTGAGATTCAATGCCCTCAAGGATTGTCTTAAGCTCTTCATGCTCCTTGTTTAGCAATTCGAATTTACTCAATAATTGTTTATAATTGGAAACAAAAGAAGTATGAATTTCATTAAGGACATTGAATTTCTTAGGTTCTTTAGCTTGTTTCTTTAAGGCCCTTTGTTGCTCATTTATCAAATCAAGAAGTTCTTCATGGGAGGATCAATTCTCATCTGATATATCATCACTTACATCGCTTTCCATACCTTTGGCCATAAAGCACTTGTGTGATGATGACTTGCATGATGACGATATTGAAGAAGAGCTTTTCTTAGAGGAGTGGATGGTGAAGCTCTTATCACTTGAGCTTGAATCTTCATTTTCACTCACCCATCTTTCTATGCATGCAAATACTTTGTCTCTTCCCATTGTCTCCCTCTTGTTCTGGGTCTTCTTCTCCTTCTTGATATGATCAATTGTGTTGAATAAGTCTTTCATGGGATTAGATCATTAATCTTGGTGGTAGCGTACCACTTAGTATAATATAGGATCACTCCTTGATCCCCTCTCTAGGCATCAACACCGAGCAAAAAGTCTCTCTAGGCCTATTAGAATTAATCACTCCCTAATCTTGTGATTAATTGCCTTAGATGATTACTTTTAGCACTTTGGTGGCTTTGATGTCCTCTCAAGTGTCTATGATCTTCCCTGGACTCCAGTACACCCAAATGGCCTAGTGGGGGGGGGGGAGGGGGAGGGGTACTTAAAGCCTCAAACCCGAAAATTACAATTATTCTAACAGTTAAAAAGGCAGTGAACACCGGATGATCTGGTAACAACAACAATACAAACACTGGATCATCCAGTGTCTATGACAGCAAAAAAACTAGCCGTTGGACCCGCAACAAACTCATTGTGAACACCGAATGATCCGGTGTAACCTTGAACTCTATCACTGACTATTCAGTGTGTATACTTGAGCCAACCGAACCATTTCTAACTATTCATTTGTCTGGTGTGTAGATCCTCTAATCATTGGACCATCTGGTGTGTGCAACCACACCAGACAAGCCATTACAACATCTCCTGAAAAATTCTCTGGTGTAGCCAACTCCTCATAGCTGGACCATCTAGCATGTATTGCATTTTCACCTTCATCTGAGAATGCTCCAGCGTATACAAGACTCTGATTGCCGGACAATCCGGTGTATAAAACTACTTTGCTAAGGAAATGCACCTCCTGGAAAATGCTCCAGTGCGTACATCACCTCAACACCAGACCATCTAGTGTGTTCTTCAACCTTTTCTTTTGTGTCAAAACACTCTGGTGTATATACTTGTCTAAGCATCAGACCATCTAGTGTGTTATCTTTTCTGAGCACCGAACCATTCGGTGAGTGTAATTTTCTCTAAACTCATCCAATTCAAATTTTTTCTTGAGTTCAGCTTTGGTGATTTCTTCATGTATTCCATTCATGAGACCTACTAAAGCATATACTTGATAAACATATTAGTCCCATTGGCTATGTTGTCATTAATCACCAAAATCACATATATGCCCTAAAGGGGCCATGTTCGCTACAACCATTTTCTTCTCTATTAGACCCCCATGGTCTGACCGCCAGCTACTCAGTACCCTGTGGCCTTAGATGGTCTCATGCAAGGTTCAAAAGTCTTTTAACCTGATCGCTTAGGCGTTCTTTTGCAAATGCTTTTGTAACATGGCACATTTCATCTCATTCACGATCATGCTTCATAAGCATACATTTTCTTTTTTTCATTTTTTTATTTCATGCATTCTTAAATTATCTAGAGAGTGACACGTCGATGGTTCAAGCGGTCGAGGCTAACACCGAACCGGAACTGTGTGTGAGTGAAACACTGAAGCTACAAGGCAAGCATCTAATTTGATAAATTATCGCTTTATGTATATTATGCATGTTAGTGAGTCGATGTCAAAAATTGTGGGTAGAACCTATGTTGATGCACCATTCCTACCTTGAACTATTGATGATCCCTATCCTTGTTACTTGTGTGTAACTATGTTGATGCCTAACTTAAAAGTTATCTAAGATACGTAGCAATACATAGATCATCGGTAGAAGTCAAGCGGTGGTTTGACCATCATCCGCGAGCTATAGGGCTTAATTATTGCTTCACAACCAAAATGATATTGGGATCTATGAGCTATGAGAATGAGAGGAGATGTGAGCAGTGATAGGGGTAGTTCGGGAGAGGAACCCAAATGTCATAGACCACTTGTATTGATTAAGCACCGACCATCATTTGCTGTTGGCTTAAGCACTTTCCATACTTCCACATATTCAATAAATGTACAAATGAGACGATTATCACACGCTGTGCTAACGCTTGACTTGCAACCCTATGACGCATAAGAGAAAAATAATAAGGAGAAGCAAGGTGGCAAGGAGCCGGAGGTGTCTGAGACACGCAAGTGGTAACCCCGGTGCCATAGGGGCATGTGCAAGTGGATAGTTTCGGGTATGATAAAGGTTATCTTGGGGGCCAAGAGAATGGACACGAGTTGTGTGGGTAAAGATATACCTCCTGTATGGTGTAAGATCAATTCGAATTGCCGTGCTCTCATTTATGAGCATGTTTGTATCCATCCGCATCAATTGTAGAGTTTTGATGTTGGGATGTATGTGGTAAATTGGGAAGTGGTTATTGATGGCTATGTTGAGAGGAGTGTGATCAGGTGATAGGCATGTTTTTGGTTATGATATTATGATAAGAGGGTACGAGTTGTTAAGTTGTAGATGCTCACACTTGAGTTGATAAAATGCTTTTGCGTATAAATTCATTTAACCTTGTGAGCGGTTCCGTGCTACGCATCCCCAAATGCATAATCCTTGGAGGTGGGTCATTATATGTACCCAATAAGGAATAAGTCTTGCAAGTACCTTCGTACTCACCTTGCTTTTGTTGAGTTTTGCAGGTGAGGAAGAAGTAGTGTACGGTTACTTCACATACATCGATGTCAGTGATGGGTAAGAGTAGTACGGGATACTCTTGTTGTTTTGGGGTGGTGCCTCAGGGTAAATAGCACTACCTATCTTTTGTTCTTTTAAACTTTAATTCTGCTACATAGTAACTCTAACCAGCTAGGAGGTGAAACTGTTATTTTTGTTCTCCTAGCGTTCGTCGTTCTATAAATTTTTGAACTTGTAATAACTTAAGAACTTGTAATGTATTACATTACTCGCTCTTTATTATACCTTGAAGTGATGAAGCTTGTTGTAGAGGTGTGTCTTCCGATCTTAGGCATAAAACACATGCCGAGACTATTGGATTTGGATTTGGGTTCATCTTTATTGGTCGCGATCGTTGTGGTGAGATATGGCTTAGCACGCGGCATGTCGAAAGACAGGCATGTGCTATATCTCATTTATTAAATGATCATCCTAATGATTAATTAGAATATGATTTGGACATAGCATGGCGGAGCAAGGTTTAATGAAGTAGCCTAAAATACTTAGGATATGAGTTAATAAAACATATCAACCCCACTAATGCAAACCCATTAAAGTTTATTTCCCTGTCCTAAGTATGTGCTCTATTTTATTCCTTACCTTGTCTTAGAATTATTCATACCTCTTCTTGTTGTTAATATGCTTAATCTTGATCTCTAACTCATCTCCTTCTTAATGGGTTAAAGATGGCCACTCTTGCCTTGGTGATTGCTACTCGTGACGAGTCTATGGAAGGTTTTCCTACACTCCTCCATGAAATGCTTTGGCGCACAAACTTCACCTTTGCGCTGGAGTATGTGGGGTGTATGCTCAAGAAGTTGGACCTAACTTGGTGGAATAATTGGCGACTGTGGACATTCGAGCATGTATCATTGAAGGTGGAGCCAATCCTCACTACATTGAAGTAGTTGGAACTTCAGAAGAAATGGCAGTTCAAGCGATGGTATATAAGGTGATGTCTGCCCTTTGTGACGAGTTACCAGTCTTGACTAGGTGGTCGTTCATCCATTTTCCCTCACCAGGAGGCAATAACATCTACAACTTTGAAGATGTTTTGGATGTAGCCCCACTAAGTGAGCACCGCATGGTAGAATTAGTTCGCTCCTTGGATTGATCATACCGTTGCATGGTGATTGAACTACGGGAGACGTGAAGGCGTTACAATAGGATGCAACACGAGATGGAATTGCAAGTGTGCCATAGATTGGTGAACCATGAGGTGTTGTATGGAGAGGGCCAAATGACACCGCATGGGAGAGCACATGAGTCTCACCATTTTCCAGTGGTGCCAGGCACGCGGGTACCTCATGGCCAAGGTGCGAGCGCATCCAATGGATTGCAAGTACCCCAGTTCCATAATTTGGGTGTCACAAGGGGAATATTGTTAGTCGAATCGTAGCATCTTACACACCCAAGTGCTCCTGATGACAGGGGCTCTCCCCAAGTTCATCCTTTGGATGAATTTCTGGAGGACATTGTTAGAACTCCGTATCGTGGGTTGTTCTAGGTTAGTTGGAGTAGGAAAAATGGAATAATGCCTAGCTTATTTTTTGTGAACTTTGGATGATTAATTAGCTATGTTATGCCCCTAAGTGTAATGCATTAATAAACTTATTAAGAGGATGATCGTGATTGTTAGATCGAATTTATTTTTGTTGTGTGTGGAATGTGGTGGAAAGGCTACTGTTGGGCGCCAAATCTCCCAATGGTTTGACCGCCATGGTAGCAGTCTGACCGCCGATGCTAGCGGTCTGATCGCCAGTCATGCGATCTAACTGCTGACATTTGTGCAGAACACGTTGATAGTAGTGAGGTAGGCTAAATGCATGTATAATCTGCACCTTATTTTTTAACATGCATTTCCCCATTATAGGATGCTTTTGTGGGCATCACTAGCCTTGATCCGATCGATGCCGTTTACGCTAAATTGGAGATTGATCATTCATCTTCTTTCATCCTTATCGCCACTAATAGGATAAGGACCCGCAACAATTTCGGTTGTACTCTTCTCAAGGGCTCCAATCGGAACAATTCAACACCACCCCTATCGCTGACTATAGCGGATGTGTTGATGCAAATAGAGCAAAATCATCACGCTCAAACTACCCTTCTCAAAGCTCTCATGCACAACATGGCCCCTGAAGGAGGAGGTGGAGTCGGATGCCATGATTACTTTTTGGACTTCCTCCGAACTCAACTACCTACCTTCACATGTGCTGAGGATCCCCTCGACACAGTGCACTATCTTTGTACCATTGAGAAGAAGCTCGCGCTTCCCAGGTGCGAGGACCACGAGCTGGCTCTCTTTGCTTCCCATTAACTTCAGGGTGCTGCTGGTGCATGGTGGACCAACTATCTCGCCATGCACACTGCCGACCACCGCATATCTTGGGCAGAGTTACGCGAGGCTTTCCGTGATTACTACATCCCCAAGGGAGTGCTGAATATCAAGGAGTGTGAATTCCTGGACCTCAAGTAGAGAGGCAAGTCTATTCTAGAGTACATGCAAAAATTCAACCACCTGGCCCAATATGCGCCGGAAGAGATCAACACCGACATGAAGAAGCAAGACCAATTTTTGGATAGTCTCTCCTCCAAGATGCAAGACAGTCTATCGGCTCACGAGTTCACAGACCTCAACAAGTTGGTGAGCACCTCCCTCACCGTCGAGCACAAGATGAAAATCCACCAGGAGGAGAAGAAGCGCAAGATGGCCCCTTTGCCTTTTGTGGGTGGGAGCTCTCAATGTCTCTGTACAGACAAATCTATAGAGTCACATGTACAAATTAGAACCACTGAGAAAATAGCAACAAGCAATTGCAACAAAGCGGAATGCTACAGTATAGACAGTTACAAACTACAACTGTTTGCAATAATAGTACAAACGGTTCCAAATTAGAACTATATGTACTATTCCTTTTTTAACAGATGGTTCTAATTTGGAACCATTTGTACTAAATAATAGTACAGACAGTTCTAAAGTAGAACCGTCTATAAAAAGAAACAGTACAGATGGTTCTAGTTCTATTAGTACAAATGGTTCTAAGTTTAGAACCATCTGTACTAATAGTATCCTACTCGTTTTGAGCGTATATCTTATATAGATTATTTTCATATAATAGTTAGCAATGAACGATAGGTGAGACGGTAAGGAAGGTTCACGTGAGGTTAGAGGTTGTGGGTTCGACTCCTGGAAAACGCACTAGTGGTATTTTGTGTGAAAAATCGTGTGACTTGCGAACATGCCTACATAATAATATAGGGGGCTGGTGTGAGTAGGAAAAATATTTTTTTAGTTCCAGAAAACTTAGTATAGATGGTTCCAATAATGACCCTTCTGTACAAATGATTTGTATAGACGGTTAAAAAACCGTTTGTATAAATCTAATTTATACAAACACTTTTCCACAGATGGTTCAAAAAAATATCATGTACGGGGTTTCCAAACCATCTGTACAAATCAACTTTCTACTAGGTTTGGATTGTCATTTCCCAAAGCTAGGAGTTGTGGTGACTACTCTAAAACTACTACTAGTGCAACACTTTTGTCCAGTCTTCAAGGCTACACAAGTTCCTAAGCATGGCCGAGTGAACCACATCACTGCTAAAGAAGCTTAAGATGACGACGGCGTGCTCGTTGGTACACTACTCATGAATTCTCATCATGCTATCATACTTTTTGATTATGGAGCATCTTATTCATTCATCAAGGAGGGTTATGTCTTGCATCACAATATTTGCACCAGGACCCTACCTTCTTCCTTTCACAACAATGCACCCGGCACCAAGCTACAAGCCAATCGAGTCGTTCCTATGGCCAAGATCGTTATTGAAGAAGTTTTGTTTCCCGCAAACTTGATCGTGATCGATACTAGAGGAGTAGATGTCATCTTAGGAATAAATTAGTTAACCAAACATAATGCTCTTATTGATTGCGCTAAAAGAGTCATCTCTCTCAAGACTCCAAGTGGTGTGCAGATCCCCCTTCACCTTGGAGAGGGTGGTCCCCATGTGTATTCCTTGACTAGTGTTGCATCTATGGATATCCTGGACATTCCTATGGTGTGCGAGTGCCCTGATGTTTTTTTCAAAAGAATTACCGAGAATGCCACCCTACCAGGACATTAAATTCGTTATTGAGCTCATGCATGGAACAGCCCCGATATCCAAGCGACCTTATTAGATGTCTCCCAATGAGTCAGTGGAATTAAAGAAGTAGTTAAAGGAATTGCTTGAGAAAGGATTCATCCGACCGAGCTCCTTACCTTCGAGATGCCCGGTTCTTTTCATTAATAAGAAGGATGACACTTTACGAATGTGCATTGGCTATCGTCCACTCAACGCTGTCACCGTCAAAAATAAGTATCCCCTTCCTCGTATTGATATTTTGTTTGACTAATCGACCGGTGCAAATTTCTTCTCCAAGATCGACTTGAGGTTGGATTATCATCAAATCAAGATTTGATGAGGACGTTTCTGCGATGACTTTCTCTACTCGTTTTGGACTATACAGTACATCGTCATGTTGTTTGGTCTAACCAACACACAGGACTACTTCATGTACTTAAAAAACACGGTGTTCATAAAAGAGCTAGATTCTTTTGTTGTAATTTTCATCGATGATATTCTCATCTATTCCAAGACTAAAGAAGAACATGCATGGCATCTTCGAATTGTTCTTGGACAACTTCGAGATCACCGTCTCTATGCCAAATTCAGCAAATGTGAGTTTTGGTTTAAAGAAGTCGCTTTCCTTGGTCATGTCCTTTCTAAAAATGGAGTTGCATTGACCCGAGCAAGGTATGAGAGGTTCTCAATTGGGTTCAACCCAAAAGTGTCACCGACGTCTGCAGTTTTCTTGGACTCATGGGTTACCACCGCTGGTTCATCAAGAACTTCTCCAAAATTTCTAAACCCATAACTGAGCCATTGAAGAAAGGAAATAAATTCGAGTTGTTTGAAAGATGTGAGGAAGCTTTCCAAACCATGAAGAATATGCTCACAATCGCTCCCATTCTTGATCAACCGAAAATGAACAAGAAATTCAATGTCTATTGTAATGCTTCCCGCGAAGGCCTTGGATGCATTCTTATGCAAGAAGTTGAGTTGTTACTTGTGTTTCACGCCAATTGAAGCGACATGAAGAGAATTATCCAACTCATAACTTAGAGCTTGCGGCAGTTGTGCACACTATAAAATTTTCATTGTAGTGAGATGCGGTGAGACGTGGGTTAGCACGTGACATGTCAAAAGACATGCAGGTGCTACCTCTCATCTTATGAAATGATTGTCCTAATGATTAGTCCGAATATGATTTGGACGATTCCTCACAGACAGGCTTAGGGGCAGGGAAACGAGGGCGGATGCAAGTTGGCTTGGGAGGCAACGAGGTGGCTACGGAGATGGCGAAGTGGCTACGTGAAAGCCAAGCACAAGGGGTAGAGGCAGCCGAAGCAGCAACGGTGACCACCGCACCACTTCGACTGTCACTACCCCTCGGGAGTAGCTTCGGGAGACTAGAAGCAAAGTGAGATGGGGCACTGAGAGAGACATGCTCTATTTATAGAAGAATTATTACTGCTGGTTTGCAATACAAACTGGCAGTGATAATAATTAACACTGCCGGTTTGTGTTCGCCAATTATTGCTCTGTCGGTTTGAAATATGAACTGGCGATGATAAACATTATCACTATCGGTTCGGCATATGAACTGGCAGAGATAAACATTATCATTTCCAGTTATTGAAGGCATGTCTTTTTATGCACATCTTTTTATGAATATCACTGTCAGTTCATATTACTAACCGGAAGTGATGTATCACTGTCGGTTCATAACAAGAACTGGAAGTGATAACTACTATCACTTTCAGTTCTTGCTGGCTCATTTTTTATGTGCATTTTGAGCTTTTAAACTATCAGTGAAAACAGGGTAGGGATGACCCTTTATGTAGTAGTATAACCCTTTTGTTATGACACTAACAAAAGGGGACCTAATTGAAGCAAGTAAAGGTAAGCAGCAAGCCCACACTTCCACTCAACCCAAAAGCTAGCGGAATTCCCTAACCATATGAGACCTTCCTCGTACCTTTTGAGAAAGAAGGTGAAGTTGTAGTATAAAGTTGAAATTGTGCATATGGAAGATCAAGGATAATAGCATT
The DNA here is from genome assembly GCF_958298935.1 of Phragmites australis. Classification (NCBI taxonomy): domain Eukaryota; kingdom Viridiplantae; phylum Streptophyta; class Magnoliopsida; order Poales; family Poaceae; genus Phragmites; species Phragmites australis. The sequence continues at coordinate 8,219,039 of NC_084929.1, forward strand.
GAGTCAATGTGATTTTAGTAATTAATTTCAACATTGTTAATAAGACTAACATTATTTGTTAGTATACAAGGTTTAGTATAATTGATGCTATGTGATGAAGTTGGGGTTTCAAACACCTCAAAAGGGTGAACATCAAGGTCAAAGAAGAGTTTCATGAAGATATAAGGGCATATTATTTAGACAAGTGATCATGGTATTGAGAGCATTACATGTGTAGTTATGTTTATTTTCTTTGGCGTATTATGAAAAGGGCTTTGGGTTTTGTAGCTTGATCTAATATCTTTAAGTTAGTTAACTAGTAGGTGATGCACTATAGGATTGTTTAGCTCTAATAATAGATCAGAATGAAGACCCAAGACATAAGGAAGAGAAGCCATGAAGATTGGGACATGAAAAAGTTTGAATTAGACAAGTTCTAGTCACCACATGGAGCGGTTAGACAACGTATGATACAATGATTGTGGGCCGCTAGCGTAGAAAGTTTTCTAGGCTTTGAAGATGAAATCACCGCATGATGCAATGGCAAACAAATTATACGGTGACCCATGGGATGGTGCTCCGTATGTCTATTTCATAGAGGTTGCAAATCGAGGTGATCCAAGGTTGAGTCACTGCATGATACAGTGTTCATAGGACAATGTAGTGTACTTCATTTCTAGAATGTTTCAAACTTTGGAAGACAAGGCCACCGCATGATACAGTGGGTTGCTGCATGATTCAGTGAGGTCATAACAAGTTCCAATGGTCGAATTTGGACTATTGGAAAAGGGGTCTCCACATAATGCGGTGAGGTCATCATATGATATGATGACTAGGAATTCTGGACAAATTCCCCCAATGATTGGTATTTATGGTTGGCTCTAGAAATACCCCATCCCTCGGCCATTTGAGATTGCTCACTCCCACCATAAAATCATACACACATATTGGAGAGGATTTGAGTCACCTTGGAGTTGAAGTTTAAGATCAAGGCAATTAGCACAAGATTAATAAGGACTTGATTAATACTAGTATAGATCTATTGTGCATCTAACTAGGTGATTAGTCTAGAGATGGATCAAATGAGTGATCAACACTTGTTACTCTTGGTGTTTGCTTACACCTAGACGGCTTGGCGACAGTGAGTCTTATGAGACTCTCTAACCGACTTTGTGGAGCGGTTGCAAGCATTGTGAGCAGGAGAAGTGGCTCGTGCCGTAGCGGTGAAGCACTACCATAGTGAAGATGACGATGAGCATCCGTGTGCACATAATGGGAGACCCACCTGTGTGAGGTGCTCTAACGATCCGAACCACAGAGTAATACGACTGGATAGCTTGGCCCTTGTGAAGGGCTCCAATATGGAATAGTGGTAAGAAGCAATTCATTAATACCGCGGGAAAAGTCGTTGTGTTGAGTTTGTGTTCTCTATCTTATTTACATTTCATACTTTTATATTGCACCATTTTATTTTCCTCCTTTACCTTTTCTAGATTTGAATGTATAGTTGCTAGTATTGGAACCTAGGGTTCAAACTTTGTTACGATAGAATAGCCACACTAGATAAACTTATAGTACATTTAGATAGAAATTGATGTAGTTTTAGAAAAACCCTAATTCATTCTCCCTCCTAGTAGGGCTGGCAATTGGACTTGTGGGTTCTGCACTCGATGGGTCCTGGTTCAGGTCTAAATGTTTGCCCACGGGTTTAGCTGGTAGGGTACCCGAAACGGGTAGGGTTTGGCTTGGGTTTTATATTTTGCCCACAGGTGCCTATGGGTCACCAAAGATGTTACAAGCTATCCATTAGAGCCCATCCCACGCACGTGAAAAATCCTTGGTTAGCCTCCCAGTCGGCCATTCCTCAGCGCATCACACGATTCACACCACATAGGGCCGCCACCGACCACTTCGCATTCGCCGCCTGGCCACCACCATGTGCTAACGCACCCACGCAAGATCTCGCCGGCCTCCACTGAGAGAGGCGGCTGGCAAAAGATGGTAGGAGCTCCTCCGACGATGTCCTCCCTCATTTAGCATCCTCCTTCCCCAACTAACAACCTCCTCCCTCCCCGGCCCGACGTATTCCCCAACCGGCACTCCAAAGCTGAACTGCAACTCCCAGCCGGCTAATCCATCTGTCTTTCCATCGAGGAACCGCAACTCCGCAAGGTGAGTGCCAAGATCCGCTTGTCCACAGAGATCCCCAAAGCTATGAATGAACATCTGTGAATGTCTACTGCTCATCTTTGTTCAATTACTCATCTCTGTTATGTGAGTGAACATCTGTGAATGTCTAGCTAGAAGTATACTCGGTTGAATTGAGTTTTCTGAAATGAAGCATCTAGGTTATGATTGTTTTATCTGTCAATATAGTGGCTTGTTGTTGTCAATATATGATTAGTTTATCTGAAGTTATTACTATCAGCTTTCCTGGACTGTTGGTAACTTGGTATGTGTTAAATCATGTTTCTTGTGCTAATAGAGTGTGTAATTCAGGTCGGCATGATGATATACGTGCTTGTTCCTGAAAGTTTCATTTGCATTTGTGTTTCGTAGTGAGTGCGTAATCAAGTTTTCTAAAAGTTATTGTTGACTGTTTAGATATACCTGTTACTGCTAAACTGAATCAGATGGGCATCCGAAACCCGACGGGCATCTGACGGGTGTTGGCACTAAACTTGAGTTAATCCGATAGGATCTTAATTAGCCTAATAACATGAACACCGAAATGCATTATGAAATCATGACTAACCCGATTAGAAGATGCCTCTAAGGCCGCGAAGACCCCCGCCTACATGATGCAGGCATGCTGTTGATGTCGATGTCGATGTAGTTGTTGTTGAATGTCAGCAGTGGCTGGCGTCGGCGTTGGTCTTCAAGCCGCTGCCGAGCTTCTCTTGATCGGTCGAACCTTTAGGAGTGTTAACTGGGCGCTATTAGTCATTAGAGTTCACTTCTAGATGTTATGGCCCCTCCTTCTTATAAGCTCGGGCGGCCTGGGACCAAGCCATGCGTCGGTTAGTGTTGGCCTCCGATCAAGGCACGCACGTGATGGTGGGCTAACGCCCCCTTTTATCTCGGTCAAAGTTAGTTAGCTTAGGTGGTTAGCCGAGATCACCCAACCAACATTCTCTCACTTGATCGAAAGGCTAACAACATAAGTCCATACTCAACAGAATAACACATCAAGATACAGTGTTGCAGTAGATAATGAGATACTACTGAAACCTCAGCATCTATAGTGTACTACTCTATCTCGATAGGATATTCACTTATACTTGTTTGGGAGATGGCTTATACACTCATGGTCCTTTTATGCAGTTTGTTTTCGTTTGTCATTATGTGCACCTTGAAAAAGGTGAAAACAAACTTTGTAATTTCCAGAATCAAAGTTTGAGATCTCAATTTGTCTCAGAAGTATAGGCTGTCAATAAGTGTTATGCCAACACTAATTTTGAAACAAGCCTTTAACAGAGAATCATTAAACTAAATATGATGCATAAACATGGTACTTAATTCTTATAGGCTGAACATTAGTAATTTTGATTCTGGATTACATCTTTCACAACGTCATATGTTTGGCAGCACTACTTGACATGTTGTTACTCGAAGTAAAATTGCACTCTAACATAATAAGTTTCAGGATAGAATTTTAAGCCAAACGAAAATTTCCTCATTCTTAAACCACAACAGTCTAATGTGAATTTCTTATTATCCAATAGCTTTATAGCATGCCACAAGTCAGCTTACATCATTAATGATGCCTTAAGAGATTGGTTGGAGCCATTCCACAATATGGCTCCTCCTGCAAGGGTGAAGATTTGACTTAATGTGGATTTCTTAATATCAACACACCTTACACAATTAGCGTCTAAATAACACACAACTTTATGATTATGGGACTTCTCATATGTGAGCATGTAATCATTCACACCCTGCGTATAATGCAGAGTTGTCTTTAGTAGTTTTTCAGTGGTCCAGTCCTGGATCAAGATCTGCCAATTATCCCGGTTACATTAATTAATGAGGGCACATAAAAAAACTTAAGTATAATGTTCATGACAACGGTTGCGTAAGAAAGACTTTTGTCGCCCTCAATAATCGGAGTAAACTCCCTTAATATTGGACCCATCTTGGTGAATCTTAATAGTCAAAATATGAGAGGTATCACCAAGACAATCTTAATACCCAGAAGAAAAGAAATCTTTGGATCTTAAACATTAATGTCCCTATTGTTGATAGTCAACAAGACATCGTCTATATGAACAGCTAAGAGGTTAAACTTACTCCCACTGATCTTAATTTAGTCTTAAGGTTAAAACTTAAGATATCTATACGTGAGGCTCACATTATTCATAAACTCCATAATCAAATGGAGGAAAAACTTTTAGAGACGAAGGGTTTAGGGTATCTCGGACTTTCGGTGTTAGAACATAACCCCGATTGTCCTCAAGTATAGTTTACCTGCCTCAGAGCTCCCACTAGAATCGACAATTCTACAAACCAGTTGTATGGTTTAGGAAAAATAATAGTAGGAAGTTTGACAATCCCACTGGAATTGTAACTTATTTCTAGGATACCAACTAAATGTATGTGCGATTATCTTTAATCCTTCCATATACTTAATGAAGTAAGAAATTTGTTCATGGGGTTTATATCTCACATAATGAAGTATTTCATTTCGTAATGAGACATTCCATTCTCCCTCTTGAAATGTGGCGTAAGTATCAATGACACAATTTCGATGAACTCTAAGTAAAGTCAATAGAGTTAGCAACATGCTTCATTCTCCCCAAATAATTCATAAGATTGTAACGTTGAGAAACACAAGAAAATTACTTCTCATAATGGGGACATAAATTTCATCATTAGGATGGAGGGTTAAAGCATAATTTAGTACTGATGAAAAACTTCCAACAGCTTCAAACATTAGCCTCCTATCCATTCTCTAAGACTTCGCTTTAAAATATTTTATATTCCTGAGGTAATGTTGGCGGCATAAATGTAGTCATTTATCTTACTATATCGCCAACTTTCCTTATGAATGCACTAATTCAGGGCACAATCATATTTCACTTCTCAGTCTTTGTTGTTGCCGTAGAAAAGAATGACGTAATGAAGTGAGTTAGAAAAGGCTCCAATAATTCTTTATGTTCGAGCTCATTATTCTTTGAGCACTCTTATGATCAGTGTACTGGCAAAAACTTTTGACGAACTTTATAATGCTTTTCCTTATTACCAGATAATCATAATTTAACCGAAGGATTGCTCACCCAGATCCGAAATTTTATGATCATAAGGGACATTTGCTTAAGTTGCTCTCATTAGTCATCAGAATATTGAATTTTCATCAATGTCTAAACTATTAGATGCTTCTCTAATGGGAGTAAATCATTATCATTATGTTTGTGTGTATAATCAATATACATAACCTCAAGAATAATATACTAATAAATTACTCAATTCCTTATTAGGGTACTTGAAACAGCCAAAGAACTTATGGCTAAATTGATAATAGAGACATATCACTGATCGTTAATTTAATATCCACAAAAGCTATGAATAATTGTCTGCCATGAAATTAACCCTACGCTGGTCAGATTAATAACACACTGATGAGAAACTTTAATAATTCTAATTCGCTTCATTGTTGGGCAGAAACGAAGAAGAACCTAAATTGAGAAAAGAATCAACAGTCCAACTTCGCATCACCCTTTGGCAGAAAACGAAGAATAATTGGATTCACTAATGGAGATGGCAAATGGTCACAAACAACGTTGGTCAGTATGTAACCATGAGCCATAAAACATAATCCTTAAAACAATATAAAATCTCTAACCAAAACTTCTCGTTGGTTCCATTTTGATTAGAGAAACTATGGGAATGACACGTGATTACAATCAACATTGGTCAGAATGTAATCGTCTGCCACAACATAATCCCCAAACATCATCAGATCTCTAATTAAGACTTCTCGTTGGTTCCATCTTAATCAGAGATAATTTAATTATTACACCGTCATGATCATGTAAATGCTTGAGACAAGATGACTTAATAACTTATTTAATTTAAGAATTGATTAAATGACAAATGACCATTATGACATTGGTCAGTATATAGCAATGAGCCATAAGATTACTCATGACCACATTAAGTCTCCAAGCAGAATACATCAATTAGAGGCAAGCTTAATTATGTGATCAAAAGTGATGTGTATTAAACATTACTTAGTTGCAGAAGCGTAAACATTAAACAATATCATAATTAATGAGTAGTAAATAAATGCTAAATTGAAAACAATGCGGAAAACATAAACTAATAAATTTAGGGAAAAATTAAAACATAAGAAAATTCTTGATAACATAAAAAATCTGACAACATAAGTGATCCCATCTTAGCTTATCCCCGGAATGCACTTAAACATTATTCGTGACCCAATTAAGAAATATCCAAAAGGTCACCCTAAAACTTATGCCCAAAATTGGGCCCATTAAATATGCATGGCCTATGGACATAAATGTTTCATTAGTGGGAAATAAAATCTGACAATTCATGATTATAAACAGTTTTGGTTGGAATACAACCATAAAAAAAACAACATTAAGTATATTAATGCACATAATTTGGTTATAGTCCCAAATCAAAAATTCCCGTTGGTTCCATTTTGCTTTGAGACAAACTTAATCATAAGAGGCTAGAAAAAAAAATCAATTAAAGTCAACCAACATTAACTAAATTTGTGCATTCCTTAACATCATTTTGGGCAACTGAACATTACTCAAAAAATTACATGAGTCAAAGCATCATTATTTGGGCAGTTACTAAATCAGTACATAAAAAAAAACATTGTTTGTGCCATCATGAATTTTGTACATTATACATTATTATCATTATTATTGTTATTTTAAGCTGTAAACATTAATACATATCCAGTGCATAAATTGAGAAACATTAATACTCACTGGATAAATCATTAAAAGGAAAAAGCCCAAAACATTAAAAAAGAGAACGGCCCAGCCGGCCTATACGGCCGCTCAGCCCATGCGTCATACGTGCACGCTTCTGGCCCAGTAGAAGCATGGCGCCTGCCCGGCGATTTGATCCGATGATTCTTAGCCGTCCATCCAGATCGAACTGTCCGCCGTCATTTTCGCCGAGACAAAAAAACGCGATGCCCACCTGTAACCCTAACCCTAGCTCAGTCTCCCTCTCCTCTGCCGATTTCACCGCGCCGCGAGAGAAGAGAGCGTGAGAGACGGTAGTGGCGGCGGTGAAGCAGAGCTGCCAGCCGCCGGCTCGGGACGAGAGAAGTGGCCTCCGGAGAGAAGGGGTACGCCAGAGCTGCGGAGCGGCACCACCCCGGGCCTGCTCGCCGGTGCACACGCGCGATGGAAATTGCGCGCAGCCCTGTCGAGCTTCTTCGCGGTGGTGCCCGTGAAGGCGACGACGCGCAGGTGGCGAGAGCAGGCGATGATGGCATGAGGGGGTCCAGACCGAAGGATCCACGTGCGATCGAAGAACAGAAGAGGGGTTCCTGCTGGAGAAGAACAGGAGGCTCCGACGGGCATAACGGCGACGAGATGTGCAAAAACGTGAGTCATGCCCCCTTCTTGCTTAGTCTAGGGTTCCCGATTGGGGATTTGCATCTAGGGTTAGGCATTTGGGGTTTAGGTTTTCGGGAATTGGGGATTTTCATTAGGGTTTGAGATTTCCCCAATTCACCTCCTTCTTATTGCTGTTCGAGACCAATTCGTGCCCATTTGACCCCAAACTGAGTCCAAAACAGTATGAATACACAAATATGTACATAAACATGACTAAGATGTAATTATTAAGCCCTGATCCAAGATGAAAAGCACTAAACATTATGAAAATTATTTAATCCGAGGCTAATTAGGGCTAATTATCACTTAAACACACATCATCAATATTAACCTGAGGCAATTAACATTAAACATCATTAATTCGACACATAAAACATCATTAGGGTTCATGATTAAGCTAGATTGGCTCTGATACCAATGTTGGCACTAAACTTGAGTTAATCCGATAGGATCTTAATTAGCCTAATAACATGAACACCGAAATGCATTATGAAATCATGACTAACCCGATTAGAAGATGCCTCTAAGGCCGCGAAGACCCCCGCCTACATGATGTAGGCATGCTGTTGATGTCGATGCCGATGTAGTTGTTGTTGAATGTCAGCAGTGGCTGGCGTCGGCGTTGGTCTTCAAGCCGCTGCCGAGCTTCTCTTGATCGGTAGAACCTTTAGGAGTGTTAACTGGGCGCTATTAGTCATTAGAGTTCACTTCTAGATGTTATGGCCCCTCCTTCTTATAAGCTCGGGTGGCCTGGGACCAAGCCATACGTCGGTTAGTGTTGGCCTCCGATCAAGGCACGCACGTGATGGTGGGTTAACGCCCCTTTTATTTCGGTCAAAGTTAGTTAGCTTAGGTGGTTAGCCGAGATCACCCAACCAACAACGGGATCAGGTTTAGGTTTCAGTTATTGCCCATTTGACAATTTAGGTTTAGATTAGATTAGGACTAGTAACTTTTAAGTTAAAAATAATTTTGCTCTATTCAAACTTGACCTAACCCGATCCATTACGACCCTACCTCCTAGGCCATCACGGTCCTTACAACATGCAAATCGAACAAGATGCCTAATTTATCAACATGCATGCATGATGTAACCAGAATGCAGACTGTAATTGGTGGGCCCCATCCACATAATAATTGGGGCGCTATCGTCCAAATTTTTCACCTAGCTAGGCTAGCTTTAATTTGATCATCATATCGATGAATCATTGCGGCAGTGTTTTGGGATTTAATAATCATAAGAGAGTCAGGTTGATTACTATATTTATTCTCTTTTACTTATCGTTTAGAATATTAATGCAGTCTCTAATAAATATATTTAATTATTATTTTTAACAACTAACTCTTAATAAAAATTAATAAAATTAGATAATGTTAAAATATTTTTTAAGATAAATTCACTATTATCATTTTTATATGTTAAATTTTAATAGTTTTATGTATATTAGTAATAAAAGTTTCTAAAATTTGACTACATATATTCTAGAATGACATCTATTTCAGAATAGAAGTGGTACTGATGTAATTTGTTGAGAGCCGTCCATCGACCAAAGAACTGTCGGATTTGTTAATTAGGAGGCCCGGGCGTCCTCCGCTAAGGACAAATTTGGTTCTTATGCATCCATCATTAGATGAATACTCTGTGCTGCTTCCTCGACTTGCTTCTTTTAATTTGCCGATCACTACATGCATGATGCATGCATGCACGAGCACGGAGTTTAATTCCAGATGGTTAGTGAGGGCGCCCATCCGCCGAGACGATGCTGATCGATCGCCGTGGGAGGCGGCGCCAGTGTTGCGAGAGCATTATCGGCGGCGCCGGCAGCCGAGGGCAGGTGCGCCACCGGTGACAGCTGACAAGGCCTGTTTTTTAGTGTAGTTAGTTGACTCTCACGAAGAGTGTACACGGTTTGTCAGTACTCGTCCTACTCATCAATTGCCCACGCATGCATGCATGTGCGCGTAGTTCCAGGAGCTAGCAGACACGTGAGGAGGCCGTGCATCGCGGCCGATTTACTCATGCGACGACGAAATCCTGAGTTCAGCCGCTGTGCAGCATTTACGCGTGGACACTGCTCGTTCGTGTGACGACCACGGTAGCCTCTTCCGCGTCCTCGTCTCTGTCCTTGGCCTCGCCGTCGACAGGGCCGGTTCGGAGGGGTCGAGTGGTACGATCGTTTTGATTTTAAAATTTAAAATTTTTATATGTATATGTATATTGTGTATATTGATTTAAAAATATACTGAAAAAATTAGATCTGAGCGATTTATATTTAATAATAGAGTCTCATTTTTAATTTCGTCTCGGATCACCGAAATGTCAGGATCAGATCTGCGTCGACCCTTGGATCAGCTGGCGGCGCCCCTCACCGTCGCCATCTCATTGTTTAGGGTTTGGAAGCTTTTGAATCTTGATTAACGTACGGTTATTCACTCTCGTTTTAAAGCATTTGAATCTCATTTAAAAGTCCTTAACTTGTATCTCACTGAAACTCTTTGAATACAATTTGAAAAGTTTTTGAAACTCATAAAATTGGTCTAATCGTATTTGAAGAGAGATGTTTGATCTAACGAAACAAGGAAATTAGATCGAAATAAATTAATAGCTAATATTCTTTCGAATGTACTGAAAAAAAAGCTCCATTTCAAAGACCAAATTTTGAAAGCTCTATACATGGAATTTTGAAGTTCCATTGGGCAGAAGTTTTTAAGCCCCTCTCGTGGTGTGGAGGGGGGCAACCGTCCTCTGGAATCCATCACAACGGGTACTCTCGGGATAGGGATCCTCTTAATTTTTTGGATCGTAGGCTCCCAGCTACAAATTAAGACGGTGACAACTAGGATGGCGAACACTATGCTGGTGATTGCTACAATAGTAGTATTGATCACGCACTATGGTTGGAGAAGAGAGTGATGGCATGTCGAATCTGGTTGGATCTAGCAGGATCCACAACTAGCTACAAGGTTTGGTGATGCTGTATGCGTACGCACTCTGAGATGTGGTTAATTTGCTACTAGGTTTGGTGCAGTGAAGAAGACGAGAGAGAGAGGATGACAGTGTGGTCAGGACATGGCGTGTTTGCAGCGGTAGCATGCTGGCGAGGGAGAGATCGCTTCAAAGAGAGGGTGTTGAATTATTAATGCTGTTTTTTTTAATTATATCGATTTATGACATGAATTGGAGAGTCATAGTAGGTTATTATTGTCAGTTTATTGCTTAAATGATAATGATAGTGATGTTATTATTATCGGCTTGTGCATAAAACTAGTATTGACAGTGATGTTATCACCGTCGATTCTTAACTAAAATTTATAATGATAATAGGTATCACGATTAGTTCCATAAACAACAGTAATAATTGCAAATTATCATTACTAGTTCTACAGTGCCGTTTTAATAATGGGCCTTAGAATCGACAGTGATATCAGTTTCTGAGCCACACTCGAAAGAGAGGGAGGCGTAGACATGTCTTTTGAGGTGGAGTTGAGAACGAAGAATGTGGGAGATTTGTATAGTGAACTTGACTATAGGGCAACGTTAAAAGATACTCCTGGCTATAATAGATTGGATACATTATTATCTCTAATGCGGTTTTGTCTCTGCGAAACGAAGACGGCACAGACGACCCATCGTCGATGCCTTAATCACTACTATATCTAGAGGAACTAGAAGCGCCACGTAGGCGGCCGTCTCTGGCGTTAGTATGATTGGGCCTCTAGGTGGAGACCTCAGCAGATCGAGCTGGCTACCTAGTTAGCGTTAGCTTGTTAGGCGTCACATATTTGCGGTTGACGTATACGCTGGATGGAGATTCCCATCCATGGCGCTTTTGTCCCGGCCTTCACTTGCATTCGCTTATATATGTTGCTGCATGTTAAATTCCTTCTTGTTTCGATGTCGGCAAGCACAATTATTCAAGTCAATCTGTAAGATCATTACTTGCAGGTTTACTTGCATCCTAATTATGGAGTGTAGCTAGAGAGACGTGATCCCTCTTCCAGTAATAATGGGAAAAAAATAGAGCTTTTTTATGGTGGTCCATACTATCTAAGAGGTAGGGGTAGTATAAATCTAATCCGACGATCCACGTAATTGGATATTTTGGTAATTATGACAATTTTGTTAAAATTACCCACCATGTTTTTGCTAATAGAAAGATCGATGTCGCAAATATCGGATCGCTAACCTAGCCGATAGGTAGCAAATGAACTCTCATACCAAATACAGATTAAAATATTAAAACGGTAATAAAATATTACTTTCATACCATATATTTTTCTCCCAAAAATAACCCTAATACTACCATACTACTCACATATACTACCTATACTACCGGTGAGAAATGAGTAGTATCCTGGTTAATCTGGACCGTTGGACTCTAAAAATAGATGGCTCATATTAATTTTGGATCACCGTAAAATTTCTCAAAAAAATAACCTTATTTTAATTGGTAAAATGCATATCTCTCTATGTATGCTTCATTGCTTCGACGAATAAGGTTTCACTATTATCTAATTAAATTCACCTTGCTATCTAGCTATTAATTAACAACATGTAGACGGACTAGATCATCCATATACATGTAGCTTTGGCGGTATATTTTCTTCCATCATCCCAGCTAATTACATTTTCTGTAACGTTAACGGCATCCAAAGGGTACTAGAATTCTCCAAAGGAGAAGGTCGATGACGGCGGCTACCAACTTATTCCGATGATCACTTGGCTGTTTGATTTTTTTTGCCATCCTGTTATTCGGTAGAGTGAAAATTTTGTCACTAAGCCCACTGTTATAAACTTAGAAGAAACCATTCATCATTTTTAAAGAGAAATTGTCACTCCATAGAGTGACAAAAAGTTAAATATTCTTGATCACTTTGTTCTCCACGGAATCGTTTACTCCAATTTGGCAGGCCAGACGCAAGTTCATACTTCACAAAACGCTTGGATTCACACACTTTCCATGGTCACTTTATTCGTTCCGAGATTCCCTTTTCCATGTACGAAGAATATGCTCAAATGCCGACGCAACTATGATTTCTAGGTCATGTTAGTGACTAGTTAATCATGCTTACATCAACAATGACAGGTCCGACATTTCATGCCCCCAGGGAAAAGAAAGCAAAGATAGAAAAGAAGTATGACGAATGGTGGTGATATGTTGACGGCGATGGTGGTGGTGCATCCTGACCCAACCCATCTAGAAACTAAGTCTTGATTCTCGAGATAACTTAGCTTTCGAATATCACGACATATATGCATGATTGATGGATAGATAGATCGTTGGTTATGATGAGATGAGTTGAGCGGCACCAACTAATGTATAGTGAAATGATCATGGTGCAACAAGTGTGTAATATTGATTTCGATCCTCTTTTCTTTGGAATAAATGATCACCTCAATTCGTTCGACCAAATTAAGAGGGGTGGGGGGGCATAGTGCAGGAATGAGATTGACGATTAGAGAGGGTGAATACACATTTAAATAATTTTTTTAGAAATCGATGGTCTTTTTCTATTTGGATCACTTAACGTACCTCAAAACTCAAGCGAAAGTAAAAGTCAAGAGAAGTTTTAACAAGAGAAAATCGAGGCAACACAACTCCACTGATGGTATATGAACTATGGATTTCATTTAAGATCAATCCGTGTGTCTTAGCACTCGAAAGATCACAACTAGTAAAGAAACAATAAAAGATAAACACCGAGCAATGAAATTTTAGAAGTTGATTGTCTAGAGACAATAGAATTTAAGACCCATCACATAAACATGTGTATACGAATTTTATGCTTCTAGCAACAAGAAAAATAACCTCACAAAGTGCTGATATTTCAGCCCAAAAACTAAAACCAAAATCAAAACTAAAAAGGAAAACTTGCACATAATGCAAGGGAACAAAGAGAGAGAAACTAAGAGGAGGGGAATTCAATAAACTTTATTACTCAATTAGGTTAGTCCTATTTTACGTGGATTACAGAGATTTTTCTCTCAAAACTCTCACCTATTACACAGTCTAAGCACTCATCCTGCTCTCCACTAAAACTCTATCACAATGCTCTCATATGGGTGATACAAGGGGCTCAAATAGCTAGTTCAACCTCTCCTATAGCCCTCCTCCTCTATTTATAGGCCTAAAAAACTTGACTCCCAAGTTTTACTAGCTTTTTTCCAAAATAGCTATCTCTTATAATACACTTCTACCTACCACCGAGGGTATTTTATTCTATTTTTTTCTCCATTCATCAGATGGCCACAACGTCTTTACGACTTAGCTTCACGATGGTGTCATGTATTGCTCCAGTCCTTCCACGATTTTAAGGCCAAACGCAAAACCCTAGCACGCTTCTCAACGCGTGACTAGCCGCCACTTACTTCCACCTGAAGCTAGCACTCCAATGATGACGCGTGCCCTCCGTTTTGTAATCTTGACCGCTGGCAAGTCTCTCTAGCTCCCGATCCCTCGGGCCGCCTTGTTGCTTGCACCGGCATCCCATTCGCTTGACTTTGTCAATAAACCATCTTCATCCTCCGTTTAATGGTTTGCTTGACCTTCATGTGCTTAGCTAGGATACCCTTGACTCCACCCGACCCTCCTTGATCATCCAGCACCAAGCACCCGCTTAGCCCCGATTACCTGTCGTCGACCGCCAAGTTGTATCCGTCACTTGCACACCTTGAAACAAACAAACACATTTCTCTACACTCCAAAACATCTCCAGACTAGCATTAAATCAAAAACTTCAACTCAGAGCATATCCTGTAGAAAATGTGAATACCGGATGTTCCAGTGTGTTCTACTCCTGAACACCAGACCATCTGGTGAGTGTAACACTATATGTTCTAGGAAAATTTTGCTCTCTGCAAGAAAAGGCCAGGTGTAAGCTTCCATTGATCTCATGTCCATCGCCGGATAATCTAGTGTGTGCTAATCCACCGAACCACCCTTTTGCAACCTCTCTGCAACAAAAGGTCCGGTGTATTCTTTGGTGTTCATAATTGTAGCACCGGACTATCCGGCGTACATAATCAAACTTGGCACAAAAAATCTTCTCTCTGTAGAAAATACTCTGATGCTCTTAAAGTCCATCACCGGACCATCCAGTGTCTACTTTTATTTCTGTTTCAGCACTGAAAATGCTTCGGTGATACCCTACGGTGTAGCCACCACAGTTACGGACCTTCTGGTGCATTGATCTTCAATTTCGCTCAAAAAATTGCTATCTACAAGAAATAGTCCGGCGAGTACGCACTACTCGCATCGGAATGTCCGGTGAACACCGGAACAACTGATGTTCACACTAGTACTTCTAGTGTGGGTAATTTTTTTTGCATATAGAAAAGAATTCACCAATTCCAAACATCGCCAATTCGAGTTAGACAAGAATAAGAACAAGCATCTACAAACACATGCTAATCTAGTTCAAGACACATTAACTATTATCAATGCCTTATCATATGCAAACAAAGGCACTTCTCCACTTGGTTTCTCAATCTTCCCCTCAATAAGTGCATTGACAACACTCAAAGCACAAAGATTTGGGATAGAAGAAGTGAAGCACATCCAAATGACAAAAACTCAAAAAAGAGTAAATACAAATCACCTGGCATAAGAAAGATTTGCAAAAGGCTAAAGATAGGCAAAGACAAGCAAAAACCTCAAAAGAGCAAGAAGAGCTCAAAAACTCAAAAACAAATGCTCCCCTTGATGAATGCACATTTTTCATTTTTTTTTAAGATTTGTTGCAAATTTATCATTTCTCCTCCTTTGTAGCATATTCTCTTCTTTTCTTTGTGCATATGCTCCCCCTTTGGCAATGCAAACATCAAAGACAAAACATTATGCAATGCATGAATATGCAAACCTAATGAGCTTTCACAAATATACCACAAAGAAATTGCAAAAGCTAGAAACGTCAAAGGGCTTTGAAAAGTAGAAAGTGGAGCTCACAATCGCATAGAGACTCAAAAAGAGACAGTGACACAAGAACATGAAGCTTTACAAGCTAAACCCGAAAAATTGGTTGGCGCATTGAAGTTCACATAGCCAAACCATGTTAAAAGTGACCACCACATAAGCATCCACTAGTGCTGAATCAATACAAGCATTAAGAACTAGCCAACTTCAATATCAAACTAAGCAAACAAGCATTCATGACAAAAGGATTTGCAAATGCTCCATATGAAACCAAAACTTAGATTGATCAAGTGATTAAAAAGAATTAAACAATTAGGCACATTTCTTTGAATGTCATTTTATCCTCAAGTTGCCTCTTATCTAAGAAAAGTGTCGCACGACTAGGTACAACAACCACCTTGAGGACTCAAGACAACCATATTGAATTACATTTTAGCACAAGAGACTTAATTTTTCATGATTATTTGATTCACACAAGTTATCAAGATGGTCACAAGATCAAGTTAAGTAGTGCCTTTGTGATACAAGGAACACATGTTTTCCCAAGGTTCTATCATGAGCTAAACATTTAACAAAGATAGAAAATATAGTGCAATGTTCCCTAATTCACTATCGTGAACCAAGAAGACCTAGAGCAAGATATTCATCAGACTAGCCTTAACACAAGCATTGACTAAGCCTAAGCAATTACGAACATGGTGATCATGAATGGAGCATTTCATAGCCTACATGATTCATAAAATTGCCAGATTTCATCTTAAGGAAAGCAAGCTTGTTTGAAATGTATCATATCAAAGCATCAAGAAAAGTATAAGATTAAAAGATTGCTCCACGCAACTACTCAACTTAGTCCAAATTCAAGTCTAGTAATAAAAAATGCTAAATACATACAAGTCAAAGCTCAACTACTATGATTATCTTACATAATAAAATGTAATGCAAATACAACAAAAGTAAGATAGAGTATGTACAAAGAATAACTCTCCCTCACAAAATATCATAGGGATGGCACACACCAAGTTCTCCTCTCAAATAGCCAAATCTTGTAGCATCTAGAGGTTTGGTGAATATATCGGCTAGTGAGTATTGGGTATCTATGTAACTCAACTCAATGTCTCATTTCTCATTGTGGTCTCTTAGAAAGTGGAATCTTACATATATGTGTTTGGTTCTGGAGTGTTGAACTAGGTTGTTGGTTAAGCTTATGGCACCGTGTTGTCACACAAAAGTGACACACTCTTGAAATTCAAGCCAAAATCCCTCAAAGTAGCAACCATCCACAAAATCTGTGAGCAACAGCTAGAAGCATCTATATATTCAGTTTTAGCAGTAGACTGCGTAACGCTAGACTGTTTACAAGAAAACCAATACACAAGAGAAGTACCCAAGAAGTTACAATTACCAGAGGTACTTTCCTATCAATTCTACAACCAGCAAAATCCGCATCCGAAAAAACTCAAAGAGAAAGCAAAGAATAAGTAGAAAACTAAAGCCCATACTCAAGAATATGCTTGAGGTACCTCATAATGCATTTCACAGCTTGACGATGAGACGTCCTTGGTGAAGCCTGGAAGCGAGCACACAAGCAGACGATGAAGTAGATGTCGAGTATTGTCGCCGTCAAGTATAGGAGAGAGCCGATCATGCTCCTGTACTCCCACTGGTCCACCTCCTCGCCAATTTCATCTAGATCAAGCATGGTCGAGGTAGCCATAGGTGTTTCCAAGGGCTTCACAACACTCATGTCAAAATTCTCCAGAAAATTCTTAGTGTACTTTGTTTGGTGGACGAATATACCTTACTTGCATTGCTTAATTTGCAGCCCAAGGAAGAAGTTGAACTCGTCCATCATCGACATCTCGAACTCTCTGCTCATAGTATCTACAAACTTGACCACAAGTGCATGAGAAGAGCCACCAAAAATAATATCTTCCACATATATCTGAACAAGTAAGAAATTATTGCCATGCCTCAGAGTAACAAAGTTTTATTAGCTAACCCCATCACATACTCATGCTCTAGCAAGAAAGACCTAAGTCTATCATACCAAGCTCTAGGTGCCTGCTTAAGTCCATACAAAGCCTTTCTAAGCTTGTAAACTCTACGTGGGTATTTGGGGTGCTCAAAGCCTGGGGGTTGCCTAACATAGATCTCTTCCTAAATGAAACCATTTAGGAAACACTCTTGACATCTATTTGATACAACTTGAAACCCTTGGATGCTGCGAATGCAAGAAATATCCTAATAGCTTCTAACCTAGCTACAGCTGCAAATGTCTCTCCAAAGTCTATCCCCTCAACTTGAGTGAAACCCTGAGCCAATAGTCTAGCCTTGTTTCTCACTACAGACCCATCCGCCCTTGTTTGTTTTTGAAAACCCATTTTGTGCCTATGGTATGAACATTATGGGGTGGCTCTACAAGGACCCAAACTTGATTTCTCTCAACATTTTCAAGTTCTTCAAGCATGGCATTGGGCTTCCTCACAATGCGCAACTCATAAGAAGCCAAATTAAAGATCGAGCGCAAAAAAAAAATCCAATTTGAGATGTAGCACGTTGTGCTAATGGCCTCAGTCCAAAACTTTCTAGGAGTCCTATACTCATCGAGCATCATCCTAGCCATCTCAACCAAAGTCCAGTTCTTTCTCTCAACCATGCCATTCTGCTGAGGAACACGTGGGGCAGAAAAATGATGCTCAATGCCGCGCTCAAGACAGAAAGTATCAAAGAGATAGTTCTTGAACTCGGTGCCATTATCACTGCGAATTGCTTTCCATGCACCAGGGAGTTCCTTGAATAATCTCAAAGCTAAGCTCTGAAAGTGTGAAAACACTTTATCCTTGCTCACAAGAAAGAAGACCAAATAGTAGCAAGAGAAATCATCAACAATGACAAGAACATATCACTTCCCGCCCACAAAATGAACTCAAGAAGGACCAACAGTGTCCATATGGAGAATTTCTCCTGGTTGTTCAGTCATCGCTAGATTGACTGGTGGGTGGGGGCAACAACCATCTTGCCATACTGACAAGGAGCACAAACAAGATTCTTCTCAAACTTGAGCTTGGGTAATCCTCGGATCAATCCTAGGGCAATCAAATGAGTAAGTAAATCAAAGCTCATGTGCCCTAGTCTCCTATGCCACATCCAAAGCTCAGAAGAAGGTTGAGAAATCAAACAACAAGAAGAACCAAGAGACTTAAAAAAATCAACTCCAAAAACTCTCTCAACTCGAGAAATATCGCAAATTAAAGCGCTAAAGGAATCGAGAACTTGAGAAGTATCGCATTTGAAACGCACTTCCAAGTTCTTATTCAACAACTAAGATACAAAGAGAAGGTTGTATCCTAGATGCTCCACCAGAGCTACATCTTTTAGAGTAAAACTCTCATTCACTCTTACCATACCTTTAGCTTTCACCCTTCCTTTTTGATCATCCCCGAATGTGATGTACTCATGTCTCTTCACAGGGGTGAGGCTGGAGAACCATGATGAATCAACAGTCATATGGTGTGAACAATCGGAGTCAATGAGCCACTTATTTTCCAGACCTCCGCCTGTCACCTACATATGAATAGAATAATAGGTGGATGACTTAGCACTGTAGTTAGGCAAAAACATCTTGGGAATCTAGTACTGGGTCATCCACCTTAAAGTGGTAAAAGCAGGTGCAGATAAAACAGGTCTAATACGCTAAGGGCGAGTACCACAATGAGGAGAACGTGGTCTGTCAAAGCGCTGAGACTCAAAACCTCTTACACATGAACTAAAACCATATGAGTCATGGTAAAATCCACACCGGACAACACCTTTAGGAAGAGACTGAAAAGTGTAAGGGACTCATGAGTGGAAGCGAGAAAAATGCTCATGTACACAAACAGAGGGGGTGGTACATGTCCCGGGTGCTCCACTCTTACTCACGCCACTCATCTCTCCTACGGCAAAAGCAAAACCCAACCAAGTGACCCTCTCTCTAGTAGTAGGTGCAGTGGTAGCATCTCTCGGGAACTCAACTACCGGTCACTCAGGACTTTCTCATCTTAGGCTGTGGAGCTCTCTTGGGTTGTGGTGCAGGTTTCTTCTTTGTGGGCTAAGGAATGGGTTTCTTGATGGGTTGTGTTGTGGCATTGATTTTGAACTTCTCAGCTTCTAGGGTAGTGGGTGTGGTGAACACAGTCTTGCTCTCCCTATTGTAAGCCACCGTCTCAAAACCCAACCTAAGAGCCAAACCCACCTTGTCAGCACACATCTTGGTCTTTGTCAAGATCCAATTCATTTTCCATTTACCCCCTGAGCACTTCTCCACCAAACAAAGAAGGTACTCATTCTCGGTCAAAAACTTTTGAACTTGCCCTCTAACCCAACTGAGTTTATCCTAAAAGATGGTGTAGGTGAAACAAATTAGCTGCACATCCTTAGAACTCCCAATACTCTTCAATCTAGACTCTAGCTCTTTTAGGTGCTTGTCTTTCAATTCAACATCCTTTGCAAGCAAAGGACAATTCTTACAAGCACGTAAGAGAGTAGACCTAGACTCCTCCTTAAGGAGCTTCTTCTCGGCAGTCTCAAGCTGACTGACGACTTGAGCATGCACATTATGAAGCTCAGCAAGTTTAGCCATGACAATCAGGCAACTCTCACACTCCTCAACATCGGGCTTAGACATAAGCAATGCAAGTTCAGTAGAGATAGACTCATACTTAGGCCTAAGATCCTTCAACTCACGCATAAGTTTCTTAAATAACCTATCCTTGCTAACGAGAGCATCATTCAAGGTATCGACTTGGATGGAAAGATGGTCGTAGGAAGGCAATACCTCAGAAGGATCCAACTCGGGATCGCTGTTGTCATCGCTGTCGTTTGCCATGAAGCAGACGCCAGTGAAGTCCTTGGTCTTTTTCTTGTTCTTTGTTTGCGGTTCATCCTCCTCTGAGCTCTCCTCATCTCTGGAAGAAGTGTCGATGTCGCTGAGAGCCGCCACGAATAACCTAGAAGCCGCCTTGGTTGCCTTCTTAGCCATCTTATCGAGGTTCTTCTTGAAGAAGGGCATCTTGTTTTTCTTCTTGTACTTGTTGTAGTCGTGGTCTCCGTCCTCCCTCTTCTTGAGCTTGGGACAGTCTGCCTTGAAGTGAGTAGTGTCACCACACTCCAAGTAGGCAAGAGAACCACCCCTCCTCTACTCTTGATGATTGTTGTAGAAGCGGGTGAACTTCTTCACGATCAGTGCAATGTCCTCATCATCCAGTGCATTCACCTACTCCTCTATGATAGAAACCAAGGAAGACAAAACAAATCCACTCAATGAAGTGTTAGCACAAGAAAAGCCAGCTGTAGACTAATTACCACCACCAGGTCTGGAAACCAATGCCATATTCTGAGATAGGGGATTTTCAAGACCAATTCGAACCGCCTTGGCTATCTTGGTGGATTTGAGCTTGCTGAAGAGCTCATCATAAGTCAATGTGTTGTAATATGGAGACTCTTCAATGCTTGAGATCTTCACTTCCCATATGCTACGGTCAAAAGCATAGAAATACGTGAGCTCTCTCATGGTCAGAATAGGAAAAAACACCAGTTGATCAAAGGTTGCTAACAATCCAATCAAAGAGAGCAAACATCGCATCCAAAGACTCTCCGGGACCTTGCACAAACATTTTGTATTCTGCGTTGGTTGCGCTTCTCCTCCTAGGCGTACGTGGTTGCTCAGCCTGGATATAAAGCTGGGGTCATTCGGCTGGATTTACCGTCGCCTCATGAGCGAGCACTTAACTTGACTTTGAATATGGCATTGTCTTCCTCCCCTCCTCATCCTCTTTAGAAATCTCGATAATCTCCACTACTTCTACTGGGGCTGGGCCGTCTCGGCCATCGGCGGTGGCGCCGGTGGCCGTCCAGCTTCTGTCCCTGCAGGGTGGACAGCTGCCTATCGCCCTTGCCCAACCCCCGGTTCGGGAGACCACGCCTGTCGAGATCATCGATATTTCCAATGATGATGAGGAGATCGACTGGGATCTCTTGCGGGGGGAGAGTGATGAGGAGGAGAAGGCTTTGACGGCGAGGGATAGGGCCAGGAAGAAGCGAGAGGAGGCCCCAGTGGTGGCTCCTTCGGTTTCTTTTTCGTCTTCTGATAGCTTGGGAGCTGGCTACTACATCAGCTTCCATGGTGGTAGGCCGCAGATGAAGTGCATACGCCGCTCCATGCGGGGCCCCTACTGGGATCCGTAGGAGGTGAAGGTGGCCTTTAGGGGTGCTTCATGGACATCCCTATCTTGCCGTTCGACTATGGCCCTGCCGCGGGCCATAATTGCCTTTTGCCACCTTGTACTCTGTCTCCCTTGGTTTGCTCTTTCGGGGTCTATCTCCTCTGTAGCAGCCTTTGTACTATTTGTTTCTTTGTACATGTTCTCCGGATGCATGATTTGTTTAATAATATAATTTGGACCTTTGGGGCCAACTGTATCTCTTTTTGGGCCGAAGTGTAAGGGGATCCTTCAAGCAGGTGACTACATGTCTGTGTGCCTTTGTGCCACGCTACTTCGTCCCCTTCATAGGAGATGGATAGTTTTTCGGATGGCCGAGGTACCAAGCCTTCGCATAGATCATAGCCAGTTTTGTTCCTTCCAGGGGAGGGTGGCCTCGGGAATCTGGTAGTGGTAGACATGCAGGGTAACTAAGGAGGGTCAGACGAAGCAGTGGCGACCTCCTCATTCTCTGTCATCACGTACTCCTCGGGTTTGGTGTTGGTAGGGCCTTCTTCTAAATTTGTTCCAGATTTCTAACCCAATGAAGTCCAACTGGAACCTTTGGGGACAAGATCCGGAGGTGGTCCGTGACCCTTCGGGTTCTGAGCCACTGCCCGGCTTCAGAGGTGATCCGTCTGTAGCCTGGCGACAGTGTGTCGAAGGCGAAGCTAAAGGCTAGATGGGAGAGGTGGTCCTTTAACCCCTCGGCCCTTAGCCGCTACCTGGCTCCAGAGGTAATCCATCTAGAGCATGGCGACGATGCATCGAGGGCAAAGCCGAAGGTTAGACGGGGAAGGTGTTCCTCGACTCCCTCGGCCCTTAGCCGTTGTCTGGCTCTGGAGGTAATCCGTCCGAAGAATGGTGATGGCATGTTGAAGGCGAAGCTGAAGGCCATACGGGAGAGGTGGTCGTCGACCCCCTTGGCCTTTAGTCGTTGCCCGGCTCTAGAGGTAATCCGCCCGGAGCCTGGCGATGGTGTCCTCAGACTTAGTCCTCATCGTTGGGATATTGCACCATCGGTAGCGAAGTTGGTGGTAACAGAGTGGGGTCAAAGGGCCAGGGATTTGACTGGGAGTTTGCCCTAGGCTTCTAACCCCTGTGCCATCCTTCACCGGTTCCCTTTGTGGCCAGGTATCCTGCTTGTCTTTCGAGGTACTCCTCCCAGAAGGTCGGAGGGTGGCGCAGTCGTTGGTGTTGTGGCTGCGCCCTAGTCCGTACAGGATACACCCGTATGCCTCCGGGGTTACCGGAGCTTGTGATTGACGTTGAGGTCGCTGTTAGGGGCCACAGGCCTCAAAGCCCGTGGTTTCCCAAGGGCCTTCTTTCCTTTGGGGAGACCATCGAGGTCGTCTGGTGAACCAGTTTTTAGAGCCGGAGTGGCTCCAACTACGCCTCCCTGGACGAGGTGGACTTGGGGTTCCCTACGCACGGTTGGCGTCACGAGGGCTGCGTCTGGGGTGCTGGTGGGGTCTGCGCACTCTAGAGCCTTATGCCTCCTCGGAACCTTCTTTCACTGGAGGGGCCTAAGGAGGATGCTGGTTGGATAGATTCTCCAAAGATGTTGGCTCCCCCAGAACATCCCAGGTGCTATCGAAGGAGATACCTTGGGACCAAGTCCAGGCAGGAACATTTCGGGGTTTGACCACCCAGAACCACTGGAAAGTGGCCTACTTTGCTAAGACCTCAGCCACAACCTCTCCTGGTGCAGCGAGGTCTTCGTCATGGAGAGGCTGGAAGGGCTCCGTGCCGTCTGGAGTTTCCGTACCGATCCAAGGTTCTGGGTCGGTCAAGGCAGGAGGAACACCGTCTCATACGGTAGAGGGGCAGGAGGGTACACGTGATGTGCATGGTTTCAACGGTGGATATGGCGGCTAGCGCGTTGGTGGTTTTTCTGGTGGATTCCTACCTCTCTTTAGCACTTCTATGGTCGAATCCCCATGGATGGCGCCACTGTTGGAGCAAAAGTTTATCTTGCCACAGCAAGTACGACGAGAGTTTCTTCTAAGGAGGAGACTCAAGATTGGAGATGAAGTTTGAGAGGAAGTAACACCACAAATTTATTGATAGTAGAAAAATAGATCTGTCTGGGGGGTGTATCACAATGTGGTTTAGCGCTTGGGCACCTTTGTGTCCTGTGTGTTGCCTTGAGTGTTCTCCTTGTGACCTCTTTTTTCCCAGATGACCATGACCCTCTATTTATTGGGTGGTATGTAGCTTAGTGTACAAGTTATCACGATGTACAAATATTTAGGACCTGATCGAATTACTAGGCCTTATCCCGGATAACTACTTTTTACCCTACATAGAAGATAAATATCTATTGTGTTAACTATTGTGGTGCTTGCCCCCTGAGGGGTGAGCCGGTTGCCAATTGCGGCCCGGCGCCGCTCTGTCGGGGGTGTTAGGATGACTTTCATCATGCTGGGGTGTCAGGATAAGCACCACTTGCACCGGCATTAATCGTCCATCACCTCACGTTGGGTCAGCTGTAGGGGGTGTCCTTTCTTCCCTAATATTATCTTCGGAGGCCGGCTGCATCTTTAGGCTTCGAAAGGCCACATGGGCACCGAAAGGGTGGCCCGAATGGGTCTACAGCCTCTGAGGGCCCAGCCTCCTGCTGAGAGTCCGGAGGCTGAAGGCTCTAAAGGGACTTGTTGTAGCTCCGAGTTTTCTGAAGGCCACGTATGTGCCGGAGAGGCAGCTCAAAGGGGTCCGCAGCCTCTGAGGGCCAGGCCTCCTGTTGAGAGTGTGGAGGCCGTAGGCTCTGGAGGGACTTGCTATAGCTTTGAGTCTTCGGAAGGCCATGTATGTGCCAGAGAGGTGGTCCGAAGGGGTCCACAGCCTCTGAGGGCTAGGCCTTCTGCTGAGAGTCTGGAGGCCGAAGGCTCTGGAGGGACTTGTTGTAGCTTTGAGTCTTTGGAAGGCCACATATGTGCTACAGAGGTGGCCCGAAGGGGTCCACAGCCTCTGAGGGCCAAGCCTCTTGCTGAGGGTCCAAAGACCGAAGGCTCCGGAGGGACCTTTGATAGCAATCGTCAACCATTATCCTCAGGCTGGTCTATTTTCCCCTAACACCGCCTAGAGAGTAAAGATATCGACTAGTGGATTAGTGCACATAAAGCTACTCCTATTAGATGGATCAAATTATTTTGAGTGGTGTACTTACCTGCTTAATATCTTTAGGGCTATGGGTCCTCAAATAGAGTGAGTTGTAGATGTGAGCATTTCTCCTCCTAGTGATAAACTCTTATCATTTGATGAGGAAAAGAAGTACATACATCTCAATGCTCAAGCTACTAATTTTTTATTCAATGCTTTGAGTGAATATGTTTTTGACACAATCATGCCACTTGAGGACGCTCATCTCATTTGGACTACTCTCAAAGAAAGATATGACAAGTCCAAATTGATAGAGAAGAACTTCTTTTGGAGGCATCATTTGAGGATTGCTTAACTTCATCAACACATCATGAAGAGACTCAAATGATTTCCTCCAACGACCAAAGTGGCCTTGCCGTGCAAACTGCCTCACCAATACACTACTTTGAGCAAGGTAATAAAATGGTGAGTGGGATTAGCAATTGTCCAATTCCTCCTTTAGACTTTAATAACACTTGCGATGAAATTTTTATATCTACTAGTGTTGGTAACTCTTGCATATCATCTAGTATAAAAATGTCTATTTATTATGATGATATGGTTCTTTGTCTTCATAGCGATGCATCTATTTCCACTAGTACTTGTGAGACTAACATTTTGAAGGAAATAGAAGTCTATGACAGACAAAGCCTAGGTGAAGAAGCTACAACAAAAATCAACAAGAAAACTTCATCTAGGAGAAGATCAAGGACAAGTCAAGCTTGCTAGATTTCTCACCAATACGGATATTATAGCATGGCTTATCCTCAACTTGTAAGTGAAGCATCCACTTCTCCAAGGTGCTCATCCCCTCACACTGATTCTCCATTGTGCCTTATGGCAAAAGGTAAAAGGAAATTGGTAAGTGAGATTAATAATGCTAATACTTGTTCTAGTGCTAGTGATAGTGATGAGCTAGGGTTTGATCTTTTGAGCAAAAATGATATACCTAAAATGATCAAACTCATGCACATAATGCAAGGCCATGAGGAAAGCCTCGAGAGGCAAGAGGAATTCCTCATTAAGAAAATAGAAGAAATTAAGGCCTTAAATGAGAAATATGAAAAACTTGAAGAATCCCATAGTTTGTTATCTAATATTTATGGGGATCTTAAAGTTAAGCATATTTCTTTGATTGATAAATTAGATGCTATGCCTCTAGTAGATTTAGAAAAACCATGTCCTAATTTTAATATTTTATCTAAAGACAAATTCACTATTTCTCCTATTGATGATGCTTGTGCTACTAACTCTAATTCTTATGTAGCATCTTTGTGAGAAAGAAAATATTAAGCTAAAGGCTCAACTTGAAGAGCTCACGAGCAAGCATATGGATTTGCAAGAAAATCATGATGAGTTTGTGTGCTCTCATGAAAATCATGTGGACGCACATACCATGCTAGAAATAGCTTATAAGGTTGTGGTAACAACGGTAAAATCCTACCGACCTTACATGCACAAGTGCACATGCTCACTAGTTCATATTGAAATTCCTTGTGCTAATCCTTGTTGCTCTCAAGCAAATATTTCCCCGAGCACTACATGTGAATTGGATCATGTAGATAAAAATGAGAAGCACAAGAATCATGAACTTGAAGCAAAATCTAACAAGAAAAACAAGTCCAACAATGTCAAGATAAAGGGGCAAGAACAAAAGGAGAACAAAACTCTCATCACTTGATTCAAGTGCAAGAAGGGTCACCATGTGAGAAATTGCTCTTTGAAAAAGGAAGAGAAGGACATGAGAGCCAAATTAAGAAGATAGCTCATATCAAATGCTTCAAGTGCTCAAGCATGGCACACTATGCCTCTATCTGTTCCAAAAATATTGATGACAAAACCACACTTCCACACAAGAAAACAAGAAGAAGCAAAACGAAATGCTATTGATGCAATGAGAAGGGACACGAAGTTGCATCATACCCCTATATGAAGAATGAAGGCTTTATGTCATCCAGGAAGAGGCTCACCGGCAAGGAAGCAAGATGAGAAGGCATCTTGCAAGGACATGCACCGCATTTGTTACACTTGCCAGGCTAAGGGACATTTTGGTAAAAATTGTCACAAGGATAACATTCCTAAGTATAACTCTTCCAATAATAATTAATATTTGCTTAGGAAGGATAAGAGTGGTACTTGTGTTGCAAAGGTGATTAGTTCATCTCATGCTAATGCCAAAGCCATTTGGGTACCTAAGTTTTTTGTGACTAACCTTAAAGGACCCAAAATGTTTTGGGTACCACAAAGTGCTTAGATTGCTATATAGGTACTTGGAGATGTATTGAATACTTGGCTCACTTGAGAATAATTTTATTACAAATATCATATCAAGTTTCCTTTCAAATCGTATTTCTCATTATTTGTGGAAAGAGCGTCAAGTATGAAGATTATTAATCCAATATAAAAAACCAATGACATCTCAGTAACAAGTACCTACTTTGAAATATCTAGCCTCCTTAACCTTGTGTAGGTGTGAGTCGTTCACAATCTTTTTGTGATTGTGAACACTTAAAGTTAGCTAGGTAGTTTTTGCTTAAATATCTACATTCTTATACAGTGATGCATTTAATAATGCTCTCTAGAGCAAATTCTTATCAGTGATGCAGGCAATGAATACATGGTAGTGATCATCAAGAAAAATATCAAGAAAAGACCAAGACTCATGAAAATCCCAAGCATCTTAGCTTTTTGGATAATCCAAATATTTCGGATTGAATATGGAAGTTTCAGTCTTTGTAAACCAGGCATTCTGAGCTAAATTCAGAAATTCCAAAATCTGCAAAGGTTGGAGGTATATTGAGATGATGAAAGAAGATAAAATTGAACCTCCACCTCAAGTGCTTTGTCAAAAGCTCATCAAGTGTCCAAGAGACCACTTCATCAATGATGTTCAAAAGAAAATTTGAAAAAGGGATGGTAATTGCTAAAATCTCTAGTTACAATCTCTTGTGAATTTTACCTTTTGTTTCTTTCTGACCTATATAAGGTAAAAGAAATACTAGAGGATTTTAACTTGGTGATGGCCATGGAAGATGAACTTAATCTTTATGATATCATGGTTGTAATTTCTTTCTTGGCACAAATATTTCCTTTGTAAATTCATTTTGTGCCTTAACTCAAAATATAGGGTAAACTCCTCTAGATTCTTGAATGAACTATGTGTATGTTATAAGTAATTCAAGTACTTTGATGCATATATTTAGGAGGTTCTCATCCTATGTTTTGTGCTTTGAGACTAATATTTCTTCAAGTAAAATTTGTGTTTAGTCTCTTTGTGAAATGAATATCCTCAAGGATGTCAATAGAATGGGATTGGAGACTTGACTATTTATATTAAGAGCTATCTAATTGTTTAAAGAGTCGAGTTATATGGAAATATATTTACTATCTATCCAATATCATTCTATGAAGGTAACATTCTATCAAAATGCCTTAAATTCATATTCTTGTTCACTGTGTTAGATTTTTGTTCTACACAATTTTCTAGAGTGCTCCAAAACTCAGAGGTTCCGGGTCTAGCCGGAATATCTGAGTGCTCCAGAACTTGGAGGTTCTGAGTCAGGCAGGAATATCCGAGTGCTCAAAAATTTGGAAGTTTCGAGTCATATCCGGAGACTCTGGATTCTAGAAGTTTCAAGCTTTTTGCAAGTGTAGGCTATGTATCTATGCTTGTTTAGAGCTTGTGCTTATCCTAGCATGTGTACACTTTATTGCAATCTTGTCATGTCTATATTTCATATCCATACATATCTTGATTGCTTGCTATATGCAATATGAATTTATTTCTAGTGCATCTAGCCTTCCTTGCTGACTAGTATGTGTAGGATGCATTGCATATTGTCACACCTGGTTTTAATAGACAAAACCAAGTGCGACTTATGTGTGCCCAGGAAGTTTAACACACACAAGGATGTCATAGGTGAAGTAACAAAATCAATACTTTAACTTATAATCGTTCATTTCTTACAATAAAGATTTCACCTAAACAACTTCAAAAGCTAAATGACAGCATCTAAACGACAGCAGCCGGATGAAAGCATCGATGACCAAGAACTCCACAGGCACCGACCAAAAAATACGCTCCTAGAACACCAGGTCGTCGTCTTGGAAATCTCCAAAGTCTTCCACTGAGCAGCATATGTTTTGTAGGACATAGCAAGGGTGAGCACATAGAGTACTCAGCAAGTGTGGAAAAGTAATGATATATAGGCTTATATCAAGAATAGGATAACTCATGGTTTTTTTACGTAAATGCGAGTAATGAAAACATATTTGAACTAAA
This sequence comes from Phragmites australis, assembly GCF_958298935.1. Classification (NCBI taxonomy): domain Eukaryota; kingdom Viridiplantae; phylum Streptophyta; class Magnoliopsida; order Poales; family Poaceae; genus Phragmites; species Phragmites australis. Next base: position 8,248,200 of record NC_084929.1, read on the forward strand.
AAAAAGCATTAAACAATTATTAAGTAAATATAACCCAAATAGTCCATCACCCAGCATACAAGGCTCCCCACCTTGCATACCACAACCATCTAGTACTCCCTGTACTAACCAAAACCATGACCAAACCCGTAATCACAACCCACTAATCATGTGAGGATACCAGTCTCTCATAACTGTGAGCACGACTGTTATAACAGTTTTACACTCTTGAGAGGTTGTCTAGCTTTCCCCATGAGTTAGTGAATTTCATGTTGCTGTGTTCGCGAAATACTTAACACGCCAGTAGTGTGCCACCAAGAACTCACTGAATGACATTTTCGACTAACCAGCGACTATCCAATATGCATCTGCCCACTAGGTTTCACTGCCAGGATTTACGCAAGTTAAACTCCTATCCAGAAGCCCCCTTTTGTGCCAACACAACACACACTGGATAGATTCTAATTAGTATGTCACGCCTTACCCATATCAGCCTCGTGGTTTGTATGTTACTTCTTGGGTTGACGCTCCACGAACACGTCCTTACTTAGGTTACTTGAGCAAACACTAAACCAACATCATAACCATGACAACCATCAAAATCACTTTACTCAAGGCCTAAGGTTCCATGTTGCTACATCATTAACAAGTTAATCACCAGTGTTGCATATGTTCATTAGTCAAGATTATGACACTTCCAAATATCCTAAAAACATGGCTAAGCAATCTACTCCACAAATACACCTAACCATAAACCATCTAGGTTCCAAGGGATGATAAGGGAAAAAGGAAAAACCCTAACATAGGTGACTACCCATCATATTGTTAAACAGTGCATGCAAATTGTAAAACAAAATATTTAAAACATAGGTTTAAGATACACTTGTCTTCTCCTTGCTACTGCTCAGTGTATTCTTGCTCCTGGTCTTGTTGTTCCTCAAATGATCCGGGGCGTTGTCAATTAATCGCACAATAACCGGCAAAGCACACAAACAAAATACACCAAGAACAGAGCATAAAACAAAAGAACAAAAAGACAAAACCTATCTCAAAAGAAAGAGCACTGAAAAATGAATCTAACGGCGCAAGAATCACTTAAAACAGAGAGATATGCTAAAAACAAGATTAGGGGTTATTTTAATTAATAAAATGACTTAATTGTAATTAACAAAAAGTTTTAGGGACTTTTTACGTAAACATAGAGGACCTAAATGTAATTTTGGAAAAGTCATGGATGTAAGTGTAAAAAGATAGGGCTCTATATGTTATTTCAACAAAGTACACGGTCTTATTTGCAAAATTACCAATTTCTTGGAATTTCTGGAATTATCTTTATATTAGAAAATCTTATTTAATGCGTGGTAGCTGATTGGGCTACACGTGGTTGACACATCAGCAAAGGTGCTGAGGTGGCGCACACGTGGCAGGGCTGACTGGGCATGGCGACTAACTGGATTAAAAAGGGACACGCGGCATCATATGATTAGTTGCCGAACCGGTATGAAGTAGATCTAATCTGGGACGTTGTCTTTGCATCCGACAGTGCAAGGTGAACGGTGGTCGGGGAAGAGCGGGGAACGGCGGCGCTGAGGGACAGACGGCGGCGGACTCGTTGGAATCTCTCCGGAACGGCGCTCCGGTAACCTAAGCACTCCGGCGAGTGGTGGAACACGGCTAGACGCACACGGGGAACGCGATGGAAGTCTTACCGAGGGTGGAAAGACACCAGAAGGTGGTCGGCGACAAAGAAGGGCGGCGGACCTCACGAGATCTCGTCGGTAGCGAAGCTCCAGTGGTCTTTCGGCGACGGCAAGTAGCGGGGAAGCTTCAGTGGACGCGTGCTTCTGTTGATGACTTCGGGTGAGGCTTGGCGACTCTGGAGCGGCGGAACGGCGAGCACGATCGAGGTGGTGAGTTTGGCGGCGACGGGGAGCTCGAATATGGCGAATTGGGCTCGATTTTGGTGACTTCTTGGATTGGATCTGCTCGGGGAGAGGCGGCCTATATTTATAGGGGCTCGGGAGGACACGGGAAGGCCTGGGACTTGAGATTGGCGGCGAACTCAGACTCGGACGCGGCAACGGCGGCTTCATTGACTTGCAGACGAAGATACTGACAAGCAAACCCCACTGGTCGGTGCCAGACGACGAAGGTGGGGACCGGGCAGGCGTCTTCGGCGGAGCGCGGGCATGCGGCTAGGCTGGCTCACGCATGCTGTGTGGCCCAAGGAAGCGGGGCGAGCAGGCTGGTGCGGGAGATGGGCCGGAAAGAGGAGGAGGCGGCCAGAGGTATGGTTTAATATTTTTCTTTTGTTTTAACTTTCTAAATTCATTTGAAATTTTAATTTGAAGCAAATTCAACTCAAACAAGGAAAAACCCTACATGCCTAAGGACAGTATGGATGCACATTATCCAAATATTTCCTATATCAAATTAGAGTTTCCTTTTAGAAAATAGGTTTAACCTTTTTAAAAAATTGGTTTAACTCAAAGTAAAATCTAGAAAAATTTTATGAATCGCCAAAAATGAAAATTAGGGTGTTACACACATTCATATGTTGATTGTGGTTTTAGAGCCTTATTTGATCTTATCCGTCTTATTGAATTCTATTTTAGCTCTTTTGAAGAAATTAACGAAATATCACATTATGGGGGAGTATTATGCTTTGTGCATCTTAAGTACTCATAAAGTGTGAATATTTGAGCAATACCACTTAGAATTGATATGATTGCTTATCTAGTTTCTATGTGGTATGTGAAGCTCAAATAAAGCTCAATTTTGTAAGAATCCATTAATTAATCCATATTTTATCTTAAATTGAAACTTGAGATTCTTGGTACTTCTCTAGTTTAATCTTAAGATTTTAATTTGAATTATTTCTCATTTGGATCAAATCAACTATGATTTTTATGTGTTTACTTGTAATAGTTGACTTTGTAAAGAATGTGTTTGAAGCATGATGTTTAATTTCTAAAATCCTCCTTCTCATGCTTCTTGAAAGAACGTTGATCCATGACTTGTTGCAATTACCGACTTATGAAATCTTCATATACCATTGTTGTCTTATAATTGGTAGTAATACAAGTGGCAATCCTTGTTGATCAACTTTGTTTTACTTTTTGCTTCTTTGTGACTTCTTTCTTTGTGAAGGATTTCATCTAACTCCCATGTTAGAAATATTGGTTTCTTCAAGGAAACTTTCCTCTTAGAGTTCATAGAAGCTTATTATCTCAATGCTTGTATCGTGTTCAATATACTCTCTTGAGATAAGTTTTTGAGCATGTTTGGAACTTCTTCATGTCTCTACATGCTCAATCTTCACTTAGTTCATTTGTTGAACTTTTTGAAAGATCATTTGTTGATCTTTTGGTCTTAGATATAATTTGGACAACTTTTTGATATTTTTCTTTCATTTGGTATGTTCAAATCTTATATTCTATTTTTTGTCCAAATTATGCCTTTATCGGATCTTGAAAGTGACGAGCATGCTTGTTTGACCTAAATGTTAAAATATATAGCATGTTTCCTTTTTTTGATCCTACATTTAGAGTAAGCCTCTCTTAAGTGCTTTTATTGTTTAAAAGGTGCATAGAGCTTTTCATTTGATTTCAATTGGTACATACCTTCATTTGGTATATTTTTCAATTGGTATCTATCTATTAGTATGAACTTAAATTGTAATCATTTTCATTTCATATCAATAGGCACAAGTTTATGGGAGAGTTTGCTCTTTGTGGTGAGTTTTTCTAATCTCTTCGGAACCAATGAGTTTGGGGACCAAATTGTACTTAAATGAGTTTAGGTACAATGAAGATGCATTAGATGCTTGGATTAGTTATAATGAAGGTTCTTTCAAGTAGAAGATCATTTCAATTGGAATTCATGAAGATGATCTTTACCTTTCAATTGGTATCTATAAAGAAGATCATCTCCTTCAACTCCAATTGGAATCAAAAGGAAGGATCATATCAAAATAATGCCAAATAAGGATGAACAAGTTACTGAGATGAATAGGCTACCGGGATCAAGTAATTTGTTCTTAATTGATGCATTTAAATTCAAAGATTCAATCTTGTGTAGAATGCATCATAGCATGAAAATGACTTGTGAAAAATTATTTTTCATGCAAATGTTTAAAAATGTTTAAAGTAGAATATTTTTGTAGGAACTATATAATCATGTCTATGATTCATCTAATTCTAAACATGCAAAACAATCCATATCAAATGCTTGAGTTGCTCCTATATGCAATATTGATGAAATTTTATTTTTAGTCCGGTTTGATTGGCTCTATTGAACATATATGCTTACGAGATATTCATTATAATGTCAAATATTTTGCTATGTTCAATTTTGAGCCTATTTCTTTGTTCTTATGCTTTGATTTTCAATTAGTATCTTTTGTAGGTATCTAATTGATATCTTTTGAAGTTTAAATTGGTATTTCTTTTCGAAATCTCATTTGACATCCCTTTAAACTCCTTTGACCTATTGTATAGCTTGATTTCCTCACATGAGCCATAATTAGGTAAGTGTATATGGTTTAACTCAAATTATGAAAAATATGCATATCATGAGGAGCTTACACTATACATGGTCTTGCATTAGCTTTTGATGATTCCTTTTGTGGGATAGAGCTAGTGTGTTTTGAAGAAAATTTCTCTTTGACATAATTCTTACCAATTTGACATCAATTGAGGGAGAATTTGTTTCGATGATTCTATTTTGGCATTGAAGTCAATTGGAGGAGAATTATTTGCCCATGGGAGAATTTGTAATCCCTTATGTTTGTAATGTGAATGTCAATTAGGGAAGTTTCAAAAGCAAATCCATGAAACCTTTTTGAATTTTTTTTGCTTTGCCTGAGCATATTCATTTTTATATACTTAGTCATGCTTGCTTCATATGTATAAAAGAAACTCCATCCGAAATTTGAAATAAGCAATATATGCAATGATATTCAAGATTCATTCACATATGCATAGATTGTGGGGGAGTTTACTTGATACATGTTTAGTTCTACTAACATAAAAAACTTTTGTAGTGTTTGATGCTAGTACAACTAGTTTTGGTAACCTCAAATATCTTTGTGATGTTTGATGTTTTTAAAACTTATTCTTTGTATACATTCATCTTTGGATTATATGTATACTTAGAACTTTAAATTTTCAAATATAATTACCTAATTAGATTGTCATCAATTACCAAAATAGGGGAGATTGAAAGTGCATGTAGCCCTTATGTGTGGTTTTGGTAATTAATGACAACACCTATGGACTAACAACGTTGTTGAGAATTGTTAGTAGGTTATTCTATAGGTGATGCATGGAGGAGAGATATGCATGAGCTATAAGTAAATGGGAAATTAAAAGTGCATCAAGATGAATGAGCTCTTAGTGATGCTAGGTGATGCTCATGAGGAGAAGGAGAAGCTCAATAATATTGACAATATGCATAAAGGCTAATAAGTTACTTTTGGAGATCAAGTAACTTAAGGTATAAAAGTTGTCAGTTGAGTTTTATGGACTAACTTATGTGCTTTGTGCTTGAGAGTGAGTTGGGGTTAGGATCCATAAGAAGGAATGAGTTAAGTTGAGATATTCTATATGCCAAGGGTGAAGAACAAGATTGGACTCCATATATGATAAAGTGAATTTATTAAAGATGTCGAATATAAAGTGGTTTTCTATGGTAAGACGGTGAAGAGCAAGTAAGACTCGGCTGCGATGCACCATCCGATGGTGAAGGGCAAGCAAATGTCTTGGTGTCGAAGGACCAAGGCGGTGGTGAAGAGTGAGTGAATGCTTTGCGCTTGTACCATGCGAGGTCATGAAGAATCAATAAGAGATGAAGTGATGATGATATAAAAGTTGGAAACCCTCTAAGTTTGAAGGAAAGAAGCGGTACTTAAAGGTATTCAAAGGCTCAATGTGATTCAAACGTATTTTATCTTTGAAATTGAGTATAGGTATACTGCAATATTAAGAAGGGTTGCAACATGAGCTATTTGTCGTGTCTCAGTGCTCAAGAGTTTTCTAACCAACCCAAAGTGAGAGTTAGCTTAAGGAGCCCAGCGCGGAAAGTGTGGAAGTGTCTAAATTTGGTTTTAGAGTGTTCCTTCTTTGATCCAATGTATTTGAGGTTATGAATTCAGTTGGATTGTGTAGCCCTTTGAATAAGCTTTACATAGAGTCCAAAATCATTGAAATCGGACTTCAGGATCAAAAGTTATCGTCATTTTTTAGAGGGCCAGCTGTGCTGAACTCGGATACTCCGGGTTGACCCGGAGACTCCAGGTTCTGGACTCTCCAAGTTGTACTCTGGCCAGGGGTCTCGATTACACATTCTAGTGCCAACCTGAAGACTCTAGGTTGACCCGAATACTCTAGGTTAGTACAAAAAGCTGTGTAACAGTTAATTTTTTAGGGTTGGGTATACATACCCCCTCACCCCCATTCTTTGTTGCGGCTTCAAGAGCATGAAAAAGAACATCTTTAGAGCCAAAAGAACTTCTCACACTCTATTTTAGTGAGAGATTTGAGAAGAAAAGTGAGTTTGGTTGAGAAATTGAAAGATTGAGTGCACGTGAGCTAAAATCCATTCTTGAGCACTCGAGTTCATCAGTAAGAAGTTTATGAAGCGTTTGTTACTCTTGGATCTTGAAGCTCCTTAGGTGGTTAAGCGTCGCTGGTGAGCACCCAAGGTTGTGGTGTGCTATGGAAAGTTTGTGAAGGCTTTGATTTCGCCTCCGCAAGAGAAGAAATCAAGAGTGGAATCCTAGCTCAAGTGTGACTGAGTTTGGAGAGGAAAAGGGTTGAGAGAGACCCGGTTTAAATGTGACTGAGCCCCTCAACGAAGACGTAGGAACCTCTAGAGGAGGTGTCCAAACTTCGAGAAACAAATCGCATGTCTCCTCTCTTGTCTTCATCTTCTTGTATTCTTGCTTAATATTTGTGCATTTTGTTTGATCTACTTGTTCGTGTGCATTTTATTGTAGGTTCTCTATGGATCTACTTCGAATCATCACTTAGAACACACGACTTCACTTGGTTTGAGCTAGAACCCTTTAGGCGCTATTTAATTTTAATTTTTAGTTCATTCTCTGTTGAACCCGAAGGTTCCGGATTTAACCCAGAAACTCCGGATAACTATACAATCAACTCTGAAACCGGAGTATTCGGGTCAACCCGGAGTCTCTGGTGAATAGTGTTTTTGGAATTTTTCAATTAACATTTTCTTGCATATCTTTTGCTAGATTTGAGTAATCTTTATCATCATAGGATTGTAACCTCCATACTTATTTAGGATGATTGTGCACTAATTGAGCCTAGCACATTTAGGATTTTCACTTGTGAAAAATCCGTTACTTTATTTTCCGCTGCAAGTTTAGGCCAACGGTAAAAGGGGACAAATTTTGTAAAAACGCCTATCCAGCCCCCTCTAGGCGACATCATTGTCCTTTCAGATCTGCACGTGGTTCCTGATTCAATCAAGAATGACATCTTGTGACCAAAGATATTAGAGAAGTTTGACTTCCTTGAAGAGACAGATATTGAAGTAGTTAAGTGTAAGACGCTAATGATCATAGGCCTTTCATTTAAGAACTGGAAGGGGACACTAAACAGAACGTATGTGCAGAAAGGTACAACACTAGATTTTCACAAATGGCCGCAACTGAAAGATCATTGGAAAGCCATTGCGCAATACAAGTTGTCGGGAGAAGCACAAAGGTTAAGTGACGTGAACAGAGCAAAGTCGAAGAAGAACATGTACCCCCAAAAAGTTGGCAGTCACGGGCACATGAGAAAAGAAAAGTAGCGGCAGCAACAGCTAGATGAACTGCGAGAGAGAGTTGTCATGCTTGAGATGGAGGGTTGGAGCAAACAATCAACACACTTCCTTCTTGAGAGGGGTGCTTCTTTAACGACCAAGAAGTGATGCAAGATCTTGCAAAAACTTGCAGAAGCCCACAAGCAATCTGCACAAGGCTCTTTCATGCTAGACACGGATAGAGACGAGCTACCTTGGCCCTAGGAAACAACTAGAACAGTGGTTGCACATGAGGCATTTGGGTGATGGGTTGGAAATATGGATTCCTAGGTGACATTGACAGTTATAAGAGTCGAAAGAGATCCCAAGTAGAGCAAGATGCAGAACGAGAGGCAGAACAAACTAGGATGATGGAAATGCTTGAACAAACACTAAAAAAAGAGAGGAAACATACAGAAGAAAAAATAGCACAAGTAGTACGACAAGCCCTCATGCGTGAACGGGGTGCCCTTGTGAGTGAACAGGAATGGCCGGTAGCATCTCCTAATGTTACGCGCTCTAGCCCCGGTAGTTGTCGGAGTAGCTATGTGTCCATGGGAGTTTCGGGAGCTGACTCCATCACATATGTTGTGGACCTCATCACAGCACAGACACCATGTGAACTACACATTGGTGCGAGGAACATTACCATCAAGGTAGCTTCCGGCATGGCTTATCCCCACAGCTCCCATGAACATTTGCACGGATGCCCGATACTGGAGGGCTACTCTATGGTTGAAGTAGACGAGGCAGTTGACCAGTACCACCATGTTGAGGTGGACTGCCCTGTAGAGGAGGGGCGAACACTATAGGAGAGAACGAGCATACATTCATCACGTGGGAGAAGGTCTACATAGTGTTTCAACCAGGGATAGCTCTTGAGAATATCTACTCTCCACTACACCCTGGGCCGCCGTCGCCTCGAAGATCTCCCTCTCCTTAGCCATCTCCCAAAAGAAGTCCACCTCCTCAGCCATCGCCTCGAAGAAGTACATCGACATCAAGAAGCTAGCGATCAGCTCGAAAAACAAGATCAGGTTCTACAACATCCAAGCAGACGACATCATCTAAGAATTCAGTGGAATCTAAGAAGTTAGCGGAACCCAAGGATGTCTATTCACTCACTACTAAGACAACCAAAAAGATTATGGATGTCACTGTCACGTCTCATTTTTATCCACCACCACCTCCACCGAAGTCTGTTGTGCCTGAAGATTCCTTGAAATTTTCATGAAAATGGACAAAGCTAAACAAACGGGGGTGGCTTCAAGCAAGCCACCGAATGACTATGAATGCATTAGTAAGAAGCAAGCTAAGAGCAAACTAGGCCCAATCATTAAGGATGCTCCAAGCATTACGGACTTCCTGGCTAGTTCAAGAATAATAGTGGAGGAACTTTGGTCAAACCAGATATCAAAGTTGGATGTTACATGGCCGTTTGAGTTGAGCAAACCTTTGGTCAAACCAGATATAAAAAGAAACCTTACAACTCAAATACACCGATTATATCAGTGGTACTTGGAGCAGTCCAGGCAGGGTTTTCAGGCGTTCCCTATAAGATACAGAGATGAATATTTTCTCAACAGGAACGGATTCTTCTGATTGGAATTCTTGCACTTGTATGAACTATACAAGGAAGATGTCCTCGATGTTGCTATAGTCAAAGCATGGACTCTGTAAGTGACTTATGTATATAATTCACGTTATATAATCTTGTACCTTGAAATTGCAAAGCTAACTTTTCTGTTTCATAGAATGGAGATCCAAGCATATGAACAAGACTTAGATAAGAAAGTAGGATTCATCAATCATGGGCTTGTGAACTAGAAACTTGTAACGAAGAATCCAGACTTCACCGAGGACTACTTATTGAAGTGTCTGCTTCACTACCAATACAAGAAATTTATACTCTTACCCTACAGCTATGAGTACGTGTTTGCGCACCATAATGTCCTCATTTTATGGGCAACTCAATTCTAGTACTAATTTGCTATGGTGACATATTCTGCAGTTTTTATTGGGTCATCTTTGTCATCCACCCAGACTTAAGCAAGATTATTGTGTTGGACTCACAAACGAGAGAGATAAGACGACTTACCAACATCTCATCGACATACTAAATAGGTTAATTCGATCATTTAATCTTCTCGATGATTGCATCTAAGTATAATTAGTATTCATATTCACGTACAGGGCATACACAAGATACGCGAAAAGAGTTTTATCCACTTTCCACTCATGAAGCAATACGATCTAAAAACCGAGTTTCCAGTACACAATCCATATTCATATCTTGCATTTCCTACTGAATAAAAATGTTCAATTCATTCCAATGATGGATCCTTTCCTCTTGAAGTGTATGAGGCAACCACCCGGCAACAATCTCTATGTGTTTTATGTTCTTATTTTCATGCACGCATTTAGCCTGGATAGAGACGCTACTAGGTTCAATGATCTTGAGGTATGGAATAACATATCGATACCTTCTTTTCAATCTCTACACATGTTCAAGGACTAATTCTTTAGATTCTTCAAATGTAGTGCTCCAAACTATGCACAAGTGTGTTACAACCTGTAGAAATACATGCCCTTCAAGAACAAATGGTTGGGTTTTTCTTGGAACATGTTATCAACCCAAACGGTGAGTTTCATGAACCGATCATACTGTACACACGTGAGAGACCTTCATATGACACCGTACCTTCTAGTAGAGAGTATGTGACAAGGAGGAAGGCTACCAAGGGGCTTGACAATATTATATTTCACCGATTGACACAATATTAATGAATAAAATTAATTACTATTTATTAATAAATGATATGAATTACTATATATGATGCGAAGTTGGTATCATCGGATGACTCTTCGACCGAATGGCCTTCCAACGATGATGCGAAGGAGGAGCAAGAAGCAGCAGCCAGTAAGCGTGCCTAGGAGGAGGATGAGAGGCTGGCCCATCAACTGTGCACTGTGGAGGAGCAAGATGCAGTGTCCTATAAGCTTGCCCAGGAGGAGGAGAATGAGAGGCTCGCCTGTCAACTGTGCACTACGGAGGAGCAAGAAGCAGCATCCCGTAAGTGTGCCCAGGAGGAAGAGGATGAGAGGGTGGCCTGTCAGTGTGCTGTGAAGGCGGCTGAAGGCTCAAACCATAGAGATGTTTAGGCATCAAACTTCGATGTCTTTGACACGCCGGTCAGCCTGGAGCATAGGTGACGCTGCGGTGGACCAGGCATGGTTGGGTCCTCTGCTCCACATCCATCGGCTCCGTGGCATCTCTAGACGTACATACGCCATCAGTCATCAGTGCAGAGATGCGATCCTCATCGCAGGAGAGGTAGAGGGATACTAGACTAGGTCAACTTGACCGGCTTTTCAAAGGGTGACCTGTGAGAACTATTATGTATATATGTGTATTTTTTGATGCCTGACTTGTAATATATGTTCATTACTATGTATTAATGAAGGTGTTTTTATTATTGATTTACAGTAAATATATGTATCATTGTATGCATGTATTAAGAGAGAGACAGAGAGATCGAGGAGAGAGAGGGAGTACAGAGAGGACAAAGAGAGGGAGGACCAAGGAGGGCGGATAAGGAAAATACTACCGGTTGAAACCTTCAGCCGACAGTGATTCCAGCGAATCACTGTTTGCCGAAAGCTTCTGCGGCAGTGATGCCTTACATATCACTGCCGACTAAATCCTTCAACTGACAGTGATAACCCCTTCCACTGCCGATCCACCAAGCTGGCAATGATAGTCCTCGACTATCACTGCCAGTTGCCCATTGCTGGCTCCAAAACCGACAGTGAAGGGGGTTTTAGAGCTGGCAGTGAAGGGTATTTCTGTAGTAGTGTCATACACATCACCTCACAATATATAGTAACCGTTTAACAGACCAAAAGACAGACGATTGCTAGGATGAATTATTTGCTTTTTATTACATATCTCAAATAATGCTAGACAATAATTGTCTGCAATGTGTGTGCAGACCCAAAGAAAACATCAACCTCCCACCACGAGAACCGCTAGCTTGGGGCTGGGGCTACCATGGATGAAGAGGCAGGGGCATGTCTATTGTCGCTGAATCACGATACTTCATTTTTGCCTCATATGGTTGCCACCAAATCTTGCATGAATCATGTGCACACCGTTGGCACGAAGGACACTATCACAACATGCAATCAACACACACACCAAGAAAACAAGAAAGAAAGAATAACGCCAATGTCGATCTGCACGTTCACTACGTGAAAAATAGACAAAAGAGACACGAAATGAGTGATGGGTTATAACATGACCCATCACTGATGATAAAAGTGAGAGGTTATAGTTGTGACCTGTCACTTATGACTTATCAAAAGTGATGGGTCATCCTATGTCAGTCATAGGTGAAGAGTCGTAGTTGTGACCCGTCACCTATTATGACTCATAAGTGATGGGTCATCCTTGCCAGTCATTGGTGATAGGTCACAACTTGACCCGTCACCAATGACTAACTCATCAGTGATGGGTCTTTCTAGCCAGTAATTATTGACGGGTCAAGTTGTGACTCGTCACCAATGACTTGATCAATACTTAGAGCTATCATTTTATGTGTTGTGTGTATATATACCTGTCGGAGGGTTAACTCCTGTCGCAGGGATCCTGAGGGACCCCTTTTTAGAGATTCGGCTGGGGGGATGATTCTGAATATGTTTGCCAGAGAAATAAATGGATATGAATGCGATGGCTAGTGGGGTAGAATGATCTAGTGCGGAATGAAGTAAATGCACTGGGGTTTAGACAGGTTCGGGCCGCACGGAGGCGTAACACCCTAGTCCTGTGTGGATGCTATAAATGTCCTAAGAATGTCTCTCAGGAATGTGCTAGTTACAAGGATGTTTGTCTATCCTAGAACCTGGGGCTCCTTGTTCTTCGGTCTGTGTGTATCTGTTGGCTTTGGGTGATCTTGGACTTCTCGATCTTCTCTACTTCCTTAACTTCTTCAACCGTGCAGAGCTTGCCGGGCTTTTTTAGCTTGTGCGCTTGTAAGACCTCGGAGCTTTTTTCGCCTGTTGAGAGATTGCTTGTCTTTGTCTGTGCTGCCGGCTGCTTTAAATACCCGCCGGCAGTAGTGTGCCCCGAATGGGAGAGCACGAGTTCCAAGGCACCATAAATGGAAAGGGAGTCATCATAGCCTCTGTGCGAAGTGACGGGGGTTGAAAACGCGCCCCACGCCCGGTCATCAGTCGTCATGATGGCATTGGCAACGGGCGCCGTGGAGAGGGCCCACCGGGCAGCCGCAGAGTGGCGCGGCTTGCCCGCCCTGTCTTGTTCTCCTGCCACAGCAGTGCAGTAGACGGAACACTTCGGGCCTTACGACGTTATCCCGAGGCGCGCCGGATGGCACGAGATGGGACCCGTGCATTTAATGTCCCCACGCCCTTCTGCCAGAATATGGCAGGAACTGACACCGAGCGTGGCGGGAGCAGTTGGAGGTGACAGGCCATGCACGCTCTTAAATGCGGCCTCGGGCCTTTCACCAGCTGACACCTCATCGCTGGACCCCTATGGGGGCCACTGACGGAGGGGCTTCCTCGATCGTCGGGGAACCGAGTGCTCGGGGGTCACTGTTCACCTCTCCGAGCACTCTCTCCCGAGAACGCCCTTCCTTGGTCCTCGGGGAACCGAGTGCTCCTGGGCCACTGTTCACCTCCCCGAGCACTCTCTCCCGGGCATACTTGTATGGATCCTCGGGGAACCGAGTGCTCGGGGCCGCAGCTCGCAGCCCCGAGCACTCTCTCCCGGAACTTGCTTCAGTGGGTCCTCGGGGTACTCGGGTGCCCGGGGGGCTACTGCTCGCAGCCCCGGGCACACCCCTCCCGGTACTTGGTTCTCCTGATCGTCGGGGGACTTGGGTGCTTGGGGGTCACTGTTTACCTCCCCGAGAACTTTCTTCCCGTCACTTAGCCTTCGCAGATCATCGGGGAACCCGGGTACTCGGGGACCACCGACTGTAGCACCGAGCGCCCTCTCCCGGGACTTAGTCTTTTTTACCTTGCGGAGGTGACCCCGCGGGATGGCGCCACATGACGGATTGCTGGCCTGGTCTCGGGATTCGGGACCCCTGGTTCCTGATTCACCGACAATACCCCTAGGTATTCATATATTTAGGTTCATGTACATATATATAGACAACATTTATGGTTATTTTTATAGATGTACATGATCGATATATATAGAGATATCATTTCATGTGGTGCAAAAGTGCATGTACTCCTGATTTATGCCATGTGTGTGTATATATGTACAGTAGTATGAACATATACTCGTATATATGTGTATTCTATGCTATTTTCTCTATTTATCAGGGTTGTATATATATAATATATGGCCCCGGGAATATATATATATATGATGCCAATTTATTTGTATTTTATTTTTCTCTTATTTTTTCTCACCTCAGCAGCACTAGAATAGGAAGTATTGTACAATTTTGCTCAAGTTTGATGTAACGGGTGGCAACTATGGACACAAACATGTGTTCCATAAACAATGCAAAAAATTTCAGGGGCGAGAACTCAATCTTCCAAGCCAATTTTGGTCTCAAAAAATTCTCCAAATCTAATAAGTTTAGGGAGAAACAGATGTAACTTTTTCTTTAGATATCCGTAGAGTCAAAAAAACATTGAAATTGGAGTCCGTATGCGAAAGTTATGCCCTTTTTACTAAACACACTCTGGATCAATATTTCAGAAAAAATGTCGTCGAAAAATGTCGTCGGTGACGGGTCACACCTATGACTTGCATAAGTGACGGGTCACCTATGAGCTTTGGTAGAGGAAATTAAAAGGATAGCATATCCGGTTTCTATCACAAACATGTGATAGCTGAGGTGGTAAGGGAGTCGCGCGTGAGGACTTGGGTGCGCGTTCAAGTCCCACAAAATGCAAAGACCAAAATATGTTTGAAAATTATGTAGATTGGGCATACGCGGTGGGCCCTGTATTAGGGTGGCTCTCAGGCAAAAAAATTATTTCTTTGACTTTTTTCGTATCAAAAATAGGAAAAATGTTCATGAGTCATAAGTGATGGGTCACAACTGTGGCCCGTCACCTATGACTTGTAATAAGTGATGGGTCATAGTTGTAACCTATCACTTATGACCTGGATAAGTGATGGGTCAAGTTTTGACTTGCACTAATGACATCATTGGTCACACTTATGAGTTGTCATTAGTGACGCGTTCGGGGTGATGGGTATGACCCGTCACTTTTGAGCTTTTTTCACGTACCGGTTGTAATCGATCTATGCACTACCGCACTAGTCGTTGTGCCCTCCTTCCTCCTTGGCTCACCACTGTATCGGTGAATTCTTCCTGCATCATGTTCCTCTCTTGCATGAATGGTGGCTGCCTCAAGGATGCGCCACCATCTCCTCCCACGTAGGATTTGGCCGCACCATATTCGTGTTGCGTCACCTGCCATCAATGTTGCTAGCATGAATGCCCGTACTGCCTTACCTATCTCCTGTCGAGGATGATCAGGCAGGAGTTGTCACTATCAAGGAAGCGGTGTGGAGGAGGTCAGGCGGTGAGAGGAAGGCCATGGAGGAGGCTGAGAGGCAAGATGAAAATGTGGATGTAATAGAGATAAAAATTGGGAGGAAAAATTAAGCTATTTATAAGGTTCCTGTAAAAGCAAATGGTTATTCACTAAAACCGACTACCATATCTTTGTCCTGACCAGGAAACCCTAACCCTAAAGGGACATACCACAATCTTTTTCTCCTAAGAAATGACTGCAATATCTTCAATACCGAGTTTTTTGTTTTTTACAATCTTTCGAACATACATTGATGTCATGCATTATGCTATCTATAATTTCATAAACAATGCACATTTCATAGACAATCCACATTTTCATAGCTAATAAGTTAGAGATATTTTGCATAATTTGCATATTGGCTTATTTTACAACGGAGCAAAGACTAAATATGGCCGGCGCCCATGAAGCCAAATGAAGTTTGGCCAGTATTTCTGCACTGCCTACATTATCTATCTACTGCATGTACAACCTGTATGCTACTATGTACTAGCTGCAGTAGTATTATCTGTTGCAGCTTCCTCCTCTTCGAGGCCATGATGTCCACATCATTATCATCATCGGTTGACATCAACTAGGACCAATGTGGGCTATCAGGTTCCTCCCAATAGTCCTCGTCATCGGAGTCCTTGTCCTCATCCTCAGGATCATCCTCCGACTCCTCTAATGATATCCTTAATGGAGAGCTGGATCAGGAAATTTTTATGGATCAACCTGATAGTTTTGTAGTATAAGGTCATGAGGAAATGGTATGTAAGCTACTCAAATCTTTATATGGTCTTAAACAAGCTCCTAAGCAATTGCATTAGAAGTTCGATAGAACTTTAATATATGCGGCTTTGCAGTTAATGAAATTGATAGATATGTGTATTATCACCATGGTGAGGATAAGGGAGTTATTATGTGCCTATATTTTGATGACATACTAATATTTTAGACAAATCTTGATGTGATTAATGAGGTTAAGTCATATTTGTCTTAACAATTTGATTTGAAAGATTTGGGAGGGACTGATGTTATCTTAAACAAATATGACTTTGAAAGAATAAAAGGATTGCTAGGGATCAACTGAGATATTCCCAGATAATCGAATCACTCATATACCTAGCTAGTGCTACATGGCCTGATATGTCATTAGTTGTGAGCAAATTGAGCTAGTTTACTTCTAACCCGGTGATGATCATTGGCATGCACTTGAGCGAGTAATGCACTATTTGCTAGGTACTATGACTTATGGAATTCACTATACTTGGTACACATCAATGTTGGACGGTTATTGTGATTCAACTAGATATCCGATGCTGATGAGATTAAGACCACAATTCGATATGTATTCACTCTTAGCGGTGTTACTGTCTCATGGATGTATTGCAAACATACCATATTGATGAGATCAACCATGGAAGTGGAATTCACAGGGTTAGAAATAGCCACTATTGAGGTAGAACTTACTCTCAAATGCTATCAAATGGCTGGCTCAAGGGGCTCTCACAGGCCTCCCTCCATATTTATAGACCTTTGGGAGGTTTCTTACCCCTTAAGTTTCCTAGATTTTTTTCTTGCCCCCAAGTTTTCTAGATTTTTTGCTCTCCAAGTAACCTAGCTTCCTTGCTTGCTAAGTAATCTTCCTGATGATGACATGTGTACTCCGTCATGCGATCTTGACCATCGGCATATCTCTCCCGCTCCTGATTCTTCAGGGTGCCTTGTCACTTGCACTAGCATCCCTTTTCGCTTGAATTTGTCAACATGTCATCTTCATCCAACTTCTCATGCTTTGCTTGCTCTCCACGTGTACAGCTAGGATCACCCTTAACTCCACCCGGCCTTCTTGATCATCTAGCATCAAGCAACCCGCTTAGCCCCGATCATCCCACCGGCGACCATCAAGTTGCACCCATCACCTACACATCATAAGACAAGCTCACACGTTTCTCCAACTCTATTTCTCCATCTCCTATTAGTCCAAAATCAAAATTCTCTATCGAAAGCTCATCAAAAAAACATGAACACCGGATGTTCCAAAATTAGCAACAGTACAAGCACTGGAACATCCAGCGTGTATAACTCCATCGAGCCAAAGGAACACTTCTGGAAAATGCTCCGGCGAAGCATTTGGCATGCACAACTTCAATCATTGGACCATCTGGTGTGTACAAAACCTTTCTCCACTAAAAATCTTCTAGAAAAAGCTCCAGCGAAGCCTCCGGTGTAGAATCCTCCTGAGCACCAGACCATCCAATGAGTTCAAACTCATTTTTTTTCAAAAAATTCACTTGTCCTGTAAAACACTTTGGTGTGCACATCACTTTAACATCAGACCATCCAGTGAGTTCTTCAATTTTTGCTTCTGAGTTGAAATACTCCGGTGTGAAATTTTCCTGAGCTCCGGACCATCCGATGTGATCTTCCTAAACACCGAACCATCCGGTGTAAACAATTTTCCTTGCTCGGAAACAAAAACTCCAATTCCATTTTTCTACACCCCCGGTTAGTTATAATCATAATCATGCATTGTACTAAATGGACATGCTTATGCAAACCGAATTCAACTCAACTAAATCTTTGTCAATGACTCATCACATATAAACCAAGATACATATCCACTTGATTTCTAAAAAGCTCAAGTAAACAAACCACAAAGGAGACACCAAATTTTGTACCATGGTCTCAAAGACATGCCAATCTCCCCAAATCCACATTGAGGTGGGTTCAAGCCTTTAACCGCTCCTCTATCAAGTATGCAATTCTTACCACGAGAAGAAGCTCACCACGAGCAACTTGATCTTGAGTCGGATTAATGCAATGAACCACTCGCTACCTCGATTCCACTAGAATTGTATTTTACCACTCCGGCAAGGCATGCACAAAGCCTATCACAATCACATCGAGCCTTCTCAGAAGCTTCTTTGAGAAGCTTACCGAATGACAATGCCACCATGCAATCTAGGTGTTAGCAAACACCAAGAGTAACAAGCCAAGATGAACTTGGCTCTCACCAAGTGCCTAAAGCTCAAACTCAAATGCAAATGCACTTGATTCTTGTCTCACAACACTCCGGCAATCTTGGAGGTCAGACCGCTACTCCCAGATCAGCACAACTGACACTCAGAGAAATGTCAATAACTTTTGAACCTGAGATCCGATTTTGGTGATCTTGGACTCTACGGAAAGCTTATTCAGAGGACTACACATCCCAAATGATTTTTTTTTATCTCAAACACAATGGATCAAAACTAGAAATATAGTCCAATGATCCACCATAAGAAAAACTGCATGAACCTCAATCGTCTACAAAACAAATTTACAAACTAATCGTTCCATGTGACCAAGGGTTAAAGCATTCACTATGACAAATTGCCAAAAACATTTGCAAATTTAGTGACATGCCACACGGAGTAGCAACATAGACTTGAGCTATTTGCAAAATACATTTGCAAACTATAGCATCATACAAAAGAGAGTATGCACATGCAAGATTTAGCTTATCAACACAAGGTTAAAACTCAAGAAATTGTCATACTCCTCTTAATAGTACAGCATTTAACATATAAATTTGGTCATTTTTCTTCTCTAATCACCATTGACCGGAAAAAGAAAATACCCTACATTTTATACCTTTGTCTTGAGCTAGCCATCCCATTGGTCTTGATGAACACATCATCCGTGTCTCGATGCTTCTTTTAGGTTTGTCACCAACTCTTCGCTTGAACCTGATGACAATGTTGATCCATGCTTCCATGTCTATCATCGCTTGATATTTTAGAAGCTTGATGAAGTTCACTTGATTGCTTCCCATGCACAAAGCGTGAACGACTTCTCTTTTCACATCATTTTCATCCAATTCACCACCAAGACATGAACCACAAGCATAAAGCACACAAGCTATCCACTAAGCTTGTCTTGATCTTACTCTTCCAATACGGCATATTGAATATCTTAATTCAATGCTTGCCTTTATATAGAACCTAACCCCATTCACTCGAGCACATAGTAATTTGATTAGTCCATAAAAGCTCAATTGACAATCTTGTACCTTTAGCCACTTAATCTCCACAAGTAACTTAACCTCCACATAACTTGGAACCATGCCCTTGCACAGATGACAGTCAGACCATCGACCCCTAGTGGTCAAACTGTCATACACTCAAAAAACCCGGAGGGCAAGTTTTCCAATTTCTCTCAAAGTGAATTCCTCATTCAGGATTTTTGATTTCTCTCAAAATGAATTCTTCATTGAGGATTCCCGGTTTCTCTTAAAGTAAATTCCTCAATGATTCCATTCTCAATCCTCCATACATCACCTATAGAACAACCTACTAACAATTCTTAACACAATTGTTAGTCCATAGGTATTATCATTAATTATCAAAACCACACTTAGGGGCTAGATGCACCTTCAATCTCTCCCATTTTGGTAATTGATGATATTCTCACTAGATAGTTATATTTGAAAATGAAGTTCTTAGTATACATCTAATCCGAAGATAGAATGTATATTAAGATCAAG
Organism: Phragmites australis; assembly: GCF_958298935.1. Lineage (NCBI taxonomy): Eukaryota > Viridiplantae > Streptophyta > Magnoliopsida > Poales > Poaceae > Phragmites > Phragmites australis. The sequence goes on from NC_084929.1 coordinate 8,268,085, forward strand.
TTTTTTAGCATCAAACACCACTAAGCTGTTTAAGATTATCAAAACGCATCAAACACCACTAAGGTTTTGATGTTAGTAGAACTACACATATGTATATAGCAAACTCCTCCACAATCTATGCATGTGTGAATGAATATTGAATATTATTGCATATATTGTCTATATCAAATTTTAGATGGAGTTTCCTTTATACATATGAAACAAGCATGACAATGTATATATCAAAAGTTAATATGCAATACAAAGAAAAATCATGCAACTTATGCATGCAAAAACCTTCACCTCATTTATCTATCAAAGGCATAGCCTTTAAACTCCACATAAGTAAAGCCCTCTTATAAATATGACATCTAGTACAAATTATACCCCAATTGACATCAATGCCAAAATGGAAGAATTTTGGAGGACTTGGTTTGTACATTAGCACTACCACTTATAGTACGAGCTCTCACAAAAAGTGTGTATTTCTCATAGATTGAGTGAAATCAAATGCACTTATCCAATTATGAACAATTTAAAGAGATCACACTATTCAATGGACTCAAGGGGTGTAAAGAGATACTGATTGAAACAAATTCAATTGAAAGCAAGTCAAGTATGAGTCCGAAATTAATATCTAAAACACATGTGTAATGGATTAGGCTCAAATTGAATATAGCAAAATTGTTGACATTATAACGAGTATTTCATTTATCATAAAGTATCAACATCTTATAAGCTTATATGTTCAACAAAGTCATTCAAAGTGGACTAAGATGAGAAAATTTAACACAACCCAACTTAAAAAAGCAAAAGTTGATATGTTTCTAACCAAAGATTATAAACCTCAAATAAAAGGATAAATTTTGTAATCTTCATCAATATTGCATATAAGAGCAACTCAAGCATTTGATATGAATTATTTTACATATTTGGGATTGAATGAATCATAAACAATATTATAGAGTTCCCACAAAATATGCTACTTCAAATTGTTCATATTTGCAATAAATAGGTTTTTAGGCCCTTGCAAGGAAAACAAATTATTGCAAGTTATTTTCATGCTATGATGCAACCTACACAAAGTTGAATATTTGGCATTAAATGCATGAATTAAGAACAAGTTACCTAAAAGATTTGGATTGATGTAGTAGATTATTGCTTATCTTTGTTTAGCTTCACTTTGACATAATCCTTCTTTATAATTCCAATTGAAATTTAAGTTGAAGGAGAAGATCTTCTTTAGGAATACCAATTGAAAGAAGAAGACCTTATTTATGATTTGTAATTGAAATGATCTTCCTTTTGAAAAGACTTTATCTATGAATGAGCCAAGCGTCCAATGCATCACTATTGTATCTAAAACTTATTCAAGTATAATTTGGTCCACAAACTCACTGGGTCCGACGAGGTTAGAAAAAATCTCAACATATAGAGCAAACACTCACATAAATGGTTCATTTGAATATGAAATAGATACTGATTGAATTCAATTGAAACTCTATGCACCTTTTAGCCATTAAAAGCTTTTGAGAGAGGCTTACTCTATATGTTGGATTTTAAAAAAAAGCAAACATGCTATAGATATTAATAATTAAATTAAACAAGCATGCTCATCACTTCTAAGATCTAACAAAGATATAATTTGGACAAAAATAGCACATAAATCATACAAGGTTGTCCAAAATACATCTAAGTCACAAGATCAACAAATGATCATTTATGTTCAAAAGCTTATCTCAACCAAGTATATTTAAAATTATGAACAAATTTCACCAAAGAAACCAATCATTAGAAGCACAATATTGAAAGGAATATGATCAACAAATATTACCACTTCTATAATTACCAATTGTATGTAAATACAATGGTATATCGAGATATCTCAAAATGATAATTGCAAAATAACATGTATCAACTTTATTTTAACAAAGCATGTGATGAAAGTTTAGAATTAAGCATCATGCTTCAAGCCATATTCTTCACAAAATCAACTAGTATAAGTAATTTTTCATAAAGCTATTAGTTGGTTTGATCTGAATGAGAAAATGATTCTAATTGAAATCTTGGGATTACAAGAGAAGAATAAAACATAATGAAGATCTCAAGTTTCAATTAAAACAACATAATGATCAATTAATGGATATGTTGTGACACTACGTCTAATGTGAGCTTTCCATACCACATAGATGCTAGATAACCAATTATATCAATTCCAAGTTGTATTCCTTAATTATTCATAATTCATGAGTAACTAATATGCATGAGGTGTAATACTCCCCCGTAATGTAATAATTCATTAAATTTTCAAAAGAGCCAAAGATATTTCAATGAAATGAATAATATTAAATAGGCACTAGCGGTCAGACTAGGAGAAGGCGCGGTCAAACCGCTGGAAGCAAAAGACTCAGAAACCTCTCTATATGACTTTGGCGGTCAGACCGGCACCCTGACTATCAGACCACTGGAAGTAGAGATTCCAAAAATCCTATTTGACTATGTATCTATCACAAAGCTATGAATTTTAAGAACACTTATATCTTTAAAATCATTGTGATATAGTGTTACCGATGAAATGAAATTGGATAGATGATAATGTTCTTCACATGACTTGGCACTTTTAGCACTTTGATGAATTCTTCAACTTCAAATAATTTTGCCAAGTATCCAATACTCTCATCTTCACCTATGGATCATTTTTTAGCTTTTTGGTCCCTAACATTGTTGGGTCCTAAGATATTAGTCATAATAGACTTGGTAACCTAAATAGTCTTTTTCTCTTTTAAGCCACGTTGAGTACTTATTAATTTGGCAAACATATTGCCAATTTTACCCTTCCTAAGCAAATAATTATTATTGACAATTTAAGATTTAGGATAGATACCTTAGAGACATGATAAAGATAAATGTCCCTTCTTGCGGCATATATAACATATTTTGCCTTCAAGCCTCTTCACTTGAGGCTTCTCGCCTCGATGATCATTTGATTAACCCCTTGTCATATATGTTCTTGACTTGACTTAGGGTCTCTTCTTTTTTTGTTTGTCATCTTGATGAGAACCTTCTTGATCTCTTGATGATAATGGATCTTCTTTCTTCATAGACTTCTTGTCTTGTTGCTTCTTGATCAAGGTTTTCTTCTTCTTCTTAAAAGGGCAATACCGAACGTGATGACCCTCCTTCTTGCACTTGAAGCAAGTGATGAATGTGGTGGTCATCTATTGACATTGACCCTTCTTCTTAGCATTGTTAGACTTGCTCTTTTTTATGGAATTAAATTCAAGTTCACTATTGTCTTTTGGATGCTTTGGTCTTTAAGCATCTCATCTAGAGTGGTCTTCCCTTTGAATCACATAGTCAAATATTTTTTTAAAGAATTGATTTGATCCTTGAGCTCCTTAATTTCCTCTACAAGGTTAATTACACAAGTGGAACTAGAATAGACATTTTTGTTAAAGCAACAAGGAATAATAGGCAATTCATCATTGGATACAAAGTTCTCATCAAATGAATTGCTAGGATTAGCACATGTTAAATCTATGTTATGCAAGGAAAGTGTGCTATTATCCTTACGAGGTTCATATGATTTTACAGCTGTGAGAATTACCTCATGAGCTATTTCTGGCTAGATATGAGAAGCTACAAGACTTTCCTGAGTGCACGAAAGCTCATTATGATTTTCTTGTAGTTCAACTTACTTGCTAGTTAGTTTCTCAAGTTGAGCCCTTAGCTCAACATTTTCTTTCTTCAAAGATGCTATATAAGAAATAGAGTTAGAGGCGCAAGCATTATTAATAGGAGAAATAGTAGATTTATCCTTAGATATAGAAATAAAATTAGAACATGTTATATTTAAATCCACTAGAGGCATAACATCTAATTTATAAATAAATAAACATGTTTAATCTTAAGATCCCCATAAAGATTGGATAAAGAACTATATGATTCAACTAGCAAAACATTTGAATGTTTTGAACCAAAATAAATATGCTCCAAAATTAAAACATAACATGATGCATAAGAAAGCAATAAACAATAATATTATGCACAACTAAACAATGTAACATACTTAAGGCTAGAGACTAGATACTTCAATGTAAATACTTATTACCGAGATGGTATTGATTCATAATGTAGAAAGTTTGTCCTCAAACTTGACTCTATTTTGGAATAAGGTGTGAAATTACTTCTTCACATATGAGCCAAGCCTCCAATGCCTCTTCAAGTACCTATCCAATAATTCAAGCACTTTGCAATAATCAAACCTTGTTGGGTTCTTTTATGTTAGTCACAAGAGATTTAGGCACCAAAATGACCTTCGCATGAATTTTTGGTGAACAAACCTTAGCAATTATGGTATCATTTCTAGCATTCCTAAGCAAATAATGATAATTGAATATAATAGGCATAGGAGTATTATCATTTGAGCAATTCTTACCAATATGCCCTTTCTCTTGGCAATTATAACAAGTTATATTTTTACTTCTAGTCACATTGACTTGCTTCTTGCCTTTTTTATGTCTTTGACATCTCATCAAGCTTGCTAGGACAACTCGGGGCAAACTATCCCATTTCCTTGCAATTGAAGCACAAGATGTGAGCGAGATCTTTTTTTTTCTTTTTTCTTTTTTCTTACTCATCTTCTTTGTATCTTGATATTTCTTTTGATGCCTTCTATTGTGCCTTGTACGGTTGTTCTCCTTTTTCTTGGTGTGAAAACCAAATCCACTCTTATCATTTATGCTTCTTTGTTAATTTAAAATATCACCAAGAGAGGTCTTCGAGTTGTAGCATCCTTCTAGTTTCTTTTTCAATTTTTTAATCTCCTCTTTTAGCTCTTTGTTCTCCTCTGCAAGGTTAGTATCAATAAGCATAGAGGAACAACTAGCATCTATATTTTAGTTACAAGGTATATCTAGTAATTTATCACAAGAAGTGGACATCATCCAAGTCCGAGTCCTAATGCTTTTTTTAGGCTCATCATCAACTCTTCACTTGAGCTTGATGACGATGTTCATCCTCGCTTTCCATCTCGATCATCGCTTGATCTTTCGAAAGCTTGATGAAGTTCACTTGATTGATTCCCATGCACCAAGCATGAAAGACTTCTCTCTTCACTTCATCTTTATCCGATTCATCACCAAGACATGAAACACAAGCATAAAGCACATAAGTTGTCCACTAAATTTGTCTTGATCTTGCTCTTCTAATACGACATATTAAATATCTTAATTCAATACTTTCCTTTATATAGAACCTAACCCCATTCAGTTAGGCACATATTAATAGTTAGTCTATAAAAACTAAATAGATAATCTCATATCTTTAATCACTTAATCTCTACAAGTGACTTAACCTTCACATAACTTGGAGCATTGCCCTTATGCAGACGATGGTCAGATTGTCAACCCCTGGTGGTCAGACCACTAGACACTCAGAACACTCAAAGGGTAGGTTTTTCGGTTTCTCTCAAAGTGAATTCATCATTTCGGATTTTCGATTTCTCTTAAAGTGAATTCCTCATTCATGATTTTCAGTTTATGTTAAAGTGAATTCCTCACTCAAGATTTCTAGTTTCTCTCCAGGTGAATTCCTCAATAACTCCATGCTCAATCCTCTGTACATCATCTATGGAACAATCTACTAACAATTATCAACATAATTATTAGTTCATATATATTATTATTAATTATCAAAATCACTCTTATGGGCTAGATGCACCTTCAACAAGTACGTTCATTGTGATTCATCATGTTCGTCTGGCCTGTTTTTCTGTTGTTTTCGTCCAGGAATATATTACATAGATATATGTTTAGGATAGACTCTTACTATATGATAATACTAATTGATATGTTCCTATTCATATTATATTTAAGAATTAAATTAAATCTAAAAGTGCATGTTTGTCCAATAGGAACAACATATTTAATGTTTGATAAATAAAGTAGAAATAGACATCTAAATTTATATTGAATAGAACTCAAATTTAGGTAATATTGACATACATCTATGCGCACAACCGAGTTAAGCTTAATTTCCCTCCCTAAGAAATATATCAGTTACCTCAAGAAAAGATAAGCATCTAAGTTATGCCCATGCACAAATTCGAAATTCTAATAATAGAGAAACAACCTTAAGTACAATTATTTTACATCCACGTTTTATGTCCTCCAATTTACGTACGATCCACCATCTAAGTGATTAATTTGAGCTCTCTAATCTTTGCGTTGTTCCTCACGTAAAGAAATATGGAAATGCTATGTATACGGCGCAGCCACCCAACTGTGTTCCCACTCCGTGTGCTACAGGGTTCTGTAGTAATTACGCTACAGTACACTAGTCGGAACGGTCGGTCGGATGGTTTGGTGGTACATATAGCAGTTCCTAAAGAAATAATCTTTGGGCTGTGCAAAAGTTGTACTTGAAAGGTTATACGTATGTTCCTTTCCTTGAAAGAAGTATATTCCGATCGATTACCTACACTACAGGCTTGAGAGCATACTGGAGAATTGCAAAGATTCGACCTCGGATGGTCATAAATCGAAATTATTATTGCAAAAGAAAAGATGCACAATATGTATGTGCATATGTCCCACATAGTTTCATCAACAACAGCAACGAAAGGCACCAGATGACGTGATTAAACAACACGAGACGTATGCAAACATGGGCATGGCACCATGGAGCCAACTGAGTGCAAAAGTGGCCCCTTTCCACCAAATGTCGGCCCCGGATAAGAAAACTACGGCCATTAGTTTTGAGGGCCAACCAAGCCATCCATTGGACGTCGCAAAAGATTTCAAGCAGTTTTTATTGTCCCTCTCCCACTACGGTTGGAGGTAGCCACACTCACTCAAACTTTTTTTCTGTGCAATTTGTCAAAAAGAGAGCTAGCTCTCCAACTTTAGTAACTAATACATGCCATCAAAGGAAAGAAAACTTGTCATTATACTTAGTTGTAATATATAAAGGAGAGCTCAATTCATGCTTTCATGAGCTCTATGTTTACTAAGTACTATAAGGTCGTGGGAAAGAGAAAGAGAAAGTTAGATAAATACAGGCCGTAATATACTTTGGCGTCAAATCATGCTTAACAAACTCATTAAAACGTGGTCAGTTGCTTTGCCTCAATCGGTGGTCCAGCTTGATTAGGATTTCTAGTGGAGAGTGGACGCTCGCGTCATCTCCAACGTACGGATCAAAGTGTTGCTTTCGCTTGGTCTTTTCAGCTTTATTAGGCACCGTAATTGCGCTGTTAAGGCAAGGAACGGACGGGGCTACGTTTGGGTTGAGTGGGAGCTAGGGCCCTAGAACTGCTGCTGAGGTGTCACGCCACGTTAAGATAATTCTCAATGTTTTATTTCTAAGTGATATTTCAGAGAAGAGAGAGTAAGAAATTAAGGTTAAGAAATAAGCTTCAATGCATGCATATGTATTACTTATTCTTTAAAGTTTTTTAAAATAATTTATTATCTCACAATCATCTATGATCGTTCAAAGAGCTATTTTTTTATATAAAAAGTTATATCTCTCTTTTTTAATAGTTTGCTATATTAGTTTTTTACTTATATAAATATCTAATTAATATTAAATTATATTAGAGCATTGAGAGAGAGCCTAGCTAAGGGCGTTTTCCGGTGGAACAAAGCTAGCGACCATTCCCATCCTGTGGGCGTGCGGGGATGACGAGGCAAAAAGGCCCTGCAGGGATATTTCCGCTAGCATAGGCTTTGATTCAAATGAAACCAGTCCCTATAGAAAAACGAGAAAAGGTTTCCGAACTTGAAAGAGGATCCTACTTTGTCATCTTAATGCATCTACATGTGAAATCTCGCTACGATTTTTTATAAAAAATTGGGATCTTACTTTTTTCCGGATGTATTTGAAGACATACACTAATTTAACGCGTGAGTAAAGTACGAGTTTGTGAATACCGCGAAAATAACTACGCAATTCGACTAGCTACTACTGTCGTACGTAGTCGGCACATCCGGGCCGTCGGGTTCCGATCGTGGGCCCGAGCGCCACCGGAACAGCGGCGTCAACGCGCGCCATGTGGTTCCACCCTCGTGGGCCCCGCCTCAAGCGACAAGTCCCGGTGCCCGTGGTGGGGTAGCCGCCACGTCGGTCCGAGGCGGCCGAGCAGCGACGACGACGTGACGTCGCCCGCTTACCGCTTGGGCACACGGGACGGGCGTACCCGTGGGCTGGGACTCATCGCGAGCCCTCCCGCCACGTGTGGCGCGCCATGACGTCACCTTTCTCTCGTCCCGGGCTGCGATGCGAACCTGCGATTGCGTGGAGTTGGGATCGTCCCGGGCGGACACCTTCCTTTCCGTTCCGTGCCGTTCCGTTGTGCTTGACTGCAGTGACTTTCTCACTTATTCGTCTCGTCCAGCACAGAATCAGGTGCTGTTTAGTTAGATTTTTCTGTCTTCTGTTTTTTTAAAGCTATAAATCTAACTAAATAGATTGTTGAGAAGTTGTTTTTTGAAAATCTGAAAATATGGTTTTTAATAAAATAAACTAAAAGCTGAGAAGTTAGTTGAAATAAGCTTTTCTAATTAGTTAAAAATTTATTGCAAAAGATAATATAGAAAAACCACCAATCATCAGTCAAAAATCAAAAATCAGCTTTTAAAAAAAAAAACAAAAACCTTAGCATAACCAAACACAGGTTCAGAATACTACCTAGCAAACGAGTGCGAAACATCGCCATTGCGTGATTCAGAGGCTTCGAAACACTGGAGGCCTCAAAATTGGTGGTACCTTCCCTACCCAAAACAGATGTCGTTTAACAGGTCGAGAAATAGCAATTGTTTTTGTTTTATGAGACAAGTTTTTTTCCGTCGACGCAATGTCAATTGCGTACTTACTGGCAACGGGTGGTCTAGAGATGAATATGCAGTTGCTGTAGAAAGATCATATTGGAACTTTACGCGTTAGTTCCTTTCTAATTTTGTGCGCAGAAAGCTCATAACGACGTGGACACCCTGAGTGCGCATAAAGGTTGCCCTATCTTCATGACGTAGGAATGAACTACATACATAAAGATGATTCTAGGTCTTATGTCATAGTGACAGGCAAAATTGTGAGTCTAGGTCTTATGTCATAGTCCTTAGACGACTGGACACCACTGTTATAACTAGAAACATGCAGCTCAAAGAGATTTTGCCTGAAGACAACTTCATGAATGGTGACGTATACCCTGAAGACAACCTCGATCTTAAGTTAGTATAAATTTTTATATATATCCACCATAAATTCTATATAGTGGTGTTCCTTCCTTACAAGAAGTTTCTCTAGCTAGTTCCGCTACTACTGATTCAGACTGCTCCTGTCAGGAGAGGTTTTCAGAGTCCGAACTCACGACCCGTTTGGAACGGGATATTTCTGCAGGAATTATGCGGGAATCACACTATTTCATATGAAATTTCCTTGCTTCGAAACGTGGCCTAATATTTGGACGATTCATCTTGGACTTTGATTCACAGTCCTTAGTATTCCCCAAGGCTCATGATGAAAATTTAGGAGTTACAGTTGCGATTTTGCCTTCAACAATTGCTCTGCTTTGCTTGTTCCATCTTACACCACCATCAGCCAACCGGCCAAGCTAGCTGCCCCTTCTCGAGCAGCCACGTGACGCCACCCGGCTCCCACCTCTCCCCGTCACCTTCGGCCTGACGTCACGCCCCCATGTGCGCCTCCCCTCCCTCTCTCTCTCTCTATATATCACCTCCTCCCACTCGTCGTCCCGCCCGGATCTTGACACACTACCAGCTAGCTGTTTAATTCCGTTAATTTGTAGGAGCAGCAGCTCGCTAACGACACGCCTCCCTCCACTCCAAGTCTTCTCCACCCTCAACCAACGCTGCAACACGCGCGCGTCTTCACATGCAGGGAGGAGGTGGCGTGAGCTGCGCGGTGGCCGGCGAGGCACCGTCGCCCGCGGGAGTTCACCTCCGTGCCGGCGGCGGGGGCGCTCGGCTGCTGGGCCTGACCATCGATCCTGCGGGCGACGTGGAGGCCCCCGCGGAGCGCATCGGGCGGCTGGTCCGCGAGAGCCCCGTGGTGATCTTCGCGCGGCGCGGGTGCTGCATGTGCCACGTGATGCGGCGGCTGCTGGAGGCCGTGGGCGCGCACGCCACCGTCATCGAGCTGGAGGAGGCCGCCGAGGAGGCCGCGGCGTCGGCGGCCGCCGCTGCCGCCGTGCCGGCGCTCTTCGTCGGCGGCGTTCCCGTGGGCGGGCTCGACGGGCTCATGGGGCTCCACCTCAGCGGCCGCCTCGTCCCGCGCCTAAGGGAGGTCGGCGCGCTCTGCGGCTAGCGAGGCCGTGTCCGTACGTCGCCGGCCGGCCGGCCGGACGGGCGCGTCTGTTGCTTGGTGCCTGTAGATATACGGTACGTTACGTGGTTTGGAGCAAAATGGCCTGTGACGTTAATAAGACGTCGTCGTTGTACTACTGCTTTGCTTTGCTGGGGGCATGGCGCTTGCGGAGCTGAGGGGGCTGGAGTGAGAGCGTTGGCTAAAGTCGAGGGCCTTTGTGAGAAATGTCTGGGTCTAAATGTAATTAACACTTTTCTTCTACAGCCGTTGTTAGTTTCGTCTCTGTCGTGCCTGTGAGTCTGTGACGACGTACGTATGCAGCTACTGTGCGTCCTCTCTGGCTCCTCTTTGGTGTTTTGTTTGATTGATCGATCGATCAACCTGCAATAGAAAGAACGGAATACAAAATGGGAAAGTGTACATGTGTCAGGTCAGGTGTGCATGTAGCTGGAGTGGACTGTACATGCATGCAATATAATGGTTGCTGAGATAAGGTATTTAAATCAGGAGTGAATGTCGGACAGCCACGATGCAAACTAAAAAACTGTTTTGCTCTTATCTTAATATGAAACGGCAGAACTGCCTGATTAGGAGTGATGGTGTTGCCGTAGACGTCACCCGAAAGAAGGCTGATCGAGCTGCATGTTGCCTTATTGCATAGGCAGGTAGCAGTGCACCGGCTGGCACGCACAGACTCTTAATCCCTAAAAGGAAACGGTCGCCGGCCTGCAGCGACTTGGCCAAATGATTATCCGAGTTATCAAAAGACTATCATCACTGAACCTCTGTGGTAAATTACTGAACTGCTCACGCGATTCGGCTTCTGCAGGGAGAGAAATCACGACCTGTTCAGTCCAGTTGGAGAGTTGCTTCCCGGTGCCGGGGTTATGTAAAAGTTCTGGCCGTGCGCATGGGATCGATCCATGGCAGCGAGCTACTTGCATGCTATAAGGGGGAGATAGAGAAGCTGGTTAATCAATTAGCAAAGTGAATATTTGCACCCGATCCCGTGCATGCGTACGAAGAGAGTACTGCTGCTCTCCCAACCATGCATGCATGCATGCATGAGAGCTTGGGAAAACTCAGCCGAGTCTGTTTGTACGCTTACCTGTGACCGCATCTGGATTCCTCGACCAGGAGCTTGGCGAGTAGCAACGCGCTAGCTGCACAAGTACGTCGTCAAGTCAGAGGCGAAGAGATGGGCATCGATCGCTGGCGCTCGCGCGCACCAGGTCTACATTCAGACAACTGCCCGCCTTTCCACAAAGAACCAACGCTTCCTTGTCTCTAGCCTTTGCCCTGCGGCCTGCTCGTGGCTACACTACGCTCGCCGGAACTCCAAATGCAGAGTCGCAGATGTGCAGCGCTCCAGGTCATGTGACCCTGCGCGTGTCTCCTGAGGATGATGGAGGGCTCACATGGGCTGAAAGAAGCTGCAGGGTGTTAGTGGCCCAACGAGTATATATGTTTAGGCCCGGTCGGTGCAAATTAGGGCGGACACTCTAGCCCGCGTTTTTCTTGCCCAGCATCGGCTGCGTCTTCGTTTTCCTCTCTCTCTCAAAAAAATGAAGTTATGTCTCTTCTCAAGCATGATTGACAGTGCTGACAATTGCCTAGTTTTTTTTTCATATAAGCATCCATGGGCCTAGAGTTACAAAAGTAAGCACGGGAGACAGACTTTTCTATTTCTAAAAGGAACGTGTGTGCCACAGTTGGTGCTCGAGCTACTGGACCCAATGGGAAGCAGGGAACTGACCAAGACCAAGGCCGGTCGGGCTAACAGGCCGGCAGAAGAGGACTCGAGCATCCAGGCCCAATGTCTTGTACCTGCTGTCGGTGTGGAGCTACTCAGAACGGGTATTTATAGATAAATTTTAAATTTTATTATAAATAGTTATAGGTTCTGTCTCTATAAAAGTGTCTGTGATATCGAGTTTATTATAGACGGTTTCAAAAACATCTGCAATACACTTAGACACGTACAGATTTTCTTAGATATCCGTCCTTACGTAGTAAGAGTCATAGATGATAGATGACGTTTGTTTAAACACGCATATGATTACTAAGAGTTACAAACATATTTTATTTGAATCCATCTGTGTTTATTGTCATAGACATATTTTTTTATAAAAAAAACCATTTGTCTCTCTTTTCCCCTATAAGCAAATTTGCTTCCTAAAAAAATGTCACACATATACACACTTTATGATTCTTAAATTAAACAAATTGACACATTATTTAGAACATCGATCACACATTGTTCAGAACATCGATCACACATTATTCATAACATCGATCACATATTGTTCAGAACACAAAACACATGCATCTATATATATCACAAAGGTTAAAAACATCACACAGGTTCAAATCACATAGTATTCAGAACACATAAACCTAGCTAGCTATACATCATTGGTCGATTGACATTGTATTACAAAAGGATGAAATGATTGATATCATAGGCACATTGTATTCCAAAAAGCGAAAAGTGATTGACTAACCTGGGTCGATCAACGTCATCTTTAAAAAAGATGAGATGATAGACATCATCTCAGCCTCTTACATTTTAGCGCAATGTCAACCCAATAATCATCTTCAATTAGCAGCTAAGTCATCCAGATCTAGCTGCACCTTAACAATCTCACGTATCAGCCAGAACCAGACTACGCTTCTACCAAACCACTAGCCATGACTTAGCAAGAAATGGACATTCAAGCATGTCTTTCAATGACAAAAATGTTTCCATTCTGACGAACAACAATAGAGAAATTTTTATCCGGTAGAAACGAATGGAGAACGCGGTTGATAGTGTACATAGGGTCGACGGAGGCCTTCACGTCAGTGAAGAAAATGAAGTCCGCTGGGCCAAAGTCAACGCCAAGCATCCAGCCGTTGAAACCATCATAAGGACAACCCCATCCTGCCACCTCCTGATTGCCATGAATTGTGCGCATCATTCCAGATCTACAACGAAAACAAAGTTGTGCCATCAGTTGCATAGATCAAACCAATAAAAACCTAAAAAACTCTAACTAAATGGCGACGGGAACCATATGATACTCACCTTGGTGTAGTGAAAGGGATTCAGCCCCAGCCGAGATCTCGTTTCTCCGACGCTGATGACGAGTGAGGACGCAAAACACTCCTCGCTTTTCAGTGCAGTGGAACACATGGATATGACAAGTGAGGAAGAAGAACACTCATCGTCGCTTTATATTGAGGGGAGACGATGGGTCATGTGTGTGAGAAGCTAAAAGAGACTTGGAAGACGAGCGATTTGTGTGTGTTGGAAGCTAAAAGAGCTAGGGGAGACGGGCGGTCAAATATGAAAATGTTTGTGGGTCTTTAAATATAAATAGTTTTTATAAAATCCGTTTGTGTCTATCGAATAGACACAGGTGGATCTTATAAGAAACTATCTATAACAACATCATAGACAGATTTTTCTAAAAGCCGTATGTATGATAGAAATAGACGAATTTATAAAAACTGTATGTGGGTTCATTAACACATAGATGCATGTCTTGTTATAGACACGTCAATCTTAGCAATCCTCTAAGGATATTTTGTTTGTGATGGCTCCTAAAAAACCGTCTATGACATACCATCTGCTTTCAACAATTCTTTGGTAGTGTGGGCTATGTGAGGTGTTAAGAGAGGGTTTAGGAGCATGAGTGGGAGGCATGGAGAATCAGTATACTGTATTGAGAACTCTGAACAAACTTCGTCTCTGGTTCTCCTCCTATGTTGTTCTTCCTGATTCCGATCCTACTACCAATTTCTTTCTGTCGACGATTGGTGAACCGCCAATCTTACGAACTTATAGAAATAGTAGGAGATACTTCAAGTAGATGAATCACATAGTGCTCACATGATCTTATACAGGTTCAAGCCTCCCTTATGATAATATCCCTACGTCCTGTTGGTCTTGTATTAATCTATAGGACTATTTACACGAGGGTGTTTGGCTAGCCTATATAGATCTAAACCTAGTCAGAGGGCTCCCTTGTATGTAGTAGGGAAGATAAGCTAATACAAATCTAAGTTATAGAAGGCTCAAGGGCACAGAGCTTTCACAGGCTTGAATGTCGTCAATAGAGTTGTGTTGACTTTTAATGGCTTATCCTCCGCAGGGTCCCTTGGCTCCATATATATATGAGGTCATCGTACAACTCCTGAAGTCTTTCCTTATTATTCTTGGAGATAATCTTCACTGTTTACGAGATATCTCGGGTATCTATAGGTGGTTTCCATATGTCTAGGGATTCCTTTCCCGAGGATAGAGATATATCCTGAGAATGTAGGAAAACCCTAGGGTATTTAGATACGGTAATTCTATACTTCCCAGCATCAAGCCCTTCTCCTGTATGTGAAATAAGGCTTCAATGGATCAAAAGCTTGTTCAGAAAAGATGAACATTTTGACCAACTGCACCATTGATTAGAACTCGGGTTCTTGATTAGGATGGTACATCTAACTGGGTTCTCGGGATCCTCAAGTCATATATTCGGGATTTCAAACACCTTTGAGCACCCAAGCAAGCTCCCAAGAAGGTATTCCTTTCGAGTAAGAATTTCGATTCACCAAATAAATATCATCCCAGTCCCTCAAAATGATGGGGAAGAAAATACTTGCCGCTAGCCGGGTTTAAAATTTGAACTATCGCAGTAGAAATTTTTCGTGGTGGTGAAGAGATTCTTTACTTTATAAAAGATCATGATGACACTGGTAAACCATGTGCATATGACACGTAGTGTGATGGGGTCTCTATGTTGCTACTCCAATTGCTCCTACATGCGTCGGACATTAAATGCGACATGACGTTAAAGCAGGAGAACGTGGCCTCAAGTCAAACTCGGAACCATCCTGGTGTCAGTTGAAGAGCCATCCAGAGAGCTATTGTCCCTGTATAAAACAAGATGGGGAGCCCACATAACGTTTACCTCTTCCATCATCATTTACCTTGAGCTATTTTCTTGTGCGTCTCTCACTTTAAGCTGCCTCCAAAACCCTAGAACCCACCAACTGCTTCCTCTTGATGCCATGGGCCACAAGAAGATCAAAAGGGTAGAGAGGTCTATTGTTAGTGTCATAGTGGTTGTGATCCCACCTTGGCTCATCGGTGGTAGGCAAGATGATCCCCAGTCTAGACACCACTTGGACTGCTATCTTCCTTGATTGTTTTTGCTACGGTTTCTGTCCCCTCACGCCCTTCCAGCTTTTCCCTTCAACTACTTAGTTTTTATGGCCTTCAACTTATCCACCTCAACCCAACTCCATCGTCATGCTCAACATCTTCGTGCACCTATGCAAGGCATTCCTGGCTGTGCACCATCTGCTGACCTCTTTAGGTACTTGTACCTCTTAAACGGGTTTTTGAGCAAGATCACCGGCGGCGCCAAATTTTGCCTCACGGAAGGGAAGTCGGTGAAGTGCATCGACTTCTCCGCCAAGAGGTCATGGTTGGGGTGGCACAAGAAATGTTTTACTGCTAACTTGGCTCGCCTGAACTCCCGTATCAGGGTCTCGCAATGCTGTCGACCAGCTATGGATGGAGAAACTGAGGGAGACCGCTGTTTGTTGGACTCTTTTTGTCGAGATATGAGAGTTGAAGGAGCAGGATTTAATGGCATATGACCTCACCAAGGACTTCGTCAAGTGCCACCGGAGCCCTCTGAGGTTGTGGATCTTTGGTGCTTGGGAGTCTCGCAATGCTCAGAATGAAGAATTCTTATATCCCGATTGCTTTGATCTCCTCCTGGAAAGAAGATTGGAAAAAGGTCTGGTTTTATGTCCCCAACCCCGACCTAGTTGCCTCTCCATTAGTCTATAGAGGTCTCCAGCTCCACCCAAATCCATCTTAGTCGAAGAAGCACCGCGAATCCGACCGCACTGCCTACTGAAGGTGATATGCCCTATAGGCAATCATAGAGATGATTGTATCACACGTCTATGTTCATGTACTACTGAATAATGTGTTATTCCAAGAATGACTATCATTTATATTAATTGGAAAGTATGTGACTTGTTCATGAAACTCTTTATTTATTTCATGATATTATTCTTAGTCGATCCATGGTCGCATATCATTGTGATGATACATAAGATCAGTATATGTATTGATTGATGATCACGTTTCATGGATCATAGGTATAGAGATACCAGGTCAATAATGTGGATATTTATGTTAGAGAACATGATGTTGGATAGACCCACCTTGAGATACTACCGGGATTGTTATTTATAATGCGCCATCAGTTGTTATCTGAAATGGTGTACCTGCAGGATCCTTAGACCTGAGATCATCATTGATTCCCAGAATGTGTAGTGGCATACTTTGAGGCTGTCAAACGTTATTCCGTAACTAGGTAGTCATAAAGGTAGATGAAACATGTCGTGGGGTATGAGCGATCAAGATGGAATTTGCCCCTCCTTGAAAACGGGAGAGATATCTCTAGGCCCCTCGAGGTAGTTGGATTGAGAAAGTGCATGGCCATGCCAATATGATTAAAGAGTTAATCATGATGAATCCACTATTTGATCAAGTGAATGGTCGGACTATCACAAAGGTGGCACATATCTTGCCTTGAGCTTGACTGGTATCGTGAGGCAAAAGATCGGTGCATGTGTATATCAAGGTTCAGCCGATATGATCTTTTATGTATACTCGTGAATCAATATGTCCTGCTAGGGACCGCTATTGATTTTGGTTTGGAAAGGGTTTCTGAGTCATAGCCGTTTGTACATGAACCTAATTGGTCACACACTTAATGGGTTGGAACAAAACATGTGAATTGGATTCATATATGGGTTTTGATTGGATTGTGATCCATGAGAAGTTAGAGTCCTAAAGGTCTTCCAACGTGGGAGCCCATTGGCAAGCTCTATATAAGGAGAGGCGTAGGTAGGGCGTGCATAGGTTGAGCCACTTCGAAACCCTAGCCGCAACCTTCTACATGATCTCCCAAAACCCTAGCCGCGCGTGCGGTGCTAGCACATTGGTGCTCGGTATTTCTGCCCAGTACGTGTGGATACCGTAGAGGCGTTGTTGTTATTGCAACGCTGATCTTCTTGGCGAGGTGTTCGGGACTGGTTGCCAACCGTGGTCGAGGAGCATGACCACCTGCTCAGAGTTGGTCAAGGAGCACGACCACCTATTCGGACTTGGTCGAGGAGCACAACGACCTGCTCAGAGTTGGTCGAGAAGCACGGCCACCTGTTTGGAGTTGGTCAAGGAGCACGACCACCTGCTCGAAGTTGGACGAGGAGCACGACCACCTGCTCAGAGCTGGTCGAGGAGCACAACTACCTACTCAAAGTGGGTCGAGGAGTGTGACCACCTACGCGGGGCTGGTCGCGGATCTGATCGAGAAGCTGCTTGAGGAGTTTGACACGCACAACGTTGGATCGGTCTACTCCAACTCTTCTTTCGCTGCACTACGCGTCGAGTGGTAACGATCTATGATCTCCTAGTAGCATGATTTCCTGGGTGAATGCGGTAGAAATTTTTTGTTTTAGGCTAGTGTAGCCTGCTCGTTCCCCAACACCTACTATGTCCAAAAGATTGGCGAACTTAGGCAGATAGGCTTAACTGGGTGGCATGTGGCCAAAGACTTCATTAGTCGAAAGTCCAACCCCTCGAAAGTGCAGGATCGCTTTTTCTGGGACTATGCTAGATAAAATGATAGCTCTTGGGACATGGCAGGATGTAAGACTCAATTAGCTGATGAGAATTACTTGGATCAGTTATCAACCCCACTCCCTCAAGAATCCTCGATAACTGATGAGAATTTACTCGGATTGAGGAAGCAGTACTGATTGCTTGTTTTGATTAGATCTGTCTTTTTTATTTCAGATTCTAGCCTTCCGCCAAGAGGACAACGTCTCCATGACCGGAGTTCCTGCTCTTTAGGATTCCTCCTGCTCCGATGCTAATGACAAGGCCAAGGGAAAAACACCAACCGATCAAGAGGCTGATGTGTCTCTTCTATCTAAAAGATCATCTTTACTCTATGATCCACAACCCCTCAAGAGAACACGGAGAAAAAATCTACTGGTACAGAAATTGAGCCCTTAGATGATCATTAATTTGACTGCAATCCTGGTTATCGAACATATCCTAACTGACACCAGGTATATATGGGGGGCCTTATTATAGGGATTGAGTGATGCCCACAATCACCTCCTCAAGATACCACCACGCCTGATGACTCAGTAAGAGAGGTAACTCATAACAAGTTAGCCTCTTTATATTGGTTAGTTCTTTGAAGATTTACTTGATAAGTCCAGAATGATGACAAAGTCATTGTGGGCTAATTTTTTGCAGTCAATGGCTTCCTTTACTTTATCATACTCCCAAGTCATCCCTTCAACACAACCAGCCCCAACTGCTGGTATGATGAAGAAGAAAATTACCATCAAAAGGTAGCAGTCGAACATCATTTCACGCATCGCAATTTACAAAAGGTTTTGCTCAAACAATTATCTTGCCTTGCAGCCTTCCTTTTCCATCCTATGCTGCTAATTGGAGACCTTCCTCCCCAGAGAAGACAAAAGAGCAGACGACAAGCGGTTCAGTGAGTCAGCTGGTTCCAACCTCTCCAGTCTTATCACCCTCTATTCCTTGAATAGAAAAAGCTTCCATGGATGCACCTGAACCAAGCCTGCCGCCCAACAAAACTGAGACCCCGACATCGACCCCAACTGATGATCCTTGGGCAACGCTCTAGGATCTACTCAAGGCTGCAAGTGGCCAGGAAGCTGTTGCCAAGGCTCGGTACATGGCGATCGATCACACTAGCCATCAGGAGGCTCTCAAGGAGAAGGATGCCCTGCTTGCAGCTCACCAAGAAAAGATTAACAGTCAGTTTACCTGTTGATCACTAGTATATGATTCGAACACCAGATATCTAATACTGAATTGTTTTTATTTGTTTTCTTAGCTCTCAGAGCCAACTTGAGGATCCAACTCAATGTTGTCACTAAGTCAATAAAGATCCATAAGAAAGAAGCAACTCAACGAGAAGAACTTAGCAATGCTTTGAAAAAAGCAGAAGCTAATCAAGACACCATGGATGTCGAGCGGGACACCATTGTTGCTGCACGAGATGCTGCAATTTTAGCGCTTTCAAATCTAAAGGAACAGACCCTCGATCGCATGAACCAGTCAGCCTCCATAAGCGCCGAGACAATGCTTGGTCTTCTCAAAAGCTACAACACCAACCTCGACACATTAGTAGTGACGGAGGGGTTCAAGTGTTCGGTAGAGGAGGAAGTAGACATCATTCTTGACATCAAACCTCTAATTCTTGCCTTCATCGAGTCCCTGAGACTCTGCCTGCCTGATGATGAAAGTGGGGGCAGTCCCTCTAGCTGATGGTCCATTCGACTCAAAGCATTCAAGACTTGATCTATGGTTTGGGGATGACTGTAAACATTACTATTATTTTGCTTATCCAATATGCTGTTACCACTATTCCCTTGTTGATGAAATAGAGCTAGCATAAGTGGATGTAAAAAACCGATTAGTACATGCTAAAACCATCCTTGAAACCTATTTATAAAATATTCGTCGATACCTAAAAACTCAACTAGACATATTATAAATATATTGGACCTCAAGTGACCAGTCGAAGTATCCTCAATAACAAGAAAAGAGTAGTGTAAAACTAGAAAGAGAAGAAAAATAACATGATGATTTTTGCAAACTTTTAGCCGGCTCACGTATTTGACTAGCGGACGAACATGAACTCAATGGAGAACACACATGAGACCAACGAGAAACTTCATAACCTTGTTGGCCAGAGGGATTCCCTCTATTGAGGTCGGGATTCCGGGATTAAGCGTGAGATGCCTGACAATCTCTTGTGTTGTTATGCCTTATGAGGTAAAGTTGTTCGTCATCGACCCAAACATGCCTCTATTGATTATATTGAATGCAGTCGACACAAAGGCAAATAAGCTTTTACAAAAAATGTGTATTTACAAAACATGGTATTACTATGTAGCCCCTGACTCTCTGGTCAAGGAGAAGATTTCTCGAATGGAGAGTAAGAAAGAATATACATGTACCATCAAAAGTATATGATGTAGCCCCCAACTGTCTACTCGATGACTGAATCGAGTGGAGAGTAAAGTCGCAGCATCGAAAGTATGCGATGTTGCCCCCGACTCTCTATTTGATGTGATAATCAAGACAAAGACTAGAGCTGTAGCATCAAAAAATACCTGACATAGTCCCTGACTCTTCACTCAATAATTGAGTTCGAGTAGAAAGTAGAGCTTTAGCACTGACATTATACAATGTTGCTCATGGTTCTCTGGTTAGCGTGATAACTAAACAGAGAGGGAAGCATAAGTATAAAAATTATGCGATGTATCCCCCGACTCTCTGTTTGATAACTGGATCGAGTGGAGAGTAGAGCATAAGCATCAAATCATTATGCTTGAAGGTGTAAACCTACGAGTGTATGACTATGGTTATGTTCTAGTCATCGAATTAATTCGAATAGTCAGGTAGGTGACAATTAAAAACCAACCCCTGTTCATACTCGTTTTCATCGCAACCTTTGATTTAACGTGTCATAATGACACGCCATCCCTCTGCACAAAGATTAGACGCGCCATAATGCCTTGTTGACATTTCGGCTTCCGTCCAACATGTCAGCCTTGAATCACCATGCACTCGAGGCGGCCTTAGAAATTCAACTGTCATTATTGGATCTTGATGAGCCTATGACTCCTTCGGATACGATCTATACCACCAATAATCCTCAAATCATATAAGATCCAATTACAAGAGCACGTGCACAACAATTAGACCACCAGGTGAACTCGTTTCTCGCTGTTCATGCTTCCTTGGATGGATTCCTACTAAATTCTTGTGATGTTTTATTGCTTAGGAATGTGGGAGAAGCACCACAACCTTACCTGGATGTCTCCCCTCGAAGGCCAAGTCTACTTGGACTCGAGGCTGAGCTCTAGTCGTGATCGTGATCGAGTCGCAGGACAACACGTTAGTAAAACGGGCATAACTCTCTCATACGAAGTCTGTTTTAGTCAATCTTGGACATTCTGGAAAGATTACGACAAGCCCTTTCCAATGGATACGAGCTCGACCAAATATTCCTTATAGTTTAGTCAGAGTCAAATAAATAATATGTTGCGCTACCATTTTGGACCTAGTTGGGTCTTGTAATTGTGTCGGGGTCGGAGTCCAGGTTGTGTACGCCTCTTTCCATGGCTGCACAACCCTAGGTCAACCTCCCCACGTCCCCCCTATATATACACAGTAGCCGTCATAGCATAGGCTCAGGTTTAGCTTAGATTATTCTGTTTTGGACAGTTTTACCGTTTATCAGTTTGTTGAACCCCAACTCGAGTGCTTCATTGGTAATTAGTAATATTCAGATTGCATCTACCTATTCTTGCTTGTGTTCTCGATTTTCTTGCAGGAAAAGCCTTCTTGGTGAAGGCAACCGCGTCTTGGCGCAGTTGATAACCACGAAGTAGTGGTGTAGTCGTTGCGAGGGTTCTTGATCTGTTCTGGTCGGAGCCTTTGGATCATCAACGTCGAGTAGCCCTTATGTTGGTCGGTATCACTGGCGTCGGTCAGTGGCTCCAGTAGGGTCTTCACCTTGACCACTCTCCCTAGCCCTTATGTTGGTCGGCGACCAGTTCCTAGGGCAATCAGCTGCTGCCCAAAGGAGGAGGAAAAGAGGTTCCTCAACTTGTTCGAGGGCAAGTAGGGGTCTGCATACTTCTAAACTCTTGGAGGTTGTGGATCTTCACTATTTATTAGAGCCAGGTGAATCCTTTCTATCAACTTTGCGCTAGACACATGGGTTAGAAAGAAAATATGTAATAGGATAGTTAGTCTGATCAACATGTAATCAACTTACCTTTATCCTACCTTATCTATGAATGAAATTATCGGAGTTGATCGATGTTCCACGAGTTCTCGAGTTCTTCACCATTTGGAGTAGATAGTCGTACTGATCCAGGTCGAGTGACTTCGACTGCTATGTACAGTCCTTCCCACTTAGATGATAACTTATGCCACCAGCCTATTTTTGCACCTTTCATAGAACAAGATCCTTAGCAGTGGGTCTCCTATGTTGGATATTTTGACTGTGATAACTACACAATGCTTGTTGACACTTAGCTGCTCGAATGAAAGCTCGATCATAGTACTCCTTGAGTAGATTGATATCATTCGCTCGTAACTGCTCTTGCGCCTCTTTTGAATAACTTTCCACTCATGGTGACCCAAACTACAATTCAACCGGAAGAATTGCTTCTGCTCTGTGGACTAAGAAGAAAGAAGTTTCACTGGTGGCCTAGTTAGTCGAGGTACAAATGGGCTATAGTACTGAGGGAAGTTCTTTCCCCATCATTTCGAGTTAGCTTTCAACCTGTCAAAAACCCGAGTTTTGATACCTTGCAAAACTATACTATCGGCGTGCTCAACCTGACAGTTACTTTGAGGGTGAGCTACTGAAGCGAAATAAGTTTTGATGCCAAATTCTTTGCAGAACACAGTAAAGGTCCCACTTCTAAACAAGCTACCATTGTCTATAATTATCCAATGTAGAATATCGTATCGAGTAATTATGCTCCTCAGAAACTTCTTAGCCGCTTTACGGTTATCTTCCCCACGGGTTCGACCTCGATCCACTTAGTAAACGTGTCAATAGCCATGAATAGGAATTTGAAACCACCTTAGGCCCTTGGGAACAATCCTAGGATATCCAAGGCCCAGATGGAGAAAGGCTAAGAAAGTGTAATTGTTTGCAGAGCTTGGGCTGTTCGAGTGGTCTACCTTCTAACAAATTAGCAGCTTTCGCACTTTTTACCAGCTCAGAAGCATCCTGGAGGGCAATTTGCTAATAGGATCCTTGGCGGAAAACCTTTCCAACCAAGGTGTGGTAAGACATATGATTACCACACATGCCTCCATGGTTATCAGGCAATATCTTATTGCCCTCTTCCTGAGTGATGCACTTCATCAAGATTCCGTTACTCCCCTTTTGAAAGAGCTTACCGTCTACCAAAGAATATAGCTTGGACTTCTGAGCAATTTCTCTACAGATGCATCATTGTCAGGGATTTCTCAACCTTCGAGATAGGCTCGAAATGGAGTCATCCAAGTCAGTTCATGTTCAAGTAGTGCAACTTTTGTGTTTGCAAATTTTGCCTCACTAACTCGACCAGACTACCAGCTGAGTCGGGCAGCACCTGCACTTGAGGCTATCGAGACAAATAGTTTGAGGAGATTTTTGGTGAAGACTTCTACAGGTGTGGGAAAACGAGATGAAAGTGGAATTATGGCCTCTCCGGAAGTGTGTAACTTCCAGCCCTTTTAACTTTTGCTCAAGCTTTCATACTTCACTCAAATAAGCTATCATGTTATCTTCTAAGCACTGGTACTCCTTTTGCACTTGGTTTATGACTAGCTATGAGTCCCCTTTCATGAGTACTCTCCTGATTCCGAGTGATATAGCTATGCGAAGCCCATTTACAAGTTCTTCGTATTCTGCAACATTGTTGGAAGCTTTAAATTCTAATTGAACAATGTACCTGAGTTTGTTGCTCATTGGAGATTTTAGCATGATGCTAGCCCCCGAGCCTTGAAGCATGAGCGATCCATCAAAGAAAAGTGTCCAGTGGTCCTCGACCATATTTGGCTTTGTTTTCTCAACATTTATCCATTTGGTGATAAACTCTGCTAGTACTCTTAACTTAATGCTTGTTTGTGGTGTGTAATTTACATCGAACGCGTTGAGCTCAACCGCCAATTATGCGATTCATTCAGTAACCTCCCTATTGCGTATAACATCCTTCAGCGGATACATTGTTATGACAATGATCTTGTGCACTTAGAAATAATGTGGTACCTTCCGGGAAGTCATCAGGACTGCATACATCAACTTCTGAACTTGCGGGTATCATAGCTTAGCATCATGTAGGACTTCACTTACGTAGTAAACCGGTTTCTATATCTTGGTTTTCTTCTTGGGGTATTCCTGCTCGACTACCAGGATTGTGCTCACAACTTGTGCGATGGCTGCAATGTATAGAAAGAGCTCATCTTTTTCATTAGGCGGAGTCAGAATTAACGGAGACAATAAATACCTTTTTAAGTCTTGAAAAGCCTTCAACGCTTCTTCTGTCCACTCGAACTAGCCATGTTTCTTCAGCGGCTTGAAGAAAGACATCCCTCATTTGTCCATCTTGGAGATGAATCAACTAAGAGCTACTATGCACCCTGTCAATTTCTGAACTTCCTTTAATGTTCGAGGTGATTGCATTTGATCAAGAGCTTCTATTTTGCCCAGATTGGCCTCAACGCCTCGACTCGACACTAGGAAACCAAGAAGCTTGCCAGACAGGATGCCAAACATGCACTTCTCAGGGTTAAGCATCATACGATACTTCATGAGGTTGTCGAATGTCTCCTTGAGATTGTCAATCAATCCATCTTCGGCTCTAGACTTGACTACAACAACATCGATATAGGCTTCTACATTACACCCGATTTGGGGCTATAGGCAATTTTGAATACACCGTTGATAGGTAGCACCAGCATTCTTTAAACCAAAAGGCATTTTTATATAACAAAATACACCAAAGGGCGTAACAAAAGCAATTTTTTCTCATTCTCGACTCCCATGCTAATTTGATGATATCCCGAGTAGGCATCTAGAAAATGTAGCACTGCACAACCTGCAATAGAGTCAACAATTTGATCAACTCGAGGGAGAGGAAAAGGATCTTTTGAACAAGTCTTGTTTAGGTCGGTAAAATCAACACACATTCTCCATTTGCCATTGGCTTTCTTCACGAGGACAGGATTAGCAAGATATGTAGGATGACGAACCTCTCAGATGAAGCCCTCTTTTAGGAGTTTACCGACATCCTCTTGGTTTTCTATCCTTCACAAATCTTTGTTGTTTCTGCACCACATGTTTGGTATCGGGTTTCATAGCTAGTCGATGCTCAATCACTTCCCTAGGGACCCTGGGCATGTCGGGCAGTTGCCACACAAACACATCCTGGTTTGCCCAAAGAAAAATGATGAGCTCAAGTTCCTATTTGGGATCAAGGTCAACCCCTATATTGACCATCTTGGCTGGTTCAGAAGATTCGAGGAGCACTACCTTGATGCCACCACCTGCCTTCCTGCCCTTAGCACCGTCGTTGTTCTTATCTTTGGCGATGTTGTCGGATCTAGAGGCATTAATTAGCAAGGTTGATGAGCTTGGAATCCTTAACCTCGAGGGTGACATGGTGCTTCTAGCGCTTAGACTCTATACCTCTTGAGGTAGTTGTAGCTCAACCTAAGTGTTTGACCGTATCCAGGCTCTGCTTGTCACACTTGATCGCTTCACGTTGATCTCCTTTGATGGTTATGACCCCATTAAGGCCTGGGATCTTAAGCACCTAGTACACATAGTGGACTATGACCATGAACCTACCTAATATTGGGTGGCCCAGGATCACGTTGTAGGCCATCTCGAAATCCATAACATTGAAGGTAAGCTTCTCTGTAAGGAAATTGTCTGGCTCGCCAAACGTGACTGATAACTTGATCTAACCAAGGGGCATGGTCGATGAGTTTGGAGTTATACCATGGAAGGACTTAGCTCCTGTCTTGAGCTCTGACCTTTGGATTCCCATCATTTATAATGTTTTGGCAAAGATGAAGTTGAGCGAGCTACCCCTGTTGACCAAGGTCCTATGGACTTTGAGGTTGAGGATAGTTGGCTGCACCACAATTGGATATCGGCCTGGCTGTGGAACCATAGCTGGATGGTCATCGTGATCGAAGGTGATCGAGACTTTTGACCACTAGAGGTATTGGGGAGGCCCTGTTAGAGCTAGGTTGACCTCCCTTTCGATCGCCTTGTGCTGCCTCTTGGGCTTGTATGAGGCCGATCCTTTGAAGATATGCGCCAAGCTCTGGTCAGCCCCGCGGAATTTGGGCTCATCATCTTTGGCATCTAGATTGGTCTTTTTTGCTACAGTACTCAGCAATTGCAGCCTTGAGATTATCATCGAGCTTCTTTTTGATGATGTGGCATTTGTCAAAGTCATGCTGGTTGGTCTGATGGGTGGGACAACATTTTCTGTCTCCACGGCTCAAGCCCTTATTGTCCCCAGTGTTGCGCGACTTGCTCCTATCGACCGCAGTGATGGTCGTGTTTGGACCCTTGCGTTTGTCACCAGGTTTATTCTTATTACCCTCATTATTTGAGGAATTGAATTTGTCCTTACCGGATTTAGGATTTTTGGCATGTGCCTAGGCTTCAGCACACTTTGCGTACTTATCGGCCAGCTCAAAGAGTTCTTTCACCATATTGGTCTTTTGGATAGCAAGCTTCCTGACCAGATCTTTGTCCTTGATGTCTCACTTGAAGGTGATGATGACCGAGCTATTGGAGATGTCCGAGATCGTGTTGTGCCTATCACTAAATCTAGGAATGAAGTCCCGAAGAGACTCATTCATACCTTGGTTTAGCTGATGGAGATCATCTTCCATTCTTAGGCGTTCGAACGCTCCCTAAAAGTTGGTGATGAAATGAGCCTTCAGCATGGCCCACGATCGAATCGAGTTGGGTGACAGGTTCAGCAGTCAGGACCTTCCAGGTTCATTGAGGGTAGTTAGTAGGTAATTGGCCATTACACTATTGTCGCCATCGGCCGCTCGAATAATAGTGGTGTAGATCTGCAACCACTCGTTGGGGTTGAGCTCCCCGTCTCACTTCTAGATCAGACCCACCTTGAACTTCTCGGGCCATCGTATCGACCAAAACTTGGGTGCGAAGGCTTCACAGCCTCCATCGAATTCTTTAGGAGGAGATGGAGGAGGATTGTTATGCCCGTTCCTTCAAACAGGGGAGTCATGTCGATGGTCTCGTCCTAGAGGTCTGCAATCATTATAACGACGGTCATTATCACGATGTTCCTCATGGTGGTTGTCTATCATTGTCCATAGGTCATGCCTATTGTGAGGGATGTGGTTCCTTAGGTTTTCATGTTTCCTACGCCTATGGATGGGGCAGTTATAGTTTGGCTCGCAGGACTGTACTCAAGCTCGACCACCTGAGCTTCCTGTTTGGGATCCCTCAACTCAAGGATGTCCACGTTCGTAACTGCTAGAACCAGCGACTTGTTGCCTGGGGTGCCTAGAGCCAATGTGGTTATTCACTCGAACCGCCTGTGTTCGAGCCGCATCCAGCAGAGTCTTGAGATGATTGACTATCAGTGTTAGGGGATTTGTCGAATCAAATTCAGGGAATGACCTCAGAATCATATGAACACCTGGACGTTAGCTTATGGGATACTGAAAACACTACTGCCCAAACTTGGTTGAGGTCGAGATGATATTGCTTTGCGTTCTCTATGTTGAGGGAGTTCATTCCTCGATTTTGGAATCATTGTAGGTGGGGGCAGCACCTGCATAACAGGCATTCCTAGGCCAAGTCGCATCAAATACCATGGTACCCCTTATTCTCCACCGTCCGTTAATGATGGGTAGTATCAAAGGCATGCGGAGCCCTAGCTGCTGCTGGGTCCTCGAGGAATTTTCACCATCATTCATCGCGGTATCTAGATCCTTAATGTTTTGCTCGACAAATGTGCCGTCGGCCCCAGCCATAAACATGAATCAATCTGTTCGACTGCTCTTTTCATCAAGGAAGTTGAGCTATCATTGCCACTTTCCTGACTTTTGTCATTGATGTCATTGTCCATGAACTGAAGAACGTTAGACTCCTTGGAATCCGACTCGAGGTGTCCCACCTCGGGGTATGTGTCCAATGGGTTGGACTTGATGATACCAATGTGGATCAGTTCATCTTGATTGTCCCAACAGTATGCCATTGTTCCGAAGGTGATCTTTGAACCGGCTGGAGGTGATGCGAATATGACCGCTATCGACTCGAAGTAGTTTTAGAAGCTGGTGTTGGAGAATCCAACATGAACACGCACTTGAGACATGATCGATCCTAAAAAATAGATGAATGCCCCTACCTGGCATGCCAACTATCAAAGATTACTTCATGACAATGTGTCAGTAATTGAACTGGGGTACCTTTGAGATCAGGGATCGAGCAAGAAACAAGACATGCGATGTATATAGGTTGGGCCCCCGGAGAGGAGTAATACCCTACGCCCTGTGTCGATGATATTGTATAAAGATTGTCTCGAGTACAAGCAAGGTGGCTAAACCTACTACAATGGAGTAGATCAGATCAAAATTATTCTGGGGTTGAAGTCTGAGAAACCAAGTTGAAATGTGACTTGATTTATATGTGATGAGTGATTGACCAGTTTGTGGATTTGGTTTGATGATTTATGGATTGCATAAGCATGTATATGTAAGGCAATTATGATCATGACTAACTAAAGTTATAGAGGAAATGGAGTTGACGTTTTTGTCTCTGAGTCTAGGAAAATTGTATATGCCAGATGATCCGACGCTAGGAATTTTATACACGCCGGATGATCCGACGCTAGGAAGACTACACGCTAGAGGATTTCAACTCAGAAGAAAAAGTTGAAGTATACGTCGGATAGTCTGGCGATGGGCACAGTGAACGCTAGAGCATTTCTTTCAGAGAGGCTGCAAATAGGCTCTGGTGGACTTCCATGCGTTAGATGGTCCAGCTATGGAAGATGTGAACGCCAGAGATTACATCAGACCATTTATTGTAGAGAGATTGCAAAATGGTTGCCTGGTGGAGATGAACTCATCAAATGGTCCGACGATGAGAAATTGTGTACGTCGGACTATTCTTGCAGAGATGATTCCAGACGACAGGTTTGGCGAGTTGAACACACCGGACGGTCCGATGCTCAGGAGGTGTGCATGTCAGATTATTCGGCGTTCATGATTTTTCTAGGATGTGTCTTAAGCTGAGGATTTCAATTTGGAACTAACTGGAGATGGTTTGGAGATATGTCTTTGCTTGTATTGTGTTGTGCAGGTGATGGATGCAACTTGGTGGCTGACAGCGGGATGATCAAGGCCAAGCGGGGTGCTTGGTGTCGAATGATTGAGGAGACCAGACAGAGTCAAGGTTGATCCTAGCTGTGCACATGGAGGTCAAGTAAAGCATGGAAGGAAGGATGAAGACGGCGTGTTGATGAAATCAAGCGAAGGGGATGCTGATCTAAGTGACAAGGCTACTTGGAGGGATCGAGAGTGGGTGAGACTTGCTGGGGCTCAATATCACAAGACAGAGTACACGCGTCGATATTGGGATGCTTGCTTGGGGTCAGAGCAAGCGGTAGTGAGTCACACTTTGAGGAGCGTTCAAGGCGGTTTCGCGGTTTGGCCTTAAAACTGTGGAAGGATGGATTGTGCATGGCATCATTGCAAAGTTCGCATCGAGACAAAGCTAAATCATGAAGGCGCCACGACTGTTAGATGGATGGAGCAAAAAATGGACCAAAATACCCCAATAGTAGTTAGGAGGCCATTGGAAGAGAGGGGTGTTTTGGGAACAAGGAAGCTTAAGTGTTAAGCTATCTCGTTGTGCATATAAATAGAGGGATAGGGCTGTGTGGGAGCTTTGGACCAGCCATTTAAGGTTTGAGAGATAGGTTTTAAAGGAGAGAAAAGGAGAGCTTAGCCTTTGTAATAGGTGAGAGCTTTATGTGAGAAAAACATCTAGTAATCTGTCGAATAGAGGGTTGTCCTCTGCAAGAAATGAAGAGATTGTTTCTTCCGATGCTTGTGTTCATCTACTTCTAGTCTCTTTCTACTGCCTCCTTTGCTTTGTTGCGAGTTTTTCTTTTTTAGTTGTGATTTTCATTTTTGGTTGGAGGCTGAAATTTTCCTAACTTGAGAAGTTGTTCTTCTTGTTGCTAGAGGGGTAATCTTCTCATATGAGTTGATCTTCAACCATCCTAACCCTCTGAATCCATCAATTGGAGAATCTTTTCTTCTGGTGGCCAGTTCTTTTGTGTTCAGGAGTTTTTCTTTAAGTTGATTGCTTTCTTGCACTATGACTCTTGATATGGCCATAACCGGAACCTAGAGTTCTCATCCATCGAAGAGGAGCGCTTGTTGTAAAGGTTTTGCAATATGTTTTGTCTCTTCTTGCTTCCACATGTGGTTTTAAGGTGTGTTGGGTTCAAGAATAGGGGAAGGCCATCAATTTTGTAAGAAATTTGTTTAGGTGCCTATTCACCACCCCTCTAGTCGCCATTCTTAGTCCTACAATTGGTATCAGAGCCGGTTTGGTCACTTGTTGACTCTAACTGGTTTTATAATCTGTAGACGACAATGGAGAGACATGGGAAGATTCCTCTCTTTGAAGGTCGAGGCTTTTGATACTAGAAGGTGCGCATGGAGGCTTATTTCTAAAGCCAAGGAAGTACAATATGGGAGATTGTGGACTCCAACTATGAGATTCCGGCTGCTTGTACTACTCAGGTCCAAATCGAACAATATGAAGCCACTACTACAAAGATAGGCTAATATGCCGGCCCATCAGTGCCGATTTATTACTAGCCGGTGGTGATGGAATATCATTGCTAGTTTGTATCATGGACTGGCACTAAAAGGTTTCAGATAGAAGATGTCAAAAGGATTGCATATGCTTATAGTATCACTAGTACTTCTGTGGTGGGATGGTATGGACGTATCGTGTGAGATGAGAGGTTTCGAGTTTGAGTGGCATGAACCGCACGCGCGCGTATTTCGCACAAAAAATCACGTGACTTGTGGCTTGAACGGCGTGGGCATGGGGATTCCTCGGGTGCAAACAATATATTTTTTCCAATTTTTCTAGCCCCAAAAAGATCGATTCGGTGCCCAACTATCACTGCCGACTGAGGCCTTACTATCACTGTCGGCTGATGCCTTCAGCCGGTAGTGATACTTCAAAATCGGCAGTGAAAGCCCTTTATGGGCCAGCAGTGAAGGGGTTTTTTGTAGTGGTGAGCCAACAACAAGGCTAGAAATATATTGTTCACAAGCCTAAGTCGTAGTGAGTTTGACAGAGTACAGCACCTCCATACTGCCTGTGAGATTTGGGCTACTCTTAGTGTCTTTTATGAGGGCACTAACCAAATCAAGGCACAGCGTCAAATCACATACAATCAAGAATATCAAATGTTTGTGCAAAGACTCAGAGAATCTTTGGATACTATGTTTGCTAGGTTTGATAGAATTGTTAGCAATCTCGGATCCACCGATATTTTTCACTACTCTGATCATGAGAGGGCGATCAAGATTCTCTATGCTCTTGACCATAGAATACTGGAAGTGAAGATTTCGAGCATTGAGGAGTCATCCAGTTATGACACATTGACTTGTGATGAACTCTTCAGCAAACAAAAATCCATCAAGATAGCCAAGACAGCTAGGAGAGGCCTAGGAAACCCCCTATCTCAGAGCATGATATTAGTTTTAGGATCTAGTGATGGTAGCCAGGATAGAGTTTGCTTTCTTGTGCTAACCATTCACCCATTGGCTTTGCTTTGTCTTCTTTGGTTTCTATCACAGAGGATGTCGGACCCCTCCTTCGGGTCACTTTGTGCAACTCATACCAGTCCCTAGATTAGTAGCTGGTATGCACATATTTCAAATAGAAGTAGATATCACAGGCATACATCAATTAAAGTATGATATTAGAGAACAATACAGAGTTCATTACAATAAAAGCCCGTAGACATAATTAAACAAAGCCTCACAATAGAACGGAAATGACGCAAAAGTGACCCAATCCCTACAGGCAGCTTGAGTGTGGACGAAACCCATCTTTTCTATTCTTCCTCTTCACCTTCGACAAAATTAGCCTCTGGATTATCTGAATTCACATATAGAAAGAGTCAGTACATAAGGTACTCAACAAGCCCTATCTCAAGGGGAGACATTAGATGCATAAAGGTAGATCAAAGATAAGGCTGTAGAGTCTTTAGGTTTTGCAGAAAGCTAATTTTTGATGCAAGGTTCGATTTGTAAAGACTCTTAAAACATTGTTGAGGGAAACAGATAAGTTGAGTTTATGGGGTTGTTGGCCCTGGGGGAGATATTTTCATCCCGCCAGTTCCCACACTTCTTCTGTCAGTGGACACACAGTCCGGGATACTTCAGGCACATAGCCAACACTTTCTGAAAACAGGAGCATACTGCCCACTCACACGCTAAGGAGGTACGCATGCCGGAAGCTAATCATTGTGACCAAACCATACTATGTCCTTGACCGAGGACACAGTTATCCGGATAGGTTTAACACTCTGCAGAGCTTGTACACTTTACCCATAAGATATGCACATACTCCAACCTTAGCAACTGGTGGAACTGTCATAACGAGACACAACATCCTTACTACATAGCTACAATATCCACTCACGGGGCACTAAGATATCAGGTGACTTAGAATATTCACGAGAAGGATCACTTAGCAATCCCAAGGCTCTGACATAGCCTTAACATCATCACCAGCTAGACCATGGGTTACGCACTGCCCAAGTCTTCTCCTGGTCCCCGTTGCCACTATTGGCCTCTGAGTGGGTACCAAACTAAGTTTAAGGGGTTGGGTCAAGTCCTGCTCATTCAGGTCATGTGGTTGTACGATTGAATACTAGGTAGGATGTCACAGTGAACCGATACTTATACGACTGATGCAAGTGTCTCCTAGCAAGAACACCACAGAGGCGAACCTTGCTCTAATGTAATTTCCACCTTTGTGGGGTACCTTACTCACCCTTGTCAAAAACACACTAGAGTTTCCATGAATCCATCTTACACACACCAAGCATACAACACTTCAGACTTTTTCAAAAAGGCATGATTAACATATGTAATTATCCCGGTTCCTTCATTTGAGCAAATAAATCCTTAGCATGCTAGTAAACAAGCATTCATCCAAACAATCATTATAGTTGATGTTGGGGAAGTTCTAGGGTTTCAGCGGAATAAAGTTGACAATATCAAGGCATCACATAAACAAGCTAGGTCATAACTACATTAGTTTTTTTTAAATCACAGTTATTAACTTAAGCATGCATATCCCTATGATTTAAAACAAGAGCTCTACGGGTTGTGTTTGAAAATATAGGATCAACATGATCAACGATGTAGGACTTTCCTTCATTGAGTCATCGTCTGCTCCTTTGTCAAACTCCAGATCCTATATGTCTTCCTCGAACGTGCCTTCCTCTAACAAACGCAACAATAGCAAAAGGGCACATACAAGCAATCAATCAAATGATTATATTAAAAACTAACTATTACAAAAATTGTGAAATTTACATGATTGGGTAGATCTCAAATTTAGATGAATATCGGTGGAAGAATCGTTGGAAATGGGGTTAGGACGGAGGAGAAACAGGCTTTAGAAGTTTTGTTGGGAGAAAAAAATTCAGAAAAAGGAAAAGGAATATTGTCCAAATATTCCTAAGCTCAGCTCGGGGCTGTGCTCGGCTCAGCCAGGTGGCTTGTCTCGGGACTGCGCTCGACTCAGGGCTAAAGGGCGGGCCTACCTGTCAGCAAGGGGGAAAGAGGATAAGGGAGAAGGAGAGGCGGCCAGCTCAGGCAGATCGAGAATAGAGAGAGAGAGAGGGAGAGGATAGGGAGAGAGGCAATGGGGGCAACGGATGGCGGCACGCTGGCAATGGAGAGTGACGACTGGCTCTGACGAGGGATAGGGTAGGGTGGCAGCGGCAGGATCTTCCCCGGGCAGGGGCGGATCTGGCAAGCGAGGGTGAGGGTCGGCGATGAATTGGGGTGAGAGAAGCTTCGGTGACTGGCAAAACGGGGCGAGGATGGCCGGATCTACACCATGATGGAGGTGGCTCACGGTGAGGCTAAGGTATGGGGCCGGATTTGAGGATTTTGGAGCTTTTCGTTTGGGGAAGAGAGGAAGAGGAGAAGGGTGGTGGAGCTCACTAGCGGTGGGCTTTGGTGTGGTGGTGGTAGTGGTGCTTTGCTCGGGTGGAGGTGAGTTAGAGAGAGAGGTTGTGCTGTGGAGGGAGGAGGAAGAAGAGGATACTGTTCATTTTATAGGTGGCGACGACATAGGCACAACTGTGGTGCAGGGCGCGAGGTGAGGCACGGGGCTTGAGGGAGCAGCGCTGGGTGCGAGGCGGCGTGAGGCACGAGGATGGCTGCGACGAGCGACGACGGGACGGGCGGGGCGGTGCGGCGCAGAGCACTGGGTGGCGTCGGGTCATGGGGATGGGAAAGAGAGAGAGATGTGTTCTCAAAAAAAATTTCTCTGGGAGAACACGGATGTGACAAGAGCACGGGACACATTTGATGATGAAGATCTTGCCTTGATCATGAAGAAGTTCACCCGCTTCTACAAGAATAGAAGATACCAAAGGAGAGGTAGTTCTTGAGATTGTTATGAGTGTTTTGATACCACTCACTTCAAGGCAGATTTCCCAAAGCTCAATAAGAAGGAAGATCACGGCTACGGCCACGACAAGCACAAGAAGAACAAGAAGCCCTTCTTCAAGAACTGTGACAAGTTAGCCAAGATGGCATCTCAAGCTTTCATGGCGGCGCTCAATGATGTCCACACTTCCTCAAGCTTGGAGGAGAGATCGGAAGAGGAGGAGCTACCCATGAAGAACAAGAAGAAAAAGAAGGACTTCATCGGCCTTTGCTTCATGGCGGACAACAACGACAGCGACCTCGAGCTTGATTCTTCTAAGGTATCACCTTTCTATGACTAACTTTCTATGCAAGTCGATACCTTGAATGATGTACTTGTTAGCTATGATAGATTGATTAAGAAAGCAGTTCATGAAGTCAAGGAACTCAAGTGTACGCTGGAATGTTCACACTATAGGCACCAAATGTGTTTTAAAAAACAAATAGGAGAAGGATGGGTGTGTATTGAGAAACAAGGCTAGACTTGTGGCTCAAGGTTTCACTCAAATAGAGGGGATAGAGTTTATAGAGACCTTTGCACCGGTAGCTAGACTAGAAGCCATTAGGATCCTCCTTGCATTTTTGGCATCCCAAGGCTTCAAGCTATACCAAATGGATGTCAAAAGTATATTTCTAAATGGGTTCATAGAGGAAGAGGTCTATGTCAAGCAACCCCTTCGGTTTTGAGAACCCCAAATACCTACGTAGAATATGCAAGCTTCATTAAGCTTTGTATGGGCTTAAGGAGAAACCTAGGGCTTGG
This sequence comes from Phragmites australis, assembly GCF_958298935.1. Lineage (NCBI taxonomy): Eukaryota > Viridiplantae > Streptophyta > Magnoliopsida > Poales > Poaceae > Phragmites > Phragmites australis. The sequence continues at coordinate 8,303,550 of NC_084929.1, forward strand.
TATGATAGGCTTAAGTCCTTCTTGTTAGAGTATGGGAATGTGATGGGGTCGATGGATAAAACTTTATTTACCTTTAGATATGGCAATAATTTCCTACTTGTTCAAATATACATGAATGATATCATTTTTTGTGGCTCTTCTCATGCACTTGTAGCCAAGTTTGCAGATACTATGAGGAGGAAATTTGGAATATCGATGATGGGTGAGCTCAACTTCTTCCTTGGGTTGCAAATCAAGCAATGCAAGCAAGGTACATTCGTCCACCAAACGAAGTACACCAAGGATTTGCTGAAGAAGTTTGACATGGGCGATGCAAAGCCCCTGGCGACACTGATGCTACCTCGACCGTGTTTGATCTAGATGAAGATGGCGAGGAGTTAGACCAGAGGGAGTACAAGAGCATGATTGGTTCCCTCCTATACCTGACGGTGACAAGATCCGACATTCACTCTATCGTCTGCTTGTGTGCCCGCTTCAAAGCTTCACCAAGGATGGTCTCACTGCCTAGCGGTGAAGCGCATACTCAGGTACCTCAAGCACACCCTTGAGTATGATATTTCATTTTCTGCATCCTCTCTCTCTCTCTCTCTCTCTCTCTCTTCTCTCTTTGTGGTTTTTCATATGCAGATTTTGGTGGTTATGGAATTGACAAGAAGGTTACTCCAGTACCTATCATTTCTTGGGTATTTCTCTTTTGTGTTGGTCTTCTCGCAAACAGTCTAGTGTTGTGCAGTCAACTGTTGAAGTTGAATATGTTGCTACCACTAGCTATTGTTCTCAGATTTTGTTGATGGTTGCTACCTTAAGGGATTTTAGGTTAGACTTTAAGAGTGTGTCACTTTTGTGTGACAACACCAGTGCCTTCAGCTTAACCAATAAGCCAGTCCAACACTCCAGAACCAAAGATATAGATGTGAGATTCCACTTCTTGCGAGACCACAATGAGAAGGGAGATATTGACTTGAGATAAACAGATACCCAACACCAACTTGCCGACATCTTTACCATGCCTCTAGATGTAACAAGATTTGCCTATTTGAGGGAAGAGCTTGGAGTATGCCATCTCTATGGCATTGTGTGAGGGGAAGTTGTAGATGTACATACGCTATCTTACTTTTGTTGTGTTTGCATTGCATCTCATCTTGCAAGATAATCATTGTAGTTGAGCTTTGACTTGTATGTTTTTTGCATTTTCAGTTACTAGAATTGAATTTGGACTAAGTTGAGTAGTTATGCAGAGCAATCTTTTAAACTTAGGCTCCTCTTGATACTTTGACATGAATCATTTCAAGCAAGCTAGTTTTCCTAAAGATGAAACTTGGCAATTTTATGAATCATATAGACTATGAAATGCTATATTCTTGATCACCATATTCGTAATTGTTTTAGCTTAGTCAATGCTTGTGTTAAAGCTCGTTTGATAGATATCTTATTTTAGCCTTCTTGGTTCAAGATAGTTGATTGGGGAACATTGCACTATGTTTTCTGTCTTTGTCAAATGTTTAGCTCATGAAAGAACCTTGGGGGAACATGTGTTCCTTATGTCGCAAAGATACTACTTGACTTGATCCAAATGAAAACTTGATGACTTGTGTAATTTGAATACTTTTGAGGAATCAAGTCTCTTGTGCTAAAATATGATCCAATACGGTTGTCTTGATGCTTCATGTGGTTTCCCAAAGAAGCAAGCCCATGGTTGTTAAAGTCAACTTGAGGATAACATGAATCACAAAGAAATATGCCTAAATGATCAATTTTGTTTTAATCACTTGATCTAACTAAGTATTGGTTTCATATGTGAGTGTTTGCAAAGCCTATTGTCGTGAATACTTGCTTACCTAGTTTGAGATTGAAGTTTGCTAGTTCTTAATACTTGTATTGCCTAAACACAAGTGGATGCTTATGTGGTGGTCACTTTTAACAGGATTCAGTTACTTGAACTTAAATGCGCCAATAATTCTTTAGGATTAGCTTATAAAGCTTTATGCTCTTATGTCACTGTCGCTTTTTGAGCCTTTATGCGATTGTGAGCTCCACATTCTACTCTCCATAGCCCTTTCATATTTCTACCTTGGGCAAATGCTTTGTGGTATAGTTGTGAAAGCTCATTAGGTTTGCATATTCATTCTCTTCATGGTGTTTTCTCCTTGATGTTTGCATTACCAAAGGGGGAGAAAAATATGCACTAAGCCACAAAGAAATTCTTACATGTTGAAAGGAGAAAATATGAAAAATGTGCATTCATCAAGGGAGAGCTTCTGCATATTTAGCTTGTCTCTACTCTCTTCGAGCTTTTGCGATTCTTCTTATGCCAAGTAATATTTTCTACTCTTTCTTGAGTTTTTGGTCGCTTGGATGAGCTTCTCTTATTGGATTGCTTCAAACCAAAATATTTGTGCTTTAAGGGGTGTCAATGGACTCATCAAGGGGGAGATTGGGAAACCAAGTTGAAATGTGTCTTGGTTTATATATGATGAGTGATTGACAAGGTTGTGAATTTGGTTTGATGATTGCTGGATTGCATAAGCATTTATATGTACTACAATTATGATAATTAATAACCAAAGTTGTAGAGAAAGTGCAGTTGGAGTTTGTCTCTGAGTCCAGAAAAATTGTATACGCCAGATGATCCGGCGTTGGGAATTTTGTACACGCCAGATGATCCGGCGCCTGGAAAAACTACATGCCAAAACATTTCAACTCAGAAGAAAAAGTTAAAGTATACGTCGGATAGTTTCGGATAGTTTAGCGATGGGCACAATCAACGTCACAGCATTTCTTGCAAAGAGGTTGCAAATTAGCTTGGGTGGAGTTCCATGCACCGGATGGTCCAACAATGGAAGATGTGAACACTAGAGAATACACCGAACCCTTTCTTACAGAGAGATTGCAAAATGGTTGTCTGGTGGAGATGAATTTGTCGGATGATCCGGTGATGAGAAATTGTGTACGCTGCACTATTTCTTGCAGAAAGGATTCTAGACGGGAGGTCTGGGGAGTTGAACACGTCGGACGGTACGGTGCTCAGGAGGTGAAGTTGCCAGATCATCCAGTGTTCATAATGTTTTTTGGGATGTGTCTTAAGATGAGGATTTCGATTTGGATCTAACTGGAGATGTTTTGGAGATATTTGTTTGCTTGTCTTGTGTTGTGCTGGTGATGGATGCAACTTGGCGACCGACGGCGGGATGAATAGGGCCAAGCAGGGTGCTTAGTGTCGGACAATCGAGGAGACCGGGCGAAGTAAAGGGTGATCCTAGTTGTGGATATGGAGGTCAAGCAAATCATAGAAGTAAGGATGAAGATGGCATGTTGACGAAATCAAGTGAAGGGGATGCCGGTGCAAGTGATAAGGCAACCTGGAGGGATCGAGAGTGGGAGAGACTTATCAGCGGTCAAGATTGCAAGACGGAGTACACGCATCGACATCATGATGCTTTCTTGGGATCAGAGTAAGCGATAGTGAGTCACGCTTTGAGGAGCGTGCAAGACGGTTTCACGGTTTGGCCTCAAAACCTTGGAAGGATGGAGTGCACATGGCATCATCGCGAAGCTTGCGTCGAGACAAAGCTAAGTCGTGAAGGCATCACGACCGTTCGATGGATGAAGCAAAAAATTGACCAAAATGCTCTGGTGGTAGGTAGGAAGCCATTGGAAGATATGGGTTTTGTGAACAAGGAAATTTAAGCGTAAGCTACCCCCTAGGCCTATAAATAGAGTGGTGGGACTGTGTGGGAGGTTTGGACCAGCCATTTAAGCCTTAAGAGATAGGTTTTATAGGAGAGGAAATGAGAGCTTTGCCTTTGTAATAGGTGAGAGCTTTTTGTGAGGAAAACATATTGTAATTTTCCGAAAAGAGAGCTATCCTCCGCAAGAAATGAAGAGATTGTTTCTTCCGATGCTTGTGTTCATCTTCTTATAGTCTCTTTCTATTGCCTCCTTTGCTTTGTTGCGAGTTTTTCCTTTTTGGTCGTGATTTTTATTTTTGGTTGGAGGTTGAAACTTTCCCACCTTGAGAAGTTATTCTTCTTATTGCTAGAGGGGTAATCATCTTATATGAGTTGGTCTTGAACTATCCCGACCTCTTGAATCCATTAACTTGGAGAATCTCATCTTCCGGTGGCCAGTTCTCTTATGTTCAGGAGTGTTTCTTCAAGTTGATTCGTTTCTTGCACTATGATTCTTGATATGGCCTTAACTGGAACCTATAATTCTCATCCATCAAAGAGGAGCACTTGTTGTAAAGGTCTTGCAGTCTGTTTTTGTCTCTTTTTGATTCTGCATGTGGTTTTGAGGAGCATTGGGTTCAAGAATAGGAGAAGACCATCAATTTTGTAAGAAATTTTTTTAGGCGCCTATTCACCCCCTCTAGTCGCCATTCTTGGTCCTTCAAAGTCGTTGAGTATCTCCAAAGCTAGGGTCTTGGTGCTTGCATCAAGTTGTGTAGGCATTGATCTATCGTGTCTTCCCCTCGGGGTCAGGGTCCCTTCCTTATAAAGAGGTCCTTGCGCCACCTTAGTCCCAACCGTAGTTGATAGGGAGTCATTCATCTTGTCGATCAAGGCAAGGCAGTTGAATCCAGCTTGGATACTAGTTATACTTATGTTGGTTATCCCGATCGAGACCTTCCTAGTATAGGCTTTCGTAATCTCTGAGTATATCAGGTCCTGCAGATTCAGATTCGCAATATCTGGAGGTGTCCATTAGGTATATGGTATACCCTATCCATGTATAGTATACTCCTTATGCGTATATACTATATAGTTAGATATTCGACAGGTTGCCATCACGTTCACCAGTGCTCGGTGTGTAGTTCTTGCTCCGTAATGCCGAAATGCTTGTCAAGACGGGTGTCGGGCAGATCTGCAAAAACTTTATCAGTTTTGGTTTTCTTGCCATTACCTCCCTTGGAGTTTTTCTTGTGTTTGCTCTTTGCCATGTTGTTGTCGAGCCTGGGCTGAGGGTGTTTGATGCTCTAGTCCCTCTCCTTGATAAGTAGAAATGACTCTTCAGCCTTGGCTGCCTAGTTAACGATCTTCACGAGTTCATTGACCATCTCGGACTCCTTTCTAGTGACGCCCTCGACACAATGTTAGCTCCTAACCTCTCAAGTAAACACCTGAATGATGTCATAGTCTTTTATCTTGGGGATGGTATTCCGGGTGTTACTAAAGCAGCGCACGAACTTGCGCAAGGTCTCTTTCTCTGTCTGCTCGCAATGGAAGATATTTTTTGTGTCAGGATGATCGTACATACCCTGGTAGTTAGCTCGGAATAAATCACAAAGCAAGTCCCAAGAGTATATTGTTCCTGGTGGTAGGTTGGCCAACCAGGTCATGGCTACCCCTTCAAGGGTTTTGGGGAGATAATTTGCCATTACCTTCTTATCCCACAAGCCACTTTGATGTCCGCAATGTAGGTCTAGAGGAACTCAACGAGATTAGTACTCCAGTTGTACTTCTTGATTGACCCGGGTCAGAATCGAGATAGCCAATTCACCTTTCGTGGATATGGAGAGAAGGATTGGCACCCGTTGATGGCGCCTTACTGGGTCCCTTTAGCAACGGGCGTTCTACCCACTGGGGTCAAAAATCTGCCCCGGCTGAGGCATAGTTGATTCCTCCTCAGGGGTCTTTGAGCATCTTCACTGATCAATAACCTCACGTAGATCACTGATAGGATGATCTCTAATCAATGAGGCCCTGTGGTAGTTGGGCACTTGGTTATCTTCCCGGATCATCTTGTTCTAGGGATTTTATCTCTCTGAATCTGGTTCACCACAGGAAGGATCAGTGTGAGACTTCCCCGGTTAGAGCTATTCACTATGATGGCTATATGAGATTTCTCAACCTGGGTGATGGTCTCCTTTGCCATGCGGGTCATTGAGTCAATCCAGGCCTTGCCGACAGGGGCTATCAGATCCTCAATAGGAGGACGCATGAGGGTCTCATGTAGTAGGAGGAGCCTCTATGCCATTGCAAATCTATAGCATTAAGCCCCCTGTTGATGATCAAGAGACATTGGCGCTTCATTAGGGTTTTGGATCTGAGGGGAGTGTCCAGTGGGATCAGACCGTCACCCCCCGGCAGCCGGAGCGACGGGAACTCATGTGTCAACGGTATTGTTGTCCTCATGATTGCCCAGACTGACATCCCTGTCTCTAATGGCGAAGACTTCTCAAGGGTAATCTCCACTGGAGGGGGAGTCTAGATCCATCATATATTTGTCATCGGACTTCTCCGGATAGGTATCTCGACAATCTATGTTGTCAGAAGCCGCGGGGAGGGCGATCGTCTTGGCAACCGAGTGGTTCAAAATTGATGCTGTAGTCCTTGGTGCATCGATCCATAAAGGTCATCGTCGGTTAGATCTTCATCGGCGTCCACCCGATCGATCTCTAGCTCATCGTTGGTCAAGGGGGTGAAGTTGTCGTAGAACACGTCATCTGAGAAGCTGATCCTCGGTGTAGGTTTGAGTGAAGCCAATGGCATATCATGTGCAGAAGTTTCAATGCCTTTTGTCTTGATCCCCATGAACGGCGCTAGCTGTTGACAATTGATGAACCATCGATCTTACGAACTTATAGAAATAGTAGGTGATGCTTCGAGTAGACGAATCGCACAATGCACAAACGATCTTATACAGGTTTAGGCCTCCCTTAGGATAATAGTCCTACATCATGTTGATCTTATACTAATCTTTGGGACTAGTTACAAGAGGGTGCTTGGCTAGCCTAGATAGATCTGAACCTAGTCGGAAGGCTCCCTTGTATGTAGTCAAAGAGATAAGCTAATACAGATCTAAGTTGCAGAAGGCTCAAGGGTGTGGAGCTTTCGCATGCTAGAATGGTGTCAATGGAGTTGTGTTCATTTCTAATGGGTTGTCCTTTGTAGCGTCCCCTGGCTCCATATATGTAGGGGTTATCATATGACTCCTAGAGTCTTTCCTTATAATTCGTGTAAATAAACTTCCTTATTTACAAGATGTCTTGGGTATCTGCGGGCAGTTTCCATAGGTTCATGAATTTCTTTCCCGGGGATAGAAATATACCCCGAGAATGTAGGGAAACCTTAGGTTATCAGGATATGGTAGTTCTATACGACTGATCGTCACTCTCCTTCGTCACGCCCAATCCATCGGGGACCGTTACACCTGGTATCAGAGCATGGCGCTTTGGATCTTCTTGATTATCTTCGAAGGCCACAATACTACACTCAGGAGAAGAAGAGGGCCATGGAAGTCAAAAAGTAGTTGGGCGCTTCAGCAATCCAACAAGATGATCCTCCACACCATGACGGAATTGGCGAGCTAGAAGCGACAGATCGAAGAAGCGGTGGAGAGTGTTCGGGAGGAGTTGGGGTCGTTGCGCCAACATATGTAGCAGATATCCAGGAATTCGGTGTTGGTGGTGAGACTGACGGATCTGCCACCCTCTCTTACCAACACTGCGATTGCCACCCATTCCACTACTACCACCATCACCACCAAAAAGGTGGAAGAAGGAGTGCGACCCCACCTCTAACAAGCCATATCATGCACTCGGGCCGAATGACTGTTGTGTCGAACTAATGGACCAGGGCCTATAATTGGGGAAAATTCTCCAATTACACCTAGGGACAAGGATGCGTACCTATCCATTGCATATGATCGATACCAAGAGAATGGTAGAGAAGGATTGGGTTAAATTTGAGTAGGAAATCATGTTATGGCACCCTCACAGATGGACTTGCTAGTGGTTAGCCTAGAATAAATCGCAGAGTAACTCCCAAGAGTAGATTGTTCCTGGTGGTAGGATGGCCAGCTAGGTCATGGCTACCCCTTCAAGGGTTCTGGGGAGATAATTTGTCATTACCTTCTTATCCCACAAACCACTTCGATGTTCGTAGTGTAGGTCTGGAGGAACTCAATGAGATTAATACTCTAGTTGTACTTCTTGATTGACCCGGGTCAGAATCGAGACAGCTAATTCACCTTCTGCGGATCTAGAGAGAAGGCTTGCCACCCATTGATGGCACCTTACTCGGCCCGGATAGCCATGGGCGTTCTACCCACTGGGGTCAAAAATCTGCTCGGCTGAGGCATAGTTGATTCCTCCTCAGGGGTCCTTGAGCATCTTCACTGATGAATAACCTCACACAGATCATTGATAGGATGATCTCTAATCGGTGAGGCCCTATGGTAGCTGGGCACTTGGTTATCTTCCCGGATCATCTTGTTCCGGGGATTGCGTCTGAATCTGATTCACCATAGGAAGGGTCATTGCGAGACTTCCCCTGGTTAGAGCTATTCACAATGACAGCTAGATGAGATTTCTCAGCTTAGGTGATGGCCTCTTTTGCCATACCAGTCATCGAGTCGATCCAGCCCTTGCCGATGGGGGCTATCAGATCTGCAATAGGAGGACGCATGGCAAAGGAGCATGGCAGATCAACAGCGAAGCATATTTTAGGGTGTTTGGTGTCCATGTGGAAATGTGGGTGGTTGTAACCACGATGCATATGGTTGGCTGGGCAGCTCTCTGGATGCAAAACAACCCGACCGCTTAGTCCTTGTGTTGGGATCGGTTCATTCAGCTGTGAGGGGAGATGTTTGGTAAGGGGGCATTCCAAAATGTCTTGAGCCAGTTCTCTCAGTTAAAAGAGATGAGTAGTGTGCAGAAGTATGCAGGGAGGTTTAATGTTCTTATGCACAATTTGTTGGCTCATCACTCCTCATGGTATCCGTAGTACTTCATTACGCAAATTTTAGACGGGCTCAGGGATAAAATTCGAGCACTAGTCATTATGCATCAGCCAGTGGAATTGCATACTATTGTATCTCTTGCGTGTTTACTAGAGATAGCGGTGATGGGAGTGTAGCCCGATCTTCCAAAAGGTAATGTGATAGGTCGATTTGGTTGAGTCTCAATGTTGATGATCCAAATACTTTGAGCAGAACAGATTGGGAACTCTCGCAACCACAACACCACTACTCCGTGATTATCAACATCCTGAACACAGTTGATATCGTCAAGAAGGCTTTTCCTACAAAAAAAACGAGAACACAAGCAAGAACATGATAGATGCAATATGAATATTGCTAATTATCAATGAAAAACTCGAAGTTAGGGTTTCATAAACCGATATACGGCAAAACTGTCTAAAACAGAATAATCTAAGTAAAACCTGAGCTAAAACTATAATGGCTATTGTATATATATAGGGAGACATGAGGAGGTCGATCTAGGGTTATGCAGCATGGGGAGAGGCATACACAACCTGGACTCTAACTCCGACACGCTTACAAGACCCAATAAGAACCACAACGGTGACGTGGTATATTATTTCATTGACTCTGATTAATCTATAAAGAATCTAAGGATAAGACCAGATTCATTGGAAAGGAATCGTCATAAGCTCTCCAGTAAGTCTAAGAATACCTCAATTGGACTTCGTATGTGAAAGTTATGCCCATTTTTATTGACAAGCTGTCCTGAGACTCCTAACTGAATTTGGAGTCCAACTAGAGATCGACTTTGAGTCTGAGTAGACTTAGTCTTTGAGGACGTCCAGTTGAGCTTATGATATTTCTCCGAATAGTGGTTGTGATGTTTCTCCCATATTCTTAAGCAACAAAACATCACAAGAATTTAGTAGCAACCCATCCAAGAAACCATGAACAGCGAGAAACGAGTTCATCTGGTGGGTTAATTGTCACGCACATACTCTTATAATTGGTTCTTATATATCTTGAGGAGTAATGTTGCCCGTATATGTCCTCACCAGGTGGTGAGGGTCGCGGGTCGAGCAGGCAGCTGCATGACCAAGTCATCACACAGCTCTGCTTCTGCCCTTGCCACCAAATCGATCTCGACCTCCACCTGCTCAGCAACCTAATGAACAACGGGTGAGGGATGCTGTTCGAACGCAGTCCACTGAAGATCGGTTGGCTACTCTCCACGCATTAAGGAAGTCACAAGGGTTGTGCACGAAGTGCGGCAAGAAGTGGTCGTGAGACCATCGCTGTGCTCCTACGGTCCAACTACACGTCTGGAAGAAATGATCAAATTTTTGGGTGCTCAGGAGCATTTCCAGCTGGTGCCGGAAGGAGAACAGTATCAGGTGGAGGAAGACAGTCTGATGTCTCTTTCAGAAGAAGCAGAAAATGGAAGTCCTCATATTGATCAACTCCGGCAGGACTCATAGCTTTGTCAGCCAACAATTCGTGAGTAATCTGTCAAGTACTTGCAGACCTCTGACGTCATTTTCAGTCAGGTTCGCTAATGGGTGGGTACTTCAGTGCAACCAAGTACCCTGGGTTTCTACGATGTTGTCCTCAGAATGGATTAGTTGGAGGAGCACAGCCCCATGACAATTCTTTGGAGGCACAAGTTGTTGTCCTTCAATTATCAATGGCAAACCTTGCAGAGAATTCTTTCTACAAGGCAGTCACAAGGTTTTATCTCTGCTAATCATTTGCATAGTCTGATCAGAAGAGAAGCAGTGCTGGGGCTGGTGCATTTGTGCAGCGCTGAACTAAGTGAGGAGGATCAGCAACTACCTAGGCCTGTTAGGAAATTACTGGAGCAATTCTCTGAACTTTTCACTGAGCCCAAAGGACTGCCACCTCAACGACAGTATGACCACACGATTCCTCTTATACCAGGAGCTATGCCTATTAACCTCCGACCTTATTGTTACAACCTGGCTCAGAGGGATGAGATCGAACGGTAAGTCATTGATATGTTGGCGCAAGGGGTCATACAGATGAGGAGCAGCCCGTTCGCTTCACTATTGATCCTAGTCCAGAAGGACAGCTCTTGGTGGTTCTGCATTGACTACAGATGACTCAATGCAATTACGGTTAAAACCCATTTTCCGTTGTCCATCATCGATGAGCTCTTCCACAAGTTGGCCGAAGCCCGCATTTTCTCGAGCCTAGACATGGATACCATAAGATAAGAATGTGCACCCAGCCAGTGAGTATAAGACCACTTTCTAGACTCAAGGACCCTATGAGTTTTAGGTTATGGCCTATGGCCTCATAGGAGCCCCAGCCACGTTCTAAGGAGTGATGAACCAAATTCTGGCACCGCTCCTGCACAAGAGGTGTTAGTATTTATTGATGACATCCTAATATACAGTCAGATCATGGACAGACACATTCTACTATTGAGGAAAGTATTCCAGACCCTTGTAGAGCACTAGCTGTAAACAAAGAGATCGAAGTGTCCTTTTGTGAAGGATAAATTCACATACTTGGGACATGTGTTTAGTGGTCAAGGAGTGGGAACATATGCTAAAAACATTCAGGCAGTTTTGGACTGGCCAGTACCCTCGTCTGTGAAGGAAGTGAGGGGTTTTTGGAGGCTGGCAGGATATTATCGGAAGTTCGTTAGGCATTTTGGTATTATCTGCCAACCCCTAACATCCTTGATTAAGAACCGTGCAGTGTTTATTTGGACTTCTAAGCAGCAAGGGGCGTTCCAGACTCTGAAACACGCCTTAGTGACGGCTCCAGTGCTTGCATTAGCTGGCTTCACCAAGCCTTTCGTGATTGAAACGGGCATCAAACAGTGGGATTGGAGTTGTGTTAATGCAAGAAGGTCATCCATTGGGGTGCTTGGGCAAGGCTCTAGGTCCCCGGAACTGACAGTTATCGACCTATGAAAAAGAAAGTGACGATGAATAGTGGATAGTTACCATATCCAGGCACATCAGGATTTTCCATAATTCTTTGAGCAAATCTTTATCTTAGACAAAGAGATCCCTGAAAGAAACAAAACTACTCACAAGTCCCTAAAGCATCCCATTACCGAGAAGGATACCTCCAAGAATTGGAAGGAAGAGTCCAAATGACATACGACACCCCCATATATATGGAACCGAGGGGCCCTGTGGAAAGGAGGAGAACAAGTCGTCTCAAGAGATAAAAGTTCTACAAGCCCATAAAAGCCAACTGAAGTCAAGGAAGAAGTCGTCGACTATTTAAATATATCTGGGCTAGCTACACTCCCTTTAACAAACTCATATCAATACAAAATAAACAGGACATAAGGTTATTATCCTTATGGAGGTCCGAACCTATCTAAAAATATCTGTGTATTTTCCTTATGATCCATCTACTCAAAGCATCCTTATATTCTTTAACAAGTTCATTAGATTGGTAATTTAACAATCATTGACAGAAAGCTTAGCAATTGCTCACTGTTGATCATTGGCGTCAATATTTACAATGAGCAGAATTTGTCATCTATACTGACATGCAAAGCTTGGTTCACTTAGACGATCAACACCTTGCTAATCCTTGGCAATATAAGGTGATGACTAAACTATTGGGTTTGCAATTTCGATTAGTGTATAAGAAAGGACTGTAACACCCTGATTTTTATAATTCTCTAAAAACAATTCTAGAATTTAAATAGAGTATAAATAAATAGAATAGGTTAAAAACCTATTTTCTAAAATAAATTTAATGTTGCCATAAGTTATATCTTGGTTAAAATGCATTCATGTTGAGTAGAAGTATTAGGGATTTTATTGGGTGAAAAATAACTTTTAAAAATCTCGAGGCGCGCCGTTTGAATTTTGGAAAAGTTTGAAGATGCTTCCTAAAAGAAAATTTAGTTTTTCTCCTTTGGGCCAAAACCTTTTTCCTTTTCTCTTCCCTTCTCCTTTTTCCCAGTGGCCCACTCCCTTTTCCCTTCCTAGCCGAGCCCATCTCCCCTCCTTCCCTGCCTCTCCGCCTAGGCCGGCCGAAGGCCAGGCCCAGCTCACGCGCATGCACACGCCCAAGCCGGCCTCTCCTGCGCTCTACTCTCCCTACGTCATTGTCATGCTGGGCCCGCCTGCCAGCCTCTTCTCTCTCCTCACGTCCGAGGCCGAGAGGAGCACGACGTCGCCACCACCCGAGCAAAATCCCAACAAACCCCCCTAATTGACTTGATTTCATTGCGATTTTTGCTCCCCTATATTAGTCCGCCACTCCCCTCTGTTTTCCCCCAAAAATCGAGCACCCAAACCCATCTAAACTGCACCATTGCCGCCATCGACACCGCTGCACTGAGCTCGCCGCCCACCGCTCTCGTGACCTCCCCGCTGCATCTGAGCACATCTCTGGGACCTCGTGCCCGTGGGGAGTCAATCCCACCGCTTCTTGCCGACTCTCCGCCACCGGAACACCATCACCGATGAGGATATGGGGATTTCCGCCACTCTTCGCGCCACCAACGCAACTCACCACCTCCTGGAGCCACCCGACGCCCTAGGTAAGATCATTGTGGCCTCCTCTTGCCCCTCTGCCGCTCGTCACTACCGCCGGCGAGCCATAGCTTAATTCCTGCAAGATTCCAGCGAAGCGCCACTGTACCGGAGCCTGTACGCTGCCGGCCGCCCCTCTCCGACCACCCCTTTCATTCTCCACCATTCGATCTAATACTGACGGCCATGATTAGATCTAGAATACCTGTCGCTACCCTATCGTACGATACCACGTGTCACTTCTTTAACCCAGTCAGTCAACCACGTGTCTCGCCACGTCACCGCCACATCAGCAGTTGTGCTGACATGTCATAACATGTCACCAGCCTTTTACCCAGTCATATTTTCTGATTTAATTTAATTTAGGAAAAGTGACAATTTTTCACTTTAGCCCCTGGACTTTTCTTTATTTACCAAAAAGCCCTATCTTTTTACATCTTGGTCCCTAAAATTTTCCATATTATAAAAAGGTCCCTCTATTTTTACAAAATGGCCCTAATCTTTTTGGTTTATTCAAAATAAGTCATTTTCTTTTTCAAATTTAATCAAAAACTTGTTTTTAGCGTAACTTTCTCGTGTTAGCTCTAATTTAGACGATTTTCACGCTCTCGTGTTCGTAGCAACGTGTACTATCTTTTAGTACCTTTTTCATCGATGCTAGCTATTATTTGGTGTATTGTTCTTAGGTAGTTTTGTTGTGTGTTTTTTCAATGTGTTTCAAAAGCCGCCTCCTGTATGCTGTCCTCCTCATCCTCATCAATTACAGCAACCAATCCAAGTACACTCGCTCTCTCTTCCACTCACGCACACAAGTAGCAGCAGGAGATCCCCCTCTGCTCCTCCTCTTACATTCAAAGCAGCACCACCTCTCAGTGATGAGCTATGCCCACCCGCCAGTCCCATCACTGCCTTGTTCCCTGATAGCATCGAGACACAGAACAGGGCAGCCACACTGGTCTGGGTCATCCCCTCGTAGCGCGTGGAGCCACACTGATATGGGAAAGCAGCGCCTGCTGCAGTTGTTGTCTGCCATCTCTGTCACACGATGTGCATCAGGAAACCATCGTCCACCTCCCACGCGGTGCCGCTTGAAGCTACTGCCCAGCAGTGTCTACCAAGGAAGCATCCACATTGGCTTGGTGTCTTCATAGTTAACTTTGTGGCCACCCTGCACTATTGGCATCGGCGTGGTTCGCCGCCAGCCTAGGAAACAGCGCAACCTGGAGCTGTCCGCCGTGGTTCACCATCGAACTCCTTTCTACCAACCAGCACCGACACGCCAATCCCGCCACACCCTTCTCTAGCTGCAACAAGCAACTTTGATGCCACTTGTCCCTATGGCTTAACCACTACACCTGCATGCAACCCTCATCTTGCTTAGCCTTATGGTGAGCTTCTTAATGCATTCTAGTAGCTAGCTCATAGTCTACTTGACGATGAATAATAGATAGTTACTATATTCGGGCACTTTAAGATTTCTCATAATTGGAGGCATATCTATCTTCAGAAAAGGGATCTCTAGATGAAAAAAAAACTACCCATAGATACCCAAGATATCCCATAACCAAGGATGTATATCTCCAAGAACGGGAAAGAGGACGTCCCCATATATATACGGAGCCAAGGGATCCTGTGGAGGACAAGCCAGAAAAGCCAAATCAAACAACACAAGTCTACACAAGCTAACAAAAACCGAGCAAAGAAGTCAACAACTAGGTTTAGAGTCACTGAGGATAGCCACATGCCCCTTGTAATAGGCTCGGATCAATAGAAGATAAACAAGATGTAGTGTTATTATTCTCCCAAACCTGTATGAAAAATCCTATGTGTTGCCTCATGATTTGTCTACTAAAAGCATCCCCTGTTTCTTCAACAAATTTATGAGATTGGCGATTCACAAATCGTCGACACCACTAGACCACTAGGTGCCTAATTAGGACATAAGCATGACTAGTCAGTGGATTAATCACTAGGTGTATGTTGAATGTTACTGAAATGCTTGTTGCACACTTGGTTCATAGAGGACTAAACATTTAGTAGTTCACATCTAATACATGACACAATATCTAGTAAACCAGTTAAGGTAGCTAAAAATCTAATTAATATACGTTAAACCTAGTGAGGTGCACTAGATCAGTGTATGGCACATTGACCCCACCTGTCAGCTTGTGTGCGATAACAATTCTTTTTTGCAAAATTCATCTAAAGTCGTGATCAACCATTTTATGCAGAAAATAAATATGGCTGCTATGATTATGGATTTGATTGATTTCCTTATTTGCGTCTCTTGGAGTTTATCGATTGAGTATTTGGCATATACGTGAGTGTGATCAACAATGAATCATGGATATAAAAATATCAAAAGGTGAGAGACGAGCAATCCCTTCATCATTTTGGACCTAGTGTTCAAATTTATTTTATGCATTGATTATGAAAATTTATTCTGCATGCGCAGATGTTTTATAAAATTGTTGATGGGGATAGTAGTCATGACCTAGTTGAATTAATGTCAACTCTCCTTGAACTTGTTAACCTTGCCATTGTTACCCTAGGCTGTGTGTTGACATGATAATGTCACTTGAGTAGAACCAGACTAATGTGTGATAGAAATGCTTAGCCCTGTTGTCTATCGGTAATTTATTTGGTTGTCATACTATCACTTGAAATATGGAAAGACTTGTTAAAAATAGTTAAGTCATCGTTATTGAGGAACTTGAGTTGTTTTTTAGATGGGGGCAGGTTTTTGTCAATGTGTCACAGAAGGTGAGTGTCGTCTCACAAAAGAATGTATAGGTGGAGATATGCTCGTATTTATAAGGACCGTACCTCATATTCTGAGCTAAGGGATCAGTACAACCTCAGGTTCTGGTATGGATGACGGCCCTAGCTTATTAACCCAGTTAGTTCTACCCTCGCTTCTTGGAGTTAGGTCTGCATGTCCAGGTAATCCACGAGGTAGGTATATCGAAAGGGGTTCCCTTAGCTATATGCATGGGACCAAAGTGAACCGACATAATGATTAGTACCCTCTAGACTAGTGGGACCTAACATAGAGGAGGGCTAGCCTCTAGGGTACTTAGTTTAAAAAGCAAAGGATGGAATAATATTATTTGGGAGAAGCAAGGGATAGGACCAAATGGTGTAACAGCTTTGCCATGACACCCTATGTACACCCAACATTTAGAGTGTACGGTATTGACAGGTACCACCAAAGGAAACTTTATATCTTGTAGGTAAAGTGTATAAACTCTGAAGAGTAATAAATCTATTCAAATAGATGTGCCCGCAGTCATGAGCCCTTAAGAATGGTTGCATGGTTTAGATTATTTGTTTTTGAACACTGGGTTTCACTTGTAAGCACTAGTGTAAGTTTTATGTATGTCTAGATGAAGAAACGATCTTCATGGTCTGTAGTGGACATGTTGTTGTTGTTTGTTTATTTACATTGTCATTTACTTTATATTCTCTAAATTACGTTGTGAATCTATTATTACTTGTACCTTCCAAATTATCACTGCATTTTTGCAAAGCTATATATGCTTGCCATCCTTCAATTCAACCTACATTTCCTGTATGCTTGCAATACATATAGCTTGCCTCTGAAATGGGTTATTTGGAAATAATGCTAGGAAATCATGGAAATGATGACATCGGACCTTTCTAGGATTCAACTCCCAGTTAGTTGCTTATGGGCAGGATTGAGGCACACCCGTTTGATATTTGAATATATTTTGTTGTATTCTTTTGCTGCAAATTCTTTTATCACGTAGGCTGGTTGGTCCCAATGTTGTAAATTTAATCCAATTAATCATATTCACCTTTGTAAAATATATGGATGTGATATCACTATTGTGACCGTGTGTACTTGCTGGTGATCATGGGACAAGTACAGTAAAAATACAGAGTTTCAGGTAATCTAACCAGGGGCATTACAACTCAGTGACTTGCACAGTGTCTGATCTGGAGTAGTGGTTGAAGGAGTGGAAGTTCAAAGCTTCCTTATTGAGGCAACATTTGGAGAGGGCTCGACTGAGAATGAAAAACCAAACCAACAAGCATTGATCCAAAAGATCTTTTAACATTGGTGACTAGGTGTACCTCAAGATCGAACCATATGTCCAGTCCTCAATTGCACCTCGCGCTAACCACAAGTTGTCTTTCCACTATTTTGACCATTTTCAGGTGTTGTCTCGGGTGGGCAAAGTTACTTATCATCTCAAGTTGCCGAAGTCCTGCAAGATACATCCGGTGGTGTGCGTTTCTCAACTCAAGAAGGGCGTGCCTCCAACATTACCGATGCAAGCTACCATGACTGAACTTAAGAAGATGAAGCTGCAACACTGGTGCTACCTGAAGTGGTTCTCCAACGTTGGGCTGTATCATAAAGGTTCCAAGGATGTTCCTCAAGTTCTGATAAAATGGTCTGGTATGTCTCCTAAATTGTGTACCTAGGAAGAATAAGCATAGCTGTGGCATCAGTTTCCTCATTCAACGGCTTGGTGCCAAGCCGGCACCAAGGGGAGGGCCATAGTAGGTGTTCAAGCTACTGGAAGGGTAAGTAGGGAACCAACGAAGACCAAGGCCGGACAGAGCTAATAGGCTGGCAGAAGGGGACTCGAGCATCCAGCCCAATGTCTTGTACCTGCTATCATTGTGGGCTATGTGAGGGGTTAAGAGAGGGTTTGGGAGTATGAATGGGAGATGTGGAATATCATAATACTGTACTTGAGAACTCTGAACAAACTTGCTCTCATGTTCCCCTCTGCTCTTTTTCCTGATTTCGATCCTAGTGCTGATTTGTATCCTTCATCACTCCCAATCAATCGGGGACCGTGACAGTGTGCGTCTGTCCGCTTTCATGTTTCTAACCTGCGTTGCAGCCGCCGAGTATTTTCCATCGGTTGGTTGTTGTGTGGGAGCATGTAACCGATGGTGTTTGGGCAGTCCAAGCTACTGCAGGGCAAAGAGGCAGCCATCACGCTCTGCCATGACCTGTCCAAGCTATTGGCCGAGTCCATCCGCCTCTACTACGTGCTCGCCGACACCCACCATGCGTACCCCAGTTCACTGCGAGCCTCCAGCGCTGCGCTGCACGACTTGCTCCGCGTAATCTTGGCCGCCACCCCACAACCCAGTCTCATGCTGTGACTCCCCATGCAATGTAAGGCTGTAAGGCAGATAACACATGAAAATTACCGTGACCACGTATGTTTCCACTTGTACCGTAAAAATTATCGTGACAGCGGTTGCTAGCGCTCTGTTTAGAAATAGGGAAAATTGCAAATACCCACTTACATCTCAAATGGGTTTTCAAGTACCCACTTGTAAGAACTTTTGTTACAATCTACCACTCACAAATATTAAGTGATTCCATATCCCCCCTTCAGCCAATTGTCTGTTTAACCATCACAAATGGTAGCTACATGTCATATGCACATGCCATGTCCCTCGTACCCACGTGGATTGGCTCAGGCTCCCGTGTTAGGCTCAGCCCCTTTATTTCAGTTTGGCTCGCGCACATCATGCATCGAGGGGCTTTGAAGCATTGGCCTCATCTCATCTCCCGCATTGCGCTTGGCTCCCCTGATGATCGCTTTCCTCGGTGAAAATCGTCATGGGCTTAGAAGCGAAGGGCGACGCTCGTGGATCGGTGGCGTTCGCTGGCGATGGAGCCTGATCGGACTGAGCAAGATGGGGAGGAAATGTGTAGATCAGTTGTCATGGAGTAGACAGCGAATGAATCGCCCACTTGATTCGAGGTAAGGCTCCGCCTGCATATAGGGTTTAATAATCTCCTAATTGTTGGGGATAAAGTCCCAAACTTGGGTGGATTTGTGATCGGATCTCATAATTTGGTCGAATTGCTGGCGTAGCGTGTGATAGATGTATGCTGGTTTGGGTGTCGAATTACTTTGGTCAAATTACAGGCTCGTGTATGCTGGTTTAGATGTGTGTGGTTGTCGTTATAACTGGAGTCCTGGATTTATGGATTTTAGTACTGCTGCACATAAGCTAGCAATGGTATCTTGAGATGCAGATTTTAGTTTACTTAATTTGATTTTCTCTGGGTAGGGCTCTAGTTTGAATTGCTCAATACCTGTATCATTTTGAATGTATCGTTTATTGATAGCGCAGTATGTCTCAAACCATTGTCATTTGTCATGGAGTGTTCATCTTATTTTGCTGTTGGCCTGTTATTGGCCTCCTACCTCGTTGTCTCGGCAGATTAGCTTATTCATGACAAATAGTAAATGTATATGAAAATGTTGGTGATCTATATAGCAGATAGAGGTCACCTCAAAATTGAATGTTCTATTGACCAAGATTCAGTTGCCATATTCAAATGTTCTTTTGATGTTTGTCTGAACTGTGTGCAGGGCGTTGCCATGAAATTTCTGGTTCATGTGGGTGGAAAATTTGGTGGCAGTCCAAATGGATATAGTCGTGGCAGTGTCGGTTCCATGACATTTATGGAGCCAAATGGTGTAGATTGGTATGTTATGCAGGAAATCTAGTTTATCACGATTACAGAGGAAATGCTAGCATGTAGTACCTCAAACCTGGGTACATACCACCAAATGGTTTGGTGCTGATGTTGGGTGAAGAACAGTTGCAGCAATTGATGGAAGATCATAAGGGCAGGAAGAAAGAATGTAATCTGTACATTGTGAAGCAGCCCAAATTGATAAGGTCAAGTGCTAGAAGAGATATTAGTCTTGGTAGTTATGATTGTGCATCATCAAGTGACAGTAAGAACGACAATGGTAGTTATGATTTTGCATCCTCAAATGACACTAACATAATTGTTCCAAAAGTTGAGATTGATGATAGGTACGTATGGGAAGGTGAAGAAGGGAATGATGAGCTGTATGTGACCAAGGTACCAGAGGAGCCCCTAGAAAGGTTGATGAGGACACATCCTGCAAAGTCTAAAGGAACCAACCAAGTATCAAGTCCAGAAAAACCTAAAGATGTGTATCTCTCAGATGAAGCCAATGACGAAGCTCACGGTCCTTTGCATTCTGATGTGGATGAGCCTATATTTGTGCATATGTCTCTTGGAGTTGATTATGTGAGGTTTGACGAGTCAACCATGAGGCACCCAGTTTTGAAGGTTGGGATGGTTTTCACAGATGTGAAGTAGTTCAGAGAAGCCCTCAAGAACTTGATAATCTATGAGGGCAGAGAGGTCATAAGGCCAAAGAATAATCCTGTGCAGGTATCAGCCAAGTGTAGTACTGCAAATTGTCCTTCGTACATTTATGCATCTAGACTTCCCGATGGTTGTTCCTTCAAGATCAAAAAGTTTGTGAAAGATCATAGTTGTGGGAAAATTCATACAATGAAGCATATGGATACCAAATGGATTGGCAAGGAGTACGAGCATTTCTTCAAGAGTGATAAAGAGGTGAAGATTTCAAAGATCAAGGCATACAGAGCAAAGAGATATGCACTACAGAAGATTGGTGGTGACTACTATGAGCAATATCATAGGATACAAGATTATGCTCACACTTTGCTAGAAGTTAATCCTGGAAGTTTTATTGTGGTCAAATGTGATGTGGATCCAAATAGAATTATAAATCCCAGATTTGAAAGGATGTATGTGTCCTTCGATGCACAAGTCAAAGGTTTCCTCACTGGATGTAGACCGTTCATGGGGTTAGATGGCACCCATGTGAAGCTGCCTAATGGAGGACAAATATTGGCTGCACAAGGAAGGGACTCAAACAACAATCTCTTCCCTATTGCTTTCGCTTTGGTTGAGGGTGAAAATGTTAAGTCTTGGAAATGGTTCTTGGAGATGTTGGTACAATCAATTAGCCATGGAGAACATTGTGGTGGATGGACCATTGTGAGTGATAGACAAAAGGTAAATGCACTAGACTAACTTTTATGTATGAATAATATTTTGATAAATGTTTTAAATCTTTGTGTTTTGTGCAGGGTCTGAAAGATTGTGTCAAGGCTGTCTTCCCACATGTTGAGCATAGATACCGCCTGAGGCATTTGTATGCCAACTTTTCAGTTGCTGGGTTCAAAGGCCCCTTCTCCATGGCTAATTGATTGCCGGGTTCAAGTTGCCGGATAATGTGGCTTATGCATACAAGGAGTATGATTGTCAGCAGGCAATGGATGAGATAAAGGAGAATCCTAGAGCATGGAAATGGTTGAGTGATATTGATAGCAAGCACTGGTCAAGGCACAAATTTAGCACTAATGCTAAGACAGATTTGGTTGTTAACAATATTAGTGAGTCATATAATGCTTGGATACTAGAGGCTAGAGAAGAACCTATGTGCACAATGATGGAGCATAATAGAACAAAGTTGATGGAGTCTATTAGCATCAAAAGGGATGGTGCAGAAAGAGATACATGGGTTATACCTCCAAACTACAAGAAAAGGCTTGAGCTGGAGAAGAAATTTGCTTCAATTTTCAAGGTTGTGTGTGCTGGACGTGGCATTTGGCAAGTCACTTGTAAAGATAGCCAATATGTTGTTGATCTGGACAGCCGCAAGTGTGGGTACTACAAGTGGGATGTCACGGGAGTCCCATGCTGCCATGCTATTGCAGCTATACATCAGTTCAAGCACAAGCCTGAAGATTACATTTCACCATACTTTACTAGGGAGAAAAACATAGCTGCCTATGAGGGGATGATCATGCCTATCCCTGACAAGACACAATGGTTGAAGACAGATTTCCATGAAGTAGATCCACCACTATACCATGCACAACCAGGAAGGCTAAGGAAGAAGAGAGTTAAGGCTCAACGTGAACCTCATGTTCCTGAGAGGGCTTCAAAGAAAGCATCAATTAGATGTTCTAACTACCATACTTATGGTCACAACGTCAAGGGATGTGGTCTGCCAATTAGGCCAGATTGGGAGGCTAGGAAGGGAGCAAAGTTTACCAGGGTAAGTAATATGCAATATTACTTATGCAAATTCATATGAAAATTTTGCTAATAGCCTCCACTATACTACTGCAATTTCTGGTTTCTATGGGTTTACCCCCTGTTTCAAGCATGTCTCAACCTCAATCAGCCGATGGATCTCAGCCAAGGCAGCCAACAAAAGCAACTCGTCGAGGATCAAAGAGTAGGGGTTTACCTCCTATTTCAAGTATGTCTCAACCTGAACCTGCTGAGGAAATACTTGCTGCATATCAGCCTAGTCAACAAATGCAAGGAGGTTCATTTCCAGCTCCAACATCCAACCCGACATTTCCAACATTCAACTTGCTCCATTTGAGGGTCCCATATTCATGAACAACGACCAAGGTTTCGGTTTTTACCATGGCATTGAAGGAGGACCAAAAATTAAGCCAAAGAAATTGTTCCCAGTGAGAAAGAGTGCAAGTTAATGAATTTTACTGCACGACTATAGTTGCATTTTGTAAAGGTTTCAGTGAACAAATGGGTTTTTGAATTTTGTAATGGTTTCAGTTCTCCAGTTGCAATTTTTTAGTTTTATTTACATGATTTCAGTGAGGAAATTGGTTTAAGAATTTGTAAAGGTTTCAGTTGACCCAGTTGCACTTTCTAATTGTATCTACATTATTCCAGTGAGCTAATGCCTTCTAGTGAGCATTTTGTAAGAAAGTTTACATGTAACAGTTTTATTCCATATGCCACTTGCTAGTTGCTATCTGAACCATCAGTTCAGGTGGCAGCTGGGTAAGTTTACATGTAACAGTTTTGGAGGTTTAGTTTTTCGATAGGAGGCAGTTTGATGGTTCACGTTAGTCGTCCCCCCTCATGTATCTTTCACCTTTGTTGTATACCACTTTCAATAGTATTTGAAAAGGTTTATCTTGTATATTACTATCTGCTGATGGCAAGTAATTTTCCATGTTTATTGAATTGTCTTCAACTAACAAATTGCAGACTTGTAATCATGTTGTCCATTTCAAAGTGATCATATTTTCTCAAAGTGATAGCGATGTACAGAATGACAGAGACTTCAAAAGTTTGCTATGTAATGCCAAAAGCAAATGACAGTTTGAACCTACAATTCTGCATACAGAAGCACAGAAACATGATATACCGGCACATAAGACATGCCTAGGATGGCATTAAACAGTCAATCATATACAAAATAACTTCATATAATTGTATGTTCAAAGAACATCTGGAGATGATTCTTGAGTAGATGTACAGAATGAGACGTTCAGAGAGAGAGAGAGAGAGAGAGATTTACATAAGTTTTAGTGAGAAAGTTTCAGGCCTAAATATGCACAACTACGATTGGTTGAAGAGGTACATATGCAGAATTCCTGATAATGTTATCAGGAAATCTCCATCTTTATATTGGTCTGACTATTCTTATCCAGAAGGCGTAACACCATCTCCGAAAAACATGTTTGCCACTGGTGGAGGGAGCCATGCTGCAATTGGCATTGTTCTTGACTACTTGCTGTTGTTGCTGGTGATCACCGCTCTGATCGGAGATACAGGCAACCTTCCAACTCCTTGGCCTCGCAATGTTCTTCCCAACAAAAATACCCAGCGGTGCTCTTCCAGTCCAAGTCCTCCAGCTTGTGCTTATTCCTTCTTCCTCCCTCACCTTTTGGCTTCCAGTAAAGTACTTGACAGCACCGGAGGTGATGACAACAATGCCAGCGTCCTGCTGTTCTCTGCATCTCTCACCTGTTAGAAGTATGGGTGTACCTGCAAGAATTCAAGCATCCAGTATAAGACGACATTCATCTTGCCCTTCTTAATTTATCACCAAATTTATTTACTGTTGATACTGGAAATGGAGAAAAAGAAACCCCACACACACTTTCATCTCCCTTTTGGCCAAGCAGGCAACAACTTCATCACTAACCATTCAGGCGATCAGTGGATTCAGTGAAAATGAATTCGATCATAACAATAGTAACCATGCATCCAGGCAAAACAATAATAACCGGGCTTGAGCCATGAATTCGAGCAGAAATAAGAGCTTCAGTTAGTAGCATAACCTTGATGCAGCTCATGACAATTTGAGTCATCTATTTTGCCAGGTTTTTCAATAAAAGAAATAATTCTTTGTATGCCATTGCAATTCCAACTAAAAAACCGCTATGGGATTACCTGCCCAAAGGTTGGTTATGGCTGGTACTCATCACGGAGCTTAGACTGAAGGTTTGTGCGGAGTCTCTTGAGGTCACCTCTTTAGATCTGGCGGTCACCACCTTCCTTCGAATCCGTCGTATCTAGTTCCTAGGGGAGGGGTGGTGGACGGAGGAGGGGCGACGACGGAGGTCTTGGCGAGGGACGGATCGGCGTATCTGGTTGCGAGGGATGGCACTGGGCAGAGGGGCTCCAGGCAAATTAGCGACGGCCCTGGGCACCTATGCGCTCGATAGATTAGCGGCGGCGCTGGGCAGTTCAGTGCTGGGCAGAGGGGCGCTGGGCAGAGCGGTGAGGAAGGGCGACGTCGTTGGGAGTTGGGCGACAAGCGATGCATTGGAGCCGATCTTGCCGTGAGAGCTTTGATATGAGCCAAACCGCACACAACAGGATTCACTGCCACGTGGTGCTCACGGAGCCTGAGCCAAGTCAAGACACGTGGGTATGGGGATGTGGCATGTGCAGTTGATATGTGGCTGCCATGTGTCATGGTCAAACAGGCAAATGTCTGAAGGAGGGGATTTAGAACCACTTAATATTTATGAGTGATAGACTGTAACAAAAGTTTTTGCAGGTGGGTAATTGAAAACCCTTTGAGATATAAATGAGTACTTGTAATTTTCCCTTAGAAATAAAAAAGATTGCCTCCCATGTTTAATTCTGTAATTCGGGACCCATGCAATCTTAAATGAGAAAAATCGATGACAATTGCGACGAGGCGAACCTGTAGGATTTGAATTTACAGCTTCCTCTCGAATTTTCTCGTCTTACAAGCCGTTTGGTAGCGTTCTAGAACTAATTTTGCGTTAAAATCAATAGGAGCGCTATCAAACACCTTACTGATTCTACGTAGAATTAGAGAGAATCACTCACACATTTTTAATGTAAGTGAAAATCGAAAAATCTAGCTTCACCAATTCCCGGTTGATTCTCCTTAATTTTAACACAATTTTCTCTTAGAAAATCAATAGGAGCGCTACCAAACACTCCACTGGTTCCGTACAAAATCGGAGAGAATCACTTCCACATTTTGTACAGCAAGGTGGGAGCTGAAAAATCTAGCTTCCACCGATTCCCGGCTGATTTTCCTTAATTTCAACATAATCTTCTTTTAAAAATCATTTCCACCACTAACATATCAAACAATTTCACAAATAAAATCAATTTCACTATATAATTTATTTTTATCATAAAATTACTTGTAACACGTAGTAATAATAAAAAGGTTAGAGGGAGCCCAATTTCGCAGATCAAGGGGTTCTCGGGTCGCTGCCGCGTGGGCTCTGCGACCGTCGTCACTATGTCGACATCGTTTGCCCGCAGCCCCACGACTCAATCCACGTGACCAGCCGCTGACCTCTCCCTCCCGCTTCATCCATTAGACAACGGGGCCCGCCTTTCCTGGGCCCACGTAGCAGTGTTACAAAGCTCGCCGGCATACACAGACGCGTCCGTACGTGGGGCCCGGGTAGTTAAACTGGCGCGAGGTCCCGCAACCCACGACCACGCCGCAGACAAAATATCTCAGCCGTCCACGGAGCAGATCGACGGGCGGATTGCCTCTCGGTCCATGGACCAAGAACGGCCACCACCGCCACAGGCCTTCTCGGCCCCAGGTGTCAGGGACGTCCACGCGCCTACAACCTGGGTCGCGGCCGTCCACGTCGTCGATGGCGTCGGCTCATCGCGTCCGTCCTCTCCGCGCTTCGGTGCACTCCTACGACCATGACGACATCTTCTGTCTGACTGTCTCTCTCTTCGGCTCTTCTCTTTCCCCACGACTTCGACCTCCGCCCTCTCCTCTTTCTCCACTGACCGTGCCTTGACGTGCAAGGGTGCTAGGAATCCAATCCTCCCGCAGCAGCAGCAGGAAAGTGGTCGGCCAAAGAATCGATTTTCGGAGATTTTTGTCCGTCCTATCCTCGCGGGATTGGATTCTCCGGTCATGGCTCTCGCCGGCTTCCGCCGGAACGTCGGCCAGTTCTTGATTAGCAGCAATGGTAATTCGGTTGCTTTCCGAGGTTTTCATTTTGGGGATCTTACGTCATTTGGTGTGAGATTGATGGCTTGATGTGGTGTGTGTGTGTGTGTGTTCGCAGAGCTTATGGCAGCGTCGCTGTCGACGGCGAGCTGCGCGGACAAGATGGAGCAGGCGGAGGAGGCCGGGTGCCAGGACGACGCAGCGGCTCTGCGGCTGAAGGCGGTGGCCATGGCGGTGATACTGGTGGCCGGGGTCCTTGGGGTGGGCCTCCCGCTGGCGGGGCGGAAGCGGCGTGCGCTGCGGACGGACAGCACCGCTTTCCAGGCGGCCAAGGCGTTCGCGGCCGGGGTCATCCTGGCAACGGGGTTCGTCCACATGCTCCACGACGCCGAGCGCGCGCTCTCCAACCCCTGCCTCCCCGCTGCGCCGTGGCGCCGGTTCCCGTTCCCCGGGTTCGTCGCCATGGCCGCGGCACTCTCCACCCTGGTGCTCGATTTCTTGGCCACCAGGTTCTACGAGAGCAAGCACCGCGACGAGGCTGCGCGCGCCAAGGCGGCCGCGGCTGCCGCGCTTGCTGCCTCCTCTGCGAGCGACGAGGACATCACCGTGGTCACTGTCACTGAGGACGAGCACAAGGCGCCGCTCTTGCAAACGCACTGCCACGGCCACGGCCAGAACCACAACCATGCGCCCGAGCTAGTGCAAGTAGAGGGCAGCGAGGCAGAGCTGTCGGAGCACGTGCGGTCCGTTGTTGTGTCACAGGTGTTTGTTTGATCAGGTCATTTGGGATGCTTTGGTGCTTCATGGAACGCGCTGTAATGACGATTGTCATGGTTGCAGATACTGGAGATGGGGATCGTGTCGCACTCCGTGATCATAGGGTTGTCACTGGGAGTGTCACGGAGCCCATGCACAATCAGGCCGCTTGTCGCAGCACTTGCATTCCACCAGTTCTTCGAGGGGTTTGCACTTGGCGGGTGCATTGCTCAGGTGAGAATTTTCTGTAAATTACCATCGAGCTATTCTCATCTTTAATCAATAATTGTTTCACTATTTTCTTATGGCACCATGATGTATGACTATCCTCAAAGTAAACATGGAAATGAAATTATTAGACGACACTAGATTCCAGCAGTTTATCTTTTTGTAATGCGTATGCTGTCCTATGTTCTTGTGGTCTGAACATTCTTTGTCAATTTGATGGATGAGGGCCTTCAGGAACATGGGCCCGTCATTGAAACTTTTGTGGATGTTCCATCACTGGCTTGTCAAAGTTTGTTGAAATCATTGTGCAGAGAAGTGATGAACATGGAAATGATATTATTGAGATGACACTAGATTCCAGCGATTTATCTGTTTGATAATCTGTAGCAGTCCTGCGATCTTGTGGTTTAGACCTGGTCCCCTGTTGATTTGATGGATGAGGAATTGACTTCTCAAAGTTTGTTAACATTATTGTGCAAAAATTAGATTTTGACAACTTACATCTAAAGTATATTTTCTCTACCCAATTTCATCCAGTTACTATTTCCAGTTGAAATTATGGGTGCCGTTAAACTTGTGCCATGTCTCCAGATGAACATGGAAATGACACAATAGGTTATATTGCCCATACAAGGAAGAGAGTAGTAATAAGATGAGTTTAGTACTTTATTTGATCCTTAAATTTTACGGTTTATGGAACAATTTGATCCTGTTATTTTCAGTATCTTTCGTGACAAAAGCACAAGCCTAAATAAACCGTTCTGCTTCCTTAGGTGGAGCATTATTGTTTCTTTTTGGGGTCCCCCACAATTTTGTGGTGGACATTACTCTCCTAAAGCAACTGTACTAACTCCTTTAGTTAAGAGTGATTCAGCTGATTCTCATGCTTTAGTTTGATCTTGAACGAATCTTGTTTGTTGTGTTTCTTTCATTTGCTACATTGTTCTTTGTGTTGAGATTGTTCATTGTGTTGAGCTTATACCTTCCATACTGCTATTTGTGGCATGGCATTAGTAACTCTGACCTCATCAGTAACTTTGACATGCTTCCAAATCATACTTTAATGATTCCAAAACTAATATTTTTGCACTACTTGTACAGCTTTTTAAATATTTGATAGATTACAAATGGTATTGGCATTTCAGAATTCAAACATTTGACTTTAATAATATAAATGAGAATTGTACTTTGTAGGCTTTAGATTATATTTTTCCTTTCCTTCCAATTTATGCTTGTTTATTCATGTAAATGGTCATCTAGGACTTTGCTTAGAAGTTATGGTTGCCTACTACTTTGTCGATTGCATTGCAGAGTCATGACTATTTGGTTAGATATTCATTTACTGTATCATATTATCACTAAATGGAACCACCCAAAAAAATGCATGCACATGTTTATGTATTACTTGGTCTTGCCATTATTTTCCTTTATTTCTTCGTGGTCTTTAGTTTGCTGATGATGATGTTACCTTTGCTCACCTTGATTATCACATTTGACACACTGCCAAATTATCCACCTACAGGCACAACTGAAGACCCTTTCGGCAGCTCTAATGGCATCCTTCTTTGCCATTACAACACCGGCAGGGATAGCTGCCGGTGCAGCTGTGGCCTCATTCTACAATCCCAATAGCCCGAGGGCTCTTGTGGTGGAGGGCATTCTTGACTCCGTGTCAGCCGGCATCCTCATATACATGTCGCTAGTGGATCTCATTGCCACCGACTTCTTGGGTGGAAAGATGACAGGTTCCTTGCTCCAGCAAGCAATGGCATACATTGCCCTGTTCCTTGGTGCACTCTCCATGTCATCACTCGCAATATGGGCTTGATACCCACCTTGAATCAGGTGAAGATAAAGGACTGACAATGTTCACAGAAAATGTCACGATACATGTACAGTACTGATATTTATGCTGGTGTTCCGTTCGACTTAATACAGGGCATATGCCCTGTTTTTGAAGGGCTGCTGATGTACAAACTGGAGCATTTTGAATCTGTACTGCACTTCAATTACTGTTTCTGAAACAAAGAGATGTCAGCAGTTGCGTCTGCTGCTGGTTTTGATGTTGTCAAATGTACCCCAGCTAATACTTCAGCCTCATTTAGTCATTGGCATGCGATTTCAAAGGTTCTTGTGTTGTGCGGTCCATGGTCATGCACTGTTCTTTGTGAGGGGTGAGGTCGATTCAGTGGCATCTCATGGTCATGGAGTGAAATTAACGAATGGCAATGCTTGGGAAGTGCAGAATCCAAGCCAAAAGGCAATGTGATGGTTAAAAACTTACCCGAACAAGACGTCTAGACATCGAGGATGAATAAAGCTATTACACTGAAAGCTTTAGGAGATAAAAACATCATACTCACGATGCGTTTGGTTCTCTGAATCCGGACCGATTCTCCTCTGAAACGTCCTGCTGGAGAACCAAACACTGAAAGTCGAAATGAAATGATTCTAGTTGAAAGCTAAACGCTGAAAGTCTAAACGATTCTAGTCGAAACGGCCCGAATCCGTTTCTCTCCCAGATTGCCCCTTCGGTTCCAGACTTCCAGCTAACAAGATGCCTCAAAAAACCATATTTTCAATATCTTCTCCCTACAGGTTTAGCTTCTATAATGCATAAGCAACCCATTTTAACTAGTACTTAAAAAGCTTGAACATAATTTAAATTAAAATTCATTAAAGTTGACTGTTTTTTTCACATTCCATGAGTTTTTAATCTTTAAAAGGATTCCTAAAAATTAGAAAAATAGTAAATATTTATTTTAATTAATAAACTAATTTCTAAAATTATCTCCAGCTCTAAGTTATATAGTGAAATTTTAAGTTTCTTTACCTGACCTCACTTTTTATGAATTTGATCAATTCAAATTAAATTTAAGTGCATGCAACAATTGATAAAAAACGATAAGAGATGTTGCTCATGATGTATATGTATGTCAGTTGTTGTTATTGCAAAAAACAAAAAAACAAAAACAACATATCAACAAAGGATAAAGTGGTTAATTACACCACCATCCTCTCTTCTAAGAAACTAAATCCAAACTGCTACCTAAACAATTTCCAAATATGATTATGATTCACTAGATAAATATTTTCAAAGAGAATATAGAACCGAAATATTTCTTAGAGAATTGAGATCTCTAGTAAACGCGCTATGAATGTCATATGCGATGTGATGAAATAAAAATGGACAATGAGTCGGTATTTGTGCACACAGATTTTTCTATAACGTCCATAATTCAAAGCCGCTCATGTATGTCTTTAATCTAGAACCTGGGACCTAAACAGAAGTAGCCACCCAGGGGATTGCCTATCTTTTTTATTTTTCTATTTTTAAAATTGAAAAATCACAAATATATGTGCATGTTTTAAAACATTGCAGATCTAGACTCTAGTCGCCCGTTAGAATGGCAACAGGTCGATGTGGCCTCCTAGCATGGACAGGCCTTGCAACTTGTCGCTTATTCAATGGACAAAAGGATCTGTCACCCTCTAACGGGCGACAGGTACTTGTTTTTAATGAAATTAGCACTGATTTTAAATTAGAATTGTTGCAGATTAATCATACAAGTAGACTACAAACCGGCACTTTGATTTGCAAATTTAAACTTCTATGATGAATACAAAAATCACGGTATATGGTTGTAAATTTTACAATGCTAGGGATAAAATATGGGTTCTACTGCATAGTCCGGGGATCTTTTCCCCATCTCTCATGTGTCGCTTTGCGCTTCTCATCTTTCTGGTGATGCAAACAAGCTTTACACCTCTAAAGTAGTTCCTCACGCTTATACAGTTTGGCATCCTGCCTCATTAAAATGTCGTCTGAGAGGCAGTGTTCCTCCTGTCGCCTTTGAAGGTCCTCAGCCTGTCGCTTGCATCCCTATCCTCGCCACTGACTCATGTCTCTGTCGTGCTTCCTCTATCCAGATTTCGTACTCCCGTTTCATTTTAGCCTCTCTGGTCCATCCATCATTGATAGTGGCCTAACCATGTCGATCTATTCTTTGAATCGGCGAGGTTGTTTAACAATTAAAGATTACATTATGATTGTAGTTTGCAATATGGATTCAACAGGTGTGGAAGAGTGGGAAAAAGAAATCTACTATAAAATCATGATCAAGTTAGGAACACATGAAGAACCTTCTACCAAAGATCTTCATATAGAAGGATGTCGACATTTGTGCTCGTTCACCACATAAGCATAATGGATGCTCATGTTAGTGTGGCACAAGGGGTGGATCCTCAAGGAATCCATGAAACCTTGGTCAAGTTAGGGACTTATTAAGAACCTCCTACCAAATATCTCCACATCTAAGGACATTGACATATGTGCTCGTTCACCACATAAGCATAATGGATGCTCATGTTAGTGTGGCACAAGGGGTGGATCCTCCAGGAATCCATGAAACCTTGGTCAAGTTAGGGACTTATGAAGAACCTCCTACCAAATATCTCCACATCTAAGGACATCGACATATGTGCTCGTTCACCACATAAGCATAATGGATGCTCATGTTAGTGGGGCACTCCGAAGGGTTGAGTCCTCTAGGACTCCATGACACCTTGGTAAGATGTAACATCATAATTTAAACATTAGTAAATAATTAAAGATAATAGAAACTTAAAATAAGACAATAACAAGTTTATATCATAACAAAAATTTAAAATAACACAATCTTACAATATGTTAGACAACATGACAATAATGAGTCCAACAAGACAAATTACAACATGAA
Source organism: Phragmites australis (assembly GCF_958298935.1). Lineage (NCBI taxonomy): Eukaryota > Viridiplantae > Streptophyta > Magnoliopsida > Poales > Poaceae > Phragmites > Phragmites australis. The sequence continues at coordinate 8,335,614 of NC_084929.1, forward strand.
AATAAAAAGTCTGACAACACGAATTACACATATCATGGTTTGTTACAACATTATTTGTTACAAAATGAATGCAATTAGTCACCGACCTCCATAATGGGTGGATGATGCAAATGAACGATGAGGTCGTGAATGTCTCCTATCGAAAGCTAAGCCAAAAGGACCTGCTTCACCATCGTTGCCACCTACTAGACATTTGATGCACTTCTTGAAAGCATGTTCGGTTTCATTACACTTACTGCACCATTTCACACAACACCCGGCTTCAGATTTATCCATGTCATTATGAATCCTTGTGGTCTTGTGGCATATTGTCTTCTGCTTCATGGTGTCGGGATCCAGGACATACAATTTGTTCAATCTATGGTTTGTTGTAAACGAACCCACTATCCTGAACCCAGATATCTCGCGGTTCCTTGCCTCGAAGAGAGTTACTTCATGAAGTACCTAGAGACATACCTTTGAGTTCTCAAGCCAGTCACAGCACAAGGAATAATGACATGGGAGCACAGCTTACGTAATAGTCATGGCTTGTAACAGATGCAATTGCATCTTTCAGTTATGAGCACACACTCCTGAATAACACTTTCATAGTTGCCCCCCCTGGCCTTTGTCCCTGCATAGAATTTTATATCAGTGTTGCGTAGTCCCCATGGGCTTCACCCAGTGCATCTATGCATTCTTCGTCTTATTAGCCATGTATTGGGTCAAGTTGAACCCATAGATCAACCGACTATCATTCACTGCCACTAATGCTGCTGCAAATCAGTCCATAAAGTATTTGCAGGTCTCTTGCAGAATGAATTCCACAATTCTGATTAGTTGCAATCCCCTAACACCTTTCATGACCCAATTGTAGACCACAACTAAAGTTATGGTCATAATTCCGTACTTTGCTCCGTTATTGTCATAGAGCATAGCCCACTTCTCATTCGGCTCATTCTTAATCCACTCAGAGAATGTCTTTACAGATGATCTGGTCCTCCTCCTAATTCCTAGAGGATCCAGTGGGAAGCTACCAAGAGCAATGGGGATGTCCTAATGTCCCCTCACTGACCTCCGAGCATGCTCTTTTGTTTGCTTCGCTGTAAGCTTATCTAATGTTTTCCACAAAGTGTCAAACCTCCATTGCTAATTCTGAGCACAAAGCCTTTTGAAAAGGTTCATTGGGTTCTTATTCTTGAATTGCCTAAAGACCCAAATGCCTCGTGCACTACCTGCTCTGCAAACCTTGTCAGATGGGTCCAAGTTTGCGTTTAGCTGAACCATTCTACATGTTGAGGATTGCCTTCAAAATGCCTACATGTTGGTCATGTATAATGCAAACATCCCCCCAATCCCCCACAACAAAAATCTCAAACCTCATCTTAATTGCCTTTCTCTTCGCCCTGAAAGCCTTATCGTATCTAATGATGTACTAATACCTCTCCTCAATTGCCCTGATTATAGATCTAGGTTCATAGTTCAGATTGTGCACAATCTGAGCATATATAACATTGGCAACAAAACTTGATGAAAGGTTCATGTGCTGCTTCTCCAGATCTTCCAACTAACAAGTGTGGTCCTCCATTATCGAGACTTTCTAATATTCAACTCACTTCTCCTTGAAGGCGTGCATTCACTACGGGCAACCTTTATTTGAACACTTGATATCATACTCCTTTCTGCTAGACTTGACAACCTTGAACTGTGTCCGAAGAGATATAGCCCATTGAGCAACAACATCCTTGAGAGCCCAACTGCTAGGTGTAACACTCTGATTTTCAGAATTTACAACTTTTTAAAATTTTCCAAGATTATTCAATAGCTTCACCAGTAGAATAGGTTAAAACCTATTTTCTTAATTAATCAATCAATATAGATTACTATTTTATATGCATTGCATGATAAGTTTTGTTAGGAGCTAGGTAAATGCATTAGAGTTCTTTTTCTTTTTCTTTCTCTTTAGTGTTTTGAGTGAAAAAGATTTTGAGAAGGTTTTTACAAAACTATGTAGTAAACTAGTTAAGGATCTTAATGGTTGGAATACAAAATCTTTGAATTCATCATCTATTCAATCATTGATCATACCTGATCCTTCTCTATTTCAATTCAAATCTTATCCAAATCCTTGTTTAAAGCCAATCTCTCCTCTTTCTCAAATTCTACTCAAATCCAAATTCAAATTCCTTATCGACTCCTATTCTTGTTCAACCTCATTTTTCGTTTCTCTTAAATTCACTCCAACCTCAATTCAAATTCAAACCATATTCAAATTTCTCTATAAAGTTTCTTTTCTAAAACCCTAGATATGCCTAAGGTGCAATTAGACTCAATCCTACCCAAGCCCAAGCCATTGGCCGACACACGAGTCATCTAGAAGGCCCAAAACAAAGGATCCGCAAAATCTGCAATTTTTTGCGGAGTCGTAGACAGCCTCATCTTCCCATGAAGTTTTTGAGTCATGAAGTTTTTGAGTTCAAAACAGCTTCAAATGCAAATCTTGACAATATCAAAGTTGTAAGTCTCGTTGAGAGATTTGATTTGAACCTATGGAAGTCCCCTTTTGGATAATGGAGCTAGGAGTTATGGCCCCTAAAATTAGTGTTGCGCAGATAAGTCTGAGTTCAAACAATTTATCTTGTGGTATATTTTTGAAAATTAATATGGCGTTTTCAGAAGTTCCAATGACTACCAAAGGTTTAGATATTTTCGAGTACTACAATTTAGAGTGTAGAAATGTCCAATTTGGAGTCCGAACAATGGAGATATCATGCTCGGAATATAGAGAGATAAGAAAAAGGAAATCCTAATCGACTCGAACTTGAACCCGATTCATGTTCGGCTTGGACTCCCCCTCAACCAGCCGCCCTTAGACCTATAAATAGGAGTTGCACACCCTCTCCTATCCCTATTCCACACCCCCAAACCCTAGACACCGTTGCTGCCCTGCCCGTGCGGCGCCGTTCACCGGAGCCGCCGCCGCTCATGATGCGCTACCTCGTCGTCTTCTCCGTGAATCCCCCTTCCTCGACCATCGAAGCAAGGTGAGGACCCTTTCTTCTCCACCCTTAGTATTTTTTTACCATCATACTAAGTCCCTAGCTAAGCTCTAGACCCGGCCAAAGCCTGATCTACACCGCCACGGTCGTCGTCATCGCAGACACCTACGTTGTAGCTGATTGGCATCGATGTTCCCGGCCAACTAGAAGTCAAATCACCATACCCTTTCACCAGTGCATGACCCATGATGTTTCCCACGCCCTCACCAACCAGATCGGCCAGTAGAGCAGCCAAACCACCGGGATCAAGGTCAACATGCCCGCTGTCTGGCTTTTAGACGCGTTCTGCACATGCATCGGATTTGCATTTGTGTTCCCCGTCAATCCAAAAGCCGTATGAATGTACCAACCACATCACGGTGTGTCCCACCAAGTCTTCTACATGACCCTAGGAGCCCATCTCCGTTTGTGTAACGACACGGTAGGAACGCGATTGCCAACCACAGCATGTCGCAACCATCACCCATCTTATCTCTGTTGATCGTTGTTCCTTTCAGGGGATGATCTACCAAAACCCATGCTGTAGAATTGTTTTCCCAAGAAATATGAACGTCACTTTTCAGACGGTTTCTCAAATTTCATAGCCAATCTCGAGGAACGTGAGCATCTTCGTTGCTGTATCTGTTCGCGGTCAGCACCAAACCTAGCAGTAGTCATCGTTCTTTTGCCGCTACCTCGGATGACCCCTTCCAAAACCAACCATACCGTTGAGTTAGTATTTTCGCGTTTTACGCTATGCTTCCCTCGTTTCACTGAAACACCACTGAAACCCAACATCGATGTTAGTGACCATGTGCCCAATCGCCATCTCCTATGAAACCCAAGCCGCTGCTGCTATGCAGAGTTATCGGCAGTATCCTTAACCTAGAAGTGCAACCTCTGGCCATTTGATCTATCATGGGTGGTCAAGACTAGATCGCAGCGTATCCCTTCTTTAATCCAAGATGGTACTTGCATAGCATGCCAAGTCAGCACCACATCATTCTCCCTAGCCTAGTCAACGAAGTCTGGTCTGCCCTACACTTCTTGAATCTTGCGCAATGATGTTGTCAAGCCTGACGCTGTGATTATGCAATAAAGCCTTTTCCCATAGGAGGATAGTTCCAGTAAATCAGCATTTCCTTTTCAGTCTAATCCATCTTCCGAAAGCAGTTCTCTTTTCATCTTAACTCTGATTTCGGCAATTCTTGCGTCTAAATGTTTCTAAAATCATACCAATCCAGCCATAGTGTTTTTAAAGTGTTTTGATGAAGTTTGGTATGTTTTTCTTAGTGTTTTCCTTTGTATTGTTTGTCAGTAGTTCTTGCGAGTAGTCGATAACGTTCCGAAGTAGTTCGAGGGACTTCAAGACCAAGATTTCGACAGCACTGGGCAGCATTGGGTAAAAGACAAGTGTCCTTGAACATTTTGATCCCAGTTTTCAAATGCGTTCTTTATTTCAAATATGCATGCTATTAATTTTGAATCCCATTTACTTATAGTACCATGTTCCATATATTCCTGGTCGCCTAGCTGTCAATAGTAGTTTATGGGTAGTATGCTTAGCATTGCACAAGGGTATGGATGGGTTATAGATTAAACATGATTAATGAACTATGCAACTATGAGTGGGAATTATGGTAGCTTGTGTGGCAACATGGACATTAGAGATGTCAAGCAAAAGGTTGGTTGATGACGGTGCGTGAGGCACAAGTGTGTGAAACACTTTGGTGGGTGGTAGTGTTTGCTCGGTGTCCTAAGGACTGGTTCGTAGAGTGACAACCCAAGAATTATCGTCCATCCATGAGGCTTATATGGGTACGACCTGGCTTAGTAATTAATGGATCCTCAGCATAGAATGAGCCACTGGTGGTGTAGTGGAAGGGAAGAGTGATTCTTTTCGGAGCTACAAGGCGAATGAGGGGGCTTCTGGGTGGTGTGACTCCACTTTGACGGTGGTGAAACCTTAGCAGGCTTATTCTTGTTGGGTGGATGCTTTGTAACAGCCTTGTAGTGATCTCCGGGCGACACACCACTGGCGTGTGCTAAGTGTTTGCGCAACACGGCAACAAGGAAATCACAACTCGTGGGGAAAGCTGAACAACCTCTACAGAGTGTAAAACCTGATATATCAGCCGTGCTCACGGTCATGAGAGACTTGGATCCTCACGTGATTAGTTGGTTTGGTTTAGTTGATTTGGTTGGTTACCTATGAAGGGTAAATGTCAGTGGATTGTTCTTGCTTACCTGTGATGGGTATCAAGTTGGTTGGTTTGGAAACCCGATGTGGAATTCAGTTAGTTGGGAAACATGTGGAGATATTCCTAGGAGTTGGAAGTTTAGTGATGGTTCACATAGATAAATAGGTTGCTTTTATAAGTCTTTTTACAGTAGCATAGTTGGCATTAATGCAAATTTACCTGTTATAGCCTATTCCCTTTAATCAAGCTTGCGTGTCATATATTTCTCACACTTGTTGAGCGCGTCATGTGCTCACACTTGCTATTTTTCATATGCCATGCGACATGTGTGGTGCTGCTCAGTGAGTGAAGATGTTAAAGATTATCAAGAAGAGGTTGTGACATTCTAGGCGCGTGTCTCTCAGTCGGTTGTCTGCGGCGTTGTTGGGCACCAGTGCTTCTGTTCCGCTGCAGATATCTTCCTAGTAGACAATATATGCCAATTGATGTAAGAGTTTAATAGTTATTTTATAAAAGTATTGCTTTTGTTACTTCACCTGTGACATCCTTATGTGTGTTGAACATCCTAAGCACACATAAGTCGCATCTGATTTTGACTGTTAAAACTGGGTGTGATACTAGGGTACTTAACCCCCTAGCACACATCATTCTCTATCATGTACCTTATTAGTTGGTTACATCGGATTAGCCAAGGACTACCCAACATCTGGTGTGTCCACCTCATTTACCACCATTTTGTCACCCTCCTCCACATCACCTTTGCCATGCAACTCCCTACCTCCCTCTCGGTACCTCCATTACACAAGCAATATTGGTTGCCAACCTCTCTCCATTGCTCGCTCTAGGTACCTCCTCCAAATCAAGGATTCAATTAGCTAAAACACATCCCAGTAAACACCTTCAGTTATATGGTCAACTACAACGCTAACAATCAGCTCTTGTTGCTCGAGATCTATTATGAAACCCCACATTAACCAGCTGTACAATCCCATAAAAGTATTTTCCATTGGTCTAGATATGCCCTTCTCCATTAAGTCAAACCCTATAGATCTACCTCTTGTGGACCATAAACAATGTCCATTTTCCCATAAAAAATCTTGAAATACCATTTACCTGACATACCTGCCCACAATCAACAAAAAATTGTACTATTATTTCAACCGACAATAAGTATATGTGCTAGATCTATAACAACATAATATAACATAACAAGCAGCTAACGTTCCTCTAAAATACTAGATCCAAAATCTAACCTATGTTCAAAACAAAATCTGATGGCTAACCTAACTGGTTTGTAAAAAAAACTACTAGAATTAGAACATTTACCTCCACTACATACGGATTCTGATAGGCTTGGCAACATAAATTTGGCCAGTAATTCGCAGTGGCTTGAGGAAAATCACTCGTATACTGGAATAGAGGTAAAATGTTTTTTTTACAACATCTAACAGATGTCCACAACCTGCCTAATAGAGGTGATGGCATAAAAAGAAGAAAGCTCAATATTCAATGGCGTGGAAGGAAGCCGAATCTATTCGATGGTGAATTGTAGAACAAGTTGTTGTTCAGTGGCTAATAGTTTATTTTCTCATTTTTAGCTCAAAACAATGATCACCAAATCGTATGAGGTTTGGGCATTAAAGACTTAGACGGGAATCATAATTCATAAGAGAGGTAAAAGAAAGGAGTGGTTCTACTTCTAGACAAGGGCGAAGCTACACTATGCCAAAGGGGTGCATTGGAACCGAGTACAACAAATTATTAGTGTTAATCAACTCACTTTGATCATATGTGTACCTCCTTTAATACAAAATTGCTCACTCTAAAACTCAAATTAACCATATTGCTTTGAAATTGTAAATGTTGCTATATATATGTGAAGTTGTGGACCACTACAAGAAATCTGCTAATTTGTGACGTTCTATAAACGTCATGGTTACATAATTTTTTGTCACAAAATAGAGTCTATGATGATCAGGTGATGAAAATACGACCGTCACCAATTGTGCGTCTCTGATTGCAATCGGTGACAAAAATCACTATTTTTGTCATAATGTTCTATGACAATCCTGCTTTGTTATTAATTTATGACGAAACTTATCGTCATGGTTTAGACAATTATCATCATAAAGAAGTGGTTATGGTGCCACCACGTATGTCTATAGCTAGCTAGTATGACATGGCAAATAACATGGATGTCGAGCTAGATATGACGTGGCCAGGGTGTTTGACATGGCAAATGACATAGATTCCAAGCTAGATCTGGCGTTGGCTATTCCATTTTCATCAAAAAAAATTGTACACATTGTTACAACTAACAATTCTCTCAATAGATAAATCACCAGAAGACATCAAATTAAAAATTTCATATAATAACTCTCAGTTATACAATATATTAGCATACACACTTCCATCCATACAAGTATACACAATCTCTAACAAAAATAAATTTTCTAACATCCACAAACCAGTGTGAAAATGCATCCAATCACTTGTGAGGGGCTTAGGTATTTCTTCAATCTAAACTGCTCCACTTCATTTAGCTGCTATTGAGGTTGCATCCTCTTTACAATTGTTTTTGCTTCATGTATCTACAACAAAAGAAATAGTAGGAATGCAAAATAAAAACCAATAGATCAAATTATGTCTAATGTTACTTAACCATACGCATTTCATCATAGCAATTTATAAAACAGGGTCAAGAAAAAGGCATAATTAGTTGCAGAATTGGTATCCCATAGACTTAGGATCACATCAGCTATAACAACTAAAATCTACCACTTATCTAACATTACATGGCAACTCAAAATCAACAGATCTAACATGACAAAGCAACACAGGACCAAATACTACAATCTGATGCAACCCATTACACGGAGCAACCATAATGTTAACTACAGGAATGCAAAATAAAAACCAATAGATCAAATTATGTCTAATGTTACTTAACCATATGTGTTTCATCATAGCAATTTTTAAAACAAGGTCAAGAAAAAAGCACAATTAGTTGCTAAATTGGCATCCCATAGACTAACTAAGATAACAACAGCAATAATGACTAAAATCTACCACTGATCTAACATTACACATCAACTCAAAATCAATAGATCTAACATAACAAAGATACACATGACCAAATACTACAATCTAATGCAACCCATTACATAGAGCTACTAAAAGACAAGTAGGTCATGAACGCTCATGACAAGTATACTAGGAAAAAGCTGGGATCTGGTCAGCTACCAAGTAGAACTAAGTCCTACAAACTCATGGATCTAGATTGCAAGTGACAAATCTAAGTCAACCAAACCAGATCGCAATGAAGTTACAAAAGAACAGGCTCTAAATAACTAGCACAAGTCATTACCGGGTTCAGATCCAAGCAAAAACACATATACGTGTACTACGGATCTGAACTCTCCAAACCAAATAGAACATTACCAAATCTGTCACTTCCTCGGGGTTAAACCACAACAAATCTAGCAGATCTAAGCACTTTGATCAACGCTCGCAGCACTAATCGCTTCCAAGTTGACGGATCTAATAAGGAAGGGGAGAGTAAGCGAGGAGATCATGCGTGTGGTGCTCACCGTCATTCCAAGCTCACTAGCGACCGAGATCAACTGCCGATTTTCCTCCTCGGCCTTCCCCTCAGAACAAGCCAAAAACAAGCCAAAAATAGAAAAGCCCCAGAGAACCCCCCCCCCTCCTCCTTCGAATCCGGCCGTCACCGCCACCTACCGACCATCTCCTCCTCACCGTACCATGCCACCATAGCCCTGCTCCCCCTTCGGTCACCCCTTCATCTCGGTGAGCACGCTGGCCCTCCCTTCATCCGACCTCTTATTTTCTCTGGGCTTCATCGAAGCTCCACCGCCCGCCAACCTTATTACCACTTTACCGCATGCTGCCTGTCATCATCATGCATCACATCCGCCCTCCACGCCACCCACTAAGGATTTAAGTAAATTCGTGCCAACGTGCTACGGATCCAAACAACAACTGAGGCTGGATCTAAGCAAATTCATGCCACCATTGGCTTGGGTCCAAGCCGCCGGCCACCCGTGCCACCACGCCACTCACTCGTGTGGGTGCATGCCTAAGAGAAAGAGATATGTGAGGGGAGAGTCAAAGGCCTGAGAGACGAGAGTGGCGGTGCGGGAGGACTAGGGTTTGGAGGGGAGGAGAGCAGGAGCGGGGAGGGAGATTTTATAGGGGAGAGGGGCATGTTGTTCTAGAATGTTCCTGGCTCGAGGGTGGGGAGCTCTGAGCCATTGAGATGTGATCGTGCGGTGGACTAGCTCCAAGCAAAAAAGAATGATAAGCAAAGCAATGTTATTTGAGCAAATTTCACAAAACTACACTACAAATGCAAAAACTATCACAAAACTACACTTTATGTAGTTTCGTGAAATAGCTTTCAAGAAGTGTAGTTTTACGATAGTTTTTGCAATTGTAGTGTAGGTTTATGAAATTTGCTCATGTTATTTTCATTTATGTGTTGGAGCTCAACCAATGCAATGAATTGGAACATCAAGTACAAGAACCCGATCACGTTCACCACTTCCGAGTACTTTCACCATAGCAGAGCACCAACATATAAATGAAATCATTAATTATAGAACCTAACAAAAAAGTATGTGTTTACAAAAATTATAGAACCTAACACATAAACCAAATTCAAAGAATACTCATTTAAATTAAAATAAATTCAAATATTTACAAAAGTATGTGTTTTTGATTTTTTTGAGTAATTTTCATAGTTAGTTTGATCTTTTAACCTTATTTGCCTTTTTGTATTTTTGTTAATTATAAATTATTTCAAATTCAAATTCAAATGAACCCCAAATACTATTGAAATTATTTTATTAGCTTTATGATGATTTTGTTAGTGTTTATGATGATTATTTTAGTGACGGATTTTGTCCCTTTTTGTCACTACCAGCAAGGCAACTAGTGGCAACTGGCCTTGGGGGTCTTTTGTGACGAATTGTTGAAACATTGTCATAAAGAGGGCTCAAATAGTGATCAAATGTTCTGTTGTCACTGAAAATTCGTCATGGAGTAAAAAATTTGTTGTAGTGGATCCTCATCTTTTTAATACTAGTTCTACTTTTACTTCATAGATATTTGTGTTAAAATTAAACTCTCCTAGTGTGCGAGATATTGTTTCTACACAAGCTAAAAGTATTTCCAATGTATACAAAGGACCACTGTAACGGGCACGTATACGAGAACTTTAGAATATGATGAATATATTCCTAAATATATTAGATTATGTTCTTTATGAGAATAGTATACTATCTAATGGATGTACCTTTTGCGCTCAAATTTGAAGGATTGGCACAATTTGAAGGACGATGAATGAAATGTGAAGCTTGCAGATTTGAAGTTGCACTTAACAACATAATTTATTAAAGATGGCATCATGAGGGAGGAGAGTGAGGCCGGTTCCATTTGGGAAGAAGAAGTAGATCAAATATACTTTCCAACAAAATAAACGATCATAATACAGAGAGTTATGCTCTTTTGAATGCATGATGCATGGGTTGTTCAAAATGATACACTGTAATTGATGATGTTGAGCCCATGGTTTGCAAGGTGCATAAAAGCATATATTCAGCTGTTCCAAAACTTTCCAAGGCCGTGAAAGCCTTAGTTTTCATGTTCGGCATAAACTCAAGTTGGTCCAACCATGGTGAAAGAATATAAGAAAGATCAGAGTCGACTCGGACTTGGTTTGACCCAGCCAGACAAATCCTAAGACAAATAGCATAAGTCTCACATACGAATCGGTTTCGGTTGTATAAGTACTCATTAGAAAGCTTATTTCGTAAACTTTCCAACACATCTAGCCCCATTGCCAGATTCATCGTGATCATGTCACAATCATCACAACAACGTGTCAATTATAACTTAGGTTTTCTATTTTATTTCACATTCAAGTTCAAGTCGATCCCAACTGTCATAGGGGCTATATAAACTTATGTACATGACCACCTTTCAGGTCATACCATATTTATGAAACTGATATACCCTAGAGCCAATCATAGAGATAATCGTATCACACGTCTATATTCATGTACTTCTGAATAATGTGTTATTCCAAGAATAACTATCATTTACATTGATTAGCAAGTATGTGACTTATTTGTAGAACTCTTTGTTTATATCATGATATTATTCTAATTTGATCACTGGTCACATATCATCATGATGATTCATAAGATCAGCACATGTATTGATTGATGATCACATTTCATGGATCATAGGTATAGAGATACCGAATCAATAATATGGATATTCATGTTAGAGAACATGATTAGCAAGTATGTGACTTATTTGTGTAACTCTTTGTTTATATTATGATGTTATTCTAATTTGATCACTGGTCACATATCATCATGATGATTCATAAGATCAGCATATGTATTGATTGATGATCACATTTCATTGATCATAGGTATAGAGATACCAAATTAATAATGTGGAAATTCATGTTAGAGAATATGATGTTGGACAGACTCACTTTGAGATATTGCTAGGATTATTATTTATAATGTACCATCAATTATTATCTCAAATGGTGTACCTGTAGGATCCTTAGACCTGAAATTTTCATTGATTTCTAGAATGTGCAATGACATACTTTGGAGCTACCAAATGCTACTCCATAACTGGGCACTCATAAAGGTAGCTTTCAGGTTTGTCATGAAACATGTCGTGGGGTGTGAGTGATCAAGATGGATTTTTTCCTCCTTGATAACGGGAGAGATATCTTTGGGCCCCTTGAGGTAGTTGGATTAAAAAGTGCATTGCCATGTCAATATAATTAAAGAGTTAATCATGATGAATTCACTACTTGATTGAGTGAATGGTCGAACTATCACAAGGGTGGCACATATCTCATCTTGAGCTCGACTGGTATCGTGAAGCAAAAGGATCAGTGCATGTGTATATCAAGGTTCAGCCGATATGATCTTTGTGTACACTCGGAAGTCAACGTGTCCTGCTAGGGAAGACTATTGATTTCGGTTTAGAAAGGGTTTTCGAGTCGTAGCCGTCTCTACATGAACCTAATAGGTCACATACTTGATGGGTTGAAACAAAACATAAGAATTGGATTCGTATATGGGTTTGATTAGATTGTGATCCATGAGGTGTTTGAGTCCTAAAGGACTTCCAACATGGAAGCCCACTAGCGAGCTCTCTATAGGAGAGGCGTGGGGTGGGGCGTGAAGGGGTAGAGCCACTCTGAAACCCTAGCTGCAATCCTCCACACGATCTCCTCAAACCCTATCGCGCGTGCAGTACTAGCACATCGGCGCTCGGTAATTCCTCCTAGTACGTGTGGATACTATAGATGCACTGCTGCTTTTGCGGTGCTGATCTCCTTGCTGTGTAGGTCTTAATGATGCTGCTCGGCTGGTCGAGGACATACTCGACTAGTCGATATACTTGCTCGGCGCTGGTCGCAGAGTGTGAAGTAACCACTAGGAGTTGGTCAAGGACATGATAGATCTGCTCGGTGGTTGGTCGAGGAGCATGATCAACTATTCAAAATTGATCGAGGAGCACGACCACCTACTAGGAGTTGATCGAGGAGCGTGACCACCTATGCGGGGCTGGTCACAGATCTGATTGAGAAGCTATTCGAGGATGATGAGGACATCACTCATTTAGATACACACGCTACAAGTGATCCTTCGGTGATTGATCCATTACAAGGACCAATTACACAAGCTTGTGCACATCGTTTAACTCATGAGGTGAATTCGTTACTCGCTGTCCATACTACTAATTATAAGGATGGGATGCTACTCAATTTTTGTGAATTTTTTTTGCTTAGGAATATGGGAGAAGCACCTATGGAATAGCCAAGTCGGACGGGGCTCAAGCTAACTTCAAGTCGGAGTCAGAACTCGGTTCGGATTCAACAGACAGCGCCGCACTAAAATGACCATAACTTCTTCATATGAAGTCCAAATAAGGTGTTCTTCGATGCGTTGGAAAGCTAAGGATGTTTGGTACTGGTCTCAGCTCCAGATTCATGGTGATTATTTTGTGTCATCAAAACAATGTGTTGTGTCACAATTTTAGGCCATATCGGGCCTTGTAAACGTGTTTGGGTCTAAGCCCAAGTTGTGGACGCCCCCTGGTCGCCCAAAACCCTAGCACGCCCCTCTTCATATATCTAGTAGCTGTCATCATAGACTTTTTGGGTTTTGCTTAGATTAATCTGTCATTGAACAGTTTCACCGTCGTTCAGTTTGTGAAACCCCAACTCGTGAGCTTAATCATATTTGCAATTTCAGATTGTGTTCTTCCGTGTTCTTGCTTGTGTTCTCAATTCGCTTGCAGGAATTAGCCTTCTTGGCGAGGTCAATCGTGCCGCACGCGGTTGATAACCAACGGAGCAGTGGTGTAGTGATTGCAAGGGTTGCGTTATGTCCTGATCAGAAGCCTTGGATCGTCAACGTTGAGTCTCCACCAATCGACTTATCATTACCTAACGGAAGATTGGGCCTAGTCCTCTCATCAACTGGTATCAAATTTTCAGGTTGCCCGCTAGGTAATTTCATTTTTCCCTTAGATTAGTTCTGTTTTCATCACCTAGATTCTACAAAAAGCCAAAAATATTTCCCTTGTCTGCTATCCTACAACCCTTTGGGCCTTGTAGTTTCATTTTTGGTGTCGTGGTGTTGAGTTTATGTCCATCGTGGTCGAGTCTTGTTGCTGGTCTAAAGTAGTGTTCTTGGTCTTAGTTCAACGCCCATGCTATTTGTCGCGCCGCTCTCCCACCACCCCCACTCCCACCAACAAGTCGAGCCACTACATCACTTGATTTGCCCTCACGAACCGCCTTATGTTAATTCTCGCCATGCTAGCCCTAGATAGGTCGCAAGCCGTGTTGTATCACTCACCCTGCCACCGCAGCCCTTAATATGAACAAGGGTTCCCGATCTTCCGAAAGGTTCTGGTAACTCTCGATTTGGTGGAAACGAGACACAAGTCGATCCGGCTTCCGAACAACACGATCCGAAACCCCGCAATCGCAGCACCACGTCTCCTCTGGTTATCAACCGGCGTTGCACGGTTGACCTCGCCAAGAAGGCTAAAATCCTTGCCTGCGAATCGAAGAACACAAGCAAGAACAAGGAAGAATGCAACCAAATTGCAGATGAATGATTAATCTCACGAGTTGGGGTCTCACAAACCGACGAAACGGCGAAACTGTTCTTGACAGAATAATCTAAGCAAAACCCAACCCTAATTAGGGCGACGGCTACTGTATATAAAGGATTAGGGTCAGCCAAGGACCCCTAGACGCGTCCCTAATGGACTCCAACACGATACATGGCCCAACGGACCAAAAACGGTGACGCAGCACCGGGACAGATTCTGGACGCTGACTTGTTTCGACGTTTCCCGTTGACTCAGAAGGAATTTGGACCTCAAACCAACGCCATTGGTTTCCTTATGAAATTATCTTTCCAACCATATGTGAATCGTCGAAAACGAAGTCCGGATGCGTCCTGGGCGTCCGTTTTATTGCTCGCTGGTCCTGGAGGCCGAGGCTGATTCGGACTCGAGTTGGACTGGACCTCCTGCTGTTGTTGGACGTCCTAGCTGCTCCTCCACGCCTCCAAGCCTTCCTCTATGTGTTTCCTTGTCCTCTCCATGATTCCTAAACAACACATAATCATTAGGTAGTAATCTATTCTCAAAATTATATAAAGAGTTGCTTAGGAACGAGCTCACCTCTAAATTTAATTGTCGTGCGCGAGCTCTTGTGATTGGACCTTGAAAGTTCAATGGAGGATCATTGTATGTATCCGAGGGAGTGATGTCCTCATCAGCCCTCCTTTTTCATCTGGCGATCTGATTGCTTGCTTGCCCTAATTTCGTGGGCTTACCGATTGAGTAGGGAAGCTTTGCTCTAATTTTCCGCTGCTGTTATCATCCATAGCCCAGGGAAGCTTTGCCCTAGGTGTGTTTACATCACTAAGCAGAGTTACTTAGCCGTGTCCTGTGTTCGGTTGATAGGGAAGCTTTTGCCCTAAACCGATAGATGAAAATAAGTGCGCAGAAATCCTAGTTTGAGCACTGTTCACTAAATCGGGCATAACTTTTACATACGAACTCAGATTAGGATGTTTTATATGCTGTTGGAAAGCTAATTTCGAGCCTGACGTGAAAAAAGCAACTCGTCTTTGACTTGTTGCCCTGTTTTACCCCCAAATTTGACTGTTTAGACCATCTTTCGGGGCTCGGAATTTTCAGCACCCATTTTTCACATCCTACTGTCTACCGCTTTGTGATCTGTTTTGGCTTTGCTTGCTTCCAAATTTTGTGCCTAACTTTTTTTAGACCCTTTATAAGTGTGTGCTACAACATCTGGAAAAGAAAGTGTGCAAAAAAAATAGAGAAAAAATATTGTGGTAAAAATCAGAAATACTAAAGGCAATCAGAGTGTGGTAGCACACTGTGTTCTTTGTGCTTGGTCCTTTCTTTCAGCTTGTTGTGCTAGGTCTAGAGACACGCTAGAGACCAGCAATGATAACTATTTTGGACATTTATTCAGCTTTGCTAATCTGATTACGATTTTTGCTACTCCTTGCTATCATATTGTTCCGTGCCAAGCTACACTTTCTCTTGATTAGAACAAGTCCTCTCTTGCAATCATACCCTCGCTCGACAAGTTATCAAGAAGCAGCCGCTGATTGTTCCACCTGCTGTGTTGGTAAGAACACTTGTAAGAGTGTGGTAAGATGCTTGAGTGTGTGTGATTCCACTGCCTAATAGTGATAGGGATAATTTTGTTTTGTCCTTTGCTTTCTACTAACCATGGCAGATAATCCGACGGATTTCAAAGACTGTGTCTCTAAGGGAGAACTTAACACCCTCATTCAGCAACAGAATCAAGCGTTGAACGACATGATGGCAAGACAGAATCAAACATTGAACGACATTGTCACAAGGATGAACGACATGAGATCAAGCATTGCTAATCTAGTCACACGGGTGAACGACATTGAGTTGCGGGATCCACAGGAAGAAGATGCTTTTGACAATGATGATCCCAATGCTGGACATGAAGATGATGTTGCTGGTGTTTTTGTGGGACAAGATTGGAGGGCACAACTTCAGTGCCGGCCGAACAACAATAACAACAACCGTAACCACCGCATGGGAGGTAATGATGATCACTACGCTAAGGTCAAGTTTAAGATACCCTCTTTTGCTGGTTCATATGATGCTGATGCTTATTTAGATTGGGAAATGATGGTTGAGCATAAGTTTAATTCTCGCATGGTTCCTGATATACATAGAGTTAGACAAGCCACTAGTGAGTTCACTAATTATGCAATTATTTGATGGAATGGGTTGGTAAATGCTGGATTAGAACCTACTACTTGGGAGAGATTAAAGCATGCCATGCGTAGTAGATTTATACCCCCTGAGTACAAACGAGATTTAAAAAAGAAATTGTAGTGCTTCAATCAAGGTAGTCGATCTGTTAATGAATACTATAATGAACTACACATTGTTGTCCTTCGCTATGGTATACAAGAAAATGATGAGGATACAATGATTTGTTTTTATTCGGGGTTAAGACGTGAGATTTAGGACTTAGTTGATTATAGAGATTATAATACCATGGATACGTTGTTCCATCTTGCTATGTTGGCCGAGAAAGAATTGCAGGGACGTGAGCCAAAGTCGTGGAACATTGGGAGTTCGTTTTCCTCCAGATCGCAATCGGGCAAAGCAGAATTAGCCTCGTTCGCTCCGGCACGGTTTGCTACCCCCTCCGATAATAGGGAGCGTACAACAGCACCATCACCACCAGCACCACATACAACTGAGGTGAGCAAATCTATTTCTGTGCAGCAACCAGCGACGAAGACCACTCCTTCAACTGGCTCCATGAGTAGTTCAACGAGTATTGTGTGCCGCCGTTGCAAGTGCATGACCCATGTCATGAAGGATTTCCCCAGTCAATGCGCTTACGTTGCAACCGATGATGGTGGGTACATCAGTACTAGTGATGTTGAGGATGAATTTGTGCTTCAAGCTAACCTTGCAGGTGATCATGAGACCGATAGCGATGGTGATGAGATTTTAGGTGCCGCTGCCACTAAGGACTACAAAAATAGAACATTTGTTGTACAACGGGTTTTGAGTGCTCAAATGGAGCAAGCGGAGCAGCTTCAATGCCATAATTTGTTTCAGATGTTTCTCATTGTCAAGGACTACCGTGTTCGAGTTATAATTGATGGTGGGAGTTGCAATAACTTGGTGAGTTCAGATTTTGTCAAGAAGCTTGGCTTGGCCACTCGCGCACACCCTCGTCCATATCACATTCAATGGCTCAACAACAGTGGTAAGGCGAAGGTAACACACACTGTTCGTGTTCATTTTTCCATTGGTTCCTACCATGATTATGCAGATTGTGATGTCATGCCTATGCAAGCATCTTCCCTTTTGTTAGGCCATCCTTAGGAGTTTGATACTAATGCTACACACCATGGTAGAAGTAATAAATACACACTTATGCACAAAGGAAAGAAAATAACCTTGCTTCCTTTAACACCGAGTGAGATTGTGCAATATGATAAAGCGATAGCTGAAATGCGAAGAGAGAGCAAGATTTACAATCTGAAAATCAGCAAGTAGCTAAACATTTTTTGCCACCAAAGAAAGAGCAACCAACACCTTCTTCTAGTTCCACAGGCATTAAATTAAAAGGTGGTGTTATACTTGTTACAAAATCAGACCTTGCTGAAATTGTTAACAATGATGTTCCTTGCTACTCTTTGGTATGCAAAGAGGCTTTATTTTCACTTGATGATATACCTTCCTCTTTGCCTTCTGCTATCACTAACCTTTTGCAGGAGTATAAGGATGTGTTTCCAACCGAGATACCCCCGGGGCTACCACCTTTGAGAGGAATCGAGCACCAAATTGATTTGATCCCGGGAGCGACTTTGCCAAACCGTGCAGCATATAGGACCAATCCGGAGGAGACTAAGGAAATTCAGCGGCAAGTCCAAGACCTTTTGGACCGTGGGTATGTACGAGAAAGCCTTAGTCCTTGTGCTATTCCTGTTCTTTTGGTTCCTAAAAAGACGGTAGTTGGCGCATGTTTGTTGATTGTAGAGCCATTAATAACATTACCATAAGATATCGTCATCCTATCCCTGAGCTAGATGACATGCTTGATGAGTTAAGTGGTTCTATTATGTTCACAAAGATTGACTTGCGTAGTGGTTACCACCAAATAAGAATGAAATTGGGAGATGAATGGAAAACTGCTTTTAAAACAAAGTTTGGTTTATATGAGTGGTTAGTGATGCCTTTTGGTTTAACTAATGCACCTAGCACGTTTATGAGATTGATGAATGAGGTTCTACGTGCTTTCATTGGTAAATTTGTGGTGGTTTATTTCGATGACATCTTGATCTATAGCAAGTCACATACACAACATATTGATCATCTACATGCTGTTTTTTATGCTTTACGAGAGGCACGTTTGTTTGCTAATCTTGAGAAGTGCACCTTTTGCACCGATCGAGTTGGTTTTCTTGACTATGTTGTTACTCCACAGGGAATTGAAGTGGATAAATCGAAAATTGAAGCCATCAAGAGCTGGCCGACCCTGAAGACTATTACACAGGTAAGAAGTTTTCATGGTCTTGCAGGGTTTTATCGGCGTTTTGTGAGAGATTTCAGCACCATTGCTGCGCCCCTTAATGAGTTGACAAAAAAGGTGTTCCATTCCTTTGGGGTCCAGCACAAGAAGAAGCTTTTAACACGCTGAAAAATAAGCTTACACATGCACCTCTACTCCAACTTCCGGACTTTGGTAAGACTTTTGAGTTAGAATGTGATGCTAGCGGAATTGGAATTGAAGGAGTGTTACTTGAAGAAGCTAAACCCGTTGCTTACTTTAGTGAGAAAATTAATGGGCCATCTCTGAATTATTCGACTTATGATAAGGAGTTGTATGCTTTAGTTCGAGTTTTAGAAACATAGCAACACTATCTTTGGCCTAAGTAGTTTATTGTTCATTCTGATCATGAATCTTTGAAGCACATTAGAAGTCAAGCTAAACTGAATAAACGACATGCTAAATGGGTTGAGTTAATAGAATCTTTTTCATACATAATTAAACACAAGAAAGGTAAAGACAATGTCATTGCGGATGCATTATCTAGATGTTACACCATGTTGTCCCAACTAGATCACAAAATCTTTGGTTTAGAAACAATAAAAGGGTTGTATGCAATTGATTCCGACTTTAAAGATGCTTTTCAAAATTGTAAAGAATGGAGAACTTGGAATAAGTATGTGATGAATGATGGACTGCTTTATCGCGCTAATAAGCTATACGTTCCAGCTAGCTCCGTTCGTCTTTTGTTTTTACAGGAGGCGCATAGAGGAGGTTTGATGGGACATTTTGGAGTGAAGAAAACTGAAGATGTGCTGGCCACTCATTTCTTTTGGCCAAAGATGAGACACGATGTCGAGTGCTACGTGTCACACTGCACTACTTGCAATAAAGCTAAGTCTCGCTTGAATCCACATGATCTTTATATGCCTCTTCCTGTTTCTAGTGTACCTTGCAAGGATATTTCTATGGACTTTATTTTAGAATTTCTTAGGACAAAGAGGGGGGGATAGTATATTTGTAGTGGTGGATCGTTTTTCTAAAATGGCACATTTTATACCTTGTCATAGAGTGATGATGCTACACACATAGCTGATTTATTTTTCAGGGAGATTATACGCTTACATGGAGTGCCAAATACCATTGTCTCTGATCGTGATGCAAAGTTTTTGAGTCATTTTTGGAGGACATTATGGAATAAATTGGGGATGAAGCTGCTGTTCTCTACTACATGTCATCCCCAAACTGATGGATACACAGAGGTTGTTAATCGCACATTGTCTACTATATTGCGGGCTATTTTAAAGAAGAATTTGAAGATTTGTGAAGAATGTTTGCCTCATATTGAGTTCTCTTACAACAGATCCGTCCACTCCACCACCAAGGTAAGTCCGTATCAGGTAGTGTATGGTTTCAATCCCCGTGCTCCTATTGGTTTACTACCTTTACCTCCTTCTGAAACTCTGAATTTGGATGCTACACAATGTGCTGAATTTATTCTAAAGATGCATGAAACAACTAAAGAAAATATTGAAAAAAATGAATGAGAATTATAGAGCTTATGGTAGCCAGGGTAGAAAACATTTAACTTTTGAACCTGGTGATTTTGTTTGGTTTACACTTGCGTAAAGATTGATTTTCTGAGTTGAGAAAATCTAAATTGATGCCTCGAGTTGATGGTCCTTTTAAAGTTCTTGAGAAGATTAATGATAATGCATATAAGCTTGAGTTGCCTGCAGATTTTGGGGTTAGTACCACATTTAACATTTCAGATTTAAAACCATATGTTGGAGAGGAAGATGAGGTTGCGTCGAGGAAGACTCCAATTCAAGAGGGGGGGGGGGGGTGATGAGGACATCACTCATTTAGATACACATGCTACATGTGATCCTCCGGTGATTGATCCATTACAAGGACCGATTACACGGGCTCGTGCACGTCGTTTAACTCATGAGGTGAATTCGTTACTCACTGTCCATACTACTAATTATAAGGATGGAATGCTACTCAATTTTTGTGAATTTTTTATGCTCAGGAATATGGGAGAAGCACCTATGGAATAGCCAAGTCGGACAGCACTCAAGCCAACTTCAAGTTGGAGTTGGAACTCGGTTCGAATTCAGCAGGCACTGCCGCACTAAAACGGCCATAACTTCTTCATATGGAGTCCAAATAAGGTGTTCTTTGATGCGTTGGAAAGCTAAGGACGATAGCTTTGTTTGGTACTGGTCCAGCTCCAGATTCACGGTGGATTATTTTCTATCGTCAAAATAATATGTTGTGTCATAATTTTGGGCCATATCGGGCCTTGTAAACGTGTTCGGGTCTAAACCCAAGTTGTGGACACCCCCTGGTCGCCCAAAACCCTAGTACGCCCCTCTTCATATATCTAAGCAGCCGTTGTCATAGACTTTTTGGGTTTTGTTTAGATTAATCTGTCATTGAACAGTTTCAGCATCGTTCGGTTTGTGAAACCCCAACTCGTGATCTTAATCATATTTGCAATTTCATATTGTGTTCTTCCGTGTTCTTACTTGTGTTCTCGATTCACTTGCAGAAATTAGCCTTCTTGGCGAGGTCAATCGTGCCGCGCATGGTTGATAACCAACAGAGCAGTGGTGTAGCGATTGCAAGGGTTGCGTTCTGTCCTGATTGGAAGTCTTGGATCGTCAACGTCGAGTCTCCACCAATCGACTTACCATTACCTAATGGAAGATCGGGCCTAGTCCTCTCAGAGGAGTTTAACGCGCATGATGTTGAATTGATCTACTCCAGCTCTTCTTCCAGTACACTGGACATCAAGTGGTAGCGATCTATGATCTCCTACTTGCATGGTTTCCTTGGTGTATACGGTAAAAAAAATTGTTTTAGGCTAGTGTAGCCTACCCGTTCCCCAAAAGTGGTATCAGAGTCAGGTTCATAGTTTTTGATCTGGATCGGTCACATATATGTGATATGTGAAATGTACGAGATGTCGCCTAAAGGGGGGTAAATAGGTGATCCATGCAATTTAAAAACTTGATAGCGGATAACTGGATCCGGATACTCTGGGTTAATCCGGAGACTCCGGGTTATACAGAACCCAGATACTTCGGCCTTATCTGCATACTCCGAATTATACAGGAAAACGAAACTGAAAAACTGTTGAGTAAATCTAAGTGATTCCAGGGGTTACCGCAGGTTCTAGAGGAAGTCTAAGTACCTTATCACCAACAACCTGCAGTCACAAGCACACTAACAAGTAGATCGGGAAAAATCCCTAAATATTAACTAAAGCAAGTTAATGTGCAACAAAATGAAACTGACAAAATTTGTTCCCGAAGTTCAGCCACTTCACAAAGACGTGCCTACGTCTCCGTTGAGGAGCTCACAAAGAGCCAGGTATTTTCCAACCGTTTCCTCTCCCAAGCGACCACAAAGATCAAGAGAGGGTTCTTACTCAATTCAACGAGGGTAACACAAATTTCCCGCGACACTCCACAAATTTGGATGCTCTCCGGGTGACGCCTTATCGTCTAGGAGCTTACAGCTCCAAGAGAAAAGATTGCGAATCAAAAGCTCGTTGATGACCTCAAGTGCTAAAAAATGGATTTTTTGCTTTCTAGCACTCAATCTCACTCCCCAAACCCTAATCTCCAAATCTTGCACAAATTTGAGCTCTAGATGAGTTAGGGAGGCTATTTAATGGCTTTGGAAGTATGTGTCCACGAGTTGGTTCAGCAGCTCCCCAACAAAGGGGGTGAGGGGTATATATAGCTCACTTCAAAAATCTAGCCGTTACAGTCTATTTTGAACTGACACTGGAGTATCCAGATTCACCCAAAGACTCTGGGTAACACACGAGGACTTAGGCAAAATTCACTGTCCGGAGCCTCCCTGGAGGGTCCGGACACATCAGGACCCGGAGTATCCGGGCCAACCCGGAGACTCCGAGTAACACACTTAAGGCCTACCTGAGACTCTCTTGCGGAGTCGTACTCGGAGACTCCGGCCACGAACAGAACACTAGAGTATCTATGCTAAACCGGAGACTCCGGGTTAAGCACATAAGGCCTTACCCGAGACTCGTTGGCAGAGTCTCACTCGGAGCCGGCTGCAACCAGAATACCAGAGTATCTGGGCCAACCCGGAGACTCTGGGTTGAGCACACATGGCTTTACCCGAGACTCGCTGACGGAGTCTCACTCGGAGGCTCCATCCACTAATAGAACCCTTGAGTATCCGGCCAACCCGGAGACTCCGGATTGAGTTTCTTTGACTCAAACCGAGACTCTCTAGCAGAGTCTCACTCGGAGACTCCGGACAACTGGACAGAGTCCGGAGTATCCGGGCTACCCGGAGACTCCGGGCTCAGACAATAAAAACTATTTTCCGGTGTCTGTGAGTGATTGTGTTTCTCATCTTTTGGTCCTAAAAGGATATTTTGAGCACTGAGACATCTTCAAGACTATGAACATGCATCCCTCTTGATAATACAGCTATCCTTAACTCAAATTCAAAATAAAATAAATTAAACCTATGGAGTAACTACATTGCTTCATTTTTCTTTTTGAGGGACGTCAACAACTCTTTATCTTAACCAATGGGATTTAAAACATGTTCATAAACTCAACAAACCATTAGTCCCTTAATCGTTTGTCATCAATAAGCTAAAACCCACTTAGAGTGCCTAGATGCACTTTCAATATGTGGTAGTAATAGATTGGATCTATTATTATTCTTGTGATTGGTTCATATGATAGATCGGTCGATGCACGGTTTGGTGAAATAGGGGTCAGATGAGATGTGATCGATGAAACCATATGGTCAAAAGATTAGCTTGATCTCCCACCTGGCCACGCATGCGACTTGCCCTTACCGGCTAGAATCACCATTAGGGCTAACAGCACACACCACTGCATGGAAACATAAATGTGGATGTGTACATGACACGGCTTGAAGGTCTTGTCGATCCGAAAAATTCTAAGAAGATATGCAAGCTATAAAATTCCATCTATAGGCTGAAGCAAGCTTCTCGAAGTTGGAATCTTCGTTTTGATAAAGTGGTTAAATGGTTTGGTTTAATAAAAAATGACGAAGAGCCTTAAGTTTATAAAAAGGCTAGTGGTAGCACACTTATCTTTCTGGTCTTATATGTAGATGACATATTATTGATCGGGAATGATTTTCCAATGTTTGATGCTATCAAATCTTCATTGTGAAAGAGTTTCTCAAATGAAAGATCTAGGAGAGGCAGCATACATATTGGGTATAAAGATCTATAGAGATAGGTCGAGAAGGCTGATTGGATTAAGCTAGAGTACATACATCGACAAGGTATTGAAAAGGTTCAATATGCAGGATTCCAAGAAAGGTTTCTTTTCAATGTCATATGGCATCACTCTCAGCAAGAGTCAGTGTCCTTCGACCACTGATGAGCTTGAGAGGATGAGTGCGATCCCGCATGCTTCCGCTATCGGGTCCATCATGTATGTCATGCTTTGTACATGCCCCAATGTCTCATATGCTCTAAGTGTTGCAAGTAGATACCAATCAAACCCGGGTGAAGGTCACTAGGTAACTGTAAAGAATATCCTTAAGTACTTAAGAAGAACTATGGATATGTTCCTAGTCTATGGAGGTGGGGAGAAGCTCGTTGTAAATAGTTACACCGATGCTAGCTTTCAAACTGACAAGAACAATTCGAGATCACAATCTAGTTTTGTGTTCTGCCTCAATGGAGGAGCAGTGAGTTGGAAGAGTTCCAAGCAAGAAACGATGACCGATTCCACGATGAAGGTCGAGTATATCGCAGCTTTAGAAGCTGCAAAGGAGACTGTTTGGATCAGAAAATTTGTTTCTAAGTTAGGTGTGGTTCCTAATGCTTCTAATCCAATAGATCTCTATTGTGATAATAATAGATAATAATAGAGCCATTGCACAAACCAAAGAACCTAGGTCACATCAGAAATCCAAGCACATACTTCGGCGGTATCACCTCATTCAAGAGATTTTAGATCGAGGTGACGTCAAGATATGTAAGGTGCACACGGATTTGAATATTTTTGATCCGTTGATAAATCCACTCCCACGGCCCAAGCATGAGGTGCATGTGAGAGCTATGGGTATTAGATACTTACATAATTGACTCTAGTGCAATTAGGAGATTAAAGTTGATATGCTCTAGAAACAATCATAGAGATAATTGTATCATACGTCTATGTTCTTGAACTTCTTAATAGTATGTTATTCCAACAATAACTATCATTTATATTGATTAACAAGTATGTGACTTGTTTATGAAACTCTTTGTTTATATCATGATGTTATTCTAACTTGATCCCTGATCATATATCATCATGATGATTCATAAGACTAGCACATGTATTGATTTATGGTCACGTTTCATATATCATAAGTATAGAGATACCGAATCAGTAATATCGACATTCATGTTAGAAAACATGATGTTGGATAGACACACTTTGAGATACTGCTGGGAGTGTTATTTATAATGTATCATCAGTTGTTATCTAAAATGGTGTACCCGCAGGATCCTCAGACCTGAGATCGTCATTGATTTCCAGATGTGTAGTGACATACTTTGGAGCCACCAAATGCTACTCCGTAACTGGATAATCATAAAGGTAGATTTCAGGTTTGTCATAAAACATGTCGTAGCGTGTGAGCGATCAAAATAGAATTTGCCCCTCCTTGATAACGGGAGAGGTATCTCTAGGCCTCTCGAGCTAGTTGGATTAAGAAAATATATGACCATGCTAATATGATTATAGAGTTAATCATGATGAATCCACTATTTGATCGAGTGAATGGTCGAGCTATCACAAGGGTGGCACATATCTCACCTTAAGCTCGACTGGAATCGTGAAACAAAGAGATCAGTGTATATGTGTATCAAGATTCAGTCAATATGATCTTTGTGTATACTCGAAAGTTAACATATCCTGTTAGGGATCACTATTGATTTTGGTTTGAAAAAAGTTTTCGTGTCGTAGCCGTTTGTACATGTACCTAACGGGTCACACACTTAATGGATTTGAACAAAACATACGAATTGGATTCATATATGAGTTTGATTGGATTGTAATCCATGAGGTGTTTGAGTCATAAATAGCTTCCAACGTGGGAGCCTATTAGCGAGCTCTTTATAAGGAGAGGTGTGGGGTCTTTATAAGGAGAGGCGTGGGGTGGGGCATGAAGAGGTAAAGCCACTCTGAAATCTTTGCCGTAACTCTCCACGCGATCTCCTAAAACCTAGCTACGCGTGTGGTGTTAGCACATCGACGCTCGGTGATTCCACCCAGTACTTGTGGATACTGTAGAGGTGTTGCTGCTATTGCGGCGCTGATCTTCTCAGCGTGTAGATCTTAACAATATCGTTCGATTGGTCGAGGACTTACTCGGTTGGTCGATATACTTTCTTGACGCTAATCGCGAGGACTTACTCGGTTGGTCGATATATTTTCTTGACGCTAGTCGCGAAGCGTGACGCGACCACTCGGAGCTAGTCGAGAACGCGGCAAATCTGCTCCGTGGTTGATCGAGAAACTGGTCAAGGAGCACGCTACCCACTCGAAACTGGTCGATGAGTACGATCACCTACTCGAAGTTGGTCGAGGAACGTGACCACCTACGTGGGGCTAGTTGCAGATCTGATCGAAAAGTTGTTCAAGGAGTTTGACAAGCACGATGTTAGATCGGTCTACTTTAACTTTTCTTCTGCATTGCACATCAAAAAATAAATCTATAATCTCCTACTTGTATGATTTTCTAGGTATTTA
Source organism: Phragmites australis (assembly GCF_958298935.1). Lineage (NCBI taxonomy): Eukaryota > Viridiplantae > Streptophyta > Magnoliopsida > Poales > Poaceae > Phragmites > Phragmites australis. The sequence continues at coordinate 8,362,288 of NC_084929.1, forward strand.
TGGTAATTTAAAAAAAAAACTAGAATAGCTTACCTGTTCCCAACAACGACAATACTCGCAACAATTATTCTTATTCTTATATAGGGTTTAGATTCTTACAAACCTATCGTAGTGTGTGGTTCTATGAGTTCTCATCCGCTTAGTCGGGTTTCACCATGTATGTAGATTCCAGTCAAGAAGATCGGACGCCCTGCTTCTGCGTGCATATGGCACAATATCACCTAGCAGCCAAGAGTAGTGACTTGCTGCAAATATAGCGTTAAATTTGTTACTTTTGCTTTGAATGTCAGTAGTTTTAATTAAGATTAGCATGTGCTTATATTTTTAATGATTCAAAAGGTATAACAAATGTTTCGAAAGAAAAAGATCCACACTTGCTCACTTCCCAGTCAGCACCACATTTGCACGTTGCAACAGAAACCGAAGTCCACTTCGTTTTTGCACACCGACAAAAGAGGTTCCTACTGCTGCATTGCTACCCAATGCATATGAAAGATGGCCCCACCAGTCAGTCACTACGCACTAGGAACCAAACTCATTACTGCGGACCAAGAACACCTACCTACTCCTGCGCGCTCCCGTCCTACGCTACACGCACTGCACTGCTACTGGTTGCCGCACGGCCCCTCCCCCGCGGGCCCATCTGTCAGCACCTGCGAAACCCACTCGTCATCGTCGTCGTCGTCCTCCTCCCCCTCCCCCTCCCCCTCCCCCGCCGCCGCCGCCTCCGGAAACGGCCACGGCACCGCCGGTGGAGCCGGCGCGCCCGCCCGCCCGTCCACCGTGGCCATCACCGTCGACGCCGGCCTCGAGAGCGACGACCCGCAGCTCTCCTTGTTCCCGCTCACCGTCACGCACCCACCTGCCGCCGCCAGCGGCGGCAGAGCGAGTACGGCGGCCCCGGCGGCGAGGTTGATCTCGAGCTCGAGCCAGCTCATGACCTCAGCGACGGACTCCTCCGTGATGCCCTCGTGGTCGTCGTAGTCCTCCGCGTCCAGGCGCTCCGCCACCTTCCCGACCACCGCCGCCACCTCCGCCGCTTCCATTCCTTCTCCGGCTCAACGCGGCTGCTGATCGAGTGGGGCAGGGAAGTGGCTTGCGTGGCGGTGCCCGGTGAGGGGGTCGCGCTTTATACTGCCACGGGCGACATGCTAAGTGACTGGATAAGGCCAACGCGGGCCGTCGGATCACGGACCAAGATCACTGCAGCCGTGCGATCTCGTTCGGGTCTGGTCACCGGGAGCGACAACCGAGCCAAATGACGGTTTCACCCCTGAAGCAGTAGGCTGTGCCCGGTGCTGGGAGTGTTCTTGGATTGGTGTGCGCTTCGGGAAACTGCGCTTTGTTCTCGGAGGCATGTGACACCGTACAGGCATGGACGACCTGACCTGAGCTGACCTGACCTGACCGGGAGTTGGGTGAAACAGTCCGCGGCCCTGCTAGGAAACACGACCGAATGCGTATAATTTTTAAAAAATATATTTAGTTATTTATATTCATTGTTCTCGGCTATATTAAATTGAACTTCACTGCTTAATCTATTGTGAGAGATACATGTATTACAGCTGTTTATATAGACGAATTTATTTATCAGTTTTATAAAATTATCTTTATAAAGTAATTAATAACAATCTCAACTCTGGTCTTGAATACAATTAATCAAATAATCTTCTTTTTAACATATATAACTTTATTTAACTTACTTCTTCTCAAACTGTTTATATGATAAAGCTCTAAAAAAAACATGTTTGAGCAAACGAACACACCCATAGTACATAGCATTGTTCTACTCTGTATTAGCTTGTTTCCCCTGCGTTAGCTTCGATAGGGGTTGGTTTCACAGTGAATGGATTAGGATCGGGTGTTACAATAATTCGCCACAGTCCATTGATCCATCGTTAATGCGAGGATCCGAGTCCGTCCATGGTTGGAACAATACACATAGTACAGTCCTGCTCCATACCGTGATCTTCGTGATGCTTAGTACTTTCGCATTTGATGTTAGCCTCTAGCTCTCCGTCCTTTCGCATTTGATGTTAGTAACTTCACTAACTTGTTGGTAGTTACCTGCACTTAATAGAAAAAATACAGGTAACAACATGCCCCCACTAAAGTAATTTATCTTGTCTGGTCAGGTCAGGTCAGCTCAGGCATATTGCTTTTTACTAGCACATAGTATTAAGTTACATAAGTGTATTTATGAAAATACAATATGCCTGGTCTTAAAATCCTATAACATCGTATAGAAAAAGGTGGACCGAGTATTTCTCAGAGTGGAGGGAAATTATTTCTATTATTGAAAACATAGTTTTTCTTATCAACTCAAGCAAATAAGCCAAAATTCAATGTATTTGGGGGGGGGGGGGGGTAATTCTCTTTTTATTTTCGTGAGAACTGGTTGTTACATTCATATCGGTTGTAGTAATCCGGAAAAGTTTCCACATTTAAAATAGAGTCTAAGCAGCTCCAGCACAAGACTTTTGAGAAATACTCATAACCTAGAGACAACGTATGCTTGCTGGGCACGGTCATAAATCTTGCTCATCAACCTTTGTGATGTGAGTCTAATAAATTTCGGTGACAGGTCGGGTATAGATCTGTTTCACCTATATTTGATATGATCTATTGTCATCCCTAATCTGAACCTCTAGATCCGGCGACCCTCCTTTCCCCACTGCCAGAGAGCTCCTTCGGATGAACCTCGACAATGGTGTACTTTCTGACACCATCGCTTGTCGCGACCTTGATACCGTCGCGAGCCAGTGGTGTGCTCCACCGCCACTCAAACCGCCTATATCTGATCTCTTGCCGGCGGTGATTGAGCGTAACAGAGCGGAGGAGGTGCCTTCGTGATCCCCTCTGGGATGGCTCCCAGGAGGTGGTACCCGCATCAGCGGTGTGCTTGAGTTCTTTTGGCACGGTGATGGCTGTGTGTACATCCATGGATTCTTCATCCTTCTTGGCGAAAGCCTAGCTCCACGCTCAGCTTCTTCCTCCCTCCTGCCTCACATTCTATGATTCTTTTACTCTTTCTTTTAATGGCATGTTCATGTTCTAAAGAAGAAAGTGCTGATCTAGTGTAAGGATCAAAATTTGTGATTATAATTTGCGCAGATCAAAACTTATGATTTAATTGGTACGGATCTAAATTTATGAATTCATATCCATTGTGCATATATATAAATTGTTCATAGTTACTTTTCGATTTCTATCTGTGATTGAAATTATTTGGCAGTGTGCATGTGTACAAATTTGTAAATGAGATTGGTGTTATGTGATGCGTACAAACTTTGTTTGTCTTTGCACTTACCAGACTTGTGGTTAATCTGTGTCCAGTTTGGACTTTTGTAGAAAACAAAGATGTGGAGTTTTCATTCAAGTTTCAGCCCTCGTTTGCATCAAAGGAAAAATCAAAGGAATTTTGAAGGATAGGAATCCTATAGGAAAATTTCCTATGTCGAATGTACCCTGTGCAATTCTTATGTAATGCCTCGATCCATAGGGATTTTGGAGGAAATCTAGCATGAAGTCTAACCTCATAGAAACTTTCCTTTGTGGCTATCTCTCTTTTTAAATTCCTGTGTTGCATCCTACTTCATTGGAAAATTTTCTGCATTATGAATTCCATCACTAATACAAAATAGACTATCACTGCCGGTTTTAAACTGGCATCACCGTTGGTTTTGAAATCAGTAGTGAATTAGCAGCAATGATAATCCATGAGACCGACAGGGATAGTAAGTATCACTATCGGTTCAAAGCTCGAACCAATAATGATAACTCAACTATCATTACCGGTTTATGCTGAACTGACAGTGATAATCCATACACATGTACAAAAATATTCTACCACGAACTCTTCAGCATAGAGATCTGTCTCAAGTTTGGAGACCCTATGCTAAAATGTTCGTGGTAGAATATGTTAAATCTAAATGAATGGTGAAACCATAATTAAAACCGTGGTAACAATAGTAAATCTAAATGAATGGCGAAAACACAATTATCTTGAAGCGAATATGTTTTCTATCACTCACTTAGATCATATTATCACCACAATCTTCAACACTCAACTTATTGCCGCTCATTTTCAGGCATGAGGGAAGATGGGGAGTGAAGCGGTGCGGCCGCTGTTGGCGACAGGGATAGCTGCGAGGTCAGCGATAACTTCAAGGGTAGTGAGATGAGGAGCGGGGCGACGTGGCAATGGTAGGCGATGGGGATGGTGACGAGGTCGGCGATGGGCCCGAGGGCAGTGAGATGGAGAGCTAGTCGGTGTTGCCGCGGTCGGTGCGACCATGGTAGGTGACAGGCACTGCGTCGAGGTCGACGACGGGTCCGAGGGGAGTGAGAGGAGCGGGTCCGAACGACCGCGATAGGCGACGAGGACGACGGTGAGGTTAGCGATGGGCCCAAGGGGAGTAAGATGGGGAGATGGTGAAGATGGGCCTGCGAGTAGTAGCTGTTGAAGTGGCAACGGTGACCATTGCACCACTTCAACCGTCACTACCCGTCAAGATCAATATTCTAGAAGGGAGTGAGATGGGAGCGGATTGAGGGTGGGCTGAGATATTTATAGAAGGATTATCACTGTTAGCTCATATTCCAAACTGACAGTGATGTATCACTACCAGTTTGTAGCTAGAACAGACAGCGATAGTGTCTATCACTGCTCGTTCTTAATGACTAAATGTTAGATCTGATGGTCTAGCTTATAAACCAGTAGTAATACCTTATCTCTGTTAGTTATTACCGAACTGATAGCGAAAGGGGGTAGGGATGACTCTTTCTGTAGTAGTACGTTAGATTGCAAGCTCTAGGCAATTTCAATCCCACGTTTTTACTATACCACGTTTTAAGAATCTTAGGTTCTAAAGAGACCCTCAATGTTTAAATAAATCATGAGTGAGAATATGACCTATGTTTAAACTTGTTACACTTTTGAAATACGGAAAAATTAAGATCTGGACTGTACATTTAAGCTAAAAAAATTAAATGAATCATGAATGATAACATGAACCATGTTTCAATTTGTGGCTTTATTTTTTAATAAACTAAATTTCATGTACATTTTTTATTTTTAGTGCACCAAAAATATAATCAGTACATGTGGAAAAATTATGTGAAAACTAATTAGTAAATTTGTGGTGAATTTTTTATAAATTTTCATGGAACATAGGAGAAAAGAGGGAAGAAGTTGAAACAAACCTTGATCCACAGCTCTGCCCAGGGCGGACCGACGACTCGTGCTAGGAGGGCTCTAGTACGGGCTTAGTCTAGACGGCCTACGTATAGCACCCCCTCCTAGCCCATTAGCACCCCCTCGGCCCCTCCCCCTAAGGCCCAGACGCCTAGTGGATTTCAACCCCATCATCCCCATTAGCACCCTCTTTGCTCGATTCACCCCGTCACCTGAGTCTAGACTCCCCAAGACCCGTCCCCGACTTGGCTACTCCACGACGGTGGCGAGCTAGATCCAATGACCCGACAGGCATGGCGCGATAGACCCGGTGTCCGGTGACCCGATGGGGCGGCGGCAATACGTCAGACCCACTAGGCTAGCTTGCTAGGGCTAGGTACCGATGGCCAACCCCAGCGGCCAGCGCCTAGCTAGTCGATCGAGCAGTGGAGCAGGTGAGCAGGAGAAGACAAGCAGGTCATCCGGTGACCTGGTGGGCACGGCGCGGTAGACCTGGTGTCTGGTGCCCTGGTATGGTGACGGTAGTGTAGCAAACCCACTCGACCAGTTGTCCAGGACCAGGCGCCAACGGTCGACCCCAGCGGCCAACGCCCAACGAGCTGACCGAGCAGGAGCAAGTGAGCAGCGACCCAGTTAGCCTGAGTTCTGACTCCCTTCCTCGAGACTCGTCTCAACTCCCCATCCCCAACTCGGTGTCTTGTTCAGGAGCAGGTGAGCCAGAGCAGGAGCCGTTGAGCCAAGAAGCGGTCATCAGTCGCGGTCAGTAACTCCTAAATAGAGATTTAGATTGGGATTGGTAAATTGGTATTGGTAAATAAGTAAATGGTAATTGCCTAATTGAGTAATTGGTATGGCCGATTGGCCATGTCCACTTGTGAGATGTATTCATTTAGAGATTTAGTAATGGCCAATAGTAATTTAGCATGTGAGATGTTTATTGCTCTTCTAGCTATATGGTTTAACTCTGATTACCTGATGTTGTAGATATTTAAAGATAGAGAAATATTTTTCAAAAGAAGTACTTTATCTATGTGTGATATAATTTTTCATTTATTTTCTCTATTTTTAAAGATGACATTGTACTTCGATAGGATAACTTTAAATTGAAAAAGTTTGCCCCTGATTTCAATCCTGGGTCTGCCACTAGGTCTACCCCCTCTCTACTGGCTCGATTATTCTTAAACAAAACCTATTAACTACTCATTATTTTGGAGAACAACATTGGATGAACAATGATACAATCGGATCACATATCAAATAAACAGTTTAGGAGATAATATCATTTAAAGTGTGCTAACAAAAAAGTGCATTTAGGGTGCATTTAGTTGGAAGAAAAGGTTGGATGGGATATGACCATCCATGTTTTGTTGGATGGGACGATCTATTTTTTTTTAGCATAGATATGACGATTCAATTTTTTGTTTGGTTGGATGAATAGAACTTGGATGGAGTTAGCCAAAAAATTGTGTGACCCGCTAGACATATATTTAGATTTTCATCAAAATATAACCATGTGAGATCATGTTTTGTTGATTTAATAGCAATAAATACAATAGTACAATTGGATGTAAATCCGATAAATAGTTTAGGAGATAATATCATTTAAAGTGTGCTAATAAAAAAGTACATTTATTTTAACCAACTAGAATATATCATATCAACAGAGATAAAGCTCTTCCAGAATATGGATGGCTTTATCCGGCCAATTTCACGGGATGGAAGGGTTGGCAATGAGACGAGCTGTCGGTCGGGTGCTCGTGGGTTTTAAACCCGATGGGGTAGTGCCAGAGCAAATTTTTCCATGTGGGGTCCTGGGTCAGGGGCGGGGGTGCATATTCACGCGCGGGCGCTCGAAAAGCTGGTCCACCCTCCTGCAGTAGCACCCCAAGACGTGCTGCACCCATTTGCGACTCCACATCACCGTCTCACACCACCGTCCACGCCCGTAACCATCCCGCGTCGCCGACCACGCCATTGCTGTTCCCACTCACGCCCGTCCCCCCTCCCCCCTCCCGCCATGCGGCGCTCATGGGGTACCCACCGGGTTTTGGGTCACGAGTGAATTTTCAGCCGTTAGACGTTTCGGGAGTGGGTCAGGTTTTTTTATTCAGGTTTCGGGTTAGGTGTGTTCTTGCTGCAGCTAGCCCCGACCCGCCCTGTTGCCAGGTTTACGGGATGGATTCATTTAACATCTGAGAAGAATATTCCCCTTAAGTTATTATCCTATCCAGCTTATCCTCTAACCAAGCACCTTAAAATTTGAATGGCTACCTCTCGTATCGGGATATCCCTTCAACCAAACACACTCTTACTCTAAACAAGTAGAATATGCCATATTTGCTAGGATAAAGCTCATTCAAAGCATGGTTGGCTCCGTCCAGTATTTTTGGTGAATAAACTCATCTAGTATCTCAGAAAAAATATCCCTTCAAACTGACTGTCCCATCTAGACTACTTTCCAACCAAACATCATAGAATATCGCATGAACTAAACACACCCTAACACATTCTCAACTTCTCAACACTGATTTGGATGCAAAATCAATGGAGCTAGAGGTAAGTGCAGGGAACCCTAGTTCACACAGCCTTGTCGTCCCTGTAAAAATCATCATATCTTCCTAGCCTACACCCTGCCTGCCCCCTATAAAATTGCATCACAATTCGGAATCAAATTGCCCGATCCTCTCTTTCGAGCTCATCCGGAATCCATCCATGGCCCCAAATTGTGACACGATATCACCCGTACCAACAGGTTGAACGATCAGGAAGGAGCGGGTAAACAACGCATTTCTCGCTGGACCTGAAGAGGAGGATGGCTCTGTGGTTGTGGCCCACCCTGCTGGTGCATTGCAAGAAATTTATATTCGTTCATGCATTCCTATATAAAAGTTTGTTTGGTTGCTGCATGACAGATATAGCCTATATAAGTCATTATAGCTATATGATATATCTAAATCGAGTTTTACTCGTATTCAGACTAGTGGGATACAAATTGCATGCATTACAGTGTCAGTAAAACTTACTCGTCAATCTCAAATCATAAGATTATTACATCTGTTCATACACTAAATATTTTTACTAGTTCACCCTATCTACTCATATAATGAAAAAACACTTTTTTTTAGAAAAAATATATGACTCTAATTACACTCATCCAGATTGTACTATGTAACTTTTTTTAACCAAACACACCCTTATCAGGACAGCTAGGGACGGATCCGGCGCATTGACTCGCTGCGATATGGCCGTGCGTATCTGCGACAACAGTCTGATGTGACGTCTAGCATCATTGCACGCATCTCTGTCCACCACCGCTTCGACTGTCCCCCGTCGATGGCAGCAACGAATTTGCAAACTCCGCGTTGCATACACATCAGCTGCTGACCTTGCTGTGGCACAGGCCGTCAGCCGGTTCAGTCCGGAGATCTGGTCCATTCAGGCATGGGTCTTGTCCCAGGCACAGCGCCGCGGCTAGACTGCTAGAGGACGCACGCAGGTCGCACTAATCTAGAAGGGCCATTTTCTCTTCTGCGCATATGTGTGGGGGAAGTGTCACGGGAGCTTGTGGGCTAGGGCGAGAGGCTGAGATACTAGGGCCTTCTACCACATATACGTGTGGGGGAAGTGTCACAGGAGTTGATGAGGACGCAGCCAGCGGAAGTGAAGGCGAGAGGAGTCGTAGAACTGGGCTGAAGGAGAAGCGCACGGGTAACCAGGCCTAATCCAAAATATCAGAGGGACCAGTGGGCTATATAATTTTGGTGCCAGAGTGTGTGGGCTTAGAGCTATCATGGTGGGATGCGGAAGCGCTATGGGTGTGAAGGATATCGGGGTAACGGGTGGTGTGTATGAGTGTATGAGCGAACAAATTCACTTAAACCTCTGAGCAATTATACCTTCATTCTCGACTTAGATGCTATTCTTCTTCTTTGGCTTCAATCTGTTTTCCTCATGCTTCTGTTCTTCTGGGTTCATAACAACTGGTACCAGAGCCATTTGATATAGATTCGCCCAAGTATCTGAAGAAGCATTGATACTTCACTCGCGACCAGAAGAGAACAACAGAGATGGAGAAACAACTTGGAGAGATCCTGAAGGCGTTCGCAACTCTACAAGACACCACCAAGGCGTTTGAATGATCCAACAAAACTCTCCAAGAATCCAACAAAAGTGATATTGGAGACAGGGATTGATCTGTTAGGCTGGAAGTCAAGGATCGACACCACCATGGAAGAAGTCCAGGAAGAGTTGGGAGAAAGTAGGATCAAGATAGGCAACTAGAGGAGGTAAATAGGCATCTTAAAATTTCTTGTAAAAAAGATGATCTACTCTTTGTTCACGCTACGCTCCTTAAAAACACATAAACGGAAATAAAAACTTTAAAGAGACAAAGTGAGAAAAAAAAGTTCCAAAACAATATGACTATAAGGATAAAATATAAACCATAGGCTCTATTTAAGACCATCTATGTGTCTTTGTGTGTAAAAACTTGAAACTTGAATAAATAACAAAGTAAAAAGACTGTCACCAAAAGAAGCAACTCTCCAAGTTGATAGTGTAGAGGCAAGGGAATTTAAGATCCTCTCAAATATATAAGTATATGAATATTTATGCCTCTACTAACAAAAAAATTACTTCACAAAGATAAAAAAAAAACTATAGCTCAAAAAGAAAAATAAAATCACAATCAAAAAAAGAAAAACTTGCAAACTTATAAGGGAACCAATAGAGAGAGACTAGAAGGAGGGGAATTCAATCATATGCAAAAACAGAAAGTTCATTACTCAAAGAGGTTAGCCCTATTTTAGACGGATTACAAGGATTTTTCTCAAAAAAACTCTCACATATTACATAGGCTAAGCACTCATCTCTCTCTTCTCTAAAACACTAGCACTAAGCATTCAAATGAGTGACACAAGAGACTCAAATGGCTAGTTCAAACACTCTCATAGCCTTTTTCCTCTATTTATAGGCCTAGGAAATTTGACCGTTAAGTTTACTAGCTTGTTACCAAAATAAACATCTCTTGTGGTACACTCCTACCTACCACCGAGGGTATTTTGGTCCATTTCTTGCTCCGTCCATCGAACAGCTACAACGCCTTCACGACTTAGCTTCACGTTGATGTAAGCTTCGTGATGGTGCAACATACTCCTTTAATCCTCTCACGGTTTTGAGGTCCAGCTGTGAAACCCTCTGTACATTTCTCAAAGCGTGACTCGCCACCTGCTTGCACCTTAAGGAAACGCTCTTATGTCGCCACGTGTACTTCGCCTTGTGATCCTGACTGCAGGTAAGTCTCTCCCGCTCTCGATCCCTCGAACCACCTTATCACTTGTACCGGTATCCCTTTCTCTTGACTTTGTCAACATGCTGTCTTCATCCTTCATTTCATACTTTGTTTGACCTCCATGTATACAGCTATGATCACCCTTGATTCTGCCCGACCTCTTTGATCGTCCGGCACCAAACAACCGCTTAGCAAACACATTTCTCCAACTCCAACTCTAGTTAGTCCATAATCAAAATTCTCAAACCAAGTCAAGCAATACAAAACTTGACAAACCAAATCGATAATCTTATCAATCAGTCATCACATATAAACCAATGCACATTTCAATTTGGTTTCTCAATCTCCCCCTTGATGAGTGCATTGACAACACCTCAAAGTACAAAGATTTTGGTTTGAATAAGATAGGCTCATCCAAGTAACCAAAAGCTTAAGAAGGAGCAAAAATATATCACTGGGTATAAGAAAGATCGCATAAGGCATAAGAGAGGCAAAGATAATCCAAAAACCTTAAAAGAGCAATACAAGCTCAAAAACACAAAATCAAATGCTTCCCCTTGATGAATGTACATTTTTAATTTATGTGAGATTCTTCTTTATGATTTAGTGCATATTTTTCATTTGTTCCATTTTTCATTCATTTCTCCCCCTTGGGCAATGCAAACATCAAGGACAAACATTATACAATGCATGAACATGCAAACCTAATGAACTTTACAAGTATACAAGAAAGAATTTGCAAATGCTAAAAACATCAAAGGGCTACAGATAGTAGAGGATGGAGCTCACAATTGCACAAAGACTCAAAAGGAGACAGTGACACAAGAACATGAAGCTTCATAAGCTAAAACTGAAGAATTGGTTGGCACATTTAATTTCACATAGCCGAATCATGTTCAAAGAGACCACCATATAAGCATCTACTCATACCGAGGAAATACAAGCATTAAGAAACTAGCCAACTTCAATCTCAAACTAGGCAAACAAGCATTCATTATAGTAGGCTTTGCAAACGCTCACATATGAAACTAAGATTTAGTTAGATTAAGTGATTAAAACAAAATTGATCTTTTAGGTATATTTTTTCATTTTTATCCTCAAGTTGCCACTTATCCAAGTGAAGTGTCACGCAACTAGGTACAACAAACACCTCGAGGCTTCAAGACAACCGTATTGGATCACATTTTTGTGCAAGAAACTTGATTTTTACAATATTATTAAAATTTCATAACTTACCAAGTTTTCAGAAGATCAAGTCAAGTAGTGTCGACACAAGAAGCACATGTTCCCCTAAGGTTCTATCATAAGCTAAACATTTGACAAAGACAGAAAATATAGTGCAATATTCCTTAATCCACTAACTTGAACTAAGAAGCCTAGAGCAAGATATTCATCTAACCAGCCTTAACATAAGTATTGACTAAGCCAAAATAATTACGAATATGGTCATCAAGAATGTAACATTTTATAGTCTACATGATTCATAAAATTGCTAAATTTCATCTTAAGGAAAACTAGCTGGCTTGAAATGTTTCGTGTCAAAGCATCAAGAAGAGTCTAAGATTAAAAGCTTGCTCTGCACAGCTACTCAACTTAGTCCAAATTCAATTCTAGCAAACGAAAATGCTAAAGACATACAAGTCAAAGCTCAACTACTATGATTTTCTTACGTGATACGATGAAATACAAATGCAACAAAAGTAAGATAGAGTATATACAAAGGCAACTGGCCTTCACACAATACCATAAGGATAGCACACACCAAGCTCTCTCTTCAAATAGATCAATGTATTTTAAGTCTATATCCCCCATCTCATTGTGGTCTCTCAAAAAATGGAATCTCACATCTGTTAGGGGGAAAATAAACCAGTCTGAAGATAACAGTTGATCTCCAAACCCTTTGTTAAAAGCTCGATCTCCGATATCATCAGATCCTTTCACGGTACCCCTTCGCACCTACGAAGCCTTCCCTTGGCTCTGCCGGCTCGACCTCCCGAAGCCTTCCAAAACATGACCTCCCGAAGCCTCAGTCCTCCGAAGCTTCGGCCTCCCGAAGCCCTAGCCCTCCGGGGTCCCACTTCCCAAAACCTTCACCTCCCTGTTCCATGCCTCCCAAGGCCCCCGCCTCGAGTTGATCGGGCCGTCTTCCCGAAGGCAGCGGGGTGAGTCAGCAGGCCTTGGGAAAGATCTGTCGAAAGGGGAGCGCCAGTCGTGCTTTGCCTGCAAGAAAGTGACCGGCATTAAAGGCATAGGCTAATGGACGCCACTATGACACATCGGCGTGATGAGGGCTATCCTAACACCCCTGACAGTGCAGCGCTGGGCCACAATTGGCGACCACGATAATTACCACGACGGATATTTATCTCTCCGATAGGATAGAAGGTAGTTATCCGGGATAAGGCCTAGTAATTTGGTCAGATCCCGGATATTTGTAAATTATGATAACTTATACGCCAAGCTATGCATGGCCCTATAAATAGGAGGCCATGGTCCTCTGGGAACGGACACAACAAAAAAAGAACACACAAGACAATGAACACTGTGATACTCCTCCCAGAGTGATATATTTTTCTATCATCAATATACTCGTGATGTTTCTTCCTCTCAAACTTCGTCTCCAAGCTTGAGTCTCCTCCTTAGAAGAAACTCTCCCCATACTTACTGGGGCAAGACAAACTCTTGCCCTAATAGCGCGCCGTCCATGGGGACTCGAACACAGAAGTGCTAAGAGAGGTAGTAATCCACCAGGAAAACCACCAAAGGATTAGCTAAAACCACCATACCCACCAGCGCGCCGTCTGTGGGGACTCGAACACAGAAGTGCAAAGAGATGTAGTAATCCACCAGGAAAACCACCAAAGGATTAGCTAAAACCACCATACCCACCAGCGCGCCGTCCGTGGGGACTCGAACACAAAAGTGCTAAGAGAGGTAGTAATCCACTAGGAAAACCACCAAAGGATTAGCTAAAATCACCATACCCACCGTTGCAAGCATGCAACCATATGCATGGCTGCCTCAGCCATACGCACCGCATGCATATGCTCCAACCTCGCTACCATATGGGATGGTGTTCCTCCGACCTTGGCCAACTCAGAACCCTAGGTTTTTTACAGGAACTCCAGACAGCATGAAGGCCTTCCAGCCTCTGCACGATGAAGACCTCACCGCCTCAGAAGAGGACGCAGCCGAAGCCACAGCCAAGCAGGCCGCCTTCCAATGGTTCTGGGCGGTCCAACCCAGGAGTGCTCCTACCTAGTCTTGGTCCCCAGGTGTCCCCTTTGACCACATCTAGAATATCCGAGCGAGCTAACATCTTCGGAAAGTCTGTCCACCCAGCGCCCTCCTTGGGCCCCTCAGGCGAAAGAGGGTTCCAAGGAGACGGAGGGCTCCGGGGTGCGCGGACCCCGCCAGCGCCTCCGACGTCGCCCTCGCAACGCCAACCGCGCGTAGGGAACCCCAAGCCCACCTCGTCCGGTGAGGCATAGTCAGAACCACTTCGGCTCCAAAAGTCGGTTCACCGAGCAGCCTCGATGGTCTCCCAAAGGGGAAGGAGCCTCTGGGGAAACCATAGGCATCGGGACACACTGCCTTCGGTAGCGACCCCGACGACAACTCCAAGCTTCGGTGCGCCCGGAGGCACATAGGTGCATTCTGCACGGACCAGGAAGCGGCCACAACACCAACGACTGCCGCACCCTCATGACCTTCCAGAAGGAATACCTGGGAAGGCAAGCAGAATACCTGGCTGCAGAAGGAGTGGGCGAAGGACAACGCAGGGTTCGGAGGCTTGGGGAGAACTCCCGGGCAAATTCCCAGCCCCTCAACCCTACACCGTCACTATCGACCCTGCTACCAATGGTACCACATCCAGCAACAAGAACTGAGTCGAGGACATGCTGTCGCCAGGCTCCAGACGAAATATCTCTGGAGCCGGGCAGCGGCCAAGGATCAAGGCGGTCGAGAACCACCTCTCCCGATTAGCCTTCGACTACGCCTCCGACATGCCGTCGTCAGGCTCCGGACGGATTACCTCTGGGGATGGGCAATGGCAAAAGGCTGAGGGGGTCAAGCACTGCCTCTCCCAGCCTAGCCACAGGCTTCAAGGTCACCAAGCCTCACAATAGAGGCCTTATTCCAACAAAGGTATGCCCACTGTTAACTACCAAGTAGTTTACCTAGTGATCCGTCTTTCATACGGCAAGGTTAGAGTCTGTTGGAGGCCTCCAACCTTACTGCTAGGAGTCTTTTTTCAATAGATAGCCACTGGGTAGAAGCAGTAGAACTTAAGTTACATTCTCACTTAGCATGAACAGTTATATCACCTAGCTATGTTTTATGCTACAAATAGCTTCTCATTACCAACAGTAGATTGCAAAACTTAGCTAGTATAACCATGCAAAATCCCTACACTCCTGCAGACGCATCGTGCCTAGGTCGCCTGGGGGCGGATCTGCCCAGGTTTCCTGGAAGGCATTGTGCAGCCTCAGAAGTGTAGTTGCCACCTATCAAGGGATTTTCTTGATAGACCGTGTTGCATCACCACCCGTAGGACATCTTCAGGTGGCGTGACAAGCCAATGTACCGCAGACGTAGCATGCCTAGGTCAACTAGAAGGCAAGACCACCTAGATTTCCTGGAAGGCATTGCGTAGTATCGGTAGACAGTGAGGCCCACACACTGCGGGAGTCGCTTATGCCCAGGTCACCTGCAAGGCAGATTATGCCCAGGTCACCTGCAAGGCAGATTATGCCCAGGGTGCCCTGGAAGGTATTTGCATAGCCTCAGGTGTCGAAGCCACGCCCCGGGGAATGTCTCCGGTGGCAGAGTTGCGGTGCTCCGAGGAATGCTGTCGCAAGGAATTATCGTCGCACGACATGCCTACATACCACGGGCGTAGCATGCCTAGGTCACCTGGAAGTAAAGATTGCCTAGGTTTCCTGGAAGGTATTGTGTAGCTCGATAGTGTGTAGATGCTGGTTATCAAAGGACTTTCTTGGTAATGTAGTTGCGGCGCCCCCGGGGGATTTCTCCAGAGGCGTGACAAGCCCATGCACCAGCAAGGATCACTTGCCTAAACCCAAGGTCACCTGAAAAGGTTTCCCAGAGGGTAGGCATTTCCTTGGTAGGAAGTAGAGCCCACACACCATAGGCGTAGCATGCCTAGGTCACCTGGAAGGCAATACTGCCTAGGTTTCCTAGAAGGTATTGTGTAGCCTCGATAGTGTGTGGACATGCTCTGATGTGAGGATACGGTGCTCTGAGGAATGCTGTCGCAAGGAATCCTCTCTGCACGACATGCTTATATATCGCGGACGCCGTTGGTGCCTAGGTCACCTGCAAGGTAGATTATGCCCAGGGTGCCTTGGAAGGCATTGCATAGCTTCGGTCATATAAATGCCACACGCCAAGGCACATCCTTGGCGAACAGTGTTGCAGTGCACCCCGGACGTTTCCTCAGGAGCACGAAAAGCCTACACACCGCGGGCGTAGCATGCCTAGGTCACCTAGAAGGCAAGACTGCCTAGGTTTCCTGTAAGGTATTGCATAGCTCCGATAGTGTGTAGAACCTTCGGCATTAATACATGACAAGGAGTCTTATAAAACCTCCGACAAAAATGGAGAGTCTTAAAAAACCTCTGACAAAAATGGAAAGTCTTACGAAACCTCTAGCAAAAAACGGAGAATCTTACGAAAACCTTTGACGAAAACGAAGAGTCTTACAAAAACCTCAGGCAAAAACGGAGAGTCTTACAAAACCTCTAACAAAAACGGAGAGTCTTACAAAACCTCTAACAAAAATGAAGAGTCTTACGAAACCTCTGACAAAAACGGAGAGTCTTACAAAAACTCCGGCAAAAACGGAGAGTCTTACAAAACCTCCGGCAAAAAAGGAGAGTTTTACAAAACCTCCGACAAAAACAGAGAGTCTTACAAAACCTTTGGCAAAAACGGAGAGTCTTACAAAACCTCCAACCAAATTGGAGAGTCTTACAAAACCTCCGGCAAAACCGGAGAGCTCGACCAAACCTCCGGTAAAAACGAAGAGCTTTAACAAACATCCGGTAAAAACGGAGAGGTTTACCCAATCTCCGATAAAAACGGAGAGCTTTACCAAACCTCCAACAAAGATGAAGAGCTTTACCAAACCTCTGGCAAAAACGGAGAGCTTTACCAAACCTCCGCACAACGGAGAGCCTTACAAAACCTCTGGCAACACAAACACTTCCAAAAACCCACATGATGGAGATGTTTTCTGGAAACTCCACCGAGCGAAAAGGTTCTGAAAGGACCTAACGGGAAGACTACCTCGACATCTTGAAGGCTACTGCCTCCGTGCCGAAGGGATATGAAACCCGCTGGCCTCCAAAGAGCACCACACACAGATCAAAGGGGTATAAAAATCCCCCTCCCTACAGGGAAAGGTATGACCCATGTGACTCAAACACGTATGGTAAAAGGTAAAATCATTACCCTACCATCTCTTATAAAAACAAATTTCATATGTCATTTTATGAGTGTTATACTAATATTTAATAAAAGCCCATGCCTCATGGCACGTGAAACATAGTGGAACCCTCGACTGTCCATTGCAGAGACCGTAATTCATGGCAACGGCTAAGGGCCGAGGGGGTCGCGGACCACCTCTCCCGCTTGGCCTTCGGCTTCGCCTCCGACGCGTCATTGCTAGGCTCCGAACAGAGTACCTCCGGAGCCGGGCAGCGGCTAAGGGCCGAGGGGGTCACGGACCACCTCTCCCGCCTGGCCTTTGGCTTCACCTCCGATGCGCCGTCGCCAGGCTCCAGACGAAGTACCTTTGGAGCCGGGCAGCGGCTAAGGGCCAAAGGGGGTCGCGAACCACCTCTCTCGTCTAGCCTTCGGTTTTGCCTTCGACGTGCCGTTGCCAGGTTTCAGACGGAGTACCTCCGAAGTCGGGCAGCGACTAAGGGCCGAGGGGGTCGCGGACCACCTCTCCCGCCTAGTCTTCGGCTTCACCTCCGATGCGTCGTCTCTAGGCTTCGGAAGGAATTCCTCCGGTGCCGAGCAGCAGCCAAGGACCGGAGGGGGTCGCGGACCACCTCTCTCGCTTAGCCTTCGACTGCGCCTCCGACACATCATCGCCTTCAATCTGGGCAGTCGCTAAGGAATCCGAAGGGTCAAGGACCACATCCGGAGCTCGTCTCCAAAAGTTCTAGATGGACTACGCTGAGTCGAAAATCTAGAACAAATTAGGAAGGAAGCCCTACCTGTCCCAGGGCTGAGGAGTACGCAGTAACCAGGGACGATGAGGTTGCCACTGCTCCACCTGGTCCTCCTTAGTTACCCTACGTATCCATCACCACCAGATTCTCGAGGCCTCCTCTCCCCCAAAAATGAACGAAATCAGCGATAATCTATGCGAAGGCTCAGTGCCCGGTCGTCAGAAAAAACTAGCTATCACCTTCAAAGGGGACAAAGAAGCACAGTTTGGAGGCACGAAAGCATGCGCGCATGCGGTCACCCTTTCGAAACATCCCCTCGCACTCCGATATGGAAGGAGACATGACTGTTCCTGAAGGTCCACATTATATTATTAAACAAACTAGTACATCCAGGGGACACACACTAAAGCAATAGTACAGAAATTGCCACGAAGAAGATAGATCCCTACGGAGCAAAACAGGGTGAGAAAGAGTACAAGGTGACTAAGTTCAACCATGACATGAATATATTACGGCATCACCAAGTACACCATCCCGGTTACCACCTTCACCTCCTACAGGTCCTGGTAGGGGCCACGCATGGGACGGCGTATGCGCCTCATTTGCGGCCTGCTGATGCGGAAGCCAATATAGTAGCCGACTCTTGAGCTGTCGGAGGACGCTGAGGAGTCTGAGGGGGTCACCAGCGGGGCCTTCTCCCTCGCCTTCCCAGCCTCCTCCTGCTTTGCCACCGGCCCCACAGACGCCTGCTCACTCTCCCCTCACAGGAGATCCCAGTCGATCTCCTCATTGTCATCAAAGATATCGATGATCTCGACGGGCATGGCCTCCCCGGCTAAAGGTCGAGCCGGCGCGGCAGGCAACCACCTCCCCTGTAGAGATGGAAGCGGCGTGACTACCGACACCTCTACCCACGACCGAAACGGTCCGGCTCCCGAAGAAGCCATCGAGATCATCGACATCTCCGAAGAGGATAAAGGAAGACGATGCCATACTCAAGTCAAGGTTAACTGTTCGCTCGTGGGACTGTGGAGACTCCAACCGGGTAACCCCGACTTTATACCTGGGCCACGCGGCCACATAGGTCTAGAAGATGAAGCGAAATGAACACCGTCGTGTCCTCCCATTGAACACCTGGAGGGGGTGCCGTGGCCATATCCGGGTTTCCTCCAATATGTGGTAGCGCTCCACGACGAATGCCTTGTTTTCTCACATGAATGTCCCGTCACATTAATAACCCAAACCCCTTTTGGCGCGTGATAGGGGTGTGGGCACAAGACCCTAAAACGACTCCCCGTATTATCCAGTCAGAACGTTGCAGTGGCACGTCTTGTCCCGCTAGTCAAACGTGTGGGATTCTCCAATCCCACACGTAACCTCTACTCTAGCAACCCCAAAGGACATAGAATTGCCATCGGGCATCCTTGATGCTATACCAGGCTGGGGTTGATTTTTCCTCTGCATCCTCTCCCCCCACTGAAACATCAGGACCCAAGAATGAGGGGGTACTGTTGGGGGGGGGGGAATAAACCAGCCTGAGGATAATGGTTGAAAATTACCACCCAGGTCCCTCCAGAGCCTTGATCTCCGGACCATCTGTTAAAAGTTCAATCTCCGATGTCATCAGATCCCTTCACGATACCCCTTCGTACCTGCGAACCCTTCCCTTGGCTCCACTGGCTCGATCTCCCGAAGCCTCCCAAAAACCCGACCTCCCGAAGCCTTGGTCCTCCGAAGCTTCGGCCTCCCGAAGCCCCGGCCCTCAGGGGTCCTGCTTCCCAAAGCCTTCACCTCCCGGTTCCATACCTCCCGAGGCCCCAGCCTCGGGCTGCTCAGGCCTCCTTCCCGAAGGTAGCAGGGTGAATCAGCATGCCTTAGGAAAGATCTGCCGGAAGAGGAGCACCGATCGTGCTTTGCCTACAAGGAAGTGACTAGCATTAAAGACCTAGGCTAATGGACGCCGCTCTGACACCCAAGCATGATGGAGGCTATCCTGACACCCCTGACAGTGCGGCGCTGGGCCGCAATCGGTGACCGACTCGCCCTCTTCAGGGGGAAGGCACCACGATAATTACCACGATGGATATTTATCTCCCAGATAGGGTAGAAGGTAGTTATCCAGGATAAGGCCTAGTAATTTGGTCAGATCCCGAATATTTGTACATTATGATAACTTGTACGCCAAGCTACGTGCGACCCTATTAATAGGAGGCCATGGTCCTCTGGCCAGGGAGGACAAAAAAAGGGAGAAAAACAGGCAAGACAGCGAAAAAAGACACAAAGGTGAAAACACACCAAGTCACGCTGTGATACTCCTCCCAGAGTGATACATTTTTCTACCATCAATACATTCATGGTGTTCCTTCCTCTTAAACTTCGTCTCCAAGCTTGAGTCTCCTCCTTAGAAGAAACTCTCGCCGTACTTGTTGGGGCAAGACGAACTCTTGCTCCAACACACTAGGACTCAAACCCTCTTACACATGGACTAAAACCATATGAGTCATGGTAAAATCCACACTGGGCAACGCCTCTAGGAAGAGACTGAAAAGCGCTAGAGACTTGTGGGTAGCAGTGAGAAAAAGGCTCATATACACCAACAAAGGGGCAGTACATGTCCCAGTACTCCACTCCCAGTCACGCCTCTCATCTCTCCTACGGCGAAAGTAAAATCCAACAAGGTGACCCTCTCTCTAGCAGTAGGTGCAATGATAGTGTCTCTTGGGAACTCGACTGTCAGTCACTATAGGCTCTCTCACAGGTGCCCTCATCTTAGGTTGTGGAGCTCTCTTGGGTGTGGGTTTCTTCTTTGCAGGTTGAGGTGTAGGCTTGTTATTTTGTGGCATGGATTATGAGGCATTTGTCTTGGCTTTCTTCGACTCTAGGGTAGTGTGTGAGGTGAATACAGTATTGCCAGAACTGGTGTAAGCAACTCTCTCAAATCCCAAACCTAAAACTAACCCAGCCTTAGCAGCACACATCTTAGTCTTGGCTAACATCAAATCCATTTTGCTCTTTCCTTCTGAGCACTTCTCCATAAGAGAAAGGAGGTACTCATTCCCAGCCATAAACTTTTCAACTTGCCCTTTAACCCAGTTGAGCTTATCCTTAAGGATCATATAGGTGGAACACTTAGGCTGCATATCCGTAGAACTCTTAGCACTCTCCAATCTAGATTCTAGCTCTTTTATATGCTTGTCTTTTACTTCAGCATTATTTGAAAGCAAAGGGCAATTCTTGCAAGCACCTAAGAGAGTAGATCTAGACTCCTCCTCAAGGAGCTTCTTCTTGGCAGCCTCAAGCCGACTAGCGACTTGGGTATGCACAGTTTGAAGCTGGCTAAGCTCATTCATGACAACCAAGAAACTCTCACAATCCTCATCCTTAATCTTGGCCCTAGACCTAAGCAACTCAAGCTCAAAAGAAACAAACTCATACTTAGGTTTAAACTCCTTCAACTCACGTACAACTTTCTTAAGTAACCTATCTTGGCTAACGAGAGCATCATTCAAGGTATCGATTTGAATGAAAAGTTGGTTGTAGGAAGGTAATACCTCAGAGGGATCAAGCTCAGGGTCACTGTCGTTGTTGTCGTTCACCATGAAGTAAAGTCCGGTGAAGTCATTGGCCTTTTTCTTGTTCTTCACTTGTGATTCCTCCTCCTCCGAGCTCTCCTCCTCGCTTTATGAGGTGTTGATGTTGCTAAGAGCTGTCACGAACACCCTAGAAGTCGTCTTAGCTGCCTTCTTGTCCATCTTATCACGGTTCTTCTTGAAGAAGGGCTTCTTGTGCTTGTTGTTGTGGTTGTTGTCCTCCCTCTTCTTGAGCTTGAGGTAGTCCGCCTTGAAGTGAATGGTATCACCACACTCAAAATAAGCACGGGAGCCCTCTCTCATCTCTCTCCTGCTGTTACAGACGCGGGTGAACTTCTTCATGATATGAGCAAAATTCTCATCATCTAGTGCATCTACCTGCTCCTCTATGATAGAAACCAAGGAAGACAAAATAAAACCACTCGGTAAGGTGTTAGCACAAGAAAAGCAAGCTTCACCTAATTGCCACAATTTCGTCCGGAAACCAATGTCATATTCTGATACAAGGGTTTCCAAGACTAATCCGAGCCATCTTGGCTATCTCAGTGGACTTGAGCTTGCTAAAGCGTTCATCACAAGTTAACGTGTTATAACTTGGTGACTCTTCAATGCTCGAGATCTTCACTTCCCATATGCTACGGTCAAGAGCATAGGGAAACTTGATCGCCCTCTCATGGACAGAGTAGGGTGAAACACCAGTGGATCTAAGGTTGCTCATAATTTCATCAAAATGAGCAAACATAGAATCCAAAGATTCATTAGGCCCTTTGCACAAATATTTGGTATCATTAGGCCATTTGCACAAATATTTGGTATTCTTAGTTGTAAGTACTTTGGTGTCTAGCCTTAATCTGATTAGTACCTTCATGGAAGATACTCAGAGTAGCCCAGATCTCCTGCGCAGCACGGAGGTGTTGAACCCTGTCAAACTCATTCCAACTTAGGTTATTAAACAAAATATTTTTGGCCTTATTGTTAGCCTTATATTGTTCGATTTGAACCTGAGTCATGCGAGTAGCAGGGATCTCATAGTTGGAATCAACTACTTCCCATATTGTACTTCCTTGATATAGAAAATAAGCCTCAATGTGCACCTTCTAGTATGAAAAATCTCTTCTATCGACAACGGAATCTTCCCACTTCTCTCTATATCGCCTACAGATCACAAAACCGGTTAAGGTCAATAAGTGATCAAACCAGCTCTGATACCAATTATAGGACCGAGATAGGCGATGAGATTGGGGTGAATAGACGCCTTACAACTTTCTAGCGAAATAGATGGTCTACTCCTTGTTTACCCAATGCTCCTAAAAAATGCACAAACGGAAGTATAAACTTTAGAGAGACAAAGCGAGAAAGAATGTTTTAAGATAACATTACTCCATGATGAAATATGAACCATAGACTCTATTCAAGATCATTCCATGTGTCTTTATACACAAAAACTTAAAATTTGAATAAATAATAAAACAAAAAGACAGTCATGAGTTAATGGTATAGAGGCAAAGAGATTCAAGACCCTCTCAAATACATGAGTATATCAACATTTATGCCTCTAGCAGCAAGAAGAATTACTTCACAAAGGTGAAAAAAACTACAGCTCAAAAAGAAAAAAGAAATCACAACCGAAAAAGAAAAACTTACAAACTTGCAAGGGAACCAATAGAAAGACTAGAAGGAGCGGAATTCAAGCATATAAAAAATATAAACTTCATTACTCACAGAGATCAGCTCTATTTTAGGTAGATTACAATGATTTTTCTCTCAAAAACTCTCACATATTATATAGGCTACGCACTCATCTTCATCTCCTCTAAATTCATAGCACTAGAGTCTCAAATAGGTGGCACAATGGGATCAAGTGTTTGGTTCAAACTCTCTCATAACCCTTCCTCTCTATTTATAGGTCTAGTAAACTTTACCCCTAAGTTTCCTAACTTATTACCAAAATACCCCTCTCTTGTAGTATACTCCTATCTTTCACCAAGGGCATTTCAGTCCATTTCTTACGCCGTCCATCGAACGGCGGCGGTGCCTTCACGACTTAGCTTCTCGTCGATGTAAGCTTCGCGATGATACCACATACTACTCTAATCCTCCCATAGTTTTGAGACCCAACCGTGAAACTCTCTGCACGCTTCTCAAAACATGACTCGCCACTTGCTTACACATTAAGCAAGCGCTCTAATATCGACACATGTACTTTGTCTTGTGATCATAACTGCCGACAAGTCTCTCCCGCTCCCGATTTCTCGGGCCACCTTATCACTTGCACCGGTATCCCTTTTGCTTGACTTTGTCAATATACCGTCTTCATCCTCTATTCCATGCTTTGCTTGACCTTCATGTGTTCAGCTATGATCACCTTTGACTTCACTCGGCCTCCTTGATCGTCTGATACCAAACACCCTCTTAGTCCCGATCACCTAATGTCGACCGTCAAGTTGCATCCGTCACCTGCACACATGAGATAAGCAAACGTATTTCTCTACCTTCAACTCTAGTTAGTCCACAACCAATCTTAAGCAATCTAAAACTTGACAAATTAAATTGACAACTTTATTAATCACTCTATCATATATAAAAGATATAGTTTAACTTGATTTTTGAAGGACCTTCGTTAGCAGATCGAGCAAATCACGAAGAACCCAGTGCTGGTGGGGAAGTCGCCCGATCTGTCGCCACTGATGACCATACCAACGTGGCCATCGGTGAAGACAGTGTGCGGGAATAAGGAGTGCGACCAGGTGCCATGCGGACCAATCACGCACCCAGGCCTAAAGGTCATCGCGATGACCAAGGGAACTAGGGGTGGCCGATTGGAGGGAATATCCTTCCAATTCCCGCCTCCGGAGAAAGGTATGTGCGCATCACCCTACTCTACCCGTGCCGCTGAGGTGTTCTGGGGGGAAATCATTCTGCTACACCACGGATGGATTTTCCTGAATTCGATGGGGAGAATCCTTGGGCATGGCAAGTGAAGGCCGAGGCGTATTTCAAGGTGTTTGGTGTGCATTCAGATGTGAAGGTTAGTATTTCTACTATGCATTTTGTGGGTAGTGCTGCTCTTTGGTTGCAGAGTCATCCCACTGCAGCACAAGCTAGCTGGGAGAATTTTGTTCAGATGTTGGGAGATAAGTTTGGTAGGGGAGAATTTCAATCTGTAGTGCGTCAATTTACCAATCTCAAGCAAGATGGTATTGTAGTGCAGTATAAAGAATGATTCAATCAGCTTATGCATAACCTAATTGCTCATCATCCATCCTTGGATCATCAATTCTTTTTTACACAATTTGTAGATGGGCTTATAGATGAATTTCGTGCTCCTGTTGTGCTACATAGGCCTCGAGATTTGGATATTGTTGTGGCATGTTTGTAGGAGGACGTTCTGGAATCAATGCGCCACCAAGAGCCACGGTGGGTTGAACCAGCAACGGCAAGCCCCTGACTGTGTGGGGGTGTTCCATTGCCGCTACCGCCACACAAGCCTTGGGTCAATTTCTCCACTCTAGCTGATGATAACTGAGGGTTGGATAGTGCTCAGGCTACCACAAGAGAGGATCGTATGACAGCCTTGAGAGCTCACCGAAGATCCTAGGGTTTGTGCATGAAGTGTGGAGAAAGGTGATCTCGTGAACACAGATGTGCCTCGACTATACAATTGCATGTGGTAGAAGAGATTATCGTTTTCCTTGTGGACATGAGTTCCTCTTGGTAGAGCCAGATGAGGAGCAGTCTCAAGGTCAGGAAAGTGGTTTGCTCTCTATATCTGCAACAGCTATCAATGGTGTGGAACGACATCGCACAATCAGGATGATGGGAATGATTCAAAAAAAAGGAAGTGTCCATGCTCATTGATTCAACAAGTACTCATAGTTTTGTCAGTGAAGGTTTTGCTGGCCATCTCTCAGGAATTAGTATAGCTCATGACCTCTCACTGTCAGGGCTGCAGATGGAGGTGTGCCACTGTGATCAGGAGATGGTAAAATGTGATTGGTGGGTTCAAGGGGTGTCATTTTGCACTGATCTGAAGGTTTTGCCAATTAGAAGTTATGATGTGATATTAGGTATGGACTGGTTGGAAACATGTAGCCCTATGACAGTTAATTGGGGACATAAGTTACTGTCATTTGGGCACAATGGCCAATGGGTAACTCTGAAAGGAAATTCAGTGGAAGGAATGGAGTATAGTTTCATCTTAGCTACTGAACTACAACAGTTGATCAAAAGGGAGGCCATCAACAGGGTAGTTCAGTTGTGCAATCTGGAGGTGGATTCACAGGAAGATCAAATTCCTGCCGGTATATCTGGACTACTACAAGAATATGCTGATTTGTTCACTGAGCCGCAAGGGTTGCCACCCAGAAGGGATTATGACCACTCCATACCATGGATACTAGGCTCCCAACCTGTGAATCAGAGGCCATATAGGTATAATCCCTTTTAGAAGGATGAGATTGAGAGACAGATTGTAGATATGCTTAAGCAAGGAGTGATTCAATTGAGTAGTAGCCCTTCCGCCTCACCTGTTTTGCTGGTGCAGAAGAAGGATGGTACTTGGAGGTTTTGTGTAGACTATAGGAGGTTGAATACCATAACTGTGAAGAACATATATCCCTTACTTGTTATAGATGAGTTGACAGGAGCTTGCATTTTTTTTCTAGCCTAGACATGAGAGCAGGATGTCATCAGATTAGAGTGTTACCTGAAGATGAGTTTAAAATAGCCTTCAAGACTCGTAGTGGGCATTATGAGTTCAAGGTTATGCCATATGGGTTAACAGATGCACTAGCCACATTTCAAGACAACATGAATAGAATTTTGGCACCAATGCTAAGGAAGAGGGTTTTGGTATTCATAGATGATTTCTTGGTGTACAGCTCCACTATGGAGGAACATCACAGATTACTGAGGTAAGTTTTTTTGCTTCTGAGGGATCACTGGCTCAAGATCATGCCTTCCAAGTGCTTTGTTGTTAGGAGCAAACTTGCCTATCTTGGACATGTGAGTAGCTCAAGAGGAGTAGAAACCAGTCCAAAGAATATTCAGGCTGTAATACAGTGGCCCAGGCCAAGTACTATTAAGGAGATAAGGGGATTTTTAGCGCTTGCAGGTTGCTATTGGAAGTTTGTGTGTGGATTTGGAGTTATTTGCGGGCCCCTTACTGAGCTGCTAAAGAAGAATGTGCCATTTGTGTGGAAAAGGGAGCAGCAGGAAGCCTTTGAAGGACTCAAGAAGGCTCTAACTTTAGCTCTAGTGCTGTCCCTGCTAGATTTCTCCAAGACTTTTGTGGTGGAAACTGATGCTTCAGACAAGGGAGTAGGGGCAGTCTTGATGCAAGAGAAGCATCTCCTAGCATACTTGGGTAAAGCCTTAGGCCCTCGAAATCAGGCTCTCTCCACATATGAAAAGGAAGGGCTAGCCATTCTTATTGCAGTAGATCATTGGAGGCAATACCTGCAAGGCGGGGAGTTCATCATTTGCACTGACCAAAGAAGCTTGGTCCACCTGGAAGATCAGAGAGTGGCTACACCTTGGCAACAGAAAATCCTGAACAAGTTGATTGGACTGTAGTTCAAACTGGTCTTCAAGAGAGAAGATAATAGGTCAGCTAATGCTCTGTTAAGATGTCCAAATCAGCTTAGTTTAGATGTTTGTGTTATGTCAGTGGTGGTGCCTATGTGGTTGGAAGAAATCAGCAAAGGCTATCAGACAGATCAAGTCACCCAACACATACTAACTCAGTTGGTAGTGGAGAAGGATGCAGCAAAAGGCTTCCAATTCAATGATGGACTGTTAAGGTACAAAGGGAGAATATGGGTGGGGAATAACCCTGCAATTCAGCAAACCATTTTGAAGGATCTACACTCCAGTGCGGTGGGGGATCATTCAGGGTTCCATGTGACATATGGCAAGGTTTGCAAGTTGTTTGCTTGGACCAAGATGAAGCAATTTGTCAGGGAGTATCTGGCTATTTGCACTGTGTGTCTTTAGGCAAAAAGTGAAAGAGTGAGATACCCTAGCCTACTACAACCATTACCTATGCCAGCTACCGCATGGCATGTAGTATCATTGGACTTCATAGAGAGCCTCCCAAGATCAGCTGGCTATGACAATGTATTGGTGGTGGTGGATGAACTTACAAGATATTCTTATTTCCAGCCCTTGGTTCATCCCTTCACTGCAAGTCAAGTAGCTCAGTTGTATCTTCACAACATATATAAACTCCATAGTATGCCATCTACTATCATTTCAGATTGAGATAGAATTTTCGCTAGCGTTTTCTAGAGGGAGTCATCCAAGTTGTCACATACTAAATTGTGTATGAGCTCGGCTTACCACTCTCAAACCGATAGGCAAACCAAGAGAATCAATTAGTGCTTAGAAGGATTCTTGAGGTGCTTTGTGCAGGTCTGAAAGGATTGGTGACATCCTAGAGGGGATGAATTAGAACACTTAAAACTAATCGAATTCAAAAGCTTCACAAGATAAATCTATATCAATTTCTATATAAATATAGTCTAGGTTCATCTAGTGTGTCTATTCTACCGTTCAAAGTTTTGCAACCTATAGCCAATCCTAGCAAACTATTCTATAAAAGTAAACATGAAAGGATAGATTGCAAGAAGTAAATGCAGAAACATAAAGATGGTAGAGAGAGCAAACTTAGCACAAGAGATTTTTATCCCGTAGTATCGATGGCATAAACCCCACTCCCAGTCCATGTTAGAGTAGCCACCTAGCTTATAGCTCTTGGATGACATCCGATCACGACCCTTGAGCCACCAAGACCTCAAGTGTGTAGAGCCATCAAGACAAGGTCTCACCACAAGCCTCTTTTTCAGTCACTTACCGCCGTCTTCACTTTGAGGCTTGAGCCACTAAAATAAGTGTCTTTACATCCCTATATAAGCATCTTGCCGTCACTCCACACCAAGTTAGAGGGTCAATAAGTTTGAGCCACTAAGGCCCAAGGTGCCAACGAGTCACCAAGACTCCAAGACGCTGGTGTACCTCTCGGTGCAAGCTAGGATCACTCCTTGATCCCCTCTCTAGGAAGCAACACCTAGACACAACTCTCTCTATGATTATTAGCACTAATCACTCTTCAATCTTGTACTTAATTACCTTGGATGATCACTTTAAGCATTTTGGTGGCTTGTATACCTTCTCAAGTGTCTATGAGCTTCCCTAGACTTCAACACACTCAAATGACCGAGTGAGCGGTATTTATAGCCTCAATGCCATGAACTATTTGTTGCTCCAATGGGTCCAATAAACTATTAACACCAAATAATTCGATGTCAATAACAGTACCAACAACGAATCATCTGGTGTGCATAGCAGTACAAACTAGTCGTTAAAACTCCACTCAAATCCATTTGTGAACATTGGATATTCTGGTGTAACCTTCAACTCCATCATCTTACCATCTGGTGTGTAGACTTGAGCCTGATCGAGCCACTTCTTCACTGCTTATTATCCAATGTGTGTAATCTTCTGATCACTGGATCATCCGATGTGTACAACTTCTCACACCTCTAAAAAACTTCTGGAAAATCCTCCGGTGAAGCTTCCTGTGTATTCTTCTCTTCATCGTTGAACCATCCGATGAGTTCAAAGCTCTTCTGCGCTGAAAAACTTTCTCCTGAAAAATGCTCTGGTGTGTACTTCTTCTTAACACCAGACCATTCGGTGTGTTGAGCTGCAAAACCTCTTCTGAGAGAAAATGCTATGGTGTGTGCATGGATTAGAGCACCGTACCATCTAGTGATGTCTTCACTTATCTTCTATGATTCAAACACTTCACTGAGCACCGAACATCCTGTGAGTTCTTCTTTCTGATCACCAAACCATCCGGTGAGTGCATTTTTTTTAACTCGTTCAATTTAATCATTCTTGAGTTTAGCTTTGGTGGCTTCTTCATGTATTGCATTCATGAGATCTACTAAAGTATATACTTGACAAACATGTTAGTTTTATTTACTATGTTATCTTAATCACCAAAATTATATACATGCTCTAAGAGGGTCATGTTCGCTACAAGGCCTGTCCAAAGAAATGGCACTCATGGTTGTCACTAGTAGGATGTTCACCTTTCGAAGCTTTGTATGGTCATTCACCAAGACAACTAGGCATTGCAGATGTGAGCACTTGTGGAGTGCTGAATTTGAAACAGTGACTTGTTGAGTGCGCTCTGAAGACCAATTTGCATTGTTGAAGTAGCATTTAATGAGAGCGCAATAGCGGATGAAGAGTCAGGCGGATTGACATCGCACGGAGAGGACCTTTTGTAGTGAAGGAGAAGCTGTACGATTGATTATACTCTAATAAGGCAATTAGAGGTGGGTGAATGATTGTGGAAACTAAATTCAAAGATTAATTCAGCCAAATTGAAAATCGATTTAAACTTGGTTTTCCACTCAAAACAGATTGTACATGCTCTAGTAAAAACAATGAAGAGAAAGATCTGTGGGTCCGATTGCCCTCAAATTTGATACTTTGAAATTAGATTCAAATAGGAAACTAACTCTACAAGAATCGAGTAAATTAGATAAGTGGATCAAAAATAATACCTAGTCAAAGCAAATTGTATCAACCAGAATCGAGTAGATCAAAACCTAGTCGAGTTCATAAAAAGCTACTCGAGATTAAACCAAAGTCACTTGAAATTTTCTTGGATAAAACACTATAGATATTCTAGCAAGGTTTTAGATGCATTAAACCAAGATGAAACTCGATAAAAACACAAAACTAATCGACAACCAAAACCAAGCACGCAGAATATAGAACAAAAAGAAAATTTTGAACCAGCAACTCATCAACTTACGAAACTTGATTTTAATTGTATAGATGAGTTTACAAAATGCCTCTCCAAAGTATCCAACAAGGATTTTCACAAAATCTCAAACCCTAGACAGATCTACTCCCTAGATCAAAGTCTAAATTTTCTGAGTATGTTATTGTTCTTAGTCCTTCTTACCCTGACCAAGATCCTCTCAATATATAGCCCTCCAAACCGTCCGACTCCGACTCTCACTCGATTCTTTATGGGACTAGGCTTTCCAACCTGTTAAACCATAGCCTGACCTAGCTATGTATTTGAATGACTTTACCATTTGAACACATCATCTGGTTGCCCATGACCTCGCGCTTGTCTGCACTCCCACAACGCAACTAGTCACACACCTGCAACCTTGTCTTCACGTACATTGTTCTCTAGTCTGAACGTCCCGTATGACATCCTCGGTCACTACAACCTTAGTTCCTGAACCTACTCGTCGAGCTTTAGTTCCTCTTTAAACTTAGTTCGTCGATCCATCATCGACTGCGTTCTCCTTCGAGCAACAGCTGCATATGAATCAAACAACAAACTAGTACGAGCACAAGTCCTTCCCGACTTGACTCAAAATCAGTTCACGCAATACCACGTAAACAAGTATATCGCATCATCTCCATGCTAATACCAACATATAAGCATATCTAAGTAGCATCTTAGCAACTCATGAATATTATCCTAATGTCATTATGCTAAATTAATTTGTTGTGTCAATTTTATCATTCAAACTAGTTTTTCATCACATGATCTCACAGAAGCGCATGAGTAACCAGGCCCAATCCAAAATATCCGAGGGATCTGCGAGCTATGTAATTTTTGCGTCAGAGTGTGTGGGCTTAGAGTTGTCGCGGTGTGGCGCTAAGGCGCTATGGGTGTAAAGGATACCTAGCTAATGGTGACATATGTTTGAGGGTATAGATAAACAAACTCGCTTAAACATTTAAGCAATCCTACCTCCGTTCTCAACTTGCCTGTTGTTCTTCTCCTCCTTCAGCTCCAATCTACCTTTCCCATGCTTTCGTTCTTCTGGGTACATAACAGGAAGTCATCTGATCTGATCGTCTCTACGGCTTGCAAAGTGTGCATATTGTAGAGGGGTTTAGTGAGTGGGGGGCTGTGCAGTGCGAAGAATCTGCAGTCGAGCCCAACCCAGGGTCATCTGATAGGATCGATGGGTTGTGCTTTGCCAATTGTCATTGCTTGGTTGGCCCGAATTATGTGCTTGTGAACTAGAACAGATTTTAGATTATCTTCATGACTTTTTTTCGTGAGTATTTTTTTTAAGGGATTTGTGTTTTTTTCAACGTTCTAATGGCTTCACTTTATGAAGCGATTCTCTCCCATTCTCTTATCTTGAGATGTTTCTTTTTTTCTTTATAAATTTTTTTAAAAGGAGGCTGTTGAAGATGAAAGAAAATAAATGATAGGAGAATAAGAAGTTGAATTAGAAAAAAATAAAATGAAAAGTATATGGTTGAGATATCTTACTCGGATTTTTCATTTGAGCCCGCGCCGACAGGTCTCCCAGACAAGAGAGCGACAGCACAAGTCATCTCTGCCTCTGCCTGTGCGACTCTGGGCTGTCAGTCACACGGACAGCTGTGAGACACTGAGAGCCGCAGGCCGTCACCCTAGAAAAACAAATCCCG
Organism: Phragmites australis; assembly: GCF_958298935.1. NCBI lineage: Eukaryota > Viridiplantae > Streptophyta > Magnoliopsida > Poales > Poaceae > Phragmites > Phragmites australis. The sequence continues at coordinate 8,394,058 of NC_084929.1, forward strand.
CCGCGCTGTCCTTCACATGGCAATCCTGTCCATTTTATTTGATCTGATTTCCACTGGTCTCACAGGCTTGCTAATTTCTTTTGATTTTAATTATCTAATTTACCATAATTTCAGCCACATTTTTTAGGGAAAAATAGGAGCATACTGCTTGATTCCAGCCGTACCGACGCTCGTTGGTCGTCGCCCCGGGCATCCCGCCAATCAACGCCGTCACTTTCTTTTGCTCTCTTTTTTTTTTCGAGAAGAAAATACCATCACTTACACTAATCAACTGTTTTTGGTGAAGTGCCATTTCTTTATTGTTTTTCGATGAGTTGTATTATTTCACGCGGTCACGCGGCGCCCCAAGTTGAAGGACTACCAATTGCAAACTTTAATAGATTCGAATTACAGTGTACAATATCAGATCACCAAATTATAGACCCAGTAATTAATGACAGAAAAAATGTTTCAAGAAAAACTCTAAAGAAAAATAAACAAATGTTTGAGAGAATTTACACCGACACAACGCACGCATGGTTCCTACTGCTCCAATATAAATAATAAATAAATTACGTATAATAAAGCGAAAAAAACTTTACTGAAAAATTTCGCGCTCCAGCCCCTACGGTTTACGTTTCATTACACCTAGAAAGTCCACTTCCAGATCTTGACACGGACTCTGACCTTGCACGAGTGCGCGGCGGTGCTCACGGTCGCCGAAGCCGTTGTCGTCGTGTCTGCGGCGGACGGAGCCGGAGATGGTGCGAGGACAGTGCTGTTCTTCCCCTTCACCTTCTTCGGCGCCGGCGGGGCCGGGGCCGGGGCCGGGGGAGTGACCTTGATGCCCTCGCAGTGAACCTGGATGCCAATCTTCTTGGTCTTGAGGCTGCCGACCTTGACTCCGGCGCGCGTCTCCGCGTCGAGGGCGATGGAGAAGCTGCCGGACTTCTTGATGTCGGAGCTGGCGCCGCTGGGGTCGACGGTGACCCCTTTGGCGGTGATGGTGGCGGTGAACACGGTGGTGTTGCCGGCCTCGTGGGTGAAGCCAGGCACGGTGGCGTCCCCGAGCGGGACGCCGTTGGCGGCCGTGGTGGCGGAGAAGGTGAAGACGTCGTAGAGGTAGACGATCTTCTTGTTGGGATTCTTGGCGGTGACGATGAGGGTGATGACGTCGGTGAGGACGGGCGCGGTGGCGGAGGAGGTGAGGTTGAGCGCGGCGAGGCGGACAGAGGAGACGGTGAAGGACGGGCGGTGCGGGCGGTAGAGCAGGTAGAAGGCTCCACCGGCCACGGCGGCGAGGAGCGCGAGGAGGATGAGCACCAGCAGCGCCCAGCAGAAGCAGCAGCAAAAGCTGCACCGGCAGGAGCGGCCGCGCCGGCGCTTGGCAGGGGCCTGCGGCCGGTAGATGGGGCGCTGGTACATCTGCGACTTGGGCGGTGGGAAAGACGCCGGCGCGCCGCCGCCGTTGGCTGCCACCGCCACTGGTGGCGGGTTGGGCTTGGCGGAGGGGTAGACGCGGTCGGCCATTGGCGCCGCCGTGGCCGAGCACGCAGCGGGCGGAGGCGAGGCGAGGCTTGTCGAGGCACGGCTGGTGGTGGTGTGGGTGTGATCCTGTCCTGTGAAGTTTGAGGTCGTGGACGCCGGGGAGATCTAATAAGGCAGGGGAGGAGAGAGAAACAGAAGACAGCAAGCGCGTGGTGAAAAGAGAGAGACGCGTCACCTTACGCGCGATAGCTCGACCTCAACTAATGATTTGGTACTTTGCTAATTGCCCTTAATCATTAACACTGCTGCTGCTAATTGTCTAGTAATTAACACTTACCAGAGTGACTTCAGCGTTTGGAGCCGCTTTCAGTGGGGTTAATCAGGAGTAGGTGCTGTCGTTATGCTCAAGGTTACGTATCTCATTTGGTAGAAAACATTTTTTAAACACTAATCTAACTCGTAGAGACACGAGTACACTCACATCATATCACAACACCTATTCACTCAGAACATGTACTCCTGTATTTCACGGCGCCACAATTATGCGCTCAATAGAACCAAATATAGTCAATGTGCAATTCCAAACCACGGCTCGTGCCGTGTGACGGTAAATTACGATTATGTTCACGTTTTCTTTCTAAATTTAGTCGAGAAGGATGCCACAACTGGCGTACGGACATTTCCAAGCTGTAATTAGCATGACAGAATATTAGTAGAAGGGTTCCGCAAGGAAGAGCATGGATGCATGTTGAGACAGGCAGGGGGAGAGGAGCCAACCAAATAAAATAACGACGCCCCTGCCCCGGTCGTCCGATCCGGCCCTAGCTCCGGACGCCGCGTCGTTGGTTATGTGAACTATCTTGTAGCCCTTGTAATTGAGAGTGAAAAATTTTCAACGTAATATGTTGATATGTTCTACGCAATATTGTACGGATCTCTGATCTATCGTCTGGATCAATTAATAGTTCGTTGTAACATTAAAAAATAGCATTTGTAACATCTAAAATCAACATTTATAACATTAAAAAATGCATCAAAATAGCTTGTTGTATGCATCCGATTCCGAGAGAAAAATTCCCACCGTAACATCCAATCATGTTACACACAATATTTCAGACAAAAATCCATGTGATGTAGAATTAGGTACAACATAAAAAATAACTATGGCAACAAATTTTCATAATGTCTAAAATATTAAATTTGAACATCTAAAATATTAGTGATACATAAATATAAGAATCAACTCAAATAGATAATTTTTTCGAATTCAAATATATATATCAAAGATTTCGAAATACAACATACGAAAATAACTATAACAATAAATTCTATAACATCTTAAACATTAAATTTGAACATCTAAAACATTTATGTATATAGTTTGCAACATGATAAAATATAAATTGCAATAAAATATTATACGAAAATACTCACCACAACGTGTATAATTTTTCACTGCTTCCACTGAGCGTCCGATATATATGGCGTAAAAAGAGTAGCATTATCGATAAAATAATTGGCACGACGGCGTCTCGCTGGCAGTGTCGTGCGCCTCCCCCGCCTGGAAACAGGCCGAACCCAGCCATGCCGCGTGGGGCCGCGGGTCAGAACGGCCACATTACCTGCCCTGCGTGTTGCCGGCACACGTACACGTGCGTGTCATGGACTTATGGATGGTTCCCAATTGGAAAATTTGACTGCAGCTACCATGCTTGCTTCAATAGGAGGTGAAGGCCAAGTGGCCAACCAATTGTACTTCAACTCCCATTTTTTTTTAAAAAAAAATAGTTTACTTCAACTACAATAGCGTAGAGTAGTTTATTATTTTTAACGAACAAGCATAAGATTGTGCTTATTCCATTAGTAGAGAAGAGAGTTTTTTAAAGAAAAACTTTACAAGAGCAAAAGGCAGCGGTAGGGATGCGAAAAGGCAAATTGTTACTTTCTCCCTAAAAGAGGCGCGAGGCATAAGGACTATTTGGTTGATGTCTATCAATGTCATAACTAAGATTAGATAAAATATAGCTATTATAAAAAGTATGGTCAAGAAAATGAACGTCACATTGTGATAATGTTTGGTATAAAAATGAGTTTATAAAATTGTGAGATAGAAGGCTAAGAAAGTTTGATAAACCACAATTATAATATTAAACCAAACACATGTTTAAGAATATGTGACACGTCTAAGATGTGGTATGAAAAAGTTAGGTATCAACCAAATTGTGTGATGTTTGTGGTTTAATTGGTGAAATCTCAACTAGTGTGATGGTTGTGGTTTTTCGATTGGGGGCGAAAAAACAGACTTCAGACATGATTTCCATCGGTTTATGTGAGAGGAGAGCCGTAGACTGTGGAGCAAACACATTTTACCTGTGACTGGTGAGAGAATCACAAGCTAGAGTAGCTACAGATAAATGGCTTGTCTAATCCAAGCCAGAATGTCGAAAATTTGTACACATCAATTATTCGCTGAAAAGAAGTGAATACCGAATATGTCTGCATGTGCCTGCCTCATCTATACATACATACATGCTTTGCTCACTCCAGCGCCATCCTCGTCCCTCCTACCTGGAACGATAGTGAACGACGAAACAAAATTTGTTGCCTTGTGATGCATTCCATGTGACATTCACGATGTATGGGGATCCAATCATTTGCAAGCTCCCTGCCCTGATGAAGTGCTGATCCACTTGGATCTGTACACTTACAAGACTCTGTAAGGTTTTCCAGCGGCAAAAAAAGGTGTGTAATGCATGCTATCAACATGTTTGGTTTGAAAGATATAGAGAGTTCACTTTGAATTATGCGGATTATTTGCACAGTTAAACCAATCGTTGATTCTTTTGTGTGTTTTGAGAGTAGCAACATGCAAGTTCGTCAATGTGAATGTGAAGAGAGAGCCAACTTCCAGGGCTATTTGGAAAAGTGAGATTAGTCGTCTAGGAAAATTTGAGATGTAGTTGAAATTCAAACTAATTAAATCATAACGACTTTGACACGGGGTGCCAATAGTGTTATTAGGTTCCGACAGGTACTAATGTCGGACAATGTGATATCGATCCAACAAATATTTTGACATCAGAAAAAAAAAGTGTATAACAGGGGAAATATTGGACTGAGCCTGTATCTGATTTACTTGAGTTACTATGGTAATGCTTATATTTAAATCATGGTGGCTTACATTCATAAAAAATACTTTAAATTTGTTTAAATGTGCGCTTTATTTTCTCAAAAAAATTCTAACAACACATATAATAACTTTGAATTAGAATACATAATATTTTTCACATCATCGCTATAATTGAATCGGCAGATAAGCATAATTATTTTTTCGGACATTTTTAGGTCCAGTGTGGAACGCAGGACTTGTTTTCCATTCCTGTATATGAAATCGAATGGTTACCTGAGAAATTCCCCGAAAACTTTGTGGGAAGTTTATGCATTTCAATTAGGCTCTGAGTATATTATTAATCGAAATTCTAAAAGTACCATGTTGTAGGATACTATTATATACTGGTATTGCTCCGGATCCATATCCGCCACCACATGAACTAATGTGTTTTGTTGGACCCAAAGGCGACGACAGTTTGGCAAACCGTCGGCACAACACAGCACATATATTCTGACCAAGTACAAATTAGTGCATCAAAATGCATCCCTATTGTTGAGGAATACATGTGCCCCGGCCACCGTCCACTTGTTTGCATTCACAATAATATTTGGCCTTCGAACTAACACCTTGCACACCGACATATATAAGTCCAATGATTACACGTATTCATGTTTCTTTAAAAAAATATATAACGAGCATTAGTACCTTTTTATTATAAAGGATGAGCACTGGCACACCCACCAACTACACTTTGACTCCACATTCACACACCTAAGAGTACATCTTGTATCTCAGACCATCTATAGATAATTTTGTTATTACATTTGCGCGTGTGTAAAATTGTGAGCATAAAAATTTGAACATTGATGGATACAATCTACCCTCGTCTATCCATCGCCCCACCAATAGGTGGATCACTAGTATTGCTGACCAAACAAACACATGGAAAAATACTCTTATCAGAGCACAGCTATCACAATTTAATTAGTCTAGGAGTATCATGGCGTGGAATACTCTCCTTGCTGCATAAACTACGCAATAATGCCGCGCCTAATTGCAGCCAGCCATCAGATTATTAAGCTAGCTTAACTACCTCACGTGTCTTGCAAGGTAGCTGCTAGCTTTCTTAAGGTTATTGACCATGGAATTAACCAACTTGTCCTCAATCAGTCATTAATATTCTTGGTTTCTCTATCGGTACCAAGAGACCAGCCTGAAAATGACGCGCTACCTGAACTGCGATGGACGTGCAAAAGTCTCTGTACCACACCGATATTGAGTACGATTACACCTGAAGAAGGTATTGCTGATTTTTTTAGGGCAAAGAGTATTGCTAACTGAAAACCAGTTCCTGTTCAGTGTTCACGGTGCAGAAAAATTAAGCACAAGACAATTAAAGAACCAAACCAATTAGGCGCACATAACCACGATTGCACCAAACCCAAACGGATCAAAGGGCCGAGCCGTGCAACGAACGGCCGGAGCCGTTGTGTGATCGATCGATGGGTCTGCATTTGCCTGTACGTGCTCCCGGCCGTGCGGTGACACGAAAGGCCCCGCCGACGCGTTGGCTTCCTTCTCCGTCCAGCTTCTCTCGAGGGAACCGTGCGGCGACCGACGGAGAGGGAGCTTGCGCGGCAGACTCCTCCTTGTCCTGCGCAGGCCCTTCAACGCGTTGACGCGCAGAAGGCGCCCAGGTGCCGCCGGGCCTCGTTAAGGGCACGATTGGTTCATCGCCACACCTCGTTTCGGACGCCAAAATTATGCTTGGGACACGAACGGTACAAGATCGTCGTTAGTGGTGCTGCTATGAACAGCGAGCGGGCCCCGGTGAGCCAACAGGTGTCCAATCCCAGGGGGCCGGCTTTGTTTGACTCTCGCAGCTTGGACCACGGCGCACGGCCACCCGCCGCGTCGGTGAAATCCTGGGGAGGCAGGAATGGGCCACTCCGCCTCGGCTTTTGCAGCCGGCACTCCCCCCTCCCAAGGCCCCAACAACACGAGATGCTTTTTTCTTCCCCCCTTCTGCCTTAACCGACGCCTACCCCGTCGGCATCAAGCCGCCAAGATATGCTACCATAGCTCATGCACGTATAGCGATTTTTTATATTTTTTAAGATTGTATGTTCTTTTAAAAAATAATAAAGTCTACCCTACCATCGTTTGTTCAACGTGCAAGAACAAGATTTCACCCGTTGAATGGGCAACACCTTATAGGCCCAGCTGGTAGCGCATTTAATAATTGGGAAGAGGAATGTCTCGCTCGCTGAACAGTGGAGACCTTGTTCTCGTCCGCTGAACGGGCGAGACCTTCATTCGATTTAATTCAACTGCAGAACTATATGTATAATTAGTTTCCTAATAGAATTTGTATTCGGTAAATTGAAAAATATTGCACATTAATTTTCTCAATTTTTTTATTTAGTTGATGTAAAAGTGTGGAATTTTTTTGCATGAAGTGACTTTATGATAATACAAAATCTAATTTTTCGAATAATAGTAGTTATGAAGCACAAATATCATATAACCCGGCACGAAATTTACATACGCTGATAAATATTACATAGGACATGGGGGTGGGGTTTTCATCGTTGCGCGAATGGACCATAACTGTAAAGAGATGACAACAAATATTGGCATATACAGTATGCCTAAAAGCTAACTTAATAGCGTGTCGTTGCTAAAACTAACATGCCTTATGGAATGATAATAGGTCGGGATACAATAGATGCTCTCTACTGAGTGCACCTAGGATATTTGCCCTTTCTTAGGTCATCGCCCCCCCCCCCCCGTCGTAGCACGACGGGCCCTCTCCCACTTCCTTTCCCTCTCTACTTTGCGTGCTTGAGCCGCGGCGCTCTCCTTCACGGTGTTCCTGATGTGCTCCTCCTCCTATCGCTTCATCCGTACTTCCTCCTGATGTCGCTCGTACTCACGACGTTGGTAAGCTTCCCTCCTCCACCACATCTCCATATCCACTCACCGCTTCTGGTCCTCATTTTGCTCCATGTCAAGCCGTTGCATGAAGTCGCAGATGGGTGGAGGAGATTTGGACAAAAGAAATAAGAGGGGATATTAGTAAGAGAGCGCATGAAATTGTGTGGAAAGTGTCACATGGGTGATCTATGTCGCTATACCGGTGGGTACTCATACGATCCATATCGAGGCTTGTTGTACTGGTAGTTGGCACACATAAAGAAGCATATGCCATATGTGTAGGATATGTCATGAGACTGCAAAACCTATAAGGGTCGCCACAGAAGCACATCGGTGGTTTAAACCCTGGGGGATGAAAATCCCTCAATGTTTCTTGGATGGGCTTGGTGGAGCTGAGGAAGATATTGCAGTTGAGAGAGCTTAGGAAGGAGTGATCTATCTATGGATGAGGGTGGGATTATTTATAATGGATGGGGGCTGGTGCATGGACTGAGTGCACGGGCTCGGCTGGGAGCTGGAGCAAAGGATTCCCTGTGAAAGCTGGAAAAGTTGTGGCATTGATGCTTGGTAGAGATTCCCTGCGGAAGCTGTTGCTTGGTGTGGTCATTTTCTTTCGCGTGTATGTCGAACGCGTCCGTCGATAGAGAGAGAATGAGGTGCGATACTATAGAAAAAGGGATAAGGTCACGAACGAGTGCTTCCTCATCATTTTACTGCGTGTAGTGAGGATGTGTCCAAACTATAGGATACGATGTGTAAAACTCTGTCGTATAATATATGATTAAAGGTCAGGCGTATGACCTCGATGAAGGACTTCAATGATGCCACCATCCATTCCTCTGAACGTTTTGACTATTACGGTCACTCACATGAGTGACAGACTTGGTGCCTACAAGTATCAGAGTGGTCACTAACATCAAGTGCAAGCAATTCGTAGAGCAAATGTCTCATAATTGTCAAAATTGTGACTAACATCAAACCCGAGGCATTCTTGATGGAATCCGATGTGATCGGTTAAAGTTGAGTTATTTGGTGTGTTCGTGTCTAAAGCATTAGTCTGGACAGAGGTGTTATCATTTTATGGTAAAAGTTGAGTCGTGTATTCACTTTGTGTCTAAAGCCTGAAGCACGACATATGTGTTGTCATTTCACGCTTAAAGCTCCGTCATGTGGTCACTTCATATGTAAAGTGTGAGTCACGATAAGGATGTTGTGCTGCAGTAAGGTGTTGTCATTTCTTGCTAAAAGCTAATGCGTGTGGTCACTCAGTGTTGCCTCATCTGTCCTCTACCACTGGGATGTCTTGTCTACAAGCACAACCCAATTGAGTATCTACTGGTAGTTGGCACACATGAAAAAGTGTCTGCCATAGGTGTAGGAGATATTACTACTTACAATATCATTAAATGTTCATATTGACATAACCTGTCGCTACCACCTTTTAAGAGCGATGTGTCCAAACACTACCGACTACTCAGAGTCATTATAGGAAGGCATCCAATGCATACACTATCTCCAAATTACATACATACACTTGGTCCATATACCATTAGAACTTGTTGTATATAAACAAAACTCAATCGATTCTCAACTCACATATCTTCTGACCTCGAATTGAATCGAGACAATGGCGTTTCCTCATCCTCTCGATGGCCCCATCAATCCACCACCTCCACTCCCCCATTTAGATGTCCATGGCGTTTCCTTGCTCATTTTGGCCACCATGTCGATATGGAGATGATGATATAGTCCAGGTTTATGAGCATTTTGGTGACGCAGGCCGTCGCTTGTTCCGTTGTCCACATTTCTGAGTACGAACAAATAGTACCTACTTTCTTTCCTATTTTCTTAAAACTATTTATTTATCTCATCTATCACTTTCCAGATGGACGATTGTGGGTTCCGGTACTGGATTGACCCGCTAATAGAACCACACATTCAAGAATACATCCATCACCATCATGTCATTATTGAGGAACTACAGGATCAATTGTGCCAAGAGAGATGCAGCAACGTCAGAAGGCGCTATATCCCACCTCGCTTGACAGGTTGGAGGAACAACTGGGAGTAATAAGGATTTGATTTTGTATTTGACCTGTACTATGTTACCATTCTCTAAATGTGTGAATCCCAATATGTACCCAAGAGTAACCAAGAGCTTGCTCCCCCACCACCACCGACGCTCTATGGTGACATGTTACCTCGGCATTTTGTTATATTTTCTTGTACCATGTTGTTCGTAATTGAATAAATTGTACCCCGTCATGTAACATATTATTGTATTTGCAAGTGTTATAGTAGTATGGTTTTTTTGATGCGAAGGCTTTTTATTTTGAAAGTTGCAAGTGAACGATTTGAAAGGGGATATAACTACACGATGGTCTTCCTTGGTATCGATCGAGAACACAATTAATAAAAACATGGCTGATAATAAAGATCCCACGTTAACATCCAACATGATATGACAGGCACATAATATAAATATTATCACAAAGTACACGTAAAACAGTAACACAGAGTACTACTACATAACACCCTAAAACTAACAATGACGTAGAATCCTACATGTTATGTCCCCTCTTAGGGACGACACCCCTAGTCGCATCTATCCTGGGGACCCTGCGCCTCATCGCTCGCATGTGGTGACTCGAGTACATTAGGCGGTCTGGTGGAACGACCGGCCGCGCAGGTCAGTCAGCGGGCGGTGGAGTGGCGTAGTCGTCCTGGGAGGGCTGAGTCCCTGGGAGTGGCTCACCAGGTAGCTGCGACGCACCGAGCTCGTCGCTCTGTCCGACGGTGAAGTCGTAAGCAGGGACCTGACTAACGTCCCTACTAAGCAGCTCCATGTAGCTATCCTATGCCTCTACTTCCAGGAGATCGTCAAACTCTGCACATGAAATAACAAAGAAATCAAGTTACCACCAGTAAACCGTGACATACGTAACAATATGACATGCATGGAGTGAGTGTCCTACCTGCACCGGGGACGCGAGAGCACAAAGGACCTGTGTCCACAGAGGAAGGGTGCATTGCACCGCTGAACGCATGGAAGTGGCCAGCGGAACCATAACAGGGATCACCAGCGTTAGAGAACGAAAGCCGAGGCAATGTGCCATTGTAGTGGGGGTGACCAGCAGCAGTGAAAGACTACCTCCCCATCGTAGGGGTCGAAAAGGACAACGGTGTCGAAGACGTCCTCGACAGCTCGGCGGCAAAGGGTGGAACTACAAGTCGATGCGGTGGCGCTATGAAGGTGGCAGGTGGTCATGCCAGCATTTGTGCCGACGTTCGTGCTCCTGTCGTAATGTCCGGGGATGAACTATAGCTCAACGATCTTAAGGCCTTCACCACGTTTCGGATAATCTGGCCAAGCGACACGCTCATCTCAACCCTGGGGACTTCACCCCCACTACTGAGTAGCATTCTCGACATGCTCGTCCGCCAAGATAAATCCGTATGGAATGGGACACACTCGACACGCTCGTTAGCGACCAATATCGTGTCTAAATCCATATGGAATGGGACAAACGCTAGTGGAATGAGCCCCCTCACATAGTCTCTATGCACATGCATCGGCATCAATTTGGTGTAGTATGTCTCTCTACAAAGATAAACTTCATCTCACTTCACAATTTTTAAGCTGACAATTGAGGTAAATGATGAATCGCGTAAGGTTATTCGTACCTCAAGTGAACAAGCCTGGTCCCTGTGCATAGGGTACATGTCGTGCACGTCCGCCACGTGTCGTGAAAACTCGGCTAGTGTGTACGTCACCCAGACCCGCGTCCGACGCACGAACCATGATAGGTACTCCGCGTACGCCTCCTCCGACTGTGTCCACTCCTCATCCACGACGTGCTCGACAGTTGCATCCCATTCTTCAACCCATCTCTGCACATGCGACGCAAAAGCGCTAGTGGAATGAGCCCCCATCCGTGTCAACCTGCAGAAACATAAGTCCGTGAATACAAGGTGTACACGTGGGTCGTATGAAAATGTAATTACAATGTCACGCATATGTGTATGTTGATAGGCACTGACCTAGTCAACGGTAGTGGCCACGGCTGGAACTTCTCAAACTGCTGTATCACGCGATGCGATGAGTACTCATCGACGCAGATGTCGAAGACAAGGGTGCGAGCCGTGAGGTAGTACTCCCGGTCACTTAGGCAAAGCACCAAAAGTCCAAACAGAGTGCGTCGAAGTACCTCGACCTGCGTGTACGGCCACTAGCGCACACAGTCCACCGTCGGCTCATCGAACTGGCGAACGAAGTTCGGGTACACGCGGTGTGTCTGCACGCTGGACCAACTCGGCTATGCAACCTAACTAAGTTAGATAATACAATAAAGCAATCAACATAAACGTACAGAAATAGCATTGCACTTACCATACGTCTGTACTACAAGAACCCCATGGTCGGATCATCGACGCCGTCTGCACCAAACTGGTACGTGCTAAGATCCACAACGGGCTTGTCGATGGCGATGCGCTCGCACGACTGCATCTGAAGCAGCAGAGGACACCCGGTCAGGATCGCATTGTCGTCGATCTTTGTGCACCCGTCGCACAGGCCGCGGTACGTCGCAGCCAGCATAGCTGACGCCCAACTGTACTGCGGGACCTCCGCCGAGTCGGCGTCCGCAGCCTCTCTGGCATAGAGGACCATGCTCATCGAGACCGTGTTACCGTGAGTCTTGGTGAACATGACCCACCCGAACAACCATAGGAGATACGTCTCCAGGTGTCGGGAGACGTCCTCGGCGCCTGCCAATGGGTGGATGGTGTCCGCCTGTCAAACAAGGAAGAAGTATAAATATCTGCATCTGTAAATAACATAAAGGAGATGAGAAACCATTAAAAGATATACATACCACAAACTGAATGAGAAAGGCCTTCATCGGGTTGTGCTTCTCATTCGCTGGAAAAGGCCTGAACGGGGCTACACCATCCATCCATTGAACGACGGAGAAGCGGCCTAGCATCTCATCCCGCCAGCACACACCCATGTCCCTATCCCCAACAGCGGCACCCGCGCAAGGCAGGTCCATCAGGAGCGAGACGTCTCAAGCGTGGATGCCATCTCACCGCACGGGAGATGGAACATGTGCGTCTCGGGATGCCACCTGTCGACAAGGGCTGCGAGGAGGGCCCTGTTGTAGCTGAATCGTGTTGCCACCTCCGAGGCCCTCGGTAATGCGTCCACCTCCACGAGCCAACACAGCGGAAGTAGGCTAGCAGCACGCAACCTGCAAGCATACTACAGTTAGCGACCAATATCGTGTCTAAATCAGTATGGAACCATAAATTCAAAATTAACAAATCTCGGGATCCAACGCTCATCAATCCTCATTAGCTCATCCGACACACAAGGTCGAAGTACCGGGAGTTCCTCATCATGCACAGCGATGTAGTACGAATGGTGCCTGACGTTGATTTGGGGGTCAAGCAGCTTTGGCTACGCCATACCTGTATGTTCACAAGTTATTTACATTTTTATATGAAAAGAAACAAAGAGTAAGAAATGTCGACTGGTCTTTATTTGTGGAAACTGAACGAGTAAAGTACAATGGTGTGCACATGAATATCCATCACAAATAAAATTACAACATTAATCAATCTCAATGAGCCGACGAAACCGACGATCAACGACTACGAGGATGTCTCCCATCTCCAGTAGACCTGAACGGACCTGCTTCTGCGGGGTTCACATTTGGGACACCAACGGTGCATTTCTTGTAAGTATTTCATATTCCATTGCACTTGCTGCACCATTTCACACGACGTCCAATTTCTGCTTCATCCATGTCATTACAGAGCCTCGTAGTTTTGTGCCACCCCTTCTTATGCTTCATCTTGTCGGGATCCGGTACGAACAAAGCATCGGGCCTAGGTTCCTTCATGAAAGAACCATAAATCCTGAAACCATAGACCTCATGGTTCCAGGTGTCAAACAGAGCTTCCTTCTTGAATTAGTCGCAGACGAACCTCCGAGTCCTTATCCCCGTCACAGCACATGCGGCAATCACATGGGAGTATGGCTTATGCAGTAGCATCGGCTTGTAGTAGGTGCAAACGTGCATGTCATCGAAGATGGTGCACTCGTGGATAACTCTCTCACGCTTGCCCCCTCTCCTTCCTTTGTCCCTGCATAGAATTTTGTAGTTCCCATGGTCTTCACTTGGTGCATCTTTGCCTTCTCCACCTTGTCTTTCATGTACTTAGTCATCTTCGTCTTGTAAATTATATAGCATTATTCAGCGCCATGTGGGCTGCTGCATAGCAGTCCCTAAAATACTTGCATGTCCCTTGAAGTATGAACTCTACAATCCCCACCAGCGGCAACCCACTCACACTTTTCATCACCCAGTTATAAACCTCTGCTAAATTTGTAGTCATAATACCGTACCTAACCCCGTTTGTGTCATAGAGAAGAGCCCACTTCTTCTTGGGCTCATTCTCAATCCACTCACTAAATGACCTAGTAGATCTCGCTTCTCCGCGTGAGACAACTTCATTGTCATTTGGCAGGGACTCAAGAGGTACTGGTACGTCCTCCGCTCCCGTCATGGGCCTCCCTGCACCCTCTTGTGTTTGCTTCTTTGTCAGCTCATCCAGTATCTTTCAAAGAGCATCAAACTTCCGCTGTTGGTTCTGACCGCACAGCCTCTTGAACATGTTCATGAGGTTCTTGTTTTTCAATTGGCGGGAGAAGTTTGTGCCCAAATGCTTCATGCACCACCTACTCTGTAGGTCTGTCCACACAGGTCCAATCAAGCTATCGTCCATTCCATTTTGCAGATCTAGAATTGCCTTGAGTATCCCAACATGTCAGTCATGTATAATGCACACGTTTGGCAGAGCACTAACAATTATCATCCTCACATGATACAGAAACTAATACCAACTATTACTGTTCTCACTCTCCACAAATACAAAGGCCAACGGTAGAACTTGATTGTTCCCGTTAACCCCAATAGCAGTCAGGATCTGTCCCATGAACTTGCCGGTAAGGAAAGTGCCGTCGGTGCACATGATAGGTCGACAATTCTTGAAAGCTTCGAAATATCACTTCATGACGTACTTTCCAAGTTTGGATAGCAATAGGTACTTAACAATATCGTAATACGTCCCGGGTTCCTTCGAGCAATAGTTTGCAACGAATATGGTAGATTTTCATACGACGCTTCATAGGTCTCGAACCTCATCTCAATTGCCTTCCTCTTCGCCCTCCATGCCTTATTTTATTTGATAGTGTACTTGTACTCCTCCTCAATTTACTTGATTATGGACCCTGGTTCGTAGTTCCGGTTGTCTATAATCTGGGCGTACATCACATTGGCGACAAAGCCTAAGGTGATGTTCCTATGACCACGCTCAAGTTTGTCCATCATGCAAGTGTGTTCGACCACAATCGACACCTCCCAATAGTCAACTCACTTCCCCTTAAAATTATGCACCCGCCACACGCAGCCCTCATTTGTGCACTTCACATCATATTCCTTCTATCTTGACTTGACAACATAAAATTGTCGTCGAAGCAAAATCGCCCATTGAGTCACAGCATCATTCATGGCTTAAATAGTAGGACACCTAGCACCTTGGGTCACCTCATTCTGCGTATACTCCCAGGCCACTTGATTCCCCTCATTCACCACAAGGTTGTTGAAGTTTGGATTGTTTCAATTCGTGGGAACCAGAACATCATCCTCATCATCCAAGCTGTCATACTCAGTGAGTTTCATCAGCCTGAATATCATCCTGCTCCATCTGTTCAATTAGAGAAGGGATTTGTTCCCCCTTGTCTACCTCACCGATCGGTTCAGTCGGATAATCCGATGAATGTGCACCATTCTGATCAACATCTTCATCATACTCTTCCTCATCACCCTCCTCCTCCGTATACGCTCCACCCTGTATCTCCACAACTGCCTTCTTATTCTTTCATTGCACAAGCAACATAGGAGATCAACCTCTGTGCACAACATCATACAAGTACCTCTTCAAAATTCATCTTCTCAGAGCGAGAACACCTCCCAGCACACATCTTCTCTGTAACGGTTACCGACAATGCTAATGGTCATTTCTTGAACCTCGGGGTCTATTTTGGAACCCCGCATCAACCAAGCATACAAGTGTCTGACACTTTCTGTATCGGTCTAAATATACCCTTGTCTATTGACTTAAATACGAACAATACTACCCCTTCCAGACTATATAAGATTTCACTATCCCCATAAAAATCCTAAACTGCCACATATCCGCCACACTTGGCACCCATCGACAAAAACTATGATATTATTACGACATAACAGAAAGAATCATGTTAAACTACATCTACAATGCAAAATTCATTACAAGCGTAGCCCAATATGTAATCTATACGCAACAATATATTCCCGATTCGCTGCATCAAACACATCTAAATCCTACATTTATATTATGACTACTCTATATCTAAATCCTATATCTAATACCTAAATTATGTCTAAATATTATTTCTAATTGCTAAAATATACGTATAAATATGGTCTAATTGTTGAACTACATCCAACCCTAATTCTAAACCTAGATCTACATTTTATCCTACTTCTAATAGCTATACTACCAGGTATGTAAAATAAAATCTAGATCTAACATCTAACCTATGTCGAAACCTAATACTAATTATCATCATACCGGGTTTGTTAAAAAAAATTACCTATCTTTTTCAGCAGGTCTTCACCGCACAAATCTCCCTCCCCTCCCCTCTCTTAGCTAAATGTATCAAATAAAATTCTGACATCGGCAGGACCGGCCTAACTACTCAAAAGGTCTCGCCCGCTGACTCGAGCGGCGTTGCAGCCACGAAAGTCTTACCCGTTTAACAGGCGAGAACAAGATTTCACTCACTCAAGGTAAAATTCATTATTTTTGAAACGGATATGTAATCTTAAAAAAATTAAAAAATATATATAAAAAATTCCACTTATAGCTGCAGTTTGCTCTCAGCCCAGATGGATAACAAGTACTCCTATCATTGAGTATTCCGGCATAGGCTTTGGACTCGATGTGTCTCAAATATAGATGCTTCAGACTCAAGTGACAAAAGATAAGAAAATGACATCAGAGTGATGACCACAACGACGGGAGGTGGTTCAACTGTTGAAGTAGACACGTAACAGTTGGATACCACAGGGCCTCGAAAGTACATACATACAAAGGCATAAGCCTGCAACATTTTCATCCCAAACCTAACATGAGCTACCATAAAATGGGGGCCAGGATGGTATAAGCAGAGAAAGATCCAAGTGCTACCAACAATCACAAGCTTGTGTACATACATACATCAATGAACATGAATTGAGCGAAGAATGTCTGAGTGCAATTCGCTCCTTGGCGGGACAGCCAACAGGATGGGAGAAATGCCCTCATCAGTTACTGAAAAGTATATCACTTCATCTGAACCTACATTCGTCGTTTGTTGTTTACGTAGCTCGATCAGGGGTATACACTCAAATACTACGTGTCGTGTGATGGTATCGATGCTTCTCCAGGAACTCGCCAGCGACAAGAAGGTAGTGCAGGAAGATCACTGCCGGAGAAGGCCACTAACGGTAGTATGAAAAAAATGCTGTTGACGAAGAATCCGATGTTCCAACTGGCAAGCATTCAGCATCACCGTAGTAAGGGTCCCTTCTAAGGGCCAGAAATGCACAAGATACTACTCTTCTTCCTCAACCTCAGGCGGCAATGTTGGGCTTTTTGAGCACAAAGTGGTGTTGTGAAGCTCCTTTATTTTGTCAGCTATGTTACAAGAACCTGGAATTAAATACGCACAACTTTAAACATTTCTTGAAATTTCCAGGCGTGGGTTTGACCCCAATAAAGGGCATAAGGTTGTGGTTAATCAAACTTATTTCTTGTCAACAATCTTGAGATATCAAATATATTATAGATACTGATAAAACATGAAACGCAGGGACATAATAGGAATTTTGCTTTTACTAGAAATTAAAATGGTATACAGTAACTCAGTTTATGATAATTTTCCCCATCTGAATTTCTACTGCTAAGATTTTGCGACAGGTAGTTTACTGAAGTCATACCTGAACATTTTTTACGGTCCCATACAGCAATGGAGGTAGGAGTGCATGTAGAATCACACATTGCATGGTTGTTCTCATGCTTTACATTCAAGGCAAGCATCCATGCGCCAATCGTAACATCTTCATAATCAAACATCCTTAAGCTGGGAAGTGCACAAACAGGATAATGACTTTTTAGAAAATACAAGAAACAAAGAGCAAGGAAAAAGAAATAGTAACAGAAAA
The DNA here is from genome assembly GCF_958298935.1 of Phragmites australis. NCBI lineage: Eukaryota > Viridiplantae > Streptophyta > Magnoliopsida > Poales > Poaceae > Phragmites > Phragmites australis. Next base: position 8,411,887 of record NC_084929.1, read on the forward strand.
AAAAAATCACAGAATAAACTAATATTCTGTGTACTCTGTATCGTCATGATCCTACAGTTCGTTTGGAGCTTATAATATAAAACAACTCTACTACTAATGCAAAATATGGAAATTCAGGTATACCCTGCATATATTTAACTTAGATGCTAGTAAATATCTGGATGATGTTTCTTGGATACACAAAATCCTTGGATTAATGCACTCCCATGTTTCAGGTGAAAAGAAAGGTCAATTAAATTACTCCAAGAGCGACTGCAAAATATGAAAAGTCAGGTGTACCTTGTATATTTCTAAGTGCAAACATACGTAAACATTAAGTATCTGCATGAGTTTATTGGATGCACACAATACTTCGATTAAGGATTTCCCATTTTTCTGATCAAAAGAAAGGTCAACAAAACTATGGAAGAGCCTTCACTCTTTGTTACAGATGGAAGTAGAATAACCGACCAACCTATCATTCGTTGCAGTAGATATAGCTCCAACAACCTCAGAAGAAAGAGCATATAGTGAACCAGATGCATGCATGAAGTACTCGTTACCTAACAACTCCCATGAACTTTCGTACCTGAAATTTAGACAGAAGCATTTGTGTCAAGAAGCTACATTGTTATATTTTGGGGAAATGTTATGGAATATAGGTGCAATAGAGCATGAGATCAAGTTAGGAGATAGGTTACCTTTTTAATTAGGAGATAAGTTTAGCAATTTAGGATTTGATTTGTTTAGAGATAGAATCAGCTAGAAGATAGAGTTGGATTCGGTTTAATAGTTAGATTAGGATTGGGACCCTTCAGTTGGCCGGCTATATATAGTTGGCAATAGCTGTGTATTAGGGCAAGCAAGAAATAAACAAAGTAAAGATCAGAGCCTGCTAGGCGGGGCGATCTAGTTATCCCAGTACCCTCAATAGGAAACAACTGTTGTATTGATGTTGTAGGCCAAGGACCAAGTATATGGAATACACGAGGACTACTACTTTAGACCAAAACTAGTATGACACTAAAAATCTACAAACTATTAACAGACATGATCACTGAAGACTGAATAGGGTCATCAAAGACTTAATGGCCAAGACTAATATCAATACATGCCATGGGTGAAGGCTTAATTTGAAGATAGCAAATTCAGTAGCTCATAACAGTGGCATGTATGTAAAAGAGAAGCATATCAATCAATTTTGAAGCAACATATGCCCCAGACTTCAGACTGACCATTTCTTATGTAAAAGAGATGTATGCCAATCAACTTAGAAGCAAAATATGTCTCAGAGTTCGAACTGACCAAGTGACCATTTCATATGTAAAAGAGATGTATTCCAATCAATTCAGAACTAACATATGTCCCAGAATTTGAATCTGACCATTTCATATTTGGATCATTGACAACTGGTCCCTTCTTCATGCAACCAACGTAAGTCCGGTGCTCAGGTCTGTCTTTTGCAAGAAGAGCAGCGAGTCTATCTGTCTTAGAAGTACGACAGGAGATGTGAGTCATATAACAGATCTGAGCAACAATAACTGTATGGCACAATCACTGACTTCACCTGGGCGCAGATAGATATCATCATCAGCTTTGACATAGAATTCTGCGTCAAACATGTGATAAGCTGCTTTGAAAAATGCTAACCTATCAAATGGGTAACGGAAGGGGGATAGATAAGATTAATCACATGTAAGTTCACATGTACAAATACAATGGTAAAGAACATACACAAGCTTACATCCTCTGTGGGGGCTTTGTATCCTCCTCGGCATCAATAAACAAGAAGTCATGATATAATTCCGCCTCCTTCCGAAGATCTTCCATTTTTTCTTTGTCCTTTGGCTGTCCAATGACAAACCTAAAAGATAAACCAGTGCCATGTTCCAAACTGCAACATAGAAGAAAGGGGCCATAGTAAGCCCAAAAAAAGGTTCAACATATTGCTTACAAATGAAATGTTAAAAATAGCAAAATATTTGTCCTATTGAACCATTTAACCAATGAATGGCCTTAACTAGAGAAATTGGAGGATCAACATGGTTGGGGTATAGACCATTGCGGTGTTACATAGAAACGGAGACAGGCGTAAGAATCTAACTAAGATCTGAGTGTCCCATTAAAAAAAGCTTGATACGTGAAATGTAAATCACACATGGACACCGTGTCGGAATCTGATTTGGATTAAGGCATCTAATTAGGCAAAGGAAAAAAAAAACTCAATTTCCAGATCCCCCACCGATTAGAGATGAAAATTTTCAACAGTAATACTATATGTATGAAAGTCTGCTCCACTTCAATTATATTATAAAAACTGGTCATATATGATAAGCTCCAAAAAGATTTAGGAAAGTTTTTATTGAGGACATACTGAGACCTAAGCACAATGTTTTTGTGAGCAGTAATTTGTACACCAGCATTTTACATCCAGTCCTGGTAATGTGATATATAGAATACAATATTTTGCCAATGCACTTTCGGAGCAATTCAAGTAGAGTTTATCCATGAGAAAGGAGTAAATAGTTAATGATGCTTATTGTAAAATCTGCTTTTGTTCCTCATCCTTCCAGCCTCGCCCTACGATCTCCTTCGACTACGATCTACACTGCCCTCCCCCTTCCAACAAGCGCCCACTACAAAAATATTTTTAGGCGTTTATTATACCAAATTTGTAGTTTGTGGACTATTAACACAAGACATTTCTCGTTTACGAAATGACTAGATGGGCGATACAAATTTTAAGTTCCAATTTTAATGTACGAATATGATTTATAATGTGAATCAAATGATTTGAAGTTGCCACGTCTACTGATTTGCTCATTTCTGCTACATTTGATAGAATGCCATAATGTCTTGAGGTGTAGGTCATGTTCGCAAGAAGCCAAATTATGGTAACTTTTGGCATAGAATCAACCAAATAGCCCCAATTAGCAAGACTCACCCCACTCCGCCCAATTGAAAAGATTAGTCTGCAACAATCACGGAATCATCCATGTGCAAGATTCCAAAGAGCGAGCATCCACTATTGGAACAGACAACGCAGTTATCTAAGCTACTACTAAACCTGTAGCAGACAAAAACGCAAGTATCAGCAAGCCCACAAGCAACGTCTTAACAGATCCCATCGTGGCACAAGCTCGACACGCATACGCAGCTAGAAGCTTCTAGTATAAGCATGGCACGAGCAACAGCAACGTAGATCAAGCATCGATCCAGATCCAAGCAGGAGGAATGGAGGAGCTAGCAAGCTTCTGGGAGTGTGCGGAACCTTACGATGCCTTCGGGGTTGGGCGGGAACCAGGTGGCGCGGAGCGCGGCCCGGCGGGCGGCGGATCCGACCTCCGTGTGGACGCCAACGACGGCGAGCACTTTCTCCCTGTCGCCCGTGGAGTAGTTGCGGTGCGAGGAGGAGGCAAGGAACGAGCGGAGCGAATCCTCGGCGCGGCCGCAGCGGAAGGCGATAGGGGGCGGCTGCGGCGGGGGCGGGCGGCGGCGGGCGGATACCGCGAAGGCGAGGGAGGCGGCGGCGAGGAGGAAGCAGGCGGCGGCGAAGAGGAGGAGGAGGCGGTGGGCGGAGGCGGAGGTGTTGGCGGAGGAGGGGCTTGGCCTCGTCGTCGGAGCCGCGGTAGGGGTGTAGGGGCGGCGCGGCTTGGCCTCGTCGTCGTCGCGGCGGTAGGGGAGGAGGTTGTCGTCGCGGTGGCGGTGCTTGGGGTGGTGGAGCGGCATTGGGTTGTTCGTTCTAGAAGAGAGAGAGAGAGAGAGGGGTAGGAGGTAGAGGAGGTTGAGTTGGTTTGATCTGATCTTACGGTCTGTCTGAGCAATGTTGCTTTGGGTTTAAGCTTCGCTTATTGCTACTCCACTAGACACGCTACACTTCTACTGCTAGGGCCTAGGATACTAACTGGGCAGTAAATTTGCGTTTATTTGACAAGCTTCATGTAAATGTTGCTACTTTTACTTTGCATGCAATTTCTATGAATCGTATAGTTGATTAACAATTGGTACAAATTTACCAAAGGTAACGTAACGGATATACACCTAGCTATATCTCATCTGCAAAAACGATGAGTCACAGTGATGGACAATATTTTATACTCGCTTGTCCAACAATATTAGATGTATTTTGTTTCAAAAAACAAACTTCATAAGTCTAATCGACGGTTAGTCAAATTATATGTATATTTAGTATGTAAAATTTGTTTCAATAAATTTATTTTCCAAAGTACTTTTTAATATGATATTGATTTATAAGTAATTAATAACATATTTTAAGAAAAAATAACGGTCAAAGTTTACTTTGAAAATAACTTTTTTAAAATAAAATATGCCTTTCATTCTTGGATGAAATATATTAGACAAATGTATGATGAATTTAGGTCTAGAAAGTACCTCCTAATCCTATAGATTAAAACCACAAGTGGCACATGTCTCCATTGTTTTTAGAGAAAAAATTTTATTTGTCATCCGAAGATAAGGTAATTTCATATTTGCTATTCTACGAAATGAACATCTTTATTTGCCGCTGCTTTTAATTTTTATTATTTTCTCGTCACTGTCATTTATTTGATCTATAGAAATAACACATTTGCCCTTAGAGGAAGGATGACAGCCTCGGGCGTAACCGCTAATAGCTAATCAAAGTTTAGATTCCTTAGAAACAGAATTATAGAATGTGATGTATTAGAAAGTTATTGGAAATTTCTTTATAATTTCATAGGGTTTTCGAATGCTAAATTTGGATGAATAAATCAGGAAATACGAATTCTGAAGTCATGTTGTTTGTACATCATTAGAGGAGCTGCATGTTTACATTTATGATTATGATTAGACATATCAAAAGTCAGAATTAATTTTTATGGTCAATACCAAAGATGTAGAAATTTTTGTGTAGATAATTTTGGTATGCTTATTTCTTGTGTTTCCTAAAAAAAAATAGATATCAAAATAACAAGGTGACTTGACTACAGTGGATATTTTCTCCCTAAGAAAAATATTTTTTTTTATGGATCAAATGAATAACAATGACGAGAAAGGATTGAAAACTAGAATCAGTGATAAATAAAAATTTTATTCTGTAAAGTAACAAATAAAAAAATCACCTTATCTTCTGATGATAAATAAGAAATTTTCTCTTATTCCTATAAAGCAGTTTGCACGTAACATAGGAGAGTTTTGGGACTCATACATGCAACATTCTCCAAGGAATACTCCGATCTTTGGTTGTATCGGCACACTGCAGACATACTTCCATCCTATTATTAGTATTAGCTTTTATTTATTTCTATGAAAATAAATTTGTTTGAACTCCTACGAATAAACCATGACGAAAGGAGTAAGTTGAAGCGAAGCCGGATGAGTTACACGTGGAGTTTCCACATGCTGCTACTCGTGATTCGTTCCCTTTTATCATGTTTGTCCTGCGACTAGCTAGCTATGTACAAGAAAAATCTTTCTTTTTCCAATAAAGAGTTGAAGTCTTAGTTTTCTTGATTGAAGAGATCGAAGCTAGCCTTTGTTCTTGAGTATATACCCAGAGTAGGAAAAAGTTTCGTAAAGTGAAAATTTGGCAACAGTTCAAGCTGAAGTTAGAGGTTAATGAGCTATGTATTAGGGTACAGTGTACAAGTAAAAAAGTCGGCATGCATTTCATCCATACATTTGAGCAATATTTGTTTCGGATTAGCATGGATGACACAGGGCTAAATTTTTAGTATTTTCAGAAGATTCAGGTATTGAACACCCGTCGTTGCTTCTGACATGTGTAGCACAGGGGCTTCGAAGAGCCTGAGGACCGGTAGTGCATAGCATGATTTCTAGATACGAAAACTAAAATTAGCACTGCTATAGACCGGAGTAGTATGATAGCTAAAAATGTGTGTAATTAAGCTCGAAAGGGTCGGTAATAACCCAAAATATTGAATACGTTTTCCAACCATCTGCCATGCTCCACGTTACAGACGGTTTACTACGTGAAAAAATACTTTTAGTGATGAGTGATAAACGATATGTCTCATACTTATTATTTTAAATGTGTCACTAATGAAAAATTATTAGTGACATATTATAATATATTATTGATGAATCTATCATTAGTGACAGATCGTCATCTTAACTCGTCACTGATATCCAATGAATATTTTACATTTTTTTGTCATGAAAACACACAAAAATATTTTTCTCACTCGAGCCATCTCAATGTAGGTCCATCGTATAAACCCTACAAGCTACGCTATTTTTCATACTACTTTCAATTTGCGTTGTGTGGGAATCAAATTGACGACCTCCCATTCACGCGTGTAGCCCTTTACCACATCTCTTATCATGTAGTTATGATAGAAATTAGATATTTTATTTTTTTTAACCTTTTTTGTCGAATATTATTAGTGACAGGTCAGAATTTTGACCTATCATGATCTTGATCCGTCACTAATGACTAATTTTACCAAATTTTATCAAGGGTTATAATTTTACATATAAATTTCTTCATCCAAATTTGTATTAATATTTTATGAATTTCTGAATATCTCATGCAAATGATTCCAATTTGATGGGTGACTCAGAGTGCCTTCGGTAAAAATAGATCTAACTTTTGTATACGAACTCTGATTTTAATATTTTTGTACTCTTTAGATATCTACAGAAAAAGATACATCCATTTCTCTCCCACTTTATCGAATTCAAAAAACATTTCAAGGCTAAATTCGGTTTACAAGATTGAGTTCTCACCTCATAAAGTTTTTGCACTATTTTCGAAGCACGCGTTTATGTCCATAGCTGTCACCCCTTATATCAAACTTGAGTAAAAATATACAATAATTCATCTCCTAGGGTTGCTGATGTGAGAAAAATAACAAAATTATGAATACATATTGCATTTCATTTATTTAAAATGAAAGGGTATGTCAAATAACAATGAATAACTAGGGTAAAATAAATAATCAACTCCAACACAATTAATCAAAATTAATAACAACGAGTATCTTAAGTATTTGACAAATGCTAGGTGTTAAGAGTAGAACAAAGTTTACAACCCTACATTTTTTTTCTATTTCTTTTTCTTACAGCCTTGTTTCAGTTTCCATGTAGTGATGTTGAGATGAGATAAAATAAGAGAAAAATAAAAAATTAATGTTATTAGTGATATATTATAATTTGACACATCACTAATAACTGGTGTAGGACAACTCATCACTGATAAGTTAGTTATTAGTAATGAGTCACAACTTATCTCATTAATAATAACTGGCCTAGGACGACCTGTCACTGATGATGGATCGTAATACAACCCATCACTAATGATTATTCATTAGTAGCGGGTCTATATCATGGTTCAGATCAGATAGTAAATTAATGACAGGTCTTAATAACTCATCATTAATTTTATATTTTCTTTATCTATTTTTTACATAGTAGTTCATTACTACATATTGTATTTGTTATTTCTCGTCCATATCACCTCAAAAAGACAAAACCGTCTGCAATGATTTGTATAATAAGTGATTTCCCTGTTATACCGTCTGAAATTACCAAAATAAAGCAGATGATTTGCTAAAAGATCGACTGCAATTTGTTCAATGTATACCAATAGTTTTCCTTGGAAACAGACTGCAATATGTTCCATATTATAGACGGTATGTTTAGCGCAATATGCAATGTGGTTTGTGAAGCCAGTGGTTGTGTTTGGGTTCACGGTGAATATCACAATCAGTTCAATATTACAGATGGTGCAAAGACGACTGCAATATTATAACACAGTAGAATTCAGTTACAACTCGGTTCCACTACTTCTTACATCCAAAAGCTCTTAAACCTAGTACATTCACTATTTCTACTCTATTTGACTTACATCACGATGATGGTCCGTTGACCTGGAATTTTATCATGTAGTTTTCCAGGGTCCTCAACGTGTGATCAGTCACAGTTGCCGACTTGCACATCGGTGTGAAGAACGGTGACATTTTAGGATAAGATGAATTAAAATATTTAGAAATTTTATAAATTAATTTAAAAAAATTTATAAGATAAATTTATATTAATTTCTATCTAAATGTGCTCTAGATTTATATAGTATGTTTACACTACTGCTTAAGAGGATTGTAACATACTCTTAGTAAGATAAATTGTAAGTATGTAAATACAGAAATGTCAATAAGGTATAGAGACAACCTCGACATAAATAGTTTTTATCCCGTGGTATCGATGAGATGAATGCCACCACTAATTCATATTGAAGCTCCTCAAAGGTTATGCTCCTGGTTTCTTCCAGTGACAGCTCTTGAGTATCAAGTCATCAAGATAAGGTCTCAAACATGATAAGCTACGAAGGCAAAATCTCACTACTAACCTCTTTTCCGGTCACTTACCATCGTGGTCACTTCGAGGCCTGAGCCACCAAGATAACGGTCTCCGCGTCCTTATACACGTGTCTTACCGTTGCTCCACACCAAGTCGGAGGGTCAACAAGCTTTAAGCCAACAAGGTGTCACGTCCCGAATTCTTAATCACGTAATTATGCATAATCATGCTTTTTAAGCATTATGTTTAATTTTACGTAATTATAATTCAAAATATTAATGCAATTCGTTTGAAATCATTTGGATGAGAGAAAGAAATCCGAAAGAGAAAAGAATTGAATTCGTAGCGAAAATGGACACTTTTCACTTACACGTGGGCCCCACACCTCACCCACTCCAACCACTCAACTGGGCAGCCCCCACCTGCCCACTCTCTCTCCTCTTCACTCTCCCTCACTCCCACACGTGCAGCAGTAGCAGCTCCCCCTCCCCACTCAAGCTCTCACTCCCTCTCTCCATTTTCTTCCAAAATCCGAGCTCAAGTGAAGGATTGGACATATGCATGTGGTACCATTGCATTCTAGAGCTCATAAGCTACTTATCCGTCTAATTTATTTTCATTTTCTTGAAAGATTCGAGCCGAATTCGATATCTTTTGGTGTTCATGGTTGAAGCACAAGAAACACCAGAGTTCTTCGATTTCTCTCCATTTCCTCCGCTTCCCGACGGTCACCCAGCTACACAAGTATCTTGAGTAAGTCTCTTAGGCTCCCCATAGCAAGAATTTGTGGTTTGATTGATCGATTTTGAGTTTTAGCAAAGTTCTTGAGTTTTTGAGATTTTGGACCAAAATGAGGATTTAGATGAGATTTGAGTTAGAAATCGAGTTGCTAGATTGATGAGTGAATTCTAGACTCATAAACCATCTCAAATATGTCCTCTTTAGAGTGGAAAAGATCGTAAATTGATTTGGCAAAGTTTTCTCTCAAATAGGAGCAGTTCTGGAAAGTCCGAAACCTCCTGAAAATTGTCTGGAGGTTCCGCAGTCCAGAACCTTAGCAAAAAAGTGCGGATAGTCTGCAAAAGTGCGGAGGTTCCGCATAAAAGTGCGGAGGGTCCGTAGTTACTATTCATCAGACGCGTTGAGGCTTGTAAAATTCATAATTAATTCATTCAAACTTCAAATGACGTGAGACCAGTTGCGTTAGCTTCATATGAGTGTGAAATACATGTTAAAAATGTTGGAACTCCAGAAAATATTTTTGAGAATTAGTGAGTTAATTAAATGTGTTTCGGCTTGTTTAGGTCACGGTTAGTTGTTGCCATATCCTAAAATTATGAAACCACTTTTGTTAGCCTTGTATTAACATGCTCTATACATTAAAAATACTATGAGACATGAGATGAGTGTTTGAATTCCGTTGGTTAATAAAATACGCGTTGAGGTTTAATGAGTCATTGAAATGGTTTCAATCTTAACATTTCGTAATTAATTGAATCTAAACCCCTCATATAGTGTATGGCTATGTTTAGGTAGAGTGTGTCTAGTGTTCAAGTTGAATCGATCAATGAATCGACGGAAACATATTTTCTGTCAATGTTCGGAGTGTCCGGAAAAATGTCCGGAAGGTTCGCATAAATGCAGAAGGTCCAAAGAAATCTTCGGATAGTCCGGAGAATCCCTGAGTTGCGCAATGTCTAGATGTTCCGCATAATTTTACGGATAGTCTGCATATGTCCGGAGGTTCCGCACTTTCAGCAACTTTTCAAATTGGTTTGAGTCCCAATTTTATTCTAGCTCGCATGTTTGCACTTTTAACACGTTTTGCGCATCCTATGGCATGCATTGTTGCATTTCATCCATACTCATGGCATTGCACGCGTTATTCTTTTTAGAGGACGTCGAGACGGTGTTCCAGGAGAGCGAAGAAAATTATGGGCAGCGACCTGAACAGCAAGGCAAGCATCTATCATATTGAACCCTGTCAGTTGAATTGAATAAAGTCTAAATATTGATAAATTGTGCTTATGTATAGGTTTGCATGTATAGGAAGTCGATGTCGGGCTTTTATGGGTAGAACCTATATTGATCGCATTGTCTCTACCTTGAATTATTGTTGATCTATATCCTTGTAGCCTGAGTTTATTCATGATAAGTCTAACTTAAAAGGGATGCGAGATGCTTAGCAATACATAGGTCCTCAGTAGAAGTCGAGCGGTGGAACGTCCCATCGTTCGCGAGCTATAGGTTAAATTACTTTCACAATGGTTACCGTATTGAGTTGTTGGTGTTGGTTGGTTGAGTGGTGAGTATGAGACGAGATGTAGGCGGTGTTAGGGGTGTCATCTGCCCTCAAGGAAAGTTCGGGGGTAGTTCGGGAAGGGACCCGGACATCGTAGGCCGCTTGCATCGTTTAACGTCGATCGTCGGGGTAGTTGGCTTTAGCACTTACCTTACTCACCACATGCCGATCTAATGGTAAGGCGAGCTGAATACCTTCGCAGCTGTGGCTTTGTGGGTGTGGACATCGATAGTGTGAGCGGGCGGGCTTGTAAGTGGTACTAGTTTGCTCCGGGAGTAGTTCTAGTATCACCGCGCCGAGCGATGCATATAATATGAACAAGGGTTCCCGATCTTCCGAAAGGTTCTGGTAACTCTCGATTTGGTGGAAACGAGACACAAGTCGATCCGGCTTCCGAACAACACGATCCGAAACCCCGCAATCGCAGCACCACGTCTCCTCTGGTTATCAACCGGCGTTGCACGGTTGACCTCGCCAAGAAGGCTAAAATCCTTGCCTGCGAATCGAAGAACACAAGCAAGAACAAGGAAGAATGCAACCAAATTGCAGATGAATGATTAATCTCACGAGTTGGGGTCTCACAAACCGACGAAACGGCGAAACTGTTCTTGACAGAATAATCTAAGCAAAACCCAACCCTAATTAGGGCGGCGGCTACTGTATATAAAGGATTAGGGTCGGCCAAGGACCCCTAGACGCGTCCCTAATGGACTCCAACACGATACATGGCCCAACGGACCAAAAACGGTGACGCAGCACCGGGACAGATTCTGGACGCTGACTTGTTTCAACGTTTCCCGTTGACTCAGAAGGAATTTGGACCTCAAACCAACGCCATTGGTTTCCTTATGAAATTATCTTTCCAACCATATGTGAATCGTCGAAAACGGAGTCCGGATGCGTCCTGGGCGTCCATTTTATTGCTCGCTGGTCCTGGAGGCCGAGGCTGATTCGGACTCGAGTTGGACTGGACCTCCTGCTGTTGTTGGACGTCCTAGCTGCTCCTCCACGCCTCCAAGCCTTCCTCTATGTGTTTCCTTGTCCTCTCCATGATTCCTAAACAACACATAATCATTAGGTAGTAATCTATTCTCAAAATTATATAAAGAGTTGCTTAGGAACGAGCTCACCTCTAAATTTAATTGTCGTGCGCGAGCTCTTGTGATTGGACCTTGAAAGTTCAATGGAGGATCATTGTATGTATCCGAGGGAGTGATGTCCTCATCATCCTCCCCCTCTTGAATTGGAGTCGTCCTCGACTCAAGCTCATCATCGGCTCCCAAGTAAGGTTTCAAATCTGCAATGTTAAAAGAAGGACTAACCCCGAACTCGGGTGGCAACTCAAGTTTATATGCATTATCATTTATTTTCTCAATTATCTTATAAGGACCAGCAGCTCTTGGCATTAATTTAGACTTACGCAGCTCTGGAAACCTATCTTTTCTTAAATGTAACCACACTAAATCACCCGGTTCAAGTTTGACTTCTTTCCTACCTTCACTACCAGCAATTCTATACTTTTCATTCATCTTTTCGATATTTATTTTAGTTGTTTCATGCAACTTACGAATAAAATCAGCACGTGCACTAGCATCACTATGTGTTCTTTCAGTGGTAGGTAAAGGCAAAAGATCAATAGGAGCGCGAGGGGTAAAACCATACACTACCTGAAAAGAACTTACCTTGGTGGTAGAATGTGTTGCCCGATTATAAGCAAACTCCACGTGGGGCAAACATTCTTCCCACATCTTCAAATTTTTCTTCAAAATAGCTCTCAACATGGTACCCAAAGTGCGGTTCACTACCTCCGTTTGGCCATCAGTTTGTGGGTGGCAAGTAGTAGAAAACAATAGTTTTGTACCCAACTTATTCCATAGAGTGCGCCAAAAGTGACTCAAAAATTTAGCGTCGCGATCTGAAACAATAGTAGAAGGCATACCATGCAAGCGAACAATCTCTTTGAAAAAGAGGTCAGCAATATAAACGGCATCATCACTTTTATGACAAGGTATAAAATGTGCCATCTTAGAAAAACGATCCACAACAACAAAAATGCTATCCCTCCCCCTCTTAGTCCTAGGCAATCCCAAAACAAAGTCCATCGAAATATCTGCCCAAGGAATAGAAGGAACAGGAAGAGGCATATACAAACCATGTGGATTCAAGCGAGACTTAGCCTTTTGACATGTGGTACAGCGTGCCACGAACCGCTCAACATCTCTCCTCATCTTTGGCCAAAAGAAATGTGTGGCCAACATATCCTCCGTCTTCTTAGCACCAAAATGTCCCATCAATCCTCCTCCATGTGCTTCCTGCAACAACAAAAGACGAACGGAACCAACTGGAATGCATAGACGGTTAGCTCTAAACACAAATCCATCATTGATCACAAACTTGTTCCATGTACGTCCCTCTTTACAGTTCAGCAATACATCTTTAAAATCAGGATCAAGCACATATTGTTCTTTTATTGAGTCAAGTCCAAAAATTCTATAACCAAGTTGGGACAACAAAGCATATCGTCTAGACAAAGCATCAGCAATTATATTATCCTTCCCTTTCTTGTGTTTGATAACATAAGGAAAAGATTCAATAAATTCAACCCACTTAGCATGTCTACGATTCAGATTATGTTGAGAACGAAGATACTTAAGCGATTCATGATCTGAATCTATAACAAATTCTTTAGGCCACAAATAATGACGCCACGTCTCTAAAGAACGTACAAGTGCATACAATTCCTTATCATACGTAGAGTAATTAAGAACAGGGCCATGCAATTTTTCGCTAAAGTATGCAACGGGCTTACCTTCTTGCATCAAAACACCTCCAATGCCAACTCCACTAGCATCACATTCTAGCTCAAAGGTCTTACCAAAATTTGGAAGTTGCAGCAATGGCGCGTGCGTAAGCTTGTCCTTCAAAGTGTCAAAGGACTCCTCTTGTGCCTTACCCCAATGGAACACCACACCTTTCTTTGTCAACTCGTGTAAGGGGGCAGCAATGGCGCTGAAATCCTTCACGAAACGACGATAAAAACCTGCAAGTCCAAGAAAACTTCTCACCTGTTTGATGTTTTGGGGCACCGGCCAACTCTTTATGGCTTCAATTTTCATCTCATCCACCTCAATTCCCTGTGGAGTAATAACATAGCCAAGAAAAGAGACTCGATCCGTGCAAAAGATGCACTTCTCAAGGTTACCAAATAAACGTGCATCACGTAAAGCATTAAAAACAGCACGTAAGTGATCCATATGTTCATCCAAAGACTTGCTATAAATCAATATGTCATCAAAGTAAACCACCACAAATCGTCCAATAAAAGCTCTTAAAACCTCATTCATCAAACGCATGAAAGTGCTAGGTGCATTAGTTAAACCAAAAGGCATTACTAACCACTCATATAATCCGAATTTAGTTTTGAAAGCTGTTTTCCATTCATCTCCAAGTTTCATTCTAATTTGGTGGAAACCACTACGCAAGTCGATCTTTGTAAAAATTACAGAGCCACACAACTCATCAAGCATATCATCAAGTCTAGGAATAGGATGGCGATATCGAATAGTAATATTATTAATGGCTCTACAATCAACACACATACGCCAAGTACCATCTTTCTTAGGAACCAAAATCACAGGAACAGCACAAGGACTAAGGCTCTCACGTACATACCCGCGGTCCAAAAGCTCTTGGAATTGCTGCTGAATTTCCTTAGTCTCCTCGGGATTGGTTCGATACGCAGCACAATTTGGCAATGTTGCTCCCGGGATCAAATCGATTTGATGCTCTATCCCTCTCATAGGTGGCAGTCCCAGGGGTATCTCAGCTGGGAAAACATCCTCATACTCCTGCAAAAGGTTAGTGGCAGCAGGAGGTATCGAACTAATAACATCATCAAGCGAATACAAAACTCGTTTGCAAACCAAGGTGTAGCAAATATCATTATTAGAAATTTCAGCAAGGTCACTTTTTAGTGCAAGCATAACACCACCCTTCAATTTTATGCCCTCTACCTTAGAACTAGGTGTAGACTTATCCTTTTTAGGTGGGTAAAGAGAATTAGCAACTTGCTGATTTTCAGATTTAGTATCACGCAAATTAGCAGCTCGTTCTTTATCAGCTTGTACAATTTCAGCAGGGGTCATAGGAACCAAAGTAATTTTCTTTCCTTTATGCATAAAAGTATATGTATTACTTCTACCATGGTGTATAGCATCATTATCAAATTCCCAAGGTCGACCCAATAAAAGTGAGCAAGCTTCCATAGGTACCACATCACAGTCAACATAATCAGCATAGGAACCAATGGAAAAAGAAACTCTGCAAGTTTGTGTTACCTTAGCTTTTCCAGCATCATTAAACCACTGAAGATTATATGGATGGGGGTGTTGGCATGTGGTCAAGCCAAGCTTCTTGACCAAATCTGAACTCACCAAATTATTACAACTACCTCCATCGATGATGACACGTGCTCGCCGATTTTGGATGACGAAGAAAATCTGGAACAAGTTATGGCGTTGCAGCTTCTCTGGTTGTTGTACCTTTGTGCTGAGCGCCCGCTGCACAATGATGCTCCTATAGGTCGCTGTGTCATCACTGTCCAAGATTTCGTTGCTCTCCTCAACAACTGGTTCTTCTTCTTCTTCAATGTCAGAGGCGCTGATGTACCCATCTTCCGTTGCAATGTATGCCCGCTGACTTGGGCAATCCTTCTGCACATGACCGAATCCATGGCAGCGACGGCATTGAATGCCAGAGGTGCGTCCCGTTGATGCAACAGAGGAAGCACTCTTGGAAGGTCCCTGCAAAACAGAATTTTTACCTGAGCCTGAAGGTCGTGTAGTGACCGGATTTGGTGCCGTAGCTGCTTGTTGCTTGCTCGCTGGTGAGGGAGCCCTGTAAGTGGATGGTTTGGACAGCCCAAAGGATGGTCCTGTGCGCGGCGTGTATGTGGTGCTGGCCTGGTACTTGCCCTGCTGCTCACGCCCCTGCAACTCCTTCTCTGCAAGCATAGCAAACTGAAACAACTGGTTGACATTGTTAAATTCTTTATAATCAATAATATCCTGGATTTCACGTCTCAAACCCGAATAAAATCGACAAATAGAATCTTCGTTTCCCTCTACTATGCCACAACGCATCAAGCCCTTTTGAAGCTCACCATAATAATCCTGCACAGATTTATCTCCCTGTTCTAAGCGCATCAATTTCTTACGCAAGTCTCTATGATAAGATGGGGGAACAAATCTATCACGCATAGCAACCTTAAGCTCTTCCCATGTACGAGGTGTGGCACCATCTGCAGCTAAACCAGTCCACCAAATAATAGCAAAATCTTTAAACTCACTAGTGGCTTGTCTAACTCTATGTTGTTCAGGTACTTGATGGGCACTAAATTTTTGCTCTACTGTCATCTCCCAATCAAGATATCCCTCAGCATCATAATGTCCCGAAAAAGAAGGTATAGTAAATTTAACCTTAGCATAAGGATCTTCAGGAGCTCGATTATACATACCTCGATGGTGGTGGTGATGTGGAACGCCACCCATACCTGTGGTGTTAGTGCGAAGACGACGCCGTAATCTGTTTTGCAATGTCGCCGCTGGATCAACATTAACATCGCCATCATACAACTCATCACCGGTGTTGCTTCCATTCACATCTTCGTTGTGCACAGGACGGTTTTCCAAAGCATTTACCCTGTCGGTGAGCTCGGATAACCGTTTGTCCACCCGCTCAACCGCGTTTGCGAGTTTCATCTCAATTATCGCTTCAGTGACAGCCTTGATGACTGTCTCCCTCATCTCCTTCTGAGCATTGTCTACAACAGCTTGTAGCTGCTCTTGGCTGACACACTCCTTGAAATCCTTTGGCGTTTTATCTCCTTCAACTGACATTGTGGAAACAAACACAACAACAAACAGTGAAGGTTACCCCTAATAATCGTACTACAAAGGTGGAGTGGTGCCTCTCAATCAAGATCAGCAAAGGTAGACACCTTACCAAGCTCTTACCAGGGTTCTTACCAGCAAAGCAAAGGATACCTGGAAGGCGTGCGAGCGATTGCAGGGATGCAAACCAGTGCTGTCCAGAAGAATCTGTGGGGCTTGGAAGGCACACAAAGAGAACAAATATGTATATGTGGAACACAAATCAGAAACAGATAGTAATGCTGAATTATAGTCCCAAGTACTTATTCTCGTTGCTGGCCTAAAGTGTTGCAAGTACCAAGTATGTGTGTTAAACAAGGTGGAGAAACAAGTATGATGGATAGCAAGAGCAACATAAACAAAGAACTAAACAGCACACGCTAACACAGCTCACTTTGCCCTTCTCTATGTGCTCCTCTAGATATTGTTCCTCTTTTGCCCCTCTCTTTTTTCTATTTTTTTGGGCTGTCGTTGTTTTTTTCGGAAAATTCGACTTTTTCTTTTTATTTTTTTGATATTTTTTTTTCACTTAGGAGCACACAAGAGGGAACCACAGAAAATTTGAGCTTAAACAAGTGAAAGACGTGGCCTATAGAATTTTCTGAAGTTCAGCCGTAAAATGAGAAAAATATTTGGAAATTGAAAACTCAAACTTCGGAGGCGAATTTGGGAATTCTGATTTCGCCAAACCCGCAAAGCGGGGGACGAACGGATCC
The DNA here is from genome assembly GCF_958298935.1 of Phragmites australis. Taxonomy (NCBI): domain Eukaryota; kingdom Viridiplantae; phylum Streptophyta; class Magnoliopsida; order Poales; family Poaceae; genus Phragmites; species Phragmites australis. Next base: position 8,429,112 of record NC_084929.1, read on the forward strand.
GAAACGCTGTTTTGATGCGAAAAACTCTATGACTTTTCTGAAAACGGAGTTCGTATGCGAAAGTTATGCCCGATTTGAGAAACGACTCCGAATTAGAGGACAAAACGGGAAGAAAGTGGGGAAAATATGCGACGGAGGCTAGGGTTTGATGGAAACGGTGGGGGAAAACACACGAACTGGACTCTAATACGACCTAACCAGCAACAAGACCTTGACCAGGACACAAACTCAACACGACGAACTCTGAAACTGAAATATGCAAAGGCTAAAGGCGCGGAAGGGTTGTAGGACAGGAAAAAAAAAAAACGATATGGCAGTGGACTATGGAACGAAGGCGAAAACACTTGAAACTAAGGGTAGATATGAACCTGACGGTATACCTGAAGCTCTGAATACCACTTAATATGAACAAGGGTTCCCGATCTTCCGAAAGGTTCTGGTAACTCTCGATTTGGTGGAAACGAGACACAAGTCGATCCGGCTTCCGAACAACACGATCCGAAACCCCGCAATCGCAGCACCACGTCTCCTCTGGTTATCAACCGGCGTTGCACGGTTGACCTCGCCAAGAAGGCTAAAATCCTTGCCTGCGAATCGAAGAACACAAGCAAGAACAAGGAAGAATGCAACCAAATTGCAGATGAATGATTAATCTCACGAGTTGGGGTCTCACAAACCGACGAAACGGCGAAACTGTTCTTGACAGAATAATCTAAGCAAAACCCAACCCTAATTAGGGCGGCGGCTACTATATATAAAGGATTAGGGTCGGCCAAGGACCCCTAGACGCGTCCCTAATGGACTCCAACACGATACATGGCCCAACGGACCAAAAACGGTGACGCAGCACCGGGACAGATTCTGGACGCTGACTTGTTTCGACATTTCCCGTTGACTCAGAAGGAATTTGGACCTCAAACCAACGCCATTGGTTTCCTTATGAAATTATATTTCCAACCATATGTGAATCGTCGAAAACGGAGTCCGGATGCGTCCTGGGCGTCCATTTTATTGCTCGCTGGTCCTGGAGGCCGAGGCTGATTCGGACTCGAGTTGGACTGGACCTCCTGCTGTTGTTGGACGTCCTAGCTGCTCCTCCACGCCTCCAAGCCTTCCTCTATGTGTTTCCTTGTCCTCTCCATGATTCCTAAACAACACATAATCATTAGGTAGTAATCTATTCTCAAAATTATATAAAGAGTTGCTTAGGAACGAGCTCACCTCTAAATTTAATTGTCGTGCGCGAGCTCTTGTGATTGGACCTTGAAAGTTCAATGGAGGATCATTGTATGTATCCGAGGGAGTGATGTCCTCATCAGCATACCCCACACGGTTGGGGCTGGTTGGGAAAGGTTGTCACGAGTATTCCCTTGTGTGCACTTTGGCCGGTGGCACAAGCCGTATGGTCCTCGTGTCATGTGGGTCTAGGAGTATCTCTCTGCAGGGTGTATAAACAATTTGAACTACCGTGCTCTCGGTCATGAGCATGCTATTGTTTCATTTGCACCTGGTCGTAGAGTTATCATGGTTGGTTCGGCTGTATGGTTTGGATATGTGGTTTGTGGTTCGGATATGTGGGAGGTGGTCGAGATGATACTTGTTATACATTGATACTCATGTGGTTTCAGTTTCATATGATCGGTTGGTAGTTGCAGGGTAATTTCATATATGTTGGTTAAGTTAGTTGCTCACACATATGTCTAGGTTGCTTATCGTATATGTTTTACTTAACCTTGTGGCATTCTCTTGCTAACAGCTCAATGCTTAATTCTTGAAGTCGGGATATTATATACCCATATTGTGTAAGACTTGCGAGTACCTTCGTACTCAGGGTGCGGCCCTTAAGTTGATATAGGTTCACAGGTCGGCGAGGAGGGGGCGGTGTTTGGCTACTTTATGCCTGCCGATCAGGGTGGCGGGCGGGAGTAGCACACTCTACTCCGAACTCAGTGTTCTGGTATGGAGGCTAAGGGCATGTGGCTCCATATCCTTTTGTTGTATAGTTTTTAGTCTTCCGCTGCTTAGTTCTTTTGTTGGTTAGGAGTTGAGTAGGTTTTAGTCTCCTCCTAGCTCTCTTTTCCTATAAATTATGATAACTTGTTGCATGCTTAAGAACTTATAATATAATGTTAATTACTCGCTCTTTCTTAAACTTTGTTGTGATGTACATGTTGGGAAGGCATGTGTTCCGATCTTGGGCATAAAATACGTGCCGGGACTACCGAGATGATATTCTGGTTAATTATCGAGGTTGTGATTATGAATAATGATTCTCCTGGTGATTAATTAGAATATTATTTGGACTGTTCCTCACACAAGACCCAAGATGTCGATGAGTCACCAAAATTCTAAGGCACTAACGTACCACTTAGTATAAGTTAGGATCACTCATTGATCCTTTCTTCAAGCTGTAGCACCTAGCTACAACTCACTCTAGGTCTATAATCATTAAATACTATCTAATCTTATGCTTAATTGTCTTAAATGATCATTTTATGTACTTTGGTGGCTTAGATGCCTTCTCAAGTGTGTATGAGCTTCATCTAGACTATAGCAGCATGTCACACCTTCAAATGACTGAGTGGAGGGGCATCTATAATCTTAAACATGCTAACTAGCTATTTTCTCAACATCTCAAAAAAGCTGTTAACACCGGATGATCCGGTGAGAACAATAGTACTAACACCAGATCATCCGATAAGTACAAACTCAGAAACTAGCGGTTGAAACTTCATTCACAGTCTCGAATACTGGACACTCCTGTATGCCTTTAAATCCATCAGCGGACCTTCTGGTGAGTTATCTTGAGTCATTTGAACATTTGCAGCCTCTCTATGTAAAATACTCCGGTGCATTCATCTGGGGTTCATTCCATTCACACCGGAACATCCGGTGAATTAAACCTTCTCTTGTTTTCCCTTAAAATGTTCCGGTGCAACTATCTCTGTGATCACTAGACTATCTGATGAGTTGATCTTCATTCTTCAACATTTGCAGTTGCCTCTGCAAGAAATACTCCGGTGCTATACTCTGGCGTGCACAAACCAAGCATCGGACCTTCTGGTGGGTTGATCTTCAGTCTTCTGCACTTGCATTCTTCTCTGCAAGAAATGCTCTGGTGTTACCCAGTGCAGATCACTAGACTATCCGGTGAGGTCCTCAGTCTTCTCCCCATTTGTCAGAAATACTCCGATGAGTTCAACACACAGAGCATTGGACTATCCAGTGAGGCTATCAGCCTCTATACACAATCCTCTATGAGTGCAAACTCTTCTATACCGGACCTTCCGGTAAGATCAATTCTCCCGAGACTTCTCTAATTTAATCAAACTTTGTCCCCAACTGTAGTGACTTCATGATGTATTGTATCCATTAGACCTACTAACATATATTCTTGACAAATATGTTAGTCCTAATGACTATATTGTTATTAATAACCAAATCACAATCATGACTTAATAGGGTCATTTTCGCAATAATCTCCTCCTTTTTTGTAATTGATAATAACACAACCAAAGCAAGTGTCAAATAATAAATGATACCAATCATAAAGAGCATAAAGCATTATCACATTGCTTGGATGCATGTTCTTACCATTTAGTCCCTTTTTGTTGTGGCCCCCTCCTTTCTCCCTTGCCACTATCTCCTTTGATCGACCCATGCAAGAGCTTCTTCCTCTTTGTCAACCTTAGTGTCTCATGTTGCTTCTTGTATTTTCTTCTTCTTCCCCTTGTCAACTTTGGCATTTCTAGATATCTTGTATCTTCCTTTTTTCTTTAGTCATCAAACTTCTCCTTTGTTAACCATCTCAAAAAGGGCTATAAACATATGTTGAACTCGAGGAAAAGCGTCAGAGTATATGAGAGAGAGCTTCATAAATCATGATCTAATGAAATGATACCAATTAAAAATATATAGTACTTGTTAGGATAGGAGGCATTGATATCAGTTGAAAAAGACAAATAAGGATCATAATTCATGAAATTCATGTGATATAACCTAAACTCTTTCTTTATATGTGCATACATATAATGAGACCTACATGTAAATACCACTTATAGGAATGTAGCAATATATGCACATCTAGACAATAAGTAGAGGTGCGAAGTTTAAAACATATCATGCATGAATGTAGCTTAAATATAGAAATGAATTGATAATGATACCAATTGAAGCATTTAAGCATTGCATACCTCCGGGGATATATTGATTTCTCCATAAGACTACAAAAGATACATCTAGCAAAACATGTTAGTCTCAAAATCACAACCTATAGGATATACTCTCTCTAAATATGTACAAACATGTGTTGAATACTTGCGAGACATATGCAATTGTTATTAATAACAACAGGGAAGGATACCCTATAGATTGTATAGGATCGAATATGCGTAAAATACCCAATCAGAGGGGGGGGGGTGAATGATTGCAGAAATCAAATTCAAAGATTAACTCACCCAAATTTAAACTCGATTTAAACTCGGTATTTCACTCGAAATATATTGCACAAGCTCTAGTAAAAATGATATATAGAAAGATCTGCTGAATGGATTGCTCTCAAATTTGGTCAACAGAAACTAGATTCAAATACAAAACTAACCCAACAAGTATCAAGTAAATCGGATATGTGGATTAAAATTTATTCCTAATCGAAGAAGACTGTGTCAGCCAGTATTGAGTAGATCAAAACCTAGACGAGTTAACAAAAAGCTACTCGAGAACAAACCAAATCCACTTGAAATTTTTTCAGATCAAACACTAGATGTTCTAGCAAGGTTTTAGATGAATTAAACCAAGATGAAACTTCATAGACATATGAAATTAACTAAAAACCAAAACTGAGCATGCAGAATATAAAACAGAGAGAAAATTTCGAATCAGCAACTCATCAACTTACGAAACTTGATTTTTATTGTATAGATGAGTTTACAAGATGCCCCTCCAAAGCATCCAATAAGGATTTTCACGAAATACCAAAACAACTCTCTCTAGTTTCTGTGCCCTGTTTAGTGCCCTTTTTACTACCCAATACAACAGACCTATCTATTTATAGGGTAGCCACACACACAAACATGACCGAATCGAACTACAACTCCCTGTCGTATTCAATATAGTCTCCATCCTCCTATAATCATAAGAGGACAAACAACTTCCACTAATTAAGCTAATTAGCCAACAACTCTTACGTAATCATGCATGCATATCTCCCATGCATACATGCATGTATGTTAGCAACTTAGAGTCCGTCTCCGACACTAACACTTGTCTCAAATCCAGCCACCACACGACTCCCTCGTGCATACTCTGACTTGAAAACAAATTAGTCTTTACGTCCTCTCAAGATCAGATAACCTCCTACGTCCATCGCGAAGCCTTATCTCCATATGCAATGTTTTCTCAGCTCAAACATCCCGCATGACATCACCGATCACCACAACCTCAGTTCCTCCTGAACCTAGTCGCCGAACCTCAGTTCCTCCCTGAACTTAGTTCGTCGATCTATCATCAACCATGTCCGCTTTCGAGCAACACCTGCACATGAATCAAACAACAATCGAGTACGAGCACAAGTCCTTCCCGACTTGACTCAAGATCAATTCACGCAACACCACACAAACTCTAAGTAAAACCAATATGCTAACATAAGCATACCCAACTAATGATAGCGTATCAAACTAACTATGCTATCCAAGCATATCTTAGCAACTAATGAACATCAACTAAATGTTATTATGCTAAATACTTTGCTCTGCCAATTTCATCAATCAAACCAATTTTTCATCACATGATCTCACATATTGGATGGCACATAAAAGATAATAATTGTGAAACTAATGCCATAAAAAAGAACCTACAACTAATAAACTATGTAGGTTACTCATAGATTAGAGACAAGCACAAGCAACCTACCATATAAAAACCAGACATTGCAAAAAATTGAAATATGCACATGCAATCCTAGACAAAGTAATAGTTCAAAATATGAACAAAAGTCTAGCTACCATTACCTTATTACCTTTAGATGGAGATCTGGGTATATGATTATCATGATCTTTATAAAAGCGCACAGTTTTATGTACTTGGCTTCTTTGATTGAACCTTCACTTCATCTTGTGAGCCAAGTCTCTAAATTCCTGAGTCGACTTGTGAACTTCAAGTCTTTTTTGGAATCCAAACTGATTGAAGCCCCTTCACATTGGTGATCACTTCCTTAGGCACCAAATGGGTTGGTTCCACCCTCGGTCCTTTCTCCAAATCATTTGTGTAACCACTTTGCCATTGTTCTTCTTCTTGAGCTTGTAGTGGTTGCTCTTGGTCTTGGTTTTGTAGTTAGATTTGATGTAGATGTTGGAGTTCTTGTTGGAGAGGTTCATTGCTTTCTTCTTCTTCTTAGTCTCCTTCTTAACTTGCTTGGATTGGGAGGACTTGTGGTCTTCTTGATGACATTTAAAGTATGTCATAGTGAACCCCTCTGCAAGCTTCTTCACCATGGTTGCATGGTTATCTTGAGGAGATTGGACATGGTTCTTACCCTTTAGTCTTACCAAGTATTTCTTGAGATTTTCACTTCTTGCTTGAGTTCATCATTTTCTCGTACAATGAGTTCATTAAATGGTTCTACAAGAACATTCTCAACACATATCTCATTGCAAAGGGGTGAGCTAGATAAATCAATTAAATCATCACAAGAAGTGCAAGAATCTACCTTAGGATTCAATTTAAATAGAGAGGTATATTGCTCCAAAGGAGACTTAGAATGAGATTCAATGCAATCAAATTTTTCCTTAAGCTTTTCATGCTTCTTATTTAGCAAATTAAATTTTCTTAATAATTGCTCATAATTAGAAACAAAGGTAGTATGAATGTCATGGAGGGCATTGAATTTCTTAACTTCCTTAGATTGTTTTTAAGAGTCCTTTGTTAATCATTGATCAAATGAAGGAGTTTATCATAAGAAGGAGAATCCTTATCAGATTCATCATCACTTACATCGCTATCTATACATTTGACCATAAGGCACTTGTGAGATGGCTTGCGTGTTGACTTGCATGATGATGACCTTGAGGAACAGTTTCTCTTAGAGGAGTGGGTGACGAAGCTCTCATCACTTGAGATTGAATCTTTATCTTTACTCACCCATCTTCTCATGCTTGCAAATACTTTGGCTCTTTCCCTTTTGTCCCTCTTACTTTTGGTCTTCTTATCCTTCTTATTGTGATTAATTGTTTTGATAGAGTTTTTCATGGAGATTCGATGATCAATCTTGGCATTGATCTTCTTGATGTTCTTCTCTACTTGAGAGATGAGCTTGATGACTTCGGGGTTAATTTCTTCATCACTTGATGTGCTTTGCTCATCTTCATTGCTCTTTTCATCTTCATCTCCATCATTTTCACTTGAGCTTGACTCTTGCTCTTGCCTCCTCATCTTCGCCTTCATGTGTGGGCATGGTGTTTGCTTGCTTGTGAGAGCAAAGTTCTTGGCGTCGGATGAGGAAGAGGCTTTCACCCCTATGTTTATGGTCATCTCATGGGCGGTGATCTTGCTAAGCACTTGACTTGAAGTCATCTTCTTGATGTCATTGTTGTCATAGATGATGGAGACTATTAACTTGTACTTTAAAAGAAAAGCTTGAAGTATTTTTCTCACCACTTGATCATTGTCAATTGGCATCAAACTTAGCCATTGATCTCATTGGCAAGAATATTCAAACATGAGTACATGTTATTAGCACTTTCACGGGCAAATTATTTGATGCTACTGAGCTTTGTAACAAGCACATGATATTTCTCATTGCGCACATATTTTGTGCCTTCATGTATTTCAATGAGACTATTCCAAATATCATGCGCATTGGTAAGAAAATAAATATGAATAAATGCATCAATATTTAAAGATGATAAAATGATGCTCTTCGTTAATGCATCTAATTGCCTCTTCTTGTGGTGATGCAAGGTCTCATCCCTTCTGTAGCGAAAACGACCATATTAGGTCATGATTGTGATTTCGGTGATTAATGACAATATAGTCAATGGGACTAACATGTTTGTCAAGAATATATGTTAGTAGGTCTCATGGATGCAATACATAAAGAAGTCACCACAGCCGGGACAAAGTTTGACTGAATTTGAAAAAGTCTTAGAGAAATTGTTCTCACCGGAAGGTCTGGCGCTGGAAGAATTGCACTCATCGGAACATTATGTTCAAAGGTAGTTTGCCTCACCGGATGATCCAGTGATAAAAAAAAATGTACACGCTGGAGCAATTCCGTCAGAAGGAGTCAGAGTGAATTGCTCGGTCCGACGATTAGAAGCGATGTACACCGGACTATTTAACAAAAGCTTGGTATTTTCGGAGGAAATAGATTATAAAGCATCAGATGATCCAGTGATGAGATGGATATCACACTAGAGCATTTTGTGACTTGTGTCACAGTGCAGAAGACTATAACTCACCGGATAGTCCAGCGATGAAGTGATGCACAACGGAGCATTTAACAGAAGGTGTAGAAAATCCAGAAAAGAAGAAGTTCTACACACCCGGAAGGTCCGGTGATGAAGACAGTGCACACCAGAGTATTTTGTGCAGAGAAGAAGTTTGGCGTGGTCTGGCTCAGGATAACTCACCAGATAGTTCGATGATGAAGAGGATGTATACACTGGAGTATCCGATATTCAGACGAACTCTGAGTGGAGTTCCAACGACTAGTTTATGAGAATGTACACACCAGATGGTCCGGTGCTTTTACCTCTGTTAACGCTGAATCATCCGGTGTTCACAGAATATGTGAGTCATTGGGATAATGGCTAGTCACAGGTTTGAGGCTATAGATACCCATCCACTCATTCATTTGATACAGCTGGAGTCCAGAGAAACCCTTGTACACCTAAGAAGACATCCAAGCCATCCAAGAGCATAAAGTGTTAATCCAAAGCGATTAAGCACACCATTAATGAGTGATTAGTGCTTATAGGCCTAGAGAGAAGAGTTGCTAAGTGCTGCAACCTAGAGTGCATATCAATGAGTGATCCAAATGTGTACCAAGACGTATGTCAGCACCTTGGAGTCTTTGTGACTTGCTGGTAACTTGTTGACCCTCCGACTTGGTGTGGAGCATCGACAAGAGGATTGTGCGGGGACGCGGATGCCCTTGTCTTTGTGACTAAAGCTTCGAAGTGAAGATGACGTACAAGTGACTGGAAGAGAGGTTAGTAGTGAGACCTCGCCTTGGTAGTTCATCGTGCTTGAGGCCTTATCTCGGTAACTTGGTATCTCAAGAGCCGTGACCAGAAGAGACTTGGCGACCGAGATCATATCCTTTGTGGAGGTCCAACGTGGATTAGTGGTGGCTTGTGTGCCACCGATACCACGGGATATAAATCCATCGTGCTGAGTTTGTCTCTCTACCTCATTTACATTTCCGCATTTACTTACTTACAATTTACCTTGCAATTCTCTTAAACGGTAGAGTAGACACATTAGATAAGCCTAGAGCACTTTTAGATAGAAATTTGAGATAGACTTATCTTGTGAAAGTATTGGAGCCAATAGTTTTTAAGTGTTCTAATTCACTCCCCCTCTTAGGACGTCCTCGATCCCCTTCAATTTGTATCGGAGTCTCGTGCTCTTCAATTGGGCTTAACCGCCTAGAGTTGTGACATCCGAGGTTAGGGATGGATATTGGTAGTGCTCCACACTTTGACGGTACTAATTTTTCCTGTTGAAAAATTCTTATGACATGTTATTTAGAAGCAAAAGGTCTAGATATTTAAAGGGTCACCGAAGAGGGGATGAAATAACGCATCACCAAAGCGGGGAAACAGTTTGATGCTTTAGCGAAGAATATCATTTTATCATCTTTATATGTTGATGCATTTAATAGAGTATATTTTCTTACCAATGCACATGATATTTGGACTAGTCTCATTAAAATACATGAAGGCACAAAGGATGTGCGCAATGAGAAATATCATGTTTTTTGACTAAACTTAATAAAATAAAAAAACTTGCCCAAGAAAATGCTAATGACATATACTCACGTATGAATATTCTTATCAATAAGATCAATGGGCTCGGTTTGATAAAGATTGAAGATACTTTAGTGGTGAGAAGAATACTTCAAGCTCTTCTTCCAAAGTACAAGCTAATTGTCTCTGTCATCTACAACAACCATGACATGAGCAAGATAACTCTAAACCAAGTTTTAGGCAAGATCACCGCCCATGAGATAACTACGAACATAGGGGATCAAGCTTCTAAAGTAATAAAGCATCATGTTCACACATCAAGACAAAGATAAGAAGACGAGCAAAAGTCAAACTCAAGTGAAGATGATGAAGATCAAGATGAAAAGAGCGAAGAAGAAGATGATCAAAGCACCTCAAGTGATGATCAAAGCACCTACAAGTGGAGAAAAACATCAAGAGGATCAATGCAAAGATTGATTATCCAATCTCCTTCAAATACTTAGTCAAAACAATTGATCATATCAAGAAAGAGAAGAAGACAAAGAACAAGAGGGAGATAAGAGAAAGAAGCAAAGCATTTGCAAGCATGGGAAGATGGGTGAGTGAGGATGAAGAGTCAAGCTTAAGTAATGAAAGCTTCACCATTCACTCCTCCAAGAGAATCTCTTTCTTAAAGTCATCATCACGCAAGTCGTCATCGCACAAGTCATCTCACAAGTGCTTTATGACCAAAGGTATGGAAAGCGATGTAAGTGAGGATGAATCTGATGAGGATTCACCCTCTCAAGAAGAACTTCTTGATTTGATAAATTAGTAACAAAGAATCCTTAAAAAACAATCAAAAGAGCTTAAAAAATTCAATGAACTTAATGATATTTATGCTACCTTTGTTTCTAATTATAAACAATTATTGTACAAATTTAATTTGCTAAATAAAGAGCATAAAGAGTTTCAAACTAAATTTGAGTGCATTGAATCTCAAACTAAGATCTTTTGAAGCAATCTACCTCTCTTTTTAATTACAATTCTAAAGCAGATGCTTCTACTTCTTTTAATGATTTATAAATTTTATCTAGCTCACCCTTTCGCAATAAAAAATGCATTAAGAATGTTAGTGTAGAATCATCTAATGAACTCATTGCATAAGAAAATGGTGAACTTAAATAAGAAATAGAGAAGCTCAAAAAAGATTTGATAAAAATAAAAGACATGAATCATATCCGATCTCCTCAAGATAACTATATCACCGTAGTGCAGTGCTCACAGAGACCAAACGTTTTCAATAGAGCGCAGTGCTTCACTTTCTGGCACGGACGAAAGAACGAGATGCTGAATCGGGCGCATGAACCTAACATCAATTACGGGCGAGTTCGGGTAAGAGCATCTGCTTCACCGGCCTCCTACATATCCCTCTTCAAGAAACGGCTACGTGTACCTCGTTCCGCCATTCCTGTTCTTGAAATGGAGTTCCCCACGGACCCCACCCGCAGTTTCCAGTATCATGAGCAGCGACTCAGGTGACGTACGAAATGAACTCTTCCGGAGTCGTTCCCATTTTCCATTTCAATAGACATGCAGGCGTAAGTTTCCTTGCATGCATCGATCACGATGCTTGCTTTCTTCTTGAGCTGATCAGCTAGCTAGCGAATCAAGGCAGCCAGGCAGGTCCATGCTATTTTCACTTCACGTGTACGAATGGGCAGAAGCAGTTCCGACGAAGTTAATTGCAAGTGAGAGGTACTCGGAGTGGGAGGTTTTAAGATCCCAAACTATTCGATCTCACTTTCGAGGTGTCGCATTCCCAGATCAAACAAGGTCATGGCCTGATCACTTTAGCTCGAGCACACTGTAAACCCTAATTTCCCGTAAAGCATAAAAGGAAGGAATAAAATAGTGTGGGTCACAGTGGGCCCAATGTGTCCTTATTGGGCTGGTTAGCCAATGCAAACTAATGTCTCGTTTTTATATCTCGGGTGCCAAAAAAATGTAGTCTTTACCAAAAAGGTAATCACGTTAATCCAATGGACTGTCACAATTGGTTTGGGTCACGGTAAATCACATATTGGAAATAGTAGATGGAAAAATTGGGCTGTCCACTCTAGTGGGTAGGACCGAGAACGACGATTAGAAGAGGTGAATAAATGTATTATAATTTTTTTTAAATAGATGGTCTACTCCTTTTTCATCTAACACCTCAAAAAACCACTACTATAAAAGTTATTTTTCGAGACATTTACTGTTTATTTTTACAGACGGTTCATATGATAATCCGCCTGAGTAGTAGGCTAGACCCGTGCGGTTGTGAACCGTCTGTGAAAACTAATTTTCACGTGCGGTTTTGAACCGCCTGTGAAAACTAATTTTCACATGCGGTTCCTTATGTGAACCGTCTGCGTAAATAGCTTCATTATCACAAGCGATTCACATAAGAAACCGCATGTGGAATGCTTCGTTTTCATAGGCGGTTAACATAAGGAACCGCTTATGGAAATGGACTTTATTATCACAGGTGGTTCACATAAGGAACCGCATGTGAAAATGGAGTCTGTTTTCACAGGTGATTCCTTATATTAACCGTCTGTGGAAATTAGTTTTCACAGCCGGTTAGTTATATGAACCGTCTGTGATAATAGCTCCATAAATAATGCCTATCCAAGGGTAGCTTGATTCAGACCGAGCTCACTGTTGTTCGAATAGTATAGCTCAAAAGGTGGTCACGAAATTTGAAAACAAAGGGAAAGATTTTATTTTTGAATTCCTTGGAGGAGACATCTAAGGTAAGACTATCTCATCCCTAGCTAGCATCTTTTTGAAGCCTAGATTTAGATTTATGGCTTATTTAGGGTTTGAATAGGTTCTAGAGATGCTCATGGTTCTAGCCATTTAGATCCGTAAATTAGCTAAAATTTGTGATAATGTTGATTCAATTGTGTAGATTTACATGATTCTAGCATTATATTTCAAAAATATAGCTTCAATTTGATATTTTTAGCCTCTAGGATGTTTTATCATGAATGAGGATTTTTTATCTAGATCTAGATCTAGATTTAGATGTAGAGGGAGAGAGAAATGAATCCACATTGTTTTGAGTCATAAATTTGCTTCAATGTAGATTCAATTAAGTAGACATATTATAATCATAAAATTGACCAATTTTTTCTATTTTTTAAAAATTAATTATGATTTTCTTATTAATTAATTAATTAATTAATCTAATTTTATGATTGAAGTTAAAGATGGACAGATCATGGATGTACGATGCGGCAAGACATCTAGAAATATACATCAAATGACTCTCTGCTTTTATTGAAGCCGCCGAGAAGGACGCTTTGACTAAGAAGATAAAGAAAATATATTATCCATGTTCTGACTGCAAGAACCAGAAATTGTGGGACAAATCAAGCATAATCAAATCACACTTGATCTTGAGAGGTTTTGTCAAGTATTACACACGTTGGTCCAATCATGGCGAACAACGTACATGTGAACCAAATGACGACATCGCTGCTGATCAAGTGGATGGTGATGAGGGAGTCGAAGGTGACACTGATGTTATGATGGATGATGATACCGATTTTAATTTGGAGGAAATGTTGCGCCACGTAGAACCGCATATTTTAAGGGACACGAGAAGTTTAGATAATTTTGAGGCATTACAAAAGGCTTCAAAGGAACTTTTGTACGAGGAATCGAAGAGCTGTGATAAGGAGTTTACAATGTTGCATTCGGTGCTTGAACTTCTAAGGTTGAAGGTCAGCAATGGATGGTTCGACAAGAGTTTCTTGGATCTGTTGAGCCTCTTAGCAAATATGCTTCCGAAGCCTAACTCCTTTCCCACCACCACTTATCAGGCGAAGAAACTTATCTGTCCGTTGTCATTGGATGTGCATAAAATACACGTATGCCCGAACCACTGTATCCTCTACTGTAAAGAGTACGAAGACTTGGATAGATGCCTAGTGTGCAATGTGAGTCAGTACAAGAGGAATGATGATTGTGAGGATTAAGATGCTTCCGCCAACGTGAAGAAGAAGAAGAGTAATGCTGATCGTGATGAAGAAGACACTTCTTCCAACACAGAGAAGAAGAGAAGTCCCGCTTGCAGCGTTTGTACTCAAACCCTAAGGACTCTGAATTGATGCGCTGGCATTTCGATAAGCGCAAGAAGGATGGAACTATGCTTCGACACCCCGCTGATGCTAGCCAATGGATAAAGTTCGATGCCATATATCCATATTTCGTTGAAGAACCCAGGAATGTAAGGTTCGTGTTGAGTATCGATGGAATGAATCCTTTCGGTGACATGAACACCTCACATAGCATTTGGCCAGTGGTCCTGGCCATCTACAACCTTCCTCCATGGCTATGCATGAAGAAAAAGTACCTTATGCTGTCCATTCTTATCCAACGACCAAAAAAACCTGGCAATGATATAGATGTGTTTCTGGAACCATTGATGGAAGATATGGCGAAACTGTGGAACGATGGGGTTCGGGTGTGGGATGAGTTTCGACGACAGTACTTCACACTGAAAGCCATGATTTTCGTTACCATCAGTGATTATCTCACCTTTTTTTTTCCTATCGAGACAGGTTAAAGGGAAGCAAAGATGTGTAGTGTGCTTAGATGAAGCCGCGTCTGTGTACCTTCTGTACTGACAGAAGGTAGTGTACATGCAACACCGACGGTTCTTACTCAAAACTCACAGATACCGCAAGATGAAGAAACATTTTGACAACACAGTTGAGCAAGGTACTGGCCCAAAATCTCGCAGCAGGGCACTAGTGTTTGAAATGGTCAAGAGCATCAAGATTGTTTTTGGGAAGCCGCCGAAGGGTAAAAAGAGGAAGAACAGTGAGACACCGACCGGCATGCTGTGGAAGAAGATGCCGATTTTCTTTAAGTATTTTCCCTACTGGAAGGACTTGGATGTTCGCCACAGCATCGATGTCATGCACGTTGAGAAGAATGTGTGTGATAGCATCCTTGGCCTCTTACTAGACATACCAGACCTGACAAAGGATGCAATCAAGTCACATATGGACTTGCTGCATTTTAAAATCAGGCCATAGCTACACTCTGAAGATAGATCAAATGGAAAACATTATCTTCCCTCGGCTAGCTACTCTCTGACACCTGAGGAGAAAAAGGCACTGTGCAAGTGCTTACGTGGGATGAGAGGTCCCGACTGGTTACTCATCCAACGTCAATAAACTAGTCTCTATGAAAGATTTGAAGCTAATCAGCATGAAGTCTCATGATTGTCATGTGATGATGATGCAGATGCTCCCTATTGAGATCAGGGTTATCAAGCCAGGATACATAAAGGTGGTCATCACATGGTTGTGTCACTTCTTCAACGCAATTGCTTAGATCGATGTTGAAAAACTGGGTGCTCTACATAGTTACTTGGTAGAGACTGTGCCAACTTGAGATGTACCTCCCTCCATCCTTTTTCGATATCATGGTACACCTCTTGGTTCACATCGTGAATGAGATAATTGCACTGGGCCCTGTATTCTTACATTAGATGTATGCGTTTGAGTGGTACATGGGCATTCTCAAGGGCTATATACGGAATCATGCTCACCCAGAGGGTTCCATGATAGAGGGCTACAGTACCGAGGAAGTTGTTGAGTGTTGCATCAATTACATAAAAGATGCTAAACCGATTGGTGTACCTGTATCTCGACATGAGGGGAGCTTGTCTAGAAGAGGGACCAAAGGAAAGAAAAGATTCATCGATCATGATTACAAAGCAGTGGAAGAAGCACATTTCATCATCTTGCAACAGCTCTAGATAGTGGGGCTGTACGTCGAGCAACACCTGAATGAGCTTCACACAGAAAATCAAGGCCGCTTGTATGATTGGGTCTTAAAAGAGCACAAGCGTCACTTCACCACATGGTTCAAGAACCAAAACCTTCCAGATGGTGAATCTATAGATAAAAAAATGTAAAAATATTGGCTTGTGGTCCATTAACTTTAGTTACGTCTTGGAAAGCGTATGACATTAATGGGTACACGTTTTATACTAAAGCAAAGGACAAGAAGAGCACGACCCAAAACAACGATGTTCGGATAGAAGCCTATGACACAACATGGCAAAAGATCACCTACTGTGGGTTCATAGATGAAATCTGGGAACTCGACTATAGAGTGAATCTGTAGATCCCTGTCTTTTGGTGTAAATGGGTTAAACACCCAAATGGCGTGGTGGTGGAAAACTACGGGTTCACAACTATCAACCTCAGCATTCTAGGCCACAAAAATGACCCGTGGGTACTCGCTGATCACATCGCACATGTTTTCTATATAGTCGACCCCGCGAATGAAAAGAAGCACGTAGTTATTGCCGGAAAATAAAGAATTATCGGAGTTGAGAATGTGGAGGATGAGGAAGAATACAATCAGTTCACGACGTGCCGCCTTTCAGAGATTCAGAAAAGATCAAACATGTAGAAGCAACCCTCGACAGATCTGTGATGCCCTACATGCGCCTTGATGGTGCAGGGAAAACAGTTCAAGGAAAATAGTGTCATGTTATGCAAATTAGTTTCCAATGTGACAGAACTTGAAATTTGTATAAATTTAGGATAAGCTTTAATTTGTATCGAGGACTTGTATGCATGATGTAAGAATATACTTTAATTTATATCGAGGGCATATATGGAGTAATAATATGTTTTAATTTATATTTCGGGCATGAATATGCTTTAATTTATGTGCTTTAATTTAAGAAGCTTAATATGTAATAGAAGAATATTTCCAAAAAAAAAATAATCAGTGCCAGTTTTAGGAAAAAATAGGCACTGATACGTTTCCACAGGCGGTTAACCTAAGAAACTGCCTGTGAAAATGCTTTTCCACAGGTGGTTTACCTATGGAACCGCTTGTAAAATTGATTTCTATAAATATATCCGCGCGAGGCTCCGAAAACCCAAGCCAATTGACGAAGTTTGCCCGCGCCATCAGGCTACCCAAGTTAACCGTGCCCTCTCCCTTTTCGCCGCGCCTCTCCCTCTGTCTGCCACTTGCCGCCCGCTCTCCCTCCCCGACGAGGAGGGCCACCCCATGACACCGCCGCCCCCGACAAGGTGGGGCCACCCCGTGCCCCGTCCCCCATGGTGGAGGACCACGTTGAGGAGGAGCCGCCGTGGACGAGCCGTCGAGGAGGAGCCACCGCTGCCGCCAAGGACGAGCCACCATTGCCGCCGAGGAGTCCGAGGCACCACCGCTTGAGCCACCAAGGAGGAGCCGCTGAGTGGTGAGTAGCCATCCCCCTTTATACCCGACCGAGCCATCGTGCCATCGTGCTCTGTGTTGCTTGACCTAGACTTGATGGTGCTCTGATGAATGTGGTGCTCTGTGTGATGCTATATACACATACTCTGTGATGCTTGACCTAGACTTGATGGTGCTCTGATGAATGCGGTGCTCTGTGTGATGCTATATACACTTGTTAAACCGAATGCATCTAATTGCTATACGATCATGCTCTTATGTATTTGCTATCTTGATTAGGATTTTTAGTTATTTTCATTTCCAATGAAGCTTTCAATTGGCGATCTGTCACGCAGAGCCTTTTTAGTAGTGCTATGCCTCTTAGGGGCCCCTTAGAATTATAAGAGCTTCATAGTAGTTTTAAGGATTTTAATCTTTAGGTATTCTTGATATTGTAAGATTGGGTTGCGAAATATCTGAAACTTGATATTTTTTTAGAAACCCCTGAGAACAAGATAGCATGGTTAATTTAAAGACATTACCCTTGTGAAAATATGTAATTTTGCAAAATCTCTATTGCACCATGCAAGGAAGACTTCAACATTGGGGATAAACTTTCCACATTATCTTACACAATAGCTCCAGAATTAGGAGGGAATCAAATATATGTAGTTGGAATATTTATCAGCCGGTCTTGTTTTTCTGAGAAAATTATGTGTAAATCCTATTATGTTTGATTTATTCACTGCTGGAAACCAGACATTTCTTGACAACGCCACTTACACGCATGCATGCATGGTAACTAACCACACTTGTTGGTTGCAATAGTTTTTCTAAGCCTGATTCTAATTACAAAACTGATGGTAACTCAAAAATAAATTTACTTGCTAGAACAATTCAGTCTTGTGGTGTATTGTTGTATTTTTTTAAGAGACAGTGTTATGGTTTAATGTTGAAGCAATTACTAGGAAGAGTAGGAACATAGCCAAAAAATTTAAATAATAATAATAAAAAAGACAAAGTTCTTAGTAAATTAGCTGTTTCATTTCTCTCTAAACACGGCGCTGATCTTAAGCTTGATATTTTAAAGGTTATGCAGTACTCAGTATAGAGTATCTCAATTGTTTTAGGATCTTCATGTTTTATGGTCAAAAAATGTTTTTCCCTAGAACTTGCATCCACCCAAGTACACAAGCATGCATATATTTTATGTACCCGTTAAAACTGATTCTGTAAACTTTAGTCCATAACAAGAATATAATTTGTTTCACAAATTAAAGAGTAACAATAACACATATATGCATCATTTTACCGCGCACGTGGAGCAAATGATCCTGATCACTTTTTGTTGAGAACATCATTGGCATCCGATATTTCGAAGATGATGGTGCATCCTCAGGGCAGTTTTCAATAAAACTAATATTGTGGACCTTGAAATTCTCCTGGTGTCAATTGACACAATCAGGTTAGTATGAAGATTCATTTTCCGAGAGAGAATACTGCATAGTGTACTTCCATTTCAAGTATAGCACCGCAAAATGTTTTTGCATGTGCAAGCTTTAGACTCCTTCCTGTGAGAAAGCAGTACAGAATGCTTTAGTTTGTCTCTACTGTACTCATGCAGGCCCGGTCCTGAGATTTTTTGGGCCCGATGCGAAATTAAATATAAGGCCCTAAATATATTTAAATTGTTACCGATAAAAACTTAAATTACATAAAAAACAATATTTATATGGAATACTTCAAACATATTACCTTAAAAATTTCTTCGGATATTTCTAGATGCGAAGTCATTGATGATTGTATCAATATCAATCTCATCCAATAATTTCTTCTCAATGCATAAAGTTGCCAGACCGTTTAATCTTTCTTGTGACATTGTAGACCTCAAATGGTTCTTCAATAATTTCAACTTTGAAAAGCTTCTTTCAGCAGATGCCACAGTCACTGGTATAGTAAATAAGATCCGATAAGCAACAGAAATATTAGGATAACAATCTGCATTTCTGACAAACTCAAAAATCTCCATGGCAGACATTGGTCTATCTGGTAAAGTCAACTGCATAACACTTAACTCAGAAATTAGATCATTTAACTCAACATCAGATGAACCCTTTAGAGAGAAAGTTTCTGCAAATTTAATGCAACGGTCTTTTAGTTCAATACCATCCAATGACTTCAAGATTGTTGAACTCATTAAAAACCCAAATATACTTTTGAATTTTTGGAGTTCTTCAAATCTAGTTTTCAATGAAGTGATTGCCATATCAACCATAACAAAAAAGTAATCAACTTCAAAAGCCCTCTGAGCTTGCAAATTTGCTTCATTATAATCAGTTTCATCAAACTGTTTCTTCCTAATAGAACGACGTTTTACTGGAAATGATGCCTCTACACCCATTTCAGATGCAATATCTTTGGCTATGATCAGACTAGAAGCAAATCCTTCATTTCTATAGCTGTGAAAGTAATTCATTATGCCTTCAATTTGCTGTAAGGTAGACTCAATGCACATGGACGGTGATTGCAACTTCTTACTCACAGTGTTAACAGCAAATAAAATGTCATGCCAAATAACCATACCAAGTATAAATTCAAAGCTGCCAAGCACTTCAAATAAATTTTTTGCATCACTCTTATCCTTGGGATCAGTATCATCAGCTTCCCTTAAATTTAACAAAGCTGACCTTAGCTCAGGAGCTTGATATCTAATTGGTTTTACACTTTTGATTCGACTCTCCCAACGAGTATTGCACAATAATTTCACAGTTAAACTTGGAATATGTTCGAGCAAAACTTTCCATCTTTTGGTAGAACCAGAAAAAAATACATATATACGTTGCATAATTCCAAAAAATGAAATAGCTTTAGCACATGATTTAGCCATGTCACAAAGAGTAAGATTAAGACTGTGGCAAGCACATGGCATATACAAAGCTCTTCGATTAATATCAAGCAATCGTCTTTGCACCCCCTTGTGTTTTCCTTTCATGTTAGAGCCATTATCATAACCTTGACCCCTAATATCATCAATATTAAGACCAAAAGACTTGATAGAATCAATCAATACATTGAAAAGCCCTGAACCAGATGTATCATCCACCATCAAGAAACCTAAAAAAAACTCCTCTAATTTTATTTTGCCATCGGACATATTAACACATCGTACCAACAAACTCATTTGCTCTTGATGACTCACATCTGGGGTACAATCAAGGATAATGGAGAAATATTTTGCCTCTTTAACGATCTTTATGATAGAATTTGTAATATCAGAAGCCAAAAGAGAAACCAACTCATTCTGAATTTTATGACTAAGATAATGATAATGAATCTCATTGTTTTTAATACGTCTAAGATGGTCTTGCATCACCAAGTCAAATTCTGCAACCATCTCAACACAAGCTAAGAAATTGCCATTATGATCATTATAGAGTTGCTCATTGGATCCTCTAAAAGCCAAATTACGTTTACCAAGAAATTTGACAATGGCAATTATTCTTAGTAAAACTTGTCTTATACGTTCTTTCTCCTTTGTGATTTGCTGTTGTAAATCTTTGTCAATTGTTTCACTTTTCCTCAGTCTAGCTCTCAGTTCATTCCAAGAGGTCATGTTGGTAATATGCTCAACACTAACTTCATGTTCTTTTAGCCTCTCACTAATATGCCTCCAATCTCTAAATCCATCACGCACCCAATGAACTCTTGCAATTTCTAGAATTGAAAATCTTACAACAAAAGCAAAACACTCTATCAACGTGCTTCGAATACACTAACCATTTTCTGTCATGAACCTCCCCATTGCTCATTTTTCTAGAGAAATGAGCATACGAAAAATGTCTTGAGTTGTCATCTAAAGGAAATACAATATTTTCTTCTCTTATATGCCCCTTCTCCACTAATATGTCCCTAGCTTTGTTATCAAGATTATCCCAATTTCTTGGATCATAAATATCCGTAGTAAAAACCGGCTGCTCATCAACACTAGCAGATTCTGTAGCAGATGAATTAAATATGTTGTCATGACCACTTACATTGTTATCATCCTCGTTGATGTCAACATTGTCTTCCGTAGGGTTAGGGCACTGGTCATCATCGTTCACATTAGTTTGTTCCTCCACAGCAACTATCGCCCACTCATCTGAGGTTCGTGAACTACCCGTATTACTCCTTAAGAATTTGTCCATTGCCCCCTTCTGTGATTCTATTAACTCATCCACCTGTTTTCTCTTTTTCCTTTTTTCACTACCCGATGCGTACTTTCTCAATGTCATAATACCTAGGACGAACTGATAATTGAAAAGATTAACAATTTAACATGTTAGTGGTTGAACTCATATAAATTACAAAGTCACAAAACTAAAAAAATATAAGAATAATTGAAATTAACCTTAAAACTGATTTCTGAAATCTGCTGCCTGCTGGCTGCTGCTCTGTACTCAGTACACAGTACTCAGACCTAGTAGAGAGAAGTGACCACTCTGAAATTGCACCTGGTGTGAGGGGCATAAACGGAAATAATCTTGCTCACCGCCACTAGCTGCAAGCCTACAAATCTGCAATGCGTCTCCTTGCTATAAAAATGGCATTGACATTCAGAAGCATCGTACAAGCTAGCTTTCAGCGATTGCCAGATGCCCAGACACTAGAGTGATGTCGAGCGAGGAATCCGAGGATGAAGTCCCGACTCCGGTCTCCGGGGCTCTGGGCTCCGGCCTCCGGGCGGACCGCGGACGGCAGACCAGGGGCCAGGCAGGAGGGCGGACTGCGGTCAGCGGGCACCGGCCACCGGGGCACTGGGCGGACGGCGGACGCCGCGGACCAGGGGGGCTGCGGCCTGCGGGCCCAGGGACCAGGCAGGAGGGCGGACTGCGGTCAGCGGGCACCGGCCACCGGGGCACCTAGCAGACGGCGGACGCCGTGGACCAGGGGGGGCTGCGGCCTGCGGGCACCGGGCACCGGCCACCGGGCGGATGGCGGACCCGCGGACGGCGGTCGACGGACCGCGGACAGGGCCCAGGCGGACGGCGGTGGGTCGGCGGACCATGGGACCAGGGCGGGCACCGGGCCACCGGCCGACGGGCGACGGCGGACCGGCCAGGCGCGCCGACGCCGTGATTCCGCGAGTTCGCGATGGCAGACGGCAGCAGGTTCGGAGTTCGGTTCGATTCTTTGGCGGCGCTATGCAATCCTGATTCCTGAATTCCTGATTACGTCGGTTCGGTTTGAGTGTTCGGCGCAGGCCTGCTTTGGCGCTTGGCGGCGCGGCGTCTCGCTGAGTCGGGCCCTCGGCAGCTCGGCGGCGTCTCGCGGCCTACGGGCTACCCGCTGCGAGCCTGCGAGTTGGGGGCCCCTGCGAGTTGGGGGCCCGGAGCGGCCGCACTGCTCGCCCCCCGGCCCCCCAAGGGCCGGCCCTGTACTCATGACATGACCCATGCATGCATGGTGGCTTTTAACCTTAACCACAAATTCATTATGGACGCTGCAGATGGAAAAATGTAGTTCAAATAAGACATACTGAAAAACTGTTTGATTTTGTTTGTGTCATCATACTGTTTGATTTTGTTTAATTAGGAATTTCTATCACTTTGAAATGTAGTTCAAATAAGACATACTGAAAAACTAAAACTACCTTTCATTCCAAATATGCGTCATCATTTTGAAATAATATATTCTGGAATTACAAATTTCTGTTCTGGTTTCCCCACATGTGTTATATGTGTTGAAATATGGTCATCAAATTGAAATAATCTAGTGTAGTAGAACTGGACTTAGCTGGTCCAGTGAAAGCTCCTACAAGCATGCAGAAATATGAATTGATTGTCATGGTTGAGAGCTCATCATACAGCCTTTTTTTATTGTTTCAAGGGAGGATAATCTTGCTGAAATGTTTGTGTGATTAGCAACAAGGGGTCAAGATTTGCTAGTTTTAACTTGCCTTAGATCTTTCTTAAATGTTCCCAGGTTAAAGCAAAAAATGTTCCGCTCAATGAGAAATTGTTTGAAAAAGTGACTGAGAAAAATACAAAATCTCATGTAGACCTAATTATAAGCATCAATAGCCCGGTTCGAAGCAAGCCCAAGCCTGACCTGGGTCCATCTAGGGCGCATACAACACCTCAACCTCTCCTTGACTTCTTTTCTTTCCTCTAAAATAATATTACCCAATGCAATTTGATCTTTATTGCATCTTGCTTCAGAATGGCATATTGGAACTAGAAATTTCATTGATGAATCATTGCATACTTGTTAGTTTTTTCTAGGCAATAATAATCCAGCAGTCGATTAAGTACCATGGGGCAGAAGAGGACATTAACCCCTAAGAAACCAGAAGCAAACAGAATGTTGGATAGGAGCCTAAGCCCCCCGAAGAAACCAGAAGCACAGAGGATGCTCGCAATAGAGGCCTCCCCGGCACAGAGGCCGCTCGCTATAGAGGGTGCCCCAGCACAAGATGGGGCGGATGCAAGCAGGAGGTCGGATAGAAGCCTAAGCCCACACCAGCCGTCCTCCTCTGACAGCAGCGAAAGCTCGGGCTCGTAGCATAGCCTGAGCCATGTTCCGTGCGATCGGGAGAGCCGACGTCGGGAAATTGACAATGAGTACGATCCCGCAGAAGAGGTATTTAGTTGAGTCAATGCATTTTATATTTCTTAAATGGAGGAATATTTTTTGTTTATGTAAACTCTCATTTTTCTCTCTAGAGGGTGAGGGTACAAAGATCTTCACGTCGATCATCTGCACCACAACCTTCTGTGCCACAATCTTCTGCTCCCTTTGTGCCCGAAACTTCGGGTCCCTCTAGCGGTATGCTGAAACGAAGACGGGGAGAGCGAAGCAGAAACAAGTTGTCATCTGACATTTATACAATAACGCAAGTCGGTGTTGAAGGAGAGCCTGTTGCACCTCGTGAGGCCTGCGCCAAATTCTGTAACAGTTGTAGATTTCTTGTCAAGGAGTACATCCCAATTACTATAACTGCTTGATGATTGCTGTCGGAAGAGACAAAGGAGTTCCTGTGGGCAACATTACAGAGAACCATCCGATTCCCCTTGGGAACAGAGGAAACCGCCAAACAGAATGTATTGAAAACTATGGGAAAGAGCTTTCGGGGCTAGAAGAGTGAGCTGAATAAGGACTTCGTGAAGAAGAACTTGGCACCCTTTAATAAATATGGAAAGATTACATCAGACCAATGGGCGGAGTTTGTTAGGCAGAAGACCACACCTGAGGCCATCAAACTGGGTGAATCTTTTAAGCACTTTGCGAAGAAGAACAAGTACCACCATCACATGGGCTCATTCGGGTACACCCCCAAAATTTCTGAATGGAGGAGGCAAGAAGAAGAGGCTGCTTGTGCTGGGAAACCCAACCATTTGGAAAATTATGATGAGCGAAGCAGGAACTGGGTCTACACTAGGTTAGAACGAACTTAGTCTGGGGACTTAGCCTTCAAAAGCCCTGAGACCATGGAAGTCACCCAGACCATTCAAAAGATTGCTAACGAAGGGTCTCTAGAGCCTGACAAGGAGAATGACTTGCTTACCAAGGCCCTAGGGAACACGGAACACCCAGGTTGCACTCGAGGCATCAGATCAAAAGTGGGCTAGAAGCATGCGTTCCCAGACGCCATGGGCCAGTACAAGACCCGTAAAAGATATAAGAAGACCCTAGAGAAAGAGATACAAGAACAGGTTAAGGTCCAGTTCATGAAAATGTGGAATGAAAAGGAGAAGGAAAGGGCAAAATTATTGATGATAGAGCAACCAACCAGCCTAGGCTTTCGGAGTAGCGTTGGGTCCACGTAGGCCAATTACCTGAGATATCCTATGGATGATATCACAGAGGCCACCCCTTGCATGCTACATGTTCCAGTCGGCAAGGGAGACTTCACTATCGAGGCTGCCACGGGCCAGGCCTGTAATGCCCCAAAAATCATATAAATAAGTGTTGATCGGACATTTTAAAGAGGATGCAAAAGGTTGACCTTTTGACCCGTCACTCGGATGGACGATCGGAGACCACGGATGCGTAGGGCTCGTCGAAACGATTCCGTTTGACTACTCACATGTTATGTTCGGACTTCGGAACATGAAGCTGCAAATTGGACGCTTGAGATTCAAAGAGAAAAAAAAAGAGACCATCCTTTTCTTCTTAACCCTAGAGTCCTGCTCTCTCCCTCCCCACAGCAGCAGCCACCCTACCTTTTTCTATACTGCACGTAGAAGGAAGAAAGAGAGGGGAAAAGAAGAAAGAAGGGGGAGGAGGAAGAAGGGGGCCGTTGCCCCTCTCACCCAGGTAGGAATTCCTCTCCTATTTTCCTTGTACTGAGCTCCTCCCCATCCCCTCTGATCTGCATCTTGTGGATTGTGGAGCTGCTGGTCTGTGCAGCAGCAAGGAAGAAGGATAAAGGGAGAAGGGAAGAAGAAGGGAAGGAGAAGGAGGAGAAGAAAGAGGAAAACCATGAGCTCTTGTCAAGTTGCTCGTGGTTTCACTAGGTGAGGATTCTCCACCCTAATCCCCTCCTTTTGGGTTGATTTTTGTGGTTTAGATCTCGAGTTTAGAGGGGGCTTAGGTTGAGGTTTGGTCGAAATCTGTTTCGTCCTCGTTCTGAAAACCGTTAGTTTTGTGCAGTCCCTGTTCAACATCATTTTTGGGCATGTTAGCTTCTGAAATAAATTTTCCCACCATGGACAAAGTTGTAGGAGACTTCAATAGCTTTCTTTTGGCACCAAGATTACCCTCATAGCATCTGTAGTTTGAGATATATCATCATTTCAACTTGACTGATTTTCTCTGTCAAGAATCTGGACAGTAGTAGATCAAACCAGTTTTTTGCCATCATATTGGAATATTTTTAGGATTCGATCTGAAGAAAAGTTGTAGAGTTTTTCATAATATTTCCAACGGCGTAGAGAACGTTATCATAGGATGAGTAGAACTCCAGTTATGGCCTCTTAAAAGTTGCTGCTGTTGTTTCATCGTCAGAAAGTTCAGTCATGTTCAGAGCATGCTTTGGCCACCTTAGGGGCTTCAAATACAAAAAGCTATAACTAGAAAGTGGTAGACAATGGAGTTTTATAGCTTCTGTGAAATTTTTATAATTTTTGAATTTGTGTATTAATTACGGGAAAATTGTGAAGCCCTACTGCTTTTATCAGTAGAATGATGTATATGCTGTTTTTGTGGTTCTCTTTTGAGCGACGGCTTGGGGTGTTAGGATGTGTTTCCTATTGTATGTGCATGCTTGTATGAATGTTTTGCTGATGTGTGGTTCATAATCAGGTGGTGGTGCTCCTGATCGTGTTTGAAGGTTGTCGGTTGTATCGAAAAAAGGCAAGTAAACGTAGTGGTTGCTTTGCTACTAGCTTTAACTTGCTATTCATTCTACCTCCACCTAAATTATATGTTCAGAACCATGATCCATTTAATATGAACTGATTAATTGATGTTTTTGATGAGGTGAGGCAGATTACTTGTTTATATGTGGTTATATTGCCTTATGCTCTCATATCCATGAAGATTGTTATTATTGTGGTATATGTGGTTGATGAAGGCTATGAGGTGATATGGTATTTATAGTTTCATATGTATTCATTTGCATTGCACCTCATATGAAATAATATGTCGCCGTTTGTTGGCCGTGACTTGTACCGGTACACACCGTACGTTACCCGAGGAGGGGTACGGTGCAGCTTTACACCTTGTTGGGTGTAAAGGCAGTGGAGATGCATTTGCATTGTATTTGCATTTTACAGTATTTAATTGAATTATTTCCTTATTGAAGTGGATGTTGAGAAGCGAATGCCTCTCCAGAAGATATGAGGATGTGGTTTAATCTTTTTAGATGAGGTTTATGATAATCTTGGATGTCTAACTTGGTTTGTTTTTATGCTATTGTTACTCTCTTTTAAATCGATGTCTAATGAACTTGTAGTTTAAATAGCTTGTTAAAACAGTCTGCTTGCTGAGATTTTATATCTCACTCCTCTTAATAACCTTTCCAGGTGCTTGATGCTTGCTTGCTTGGATGGGATGGGAGTAGCAGCACTTCTACATGTTATAATCACACATATTAATGCAGTAGTGGTGTTGTAATAATAATGCAAGTGTTGGAGTTGTTTAGCTCTTAGTGTTGCTTAGCGTTGGTAAACTTGTTTTAGTTTGCTTTGTTGGAGGTCAAAAATTTAATGCCTTAATGCATTGGTTTTGCTAGGATACTTATGTGTTAGTGTACGGTTTTATTTATGCACCCTATATCTATGTTGTTGCTTCCGCTTTATCTTGTTTTAGAGGAGATGCTGCCGAAATTTTATAATTTTGGCAAGTCAAGTGGAGTAGTTTGTAGTAACATTCCAGGTTTTCGCGGTGTCTATGGTGTTACAAGGCTATTCCAGACCGTGTGTTTCACAATCAAGACATTCCGACCGGTTACACCATGGTACAAGTGGACTCAATACAACTATTTTTCATGAAGTACAAGCTAGACATCAGCACACCTGAGGGTATCAAGATTCTTGATGAGGCTGTTGGCAACTTCATTTTGTGGCCCAGACGGGATATCATCTTCAGCCGTCAGCAGTCACAATCGCCAGCGCCATGGCTGCCCTCGCGCCCAGCATCTTTGCCTCAGGCACCTCCGCCCTAAAGCCAAGCCTCTCCACCTTAGGCACCTTCGCCCCCGCGCCCAGTCTTTTCGCCTCAGGCACCTTCGCCCCCACGCCCAGCATCTCTGCCTCAGGCACCTCCACTCCAACGCCAAGCCTCTCCGCCTCAGGCACCTTCGACCCCTGTGCCCAGTCTCTCCGCCTCAGGAACCTTCACCCCCACACCCAGTCTCTCCGCCTCCGGCACCTTCACCTGAGCATCGGAGAGTCTCTATCATGGTTACCCCATTTGAAAAGACTCTAACATCTCCGGTGAAGAGGTGGCTTCTGTCATCCGCTCCAGAATCTCTAGCAAAGGGCGATCTGGCGAAAGAGACCAGCAAAACATTATGTACCCGTTAGTTGGATTTCTTGCCTGCACCAGATGTTCCTGAGAAATATGAGAATGGCAAGCCATTTCTGCCATTGTTTCAACTCCAAGAAGGTCCATGGGAGATGAGGAGATTCCACGAATGGTACATGAGGGCATGCCGCGTGGGCTTCTCCATAATCACTGCTTCTATCCCCGCTAACGTTTATCAGAGCGGAGACTCCTATCTCATGGTGGACTTTAAGGACATGCACACTTTATTCCTCCACGACAAACTCGACATAAATCTCATAAGCGTGTGGTTCCTGTAAGTGCCTACAATTTACCCCTACGTTCATAAATCTACCAATGTATGCTTTAGAAGCTAATGACTACTGACTTGTTTTGTAGAATGCAATTTAACGATACAAAAAAGTTGAAGTTACCAGTCGGATTTATTAATCTGCAACGAATTTTCCAGCCCAACTTGATCATGAAGTTGAGGACTGATGACCCCAAGATTAAGGGAAAGAGTAACAAGGAGAAAGCAAGGGTCATAAGAGAAATGACCAAGTCACGTAGGCTTGAAATGTCAACCTACATAGGAAGGGCTATGGTAGAAATGCAAGACAAGGACTACATCATGGCTCCCTACAACTAGTAAGTATGATACGTCAAAAACCTAACATAAGCATTCAACTTAATTGGTCAATTAAGAACCGAACATAAAGATTCATGTAGTGACCACTTTATTTGTATAATGTTGATACCAAAGTCGAGCAGACTCGTGGTCCTTGACTCAGTCGATCATCCCAAAAATCGTACCAAGATCTCATCGACGTTATACAAAGGTAAAGAAAATCCCCATACATAAAATTCTTATAAATCATTTATGAATTTATAATTACTTATTGGCATTCAAATATAGCCTATAAGTGGTACGTAATGAAAGGTGAGATACACGATGCGGCCAAGCTGAATGCGATGGCGGTTCGTACATATTTTCCGGTAATAACACATCTCTAAAGCTTGTATCTCACTATTTATGATGAAGAGTTTTATTGAACTAACGAACACGTTGTGTTTTTATTTGAAGTGCCACAAGCAAGGTTTCAACACCGTTCTTTGTGGATATCATGTTTGCCAGTTTCTTAGGGTAAATGGGAGGTACACAACGAACCCTGAGGATGTAAGTCATCATTGCGCTTGCACATTCTTATTTGTTTTTGTTTTCGTTGTCACTAGTGTTTTAGCTCTTTAAGTTGTGTTTTCATTTCAGGCACGGATGATCGTACCTATCCACACCTCTTTCAAAGATGAAGATATCCAAAACGTCCAACGTGACATGTGCGGGTTCATCATGCACGAAGTCATCCACAAAAGTGGCAGATTCTTTGATCTCGGAGGAGAATTGGCTAGCCATCCGAGGCTTTGTGAGTGGGAGATGAAAGAATACTTGTGTTGAATATTTGGCTTGTGATGTAAATTGACTTGTGATGTAAAAATATTGTACTTGTGAATAATTTTGTATTTGTGTTAAATATTAGACTTGTGTTGATTCAAATACTGTTAAAATCTGTGATGTTGGAATCTGTCTTGAAAATGTGTTGAAATCTGGAGAGAATAAAATATTTTCTCTTTATTATTTTTTGAATGAAATACATACCACAGACGGGTCCTTATGTCGCCCACCTGTGAAAATCTACCTATCTACAGGTGGTTGCAAAAGACCACATGTGAAAATATATTTCCACAGGCAGTTCACTTAAGGAACCGCTTGTGATAATCGATTTACACAGGCGGTTCCTTAAGTGAACCGCCTATGGAAATAGGTTTTTACATGCAGTTTCTTTTGCGCTTGTAGAAATCGTTTATTTTCACAGGCCTTTGATCACAAGCGGGTTGGCTAAACGCTTGTTTAAATGGGTTATGATCTTCCTCTAAAAATAGTTTTTGTAGTTGTGAACACACAAAAATAAGCATAAACTTTAGAGAGACAAAGCGAGAAAGAAAGTATCGGCAACATAACTCCACAGATGAAATATGAACCATATGCTCTATTCAAGACCATTTCATATGTCTTTGAGCACAAAAGCTTGAAACTTGAACGAAGAACAAAGCAAAAAGTCAGTCTCCGAAAGAAGCAACTTTCCAAGTTGATGGTCTAGAGACAAGGGTATTATGGACCCTCTCATATATATGATTATATGAACGTTTATGACTCTAGCAAAAAGAAGAACAACTTTCTAATGTTGAAAAATCGTAGCTCAATGGAAAAAAAAGAAAATCAACAAGAAAATCACAACCGAAAAGGAAAACTTGCAAACTTGCAAGGGAACCAATAGAGAGAGACTAGGAGAAGAGGAATTCAAGCATATGCAAGAACATAAACTTTATTGCTCAAATAGGTCAGCCCTATTACATAGGTAGCACTCATCTTGCTCTCCTCTAAAACCCTAGTACTAGGCTCTCCAATGGGTGGCACATGGGGGCTCAAGTGGCTAGTTCAAACTCTCCCATAACTCTTTTCCTCTATTTATAGGCATAGAAAACTTGATACTTAAGTTTTCTAGCTTGTTACCAAAATACCTCTCTCTTGTAGTACACTCCTACCTATCATCGAGAGCATTTTGGTTCATTTCTTGCTCCGTCCATCAAACGGCCGCGACGCCTTCACGACTTAGCTTCACCTCGACGCAAGCTTCACGATGGTGCCACATACTCCTCCAATCCTCCTACAATTTTGAGGCTCAACTGTGAAACCCTCTGCACACTTCTCAAAGCGTGACTCGCCACTTGCTTACACCTTAAGCAAACACACTGATATCGACACGTGTACTCCGTCTTGCGATCCTGACTGTCAGTAATTCTTTTCTGCTCCCGATCCCTCTATTTCTATGAAGGATCTTAGGCCTTCTCCATCATTTTCTTGGCATCTCAATGGAACGACGCAATGGTGACATGTTTCTCTCTCAGCGCCAATATATGTTGGATATTTTGGACCGTGCGGGTATGATAGGTTGCAAACCTTGCAGTACACCTATGGACACTCACTCGAAGCTCTCATATGCTGGTCCTCCTGTGAGCGATCCTACCCACTACCACAGTCTTGCTAGCGCTCTTCAGTATCTCACATTCACTCGGCCACATGTTGCTTACGCAGTTCAGCAGGTCTGTCTTCACATGCATGATCCTCGAGAGCCTCACTATATAGCACTGAAGCGCATCCTCCGGTACATCCATAGCACTCTAGATCATGGCTGGTTTCTCCACCAGTCATGTTCGATAGGGCTGGTTGTTTACTCTGATGCTGATTGGGCAGTTGCCCGGATACTCACAAGTCCATATCTAGCTATGCACTGTTGCTAGGTGTGAATGTTATTTCCTAGTCCTCCAAGCATCAGAACACAGTGTCCTACTCCAGTGAGGTGGTGGAGTATCGGGTTGTGGAAAATGCCATTGCCGAGGCCTATTGGTTGCAGCAGTTACTTTAGGAGCTTCACAGTCCACTTTGTCGTGCGGCCCTTGTCTACTGTGATAACATCAGTGTCGTCTACCTCTCCACGAACCTAGTGTAACATCAGCGCACCAAACACGCAGAGATTGATCTACAGTTTATTCGGGAGTGTGTCGCCTTCCGTGATGTTCATGTTCTTCACGTTCCGACTTTGTCGTAGTATGTTGACATCTTCACCAAGGGCCTTTCGATGTTGGTATTCACTGAATTCAGGTCTAGTCTGAACGTCCGCTCTAGTGACGCTCTGACTGTGGGGACGTGTTAGACAGATAATCATATTACATGCACACGCACGAGCCGGAAGGCTAGGAGCCAGATTATCTGTCTAACAGGTTGGTTAAAGTGGATTTGAAAAAAAAAAACCGTACTCTCTCGTTCTATTTCGACATTTCTTGTATTTTTAGGGTAAAGTGTATGAATGCAAGTTTTGTATTTTCTAGGTTATTTGGTCAACTCAAAATTAAAGAAATGAACTAAAGATTCAACCCGTCCAATTAAGTTAAAAGAAAAAATAAATTAAGTGGTAACCTAAACTACATATTGGGTGTCCACTTATATTCCTAGTAAAGTGTATTAGTAGTATGATTGTTACTTGCTGTGACGTATATCTCATCCCTTTTTAAAACTTTTCATGCGTGGCTAATTAAGAAGGCGTGCATCTTGGTTTATGGGCTGAGGGCATAGGTGGAGCACGACAATTTTAGATAAATTTGAATTATTATTTGACCACATTTATTAGTAGATAAAAAATTAAGTAATGGAAGGCATTTGTTTATGCTTAGATTCATCTCAACATCCTTAGTTGCAATACGTTTTCTCACTACCTGAATTGTCAACAATTTGAAAGCAATTTAATTATTTGATCCGTTGCTGGATTGTAATTAATTAGTTGTTTATCCTGTAAACTTAACTATTGTTTTCTTACACTCTTTAAGCGTTCGACGGCAGAACATCTTTGTATTAACCGAGTTGCAGTTTAATAGTTCTTAATATTGTTTTAGAAAATACTTCCTGAAAAATCACTTGTAGTATTTGATGAAGTGAGGTTTTTGGTCAGTTTGGTAGAGTTTCGGATTCTTTTAGAAATGCTTTAGTTCAGTTTCTTCTTGAAAATATTTCTATGGTAAATTAGAATTACTTGGTGCAATCGTTTGACTAGTTGGATCGATTCTGATTATTGAGAGAGGATGATAGTAGTAAATGAGAAGAAAGTAATTCAGAAACCGGAGAAATCATATTTTGTCTGTTTTTTTTTCTCATAGTGTAAAAAAGAAAAACATTTATCTTATTTTGGATTTAAAACACTTGTCAAAAGCACCGTTTGAGGGAGAATCTATTTATTCTTATAAGAATCCGAAATGTTTCTCGCCTCTAACAGGGCCTTATGGTACTTAATAACACCCAGGTGTTCGACTTCTCAGATATGGTTTAATTCCATCCTTGGTTAGCAACGTGTCAACTGCTAGCAGATCAGTAAGCAGGGCCGACGGGTACAATGGTAGTTAGACAAATCTTACCTTGCTGGTTTGTGCGAGAGTGAGGGTCTATATTGATTTTAGGTGAGTGGTTGATGAGTGTCTATAAAAAAGGCCTAAAGCTATAGAATCGATTACTCACAAAATATATAATCAAGAGAAGTGATTGAATAATTGCATAAGCTAAAAATAAATTTTTGTTATTAAAATTTCACCCAGTATAAATCCACAATGATTTAAAACTTAGTAAAATCTTAGAAATAAGATCCAATTGAATTGAAAGAATGGTAGTGGAAATGAGACAAAATTTAACAACTAATATAACAAGACATGTCAATCGAATATTCGATCTTAAGATATGCCCCTGAAAGCGAAAATCATGTCATACAGTGAAAATAATAAACCTATATAAACCTGGAGATTATCAATACATCATCTTGAAATTTTCATCTTCATAGCATGAAATTGTTCACAAGATGCCTCACAAAAAACATAAAAAAATTCTCTAGAAAAATCACTATTTTTCTCTCTTAAAACTCTCTCTCGTGTTGGGCTCTCTCTTGTTTGTGATACCCCAAACCAGCAGCCTACCTCGTCCTCATATAACCCAGACCAGCCTGGTTCGAAACTGACCCGAAAACCAGCCTCAAACCCGCCTGGGCTTCGGGCTCGTCTTTGGGCGCTCCTCCTACGACACTGCATGCCAGCCTCAGCCTGCTCCGCCCACTTGGGCCACTCCCGCACCTACCGGTTTGGGCCGCATGAGCTGGGCCACGCCTGGCTGCCCTTCCTGGCCGCTTGGGCTGAGGCATCCCTCTCGGC
Organism: Phragmites australis; assembly: GCF_958298935.1. Lineage (NCBI taxonomy): Eukaryota > Viridiplantae > Streptophyta > Magnoliopsida > Poales > Poaceae > Phragmites > Phragmites australis. The sequence goes on from NC_084929.1 coordinate 8,463,074, forward strand.
TGGCTCCGCGTCTGCCTGGGCCACACGCCATGTGCTTGGCTGGCCTCGCCCTCACACACTGGGAATTTTATATATATATTTGCAAAATTACATGGCCATTTCGAAAAATTACAACAATAGGCTACCGTCGACCGTTCATCGGGCTAGAGCAATTTCTTGCCTGATGAACGGGCAACACCTTGTGGGTCCAGGCAATCAAACAATATTAAATGTGTTGATGGGGGTCTTGTTTGCTGAATGGGTAAGATTTTCATCGCTGCGATGCTAGGACGGCCTACCCAAAAGATGTCACCCGAACTGTGATCGACCTTTTGGGTATTTAAATTGGTCGCATTGGCCCTGCCGACGTCATCCATTCATTTGTTTCCAACCTAACTGAGGGAGGGAGGAGAGGAGGAGAGGGGAGGGCAGAGGATAAATTTTGCAGTGAAGCCCTGTAGGAAAGAGGTATGTTTTTTTATCTTTTTTTTATAAATCCGTAGGATAACACTAGTGCTAGTTTTTAATATAGGTTAGAGGTTAGATCTAGGATTTTTTTTATAAACTCGGTATGATAGCCACTAGAAGTAGGTCAGAATGTAGATCTAGGTTTAGAATTAGGGTTAGACATAGTTTAGCAACTAAATCCTATTTGTATGTATATTTTAACAATTAGATGTAGTATTTAGACATATGACAGTTATTAGATGTAGGATTTAGACATAGTGTAGGTATAATAGAGGTAGTAGATTTAGGTTTTAGAGGTGTTTGGTGTAGCGATCCGGGGATATTTTGTTGCAGTATAGATTACATGTTGTGCCATGTTTGTAAAGAATTTTGCATTATTGTAGATGTAGTTTGACGTAATTTTTTATGTTCTGTCGCAATAATGTTAGGGTTTTTATCGATGGTTGTCAGGTATGTCAGATCAATGGTAGTTTAGGATTTTTTTATCAGGACAGTGAAATATTATATAGTCTGGAAGGAGTAGTATTGTATATATTTCAGTCAATGAACAAGGGTACGTCCAGACCTATGTACATAAGTGTTGGACACTTGTGTGCTTGGTTGATGTGGGGTTCAAAAGACCCTGAGGTTCAAGAGATGATTATTAGTATTGTGGGCAATCGTTTAAGAGATGGTATATACTAGGAGGTGTACCCGCTCAAGGAATATCAAGTCCGGAGGAGGTACCAGTAGGATGTTGCGCACAGAGATTGCCCTCCTATATTGCTTGTGCAATGGAAGAATAAGGAGGCAATTGAGAAGATGCATGGTGGGGGGTACGCGGAGGAGGTGGGTGCACATTCATCGGATTATCCGACTGAACCGATCGGTGAGGTAGACGAGGGGGAACAAATTCCTTCTCTAATTGAATAGATGGAGTGGGATAAAGTTGAGGCTGACGAATCTCCTGAGTATGACATGTCAAATGATGAGACAATGCTCCTATTCCCACAGACTGGAACATTCCCAACTTTAATAACCTTGTAGTGAATGAGGGGAATTAGGTGCCCTGGGAGTATAAGTAGAATGAGGTGACCAAGGGTGCTAGGTATCCTACTAGTCTGGTCATGAAGGATACTGGGTGACATCACTTCGATGGCAATTTTTTGTTGTCAAGTCAAACAAGAAGGAATATGATATGAAGTGCATGAAGAAGGGTTGCCTGTGGCGGGTGTACAGTTTCAAGGGGAAGTGTGTTGAGAATTAAGTGTCAATTGTGGTGGATCACACTTGCATGATGAACGAATTTGAGCCCAGCCACAGGAACATTACCGCAGCCTTTGTTGCCAATGTGATGTACGCCCAGATTGTGAACAACCTGAGCTACGAACTAGGGTCTATAATTAGGCAAATTGAGGAGTACAAGTACACTATCAGCTACAACAAGGGATAAAGGGCAAAGAGGAAGGAAATTGAGATGAGGTTCGGGACCTACGAAGCGTCATATGATAATTTTTCACACTTGCTACATACCATTGCTCAGAGGAACCCGGGGACATATTACGGCATTGATAAGTACCCATTGTTGTTCAAAGCTGACAAGTATGTCCTAAAGTGATGCTTCTTTGTATTAGGACCATGCATTAAAGCTTTCAAGCATTGTCGGCCTATCCTCTGCATTGACAGCACTTTCCTTACTAGCATGTACAAGGGACAGATCCTGACTACTATTGGGAGTTGATGGGAACAACCAAGTGCTACCATTAGCCTTTGCATTTATGGAGAGTAAGAATACCAGCAGTTGATATTGGTCTCTGTACCATGTTAGGATGAAAATTGTGGGTGGTCAGCCGAATGTGTGCCTTATACATGAACGGTATGCAGGGATGCTGAAGGCTATTTAGGATCTACAGAATGCGATAGACGATTATGTGATGGGACCTGTGTGGCGACATACGTAGAGTAGGTGATGCATAATGCATTTGGATGCAAACTTCTTCCACCAATTAAAGAACAAGAACCTCATAAATATGTTAAAGAGGTTATGTGGTCAGAACCAGCAGTGGAAATTTGATGGTCTTTGGAAGGCACTGGATGAGATGACAAAGAAGCAAACACAGGAGCGTGTACGGAGGCCCGAGAGGGGACCCGAGGACAAACCAGTATCTCTTGACTCCCTGCCAATGGACAATGAAGCTTGCATAACATGGAGGACCGGGTCATCTACTAGGTTATTTAGCGAGTGGATTGAGAATGAGCTGAATGAGAAGTGTGCTCTGATCTACAACACAAATGGGGCTAGGAATGGTATTGTGACTACAAATTTAGTAGAGGTTTAAAATTGGGTGATGAAAGGTGTGAGGGGGTTGCTGCTGGTGGAGATTGTAGAGTTCATACTTCAAGGGACCTGCAAGTATTTTAGGGAGCGCTATGCAATAGAGCACCTAACGCTAAGTGATGCTCGTCTGATTTATGGGACGAAGATGAATAAGTATATGAAAGACAAGAATGAGAATGCAAAGATGCACTAGGTGAAGGACATGGGAACTGCACAACACAGATACGAAGTTCTATGTAGGGATAAAGGAAGGAGGGGGGCGGGTATGCGTGAGAGAGTTATCCAAGAGTGCAACCTATTCAATGCACGTGTGTTTGCAGCTGCTACAAGTCAATGCTACTGAACAAGCCATGCTCACAAGTGATTGCCGTGTATGGTGTGACAGGGATGAGGACTCAGAGGTACATCTCCAACTACTTCAAGAAGGAAGCTCTTTTCAACACTTGAAACCATGAGGTATATGGTTTTTGGATTTATGGTTATTTCATGAAGGAACCTAGGCCCGATTATGTGTTCATCCCTGATCCCGACAAGATGAAGCAGAAGAAGGGACGACGTAGGACTACAAGGTTTCGAAATGACATGGACAAAGCAGAGTCCGATCATCACATGAAATGGTGTAGCAAGTCCTACGGAACATGGTACACTTATAAGAAATGCACCGTTGGTGTTCCAAGTGTCAACCCTGCAGAAAAAGGTCCTTTCGGCTTAGCTACAGATGGGAGATGTCCTCGTTCTTGTCGATTGTCAGCTTCGTTGACTCATTGAGTTTGATTAATGTTGTAATTCATGTTGTGATAGATATTCGTGTGCATAACTCTATAGCTTGATGTTATAGTAGTGATACTTTCATTATGTTTGAGGTTGTAACGTTGTTGAGGGTTAGTCCCTGACAATATATCTGGGGTATGCTAGACGATGGGTGTGTGATCAACGTTTCCAGTGGCTTGGTGAGTATGTGTGTGTGTCAAAGTAATTCCAGAACACCAAGGTTTATCCAGGTTCAGGCCTCCCTCAAGATAATAGCCCTAGATCCTGTGTATTTTCTTATGAGTTGGATGATCTTGTCCCATTACAGGCCCGGTCCTCTCCCTTTATATAGTAGGAGGCGAAGCAGAATATGCCAAAATACGGTGGCCGCCCTATACCTAACAAAGATAGCTACTCCTAGGTTACCATTACGGGTGGCGGGCATGCCCGACACGGCCTGGCCATCTGGCACATTCAGTACCATCCGCCAACCATCGTCACACTTGCTGCACGCTCATCACGCCCGTCTGCCCGGCCATCGCACACACCTACCAGGCTATCTCGTAGCATTATCTCTGCACCAGGCCATGACTTCGCTCGCAACATTAAATATGATTAGATTGATTTGGTGAGTACCTGCCCCGTGACCAGCCCTAGCTGGTCGTGGGATTTCCACCTGCGACTAGAGGACTGGTCGCGCGAGCTCTACCTAGTCATGCAGGGGGGACCATGGTCTTGAAAATATCAACCGCCAGCTGGCACCTGCCATCATGGGATTTTCCTAACAGAGGACCCGCTTATTCTTTACGTTGATAGTAGCCCCTAAGCTACACTGCGAATGTGGTAGACTGATTGGTTCACCGTATGATTAGCTGGACCCCATCTGGCTGTGGTCAGGCCTAGTCGAATCATTTGGGCCCCGTGTGATCCTAAGTTCACCCAAGGAGTGGTCGTCGAAGTGGCTCGCTCTTGGGGTCGACTTAGGAAACCTCATCCCAAGTGGAGGTTCAAACGTCTGGGGAGAGAGAGAGAGATCATGAGGGAGAGAAAAATGTGAGTGAGAGAGAATCATGGGAGAGAGAAACATTAATTGCTGCCAGACCTAAGGGAATTTTGGTTCCCCAAGTGTATTTGTGCGAATTTCGTGGAGGCTGGACTCCGTGGTGGTTGGGATATCGTGCCAGCCCTAAAAATTGGAAAGCCTAAGGTCCCCATCCTTTCATCACCTCCCATACCCTCCAAGCCTTTTGCGCTCATAGCCCTTCTTCTCCATCCCCGTTCTTACATCAGCATGGCGCCGCACACTAGCAATGAGCTAGATTTCACTAAGTGCAATGCAGTGAGGCTAAAACAAATGCATGATGCCAACCTACTTTCTCGCCACCTGTCATCTAGATACTGCTCTAGGGAGAGCGTGCCAGCTCCTCGCAATGGGGAGGTCATCATGTTTGTTTCCTTCTTCCTGGCTAGCCTCGTGTCGACCGTCTCCGAGTTATTCACCACTATCATTACCTTCTATGACATCCACCATCTTCATCTTAACCCCAATTCCATTATCACGCTGAGCATCTTTGATCACATGTGCGAGAATTTTATTTGGTGGCGGGGGGGGGGGGGGGGCAAGGCCTTTCGTACCGCTTGCTAGCTAGGTTCGTGACGCTTAGGAAAACTGTAGTCGCGATAAGCCCTTCAGTGGCAACCGGTGCTCAACCCGAGTTAGGGCTTGTGGCTTCGTGGTCTTTGTCCTCCGGCTACCTATATCCTTAAAACTGCACGAGTGCCAATATGAATCCCCACTCAAACGGTTTGGTACTCACCACATGAGCGAGTAGGCAACGTAACTAGCAACACAGAAAAACATGAAAAAATAGGAAAAAAGGACTACATAATCTGACTTGCTCTAGCCCCCGACCGTCTGTTCGAGAGAAAAATCTGCTGACTAGGCGGTCAAGCCTTCGAAACGGGAAAACTTACAAGCCATATTCTACTCTCATTCAAAAGATCCTGCAACATAGAGAAATAGGCTCGTCTTCGAGTAACCCTACACATAGAACTTTGTGCAACTGAGCTATGTTTCAGGAGTTGTGCAATTCACGGCCATCCTCCATGGCTAACTTGACCACACCAGATCGGGTAACATCGACCACCTTGTCGGGCCCCTCCCACTCGGGGGAGAGCTTATTCCGACCTGTCTTATTTTGGATTTTCCAAAGGACGAGGTTGCCTACGACCAGTGACCGCTTATGCACCTTGCAGTCATGATAGCGTCTAAGGCGTTGCTGATATCATGCGGTTTGAATTAGAGCACGATCGCGGAACTCCTCTATCAGGTTTATGTCATCCTCTTATCATGCGATCTAGTTGTTGTCCGAGTAGCTGGTCACTCAGGAGACTAAAGAGCGATCTTGGAGGGGAGCATTGCTTCCACGCCAAAGACCAGGAAGGAAGTAGTTTCGGTCGTGGCCCTGCTGGGGGTCTTTCGTAGTGACCAGAGTACTATGGAGAGCTCATTCACCCAGCATCTTAAATAGCTCTTAAGTCGATCAAAGACCCGGGTTTTGATCCCTTGCAATATTATCCCATTTGCCCTTTTGACCTGTTCGTTGCTTTGGAGGTGTGCCACCAGCGCGTAGCAAATCTTGGTCCTGATCTCTTCATAGTAGTCTTGGAAGGCACTACTGGCAAATTGAGTCTCATTGTCCATAATTATGCGGTTTGTACGGCCAAACCTCACTACCAGCCCCTGCATGAACTTAATTGCTATCACGACAGTGATTTTCCTGACGGGATCGGCTTCGATCCACTTAGTGAATTTGTCGATTGGAGCGAACATGATCAAAACTACCTCGGGCTTTAGGGAACGGTCCCACGATATTGAGCCCCCAGACAGTGAAAGGCTAAGATAGTGGTATGGTTTGCAGTGCTTGAGCTGGTAGATTGGTATGTTGGCCATGGTACTGACATGACTTGAAAGCTCGCAAGCATCCTGGAGGGCCGTTGACCAATCATTGACCAATAAAATTCTTGCTGAAACACTTTTCTAACTAGGGTGCGATATGAAGAGTGGCTACCACATATGCCTCTGTGGATATCAGAGAGCATTGTGCTCCCCTCTTCCTGAGTGGTGCATTTCAGTAAAAGGTCATTGCTCCTGTTGTGATAAAGGCACCCCTCTACTAGGGAGTATCTACGGGCTTGCCACGTGACCTTTTTTACTGACGCATCATCATCAAGGACTCTTGATTGGTAGTCCAAGATCTAATCCATCAAGGTCATACTCGAATCAAGCAGGGTGACCACATGATGGCCACCCGAGGTCGACGGCACCAAATAAGGTGTTGCCTCAAAAGGTGTTGCCTCTGGTGCTATGTTTCCAGGCGGACACGATGGATGGTCTTGGACACGATGGATGGTCTTGTGAGTCTTTCTTCAAATGCTCCGACCGGGACAGGTTTGTTAGAAGAAACTAGACAGGCTAGCTCATCAGCCAGGAGGTTATCCTTGCGAGGGACATGATTGACCTCGAAACCGATAAAGCCTCACTCCAACCTTCTGACTTCAAGGAGGTATGCTGCCATTTTCAAATCAGAGCATTGAAACTCCTTTTGCACTTGGTTCATGACCAGTAACGTTTCCCCTATCACTAGCAGGTGCTTTATCCCAAGTGCGGAGGTCGCTCGCATTCTGGACAAGAGGCCCTCTGTCGGAGGGTGAACTCCTCAAGCAGGGATCCGGAGGAACCCCCTTTGAGATTCAGCCGGGGGGATGATTCTTAATCTGTTTCGCGGGTGAAATAAATGGGCGTAAATGCGATGCAGGTGGAATGGAATGATCGGATGCAGAAGTAGTAAATGCACTGGAGGTTTTTAGACAGGTTCGGACCGCACTGAGCGTAATACCCTACTCCTGTGTGTATTCTATAAATTCTCTGAGAATGTCTCTCAGGGATGTTGCTGGCTACAAGAATATTTGTCTAGCCTAGAGCTTCAGGCTCCTTGTTCTTCGATGATCTCAGCTTCTGTGCTTGTACTAAGACTCTGTCTTCTTCCTCGACTTCCTGTCCTCAACCTTCTCCTTGTCTGTCTGTCTCTGTTCTCCGGGGAGCCCGCCCAGCCTTAAATACTCGCCTGGGCGGTAGCGTGCACAGAAAGGGAGGGTGCAAGTTCCAAGGCACCATAAATGGGAAGCAACCATCATGGGTTGCTGCGCGAAGTGACGGGGAGGGTTAAAAACGCGCCCCCCGTCTGGTCTTGTTCGTCATCATGCTGCTCTGCAACGGGCGTCGTGGAGAGGGCCCACCAGGCAGCCATTGAACAGCCTGGCGTGCCTGCTCGGTCTTGTACACCTGACACAGCAGGGCGGCAAGCGGGGCGCCTTGGGCTTCGCGATGCTATCCCGAGGCGCGCCGGATGTCCCATGATGGGACCCGTGCATTAAATGTCCCCACGCCTCCCTACCAGGTCGTGGCAGGGACTGATAGCGAGCGTGGCAGGAGCAGTTGGAAGTGACAGGCCATGCGCCCTCTTAAATGCGGCATCGGGTCTTTCACTGGTTGACACCTCATCGCTGGACCTCTGTGGGGGCCACCAGCGAAGGACTTCTGAGGCCGTCGGGGAACCGAGTGCTCGGGGGTCACTGTTCACAGCCCCAAGCACTCTCTCCCAGATATGCCATTCCTTGGGTCCTCGGGGTACTCGGGTGCTCGGGGGGCCACTGTTCATAGCCCCGAGCACTCTCTCCCAGAATTGACTGTTCGGGTCCTCGGGGAATCGAGTGCTCGGGGGCCACTGTTCACGGTCCCGAGAACTCTCTCCTGGAACTAACTTCCCTTTGGTCCTCGGGGGACTTGGGTGCTCGCGGGCCACTGTTCGCAGCCCCGAGCACCCCCTTCCCGGTACTTGGCTTTTCTGGTCGTCGGGGGACTAGAGTGCCCGGGGGCCACTGTTCATAGTCCCGAGCACTCTCCTCCCGGCACTTGGTCTTCTCGGGTCATCGGGGAACTCGGGTACTCTGGGACCACTGTTCATGGCCCCGAGCACCCTCTCCCGGGACTTAGTCTTCTCGTACCTCGCGGAGATGATCCCCGTGGGAGGGTGCCACGTGGCAACTGATGAGTAATATTGGCCTGATCTTCCGATAGGTAGCGATAAGTCGGTGGGTGGAGAACTCGACGTTGATGATCCAAAGGCTTCGACCCGAACAGATCGTCTCCCTTGCAATCACTACACCACAGCTCCGATGGTTATCAACCGTGTCGCGCGGTTGACCTCGCCAAGAAGGCTCAATCCCTGCAAGCGTACCGAGAACACAAGCAAGAACGTAGAAGATGCAATCTGAAATATTGCGAATTGAATTCAAGCACTCGAAGTCGGGGTTCCACAAACACTTGCGGTGGCCTAGTCGGTCCGGAACAAGAGCGAAAATCTCACAACTGTGTGTAGATCAATATCTAAGCAAAACCCAACCCTAATTAGGGTGGCGACTACTGTATATAAAAGACTAGGGTCGGCCAAGGACCCCTGGACGTGTCCCTAATGGACTCCAACACGTTACACGGCCCAACGAACCAAAAGATGGTGGCGCAACACCCTGACAGATTCTGGACGTCTACTTGTTTTGATGATTCCTGTTGACTCACAAAGAATTTGGACATGGGACCAGTCCCGTTGGAAAGCTTATCTCCTTAGCTTTCCAACCATGTGCAGAACGTCGAAAACGCAGTCCGTATGCATCCTGGGCGATGATTTTAGTGCAGGCTGGTCCTGGACTCCGAAACGGACTCGAACTTGATTGGACCTCCACCTTGGCTTGGGCGCCCTTGCTGTTCTTCTCCCGTGTTCCTAAGTAACAATACATCACAATTATTCAGTAGCATCCCATCCTCATCAAAATATAAAGGAACACTAAGGAACGAGCTCACCTCATGATTTAGTTGACGTGCACGAGCTCGTGTCAATGGACCTATTGTTGGAGGAATACTCGGTGTGTGTGTATCCGAAAGAGTGATATCCTCATCATCCTCCCCCTCTTGAATTGGAGTCATCCTCGACGCAATGTCATCTTCTTCTCCCAAGTAAGGCTTTAAATCTGAAATGTTAAATGTGGGACTAACCCCATAATCTGCAGGCAACTCAAGCTTATATGCATTATCATTGATCTTTTCCACAATTTTGAAAGGACCATTAGCTCGAGGCAGCAATTTAGACTTTCTCAAATCAGGAAACCTATCTTTGCGCAAATGTAACCACACAAGATCACCAATTTCAAAAGTAATATGTTTCCGACCTTGGCTACCATAAGTTCTATACTTCTCATTCATCTTTTCAATATTTTGCTTAGTCAACTCATGCATTTTCAGAATCAAATCAGCACGTGTCTTAGCATCAAAATTCAATTTCGCGGATGTTGGTAAAGGAAGTAAATCAATAGGGGCACGGGGGTCAAAACCATACACTACCTGAAACGGACTTACCTTGGTGGTGGAGTGAACTGATCTGTTGTAAGCGAACTCAATATGGGGTAGACACTCTTCCCACATCCTCAAATTTTTCTTCAAAACAGCCCGCAACATGGTGGATAATGTGCGGTTCACAACCTCCGTTTGTCCGTCGGTTTGAGGGTGACATGTCGTCGAAAACAACAGCTTTGTCCCAAGTTTATTCCAAAGTGTCCTCCAAAAGTGGCTCAAAAATTTTGCATCACGATCCGAAACAATGGTGTTAGGCACTCCATGCAAGCGAATGATTTCCCTGAAAAACAAATAAGCTATGTTTATAGCATCATCGCTTTTGTGACAAGGTATAAAATATGCCATTTTTAAAAAACGATCCACAACGACAAATATACTATCCCTCCCCCTCTTGGTCCTAGGCAATCCTAAAACAAAATCCTTAGAAATATCCTCCCAAGGCACACTAGGAACAGGAAGAGGCATATAAAGTCCATGTGGGTTCAAGCGAGACTTAGCTTTATTGCAAGTAGTGCAGCGTGCCACGTAGCGCTCGACGTCGCGCCTCATCTTAGGCCAAAAGAAGTGAGTAGCCAGTACATCCTCGGTCTTCTTCACTCCAAAATGTCCCATCAAACCACCTCCATGCTCTTCCTGCAAGAACAATAGGCGAATAGAGCTAGCTGGGATGCATAGCCTGTTAACACCGTATAGTAATCCATCATTCAGCACATATTTATTCCAAGTTCTTCCTTCTTTACAATGTTCGAAAGCATCTTTAAAGTCCAAATCAGTAGTATATAATCCTTTAATTGTTTCTAAACCAAAAATCTTATGATCGAGTTGGGACAACATGGTATAACATCTAGATAACGCATCTGCAATGACATTGTCTTTACCTTTCTTGTGTTTAATGATATAAGGAAAAGACTATATAAATTCAACCCATTTAGCATGACGTTTGTTCAGTTTGGCTTGGCTTCTAATATGTTTCAAAGCTTCATGATCAGAATAAATAATAAACTCCTTGGGCCAAAGATAATGTTGCCATGTTTCTAAAACTCGCACTAAAGCATACAACTCCTTATCATAAGTCGAATAATTAAGAGATGGCCTATTCAATTTCTCACTAAAATAAGCAACGGGTTTACCTCCTTGTAGTAGCACTCCTCCAATTCCAATGCCGCTAGCATCACATTCTAACTCAAAAGTCTTACGAAAGGCTGGAAGTTGGAGTAGAGGTGCATGCGTAAGCTTATCTTTCAGCGTATTAAAAGCTTGTTCTTGTGCTGGCCCCCATTGGAACGGAACGCCCTTCTTTGTCAACTCATTGAGTGGGGCAGCAATGGTGCTGAAATCTCTCACAAAACGCCGATAGAACCCTGCAAGGCCATGAAAGCTTCTCACCTGTGTGATAGTCCTAGGGGTCGGCCAGCTCTTGATGGCTTCAATTTTAGCTTCATCCACTTCAACTCCCTGTGGAGTAACAACATATCCAAGAAAAGCAACTCTATTCGTGCAAAAGGTGCACTTGTCAAGGTTAGCAAACAAACGTGCCTCTCTCAAAGCAGTAAAAACAGCACGTAGATGATCAATGTGTTCTTCATGTGACTTGCTATAGATCAAAATATCATCAAAGTACACCACCACAAATCTTCCTATGAAAGCACGTAAAACCTCATTCATCAATCTCATGAAAGTGCTAGGTGCATTAGTTAAACCAAAAGGCATCACTAACCACTCATATAGACCGAACTTAGTTTTGAAAGCAGTTTTCCATTCATCTCCCAATTTCATTCTTATTTGGTGGTAACCACTACGCAAGTCAATCTTTGTGAAAATAATAGAACCACTCAACTCATCAAGCATGTCGTCTAGCCTAGGAATAGGGTGACGATACCTTATTGTGATATTATTAATGGCTCTACAATCAACACACATGCGCCATGTACCATCTTTCTTAGGAACCAAAAGAACAGGAACAGCACAAGGACTAAGGCTCTCTCATACGTACCTACGGTCCAAAAGGTCTTGGACTTGTCGCTGAATTTCCTTAGTCTCCTCCGGATTGGTCCTATATGCAGCGCGGTTTGGCAAAGTCGCTCCCGGGATCAAATCTATTTGGTGCTCTATCCCTCTCAATGGTGTCAACCCCGGGGGTATCTCAACTGGAAAGACATCCTTATACTCCTGCAAAAGGTTAGTGACAGCAGAAGGCAAAGAGCTAGGTATATCATCAATTGAAAATAAAACCTCTTTGCATACGAAAGCATAGCACAAAGTATCATTATCTTGAATTTCAGCAAGGTCAGATTTAGTAGCAAGCATAACACCACCCTTTAACTTAATACCTTCGGACCTAGGTGTGTTCTTCTCTTTCTTAGGTGGAAAAACAGATTGAGCTACTTGCTGATTTTCAGATTCCAAAACACGTTCTTTCTTTTCTTTTTCAGCTAAAGCTTTATCACATTGCACAATTTCAGCAGGTGTTAGAGGAAGCAAAGAGATTTTCTTTCCCTTGTGCATGAGAGAGTATTTATTACTTCTACCATGGTGTGTAGCATCGGTATCAAATTCCCAAGGACGGCCTAACAAAAGTGAACATGCTTGCATAGGCACTACATCAAAATCAGCATAATCATGGTAGGAACCAATAGAAAAATGTACTCTCGCAGATTGTGTTACCTTAACCTTACCGCTGTTATTGAACCACTGAATGTAGTATGGATGAGAATGTGCACGTGTTGGCAAGGAAAGATTCTTCACAAGATCGGAGCTCAAGAGGTTGTTGCAACTCCCGCCATCAATTAGGTTACGAACACGTGCATCTTTGACAATGAGGAATGTCTGGAATAGATTATGGCGTTGTAGCTGCTCGGCTTGCCCCATTTGAGAACTCAAAACTCGCTTCACAATGAAGGTGCGTGCTGCATAACTCTCCGTGGCAGCGGTACCACTAATCTCCTCCCCCTCACTATCCATGTCATGATCGGCTGCAAGATTAGCTTCAAATGCATATTCGTCCTCGACATCACTATGACTAACATATCCACCATCTGCTGTTGCGGAGTATGCTCGTTGGCTTGGGCAATCCTTCATGACGTGGCCAATACCTTAGCAGCGACGGCACACAATGCCCGTTGTACGACCCGTGGTAGCTGCACCTGAAGAAGAGCGTGGCATTGGATCCTGCGAAACAGTAGATTTACTCACCTCACGTGATGGTTGTGGTGCTCCTGCTGAACGCGCCCGAGTGTTGGAGGAGGGGGCAGCAGATCGTGTAGAAGGGAATGTTGTTGCTTGTCCCGGTGGTACTCGTGAAGTAGATGTACTCCCAAAATTGTTCCGCAATCTCTGCACCTGTTGTCGACCCTGCAGTTCTTTTTCTGCCAAGATAGCAAAATGGAACAACCTATTGGTAGTATTGTAATCTTTATAATCAACAAGGTCCTGAATTTCACGTCTCAACCCGGAGTAAAAACGAATCATGGTATCCTCATCATGCTCTTGTATACTACAACGAAGCATAGCAATTTGAAGCTCTTGATAGTAATCATGCACAGATTTAGAACCTTGATTTAAGCGTTGTAATTTCTTTTTCAATTCACGTGTATAATCAGGAGGAATAAATCTATTGCGCATGGCGCGCTTTAGTCTAGGCCATGATTCGGGTTCTAAGCCACTAGAAACTAAACCATTTCATCAAATAATAGCATAATTCGTGAACTCACAAGTGGCTAGTCTAACTCTATGCATTTCAGGAACCATATGAGAACTATACTTTTGATCAACCGTCATTTCCGAATTCAAATAAGCATCAGCATCATATGCACCATCAAAAGGAGGCATTGAGAACTTAATCTTAGAATAAGGATCATCGCGACCGTTGCGATTAACATTATTACCTCCATTACCTTGACGACGTTGTTGTTGGCCACGATGTAATTGTTCAGCATGAGGACGTTGCTCAGCACGCGGATCTTGCCCAACAAAAACCTCACCATCTTCTTGGTCACCATTATTAGTAACATCATCATCATCATGTGAATGGTCATCATCCTGTGGTGGCTGTCGCAACTCAAGGTCGTTGACTCGCATGACGAGGTTAGCAATGCTTGTTCTAATGTCAGTCAATAGCCTAGTATGATCCTGCAAGGCTTTGTTTAGTTCTTCCTTGGACACAAAATCCTTAAAATCCGATGGAGAGCCATCACCTGATATGGTTAGTAGAAAACAAAGGACAACAAATATTATCCCTATCAACTACTAGGTTGTGGAAGGTGGAATCACACACACTCAAGCGTCTTACCACGCTCTTACAAATGTTCTTACCAACGCAGCAAGGAGGAACAATCGTGGAAGCGTGGGATGATTGCAAGAGTGAACCTGTTCGGATCAAAGGAGGTGGAGCTTAGAAGGCACAATATGGTAGCAAGGATTAGCAATAACTGTAATCAGATGAGCAAAGCTAAATAAGTGTCCAAAGTATGAATCACAGTTGCTGATCTATCACGTGTCCCTAGTCCTAGCACAACAGCTGAAACAAAGCTAAAAAAGATGATCAGAGAAAGACACAGCAAATAGCACAATGATCTGGGTGTTCTTTATGTGCTCCTCTTTTTTGTCTTTTAGCACTAGTAGGAATCACGATTTTTTTTTTGTATTTTTCTGATATTTTTTTCTGAACTAGGAGCACACAAGCAACAACCACATAAATTTTTAGCTCAAACGGATGCAAGATGTGGCCTATAGAAAATCAAGCACGTTCTCTGAAAAGCGTGCGGAAACTTCGCGGCTCGAATACTCAATCTTCCGAGCCGAATTTGGGAAAAAAATTTCGGCGGAACCCAAAAAAGCCGGGGAGCAACTGATGTAACTTTTTCTGTAGATGTCCGTGAAAATTTTTTTTGCCTGATTCCGAGTCCGTATGAGAAAGTTATGGCCGTTTTACTGAACCCCTGTCGAGTTAGGGTTTTTTTTCAAGCAACTCTTGCAGAAATTGACCTCTTTAAGGTATTGCAAGCAATAGGATTGCGAGATGAACAAGGATGGCAGTGGTGGCAGGGCAATTGATACAAGACGGCTTGCGACCTATCTAGGGTTGGCGTGGCGGAAAGTAACACAAGGCAGCTCGCGGTGGCAAATCGAGTAATGTGGTGGCTCGACTTGTTGGTGGGGGTGGTGGCGATGGGATAGCGGCGTGATCGAAACAGCACGGAGCGTTGACTAAAAACTAAGAACACGACTCTAAAACCAGCAACAAGACTCGACCACGGACACAAACTCAACAACGCGCAACTGAAAACAAAAATTGCAAAGGCACAAAAGGTTCTAGGGCAGCGGAAATTGATGGAATTTTTTTGGCTTTATTCTGTACTCTAGGTAATGAAAAACAGACTAATCTAAAGGGGAAAACGAAATTACCTAATGAGCAACCTGAAAATCTGATACCAATTGATGAGTAATGTTGGCCTGATCTTCCGATAGGTAGCGATAAGTCGGTGGGTGGAGAACTCGACGTTGATGATCCAAAGCTTTGACCCGAACAGATCGTCTCCCTTGCAATCACTACACCACAGCTCCGATGATTATCAACCGTGTCGCGCGGTTGACCTCGCCAAGAAGGCTCAATCCCTGCAAGCGTACCGAGAACACAAGCAAGAACGTAGAAGATGCAATCTGAAATATTGCGAATTGAATTCAAGCACTCGAAGTCGGGGTTCCACAAACACTTGCGGTGGCCTAGTCGGTCCGGAACAAGAGCGAAAATCTCACAACTGTGTGTAGATCAATATCTAAGCAAAACCCAACCCTAATTAGGGCGGCGACTACTGTATATAAAAGACTAGGGTCGGCCAAGGACCCTTGGACGTGTCCCTAATGGACTCCAATACGTTACACGGCCCAACGAACCAAAAGATGGTGGCGCAGCACCCTGATAGATTCTGGATGTCCACTTGTTTTGATGATTCCCGTTGACTCACAAAGAATTTGGATATGGGACCAGTCCCGTTGGAAAGCTTATCTCCTTAGCTTTCCAACCATGTGCAAAATGTCAAAAACGGAGTCCGTATGCATCCTGGGCGATGATTTTAGTGCAGGCTGGTCCTGGACTCCGAAACGGACTCGAACTTGATTGGACCTCCACCTTGGCTTGGGCGCCCTTGCTGTTCTTCTCCCGTGTTCCTAAGTAACAATACATCACAATTATTCAGTAGCATCCCATCCTCATCAAAATATAAAGGAACACTAAGGAACGAGCTCACCTCATGATTTAGTTGACGTGCACGAGCTCGTGTCAATGGACCTATTATTGGAGGAATACTCGGTGTGTGTGTATCCGAAAGAGTGATGTCCTCATCAGCAACTTGCTGATCTGGCCTCGGGACTCGGGGACCCTTGGTTCCTGTATCACCGACACCCTCATACTCTGCAATATTGTTAGTGGCTGTAAAACATAATTGAACTACGTACCTGAGGATGTCGACTAGTTGGTGAAGTTCCCATCCTCACTATTGTCTTCACGCCTAGGTTTACACTCCCCAAGCTCCTTATCGATGATACCCCACATGACCTTGCATTCGTTTGGGTCGTGGGTGTCGGTGCAGTGGATCAGGTAGTAGCCTCGGCCCTTGTTTTTGTCCTTTTTCTCAAAGCACAAGCGCAGTTGGCCGGTTTGCTCGACTACCATGACCTCCGGTGGTCTTGCCTTTTGTTTGCTCTTCTTCTCCTTCTGGCCGACCCCCTTGGAAGAGACGGGTTGGTCAGAGGTCGATTACAGCTTAGGGCCACTCCTGCGCTCTCGGGACTCAGCAGCCAACACACATATGTCCATGAGCTTGAAAAGCTCAATGGTACTTCAAACTTCATTGGTGGCCAGTTTTTCGACCATCCTCTGGTCTCTGAACCCCTTTTGAAATGCTATGACCATGGACTCACCCGTGATCCCTAGGATGGTATTCTGACATTCGGTGAAATGCCGAATGTTGTCTCGCAGCGATTCGCCCTATCACTTCCTGACCTGGTATAGGTCATCCTCGACCTCTGATCAGACGTGAGTCCCTTTGAAGTTGGCAACAAACTGGTCAAACAATTCCTCCCAGGAGTGAATCAACCTGCAAGAGAGGTTCATAAACTAGGACCATGCTGATCCGGCAAAGGCGGTCGGGAAATGGTTGACCATGAATTTTGCATGGCCTCCCGTGGCCTGTACCATGGCTATGTAAATCTATAGGAACTCCTCGGGATTGATCGAGCTATCGTATTTTTTGGCTAGGACCAGTCGGAACTTGTCTGAGCAACGCACCTCTTGTAACCGGGCAGATAAGGCATTGCATCTCATCCCGTAATGATGAGTCACTCACTGATGGGCAGTGGCACACACTCGAGGAGAGATACGTCAGTCTCGTGGTCCTGGCAACTGGGTGGAGGAGTTTGATGCCACCCTATGATCTGGAGGTGAGTTGTAGGGTCGCTTGCCCTTTCCTGCTCCTGTCGAACCCAATCTTCCTGCTCCCAGCCAGCCCTCTGGCCCTGGATCATGCCACAGAGGTCACGTTGGCAAAGAGAGTCACATAAGTTAGTGGGTTAGTTGTCATGACTCGGTGAGGGTCTCCGAGTACTTTCCATCATGGAGGGAGGATGGGATCTTTCCTGCCATGTGGCCTACTGCGATTCTCGATGATCGCAGCCTTCACCAGTCCCTACGACGGATGTGGCATTCACCGCCACGGTTTGGCATCGGACGACCTCCACCAAGAGGGTGTGTGGTCACATAGCCATGGTGCTACGAGCGAACCCTCTGGCACGGCCACTGGCGGTTGGCTAAGAAGCGTTCACACAGTCTGCATATTCTACGTGGGCGTCTTGGCCTCATAGTCGAGCTGCTGAGCATGGTGCGGCAATATATCTCGAAGAGGGGAGCCCCCAACGCTCATGTCGTGTGATGGTTTAGACGGCAATGCCACCGATGGCTGCTCCTTATGCGGGGGCTATATCGTAGCGCCTCCTTGTTCGGTGCTAGGCCGGTTTCCCCTTAGGCGCAAGGCCTGGGGCTCACTAACGGTGCTCGGGACACAAGGGCCTCTGCTGCCCCCTGCTGCATGGTCTGCCATGCATACTTCACGTGGAGTCTCGGAGCTTTCGAGCTTTGATTCGGTGTCCGAGGCTTGGAGCACACCGGGCTCATCTCGCTCGTATCCCATGATGAATACCTAGTGGTGACTGGGGTCCTCGGAACAAGCCCAATTGAGTTATCAACACTTACCGAAATGTGAAAATGTGCCCCCCTACCTGGCGCACCAGTTGTCGAGGGTTAGTCCCTGACAATATATCCAGGGTATGCCCGACGATGGGTGCGTGATCAACTTTTCCAGTGGCTGTTGGTGAGTATGTGTGTGTGTGTGTGTCGAAGGAACTCTAGAACACCAAGGTTTATGTAGGTTCAGGCCTCCCTCAAGATAATAGCCCTACATCCTGTGTATTTTCTAATGAGTTGGATGATCTTGTCCCATTACAGGCCCAATCCTCCCCCCTTTATATAGTAGGAGACGAAGTCTACATACAAGCAAAATATGCAAAAATACGGTACCCACCCTATACCTAACAAAGATAGCTACTCCTAGGTCATTATTACAGGTGGCGGGCATGCCCAGCGTGGCCTGGTCGTCTGGCACATACAGTCCCATCCGCCAACCACCGTCACACCTGCTGCGTGCTCATCACACCTGCCTGCAACAAGACATGAAGTACACTATCAGCTACAACAAGACATGAAGATGAAGAGGAAAAAAGTTGAGATGAGCTTGAGGACCTACGAAGCATCATATGACAATCTTCCACACTTGCTACAGACCATTACTCGAAGGAACCCAGGGACATATTACAGCATTGATAATTACCCATTGCTGTCCAAACCTGGCAAGTATGTCATAAAGCTATGCTTTGTAACATTAGACCTATGTATCAAAGCTTTCAAGTATTGTCGGCCTATCATCTGCATCGATGACACTTTCCTTACTGGCATTACAAGGGATATAACCTGACGCTACTGGGGTTGATGGGAACAAACAAGTGCTACCGTTAGCCTTTGCGTTTGTGGAGAGTGAGAATACCAGTAGTTGGTACTGGTTTCTGTACCGTGTTAGGATGATAATTGTGGGTGGTCGGCTGGATGTGTGCCTTATACATGAATGACATGTAGGGATGTTGAAGGCTATTTAGGATATGTGGAATGCGATAGACGATGGCGTGATGGGACCTGTGTGGTGAGATCTGTAGAGTAGGTGGTGCATGAAGCATTTGGGTGAAAACTTCTTTCGCAAATTCAAGAACAAGAACCTCATAAACATGTTCAAGAGGCTGTGTGGTAAGAACCAGCAGCGAAATTTGAGAATGAGCCAAAGGAGAAGTGTGCTACGATCTACAACACAAACGGGGCTACGTATGACATTATAACTACAAATTTAGTAGAGGTTTACAACTGGGTGATGGAAGGTGTGAGAGGATTATCGCTGGTGGGGATTATAGAGATCATACTTTAAGGGACCTGCAAGTATTTCAGGGAGCGTTATGCAATAGCACACCTGACGCTAAATGATGCTCATCTAATTTATGGGACGAAGATGACTAAGTACATGGAAGACAAGATGGAGAATGCAAAGATGCACCAGGTGAAGGACATGAGACCTGCATAGCACATATACAAAGTTCTATGTTGGGACAAAGGAAGGAGGTGGGGGGCAAGCGTGAGAGAGTTATCCAAGAGTGGAACCTAGTCGATGACAAGTATGTTTGCAGCTGCTACAAGCCGATGCTACTGCACAAGTCATTCTCACAAATGATTGCCGTGTGTGGTGTGACGGGGATGACAACTCGGAGGTACGTCTCTGACTATTTCAAGAAGGAAGCTCTATTCGACACCTGGAACCATGAGGTATATGGTTTTGGGATTTATGGTTCTTTCAAAAAGAACCTGGGTCCGATTTTGTGTTCATTCCTGATCCCGACAAGATGAAGTAGAAGAAGGGACAACGTAGGACTTTGAGGCTTCGTAATTGTTGGTAATATGCCCTAGAGGCGATCGAGTTTGCGGATTGGATCTGCTAATGGGCTTTAATGTTGATTAAAGGACCATTAGGGTTTAGAGTCATAATGGGCTTTAATGTTGATTAAAGGCCCATTAGCGTGCTCTATATAAGAATAGGCAGGGGCCAAGGCGCATTGAGTTTTTCAGAAACCCTGGCCGCCTCCTATTCCCTAACTCCCTTCGAAACCCTAGCCGGGCGCGCGGTGTTAGCACACCGGCGCACGGCGATTCCATCCTTGTACGTGTGGATACCGTAGAGGCGCTGCTACTATTGCGGTGCTGATCTGCTCGGGAGTACTCAGGACGTACCCGTGAGTACTCGGAAGGTGCTCGGGACGTGCTCGGGACGAGATTGTCGATCGACTACTTGACGCGCATGACATTGGATTGGTCTGCTCCAACTCTTCTTCCGCTACACTGCTCGTCAAGTGGTAACGATTCATGATCCCCTACTCGCATGGCTTCCTGGTTGAATGCGGTAGAGAAAATTTATTTTGTGCTAGCGTAGCCTACCCGCAACCCTTCAGTAATGACATGGACGAAGCAGAGTCCGGTCGTCGCGTGAAATGGTGTAGCAAGTGCAATGGAATGGGGCACACTTACAAGAAATGTACCATTGGTGTTCCAAGTGTCAACCCTGTAGAAGCAGGTCCTTCTGACTTAGCTACGGATCGAAGATGTCCTCATCCTCGTCGATCGTCAGCTTCGTTGACTCATTGAGTTCGATTAATATTGTTATTCATGCTGTGATGGGCATTCGTGTGTATAACATTGTAGTTTGATGTTATAGTAGTGAGACTTCCATTATGTTTGAGGTTGTAATGTTATCGAGGGTTAGTCCCCGATAATATATCCGGGGTATGCCGGATGATGGGTGTGTGATTAGTGTTTCAGTGGCTGCTGGTGAGTATGTGTGTGTGTCGAAGGAACTTCAGAACATCAAGGTTTATCCAGGTTCTGGCCTCCCTCAAGATAACAGTCCTACATCCTGTGTATGTTCTTATGACTTGGATTATCTTGTCCCGTTACAGGCCCGGTTCTCCCCCTTTATAGTAGGAGGCGAAGTGTACATACAAGCAGAATGTGCCAAAATACGATGGCTGCCCTATACCTAACAAAGATAGCTACTCCTAAGTCATCATTATGGGTGACAGGCATGCCCGATGCGGCCTGGTTGTTCAGCACATCCAGTCCCATCCGCCAACCACCGTCACGCCTGCTGTGCGCTCATCAAGGAACCTTACAAAACCTCCGGTAAAAATGGAGTCTTACAAAACCTCCGGTAAAAAACAAAAAACCTTACAAAACCTTCGACAAAAACGGAGAGTCTTACAAAACCTCCAGCTAAAATAGAGAATCTTACAAAACCTCCGGCAAAAATGGAGAACCTTACAAAACCTCCGACAAAAACAGAGTCTTACAAAACCTCCGGCTAAAATAGAGAATCTTACAAAACCTCCGGCAAAAACGGAGAACATTACAAAACCTCCAAAAAAACAGAGAATCTTACAAAACCTCCGTGATGCTTGAAGACTATTACTTCCGGCTCTAGCCATCAACCGGTAGTGATAGTCAAGGTTTCACTGCCGGCTCTAGAGGCGGCAGTGATAATCAAGTGTCACTGTCGGTTCTTTTTGAATGGCTTTTAGTGTCGATCTTTGATACAAAATGGTAGTGATACTCCATCACTGCTGGCTCGTAAGAAACCGACAGTGATGGATCGACATATAAACTATTTCTATAGTAGTGAGTGTAAGGACCTCCCTAAATAGAGAGGACAGAAGGTAGCTGAGGA
This sequence comes from Phragmites australis, assembly GCF_958298935.1. Classification (NCBI taxonomy): domain Eukaryota; kingdom Viridiplantae; phylum Streptophyta; class Magnoliopsida; order Poales; family Poaceae; genus Phragmites; species Phragmites australis. Next base: position 8,484,918 of record NC_084929.1, read on the forward strand.
CCTGTTGATCCGAGGTGACCAATTGTGCATAGGCCGGATTGGCCCCTTGACTGGTTTCTCACTCTCCTTGAAGTCAATCTCCATCGCAGGAGCAGGAGTTGCGCTGGTGAGGAATCCCTCCAGCTGCGTGCCCTGCACATCTAGGAGAAGTTGCGCCTTCCACAACAAGTAGTTTGTTCTTGGATAGCTTCTCCGTGATCAGATGTCCGATCATGGTGTTCATGGCGAAACCAGATGAAAGATAAGGTTAGCCGGCCTCCATTGTAGATGTAATCTAATGAGGAGAAGGTGGCTCTGGTACCATGAAAGATAACAATGAATGGTGGAAGCATTTTTTACACCCGTAGAGGTCACGGGTCCTTGTTAATATATGCCAGAAACTCTCGACGGAGATATACATGGTTAGATACAAATACTTGGCCGGCAATCCAAGATTTATAGGAAGAGAGATATGTATCTATAGCCGGATTTGAAAGATTGATTTACGTAATCACAACAGTGATAGAAACTAAATCTAACACATAGCATGTAGGTAATCAGCTTACTGTTTAGTGTGAAATGAGCTGATTCCACACCCTATCAACACCACTAAATCACAAGAACCGAACGAGTTTCACTGGAATTTGAATTAGTCTAGAAAATTTCCTGTGAACTCACTTTATCGGGCACCCTGTACATAGTGAGGCACCATAAATAAACAAACAACTGTGGAAACTAGAAGTATCCTTAAAAATCAAAGTTTTTCTATCACTACTACAGAACCTCATAAAATAGCCGCCACCTTCAGTGCCGGTTCAAAGGAACCAGTACTGAAAGTGGTATCAGTGCTGGTTCTAAAACTCCCGCCCGCGATCGAGGGTCTGGAGTTAAGAACCGGCACTAATAGTTACTATCAGTGCCGGTTGGTGGCTAGAACTAGCACTGATACATCAATGCCGGTTCTAACCACAAACCGACATTGATAATGGTGTTTCAGTACCGGTTCCTCTTTAAACCGGCACTGATAGCATCCTATAGTATATATAGCCCATCTTCTTACCCGTCTTGACTCATAACAGAGCCGCCACCGTCGCAGCCCAGTGTTACAGCGCCTCCTTGCCATTTTTTTTGGCGATTCAAGATTTTTTTTTTGTGTGGGAGCCTTCAAAATTTGGAGGAGTCAACTGTTTTAAGGTTAGTGAGATGATCTATATTTCATCTTTGGATAGATTACTTGGTAGATTGCTCTAGGGTTGATGATGGATGGTGCTTGTTCCATGGTTATGGATTTAGAGATGTAGTTGAGATCTAATTTAGGTGAGCAACTTTGTCGTTGTTGGATGTATAGAGATGATCTACATTTGATTCTTAGTTGGACTTTAGTTGCTAGATTGCTCTAGGTTTGAATTTAGGTGGTTGTGAGTTGGTGTTGAAATTTGGAATGAACAAGAGCTCAAATATCTATATAAATTAGACAAAGATCGCAATTTTATCATTGTAGATGATTTAACGAGTAGATTAAAAATCACATGTAAATAGAGTTGGGTGCCTACATTAAAATCTAGGGACAATTGTAAATTTACCACTTGTTGAACCATTATTGCCATTCAAAAATTGCAAAAATACCGCTAGAACTGTCATTCGAGTGGCATCCAAAGAATAAAAAATCAGGGAGGTATTTGCAAAATGTCCCTAAAATCTCGCTCTAATTTTCTAGTATGTGAATTGCGTATATTTTTAAAGTTATGAATTTTAGTAATAATCCAGTGGATTTCCTCTGTTAATTAATCAACATAGTGAATTTAACATGTACAGTTGATAAAATATTGTGTTGTAGGGATGTCACGTCCACCCACGGATCGCAATCGTACTCGGCAACCTTTGGAAGACGGATCCCCCGACCCGGCCCAAGTACCGGAAGGAGATGTGCCCTCAAATAGGGACCAATCAGGATTTTCAGTGCCGGTTCCATACCCGGCACTGATAGTGATTTTCAGTGCCGGTTCCATACCCGGCACTGATAGTCACTGACTATCAGTGCCGGTTCATAAACCGACACTGATCACGTTTTTGAACCGGCACTGATCACCTGTTCTGCAGTAGTGTATGGTACTTATGTAAAGGGGTACTGCTAACCAAAGATATTTTAAATAAAAGATAATAACAAAGAAGTCAGAAGTGTTGTTTTTATCAAAAAATAAGATGATTAAGCATATCTTTTTTATCGTTGTTTTGCTAGATTTGCATGGTTTATTATTCATCTGGCTTCAAACATCTACCCACTGCGTAGTGTAGCAAACATGTTTAGAAATTGGAAACATTTACCCAATTTGGATGAGTCTAGGCTTCCGGTTGATGCTCCCCCACCATAGCCCTTGCATAGATTTTTCCCTCTTTTTAGAATATGTTTCATGTACTTTGTTCCCTTTATACTTTCTCTTTTATTTGGTTGTGTGCATCTGTGCCATACAAGAGACTAGAAGTAAATATTTATGCGGTTGTATCACCTTGATGTAACAATGAGTTAACAAAGTTTTCATGATCCAAAAAATGCTATTATTTTACCAAGTGTCTGTTACAACAGGTTGGGACAAGTCCAGCAGACAACCCAACTGACTAGCTAGGCGAATGTGTCCGATGACAGTGAACATGCAAATATGCAATGCTATTGGGGCTTGGCAAGTAAATCATTCAGAACGGTAGTTGTGTTGTGCTTTCTCAGCTGGTCAGAACTTAGGAGTGGTGCATGATGAGCCATCACACTTGCAACCCTGAGGCCCGCCGTCGTCGTCTATAAATGATCAGCCATTGGTGCCTCAATGTTATCTCTGACGGACAACACCGATCTCCATTGTTTTGTTGGCAACTTGGGCAGTTGTAGAAGTAACCTGTTCCAATCATTTCGAAGGAGGCCACTTGGAATATGGCCTCAAAGAGTGTCTAAGGACTCCACCTTATGAATTTCTTTCACCCCTTTGCCTACTTGCTTTGGAATTTTCACATTAGATAAATGGGCGTCTCTAGTGATCATGGGCCAAAATCTGACACTTCCATGTATTCCCCTGACACCTTTATGCATTGTTCTGACAACATTCCATCACGGAAATTGAATTTCCTGACTGGCCAGCCCTGGTGTAATTTGGCTGACGGGGCCACGATAGGATGAATTTTCCTTACAGGTTTATTCCTAATGGATTTTGTCTTTGGGGAAATTCGGTTTCCGAGAGTGATGCTCGGGCATGTTCCTTTCACCTCTTACCAAGGGTGCGTTTGGTTCCGTTGCCGACTCGCCTCACTCGGCAAGACGAGCCTTGCCAGCGCAGGAGAGCGATATTTGCTCTACCACGCTTGCAAGGCGAGCACAAACAACAAGGCACCGCGGTACGCAATCAAACGCGCGAAATCTTGCCTAACATGGCAAGGCAAGCCACGGCAATGGAACCAAGCGCACCCTAAAAGGCTACTTCCCTTCGCGCGCCCCAACACCATCTCCTTTTCGAATATTGGTGGTGCCATTGAGATATCCCCAACCTCATTCATGGTTTATTGACGGTCGAGTTATATACTTTTTAATCTCCATTATTTTTATTTTTAAATTTATCTTTAGTCATATGCATGTAGCTAAACATATCAATCCACCTGTCAGTAAAAGGTGATTTCGACTTAAAAAAAGGTCAAACGATTTATAAATAGCAGAGCTGTAGGCTGAAACCGTCCGTCGGATTGCTACTACTCCCGGTCAATATACACACTCCGATTTCTCCAGTGACGATAGAGAGAGATCCCTGTGGCTTGTACTTGGCCTCTGAATTTACATACTGACCAGTCGCTTCAACCAACGATAATCGATCGAGACATCCCGATCGGCCACGTGCTTGATGGTTACTTTGCACTGCGATCCTCGTATATCGCAGTACCGTCGTGCTCACGTCGATGGCTTGAGTTGACCCCGCAACTTCGAAGCAACGTATGTACGCTGTACGCAGCTGCGGAAGCACTCCGCGCCTATATATAGCCGACAGCTAGCCTTTCTGCGCCAAACTGCTTCATCGATCTTACTTGTCAGCGTAGAGACTTTTCCAAGCTGCGCATGAGCAGGACTCACTAGCTGGATCACCAGGGAGCTAGTAACCGACCAGGCCGGCCGGCCGGCGAGCTCGCCATGGACGGCTGCAGCTGGTTGCCCTTCCAGGATGTCGGAATCGGCGGCGGCACGGCCAGGTAGGATAGCTTAACTGGGACAAGTTAAGATAGATATATGCTTTGATCGTCATGCGCTATGACCACTTGCATCGATCAATCTTGGATCTCTTGGTTACACCTTTTTGTGCTTGCTGTTCTGTAGTGAGCGCTCCGGACAGCACCACGAGCAGGAGGAGCAGGACGTGGTGATCAGCTCGCTAGTCCAGCAGCAGCTAAAACAGGCAATGATCACGCTCCTAATTACAACAAGTGTTATTATAGCGCATGAAATTAAGATGTAAATCAAGTAATCCGTCGATTGATGTAGCAGCTGCCAGAACAAAAACTTAAGTTGTTGTTTGATTTATTAATTTCATCGTGCATGAATACATGCATGTTTGGTGGGCACAGATCCACATGCTGATGAACATGAACGAGCATGGACACACCGCGCCGGCGCCGGTGTCGTCATCTTCGACGTTCCGCTCCTTCTCCGGAAGCTGCGATTTGAACTCTTCGCTCTTGCTCACCGGGGACAGCACCACAGCCACTACCTCTTGTCACCACCCGGCCGAGGTCTCCTCCCTGCAGATACCGCTGTCCCCAATCGCCTACGGCAACCTTGATACGATCCCATACCTGGACGACTTCGTGTGTCAAGAAGCTCATCTGGAACAAGCACGGCGCCAAATAGACCATGGTGGTCGTGGTGGTGCGTTCAGGCCGTACGTCCGGCACCTCAGCCCGAGGAAGAAACCCAAGCCAGGCTCCATCGGCCAGAGGGCGATCAAGGCGGCCATGTCGACCTTGGCACGCATGCACATGGCTAGGCTTGCCCAGTGGCAGTGCTACCAGATGGAGATGGTGGCGGCGGCGCCCACCGAGAGCAACTGTAACCAGCTGCAGCACGTCTTGTCGGAGCGCAAGCGCCGTGAGAAGCTCAACGACAGCTTCAAGGCTCTCAGCATTGTACTCCCACCTGCCCCCAAGGTATTCATTTCAACATAAGTGACATATTATTGCCAAATGTACACTTTTTCCAGTTCATCATCATTCTCATGCACCTTAATTTCATACTTCATAGAAGAAATGTTGCTTTCTTGTGGCAGAAAGATAAAGCATCCATACTGATCAGAGCAAGGGACCACATAAACACTCTGAAGTCTTTAGTGTCTGAACTGGAGGAGAAGAACAGAATGCTAGTAGAATTGCAGCAGCACCGCAGCATCGGAGGTGAAGACGCCGATGATTCCGGTGAAATGATTGAAGTTGACATCTGTAGAGAAGCAGAAGAGGGTCCATTCGAGCGGTCACAGATATGTCACATGAAGATAGTGGTAAGGTCAGGGTGCAATGCCATGGATGTCGTAGTTGGCACACTGCAGTGTCTTAAACAGATAGGGGATGTCAGATTGGTGGCCATCGACACAGGCAGCGGCACTGGACTTCCGCCAGGAAATTCTTTTCAGCAAGCCACCATAACGTTACAGTTGAAGGTATAAATATAGTTATCATGATTTAGCAGAAATGATTTTGACAGCAAAATACATTTAGAGTTTACAGTTCACATCATTTTTCTTTCAACGATACACTCGTACACTGCGCATTAGTATTCTCATTTAAGAAGTCAGTTTCGTTGTGGTAATGTGAAGAAGAAGAGGAATATTTTGATTACAACATTAACGTATAGTCGTGGACGATGAAGATAAATGGTCGAAAAGAAATTATTTGTTCTTTCCCCAAAAGATTCCAAGAAAAGTAAACTCATGATTTCATACTTGTCAATTTTCATAGTTTCCTTCCTAAAGACTGTTTTGGACAAACTGGTTCTGTTAGTCTATTTTTGCAGGTTTTCATAGCCTCATTAGAAATCTATTGTTCTTTTCATTCAAGATATATATTTTTTGTTCAAGGGTTTTCACTGTCAAGCAGTTACACTTGCAATCAGCCAGCTGGGTTGCAGAAACAATTCTACCATTATCATAAGGATCAATAATATAAAGGGCTAGTGGCAGTCAACAAAATGAATTTGTCAATTTAGACACATGATTGAATCGTTTTAAAATAAAACAATGTGAAGGCACCCTTCATAGACTGAGAAATATGGTGCTAATTCAGTGCTATTCATAGTATCTTTGACTTCAGCAATCATTAACCAGTCATTCTATTTCTGAAAGGATACTTCCTCCTATATTTTGTTGATTCTGCAGTCCAGTAGATGGGACGACAATTTCCTGAAGGAATCTGTAATAAAGACTGTCAAGGGTATGATGCAGTCAGAGATAGAGACTACCTAAACTTCTCTGATTGTTCAGTTGAAATGTATATCGGCTTGAATTTTGTGGTTTTTAAGGAATACAGTTAACCACTATGACCATATTCAATGAATGAAAAAAAATAAAATGTCAATCATATGGACATTTGAAGGAAATTGAGTTGCTACCTTTGAATCCTGAGAGGCCAACGGAGTAACAAAGAAAAAGTTCTATGAACATGACTTGAGTTTGGACTGGTATCCTTACAAGACTGTTCATCTACAGTACAGTTACATCACAGCAGGGACATGTAATGGGAAAATGTGAACATGTAGAAGAACTTGGCATGCATGTAATGATTGTTAGCACTAATCTTGAATAATGTTTGTTTGTGTTAGTTGCATGCAGAGTTTTTCATGGTTAGTTGCATGCATTGTTTGGGCGTGTGCATTAAAATAAGTGGAGGACGGCAAATCAGTTAGTTGCATGCATGGTTAGTTGGGCACATTCTGAGGAGTGGCCTGCATATTGCGCCATGAGACCCTGGCAGTAGATGCTCTCTGGTGCATGTAAGCAGGGCTATAAACGCCATGTGTACTTTGTTTGAGTTGAGTCTTAATATAGAAAAATAAAGGCGTGCGCGGCCACAAGTGCTCTCATGTGTGTGTCAATAGTAAGTTTGTTTCTTAATTAGCCCAAGGTGTGCTCGTGTTTAAAGTAGCGTGAGTAGGGATTAAAATTTCATAGAAATTAGCAAATTTCGGTTTTTGATGGAGGATGAAATATCAAATTCCAAAATTTTCATTCACTGACATGTCGGGGCTACAGAGCATACAACGAAAAATAACTAAAATTTCGGTGAAATTTCATGAATTTCGGTCTTTTCGCGTATGAACCCTGGATCAGCTCTCGTAGTGGGAGGCTGTCCCATACTACTTTTCCTTTGAATGTTCATTCTTGAAAAAAATTATAAAACAAAATTAAAATCCCAGAGCGTTAGTGTGATCCTTGGTTGGCTCCAACAATGATAATTGAAAAGGAGTACTGTATTATCTCTGAAGATTTTTAGTAGTACCTTACACTGAGCTATCTGAAGAATTACAAAAAGAGCAATTATATATGAAAGATTGCTTGGAAGATGCTATGTATTTCTCTGACTAGCACACCATATTTTCCTGGCGTCACTATCAAATATAAAGAAAGATGATGAATGGCTGTGTCCATTCAGATTCTAATGACATTCTAGAAGTTACATACATGAGACGTTGAAAAATATTAAATTATTGGCCCTATGTCATCAAGTGTTCTCATTTCAGTTCATTGAACTTTCAGTAGAAGGTTTTATTTTTCAGAAACTCATGCACAAGATGAGGATTTTTATTTATTTTTAAAGCAACGCACACGCTGACAATTGAACACTATAAGTATGAATGATCTAATTATATCCTAATTAAATGTAAAACCATTGAAAATTCAGACATGGAACCAGTTTGCTTCATTTTCTCAAATATACTAGATACAACCACATCTAATTTTCGTCATGGCATACGATATTACTTTTGATGAAACCTCAAGTCAGCCACTAATTAGAAAACAATGCCTCAGATACGTTAATATTAGAAGAACGTACAAATCAAAATTAAAGCAGATGGTTCAAAGAAACTTTTCCTAGCAGCTTCGTTTATTGGATCAGTCTCTACTCGGATGAACATGGCGGCAGTACGAATCCGCAACGACTTGTGTCGCAAACATGACTGATGACCTGAAAAATCTCTCAAGTTCCTGTTCAGCTGATTAATAAGGGTTGATTTAGCGCCAGGTCTTATCATTAATTCATGTGGAGGGATAGTGTCTTGTTGGAAGGTATATATGAATAGGAAGCCCTGCATCATCTATGCTGTTATTTCGAATGGAGATGCTGTTCCGGTTCTACAGCCCTCCAGGAAGGACACGTCGATAACATGGAACATTAAGCTAAATTACAATTTAATTTATAGAATTAACGAGGAAGAGATTTGACCTAAATATAGACAATGTTAGTTCTTCAACTGCACCATGTTTTCAAAAGTAGAGATCTGCACCATGCATGTGGACCTGTGGACAACGAAGACTAGATGAAAGCCTGGCCACGGCAGAATTAGATGAACTGGTAAAAATAAGCTGCTAGCTAGGTTTCCTTCTTTTTTTTCTCCAGGAGTATTAAAACAGATTCAGTACCTCATTTGCAAGATGGAGCTTGTGTGTGTAGTGTTAATATGTTGCTCCTTTTACCCGAAAATTAACATCATGACCAATAGGACACCTTATTTTCAAGACGAAGCATGTACATGATAAATTACGGTTTGGTTCAGAAGAAAGAGATAAGTTCACGAAATATTAAAGCAAAGTAGTTACTGATAAGCTAAACCAAAGTTGAGCGCCTCTTCTAGCCCACGTGTCTGGACAACTAGCATTGACTCTGATTAAGTCTTAGAAGAAATATTAAGTTTAAATGGCATCCATGGATCGTCCCCATTTTGGGAGGCACTTATGGAGCGAAATGAATTTTTACCAAAGCTAGAGAACATCAGAAGAAAACAAACTTATCATTATTGCTTCATCTGATCCAAGAAAATTATTTTTTCTTTAACAAAATAAAAAGAAGAGAGAGGGAGATCTAAACAAGAAAAGTATATTTTGATTGAACAGGGACGCGGTGCGATGTGTGCTTTGCCAACTGCCGTAGTCTCAATAGGAAACTCTTTCTTTAAAAAAAATAAAAATTAAGATATAAATAGACCAGCCGAATCCGAAAGGCACTGCTCTTTCAACTGCCAACTAAAAAGGTATACATCTTGTCGAGTTCTATAATATTCATATAAAATTTATCTCTATCCGACCACTGCTATAACTTTATTATAATTATTTATGGATTTAAATGACCTCAAATTTAAAAAAAATCAACTTTAAAATTATAGATCTCGTCAAGAGCTATAATTTTCATATAAAACATTTCCTCATCCGATTTCATCTGAAAAGTTATAATTTTTTTAAGATAAATTATGACAGTAGCAATTATCAGTAGCAGTTCGTGGCTAGAATCGACACTGATACTTACTATCAGTGGTAGTTTATAACTAAAACCAGCACTGATACTAATTATCAGTGGCGGTTTGTGGCTAAAACCGACACTGTTATATTAGTGCTGGTTCGTGACTAGAACCGGTATTGATACAGTCACTACCAGTGCCGATTCTGGCTAATAATCGAACTGGTTTTTTAACTCCTCGATTGTTGTTTGCGCGCTAAAGTTTAAGAACCGGCACTGATATGTCTTTAGTAGCGATTATTGTAGAATCAGTATTGATGGAGCGCTACATATACAGTGTTTTGTATTAATATTTACTACGAATCGATGGTGTTATTTTACCGGTGTCAATTCAAAACCGACGCTAATAAGCTAACATTTATAACTTAATGTCAAATCTACGACAAACGCTACTGTGCCAAACGAATGGTCACGCCCGGTCTGCAGACCTAGCTAGTTTCAACGAAGAAAGATGGATTTATGATCACGTGAGATCAATTGGATCACTCCAAGTCGCAGCTAGCCCTGCTGTGTGGACGTGATAAATTGTCGCGCCATAATATCTCAGGCAATACAAGTTTAAATTACAATTGCGTACGTGCCCAAAAATAGTTGACTAGCTTACATATCGACACAAAATTATGGACGGCTGTGTTCATTCAGATCCCAATGACATTCTAGATGTTACATACGTACATGAGACGTTGAAAAAAATTTAAGTTATTGGGGCTATGTCATCAGGTGAACTATTTCATTTCAGTTTATTGAACTTTCAATACAAGTACTACAATAGAATAGGTTATCCGTATCGCTCCCATTATTATAGAACATCATATATGTAGCGTCTTATCAGTGTTGATTACTGTCGAATCGGCACTGAAGATGTATCAGTATCGGTTCTTAAACTCTCACACGTGAAAAAAAACTGAGGAGATAAGAACCGGTACTGATAGTGGCAGTATCAATGCCGGTTCTAGACACGAACCGGCACTGATAATTGTTACTGTCACAACTCATCTTAAAAAATTCATAACTTTTCACATTAAGTTGGATGGGGAAAATTTTATATGAAAATTATAGCTCTCGATGAGATCTAGAACTTTGTAGTTGAAAACTTTTTAATTTCAGGTCATTTAAATGTCTAAATAATTATAATAAAGTTGCAGAAGTTATCGATGACAGCTCACATTAAAATATTTATAACGTTTTCACACGAAGTTGGATGGGGAAAAACTTTATATGAAAATTGTATCTCTCTATGAGATCTATAACTTTATAGTTGATCACTTTTTTATTTGAGATCATTTAGATATTCAAATAGCTATTCAAATGTTCGGTCAGAAGATATCAAAAGGATTTACTTTGCTTCTATACTCACGAACAGACGATAGCTGAGATAGTTAGAGGGGTCATATGTACACACAGGCTGTGAGGTCTTGAGTTCGAATCTTTGTTGCCGTATGCGAGCGAATATCACGTGACTTTGCGAATATTGGGTGTGGTCAAGTGGGCAGCCTCTGGTCGCGAAAAAAAATTTTGAAACTTTTTTCGGCCCGAAAAACGTTAAATCAAGACCGACTATCAGTGCCGGTTGGAGCCACCAACCAGCAATGATAGTGATTTTTAGTACCGGTTCCATACTCGGCACTGATAGTCAGTGGCTATCAGTGCTGAGTAATCAGTGTCAGTTCAAAATCCGTCACTGATGATGATTTTGAATCGGCACTGATGAGGTATTTTGGTATAGTGCCATCAAAACTGGTTAAACACAAATCGGCACCGATAAAGTATCAGTACCGATTCATAACATCATGAACTCAATCAACAATTTAGCCAAGTTGAACCGGCACTGATACTTATTAACAGTGCTGGTTCTAATTACCAACCGGCACTAATACATCAGTGCCGGTTCGTAAACATTGATCAGCACTGATATGGGATCCGAACCGAAACTTCACTTCAATAAACTTTTAGCTCACAAGCTTAATGTTTGCTCTCTCCTGTCTCGTCTGCGCCGTGCGCCCCTCTCTCCTCATACTCTCTCTCACTCCAATCCCCTTTGTCTCCTCCCTCTCTCGAACTCTCCTCCTCTCATCTCCTCTCTCCCAAGGCTGAATCGCTGCTAGGCCGAGCACGCCGCCACCGAGGTTACCCTCACTCTGATCCCCTTTGTTCCCTCCCTCTCTCGAACTCTCCTCTTCTCATGTCCTCTCTCCCCAGGCTGACTCACTGCCAGGTCGAGCACGCCGCCGCCGAGGGCAAGGTCATTGTCTTCCATGGTGGCTCCGGGACGAGGTCATTGTCCACGAAGGTCATCGTCCTTGGCGGTGTCTTCCAGCAAGAAGCAAGCCAAGAAGAACGCTCCATGTCCATGGAAGACATTGTCCGAGCCTCCCGCCTCCTCGACAACGAGATCCGCATCCTCAAGGCATGCAACCCTAGATCGGATCCCCCGCGGTTTGCCTCCAGGGTTCTGGAATATTCATTCTGCGTTAGGGTCTAGGTCTAATTCGATGGGGTTCTCTATTTTTGGTGGCGCGCAGGACGAGTTGCAACGGACAAACCTAGATCTGGAGTCATTGAAGGAGAAGATTAAGCTCAACAAGCAACTGCCCTACCTTGTTGGCAACATCGTTGAGGTGGGATGTCCTGCAGTACCCTCGATTTCCGTTTCTCTAGTTAATTTAGGATCATGGAAGTGAATGAGTGGAAAGGATCAATTCCTTATGTATGTTACTGCTCTAGCATCATGTGATTTGGTATGAACTTGCGCATGCTAGTACATCTACTTCTAACCCCATTTATTGGTAATTTACTCAACTTTTTGTTCTTATTCATGTGATATCCTTATGTGCTGAAGGACAGTTCTTCTATCAGAAACACTTGTTCCCGTTGTTCCCCTGTATGGATTCAGTTCCTTCAAATAGCTAGGGGGTAGCTCCTCTTTGCAGTAGTAATTCTATAATTTGAGTTACTATGATAAGTGACAACCGACTTGGAGAGTATGTGTTGTTCTGAAGACAAGTGAGAAATTTGTTTCTTTATTCATTTGATTCCTATCGTTGATATCATACCCCTTTTGTTTGGTTTTATTCCCACATTATTTTAGGTTGATGATTGCACCCTGTGGTGAAGATATTAATTTTCTGAAGACTGCCGAAGCTAGAATTCTTTTTGATCTTTCAATGATATTAATTTAAGCAAAAATTTCTTATTGGAAATAAGAATATCTGCTATATTGTAACCGGAAGTTTGTTTAATTTCATTGCAGTGAAGTTAGTGATAATTTGTAACATGTATCAGTGTTGTAATATTTATCAGTGGCTTTTCTTTGGACCTGTAATATGTATCAGTGCCGAATAATAATGGTTATCCATGATGTTTTTTTGGAAAATGGCAGCACTGCTGGCTCATGAATAAAGTGGGCACTCATAGTCTGAGTAATAGTGCCGGTTTTTTTTGTTATGGATCAGCATTGATACTTATTATCAGTCCCAATTTACAAATCGGTATCAGTGCTGGTTCAAAAAACCAGCACTGATGGTGTTTTTGAGCCAACACTGATAACTCGTTATGTAGTAGTGAAGGTTTTATTTTTCATATCTCATGCAGAAGATGAGGATTTTATTTTATTTTTGAAGCAACACACATGATGACAATTGAACACTAAGTATGAATGATCTAATTATATCCTAATTAAAGGTAAAGCATGTCGACAATTAGTGAACCGTCAATCATACGAACTTGTAGAATGGAAGGGAATGTTTTGAGTAGATGAATCGCAAGAACACATAGAGGGGTTTTTAGACAGGTTCCACTACTACAGAAATAGGCTTCACTACTGACTTTAAAACCACCTTTACTGCTAGTTTTGGAGCCGGTAGTGGGTACCGGGCAGTGATAGTCAGAGGACTATCACTGCTGATTCCCAAGACAGCAGTGTTACCCCTTCTAGAATACAAAAAAATGAGCCAGCTCGATTCCGAGGCAGCTCGGCTGCTACTCCCGTCACCGCTCGATGTGATGCTCCACCGCTACTGCTGCTGGGCACCGCTGGAAACAAAGAGGAAGATGGTGCCATTCCCGTGCTCCAGCTCCCACCGCCATCGCCCCTGGCCCCATCGCCCTCCAGCCACCATCACACTGAGCAGCCGCCTTCACCGCCCCCACAAAGGAACCCCCATGAAGGACCTGCTCAAGCCACCCTCACCGCCATCGGACGCATTGCCCTATGGCAGCCACCGCACCGAGGAGCCACCCCCACCGAGGAGCCGCCCTCACCGCCGCCATGTGCAAGCACCATGCCCTACATAGAAAAACACTGGAGCACGAAGGGGGCCACCACAGCACACAACACACAGGTCGACAGCACACAACAAGATGGTCACCGCACCACAACACACAGATCCTCATCGCTGACCACCGTGCTCCGTCAAGCTCGCCTATGGCCCGAGCTCCTTCCCCTTCCCGAGCTCTCTCCTTCTCCATCGCGCACAGCCGAGCGCTGCCATCAACCTCATCTCCGCCTCATCTCCTATCTCTTCACCTGGGGATGAGGGAGAGAGAGGAGGAGGAGGACAATGGCAGCCAGGCACCAAAGCACCCACACGCCATGAATCTCGATCAAGATTGAGTTTCAGAGAGAGAGAGAGAGAGAGAGAGAGAGAGAGAGAGAGAGAGAGAGAGAGAGAGAGAGAGGAGAGGATAAGGTGGAGAGATTGAATGGATCGGAGTGGATCAAGCTGAACGTGTATTATCACTGTCCCGAGCATGAGCGGACATGAGGCCAGGTGAGCCAAAACCGGATTCAATGAAAATTTTGGGTCCGGGCTCCTTATCACTGCCAACTGGTTTCTAGAACTGGCAGTGGTACCCACTTTTTTATGAACTGGCAGTGATAGTATTATCACTGCCAGTTTTTAGTGATCCACCAATGATGGGCAGCATATAAGGCCTATTTTGTAGTAGTTTTCATGTCTCCCTTAGGATAATAATCCTATATCTTGTTTATCTTATATTGATATGAGCTTGTACAACGGGTGTGTGTGGCTAGCCTAGATGGATCTAAACCTAATCATATCGACGACTTCCTTGCTCAGCTTGAGATGTCTTCTGGCTTGTGCGACTTGTCCCACTTGTCCTCCGCAGGGGCCCCAAGCTTCATATATATAGGGAGGGGTGGGGGACGCCGTACATCCTTTGGAGTCTTCTTTCACGTTGTTTGAGATAAACTTCCATGTTTACCGGATACCCTGGGTATTTACGGGTGATTTCCTTTCCTCTAGGGATCCCCTTCCTGGAGATAGAGATATGTCCTGAGAATTGTGGGAAATCCTGGGGTGCCCGGATATAGTAGTTACCCAGTAGTCATCGTGAAAATCATTGAAAATTCAAACATGGAACCAATTTGCATCATTTTCTCAAATATACTAGATACAATCACATCTAGTTTATGCCATGGAATAAGATATTTATTTGGATGAACCCACAAGTCAACCACTAATTAGAAAACAATGCCTCAGATACGTTAATATTAGTAGAATCTACAAATCAAAATTAAAGCAGATGGCGCCAAGAAACTTTTTCTAGCAGCTTCATTTATTAGTTTGTGACGATGGGTAGTATAAAACTACCATATCAAGAACTCCTAAAGTTTCCTGTATTCTCGGGGCATATATCTGTGCCTAAGAAGGGCATCCTTAGACATGAAAATTGCCCGGAGGTATCCAGAATATCTCATAAACAGGGAAGTTTATCTCCAAGAATGATTAGGGAGGAGCCCATAGATCGCACGATGACCCCCATATATATACAGAGCTAGGAGACCCTAGGGAGGACAAGTCCATTCAATCCTACATGAGGCTTGATCCTTCAAGCCTTTTGTACTCCCAATCTACATCAACAATCCTCTGCGACTACGCATAAGGAGTATCTCGACTAGGTTTAGATCTATCTAGGTAGCCAAGAGCCCCCTATAAATAGTCTCAAAGATCAATACAAGATAAATTAGACGTATGGTTATTATCCTAGATCTCATTGAAGATGGGGGCACTAGTCCATCCAATCATGATGACAATGATCCCACAAACACACGGCACCCTACTACTCTGGCTATGGGAAACACCAACCAGCCTCCGCTGATGACAACTCCTCCGATCCAAAATACCAACGGGATCTAGGATCTCATGCCCCTTAATCATCAATAGGGAACTCAACACTTCAGATCTGCAGTGGATCAGAGGCTCGTCCTTCTACAGGATACCCTCCGATAATCTCATACTGCAGTTTTGACTACCCTTGATGGCAAGGACTAGATCAACTTGATGACTAACATATCCTCTAGGCCGAGAACTCTCATCAAACTATAGTCCCGAATAGCTCTAATTGGGGAAGTCCTGTGCTAATCCATCACATGAAGACTCGGATGGGGAATGATGTAATGCTCGGAACAAGACAGTCCGAGAAGACAACCAAGCGCCTAACCACCACAGGACCTCATCGATTAGGAACCAGCCCATAGATCTTTGGGAAGTGATCTAGTAGCGAAGATGCTTGAAGACCCCTGAGGAACAATCGACTTCTCTTTAGCAGCCTAACCTGAGGCCATCCCAGAGCTGTTCGAGTAGAAGCCATGGTCGATCTCCCACCCTAGTGGGTAGAACCGCAGTGGCTCTCTTGACCGATGAGGGCGCCATCAACGGTTGTTAGGCTTTTTCTCCGGAGAAATGAAGGGTGGACTGGTCAGCTCGGTTATGTCCTGGATCAATCGAGAAGTACAATGAGATCACCAATCCCATCGAGTTCCTCCAGATTTACACTACAACCATCCAAGAGTCTGGTGGGAACGAAAAGGTTATGGTCAACTACCCGCTCACAGCCCTTGAAGGGTCAGCCATGACTTGACTGACCAATCTATCGCCAGGGATGATCTACTCGTGGGAGCAGCTCTGCAACTTGTTTTGAGCCAACTTCCAAGGTACATTCGTGTTCAAGAAAGAAGACTCTCCACTGCCCGCCGACCAAGTTCAGGTAACGCCCAATGTAAGTGATGTTCCCTATGCTTTGCAAGAATACATTGTGCATACGGTTGATCAATCCTTAGGAGCTGCAGTGAGTAATAAAATTGATACTTTAGCTTCGGGTTTAGATCAATCTCTTAATAGACGCTGTGATTCTATAGCTTTTGACGTGCAAAGCATTAAGGACAGCATGCAAAGCATTAAGGACACATTGAAACAACCTTTTTCATTTGATGCTAGCGCTTCGAATCCTAATAACTATGGCAAATTTCAGCATGTCCTATTTAGTTCATCGGCACAGTTTATGACACCCACACCTATGCAACAAAACATGCCAGTGCGACAAATTCAAAGTCGGACCAATGTCGGTTCGGCTAATGCGGCAACACCTCCGTTTAATACATTGAATACTAATATACCAGAGGTTTCATCATTGGTTTCTCCGGTTCCAAGCAGCTCATCTAGCATAACTAGTTCGGTTCCACACATAGTTAATAACCGAGCTACTGAAATTTCAGCAAATATGCCGCTAGTTCCATACAATACCGTGGCGTATAGCACACCTCCCATACCTCCACAAGGTACCAGCATCCCTTATGGTCCATTACCAGATACTTACTTCAATGTGCCTCCACCAGATACTACACATGCGTAGCCCGTAGTGCCTCCGCAAAGCATTCCACAAAGTAGTGCAGATCCTATTCGGCCCATGGCCGAACAACCTATGAGACGTGAAAACATTAGAGAGGAGATGGCTAGTCTTTTGAGGGAGCACTTTGGGGTAGAACCTAAAGAGAGGGCACATGTTTATCAAAAGCTATATCCTGATTATTATCATACGATTCCATATTCTCATGGGTTTAAGGTTCCTGATTTTGTCAAGTTTAATGGGAAGGATAGTAGAACCACAATGAAATACATAGAGCAATTTCTTGCACAATTTGGTGAGCCAATAGTAGCGAAGCTAGTCATTTGTGTTTATTTCCTTTATCACTTTCCGGTAATGCATTTACTTGGTTTACTTCGCTTGCACCTAATTTTACTTATACATGGGCGCAACTTGAGCAAAAGTTTCATGAATACTTTTATACTGGAGATACGGAGTTGAGGTTAATTCATTTGACATTGGTTACACAAAAGTATAATGAGTCTGCTTCTGAATACATTAGAAGATTTAGAGATACTAAAAACCGATGTTTCAATGTTTCGCTCTCCGATAGAGATCTAGCTGAGTTAGCTTTTGCCAGGTTGCATGCACACATCAAAGAGAGGTTAGAGGGGCAAAAATTTTCAGATGTGAACCAAGTTTTGCAGTGGACTCTAGCTCAAGAAAGCCGTGCCAAAGAACATAGAAAGGTTCAAAGGTTTAGTAAAAAACACAAGGTGGATCATCCGGGTGTTAATGTAGTTGAATATGAGGACGACTCGTCAGATGATGATAGTGTAGATGTGTGTTTAGACGAGTGGACATGGAAGTCCAAATCTAAGCCATTCGTGTGCTCTGCATTGAAGCCGACTCTACAAAAGAATCAGCAAGAAGAGATAAAATTCACATTCAATGTTACTAAATGTGATAAGATATTTGATCTCTTGTTACAATAAAAGCAAATTAGTATGTCTCCTAATCATGTTATTCCATCACTTGAGGAGATTAAGAAATGTGCATATTGTAAATGGCATAATTCATATTCTCACGCTACTAAAGATTGCGATGTTTTCCGTCGACAGGTTCAATCGGCCATTAATGAAGGACGATTGATGTTTGCTGAAAATTGTAAGATGAAGCTAGATAATGATCCATTCCCCATTAACATGGTGAACTTTGAAGGGAAGAAGGTTTTGGTTTGGCCGTCTCAAGCCGAATCGACTAAAGGCGAGAGTGTGATCATTGGTGATAATGATGTAAGGCCAAAGATGATCAAGCCTAAAAGTCCAGAAATTGGCCGTTGGAAAGTGATTGAAGATAAGAACAAGGCTATCAAGAAGCATAAGAATCCAAAACTTATATTTGATACACTTTTGGCTAAGTATGAGAGTGGCAAGGCCGGCCAAAAAAGGGGCAGCTGACCCAATGCTCTTAAGCGCCCAAGGTCACCTCCGAAGTGTGAGTTTGAAGGGAGGAGGAGACAATGGGAGGATAATATTGCAGCAGCTTCATTCCCTCCCTCCTTTCGGGCCGCCAATACCTATGATGTGGGGGTCTCCTCCAATGGTTTGTCCTCCATGTCTGCCGTGGGGTTGGTGTGCACCTTGGGCACCACCTTCTATGCCGTTTGCACCATTTCACCTGGGGTGGACTGCACCACGACCTTCGGCGTTCGACAGACTATCTCGTCCTAAACAAGACCGGTTTGATCCCAAAAATTAGTCAAATGATAGGAGGGTTAGGAGACATGTTAAGAAGGTCTATCATGTGAAGAACACGAGTGTTTTTAAAGAGAAATCAGATCTGGAACAGAAAGAAAAATAGCCGGTTGTTGATAAGAGCAAAATGCAAAAGCAATCAGCTAATGACGGATGAAATGGCAGCAACAAAGGGGAAGTTGTAGGAATGGTTGATAATGATCTTGATCTTAAGGAGGTGCCACCTACAGCAGTACAAGAGCCCATGGCGCCAAATGTTCAAGAAGCCACTTCTAGTTCAAAGCCGATCGCTAGGTTAGACGATCGGAAGGTTGAAAAGGAGAAGTTCTTGCTGCCCGGGACTAATCCGCAGCCACCATGGTGTCCTAGGGGTCACTCACATTCCCAAAAGAGGAGGCTACAAAGGTTACATAAGCAAGAGTTGGGAGAAGCACAAGCTGAAAAGGTGAGAGATCAAGTATTCAATGAAATCAAGCCGATGGTGCCTATTCGGCAAGAATGGAGAGTAAAGCAAGTCATAGAGCCTATTGTGACATCTAGTGATAATGAAGATGATACGCTAGGAGATTCTCAAATTCTTAGAGATGGTATTCCGCAGCATGATAATATGGATATCAATATAGTTTTTATTTTACTTTCGGAGTTTCGGGCTATTGATGAAGAGATTGCTCAACTAAATCTTGGTTTGAAGGAAGCGATATTTGAAAAACCCAAAGAATCAAGCCAACATTTGATACTACTGTATGTCAAGGGGCATATTGATGAGAGGTCGATTTCGAGAATCCTAGTGGATGGTGGAGCCACCGTGAATTTAATGCCATATTCAATTTTTAAGAAGCTAGGAAAAGAAGACAAAGAGCTCATAAAGATAAACTTGGTACTTAATGGCTTCACCGGCGAGCCTATGGAGGCAAAGGACGTAATTTCCATGGAGCTCACCGTTGGGAGCAAGACGGTCCCTACGGCCTTCTTCGTCGCTGACGTGCAACGTAACTACAACATTTTATTAGGTCGTGATTGGATTCATGCAAATCGTTGTGTATCTTCTAGTTTGCACCAATTCTTGATTCAATGGGTAGACAATGAAATAGAGGTTGTACATGCGGATACATCAGCTTTTGTTGCTTTGGCTGATGCTTCGGTAGACTGACAACATGGGAATGTACAATGTCTCTCCGGTCAAAACCTTTCGAGATATGATTTTCTTAGTGTTACTAGAGATGGTTTTGTACCCGTGTCTGTACAGCTGATTTCTTCATCTCAGCTTAGCAATGTAATATTATAAATGAATAAACAAAGTAATTTAGAATGGTTGCAACAACGTGTGGAGTAATATCGGTCTAAAAAGAACGATATTTGTGAGACTATTAATGATTTTGATGAGATAGAAAAGCTAGGACAAGATTTTTCGTCGGCTGGTCCATTAGAAGAGGTAGATATAAGAGATGGTACTGTTCCTAGGCCGAAATTTGTGAATAAAAACATGCATGATGTTCAAAAAGGTGAAATGATTGCATTACTCAAAAAATATATCGATTGTTTCACTTGGGAGTATCATGAGATGTCGGGACTTAGCCGTGAGATTGTAGAGCATCGGCTTCCCATAAAGTCGGGTTTTAGACGTCACAAGCAACCGGCCAGAAAGTTTAATCCTAATATATATGGGCGAATCAAAGAAGAAATAAGCCGGTTGCTCTCTGAGGGGTTTTTTCATCCTTGTAGATATGCTGAATAGATATCTAATATTGTCCCAGTTGAGAAGAAAAATAGTGATAAGTTGAGAGTATGCATTGATTTTAGAGATTTAAATAAGGCTACTCCTAAAGATGAATATCCTATGCCTATCGTCGATATGTTGATTAATGATGCTTCGGGTCATAGAGTTATTAGTTTTTTGGATGGTAATGCGGACTATAACCAAATTTTCATGGCTAAAGAAGATATGTCTAAAACGGCTTTCCGTTGCTCAGGTTTTGTTGGTTTATTTGAATGGGTTGTTATGACATTTGGTTTAAAGAATGCCGGTGCTACTTATCAAAGAGCTATAAATTTGATCTTTCATGATTTGCTTGGTGTCATCTTGGAGATTTATATCGATGATATTGTTATCAAATCGGTTGCTATGGATAGCCATTTAGCCGATTTTCATTTGGCTTTTGAAAGAATGCATCGGTATGGTTTAAAGATGAACCCACTTAAGTGTGCTTTTGGTGTATCGGCGGGTAAATTCTTAGGTTTTATAATATATGAAAGGGGCATAGAGATAGATCTTAACAAAATAGCAGCTATAGATAAGTTGGGAGCGCCACAATCAAAGAGAGATGTCCAAGAATTCCTGGGAAAGATCAATTATTTGAGGTGTTTCATATCTAACTTATCCGGCAAGATTAGTGCTTTTAATCCCATACTTCGGTTAAAGAAAGAAGCCAATTTTACTTGGAGGGTAGAACAGCAACGAGCTTTTGATGACATAAAAAAATATTTGTCATCACCACCCGTATTAATGGCGCCCAAGGCCGGGATTCCGTTTTGACTATATGTTGCTGCATAAGAGACAGTAATAGGTGTTGTTCTTACACAAGAAAGTGAAGGGAAAGAATACGTGATCACTTATTTCAGCTGGCATCTCTTGGATGCGGAAACAAGGTATGTGTTTATTGAAAAATTATATTTATCTTTATATTATGCATGCACCAACTTGAGACATTATTTGCTTTATAGTACTTGTGTGGTTGCATGACAAACCGATGTTATTAAGTATATGTTGCAAAAGATGATTTTGAGTGGTAGAATCGGAAAGTGGGAATATGCTTTGAATGAATATGATTTGGCTTATGAACCATTAAGATCTATGAAAGGCTAAATTGTTGCTGATTTTATTGTTGATCATCGTATTGATAGTGATGCATTGGTTAATTTGATTAGTGTGCCCATGAAAATTATACTTTGATGGCTTGGTTTGTAGAGAAGGTCAAGGTGTTGGCATTATTTTAGTTTCACCTAGAGCTGTTGTTTTTGAAACATTGATTCGCTTAGAATACTTATGTACCAACAATCAAGCCGAGTACGAAGCTCTTTTGTTAGGTTTGCAAATTTTAAAGTCCATGGACGTGACACGTGTAGAAGTGTTTGGTGATTCATTATTAGTGGTGCAGCAAGTTAATAGAGTTTATCAATGCTTTGATGGGTCACTAAATAGCTATTTGGATAGATGCTTAGATATCATAGCAAGTTTGGATGATTTCACCTTCGTTCACATATCTAGAGAAGAGAATATGAGGGCAAATAATTAGCTCAGCAAGCATCCGGTTATCGAGTGAATAGAGCGATTTTCTTTGTGTTAGAAAAATCGTTATTAGCTTGTGCTAGTGTTCTTTTGGCCAAACAACAGGAAGAAGATTCGGTTTTGCTCAAAAAAATTAGATTTGCATATGTCTAGTGATTGGAGAAAGTCGATGATTGAATATTTAGAAAATCCTAGTTCATCGGTAGATAGAAAGACTAGGCTACAAGCTTTAAAATATGTGATGTTGGATGGTGAATGATATCACTGAACCATAGATGGGTTGCTTCTAAAATGTCTAGGTTCGGAGCAAAGTAAAATTACTATGGGTGAAGTACATGAAGGTATTTGTGGAACACATCAGTCGACTCACAAAATGGTGTGGTTGTTAAGGAGAGCTGGATTTTATTGGCCAACTATGTTTGACGATTGCTCTAGATATTACAAAGGATGTGAAGCATGTCAAAAGTTTGGTGATATACAGTTAGCTCATGCTTCTATGTTGAATCCTATCATCAAACCATGGTCATTCCGAGGATGGGCTTTGGATTTCATCGGCCAAATTCATCATTCATCTTCCAAAGGTCATCGCTTTGTTTTGGTTGCTACGGATTAGTTCACAAAGTGGACTGAGGCCGTTCCCTTGAAGAACATGACACACAAAGAGGTGATCAAGTTTATTTTGGAACATATTATTCATAAATTCGGTATTCTGCAAACATTAACTACAGATCAAGGTTCTTCTTTTATTTCTCATCAAGTGCATGAGTTTGCCGAATCACTTAGAATTAAGCTTCTCAATTCCTCACCATATTATGATCAGGCTAATGGACAAGCTGAGTCTAGCAATAAAATTTTGATTAAGCTTATAAAGAAGAAGATAGAAGAACATCCAAAAAGATGGCATGAGGTTTTGAGTGAAGCATTGTGGGCTTATCGTATATCAAAGCATGGCGCTACTAAGGTTACTCCTTATGAGTTAGTGCATGGACAAGAGGCCATTTTGCCCATTGAGGTAAATCTTGGCGCATTGAGAGTGGTACGACAAAATGACTTGTCTGCCATTGATTATTATAATGCAATAATAGATAGAGTAGATCCTCAATGTGAAAGGCTTAAAGCTTTGAGAAAGATTGAAAAGGATAAGTTGAGAGTAGCTAGCACCTACAATAAGAAAGTAAAGGCAAAATCGTTTCAAATAGGGGATTTAGTTTGGAAGACGATTTTACCTATTGGGTCTAAAGATAATAAATTTGGGAAGTAGTCTCCTAGTTGGGAAGGTCCTTTTAACTTTAAAAGGAATTGTGCTTGGGAATTCATACATGCTGCAATATGTATGAGGAGACAAGATGCCTCACGCTATCAATAGGAAATACTTGAAGAAATATTATCCGAGCGTTTGGCAAGATTCTTGAGAAGGTAACTATACATGGTTGTTGTGATTTACTATCGTCCTAAGATATATTATTGTACGTAGCTGGTGTGATTATCATTGCCCTTAGAACATGCACATATGGCCGATATATTGTTTGTATCGCCCTAAGTCATAACTTAGAGTAGAAGATGAGATATTCGTGATTATCCTGTTATCCTGTGTAAACATATTTTTTGGTGCGCAAGCTTTACCAAATAATAGGAGGGGGGCATGTGTTGATGGCAAAAAATGGCACGACCAGATTTTTTGTATACACTGGATAGTCCGGTGATCAATGTTGTGTCATCGCCGGACTATCCGGTGCTTATAGTTCGAATTTGGTGCAATAAAACATTCTCTCTATATAAAATAATCCGGTGAATAATCTGGTGAAAATGCCGTACTATTCGGTATGTAGAAGGTCAATTTGCTTCCAAAACTTGCTCTCTAGAAGAAATGGTCCGATGGAGATTCCGGGGTATCACCGGACTATCCGGTGAGAAGAAGAAAGTTTTTAGCCGAAAAAATGTTCTCCCGTGAAAATTGTCCACTGAGGTCTTTGTTGATCGTCGGATCATCTGGTGTGTTCAAAAGGAAAAATTTGCAAATAATTTGCTCTCTACAAATATTGGTCCGGTGAGTATAAATGTGACATTGGAATATCCAGTGTGTCTAAGACCGAGTCTTAGAGTTTCGGCCGAGTGAACTCGCTGGATGGTCCGGTGTTCTGGAGTTTGTTCTCACCTGACCATCCAGTGTTCAATCCAAAACTGAATCAAAGTAGATTCGTAGATTTGTTTGGATCTCTTTCACGATTTTGGTCTAGCAGGGCGTGTTTAGGGTTGGAATAGAGTCATACTTCGATTCCCTAGAGTCAAGACCATACCCCCCCTTGTAAATAGTTGAGGGGTGGAGCTTGATTGCATATCCATCAATCAATCGCATCTATTGCATCTATTTTTCATTTTGCCTTTACTTTTCTGCAATTTAGGGTTAGTTCTTCGCTGCTACTTCGAATCCCTATGGTTCGGGTGATAGTTCTTTGTCGATTTGCTCGTAAATCGTCCGGGCAGCGATCCCCAAGGTTGCCGGTCCAAACCTTTGCTTGTTTGCTTGTAAACAAGTCACGCGTCGCTGCGAAAAGTGACAAGTATCCTTGACGGATCTGTGTTGGCGAGGTGTTGCCCAATTCCATGCCAACACAATCTCCAACACAAAAATGATCATCCTGTTTTTGGACACCTTAGAGGAGTTTAGAGATCTTTCTCTGCAAAAATGGAAGTTCAGAGATATTCTCCGTGACCATTTGGATCATCTATTAGTTCAACAGAAGATCTATTGGAAGCAAATAGGTACTCTAAAATGGGTAAATTTTGGGGATGAATGTAGTAAGTTTTTTCATGCTAATGCCACAATTAAGCATAGAAATAACTCTACTCATTCTGTATGAGATGTTTCAGGGAATGTTCACATATCCCATGAGGACAAATCAAAGTTGTTGTGGAGTTCATATAAGGAAAGGCTTGTCTCTTCTGAATTTACTCAGATGCACTTTGATTTACCTAGTCTTTTAACAGCAAGGAATGACATGGAATGGATTGAGCTTCCCTTCTGAAAGGAGGAAATAGACAAGTTAGTTGCTAACCTTCCATCTGATAAATCACTTGGTCCTGATGGATTTAATGGTGATTTCTTAAAAAGTGTTGGTCAGTTATTGCACAAGATTTCTATGATCTATACAATGCCTTTTATGAAGGAAACATCAATACTCAAAGCATCAATGGGTCTTATATTACTCTTGTCCCCAAGAAGGATAATTTAACACATGTTGGTGATTATAGCTCATCTCTCTTCTCAATTTCTCCATTAAGTTGATCACAAAGATACTAGCATATAGAATCCAGTAGCTCATCCTTCTGCTGGTTCATAGAAATCAGTGTGGGTTTCTCAAGGAAAAATCCATCCAAGATTGTCTGGCTTGGCCTTTTGAACACTTACATATTTTCCATAAATCAAAGAAAGAGATTGTTTTGCTTAAACTAGACTTTGAGAAGACTTTTGATAAATTGAACACTAGGTAATTCTGGATATTCTTCTTCACAAGGGCTTTGGACAACGTCGGATCTCTTGGATTTCTGACATTTTCTGGACAGGCACTTCAACTATTCTACTCATTGGATTACTTGGTAAAGTATTTCACTACAGAAGGGGGGTAAGGCAAGGGATCCCCCTCTCACCTTTACTCATTGTTCTAGCTGTTGATCTCCTCTAAAGTATTATTAACAAAGGGAAGGATCTAGTCTTCTCCATTTACCTATTCAAATGGGAGCTGGCTATGATTTCCTAGTTGTACAATATGATGATGATACTCTTCTTGTTCTCGAGGCTTGCCTAAGACAGCTTCTTGTCCTCAAAGCTCTGCTTTACACTTTTGCAGATTCCACTGATGGGTCAAAGGTTAACTATAGCAAATCTGTCATGGTGCTAATAAATGTTTCAGACCAAAAGATGGAGATTCTCTCCAAGACTTTTAATTGCCAAAAGGGGTCTTTACCTTTTACTTATCTAGGGATGCCTCTAAGCCTCACAAACTGGATGATTTTGTACCTCTTATCAAAAGAGCAGAAAGAAGGTTGGTCAGCACTTCCACCTTTCTTTCTCAAGCTAGGAGGTTTGAAATGGTGAACACTGTTATTTCTTCTCTTCCAACTTTTTTTCATGTATACCATTAAAATCCCTATGGTAGTAATCAAGCAAATAGACAAATATAGAAGGCATTGCGTTTGGAGAGGGTCTCATATTAATGGTAAGAAACCAGCCTTGGCTACTTGGAAGATTATATGCATACCAAAACAAGAAGGTGGACTTGGAGTTGTAAATTTAAGAGTTCATAATGAAGCTCTCTTGCTCAAGAACCATCACAAATTTTTTAACAAGAAAGATATGCCTTGGGTCAATCTTATCTGGGATAACTACTACAAAAATGGTACCTTACATGCTTCTATAAAGAAAGGGTCCTTCTGGTGGAGAGATACTATCAAACTCCTAGATATTTATAAAGGCATTGTCTCTCCCCAGTTGGAAATGGCAGCATGATTCTTCTTTGGAATGATCTTTGGACTGGTTTTGTCCCTTATCAGGCTTTTCCGTAATTATTCTCCTTTGCCAAAGATGTCAAAATAATTCTCCAAGTTGTGGCTCACTTAAACCAGTTATTTGAAGCTTTCAATTTGCCTCTCTCTGTCCAAGCCTATGATCAGTTTCAAGACCTTCATGATCATCTATCCAATATTACTATCAATAATCAGGATGATACAAGGAGATACATCTGGGGAAGTACTTTTTTCTCAGCCAACAAAACATATAAATATCTAATAGTACATAGACCAGTCCATCCCATTTTCAAATGGAACTGGAAAACTGTTGCCATATGAAACACAAGGTGTTCCACTGGCTTCTCCTTAAAGATAGGCTCAACACAAGGGAGATCCTTCATCGAAAGAATATGCATGTTCCTTTGTACACTTGCAATCTTTGTATTTTGCAGATTGAGGAGAGGAGACAGCATATTCTCCTTCACTACAACATTGCCAGGAATTGTTGGATTCTTCTTCATCTCAGAGTTAATAGCAGCTTCAGTCTGGCTCATAACTTTAGGCACTTTAGAAGAAAGTTGGCAGTCCCTTTCACTATGGAAATCATCATTTTAATGTGCCAAAGTATACGGTCGATTAGAAATGACTGGATTTTCAATGATGCTCATCCCTCTATTCAAGCAGTGTGGAGCCTCTTCAAAAAAGAATTTTTCTCTGGTTGTCCATCGAGCTAAAGCTACCCACGTGTACTCGATGTATCAATGGCTTGCATATTTAGAATAACTTGTATAAGCCTTTTTCTAATTTTCATTTTTGATTTGTAATGTCCTTTGTATTAAATTTTTGTTTTTATTAATATATAATCAGTAGGGGATGATCATATTGTTTCTTCAAAAAAACCCAACACCTCAATCATAGTTTCCACCACCGTGATTGACCAAACCATCAAGTTCTAATCATGTGAGATTTTTCTCGTCGCTCTTACAATGAGCATGGCTGAATATTTGGTTTTACACTCTGCAGAGGTTGTACATTTTACCCACAAGTCATATCATCCATATTGTCGAGAATCCATTGGTCGATGGAAACTCTTACACACTTCTAAGGTGTGTGTTAAGAATCTATTGCAAAGCCTTTATAAAGTATTTCTCAACACATGCATGCCCACTAAGGTTTCACTGACACGGGAGTGCACCTCCACATCGGCATCCCCCTCTCGTGCCACATAGTTCCGGGAAGTACACCCTTTTGTCCCTATACCACCATTTGGTATACAATATGTTGAGAAAACAACTAATTAATCGGCTAGGCCTATCACATACTAGGCTTGTTGTTGTACTGTTAACTTGGAATGATCGCTCCATGAACCGGTCCTTAGATTTAAGCAAGAGTACCACAAACCTAACCGTACAACCTATATCGGTCTCATCCAAACGAGTTGCTCAAATCCTAATTCCATATTGCTTCAAAATTAGATCATCATCTTTTACCATAGTTGCATAAAACCATTATCATATTTAGTTTAGCCATTATCACTATCACCATCAAAAAACAAGGCTAAGCATGATCTACCATTCCATAAAATAAAACCATGGCGACAAGGATGTTAATGGAAAAACTAGGGTAAAGCCTAACTTGGAATTCTTGGTAATATTATTAGCATACATGTTTGTAATACAAAACAATTGAAAATTTTGAATCAATATGGTCAAGGACACAACTTGCCTTCACAATTCTCAGTTAAGTCTTCAAAGCCTTGATCCTGAAGTCTTTCTAGCTCCTTCATAAGGGTCGCAACGGGTCTACCCCTGTCCGGTTTTACCAGAACACATCTGATACGACACCCAATTCCTCAAACATGACCCAACCCTGAAATGGATACCGGGTGCAAAATGGCCCTGGCCCAGCAGGGACACAAGTGCCAAAGCGAGAGGGCCGACCGGTCGAGGGTGGTGGCGGCTGCGATGCAGTGCATGCTTGGGCGAGGCAGTGCAACGGCGGAGGGCGCATGCTAGGCAGCGGTAGCAGAGAGCATGCAGGCGACGTAGTGGAGGGTGTGGGCCGCGCGGAAGAGGCAGAGCGAACGCAGCGATGGCCAAGCGGGGCGCAGCGATGATGGGTAGGCGAGGTTCACAGCGGCCTACCAGGGTGCGTCCATGGCCGGCAACATGTGCACGACGAGGGTGGCCCGGCGGGCTGTGCGCGACAAGGGCGAGCAGACGTCCATGGCGCTTGCGCGATGAGGGCTGGCAAGCTACTACAGCACATGCGTGTGCGTAATGACGTTGGGTAGTGGGCACGTGCACGTGCACATGCACATGGGTTGGGTCGCCTGAGCGCTTGGGTCATCGGGTTTCAGCGCATTTGAGGCTCGTGGGGGAAAATAAAGCCCCGACCCCAAACCTGATTCGGGTCGGGCCTGATCCAATGGTCCTGCGGGACTATTTTCCCACCCGACCCCACCCCTGTCGAGTCTGAAACTTGAGGGGATCCAATCCAACGGGGGAAACTGCCATCCCTACTCCTCTAGAACGTTGGCGTCAACTCGTGAAAATAAGCAAAAATGCAACAATAAACACCAAGATCCAAAAAGAACAAAATAGCACACAACAAACAACATCAATCAAAAGATTAGGTTTTTCACCAAATAGCACACAACAAACATCAATCAAAAGATTAAGTTTTTCTAGGAGTGAAATTTGTCAGCTACTAAGATTTGACCCCTACTCGAATTTGACCCCATACTCGGATTCGACCTTATAACCTAATTGGATTCCATCTACTTTTTGTTTCTCTCAGACATCCCACACACTCATCATATCATTCCCTACCAGTAAGAGTCCGAGCACAATTCCATAGCTGAAACCAAAGCTAGCCTAAGTTCAGAGATAGAGTATCTTTTAATTACCTTTATACCCCTACCCTCCGGACAAAGTTTGTGATCCACTCATCTTCCTAGACCTAGAAAAGGTAGTAGAAGAGATTTGAGCTTGTTTCACATTTGCAAAAAAAATAAAGAAAAATAAAGAAAAAAAGAAAAAAGATAGAAAAAGAGAGAAAAAGAAAAAAATAAGAAGCAAGAAGCAAAGAGTGCCAAAAAAAGGAGTACAACAAAATTCAGAAAGAAAAGAAATAAAGAAAATTTAGTTTCCATTGCATTTTGTGTTCCATTATGTTTGTATCCTATTTTTAGCTTGCTTGAACTAGTTCTATGAACACGTTCGAGCCAACAACTTTGATGAGTACTTTGGGCTTTTATTTAGCTTTGCTAATCTAAATTCATTATTGCTATTTGTTGCTACTAAATATTACCAGTCCGAGCTCCATCTTCTCTTGATCGGAACATGTTTTTTCCCTTGCAACCACCACACTCGCTCCAATTAAGGTATCACGAACTGTAACACCCGGTTTTAAATGAACAAAACCGGGCACAACACATGTATACCAGGATCAAGTTTCATACATGTGCTTACATCATTAGTAATATCATCACAGTGCCTTTATTACAACATCGTATTTAACTTAATACAAAAGGACCCGAGGGTCTAAAGAAAACACAGGGGGGAAACTAAAGGGTCTTCAGCGCCAGTGGCTCCATCTTCCACAGGCGTCGACCGGGGGCAACACAGCCTAGAACAGCAGCTCCGGGTCGAAGTCGTCGTCGAAAGCTCTAGCTTCATTGCCCGCTTCTGAACAACAGTAGATTGCAGGGTAGGGGACAACAAGTGTGAGTACAAAGATTGTACTCCGTAAGTGTAGGGAAAACATGATATGCGGCTTAAGTCAAGGAACGGCTTTGACACTGGCTAACAGCACTAAGCAACTACGATCTGCCTATGACTCCAACATCAGGCATCTTATTTACTAAGTGAAAAGACACGACTGTATCCAAAGGTTTGACTCATCAGACTCCATCCGACTACCAAGACTCTCCAGATAATTCCATTACCTAGCTACCCCAACCCACCATACCAAACCCTGACCCCAACTAATCCTGAGGAAATCCAAGCTCGCTCTTATCCGTGAGCACGGCTGATCGACCAGATTGACACTCTGCAGAGTTTGCACTGCTTTCCCCACAAGTCGTGATTCCCTTGTTGCTCCAAACTTCCTGGGTGTGGAGTTGGGGTCTCACTACAAGGCCTTTACAAAGCTCCCTCTAACCCGCAGGCACCCACTGAGGTTTCATAGCTAACAGGCAATTACATTGCTGCAGAAGCCCCCTCTTGTGCCACTTATACCGACCTATGGTGCCCACTAAGCTAGAAGGTGACTAATTAGTTGGCCAGGTCATACCCATATAGGCCTCGTAGTTGTGCGGATAAAACTTGGTTACATGCCCAAGAACCGGTCCTTAGGACCCCACACAGATACAAACACAAACATGCCATAGGCTCCACCTCAAACCATCCATTCTGTTGGGGAAAACCTATACCATGTTGCTACAAAAAGAATTACCATCTCCCAACATTGTTGCATAGTTCATTAATCAATATTAAGATTTCCCAACCAGGACTGTGCTAGCATAAACTACCCATTTTCAGAACATGATGAACAACGGCGACAAGGAAATATTGATTCAAAACTAGTAAACCCTAACATAGGATTCATGTTTAGACAAGCATGCATTTTGAAGGTTAAAAACTACACCTGCAAATTCTAAAATAGGATAAATATGCTCAAGGACATTTGCCTTCGACAGGGTGCTGCTCAACGTGCTCAAAAGCTTGGTTTTCGAGATTGCCGAACTGCTCAGCTCCTAAACGACAGACCGGAAAAGCACACACAAAACAAACCTCTAAGAGCAGTACACTAGACAATACAGAATCTAAGCAAAAACCCTATAAAAAGATTCTACACGTCGCTACGAACATTTGGACGCGAAAATTGTCCAAATCGGAGCTACGAGCAAAAAGTTATGCGATAAACAAGTTTAGGGTTACATTTGTAAAAGAAAAGGACTTATTTTAAATAAAAATAGAGAAGTTAGGGGCCTTTTTGTAAAATTAGAGGGACCTATTTGTAGTGATGAGAAAGATTATGGACTAAGATATGAAAATACAAGGGCTTTTAGGTGAATACAGAAACGTACAGGGGCTAAAGTGAAAAAGTGCCATTTTTCTGATTTAAAATAAATCAGAAAGCTGACTGGATAAAGGGTCGATGATGTGGCATGACACGCAGGCGAAAATGCTGAGGTGGGTGGCTTACGTGGCAAAGGGGAGTTGATTGGGATACAAATGACACGTGGCGACACACAATTGGCTCGACAAAGGGGTAAGGCTATATCTAATCGTGGCCGCCCACGAGAGATCCGACGGCCGACAACGGATGGGGGAGAAAGGGGCGACCGGCGGCAACAGAACACGGTGGCGCCACAGCGGGCACAGCCGGAGCATCGCCAACGAAGCGTCGGATTGCGCTACGGGCTACCAAATTCAACGGGAAAAGGCTCAATCGAAAGAGACGGTGACAAGGAGTCTCACCAAGGGCTTCTCGATGGCCAGAAGAGCTCGAGGACAGCGGGTGGTGACGAGGAGGTGACGGCGGGCTCGGAGCTCGGCGGGAACGGCTTCCGGCGGTGAAGGGACGTCGAGGAGCGGCGGGGTGGACACCACGGGAGCTCGCGCGGAGATGTCGTCAGGGAGGGCGGAGACTGCTCGGACGTGGAGATCCCGCATGGTGGAGCTTCTCGCCAGACCTCAGGAAGAAGGCGGCGCCGACGGAGAAACCGAGCGGAAAAGAGGGCGTGAATGGGTGGAGAATGAACGGAACCTCACGGAGGTGGCCGAGGGCAGCTTAAATGGGCGCGGGAGCGATTGGAACGGCCGGGCGCACGGAGAAACGGCCAGCGACACAAATGGCCATAAGAGCGTCGGTTTCCCGCATTCAATCGAGCAATAGAGAGGGGAAACCATCGGGGAGGAGGGAATAGGGGGCGTGGAACCCGGCAACGGTGTTTAATTGGCGAGATAGTGCATGGGGCGGCTCGGATTTGAATCGGTGGGGGCCGATTTTGGGGAAAAATGGCCGGCGGTGGGAGGTGGGAGAAGCGGAGCTGCGGTTCGGCGCTCGGCTCAGGCGGGACTCGCTGGATAGAGAGACAAAGGGGAGAGGGGCAGCTCAGCAAACGGCGCATGCCGGCTCGGGGCGTGGCCCAACCCGGAAAGATGGGAAAGCGGCCCACGCGGGTGAAGGGAAAGGGAAGGAAGCAGTGGGCTGGAGAAGAAATCGGCCCGAGACTTTTTTTTTCAATTTTAAAATCCTTTTTCTTTTAGAATTTTGAGCAATTTTCAAAAGGATTTTAAGCGAGCGACTTCTAGCGACTTTTCGCAAACTTTTTCCACGCATGAAAACCTACTGCAACTACTATGGCATGAATGCATCAAGAACAAATATAACCTATGGCCAAATTAAATTTAGAAATTAATTTATCTATTGAACAAAATTGCAACACCTAATTAACTTCTAGCAAAATTTAAATTATTACAAAAATTAAAATTTGGGGTGTTACATGAACCAACCACTGGTTGTGCCACCTGTTGTGATTGGTAAGAACACTTACAACATGGTAAAGATGCTTGAGAGTGTACGATTCCACTTCCAACACCTAGTAGTTGATAGAGATAATATATTGTTGTTGTCTCATATTTGCTACTAACCATGGCAGGTAGAACACTTGACGAGGAGATGCGGGAGTTCATGAGGATTCAAGGGTAGAAGATCGATGAGCTAGTTGAGAGCATGAAATGCAAACTGAGAAGACGGATGAGTTTCAATAAATGCTTCGGCACCATGAGATCCAACTTCATCATGCGGATGATGCATTAGATTCTACTAACCACATTATTATTAATTTCACTAATAGGTTTAACAAGATAGTGCCTCGCATTCCAGAGCAGCCTATAGTATGACATGTTGTTCATGGCACCAATGACCATCCCAATAGTGCCAATGGATCAAGGAATGAAGTGTCACAGGTTGATGTTTTTGCTAAACATGAAGATTCCATCGCAGATAATAATATTGTGAGGCAAGAACACAATGCCAATGCTGCTCTTGCTGACCAAGATGCATGCCAAAGGAACCAATTTAACTTCGACCGACAAGGTATGAGAGGTAATAACTTTTAGCAACATAATGCAGTTGTTAATGATGATCCATTTGCTAAATCTAAGTTTACCATACTATCTTTTGTAGGTGTTTATGGTGCTGAAATATATCTAGATTAGAAGATGATAGTAGAATAGAAATTTAATACTCACTTAGTTCCTAAAGTGCATAGAGTTAGGCAAGCCACTAGTGAATTTAAAGATTTTGTTGTCATCTAGTGGAATAGGGTATGCAATAATGGGTTAGGCCTACTTCATGCGATGCTTTAAAGGTTGCCATACGTAACAGATTTGTTCTGCCTCTTTTAAATGAGACTTGCATAAGAAATTACAGCTTAAGCCAAGATAATAGATCCGTAGAAGAAAATTATCAGGAGCTGCAAATTAATATGTTGCGTTGTGATATTATTGAGGATGAAGAGACTGCTATGATACATTTTTATGGGGGGTTAAGACATGAAATTCATGATATATTTGATTACAAAGAATGTGATAATGTTCCTAGATTGTTCCAACTTTTATTTTTTGGCAGAAAAAGAATTGCAGGGACAACAGCGAAGGTCATGGAACAATTTTGGAAGTGCGTTTACACCAAGATCAATGACAAGACAAGTTAAAGCAGAGCCATCTTCTGCTACATGATATGTTGCCCCCTCCTTGAGTAGGGCACATTCAGCAGCACTTCCAACACTGTTACATGCACTCAAGGTAAGAAAATCTACTAGTGTGCAGACTTCAACCAAGAGTTCTTCTTCAGTTATTTCCACGGGCCATACAACTAGGATTATTTACCACCATTGTAAGAGAATAAGCTACGTCATGAAGGATTTCCCAAGTCAGCGAGCGTACATTGCAACAGAAGATGGTGGTTATATAAGCGCTAGTGATGTTGATGATGATTATGCTCTTGTAGCTAACCTTGCAACTGATGAGGACGAACATAAGACAAAGAGCTATAGCGAGGAAATATTAGGTGCTATTGCCACAGAGAATTACAGGACCGTCATTATGCAGCGAGTGCTAAACACTCAAATAGAGCAAGCGGAAAAGCAGCAATGTCATGATTTATTTCAGATGTTCCTTATAGTCAAGAATTGCAATGTTCATGTCATTATTGATGGAGGGAGCTGCAACGACTTGTTGAGTTCAGATTTGATCAAGAAGCTTAGCTTGCCAACAAGAACACATACTCACCCACACCACATTCAATGGTTCAACAACAACGGTAAGGTGAAGGTAATGCAAACAGTTAGGGTGCATTTTTTTCATTTGTTCATACCATGATTTTGCTGATTTTGATGTAGTGTCCATGTAAGAATGTTCACTTTTGTAGGCCAACCATGAGAGTTTGATACTGATGCAAGATATCATGGTAGAAGTAATAAGTACACAATCATGCATAAAGGAAAGAAAATAACTTTGCTACCTATAACCCCTTCTAAAATTGTAAAATGTGATAAAGAGGTAGCTGAAAATGAAAGAAGAGAGTATAAGCATGAATCTAAAAATCAGCAAGTAGCAAATCATGTTTTTATATACAAAAAGGATAAAGCGACACCTATTTCTAAATCTGAGGGAATTAAATTGAAATGGTGTGTTATACTTGCCACTAAATGTGATCTTGCTGAAATTTATAATAATAAGTTGTCATGTTATGCTTTGATATGTAAAGATACTTTATTTTCAATTGAGGATATATCTAGCTCTTTGTCTCCTATTATTGCTAACCTTTTGCAGGATTATGTGGATGTATTTCAAGCTGAGATACCCCCGGGATTACCACCCATTCGAGGGATAGAGCATCAAATTGATTTGATCTTGGGAGCAACTTTGCAAAACCGTGCTGCATATAGAATCAATCCATAGGAGACTAAGGAAATTCAATGATAAATCCAACATCTTTTGAACCATGGGTACATACAAGAAAGTCTTAGTCCTTGCGTTATTGTCTTTATTTTGATTCCTAAGAAAGACAGTAGTTGGCATATATGTGTTGTTTGTAGAGCCATTAATAATATTATCATAAAATATCATCCTATCCCTAGGCTAGATGACATGCTTAATGAATTAAGTGGTCCTATAATTTTCACTAAAATTGACTTGCGAAGTGGATACCACCAAACTAGAATGAATCTTGGAGATGAATGGAAGATTGCGTTTAAAACTAAGTTTGGACTAATGCACCTAGTACTTTTATGCGATTGGTGAATGAAGTTTAATGTGCTTTCATTGGAAAATTTGTGGTGATTTATTTTGATTATATCATGATTTATAGCAAGTCATATGAACTACACTTTGATCATTTACATGCAGTTTTTAAGTCTTTGAGAGATGCACATTTGTTTAGTGCCTCGAAAACTGCACATTTTGTACGGATCGAATCTCTTCTATTAGCTATGTTGTTACTCACAGGGAATAGAGGTGGATGAAGCAAAAAAATTAAAGCCATAAAGAGTGAGCCGACCCCTGAGACTGTCACACATGTGAGAAGCTTTTATTGTCTTGCAGAGTTCTATCGGCGCTTTGTGAGGGATTTCAGCACCATTGCTGTCCCATTGAACGAGTTGACAAAGAAAGGAGTGGCTTTCAAATGGGGATCTGCACAAAAAAAAAAGGTTTTCAAGTTGTTGAAAGAGAAACTCACCCATGCTCCATTGCTCCAACTCCCGAATTTCGGTAAGACTTTTGAGAAAGAATGTGATGCTAGTAGGATTGGAATTGGAGGTGTGCTAATTAAAGAAAGTAAATCAATTACTTATTCTAGTGAAAAATTATGTGGGCCAAGTCTGAAGAAGAAGCTTCCACCCCATGTTCATTGTCATCTTATGGGCAGTGATCTTGCCGAGCACTTAACTTGGAGTTATCTTCTTGATATCATTGTTGTCGTAGATGATGAAAACTATCAACTTGTACTTCGGAAGAAAAGCTTGAAGTATTCCTCTCACCACTTGATCATCTTCAATTAGCGTCAAATCTAACTCATTGATCTCATTAACCAAAATATTCGGACGAACATACATATCATTAGCATTTTAATAAGTTGCTTGATGTCATTGAGCTTAGTAACAAGCACATGATATTTGTCATTGCACATATCCTTTGTGCCTTCATGTATTTCAATGAGACTAGTCCAAATATCATATGCATTGGTGAGAGAATAAACACAATTAGATACATCAACATATATAGATGATAAAAGAATACTCTTGATCAATGCATCTAATTGTCTCTCCTTGTTGGTGATGTGAGGTCTCATCCCTTCCTCGGTGACTCTCCAAACATCCAATCCTCAGGTCAGTAAGGATTTTCCACCAGGGAAGTTTGTGCTATCAAAAAGTGGAGCACTATGGGAATCTATCCCAACCTCGAATGTCACAACTCACTAGGTGGTGAAGCCTAACCGATCACAATAAGACTAAGGCTCAAATGCCACTTGAATTGGTGAAACCTTGTGAAAGGTGTAAAGCTCTAACACAAATTGTAGGACTAGATATGAGCCCTAGCTCTGATACCCATTGAAAGAGTCGGTGACGTCCTAACAGAGGGTGAATTAGGACACTTAGAATTATTTCGGCTCTAAAAACAACACAAGATAAATCTGTATCAAATTCTATCTAAATATGATCTATGTTTATTTAGTGTGTCTACTCTACCGATCAAATCACTTGTAACATGTCTAAGAAGGTAAATTGCAAGAATGTAAATGTGGAAACGTGAATAAGATAGAGAGAGCAAACTCAGCATAAGAGATTTTTTCGTGGTATCGATGGTATGAATGATACTCCTAGTCTACGTTGGAGCTCAACAAAGGATATGCTCTCAGTCGGCACCCGGTCACGGCTCTTGAGCCCCAAGTCATAAAGACAAAGTCTCCACATGGATGAGCCACCAAGCTACTAAAGCAAGGTCTCACCACTAGCCTCTCTTCCAATTCCTTGTCACTGTGATCACTTTGGAGCTTGAGTCACCAAGACCAGGATCTCCGCGTCCCCGTGCATGCTTCTCGTCACCACTCCGCAACAAGTCGAAGGGTTAACAAACTTACCGGCGAGTCACCAAGACTCCAAGGTGCCGATGTACCACTTAGTATAAGGTTGGATCACTCCTTGATCTACTCTCTAAGCAACAATCACCTAGCAACACTCTCTCTAACCCTATAAGTACTAATCACTCACTAATCTTGTGCTTAATTACCTTGGATAATCATATTAAGCACTTTGGTGACTTAAATGTCTTTTCAAGTGTACATGAACTTCTTTGGACTCCTGCAGCATGCCACTGCTTCAAATGACTGAATGGAGGGATAGTTATAGCCTCGAACCCGCGTACTAGTCGTTAAACCAATGGCTTAGAAAAGTTGTTAACACCGGATGATCCGGTGAAAATAATAATACTAACACCAGATCATCTGATGAGTACACTCTCACAAACTAGTCGTTAGAACCCATTCAAGCCTCTGTGAACACCAAAGACACCGGTGTATACTTAATCTTCATCACCAGACTATCCTAAGCCATCCAAGCTTTTCCTTCTTCTCGATGTAAATTGCTCCGATGTAAGCATTGGATGGACATCACTTCATTACTGGACTATCCGGTGAGTTGACTTCAGCCATCCGAGCCAATGCAACCCTATCTGCAAATAATGTTTCGGTGTGCACAACCTTCATTACCAAACCATCCGATGCGTTGAACTTTGTTCTGCCTCTTTCACTATTCTTTGTCCGGTGTGTGCAACACATTGATCACCGGACTATCCGGTGCTTTGATCTTCAACTTTAATAGTTACAACCTTCTATCAACAAAATGCTCCGATGCGTATCTTCTTTGATCATCGGATCTTTCGGTGAGGTCTTCAGACTTCTCTCCCCTTTGCTAAATATGCTCCAGTGAGTTCAACACCCAGAGCACCTAAATATCCAGTGAGGTAAATCTTCCTGAGACTTTTCCAAATTATTTCAGTTTTATCCCAGCTATGGTGACTTCTTTATGTATTGCATCCATAAGATCTACTACCATATATTCATGACAAATATATTAGTCTCATTGATTATTTTATCATTAATCAGTAAAATCACAATTATAATTTAATGAGATCATTTTTGCTACAGTAGTATATGGAGTCATCAATGGTGACAGGTATCTTAATTGCTGGATAATGACATGAAAGAATGTATGGCAAACGATCTGCAAACCCCAGCTCCGTGGAAAAGTCACTGGGAACCAATGGTATTGGACAATGATGGGCAGTGATCCCATTGGTCGAAAAGATGCATCAGCTGAAAAGTAAGGTGTGTTTTCATAGTCGCTCCAGTCCCAAGGAAACGTGCGCATTTCTGTTTATATAAGTCAATCTATGTGCACTGAAGCGTGACACAGTAGCAACTGAAGCGTTTATGAACTATGACCATACTTGAACCCTAACCTCGGTATGCCCTTTTTCTTTTTAAAGGAAACTAGCTAAGTGTCTGTGTGTTACAACAAAATTATAAATATTAAACACAATAACATCAAATATAAATTTAAAGTATGAAAATATGAATATATCATGGGAGCGCCGTTGAATTAATACATCAAAAGCGATGCCGTAGTTTAATTTGAGATGAGATCTGAAAAAAAAATTTATCTGCTAACTTCCTTTCTAATTTTATTATTTATTTTTTATTAGTAAAACAAGTCACATATCTGTAGCCAGTAACAAGATGAGAATAAAGGACGAAAGCGGATGATAAAAGTAGATAAATTATTTAAATCTTAAATATTTTTTATTAGATGAGAGAAGAATAGTAGAAGAGGTAATGCGGGAACTAAACTTGTGTTTTAGTGATCAGTGTACTAAACTCTAATCATTTTGGCCCTTTAAGGACCTGTTTGGATAGGCAGATTTTGGATCCAAATTCTTGTG
Source organism: Phragmites australis (assembly GCF_958298935.1). NCBI lineage: Eukaryota > Viridiplantae > Streptophyta > Magnoliopsida > Poales > Poaceae > Phragmites > Phragmites australis. Next base: position 8,524,592 of record NC_084929.1, read on the forward strand.
ATTTAAATTCCTAGATCAATCTGCCTCATCCCAAAAGGATCAAGAAGATATGGACAAACATAACTTGCAAGTCAATTTTTTGAGGAAGAAAAATGCTCGCCTATGTCGGCAGGTTTGCTGTCTTTGGTCAAGATCCTGAATTGATAGCACTCAGATCAGAACGAAAAGTTAGGTCACACAGCAAAGTTGCAATCCGTTTAAACATATCAGGGTCGTACCTGAAGCTGGTCCTATAACACCTTACTTTATAGCTAAGCAACTAACAGCTATGAATATAAACACATCTCACTCCATTCAAAAGTATTAGGGAATAAAATATTTTTCTCACAACGACAAGAAAAACATAGGGTTTTAAAGAAAATATCATTTTAGAATATTTGTCGAGATAAACGACAAACTCCAACCCGGTCTCCCACAAAAAATATGGCATTCAACTCCCAGAATTCTGTATTTGCCAGATATCATGTAAAAAAAAATGTATGAATGCCATGATGCAACTCCAATTGAGAGCTGAAAGATGCCAACATCTCATGCAACTCCATGTACCGGTACGAATCACGCACGATGGCAGTGATCGGCTTTTATCACCATATGAAGTGCAAAATGCATATGTATGCATGTGAATTGACGTCAATTCTTAATTTCCTTTTTGAATGACTCGTGATAAAAACCACAACTGATTCATAAAGACAAAGGTACAATCCAAATCAATAAGAAAAGCATGGATTTAAATAATCAAATGCAACATCATCCATGATTTGAATGAATTAGAAAAAACCATATACTTCAATTTTATTTGCAAAAGAAGTAAGACATTAATATAAACATAGCACTAAATCACACCCCCAAGTTACTTGCCTTTTACCAAAAGCGACGAAGAAATTTCGATCAAGAACATCCGGAAGCAGTACCACCTGTACAGGTATATTATTAGCACTACAACACAGTTGAACACATAGAAAATATGAAGCATCAATCCTACACCTGAAAACGTCGCATATACGCCTGTATTCCGGAAAACTGAACAGAGAACTGTATCACATGAAATGATACACTATTTCCAATTCAGAGTCGAACCAAAATTCTCACTAATTAGACTTCGCTCCGATGAACGAAAAGAATACTTCGACTCGGATGTCGTATCTTCGAATCAATAATGATTATCGAAACGAATCAGACTATTGATCACATGAAATGATACGACAGGAATTGATTGATTTGATTCAATCAAACCACAAACGTCTAAGAATTACCGAGGAATCACCTTCGAAGGATTGACGACGAATCCGACAAAATTCCGAAATTTCCAACTTTTCCTTTTTTTCTCTTTTTTTTTCTTCCCCTTTTTTCCTTTTCTATTTTCTCCTTTTCTTCTCTTTTCTTTTCTTTTCTCCTTCTTCCTTTCTCTTTCCTGGCTTCTTCTTCCTGGCTTCTCTCCCGGCCGGCTATGGCTTTCTTCTTCCTCGGTCAGGCCACAGAGAGAGAGGGAGCACGGCGGCCGGCGGCGGCGCACGGCGGCATAGGTGCGCGGCGCTGGTCAGCGGCGCGACGGCGTCGTGCAGGGCGGGAGCGACGGCGGCCAGTGGCGCAGCACAGTGTTGCGGCGACAGGAGCAGGCAGGACGTCCGGTGAGCACACGGCGCGGAAGCTCGGCGCACGTGGATAGCGGCGACGGAGAGAGAGAAAAAGAGAGAGAGAGCAAACGCGAAACGTCTGGATGGATCGGGTTGAGGGCCGATCCATCCGATACTTATCCTTTTTTATTTTTTAAAAAAACAACGAACGGTCTAATTTATTGGGCTTGCTATGGGTCACAAAGTGCTCTGAACGGACATATGAATAGCAAAATGGGTTCATCTCGACGAGATGAACGCAACCACGGTCTCCGATCGTCCATACGAGCAACGGATCAAAAAGTCAAAATGAAGGTCAATTCTCTCTTTTTTTTCTCCAAAAAAATTCGGTATTACATTCTCCCCCCCCCCCCCCCCCTTAAAGGAATTCGTCCCCGAATTCTGCCGCTTCCATGGCAACTATGGAATAGAGGTAAAATATTTCAAAACTTATGACTCACCAGTCTCAAAGAGCTCAGGATACTCCTTGCGCATTTGTTCTTCAAGTTCCTAAGTTGCTTCTCGTTCTGATTGATTTGTCCAAAGGACTCTCACAAACTTGATAGTTCTCCTTCTCATGACTCGCTCTGAGGAATCCAGAATACGTACTGGGCGGCACTTTACGGTCAGGTCTTTCTCTATCGTGATTGTTTCAACATCAATTTTATGCTCAGGGTCTCTCAGATATTTTCTTAGCATAGAAACATGAAAGACATTATGTACTCCACTCATTGAGTCTGGTAATTCAAGACGGTACGCCAAACTGCCTACTCGGGCTGTGATTAGAAATGGACCAATGTACCTCGGGTTAAGCTTTCCAGAGATACCAAAACGTACAACACCTTTGGTTGGCGATACTCTGAGAAGAACATAGTCACCAACTGTAAATTCTAGGTCTCGTCTCCGGATATCTGCATAGCTCTTCTGTTGACTTTGAGCAGCCAACAGGTTCTGACGTATTTGGTGCACCTTTTCTGATGTTTGCTGAACCAAATCTGGACCAAGTAGTGATCTCTCTCCAACAGAGTCCCAACACAAAGGAGAAACACACCTTCGACCATACAAGGCCTCAAAAGGAGCCATCCGAAACTTGCTTGATAGCTATTATTATAAGCAAATTCTGCTAAGGCTAGATGATCTTCCCAATTGCCTTTCCAAGATAAGACACAAGCACGAAGCATGTCCTCCAAAGTCTGAATGGTCCGCTCTAACTGACCATCCGTCTGAGGGTGGAAGGCTGTGCTAAGAGAAAGATTTGTGCCCAAGGCACTTTGCAAACCCTGCCAAAACTGAGATACAAATTTGGAATCCCGATCTGAAATGATTGATTTTGGCACACCATGCAACCTCACTATTTCCCTGATATACAAGGGGGCCAAATCATGTGCCGAACTGGTTGTCTTCATTGGGATAAAATGTGTGGATTTGGTAAGCCTATCCACGACAACCCAAATAGCATCTCTGCCTCGAGGTGAACGAGGCAACCCAACAACAAAGTCCATAGTGATATGTTCCCATTTCCATTCTGGAATTTCTAAGGATTGCATTAATCCTACAGGTCTTTTATGCTCAGCCTTTACTTGTTGGCAGACACCACAAGCTGCAACGTACTTAGCAATATCCACTTTCATCCTTTTCCACCAAAAATTTTGTTTTAGGTCTCGATACATTTTGGTTTCACCTGGATGAATAGTATAAGGAGTCCGGTGAGCTTCTCTCAATATATCCATTTTCACATCTGCCTTCTGTGGTACACAAAGACGGCCTCTAAAGCGTATTGCACCATGCTCATCCACACTAAACTCTTTTGATTTCCCTGCTGAAATTCTCTTTCGAACTTCTAAAAGAAGACGATCATGCTGTTAAGCTTCACGTACACGTTCAGATATAGCAGATTGGATGATCATTTGAGTTTCTTTCTGCACAGTGCCAGCAAAGCAAAAAGATATCCCCATCCGATCCAAATCTGAATGTAAGGACATTATTGCTTTAGGTACACCTGTTCTACTAAGGGCATCAGCTACCACATTTGCCTTTCCGGGATGATAGTAAATTGTCAGATCATAGTCTTTGATTAATTCTAACCACCTTCGTTGTCTCAAATTCAGATCTCTTTGAGTGAAAATGTACTTGAGACTTTTATGATCAGTGAAAATATCACATGACTCACCATACAGGTAATGCCTCCAACTCTTCAAGGCAAAAACCACTGCAGCCAATTCTAAGTCATGAGTGGGATAATTCTGTTCATGAGTTTTCAATTGTCTAGAAGCATATGCAATTACCCGACCTTCTTGCATAAGCACACAGCCAAGTCCGATTCGAGAAGCATCGGTGTAAACTGTGAAACACTTACCACTCTCGAGCAAAGCCAAAATAGGAGCATTCACCAACTTATTCTTTAAGGTTTGGAAACTGACCTCACATTCATCAGTCCATACAAATGGAATGCCCTTTTGAGTAAGTCTAGTCATATGTTTTGCAATAATGGAGAAATGTTGTACGAAGCGCCGGTAATAGCCATCGAGTCCAAGAAAACTTTGAATCTCGGTCACATTAGATGGTCTTTGCCATTCTAATACTGCAGCAACATTCTTTGGGTCCACAATAATACCATGCTGATTAATAACATGACCAAGAAATCCTACTTCTTCGAGCCAAAAGGCACATTTCTTTAGCTTCGCATAGAATTTATTCTTTGGAAGAGCCTCCAACACTAAACTGAGGTGCACCTCATGTTCCTCTTTTGACATGGAATAAATCAATATATCATCGATGAAAACCACCACAAAGACATCTAGATATTCATGAAGCATCCGGTTCATGGCTTCCATAAAAATGGCAGGGGCATTCGTTAGTCCAAAAGACATAACCACATATTCAAAATGCCCATACCTTGTATTGAAAGCCGTCTTCTCAATATCCTCATCTCGGATTCACAATTGATGATAACCTGATTGCAAATCAATCTTCGAAAATATCATAGCACCCCTCAACTGATCAAAAAGATCATCAATACGAAGTAGAGGATACTTGTTTTTTATTGTCACTTGATTAAGCGCCCGATAATCCACACAAAGCCTTTTAGTGCTATCTTTCTTTTCCACAAATAAAACAGGAGCAGCCCAAGGCGACTGTCGATGAATCAGGAACCGGGGGTCCCCGAATCCCGAGGCCAGGCCAGCAATCCGCCACGTGGTGCCATCCCGTGGAGTTTCCTCCGCGAGGTAAAAAAGATTAAGTCCCGGAAGAGGGCGCTCGAGGCCACAGTCAGTGGTCCCCGAGTACCCAAGTTCCCCGATGATCTACGAAGTCTAAGTGCCGGGAAGAAAGTGCTCGGGAAGGTGTACGGTGGCCCCCGAGCACCCGAGTCCCCCGACGATCAGGAAAGCTAAGTACCGAGAGAAATGTGCCCGGGGCCGCGAGCGGTGGCCCCCTGGGAACCCAACTATCCCGAGGACCCACTGAAGGAAGCTCCGGGAGAGAGTGCTCGGGGCTGTGTGCAGCAGCCCACGAGCACTCGGTCCCCCGAGGATCCGTACAAGCGTGCCCGGGAGAGAGTGCTCAGGGAGGTGAACAGTACCCCCGAGAACTTGGTTCTCCAAGGATCAAGAAAGGGCATTCTCGGGAGAGAGTGCTCGGGGAGGTGAGCAGTGACCCCCGAGCACTCGGTTCCCTGACGACTCAGAGAGCCCCCGGACAGTGGCCCCCGAGGGGCCCACTGATGAGGTGTCAGCCAGTCAAAGGCCCAAGGCTGTATTTAAAGAGGGCGCGTGGCCTGTCACCCCCAACTGCTCCCGCCATGCTCGGTGTCAGTTCCTGCCACATTCTGGCAGAAGGGCATGGGGTCATTGAATGCACGGGTACCATCACGTGCCATCTGGCCCGTATCGGGATAACGTCGTAAGGGCCGAGGCATTTCGTCTGCTGCGCTACTGTGGCATGCCGGGCCGCTCCGCTGCTACCCGGTGGACCCTCTCCATAGCGCCCATTGCCAGTGCATTTATGGTGACGGATGACCGGGCGTGGGACGCATTTTCTACCCCCGGTCACTTCGCACAGAGGCTATGATGACGCCCTTTCCATTTATGGTGTCTCGGAACTCGTGCCCCCCTCCCATTCGGGGCACGCTATTGACGGCGGGTATTTAAAGCCGCCGGCAACGCGGATAGAAAAAGAGGGTTTTTTGGAAAAAGTTTTCGAGGTAGCGAAGAGGAGATCGAGAGCACCCAAAGCCAGCAGATAGACGCAGACCGAAGAACAAGGAGCCCCAGGCTCTAAGATAGATAAATATTCTTGTAACCAGCAACATCCTTGAGGGACATTCTCAAGGCATTTATAGTATCCATACAGGAGTAGGGTGTTACGCCTCCGTGCGGCCCGAACCTGTCTAAACACCAGTACTCCGTTCCGCATTAGATCATTCCACCCCACCGGCCATCTCATTCATACCCATTTATTTCTCCGGCGAACATATTCAGGATCATCCCCCCGGTGGAATCTCTAAAAAGGGGTCCCTCAGGATCCCTGCGACAGGAGTTAACCCTCCGACAGCTGGCGCGCCAGGTATGGGGGAAGCATCCTTGAATTTGTTTGTTTGTTTCCTTCTGCAGAAAAAATGGCCGGTGGTCATCGCCTCCAGCACTCCGGCTCCAGCTCCAGCGGGGAAATGGAGCCCCTCGCACAGAAGACCCCAGTCGCTGCTACGTCCCAGCAGCAGTCGCGATCTGCACGCACGGTGTTCCCCTCTCAAGGGGACCATGGCGCTGGACCCAACAGGGCCACCGCCGCCATTGCCGGTGCACTACCCAACCCCCAGCAGGCGGCTGAAACTCCTGCCGCCAGGTCTGCGTCTGGACAGCGCCGGGCGTCTCTCCGGCGTAGACTAGCCTTCGGCGAGGCCAGTCCCGGGAGCGCGCTGCTTGCGGCACACGCTCTCCTCAGGCTTTCGCCAGTCCAGGCGACGGGGGAAACCCCGGATTGCTGCTGGCTCCAGGAAGTCGCCGCCCTAGTCGGCACGGCCCGCCGCCAAGTGCTGGCCGAAAGTTCCCGCGCCACCACCCAGCGTGGCGCCGCTTGGACCGGCCCATCGTCGGGTGGCGGTCGCGCTGGCCGGAGGGCCTCCAGGCGGAGTGCCACCCCCCTGGCCACTTCCGGAACCCAGGACCTCCGCTTACACCTCAACGAGCGGAGGGGCATCGAAGACGCGCGCGTCACTCTCGAGCGCCAGCGGAAGACCCGGCAGGAGGCTGAAGCTGAGGACCAGGCCTCCTCTTTGCCGGCCCATGATCGTCGGGGCTCCCTGGCTCGCCGGCGTTCACCGCCCAAGAGCACTGCCCGCTCCGCAAGGTACGGCACCGGGTGCCGTGCCTTCACCAGTGAGCTCCGCCGGGTCAAATGGCCTACCAAGTTCCGCCCCGAGCTGCTAGAGAAGTATGACGGGTCCATCGACCCCGTCGAGTTCCTCCAGATATACACCACCGCTGTCCAGGCGGCTGGTGGCAGTGAAAAGGTGACGGCTAACTACTTTCATGTTGCCTTGAGGGGCTCTGCCGGCTCTTGGCTTATGAACTTACCCCCAGGGTCTATCAGCTCCTGGGATGATCTTTGCCACCAATTCGTGGCTAATTTTCAGGGCACATTCACGCGCCCCGGCATGGAGTGCGACCTCCACGCCGTCAAGCAGCAGGAGGGGGAGACGCTGCGGCGCTTTATTCAGCGCTTCAGCCAGGTACGCAACACCATCCCGTGGATAACCCCCCACGCTGTCATTGTCGCATTCTGGCAGGGCGTCCGCGACTAGCGGATGCTCGAGAAGCTAGGCATGCACGAGGTCGAAACCACTGCGGAACTTTTCGCGCTGGTCGACAAGTGCGCCAAGGTGGCGGAAGCTCGGGTGTGGCACGTTCCGCACCCTGAGCACCCCGCCGCCGATCAACCAGGTCCTTCCCGCTCTGACAGGCGGGAAAAGAAAAAAGAGAAGGAGGCGCGATGCTGTCCCCGTCGAGCCAGTCCCGGGCCCCGCCCGTGGGCCAGCCCAGGAGTCCGACCGTCGGCAAGCACGCCGAGCGGCCGCCGACAGACGGCCTGTGCCCGCGAGGGCTCCGGCCCAAGCCCCTCCTAGTTCCGGCTCCCGCAAGGGCTCTGGCTCTCGCAAGGGCTCCCGCTCCGGCAAGGGCCCCCGCTCCTGCGGGGCCCGAGACGGGGAGGTGATGCCCGATTCACCAGACCAGGTGGCATGACCTCACGGAGTGCCACACGGTCAAGGGCCTCATCGAGCAGTGCCAAAGGGACCGCGAGGAGCCCCGCTAGAGTGGCGACGACGAAGCCGCCCCCAACAACCCAGAGCTCCGCTTCCAGGAGCCTGAGCACACCATCGCCTTCATTGACGGAGGCACATACAAGCCCTCCTCCCGCCGTGGTGTCAAAACCATGCGGCGCGAGGTGTGCTCGGTGACCCCGAGTGAAGAGGCCGTAAGGCCCCTGAAGCGGTCGGACGCCCCGATTACATTCAACTTGGCCGACCACCCTGCCAGTACTGCAGGCGTGGGGCGACTACCCTTGGTAGTGTCCCCCACCATCTGCAATGTGAAGGTCAGCAGAGTGCTGATCGACGGGGGCACAGGCCTTAACCTCCTCCCCAAGGAGGCTTTCGAGAAGCTGCAGGTGCCCTTCAGGCGCCTAAAGCCGTCGCTCCCGTTTTACGGGTTGACACCCAAGCACTCCCTACCCCTCAGGCAGGTCGAGTTGCCCATAACATTCGGGAGGCGGGACAACTTCCGAACGAAGAATGTCATCTTCGACGTCGTGGAGCTCCCCCTCCCCTACAACACCATCCTCGGGCGCCCGGCGCTCGCTCGATTCATGGTGGTCACGCACTATGCGTACCTCACAGTTAAGATGCTGGGCCCAGCAGGCCCCATCTCCGTGTCCGCCGAGACCAGCAGCGCCGTCTCCTGCGTCGAGCAGTTATACTCGGCCTTGGTCTCAGCCCGAGCCGAGGTCAAAGGTCATCTAGGGGGCCCGTGACCCTCTTCATCCAAACCCCGATTCGCTGCCGACGCCTCCATTCCTACGAAGGAGATCGTGGTGGGCGAAGACGCCTCTCAGGTCGTCCGAATCGGCGGTGACCTGGGCTGCAAATAGGAAAGCGTGCTCGTCACCTTCCTCCGGGCTAACGTCGACGTGTTTGCATGGCAGCCGTCCGATATGCCCGGGATCCCTAGGGAGGTGATCGAGCACCACCTGGCTGTGCGCCCGGACGCACGCCCGGTGAAGCAGAAGGTTCGAGCGCCAGGAGTTCATCCGAGAGCAAGTCAGCAAGCTCCTTGACGCCGGATTCATCCGAGAGGTCCTCCACCCCGAGTGGCTGGCAAACCCAGTTGTTGTCCCGAAGGCCAACGGCAAGCTCCGCATGTGCGTGGACTACACCGATCTAAACAAGGCTTGCCCCAAAGATCCTTTTCCTTTGCCCCGCATAGATCAGATTGTAGATGCAACCGCGGGATGTGATCTTTTGTGTTTTTTAGATGCAAACTCTGGTTATCACCAGATTCGCATGGCCATAGAGGATGAAGAAAAAACTGCTTTTACCACTCCGGTGGGGACTTATTGCTATGTGTCGATGCCTTTTGGTTTGCGCAATGCTGGTTCTTCTTTCCAGCGCGCTATCTGCATCACCCTCGATTCGCAGGTTGGCCACAACGTCGAGGCATACATCGACGATCTCGTGGTCAAATCTCGAGACCGCGCCACCCTGCTCAAAGATCTTGCTGAGACTTTCAATAGTCTCCGCACTACCTGCCTGAAGCTCAACCCCGAGAAGTGCGTCTTTGGGGTGCATGCGGGCAAGCTCCTCGGTTTCTTGGTTTCCAGCCGAGGGATCAAGGCCAATCCAGAGAAGATCCGGGCCATCGAGCAGATGCGATCCCCGGCTCGACTCAAGGAGCTTCAGCGTCTCGCCGGCTGCATGGCGGCCCTCAGGCGCTTCATCTCCAAACTCGGGGAGCGAGGACTCCCCCTTTTCAAGCTTCTGAAGAAGACCAGTCATTTCGACTGGACGCCGAAGGCCGAGCAGGCCTTCTGCGATCTGAAGAAGTATCTCACCTCACCACCCGTACTGGTGGCCCCCTCCAAAGGCGAGCCACTACTGCTCTACGTCTCGGCCACTCCTCAGGTCGTGAGCATGGTACTGGTGGTAGAGCGCAATGAGTGCACGGGGTCAGGTGCTGGGTCCCAGCTCCCGGCTGCCCCCGAGCACTCCCCCGTCCTCGCGGCTCCCCCCGAGCAGGGGGTCGAGCCCGAGCACTTGGCTCCCCCCGAACAGGGGGTCGAGCCCGAGCACTTGGCTCCCCCCGAACAGGGGGTCGAGCCCGACCACTTGGCTCCTCTCGACCAGGGAGTCGAGCCTGAGCACTAGGTCAGCCCCGACCACGTCGCCGAGCTCGGGGGCTGTAGCGGGCCCTCGGGTGAAGCCGCAGCCCGGGCCCACCGGGTACAGCGACCGGTGTACTTCTTCAGTGAAGTCCTCCGGGAGGCCAAGACAAGGTACCCCCAAGCTCAGAAGCTGCTCTACGCCGTGCTCATCGCTTCCCGGAAGCTGCGCCACTACTTCCAGGCACACAAGGTCTCGGTGGTTACTATGTACCCACTGGGGCCCATCCTCCGGAACCGAGAAGGCACTGGGCGCGTCGTCAAGTGGGCGGTGGAGCTGGCGGAGTTCGACCTGCACTTTGTTAGCCGCCAGGCGATCAAAAGCCAGGTGCTCTCTGACTTCGTGGCAGAGTGGACACCCGTCCCTGAGGTCGTCCAAGAAGAAATCTCCACATATCCCGGGCACGATTTGCCTGGGTACTGGATTATGCATTTGGACGATTCCCTCACGCTGAAAGGCGCGGGGGCCGGAGTGGTTCTCACCTCTCCAACGGGTGAAGAACTCCGGTACATCGTGCAGCTGCAGTTTCACGCATCCAACAACATGGCGGAATATGAGGGACTCATCGCCGGCCTCCGAGCCGCGGTGGGCCTCGGGATTCGCCGCCTCCTGGTCAAGGGAGACTCCCAGCTGGTGGTCAACCAGGTATCGAAAGAGTACCAGTGCATGGATCCTCAAATGGCGGCATACGTGGGGGCAGTCAAGAAGCTGGAGAAGCGCTTCGATGGCCTGGAGCTGCGGTACATCTCTCGCCGCGACAACACTCTGGCCGATGACCTCTCTCGCCTAGCCTCCTCCCGTGCGCGCGTCCCTACCGGAGTCTTTGAAGAAAGACTCACACGGCCTTCCGTCCTGCCTGCCGAACAGGACGAAGGGGAAACCTCGAGCTCAATTAAGGGGACCCCGGCGGCGCCTCAGTGGGAAGCCCCGACAGGGTGCCGCCGTCCAGCGAGCGCGCTGCGCTTACTGTCAGTTCTCAAGATGCCTCGTGGATGGATGAGATCCGAGGGTACTTGAAGGAAAAGTTCTTCCCCGGGGATGAGGCTTCTGCTGAAAGAGTTGCTCAGCAGTCCAAACGCTATGCCATAGTAGATGGGGATCTCTACCGGTGTAGCGCAGGCGGCATCCTCCTGAAAAGCATCACCCGGGCAGAAGGCGGCAAGCTTCTCGCTGAGGTCCACGAGGGCGAGTGCGGTGGTCATGCATCGTTCCGCACGTTGGTCGGGAAGGCCTTTCGGCAAGGTTTCTACTGGCCTACAGCCCTCCAGGATGCTTCCGAGCTGGTTCAGCGCTGCAGGGCATGCCAGTTCCACGCAAAGCAGATTCACCAGCCAGCTCAGGCTCTTCAAACCATCCCCCTGTCATGGCCTTTCGCAGTCTGGGGGCTGGACATTCTGGGTCCATTCCCCCGAGCAATCGGGGGCTATGAGTACCTCTACGTCGCCATCGACAAATTCAACAAGTGGCCGGAGGCGGTTCCAGTCATCAAGGTGACCAAGAACATGGTGCTCCAGTTTATCCACGGTATCACCAGTCACATTGGTGTCCCGAATCGGATCATCACCGACAATGGCACTCAGTTCACAAGTGCCCTGTTCGGGGACTACTGCGAAGACCTTGGCATCAAGCTCTGCTTCGCCTCCGTCGCTCATCCTCGGAGCAATGGGCAGGTCGAGCGCGCCAACGCGGAAATACTGAAGGGTCTCAAAACTCGGACCTACAACGTGCTCGCAAAGCACGGGAAAGGGTGGATCGACGAGCTGTCTACCGTGCTATGGGCCAATCGGACTACGCCAAGTCGCGCTACCGGGAAGACTCCTTTCTTCCTTGTGTACGGCGCTGAGGTGGTCCTCCCCTCCGAGCTCACTCTAGGCTCCCCTCGGGTGCATGCCTACTCTGAAGACGAACAGGAGCAGCAAAGGCGCGACGACGTCGACTATTTGGAAGAGCACCGGTGGCGTGCCGCCATCCGGGCAGCCCGCTACCAGCAAAGCCTGTGGCGCTACCACTAGCATCACATCCGGGCCCGCTCTCTTGAGGTGGGGGATCTAGTTCTCCGACGCGTCCAATCGCGCGAAGGAAGGAATAAAATGTCCCCTATGTGGGAAGGCCCCTTTACCGTGATCGATGTCCCACGAGAAGGCTCCTTTCGGTTGGCTGCAGAAGATGTGCAGCCGCTCCTCAACCCGTGGAACATCGAGCACCTGCGCAAGTTCTTCCCGTAGATGGCCATGTTTGCATGCTCAGGTCAACCAGGCCGGGGGCTTCCCCCCCCCCCACCCCCCTCCCCCCCGCCCAAGTTGACCGGGGGCTACCACTAACTGGGTAAGTCACCCAACCTTGTAAAAAAATTATCAATACAATACATATATCAATGAGCCGTTCTTATGTCAAAATTTCATTTTTCTGGATTCCATATGTTTAATCTGTCTAGTGAGATGCTCGATTGTGCGAGAAAAGTTCGCTCTCTCATTTTCCCCATTGAAAAAAGAATCCCGATCGGTATGCACGCAGGCAGTTGCTGCTGACTTACGTTTGTTATGGTAGGTTGTGGTGTTCGGTGTCATGGTAGGCTCCCGGGCATCACCGAGTCCCTGGGGTTCTCGGGTAATCCTATCGCTCGAGCTGCTCGAGTAGTTCGGAGCCTAGGCCCCAGGGGCGGGCTGTCGGTGCTCGGTCTGGTCTGTCATACCCGGGCGCCACCGAACCATAGGACCTTTGGGTTATGCCTCTGCCTGCTTTTGTTCTCCGGTCTGGGCATTCGAGAGGTCTCGGGTCAAAAATGAGACCAGTCTATAATGAGTACCGCACTAACAGAGCACACCAAGCAAAGAATTTCTCTATTTTTCTCAAGTCACAGATTGACAATCAAAAGCAAAAGCAGCTTGACCGCGAGGGCCTCAGTGCCCAGGTCACTGCACGACCCTAAAGGTCCTTGGGTGGTCCTACTGCTCAGGCATGAGTCGTCGGGATCGCCTGATCCCGGGCCCCCCTTGCGCACCCCAGTGCTCGGGCGCCCCAGCCGTGGGAACCCAAGTTCCTAGGCACCCCGAGCTCAGAGCGCATGCCTCTCCTGGATCGGTTGGCTGAAAAGCTGATAGCTGTCCGGTGAGTGGTTAAATTCACACGAATTTACATTCAATAATATATTGTTCCCGAGTTGTCCTCGGGGGCCCTCGTACTCTAATCTGTTTGGCGAGATGGTCTCCTCGCGCACAAAATCCTGCCACGTGTCCGCTTTTTCCTGGAACGACAGAACGGACAGTAGAAAGGTGTACCGTACGTACAGCAATATCTGACCGAAGTATTTCATGGTGGTCGTGGTGTTTGGTCCGCTTAAAAGGCCCCGAGCACTACCGAGCCTCTGGGGTTCTCGGGTTATCTCACGGCTCGAGCTGCTCGAGCGGTCGGGAGCCTAGACCTTGGGGGCGGGCTGTCGGTGCTCGGTCCGGTCCGTCCTAGCCCGGGCACCACCAAACCGTGGGGACTCTTGGTCACGTTCCCGCCTGCACGTGTCTCCAGTCTACTTGCTGAGTGGTCGCAGAGTGGAAAAGTGTTCACTGGTCATGCCGTGCTCCGTGCAGGATCGATCTATCTCCTGAGCAAGGAAGTTCGTGCCTTTGTCTTTTGACTTAGCCGTTGCGGACTCGCGAGGGCTCGAGGGCTGAACGCGCCGAGAAGGCCTCACTGCTCAGGTGACAAGTGGTCGGGGCGACTTCGTTCTCTAGGAGGGAAAGGTCGGGCCCGGTTTGACTGAATACTCCTCGGGGCATCAAGTGAAAAGAACAGAAACTTCATCAAGCACTCAGAAGAATACTGGAGTTGCGACCCCAAAGAAAGGCTTCCATTATATTCACAAAAAAGGACATTTATTCTGAGGAATCACTCCCATATTTACAACAAGTCAAAGAAAAAGAAAAACTACAAAAGCCTACTCTAAGTCGGAGCCCTCGCCGCTGCTCCCCGGGTCTGGAGTCAACGGTGCCTCTCGCCTGAAGCAGGCAGCCACCTCGGCGGCGGCACCCTGAACTGCCTCCCGGCGGCCTCCTCCTTGGCTTCGACCACCCCTTCTCGAGCTGGTTCCAGCGTGAAGTTCGGGTCCCAGCTTCGGTAGCAGGCCAGGACATGCTCGGCCACCGCTTGGGCCAAGCCTCGCCCTTCCCGGGTGGCTAGCTCCTGGACGGCCTGGGGGAGCGCCTCGAGGCACTGGCTGATTCTCTGGAAGCCAAGGGCAATGTGGCCGATGCCAGTCCCCTGAGCCTCCATGTGGACTCACCCGAGCCCGGCCACCCTCACGGACCTCTGCGCTTGCCGAAGGATGTCTTCCATCATCAGCTTCACGTTGGCCTGTTCGGTCTTGGCAGTCTCGAGCTCCTCCGTCATGCTCCGCAGCTGCTCCTCGAGGCCCTGTCCCCCGGCCGCGCCGGACGCCTGGGCTTCAGCCTGCTTCACCCGCTCCGCAAGGGTGGAGAGGGCCTGTTCGCGGGTGGTCAGCTCGGACTCCCACTTGGCGGCCCGCTCCTCCCGAGCGGCTGAGGCCAGCACCGCCTCGACAGCCTCTGTCTCCCGGAGGATCAGCAGTTCCTCCCGGGCTTCCAGATCCACCGTCGTGATGCCGACGTCGGTCTCTCTGATTGCGATGTCCTCGTCCCGGCGCTGGAGCTCCTCCTCCCGACGCTGGAGTTCGACGCGGATCTGGTCAGCCTCGCCTTTCTGGCGGGCCAAGTCAACCTGGGAGGCCTCCGCTGTCCTCTCGCGGTCCAGGACTACCTCCTCCCACGCCTGCGCCTGCCTATCCCTGGTGAGCGCCTCGGCAGCCTACTGCTGCGATGCCTCGACCAGGCGGGCGGTTTCTTCCCGCTCTCGCACGGCCTCCGTGCGAATGCCCTCTAGGGCCTTCCGCTCCTCCTCCAAAGCGTGTCGCTCGCTCTCATTGGTGGCACGCGCCGCGGCGACGCGGGCCTCAAAAAGGCGCCAGCCCGCGACAAGCCGCTCCCTCTCCGCGGCAAGGGCGGCGCGGTTCGCCTCAAGCTACGTCATCTCTCCTGCCACGGCCACCTCCAGCCGCCCGATCACCTCCCGAGCGCTTCCTAGCACGACTGGGAGGGAGTCGGCGGGCCGACTGGGCGACGGCTGGGCGTTGGGTCCCTTGCAAGCCTCCTCCGAGGGGCTCGGGGTCCCTGAAAATTGCCATGCAGGCACCGCCCATGACGAGGTAGTCCGCCCCATGCTCGACGCGCTCGGGGAGGACTCAGCCAGCGCCGGTTGCTCGGGCACGGCCGCTGCCACCCGCTCGGGGCTGGGCGGCGCCTGTGGTTTCGTCTCGACCGGCGCGCTCAGTGGCTCCAGCCCCACCAACGCGCTTGGCTCAGGCGCGCTCGGCTCGGGGGCTGGAGCCGACCTCGGCGCCTCCGGCCGTCCTTGGTCTCCAGCGATGCCTGTAGGTGGCCTGCAAAAGAAGAATGAGGTTAGTCTCCCAACTCGCTCTGGGTAAGGCATGCTCAGGAAAAAAGGGGGGAAACTTACGCAGATTTGGGTCTTCGGTATTGAAACCTCGAATCCAGGATCCTGTACCCCGGGCCCGACGACGTTGGCCCGGAGTCCTCCCTCCTCCTCTTCCGCGGGGGGCTCTGCGGGGCCGCCGTGCGGTCTCCGGGCTCCAGACCAGGCCCAAGCAGATCAAAGTCTGGTTCCAGAACCGCAGATGCCGCCCCCTGCCGACGGCCCCGCGTTGGACGATTGGCCGTCCCGGCCTCCCTCCTCCTCGCCAGGCGACGGTGACGGCGGGGACGTCGGCGCAAGAATGAAAGTCCGGGGGCACTTCCCTCTGTCCCCAGGCGCTATCGCCGCCCCGCTGTCGGTGGCGCCTCCTCCTCCGGCCTGGCGGATGCTGCCTCCAGCCGCCCCACCGCTAGCCTGAGGCTCGCCGCCTGCGACGCCCGGGCCACAGGTTTGCGCTGGATCACCTGCGGCCTCCTTGCCAGCCGCCTCGTCCACCCTGGGAATCTAGATAGTCCTGGGGTTCCGGCGCCCCGGCCGGTCGACCAGTCCCTGGGTGTCGAACTCCGGTAGCTTCGCCTGCAGCGCCACCCGGTCAGGGTCGGCGCAGAGCGCTAGCTCCTTCCAGGGGAGCTCCGTCCGGCTCAGGTCATCCACCCCGATCACCACCCGGAGCAGGCCCCTCAGCGACGCCCTGTCCAGGTCCCACTCCGCGCCGATCTGGGTCCAGGTGATGTCCTGGGAGCCGGTGTACAACCAGCAGGGCCGGGCCCGCTCCCACAGAGGTGCCAGGTGGCGGCACAGGTAGTCCGCCACCACCATCACCGAAGTAAGCCCGGCCTGGCGCAGGAAGTCGATGCGCTCCAGGAACGGCGCCATCCGCGCATCCGTCGACGGCGGCACCTCCCAGGTCACCTTCTGGGGTTCCGCCGCCATCTCCGGCAGGGTCAGACGATCGTGGGGGCTGACGTCGACATAGAACCAATCGCGCCGCCAGTCCTCCCACTTGCTCCGTAGCACCTGGGGAATGTACTGCTCCCCCAGGCCGTCCCGTAGCCGGAAGTTGCAGCAGCCGGCGACGTCCGCGGTGGAGAGGCCCCTCTTCTTCCCGACCGACCACAGCATGAAGAAGTGTCGGAAGAGCGCCACCGATGGCGGCACCCCCACGAACATCTCGTAGAGGTGGGCAAAGACCACCAGGATGATGACGGAGTTGGGGCTGAGGTGCACCAACTGGATCCCGAACGTATCAAGGATATGGAGGAAGAACGTCGAGAATGGCGGCACCAGCCCGGCCGCCACGAAGGACGTGAAAAGGACGATGCGCCCTGGACAGTCCGTCGCCAGCGGGAAGTTCGCCGGCGTCACCACCGAGGCCCCTCGCTGGCCCTCGGGCACCATCAGCTTCCGCACCTTGTCCGCCGCCTCCTCATTCACAAGACAGAACTCCGGCAGCACGCCGTCGGGAGTCCTATCGCGGCGGCTCCCTCCTACTCTCGACATCTCATCAGGGTGGGGGATGATCTGGACGATGGGGGAAGAGGGGTGCTCTAATCGCCTAAGGAAAGTCTAGGGCTCAGGAGCACAAGGAAGGCAAAAGCTTGATCGCAAGATGGCGTAAAGAGGGGCACGGTTCGCTCCCCTCCTCCTTTTATACCCCAGGGAAATTCAAACATCGTCTGCCGCGGCATGCTCGGCGGGACGGTTTCCTTGGCCAGCGCAACCGCCAGGCGAATCTCCCTCGGGTCGTGCGGGTGTCAGCGGTTGCCAGGCATATTTTCCTCGATGTGCGTGGTTGCCGCACGTGCCGCCTGCCTCGTTATCACGCGCCGCCTGTCCTGTTATCACACGCCTCGGGAGTTGTCTGGACGCGCGTCCATTCAGCTCTCTGTTGGGCCGTACCAGAGGCCCGGACCGGAAGGGCCACCATCTAAAAGCTCGCCGCGTGGCGTTAGTACTGGCTTCGGCCTCGTTGACGACGAAGGGCCCATCCGCAGTCTCTAGGCCATCGCCTGCCAATGGGCTCGGGGGCTGCTGTCGGTGAATCAGGAACCGTAGGTCCCCGAATCCCGAGGCCATGCCAGCAATCCGCCACGTGGCGCCATCCAGCGGAGTTTCCTCCGCGAGGTAAAAAAGATTAAGTCCCGGGAGAGGGCTCTCTGGGCCACAGTCAGTGGTCCCCGAGTACCCAAGTTCCCCGATGATCTACGAAGTCTAAGTGCCGGGAAGAAAATGCTCGGGAAGGTGTACGGTGGCCCCTGAGCACCCGAGTCCCCCGACGATTAGGAAAGCTAAGTACCAGGAGAAATGTGCCTGGGGCCACGAGCGGTGGCCCCCTGGGCACCCAAGTATCCCGAGGACCCACTGAAGGAAGCTCCGGGAGAGAGTGCTCGGGGCTGCGTACAGCAGCCCCCGAGCATTCGGTCCCCCGAGGATCCGTACAAGCGTGCCCGGGAGAGAGTGCTCAGGGAGGTGAACAGTACCCCCGAGCACTCGGTTCCCCGACGACTCAGAGAGCCCCCCGACAGTGAACCCCGAGGGGCCCACTGATGAGGTGTCAGCCAGTCAAAGGCCCAAGGCCGCATTTAAAGAGCGCGCGTGGCCTGTCACCCCCAACTGCTCCCGCCACACTCGGTGTCAGTTCCTGCCACATTCTGGCAGAAGGGCGTGGGGTCATTGAATGCACGGGTCCCATCTCGTGCCATCCGGCCCGTCTCGGGATAACGTCGTAAGGGCCGAGGCATTTCGTCTGCCGCACTACTGTGGCAGGAGAACAAGATAGGGCGGGCACGCCGGGCCACTCCGTGGCTGCCCGATGGGCCCTCTCCACGGCGCCCGTTGCCAGTGCATTTATGGTGACGGATGACCGGGCATGGGACGTATTTTCCACCCCCGGTCACTTCGTATAGAGACTATGATGACGCCCTTTCCATTTATGGTGTCTCAAAACTCGTGCCCCCCTCCCGTTCGGGGCACGCTACTCCCGACGGGTATTTAAAGCCGCCGGCAGCGCAGATTGAAAAAGAGGGTTTTTTGGAAAAAGTTTTCGAGGTAGCGAAGAGGAGATCGAGAGCACCCAAAGCCAGCAGATAGACGCAGGCCGAAGAACAAGGAGCCCCAGGCTCTAAGATAGATAAACATTCTTGTAACCAGCAACATCCTTGAGGGACATTCTCAAGGCATTTATAGTATCCATACAGGAGTAGGGTGTTACGCCTCCGTGCGGCCCGAACCTGTCTAAACACTAGCGTATTTACTCCGTTCCACATTAGATTATTCCACCCCACCGGCCATCGCATTCATACCCATTTATTTCTCCGGAGACCATATTCAGGATCATCCCCCCGGCCGAATCTCTAAAAAGGGGTCCCTCAGGATCCCTGCGATAGGAGTTAACCCTCCGACAGCGACGTACTCGGTCTGATAAATCCCTTAGCAAGGAGTTCATCTAACTGCTTCTTCAATTCCATTTGTTCCATTGGAGCCATTCGGTACGGAGTCTTATAAATAGGTTGTGTACCTGGAATCAACTCAATACGGAAGACTGGTCCTCGTTCAGGAGGTAATCCTGGAAGCTCATTAGGGAACACATCAGGATAACGACACACTACTGGAATATCTTCCACGCGCAGAGTGACATCCTGCCCTTCAACCAATGACCAAAGAGCACCAGATTTCCACATCCATCTATTAGGGAAAATCCTGCACAACATGGAAAGTGCATATGGCAAGGCCTTCCCTTGGAAAACAATCTCCACTCCTGATGGAGCTCGCAAGGTGATGATTTTCAAAGAACAAGAGATAATGGCTTGGTATTGGGCAAGCCAGTCCATACCAAGAATAACATCGAAGGACTCTAAATTGATCATCACCAAGTTAGCTGTGAATTCCTTATCTCCAATATTTATAACACACCTCGGGCAAACATAAGAACTAGATATAAGACCACTGGGGGAGTTAACTACCACAGATTGCTCAATTTGTTGTACTAATAGTCTCGCTCGTCTAACGAAGTCTACCGAGACAAAGGAAAAGCTAGATCCAAAATCAAATAAAACATGTGCATCAAAGGAGTCCACGGGTAAGATACCTGTCACCACGTCATTGTGACCTCCGGTCTCAGCACTAGGTAAAGTATATAACCCAGAAGGTGTCTGAGATGATGAAGTTCCTGCAATGTGGGAAGAAGATGCCCCAACCACCGGCAATGTTGGTGTAGAAGTTCCTTGAGGAATCATAGGCTGATGTGACCAGTAAGGCCCAGTGGGAACTGTAGAAGGAAGATAATACTGCATCGGTGGAGCCATCGGGCCAGTAATGACCGTAGGAGCAGGAGTAGCAGCCAATACATGTGCTGATCCCTTCGATGAAGAAGAAACCCCAGAAGAAGAAGATACTAGTTCCCACCTGATACGACTATTCGGGTTTCTGCGACACACCACATCCTTGTGGCCTGGACGACCACATACTGAACAGTTCCCCTTCCAAGAACATTCACTCTGCATATGTGAATCACCACACTTGAAGCACACCAAACCAAAACTGGGTTTAACCACTGTACGAAATTGGGTACTGGTGCCTGGAGAATGTATCTGAGAGGGTCCACCACGATATGGTTGGTGACGTTGCTGTCCCTTGTACTTCTTATGGATGGGACTACCAAAACGACTCCTCTTCTCTTCTAGTCCTTTATGCTGATCTGCTCCTGATGTCTTGTGAATATCATCAATGTAAGATTGCTGCAACTCAACACCAGAAGCTTGTTCAACCATAGAGCAAAAATCTGTAACAATAAAAGCACCAAGCACATGACGGATAAAAGGCTTCAAACCCTGTCTGAAACGTCTGGCCTTCTCTGCATCATCGTGGGCTACATGAGGTACAAAGCGCACAATTTGATTAAAGCCCACTTCATACTCTACCACTGATTTCTGACCTTGTGTATAACTGTTTAAGTCACTTTGCATTTTATCCAGAAAAGTAGCTGGATAAAATCTCCTCTCAAATTGCCTGACAAACTCAGACCAAGTAAGGTCCCCATGGGCAATAGTCCTGGATGACTGTACACCTCTCCACCAGATCTGGGCTTCTCCCTTCATCAACTGTGTCACATATCTAACCTTGTCTCGAGGCAACACATCAAAAGCATCCAGCTACATTTCTATATAAGCAAACCAATTTGCAGCCTGAATTGGAGTCCCTGATCCATCAAAAGGGTCCAATTTCATAATAACCCATTCACGGAGCGTCACCCCACTAGTAGCACCCCCTTCAGGTATCTCACGTGCCACAACTCTAGCAGCAGCAGGAGTATTTGGAACAGCCTGCCTCAATGCTCTTAGCTCTTCTTGTATCTCCTTCATAGTGGTCATTAGCTCCGCTTGACTGATACTTCCTGGTTGAGAGGACTCAACCTCAGCAGCCGATAACTGTGCATCACCATGACCTGGGACTGCTGTACGACTACGACCTGCCTCGTTACCTCGACCACGACCTCGCACCTTTGGCGGCATAGCTACAAACACCACAACGGATAAGTAAACAAGCACTAACTGCAAACATACTTCAAACAAATAAACTAAAGGGAATATAGCGGAACAATGCATATGAAAAGATATGCAAACCCTTTCCCATCCTACACGTGCAAGTGTGTCAAGTTATTAACTTCTTACCCTAGAACCTAAAGCCTAGGCTCTGATACCAAGCTGTAACACCCTACTTTACAACTAAGCATAATTATATGAAAATAGGAAATTTTGACAGTATTTCCTCTATAGGACGATATAACTGACAAAAAAAAAGATTACAGGCAGGCAATATATGATATAACTAACAAATATATAGAAATCTTCACGATGCTACCAGCGTCGTACGACAACATATACAAAACAAACGGCAGACCACCAAAAACACAACTTATAACACCGGTTGAGTTATCAACACCGTAATGAGGTAGTGCGTGCAACTACCAAGATCCATCCCCAAAATGCACGTCAACATCTAAACATACCTGTAAAAGATTTAACAGGGGGTGAGACGAGCTCAGCAAGTAACAGCTATAAATATAAACACATCTCACTCCATTCAAAAGTATTAGGGAATAAAACATTCTTCTCACAACGACAAGAAAAACACAGGGTTTTAAAGAAAATATCATTTCAGAATATTTGTCGAGATAAACGACAAACTCCAACCTGGTCTCCCACAAAAAATATGGCATTCAACTCCCAGAATTCTGTATTTGCCAGATATCATATAAAAATGTATGAATGCCATGATCAACTCCAATTGAGAGCTGGACGATGCCAACATCTCATGCAACTCCATGTACCGGTACGAATCACGCACGATGGCAGTGATCGGCTTTTATCACCATATGAAGTGCAAAATGCATATGTATGCATGTGAATTGACGTCAATTCTTAATTTCCTTTTTGAATGACTCGTGATAAAAACCACAACTGATTCATGAAGACAAAGGTACAATCCAAATCAATAAGAAAAGCATGGATTTAATCAAATGCAACATCATCCATGATTTGAATGAATTAGAAAAAACCATATACTTCAATTTTATTTGCAAAAGAAGTAAGACATGAATATAAACATAGCACTGAATCACACCCCCACGTTACTTGCCTTTTACCAAAAGCGACAAAGAAATTTCAATCAAGAACGTCCAGAAGCAGTACCACCTGTACAGGTATATTATTAGCACTACAACACATTTGAACACACAGAAAATATGAAGCGTCAATCCTACACTTGAAAATGCCGCATATACGCCTATATTCCGGAAAACTGAACAGATAACTGTATCACATGAAATGATACACTATTTCCAATTCAGAGTCGAACCAAAATTCTCACTAATTAGACTTCGCTCCGATGAACGAAAAGAATACTTCGACTCGGATGTCGTATCTTCGAATCAATAATGATTATCAAAACGAATCAGTCTATTGATCACATGAAATGATACGACAGGAATTGATTGATTTGATTCAACCAAACCACAAACGTCTAAGAATTACCGAGGAATCACCTTCGAAAGATTGACGACGAATCCGACAAAATTCCGAAATTTCCAACTTTTCCTTTTTTTTCTCTTTTTTTTTTCTTCCCCTTTTTTCCTTTTCTCTTTTTTCTTTTTCTTCTCTTTTCTTTTCTTTTCTCTTTCTTCCTTTCTCTTTCCTGGCTTCTCTCCCGGCCGGCTGTGGCTTGCTTCTTCCTCGGTCAGGCCACAGAGAGAGAGGGAGCGCGGCTGCCGGCGACGGCGCGGGCAACGGCGCAGGTGCGCGGCGCTCGTCAGCGACGCGACGGCGTCGTGCGAGGCGGGAACGACGGCGGCCGGTGGCGCAGCACAGTGCAGCGACGGCAGGAGCAGGCAGGACGGCCGGCGAGCACGTGGCGTGGAAGCTCAGCGCACATGGACAGCGGTGACAGAGAGAGAGAAAAAGAGAGAGAGAGCAAACGCGAAACGTC
This sequence comes from Phragmites australis, assembly GCF_958298935.1. Lineage (NCBI taxonomy): Eukaryota > Viridiplantae > Streptophyta > Magnoliopsida > Poales > Poaceae > Phragmites > Phragmites australis. Next base: position 8,547,623 of record NC_084929.1, read on the forward strand.
TGGATGGATTGGGTTGAGAGCCGATCCATCCGATACTTATCTTTTTTTATATTTTTTTTAAAAAACAACGAACGGTCTAAATTTATCGGGCTTACTACGGGTCACAAAGTGCTCGGAACGAACATATGAATAGCAAAATGGGTTCATCTCGACGAGATAAACGCAACCACGGTCTCCGATCGTCCATACAAGCAACGGATCAAAAAGTCAAAATTTTGGTTAAATCTCTCTTTTTTTTTCTTCAAAAAAATTCGGTATTACAGGTCCAGAAATTCAAAAGAACTCTGCTTGATTTGGATTGTAAGATGCACGACAGTGTTGGAGATAATGAAGGCAGCCAAGGTGGAGTTGTGGCAACGAACAATGGATTGACCTCAGAAATAACCCACAGTGGCTTTTGATGTTTATGGCATCTTCCCCTAAAATGATGTACAACTCCACCATGAGGTAAAGTTCACATGCTATAATCACATTTTCCCTTTCATGAATGCAAAGTACATCTAATTCGTGAGCCAGGAAAGCTGAAGATTCTCCTGAGCTGATTACAGTAAGATCTATAGTGGGGAGAAAATTAGCAGGATGTAGCAGCGGAGCGTGAGGAGCCCATTCTGATGACATCTACCGTGAGCTAGCTTCCGCAGGTTTCTCCTGAGGGCTTGCACTATCCAGCAAGTCAACATCTCCGATTCCGGCAGGTGGACCAATGCTGCAACGAGCAGTGTTGTGAACTGCAATGGCATCCTTCAGCTTCTGAAACTGGAAACGTGAAATGGAGTTATGTAGGTGCAAACATGCAAGGGGGAAAAGGCTTGTTCAGAATAAAGAAAAAATATGCTCTTGCACAATTTTGAAATGGTAAACATAGGGGAGGAATGTCATTAAGGAAAACTTAAAATAGTATCTACGAAATCGCAAAACATCTGGAGCTCGTGACTGTCGAAAACAACAAAGTGACATTCCCAAAGGGGATCAAAATGTATACAGATACCTCTCATCTCAAACAATATCATGCAACAACAAGGTGAGCTCGTAATAAGCTTTTGAATGGGTTGAGGCAGTCCTACCTTAGCTAAGGAACACGAGAAAGCCTCCAGTTGCCCATCAGCTCCACGGTAAAAATGGAAGAAAGGAAGGACTTTTACATTCAGTCGTTTGCACATAGGTTTGTTTTCATCAAAATTTACTTTCAGGAACAAGATATCAGGGTTTTCCAAAGCTGTCCGGCAGAGCTACAATATGATTGAAAGAGCATCAGATCTAGAACAGATTTCAGGAAGTACATATGGTATAAACGCTCCTTCAGGAGGAAATACATGGCCAGTGTAAAAAACTACAGTGTCAGAATAAGTAGGGAAAGAAAAACAGTCAAGAGACTATTACATCCCCAATATGGATTTACTAAAAGTACTCAAATAACTTCAAACACTCACTCTGGCATGATCAAACACTCTACGTGATTATTAGGCCTCCAAAGGAAGCTTAATCAGCTAATAGTACAATCATAAACTAGAATGTCCAAGCTGGAACTGTCGAGTGCAAAGAAGTTAGATGCTAACGAGTTGATGGCTGGAGTCACAGAGGTCAATGGAGAGGTCAAACAAGTCGCATGATCATATATTTAGGTATACCTAAGGAACTAAGTTAGGTCAATGACCTAAGCTAATGCGCTGGAAGCAGATCGTAGCAAAGACAAAAGGTCTTAAATATCTTTCTGAATTCCATTGAACTTTTGAGGCAGCTTCTGAAGTGTTAACTCCTTTATAAAACGAGGAATTGAGCCTAGCTCAGTTGGTTGAGAGTGTGGATGTACACCTAGACCACTCAGTTTCGAGTCATCTTCTACGTGAATTTAGGTACCCATTTTTTCTTTTATTTATAATGCCACCTAGTTCCTCCTAGGTTGGTCGAATTTTTTTTTTAACTCCATAAAACTTGAGAGAGCTTGTCAACTGCTAAAGTGTCCAAAGATGACCAATTTGTTCTGAAGTGTTAACTCCTTCATAAAACTTGGGAGAGCCAGTCAACTACTAAATGTTGTCCAAAGATAACCAACTTTAGTTACAATGATTTATCTCACTGTCACATGACCTCCATGCAAATATCCGAGCTATCCTCATTCTGCAAAGGTTCCAATACGTCTGCACCATAGTCCAAATACTCCAGAAAATGAGGATCATACTAATTCGTATTTGCTTAATGGCAATCTTCAAAGTTGTTGCAACGGGAAACTCCATGAACTTTAAGTTGCCCCAAGATATTCTTACAAATTACATTGTTGCAAGCATTTCTAGATTCCCTGGTATTACTATTTCATCTGCACTCTCCATTTGACTCTGAGCCTCTCAAGTGCATGATACAACCCTGGCAATAACATGTGTTCTTTTTTTTTTTCCCTTCTAAAGAACCACAATACCAAAGAGCTTATCTGGAACCTATCAAAATTGAATTTATGCATTCCTGAAGCGTGTGATAGTTCACATATGTTTTCCTTTCCAATTAGTTCAAAAGGAACTACTATCATTTGAAGAGATCCATTCTAATCTTAACACGCCAAAATTAATGCTTTCACATGCTTTTGAAGAGCTACATTAAAAAAAACAAAGAAGTCAATTCATTATGTGCATCCTAAATGATCTGTATCAGTGTAACCGTGTAAAGTCATCATCAAGCATGTAAGAACACATTAGCAATAACATGTAGTTCAGGCAGCACAAATCAAAACATCAAAACAGTTACCCTTGGAAAGAGTGCCCGACACGAACCACACCAGGTTCCATAGAATTCGACAATAACAAGCCTGTCTCCAGCATCTCTCAGTGCATCCAAGAACTCCTGTGTGGAGTGGATGTCAATCATGTTTGGGCCAGCATTTTTCTCCCACCATTTCGGTTGCTCGCCGCTCTCTGGGACTGCCGCATGAACCTGAAACAACCAAGATGGAAAAGCCATCACGCACCCGGCAGCATAAACCAAGTATGCAATGTATCCCATCACTAAGCATTGCACGCGTATAATTTCTACAGGCCTTTCTAAAAAAACATCCACAAGTTCAACCAAGCAAGAATTAGCAACATTGACAATTCAAACAATTGACTATACCAGACACACCTTGCTGAACTGCTTTAGAAAATAATTGTGGAGAGGAAAAACAAAAGTAGCACATAATGCACTGCTTAACATCCAAATTAAGCAAGCGCAGTAGAATTCGCTCCATACAGTGTTCATAACTAGTAGGCACTTGCATGCATTTTTACATGGCATAGCAGCAGATATGATACTGAATATAGAACTAAACATCAGGCACTCCCAAATCTAGAACCAAGACCCTGGAAAAGAGCATGTGTAATTTGACAATTGGTGAATTACCCTATTGTTACCTGCTAAATGAGCACCAAAACCCCACAGGAACACACAGCAACGTATTGAAGTTCAACTACGAATTTTCACATGCATCTCAATGGCAAAGACTCCTGCATGATACACCAAATCAATTCATGTAGACCCTCTAATCCGGAGCCAAAATCCTAAAGCAGACGCCTTCAGCAACCACGAGCATCCCAACAACTAAAAATTCTAAACGAGGCATCGCCCCTTCGCATCATTAGCACAAGAAGCCCCCCAACCACGCCCTAGAGGAAAAAACACCGAGAAACCTTAAGCAGAGCCGCCTCTCCACGGCCAAGGAACAACAAAGCCGCGACCTTTCCGTGCCACTCCCAGCTGAAAGAAGAGCGCGCGCACCTTGAGTCCAGCGAGCCGGCGGGGCCGCGGGTGCGAGGCCGCCACGCGCGCCCGCCGCGGCGAGCCGGGCGAGAGGGCCCCGCGAGACGGCGGGGACGAAGAGGAGGAGGATGCGGGGGCAGTGGAAGGGGCGAGGAAGCGACGCGGGAGGAGGAGCGCGTCGGCCATCGGGGTGTTCCGCCACCGGCGCTAGAGAGCCGCCGCTCTAGGCGCCACGACCGAGGCTGCCGATGCCGGCGCCGGGGGCATCCGAGGCGCGTAGGCCGCGCGGAGAAGCTACTGGCAAGTCGTCAGCGTTGGCCGCCTCTCTGCTCTCTGCTCTGTGCTCTACTTCTTCGTCGGGGGCGGGGAGGGTGTGGTGGAGATGGGGCTGGCTGACGGATGGCGTCGCCGTGGATGGGGAGATTTGGACAGCAGAAATGATACACGAGAAAGGTCCTGAAGACTGTGACTGGTGGGTGGACCAGGGGCTGCATTAGCAGCTTTGCTGTTCGAATTATGTTTTGCTTTTTACTTTGCCAAAGTCCCAACTCAAGAATTTCATGTTTGAATTGAACTATTTTCATATGAGATTCTTGCAAAATTATGGCAATGTTAAAAAGTCTGTTGTCATGCACATGGAAAAGTTATCATTTCATCACCCACTTTTCTATCAATCATACTATATGCTTCAAGATCACCTCTTGGAACAGTCCCTGAATTTTCATATGATTTTTAATGTCATTTCACTCACTTATCTAGTGAACACACATACTCATATATGTATCTCAAAATTAAAATACATTTCTACTAAAATAACATAAGTTTAATATTGTAACTTTAGGCTAAACAATATGTAACTTTTAGTTCATGGAGAAACAAGAAATACCACACTAAGAAAATATGTAATTTTAGGCTAAATGATATGTATTTTTGGTGATAAAAAAGTGGGTAACGTGACAAATATTCATAGAATCATATGTTGACAAATATTCAAGTTGAGTCACCAAGCAACCATGTCGGAGGGTTAGCTTCTATCGCAGGGATCCGGAGGGACCCCTTTTTGAGATTCGGTCGGGGGATGATTCTGAATCTGTTTTGTGGGTGAAATAAATGGATGTAAATGCGATGGCAGGTGGGGTGGAATGATCGAGTGCGGAATGAAGTAAATGCACTGGGGGATTTAGACAGGTTCGGGCCGCAACGGAGGCGTAATATCCTACTCCTATGTGGATGCTATAAATGCTCTGAGAATGTCTCTCAAAGATATTGCTGGTTACAAGAATGTTTGTCTATCCTAGAGCTTCGGGCTCCTTGTTCTTCGGTGGTCTTAGCTTCTATGCTTGTACGAAGAGGTTCTTTTGTCTTCTCCCAAATCAATCTCTCTTGACCAGCTCTGGGTTCCTTCCGCTTCAGATTCAGCTTGTCTTTGTCCGTGCCTGCCGGCTCCTTAAATACTCGCCGGCAGTAGCGTGCCCTGAAAGGGAGGGCACGAGTTCCAAGGCGCCATAAATGGAAAAGTGATCATCATGAGCTGCTGCGCGAAGTGACGGGGGTTGAAAACGCCCCCCTGTCTTCGGTCGTCATGATGGTGCTAGCGACGGGCGCCGTGGAGAGGGCCCACCGGGTAGCCGCAGAGCGGCCCGGCGTGCCCGTTCGGTCTTGGACGCCTGCCACAGCAGGGCGGCAGGCGGGGCGCCTCGGGCCTCACGACGCTATCCCGAGGCGCACCGGATGACGCGGGATGCGACCCGTGTATTTAATGTCCCCACGCCCTTCTGCCAGAATATGGCAGGGACTGACACCGAGCGTGGCTGGAGCAGTTGGAGGTGACAGGCCACACGCGCTCTTAAATGCGGCACCGGACCTTTCACTGGGTGACACCTCATCGCTGGACCTCTGTGGGGGCCACCGACGAAGGACTTCTTGGGTCCTCGGGGAACAGAATGCTCGGGGGCCACTGTTCACGGCCCTGCGCACTCTCTCCCAGAATCGACTGTTCGGTTCCTCGGGGAACCGAGTGCTCGGGGGCCACTGTTCGCAGCCCCGAGCACTCTCTCCCGGAACTACCTTCCTTGGTCATCAGGGTACTCGGGTGCCTGGGGGCCACTGTTCGCAGCCCCGGGCACACCCTTCCCGGTACTCGGCTCTTCTAGTCGTCGGGGGACTTTTGGTGCTCGGGGGCCACTGTTCACCTCCCCGAGCACTCTCTTCCCGGTTACTTGGTCTTCGCAAATCATCGGGGAACCCGGGTACTCCGGGACCACTGCTCGTGGCCCCGAGCGCCCTCTCCCGCGACTTAGTCTTTTCGTACCTCGCAGAGATGAACCCCGCGGGAAGGCACCACGTGGCGGATTGCTGGCCTGATCTCGGAATTCGGGGATCCCTGGTTCCTGATTCACCAACAAACCAGTTCATAGATTACTCCACACGATTACCACGTGTTTCACAAATGATATAGAGCTTATTTGAAACATAGGAATTTCACAAGAATCAGTTTATTCACAAGAATCGTACATGAACTTACAAGAATCAGTTCGATTTTGCAGAAAAAACGTAGGATTCCAGAAAAAAAAATCCTGTGTTCCAAAGGAGGCCATAAAGGGAAAGGAAGAGGTTGAGGAGAGGGAAGAAAGGGAAATGAGTAGAAGAAAATAAATTAAGGTGGGAAAGAGCTCTTAACAGTGGGATGGCATAGAGAGGAGGTAAGATCGATGGCGATAGACAACATTTGACGGCTGTTGCTAGCTAGCATCACCCCTAAGCCCCAATCGCAGCGGCCATCCCCTTTTAGCACTTAGGCGTTACTAGTCAGTCACCAAAGTCATTTTCTAAGAACATTGGATGGTAATACTTCAACGAGGCTTATACCTGCTTACATTATATTATGTCTTGTACTACTGTAAGTATCGCGCTAACCATGAGACTTTATTGTAATAAGCCTTCCTTTATATCATTGTTGAAAGGACAAATGGAATTCCTTTAGAAAAGCTTGCTAAGATTAACCTAGTGCTGATGTAAAAAAGGGGTTCACCTAGTGCTTGGTTGCTAACCATGCCTTGGGCATGCCACATATTTTCAATTAGGTCCCTTGTAACATAGACACGAGACTTATGCACTACACGGGCTTGATTTTGGCGCTATTTTTCATCGCCACAAGTTTTGCAAAATAAGACGGCAAAATCAGGCATTATGGAGGAAGATGTGACTACGTGATAGATTCAATTTTGTGTCCAGCAATTATATCCTTCAACCTCCAAGCCACGTAACCTCTTTGATTCAAAAATACGATGACCACAACGCACGCCGGGTCCACTTGGTAGCCTACACCTCTGTTATCTAACCTTATGAAGCACTGCCATCGAACAATAGCAACTCCTGTCCTAAAAAATGGAGAAAAGGTACTTTTGAGGATCTGTTTGGAAAGGGTATTTTCAGATCTAAATCCCTAATATTTAGTACAAACTTGAACTAAATCCTAAAGATTCCTGGAGTGATCCCCTCTAACTAACAAGCCCTGAGCGTTTGACGTAATGACAAGAAACAAAAACGAGCATTTCGCGTACCAAAATATTGCACTGCTGCACAACGGATAATCACACAACTTCAGTCTCATAAACATTGAAATGCAAAGATGCTCACTTATTGCCACCATGAGCTGAACAGAGCTAAAATGGGGAAAACTTGATGCAGTTCTGACTGGTTGCGAGCTACTTATCTGACGGAATCTACAAACCAAAGAATCTAAGATGTTTTCATCAGAACCGGACAATCTACAAGCTTTTCTTCACCAATGGACCACAAAATCCTTCCTCCTGGTGTCCAGTCCCCAGGCTGGAAAGAGACTGAAACATGGTTTACTAATCATCCTGGACAAAACGTGAAAACGAATTGCTACTAGAGAATGTCAACTATCAATTGCATCGTTTTCTCCTAGGAAACTTTTGGGGAAGGAAGAAACTGCAAGCACGTCCATGCCTTATACTTTCTGCTTATTGTACCTATTGCTATTCATGTTTGGATGTACTACATTCTTGCAGCATTCTCCTCGGTTTAAGAAAAAAGAGGTTATGAGTGGAGTTTCCAAAACTCCAAAAATACCAAAGTTGTAAAGACGCTATGATTTTCAAAACTGTAGAGTTTGTTACATCCAAACAACTTGTAGTTTTTCAAAAGCATAGTTATTTTCGAGAACTCCAAGAAAACTACAACACCTCAAACTCCAACAGGCACACGCACACACCAGTACCATTCATAGTTGTTATGGCAACATGACGAAGTGCGGCGACTCACCTCCTTCGTAACTTTACAACGCCTATGGTGTGTGGTGTCTCGATGCCATAAATACATCGGCATGGCGAATACAGCAAGATTTGTTTAGGATATTAACAAATGGCAATATAAATGTAACATAAAAGTTATAGTTCTAGATATTAGGAAATGTAAATGTAAATATAATATAAAAGACAAATAGCAATATAAATGTAGTATAAAAGACATAACTTTCTCATCCCTCAAAGTTTCAAATACAAAAGACAAATAGCAATATAAATGTAGTATAAAAGACATAACTTTCTCATCCCTCAAAGTTTCAAATATCTTATCTCTCAAAAATCATCCAATGCAAACTCATCAAGATGCTAGAAGCATCCATTAAATGTGAAAAGCTGTGTCGATGTAAAGAATATAGATGTCCCCCACCAAGATGGCCCGCAACGGTGGGTTTTGGCAATATCAACTTTCTCTCTCTAACCCAGACCCACCGTGCGACCAGTTGGCGCCAACCCAACCACGACCCTGACCTTTGGGAATTTTTTGCGACCAGTCCTTGCTGGTCGCGAAGCAGATACTCTTCTAACCCGTCAAACCTTATTTAATGCCGCTACTCATACCGTTTTCCTTCCCCGGGCATTTCACTCCAGCAAAGGCGGCATGGTCGACGCAGGGTCACCGTGTTCCTTCCCGCAACATTAATTATTATAGGATGGGTTTGCAAACGCGACAGAGGGCATGGCAGGCGCGCGTGGGAAACCGTTGATAGGACAGGGCAGGCTGGACGACCTAGACGCGACATGTGGGGATGCGGCCAGCGGATGGGATGCGCATCTCAGTGCTCCAGGGCAAGCACAGTGCAAGCGTATCCAGTAATGATAGTCTATGTAGATCGTCTAGGTAGGCATTGGTCTATTTGATGGGCTCACGTGTAAGACTCCTTTCCTCCTAAGCTATAAGGGGAAAAGAGTCCACCTTGGCAAGGGGAGGGTCTCGAAAAAAGATGAAAAGGAGAAACCATACTCAATGAGAAGAATACATAAGATTTAGGGCTATTACCTCAAGCGGAGCTGAACCTAGATAAACTCTGGTGTTCTTAGATTAGCACAGACACATCCATCAGAACACAGATCACTCACTCGTCATCTGCTACACCCCAAAATCACTGTCAGAGATTAACTCTCGACAAACTGCAATCAATTTCAGAACCAAATAAAGCATGCAGAGACTTACTGAGTGCTGCACAGCTGCCTATTTGCGTATAGTGTAGCAGTTCATTTAGTGCTGAGTGCTGCCTATTTACTTCACTCACAGACATATATGCTCACAGAGACGTTGAGTGCTGCACTGCTGTCTATTTGCTTCGTAGTTCATTCACAGAGACACAAGCCTAGAGCAGACCGCAGAGGCAAGAGTAGGAAATGAGTTACTGAGCTGTGAGCTGTGCTGAGCAAGAGCGGACGCCGGACAGGGCGACGGGCAGGCAGACAGAGATAGGTAGGCATGGTGCACGGCGGGATCTCGGCTAGGCGGACGGAGATCTGAGGGCGACAAAGGTAGGCAGGCGTGGCGCATGGCTCGGCACAGCGAGATCTGAGGGCGGTGCCACGGTGGACAGATCTGCGGTCTCAGTGGCGGACGAGGAGCATGGGAGGCGCCACGGCGAGGAGCAGGGGTGGCTGACGGCAAACGGTCTTAACAGTGGCAGCGGGGATCCGTGACTCGCTAGCCGTTTGGTCAGGAAAAGTTATGGCGCCTCCATACGGACTGTGACCCACTCGATCTCTCCTCCCCTTCTAATCTCCTCGGCCTAGCCGGTATGACTCCCGCCACACGATACCTTATCGGCGCCACCGCGATGCCATACCAATATGGCGGATGTCATAGACGGCGACACCGTGGCGTCGCAGTGGTGAAGTCCAAAACACCATCACACCACCATATCGTCGCCATAGCGACGACATGACGACGCTATGATAACTATGGTACCATTTCTATATTACTCTCCCCAAAATACAAATACACTAGTGTACATGTTAACATTATTGTTTGAAAAAGATAACCTGAATGAGAAGTCAGTTCTCTGAGCTTAGAGTTCATCTTTAGGAATGAGAATCAGGTCATAATTCACCTGTAAGAATGAGGTTGTGGTCCAGTTTATTTTGCCAGTAAGATTTCAAATTAAACTATGCATATCACAGTTTCACTACTGTAGTTTTAGTAGGAAGACATCAGCACTCTTTTCCCAAGAATACACAATTCACACGATCTGAGGCCATCGCAGCTGTTAAAGAACATGGAAAATACTTGTGCATTGGATCGTCCTTTTCTTTTGGATTGGATGATATGAATAATAGCATGATCGGTCACATTGTGACACAGGAAGAATATTTATGCTCAAACACCTACAAACAGAACATCTTCGAAAAATAGGAGAAGTAGTCACTAACAGATTTTGATTTCAAAGCTAAGCCTGAACGCACGTGGTGAATTTTAATAATTTGAACGTTTAGCAAACAGATTCAACATTTGTAGTGACAAGGAAGTAGACATTATTAACAATTCAAGGTATAAAGGCAGTAAGTCATACCATTTAATAATTCCAGAATATGTTACATAAAAGTAAACAAATCAGGCTGCCTTGAAAAAAGGCCTAGGATCACATGATTCTATTCCCAAATAAACTAAGAAGCTAACTACATTCAATTATTAGTTAGATGTACTTCTCCAATGCGTGCACAAACGGAGAGATGAGGAACAGATGCAGGTGGATATATTCATGATCAATTTACTTGGCCATAAGATAATTTCCAGCTTGCTCCCCATCATTCATGAACAAACCAACCATTCTCACGAAATCAATTTACTTGGCCCTGCGGCCAGGGCAGTCCAAAAGGCATTTATTTATAAAACTATCTTTGAATTTGTTCTTCTCTGTGCAATCTAAATGGGAGTAAGCTACTGTAAGTGCAGCTGTCCACTGTGCAGTTGGACGGCCGAGATGGCGGCAGATAACAAATCTGAGTTGCTAAATTAGAAAAATTCCATCAATATTTCATGGAATGTTGTTGAGCTGAATCCTGAAAAGTGTCAACTGGATAGGCACAACCAGAGCAACAGTTTGCTACTATCCTATATGATATGAACCATATAAAATTCACACCAGGATATACATAAAAAAAAATCCCATTAGGATCTGACACTATACTTTCCCTATCTCCCCAAGACGCCAACAGCTGGCACTTCAATTATTGCGCCCTCGCAAAACGAAATTAGAAAACGGCCAGCTAATTACCAACAAATTAATCGTTTATACATAAACTACTCTGTGATGTTTACTGGATATGAAGAAGAGGGGATTTGATAGATAAAGAAACAGTACTGCAAGTCTGCAATTCCTAAAAACATACTATATCTTATTTTTTTCAGCTGGCCGGCTCTGCGGATAAGCATAAGTGGTGAGTGTCATTTTGTTATCGGTCAGAAACTATCAACAAAGTTGTTATGGTCACACGGTGTCCCATCTCTCTTGTCAACGTCCGACCCAGGCCACTCCGTGGATCGCAAGGCAAACCTCTTTCAATTTGACCATGCAATTCCTTCCTCAGGACGCATTCTGAACAACCATTATACTAGGTCCGCACTATTGAGCCCAAATTGAATCAGTATTCTTTCCTAATTCATCTACTCAAAACCAGATCCTTGATAAATTTCACAAATAAAATCGTATGTATATATAGACAAGAAACGTTTGCAATCAACCAATTATATGATAGTAAAAACTAAAACATACCAAGAACAACAATTCAGCACATTTCATTTTATTTACGCACAAGTGCACGAACGGATCAAGAACATCTGCAATCCACTAACCAAGAACCAGGCAACCAGCAAGAAGACGAGGAGCAGCTCACCCTACTAGGTGGAGGGCGGCACGGGCGTGTACCACCGCCCAGCCTCCGCGTCGATGCTGTCGGCAGCGCGGTGCAGCACGGCGTGGAGCAGGACGAGGACGAGACCGACGAGCAGGGACGTGAGGATGTTGGCCGTGGCGCCGGTGAGCAGCAGCAGCACGAGCGTGAGCACCGAGAGCACGGCGAGGACCACGCCTTCCCCGGCGGCGCGGCCGCAGAGCACGAGCGGTTCGTCGCGGAGGAAGTAGAGGAACAGCCAGGCGACCATGCAGGCCAGGAAGACCAGCAGGGAGACGGGGTGCCAAAGCAGGGAGAGGAAGATGACGCCGAGGACGAGGATGGCGTAGTTAGAGGCGAAGTGCGCGAGGTTGGCGCGTGCGCGGCGGTAGGCGTCGGCGAGGCCCCGCGGAACGGAGAGCGCGCGCGGGTCCGCGAGCTCGCGCCAGGGCCGGCGCGTCGCCAGCGCCGACGCGCCGCGCGCCTTGGCGCGGGAGATGAAGTCGAGCGTGGAGGAGCCTTCGGGCGGCGGAGTGGAGGAGGAGGGGATAGTGCCGTACTTAGACATGGCCGGAGGTGGTGGAGGAGGAGCGTGAAGGTGGCCCGGCGGTCTTCCGGAAGGTATCCATCAAGTAAATTCTAATCATGCGCAGAAATATTCTTGTACGTCTCTTAATTTAATAGCTAAACTAAAAAATAGAAAAAAATCTTTTATAAAACCGGATCTATAAAATTTGCTTACTCAACTATGGAGATGCAGGTGTGAGTGATCCAGGTGGACTTGTAGGGCGTGGCACCATCGAGACCGTAGACTCTTAACTCATCGGCGGATATCGGTTTCGTGCGTGGATTCTGGAGGGGTAGGTAGGGGCCCAAATGGTGCCATTAAGCCCAAATTTATGGGCTGGCCCATAAAATTTTAACAGTGAGGTCAAACTGTAGTCCAATTGGCGACATGCCGCCGAATTTTTTCCAAGGAAGTTTAAAAATCAGAAAATGTTGCGTTCTAATTCTCTTAAAATTCACAACACCATCAAAATGGTTACAAATAATTCTAAAACATTCTATGGTATAGAGAATGCTATCATATGAAATTTCTCTTTTTGTTTCTCATTGTATAAGTTATATTTTTGTCTGAAAATTTTTAGTGTTAGATGATAGCATCGTCTACACTACATAATTTTTTAGAATTTTTTTATTACTATTTAAGTAGTTTTCTTAATTTTAAGAGCATTACAACGTAATATTTTTAAATTTTTTAAACCTTTTGTCCATTAGAAGGAGGACAAACCAGTAATCTAGATTTGTAATTTTTCAAAACGAACACATATATTTATATTTTTTATTTAAAAATATAACATAAAAAATATCACGAAGCCACAATTGATTCTCCTCTCTCTTCCTCCCCCGCCTGACGCCACGCCACCTGTTCGATCTTCATCCTCCTTCCCATTGCGAAGCTAGATTTTAAGTAATGATGGTGCCAAATACACAATTTAAAATAAAGTTAGTCTTAAAACTCAATTTATCTAGTGCATATATGACCAAATAAGACGATTATACTGCTAAAATTTTAATTTACCCTTCCTCAGGTTTCCTCCGACGTCTCCAGCTTCGGCTGCCACACCAAGGCGTCCGCCCGCATCTATGGGCCGCCTCATAGCCTGTTGGGCTATATGTGTACGTACGTGTGATTTAGGACCTGCCCATGTATTGTATATATGTATAAGCTGAAATAGGGATAGGCTCCACTTGGTATCAGGGCTCTCTTGGGCGATGTCGGTGGCGAGCGACCGAGGCGTGGAATAGCGGTAGTGGCTCGCCGGTGGCCGCCTGAATTGGTGGTACTCCAAGCGGAGGCGGTTGAGGAGTGGAGCTCCCAGATCGGAGAAGGTCGGCGCTCGATTGGTGCTGGCCATAGGAGACGGAGGCACTCGCGAACTTGGAAGGAGCAGTAAGGTCGTGCGGCCAGCGGCGAGATGGTTCGAAGGCGGATTCAGCAGCGACGAAGGTGTACGGGAGCACGACTTTGTACGCGTGACAAACGAGACGCAGTAGGATCCGAAGGCAAGTTGAGCGTATGCGGTGGGCCTTTTTTTACATAACGTTATTTTTTAAAAAATTATAAAAATAATATCTAAAGTTTAATATTTGTAGAAATAAGTAACTATCAGCATGCGGAGTACCGACTAGATACTTATCAGCATATGAATTGCCGGCTAGAGACATGTCGGCACATCACGTGCCAACATGGACATCTGTGAAGGTATGGTTCATAAGTTACGGCTTCCGAAAGATTAGAACATAACAAAAAGCAAGACTTATTTAAATGCAATGTGTGGGAAGTAAAACAATATTGCATGCTTGCAATGTAGGGGTGCCAAATTTAGGTTTTGTTGTAACACATGGGAAATGTACACTTCCTCTGATTGCAAATGCAGGTCGTTTTAACCTTGTCAACTATTCTCTAAATATAAGTCATTCTCGAATTTCTATGCATTTTTTTCTCTTTTGTTCATGTCTTACCCTTGTTTAATAAATGCTACCACTCTCACAAATAAATGAGTTATCTTTTCCAATACAGAATAAATGAAGGACAACAAGGTCATTTGATCTACTTTCTTAATCCTTGTGCACAAGTCAAACGACCTACATTTGCAATCGGATGGAGTAGTAATTATAAAAAAAAACTGTAAAAAAATTAACCACCTCGGGATTTCAATCATATTGACTTAATCAATTTTCTAACATCTAAACTATGGTTCTCACTAACAAGGTTGAACAACACCTCAATCATAATTCTCACCACCATGATTGATTAAATCAACCAACTATCAAGTTCTAATCATGTGAGGTTTTCCTTACCACTCGTAACTATGAGTATAGTTGATTAACCAATCTTACACTCTGTAAAGATTGTATATTTTACTCACAAGTCATGTCTTTCATATTTGCTGAGCACCCGTTGACCTACGAATAACTCTCATACACTCCCAAGGTGTGCGCTAGGAATCTGTAACAAAGCCTTTGCAAAACCTGTCTCAATATGTGCATACCCGCTAAGATTTCAGCGCCGCGTAAATACACCTCAATAGCGGAAGCCCTCTCTTGCGTCTTATGGAAACCCTGTAAGTACACCGTTTCATTCCCACAATCAAATGGTTTACATAATGCTGAGAGTAAAGCAAATTAATTGGTGGTTGTACTGTTAACTTAGATTTGAGTAAGACTACCATAACCCAACCATACATCTTGTACTGGTCTCGTCAAACTTCTTGCTCTAATCCAAATTCTATGTTGCTAGAAAAATTAGATCATCATTGCATAGAACCATTATCATATTCAGTTTATCAATTATTATCATCACCATCTCAAAGGAATGCATCATTGAAGGGATAAGTGACTTTCTATGAGATGGTGAATTAGGATACTTAGAACTATTTCGGCTCTAAAAATAACACAAGATAAAACTATATTAAATTCTATCTATATGTGCTTAGGTTTCTCTAGTATGTCTATTCTATCGATCAAAGCACTTATAACCTATCTAAGAAGGTAAATTACAAGAATATAAATGCGGAAACGTAAATAATATAGAGAGAGCAAACTCGGTACAAGGATTTTTCCTATAGTATCGATGGTATGAATGCCACCCCTAATTTATGTTGGAGCTCCATAAAGGATATGCTCCCGATCGGCACCCAGTCACGACTCTTGAGCCACAAAGTCACAAACATAAGGCCTCCCTCTAGATGAGCCACCAAACCACCAAGGCAAGATCTCACCACTAGCCCCTCTTTCGATTTCTTTCCACCATGATCACTTCGGAGCTTGAGTCACTAAGACAAGGGTCTTCGTGTCCCCACACAATCGCCTTGCCACTGCTTCACACCAAGTCAAAGGGTCAAAAAGCTTGGCGACAAGTCACCAAGACTTCAAGGTGCCGACGTACCACTTGGTACAAGGTTGGATCACTCATTGATCCACTCTCTAGGCAACAATCACCTAGCAACACTCTCTCTAGGTTTATAAACACTAATCATTCACTAATCTTGTACTTAATCGCCTCGGATAATCACTTTAAGCACTTTGGTGGCTTAGATGTCTTCTCAGGTGTATATGAACTTTTTTGGACTCTAGCAGCATGCCACACCTTCAAATAACTAAGTAGAGGGGTATTTATAGCCTTAAACCCGTGCACTAGCCATTAAACCAATAGCTCTGAAAAGCTGTTAATACCTAATGATCTGATGAGAACAATAGTACTAACATCGGATTATCCGTGAGTACACTCTCACAACCTAGCCGTTGGAGCCCCACTCAAGCCTCTATAAACACAGGACACACCGGTGTATACTTCATCTCTATCAACAGATTATCTGGTGAGTTATCTTGAGTCATCTAAGCCTTTCCTTCTTCTTTATGTAAATTGCTTCGGTGTATGTATCTAGTGCATATTACTTCATCACCGGATTATCCGATGAGTTGACTTCAGCCAACCGAGCCCATACAACCCTCTTTGAAAATAATGCTCCGGTGTGCACAACCTTCATCATTGGACCATCCGATGCGTTGAACTTCATTCTGCCTCTTTGCATTGTTCATTGTTCGATGTGTGTAACCCTTTGATCACTGAATCATCCGGTGCTTTGATCTTTAACATCAATGGATGTAACCTTCTCTGGAAAAAATGCTCCAGTGTGTGTCTTTTCTAACCACCGGACCTTTCGATGAGATATTCAGGCCTCTCTCCCCTTTGCCAAATATGCTCTGGTGAGTTCAACACCCAGAGTATCGGACCATCTGGTGAGTCAAATCTTCTTAGGACTTCTCCAATTCAGTCCAACTTTGTTCCGACTACGGTGGCTTCTTCCTCTATTACATTCATGAGACCTACTAACATATATCCTTGATAAACATATTAGTCTCATTGACTATGTTATCATTAATCACCAAAATCACAATCATAGCCTAACAGAGCCATTTTTGCCACTATCTCCCCCTTTTTGTTGATTGATGACAACATAATTAAAGCAAGTGACAAACAATAAATGATATCAAATGTAAAGATTATAAGTGAGCACAAAGTCTTACCATATTGCTTGAATACATGTTCTTATCATTTAGTCCCCCTTTGTTGTGGCTTTTCTTTTCTCCATTGTCACTATCTCCTTTTGAACGACCGATTGCCACTATCTCCCTTGAACAACCTATTGTTTGGATGTATGTTCTTACCACTTAGTCTCCCTTTGTTGTGACTCTCCCTTTCTCCTTTCTTGCAAAGACAACTACAAGTGTTGAAAAATGAAGAACAACCTATTAGAAGGTTCGGTGCTCTGAAGATCAATGCATCAGAGTATTTTACACAGAGAAGAAATAGCACGATCTAGCTTAAGATAACTCATCGGAAGGTCTGGTGATATATTTGAAGGCACATCGGAATGTCTAGTGTCCACAAAGACTTTGAGTGGAGTTCCAACGGCTAGTTTCTGAGTTTGTACTCACCATTCAAATTTAATTGTGTCATAGTTCTATAGGTGGAATTTGGTTTGTTGTTGGATGAACGTATGATCCGGTGTTAGTACTACTGTTCTCACCGGATCATCTGGTGTTAACAGCTCTCTGAGCTGTTAGAAAAATTGCTAGTTGACGGGTTTGAGGCTATAAATACCCCTCCACTTAGTCATTTAATGGTGTGGCATGCTGCTAGAGTCTAGAGGAAGCTCATACACACTTGAGAAGACATCCGAGCCACCAAAATTCTTAAAGTGATCATTCAAGGTGATTAAGCATAAGATTAGAGAAGTTGTTAGTGCTTATAGATCTAGAGCGAGTTGTAGCTAGGTGCTGTAGCTTGAAGAAGGGATAAAAAGTGATCCTAGCTTGTACCAAGTGGTATGTCGGCGTCTTAGAGTCTTGGTGACTCGCTGGCATCTTAGGCCTTGGTGAATTAAGCTTGTTGACCCTCTGACTTGGTGTGGAGCGGCGGCAAGACACATGTACAGGGACGCAGAGGCCCTTACCTTGGTGGCTCAAGCTCCAAAGTGATCACAGTGGCAAGTGACCAGAAGAGAGACTAGTGGTGAAACCTTACCTTGCTGACTTTGTGGCTCATCCGGGTTGATACCTTATTTTGTGACTTGGTGGCTAAATAGCAGTGATCGAGTGTCGACCGGGAGCATATCCCTTGTGGAGCTCCAACATGGACTAGGGGTGACATTCATGCTATTGATACCACGGGATAAAAATCCTTTGTGCCAAGTTTACCTCTCTACCTTATTTATATTTTCGCATCTACTTACTTGCAATTTACCTTGCTAGAGTAGATTACAATCCTTTTAAGTGGTAGAGTAGATATACTAGATAAACCTAGAGCATATTTAGATAGAATTTGAGATAGTTTTATCTTGTGAAGCTTTTGGAGCTGAATAGTTTATAAGTATCCTAATTCACCCCCCTCTTAGGATGACACCGTTCCTCACAACGGCCCCGCTGAGTAGTCATAGCCGTAGGGGAGTGAAAGAGACTTGAAAGTTGGAATGGGCGAGCGATGGGGTTTTGTGGGTGGGCTGGCGACTGAGCCATTGAGCCACTCGCGAGCCAGGCTCGGCTCGTCTATCCATCAAGCTGGGAAGGTGGCTCGGGCTCGGCATGTTTGGCCATCGAGCCCGAGCTGACTTGCGAGCCTCGAGCTTTATTTTCAGCCCTAACTGTGGGTACCCATAGGCAGACTGTAATGTTCACGCCAAACTTGCCACTTCGCGGGTACCCTACCCGCAGTGCCCATGGGGGGAAATCTAAGACCCGCACCTGCACTCGTCGGGCATGGTACCTGCGATACCCACATCCGTGGGTAGGATTGCCATCCCTAGTTCTGGTAGAATCTCTTGCAAGATAGAAAATTCGTGTAAACTCCTTATATTGCGCCCTAATTCATCACTATGGAAATTGAAGGTCCATGTAAAAATTGAAGTCTCGCTTTGGTACTTATGCAAAGGAGTTATTTTAACAATAGATAACCTTCTAAAAGACATTGGCAAAGAAACCAAATGTGTTGCTTATGTCACAAGGAGACAATTAAGCATCTCTTTTCTTACTGTTGTTTTGTCTGATCAGCATGGTTCATAGTCTAAATAGCCTCTAATATTTACCCACCACATAGCACAACTAATAGTTTTGGTAATTGGCTCTACGGTCTAAGTAAACAATGGAATGTTGATCTAAGATGTTTTAAACAATTGTTGGTCTATCTGACTATGCAGAAATAATATTATCTTTGACAATAAAACAGTGTTCATCTCCTTTATAGGTTATCTTCTTTTATATGTGGTGGCTCCGCACGTGGTCTATTCTGCAGTGACTGGAGTGACGACTTTCGATGGCTATAGTCTGTGCACTCTAGGTGCGGACGGTTGGGGTGCTTTTTACCCTTTTTTTGGGGCTATCTAGACTACACATAGAAGATTGACCATCTTAGACCCGCTTCGTTGTGTATCACTTTTCAGAGTTGTTTGGTTTGTCTTTTTTGTTTCCACTTTCGATTGTGTGCATCTTAGTTATGCAGATATCAAAAGTATGTTCTTTGGCGGTTGAATCATCTTGATATGGTGAAAAGAATTAATAAAGCTTTTGTTATGAAAAAAGAGCTTTAGGATGTGGCCTTCAAATTTTAGGGAATTTATCTCAACTAGTTGAAATCATTATGAGTGTGGATAGATTCCGAAAATTCACCTGCATTGTTTGAGATCAGACAAATGCACATTATTTTCTTTCTCAGTGCACATTTTACCCTTCTAATACCAGTTGGACTTTTTGGGTTTGCTTGCACTATAAATGTGTTCCTTGCCATCTGTTGCCCAGTGAACAGGCCTTCTGAATGCCACCCCCCCCCCCCCCCCCGGGAAAAGTTCTGCATAACCTTTTGTGCTTACTTGCATAATGCAGGAAAATGGCACCGCAATAACAAACCTGTTAAAGACTCCATGCTTCTGTTAAATATACTTCATATTAATCATTCTTCACCATTTCTACTGTACATTAGTTGCATGAAAATTCACATCGTAATCACATTTCGCATAGAAAACAGTCAACCATCTGAGTCGTGCAGCAGATAACCGATTAGCAATTGCAGCTCTGCAGGAAGTACACTAAGTTTGGTGGGTAGCTACTTTTGCAACTGGCCTGTATCCATAAAAAAACCAAGCCCATTCTGCCTCCCTGTTTAATGTCTCTAACTTCTGTGCTCACACTTGGCTACATTTTTTTCTTTCTGCAAAGACAGTATGGTACACTTAAGCATTCAACCCTAATTGTATCCCACCAGTACCCCTTTGAGCTGTATCTGTATGTAGTAGGAATACGCTTCTGGTCAATGCTACTGTGGAAGGGACCCACCTTTGGACCTCTGATATCTACTGCCAGAAAATATATGCCGACTTCTGTTCTTGCAACTCTTTTTATATCTTCAGGATAGACTGAAGAAAGAAAAATGGACCCATCATGATGGCTACAAGACGATCGGTTTGCTCTCAGTATAAGTCAAAATCGTACAATGAATAGTAACTGAATAGCAATGTAAGCATTGCTAAGTATCTGAATTTCTTTGATGCTATTTCTAATATTTTATTGAGATGTATTTCTAATATTTTTTGTTTGGAAGCCTTTTAAGGTTTGATCTACCGGCCGTATGGATGCATTGGACAACTCATTGGCCTAAAGGTATAAACTCACTCCTCCACTACTTAAAAATACCATTTTCAGAGACGGATGGTAACCCGTTTTTATAAAGATTTAGTACATCCATCTGTAATCGAAGGTTTATGGGACTGAATAATTTTTATAGACGTAAAATAGACCGTATGTAAAAATCTATTACCATATGTGATTCTTTGAAATAGGTTTTTATAGGCAATTTGCTCCTAAATCGACATTTTTTACCCTAAAAAAGTAAAAAAAAAAAAAATTGGACCTACCAGCACCCTGTGGCTGCGATATCGTAAGTCACAAGCCATGCGTTTTTAAAAAAATTACGCACACGTACGGTTCTTGGCACTCGAACTACAAACCTTCCAGCTCGTGCGAACCCTCATCACCATCCCACCACAGAACTACTATTGATCATAATAGCATATGTATTTCTTTTTATATCCTCTATCTAAAACTTTAAATGATTATTTAGTATCTAAATGACTTCAAATAAAAAAAATCAACTACAAAAGTTGTAGATCTCGTCGATGGCTAATATTTTTATATGAAGTTTATCCTCATCTGATTTCGTATAAAAAAGTTATGAATTTTTAAGATAAATTGTCAACCAATAGCATAGGTAATTCACATAAGGAACCTGCTATGAAAATAAAGTGTCATTTTTAGAAACGGTTCACATAAGGAATCGCCTTTAAAAATAGATAACAGATTATTTAAAAAAATTATAACTTTTTCATACAAATTTGGATGAGGACAAACTTTATATAAAAATTGTAGCTCTCGACGAGATCTACAACTTTGTAGTTGAATTTTTTTTTCATTTGAAGTCATTTAGATATCAAAATAATCATTTGAAATTTTAAACATAAAATATCGATCAAATGGAGTGCATATGCTATTATTATCACTAGAATTTTTGTAAGTCAAGTCTTGTTGTTGATAGTAAAGGTCTCTGATATTCTTTTTGTTGATATTGTTGAGACGTTGGAGTTAGTAGTGTTCTTTTTGTTCTTCTTATTCTTGAGTTTACTTATATTAATAGGATTTGTGGTAATAATAGCATGCGAAACTTATGTGTGAAATTTTAACTGATTATTTGGACATCTAAATGGCTTTAAATAAAAAGGTTTTCAACTAAAAAGTTATAGATCTCGTCGAGAGCTATAATTTTCATATAAAGTTTGTCACCATCCAAATTCGTATGAAAAAATCATGAAGTTTTTAAGATAACATGTCATCTATTTTCAGAGGCGGTTTCTTATGTAAACTGTCTTTAAAAATTACTATCTATCTCTACAGACGTTTCACATAAGAAATCACTTATGAAAATAACCATTATCATAGGTGGTTCCTTATGTGAACCGTATGTGTTAACCATCCTATTTTCACATGTAGTTGCTTATATGAACCATATGTGGTAATAGTACGATTACCATAAGTGGTTCACGTAAGGAATCATCTGTGTAAATAATATTTACGCATATGGCTTTTTATTTCATCCGCCTCTAAAAATTATTTAGACGGTTTGTTATATAACCCACATGTAGAAAAATATGTTAGATGTCTCAAAAATAGTTTTTATAGTAGTGTTCAAAAATATTTGGACCTCCCTCCTCATTGATAGATAGCATGTTGGCCAATTCCGGACAAGTTGACCTCCTCATAATCATTTACTGTTAAAAATAAGAACAAAATATGTTTTGTTCTATCACATGGCCGGTAACATGGCCAGTCAAATACTACTGTTAAAAAAATAATTTTCTGTTACTTCCTTATTAATTAGTTCCATTGAAGCGAGGGCTAAAGAACAACAAGAATAAAAACCCTCAAACATGTTTCATGATAAGCAAATAACGGAGCTATCAAGGAAATTATTTCATGTTCTGTATGTTACGTCGTTCAATTCTTGTGATAGTAGTAGTATGTCGCAAGACTTGAAACTAAGAATGCTCCAATAAAATGCAAGCTCCCTGTTAAGCTTGAGTCCCAGATTCACATAACTAATTCGGTATAGATAGGTTATTGAACAGCTAAGTAACACCACTATTCTACTAAGCGAGTTTATCTTACTACCAAGTGCTGGCCAATAATTTCCTACAGAAATATTATTTTCCAAAAGCTGCAGTGACTAATGATTTCATCACTTGGGGCCTCACAATAGAATCATATCCAAAGCTCCTTTAGGTCTGCCAGACTTAACCATGTTACTTTGACCACTCTGTCTAATCATACCCTTAATGCAAAAGCAAGAACAGAAGCATGCAAGCTGCAAGGGCCAAATAGGAGAGCATCATCCTCGGCTTTAACCTGTGTGTAATCATACTGGTAGCCCCTTAAACAAGTGATTGGATTGTGATTAGTCCCTTCAATGACATCGGTTTTTGGTTTGGATCTCCGGTTACATTATTGCTTGGATCCACCACTGTGGATATACTATTAGGAGCACATTATAGTTCAAAACCACTTAGGGTTGGGTCGACTGGCACCATATTTGCATGCTTATCTGTTCACGGTTATGCTGAAACCAGAAACTAGAAGGATAATTTGGTGAGGAAAATGCGAAATAATGCGTTGTCCTTGTTCACAGTGTGACTTGTGTTTGCATAGCGTTGGCTTGGCATCTTTGTTGTTTGCTGTTGGTTTTGCTAGTGCGGTTGTTATTCCAGTGGAAACTTCACTGTCAAGATTTTACTAAAGGTGCGTACAAGAGAGAAGATGTATTATTTACTTGTTTGAGCTTGACAGGAGAAGGTATATACCTTTCGTTTTCTCATATGAGAGCCATCGGTTGAAAACTGATCTCATGACAGTGGATGCATTCCTCTCTCTCTCTTTTTCTTCATTTACTGCATTGTATCATTTGAACTGTGTGCAAGTGCAAAACAGGAAATGCAGTCTCAGCCGGCCGCTATGGACCTTTTCTAATCACGTGCGCATCTCTATTTCGGAGTGCTTTGTAACCTGCAGTTAGATAGATCATACATCTGACTGTGTCAAAGACGCGTGCACCTAAAGGCCATGCAAACTTCGCTTTCTACTCAAGTGAGCAAAATTTTCACAAGGAATTTATTAGATGTACCATTTTTGTTTCTGCATGTAGGTGGATGCGCACATATTTCTAGTTTGTATACTCGTGAGTTCTTAAAAATTCTAAAAAAAATCCTAGTAGTAGAGAATATGAAACAAGGTTGCTTGCAAAAAACAGGAAAAATACGATCATTCGTGAGTTGTAAAAAAAAGAGAAAAGTTCACCAGCAAAAAGTTAGGTAAAAATCTAGGCGGCGTCCAGATCTTGTGCTCAGTAGCTCGAGGCAACAAGACAAGTTATGGTGTGGTGTAGTGGTGGGTAGCGGTGAGTGACACTACAAAGGCATGGTGGCGGTGTCGGCCGGCAGCGAGGGGCTCGGTTGAGGAGTAGTGGTGCTACACGGAATGGTGGCTCAAAGGCGACCGGTCCTGCATGATGGCGTCTGGTTTCGATGAGGGGTAGCCATGTCGATGTGTCCTGCCATGGGTCACCGTGGTGGTGGGCCGTGCGGGCGGCGACACAATGTCTTGTCACTCTGAGGCACGTGTGGTTCAGTTGCAAGGGGTTCGCTTCTTGTGGCTCGTGGGATGTAGGGTGTTGGGTGATAGCCTTGCCCAGCTTGTTGCCGGTGCCAGCGACAGTGCCGCCTTAGGGAAACACTCCCCTCGTTAGAGGCATCGTCGTAATGTCCCTTGCCCTTGCCACTCTAGGGTGATTCTTGGGTGAAAACCCAGTTCAGTCTTTCGGACGAGCGACGGTGGTACCACTAACATTGTGGCCTCCCTGGAGGTGACGCCTTGGTGATACTTCCCTGCGTCTTGGTGGTTTCTGGCTTTGTGCATGGTGAAGGTCTTGCTCTCATAGACCTAGTTTAGCTATGTGGTGGGTTGTTGCTGTGTTCCATACGGTCTTGGTGTTGCTTATTGGCCTAGTTTTAGCTAGGTAGTCGTGGCAACCGTGGTGAAGTCGGAGCTATTGCGTTTGCTCTGGCAACGAGCTCGGCAACGATGACAGGTGATGGGCTATGTCAGCGCCTTGGTGCCTGTTGTGGGTGTGTGGTTTTCACTACATAAGAATAGCTTATTAATGACAGGTGATAACCCTCATTAATGACGGGTAAAATTTTCATCACTCTTAATGCGTTACTAATGTGGACACATTAGTGGTGGGTCCATACCTATCACTAATGACATATATCAGTGATGAGTCTGGACTTAGTCCTGTCACTAATGCTATACATTATTAACAGGTCTGGATTTAGACTTGTCACTAATGACTATTTATTACTGACGAGTCAGGTCAGGTACATCACTGATGTGTGTTTTAAAAAACAAAAAAGGGAAACATTTTTTAGCCTAATTTTTTTTTGACACCCGACCAGTCACAAGTCACGCAAAATACACACACGTGTGGTTGTTGAGAATCGAACCCGGGACTAGAGTCCTTGCGCAAGGCTGCCTTAACATTCCACCATAAAGTGTCTACTGATGGTAATAGGATATATTTTTTTTTTTTGCTCATTTACGGAAAATAGTTATGATTATTTGGGCATCTATATGGCTTTAAATAAAAAAGTTATCAATTACAAAGTTGTAGATCTCGTCAATTTATACGATGTTCATATAAAGTTTATCTCCATCTAACTCCGTATGAAAAAGTTTGTATCCAATCCGTATAGTGTTCAGTAAAACAACCATAACTATTGCATACGAAGTCTGATTTCAACGTTCAACCTCTACTTTCAAAGCTAACGAGGAGATGCATCCAAAACAAAGACACATCTTTAGATCTGTACCTTTCTTGACCCCAAAAAAGACTCAAAAGACCCTCGACACGACCTTTAAAATTTTTAATCAAAAATTGACCTTCTCTAATTTGCCTAAAAATTTTTAGAGAGACAGTGCTACATCTAAAAGTCAGTGATACATAGATATTTTATCAATCTGAGTTACCAAACTCACGATAAAAATCTTTAAATTTACGGTTTTCAACTTTGTAGCCATGTGTGTGGCTTTTTCGAACATTCCTACAAGTTTTGCACTAGATGCAATAATTTAGTTTGTGGTCAAGTGTGTGGTTCCCTTCGACAGTTTTTAGACGTTTATTTGTGTATCTATATGGCTTAAAATAAAAAAGTGATCAACTGTAAAGTTGTAGATCTCGAATTTTGTCTTCATCCAACCTCGCATGAAAAAGTTATGAATTTTTGAAATAAGCTGCATTTAATCATCAGTAACGGTTTATAGCTATCACCCGCCACTAATGACTCAATCTCGAGCACTTCTATAAGTACTCAGTCATCAGTGACGAGTCATAGGTACTCGAGATTTCGACCAGTCACTGATGATGAGTGACAACTATTACCTGTCACTAATGACTTTAACATTAGTGACGAGTGGGTCAAAATCTTATAAAGTGCTCAAGATTCCAATCAGTTATTAGTGATAGGTGATAACTATTATCTATCACTAACGACTTTCACATCAGTGACAGTTAATAGTTATTCCCCGTCACTAATAGTTTTCACATTAATGATGGGTTATAGTTGTCACCCGTCACTAATGACTGACATCGACACTATGTGACCGAGAGGCTATCTTTTGTGACATGTGTTGTCTCTAATCATCACTAATTATTCTATCATTAGTGACGGGTTTTCATATGAGCCGTCACTATAGTATTTAGTGATGGGTGATTTTATCTCCCATCACTAATGACACATCACTAATAGAACATTAGTGGGGCCTCTTATGATGGTTTCTTATATAGTGTTTACGAACTTGTGATCTGTATTGTTTCCCAACTGATCATTTTAGACGTTGTTGTTTAGCTTCTTTTTCTTTTCCTTAGTCCATCCAGCGAGTTTTTTCTCATTATGATATCATATAAACCATTGCTTCTTCTTCTAATATAACCGTCCACTTTGTGGCTTTTAAAAAAAAACTCTATTCTTTGTTCAACTCACAAACGATCGCATTTTTTCTAATATTTTTACAAGTGATCTATCCTACCAATTTTGTGAGAATTTATTAAAACTCACAGACTCGAAATGGGTGCGCACGCGCACGTAAGCTACTGTGTTACCATTTTGGCTCCCACTAATCATGGATCATACGGCGCACGCAGGGCATGCATGCAAATTCACGTGGAAGGCATGATCGCAGCCAAAAGAAAGGCCCCATCTGACCATCCCGTTCGTTCCCCCTGCACAATAACACCACACCACATGTCTCTCTATCTCGGCCGGCTCCTTGCATTTGAAGCACTTGCTACATAAACGGACACAAGCCTCACCTTTGTCACAATTCACGGCCGGCTCTCCTCTTGGGGCACCGATCGATGGATCGGATCCACCATCTACCACGCGCGATGGGGCCGGGATGCGGTTCTTGGCCGACCCTCGCGGTGGCGCTGCTCGTCGCCGCCGTCATCGTGCGGCTCCTCTCCTCCGCGCGGTCATCAGGAGATGAGCGGCGGGCAACGGCGAGCGCTACGGCCGAAGCACGGCTCCCTGCCGGGTGCCGGCTCGCTCGGGTGGCCGCTCCTCGGCGAGACGCCAGCGTTCATCTTCGCTGCGTACTCCTCCCGCCCGGAGTCCTTCGTCGAGAAGCGCCGCCTCCTGTACGTGCGTATGTTAGCTGTACTGTACCTAGCAAGGATGCAGTTGAAGCTCTCCATTAATTTTCTCGCACCATCATAGGAGTATATGGGAAGAATTGAGTGTGAATTTCTCAGGTACGGGAAGGTGTTCAAGTCCCACCTTTGGGGGTCGCCGGCGGTGGTGAGCTCGGACCCGGAGGTGAGCCGCGCGGTGCTGCAGGCCGACGCGTCGGCGTTCGTGCCGTGGTACCCGCGGTCGCTCATGGAGTTGATGGGGGAGTCCTCCATCCTGGTGCTCGGCAGCGGCCTCCAGCGCCGGGTGCACGGCCTCGCGGGCGCCTTCTTCAAGTCGCCGCAGCTCAAGGCGCGGGTCACCGCCGACATGCAGCGCCGCGTCGGCCGCGCCACGGACGAGTGGCGACTCCGCGGCGGCGCGCCCGTGCGCGTGCAGGACGAGGCCAAGTCGGTACGTGACGCGAACGCGACACGAGCAGCATGCATCTATCCCTCTCTGCTGACTACAATTATTAGTGTCGATCGAGTACTCGTGTCCATGCTGCATGCACGTAGATGAAGTTTGCGTTTTCCGAGGGTCGCTTGCACACGTGTGCCGATTCGTGCACGTGTGTGTGTGTATGCGAGGTCAGTATATATTGATGCCTCTGGCTGCTTGGGAGCTAGTATTTGTCCATATGTTTATGGACCATATTGCCATCGCAAAAATTGTCACCATTAGCATGTCAGTTCGGGTTAAATTGCTTAGATCGAGACGAAGGATGACAAGGTCGGTGTACGTATGCCCCGCTTCTCGTATATTAAGAACTTGAAAAATTATGATTAATGGGATCATTTTGGTTTGAAAATGGTATGTGTTTTTTTTATCCCAAAATGGGGTCATTTTGATCCCAACTCGGTGTGAAATCCTAGTCAAGCAAGACCCTTATAAAACACTTGTCCACAAATTATATTAAATGAAACCACTGTTGTGGCATGTTGTATCATGATTATACTACTATCTTAACTTGGTATCACAATCCTGTCGACACCAAAAGATCTTGCCTAAGATTCTAATTAATGAGGGAAGCCAGCTGGTACTACTAATTTAAGGGAAATCTAGCGTACAAGCCTAAAAATTAAGAATTTTGTATTTACATAATTCGGTTGACACATGTTGACAATTTTACTACTACAGACAGGCCTATCCCAGACGGGTCACTAATTATTACACTTTCTCACCCTTAATTGGTTGACATTTGACAGTTATGATTGAGCAACTACTGATATATATGATTGAAATCCCTAAATATCGTTGTTTGCAATTTTGCTGCCTAATTAGTTTTTACCAATTAACTTGTTTCGCAGATTGTGTTCGAAATCCTAGTGAGGGCGCTTATAGGGCTAGAGGCGGGTCAGGAAATGCAGTACCTCAAGCAACAATTCCAAGAATTCATTGCCGGTTTAATATCACTTCCCATCAAGCTTCCAGGGACTCAGCTCTATAGATCCCTCAAGGTAAAATACTAAATACCACCCCTATATTAATTTTCCCCCTTTTCCTAATGAACTATAAGTACAATGCGATAGTAACTCTATGGCGAAACTTCATATGTGTGCTATCTAAAACCAATCTACCAAGGCTAAGAAGAGGATGACAAAGTTGATACAAAAGATCATCCAAGAGAAGAGGAAGAAGAGGATCATCGAAGGTGAGAATCCGTGTGGGACTCCGCGTGACGCGATCGACGTGCTGTTGAGCAATGGCAGCGACGACGAGCTCACCGACGAGCTGATATCTGACAACATGATCGACTTCATTATCCCTGCGGAGGACTCGGTTCCGGTGCTCATCACGCTCGCCGTGAAGTACCTCAGCGAGTGCCCAATGGCTCTACAGCAGCTGGAGGTATGCAGCATGCTGTCACAAACTCACAGCAAGCTTCGTGTATACAGCCGTCCTCGACCGATAATTGGAATTAATTAGTGTTTTGTTGATCTTGGTAAATCTGCGATATCAATGACTATATGAGGCCAAGCTGTTTGTTGCCTCTTATGGATTGCAGATAAAGGCTATTAGGCCACTTCCAATGCCTTATCTCTCAGATGATGTCTGAGAGGAGAGAAAGAGTAAGAAATTGTTGTTAAGAAATAAGCTTCCAATATATATATATATGTGCTACTAGTTTCTTGATATCTTCAACGCAATTAATTATCTCGTATTAAGTAGCTAGACACCTAATTAATGTCTAAGGAACCAGCACTAGGAGAGGCCTCAACGTAGCGCATAATGCCTAATCTCCAGCCGTCCTCAATACATTGGCATTGGCATGATTAGTTTTGTCATGCGTGTGTTAATTCTGAGGCTTTAATTTACATCAATTCATGAGGCCCAACTATTTGTTGCCTTGCTATCTTAATTATGAGGTGCTATCATGGTATGTATGCCGGCGAAACCAAGCATCATGTTGATAAGGAGACTTGCAAATGTCTCCTCATCCAAACACCACCTTACAAGTACATTCATTTGAGACCAACATAGTCCATGTGATTTGATGATCGACATGCTACAGGAGGAGAACATGGAGCTGAAGAGGCGAAAATCGGACGCAGAGGAAACCCTAGAATGGACAGACTACATGTCGCTCACCTTCACGCAGCACGTAATTATATTAAGAACATACAAATCAACGATATAGCTAGTACTGAACAGCGTACTAGATAATTTCTGGGGGTAAGTAAGATCCAGGCGAAGCTAATAATGCCCGTATATCGATCTATGGAAATGCATGCAGGTGATCACTGAGACGCTGCGGCTGGGCAACATCATCAACGGGATCATGCGGAAGGCGGTGCGGGACGTGGAGGTCCGGGGCCACCTCATCCCCAAGGGCTGGCGCGTCCTCGTCTACTTCCGCGCCGTCCACCTCGACGCCGACGTGCATGACGACCCGCACGCCTTCAACCCCTGGAGGTGGAAGGAGAGGGCGGGCGTGATGGCCACGAGCAGCAGCGGCTTCTCCCCCTTCGGTGGCGGGCAGAGGCTGTGCCCGGGGCTGGATCTGGCCAGGCTGGAGGCGTCCATCTTTCTGCACCACCTCGTCACCAACTTCAGGTACAAGCATACAAATGCATGCGAGCATGGGGGGCCAAGACCAGTCTTACATTTACGCGAACTCATACGTGCATGCATTTTGAATGCAGTAACAAGCTAAGCAATCTAGTAATGTGTGATCGGTGTACCTGTTTATCTTCAACTTGCGCCTCCATCTCCGTCATGCAGGTGGGCGGCGGAGGACGACACCGTCGTCAACTTCCCCACGGTGCGGCTCAAGCATGGGATGCCAATCGCAGTCACGCCCAGAACCTGAAGCAAAACTTGCCCAGCTAGAAAGCTCCAGTCATCATCATAGCCTCATCCGACCATAGTTTTCTTTCTCAAGTCAGAAAAGGAGAAGAAACAATTCAGTGCAATTAAAGAGGGGAGAAATACATGTAACTATGAAAGGGAGGACAGCAAAGAAACCAGGAGCTCCTGCCCAGTGTACTGGTTACATGATTTACTGAGGCTCCGCGCCTAACGCCTCGCTCAGATAGAATCTTGTTCTCCTTGTCTAGCTGCTTAAAGCTGATCAATCTGTTTGGACCAGCCAGTGAACACCGAATCAGTGGCACCAGAACTCAAAGGACAATGAACAGAGGATGGATGTGCTGGCGAGCCAGCAGTGCTCTTTCGTATTCTTCAAGCCTCTTGCGTTTGAGGTCAGACTTCTCTTTGCCATGCGATTCCTTCGATTTCATGGAGAAACCGGGCTCCGAACGCTCATCAGATAATGTCGCACAAACAAAACCAACACATCACGTAGATACAGATCACATGAGCAACATGATAACATAGCCCGTCTCCAAACTTCACAAACTTAAACAGGAAAAGGGAGCTTAATTACATATAGAAATGTTATATTAGTACACTGCTGTATACAATGAAGCTGAACTGCACAAAAGCAATGACTAGAGAATAATAGCGTCATAGAGATCTGAAATATGAAATTAGTCACGTCACCAGATCCATGCAATACAAAACCCGCATTATGCTATGCAGGGATGAGTCCAAGCTTTCAAATAGACACTGAAACAAACCGCAGTGCATCTCACATGACAACTAAGATCCAAGGAATAGAGGTTCCGCAAGGGTCCCCAAGCACGGAAAAGCTTAAACAGCAATTGAGCAAGACGCAGAGACAACTTGAGTTTATACATTTTTGGTGCCTACCTCCAGGATTAAATATTAGTTCAAAACTATATGCATGATGGGTAATCAAGTTTACAACTTACAAACACAAGGATTTGAATAATCTATGTACAAGTGAGTATAACAACCGAATGCCACAACATACATTTCTTATAATCATGCTAGGGCAACTATCGACAGAACAGAAGCAGGCTTTTACATCTATCAGATTGGTTAACTATAGGTGAGTAAATTAGAAATGCTACCGCTCTTCAAAATTCCCCATCTAACGTAATCCAGCAGTCCATATAAATAAACTTTACAAAGAGCACCAGCCAAACAGAATAGCCCTCATGACACTGTTCTTCCATAGCTAATGGAGGCTAAGTACAAATTTTTCGCCCACTTCTCCTGCAAACATGTTAATCAGAAGGTGCAAAAGGATGGCCCATCTGAGGAGCTTAGAGAAAAAAAGAAAAATATCAAGTCACCTTCACATGCTGACTCGGGAAAGCAGACGTTCTTAGTGTTTCCTGTGTTTCATCAGCAGGCTTTCTTTTGGGGATGCTCAAGATAAACGCCGCTTGATCCCATGTAGCAGCTGTCGCAGTGATGCGATAGCCATTATCCCAGCGGCGATGGATACCCTCACTTGGATATAAGAAGTCAAGCTCCACAACCTACAACAGAAAATGTTAAAAATAAGCACCAAAATTAATTCACATAATTTTCTGCACACGCTTTGTCGAACTCTCAATGTTCTTTCTGAGATTCAACAATGGTAAAGCATGAAGATGCGGTCCAATCTTTTTTAGGCTAGAAGAAAACTCGAACAGAGGGCCAATGGTAAAGCATACCGATGTTGAGCATGCCGACATACCTGATTTGTAAAGCCAGCATTCCTGGACATGACCACCGCCCACCGGCTTCCTGCCGTGGCCATAGCAGTGACATAGAAACGCTCCTTCCACTTTTTGTTTATCCACTTGTAGGGAAATGAGTCGCTTACTTTGTACGACTGCTGGGCATATTGTGTTCCTGGAGAGCTCAAAGTCAGTTCCGTTCTACAAACCATAGGCAAGTGCAACAACACAAATGTTCAGAGCCTCCAACTTTAAAAGCTTGCATTGCAGTTGCTACTTAACAAAGACATGAATTTGCATTTGCAGATAAAGATAGTCTGGTAAATCTCACAATACACAACTCAGCGAAAAGTTGGATTTTGCAGGTGTTAAGGCCCATATATTATCTAGGCCCATATCATGGTTATATATCCACATCAACCCCAATGGTGCGATTGTCTTCTCAAAATCCCCGAGGTTAGTAACATGGTATCATAGCCATGGATTAGGATTAGGGTTAAGGCTAATCAAATTTTTTAACCCACCCACATCCATTCAAGTCGTCATCCGTTGCCGTCATCTCTGGACGTTGTTCTTCATTAGGCCGCTCGTCACGCCATCCTTCATCAGGTTGCCGTCGCAGCCTCTTTTCATCGCCGCCGTCGCGGCTGCCCTTCATCATGGCGCGACGCCGCCTCTTCTACTGCCGCACGTCGCGGCTCATCCTATCCCGAACCCACCCGTCGCGGATCCGCCACCCTACATCACATCGCTGCTACCCGTCTAGTCGCCGTCGCGGTCATCTCCTGTTGTGGAACCAAGCCGCTGCCCACCTGGTCGCTGTTGCAGCCACCTCCCGTCACGGAACCGAGACGCGGACCATCTGGTCCCCTTCACACATGACAGCAACTGAGCTACTCGTCTTCATCGTGCGGATCTGCCTGTGCGGCCCATCGTCACGCTCCGTCGTCGCTCCTCTTCGTCAAGTGGAGCTGGCTCGCCTCCATCTCTGTCTGGTCACGGAAAGCAGCACCACACGTCGTGGTTTCGTCTTCCATCCGGCTCTGCCCATCCTCTGCTTCCTGCTGTGCGCTGTTGACTTGTGCCTAGGCGATGGACAGGGCACTTGTTCTGTACTGCTTGGGAGGCTCTATACTGCTGCTGGTGAGCTATGGTTTGATGATGTTGTTGCTGCTCTCGTCCATTGCAGAACAGAGGTCTTCGCCTATTGCTACGGTTGGTAACATCTTTATTGCAGCACAAATCCTTTTAGTACTTCAATCATGTCACAGCTCAATGCAATTGCTATCAATATCACTCTTGACGGTCCGAATTATCGGGAGTGAGCTTTTTCTGTCAAGATTGCATTAAGGGGTTATGGTCTAGCTTTTCATTTAACTGAAGATCCGCCCATACGTAAGTCTGATGGCACTAATGCCGCTGAAATCAAAACATGACAAATTAATGATGGAAAAGTGATGGCTGCCATTGTCAATAGTACTAAGCAATCTATGATTATAAGTCTCTCTATGTTTAAGACAGCCAAGGCCATATGGTTTTCCTTGCAGCAGCGCTATGTTCAGGATAGTAGTGCTCTTCAGCATATTCTCATGCATATAATTGAACAGAATGATCGTTTGATGGGCCCCTTGATCTCCATGGTACCTTAGTGCACAGCAAAGGAATGTACAATAAACACATTTATCGAAAAGTTTCTCACATTGTTTTGTCATGGGAGTAAGGGCAGAATTTGAGTCTATTCGTACACGGTTGCTTCACAATTCTTCTACTCTAACCATGGCATATGCACTATCTAATTTAATTGTTGAAGAGACCCATCTCCAGTCTACGTCTATTGCTCTTGTGTCAGTACCTCATAGTGTGCTAGCAGCAGAGGATCAGTGCACCTAGAGGTCCATCTTCAGAGCCTTGTCAGCATTGAAAGAAGATCGGTCATCGTTTAGAGAATTGCTTTGCTCGCCATCTAGAGAAATTGGCTGAGTATCGTGCACATCGTGCTACTTGTGGGTGTGGTACCCCTTCCACTTCTCAGGGTCTGCGTCTATTACTACTGCCTTACCTATCAGTGCTCCTTAGTCGTCTTGGGTTCTTGATTCAGGAGCTTCTTTTCATGTGACATTTGATCAGTTCCAGTTGGTTACTTGCAAGCTGGTCACTATTGGTGCTTCTATTTAGACAACTGATGGTACATTTTGTCATCACTCATTAAGGTTCACTTTGCAATTCTCATTTTTCTGTACCTGGTGTTTCATTTGTACATCAGCTATCCATGAATCTTCTTTCAGTAGGTCAAGTTACCGACCACAACTGCTATGTTGGATTTGATAACTCATCTTGTTTTATTCAGGATTGTCGAAGTGGGACTGTGATTGGGACTATCCATCGCTGTAGAGGTGCTCCTAGCCTCTACGTTTTGGACACCTTGCGTTTTCCTTCTTCCGCTGCCTCTACCGCTCATGTGTCATCCGCTGCATCGTCATCTGCTTCTTCCTTCGCCAAATGGCATCGTCTTGATCATCTATGTGGGTCTCGCTTGTCTACATTAATAAATAAAGGTTGTTTAGGTCATACATCTATTGAGTCTATCTTTCATTGTAAGGGTTGCAGGCCTGGAAAACAGATACAACTTCCATATTCCTCTAGTGTTTTCATTCTGCTAGACCTTTTGATCTTATTCATTCATATGTATGGAGTCCTGCACCTTTTGCTATAAAGGGTGGTCACAAGTATTATGTCATTTTTATTGATGATCATTCTTGATATACTTGGATTTATTTCATGAAACACCATTTCCAGTTGCATTCCATTTACCAGTCGCATGGTTCACACTCAGTTTTCTACTCCCATTAAAGTTTTTCGTTCTGACTCTAGTGGTGAGTATTTATCTAATATTTTCGATAGTTCTTGACCTTTGAGGGCACTCTTAACTCTCATGTCCAAATGCTCATGCTCAGAATTGTGTTACTGAACGCAAACATCGCCATCTCATTGACTGCTCGAACACTTCTGATTGCCTCTTTTGTTCTTTCTCATTTCTGGGGTGAAGCTATTTCCACTACTGTTTATCTCATAAATCGACAATCATCGTCCAAATTGTCTGGCAAGTGCCTTGAAGTACTTTTTGGTGCTCCTAGCTATGATCATCTTCGGGTGTTTGGGTACGTGTTATGTTCTGCTTGCACCTCGTGAGTGAACTAAGCTGACCACCTAGACAGTTGAGTGTATGTTTCTGGGATACAGTCCTGAGCATAAGGGTTATCGTTGTTATGATCCTTCCTCTCGTCGCATACGTATCTCTCGTGATGTGACCTTTGTTAGGACCATCCTTTCTTTTATAACTTTTCTACTCAGCCATCCTATTCTCCCATAGAGTCCACATCGTTTCTGTCTCCTTCCTATTTCATCCAGTGATGATATCTCTACACTACCCCCATCCGTTCCACCAATTCCTGTTGAGCCTCCTCTACCCACTTCTGCTCCACCTCCACCATCTAAACCACACATCATACATATATACACTTGTCGTCTCACAGATCCCACAGAGCTTTTGCCTAGTCCTATCTCCTCGGTCAGTCCAGATGCTCCTGTTTTTGATAACTCTGACAATTTTGATAAGTCACATGCTATTTCTGATGAGTCACAAGTTGGTACACGATATAATCTACGGGATCGTACTACTACTGAGCCTCCTGACAGCTTGGGATTTCCACGTGAGTGATATTATTGATGAGCCATCCACTTATCAGGTATAGGGATGGCAGTTGTACTCAATTACTCGTTTATCCGTGGGTAAATATTCTAATGGAGTCGGGTATATTCCATATTATCTACCCACGGGCACGTTCATGGGGAAAAGCTCTACCAGATGGGTAAACAAGCATGGGTATGGGTAAGGCTTACCCGTGCTCGTGTTACCCATTTACCCGTCAGTTCACAGTTGGGCCCCACGTAACCCACCCGAACTCGAGGACTCGACTCCATCAGTAATTCAATCCATCGCCCACGACCCATGGCCCACGCCCACAGCCCACGCCTCAGCCTCCCTCACCCGATCACCCCTCAGACCTCATCCTGCTACCCTCAATCCGCCGCCGCCACCAACAAGTATTCTCTCTCTCTCTCTCTCTCATCTACATCGGGAACAACTAGGATTCGGCTCTTAGCGCTGATTGCCTCGACATCTCTAGGGAGCCCAAGTTCATGGAGCATGTGCGGGGTTTGACTCGATGCCTCACATCTCCGTGAAGTTGTGATTTGTGTGCACCGTTGCGTGTTCGTCGCCTACCAAATCGAGCACCATCCCGTCATGTGGCTCGCCTGATCCGCATCGTTGTTCAATGCACTGTTGTCACCCAGGCTCGCTCACAGCGGCTCAAGTCTACACAAGCCTCATCGGGAACATTGGCACCTACGAGTCGACCGTGCTCGTGGTGGCCAACACCGGCCAACAACCTAGGCAACAGAGGCTTAATGTGAGTTATTATTAACTTATTGCTGCATCTGAACTAATTTTTCAGTTCAATCAAGTGCCGGATCCAAGATCCATGTCTGTTTTGCGCATTATTTTGTTGTCCAAGTTGTGCTAAAATTGCTTGTGGTTCCCTCAAGCGCTTGTTGGGTTAGTAGTTGACACATGTCAGAAATTGGGTGTAGTTGTACAACGTGTGCATCTATTTGGCAGGTACACAGGTATGCCCAAGGGTAACGGGTACCCACAGGTATGTGCTTGGCTCTTTGCCCGTGAGTTTTCACGGGTATGCCCGCGGGTAATATAAAACTGACAGGTACGTGTATGGTGAAGAACTACCCATGCCCGTCATGCCCCATTGTCATCCCTAATCAGGAAGTTTCTAGTATTCCGGAATGACAGTTTGCTATGTTTGAGGAGCTTGCTACCCTTGATCGTACTGGCACTTGGGATATTGTTCCATTACCATCACATATAGTACCTATTACATGTAAATGAGTGTTCAAAATTAAGACCGATGGTTCTATTGAGAGATAAAGCTTGTCTTGTTGCTAGAGGTTTTCAACAGACTCAAGGACAAGATTATGATGAGACATTTGTTCCTGTTGCTCATATGACTAATGTACGTACTCTGATTGCAGTAGTTACTACTTGTTCTTGGACTATTTCTTAGATGGATGTTTAGAATGCTTTTCTTCATGGTGATTTGCATGAGGAAGTTTATATGCAGCCACCCCTAGGTGTTGAAGCTCCTTCTGGACATGTTTATCATCTTCGTCGTGCTTTATATGGTCTTAAACAGGCTCCTCATGCTTGGTTTGAGTGCTTTGTCTCTGCGATACGAGTTGCTAATTTTTCACCTAGTGATCATGATCTTGTTTTATTTATTCATCTCTCTTCATATGGACGTAATTTGCTTCTTCTGTATGTTGATGATATGTTGATTATAGGTGATGACTTGGATCATATTTCTCATGTGAAGAAGCAACTTAGTGAGCAATTTTTGATGTCTAACTTGGGTCCTCTCAATTATTTCTTAGGGATTGAGGTTTTACATTATGTCAAGGGCTATTATCTTTCTCAGTCCAAATATATACAAGATCTTATTTCTCGTTCTGGCATTACTGATAACCGGACAGCTGCAACACCTATGGATCTTCACTTGCAGCTTCATCCTACTGATGGTACATCTCTTGAGGATCCCTCTTGAATCTCGATATAGGCATATTGGGGGCAACCTTGTTTATCTCACTGTTACCAGACTTGACATTGCTCATGCCGTCCATATTTTGAGTCAATCTGTGAGTGCTCCTACTTCGGTTCATTTTGGACATTTACTTCGTGTGCTACGATACTTAAGGGGGACATAATCTCAATGTTTGTTTTATGCTCGTGATAGTCCGCTTCAGCTTCATGCTTACTCGGACTCTGTTTGGGCGAGTAATCCGACAGATCGTCGTTCTGTCACTGGTTATTGCATTCTTCTTGGTACTTCTCCTCTTGCATGGAAGTCCAAGAAGCAAGCAACGGTATCTCGGTCTAGTACAGAGGCTGAACTTCGAGCACTTGCCACTATCACTTATGAGATTGTATGGCTTCGATGGTTGTTGGCTGATTTTGGTATTTCTTGTGATGGCCTCACACCTCTTCTCTGTGATAACACTGGAGCCATACAGATTGCTAGTAATCCTGTGAAGCATGAACTTACAAAGTATATTAGTGTTGATGCCTCCTTTACCCAATCTCATTGTCATCAGAAAACAATTGCTCTTCAGTATGTGCCATCCGAACTACAAGTTGCGGATTTCTTCCCTAAAGCACAGACTCGAGAGCAGCATCGGCTTCATTTGCTCAAACTCAATGCTTCAGATCCGTCTTGAGTTTGAGGGGGGGGGGGGTGTTAAGGCCCATATATTATCTAGGCCCATATCATGGCTATATATCCACATCAACCCCAATGACACGATTGTCTTCTCAAAATCCCTAAGGTTAGTAACAGTAGGGACAACCTGTCACTGCCCTATCACACCAATGCTACACAAATTTTATACTTTTTTTTATTTATTCCTGAAAAACTGAAAAACAACCTGCAAACTATATCAGGTATGTGAGAAGCTCCAAGGTTTCACAGAAACCAGAGTGCCAGCCCACCAGGACATACCATCAGCGTCCTGGTACTGTGCATGCAAGTAAGCGGGTATTGTTCTTTAGTCCAGGCACCAATTACATTACCTCTCGACATGACCACTAGAGAACTGCCATTGTTTGCACCTGCTAGTGCAGTGATGTAGTAGTTTTTCTCCCACTGCTCCATTATCCATTCCTGAAAGCAACAAAGCAAAATGAAAGTTAGCATAATACTGATATCCTCTAAGTCCTCCAACACAAAATAAAACGAAAGGAAAACTCTGGAATAAAAAAAGAACAAGCCAGTACAATTGCTTACCTTGTGAAGAAAATATGGAGAAAGTTCATATATTTGAGAAGTAAAGCCAGTGCCAGCATCCATTGTCAGAGCCCACAGATTTGAACAAGAGGCAACAGAGCTTATACACAAGCCATCCTCATTTCCTTTTGAAATATGCTGTGCTAACCTACAATCTGCAACATTATAGTGATACCTGCAAATGAAATGTTGTTAGAGTAAAGCATTTTTGTTCCAACTAAAACATACACTTATGCAGTTCATACCTCTGCTTCATAGGCCGCCTGGCATTGTAAACGCTAATCCACTGGGTCGCAGGCATCCCCATCCTAATCTTCTTCTTAGGTTGCTCATCGTCATTTTCCTCCATCATAAAGCGGCCTCTCTTCTGACCTACCTGATATATAAGCTGGTATAGATTCAACAAATTAGTCTAGTATCATCCACTATACAAGTTAGATATGTGAAAAAGAGTCCAATTACAACTACGTGATGGCTCCCAACTCCCTAACCTCCTTACAAAAGCAATGGCTGGGAGCAATGTGACGTTTAAGTTAACAAGAAGCAACAAGGTTGGAAAGAAATACAATACCTTCTGGGCACCATAAGTGTCGATTGGCCTTATTTCTGGGTTTGGACCAACAATGCCATCAAAAAGAGAAATGCACTTTGCATAATTTGGTTCTTCATCAAAGTTTAAATTCACGACATATTCAATAAATTGCCGGAAAGGTTGCGGGCAAAAGCAACATAAAGATTCCGGGGAAGTTGCCATCTTTTTCTTGCAAACAAGGAAACCTTTATTCTCTCCCTAAAATTAATTCATAGAGAACTCACGTAAGAAATAAGTGTATGGCACTTTCCATCGAGAAAGCACTGCAGAACATCGAGAAAATTTTAAACTCCAAACAAAGTTCACCTGGTATCCTTGCCAAGGAAGGCGACCACGCAGAAGAAAAACAAGTGTATAGGCAAGGGATTCAAGGTCATCTCTCCTGCTACCAGTTCTTCCCAAGTGGGCATGCACACTAGCATAGCGAACAGTTCCCCTGTTCATGTAAACAAGTCAAGTACCACAAAAAAAAGTCAGTTTAGAAGACAAAGGATAATATGAGTTAGGACCTAGTAACATATTTCTCTTGCAAACCTAAAGACATCGGGCCTCTGATCATATTCAACATGCTCTCCTGTACCAGCGTCTTTCCATCTAGTAGCTGTGTTGAGAGATCAATTTGTCAAGTCAAATGAAACAAAATATATATTTGATGGCCCATTGGGCCCAATATGACACTAGAATGTTAGTCTGAACTCAACTGGAATATCAAACAAAATTACCTAAACCAAGGTCAACAAGAAAAAGTTTCTTGTCTTGCAGGGTGCCTCGAGGTCCAAGCAAAAAGTTTTCAGGTTTTACATCACCATGGACATACCTATCATAAACAAGAGTTTTTACCTATTTAGCTATGCACTTATACACCATATGCAAAATACTACTAAGCTCCTTTGATAAGAGAGGTATGTTAGATAGTAGATACCCTTTTGAGTGCATCTTCTCCAGTATGGAAATTGCTTCTATAGCAATGCAAGCAACCATTTCAACAGACATTCTGTAAAAGAAAGACAAACTGGAATAAATTAATAATTTGAGAAAACTAGATGACTGAACAACATTAGATACTTACGAGTGAGAGTTATTATTCCAAACATCCCAGAGGCTTGGCCCCAACATGTCCATAATCTGCATAAAAGTTACGTTGCATGAGAAACATATGCCATAAGCAAACATGCTTTTTGGTAATGAAGTATCAATCCTTCAATTTTCACTATCCGTAATTAATTATGGATCAAATAAGCTGAAAAATAAGGGAATACATTGCCACTGAGATTGACTAAAAGTTGCTTATGCAGCCAAATTTGATGCACTGATTACAAAGAAAAGAGCTAGTGTCTTATGCTTAATTGTGCAAAGCAAAGTAAAAGTGGAGTGGTCTTACCAAATACCGCACTGGTCTGAGAGACATGATACAGAAGTTTACAAGACAACATATTTACTATTACATATCACAATTTTGATAAAGAAAAAAACTAAAGTTTCTCCTAACTGATTCTTTCAAAAGTATGAGAAATGTGATGCTCTTTGTTTCATAGCTTTTAGAGTCAATATATGTAAAATATGTCAATCAATCCTATGGTCCTACCTGTTATTTCTTTTTTTATTGGGGGGGGGGGGGGGGGGGCGGGGATAAGGCATTATTGACTGCAATGACAATACATCATCCTTAGGATTTAGTACAAATGTGAACTAAATACTGAAAAACTCTAGGGCAATCCCCCTCTTCCAAACAGGTCCTAAATCCTAATACACCACCAGGCAATGGGCTCCAAGCAATCCGCTGTCTCCACAACAACCGCTGCCTCATCCTCTATACCACCTGCCTCCCATGCCTCCTCTCACCCCTTCATGGTGGCTTCTGCTGCTGCTTCTATCTCATCCTCAAGCTATAACCAGCAGCAGCGGTGGCAATGGTGGGGCTGTGGAAATGGAATGCCACAATGGCATGCTTCAGACAGCAGTGTGCAGGAGAGGCAACAGGGCCCATCTCTGTTTTTTCCCCTCTCTCAAACCAGTCAAGGTGAGGGGGTTCATTTCATCGAACTCCGGCCACTGTGATACAAACTAATGTGTGTGTTTTTTTTCTTTTTAAAAAAAAAAAAAAAAAGCAAACTCATGGTGTTATTAAGGCAGGGAAGCGCAAAGAGTGGTAATTAGATGAGCTGTTGGGCTTGAGTGATAGTAGTCTGACTGGAGTATTAGCCCATTTCTCATCTATTTTCCATTTTTTGCTCTGCTATATGTGCTGACTAGGATAATATAAGGCATCGCCTAGGTGCATAGGTATCTAGGCCTCCAGACTTGATTGAACAAAATGTTAAGAGTAAAATTCAAAAACCTACAACTATTTTGACATATGTTGCAGAAAACTACAACTTCTGGTGTCCATTTCAAAAACCTATAACTATTTTGACACATGTTGCAAAAAAAAAAACTACAACTTTCTCACCGTGGACCCACCTGTCATCCTCTATAGCATGTAATAGGAGGATTAACCGTGAGTCCACCTATTGCCAGAGGATGACAAGTGGGTCCATGGTGAAAAAGTTGTAGTTTTTTTGCAACATGTGTTAAAATAGTTGTAGGTTTTTGAAATTTACTCAAATGTTAAACTTTTGGGGGCCCATTCGAGTAACATCTGGGACCCACAGTGAGATTTACTCTGGAAAGCGGAGGACTATGCTGTGTGGTGAGTACAATTAAGGACTAGCGCAGAGGGCGACACGCGGTGGGAGAGGGTGAGGTGTGTGGGGGGGGGGGGAGTGGGGGGTTAGTATATATTTGTAATGCAAAAACTAAGTAATTAATTAGTCTTCATTAAAAAATGCTATTCTGTTTTTTATTCATTGTGCTAAAGCTAGCACAGCAAAACTTTTCTTCCCATAGGCCCACCAACCAGTGCCCCAAAAGAAAGAAAGGGCACTCGTTTTCCCTTTTGTACTTTTGTATGCCCATGCCATGGACAGAGAAATTTTAATAAATGGTCTCATCAAACATGAGGCACATACCTTGCCTGAAGGAAAATATTGGATAATTTAAGTTTTAAACTGTTCAGGATGCTAACTCACTATGCTTACAATGATTGACCAGTGAGTATACCTCACCTAGTAATATCATTAATAACTTTCAGTTTTAGTGATAGTACTACAGATTTGGAAAACTGGGGCAGAAGCCAGACTAGGATTAATTTGATTAAACACAAACAAAGGAAATTTGAACGAAAATGTTGTATACATCATAAAGGTGCTGAGTAAAACAGGGAAAACATGAAAGAGGTGGGTTAGCAATCACACACGCACTATATACACTAATATGAAGGAGCAAAGAGTGTATGCTTCATTACCATGATATAATACTCTCCCTGCTTCCCTTTGTAGTGCACTCTTGGCACGCCATGATTTCCACTAAGAGTGCTGCCGATGTTTTACACAAACACAAAAGTTAACATGCAAAATTCCAGTTGCAATCATTCTGCATACATAAAAACAAGGCCAAAGAGAAAAATGTAGCAATGTAAAATAAGTAGCAGGCATAAGAAAAATAGGACAAATTGACACTTACTTGTAAACTTGCCACTCATAAGGAGCACTGTAATTGCATCCTTTGCTGGTTCGATGTTCAAATTTTATTGCAACCTGGTATGAAGGAAGCATGAATATTGATGCAAATATGATAGTATCGAACTTTAAATTACAAAGAAACATCCAGAAAAGACAAACAGACTTCCAAGGCATTTGCGCCGGGTGTCCTGTCACTAGGACTAGGAGAGGAAATACGACGACCGACATATACTTGCCCAAATCCTCCCTTTCCAAGCTTTCTGTCAAGTTTGTAGGTAGGCGAATTGCAAATTTGGACCTGTTTTAGCCCACCAGAAAATGATACATGAGTCATACCACCAAACTGTACAACACAGCATATATAGTTCCATGCTACATGCCTTCATCCCATATTGAAAGCTGAGCTAGTTATAGTACTGCAAGGACTCAAATGAGATGTATACAAGTGAGACGGAGCAAATAAAAATAACTCAATGTTTAATACAGTAATAGCTCCACATGTCATACACAAATATGTCAGCTTATTGCGACAAAAAAATTTATCCTTTCTCTACATGTATCTTATGCCTATTAGGACTTACTCACAACGCAACAAATGCAGTTACAACAAATGAACCAAACAGGGCATACCACACAAATATGCAACAACTAAGGGAAATTAAATGCAACAGATTCAAGCAATCCTGTGATCTTCAGCAGCTGTAAAAACTCATCCCAAGTCAGGAGAAACAATATCAATATTTTGGACCTCTAGGAACTAAGACTGGTCAGGACTATTACTAACTGTTGCATAAATAGCAATTTCCAAAGGTTATGATAGAAGTCATGCGCTTACAACCATACACAGTGGTCATCCTATTCAATTACCGCAATAATTTCCAAGTAGCATTGAGCGGAATGTGGATGGAACAATGTCAAAATGTTATGCATTTATTTCTCTGTGGTCATCGTATTACAAGCTAATGCATGTTCTTCATTTTCATTACATGAAATTTTATCCTTTCTAGGGTGCTACAAGTAAAGCATGAGGCATACAACACATAAAACTTTGCAGCATGCAGGCATTCATGTGTTTTGTTCTGGAACATTAAACAACAAAGAGTAGTATGAAAAAATGTATATGATTAATATGCTGCTCTGTCAGATGCTAGTAATATATTGAA
Source organism: Phragmites australis (assembly GCF_958298935.1). Taxonomy (NCBI): domain Eukaryota; kingdom Viridiplantae; phylum Streptophyta; class Magnoliopsida; order Poales; family Poaceae; genus Phragmites; species Phragmites australis. The sequence continues at coordinate 8,592,177 of NC_084929.1, forward strand.
AAGCACAGTTATCAGATACTTTGTACAATACATGCTATACATGGATGCCAACCTAAACAGAACCGCATCACAAGACAAGTTTCTGGGTTACCGAGCCATAATCGCATATTTGCGACCCTAAAAATAGTGCCTAGCAGCGCAGCAGCATATTCTGACCAATCAATGCTGGAAACAAGACATCCCTTACGATTTTACACACTGCGATTCCATACTTCCTATTGCATTAATCAGCTCCATCATTTCATAGATCAACTAAAGCACTAAACTTCGCGAAGCTACTTCTTGAAAAACATGAAGGTGGAATCTTCTTTTTTCTCATCCGCACTGCGCCAAACACGGATATGGATAAGCGACAAAAGACACCTATTCACCAAACATCATCCGTAGCACCAAATGAGCTTCCCATTCCCAAAACGCCAGGGCACGCCCATGCCACATCCCTGTATTTGCGCTGCTCCGTACACTCGAACAACAGAATTGATCATTCATGCCAATATGGCGACCTGGACCTGAGAACAAGCCAAATTCATCTGTGCTTGAAATCCTATAATGGCAACTAAACCAGACACCCCCATCCCCAACCCCTGCGTCACCCATCGACGCAATGCAAGCACACCACCCAAGGGAGTTCACCCGCGTTCCAGCCATAAATCGCCCAATCCGCACCGCAACCTACTAGTACCAGCGCCTGACCGCGCGGCCGGAGCCCTTAACGCCGCCCGATTTCGGAACGCTCGCGAGTTAACGGAAGAGAGGGGATACTGACTGTCTCGGGGAGCGGCGTGGCGCTGCCGTCGTCGCCCGGGGCAGCGCCGGCCTTGTCGATGCTCCGGACGACGCTGTCGACGTCGTCTTCCATCCCAGCGCGGCGCGCACCCCTCCCTCCCCTGCTCCCTGCTCCGGCGGCCTCCCCCGCCCGCCCCGCGGGTTTCTCCGCAGGCGTCTGCTGCTTTGGCTGCGCCGGGTACTCCCCCGCAGGGACCCGGACTCTGGGCGTTTAGGGCTGGGTTTCGAGGTCGAGTCCGCGAGGGTGATGAGTAGTCGGAGGCGGTGGTGTGGTCGGCGACGGCGAGGACAGGGAGAGAGGAGATGAGAGAGAACAAACGGGAAAGCAAGAGGAGAGGAGAGGAGAGGGGCTCGAAGATTCTGGACGGGCGAGCTCGTGTGGATTCTCTCGGCTCACACACGAGACGGCTCCTTCCTCCGACTCGTCGGCCACGTAGAGTACCGATTTCCGCCTTCGAAACGGAGATACGTAGTCTACGCTTTACGCCTTCCATCGTCGTCATTTAACCAGCAGTGCGTTATGGGCTTCCATCGCCGGATATAGATGAAACCCACTAAGTATCATTAATTGTTACCGTTTCCGTTTTCCTTTGCTCATTATCGGCTTTTTTATTATAGCAATTTTGATCTTTTGTTTTTATTAAAGAAGTACAAATATTTAGAAGTATGCTACGCTAACGGAGTACGTTTCACGACGAATCTAATAATATGAAAGTTTTAGATATCTATAGTTTTTTTTAAAAATATAATATCAAAATTTCTACAGTAAAAATAAAGACAAATAAACGAAATCAAAAGAAGTATTTCTCTCCTCTCTTCTCTGATGCAGAGATATCAACTCTCCATCTCTATTATTTAACGCCTTTCGATCCTAGCATCTTGCTCTAATATGTCCGTTGAGTGTTATCGTCGATCTCGCCCTGCCTGGTTGCCCGCCTCCCAGCCTGCAATCGCACGAACTGAACCGGCACAGCTGCAATGACCCACCCCGCCACCGCTCCCTGACCCGCCGCCTCCCTATTCTCTGTCTCTTCGTTTTGCAATCCGTCGTGCTATAAATCTACGAGTAAGCCGATACGGTCTCCAGATTTCTTACGACAAACCTACCACTTCCCGTGCGGTTCAAGCCTCCAATTCGTAGGGTATCACGTCTTGCCCTGCGTTCTCTCTTTCTTTTTGCATGATTCCAATTGTCCACTGCATTAGCTCTGATCTGTTTCAAAATTTCACCAGCACACTGAGTTGCTTCTATTTCAGAACCCCTGCAGGTTCATTCTACAATCTGATCCTTCCCCTCCAACTTACTTCCAGGATCAGATCAATTTCCCTTCATTGTTATCCACCATAGTTCAGTTCCAATCCTTGTTTGCCCTTTTTAGGTTCACTACTGTCTTTTTAGGTAATGTTTGTTTGGAGAGTGAGGTGGGATGTGATGATTTTATTCATGTATTTAGGAATGAAATGGAATGGTAGCGTTCGGTTTTTTTTAAGAACGGATCCGTCCCGAATCTTTGAAGAATATTATCTGATTCAGAATCATCTCATCCCACTGAACTCCAACCAAACAGCTAAAAAAAAAGGATGAATCCGCTCCGTCCCACATACCAAACACTACCTTACTGCTTCAATAGATGCCAACCATGAGAAGTCAATGTTATTTTTCAGGTTAAGTAGAGTTATTTTCCAAGTAGGAGTATTGTTCTTTATTTTCCATTTTCCAATTGTTTGTTTTATTTGAGTTATAGTTTTCATCAATTTTATCACCCTTTCCACAATCAATTATTGTAAGTGGCTTTAATTGTACATTTCATTTAAACAATTCATAGGACAGTATTATTCTATACAGTTCGTCCATCTTAATTAATATAGTGGTACATTGATTTTACCCCTTCTCATTTTTGCTACGTACAGTATTCTTAGTATTTCCATCCGCTCTTACTTGATGAGGATCTGTAATTGATGTACCTGTGACACTACAGTAAGCCAACTTCTGAGGGTATGTAATAGAGCTATCCAACTAATCTACTTCTACTGATATTCCATTGTTACAAATTAATAGCATTTTTTCCACATCAAAACTAATGCAAACACAACAATGCCTTATTTCTCTTACTTCATTATGCAAACAAATAGGTAAACTTTTTTCTAATATTTATTTCATAATCTCTTCTGTACTCTATTGATTTCCATCTTTGGCACAAAATAAAATTCAATTTGTGTATCCTGCAGCAACGCTAACTCTACTGGCCAAATTGTGTGAAAAAATTATTGTTAAATAGCTATCAAACTTTTAAAACAGTAATTTTTTTACAAAATTTAAATCTATATCTCATAATTTCTGCATCATTATATTGATTTTTCATCTTTCAAGCAAACAAAATGCATTTACAAATTCCGCAGCAACGTGCGGGGTCATCAACTAGTTTATTTAGGCGACAGAAACGTCGTTAGATTCACGGAACGGCTGAACTGGTTCGGGTGACATGTGGCACATGATGTTTGCAAGTTTTGTATCTTCCTTAACACAGGCATGCCCGGTAGAGTCATCTGGGGCGTGTTTGGTTGCCTGTACGTATGCTGTCTGGCTTTGTGCGTGCAGTAACGCTCGGCTGCCTATTGTTTAGTTGTCTGGATCGATGCTGACGTCTGTATTCGCCTGTGCAAACGCGTCGCCCCAGCCTAGCTCTGCACGTACGTCGGAATCGGGCGTACGTGCTGGGCCTGGCTCGATCGGTGCAAATCCACTGTACATGTAAATTTTTTTATTTAACCCTCGATTTTATTTAGGTACAAAAGTGGTCTAAAAATTCTAAATATTTTCATGAGTAAACTAGAGCTCACTAGCAACCTATTTTAATTAGGTTGATCTAAAAAGCCTAAGTCAATATTTAATTAAAATTCTCTAAAAATCATAAAAAATTCACTAATATTCTTATCCGGTGATGTACTAATTTATAAAAATATTTTCAGCCTTAGCTTATTTGGTAAAAAAGTGAGTTCCTTTATAATGCAATATATACTTATGCGGGTAACCAAACACAATCTCTTCTCAGTCAGGCTGAGCACGTACAGCCAACCAAATAGACCCTACTATATCTTTCCAACCTGTCTCAACTCAGCCTGTATAACTCATACAAGTCAGGTTGAGAACATACGGCTAACCAAACAGACCCCTGATGCTTAAGAAATGCACCGACTAGCCTAGTGCAAACAAGCTACTTCGAGTGATGACGTGGGAATAATCCACCGTGTTTGGAAGGTGGGCATCGGGCATTTCAAACCATTCATACTAGAATTATTCTATTTCATGTGAAATTCCTGCAAAATTATTACGAAATTTCTATGTTACAAATAGGTTGCTTTATTTTCGATTGAAGGATAATGTTTAACCTTATGTTCGTGATGGTCTCTAATCCAATAAATTGAAAACCGAAGCTTAGGTATATTTTGCACTTTTCCAATTTTTTGCTTGTTTATCAATCATCAATTAAGACAAATCGGACACTAAAGTGCGACATAAAATACACGATTCCATTCTAACCTCGATATATATATACCATATGTATTGACACTATAAAAAATACTACGTGGAAAAAGAATATTGATGACGGGTGAGAACCTTTATAGGTGTGAGCTCGCACCCGTCACTCTAAACGCGTTACCGATGAGTCATCATTAATGATATGTCTTAATCTGTCACTTATGATATCGTAGGTGACGGGTCATAACTGTGACTCGTTACTAACGTGTATATCTCATGTGCTATGGAGAAAGACATAAGTGACGGGTGAAGAGGTTACCCGTGACTTATGTAAATACATAAGTAACATGTAATGTTCTTTACCTGTCACTTATGTGTAGGTTACTCTGTAGGATTGTTCTGTTTTCTGGCTGCATCCTGAAATATAGCTAGGATCTGGTACCCGTCTTCTCCCTATAAATAATAGCAATGCATCTAAATCTATATCGACAAACATACTTATATAAGAACTCACTTCATCACAGAATCGCAAAGGTTATAAAATGCTAATCAATTTATCACAAAATCGCAAAGGTTACAAAGTTTCAATCAATTCATATTATATAAGACTTCACAACATAAGGTTTCTATAATGCAACTTATTATGTGTATTGATAACTTTAGACATCATGAACTTGGTGATCCGTTGTTGAATCCTCAGGAGTGCACCATCATTGAAAAAGTAAACCTAATAATCCTGTATAATTTGATGCATAACTAATGTCATGTTATCATGAAATTAAGCTAATTACTAAAATTAGTTATAAATAATCTTATACTAAACTTACATTGGATTGTGAGGAGCATGTAGTACGCAACATAGAATCCATAGATGTTGCCTAGTGGTTGTTGGTAAGACTACGGAAAAGAAAATGTATGTTTAGATTAAAAGGAAAAAAGCAACAACGGAGAGCATTTTGGTAATAAGTTTGGTAGCATTACCACGAATCCGGTCTTGTGTGTCAGTCTGTGGCCGTCTTTCGCGTTGTAGTCTGGATCAACTCGAAGGTACTTGTCAAAAGCCTTGCATAAAGAGGGATAAATTAGGGAACATTTGAATGTTAGAAAAGTTAAATATGTAAACTAAGCTAAGCAGAACTTACGCATCGAGGAGTCCTTTTATAGCGCTATAATCACGCTCTCCAGGTTTGCCTTTTGGTTGTACTGGTCTAGATGAATCAAGGTATCATACCAAGTTCCACTTAAGACAAATGACCAGTAAGATCCAATGACTACCGATGTTGTGGGAGTCCAACATGTAGTCCATTTTGGAATAGTGTTTTATTGCCCTGGCCACATAGTTCACAGTGTAGTCGCCATGTGTTTTGATGACAGAGATTGAAATGGCATCAGGGTCAAGAAATCTGATGGGCTGCTTCTTCTTTTTTTTTTCTTTGATTAAGTGTCTACAGATAAGAATATAGTTAGATTCAAGATTTAGTGGTATTAATTAATGAATGTCCAGTTTTAAGGAACTTACAATGTGAAGATCCGTAATAATAATATGTCTATGACATCAATGTTGAAGAGGTCATATAAATTATTGAAACCCATAAGGAAGTAGTTGTCTTCTGTTAAGAAGCGACGTCGTTTGGACTGTACGACTATGGATTGAGTCTTGGTTCTCTAGAAGTCTACATGTAGTAATTATGCAGTTGGACACATGCTTGTCCCACCCTTGTTAGGTCATCTACTATCAGGGTTTCCCATATTGGAATTTCGTGTGGGCTCTAGTTCACGCTGCTCCAATGTCCATAGACTTCTTTACCGGTACAATGGCCTTTGACTTCTTCGACAAGTGCTTCTTAGAGCATTTATTCCTGGCACCATTTTTCTTCTTTTTTGAGGTCTTTGGGGAAGACAGAATTGGAGCTAGAAGCGAGGCTGCCGGATGCGGAGGAGAGAGCAATGAAGCCGACTTCTATGGAGGATGAGAAGGCATTAAAGCTGTATTCTTTGGAAGTGAGGGGCGCGGTGTTGGTGCACTTGAGGCTCGTCGAGACTGAGATGCATTGGAGACCACGATGTCGGCCCTCTTCCACTGGATCCTTTGACGAAGATCTTCACCCAGAGTTGTGACTTCATCATAGGGGGAGCTCCAACACGTGATGGGTGGTATTGCTATGTACCATGTCCACCGTAACCATGGCACAGCTAGCATGTATCAAGACCGTAAGTAAGATATGGACGTCTGAAAGCACCTAGCCCCTTGCAATCTCGATGTAATACCCATTAGGCCTAATTACAAGGCTATAGGGCATGGGCCTTTCTAGTAGGTCAATCGTATCCAGCTCAGTCATGGCGGCTACTGGTTGATTGACCTTCTTGAAGGCGCAATTACTCTTTTGTGCAGTTTCGAAGCTAGCTTCCTCTGGGATGGAAATCTCTATTGCACGTCCACTGCACCCGACCTCTTCCTCTTCTTGTATATTCTGAGGTCTTCGGGAAAGCCGTATTTCTAGCACTAGGATCTGGATACACCTCGCACTCGACTTGAGTGCTCTGGGTTTCCCAGCGTCGTTGAGAGAACATCATGTTCCCTAATCCTGGTGAAAGAACCTTGACTAGATTCGGCTGACTTTTCTTTTACTTTTTCTGCAATTGACCAGGTTTCACTGTTTTTAAATGTGATTTCTCCACTTTCAGACAGCTCACCCCTTACACGCAAATATGACTGCGATCATCCCAGGAATTGCAACCAAAGATTCTTGTGGCCTTCTTTGGCTAACTTTTCATCCTTCGTCTACAATTTTGCTCTTTTCCCCACATACCCAGTTTCACCGATCCTGTGGTTGTGCTTGTTCCTAGCTCGAAGCTGCTTCTTTTCCTCACTCTCCTTTTTCATCTGCACAAAAGCTTCCCAATCTTCCTCTTTTAGGTGCTTGTAGCTCTCAAATGGCTCCACTCCTTTAGGCAAGTATCGATTAACATGCTTGCTCTTAAAACTTAGGTGAAGTTTCACGATCGCGTTCATTGCTGCCTTGACTATGACATTCGTTTGATGCCCACTCATATTTTCAAGGTACTCCATGTACTCCTTGACGACATTATCGAACAAGTCCCACTTTGCTTTACCACTGAGGTCATCGAACTTAGTCGTTATTGGCACCCTCTCTCGAGGAATGAGTCATGCAACCCTTCGGAATCTATTCAAGGCATTTTCATTTGTAGGTAGCCCGTCCTCATCGATTCCCGTGATAGTAACCTTGTTCGTCGACCACTGCGTTTGTGTCCTTAGCTTTCGGTCTCGTGCACCACTATCAGCTGTCTGACTTGGAGACTGCACTTCCTCACAGCCATGTGACGTGTCAGAGGATGTTATCGAAGATGCGTTGGGAGCAAAAGGTTGTGATGTAGATGATCGACGTGAAGATATTTATACCCTCTAGAGAGAAAACAAGGGGAGTTGACATAAACAAAAAATATTTCTCCATTTAAGAAGTATAAAATGCATTAACTCATCTCAATACCTCTTTGGCGGGATCATATTTAGGACTACTTGCACGACATCGGTTCTCCCGCTCGCACTGAACAGGGCTCAGGTTGTGCCTCACTTTCGTTGCTGTTGGAGGAGGACGACGAGTGCGGGCTTAGGCTCCTATCTTGTGCTAGAGTGCTCTTTAGTGTGAGCACCCTCTGTGCTTGTGGTTTCTTAGGGGTTGTTATCCTCTTTTGCCCCATGGTACTTAATCGACCACTAGATTATTGTTTTCCTAGAAAAAAAACTAAGAATTGTTAAACAATCTGGCTAAGTGGATTCAATTTGTACTGATTGACATTGAGTAGACAATTAAAACGCCAACATATATGTCCTAATTGAGAGGAATCAAATTTTAGGACATTATGTAAATAGAATCATATTTATTCCCAAATTAACCAATCTAATCAAAGTTTGGGCTTCAAGATTGATCCATATTAACCTAAATTGAATAATGTTTCTAACCTAAATTGGTACACCTTGTTAAAAGATAGATGAAGTAATTAAAGAGATAATATGAGCATGGATGTCATCCCACATAAAGATATACAAAAGCATAATAGAGTGTGCTTGTTACACATGACCTTAGAAAGGATTGACGGCAAATCATAATAAGTAGCTTCCAGCGTCATGTATACATTAAGAACTGAACAGTAGGAACATTTCTTGTATATATTTGCTCTCAGAAAATATATAACAATTGGTCCCAGGACTATCATAGTCCTACTCCCTAATTGTCCTATCAAATACATCATAGGCTGGGCAATGTTTCTAAGCTCTCAACTAGTAAATAGAACCTGGACAGAGTTCTCAAAATGAAAAGACTCATCAAGGATAGTGCTATTGTGCCAAGCCAAAGCATACAAACTCATAATAGAAGAGGCAAGTCACTGCCAAGACAAAGATAAAAATGAATAGCAAATTGCAAGATGACAGTAGCTGCAATTTGGATCTAGCACACTCTAGACTCACAACAGCACTAATCCATAGATCAAAAAGCAGGTAACACAATAGAGATCCAATCCATCAAATGTTTCTCGGTGTACAAGAACAGAACCGAGAATCACACCAATTAGCCTCCATGTGCTATCAATTTAACCAAACAAGTAGAGAATCCACAAGCCTACGCTAGTGTACTCAGAGAACATACCCAATCTCAGCACATCTATTCATCATCAAGCAAAACCGTATATGAACATGTGATGTCCAGAACATAGAAAGAGACCGCATGAAGGCAGGGCAGAAGGGCGGCTGAGTTCTTATTGGAGTCGTGCCAGCGATGGGGAGGGAGGTTGTCGGGGAGGAGTGTGTCTTGGTTGTTGGCACCAAATTCGATGGCGGTGCATTGCCCCCTTCTCTTACCTACTTTGACTCATATCTTCGGTATACCTCAATACAAGACAAGCACTGGTGAAGTGGAGGGTGGCACGATGGCAAAAGGGAGGGAGGTCGTCGGGGTCGTTGGGGAGGCAGAGGTCGCTGGAGAGGAGCGTGGTCATCGGGGAGGAGCGCGATCGTTGGGGAAGAGCACCGAGGTCACCGGAGAGGAGCATAGTCGTTGGGGAGTAGCACGGTCATCGGGAAAGAGTGCCGATGGTGCTGGCAGGCTTGACTATGATAGCGAGGGTGATGGGGCTCCGAGAGGGGCGGGGACTAGAGGGAGGCGGTGCTCAGAGTGCGGCGGCGCACAGAGGAGAGGGCGGCGGGTCAACGGTGTCCTGGTGCTCGGAGGCAGCTCGGGGTCGATGGAGGAGAAGCACGGTGGAGGGCGGAGCGTGGCGGGGCTCTAAGAGTGGTGGGGACCAGAGGGCGACGGGGCTTTGAGGGCGGCAGAAAGGCTCTGGGCGGCGGAGAGGCGCGGTGGAGCGGGGCGGCGGTGAACCCTAGCACGAATGAGTGCTGCCGGCAAGCATAAAATGACTTAGGTAAAATGACACGGAGGAGGGTGGGGACTCATCCTATATATACATATATGGTCATAGGTGATGGATGATACTATTAACCCATCACCCATGACTCATAATAAGTGACAGGTGAAGAGTATCACCCATGACCTTTTACTTATAATAAGTGACAGGTGAAAAATATCATATGTCACCTTTTACTTATGATCCACTAAGGAGGAAAATGAGAGTGTCAAACCATCCAATGAAGAGAAAAATATTTTGCTGAACTAAAATTCAAATAACTTCAAACCTAAAATACAAAATTGACATTAATATTACAAATTCAAATAACTTGAAACCTAAAATACAATTTTTTCATTAATATTACAAATTCAAATAACTTGAAACCTAAAATTAAAATTTGACATTAATCTTACAAATTCAATATATAAAAATTCAAATTTGACACTTAACTTCAAATTTGTCATTTTCGTGCTTTCTTGACATGGATCCCTTCATTATGGTCAGAGTATAGGTATGGACTTTTCTTGGTCGACGAAAGGCATGTCACGATTGCAGTAGTAAAAGGGGGCTTTCATCGAATTGATTGAACTCCTCCTCATCAATGACGTTTGCAACTCCGATGATGCATCTTTATCTAGCGAGAACCACATGACATTTCTTCTTTATTGTGTCAGTCACATAAAAGACTTGGCAAGCATCTTTAGTGAGTACAAAGGGTTTAGACTTGTATCTAACATGTTTGAGATCAAATGCTAGTGAATCCATACTTGTCATTAGTGACACCTTTGCCCCATGTACCCAACAGCACCAAAATAGGGCTACATTGAATCCCAAGTAGTTTAGCTCTCAGATCTCCTCTATTTGACCGTAGTATGTGCTCTTCTGCAAGTCATTGTCATAAGCATCTATACGGATACCACTGTTATGGTATATGCTCTTCTCATCTTGGACAACCATGTAAAATGTGTATCCCTTTATATCGTACCCTTGATATGTCATAATTGTGTATATAGGCCCGATGCTAGTTTTTTTTATCAAAGAACTTGTAGGAGTACTCGATCGCCTGATTCAATCTCGGAACTAAGTCGTGAACCATTGCATATATTGCCTCATAACCCAAGCTTCAGTCTACCTTGGATTCTCTTCATGTAGCACCTGCTTGCTCATCAACATATGGGCACACTTCGCTCGTTTGTTGCAGCACGATGAAATGAGCTTGGTCGTATGCGTTCGGATCAGGAGTTATTGTCATCTTCCCCAGAACCCTTATTCCTACGAGCCTCCTCTCACGACGAGACTTAGGCACACCAATTGTGTTATTTGGGTCAATGTAATCAACAGACCACTCCAATGCATCCTTCATCGTGTAACCCTGAATGATGTATTCCTCAAGAAATGCTCAATTCCTTACGTACAACTTGAGAACGCCCATATATCTTTCATATGGAAACATGTAATTTAGGAACACGACGCTAAAGTAGTGTATCTCATTCACGAGGTGAGCAGTGAGATGTACCATGATATCAAAAAAGGATGGTGTAAAATACACCTCAAGAATACATAGAGTCTCAAAATGTCTTTTTTCTAACTCCTTCAGCTAGTCTGGATTGAGCACCTTTTGTTTAATTGTATTGAACAAAAAGAACAGGCTCAAGATAGCTTTGCAAATCTTAACTGGGAGGATGTTCCTAATAGCTACCACAAATAGTGACATCATCATCACATAGCAATCATGGGACTTCATCATGGTAAAATTCATTTTAGCTCTTTCACTGAAACAAGTCTTGTGATGTTGGATGAGTAACCAAAAACTTTCACACAATGCAAGAACTTGTAGAATTCTTTTTCTCTTTCTTGGAGAGAGTGATAGCTAGTGGTGGTAGGTGTTTTCCTTTGTTCGTATCATATGCATGGAGCTCTGACCTTAAGCTCATTTTTTCAAGGTCAGCTCGTGCGTTCTCATGATCCTTTCCTCTTCCTTTCATTTGGAGCAATGTACCAATCAGACTCTTACATATATTCTTCTTTACATGCATGCTGTCGATAGAGCGGCGAACATCTAATTTTTCCCAATACTCTAGCTCGAATAGTATTGATTTCTTGTTTCACATTTCTTTTTGTTCTTCATCCTTGGAGGATCATTTTTGTTTGCCAAGGACAACATTGATATTCTTAATCTGAATGTGGACATCTTCCCCGCTGAAATACCTTAGATGTAACGCTTTCTCCCTTGTGTCATCTAACTGCTTGTCCATGTCGGTACGGGTGCTTCTTGGAGTTGTTCAACCTCAAACTACATGGGTCATCTAAGCAATGTGTGAAAGATTCACCTTTTCTTTACTCTAACCTAGAAAGTTACGAAGTGCTGGCAGATCATTGATGGTGATGAACAACATGGCATACAAGGTAAAATACTTTTGCTTATACTGATTTCAAACCTCGACACCTTCTGACCAGAGTTTTTTAATATCATCGACTAAAGGCCTGAGGTAGACATCGATATAGTTGCCAAGTTGTTTCAGTCTTGATATTAAGATCGACAACATAATGTATTCCCGCTTGTTACAAAGTCATGGTGGAAGGTTGTAGATCGACAATACAACAAGCCATGTGTCATGTAAGGTACTCATGTTACCGAATGGATTCATACCATTTGTGCTCATAGAAAACCTAATATTTCTCAATTCTTTAGTGAACAAACCAAATATGGAATCAATAGTTCATCATTGAGTGGAATCCATCAGGTGTCGTATCATTGCATCATTCTTACAACCCTCCTTATGCCAACACACCAATTGGACCTCCTTTTCATTAGCAAACAAATACTGCAGACAGAGAATTATAGGAAAATACCACACCATCTTCCTAGGAGGCCCTTTACTTTTATTGCCTTCATCCCCATCACCACCGTTATTTCTACGATTATATCGATGAGTTCCACAAATGGGGCAATGATCCAGGTCTGCATACTCTACACGAAACAAGATACAATCCTGTTTGTATGTATGTATTTTTTTTTTCTATTTACAGTCCTAAAGGACAAATTATCTTCTTCGCGTCGTAGACGCCCTCGGGCACCAAGTTTCTCTCTGGTAGCATATCCCTTAGCAGATCCAACAATACTTCGAAACTCTTGTGAGTCCAACCATGGGTTGCCTTCAGCTGTAGAAGCTTTATGTCCTCAAATAATCTCATGTACTTCTCCTTACAGTTAGGATAAAGGGGCGCCTTGAAATCTCGCATAAATTCTTGGAATTTAGCAAACTCACCATTGTTATACTCGTTGTGCCACTCGACATCCCGCACCATATGATCCACATTCTCCATAAAATCCACGAGATCATTTTTATTGAAACCTAATATGTCTTCATCCTTGAGATCATGATCTATATCACCGGGTGTAAGTCCTTGATCCACACTGTCAGAATGGAGGCTCCGATTCATCTCTCCTTTGTTAAGGCCTTCCTCGCCATGTTTGTTCCAACATGTATAATTCTCTTTAAATCCATGCATGACCAAGTGTGCATGGGCATTGTCTAGCTTTGGAAATTTCTTATCATTCTTGCAATCACGACATGCACTATACATTACTGTTTTACCATGATTTTTTATATCCACCAAAGCAGCACTCATTAAATACTTTACCCTGCTCAGGTACTTTGGACAAATCCGAGTCTCAAGTACATCCAACTTCTGTCTGCCATCTACAATGTAAAAATATTCATTCTTCATTAACAATTATTACCTTAATTTCATGATTAAGCATGCAATTAAAAATTCCATACAATTACACTAGATCTGTGGTATCTCACAGTAGATCGGGCAAACCTAGTATCAAATCTAACATAAATACAACTCACTTGTACTAAGATTTTGGATAAAGATGCAAAATGGTTGATTACAACTCAAAACACAAAAAATCTTCCAAATAGGGGTTAGAGGAGGAGGAAAGGGGGAGATGCAAACTTTCAAAGACCTAGCAATAATTCAAACTTCAAATCAACAAGATATTGGAGAGTCTCAAGCAGAATTGAAGAAAATCACAAGAACCATTGGGCACGTAGTACTATTGAGTCTCTATAAATGTTGGGCGCACTGTAGCTGGCAAGCTATAATACCAGAGCTAAGTCATCAGTGACGGGTCATAAGAGTACCCGTCACTTATGACTGGCCCAGGTTATCAATGGGAAGTGATATATTTCTACCGATTGATAACATATATAAATAGGTAGTTATAAAGCATTATCAATGTCTGTTTTTGTTTCAAACTGACAATAATAATTATACAATATCTATTGGACATGGTTGCCCTTGCCCCAAGCCTGAGCAGAATAGAGAGAAGCTACGATTTTGCTCATCGGTGGCCATTTGTGGCGACTTGTGCTTGGAGCTTCATAATTTGGAGGAATCACATACCCTAGGTGCTCCAAGGTTAGTAACTTGATCTATATTTTATTTGCAGTTAACTTTACTTGCTTGATTACTCTAGGTTTCAAAAGTAGGTGATTGTTCTATGGTGATGAATATTTAAGGAGCTAGAGTTCTAATTGAGCTCTAATTTAGAAAATAAATTGCAATTACCTCATTGCATATGTATGAAGCTTGCTTAGATCAGGATCTAGCTATAATTTAAGGTTTGGATTTAGTTCAATTAAGTTTATGGTGGATCAACTCGAGGGATATTTTTTTGTTGAGATTGTTCGTATAGTAAATAATATGGCTAGGTCAATAACTATCTAGGTAGATGAGTTGTGTAGATCATTTAAATGAATTTATATTAGCTAGGTTTAAGCATATTTTAATTTTAATTAAGTAGCATTACATAATTAACTATCATTAATAAATTTAGTAAATTAAGATAATTAATAAAATATTGTATCATCAAGTATTAATTATTAAAATTAGTTTTAAACTATGATTGTTCATATGAAATTTAGGTAGATTAATTACATTGTTCTTTTAATGCATTTATCACTGAGTATATTAATTTTAATTATTTAGCATTATATTCTTATTTGATGTTTATTCATTTAATGGATTTTAAAAAATGAATAAATCATTATGTAATCATTTATTGATTTACTGAAATTTAGTTTGTTATAATTGATTGTAGATAGATTGAAGATGAATGTACGATGTGGATCATTGCTCTCTAGAGTTCGTGAACCGTGTGACTACTTTTCTGAGAACGGCCATAGAGTATAAGTCAAATAAGCATGCATATTATATATGTTCTCGACGTGTTGCTTGCAAGCATGGAAAACTGTTTTCTACCACAAAGCAGATCCATTCACACTTCATTCGAAGGGGTTTTAACCTTGACTATACCTGTTGGATCAAGCACATTGAAGATGAGATAATACAGAAAGAGCAAAATATTGTAGAAGATAAAGACAACAATATGTCGGCTAACATTAGATATTGTTCTGATGCAAATAGATTGGTCGACAACAATGAATATGATCTAGATTAAATGTTGTGCGATTGAGAGGGGACAACACCAATGAAAGATAGTTTCAATAATTCCAATGTATGGTACAAGACTCTAAAACATCATTGTTCCATTGCTGCAAGGAGCACACAAAGTTACATACCGTCCTTTCACTACTGCAATTAAAGATAAGCAATTGTTGGTCTAATAAGAGTTTTACAGAATTGTTATGTCTCTTACGGGATATGCTTCTAGAGAGAAACATGTTATCTAAAACCACGTAACAAGAAAAGCAGGTTGTCTACTCATTGGAATTGGAAGTATAAAAAATACATGGATGCGCGAACGACTATATCCTAATAAAAAAGAGTATGCAAACTTGGATGTGTGTCCGGTGTGCAAAATATCGTGATGTATGCTCAACAATAATGACTTCAATGATAGCGATGATGTCGGAGTGAAGCTTAAGAAGAAAAGACCCCCGCTAATTAAGAACATGCTGTAATTTGTCATATGTCAATTAGATAATAATATGCATTTTTATTTGTATTAATATAATCATAATGATGTACAATAAATAAGCATTAGTGTTAATTATAATGCAAAATAACCAAGAACAATAAAATAATATCTCTACCGCTTCACAATAAAAACTGACAATGATAGAGTATAACTGTCGGTTGATAAATTAAACAGGAAGTGATAGCCCAATTACCACTTCCCGTCTAATTACCAACCGATAATGATAGGTTATCATTGCCTGTTTGTATTATGAACCGACAATGATAGACCTCTCCAATATAACTTGCTCGTCAATCCCCCTTCAACATTTAGCCATTTTCAGCCCCTCCACATCCTCCTCTTTGCGCTGCCACCACTCTGACACCGACTTGCCTCCACATCCTCGCCTCACATCTCCGCCGCCGACTTGCAGATTTGTCGCCCCTCCACGATGCGGCCCTCCAGATCTACCAACCCCATGCCGCCAATGTCATTGCACCTCCTTGCCGTGTCCTCCACCCCGATGTTGTTGGCCCCTGTCACGGCCTCCACCCCGACGCTACCAGCGTGCCACTGGCCTCCTCCACCCGATTCCACCGCACGCTCATGCCTAGGCCTCCTTCATCCCTACCTCGTCCATGTCGACCCATCTGTCGTGTCCTCATCAACCCGCACCACCGCCCCCTTGTCGACCCACTCTATCATGGCCTCGTCGATCCTCTCTATCATGGCCTCGTCAACTGTGCCACTAACACCCCAGCCCTGCTTGATGTTGTTGTCGATACCTTGCCCTGACCCCTCCATGCGATCACCATCGATGCCTGGACCTCTTCTTCCTCCATCATGCTGATGCAACCGCCGCCCTCCTCGACACGGACGCACCCACCACACCTCGCTCCCTGCACCAGCCTCCGCCACCCCAATCAGTGATGTTTGCTCACTTGGATGCCACTACAAGGAAATAAGGCTTTTGCCACGGAACATATTGCAACGGCACATAATTTGTTGCAACGGTAACAGCTTTGCAACACGGTACTATTTGTAACGGCTGGCAACGATTTTTAAATCGTTGCGACAAACGTTTATTGCAACGATTTTGACCTTAATGCAACGATTTTCCCTCGTGGCAAAAGCCCGATTTCCTTGTAGTGATGGATGGATCCCCTTTCTCTGAATTAAATGATTGGTTGAATTGTGAGCAGCCAAGAACTAGTAGGGTTACAAATTGGTTGAATTGTGAGCAGTGTTGGAATGTCTGTGATTTTCCTGTCAAGGAAGCTGTGTGTGGAGGCAGGATTCTAACACGGGTTGCTCGTTCTTGTTCAAGCATTTCCTTGTTCACTTTTAGAATCATCCTAAAATTCTGAAGAAAAAAGGACATTGAAATTGATTTGATGTCCCTTAAGAAAGGCTTGATCGTGCGTGCTTTTATGATGTTTGAGAATGGTACCACCTAACACATTGTTCAGTAATGTCATATATACTTCTCTTTTAAGTCTGGTGTTCGTTTGAAATGAAGAGAATACATTTAGATTTCACAAAGAAATGCTTTTATGAATTCGCCAGTAGGGTTTGAATTTGGTAAAGAATAACTCTAATGAAACTAGTTGTAGCAAAATAATCCGGCATGTGGTTCTAGCAACCACAATTTTCTGCTGAGTTTACCCCAAAATGAAGGTCCTGCATGGCGATTAGTCAGCTGAAGCTAATCTAGTATTCAACAATTACAAAATATGCTTCTTCTTCCTCTAGTAAATAACATGAACTGCACAGGTGAACCTTTGTCTAAAAATGATGACATGAACTGCACAGTGCCTTATATATATGAAAGAGAGCTACATGATGAACATATCATTCAGCAGCCGTGCACTTCTGTTAAACATTTTAGTAAGCAATGTTGTAGCTTCATGTATGCCTCTCTCGGTTTTATGTGTACATTAGTTTTTACATTTTAGTCAGAAATGTGGGAAATGCCATCTTCTTTACATAGATGAATGAAATACATGGTCGACGCCGAATGTGCTACGTATCTTTTGTGTTGAGAAATACATTAGTTTTTACATTTTAGTTAGAAATGTGGGAAATCCCGATGGATGAGTGATAGAAGAGAAGCTATGGATAGTTAATTTAGAAAAATCTAGGAAATGTCATCTTCTTTACAAATGTGCTACATATATTTTCTGTTGAGAAATTCAAGTTAAAAATGTTAGGTATTTTTAGTTAGCAATCAATTAGAATTTTTTGCACTTGAATCATAGATGAATGAAATACATGGAAGACGCCGATGGATGAGTGGTAGAAATTTTAGATGAAAGGATGAATACTTGAATTGATAGAAATTAAGTTGGATTTAGTTAAATTCCCCTCCATTTCTCTTTTGGAGGCCAACTCACTCATGAGTACTTGAATAGATACATGAATGGATAGTTGAATATATAGTAGAATGAATCATTGAAAGTTTAGTTGGATTTAGCATTTAAGCTACATTAAAAAAATCATCTTATCATTTGGATTATATCTGGCATGGCAAATTAGGCTGCATTTGAGAAGCCATTGATGAGAATTATTGCTCGTGAATTGATCCTGGCACTATAATTCTCGCCAAGGGCTTCTTCGTAGCCGACTTTGTTTACCCTGTCAGAAAATAGAATGATGATGAATGGATTGCATCTGGCATGGCAAATTAGGCCAGTGGCTATAAACTCGTAGGGGGGGATTATAATTCCGGATTTAATCCTAGCGCTATAATTCTCGCCATGGGACTTTTCGCCGCTACCTTTGTTTAACATGTTAGAAAATAGAAATTTAGAGTTGTGAGAAATTGCTAGGGATGGCACCCTCCAACTGCTCGTCACCCGTGGACTCGGTAGCATAAAAAAGGGGCCTCTTTCCTAGGCCTGGTGCCAAATGAAGATGGGACCTTCAACCAGAGTGGTAACCAAAGAAGTAGCCCAAGTGGTTACCAACATGAACCAACATTCCTATATACAACAAGTGGTACAGCTAGCTCTTAGCCAAGCACAAGCCAACAATGCTTTAATCACCAGCCCCAGTGCTTGTCACAGTAGTTATGCATCCACATGACTTCCCAAAGAGGACTTAGCCCATTATCCTATAGATGACATCACAGTACGAACACTGTGCAAACATGTGCCTGCTTTGAACATTTCACTTGAGGCATTTATGGGGTTGGTTTATGCATTAATGGAAGGGAGGTTTTGAGCACCCGCTCGATACCACACGTCGAGCTACACCAGGGTCTAAGTGGATGAGTGTCAAGACCAATCAAAGGAATTAACCAATCTCATCTATGTGTTGAGCCTAGAAATCAATCCCAAAATATAGTGACTTCATAGATGAATATTATTACAATATCGCACTTAATCTTTTAGTGTCACATATCTGTGAGCACGAACCAAAGCATCCTTGGTAGAATCTCCTGACACAAACCGTTGGAGTGGCAAACTTCGTTGAGATCTGATGCCGTCAATAGGTTTAAGCATAGGGTGGCCTAAGTAAACCATTAGGAAAATATAAACATAAGAAGTCTTTGACCATAGCTTTTAGGTTTTCAGTGTCATCTTTTTAAGGCTGATCATGCTATCTAAGGCTGCGTTCTAGGTAGATATAGCACTGATACCATTTCTATCGAGACCAGTTAAAGGAATTAACCAATCTCATCTATGTGCTAAGCTCAGAAACCAATCCTAACACATAGTAACTTCATAAATGAATATCATTACAATATCACACTTAATCGTTATTAAATATCTTACAAAAGTGACATTCGAGGGCCAAGATCTAAATAAATTGCAACAGAGATACATAGACTATAATCCTTCATGACATTTTCATAGGCACGATTGACGTAGAATGCATCTTAGAACGATCTATTCTCAGCAAACTATTCGACTCGTTCTCCAACTGAGTGTTTTGTGATAGTAAGAGTGAGCACATGTCATACTCAGTAAATTGTGAGGAACAATATACATATAAAGGCTTGGCAACAATATGACAATATGACTCTTTTGCATAAAACAATATTTGAGTAAAACACTTAAAAAGCAATAATAATTCAATAAATAACAGTAAATAACCAACCACCTTAGGATTTCAACCATCTTGACTTAACCAACCTTCCAACCCCTCAACTAAGATTCCCACCATCAAGGTTGAACAACACGTCAATCATAGTTCCCACCACTATGATTAGCCAAACCAACCACCGTTAAGTTCGAATCATGTGAGATTTTTCTTGCCACTCATAACTATGAGCACGACTAATTAACCAATTTTACACTCTGTAGAGGTCGTACACTTTACCTACAAGACATAATCATACTCTGTTGCCAGTATCCATCAGTACCTTACACACTTCTCAGATGTGCGCCGAGTTAACCACTATAAAGCCTTTACAATGCCCCTCTTAGCACGTGCATACCAACTAAGGTTTCCCCACTGTGTGAATACACCTCATCAATCGAAGCTCCCTATTACGCTAATGGAACACCCTGGAAGTATACCTTTCCGTTCCACACAATCGGATGGTCTATAAAATGCTGAGGGTATGCAAATTAATTGGCTAGATCTGTCACATTCTAGGTTTGTGGTTGTACTATTTACACGGAAAGATCACTTCACGAACCGGTCCTTAGATTTGAGCAAGACCAACACATCCTAACTGTACAATCCATACCAGTCTCATCAAACTATTGCTCAAATTCCTATACCATTGATGATGAGTAGTATAGAACTGCCATATTCAGATACCACATGGTTTTCCGTTATTCTTGGTGCATATCTTGATCTTCGAGAAAGGAATCCCTGGACTTATGGAAACTGCCCACAGGTATCCAAGATATCTCATAAATAGGGAAGTTTGTCTACAAGAATGGGAAGGAATGACTTCAGAGGTCATACGACGACCCCCCTATGTATACAGACCCAGGGGATCCTGCGAAGGATAAGCCCTTACAATTTGACACAAGCCATCACATGCCATTAAAGCATGCGAAAGCTCTGACCCTCCAAGCATTCTACAGCTTAGATCTGTATTAGCATCTCCCCTCGACTAATCTCAAGGGAGAAATTCGATTAGGTTTAGATCTATCTAGGTTAGCCACATACCCCCTTGTAACAATCTCGAAGAATAATACAAGACAAACAAGATATATGGATATTATCCTAAGAGAGACCTGAACCTGTATAAAAACCTACCGCGTGTTCTGTGATTTGTCTATTGGAAATATCCCCTATTGTTTCTACAAGTTCGTTAGATCAGCAGTTCACCAATCATCAATAGCTAGTGCCATCCGTGAGGATCATGAAAATAGGAGTAGAAACATCTACACATGATATGCTGTCGACTTCGCCCAAGCCTGCGCCAAGGATCGGCTTCTCGGACAACTAGTTCTATGACAACTTCACACCCTTGACCAACGATGAGCCAACGATCGATCGGGTGGGCATCGACAAAGAGTTAACTCGTAACAACTCCAACTATGAGGTAAGCCACTTTATGGATCAGTATGCCAAGGACTACAACATTGGGTTTAAACCGCTCAGCTGCAAAGACAATCACAAAACTGATGTTTGCCAGAGTCAGGATCCTCCCCCACAGCTTCTGACAACATGGATTATCGACATACCTACTCGGAACACTCCGATGGCAAATCCTTGATGGATCTGGTTTCCTTCTCTAGTAGAGATTACCCCTGAGAAGTTTTCTCCTTTAGAGACATGAATGACAGCCTGAACAATCATGATGACAATCCTGTGAACATGTGGGTCCCTGCTGCTCTAGTTTCGGGCAACGGTTAGCTTCCGCTAGGCATGCCCCCCTACAGATCCTAAATCCGAATGGAGCTTGAGATCTAATGTCTCTTGACCATTAGCAGAGGGCTCATTGCTCTAGATTTACAACGGCATAGAGAATCCTCCTTTTACAAGAGCCTCTCATGCGCCCTATGACTGCTAATCTGGTGACCCCCGCCGCTAAGGGCTGGATTAACTCAATGACTAGCATGATGAAGGAGGCTCTTATTCAGGCCGGGAACTCCCATCTAGCTGTTGTTGGGGATAGCTCTAATCGGGGGAAGTCTCCTACCGCCCCTTGCCATGATGGGTCAGATTCAGATAGGCGCAATCCCTAGAACAAGATGTCCCAAAAAGATAATCAAGAACCTAAACGCCGAAGGACCTTGCCGATCAGAGATCATCCCATCAATGATCTACACAAGGTTATAAATCAGCAGAGGTGCATGAAGACCCCTGAGAAGTCATCAACTATG
Organism: Phragmites australis; assembly: GCF_958298935.1. Classification (NCBI taxonomy): domain Eukaryota; kingdom Viridiplantae; phylum Streptophyta; class Magnoliopsida; order Poales; family Poaceae; genus Phragmites; species Phragmites australis. The sequence continues at coordinate 8,614,093 of NC_084929.1, forward strand.
CCTCAGTGATCTAATCGGAGGACATCTCGACACCACTCGAGCAGGGGCCAACCTTTGACCCCGTGGGTAGAACACCCGTGGCCACTCAGACCGAGCAAGGTGCCACCAATGGGTGCCAAACTTTCTCTCTAGATCTACAGAATGTGAACTAGCTGGCACGGTTCCATCCTGGGTCAATTGAGAAGTACAACGGGAGCATGAAACCCATTGAGTTCCTCTAAATCTTCACCACGACAATCCAAGCAGCTGACAGGATTGAGAAGGTAATGGCAAATTCCTCCCGACAGCCCTTGAGGGGGTAGCCAAAACCTAGCTGACCAACCTATCATCTAGGATAATCTACTCATGAGAGCAGCTCTACGATGTATTCCGAGCTAATTTCTAGGGTATGTACATTCATCCTGGAATAAAAAACAATCTCTACCATTGTGAACAGATGGAGAAAGAAACCTTGCATGAGTTCGTGCGCCACTTCAGCAATACCCGAAATACCATCCCTAAGATAAGCTGATGTCATCCAAACATTCACTCAAGGGGTTAGGAGCCAACGATGCATCGAAGACGTCACCATAAAGGAGCCTGAGGTGGTTAAGGAGTTTAAGAAGATCTTCGTTATGGCAGCCCATGCTGAAGAGGTGCTCCTGTTCATCAAGGAGAATGTGTATCGAAAGTGGCTCTATTAGTCCATGATTGTGATTTTGATGATTAATAACAATATAGTCATTGGGACTAACATTTTTGTCAAGAATATATGTTAGTAGGTCTTATGGATGCAATACATCAAGAAGCCACCGTAGTTGGGACAAAGTTTAATTGAGTCAGAGTGGATTGCACTCACCAGAAGGTCCGGCGATCAGAAGAGATGATCCGGTGATACAGAGTGTACACACTGGAGCAATTCTGTCAGAAGGAGTCAGAGTGGATTGTACTCACCAGAAGGTCCGGCAATCAGAAGAGATGTACACCAGACTACACCAGACTAATTCTTGCAGAGAAGAATCCAAGCACAGAAGATCGAAGATCTACTCACCGGATAGTCCGGTGATGAAGTGATGCACACCAGAGGCTTCACCGGAGCATTTAACAGAAGGTGTGGAAAATCCAGAAAAGGAGAAATTCAACACACTGAATGTTCCAGCGATAAAGACAATGAACGCCGGAGCAATTTACACAGAGAGGCTGTCGAAGATGAGAAGGCTCGAGTGTACTAATCGGATAGTCCGGTGATGGATTGAAGATTACACCGGACAATCCGATGTTCAGAAGAATTCTGAGTGGAGTTCCAACGGCTTGTACGTCTGTTAACGTCGGATCATCCAGTGTTCACAAAATATGTGAGTTGTTGGGATAACGGTTAGTCCACGGGGTTGAGGCTATAAATACCCCTCCACTCATTCATTTGAAGTGGCTGGAGTCCAGAGAAACGCTTGTATACATAAGAAGACATCCAAGCCATCCAAGAGCATAAAGTGTTCATCCAAGGCGATTAAGCACACCATTAGTGAGTGATTAGTGCTTATAGGCATAGAGAGAATAGTTGCTAGGTGTTGTAACCTAGAGTGTGGATCAAGGAGTGACCCAAAAGTGTATAGAGAGGTACACCAACACCTTGGAGTCTTTGTGACTTGCCGATAACTTGTTGACCCTCCGACTTGGTGTGGAGCAGTGACAAGAGGATTGTGCGGGGACGCGGATGCCCTTGTCTTTGTTACTAAAGCTCCGAAGTGAAGACAACGTTCAAATGATCGAAAGAGAGGTTAGTGGTTAGACCTTGCCTTGGTGGCTTGGTGGCTTATCGTTTTTGAGGCTTTGTCTTGGTGACTTGGTATCTCAAGAGCCATGGCTGGAAGAGACTTGGCAACTGGGAGTATATTCTTTGTGGAGCTCCAACGTGGACTAGGGGTGGCTTGTGTGCTACCGATACCACAGGATAAAAATCCCTCGTGCCAAGTTTGTCTCTCTACCTTATTTACATTTCTGCATTTACATACTTGCAATTTACAATCCTTATGAGCGGTAGAAGTAGACACACGATATAAGCCTAGAGCACATGTAGATAAAAATTGATATAGTCTCATCTTGTGAAAGTTTTGGAGCTAATAGTTTTTAAGTGTCCTAATTCACCACCCTCTTAAGACATCCTCGATTCCCTACAGAATGCCCATGGCATCAAACACCCCCACCCCGTGCTTGATAACGACATCGCCAAGAGCAAGCACAAGAGGAATTCCAAGGGAGGTAAGGGCAAGAAAGCCAAAGCTGATGAAGTTTTGTAGATTTTCCCACCACCCGTCCCGACAAGCGCTCCGGCTCGTCCCATGGTAAGAGCTACACGCCTTGGTGCATTCTCTAATAGACTGACAACCATAGCCTCCACGAGTGCTGCCTCTAGAATAAGATGGTTAGGGCCGAGATAAAAAAGCCAAGGGAAAGAAGATCGAGGTCATGATCCAGAGTACGGACTCCAACTCTAGCAGCAGCGAGGATGACTCGCACTCGATATCTTTCCAACCGAACAAGAGGACCGTCAACCACATGTTTAATGGTTCTGTACCTATGAGTCCAAGTGGCAGTACAAGGCGGTGGCCCGAGAAGTCTTAGCTACCATCCTGAAGAGTCGACATGCCTTCAGGTAGTCGAATGTCGAGATCTCGTTCGGCCAGGATGACAGCCCAGAGAATTTCGTATGCCAGACCACTTCCCAATAGTGGTTTTGCCTACGATCAACAACTGCAAGGTCTACTGAGTGCTCATTGATAGAGGATGTTGCCTGAACATCCACTTGCACACTGTAAGTGATGCAGATCTCCTGATCTGCCATCAAGCCGGTTACACAAGTCTTCCATGGCATAGTACCTGAATTCTCGGTCACTCCCATATGCCATATATCGCTCCCTGTCACCTTTGGGAAGCATGACAACTTCTGGACAGAAAAAATCTTATTTCACATGGTCGACTTTGAAACAACATACAATATAATTTTTGGACAACCAACTCTAGCCAAGTTCATGGCCGCTGAGCACAACACCTACTAGTGCATGAAGATCTTGGGGGCTGAGGGGGTCATAACCATCCAGGGTTGCCATAAGTAGATCTCCGCTATGACAAGCGGTGTCTCGATATGGTGACTCAACACCAACCCGGTAAGGAACACAAAAGTTCAATGATCAAGGTGAACGAGAAGCCTCCATCATGACTGCGACCACATCGCCTCGAGAAGCACACGTGATAACCTGGGGATTTGGTTCCATGACTACTTAAGAACCCAAGTAATGCCACAGCGCTATCCCCGAAGTAGTAGGGTCCCTGCTTATTGGCTTAATTTAGTATGTGTCATTGAAGATAATAAGTCTACAATAACTCATCAAACATCTATTAGCTCTGTAAGTCCGAAGTGTAAGTACTAAGAGTACCTTTGTAATAATAAGGATAATATTGCCTAGAAAGTCGCTTGAATTCTTTTTCTGTCCTACTTGTTTTCTCGTGCATTATAATGCTCGACAACAAGGTAATTCGCCTCTCGGGTACCTGATCTCATACGCACACTCGGGATAGCGAAAAGTTTTTTCTACGACCCAAAGGCAATATGAACTCTCTTCAGTTTATTACACTTTTCATTTAGACTGCTTACCCGAAGAATCTTCCCAGGCAGACAGTCAGTGTCTTAATATATATTTAGTATTGGAAACCGAAAATGACATATTGTGTACATTCTGAAAGCAGATTCTAACGAGAGCCTGGGGGCTATGATGCTTTCCACTAAAGCAGACCTAAGGCTCACCATAATAAGCACTCTGATTAGAAACTAACAAATCTTGAACTAATCAAAGGGAGAAGTAAGTAAGGACATCACGAAATGTTGTTGAAAACATCTAGCACTGGGTACCCGCATCAAATGCAAAGCATTTAAGATAAAATTCCTGAAGTCTAATAAGGTACCGAGTTCTTTATTACAGACTGTAGGATAAAAGTTTTAAGATGATGGCTCAAGCCCAAAGTCCATCGCGTCCAAGTAAGTCTTGGCTGGTCTGAGCATCTCCTCCACCTTTAGGGTTGACTCCTCCTCCATCTCTCCTGGGAAATCTTCTTGGAAAACATCAGTGTCAATTTTTGGGTTCTGCGCCTCCAGTATGGCTAGCACCTGGGCAACAGCTTCCTTTGTGCCCCTCCGACCCTGATTCAAGATGTGCTCGGCCACCTTCCCTTAGAGCCCTTTGTAGTCCTTGGTAAGCTTGGTCGCTCGGGTGGCTTGTTCGGCTGCATTGGCATTCCCTACGGGCTCCACCTGAATTCTAACTACAGTAAGCACGTCTTGGAACACATCAAGGGTTGCAACAAGCTATTTTCAAGTGGTAGACGTCCAGGCCCCCTCCTGGGTTAGGGCATCATAGGTCTCAAAAAGTTCTTTAGGACACCGCATTCATAACAAGAAGGTGAAAAGGTGGCATGTATGGGTTATCAGGGGCCTACCTTTCGACTAGCCCTTCAGCTCCACGCACATCTTCTCCTTCTCAGCGACCTCCAAGGAGAGTTGGCTACGAATCTCGATGGCCTCCTTATCAAGTTCGGCTACTCGAGTGGTAGCCTGCCAGGTCTCACCATGGAGCTTGTCCAGCCATGACATGAACAACTACAAAACATCAGGTCAGTACCTGTTATTTCATCGACTCAATGGTTGTCTAGCAGGGAAATGCTTAACATAAAAAATGAGGCGAAGACAACCTCTGGGTCGTGACCACTCGAACCTTGAATGATCTCTCTCCAGATCAAGTCTTCGGGCAGCCTGTATATTGATTTCATGGCTACACGAGGTGATGGGACCTACACTTCCCGGCTTCGATCAACCGGTGCTAGGGGCTTGGTGGGTTTCCCCCTTCCTCCCTCGGAGAATGTGACGTCCATGATCTAGAGTGGCTAGGACTTGGGAGCTGTACATGGCGCTCCGAGTGTCCTGCGAGAAAAGAACCTAAACTCGTGCTCCTACATAGGAAAGACGTCCATAGCAACAATACATACCTGAGTCGCTTTGCACCCTAAAAGGGTTGAACTGAGACGAGGATGGAGTCTGGTCTCTTTGATGGCTTCTCGGGGCTGGCACCCCTTGTCCCTACTTCTGGTGTGGGTAGGGTCACAATGCTCGATCAACCCTGGACAACTTTTGCCTTTTCGCAATCCTGATCCGGTGCTCCGAGTGCTAGAGTCGGGGTCGGATCCATGGTGGTTGCAGTTAGGATCATGTCCTTGGTGGTCGGATCGATGCTGGATCCATGGGAGTTGAAATTGGGACCGGAACCTCGGGGGTTGAGGGGTCAGACTCTGGTGGTTGCAGCAGAGTCACTAATCGGCGAGCCTTCGCTTGCAAAGAAGTCATTCTCACTGCATCACCGGCTTTAGACTTCATTGCTTCATGATTCATGCCAGTCACCACTGTGATTTATGACTACTCAAACAAAAGATGAAATAAGAAAATGAGAAGGCTTATGAGGCTTATCGACAAGGTCCTCACCCGAGTGTCAGCCTCCATCTCTACGATGGGGATTGGGAGGTTCTGGAAATTAAGCTCGAGGGCTAAGTCGAACAGAAGCTTGGTCTTTTGTGCCACTACCTTCGGCAGGAGATCTATGGATGAAATATGATTCATAAGAAATAAGCCCACAACTTCCCTAATAACTACTCAGGATTAGTCGGTACCTGTCTCACCTTCTCGGGTTGGGTCCTCCGCGGCCATAAACTCCCAAGTGCCAGAAATTCTACACCTCAAAGGGCTCAGGTGGAGCCTTATGAAATCCTTGGTGATGTCATATGCCGTCAACCCTCACTCCTTCAGTACCGGATCTCGGTAATAAGAGTCTAGCAGATGGCGGTCTCTCTCAGCTCCTTCATCCACACATGCCTTGCAATGGCACAAGACTATGGTACGGGAGTGTCGAATATCTAACTATGGGGTATATGCACATAAGGAGTACATCATATACAAATAAGGTATATACGACGCATATTCGGCAGCTCCAGATATCACAGAACCGAATAAGCGGTACCTGATACGCCCAGAATCAAGGAAGTACATACTGAGAAGGATTAGATTGGTTACCCAAACCGATACGATCTGTATCCAAAATAGGTATATCTACTTGGACGTCAAGGAAAACAACTCTCTATCGACTACGACTGTATAGGAGTTGGTACCTCACCCGTATATAAGGCGGAAAGGCTGGGGGGAGAGGAGACAACTAGAACCAGACACGAACAAGGAACTACGAGCAACACAAATGGCAACAACAGAGAAGTTACTCAACGACTTGAACCCTAGGGTGGATTAGATCTAATCAACTCCTTGTAATACTCTTAGCCACCTTGCCTATACTCGAGATCATCAATACAAGGCAGCAACACTCCCACAGGATGTAGGGTATTACTCCAATCGGAGACCCAAGCTTGTATACATCATTTTGTCTCTCTTCGTGATTAATCCATACTCTCGAAGGTACCCAATCAATTTACGGACATATTATCGAGAACTAATCTTCAACAGTTGGCGCACCAGGTAGGGGTCTTCTTCTGTTTTGTAGGATTAATTATGTCTCAGACTCACTCTTGCCTCGGATTTTCCAACACCGGCTTCTACGATTGCTTCGAGTCGACAGAGGACGTCTTCTAGTCCCCTTCCGTCGACTTGGAAATCATCTTCAGAACAAAGGTTTTCTGTTGGGACAGTCAAGGTGGACTGACCCACACCGGTACCCTCGAGTCCATACCATTGGATGCGTACCACGAGGTGGGACATCCCGAGTGGGATCCCGCGGAGCCTAATGTTCTCCACTGCATGGACACCAACAACAATGAGGGTGGTGACGGTGACTCTAACGCTAGCCAGAGCAGCCGAACAAATCGATTCGTGTTTATGGCTAGAGGCGACGACCCCCCATTGGCTGAACCAATGGCAGTAGATCCAAACGTCGCGGTCGATAACAGCGCAAAAACCCTTAGAGATCCAGCGACAGCAGTCGATGCCAACGGTACTAGCGCTGAGTTACTACTCGAAACATCTGCATCTGGAGCCATACGTACACTCGACATGGCCCTCCACCGGCAGACCATGGGAAGGCAGATGCCTCCTGGCCTCTCCCGATGACTTCCAGTGGGTGTACCTACCCCACGGCTCAAGGGACAAGCTCCCTCTGAACAATCATCATGAGGCTTCATTGGCTCAACCACAACCGAGCCTTGGTAGCGACATACTCAGTACTCCAGATGCTAACGTGCAAGGAGCTTATCTGATTCTCAGATCTCTTCCAGAATTGGATCCGGCGAATCCACTAACTCCTATGGTCAATCAAGTCAAGATCATACTCAATGCGGCTCAGAACCAAGTCGCTCAAGCAAACAATCCCTGCAACTCCAGGCTCCCCAGTCGGAACTGTCCTGGCTTGAGGAGCCACGGGCGAGAATGCTCTCGAGTAGGGGAATCCCAGATGGAAAGCTTAGGTGGTTGAGCCTAAAAACGATACTGTGGGCCAAACTGTAGCTGCCCTATCCATAGGTGCAGGTATCAGGAAGATCTGAGGAACTGTATTCCTCACAACCGCCGTGATCTACGTATAGTGATCAAAAACCACCATGAGGAACTCTGTGAAGAAGATCGCCGCTACTACGACCGCAGATCTACAGGATGAGATGGTCGATATGACTCTCCCGCTCAGAGAGAGAGAGAGAGAGAGAGAGAGAGAGAGAGAGAGAGAGAGAGAGGCATGGCAGTCCTCCACCATCTCCTCCTGAAGAGTTGGACGGGGGCTGCGAGGCTTTCGTACATGAACTCCAGTCGATTCGGTGGCCCGAGAACTTCAAAGCGAGCCCGATCCAGAAATATGACGGGAAGATCAATCCTAGTGAGTGGCTGCAGAACTACACCACCGTAATTCGAGCAGCTGGCGGTGACAATTGAGTAATGGCCAATTATCTGTTAACCGCCCTAGATGGATCCGCAAGGTGCTGGTTGGTAAACTTGGCGCCCAACTCAATTCTTTCATGGGCAGAACTCAAGGCTCAGTTCATAGCCAACTTTAAGGGCACATTCGAGGAGCCAAGAACGGAGAACGACCTCCACCAGCTGCACCAAGGCGACAACGAATCTCTTTGAGATTTCATCCGCAGGTTCAACGACAAGCGTAACATGATCCTGGACATCTGAGATGAATCGGTAATTATCGCCTTCAAACGAGGTGTTCAGGACACTGACTTGCGTGGATAGATGGCTACTTGGAAGATCCGCATGGTCAAAGAGCTTTTCGAGTTGGCCGACGAAACAAGTGGAAGCACATGTATGCCCTAAAAACCTCCAATCTAGCAAGGACAGACCCGAGTCCTCGAAGAACAGAGGAAAAAGGAAGAAGCCTGGTGACAAGCACAGGGGTCCCGATACGACTATAGCTACGGTCGATAGGAACAAATTGCGCAACACTGAGAACAACAAAGACCTCAGACGAGGTGGTGGAAAGTGGTGCCCCATCCATCAGAGCAACCAACACGACTTTGACGAGTGCTTTGTCTTCAAGAGGAAACTTGATGAGAAGATTAAGGAAAATGCTGAGCGTGGAAGTAAGTAGGTTAATCCTAATGTTGAGGGTTCCGAGCCTCAGTTCCACGAGGCTGATCACAGCTTGGCGCACATCTTCGGAGGACCCACCATGTATGAGTCCAAGAAATAGTACAAGATGGTCGAGTGAGAAGTTAACCTGGCCCTAACTAGGCCTACTCGGTATCTCAAGTGGTCGGAATAGATGATCACCTTTGATCAAACCGACCATCCGGCTACGGTACCACATGCTAGTCGATATCCCGTCGTAGTTCAGCCGACCATACTCAACATCAAAGTTTCCAGAACTCTGGTCGATGGAGGCAGTTCACTCAACCTCATTTTCTCCAAAACCTTGGACAAGATGGGAATCCAGAGGTCAGAGCATAAATCTAGAGTCGTGCCTTTCCACAGCATAATTCCTAACTCATCGACCATGCCTCTCAGCCATATAGTGCTGCCGGTCACATTTGGCATGCCTGACAACTTCCGCACAGAAAAGCTGACCTTTGATGTATTGGATTTTGAGATGGCGTCAATGTGATTCTAGGCCGCCCAATGTGGGGCAAGTTCATGGTGGTGGTTCACTATGCCTACCAAGCTCTTAAGATCCCGGGTCCCAACGGGGCCATTACGGTAAAGGAGATCAGCGTGCAGCAGTCAGATGAGACAAGCAAAACATGGATATGGTCAAACACTTCAGTCGAGTGGCCATCGCTCCTAAGGACGCAAGTTCTAAGCATCAAAGGCAGCAAGGTGTTGTCGAGGCCAAAGACTCCAGGCTCGCAAGTCTTGCTGGTGCTACCAAATCTGATGACGCCAAAGGTAAGACCCACGACGGCGTCGGTAAAAAAAGACCGATGGTTGTGTCAAGGTAGTGCCCCTCGACCCGTTTGAACCATCCAAGATGGTTAAGGTTGGGGCCAACCTCGACCCCAAATAGGAACTCGAGCTCGTCACCTTCCTCCTGGCAAACCAAGTCGTGTTCGCATGGAAACCGTCCGATATTCCTGGGGTCCCCAGGGAGGTGATCGACCAAAGACTGGTTGTCAAACCCGATGCCAAACCTGCGGTGTAGAAGCAGCAAAGATTTGTAGAAGATAGGAAGTGGGCCATACATGAGGAGGTCGATAAGTTCCTGAAGGTGGGCTTCATTCGAGAAGTGCGTCATCCTATATGGCTTGCGAATCCCATCCTCGTCAAGAAGGCCAATGACAGATGGAGAATGTGCGTCGACTTCACCGACCTCAACAAGGCTTGCCCCAAGGATCCTTTTTCTCTCCCACGCATCGATCAGATCGTTGACACTACGACAGGCCGCAAATTGTTATGTTTTCTAGATGCATATTCGAGGTATCACCAAATTAGCATGGGATTAGAGGATGAGGAGAAAACTACTTTTACTACTCCTTTTGGTGTATTTTGTTATGTAAAGATGCCTTTCGGTCTAAAAAATGTTGGTGCTATGTATCAAAGGTGCGTTCTCCACGGCTCAAAGGACTTTTAAGCCCAAAAAGGACCTCAAACTGTCTGCAACCCCAAATCAGGCGCAATCTAGAAGCGTACGTCGATGATGTTGTAGTCAAATCGAGAACCGGAAGCGCATTGGTTGACAATCTCAAAGAAACGTTCGACAACCTCAGGAAGTATCGCATAATGCTCAACACCAAAAAATGCATATTTGGCGTGCCGTCCGGCAAGCTTCTCGGCTTCCTTATGTCAAGTTGAGGCATTGAGGCCAACCCGTGCAAAATTGAGGCTCTCGACCAGATGCAGTCACCTCGAATGCTGAAAGAGGTCCAGAAATTGACATGTTGCATTGTTGTTCTCAGTTGATTCATTTCCCAGATGGGCGAGCGAGGGATGTCTTTCTTCAAGTTGTTGAAGAAACAAGATTGGTTCGAGTGGACAGAAGCGGAGTGCGCCTTCCGAGACTTAAAAAGGTACTTATCGTCTCCATTAATCCTTACACCTCCTAAGGAAAAAGAGGAGCTCTTTTTGTATATTGCAGCTACCCCACAAGTTGTAAGCACGGTACTGGTGGTCGAACGGGAATGTCCTAAGAGAAAGTCCAAGCTCCAGAAACCTGTTTACTACGTGAGCGAGGTTCTACACGATGTTAAGCTACGACACCCGCAACTACAAAAGCTAATATATGCAGTCTTGATGTCTTCCCAGAAATTACGCACTACTTTCAAGTGCATAGGATCACCGTCACGACGACACACCCGCTGAAGAATGTAATACTCAATCAGGAAGTTACTGGACGAATCGCGTAATGGGCGATGGAACTAGCATCGTAAGCTACGCACCACGCACAAGCGTGAAATCCGAAGTGTTAGCGGACTTCATCGCCAAATGGACAAGCGTTGATGAAGCACGGCCAAACATGGTCCAAGATCACTAGACACTCTTCTTTGATGGATCGCTCATGCTCCAGGGTGCGGGGGTTGGTATTATACTCAAATCTCCAATGGGCGACGAACTCAGGAACATTATTCAATTAAATTTTAAAGCCTCTAACAATGTTGCAGAATATGAAGGACTGGTAAACGGGCTCTGCATAGCTACATTGCTTGGAATTAAATGATTTCTTGTGAAAGGGGACTCACAGCTAGTCATGAACCAAGTTCAAAAGGAGTACTAGTGCTCAGATGACAACATGGTGGCTTATTTACTCGAGGTACGAAAGCTTGAGCAAAAGTTCGAAGGGCTAGAAGTGACGCACATCAAAAGGAGTGATAACTCCGGTGCGGATGAACTTGCTAGACTTGCTTCTTCTCGAGCACCGGTACCCATAGGAGTCTTCATTGAGAAACTGGTTAAACCATCTATCCCGACGGTTCGACGAACAGATGCTGCCCAACCTGACCAACAGTCTGGCCAGGTCAGCGTGGAAGAACCCGCAGACACAGATGCTGCACTACTCGAACGCCACCCGACTTGGATGACTCTGTACCAAGCCTATCTCGAGGGTCGTGACATCCCTGATGATGATTGTTCATAAATCCAGGGTCTGTAGAGAAAATTGTTCATAAATCCAAGCTCTACGTTTTGCTAAACGGCAAGCTTTACCGAAAGGGGAGTAACGAAATCTTGATGAAGTGCATCACTCAGGAAGAGGGCAGTAAAATACTGCTCGATATCCATGGAGGCATGTGTGGTAATCATGCGTCTTCTCGCACCTTGGTCGAAAAAGTTTTTCACCAGGGATTTAATTGGCAGACTGTCCTCCAGGATGTTTCCTAGCGGGTCAAAAAGTGTGAGAGCTGCCAATTTCTCGGAAGGTAGACCACTCAACCAACCCAAGCTCTGTAGATAATTCCTTTTTCTTGGCCTTTCTCTGTCTAGCACTTGGATATCCTGGGACCATTCCCAAGGGCCCGAGGCGGTTACAAGTTCCTATTTGTGGCTATCGACACGTTCATCAAGTGGATAGAGGCCGAACCCGTAGGAAAGATAACTGTAGAAGGGGCCAAGAAGTACATGAGGAGTATAATTACTCGATTCGGCATTCCGCATCGGATAACTACGGATAACGGTAGCCAGTTTAGAAGCAAGACCTTTATTGCATTCTACAAAGAATTTGGTATCAAAACTCATTTCGCCTCAGTAGCTCACCCACAGAGTAACTCGTTTCGCCTTAGTAGCTAACTCGTTTCGCCTCAGTGCTAATGGAATAGTTTTACAGGGCATCAAAACTCAGGTCTTCGACAGGCTAAAAGCCTACTCAAAATGCTGGGTGAAAGAACTTCCCTTAGTACTATGTCATTCCTACTTTGACCAATAGAGCCACTGGTGAAACTCTGTTCTTCTTGATTTATGGAGCGGAAGTGATGCTCCCGACCGAGTTGCAGTTCGGATCACCTCGAGTGGAAAGTTACTCCGAAGAAGGGCAAGAGCAACTACGAGCAGATGACATAAATTTACTCGAGGAGTACCGAGATCGAGCATCTATTCGAGTGGCTAAGTATTAGCAGGCGTTGTGTAGATATCAAAACCAGAGAATTCAACCCAAAGAACTCGCTGTTGGGGACCTCGTCCTACGAAAGGTGCAGAAACAGGCGTGACGCCACAAGTTATCACCTAAGTGGGAAGGACACTACATAGTAGTTGAAGTCACAAGACCTGGGTCAGTACAGCTATCTACTCCGAACGGCGAGGTACTTGAGAACTCGTGGAACATCGACCAACTCCGAAAGTTTTATTCATAGAAAAGGTAGATTACAGGTAAGTCGATTACATTTGATCTAGTTAACTACTTGATTACATAATATTTCCCTTTTTCTTTAATCCGTGTGGCTAGTGCGAAATTAGCAGAAAGGATCCACCTATCTTTGGCAAATAGTAAAGATCCACCACCTCTGAAAGTTTGGAAGCGTATGGACCCTCATTCACCCTTGAACGACTCGAGGAACCTTTTATACTCCTCCCTCGGGCGGCAGTTGATCACCCTAGGAATCAGCCACCAACCAGCATAAGGGCCAGGAAAAGTGGCTGAGGCGAAGGCCCTACTGGAGCTGCTGACTGGCACCGGTGATGCCGAGTGGTCTTCTTCCTGGCACGAAGGTGATCTAGCGGTTCTCGATGGAGAAGGAGACCATGCCTCCTTTGTTGGTGATGACACGGGGGCTCCACCACCGAAGACCTCAATGGAGGCTTGGTCGATGATTCGGTCGGGATCACCACCATCCTCATTCCACTCTGGTGCAGAGTGTTGTGCCGAAACATAGGTCTTGATGTAACGGTAAACGCGCTGAGTGAGGAGGCGGTGATGATATACGGTGGATGCTTCTTCCCTCTCCTTCTGAGGCCGGCTACTCGAGTCCTCATCATCGGAGGACGTGATGATAATGACCTCAGGAAGTATCACGGCGAGAGGCCTAGGAGAGGGGACTTCTTGGATTGGCTCAAGAGGCGGAGATGGAGTGGAGGCCATGGCTTCAAGCTCTAAGAGTCTTAGGAGGCAATAGGCAAAGGAAACAAAGAAGGAGACGACGGACAAACGTCTTTGAGTCCCCTCTATTTACAGCGGGGGAAATGAGTTGTACTGTGTAAATGTAGCTGTCAAGATCCTAAATGATGGCATCGCCTCGGGTGCGTAGCACATTTGGTGAAAGTCATGATGGCTTTATGGCTTGTCTCGCCTCTACAAAGAGGGATGGGTGGCCATTATGATGCGTCAGATCAATATTGCGATGAAAACGAGTACAAATGGGAGTGGGATCTTTTAATGCCCACTTGCCTGGTGGTTCGAGTTCACTTGATAATCATATTGCAGTCAAAACCATAACGCTCGGGGGCTTGCACTCTCAAGTATTCAGTCAAGAACGAGCCTCACTCTTCGACTGACTACGTGGTTGAGCACATGGTCGAGAATGAGCCTTACTCTTTGGCCGACTCTGTGGTCGAGTACATGGTCGAGAACGAGCCTTACTCTTTGGCCAGCTCTGTGGTCGAGTACATGGTCAAGAACGAGCCTTACTCTTCGACCGACTCCGTGGCCGAGTACATGGTCGAGAATGAGCCTTACTCTTCGACCAACTCAGTCATCGAGTACATGGTTGAGAACGAGATTCGGTCGAGTATAGAGTTCTGAGCTATAACACTGCTCTCCTATCGATGGTACAGGTATGTCCTTTTCTACTCTCTGATCGAGTAATTTCTTCCTCGACCGTAGAGTCAGGGGCTACATCATAATATCATATTTCTTTTATATGTTTTGCAAAATTTTATTTGGCTCTGCGTTGATCACGATAAATAGAACCAAGGGAGGTATGTGTTGGGTCGATGACGGATAACTATACCTCTGGAGGCATAACATCACAAAGATTGTCAGACATCTCACGTCTAACGGCCAAAAGGGTTCTGAAGTCCAAGTCTGCCTCGCGTGTGCTCTCTATTGAGTTCATGTTTGTATGCTAATCGAATGCACAAATTGATAAAAGTTCACAAAAAAATTGATATGCTCTTTCTTTTTCTAGCTCTGTATTAGTCTTTTCCTCACTATTACGGTCTTCTCGAGTACTCGAGGGCCGCACATCTAATGGCTTATCTAGTTAAGATTTCAGGTGTTAACAGATGCGTAATCATATGGTCTTGAGAACGATGACAACATGTATCTATCAGTTATTGCATCTACTTATGCTAATCCTATTTCATTGACAAGGGAATAGCAGATAAAAGCATAATAGACTGGCAAAGTGTATTATTGTTGCGCGCATTCTCAGATCACAAAATATGTTTTACAAGTGTCAGAGCAGAATGGACCATCAGTCCGAGGGACTCTCCTCACTATCATCATTAGGCAGACTAAGCCTTAATGACTCGACAAAGGTGGGAACCAGCGGCTGGACACTTTGAACAAGTTTTGCGGCTTCCTCGGTAGTACAATTGAACTCGACTGTCACCAATGAGGTATCGAGTGCGGGGTTATAGCTCTTGAGAATACCTAGAAATGTGGCAGTGCTTGCAGAGGCTGCTTTTGACATAAGGTCGAGGGTCTGCTCCTTCAGCTCTTGAAGAGCCAGGACAACATCATCCCTTTCAGACATCATCGCCTTCTTCTCAGCTCGAACGGTGTTCACTTCATTCCTAAGTTTCTCCCGAAACTTAACATCGTCATTAACCTTCTTCATTACATCACCAAGAAGCTTTTCCTTGTTGTTGCAGGAGGACTCAAGGCCTAAAAAAGGTGAACCGAATAATAATTCTTTGCTAATCACCCAATAATTGAATGACGCACTTGTAATCAAGAACAGACTTATGTTCAATTTTTTCCCTCTTGGCTTCAAGCTTCTTGCGGTGGTTGACCTCGGCAGCAGCTACCTGAGCACTTGTAGCCTGGAAAAGAGTTTTTTTTGTCACCGCCCACAGATCATTGGTCGGAATTGATATTGAAGCTTCACTTCCCCTGAGCTACAGGTCTTCTTCGGGCCCACTCGAGGTAGGATCTCTAATTGGAGCCGAGACCGGGTCAATCGGAGAAGTTAGCCCCGGATGACTTATTGAGACACTGGCAGCCTTGGTTTGCGTCTCAGTCGATAGTCTGCAATCAACAGAATAAGAGAAGAGGAAAAGAAAGGACTACCAATCGACCAGTCGATATTAGAATCCAGAACAAACCTCTTTGAAATCGGAAAATGTGAAATGATGCTTGACTTTAGCCATTTTGTGGTCACCTTCTGTCACATCCGGTTTTAACAGACAAAACCAAATGCGGCATATGTTTGACCAAGATGTTCAACACACATAAGGATGTCACAGGTGAAGTAATAAAAGCAATACTTTCATAGAATAAATGTTAAACTCTTACAACAAATGACATATATTATCTTCTATGAAGATATTTGTAGCGAAACAGAAGCACTGGTGCCAAACAACATCGCAGGCAACTGACCGAGAGACATACACCTAGTACGTCACAACCTCGTCTTGATAATCTTCAACATCTTCACTCGTGAGCACATGACGCGCTCAACAAGTGTGGGAAATATATGACATGCAAGCTTGATTAAAGAAATAGGCTATAACAGGTAAACTTGCATCAATACCAACTATGCTATCGTAAGAAGAGTTATAAAAGCAACCTATTTATCTATGTGAACCATTACTAAACTCCCAACTCCTAAGAATATCTCCACATGTTTCCAAACTACCTGAATTCCACATTAGGTTTCTAAACAAACCAACTTGATACCCATCACAGGTAATCAAGAACCATCCATTGACATTTACCCATCACAGGTAGCCAACCAAAAGAACTAAACCAAACCAACTAATTATGTGAGGATCCAAGTCTCTCATGACTGTGAGCATGGCTGATATATCATATTTTAGACTCTACAGAGGTTGTTCAGCTTTCCCCACAAGTCGTGATTTTCTTGTTGTCGTGTTGCGCAAACACTTAACACAACCAGTGGTGTGTCGTTCGGAGATCACTACAAGGTTGTTACAAAGTATCCTCCCAATAAGAATAATCCTGCTAAGGTTTCACCGCCGTCAAAGTGGAGTCACACCACCCAGAAGCCCCCTCATGCACCTTGTAGCTTTGTAAAGAATAACTCTTTCCTTCCACTACACCACCAGTGGCTCATTTTATGTTGAGGATCCGCTAATTACTAAGCCAGACCGTACCCATATAAGCCTCATGGATAGACAATAATTCTTGGGTTGTCACTCCACGAACCGGTCCTTAGGATACCGAGCAAACACTATCACCCACCAAAGTGTTTCACTCACTTGTGCCTCACGCACCATCATCAACCAACCATCTGCTCGACATCCCTAAGTTCCATGTTGCCACACAAGTTACCATAATATCCAACTCATAGTTGCATAGTTCAAAAATCATGTTTAACTGGTAACCCATCCATACCCTTGTGCAAAGCTGAGCATTAACTATTCATAAACCACTACTGATAGCTAGGCGACAAGGAATATATGGAACATGGTACTATAGCTAAATGGGATTCAAAATTAATAGAATTCACGTTTGAAATAAAGAACACATTCAAAAATTGGGATCAAAATGTTCAAGGACACTTGCCTTTTACCCAATGCTATTCAGTGTTGTAGAAACATTTAGACGCAAGAATCGCCTAAATCGAAGTTAAGATGAAAAGAGAACAGCTTTCAGGAGATGGATTAGACTGAAACAGAAATGCTGATTTATCGAAACTATCTTTCTATAGGAAAAGGCTTTATTGCACAATTACTACGTCAGACTTAAAAGCATCATTGCACAAGATTCAAAAGTATATGGCTGACTAGGCTAAGGAGGATGATGTGGTGCTGACTTGGCATGCTATGCAAGTATCGTCTTGGATTAAAGAAGGGGTACGCTGAGATCTAATCTCGACCAGCCATGATGGATCAAATGGCCAGAGGTTGCACTTCTAGGTTAAGGATACTACCGGTGACTCTGTGTAGCAGCTATGGTTTGGGTTTCATCAGAGATGGCAATCGGGCATGTGGTCATTGACATCGATGTTGGGCTTCAGTGGTGTTTCAGTGAAACGAGAGAAGCATAGCGTAGAATGCGGAAAGACTAACTTAGTGGTATGGTTGGTTTTGGAAGGGGTCATCCGAGGTAGCAGCAAAACAACGATGACTGCTGCTAGGTTTGGTGGTGACCGTGAACAGACACAGCAAAGAAGATGCTCGCATTCCAGGAGAATGGCTACAAAATTTGAGAAACCATCTTAACAGAGACGTTCATATATCTCGCACAATGTTATCGCATGGGTTTGGGTAGATCATCCACAGAGAGGAAGAACGATCAGCGGAGATGAGATGGGTGACGGTTGCAACATGGTATGGTTGGCAATCGCATTCCGATCGTGTTGCTGCACAAACGGGGATGGGCTCCTAGAGTCACGTAGAAGACTCGATGGGACACGTTGTGACGTGGTTGGTGCTTCCATACTACATTTGGATTGACAAGGAATGCGAATGCAAATCTGGTGCGCACGCAGAAAGCTTTCAGAAACTAGACAACAGGCATGTCGACCTTGATTCCGGTGGTTTGGCTGCTCTACTGGCCGACCTGACTGGTGAGGGCATGGGAAATATCATGGGACATACACTGGTGAAGGGGCATGGCAATTTGAACTCTGGTCAGCCAGGAACATCAACGCCAATCAGTGATGGCGCGGCTGTTCGCGACGGCGATGACCATGACTCTGTAGATCGGGCTTTGGCGAGGCTTAGGGCTTGGATAGAGACTTATTACAATGATAAAACAATACTAAGGGAGGATAATAAGAGGTCCTCACTTTGCTTTGATGGTCGAGGAAGGGGGATTCGCGAAGAAGATGATGAGGTAGCGCATCACGGGCAACAGCTCTGGCAAACGGCGGCCCATGGATAGGGCAGCAGCGGCGTCTAGGGTTTGGGTGCATGGAATAGGGATAGGAGAGGACATATAACTCCTATTTATAGGGTTAGGGGTGGCTGGTTGAGGTGGAGTCCAAGCCGAACACGAATCGGGTTTGAGTTTGGGTTGGTTAGGATTTTCTTTTTCGAAGTTCTCTATTCCGAGGATGATATCTCCATTGTCCGGACTCCAAATTTGATGTTTCTATACTCTAAATTATAGTACTAGAAAAGATATACAACTTTAGTATTCATTGGAACTTTTGAAAATGTCATCTTGATTTTCAAAAATGCACCACAAGATAAACTATTTGAACTCAGACTTATCTATGTAGCACTGATTCTGGGGGCCACAACTCCTAGCTCCATTATCCAAAATGGGACTTCCATAGGTTAAAATCGAAGCCCTCGGCGAGATCTACAACGTTGGTATTGTCAAGATTCACATTTGAGACTGTTTTGAACTCCGAAACTTCATTTGAAGATGAGGTTGTCCAGGACTCCGCGAAAATTTGCAGATTTCGTGGATCCTTTTTGTTAGGCCTTCTAGATGACTTGTGTACCGGCCAACGGCTTGGGCTTGGGTAGGATTGAGTCTAATGTCACCTTAGACATATCTAGGGTTTTATAAAAGAAACTTTTGCAGAGAAATTTGAATAGGGTTTGAATTTGAATTGAACTTGGAGTGAATTTAAGAGAAACGGAAAATGAGGTTGAACAAGAATAGGAGTAGATAAGGAATTTGAGTTTGAATTTAGGTACAATTTGAGAAAGAGGAGAGATTGACTTTAAATAAGGATTTGGATAAGATTTGAATTGAACTAGAGAAGGATTAGGTATGATCAAGGATTGAATAGATGATAATTCAAAGATTTTGACTTCCAACCATTAATATCCTTAACTAGTTTATTACACAGTTTTGTAAAAACCTTTTCAAAATCTTTTTGACTCAAAACACCAAAGAGAAAAAAAAGAAAAAGAACTCTAATTCATTTACCTAGCTCTTAATAAAACTCAGCATGCAATGCACACAAAATAAAAATCTATTTTGATTGATTGTTTATGAAAATAGGTTTTAAACGTATTCTACTGGTGAAGCTATTTAATTTTTTTTTGAAATTTGAGAAATCTGAAAATCAGAGTGTGACACCTTCTTTGTTCTTTGTCTAGTAGGCGAAGTCGGTGGAGGAGTTACACATGGACCAGGCAAAGTTAAGTCATCAGTAGCATGCAAAGAACCAGATAATAAGAATGCATTATCGAGTGAAAATATGACCAACTAAAGAGCGATAATTCGACTAAAATTACCTCTCTAGTCGAGTCATCAGTCATGTCAGTCCCTCGAGTTGGTGATTGTGAGGACGCGCCAGACGTCCCCTAAAAAAGAGCCATCCATGCAACTTGCCATTAATAGAATGACTGAAAGGAAATTGATAACTCGAGAAGAGTTACCTTTTCGATCAGGTCATCGAGAGAGATGGTTGCTCGAAGAGGCGATTGGGCTGGTACACTCATTGTTCCCTAACAAAAGGCCACTCATCCAAACCGAATGCATTCAGGTATCTACTTAATAATTTGAAAGGAAATAAGAAGATAACAAAAAACTTCAATCAGCATACCCGAGGGCTCCTTCGCTTGTGCTTGAGAGGATGGGGACGATCTCTTCGATCGAAGAGACCCCTTAGCCTCCTCGTTGGTTGATCCTTTCCCCTTGTCGACGACATCGGTGAAAGTACCACCATCGAAATCAAAGACCTCGCTCAAAAGGATGTGTTCTTGACGGAAAACTGGAGCCTGCAATCACACAGACAAGTTAGAACAAATAGACAATAACAGGTCTTACTGTTCCATTAAGAAAATCCTCACGTCTGGTCGAGGATTCACTAAGGAGTAAGGCGCAATGTCACACTCCGGTGCGCTGGAAGAAAAAAGCTTGTTCAGCCGGGCAGTGACATCGTGTGCAGGTAGGACAGAAAAAGAAAAGAATGGTTTACTCGACAAGGCTTGACGATCATAGCTAAACGAAAAGGGCAAAGTGCTATCTAAGCCTTACATTTGGCTGCATCCCTGGAAGCATCCTCATCCCCACTGTACTCCCTGGCCAGGCACGTTCGCGCCTTTAGGGGACTCAATCTCTTACTAATGAAGTCTCTGACCACATGCCACCCAGTAAGGCCAAAATGCCTCAGCATGCCAATCTTGTTGGCGAAGTAGGTGGTGTGGCTGGACTCTCGATGCTCTTGTGCCCAAGAAAGATTTTGGACAGGAAAAGGACCTCTATACACTAAAGGAAAACTAATTGGGTCGGGATTGGAGATGTAAAACCAAAGTTTCTTCCAATGCTTCAACCAAGAGGAAGTTAGGGGAACCAAGATATAGGAGTTTCTCATCTCACTTCTTAACTGGAAACCGCATCCCCTGACACATTTATTCTCGTTAATCCTCTTCAATTTATAATAATACTAAAAAAGATTCAAACATGGTGATGGAGTTGGGGTTCAGGTGGTGGAGTTCAATCTGGTATCGATTGAGAACATTGAGCAGGAACTTGGAAGGAGGGATTTTAATCCGCAACAGAAGAAAGACTCAAAAACTACGAACTCATGCTCGACCTTGTAGGAAGGGAATCTCTCACCCGATGCCATCCTCTTCGACCAGGCTGTGCGGCGGCACTACTCCTTCCACTTCGAGTTCCGCCAGCCGAGACTCTTGCATCACCGAGGGTGTTCAGGCCTCAATCATGAACCGCGCCTTGTCATACTAATCGAGAGAGGTGCTGGCGGCTGCTGTGTCCGACTGCTTCTCCAACGAGGAGGAAGTCAGAATCATCGAGGAATGGTTGGGATCCATGGATCTAAACTTTTTTCTGGTGGTGGTGCGTGCCGAGGCAGAGAAAGTTGAGAGGCTTGTGCAGGAAGACTGATGACGAAGGATGAATAATGGTTTTTGCAAGTCTGGGTCTTACGGGTAAAAACCAAAAAGTTACCCTCGTTTCAACTACTCCCACCTTTACAACACCTCGATCGGTGTGAAAAAAAGGAATGATGACGATGTGCAAATCTCTGCACACCCTTCTTCCTACATTAAATGTGCCCATACCCACCGTTTCAAATTTTGAAAGGTTTTTTAACTCTACTCGGAGTCGGGTGTCGATCAGTTGATTTCTCTAAATCTTTTTTCTTCAAGTCTCGAGTGCGGTTAGCCATAGGACGCTCGACCTGACTAAGCTTTCACTAGATACTCGAGAAAGGATTCATCCATACTCAATTCTTTTGACCATAAGCCTGATCTACTTTACTCAACCAAGCTTAAACTTGGCAGTACTCGAGTAGGTGCTTATTGGAACCTCTCCTCCGGAGTAGAGTTAGGGGGCTACTGTTGAATATCTACCTATGAGGTATATGCGCATAAGGAGTACATCATATACAGACAAGGTACATACAACGCATATTTGACAGCTCCAGATTTCACGGAATCGAATCAGCGGTACCTGATACACCCAGAATCAAGAAAGTACATACCAAGAAAGATTAGATTAGTTACCCAAATTGATATGATCTGTATTCAAAACAGGTATATCTACTTGGACGTCAAGGAAAACAACTCCCTATCGACTATAGCTGGATATAAGTCGGTACCTCACCCCTATATAAGCGAAAAGGCCGGGGGAGAGGAGACAACTAGAACTAGACACGAACAAGGAACTACAAGCAATATGAAAGGCAACAATAGAGGAGTTACTCGACGACTTGAGCCCTAGGATAGATTAGATCCAATCAACTCCTTGTAATAATCTTAACCACCTTGCCTATACTCGAGGTCATCAATACAAGGCAGCAACACCCCCACAAGACGTAGGGTATTACTCCAATCAGAGGCCCAAACCTGTATACATCATTTTGTCTCTCTTCGTGATTAATCCCTACTCTCGAAGGTACCCAGTCAATTTATGGACATATTGTCAAGAACTAATCTTCGATAGGGAGTTTGGGCGGGCTCGGCTGGCAATAGAACCATTTCTTCTGCCACCTTGACTAGGAGCTCTTGATGGCAAAATCAATTTAATCTGCTGATTTGCCTTCTTGGAGGCAGAATCTAGCATCATCGCTAACTTTGCACAAAAAATGCCTTCAAAAGATAGAAGGCCTCGCACAGGTGCACGAAGACACTAAGCATGACGATGGAGTTAGGGTTAAGGTGGATGTATTCAAAGCCATAAAGGCTAAGCACTTGAAGAAATAAGCTGGAAGGGGGAAAACGAAAACCACAATGGAAGAAATCAAGGAAGATGATAGTCCAGGTAGTGTCTGGACTGGGGATCACCTCACCCGCTGTTGGTGTGCAAGCGATCAAGGTGCGTGAGGGGATGACCTCGTTGTGCTCCACCTTGGTTAGAGCCTCCTCCGATATCCTAGATTCCAGCCAAGGTGGGATCATGATTGTCGTAGTGCTGGCACTAGAACTCTCTGCTTTCTTGGTCTTCTTGCGGCCCATGGTGCATGAGGGGAGGCAGTTGGAGGGCTTTTGAGATGGTTAAAAGAGACGCGAAAGGAAGTGACTCGAGGTAAACAATGATGGAAGGGTAAACACTATGTGGGCTCTCCGTTTCATTTTATACGAAGACAGTGTCTCTCTATATGACTCTTCAACTGATTTCAAACGGTGACAGTTCAAATTTCAAACACAACCAGTGACAAGTCTTTTCTCCCCTATCTTTTTGCAAGATTGGTATGATGTTATACATGTGAATTAGGATTCCTACTCAGAGGGGATACCTTCTCGATGGCTCACTGGATTGCTCGAAGGCATTCTAAATCCTGAAGAGACGACCCGAGGATCTCGAGAACCCAGTTTGATGCGCCATCCTAATTGGGACACCGAGTTCTACTCGATGATGCAGTTAGTCAAAATGCTTTTCTTTGCTGATAATTAGTAGTATACAACTAATATATCCGGATACCCTAGGGTTTTCCGTTATTCTCGGGGCATATCTTCATCTCCGGGAAGGGAATCCCTAGACGCATGGAAACTACCAGCAGATACCCACGATATCTCATAAATAAGGAGATTTATCTCCAAGAATGGGAGGAGAGGACTCCAGAGGCCGTATGATGACCCCCCTATATATACAAACCCAGGGGAACCTGCAGAGGACAAGTGCTTACAATTCAAAACAAGTCATCACACGCCATTGAAGCCTACAGAAGCTCCGACCCTCCAAGCCTTTTGTAGTTTAGATCTACATTACGATTTCCCCCTAACTACTCGTAAGGGAGTCATCCAACTAGGTTCAGATCTATCTAGGTTAGCCATGTACCCCCTTGTAATAGTGCCAGAGAATAATACAAGACAAACATGACGTATGACTATTATCCTAAGGGAGGCCTGAACCCGTATAAAAACCCTCTGCGTGTTTTGTGATTAATCTACATGAAACTTCTCCTATTGTTTCTACAAGTTCATAAGATCCGTGGTTCATCAACCATCAACACCTGGCGCCATCTGTAGGGATCATGACAATAGGTATTGAAGCATATACACACGATATGCCGTCGACTTTGCTTAAGCCTGCACCAAGGACCGGCTTCTCGAACGAGAGGTTCTATGACAACTTCACCCCATCGACAAACGACGAGTTGACGATCGATCAGGTGGGCCTCAATGAAGAGTTAACTGGCGACAACTCTAGCGATGAGGTAAGCTGCTTTATAGATCAGTGTGCCAAGGATTACGGCATCGAGTTTGAATCGCTAAGCTGCCAAGAAAGTCTCGGAGAATAATACAAGACAAACAAGAATTAGAGCCATTATCCTAAGGGAGGCCTAGACCTGTATAAGAACCTTCTGCATGTGCTGTGATTCGTCTACTTGAAGCATCCTATACTATTTCTACAAGTTCATAAGATTGGTTGTTCACTAATCATCGACAACCATGTTGTGACAAAAATATACCATCATCTTTTATCATCATTGCATAGGGCCATTATCAAGTTTTGTAGAGCAATTATCATGATCACCATTCCAAAGCAAGTCTAAGCATCATCTACCATTCCATAACCCAAAACCATAACCGTAGTGACAAGGATGATAAGGGAAAACTAGGGTAAATCATAACTCTTGGGATTCCTGATAAATTGTTAGCATGCATGTTTATAAAATGAAACATTATAAAAACTAGGATAAATATGTTCGAGAATACAACTTAGCTTCATTGTACTCAGTTGGGTCATCGAAGTCTTGATCTTGTAGTTCTTCTAGATCCTCTGTAACGTTAGTGTCTACTCAGAAACATAAGCAAAAAAGGCAACACGTAACATCAAGATCCAAAAGAACCAAATATCACACACAAGATCACATTTTTTCGGACAATCCGACGAAAGAACGGGTCACATCGAAGTGACAGTTAACAAGTTACAGCTACTGAAAAGATTAAAATAGGACAAAAATATTATCTATACATAAAACCATTAAAAATTATTATTATTTCCAAATTATTTGTATTTTTTGAAAATTATTTTTGTATTAGAAAACTAATTATTATGCAATATATACTATATTTGATGTCAGCAAACAGAAACAATTCAAAAAAGAAAATAAAAAGGCTGATTGGACATGCCACATAAGCATACACGTCCGACGTGGCACTGCCACATGCGCTCAAAGGCTGACGCGACTAACGGAACGGCATGACCCATACCCAATTGGACGGACGTGGCCCACCTTGTTGGCTCTCGACCAGATGGCGAACGGTGGTGAACCCCCTTGCAGTGGCGTGTTCACCGTAGTAAGGGGCAATGGTGCTCCCTTGTTCGGACAACTCCAATGAATAGTGGTTCTTGGAGCTCGGACGATGGGAGACCTGTTTTAGGCACATGTTGGTGTTGGCAAGCTCTAGGGTGTCCAGCAATGGTGAGGTGTGGTGTCGGGTCTCTGAGCTTTTTGGAGGGGGTCTTCCCATGGGGATTTCATGGTGAGAGGTGAGGGAAACGATTTTGGGTGCTTCAAGGAACCTATGGGTCAGCTTATATAGCTTGGGAAGGTTGGTGGAAAGAGATCGAGCTAGGATCGATTTCAAATTGAAATCTGGTGGTGACTCGACCTCGGACTCCTATGTTTAAATGTGACCGGTTTGACATAGAGGGGGAAACGAGAGGGTATGCTCCACATTCATCTTCTAGAAGGTCTTCACACCGTAGTCGTGTTGGTCTGCATGCATTTTCTCGGCGCCACCATCGTCTCTACGCTGGACTACGAGTAGAGGAGATAATGGAGAGAGATGATAGGTGGGGCCTGGCTGTCTGTTACTGAAAGAGAGAGGGGGAGGATGGAGGGATGGCTTGGCTTTCGGCTCGTGCGGAGGGAAAGAGAGAGAGAGAGAGAGGAGAGAGGCTGATGAACGGGCTAGCAGGCTGAAAGAGAGGGAAGGGGGAGAGATGGGATGGGCTGCCTGATGGGTTTAGGCCCGAGGTGCACTCCTTCTCCTTCTTTTTCTTTTTTCTATCTTCCTCAAGTATTCACATATACATGTATATACATACAACATGTATTCTTATATATACACATATATATCTGCATACATCTAGCATACAAACAATTCAAACAAGAAATCAAGGAAGATGATAGTCTAGGTAGTGTTTGGACTGGGGATCACCTCGCTCGCTGCTGGTGCGGAAGCGATTAAGGTGCGTGAGGGGATGACATTGTCGTGCTCCGACTTGGCCAGAGCCTCCACAGTGCTGACAGCAAAACTCTTTGCTTTCTCAGTCTTCTTGCGAACCATGGTGTTGGAGGGGAGGTAGTTGGAGGGTTTTGGAGGTGGTTAAAAGTGAGAGACACATAAGGAAGTGACTTTAGGTAAATGATGATGGAAGGGTACACACTGTGTGGGCTCTCTGTCTCATTTTATATGGAGACGACGACTCTCTTGATGGCTCTTCAACTGATGCCGTGATGGTTTCAAGCATGACTTGAGGTCACGATCAACTGCTTTAATGTCACAACGCATTTAATGCCTGAGCTTGCGTGCATAGTAGGAGCAGTAACCTCGGGGAACTCGACGCACTATGCTGCCATGTGCGTACATTTTCCAATGTCATCATGATCTCTTGCCAGGTAAACATTCTAACCATTACCCAAAATCTCTATTGTGACAGTTCAAATTTCAAATCAGGCCAGTGAAAAGTCTTTTATCCGCATCCTTCTAGAAGATCTTGGCGCTGTGGTCGGGTTGGTCTCCATGCGCTTTCTCAGCGTTGCCATTGTCTCTGCGTTGAACTCCGAGTAGAGGAGCTGATGGAGGGAGATGACAGGTGGGGCTCGGCTGTTGATGACCGACAGAGAGAGAGAGAGAGAGAGAGAGAGAGTGAGGACACAGGGATAGCTGGGCCATCTTGGCTTTTGGCTCATGCGAAGGGAAAAGAGAGGGAGAGAAGAGAGGCTGATGGGCCGAGCTAACAGGCCAAAAGAGAGGGAAGGGGGAGAGATGAGATGGGTTGCCTAATGGGTTTAGGCCCAAGGTGCACTCCTTCTCCTTCTTTTTCTTTTTTCTATTTTCCTCAAGTATTCACACATATACATGTATATACATACAACATGTATTTATATATATATACATATATATAACTGCATACATCTAGCATGCAAACAATTCAAACAAGAATATATATATATATAGAAAATAGCCCTTTTATATATACATACACATACACATATATACCCTTACATGTATGTGTATAAGCATGTATACATACATACATACATACATACATACATACATACATACATACATATATATGTATATAAACCTTAGGGTTTATTTAATTTTGCAAAAGAATATTTCCTTTATAGAAATGACCTTTATTTCTTTTAGGTTCATAAATTGGGCTGTTACAACGAGGTACATGGTGACTTCATCGACATTGAGCTGGAAACCCCTAGAGATGATAGTGTAACGAAACTAGGAGATGTCATCCATCATTTTGTTGTGCGGATCATTCTTTACATAATCTTAGACACAAAAGATAGTGGTGATGAGTTGTTGTCTCCACCAAGACACCTCATGCAGTCATTGCCGCTTAGAAGAAGTCCAACTCCTCCACCACCACCTAAAAGCATGTCACCAGGACCTATACAGAAGTCAGTCCAATACCATAAGTCACTCCCACCTCAGAAGTCGCCACAACCGCAGAAGCCTAAAAAGGTTCTTGATGCTAGTATAATGTCATTCCTCAATTGTCCATAGGAGAGCGTGAGAAAACTGTAACAGTGGTCAATAGAGAGAAGGCTTCAAAACAACATTAGCCACCATCAGACTATGAGCATATATGCAAGAAGGCTTACATGAAGAAGGCTAGTGTGGGTATGTTCCTACCAGAAGCACAAGGAGATGGTGCAAAAGGACAAAGGAGATGGTGAATTTTAAATGGAAATTCGAGATGTGGAACACATCCCCCCCAATGACAGATACAAGCTCTACCTATCAAGTGTGGCATTTACATGAGTGGTACATGCAACAGTCCAACCATGATGCACTACCAAAAATGGTTGCCGTTAGATGCAAAGAGGAACATTTTCATGAAATGAATGACAAATTTTGGCTGGAATTCCAAGAACTGTATCAATTGTACTAGCAAGACGCCCTCAACATTTCTCTAATAAGATGCAGGACACTATATATAACCATCTTACGCATAATTTATGACATTCATTCTTGTATAAATTTTATGTCTAACTTCTTTATTATCTAGAATAGAGATAGAAACATGCAGAAAGAATGATGATGAAGTAGCGGATAGGAGCATGCACAAAGAACAATGATGAAGTAGCGGGATTCCTTGACCCTGGACTTGTAAACCACGAACTTGTCAAAAGGAAGTTGAAGGTTACCAATGACTACTCATTCAAGGTTATGCTCAAGCAAGAATACAAGAGCTTTATACTTTAACTATACAACTTTAAGTATGTGTTTTGCTATTTATGCATTCCATAATGTTAGGACTAGTTGGCTTTGGTAACATATATGTATAGTTTTCACTGGATCCTCCTTAGCATTGAGCCAAAAAGAAACAAGATCATTGTCATTGACTCACTAAGAAAACCAAAAAAAGATTACCAATTCCTCATAGACATGCTAAACAGGTAATTTGAATCATTTCGTATATACTCTAGTAATCTTCCACTCGATTTCATGTATGTTTAATTTGGTATTCAAAATCAGTGGTAAAAAAACGTAATCAGTCATTTTAGAAAGTAGAAAATGATCATATTCAACGCAGTACATGTGTCAGAAATAAACTGAATCAACATCAGTTTATTAACCTAGGAGGAAAGGACCAATGCAATGAACTAACAGGAAATCACTATTTAAATAATAGGAAAAATAATTAGACACTGATCAGCTAGCCATTAAATGACGGTTATTTCCTCTCTCCCCTCTAATCCCCTTGTAAACCACTATAGATCTCCAGATCCGGATTTTTAGCCAATGCCGGTGGAGGCGATTTGAGAGGGTCGTGAATCTCTTCGTCTTGCGATGCTTGCTCCCTGACGTTCAACGACGAGCCGAGGTGTCGTCCATTGGTTCTTAATAGGCTGTTTACCGAACATACTTGCGAGTGGGAAAAGTAGGAAACAACCTATTAAGAAGCAGGAATACACATATTAAGAAACCGGAAATGGCGTTACCTGAAAAATAGTAAATTTGGTCCCCCACACATCTCGCATGTTATGCAGCTCTTTACTTGTTCTTTGTTGACTCTTTACGGTATTGTACATGAGCTTTTCCTGTTTATTTGAAACACATTTATGGTACATTTACTATTGTGAGAGCTATCTACTTGTTTCTTTGTTGATTGTTTACGGTAATGTATACAAGAGTTTCCTGTTAGTTCTTTCTATAACGGTATTGTACATATGTGTTTACTATACGTTGCTTGGACAATGATGAATTGAGAAAACCGATGTGAATAAAGCAGTAATGGGTTGCCAAATAAGACAGAAATTGTAGATTACAAAGAATAAAACAAAAGATTTGCACTTGTTGATTCATTTGACAATAT
The DNA here is from genome assembly GCF_958298935.1 of Phragmites australis. Taxonomy (NCBI): domain Eukaryota; kingdom Viridiplantae; phylum Streptophyta; class Magnoliopsida; order Poales; family Poaceae; genus Phragmites; species Phragmites australis. The sequence goes on from NC_084929.1 coordinate 8,643,597, forward strand.
TGCACCATATGTGGAGTACAAAAGCAATAACAGCCTGTGAGATTTTATCTCTAAACAAGGAAACTAATCACATAATTGAAGAGGAAATCCTGAGCTAATTAAAGAAATAATCTCTAACTAATTTGGTTGGCAATAATAGCTTGTGAGATTTCCTCTCTAAACAAGGAAAGTAATCACATAATTTGGAAAACAATATCTAGCTAATCAAGGAAATAATCATCTAAATAAGGTGATTACATGCACTCACATACATGGATTTTTGGTCTGCTAACAGAATCAAACATAAATGAAAAATAGATTACAATATATGATTCACCAGATCTCTTTCTATACTAGAAAATATTTTAGATTTCAGCATGGGCATGGCCGAGCAGTGCACACACCCGCCACGCTATCACCATCGAGTACGTCGATTGGGTCGACAATAGATACTGTGGAGATGTGAGGAATGGATGGAGATGCTGATGGAGATTCCGCATATACAAGCGTCGAGGGTTGCTGATGGAGAGCTGATTCATCTCAAATCATTGTTGAGCGTTGGGGAACGAGAATAGCGAGTTAGAGAGATTCACGAACGTGTCGGGGCCGATGGACGATATCTCGTCTCATTGTTGAACATTTGGGAGCGAGCACAACAAGATGGAGAGATTCATGAACGTGGCAGAGCCGATGGACGACGCCTCAGCTCGTCGTTGAACGTCTAGAGAGAGAATTGCAAGTCGGAGAGATTCATGACCCTCTCAAATCGCTCCATGGGGATTAGCTAAAAATCCAGATCTTGAAATCTGTAGCAGTTTACAAGGGGGTTAGAGGGCAGAGAGGAAACAACCACTATTTAAAGGCTAGTTGGATTGAAGTCTAATTCTTTATCCTGTTATTTAAATAGTGACTTCCTGTTAGTTCATTGGTCCTTTCCTCCTAGGTTAATAAGTTGATATTGATTTAGTTTATTTCCGACACATTTACTGCTTTGAATATGATCATTTTTGCTTTCAGAAATGACTTATTACATTTTTTATTTCTGTCATATTTACTTCTTTGAAGACGAGAATTTAAGTTTTTTGAAAAGCTTGATTACATTTAATTATTACTGACACATTTACCGCTTTCTAAATAAGATCATTTCCGCTTTCTCGCAAATTTACTGCTTTGAAGATGAGCAATTCCCCTTTCTGAAATGCTAGATTATAGTTTTTTTTTCGATTGTGGGAGTAAAATTACTGTTTTTTCTAGTTGTGGGAACAAACTTCTGGCCTGTTCCAGTTGTGGAGTGGATGGCGCATTGATTTTTTGGTTAAGAAACCAAAATTAGTGACACAACATTAGTGACGGCCGACTAGCCCGTCACAAATGAACTATTGGTGACCGGTCTAGTGACGATGCATCACTAATGGCACCCCAGGCTGGGACCCGTATCAAACCCGTCACTAATGATAGATCATTAATTATGGGTGAAAAAATCATCCGTCACTAATGACAACAGTGATAGATCACTTGACAAGCTGTCAATAGTCATTAGTGACATGTTGTGATGACATCGATAATTAGTGACGGATAATAAAAACACCCGTCACTAATGTGACACTCATTAGTGATGAGTTATAACAACACCCATCACTAATGTGAATATGGGAGGACCAAGGCAACTTGGGCCATGGCCCAGACAGCCTTTCCAGCCCAGGCCGGCCCAAGCAAGCGAAGGTGCCGTATATAAGGCCTTAGCGGTGGGCTATTAGGATTTGCCCACCTCATCTCTCTCAACTCCCTCACTCGATGTTGCCTCTGCATTCCAAGAGCGGCGGTGCACCCTATTGCCTCCTGTCGCCATCTGCCTTCCTGCGTGCAATCGGATAAAGCCTTCCGACGCAGTTCGCCTGCCTCTCCAGCACATATTCTTGCCTACCCACCACTCATCGTGCTGGCCTATGGCATTCTGACTAAAGGTGCTCTGCTCTATTGCATTACATGTGAAGGGGATTCGAATGCCTGGATATGGTAACTATCCATTATTCATCGTCAAGCCCCGGATGTGAAATGAGACTTCAACAGATCAAGTATATGGCTAGCAAAGATAAGCTTTTTGTCCGACCATGTCATCGAGTAGGACTCGGATCCCCGATTAGGATGAAGCATCTAAGCGGGTTTTTTTGACTCTTAGATCACCTACTCAGGATTCCAAACACCTCCGAGTTCTTAAGCGAGTCCTTGAAAAGGTGTTCCATCTGAGTAGATTTTCTAGTTAGTTCATAAATATCATCTCATCCTTGCAAAGGTACGAGGGAGATAAGAACAGACCCTGAGGTGCCCGACTATGGTAAATATCCATTATTCATTGTCAAGCCCCGGACGTGAAATGAGGCTTCAATGGATCAAGTATATGGCAAACAAAGATAAACTTTTTGTCTGACCATGTCATCGAGTAGGACTCGAATCCCCGATTAGGATGAAGCATCTAACTGGGTTTTTGAACTCTTAGATCACCTACTCAGGATTCCAAACACCTCTGAGTTCTTAAGTGAGTCCTTTAAAAGGTGTTCCATCCAGGTAGATTTTCTAGTTGGTTCATAAATATCATCTCGTCCTTACAAAGGTACGAGGGAGATAAGACTCATCTCTAGCAAGGCTCAAAAGTTGTACTGTTGCAACAAATTTTTTGCATAGTGGTAAAAAGATTCCCTATCACGAGCATTAAAGGGTTGTTGTACCATCTTTTCGACTGTACCCTATGCACGAAAAATCTAGCGGATAAACGGGTGCACCAGTGACTTCCTCTTTGTCTGTGCGAGCCAGCTGAAAAGACATAACCTCAATGATCACGCATTGCTTTAGCGTCCGTGGCTCATAATGTGGCCACACCTGAAATTAATGTTTGGGAGACGAAATGATGCATCTCTTGATCCGTTGGCCTATATAAACCCTCGAGTGCCGGAGCTTGGCTGCATCAAACCTGAACTCCAATCAAGGTACCTCCTTCTCCTGAATACACTCCATCTCTTTAACTATTCTCCATCCTCCTTCGAGTACTCACCCTGTACCCCGTTGTTATCTCCTACCAAATCTGGTTGGTGATGGAGGTTATTGACATCTCCTTTGATGAGGAGGCTAAAGGGAAGGCGGTGAGTCGTTGCATCCCTGTTAAAAATGGCAAGCCCTCGGCATCCCCAGTTCAAGGTGAGGTGGACTAGGACCTTTTAGAGGTAGAAATAGAGGAGGAAGAAGTGGTGGTTGAGGTGGAGAAAAGGGAGGCATCCGACAACGTCTCCATTAAAGATGGCAAGGCACCGACTACTTCATCCTCTCCGTCCTCATGCTATTCTAGAAAGGATAGCCAGAGGTAGTAGCCGGAGTAGCAACACTAATGATTAGGGCGGAGAGCTAATGCCTCTTCCAAACCCTATGTTGTTAGAGATGCTGATGATTGGGTGGTGACACTAGAGAGTTTGGCATGGGACCGAAGGGTCAAAGTCTCTCCTTCCTCTTCGTCGAGTAGATATTTTAGGACTTCTTGTCATCCTCTTTCCCTTAGCTTATCTATAAAAGAGATAAAAAATGTTGTTAAATGAAAGGTTTCTATTTCTACTGCAATGCCTATGTATGACTGTGAATCTTCTTGTAAATATAAGAAAATTTCAAACAAGTGTTTGGCCTTTGTTTCTTCCAAGTAAGCTAGGGAGCTTTTGGTGTTTCTTATTGGAATATTCGTGGTGATCACCTTAGGTCAGATTCCGAGTGAAAAATGTCTTAGCTTTCAGGCCCCTTGGGGACATGATAAGGTTTTCTATGGTTCCTAAAGAAATTCTTTTATTTCTTGTCAGAAATATGGCATGCACAATAAGTTTTATAATCCTAGTGTTTGTGAAGCCTTTGATTGATTATTGGGGAAGGATTCCTATATTGGCAGTATTAGAAATCTCAGTGCACGTATGGACGTAAGTGCTCGAATAGCGGTTTATCTCAGCTCTCTCATTTTTAAGGCATTGTCTCAAAATAGGTAAAAGACATATATTGATAATATGGAAACTATTATTTACAAAATATATCCTAAATACTTACACATAAAACTTGCAAAGCTGGTTGATATTCCAAGAATTTTTAATGACTTCATCATCCTCCATAGCTAACCTATATGACCCTGGTTGATTGGATTCGACCACTCTATAGGGACGTTCCCACTTCAGAGATAGCTTATTGTTGTTTTTCTGGCTTTATACGAGTCGTAGAACTAGATCTCCAGGTTTGAAACATTTTTTGCAGATGTTCTGGTCATGGTAGCATCAGAGAGCTTGCAGGCACCATGTTGATCTTATCAACACTTTTGTCCTTTTTTCCTCGAGAACATTGAGGTCATCCTGTCTTCTTAGGATTTCATCCTTGTTGGTGTATAGTTCAACTTAAGTAGATTTGATCTTTAGTTCATAGTGCAACATTGCTTCAGCTCCATAGACTAGGAAGAAAGGTGTTTCACCTGTCGGCCTACTGGACATCGTTCGAAGTGCCCAGAGTACATTAGGCAACTCAAAACCCTAGGCTTTAGCATAGGTAGATAAACGGTTGAAGACGTGGGTTTTGATTCCCTGAAGTACTAGGCCGTTTGCCTGCTTGACCTATCTATTGATTTGTGGATGTGCCATGGACACAAAGTAGACTGTAGTGTCGAGTTCCTTGTAGTAACCAATGAACGCCAGGTTGGAGAACTAAGTGCCTTTGTCGGTGATGATCCTATTCGAGATGCCGAATCTTGTCATGATGCTTTTCATGATGATTTTTTTTGGCGGCTGCCGATGTCATTTTTTTTTTACTATCTTAGCTTCAATCCACTTGGCCAAGATATCAATTACGACGAATAGGAACTTAAAGCTCCTAAGTGTTACTGGGAACGACCCCAAAATATCCAACCCCCAAGTCATGAATGGCCATGACAAGAGATCATCTGTAGGACTTGACCGGGTTGATATACTATTCTACTATGAAATTGATAGCTCGTGCACTTTTTTACTAACTCTCTTGCATCATGGAGAGCTGTAGGCCAATAGAAATCTTGTACAAATGCCTTTCTGACTAGGGTTCGGAAGGAAACGTGAGCTCCGCACAACCCTCCATTCATTTCTTCGAGTAGTTATCTACCCTGCTTCTGAGATATGCATTTCATGAGTACTCTATCAGTACCTAGAATGCTATCCACCAAGGTATACATCTTGGATCGATGGGAAATTTTCTTGGTTAGTGCATCATCCTCAGGCACAATTCGATCTTGAAGGTACTTGCAAATTGCGGTCATCTATGAAACTTTGCTTTTGAGCTGAGCCACAAGTTCCCCCATGACTCATTGTGGGGCATCAATCTCTAGCGAGCCCCTGAGCTGGTTATAGGTCTCATGGACCACCACTCTTTTTATTGTGCCCTCTGGTGATTTTACAGATGGCTTCAAGAGTTTCTCTATGAAAATCTTGTGTTGTCCTAGAGACCATGAGGATGCCATGCGGGCAAGACTATCGACGAGGTAGTTGTTCTTCCTTGGGATATACTTGGCCTTGAGTCCAACGAATTTGTTTTTTAGCTTCCTTACCTCCGTGAGGTAGTCTGTCATGGTTTTATCCGAGGTTTGATAATACTTGCTAACTTGCTTCATCACCAACTATGAATCCACTTTCTTAAGCAAGTGGCTGATGCCAAAAGTCGAGGCTATTCTGAGTCCAGCGAGTAGACCCTCGTATTTGGCTACGTTATTCATGACCGAAAAATCGATCCGCAGAGCATATTGCAAGCTTTCTCCTATTGGAGAGATCATTACAATTCTAGCCCCCACGCCTTGAAGCATGAGTGAACCATTGAAGAATAAGGTCTGCAATGATCCTGGGGTTGATTTTGTTCTATCCATTCGACCACGAAGTCAGCAAGTGCTTGCAACTTGATTGCTGTTCGAGGTACAAAATGGATGTCAAATTCTTCGAGTTCCACAAATCACTTGGCGATTTGGCCGATTGCATCTCTATTGTGTAGATATCGCTCAGTGGGATTATTGATGGTATGGTAATCTTTTGAGCCTAGAAGTAATGTCGCAACTCACTAGAGGTCATCGATACAACATATAATAACTTCTATACTTGCTAATATCATTCTTTTGGATCGTGGAGCACTTCACTGATGTAGTACACTGGTCGCTGACTTTTCTTTTGTTTATTTTGCGTTTCTCTTTCTACCACCAATACCTCACTTACAGCATGTGGTTCGGTCATGATGTATATAAGAAAAATCTTCATTAGGGTTGGGAGCAATTGGCACAGGGGGGAAGAAAGATACCACTTTAAAGTGTTGAATGCCTCAGCTGCTTCTTTTGACCATTCAAACTTGTTTTATCTTAAAAACTTGAAGAAGGGAAGTCCTTGGTCTCTGAGTCGAGAAATAAACTGACTAAGGGATGCCATGCATCCGGTTAGTCTCTGAACTTCTCACACTGACTTAGGGGGTTGCATCTCTTCAATACCTTTGATCTTATTGGGATTGAATTTTATTTCCCGGTATGACTCTAGGTATCCAAGCAGTTTCCCCGTGTTAACTTCACAAGTGCACTTCTCCTGGTTCAACATGACTCGATTCTTGCGTAGGTTATTAAATGTTTCTTGTAGGCCAAAGATGAGATCTTCATTCTTTTTGGTTTTGACAACGTGATCATCAACACATGGCTCAATATTCCGGTCGATTTGATCATGGAGTGTTATCTGCATTCCTCGTTAGTATATGGCATCGACATTCTTTCAATCTAAAGGGCATTTTAACATAGCAATATACTCTAAACAGAGTAATAAAGGAGTTCTCCTCCTGATCCTCTTGATGCATGCTAATCTAGTGGTACTGGAGTAGGCATCGAGAAGGCTTAGATAATCGCAGCCAGAGGTAGAGTCAACTATTTGATCTATTCGTGGTAGAGGAAAAGCATCCTTAGGGCAGGCCTTGTTAAGATCAGTGAAGTCCACACACTTTCACCATTTACTGTTTGATTTTATGACAATGATGGGATTTGCGAGCCACTCGGGGTGATCCACCTCCCAAAGAAAACCTGCCTTGGTGAGCCTTTCGATTTTCTCTTTAATGGCTTTTATTGATCGGATGCGAACAATTGGAGTTTCTGTTTGACTGGCTTTGCATCAGGCTGGATAGCTAGTTTATGGTCAATAGCCTCCCTAGGGATCCCAGTCATGTCTAATGGTTGCCAAGCGAACACGTTGATGTTTTCGCGGAGGAAGGTGATGAGCGCGAGTTCCTATTTGAGATCCAGGTTAGAGCCGATCTGAGTGATCTTGGATGGCTCCGTTGGGTCTAGAGGAACTGCTTTGACTTTGCTGTGGGACTTCATGATGGCCTTAGGCCTTTTTTTTTGTCCCCTTGTCGGGTTGATACTTTGTGGCCATGTCCAGACTCCATTTGTCACAGTGCATGCCTATTTTCATGTAGCCTAGGACGGTGATGACTCCCTCGGGTCCTGGGATATTCATGCACTGATAAGCGTAATCCATGGCTATCATGAATTTGGTGAGAGTTGGTTTTCCTAGGATGGCATTGTATGCCATCTCGAAGTCGACCACGTCGAACAAATTTTTTTATGTCATGGCTTCCCCTTAAAGGGCGGTAGGGAGGTAATTAGACATTACCATCTTATCCCCAATAGCCGCTTGGATGGTCGTGGTATAGATCTGGAGAAACTCAGCAAAAATTGTACTCCCATTGTATTTCTCGATTGTCGGCCAGCTTACATTCGACAGTTTTGGAGAGAAGGCCAGACATCCATTTATAGTGCCATACCAGTTTCCAATATCCCCGACAGTCTTTCCCACAGAGATCATATATCAGTCCTAATTCAATCAATGTGGGGTAGACAAAGCCTCTTCAGAAGCCCCAGGGTGCCTTCACCGGTCATCGATGACCTCACAGAAGTCATTGACCAGATGACCTTTGACTGGTGAGGTCCGATGGTGGTTTTTTCCCAAATGTCATCTAGGGAAACTTTGTTCCTGGGGTTACACTTCTCCATGTCTGATTTGTCTCGTGATGGGGGATTGCCTGGTCTGCCCTGATTAGCACTGTTTCCGACTAGGGCCTGATGAGAGTTCTCGACCTGAATGATGATCTCCTTTGTTAGGTCGACTACCGAGTTCATCCAATCCTAACTGGCTGGGGAGCCAGATCTATGGTTGGAAGGCACATGAGACTCTCTTGTAGAAGGATAATCCTCTTAGGAGTTACGGATTTAAAGTGGTTAGCCCCCTACTGATGTTCAAGAGATGGTAAGATTGAAGCTCCATTAAGGACCAGAGGTTGGGTGCCCGCCTAGGGTTGACCATTGCGCGTCGTCGGAACTGGAGGACACTGACCATTTGTATGGTCATCATCATGATGACCCAGATCATCGCCCCTATCTCCAATAGTGAAAACTTCTCGAGGGTAATCTCCACTAGAGGAGGTGTCCAGATCCATCATGGATACTTCATCGGATTGCATCAGTTGGTATCTTGACAAACCATATGTTGTTAGAAGCTGTGGGGATTGATCCCGACTTGTTCTGAAAAGAACATTCACAGTTGTCTTGGAATCTGAGTGGTTCAAACTTGGTGTCATAATCCTTTAAATCAACTTACCTTATCGCTTGAATTGTTGGTAGAAAGTTCATCGTCGAAATTCACTCGATCGACGGATCGTGTTACGTCCCCAAATTCATAATCACATGATTAAGTCTAATTATGCATCATTAGTGTTGTGGTTAGTTTTGAGGCAATTCATTTTGAAATGCTAGTGCAATTCTTTTAAAGTCAATCGGATGAGAGAAAGAATTTCGGGAGAGAAAAGAATAGGATTCACAGTTAAAATGGACCCTTTTCTCTATCATGTGGGCCCACCTAGCCAGCCCCACCACCTCTCCCTTCACTTGGGCAGCACCCACCTGCTCCCCCTCTCTCTCCCTCACTCCACTCCCGTGCTCCATCTCTCCTCAACTAGCCAAGCCAAGGAGCAAGAACTCTCCCTCCCTCTCAAGTTCCCTGTCCCCTTCTCCTCCAAAATCCCACCTCAAGAGAAGGAATTGAGGTATGCATGTGGTACTCACGCTGTCACAAGATCATGAGATATCTATCCATCCAATTCATTTTCGTTTTCCTAAAGGACTTGAGCCGGTTTTGATGTCTTTTGGTGTTCTTAGTTGAAGAACAAGGAACACCGGTGTTCTTCCTCTTTTCGAGCTTTTCCTCCTTCAACCGGTGATCCCCAAGCTCAACAAAGATCTTGGGTGAGTTTCCTACACTCCCATGGCATAGATGCACGTTTTGGTTGGATAAATCTCAAGTTTGAAGCTTCAGTTGTAAAGTTCTTTAGTTCTTGAGCTTTGGAGCTAAAATTAGGATTTTTGTGAGTTTTGAGTTAGGAATCATGTTGTTAGGTTGGTGAGTGAGTTCTAGATTCTATAAACTCTCTCAAACATGTTTCCCTTCGGTTTGGAGAAGCTAGCAAATCAAATCGACTGAGATTTCCCCTTGAAGTAGCCTCTCTGGACAACCTAGATAATCCGGATTGACCTGGATACTCCAGGTAAACCTAGAGAAACCCCATTGAATTGTTCTCGAGAACTATAGCGATTTAGGGTGCAATTCGAGTCTAGAACCCTTTGTATAATGTATATCCATGTTTTGGTGGAATAGATTTAGCATGCGAGTTGAATCGATCAGGGAAAACATTTTAAAACTCAACTCGTCCAGAACTCAGATAGTTTGGACTAACCTGGAGTGTTCGACCCAATTCGGAGTATCCGGACTAGACCCGGAGGCTCTGGGTAAATAACCGAGAGCCCCACTCGGAGCCTCTCCCAGAGTGTCCAGCCCAACCCGGAGTATTCGGACTCACCCGAAGGTTCTGTGTTATTTCAAAAAAATGGCTAACAGAGAGCCCTCACAAGGAGGTTCACCCGGAGGTTCTAGAACCCGGATACTCCAAGTTCAACCAGGAGTCTCCGGCCTCCTGTTACTTTTTCGACATTGTTTAGATCACAAGTTTCGTTAGTCCTCCGTATGTCTTACACCTTTAGCTTGTTGTTGTGCATATTGTACCATGCATTGTATATTTCATTCATGCTCATCATTGCACCTATTCTTCTTTAGTGAACGAAGAACCAGAGCATGTTGTGACCATGGCTGAAGGTGATGCCAGTCTGCCAGAGCTTTGCGAGTGTTACGTAGGTAGCATAAGGCAAACACCTGAGCAGCAAGGCAAGCATATAAGTATACTTCTCCCATTAATTTGGATCATATGTGTCATATGTGATAAATTACGCTTTATGTATGTTATGCATGAGTTCGAGTTGATATCGGGTTTATAATGGATATAACCTATGTTGATGCACTAATTCTCCTATCTTGAATAATTGTTGATCTGTATCCTTCTAGCATAGGTTCAATATGATGTTGCCTAACTTTAAATTTTATTCCTGATGCTTAGCAAGTGCTTAGTTCCTCGGTAGAAGTCGAGCAGTGAAATATTTTATCGTTCGCAAGCATGGGCTTCAATTACTTACACAATGATCATAATGATGGGTTAATGGTGTCGGTTGGATGAGTGGGGTGGATGAGGCGAGATGTGGACTGTGTTAGGGGAGTTTGTCCTCCCCGGATGTGAGTTCCCTAGGGTAGGTAGGGAGAGAGACCCGGACATCGTAAATCGCTTGCATCGTTTAAGCACCAATCTTTGTTACAGTTAGCTTTAGCACTTTCCGTACTTACTACATGTCGTATATGGAACGATAAGCCAATTACCTTTGTAGCTGTGGCTTTTTGGCATGCGGGTTGATAGTGTCGGCATGAGGCCCATTGGGGTATCTAGTTTGCTTCGGGAGTAGTTCTGGATGACTCCCGCACCTATCAACGCATGATCAAATGGTCGGGGCTTATTGGAAAAAGGTGGACATGAGTACCCCCTTGTATAGACTTGTGTGGTCATGCAAGTCGTATAGTCCTCAAGTCATGTAGGTAAAGGAGTACCCCCTGCAAGGTGTAGAAACATTTTAAAATGCCACGCTCTCGGTCATGAGCATGCTTTTGTCCATTTGCAGTAGTCATAGAGTTACAGATGTGGTTTGGTATGGTTGAGATGTTGAGATGGTTCGTTATAAATATTACTACTATGGTTCTTTTTTCATTATGTTCAGTAGATGTTTATAGGCTAGTTTGTTACTTTGATCATGTATAGTTGCTCACACATATTTATGTCAAATTTACTTTCGCATATGAATTTTCTTAACCATGTGGCCATATTCTTCTAACGTCCCAATGCATCATCCTTGGAGTCATGCTATTTATAATTGCCCATTATGGATTAAGTATTGCGAGTACCTTCGCACTCTCATAATTAAGTCTTGCGAGTACCTTCGTACTCTGCTGCTCTACAGATTTTGCAGGTGAGGAGGAGTTGGTTTTTGGCTACTTCATGCCTGCCGATGCGAGTGGCGGGAATGAGTAGACGTCCTACTCTTGGAGGTCACGTGTTTGAGGTGAAGCCTAAGGGCATATAGCTTCACCCATCTTTTGTTCTCTTTAGCTTTTGTTTCCACTGCGTCGCTTCTTTTGTTGGTTAGGAGTTGAACAGGTTTTAGTCTCCTCCTAGCTCTCTTTTCCTGTAAACTGTATTAACTTGGTGCATACTTAAAAACTTGTAATATAATATTAATTACTTGCTCTTTCTTAAGATTTGTTATGATGTTCCATGTTGGAAAGGCATGTGTTCCGATCTTGGGCACAAAACACGTGTCGGGACTACTGGAGCGGTATTCTGATTAATTGTTGAAGTCGTGATTAAGAAAATGATCAACTTAATTATTAATTAGTATACTGTTTGGACGATTCATCACAGTTCATCGGGAAGAGAGGTAAAGTTATCGTAGAATCTCTCCTCCGAAAAATTAGTTCTCGGCGAAGCTTCGGGCAATGTCGACAGCATCTTCTGCATAGTTTCTTCATGGCCTTTCTTCATGATCCCCACAGACGGCACAGCTATCGACAATTTGTGAACTACCGATCTAACAAACTTGTTAAAAAAATAGGGGATGCTTTGAGTAGACGAATCATGAGGGAAAACATATGGGTTCTTATACAGGTTTGGGCCTCCGCGAGGATAATAACCCTACGTCATGTTTGTCTTCTATTGATTGAGTCTATTTTAAGGGGGTATGTGGCTAGCCTAGATGGATCTAAACCTAATCGGTGACTTCCTTGCTTGGCCTTTGTTGGCTTGTCTTGGCTTGTGTTGCTTCGAATAACTTGTTTCAACCTCTACTTGTAATTACTTCTCTCGACTTGTCCTCCGCAGGGTCCCTTAGCTCCATATATAGATGGAGGTGTCGTATATCCTCTAGACTCCGTCTTCCTATTTTTAGAGATAAACCTTCCCGATTACAGGATGCATTGGGTATCTACGGGTAGTTTTTTTCATCTAGGAATCCCCTTTCTAGAGGTAAATATATGCCCTAGGAATTGCGGGAAACCCCGGGGTGCTCGGATATGGTAACTATTTATTATTCATCGTCACTTCCATTATGCTTTGATCAGATTCGCCCAGTAAGATACCCAAATAGAGGTTAAGCCAACACTTTCTAGAATACAGGGGACTATACAACAATCCAGATCAAGCTGGTATCACTCCTAGAATATTGAATTTATGAATCAATACTTTCTGGAAATCTTATGAAGTTCTCTACAACTATGTAATTTTAAAAAATAGATTAAGCCATAATTTGCCTACTGTAGAGCCTGAATTTTAGGATTTCGACCAAACCTTCCACTAACCGTAGGGGATTGCCGAGAGATTAATACCTAGGTCTTCCAACATTTTGGGGACCAAAACCTAAGGGTAGACAACTGTGGTAGCCATGGGACCAAATCCTAGGGGATGGCCATGGGTGGAAGTGTTAGCCAAAGGGATTGGGGGTTTGGGGGAAGGGAACCCTAGGTTCGTGGTGGTGCATGGGGCTAAAGGCCCAAGGGTGGGTGGATGGCTGAGCAGGGTTTGGCCCCAAAGGGGCTACGGGTCGGCTGTCTAGCCCCCCTCCCTCCCAAAATATATATATATGTTATTCTATTTTTTCTTTTTATATTACCCAACATTCTTACCTCCAACGATCCATTAAAGAAAAATGGAGATTGAAACGATAATCCGGAGGAACACCTTCCGGAGTTCTAGGTATCACACTATGCTAGTGTCGCTTGTGTTGGAGTCCTTTATTTAGATAAAGAGCACTTATATTCATTTAATCATAAGGGATGCAGTCCTACTGGAAACACCGAACAAGGAATAACGGTGCTTGAGAAGTCTAGCATGAGTCTATTGAACCAGGAGAAGCATGCGCAGCACAAAGATGAGCCGCTAAGTTCGCCTCACGCTTTACATGAACGAAAAAGAAGAGAAGTTTAAGCTAAGCTCGTGAATATCCGCCAAAATCACCATGACCTCTAAACGGCTTTGGTTTATTGAGTGCCATAGGTCCACCATAATCTTCAAGTCTGTCTCAACAATGACTTTGACTTGTCCCCATGAAGATATCAATAGTCATGAGTCCGGCATGTGTTGGAGTCTTGGAGATGCCACAAAACGTATTTGAACCCTGAGAATTTTGAAAGTGATTTCACAGGAATAACATATGAATCAGTTGAATTCCTGATCAAGTGAATGCAAAATAGGGATGACAACAGGTTGGATCGGAGTCAGGTAGAGCAAAACCACGCCCAACGAGAAACCCGTTAGACTTAACCCGACTCGACCCTAAAACATCAAATGGGTGAAAAATGGAACCTGAACCCGAACCTGTCAAGCGTCCATCGGGTTTTGGATACCCGTCGGGTTCAGTTCGGCCACAACGGCTGTAGTGGTCGGGAGATTGTGGCGCACCACCTCGGATGCGACACCGATGAGGCATTCAAGATGCCCTCCTACGAAGGGGTTACAACTTAGGTGGGGTGGCGGCTGCCGCAGCAGGCGCCCTCCACAACTCCACGAAGAGTGGCGCAGAGGGGGCGGCGCCGAGGTGTCACACCGACGTGGGGGATGTGCGCGGAGGAGGTGATGCAGACGGAGGGGCAGCTCAGAGGAGCGGCACAGATGGCCAGATAGGGGTCGTGGTCTCACGGAGGGGGTGATTGGCCATCTATTGTGCTGGTCTGTGCTGGACTCCAACATGCTAAATGCTGGGCCCATGTTATTAGAGTGACCTGCAGGCACCCATGTTGGAAAATCTAAATCCGCACCCACACTCGCACCAGCTAAAATTTGGTACTCGACCCGTGAGACCCGTTTGCGAGATTTAAAACCCAAACTTACATCACTACTACAAAACCTATTTTCCGAGACACCTAGAATTGATTTGTACAGGCGGTTCGTAGGAAAAACCGCTTGAGAAAGTGGCTGCGGCCCCGTGCGGCCAAGGACCACCTGTGAAATAGGGGGGGGGGAGGTTTTGTTTTTGATTTCTTTGGAGGAGCCAAATAAGGTATGTATATCTCATCCCTAGCTTGCATTTTTTTGAAGTTTAAATTTAGATTTAAGGCTAAATTAGAGTTTCAATGTGATCTAGAGATGCTCATGGTTCTTGCTATTTTGATCATCAAATTAGCTCAAATTTGTTGCAATATTGATTTAATTGTGTAGATTCACATGATTCTAGTATTATATTTTAAAAATGTAGCTAGAATGTGATGTTTAGCCTTAGGAGGTTTTATCATGAATGGGGATATTTTCTCTAGATCTAGATCTAGATCTAGGGGAGAGGGAGAGGGAGAGAGAGAGAGAGAGTAATGAATTCACATTATTTTGAGTCATAAATTTACGTTAATGTAGATTCAATTGCGTAGACATATTATAATCATAATAATCTTTTTAATTCTGATTTTCAAATAAATTATTTAATTAATTAATGTATCTAATTTTGTGGTTGAAGTTAAAGATGGACAGAGCATGGATGTATGATGCGCCAAGACATGGAGAAATATACATCAAAGGACTCTCTGTTTTTATTGAAGCCGCAGAGAAGGACGCTTTAACTAAGAAGACAAAGGAAATGTACTATCCATGTTCTGACTGCAAGAACCAGAAATTGTGGGACAAATCAAGTGTAATCAAATCGCACTTGATCTTGAGAGGTTTTGTTGAGAATTACAAATGTTGGTCCAATCACGGCGAACAATGTACAAGCAAACCAAACCAGGACATCGCTGCTGATCAAGTAGATGGTGATGATGAGGGAGCAGTCGAAGGCGACACTGATTTTATGATGGATGATGAACCCAATTTTGATCTGGATGATGATGCTGACTTTGATCTGGAGGAAATGCTGCGCCACGCAGAACCGCATGTTTTAAGGGACACGAGAGGTTTAGATAATTTTGAGGCATTAAAAAAGGCATTGAAGGAACTTTTGTATGAGGAATCGAAGGGCTGTGATAAGGAGTTCACGGTGTTACATTCGGTGCTTGAACTTCTAAGGTTGAAGGCCAGCAATGGATGGTCCGACAAGAGTTTCTCGGATCTGTTGAGTCTCTTGGCAAACATGCTTCCGAAGCCTAACTCCTTGCCCACCACCACTTATCTGGCGAAGAAGCTTATCTGCCCATTGTCATTGGATGTGCAAAAAATACACGTGTGTCCGAACCATTGTATCCTGTACCGTAAAGAGTACGAAGCCTTGGATAGATGTCCAGTGTGCAATGCGAGTCGGTACAAGAGCAATGATGATTGTGAGGACGAAGTTGCTTCCGCCAACACGAAGAAGAAAAGTAATGCTGGTCGTGACGAAGAAGACACTTCTTTCAACGCGGAGAAGAAGAGAAGAAGTCCTACGATGGTGATGTGGTACCTACCAGTGATACCCCGCTTGCAGCGCCTGTACTCGAACCCTAGGGACTCTGAACTGATACGTTGGCATTTCGATAAGCGCAAGAAGGATGGAACTAAGCTTCGACGTAGAAGCTTCCTTTCCCGGGTTATAGAGCAAATCCTTGTTCAAAAGCTTAATCTACCACTATTGTGATCACCAGAAGGAAGACCCTCATTCTTTACTTCAGGTTTCTAGACTTTGACATTGCTCATGGCATCCAATGCAAAATTTTACTCCATAGGGACCACAGGCATTAAGACCAGAGCTAACAAGCATATATATAGTTCTTGAGGGCCTTAGACCCTGGTACAGCTACTTACTGTATAGGACGGTATGCATGCATGCATGCATGCATGCATGCATATAAGCACATACGGCGTTCGAATAATCCAATATTGTCATTCTCTGCTCTCTAATTTCTATGCTTTTCTTGTGTTCTATGATAATCCATTTTGCATTTTACACTACTACTAAATTCCCCTTTTTTCATACTAGCATACTTGTTAGCTTTTTCTAGACAACAATAATCCAGCGGTCGATTCAGTACTATGGGGCAGAAGAGGACAGTAACCCCGAAGAAACCAGAAGCAAGCAGGATGTCGGATGTTGCAACAGAGGCCTCCCCGGCACAGAGGACGCTCGCAATAGAGGCCTCCCCGGCACAGAGGTTGGATAGGGACCCAAGCCCTCACCAGCCGTCCTCCTCCGACAGCAGCAAAAGCTCGGGCTCGTATCACAGCCCGAGCCCTGTTCCGTGCGAGCGGGAGATCCGCCATCGGGAAAGTGACAACGAGTACGATCCCGCCGAAGAGGTATTTAGTTGAGTCAATGCATTTCATACTTGTTAAATGGAGGAATATCTTCTGTTGATATCAACTCTCATTTATTTTCTCTCTAGAGGGTGAGGGTGCAAAGATCTTCACGTCGATCATCTGCGCCACAACCCACCGCTACATCTGTTCTCGAAACTGCGGGTCCCTCTGGGTCGACGCTGAAACGAAGAAGGGGCGAGCGTAGCAGGAACAAGTTGCCGTTCGGCATTTATACAATAACACAGGTCGGTGTTAAAGGGGAGCCTATTGCACCTCGTGAGGCCTGCGCCAAATTCCGCAACGGTTGCGGATTCCTTGTCAAGGAGTACGTCCCAATCACTGTAACTGATTGGCGATTGGTGTCGGATGAGACGAAGGATTTCCTATGGGCAACATTGCAGAGAACCATCCGATTCTCCTCGGGAACAGAGGAAGCAGCCAAACAGAATGCATTGAAAACTATGGGAAAAAGCTTCTGGGGTTGAAAGAGTGAGCTCAACAAGGAATTCGTGAAGAAGAATCTGGTACCCTTTAATAAATACAGAAAAATTACACCAGAGCAATGGGCAGAGTTTGTTAGGTAGAAGACCACACCTGATGCCATCAAACTGGGTGAATCGTTCAAGCAACTTGCGAAGAAGAATAAGCACTACCATCACCTGGGCACATCTGGGTACGCCCCCAAAATTCCTGAGTGGAGGAGGCAAGAAGAAGAGGCTGCCCGGGTTGGGAAACCCAACCCTTTAGAAAATTGTGACGAGCGAAGCAGGAACTAGGTCTACGCTCGGTCACAACGAACCGAGTCTGGGGACTTAGCCTTCAATAGCCCCGAGACCATGGAGGTGACCCAGACCATCCAAGGGCTTGCTAAGGAAGGGTCTCTAGAGCCTGACAGGGAGAATGACCTGCTTACCAAGGCCCTGGGGAACAAAGAACACCCGGGTCGCACTCGAGGCATCGGATCAAAAGTGGGCTGGAAGCATGGGTTCCCAAACGATGCGGGCCAGTACAAGACACGAAATAGATATAAGAAGACCCTAGAGGAACAGATACAAGAACAGGTTAAGGTCGAATTCATGAAGATGTGGAATGAAAAGGAGAAGGAAAGGGCGGCATTAATGCTGATAGAGCAACCAACCAGCCCAGGATTTCGGAGCAGCGTCGGGTCCACACATTTCGATAGCCAGAGATATCCTGTGGCTGAAATCAAAGAGGCTACCCCTTGCATTCTTCATGTTCCGGTCGGCAAGGGAGACTTCACTGTCGAGGCTGCCACTGGCCAGGCCATTCCAGGCCGTGTGTTTCACAGTCAAGATATTCTGGCAGGTTACGCCAAGGTACAAGTGGACTCGGTGCAGCCGATTTTCAGGAAGTACAAGCTCAAAATCAGCGCACCTGAGGGTATTGAGATTCTCGATGAGGCCATTGGAAACTTCATTTTGTGGCCCAGACGGGATATCATAGTAAGCTGTCAGAAGTCACAAGCGCCAGCGTCCCGCCTATCCCAGGGCCCTGCATCTCTGCCTCAGGCACCGCTGCCCCAGAGCCAACCCACTCCGCCTCAGGCACCTCAGCCTCAGAGCCAACCCACTCCGCCTCAGGCACCTTAGCCCCCGTGCCAACCCACTCCGCCTCAGGCACCTCAGCCCCCGTGCCAACCCTCTCCGCCTAAGGCACGGTCGCCCCGCGCCTGGTATCTCCGCCGCAGGCAACTTCGCATCGTGCTTCACCGTCTACAACTCAGGCACCTCCGCCTCCAGCGTCTCTAACTCCGGCGTCTCTGCCTCCGGCACATCCATCACCTGAGCATCGGAGAGTTCCTACAATGATTACCCCATATGAGAAGATTGAGATACCTGATCCGATGAAGAGGTGGCTTCTGACATCATCAAAAGCAAAGGCATCATCCGCTCAGGAATCTCCAGCGAAGGGCAATCTCATGAAAGAGATCGTCAAAGCATTAAGTACCTCACAGATAGATTTCGTGCCTACACTGGATGTTCCCGAAAAATATGAGCATGGCAAGCCATTTCTGCCATCATTTCAACTCCAGAAAGGTCCGTGAGAGATGAGGAAATTCCACGAATGGTACATGAGGGCATGTTGTGCGGGCCTCTCCATAATCACTGCTTCTGTCCCCGCTAACGTTTATCTAAGCGGAGACAACTACCTCATGTTGGATTTTAAGGACATGCACGCTGTGTTCCGCCTCGACAAACTTGACATCAATCTCATAAGCGTGTGGTGCCTGTAAGTGCCAACAATCTATCTCTACGTTCATATATGTACCAATATATGTTATAGAAGCTAATGACTATTGATTTGTTCTGTAGGATGCAATTTAACGATGCGGATAAGTTAAAGAGGCATGTCGGATTCCTTGATCCGCAACGAATTTCCCAGCCAAACATGATCGTGAACATAAGGACTGATGACTCTAGGATTAAGGGGAAGAGTAAAAAGGATAAAGCACGGGTCATAAAAGAAGCAACCAAAACAAAAAGGCTTGAAATGTCAACCTACGTAGGAAGGGCTATGCTTGAAATGCAGGACAAGGATTGCATCTTCGCCCCCTACAACTTTAAGTAAGTGTGATACATTATGAATCTAACATAAGTGTTCAACTTAGTTGATCGATCAAGAATCTAACAGAAGTATTCATGTAGCGATCACTATATTTGTATAATGCTGATGCCGAAGTCGAGCAGAATCGTGGTCCTTGACTCTGCCGATTTCCAACAAAAATCCTACCAAGATTTCATTGACGTTATACAGAGGTAAAGAAAATCTCCCATACTTAAAATTCTTATACATTATTTATGAATTGATAATTACTTGTTGATATTCGAATATGGCCTACAAGTGGTATGTAATGAAAGGTGGGATACACGATACAGACAGGCCGGATGCGATGACAGTCCGTACATATTTTCCGGTACTAACACAACTTCTAATTCTTGTATTCCACTATTAATGACGAATAGTTTTATTGAACTAACGAATACGTTGCATTTTTTTAAGTGCCACAAGGAAGGTTTCAATACCGTTCTTTTTAAGTGCCACAAGGAAGGTTTCAATACCGTTCTTTGTGGATACTATGTTTGCGAATTTCTTAGGATAAACGGAAGGTACACAAGAACCTTGAGGACGTAAGTCATCATTACGCCTGCACATTCTTATTTGGTTATGTTTCCATTGTCAATAGTATTTTAACTCTTTTAGTGTGTTTTCAAACCAGGCAAGGATGATCTAATGTGCCAACCAAGCTCTCACTGATAAAGAAATCCAAAATATCCAACGTGACATGTGCCGATTTATTATGCACGAAGTCATCCACAAGAACGGTAGATTCTTTGATCGTGGAGGCGAATTAGCTAGCTATCCGAGACTTTGTGTGTGGGACAACGACTCTTAGCTATATAGGCTTGTGATGTTGTAAATATTGTTGTACTTGTGTTAAATGTTGAAATATGTGATGTTATTCGTATTGTTATTGAAACTGTGTGAAATCTGGATGGAATAAAATATATTCTATTTATTTATTTTTTAAATAAATACATACCACAGGTGGTTCTCATACGGAACCGCCTGTAAAAATCTTTATATCACAGGCGGCAGCTAATGTGGACCCCGCCTGTGGAAATGGATTTCCATAGGCGGTTGTCTTAACGAACTGTCAGGCGGTTCGTTAAGACAACCGCCTGTGGAAATCCAGGCGATCACTTTTGCGCCGTTGGTTTTCACAGGCCTTCTGTCACAGGCGGGTGCACCAAACGCCTGTAAAAAGACGTTTCCACCCATTTATACAGTATCGTTCTGTAGTAATGCATCCAGATATAAAATCTGAGGGACCCGAACACAAGGATCCGGCTGCCATCCCTAATGCAAAAGAAGCAGGTGCTTAACCAAAAGCCAACAAAGACAAAAGCAAATAAAAGCACCGGTCGCTTTGTCTCGCTTTAGAGGCGCGAGAAAAAAAAAAAAAAGCCGTGGCAGCACGCAGCACGCCTGCTCCAGTACGTTCGTGCATGTCCAGCTCGTGCGCCTATATACAATTATACATGCTATAATCTATAGGGAAAAAACATGCTAATGGGAGGTGCTTTTGGTGGCTTTTGTGGGTTGAGTTCTGCATTCACCACCAAAGCTAGTCTAAATTTGAATACAGAGGTGTAAGATATTGAAATTGTCCATCTAAATTAGAAAATTTTGTAGTTCACGAAAAAAATTGAAACATCAAAACTTATTTTGTTTAATTTATGGTCTAAATTGTACTTGGACTTCGGGTTAGGCTACCTAATCGCAGTGGGATGTGCGGTTTCGCATGCCTTGGGCAACCTCGTTTCTCCGTACTGATCTAACCATCAAACATGCATAAACCCGAACACCCTGGATCAAGGTTTACATTACCGAGCTCCGGCGGTAACCGAAAATGCGTGATAACCGCGGTTACCGGTCAAATATTGAAAAAATTCAGAGAAAATTCATTTGGCAAAATTTGAATTTTGGAAAAAAAAATCGTGATTTTAGCTGTTTGGTAACCGCTCGGTTTGGGTCGGTTACCGAGCGATTTTCCCGTATTTTTGAATTGGTCGGTTACCGAGCGGTTTGGGTCGGTAACCACTCGGTTTTCTCGATTTATCGAGCGGTTTTATCGAATTTCAGCGCAGTTCAACAAAAAACCTAAAAAAGGACTCAACCTTGTAAAAACAATAACTAATTCATCTGAGCTTCAAATCATGTGAAACAGATTTTGTTGGCTTCCTTGTAACATGATCTACATGATAAAAGTATTTATACTCATAAAAAAGTTCAAATTTTTCTATGAGAAATTTTATTTGTTAAACCAAGTTAAATGCATAGTTTACTCTTTGCTAATCCAAAAATCATGAAACTAATTTTGTTAGTCTTCTTACATGATCCTATATCTTTTAAAAATACATGAACTCATGAATTAGTTATTGTAACATGCATGATTGTGTAAATGTGTTACGACTAGATTAATTCATAACTGACCCATCACACCTCAAAAATTAGTGAAACCACTTTCATTAGCTTATTTATACTATGATTTACGTAGAAAAAAATAGTAGACATGAAAAAGTTAATTACAGTGCTGTTTCTTAACATATTCACTTTATGCTTGTGAACTTTGTAAAAATCATAGAGAATTTAATAAAACTCTAAATAAAGTGAAATTAATTTTAAAGATTCTCTTAAAATACATTTTATACAAGAAAAATATGTTTTTGTATGTTACACTTTTCCTTAACGTGAGTTAATAACTGAGCCGCACGCTTCAATTTTTTTTATTTTTTTTTCAAACTTTCTCCCTATAGAATATGATGCAAACGACATTATTTTTGAAAAACATTTTCACATAAGGTTTTTTTAACCCTGCCCTGGACATATATGAATTCTTATCATCGGCAACAGAATCCACGCTACTATAGAAACTATAAAACCGGCACTACACAATCAGCTATGATAATATGAGATTATTATTACTGGTCCTGCAACCAACAATAATAAATAGACTATCACCGTCGGTTCATAGCTAAAACTAACAATGATATCATCACTGTCAGTGCTGGTTTAATCTACAAACCGACAGTAATAAGGGATATCAGTGTCAGTTCATGATATTAACCGGTAGTGATAATGAGCTATCACTATCAATTCTAGCTAAAACTGTCGGTGATAATTCCACACAAAGACCAATACATATAATTTACATACAATTGATCATTCACATATTACTTCTGCCTCACATATAGCTCATCATTCACATGTGGTTTCATCATTCATTTATATAAAAATATAAAGTAGGTATTGATATGTAAAATTACATATATTAGTATCAATTAGGAGGACCCTGTCTCCGTCATTACATAATTTGTGCATATAGGTGAAATGAGCCATCTCTAGATATAATTTAGTGGCTAATCCTATTGTTCTGTTTGGATATGCTTTTTTTTTTAGCTTTTTTTTGAAAAAAGCTAGAAGCTGTCTAAGTGGCTAGCTTTTAGTCCTGACTTCTGGTGACTTTTGACTGGCTGAGGAAGCAGCTATGGCTAAAATGAACTATAAGCTAAAAAGCAGGCTAAGATGGGCTTTTCTAGTTTTTGATGTGCTGAGAAGCTAAAATTTGTTGTAAAAGCCAATAACCAAAATTCAACCGTCATAATCTATCCAAATGGAGCCTAAGTATGGCAAAGGAAATTTAGTGGCTAATCTTGAACTGATACAATTGAACACACACTCGACAGGGATAACGAAAATACGTGCAAGGTGCATGTGTAATAACCATGTCTATCGTGCTACATTCACATATATGGAAAAGTAGATCTTCCTTTTCATCATTTGCATGTTTAAAGATAAAAGAAATTTAACATACAACAACAATGGAACATACAAAAAGGAATGCCTCAAATTTTATGATCCAAATTTTAGGACGATACTTGGAATAACAATGTATAGGTACTTTGTACTACCTAAACATAACTACCTTCAAATGTCACCCCAAAACCTCATCAGACACCAACTATCATCATTGACGCATGAACATGAACTTCCCTAAGGCCACAAATTAGGGCACAAACATAAGGACTCATAAGTGGCACAAGCAAAATAACCTCTCTATCATCACTCTACACCTTATTTTTGTTATCTCAATGAATATATCATCTAATGATTACAAAGAGAAGACTCAGAGTGATGATATTGATGAAAAATAGCCACTTCATCCTAGCCCACCCTTTACCTTATCATCATAAGCTAACAACATAATAAAAAAAAAGGGCCTCAGCTCAGGGAACGAAGTCATAAAAGCAACAACACAAGGACTTCTTGTTCCACACCTCATAGAATATGAGAAAGAATGAATGAGAATATGTGGAATGTTGACTCATGCAATTACCCTCAACTATATAAGTACATAATTATCATAGGTCTATGTAAGCTATTGTGCACTTTATTCATAAAAAATAAGAGCAAGCTACATCTATTATCATTTAACTTAACCACCCTTCTTGTGTCAACTCTAATCCATCTATTTTCAATTAACTAAAATCGATATCTTTTATTCAAATATAGTTTCTGCTCACATACTGCTTTTATATATGCACAATAAAAGGTGTTGAAGACTGATTGTATGAAAAAAAACCAAAGTAGGGTGGTGGAGGGCATAGGGCGGCGGCTTCAGGTGGACGAGGTTGAAGAGGCCGGCGGTGACGTGATTGTGGAGGAGGAGGCCAAGGTGGTGGCTTTGAGTGGACGAGGTCAAAGAGGCTGGTGGCAGTGTGAGTGTGGAGGAGGAGGCCGGGGCGATGACTTTGGGTGGACGAGGTCAAAGATGTTGATGGCGGCGTGGATGTGGAGGAGGCGACTAAGTGTTAAAGAAAGGCAGAGAATTAAAGTTATATGGGTAACATTATCACTACCAGCTTTAGTGACCTACCGGTAGTTAAAGACTATCACTGCCAGTTGGTCACTAGAACTAGCAGTTATAAGGTCCTTATATAACTTCTGCGTGCCCTTTGTCTTCCGTACATGCCACTTCATTTCCAGCCCTTGGTCTTCCTCAATCGGCCAATAAAATTGCACCTGTGGCTTCATTTCCATTCCACGCGCCCTCCCCGCCCTCTGCACTATCATTCACTTGTTCCTCCTCCACCGCCACCACCTATCGCTCTAGACTCTCCTCTCCATGTGTGGTCTCCACCAGAATTGGAGGATGATGATGTAATGGCAGCCTCCTCCAACATGGATGAGGCAATCTCCGATGACCTCTCCTCTGATGAGGAGGAGGCCAACAATGACAATTTGGAGCACTTTTTGGAGGGCACTCCACCACTGTGCGCGCTGATCTTGGATGTGGATGTTGGCATCAAGGACGATGATGCCTCCAAGGATGATGAGAAGGAGGAGAATGCCAACGCCGATGACTCCTCCTCAAAGGAGGAGGAAGAGGAGAAGGACTTAGTGAATCTTGAGGGCTCCGACGAGGAGGAGGACACCACCAACGATGAGGACAACACCAACACCGAGGATGATGATTGCACGGATGAGGAGGAGGATGACAACAACAACATGAACTAAGAGGAGCTCAAGAAGGAGATAGACAAGTCATCATCGATGTCAGATGATGATGATCAGTGGTGCTACCAGAACCTTCGTCATCAACCACGCTCACATCCTATGTGGCTCACCGACGAAGAGGCATAGGCTCAATATCTCTTCTGCAATTCGTATGGAGGTTTTTGTGTAATCCGGGCCTTCTTTTGTACTAACTGATGATCTTTCTTAGTATAGTTCAAACCTTATTTTTTTAGTTACCTTCTTAGTCTAAATTTTACATCTCCAAGCATGGGCAACATGTCCTCTCTGGAAGCATGCCCCGTATCACTGCTGGTTTGTGGCATGAACCGGCAATGATATACTCGTTGTCACTATCTGTTCTTGCCACAAACCTGGTAGTGATGTATCGTTGCCGGTTCGTGAAATGAACCTGATATTGATAAAGGGTATCACAATCGGTTCCAATAGCCTCAATAATTTATTGGCTGTTGGAGGTTATGACCCGACAGTGATACCTTAATTTTTGTAGTAGTACTAAATTGGTACTGATAGTTGGTCTTCTATTCGGTTTATGTAGTAATGCTAGGTGAGCTGTCTTGTGAAAAAAGGTTATTTTTTCTGTATTTTATATTTGAAAATTGGAGTTAGGACTTTCAAGAACTGTAAATTAAAGGATGCTTCTTCAAGATATCCAACCATTCGCAAATGTTATTTGCATGTGATTGACAATTATTGTTCTTCTTTAGCATTTTTCTCAAGTGGCCAAACATTTGCTGTGGGTGAAGATAATTTAGCAAAAAAGGACCAATAAATAATTCCTAACAAGACTGATAGCATACCAAAAAATGAATAGCAAATGTACTGTACCGTCGGCTATTTGTAATGCTACACTCAGGAATTATCGGTTACTCCCTTTGGTTGTAAATGTAGATTGTTTTAGCCTCCTCAACTATTCTCTAAATATAAGTCATTCTCAAACTTCTATGTATTTTTTTCTCTTTTATTCCAGTCTTACCCTTGTTTAATAAATACTACCACTCTCACAAATGAATGAGTTATCTTTTCCAATGCGGAATAAATAAAGGGCAACAAGGTCATTTGATCTACTTTCTTAATCCTTATACACAAGTCTAAAACAACCTACATTTGCAATAGGATGGAGTATTTTGTAGTGGGATACCGATTGAGGACTTAATTTAGACTACGGCATATAAAAAATTCTGAGATTCATAAAGAGCAAACACACTAGAATTTAGACATTCAGCTTAATTTGAAATGTACTACCTTAGTGACGTTCAAACATGAGCTATGTATGAAGGGCTGCCATGCACGCAAGTGAGGACATGCATGCATGGGAGAGAAAGCTTTGTTCGAATAATAATTTTGTAGCTAGCCCCAGGTTGTCTTGAGCAAAAGGTCACGTTTGCTTAGCATCGGAGACAAATGGTATCCTCCTAGCTGTTTCTTGGCAGGGGTACTCCATTGATCCTTGTTCAGAGATCAAGATAAGAATCAAACGACTGGCAATGACCTAGCTATACCCTATTGCAGGTAATCTAGCGTCGGTGCTCGCTTGAGCCGGATTTACGGTCAAGGAATAAAGGAACATTCGAATCATGCAGCAAAGTATTGCACGTCACCGCGTTAAGGGGGAAAAGTTCATTAAAGGCCTAAATGCGCAGAACTTGTTAATTTACATGCCACGCGAACTATATCTTGGTTCGAAACGATTAATTGCTGAATTCTTAGTTCAAAAATGTTGACGATAATTAACATAAAACTACGCCAAAATAAGATTATTTTTTGGCGTGGAAAAATAACTTGTGGATTAATTGAACAAGTTGATGAACAATGCGCAAATCTATTGACTCTCCGTCGTGGATTCATGACCATTCAAATTCTGCAGTAAAATTATCCCAAATTGAATGTCAAACTAAAACAACAACCGATCGGTAGATGCGGGTATCCTCATGGTAAAACAATTCACGCACAGGGCCAAGCATTGTTCATTATTGCTCTCTTTGGGGGCCGGGGGGGGGGGGGGACCCATGCATGCATGTAACCACGGACACAAGACAAGCGCGGGCGTCTGCGCCCACACGCACGTCGTCACGGACAAATCACCAAAGCCGCCGCAGAGCCGGCCAGCCGGCGGAGCTAGGCTAGCTACCCGCGGCGGGGCATCTGGCACTCCGGCGTGGCGGCGGAGGGCTGCATCCTCAGCTGCTCGTAGAACTTCCTGATGAAGTCGTCGGCCTCGGCGTCCACGCGCTCGTTGCCGCAGCTGTCCTCCGGCATGGCGGGGAACGGCGAGTCGGTGACGCGCAGCGGCCGGACCCCCGCGGGGCTGCGGCCCAGGATCCACGCCACCATGGGAGACGGCGTCGCTGTTGCCGCGCTGGCGGCCACCGCCGGCGTGCCCCCTCCTGCCTCCACCTCGGCGCTGAGCATCTCGAACGCCCGTGCCACCGCGGCCGCGTCGAGGCCGCCGTACTCGCCGCGCGCGCCACGGCCGCGGCCCTTGAAGGTGAAGAGGCCGTAGTGCGGGTAGGACGGCGTGGTGGTGCAGCTGAACTCCACCTCCCGGGGGTGGCCGTAGAACGACGCCAGCGAGGAGGACGCCGAGGTGCCGTTGGCCGCGAGCTGTCCGTGGCCGTGGCCGGCCGGGTGGGCGAGGAGGCCGCGCAGCGCCCTTCCCGCGAGCTTGCTGCGGCCGAGGAGGAGGTGAACGTCCATCATGATGCGCTTGCGGGAGAGGCCGCGGCGCAGCATGTGGCACACGGCGAGCACCACGTGCCACAGACGCCGCCCGAGACCTGGCTCCATGGGCCGCCGCGCCGGCGTCTTTGCGAGATCCATTAGTAACAGTTGTGGGAAGCAGAATTCGAAGCTCTTCCGAGGATCAATGTGTCTGCACAATGTGAGTTATCAACCTGACAGTCCAAAGGGAGATCAGCGAGAGCTGCTAATTGATTTCTTACAGCTTGAGGGGTGATTAGCTCAATGAGCTTAGCCAGAAGGCTTGGGTTGATGGAATGGAATGGTAGGATGGGGGAGGAGAGGGGGAGGTATTTAAGGGAAGGAAAAGTTGCAAAGGACCCCCCCCCCCCCCACAAAACACAACTTAGTATGGAAGGAAGGGTTAGTGCAAGTTACTTAGTATATATTTTTTCTGCTTGGACTTGAGGGTTTAGCCACCACTGCTACTATTGACACAGCCATTAGTTGCTCTTTGAGTTCTCAACAATGGAATAGTAGTATGTAAAAGAATAGCAGCTAACATTATATTGTTGTTGATTGTTGACTTGGCTTTGTGGTTTATTTGGAAGAGTATGAACAGATAAAGCTTGCTCCTTTAATTTTGTGGTGTGTGAAATTGACACAAGAAATTTACATAGGTCGACTGGTGGAGTGCTTAAATTCCAAAGCTTCATAAGTCAAGTCTCAAAAAGATCACTTTGGAGAATATATATGTCCACAACTATTCAGGGGAGAAATTTACAGGGAGAGGTCAAGGGCGGCGGCAACAAACAAGCAAGACTAAGCTAGTTCAATGCAATAAAAAAAGATGAAAAATTCAAAAAGGAGGCCAATGGCGGCGGCAACAAATAAACAAGCTAGACTAGGTCAATGTCAAAAGAAAAAAAAATCTCTCTCAATAAATATAAGAATACATGTTAGGTGAATCACTACCACAAATCAGTTAAAACAGACGGTGTGCCATAGATAGTTTTTTAAGATCTGTCACTAACAAAATATCATCAGATGGTTGCTAAGACAGACGTATCTGTAACAAGACAGTCGTAAATATGTGATTAAACTCACAGACAGTTTTTATAAATATGTTAGTTTCTATCATATAGACACAGGCGATGTTTAGAAAAATCCATCTGTGATACTGTTACAGACGGTTTCTTATAAGATATGTCTGTATCTATATGAAAAGACCTATGCACATTTTCAAATATGATAGCTCTTCTCCCCTAGCTCTTTTGGATTTCCCCACACACAACCCGCTCATCTCTCCAGTCTCTTTTGGCTTCCTACACACAACCCCTCGTCTTACCTTAATATAAAGTGACAAGGAGTGTTCTTCTTCCTCACTTGTCATATCCAAGTGTTCCGCTGTACTGAAAAGCGTCCTCACTTGCTATCAGTGTCGGAGAAGTGAGATCTCGGCGGGGGTCGAATCCCTTTCACTTCACCGAGGTGAGTATCATATGGTTTCCATCGCAGTTTAGTTAGGGTTTATTAGGTTTTCATTGCTTCGATCTGTGTAATTGATAGCAGAGCCTTGTTTTCGTCATAGATCTGCAATCATACAGTTCACGACAATCAGGAGGTGGTAGGATAGGGTAGTCCCTATGGTGGCTTCGAAGGCGCGGATGCTTGGCATCGTCTTCGGCCAGGTGGACTTTGTCTTCTTTTCTATCAATCGTGTTCTCCATTATATTCTTCCGGATGAAAATTTCTCAATTATTGTTCATCACAATGGAGACATTTTTGTCAACTGCAAGATAGGCTTGAACGCCCAGTTCTCACTGAACCATGGCTGGTGATTTGGTAGCAACGTAATCTGGTTCTACTCATAAGTGAGATAGTCAAGGTAGATCAAGATTTGGATAATTGCGAGCAGTACATTGAAGATGATGCTTGGGATAACATTGTGCTGAAATGCAGGAGGCTGAGATGATGTCTATCATCTCATGTTTTTGAAAGACGACGTCGATCGATCCAAGTTTGTCGATCACTTTTCGTATTTTTGGAAGACAGGGTCGCCATGATGTCAACATTTTATCTTTTTGGAAGACGGTATTGATTGACCATTGTGTGATGTGCATTTGTGTGATATTCTTAACCTTTGTGATATGTAAATATCTATGTTTTGTATTTTGAACAATGTGTCAATATGTTTAATTTGTAAATCATAAAGTGTGTATCTATGTGACCTTTTTCCCGTTTGTTACAATTAACATTGACGGGTTTAAAAAAACACATCTGTGACTCTTAGTACTCACAGACGGGTTTAAACAAATATCATTTGTAACTCTTAGTACACATAGACAGTTATCTAGAAAATCCGTCTGTGTGTAAGTGGATTGCAGATGATTTTGAAGCCGTCTGTATAAGATAGATATCACAGACACTTTTGCAGAGACGGAACCAATATTGCTGTCTGTGATGGAGTTTAAAATCCATCTATAATAACATGTTCTGGGGTAATGCATGTGTATGTGTGTGTGTGTGTCTATATATATATGCTCATACATATATTTTTAACAAAGGCCTAAAGAGTTATAGAACACTATGTGAAACATAAACAAAGGAGACACAATTTAGTGACGGGTCATTATACGACCTGCCACTTATGTAGCCTTGGGTTGGAACCAGATATTGACCTGTCACTGATAACCAGTGATTAGTGACGGATCATAATATTACCCGTCACTTATCACACTTATATCCTAGTTATAGGTAACGGGTCTCCCTGGACCAGTCATAAGTGGTAGGTCATATCACGTCCTGTCATTTATGAAAGTAATAAGTGATGGGTAACCTTATGACCCGTCACTTATGACTTAGCTCTGTTATAGAACTGGTCAGCTACTGTGGACGCCCAATAGTTACAGGACTCAACAGTACTACACGTATAGTAGATCTGGCGATTTTCTTCAGTTCTACTAGAGAGAGTCTAATATCTTATTGGTTTGAAGTTTGAATTGTTGCTAGGTTTTTAAAGGTTTGCATCTCACTCTTTCCTCCTCCTCTAACCCTATTTCGTAGATTTTTTGTGTTTTGAGTTGTAATAAACCATTTTGTATCTTTATCCAAAATCTTAGTGCTAGTGAGTTGTATTTATGTTAGATTTGATACTAGGTTTGTCCAATCTATCGCGAGATGCCATATATCTAGTTTAATTGTATGAAATTTTTAATCACATGTTTAATCATGAAATTAAGGTAATTTTTCATGAAAAATGAATATTTTTACATTATAGATAGTGGATAGTAGTTGGATGTACCTTAAAATCCGGACTTGTCTGGAGTACCTGAGCATGGTGAAGTATTTTATGAGTGCTGCTTTGGCGGATATGAAAGATCATGGTAAAAAAACAATGTATTGTCCATGTCACGATTGTAGGAATGATAAGAAGTTTCCAAAATCAGATAATGTTCATGCACACTTGGTCATGTGTGGATTTAAAGAGAATTATACATGTTGAAATAAACATAGAGAGGAAGGTCTTAACGAAGGAGAGATAATCAGGGCCTCCATACCGACAATGTGGATCAAGGTCGTACACCCGGTGATATGGATCAAGATCTCAAGGACGAGGACATATTAGGTTTCAATGATAATGATCTCCAGAATTTTGTGGAGAATGTGAACCAGATGGTGCGGGATATCGAGTGACACGATGAATATAATAGTGGTGAGTTTGTTAAATTTCAGGAATTTATGCGAGATTCCAAGACACCCCTTTATCCTAACTGTAAGAAGACATACATGTGACTATTTGGGGATCTAAAACTTTTACAGCTGAAAGAAACCCATGATTGGACTGACAAGAGTTTGGAGGCATTGTTGGATTTGCTAAGGGATATTCTACTGGAGGGAAACTTGGTGCCTGAGGGTGTCTACAACGCGAAGAAGATAATTTGTCCTTTAGGACTGGAAATAAAAAAAATACATGCATGTAAGCCAAAGAATTAAGAAATATCATGTTTGCTATGAACACAGATGGCATGAATCAATTTGGTAACATGAGTACCTCAGATAGCACATAGTCTATTGTATTGTCGATCTACATCCTTCCACCATAACTTCGTAACAAGCAAAAATACATTATGTTGTCGATCTTAATATCAGGACAGAAACAACTTGACAACAATATCGATGTGTACCTCAGGCCTTTAGTCGATGATCTTAAGAAACTCTGGTCGAAATGTGTCGAGGTTTGTGATTAGTACAAGCAAGAGTAATTTACCTTGCACGCCATGTTGTTCGTCACAATCAATGATCTACCAGCACTTTGTAACTTGTCAGGTTAGAGCAAAAGAAAAGGTGAAACTTGCCCTCATTGTTAGATGACACATGTAGTTTGAGGTTGAACAACTCAAAGAAAATAGTGTACATGCGGTATCAACATTTCCTTCCTATGAAGCACCCATACCGAAACATGGACAAGGAGTTCGATGGCACAAGAGAAAAAGCGTTACCTCTAAGGCATTTCAGCAGGGAAGGTGTCCACAATCAGGTCAAGAATATCAATGTTGTCCTTGGCATGCAAAAACGTTCCTCCAAGGATGACGAACAAAAAGGAATGTGGCACAAGAAATAAATACTATTGGAGCTAGAGTATTGGAAAAAATTAGATATTCACCACTCTATCAACAACATGCATGTAAAGAAGAATATATGCGAGAGTCTGGTTGGTACATTGCTCCAAATGAAGGGAAACTGAAAGGATCAGGAGAACGCATGAGATGATCTTGAAAAAATGTGCTTAAGGCTGGAGCTCCATGCACATGATACGAACAAAGGAAAACACCTATCCCCAACAGTTATCACTCACTCCAAGA
This sequence comes from Phragmites australis, assembly GCF_958298935.1. Lineage (NCBI taxonomy): Eukaryota > Viridiplantae > Streptophyta > Magnoliopsida > Poales > Poaceae > Phragmites > Phragmites australis. The sequence continues at coordinate 8,675,969 of NC_084929.1, forward strand.
AGTAGACAAAAAGAATTCTACGAGTTTTTGCATAGTGTGAAAGTTTCCTCATGTTACTTGTCCAACATCGCAAGACTTGTTTCGGTGAAAGAGCTAAAAATAAATTTCATAATGATGAAATCTCATGATTGCCATGAGACGACGGCCTCACTGCTTGCGGTAGCTATTAGGAACGTCCTCCCAATTAAGGTTCACGAGGCTATCCTGAGCCTATGCTTTTTCTTCAATGCAATTGAGCAAAAGGTGCTCAGTCCAGAGTCGTTGGAGGTGCAAGAAAAAAGGTACTTTGAGACTCTATGTATTCTTGATATGTATTTTCCACCATTCTTTTTTGATATTATGGTACATCTTACTGCTTACCTTATTAAGGAGATACACTACCTTGGCCCCATGTTCATGCATCACATGTTTCCATATAAGAGATATATGAGTGTTCTCAAGTCGTATGTAAGGAATTGGGCCTTTCCTAGGGAATGCATCGTGCAGGGTTACGCGACGGAGGAGGTATTGGAGTGGTCTGTTGATTACATTAACCAAAATTACCCAATTTACGTACCTAAGTCTCACCATGAAGGGAGACTCACAGGTGTAGAGGTTCTGGGAAAGATGTCAACAACTCCTAATCCCAATGCATATGACCAAGCTCATTTCCTCGTGCTGCAACAAATAAGCGAAGTGTGCCCATATGTCGATGAGCACAAGCATATGCTACTTGAAGGGAATTTAGGGCAGACCGAAGCTTGGGTTGCAAGGCAACATATGCAAAGGTTCACCACTTGGTTCCAATATCGAATCAGACAATCGAGTACTCCTACAAGTGCTTTGATAAAAAAACTAGCATCTGACCCTATATACACAATTGTGACATATCAAGGATATGATATAAATGGATACATATTTTACACGGTTGCCCAAGATGAGAAGAGCATATACTATAACAGTGGTGTTCATATAGATGCTTATGACAACGGCATGCAGAGGAGCACATACTACAGTCAAATAGAGGAGATCTAGGAGCTGAACTATTTGGGATTCAATGTAGCCCTGTTTCGGTACCGTTGGGTACATGGGGCAAAGGGTGTCATTAATGATAAGTATGGATTCACTAGTTTTGATCTCAAACATATCATATACAAGTCTGAACCCTTCTTACTTACTAAAGATGTTCGCTAAGTCTTTTATGTGACTAACACAATAAAGAAGAAACGGCATGTGGTTCTCGCTGGGAAAAGATGTATCGTCGGAGTTGCAAACGTTGTGGATGAGGAGGAGTTCAATCAATTCGATAAAATCCCCACTTTTGCTACTACAATCGTGCCACGCCTTTTATCGACCGAGAAAACTCCATACCTACACTCCAACCATAATAAAGGGATCCATGTCAAGAAAGCACGAAAATGGTGAATTTAAATTTGAGTATCAAATTTGTAATATTAATATCAAATTTATAATATTAATGTCAAGTTTGAATTTTAGGTTTCAAGTTATTTGAATTTATAATATTAATGTCAAATTTGAATGTTAGGTTTCAAGTTATTTGAATTTGTAATATTAATGTCAAATTTGTATTTTAGGTTTCAAGTTATTTTAATTTTAGTTCAGCAAAAAAATTTCTCTTCACTGGATGGTCTGGCGCTCTCATTTTTCTCCTCACCGGATCATAAGTAAAAGGTGACAGGTAGTACTATTCATCCATCACTTATCATAAGTAATAGGTGACATCACCTATGATCATATATGTATATATAGGCTGAGTCCCCGTGCGCCCTCCGTCGTATCATTTTGCCTAAGTCATTTCCACGCTAGGGTTCGCCGTTGCCCACTCCATCGCGCCTCCCCACGCATGAGTCCAAAAGCCAAGGTCACAAACACAGTAGCCGACGAACAAGGTTACCGTCACGAGAATTGATGCTGACAGGCTGCCAATGGATGAAAAAGTATTGAATAGATTTCGAAGGGTCGCATGGCTCATTGCACGAGAGAGGGTGTCAATAACGACTAAGTTTGATGACCTCAGTGATGAAGCGAAGAGGGACTTGTTCGATAATGTCGTCAAGGAGTATCTGAAGTACCCTGAAAACATGAGTGAGCGTCAAACAATCACCGCGGTCAATGCAATAATGAAAGCGATCGTGAAATTTCACTAAAGCTTTAAGAGCAAGCTTGTTAATCGGTACTTGGCTAAAGGGGTGGTGCCCTTCGAGAGCTACAAGCACTTAAAAGAGTAAGATTGGGATGCTTTTGTGTAGATAAAGAACTCAGTGCAGTTCAAAAAGGAGAGTAGGAAGAAGAACCAGCTTCGGGTTAGGAACAAGAACAACCACAGGACAGGTACAACCGGGTACATGGGGAAAGGGCGAAATGGCAGGTAGAGGATGAAAACTTAGCCAAAGAAGGCCGCGAGAATCATTGGATGTAATTCCCGGGACAATCACAGTCATATTTGCGTGCAAGGGGTGAGTTATCCAAAAGCGGAGAAATCACATTTAGAAACAGCAAAATCCAATCAATTGCAGACAAGTAAAAGAAAAGTCAGCCAAAGCTAATCAATGTTCTCTCAGCGGCACTGAGAAACCTAGAGCACCCAGGTCAAGTGCGAGGTGTATCTAGTTCTCAGGGAGGGAAATATAGCTTTCCCGAAGACTTTAGAATGTACAAGAAGAGGAAGAGGTCAGGTGTAGTTGACTTGGATGCATTGACACAGGACATCACCCAAAAAGTTTATGCAAACATCATGTAAATGCTTATAGCACAGGGAATAGAGATTTCCATCCCAGAGGAAGCTAGTCCCAGAACTACACAAAAGAGTAGCTACGCCTCCAAGAAGGTTGATCAACCACATGCTGTCGTGACTGAGCTAGATACGATTGAACTGCTAGAAGGGCCCATGCCCTACAACCTTTTAATCAGGAATGGCGAGTATTACATCAAGGTTGCAAGGGGCCATGTGCTTCCAAACATCCATACCTTACATACGGAATACCATCGATCACATGTTGGAGCTCCCCCCCCTAATGATGAAGTCACAACTCTGGGCGAAACTCTTCATCAAAGGATCCAGTGGAAGAGGGACGACATCATGGTCTCCAATGCATCCCAGTCTCGATGAGCTTCAAGTGTACCGCTGCCGCTCCCCAGCTTCACTGCCTTCTTCTCCGCATCCTATGGCCTCACTTCCAGCTCCAATTTCGTCTCCCCTAAAGAGCCCAAAGAAGAAGGAAAAGGGAGTCGAGAAGAAAGGCTCTAAGAAGCAACTGCCGAAGAGATCAAAGGCCATTGTACTGGTGAAGAAGTCCAAGGACATTGGTGTAGGATGAACTAGTGTCAACACAAAATTCCAGTATAGGAAGCCCTTGATGATGGTAGATGACCTAACAATAGTGGAACAAGCCTGTGTTGACCTGCATAATTACTATATGCAGACCTCTAGAGACACCAAGGCTCAATCCATAGTCATACAGTACAAACAACGACACTTCTTAACTGAAGACGGCTACTTTCTTGTGGTTTTCAATGACTTATATGACCTCTTCAACCTTGATGCCATGGACGTATCGTTATTATAGATCTTTACATCTTAAGTCCCTTGAAACTAGACATTTATTAATTAATACCACAAAGTCTTAAATCTAACTATATTCTTATCTATAGACACTTGATCAAAGAAATAAAGAAAAACAAGGAGCACATCAAATTTCTTGACCCTGAGGCTATTGTAATCTCGGTCATCTAACTTCATAGCACCTACGCTATAGACTATGTGGCTAGAGTAATACAACAATATTCCAAAATGGACTACCTGTTAGGCGCCCACAACACCGGTTGCCATTGGGTCTTATTGGTCATTTTTCTTAAGTGAAACTTGGTGTGGTATCTTGACTCATCAAGACCAGTAGGACCAAAAGGCAAACCTAGAGAGTGTGATTACAACGCTGTATAACTTATGGATGCATAGTTCTTCCTAGCTTAGTTCATATATTTAACTTTTTTAACATTCAAATGTTCCCTAATCGATCCCTCTTTATGCAGGACTTTTGACAAGGACCTTTGAGCTGATCCTGCCCGATAGATGGCCGCAAACTGATACACAAGACCTGATACACAAGATCAGGTTCATAGTAAATGCAACCAAACAGATTACCAAATGCTCTCGGTTGCAGTTTTTTTCCTTTTGATCTAATAGTATATTTTCTTGTTAGTAGTACCACCAACAACCACTCGGATTCTATGTTGCGAGGAACATGCTCCTCACGATCTGAGCAAAGGATATTAAATCTCTCGATGTAAGTTCAATACAGGATTATTTATAACTAATTTTAGTAATTAGTTTAATTCAATGATAACATGACATTGATTACATATCAAATTATGCAGGATTTTTAGCTTATTTTTTGACAACGGTGCACTCCTATGGATTCGACAACGGGTCACCAAGTTCATAATGTCTGAAAGCATCAACCCACACGGCGAGTTGCACTATAGAAATCCTATGTTGTGAGGTATTATGTAATATGAATTGATTTGAATTTTGTAACTGTTCGATTATGTGATGAATTGATTAGAACTTTGTAACCTTTGTGATTCTGTGATGAAGTGTGTTCTTATATAAGTGTGTTTGTCGATATGGATTTGGATACATTGTTGTTGTTTACAGGGAGAAGATAGCTACCAAATCCTGGCTATGCTCCAGGATCCAGCCAGGAAACAGGATAATCCTGCAGGAACACATAAGGGACAGGTAACCTCTTTACCTGTCACTTAATGTTAAATAATAAGTGATAGGTAACCTTATTACCTGTTACTTGTGTCTTAATATAAGTGATGGCTAATCTATTAATCCGTCACTTATGTCTTTCTCCCAAGTACATGGGAGACGCACGTTAGTGACAGGTCACGGTTACAACCCGTAAACTATGATCTCATTAGTGACGGATTCTTACCCATCACTTATGACTAGTCATTAGTGATATGTTCAGGGTAACAGATATGTGACCTATTACCTATGATAGTTATCAGCAGTCATCTATGATTTTTTTTTTCACGTAATAGAAGTGCTCGTACTTTAATCGTAACAGACTCGACAAATTGTTGCTTGCCCAAGAATACCCAGTTAAGATCGGCATGAATTCCATCATACCTTCGGTAAGATCGAAATACAGTACAGAACTGGTCAAAAAGAGGAGATACAATACGCCTGTTTCGTGCTCTGATGCTTGCTAAAAGCTAAGCTTATTCCTTAGTGAGCAAGTGAGGAATTTCTCCTCCTTTAATTTAGTTTCTTTTTCTGCTTGAAAATTGATTTTGTTCTTGGCTTTGGCTAAAGCTGGTCATCGATCAGCTCGGAGCTCAAGACCCAAAGACCAATTGCTGCTTTCCACAGGCAATGCTGATCGAGGTTACTTTTGGTATAGGGAATAATATGCTTGTGTACATGCTGGTCTTGCTCGCTAAGAGGGTCCAAAAACAAACTTGAGGTAGACGCCTTGCCCTTCTCTTTTGAACAAACATCATGAGTATTGAAACTAGGTTGTTCCTCTAAAATTATAGAAGGCTCGTGCTAGAGATTTTATGTGTCGAGTATGAAAATTAACTTGAAAGATTTTTTGAAAATTTGTCCTAATTGACATATGATTTTTTCCGTATTTTTCTTCTTCATTATTGTGACCCAGCCATGCTTAATTCCTATCATCATGTTATTCTGGACTCAGATAGCTAGGAGCAAAGTTTGGATTTAAGAGCAACTCCAACAGAATATCATTAATACACTAACCATATTCTCGTATGGATTGTCATCTATATTCTCTCTATATTACTCTACTACTCCAACAACACATTCATATTTCACCTTTAATATTCTCTCTCCTATTTTTAATAGTATTTTATAACTAACAATATTTTAGAGGTTAGTTCTTGATTGAAGTTCCACATTAACTAAAAGAGGTTAACTCAAAACATCCTATATGAAAAATGACAAAGTACAAGGGATGCATAATCCCCACCCCAGCATTTCAGAGGCTGTCATTATGTGAAGCGTGTATACTATGAGCAAGTATAACATTCAACTTATCACTTCACTGAACAAGTTCATAAGTCAGCAACTATTGAAAAGAGAAAGAATTTTCCAACAAATTACGAAGAATTTAAAAATTAATGTGAAATTGATGGGATATTAAGGAACTCACAAAAACACTCTGCAATTTAGGGTTGTCAATAATTTTAGAAATTAGTACATTAGTTTGTATGAATATTCATGAATTTTTCCTAATTTTGGGAATTAAATTTATGCCCAAAAATTCAAGCAAAGTACAATTTGGAGAATTTTCATTTACAATATGTAAGATATTTTTAGTGGGAACTAGTTAAAATGGATTCTTTGTTATTTATTCTATTAGTACAAAAATCATTGTGATTTTAGGAGCTCTACAAAATCACCTTTTGCATTTATGAAAGATGAGAGAAGAAATAACTTCTTGAAGGAAAAGCTAATTAACTGGCTGTTGGCCTCTCTCGTCTCTCTATAGGAGGATGGCGTGGGGGAGATGCATGTCACATCTGGCGTATCCAACAATGTGAATGGCGTGCTCTGCAAAGTAGCTAGATGGATAGAGGGTCTGTTGAAGGTTTTTTTTTTTGAGAAAATGAATGAAGGTTTGGATGGAGGGTGGGATAGAAGGGCTCTTGGAGATGCTCTAAGGGTGCGGCGTTTAATGTAGTGAAGATAACGTCAAATTTAGTACAGTTTAGGATGAAGGAATTTCTTAAGAAGCATTTCAATTTCTATAAGAAGTTGGAACATTCCTGCATCAAAAGCAGATTCGAATACATATGTCCTTATTTTTTATTCTGTAATTGAATTAATATCTTCAATTTTTTATAACAAAATTTCATAGAAAATTAGTGATTTGAAAAGAAAATCTATATATGAAGATTTCAGTTGAAGCTTGCAAAAAGGACAAAAACACGGTGGACTAAGTAAGGAAATAAATAATCTGATGAAATCGCTAACTAAGAAGAGTTAAGGTTTGTGTAGAATATAGGCCTTGGTAAGGAGATTTCTAGTACTCCAGTCTAAAACAATATCAGGATCACATTAGAAAACCTATCAAAAAAGGATAACATACATTAGAAAAATATAATATATAGGCACAATAAAAAATAAATTGAGGTAGGTGCCTTGCCCTTTTCTGTTGATCAACATCATGATTACTGAAACTAGGTTTCTTTCTCTAAAATTATAGGTCACTCGAGATAGAGATTCTACGTGTGAAGTATGAAAATTAACTTGCGGACATTTCTAAATTTGTCCTAATTGACTAATGATATTTTTTCCGTAGTTTTCCATGACCCAACCATGCTTAATTCCTATCATCATGCCATTCTGGATTCATTTAGCTAAGGGAAAAGGTTATATTTTAAGGGCACGACCTTCAATGTAGTAAAGATGACGTCAAGGTTAAGTAAAGTACGGTTTGGAACGGAGATATTCCGTAAGAAATTTTCAGTTTCTACAAGATTTCGGAAAATTCTTCAATTAAAAGCAGAGCTAGCTGAATACAGGTTTCCTTATTTTCCTTTGTAATACAATTAATTCTTCAGTTTTTAATAACAAAATTTCATAGAAAAATCGAGATTTTGACAAGAAATCTATCTAGGAAGATCTCAAATAAAGAAAGGACAAAAACACAACGGACAAAAGCGAGGAAATAAATCATTTGATGAAACCGCTAACTAAGAAGGATTAGGGGCTTGTTCAGAAGAGAGGCCATGGTAATACGGATATATTCAGTATAGAACATTATAGGGAAAACATTACAAATATATAATAGATGGCCACAAGAAAAAAAAGGCCATCACAAGTTACATTGATCAAACAATGTTAGTAAAGAACTATATATGAAAAAGATACTTCATCTAAGGTGTAACTGTAAAGTCTTACTGTCATGACTGTATTGGAACTTTAGATAGCTGGTCCAAATTAGTATTGGATGTTAGTTGTCAGACCAAGTATCACAGCTCAGTCTAGCAAAAGGCCACCTCATTTGTGGTTCATGAGATATGATCATAATAGTTATCATGACATGTCTATAGCCTAGCAGGCGGAAAAATGTTGCACCAACCAAAGGTCCCTATGATAATAAATGTAAAAGTATATGGGTTGCACGATGAATCGAAACGTGTCCCGAATGTGAGAAAAATCGGAAGTAAGAAGTAATTAAACAGTGCATGGAAGTCCATGTTTGGTACTATATAGTATGTATATAATTTGACTGAGAACTAGTTACATTGCAGAGTGCTATAATAAACATAATATACTATACACAACTTGATGTACCAGAGATCAACACAACCAAATCGAACTGCCACATCAGATTTCACGGAGATTTAGATTAATATATCTGATACATTTTATCCATCGGAAAGGTTTAGATTATATATGCAGTGTTGGAGACTAATTAAAAGCCAGATTAGATGTGGGGTTGTATGCCTGGTGCGCAAGTGGGCTGGTGCTCCCCAAAATGGTGTGGCCTATGATGGTGGTAGAAAAAAAGCAACACACAAACAAAAGGCAACACACAAACAAAAAGCAAGCAACCCGCAAACCCTACGGTTATGCACTTTTGCCAAACCAGGCCCCTTTGCTTTTGGTCCCGTTCTGGCATGTGCCCTGTTTGCTGCTAGCTAGTACACTGATTGCTACTATTCCATTTACCAGTTTCCAGTCTGTGTAAAATGGTAAAAAAATTGTGAATTTTTTTCCGAATATGGATGGAATTATATTAACAGTGGGAAAATACATCAGCATATTACATGGAGGCACGTAACAAATAAACAAATTACAAGACAACATAAACAGGTCTTATTCACTGTAAAAATTATTTTTTAACACTCAGAGTGTCTTTTCATAAGCAACTCATATGCAAAACTAACTCAATAGGCCCTATAGTTTTAGGCCGTATGTGAAAACAAATTTTCACAGACGACTGCTTACGACAACCACCTTTGAAAATGTGATGATTATCACATGTGAATTTTTATGTGAATCATCTGTGTACAAAGTTATTTTTAGATACGATTTTTTATGTGAACCATTTCTGAAAATAGATGATTACCATTGACAGTTCCTTATATCAACCATCTGTGTAAAAAGTCATTTTTAGAGACGGTTCTTTTTGTGAATCGTCTTCAAAAATAGATAATTTTCACATGCGGTTTCTTATGTGAACAGTCTTTGCTAATGGATAACAGCTTATTTTAAAAAAAAATTACAACTTTTTCATACGAAGTTAGATAAGGGCAAATTTATATGAAAATTGTAGCTATATCTAAAATTTGTAGTTGAAAACTTTTTCAATTGAGGTAATTTAGATGTCCAAATAATTGTTTTAAATTTTAGAGAGAAGATATCAAAAGGATTACATATGCTATTAGTACTAGTAGTACTTTTGTGGTGAGATGGTAAGGACGTATCGTGCGAGCTAAGAGGTTCCGGGTTCGAGTGCCACAAACCGCAAGCGCGCGTATTTCGTGTAAAAAATCGCGTGACTTGTGACTTGGTTGGGCCAAAAAACATTTTTGGTTTTTTGGCAAAAATATTGATTCGGGGACAGATTATCAGAGACGGTCCGTAGTTCCACAGGCGGTGCCTTATGTGAACCGCTTGTGAAAACCTAGTACCACAAGCGGTTAAGGAACCGCCTGTGGTAATAGGTTTCTATATGTGGTCTGTTTTGTGCCTATTGAAATCGTCCATTTCCACAGGCCTTCGACCAGAGGTGAATGGCTAAACTCCTGTAAAAATAGGTTACCACCCTCCTTTGAAAACTATTTCTGTAGTAATGATTGTTCACTTCACCGTGTATTAGCTGAACAAAACATATCATCGAAACAAACTCTTGTACCAACTCTGAGGAGGAACCCTAACTCTTAGATAGCTGTAATAGGCAACACCTCAAATCCACTATCAATACACATCTAAGACTCTTAATGAATATCGGCATTGTCCTTGTCAGAAGAGGTATCTGATCTGGCCACCTTCCTTGATTCATCCGATCTAGTAGCCCATAGACAAAATCCACAAAATTTATGTCTGATGGTGATTGTCGGAGGGTGAACTTCTCAAGCGGGGATCCGGAGGGACCCCCTTTGAGATTCGGCCAAGGGGATGATTCTGAACCCACCTCGTGTGGGAAATAAATGGGGGTAAATGAGATGCAGGTGGAGTGGAATGATCGGATGCAGGAGGGAGTAAATACTCAGGGGATTTTTAGACAGGTTCGGGCCGCACTGAGCGTAACACCCCACTCCTGTGTGTATGCTATAAATGCTCTGAGAATGCCTCTCTGAGAATCTGTTGTGTTACAAGAATGTTTGTCTAAGACTAGAGCTTCGTGCTTCTTCGACAGCTTGTCTTCAGAGCTCGTTCGGTGTGTTCTCCAGACTACTTCTCTGTCTTCCCTGAGACTCTTCGTCTTCTCTGGGGAGCCCGCCTCCCTTTTATACCCGACGGGGTAGGTGGCGTGCCCAGAAAGGATTGGCGTAAGTTCCAAGGTTCCATAAATGGAAAGCAACCATCATGGGCTGCTGCTTGAGGTGACGGGGAGGGTTGAAAACGCGCCCCCGTCTAGTCTTCATCGTCATCATTCCGCTTTCCAACGAGCGCAGCGGGGAGGGCCCGCCGGGCAGCCACCGAGCAGCCCCGCGTGCCCGCTCGGCCAGAGCGTGCCTGACACAGCAGGACGACAGGCGTTGCGCCTCAAGCCCTGCGATGTTATCCCGAGGTGCGCCGAATGACGCGTGATGGGACCTGCGCATTAAATGTCCTCACGCCTCCCTGCCAGGCCGTGGCAGGGACTGACAGCAAGCGTGGGGGGAGTGGTTGGAAGTGATAGGCCACGCGCCCTCTTAAATGCAGTATCGGGCCTCTCACCAATTGACACCTCACCGCTAAGCCCCTGTGGGGACTACTGACGAAGGACTTCTCAGGCCCTCGGGGATTACTGTTCACAGCCCCGATCACTCTCTCCCGGATATGCCCTCTCTTGGTCCTCGGGGAACTCGGGTGCTCGGGGACCACTGTTCACGGCCCCGAGCACTCTCTCTCGGAACTTGACTGCTCGAGTCCTCGAGGAACTTGGGTGCTCGGGGGCCACTGTTCACGGCCCCGAGCACTCTCTCCCGGAACTGACTTCTCTTGTCATCGGGGAACTCGGGTGCTTGGGGACCACTGTGCATGGCCCCGAGCACCCTCTCCCGGGACTTGGTCTTCTTGGGTCATCGGGGAACTCGGGTACTCGGGGACCACTATTCATGATCCCGAGCACCCTCTCCCGGAACTTGGTCTTCTTGGACCTTGGGGAGATAATCTCCGAGTGAGGGCGCCACATGGCACTCTGCTGTCCTGGCCTCGGGACTCGGGGACACCTGGTTCCCGTGTCACCGACAGTGATAAAACAGTCAACTCGGAACAACAACATGCATAAGGGGAAATTGAGGTTCTGCAACTCTACCATGAAGAGATGGAGAAAAGCTAACCTAGCTCCCACGCTATTTAGCTGGAGTCACTACCTTCTATGACATTGCCGTAACCCAACCTTACATGGTCGCCATACCACCGCAGCTAATGTATGGAACTCTATCAAATTGTACCTTTATTGGAGGAAAAACAAATTCAACAGCAGATTCACAAGAAAGATGGGACCCCGCTCCTCGTTGTTATTGAGGTCGCTGAGGGTGGAGGAGGGGGGCCAAGGCTGCACTGGCAGAGAAGCCTTAGACTAAAGGAGGGTGGTGGCGACTCAGACAGAAACATGTTGTGACATTGGTTTGTATATAATTGTGACCTCTTGATTTAATAAATTAAAATGTTGTGACTAGATATTACTGCAACTACTGAGAAGTTCAAGGAAAATGATTGCCCACAATGATCTACTTTATTGGGTTGGCTTTCCAAAAGGATAGCTAAAGAAGAGAGCAAAGCTACCATCACTACTACAGAAATAATTTTTCCAGGAAGCGGATTATCGTTGGTATCGCAGCTCAAACTGGCTGTAGAACCAAGAACCAACTAAAATAATAGCCTACTACAGTATGTTTATAGTAAGAACCAATTGTAATGTACAATCAGTCTCTGTCATAAACTGAATGTAATAATTAGACTAATATAGTTGGTTCCAAATAAGAACCTACTGAAATATGTCGGTTTGCATCTTTTTAGTAAGATATTAAACATTCAGAAAATATTAATACGGAGTCAGATGAAAAAATAATTTATACAAAAACTATAGCTCTCGACGAGATCTACAAATCTATAGTAGCAACTTTTCACTTTGAAGTAATTTTTATGCCCAAATAATCGTTAAAAGTTTCAGACAACAAGGGTCAAAAGGCAAAGGATATCCCATTGCTCTTAGCAATCAATGATAGGTGAGATGGTAAGAAGGCTTCGTGTGAGGTGAGAAGTCATGGAATCAATTCCCATGAACCACACACACTACTACAAGACGTGGCTTTCATAACATATTCTTGTAGCACATTAAAATACGTGTTACAGCAAAATACTACAGTAACACATCATGTGTGTTACAAAGTTAGCCAGTAACACATACTCCATCAGATGCTAACGTGTTACACAAGGACGTACTATAGGAACACAAATATGTGTAGCAATATATACTCTATTAGGTGTGAAAGTGTTACACATGGATGTACTGTAGGAACATATAATATATGTTGTTGCAAAAATGTTAAAAGTTATTGTTTAAACTATAGTATATAGTTTTAAAACATATAGAAATATTTTTTTAACCTAAGACGCTTCACACTAATTAATTATTTCGCTAGACTAAAGGGAGCACTTGAACTCAAGACCTGTAGCTGATACAGAGAGGAGCCACCAGTTAAACTATTGCATTTTAGTGATTACTGGAGTAATTTAAAATATATATAGCAAACGGTCTACACACTACAACAAAATGGCCCTCTAAGTACACTCTTATATTAACGCTTTCTAGAACGTGTCCACACTGAGGACCCCATAGCATGTAGGTACGAATGTTAATACATTTACAGAAAGCGTGCCAAGCTTATGTGCTTCGGTCCTTAAAACTTATTTTTCTTGACAAAAAAGTATTCTTTATTTACCCATGTCCTCCATCTCCACACTCATCCCTGTTATCCAATCGCCCCCAATCCTATATGGCTCTACCCTCCCAACCACCATTCCATTGCGCTGCCTCCCACCATCGCTGCTCCCCTGCGCCGTAGCTCCTACCCTCCTCTCCCCCGTGTCGTATTCCCCAGCGCCGCTGCTCCTAACAATCACCGCTCTGCCGTACTGCATCTTGCCCTATACCCCTCAGCCCAACCACTGCCACAACCTCATGCCTTCTTCCCCCGCCTCATTGCGGGCCCTTGCACTTCACTCCATTGCTAGATCAATTTGTGGTTTGATCCTTATGGATCCGTTCTGGTGGTTGAAAGATTGTGATCCTTTCAATGAATTACTTTTTTTTTCTCAGTTGCTTATGTTGTTCGAGATGTAGGGAAGAGGGGAGCTGCTTGTTTGTGGCCATTGGCGACGCATAGGTGTTTCAGCGAGTACCTCGGGTTCATTGCCTATTCTCCCTTGTTTATGATCTGGTTGAGGACCAATGATCCCATTTAGTACATGCAAGTAGACTAAATATAACAAACAAATGGTTTCTTGATATTTGCCACTTACTGTATGACAATTAAGTTTTTTTCTTTCTTCTCAATAATCTCAACTAAGCTTTTCACTAAAATAGGCAATAGGCCTACTTTCCTACATAAGCACTCCTCCAATCCCTACACCACTTGCATCACATTCAATTTCAAAAATCTTACCAAAATCAGGTAGTGCAGGGAGTGGTGTTGCTGTCAACTTGGCTTTTAGCTCCTCAAATGACTTCTCTTGTGTGTCACCCCATGGAAAAGGCACTTCTTTATTTAGTAACTCATTGATCGGGGCAGCAATGGTGTTGAAGTCCTTCACAAACCGATGGTAGAAACCAGCAAGACCAAGAAACCTCTGCACTTGGCTCACATTTTGTGGAGGTAGCCACTCATGAACAGCTTTGATCTTTTTCCTCATCCACCTCCACACCTTGACCTGACACAACAAAGACAAGAAAAACTACCTTGTTGGTGCAAAACGTGCACTTGGCAAGGTTAGCATACAATTTTTCCTCTCTCGGGACAGCAAGCACACATTCGACATGTTCAATATGTTCTTTAAGGGACTTGCTGTAAATTAAGATATCATCAAAGTAAACCACAATAAACTTGCCAATAAAAGCTCTAAGCACATGATTCATCAACCTCATGAAAGTACTAGGTGCATTGGTCAATCCAAAAGGCATGACCAACCATTCATACAAGCCAAATTTTGTTTTGAAAGTAGTTTTCCACTCATCACCCTCTTTCATTCAAATTTGGTGGTAACCACTTTGCAAATAAATTTTAGAAAAGATGATAGAACCACTGTGCTCATCAAGCATGTCATCAAGTCTAGGTATTGGATGCCTATACCTCACCATTATGTTCTTAATGGCCTGACAATCAACATACATTCTCCACGAACCATATTTCTTTGGAACTAAAAGAACCAGTACAGCATAAGGTGAGAGACTTTCCTTCACATACCCTTTGTTGAGTAAGTCTTGAACTTGACGCTGAATTTCTTTGGTTTCCTCCGGGTTTGTGCGGTGTGGTGGTTGGTTGGGGAGTGAAGCACCTGGAACAAGGTTGATTTGATGCTCAATGCCTCTTTTGGGTGACAGCCCAGGTGGTACTTCATCGAGTAACACATCTTCATAGCCCTGCAAGAGATCAAAATGGTACTAGGCAAAGTAGAGGGTAAGTCATTAGTTGATAAAAGGGTTTCCTTGTACAGGAGTACAAAGAACATGCCATTAGGTTCTCTCAATTCTTTCATATCCCCTTTCCTAGTCATCATTACTAATCCCTCTTTTCCCCATGGCTTAGCAATTTGTGGTTGTGGAGTTTTGTTTGGCTTTGTAATCACTCGCTAACTATGTTTGTGGTTCTCACCCAAGTGTTTCTCGCTCTCTCAATGTTTCTTTTTCAAATCATCCATCATTATTTCCTCCGGAGTTAAAGGAAGCAAGGAAATACACCTCCCCCCTTTATACATGAAAGCAAGCTTGTTCACTTGGCCACTAATATGAACATCATGATCATATAACCAAGGTTGTCCCAGAAGCAATTGACATGCTTGCATTGGAACCACATCACCCACCACCAGATATTGATACATTACAATAGAGAATTGGACTGTCACAATGTTGTTAACCCGTAGCACTCCACATTCATTAAGCCATTGCATCTTCTGTGGAGCTGGGTGTCATCATTGCTTTAATCCCATTCTTTCCACCAATTCCAAACTTGCAATATTATTTCAGTTGCCATTATCAACAATGATTCTGCATACAATGTTTTCGGTAGTTCCACGAGTGTGGAAAATGTTATAGTGTTGGCTGCTCTCTTCTTTCTCAACATTGACACTAAGCACACAACGAGAGATAGCTAAATTGTTGTCTCCATCATGAGCTTGAATATCATCATATTCAATTTTCTCATGAGCCAATGCTTCCTCATGTAATCCATCCTCCTCAGGTTCACTTTCAGATTCCCATTCACCGTGTTCATTGACAAACATTATCCTCCTACTAGGACACTCAAAAGAAATGTGACCACGCCCCTACACTTGTGACACAATATTGCGTGGGTGCGAGAGGTGGATGTCGTTGCCGATGTAGTAGAGGATGCCCCTGTGTTTGTAGCAGGACGATGATTATCATTGTGAGGTGCAGGCGAAGAAGCCTAAGATGATGGTTCCTTTGCAACAAGATTAGAAGAAGTCCTAGCTACAACACCCTGAGAATAGCCACCGCAAAAGATGCACTTGGTTGTTGTCAACACCATGGTGTTATAATCGAACGGCTCCCAAATGACCATCCACATTCTTCTTGCTGAATTTTCCTTTTGGTGCGCATAGCTTGATCAAGAAGATCTTGCATATTATTATAAGGAAACATCTCAACAAATCCTCAGATGTCATCATTAAGACCATACAAAAATCTATCCATCATGGATTCAGGATCTTCTCTAATCCCAAAACATATCAAGAGCAACTCCATTTCCTTTTAGTACTCGTCTACTAATCTAGATCCTCTCAAAGCTTGCAAACTATTGCGGAGGTCACGCTGATAGCTTGAAGGAACAAAACACCTTCTCATCACTTGCTTTATTGTAGCCTAAGTATTGATATAATCATATCCCAATACAAGTTGATTCTCATGTATGTGATTCCACCAAGTGAGAGCATAACCTAAGAACTCAACAGAAGGAAGACTTACCTATTTCTCATCTGAAAGATTATGGAATGAAAAATCTGATCACACTGCTCTTCCTAATCAAGATAGGCATCACTGTGTCTTCTCTTCCAGTAAACGGAACACTCAACTTGATTCGAGCAATATTGTTCGAATTATCCCTATCACGACGACCACGATGGTGGCCTCTATCACCATGGACAGCACCACAACGATGAGGTCACTGTTGTCTATGACTAGATGCCTAGCCATTGTCAAACTCATCATCAGCGTTGTCCACGGAGTGCTCATCATGGACCTCGATATTACTAGCAGCAGGGTCAAGTTGCTGTAGAACCCTACCTCTAGTAGTGGGGAGGCGCTCATTTAGCATCCTCTCCATAGCTTGAATCATCATCTTAGTTGTCACACCTCAGCTCATGTGACTGGAACCTCTTCCTCTCCATGATTGTCCCCATGAACACTTGGGTAAGATCCTGCCATGTTAGCGAAAGCCAAGAAAGTGGAATATGTAACTTTTTGTGGGATCACACAACCTCACCTCTTACTCACCAATATTCTTATGCATTCTTAGAGAACCACGAGTGTGCAAAGGTAGCAGTACCATAGCTGTGATCTTGTGATCGAAAGGATTATGAGTTAAAAAGATCTGGCTATGGGTTTCAGTGGAGCTTGGAAGGCTGATCAAGGAGGGGGGTGTAGTACCGCTATCAAGTGTCGTTTCCCATGCAAAGGATGCAAAAATGTTGCTGATCAGATGCACCAAGAACTCATGATTACAAATCTCAAACTTGTGATTATGCAATCAGCAACACAACCCCTTTCAGCTTTTCACCTACTATTCTTTTTTTACTCTTTCTTTCTCACTTTTTTCTTTTTCTTCTTTTTTTAACACTAACCAGCAAATAAAAGAACTAAAATATGGGGAGTGTGGACATGAAGAAAAAATAACACAGTGCAACAACGATGGTGACAAGGAACTAGAAGAACACAAAGGAAACAAGAATAACAGTACTAAACAAAGGCTCGGCAATTTTTTTCGTGGGTTTCAGTTCTGGGCTCTAGGATAGGGAACAAAACAATAAGATGGACTAGCGATAAGCTAAAAGACTAATTTGTGTGTAGCAAACCTACCATGACAGCCTAAGCTCTGATTACCAAAATGATGGGGACACACTAGGGGCGGCCTGATCTTCACAACAGTAGGTGGATGAACCAAGTATAACTAGCTACGAATAGCAAGGTTAATTAGCTTTAACCTACCAAGGTTGGATGTGACCAAACGATGGGGAGAAACAATCCGAAGCCTCCTGGATTCAACTCGATCTCCGAACAATCATAGAACCACAATCAGGGACTAAACCACACAAAAGGCCCAAAAGCCTAGAGCAAGAGTTTGGGGATCCCAAAGGGATCTCTCGCAAGACCAAGATAACTCACAAGAACAAAGGTGTAAGACACTCAGCAGCTCAGCTGCAATACCATGTATTAGTTTATCCAATGATCAAAAGTTCTTAAATGGAAGAATATAGGAGGTATTTATACTACGAACAACCCTCCCAGCAATATATGAACACAAGTCATCACATTTGGGAGGTGAAAAGTAGCAGTTTGTTGTCGTTACTCACTCTTTCGGAAGGTACATGTAGGTGCCCCTCCCCCACCTAGATCTCACGGTGTGGCCAGTTCTTAGATTCAATTCATTTTTTTATACAAATTTGAGTGAACAAGCATAACCATGCCTCAAGGTGCAATAGAGAGAGAGCAAGCAACACCATGCGTGTGGTGACAATGTGCAGCAGGTCGAGAGGCAGATCTGCCATTAGACGCATGACGAAGTGTTGGCGCCGAGGCGAAGAAGGACTTTGTGGTCTTCCGTAGTGGCTCCGCTTTGCCCACCATCGAGGGTACCATGGGCACCACTGCCACCACCGGCATTTTGTTCCTAGATGATGAGTAGGTCCTGTTTATGTTCGACCGAATGATGGGGTGATGGTACTTCCCGCCCGTGCCGCTCGGCTCCCCCCCCCCCCCCATCCGGCCTCTTCTATAAAAGGGGCTAAAATTAGCCCAAAATCTCATTTTATTGAGAAAAAAGAAAAAGTTGAGAAGAGGGAGGAGAAGAGAGGAGAGGAGAGGGGAGGAAGAGAGCCCGGCGAAGCCCTGCTGCATTTGAGCCGCGGATTTAAAGATTATTTTTGGGTAAGTCTTTTTCCTTTTATTGTTGTTAATTAGTGCAGTAGTAGTATATGACATAGGTTTTAGACATGTATGACCTAGGGTTTAGAAAATTATCAAATTTACTTAGAAAATTGTACAATAGCAGTGAAATATAGAATATTATTTTTACTATATTAGGGTTATAATGTGCGACATAGGAGGTAGCAGTATATGATAATTTGCGAACCTAGGATGTAGCATTTAGAAAATGGTAGCGTTTAATTTGCACACGGTACAATAGGTAGTAAATATAGATCGTATAGAGTGATATTTATAGGTTAGTTTGGTTAGGACTAGTATTGAAAACCTATTGTTATGTATGAATCGGTGTCGGCAAATTATTTTATTCGATAATTAGAAATATAGTTTGTTGGTCTTAACATTGGTTATGTTTGCGGGTGTTTCCAAGGATGGCAGATAAATTAATTTTTAAGATATATTATGGTGAGGGTGAAATTAGGTATGGTCCTAACGGTGTAGATCTGTCTGGATTTTGTCATGTCATGAAGGGTCTTAGTAAAGCTAATGAGAGGACCATTGTGGGTGTGTGCAAATGGCTCATACGGTTTTTCCAACTGGATCCGCAGCAACATGAGCTGAAATTGAAAGTTATCCTCAGCCGTGCTAGTCATGGATACTTTGGTGAGTTTGTTCCCATCGAAGCCACATCAACTTGGAGGCAGTATGTAGATATATATTGTGAACGTAGCCTGCCGCTGGTTTTGTTAGCTGAGGCGTACCTGAAAGATCAAACTGAGGTGAACTCTGCGGAAGCAGTAGCAGAACCAAGTGAGACATTGGAAGATGAATCAGAGGCGGCTAATGTCGGGTCCAGAGAGGATGTTGGTGATATTCCAGAGCTGCAACCGATGGGTGTAGTTGATGAGGAGGAGCACATCCCTGGCATCATTGAAGATATGGAGTTGGAGGATGAAGAGTTGGAGGAAGGTCTTGCTGATGGGGATTCATCTGACGAGGAGGGTAATGCTCCAGTTCCTACAGAGTGGAGGGATCATGAATTTTTGAAGCTGGTGGTTAGCGAGGCTGACTGGACACCATGGCAGTACCATGAGAACGAGGTGTCACAGGGTGCTATGTACCCTACAAAGGAGGCAGTTATTGATGCAGTGAAATTCTGGTCGTTGTCTCTTCGGAGGCAATTCAAGGTTGTTAAATCCAGTAAAAGAGGGTACGATGTGAAATGTTTGGTGCCGCAGTGTTTAACCATGACATGACAACACATGCCTCCTTGCGCAGGTATGACATGACAACACATGCCTCCTTGCGCAGACTTTAAACAAGAAGTGACAACACTACCCAGCTTTTTTCAAACAATAAATGATAACACAGGTACCAATAAATGTGGAATCTCTGACCATGATCAATGACACAACTTTCCCATTCTTCAAGATGGAATCCGATACTCCTGCCACCAGCTGCGCCCCTGCACTCACTCCTTTCTTCAAGAGCGAATCCAATGCTCCTGCCTCCCCCAACTATAAATAGCCGAACCTCCTTACGTTGATGCACCACTCATTTCTCAGATCTCTCAAGTGCAATGTCTTCCTCAGCTCTATCAAGCCCACCAAAGAAACATTGGGGGACTACCATACCTAAAGGTCTCGAACCACCAATGTGCTTCTGTGGTGACCTTTGTAAGCTCCGCGAGTCGCAGGACATCTCATACACCTATGGACTGCGCTTCTTCATGTGTGCCAACTACGAGTATGACAAGCTTCAACATGCAACAACTGGTTATCGACCGGTATGACAACAGATATCAGCCTCATCTCTTCCGATTTTGCACTCTGTTTTACTAACCGCTCATCTTGTTCCATTTGTTCAGTCCCCTCCATCGCCCTATGATTTTATTCAATGGCTCGACAATGAGCAAAATGACGCACAGAAGCAGTGAGTCGACATGAACATGAGGTGGAAAAGGGAAGCGTACGCACGTCGGGAGTACGAGCAACAGCAAGAGGAACTTCGACTCAAGCGGGAGGAAGAAGAGCGCATGAGAAATGCGGCGCATGACCGTACCGTGGTTCAGGCTCGGGAGGCTGAGAAGGAAAGGAAGCGGGAGAGAGCCCCCCGTGCTAAGGCGGCAGGTCCTGATGCCCTCCGAAAGGAAAAATATCCTAGATGCACTCAGTAGAGAGTATCTAATGTAACCCGACATACTTTTCCTCCCTAATGCATGTTATGATTAGGATCGATGCACTAATAAGTAGGTCTTAGTGTGAACCGTACATGTCACCTTTGTTTCCTCGTCGTGTCGTCGCGGTTACAGTCTATTATAATGTTTTCACCCTATGTTTAATACTATGTTTGTCGTCGTTCACACCCCATACCCACGTAAAATGCTTCAAGTGCTAATTACTGGTTTTTTATTCTCCGACTATTACATAACCTACTCTAAATTTAAATTCCAAATTTTGTTAAAGCTCTTTTTTTATTTCTTGAATTACATAAAAAAAATTACATTTTTAGAAGAAAAAAAAGACCCTAACCGCCCCCTCAGAGGACGGCAAAGGGGCTAACCGCTCTCTCCGGACCTACCCGCCCCCTGAGATGTGCAATAGATAATATACTAGAAGTTTGGTGCTGCACCGCCCGATGACTCATGGCCATGCCGAGTGCTCTAGAGTTGCCATGTTCCTTTGATATTAGTCGGACACTGAGGTCTCGAGTCCACACGTTATCTTCCATCATAAGTACAAAAATTATTTCGGAATGGGTATGTAAGCTTTGCGGCACCGGGGTTGAGACAGCATGGGAAGTGGCATGACAGAACTGAAGTATACGGTGATCAAACACGGATAACTGAAGAGTAAAGACAAATACATAAATTTCAAGCGTGTGTTCGATTAACTTGCATGATTAGGCTGATCTTTAAATGATCGTAGACTTCTCAGAAATTCTTGATTGCCTGTGTTTGCAGATTTGGCATCCTTCTTCCATTTTTTGCTGAAGTATTCTTGTAGTACCTCTTTTATATTTCTGAAGTCAAGAACCTTCAACACATGGCAGCACTGGATACCGATTGATAGAGATCGTGACATGTCAGAGAAAACATGGTAGATATTACCATTTTAGCATCTGGATCTTGCTCACTCATTATATCTTTCAATGATCTTTCTAATGCCTCAAAGTATTGTCTATTTGTCATAATCGCTTTATCCCATATTATGAGTGATGTTTTTATAAGTGTGCTTCTGTTGTTTAAATTTGTAAATTTGTAAGTGTACTTCTGTTGCTTAAGACTCTAGGGAAAAATATAACCAATTCCCTCCTAAAATTTGCCAATTCCTCATGTTGGTTATAATTCGAGAATGTAAGGTTAATAGAGTTGAGATATGCAAAAGAAATAGATATTATAGGCTATACAATTACACATTGATCAACATGTTGGACTACTGTACAAACTGACACCTCATTGTCATCTCTGAATGTTTGCATCGAATAGCTGTTTTGACTTGAATAACTTGTCCATGTCCCTGCTCTCTATGATGTTGAAAAGCCCAGAACTCCCGGTACTGAGGAATTGATGTTTGGAAAGAATTTGCTAAAGTCAGAAGTGAAATTTGTATAAACTCAAATATAATGTTGATAACACAACTGGGATCAGGCACACCTAATACATGTAGCTGCCTGAATCAAGATATAGCTCTAATGAAATGCGATTTCGAGGGAAATTTGAATTATAGAGGGAAATAAATTGCCTACCTTTTACTTCTATTATTGTCGCTGCCTCCAATATGATTCTTCAGCTATGAGATATGAGCCTTGTACAGAGCAACACCTTTTACTTATATTATTGTCCCTGCCCCAAATATGTTTCAGATACGAGCCTTGTACAGAGCAATACAAAATAATTGAACTAACTAAATGCAATAATGATAAACGTTTTGATTTGATCAGAGCGAGCATCAAGTAACAGAATAGATTATAAATAGAGAATTAATCCATCCAGTCAGAGGTAGAATGCATAGATCGGCAAAAGATATAATTTATCTGTTCGAACTCATTACAAAAATTACTAATCATGAACCGGGAAGTAAATCTCTTTCAGCTTAGTGCTAATATTTTCTAGGGGACGCATTCTATTACACTTTCCAGATTTTAGATCAGATAGCTTTCTCTGTATCCTGAATGAGAACATGGAAATCACACATGGATAGTTGTCTCCAATGGTTGATAGAATAGGCTACATAAACGCTTGAATCGCACTCGTCTCAATGATGCATGCACTGAGCATGTATTCATGTGCAGGAGCATTTTTTCATAACTCTATAGTTTATAGTAATCTAGCAAACCATCATGATATAAGAACTTGCGCATTGGATTTTTATCCACATGCAGGCATCGGATTCTTCTGCCTTCATTATATGATAAATATCAAATACTCTTGTAGTGTCAATCGACTTGAACATAATACGGAACTAGGCAGGTATCAGCTCAAAAACATAGGTCAGAATTCAGAACAAACCTGCTATTGCTTCTGCAGAGCCAAATGACAGAGCAAATGTGGCCAAACGTTTAACGGAAGCAGCTGCTCTTAGCATATACTGCTGCTTGCCTTCCCAAAGAAGTGTCTTCGGAGCATCAGCCAATACCTCACCACGTTCCCTGGATGCAAAGGTAAGGAAATGACTGTAGCACTCAGATGTACTTCCTGGTTAAGCGAAGAACAAACATCATTACTCTCATTTCCTAACTAACTGGAGAGGAAGCAGAGACTTCTGGCATAAATAAAAGCAGACTTTTCTGGCAGGTATCAAGAAATCTTCTAGGTCTTTTGGAACATGATCAATCCTGGTGAGGCATCTGATCGAACACAACGCGCGCGGAATCCAAATCGTTGGCTTTGAGGTGAACCGTGAGTAGCCCCAAGAAGGAGACTGCAACCCGGATGGGCATTTCGTCAAACACCCTACGCGCGTCGTCCACGGCAGCCCGAGAAGCATACGCGTGCAGCAACGCATTGTGGACGTGAGCATGCGCGCTGCGCGCGCCGAGGCAGCCGTGCTTGAAAGCCTGGGCGTGGAGGTCGGAAGGTAACCGCCCCGGCGAATAGCAGCGAGAGCAAGACTTGAGGACGAAGGTGAAAGTGAAGGCGTCAGGGTCGGCGCCTGCGCGGCGCATCGCCATGAAGAGCTCGATGGCAGCGCCGGGCGAGGAGGATGCTGCGAGGCCGCGCATGAGGGTGTTATAGAAGAAGGCGAGGTGGGAGGCGGCGGCGGAGATAAGCGGGAGGTGGAGGGAGAGTAACACGGAGGCGTGGCGGAGGTCGCCGGCGAAGCGGAGGAGCTTGGCGAACGCCGCGACGGCGTCGGCAGCCGGGAGGAGGTGTCGGAGACGGAGGAGAGCACCGTGGAGGAGGCGCAGGTCGCGCTTCGTGGAGCACCGGGCGGAATCCACCAGAGATATCGCGCAGACGCATTCGCCACGTCGAGACGGGCGTCCCCTGCTTGCCCCTGCCTGGACCCCCGTTGGCCTTGCCGTCTTCCATTCGGAACTCTGGATCCTCGTCCGCCTCGAGCCCTTGACTCGAGGGGGGCGGAAGAACTCGGGTAGGGAGGAGAAGAATCAGGACACTCATCAGGTGGACGGGCGTGCAAGGCGGCCGGTCGGCAGGCTCGGTGGGGAGGCGACTCGAACGGGCGGCGAGCGAGTCAGAGATGAACGATTTTTTTGCCGAGCGAATCGAACTCCAGATCGGACGGTCATTAACTCCCGCAGTTAGGATCTGACGTTTCCCAACCCATGTGGTGACGTGGATAGCGTGAGGAACGATATTTTTTGGCGAGCGAATCGAACTACAGATCGGATGGTCATTAACTCCCGCAGTTAGGATCCGACGTTTCCCAACCCATGTGGTGACGTGGATAGCGTGAGAGGGCTGAGAATGAACGGCTTTTACTATATAGATTAGATATATATAGATATGTATATTAGATAGCTTAATAGTTATATGATTTTTTTCCCAGAGCGGTAATGGCAGGATCTGTGCTTATTCAACTGAGAAGAGAAAATATAATAATTGCATGAGTTCAAGAAGTTTGCCAGGAGATCCAGGGAGAAAAAATAGCGACAAAAGCAAAACAAATAATTACACCCACTAAATAAGTTGTGGATGCTCCTTTTCCACGGTTAAACATGTTTGACATATAGCTGCACGATTCAAAAGAACATTAATTCTTCCTCCAAGACCACATCTCTTTATCATATATGATATGTGATGTCCTATACAGTAACGATAAGAACGATATGGACTGTTTAGCTGTTGGATTGAGCTTATCCATAAGTTGAACTTTGCTAACAATTAATAATTCGGCACTAAAATAACTAGGCGACCTTTGCTCTTTATGAAAGTGTATTCTGGTGTACTTTGCTTTCTGTCTTGCCTTCTACTATTTGAGACTAAATTACTTCCACTAAAGTCTAGCCCTCCTGAGATGGGTTTGGTTGGACTTGCCTTTTCATCATATGTAAGTTTTGTTGCCATTAGCAAAATATTATTTGCGAACAAAAGCTACACACAGATTCAGTAAGGCCACACGATGGAACTCCTCAGGTAATGGGATATTGTCA
This sequence comes from Phragmites australis, assembly GCF_958298935.1. Taxonomy (NCBI): domain Eukaryota; kingdom Viridiplantae; phylum Streptophyta; class Magnoliopsida; order Poales; family Poaceae; genus Phragmites; species Phragmites australis. The sequence goes on from NC_084929.1 coordinate 8,701,156, forward strand.
ATTGCTCTCACCAGCTCAACTCTAAAAGTACTTCCACGGAGGCTCTCTTTCGAGTATCCACTAGTAAAAGGAGGAAGAGAAAGGCTGCCATATTTAGTTCATACAGCGTGCCGTCCGTGAGGATTCGAATACAGAAATACTAAGAGAGGTAGAAATTCACGAGGAAAATCACCAAAGGATTGGCTAAAACCGCCATACCCACCGTTGCAAGCATGCAAACGTATGCATGGTTGCCTCAACCATACGCACCATATGCATGCTCCAACCCCGCTGCCGTATGGGACGGTGTTCCTCCGACCTTGGCCCACTCAAAACCCTAGGTCAGTACAGGAACTCCAGACGGTGCGGAGGCCTTCCAGCCTCTGCACGACGAAGACTTCACCGCCTCAGGAGAGGACGCGGCCGAAGCCACCGCCAAGCAGGCTGCCTTCCAATGGTTCTGGGCAGTCCAACCCAGGAGTGCTCCTACCTAGGCTTGGTCCCAGGTGTCCCCTTCGACCATACCTGGGATACCCCAAGCGAGCCAACATCTTCGAAAAGTCTGTCTACCCAATGCCCTCCTTGGGCCCCTCAGGAAAAAAAGGGTTCCAAGGAGACGGAGGGCTCCGGGGTGCGCGGACCCCACCAGCGCCTCCGACGCCGCCCTCGTAACGCCAACTGCGCGCACGGAACCCCAAGCCCACCTCGTTCAGTGAGGCATAGTTAGAACCACTTCGGCTCCAAGAACTGGTTCACCGGGCAGCCTCGATGGTCTCCCAAAGGGGAAGGAGCCCCTGGGGAAACCACAGGCTCCGGGACACACCACCATCGGCAGCAACCCCGACGACAACTCCAAGCTCTGACATCCCCGGAGGCACACGGGTGCATCCTGCACGGACCAGGGTGTGGCCACAACACCAACAATTGTGGCACCCTCATGACCTTCTCGGAGGAATACCTCAAAAGGCAAACAGAATACCTGGCCACAGAAGGAGCGGGCAAAGGACTACGCAAGGTTTGAAGGCCTGGGGCAAACTACTGGGCAAATCCCCGGGCCCTCAAACCTGCACCGTCACTACTGACCCTGCTACCAACGGTACCAGACCCATCAACGAGAACTGAGTCAGGGACACGCCGTCACCAGGCTCCAGACAGAATATCTCCGGAGCCGGGCACCAGCCAAGGACCGAGGCGGTCGAGGATCGCCTCTCCCGACTAGCCTTCGACTACGCCTCCAACATGCTGTCGCTAGGCTCCGAACGGATTACCTCCGGGGCTGGGCAATGGCTAAAGGCTGAGGGGGTCAAGCATCGCCTCTCCCAGCCTAGCCACAGGCTTCGAGGTCACCAAGCCTCACAATAGAGATCTTATTCCTACAAAGGTACACCCACTGTTAACTACCAAGTAGTTTACCTAGTGATCCATCTTTCATACTGCAAAGTTCGAGTCTGTTGGAGGCCTCCAACCTTGCTGCTAGAAGTATGTTTTTCAATAGATAGCCACTAGGTAGAAGCAGTAGAACTTAAGTTACATTCTCACTTAGCATGAACAGTTATATAACCTAGCTATGTTTTATGCCACAAATAGCTTCTTATCGCCAACAGTAGACTGCAAAACTTAGCTAGTATAACAATGCAAAATCCCTACACTCCCGCAGACGCATCGTGCTTAGGTCGCCTAGGGGGCGGGTCTGCCCAGGTTTCCTAGAAGGCATTGTGCAGCCTCGGAAGCGTAGTTGTCACGTATCAAGGTATTTTCTTGATAAACCGTGTTGCGGTGCCACTCGTAGGACATCTTCGGGTGGCGTGACAAGCCCACATACCGCGGACGTAGCATGCCTAGGTCAATTGGAAGGCAAGACTGCCTAGATTTCCTGAAAGGCATTGCGTAGTCTCGGTAGATAGTGAGGCTTACACACCGCGGGCGCCACTTATGCCTAAGTCACCTGAGAATATGCCCAGGGTGCCCTGGAAGGCATTTGCATAGCCTCGGGTGTCGAAGCCACGCCCCGGGGGATGTCCTCGGTGGTGGAGTTGCGGTGCTCTGAGGAATGCTGTCATAAGGAATCCTCGTTGCACGACATGCCTACACACCACGAGCGTAGCATGCCTAGGTCACCTGGAAGGCAAGATTGCCTATGTTTCCTAGAAGGTATGGTGTAGCTTTGATAGTGTGTAGATGCCAGTTGTCAAGGGACTTCCTTGGTAATGTAGTTGCGGCGCCCCTAGGGAATTTCTCCGGAGACGTGACAAGCCCATGCACCAGTAAGCATCGCTTGCCTAAACTCAAGGTCACCTGAAAATGTTTCCCAGAGGGTAGGCTTTGCCCTGGTAGGAAGTGGAGCCCACACACCGCGGGCGTAGCATGCCTAGGTCACCTAGGGGGCAGCACTGCCCAGGTTTTTTGGAAGGTATTGTGTAGCCTTGATAGTGTGTGGATGCCGCATATCATGGGACTGCCCTGATGTGAGGATGCGGTGCTCTAAGGAATGCTGCCGCAAGGAATCCTCTCTGCATGACATGCTTATATACCGCGGGCACCGCTTATGCCTAGGTTACCTGCAAGGCAGATTATGCCCAGGGTGCCTTGAAAGGCATTGCATAGCTTCGGTCATATAAATGCCTCGCACCAAGGCACATCCTTGGTGGACAGTGTTGCGGTGCACCCCAGGCATTTTCTTGGGAGCACGACAAGCCTACACACCGCGGGCGTAGCATGCCTAGGTCACCTAGAAGGCAAGACTGCCTAGGTTTCCTGGAAGGTATTGTGTAGCTCCGATAGTGTGTAGGACCTTCGGCATTAATACATGCCAAGGAGCCTTACCAAACCTCTGGCAAAAACGGAGAGTTTTACCAAACCTCCGACAAAAACGGAGAGTCTTACCAAAACCTCCGATAAAATGGAGAGTCTTACCAAACCTCCGATAAAAAACGGAGAGTCTTACCAAAACCTCTGACAAAACGGAGAGTCTTACGAAAACCTCTGACAAAAAACGGAGAGTCTTACCAAAACCTCAGACAAAAACGGAAAGTCTTACCAAAACCTCTGACAAAAATAGAGAGTCTTACAAAAACCTTTGACAAAAACGAAAAACCTTACAAAACCCTCCGGTAAAAACGGAGAGCTTTACTAAAACCTCCAGTAAAAATGGAGAACTTAACAAAACCTCTAGTAAAAACGGAGAGCTTTACCAAACCTCCGACAAAAACGGAGAGCTTTACCAAAACCTCCGGTAAAAATTGAGAACTTTACCAAAACCTCGGGTAAAAAAGGAGAGCTTTACCAAACCTACAGTAAAAATGGAGAATTTTACCAAACCTCGGGTAAAAACGGAGAGCTTTACCAAACCTCTGATAAAAATGGTGAACTCTACCATAAACCTCCGGTAAAAATGGAGAGCTTTACCAAACCTTCGGTAAAAACGGAGAGATTTTCCAAACCTTCGCACAATGAAGAGCCTTACAAAGGCTCCGTACCACGGAGGGACTTCTGAAAACCCTCCGCGATGGAGATGTTTCTTCGAAACTCCACTATACGAAAAGATTCTGAAAAGACCTAACGGGAAAGGTACCCTGGCATCTTGAAGGCTAATGCCTCCATGCCGAAGGGGTACGAAACCCGCTAGTCTCCAAAGAGCACCGCACACATATCAAAGAGGTATAAAGATCCCCCTCCCTACAGGGAAAGGTATGATCACGTGACTCAAACACGTATGGTGAAAATGTAACAACATTACCCTACCATCTCCTTTGAAAACACCTTTTACATGTTATTTTATGAGGGTTATACTAACATTTAATAAAAGCCCATGCCTCATGGCACGGGAAATATAGTGGAACCCCCGACTATACATTGCAGAGACCGTAAAGCCGGGCAGCAGCTAAGGGCCGAGGGGGTTGCGGAACACCTCTTCTGCCTGGCCTTCTGCTTCGCCTCCGATGCACTGTCGCCGGGCTACGGACGAAATACCTCTGAAGTCGGGCAACGGCTAAGGGCCGATGGGGTCGCAGACCGCCTCTTTCGCCTGGCCTTCGGCTTCGCCTCCAATGTGCCGTCGCCTGGCTCCGAACGGAATACCTCCAGAGCCGGGCACCGGCTAAGGGCTGAGGGGGTTGCGGACCACCTCTTCCGCCTGGCCTTCTGCTTCTCCTCCGACGCGCCATCGCCAGTCTTTGGACGGAATACCTCCGAAGTTGGGCAGTGGCTAAGGGTCGAGGGGGTCGCGGACCGCCTCTTCCGCCTAACCTTCGGCTTCACCTCTTCGGACTAACCTTTGGCTTCACCTCTTCTACCTAACCTTTGGTTTTGCCTCCGACGCTCCATCGCCAGGCTCCAGACGGAATACCTCCGAAGCCGAGCAACGGCTAAGAGCCGAGGGGGTTGTGGACCGCCTCTTCTGCCTAACCTTCGACTTCACCTCCGATGCATTGTCGCCAAGCTCCGGACAGAATACCTCCAGAACCGGGCAGCGGCTAAGGATCGGGGAGGGTCACAGACTACCTCTCTCGCCTAACCTTCGGTAGCGCCTCCAACATATCATCGCCGTCAACCCAGACAGTTGCTAAAGAACCCAAAGGGTAAAGGACCACCTCCAGAGTTCATCTCTAAAGATTCCAGAGGGACCTCGCTGAGTCAAAAATCTGAAACAAATTAGGAAGGAGGCCCTACCAGCCCCAGGCCTAAGGAGTACACAGTAACCAGGGACGACAAGATCACCACTACTCCACCCGGTTCTCCTTAGCTACCCAACGTATCCATCGGTCATCAGAAAAACTAGCCATCGCCTTTGAAAGTGATGAAGAAGATGAAGAAGTACAGTTTGGAGGCACAAAAGCACGCATGCATGCGGCCACCCGTTCGAAAGGTCCTCTCGCATTGCGATATGGAAGGAGACACGACCGTTCCTGAAGATCCATGTTATATTATTAAACAACCAGTACATCCAGGGGATACAAACTAAAACAACCATACAAAAATTGCCACGAAGAAGATAGATCCCTACAGAGCAAAACAAGGCAAGAAAGAGTACAATGTGATCAAGTTCAGCCATTATATGGATATATCATGGCATCACCAAGTACGTCATCCCAGTGACCGCCTTCACCTCCTACGGGTCCTGGTAGGGGCCACACATGAGATGGCGTATGCGCCTCATCTGCGGCCTGCCGTTGCCGAAGTCGATGCAGTAGCCAGCTCCCGAGCTGTTGGAGGACACTGAGGTGTCCGAGGTCATCGGCGAGGTCTTCTCCCTCTCCTTCCCGACCTCTGCCTGCTTCGCCGCCGAGCCCACAGACTCCAGCTCACTCTCCCTTCGTAGGAGATCCCAGTCGATCTCCTCGTCGTCATCAGAGATATCGATGATCTCAACAGGCATGCCCTCCCCAGCCAAAGGTCAGGCTGGAGCGACAGACAACTACCTCCCCTGCAGAGGTGGAGGTAGTTTTGCCTCCTTGCGCCTTTGCCGACAACCGAAACAGCCCGGCTCCCGAAGGAGCCATCGAGATCATCGATGTCTCTGAGGAGGATGAGGAGGAAGACGTTGCCATACACAAGTCAAGGTTAACTGCTTGCTCATGGGGCTGTGGAGACTCCAACCTGGTAACCCCGACTTTATACCCGGGCCATGCAGCCACGTAGGTCTGGAAGATGAAGCAGAACAAACGTCGCCGTGTCCTCCCATTAAACACCTGGGGAGAGGGACGTGGCCATATCCAGTTTCCCTCCAACACGTGGCAACACTCCACGACGAAATGCCTCATTTTCTCACGCGGATGTCCCGTCACATTAATAACCCAATCCCCTTTCGGCACGTGACAGGATCGCGAGCACAAGACCCTAGCGACCCCTCGCATTATCCAATCAGAACACGGAAGTGGCACATCTTGTCCAGCCATGCGAACGTGTGGGATTCTCTAAACCCACATGAAACCTCTACTCTAGTGACTTCAAAGGACAGAGAATCACCATCAGGCATCCTTGATACTATACCAGGCTGGGGTTGATTTTTGCTCTACATCCTCTCCCCCCTCCAAAACATCGAGGCCAGAGAATGAGGGGGTACAGTTGGGGGGGAAATAAGCCAGCCTGAGGATAACGGTTGAAGATCACCATCCAGGTCCCTCCAAAGCCTTGATCTCCGAACCCTCTGTTAAAAGCTCGATCTCCGATATCATCAGATCCTTTCAAGGTACCCCTTCGCACCTACGAAGTCATCCCTTGGCTCCACCGGTTCGACCTCCCGAAGCCTTCCAAAACACAGCCTCCCAAAGCCTCGGTCCTCCGAAGCTTTGGCCTCTCAAAGTCCCAGCCCTCTGGGGTCCTGCTTCCCAAAGCCGTCACCTCCCTGTTCTATGCCTCCCGAGGCCCCACCTTGGGTTGATCGGGTCGCTTTCCCATAGGCGGCAGGGTGAGTCAGCAGGTCCTAGGAAGATCTGCCAAAAGGGGAGCGCTAGTCGTGCTTTGCCTGCAAGGAAGTGACCGGTATTAAAGGCCTAGGCTAATGGATACCACTCTGACACCCCGACGTGATGAGGACTATCCTGACACCCCTGACAGTGCGGCGTCGGGCCGCAATTGGCGACCGGCTCACCCCCTTCAGGGGGTAGGTACCACGATAATTACCACGGTGGATATTTATTTCCCCGATAGGATAGAAGGTAGTTATCCGGGATAAGGCCCAGTAATTTGGTCACATCCTGGATATTTGTACATTATGATAATTTGTACGCCAAGCTACGCATGGCCCTATAAATAGGAGGCCATGGTCCTCTGGGTAAAGGAGAACGAGGGACACAGCGAAAAAGAAAATGCATCATAGCGAACGTTGTGATACTCCTCCCAGAGTGATACACTTTCCTATCATCAATATACTCATTGTGTTCCTTCCTCTCAAACTTCGTCTCCAAGCATGAGTCTCCTCCTTAGAAGAAACTCTTGCCGTACTTGTTGGGGCAAGACGAACTCTTGCTCCAACACATACCTATACAACAAACCTAATCACATCAAGATATAATAAAGAGCAAGTGAATTAAATATATTACAAGTCTCTAAAGTTATTACATGTTCCACAATTTAAAGTATTACATGCTAAAATTTAAAGGAAAACGAGCCAAATAATAAGTTCGGGCTCTCAACATACAACAATTAAGTGCTAGATTAAGCAAAATACATCTAGTTCATAACCTAGCACATGATCAGTAATATGCAGCAGATATATCATCTAAAACAATAAAAGAAGTGGTGCCATTTTCCCTAATCCGCCACAAGAACACCATGAGTAGTGCATTACTACTCTTGCCCATCACCGACATCGGTGGGCACAAAATAGGCATACACCATCCCCACTTGCAAAACTTCAACGATAGCATCATGAGTACGAATATAATCGATAGACTTATTCATTATGGATACGTATAATAACCCAACTCCAAGGGTTTTGCAATTTAGTGTTGGAATATGTGTCGAATATGTGTACATAGTAGGTTACAGATAGACTTGAGTTATAATTGGGTGGAACTAGGATTAGAGTTATAGTCGAACTCTAATTTCGGGCCTTTAAATAGAAGGCACCACCATTGTAACCAAGGGAAAGACTGAAACAGTTGGAGGGGAGTGCCCGTAGTCATGCCCCGAGGATGTAGGCAGCTTGGCCAAACCTTGTTAAAAAACATTGTGTTTTGTGTGTTGATCTTGTACTTGGCTTGATGATCCTGGTGATGCTTTTGCTAAAATCCTAACAAGTGGTACCAGAGCCACGAAGAAAGATCAAGGGAAGACACGAGGATATGTTCCATGCCGCGCAAGGCTTGCATGGGTCCGGGGAAGGACGGCGCAAGGTGGAGCATGGCAGCGATCGACGACTCGATCGGTGGATTCGGACACTTCGAGCGTGGTGGTTCAAATTGTCCGATGGGCTGCATTAACGGGAATCCGTCCAGATGTGGAGGTCGGGTTGATGGCGTCTGGTGGCTGCTATTCGATAGGAGTCGGTCAGACGTGATGGCTAGGTCCGACAATGCGGTTGGAAGGCGGTAGCTTCGACTCATAGTCTGATTGACGAGTGGTCAATCCAAATCAGAGTGGCTATTGTTTGCTCAAGGTGGAGCAGTGACAGCAGTGGCGAAAGCCATGGTGGGCTTCGGAAGTTGTGAAGGTGTTCGGGAGTTACGAAGGGGGCATGGCCGAGTGGACGCTTCCTTGTGGGCTGAACACGCACGTGGAGTGGCTGGTGGGGTCAGGATCTGCATGCAGCAGTCTTATGCATTGATGAATAAAAAAAAAGATGCATGCAGTCATATGCAGCGGTCATACATGCATAGGACTACTTGGATTAAAAAAATTAAGCATGTATGTTTCATGGCCTTTGATGTGATGTGCATGCATGTGATTATGGAATATAAAAAATCAACTGCATGTGGCCGAGACGGTCTGGAGCAGCAGGAGTTCGACGTGTGGCCGAGACGGCCTGGAGCAGCGGGGCGCATTGCGACAGGGTTAGGCGGCAGTGGTACGTGTCACGCAAGGCGGGATGGCAGAGCTGACGTGTGGCTGGTTCGAACTCGGAGGTAGCTCGGGATGGCGCAGTTGATGGTAGGCTCGCACGTGTGTCGACATGGCTTTGCGGGACGGTAGATCGACACGGTATGGTGGCATGGACATGTGAGGGCTTTGGCTGTTGGTTCTGAGTCAGTCTTCTATACCGATGTGGTCGGGTAAATAAACAGATCAAAGGTGCAGAGCAATTGAAGAGAAGTTCACGGAGGGATTGCAGAAGATTGCAATTAGGCTGTTCGTGAACCGTTGCTTGTGGCAGTTAACGACGAATAGCGCGCAGCGATCGAGCGGGTCGGCCTCGTCGTTTGCAAGCGGCGTGGCAGTCGACGGGGCTTGAGAGCAATGGATCGTGCACGGACGGTGTACAAGGTGGCGTACGCGTAGTTCGGCATGTACGTGGCGGTGCATCTAGGCGGGGCGTGGGTACGAGTGTGTGGAGGCACGTTCAGCACATGTGAGGTACACATGAGCGGGATTCAGCGGTCTGTGGCAACAGGCAGATGGCGTCGATGGTGTCCAAATTCAAGGTGATGAGATTTGACGGGACTGGAAACTTTGGGCTTTGGCAGACAAGAGTCAAGGACTTGCTGGCGTAGCAGGGTATCCAGAAGGCTCTTAGCGACAAGAAACCAGTCACGATAGATGATGACAAGTGGGAAGAGATGCAAGCACAAGCGGCAGTGACAATAAGGTTGTGTCTCTCCAATCAGATCATGTACCATGTCATGGATGAAACATCACCTAAGAAGATTTGGGATAAATTGGATGATCAATTCATGTCCAAGACATTAACTCAGAAGCTGTATCTGAAGCCTTCAGGATACCCTACTGCGCTAGCAAGTCCTTGACTCTTGTCTGCCAAAGCCCAAAGTTTTCAGTCCCGTCAAATCTCATCACCTTGAATTTGGACACCATCGACGTCATCTGCCTGTTGCCACAAACCGCTGAATCCCGCTCATGTGTACCTCACATGTGCTGAACGTGCCTCCACACACTCGTACCCACGCCCCGCCTAGATGCACCACCACGTACATGCCGAACTACGCGTATGCCACCTTGTACACCATCCGTGCACGATCCGTTGCTCTCAAGCCCCGTCGACTGCCACGCCGCTTGCAAACGACGAGGCCGACCTGCTCGATCGCTGCGCGCTGTTCGTCGTTAACCGCCACAGGCAACGGTTCACGAACAGCCTGATTGCAATCTTCTGCAATCCCTCCGTGAACTTCTCTTCAATTGCTCTGCACCTTTGATCTGTTTGTAGGTTGATGATGGTATGTGTGGTGGGCTTGTGGATACGTTCCAAGTAAAATTATAGGTTCTGGATATCCGTTAACATTTGCCAAGGTTGTGGATGTCCTTTAACATTTGTAAAGTCTCTCGTTGGTTATTACCTGGTTGGATAGTCTTTGCCCAAGTGAAACAAGTGTAACATGAATTAAGGATCAGTTTGTGGAACGAAAACCCAAAAAATATCGTACCAACCATGAGACTGATATGGGTAAGGCTTAGCATTTTGATTAGACACTTGGCTCGCATTCGTCGAGGTACCAAGATCTAACTGATGGACCATGCTTCATAGTGATCTCTTAGCGGCAAACCATAGGGGTGTGTTAAGTGTCTTGTAAATACGACAACATGGAAATCATGACTCATGAGTAAAGTTGGCAACCTCTGTAGAGTGTAAAACTGTTATAACAGCCGTGCCTGTGGTTATGAGAGACTTAGATCCTCACATGATTAGATGGTTTTGGTTATAGTTATGGTTTTAGTTACAGTACTGGTGGTACTAGATGGTTATAGTTTGCAAGGTGGTTAACCTTGGATACAAGTTGTTTGATTAATTGGGTTACTTTCACATAATAATGCTTAATGCTTTTGAGTTCAATTGTCTTTATTTACTCGCATTTGCGCAAATATACCATGTGTTAGCTTGTCCTTAGTATAAGCATGCATATCAATATATTCTCTTGTACACTTGCAGAGCGTATCATGTGCTCACACTTACTATTTTCGCGATGCCATGTAACATGTGTGGTGCTGCTCAGTGAGTGCAGATATTGAAGATTGTCAAGACGAGGTTGTGACTTAGGCGTGTGTCTCCTGATCAGTTGTCTACGGCATTTTTGGGCACCAGTGCTTTTTCTCCGCTGCAGATATTTTTGTAGAAGACAATATATGTCAATTGTTGTAAGAGTTTAACCTTTATTTCTGTAAAAGTATTGCTTTTGTTACTTCACCTGTGACGTCCACGAGCTCATGTGTTGTGACAAGGTTATCATCCCCATTCCATGATGTGTGGAGCTCACCCCGTGGTGTTTGAGCTGGTTGTAGTGGCCCTTAGTTTCTCACAACTCCTCCACCATGCAACGATGGGCCCGTTCCAAGGTACGGACCAATTCCACCATGCGATGCGCGAAGAGTGGTGCCTCCTCCGGTGGGCAATCCATGTTGTTCACGTCGACATCTGTGTTGATTGGAAAGTAGCCAAATGGCCACTCTTCGAGGATGGGAAGCTCCCCTCAATGAATGGTCATCGCCTTGTACGCTACCGCTTGGACCGCCATTTCTTTGGAAGTACTGGATGCCTCAAAGTGATGAGCATGGGCACCCATGACGAACCTTGCGCCAACGCATCTCCCATAAGAGAGCGGGAAACCCTTCCACGCTCTCGGCCTGAGTAGCCATCACCAACTCGTACCTCAACATACTTAACCCATTAAGAAAAGAGGAGTTAGAGATCATTTTTAACCAAATTAACAAGCATAAGGCAAGAAATAGTTCTAAGAAAAGGCAAGGAATAAAAGTAGAGTACATACTTAGAATATGGAATTTAAACTTTAGTAAGTTGCATTAGTGATGTTGATAAGTTTTATTAACCCATATCCTAAGCACTGTAGGCTACTTCATTATACCTTACTTTGATAGTCACACTATGAGAACCGTCCAAATCATATTCGAATTACTCAATCGGTGATTCATCCGAGAAGATGAGAGCTAGCACAGGCCCATTTATCAATGTGCCACGTGCCAACCCACATCTCAAAGCAACAATTGTAGCTGCGAGATGATTAAAATGAATACAATCCCGATAGTCCCAGTATGTGTTTTATGCTAAGATCGGAACACATATGTATACAACAAGCCTCATCGCATCAAAATATAATAAAGAGAAAGTAAATTAGATATATTACAAGTTTCTAAAGTCATTACATGTTCCACAATTTAGAAGTACTACATGCTGAAATTTAAAGTAAAGAGAGCCAATAACAAGTTCAAACTCTCAACATACAACAATTAAGTGCTAGACTAAGCAAAATACATTAAGTTCATAACTTAGCACATGATCATTACTACGTAGCGGATATATCATCTAAAACAACAAAAGAAGTGGCGCCATTTTTCCTAAGGCACCACCGGAATACCACGAATAGCACATTACTACTCTTGCCCATCATCGACATCGGCGGGTACGAAGTAGCCATAAACTAAATCATCCTCACCAGCAAAACTTCAATGATAGCATCATGAGTACGAAGGTACTCGCAAGATTTACTTATTATAGGTACGTATAATAACCTGACTCCAAGGATTATGCAATTTAGTATGGGTAGCAATGAGTAAGCCACAAGGCTAAGTTGAACTTAAGCCAAAAACATTTTAAAAGACACATGGTGTGAGCATAAATATGAACAAGAACATAAGCTATCCTTATATGAACACATTACATAAATATGACCACATCTACATAAACATAGCCAACATATAACCTAGTTCTTCTCAACATAGACATACTCAAGAACCAATTTCCCACATACCACATACAACCATCATCACCGAAATACCAAAAAACTCTATGATAAATGCGGATGAACATTAAACTTGCTCATGACCGAGAGAACGACAATTCTAATGAGTCTAACACCCTGCAGTGGGTACTTCTTTACCCACAAGACATGAGACCATGCAGCTCAAGCAACCGATAAAATTACAAGAGGAGGTACCCGTGACAACCTTTCCCAATTAAGCTCCGACCATTTGGGTATGCATCTCTTGGTGCGGAGGCTACTTAGGTCCACTACCAGGTAACCTCAAATGCCTATACAAGTCCACCCGCTCACACCATAGACGTTCAAACCAAAGGATCACAACTAAAAAAGGTATTTGGGTCATCTTTACCATATTTAGATATGTGAAAAGTACGGACAAGTGCTTAAGCCAACAACATCAACGATCCGTGCTTAATCGACCTAGGCAAGCCTATGACAATCGAGACTCCATTCCCAATCCATCCCTATCACCCTCCCAAATATCATCTCATCCTCACAAGTCATTAACCATCAAGATTAATTTTAGTGAGACACGAGAGACCCTAAAGCTTGCGGATGATGGATGAGCCATCGCTCAACTTCTACCGGTGACCTAAGCCTTGCTAAGCATAACGCGTTCATTTTATGTTGGGCAATAAAAATGGTGTCACCCCAGGTTACAGTGGATCAGGAGATAAACAATGCCAAGGATTGGCAATGCAACAAATAGGATCTAAACCAAAAACCCGACATTGGCTAGCTAACATGCACGATATACATATAGCAATAATTTATCAAATTAAAGCAACATATAATCCAAAGTATGGTGAAATATGCGTATATGCTTGCCTTTGTTTTCGATTTCACAATCCATAGCAATGACCTCCTGGTCACCCACGACCATGCTCGCTTTGTTCTCGAGCTCTTTGTTCTCTAAATAAAGAGTGTGTGCAATGCGACAAGCATGAGTGAAATGTAATGAAATGTGATCCGAATTCCATGAAAATGCACATGAATGAAGTGCACTAAGGAACATGGTAGAACAAGATTTATGCAAAGAAAAGATCATATGTTAACGGTATAAACAAATAAGCAAGGCGATGTCCTAATTTGCCAATTTAATCAAAAGAGGGTCCACTAACACAACTTATATATATAGGAATAACTTAAAATGCTAACATTCATTTCTCCTGTGTATGGTTATATCAACAAAGATTTTTAGAAGTGGTCCCAACCCTAAATTATTTTTATTATTTTCTGTATGAATTTTTGAAGGTTAACAATGTGATACTAAAGCTAAACATGAGCTAAAACAATGGGCCACACTGCTCTGACATGCTGACCACTGTTTTTCCTAGAAAGTAGAATATTTATCAAGATTATTAGAACTGGATTCCCTATTTTTGGACTGACTGTTAATTAATAGTTGTGATTAAAACAAAATTGAAAACAATTAAATCAATACAGAAATAAAAATACAATTCACATGGGTACCAACAATTTTATACAGCAGAACGGGAACATAAAAAGCTAACAAAACTAGTTTCACAATTTTTAGAGCTAGATTCTATTTTATATGCACTTTTAAAGTTTCAGCCAAATTAATAGTTGTACAAGAAACATATTTCACAATTTCTATTTACAACTGATTTAATAGCTGCTAGAACTTTTTACATCGAGAGGCCTTGGCCCCCGGGCCGGTCGCGCTTTTAGTCCCGTCAATTCAACAAAGAGCTCGCCGTAGAGCTCACCGGTGCTAATGCCGGCGGCGATTCCGGCTATGTCTCGGCCAAGCTCCAACGTCACAAGAGCGAGTGCGAGACGGGGAATACAATAGCGCAGACCCCAGATGGTTAGCCTGACTGGACGGTGGCCGGCGGTGTGAGCAGAGAGGTGGCGGAGGTTGGCACTTGCGGACGGCTACGTAGGCGGCAGGCAAACCTCGAACAACTGCACGCCAAATGTTCATTGGAACATGGGGAAGCTCACCATGCACTCAAATGACAGGGAGATGAGCTTCGGCAGCGGCTTGAGGTGAAGGCGGAGATAGCCGGAGACGAAGAAGAAGGCCTCGGAATCTGGCGGGGAAAGCAGCGAAATCTGGGTCAAATGCATAGGAGCACCTTCGTCTATCCTCCCTCATTGTTCTCCTTCACTTGGGCTTGCCGAATCCAGCCTCCTCCCTTTGGATTCGGTCGGCGGCAGCTTGAGCAGAGGGGACAACGATGGCGCACGCTGTGCTCTGTGGAGCTCGGCAGAGGGGAGCACCACCCACAGCCAGCAACCGGCGACGGCCACATGGCGCCGAGCTGCTGTGCAGCCATCGAGAGGGAGAGATGAGATGCTGACATGTGGGCCTCGCAGCAATTTGGACAGAGACAACATGTTCTCCTCACTCTCTCTCTGTGAAAAACAGTGCTAAAGACCTCCAAATATCCTACAACTTTTTGTACAGCTCCTACAATTCACAAGGAACCCTTTAATAGCCCGTACAGAATTCAAAATAAAATTATCCAAAAAGGACTACTTTGGAATCTCAAAAAAGGCTTCAATTAAATTCCCACCAACCGGTAGTTATAACCTAGTAACACTACCGGTTTGAGCCACAAACCGGTAGTGATGTCTCCATTTTTACTGTCGGTTGGAGCCAAAAACTACTAGTGATGTCTCTACTATCACTGCTTGTCCATGGATCAAACCAGTAGTGAAAGTACATGATATTATTGTCGGTTCTTAGTTCGAACCGGTAGTGATAATTCCACACAAAAAAAAAACAAAACAACACATATTGTTCACATACATCATCACATATCATCTATGGTTCAACATAGGTAATCATCACTTATCACATATGGTTTACATGCAATTCATCATTCACATATGGTTTCATCTTAAATTCCTAAAAATTATAAATTTAACTTAAATTCCTGAAAAGAGCCAAGCATCTATCACTTTAGATTGTAAATTCAACTTAAATTACCTTAGGAACTCATATTAGGGTACAAAATATCATAGCTATCATGTATGTCCCCCAATACTACACGTAACCTCTACTCTGGGGACCTCAAAAGGCAGAAAGAACCATATCAAAGGAATCTGGATAACCTGTATCATCCTCGACACGGACCCCTGAGTACACCACATCCATCGACGCCCCTCTGGCCTGGGGTCCCGATACCGCGCATGACAGCTCCAACAAGCCTTGGAGCAGATCGCCACCACCAGTACACCATCGGCCTTGGGCTCACCATCGACGCCCACGGTTCCTAACGAAAAAACTTCTTAAAGGATAGGGAATTGCCATTAGGCAACCTTGATATTATACTAGGCTGGGTAGGTTTTCCTCTACATCCTCTCCCTCCTCCGAAATATCGGGGCCTAAGAATGAGGGGGTATTGTTGGGGAAAATAAACCAGCCTAGGGATAATAGTTGAAGATTACTGTCCAGGTCCCTCCAGAGCCTTGATCTCCGTACCCTAAGCTAAAGGCTCGACCTCTGAAGTCAGTAGATCCCTTCATGGTACCTCTTCGTACCTGTGAAGCCTTCCCTTGGCTTAACTGGCTCGGCCTCCCGAAGGCTCAGCCTCTCAAAACCCGGCCTCCCGAAGCCCAGCCCCCCCCCCCCCCCCGAGACCTCAGTCTCCCAAAGCCTCAGCCTTCCAGAGTCCTGCCTCCCGAAGCCTTCACCTCCCGAAGCCATGCCTCCCGAGGCCCCCGTCTCCAGCTGCTCGGGCCGACTTCCTTGAGGCTACAAGGTGAGTCAGCAGGCCTTAGGAAAGATCTGCCGGAATGGGAGCACCAGTCTTGCTTTGTCTGCAAGGAAGTGACCAACATAAAACGCGTAGGCTGATGGACGCCACTCTGACACTCCGGTGTAATGGAGGCTATCCTAACATCCCTGACAGTGCGACGCCAGGCCGCAATGGGCGACTGGCTCACTGCCATCAGGGGGCATGCACCACGATAGTTACTACGGTAGATATTTGTCTCCCAAATAGGGTAACAACAAACATGATCTATCAAAGAAAAGGCAACAGCTCCTCATGGCTTCAATTTTTACTTCATCCACCTCTATTCACTATGGAGTAACAACATAGCTAAGAAAAGAGATTTGATCCATGCAAAAAGTGTACGTTTTAGGTTACCAAACAAACGCGTATCTATCAAAGCCTTAAAAATAGCACGTAAATAATCAAAGTGTAGTTCATATGACTTGCTATAAATTAAGATATTATTAAAATAAATTACTACAAGTTTTCCAAAGAAAGCACGTAAAACTTCATTCATCAATCGCATAAATGTGCTAGGTTCATTAGTTGACTCAAAAGGAATCACTAACCACTCATTAAGACAAACTTAGTTTTAAATGTAGTGTTCTATTCATCTCCAAATTTTAGTCTAATTTGGTGGTACCCACTCCACAAGTTAATTTTTTGTGAAAATTATAGAACTACCTAACTTATTAAATATGTCATCTAGCCTAGGGTTAGGATAATGATTTGTTTTGGTAATATTATTAATGGCTTTACAATCAAGACACATATGTCAACTACCATCTTTTTAGAACCAAAATAATAGAAATAATATATGGACTAAGGCTTTCTCGTATATACCAATGGTCCTTGGCACTGAATTTCTTTACCCTCCTCCGGATCAGTCCTATATGCAACATGGTTTGGCAAAGTCGCTTTCGAGATTACATCAATTTGATACTATGTCTGTAAACTCCTGTAACAGGTTAGCAACAACATCACACAAATAGCTAGATATATCCTCAATTTAAAACAAAGCATCTTTGCATATCAAAGCATAGTATGTTAGCTTATTACCATATATTGCAGCAAGATCATATTTAATGATAAGCATAACACACCTATTCAATTTAATTCCCTTGGATTTAGAACTAGATGTCATCTTTGTCACGCCTGGTTTTTCAAAAGAATAATCAGGTGCATTCCACATGTATGCCAAGATTAGTTTTATCATACATGCGGTGACATATTAGTGATATACAGTTCTATATTGAACAAAAACAACTTTATTGAAAAGATTACCAAAGTGTTTCAACCGTAGCGGAAAAACAAGAGGGAACTCCAATGAAAGCTTCAGGGCACACCCCAGGTAATCAACTGGGGGCAACGTGACCTAGGACGCTCCGTCTTCATTATAACCTTCAGCTTCCTTGAACTCCAATAGTCTATTCTAACTGAGCAATATTTATTATTGGAAACAGCAAATATGAGTACATAATGTACTCCACAAGTATAGGAAAGTATGATATAAGTGTTTAAGTCAAGAAAAGGTTAGACACTGGTTTACTGCATTAAGCCTTAACTTATAACTCCAAGAAACAGGCATCCTATTTACTATGTGTGAAGACACAACTTAAACAAGAAGAACAGCTTGTCGGATTCCATCCGACTACCAAACTCACCAGATATTCCATATTTGGTTACCAAACTCACCAGGTAATCCCATTACCAGGCTACCCGACCATCCATACCAGAACCCTGATCCCAACTAATCAAGAAAAAGTTCAAGCCCACTCTTGACCGTGAGCACGGTTGATCAATTACTTTAATATTCTATAGAGTTTGCACACTTTACCCACGAGTCATGATTTCATCACCCGCATTACCAGGTGATAGTCTCCATGTTGCCGTGCTGATCAAGCACTTGCACACTTCCTATGATGTGCTACCAGGAGATCACTATAAGGCCTTTACAAAGCTCCCGCCTATCCGAAGGCACCCATTGAGGTTTCACCGCTAACAGACGATTCCATCGTCGAGGCAGCGAACGGCGACGGCGATGGCGTGCGGTGTTAGAAGTGCGGCTCGCATTCTTGTTGCGCCGATGAAGATCTGGCCAAGCCCTTTAGGGATATTGAGGTTCCCTCGATGTTCTACATGGTGACGCAGGTGGCGTGGTCGGGTCTTAACTGGATCATCGGGAACGCCGATGGCAACCGGTGATGACATGGCTGGACACGACTTGCGGCAAGAGCGGCGAATCATGACAAGCAAAGTCAAGTGCTCAATGAGGAGTTGGACAAGTTTAAAGATCAAGTCGGCCACTTTGCAAAACCTACAGCAATGGCTGGCTGCAAAGATGATAATTTCAGCCCCCATACTAATGTTTTAGTTAAGTTTTACACGTTTTCTATTTATTTCAGATTTGCAGTATGTACACCATTTTAATTGTCTTTGCACTTGTATGCAGCAAAATGGTGGGGCAATTGTGGAGCACAAGTTCCAACATTACAAAGGATGGTCATGAGGATCCTCTCATTGACTTCTAGTACTTCCGGCTGTGAAAGGAATTGGAGCTGTTTTGAAAGGGTAAGCCTACCATTGACTCTCAGAGTCTTAGTAATTCTCCAAATATGTTTATTCTAATTACCTAACTAAAAATTGAATTGGCATTTTGTATATTCATATGAAGAAAAGAAATAAGATAACTTGTAAGCGCATTGAACAACTTGTCTATGTTTAGTACAATACCAAGATGCATGGCAAAAAACTGAAGACAAATAATAATAAGGATCCTCTTCTAGAAATTGAAGCAACTCATGCTCAAGGATGGATGGTTCAAGCCGGAGATGACGATGATGTTGAGCCTGTTACGGGACTAACATTGAAAATTAATTGAAGAGACATGTGGGGCTGAACAGGTCACACAACTTCGTAGGACTACAAAATTGTCTTCAGCAAGAGAGAGAGATGAAGATGATTTCCACTCTGACCCCGAAGAAGTACCGATTGATGGAGAAGAAATTGAGTTTAAATCTAACCAAGATGAAGTGGTCCCTATAATGGATTATGAGCACATGGGAGAGAATGATGATTAGACACTACATTTGATCATCATATTATCATTTATTCACCTATCATTATTAGTTACCTATTTATCATGCGTGTTATGTTTCTATATATAGGCTTATTAGTCTTTCTTTTGCAATTCGAATGTTAGTTTTTGTGTGTAAGCTAGAACTGAGTTTGCAATCTACCTTTTATATATATTCTACAAAAGAATATTCTTTTTCTAGATTTTTGTAATTAAATATGATTTCAGCATGGCATTAGCATAACATCAGCAGAGAAATTAAATAAAACGAATAAATCATATTTATGCTTCATTAAATCTGGTGCTTGGTTTAAGATCTAACACCCGGGAGGTTTTAAGATCAAACAGGTAAACTCTTTCTAATTTGGATTGCGGGGATTGTATAGATCGAAGGGGTATTGTGAGAACCTATTTAAATTGTATTCGAATTAATCAAATTGGACGATCGTTAAATAAGATGAGAGGTTGTTAATATATTACCACTAACCCATATCTCATCACAACCATCACAACCACTAAATGATTAAAATGAATCTAATTCTGGTAGTCCTGATATGTGTGTTTTGATCATTTTTAGAAGAGCTATAATCCACACACATCTCTACCAACATATACATCACAACATCATGATTATATAAAAGCTCAAAAGATCACATGTTGACAAATTAAACAAATTACAATTTATAATCTAGCACAAATATACATAAATCACAGAGAATAAACATGTAAAAGAAAATGAAGGTTGATGACGTCATTTGCCCACAAGGCAATCGATCGGGGTTAGTGGTAATATATTATCACAAATAGTTGGCTTCTAAACTTTTTCTGCAAACAATCAATAAAGCACAGTGAGTACGAAGGTACTCGCAAATCTTACTCATATGGATATTTATATTCCCGACTCTAAGGATAATGCATTTGGATAAATTAGTAATGAATAGGCCACATGGTTAAATTGAATTATGCGAAAGGCAATTTAACTTACAGCTTAAACTTGTGAGCACCTACATATCCTAACTCTTGGACTATCCTAGCCTAAACAAAAGAACATAACCATAACTGACATATGAATATGGTTATCTCAACATAGAACATAACCGAGACATCTCATCTCATCCCACATATAACCACCATGCCACAAATACCAAAACAGAACTATATGGTGACGTCTAATGAACATTAAGCTTGCTCATAACCGAAAGCGCGGCGATTTGAATTGATTTACACCCTGCAGGGGAGTACATCTTTACCCACACGATACAAGATCACCCTCCATACAACCCGTCATTTGTGACAACCTTTCACGTACTCATCCCGAATCTTTGTTCCCATGCCCAAGTATGTGGAGGCCACCTAGGTCTACTTCCGGAGCAACCTCAAGTGCCTCTACATGCCTTCTCGCTCACCTCACGGGTGCATGAGTCAAATGAACAGAATGACTTGTACTGGTGATCTATGCATTGCTAAGCATTTTAGATAAATTTTAAGTTAGATATTAACATGGTTATTTCAAGGTTACAAGGATGATTCATCAATAACAAGATAGGGATAAATGCAACAAGATAGGTGCTACCCGATTTACCGACATCAACTCACTAAACATACATATATGACACATTGCAATATCTAACAAGTTGATCAATAGTTCATGAAAATATAGGAGAAATATGCATTGATGCTTTCCTTGGTGCTCAGCTTCACAAATAAGACCAACCACAAAATCTTCTCAAGAAAACCCACCACTCTCCGATTCATTGATCATTGATCAATAAAAGATGAGAATGCATCACAATATGCATGATGAAATGCCATAAAATATGCATTATGATGCATGATCATGAACAAGATGCAATGCGACATGTCATGAAAACATTTTTTTTCTAGTAAGCACATATCATAAGAAGACTAGCAACATTTGTTTCACCAATTTTGGACTTGTAATGAATTAACGGTGAATTATTGAAGATTTAACATGATTAATTTATCTCAGAAACTGAATTAATTGTTTAGTGAATTAGATACTTTTAATAGGTATAGGACATTATTATGAAATCAACAAAATTTGTTTCATAATTTTCAGATCTATAAAGAATTTATTATCAATTTTACAAATTTTAGTAAAATAATAAACTGCACTAAAACGGTTCTATCTGAGTTGATCGCGGTCAGATCACCAATATTGATAGTCAGACCATTGGGAGTGGCAGTCAAACCATGGTGAAGGGCGGTTAGACTCTTGAGAAGTATGTCGGTTTGATACCCGGCAGTCAAACAAGCCTGACGGGCGGTCTGACTCTTGGTACGATGATCAGACCACTATGAGATGTGGTGAGACCACTATTAGACGTGGTCAGACCACGAGCTCATCGAAAATGATTCTGGTGGCACCTTTGGCCAAGGTCGGCACCTAAATGCTCTATGTAACTAGGGGGATAAATTTAGGTGGTTTGAACGACATGCATGGGCCCAAAAGCTTGGCACCCATGGATCAACGTTCATGGCTAGGTGGAGCTCGATCCTATGGCTATGGGGAGTGGGAGAACTTGGGGGAAATGAGTGGAAAGGAGTTGGGGAGCTCCACCTTAGTGTGGGGAAGCTTACTTGAGGGTTGGCCAGCTCTGGGGAAGCTTCGATGTGGAGATCGGCTTCGGACCAACCGGCCTAGACGTGGAAGACAATGTGGCAAACTTCTCCGGTGAGAAGACAGTGGGGAGGAGCTCGAGGAAACTGTCTCCATCGATCTTCGGCCAGCGTGGTGGTCAAGGCGAAGCTCCTCTCTCTCTCTCTCTCTCTCTCTCTCTCTCTCTCTCTCTCTCTCTTTCGATTTTGGGTGGAAGAAGGCTTAGGGCTTGCTCTGACAAGGGGAATACTTGGGGATGAACTCGGAGATGACATGGGCAACCTTCTCCTTCAAGCTTCGGCCTCCATGGAGCTCGAGGTGAAGGAATGGTGAGGGTGCTCCCCCCCCCCTTCTCTCTCTCGCGGGTGGGGGAATGAATGAAAGAGTGAGGGACTGAGAGGTGGTCGGTTAGGCTTTAGTGACCGCTCTAAACACCCGGGCGGTTAGACCGCAGGGAGACCTGGTCAGACCGCGGGCTACCCACGTGCTGAAAATCTTCCCTCCTTTCTTTTCTTCTATAAATTCTTCTCCTTATCCTTCCTAAATGGTTTTGGGCTATCTAACTACCCTCAAGAAATTCCCATTAATATATTTATGTGGAAAAAAGTGAGACGTTTAATGACGTAACCTTTTCATGAAGTTTTTGGAACAAATAAAACTAAAACTGACAATATGAATTATGATGTCATGATGCGTATGCATGCTTGATGTCTAGGTTAGGGTTTTTAGGGTGTGACAGGTATGGGAGCTTCTAATCTTGATTGCATAACCTAAATTGGATGACTAATGCATTAGTGGTGACTCTTCCTGCAGCGGCATGCTCCTAGAGACGGCCTAATCGGTGCTCTTGTGATCTTCTTTCTCCGGCAAGTGGCGGAAGGTGATGAGGAGGCTTAGAAAATATCGATGGGCGGAGGTCTGGTCCCCATGATGCCTTGTAGGGATGCGATGATGATGTAGACAGTGGAGAGGCTCAGAGCTCTGTGGGGAGGGCAGCTTGACGTCGTTCTCATGGTGTGGGACCTTGGAAGATGCTTTGGATGCTTCGGGGAGGGTCGAGAAGCGGCTATTTGTAGTCAGGAGCAAGGCCCAAAAGGAAATGGGCTTTGGCCCAAAAGGATTTTTCAATATATTTTTTGTTTTATGTTGTCCAATAATTTAAATAAAGCAAAACAAATAACAAATCAACTCTGATAATTTTATATTTGCCTCAAATTAATTCTAACTCTTAATTATCATTTTTATTTTAAGGTTTTATTATTTATGTTAATTAAATTATGTACCATTGATCTAGGAATTTAAATTTGGGTTGTTACAATGCCCGCATATTCAAAAGGATACAATAAGAATTGGATGTTGCATAGACGAAAGGGTAACAACAAGAACTGGACGCGCACATAGAAATAGCACTACAAGCAGCCTTGAGCAAAGTGTCAGCTGACAAAAATGATTTACTCACGAGCCTTGGTGGTCGCCGGAGTAGATGCATGTGCACAAGACTTCCCGAAGGCAACGTAACCATTATCCTATGGATGACATCACAGTATGGACACCATGCAAGCTACACATGCCTGCTATGAACATTTGCATCAAGGCAACTGTGAGCATGCTTGGAGTCGAGACCAGACCAAGAAGCACTCCAATATTTGCTATGTGTAGAGTCAGGAATCAACTTTAGCACCTAGTGAGATGACACTACAACAAAAACAGTCATCCTTGTCCCTGGAGCCTCGACATCCCCATCCTTGTCCCCGTCGCCAATGCCGCCTTCCTACCTCCTTGTCCTCGTCACCGATGCCACCTCCCCATCATCCTTGTCACCGGAGCCCCACCATCCCTGTCCTCGTCCCCGTCGCCGATGCCACCTCCCCGCCTCCCCATCCTCATCACCAATGTCACCTCCTCGCCTCCTCATCCCCGTTCTCGTCCCCGTCATTGACATCGCCTCCCCACCGTTCCCAACATCGGTGAGCATTGTCGCTCCTTTCTCCCTCCCTGTGCACTACCGCTCTCCGCTTGACTAACGCACACGGAGCCGCCGCCACACCATGGCTATGCAACCGTAGCTGTAGCCACCACGCCATGGTTGTGAAGCCATAACCGTAGCCATACCGCCATGCCACCCCAGGGCTGGCCTCTAGAGAAGTAAAATTTGTTGGTTTACATATGCCATACTTTTTGTAGATGCCGCATGGATCTAGCAGGTATCATGGATGCATCCGAAGTAGCGTCTACATCCCACCACGTGGTGCCCCTCCCCCTGCATCCTCTTGGCATATTCCTCTATGAACTCAATGCCCCGCCCTCCCCGGCATCCTTAGGGATGATTAAAATGGTATACCTCGCATCTATTTTGGTTGGACAACTGATAATTGAAAAATGTGTAGTTGTTAAAGATATGCATGTATTGATGTAGGTGATTCCACCTCTAGTTTGGTTAAATGGATCCATGTGGCTCAAACAAAGTACGGTAGCAGCAATTTTGCAAGAGATTGAGGATCAATTTGGGTACATTTTACCTAACTATAGCTATTTCAAATTGAAAGCGCTTGAGCAGAATGTGGAGGATGTGGCTTCAATGACTATCAGTTTGTCGCGGTTACATGCACTTGACATGGTTAGTGCCACGAATTTTAGTCTATAGTATTGTTTCATATTATCAAACTTTCTATTCATATTCATGGTCTTTGCCTATAGGATTTTTACTAGAACAACATGATGCATTTGGATGTTAGCTTGGGTTCAGTCTTACGTTATGTCATGGAGTGGCTGGGTTTCACAATGATTGGCCCGAAAGTCAAGAGACTTCATGAAGACAAGTATCAGACTTATGTGGAGTCCGACGGAGGAGGTTTTGTTGTCTATGGAACTATAATGGATCTGCCATTTCTTGCTCAAGATAGTGCTCTCGTTTATGCATCACACCATTTGGATGAGATATATGGAGTTGATACCGTAGATGTCAACTATGAAGACTATATGATTCAACGTGCACCGTAAACTCAGAGATGAGTGCATTTGCAATGTGTTTAACCTATGATGTGAACTATGATAATATTTATGTGTGGATGTTGATGAACTCATGATAATGTGTGGATGTGGATGAACTATTTGTGATCCATGTGTATATATCTTCCTGTGATGAATGCCTACATATATTTGAATACAAATTTGAAATTAGATTTTGAATACTGTATTATTTAATTCATAATTTATTTGTGCCTACTGAAGTACCAGTGCTGGCTTGTCACACTAGCCAGCACTGATACTCATTATCAGCGCTGATTCATAAACCGGCACTGATAGTCACAGACTATCAGTGCCGGTTCAAAAACAACCACTGATTGCATTTTTGAGCCGGCACTGATGACCATTTCGTAGTAGTGTGATAAACAAAGCAATATACATTACTTCATCGCAAAATCATTCTTACAGCAGGGAGCTTCGAGGGTCAAGAAACACATAAAACTGTAGTGGAACTAAATGAGGCCTTCAACTTCAACTAGGTGACTCTATAGGTAACCTATGAAGAACATGGCCTAGAATGCGCCATCCTCAACAAAGTCTTCAAAATCAAGAATAAGGCTTAATAGGGGTTCATTTGTAGAAAAGTATAGTTTATTTAAGAATAACAATTTGAAAGCGAGTAATTGATTAAATGAACTCATTGAATAAACGAGTTCAAGAATTGCACCATCTTGACTTAACCACATGTTCCATCCACCTGTCCTAATCCAAAGGTTTCAACCACCTTTCTCTAACTAGGGTTCCAACCACCCTTACTTAATCAGGGTTCCAACCACAATAACTATAGTTCCCATCACCAGGGTTAACCAAAACTATTTACATTAAATTCTAATTATGTGTGGCATTCCTCACCACTCTTGACCATGAGCACAACCAATTAATTAGTTTTAGACTCTATAGAGGTTGTACACTTTACCCACAAGTTGTGTCTTCCTGTTTTGTCGATTATTGGTTGGCCAATAGAAAACTCTTACACACTTCCAATGTGTGTGCTAGGAATCCACTAGAAAGCCATTACAAAGCATCTCCAAACATGTTCCTACTCGTTGAGATTTTATCGTCATGAGAGTACACCCTCCACAACAAAAGCCCCGTGTTGTGCCACATAGTTCTGAGAAGTACAGCATTCCATCCCTATACCACCATCTGTCCTACACGATGTTGGGAGGATGGTTAATTAACAAGCCAGGCTGCACCCATAAATTGATTTGTGGTTATACTATAAAGCTCAATCCGATCACACTATTGGATGGTCCTTAATTACTTTGGGCAAGGTTACCACCAACCAAGATCTCGTACAACCTGCACCGGTTTCCACTGAGAACTTGCTCAAATCCTAAGTTCCATGTTATCAACAAAATTATTCCACAAGTTTTATCATAGTTGCATACGACCATTATCAGATGTAGTTGCACAGTTATGATCACCATTATCCCAAAGAAGGCTAAGCAAAATCTACCCATCTAATATTCCCACCAAAACCATGGAGAGAAGGAAAATCAGGAAAACTAGGGTATAACCTATTGGGACCGGGTTCCCAGACAAGGTGAGCCTTCGGATACAGAGATATCGAAGGGCTCTCAGAGCGACACATGTTGGAGATAGAACAGTTTTTTTATACCTCTTCTGGGTGCACTGTGGCTCTATTTATAGCCCGTACCCGGCAACCACATGTGCTGTTTACAAATCCTACCCCCTCACCTGCTACATTCCTGGAATATCTGGGGGCATTATGGTACAAATGAGTAAATCACACAATTACAGCAGTACCCTGGGCGACCGAAATTAGGCTCACTGCATCGAGGTGATTCATGTCTCCGAAGGGCATCGAAGCCTCCTCCGCTCAGATGCCCGTCGGATAGCCTTCGTCCCTCGGTGAAGGTCAGCTTGCGTCTTCGCCCGCTGCGAACGCTGCAGACTGCGGGTCCAGGCTTCGCTCTTCAGTCGAAGGTCTCCTTCGACTTCGCCAATATGGGAGGTCGAAGGTGCGAGTGCGCCTACACCCTTCGACCAACGTAGCTCTACGATCTTCGCCGCTAGCAGATGAACTCCCTGTAACAAAACCACAAAGGCTATCACGCAGCATTTCCAGTAGACTTCGCGGTTCCCTCCGATGTGGGGGGCGGGAGATCATCCCCAACAGTAGCCCCCTACTGGTAAGGTTTATCTCAACGCCGTCCCCTTCGGCCTGTCGAAGTCTACTGGGGTGAATGCATGCCGTTGAGTTTTATTGTTGTGTATAAGGAATTTTTTTTAGATTGAGAGATGGCTCCTTGGTAACTGCCGAAAGGTCTCAGTAACCGCCTGCATTTAATATTCTTGATGTATACCAAAGCATGGTTTTTAGCGCTGGTTCAATTTTCGATGCGGGCAATTGTAACCGCCACCGCCTTGCACTATAAATATCACGCCGCTGTCAATATTTTTTACCACACCTTTGCTGAAGCCGTCGCTCTCGTACGAAGTTGACTAAACTTTCTCGAGCCTTTCGGAGGAAGCCCCCTGTTTTCAACTCTTCGCGTAATCTGCTGTTCGAGTCAATCTCTTTGGACCAAATGGCGCCGAAGCTTCGATCCTCTCGCCCGAAGACATACTGCATCGGGCAGTCCAAGGTGGACAGCGAAGTGTTGGCCGGCCTTGTGAGGGAAGGGTTAGTTAAAGATGTTTTGAAGGTCCGGCTCCACGGCCGACAGGAGATACCGGAGCTGGCTGATGACGAGGTTGTTGTGTTTGTGCATTACTTACGAGTGGGTCTTCGCCTCCCGTGCGATGAGATGGTCATTAAAGTACTAAAATTGTTCGAAGTCTATCTCCATCAACTGACCCCTAACGCAATAGTGAGGATGGGGCTCTTCGCCTGGGCAGCTCGTTCAGAAGGTGTGAAAGCATCCGCCAGGGCCTTCGCTGCCGCACACCAACTTCATCACCAACCCAAGCCAGTCTTTGCTCGCGGAGTTCAGAGCGAGGCTCACTATGGGTGCTTGAATTTCGCGTATCGCGCTGGGCTATCTACACTCGTTGTGGTGTATAAGAACAAATGGCCCAGTGACTAGACCCAATGGTGGTTCTACCACAAGGTGGACACCGAGGAATATCTCATATCAAAATGAGAAGAGGTGAAGGGAAACCGCGCACCGGATGTGTGACTGAAGTCGTCGCAACAGATGGCTCTCGAGGCCTTCGCCAGGTGCGCAAAATATCTTTCAACTCGTGACCTGGTGGAGGAGTTCATAGCTATTGGAGTTTGGCCCCTGAGCCGGGATTGGGCTATTCCGGAGTTTGGGGAAAAAGGGCCCGAGGGGCTTTGCCGGCCCCACCCTGCTGTACATGGCTTCGCAGGTACTCACTTATCCGTAGTTACTCATACAATTTATGTCTTTCCTTGCTTAACGGTTTTGATATTTTCCAGATTTGTCAGTGGCTGAAGTAGAGGCCACGGCTGTAATGCTGGTCAGCAAGTTCACACCAGGCGAAGCACAGCTATGTGCCGAACAAGGCCTCATTCGAAGACTGAATAGAGTCTTTGAATATCAAGGCCTATCCTATCTTGAATGGCCGAAGGTCGCCACTGTGCTGCAGGGTGGTATGGAAGGTTCTCTCGCAGCAGACGTGGGCGAAGAGGCCGCCGTTGGCCCTTCAACAAAAAGAAAACACCCTGAGCAATCATCGAAGGGAGGTCGGACTAAGAAAGCTCTCACCCTCCGGAAGAGACCACGCGAAGCTGCACCCGAAGTTGCTCATGCAGAAACATCTCCGGAGGGTTCCGCTGCGTCGCGCGATATGCCCCGGCGGAAACTTCCGAAGGCACCCAGGAGGGCCAGGCCTCGAAGTCATTGTTCTGCTCCAGCGTCGATCTTCCAACACTGATCTTGAGCGATGACGAGGAGTTGATAGAGGCGGGTACGGTACCTGAGGCCACCACTCAGGAGCCCGAAGCTGAGGGTACCGACAATGTTGAAGTGGTGGCGTACTCTTCACCCTCTTTGCCTTCGAGCTCGTCCTTTGAGACTGAAGCATCGACACCAAGTGTGCCCCGCCACGGCGGAAAGGGATTGATGGGCCTCAGCGGGCTGCATGACGCGAAGGCCATTGCGCCTGAGGCATTGAGGCCTGCCTCTTTTGAGCCAAGTGCTGGGGAGGTTGATGATGCGAAGAAGATTTTTGGTACCTTCGTCCTCCCCGAACTCGAAATCCCTCTCGGCCAGAAGTCCGCTAACGAGCTACTCGATGCCTCTGACGTGGTCATTGGGAAGGTATATTGTTATTTTCTTATATTATTGTACTTAGTATTTTGCTGACTTGTGTTCGACATTCCAGGCTTTGCTTCTATCGCGGGCTCAGCGTAAGCAAGTTGAGAAATCTAAAGCCCGGGCACGGAGTGCACACGCACAGATTGATATGCTGCAAAAGCGGGCAGAAAAAGCCAAAGGCCAAAAACGCAAGTTGTCGCGTCGAGCGAAGGATGCTGAATCGCACCTGGAACAACTTGAAAAAGAGCTCAGCACCCTTCGTTCGGAGAAGCAAATTGCCGAAAATGAACTAAACTGCCTGCGCCAAAACCTGCAGTCCTCTAAGGTGCAAGTGTGCGACCTGCAGGCACTTTGTGCATCGGAGAAGGCAAAAACGCAGCGGCTGCAATCCAAATTGAGCGAGGCGAAGGCTTTTTCCAATGATGCCCTTAATGTTATTGGGGAGCTCGAGCCAAAGGCAGTTGTCGCATGCGAAGCCATCAGCCATACCTTCGAAGGTATTGGTGCCTCGGTGACTCCCCCAACAATAGAACTTGTCGGGCTAGGGGGGACTTATAGGTTGGATCAATGAAACCAGCGGAAGCCTTCTGCCTGCCGCTCAACTTTATGGTGACTTCTGCGCGATGGTTGCTACCCGAAGTCTCGTGCAGTCTATTGAGATGACGGGTTGTGACCATCATACTGCTCTTCAGAAGCCCTCCTTCTAGTATCCGGTGGACCTGTCGACTTCGGCCATTACGAAGGCATCGAAGAGCACCGCTTGATCATTTACCACCAACTACTGGTGCAAGCACGGTCGCGAGCTCGCTCTTCGGGAAGCGGAGATGAACCGATAATGGGTACACTGATTTCCATATTCTGTTATCTGGTCGAAGGTCATAAATAAATTATTTGTAATGAATAATATTTTCTCCAGGCCAAGGCGAGGGATGATCCCTCGTCGAAAGCGACAACTGCGACGGCCGAAGATACTGGAAAGGTGGGCTGATTCAGCGCAAAGCGTCATTTTGTTTTTGGTTTTGCTTTTGTGATTTTGGCGATGTAACACATTGGTGGCGTAATATATCTTATATTTACATCGAAGTGTTTTTGACTTGTTGCGCTCCCTGCGCAAGTCCTTCCTTCGGACACTGCATAGGTAGCCGAAGAAGCTGTCCCCTTGACCATGATGAGGGACAATTTTTATGTGTCTTGGTCTTGTTGGGAATCTTTTCACCGTCGTCATGCCGATATCGAGCTAGAGCGGTATTGGCATGCGAAGTGTAGATCGTATGATGATATGAATGCTAGGACGAAAGCGTTTTGGAAATCCCTTAGTCCTTCAATGCTAGCTAGTTGCCGAGCTGAACACGATCTGCACCGTATGGCGAGAGGAGACGTCAAAGGCTCGTCTATGCTCCTTGAGCCAAAGGTTGAGCCTCAAGACGAAGAGCCACTTTTGCGCCGGCCGCAACTTTGCTATCGCCGTGGCCCTTCTTCGCAAGTAGTAAAGCACAACAACGGCGAAGATAATGTTCAGGCATCCCCATCATATTCGACTCATGTTGGGGCCCCACTGGCCCCAACGACGCATTTTCACGCCAGCGAAGGCGTTGCTTTTCAATTTGCTTTCAGCCGTTGGTATAAGGATTTTGTTGATCTAGATATTGACCACTCTGCGGAATAAATTTTGTATTTGCATTATGACTTGTTTTCTTTTGTTACAATTCGGCGGCATCGCGCCCGAAGCGTCGTTTCCGATTTGAGACATTCCAAATATTATGGAGGGGAGGGGCTTCGGACTCGACGTACCGAGCGACGCCGTCCCCCCGATTTTTGCCGCAGTTTCCTGCGATTGCACAGTAGTTCTTCTTGTATTGTTTTTTTTTTAAAACGCCACCCCCCCTTCCCCGATTTTTAGTCGCAGGTAACTTCGGCCTGTAGAGATTTATGCCGTTGGCCGAACGATTTTGCTTTAGTCCTTTAGTCCGCCTTTTGTTAGGTTGGACGACTCTTCGACTTATCCTCCGAAGGTTTGCTTTTCCTTTGACACTTCGGTTTTTCTTCCGAAGGTTTGTTTTTCCTTCGGTGCGGGGGCAGGCACTCTTAGCCCCCGGATGGTTTTTATACTCTCGTTCTCTCTTTTTTTTATTATTTTTTTTAAAGGTCAAAAGTGTACGTCTTTTTGCTTACACTTTGCACCGCCCTCGCGTCGTCGATTGGTGCGCCAATCCACCCCTAGATTGGCGCACTTCGACGATAAAGTATTAGTATCTGAGACAAGCAGTATTTTTTGGGGGTACTACTATATCAATGTTTACATGGGTTCCTGCCTCGTTAAAAACCTTACCCCCTAACGAAGGGGTCCCCCTATGAGGAAAAGAGTGCAGTACCCTTACAAATTGATTACAAGAAATATTGCGAAAGAAAAATTACATAGAAGTCTTTGACTTGGTCATCGGCTTTCAGGCGTAGAACTTGAGAAGATTGTCTGCATTCCAGGTGTGCAGAAACTCCTCACCTTCCATATTAGCTAGATGATATGAGCCAGGTCTGAACGATCTTTTGACTAAGAAAGGACCATCCCATTTACTCTGAAGTTTTCCCACCGATGTTGTTGTACCGAATCTTCACAGCACCAGATCTCCAGGGGCGAGGGTTTTTTCGGATACATTCCTATCTCTCCATTTTCTTGTCTCCTGTTGATAATTGGACAGATTTTCTGCGGCTTGCAATCTTACTTCTTCAAGGGCATCCTTCGATGATAATTCTTCGCATTGCTCTAGTTCGTTTCTGACCCTGAATGATTTGGTTTTGCATTCCTCTAGGGTCATGGCCTCTTCGCCGAAGAGGAGGTGAAATGGCGTGTACCCGGTCAGTCTTGCAACCGTTGTTCTTAATGACCATAGCACCTTGGGCAATTCTTCGACCCACTTCCCTTTTGGCAACCCTTGAAGACGCTTCGCGACACCTGCGAAGATGATGCCATTCGCTCTCTCAACTGCCCCATTAGATTGTGGTTGGTATACGGATGCAAAAATTATTTTTATCCCCAGGCTATTGCAGAAATCCCTGAAACCTACACTATCGAATTGAGTGCCATTGTCCACGGTTACTTCGCTTGGGACTCTGAAGCGGCATATGATATTCTGCCATAGGAATTTCTATATGTTTCTTGATGTTATGCTCACGAGTGGCATTGCCTCCACCCATTTTGAGAAGTATTCTACCGCAACTACAGCATATCGCAAATTTCCTGGAGCTGGCGGTAGCTGTCCAACAATGTTGATTCCCCACCGCCTTAGTGGCCAAATCGGCGGAATGAGCTATGTCTTCGTCGTGGGTCTGTTTGACCCCTTCACCCAGAATTGACTGCTGACAACTTCAGACCATTTGATCCGCATCGTTTACAGCCGTCGGCCAATAGAAGTCCTACCTATATGCTTTTCCAACTAGAGCCCTTGTGCCGATATGAGAACTGCACAACCCACTGTGAATTTCTTTTAACAGGTTCTGTCCTTCTTTCTGGGATATGCATCGCAAGAACGGTGCACAGACCCCGGCTTTGTACAAATTATTTCCCATAACTTTGTAGTTTCTGGCCCTCTGGGCCATGCGCTTTGCCCTGACATGATCTTCGATGTTTCTCTAACCGCGAAGATAAGCCAGTATTGGAGAACGCCAGTCTTCGCTTTCGATTGTTGCAACGAGACATGTTTGGTTCAAAGTGTCTTCAGGGGCTGGTTCACTCAGCTTCTGATAGAAAACATCTGAGGGCATAGGAATGTTCTGCAAAGCCGCTTTCGCTAGCTCATCTGCTTCGAAGTTATCATTTCTTGATATACTCTTGACTGTGAATCCGAGGAAGTATTTTTCCATTCTTCGCACCGCTGTTCTGTACTTAATCAACTCTGGTTCTTTTGCCTGGAATGTCTTGTCAATTTGACTTGCTATCACCTTCGAGTCTGTCTTAACCAGCACTCTCCGGGCGCCCAAAGCCTTTGCCTTGCCAAGTACCAGGAGGACTGCTTCGTACTCCGCCGTATTGTTTGTAGAGCGGAACTCTAATCTGGCGGTGTATCTTAGCTTCGTCCCCGAAGGTGAGAATAATATTGCCGAAATTCCTGCTCCCGTAGCTCCCCAAGCTCCGTCGCAATATGTAGTCCAAACAGGTTTTGGCGGTTCATCATCCGGGGCTTTGGTTAAGGGCGTCCATTCCGCCACGAAGTCTGCCAGTGCTTGCGATTTCAATGATGTTCTTGCCACAAAAATGATCATGAATGGAGCGATCTCCGTTGCCCACTTCGCTATTCTTCCAATGGCTTCTTTGTTTTCAAATATGTCACGAAGGGGTAAGGAAGTTGGTACTGTAATCCTGTGAGACGTGAAGTAGTGGCGAAGCTTGCAGGATGCCATTACCAGTGCATACGCTACTTTTTCCAACTCTGTGTACGACTTTTTTGGGCCTGCTAGAGCTTCCGATACATAATATATTGGTACTTGGCGCAGTTTGTTGTCTTCAAGTTTTTCCTGCACAAGTACAGCGCTGACTGCCGAAGGGGATGCCGCTATGTATAACAACAAATCCGCGCCTGGATCCGGGCTGGTCAGTGCTGTAAGCTTCGTCAGGTAGCTTTTTAACTCATCAAAGGCTGCTTGCTGCTCCGCATCCCATTTGAAACGGTCAGAGCTTTTTAACACTTTAAAGAATGGTAAACTTCGCTCTGCAGATTTTGCAATGAACCTGTTCAGTGCCGCCAACCTTCCTGCCAAGCGTTGAGCTTGCTTTCTGTTCTGTGGGGGTTACATATCTAAAATTGCTTGTATCTTCTGAGGATCCACTTTGATGCCTCTCTTTGACACCAAAAACCCTAGTAGTCTTCCGGATTGTACTCCGAAGAAGCATTTTTCTGGGTTTAACTTTAAGCCTTCTTTTCACAGACTTTCAAAAGTTTCCCGCAGGTCTTCGAGGTGTTGGCTCCTTCAGGTACTTTTGACCACTATGTCATCAACATAGGCCAAGACATTTCGTCCTAGCTGTGATCTTAATACTATCTACACCAACCTAGTGAAGGTTGCGCCAACGTTTCGGAGTCCGAAGGGCATCCTCATGAAGCAGTATATGCCAAAGGAGGTCCTGAAACTCGTTTTGTCCTCGTCTTCCTTCGCCATCCATATCTGATGGTATCCTGCATATGCATCTAGGAAGCTTAGCATCTCGCAACCAGCCGCGGAGTCTACCAGCTGATCAATTCTAGGCAATGGGAAGTCATCCTTGGGACAAGATTTGTTTAAGTCTGTGAAGTCGATGCACATTCTCCATTTTCCATTGCTTTTCCTTATTAACACCAGGTTAGCCAGCCACTCTAAGTGCATTACTTCGCGTATGACTCCGGCATCGAGCAGTTTTTCCACTTCAGCCTTCGCTGCTTCTTCTCTTCTGCCTGAAGCTTTCCTAAGCTTCTGCTTCCTCGGCTTCGCCTTAGGGTCCACATTTAGGTTGTGCTGAATGATTTTCTGACTTACTCCTTCCAGGTGTCTAGGAGACCAAGAGAAGACATCATAGTTACCGCGGAGGAACATTATAAGTTGCTGCTGATCCTCTGCCGGAGCCTCCGCTCCTATAGTGACCTTTTTATCTTTTTCTTGATGTAGATGTACTATTCTGGTCACCCCTTCTGGTGCAGCCTTCGCTGCCTTGCCTACTTTCGGCTGGTTGCAACTTTCTTCCCGACCCGTCGAAGGGTCTGTTATCATGTGGACATTTCGTCTTCCTGGAGCTATTCCCACTTCGATTCGTCTAGCCACTCGCTGGTCTCCCAATACCATTATGACTCCTTCCGGGCCAGGCATCTTCATGCACAAGTATGCATGGTGTGGTATTGCTCCGAATGTATTAAGGACTCCCCTTCCAAATATCGCATTGTATGGGTAATCAATGTCCACCACATCGAAGGTAATGTCTTCTGTGCGGAAATTCATCTCTTCGCCAAACGACACTGGGATTGCTATTTTTCCCAGAGCGTTGATTGTGTTTTCACCGAAGCCTAGCAATGGTGATCCAGCTTGCTTTAAGTCACTTCATCGCAGCCCCATTTAGTCGAAGGCATCAGCGAAGATGATGTCCGCTGAGCTTCATCCGTCGATCAAGATCCTG
This sequence comes from Phragmites australis, assembly GCF_958298935.1. Classification (NCBI taxonomy): domain Eukaryota; kingdom Viridiplantae; phylum Streptophyta; class Magnoliopsida; order Poales; family Poaceae; genus Phragmites; species Phragmites australis. The sequence goes on from NC_084929.1 coordinate 8,736,376, forward strand.
TGTACTTCATTTCCCGAGATGTTTGCTGTAATGACAAAGGCATCTGTGTGTGGATAGTCTAAGACCCTCATATCCTCTTGCGAGAATGTAATGGGAATGTTTGACCATCTTGAATTAATGTACGTTGGTCCCACTCCGACGTGGTTGACCCTTCGCACGTATTCTTTTTGTTGTCTCTTAGATTCTGTCTGCTGGTTAGATCCCCCTGAGATGGCCAACACCACATTGTACCCACGATTTATCGTGTTAACTGATTTGCTACTTTCTAGTGGTGCTTCGATCGCGGGTCTCGGTGGTGGCGGAGGTAGCTCCCCCTGGAGGTTCATTTGGCTAGTTTGATCAAACTGAGCTGAAGTTGCAGGTGCATACTGTGGTGCAGGAATTTGTTGCCATTGGTTCGCAAACGCCATGTTCTGATTGTGGTTCTGCCACCCTTCGCTTCTTCTGAAGCTTGTTGCATGGTGCACTGTCCTTGCGTGATCAACAGACTGCTTCGCCAAGCTTTCTTTCATAGCCATGACCTGCGGGCACTGTTTGGTCCGGTGGCCGGCTCCTTCACCATGCAGTTCGCAGTAAAAGGTTGCTGAGTCCTGCGGAACCTGTCCTCCTCGGCCTCCACAGCCTCTTCCTCTACAGGCTCGGCCTCCCCTATTGGCCACACTGTAAGCTTCACATGCTCCTTGAGCGGCTTCGAGCGGGCTAGGATTAATCTGATTGACTTCTTTTTGCCTTGGATAGTTAGAGCCTTCGGGCTTTCTTGGACGGTGCAGCCTATCTCTAGGATTGGTGCTGCCTGCCTCTCTAGCTGGTGCATGTTGTTTTACTTTGGAAGCTGCCATTTCATTTTTCCTTCGGAGATGATCGAGCTCAGATCTTGAGTACTCTTCCATCTTGTTGAGCAGCTCTTGGACGCTTTCGGGTCTTTTTCTCGTGAGCTTTCCTGCTAATAGCCCACCTCTGATGCCCTGTATTACGGCATCGATGATTGTATCTTCGCTCAGCCCCTTTGCCTGACAACGTATGTGTATGAAGTGGCGCATGTAGCTCTGCAAGGTTTCTGTTGGTTGCTGTTTCAGCGCGAAGAGGTCGGTTGCAGTGATTTTGTCTGCCCGATTCCCCTGGAAGTTGCTGTATAGTGCACTACGCAATTGCTCCCATGAATATATGGATCCCGACGGCAACGCGGAGTACCAGGATCTTGCTATCCCTTTTATGGCCAATACGAAGGCCTTCGCCAAGGTTGTACCATCCCCTCCGACAGACTCCACAGCTGCTTCAAAACTCATCACAAATTCTCTTGGGTCTAACTCTCTGTCAAACATAACCACTCTGGGCATCTTGAATCCTGGTGGCCATGGCTGATTTTGCAGATCCATGGCCAGAGGAGACTCCGGGTCTCCCGTTGACGACCTTCGTCGAAGCTCCTGCAAAGCTCGTATCAAGTCTCCCGGCATTGGCCGGCGAGACATGCCCTCCGCTTGGTGGAGCATATTGATTTCTTCCAGAATTTTCTCCAATGTTTTCCTAGCTTCATCCGCCCGCCTGCGGTACTCTGTGGCTTTCCAACTTGCTGCTAGGCCATCCAACATGCGCTTCTTCTGCGCTAGCTGCCTTTTCAACTCTTCGGCTTCTAGCCTTGCTGTTCTTTCTTCATTTGTTGCTTCCTCATTCTCAAACTCTGCGAAGTCGTCGAGTTCTTCCCATTCTTCATTCATCCTTTCGCCTTCTTTTTCTAGAGGCTCAAAGTGCGTGCGATCTATTGGTTCCATGACCCGCATTTGCTCCGCGTTAACCCGGACTGCTTCGCCCTAGCGGCCATCACTAGGTCCTTGTGGTGCTATTTCAACTTCGCAATGTTGTTCTCGTCCGGCCGAAGTTCCTCTGGCCGAAGCATTACTTGATCCTGGTATGGCCGAAGGGGGTCTATCGGCCGAAGGCCCAGCCGCAACTAGAGGTTTCGGCAACACCTCCACTATTCCGGCTGGCTTCGATTTCTTCTTGGGTGGCATGTCTTCGTGGGTTCGATCTCGCGGACGGCGCCAACTGTTGGGACTGGGTTCCCAAACAAGGTGAGCTTTCGGATACGGAGATATCGAAGGGCTCTTAGAGCGACACGTGTTGGAGTCGGAACAATTTTTTCATACCTCTTCCGGGTGCACTGTGGGTCTATTTATAGCCCATACCCGGCAACCACAGGTGTTGTTTACAAATCCTACCCCCTCACCTGCTACATTCCCGGAATATCCGGGGGTATTATGGTACAAATGAGTAAATCACATAATTACAGCAGTACCCTGGGTGACCGGGCTTCGCTCTTCAGTCGAAGGTCTCCTTCGACTTCGCCGGTATGGGAGTTCGAAGGTGCGAGCGCGCCTACACCCTTCGACCAACGTAGCTCTACGATCTTCGCCGCTAGCAGATGAACTCCCTGTAACAAAACCACAAAGGCTATCACGCAACATTTTCAGTAGACTTCGCGGTTCCCTCCAAAGTGGGGGGGGGGGGGAGGGCGGAAGATCATCCCCAACATAACCTTAATTTGGCTTTCCCAGCAAATTAATGGCAGGCATATTTATAAATAAAAGACATTTAAAAATACAGGTAGGAAAGTTCAAGGACAGCTTGCCTTCCTGATAGTGAGGTCAACAAACTCCTGGTCTTGCAATCTTGGAATCCCACGAGCTCCTCTAGAACGTTAGCGTCTACTTGTGAAAACAAGTGCATAAGACAAGACAAACAAACACCAAAGAGCAAAAAAGAACCAAATAAAAACCACAAAACTCAAATTTAGCTTAATTAGGTAGATTTTGATTTTAGATGAATTTTGGCAAAAGAATCGAGCAAATCGGAGTTAGAATAAATGAGAACGGGCTGCCAAAATATTAAATTAGGAAAACGGTATAAAGAACAGAATATTCCTAGGGAATTTTAATTTTTTTGGATTTTTCTATGATTAATTGGAAATATTGGGAAATATTAGGAATTATCATAATTTATTAGGGATTATTTGGAATTATTATAAATTAATTTTGAATTATTTTTCTAAGGAAAAACTCTAATTGTGGCGTTAAGAATTTATTTCACAATTTTCATATTTAACAGAATTAATCTCCTACTGAAAAATCCTATTTATTGTGTCACCAAGACCTAATTATGATGTCAACCGAATTGAAAGAAATGAAAACAAAAAATTGCTGACTGGGCCTACTGACTGGATGACACGTCGGATTAGGTGCTGATGTGAATAGTGAGGTGGCTGCAGGGTGGCATTGATGTGTACTACTTACTGGGATAGTGCTTCATTAAATACGGAGTGCTCAAAAACAGACGTTGAGATTTAACGAACCGAAGAGGTACCTAGCTTCTAATCTCACGCGTTGATTCTAAATTGGACAGCTAAGATTGTTAAGATTGAACCAGTATGTGTTACGTAATATTGGCCGCAGATCGGGATCGGGCGGCTGACAGGTTACCTGGCTCAGCACCCGTGAATTTCGACAGCGACGGTGACTAGGTTGCGGCGGAGACTCATCAAAATTAGCCCAATTCAATGCTCCAATGGGCTACTTTCTTCGACGAGTAGTGGAACACGATGAGAAGCGGACGACAAACTCGTTTGAATAGGGTCTAGAAGTGGGGGCAGCTTGAGGCAGCGCGGCGATGGCACAACACGGTGAAAGAGCTTCGGTGAGGTTCTAGCGGCGTAGGAGAGCTCTCCTGCGGCAGCACTTGGGCGCAATTGCTATGGGAATTGGTGTTGTCTTCTAGGAGGGGGTTTGGGCAGCTTTTGTAGGGTGAGAAGGGGGAGGGGTTCTCGGTCATGTCACTCTAGGTTTTTCTCGGTAGCGCATGCATATCTCGGTTTGGTTTCCATGTTTCATTGCAAAATCTCCGCAAAACGGTCCAGGGAGTTAATTCGGATCCATTTGATATCTCCTGGATGTTTCCCTTTGAATCCGAGTTGATCTCGAGTGAGATTTGTGGCCTTTGTGTCAGAGGCAGGGAAAGATGGAAATTGGCCAGAGGTAGAAAATGATCTGGCATGTGGGCCTGGCATGTAGTAAGAGGAGGGGAGGGGAAAGGCAGGCACCGGCTGGGTTGCAACCTGACTTCGGCCCAACAGAGAGATGGTGCGCACGGCACGACTAGGTAGAAGAATTTGGATTGCAGCCTACGCGGAAGGCGCCCACAGCGTCTCGGGTCAGAGAGGGGAGGGTGGGCAGGGAAGTTGGTTTCGGCCTAGGGATTATTTTTATTTTTATTTTTTAGTATTTGTAAAAATACATGCCTATTTAAAAATATTTTGAAATGAGCATGTGTTTTTATAAATACTAGTAACGTGCCCGTTGCAATGCAACGGAACCCATTTTTTATACGAAATGATTTAATGTTCTACACAATTGTGTTTTGAACACAACATGCTTGGAGCATACAAATTCATGTTCTGCGATACTTACATTGTTGAAACCTTGATAGATCCAATAGATCCATTACACCTATGCAGTTGAGAATAGTTGGAAATTTACTCTAGATAATTGAAGGACCACATAAACAAAGAAGGAAAACTAGAATTACCTTGCTTACATATATCATCAATGAACAATAAAACTCAAATATAAGACATGACACACTTCCTAGTTTCAAACCCTTGCAAATTGACTATTAGCAGCACTGATCTTGAAGGAGTGTAATCCTGTCCCCGTGACAATGCCCATGCTGAACCCTATATACGGCCGGCTTGTCCACCACGTCCATGTGTCTTTGCTTTGATGAGAATTTCCATCAAATCGTTTCGAGAAGCTCACAATTTTGGCACCGGATTGTTCTAAAGGAGCCAACAATAGTTGATGGTCCCAACAAAAGAGTTAATATATCGGTTAATTTGCAATATGATCTAACAAATAAAACAAAGAATCACTTGGGGAAATTATTTACCATGTACTACCCTATAGAAAGGGTATCGCCATAAGTAAAGAATAAGATGAAGTTTAATAGTTCAATCTATAGAGTTTTATAGGTAGAAATCAAGAGCTCAAAGAAGGCATAGACTCTCACCTGGATCAGTGGCATTGTGCGCTGGCGACAGACGGTTGACCACAGATTGAAAAGGTAGCGTATCGAAAACATCAGCACCTAGTCTTCCTGAATTTAATAGACATCTTCATTCTTTAGGTGAGCTACTTTCTAACTATTGCAACTGTTTCAGTAAATTCTTCACCTAAATTGCATTAATATGACCTAGATTAGATGAGAAAGTATCCAAAATAAATAAAAATTGAAAAATCTAAGAAAGCGGTACAAACACCACAGCCTTTTTGTGCTTCTCCATCAATTAAGCACGACCATATAGAGTTCCATGTCCGTTAGAGGTACATGGAATGCCAGCTTCTGAAACCCGTAGCCTCTTAGATTAATCAGATATCACAAGACAAAAGGTACTTCTGAATTAGGTGTAGCTTTCAATTTTAGATACACAGAAGGCTGAGTTCTATTTTTTTCCCATTTCCAGCAGTTGTTAATTGATCTGATATGCAGAGACCAGTGAGTATTTAAAAATACATTCTGACATAGACATAAAGTACTTCTATATGTTATACTAATCTACAATTTGTACGTTTCAGGAAAAATCTATAGTTTGCTCCAAAATTAATGACAAGTGTTTCCAGAAAGTTATCTTTGTATTAGCTGGCATGAGATGTTGATGAACCTAGGGGTTAACACAAATTCATCATATACATTCAGAGTTTTAACAGTCCTAATTAAGTACTGTAAATTCACATATACAAAATTAGAACCACTATGTATAACGTCCAATGAAAGCTAAAAGCATCTTCAAGACTAACAAAATAAAACCGCGCAGTTGCACGACTCCGATCAAAAGCGAATACTCCCAAGCTGAAACTGGCACACCACATCCTATATTTCAAAGTTTGTAGTCCTCTCAGTAGTCAGAACAATGCATTATCAGCGGCAGGCAATCGAAATGTTCAACTCAATGTTCTCTTACGAGGTACATATGCACTGAACACAACATCTATTGAAATTGGATCATCATATGAGAATGAGGAGCAGAAGGGAGGATATGATGGCTTGAAGAACAAACCTGAGACCTTGTCCTCCCACCAGTAGATGAACCTAAGGTTCGCCCCCTGGCTGTCCATCTTGTAGAGCTGGTACCAGTGCTCCGCCAACTCCAATCCCAACACGGCGCCGGTGAGCGATATCTCCTGGATGATTCCCCTTCGAATCTGAGTCAAATCTCGAGCGAGATTTGTGGCCTTTATGTCAGAGTCAGGGAAAGATGGAAATTGGCCAGAGGTGATCTGACATGTGGGCCTGGCATGTAGTGAGAGGAGGGGAGGGGAAATACAGAGTTTTTTTTTATTTTTATATTTTTTCAAGTTTAAATTTAAATAAATAGATTCTCGGCCAAAAGCAGCCCTCTCAGAGGGCGGGTACGGATGCTAACCGCCCTCTGAGAGGGCGGTAGGCCTTCCCGCCCGGGTCCCACAGCTTACCGCCCCCTCAGGGGGCGGGTAGAGGTCCTTACCGCCCCCTCAGGGGGCGGTAAGGGCTCCTCCCGCCCGCCGCCCCGCGCCGGCCCCCTGCGCCCTGAGTCTATAAAAATCCCAAAAATTGGAGAAAAAACCATAAAATTCGGAAAAAAAAGAAAAATTGAGAAGAGAGAGGAGAAGAGAGGAGAGGAGAGGGGAGGAAGAGAGATCGGCGAAGCCCTGCTGCATTTGGGCTGCGGATTTGGAAAAAAATTTCAGGTCAATCTTTTTATCCTTTTTTATTGTTGTTAATTAGTGCAGTAGTAGTATATGATATAGATTTTAGATATTTAGATCTAGGGTTTAGAAAATTGTAAAATTTAGTTAGAAAATTGCACGATAATAGTTGAATATAGAATATTATTTTTAGTATATTATTTTCAATTTGTTACCTGTAGTATATTGTTTGTAGTATATTATTTTCAGTATGTTGTTTGTAGTATATAGTTTATAGTATATTACTTGTACATGCGGACGTATGAGTCAACAGTAGATGATAATTTGCGAACCTAGGGTAGCATTTAAAAACTATATTATTCGATAATCAGAAATATAGTTTGTTGTCTTAACATGTGTTATGTTTGCGGGTGTTTCCAGGAATGGGAGATGAATTAATTTTTCAGATATATTATGGTGAGGGTGAAATTATGTACCGTTGGATTTCGCCATGTTATGAAGGGGCTTAGTAAGGCTAATGAGAGGACTATTGTGGGGGTGTGCAAATGGCTCATGCGGTTTTTCCAACTGGATCCGCAGCAATATGAGCTGAAGTTGAAAGGTGTTCTGAGCTGTGCTAGTCATGGATACTTTGGTGAGCTTGTTCCCATCGAAGCCACATCAACTTGGAGGCAGTATGTAGATATATGTTGTGAACGTGGCATGCCGCTTGTTTTATTAGCTGCGGCGTACCTGAAAGATCAAAATGAGGTGAACTCTGAAGAAGCAGTAGCAGGACCAAGTGAGGCAGTGGAAGATGAGTCAGAGGCGGCTAATGTAGGGTCCAGAGAGGAGGTTGGTGATGTTCCAGACCTGCAGCCGATGGGTGTAGCTGATGAAGGGGAGCACATCCCTAGCATCATTGAAGATATGGATTTAGAGGATGAAGAGTTGGAGGAAGGCCTTGCCGATGGGGATTCTTCTGATGAGGAGGGTAATGCTGCAGTTCCTGCAGAGTGGCGGGATCAAGAATTTTTGAAGTTAGCGAGGCTGACCAGACACCGTGGCCATACCATGAGAATGAGGTGTCACAGGGTGCTATGTACCCTACAAAAGAGGCAGTTATTGATGCTGTGAAATTCTAGTCGTTGTCTCTTCGTAGGCAATTCAAGGTTGTTAAATCAAGTAAAAGAGAGTACGATGTGAAGTGCTTGATTCCTGAGTGCCCTTGGCGGGTGCACGCATTTAGAGGGAAATGGGCAGACTACTGGCAATGCTCAATAGTTAAGGAACATAATTGTCATATTGAGGAAATAGAGTTCGCCCATCGGAACCTGTCTTCTGCTTTCATTGCAAATGTTATGTACGGAGAGATTGTGGACAACCTAAGGTATGAGCCACGATCAATAATCCGTGCTATTGAGCAAAGATTCCAGTACACAATAAATTATACGAAGGCATGGAGGGCGAAACAAAAGGCTATTAAGATTAGGTTCGGTACATATGAAGATTCGTATCACAATCTACCTCGTCAATTAGCCACAATTTGTGCAAGAAATCCAGGCAGCTACTATGATATCAAGCATTACCCCTCTACTGATGTGGAGTACAGCAGAAAAAGAGTGTTGCAGCGTGCTTTCTTTGCATTCGGTGCAACTATCAAAGCATTTAGATATTGCCGACCCATCATATGCCTAGATGGAACATTCCTAACTGGGAAGTACAAAGGGCAGATATTATCTGCAATAGGGGTCGACGGTAACAACCAAGTGCTGCCACTAGGGTTTGCGTTCGTGGAGAGTGAGAATGGGGACAGCTGGTATTGGTTCCTAGAGCAGGTGAAGCATGCAATTGTTCTTGACCGACCAGATGTGTGCCTCATTCATGATAGACATGCAAGATTGTTGCAGGCTTTGCTGGATATGCAACACGGTAGCGTGCGACGGGGTGTACCAGTACAGTGGCCAGATCTCAAAAGCAGGTGGTGCATGCGCCATATGGGTGCGAACTTCTACAGATAGTTTAAAAACAAAGAGTTAATGAAGCTCTTCAAGAAGTTGTGCAGTCAGAACCAACAACGTAAGTTCAATGCATTATGGGCAAGACTTGATGAACTGACTCTTGAACAAACTGCGGAGGCCGCACCTAACCGTGAGGAACCAATAGCTCTCGGTCGGCTCCCAACCGATACTTCGCAAATTGTACGGAGATCTGGCTCATCTATTAGGAGCTTTTCACAGTGGATACGCAATGTGCCCAATGAAAAATGGGCTCTGTTGTACGACAGTGGTGGTGCCAGGTATGGAGTAATGACTACAAACCTTGCAGAGGTTTGTAACTGGGTCATACGAGGAATGAGGTCCCTACCACTAGTTGGAATTGTAGAAGGCATTTTGCATGACACCTGCAAGTACTTCATTGATCGGTTTGCAGCTGCTAAGGTTGTAATGGAGGACAATCGTATGCTTTATGGCCGGATGCTATGTGAGTACATGGAGAAGGCAAATAGGAAGGCCCACATGCATCGCGCAAATCAAGAGGGCACAGCAGAGCACAGGTTCAGTGTCCTGTGTCGGGATAAGGGTCGGAGGGGGGTAGACGTGAGCGGCATGTTCAAGAGTGTGTGCTAAGGAGTTGGACATGCATATGTAGTTGTCAGAAGCCACAATTACTCCACAAACCTTGTACACATGTCATAGCTGCGTGCACGGAGCACCATATGCTTCCAAGGCAATATGTGTCACAATATTTCATGAAAGATCAAGTACTGAACACCTGGAACCAGGAGCTATATGGTTACGGCATTGTTGACACTTTTACAAGTAACCCAGGGCCTTCAAGAATATATGTGCCTGATTTGGGAAAGATGAAGAACGCACCGGGCCGAAGACAATCTCGGCGGATTCGTAACGATATGGATGAATCCGAGGCTGGCCCTAGGATTAAGCGATGCAGTCAGTGCAATGAAGTAGGTCACACTTACAAATATTGTCCCAAAAGTGCAGGCGGTGATGCACCTGTTGTCTAGGTCAGCTAGTTTTGTAGCATTTTAATATGTGTTAATTTCGCGTATGGTTAATTTGCATTCGAAGTATGTTGTTCTTGTATTTATTTCTCAATGTATTAATGTACATGTCTTTCAAATGCAGAGATGGCTCAGCCTTCGACCCCGGAGCTTTTGGACCTTGCCGTGGACAAGAAGCATCGCAACTTCTTATCCGCCGAGCACCAGACGGACCTAGGAGTGTTTCGCCCATGAGGCCCCGGAGAGCTGCTGACGGTAGACGAGCGCTGGACCCACAGGTACTTAGAAAAGCTGATGGTGTTACATATCATTTCGCTGCTGTTGTTACATATTATTGATGTACTGCAATACTTATAGGTTGGGAGCGGCCGGACTCCTACCGCTTTGCCGGTTGGTCGAGGCCCGATCGACGGAGAACCCCGAGGTTGCGGCCCGTCGTTTCTACTTCGATCGGTCGCTGATAGCAGCACTGGTCGACCGTTGGAGGCCGGAGACACATACGTTCCACCTACCGTGCGGAGAGATGACCCCGACCCTGCAGGACGTCTCCTACCTCTTAGGCTTTCCTTGCGCGGGAGCTGCGATTGGGGTGATCGATATGCAGGCTGACTGGATGAACGACATGCATTAGCGATTTGGGCCGGTGGAGCGAAAGGCGGATGCACCCCCGTACGTGCCTGAGTTCTTAGCCGATGCACGAGGGCCAACGAAGAAGTGGATCCTACAGTTCCAGGTACGGTAACATGCAACCTATCGATTACTAACAAATTATGTCGTAATGATTATTTCTGACACCAGTCATATATGCAGCCGGCGTACATCCACCCACAAGCCAACGCATACGCGGTCTTGAGACATTTGGACGCCTACCTCCTTTGGTTGTTTGGGTGGGTGATGTTCACTAGTGGCCAAGGCCACCTGGTTACGAGGACCCTTGTGCCGTACGCCCGGTCGATAGCGGACGCGCATGCAGAGGATGTACCGCAGTTCAGCTGGGCATCAGCTGTTCTTGCTACGACGTATCGGGCGCTCTGCGACGCATGCACGAAGAAGGAGGCGCTAGCCACTTTTGCCGGGTGTCCACTTCTTCTTCAGCTATGGTCGTACGAGCATTTCGCCATAGGTAGGCCGGTGGTGGATCGCTCCCCGTACCCAGAGGAGTGGTACGGCGAGATGGAAGAGGACGCGCCGACAATGGCCTCGCTGTGGTGTCGTTGACGGGTACGTAATTTACATTAACAGTTTCGTTCGTACTATGTTACTCTCTAAATATCTGTATTGATGTTTGTCACTCAGCCACACTGGGCCCACGAGCAGCCTCGCAGCGCATACGAGCATTTTCGTACCCAGTTTGACAGGCTACGTCCTAACGATGTGGTATGGGAGCCATACAATATTCGGTCCGTTCATACACGTCCAGGGTCGGGATTGTCACCCTTGTGCACCCGTGACGAGGAGTACTGGCTCACCAAGGCGCCCCTTGTCTTCGACATCTACGTCGAAGAGTACTCACCGCAGCGCGTCATGCGGCAGTTTGGCCGTCACCAGGCATTCCCGCTCGTCCCCATCCGTACAGTCCCCTTGCACGTCCACAGGTACATTTGATAAATTTTAGTTTGAGCAACCTTCGTTTCAGTTTGCCTTACATTTACCGTGGTTTCAATGCAGGTACACGCAGAAAGGCCAGCCAGCTGGCCACCTCTGGGCGGACCGCTTGGCCCCTTACGTGGCAACATGAGCCCAAGCGCTACAGGACGTCGTGGATGAGGCGCGTCCCCACACCGAGGGAAACTTTAGGGAGTACCTACGGTGGTACGTACCTCGTACGCGGACTCGTGTCACCTACACCCCTGATGATGTCCGGGGCCACGTCGCATCGACAACGGAGACATACCCGGTGCATTGGGACGAAGACGCCGCTTTAGCAGTAAGTCATTTTTTGAAGTCCGTACTACATATTGAATGAACATAACCGTATACTTTAATTGTTCACTATTGTTCGTATCCGCAGACAGATATCATTTATGATGTAAATAGGGATGCAGCTGCTGCCATGGACTGCGTCCGACAAGGGCATCACCTAAGTGCGTCGGATGTTGCGAGCTTCATTAGACGAGTTTTTGACAAGAGGACGCGCGCCCTGAAACTCACCTCCTGCCGATCTACCACAGATGTAGCAGGGCCGCCTCCCAGGACGAGTGGTGTACACGCCAAGTCGTCTCGGGCGTCAGACGTGCACCGACGTTCTTCAGTGTCGGCACCCACACGACCCCTTCTATCACGTCTTGGAGGGTCCGAGCAACATGGTATGAATTATACTTTTGAAAATTATTGATCAATATCCTTTACTTATTGTTATTAAACATTCATTAGGTCCGTCTACACAAGTCTCGACGCAGCCTCGCAGATTGAGCCCTGTACGTCCACAGTCAGGTACTCCGGGAACCCTTCTTCCTAATTTCTAGTACTTTCAGCAAAATAAGTTACAACTGTGCTCAGGTTACTTCGGTGAAGAGGCCGGTCCATCTTCGGCGGCCCCACACCCTACCCCCCCCCCCCCCCCGCAACGTACTACGGCACGTCAGCGTGGCCTTCTTCTGCTGCACCGTCGTACCACGCAGGTACAATTATATATTTTTTACTACTACTTTCAATACCATATTGTTCGTATCTAATGTGATTATTTGTTCACAGGCCCCTCCAGCCAGTACACATGGACGCCTGCCGAGCTTTCACAGTCCTCCTACCCTAGTCAGGAGGATGAGGCTGGCCCCGACACCGCATACGACATCGTCCGTGACTTCTTCGGGGGCACACCTGACTACGACGTCCTTCAGCGGTCCCAGGTTTCCAGTGCACCGCTTCGAACCCAGCCCACGCACGACGAGCCCTCGACACCGGTGGTCCCTACTAGGCCTACCAGACACGTCGGCCCACCTGACCCCCTCACCTACTCCAGGGGTCACGTGAGGGTTAACAAGTGGCATCGGGACCACGATGGGGCACACGGACGACGGCAACGAGGGAGGCATGAGTAGCATTTTACATTTTTTGTAACTAACATATGCGTATTCGCTTCGTGATGTGCTCATATGTATTAAGACACGTTCACTTTGTATGGTCGACTTAGCATTTCGTAAATGCATTTCATATTTAGACACGTTCAATGAACAAGTGACCACACCACTAAACTTTAACCATGACTTGACAACACATGCCTCCTGCCGCAGGCTTTAAACAAGATGTGACAACACTACCCAGCTTTTTCAAATCAGTAAATGACAACACGGGTACCAATAAACGTGGAATCTCTGACCATGGTCAACGACAAAACTGTCACATTCTTCAAGATGGAATTCGATGCTCCTCCCGCCAGCTACGCCCATGCCCTAATTCCTTTCTTTAAGAGGGAATCCAATGCTCCTGCCTCCCCCAACTATAAGTAGCCAAACCTCCTTACGGAGAAGCATCGCTCATTTCTCATATCTCTCAAGTGCAATGTCTTCCTCAGCTCCATTGAGCCCACCAAATAAACATTGGGGGACTACCGTACCTGAAGGTCTCGAACCACCAATGTGCTTCTGTGGTGACCTTTGTAAGCTCCGCGAGTCGCAGGACATCTCATACACCTATGGACTACGCTTCTTCATGTGTGCCAACTACGAGTATGACAAGCCTCGCAATGCAACAACTGGTTATCGACCGGTACGGTAACAGATGTCCGCCTCATCTCTTCCGATTACGCACCCTCTTTTACTAACCGCTCATCTTGTTCCATTTGTTCAGTCCCCTCCACCGCTCTGTGATTTTATTCAGTGGCTCGACAATGAGCAAAATGACTCACAGAAGCTGTGGGTCGACATGAACATGAGGTGGAGAAGGGAAGCGTACGCACGTCGGGAGTACGAGCAACAGCAAGAGGAACTTCGTCTCAAGCGGGAGGAAGAAGAGCGCATGAGGAAGGCGGCGCATGACCGTACCGTGGCTCAGGCTCGAGAGGCTGAGAGGGAAAGGAAGCGGGAGAGGGCCCGCCGTGCTAAGGCAGTAGGTCCCGATGCCCTCCGAAAGGGAAAGTATCCTAGATGCACGCAGTAGAGAGTACCTAATGTAACCCGACATACTTTCCTTCCCTAAGGCATGTTATGATTAGGATCGGCGCACTAATAAGGTCTTCTTAGTGCGAACCGTACATGCCACCTTTGTTTCCTCATCGTGTCATCGCGGTTACAGTGTATTGTAATGTTTTCACCATGTGTTCAATACTATGTTTGTCCTCGTTCGCACCCCATACCCACGTAAAATGCTGCAACTACTAATTACTAATTTTTTCCTCCCGTTATTACATAACCTACTCCAAATTTAATTTCTTAATTTCCTTACACCCCTTCTTTTTTTTTCTTCAATTACAAAAATAATACATTTTTATAGGATAAAATGGAAAAAAAATTAATTTTACATGAAAAAAGCCCCTAACCGCCCTCTCAGAGGGTGGCTAGGGGCTAACCGCCCCCCAGGGCCTAACCGCCCCCTGAGAGGGCAGTTAGCCCCTCTTGCCGCCCTCTGAGGGGGCGGTTAGGCCTACCGCCCTCTCAGGGGGAGGGGGCGGTTAGCACCCGTACCCGCCCTCTGAGAGGGCTGCAGCCCTCTGAGAGGGCGGTGGGCGCCTACTTTTGTAAATCTTTTCACCGGGAATCTATTTATTTAAATTTAAACTCGAAAAAAATATAAAAATAAAAAAAACTTGGGAAATACAGGCATCGGCTAGGTTGCAACTTGACTTCGGCCCAATAGAGAGATGGGCGCACGCGGCATGACTAGGCAGAAGAATTTGGGTTGCAGACTACACGGAAAGCGCGCGCAGCATCTCAGTTCAGGGAAGGAAGGTGGGTAGGGAAGTTGGTTTCGGCCTAGGGAATTTTTTATTTTTATTTTTCAATACTTGTAAAAATACATGTCTATTTAAAAATATTTTGAAATAGGCATATATTTTTATAAATATTAAAAAATCTCGGCCTAGGGATAGGAGAAGGATGGTGGCCCGAACTGAAAGAAGAGAGGCGACTTCAGCCTAGAAAGGAAAGAACTAACAGTTGGGCCAAAGAAAAGGGGATAGGTTCAGCCCAGAAGGGAATCAGGCTAAGAAGGAAAAGAGAGGAAAAGGAATTGGCTTTTGGCCCAGATGGAAATTGGATTTCATTTTTATTCTTCTATTTATCCTTTTCTTTTCTATTTATTATTTCCATTATTCAATTATCTTCTGATTATTATTTAATTAGGAAAATCCAACAAAAGCTAGGAAAATCAAAACGCCCTAATCTACACAGAGGAAAAGAGCACACGAGAGCAAGAGGGGACCTAATAAAATTATTTCTACACCATTTTTATTTAATTTTGTTATTTCTCAATTTCATTACTAATCCTTTATGTAATTTAGTGTTCCTAATCTCTTAGGCATCCCCCTCCTTATGGTTAATGGTAATGACTTCAAACCTGGCCAGCTCCTATAGTGTGACGGGCATTGTGTACAAGGCCCGGGAACGGATTCACAGCCGAGGCAAGTGCATGGTCTATCACCCATCACTTAAACTACTATCATATATAGGTATCCTATCTCATCTTAGATTTCCCTTGCCTTCAACAAGCACTCTTGTCTATCGACCAAGTTTCCATACTACAAATCCCCACATTCAGATAGCATCCAAGTATAGGCTCCTCTCTTCTCGAGAATCCATACATCCCTTATCAGTATATGGAGTTGAGCAATACTAGTTTTTGAGGATTTCCACAAGTCCGTCCAAGTTGAGGGGCTAGGGCTTGAATCCGGTTCGTTGTCTAAGAGGACATACTCCTACTTATGGTTTAGGGCACATTACCCTTACTGCGGACAAACAGATGTCGAGGCAGCATCTTCCCTTTTTCTCATTCAAAAATATTCCCTAATTGGGAGTGCCTCGCATATTTCTTTTATAGTAGTAGGATCGGAATAACTTACTCCATTAAGTTCGCCACCATAGAACTCCACCGTTACACCTACTTGCCCAACGCTATGAGTAGTTGATATGGTCTTTCTTGGCTTTGGCTTTCAAAGTGCAGTTCAAAAATGTCTTTTTGATTCCGTTGAAAATCGATTTTACAGTATAGGCGCTTATGACCTCCCCCTCTATGCCTTGCGGTAGTGATTCCTCTGGCATTACGACCTTTACCACAATGGTGCCGTCCATGGATCAATATATTTCGTGGATTGGATTTCACTTGCCTGTCTACGGTTCCCTTGCGTGTGCTCAGGATAGGTGTTTTGTATAAATGTTTCGTCGTATTATAAAGTATTCTCCTTTAGTTCTTTTCTCTATCTAGAAGTGGAAGCTCAATTAATTTGGAAAGTTAAAATTGGGTTGTTACACTTGGCCACAAGTGGATGGGGAAGTTTTGCACACCTGCCCGATACCGTTGGGCTACGCTAGGGTCCAAGTGGACAAGGTACATCGCATATACACTGTCATTAAGCTAGACATCCCAGAGAGGAGGGGTAAAGATTTTAGGAAAAGTCATCCACGGTTTTGTTACGTGGCACAAGCATTACATAATCTTTGACCAAGAGGAGGGTATTGTTGAGTCAGACTCTCCACCAAGAGACCTCCCGTAGTCATCGCCACCAACTAGAAGAAGTCTAACTCCTCCGCCACCGATTAGAAGAAGTCCCAGTTCTCTGCTACCACCTTAAATGAAGTTGTTCCCATGACCATCTTAGAAGCAAGCACCACCACCATCTCAAAAGTTGGCACCACCTAATAAGTCTAAAAAGAATGTGATTGGTAGTATAACATCATTCTTCAGTCGTCCAGATGAGAGTCGTGAAAAGTGTGTAGTCTCACCTGGCGCGCAGTGTCAAACTACGAGCGCATCTCAAGGAAGGGGTTACATGAAGCAGGCTAATGTAGAAGCATTATAGAAAAAATCTTCTAGAGATGATGCGAAAGGATAAGGAGTGGATTCGTAAGATGGGTGTTTGAGATTGGGAACACGTTGGTCCATCTAGATAAGTTAGATGGCCTAACAAATCAAATGTGGTACCTACATAAGTGGTACATGGAGAGGTGCAAAGAGAAACATTTTCATACTATGGATGACCTCCTCTAGTTGGATTTGAATGAATTGTACCAATTGTACCATTAAATCATGGTATATATTGAACCATTAAATTGCATGTCCAACTTCTTTCTTATGTAGAATGGATATATAGACATGCAAAAATAACAATGGAAAATAGTAGGATTCCTCGACCCAGGACATGTAAACAAGAAACTGGTCAAAGCCAACCCAAAAGAAACTACATATTCAATGCTATGCTAAAGCTGAAATACAAAAGATGCATATCTTTACCCTATAACTCTGAGTCCGTGTTTCCCTACCTACTAGTTCTACTTTTTATATGCAACATGATGTTAAGACTAATTGGCTATGATAACCTATATGTGGAGTTTTTACTAGATCATCCTTGTCATCCAGTTGAACCTTAGCAAGATCGTTGTTTTCGATTTGCTAAGGAAACAACAAAACAAATTCCAAGACGTAATAGACTTTCTAAATAGGTAAATTTGATCATTTTGTTATTGCTCTAGTAATCTTCCATCCGATTGCATCTAAGTTTAATTACTATTTATAATCACGCACAGGGTATTTGCACGATATTGTAAAAAATGTTCAACACTTACAAGAAGGATTCCTACGTCCGAACTGATTTTCCTTGTGCAAGGCAAGACCACGGTAATAATTTATATGGGTACTACGTATGTACATTCATGCACGGATTCTATGGTGACTCAGACATCATCTTCCAAAACAATGCTGAGGTATGTAATTTTTCATATTAATGTCTACTTTTCAATTTCTATTCACAGATTAATTTTCTTTGTTCATTAATGACAACACTCGAATCTAAAAACAAATTGGCTACTGGCCCAGAAATTGTAGGCATTCAAGATCAGCTCTTCGGGTTCATCAATAACTTTGTCATATGTCCAGAGGGCAAGTTTCATGACCCGACATGCTTCCATTTAGATCTCCATAAATGTCTTAACCGTTCGGATCCTCGTACTTCTCCTATATTATAGACTCGTTACTTCCCTAGTAGTATGACACCTTCTAGCAAGTAGAAATATGAATGAAACTTGAACTATTTCACAAACTTGTAAAATGACGAACTTGTTGCAAAATTGTGATGTTTGAATGAATAATGAACTATATATGAACTTGTTGTGAACCATATGTAAATGATAAACTCATATGTAATTATGAACTGTATGTGAACCATATGGGCTATTTTTGTTTAGGACTAATATTGCATTTTGGGGAGTTTAATTATCAGTGCTGGTTTCGTGGCTTGAACTGGCAGTCATGACATCACTATCACTGTCGATTTTATCTATGAAATGACAGTAATAATAGGCTATCATTATCGATTTATGGATAAAACTGGTAGTGATAGTGGTGTTATCACTTCTGGTTCGAGCCACAAACTTACAGTAATAAGGGGTATCATTGACAGTTCCACAACTGATAATGATAATCCTAGACTATCACTGCTGATTACGCAGTGCCGGTTCAAAAAAGTAACACTGATGGCGGTTTTTAACCGGCACTGATGGTTTTCGTAGTAGTGGTACCTTGTCAGACAAACAAAAGAAAAACAAAGTAAACTACAGCCTTCTATTTTATTACATTGATTAATGATCAGAAATGCCGTTTTTCATTCAACAGGTTACATGCTTCAGTGTTCATGCACTAACAAGAAAAAAGGCATTTGGTCCATCATACGTGCGTAAGTGAATTGGTCCACAAACCTTGTCTTTTATTGTTAATGGTATGCAATCCTGGCCAGAAAAATGAGATCAAATGGTAAAAGAACGAAGCCTGCAAATACATGAAGATTGAACAGGGAAAGAGCTGAGCACCCTGCAGATATCTTTTTCTGCCTTTTTCAGGGCTAGGGCAAATCCGTACCTATATCTTTCTGACTCTATTAGTGTGATTGGGAGGATAGCTGTAATTATTGGGCAATCCATCTACTTTCCCCATGATCATCAGGTCACATTATTAGATCATAATGCCATTACCTATTTAAAAGTTTTCCCTTGTTATTTACATTTTGGAATTGTATTAGGATCCGGCGTCTCGAAAAAAGATCTTATTAGGGTTAACACCGTCTCACGACTCGATCGGTCTATGTAGCATTGATCTTGAGTCACTGAAAAAAGAGTGCTAATTTCAAGAAATTGTGCAGTTTTAGTACAGTCGTTAGCCATGAGAATTTAGTAAGTACGTGTCCAGCACTTTGCATGGGTAAACTAAAGACGAAGAAGAAGATGCTAGTACGCACTTACCTGCACTGGCCAGTGACATTGCAGCATTAGGCGAAAAGATAACAGCACCAAACTGCCCATTTCTGTATCAACCCAGCAGCTAGCCCCCAATAATGTTCACGAAAAGGCCTGAATTTGGGTGACACTTCGTTGTCATGGCTGGGAGCGAGAGGGTGGTCGATCGATGGGGATTCATCCGTGACAGGAAAAGGCAAGAAAGCTGGTCGCTACCTTGGTCACAGGGATAAGGACCAGACGACGCCATGGACATGGAGCTTCGGCGTGGCTGCTGGTAGGGACGGGAGCTGTGTGTGTGAGAGAGAGGCGGTCGTGCCTAATGATTTGATTGATTTGGGCACGCCAATGGAAAGCAGCAAAGGTGGCGAGGCGCTTTGGAAAAGAGTGAAAAAGCTGATGAGACGGCTGGCTTAGTTGTAGGAAGTTTTCCCGTTGGTATTTGTTAAAGTGAAATGCTGATTTTGGTCCACCGGTCACCGCTGTGCCCTTTGGTGCACATGTACCAGCTTCAGACCGGCAGCAGGGTTAATTGTGTTGTGTGGCTTCAGGGTAGGAAGAAATCAAGTTTACTTTTTTTAGTTTATTTAATACGCCTGACTAAAATTTCGTAGTGTTTAGTTTGTCAAAAACTATGGATCTAAACCCATATAAACGGTATGTTGTCTTTGGCACAAGGCAGTAGCTCATTGGCTGCCTGCCATACAGCCTCTCCCGGGTCACCGTCGTACATATACCCTCTCCCGAGCATTCTATCCGTCAAATGCACACTGTTCTTCCTCCAAAGATTTGCTTTTTGAGTTTAGTTTCAGGGGTGTAGCCGTGTAGGTGGTGTGGCAAACGCCCACGTCCCGGTCCACTACCGAAGGCCCCAGATTGATGAGGAGGACATCACTTTTTTATAAATATAATTAAACTCATTTCTCAAAATGTTTATATTTTCGTGATAAATGATAAGATTCTACTAAATTTTTATTATGTTTTGTTACTTAAGAATATAGAAGAAGCACCATAATATCATCTGCATATCACCCTTCAGAGGTCAAGTCTATTCGAACTGAAAGTCGAATTATTCGGGGGCTCAGGACTATGTCAAAAAAAACAGGTATAACTTCCATATATAGAATCCAATTGAGACGTCCTTAGACTTGCGAGAAAACTTATGACGAGACTTTTCTAATGAATCTGATCTTACCCTTATATTCGTTAGGAATTAATCAGAGTCGTTGAAATAAGGTATTGCGTCACCGTTTTAGACTTCGTCAGATCTTGTAAGCATGTCGGGATCAAAGTGCAGGTTGTGTACATCTCTTCCCATAGCCGAACAACTCTAGGTCGACTTCCTCACGTCCCTCTATATATACAGTAGTTGTCGTAGTTTAGACTCGAATTTTGCTTAGATTATTCTGTTTTAGATAGTTTTGTCGTATATCGATTTATAGAATCCAACTTTGAGTACTTTATTGGTAATTAGCAATATTCAGATTGCATATACCTTGTTCTTACTTGTATTATCGATTCGTTTGCAGTAAAAGCTTTCTTAGCGAGGTCAACTATATTTTGGCACGGTTGATAACCACAGAGTAGTAGTGTAACAGTTGCAAAGGTTTTTGATCTGTTTTGATCGGATCTTTATATCATTAACATCGAAACTCTACTAAATCGACTTATCACATTATCTTTTAGAAGATTAGGCAACACTCTCATAGTAGATGGTGAGGGAAAATAAAGAGAAGGTTGTGCAATGTCGTTCAGGTATTGCAGGATATCGCACGTGGATCGGTGGCAACTAGTGGCGGCCATACTAGTTCCGTCCCTCTTTCATATTCCAAGACTATCGGAAAATGTCCAAATTGCATTAGAAATGTGTTATATTATTATATCATAGATTTCCTTCTAATGCCAGGATTTTCCATGAATTGCAGAGAAGTGGACTGGGTCTGATCGTATGAAAGAAATTCCTCCTGGTTCAGCAAGTAGAATTTTTTCTAGATGTCGTTCTTTTCACTTTTTGGGCTGAGACTTTTTTCTTAAAAAATAATTTACAAGCAGATGATTTTCCGACCCTGACTAGCAATTAGGAAATTAGGGATTGAGAATATCGGTCGCTCACTATCAACATATTCAGTCAACACCTAGAGATGTTCCATTCTAGGCGGTGCGGGCAGCAAAGCGCCATTGTCAGCCACGAGTGGTAAGTGAAAGAAATGGCTTGGATGGAAATCTACATACACATCGAAACTTCCTTTCTCAGCTAAGCTAGAACGTCCATCCCACCAATGCATTGTACGACTCTCCACCCTCCCAGTCAAGAAGAAGCCGAGAAGATAGAAGACCACTCCCTTTTTGAGTCCGAGGGACTATTGCTGTCGAATTTATATATTGCATTCAAGGTTAAACATAACTACAGGAGAATTACCAAATACAAAGTTCAGTTCTCCTTTCGTTCTCTTCTTTCCTCGGGATGGACTGACTCCATATGCACGAAAGAACTGAGATCCAAATTTTAGGAGTATACTGGGCGAATTCTTCTAAGAAATAAGAAAAATAGGGCAATAGTTGACTCTGCCCCATAGACCATTCGGAAAGGAGTCTGTCCCTTCGGTCCAAATAGGATCCTAGCTGTCAATTTTCTTGAGTAGAAAGGAAAAGAATTCACCTAAAATAAATTAAAGAAGCCACGGGCCCTTCTTTAGTGAGGAAGGAACTGATCTCGTACAGCACTCTCAAAGATAAGTATCCCAACACACGTACGATCGATCAAGTCTTACAGAAATTGGATTTCCTTTTCGAAAGAATGACTCGCGTTTGGAACAGATAAGTTCGGCACGGAAACAAAGAATAGAAATTGGAGAGCAGGTGCCCTTCCCTGGTTGTTACCCTCCCAGCCGGCTCGATCATGTTTATATTGGCAGGAGGAAGTACAGCATGAGTGGGTAGCTCAGTGGCAGGGGAGCAGCGTGGTGTAGCTCCCCTTGGTTGCAAAGAAATACTAAAGAATTCTAAAGGAAAACAATAAACCGCCAGCTCCTGCTAATAAACGTTGAGAAACATCGGAAATCTTGTAGCCGTTGAAAGAGTGTCTTTTTTCTTTTAAAATGATGTTTATATACGAGTCCTAGACTAAGCAAAACAAGCCCGGCAAGCAAGCCTGAAAAGAATTTCCTATTAGGCATGGGCAGCATAGTGTCGGCCCAAGTCATGTCAAGTATACTGAGAGATTAACACCCAAAACATCGGAGTGTCAATTAAATTGATACTTGGACCCACCAGCATAGACTCAGGGTGGTCTATGTATCATCCTCAGCGGGCAATTGCTACATGTTTTAGGTGTCAAATGATCAATTTTCTCCAAGTATACCTCAAGTTTGGTCTAAGAATTGCAATTTAGAGAAAATTGCTGAAAACCATGAGTTTTGTTGTTGGTGTTAGACCATGTGTGTAGGACTGATAGTCACATAGGCGGCGATTGAAAGTTCAATGAGTTTAGCATTAGGTCAATGTAATTTTAGTGATTAATATTAATATAGTTAATTTGACTAACATAATTTACTAGTATCCAAAGTTTAATCTCATGGATGTGATGTGATGTGCTTGGAGTTCCAAACACCTTAAAAGGTTGAACATTAAGGTCAAATAAGTGCTATGTGAAGATATAAGGACATATTATTTAGACAAGTGATCATAGTGTTGAAAGCATCACTTGTGTAGATATGTTTGTTCTTTTTATCCATACTATGAAGAGGGGTTTCGGTTTAGTAGTTTGATCTAGTGTCTTTAGGTTAGTTACCTAGTAGATGATGCTTACTAGGTTTGGCTAGCTTTAATAGATCATAGGAAGACCTAAGACATCGAGGAAGAGAAGCCACACACACGGGTACTTGAGTTGGATTAAATTGGATAAGTCTGCACTGGAAAATAGGTTACCATATCATATGGTGATTAATGATAATAGAATCATTGCGGCTAACTTGTTTTGTGAAGAATCATTGAATGTTAAGTCATGGTGGTGATTCTTGGGTATTCTCGACCCTAATATCATTTTTCATGGTGATTGTCAAAGGATATGTGTGAAGATCAAGAACTATTTAGTTCTAAATGTCACAAAGAGTTGAGGTTGACACCTAAGAGTAGATATTCTTTGTTTTTCTTTTGATCGTACTATAAAGGGGTTGATGATAATAGCTTGATCTAGTTAGAGCTAGAGAGGTATTTGTGATACATACTAGTCAAGTCTAGTACTAGGTAGCTCAATTGACGCCCAAGAAAAAGAAATCGAACCTAGGACAAAGTTTGGATAGAAAAGAAAGTCCCTAGAATTTTAATATTCATTGCATGACACGGTGAGGCTTGGCAAATGGGCAGCTTCTCTGAAGATTCAAGTGTTGCAGTCACTGCATGATATGGTGGCCCATAGTGTGATGCACCATATGTTAGATATAGAGAGGTTAAAACTCGTGGAGATCTAGTGGAAAGTCACCGCATGATGCAATGCACAGTACTTCATTTACAAAGAGATCCAATATCTCAAGAAACTTAGAAGTTTAAGTCACCACATGATGCGATATGGGTAAGTCATGTTGCGATGCAGTGCATATCAGCTGTAGAGAGTTTGGGAACTTGAATGTTGAGGATGGTGAGTCATCGCATGATGCAGTGGCATCATCACATGATGTGGTCAGTTGTACAGAATAATTAACATACCATTGGATACTCTAGTTGCCGCATGATGTAGTGGTTTAGTTCACCGCATGATGCAGTGCACCGTACTTCATTTAGAGAGAAATCCAAGATCTGAAGCAACTCAGAAGTTCAAGTCATCACATGATGCGGTTTGGGCAAGTCACTGCATGTTAGTTGCTCTCTGAACTTGGATGTTGAGGATTGTCAGTCATCGCATGATGCAGTGGCCTCACTTGGATTACTTTTGTGAATACCTGTCTTTTTGTGAGCAAGGCTATCTCTGCTTGGATTGCATCCTTCCATTGAGTCTAGTTCGAGCATTGTTTATAGTCTGCCATGGTCTTGGGATCTGGATCATTTTGGAGGTTGTTTGCAATCATAGTGGAGAAGTATGTATCGAAAATTGTAGTCTTTCGGTCATATGATTCTCTAGAATCTAGATAGTTGGTGAAAATCTCTTGCACCCTTGGTGACTGTTTGAGATTTCCCAATATGACTAAATCAAGGTATTCTAATGTCCCAGCATCATTAATTGAGTGCACTATTGAGCTAGGTTGTGGATGTTGCTGATCCACTAGGTGTATACTACCAATTGGGTGTCTGTTAACTTGATGTTGACTTGCACTTACTGTTTCAAATGGTTTCCTTCTCTGTTTCCTTTGACGCTTGCAAGAAGTTGTATCCTCCTTTGTGGCCGTATCTATCCCCCTCTTATTTTGAGTAGGGAGTTGAGTGGTTTTAATTGGTACCTACACTCTTTTGGGCACATTTTTGGCAAGATTATAGGATTTTGTGACACTATTGTAGTAAGTAAATGCATCTGACAGGTTATTTGTAATATGTTGCAAATTGATGATTTTTGAACTTGGAGTTTTGTCGAGACCAGTTCAAGAAACAAACCAATCTTATCTATGTGTTGAGCCTAGGAATCAATCACAACACATAGTGATTTCATTGATAATAATCGTTACAATATCCATACTTAATCGGATTAACCGTCTTACAAAAGTGGCGTTCAAGAGTCAAAGAATCAAATAAACTGCAGCGGAACTAAATGAACTACGAAAACTCTAATCCTTTACGACTCTCCCATAGGCATCATCGACATAGAAAGCATCTTAGAATGATCCACTTTCAACGTACTCCTCGATACCTTCTCCAACTGAGTGTTTAGTGATAGCAAGAGTGAGCACTTATTGTACTCACCAAGTTGTGAAGGAATAGTATGTATATGAAGGCTTGACAAGGATAAGGCTATATGGCTCACTTGCATAAATCAACATTTAAGTAAAAATATTTGAAAAGCAAATATAATTAAGTGAATAACCAACCACCTCAAGATCTCCATCTATCTTGATTTAACCCAGTAACCAACACCTCAACCAAACTTCCATCCACTAAGGTTGAACCATCAATCATAGTTCTCACCACTATGATTAACCACCCTCAACTATGATTCCCACCATCACAGTTGACCTGAGTAACAAAAACATTTAGTTATAATCATGGTAAGTTTGCAGTGCCACTCATGACTGTGAGCATGGCTGAATATTCAATTTTAACTCTGCAGAGGTTGTACTTTACCCACGGATAACTCTTACACACTATTGAGATGTGCGCTAGGAATCCACTACAAAACCTTTACAATGCCCCCTCTCAGCACATGCCTACCCGCTAAGGTTTCACTGCCACGTGATTTCACCTCAACAATGGAAGCCCCCTCTTGCGCCTTTTGGATCCCAAGACATCCTCCATTCACCACTCTTCTGCCTGATCTATACTATGCTGAGAGTAAGCATTACTTAGCTAGACCCGTCCCATTCCAGGCTTATGGTTGTACTATAAACACAGAAACGTCACCCCGCGAACTCGTCCTTAGATTTGAGCAAGACTACTACTTTCCAAACCATACATCCCATCATACCACATGCTCAAATCCCTATACCATGTTGCTACAAAAGTTATACCATCAAATTTTGTTATTATTGCATAGTACCATTATCAAATTCGTAAAGCATTAATCATGTTTACCATCCCCAAAGCAAGGCTAAGCATCATCTACCCATCCATAACCCAAAACCATACTAAGGCGATAAGGATGATAAGAAAAAACTAGGGTAAAGCCTAACTTTGGGACTCCCAACAATTTATTAGCATGCATTATTATAAAACAAAATATTTGTAAAACTGGGATAAAAATGATCAAGAACACAATTTGTCTTCACTGAACTCAATTGGGTCTTCAAAATTTTGATCCTGCAGACCTTCTAGTTCCTCTGAAAAGTTGGCATCTACTCGTAACATACGTAGAAAAACAACAACTCAAAAACACCAAAATCCAAAAAGAACCAAACATCATACAACAAATATCATCATCACAAGATTACACTATTTCGGACTATTCGGCGAAAGAATTGGTTAAAATGGAGCTACGGTTTACAAGTTATGATTTTCCAAAGATTAGAATATGACTAAAAAGATTATCTATAAATAAATTTATGTTGCTAGAAATTTTCTACGATTTTTCAAAGCCATCTATGATTTTTTGGGTTTTTTCTGAAATTTTCTAGCATTTATTTGAATTATAAAACTATTTAAAACCATTAAAAATAATTAAATAAACCTATAAAACATTATAACACACTTTTAGAAATTAATTTACTATTGGTTATATTTTTAGAATTATTTTTATACTAAAAGCTATTTATTGCGCAATATTTAACTATTATGACATCATCAGAATAATTAAAACAATTAAAAGAAAAAGAAAATGCTGACTGGCTTGCTCACTGGGCACTCCTGCTAAGGTGGCTTGACACGTTGGACAAAACGCTGATGTAGCTAGATGAGGTGGCAAGTAGGGGTGACTAGGACTATAGAGGACACGAGGTGACGTCTGATTGGCTCGCGAAAGGGTACGAGGGGATCTAATCCTCACCGTTGAATCAAGATCCAACGGCTCAGATGCACTGGTGCTTGGATCTAGTGGACAGAGGCGGCGATGGTGGCTTCCACGGTGGCGCAGCACCGGAACCTCATTGGAAAGGCGCTCCGGTGACTAAATCTTGACAGCGAGCGACAGAACAGGGGCACAAGCGAACGGAAAACTCACCTAGGTGCTTATCGAAGCCCAGGGAACCCTCTAGCTAGGTCGGTGACGGCGCGTGGAAACAAACTTCCTCAATCAGCGTCGTAGGTGGTGCTTCGGTGGCAATTGGCAGTCGGGATCGCCTCGGGAAGTTTCTATACGCTTCTGCGGTGTTTGAGGACTCCTTGGTAGCAGCGATCTAGCTTTGGCATGCGAGATCTATGGCGGCGGCTTTCTTCTCTGATGCGGCGGTAAATTCCGCACCCTCGGCAACTACCTGCTCGAAATTGACGTCTTGCTCTGGGATGGTCTAGGGGAGGGGTCTAGGGCGCTATTTATACACGGAAGAGATATGATTCGTGAGCGGCTCGGCTTCAATTTGAATGGCGGTAGCAAGCATTCGAACTCCGATTTGAACTCCAGTCCGCATGGAGATAAGGCATTTTCATCCAGGATTCTTGCTTCTCCACGCCTAGCAAGCATCTAGACGGTCTTCTCCATCGTATGCACGTCGGGCTTCATCTTTGGCCTGTGGACGGCTCAGTATTCTCAGCGATGCAGCTCGGCGGCATGAGAGAGTGGGAGAGAGAGCGGGGCTGGAGGTAGGGGACGAGTTCGGTGGGCCAGGCAAAAGACGTGGACTTCGGCCTAAGGAAGGGTGAGAGGAGGGGGAAGCTGGTGGCAAGCTGGGCTGCCTCGGGCCAAAACAGGAAGAGGGGAAAGAGAGGGGAGGAAACAGAGATGGGCTTTGGGTCCAAATAAACAAAGGCTTTTCTATTTCTTTTCCTATTTCCCTCATGTATATATACACATATATAGTGTATATAGTATATAATATACCTATATTAGCTCACAAAAAATCCAGTAATCAACCAAAATACATACATATTTATCTATAACTATTATTTCTAGGAAAAAATAGCCCACAATGTATATAAGTATTTATACACATAACACACATATTTACATATATTTATATACATGGATAAAGCACATATACACACTTAGGATTTTATTTAATTTTGCAAATTCTTTTATTTCTTTTGGGAAAAGTTTTTGGCTTTATTGATTTTGAGAAATTTGGCTGTTACAAGTTTAGATTCTTGAATACGTGGATCTGAGGTGGAAATACCTTAGACATTCCAATTGATTTCCTAACATTCTTTCTGGTACTTGAAATCTCCTTGTAATGCCAGGAAATGATCCTCATATACAATCAGCATATTGGGTCATGAATAGTCCCCGGTGAGGGGCTCGAGGTATTTAATGATCGACAGAGATTTATATACCACGTAGATCCCATTTTTTTTGTGTGGGCCTATGGATGTATGGTTGTATGCTGCCGAATTTAAGCAGATGGGAAATACTTGGTAGATTTCCACGTACTAATTGTAGAGGGGAAATACTATAATATGCAGTAGGCCACAATTGAATTAAGTTAGTAGCGTGTAAAACTACATGACCCGAACAAGAAGTTGGTAAGTCATAATTTTGTAATAAGGGTCCTGCAGTGAGCTTAATTATGTTGATAAGGGACTCTGTCAAACTATTTTTAGTATGGACATATGGGACAAAATGCTGAACTTGAATTCCTAGGGCCATACAATAGTCATTGAAGGCACGTGAGGAGAATTCTACAGCATTGTCCATTCGAATTGATTGAATTCAATTTTCAGGATAATGTGCTCGTAATTTAATAATTTGAGCCATTATTTTGGCAAATGTATGGTTTCGTGTAGACAAGAGACACACGTGAGACCATCGTGTAGATGCATCTATTAGAATCATGAAATACCTAAATGGTCTAGTTAATGGTTGGATAGGACCACATATATCGCCTTCAATGTGTTCAAGGGATTTGAGTGGTTATTCTTGAATTTTAAGGTAAGATACCTGGCTGAGCAAGAAGAAGACTCTCTTCAGGGAAGAGAGGACCCTGACTACCAATTCCTCGACTACCTCTCTGGCTACGAGAAAGGTTAGGGTTTTGGACATGGGCGATGGAACAACAATGGGGGTGGGGCAAAGGAGTAGACGAGCACCGGATGGTGGTGGGGTGGCACGCTGTAATTGGACTGCCTCGATGGTTGATAACCATAGAGTAGTGATGTAGTGGTTACGATGGTTCTTAATCTATTATACTCAGATCCAGTGATGGTTGCGTAGGTCAAGGAGAGCTACTGATACTAGACAACTAATCCAATCAATTTAACTTACATAAGTTAAATTGGATGATTGAAGTCATTGTAAAACATTCATATATACAATGACATCAATCATCACCCTTTGTGCTACTTTTTCTTTCTAGCTCAAACGGTGCTTGTGCAACTCGTCGCACAAGCAATATTTCATACGTTGTTGTCAACATATTTGGCATAGCTCTAGAACCCACTGTTGGTTAGGACGTGCCCAGCATTGCTGCCACAGCGGTGCGCTGCATCAACAATGGTGCACCCGCTCTGACGCAAGTCCTGTCGGTGACCCACGAAGTCACGCCGATGCCCTCAGTTAACCCGAGCGGTACTATGGCGGCTCGCCATGGGTTACCCCCCTTCCTCAACGACCTGACGATTCGATCCACCTCAGGTGGCTCCTATCCTCCATGTTGTGTAGTCCCCATCCTCACCACTCCCGCAGGTGAAGGGACCTCAACAAATCCCTCTACTCGGCTGGTTGTGTCCTCCGTCTCTTCATGACCTCAGTGGTGAACCGTTGGCCTGGCCTTTGCTTGGGATCTTGGACCCTGCCATCCTCAAGTTTCCACTTCGGGGCCCACATCGACGGTCACATAGGTGACCCGACCTCCTCCTCCGATAGGGAGGAGTACACCTCATGCTAAATGGTGAGGTAGCGCGACGGCACAACGGCAGAGTAGAGGAGGGGATGCAACGGTGTGGTGAGCGAGGTGGGGTGAAACCCTAAGCGCCGAGGTGAGGTCTACACTATATAATTCAAGTCTAAACTTGAATTTACATATTTTGCATCATTATTACAACAATACCATGATGATTTTTAATTACTAATAGTAAATTAGTCAAATCTATGGTTTTAAATCCATGTAGGTCAAGATGACCAACAAGGAGTTCGATATACTCGTACTGGATGGTCACAACCACCCGATATGGAGAATGGATGTCAAGGTTAGTCTTGCGTCCCGCGGAATGGTAGCGGCACTCCAACCTTCCTAAGAGGGAGATCCACCACTCACAAAGCAAGTTAAATATAGTGAATTATACATAATAAGGCACCATGTCCATTCAGATCTTAAATCAGAGTATCTGATGGAAGAAAATCCGAGTATATTATGGCTAGCTCTCAAAATAGATATGAATAGCATAAGGCAGCCATTCTGCTTGATTCAAGTCATGAATGGACTCATCTCCGACTCTAGGATTTCAAATTCATTGGCAGAATTTCAAATTCATCAGAGATTACAATTATGTTGTTCATAAAATATATTCCAAGTTGTGTTTTTATGAAAAAGAACCTACAAAAGCGAAAAAGATAGAGAAAACTTTATCTACTATGGTTCTCGCTGATAGGATCTTACAGCAGTAATATCGTGCAAGAGAATACCAAGTTTATTCTGACTTGATACATGTATTACTTCAGGCAAAAAAGCGTGATGAACTTCTTCTAATGAATCATTATCAGCGTCCAATAGGCGTTGCTCCTTTACATGAAATACATTCTAATGTCCAGAACAACAATAAGTTTGATAACTCTTCTAGAAACCAACCAACGAATTTTAAAGGTAAATGCAGACACAACAAGAAGCAAAAGACATGTGCACCAGAAAAGAGGAAGGCATATCTAAACCCAAATTTGATATTGATAATGTGTTGAGAGTAATATGGATTGCAATGTATAATAGTAGATAAAATAATAATTCAAACTCTTAATCTTTCATAGATGATTGTTACAAATATGTATATGTCGATGAGGTGAGCATCCCTCTCAAACAGACACCTATTTGATCATTCAACCATTGGGAGCAACTGCCCAATTTCTAACACCATAGTCGTCCGTTGTCACCCGCCCATCCACCTACCGTGCCTCCACGCTCCGCTCGCGCCATTGGCCCCTCGGCTCCCTCCATTCCGTGCTCGTCGTCTGCAAGGCCGCGACCTAGGTTGCCAGCGCACTGTTTCTTTCTCATTCGTTTGGTAGTCGTTGTTGCAATAAATCAGTCTGCAAAAACCTGCTCGTTTTAACACAGCTACATGATATTTTTTTATTCAGTTCTATTTGGAGATGGTGGGCACACCTGGTGCTGCATTCGAACCTCGATCAGGAAGGAAGATGTCCTGACTGTTTCAGGCTTGTACACCAGGTGTTTGGTAAAATGCATATATCATGTAGTTCTTTGCTTAGATTTAGTATTACAACTAAATAGCAGCTACATGTTGTTAGTGCTGTATTTATTTTAGAAATTTCAATGTGGTTGTGCATCTCTGGGCCGAATCTTTGCTATGTCTGGGCCGTCATCTGGTTGGGCCCAAGTGGGTTTGCCCTAAATGGTGTCAGCTGAACAACTGAGGAGGAAAAAAAAGGAAAAATCCCCTTCAGGGTGGAGGCGGCTGCAGCGGCTGGAACCTCATCTCCGTTCTTCTCGCGATGCAGCTCGGCTGTGGATCCCGGGCGTGTGCTGGCCGTCTGATGGTCCGGATAGGGATGGGCTCGCGGAGGGTTCGGAGGGGCTCCTCTGCGCCGTGAGTTGCTCGCCGCCTTTCTTCCCTTTTTCTACCGAGTCTTGGCTTGGATTCCAGAGATAAGATCACAGTGGGCATCTCACACCTTGGGTTTTCCCCTCTTTTCCTCTCTGTGATTTGAGCTTCGGGGTTGAGAGCTTGGACTCCAACCGAGGCTTTGGCCTAAGCTCTTGCAGCACTGGAGGTATCTTGTTGGTGCTCGGAGCTGCGCTGCCAAGGTTCGCCCGCACTGCAGAGGTGGTGCGGTTGAGGTATTGTATCTCCGTCTTCCCTCCATCCGACGGCAAAGTCGGTTGATTGGATTTCTGGGACTGCAGCGTTCGTGCTGTGCCTTGCCTCACTCTCCAGCCTTTCCAGCATATTCACTGTGAGTTCTCTATTTCACTGATCTGAACTGATAGATGCATGATACAATTGCTCTGTGATGACGAATTTCATTGAAATTGAGTTAGAATGTTGAGTACAATAGATACAACCTTGATTCTCTGTCTGCAATTTGTATGAGCAGTGATATGATCCTTCAATTTTGATTAGAAGGAGTCTGATCTCCTGTGTGCTGATTTTGCTTGAGTTATCTGTCACTGCTTGTTAATTTGCACTCCTGGACCTGAGTAGCAAGTATTTCTGAATTCAGCACATTGTGGAGATTGCTCAGCACTCAGCAGCTTGGAATAGATTCTAGATTACTTTCTGTCCCTTGTGCAGAAAGGTTTTAAAGTTTTGTTTATTAGTTCTGAGAAGGCTAGATGCTGGCTATGTGTTGAATTCTGATTTTCAATAAAGAGCTCGTTGCTGGGTATGTGCTGAATTCTGATTTTCAGTAAAGATATACTTGCTGTTATAGCCAGGAATTTGTGGAATACAGAGAATTGTAAATTAAGGTTGTCATCTAGGTGTGATCTCATGTTCTAGCTTAATTAGTGATATGATTTAGTGGTCAGCTTGGGAGTAGATCTTTATTGATCTGGAGCCAGCTGATTTGATCAGTCTGAGAGCCATATGAATATGTCATCTAGATCAATTCAGATTTTATTTATGGTTTACCTTCTCAGTGCTCATGGTATAAAAGACATGTATTTCAATTTCTTGTCTTTGTTATTTTTGATCTACTGTTTTTATTATCTTCTTAGAGGAATATGTATATATATGCTATTTATATCGCACATATTTCAACAGTTAGATGCCTTGCTTTAGAATTAGCTAGTTTTGAATTCAAATATGAAACCATTTGCATTGCCTTGTAAATTTGCAAGAGTACAAAAAAGAGGACTAAGAAGATGACATTCCTCCCCCCTTGAAACTCGGTTTGCCCCCAAGCTGATGAAGCAAAATACTTAGTGCAATATTGACCAACCATAATGAGAATCCAATAGTCATGAGTGGTGTCGCTTTGATAATCAAGCCAGCATGGACACTTGAAGGTGTAGTTTTGGTGGGCATCCACCTTTACTTGAAAGCTGATTAGTCTTTTGACTGTGAACTTTCTTCCCATGACTAGAAGCCAAGTGGTTGTTGACCAAGGACTTTGTATAAGCCATTTCATTGATAACAGTACTGGCTGCTCATGTCCAAAAGAATTCCAATTGTCTGCCAGGAAAGAACATAAATACTGATTTGCATGCATATTCAAGTGCAGACTTTTCATGACTCTTAGTGTGAGGGAATATAATTCTATCGTGGCAACCGGAATCTGGAATTGATGCTCTTGAGTAGTTATGATCACTTAGAAAGCCTTGTAATTATGCATGCATTGCCAAATGATCATGTTTCCCATAGAATTATCCTGGCATTGCGCAACTGCATTTGTCCAATCATACGCAACAACACTAGAAACAACTGAAATCACACGATGTTTCTTGGCCAAGGTGTTTATACTGCAGCTAATACAAAACAATATCTCAAGATGTGACTCTGGTGCTGCATACCACTCTAGACATGCAGTTGGCTTGATACCGAAGCATCCCAATAGAAAAGGAGCTTGGTCTAGTGCTGCGCAGCTTGTTGGCGCTTTAGCCTGAAGTCGGGGACCAGGGCATCACCCCTAGAATTGATAAATGCTCCCTGCATTTCATCCAACACTTGGTGCGCATGGCTGCCATGATATATGTCGAAGATTAGTTCCTGACAATGTGTCCGTAAATTGACTAGATACCTTCGAGTGCAGGGATTAATCACGAGATGAGACAATCGATGTATACAGGTTCAGGCCTCTGATTGGAGTAATACCTTACGTCCTGTGTGGGTGTTGCTACCATATATTGATGATCTCGAGTATAAGCAATGTGGCTAAAACTATTATAGAGAGTATATCAGATCCAATCTAATCTAAAGCTAAAGTCTCCGAATATCTTAACTGCTAGGGTCTTGATGCTTGCCTCGAGTTCCTCCTCTTCCCCCACCCTTTTTGCCTTATATATGGGTGAGGTACCGTCTCCTATCTAGCCATGATCGATAGAGAGTTATCTTCCTTGATTGTTCAGGTAGATAAATCTGTTTTGAGTACTAATCATATCGAGTTAGGTAACCAATCGAAACATTCATGATATGTACTTCCTTGATTCTGGGTGTATTAGGTACCGCTGATTCGGTTCTGTGATATCTAAAGCTTCTTAATATGTATTGTACATACCCTATCTTTATATGATATATTTCTTATGCGCATGTACCTCATAGTTAGATATCCGATAGTAGCCCCTAACTCTACTCAGGAGGAAAGGTTTTCATAAGCGCCCACTCGAATACCACCAAGTTTAAGCTTGGTCGAGTAAAGTGGATCAGGCTCATAGTCGAAAGAATTGAATATCGACGGGTCCTTCCACGAGTATCAAGTGGAAGCTCAGTCGGGTCGAGCCCCCTGCGGCTAACCGCACTTGGGACTTGAAGAAAGAGACTAAAGAACTCAACTGATCGACACTCGACTCTGAGTAGAGTTAAAAAAACCTTTCAAAATTTGGAACGATGGGTGTAGGCGCATTTAATGTGGGTAAAAGGGTGTGCAAAGATTCACACATCGTCATCATATCGCTTTTCATGCCAGCCGAAGAGTGGTAAAAATGGGCGTGGTTGTCAAAGAGACGGTAAACTTTTGACTATTTACCTGTATGACCTGGACTTGTAGTGGCCATTCCTCGTCATTGCCACTAGTCATCATGCACAAGCCTTTTAGCTTTCTTCGCCCCAGCACGCACTATCGCTAGAAAGAACTTTTACATCCATGGATCCCAACTCTTCCTCAGAGATCTCGACTTCCTCCTCCCCGAAGAAGCAGTCAGATGCAGCAGCTGCTGGCACCTCGCCCGATCAGTACGATGAGGCGAGATTTATGATTGAGGCCTGGATACCCTCGGCAATGCAAGAATCTCGGCTGGCGGAACTTGAAGCGGAAGGAGTGGTGTCGCCGTGCAGCCTAGTTGAATGGAGACGGTATTCGGTGAGAGATTCCCTTCCTGCAAGATTGAGCATGAGTTTGTAGTTTTCGAGTCCTTCTTCCGTTGTGGTTTTAACATTCCTCCTTCCAAGTTTCTCCTCAGTGTACTCAATCGATATCAAATTGAATTTCACCATCTGAACCCCAACTCTGTCACCATGTTGATTGTTTTTGATCATCTTTGTGAGGCTTTCCTTGGTATTGAGCCAACTGAAAAGGATTATTGAGAATAAATGTGTAGGGGGGTGTGGTTTCCAATTAAGGAGTGGAATGAAGAACTCCTATATCTTGGTTCCCTTAACCTCTTCTTGGTCGAAAGATTGGAAAGAACTTTGGTTTTACATCTCCAATCCTGACTCGATTGGTTTTGTTTTAGTGTATAGAGGTCTTTTTCCCGTCCAAAATCCATCTTGGACACAAGAGCACCGACAGTCGGACCACACCACCCATTTCGCCAACAGGATTGGCATGTTGAGGCAATTTGGCCTAACTGGGTGGCATGTGGCCAGAGACTTTATTAATAAGAGATTAAGTCCTTTGAAGGCGCGAACACGCCTGTCTTGAAAATACAGTGGGGATCATGATGCTTCCATGGATGCAGCCAGATGTAAGGCTTAGTTAGCATTTTGCCCTTTTTGTTTTGCTATAAGTTTAGAACTTTGTCGAGTAAACCTTTCTTCTCTTTCTCAGCTCTGCCTATTCAGGATGTCACTGCCCGGTTGAACAAGCTTTTCTCTTTCAGCGCACCAGAGTGTGACATTATGCCTTACTCCCTTGAGAATCCTCGACCAGATGTAAGGATTTTCTTAATGGAAAAGTAGGACCGGTTATCGTCCATTTGATCTGACTTATTTGTATGACCGTTGGCTCCAGTCTTCCACCAAGGACACATCCTTTCGAGCGAGGTCTTTGATCCCGATGGCACTTCTTTCGCTGATGTTGCCGATAAGGGGAAGGGATCAACCAATGAGGCGGCTGAGGGGTCTCTTCGATCAAAGAGATCATCCCCCTCTCAAGCGCAAGCGAAGGAGTCCTCGAGTGTTGAAGTAGAAGTCCTTATTATCTTCTTTTTTCCTAATTGGATACTAGAATGCATTCGGTTGTGATGAATAGCTTTTTGTTAGGGAACGGCCAGCGTATCTACCCAATTGCCTCCTCGAGCAACTACCACTCTCGATGACCCAGCCAAAAAGGTAACTCTTCTCAAGTTATTGATTTTCTTTGAGTCATTCTTCTGATGACGAATTTGCATGGGCAGCTTTTTAGGGGACGTCTGGAGCATCCTTGCAATCGCCACTCAAGGGACCATCATCCGTGATGGCTCGACTAGAGAGGTAATTTTAGTCGAATTATCGCTCTTTAGCTGGTCATACTTTCACTCGATAACAAATTCTTATCGTCTGGTTCTTTGCAGGTTACTGATGTCTTGGCTTTGCCTGATCCACGTGTAACTCCTCCAGTGGCTCTGCTTGCCAAACCAAGAACAAAGAAGATGACCACAAAAAGGCCAAAGTCAAGCATCATCTCGCACTTTCCAATTTCAAAGAGGTTCGTCCTGGATTCTGATCTCGATTGGTTGACTGACAGTCTTTTTTCCTCTTCCCTTATTCTGTTGACTGCAGACTATCGACCGAGGCGCAAACCAAGGCTACCAGTGTCTCCACTAGTCATCCGTGGCTAACTCCTCAGGTTGACTCGGCCTCGGATCCAACTTCTCAGATTAAAGATCCTACTTCGAGCATGCCCAAAGAAGACCTGCAACTCAAGGGAAAAGAAACCTCAATATCAATTCCAACCAATGACACATGGGTAGCAATAAAGGTCTTCTCCAAGTCACAAGTGCCCAGGTAGCTGCCGCCAAGGCCAACCACCACAAAAAGCTCGAAGCCAAGAGGGAGATAATTAAACGCAAGTCTGTCCCTGATCACAAGTGTGTGATTTGATTATTGGGTGACTAACAAAAATTACTTTCTGGTTTACTTTTTCAGGCCTTGGGTCCTCCTGTAGCAACAAGAAAAAACTTATTGCTGACGCAATGAAGAAGATTTACGATGATGTTAAGTATCGGGAGAGACTCAGGAACCAGGTGAACACCGCGCGAGATGAAAAGAAAGCCATGATGACTAAATGGGATGCCGCCATTGCCCACATGGGATGCTGTTGTCCTAGCTCATCCAGAGCTGAAGGAGCAGACACTCGACCACATCACCCAATCAGCTTCTGCAAGCGCCGCTACATTGCTTGGTATACTCAAGAGTTACAATCCTACGCTCGATACCTCGTTGGTGATAGTCGGGTTTAATTGTACTAGCGAGGAGGCCGCAAAACTTGTCGAAAGTGTCCAGCCGGTGGTTTCAGCCTTTGTTAAGTCTCTAAGGCTTAGTTTGCCTAGTGATGATAGTGAGGAGAGTCCCTCAGACTGATGGTCCATCCTGTTCTGGCACTTGTAAAAATATATTTTATGATCTGAGAATGCCCGTATCAATGCTACACTTTGCCAGTCTATTATGCTTTTGTCTACTATTTTCTTGTCGATGAAATAGGATTAGCATAAGTAGATGCAATAACTGATAGATACATGTTGTCATCATTATCAAGACCATACGATTATGCATCTGTCAACCTGTACCAATTATTGGAAAGTAATTTTATTGCTCTCGACTATGGACTCGATAATGTCGTCGAACAAAGAGTAAAGCTCCAGCATTGAAAGTATGCGATGTAGCCCCGACTCTCTGTTTGATGTGGTAATCAAGATAGAGAGTAGAGCATATGAATCAATATATATTTGGTGTGACCCTTGTCTTTTCGCTCAATGACTGAATTCGAGTGTAAAAAACACTAACATCATAGAACAAAGCAAAAGCATCAAAAACATGATGTAGCCCCCGACTCTACACTCGATGTAATAATCGAGTGGAGAGTAGAGCGTAAGCATAAAAAATGCATGATGTAGCTCTCGACTCAATGCCCCATGTGATAATTGGAACGAGTAGTAGAGCATGAGCACCAACACACCATCCTCGATTGAATACTCGAGAGTGCAAGCCCCCGAGCATTATTGGTTTAACTGCAATGTGGATGCCGAGTGAGCTCGAACCGCCAGGTAGGTTGGCATTAAAAACCCACTCCCGTTTGTGCTCATTTTCACCGCAATCTTGATTTGACGCGTCGTATTGGCCGCCCATCCCTCTTTGTAGAGATGAGACAAGCCATAATGCCATCATGACATCTCTACTTCCGCCGAATGCGCTACGTGCCTGAGGTGACGCCATCGTTTCAGATCTTGATAACTACGTTTATACAGTACGACCCATTCCCCCCGCTATAAATAGAGGGAACTCAAAGCTGTCTATCCTTCACATCGCCCCCTTTGTTTCCTTTGCACATTGCCTTCTAGGACTTGTAGAGCTTGAAGCCATAATCTCCACTCCATCTCCACCTCGTGAACTAATCCCAGAAGTCCTCTCCCTAGGCCTCTCGACATGGTCCCCTCTGAAATCATCATTGTTTCCTCCAACAACGAGGACTCGAGTGACATGCCTAAGAAAGAGAGGGAAGAAGCGCCCACCGCAGATAATCGCCGTCCCCTCATTTAGTGTGTTCGCCATTACATCGAGACCTATGCTTCAAGCCAGACAGCACAACGCTCTACACGGGGGAGGATTGAGAATAGTGGTTATCTCGACCGGATCATCGACCAAGTCGCCATCGAGGATTTCAATGGTGGAGCCTTCAGGTCATCACCAACTAAGGAGGCGCGATCATCTTCTCCGTCGACAACTGCCAGATCACCTTCGCACCATGCAAAAGACCACTCGGCATCAACGGCGCTAGCCAGTAGCTCCAGCAGGGTCTTCGTCTTAGCCACATTCCGTGGTCCCTATGCTGGTTGGTAGCCGGTTCCCGGAATGGTCAGCTGCCGCCCGAGGGAGGAGTATAAAAGGTTCCTCGACTCGTTCAAGGGCGAATAAGGGTCCATACGCTTCCAAACTCTTGGAGGTTTTTTGCAAGACCTAAGCTGATCCTTTCTGTGAATATTGCACTAGCCACATGGATTAGAGTGAAAAAGAAAAAACTATGTAATCGAATAGCCAACTGAATTGAATGTAATCGACTTACCTGTAACCTATCTTTTCTATGAATAGAACTTTCGGAGTTGATCAATGTTCAACGAGTGCTCGAGTATCTCGCTGTTTGGAGTAGATAGCCACACCGACCCACGTCGAGTGACCTCGACTACTATGTAAGGGGTCCTTCCCACTTAGGCGATAACTTGTGGCGCTGGGCCTGTTTCTGCACCTTCCATAGGACGAGGTCCCTAGCAGCGAGTTGCTTGGGTTTAATTTTCTGGCTTTGATATCTATACAACACATGCTGATACTTAGCCGCTCGAATAGATGCTTGATCTTGGTACTCCTCGAGTAAATTTATGTCATCTGCTCGTAAGTGCTCCTACCCTTCTTCAAAGTAACTTTCCACTCAAGGTGATTTAAACTGCAACTCAGTCAAGAGCACCGCTTTCGCTCCATAAACTAAGAAGAATGGAGTTTCACCTGTGGCCCTATTAGTCGATGTACGAATGGCCCATAGTACCGAGGGAAGCTCTTTTACCAAGTGTTTCAAGTAGGCTTTTAGCATGTCAAAGACCCGAGTTTTGATACCCTGCAAGACTATACCATTAGCACGCTCAACTTGACCATTACTCTGCGGGTGAGCTACAGAGGCGAAACAAGTCTTAATGCCGAATTCTTCGCAGAACGCAATGAAGGTTCTACTTCTGAACTGGCTACCGTTATCTGTAATAATCCGATGCGGAATGCTAAATTGAGTAATTATGCTCCTCATTAACTTCTTGGCCGCTTCTGCGGTTATTTTTCCTACGGGTTCGGCCTCTATCCACTTGGTGAATGTGTCGATAGCCACGAATAGAAACTTGTAACCACCTTAGGCCCTTGGGAACGGTCCCAGAATATCCAAGCCCCAGAGGGAGAAAGGCCAAGAAAGAGGAATTATTTGCAGAGCTTGGGCTGGTCGATTGGTCTGTCTTCATAAAAATTGGCATCTTTCACACTTTTTGACCAGCTCGGAAGCATTCTGGAGAGCAGTTGGCCAATAGAATCCCTGGTGAAATTTTTTTTCGACCAAGGTGCGAGAAGACACATGATTACCACACGTGCCTCCATGGATATCGAGCAATATTTTATTGCCCTCTTCCTGAGTGATGCACTTCATCAAGATTCCATTACTCCCCTTTCGGTAGAGCTTGCCGTCTACCAAAACGTAGAGCTTGGATTTACGAGCAATTTTCTCTAAAGACGCATCATCATCAGGGATGTCTCGACCCTCGAGATAGGTTTGGTATAGAGTCATCCAAGTCAGGTTGCATTTGAGTAGTGCAACATCCGTGTCTACGGGTTCTGCCTCGCTGACCTAACTAGACTGCTGGTCGGGTTGAGCAACATCCATTCGCCGAACTGTTGGGACAGATGGCTTAAGGAGTTTCTCAACGAAGACCCCTATGGATACCGGTGCCCGAGAAGAACCGAGTCTAGCAAGTTCATCCGCACCAGAGTTATCACTCCTTCTTATATGCGTCACTTCTAGCCCTTCAAACTTTTGCTCGAGCTTTCGTACCTCGAGTAAGTAAGACACTATGTTGTCATCCAAGAATTGGTACTCCTTTTGAACTTGGTTTACAACTAGCTGTGAGTCCCCTTTCACAAGAAGTTGTTTAATCCCAAGCGATGCAACTATACAAAGCCTATTTACCAGTCCTTCATATTCTGCAACATTATTAGAAGATTTAAAATCTAATTGAACAACGTACCTATGTTCGTCGCCCGTTGGAGATTTGAGCACAATGCCAGCCACCAAGCCCTGGAGCATGAGCGATCCATCAAAAAAGAGTGTACAGTGATCTTTGACTATGTTTAGCCTTGTTTCTTCAACGCTTGTCCATTCAGCGATGAAATCTGCTAACACTCTGGATGTCACGCTTGTGCATGGTGCGTAGCTTACATCAAACTCATTTAGTTCTACCGCCCATTGCACGATTCGTCCAGTAGCTTCCCAATTGTGTATTACATCCTTCAGCGGATACGTTGTCATGACCGTGATCCTATGTGCTTGAAAGTAGTGCCGTAATTTCCAGGAAGACATCAAGACTGCATATATCAGCTTCTGTACTTGCGGGTATCATAGCTTAGCATCGTGTAGAACCTCGCTCACGTAATAAACAAGTTTTTGGACCTTGGCCTTTTCCTTGGGACATTCCTGTTCGACCGCT
This sequence comes from Phragmites australis, assembly GCF_958298935.1. Lineage (NCBI taxonomy): Eukaryota > Viridiplantae > Streptophyta > Magnoliopsida > Poales > Poaceae > Phragmites > Phragmites australis. The sequence continues at coordinate 8,777,684 of NC_084929.1, forward strand.
AGTACCGTGCTTACAACTTATGGGGTAGCTGCAATATACAAAAGAGCTCCTCTTTCTCGTTAGGCGGTGTAAGAATTAATGGAGAAGATAAGTACCTTTTTAAGTCCTAGAAGGCGCATTCCGCTTCTTCTGGTCACTCGAATCGGTCTTGTTTCTTAAACAACTTGAAGAAAGGCATTCCTCGCTCGTCCATCCTGGAAATGAATCTACTTAGAGAAGCGATGCAACATGTCAGTTTCAGAACCTCCTTCAATGTTCTAGGTGACCACATCTGGTCGAGAGCCTCAATTTTGCATGGGTTGGCCTCAATGCCGCGACTTGACATCAGGAAGTCGAGAAGCTTGGCGGACAGCACACCAAACGTGCACTTTTTGGGGTTGAGCATCATGCGATACTTCCTGAGGTTGTCGAATGTTTCCATGAGATCGTCAACCAATGCATTTTGGTTTCAGATTTGACTACAACATCATCGACGTATGCTTCTACATTGTACCCAATTTGGGATTGTAGACAATTTTGAATACACCTTTGATACATATCACCAGCATTTTTTAAACTGAACGGCATCTTTACATAGCAAAATACACCGAAGGGAGTAGTAAAAGTTGTTTTCCCCTCATCCTCTAATCATGCTAATTTGATAATACCCTGGATAGACATCTAGAAAACATAGCAATTCGCAGCCTACCGTAGTCAACGATCTGGTCGATGCACGAGAGAGGAAAATGATCCTTGGGGCAAGCCTTGTTGAGATTGGTGGTGTCGACGCACATTCTCCATCTGCCATTGGCCTTCTTCACGAGGATGGGATTCGCGAGCCATGTAGGATGACACACTTCTCGAATGAAGCCCACCTTTAGGAGCTTATCAATCTCCTCCTGGATGGCCCGCTTCCTATCTTACGCAAATCTTTGCTGCTTCTGCACCACAGGTTTGGTGCTGGGTTTAATAGCTAGTCCATGCTTGATCACCTCTTTGGGGACCCCAGGCATATCAGATTGTTGCCATGCGAACACGTCTTGGTATGCCTGGAGGAAGGTGATGAGCTCGAGTTGCTATTTGGGGTCAAGATTGGCCCCAATCTTAACCATCTTGGATGGTTCAGATGGGTTGAGGGGCACTGCCTTGACGCAACCACCGGTCTTCTTGTTATTGACTTCGTCGTTTATCTTGCCTTTGGCATCGTCAGACTCAGAAGTGCCACTAAGACTTACGAGCTTGGAGTCTTTGACCCGACATCTTGGTGCCTTTGACACTTAGAATTTGCATCCTTGGGAATGATAACCATTCAACTGAAGTGCTCGACCATATCTAGGCTTTGCTTGTCGCATTTGACCGCCGCGCGCTGATCCCCTTTAACTATAATGGCCCCCTTAGGACTCGGGATCTTGAGCGTTTGATAGGCATAGTGAACCATCACCATGAACTTGCCCAGCATTGGGTGGCCTAGAATCATATTGTACGTCATCTCGAAGTTCGTGACATCAAAGGTCAGCTTTTCTATGCGGAAATTGTCGGGCGTGCCAAACATGACCGGCAGTTCGATCTAGCCAAGAGGCATGGTCAATGAGTTGGGAGTTATGCCATGGAAAGGCTCGACTTCTGTTTTAAGCTCCGATCTCTGAATTCCCATCTTGTCCAAGGTTTTGGAGAAAATGAGGTTGAGTGAACTACCACCATCGACTAGAGTTCTGGAAACTTTGATGTTGAGTATGGTCGGCTGGACCACGACCCAGTATCGACCAGGATGTGGTATCGTGACTGGATGGTCAGTTTGATCAAATGTGATCGACTGTTCTGACCACCTAAGATACTGAGTGGACCTAGTTAGGGCTAAGTTGACTTCTCGCTCGACTGTCTTGTACTGCCTTTTGGACTCATACGTGGTGGATCCTCCGAAGATGTGCACCAAGCTGTGATCTGCCCCATGGAACTGGGGCTCATTACCCTCAACGTTTGACTTATCCTGCTTATTGCCACACTCAGCGTTCGCCTTGATCTTTCATCAAGCTTCTTCTTGAACACATAGCACTCATCGAAGTCGTGCTGGTTGCTCTGATGGATGGGACACCACTTTTCGCCACCTCGACTGAGGCCTTTGTTGTCCTCAGTGTTGCGTGATTTGCTTCTGTCGACTGTAGCTATAGTCGTATCGGTACCCTTGCGCTTGTCATCGGGTTTGGTTTGCTTTCCATGCTAGATTGAAGGTTTTTATCACGCACCGACTCTTCCACTCGTTTTGCGCACTTGTCAGCTAACTCGAAGAGCTCTTTGATCATATGGATCTTCTGAGTAGCCATCTTTCCACGTAAATCTGTGTCCTGAACACCTCATTTGAAGGCGATGATTATGGACTCATCGGAGATGTCTAGGATCGTGTTACGCTTGTCACTGAATCGGCAGATAAAATCTCGAAGAGATTCATTGTCGTCTTGGTGTAGCTGGTGGAGATCGTTCTCCGTTCCTGGGCGCTCAAATGTGCCTTGGAAATTGGCTATGAACTGAGCCTTAAGTTCTGCCCACGAACTAATCGAGTTGGGCAGCAAGTTTAGCAACCAGGACCTTGCGGGTCCATCAAGGGTGGTTAACAGGTAATTAGCCATTACTCAATTGTCACCACCGACTGCTCGAATAACAGTAATGTAGATCTGTAACCACTTATTGGGATTGATTTTCCCATCATATTTCTGGATCGGGCCCGCTTTGAATTTCTTGAGCCACCGAATTGACTGAAGTTCATGCACGAAAGCCTCGTAGCCCCTGTTGAACTCACCAAGAGGAGGTGGTGGGGGACTGTAACGCCTGCCTCTTCGAGTAGGGGAGTCATGTCGACCATCTCATCCTGTAGATCTGCGGTCATAGTAGCGGCGATCATCTTCATGGCGTTCTTCACGATGGTTTTCGATCACTGTCCATAGATCATGTTGATTGTGAGAAATACGATTCCTTAGGTCTTCCTGATTTCCGTGCCTATGGACATGGCAGCTACAGTTTGGCCCACATTGTCGTGTTCGGGATCGACCATCTGAGCTTCCCATCTGAGATTCCCCTACTCGAGAGCGTTCCCGCCCGTGGCTCCTCAAGCCGGGGCCGTACCAACTAGGGGGCTTGGAATCGGTGGGATTATTTGCTTGAACAACTTGGATCTAAGCTGCATCGAGTAGGGTCTTGACTTGATTGACCATAGGAGTTAGCGGATTTGCTGGATCTATGTCTAGAAGGGATTGGAGGATCAGATGCTCTCCTTGTATGTTAGCGTCCGGAGTACTGAATACATCGTTACCAAGGCTCGGTGGCGGTCGAGCCCATGAAGCTTCATGGTGATTGTTCAGAGGGAGCATCTGCCCTCCCGTGGTCTGCCGGTCAAGGGTCATGTTGGGTGCACGTTAGGCTCCAGCTACGGATGTTTCTGGTGGTAACTCGGCGTCGGTACCGTTGGTGGCTATAGCTGTCACCGGACCTTTGGGAATTTACGTGCCGTGGTCGACCACGGCCTTTGGATCTATCGCCATTGGGTCAGCCGATGGGGGGTCGTTGCTTCTAGCCATATACACGAATCGATCTGTTCGGCTGCTCTGGCTAGCATTAGAATCACCGTCGACACTCTCGTCATTGTCGGTGTCCATGCAGTGGAGAACATTAGGCTCCGTGGGATCCCACTCAAGATGTCCCACCTCACGATACGCATCCACTAGTCTGGATTCGAGGGTACCTATGTGGATCAGTCCACCTTGGCCATTCTAATGGAAAACCATAGTTCCGAAGATGATCTCTGAGTCAACGAGAGGGGACTCGAAGCTGTCCGCTGTCGACTCGAAGTGATTGTAGAAGCCGTTGTCGGAGAATCCGACGTAAACGTGAGCCCGAGACATGATTAATCCTGCAAAACAGAAGAAGGCCCCTACTTGGCGCGTCAACTGTCGAAGATTAGTTCCTGACAATGTGTCTGTAAATTGACTGGGTACCTTTGAGTGCAGGGATTAATTACAAGACGAGACAATCGATGTATACAGGTTCAAGCCTCTGATTGGAGTAATACCCTACGTCCTGTGAGGGTGTTGCTGCTGTATATTGATGATCTCGAGTACAAGCAATGTGGCTAAAACTATTACAGAGAGTATATCAGATCCAGTCTAACCTAAAGCTAAAGTCGCCGAAAATATCTTCTCTGCTAGGGTCTTGATGCTTGCCTCGAGTTCCTCCTCTTCCCCCTCCAGCCTTTTCACCTTATATAGGGGTAAGATATCGACTCCAATCTAGCCGTATTCGATAGAGAGTTGTCTTCCTTCATGTCCAAGTAGATAAAATCTATTTTGAGTACTAATCGTATCGAGTTAGGTAACCAATCGAAACCTTCCTAATATGTACTTCCTTGATTCTGGTTATATCAGGTACCGCTAATTCGGTTCCGTGATATCTAAAGCTTCTTAATATGTGCTGTATATACCCTGTTCGTATATGATATATTCCTTATGTGCATATACCTCATAGTTAGATATTCGACAACATTCGTGGCAACATCGTTGATGGCGGGCAGAGATGCCATTACGTGTTCTGGGTTGCTGGTGGTCATGGTGGGCGTAGCGAAGGTCGGCGCTGCAGTCAGGATGATGGTGACGATGCTTGTAGATATCAACGTGTTGGTGCCATGGCCAGGACAAAATGTCGAACACCTAGTGAGCGCCAGTGTGTCAAGCTCAACATTGGTAGCCAACCTTGGCAGGGAGACCTCCAAGGACTCCGCAGGTGGTGGAACGCATCCTTGGACACGTCCGTCACGAACAAGGATGTGGCCGCAGCGTGGTCAGACGTCGAGACAAATCGTCGAACACCTGGTGGGCACGCTGGTGTTGGAGTTGTTCCATGCTGTTGGAGTAGCAATTTCAGCAGCGGATGTCATCGTGGAGGGAGACAACACGACGGTGGTCATGGTGGATGTAGCGGACGAGGTCGGAGATGAAAACTGCAGTGCCATGCTGTTCATCATGGCCATCATCTCAACATGGTGCTTGGTCCTCCTGAGACTCATGGCGGGAGGCTCCGATAGGAGCGGTAGCGGTAGTGGGAAGAGGCTCTGATAACCAATTATAACAAACCTCCATATCCAAACCACTCAACCAGCAGCACACAGATGCAAATGATTCACAGGTGGGAGAAATTGCTACAGAAATCAGAGGGTTCTAGGAGAAGAAGGGAAGCCGGGGGGAGAAATCAGAGGAGTCGGGGAAGGGTGGAGCCGCCAGTTCGTTCATCTTGTTCCCCTCTCTCCGTGTTGTTGCCTTCTTACCTTCTTATGTAGTATTGCTTGCACCGGCCCAAAGCTCGGCTCGTCCAGCCCAACAGCTTACTGAGTCTTGTAGCCCATTCAGCCCTGGAGCCCTGTCCATGACAGGAACTCAATGCGAACGCGTAGATTCCAACTAGAGAGTCAGGACAAGCATTGCTATGTCATGAAACCGTCCAATCAGCAAGCCCGAGCCACACACGTGCGACGTCCCTCTCCCGCCCCTAGAGGTTCCACCCACCAATGAACAGCGGTGCAGACCACCCACTCGCTCATCGAGCCAGCCGCTAGACCAGTAGCGATAGAGCAGCAGCCTGAACACACATCGCCAAGACGCACCATGGCGAAGGCGGCGGATCAGGAGCAGTGGAAGGGCGCCGTGGAGGCGCGTCTGCCGTCGACTCCCGCCTCCGCGGCGTGGCCGCACATCGCCACCTTCTGCGCGCTCCACCGGTACGTCCCGAGCATCGACGTCTGCGAGCGCGCGGCGGGCGCCGAGGACGGCCAGCCCGGGTGCGTCCGCTACTGCGCCTCCTTCGCGCCGGGCACCGAGGAGGTCGCCAACTGGGCGCGCGAGGAGCTGCTGGAGCTGGACGACCTCGCGCGACGCGTCGTCTACGCCATCGTCGAGAGCAGCATGGGGTTCGGCCGCTACGTCGCCAGCATCACGGTCCTCCCCGAGGAGGGACAAGGGTGCAGGCTGGTGTGGGCGTTCGAGTGCGAGCCCGTGCAGGGGTGGAGCAGGGACGGGCTCCTCGGCTACCTCGACGGCGAAGTCAAGGGCATGGCCGCGCGAATCGAGGAAGCCGCCGCCGTCAGTGCAGGAGGAGACGTCGCAGCCTGATGCTCCGGCTAGAGTAATCAATCGCTTATCTGCCTAATTATTTCCTATTAATTAATTATGTCATCGAACCTATTAATGCATTGTTAATCACGTCTCTGGATGATTGCTGCTCTCTCCTTCTCTCTGGCGAGTTTAATAATTGTCAGCACTTGCTAATATTCTGTGTCGCGATCAGTTGAAACTTGAAAGGGACGTGGCTGTTGTTTTTCGCTCGTTTTCGTGTTGTCTAGTGATGATGCCTGCTTGATGTGCGAAGGATGTGCTACCAACGAACTTGTTGCTCTCGTTTCAACATTGTGCGTGCAACCTTTTGCGCATTCCGCACACGTGTGAGGACCTGCTAGTCTCTGTACCCAACCGTCCGATATTAACCGGCCCTTAGCTCATCCCACGATTGGGGACGAGCGAGGTACACAAATAAACCTGTCAGCACGCAGCAGTCGTTTCTGGCGTGGTTCCTTCGCTCTCTTGCAAGTTTCTGGTACGTGCTTCATTTACTCTGATCGATCATGGCCTTATCGTTCGCAGCTGCTGCTGCTGGACCTCCAAAGGAAACTTGTCCGATTCTGATGTGGAGCAATCGATCCACGGAGCTCCTTATATGTTCCCTTCCCACTTGCCGCACACGATTGTTTTTCCTAGCTAGTACCTAGCTGACCTAAATGAGAATCCAAAAAATTGGAATCTGATTCTACGAGTAACTTACAGGAGAAGATTTATTCGTCTGTACTTGGTTGATTTCCGAAAGAATAAATTAGATTTTGTACATCCATTAATATATGTTCTGAAATATATACATATCATCAAAAACTTCCTACACTAATAATTGTCCTACTAATAACGCTAAGGTGGACGTCTCTCTCCCTAGCAAGCAGAGTTTGTTTTCTTTTAATTGTTGTAAAGGGTTATCCATCCAATTATTTTTATCACTATATCTATATCTATACTTCTATATAATTCATCACAAATAGTGGATTTGAATAACCTACCCTCTTTCCCTAGCAAGCAGAGTTCGTTTTCTTTTAATTATTGTAAAGGGTTATCAATCCAATCCTTTTTGTCATTGTATCTATATCTATACTTTTATATAATTCAACACTTATAATAAATTTGAATAATCTACCCTATTAATGATACTCTATCTAATAGCTCAAAGTCAAAGTTGTACCCCATCCCGTCCCCATCACCCCTCCCAATCCCGCTCCCCTCAAATCGTGCTACCTTCCTTCTCTAGCTCCCTCCCATGTCTTTCCATCTTTCCCCTCACCAATCACCCACGTGTCAAGGCTAGTAAAAAGCACAGCGACTATCTCTAGGCTCAGGCGCGGTGGGAAGCAGAGAAGGAAATTGGAGTCAAGGCTAAAGACTCTGGCGAGAGAAAAATAGGCCACTGTCTGAGGACAGTCAAGCCCAACCAAAAGTGCCCGGGCCCTAGCTACTATGTGTAATCGGCCCAAGAGGCAAGGTGTAATAGTGTGGAAAGATAAGAAAAGGGGGCGTGCATGTGGAGGGATGGAGGAGGGAAGGAAGAACATTATTGGCGGCGGCGGCTCAGTGATCACCAGTGCCTAACTCCTATATCTTGCTACCATATACTATCCACTCAACACGTACTAAACACTATATCGTGAGGTTGCTAACATCTTGGTACCAGAGCTAGTCCTAGATCCAACCCACGATCATCGGACCCGGCTGCAATCTCGCTTGCAAGCAATGGCTCTGGTGAGAGGAGACGACTCGGGCAGCACAACACTGATGGCACTGGACGAGAAATGGAGCTCGAGTATGGATCAGCTGGGCCGAGTGGTGAGCGATATGCAAGGCATGATGCAGCAGATCACCACCTCTCAAGTGGTGACCGATGCATGGCGACCGGGCATGGAGATGAAGGTCATCGATCTGCAAGTTTCGGTGGCGGATTTGCGCGTCAAGATCGACGAGCTATTGCTGAAGTCATCGAATTCTTTTTCTAAGAAGCTGAATTGCGAGGCATCAGATCCTACTCACCTGGGGTCTTCTTCCTTCATGGAGGCACTTGGGTCGGGCCACCGCTCTGCTCATGCTCACCGGAGGACTGGGGATGGGGTGGTTTCTACCCTATTCCCACCTCTGGTCACAAGTGCATCACTCTATGATTTGTGCACCTTTGGTTCTTCATTCTCGAATTTCAACATGTCCAATATGTCTCAAGGATTAGGGGCGACATTCCTCATCTGAATTTCCCTAATTTGATGGTGCTAACCCTAAGATGCGGAAGAAACTATGTGAAACTTTTTTCTAATTGTATGTGGTACCAATTGAGATGTGGGTTAAATTAGCCATTATGCATTTTGAAGGTTCTGGAGCCTTTTGGTTATAGTCAGTGGAATATCGAGTGAGGCACATGCACTGGGAGGAATTGTGTGCTTCCTTGTGTTCTTGTTTTGGTAGGGATCAGTATCATCAACTGATTCATCAGTTCTTTCACATTAGCCAAATAGGAACAGTAACAGAATACATAGAACAGTTTTATAGCCTAGCGCACCAACTGTTAGCTCATGACACAAATTTGAATTCTACTGTTCTTACTACTAGGTTTATTGATGGCCTTAAGGAGGACATTAGAGCACTAGTTGTGATTTAGAGACCTTTGGATTTGGATGTTGTGAGTTCCTTGACTTTGTTCCAGGAAGAAGTGATCAATCACTCGGCAAGGAAATCTGGGAGAAAAAGGAGAATCAGCAGAGAATTGGACCAAGCCTGTTACAAACTATGCACCAGTCCCAGCAAGTCCCAAAACTTCATTTCCACTACCACCTCCACCAATCTTTGGGAAATCAATGATCAATATTGTATCTGATGAGAAGAAGAACCTTACAATGGAAACTAGTCGTTAGAACAAAAATGAGGATCGACTTACTGCTCTTAGAAATTATAGAAGGTCCAAAGGTTGTGCTACACCTATGGTGAAAGATGGAGTCATACACATAAATGATCTTCAGTTGTAGAAGAGATGTGGTCGATTATAGCTGACTTTGAAGGCAGTCAGCAAACTGTAAGAGTTCCAGACTATGAACAAGATTTAGGAGGGGAGCAGTTATTGTCCATATCCAATAAGCTATTATAGGCATTGAGTCTAACAACACTATGAGACTACAAGGGTATGTGGGTACGGTACAAGTGTTTATGCTCATTGATTCTAGCAGCCCCTCTAGTTTTATAGTTTCTCACATGTTGGACAAGGTTCAAGGTGTGCAGGCATTACATCCACTAGTTAAGGTGAAGGTGACTGATGGTGGTATATTGTGGTGTACTCAAGCAATCCCTGCTTGTACATGGGTATGTTAGGGGCATACATTCTGCTCTCACTTCAAGGTATTACAATTGGGCTATTATGATGTTGTGTTAGGAATGGATTGGCTAGAAAGGCACAACCCCATGAAGGTAGATTGGGTACTCAAGAAAATGTCCTTTTCATACAAGCAATCAGTCATTTCTTTGCAAGGAGTAAAAACATTGATTGATAGTTGTGCTGCTATAACTTTTGAGCAGTTAGAAGCTTATATGCATCAAGATTCTCTATTACAAATATTTGAACTTTGTACAGTGGAGGAAAAGGTTTCCCAATCTGATATTCCACTGCCAGTTCAAACATTATTGTAGCAGTTTTCTTCCTTGTTCACTGAACCTCAAGGCCTTCCACCAAAGAGGCATTTAGATCACAATATTCCTCTGTTGCCTGGAACTCCACCATTCAGATTGCGCCCTTATAGATATAACCCTGAGCAAAAGGATGAAATAGAGGCACAAGTGGTTGGCATGCTTAAAAATGGAATCATCCAGCATAGTGCAAGCCCATTTGCATCTCTAGTTCTTTTGTTGAGGAAAAAGGATGGCAGTTGTTGCCTATGTGTGGACTATAGGAGATTGAATGCTTACAGAGTAAAGAACAAATATTCACTTCCAATAATTGATGAGTTACTTGATGAGCTATTTGGAGCTGCTGTGTTTTCTAAATTAGATCACAAAGCTGGTTATCATCAAATTATGATCAAAGAGGGAGATGAGTATAAAATAGCTTGTCAAACCCACAATGGACATTATGAATATAAGGTAATGTCATATGGTCTAACTGGAGCTCCTACTATATTTCAAGGCATCATGAATTCTGTGTTAGCACCTCTTCTAAGAAAATATGTGGCAGTCTTTATTGATGATATATTAGTCTGTAGTGCTACTTTTGAAGGGATCGGTAACATCTTAAGAGGGGGGTGAATTAGGACACTTAGAGCTATTTTGGCTCCAAAAACAACACAAGATAAACCTATATCAATTTTTATCTAAATATGTTCTAGGTTTATCTAGTGTGTCTACTCTACAGATCAAAGCACTTGCAACCTATCTAAGAAGGTCAATTTGCAAGTAAGTAAATGCGGAAATGTAAATAAGGTAGAGAGAGCAAACTTGACACAAGGATTTTTTTCCCGTAGTATCGATGGTAGTCCACGTTGGATATCCACAAAGGATATGCTCCCGGACGGCACCCGGTTACGGCTCTTGAGCCACCAAGTCACAAAGGCAAGGTCTCCACCCGGATGAGCCACCAAGGCACCAAGACAAGGTCTCACCACTATCCTCTCTTCCAGTTTCTTGTCATCGTGATCACTTTAGAGCTTGAGCTACAAAGGCAAGGGTTTCCGCGTCCCTGCACAATCGCCTTGCCACCGCTCCACACCAAGTCGGAGGGTCAACAAGCTTACCGATGAGTCACCAAGACTCTAAGGTGCCAGTGTATCAAGAGGTACATTGTTGGATCACTCCTTGATCCACTTTCTAGCCAGCAATCACCTAGCAACACACTCTCTAGGCCTATAAGAATTAATCACTCTCTAATCTTGTGCTTAGTTGCCTTGGATGATCACTTTAAGCACTTTGGTGGCTTGGATGTCTTCTCAGGTGTATATGAACTTCTCTAGACTCCAGCACACTCAAATGACTGAGTGGAAGGATATTTATAGCCTTAAACTCGCGCACTAGCCATTAACCCAATGGCTCTAAAAAATTGTTAACACCGGATGATCCGGTGATAACAATAGTACTAATACCGGATCATCTGGTAAGTATACTCTCACAAACTAGCTGTTGGAACCCCACTTAAGCCTTTGTGAACACTGGACACTCCAGTGTATACATCTTCATCATCGAACTTTCCAGTGAGTATACCTTAGCCATCCAAACTAACATATTCTCTGTGTAAATTGCTCCAGTGCATTCTCCAATGCACATCACTTCATCATCGGACCATCCGGTGTGTTATCCTCAGCCAGCCAAACCAATGCAACCCTCTCCAGAAAATATGCTCCGGTGTACACATCTTCAGAGCACCGGACCTTCCTGTGAGGTGTGTTCCTCCAGTGTGTTCAAATAAATCACCAGACTATCTGATGGGGTTTTCTGCTTCTTCTTTGTCTTTGCACTATTCATTATCCGGTGTATTGTCTGGTGCACTTCTCTTCATCACCGGACCTTCCAGCGTGTTGACCTTCAATCTTCAACGGCTGCAACCTTCTCTGGTGGAAATGCTCTGGTGTACATCCTCCTCTAAGCACCAGACCTTCGGTGAGGTCAAATGCCTCTGGACATAATGCTCTGGTGTGTTCAACCATGTGAACACTGGATCATCCGATGAAGTCATTTTTCCTACGACTTCTCCAATTCAACCAAACTTTTTTCTGGCTTCAGTGGCTTCTTCATGTTTTGCATCCATGAGACCCACTAATATATATTCTTGATAAACATATTTGTCTCATTAACTATGTTATCATTAATCACCAAAATCACATTATGGCCTAATAGGACTATTTTCGCTACAATCTCCCCCTTTTTGGTGATTGATGACAACACAACCAAAACAAATAGCAAATAACAAATGATTCTAAATTTAAAGATCATAAATGAGCATAAAGTCTTACCACATTACTTGGATGTATGTTCATACCGATTAGTCCCCCTCTGTTGTGGCTCCCCCTTTCTCCATTGCCACTATCTCCTTTGATCGACCTATGCAAGAACTTCGCTTTGTCGATCTAGGCACCTTGTGTTGCTTCTAGCATATTCTTCTTCACTCCCTTTGTCAACTTCAGTATTCCTAGACCATCTTGCTTGTTGCTACAATCCCCTTACCTTGTTAATTGCTTCTTGCTTTGGTCATCCAAATTCTTCCCATGTGTCAATAATCCCAAAAAAGACTATATGCATATGTTGAACTCAAAGAGAAAAATATTAGAGCATATGGGAGAAAGCTTCACAAATTATGATCCAATTGAAAGCATACCGATTGAATGGATATCACAACAAATGAATGGTACCAATTGTAGGGTATGATACCAATTGTAAGCTATGAAAATACATGGATCACAATTTATGAAACTCACATAATATAGTCTAAATTCTCCCTATATCTGTGCATACATATGATGAGAATAAAATATATGCACAACTAAACAATATGTCAAGATAGGAAGTTTAAGCTATATTATGCATGGAGGTTGCTTAAATGAACAAAAGATTTTACAATGATACAATTAAAGCGTTTAACCATTGCTTACCTCTAGGAATATGTTGATTGCTCCATGAGACTACAAGAGATATAACTTGCAACATACGTTAGTCTCAAAATCACAACCTATAGGATATATTTCTCGTAAATATGTGCATACAAGTGTTGAATACTTGAGATGTATGCACTTGTTATTGATAACAATGGGAATTTATCCTATATATTGGATCATGACACATAAAAGATATCAAATAAAAAACTAGTGACATGTAAGAAACCTACAACTAATAAACCATATATGTTGCTCATAGGTTAGAGATAAACACAAGCAACCTACCATATGAAAATATACACTAAACATTGCAATAAATTAAAATAAGCACATGCAATCCTAGATGAGGTACATGAGAATAATTTAGAGGTTTTGGGATATAGCTCATTTATCTTAAATACCTTTGGATGGGGATTTGGTTATGTGATGATTATGATCTTCATCAATGCACCCATCTTGTACACTTGGCTTCTTTACTTAAATCTTCACTTTATCGTGTAAAACAAGCCTCCAAATCTCCATAGCTGCTTTGGGCTTCAAGTCTTCTTCGAACCCAAACCGATTGGGCCCCTTCATGTTGGTGATGATTTCTTTGGACACCCAAATGGGTTGGTTCCACCTCCGATCCTTCTTCCCAACCATGTGTACAACCATTTTGCCATTTTACTTCTTTTTGAGCTTGTAGTGGTTACTCCTTATCTTGTTCTTGTAGTTGGGCTTGGTGTAGATGTTGGAGGTCTTGTTGGAGAGGTTCGTCATCTTCTTCTTTTCCTTGGTCTCCTTTTTCACTTGCTTGCATGGGAAGACTTGTGGCCTTCTTGATGGCATTTGAAGCATATCATGGTTGACCCCTATGCAAGCTTTTTCACCATAGTAGCACGGTTATTTTGAGGAAGTTGGACACATTTTTTGCCCTTTAATCTAGCCAAGTTCTCCTTAAGCTTCTCCATTTCTTGCTTTAGCTCATCATTCTCTTATACAGTGAGGTTGTTAGATGATTCTACAACAACATTCTCAACAACAAATCTCATTGCAAATGGGTGATCTAGATACAGCAATTAAATCATCACAAGAAGTGAAAACATCTACCTTAGGATTGAAATTAAATGAAGACGTAGTTTGATTCAAAGGGGTCTTAGTTTGAGATTTAATGCACTCAAATTTAGACTTAAGCTCTTCATGCTCCTTGTTTAGCAAATTGAATTTGCACGATAATTGTTCATAATTATAAAAAAATGTAGCAGCAATATCATTAAGTGCATTGAATTTCTTAAGCTCTTTAGATTTTTTCTTAAGGGCCCTTTGTTGCTCATTGATCAAAGAAAGGAGTTCAACATAAGAAGGAGAATCCTCATCGGATTCATCATCACTTACATCGCTATCCATACCTTTTGCCATAAGGCACTTGTGAGATGACTTGCGCGATATCGACTTGTGTGATGACAACTTTTTGGAAGAGCTTTTTTTTTGGAGGGGATGGTTAGGCTTTTATCACTTGAGCTTGACTCTTCATCATTGCTCACCCATCTTCCTATGCTTGCGAATGCCTTGGCTCTCCCCCTTGTATCCCTCTTGTTCTTGGTCTTCTTCTTCTCCTTCTCGATATGATCAATTGTGTTGACCAAGTCTTCAATGGAGATAGGATTATCAATCTTAAGGTCACTACAACCATTCGGTGCGTGATCCTCATCCAGCCAAGCCAATGCAACCCTCTCTAGAAAATATGCTCCAGTGTACACATCTTCAAAGCACCGGACCTTCCGATGAGGTCACTGCATTCTCCTCTTTGTCAATAATGCTCCGGTGCTTTCCTCCAGTGTGCTCAAATCAATCACCGGACTATCCGGCAGGGTCTTCTGCTTCTTCTTCATCTTTGCACTATTCATTATTCGGTGTATTGTCCGGTGCACTTCTCTTCATCATTGGACCTTCCGGCATGTTGACCTTCGATCTTCAACGGCTGCAACCTTCTCTGGTGGAAATGCTCTGGTGTGTATCCTTCTCTAAGTACCGAACCATCCGGCGAGGTCAGATTCCTCTGGACACAATGCTGCAGTGTGTTTAACCATGTGAACATGGGGCCATCTGGTGAAGTCATTTTTCCTGAGATTTCTCCAATTCAAACAAACTTTTTCCCGGCTTCGATGGCTTCTCCATGTATTGCATCTATGAGACCAAATAACATATATTCTTGACAAATATATTAGTCCCATTGACTATATTGTCATTAATCACCAAAATCACAATCATAGTCTAATAGGGCCATTTTCTCTACAACTTTGGAAGAACACATATGCCACTTGCAGCAAGTGTTTTCTTTACTGGAACAGCATCAACTTCATTTGAAGCCATCTAAATGCTCTTTTGCTCAAACACAGTTAGAATTCTTGAGCCATATGATCAACTAGAAGGGAGTTTCCACTTACCAGGCTAAGGTGACAATTGTCAAGAATTGGCCTACACCAACTAATTCCAAGGAAGTTAGGAGCTTCCTAGCAATGTCATGCTATTATAGGAAATTCATACAACATTATGTCATTTTGAGAAAACCTCTATCCAATTTGCTAAAGAGGGCACCCTGTTCACATGGACCACTCAGACTGAGCAAGCATTTTCAGGCACTCAAACAAGCATTAATCACGGCACCATTTTTTGCCCTTCTCAATTTCAAGAAATGTTTTGCCATAGAAACTAATGCTAGTGACAGGGCATTGGAGCAGTGTTAGAGCAAGATGGTCATCCCATAGCATTTATAAGAAAAGCTTTAGGGTCAAGGAATAGAGGCCTCTCAACTTATGAGAATGAGTGTCTAGCAATTTTATTTGCGGTGGATCACTGGAGGTCTTACCTCACTCATGTTGAGTTCATCATCAAAACTGACCAACACAACTTATTTCATTTAGGTGATCAAAGACTTACCACACCTTAGCAGCAGAAGGCCTTAACCAAGCTCATGGGATTGCAGTACAAACTTGTCTATAAAAAGAGTGTGGATAATAGAGCTACTGACACTCTATCTCGGCACCCAAATTTTCTTGAAGATACTCAAGTGCTTAATTGCTTGGCTATTTCCACAGTGAAGCCTACGTGGTCAGCAAGATCCCACAGCTCTGAAGTTGATTATTGTTTTATCTTCTGGCCATTCAGTACACCATTTCACTCTGTGGAATGGATTTCACTCTGCGGAATGGATCACTCTACGGAATGGGCAACAATATACAATTGCAGCAAAAGGTCCTGGAATCTCTTCATCTAGTAGCATAGGAGGTCATTCAGGTTTTCCTATTACCTATAGCAGGGTGAAAAGGATATTTGATTGGCCTCAATTGAATAAATCAGTGAAACTCTTTATCAGCCAATGTCCAATTTGCCAACAAGCCATAACTAAGAGAGTTAAATACCCAGGTTTATTGAAACCTCTCCCTATTCCAGATGGGGCTTGGCAAATGGTCTCTTTAAACTTTATTGAAGGCCTTCCAACATTTGGTTCATTCAATTACATACTAGTTGTGGTGAATAAATTTTCTAAATATGCTCATTTCATTCCTCTTCACCATCCTTTAATAGCATTGACATTAGCAACTGCATATATTTACACGTCTATTTTGGCAAGAGTTATTTAGATTGACATGCAAACTAGTGAAGATGACATCTATAGCCGTTGGTTAGCAAATGAGAAACATTAAGTGAATGTGATATGCCCTAGAGGCAATCATAAAGATGATTGTATCACACGTCTATGTTAATATACTTCTGAATAATATGTTATTCAAAGAATGACTATCGTTTACTTTGATTGGCAAGTATGTGACTTGTTCATGAAACTCTTTGTTTATATCATGATGTTATTTTTAGTTGATCCCTAGCCGCGTATCATTGTGATGATATATAAGACCAGCACATGTATTGATTGATGATCACGTTTCATGGATCATAGGTATAGAGATACTAAGTCAATAATATTTACATTTATGTTAGAGAATATGATGTTAGACAGACCCAACTTGTGATACTGCTGGATTGTTATTTATGATGTGCCATCAGTTTTTATCTCAAATAGTGTACCTACAGGATCCTTAAACCTGAGATCATCATTGGTTCCCAAAATGTGTAGTGGCATGCTTTGAGCCTGCCAAACGCTATTCTGTAACTGGGTGGTCATAAAGGTAGTTTTCGGGTTTGTCGTGGGATGTGAGCAATCAAGATGGAATTTTCTCCTCCTTGATAACATGAGAAATATCTCTAGGCTCCTCGAGATAGTTGGATTAAGAAAGTGCATGGCCATGCCAATATGATTAAAGAGTTAATCATGATGAATCCACTACTTGATCGAATGTATAGTTAAGCTATCACAAGGGTGGCACATATCTCACCTTGAGCTTGACTGGTATCGTGAGACGAAGGGATCGGTGCATGTGTATATCAAGGTTCAGCCGATATGATCTTTTATGTATACTCAGGAGTTAACATGTCCTGCTAGGGACCGCTATTGATTTTAGTTTGGAAAGGGTTTTCGAGTCGTAGCCATTTGTATATGAACCTAACGGGTCACACACTTAATGGGTTGCAACAAAATATGCGAATTGTATTCGTATATGGGTTTTGATTGGATTGTGATCCATGAGAAGTTAGAGTCCTAAAGGACTTCCAACGTGAGAGCCCATTGGCAAGCTCTATATAAGGAGAGGCATGGATAAGGTGTGCAGAGGTTGAGCCACTTCGAAACCCTAGTCGCAGCCTTTCACACGATCTCCCAAAACCCTAGCCGCGCGTGCGGTGCTAGCATATCGGCGCTCGGCGTTTCTACCCAGTACGTGTTGATATTGTAGAGGCGCTACTGCTATTGTTGCGCTGATCTTCTTGGTCGAGGAGCATGACCACCTGCTCGGAGTTGGTCGAGGAGCATGACCACCTGCTCAGAGATGGTCGAGAAGCATGACCACCTACTCGGAGTTGGTCGAGGAGTGTGACCAAACCCACGGAGCTGGTGTCACACCCAGTTTTAACGGCCAAAACCAGATGCGGCTTATGTGTGCCCAAGATGTTCAACACACATAAGGACGTCACAGGTGAAGTAACAAAAGCAATACTTTTATTAAATAAATGTTAAACTCTTACAGCAATTGACATATATTATCTTCTATGAAGATATCTGCAGCGGAACAAAAGCACTGGTGCCCAACAACACCGCAGGCAACCGACTGAGAGACACGCGCCTAGAACGTCACAACCTCGTCTTGATAGTCTTCAACATCTTCACTTACTGAGCAGCAGCATATATGTCGCATAGCATAGGAAAAATAGCAAGTGTGAGCACATAATGCACTCAGCAAGTGGGGGAAAGTAATGATATGCAGGCTTATATCAAGAATAGGCTAACACAAGATATATTTGCGTAAATGCGAGTAATTGAAAACATATTTGGACTCAAAAACATTAAGCAACTATTAAGTGAATGTAACCCATACGGTCCAACACCCAGCATATAAGGCTCCCCACCTTGCATACCATAACCGTCTAGTACTCCCTGTACTATAATCAAAACCACAACCATCTAGTACTCCATGTACCAGAACCATAGCCACAACCATCTAGTACTCCCTGTACCAGAACCATAATCACGACCAAACTCATAACCACAACCATCTAATCATGTGAGGATCTAGGTCTCTCATAACTGTGAGCACAGCTGTTATAACAGTTCTACACTCTGCAGAGGTTGTCCAACTTTCCCCACAAGTCGTGATTTTCATGTTGCCGTGTTAGCTAGACACTTAATACACGCCAGTGGTGTGTCACCCGGAAAGTCACTTCAAAGCCATTACAAAGTTTCATCCAGTATGTGCATGCCCGCTAGGTTTAACCGCCATCAAAGTGGCATTCACACCACCCAAAAGCCCCCTTTTGCATCTTGTAGCTCCAGAAAGTTTTCACCCTTCCCTTCCACTACACATCTCATACCACTAACCAAATGGTTCTGGCCTTTGCCGTCCCCACACATCCACTCTTCCGTTTGGCACGCACAAAAACTGGAATCCACTAATTAATAGGCTAGGCCTGTCCCATACCAGGTCTCGTGGTTGGTACGATATTTCTTGGGTTGTCGCTCCACGGACCGGTCCTTAGTTATGTCACTTGAGCAAACACTAACCCAACATCATAACTTCATCATCATCGACCCAACTTTGCTCAAGGCCTAATGTTCCATGTTGCTAAACCATTAACACATTAACGACTATTATTGCATATGTTCATTAGTCAAGATTATGACACTTCTCAACATCCCAAAAGCATGGCTAAGCAATCTACCCATAAAAGACACCTAACCATAAACCATCTAGGTTCCAAGGGATGATAAGGGAAAATCTAGGAAAAACCCTATCATAGGTGACTACCCATCATATTGACAGACACTGCATGCAATTTTGTAAAACAAAACATTTAAAAACATAGGTTCAAAATGATCAAGGACACTTGCCTTTTACCCATTGCTTCTCAGTGTTGTCGAAGTCTTGATCTTGAAGTCCCTCGAACTGCTCTGGAACGTTATCAACTAATCGCGAGAACTACCGACAAACAATACAAAGGAAAACACTAAGAACAACATACCAAACATCATCAAAATACTTTAAAAACACTATAGTTGGATAGGGATGATTTTAGAAATGTTTAGATGTAAGAATCGCCTAAATCGGAGTTGAGATGAAAAGAGAATAGCTTTCGGGATATGGATTAGACTGAAAAAGGAAATGCTGATTTTTCGGAACTATCTTCCTATGGGAAAGACTTTATTGCACAATCACTGTGTCAGACTTGACAATATCATTGCGCAAGATTCAAAAGTGTAGGGCAGACTAAACTTCACTGACTAGGCTAAGGAGAATGATGTGGCGCTGACTTGGCATACTATGCAAATACCATCTTGGATTAAAGAAGAGATATGCTAAGGTATAGTATCTACCACCTATGATGGATCAAAAAGACTGAAGGTTGCACTTCTAGGTTTAGGATACTATTGGTCACTCTATGTAGCGGTGGTGGTTCGGGTTTCGTCGGAGATGGCAATCAAGCATGTGGCCACAAACATCAATGTCGGCTTCAGTGGTGTTTTAGTGAAACGAGGGGAGCATGGCGTAGGACGCGTAAAGACTAACTCAGTGGTATGGTTGGTTTCTGAAGGGGTCATCCGAGGTAGCGGCAAAACAGCGATGACTGCTTCTAGGTTTGGTGGTGATCGCGAACAAATGCAGGAACGAAGACGCCCGCGTTCCCAGAGATTGGCTATGAATTTTGAGGAATCATTTGAACAAGGATGTTCATATATCCCGGGAACACAATGCTATGGCATGGGTTTTGGTAGATCATCCACTGAGAGGAAGAATGATCAGTATAGATGAGATGGGTGATGGCTGCGACGTGCTGCGGTTAGCAATGGCGTCCTGGTCGTGTCGCAGCACAAACGGAGATGAGCTCCTAGGGTCACATAGAAGACTCGATGAGACACTTCGTGACGTGGTTAGTGCATCCATACTGCTTTCGGATGGACGGGGAATGCGAAAGCAAATTCAGTGCGCGCGCAGAACACGTCCAGAAACCGGACAGCGGGTATGTCAACCTTAATTGCGGTAGTTTGGCTGTTCTACTGGTCGACCTGGTTGGTGAGGGCGTGGGGAACATCATGGGATATGCACCAGTGAAAGGGCTTGGTGATTTGACCTCTGGTCGGTCGGGAACATCGATGCCAATAAGCTACAGTGCGGCTGTCTCACGGCTGTCCGCGACGGCGACGACCGTGGCGGCGTAGATCGGGCTTTGGCCGGGGCTAGGGCTTGGCTAGGGACTTAGTATGATGCTAAAACAACAGTAAGGGAGGAGAAGGGGTCCTCATATTTCTTTGATGGTCGAGGAAGAAGGATTCGCGGAGAAGATGACGTAGCGCATCACAGACGGCTGTGGCGGCGTCTTCGACGAACGGCGGCGCTCCGACGACATACGGACAGGGCAGCAGTGACTTCTAGGGCTTGGGGACATGGAATAGGGGTAGGAGAGGGCATGCAACTCATATATATATAGGGCTAGGGGCGGCTGGATGAGGTGGAGTCCAAACTGAACATGAATCGGATTCGAGTTCGAGTCGGTTACGATTTCTTTTTTCGCAGCTCTCTATTCTGAGGATGATATCTCCATCGTCCGGACTTCACATTGGACGTTTCTTGATTCTAAATTGTAGTACTCGAAAAGATCTACAACTTTTGTAGTCATTGGAACTTCTGAAAACGCCATCTTGATTTCAAAAAATACGCCACAAGATAAACTGTTTGAACTTGGACTTCTCTGCGCAGTACTGATTTCGGGGGCCATAACTCCTAGCTCCATTATCCAAAAGAGGACTTCCATAGGTTCAAATTGAAGCACTCGACAAGGCCTATGACTTTGGTATTTTCAAGATTTGCATTTGAGGCCGTTTTGAACTCCGAAACCGCATGAGAAGATGAGACTGTCTAGAACTCCGTGAAAATTTACAGATTTCATGGATCCTTTGTTGGGCCATCTAGAAGACTTGGCTAGGGGTTTGGACTTGAGCAAGATTGAGCCCAAAGACACTTTAGGTATATCTAGGGTTTAGAAAAGAAACTTTTGCAGAGAAATTTGAATATGGTTTGAATTTGAATTGAGTTCAAAGTGAATTTAAGATGAACGAGAAGTTTGAGGTGCACGACGTTGGATCGGTCTACTCTAACTCTTCTTCCGCTGCACTGTGCGTCGAGTGGTAACGACCTATGATCTCCTACTAGAATGATTTCTTGGGTGAATGCGGCAAAAAAATTTTGTTTTAGACTAGCGTAGCTTGCCTGTTCCCAACAATAAGTATGTAGAGGCAGAACATCAATCATTTGAATAAATAGATGACCAGTAACGTACCATGAAGTAGAGTAGAAATCTCTTAGTAGGTCCATACATCTCAAACCCGGGTAACATTCTATACAGGGGCACTAGCCCTCTCGTCAACTTCACCAAACCATGCTAGGATGTCATTGTGCCAGAGGGAACCCACGTTCCTCAATCCCACCGCTTGGCCCGCATAGGGTACGCCAAGCAGGAGCGAGACGTTTTTAAGTATAGGCGACATCTCCCTGCACGGGAGATGGAACATGTGCATCTTCGGCCTCCACTTGTCCATAGCGCAAAGAGCAGGGTGCGATCGAAATTGAACCGCCAGATAGACTCTACTCACCTAATCCCCATGTCCACCTTGACAAGTCTGCAAAGTGGAAGAAGCCCTGCCTAGTGCAACCTACAAACAAAATATAATGTAAGTCTGAGTACATCATGAATATCAGAAATACGTGAAGGAATGAATTGCAAATATGGGGATCCAATGCTCATCCGAACTCGAGGTCAGAGTACCGGGAGCTCAGCCACCTTCACGGTGATTAGGTATGAGTGGTGCCTCTAATCCACGAGTTGGTCAGGCAGCTCTGAGTTGTCGGCAGCCATACCTACCCACGATCGATGTTCTAAAAAAACATTATCGAATACCAGTGAAACTATCTCTAAAACAACATCATTATCGAATACAGTGAAACTATCCCTAAAACACTAGTTCTAACAATTACAAGTATCCCTAAAAATCATACGTCCAAAAAGTACAACTATCCCCAAAACAATAATTCCAATATTTACAACTATTAAAAAACATACGTAAAAAGAGTACAACTATACTTAAAAACTAGGTCCAACGAGTAACAACTTTCCTTAAATCACTAGATCTAACAGTTACAGCTATCTTAAAAAAAACATACATCAAAAAGGTACAACTATCCATAAAACTCTAAGTCCAACAGTTACAACTATCCAAAACACTAATTTAAACAGTAGCTCTATATTACTTAAAAATTAAGACTAACAACCCTAGGTCTAATATCACTGGATCCTAAATTTTATACTTAACATATGTCTATATCACTAAATCCTAAATTTTATACCTAACATATATCTAAAACTAAATACAACAGCTAACCTAACTGATTTATAAAAAATATTGAAATAAAACAATTTACCTTCTCTAAAGATGGATTCCGACACAACTCTACCGCATTCCTCTTCCTCCCCTCTCCTTCTAAAACCCTCTCTGTTTGCTAGTGCTAGCGCACGGTGAAAATGAGTTACCGAGCGACAAGGAAGCCGACACGATTTTTTTACCACAACCTATCACCGAGCGATAGAACGACAGGTCGACATGGACGTCACTTTGGCTACTGGCCAACTAGACCGTTGGCCTGCAACCAGGACAATTGGTAGAGGACGCCACGTGGACATCCTTCCAACTGGCAACATGAGTCAGTTTTGCAAAACTTCAAAACGAGCATATATTTATAATTTTTAATTTAAAAAGTTTATATAAAAATAAAAAATCGCGATCTGCAGGCCGGAACGAGACATCCGATGTATTGGATTCTGGATCTAGCTTGTTTCCAGACAAGCCCATGCGCCCCGAAGCTCTTTCTATAGCCCATGGACTAGACGGAATCCTCGGCACGCAGCCCGAGCGATCAAAAAGTCAGTATGTTCTGGTCTCTCACCCCTCGGTTGAGTAGCAGCCCATATACGGATAGGCCACAAGCCGCACACGCATCAATTTTGTTGGGCCAGCCATTTGGACCGAGAAAAGGATGAGGTCTCGTCCGACTCGCGTGAGAGGCTCGGCGATTGATGCGATGATGATGGACCATCGGAATTCATATACGGAGGACATAGATTGTTCTATTTAAGCTTCCACAATCGAGGCTGTCGGGGTCGACTCGTTTCGCTTGATTCAAGCTCGGCTCCCAACACAACCGAGTTGGTCTTTTATCATTACCTTAACAATCCGAGACAAGCTGCATTTTCTCCTCGATTTTCTTTAATTTCCATCTGAACAAAGAAAGAACTTCAAACGGAGCTGGTATATATGCATCTGTAAAGAACTACGATCCGAGCCGAATTTATCTCGTTATCAGCCATAATAGTTGGATACATGATTTGCTCCAATCTGTAGGACCTTCAGCGCAATCTACTCAACTATATATGTTCAAATTGCAACAGCAGGTACTGTAAGGTGTACATTATTGCAAGAGCAAGCACGTGGTATTTCAAGGTTTTCTATTTAGCATCAGGATATTTATAAGTTGATCACGAGGATCGACGATAGCCTGCTCACTATGTGATTTGAAGGATTATTACCTCCTAGGATGGTCCCTTACCTCGGCGTCGTGCACCTTTCGCTAGCACGGGTTCTTTGTGCTCGATCCATTGGACCACATAATTGTCGTTACCGTCTCGTGGTGGCTATCCTAACTTGCTCTTAAATCATTCAGGCTGTATGTATGAATGCGTACATTATCATGCATGCATATCCAAATTTGGTGCGCGCTTTGCTTCCCGTTCTTTCCAAATTTAGATGCAATATACATGGTACAACACAACAAATTAACAACAAAATATTCGACATTTACCAATTGTTATAATTGAAAATTAAATTTGACCTTCATCTTTAACTTTACGATGTTTTCATAACTTTGAGTCCCATTTTAAACCTTTGGACAACCAATTCTTAGTCCGCCTCCTTCGCATCCCATATGTATCTCAACTCACCATTAACCCCAGCCCCAACCCCTCACTCTAGCAGCCAGCCGCCCGTATCTCTGAGATCATCTCACTCTCACTAGATTGGGCGGAGAATACAGGGTTGGCCTTATGCATGTTATGAAAATAGCATGTGCTTTGATTAACTAGGTACACATAGCGAACGAGCATAAAGCTCGGTGGTTGGACTCTAAGGTAGGAGTCCAACCGATGGGGGTTCGATCCCCCATCTTGCACCTGTCTCGTTAAAAGGTCTCCAATAAAGATCTGGGTAAGAGACCTCGGTTGTAGAAAAGAAAAAAAAACTAGATACATATACAGTGAAAATTATATGAGTTTTCTTTACATATCCCAAGGTAGCTAGACAACACTACACTGAATACTCTCGTATACATTAGTACCACTGCGCAATACTTTTTCTACTAAGAAGCTGCATGTGCTTTCTTTCTGGTTAGGTTCATGTATCTTTCTCACCACACCCTTTTTATCTATACCCTAGCTTTTTGTCTATGGCATTCGGCCCTCACTGGTGGTCCTTACGAAGGTGATTGAAAAGAACTATTCATCTCCAGTAACTACTTAGGTAACTGTAACATTATTCGTGTTCATATCATCTTCTTTTGTAGATTAATATCATAGGATTTAATTAAAGACAATGACAACAAAAAAATCATTTAGCTTCATTTTTGCTGGTCTTTCAAGAAGGCTAACGGGGGCAAAAAACACAGAGATCTTCAACATAAGTATCGTCCTTACAGTGCAAAATTAATCATCTATGTTGGTAGAATGTTTTTTTTTTCTTTTGGTCCCTCAGGCACACAACCTAAAACTTCATTTTTGTCAAATATTCCATATTTTCTCCCTTTCTCTTATGAGAAAAGGATTTTCGTATTGATTTATGTCTTTTAACTGTTAAACCACAAATTTGGGATGCAATATGGATACAAGCTATTAGTATTATTCAACTATTGCCTTCACTAAGGATGAACGTATATTTGGTGTATATTCTACCATCTAATTGTGTAAATTTCTTCCCTATAATTAAAACATGTCAATGCAAATATACTGTACATATTTCCTCTCCAAGATGTTTTTTTATCTGACCTATTTGCATTTTAATTCGATAAAGAAACATACATAGTTAGGTATAGAATGCACATCAATTGGATGCAATTTTTTTATTTAATGTGCATCTATGTCCCTTTTGGTGAAATTAATAAAACTAGAAAAACTAGAACGAAATTGAATTCATATTTATTTGTAAAATAATCAATATGAATATAAATGTTTGTAACACATTCATGAGGAAGAACTAGGGCGTGTTCCATTTGGTTGATCTTGTTGGAGCTTATTTGACTGCAAAGGATAGAAGTTCCATGTGGCAATAACTAAAAGAAGCAAGATTTGGTTTCTCTCTTTTTTTACTTTAAACTATAAATTGAATATAAAGTAATTACTTAAACTATATATATTTCAATATTCAATACATTCATTTCCTTTTAGTGGAAACATAATTTTTATTTTCTTATAATTTACATGGTTTTATGGTTGTTGGGAGTTAAAAGTTTAGGGGAGTCACAGCCTAAGATAGGAAAACAGAGCTTTTTCACATTATTAGTCAACTTTGATCCACCAAAATTCATGGGTTTCATTATGTTAATCTCTTCATAAAGACAAACTTGCTTGCATGTCTTGCCTACCAACCCCCCACCCAAGAAAAAAACAACACAACAGTATTTTTTCCCACTATATATATATATATATATATATATATATATATATATATATTATTGCTCACTTCTCATAAGTGTTAATTGTATCAGTGATATATCAATGGTTATTGACCGTATCGGTGAGTTCCTGTAAATTACTCAAACCGGTGTCTCATATATAGTTCGAACAAATTTTAGCCGATCAGATATAGAAAAAATTAAATTTTAGTCAAATTTCATTCAAAAATTCAAATTTATTGGCTGATATATTTCCGGTAACTGGTGCGTTTCTGCTACCAACAATAAAATTTAGCATCCGATATAGTTAACACTGCTCCTCATAACAAAAGGACAAGCTAGGCAATGATGGCTTCTTATCAACCTTTTTCTTCATTGATATGACGATTAACGTTATCAATCTAGTTAGCTCTAAGCACCTCCGAGATCTTTGGGCTTAAATGTAACCACTCACATACCGTTCAGGGTTCAACTTGCGACTGCGCAATGTTAGAGGTGACAGCGATGATTTGCACCAAAAGCTCCATATGGAACAGGACAGATAACGCTTTGTAACCGTCACAATAACCAGATCGAGGTAGCTATAGCTATGATAGATCTCTCTTTTACTTTTTTTTTTTCCTTTTCAAAAAGATGGTATGAGGTTTGCCGATTTTATTAGAGAAGCAGTAAAGGCTGTGATAGAGAAATAAAAAGTCTAAAAACATAAAATAGGGGAAAACAACATAGATAATACCTTACAACAAAAGAAGCCGCCTACAACCGCTAAAGATCTATACCCACACACTACTACAAAACCTATTTTCCGAGACACCTAGAATTGATTTGTACAGGCGGTTCGTAGGAAGAACCGCTTGAGAAAGTGGCTGCGGCCCCGTACGACCGAGGACCGCCTGTGGAAATTAGTTTCCACAGGCGGTTTATTAAGTCGACCGCCTGTGAAAATACTCCATAAATACTGCTTCTTCTCGGCGATTTGGAAACGGTAAGCATTTACTGTTCGAAACGGTAAGCATTTACTGTGGCGGCCGATTTGGAAAATAGGGGGGAAGGTTTTGTTTTTTATTTCCTTGGAGGAGCCAAATAAGATATGTATATCTCATCCCTAGCTTGCATTTTTTTAAGTTTAAATTTAGATTTAAGGCTAAATTAGAGTTTCAATGTGATCTAGAGATGCTCATGGTTCTTGCTATTTTAATCATCAAATTAGCTCAAATTTGTTGCAATATTGATTTAATTGACGTCAATCTCATAAGCGTGTGGTGCCTGTAAGTGTCAACAATCTACCTCTACGTTCATATATGTACCAATATATGTTATAGAAGCTAATGACTATTGATTTGTTCTGTAGGATGCAATTTAACGATGCGGATAAGTTAAAGAGGCCTGTCGGATTCCTTGGTCTGCAACGAATTTCCCAGCCAAATATGATCGTGAACATAAGGACTGATGACCCTAGGATTAAGGGGAAGAGTAAAAAGGATAAAGTATGGGTCATAAAAGAAGCAATCAAAACAAAAAGGCTCGAAATGTCAACCTACGTAGGAAGGGCTATGCTTGAAATACAGGACAAAGACTGCATCTTCGCTCCCTACAACTTTAAGTAAGTGTGATACGTTATGAATCTAACATAAGTGTTCAACTTAGTTGATCGATCAAGAATCTAACAGAAGTATTCATGTAGCGATCACTACATTTGTATAATGCTGATGCCGAAGTCGAGCAGACTCGTGGTCCTTGATTCTGCCGATTTCAAACAAAAATCCTACCAAGATTTCATTGACGTTATACAGAGGTAAAGAAAATCTCCCATACTTAAAATTCTTATACATTATTTATGAATTGAGAATTACTTGTTGGTATTCGAATAGGGCCTACAAGTGGTACGTAACGAAAGGTGGGATACACAATACGGACAGGCCGGATGCGATGACAGTCCGTACACATTTTCCGGTACTAACACAACTTCTAATTCTTGTATTCTACTATTAATGACGAATAGTTTTATTGAACTAACGAATACGTTGCGTTTTTTTTAAGTGCCACAAGCAAGGTTTCAATACCGTTCTTTGTGGATACTATGTTTGCGAATTTCTTAGGATAAACGGGAGGTACACAACGAACCCTGAGAACGTAAGTCATCATTGCGCCTGCACATTCTTATTTGGTTATGTTTCCGTTGTCAGTAGTATTTTAACTCTTTTAGTGTGTTTTCAAACCAGGCAAGGATGATCCAATGTGCCAACCAAGCTCTCACCGATAAAGAAATCCAAAACGTCCAACGTGACATGTGCCGGTTTATTATGCACGAAGTCATCCACAAGAACGGTAGATTCTTTGATCGCGGAGGCGAATTAGCTAGCCATCCGAGATTTTGTGTGTGGGACAGCGACTCTTAGCTATATAGGCTTGTGATGTTGTAAATATTATTTTGTAAATATTGCTGTACTTGTGTTAAATGTTGAAATATGTGATGTTATTCATATTGTTATTGAAACTGTGTGAAATCTGGATGGAATAAAATATATTCTAATTATTTTTTTTGAAATAAATACATACCAACCGCCTGTGGAAATCTTTATATCACAGGCGGCAGCTAATGTGGACCGCCTGTGAAAATGGATTTCCACATGCGGTTGTCTTAACGAACCGCCTGTGGAAATGGATTTCCACAGGCGGTTGTCTTAACGAACCGCCTGTGGAAATGGATTTCCACATGCGGTCACTTTTGCGCCGTTGATTTTCACAGGCCTTCTGTCACAGGCGGGTGCGCCAAACGCCTGTGAAAAGGCGTTTCCACCCGTCTGTACAGTATCGTTCTGTAGTAGTGACACCACTATGTGAAATGACAACAATAAGCAATTTAGCATCACGCTATAGAGAACTGAAAACAAAAAACAACTTAATCTGCTCCACCACCTGCGTGGCAACGCCTATATTACTTGATCACAAACATCAGGGACGCAGAGTCACGCAAAAACCTGCATGCTCTCGTAACCTGCAACCTCTTAAGCAACTACCATAATATTCCACATTGCTGCCCTGTGACAATTGTTGCTTATGAATTGCGTACTCACAGTGATGCGTAGCCTAGCTTTCAGACTAGAATATGGGATGACAAAAACTAGCCACTGGCTTCCAACTTAGGACCCTGGCCAGCCTGCATGCCGAGCATAGCCAGACGGAAGGTATCCAACTGTTCCTTGGTCCGCTCTGCCACCTGTTGCACGGTCCTCTCAATGTTTTGGAAAGTTCTGCAGTTCCTTTCATTCCAAAGGTTCCATAAAAAAGCAACAACCAAACCATCAAAAGACCTCCGGAGTTCTTTGCGGATTCGGTGTGACGCTGCAATCTATCAGAAAGCAAGATATATATATGTTTCTCTTTCATATGAACAAGTTGCTTCATGCCCTATAGCATAGCAGCTAGCTTGATCGCTCATCTCGCTTTCTTTCAGTTGCAAAAGCACATCCAAGTTGCATGCACTCCTTTAGCATATCAGCTCATGCTATAGAAGATTTGTGCCTATAAATAGGATCTTGCTAAATTGTTGATTTAAATCAGTTATTAAGTACATTGCCAACCAACCAACCTACGGTGCAGCTGAGCTAAACTCGAAGACAGACATGCAGGGGACCACGAGCTTGAAATCCGGAAATAGCCTACTACAACCCAAGGTAATGATGGCATCTACATGCAAGATCACATTTTTGCCATAACGTTTTTTCCATGGAGGGGGCGAACCCCGCTTTTTCATTACTCAGGAGCAACGAAAATACGTCCTAGTCCCACACACTAAATAAATTTTTGCCATAACGTATCTAACAATACATTTCAGTTAGCTATAAAATTATCCATATCAGATGTTTGTCTATGTGGAGCGAGGAAAGTAATGAGAAGAGATGAAACTTAATTAGACTACTAACTAGTAGATAGCCTACTCTAATCTTGTAGTCTATTGCATATGAGCTTATATTAATTTTATAGATTGCTATATTTAAGCTATTATGAAGGTTGTCAATAGTATTATCTATTATGTAGCATCTATATCTACGGTTGTAGATGCTCTTATGTATACCTTTTAGACAATGGCAATCATGGATATGTAGTTAGATTGAATATATTGTATCAACACTTCAGCAGGTTATAAGCTCAAATTGATCAACAATGACTCCTAAATAGACGCCACAATGTGCTTGCTAGATATGCAAAGTATTTAAACTTGTTTGCATAAGTGATGCATGTATTATTCATTTTTACAGAAGAAGGATCAAGACCTGCGGCGATCGTTCTCGGAGTGCGTGCACAACGACAGCAAAGATTACCAGCTCATCGCCGCCGCCGCCGGCTCTGACGTGGAGGAGACGGTGCGGTGTGCGTGCTGTAGCGTGCCGGAGGACTGCACCGCCGCCTACATCCGCGGCGTCCGCGCGGCACACTGCGGGAGCTGGGTGTGCGGTCTCTGCGCGGAGGTCGTTGGCGAACGGCTGCGGCGGGAGCCCGGCGCCGGCGTGGAGGCGGCGCTGCGTTCGCACACGGCGGTGTGCAGGGACTTCAACGCGACCACCAGGCTCAACCCGAAGCTCTCCCTCGCCGGCTCTATGAGGGACATCGCCCGAAGGAGCTTCAACCGGCGGGCGTCGTCCGCGACGACGTTCCACGACGAGCTCCGCGCGGCCAAGACGATGGAGAGGACCGTCAGCTGCCAGGCGCGCTTCTTTGCGTGACTGCACTGCGCATTTAATAATCGTTGCATGCTGCTAGCTGGTTATGTTGTTACATATGTGTTGCAAGTTCAGTGGTGCAATTCATGCATGCATTGTCCCCCCCCCCCCCGCCTCTCAGCTTGGTAACTCCCATATATGTTTATTTTTTCTTTGAGACGGATATACTAGTCCAATGTTACAATGCAAACCATGTATATATATTTGTCTTCTAGATTAAAAATAAAGACAACGGCTAATGTTGGTTCAATTGTACTCCCTCGAGTAGTCTAGTACAAAAATTGACGTTTTGGGTTACGGTACGTGGGGTATAAAAACAAAAACAAAAATTAGTTGGAGTTGAAAAAAAGCAAACTCAAGTGGAAAGATTCATTGTGTGATTGCCCCACATATTCTACGCTTTCATGGTACGAGACATGATCGTTCCTACGACTGCACCCTTACGTTGTTGGAGGTCGTCGCTGCTGCTCAATAAGAGGCTAAGCGCTTTGTGGCTTCTCTGAGGCGGTTGCCATCTTCTCTCTTCGCACATAGGTCATTGGTGTCCATAACATCAAGGCCCTCGTCCTTGTCGTTCTTGACCTCGTCTCTCCTCCTCCAAGTGATGTGGCCTCTTTCTCATCGCCCTCAGCAAATATACCCTCTCCGACCATATGGTTTCTGCTGCTGCCCATCCCAACTCTGCTAGCTAGTTGCGGAAGGTTTACCACATCCTACCATGGATCTACAGCTCCATCTCCACCGCACTCCTCGAGATCATGATGACTCCCACCTCCACCGCGTAGCTTGTGTGAACAGCCCTCGAGCAATAGTTCATCGGCAACAAGAAGACATGTATCTTCTACCTGGATGTAGAGTTCTGTAACTTAGTTCAAGGTGACCTCTCCATCTCCGGCAACTACTACAAACTAAAGAGAATAGCCGACACCCTCAGTGACTTGTGCAAATTGGTTCACGGCCTTAGGCTCATCCTGTCCATCTTGCACGGTGTGAACAATAAGTGGATAGCCTATGAGATGGCGCTACTGAAATGACAAAAAGTTGTTCCCCTTGTTTATCGAGGCCAACCAGTTCATGATCGTATACTCATCTTGTCCATCTTGCGCAACATGAACGAGCGGTTCGCCTATATGGCAGCGCTGCTAAAACAACAAAAGTCGTTCCAACTCACAGTGACATTGCAAACATCGATGCCCTCAACTGCCCTTGTTGCCACACCCCACTAAAAATAGGGGTACTAGGGGCAGCCCTAGCAGGGGCGGGGACGGCGCCTCCGGTACTTGCACCTTGGGCGCAAGGCGCTCCCTTTAGCATCAACGACATTAGTAGTCAGGGTGAGTGGCATCGGAGAACATCGGCTTTAACTAGTTATCCAGCAACAGCAATGGCAGCACGGTCCTGGTCCCTTTAACTATTGTCCAGCAACAACATAGTCCTTTTGTATAGTCCTGGACAACTTTTGTCGTTTTAGTAGCGCTGCCATATAGGACAACTTTGGTTTTAGCTAGTTGCAGATGGTTTACCACATCCTCTTGTAGTCCAGCAACAGCAATGGCAGCACAGGCGGCAACTTCGAGGGTGACAACTTCAGTTGGCCTCCTTATACAACCCCTGAGCCAAGCACCCGGTCTTCTCATCCTG
This sequence comes from Phragmites australis, assembly GCF_958298935.1. NCBI lineage: Eukaryota > Viridiplantae > Streptophyta > Magnoliopsida > Poales > Poaceae > Phragmites > Phragmites australis. The sequence goes on from NC_084929.1 coordinate 8,810,122, forward strand.
CGGGTTCCTGGCACACGGCTGATGCAGATGCACCTGGCTGGAGCACAAGAGCAGTAGGCTCTAAATGGTCCCCTCCAGGGCGCCTTCCAGCTGTACTATGGTTTGATGCAGTGGTCAATCAACCTGCCCAATAGATTTTTTAAGGCGATGGAAATGCCCTCGCTTAGAGCATCTCCATCCGGCCCCTTTTCCCACCCGTTATCCTATTTTTTAGGAAAAACGGTGCAAAAACCTCTCCAACCGGCCCCCTTTCCCACCCCTCATCTTTGAGGGACCCTTAAAATTGCATCTTCGAACCTCATCCGTAGGAAGCGTCTATCGAGCCCCTATCCGTCAACGACCGAGCTTCCCGCACCGCCACGGACATCTCCTCCGCCGTCCACGCCAGGTACGCCTTTGCCCCCCTCCCCTGTCCCACCGCTTGGCACGTAGCCGCCTCCTTCGCTTGCCCGGCGGTCGGCTCCTCCGTTTTGGCCCACGCAGCCGCCTCCTCCGCGTGCCCCACGCCGCCGGACCCCTTGGCTGCCCGCGCCGTTGGCCCCCTGCCCGCGCCGCCGGACCCCTTGGCCGCCCGCGCCGCAGGCCCCCTTCGCCGCCCACGCCGCCGGGCCCCTTGGCTGCCTGCGCCGCTGGCCCCTGCCCGCGCCGCCGGCCCAGCACCTCCGGTGCCCCCGCCCAGTAGATCTGAGCGAGAGAGGGACTCGGAGAGGGAGGGAGTCTGGCACAGAAGGAGTTCAGCTGGAGAGAGGGAGGGAGTCCGGCCAGGGAGTGGGAGAGAGGAGGAGGGAGGCGACTGGGAGAGTGAGGCGACGGGGAGAGATTTGGAGGCCGGCTGCAGTGAGGTTTGGAGGCCGGCTGTAGAGAGAAATGGAGTGGGCCGGCTGTAGAGAGAAATGGAGAGGAGATAGAATCATTTTAATATTAGAAATTTTACAATGGTAGAAATTGATTATCTGTATATTTTGCAATGCTAGAAATTGATTATATGTATACAATTTGTGTTATGCAGGTGTAGGTTACAACAATGGATAGTTTTTTGGATTTGATGAGTGATTGAAACATTGAAGACAATGGACCGTATTGGGATGATAGTCAATTTGCAAGCCCACTTGAGGAGCAACAAACGCCACATGTAGAAGCTGGTGCATCCCAAAAAGCAAAAAAGGCCAGATCAAAAAATTTCAGTGTAAAAGAAGACAACATGTTGGTGTCGGCATGGCTAGAAGTTCGTTTGGATGCTATACAAGGGAATGAACAATCACGTGCTACGTATTGGCAAAGAATTACTGATTATTTTCATGAGCACAAGGACTTTGCATCTGATCATAATTCCAATTCTCTACAGCATCGTTGGTCTGTCATACTAGAAGGTGTTAACCGGTTTTGTGGATGTTATGTTCAGATTCAAAACAGGAGGCAAAGCGGGGTGACAGAACAAGATAAGGTATAATGTTCTCTTCTTTATTTGATTGTCATTTCATATGGTGGTGCAAGTCTAATAAGGTGTACTTACATGTGTAGGTAATGCATGCATGTGAATTGTATAAATCAAAAGATCCGAAAGGCAGATCATTCGGATTGTTGCATTGTTGGAATATCTTGCAGCACGAGTAGAAGTGGAAGGATAGGTGCAGCGAGAAAAAATAGAAGACATCCACCACTGGAAGTCCATCGTCCAGTCCTGGGACCAACGAGAGTCATCTAGAGGTTGATGGGGAGGGTCATACTTCAGAGCCCGTGGTTAGGCCAGTAGGTAGGAAGGCGGAGAAAGAGCGACAGTGGCGAGGTAAAAATCCCGTCTCTCCTGGAGATAATCTTTACATGGAAGTGATGGAAAACTTGTGGGCTAAGAAGAAAGAGGCAGAAGCCTTGAAAGAGGTTGCAAAAAAAGAGCGCAATGATGAAAGACTTGCACTTGAGAAGAAAAGGATTGAACTGAAGGAACAAGATATTGAGTTAAGGAGAAGGATTGAAGATGATAAGGTGATGAATATGGATCTTAGTGCTATGAGTGAGCGACAACGACATTACTATACGAGCTTGCTGGATGAGATCATCGCTCGGCGGTTTGGCACAGGCTCGGGTTGAGCTACTTCATATATGGAACTTTAAGTATTTTGTTGGCACTTTAAGTATGTTGTATGAACTTTAAGTATGTTGTACGAACTCTATGTTAGTTGTATGGACTATCTATGTTTGTTGTATGGACTATCTATGTTAGTTGTATGGACTATCTATGTTAGTTGTTGTGTGATGAAAAAACTGCATACATTACCATACGTTATTACAACTGCATACATGATAGGTACTGACTACATTATTACAAGTGCATACATAATTAAAACAGTACATGATAGGTACCGATTATATTGGTACAACTACATACACTACACCCCTCCATATTTTTCCCACAGGTGCTCGACTAGATCATCACGAAGCTGTGAGTGAGTTTCCTTGTTAGTAATGGCTAGATGAGTTCGAAGAAACGCTTGCAGTTCAGCCGTAGGACGATGGGAAGCTGTCACAACTTCTCCCATCCCATCGAAATGGTGGTCACCTTCTGCATCTTGCTCATCTTCAATGATCATATTATGCATGATGATACAAGCTGTCATGATTTGTCCTAGTGTGTCTTGATCCCAAAATCTTGCTGGCCCACGAACAATGGCAAAACGAGATTGCAGAACTCCAAATGCTCGTTCCACCTCCTTCCTCACCGCTGCTTGTACTTTCGTAAAATATTTCCTCTTATTTCCTTGTGGAGATGGTATTGGCTTAACAAATGTGGCCCATTGAGGATATATGCCATCTGCAAGGTAATACCCCATTGTATAATTATGACCATTAATGGTGTAGTTCACTTCTAGAGCGTGCCCTTCAGCTAGATTTGCAAATAGATGAGAACGGTGCAGAACATTAATACCATTGTGAGATCCTGGTAAACCAAAGAAGGCATGCCAAATCCAAAGATCATGTGAAGCAACGGCTTCTAGAATAATGGTGGGCTCGTGCACATGACCGGTAAACTAACCTTGCCATGCTGCAGGGCAATTCTTCCACTTCCAATGCATGCAATCTATGCTCCCAAACATACCGGGAAAACCCTTTTGCTCTCTAATTGCAAGTAATCTAGCTGTATCATTATCATTTGGGGATCTCAGGTACTCATCACCGAAGATTTCAACAATAGCTTTCACAAACCTTTTAAGACTCTCTACAGCAGTACTTTCTGCAATCCGAATATAATCATCAGTAGCATCTGCTGCTACTCCATAAGTTAGCATCCTAAATGCTGCGGTTATCTTCTGCAAAGGAGATAACCTAAGACGCCTGATTCTATCTCTTTTCTGCACAAAATAATCATCATGTTGTTCTACAGCTTGCAGTATGCGAAGAAATAGAGAACGAGACATTCTAAACCTGAAGAAAGTAATAAGAATCAGCCGAACCCAAGAGGATGCACAAAAATGACGAACAAACAAAAACAGATCATTTACAAACCCGCGACGAAAGAAAGTTGGACCGTAGGTAGGAGCATCTGAAAAGTAGTCTTCGTATAGCCTCCAATGCCCAGCTTCTCTGTTGCGGTTGATATACTGACGTCCAGGCACAGAACTCCCAGGTCGTGCAGCATTCAAAAGCGCATATTGAGTATGTGCTTGGTGTAGTGTAGCAAGAATGAGTTCGTCTTCATCATCCTCCTCCTCCGACGATGAATCTACCAGAAAACGATGACTCATTTCGATCAGAGAGGGAACTACAAGGGAGTGGGACTTGTGAATGGCAACAGGGGACTGGCCGGGTTTATATAGAGTTGGAAGTAGCTGTTAGAAAAAACTAGCCGTTTGAAAAAAGTAGCCGTTGGAAAAATATAGCCGTTGGACAAAAGAGTAGCCGTTGGGAAAAAATAGCCGTTGAAAAAAAACCTTTGAAAAAAAGTAGCCATTGCAAAAAATAGCCGTTGGAAAAAAACCGTTAGAAATATAGCCGTTAGAATTAATTTGGTAGTTACAGGATAGTATTAAAATATGGGTGAGTGAAATATAGGGGGTCAAATTTAGGGGGCCGGTTGAAGCGCACAGAGAAATAGGGGGTCAGTCTGGATAGGGAGAACCCCTATATGAAGATATAAGGGGTCAATTTTAGGGGGCCGGATGGAGATGCTCTTACCGACTAAACCCTCCACAGCAGATGTCCCGTAGGAATGATTTTTCAATGTCACTAAAAGAAGTGACAATATCTTTTCCCCTGAATAACCCTAGATTTAATTTATTGATTCCTTAGGGAATTTTGAAGGTCTATACCAGTGTGAATCCTATCCTACCGAATCTTCTCAGACGTATCGTGGCAGGGGGAATAGTTGTATTGATTGAAAATAAAATAAATACAAAATTAAAATCTCTACTATATAAAGCAAGTTGGTCGTACGTGACCCCCTCCCACCTCCCGTTCCCCACTCCATCTAATAAAAAACTGTTCTGCCACGCTATAAAACCAGAAAAAAAAACCCCACAAACTAAAAACAAACATTATTATAGAAAATGTCATCACTGTAGAAAATGTCATCACTGCCGGTTTTTGAACTGGCAGTGAATAAGAGACAGTGATAATACAGGATTGTACATATTATTGCTGTTTCGTAACATGAATCGGCAGTGATACAATCTATCACTATCGGTTCTTGATCTCATTCTGGCTAATTTGTATGGTTATCACTGCCGGTTCTATCTATGAACTGACAGTGATACTCAATCCATGATAAAAAATAAAAAATTAAACATTCATTCATTAATTTAAAAGAGATTAACATTACTAATGATCATATTATATTATTTATACTAATTACAGCAAAAGTTGCCGTTATGCAGACGACAATGTAAAACCCTAACGCGCTCATCATCGCCGTCGTTGTCACCGCTGTCGTTGTCGTTGGCATCATCCTCCCCATCCTCCTCCTCTGAATATCTCATCTGGGCCTTCTTGGCCCTTGGCGGCTCGTCGATGAACTCATCTCACATCTCGTCATCCAACGAGGGGGATCCTGGCTGTGAAATGCCGGAATCAAACGAGGTGGGAGGTGCCTCATCCTGCAGGGCCTCCTCCTCCTTGGATGTGGACGCAAGTGTGGGAGGTGTCCTAAGAGAAGGCGGTGGAGGCGGCAGCGGATCCATGTGGATCACACGCGGGAGGTGGAGGTGCCTGGCGGTGGGCGAGAGAGAGAGACAGAGAGATATATAGAGGGAGACGTGCGGGTAGAGTGAAAGAGTGAGCGAGGATCACTCACATTTAAAGTCGTGGACATGAAGCCTGGCAGTCGTGCGTGTGAAGACGTACATATTTTGATGATCACTACCATTTTGTTAACCCAATCGACAGTGACAGCCATTATCACTGCCGGTTATTGTTTGCACATATTTTGATGAGCTAATATCACTGCTGGTTAGTAATATGAATCGGGATTGATGCCCAGTTCTTGTTACTAACTAGCAGAGTTATTCACTATCACTACTGGTTCTTGCTGACTCATATTTTTATGTGTGGTTGAAGCTTACGAATCAGCAGTGATTAAGGGGAGTAATGTTAGATAATCTAGTCATTTCTTTGCTAGCTAGTTGTCCTCTCTAGTTAGTGGCCAGGCTCAGTTTGTTGGAGCAATGCCGAGTCTTTCACATGGAGTGAGGCCGTGCGCGTAGTGCGCGGTGTGCACGGACCCCCCGCTGGCATGGCAGAATGGCCGGGCTCACGATCCTGTAATCACCGAATAAAATGAGAGGAGTAAACATGAAAATGCTGCTGGTTCTGGGTAGCGCCAAATTCATCTCTGCGTTCACAGTTTGAGTGCTCGAGTTCTAGCCAACACCAGGCACCACCCTGACTCACCGCCCCACCATGTCTGCTGCCACGGTGGTGCCCTGGCCGACCGAGCCGCTCCCCCTCCCGAGCGTGCTCTCCCTCTCACCACGCCTCAAGCTCCTCCTCACCTTCTTCCACGGCGACCTCACCGTCCGCTTCCTTGACAAGTGGCAGCTCAACTCCACACTCCTCGCCTTCCTCTGCGACCCACCCCTCTCCCTCTCGCTCCTCCCTGACTCCGACCTCTCCGTGCGCCGTATCCCTGACCTCCAGAAGGCAGAAGCACCACAACGACGAGCCCGTCGCTTCCGAGATCCTCCATGTCCGCGATATCTTCTTCCTCCGCCCCCAAACCCGCAAGGGTGACGGCGAGGCCGAGGAGGTGACCCGGTAATAGGAGGAGGAGTAGTACTTCGAGTGGCGGACCTCCCTGCTCGAGAAGCTCACCGGCATCATGCTCAACCTCGAGGGGGTCAAGTTCCAGATGAGGGTCGAGATCCTGCCGTCCGACGACTTCAGGGCGATGAAGAAGTTGTGAGAGAATTTCTACTCCTCCGAGCTACTGAATAGCAGTTTGAATTGGTTCTTATTGCATTCACTGCTTACTAAGAAGAATTTGGATTGATTTTGCTGCTTTCAGGGAATCCGGTGAGGAAGATAGCGAAAAGGCCAGACACAATTATTGTCCGTGGTGTGCCGTCCAGGTGGTTTGCATTGCAGAGACAAGGAGGATATCGTCCAAGCCATCCACTCTGGTCACTCACACTATCTTCTCGGCGCTTGGTAAAATAAGGTGCACTTAAGTGTTCTTGGAGTTTGTTTGGCTCATTAATTGTCTAGGGCGACTCGGTCGAGCTCCAGGCAGCAGCGGTCGTAGTCGTTGGAACCCGGACCAACTGCTGTGCGCCACCGCAGCAGTAAGCAGGGCAAAAGGGCGAGCTCTATCATCTAGTAATTTTTCTTGTGGTGATCAAGCCGTGCAATGTGTGCAGTGCTGCTCGTCAAGCCATAGGCAGTTGATGCGTCAGCCACCAGCATATAGGTGCAGGTGCTGGACGTGCTTGCGTGGTTCATAAATTAGTTTTCCAAGAGCAGCGTTGGCACTGCGCCCGTAGATTGTTGTGTCGTGAATTTTGTCATCGAGTATTCATTGTCCAGTTACATTTCATGCCTGCATGGAAGAGAAACAAGTATGCAGTCTGGGTGTTCAACAATTTTTGTACCATTATTTAAATCCATAATTTGTATGCACTTAGCATATAGTGACATAAAACTGAACTGAAACATACTATACCAAGTGATATTATTTTAAATCTTGTTTATTTCTTACGCTAGATGCACTAAAATGTGTCATGTCTACTTAATGACAGTCCTAAATTGAATTTTGTTTACTTAATGATAGTTTCTTTTTTGTGAAACTAAAGATATAAGTTAGTTCATGTCTAAAGAGACCGGATGCTTCTCCTCTCTGCAGATCAGCTACGGTTTGTAGGGGAGTCTGAAGAGATGCATCGTGCTATGGAGCCTGTGAATTTGATTAGAAGAGTAAGTCATCATACAGTTTGTTTCATGATATGAGGAAAGAAGCACACGCCTTGTTGCTGGTTGCTGCACAGAAACACACACATTGTATAGGTGAAGGAAATCGAGTAAGAAGCTTATGGTACGGTGAGCATATCATGAAAACACAAGATCCCAAGCAGACAGCTGCTGTTGATTTATCAAAAAGGCTTTAATATTTAAGGGCAGGGAATCATGGCAGCAGCCAAAAACTGTTTCCTTCAAGCCACTTCTCAATCTCTCCATTTTCTTTAGTCAGTTTTGGGGCAAGCGTGTTGCATCACTTCTTTTATCTTCTGCAATATGTGTGATCAGATCACAGTAACATGGTACATTCCCCAGAATAGCTAGAAGAAAATGGAGGGAGGAATGGCACACTCGACAGGAAGCATGTTTCTTGTGCAAGGTAACTTCATTGTTGTTTTTTCGCCATTGTTTTCCAATAATTTGTGCTGTCATTCCTCCCTCCATTTTCTTCTAGCTTGCATGGTAACTACATCATCATGCACTGCAAGACCAGAGCAAGAGCAACAAGCCACGAGAAGCAAATTCTATAGGACCATATCCTATGAAGACCTTATCTCCTGTGATGACACGTGCCCTCTCTCTCTCCTCCCTTTTCAGCCCAACTATTGGATCACAGGATGGATAACATAGATGAGGTCTCACGAGAGTCTTTTTGAAAAGAGTCCTATAGAATTTGCTTCCATCTTTGGGAGTCGCGGGGCTTACGTGACCATTGGCTGGTGGCGTTTGTCGCCACCCACATCTCTACCGCTGTCATCCACTCCAGTGAGTACCGGGCCATTCTTCTTTACCCTCTGGTTTCTGTACAGAAGTTAGTGATGACCTCTCAAAATTATTTTCTTTTTGTAATAGTAATCAAAGAAGTGGCTGATTAGTAAGTGATTCAATTTTTTGCATTTTGGTCAGGTCTATTTGTGATCCAGCTTAGAGAGATTGCTACTATAAAATGTTTTAAGAATGTCCATAGTATTGCTCAATGCTGTAGGTTTCTTGATTAGGTGGAATTTTCACCATATATATATAAACTTCTTTTTTTAATTGGCTCCGGCAAGCTGCAGGATCATCATTCTCCAGTGATAAACAAGTACTGTTGACATTGCTATGAATTGGAGATTGATAGAGAATAGTGTGCTTGGAAAAAGGAAAGAGCATCACAACCTGAAAAAAGAGCGTTGGAAGAGTTACCTCAACCGGAATAAAATATGTAGCACTAATGTAAATTTACCTGAGTTCAGATGAGATCGTTGATCGGTAGCAGGCTTTGTCAATATACAAGTGGTTTACATATCTTCTTACATTAGTTTTTTTATAGGCAAAGCAGCATGATAAGTGTATTGTTGAAACTAAGTCAGATTTGTCAGTGATTGCAGGATGCTTTACATATGCTCTTGAATTATGTGTATTGTTACGTATTTGCAGCTTTTTGTTAGAACAGAAAGAAAGCAAGGATGAGTGAAGCATAATTCAATCAGTATGTAAGTTTAGCTGATATTTGGCTATTATGGTCGTATTCGATGTACCATGGTAACAACTCATAAGAATTGGAATTAACATGCTACGAGTTGAATAGATTTTTTTTAATTACATTTCGACACATACCATTTCTTTTATATGGATTTATTATTCCATAGATAAAGATGACCAAATGGGCCAATCGGGCTGGCCCGGCACGGGCCCAACTCGGCACGGCCCGAAATCGGCACGGCCCGATTGGCCCATTTACTGTTACGGGCCGTGCCGTGCCGGCCTGCGTGCCGAGTCGTTGGCCCACGGCACGGCCCAACTGTCACCGTGCCGTGCCAGGCCGGCCCACGGCACGGTCGGCACGATGGGCCCGGCCGGCACGATGGGCCCGTTCGGCACGATGGGCCCGTTCGGCACGACGGGCCTAGTCGGCACGGTGGAGGCACGACGGGCCAGGTCGGCACGGGAAGGCACGACGGGCCCGGCCGGCACGGTGGAGGCATGTTTGGCCTGTCAGCACTCCGAAAAATAGGAAAAGAATAAAAAATAATAGCTAAAAAAATTAAAAAAAAACAATAAAAATATAGAAAATAAATACATAAGATCTTTATTGATTGATTGTCTCATTAAAAACCTTTCTACTAGAAGGAAAAAAGAGTACAACCTACGATTATGCTCTGAAAATTACATGGTTTCATTAGAAACCTCAGAATTTTGCTTGCAATATTTAATATGCTTCCTCAAGTGTCCCGTTCCATTTGGAGATCTGGCACCTATTTCTTTGCTGCATATATTACACTTAGCAAATCTTACCTGTTCCCCGTTAATTTCTGTGAAGACCTTTTCAAAATGTTGCCACACCCATGACCATGCACGCGAGTTCTCGGCGTCTTGATCCATGAATTGAAATATGGAATTGGTTTCTTGATGTGAAGTGGCTACTGGCTACTTGGCTAGCAACTAGGAAAAGAGAGATGGGTGACCGATGAGATTACATGGAGTTTGAGATGGAGTAGATGGTATTTATAGGCCATGATAAGAGGAGAGGTGGGTGGGGGTGGGGCCGTGGGGGTTATTTTTTAAAAAATAAACAAAAAACATGAATAAAATAAAAAAAACTTAGAAATAATAGGGGCACATGATTAATTCTAAAAATGAGCTTTATTGATAGGTTGCCTCATTAAAAATCTTTCTAGCAAAGGAAAAAAGAGTACAACCTAGCTCAGAAAATTTGAAATTACACGTTCTCATCAGCATCTAGATACAAATTTTGGAATGATTCTTCAAGCTTAGTATTTTCTGCAGTGTGTTGCATTCGTGCTTCAGCTTGTTCCCAATCCTTTACTATGGTGAGTATTTCAACCATCTCACATGACAGATTTGTTCTTCTCTCTTCGATTATCCTTCCTGTAAGACTGAAGGCAGCCTCAGAAGAAACTGTAGATACAGAAACCGTTAACAAATCTCGCGCTAACAGTGAAAGCACTGGATAATTCGTCTTGTGCTCATGCTACCATTGCAGTATGTTGAAGTTTTCTTGTTCGTGGCTGATAACATCACTATCGATGAAGGTAGTGTCGGTGTATCAGGAACCGGGGGTCCCCGAATCCCGAGGCCAGGCCAGCAATCCGCCACATGGCGCCATCCCGCGGAGTCTCTCCCACAAGGTGAAAAAGATCGAGTCCCGGGAGAGGGCGCTCGGGGCCACACTCGGTGGCCCCCGAAGTACCCCAGTTCCCCGATGATCCACGAAATCTAAGTACCGGGAAGAAAGTACTCGGGAAGGTGTACGGTGACCTCCGAGCACCCAAGTCCCCCGACGACCAGGAAAGCTAAGTACCGGGAGAAATGCACCTGGGGTCGCTGGTAGTGCCCCCCTGGGCACCTAAGTATCCCGAGGACCCACTGAAGGAAGTTCTGGGAGAGTGTGCTCGGGGCTGCGTGCAGCAGCCCCCGAGCACTCGGTTACCCGAGGATCCGTACAAATGTGCCCGGGAGAGAGTGCTCGGGGAGGCGAACGGCGACCCCCGAGCACTCGGTACCCCGACGACCCAGGGAGCCCCCTAGCAGTGGCCCCGAGGGGCCCACCGATGAGGTGTCAGCCAGTCAAAGGCCCAAGGCCGCATTTAAAGAGCGTGCGTGGCCTGTCACCTCCAACTGCTCCTGCCGCACTCAGCGTCAGTTCCTGCCACGTTCTGGCAGAGGGGCGTGGGGTTATTAATTGCACGGGTCCCATCCCGTGCCATCCGGCCTGTCTCTGGATAACGTCGTAAGGACCGAGGCGTTCCGTCTGCCGCGCTGCTATGGCAGGGGAACAAGACAGGGCGGGCACACCGGGCCGCTCTGCAGCTGCTCGGTGGGCTCTCTCCATGGCGCCCGTTGCCAGAGCATTTATGGTGACGGATGACCGGGTGTGCGATGCATTTTCCACCCCCGGTCACTTTGCCCAGAGTCAATGATGATGCCCTTTCCATTTATGGTGTCTCGGAACTCCTGCTCCACGTCCCGTTCGGGGCACGCTGCTGCCGGCGGGTATTTAAAGCCACCGGCGGCACAAAAAAAGGAGAGCTCAGTAGCAGTGTGGAAAAACACAGCACAAGAGAAACAACGGCTGAGAAGTAAACAACACGAGACAGGCCGAAGAACAAAGAGCCCCAAGCTCTAAGATAGACCAACATTCTTGTAACCAGCAACATCCTTGAGGGACTTCCTCAGGGCATTTATAGTATCCATACAGGAGTAGGGTGTTACGCCCCCGTGCGGCCCGAACCTGTCTAAACACCATTGCATTTACTCCTTTCCGCATTAGATCATTCCGCATCGCCGGCCATCGCATTCATACCCATTTATTTCTCAGGCGAACATATTCAGGATCATCCCCCGGCCGAATCTCTAAAAAGGGGTCCCCCAGGATCCCTGCAACAGGAGTTTACCCTCCGACAGCTGGCGCGCCAGGTAGGGGAAAAATCCCTGAATCTGTTTGTTTATTTTCTTCCGCAGAAAAAATAGCCGGTGATCATCACCTCCAGCGTTCCGGTTCCAGTTCCAGCGGGGAAATGCAGCACCTCGCACAGGAGGCCCCGGTCGCTGCTGCGTCCCAGCAACAGCCACGATCTGCACGCGCAGCATTCCCCTCCCAAGGGGACCAGGGCGCTGGGCCCAGCAGGGCCGTCGCCGTCGTCGTCGGTGCACCATCCGACCCCCAGCCAGTGGCCGAAACTGCTGCCGCCAGGTCCTCGTCTGGACAGCGCCGGGCGCCTCTCCGGCGTAGACTCGCCTTCGACGAGGTCAGCCCCGGGAGCGCGCTGCTTGCAGCACACGCTCTCCTCAGGCATCCACCAGTCCAGGCGGCAGGGGAAACCCCGGAGGGCCGCTGGCTCCAGGAAGTCGCCGCCCTGGTCGGCACTGCCCGCCTCCAGGTGCTGGCCGAGAGTTCCCGTGCCACTACCCAGTGTGGCACCGCTAGGACCGGCCCATCGTCAGGTGGCGTTCGCCCTGGCCGGGGGGTTTCCAGGCGGAGCGCCGCCCCCCTGGCCGCTTCTGGAGCCCAGGACCTCCGCTTGCACCTGAATGAGCGGAGGGGCATCGAAGACGCACGCGTCACTCTCGAGCCCCAGCGGGAGACCCAGCAGGAGGCTGAAGCTGAGGACCAGGCTTCCTCCTTGCCGGCCCATGACCGCCGGGGCTCCCCGAGTCGCTGGTGTTCGCCGCCCAAGGGTGCTGCCCGCGCTGCAGGGTACGGCATCTGGTGTCATGCATTCGCCAGTGAGCTCTGTCGGGTCAAATGGCCCACCAAGTTCCGCCCCGAGATGCCAGAGAAGTACGACGGGTCCATCGACCCCGTCGAGTTCCTCCAGATTTACACCACCGCTGTCCAGACGGCTGGTGGCAGTGAAAAGGTGATAGCTAACTACTTTCATGTTGCCTTGAGGGGCTCTGCCTGCTCTTGGCTGATGAACTTACCCCCAGGATCTATTAGCTCCTGGGATGATCTTTGCCACCAGTTCGTGGCTCATTTTCAGGGCACATTCACGCGCCCCGGCCTGGAGTGCGATCTCCATGCCATCAAGCAGCAGGAGGGGGAGACGCTGCGGCGCTTTATTCAGTGCTTCAGCCAGGTCCGCAACACTATCCCACGGATAACCCCTCACGCTGTCATTGTCACTTTCCGGCAGGACGTCCGCGACGAGTGGATGCTCGAGAAGCTAGGCACGCACGAGGTCGAGACCACCGCGGAACTTTTCGCACTGGCCGACAAGTGCGCTAAGGCGGCGGAAGCTCGGGCTTGGCACGTTCCGCGCCCTGAGCACCCCGCCGCCGATCAACCAGGTCCTTCCCGCTCCGACAGGCGGGAAAAGAAAAAGAGAAGGAGGTGCGAGGCCGTCCCCGTCGAGCCGGCCCAGGGCCCTCCCCGTGGGCCGGCCCAAGAGCTCGACTGCTAGCAAGCACACCTGGCGGCTGCCGACAGACGGCCTGCGCCCGCGAGAGCCCCGGCCCGAGCCCCTCCTAGGGCTCCGGCTCCCGCAAGGGCTCCGACTCCCACCAGAGCTCCCGCTCCAGCAAGGGCCCCCACTCTCGCGGGGCCTGAGCCAGGGAAGTGGTGCCCGATCCAGCAGACCAGATGGCATGACCTCACGGAGTGCCGCACGGTCAAAGGCCTCGTCGAGCAGCGCCAAAGGGACCGCGACGAGCTCCGCGGGGGTGGCGACGATGAAGCCACCCCCAACAACACAGAACTCGGCTTCCAGGAGCCTGAGCACACCGTTGCCTTCATCGACGGAGGCGCGTACACACCCTCCTCCCGCCGCAGTGTCAAAACCATGCGACGTGAGGTGTGCTCGGCGACCCCGAGTGAAGAGGCCGCGAGGCCTCTGAAGTGGTCGGGCGCACCGATCACGTTCAGCTTGGCCGACCACCCCGCCAGTACTGCAGGCGTGAGGTGACTACCCCTGGTAGTGTCCCCCACCATCTGCAACGTGAAGGTCAGCAGGGTGTTGATCGACGGGGGAGCAGGCCTTAACCTCCTCTCCAAGGAGGCTTTCGAGAAGCTGCAGGTGCCCTCTAGGCGCCTAAAGCCGTCGCTCCCATTTTACGGGGTGACGCCTGGGCACTCCCTGCCCCTCGGGCAGGTCGAGTTGCCCGTGACATTCGGGAGCCGGGACAACTTCCGAACGGAGAACGTCATCTTCGACGTCGTGGAGCTCCCCCTCCCCTACAATGCCATCCTCGGGCGCCCGGTGCTCGCTCGGTTCATGGTGGTCACGCACTACGCGTACCTCACGGTCAAGATGTCGGGCCCAGCGGGCCCCATCTCCGTGTCCGCCGAGACCAGCAGCGCCGCCTCCTGCGCCGAGCAGTCATACTCGGCCTTGGTCTCAGCCCGAGCTGAGGTCGAAGGTCATCCAGGGGGCCCGGGACCCTCTACATCCAAACCCCGACTCGCTGCCGACGCCTCCGTTCCTACGAAGGAGGTCGTGGTGGGCGAAGGTGCCTCCCAGGTCATCCGAATCGGCGGTGACTTGGGTGGCAAATAGGAAAGCGCGCTTGTCGCCTTCCTCCGGGCTAACATCGACGTGTTTGCATGGCAGCCATCTGATATGCCCGGGATTCCTAGGGAGGTGATCAAGCACCACCTGGCTGTGCATCCGGACGCACGCCCGGTGAAGCAGAAGGTCCGGTGGCAGGCGCCCGAGCGCCAGGAGTTCATCCGGGAGTAGGTCAGCAAGCTCCTTGACGCCGGATTTATCCAAGAGGTCCTCCACCCCGAGTAGTTGGCAAACCCAGTTATCATCCCAAAGGCCAACGGCAAGCTCCGCATGTGCGTGGACTACACCGATCTAAACAAGGCTTGCCCCAAAGATGCTTTTTCTTTGCCCCGCATAGATCAAATTGTAGATGCAACTGCAGGATGTGATCTTTTATGTTTTTTAGATGCAAACTCTGGTTATCACCAGATTCGCATGGCCATAGAGGATGAAGAAAAAACTGCTTTTATCACTCCGGTGGGGACTTATTGCTATGTGTCGATGCCTTTTGGTTTGCGCAACGCTGGGTCTTCTTTCCAGCGCGCTATCCGCATCACCCTTGATTCGCAGGTTGGCCGCAACGTCGAGGCCTACATCGACGATCTCGTGGTCAAGTCCTGAGACCGCGCCACCCTACTCGAAGACCTTGCTGAGACTTTCAATAGTCTCCGCACTACCCGCCTGAAGCTCAACCCCGAGAAGTGTGTCTTTGGGGTACCTGCGGGCAAGCTCCTCGGTTTCTTGGTTTTCAGCCGAGGGATCGAGGCCAATCCAGAGAAGATCCGGGCCATCGAGCAGATGCGACCCCCGGCTCAACTCAAGGAGGTTCATCGTCTCGCCGGCTGCATGGCAGCCCTCGGGCGCTTCATCTCCAAACTTGGGGAGCGGGGGCTCCCCCTCTTCAAGCTTCTGAAGAAGACCGGTCATTTCTACTGGACGCCGAAGGCTGAGCAGGCCTTCTGTGATCTGAAGAAGTATCTCACCTCACCACCCGTGCTGGTGGCCCCGTCTGAAGGCGAGCCACTGCTTTCTACGTGTCGGCCACTCCTCAGGTCGTAAGCATGGTGTTGGTGGTGGAGCGCGATGAGTGCACGGGGTCAGGTGCTGGGTCCCAGCTCCCAGCTGCCCCCGAGCACTCCCCCGTCCTCTCGGCTCCCCCCAAGCAGGGGGTCTAGCTCGAGCACTTGGCTCCCCCCGAGCAGGGGGTCGAGCCCGAGCACTCGGTTCCCCCCGAGCAGGGGGTCAAATCCGAGCACTTGGCTCTTCCCGACCAGGGAGTAGAGCTCGAGCACTCGGTCAGCCCCGACCATGTCGCCGAGCCAGGGGGTTGTAGCAGGCCCTCAGGTGAAGCCGCAATCCGGGCCCGCTGGGTACAGCGACCGGTGTACTTCGTCAGTGAAGTCCTCCGGGAGGCCAAGACAAGGTACCCCCAGGCTCAGAAGCTGCTCTATGCCATGCTCATCGCTTCCCAGAAGCTGCGCCACTACTTCCAGGCACATAAGGTCTCAGTGGTTACCACGTACCCACTGGGGCCCATCCTCCGGAACCGAGAAGGCACCGGGCGTGTAGTCAAGTGGGCGGTGGAACTGGCAGAGTTCGACCTGCACTTTGTCAGCCGCCAGGCGATCAAAAGCCAGGCGCTCTCTGACTTCGTGGCGGATTGGACGTCCGTCCCTGAGGTCGTCTAAGAAGAAATCTCCACATATCCTGGGCACGATGCGCCCGGGTACTGGATTATGCATTTCGACGGTTCCCTCACGCTGAAAGGCGCAGGGGCCGGAGTGGTTCTCACCTCCCCAACGGGTAAAGAACTCCGGTACGTCGCGCAGCTGCAGTTCCACGCATCCAATAACATGGCAGAATATGAGGGCCTCATCGCCGGCCTCCGAGCCGCGGTGGGCCTCGGGATTCGTCGCCTCCTGGTCAAGGGAGACTCCCAGCTGGTGGTCAACCAGGTGTCGAAAGAGTACCAGTGCACGGATCCTCAAATGGCGGCGTACGTGGCGGCAGTCAGGAAGCTGGAGAAGCGCTTCGACGGCCTGGAGCTGCGGTACATCCCTCGCCGCGACAACGCTCTGGCCGACGACCTCTCCCGCCTGGCCTCCTCCCGTGCGAGCGTCCCTGCCGGAGTCTTTGAAGAAAGGCTCACACGGCCTTCTATCCTGCCTGCCGAACAGGACGAAGGGGAAACCTCGAGCTTAGTTCAGGGGACCCTAGCGGCACCCTCAGTGGGAAGCCCCGACAGGGTGCCGCCGTCCGGCGAGTGCGCTGCGCTTGCTGATTATTCTCAAGATGCCTCGTGGATGGACGAGATCCGAGGGTACTTGAAGGAAAAGTTCCTCCCCGGGGAAGAGGCTTTTGCCGAAAGAGTTGCTCGGCAGTCCAAACGCTATGCCATAGTAGATGGGGATCTCTACCGGTGTAGTGCAGGCGGCATTCTCCTGAAATGCATCTCCCGGGCAGAAGGCGGTGAGCTTCTCGCTGAGGTCCACGAGGGCGAGTGCGGTGGCCATACATCGTTCCGCATGTTGGTCGGGATGGCTTTCCGGTAAGGTTTCTACTGGCCTACAACCCTCCAGGATGCTTCTGAGCTGGTTCGGCGCTGCAGAGCGTGCTAGTTCCACGCAAAGCAGATTCACCAGCCAGCTCAGGCTCTTCAAACCATCCCCCTGTCATGGCCTTTCGCGGTCTGGGGGCTAGACATTCTGGGTCCATTCCCCGAAGCAATCGGGGGCTATGAGTACTCTACGTCGCCATCGACAAATTCACCAAGTGGCCGGAGGCGGTTTTAGTCGTCAAGGTGACCTAGAACACGGCGCTCCAGTTTATCCACGGTATCACCAGTCGCTTTGGTGTCCCGAACCGGATCATCACCGACAATGGCACGCAGTTCACAAGTGCCCTATTCGGGGACTACTGCGAAGACCTCGGCATCAAGCTCTGCTTCGCCTCTGTCGCTCATCCTCGGAGCAATGGGCAAGTCGAGTGCGCCAACACGGAGATACTGAAGGGGATCAAAACCTGGACCTACAACGTGCTCGCAAAGCATGGGAAAGGGTGGATCGATGAGCTGCCTGCCGTGCTATGGGCCAACCGGACCACGCCAAGTCGCGCTACCGGGGAGACTCCTTTCTTTCTTGTTTATGGCGCTGAGGCGGTCCTCCCCTCCGAGCTCACTCTAGGCTCCCCTCGGGTGCATGCCTACTCTGAAGGCGAACAGGAGCAGCAAAGGCGCGATGACGTCGACTATTTGGAAGAGTGCCGACGGCGTGCCGCCGTCCGGGCAGCCCGCTACCAGCAAAGCTTACGGCGCTACCATCAGCGTCACGTCCAGGCCCGGTCTCTCGAGGTGGGGGATCTAGTTCTCCGACACGTCCAATCACGCGAAGGAAGGAATAAACTGTCCCCTATGTGGGAAGGTCCCTTTACCGTGATCGGTGTCCCACGAGAAGGCTCCTTTCGGCTGGCTGCAGAAGATGGGCAACCGCTCCCCAACCCGTGAAACATCGAGCACCTGCGCAAGTTCTTCTTGTAGATGGCCATGTTTGCAGGCTCAGGTCAACCAGGCCGGGGGCTTCCCCCCCGCCCAAATTGACCGGGGGCTACCACTAACTGGGTAAGTCACCCAACCTTGTAAAAAAATTGTCAATACAATATGTATATCAATCTGCAATCCTTATGTCAATTTTCATTTTTCTGGATTCCATATGTTTAATCTGTCTGGTGAGATGCTCGATTGTGCGAGAAAAATTCGCTCTCTCATTTTCCCCGTTGATAATAGAATCCCGATCGGTATGCGCGCGGGCAATTGCTGCTGACTTACGTTTGTTGTGGTAGGCTGTGGTGTTCGGTGTCGTGACAGTCTCCCAGGCACTACCGAGCCCCTGGGGTTCTCGGGTAATCCCATCGCCCGAGCCGCTCGAGTAGTCCGGATCCTAGGCCCGAAGGGCAGGCTGTCGGTGCTCGGTCTGGTCTGTCATACCCGGGCACCACCAAACCATAGGACCTCTAGGTTATGCCTCTGTCTGCTCTTGTCCGCCGGTCTGGGCATTCGAGAGGTCTCGGGTCGAAAACGAGAGCAGTCCATAATGAGTACCGCACTAACAGAGCGCACCAAGCAAAGAATTTCTCTATTTTTCTCAAGTCACAGATCGACAATCAAAAGTAAAAGCAGCTCGACCGTGAAGGCCTCGGCGCTCAGGTCGCTGCTCGGCCCTAAGGGTCCTCGGGTGGTCCTACTGCTCAGGCATGAGTGGTCGGGATCACCTGATCCGGCCCCCCTTACACCTTCCCCTGCTCGGGCGCCCCAGCCGTGGGAACCAAGCTTCCCGGGCACCCCGAGCTCGGAGCGCATGCCCCTCCTGGATCGATTGGTCGGAAGGCTGACAGTTGTCCGGTGAGTGGTTAAATTCAGACGAATTTACATTCAGTAATATATTATTCCCGAGTTGTCCTCGGGGGCCCTCGTACTCTAATCCGTTCGGCGAGATGGTCTCCTCGCGCACAAAACCCTGCCACGTGTCCACTTTTTCCCGGAACGACAGAACGGTCAGTAGAAAGGTGTACCGTACGTACGGCAATGTTTGATTGAAGTCTTTCATGGTGGTCGTGGTGTTCGGTCCGCTTAAAAGGCCTCGGGCACTACCGAGCCTCTGGGGTTCTCGGGTTATCTCACGGCTCGAGCGGTCGGGAGCCTAGACTCTGGGGCGGGCTATCGGTGCTCGGTCCGGTCCGTCCTAGCTCGGGCCCCACCAAACCGTGGGGACTCTTGGTCACATTCCCGCCTGCACGTGTCTCCAGTCTACTTGCTGAGTGGTCGCAAGTGGGAAAGTGTTCACTGGTCATGGCGTGCTCTGTGCTGGATCGATCTATCTCACGAGCAAGGAAGTTCGTACCTTTGTCTTTTGACTTAGCAGTTACGGACTCGCGAGGGCTCGGGGGCTGAACACGCCGAGAAGGCTGGTCGGGGCGACTTCGTTCTCGGGGAAGGAAAGGTCGGGCTCGGTCCGACTGAGTACTCCTCGGGGCATCAAGTGAAAACAGCAGAAACTTCATCAAGCACTTAGAAGAATACTGGAGTTGCGACCCCAAAGAAAGGCTTCCATTATATTCACAAAAAAGGACAGCTATTCTGAGGGATCACTTCCATATTTACATCAAGACAAAGAAAAAGAAAAACTACAAAAGCCTACTCTAAGTCGGAGCCCTCACCGCTGCTCCCCGGGTCTGGAGGCGGCGGCGCCTCTCGCACAAAGCAGGCTGCCACCTCGGTGGCGGCGCCCCGAACCGCCTCCCGGGCGGCCTCCTCCTCAGCTTTGACCACCCCTTCCCGAGCTGGTTCTAGCGGGAAGTTTGGGTCCCGGCTTCGGTAGCAGGCCAGGACATGTTCGGCCACTGCCTGGGCCAAACCACGCCCTTCCCGGGCGGCGAGTTCCTGGACAGCCTGGGGCAGCGCCTCGAGGTGCTGGCTGATCCTTTGAAAGCCAAGGGCAATCCGGCCGAGGCCAGTCCCCTTCGCATCCACGTCGACTCGCCCGAGCCTAGCCACCCTCACGGACCTCTGTGTGTGCCGGAGGATGCCTTCCATCATCCGCTTCACATTGGCCCGTTCGGTCTCGGTGGCCTCGAGCTCCTACGTCGCGCGCCGCAGCCGCTCCTCGAAGCCCTGTCCCCCGGCCGCGCCGGTCGCCTAGGCTTCAGCCCGCTTCACCTGCTCCTCAAGGGTGGAGAGGGCCTGCTCGCGGGCGGTCAGCTCGGACTCCCACTTGGCGGCCCGCTCCTCCCAAGCGGCCGCGGCCAGCACCGCCTCAGCAGCCTCTGTCTCCTGGAGGATCAGCAGCTCCTCCCGGGCTTCCAGGTCCACTGTCGTGATGCCGACATCGGTCTCCCTGATCGTGACGTCCTCCTCCCGGCTCTGGAGTTCCTCCTCCCGGTGTTGGAGGTCAGCGTGGACCAGGTCAGCCTTGCCTTTCAGGCGGGCCAATTCAGCCTGGGAGGCTTCCGCCGCCCTCTCACGGGCCAGAACAGTCTCCTCCCGCGCCTACGCCTGCCTTTCCCTGGTGAGCGCCTCGGCAGCCTGCTGCTGCGACGCCTCGGCAAGGCGGGTGCCCTCTAGGGCCTTCTGCTCCTCCTCCAGGGTGCGCCGCTCGCCGTCGTTGGCGGCGCGCGCCGCGGCGACGCGGACATCAAAAAGGTGCCAGCCCGCGACAAGCCGCGCCCTCTCCGCAGCAAGGGCGGCGTGGTTCGCCTCAAGCTGCATCATCTCCCCCGCCACGGCCGCCTCCAGCTGCCCGATCGGCGGGCTGGCTAGGCGACGGCTGGGCGTTGGCTCCCCTGCGAGCCTCCTCCGAGGGGCTCGGGGTCCCGGAAAATTGCCATGCAGGCACCGCCCATGACGAAGTTGACCGCCCCATGCTCGATGCGCCCGGGGCGGACTCAGTCGGCGCCGGCTGCTCGGGCACGGCTGTTGCCACCAGCTCGGGGCTGGGCGGCGCCTGAGTTTCCTTCTCGGTCGGCACGCTTGGCGGCTCCAGCTCCACCGGCGCGCTTGGTTCATGCGCGCTCGGCTCGGGGGCTGGAGCCGGCCTCGGTGCCTCCACCGGCGGCCTGCAGAAGAAAAGCGAAGGTTAGCCTCCAAAGCCGCTCCGGGCGAGGCATGCTCACGAAGAAAGGGGGGAAAAAACTTACGCAGATTTGGGTCCTCGGTATTGCCATCTCGATGCCGGGATCCTATACCCCGGGCCCGATGGCGTGGGCCCGGAGTCCTACCTCCTCTTCCACGGGGGGCTCTGCGGGGCCACCGTGCGGTCTCCGGGCTCCAGACCAGGCCAGAGCAGATCAAAGTCTGGTTCCAGAACCGTAGATGCCGCCCCCGCCGACGGCCCCGCGCTGGACGACTGACCGCCCCGGCCTCCCTCCTCGCCAGGCGACGGTGATGGCGGGGATGCCGGCGCAGGAACGAAAGTCCGGGGGCGCTTCCCTCTGTCCCCCGGCGCTATCGCCGCCCCGCTGTCGGCGGCGCCTCCTTCTCCGGCTTGGCGGCTGTTGCCCGCAGTAGCCCCACCGCTAGCCTGCGGCTCGCCGCCTGCGGCGCCCGGGCCACTGGTTTGCGCCGGATCGCTTGCGGCCTCCTCGCCGGCCGCCTCGTCCGCCCCGGGGATCTGAATGGTCCCGGGATTTCGGCGCCCTGGTTTGTCGACCAGCCCCTGGGCGTCGAACTCCGGCAGCTTCACCTGCAACGCCACCCGGTCAGGATTGGCGCAGAGCGCCATCACCTTCCACGGGAGCTCCGCCCGGCTCAGGTCGTCCACCCAGATCACCACCCGGAGCAGGCCCCTCAGCGCCGGCGTACCTAGGTCCCACTCCACGTCGATCTGGGTCTGGGTGATGTCCTGGGGGCCGGTGTAAAACCATCAGGGCCGGGCCCGCTCCCGCAGGGGTGCCAAGCGGCGGCGCAGGTAGTCCGCCACCACCATCACCGAAGTAAGCCCGGCCTGGCGCAGGAAGTCGATGCGCTCCAGGACTGGCGCCATCCGCGCGTCCATCTGCGGCGGCATCTCCCAGGTCGCCTTCTGGGCTTCCGCCGCCATCTCCGGTAGAGTCAGACGATCGTGGGGGCTGACGTCGACGTAGAACCAGTCGCACCACCAGTCCTCCCACTTGCTCCGCAACACCTGGGGAATGTATTGCTCCCCCAGGCTGTCCCGCAGCCGGAAGTTGCAGCAGTGGAGAGGCCCCTCTTCTTCCCGGCCGACCGCAGCACGAAGAAGTGCCGGAAGAGCGTCACCGACGGCGGCACCCCACGAACATCTCGCAGAGGTGGGCGAAGACCGCTAGGATGACGACGGAGTTGGAGCTAAGATGCACCAACTTGATCCCGAATGTCTCCAGGATCTGAAGAAAGAACGCCGAGAATGGTGGCACCAACCCGGCCGCCACGAAGGAAGTAAAAAGAATGATGCGCCCCGGCCGGTTCGCCACCAGCGGGAAGCTCGCCGGTGCCACCACCGAGGCCCCCCGCTGGCCCTCGGGGACCATCAGCTTCCGAACCCTGTCCGCCACCTCCTCGTTCACTAGGCGGGACTCTGGCAGCACGCCATCAGGAGTCCTATCGCGGCAGCTTCCAACTGCTCTCGACATCTCGTCAGGGTAGGGGATGATCTGGACGGTGGGGGAAGAAAGGTGCTCTGATCGCCTAAGGAAAGTCTAGGGCTCAAGAGCGCAAAGAAGGCAAGATCTTGATCGCAAGATGGCGCAAAGAGGGGGGTGGTTCGGTCCCCTCCTCCTTTTATACCCCAAGGAAATTCAAACGTCGCCTGCCACGGCGTGCTCGGTGGGACGGTTTCCTCGATCAGCGCAACCGCCAGGCGAATCTCCCACAGGTCGTGCGGTGTCAGCAGTTGCCAGGCATATTTTTCTCGATTTGCACGGTTGCCACGCGTGCCGCCTGCCTTGTTATCACGTGCCGCCCGTCCCATTGTCACAAGCCTCGGGAGTCGTTTGGGCGCGCGTCCGTTCGGCTCCCGAATTGGGCCGTACCAGAGGCCCAGACCGGAGGCACCACCGTCTGAAAGCTAGCCACGGGGCGTCAGTACCAGCTTCGACCTCATTGACGACGAAGGGCCCATCCGCAGTCTCTGGGCCATCGCCTGCCAATGGGCCCGGGGGCTGCTGTCGGTGTATCAGGAACCGGGGGTCCCCGAATCCCGAGGCCAGGCCAGCAATCCGCCACATGGCGCCATCCCGCGGAGTCTCTCCCGCAAGGTGAAAAAGATGGAGTCCCGGGAGAGGGCACTCGGGGCCACACTCGGTGGCCCCCGAAGTACCCCAGTTCCCCGATGATCCTCGAAATCTAAGTACCGGGAAGAAAGTACTCGGGAAGGTGTACGGTGACCTCCGAGCACCCAAGTCCCCCGACGACCAGGAAAGCTAAGTACCGGGACAAACGTGCCTGGGGTCGCTGGCGGTGGCCCCCTGGGCACCCAAGTATCCTGAGGACCCACCAAAGGAAATTCCGGGAGAGAGTGCTCGGGGCTGCGTGCAGCAGCCCCCGAGCACTCGGTTCCACGAGGATCCGTACAAATGTGCCCGAGAGAGAGTGCTCGGGGACGTAAACAATACCCCCGAGCGCTCGGTACCCCGACGACAAGAAAGGGCATTCTCGGGAGAGAGTGCTCGGGGAGGCGAACGGCGACCCCCGAGCACTCGGTACCCCGACGACCCAGGGAGCCCCCTGGCAGTTGCCCCGAGGGGCCCACCGATGAGGTGTCAGCTAGTAAAAGGCCCAAGGCTGCATTTAAAGAGTGTGCGTGGCCTGTCACCTCCAACTGCTCCCGCTGCGCTCAGCGTCAGTTCCTGCAACGTTCTGGCAGAGGGGCGTGGGATTATTAATTGCACGGGTCCCATCCTGTGCCATCTGGCCCGTCTCGGGATAACGTCGTAAGGGCCGAGGCGTTCCGTCTGCTGCACTGCTGTGGCAGGGGAACAAGACAGGGCGGGCACGCCGGGCCGCTTGCGGCTGCCCGGTGGGCCCTCTCCACGGCGCCCGTTGCCAGAGCATTTATGGTGACGGATGACCGGGCGTGCGACGCATTTTCCACCCCCGGTCACTTCGCCTAGAGCCAATGATGATGCCCTTTCCATTTATGGTGTCTCGGAACTCGTGCTCCCCCTCCCGTTCGGGGCACGCTGCTGCCGGCGGGTATTTAAAGCCGTCGGCGACACAAAAAAAGGGAGAGCTCAGTAGCAGTGTGGAAAAACACAGCAGAAGAGAAACAATGGCTGAGAAGTGAACAACACGAGACAGGCAGAAGAACAAAGAGCCCCAAGCTCTAAGATAGACCAACATTCTTGTAACCAGCAACATCCTTGAGGGACTTCCTCAGGGCATTTATAGTATCCATACAGGAGTAGGGTGTTACGCCCCCGTGCGGCCCGAACCTGTCTAAACACCATTGCATTTACTCCTTTCCGCATTAGATCATTCCGCACCGCCGGCCATCGCATTCATACCCATTTATTTCTCAGGCGAACATATTCAGGATCATCCCCCCGGCCGAATCTCTAAAAAGGGGTCCCCCAGGATCCCTGCGACAGGAGTTCACCCTCCGACAGGTAGTTAGCTCCCCTCCGGATGTTGGAATTCCGGTGCCCGTAGACGATCGTGACGAAGAGTCTGAACTTCTTGATGAAGAACTTGCACCAAATATTTTCCCCCACGTTGTCGTCTTCTTACTTGTTATGGGTGCTAGTGGAGGTCGTTGCAGGTGAACTCCGCCATACTTTGTTTCATATTTACTATAAACTTTGAATAACTTAGAACGAATATTAGTATAATAATTAGAATAATCATGGCCAAGAGCATCACCTAGAATTGCGAGAACTCTATAGAAAGTTGCAATTTTAGCTCTAGGATCTATAATAAAGGCAAAGGCGTACAACAAAGGAATTTCTTTCCAATACTTTAAGAATTTAGATTTCATAGGAACTACACAATCTCTTAGAAGATTGTCATTTTGATAGTTGTTTAAATGAGTAGCAATTTCAACAATATTATGCACTACTAAACAAGATGTTGGATAATAAACTCCTGATAAACTCACAGTTGAATCGTAAATTTTTTTAAGAAACTCCAGTATCCTTTCAGCAACATACCAATGCGCTTCCGTGAGTAAAGTTTGACCCCCATGCTGATGGTAATGTGTATGAATAAACACACCAAATGTGCTCTTATATGGTATAATATTTTTAAGCATCAAGAAAGTAGAGTTCCATCTCACCGGCATGTCCAGAGCAAACTTACGTGGACACACACCCATTGCAACACAATACTGTTTATATGCTGCAATTCATTGGTTAGAGGAGTTCACAAAAGATATTGCAGTACGAAAATCGTCCAAGTATTGCGACAACCTCTTCAAATCGGATTTTACTATAAGATTGATAATATGACAAGCACAACGTTGATGTAACAAGAAAGATTCAGCATAAGTACTAAACAACGGAGTAAGAATATCCATTGCTCTAGAATTTGCACCGGCATTATCTAAAGTGATAGAAAATATTTTATTCGTGAGACCAAAGTCTACAACTACTTGAGATATTTTTTCAGCAATATTTTCACCGGTATGCGCGTTGTCAATAAAACGAAAACCTATTATTCTCTTTTCTAATTCCCAATTATTATTAACAAAATGAGCAACCACACTAAGATAAACCTCTCTAGCCCTACCTGCCCATATGTCCGAGGTCAAAGCAACTGAAAATGTACATGTTTGCAACATTTCTTTAAGCTTGCTACGACACGCATTGTAGTATTTTACCATATCCCTACTAGTTGTCTGTCTAGAAACATGCGTGAACCTAAGATTATGAGCTTGCTTAATGTAATCTTCAAATGCAGCAGACTCACCGATATTGAGTGGTAGATCCGCTCTTGCAATGAAGCGACATAGCTCTTTTCGAGCATTGGTAGAGTCGTACTCCCAATGATGAACAGAGCTGTCGAGGTTGTACTGCAACACCGTCTGCTTCATGGCTGCTCCACTCTTTCGCTTGTAACTTGTGGCGTGCCTCTTCAAGTGCCCCGTTCCACCCGAGGGCTTTGCAGATAATTCATTTTTACAAATATAACACCTAGCATACCTGACACTTACCCCATCTTCCTCTTTGTAGAACCTTTCAAAGTCTTGCTAAACTTCGGAAGTACCGGCTCTTGATCTTTTAGACTCGGTGCTTGCTAATGTGTGCGCACTTGTAGAGCCTGACGATGGAACTGCTGCTGCATCACCTGGATGTGAACCAACCGGAGGTTCACCGTCGGGTCCATCATCACCTGCAGCACTGGTATCAAAGGGGCCGTAGTCCCCTGTGAGTCCTTGGAGAAAAAAATCATGATCTATGGATGTATCATGATCACCGGCATCCATGATCAATGTCGAATGACACTAGAAATAATCAAGTAATAAAACTAATAATAAAATAAGACTCAACAACGATGCAAAAAAATCACCAAGATTTCTTCAACTTCAAGATACCAAGTCAGCAGGATGACGATTTTGGAATTGCTCGGATTTTTTTGCAACAATTCAAACTAATTTTGCCAAATTATCGCTAATTCTCAGGAACTTTGAGACAAGAACGAGAGGAGGAAACAAGAGAGAAAATGGTGTTGCTGGTGTGGAATAGAAGGGCAAGGTGCTCCTCTATTTATAGGTGAAAAATGGTGATTTTTGCAATTTTTTTTGAATTTTTTGGAGCTCAAACGGTCACAAAATGGCTATAAAATTCAAAAATATCGGGTTAACGGGTTAAATGGGCTGGGAACGGCCCGTTTAACCCGTTAACCCGTGTGCCCCCGCCGGCCCATCGTGCCCCCATGTGCCGGCCGGGCTTTGCCCCCCGCGGTGGGCCGTGCCGTGCCATGCCGTGGGCCGCCACGTGCCGAGCTGGTGCGATGGGCCATGCCGTGATGGGCCGACCGTGCCCGGGCCGTGCCGTGTGGGCCGCCGCATTCCCGGGCCGTGCCGTGCCGGGCTGTGCCCATGCCGGCCTGACTCGGTCGGGCCCTGCCGGGCGCTCGGCCCAGGCACGGCCCATGGCCTCGTGCTGTGCCGGCCCTGCCTATCTCGGCTCGGGCCGGGCCGTGCTTGGGCCGTGCCTACAGTGCCGTGCCTCGGGCCAGCCCAATAGGCACGGCCCATTTGGACATCTTTATCCATAGCAATGTATGGGCATTCAACTACTAATAATTTAATTGTGAGATTGATACCAGGGTTTTAGCAATATAATTGGAACACCCCAAAATGCTACCTGAATTCTTCTCCAAGAAATAAAGTTCCTAATGCCCTTTTCGTGACCCAAATAAATAGATCAAAAAATTGCAGAAGAAAAAAGAAATCAAGAAATGGAAACATTTTGGAAAAGGAAAAAGAAAATCAAAAAGAAAAAGAGAAACCCCTCACCCAGGCCTCTCTCTTTCTCTCCCTTGGTCCAGCCCACCCCCCTCGGCCTTCCTCTCCCTTCGGCCCAAAACACATGCAACCTGCATACCTCTTGGCCCAAGTCATGTAGGCTGAGCCTCTCGGGCCCGTTTTCCCTCCCGTGTTACCGTGCCCACTCCCTCCCCTCCTCTCTCTCTCCACGCACGCCTCGCTTCTGGGCCGAAGCCACGCTAGCCCACACACGCCCTACCTTGCTCCCTATTTCCTTTCCTCTATCTCTGTACGCGTCCAAAAACTCCGTCGAATTGGCGCTCGAAGAAAGGAAGGGAATCATGTGCAATCACAAATATGGAAGGCCCGAGCAAGAGGAAGGGAAGAGGATCAATCGAGCATCATGATTGAGCTCGAAAATACGGAAACCAATCGCGAAATCATCGCCAGCCACCAAACCCTAGACGATTTGGAATCTACAACCTGAGCTATATATATACCCCCTTGACCCCTCCTAAGCATCCCAGAACCCTCCACATTGTTTTCCCCCACTCTCTAGAGAACAAGCGCCGCCTTGGAGATCCTTCACCCAGTGTGAGGCACCGCCGTTGCTGCTCAACGTCGCCAAGTCGCTACGCGCCTCTTCGATGTCCGTGTGCCCATCAAACGAGTTCACCGATCATCGTTGGTGGTGCTCCGATGCCGAGGTAGGCGTGCCTTCCACTGTCCGAAGCTGATGTAGGCGTGTCTTCCACTGTCCGATCTCCGCCGTGCGGATTTGATTAGAAGCCATCGTATTGGTTCGCTTCGTTACATCCTGGCCGTCCGATCGGAGATCAGTGGCCTAGATTTAAATAGGCCAAAACCTAGTTAACTTCGCCATGTCAGTGTGCCATGTGGGCATTCTTGTCCTACGTGGCGGCCTAGTCAGCACAACCTTGCCTTGTAAGCGTCCTAGTCAGTAGGATGACATCAGCATGTTTAATAAAGCTGATTTCCTTTAGAAAAATAATTGACAAAAAAGCTTAAAATCTAAAAATAGGTTTTATCTATTTAGAAAATTTTCGTAAATTCGATAATAAATTAGATAAATGTTTAAAAATGATTTCTCAGTACAATAAATTTCATTAAAATGTTTTCTTAATTATTTTAGTGTATTTAATACCTTTTAGTGTTAAAAATAAAGTTTTAATAAAATTTTTAATTATGAAAATAGTTTTAGAAAATCTAGGATAATTATATTGATGTTTAAATAAGTTTTCTTTAATGTTTTTAATTCTAAAACATAGTAAATAATTATGACAAGTTAAGAAATAGATTTTCTTTCGTAAAATAATTTGGAATAATTTATCTAATTCTTTTCAATGTTTCGTTTATTCATAGTAAATATTTTTAATTCCAAATAAATGCTAAAAAATTCAAATAATTCCCACGAAATTCTAGAAACCTCAAGAAAATTAAAGGAAAATTCCTAGACCTTTATTTCATCCTTCCAAGCCATATCCCTACCGTTGTAACTCTAATCTAGTCATTTCGTTAGCTAATAATTCACCAAAATCATAAAAATAATAACTAAGTTCTTTTGTGTGTGTTTGGCTCTTTCTTGGTTCTTGGCGTTTATCACCTTATTTCTTTTGGGCTTACACGCCAATGTCCAAGAATAGGAGTTTGCAGGATTGTAAGACCAGGAGTTCGAGGAACCCAGTGAGCACTAGGGTGAAGGCAAGTTATCCTTGATGCATTTTGCTCCTAAGTTTTTAAATGCTTTTGTTTTGCAAAGTTGCATGCTTATAGTTGTCGTTGGAAAACCCAGGTTAGGCTTGACTTATTTTTTCTCATATCTACCTTGTTGCCTTAATTTTGGTGGGATCAAGGGTAGTAATGCTTAGCCTTCCTTGGGAGTTTGGTCATGACGCTTGGTATAATAATGTCGAGGGTTAATCCCTAACAATGTATCCAGGGTATACCAGTCAATGGGAGTATGATCAATATTTCCTATGAGTGTGTGCGTGGATGATGAACTCAAGAACACAAGGGGTTATCCAGGTTGAAGGCTCCCGTGGGATAACTGTTGGTGATATGTCCTAGAGGCGATCGAGTTTGTGGATTGGATCTGCTAATGGGCTTTAATGTTGATTAAAGGTCCATTAGGGTTTAGAGTCATAATGGGCTTTAATGTTGATTAAAGGCCCATTAGCGTGCTCTATATAAGAATAGGCAGGGGCCAAGGCGCATTTAGTTTTTCCGAAAAAATAGATCTTGCCACCAAAAACCCTGGCCGCCTCCTATTCCCGAACTCACTTCGAAACCCTAGCCGGGCGCGCGGTGCTAGCACACCGGCGCACGGCGATTCCATCCTTGTACGTGTGGATACCGTAGAGGCGCTACTACTATTGCGGTGCTGATCTGCTCGGAAGTACTCGGGACGTGCTCGGGAGTACTCGGGACGTGCTCAGGGGTACTCGGGACGTGCTCGGGGTACTCGGGACGTGCTTGGGGGTGCTCGGGTCGCGCTCGGGGGTACTCAGGATGTGCTCGGGGTACTCGGGACGTGCTCGGGGGTGCTCGGGTCGTGCTCGGGGGTACTCGGGACGTGCTTGGAGGTACTCGGGTTGTGCTCGGGACGTACTCGCGAGTACTCGGAAGGTGCTCGGGACGTGCTTGGGACGAGGTTGACGATCGACTACTTGACGCGCACGACGTTGGATTGGTCTGCTCCAACTCTTCTTCCACTGCACTGCTCGTCAAGTGGTAACGATTCATGATCCCTACTCGCATGGCTTCCTAGTTGAATGCGGTAGAGAAAATTTATTTTGTGCTAGCGTAGCCTACCCGTAACCCAACAGTGGTATCAGAGCCATCCTGCGTAGTTTTCGATCTGGATCAGTCACATATAGAAGATATGTGATAGAAATAGATTAGATCTATTGTTTTTCTGATCAGTTCATATGATGGATTGATCAATGCACGGTTGGTTAGGTGAATTAGAGATCGGATGAGATGCCAGTCGTTGAAACCACATAGCCAAAAAGATTAGCTCGATCTCCCACCTGGTTTTGCGTGCGACTTGCCCCTACCGGCTGGAATCACCATCGGGGCTAACTGCGTGCATCGCGACATGGTCGGGAGAACAGCAGATCGAGGTCGTGTGTGCTGTCATCGTTTCTGGAAAAACCTCACGTGATGATCAATGGGATTGATCTAATGGAAATTGAGGCATCATGAATGACTCGGAATTGGCTCGATACGATGGATCCGATGAGATTTTCATAGCGATTTCATAGATGGGACCGCCGTTGCGTAGACGCATAGATTGTTGTAATAACATGATCCCATCACGACATTAGAATTTGATTCTACGCTTAACTCATTTTTGCAGAGAATGTTGTGACTGGTATGGCCTTGTGATATGTGATGCATGTGTGTAATTTTTCATGGCCTGCGTGTCATGGTTAATTGCAGCCCAAGGCTGTCATGTTATTGTATAACGGTCTGCGTGTCTACTTGTGATGCTTCTTCTCATGTAATTTATCTAGTGCTATTAGGTGTAATAGACTAGAATAAGATCATGGAGATTTGAAGCATGATGACCCGGAGGACAGGAACCGTGGCGATGGAGATCACCATGTGAAGGGGCCATACTATGTCACAGTTAATATGATTGCTTGTGATGTTTTTATGTTCCTGTCATACTATTCTTTCATGTTTTATATGTGGTGGATATGATTTTCATGATAGAGTAGTTTCCCTCAGAAAAATCAAGAGTAATTGATGCCCTTCCAATAGCTGCACCTACAAAGGTTTTGATCATTGTGTGGTAGGTCTGCCAAAGCAGGGTGCCATCATTTATCTTAACCAGTTAGAGTGGATGTCGGACATCCACACGTATAGTATTGGTTTACTTGATAAAGCTATAAAAATGGTTTTGGGCGCTGGGGCATTCGATGCCACCCAACAAACAAGAGTCACATAGGGATGTGATTAGCAAGGCGTTGCTTACCTATGTCACTAAGTTTCTAGCAGTGATGCCAAAGCTCACTAGAACTTAGTTGAATATGGATCTTGATCCTCTATATGTTGTTAGAGGGAAAACACATATAGTGGAGTATCTTTTGTTAAATTGTTTAATAGAAGATTCACATAGGCATAGTGCTGAACCTGCATTTTCTGTTGTAGATTATGGCACCAGCCGCTAGTAACACTTCCAGTTTTAATTTGCGATCGATTCTTGAAAAAGAGAAGCTTTCTGGAACAAACTTTATTGATTGGTATAGAAATCTAAGAATTTTTCTCAAACAAGAGAAAAAGGAATATGTTCTAGAGGTCCCCTATCCTGATGAACCAGCTGATAATGCTCCTGCCGCGGATCAGAGGGCTTATGAGAAGCACACCAACGATTCACTGGATGTTAGCTGCCTCATGCTTGCCTGTATATCCTCTGAGCTTCACAAGCAATTTGAGAACAGGGATGCCCATGATATGATTGTGGGACTCCGAGGCATGTTTGAGAACCAAGCTCTGGCCGAGAGGTACAACACCTCAAAGTCCTTGTTTGCGTGCAGGTTAACAGAAGGCAGTCCAGTCAGTCCTCATGTGATCAAAATGATTGGTTACATTGAGAGCCTAGAAAAACTTGGTTTTCCCCTTAGCCCTGAGTTGGCTACGGATGTAATTCTCCAGTCGCTCCCTGCGAGCTTCGAGCCATTCATTTTGAACTTTCATATGAACAGCATGGAGAAAAGCATGGCTGAATTGCATGGGATGCTAAAAACTGCTGAGGAAAGCATTAAGAAGAGCTCTAGTCATGTGATGATGGTTCAAAAGGATAGTAAGAAGAGAAAGCGCAAGGGCAAGGCTAAAACTTCGGATGAGATCTCGAGTTCTAAGCCTAAACCTGTTGGAAAGCCCAAGGCTAGCCCTACCGCTTCTGACACTTGCCACCACTGCCATAAGACTGGTCATTGGCGGAGGAACTGCAAAATGTACTTGGAAGAACTCAAAAGGAAGAAGGGAAGTAAGACTTCCTCTTCAGGTATAAATGTTATTGAAATTAATCTTGCTACTCGTCCTGATGATTCATGGGTATTTGATACCAGATCAATCATTCATACTTGCAAATCGTTGCAGGGACTGAAAAGGACTAGGAAGTGTGCAAGAGGCGAATTGGATGCTCGCGTCGGCAATGGTGCAAAAGTTGCTGCGTTGGCCGTTGGCGTTTACTCCTTATCGCTACCCTCAGGATTAGTTTTGGAATTAAATAATTGTTATTATATTCCTGCCTTGGGCAAAAATATTATCTCTTCTTCATGCTTGGAAGAAGATGGTTATGAATTCATAATAAAGAACAAGTGTTGTTCGATATTTTTGAATGGTATGCTCTATGGTAATTGTCCATTAGTAAATGGATTATATATATTGGATCTTGAGGATATAACTATTTATAACATTAATACAAAGAAGCATCGGCTTGATGATTTGAATCCCACTTTTTTTTTGGCATTGTCGATTAGGTCATATAAATGAGAAGCGTATGCAGAAGATCCATAAAGATGGTCTTCTACATTCATTTGATTTTGAATCATTTGATACATGCGAGTCTTGTTTACTTGGCAAGATGACTAAGACCCCTTTCACTGGTCGAAGTGAGAGGACAAATGAATTATTGGCCCTAGTACATACAGATGTATGTGGACCGATGAGTTCTACAGCTAGAGGTGGTTTTCAGTATTTCATTACTTTCACCGATGACTTTAGTAGATATGGTTACATCTACCTAATGAGGCACAAGTCTGAATCCTTTGAAAAGTTCAAGGAGTTCCAGAATGAAGTACAGAATCATATAGGCAAGACAATTAAATTTCTGCGATCAGATCGTGGAGGTGAATATTTGAGCCATGAATTTGGTGATCATCTAAGGCAATGTGGAATCGTTCCACAATTGACTCCACCAGGTACGCCACAATGGAATGGGGTGTCCGAGCGGAGGAACCGAACTTTGTTAGACATGGTCCAGTCGATGATGAGCCAATCTGATCTTCCATTGTCCTTCTGGGGATACGCTCTAGAAACTGCTGCTTTCACATTAAACAGGGTTCCATCTAAGGCTGTAGAGAGGACACCATATGAGATATGGACCGGGAAGCGTCCCGGATTGTCTTTCCTTAAGATATGGGGTTGTGAGGCTTATGTAAAACGTTTGTCGTCTGATAAGCTCACTCCCAAATCTGATAAATGCTTCCTTGTGGGGTATCCTAGGGAAACCAAAGGATATTATTTCTATAACCGGGAAGAAGGCAAAGTGTTTGTCGCCCGAAATGGTGTCTTTCTTGAGAAAGAGTTTCTCGCGAAGAGAGTTAGTAGGAGCACGGTGCAACTCGAAGAAATTCGGGAACCACTTGAAAGTGTTTCAGCTCCTATTGAACCACAACTCGGTATGCAAGATGTTGCAGAACCTGTTGTCGAGACACCAGCCCCACGTCGGTCGGAGAGGTTCAGTCGTGCACCCGAGCGGTTTATGTTCCTAACCACGGAGGAGCGCGACATATTATTGTTGGACAATGATGAATCTAAGACTTACTCGGAAGCAATGGTGGGACTAGACTCTGAAAAATGGCTTGGAGCCATGAGATCCGAGTTAGAATCCATGCGAGAAAACCAAGTTTGGAACTTGGTCGATCCACCTGATGGTGTGAAAACTATCGAGTGTAAATGGGTTTTTAAGAAAAAGATAGACGTTGATGGAAATGTTCACATCTATAAGGCACGATTGGTGGCGAAAGGTTTCAGGCAAATTCAAGGTGTTGATTATGATGAAACGTTTTCGCCCGTCGCAATGCTAAAGTCTGTTCGGATTCTCCTAGCAATTGCTGCATATTTCGACTATGAGATATGGCAAATGGATGTCAAAATGGCTTTCCTTAATGGAAACCTAAGTGAGGATGTGTACATGACATAGCCTGAAGGTTTTGTCAATCCGAAAAATGCTGGGAAGATTTGCAAGCTGCAAAAGTCCATCTATGGACTAAAGCAAGCTTCTCGGAGTTGGAATCTTCGTTTTGATGAAGTGATCAAAGGGTTTGGTTTCATCAAGAATGAAGAAGAGCCTTGTGTTTAAAAAAGGACTAGTGGGAGCGCACTTGTGTTTCTGGTCTTATATGTGGATGACATATTATTGATCGGAAATAATATTCCAATGCTCGATGCTGTCAAATCTTCATTGCAAAAGAGTTTTTCAATGAAAGATTTAGGAGAGGTAGCATACATATTGGGCATAAAGATCTATAGAGATAGGTCGAGAAGGCTAATCAGATTAAGCCAGAGCACGTACATTGACAAGGTATTGAATCGGTTCAATATGCAGGATTCCAAGAAAGGTTTCTTGCCAATGTCACATGGCATCACTCTCAGCAAGAATCAATGTCCTTTGACATCTGATGAGCTCGAGAGGATGAGTGCGATCCCGTATGCTTCTGCTATCGGGTCCATCATGTATGCTATGTTTTGTACACGCCCAGATATCTCCTATGCTCTAAGTGTTACGAGCAGATATCAATCGAACCCAGGTGAATGTCACTGGGCTACAGTAAAAAGTATCCTCAAGTACATGAGAAGAACTAAGGATATGTTCCTAGTCAATGGAGGTGAGGAGGAGCTCGTTGTAAATGGTTACACCGATGCTAGCTTCCAAACCGACAAGGACGATTCGAGATCACAGTCTGGTTTTGTGTTTTGCCTTAATGGAGGTGCGGTGAATTGGAAGAGTTCCAAGCAAGAAACGGTTGCTGATTCCACGACGGAGGCCGAGTATATCGCAGCTTCGGAAGCTGCAAAAGAGGCTGTTTGGATCAGAAAATTTGTTTCTGAGTTGGGTGTGGTCCCTAGTGCGTCCAGTCCAATGGACCTCTATTGTGACAATAGTGGTGCCATTGCACAAGCCAAGGAGCCTAGGTCGCACCAGAAGTCCAAGCACATACTTCGGCGCTATCACCTCATTCGAGAGATTATTGATAGAGGTGATGTAAAGATATGCAAGGTGCACACAGATTCGAATATTGCTGATCCGTTGACGAAGCCTCTCCCACAGCCCAAGCATGAGGCACACTTGAGCTCTATGGGTATTAGATACTTGCGGGATAGACTCTAGTGCATGTGAGAGAATGTGTTCTGTCTATGCTAATGTACTTTTGGATAATTGTTATCTGGTTCCATGAATAATTATCATTTACATTGATCAGCAAGTATGTGACTTGTTTGTGAAACTCTTTGTTTTTATGATGTTATTCTAAATAATCCCTAATCTCATATCATTGTGTGGAACAATAATGATTTATAGATTAGCACATTTGACTGAATGATGATCATGTTTCACGGATCATAGATATGGAGATATCAAATCAGTAATATGGACACATGTTAGAGAACATGATGTTGGATAGACCCACCCTGAGATACTCCTGGGATTGTTATTTTTAATGTGCCATCAGTTGTTATCTCAAATGGTGTACCTACAGAATCCTTTGACCTGAGATCATCATTGATTCCAGAATGTGTAGTAACACACGTAGGGGCTTCCAAACGCTATTCCATAACTGGGTAGTTATAAAGGTTGCTTTCGGGTATGTTATGAAACATGTCGTGGGATGTGAGTGATCAAGATGGAATTTACCCCTCCTAAATAACGGGAGAGATATCTCTGGGCCCCTCGAGGTAGTTGGATTGGAAAGTGCATGGCCATGCCAATGTGATTAAAGAGTTAATCATGGTAAATCCACTACTTGATCGAGTAAATGGTCGAGCTATCACAAGGGTGGCACGAATCTCGCCTTGAGCTTGACTGGTATAGTGTGGTAAAGGGATTGGTGCATGAGTATATCAAGGTTCAGCCAATATGATCTTTGTGTGCATTCGGGAGTCAATATGTCCTGCTAGGTATCGCTATTGACTTGCAATTCGGAAAAGAGTTTCCGGATAGTGGTTGTTTACACATGAACCTAACGGGTCACACACTTAAGGGGATGGAATATAAAACTTGTACTGACTCTAGTGCAAGTGGGAGATTGTTGGTGATATGCCCTAGAGGTGATCGAGTTTGCAGATTGGATCTGCTAATGGGCTTTAATATTGATTAAAGGTCCATTAGGGTTTAGAGTCATAATAGGCTTTAATGTTGATTAAAGGCCCATTAGCGTGCTCTATATAAGAATAGGCAGGGGCCAAGGCGCATTTAGTTTTTCCGAAAAAATAGATCTTGCCACCAAAAACCCTGGCCGCCTCCTATTCCCGAACTCCCTTTGAAACCCTAGCTGGGCGCGCGGTGCTAGCACACCGGCGCACGGCTATTCCATCCTTGTACGTGTGGATACCGTAGAGGCGCTGCTACTATTGCGGTGCTGATCTGCTCGGGAGTACTCGGGACGTGCTCGGGAGTACTCGGGACGTGCTCGGGGGTACTCGGGACGTGCTCGGGGTACTCGGGACGTGCTCGGGGGTGCTCGGGTCATGCTCGGGGGTACTCGGGACGTGCTCGGGGTACTCGGGACGTGCTCGGGGGTGCTCAGGTCATGCTCGGGGGTACTCAGGACGTGCTTGGAGGTACTCGGGTTGTGCTCGGGACGTACTCGCGAGTACTCGGAAGGTGCTCAGGACGTGCTCGGGACGAGGTTGACGATCGACTACTTGACGCGCACGACGTTGGATTGGTCTGCTCCAACTCTTCTTCCGCTGTAGTGCTCGTCAAGTGGTAACGATTCATGATCCCCTACTCGCATGGCTTCCTGGTTGAATGCGGTAGAGAAAATTTATTTTGTGCTAGCGTAGCCTACCCGTAACCCAACAATAACAACCCTACATTCTATGTATTTTCTTATGATGGGGATCACCTTGGTTATAGAAAGAGTTCCGTTCTTTACAAGCCTGATCGTCCCTCCTTTATATAGTAGGAGAAGAGGCATATATACAAACAATACATGCCAGGACTATGGTTGTCCCATTCCTTCTGAAAACCACTACCACAAGGCCATCATTACGGAGAGTGGGCATGCTCGATCTGCCTGGTCGTCTTGTGCATCCTGTCCCATTAGCCGCACATCGTCACGCCCACTTGCGAAACTGTCGCACCTACCTACAGTGTTGTCCCATAGCATTAATTGGTATGCGATGAGCCACTACACCACTGCGTCAGCCACAACTTTGCTGCCGAAAGGATGTGCCTGGGAAGGAAAACACTTGAGTGGGTAGTATTAAATGAGATTAGACTGGTTAAGTAAATACCTTTCCCATGACCAGCAACGACTGGTCGTGGGGTTTGCTTCCGTGATCAAGGGACTGGTCAAGCAAGCCCTGCCAGACATGCGTGCCAGAGTTAGCTTTTGATAATGTTTACTGTTAGTGGGCCTTTGCTAGTGTGGGCCTACAGAACAGGGGACCCCCTATTCTTTACATTGACTGTAGCCCCTAAGCTCCCCTGGGAATGCGGTAGACTAAGTGGTTTTGCCACATGGTCGTGGTCATGGTTTGGTCATACCACTTGGGCCCCAAGTGAACATAAGTTTTAGCCCAGGGGATGTCCGTCGACGCTGTCCCCTCATGTGGTTGGCTCAAGAAACTGCTTCCTGAAGGGAGGTTAAACGTCCAGAGAGAGAGAGAGAGAGAGAGAGAGAGAGAGAGAGAGAATCGTGGGACAGAGCAACATTAACTACCATCGGACCTAAGAGAATTTTGGTTCCCCATGCTTGACCCTTCAAATTTCAAAACAGGTGGACTCCACGACAGTTGGGATTTTGCGCAGGGCCTACAAATTGGAAAGCCAAAGGTTCCCCATGACCTTTCTCCAATCTCTCCTAGCTTCCATGCCTTCAAACCCAGAGCCCCTTGTTTGCATTGCCGTTCATGCTTCTGGTGCCCCCTCTGCCGTATCCTAATGGCACCACACACAGGCAAAGAGCTAGACTTTCCCAAGTCCAAGTGTAATGCAACGAGGATGAAGTAGATGCGTGACAACCATCAGCTCGCTCGTCGCCTGTCTTCGGGGTAACGCCCTGGGGAGGACATCCCCGCTCCCCGCGAGAGGGAAATCGTGATTTTCGTCTCCTTCTTCTTGGCTAGCCTCGTTCCTTCCTTTCTTGAGTTCTTCACCGTGGCTAGCCTCCGCCACACCCCGAGCTGGCCACCGCCGTGTTCTCTCTACCACTAGCACCAAATCTCCCCAACCATCCAATCCTTAGCCAATGGCCTAGATTAGATCACAACTTACCCCTTCATCCTCCAATATGAAGTCGACACGTGTCCTATTAATCCCAGTCAACGCCACCTCATCCTGCCATGTCATCAAGGTCACTAATGTGCCATGTCCAGTCAGCATCCACATCACCAATATCAATCCAGTCGATAATTAAGGATTTCCAGTACAAAACTAATTCCAATAATTTCATCTTTTGCAATTAAGTACTTGGATCTTTGAATAGCCATAACTTCTTCGTTTTAGCTCCGATTTGAGCGATTCTTGCGCTCAAATTTTTCTAAATTCATGATCTATCCAACCATGCCAGGTTTAGGTGTTAATTCTCACTTATTTATATTAGCTATCAGTTATTAACATCTAGATCCCTACAACATGAAGATATTATTTTGATTTGTAAATTTGTGGTTGTCACAATGACATATAGGTCATGAACTACATGTCATTGTATAACAAACATGGATTTATGACATTAAAATAATGTATTAATTTGTAGGTCACAGATGTTAGTGCTTCAACCAATCCTTTCTAACATTTCATGT
This sequence comes from Phragmites australis, assembly GCF_958298935.1. Classification (NCBI taxonomy): domain Eukaryota; kingdom Viridiplantae; phylum Streptophyta; class Magnoliopsida; order Poales; family Poaceae; genus Phragmites; species Phragmites australis. Next base: position 8,849,261 of record NC_084929.1, read on the forward strand.
GAAACCTTAGCCTTAGTTCCCGTCTCTTTATCTTTCTTCGAAAGAAGTCCAATTGATTCTGTTCTTCTTGTCTACCCCAATTCAAGATCCCAGTCTATCGTTCTATTCCTATTATTTTGCAATTTAGTGTTCGATGTTACTTTTGTTTATCGATAGAATTCGTTATTAGTCGATTACACTTCGGATCTATTCGAGGGACTTCAAGACCAAGGTTTTCGACAACACTGAGAAGCTTTGGGTAAAAGGCAAGTATACTTATTGATCATATTACTCCTATGTTTTAAACTATTTTGTTTTATAAAATTGCATGATGTGTCAACTTGATGGGTAGTCACCTATGCTAGGGTTTACCGATATATTCCCTTGTCATTCCTTGAAGCCTAAGTGGTTTATGGTTAGGTGACTTTTATGGGTAGGAATGCTTAGCCATGGTTCCAGAATGTTGAGAAGTGACTTATTCTTGACTAATGAACATAAACAACGATGATGGTTAATTTGTTAATGGTTTAGCAACATGGAACATTAGGCCTTGATCATAGTGATGATGTGATAGTGGTCATGGTTATATTGTTGGTTTAGTAATTGCTCGAGTAACCTAAGTAAGGACCAGTTCGTGAAACAACAACTCAAGAAGTAACGTACCAACCATGAGCCCTGATGAGGGCCCTGGCTTATTAATTAGTGGATTCCAGTTTGTGCATGCCAAACAGTAGGAGTGGATGTGTGGGGAAGGCTCTTGAGCCAGAACCATTTGGTTAGTGGTAGTGGATGTTTGGGGAAGGGATCTTCGATCCTCTGAACCATCTGGCGCAAGAGGGGGCTTTTAGGTTGGTAGGGGATTCCGTAAACCCTGGCGGTGAAATCTTAGTAGGCATACACATATTGGGACAAATTTTTGTAACAGCCTGCAGTGATCTCCTGGCCGCACACCTTAGGTAGTGTGATATGTGCCTGATTAGCACTGGCAGAATGGAGACTTTAGTCACACGCTTGCAGGTGATGAAATCACGTCTTGTGGGGAAAGCTGGACAACCTCTGCAGAGTGTAAAATCTGGTATATCAACCGTGCTCACCATCATGAGAGAGATGGATCCTCACATGATTAGTTGGTTTGGGTTATGGTTATGGATATGGTTATGGATACGGTCTAGTAATATGGGATGGTTATGGTTTGCAAGGTGGGTATCCTTGAGTGGTAGTTATTGGGTCGTTTGGGTTACATTCAATTAATATCTTTTTATTGCTTTTGAGTTTGAATATCTTTTCTTTAATTGCATTTATGCTAATGTACCATGTGTCATCTTGTCCTTGTTATAAGCCTGCATATCATTATTGTCATGTATACTTGTTGAGCGCGTCATGTGCTCACACTTGCGATTTTCTGTATGCCATGCGACATGTGTGGTGCTGCTCAGTGAGTGAAGATGTTGAAGAATATCAAGATGAGGTTGTGATGTTCTATGCGCGTGCCTCACGGTGTTCTTGGGCGCTAGTTCTTTAGTTCTGCTATAGTTATCTACATAGAAGACAATATATGTCAATTACTGTAAGAGTTAACATTTATTCTATAAAAGTATTGTTTTTGTTACTTCACTTGTGACGTCCTTATGTGTGTTAAATACCCTGGGTACACATAATTCGCATCTAGTTTTGTTTGTTAAAACTGGGTGTGACAACCGAGCACTGGGGGAGTTCTATTGTGGAAACTTCAGAGTTTCTGGTTCTCGCGGCACAGGTTAAGTGGCTTGTAGATGCAAGGCTATTGAGGTCGAATGTTGTCCACGACTACATTAAATGCCAGTTGTGCCATTTGCGGAGAAGAGCACATCCGACATACGAGTACATCGAGAGCGATGATGTCACCTGGGAGAGCTCCGCAGGTAATACCATAGCTGCATCCTAAGCGTTTTTTGTTTTAGCCGTGCGACATCTTAACTATCCCCCTTTTACCCAGATCTCATTGACGAGGCTATCAATTCACGAGTAAAATTCCTAATGGCATCTACCCCGAGGAAGGGTGGTCCTCCACGTGATGCTCCTTCACTGTGTGATCTCCCTTCGTCGGAGAGGGCTCATATCAGACTGGTACATTTAGCAATTTCTCAGAATTTTTACCTCCAAGATTTCTCCTGGATAAGGGTTTCATAGTACGCATCACTGTAGGGTCTCCCCAAGGTCGATGTCCCCTCGTCTGGTGATTGACGAGGTCATGTTGGTCATCTGGGAAATCAACTCTAGTGTCCGCCTGACACCTCCGTTGCCCAGTACCGCTTTAGTTGGTAGTCAACTTGTTCGTGGTGATGATCAAGCTACCCAGAGCTGGATATTGACCATGGGTGGATGTCCTGCGTATGGTGCTAGTCAGCAGAGGGTTGACCAATCTTGCCCTGACCAGACACATTCCGACTAGGTCCATACCGACTAGGTCCACACCGACCAGACCAACCCCAGCCAGAGTCATTTTGACCAGGCCCATACCAACTAGGTCTGCCCTGACTAGAATCTCTTTGACCAGGTTTGCCCTGACTAGAGTCGCCCTACCATAGTCGCTCCGACCAAGCCAGGGGCGAACAGACTGTTGCTAGCCAAGGCTCTGTGTCAGTGGGGAAAAGAGTGATGGAGGGCTCTACTTTCGCAGTAACATCTAAAGGCGCTAGTGGGACATCGATCACAGGCGGTTTGATAAGCACAAGGCTCATGTTCACCCCTCTGCCCATGCAGTAAGCTTCGTGGTTAGGCATAGGTGGTCTAATTTATCTTTTCTTTCTTGACTCTGTAATCCGCTGTCGTTGCAGGTCCTCAAATCCCCCATGGACCCTAGTCGCAACTCCTCTGGCACCTCAGCAAGATGCTCTAGCCCCCTAGCCTCTAGTAGCTCCAATACCGGGAGCATTGGTCATGACTTCCATGCCTACAGAGCTGATCGTGGAGCCCACTCCAGCCTCCAACCTACTTTCCTTATTTGCCAGCTTTCCTGTCTCCATCTGAAGACTGATCACCAAGAAGGAGGTGGTGAACAATAGGTGCGCCGTACTAGAGAGGCTGGTGGCCAAAGAGAAGGAGGCGAGGCACTTACTTCAGTAGGAAAATTCCAAGCTTCAACAGGAAAATGCCGCACTCATTGCTGAATATTCTCAGTTCAAGGAGGGTGAGCGAAAGACCCGTGGTATTCTTGAGGAAGCCTTTATGGTGATTCCGCGGCCCCTGAGAAGCGTTGGACTAGATGCCCCCGACCCGAAGGACGATAGGGCTACTCAGGGCTATGCCTATGCCATCCACATCCTATCAGAGACATTTGCCCAGCTCCCTTGCATCCTGGCAGTGAGAACCTCGGAGGACATGACAACGGTGGCGAAAGCCGTGGTGGCGTACGTTCTCAAGTGCTACTGCTGTCACGACCCCAAAGTCAACCTCAAGACCATCCGAGGAGGGGTCGTGACCATTGGTCCCACAGTAATGGAGAGGCTAGAGGTGGAGTGCCAAGGGTCAGTGGATTTCATTGGGTCTACCTTCCAGGTGGAGACTGTCGAAGAGGCCGTAGAGGAAGAGTAAACCTCAAACTATAATTTAGGCTTGCATTATGTATGAATGAAGCTTTTGATTTCTCTGATGAGCTTGTGTCACTACTGTGGTTGTAGAGCCCAAGAATTGATTGCCCCTCCTGCTAACCCTGAGCCCCCAACCACGCCTATTGATAGCACCGACGACCAGTGTAGTCTGGAAGTGGTGGCCGAGTGCGAGCCTAGGTTTGTGGTCGAGCGAGAGATCCTACAAGGAGATATTCAAGGTGCATTGGCCCTACCACCATTAAGCCACGTGTAGTCCTAGCCTAGCCAAGTGAGACTTCAACCACTTGACTCCTGCATGGTTGTGTGACCAATTTGTCAAAGAGGAGCTGTTGGCAGTGAAGCGATGAAGGTGATATGCCATAGAGGCAATCATAGAGATGATTGTATCATGTCTATATTTATGTACTTTTGAATAATGTGTTATTCTAAGAATGAGTATCATTTACATTGATTGGCATGTATCTAACTTGTTCGTGGAACTCTTCATTTGTATAATGATGTTATTCTAAATTGATCTCTGGTCACGTATCATTGTGATGATTCATAAGACCAACACATGTATTGATTGATGATCATGTTTCACAGATTATAGGTATAGAGATACTAGGTATATAATGTTGACATTTATGTTGGAGAACATAATGTTGGATAGAACCACCTTGAGATATTGCTGGGATTGTTATTTATGATGTGCCATTAGTTGTTATCTCAGATGATGTACCTGCAAGATCCTTAGACCTGAGATCGTCACTGATTCCCATAATGTATAGTGACATACTTTAAGGCTGCCAAATGTTATTCCATAATTGAGTACTCATAAAAGTAGTTTTTGGGTTTGTCATGAAACATATCGTGGGGTGTGAGTGATCAAGATGGAATTTGCCCATCGTTGATAATGAGAGAGATATCTCTGGGCCCCTCGAGGTAGTTGAATTGAGAAAGTGCATGACCATGACAATATGATTAAAAAGTTAATCAAGATGAATTCACTACTTGATCGAGTGAATGGTTGAGTTATCACAAGGGTGGCACGTATCTCGCCTTGAGCTTGACTGGTATCTTGAGGTGAAGGGATCGGTGGATGTGTATATCAAGGTTTAGCTGATATGATCTTTGTGTATACTCAGGAGTCAAAATGTACTGCTAGGGAACACTATTGATTTCGGTTTGGAAAGGGTTTCCGAGTCGTAGCCGCTCGTACGTGAACCTAACGGGTCACACACTTAATGGGTTGGAATGAAACATACGAATTGTATTCGTATATGGGTTTGATTGGATTGTGATCCATGAGGTGTTAGAGTCCTAAAGGGCTTCCAACGTGGGAGCCCATTAGCAAGTTCTATATAAGGAGAGGCATGGGGTGGGGCGTGGAGAGGTGGGCCACTTCAAAACCCTAGCCGCAACCCTCCACACGATCTCCCAAAACCGTAGCCGCGTGCGTGGTGCTAGCATATTGGCACTCAGCGATCCTGCCCAGTATGTGTGAATATCGTAGAGGCACTACTGCTATTGTGGCACTGATCTCCTCGGCTTGAAGATTGCGATGCTTTTGTCTGGCTGGTCGAGGACCTACTCGGCTGGTCGACATACCTGCTCGCCTAGTCATGGAGCAGGACGTGACCACTCAGAGCTGGTCCAAAACATGATAGACCTGCTCGAGGAACTAGTCGAGAAGCAAGACCACCTGCTCAGAGCTGGTCGAGGAGGGTGACCACCTGCGCGGGGCTAGTCACAGATCTAATCAAGAAGCTACACGAAGAGTTTGACGCGCATGACGTTGGATCGGTCTACTCTAACTCTTGTTCCGCTGCACTGTGTGTCAAGTGGTAAGGATCTATGATCTCCTATTTTTCTGGTTTCCTAGGTGAATGCGGTAGAAAAATTTTGTTTCTAGGCTAGCATAGCCAACCCATTGCCCTAAAAAGAGAGACTTGGATCGAGTGATGAGGTAGGACAATCAGTGGTAGGTGTGTTCACCCCCTTCGAGTCACTACTCTGGGCCGCCGGTATTCAGATCCACCGCACTCCTGAAGATACTATAATTGGTCATGTTGACTGGATCTTGGTGGCCTACAAGGAGGCGAGTGCACTTGAGCAGAGGATGTGTGGGAAGATCAGCGACCACTTGTTTGCGACCGCAATCTACACCACCTACCTTGCCTTCACTTGTGTTATGAGCACATCCCTAGCCTGGGCCCTGTTCCAGCAATCTTTGAAGTTTTTGTTGGTATCCAAAAGACCACAGAGGAGCTTCATGACCTTACAGGATCATTTTTTTGTTGCTCAGTCTCTACTTTGGTCCGTCCGGTTTGACCTGTAGAGGGGCATCTTCGGAGCCTAGGGATACTTCATAAAGCCATTAGAAATAGCCCTCGGGCTTTATCCGACCGGTTATTTTGTAATACAAGGGCCTTCTTTTATGCAAACTATCCCTTTGTTCATGTGGAGGGTAGATTCTTTGTGCTTGTTACATTTAAGGGGGACCAAGGCTTTCCATAACGATCGCTAGTTAGGTTTGTGGCGCCTAGGACAACCCTTGGCATGACATGCCATTTGATGGTGACCAATGCTCGACCTGAGTTAGGACTTGTGGTTTTGAGGTCGTTACCCCCACTCGCCCATATCCTTGAAACTGCATGAGTGGAAAAAAGAATCCCCACTCAAACGGTTTGGTACTCACCATATGAGTGAACAGGAAAAATACCTAGTTGCACGGAAAAATAGACTATAACCTAAACTGCTATAAAGCCCCCGACCGCCTAATCAGCAAAAAAGCTACTAACTAGGCAGTCAAGCCTCAGAAATGAAAAACCTTACAAGTAGGTGGGAGACCATTCCTTTTTAAAAAATCCTGCAAAATAGAGAGTATGATTTTTTGAATTGGAAAAACTTAAAAGCCATGTTCCAGGCTTGTCCAGAAGATTATGCAAAATAGGAAAACATGTCTGTCTTCGAGCAGCCCTAGACATAGAACTTGCTCAACTGGGCTATGTTCCAAGAGTTGTGCAATTCATGACCGTCCTCCATGGCTAACTGGACCGCACTAAGTTGGGTGACATCGACCACCTTGTAGGGTCCCTCTCACTTGGGGGAAAGCTTATTCTGGCATGCCTTATTCTAGACCTTCCTAAGGATGAGGTCGCCTACAACCAGTGTCTGTTCCCCACCCTATGGTTGTGCTACCATCTAAGGCTTTGCTGATATCAGGTTGCTCAAATTAGAGCACAATTGCAGAACTCTTCGATCAGGTTTATGTCGTCCTCTCGTTGCGCCACCTGGTCATTGTCCGAGTAGTTGGTCAATCAAGGAGACTGAAGGGCAATTTTGGAGGGGAGCATTGCCTTCGCGCCAAAGACCAGGAAGAAAGGGGTTTTAGATGTGGCCATGCTAGGAGTCGTTCTCAGCGACTAGAGTACACTGGGTTGTTCGACCATCCAGTGTCTAGCTCTTAAGCCAATCAAAGACCCGTGTTTTGATCCCATGCAGTATCATCCCCTTTGCCCTTTTGACACATTTATTACTTTGGGGGTGTGCCACTGACTTATAGCAAATTTTGGTCCCGATCTCTTCACAGTAGTCCTGAAAAGAACTATTGGTGAATTGAATCCCGTTGTCCGTAATTATGCAGTTTGGACTGCCAAACACACTACCAACCCTCGTATTCATTTGATCGCAGCTGTGGTGGTGATTTTCTTGACAGGCTCAGCCTCGATGCACTCAATGAATTTGTCGATTTCCATGAATAGAAATTTAAAACCTCTTGGAGCTTTAGGGAACAGTCCCACAATATCGAGCCCCTAGACAGCAAAAGGCCAAGAGAGTGGTATTGTTTGCAGTGCTTGGTCTGGTAGGTTAGTATGTCGGCCATGGTACCGACATGACTTGCACCGTTTCACCAGCTTGTGAGCATCTTGGAGGGCCATGGGCCAATAGAATCCTTGCGCAACTTTCTGGATAGGACTCCAAACATGCACTTCTCTGGGTTTAATTTCATGCAGTACTTTCGAAGGTTGTCGAATATTTCCTGGAGGTCTTGACCAGATCATCCTTGGTTCTACTTTTCATGACCACATCATCAAAGTATGCCTCAACATTTATACCGAGTTGTGGTCGAAGAATGAGCTGAATGCAACGTTGGTAAGTAGCACCGACACTTTTTAGACCAAAAGGCATTTTTACATAGCAAAAGACCCTAAAGGGTATTACAAAAGCAGTCTTCTTCTCATCTACCCTACACATGCCAATCTGATAGTACCCTGAGTGGGAATCTTAGAAACTTAGCAGATCGCTGCCAGTCATTGAGTGTACAAGCTGGTCGATCCAGGGCAGAGGGAAGAGATCCTTCATGCATGCCTTGTTAAGGTTGGTGAAGTCGACGCACATCCTCCATTTACCATTGTGTTTCTAGACCATGACTGGGTTAGCCAACCATTTCGGATATTGTACCTAATGGGTGAAGCATGCTTCCAGGAGCTTATCGACCTCCTCTCGAGGTGCTTCCTGATGGTTCATAGAGAACCAATGCGCCTTCTGCTTTCCTGGTCACGTGTCCATTCGTACATATAACTTGTGCTCGATCATGTCCCTAGGGCCTCTGGGCATATCAGACTGACTCCATGAAAAGACGTCTGTATTCGTCTGGAGGAAACTGATGAACACAAGTTCCTATTTGGGGTCCAGGCCATCCCCTATCTGGATAGTACTGGATGGATCAGCGTCATTTAGGAAAATTGGCTTGAGTCGATCTTCTAGGCTGGCGACGATGTGGACTTTCACCGGGCAACCACTAGGCCCGATGTCCTCGGGCTGTGACTTAGGAGTCAGCTTGACCATGTCGAGGCTCCTCTTGTCGCAGTGCAGGGCCATCTTTGTGTTGCCAAAAATAGTGATGGCCCACGTTAGACCAGAGATCTTGATTGCTTGGAATGCTTAGTGGGCAACGACCATGAAATGGGCCATCACAGGTTGCCCCAGGATCGCGTTATAAGCGGTCCCAAAGTTTGCCACATGGAATAGGACCCTTTCGGTCCGGAAGTTATTTGGAGAGTCGAAGGTGATGGGAAGCTCGATTTTTTTGAATAGTGGGACCCATTTCCACAGCCTTCTTTTGGAGGCACAGGGTCGAGTGAGGCCGCTTTGTGTGCGCCTACTCTGTGCATGCCCGTGCGAGCGCTCGGGCTCGAACGCGTGTTGGCTCAAGTGCTCGCACCATGTGAGCGTCGTCCTTGCCAACCGGGCTAGTCGAGGAGCCAGGGGTAATTTCAAAGAAAGGAGGAGATGGCCTCAACGCACGCCTCAGAATCTGCAGGGTGTCTAGTGAGTTGGTGAAGAGGAGGTTGATGGAGCTCCCTCCATCGACCAGTATGCGACCCAGTCGGATGTTTTGTACCGTGGGTTCAATCACAATGGGGTAGCTACCAGGGCGCTTGATGTACGCAGGGTGGTCCACCTAGCTAAAGGTGAAGGGTTCCTTCTGGCACTTCAGTCGAGGGCTTGGGCCTGACGCGGTCACGTATACCTCATGGACCACCGACTTGTACTCCCTATTTGACGAATATGTTGCGGCACCTTCGAAGATGTGATGGACCATGTGGTCATCCTACTGGAACCCTAGCACCGACTGGTGGAGGTCTGCTCCATCCTCGTCAATGTTGTCATGCTTGGGTTTGCGCTCCCCTAGCTCCTTGTCGATGATGCCCCGCACAACCTTGCACTCGGTCAAGTCATGGGCGTCAGTTCGATGGATTGGGCAGTAGCCTCTGCCCTTCTTCCTGCCCTTTTTATCAAAATGCTAGCGTGGTTCACTGGTCTGCTTGACCACCATAACCTCTGGTGGTCCTGCCTTATGCTTGTTCTCTTTTTCTCCTTTCGGCTTACCCATTGGAAGAGGTGGGTCAGTTAGAGGTTGGTTGTGGCTTCATGATGCTCTGGCACTCCTGGGCCTTAGCGACCTATTGTCATGTCCCAAAAATGCTAATTACGTAATTAAGCATGTGAATTGTTATCGCATGTGCTTACACATGTTTGCCTATCAAAGAGTAGTTAAACATGTTTCAAATACCTTGGAGAAGGAAAAGAATAGAAGGAGGTTGATGAGGGGAGACTTAGATAAAATTCAGCAAAAGAACCCCCTCGTGGTCTGACCGGGGTCACCCGTGGTCTGACCGTCAGGTACGCTACCACATGGGATACCACATGGATTTCCTGAGGTCTGACTGGAACCAGTCGCGGTCTGACCGCCAGGACATAGAGGCTCGATTTAAGGTGGTCGATTGCGTCTCTCACTCTCTCACTATCTCATTTGCTCTCTCTTATCCCCACCCACTCCCTCTCCCTCACGTGCTCTCTTTCTCCCTTGCTCTCCCAACTGAACAAGAGAAAGGAGGAGAGGAGGAGCAAGGAGGGGAGGCCAAGGGGAGGTCTCCGGCGAGCTCCCCCACTGGAGGTCATTTTCCCCGTTGAGCCAGAGCTCCTCGGCAACGTCTTCTGCCTCCTCAAGCCGTTCACCACCTTCCTGACGGTGATTTCAAGCTCTGACCATTCCCCAACCTCCACGACCGGACCACTGGCTTGCTAAAACATGGTCAGCACCCTAGACCCCCTTTCCTTCCACATGGCTAGATCGACCGGATTTGAGCTCACCAAGCTCAACAATGGCCTCCACCACCATTAGAGGCAATAGCCAAGTTTCGGTTGTTTTTGGCATGTGCATGTTATCCTACGCGGTAGAGGAAGTCAAGATGATGCTTTAGGTCCAAAATCCCTACCAAAAAGCCACCGGAATCATCGCCGGTGAGCTCACCAAGTTCCCGCGGCCGTGCACAGCGGTCTGACCACCGTTCCAGGAGTCGGACCGCCCCCGGGCCTGTCTGACCGCAAGACCCAAAATCTCTCTAGATGCCGGTGGTCTGACTGCATTTTCCCACGGTCTAACCGCCACTCCCGGCAATCTGACCGTGGTCAACTTAGACAGTACCGTTTCGTCGCAGTTCACTGTTTGCTAAAATTTGTAAAATTCATAATAATTTCTCTAGAGCTCCAAAAACTATGAAACCAATTTTGTTGGTTTCATAATACCCAAATCTACCTACTAAAAATATCCCCAGCAATGATATAATTAATTAAATTTCTGAGATAAATTAATTAGATTGAGGCTTCATTAATTCACTGTTAATGCTTCACAAGTCCAAAAATTGTAAAACCAATTTTCCTAGTGTTCTTATGACTTGTTATTGCTAGGAAAAATGTTTTCAATCATTATTAAGCATACTTTATGGCATTTCTTCACATGCATATTATAGCGTGCATTGTTGCACTGCATTCATGCTCATCATTGCATGCATTCTTCTTTAGTGAATGAAGAATCGGAGCATGGTGCAATCATGGTTGAAGGCGACACCAACCTCTCGGAGATCTATGAGTGTTGTGCGGGGTTATCAGAAAACTGCCAGAGCAGCAAGTCAAGCATCTAAACATATTGCACCCATTGAATTGAAGTGTGGAGTAAAAAATTGATAAGATATGCTCTATGTATGTTTGCATGTGTAGCGAGTCAATATAGGGTTTATGTGGGTAGAACCTATGTTGATTGCATTACCTCTACCTTGAGTTGTTGAATATCCACATCCTTGTAGCCTTTGCAATATTGTTGATGTATAATTTGCAAGGTCACTCGAAATGCTTAGCAATGCATAGGTCAGCAGTAGAAGTTGAGTGGTGAAGTGTTCCATCGCTCATGAGCTATAGGTTTAATTATGGTTCCCGATGATACTATAGATGATGTTGGTTGGATGAGTGGTGAGGATGAGATGAGATGTGGGCGGTGTTATGGGTGTCATTTGCCTGTAGGAGTTCCTCGGGGTAGTTCGGGAGAAGAGCCCGGGCACCATAGATCACTTTGCATCATTTAAGCATCGTCCATTGGTGCCGTTGGCTTTAGCACTTTCCGTACTTACTACATGTCGCATTATGGGAACGACAAGCCAAATACCTTTGTAGCTGTAGCATTTTGGCGTGCGAGTCGATGGTGTGAGCGGGCGGACTTGTAGGGGTATCCAGTTTGCTCCGAGAGCAGTTCTGGATGACCCACGCACCTATCGGCACCTGAGCAAACGGTTGGAGGTTATTGGGAAAGGTTGACTCTAGTACCCCCTTACATGGGCCTCTGTCGGCACATGAGCCGTATGGTCCTCAAGTCGTGTAGGTAAAGGAGTACCCCCCTGCAGGGTCTAAAAACTATTTGAATTGCCACACTCTTGGTCATGAGCATGCTTCTATCCATCTGCATCAGTCATAGAGTTATGAGTATGGTATGGATGGTCTGTTGGGAAATGTTGATGTTGGCTATTGTTGTATTGCTATGTTTCCATTTACATTTATGTGCAAGTTGTTGGTTACAGGGTATGTTGGTTAAGCATAAGTGCTCACGCATATGTGTCTAGGTTGCTTAAGCATATTAATGTACTTAACCATGTGACCTTTTTCTTGCTAATTGCTCAATGCATGATCCTTGGAGTCGAGTTATTTATATGTACCCCATATGGATTAAGTCATGCGAGTACCTTCATACTTAGCTGCTCTACAGGTTTTGCAGGTGAGGAAGAGCCGGTGTTTGGCCACTTCACACCTGTTGAGGGTGGCGAGCATGAGTAGGCAACTGCTCGGTGGTCATGCTTTTGGGGTGAAGCCTAAGGGTACACCTTTTGTGGTCTGTAACTTTTGTTTCCGCTGCATAGTTCTCTTTTGGCTAGGAGTTGATCAGTTTTAGTTTTCCCTAGATCTCTTTTCCTGTGAATTGTTGAACTTGTTAATGCTTCAGAACTTGTAATATAATTTAATTACTCACTCTTTATTAAGCTTGCTTGTGATTGCTTATGTTGGAAAGGCATACGCTCTGATCTTGGGCACAAAACATGTGTCGGGACTACCGGGATGATATTCTGGTTAATTGTTGAAGTCATGATTATGTAAATGATTGACTTGGTGATTAACTAGAATATTATTTGGACGGTTCCTCAGAGATTGGTTTAATGAAGTATCCTAAACAATGCTTAGGATGTGGGTTAGTAAAGTGTCAAATCCACTAAGTAACCCACTAAAGTTTCTTTTATGCGTCTCCATGATTAATATGTATGAAACTGCTATATTCTGCACCAAAGAGTAATGTGTTGATGTTTGTTGCGGAGAGACGTGTTTGAGAAGGAAACGTGTAGATAGGAATCGAGCATACCATCATTTTCTATAACTCATATGCATGTATTTTTCCAAGTACAGGGTATTATGAGATCCAAGTAGTGACATCCGACTAATGCTTTTATACTAAGCTGGAATTTGATGTTCCCTTTTTTATCTTGTCGTCATTCACAGGATGAGAACCTGCGGCAGTTTGGGTGAGCTTCATGAGGCCTCGAATAAGAATAATCCAATGCCGCCTCCATCGTCGAGCATGGCGGAGGTGCTCATGCAAATTGAGCAGAACCTTCAGGCCCGGATGGTACTCCTGGAGGCTTTCATGCGCAACACGGCCCCTCATGGAGGAGGTGGGGCTGGGCACCGTGATGACTTCGCTGATTTTCTTCGGACTCAACCGCCCACCTTCACGTGGGCTGAGGATCCTCTGGATGCCAACCACTGGCTCTGGACTATTGAGCAAAAGCTCGCTCTCCTTCGATGTGAGGACCACGAGAAGGCGCTCTTCGCCACCCATCAACTTCAGGGTGCAGTGGGCACGTGGTGGTATAACTTTCTTGCCATGCAGCCTGCTAATCACCGAGTGTCTTGGGTGGAGTTTCGCCAGGCATTCCATGATTTCCACATCCCTAAGGGCCATATGGAGGTCAAGAGGTGGGAGTTTATGGACCTCAAGCAAGGAGGCAAATCGGTGATGGAGTATGTGCAAGTGTTCAACCACCTTGCACAGTATGCGCCGTACGAGGTCAACATTGACGAGCGGAAGCAATACCGCTTTGTGAACGGCCTCAGTTCTAAGATGCAAGATCGGCTGTTGATGCATGAGTTCAGTGATTTCAACAAGCTAGTGAGCACCTCTCTCATGGTGGAGTTCAAGTTGAAGAACCACCAGGAGGAGAAGAAGCGCAAGAGGGCTCCGTCGCCTTCTATGGGCGGGAGCTCTCAATGTGCACGGATGGAAAGTCAACCTCCTCCATCACATGTGATGACTTCGGCCACTCCAAAACCAATGAGGATGGTGCGGTGCTCATCTTTCTCCGCTCCGCAAGGACAACCTCCAAGACCGGCCGATTCTCAAGCGAGTGTGACTGGTGGCCCCAGTGGCCCGTGCTACAACTGTGGGCACGTCAGGCATTTCACATGTGATTGCCCTTATCTGAAACCGGGAGCCACAGTGATGGCTCCAAGGCCATCACCACCTTCTCCATCCGTTCATCAAGTCTCCAAGACAACACACATTCCCAAACATGGACGAGTGCGCTACACCACCACCAAGGAGGCTAATGAGGAAGACAACATATTGATGGGTATGTTATTTGTAAATTCTTGTCCTGCATTTGTGCTTTTTGATTCTAGTGCATCTCATTATTTCGTCAAAGAGAGTTTTGTCTCGAGTCACAGCATGATCACCAAGGTTCTACCCTCCTCTTATCATATTGATGCACCCGATGCTATGTTGAGGACCAACCGTGTCGTTCCCTTGGCTAAGATTCTCATTGTGGGAGTTCAGTTTTCTGCAAATTTGATCCTGCTGGATACAAGAGGAATGGATGTCATATTGGGAATGAATTGGCTTGCCAAGAATAAGGCCGTTATTGATTGTGCTCGTAGGACTGTCACTCTTAATGACATGTTTGGCACCCAAGTCCATTTGAAGATTAAGGAGATTCATCCTTGCTTTTATGGCCTGAAGGTCGTCACCACCCCGGATCTCAGGGATATCCCTATGGTGTGTCAATTTCCTGACGTCTTCCCAGAGGAATTGCCAGGAATGCCGCTCGACCGAGTAGTTGAATTCTCAATTGATCGTTTGCCTGGAACAGCCCCGATTTCAAAGAAGTCCTATAAGATGCCGCCAAATGAGTTAGCCGAGCTGAAGAAGTAGATTTAGGAGTTTCTATCAAAGGGTTTCATTCGTCCGAGCTCCTCACCTTGGGGATGTCTGATACTCTTTGTGAAGAAAAAGGATGGTACTCTTTGAATGTGTGTTGATTACCGTTCGTTGAATGAGATCACTATTAGGAATAAGTATCCGCTTCCTAGGATTGATATTCTGTTTGATCAGTTGACTGGTGCTCGTGTTTTCTCGAAGATGGACTTGAGACTAGGCTATCATCAAATTAAGGTTCGACCATATGATATTCCAACGATGGATTTCTCGACTTGTTACGGGCTTTATGAGTTTACCATCATGTCCTTTGGCTTGACTAATGCACCAGCATTTTTCATATATTTGATGAACACCATGTTCATGGAGGAACATGACAAGGTTGTCGTGGTTTTCATCGACAACATTCTTATATAGTCCAAGACTGAGGAAGAGCATGTCGAACACCTCCATGTTGTTCTTGGCCGCATTCGAGATCACCAACACTATGCTAAGCTTAGCAAATGCGAGTTTTGGCTCACGGAAGTCACTTTTTTGGGACATGTATTGTCTGAGAAAGGTGTCGCTGTTGACCCGAGCAGTGCAGCCCAAGAATGTCACCGATATCAGGAGTTTTTTCTCACTTGCAGGTTATTATAGCCGGTTCATCGAGGATTTCTCCAAGATTGCCAAGCCAATTACTGAGTTGTTGAAGCAAGGAAGTGTGTTTGAGTTGTCGAGCGAATGTGAGACAACTTTCCAGACATTGAAGAAATTGCTCAGGACCACTCCCGTTCTCGCTCAGCCTGAAGTGGACAAGGGTTTCGACATCTATTGCGATGCTTCCCGCATAGGCCTCGGATGTGTCCTTATGCAAGATGGCAGAGTTGTGACTTACGCCTCACGTCAGTTGAAGCGCCATGAAGAGAACTACCCAACTCATGACTTAGAGCTTGCGGTAGTTGTGCATGCTATGAAGATCTAGTGGCACTATCTGCTAGGAAATTTGTGTCATATCTACACAGATCACAAGAGCCTCAAATACATTTTCACTCAAGTCGATCTGAACATGCGATAGAGAAGATGGCTCAAGCTAATCAAAGATTATGAACTGAAAGTGCATTATCACCCCGGTAAGGCGAATGTGGTCACCGATGCACTGAGTCAAAATGCTTGATGCAATTATCTTTTGGTCAAGCCCAGAAATACCACACTTTGTGATGATTTCCACCAGCTTGGATTTGAGATGGTTCCAGAGGGATTTCTTGCAAACTTAGAGATCAAATCCACCCTCTTGGATGAAATCAAAGCAGCTCAGAAGGATGACAAGGGCATGGCCAAGGAAAAATGAAGAAATGTAAGCTATCTATTTTTCTGAGGATGATCAAGGAGTATTGTGGTTTGAGACCCGATTAGTTGTTCCAAACGTCGAGGCATTGAGGAAGAGAATTCTAGATGAAGCGCATGATTCTTTGCTATCCATCCACCCTGGGAGCACAAAAATGTACCAAGACCTCAAGCCCAAATTTTGGTGGACTCACATGAAGCAAGAGATCGCTCGATATTTTGCTGAGTGTGATGTCTGTCGAAGGGTGAAGGCTGGACATCTCAAGGCAACCAGAACACTTCAACCTTTACCCATTCCCACCTGGAAGTGGGAGGAGATCGGCATAGATTTTATTATCGGGTTGCCTAGGACTTCTCAGGGATATGAATCGATCTGGGTCATCGTTGACCGACTCACAAAGTTAGCACATTTTCTCCCTGTGAAGACTCGATACAGTACTAAGGACTATGCAGAGTTGTACCTCACCAGAATTGTTTGCCTTCATGGGATTCTGAAGAAGATTGTCTCTGATCGAGGCACTTAGTTCACTTCTTATTTCTGGAGGAGCCTTCATGAGGCTATGGGGACTAACCTCTTCCATAGCACCGCGTATCATTCTCAGACCGATGGTCAAACTGAGAGGGTGAATCAAATCCTGGAAGACATGCTCCGAACTTGTGTTCTCACATATGGGAAGAAGTGGAAAATTTGCTTGCCATTTGCCGAGTTCTCCTATAACAACAGTTATTAGTCAGCATTGAATGTCGCCGTTTGAAGCTCTTTATGGCCGAAGATGCCGAACGCTATTGAATTGGTCCGAATCGAGTGAAAGGGATTTTTTGGGCCCAGATTTGGTGAAAGAGGCAGACGAGCATGTTCTGACTATTTGGAAGTGTCTTCTCAAAGCTCAATCATGACAGAAGAGTTATGCGGATCACCGTCAGAGAGAACTTGTGTTCGAGATTGGGGATTTTGTGTATCCCATGGCTTCTCCTCTGGAAGGAGTTCGACGCTTTCAAGTCAGGAGGAAGCTAGCACCTCGATATGTGGAGCCATTCCAAATTGTTGCCTGGTGTGGAGAGGTGGCCTACCAATTGGACTTACCTCCGTCCCTCTCCGCTGTGAAGAAATGCCTCTGAGTCCCCGCCGAGGTCATTGAAATGGTAAATCAAGACTTGCAACTTGATCTGACATATTGTGAGAGACCCATCCGAATTTTGGATGAAGTGGAATGCAAAACTCGATATTGCTCAACTAAATTTCTCAAGGTTCAGTGGAGCAACCACACCGAGGACAAAGTGACATGGTACCGGGAGGATAGAACCAGCTCTGAGTATCCCGAACTCTTTGAGAGTTTGTAAATGACATTGTAATTTGGAACATTGGAACGTCTCATGTGTATGGTTCAGTGTCATGCTTGTTGGAAGTGTCATTCCCAAGGAAATCTGAGTCAAAACCCTTCGAACTAGAAGCAAGCCGAGATTATCTTTGCTCTCTGTTGGCTCGCGGTCTGACTAGTACCTCTGCCGGTCTGACCGTTGGTGGGCATTCTGACCGTCAAAGCCAAAACTCTCTGTGTAGATTTCGGTCTAACCGTGGAACCCGCGGTCCAACCGAGCTGCAGTCTGGCCGGGACCATCTCGGTCGGACCGCCAATTCACAGAAGGTCCCATGGCTATCTGTTCATCTCGTCGGCAAGGATCAACATGATTCCTTTCCCGTTTGTGGAAGGTTTCTTTCCGCCATCGCCTTCTCCCTAAGTCTACTAAATCTCGGGATGAGATTCTCCTTAAGGGGGGTGGAGGTTTACCATGTCCCAAAAATGCTAATTATGTAATTCAGCATGCGTAATTGTTATCGCATATGCTTACACGTGTATGCCTATCAAAGACTAGTTAAACATGTTTCAAATACCTTGGAGAAGGAAAAGAATAGAAGGAGGTTGATGAGGGGAAACTTAGAAATTTTTTGGCAAAAGAACCCCCTCGCGGTCTGACCGGGGTGAGGATGAGATAAGATGCAGACGGTGTTAGGGGTGTCATCTGCCCTGGAGGAGTTCCTCAGGTTAGTTCAAAAGAGGAGCCCGGGCACCATAGACCGCTTTGCATCGTTTAAGTACCGTCCGTCGGTGCCGTTGGCTTTAGCACTTTTCGTACTTACTACATGTCGCATTTTGGGGATGACAAAACGAATACCTTTGTAGCTATGGTCTTTTGGCGTGCGAGTCGATGGTGTGAGCGGGCGGGCTTGTAGGGTTATTCAGTTTGCTCCGGGAGTAGTTCTGGATGATCCCCGCACCTATCGTCACATGAGCAAACGGTTGGAGCTTATTGGGAAAGGTTGACTCAAGTACCCTCTTGCGTGGGCCTGTGTGGGCACGTGAGCCGTATGTTCCTCAAGTTGTGTAGGTAAAGGAGTACCCCCCTTTCAGGGTGTAAAAACAATTCGAATTGCCGCGCTCTCGGTCATGAGCATGCTTTTGTCTATCCGCATCAGTCCTAGAGTTATGAGTGTGGAACGATAGTATGGATGGTCTGTTAGGAATGTTGATGTTGGCTATTGTTGTATTGCTATGTTTTCATTTACATTTATGTGCAAGTTGTTGGTTACAGGGCATGTTGGTTAAGCATAGGTGCTCACACATATGTGTCTAGGTTGCTTAAGCATATTAATGTACTTAACCTTGTGATCTTTTTCTTGCTAATGGCTCAATGCATGATCCTTGGAGTTGGGTTATCTATATGTATCCTATATGAATTAAGTCTTGCGAGTACCTTCACACTCAGCTGCTCTACAGGTTTTGCAGGTGAGGAAGAGACGGTGTTTGGCTACTTCACACCTGCCGAGGGTGGCGGGCATGAGTAGGTAACTACTTGGTGGTCAAGCTTGTGGGGTGAAGCCTCAGGGCATATGGCTTCACCCACCTTTTGTTGTCTATAGCTTTTGTTTCCACTGTGTAGTTCTCTTTTAGCTAGGAGTTGATCAGTTTTAGTTTCCTCCTAGATCTCTTTTGCTGTAAATTGTTAAACTTATTAATGCTTCATAACTTGTAATATTATTTAATTACTCGCTCTTTACTAAGATTGGTTGTGATTGCTTATGTTGGAAAGGCATGTGTTCCGATCTTGGGCACAAAACACATGTCGCGACTACCGGGATGATATTCTGATTAATCGTTTAAAGTCGTGATTATGTAAATGATCGACTTGATGATTAACTAGAATATTATTTGGACAGTTCCTCACACCTATGCACACTTATCTGTGAGCTCGAAGACCTTGGTGGTGCTTTGGACTTGCTTGGTGGTCAACTTTTCGACCATCTTCTGGCCTCTATCCCCCTTCTAGAAGGCGATGACCATGGATCCACACATGATCTTTGGAATGGTGTTCCGCCATTCGGTGAAACACCGAATGAAGTCTCGTAACGACTCATCCTGCCCCTGCCTAATTTTGTACAGGTCATCCTCGACCCCTAGTGTGGCATAGGTCCCTTGGAAGTTGGCGATAAACTGGTGGCACAAGTTCTCCCATGAGTGAACCAACCTGTAGGGGAGGTTCATAAGCCAGGACTGGGCTGAGCCAATCAACATGGTCAGGAAATAGTTTGCTATGACCTTCCCGTTGCCACCTGCGGCTTGCACCATGGTGGTGTAAATCTATAAGAATTCTTCCATGTTATAAGAGTCATCATACTTTTTGGCTAGGACTGACTAGAACTTGTCCGGCCAGCACACTTCTCGCAACCGGGTTGATAAGGTGTTGCACCCTGTCCTGTAATGGGGAGCAGCTGGCTGGTGGATGACCACACGTGCTCAGGGAGAGAGATGATGGTCATGAGGTCCTGGTGATGGGATGGAGGAATTTGACAATTCTCTACAAGGGGAGGCAAACGGTAGGGCTACTTGCCCTTGTCCTGCCTTGGTTGGGCATGGTCCACCTCTCTTAGTTGGCCCTCTGGCCCTGGATCTTGTTGGGCGAAGAGAGTCACGTAAGTCAGGGGTTTGGCTATCCCAACTCAACAGGGTTCTCATAGTACCCCCTGTTACAATGAGGGCATGAGATTTGTCTTGCCGTAGGGCCTATTGTGACTTCTGGCGACCACGGCCATCATCAGTCTTGGAAATGGGCACGATCTTTGCTGCTATGACTTGGCATCATGTGGTTTCTGCCAGGAGAGTGAGGTCACATAAGTGGGTGACTAAGAAGCATTCGTACGGTCTGCAGGTTTTGTGCAGGAGTCATGGCCTTGAAGTCAAGCTACTGACCGCAGAACGGTGAAATATAGCAATGGAGGTATCCCTCAACATTTGCGTGACGCGAAGACCTAGGCGATAATGCCCTCAAGGACTACTCCATCGACAGGCGTTCCTCTGGGTGGTGCTATAGTTGTTCGGGATATATCAGAGCGGCTCCTTATCTGGCATATGGTAGGTTTCCCTATAGGAATTTGGCCTGGCGGTTACCGCCAGTGCTAGGGGGACGAGAACCTCTACTGTTCCCTGCTACATGGGCTGCCATGTAGACTTGTCATTGGGTTTCGGAGTCCTCGGACTCCGTTTCGTTATCCCAAGCTAGGAGCACACCGGGCTCATCTGGGACATATCCCATGACAAACACCTCACGGTGTTTGGGGTTCTCGGAATAGGACTCAGCGGTCATCGTGGATCCAGGTATGGGTAGCCCAATCAGGTTATAGACACTTACCAAAACGCGAAAATGTGCCCCCTACATAGCACGCCAACTGTTCAAGGTTAATCCCTGACAATGTATCCGGTGTATACCGGTCGATGGGAGCGTGATACCCGTTTCCTATTAGTGTGTGTGTGTGTGTGTGGATGATGAACTCAAGGACACAAGGGGTTATCCAGGTTCAGGCCTCTCGTGGGATAACAACCTTATGTCCTGTGTATTTTCTTTTGATGTGGATCAACTTGGTTACCGAAAGAGTTCCGTTCTTTACAAGCCTGGTCTTCCCTCCTTTATATAGTAGGAGGAGAGGCGTATATACATACAGCATATGCCAGATCTATG
Source organism: Phragmites australis (assembly GCF_958298935.1). Taxonomy (NCBI): domain Eukaryota; kingdom Viridiplantae; phylum Streptophyta; class Magnoliopsida; order Poales; family Poaceae; genus Phragmites; species Phragmites australis. The sequence goes on from NC_084929.1 coordinate 8,870,246, forward strand.
GCAGTCCCATTCCTGCTGAAAATCGCTACTATGAGGCCATCATTACGGAGAGCGGGCATGCTCGGTCTGCCTGGTCATCTTGTGCATCCTGTCCCATCAGCCACACATCCCCACAGCCACTTGCAAGACCATCGCACCAGCCTGTATGGCCATCCCGTAGCATTATTTGCTATGGGATGAGCCACTGCACCACTACATCGGCCATGGCTTCGCTCGCTGAAAGGAGATGCCTGCGGAAGGAAAACACTTGAGTGGGTAGCATTAAATGAGATTAGACTAGTTAGGAGAATACCTGCCCAAGACCAACAAGGGCTAGTCATGGGGTTTCCTTCCACGATCAGGGGACTGGTTACGCAAGCCCTAGCGAATGTGTGTGCCGGAGTCAGCTTTTGATAACATCTACTCCCAGCGGACCTTTATTGTTGTGGGCCCACAGAATAGGGGATCCCATATTCTTTACATCGACAAATAATTTTGATAATGGTACTATGCAACATGAGATAAAATTGGTGATAATATTTTTAGCAACATGGACTAGGAAATTGAACAAGAGGATGATCTAGGTTGCGTAGTGCAAGTGGATGGTATTCTTGCTCAATTTGTTTAAGCACTAGTTCATGGTGCGGTCGGAGCTAGCCTTACAGTACAACCACAAGCCTGGTGTGGGACGAGCCTGTCCAACTAATTAGTTTTCTTCTAACATAGTGTAGACTAGATGGTGGAACGAGAATGAAATGGTAATTTCCCTAGATCTATATGGCACAAGAGGGGGCTTCTGTTGTTGATGTGTTATTCACACGATAGTGAAACCTTAGCGCGTAGACACTTGTTGGGAGAGACTTTGCAAAGGCCTTGTAATGATTTCCTAGCCGCACACCTCGGAAGTATGGTAGTGTTATGTTGACATGGGCGAGCGGGAAAATGATAACTTGTGGTAAAGTCTACAACCTCTATAGAGTGTAAACTGATTAATCAAGCATGCTAGCGATTATGAGTGGTGAGGAATGCCAAACATGATTAGAATACACCTTTTATGGTTTGGTGGTTCATTCATGGTTGCGGGAACCATGCTTGAGGTGTTCAACTTCGTGTTGAGGTAGATTATGTCAAGAGGGATAATTCTTAAGGTGACTTCTATTTAATTATTCACTATTGCTTTATTAAATGTTTCTTTAAATTCTTCCTTTATGCAAATGAACCCCTATAACCTTTATTCTTGTGAATGCCTTCATTTAAGTTTTTACCATAACTTGCGGATTATGAGACGTACTCACACTTGGTATAACTACAATGCTCAATTGGGGAAGATTTTGAGGATTACTCTAAGGACAGAGAATACTAAGGTGGTGCTTTACAACGAGTGCTTGCGGGAGATGTGGAATAAGAAGATCGCGATAGCTGCGGTGTTTATTTGCTTTTTCGCCCTTAAAGGTCCTTCTTATAATAATGAATATTCATGTTAGATTATGACATTGTGTTTTGTTATCATCTATGATGTCTCTATATATTGAGTTTGATTCATGGCTCAAGACATGGCATGAGTATTGGTCCTTCCTTAGACTAGTCCCGACAATAATAAAAGGACATGGGCACAACACTGCCATGTAGCTAGTGTTGCATGCAACTGAGGTTTTATCTACAAAGATAAATGCAAGAATTAAATGAACCATAAAGATACAAATATCCAATGCTTGGGCGACACACAGGGGTGATCCTACCTTGGGACAAGGGTGTACAGATGTACACCAAATAATTTTTGCAACATAATTATAGTTAGTAGGTATATTACATATGTATATCGATAATTGGGTCACATTATATGCATTTGAGCCTAAATCTAGGAAAATGCCCCAGCCATCCATCCCCTCGCCCCCTTCTCATGTTGGGCCAGCCCAATGCCCCTATCCATATTGCTTATGTTTGTCCCATGTGGAAATGATCGGAAAGAGAGGCATGTGCAGATCAGTCGACTCCTAAGTCATCATCTCGTTTAGTCATCATCCTCAGCCTCTCGCTCTCACATCTCATCCTACTAGCTATCTTCTTTAGGCCTTTAGCTAGGGTTTCCTACACCATCCACTGTCAACCACCCACTGGCCAATGACCGATGTGGCGATGCATGCCTCTCCTAACTCGCCTAGTCCGTGGGAGGATAAAAGGCAGAGCTAGAGTGTGGCAAGGAGGATCTAACTGTTGAGACAACTACGGATGTGGCCACACCAATAGTGCCAACGTCGGCCACAACGACTAGGATAGGTTCTAGTGGCGAGGAGGGAGATTCAGCAATCACCTCGCACATGAAGAGTGGGGAATCTACACCACATAAGGCTTGTGACCCATGACCCATACTGTGTTTACTCTCTTTGTGCAATATTTCAGCAATCAACCGTTCAACTATTAATTGATTCATTGATTGATTGGTTGAGATTTAATGTAATTGATTCATATTTGATGCAATACGATTGGTCAGTCAATAGTTTGGTGAAGTACATTTGTTTAATCTGAGGCTCTTGATGAGCTGGGTTGGCCCTAGAGGGGGGCAAGCAGGGCGGCCGCCTTGGGCCCCTAAAACCCAAGGGCCTCCTCCCATATAGGTATACATGTATATTACTTGTGACTCAACAAAGCACAATAGTCTAAAATCTAATCGACTGTCAACCATAGTTACATGATCATGCATTGACTTTGGCCTTTGGCTAGCCCAAAATAACTAATGCTGGTTTGCTTCTTTCACAAAAGGTTAGCAGCGGCCCAAACTAGCAACCCTTTCATGTGTAGAGAAGTGAAATAGTCGATGAGATCGCTTCCTCTCGTGCTATTCTGATCCGCCTCCTATGCTGCCTCTCTGGACAGGCAGATAGCCCTGCACTCCACCTCGCCAAGCACCTCGCGCTTTAACCAACAGCCGTCGCTACCACCTCCTCCACCCACGCCAACCACGTCGTGTTATCACTGGCGTCCGTGTACACATCGTTTGCATTGGTGGGCACATGCGCGCATGGCGCGGCGCCATACCGGAGCATCTACTTGACTTCCTCAGTGCGCCCTCGGCTGTGGTCCTTGCCTCCTTCAGGCACTGCGTTGCAGACTGCGTACTCGCCAGCTGATGCGGGCCGTCTGACCCCTGTGGATATACTTTAAGTGTCTATCGAAAACAATTTTTTAATACATCAAATATTATGTTTAAAATTTATATATTAATTAATGTTTTGACCTTAGACCACTAAAATCTCAGGACCAGCATGTCGATTAGCCAAAAAGGACGAAGGTTGTTGATTTGAAATCTTTGTGGAATGAGCCAAAAAGATGCTACTGATTAAGGAACTATTTGTACTATATCATTTGTTTTTATGGAGCTTTAGTTTTTGAATAATTCTTTGGCAGCTCTGTACAACCAATTAAAAAATCTTGCAACCGCCACTGGTGACACACTGTTTTCATAGAAACTGAAGCACAAGGACAAACGACAATGTGCACTTCTCCTATCCAGTCTCCACTATATATAATCCTAACTCAGCCCAATCTCTTAAACAAATTCTGCATCAAACACTTCAAAATCTCTACATATCAGGTCACGTGATAACATTGCTGTCCAAACTAAACAAGATGCTGCTTAACCCAGCTTCAGAGGTGGCAGCGATGGACAGCATCCAGCACCTCATCCTGCACGAGCTTCAGCAGCCTCGCGGCCGTCCAGTGGAGCTGTAGAAGGGAAGTGAGAAGATTTAGGCTAACCCCTGTACTTAGTATTGATAATCTGATAGGTTGGCGTATTTATACAGGAGGCATGTACTGGTGCACAGACGTGTGTATGCTACTGTAGCCAACTAACTTACAATGGAATAGGGGTCGTGCCTGTAGAGTAGGATGGTGTTTCGACCTACTAATAGCATCTCAAGAGATTCTAAAACTTATTCTCTATATCTTTATATAGGGAGCCTTCCAAATAAAATTTCTTTCTTAAATCTCTTTTATCTCCAATAGACTTCCAATATCTCATTCCCTATATATCTTCTACTGTATTACCGACGGATGGACCCTACATGTCATCTCTTTCCTCTTCAGGAGTCAACGGAGCAAGACGTTCGTACCCCTATGCTGGCCACCTCCACCACGCTCCGCTCCCCATCCTTCCTCATGAGCCCCTTTGCGGAGCGAATCCTTTCGTCTCCTATAACTATAATCCATCCATCATATGATATATCCAATGGGATCAAAAGATCAATCGATCAAAAGAGCAAGGAGCAGATCAACGACTCAGTTCCAGGAGTCTTCAACCTCTTCAACAAAGATGGCGATGGTATTGCCCTTGCATCGTTCATGTTCATCAACAAATTGAATTGCGCGCACATGCATGCAATGTGGCAACCGATTGATGAAAGAATTCACCTGCAGGGACGATCACGACTAAGGAGCTCGGGACAGTAATGCGTTCGCTAGGACAGAGCCCCAAGGAGGTGGAGTTGCAAGACATGGTCGAAGAGGTGGACACCAATGGCAGTGGCGCCATTAACTTACAGCAGTTCCTCACCCTCCTCGCCCACAAGATGCGCGACACCGCACCAATGATGAGCTCCACGAAGACAACAAGGACAACGAGGACAACAAGGGGTGGGAGCGTGGGCCTAGTAGGATTGGGAGTCTGAAAGGGGTTCCCTACTTTTAGCTAAGATGGGGATATGTTTAGGGGATTGGTAAGAATAGGAACTTTGTTTGGGGAGTTGTTGGAGGGTTTTTTTAGTCAAAATCTCTAAATTTACCTATAGGGAACAAAATAGGGTGTCTTTTGGAGATTCTCTAACTAACCAACTAACTGAACATGCACATGCACATGCACATTAGTCGCTAATACCCTGCTGCAATGTCACAGTCAGTTATGTGGAGATTGGTCCAGAATTCTTGAAAGGCTGCCGTAGGAAGACCCTTGGTCATGATGTCGGCAAATTGCTAGCTTGTGCGAACATGGAGAACGCGAAAATGCCCAAGATAGACCTTCTCACGAATGAAGTGGATATCCAGCACAATGTGCTTCATGCAACGATGATGTATAGGATTAGATGTCATGTACACCGCTAATACATTGTGGCAATAGACCAAAATTGCCTTGTCGATGGTGTAGTTGAGCTCGCCCAATAGTTGACGTAGCCAGCAACATTGAGCAACGACGTTTGGGACTGCCCGATATTCCGCCTTCGCACTAGAATGGGATATTGTGGGTTGATGCTTCGAGGACCATGAAATCAGTGAGTCACCGAGGAATACACACTAGCCAAATGTGGATCATCATGTCGGGGTAGCCCGCCCAATTGGCAACGGACTAGGTAAGGAGATGGAGGGAAGCCGAGCCAGTGATGTGAAGGCTGTACGTCGTCGTCCCTCGGATGGAACGCAAGATGCATTTGACAAGTGCAAAATGACAATCGCGGGGGTCATGCATACGGAGGCAGACTTGTTGAACCACATATGCGATGTCCAGTCGAGTCATGGTGAGGTATTGTAGGGCACCCACAATGTTGAGATAGGCCAATGGATCAGTGAGCTTGGTGCCTAAGTCAGAGGAGACATTCGGCTCGTGTCGACAGGTATTGTGGCAGGCATGCAATTTGTCATGTTCGCATGGTCCAGAAGATCAAGGGCATACTTCTCCTGTGACAAAAAGAAACCCGTTCCAAAGCTGGTGACATTTATGCCAAGGAAGAACTTGAGAAGCCCGAGATCTTTCATGGAAAACACCGCTGGTAGCTAATTGATGACAAGGTGAAGAAGAGTGTTGGATGAAGCCATCAGGAGAATGTCGTCAACGTAGAGGAGGAGGTATGTCGTGGATGAACTGCGCTGTAGCATGAACAGCGAGGAGTCAGAGACAGTCATGGTGAAGCTAAGGGTGTGGATGAAGCTCAAGAACCGAGCGTACCATGCCCGTGGCGCCTGCTTCTAGCCATAGAGTTACTTGGAAAGCAAGCACACGTGTTTCGCCCTATCGGAGTCGATGAAACCTGCCGATTGCTGATAGTCACTACGTGAAAAAAGGATATGGGTAATGAGTGATAACCCTTATAGGTGACGGATCCTGTACCCGTCACCCCGAACGTGTCACTGATGAGTCCTTATGGGTGACAGGTACAAACCCGTCACCAATTTGATCATAGATGACATGTCACAATTTGACCTATCACCAATGAATATCATAGGTGATGGGTCACCTATAACTGAACATAAGTGACGGGTAGTGACCCGTCACTTATGACTGTTGACCATGTTTCACGTTTTTTAGACACAAAAAAGTAAAAAAAAAATCACCCGAGAGGCACCCTAATACAAGGCCCATCGCATATGTCCAATCTACATTATTTTCAAACATATTTTGGTCTTTACATTTCGTGGGACTCGAACCCGCTCCCAACCTCGCGCGCGACTCCCTTACCACCTCGGCTATCACGTGCTTATGATAGAAATGGGTTATATTGTCCTTTTAACCTTCGTTATTGAAGATAATAGGTAACGGGTCATAACTGTGACCCGTCACTTATGCAAGTCATAGGTGACGGGTCATAGTCGTGATCCGTCACCCATGATGTTTTCCCGAATATTGAACCAGAGCGCTTTTAGTAAAAAGGGTATAACTTTTGCATACGAACTCCAATTTAGATTTTTTTTACTCTACGGACATCTACAGAAAAAGTTACATCCGTTTCTTCCCAACTTTGTTGGTCTTGGAGAATCTTTTAGGCCAAAAATGGCTTAGATGATTGACTTCTCGCCCCCGTAAGTTTCTACACCATTTTAGAACACATGTTTGTGTCCATAGCCGCCAACCCTTAAATAAAACTTAAGCAAAATTGTACACTAATTCCTATTCTAGTGCCACTGAGGTGAGAAAAAATAAGAGAAAAATAAAAGAAAAATAAAAAATTTTAGTCTACTATACATATATATGAGTATATGTACATGCACTTTTGCATAGAGAAAAATGTTGTGTAGATATATATGTTGTATATATGTATCTACATAAACCTAAGTATATGTATATGAATACCTAGGGGTATATATATATACACAATACATGAAATGATAGCTCTATGTATTGATCAAGTCATTGGTAACGGGTTTAGTTGTGACCCGTCACTGATGACTAGCTAGGATGACCTGTCACTGATGAGTTAGTCATTGGTGACAGGTCAAATTGTGACTCGTCATCAATGACTAGCTAGGATGATCCATCACTTATGAGTCGTAATAGGTAACGGGTGACAACTACGACCCATCATCAATAACTGGCTAGGATGACCCGTCACTTATGAGTTGTGACAGGTGACGGGTCATAACTATGACCCGTCACTTTTATCATTAATGACAGGTTATATTATGACCCATTACTCATTTCGTGTCTCGTTTATTTGTTTTTCACGTAGTGAGCACACTTGCTCGTTGAGAACACCGTGGAAGAACGTATTGGACACATCCAACTGGTGGACTGGCCAATGCCACGAGGCAGAAAGAGTGAGCACTGCGCGGATGGTAGCTGGCATTACCACCGGCGAGAAGGTTTTGTCGAAGTCCAGGCCGAGGCGTTGAGTAAAGCCACGCACCACCCACCTGGTCTTATAGCGGTCGAGAGTGCCATCGGGCTTGGTCTTGTGCCAGAACAACCAACTGCCAGTCACGATGTTAACGCCGTGCATGCGGCCAAGGTACGAGTTGCCATGTGTCGTTAGAGATGAGTGCCCGGTATTCTTCCTGCATAGCAGCAAGCCAATTCGGATCGTGCAGAGCCATGCATACAGAGGCCGGGATGGGAGATATGGGTGTGGAGGTCGATAGGGCATATCGTGGGTTGCGGCAAGTAATCCCAGATCGATTTTGCACGAGTCTGCATCAGGTGAGATGGCGCGTTGGTTGACACTGTTAGGCACTGGGGCTTGATTTGCGGACGTGTGGGTCGTTGGCGTTATCTGCGGCGGCGCGATTAGCTGGGACGTAATTAGCGGCAGGCACGAGACTAGCGCCTGCAGCATGCTGAGCAGTTGGCAATGTGGCTCGATTATCTGGTACGCTATTAGCTGGTGCGCGATTAGTTTCGGCTGTGGTAGGGAGCGATTTGCAGCTACGGCAGGTGCGGCGAACTGAACAATGTGCAACGGCTCATGCTGCAGTTCCTGAGATGAGGCGTGAGTCTCACCAGAAGAAGGAAAGCCCACAGATCGGAACGGAAACACATTTTCATCAAAGTAGACATGGCGGGAAAGAATGACGCGACGTGATTCTGGGTCATAGCAACGGTATCCACGATGATCATCCGGATAGCCGAGAAATACACAGGCCGTCGAGCGAGGGGCAAGTTCATCACGGGCTATGGCAGATATATTTGGGTAGCACAAACATCCAAATACGCGGAGGTGAGCGTAGCGGGGTGGTGTACCAAACAAATTCTCGTAGGGAGTGTGGAGATTGTGGTTTGCATGGACGACAGTTAAGGAGGTACGTGACCGTGGACAGCGTTTCAACCCAAAAAGCCGACGGGAGGACAGTGTGAAAAAGAAGAGAATGCATGCTGTCATTAAGTTCACAAAAGATGGCCTTATCATTTTGTTGGGAAGTGTATGGACAGAAAAGGCAAAAGATGATGCCATAGCGAGAAAAAAATGTGCGAGCCACATTGTTATCAAACTTACAACGGTTGTCCGATTGGAAAGACAATATGGGGCGACTGAATTGGGTGTGAACGTACGCATGAAAGGAGAAAGGCAAAGGATGATGCCATAGCCAGAAAAAATGTGCGAGTCACATTGTTATCAAGCTCACAACTGTTGTCCGATTGGAAAGACAATATATGGGGCGACCGAATTGGGTGCAAACGTATGCATGAAAGGAAAATAGGAATCGCCAAAACCTCATTTTTCCGTGGTAAGGAAATGTCGAAGCGAAATAGGAAAAATCATCAAGGATAACAAGGTAGTATTGAAAACCCGAGATGCTTAAAATGGGAGATGTCAATTGAAAGGGTAATGTAGTACATGTGGTAGATGAACTAAAAGGATGTCGAGTGTGCTTGCTCAAGCGACAGGCATGGCAGGAATGAGCTTCCGATTTATTACATGCAAATGGAAATGAACGTAAAATGTGAGCTAAAAATTCACGGCTGGGATGTCCAAGAAGTAGATGCCACATGCCAACGGAGGTGGAGGCATGGAGACTCGGTGGTGTCGCGGATGAACCAGGTGGCAGGAGTGGATAGAGATCGTCATGGCTATCACATCGGAGAATCACCGCCTGTGTCCGAAGATCCTAAATAGAGAAGCTAAGCGAGTCAAATTTGACGGAGACAGGGTTATCATGAGTAAGAGCACGCATAGATATAAGATTTTTTTATTAGTTTTGGGGGAAAAGGAACATTAGAAAGATGTAAAGGGGAAGAGGCAGCGGGGAATAAGGATGTGGTGTCGGTGTGTGTGATCGTCATGGATGCACCATTACCGACAATAATGTGAGAAGGAATGGAGGAGGCTAGAACAAAAGAGAGATTATCAGGATCTTGCCCCATGTGAGACGTGGCGCTTGTGTCCAAGAACCATGCCATGCTGCCGTAGGGGGGAGAGTGTAGGGACATGTTGGAGAGGGCATTTGTCGAAGATTTGTTCCTGATAATGTCCATAATTAACTAGGGTACCTTCGAGATCAGAGATTGAACACGAATCGAGACACACAATGTGGATAGGTTCGGGCCTCCGGAAGGAGTAATACCCTATGTCCTGTTTGGATTTTCTTGCAGTATATTGATCAACTCGAGTGCAAGCAATGTGGCTAGACCTATTATAGAGTAGATCGGATCTAGGCTAATCTAGGGTTGAATTTGCCGAGTATCTCCTATGCTAGGGTCTTGGAGTTCGCGTTGAGATGTGTATGTCTTGATCTGGCTAGAGTTTTTTTCCACCTGGGAGTCTAGGTTCCCAGCTTATATAGGGCTAATATGCCACCTCCTATCCAATTGTAGTCGATAGGGAGTCCTTCATCTTGTCTACCATGACAAAACAGATGAATCTGATTTGGATACTAGTCGTTCTCGAGTTGGGCAACCAATAGACCTTTCTAGTATACATCTTTTAGACTTCTGGGTGTATCAGGTATCGCAAATTCAGTTTTGTAGTATCCGAAGTTGTTATACATGTGCACGGTATACCCTATCCATATACAGTGTACTCCTTATGCGTATATACCCCATAGTTAGATGTTTGACAGTAGCCCACTAACTCTGCTCAGTAGGAAAGGTTTCTACAAGTGCCCACTCGAGAACTGTCAAGTCTAAGCCTGGTCGAGTAAGGTGGAGTAAGCTTGCAGTCGAAAGAATTGAGCACAAATGGATCATGTTCCGAGTATCGAGTGGAAACACAATTGGGTTGAGCGCCCTGCTGTTAACAACACTCGAGATTCAAAAAGAGGACTAAAAACTTGACTAATTGACCCCTGGCTCGAGTAGAGTTAAAAAACCTTCAAAATTTTAACCGTTGGGTATAGGAGCTGTTAATGCACGCAGACAGGTGTGCAAAGATTCACACAATGCCATTGTCCCGCCTTTCACATTGATTGAGGTAACATAGAGACAGGGGTGGTTACCAAAAAGGCGATAAATTTTGGGTTATTTATCTGAACTAACCTAGACTGTAGCAATTCTTCTTCACTCTTTCCCTTGACCTTGTCACATGAACTTTCATCTTTCTCCACCCAAATACCTGCTGCCGCCAGAAGACTTGGACTCATGGATTTTGGTTTCCTTGCGAAGACCTCCGCTCCTTCTTTGCCATAGAAAAAGCCCGACACGAAGACCTCCAACACCTCCCCTGAGCAGATAGACGAGATGAAGCACCTGACTAAAGTTTGGGCGATTTTGTTGATGCAAGAATAAAGGCTAAAGGAGCTTGAAGTTGAAGGGATAGTGCCTCATCACGATTTGGTCGACTGGATGTCTACTTCTAGTGAGGAATTCCCATCTTGTCGATTCAACTACGATATCGTGGTTTTTGAATCCTTCTTCCGATGTGGATTCAATGTTCCCCATTCTAAGTTTCTTCTCAATGTACTAGATTGGTACCAAATCGACCTCCACCACTTAAATCCAAACTCCATCACTATGCTTAGTGTATTTGTTCATCGTTGCAAAGCCTTCCTTGCATTGAGTTGAGTCTGAATTTGTTCTAGTATTTTTATCATCTAAAGAGAAACAAGGAGAACAAGTGTGTTAGAGGTTGTGGTTTCCAGTTGCAAACTGGAATGAAAAACTCATATATCCCAGTTGCTTTAATCTCCTCCTAGCAAAAGGATTGGAGAAAACACTGGTTTTATATCTCCAACCTCGACCCAGTCCACTCCCCCTTAGTCTATAGAGGCCTCTTTACCCTACAAAATCTATCCTGGACAAAGAAGCACTACGAATCCAACCACACCGCCTACTAAGTCACAACGATTGGTGAACTTAGGGGAAGTGGCTTAACCGAGTAGCACATGGCCAAAGACTGCATTAGTCAAAGGCTAAGCCCCTTGAAAGCGTGGGATCACTTTGCTTGGGAATATGCTGGAGACAGCGACAACTCCAAGGACGCAGTTGGAGGTAAGATTTATATAGCAATTTGCTATTTCTGTTAACGCATTCAAGCTCTTTCGAGTGACTTTTTCTTGTTATAGCTCTGTCTCCTCCAGATATTGCTGCTCGATTGAGCAAACTCTTCTCTGAAGAAGCACAAGAATGCTCTATGTAGCCCTACTCCCTTGCAAATCCTCGACCAGAGGTGGAGATTTCTCAAGTAAGAGAGCCGTGCTGATTACTACTTATTCCACTTGATTTGACTTCTTGATTCTAGGCCCCAGTCTTTCATCAAGAGCACATCCTCATAACTAAGGTCCTTGACCTTGATGACACTTCCTCTTCTGGAACTGGTGACAAGGGGAAAACACTATTTGATCGAGGGACCGCAGGGTCTCTTCGATCCAAGATATTGTCTCCACTATATGATCTAGTTCCCCTCAAGTGCTCGCAGAAAAGAAACCAACTGATACTATCATCAAGTTGTCAGGTGATTATTTACTCACTACTCAGGCTATCGTGCACTTGCATACTAACGCTTGGTTTGTATGGGTGGCCTTTCTACAGGAGGTAGCTGGTGCCACTCCTCGATTGCCTCCTCGAGTAACCAACACATCTGATGACTCAGTAAGAAAGGTAGCCTTTTTCGAGTTGCCCCCCTCACATTGGTCATTTTTCTAAGCATTGCCTCGGTGAATCCAGAATGATGATGAATCATTGTGGGCTGGTTTCTTGCATGCAGTGATAGCCTTGGCTTCATTTGTCCCCTAGATGGCCCCTCCAACACTATCGATACCAGCTACCAGTATGATGAGGAAGAAAGTTGCCATCAAAAGGCAGAAGTTAAGTGTTTTCGCCCACATCCCAGTCACCCCAAGGTTAGATTTGACTATTTGTCTTGGTTTGCGGTCTTCCTTCTTGTTTCTTAGCCAGTCAATGGCAGGTTGCTAGGCCTAGAGAAGTCCAAGGAGAAGGAAATGAGCGATCCAGCTAGCCAGCCAGTTCTAGCTTCTTTTGAAAAGCACCACTTCCACCTCTTCAAGTAGAGCAAACTTCAGCAAATGCACCAAAGGAAAGCTCAGAGCTAACTGCAAGCACAATGCTTGGACCAACTATTGATCCTTAGGCAGTGATAGAGGCTCACATATCAGCTGCCAAGGCTCAATATATGGCAATTGACCATGTTATTCATCAAAGAGCCCTCGAAGATAAGGATAAGGAGCTAGCCGTTCACCGTGAGAGGATTAAAGGTCACTTTTACTCGCAGATCACTAGTATGTGACTCGAGCATTGGGAAACTAATGATAATTGCCTTTGTTTACTTTCTCTGAACTCAAAGCTAACCTGAAGATCCAACTCCAAGCCATTGCTGAGTCAATAAAGGTCCACATGAAGGATGATAATCAGCGAGGAGAACTCAGGGTGCCTTGAAGGAAGCAGAAGCTGAGCGAGATGCAAAGGCTGATGCTCTGAAGAAAGTAGAAAATGGTTGGGACACCATTGTTGCTGACCGGTACATTGCAGTTTTAGCACTTCAAAAGGTGAGAGAATAGACCCTCGAACGCATGAACCAGTCGGCCTCCATAAGTACCAAGATAATGCTTGGTCTCCTCAAGAGGTACAACCCCAACCTCGACACATCAGTAGTGACGAAGGGGTTCAGGTGTTCAACAGAAGAAGCAGCAGACATTATTTAGAGTATCAAGTCTTAGATCCCTAGCTTCGTTGAGTCCTTAGCACTTAGCCTGCCTGACAACGAGAGTGAGTGTAGCCCTTCTAATTGACTTGACTCGAAACATTTTAAACTTGTTCCATGACTTGGGGAGGTCTATATACATTACTGACATTTTGCCTACCTATTGTGCTACTGCCTGCTATTTCCTTATCGATGAAATAGAGTTAGCACAAGTAGATGCAAATAATGATTAGTAAATGTTGTAACCATCCTCACGTTTAGTTGACCGAATATTCAATAACATCTGAAAACTCAACTAGATCGATGATTAGATGCATTGGCTTTTGAGTAACCACTCGAAGCAACCATAATAATGAGAAAAAGACTAGTATAAAACTAGAAACAAGAATAACATGATAATCATTTGCAAATTTTCCCCGGCTTGTGCTTTGACCCGCGCGCAAACATGAATTCGACAAAGACACACATAGAATCAACTAGAACTACAGAACCTTATTAGCCATTAGGCGTGAGATGTGTGGCAATCTCTTGTGCCGTTATGCCTTATTAGGTATAGTTGTCTGCCATCAACTCAACACATGCTCTGCTGGTTCTATCAAATGCAGTCAACACAATGCCAGATAAACTTTTACAAAAAGTACATTCTTATTGAATAAATATAGTATTACTATGTAGCCCCTGATTCTCCAATCTAGGAGGAAAACATACTCGATCGAACAGTAAGAAAGAACATACATGTACCATCAAAAATATACGATGTAGCCCTCGACTCTCTACTCGATTGGATCGAGTCGAGAGTAAAGCCGTAGCATAGAAAGTATGAGATGCAGCCCCCGACTATGTTTGATGTGATAATCAAAATAGAGAGTAGAGCTGTAGTAACATAAGATACCTGATGTGGCCCAGATTCTTCGCTCAATAACTAAGTTCGAGTAGAAAATGGAGCATAAGCACTATCATCTAGTAATGTAACTATCGGCTCTCTGGCTAATGTGATAGTTAAATAGAGAGTGAAGTATAAGGAGAAAAATACATGATATAGCCCCTGACTCTCTACCTGATGATCGGATTGAGTAGAGAGTAGAGCATAAGCATAACTCATTCTTCTCGACCACATGCTCGAGGGTATAAGCTCCCAGGCATACGACATCAATTATGTTATGGTCATCGAGTGTAAATCGAATAGTTGGGTAGGTGAGCATTAAAAACCCACTTCCGGTCATGCTCATTTTCACTGCAACCTTTGATCTTAACGTGTCATAATGACACCACACCCCTCCTTGCAGAGATTAGACAAGTTATAATGTTTTAGCAATGCCTCGTCTTCTACTCAAAGCACCATGCAACTGAGGCGGCCTCATCATCACGCCCGACGTTATCAGATCTTGATGACGCCATGTCCGCAACATGACCCATTTCCACAGCTATAAATAGGTACATCCGGGGTTGTCTATTTTCATCCCATCTCCTTCCTTTCTCCCTACCCTTTGCCCAGTAGAAACTCGTAGAACTTGAAATAGTGGCTTCCATTGCATCATCATCTCCCGAGCCATGTTAAAAAATAGGAGGAGTAGGACCTCTAGCCCCAAGGCCTCTTACAATGGTTCCATCTGGTGTCATCATTGTTTCCTCCAACGAGGAGGAATCGATCGGAACACCTAAGAGGAGAAGGAATGGAATGTCCATCAGAAATCATGGACCCTTCACCTGCCACATTCGGCATTTCCTCGATGCTGACGCTATGGAACGAGCGGCACAAGAGTCGGCGATGCGAGCCGCACAGGAGGGAAATAAAGATGGTGGTGATCTTGATGAGATCATCGACCAGGTTTCCAATGAGGTCTTCGACGATGGAGCCCTGGAGGCTCCAGTGGTGAAGAAAGTGTAGTCATCTTCTCCGTCGATAACTGATAGATCGCCTTCGCACCCCATAGAGCCAGCCAACTTCGTTTGCTCCAGTTAGTAGCTCCAACAAGGTGTTCGTCTCGACCACCTTCCCTGGCCCTTACGCTGGTCGATGGTCGATCCCAGAGATGATCAGCTGCCACTCCACTGAGGAATGGAAAATATTCTTCGACTCGTTTGAGGGCAAGTAGGGGTCCACATACTTCTAAACTCTTGGAGGTGGTGGACCTTCACTCTTTGCAGGAGCTAGGTGAATCCTTTCTGTTAACAATATGCAATAAGATAGTACTTAGGTATCACATCCCAAAATGTTAATCACATAATTAAGCATGCATAATCATCATGGAAATTGTTTCTATGTGTTTATTTATTAAATTAAGTTTCAAACATTTTTAAAAAGTACTTAGGAGATGGTCTAGAGCTCTTTAGGAAAGCCCTAAATACTTTGGAGAAGAAGAAGAATAGGAAAAGGAAGAAATGGAAAAAGACCGTTTCCGTGGTCTGACTGAGATCCCAGTGGTCTGACTGCCAAGGGCAGCTACGTGGGCTTTCCACAGTCCGACCAGGAGCTTTCGCAGTCTGACTGCCATAACTCAACTCCACTTAAGTGAGTCGATCACTCTCTCTCACTCTCTCTTTTATCTTTTCTCTCTCACTCCATCTCCCTCACCCAAACCTTAGAGAGAGAAGGAGAGGATGACCCTGACGACCAAAGATTGACGGTAGGGACTTCCTCGAGCTTCTCAAAGGCTTCCCTGAGTTCTTCCCCCTCTTCTCTATCGTCGGTGACGCTTTTCCCTAGGCTTCTTCATCTTAAGCTTAGCGACCACCTTGAGGCTCGATCCACAAATCGGAGCTTCCTCGAGGTGAACTAATCTGATAGGAAGTTTGCCTTACGCCAAGGTAAACCTTGCCATGCCATTTTTCGTCATTTCCTAGCTCTAGTTGCTCGCTGTTTTGATTTGAATTGAGAAACCCAAGTTAAACCTAGATCTAGATCTCATCCATGGGGTTTCACGTGTTTGGACTGTGCATGTTGTCCGAACAATCATATAAACATTGCCCTAGTCTTGTAGAGTACTTTGGTACTCTTTGTAGTCGAAGGTTTCATTGGAGCTTTTGCCGACACCTCACAAAGTGGCACTAGCAGAGTCTCACGGTTTGACTGCCGCTCATGCTGGTCTAACCACTGGTAAGTTAGTTCAAAACTATAGCAAAACCCAATAGTCAAGAGTCTGACCACCATTAGGGACGGTCTGACCGCCATCGTTCCTTCAGTCTGACCGCCAAGGACCTAAACTCTATGCATGCTACCAGTCTAACCACCACTATACTATCGATCTGACTGCTAGTAGCTTCAAGCAGTCTGCACTTAGTTTGTTTTATCTAAGGTTCAAACCTTTTCTAACCTAGATTGATTAGCGTTCCTTTGCAAATGTTTTCAAAACAAGACGCTTTATTATTGTTTGAGCATGCATCATATGCATACTTTTCCATCGTTCACTTGTTTATGCGATGCATTCTTGATCTGATTAGAGAGTATCGCACCGACGATCCAAGTGGTTGAAGGTGACACGGACCACCAGAGTTCTGTAAGTGCTGCACAGGAAGCGTCAGGCAAACATCAGAGTAGCAAGGCAAGCATCTAAGCATACTCAACCCACTACTTTAGATCAATTATATCTAATATGATAAATTATTCTTTATGTCTGTTTTATGATTAGCGTTCCAGAGTCGGGTGATATGGGTAAAACCTATGTTGATGCATTACCTTAACCTTGATATTAATGTCGATCCTTATCCTTGTGACATGGGTATGATAATGTTCATGTCTAACTTCAAAGGTTAACTGAAATACTTAGCAATGTATAGGTCCTCGGTAGAAGTCGAGTGGTGGTTCAACCATTGCTCATGAGCTTAGGGCTTACTTATGGTTCACAATGATAGAGACATTGGGATGGATGAGTTGTGAGGATGAGGTGACATGTGGATGGTGCTAGGGGTAGGTCGGAAGACGAACCTAGATGCTATAGACCGCTTGCATCGTTTAAGCACCGACCGTTGTTGCAGTTGGCTCTAGCACTTACCGTACTAACCACATGTCAATTTAATGGTAAGATAAGCCGATTATCATACACCATGCTGACGCTTGCCTTGTGGCCCTATGATGCGTAAGAGAAAAAATCGCGGTGTTGGGTAGCCGGAGGTGTCCAGAACACGATCGCAGTAACCCCAGTGCCATAGGGGCATGTGCAAGTGGGTAGTTCCGGGTATGAGAAAGGTTGACATGAATACCCTCTTGTGTGGGCCTGTGTGGTCACGCAAGCCGAAAAGTCCTCAACTTGTGTGGATAAAGATGTACCCCCTGCATGGTGTAAGAACAATTCAAATTGCTGCGCTCTCGGTCAAGCATGCTTCTATCCATTTGCAGTAGTCGTAGAGTCATGAATGTGGGATAATGTGGTATGGTATGTTGGGATGTGGTTGAGATGATTCTGTTACGGATATGTTTACGATAGTTCCAGTTACATATAGGTTCATGTTGAGGATTACAGGGTAGAAAGGTGCATGTGGTTTAGAATAGATGCTCACATATTTGTATCAAAACTGCTTTTGCATTTGAACTTTACTTAACCTTATGTCCGATCCTTGCTAACTCATCCGAATGCATAATTCTCGGAGTCGGGTTATTTATATGTACCTAATATGGATTATGTTTTGCGAGTACCTTCGTACTCACGCTGCTCTTTTAGGTGCTACCGACATGGAGGAGGTAGTGTTCTGCTACTTCACACTCGCCATGGTAGGTGGCGAGGATGAGTACTGCAAACTACTTGTGTGATGTTATTTTGGGGTGGAACCTAAGGGCATATGGCTCTACGTATCTTTGTTGTTAATAGATTTTGTCTTCCGCTACATAGTTTCTCTTTTGGCTAGGGGTGATATATTTTATTGTCCCCCTAGCTGTCTCTTTTGTTGTAAATTGTCAGAAATTGTTAATACTTAAAGACTTGTAATATAATTTCATTACTCGCTCATTATTAAGCATTGTTGTGATTATATATGTTGGAAAGTCATGTGTTCCGATCTTGAGCACAAAACACATACCGGGACTACCAGAATGGTATTATGGTTAATCATTACAGTCATGATTATGAAAATGATTAACTTAATGATTAATTAGAATACTATTGGATGGTTCCTCACAGTCAGTCTAATCAGAATGTAATCGACTTACCTTTGATTTACCTTATCTATGAATGAAACTGTCAGAGTTGGTCGATCTAGCACATGATTTTGAGTATCTCACCAATTGGATCAGATAGCCGTATTGATCCAGGTCGAGTTACTTCAACTACACTACAAGGAGAACACCCCTTTAGCAACGGATGTATGCGTTGCTAGACGCCCTATTGTGCGTTGGTACGGGCTATACCAACACATGTAGTATCCGTTGCAGGAGGGGGCGTTGCAAGGGTCTATTGCAACGCATATATATGTGTTGGTAAGAGGTGCAAGTGTTGCAAGCTAGCAACGGTTATATTAATGTTTCACCAACGCATATATATGTTGCTATCTAGAACAAGCACAATACTGTTTAGATAAACAGTATATAGATTTCAGTTATTTTCTGGACTTCAGATTCCTCATGGACTAAGAAAACAATAATAGAAAACAAACCCACATGTCATGAGAGCTCTCAAAAGAATTTTTATTAACAATTTAGTATCATACATTGTACATATATTGATACACTTGTTATCATAGCTCAGGCGACTGAGCTGAAACCATCCACTAAACAATGCATACTTTTTCCCCAAAACAATAAAAAAAACATGGTCGATCTTCAGCTGTCATCAGCCATACAACATATTTAATTTAACAAGATCTGACTTCTTCGGGTACCCATCTGCATCTCTATCTTTTGAACCGTGCATAAAGTGTTGATCAATCATCTGTAAATGCGATTTGCATATTATATGTGAGGAAACAGCGATAAGAATGACATATTGTGCTATAAGTCTGTATATTGTAGATAAGCAGGCAGTTTTTCCATCAAATTTAAAATGAAATATTGTAAAGAATATTTGTACTCTGATAGTCTGATTCAAACATAAATGAAAGAGTTCTCGCACCTGATCATTTCCCTGTATTTTACATTACATAAGGCATCTTCCCAAAGCAGAATGTTACAAGCCATAGCTTTGATCTGTTAAGCATCGGCATTTTTTCATGCAGACCCATCTGAAACTGAAGATCCACCAAAATTACAGTGGTTCCTTATACTTCACTAACATTGGTAGTATGGAAAGGAGAACAACACAATGTCTGAATGTCTCCGGTCCAATGTTCTCGTACTTTAACTGAAAGAAAAAGATAATCTTAGTAATTAGTTGCGATGATCTACACTAGAAATCATTCTCATTTGCAGATTGGAAATTAAAAATTATTATCGCCGAGGTATTTGTGCAAGCATGTCATGTAAAGTGTATGGTACAAAAGACTTTGCTCCATTATCGAGAGAACAATGCCCTTGAACTAGAGCTTCAAGTTTCCTGTGTATATATTGTCAGTAAACGTGAAGGAAATAATGTAACTTTACCATGATAGCTCTAGCAATTAATTAGAATTTTTATGATTTAGAAGGTAAAGAAATAACAGTGCATATGCTGTGCAAGAGTAGGAAACTTGCAAGGCTGGAACCTGAAAGTTTTCAATGAGTTCATACAAATGTAAGATAGACTTTACATAAATAAATTTCCTCCTGAAAGCATATTTCTTAGGTTCAAGATGACACTTTACAGTCTCCAGAGCATGATATTGAAAATATTTAAGAAGCACTGAATGCTAAAGCGGTGTAATTAAAAAATTTGTACCTTAGAGAAGCATTCTATCGAACATGTGGTGGGCAGGTCTTAAATCTCGTCCATCTGTGCTGAGTATTTTCACGAACAGGTTGGTGGTAGGCAGATTATTGTACTAATCAAACAAATCAAGCAGAGGAGGGGAGGAAGGATGTAACATTGAAGAGCATGGGAACAACGTCATGTTGCTATCAGAGTGCGACATAGCAGACGAGGAGGCCATCACGGATGGCTGTCGTCATGCTAGATTGGGTCTCCGCAGGCCACCGCGCAGAAGGCAGAAATTGTGGCAACAAATGTGATTTCTGAAATTCATTCACCAATCCATATGCACATGTAGAGGAGGGGAGGGGTAATACCTCAGGCATGGTCGTGTTCAAAGGCGAGGTGCATGCGTCCGGCAGGCTGGAGGGAATCGCAGGGGGGGCGTTGATTGGAGAAGGGTTGCTACAAGGGAAACGACGGCAACGTCCATCAGATCCTGCCGCCGCTTGCCCTGTGCTCAACGCCGCTAGATCTGAAGGACCTGGCTGTGGGGTAGCGCGGCGCCTACGGGAGGAAGATGGTGTCGCAGATAGGAAGCGAGGGGCGGGCGGCGTGGAGAAGGGTGAATCCCTAATCTATCGACTATCTGCAGGAGGAGTTAACCACAGGCCTTGCGTTCTTGGGCTGGCTGGAAGTTATATTATGCGATGTACAGGTAGCAACGAATCCAAATTCCGTTGTTAGACATCCGTTGCGAGAGAGAGGTTCATGTTGTAGTGCTACTATATAGGGTCCTTCCCACTTAGGTGATAATTTATGGCGCTGAGACTATTTCTGCACCTTTTGTAAAATAAGGTCCCTAGAAGCGAGTGTCCTAGGTTAGACTTTCTGACTTTCATATCTATGCAATGCTTGTTGATACTTAGCCGCTCGAATGGATGCTCGATCACGATACTCCTTGATTACATTGATACCATCCGCTCATGACTGCTCTTGCCCTTCTTTCGAGTAACTTTTCGAGGCGATCCATACTTCAACTTGGTTAGGAGCACTACTTTTGCTCCATAGAATAAGAAGAAAGGAGTTTCATTGGTGGCCCTGTTAGTTGAAGTGCAAACGACTCTTAGTAGCGAGGGAAGTGCTTTCACCCATCGTTTCGAGTAGGCCTTTAGCCTATTGAAAACCTGAGTTTAGATACCTTGCAAGACTATACTATTGGCACGCTCAACCTGACTATTACTTTGAAGGTGATCTACTGAAGCGCAACATGTTTTAATGCCAAATTCTTCACAGAATGCGATAAAGGTCCCGCTTTTGAACTTGCTACCATTGTCTATAATTATCTGATGTGGAATTCAGAATCGAGTAATTATGCTACTCATGAACTTCTTAGCCACTTCTGTGGTTATCTTCTCCATGGGTTCAATCTCAATCCACTTAGTGAAACATGTCAATAGCCACTAATAGGAACTTATAAGTACCTTGGGCCCTTGGGAACGGTCCCAAGATATCCAACCTCCAGACAGAGAAAGGCCAAGAAAGAGAAATTATTTGCACATCTTGGGCTGGTCGAGTGGTCTGTCTTTAGAAAAATTGGTAGTTTTCACACTTTTTAACCAGCTCGAAAGCATCCTGAAGGGCAGTCGACCAATAGAATTCTTGTCGGAATGCTTTTTCAACCAAGGTGCCGTAAGGCGCATGATTACCACACATGCCTCCATGGACATCGAGCAATATTTTATTGCCCTCTTCCTGAGTGATGCACTTCATCAAGATTCTGTTACTCCCCTTTCGGTAGAGCTTGTCATCTACCAAAGCGTATTGCTTAGACTTATGAACAATTTTCTCTGTAGATGCATCATCGTTAGGGACCTCTTGACCTTCAACATAGGCTCGGAATGGGGTCATCCAAGTTGGCTCATGTTCGAGTAGTGCAGCTACCGTGTCTGCAGGTTCTGCCTTGCTGACCTGACTAGACTGTTGGTCGAGTTGGACAACATCTGTTCACTAAACCATCAGGATAGATGGTTTGAGGAGTTTCTCAAAAACACTCCCATGGGCACTGGTGCTCAAGAAGATGCGAGTCTAGCAAGTTCATCTACAGCAGAGTTATCACTCCTTCTGATGTGCGTTACTTGTAGCCCTTTGAACTTTTCCTTAAGCTTTTGCAACTCGTTCAGATAAGCCGTCATGTTGTCGTCTAAGCACTGGTACTCCTTTTGCACTTAGTTTACGGCTACTTGTGCATCTCCTTTTATGAGAAGTCACCTAATTCTAAGTGATGAAGCTATGCAGAGCCCGTTTACCAGTCCTTCGTATCTTGCCACATTGTTGGAAGCTTCAAAATTTAATAGAACAATGTATTAGAGTTCATCGTCCCTTCGAGATTTAAGTACAATGCTAGCCCCCAAGCCCTGAAGCATGACCGATCCATCGAAGAAGAGCATTCGATGGCCCTCAACCACACTTGGGTTTGTTTCTTCAGCACTTGTCTATGGTGATGAATTCCTCTAGTACTCCCAACTTAACGCTTGTTCACGGTGTGTAGTGTACATCAAACTCATTGAGCTCGACCGCCCATTGCACAATTTGTCCAGTAGCCTCCCTATTGTGTATTACATCCTTCAGTGGATTCGTTGTCACAACAGTGACCTTGTGCACCTAGAAATAGTGTGGCTTCTAGGAAGACATCAAGATTGTACTTGCAAGTACCGTACCTTAGCATCGTGCAGGACTTCGCTCATGTAGTAAATAGGTTTCTGTACCTTGGCCTTTTTCTCAGGACATTCCCGCTTGACCACCAGGACTATGCTTACAACTTGTGGGGTTGTTGCAATATACAAAAATAGCTCATCTTTTTTGTTAGGCGATGTTAGAATTAACGAAGATGATAAATACCTTTTTAAATGCTAGAAGACATTTTCCTCTTTCTCTGTTCACTCGAACAGGTCATGTTTCTTCAGTAGCTTGAAGAAATGCATCCCTCTCTTGATGAGGAGCCTATGGCTACTTCAGATACGATCAATGCCACCAAGAATCCTCAAACCATACAAGGTCTAATTATAAGAGCACATGCACGACAATTAGACCACCAGGTGAACTCGTTTCTCGTTGTTCATGCTTCCTTGGATGGATTACTACTAAATTTTTGTGATCTTTTATTGCTTAAGAACATTGAAGAAGCGCCACAACCTTACCCGAACGTCACCCCTCAAAAGCCAAGTCTACTCGGACTCGAGGCTGAGCTCTAGTCATAGCCGTGGTCGTGTCTCACACTACTACAAAAATAGGCTTACTACCGGTTTCTTACGAGACGACAGTGATGGAATATCATTACCGGTTTGTATCATAGACTGGCACTAAAAGTCCATTAAAAAAGAATAGGTAGTGAAAATCCACTATCACTGCCGGCTTTAGCCACGAGTCGGCAGTGATAGTATCACTACCGGTTCGTGTTATGAGTCGGCAATGAAACCTTGACTGTCACTGCCGGCTCTAACCACCAACAGGCAGTGAAACCTTGAGTATCACTGCCGGTAGTGATAGTGGATAACAGCTTATTTTAAAAAATTCATAACTTTTTCATACGAAGTTGGATGGGGATAAACTTTATATCAAAACCATAGTCCTTTGCGAGATCTACAACTTTATAGTTGAAACCTTTTTCATTTGATGTTATTTAGATATCCAAATAAACATTTGAAGTTTCAGACAGAAGATGTCAAAAGGATTGCATATGCTAATGATATCACTAGTACTTCTATGGTGGAATGGTAAGGATGTATCGCGCAAGCTGAGAGGTTTTGAGTTCGAGTGCCACGAACCGCACGCGCATGTATTTTGCACAAAAAATCACGTGACTTGTGACTATCGGCCCATAAAGGTTCCTCGAGTGCAAAAAATATTTTTTTTTTCAATTTTTTGAGCCCCAAAAAGATCGAGTCAGTGCCCTACTATCACTGCCGGCTGAAGCCTTCAACCAACAGTGATAGTCTACTATCACTATCGGTTGAAGCCTTCAGCCGGTAGTGGTAACCCCTTCACTACCGGTCTTCGAACCGACAGTGATAGTTGGGGACTATCACTTGACTATCACTACTCGTTGCCCACTGCCAGCTCCAAAACCGGCAGTGAAACCCCTTTATGAGTCAACAATGAAGGGGTTTTTTTTATAGTGTCAGGATGACACATCAGTAAAACGGGCATAACTCTCTTATATGAAATCAGTTTTAGGCGATCTTGGACATTCTGGAAAGCTTACGATGAGCCCTTTCCAATGGATTTGAGTGCGACCAAATATTCCTCATAGTTTAGTTAGAGTCAAAGAAATAAGGTATTATATCACCATTTTGTACCTAATTGGGTCTTGTAATCGTGTCTTGGTCAGAGTCCACGTTGTGTACACCTCTTTCTACGGCTGCACAACCCTAGGCGACCTCCTCACGTCCCCTATAAATATACAGTAGCTATCATAGTTTAGGCTCAGGTTTGGCTTAGATTATTCTGTTTTAGATAGTTTCGTCATTTATTGGTTTGTTGAACCCTAACTCGAGTACTTCATTAATTAGCAATATTCAGATTGCATCTACCTGTTCTTGCTTGTGTTCTCAATTCACTGGCAGGAAAAACCTTGTTAGCGAGGTCAACCATATCTTGGCATAGTTGATAACCACAGAGTAGTGGTGTAGTGGTTGCTAGGGTTCTTAATCTTTTCTGATCGGAGCCTTTGGATCATCAACATCGAAGCTCCACCAAATCGACTTATTATATTACCTATAGAAGATCGGGTATCCCCGCATCAAGTGGTATCAGAGCTTCGGTTGCTCGTTAGGTAATCTCAGTTATCCCCTTTGTTTAGTTTTGTTCCATTACCTTGAGTCTAGAAAATTTCCCCACAAAAATATTTAAGTCATAGTTATTTCGCTGTCCAAACCACTGTAATTTTGTTTTCAGTTTTCGTGCTGTTAAGTTCGAGTCCATCGTCGATGTCTTTGTTGCTGGTCAAGTTATCGTGTCCTATTTTTCTAGTGTCGAGTCCTTGTTTGTTATAGCCGAGTAGTCACTCCGACCGCTCACTTGGGGTTCGACCAGCCACTTGGGGTTCGACCAGTCACTCCAACCACCCACTCGGGTTCTGACCAGTCATTCTGACCACCCACTCGGGGCCTGACCATCTAGTCGTCGTGACCATCCACTCGAATTCTGACCAGTCACTCCTACCACCCACTCGGGGTCGGACCATCTAGTCGCAGCGACCACTAAGTCAGAGTCACCCACCTTCTCGGATCCGACCACCATAGCTGAAACAGAGGTAGCCAAAGTTCAGAGAGAGAGAGAGAGAGTGTAGAAGAGTTTGTGACCCACGTACCTCATTGGTCTTAGAAAATGTAGTAGAGGAGTTTTGAGTTTGTGTCACATTCGCAAAAAAGGCAAGAAGCAAAGAGCTTCAAAAAAAAGAGAGAGAGAGAGAATTAAGAAAATCAGTATGCGTTGCGAATTTTGTCCCATTGTGCTTGTGTCTGTTATAGTTTCCGGCTTGCTTGAGCTAGTTTAGGAACGTGTTTGCGCCAGCAACTGTGACGAGTATTGTGGACTCTTATTTAGCTTTGCTAATATGATTTCAATTATTGCTATTCCTTGCTACTAAATAATGCCTCTCTAAGCTACATCTTCTCTCGATCAGAATGATTTTTCCCTTGCAACTACCTCACTCGCACCCGATAAGGTATCACAAACCAACCACCGGTTGAGCCAACTGCTGTGATTGGTAAGAACACTTGCAATAGCATGGTAAGACACAGTGTGTGACTCCACTTCTCTTTCCACCACCCAGTAGTCAATAGGGATAATATCTTTTGTTATCTTCTGTCTGCTACTAACCATGGCAGGTGAAATATCGGATGCGAAAGAGTGTGTTTTAAGGGAAGAACTCACAATGTTGTTGGATGATCATCGACAAACTATTAATGATGACATTAATAAGAAGCTTGCGGGAACCAATACTGCATTGCAGTGGCTCAATGAAAGCATTGCAATGCTCAATACACGCTTTAATCTATTGGTTAATCCGCCACGGAATAATAGTCGGGTAGATCCTCATAGTGCAGCTCATGAACAAGAGGAGTCTATCGCGGATGATAAAATTTTGAGCAAGAACATGACGCCTTTGATGAATGATAAAGGAACTGATTGAACTTCAACCGTCAATGTATAAGTGGTAATAATTTTTAGCAACATAACCCACATATTAATGATGATACATTTGCTAAGGTTAAGTTTACTATACCATCTTTTGAGGGTGCTTATGATGCTTAAAGGTATTTAGACTGGGAGATGATGGTAGAACAGAAGTTTAATGCTCATTTAGTTCCTAAAGTGCATAGAGTCAGGCAAGCGACTAGTGAATTTAAATTTTTTGCAATCATCTGGTGGAATAGGGTATGCATTAACGGATTAGCACCTACTATATGAAATTCTTTAAAGGTTGCTATGCATAACAGATTTGTTCCACCTTCTTTTAAATGTGATTTAAGTAAGAAATTGCAGCGCTTAAACTAAGGTGATAGTTCTGTAGAAGATTATTATCAGGAGCTACAAATTAGCATGCTACATTGCGATATTATTGAGAATGACGAGGCTGCAATTGCACACTTTTATAGAGTTAAGATGTGAAATTCAGGACATAGTCGATTACAAAGAATATGATAGCATTCCTAGGTTGTTCCAACTTGCTTGCATCTTTGGCAAAAAAAAATAATTGCAGGGACAACAACAGAGGCGAAGGAAAAATTTTGGAAGCTCGACTACTTCAAAATCAACGCCAAGTCAAGACAAAATAGCCCCACATTTAGCCTCATGGTCTACTGCCCACTTCTCGAGTAGGGCGCATTCAGTAGTACACTTGACACCATTACACGCTTTCGAGGTAAGTAAATTTGCTAGTGTGCAGGCTTTAGCGAAGAGCTCTTCTTCGGTTGCTTCGACTGGCCACACAACTGTAATTATTTGCCACCAATCTAACCTTGCAGGTGAAGAGGATGAACACGAGATAGATATTGACCACGAGGAAGAATTCAGAGTTGCTGCACGGAGAATTATAGAAACCTCATTGTGCAGCGAGTGTTAAGCACTCAAATGGACCAAGCGGAACAGCTACAATGCCACAATCTATTTTAGATGTTCCTCGTAGTCAAAGATTACCGTGTTCGTATCATTATTGATGGAGGGAACTACAACAATTTGGTAAGTTCAAATTTGATCAAGAAGCTTACCTTGCTGACAAGAACACATCCTCATCCTTACCATATTTAATGGTTCAACAAACAGCGGTAAGGTGAAGATAATGCAAATGGCTAGGGTGCATTTTTCTATTGGTTCATACCATGATTGTGCTGATTTTGATGTAGTACCTATGCAAGCATGCTCTCTTTTGCTATGTCGACCATGGGAGTTTGATACAGATTCAACACATCATGGTAGAAGTAATAAGTATACCCTTATGTATAACGGAAAGAAAATAAACTTTCTACCTTTAACACCTGCTGAAATTGTGAAATGTGAAAAAAAAGATAGCCAAAAATAAGATAAAAGAGCATAAGCAAGAATCTGAAAATCAGCAAGTAGCGAAACAAATTTATGACAATGAGCTGCCATGTTATGCACTAATATGCAAAGATGCTTTAGTTTCACTCGATGATATATCTATCTCTTTGCCTCCTGCTATTGCTAACCTTTTGCAGGAGTTTGTGGATGTTTTTCTAGCTAAAGTACCCTCGGGATTACCACCAATTCGAGGAATAGAACACCAAATTGATTTGATTGCAGGAGAAACTTTGCCAAACCATGTTGCATATAGGACCAACCTGGAAGAGACTAAGGAAATTCAATGACAAGTCCAAGACCTTTTGGAAGAGACTAAGGAAATTCAATGACAAGTCCAAGACCTTTTGGATCGTGGGTACGTATGAGAAAGCCTTAGTCCTTGTGCTGTTCCTGTTCTTTTTGTTCCAAAAAAGACGGTAGTTGGCGTATGCATGTTGATTGTAGAGCCACCAACAATATTACTATAAGATATCATCATCCTATTCCTAGGCTAGATGACACGCTTGATGAGTTGAGTGGTTCTATAGTTTTCACTAAAATTGATTTGCGAAGTGGTTACCGCCAGATTAGAACGAAACTTGGAGATGAGTGGAAAACTGCATTTAAAACTAAGTTTCGTTTGTATGATCGAGTTGTTAGTAATACCTTTTGGGTTATCTAATGCACCTAGTACTTTCATGTGATTGATGAACAAAGTTTTATGTGCTTTCATTGGAAGATTTGTGGTGGTATACTTTGATGATATCTTGATTTATAGCAAGTCACATGAATCATAGTTTGATCATCTATCTTGTTTTTAATGCTTTGAGAGATGCATGTTTTTCAGTAACCTCAAAAAATGCATCATTTTCATGGATGAAGCAAAAATTGAAGCCATAAAGAGTTGGCCAAACCCTAAGACCGTTACTCAAGTGAGAAGCATTGTACGGCATTTTAGCACCATTGCTGCCCCATTGAATGAATTGACGAAGAAAGGAGTGGTTTTCAAATGGGGACTTGCACAACAAAAAGAATTAAAGTTGTTGAAAGAGAAATTTACACATGCTCCTTTACTCCAACTCTTTAATTTTGGTAAGATCTTTGATCTAGAGTGTGATGCTAGCGGGATTAGAATTGGAGGTGTGTTAATTCAAGAAGGTAAACCTGTTGCTTATTTTAGCGAGAAATTAAGTGAGTCAAGTCTGAATTATTCTACCTATGATAAAGAATTATATGCTCTAGTTCGTGTGCTTGAAACTTGGTAACATTATCTGTCACACCCAGTTTTAACGAACAAAATCAAATGCGGCTTATGTGTGCCTAGGATGTTCAACACATATAAGGACATCACAGGTGAAGTAACAAAAACAATACTTTAAAGAAATAAACATCAAACTCTTACGATAATTGACATATATTATCTTCTATGTTGATATCTGCAGCGGAACAGAAGCATAGGTGCCCACAACACCGCAGGCAACCGACCGAGAGACACGCGCCTAGAACGTTGCAACCTTGTCCTGATAGTCTTCAACATGTTCACAGATAACCCCATGGGCAATCGACGGAGAACACCTCACTAGAATGCATCTTTCACGAGGTCTTCGAATTCTTTCCCAACTAAGTGTTTGGTTATAGCAAGTGTGAGCACATGTTGTACTCAACAAGTTGTGAAGGAAATATTATGCATATGAAGGCTTTGACATGGTAAGGCTAGTTTGGTCCTTTTGCATAAAACAACATTTAAGTAAAAACATTTGAAAAGCAGTAGTAATTAAGAATATGATTGTAAACAACCAACCACCTTAAGATTCCATCCATCTTGACTTAACCAACCGACCACCTCAACCAAGGTTCTAACCACCAAGGTTGAATACCCAACACCTCAACCATAGCTCCCACAACCAAAGTTGAACTACTAACCACCTCAACCACGATTCCCACCATCGTGATTGACCCACACAAGGTTCTAACTACCAAGGTTGAATACCCAACACCTCAACCATAGCTCCCACCACCAAAGTTGAACTACTAACCACCTAAACCACGATTCCCACCATCGTGATTGACCCACACCTCAACTATGGTCCCACCACCATAGTTGACCACACTGACCAAACCATCAAGTTATAATTATGGTAGGTTTCCCATGCTACTCGCGACCATGAGCATAGCTGAATATTCAGTTTTAACTCTACAGAGGTTGTACATACCAACAAGTCGTGATTTCATCACCCACAAGCAGGTGACTAGGTTTCAATTTGTCCGTGTTAGTTAGACACTTGCACACATCCAAGGTGTGTGGTCAGAAGATCACTACAAAGCCTTTACAATACTCCTCTCAGCACATGTCTACCCGCTAGGTTTCACCGCACGTGATTCCACCACAACAGCGGAAGCCCCCTCTTGTGCCTTTCGGATCCCAAGACATTGTCCATTCACAGCTCTTCTATCTGGTCTACAATATGCTGAGAGTAGCAAATTAATTGGCTAGGTCCAACCCATACCAAGCTTGTGGTTGTACTGTAAACACAGAAAGGTCACCCCACAAACCGGTCCCTAGATTTAAGCAATACTACCACTTTTCAAAGCATACATCCCATCATACAACATGCTCAAATCCCTATACCATGTTGCTACAAAAGTTATTCCATCATATTTTATCATTCTTCCATAGGACCATTATCGAGTTTGTAGAGCATTAATCATGATTACAATCCCAAAGCAAGGCTAATTATCATCTACCCTACCATAACCCAAAATCATACTAAGGCGACAAGGATAATAAGGGAAAACTAGGGTAAGGACTAACTCTTGGGATTCCCAATAAATTATTAGCATGCATATTTATAAAACAAAACATTTAAAAATTTGGATAAGTATGTTCAAAAACACAACTTGCCTTCACTTGACTCAGTTGGGTCTTCAGAGAAGTCTTGGTCTTGAAGTCCTTCTAGCTCCTTTGGAAAATTGATTAATCGTGAAAACTACTGACAAACAACACAAAGGAAAACAATAAGAACAACATACCAAACATAATCAAAACACTTGAAAAACACTATGGTTGGATGGGTATGATTTTAGAGAAGAAATTTAGATGCAAGAATCTCCTAAGTCGGAGTTAGGATGAAAGATAACGGCTTTCGAAAGATGGATTAGGCTGAAAAGGAAAGGCTGGTTTACCAGAGTTATCTTCTTATAGGAAAAGGTTTATTGCGCAATCATTGCGTCAAACTTGACAATATCATTGTGCAAGGCTCAAGAGGTATAGGGCTGACTAAACTTCACTGACTAGGCTAAAGAGGATGATGTGGTGTTGACTTGGCATGCCATGCAAGCATCATCTTGGATTAAAGAAGAGGTGACCTGAGGTCTAGCCTCAACTGCCCATGATGGATCAAATGGCTAGAGGTTGTCCTAATGGGTTAAGGATACTGTCAGTGACTCTACATATCAGCGACGACTCGGGTTTCGTTGGAGATGGCGATTGGGCACATGGCCACTGACATCAAAGTTGGGCTTCAGTGGTGTTTCAGCGAAATGAGGAAAGCATAGTGTAGAACACAGAAAAGCTAACTCAAAGGTATGGTCGGTTTTGGAAGGGATCATCCAAGATAACGGTAACTATAAATTGTATTACTCGAAAATATCTACAAGTTTGGTATTCATTAAAACTTCTAAAAATACCATTTTGATTTCCAAAAATGTGTCATAAGATAAACAGTTTGAACTGAGACTTATCTGTGCATCACTTATTTTGGGGGCCATAACTTCTAGCTCAATTATCCAAAAGGGAACTTCCATATGTTCAAATTGAAGCACTCGACGAGAGCTACATCTTTAGTATTGTCAAGATTTGCATTTGAGGTCATCTTGAACTCTGAAACTGCATGGGACGATGAGGCTGTCTAGGACTCCAGGAATATCCAAAGATTTTGTGGATCCTTTGTGTTGGGACTTCTAGATGACTTGTGTGCGGGCCATGGGCTTGGGCAGGATTGGGTCCAATAGCACCATAGGAAAATCTAGGGTTCTAGAAAAGAAACTTTTGTGGAGAAATTTAAATAGGGTTTGAATTGAATTGAGCTTGGAGTGAATTTGAGAGAAACGAAAAAATAAGGTTGAACAAGAATGGGAGTAGATAAGGAATTTGAATTTGAATTTGGGTAGAATTTGAGGAAGATGAGAGATTAGATTTAAACAAGAATTTGGATAAGATTTGAATTGAAGTAGAGAAGTATTAGATATGATCAATGATGGAATAGATGATGAATTCAATAATTTTGAATTCCAACCATTAAGATCCTTAACTAATTTACTACTAAGTTTTATAAAAACTTTTTCGAAATATTTTTCACTCAAAACACCAAAGAGAAATAAAAAGAAAAAGAACTCTAATGCATTTACCTCGCTCCTAGCAAAACTCAACATACAATGCACAGAAATAATAACTTAGGTTGCTTGGTTGTTTATGAAAATAGGTTTTGCACTACTCTAATGGTGAAGCTACTAACTGAAGTTGGAAAATTTCAAAAAATTGTAAAATCTTGGAAAGTAGGGTGTTACAATAATATTGCCCAAAGAATTTGTTATACATTCTGATCATGAATCGCTCAAACATATTAGGAGTCAAGCTAAATTGAATAAACGATATGCTAAATGGGTCAAATTTATTGAGTATTTTTCATATGTCATAAAGCAGAAGAAAGGAAAGGACAATATGATTGCTGATGCGCTTTCTAGACGTTATACCATGTTATCTCAACTTGATCATAAGATTTTTAGTTTAGAGACTATTAAGGACTTATATGCTCACTACTACAAAACCTATTTTTCGAGACACCTAGGTTTGATTTGTACAGGCGGTTCTTCCTACAAACCGCCTGTGAAAGTGGCTGCAGCCTCGTGCGGCTGAGGACCGCCTCTGAAAAGTAATTTTCACAGGCGGTTCTTTATGTGGACCGCCTGTGGAAATGGATCCATTTCCACAGGCGGTTCACATAAGGAACCGCCTGTGTAAATGGAGCATTTCCATAGGTGGTTCCTTATGTGGACCGCCTGTGGAAATGGATGTATTTTCACAGGCGGTCCACATAAGGAACCGCCTGTGGAAATGTTCTATTTACACAGGCGGTCCACATAAGGAACCGCCTGTGGAAATTAGTTTCCACAGGCGGTTTCTTATGTCGACCGCCTGTGCAAATAGGTCATAAATACTCTACAGCAACAATAACATCACCAATACGAGTATATCGCTGATTACCAGCAGCTCCTATGACTCGAATACACATCAATTTTCAGAAAGAAAAACCTGGGGTTTTTTTATCTTCAATACTCCTTTTTTATCTTCTCGATCAGCTCCATTCAGACAGACTTACTTTCAAAACAATAAGCATTTACTGTGGCGGCCGATTTGGAAAATAGGTGGGGAAGGTTTTGTTTTTTATTTCATTGAAGGAGCCAAATAAGGTATGTATATCTCATCCCTAGCTTGCATTTTTTTGAAGTTTAGATTTAGATTTAAGGCTAAATTAGAGTTTCAATGTGATCTAGAGATGCTCATGGTTCTTGCCATTTAGATCATCAAATTAGCTCAAATTTGTTGCAATATTGATTTAATTGTGTAGATTCACATGATTCTAGTATTATATTTTAAAAATGTAGCTAGAATGTGATGTTTTTTAGCCTTATGAGGTTTCATCATGAATGGGGATTTTTTTCTCTAGATCTAGATCTAGATCTAGGGAGAGGGAGAGGAGAAGGAGAGAGAGTAATGAATTCACATTATTTTGAGTCATAAATTTACGTTAGTGTAGATTCAATTGCATAGACATATTATAATCATAACAAGCCCATATTTTCCTTTTTTTTAAAAATCTTTTTAATTCTGATTTTCAAATAAATAAATAAATTAATTAATTAATTAATGTATCTAATTTTGTGGTTGAAGTTAAAGATGGACAGAGCATGGATGTATGATGCGCCAAGACATGGAGAAATATACATCAAAGGACTCTCTATTTTTATTGAAGCCGCAGAGAAGGACGCTTTAACTAAGAAGACAAAGGAAATATACTGTCCATGTTCTGACTGCAAGAACCAGAAATTGTGGGACAAATCAAGTATAATCAAATCACACTTGATCTTGAGAGGTTCTGTTGAGGATTACAAATGTTGGTCCAATCATGGCGAACAACGTACAAGCAAACCAAAACAGGACATCGCTGCCGATCAAGTAGATGGTGATGATGAGGGAGCAGTCGAAGGCGACATTGATGTTATGATGGATGATGATGTCGATTTTGATCTGGATGATGATGCTGACTGTGATCTGGAGGAAATGCTGCGTCACGCAGAACCGCATGTTTTAAGGGACACGAGAGGTTTAGATAATTTCGAGGCGTTAAAAAAGGCATCGAAGGAACTTTTGTATGAGGAATCGAAGGGCTGTGATAAGGAGTTTACGGTGTTGCATTCGGTGCTTGAACTTCTAAGGTGGAAGGCCAGCAATGGATGGTCCGACAAGAGTTTCTCGGATCTGTTGAGTCTCTTGGCAAACATGCTTCCGAAGCCTAACTCCTTGCCCACCACCACTTATCTGGCGAAGAAGCTTATCTGCCCGTTGTTATTGGATGTGCAAAAAATACACGCGTGTCCGAACCACTGTATCCTCTACCGTAAAGAGTACGAAGCCTTGGATAGATGTCCAGTGTGCAATGCGAGTCGGTACAAGAGGAATGATGATTGTGAGGATGAAGATGCTTCCGCCAACACGAAGAAAAAGAAGAGTAATGCTGGTCGTGACGAAGAAGACACTTCTTCCAACACAGAGAAGAAGAGAAGAAGTCCTGCGATGGTGATGTGGTACCTACCAGTGATACCCCGCTTGCAGCGCCTGTACTCGAACTCTAGGGACTCTGAACTGATGCGTTGGCATTTCGATAAGCGCAAGAAGGATGGAACTAAGCTTCGACACCCCGCTGATGCTAGGCAATGGAGAAAGTTCGATGCCATGTATCCAGAGTTCGCTGAAGAACCAAGGAATGTAAGGTTCACGTTGAGTACCGACGGAATGAATCCTTTCGGTGACATGAGCACCTCACATAGCACTTGGCCAGTGGTCCTGGCCATCTACAACCTTCCTCCATGGCTATGCATGAAGCGGAAGTACCTTATGCTGTCCATTCTTATCCAAGGACCGAAACAACTAGGCAACGATATAGATGTGTTTTTGGAACCATTGATGGAAGATATGGCGAAAAACTGTGGAACGAGGGGGTCCGGGTGTGGGATGAGTTCCGACGACAGTACTGCACGTTGAAAGCAATGATTTTCGTTACCATCAATGATTATCCCGCCCTTTTTAACCTATCGGGATAGGTTAAAGGGAAGCAAGGATGTGGAGTGTGCTTGGATGAAACCGCGTCTGTGTACCTTCCGTACTCAAAGAAGGTAGTGTACACGCGACAACGACGGTTCTTACTCAGAACTCACAGATACCACAATATGAAGAAACATTTTGACAAGAAGGTTGAGGAAGATACTGGCCCGAAACCTCGCAGCGGGGCACGAGTGTTTCAAATGGTCAGTAGCATCAAGGTTGTTTTTGGGAAGCCACCGAAGGGTAAAAAGAGGAAGAAAAGTGAGACGCCGACTAGCACGTTGTGGAAGAAGATGTCAATTTTCTTTAAGTATTTGCCCTACTGGAAGGACTTGGACGTCCGTCACAGCATCGATGTCATGCACGTTGAGAAGAATGTGTGTGATAGCATCATTGGCCTCTTACTGGACATACCAGGCAAGACAAAGGATGGAATCAAGTCACGTAAGGACTTGGTGCATTTTGAAATTAGGCCAGAGCTACACCCTGAAGACAGACCAAATGGGAAACATTATCTTCCGCCGGCTAGCTACTCTCTGACACTTGAGGAGAAAAAGGCACTGTGCAAGTGCTTACGTGGGGTGAGAGTCCCGACTGACTACTCATCCAACATTAAGAACCTAGTCTCGATGAAAGATTTGAAGCTAATCGGCATGAAGTCTCACGATTGTCATGTGATGATGACGCAGATGCTCCCTATTGCAATAAGGGGTATCAAGCCAAGATACATAAAGGTGGTCATCACACGGTTGTGTCACTTCTTCAACGTAATTGCTCAGAAGGTGATCAATGCTGAAAAACTGGATGCTCTACATAGTTCGTTGGTAGAGACTTTGTGCCAACTTGAGATGTGCTTCCCTCCATCCTTTTTCGATATCATGGTACACCTCTTGGTTCACATTGTGAATGAGATAATTGCGCTGGGCCCTGTATTCTTACATCAGATGTATGCGTTTGAGCGGTACATGGGTATTTTGAAGGGCTATGTACGTAATCGTGCTCACCCAGAGGGTTCCATGATCGAGGGCTACAGTACCGAGGAAGTCGTTGAGTGTTGCATCGATTACATAAAAAATTCTAATCCCATTGGTGTACCTATATCTCGACATGAGGGGAGGTTGTCTGGGAGAGGGACCAAAGGAAAGAAAAGATTCATTGATCATGATTACAAAGCAGTGGAAGAAGCACATTTCACCATATTGCAGCAGATCCAGTTAGTGGCGCCGTACGTCGAGCAACACCTAAATGAGCTCTACACAAAAAATCAAGGCCGCTCGTATGATTGGATCTTGAAAGAGCACAAGCGTCGCTTCACCACATGTTTCAAGAACCAAAACCTTCCGGACGGTGAATCTCTAGATAAAAAAAATATGAAAATGTTGGCTTGTGGCCCATCAAGTTTAGTTACGTCATGGCAAGCGTATGACATTAATGGGTACACGTTTTATACCAAAGCAAAAGACAAGAAGAGCACGACCTAAAACAGCGCCGTTCGAACAGAAGCCTATGACACAACAGGGGAAAAGGTCACCTACTATGGGTTCATAGAAGAAATCTGGGAACTTGACTATGGAGTGAATCTGCAGATCCCCGTCTTTCGGTGCAAATGGGTCAAACACCCAAATGGCGTGGCGGTGGACAACTACGGCTTCAAAATTGTCGACCTCAGCATTGTAGGCCACAAAGATGACCCGTGGGTACTCGCTGATCACATCGCACAAGTTTTCTATATAATCGACCCCGCGAATGAAAATAAGCACGTAGTTGTTGCCGGAAAACAAAGAATTGTCGGAGTCAAGAATGTGGAGGATGAGGAAGAATACAATCAGTTCGACGACGTGCTGCCTTTTGGAGATCCAGAAAAGATCAAACTTGTAGAAGCAACCCTCGATATATCTGTGATGCTGTACATGCGTCTGGATGATGTAGGGAAAACAGTTCAAGGCAAATAGTGCCATGTTATGCGAATTATTTTTCAATGTGACAGAATCCTGAAATTTGTATACAATTAGGATAAGCTTTAATTTGTATTAAGGACTTATATGCATTTAAGATGCTTTAATATGTAATAGAATATTTAAGATACTTTAATATGTAATAGAATAGTATTTCCCAAACAAGCAAAAATCATTTCACAGGTTTCCACATGCGGTTAACGTAAGAAACCGCCTGTGGAAATGTTCCTTAGGTGAACCGCCTGTGGAAATCGTTTCTATTTATATAACCGCGCGCGGCCCTGAAAACCCTAGTGCTTTCACAAACCATTGACCGCGCTGTCAGGCTGTCCATCCGTCTGCTTCCCGCGCTCTCCCTTTCCGCTGCCGCCCCCGACGAGGAGGACCGGTCCGACGCCGAGGAGGAGCCGCCGCCACCGAGTGTGACCGCGCCAAGGAGGAGCCACCGCCACCGAGTTGGACCGCGCAGAGGAGTAGCCGCCGCCACCGAGTTCGACAGCGCCGAGGAGGAGCCGCCGCCGCCGAGTTGGACCGCGCCGAGGAGGAGCTGCCTCCGCCGGTGAGTAGGTCCATATCCCCCTCCCGGCCGAGCCGTCGTAGTCGGTTCTCCGGCCAACCGTGTGATACCCCCCTCTTCTTTGTGATGCCGGCCATCGTGCCGTGGTGCAGCGCCTGGTTCCTGTAGGGTTTTGACATTGCTCGCATGCATAGTGATTGCATATATATTTATCCTATGTAGTTCTAATAACTGCAATTTAATTTCTTGAGAACTTGAAAAATTACACAAGGATGAACCTATATATTAATTTTTTCCAACATGTTTTAGCTCAATCAGTGAGGCACTCCATAATTTGCTTGGTTGGGGACTATATTTAACTTCATTAAAACCAGCAGCATCTCGCTTTTGCTTTACCCTAAGTAGTTTCTTACTAGTCATAGTGGTGTGTTCTGCTCATGTCATTATTTAGACTAGCATAGCGCACTGTTTGCAGATATTTCCAGCCTCTAGCATCCTTACATTTGTATATATATTTGTATATCTAATCTTTATAAGTTTGTATATTTTAGTTGTAACTACACTGGCATAGCGCACTGTTGGAAGCTTTTACAACATGCATTATATTGTTACAACTGCTTAGGGTCTAATAGGCAATATGGATTCATGAAGAACCAAATAAATATGAAAAATCTGAAAAAAATGATTTTACAATTACTTATCAATTTACCAATACATAATTATTAAGTTTAAATTCAGTTTACTGGCTCGACATAAATCCACATATAGTATATAGGAAGAAAGGCAGAACTTAAGCAAGAAAAAAGGGCATGTTGCAGGTGAAAAAAAAAGAAATCATTGGTGCGTGTGATGTATGCCTTGACGTTGCTTGCAACCTGTTCTTCCAGTTGTCATGTACCTTACAAATGGACCAATGTATGAAGCAGAAAGTTATCATGACAAAGTAAAAAAATTGACTATACTTGCTCACAGGGTAAAGACAAATTAAAAATCTTCTTACAAGCTCACTGTTGGGAAGACATTTCGGCACTATTAGAGTATCCCAAAGGACCTGTCATTATCTTTATTATTATGACACCCAAACTGAATACATCATACTTCTTTGAGATCTGGCGTTTGTTAATGTATTATGGTGGAACATACGCACTGCAATATCGAACACAATTATATGTTTTTACAAATAATAATGAAAATAGCAATATATTATCAGGTTTTAAGTCCAGATGGTACATATGATTATCTTTGGATCCATTATGGAGGTAATTCAAACCTTCGCAAATCCCCTTTATTATTTTGTAGCGAATGGTATTTTCCTTTGACCTCAAAAGGTGTGTGTCGTATTTCGTAGCAGTATCCAACTAACCGTATAATGTTATGATGCTGGACCCTCATAAGGTTATTAAATTCTTTCTCAAACCCTTCATCGTCAAGTCCTTGTGTCGGATATAGCTTCTTCACAGCAATCTCTTCTCCGTTATGCAGTACACCCTGTTGAAGTGTCTTTGTTAACAAATATGGTACGACAAGGTTCTTGTAGTTAGTTGTGGTATCACTCGAATAATAAAAATCCAAGCATTAATCATACCTTGTAAACTTCTCCGTACCCACCACTACCAACTTTCTGCTCCTCACAGAATTTATTTGTAATATCTTTCTAAGAGCTTGAATGTAAGATCCGGATCATAACACAAAATTCTACGAGGATGGATATATTACTTATTCCTTAGACACATAACACAAAATTCTACTCGATCATCTAAGTAGCTCCCAACGATCAATTTCCAACAAAAATCCTACCAAAATTTCATTGACGTTATATAGAGGTAAAGAAAATCCCCCGTACTTAAAATTCTTATACATTATTTATGAATTGTTAATTACTTGTTGGCATTCGAATAGGGCCTACAAGTGGTACGTAACGAAAGGTGGGATACACGATACGGACAAGCCGGATGCGATGACGGTCCGTACGCACTTTCCGGTAATAACACAACTTCTAATTTTTATATCCCACTATTAATGACGAAGAGTTTTATTGAACTAACGAATACGTTGCGTTTTTATTTATAGTGCCACAAGCAAGGTTTCAATACCGTTCTTTGTGGATACTATGTTTGCCAATTTCTTAGGATAAACGGGAGGTACACAACGAACCCTGAGGACGTAAGTCATCATTATGCCTGTACATTCTTATTTGGTTATGTTTCCGTTGTCAGTAGTGTTTTAACTCTTTTAGTTGTGTTTTCAAACGAGGCAAGGATGATCCAATGTGCCAACCAAGCTTTCACCGACAAAGAAATCCAAAACGTCCAACGTGACATGTGCCGGTTTATTATGCACGAAGTCATCCACAAGAACGGTAGATTCTTTGATCGCGGAGGCAAATTAGCTAGCCATCCGAGACTTTGTGTGTGTGAGAGCGACTCTTAGCTATATAGGCTTGTGATGTTGTAAATATTGTTGTACTTGTGTTAAATGTTGAAACATGTGATGTTATTGATATTGTTATTGAAACTGTGTGAAATCTAGATGGAATAAAATATATTCTAATTATTATTTTTAAATAAATACATACCACAGGCGGTTCTCATATGGAACCGCCTGTGGAAATCTTTATATCTAAGGCGACAGCTAATGTGGACCGCCTGTGGAAATCGATTTCCACAGGCGGTTGACATAAAGAACCGCCTATGGAAAACTATTTCCACAGGTGGTCACTTTTGCGCCTGTGGAAATCGTTGATTTCCACAAGCCTTCGGTCGCAGGCGGGTGCGCCAAACGCCTGTGAAAAGGCGTTTCCACCCGCCTGATTTAGACTTTAAAAAAGTGCTTGAATATGGAAAAGGAGGGAAACTATGCAATAAATATGTGCTGAATGAAGGATTGCTATATCGTTCTAACAAGCTATACATTCCCGTTAGCTATGTTCGTCTTTTGTTGTTACAGGAGGCACATGGAGGAGGATTGATGGCATATTTTGGAGCAAAGAAGACTGAAGATGTGTTGGCCGTCCACTTCTTTTGACCAAAGATGAGACGTGACATCGAGCGCTACGTTCTATGTTGTACCATTTGCAACAAAGCTAAGTCTCATTTAAATTCACATGGTCTTTATATGCCTCTTCCTGTTCCTAGTGCATCATGGGAGGATATTTCTTTGGATTTTGTTTTAAGACTGCCTAGGACAATGAGGAGGACGGATAGCATATTTGTAGTTGTGGATAGATTTTCTAAAATGGCACATTTTATACCTTGTCATAAGAGCGATGATGCTACAAACA
Source organism: Phragmites australis (assembly GCF_958298935.1). Taxonomy (NCBI): domain Eukaryota; kingdom Viridiplantae; phylum Streptophyta; class Magnoliopsida; order Poales; family Poaceae; genus Phragmites; species Phragmites australis. Next base: position 8,910,986 of record NC_084929.1, read on the forward strand.
TAGCTCAATTGTTTTTCAGAGAAATCGTTTGACTACATAGAGTGCATAATACTATCATCTCAGATCGTGACACAAAGATGTTGAGTCACTTTTGGAGATCACATTGAAATAAATTAGGGATGAAGCTGTTATTTTCTCCTACGTGTCATCCCCAGACCGATGGTCAAATAGAGATCGGTACACTCCACCAGCAAGATTTGAAGCCCTACTTGAGAGAAGAAGAAGAGCTTGAGTCGAGGATGACTCTAATTCAAGAGGGAGAGGATGATGATCCTATGGATCCTTTAGATACAATAAATACCGCCAATAATCCTCAAATCATACAAGGTCTGATTACAAGAGCATGTGCATAACAATTAGACCACTAGGTGAACTCGTTTATCGCTATTCATGCTTCCTTGGATGGATTACTACTAAATTTTTGTGATGTTTTATTGCTTAGGAACATAGGAGAAGCACCACAACCTTACCCGGATGTCACCCCTCAAAGTCCAAGCCTACTCGAATTTGAGGTTGTGCTCTAGTCGTGGTCATGGTCCTGGTTGTGGTCGAGTCTCATAACAGCATGTCAGTAAAATAGGTATAACTCTCTCATACGAAGTCCGTTTTAGATGAGCTTGGGTATTCTAGAAAGCTTATGATGATCCCTTTTTAATAGATACAAGCTCGACCAAATATTCCTTATAGTTTAGTTAGAGTTAAAGAATAAGGTGGCTGCGGAGGCAGCGACGGAGGTCGAGATCTTCTAGGTGGCTATGGAGGTGAAGGTAGAGGAGGCGTAGATCCTTTGAGTCACTGTGGAGACGAAGGCGAAGGAGGCGTAGATCCTCTGGGTGCATCCGATGACTCTGAACTCAACCTAGTGCTGGCTCATAGTTACCAGTCGGCACTGAAGTATTAGTGCTGGTTAATTTGTTCCAAGAGCTAACACTGATACTGAGTATTAGTGCCGGTTCAACCCAGCTCGATCATTGATTGAGCGTGAAAAGTTATGAATCGGTACTGATACTTCATCAGTCCTGGTTCTATCATAATCGGTGCTGATGGGACGACACGGAAGATTGATTCTATTGTAGTGACGCGTCATCTCGTTGTCTTGGAACAGGTCCTCCACTTTGTGCCAAATGGCATAAGCTGTGTCGTTTGGCTGGATGATGATGTCCAGGATCTTCGCTGAGATGGTCGTGTAGACCCAAGAGATGATGGTGGTGTCGATCTGAACCCGCTCCTCGACGTCGTGGTGTCCTTTGGAGTCGACGGAAACGTGGTTGGTGAGGCCAAACTTGCGGAAGACGATGAGGAAGAAGGTGCTCCACTGCATGTAGTTCGAGTGCTGCAGATCCAAAGTGAGCGGCACGTGTTGCCGGATGTTGACGAGTTGGATCGTGGACGAGGAGCTGGCTGTTGAAATATTGACCAGTGGAGCGGCGGCAGTGGCTGCCGTCCAGTCGGAGTTGACGGCTCCAGCGGTGAATTCGTCAACAGGAAGTGTGTCAGGTGGACTCATGGCCAGGGGAGCAGCGGGAAGAAGAGGATTAATGCAGAGGGCAGCCGAAGAGAATGGCTCAGGAACTACAAAATCTATTTAGCAGTATTGACGGATTTATAAGCTATCCGTATAAAAGATATCATAGACGACTCTAAATTATAACTGTTTGAGAAAATGATAATGAGTATTTACAATAAAACGGAATGTTACAGTACATACAGTTCTAAACTAGAGCCGTCTATATAATTAATAAAAATACTTGTAGTTTGTAACCGTTTGTATGGTTCTTTTTTGTCCAAACAATTCTAATTTAGAATTTTTTGTAAAAAAAAAGAACAGTATAGATGTTCTAAGTTACAAAAGTCTGTGTACTAATTAGTATAGATGATTCTAAGTTTAGAATTATCTGTACTAATAGTGTTCTACTCGTTTTGAACATATATCTTATATAGATTATTTTTATACAATGGTTAGTAATGAACAACAGCTGAGACAGTAAGAAATGTTCGCGCGAGGTTAGAGGTTACGGGTTTGGCTCCTAGAAGAAAAATGTACTCGTGGTATTTCATGTGAAAAATCATGTGACTAGCTACCACGCCTGCATAACAATATAAGGGGCTAGTATGGGAAGAAAAATATATTTTAAATTTTTTTAGCTCCAGGGAACTTAGTACAGATGGTTTCAATAATAAACTGTTTGTACAAATGATTTGTATAGACGATTCAAAAATCATCTGTATAAATCTAGTTTGTATAGACTTTTTTCTACGGTAATTAAAAAAATGTTATGTACAGAGTTTCGAACCATCTATATAAGTCATTTTTGTACTTAGTGAGGGTTCAGGAACGTTGACGTATTTATACAAGAGGCATGTACTGGTGTACAGACGTGTGCATGCTACTGTAGCTAACTAACTTACAATGGAATAGGAGTCGTGCCTGTAGACTAGGATGGTGTTTTGGCCCACTAACAAACCAACTAACTGAACAGGCACATACAGATGCACATGCACATGCACTTGCATGCATATATATATGCATATATATATATATATATATATATATATATTCTTAACATGCATCTGGTTCGAATAGAAAATTATCCTGAATGTTCATTATTTGACATATATGATTAACATTGAGTATCCACCACTTTGATATTCATATTAGCACAGGTAGCAGGAAGAGACGTTTGCAATATCGCTACATATAATATTTTCCCAATTACAGCCATGACCTAGCTGTAGGTCTAAAGCGCCTCTATAAACCTTAATAAAAATTTAAGATAAATTGAAATACTTATTGAGTATAGTCTAGGAGATATTTAATCAAGTCCTAGGCGTAGTAAAATCCTTGCTCCGCCCCTTATTATTAGTTGTGTCATATTGTCATGGCAGCTAAACCACTGAACAGCACAGTGTGGAACAAAAATGAAACCTTAATTATATAGTTTGCCGATGCGTCGACCATACTCGTCTGTACATACAAAAGAGTTGGTTGATCCTCGATAGTAACAATCATAGGTGACTATGTGTAACCGTTGCGGCGTTCAGCTACTGTCTAGCTTGTGAGAGACTCCTCACGACACCGGCCGACGGTGACCGCGCTACGGGAATGTTTAATCTTGAGAAGCAGCCAAAGGTGATAAGGTCGATCCGGTTACTTGCGACACCTACGGCCACAATTTTACAGGGATTATTGTGGCAGTTACTTTTACAAGGGTGCATTATTTGGTCTTCAATTATCGAACCTTTTCCAAAAGCAAATTATAACAGGCAGAATTGGCTGTGTAGGACACTGTAAAATATTGGCATTTGTGCACATGAGTGCGTAGTGTGGTGGCAAGGCACCATGGGTGGTTGCAAGACAGGTAGGGTTTAATTCGTGGTAGTGACAATTTGGCGTCTAAAGAACGACGGGATCTCTCCAAATTTTTAAAATATTGGCATTTGCTTCGACGAGCTCCAAAATTGTGGTTTAGCTAGGAGGCACTCAAATTTTGGCAGCCATCTTTCCTGCAGAAGGAAAGGAAAATTTGGTCATCTGTCCACGACAACAAACTGTTCCAAACAGAGGCATAGCACCTATATATAGTGTAGCATATATCCTGTCGATCCTTCGCCGAGATATCGGCAGTCCTGTGTTGCAACACCGAATATATGCTAGCAGTGCAGGCCACACACGTGCAAAGCTGGAGTTTCAGCGTGGTGCCAAACGGCCAAACCAAGAAAATGCTCTGAAAGCTGTGGAATGATCTCGACCTCCACTCCACAGAGATTCGTTTTTTTTTGTGGGGGAGGGGGGGAGGGGGTGATGCAGGGCGTCCCAGAGCGTGTGGCAACCGCGCGGGAGGCGTGTGCGAGGCGCGCAGCTGCGGAGGCCACCGGTGCGGAAATTATCTGCTTGGCGGCATCTCGCGCGCCTGAGATGCCGCCCGGCGCTATATATACCGGCGCAGGGCACGGCCATTGCTCCTCACCCATCACCAGAGCAAATCAGCAAACACATCTCGTTGCAAGCAAGCCTCAGTTCATCGACCCATCAGCAGCATGTCGGACAAGTGCGGCAACTGCGACTGCGCTGACAAGACCCAGTGCGTGTAAGTGCCCTCCACCTTCGTACTTAACCTCACCACGTTTTCAACTCTATGTTTTGTTATGGATAAACTGTTTGGTTGTGTATGATGAAGAAAAAGTATATATTCTCCTGTTACATAAGGACTTTCTATTGCAGTAGACGCATGCATCATGCACGCTTAGCACATATATGGATGGATGTACGTGCATGATGACGAAATACTGTTTGGGTGACTCGTTTGCAGGAAGAAAGGGAACAGCTATGGCGTCGTCATAGTTGATGCGGAGAAGGGGTATGTACTTGCTCCTACCAACTCTTGCAAGTTATAATTACTCCATGTTTTCGAAGGAAACATGACTCGCCTTCGATCTGACATGAAACTCGAACCATAAGTTTCTTTGGCAACTTGTTAGTCAAGACAATAGAGATATTACTAGTTTCTTGTTAAAGTACATTTTGTGTATATCAAAACCCATTGTAGAGTATTGTTTTTACGCAATCTATATAAACGGTATTTGTTATACTTTGGATGCATGCAGCCACATGGAGATGGCAGAGGAGGTGGCCTACGAGAACGACGGCAACTGCAAGTGCGTGACCAGCTGCTCCTGCGCCGGCTGCAACTGCGGCAAGTGAAGGAAGCCCCGCGACTGCATGCCCCTTCACATGCGCCACCTAATTACCTAGCTATGCTGCCCATGGATGCATGGATGCATGCTAAATAAATCTATGTGTGGTATGCTTGTGACTCGTGAGTAGTCTCATAAATATGTTGCTGTGGCATATGCAGTTGATCAGTCCACCGCGACGTGTGTCCCCTGATATACACGTACCCGTGAAACTTATTGTGTATGATCTTGTCTATTTTTCCCTCCCTTTTTTTCCTCCTTTTTCTCGTCCCCTCCCCAGTCTGGACCACGCGAGGGCAATCATTCGATCTTTAGCGGATAAGCGTATATATGAAAGACTCCCTCATGTAAAATAGACGAATACCCAAAACAAAACATAAGAATGCAAAATCAAAGTTAAAAAAAGCATGGAGCGAAGTACGGATCCTAACATACCTTTGTTGAATCATTATTTCAGTACATCGATCATACACACACAATCTTTATATTTACTATTTGGAGGCTCATCCAGGGTAGTACTTAGAGAAGGTGCGCTTAGAAAAAAGAGAAATCCTAGAAAATCTCACACAACAACAAAACATCCGACGTTAATTTAGGAGGTTTCAATTATATATACATGAAAGATCTACAGCTGATAGTAATGGATCTACCTTGATGACACGTATTATCGTAGGACTAGCCCAAGCCCGGTTCCGCTCTACAGTCCGCGGAAGACTCGATCCGTTCGCCCGACTCGATCGATCACGTAGGTACGCCCGACTGCGGAAGCTCGATCGCCACACTCATCACACGTACGTCCTCGCGCGGAAGAGTCGTGCTCGCGCGCCTCAGCACTTCACAATTTGTTAACTCGTGCGCCAACTCCGGTTTTGCCTCGTGCGTTGCAGGACTACGCAACAACCGAGAGTCTTGTCACAAATCTAACGATGAGAAAGAACTGTCCATGGAAATAATAACCAGGGGCCCTGGACTACTGCTATGGCATCTTTGTACATGATATTGGTCATGCACGTCCAAGCTTTTCCGATCGACTCTGGGAGTGTATGTACAAATTGAAATAATAATTACTAGTTTGATATATACGTGCATCAAGGAGTGAAAGGGATTATTGGTCTTTTATGCCTGCATGTTGTGGCCAAGTAATTATGGTGCGGTCAACATGTGTATTCTGGCAAAAAGGAAAAGTATCAATCATAAAAATACTCATGTGCATATCAGGTTGCCAAGCACATCAGATATTTAGATGTATAGTAAATGGAAGAACAAGTCACATTAGCGCAACAAATTCCCCTATTTTGATATATGAGATGGGGTAAACAAATAATACTTGTTAGAGCAAGAGTTCGTCTTGCCCTAGTAAGTACAGCGAGAGTTTCTTCTAAGGAGGGGATTCAAGCTTAGAGACGAAGTTTAAGAGGAAGGAACATCACGAATGTATTGATGGTAGAAAAAATAGATCACTCTGGGAGGAGTATCACAGTGTGACTTGGTGTATTTTCACCTATGTGCCTTTTTCGCTGTCTTGCCCGTTCACCCTTTTTCCCAGATGACCATGGCCCCCTATTTATAGGGCCGTGCGTAGCTTAGTATACAAGTTATGATAATGTACAAATATCTGGGACCCGACCGAATTACCAGGCCTTATCCTGGATAACTACTTTCTACCCTATTTGGGAGACAAATATCTACAGTAGTAACTACCGTGGTGCCTACCCCCTGAAGTCGGCGAGCCGGTCGCAAATTGCGGCTTGGTGTCACACTGTCAGGGGTGTCAGGATAGCCTCCATTACGCCGGAGTATCAGAACGGTATCCATCAGCTTAGGCTTTAAATGCAGGTCACTTCCTTGCAGGCAAAGCACGACCGGTGCTCCCCTTCTGATAGATCTTTCCTAAGGCCTGTTGACTCACCTTGTAGCCCTCAGGAAGGCGGCTCGAGTAGCCCGAGGTGGGAGCCTCGGGAGGCATGGCTCTGGGAGGTGAAGGCTTCGGGAAGCAGGACTCTGGAAGGCCGAGGCTTCGGGAGACCTCGGTCTCGAGGGGGGGGGGGAGGGGGCACGGGCTTCGGGAGGTTGAGCTTTCGGGAGGCCGAGCCCGCTAAGCCAAGGGAAGGCTTTAGAGGTACGAAGAGGCACCGCGAAGGGACCTAAGGACTTAGGAGGTCGAGCCATTAGCTGAGGGTCCAGAGATCAAGGTCCCGGAGGGAACAGGATAGTAATTTTCAACCATTATCCTCAGGCTGGTTTATTTTCCCCCAACAGTACCCCTCATTCTCGGGCCCCGATGTTTCGGAGGGGGGAGAGGATGCAGAGGAAAACCAACCCCAACCTGGTATAGTATCAAGGATGCCTGATAGCAATTTCATGTCCTTTAAGAAGTTTTTCTGTTAGGAACCGTGGGCGTCGATGGCGAACCAAGGCTGATGGCGTACTAGTGGTGGCGATTTGCTCCAAAGCTTGTTGGAGCTGTCATGCATGGTGTCGGGACCCCGGGCCAGAGGGGCATCGATGGATGTGGTGTACTCTGGGGTCCATGCTGAGACTGATACAGGTTATCCGGATTCCTTCGGTATAGTTCTTCCTGCCTTTTAAGGTCGCCAGAGTAGAGGTTACGTGTAGGATTTGGAGGATCTTACGTGTTTGCCTGGTAGGATGAGACGTACCACTTCCTCATTCTGACTGGACAATGTGGGGGGTCGTTTAGGGTCTTGTGACCACGCCCCTATCACGCGCCAAAAGGAGTCTGGGTTATTAATGTGACGGGACGTCCGTGCGAGAAAACGAGGCACTCGTCGTGGAACGCTTCCACGTGCTGGCGGAACGATTGATGCATGGCCATGGTCCCCTCAGGCATTCATTGGAGGACACCGCGGTGTTGGTTCCGCTTGTTCTTCTAGACTTCCGTGGCTGCTTGGCCCAGGTATAAAGCTGGGGTCACCCGGCTAGATTCTCCACAGCCCTACGAGCGAGCAGTTAACCTTGACTTGAGTATGACGTCGTCTTCCTCCTTATCCTCTTTGGATATGTAGATGATCTTGATGGCTTCTTCGGGAGCCGAACTGTTTCAGTCGTCAGCAGAGGCGTCGATGGCCACGCCGCTTCCATCTCTGCAGAGGAGGTGGCTGCTAGACGCTTCGGCCCGACCTTTGGCTATGGAGACCATGCCCGTCAAGATCATCGATTTCTCCGATGATGATGAGGAGATCGATTGGGATCTCCTGTAGGGGGAGAGCGAGCAAGCATCTATGGAGATGGCGGCGAAGGAGGAGGCCGTGAAGGCAAGGGAGAAGGCCCCACCACCGACCTCCTTAGACTCTTCTTTGTCCTCCGACAGCTCGAGAGCCGGCTATTGTATCGGCTTCCACAGTAGCAGGAGGTAGATAAGGTGCATACACCGTCCCATGCGTGGCCCCTGCCGGGACCCGTAGGAGGTGAAGGCAGTCTCCAGGATGGAGTACTCGGTGAATTTGTGAGGCATCCGGGTCTCACAGTTGGCCATGGCATTGTTGTGGGCCCATGGCTTGACTTAGCCACCTTGTACTCTTTCTCACCCTGTTTTGCTCCGTCGGGCAATTTCTATACTATTGCTTTTGTATGTGTCCTCTCGATGTACTAGTTGTTTAATAATATAATATGGACCTTCAAAGACAGTCGTGTCTCTTTCTGTATCGGAGTGCAAGGGGATCTTTCGAACGGGTGACCATATGTGTGTGTGCCTTCGTGCCTTCAAGCTGCGCTTCTTTGTTCCCTTCCTAGGTGATGAATAGTTTTTCTGATGACTGAGGTGCCGAGCCTTCGCATAGATCATCGCCGATTTCGTTCCTTCTGGGGGAGAGGTGGCCTCGGGAATCTAGTGGTGGTAGATACATAGGGTAACTAAGGAGAGCCGGGTGAAGCAATGGCGACCTCGTCGTTCCCAGTTATTGCGTCCTCCTCGAGCTCGGCACTGGTAGGGACTTCTTCCCAATTTGTTCCTGATTTCCAACTCAGTAAAGTCCATCTGGAACCTTTGGAGACAAGCTAGGTTGTCCTTGACCTTTCGGGTTCCTTAGCGACTGCCCAGGTCAAAGGCGATGGTGTGTCGGAGGCAAAGCCGAAGGCTAAGCAGGAGAGGTGGTCCGCGATCCGCTCGACCCTTAGACGCTGCCCAGCTCCGGAGGTACTCCGTCCGGAGCCTGGCGATGGCGTATCGGAGGCAAAGCCAAAGGCTAGGCAGGAGAGGTGGTCTGTGACCCCCTCGGCCCTTAGCCTCTGCCCGGCTCCGGAGGTACTCCGTTCGAAGCCTAGCAATGGCATGTCGGAGGCGAAGCCGAAGGCTAGGGAAGAGAGGTGGTCCACGACCCCCTCGGCCCTTAGCCACTGCCTGGCTCCAAAGGTACTCCGTCCGAAGCCTGGCGAATAGGCGTGTCAGAGGCGAAGCTGAAGGCTAGGCGGGAGATGTGGTCTGCGACCCCCTCGGCCCTTAGCCGCTGCTCAGCTCCGGAGGTACTCCGTCTGGAGCCCGACGATGATGTGTCAGAGGCAAAGCTGAAGGCTAGACGGGAGAGGTGGTCCGTGACCCCATCGGCCCTTAGTCGCTGCCTAGCTTCGGAGTTACTCCGTCCGGAGCCCGGTGATAGCGTGTTGGAGGTGAAGCCAAAGGATAGGCGGGAGAGCTGGTCCGCGACCCCATCAACCCTTAGCTGCTGCCTAGCTCCGGAGGTGCTCCGTCCGGAGCCCGGCGACGGCGTGTCGGAGGCAAAGCTGAAGGCTAGGTGGGAGAGGTGGTCCGCGACCCCTCGGCTCTTAGTCGCTGTCCGGCTCCAAAGGTACTCCGTCCGGAGACCGGTGATGGCGTGTCGGAGGTGAAGTCGAAGGCTAGGCAGGAGAGGTGGTCTGTGACCCCCTTGGCCCTTTGCTGCTGCTCGGCTCCGAAGGTACTCCGTCCAGAGCCCGACGATGGCATGTTGGAGGTGAAGCTGAAGGCTAAGCGGGAGAGGTGGTCTGTGACCCCCTCGGCCCTTAGCCGCTGCTCGGCTTCGAAGGTACTCCGTCCCGAGCCTGGCGACGGCGTGTCAAAGGCGAAGCTGAAGGCTAGGCAGGAGGTGGTCAGCGACCCCCTCGGCCCTTAGCCACTGCCTAGCTCCGGAGGTACTCCGTTCGGAGGCCAGCGGCGGCGTGTCAGAGGTGAAGCTAAAGGCTAGGTGGGAGAGGTGGTCCGCGACCCCCTCGGTCCTTAGCCGTTGCGTGGCTTACTGTAATGAATTTGCGACCTCTGCAATGTACAGTCAAGGGTTCAACTATGTTTCTCGTGCCACACAGCATGGGCTCTTATTAAATGTTTGTGTAACACTCATAAAATGACATATGAAATGTGCCTTTAAAGGAGATGATAGGGTAATGATATTACCTTTTACCATACGTGTTTGAGTCACGGGATCAAACCTTTCCTTTGATCTATGTGTTATGCCCTTTTGAGGCCAGCGGGTTTCACACCCCTTCGGCACGGAGGCTGTCGGAGGGTTAACTCCTATCGCAAGGATCCTGAGGGACCCCTTTTTGAGATTTGGCTGGGGGGATGATTCCGAATATGTTTGCTGGAGAAATAAATGGATATGAATGCAATGGCAGGTGGTGTGGAATGATCTAATGCAGAACGCAGTAAATGCACTGGAGGGATTTTTAGCTAGGTTCGGGCCGCACTGAGCGTAATACCCTACTCCTGTGTGGATGCTATAAATGCCCTGAGAATGCCTCTCAGGAATGTCGCTGGTTACAAGAATGTCTGTCTATCCTAGAGCCTCGGGCTCCTTCTTCTTGGTGGTCTTAGCTTCTATGCTTGTACGAAGATGTTCTTCGGTCTCTAAGCAAGTGTCTACGAGTTTGAGCGTTCCTCTGTTCTTCAATTCACCTTGTTTTGTCTGTGCCCGCCGGCTCCTTAAATACTCGCCGGCGGTAGCGTAACTCGAAAGGGAGGGCACGAGTACCAAGACACCATAAATGGAAAGGGAGTCATCATGGCCTCTGCGCGAAGTGACGGGGGGTTGAAAATGCGCCCCCCGCCTAGTATTCGGCCGCCATAATGGCGCTGGCAACGAGCGCCGTGGAGAGGGCCCACCGGGCAGTCGCAGAGCGGCCCGGCGTGCCCGTTCGGTCTTGTACGCCTAACACAGCAGGGTGGCAGACGGGGCGCCTCGGGCCTCGCGACGCTATCCCGAGGCACGCCGGATGACACGGGATGGGACCCGTGCATTAAATGTCCCCACGCCCTTCTGCCAGAATATGGTAGGGACTGACATCGAGCGTGGTGGGAGCAGTTGGAGGTGACAGGCCACGCGCGCTCTTAAATGCGGCATCGGGCCTTTCACAAGCTGACACCTCACCACTGGACCCCTGTGGGGGCCACCGACGAAGGACTTCTTGGGCCGTCGGGGAACCGAGTGCTCAGAGGGTCACTGTTCATCTCCCCAAGCACTCTCTCCTGGAAACGCCCTCTCTTGGTCCTCGGGGAACCGAGTGCTCGGGGGCCACTGTTCACGACCCCGAGCACTCTCTCCTGGAATTGACTGTTCGGATCCTCGGGGAACCGAGTGCTCGGGGACCGCTGTTCGCAGCCCCGAGCACTCTCTCCCGGAACTACCTTCCTTGGGTCCTCGAGGTACTCGGGTGCCCGGGGGCCACTGTTCGCAGCCCCAGGCACACCCTTCCCGGTACTCGGCTCTTTTGGTCGTCGGGGGACTTTGGTGCTCGAGGGTCACTGTTCACCTCCCCGAGCACTCTCTTCCCGGTTACTTGATCTTCGCAGATCATCGGGGAACCCGGGTACTCGGGGACCACTATTTGTGGCCCCAAGCGCCCTCTCCCGGGACTTAGTCTTTTCGTACCTCGCAGAGGTGAACCCTGCGGGAAGGTGCCACGTGGAGGATTGCTGGCCTGGCCTTGGGATTCGGGGACCCCTGGTTCCTGATTCACCGACAGAGGAATTTGCCTTCAAGATGTCAGGGTACTCTTCCTGTTACGTCCTTTCAGAACCTGTGCGGAGGTTTGGTAAAACTCTCTGTTTTTGCCGGAGGTTTCGTAATGCTCTCCGTTGTGAGGAGGTTTCGTAAAACTCTCCGTTTTTGCCGAGGTTTGGTAAAGCTCTCCGTTTTTGTTGGAGGTTTGGTAAAGCTATCCGTTGTGCGGAGGTTTGGTAAAGTTCTCCGTTTTTGCCAGAGGTTTTGTAAGGCTCTCCGTTTTTGTCGGAGGTTTTGTAAGATTCTCTGTTTTTGCCAGAGGTTTAGTAAGACTCTCTGTTTTTACCGGAGGTTTTGTACGACTCTCCATTTTTTCGGAGGTTTTGTAAGACTCTCCACTTTTGTCGGAGGTTTTGTAAGACCCCTTGGCATGTATTAATGTCAAAGGCCCTACACACTATCGGAGCTACGTAATACCTTCTAGAAAACCTAGGCAGTCTTGCCTTTCTGGTGACCTAGGCATGCTACGCCCGCAGTGTGTAGGCTTTTTGTGCTCCCGAGGGAACACCCGGGGTGCACCGCAACACTATCAACCAAGGAAACCTAGGCTTGATGCCCTGGCGTGTGGCATTTATAGGACCGAAGCTATGCAATACCTTCCAGGAAACCTAGGTTTGATGCCTTAGCGATGACCTAGGTATGCTGCGCCCGCGGTATATAAGTATGTCGTGCAAAGAGGATTCCTTGCGACAACATTCCTCAGAGCACCGCATCCTCACATCAGGGCAGTCCCCTGATATGCGGCATCCACACACTATCAAGGCTACACAATACCTTCCAGGAAACCTAGGCAGTCTTGCCTTTTAGGTGACCTAGGCATACTACACCCGCAGTGTGTGGCTCCACTTCCTAATAGGGCAAAGCCTACCCTCCGGGAAACCTTTTCAGGTGACCTTTGGTTTAGGCAAGCAATGCTTACTAGTGCATGGGCTTGTCACGCCTCCGGAGAAATCCCCCGGGGGCGCTGCAACTACATCACCAAGGAAGTCCCTTGATAACCGGCATCTACACACTATCGAGGCTATACAATACCTTCCAGGAAACCTAGACAGTCTTGTCTTCCAGGTGACCTAGGCATGCTACGCCCGTGGTGTGTAGGCATGTCGTGCAACGAGGATTCCTTGCGATAGCATTCCTCGGAGCACCACAACTCCACCACCGAGGACATCCCCCAGGGTGTGGCTTCGACACCCAAGGCTATGCAAATGCCTTCCAGGCACCCTGGGCATAATCTGCCTTCCATATGACCTAGGCATAAGTGACGCATGTGGTGTGTGGGCCTCACCATCTACAAAGACTACACAATGCCTTCCAGGAAATCTAGGTAGTCTTGCCTTCCAGGTGACCTAGGCATGCTACGTCCGGGGTACGTGGGCTTGTCACACCACCCAAAGATGTCCTACGGGTGGCGCCGCAACACGGTCTATCAAGGGAATCCCTTGATACGTGGCAACAACACTTCTGAGGCTGCACAATGCCTTCTAGGAAACCTGGGCAGACCCTCCCCCCCCCCCACGCGACCTAGGCACGATGAGTCTGCGGGAGTGTAGGGATTGTGCATCGTTATACTAGCTAAGTTTTGCAGTCTACTGTTGACAATAAGAAGCTAGTTGTAGTATTAAACATAGCTATGTTATATAACTATTCATGCTAAATGAGGATGTAGCTTAAGTTCTACTGTTTCTACCTAGTGGCTATCTATTGCAAAAGACTTATAACAATAAGTTTGGAGGCCTTCAACATACTCTAACCTTGCCGTATGAAAGATGGATCACTAGATAAACTATTGATAGTTAATAGTGGGTGTACCTTTGTAGGGATAAGGCCTCTATTGTGAGGCTTGGAGGCCTCGAATCCTGTGGCTAGGCCGGGAGAGGCGGTGCTTGACCCCCTCAGCTCTTAGCCATTGCTCGGCCCCAGAGGTAATCCATCCGGAGCCTGCCGATGGCGTGTTAGAGGCGAAGCCGAAGGCTAGGCGGGAGAGGTGGTCCGCGACCCCCTCGGCCCTTAGCCGCTGCCCAGCTCCGGAGGTATTCCATCCGGAGCCTAGCGATGGCATGTCCCCAACTCAATTCTTGTTGCTGGATATAGTACTATTGGTAGTAGAGTCGGTAGTGATGGTGCAGGGTTGAGGGGCCAGGAATTTGCCTCGGAGTTTGCCCCAAGCCTTCGAACCCTACGTCGTCCTTGTCCAACTCCTTCCGTGGCCAGGTATTCTACTTGTCTTCCGAGGTATTCTTCCCGGAAGGTCATGAGGGTGCGGCAGTCGTTGGTATTGTGGTCACGCCCTGGTCCATGCAGGATGCACCTGTGTGCCTCCGGGGGCACCGGAGCTTGGAGTTGTTGTTGGGGTCACTACTGAAGGCGATTTGTCCCGGAGCCTGTTGTTTCCCCAGGGTCTCATTCCTCTATGGTAGACCATCGAGGCTGCTTGGTGAATCAGTTTTTGGAGCCGAAGTGGTTCTGACTATGCCTCCCCGGATGAGATGGGCTTGGGGTTCCCTGCGTGTGGTTGGCGTTGTGAGGGCGGTGTCGGAGGTGCTGGTGGGCTCCGCGCACCCCGGAGTCCTCCGTCTCTTTAATACCCTCTTTTCCTTGAGGGGCCTAAGGAGGGCATTGGGTGGACAGACTTTCCGAAGATGTTGGCTCGCTCGGGGTATCCCAGGTGTGGTCGAAGGGGATACCTGGGTACTAAGCCCAGGTGGGAACACTCCTGGGTTGGACCGCCCAGAACCATTGGAACGTAGCCTGCTTGGTTGTGGCTTCGACCATGTCCTCTCCTGAGGTGGTGAGGTCTTTGTCGTGCGGAGGCTAGAAGGCCTCCGTGTCGTTTGGATCTCCAATACCGACTCAGGGTCCTGGGTTGGCCAAGATCAGAGGAACGTCATCCCACACGGTAGTGGGGCTGGAGCATGCATGTGGTGCGTATGGCTGAGACAGCCACGCATATGGTTGCATGCTTGCAACGGTGGGTATGGCGGTTTTGGCTAGCCTTTTGGTGGTTTTCCTAATGGATTCTAACCTCTCTTAGCACTTCTGTGTTCGAATCGCCACGGACGACGCGCTATTGGAGCAAGAGTTCGTCTTGCCCCAGCAAGTACGACGAGAGTTTCTTCTATGGAGGAGACTCAAGCTTGGAGACGAAGTTTAAGAGGAAGGAACACAACGAATGTATTGATTGTAGAAAAAATAGATCGCTCTAGGAGGAGTATCATAGCGTGACTTGGTGTGTTTTCACCTCTTTGTCTTTTTCGCTATCTTGTCCGTTCCCCCCTTTTTCCCAGATGACCATAGCCCCCTATTTATAGGGCCGTGCGCTGGAACTTTTGATGTTGTCTTTCACTGGTGAAGTCCCCCTCCCCATCACGCAATATTTGCTCTAAGCCATCTTCATTTTGGCTGGGCCACCTCAAATGGCGTGAGCCATATGCGGGTTGCCAACAAAAGTATCCCCCACATCGTTCTCGACAAAAGTATCTTCAAATGCTGACATATTGAAGTCTTCGTTAGCTATCATATCGTTGCTTATATCTTCTTTGACTGTTGGTTGCCCTTCGCGCCCAACATCTTCATGTTCATCGTGCTCAGTCCAACAAGTATAGCCAGCCTTGAAACCCATGCGAATCAAGTGTGCACGGATCTGCTCTATGTTTGAAAACTGCTTCTCGTTCTTGCAGTCGACACACGGACACCATATATAGTGATCGGCACACTTCCTTTTTGGCTTCTTGTACATTGCGGCAGCCCTCAGAAAATCCTCAATGCCAACAAAGAACTCTGGCCCTCAATCCTTGTACATCCATAACCGGTCCATCTGCAAATTATTATAATTAAACACATTCAACTTATAATCATTAAACATTTGAAAATCTAGAACAAATTCATTAATTACTTCACATCTTGATTGGTCCGTATTTGAGGACCCATCTCCTTCTGGTACTTGGGCTGAGTCGGGGGACCCGCCTTCCAAAGGCTGCCGTATCCGATTGCGACCTATGGGTGGATGTGCCATCCCTACAACACAATATTCTATCAATTGTGTTAAATTGACTACGTTGATTAATGAACCGAGAAAATCCATTGGATTATTATTTAAATTCAAGACTTTGAAAATGTACGCAAACCACATACTAAAACATTGTTGCTATATTTTAGGGGCATTTGCAAATACCTTCCTAATTTTTTATTCTTTGCAAGCATGCCACTCGGATGACAGTTTTAGTGGTTTTTCTGCAATTTTTTAATGGCAATAACAGTTCTAGTAGTGATAAATTTGCAATTGTCCATAGATTTTAATGTACACACTCACATCTATTTACATGTGACTTTTAATCTACTCCTTAAATCATCTACAATGACAAAATATTGATCTTTTTCTAATTTATATCATAATGGAGCTCTTGCTAGTTCCAAAATTCAACACCAAAGAACAACCATCTAAATTCAAATCTATAGCAATATAGCAACTAAATCCAACTAAGAATTAAATATAGATTTGCAAATTTTTCCTAAATTAGATCTCAATTGCATCTCTAAATCCAAAACCGTAGAGCAAGCACCAAGCATCAACCCTAGAGCAATCTACCAAGTAAATCTATCTAAAAAAGAAATATATAACATCACATTAACCTTAGAGCAGTTGATTCCTCCAAATCTTGATTCTTTCAACCGTAGAGATGGCAAAAATGGCAAACATCACTGTTCTGGTGGGCTTGCGGCGGCTCTGGTCGTGCTTGGGAGAGAAGGCGGGCTTTATAGTGTAGGCCACATCAGTGTCAGTTAGTATATGGTTCCAGCACTGATAGACACTATTAGTGCAAGTTCTCAACTCCTCAGCGGCTGTTCTCACGCGGGAGTTTAAGAACAAACACTGATACGTCAACAGTACCAGTTATTGTTGAACCGACACTGATGGACCGGCACATATGTGGTGTTTTGTAGTAGTGTAAACCTATAATATTATGATGGGGGCAAAAAAATTCATGGGAAAAATTGAAAAACAAAAAGCTGAGGATGCACCCTATAGATGGAAGGAAATAATAGTGTATTAATACTTTTTAATGCTGATAGTGTCTATTAATTGCAGGTTTCCAAATTGATTGGAAGTTTCTAAACAATTGAGAGGAGATGAAATGTGGGACCAATTTTGATTGTGAACTGCTTAATCATATACGATGTATGGTGAATATCGTCCAGATCTGCCATAACTTGTCTATTTTATAGGAGTATAGATGCAGTGGCCAAGTAATTAAAGTTCACATTGGTATTGAATATATGAAGTATCTAACTCCTATAAAATGCATGAGTTATGGCAAATTCAATCGATCTTCACAGTTCACCCGAGTTGGTCAAACAGTCATTGTACAAAATTGGATTCTGTTTCTCTTTCCAAAAATACGTTTAGTCTCTTATTATTTGCATTTAATACCTAGATATCTAATATTTGCCTTCCATTAATTCAAAAATACATTCAATCTTCCATTATTTGCATTCTATATCTAGATGTCCAATATTTACCTTTCATACATTCACCATTGCTTTTATCTAAAGGGTGTGCCACCTCCCTCACTTCACCTACAAACGTCAGCTTTCTAGAGAGGATGCACCACCGCTCGCACATCGCCACCAGCGTCGTTTACCACAAGTATCACCTCCGTCTTGCTATCTTTACACCAAGATACTATACGATAATTGTTTTCATACCCTCACAAATCGATCACCATTTTGATCCTCCTCACATCATTGCTACGGACGGCCAACTCTGGATGATATGATCCCCTCCACCCTCCTGTCTAGATACTCGCCATTCTCTTACTCTTTAAATTACATAATCATATTGTGAATTTTGTTTATGCAAATATCTTTTTTATTATGCTATATTCTTTTACTTCTTTAGATTGCTATATCTGAAATAATTTTATATGTGTGAAACACGTGTGCAGTTGCTAGTTCTCGTAAAAAGGAAAAGTATCAGTCATGCAAATACACATGTGCATATCATTGCCAAGCGCACTAGATATTTAGATGTATAGTAAAGGGAAGAACAAGTTCTAAAGCAAAATGATATCCGAATTTTGAAATTTATATCCAACAAATTCCAACAATTCAATAAACTCCTGACTAAAATGCCATTGATCTAATCTATCAGTTACTATCAGAATTAAATTTGAGTTATAGATTCATAAATTTCAGCAAAAGATTAAATTCAGAATGTAAAAAAACTTCTAGTTAAAATTATAATTAAACATGAATGTATGTTCCTTTCCCTTTCTCCCTTTCATCCCGCATTCAAAAATAAAGTGGAAGAAGGAAATTGCATGTAGGGGTGGAAATTGGATCCATAACAATTGAATAATCCCAAAAATGGATATGAATGCATGTTTTTTGAACGAATTGAATGCAGATACAAATTTGAACATTCTCCTATACGGATGCAGATAGAATATTGTACCGAATCCAAATCTTGATTCGGATGAATGCTGATATCCTACAACGTAAAAAAGTTTCATTTAGAAAATTATTACTGAATAACAGATAACCCGTTTTCCCAATATTTGTATCTGAGAGAACACGTATGCGGCAAGAAAATGCACATTCAAATGAGAAAACGAGTACTAATTCTGATAGTATTCGAATTTATTTTGTCAGATATGAATACGAATATGATTATACTAAGATGTATATTGGGCGGAAAAATTGAATAATGTCCTGATTCCTGGTCATCTTAATTTGTATTGGAATGCGTATATTTGAAATACTGATGATGTTTCTTTCAGATACAGTTGTTGGGTAAAGTGGATTATCCGTATCCATTCTTCACCTCTGACTGTAAGTTTTGAACATACAAATGAGTTCCAAATAAAACTGAATTCAGAATTAAGTTAATTATTGCAGTTATCTACAATAAAACAAAATTTTGGAACATTAAGTTCAAATTTTAAATTAATAATAATTTCTTAAGTAAATGACGAACAAATAAATGCATGCTTGGACTAAAATTATACACACTTCCTATGTATCAGGCGCTGAAATCTGTGAGAGATTTCAGGCGCCCGTGTGAACATGCCGCCATTGGATTAGGGGAGAGGGGTTTTCAGGGTGGGTGGTTGGGGCTGCCAGATTTAGAGAGAGGCTAGGGGCCGCGGTCGAAGCGGAGGTGGGCGGTGGCTTGGCTATGTGGCAAGGCAACAACGACGACGCCAGTGCCGTGGGCAGTAGGTGGGCGGTGGACAGGGTTTTCTGCAGGGGACTGTAAAAATGGATTGGTTAACGTGGTGGGTGTGGATCTGGCGACGGGGACACCGCCGGAGACGGGAGGAGGTGGGCGGCGCTGGAGAGCGAGGCGAGGCATCGGCGGCGGGTCTGTCGCATAAGCCACGGGAGGTTAACGATGACGCCTTGACCGCTCAATCTACATCCAACATCCCACACTTATCGACTGAGAATGAAAGAAAAATCAGGCATGTGAAAAAAAATATCCCCAACATTAAAACATAACCTTAAATAAAATCAGAGCGTTATTAGTATACATAAAAAGGGGAACAAATTATTTATAATATCTAGACCGTGCATATGCACGGATTGATGGACTAGTACTTTCGTAATCACAAATCCCGAAAACCCGCATCGCAAAACCATCTAAGTTCTGAAATTAAACCAAGCGAATGCATGAACGTACGTAAAACACAGCCAACAACCTAGTTAAGCTACTTATTACACGATGATCACTGATCGCGAGCAGAATCAATTAACACATAAACGCAAACATGTCCATGCATGCATCAACACCTTGATCTCTTCCCTATATATCAGCCCTTTTCATCCTCCATCCATCCCTCAGCACCGTGGATGGATGCATGGATCAGTTGGTGTTGCGTTGGCAGCGGGTGATGGCGGAGCACCCGCGGCGGTAGGGGTTGGCGGGCTTCTGCGACGCGCAGTTGGTGTAGTAGGACTTGCCGCGCTGGTTGCACGGCACCTGGTCGGCCCGCAGCGCCGCATAGCTGATGTACCGGTTCGTCGGCTGCCGCTGCGCCAGCGCCCGCCGCAGGGCTCCCTCGCCGCCCACCTCCTCCTCCTCCACCGCGCCCACCGTGCACTGTCCCAGCGTCCCGTCGCACGAAGACGACGTCGTCCGCAGCGCCGCCAGGTCCGTCGCGGTCGGGCTGGCGGAGGCCAGCGTCGCCGATGACGACGCGCAGTACAGGAGGTACGCTGCCAGGGCCACGAGCGCCGCTGTGCCAAGGCGAGCCATGAACGACGTTGCTGTTCTTGTTGCTGCTGTCCTTGCTTGCGTGTCCTTAGTTTGTTGGAGCCTGCGGCCGGATGGCTTTCCTCTTTCTGGCTTGGCTTTCAAGTGCAGGTGGAGGGGTGGGAGAGGGGAGGGAGCGTTGGGTGGGAGAGAAACGAGGCCGTCCGCACGTTGCTTTCGCCATCGGGGAAACCACCGGGACGTGCGGCCTGGCCGGCCGATTGTTGCGTCTCCTACGCTCGCGGGTCATGGCATGCACTTCGCAGTGGACAGTGATACAGTCTAATTTTGACTCTGGTTTGAATTCAGTCATTTAACACAGCACGAAAATCGTCATCTCATACGGTTTTTCACGCGTAGCGGATATATCGTCAGAGATAACAGATGAATATCTCTGACGGGTAAGAAGTCATATTAGATAAATCGTTATGTCAAACGGTTCGACAATGGAATCGTGAGAGACAATACGTATAGGATACTTGGATTATTGCTAGGCCAATCAAGCATCTCCACAATCATCCACTACTTTTTCTCTCCTCGTTTTCTCACCATTTCACCGGCACATCACGATCCAATCCTCCTACCAACTGAGCTAGCTTCCCTTCCATGCTGAGGCTCTAGAAAATATTCCTTGTAACATGTACCTAATACATTCTCTTGGCGCCAAAATTTGAACATAACAATGAAGTTAAAAACAATCAAATTTAAACACATTTTAAATTTGAATCATACATTCACTTGCAAATTTAAGCAGAACAATGAATTAAACACACAAGAGAATTAAATTGAATAACTGAACTTTTTCATTATACACAAAAGAAGATAAGTGCATAGTAACTACAATTTAGCATTTTTTTTGAAAGTAAGGCAAGAGAGTTGCCGAAATATATTAAGAGAAGAGGATAAAAATAAAAATACCAACACCACTAAAGAACAGTACATCACCGCCAGCTCCAAAACCCCCCTTCACTGCCGGTTTTGGAGCTGACAGTGGGTAATGGGCAGTGATAGTTTGGGACTATCACTGCCGGCTCTGTGGACCGACAGAGAAAGGGGTTATCACTGCCGGCTGAAGGATTTGGCCAGCAGTGATTCCCTGGGTATCACTGCCGACTGGTGGTTTCAATCGGTAGTGATTCCCAAGACATCACTATCGGCTGAAAGCTTCAGTCAATAATGTTGTGCCTCCCCCCCTTACTCTGGCTTTGTGCTCCCTCTCTTTCCTCTCTGTCGTCCCTCTCTCTCCTCGATCTCTTCATCTCTCTCCTACTTAATACATGCATACAATGAGACATATGTAATGTAAATCAATAATAAAGGCACCTTAATTAATACATAGTAATTCATGTCACACATATGTATAATAGTTCTCACAAGTCACCACCGAAAAGTCGATCGAGTTGAGCTAGTACAGTATCCCTCTACCTCTCCTACGATGAGGATCGTATTTCTGCACGGATGGCTGATGGTGTGTGTATGTGTGGGGACGCAGGGGGGCATGGTGGTGGAGCGGAGGAACTTGCCACGCCTGATCGACCGCAGCGTTGCCTAAGCTCCCGGCTCGTTGGCGTGTCAAAGACATCGAAGTTCGAGTCATGAACGCTAGTACGATTTGAGCATTCGACCTCCTCCAGAGTGCACTGATGGGCCACCCTCTCATCCTCCACTTCCTGTGCTTGCTTACGGATGCTGCTTCTTGCTCCTTCACAGCGCACAACTAACGGGCCAGCCTCTCATCCTCCTCTTGGACGCACTGACGGGCCACTGCTTCCTGCTCCTCCTTCGCATCATCATTGGAAGGCCATTCTGTCGAAGAGTCGTCCGACAGTACCAACTCTGAAATACACCTTCATTAGTACATAGTAATTCATATTCTATATTAATCATAGTAATTAATATCCTTCATTAAAATGGTGTCATTTGGTGATATATAAGCCATTTAACCCTCTGGTAGACTTCCTCCTTATTGCATACTCTGTGCTACAAGGTACAATGTAATTTGAAGGTTTGTCACTAGTCGACGGCATCATTAGTTCATGAAACTCGCAGTTTGGGTTGATAATATGTTCCATGAAGAACTCGGTGATCTGTTCTTAAAGGACATTTATTTCTATAGGTTGAAAAGAAGGCATCGATATGTTATTTCATACCTCAAGATCATTGAACCTAACAATGTCTTTGTCCAGACTGAATCCGTGCATGAAAGTTAGAACATAAAACGAGCAGAGATTCTTGCCAGGTGGCTGGCTCATACACTTCTAGAGGAAATAATTCATCAGTGGAACAAATTGAACCTTTTTATTCAAAAGGAAATGCAAGACATGAAAATTCCGTGGGTACCGGAAAGTCAATTTTTACATTATATTCCTCCCTGAATGGAAAGTGAATAAGACTCTTTTTATTGTATCTTGTGTACACCCTGTACGTGAATACAAATACCAATTAAACTCAGATGCAATGATCGAGTTTACCTGCCTCTTTTGTGAGTCCAAGACAATGATCTTGCTCAAATCTGGGTGGATGACAAGGAGGATCCAATGAAAGCTACAGGAATATTATGTCACCATAGCAAATTAGTACTAAAATCGAGTTTCCCATTAAAACAAAATGCCCTGGCGTGCAAGCACGTACTCATAGTTGTAGGGTAAGAGCATGAATTTCTTCTTTTGGTGGTGAAGCAGACACTTCAATATGTAGTTCTCGGTCAAGTCTGGACTCTCCCTTACAAGTATCTAGTTCACAAGCCCAAGATCGATGAATCCTACTTTACTATCAAATTGTTGTCTACATGCGCGGTACTCGATTCTACGAAATAGAGAAGTTAGCCATGCAATTTAAAGATACGAGGTCACATAACGTGATTATATGCATAAATCACTTATAGAGTCCATGCTCTAACTATAGCCACGTCGAGGGCATCTTCGTTGTACAGTTCATATAGGTCCTTGAAATACACCTAGAAGGAGCCGTCCCTATTGAGTAAATATTCATCTATGTATCTTATGGGGAACACCTGCAAACCCTGCCTGGATTGCTCTAAGTACCATGCGCATTTGAGTTGTAAGGTTTCTTTCTATATCTGGTTTGACCAAAGGTTTGGTCAACTAAAACAGCCATGAAAAACCCAACTTTGCAATATCCACTGCCATAGTAAACCGTGCTAGTTCTTCTGCTGATTTTCCAGAAGTAGCCAGGAAGTCCCTAATGCTTGGAGCATCATGAAAGATTGGAGCTAATTTGCTCTTGGACTGCTTCTTATTGATATGTTCGTAGTCACTCGACGGCTTACTTGAAGCCACCCCCATTTGTTTATATTTGGCCATATTCATGAAAAATTTTATGGTATCTTCATGCACAACAGGCTTCGGTGGAGGAGGTGGAGGATGGAAATGAGTCGTGACACTGGCGTCTACAATCTTTTTGCTTTCCTTAGCAATGAGTGAATAGACATCCTTCGGTTCCACCAACTTCTTACATGCCACCGACTTCTTAGATGATGTTGTCTGCTTGGATGTTGCAGAACCTGATCTTGTTTTCTGAGCTGATGGCTAGCTTGTTGATGGTGCTGGCTTCTTGAGTGGTGGAATTCTTTGAGGTGATGGCTGAGGAGGTGGACTTCTTTTGGGAGATGGCTGAGGAGAGGGAGATCTTCAAGGCGATGGTGGCCCGGGGTGTAGTGGAGAGTAGAGATTCTTGGTAGCTGTCCCTGGTGAAAATATATGTAGGCCTTCTCCCACGCGATGAATGTGTGCTCGTTATCTCCTATAGTGTTCGCCCCCTCCTCTACGGGATAGTCCACCTCAACATGACGGTACTGGTCAACTGTCTCGTCTACTTCAACCACAGCGTAGCCCTCCGGTATCGGATGTCCATGCAAATGTTCATGGGAGTCGTGGGGATAAACCACACCAGAAGCCACCTTGATGGTAATGCTCCTAGCACCAATGTGCAGTTCACACAGTGTCTGTGCCGTGATGAGGTCCACGGAATAAGTGATGGGGTCAGCTCCCGGAACTCTTGTGGACGCACAAGTACTCCGACGAGCACCCAGGCTAGAGTGTGCAACATTAGGAGATGCTGCAGGCCGTTCCTGATCGCTCACAATGGCATCCCGTTCACGCATGAGGGCTTGTTATATTGCTTATGCTATCTTTTCTTTTGTATGTTCCCTCTCACGTTGTAGCACTTGTTCAAGCATTTGCATCATCCTAGCTTGTTCTGCCTCTCGTTTTGCATCTCACTCTCCTTGGGATCTCTTTTGACTCTTGTAACTGTCAATGGCACCTGGGAATCCATATTTCCAACCCATCACCCCAACGCCTCATGTGCGACCACTGTGCTTATTATTTCCTAGGTCCAAGGTGAGCTCATCCCTATCCCTATTTGGCTTGAAAGAGCCTTGTGCAAACTGCTCTTGGGCTTCTGCAACCTTTTTTGTAAGAGTTTGCGTCACTTCCTAGACATTGGAGGTCGTAAACCATAAGCTTCCATCAGACCAGTAAGAAGCACCCCTTCCAAGAAGGAAGCCCATCGATCGATCTCTCCAGCCTTTCGTGTCAGGTGTGACACCTCTCTCTCGTAGTTCTTTCCTCTTGCCACTACCGTTCTTTCCTCACATATCCACGACTGCCAACTTTGTGGAGGTAGAGGTTCTTCTTTGAGTTCGCTTTGTTCACCGCACTCAACCTATTTGCTTCATCTGATGAGTTGTACTCCACAAAGGCTTGCCAATGATCTTCTAGTTGCGACCACTTGTGGAAATCCGACATTTTACCTTTTTGCACATATGTTCTATTCAGTGTGCCTTCCAGTTCTTAAATGAAATACCCACAATCATTCGAGTCTTACGCTTAACTAATTCCATATCTGTCCCTTCAGGGAAGTCAAACTTCTCTAATATCTTTGGCCACAAGATGTCATTCTTGATCGAATCAGGAACCACTTGTGGAAATCTGGCGTTGTACCTTTCATACAAACTCATCATGACAGTGCATTGATCAGTACTAAAATAAGCACTGCATGAGTATCTATACATTAGGGTATGTAAGAAGAAAAGCAACAAACAAAAACAAAAATCAGTCACCAGCATCATATGCAACCACCATCCAACAAAGAGTCTATTATTTGATTGATCCACATCAGATTATGGAGATAATTATATACGACTGCAAGCTCGACTGGGATAGTGAAAAGACGTACAAGATGCATGTGTAATAACCATCCCAGTCGAGCTTTGTAATCATATGTATGGCAAATAGTTCTCCAATTTCATCATTTACAAAAAAGTAAAACAAGTGTGAAAACAATGCAATTTTTAAGACAACACATAATAGGAGTTGAACTATGCCAGGGTTGAACAACATACCATGTCATAGCAGTCCTAAATTTAAGAGAATATGCAAAAATGATATACTATACAAACCACACTAACACCAAAAAATATTACTGTGAAGAAAAGATAGTGTTCATGTTACATTACAGCACAGTGGCTCAAGCAAATGACCTTATTAGGACTTCAGTACTGATTACCTGTTCGGAAAGGAAGCAAATAGCCTTATTAGGACTTCAGTACTTGAGAAGAATGCTAGCTTCCTCTCCGAACAGGTAATCAATACTAAAGTGCTAGAAGTAATAAAGAAATACGGCCTCGAGCCATATCATCATCGCCACTATTTTATTGTATTTAAAAAAAATATTTGCTTCCCCGTAGAGAGCATGGCCTTATTAGGACTTCGATAATTTGCACCAATATCCTCCACTATCCTGTCATATCAATGTACAGAAACAAACACATCTTGTAAATAACATTTGAGCTTAACTAAAAAAGTCAAGCTCCACTTGCTTGAAATGTAGAAAACAAATAAGTCTTTCCCAAGGAATAAATAGGTTGCATAGCACCATCAAAGAAATCCAAATAGGATAAAGACAGGCATGGTAATCCAAATAGTTGTACCTAGCACAACTCCATGTTAGTAATTCTATATCTACATACCATTCTCACTACATTTTGAAACAAATAAAACATACAAAGCAATAAAGTAGAGAAGAATCTCCACAACTTACTAGAAAGAAGGAACCAATGTAAGCCCATAAGGCCGTCAAATTTCTGCAAGGAAGCCACTATAACTTAGTTTTGCTGGTTCACTCTCCATTCTGTGCCAGGGAGGAGGATGATGGCGTCGAGGAGGATAGGGACAACCAGTTCGGGCTCAGGCTCGGGCTCAGTGTCCTCCGGTGGCTAGGGCTCCTCGGTGTTGGGAGGCGTTTCATCGGAGGGCACAGGAGAAAAGAGGAAAATTTTCTAAGTATCATAGGTCATGGGCATCAAGCCATTTTATCGGGGAGGACTTTCACCGCCAGCTCAATATGCTCACCGGCAGTGAAAGGGTACCTTCACTGCTGGCTCAAGAGGACGACCAACAGTGAAACTACTTTAACTGCCGGCTCAATAAATCCACTGACATTGAAAGTGGTTTCACTGTCGGCTCAATATGTCCACTGGCAGTGAAACACCTTTCACTGCTGGTGCCGCAGGGTGCAAAAAATTTGTTTTATTTTCACGCACGTGCACTAAGAACCAAACGCACAACCTGCACCAAGTAAGATCGAACAAACCGATGCACTACTCAAGAGTTTTATATTGAGTTTGTACTATCTATATTTATTAACATTCTATTGATCTAAATTTTGTTTTAGTTTCGCACGCGCGCCGAGAGAAATTGAAGCTTCCATAACAAAAGTGAGGCATAATTAAAAAATATAATTAGAGCTTCATATATATCTTAATTTCATCGATAAATATTTTAAATCATTAAAATTACAAATTCATTATTAAAAATTAAAAATCAATATGCTCAATAATAAATACATCTTCCACCATTGCCAACACAAATTGAAGCTTCCAAAACAAATTCATACATAGTAATTAATACAATTTAGCTACTTTGTCTTAACGATTCGCCTTTCATTATGATCACAGCGTACATAGAGAGGTTCCTCGGTGTCTTCCATGGGACCTAGGTCGACATCCTCTCCGAAAGGAGGTAGCGTATCGAATTGATTGTAGTCTTCCTCGTCAACAACATTCTCCACACCGACAATCCTTGTTTTTCCTTAAAGAACCACGTGGTGCTCCTCCTTGTCAGCCGGGTCTGGGTCCTTTGCATAGAAGACTTGCATAACATCATTTGCAAGTACGAATGGTTCTTTCCTGTATCCAACGAGTTTTTGGTTCACTGTAGTCATACCGTATTTGTCGATCTTCACACCCCCTGGGAGTTTGACCCATTGGCACTGGAAAAGAGGAACCTTTAACACTCAATAGTCGAGCTTCCATATCTCCTCTATGAATCCATAGTAGGTCTCCCTATTTCCATTGCAGTCATAGGTATCTATACGGACACCACTATTTTGGTTGGAGCTCTTATTATCCAGAGCTCTCGTATAAAATGTATAGCCATTTATGTCATATCCTTGGAATGTGAAGATTGTAGTTGACGGTTTGTGAAGCAACACATTCAACTGAGCACACTCTATCTACTTATCCATCACATGTCTGTGTAACCAAGCGCCAAAATGATCTCGGTGCTCTTGCGCAATCCAAACATCAGACTTCCCTGGGTTTCTGGTGCGTAGCATCTTCTGATGTTCTTCGACAGACGGGTCCACTACAATTGATTGTTGTAGAACTGTAAAATGTGCTTGTGTGAATGAAACAGGGTCATTAGTGTAGAATGAGTTTGCACCTATCGACCCTTTCCCTTGTAGCCTCCCCTCATGGTAATTTGCTGCAGGCACACCAATCGATTTGAGATTCATGTAGTCCACACAGAAATCAATGACCTCCTCGGCTCCCTAGTCCTCAGGCATGCAGCCTTCTGGCCAATTTCAATTATGAACATATTTCTTACGAACTCCCATGAACCTTTCGAAAGGGTACATCTGATGTAGAACACGGGGCTAAGAATTTGTATCTCTTTCACAATGTGAACAATAAGATGCACCATGATATCAAAAAACGATGGAGGGAATAAGGCCTCAAGCTGAGATAGAGTCTCGACCGTGTCTTCCTGCAGCTTATGTAGCTTGGTCGGATCAATGGCCGTATGTGATATCGCATTGAAGAATGAACACAGCTTTATGATTGGCTTTCGGACCTTCAACAGCAGAATACCTCTAATTGCAATTAGAAGCATTTGTGTCATTATCACATGACAATCATGAATCTAAATGCCAGTTAATTTCAAGTCTTTCATGTTTACTAGTCTCTTTATGTTGGCGGAGTAACCAGATGCAACTTTTATTCCATGCATGCACTTGCACATTACAATTTTCTCTGCCTTGCTCAGACTGTAACTAGCGGGGGCAAGATATTTCTCGCCTTCTTCCATCTCTTCAGGATGTAGATCATGTCTGAGTTTCAAACATTTAAGGTACTTCCGTTCTTAGAGTGTATCCTTTATTTTGCTAGGTATGTCTAGTAACGTACCAATCAAGCTATCACACACGTTCTTCTCAATGTATATAACATCAATTGCATGTCGAACCACCAAATCCAGCTAATATACTAAGTCATGAAAGACATATTTTTTTCAACATAGGACCTCTAAGATTAGATTTTGGAACTAGTGTATTCCCGCGCTCCTTTCTAGGGATAATTCTAAGTCTCTTTACCATCTCATATACCTGTCTCACAGTGCGATGCTTAGGAGGTGATCGAGTCTCAACTTTCCCATCAAAAGCTCTCTTGTTGCTGTGGTACGGGTGATCCTTGTGAAGAAATTTATGATGACCTACCATTTTTTGGTTGTTCTTCAACCACAAGCTCTCTATTTCATCCAAACATTGCACGCATGCACAATAGCCTTTGATAGTCTAGCCTGATAGGTTGCCAAGGGCTGGCCAATCTTGGATTGTTATGAATAGTATTGCGCGTAGGGTGAAGTTCTCTCAATTGAATGCATCCCAAACCTGCACACCATCATTCTACAGTATTACAAGATCTTCCATTAATGGTTTCAGGTAGACATTGATATATTTGCTAGGTTGCCTCGGCCCAGGTATCAACACCAGCATCATAATGTACTTCCGCACGAAGGAAGGATGTAGATACATAGAGTCACAGGTCAAGTGATATGACTACTGCTCATGTTACCGAATGGATTCATCCCATCCATACTCAACCCAAATCTTGTATCCGTACTTCCAATCCCAATGGGCACACAACCTTCTTGGCCTGGTACATATTTTCTAGCAGCACATTTTCCTTTGGAAGTGATTTCTTCAAGAACAACGGTGTTTTAAAGTTCTCTACCATACGTTGGAGCTTTTGAAACTCTCTTTCATTGGTGAAGTTCCCCTCCCCATCGCGCAACATCTTCTCTAGATCATCGATGTCGGCGTCGACCAACATCTCCTCTAGACCATCATCGTCTAACGTATCTGCGGCAGGTGGTATATCGATGTATTCATCGACCGGTATATCGGTGCATAAGTCTTTGTCTTCTCTTCCAATGTATTGCTCTTCCTGTATGATCTTAGCTTCACTGTTCTCGGTCCAACAAGTATAGCCAGGCATAAAACCCCTTGGTATCAAGTGGGAATGTATCTGCTGGGTGGTGGAGAACTACTTCTTGTTCTCACAATCGATGTATGGACATCACATGTATTGAGACTGTGTATTTGACATGTGTGCCGTGGCTGCTACCAGGAACCCTCCACGCCGTTCTTGTACTCTGCGCTCACACGGCTCACATCGTACATCCATCTTCTGTCCATCTACAATTATATCATTATTGTTGAATCCAAATTCAAAATATCTAGAGGATTTTGCGATCACCAACAAATAAATTACCTCTCCATTTCCTACCAGCAATTGGCCTTGGTTGGAGGAGCCACCTTTTGTACGCTTTCATGTCCGCTTCCGATGAGTATTTGTTGGTGCCATTTCTAGAAATTTTCTTTATTATTCAACCGTTATCTAGGACTCATTAAGGAAAAATGAAAAATAAATACACTCATACCTAAAGTCTCTATATTGGAGGTTGCTAATTAAATAAAATATAAAAAATACAATTGGATCTTGCTACATACCTAAATATCATGGCTACATTTTCTAATTCATTAAAAAAAAAAATAACTATGCTCATACCTTAAGTTTCTATGTTGTAGACTTCTAAATTTATTCCTATGGTTCATTAGGATCAACTTTGAAGATTTGCCTAGGTCTCAATAGGGATAAGATCAAGTTGGTTTTTTAGGTAACATTTTGAGTTAAAATTCTAAATATAAGATTAACCTTGGGGATTTCAACTTACTTGACCTCAAGAGGCTCCTACTAGAAGCTTGCTTTCTATTGGGGAAAAATCCAGAGTTCACTTGCCCTAACAAATGAAGAAAAGGCAAATGAGCAAATAGAGAGGAAAAAAGGGATTTTGTTTGGATATCTAGAGAGAGCTCATCTAGACCTCCTTCTTCACCAAAATTGAGCTTGAGTGGTGGGGGAATCAACGCAGGAGAAGGGATGAAGTGGTTGTTGCCATAAGTGATTTTGTGAGGGAGAGAGTGCTGAAATGGCTCTGTTAGCTCGATGTAAAAGAAGGTGAGGAAGAGGAGTATATCACTGCTGGCTCATATATTCCACCGGTAGTGATGTAGAAATATCACTGCCGATCAGTAGATTAAGCCAGCACTGATGAGGGTGGATGCATCACTGTCGGCTCAATCCATCAGCAAACAATGATGACCCTTATCACTACTGGTTCATAAGCCATGATGGCTGATTCTTCCCATGTGGCTAATGATCCAGAAGTGATGGGCATCACTGCCGACCCATTAGGAACCGATAGTGATGGGCCGGCATATAAGCCTAGTTCTGTAGTACTGCAAGAGTTCAACTGGCCCTTTTAAGGGCTTGACCAACAAAAGACGACTAAGACTCCAGAGCAACTAGACTGGCCCAAGCCCCAGAACAATCAAAATGAAGGTACACACCTACTACAAAGAAAAAGCTGCCCCTCTAAACCATTTCCCACGCTCGGTCGATGTCGTCTTTTGTTTTCTGCGCAACTGTGTCTGCATCAAGACTTTGGCCTTGGAAGACCTTACGGTTTTTCTCCTTCCAAATGTTCTACCAAAAGTATATTACTCCTCCGTTGAACTCCCTACGACTCTCCTTATTGATTTTGCATCTTCCTTTCTGCCCCCATGCTCGAATATTGGAGGACTCATTTATGTTCAGCACATTCACCCAGTCAAACCATTGTCTGACCTTATGTTGTACTTGACATGTGAATGTGCAATCCTTCGACAAGTGCTTAGTATTTGCACAGTTTGCAGTTGCGGTCGATTTGATCATCTATCCACCCTTTTTTCTCCAAATTGTCTACTATAAGAATCTTACCTTGAATCGTCAATTAGGTAAAGGGTTTGCACTTTGGCTCATTCTTAGCCGTCTAGATTGGTTATGTTTGTAGGCGTTTGACTGCCCCCATGAATTGGATTCTGCATGTAGTTTTTGTGGTGTCCACCCCATCTGATGTTCACTTCCACCTAATTTGATCCTCCGAAGCAGGGTCAAGCTTGACCTCCTGCAACACGCTCCAAAGTTCAATGAATTGTGCGAGTTCCTCCTGAGTTGTTAAGTTGAGCAAGCTCTGGATCCAATTTTCATCTTGTAGTGTTTCTGCATTGTTCTGTACTTTGTCCTTGCGAGTGTGAACAAGCTCGGTGCAATTACTTTTCGGGCCAAGCTATTCACCCAACTATCATGCCAAAACTTGGCCTTCTTGTCATTTCCTATGGTGACTACTGTGGACACCATGAACAAGTCCTTGTATGTTTTTTCGCACAACACTTGAAGATTTGCACACGGTCATTGCATGTCTATCCATTGGTACCACAATCATCTGACTCACAAAGCTCTTGCAAATTTTTCCAGCTCCATGATTCCTAGACCTCCCAAATCTTTCGGCCTAGCTATGGTGCTCCAATTGACCAGTGAATGAGCCCCAGTAACCTTCTCCAGGACTTCTCCTTTCCAAAGAAATGCCCCTCTAATGCGATAAATCTTCTTGGCGAGCCATTTCTACAACGGGAACACCGTAAGGTGATATGTTGGTTGTGTCGAGAGAACAGATTGACTAGTGAGTCTCTTCCGGCTAAGGAGAACAATTTGCCTTTCCAACCCTGAAATCTACCTCCAAGCTTGTCATTCAGTTATTGTAGGTCAACCTTTCTTAATTTCCTTGTGTGCAGTGGGAGCCTAAGGTACTTACAGGGAAGGATTTGATCTGCCATGGGAAATTAGAGATGAGTCCGTTGATTTTAATATTGTGGCATCTAATTGAGAATAATTCTGTTTTAGATAAGTTCGTAACTATACTACATTGTTTCCCAAAGGCCATTAGGATCTCATTTAAAGTCTTCAGGTTCTACTTGTCTGAATTGGTGAATATGGCCGTATCATCAGCATACAAGGAGCACCTTAGTTTGGCCTTTGAAAGTAACACCGGGTTAGAATGCCTTTATCCTTCACCAATCACACTAATCTTTGCAGCAGATCAATCGCTATGATGAATAGCATGGGCAATAGAGAATCCCCCTACCTTAGGCCTTGTGCATGAAACATGTCCTGGCCTGGCTCCCCGTTAAGTAGAATGTGAGAAGACAATGAAGCAAGTAGTTGACAGGTCCAGTCATGCCATTTTTAGCCAAACCTAAGCCTAGCCATCACCTCTATTAGATATTGCCAATTTACCGAATTGAAAGCCTTCAATATGTCAAGCTTCACAAATAGTGATGGTCTTTTTTTCTTATGCAATTCCTTTATGACGCTCTATACGTAAATGAAGTTGTCGTGGATGCATTGTTTTTTTTGACAAATGTGCTTTGGCTTCTTTAGGCGATCTCATGAGGTCTTGGTGCAAGCCTATTTGCCAACAACATGGAAATGATCTTGGAGTAACTATTGATGGGGCTTATCAGCCTAAAATTAGACACACATGATGCATCGTTCTTTACGGAAGCAAACATACATTTGCATTGTTGAGGATATGCAAATTTGCGCACTTTAGATAAAAAAGGCTTGCACGGCTACCACCAAGTCATGTTTCATTATAGACCAACATTTCGTCTAGAATAGGCAATGTAACCATTAGGGCCCGGTGACATCTCCGGTGGCATTGACTTTATCATTGCAAGAGTTATTCCTCCTCAAATGGTTCCTCTAGCTCATTTAGGTCCATCTCTTGGTAGTCGATGGTGTCCTAGTTTAACGCTAGCTCATGTTGCTTTGCCGTGTTGATATGTTCCTTGAAACACTTGTAAAGTTCCTGGGCCTTTGCCTCAGCTGAGACCACGACACTTTGTTCCATTTATAAGCTTCTAATATAGTTTTTCCGGCTCACATTTTGTTGAACTAGAAATTTTTTGAATTTACATCAGCTTTCCCAATCAGCGTCAGCCTCACATGTTGTCTAAGCCTTGACTTTTCGATAGCCACTCTATATTTTACCATATCACCTACACACTACACTATTCGAGCCTTTTTTGTCATCATCATCGCTGCTAATCTTTTTCATTTTACACAAAAGAAGGATCAGCTCCACAAGAGATCCGGATTACACAAAATCCCCCATCCAGATTGCAAAAGTATGCTAAATCTGAATTGCTAATTTCATATTCGCATGCATGATCAACACACTAACACTAATCTAGCCTATGGTGCTTCGCTGGCTGGTCACCTAGGATGACAGAGTGGATGATGGAGAAGAAGCTTGGGGAAAGTCATGATCATCGTCGTCCAAGTTTTCAATGGTTTCAGTGTGGCCCATGATGCCGGCCTGGCCCTCGTCTCTCGAGTGGCTTACGTCGATGCCGCCCTCAACACCGGCATGGCCCTTGCCCTTGGCGCCTCCCTCCTCTATCTCTTTCTCCCTCCTCGTCATTGAAGCTCGATGGCATATCCTCCTAGATCGAACCCATCAGTGGCGAAGAGTCCTCACACCACACACTGAAGTCATCATCACCACCAGCCTTCTCCGGCTTGATGGAGAGCTTGGAATTAGTCTCCTCCAATGAGACCTCCATGACCTCCTCCTCCTCCACCTCTGTCTCCAATGAGGGCCAACTAAGTGGTGACCACGATGAGAGCTGCTCACATATGGAGGAGATGGCAGAGTAGGCACCGGTAGCAGAGGAGGAGGAGTGGGCATGATAGGTGCGATGGAGGAGAGACATTGATCGGAGCGGCGGATGAGATTGCGGTAGCTAGGATTGGGAGGAGAGGAATGTGGATGAAATTGGGGTTTTCTTGGGAGAGAGAGAACCAGTCGGCAAGTACTAATTTAATGACTCCCAACATGAGAGACAAAGCATATTTATTTCTTATGGGTGGTGAGGAGGAACCATGTGAGAGAAGCTCGGTCCCTTGTTATCCCCCACTATTCTAGAGTATTCTAGCTATATGGTTTTAGATGGACTCGTCCCTGATATTATTTGGGATGGATTCACACTGAAACTGTGGGAGATACTTGCTATCTTTCACGGTTCTAGATGTATAGCTTGTCTCACACAACTTCTAATTAGGACCATAGGAGATATTTTTTTGTCACACGGTTTCAAAGAAAGCATGAGAGACAAGAAGTCTCATATGAGTTTTTTTTTAGTAGTGTAATAGAGTTTGTTTTGAACTGAGACATCCTTCAACATGTTCGGTTTTAGTTTGGAAGTAAATGGATTTCAAGGGATCATACTGATATGCGCCCTTGGTCTATATCCATAAAGTTTGTCGCTAAAGTGATGAGTAATTGGCATGGAGTTGAGCTGAAATTACATTGGAGGGAATTTGGGATATATTGTATTTCATGTTTACTTTATGTGTGTAGCTCATTTGTCCACAGAGAGAGGACTACATAGAAGGGAAGGGATACTATCACAGAACCACTTAGGGTAGACGTTTTCAAGCCATATCCAAGATGGTCTCCAATCAGTCTGCCGCAAAGTGTCTGTGATGACCCATCTAGAAATAGATGATTCCAAAACCGCTTGTGATATGCAATATCCCGTATGGTATCTAAAAAGGAAATGAATTTTATGACTGCCATCCACGTCACCTCAGCCTGCTAACACTATCTATGTTCTTAGTTATCATAGATAGTTCGCTGAAAGAATCATATGCCTTATATATCCCTCATATCATGGATAAGTTCAGGTTAAAACCGTCTAGGATGATATTGCCGAAAGAAAAACACCAGCACAACACCATCACCATTGCTACCGCCAGTGTGGGATGACGCCCTACTCATCACCTCTCGCACGAGGAGGACGACGCCTACCTCCAGGACTCTACGCTAAGGATGACGATGAAGAAGCAGTGATGGTGGGGCCAGGGCAGTCAAGGACAATGTCACACCCAGTTTTCACGGCCAAAACCAGATACACCTTATGTGTGCCCAGGATGTTCAACACACATAAAGAAATCACAGGTGAAGTAACAAAAGCAATACTTTTATAGAATAAACGTTAAACTCTTTAAACAATTGACATATATTGTCTTCTATAAAGATATCTGCAGTGGAACAGAGGCACTGGTGCCCAATAACACCGCAGGCAACCGACCAGGAGACACGCGCCTACAATGTCACAACCTCGTCTTGATAGTCTTCAACATCTTCACTCACTAAGCAGCAGCACACATGTCGCATGGTATAGGAAATAGCAAGTGTGAGCACATGACGCGCTCAGCAAGTGTGGGAAAGATAACGATATGCAGGCTTATATCAAGAATAGGTTAACATATGGTATATCTAGGTATATGCGAGTAATGAAAACATATTTGGACCCAAAAAGTATTAAAAAATTATTAAGTAAATATAACCATATAGTCCAACACCCAGCATACAAGGCTCCCCACCTTGGATACCATAACCGTCTAGTACACCCTGTACTTTAACCAAAACCACAACCAAACCCATAACCACAACCCACTAATCATGTGAGGATCCAAGTCTCTCATAACCATGAGCACGGCTCATATAGCAGATTTTACACTCTGCAGAGGTTGTCCAGCTTTCTCCACAAGTCGAGATTTCCATGTTGCCGTGTTAGCTAGGCACTTAACACATGCCAGTGGTGTGTCACCCGGAAAGTCACTTCAAAGCCGTTACAAAGTTTCATCCCGTATTTCCATGCCTGCTAGGTTTCACCGCCATCAAAAATGGTTTGCGTCCCACCCAGAAGCTCCCTTTTGCGCCTTGTAGTTTCTAGGAAGTTTTTGCCCTTCCCTTCCACTACACATCTCATACCACAAACCAAATGGTTCTGGCCTTAGCCATCCCCACACATCCACTCCTCCGTTTGGCACGCAAAAAACCAGAATCCACTAATTAATAGGCCAGACCTATCCCATACTAGGTCTCATGGTTCGTACGATATTCAACATAACCATGACAACAACCAAAAACACTTTGCTTAAGGCCTAAGGTTCTATGTTGCTAGACCATTAACACATTAATGCACATTGTTGCATAACAAAACATTTAAAAACATAGGGTCAAGATGATCAAGGACACTTGCCTTTTACTCTATGCTGCTCAGTGTTATCGAAATCTTGTTCTTGAAGTCCCTCGAACTGCTTTGAAATATTATCAACTAATCGCGAGAACTACCGACAAACAATAAACACTAAGAACAACATACCAAACATTATTAAAATACTTTAAAAACACTATGGTTGGATAGGCAAGATTTTATAAACATTTAGATGCAGGAATTGCCTAAATCGGAGTTAAAATGAAAGAGAACAACTTTCGGGAGATGGATTAGACTAAAAAGGAAATGCTAATTTACCATAACTGTCTTCCTATGGGAAAAGGCTTTATTGCATGATCACTGTGTCAGGCTTCACAACATCATTGCGCAAGAATCAAGAAGTGTAGGGCTGACCATACTTCACTGACTAAGCTAAGGAGGATGATGTGGTGCTGACTTGGCATGCTATGCAAGTACCATCTTAGACTAAAGAAGGGATACGCTGAGATCTAGTCTCCACCACCTAAGATGGATCAAAGAGGCCGAAGGTTGTGTTTCTAGGTTAAGGATACTACCTGTGACTCTATGTAGCGGTGGTGGTTCGGGTTTCGTCGAAGACAGCGATCGGGCGTGTGGCCACTGACATTGATGTCAGGCTTCGATGCCGTTTCAGAGAAATGAGGGAAGCATGGCGTAGAATGTGGAAAGACTAACTTAGCGGTATGGTTGGTGTTGGAAGGGGTCATCGGAGGTAGCGGCAAAACAGTGATGACTGATGCTAGGTTTAGTGGTGACCGCAAACAGATGTAGCAACAAAGATGCTCACATTCCTAGAGATTAGCTATGAAATTTGAGAAACTGTTTGAACAGAGACGTTCATATATCTCAAGAACACAATGCTATAGTGTGGGTTTTGGTAGATCATCCCTTGAGAGGAAGAACGATCAGTAGAGATGAGACGGGTGATGGCTGTGACATACTGTGGTTGGCAATCACGTTCCGGTCGTATCGCTGCACAAACGAGGATGGGCTCGTAGGGTCACGTAGAAGACTTGATGGGTCATGCCGTGACATGATTGGTGCATCCATACAGCTTCCGGATTGACGGGGAACACAAATGGAAATCCGGTGTGCAGGCAGAATGCTTCCAGAAATCGTACAACGGGCATGTGGACCTTGATTTTGATGGTATGGCTACTCTACTGGCTGACGTGGTTGGTGAGGGCCTGGGGAACATCATGGGACATGTGATGGTGAAAGTTCATGGCCAACAGTGCACTAGTTAACCGGGAACATCGATGCCAATCGGCTATAGTGCGACTGTTCACGACGGCGATGACCGTGGCGGCGTAGATCGATCTTTGGCCGGGGCTAGGGCTTGGATACAAACTTATTATGATGCTAAAACAGTAGTAAGTGAGGAGAAGAATGGGTCCTCACCTTGCTTTCATGGTCGAGGAAGGAGGATTTGCAGAGAAGACGATGTAGCGCATCACGGGCGGCGACGGCTCCGGCAAACGACGGCGCACTGACAGGGAAGCAGCGATGTCTAGGGCTTGGTGGCATGAAATAGGGGTAGGAGAGGGCATGAAACTCATATTTATAGGGCTAGGGGCGGTTGGATGATGTGGAGTCTAAGCTGAACACGAAACAGATTCGAGTTCGAGTCGGTTACGGTTTCCATTTTTGTAGCTCTCTATTCTGAGGATAATATCTCTATCGTCTGGACTCCAAATTGGATGTTTCTAGACTCTAAATTGTACTACTAGAAAAGATCTACAACTTTGGTATTCATTGGAACTTCTGAAAACGTTATCTTGAGTTTCAAAAATGCACCACAAAATAAACTATTTGAACTCAGACTTATCTATGCAGCGCTGATTTTGGGGCCATAACTTCTAGCTCCATTATCCAAAAGGGAAGTTCCATAGGTTCAACTCGAATCTCTAGACGAGACCTACAAGTTTGGTATTGTCAAGATTTGCATTTGAGGCCGTTTTGAACTCCAAAACTTCATGAGAAGATGATACTGTCTAGGACTCCATGAAAATTTACAGATTTCGTGGATCCTTTATTGGGCCATCTGGAAGACTTGGCTAAGGGTTTGGATTTGAACAAGATTGAGCCCAAAGACACTTTAGGTATCTAGGGTTTAGAAAAGAAACTTTTACAGAGAAATTAGAATAGGGTTTGAATTTGATTTGAGCTTGGAGTGAATTTAAAAGAAACAAAAAATAAGGTTGAACAAGAATAGGAGCAGATAAGAAATTTGAATTTGGATTTAGGTAGAATTTGAGAAAGAGGGGATATTGGCTTTAAACAAGGATTTGGATAATATTTGAATTGAACTAGAGAAGGATCGGGTATGATGAAGGATTGAATAGATGATGAATTCAAAGATTTTGAATTCCAAACATTAAGATCCTTAACTAGCTTAGTACAGAGTTTTGTAAAACCTTTTCAAAAAAAATTTCACTCAAAACACCAAAGGGAGAGAAAAAGAAAAATAACTCTAATGCATTTACCTAGCTCCTAACAAAACTCAGCATACAATGCACACAAAATAATAAACTATATTGATTGATCGATTAAGAAAATAGGTTTTAAACCTATACTACTCATGAAGCGATTCAATAATCTTGGAAAATTTTAAAAAGTTGTAAATTCCAAAAGTCAGGGTGTTACAGACAAGGTGGGTAGGGCTATCACCATCACTACTGAGGACAAAAAGGTGAGGAGGTTGTCACTACGAAGTTTGAAGAGGCGAGAAGGTCATCATGTCACTACTACAGAAAAACCCTTCACTGTCAGCTCCAAAACCCCCTTCACTGCCGATTTTGGAGCCGGTAGTGGGCAGCAGGTAGTGATAGTCGAGGACTATCACTGCCGGCTCGGTGGACCGGCAGTGAAGGGGGTTATCACTGCTCACTGAAGGATTCAGTCGGTAGTGATTCTTTGGCATCACTGCCGGTTGTATCCTTCAGCTGGCAGTGATTTGTTGGAATCACTGCCGACCGAAGGTTTGAGCCGGCAATATTTTCCCTCTCCCCCCTCCACGGTCCTCCTCTATATCCTCTTTGTATTCTCTCTCTCCTCAACCTATTCGTCTCTCTCTCAATACATGCATACAATGATACATATATTTACTGTAAATCAATAATAAAAACACCCTCATTAATACATAGTAATGAACACATATTACAAGTTAGGCATCGACAAACACACAATATTACAAGTCACCCGTTGAAAAGTTGATTGAGTTGAGCCAGTCTAGTATCCCTATACCTCTCTCGTGATGAGGACCATGTCCCTGCACTGATGATTGATGGAGTGAGTACTTCCGGGGACACCATGGGGCCGATGGTGGTGGAGCGGAGGACACGGGAACACCTTATCAACCGCAGCATCGCCTATGCTCCAGGCTTGCCGGTGTGTCAAAGACATCGAAGTCTGACACCTGAACACCTCTAGGTTTTGAGCCTTCGACCTCCTTCGTAGCACATTGATAGGCCACCCTCTTGTCCTCCTCCTCCTGGGCGCGTTTACGGGGTACTGCTTCTTGCTTCTCCCCAGTGCACAGCTCACAGGCTAGCCTCTCATCCTCCTCCTCTTGGGCACGTTTACGAGACGCTGCTTCTTTCTCCTCCTTTGCATCATCGTTTGAAGGCCATTGTGTCCAAGAGTCGTCTGATGATACCAACTTCGCAGCATACATAGTAATTCATATAATTCATTAATAAATGGAAAAATATATGATTTACAACTGAATAAGTGTTGGTTCTACAATATGCCATCTATTGTGAGGATGACAAGCGGGACCTAGTCCCACATGTCATTGACACACCAGTGGCATATCGTAGAAAAGGTAATGTCATTCATTAATATTGTGTGAATTACGGAAATAGAATACATGTCAAGCCCCTTGGTAGCCTTAGCTTCAAGGATGTCTGATGGCAATTCTCGGTCCTTTAAGAAGTTTTTTCATTTCAGAAACCTTGGACGTCAATGGCGAGCCCAAGGCTGATGGCGTACTGGCGGTGGCGATCTACCGCGTAGCTTGTTGGAGCTATCATGCGCAACATAGAGGCCCTAGTTTAGAGGGACGTCGATGGATGTGGTATACTTCCGTGGTCCATGTTGAGTCCGATATAGGTTATCCAAATTCCTTCGATATGGCTCTTCTTTCCTTTGAGGTCGCTAGAGTAGAGGTTACGTGTGGGATTGGAGGATCCCATGCGTTTTCCTGGCGGGACAAGACGTGCCACTGCCATGTTCTGACTGGACAATGCGGGGGGTCATTTAGGGTCTTGTGCCCACGCCCTTGTCATGCGCTGAAAAGGGGTTTGGATTATTAATGTGACGGGGCGTCCGTGCGAGAAAATGAGGCATTCGACATGGAGCGCCGCCACGTGTTGGAGGAAACCTGGATATGGCCACGCCCCCCCAGGTATTCAATGGGGGGACACGGCGGTGTCGGTTCTACTTCATCTTCTGGACCTACGTGGCTGCGTGGCCTGGGTATAAAGCTGGGGTTACCCAGCTGGAGGCTCCACGCCCCCACGAGCGAGCAGTTAACCTTGACTTGAGTATGGCATTATCTTCATCCTTATCCTCTTCGGAGATGTTGCTGATCTCGATGGCTTCTTTGGGAGCTGGACCATTTTGGTCATCGGCAGAGGCGCCGGTGGCCACGCCGCTTCCATCTTTGCAGGGGAAGCGGTGCCTGTCGAGATCATCGATATCTCCGATGACGATGAGGAGATCGACTGGGATCTCCTACGGGCGGAGAGCGAGCAGGCATCTGTGGAGCCGGCGATGAAGAAGGAGGAGGCCGGGAAGGCGAGGGAGAAGGCCCCGCTGGCGATCTCCTTGGACTCCTCAGCATCCTCCGACAGCTCGGGAGCCAGCTACTGTATCGGCTTCCGTAGCAGGAGACTGCAGATGAGGCGCATACGTCATCCCATGCGTGGCCCCTGCCGGGACCCGTAGGAGGTGAAGGCAGTCACCGGGATGGCGTACTTAGTGACACCGTGATATATCCATACCCCATGGCTGAACTTAGTCACCTTGTACTCTTTCTCACCCTGTTTTTCTCCGTAGGGATCTATCTTCTTCATGGCAATTTGTGTATTGCTGCTTCAGTATGTGTCCCCTAGATGTACTAGTTGTTTAATAATATAACATGGACCTTTGGGAACGGTCGTGTCTCCTTCTGTATCGGAGTGCGAGGGGATCTTTTGAACGGGTGACCGCATGTGCGCGTGCCTTCGTGCCTACAAACCGTGCTTCTTCATCCCCTTTGAAGGCGATGGCTAGTTTTTCTGACGACCGGGGCACCGAGCCTTCGAATAGATCATCGCTAATTTTGTTCCTTCTGGGGGAGAGGTGGCCTCGAGAATCTGGTGGTGATAGATACGTGGGGTAACTAAGGAGAACCATGTGGAGCAGTGGCGACCTCGTCGTCCCTGGCTATTGCGTAATCCTCGGGCCTGGCACTGGTAGGGCCTCCTTCCCAATTTGTTCTAGATTTCTGACTTTGAGAACCTTTGGAGATGAGCTTCAGAGGTGGTCCTTGACCCTTCGGGTTCCTCAGTGACTGCCCGGGGGTAAGGCGATGATGTGTCAGAGGCACAGCCGAAGGGTAGGCAAGAGAGGTGGTCCGCGATCCCCCTCTGCCCTTATCCGGTGCCCAGCTCCGGAGGTACTCCGTCTGGAGCCTGGCGATGGCGCATCGGATGCGAAGCTGAAGGCTAGGAGGGAGAGGTGGTCCGCGACCCCCTCGGCCCTTAGCCGCTACCCAGCTCCAGAGGTACTTCGATCGGAACCTGGCGACGGCATGTCAAAGGCGAAGCCAAAGGCTAAGTGAGAGAGGTGGTCCGCGATCCCCTCGGGCCTTAGCCGCTGCCCGGCTTCGGAGGTACTCCGTCCGGAGCCTGGCGACGGTGTGTCAGAGGTGAAGAAGCCTAGCGACAACTCGTTAGAGGTGCAACCGAAGGCTAGGTGGGAGAGGTGGTCCACGACCCCCTCGGCCCTTAGCCGTTGCCCAGCTCCGGAGGTACTCTGTTCGGAGCTTGGCGATGGCACGTCGGAGGCGAAGCCGAAGGCTAGGCAGGAGAGGTGGTCTGCGACCCCCTCGGCCCTTATATGGTACCAAGCTTCGGAGGTACTCCATCCGAAGCCTGGCGATGGCGCGTCGGAGGCAAAGCTGAAGGCTAGGTGGGAGAGGTGGTCCGCGACCCCCTCGACCCTTAGCTACTGCCATGAATTGCGGTCTCTGCAATGGACAGTCGAGGGTTCCACTATGTTTCCCGTGCCATGAAGCATGGGCTTTTATTAAATGTTAGGATAACACTCACAAAATGACGTATGAAATGTGCCTTTAAAGGAGATTGTAGAGTAATGATTTTACCTTTTAGCATACGTGTTTGAGTCACACAGGTCATACCTTTCCCTATAGGGAGGGGGATTTTTATACCCCTTTGATCTATGTGCTATGCTCTTTGGAGGCCAGCGGGTTTCATATCCCTTCGGCATGGAGGCATTAGCCTTCAAGATGCCGAGGTACTCTTCCCGTTATGTCCTTTCAGAACCTTTTTGTCCGGCGGAGTTTTCGGAAAACATCCCCATCACAGGGGTTTTTGGAAGTCTCTCTATTTTGCCAGACATTTTGCACAGCTCTCCATTGTGCGGAGGTTTGGTAAAGCTCTCTGTTTTTTGCCAAAGGTTTGGTAAAGCTCTCTGTTTTTACCGGAAGTTTGGTAAAGCTCTCCATTTTTACCGGAGGTTTGTTAAAGCTCCCCGTTTCTACCGGAGGTTTGGTGAAGCTCTCCGTTGTACAGAGGTTTTGTAAGACTCTCTGTTTTTGTCAGAGGTTTTGTAAAGTTCTTCATTTTTGTCAGAGGTTTTGTAAAGTTCTCCATTTTTGCTGGAGGTTTTGTAGAGTTCTCCGTTTTCGCTGGAGGTTTTGTAAAGTTCTCCGTTTTTGCCGGAGGTTTTGTAAAGTTCTCCATTTTTGCTGGAGGTTTTGTAAAGTCCTCCATTTTTGCTGGAGGTTTTGTAAAGTTCGCCTTTTTTGCCGAAGGTTTTGTAAAGTTCTCCGTTTTTGCCGGAGGTTTTGTAAAGTTCTCCATTTTTGACGGAGGTTTTGTAAAGTTCTCCGTTTTTGCCAGAGGTTTTGTAAAGTTTTTCGTTTTTTTCGAAGGTTTTTGTAAGACTCCTTGCCATGTATTAATGTCGAAGATCCTACACACTATCGGAGCTACAAAATACCTTCCAGAAAACCTAGGCAGTCTTGCCTTCCAGGTGACCTAGGCAAGCTACGCCCACGGTGTGTAGGCATGTCGTGCAACAAGGATTCCTTGCGACAACATTCCTCGGAGCACCGCAACTCCGCCACCGAGGACATCCCCTGGGGCATGGCTTCGACACCCGAGGCTATGCAAAATGCCTTCCAGGACACCCTGGGCATAATATTCCTTGCAGGTGACCTAGGCATAAGCGGCGCCCGCGATGTGTGGGCCTCACTGTCTACCGAGACTATGCAATGCCTTCCAGGAAATCTAGGCAGTCTTGCCTTCCAGGTGACCTAGGCATGCTACATCCACGGTACGTGGGCTTGTCACACCACCCGAAGATGTCCTACGGGTGGCACCACAACTACACTTCTAAGGCCGCACAATGCCTTCCAGGAAACCTGAGTAGACCCGCCCCCAGGCGACCTAGGCACGATGCATCTGTGGGAGTGTAGGGATTTGCATGGTTATACTAACTAAGTTTTGCAGTCTACTGTTGGCAATAAGAAGCTAGTAGTAGCATAGAATGTAGCTAGGTTATAACCGTTCCTGCTAAATGAGAATGTAACTTAAATTCTACTAATTCTACCTAGTGGCTATCTATTGAAAAAAGACATCTAGCAGTAAGGTTGGAGGCCTCCAACAGACTCTAAC
Source organism: Phragmites australis (assembly GCF_958298935.1). Lineage (NCBI taxonomy): Eukaryota > Viridiplantae > Streptophyta > Magnoliopsida > Poales > Poaceae > Phragmites > Phragmites australis. The sequence continues at coordinate 8,955,400 of NC_084929.1, forward strand.
CTGGTCGTATGAAAGAAAGATCACTAGGTAAACTACTTGGTGGTTAATAGAGGGCGTACCTTTGTAGGAATAAGGCCTCTATTGCGAGGCTTGGTGGCCTCAAAGTCTGTGGCTAGGCTGGGAGAGGCGGTGCTTGACCCCCTCAACCCTTAGCCGTTTCACGGCCCTGGAGGTAATCCATTCGGAGCCTAGCGACATCATGTTGGAGGTGTAGTCAAAGGTTAGTCGGGAGAGGCGGTCCTCGATTGCCTCGGCCCTTAGCCACTGCCCGGCTCCGAAGGTGCTCCGTCCAGAGCCTGGCGACGGTGTGTCCATGACTCAGTTCTCGTTGCTGGACGTGGTACCATTGGTAGGGTCGGTAGCGATGGTGCAGGGTTGAGGGGTCGGGGATTTGCCTTGGAGTTGGCCCCAGGCCTCCGGACCCTGCGCCGTCTTTCGCATGCTCCTTCTGCAGCTGGGTATCCTGCTTGCCTTCCGAGGTATTCCTCCCAGAAGGTCATGAGGGTGCGGCAGTCATTGGTGTTGTGGCCGTGCCCTAGTCCGTGCAGGACGCACCCATGTGCCTCCGGTGGCACCGGAGCTTGGAGTTGTCGTTGGGGTCACTATCGAAGGCGGTGTGTCCCGGAGCCTATGGTTTTCCCCAGATCTTCTTCCCCTTTGGGAGACCATCAAGGTTGCCCGATGCACCGGCTTTTGGGGCCGAAGTGGTTCTGGCTATGCCTCCCTGGACGAGGTGGGCTTGGGGTTCCCTGTACAAGGTTGGCGTTGCGAGGGCGGCGTTGGAGGCACTGTCGGGGTCCACACACCCTAGAGCCTTCCGTCTCCTTGGAACCCTCTTTCGCCTGAGGGGCCCAAGGAGGGCGCTGGGTGGATAGACTTTCCGAATATGTTGGCTTGCTCAGGGTATCCCAGGTGTGGTCGAAGGGCATACCTGGGGACCAAGTCTAGGTGGGAGCACTCCTGGGTTGGACAGCCCAAAACCATTGGAAGGCGTCCTGCTTGGCCGTGGCATCGGCCGCATCATCTCCTGAGGCGGTGAGGTCTTCGTCGTGCAGAGGCTGGAAGGCCTCCGCGCCGTCTGGAGTTCCTGTACCGACCCAAGGTTCTGAGTTGGCCAAGGTCAGAGGAATGTCGTCCCAAACGGCAACGGGGCTGGAGCATGCATACGGTGTGTATGGCTGAGGCAGCCATGCATATGGTTGCATGCTTGCATTGGTGGGTATGGCGGTTTTAGCTAACCCTTTGGTGGTTTTCTTGGTGGATTCATATCTCTCTTAGCACTTCTGTGTTCGAATCCCCATGGACGGCGTGCTATTGGAGCAAGAGTTCGTCTTGCCCCAGCAAGTACGGCGAGAGTTTCTTCTAAGGAGGAGACTCAAGCTTGGAGATAAAGTTTAAGAGAAAGGAACACCACGAATGTATTGATGGTAGATAAAATGGATCGCTCTGGAAGGAGTATCATAGTATGACTTGGTGTGTTTTCACCTTTCTGTCTTTTTTGCTGTCTTGCCCGTCGTCGTCCCCCTTGCCAAGAGGACTATGGCCTCCTATTTATAAGGCCATGCGTAGCTTGGCGTACAAGTTATCATAATGTACAAATATCTGGGATCTGACCGAATTACTGGGACTTATCCCGAATAAATACTTTCTACCCGCTCGGTGGAGATAAATATTCATCGTGGTAACTATCATGATGCCTGCCCCCTGGAGTGCGGCGAGCCGGTCGTCAATTGCGGCCTGGCGCTGCACTGTCAGGGGTGTCAGGATAGCCACCGTCATGCCGAGGTGTCAGAGTGGTGTCCATTAGCCTAGGCCTTTGATGTCAGCCACTACCTTGCAGGAAAAGCACGACCGGTGCTCCCCTTTCGGCAGATCTTTCCTAAGGCATGCTGACTCACATTACTGCCTTCGGGAAGGCAGCCCGAGGCTGAGGCCTCGGAAGGCATGTGACCGGGAGGTGAAAGCTTCGGGAAGCAGGACTTCGGAAGGTCGGGGCTTCAGGAGGTCGAAGCTTCGGGGGACCGAGGCATCGGGAGGTCGGGATTTGGGAGGCCTCGGGAGACCAAACTGGCTGAGCCAAGGGAAGGCTTCGCAGGTACGAAGGGGTACCGTGAAGGGATCTGATGACTTCGGAGATCGAGCCTTTAACTGAGGGTCAGGAGATCAAGGCTCCGGAGGGGCCTGGATGGTAATCTTCAACAATTATCCTCAGGCTAGTTTATTTTCCCCAGTTTGTATTTTCGAGTTTTAATCCAGTGGGTCATTGTCTAGTTGCTGTTTGTTCACTTCTTTTTCCTTTGCTACTACTACATATCCTATTTCCCACATATAGTTTTTTCTTCTTCTTCTAGAACTTCTGTTTGTGATATCTGCACCAATCAGCTTATTAAAAAAAAGCCACAATTCTCCTACTTGTTGTTTTCCTTGATCTGCTAGCCAGAGGCATATGTGATATAAACAGCCTGAACTTCCCCAAATATGCCTCTGATCTGAATTTTTTTTCTTATAATAGTATATGTGCTGAACAAAAAAAAGGAACAGATTCAGCAAAAAAAGGGAGGCTTCAAAAAAAAAACAAAGTAAAAAAAAAGAGAAAGGACATATCATAGTTTTGGCCGGAATTCAGTTCGTGCAGATCATTTCATTCCTTGTGTTTTCCCTGCATTGGTTGCATATCTTTCCATATTTCTTCAACAGCAACTTAGGCTTGTGATTCACTTGGATTATTATTCGATTTTGCATTACTAAATTGCAGATTGCAGCACTTTGAAATTTTCCCACCCAACCCCACCCACAGCAACCACTACTACAGAACCCCACATAATAGCCGCCACCTTCAGTGCCGGTTCAAAGGAACCGATACTGAAAGAGGTATCAGTGCCGGTTCTAAAACTCCCACCTGTGATCGAGGGCCTGGAGTTAAGAACCGGCACTGATAGTTACTATCAGTGCCAGTTGGTGGTTAGAACTGGCGGTTGGTGGTTAGAATCGGCACTGATACATCAGTGCCGGTTCTAATAACAAACTGACACTGATAGTGGTATTTCAGTGCAGGTTTCTCTTTAAACCGGCACTGAAAGCCTACTACAGTATATATAGCCCATCTTCTTCCCCGTCTCGATCCAGAACAGAGCCGCCACCGCCGCAGCCTAGTGTTACAGCGCCTCCTTGCCATTTTTTTTTTGGCGATTCAAGGTTTTTTTTTTTTGCATGGGAGCCTTCAAAATTTGGAGGAGTCAACTGTTTTAAGGTTAGTGAGATGATCTATATTTTATTTTTGGATAGATTACTTGGTAAATTGCTCTAGGGTTGATGATGGATGGTGCTTGTTCCATGGTTATGGATTTAGAGATGTAGTTGAGATCTAATTTAGGTAATGTTTGCAACTTTGTCGTTGTTAGATGTATAGAGATGATCTAAATTTGATACTTAGTTGGATTTTAGTTGTTAGATTTCTCTAGATTTGAATTTAGGTGGTTGTTAGTTGGTATTGAAATTTGAAATGAGCAAGAGCTCAAATATCCATATAAATTAGAGAAAGGTCGCAATTTTATCATTATAGATGATTTAACGAGTTGCAACTTTGCAACTTGTTGAACTATTATTGCCATTCAAAAATTGCAAAAATACTGCTAGAACTGTCATTCAAGTGGCATCCAAAGAATAAAAAACTAGGGAGGTATTTGTAAAATGTCTCTAAAATCTAGCTCTAATTTTCTAGTATGTGGATTGCGTATATTTTTAAAGTCATGAATTTTAATAATAATCCAGTGGATTTCCTCTGTTAATTAATCAACATACTGAATTTAACATGTACAGTTCATAAAATACTGTGTTGTAGGGATGGCACATCCACCCACGGGTCGCAATCAGACTCAGTAGCCTTTGGAAGGCGGGTGCCCCGACCCAGCCCAAGTACCGGAAGGAGATGGGCCCTCAAATAGGGACCAATTAGGATGCGAGGTAATTCGATGAATATGTTCTAGATTTTGAAATGTTTAATGATTATAAGTCCAATGTGTTTAATTATAATGATTTGCAGATAGATCGGTTATGGATGTACAAGGAACGAGGGCCAGAGTTCATTGTTGGTATCGATGCTTTTTTGAGGGCTGCCGCGGCGTAAAAGAAGCCAAAAGGGAAGCGTGACGAGCACTATATATGTTGTCCATGTGTCGACTGCAAGAATGAGAAGCAGTTTTCAAACATAGAGCAGTTGTACTTGGAAAGGGGCCAGGCAGTACAAAAATGCAAGCTGGGCAAAATGCTCCCATGTGGAAAAAGATGTCAATATTTTGGTTGCTGCCTTATTGGAAGTATCTTATGGTCCGACACGCAATTGACGTCATGCACGTGGAGAAGAATGTGTTTGATAGCTTGATTGGTACCTTACTAGACATACCCGGCAAAACAAAAGATACACTAAATGCATGGCTGGACCTGGAAGAAATGAATCTCAGGAAGGATCTACACTACATACAATTAGACAACGGCAAAAAGAAACTTCCCACAGCTTGCTACACTATGAGCAAGGAAGAGAAGATCCGCCTGTGTGGTTGCTTGCGTGATGTCAAAGTTCCGACCGGTTACTCCTCCAATATCAGGAACTTTGTAAACATGAAAGATACGAAGTTAGTTGGCATGAAGTCTCATGATTGTCACGTGATGATGACGTAGATGCTTCCAGTTGCAATTCGAGGTATTCTGCCGGATAAGGTCCGAGACCCAATCATTAAGCTGTGTTCGTTCTTCAACGTAATTTCACAGAAGGTTATTGATCCGAACAAACTAGCAAAGCTACAGGAAGACATGGTCCATATTATATGTCAGTTTGAGACTATTTTCCCTCGGACATTTTTTGATATAATGCCCCATCTAATTGTTCACATTGTGGGTGAGATAAAGAGCCTTGGCCCCGTGTTTCTGCATCAGATGTATCCTTTCGAAAGGTTCATGGGGGTTCTGAAGAAATATGTTCGTAACCGAGGTCGTCCGGAAGGTTGCATTGCCCAAGGGTGGAGTACGGAGGAGGTCATTGAGTTTTGCATTGACTATATGAAACTGAACGCGATTGGTATGCCTATATCTCGCTATGAGGGGAGGCTAAAGGGGAAAGGGACGATAGGTCATACTTCAATCCATATCAAAGATCGTGCTTCATTCACTCAAGCACACCGCAGTTCTGCAACAGGCAGTTGTAGTGATCCCGTATGTCAAAATGCATGTGAGCATGCTACGCTCCACAAATCCAACGAAGTCAGATGATTGGATTGCAAAAGAGCACAGAGATAATTTCGGTAATTGGTTATGTCAACTCATGATGGGTAAGGATACCGATGATGCTCTGTTGGAACTGCTGGCAAATGGCCCGTCAACTACGATTCGCACATTCCAAGCATACGAGATTAACGGCTATACATTTTATACGCGAGCACAAGACAACAAGAGCACTAACCAAAATAGCGGTGTCCGTACTGATGCTTGTCACCGCGCTGGCAACAGGGAACCTACTATGGATTCATAGAGGAGATTTGGGAACTTGAATATGGCGAGTTGATGGTCCCTCTGTTTCGGTGCCAATGGGTCAGACTCACAGGGGGAGTCAAGGTCGACAAGTACGGTATGACTACTGTGGACCTCAAACTCGTCGGATACAGAGAACAACCATTCGTGCTTGCCAACGATGTTGCACAAGTCTTCTATGTAAAGGACCCGGACCCAACTAACAAGGAGGAGCGTCACGTGGTTCTTCAAGGAAAAAGAAAAATCGTCGGTGTTGAGAATGTTGTCGACGACGAAGACTGCGACAAATTCGAAGACCTGCCTCCTTTTGGAGAGAATGTCGAACTGCTTCTCATTGATGACACTGCGGAAGCTACCTACATGCGCCGCGACCATAACGAAGCATTAATCGTTCAGTGAAAGCAACTTTCATGTATTTGGTGAAATTTGTATAATATTTAGGTTAAGCTTTATTTTGTATGAAGGACATGTATGAGTGATGTAATAATATGCTTTAATTTATATCGAGTGCATATTGAATTTTTCTAGAATTATTTTTCAACATAAAACAAGTTAAAAAGATTTTATAAAATTTATTTGCAATTTTCTAGAATTAAAACTAATTTTATATGCAACAAAGCACATTAATGCATTTATTTTGTCAAACAAAGCACATTATAAGAATTAATTTGCTTGAAATCAAGTATCAGTGCCGGTTATATGTACAACCGGCACTGATACTTCAACTATCAGTGCCGGTTGTACATATAACCGGCACTGATACTAGTATCAGTACCGGTTACTAACTAGAACCGGCATTGATACGTCTCCTATATTTATCTCCAACACTTAGCCACATCCTCGTTCCTCTATTCACCCTAGCGCCGTCTCCTCGTGCGCTTCAGTCACCCGAGCCCCGACGCGCCGCCGCCTCCTCCCGACGCCACCCCGACACCACCCCGATGCGCCGCCGCCTCCTCCCAACACTGATTCATCCCCGGAGCCCTCGCCACCGTCATCCCCCACGGAGGAGGAGCCGCTGCCGCCCCTGATCTCCTCCATCCCCTTCAAGCCCAACGGGTAAGCACCATCCCGTCCTCCCCATCGAAACCCTAGTTCGTGCAAGTGCCCCATGGATGGGGAGATCTGCTGAGAATAGGATGTTTGCTCTTGAGCTACCAATATGTTTTGATCTGTGAACGCCGTCCCGGAGACCAAGCTCCGCGCCTCCCCTTCCCCGTGTTGGTAAGCTTAATTGGTAACAAATTGGACATCCCTATCAATTGAATTGTACCAATCAATGCGTTTTGTGATACAGTCAATTGGTCACATGTTTGTAGTGATTTTAAATTAATGATGTCCACATCGTTGCTTGAATTTTAGCTTATATATCGAAATGGTGAAAGAATGAAATTCTATTATGGTCATATAGATTACAAATATAGTGTACATATATTTGTTTACTATATATTTTGTGTGTCAATGGTTCCTGACAAGACTATTTGATTCAATTTATCATTTCATCACTATTTTCGAAAGAGTATTAGTATTATGGTTTTAATTTGCAATGGTTTAGGGAATGACTGAATTATTATAAAAGGGGACCATGAACTGATTATATTTACTGCATTCACCTCTCTTGGTGATCCCTGTACCCTCACAATAAAAAAATATTTACATGAAAATAAATTTGATGTTCTCGTAAATAAATTTTTTATATATGCATATGGGGTACTTTGAATCTGAAGTTTTACAGGATAGTATATGCATATGAGGTACTTTTGTTTTGTGGTTTTCTTGATTAATTGTATGCATGCTTTTTTTATCATGGCGAGAGTATGGAAGCAAAAGAGAATGAAACTCTCTCTCTCTATTACTACATACACATGCCCATGGAAATATGCGTCGTCAAAGTAGAAAAGAGAATAAAAACTGCATGTCTGAAAGCTTTTAGGCTGCCCGTGTTATAGCTATTATTGTAACACTTTGCCTGTGTTTCTAGGAAAAGAGCCGTATGGATTCATCCTTGTTGCTTATAAAAAAGAAATCACTGTTCTTACTATTTGATGATAACAAAATTCTGATGCAACACTTGTAACTATCAGCAGCACAATAGACTATTATAACATACCAGTCGCATCAATGCCTCCCTCCTTCCACGCATCTCCGCTCATGTAGTACACGACTAGTAATAAGAACAAAACATGTAAGAACTTTTGAATGTGTTAATTATGATGCAATATGGCCAGCACTTTCAACTCAAACATTATCTAAATTCAAACACAGTCCAAACATAATTCTATCATGAATTCACGATGAAGCCTTTATTTAGCAAAATCTAGTTATCTGTTCTGTAGTAGTGAAGATAGCTATATGTTCAAGCTGTTCTCTCTCGACAACTAACCATGCTCTTACATTTTTCACATCGCCTTGCCTTTTTGCAATGTTGCATCTTGTTGCGCCTACCATGCACAATCTATGGAAATTAGTTGTGTACAAAAGGATAACACTGACCTGTTTCCAGGTTTTTATTTTGTGGCATAGGATTAATGCAGAATTTGAGTAGCACACACGAAGCAATAAAATCTTTGATCAAGCTGATGATGGCTTTGAATATGTGCCTTTCATTTGTATATATAGCTTTGAATATAGCTTTGTATATATAGCTTTGTCATAAATTGGTATGTCATATGTGTTTTTCTATCCGTTTTGGATGGTTGTAGAACAATGACTAATGGTTGGGCGTGGACCATCGAAAAGATCGATGATATAGTTGTAGACCTAAGGAAGATGGCTAATGAAAGCTTTGATCCCTGTTCGTGCAAGTGCTCTATGGATGCGAACCGGCTTGTACTCCAAATTGAGGAGGTAGTGAGCAGGCTTCAGAAGTTGTCCATTCAATCGGCCGAGGTGCTGGACCGTCAACATGATGGCCACCTTGAGGGTGATGATGTGGATTCTAGCGTGGACCCGAATGACGTGGTTCCTTATGACTACGTTGAGGGCGATGATGTTGGCCACATTGAGGGCGATGAGTACTGGTGGTTGCCGAGTGATGATAGCGACGAGTAGTTTGAATGTATAATGCTTGTGTGGACTTGATTATTATGTGTTCTGTACTCTGGCTATGAACACTTGCATAACTGAAACTGATGTATGTTATACTTATGGACCTGATCAATATGTTGTACTTTTGCATTTCTGTATGCCTTATACCCTTGCATTTTACGTCCCTTTCTCCTCATTTCTTCTATGTTCCAGTATAGCATTCGGTTTTAGATTATCTCTAAATCAAGTGCTTCTTGTGTCTACAATGTTGATGTAGGAATGACACGTACGAAATCCAACCGCCGTGCATGGCCCCGTCCCGTCCCCCCTCCGATACAAGGTCCCTCAAGTCCGGCTCCAGCCTCAGTACATGATGAGCCTGCAAACATGGAGCCGGACCAGACATGGGGCGGTAGCCCGAGGTTGTACTTGAACATGGAACAGTTTGAGTTGGAGACAGCCGCTGAGGCTGCGCAGGGCACGGCCGAAGGTGATGCACCGGAGGGTCAGATCGACCCTGATGCTGATGCTCCGGGTGGTAGCGAGATGACTGGAGAAGAGAGGAGTGGAAGAGGTCCCAGCAGGATGCCTGAGGGACGTTTCATCATCGTGGAGGTCAATGCAGTCGGGAAGCCTACGAGACCAAAAGTTATTCTGGGCCCGTAAAAGACAGCAATCGGGTGTCTGGTGAGGGACCATGTTGCAGTCACATACAGAACTTGGAGAGGCAGACAGGATGACGTGTGGGTGGTTCCCGAAAATATCAAGGATCTTATGTGGGGCAAGTTGTTGGCAAAGTTTGAGTTCCTGAAGGATGCAGCATGGCCAAAGCGAAGAGTCGTGCCCTATCAACAATGTCCATCGTGTTCAAGAATTACAAGTGTAAGCTGTGGAGAAATTATGGCTTGGTGGGCCGGACACCAAAATGGGACCATTATCCGACGGTTCAACCATTCTGGAATGATTTCATAGAGCACAAGCGTTCAGAGGAAGCACAAAGACTAAGCGAGATCAACAAAGCCAACTCCAAGAAGAACGTGTACCCCCACAGAACTGGCTCGCGTGGGTACGTGAGAAAATACGTTGAGTGGGATGAGATGGAAGAACAGGTCACCCACAGTGGTGCCATACCTCAGACAGCTCCCTGGATTGAACGGGCGAAGCACTATCTGTACGCGAGAGGGGTGACCTTGGTGGCAGATGGCAGTCTGAACTTCAAAAGCGACAGAGAACAAGTGATGCAGAGAATTGCAGATGCCCACACCCAATCTTCCCAATGCTCTTTCAGGCCGGATAGGGAGAACGACCAGTTAACCTTGGCACAAGGAGCCAAGGAGCACCCAGGTCGCACTAGAGGCAAGGGTGTGGTGCCCTGGAAAGAGGGATTCCCAGAATCCGCCGAAAGTTATAGGAGTCAGAAGAGAAGGAGAGAAGAGCTGGAAGACCTGCTGGCTGTAGTGCGACAAGAACTTGTGCAAGAGCGTCAGATGACAGACGCCAAAATCAGAGAAATCAAAGAATCATTTCAGCAAGGAATCAGACAGCAGCAAGGCGAAGAAAATGTTGTGAGCCCTGGTGGTCGTCGGAGTAGCTGCGCGTCCGCGGGGTTTGGATAAGAAGAATTAGCCCGTTTCCCCATGGATGACATCACAGAAAGCAAGGTGTGCAAGCTTGTCATGCCCACTATGAACATTACCATCACGGTGGCTATGGGGCAGGTCGACCAATGCGTCGAAGGGGCTCTCTTGAACGATCTTCCGATACCACGGGGATACGCTAAGGTCCACGTGGACTCCGTGCGAAAGCCGTACCATAAGCTTGACATGGATTACCCTGGAGAGACGGGTTCCAAGAGGCTCGGATCAAACGTGGGTGGCTTCCTTTTGTGGCACAAGCGCTACATATTGTTTGAAGATGAGACAGACGAGTCGTCTGATGCGGAGTCGGACCCAGCACACAGAAGAGATCCAACTCCTCCATGGTCGGCGCCAGTGCCACCGTCACCAGGAAGAGATCCAACTCCTCCACTGTCACCGCCACTGCCACCATCACCGAGAAGAGAGCCGACTCCTCCCCCACGCAAGTCGCCAACAAGAGAGTCAACTTCTCCCCCTCCAAAGTCCGCAATAGTGCCACCAAGGGAACCAACACCTCCCCCTCCGAAGTCAGCACCAGTGCCTCCAAGTGAGCCAACTCCTCCTCCTCTGAAGTCAGCAACACTGCCACCAAAATTGCCAACTCCTCCGAAGTTGATAACACGCTCTCAGTCTAAGAAGTTGCCTTATGAAAGAACTGCAGAGGAAAACAGAGCGATAGTGAACGCCGAAGTCAAGAAATTTTTTAAAAAGTGAGAGCCTGAGAAGAAAAAACCACTCACTAAAGAAACGAAAAAGTTTCTCTTGACGCTGAGTAAACCTGCTGTGGCTAAGCGTCAATCAGACTACGAGCGTATCAAAGGAAAGAAATCCTTGAGGCAGGCTTCTATTGATCAGGTACGGGAAGAACAACAACTAGAAAGATTCCTTAAGGATGCCAATATGACAAAAAAGCAATTTTTTAACAAGTCCGTGGCACCCAAAGCAGTCGAGAGATGGCAATTTAAGCTGGGCGAACTATTGGTCGCGCCGGATGAGTGGGCCAAACTGACATATCAACTTTGGAAATTTCATGCGTGGTACATGAATGAGTCGAAGGAGGGTAGGGAAAGTTTCAAGGCCAGAGTCATGGAACAAGATCTCCTCCACGGGGACGGCAGTATTTTTATATTCTTCGAGGAAATGTATCGACTGTACCAGTATGATACCCTCGACGTGTCTATCTTGAGTTGTTGGACTCTGTAAGTGTCGTATACGTATAATTCACAATATACATTTTTGTACCATTGTATTGAATCTCTTAACTTATTCCTTGTGTAGAATGGAGGTACAAAGATGTAGAAAGGAGTGCATCATGCATGTGGGATTTATCGACCCATATCTTGTTAACCCGACAATGATGAAATCTACCGACCTAAAGAAAATCGAGGACTATGTATTGAAGTGTCTTCTGGAGCTACAATTGAAGAAATACATACTTTTACCCTACCACTGGGGGTACGTGTTTCTACTCTTTTTGAGCAATACATCGTTAGAAATTAGGACCAACTAACCTATAGTGACCTTTGTACAGTTTTCACTGGATCCTTCTTGTCATCCAGTCAGATATTAGCAAGATCTTTATTTTTGACTCACAAGATAATCCGAAAGAAACCTACCAACCCGTCATTGACTTGCTACAAAGGTAAAAACTGACCATTTCGTTACTGCTCTTGTAATATTTGATTTGATTGAATCTAAGTCTACTTACGGTAATAATCACACACATACAGAGTGTACCCGCGATACACCAAGAAAAGCGTTAGATACAGGCCATACACGAAAGAATGGATAGTCCGACATGGCTTTCCTTGTAGGAAGCAGGGTCCCGGTAATAATTTATGTGGTTTTTATGTAATGGAATTTATGCACAGCTTCAACACAGAGGATTCGATCCTGCCGGAAGATCCTGAGGTAGGCGGTATACACATTGATGACTAATTTTTAGGTTCGATACGCCAAAATCATATGTATTGATTTATTCAATTCTTCAAATTGCAGATCCTCGAGCTATCCAAAGAACGTCTCAAGCCTCATGAAATCAACGCGCTTCAAGAACAACTTGTCGGGTTTATCAATGATGAAATCATCAATCCAACTGGCGAGTTCCATGAAATTGGATCATCTTTCTCGTTACCTTCAACCCATAAAAAAGGGCAGAGTTCAGATCCATCGGTTCACAAGAAATCTTAAACTCCATAAGATTATTGTAATGAAACTTGATAAGTATGCAGTGTATATATATTGTGATGAGACTTGATTTTTTATAAATAAAATTTATATGTGGTTGTGTATATATGCTGTGATGAAAATATGTATGCGTGTCTATTTCTGGCAACGTCCAAAATTTGAAAATGGCACTGTACTGGCGGCAACCGCTACGTTTTAAAAAAAAGGCGGAAAACACCTATCAGTGCCGGTTGGTAACAAACAACCGGCACTGATATCACTCATATCAGTGCCGGTTGGTAATACCAACCGGCACTGATAGGTGTACTATCAGTGCCGGTTCTAATCTAGAACCGGCACTAATATTGATTTTCAGTGCCGGTTCCATACCCGGCACTGATAGTCACTGACTGTCAGTGCCGATTAATCAGTGCCGGTTCATAAACCGACACTGATCACATTTTTGAACCAGCATTGATCATCTGTTCTGCAGTAGTTAACCCGAGATTTTGTGCACCGTCAACTTTGATACAATTGTTGTTCCACTATTGATTGCTGTCATGGTTCTCACCCTTTAGGTTGACACAGAACAATGGTAAGTAGGAGGTGAAGGAGTGATTCCACAAATATATTGTGTTCTTTCCTGTCATTTTTTTCCACTAGTAACCATGCACGTGCGACACGCATGCGCAATTTTTTTACACTCATGTAGATGTACTCCACATCCATTATATTGCATGAAAGCCACTTATTATATTCACGAAGAAAGAATTACGTAATACAATGCGCTATCATGAAACTGAGGAACACCATTCCAATACATCCCTGTACACAATGTTCTTGGTGCTTCTCCCCATGGCATCTATATCTTTATTTGGCTTAGCCAAAATCCGTGTCGACTGCCGTGATACACCCCTCGATAATGCAACATACAATTGTCCATGAGAAAACATAGGCTCAGGTAGATAAATACCAACATTAGGAATGGTTTGTCCTTAAGCTTTGTTTATAGTCATTGCAAAGCTAAGGTGGACTGGAAATTATTTCCTCTTGAATCTGAAAGGAAGTGAAATGTCCTCTGAGGGGGACAAAGGGATCCTAGGAATAAACACCCTCTTTCCAGCATGTTGGTCGCCAAAAATCTCTGCATCAAAGGCATTATGTTGGTAGGCTCTAACCATTACACTTGTTTCATTTCATAGACCGTTGTGAGGATCAAGATTCTGAAGCAGGATAACTAGACAATTGCTTTTGAGTTTAAGCAAATGTGGCAACAATCCATTTGGTGTGATTGAGTTCAGAAAGTCAATGGAATAGTTGTTTTGTGAGTCATCGTCGACGGAATCAAAGCTGCAGTATACCGTCTCTTTGCCAAGAAACCTCACTACAATAGAAATTATCATCCGTGCTGCCCTATCAATGCCAGTTAGGCACAAACCGGCACTGATAAAACATCAGTGCCAGCTTGTAACTTCCCGCGCTTGATCGATGGTCGAGCCCGGTTGAACCGGCAGTGATACTCAGTTATTAGAACACGTGGCAAGGGTTCGAGGAAAATGCCGAGACTTACAAGAAACGAAGAAAATAAAATGTTTTAGAAATGATGACCTTGCTAAAAGAACAACTTGCAGAGGAGAGACGGACGACAGACGTGAAAATAGAAGTAGCTATGCAGCAAGCCAGGCATCAAATAAGGCAAGAGATGTTAGCCATCACAGAGAACGCTTTGGTGCCGAGCCCTGATGGTCCCCGGAGCAGTTGCGTGTCCACGGGGCTTCTAGGAGAAGCCTCAATCCGTCACCCCGTGGACGACATCACAGAAAGCACACCATGCAAGCTTGTCGTGCCAGTCTTGGGTGTTCTCACCACGGTGACTAGGGGTCTGGCTGAGCAATGGGTGGAAGGGACCCTCTTCAACGGTAGTCCGATACCACAGGGATATGCCAGGGTACATGTGGACACTGTAATATAGAAGTACCGTAAGAGCAAGCTGGATTACCCTGGAGAGGCGGGGGAAATGAGGCTCTCGAAAAACGTAGGCCATTACGTCCTGTGGCGCAAGAGCGACATTCTGTTTGGCGAAGACACAGATGAGTCTGGGTCTAGATTGGAGCCGTCGGATGCACCTAGAGGAACTACGCCTCTGCCTTTGCCTTCACAGCCGCTCAGAGGATCTATGCCTCCGTCTTCGCCTCCACAGCCACTCAGAGGATCTACACCGCCGCCGCTTTCGCCTCCCCAACCACTCAGAGGACCTTTGCCTCCTCCACCTTCGCCTTCACAGCCACCAAGAACATCTCCAACCCCTTCGTCGCCATGGCCTTTCCCGCTGCAGAAGCCGGTAGCACCTGCAAAACCTCAGAAGTAGATGTCATCTTAGAAATCGACTTCGTCACAGCAACGAGAAGCAGCAATTAGCATCTAAGAAGCCAACATCTCCTTTGCCTTATGAAAGAACTGAGGAGGAAACCAAAAGAATAGTGCATGACGAAGTCACTGCACACTTCAAACGTAAGGAGCCAGAGAAGATTCCTTTGGATCTAGCAGTGGTTGGCAAGTTTCCTGACTCTTTGATGAGAAGACCTGGGCCTCCACCACAAAAATCTAACTACGCGCACATCATGGGTAAAAGGCAGTTAAAGAAGACGTCGATCGGTAAGGTAAAAAAACAACAGGAAGAATTTGAAAGAAACTTCCTACTATCGTCTGGATTGACAAAAGAAGCGCTTTATGACGAGTCCAAGGCTGAAACAGGAAAAATTGTATGGAAATTTAAGCTTGGCGAACCAATGGTCGAGCACCTCACAAAGCTAACAACCCAAATGCAGAGATTCCATGCCTGGTACTTGGAACAGTCGAAGGCCGGTAGATGTATGTTCGTGTATAAATACAGACATTGTGATTTCCTCCATGGGGACAGCTTCAGATCCAGTTCAACAATTTATGTGGCTACTATGTATGTGATTTCATGTATGGATGGACCAAAAGCAATTATAGTCAAATAGAAAAAGCTCAGGTAAGTGGTATAGATATTGAAGTTTAATTTTCAGTTCCTACTAGTGTTCAAATAGATTGATTTCTTCAATTTTGGTACTTGCAGGACCTCCAGCTGGAAACAGGTATCCTCACACCGAGGAGAATCAACGCAATTTAGGAACAACTCTACGGGTTCATCAATGACCTAATCATTCCAGAGTTTGGGTGGTACCATGTTCCCAAATGGTGTATTGACGGATCTGGCCCTTCAAAAGACCCGTGGAGTTTGTTACCTGATTCTTCAAAAGGAAAAAAAACGTAGTTCAGGGTCCTCAGTCAACAAGAACAATTGAATGACATCGTTTCTTACCCTTTTCTTATATACTTCTGTTAATTATGAACTATTGTTGCAAACTATTATTAGTTATAATCTGTAGTCAATGGCATGTGAAATAACATGGTTACGTATGCATGAATGAGATGAGATGAGAATGAATTATGTATGTGTGTGATACATTATGTGTTGAGATTATTATATGTGCATGTGCTTTATGTGATATTTGCAATGGCTACATTTTAGGGGGGGGGGGGATGGTCTATCAGTGCCAGCTCAACATAAAAAACCGGCACTGATATGTATAATATCAGTGTCAGCTTTTACTAAGAACCGGCAATGATATTCTTTGTATCAGTGCCGAGTTTTATTCTTCAACCGACACTGATAGCCTATGACTATTAGTGCCGAGTAATCAGTGCTGGTTCAAAAACCGCCACTAATGGTGCTTTTGAGCCGGCACTGATGACCATTTCTGTTGTAGTGCCTATTGATCATTATTGCATTCATCTCATCTACATGCTCATTCTTTGTTGAGAGGATAGCACGTGCGCTCATGTAGTTCACTGACGTAGAATTGTTCTAGAAATCTGGGAATACAAATTCAATGAGTTTGTCAATTGATTCTTCTGCAGTATTGTAACCAACCACGATATCATTTGGGAGATGCACATAATCATCACCAATTATCTCTTATGTTCCGTTGCCAATCCTAAGGAGGTATTTAGAGAACCATGGGTCAGACTGTACCCTCATATTCCAGGTTAGCTATATCTTACGTATCTTCTCCCATATATAAGACCTTTGTAGTGTAGCATCAGTGATCTGTGCCCTTGTACCAGGTGTCACCACTGGAAGGACCTGCCTTAAGTCTCCTCCAAGTACCATGACCTTTCTGTCAAAGAGCTGCGAGCATCCCATTATATCCTGGAGAGACCTATCGAGTGTTTCAACAGCTTGACGTTTGGTCATGGCAACTTCATCCCAGATTATCAAGTGTGACCTACGAAGCAACTCAGCGATACCGCTCTGCTTGGTGAAATTACACATGTTGTTGTCAGAAAGCTTTATGGGGATCTTGAACCTGGAGTGGGTGGTGCGATCACCGCGCATGATGGACGCTGCAATACCAGATGTTGCATTTGCAATGGCTATTAGACCCATCGAACGAACCTTTGCAAGTAATGCCTTGTACAAATATGTCTTTCCCGTGCCACCTGGACCGTCAACAAAGAATACCTAGCTCTTAAAGTTGATAACGTGATCCATTATTTCATCAAACCCCGACCACTGCTCTATGTTCAGTGTATTAATAAGATTCAGGTGTTCTTCATCCACATCCACCAACAATTCCTCTAATACTTCTCTTGATTGATCGCTATAATAATCAGTTGTATGAATAATAAAATATATTAACCAAGATATTAGTCAACATAACAAAATGTTTACAATACAGTGTTAGATACATATGCACTGACATAACTATAAGAAAACTACCATTTGACAAACCATTTATTCATATCACCATATTTCATCCATATAATTGAGTCTAATTATTCATACAGTTACCAAGGAAAATTGTTATACGTGTTATGTAAATCATAATACTTTAGTCGACAAAGCAAGGTGTTATCTACAAGTCATAATTCATCATGTAGATCACCTGTAATATAGTTACCAATAAATCATGACTATTGACAAAATAAGTGGAAAAAATGTAAAACACTACGCAAAGACATCACCTGAGTCGTCAACCTCCGAAAGACCATAATTCCTTACATCCTTGCCCATTGAATGAACCATGTTTCTAATATCCCTGAGCACCATTTGCTCAACCCTTCCTGCATCATTGTGTGTACGACAATAATCTTGGGACATTGCTTCAAAATGATTTTCCCATAAGCCACGGATATTTTTTGCCTCGCATAATACAATAATTGTCGCAAAGAGCCTTCTCATTGCACAAGGCATGTGGAATGTAGAAAACTCAGGCAAGCATTCATCGAGGGATCTATCAGTCTCTACAAGCTCTATGTACAATACGAAGGCTCTCGTATGAAGTTGCGCCTCTCACATGGTTGAGGAGCACACGTAAATAGTACCTCTCCCCTTCAGCAGGGTTTGCATACACAATTCTCCCAACTTGTGGCCTCTTTACCCTTATCTGCCAGTGCTTGTCAGACTTGATCCACCGGAAGTGCTCTGGACTTTGTATAACAATTTATGTGCCGTGCTATCCACCAGGTTCATCTTGAAATACTCAGTAAGCATCGGCCTCTTAGATTTCTCCCAGTTGGCAACATCATTCAGGTTATCAGTAGCTTTGTATGACACAAGGTGCATGTTTGGCATGTGTAGTTGGAGTTGTGAAACAGAAGGAGATACGGCATACAAAGGGAAACTAAATATCCGATACACGGCCTCCGGGGGAGTTATGAACCTTGCATCCCTGTATTGTCGGATCTCGTTGATTACTGCACCGCTTTGATCATGTGGATCGACTGAGAAGGATGCACGATCATAGCCTTTATAGACATATTTGTATAGGTACTTAACTGCATTAATGCTTGTACAAACTTCGACATTAATATGGCAGTTATACCACATAAGCAATGTGGGGTTGTACAAAACCACCCATCTATTATCCAATACAGCACCCCTGATCGCCACTCGACGGCCATATTCCCTTCTCCTATATATAGGATAAGAGTCTTTTTCTTGCTGTGTGGCTAAACAGAACTGTCGAGGATAATAGAAATGGTATTGTTCGTCTATCATGCAGTGGCAGTTTTTGTTGAGAGCACCACATGCTCCATGTAGCATGTGCTTGATAACCAGAGTATGCAATACATGGTACTTGTTTGGGTCAGGAATCTCTGCTAAAATCACCTTGTCGTAATCATTGGTACTGCTTAACTTACTATTAGGGGCCATAATCAATAAGAATAGCTCATGTGGCAAACCCCTCTTCTAGCTCTGTAACATGTGCATATGATGCAACCTCACCCAAGTGGCTCTTCTTGATCAAAAAATCTTGTAAATCACGCAGCTTAGCCCGGCAAACTCTTGCAACCAATTTTGATCTATCTTGTGGTGTCTATCCCAGAAATAGTTTCCTTGTTATCTCCTTCCAATGTGGATTACAGGTCATTGTGACAAAGTAATCAGGCTTCCCAAACCGGGTCACTAAAACCATTGCGTCAATGAATCATGCTTGCACGTCTCAATCTCCTCCAGGGGATGTTTGCGGGAGCACAATTCTTAGACCAACCTCAGAAGCACGCGCTTCACCAGCAGCAATTGTATCTATAATGCCCTATCCGGTATTATAATAAGAAACACATCAAACAAAAGGAGGACACATGTTAATGATACAATTCTCAAATAAATAGGACAACATGTAATACCTGGTACAAGTCTGCACATATGAGAGCTTGATTCTCTGGTTTCGAGTACCAATCAAGCCTCATAGGCTCTATCTTTATGTATATGTCAACAACCCACTGTTGGAAAAGACGGCACCCATGTAACAGTATGTTAAATTCCCCAAGCCTGATCTGCAACTTGAAACAATAATATTCCCTAGCACTGACATGTTTGTTGGACTCACTACCACCATCTGCACAAAATATAAACTCAGTACCACAGTAACAAGGGTTAAGAAACAATATTAACTATTCATGTAAAATTTTTAATTTGGGAAGTTAGGATATAGCCTACAGACCTTCCTCATCATGGTTGTAATCAACATTGTCATCATAATTGTCTGGCCAATCTACTAGGTCAAGGCCTTCATAAAGCATCTTATGTTGCCATCCTGTTTCGCCACCAGGGAAAAACAAAGGATAGGCCAATGGATCGTAGCACCCATGGTATGCCCGGATATACCGAGGTCGGTCGGCTTTTCCATACACTATAAAACTTCTATCGAAACATTTTTGTGGATCATTCCCTTCCATCCAAATAGCAGCGACTTGTGAAGTTGCTGGGGCATTGTACCTTCGCTGGTCCAATGCAATATCCGTGTTCAACTCAATCCTATAATTATGGAGGTTTGGAGCAGAACCAACACTATGAAAGGTCTAGTATCCTCCGAATCTTTCAGATCAAATTGATATCAAGACCAGGAGACCTCTTAGCTTTGTGTTCCACTATCTCATTAGTATCATAGAAGTATAGCTGCAGGTGCCATGGACCCTTCCCACCAAGCACCAGCTGGTCCAGACGGTGATATAGCTTACCATGTGCATGGAATGTATATATACTAGTTCCTGCAGTAGTGTTGACTCGACGATCAAGTGTAACACTAAGACTTGTAAAGGAGAAATGAGAATTGAAATATCATATGTATTATCTGAAGTATTTTGCATCGTCATCATCAAGGCTCCTATACAATCGTCGCAACTCATCCGGTACATCTGGAATGAAGATTTTAACCTTTCCTTTCCTACAACAAAAAGCAGGTCCCTCGTATTGGAACCATTTGGCTCCACAATACGGGAAGTTTTTGATTTCCCTTAAAACAAGATGCTTATTTGGAAGATTTTGGTAGATGCGGTCATACGGATCATAACCTTGCATGCACACAATATCAGGACCTTCCACCATGTATGATTCAAAAAACAACATCTGCACAAATGCCAAAATATTTATATGGAAAGGTTACATAATGATTCCGATAGACCAACATATAATATGGAACTGCAAATTGGATTGACATTTTTACCTTGACCACGATATAACCTCCCTTTGTCATCATCAAAATCATCGTGAACATCCTGGACTGCCTGGAGTTGCTCTATGGGTCGAAATAAGCAGTGTGAGAACACATAAAATAGAGTACAATGATGGATAATGTGTTACCTTCATCCGACGAATGTTGTTCTGGTGGTTCAAATATAACAGAATCACAAACTAAATTATCGGGATATGGATGAATATCAGCATGATTCAAAGGATCAGGCGTTCCAATTGTGTTGTGCGTAGTATTTGATTCCACAAGTGCACTAGTGTTTTCCTGTTGGCGGCTAATACGCAGGCTGTGTAAGTATTTCGATATACGCTCATCTGACATCTGCATGCAACATTGTCGACCCTTTTGACGTTTACAGTCTAGCTCAAGACCAGAACCTTGATGGTTACTGGTCGTGAAACTGTCAATGACACTGCCATCTGTACCTGTTAGATAATGCACTCACGTTAGTCTCCCTGTTGAAATATATGATAGATGATTTATGGTGAAACAAAACCAAGTAATTAAAGCATCACCATACATGTGGGATTGACCAGCTCACATGAAGAAGGTTCTCGATCATTGAGACCGAACACTTCATATTTCTTTTTCTGGCGGGCTAAACGCTTCTTCTCTAAATATTCAACCTTCTTATCTGCAGACATTCGAGCATACCACGATCCATTATGAGGAGACGTTGAGCCTGATCTACGACACTTGCATCTAGTTTTTTTTTCTGCATTCATCACATATTGTAACAAGATCGAGCGTGAACACATGTTCTTTTATTAGTTTAATGAATATATGGCATGTCGTTGTACCTTTAATAGGAGTGGTTGTCGTGTCTCCAAACGGAGTACATAACATTGTGATAGTGGACTTTCCAGATGCACCTTGGGCAATGTCTAATGCTGCAACGAAACCATTTGAATTATTAATTTTTGACCGTTGGTAGTCATCATTTCGGTGCAGCCAACAAGTATCGTCACCAGGAGTAACATTTTCCTTGTTCCATGCGGTGCAAGATTGTCCATATACACTTGGAATGCCTGAAGACATATCACAACAAAAAGCATGGTATGATAAAAAAGATACCAAAGAAAAACGAAGGTGTCGATGAAAAATCCAATAATGAATTGTCAGAATTACTAGGTGTTATAGGAAGTGGATTCAATGTTTCACAGCAACCAGGAGTGTGAATTGTTGAACCATCTATCCTATTCTTAAGCCACTCGTGATTCTTTCTGAGACATTCTTCTTTCCTTTCTGCAGACATTTGCACGTACTGCTCCCTATCCCTCTACCTCCTACGTTCTTTGGGATCTATGAGCGTTGGCTGTGTAGTGGTTGCATCATCATTTTGCTACTTACAAGCTTCACGCTTCATTTGTGCATACCAGTCCCTTTCCCTCTCACATTTAATTTTGAGCAACTCTTCTTTCTTATCTACAAGCATTTGTGTGCACTGGTTCCTTTCTCTTTGCCTCTTACATTATTTGGCATCCGTGAGTGATGGCAGCGCACTAGACGATGTAGACCCATCCAGACCGTTAACGTTGGAGACATCTAATAAAAATCCAACAGTAGCTAACGTCAGTAGTTGACATATGGACTGAGCAAAGAATATTGAAAAACAACCGCTTAACTCATAATATCGACGTTAGTAAGGTCATTAAACGTCGTGGCACAATCAGTTCGCTTCAAAGATGACATCTACGATAAAAGGATATATGACCATTCATCACACAATTGTCACACCCGGTTTTAACGGCCAAAATCAGATGCGGCTTATGTGTGCCCAGGATGTTCAACACACATAAGGACGTCACAGGTGAAGTAACAAAAGCAATACTTTTATTAAATAAACGTTAAACTCTTACAGCAATTGACATATATTGTCTTCTATGAAGATATCTGCAGCGGAACAGAAGCACTGGTGCCCAACAACACCGCAGGCAACTGACCGGGAGACACGCGCCTAGAACGTCACAACCTCGTCTTGATAATCTTCAACATCTTCACTCACTGAGCAGCAGCATTCATATCGCATGGTATAGGGAAAATAGCAAGAATGAGCACATAGAGTACTCAGCAAGTGGGGGAAGTAATGATATGCAGGCTTATATCAAGAATAGGCTAACAAATGGTATTTTTGCGTAAATGCGAGTAATGAAAACATATTTGGACTCAAAAGCGTTAAGCAATTATTAAGTGAATGTAACCCATATAGTCTAACATCTAGCATACAAGGCTCCCCACCTTGCACACCATAACCTTCTAGTACTCCCTGTACTATAACCAAAAACATCTAGTACTCCCTGTACCAGAACCATAACCACAACCATCTAGTACTCCCTGTACCAGAACCATAACCACAACCAAACCCATAACCACAACCAAACTCATCACCACAACCCATAATCACAACCCACTAATCATGTGAGGATCCAAGTCTCTCATATCCGTGAGCACGGCTGTTACAACAGTTTTACACTCTGCAGAGGTTGTCCAACTTTACCCATGAGTCAGTGAATTCCATGTTGTCGTGTTTGCAAGAAACTTAACACACGCCAGTGGTGTGCCGCCAAGAATCACTGTATGACACTTTCCACTAACCAGAGACTAATCCAGTGCATGTCTACCCACTAGGTTTCGCCGCCAGGCTATACGCGAGCAGCAGCTCCTACCCAGAAGCCCCCTTTTGTGCTGACCCAACGCACACTGGACAGACTCTAATCAGTATGTCACACTTTACCCATATCAGCCTCGTGGTTGGTACGTTACTTCTTGGGTTGTCGCTCCACGAACCGGTCCTTACTTAGGTTACTTGAGCAAACACTAAACCAACATCATAACCATGACAACCATCAAAACTACTTTGCTCAAGGCCTAAGGTTCCATGTTACTAGACCATTAACTCATTAACCATCCTTATTGCATATGTTTATTAGTCAAGATTATGACACTTCTCAACATCCAAAAAGCATGGCTAAGCAATCTACCCATAAAAGACTACTAACCATAAACCATCTAGGTTCCAAGGGATAATAAGGGAATATCTAGGGAAAACTCTAACATAGGTGACTACCCATCATATTGACACTGCATGCAATTTTGTAAAACAAAATATTTAAAAACATAGGTTCAATATGATCAAGGACACTTGCCTTTTTCCCAATGCTGCTCAGTGTTGTCGAAATCTTGGTCTTGAAGTCCCTCGAACTGCTGCGGAACGTTATCAACTAATCGCGAGAACTACCGACAAACAACACAAAAGAAAACACTAAGAACAACATACCAAACATCATTAAAACACTTTAAAAACACTATGATTGGATAGGGATGATTTCAGAAACGTTTAGACGCAAGAATCGTCTAAATCGGAGTTAAGATGAAAAGAATACAACTTTCGAGAGATGGATTAAACTGAAAAGGAAATGCTGATTTTCCGGAACTATCTTCCTATGGAAAAGGTTTTATCGCACAATCACTGTGTCAGGCTTGACAACATCATTGCGCAAGATTCAAGAAGTTTAGGGCAGACTAGACTTCACTGACTAGGCTAAGGAGAATGATATGGCGCTGACTTGGCATGCTATGCAAGTACCATCTTGGATTAAAGAAAGGATACGCGGAGATCTAGTATCGATCACCTATGATGGATCAAAAAGGCTGAAGGTTGCACTTCTAGGTTTAGGATACTATTGATCACTCTATGTAGCAGTGATGGTTCGGGTTTCGTCGGAGATGGCGATCGGGCATGTGGCCACAAACATCAATGTCGGCTTCAGTGGTGTTTCAGTGAAACGAGGGAACCATGGTGTAGAACGCGGAAAGACTAACTTAGTGGTATGGTTGGTTTTGGAAGGGGCCATCCGAGGTAGCGGCAAAACAGCGATGACTGCTTCTAGGTTTGGTGGTGACCGCGAACAGAAGCAAGAACAAAGATGCTCGCGTTCCAGGAGATTGGCTATGAAATTTGAGAAACCGTTTGAACAAGGATGTTCATATAACTCGGGAACACAATACTACGGCATAGTTTTGGGTAGATCATCCACTGAGAGGAAGAACGATCAGCATAGATGAAACGGTTGATGGCTGCGATATGCTGTGGTTGGCATTGGCGTCCTGGTCGTGTCGCTGCACAAACGGGGATGGGCTCCTAGGGTAATGTAGAAGACTCCATGTGACACACCGTGACACGGTTGGTGCATCCATACGGCTTTCGGATTAACGGGGAACACGAATGCAAATCTAGTGCGCGTGCAGAACACGTCCAGAAACCGGACAGCGGGTATGTCGATCTTGATTGCGGTAGTTTGGCTAATCTACTGGCCAAACCGGTTGGTGAGGGCATGGGGAACATCATGGGGCATGCACCGGTGAAAGGGCTTGGTGATTTGACCTCTGATCGGTTGGGAACATCGATGCCAATCGGCTACAGCGCGGCTGTCTCGCGGCTGTCCGCGACGGCGACGATCGTGGCGGCATAGATTGGGCTTTGGCCGGGGCTAGAGCTTGGCTAGGGACTTAGTATGATACTAAAACAGTAGTAAGGGAGGAGAATAAGAGGTCCTCACGTTGCTTTGGTGGTCGAGGAAGAAGAATTCACGGAGAAGACGACGTAGCACATCACGGGCGGCGGCGGCGGCAACTCCGGCGAACGGCGGCGCTCCGGCGACGCACGGACAGGGCAGCAGCGACTTCTAGGGCTTGAGGACGTGAAATAGAGGTAGGAGAGGGCGTGCAACTCATATATATAGGGCTAGGGACGGCTGGATGAGGTAGAGTCCAAACCGAACACGAATCGGATTTGAGTTCGAGTCGGTTACGATTCCTTTTTCGCAGCTCTGTATTTCGAGGATGATATCTCCATCGTCCGGACTCTAAATTGGACGTTTCTTGATTCAAAATTGTAGTACTCGAAAAGATATACAACTTTGGTATTCATTGGAACTTCTGAAAACGTCATCTTGATTTCCAAAAATACGCCACAAGATAAACTGTTTGAACTCGGACTTCTCTGCGCAGCACTGATTTCGGGGGCCATAACTCCTAGATCCCTTATCCAAAAAAGGACTTCCATAGGTTCAAATTGAAGCTCTCGACGAGACCTACAATTTTGGTATTGTCAAGATTTGCATTTGAGGCCTTTTTGAACTCCAAAACGTCATGAGAAGATGAGACTGTTCAGGACTCCACGAAAATTTACAGATTTCGTGGATCCTTTGTTGGGCCATCTAGAAGACTTGGCTAAGGGTTTGGACTTGAGCAAGATTGAGCCCAAAGACATTTTAGATATATTTAGGGTTTAGAAAAGAAACTTTTGCAGAGAAATTTGAATAAGATTTGAATTTGAATTGAGTTCGGAGTGATATTAGAGAAACGAAAAAGATGAGGTTGAACAAGAATAGGACTAGATAAGGAATTTGAATTTGGATTTGGGTAGAATTTGAGAAAAAGGAGAGATTGGTTTTAAACAATGATTTGGATAAGATTTGAATTGAGCTGTAGAAGGATCAGGCATGATCAAGAATTGAATATATGATGAATTCAGAGATTTTGAATTCCAACCATTAAGATCCTTAACTTATTCACTACTAAGTTTTGTAAAAACCTTTTCAAAGTCTTTTTCACTCAAAACACCAAAGAGAAAGAAAACAAAAAAGAACTCTAATGCATTTACTTGGCTCCTAACAAAACTCAGCATGTAATGCACAGAAAATAATAACCTATGTTGATTGATTGATTAAGAAAATAGGTTTTAAACCTATACTACTGGTGAAGCTATTCAATAATCTTGAAAAATTTTAGAAATTTGAGAAATTTGAAAATCAGGATGTTACAACAATATACTGACAAGTTAAGAAAACATGGGAGGAGGCTCCATTGGTTTGTTCCAAAGGCCCCGCCAAATACACCAAGTCCAATGGGTAGTGAAAAGCCATATACTCCCACAACTCTAAACTATTCTACAAGGGCAGGCAAGATGGTCTACATTTTATACCCTACTTATAAATTGGCACATACACCATTTTATCAAGAGAGTTAACGAAAAAATATTGATATAGCATACAGGACAGATGCATATGTTATCATCTGCTATACACCTAGGATATTTGAAGATGGCCTTCACAGAAATAAAAAAAAGTAAGGTTGTAACTCAAGATTATGGCAAGTTTGAAACATCAAGCACATTCAACTCATCAATTGATGTGCCATTGTGTTCGCACTATGTGCTGCTCCGTGATGGTGGTGTGGTGGCATTGTACGGCGACAAGACACGGGCCTCGGAAACATGTACGCGTTACAGACTTACGGGTGCACGCTGGAAGGAGAAGAAATAATGCAAGCACTAAAGCCCATGAAAAAGAAACTGATGACCCCAACCATCCCAATAGGAAGCCCTCGGGAAGAAAATTATGATCTGAAGAAGAAAGTCCAAGCAACACATCGAAATTTTCCTCACATGAAAAATCGACATATAGCATATAAACAAACCCACAGGAAGCCCTCGGACAGACATGTTAAACTCTGCTCTGTAAAGGTGGATAGCACTGGATGCCAGTGCATGCAAGTTATTTTGGGGGTGCTCAACACATGGGATCCTTGTTTTTTTTTTTTGTTTTGGCCTCGTGACACATCACACATGCTGTTGAATGACTACCAGGTTAATTTTTGGTTGTGTTGATGCTTTACTACTATAAGTCTGTACTGCGTCCTTGCATATTATTTTTCGATTTAAAATTTTGCAACAGAATCTCTCTCTCTGTCTCTCTCTCAGAGTTGAGAGTCCCAGTACACACTGTACACTACGTCTGGGTAGCAGACAGGCACCTTCCTGCATGCACCACAGCTCCAAGCTCACGCCATGCAGGGCAGCGAGCGAGCTTCCTCGCGACCAAAGCCGTCACGATATTATTCCGAACCCGCATATAAACTCCCACCCCATCCTCACCACCTCTCCCACCATCCAAACCCCAAACGCACCATCGCCGGAGCATTGACAGCACAAGAATAATACCGGAATTACGAGTGACCATTGACAGCACAAGAATAATATAGAAATCATGATGAAGCAAACACCCAATGAAACAAAAACATAATAGCATGTCTGATCTAAAACTACAAACCTAGCATTATTTAGCATTGTCTGTTACAAAAATATCCTTAAAGATGAACTTGAATCCATAAGTATATCCAACATAGGTCACACCACTGTTGCAAGGTACGCCCACCTTTTTTCAATAAATCTGTTCACGAATCTGAGGTCCCTCTTGCACATGACTAACGACCGTTGGAAGGCTGCGATATCCAATCAGGGATGTTTCAATTAATTCACCTCTTTGCTTTAGCATCCATTCAGTACTTGAGTTCATGTACAAAATTTTATGAATTGTTCTGGAACTACTCACCATGTAGTTTACGGGTTTGAAGATTAGTTGGATTGAATACAAAACTCGTGTGATATGAAGTCTCCAGACACCCTGTCATAAATTGAACTTTCTTAGTTACTATGCAGTTATATATGTAAAAACTATCAAAATTCCTTATCTTTAAAAAGAAATGTGAAGAATCACTCACTGTGTATCTTATTCAATCTTAGCATGGTCCCAAGGATAACATGTTTATTATTTCCCGCAGATTGCAAGCTTATTGCATACCGCTTTAAAAGCTCACACCAAATTCCAACAACTATAAGGTTGAACCTACAATTTTAAAATAAAAAACATATGATATTATGCATGAACTTATTATCTCTATTTAAAGCCGGAGTTCACAAATTTTCTATTCGTATCCACAAAAGTATACCTTTCGTCCATGAGTGTGACCTCTCTATAGGTTTTTTTGTTACCAACATGCTCAAGTTTACACCAGTGCACAACAACTCCGGCTATATCTGTATGATTTATTAATTATCAGATTATTAAATGAACACTCTTGCTTCTCTCAATATAATAGACAAAAGGAAATGTTCCACACTTAATTCTTACCTACAAAGTCTTGTTAGGACATCGGTACACTTCATGGATTGGCATGAGATGCTTCGGATAGAGAGGAAATTGAATAGGCATGGTATACGGCTCAACCCCAGTGCGATCGTTCAAGACACACTCATACTAGTGCCCAGTATTCCAAAACTCCACCGCCTCCTCCCAGTTAAGATCGAATCTCACTTCATGCAGGGTATAAACGCACCCTTCTGCGAGTGAAGTATTGAATCTCTCAACGTTGTTGTTCAATACAATAGCTTCCATTTTGGATCCCTTAAAATTTAATAACAGACAAAGTTAGGTTGTGATAATATTTCTTATAACACGATTGTTCTCTCTATCCATTAGACAAGTGACTTACATTGATATCCATGAGAATAAAGTGTTGGCTATCACGATGACAAGAGTGGATCGGGAACTTGACATCTACCCTAACAACGACACTTCATAATGTCTCCAAGTCCAAATATTCAATGCCATCGAATAATTTGAATCTGTATAAAATTACATGTTAGCCTTATTTGGTTTATGATTCATTTTATCTACATATTGATAGGTGAATATAAACGCACCTAGGTACCACTGGCTTGTGAGAGAAGATTGCATACGTTCTCTTTCGGCAAAGATCCATAGGGCTTTATGTTTGTACAGAAACAGAACACATAATTACATAGGCCCCAAAAGAACACAGCAAACGTCAGGGATTCACACAAATAGACTGCTTTGTATTGCTAAACTTGAAATAATAAATATGTCCATTCCGTAATCACAAGGCAAACATGAATCACAAGGCTAACATCTAATATCATGGATTGCAGCACAACACCATCAAGAGGTAGAACAGGTAAACAGATTAACAAACATACCAATATAGCACACAATATTAGAAGTAATATTAAAAAGTAAAACCAAAAAATATATAGATGAGAGTAATGTACTTTTATGAATTTCTTGGAGCCACTCTTTCATAGTTTGCTTCAAAGACACACTACTACAAAAGCTATTTTTCGAGACAGCTAGGTTTCATTTCTACAGGCGGTTCGTAAGACCAACCGCCTGAGAAAGTAGCTGCGTGTAACACACTAATTTTCAACTTTTTCCTAATAGTAATGAATTTTTGTTAGAGGTGTTGTGCTAGCTCTTGAAACCCTAGAGAAAAACATTAATTTATAAAGCAAATAATTAATTTAGGAATTGTTTGTCACATTCATGTTGGAGTAGATGCATTAGGGTTTGATTGTGTGAATAGTCCCTTTTGAAAAACCCTGAGCGCGTTATTTGGAATTAAAAAGAAAATAAAATGAAGAAAAAAAAGGGGGAAATTGGAAAATGCTATTAAAGGAAAACTTTTCTCACTCTCTCTGGGCCGAAACCTTCTTTTCCCAGCCTTTTTCCTTCCTCCCTGCCCAGGCTGGCCTGCTTCTTCTTCCGCCTCCCCGCTTGGGCCGGCCGAAGGCCGCGACCCATCGACGCCGAGGCATTTTTCTCCAAGTGGCGCCTGGCCATTTTCCGTGTTCACTCGCAGAAACTGCCAAGGGGGGCCCGCACCTTCTTCCTTCTCCCCCCGGCGCAGGACTCCGCCTGAGTCTGGATCGAAGCCGACACCATTCACTGATCTCCCGCTTCCGTATCCCAACCGAAGCGAGCCATATCCGATCTGCTCGATCCTATCCTCTTCTTCCGCCTATATAAAGCCCGGACCCCCCCTCGGTTTATTCCCATCTAAAGCGTGTGCAAGTTCTAGCCCCGCCGCCGCCATAGCCGAGCCACCCTGAGCTTCGCCGCTGCTGTTCCGACGCCCGTTTGCTGTAGCCGAGCCGTGCTTGAGCATCTTCATCATCTACTGCGTCCGCTGCGGCCTTCATCGTTGAGTTTTGGCCACCGGAACTCCCTCCCCGACATCGCCCGAGGCTCACCGACGTCTATCCCGTCACCGCACGCCACCCGAGCCACGCCGTCGTCTATCCCTGTGCTCCCTTCTCTCTCTGCTGCCGCTCGCCATCACCCCCTGTAACCGGCGACGAGGTCCGCCGCCTCTCCGGCGAATAGCACCGCCGCGCCAAACAGTCCGCCACCGTTCTCCTCTGGCGCCGGTCAGCCAAAGCCCCTCCCCCCACGCTGGTAGCCGTTAGATCTGTTCTAGACGGCCCAGATTAGATCCCGATACCCCTTCGGCCACCCCATCCCGAGCCGCCATGTGGCACCACTTAAACCCAGTCAGCGCCACGTAAGCCTGCCACCTCAGCAACCATGCCGACGTGTCATCCCAGTCATCATGCCACGTCAACCGTAGTAGCCCAGTCAGCAAAATCAGCCTTTTTCAATACAAAAATAATTCCAAGAATTCCAGAAATTGGTACTTTTGCAATAAAGCCCTGAACTCTTCTGAAATTAGTTAAAAGCCCCAGTCTTTTTGCAGTTTAGTCCCTGATCTTTCCCATAATTACAATTAGGTCCCTCTATTTTTGCAAAAAGGTCCCTGTTCTTTCTGTTTAATTCAAATTAGGTCCTTTTCTTTTTTAGATTAACCCTAAAACTTGTTTCTAGCATAACTTTCTCGTTCTAGCTCCGATTTAGACGATTTTCGCGCTCCCGTGTTCGTAGCAACGTGTACTATCTTGTAGTACCTTTTTCATAGATGTTAGTTACTGTATGTGTACTGTTCTTAGTTGGTTTTGTTGTTTGCTTTTCCAGTGCGTGTCGAAAGCAAACGAAGAGCAGTTCGAGAACCTTCAGGACCAAGTTTTTGAAGAGTCTGAGCAGCAAGTTGGGAGAGGCATGTGTCCTTGAACATTTTGATCCTAGTTTGTTTAAAATGCGTTCTTTTCAAACATGCATGCTGTTAATCCTGAATCCTATGTATATATAGTACCCTGTTCCATATAATTCCTTGTCGCCATGTTGATAGTAGAGGATATGATGGGTAGTCATGCTTAGCTTCGCACAAAGGGATTGAAGGGTTAAGGGTTAAACATGATTAACTAATCAATGCAATTATGAGTTGGGAATATTAATGATGGCAATAGCAACATGGAATCTTAGGCTTTGAGCAAAGTTGGGTCAGTGATGATGAAGTTATGATGTTGGCTTAGTCTTTGCTCAAATAACCTAAGTAAGGACCGGTTCGTGGAGCGACAACCCAAGAAATATCGTACCAACCACGAGACCTGGTATGGGACAGGCCTAGCCTATTAATTAGTGGATTCCAGTTTTGTGCATTCCAAACGGAAGGGTGGTTGTGTGGGGACGGGTGGAAGGGAAGGGTGAAAACTTCCTGGAGCTACAAGGCGCAAGGGGGCTTCTAGCTGGTGTGATGCCACTTTGACGGCGGTGAAACCTAGCGGGTATGCACATACTGGATGAAACTTTGTAACGGCTTTGTAGTGACTTTCCGGGCGACACACCACTGGAATGTGTTAAGTGTTTTGCGGACACGGCAACAAGGAAAATCACGACTTGTGGGGAAAGCTGGACAACCTCTGCAGAGTGTAAAAACTGTTATAATAGCCGTGCTCATAGTTATAAGAGACTTGGATCCTCACATGATTAGCCAAGAGGGTTGGGTCGTTTTAGTCTGTTGGGAGCCTGATGAGGGAACTCAGGTGGAGGGAAAAACTGTGGAGATGGTTCTAGGAGCTGGAGGTCTAATGATGATGAACCTAGTTAAGTAGGTTGCTTTCATAAAACTTCGTTAGTATAGTTGGCTTTTATGCTAAACTATAACTGTTATGGCATGTTCCTTGTTTAAGCTTGCATAGCATTTTATTTCCCACACTTGCGGAGTACTAGTTGTACTCACACTTGTTGTTTTTACCCCAAATGCTGTTCAAGCGCTGCTCAGACAATGAAGGAGATCCAGATTACTTCAATGATGAAGAGGAAGACTGCTAGGCTGGCGTTTCCCCCGGTCAAATGCCTGTGGAAGTTGGAGTTTCGCGGAGTATCGCTGTTTGCTCTTTATTAAAGACTTTTGATCTCATTATTTATTATAGTTAAAGCGTTGTAATAATGACACTGGATGTGATACACTGATGAAGTCGCTGCATGTATGAAACTTGATCCTGGCATACATGTGGTTTACATTTGTTTTGCCCCTTTCTAAAACCGGGTGTGACACTGCGACCCCATGCGGCTATGGACCGCCTGTGAAAACTAATTTCCAGCATTTCCACAGGCGGTTCCTTATATGAACCGCCTGGGAAAATGGAGATATTTCCACAGGCGGTTCACATAAGGAACCGCCTGTGGAAATTATTTTTCACAGGCGGTTTCTTATGTGAACCGCCTGTGGAAATATCTCTATAAATAGTGTCATCCCCATCATGAAGTTCATTAAGACAGAGAGCTCTACTGTTCGAACAGTAGAGCTCTAGGTGGTGGCGGATATGGAAAATAGGGGGGAAGGATTTTTTTTTTTTGAATTCCTTGGAGGAGCCATCTAAGGTAAGGGTATCTCATCCCTAGCTACTATTTTTTTGATATTTGGATTTAGATTTAAGGCTTAATTAGGGTTTAAATATGATCTAGAGATGCTCATGGTTCTTGCCATTTAGATCTTCGAATTAGCTAAAATTTGTTGCCAATATTGATTCAATTGTATAGATTCACATGGTTCTAACATTATATAAAAAAATCTAGCTAGAATTTGATGTTTTTCAGCATCTAGGAGGTTTTATCATGAATGGGGATTTTTTCTCTAGATCTAGATCTAGATCTCTAGGGAGAGGGAGAGGGAGAGAAAGTAGTGAATTCACATTATTTTGAGCCATAAATTTGCTCCAATGTAGATTCAATTACGTAGACATATTACAATCATAACAAGCCCATTTTTTCCTTTTTTTTAAAAAATCTTTTTAATTTTGATTTTCAAATTAATTAATTGATGTATATAATTTTGGGGTTGAAGTTAAAGATAGACAGAGCATGGATGTACGATGCACCAAGACATGGAGACATATACATCAAAGGTCTCTCTGGTTTTATTGAAGCCGCCGAGAAGGACGCTTTGACTAAAAAGACAAAGGAAATATAATGTCCATGTTCTGACTGCAAGTACTAGAAATTGTGGGACAAATTAAGCATAATCAAATCACACTTGATCTTGAGAGGTTTTGTTGAGGATTACAAAAGTTGGTCTAATCACGGCGAACAACGTACAAGCAAACCAAACGAGGACATCGCTGCTGATCAAGTGGATGGTGATGATGAGGGAGCAGTCAAATGCGACACTGATGTTATGATGGATGATGATACTGATTTTGATCTGGAGGAAATGCTTTGCCACGTAGAACCTCATGTTTTAAGGGACACGATAGGCTTAGATAATTTTGAGGCGTTACAAAAGGCATCAAAGGAACTTTTGTACGAGAAATCAAAGGGCTGTGATAAGGAGTTTACGGTGTTGCATTCGGTGCTTGAACTTCTAAGGTTGAAGGCCAGCAACGGATGGTTCGAAAAGAGTTTCTCGTTGTCATTGGATGTGCAAAAAATACACGCATGTCCGAACCACTGTATCCTCTACCGTAAAGAGTATGAAGCCTTGGATAGATGTCCAGTGTGCAATGAGAGTCGGTACAAGAGGAATGATGATTGTGAGGACGAAGATGCTTCCGCCAACGCGAAGAAGAAGAAGAGTAATGCTGGTTGTGACAAAGAAGACACTTCTTCCAACGCGGAGAAGAAGAGAAAAAGTCATGCGATGGTGATGTGGTACCTACCAGTGATCCCTTGCTTGCAGCGTTTGTACTCAAACCCTAGGGACTCTGAACTAATGCGTTGGCATTTCGATAAGCACAAGAAGGATGGAACTAAGCTTCGACACCCCACTGATGTTAGCCAATGCAGAAAGTTCGATGCCATGTATCCAGAGTTCGCTGAATAACCAATGAATGTAAGGTTCGCGTTGAGTACCGACGGAATGAATCCTTTTGGTGACACGAGCACCTCACATAGCACTTGGCCAGTGGTCCTGGCCATCTACAACCTTCCTCCATGGCTATTCATGAAGCGGAAGTACATTATGCTGTCCATTCTTATCCAAGGACCGAAGCAACCTGGCAACGATATAGATGTGTTTTTGGAACCATTGATGGAAGATATGGCAAAACTATGGCACAAGGGGGTCCGGGTGTGGGATGAATTCCAATGATAGTATTTCACGTTGAAAGTCATGATTTTCGTTACCATCAATGATTATCCCGCCCTTTTTTCCCTATCGGGACAGGTAAAAGGGAAGCAAGGATGTGCAGTGGTTTGGATGAAACCGCGTCTGTGTACCTTCCGTACTCACAGAAGGTAGTGTACACGCGACACTAACGGTTCTTACTCAAAACTCACAGATCCCACAAGATGAAGAAACATTTTGACAACACGATTGAGGAAGATACTGGCACGAAACCTCGCAACGGGGCACTAGTGTTTCAAATGGTCAGTAGTATCAAGGTTGTTTTTGAGAAGCCACCAAAGGGTAAAAATAGGAAGAAAAGTGAGACACCGACCAGCACGCTGTGGAAGAAGATGTCGATTTTCTTTAAGTATTTGCCCTACTAAAAGGACTTGGACGTTCGTCACAGCATCAATGTCATGCACGTTGAGAAGAATGTGTGTGATACCATCCTTGGCATCTTACTGGACATACCGGACAAGACAAAGGATGGAATCAAGTCACGTAAGGACTTGGTGCATTTTCGAATCAGGCCAGAGCTACACCCTGAAGACAGACCAAATGGAAAACATTATCTTCCCCCGGCTAGCTACTCTCTGACACCTGAGGAGAAAACGGTACTGTGCAAGTGCTTACGTGGGGTGAGAGTCCCGGCTAGCTACTCATCCAACATTAAGAACCTAGTCTTGATGAAAGATTTGAAACTAATCGGCATGAAGTCTCACGATTGTCATGTGATGATGATGCAGATGCTCCGTATTGCAATCAGGGGTATCAAGCCAAGATACATAAAGGTGGTCATCACATGGTTTTTTCACGTCTTTAACGCAATTGCTCAAAAGGTGATCGATGCTGAAAAACTGGGTGCTCTACATAGTTACTTGGTAGAGACTCTGTGCCAACTTAAGATGTGCTTCCCTCCATCCTTTTTTGATATCTTGGTACACCTCTTGGTTCACATCGTGAATGACATAATTGCTCTCGGCCTTGTATTCTTGCATCAGATGTATGCATTTGAGCGGTACATGGGCATTCTCAAGGGCTATGTACGGAATCGTGCTCACCCAGAGGGTTCCATGATCGAGGGCTACAGTACCGAGGAAGTCGTTGAGTGTTGCATCGATTACATAAAAGATTCCAATCTGATTGGTGTACCTGAATCTTGACATGAGCGGAGGTTGTCTGGGAGATGGACCAAAGGAAAGAAAAGATTCATCGATCATGATTACAAAGCAGTGGAAGAAGCACATTTCACCATCTTGCAACAGCTCCAGTTAGTGGCGTCGTAAATCAAGCAACACCTGGATGAGCTCCACACAAAAAATCAAGGGCGCTCGTATGATTGGATCTTGAAAGAGCACAGGCATTGCTTCACTACATGGTTCAAGAACCAAAACCTTCCGGATCGTGAATTTGTAGATAAAAAAATTTGAAAATGTTGTCTTGTGGTCCATCAAGTTTAGTTACGTCATGGCAAGCGTACGAAATGAATAGGTACACGTTTTATACCAAAGCAAAGGACAAGAAGAGCACGACCCAAAATAGCGGCGTTCAAACAGAAGCCTTTGACACAATAGGGGAAAAGTCACCTACTATGGGTTCATAGATGAAATTTGGGAACTTGACTATGGAGTGAATCTACAGATCCTCGTCTTTTGGTGCAAATGGGTCAAACACCGAAATGGCATGGCAGTGGACAACTACGGGTTCACAACTGTCGACCTCAGCCTTATAGGGCACAAAGATGACCCATGGGTACTCGCTGATCATGTCGCACATGTTTTCTATATAATCGACCCTGTGAATGAAAAGAAGCACATAGTTGTTGCCAGAAAACAAAGAATTGTCGGAGTCAAGAATGTGGAAGATGAGGAAGAATACAATCAGTTCAATGACGTGCCGCCTTTCGGAGATCCAGAAAAGATCAAACTTGTAGAAGCAACCCTAGATAGATCTGTGATGCCTTACATGCGCCTTGATGGTGTAGGGAAAATAGTTAAAGACAAATAGTGCGATGTTATGTAACTTATGAAAAATTTACTTTTTCTGAAAATGTCATTGTGGGCCTCTTTTGACCAAACAAGTTGATGTTTTGCGTTACTCTACTCTAAATGTATCCACAGTCAAGGACTTTGTATGCAATATGTAAGATTATGCTTTAATTTATTTCAAAGGCATGTATGGAGTAAATAATATGCTTTAGGGCATGTATTAACATGTTGTTGTTTTGCCAAAAAAAAATCAATTTCACAGGCGGTTGATGTAAGCAACCGCCTGTGAAAATTATTTCCACAGGCCTGTGAAAATGATTCTATATATATATAACCTGCCAAGGCCCCTGAAACCCAATCTCTTTGATGAAGTTTGGCCGCGCACCGTCAGGCTACCCTCTTCCCTCGCCGCGCTCCTCCCCGACTCTGGCCACGTGCTCTCCTCGTCTCCGGCTGCCTTCGCCGTCTCCCCGACGCTAATGTCCCCCCGCCACCGCTCTCCTCATCTGCGATGAAGAGGCGCCTCCCCGCGACGCCACCGCCCCTGACGAGGAGGTTCCACCCGCGACGCCTCGCCATGCTCCTCCCGACTCCGGCTGCATCCCCCCCCCCCCCGACGACGACCGCAACTGAAGCAGTAAGTGGTGAGTCGCTCCATCCCCCTCCCAGCCACGCCGTCGTAGCCGGTGCTCCGGCCGGCCGTGTGATGCCTTCCTTTCTTTGTGATGCTGGCCATCATGCCGTTGAGATGCAGGTTGAATGGATTTCACTGAAATTATTGGCCATCGTGCTGTTGAGCTGCATGTTCTGTGGTAGTCGAAGAAACTTACAATATGCATGAAATTTGAACGGTGACAGAGCAGCTGACCTCTTTTTTCAATAAATTAAATGGAACAAGTACACAGTGCATATTACAAACTTGGGATTACATAGAAGCCAGCCCCAATTTGATGTAAATAAACCAACATATGAGAATGGCCAACTCTAGACATGTAAAAGATGTTGTACAGCATTGGTACCTCATGTATAAAGCAAAGAATGGAAAGGAAAATAAATGAGTGCACAAGGATTCTTATTTCAGTCCTATTTCTTCTATGCATAACTCTGTAGGAATCAATAAAAAAAATACAACCTTTACTCTTTGCTACATATACATTGATTATAAAAGGGGGCATATCGCATTTTGGGAAGAGATATTTAAGAAGTTGTATTCTAGCAGCTAGATCTATAAGTGAGATTGTTCTCAAGTTCATGGGCAAATTACAATAATAAAGCATTTCAATTCGTGGGCAATAGCTAGCTAGCTAGTCAATCATTTCAGTCCATGGGCATATTAGGATTTTAGGGAGCATTTCAGTAGTCAGGTTGCAACCGGGTGCTGGATGTAAAAAAGATAAAGCATGCTCATTAGACAGAGCAGTAGAGCATGCACACAGTATATGTCCAAAATTTCTAGTAATGACATGGTTAACCTATTTGCCATCGAACCAATAACCAACAGTACATTTCATTATACCAAACTTGTTGTGCGTACTACCTTGCTCAAACCATTTCATTTTGTAGAGCATATTTTGAGTTTATCATCTTGCTTGTTTTCACAAATATAACAGTAGGAGACTTACCATTGAAATTCAGAAAAGAATAAATTGAAAGTTATTTGAGATATCAGATACATGCGATGTATTACCATTGTTGGAGGCAAATCATGTCAAGATATTGATCAAGACAAAGAACCAACTGTAGTTGCATGGTCAACTTTCTTTGAATATGAAAGCAGAACATGTTCCCTACATGGCCTAGTGCCAATGAACATTGCACAGAGGCCGCTTCCAATGTTAGGTTAGGGTTAGATTGAAGGAAGAAATTTATGCTGGAGAGGTGATTTAAGATCAACATTTTGATGATTTTTAAGAAAATGTAGACAAAGAAAAGAGAAATAGTTAGTTCAACTAAGAATGGCTCAATAATAATGCCACTTGATTCCTTTTCTTTCCTATACGAAAAGTTTAAAACACATACATCGATTCCTTTTCCTTCCTCTAAAGTAATATTATTGCATCTTTCTATGTAACAATAATCTAGTTGTCGAGTAAGTACCATGGAGCCTAAGAGGCCACTTCCAATAGAGAGCGCCCCAGCACAAAGGCCGCTCCCAATAGAGGGCGCCCCAGCACAGAGGCCGCTCCCAATAGAGGATGCCCCGACATAACATGGAGCGGATGCAAGCGGGAGGTTAGATAGGAGCCCAAGCCCGCATCAGCCATCCTCCTCCAACAACAGCGAAAGCTCGGGCTCGTATCATAGCCCGAGCCCTATTCCGTGCGATCGGGAGATTCGATGTCAGGAAAGTGACAACGACTACGATCCCGCTGAAGAGGTATTTAGTTAAGTCAATGTATTTTATACTTCTTAAATGGAAGAATATCTTCTGTTCATGTCAACTCTCCTTTTTTTTCCTCTAGAGGGTGAGGGTGCAAAGATCTTCACGTTGATCATCTTGCGCCACAACATTCTGCGCCACAACCCATCGCTACCTCTGTGCCCGAAACTTTGGGTCCCTTTGGGCCTACACTAAAACGAAGAAGGGGCGAGCATAGCAGAAACAAGTTGCCGTTTGGTATTTATACAATAACACAGGTTGGTGTTGAAGGGGAGCCTGTTGCACCTCGTGAGGCCTACACCAAATTCCGCAACAGTTGCAGATTTCATATCAAGGAGTACATCCCAATCACTATAACTGATTGGCGGTTGCTGCCGGATGAGACGAAGGAGTTCCTGTGGGCAACATTACAAAGAACCATCCGATTCCCCTTGGGAACAGAGGAAGCCACCAAACATAATGCATTGAAAACTATGGGAAAGAGCTTTCGGGGCTGGAAGAGTGAGCTGAATAAGGACTTCGTGAAGAAGAACATGGTACCCTTTAATAAATACAGAAAGATTACACCAGACCAATGGGCAAAGTTTGTTAGGCAGAAGACCACACCTGAGGCCATCAAACTGGGTGAATCGTTCAAGCACCTTGCGAAGAAGAACAAGCACCACCATCACCTGGGCTCGTCTGGGTACGCCCCCAAAATTCCTGAGTGAAGGAGGCAAGAAGAAGAGGTTGTCCGGGCTGGGAAACCGAACCCTTTGGAAAATTGTGACGAGCGAAGTAGGAACTGGTTCTACGCTCGGTCACAACGAACCGAGTCTGGAGACTTAGCCTTCAATAGCCCCGAGACCATGGAGGTGACCCAGACCATTCAAGGTATTGCTAAGGAAGGGTCTCTAGAGCCCGATAGGGAGAATGACCTGCTTACCAAGGCCCTGGGGAACAAGGAACACCCGGGTCGCACTCGAGGCATCGGATTAAAAGTGGCCTGGAAGCATGGGTTCCCAGACACCGCGGGCCAGTACAGGACCCGTAATAGATATAAGAAGACCCTAGAGGAACAGATACAAGAACAGGTCAAGGTCCAATTCATGAAGATGTGGAATGAAAAAGAGAATGAAAGGGCGACATTAATGTTGATAGATCAACCAACCAGCCCAGGCTTTCGAAGCAGTGTCGGTCCACGCAAGCCGATAATCAGAGATATCATGTGGATGATATCATAGAGGCTACGCCCTGCATGCTACATATTCCGGTCGGCAAGGGAGACTTCACTATCGAGGCTTCCATAGGCCAGGCCATTCCAGGCCGTATGTTTCACAATCAAGACATTCCGGCCGGTTACGCCAGGGTACAAGTGGACTCGGTACAGCCACTTTTCCTAAAGTACAAGCTAGACATCAGCACACCTGAGGGTATCGAGCTTCTCGATGAGGCTGTTGGTAACTTCATTCTGTGGCCCAGACGGGATATCATCTTCAGCCGTTAGAAGTCACAATCGCCAGTGCCACGGTCACCCCTGTGCCCAGGATCTCTGCCTCAGGCACCTCCGGCCTAGAGCCGAGCCTCTCCA
This sequence comes from Phragmites australis, assembly GCF_958298935.1. Classification (NCBI taxonomy): domain Eukaryota; kingdom Viridiplantae; phylum Streptophyta; class Magnoliopsida; order Poales; family Poaceae; genus Phragmites; species Phragmites australis. The sequence goes on from NC_084929.1 coordinate 8,995,893, forward strand.
CCTCAGGCACCTCCGCCCCAGGGCCAAGCCTCTCTGCCTCAGGCACCTTCGCCCTCACGCCCAATATCTCCGCCTCAGGCATCTTCACATCATGCTTCTCCGTCTGCGACTTAGGCACCTTCGCCTCCACCACATTCACCTGAGCATTGGAGAGTTCCTGTCATGGTTACCCCCTACGAAAAGACTCTACCTGATCCAGTGAAGAGGTGGCTTCTGACCTCATCAAAAGGAAAGGCATCATCCGCTCAGGAATCAGCGAAGGGCGATCTCGCGAAAGAGATGGGAAAAACATTAAGTACCTCTCAGATGGATTTCTTGCCTACATTGGATGTTCGTGAGAAATATGAGCATGGCAAGCCATTTCTGCCATCGTTTCAACTCGAAGAAGGTCCATGGGAGATGAGAAAATTCCACTAATGGTACATGAGGGCATGTCGCGCGGGGTTCTCCATAATAACTGCTTCTGTCCCCGCTAACGTTTATCTAAGCGGAGACTCCTATCTCATGGTGGATTTTAAGGACATGCACGCTTTGTTCCGCCGCGACAAACTCGATGTCAATCTCATAAGCGTGTGGTGCTTGTAAGTGCCTACAATCTACCCTTATGTTCATATATCTACCAATGTATGCTATAGAAGCTAATGACTAGTGACTTCTTATGTAGGATGCAATTTAACGATGCTTGAAGGTACCCATCGGATTCATTAATCCACAACGAATTTCCCAGCCTAACATGGTTGTGAACTTGAGGACTGATGACCCAGATTAAGGGGAAGAGTAACAAGGAGAAATCAAGGGTCGTAAGAGAAATGACCAAAACACGCAGGCTTGAAATGTCAACCTATATAGGAAGAGCTATGCTAGAAATGCAGGAGAAGCACTACATCTTGACTCCCTACAACTTTAAGTAAGTGTGATACGTCATGAATCTAACATAAGTATTCAACTTAATTGATCGATCAAGAATCTAACATAAGTATTCATGTAGCAACCACTATATCTGTATAATGCTACTGCCAAAGTCGAGCAAAATTGTGGTCCTTGACTCAGCCGATCTTCAACAAAAATCCTACCAATATTTCATTAACGTTATACAGAGGTAAAGGAAATCTCCATACATAAAATTCATATAAATCATTTATGAATTGATAATTACTTATTGGCATTCGAATAGGGCCTTCAAGTGGTACGTAACGAAAGGTGGGATACACGATACAGACAAGTTGGATGCGATGACAGTCCGTACACACTTTTTAGTAATAAGACACTTCTAATGCTTGTATCTCACTATTTATGATGAAGAGTCTTATTGAACTAACAAATACGTTATATTTCTATTTGTAGTGCCACAAGCAAGGTTTCAATAGCGTTCTTTGTGGATATTATGTTTGCCAATTTCTTAGGGTAAATGGGAGGTACACAACGAACACTGAGGACGTAAGTCATCATTGAGCCTGCACATTCTTATTTGCTTATGTTTCCGTTGTCAGTAGTGTTTTAATTCTTTTACTTGTGTTTCCATTCCAGGCACGGATGATCCAATGTACCAACCAATCTCTCATAGACGAAGATATCCAAAACGTCCAGCGTGACATGTGCCGATTTATTATGCACGATGTCATCCACAAGAGTGGTGGATTCTTTGATCACAGAGGCGAATTAGCTAGCCATCTGAGGCTTTGTGAGTGGGAGAGAAAAGACTCTTAGCAATAAAGGCTTGTGATGTCGTGAATATTATTGTACTTGTGTTAAATATTGAATTTTGTGAAATCTTTGATGATGTTGAAATCTGTGATGTTGAAATCTGTATTGAAAATGTGTGAAATCTGGAGGGAATAAAATATATGCTTATTATTTTTTTAAAGAAATACATACCACAGGCGGTTCTCTTACGGAACCGCCTGTGAAAATCTTTATATCTATAGGCGGCAGCTAAAGAGGGTTGCCTGTGGAAATCCATTTTCACAGGCGTGTGGCTTAAGGAACCACCTGTGAAAATAGATTTGCACAGGCGGTTGACTTAAGGAACCGCCTGTGGAAATCATTCATTTTCATAGGCCTTTGGTCCCAGACGGGTGCACTAAACACTTGTGAAAAAGTGTTACCACTCGCCTGTGATGACGTTTTGTGTAGTAGTGACAACAGAAGAGCTGGTGCTAATTAAAAATGTAGCGAGTGAGTTTGGCTCACCACTTTAGGTCAAAGCTAGTTGTGCTGCCCTACTATCCTTGCTCAGCTGGGAATTCTTCTTCAATAAAATCTGCATGTAATAATATTGATTGGAGAAGTGAGCCAAACCCAGATTAAGAAAGGGAGAACTCCAAAGTCTAAACATTTTTGCAACAACTATCTAGACATATCCATCTCAACTCATATCTGAAGTCAGAAAAATATATAGTAACAAAACAAGGTGATTAATATAGAAATTTAAATTTCCCAATTTATGGACTGGAATCCAAATGAGAAACAGAGGGACAGAAATTATTGTGAGCAACAAAAATAATTGTGAGCAGGAAACTTTATAGGTTTATTGTTCGGACTGATAGAAAATTATACATATATTTTGAAGGAAATCATCACTGGGAACAATCTCAATGCCATAGAGACTAAAATAGTAGACTAACGAAGGTACAAAAACTGTGCTGAAAATTTTTCTAAACAAACTTACAGCAGGTAATACATGTCCTTAGCCAAGGCAAACTGAACCAATAAGCACTCAACCGAATGATTAAAAGACGGTTGCACCTAACAACTACAGAACACCCTCAGATTGTCAAAGATCCAGAGTTTAAACACTATCAAGACTATCGGCAAGCCTACACTGCTGAACTTAAAATTCAGAATGAAGAACACATGATAAAAATTTAGATTGCAGACTGAAATTAAGACCCAAAGAAAACTCATTTACTGCAGGCTAAGTAGCACAAAAGCACACATCAAATTTGTATTAAGAAAACAAAAAATGATAAACCTATTACATACTTGAACCTAGTAGAAAATTGTGAATTGTGATCAATTGGTTTCACATGTTGATGTTCAGAAGCCAACACTAATCTGAATGGAAGCATAAACAAATAATTGAGTTTATGGACACTATCTGAGGTACAAAATAAATGATAATTTAGATAGCAAAATTGAGAAGTGGAAGAAAAAACGGTGAAGTGGAAGAACAAATAAATGCTTATATTCATACCACTTTCCTTGTGATTGTTCAGATAACAAAATAGAGAAGTGGAAGAAAAAATAATAGGATAGTTGATTTGGGCGACAAAGGATACATCTCAGCAATTTTGTCATACGGAATACTAACTCAGCAATTTTTGCTCCTAATAAACATGAGTTTCAATTTCTTTTTCTTATTTCAGAAGAGGGGCATCTGAAATATTGTGCAAAATGGAACGAAAGAACATACACATGAAACTTCCCAGAATATAATACGATCAATGCAATCTGAGATGTTTGTATTACATGGAGAAAAATCTGAAGAAAAAAAACTAAAATGCAATCTGAAATGTTACCAAATGAAATCTGTGTCAAAAATACCAAATGCATAACTAAAAAATTGTGCATGAACTAAAAAACTCAGAACACAAAATTGAGCATGAACTTTTTAATCCTGCCAAGGCCCAGTTCATTACGCAGTGGTTTAATCTTCGCTAGCAGTTTGGTTGGGCCGGTTAGCAGTGCCTCCAAAGTTGAAATCACCAGAGAATACTGGATAGCATAAAGGAATAAGTAGATAGACCGCAAAAGGGAATCATGATAGAAGGATGAAACAATCATGTAAAGGAAACAGGAAAATGTCACTTGAATGGCTCAACTCTACCCCAATATCAACACAACCATTGCAACTTATGCTACTGCACACCATGTAATCTCACACACACACACTCTCTCTCTCTCTCTAAGTGAAGTTTCAAGTAGAATCGTTCATTTCCAATATGTAACACCACTGCCAATATATATCAGCATACTTCACAAATATCATAAACTTACCTTTCTCTTGGTGGTTGTTGTGAAATATCCTTCTCCAAAACCTCAAACTTTTTCCACTTGTTTTATCTGCAGTTCAGATTAAAATTATTCAGAATAAAACACACACACACACACACATATATATATATATATATATAAGAGCAGAAATATATCATATATATCACCATATTCTTTAAAACCAGCAAATTACTTTCAGGAACTAATCAAATATGCTGATTAGTGGATAGCACATATATATCACATGTATATCACAGATCACCATATTTTCTTTCATAATGCTGATTGCTTTCATAGTAAAATGCTAATGCTGCTTAATTGGTATGCTACATTTCACATTTCTCTATTTGCCAATGCGTATGCTACAAATTGTGTTCTAGGCTAGATCTGCAGGAGGCTAGGAGCATGACAGGTTATCACATGGCCTGATGAGTTAGGGGAAGGGGATGGCCACACGGCGAGCCAAGTCGGGGATTACAGCCCTCCTGTTCACTCTCTCCTCAAGGTTGAAGGCTTACCTGTTGGTTTTCAGGTATGCTAATTTCCCTGCCTGCTAATCGTTTCACTTGTTCTTGGAGGGAACAACTGTCAGTCCTGTGGATTTTCTCTTTTGAGAGTTGAGACAATAATGCGATTGAAGGTGGCTAGGGACAATCTTTTCACTTGTGTGCGTTTGCATCCGGGGAGATTTTGGTTTGGTGAGGAGGAAGCACAGCAGGGGTACCACCTTCAAAGCATGAAGGTGACTGTTTTTCTTTTCTCTTCTACTTTCCACATCACATGGATCGATCCTTGTATGGGTAGATAATTTTTAGAGATTGTGTTTCTTGTGGGGTTTCGTTTTGTATGAGTTTGCTAATAGGTTTTAAAGTGTAAATCCTTACCCCCCCCCCCCCCTTTAAAATAATGGATCAAATCTTCAAAGATCAAGAAATAGCAAACTCATACATGCTAAGGAATCAGGGACTCAAATATGTAAATTTGCTGTTTTCTGGTTCATAAAAGTAAACCCATGTGATCTCTAATACGTGTCTTGCATCACAACAAGAAAATTCGGGATAATAGAAATAACAAAGCACTAACCTCATTAAATGTTGGTCTCCCTTTACTTTCAACTTTCTCACAAACTGCAAAGGAACAAACAGTACACGCCAAGACACCTATGATAGTTTGCATTTCAGTGTACTACTGTACCAATCACTAAACAAGGACCCCTTAAATGGATAGAAAAATGAATGTATAATTATGATGGAAATAGAGAAGTGGGTATTTGCATTTGCATTCTGTTGCTTCCTCACCTTTCATACTAAACTGGCGCAATCCCCGGTTAACTTTATCAGGACCTACTGCCCGTTCTCCTCTCTTTTTCTTCTTGCTGCAGTTTTAGAGTGCACCAGACCAGTAGATAAGCAACTAAACGAAAGGTCACAAAAAATACTTAAGAAGCACGGGGCTGCAGTTTTAGAAGCACCCAATCCTACCCGTTCAGATCAATTCCACCCAACGTTGGAACCTTTGCCATATATACGAAGACCCATTTTTAAGAAACAAAACAAGTGGAATTGGTAACAAAAGATGATTTTGGTATGTAGAGATTTGCCATATATACACATCCCTTTTTTACTCACCTCGGTGGCGGATCCAGCGTAAATCGCACCCTCCCCGATGCGGTGTGGGGACCGGCCATTGATAGCGGCAAAGCCAGTGGTGGTCAAGAAGGAGTACCCCAAATTCAGTGGGCATGGGGATGTAGGCGGAGGCTGGCGCACCACGAGCTGAGGATGCCAGACCCGGAGTCAGGCGAGCTATGGGCCGAGGATGCCAGGGGCTGGAGGCGGTTGATGCCGAGGGTGCCGGGGGCTGGAGGCGGTTGATGCCGAGGGTGCCGGGGCCTGGAGGCAGTCGATGTAGCCAGAGGTAGGCACGCTATGGGCCAAGGACGCTGGGTCGGAGGCGGGTGCCAGGGGCTGGAGGTGCACCGGGGTTGGAGGCGATGAAAGCTAGGGCCAGGGTGCACGGCGAGGCAGGTGGGTGGGATGGGGTGCGATGGTTACGTTGTGCGACCGGGTTGAGGCAGATAGAAAAATTCGACGCATTCGGGGTGGGGGGAGCTAGGTGCTTTGGATTCGATCTGAATGGTTAGGATTGGGTGCTGGATACCAAATGTATTCGCGCTTTTTTTTTTCATACTAACATGCCAGGCAATGAAAGCACACTCTATTGAGGAGTTTTAGGAGATGCATGCACAGATGGCACAATTAATGCAGCAGTTCCAAGGCCTACAAATTCCACCACCGCCAGTGCCACCTGCGTCACAACAAGTTTAGTTTCCAGTGGGCAATGGAAATAATGGCGGTGCTGACGGTATTGCTGGGGAGACTAATGCTGCCCGTCTACAAGCTGGAGCTGCACGTCATGCTCAACGTGGTCAAGGAGGTGGCCTCAATATCTTTCTAGGTGCTCCTGTTCGACCACAACTTGCTGGTCATGCCCAACGAATTCCTATTGCACCTGTTGACTATAATGATGATCATGACTTCGAGGATTACACTGATCGTCGATGTGGCCGTAATATTCATCTTGGTGGTTTCAACAACCATCTAGGTGACAATTTTGGTCGCCTTGGTGATTATAATGACCGTCATTTTGGTGGTCATGATGAGCATCGTGATCGACGACGTGGTGATCATGAATGGCATCGCGATGATGATGGTTTGGGAAAAGTTAAGGTGTCCATTCCTGCATTCACAGGAAAAGAGGATGCTGATGCTTATTTTGAGTGGGAGACCAAGGTGGATCAAATCTTTGATTTATATGATTATTCTACAGAAAAGAAGGCAAAGCTTGCTGCAATTGAGTTTAAAGGATATGCTGTCACTTGGTGGAACCAAGTCCGTGCTGAATTCCACCGTGTCGGACATGATCATATCACTTGGGAGGAATTGAAGTGAGAGATGAGGCGACATTTCGTTCCTGCATACTACACTCATGAATTGCATTTGCGGCTGAATCGTTTAGTCCAAGGGGATCGCACAGTTGATGAGTATTACCAAGAAATGGAAATGTGCCTGCTTCGAACAATGATCATTGAAGATGAAGAATCCAAGATGGCTCGTTTCTTAGTTGGGATAAACAAAGAGATTGCAAACAAGGTGGACATGACAAGTTACACTGATATGACTGAGTTAGTTCATTTTGCTAAAAGGGCAGAACGACAGATTATCTCTGAATTTTCTCAACACCGAGTTACTAGTGCAGCTGGTAATAGTTCTACTCCATGGCGTCGTCCACAGCAGCAAGGTGTAGGGTCATGATCATCTGCTTTTCGTGCACCTTTTCCGCCTTCACGTCAAGCTTCTTCTTCAGCAAAATCATTTGAGCCAAAGAACAAAGGGACAGCATCCAATCGTTCTAATTCTTCTCCTTTCGACGGAAAGAAGAAGACAAGTAATATTGAGTGTTTTAAGTGTGGCGGACATGGCCATAAACAAGCTGAGTGTCCTAATCATCGTGTTATTATTGCTCTTGCCGATGGGTCTTATGATTCACAAAGTGAAGAAGAGGACGCACATGATGACATCTTTTCAGAAGATGAGAATATGGAAACTTATGAGTACGAGGCTGAGGATGGTGAATGTGAGTTGAGCCTGAATTGCTTGGCACATCCATCATTTCAGTATGCTGGTGAGGGAGGTAGTCCATCAATTACCACTCCTCATATTGCCCAGGATATTACTCATGCTGATTTTGATGATCTTGCTGATTTGAGTGATCTGGAAGATGATCTTTCTGCTCCTGAATTGGTGAACATTCACAGGACAGTAGAAAGGATTATTTGTGTCCCTGAAGTAGGGGAGGAGTTACCGCTATGTTGTCTTTCATCTATTCCATCTGCCCTGCAGCCCTCTGTCAAATCTACTTCTACATGTTTGTCCCATGGCAGAGATACATCGAATAATTCTTTGGTGGTTCGTCGTGTTCTTTCTACTCAGTTGGTAGCAGCTGTGAAAGGACAACGGCATAATTTGTTCCAATCACGATGCAAAGTGAAACGACAGGTATGTTTGTTTATAATTGATGGTGGCAGTTGCAATAATATTGTTAGGGAACTGCTTGTTGAGAAGCGTGGGTTGAAAACGACGTCATCCGCATCCATATCATATGCAATGGCTCAATAATTCGGGAACTGTCAAAGTGTCCTCCATGGTGAGGTTATCATTGTCCATTGGTGATTATCATGATGAGGTGGACTGTGACGTTGTTCCTATGCAAGCATGCCATATACTATTGGGGCATCCCTAGCAATTTGATGTGGACTCTATACATTTTGGTCGCTCTAATAAACATACATTTGTGCATAATGAGAAAAAAGTTGTTCTGGTTCCATTATGTCCAGAGGAGATCCATGCTTCTGATGTTGCTCGATTAAAGTGAGAGGATAGAGAGAAAAGACAATTGAGTGCGAACCACAAAGATAGTGAGAGAGCGGATCCTAAGCCATCCTACTCCAAAAAGGCCTATTGACAATACCAACAGATTTCAACAAAAAAATGAGTGTTTGTTAGTGACGAAGAGTGATTCGAGATATGTGCGCAACGCCACAACCCCTTTCTTTGTACTCTTGTGCAAGGAAACTGCTGATACTAATGACTTAACATCTACATTGCTGAGCATTGTTCTTGTTTTATTACAGGACTTTGAGGACGTGTTCCCTAATGAGTTGTTGCCTGGTCTTCCTCCTGTTCGTGGCATCGGGCACCAAATTGACTTGGTTCCTGGTGCTACTCTTCCGAATCGACCACCATATTGTACAAATCCTGAAGAAAAAAAGGAAACTGAAAAGCAGGTAAAAGACCTTCTGGATAAAGGGTATGTGAGAGAATCTCTTTCTCCTTGTGCTGTTCTTCTGCTTTTGGTACCTAAGAAAGATGGATCTTGGAGAATGTGTGTTGATTGTTGTACCATTAACGCTATCCCTGCTAGATATCATCATCCTATTCCTAGCCTTGATGATATGCTACATGTTGGAACAAGAGTTCGTCTTGCCCTAGCAAGTACGGCGAGAATTTCTTCTAAGGAGGAGACTCAAGCTTGGAGACGAAGTTTAAGGGGAAGGAACACTACGAATGTATTGATGGTAGAAAAAATAGATCGATCAGGGGGGAGTATCACAACGTGACTTGGTGTTTTTTCACCTCTGTGTCCTCCTGCCCTCTCACCCCCAGGGCGCCTATTTATAGGGCCGTGCGTAGCTTGGCGTACAAGTTATCACAATATACAAATATTTGGGATCCGACTGAATTGTTGGGCCTTATCTCGGATAACTATTTTCTACCCTACCTAGGAGATAAATATCTACCATGGTAACTATCGTAGTGCCTGCCCCCTAAAGAGGGCGAGCCGGTCGCCAACTACGGCCCGGCACCGCACTGTTAGGGGTGTCAGGATAGCCTCCATCATGCCGGGGTGTTAGAGCGGTGTCCACCAGGCTAGGTATTTAATGCCGGTCACTTCCTTGCAATCAAAGTATGACCGGTGCTCACCTTCTGGCAGATCTTTCCTAAGGCCTGATGTCTCACCCTGTAGCCTCTGGGAAGTCGGCTCGAGCAGCTGGAGACGGGGGCCTCGGGAGGCATGGCTTCGGGGGGGGGGGTGTGAAAACTTCGGGAGGCAGGACTCCGAGAGGTCGGGGCTTCGGGAGACTAAGCCTTTGGGTGGCTGAGCCTTCGAGAGGCCGAGGCTCCAGGAGGCCGGGGCTTTGGGAGAATGAGGCTTCGGGAGATCAAGGCTTCGGGAGGCCAAGGCTTCGGGAGACCGAGGCTTCGGGAGACCGAGGCTTTGGGAGGTCCAGGCTTCTGGAGACTGAGCCTTTGGGAGGCTGAGCCTTCGGGAGGCCAGGGCTCTGGGAGGCCGGGCTGGTTAAGCCAAGAGGCCGTCGGGGGTCCTTAATAATGACCCCCAACAGTACCCCTTGCGAGGGTGTCCAGCGGAGCGGTCAGGCCCACGGTTCCTTCGGAGCAGGGCCTCTGGCAGTCCCTGGCTTGTGGTTGATAGCTCATGGTCCCAAGTATTGCTTGGCTTATCTTGGAAGGTTTGACCCAGGTGATTGGAACGATACGCTGGATGATGTCGGTGACAGGGGGCATTGAATTCGTCCTGGGGAAAGGCGCGATCTCGCTCTGTCAGGCGGACATGGGATGCATGACGTCTTGTCATTGGGGGGTCATGGGGGTCAGTTCTGCTGCCCCATGATTTGGCCTGGCAGGCAAAAGGACAGGGTATGCGCCTGCCGCCTAGAGGGGCAAGTTGCTCCTTATTTTTAAAAGGAGAGGGATTTCCCAAAGTGACCCTTTCACCAACTCCTCGTTCTCATCTGCCTTTTATCTTTAGCGTCTTTTGCTCTGCACGAGTCGTCCTTTGATCCCTGCTCTTCCTTTCTCTCGTAATCCAGCGCCTTTTGACATCCTCCTGTGGTTCGTATGGCTGGCTCGAGTACCCCGGGTGGGGCCAGAACTCGGGCAGTGAGTGAGATCACCGGAGTAGCCGTAGTGGGGGACCCTCAGGTGGCGCCGATTTTCCCATCGTTGATGGGGCCGCCGCCAGGGGTGGAGCTCCGGCGTGCTAGCAAAAGTCACCCCCAGCAAACCACCACCCTGAGGGCGTCTTTCATCGGTGACGAGGAGCTCGACCAGATGGTTAGGGAGGGGAAGATTCCCTCTAGAGCCGTCGCTCGGCCTTCGCTGGCCCATGAGCTTTTGCAGCTCCACGTCAACGCCATTGCCCACCTAGCCACCTTCGAGTGGGCCATGCGGATAGAGGGGTGTGAAGGGAGGCAGATTTCTTTGTGGCCCTCCACTTTGCCAGCTGCCAGCCAAAGCTGATCAAGGTCGAGGGGACGAAGAGGCCCCTTAGCTTTAGGAGTGTCAACTTCCAGATACGGTCACAGTATTGTGATGCCTTCCCGGTGAAGGCTATTAATGGTCGGTGGTATACTGGCTGGTTGCAGCGGTGGTTCTATTACAACATTGGCCTTGCATCGCCCCTTCTCTCCACAAACCGAGATATTGCGTATGTTCCAGAGCCAGAGTCGGAGATTACGGACGATCAGTTTGCCTCATGGCTAACCCTTCTCCGGAGGGTGGCCAAAAAGATGAGCATGCATGACCTTGTGGAGGAGTTCACCATGTTGCGCATTCAGCCCCTTTAGATGGGCTAGAACTGCGTCTTTGAGCAAGGTGCGGAAGAGTGACCGAAGGTGTACTCCAGCCCGCCCGTCAGTGCTGGTGAGTTCTCCTTATAGTTTGCTTTTTGATCTGCCGATGTGACCCGTCTTTTTCCTTCTAGAGAGCTGCCTCCCGCTGGAGCGCGCGGCGGAGATCATGGAGGTGATCCTGGGCCCCCCTACTTACGCAGAGTGGGAGCGATGGGTGGCTCTAGCACGAAGTTGGGAGCGGTACAACCGTGTCGGCTTTTATCTCGGAGTCGGGGCTCCGGCATGGTGGGATCCTCTAGAGCCTAAAACGACAATCCTGGCCCGACAGCCTTCTGTCTCCGGAGGCTCGCATATCAGTTCAATGGTCGAGTCATCGAAGGTGCCCCCTGGTTTGCAAGAAGCATCTGAGGCGGGTTGGGAGCGTGAGCGACTAGTTCGGAGGCGAGGGCCAGTTTGGCGGTGATGACCGGGGGAAGAGCCGGGTCTCCCCGGATATTGTGGGTCATGGCCAAGGTTGGTGGAGAGGCGTGGCCTCCGTGGACTTTGATTTTGGTATCATCGGTTCAGACGTCGAGGATGTTACGGGCCCTCCTGTAAGAGGTTCGGAGGAACTAGGTGGGGCGTCGTTTGCTTCGTTAGCCATATCCTGTTTCGGTCGTGCATAGGGATCTTGATTTGTGTTTCCTTGATTTTTTTTTAGTAACCCTCGAGGTGGATGCGTCTTTGACTCCACCCCCCGAGGCTCCGGAGGCCCAGTAGGGATCGGGGACTCCACCGGAGGGGTCCCGGAAGGCTGTACCGGGGGACGTGGCTTCATTTCTGTGGAGCCCCGAGGCTCCCTTTGGAGCAGTCAAGGGGAGCCCTGGCCTCGGGGCCTTGACCCCGGATGACTTCGTCCTACGCCCGGAGGCGTCAAGGGCCCTCGTTGCGGCCTCCTCTCTTCTCTAGAGTGGAAAGGTCGAACGATCATTGGCCCAACGTCCTTTGGAGGAACTGGAGGCGTGGTTGGTAGCGGCGGCCCTTCAGGTCAGTAGTATTGGTTACGATTCGCCGGGTCCGGTGTTGTGTTCTGAGTAGCTCATTCTGTCCTTTTCCTTCTTCTGCCATGCCTTATCGCAAGTAATTTTGACGAGGGCACTAGGAGGTGGGGGGTGCCAGGCCCTTGCCGAGGCCCGTGACAAGGTTGAGGGACTTCGCCAGGCCTTCGAAGAGGCCTGAAAGCGGGCGGAATCTTCGGAGGGTCGTCTTCAGGAGGAGATGGCGCTTCACGAGCATGCGGAGGCTGAGGCGTGAAAGGCTGCCGAAGACCTCCAGGAGGCGAGGAAGTTTGCCGATGCAGCCAACGCAGCCCGTGTGTCCGCCGAAGGAGACATTGACACCCTTTGGGCGGCGGTGGGTAATATGCAGCGAGAGCTGGAGGCTCGAGCATCAAAGGGGGCACTGCGTTCGGAGTGCCAGCAGTTAACGGTACTTGCGTCGGAGGTGGCCCGGATTACCTCTGATGCTTTGAGCAGCCTTGGGGCTCGGTGCCCGCCACTGCCCTCTGACTCGGAGGTGTCAGTTATGCTGCTCTTCTAGCTTCGGTCTGCTGCGAAGGTCATGGTTAGAGCCGTGGAGGTCTATGCGAGGTCCAGCACTTGTGTGGCCGTTGCGCTTCAGCTGACCTTGCTGCACCAAGCAGGGGTTGGTCCCCTCGAAGCACTGGAGTAGCAGGTGCCGAACTCCGTGGTGAAGGGCTTTTGGCCAGAGGCACCTCCGGCAGAGATTCACGCAGCCCTAGAGAGCTTCCGCCGTGGCATATGGGTGAAGCATGGCCGCAGCGTGACGTTGCACTACATGGCCAGTCAGGGGACTCTGGGTGCCTCAGGGTGCCTTCGCCCGGCTTCTTCATTGGGAGGTCCGACCCTCCATCCAGAGCCTACGGGCACACCGCGGCCCTCTAGAGGTCCTTCGTCTGGCGTTGTTGCCCCGCTGGAGCAGTCTTCTCGCGTTGATGCCCCGAAGGTGTAGCTCTGCCACAAGCTGTCTTTTGTTTTGTTTTCTTTCCCGAGGAGGGGGGGTAAAGTTTTAGCATGTTGACTACCCCCTTCTGCTTCATGTATATGATATTTTCCTTATTTGAAACCACATCTATCTTCCTGTGGTTTGCTTGTGTTGTTTTTGGAATGTTTGTGCCTTTGAGTTTAACTAGAGTCCGATCTGCGTGTATAGGTATGGCGGCCCGAGGCCAGAGGAGGCCTCGTCCGTATCTTAGATAGTGCCTTCGAGGAGGGATCGAGTGCGTCCGGTGCGTCGGGGGCTATTCCGTCCGTTCGATGAAGGAGTCATTTTGTTATGCCACGCGATTCCGAGGGGCATATTGATCTGCAGGTGGCCGCGGCTGTCTTGGTCAAGGTCGAGCTAGAGGATACCCTTATGTCTTCTCCAGATGTATATTTTGTTGCAAGGGACGACTGGTGTGCAGCCCGAACTGCTCGGGAGGTTACGGGCTCATGTTTCCTACAACGCTTGGTCCTTCCCTCGGATTCTAACGGAAGAGTGCCTTCTAAAATTCTTGAGCCTATTCTGGGTGAAGTGAAGATGGAGGAGGTACAGGCCGTGGAGGCCTCACCGGAGGGGCAGGAGGAGGAAGAGCTGGACTTCTAGGCCTTCGATTCATATCCTTTCCCGGTGGATCATTCTTCTTCCCGAGGCCGAGTCTCCGTTTTGGGCAGTAGCTCTTTTCACAGAGGGGGCTCGCATTGGCCTCCTATGCGCAGTTACCAAGGACGACTCTCCTGGTCCCACGGTGTTCTCGGGATGCGTGGCGGTCAGGCTCCCTCGTCTTCCCGTAGTGTTACAGGGAGGCGCAGCAGGCTAGCTATATGCAAAAACTCTTTGTATGTTATGCATGTACAAGTTGTGTTGTGTTAGCTTGTTGTTTTGTTTCTTTCTCTCTCTTTTTTTTTATGATTGATCGCATCGATGCTTTGCCTGTGCCCCTTATCCTAGCCCCTTCACATCTTGCGGCTGCTTAGCGGCCACAGGGTGCGAGATTCGAGGGGTATTGCATTGCAGTAGGTGTGAGTGGGGAGTTCGGAGTTTTAGGTTTTCAAGATATCGGAAGGGTCAAATGATTTTGGCATGGAGACTTTGTCTTACCGGTGCCAAGGGGTTATCCCTCCACCATGTTAGGTCAGCCAAGCCTTAGAAACAATGGAGGGTGTTATGCCTATCCGGTATGAAGGCACTACCTTCAAGATGCTGGAGCCGTCTTTGCCTATCCGCCGCCATTTTAGGTTTGCTAGGCCCAAAGGATGACGGACAGAATGCGTATCCAGCATGGAGACTTAGGTCTTCAAGATGCTGGACCGGTCTTTGCCTATGCACCACGTAGGTTAGCTAGACCTTAAAGATGGCGGATGGAATGCCTGTCCAGCACGGAGGCTTATGCCTTCAAGATGCTGGAGCGGTCTTTGCCTATCCACCACGTAGGTTTACGAGACCTTAAAGATGGCGGACAGAATGCCTGTCCAGCACGAAGAATTACGCCTTCAAGATGCTGGAGCAGTCTTTGCCTATCCGCCAAGTAGGTTAGCTAGACCTTAAAGATGGCGTACAGAATGCCTGTCCAGCACAGAGGCTTATGCCTTCAAGATGCTGGAGCGGTCTTTGCCTATCCACCACGTAGGTTAGCGAGAACTTAAAGATGGCAGACGGAATGCCTGTCCAGCACAGAGACTTACGACTTCAAGATGCCGGAGGGTCTCCGTGGTTTTTTTGTACCTTCGGAGAGGACTGAGCCTAGGGCCCCCTACACATAGTATTTTTGGAGGGTCTCCGCATTCCAACTATGTTCAAGGGGGGTCCTTTCTGTATCGGCTAGGCAGTAGGAGCCGGGCCCGTTAGACTTGAGGACCAAGTGTGGGCCTTCACATTTGTTGCGCAGCTTTCCCAAAGCTAGGGCACGTCGAAGTACTAGTTCACCCGGTTTGAAGTTTTGTGGTGCAACCCTTGGATCATACCAGTCCATAGTTTTCTTGATATAGTGATCGAGATTCTGAATGGCATGGAGCCATGTGCCTTCGGTGAGGTCGAGGGAGAGCTCCCTTTCTCCGTCAGTTTGTGGAAGTTGTACCCTGAGTGAGCAGCCCTTGACCTTGGTGGGGATCATGGCCTCGTCTTCATACAGGAGGTGGAAGGGTGTGAACCTGGTGGCCCGCGTGAAAGTTGTGCGGAGGGACCACAAAACCTTGGGAAGTTCCTCGACCCATAGGCCTCGAGCTAAGCCGATGAGGCGGCAATTTAGATCAGAGAGGATGTTACCGTTGGCCCTTTCGACGTTCCCATTGGACTGAGGGTGTTGAACTGCTGCGAAGCATAATTCGATGCCGAGGTCATCGCAGAATTGTCTGAAAGGCCCGGAGTCGAATTGTCTGCCGTTGTCCACTGTGTGCTGTCGTCGGACGCTGAAGTGGCAGATTATGTTCTTCGAGAAGAATTTCTGACATTTTTTGACGTGATTGCCGTGACGGGTTAGGCCTCGACCCATTTGGAGAAGTACTCTAATGCCACCACTACGTACAGAAGGTTGCTTTTGGCATGGGGGAATGGACCGATGAGGTCCATACCCCAACGAGCCAAGGACTAGATGGGGGCGATTGGTTGCAAGGGAGTTAGGGGTCGGTGGCTTCGGTGTCCCATCCATTGGCATCCTTTGCAGGTACGGACGAGGTCTTCTGCATCGGACACGACTGTAGGCCAATGGAGCCCCTAGCGAAGTGCCTTACTAGCTAGGGCACGAGGCGCCAGATGATTGCTGCAAAGGCCTTCGTGTATATCCTAGAGGAGGTTGGCTCCTTCTTGTTTAGTAATGCAGCGAAGGAGGGGAGCATAGATACATGTTTTGTAAAGGGCACCATTTATGAGACGGTAGCCCTTGGCGCGTTGCTGGATACGGCGGAGTGCAATCGGGTCATTTGATTCTTCTATTCCTCTCAGGAAGGATAGGAGGGGAGCCCTCCAGTCCACGACTTCAATGGGGAGGATGGCGGTGGCCATTTCATCAAGAGCTCTAGGGGTCAGCTGGTGTAGGGTCTCGAGGAAGGTGCCTATCGGTGGGTCTTTTCCCATGGTTGCGGCCTTTGCCAGAGCGTCTGCCTGACTGTTGTCCGCCCGCGGTATGCTTTGTATTGATATGCCGTGGAAGTGTTCATCGGCCTTGCGAATGGCCTCGAGGTATCTTGTCATGTCCGGATGCCGAACTTGGAAGTTCTTGTTGACGTCAACGGCGACGATCTGAGAGTCGGTACTGATGATGACTCTGGCTGTCCCCAAGGCTCGGGCCTTTTGAAGGCCTAAGAGGACGCCGTCGTATTTGGCTATATTGTTGGTCGTCTTGAAATCCAGGCGAGCAGCGTATTGGACTTGCTGGCCTGTGGGAGAGATGAGGACTGCGCCGGCTCCGACGCCCATGGAGCCGTATGCTCCGTCAGTGTAGATAGCCTAGATGTCTTGGGAGGGTGTAGTGGTGGGTTCGGTGGGTGCCGGAGTCCATTCGGCGATGAAGTCTGTCGAGATTTGTGATTTGATGGTGGTGCAAGCCACAAACCTTACCACGAAGGGGGGCTAACTCTACCGCCCACTTGCCGATGCGTCCCGTCGCCTCCCGGTTGCGAAACATGTCGCCAAGTGGGTACGAGGTTGGGACAGTGATGTCGTAGGCAAGGAAGTAGTGCCGGAGCTTGCGTGAGGCCATCAGCAGGGTGTAGGCTATTTTTTCGAGCTTAGTGTAGCGTGTCTTGGCCCCGGCTAAGGCCTCCTAGATGTAGTATACAACCCTTTGAGTGGAGTGACTGTTCGTCTACGTAGGCCTCGACGTTGTGGCCCAACTGTCGCTGCAGCACCTTGTGCACTAGGCGAGGGAAGGTGGCCCCCGCGTTCCGAAGACCGAAGGGCATCCGGACGTAGCAGTACACTCCGAAGGGGGTAATGAAGCTGGTCTTACTCACATCCTCTGTTGCCATCAACACCTGGTGGTACCCGGAGTAGGCATCGAGGAAGCTCAGCAGTTCGCAGCCAGCGGTGGAATCCACTACCTGGTCGATGCGAGGAAGGGGGTACGGATCCCGGGGGCATACTTTGTTCAATGATGTGAAATCGATGCACATACACCATTTTCCATTGTGTTTCTTGACCGGGACAGTGTTGGAGATCCAATCAGATTGAATAACCTCTTGGATAACACCGGCTTTTAGTAGCTTCTGGACTTCTTCCTTTACGGCTTCTACCCGCTCCGGAGAGAGCTTGCAAAGCCCCTGGCGTATGGGCCTTGCCTTCGAGTCAACCTGAAGTGAGTGCTTGATAATGCTACAGTCGACTCCTGGGAGGTCCTACGGGGACCATGCGAAGGTGTCGAAGTTACCCTGCAAGACGGCCAGAAGTTGGGCTTCTTGCCCGGAGGTGAGGGCCGCCCCTATTTGGAAGGTCCAGTCAGGTTGGTCTGGGTGTATGGGGACCAGCTTTATGTCCCCCTCCGGTTGTGGCCTTGGAGGGTAGTGGTGCTCGAGATGCACCGACGGAGGGTCCTCTAAGTCCTCCAGTGTCATAGCTGGATGTGGCGACTAGGGAGCGCAGCAGGGTGCCCATACTCGATGTGTCTAGCCAGGTCTTGGATGCCGTGGATGGTTATTAGACCTTGGGGTCTAGTGATGAGGACATCACTCTTTCGGATACACACACCGAGTATTCCTCCAACAATAGGTCCATTGACACGAGCTCGTGCACGTCAACTAAATCATGAGGTGAGCTCGTTCCTTAGTGTTCCTTTATATTTTGATAAGGATGGGATACTACTAAATAATTATGATGTATTGTTACTTAGGAACACGGGAGAAGAACAGCAAGGGCGCCCAAGCCAAGGTGGAGGTCCCATCAAGTTCGAGTCCATTTCGGAGTCCAGGACCAGTCTGCACTAAAATCATCGCCCAGGACGCATACGGACTCCGTTTTCGACGTTCTACACATGGTTGGAAAGCTAAGGAGATAAGCTTTCCAACGGGACTAGTCCCATGTCCAAATTCTTTCTGAGTCAACAGGAATCGTCGAAACAAGTGGATATCCAGAATCTGTCAGGGTGCTGCGCCACCATATTTTGGGCCGTTGGGCCGTGTAACGTGTTGGAGTCCATTAGAGACGTGTCCAGGGGTCCTTGGCTGACCCTAGTCTTTTATATACAGTAGCTGCCACCCTAATTAGGGTTGGGTTTTGCTTAGATATTGATCTACACACAGTTGTGAGACTTTCGCTCTTGTTCTGGACCGACTAGGCCGCCGCAAGTGTTTGTGGAACCCCGACTTCGAGTGCTTGAATTCAATTCACAATATTTCAGATTGCATCTTCTACGTTCTTGCTTGTGTTCTCGGTACGCTTGCAGGGATTGAGCCTTCTTGGCGAGGTCAACCGCGCGACACGGTTGATAACCAACGAAGCTGTGGTGTAGTGATTGCAAGGGAGACGATCTGTTCGGGTCGAAGCCTTTGGATCATCAACGTCGAGTTCTCCACCCACCGACTTATCGCTACCTATCTGAAGATCAGGCCAACATTACCCATCAACTGGTATCAGATTTTCAGGTTGCCCGTTAGGTAATTTCGTTTTCCCCTTTAGATTAGTCTATTTTTCATTACCTAGAGTCCAGAAAAAGCCAAAAAAATTATGTCAATTTCCGCTGCCCTAGAACCCTTTGTGCCTTTGCAATTTTTGTTTTCAGTTGCGCGTTGTTGAGTTTGTATCCGTGGTCGAGTCTTGTTGCTGGTTTTAGAGTCGTGTTCTTGGTCTTTAGTCAACGCTCCGCGCTGCTTTGATCACGCCGCTATCCCATCGCCACCATCCCCACCAACAAGTCGAGCCACCACATTACTCGATTTGCCACCGCGAGCCGCCTTGTGTTACTTTCTGCCACGCCAACCCTAGATAGGTCGCAAGCCGCCTTGTATCAATTGCCCTGCCACTGCTGCCCTCCTTGTTCACCTCGCGATCCTATTGCTTGCAATACCTTAAAGAGGTCAATTTCTGCAAGAGGTGCTTTGAAAAAAACTCTAACTCGACAGGGGTTCAGTAAAACGGCCATAACTTTCGTATACGGACTCGGAATCAGGCAAAAAAAATTTTCACGGACATCTACAGAAAAAGTTACATCCGTTGCTCCCCGGCTTTGCCAAGTTCCGCCGATTTTTTTTCCCAAATTCGGCTCAGAAGATTGAGTATTCGAGCCGCGAAGTTTCTGCACGCTTTTCAGAGAACGTGCTTGATTTTCTATAGGGCACATCTTGCATCCGTTTGAGCTGAAAATTTCTGTGGTTGTTTCTTGCGTGCTCCTAGTTCAGAAAAAAATATCAGAAAAATACAAAAAAAAATTCGTGATTCCTACTAGTGCTAAAAGACAAAAAAGATGAGCACATAGAGAACACCCAGATCATTGTGCTATTTGCTGTGTCTTTCTCTGATCATCCTTTTTAGCTTTGTTTTAGCTGTTGTGCTAGGACTAGGGACACGTGATAGACCAGCAACTGTGATTCATACTTTGGACACTTATTTAGCTTTGCTCTTCTGATTACAGTTATTGCTAATCCTTGCTACCATATTGTGCCTTCCAAGCTCCACCTCCTTTGATCCGAACAGGTTCACTCTTGCAATCATCCCACGCTTCCAGAATCATCACCGGTTGTTCCTTCTTGCTGCGTTGGTAAGAACATTTGTAAGAGCGTGGTAAGACGCTTGAGTGTGTGTGATTCCACCTTCCACAACCTAGTAGTTGACAGGGATAATATTGTATTGTCCTTTGTTTTCTACTAACCATGTCAGGTGATGGCTCTCCGTCGGATTTTAAGGATTGTGTGTCCAAGGAAGAACTCAACAAAGCCTTGCAGGATCATACTAGGCTATTGACAGACATTAGAACAAGCATTGCTAACCTCGTCACGCGAGTCAATGACCTTGAGTTGCGACAGCCACCACAGGATGATGACCATTCACATGATGATGATGATACTAATAATGGTGACCAAGAAGATGGTGAGGTTTTTGTTGGGCAAGATGCGCGTGCTAAGCAACGTCCTCGTGCTGAACAATTACGTCGTGACCAACAACAACATCGTCAAGGTAATGGAGGTAATAATGTTAATCGCAACGGTCGCGATGATCCTTATTCTAAGATTAAGTTTTCAATGCCTTCTTTTGATGGTGCATATGATGCTGATGCTTATTTGAATTGGGAAATGACGGTTGATCAAAAGTATAGTTCTCATATGGTTCCTAAAATGCATAGAGTTAGACTAGCCACTTGTGAGTTCACGAATTATGCTATTATTTGGTGGAATGGTTTAGTTTCTAGTGGCTTAGAACCTGAATCATGGCCTAGACTAAAGCGTGCCATGCGCAATAGATTTATTCCTCCTGATTATACACGTGAATTGAAAAAGAAATTGCAGCGCTTAAATCAAGGTTCTAAATCTGTGCATGATTACTATCAAGAGCTTCAAATTGCTATGCTTCGTTGTAGTATACAAGAGGATGATGAGGATACCATGATTCGTTTTTACTCCGGGTTGAGACGTGAAATTCAGGACCTTGTTGATTATAAAGATTACAATACTACCAATAGGTTGTTCCATTTTGCTATCTTGGCAGAAAAAGAACTGCAGGGTCGACAACAGGTGTAGAAATGGCGGAACAATTTTGGGAGTACATCTACTTCACGAGTACCACCGGGACAAGCAACAACATTCCCTTCTACATCTACAAGATCTGCTGCCCCCTCCTCCAACACTCGGGCGTGTTCAGCAGGAGCACCACAACCATCACGTGAGGTGAGTAAATCTACTGTTTCGCAGGATCCAATGCCACACTCTTCTTCAGGTGCTGCTACCACGGGTCGTACAATGGGCATTGTGTGACACCGCTGCCAAGGTATTGGCTACGTCATGAAGGATTGCCCAAGCCAGCGAGCATACTCCGCAACAGCAGATGGTGGATATGTTAGTCATAGTGATGTCGAGGAAGAATATGCATTTGAAGCTAATCTTGCAGCCGATCATGACATGGATAGTGAGGGGGAGGAGATTAGTGGTACCGCTGCCACGGAGAGTTATGCAGCACGCACCTTCATTGTGAAGCGAGTGTTGAGTTCTCAAATGGGGCAAGCGGAGCAGCTACAACGCCATAATCTGTTCCAAACATTCCTCACTGTCAAATATGCACGTGTTCGTACCATAATTGATGGCGGGAGTTGCAACAACCTCTTGAGCTCCGATCTTGTGAAGAATCTATCCTTGCCAACACATGCACATCCTCATCCATACTACATTCAGTGGTTCAATAACAGCGGTAAGGTTAAGGTAACACAATCTGCGAGAGTACATTTTTCTATTGGTTCCTACCATGATTATGCTGATTTTGATGTAGTGCCTATGCAAGCATGTTCACTTTTGTTAGGCCGTCCTTGGGAATTTGATACCGATGCTATACACCATGGTAGAAGTAATAAATACTCTCTCATGCACAAGGGAAAGAAAATCTCTTTGCTTCCTTTGACACCTGCTGAAATTGTGCAATGTGATAAAGCTTTAGCTGAAAAAGAAAAGAAAGAACGTGTTTTGGAATCTGAAAATCAGCAAGTAGCTCAATCTATTTTTCCACCTAAGAAAGAGAAGAACACACCTAGGTCCGAAGGCATTAAGTTAAAGGGTGGTATTATGCTTGCTACTAAATCTGACCTTGCTGAAATTCAAGATAATGATACTTTGTGCTATGCTTTCGTATGCAAAGAGATTTTATTTTCAATTGATGATATACCTAGCTCTTTGCCTGCTGCTGTCACTAACCTTTTGCAGGAGTATAAGGATGTCTTTCCAGCTGAGATACCCCCGGGCTTCCACCATTGAGAGGGATAGAGCACCAAATAGATTTGATCCCGGGAGCGACTTTGCCAAACCGCGCTGCATATAGGACCAATCCGGAGGAGACTAAGGAAATTCAGCGACAAGTCCAAGACCTTTTGGACCGTGGGTACGTACGAGAGAGCCTTAGTCCTTGTGCTGTTCCTGTTCTTTTGGTTCCTAAGAAAGATGGTACATGGCGCATGTGTGTTGATTGTAGAGCCATTAATAATATCACAATAAGGTATCGTCACCCTATTCCTAGGCTAGACGACATGCTTGATGAGTTGAGTGGTTCTATTATTTTCACGAAGATTGACTTGCGTAGTGGTTACCACCAAATAAGAATGAAATTGGGAGATGAATGGAAAACTGCTTTCAAAACTAAGTTCGGTCTATATGAGTGGTTAGTGATGCCTTTTGGTTTAATTAATGCACCTAGCACTTTCATGAGATTGATGAATGAGGTTTTACGTGCTTTCATAGGAAGATTTGTGGTGGTGTACTTTGATGATATTTTGATCTATAGCAAGTCACATGAAGAACACATTGATCATCTACGTGCTATTTTTACTGCTTTGAGAGAGGCACGTTTGTTTGCTAACCTTGACAAGTGCACCTTTTGCACGAATAGAGTTGCTTTTCTTAGCTATGTTGTTACTCCACAGGGAATTGAAGTGGATGAAGCTAAAATTGAAGCCATCAAGAGCTGGCCGACCCCTGGGACTATCACACAGGTGAGAAGCTTTCATGGCCTTGCAGGGTTCTATCGGCGTTTTGTGAGAGATTTCAGCACCATTGCTACCCCACTCAATGAGTTGACAAAGAAGGGCGTTCCGTTCCAATGGGGGCCAGCACAAGAACAAGCTTTTAATACGCTGAAAGATAAGCTTACGCATGCACCTCTACTCCAACTTCCAGACTTTGGTAAGACTTTTGAGTTAGAATGTGATGCTAGCGGCATTGGAATTGGAGGAGTGCTACTACAAGGAGGTAAACCCGTTGCTTATTTTAGTGAGAAATTGAATGGGCCATCTCTTAATTATTCGACTTATGATAAGGAGTTGTATGCTTTAGTGCGAGTTTTAGAAACTTGGCAACATTATCTTTGGCCCAAGGAGTTTATTATTCATTCTGATCATGAAGCTTTGAAACATATTAGAAGCCAAGCCAAACTGAACAAACGTCATGCTAAATGGGTTGAATTTATAGAGTCTTTTCCTTATATCATTAAACACAAGAAAGGTAAAGACAATGTCATTGCAGATGCGTTATCTAAATGTTATACCATGTTGTCCCAACTCGATCATAAGATTTTTGGTTTAGAAACATTTAAAGGATTATATGCTACTGATTTGGACTTTAAATATGCTTTTGAACATTGTAACGAAGGAAGAACTTGGAATAAATATGTGCTGAATGATGGATTACTATACCGTGCTAACAGGCTATGCATCCCAGCTAGCTCTATTCGCCTATTGTTCTTGCAGGAAGCGCATGGAGGTGGTTTGATGGGACATTTTGGAGTGAAGAAGACCGAGGATGTATTGGCTGCTCACTTCTTTTGGCTTAAGATGAGGCACGACGTCGAGCGCTACGTGGCACGCTGCACTACTTGCAATAAAGCTAAATCGCGCTTGAACCCACATGGACTTTATATGCCTCTTCCTGTTCCTAGTGTGCCTTGGGAGGATATTTCTATGGATTTTGTTTTAGGATTGCCTAGGACCAAGAGGGGGAGGGATAGTATATTTGTCGTTGTGGATCGTTTTTCAAAAATGGCACATTTTATACCTTGTCACAAGAGCGATGATGCTACACACATAGCTGATTTGTTTTTCAGGGAATCATTCGCTTGCATGGAGTGCCTAACACCATTGTTTCGGATCATGATGCTAAATTTTTGAGCCACTTTTGGAGGTCACTTTGGAATAAACTTGGGACAAAGCTGCTGTTTTCGACGACATGTCACCCTCAAACCGACGGACAAACGGAGGTTGTGAACCGCACATTATCCACCATGTTGCGGGCTGTTTTGAAGAAAAATTTGAGGATGTGGGAAGAGTGTCTACCCCATATTGAGTTCACTCCACCACCAAGGTAAGTCCGTTTCAGGTAGTGTATGGTTTTAACCCCCGTGCCCCTATTTATTTACTTCCTTTACCAACATCCGAGAAATTGAATTTTGATGCTAAGACACGTGCTGATTTGATTCTAAAAATGCATGAGTTGACTGAGGAAAATATTGAAAAGATGAATGAGAAGTATAGAACTTATGGTAGCTAAGGTCGGAAACATATTACTTTTGAAATTGGCGATCTTGTGTGGTTACATTTGCGCAAAGATAGGTTTCCTGATTTGAGAAAGTCTAAATTGCTGCCTCGAGCTGATGGTCCTTTTAAAATTATGGAAAAGATCAATGATAATGCATATAAGCTTGAGTTGCCTGCAGATTATGGGGTTAGTCCCACATTTAACATTTCAGATTTAAAGCCTTACTTGGGAGAAGAAGATGATATTGCGTCGAGGACGACTCTAATTGAAGAGGGGGAGGATGATGAGGACATCACTCTTTCGGATACACACAAACCGAGTATTCCTCCAACAATACGTCCATTGACACGAGCTCGTGCACGTCAACTAAATCATGAGGTGAGCTCGTTTCTTAGTGTTCCTTTATATTTTCATAAGGATGGGATGCTACTGAATAATTGTGATGTATTGTTACTTAGGAACACGGGAGAAGAACAGCAAGGGCGCCCAAGCCAAGGTGGAGGTCCAATCAAGTTCCAGTCCGTTTCGGAGTCCAGGACCAGTCTGCACTAAAATCGTCGCCCAGGACGCATACGGACTCCGTTTTCGACGTTCTACACATGGTTGGAAAGCTAAGGAGATAAGATTTCTAACGGGACTGGTCCCATATCCAAATTATTTCTGAGTAAACAGGAATCGTCAAAACAAGTGTACGTCCAGAATCTGTCAGGGTGCTGCGCCACCATATTTTGGGTCGTTGGGCCGTGTAACGTGTTGGAGTCCATTAGGGATGCGTCCAGGGGTCCTTGGCCAACCCTAGTCTTTTATATACAGTAGTCGCCGCCCTAATTAGGGTTGGGTTTTGCTTAGATATTGATCTACACACAGTTGTGAGATTTTCGCTCTTGTTCCGGAGCGACTAGGCCGCCGCAAGTGTTTGTGGAACCCCGACTTCGAGTGCTTGAATTCAATTCACAATATTTCAGATTGCATCTTCTACGTTCTTGCTTGTGTTCTCGGTACGCTTGCAGGGATTGAGCCTTCTTGGCGAGGTCAACCGGGCGACACGGTTGATAACCAACGGAGCTGTGGTGTAGTGATTGCAAGGGACACGATCTGTTCGGGTCGAAGCCTTTGGATCATCAACGTCGAGTTCTCCACCCACCGACTTATCGCTACCTATCGGAAGATCAGGCCAACATTACCCATCATCTAGGCATTTTCAGGCAGAGGTAATTGTGATGGGGTACAGCTTTGAATCTGTTCAGAGTTCCCCGTCCCAGGATGGCATTGTAGGCATACAGTACATCCATGACGTCGAAGGTGATAACCTCGGATCATGATGCGGACCCCTCGCTGAAGATGATCAGGAGTTCCATCTGGACTAGGGCATTGAGGGGGGCACCATTGAATCCCTAGAGGGGTCTGCTGCTTGGTGAGGGCCGGGTTCGTGGGATTCAGAGCTGGTTGAAGGCATGCACGAATAGGAGGTCCGCTGAGCTGCCTCCGTCGACCAGTATTCTTCGGACCTCGACTTCACCGATGTTGGCTGAGATGACCAGGGCATCGGAGTGGGGAAATTTTACCCCCTTGGAGTCATCGATGGTGAACGCCATGGGGGCATCGGCCCAGTTGTTGGCCTATCGATGGATGCTAGTCTCTTCAATGTGGTGTACCCCGCGTGCATAGTATGGCCGCTGTCATTTCGGAGTGCGGCCGGAGCTCCCTCCGTCGGTTATGGTGAGGACGATCTATTTGGGCCGCGCCCTTTCATCGTTGTACTACTCTAGGGATGATTGGGGTGGCGAAGGAAGGGCCAGCTGCGGAGGATTTTGCAGCGCCAGATGGTCGACCCGTCGGTTGGCCGATGGTCTACGATCTTTGGATCGCCCCTTAGTGGCCCCATCCGTTGAGGCGAAGGCTGCCTACCTCCCGAGGTACACCTCTCGGAAGGTGGTGAGGGTTCAGCAGTTGTCAGTATTATGTCCTCGTCCTGTGCCATGTAGAGTGCACCAGGATTCTTCCTCGGAATGCTAGTTTGGGGCATGGCTTTGCTCTGAGAGGCCTCCGGAGCGTCCCCGGCCTCGTCACCTAGGGTGGCTTTGGTTCAGAGCCACGCAGCCCAGGCTGATATTGCTGATGTTTTGGCGTTGTTGCTGCGGCCCCCTTTGGGACCCAGCAGTAAGAGCCTCCTCGAAGCTCCTCTTTGCTGGAGGGGCGGGGATGTGTGATGATTCGGCCTACGATTGCGGCCTCTTGGAATTGGCACAGGAAGCCTCGCTAGCTTGTGAGCGCCTTCGGTGGAGTTTTTCCTCCTCCGCCCGTGCATACTCCTCAAATTTGCTCATGAGGACTTCTACCGTGCGTATTGGACGTCGTTTCAGCTGATCGTATAGGGGGCCTTTGGCCAGGCCCGGGGTCGCAGCGTCGATGACTGAAGAGTCCGATATGCTCCTAATCTGGGCCTTGGACTAGGAGAAACTTCGGAAGTAGTCCCGGGGGGTTTCGTCTGGCTCCTACCTGATAGTGAACAGGCTGCCGGAGGTTACTGGTTCGATAAAGGTGCCCTGGAAGTTGCTGCGAAGAGGTCTTGAAGTTGGGACCAGGTGTGAATGGTGCAGAGTCCAGTGCCAATAACCAGCGTATGGCCACCCCTTCTAAGGCAAGGGGGAAGCATTTAGCCATGGTGGCCGGTCCGCTCCCGCTGGCCTCTATGGCTAGGGCGTAGTATCTGACGAACTCGTCAGGGTCCGAATCGCCTTTAGACTTGGGTAACTTCGGGGTCCAAAAACCCTCTAGGAAGGGCGTGGCCTGCAGGTCGGCCCGCAGGGGAGAGTCATGGTCTTGTAGGGGGTCCTCACGATGCCGGCTCTGAGGCTCCAGGGACCGACAGGGCTGGGTACTTGCGCCGAGGGGTTTATCTGTTCGTGGAGCTTGGGTCGAAACTGCGCCGGCCGTCTCGGGAGCGGTGGTGAAGGTGTGGGCAGCTTGCTGTTCAACCCGCAGGGCTGTCTGTAGTTCCTCCATCTGGGCCAGGAGTGCCGCTAAGCATGATTGCTGCTCGGGCGGAATGGTGTTTTCGGTGGTAGCGCTGGCCGCAACCCCTAGAGGTGTAGCGGGGGCCTCGTCTTGCTGCTGCTGGGTCTCTGTAGTTATGGTTGGGTTAGCGGCGGTCATAAGGTTCATGTTCCCCTCGGCTGGGGGGCCGTCATCGGCACCGCCTGTGTATAGCCAGCTGGACTATCGCGTAGGCGTGACTGGGGGGTTAGCCGCCGTCGATGTGGCCTTGGTGGTCTTCTTCTTGGGTGGCATCCTACCTCTCTTAGCACTTCTGCGTTCGAAATCTCCACGGATGGTGCGCTGTTGGAGCAAGAGTTCGTCTTTCCCCAGCAAGTACGGCGAGAGTTTCTTCTAAGGAGGAGACTCAAGCTTGGAGACGAAGTTTAAGAGTAAGGAACACCACGAATGTATTGATGGTAGAGAAAATGGATCGATCTGGGGGGAGTATCACAGCGCGAGTTGGTGTTGTTTCACCTCTGTGTCCTCGTGCCCTCTCACCCCCAGGGCGCCTATTTATAGGGCCGTGCGTAGCTTGGCATACAAGTTATCACAATGTACAAATATCTGGAATCCAATTGAATTGCTGGGCCTTATCCCGGATAACTACTTTCTACCCTACTTGGGAGATAAATATCTACCGTAGTAACTATCGTGGTGCCTGCCCCCTAAAGGGGGCGAGTTGGTCGCCAACTGCGACCCGGCGCCGCACTATCAGGGGTGTCAGGTTAGCCTCCATCATGCTGGGGTGTTAGAGCGGCGTCCACCAGCCTAGGCATTTAATGCCGGACACTTCCTTGCAGGAAAAGAATGACCGGTGCTCTCCTTCTGGTAGATCTTTCCTGAGGTCTGATGACTCACACTGTAGCCTCCGGGAAGCTGGCCCGAGCAGCTGGAGACGAGGGCCTCGGGAGGCATGGCTCCAGGGGAGGGGGGTGAAGTCTTTGGGAGACAAGACTCTGGGAGGCCAGGGCTTAGGGAGACCGAGGCTTTGGGAGGCTGAGCCTTCAGGAGGCCGATGCTCCAGGAAGCCGGGGCTTTGGGAGACTGAGGCTTCGGAAGATCGAGGCTTTGGGAGGCCGAGGCTTCGGGAGACCGAGCCTTTGGGAAGCTGAGCCTTCGGGAGGCCAGGGCTTTGGGAGGCCAGGCTGGTTAAGCCAAGGGGCCTTCAGGGGTCCTTAACAAAGACCGCCAACACTAGACGAGTCTTGTGGATCTATCATTTTCTCTAAAATTGACTTACGTAGTGGTTACCATCAAATACGTATGAAAACTGGTGATGAATGGAAAACCACTTTTAAGACAAAATTTGGGTTGTATGAGCAGTTAGTTATGCCATTTGGTTTGACTAATGCACCTTCAACATTTATGCTTTTAATGAACCATGTTTGGAGATCCTTTATTGGCAAGCTTGTGGTTGTTTATTTTGATGATATCATGATTTATAGTGAATCTTTTGACTCACATATTGATCATATTCGTCAAGTACTTGTTTTGATAGCTGAAAAGTTGTATGGTAATATTGCAAAGTGCACCTTTGCACAAACCGTGTTGTTTTCCTTGGTTTTGTTGTCACAGCACAGAGAATACAAGTGGACGAAGGGAAAATCAAGGCCATAAAAGATTGGCCTAGACATGAACATGTAAGCCAAGACCGGAGTTTTCATGGCCTTGTAGGTTTTTACCGCAGATTTGTGAGAGATTTTAGTACAATCGCTGCACCTTTGAACATTTGACAAAGAAAGATGTTCCATTCAAGTGGGGAGTTGAACATGAACAAGCTTTCCAAGAGTTGAAAAGAAGACTTTGTGAAGCGCCGCTACTACAACTACCGGATTTTGGTAAGACTTTTGAAATTGAGTGTGACGCTAGTGGCATTGGTATTGGAGGTGTTTTAATCCAAGGAGGCAGACATGTTGCATATTTTTCTGAAAAGCTAAATGGTCCACATTTGAACTACTATATTTATGATAAAGAGCTCTATGCCTTAGTGCGTATTTTGGAAAATTGGCAACATTACCTTTGGCCTAAAGAGTTTGTTATACATTCTAATCATGATGCTTTGAAATATCTGAAGAGTCAAGGTAAGTTAAATCGTCCGTATGCTAAATGGATTGAATTCATTGAAACATTTCGCTATGTTATAAAACATAAGAAAGGCAAGGATAATATTGTTGCTGATGCTTTGTCAAGAAGATGTGCTTTGATTATTCAATTAGCAAATAAAGTGCTTGGTCTTGAGTCTATTAAAACTCTTTATTTTGATGATTCTGATTTTAAGGATGTGTTTTCTAGGTGCGTTGAAGGGAAAGGTTCGGATAAGTTTTATATGCATGATGGATTTTTTTTCTGTGCTAATAAATTATGCATTCCAGCCTGTTCTGTGTGTAGTGTTCTTCTACTGGAAGAGCACGCGGGTGGCTTAGCTGGCCATTTTGGAGTTATGAAGACCCTAGATATGCTCTCTAATCATTTCTTTTTTCCTCACATGAGACGTGTTGTCCATCGCCACATCGAGAGATGCACAACATGCTTCAAAGCTAAGTCTGGCCTCAATCCTCATGGTTTATACATTTCGTTACCTATTCCTAGCATACCGTGGGAAGACGTTTCTATGGATTTTGTTATTGGATTACCTCAAACTCGGAGGGGGACGGACTCTATATTTGTTGTAGTTGATAGATTTTCGAAGATGGCCCACTTTATTCCATGTCATAAGTCTGACAATGCTTTACATGTTGCTGATTTATTTTTTAGGGAGGTCGTTCGTTTACATGGTCCCAAGACAATTGTTTCTGATTGTGATATGAAATTTTTGAGCTACTTTTGGAAGGCATTGTGGTGTAAATTGGGCACCAAGTTACTGTTTTCGATTTCATGCCACCCACAAACAGATGGTCAGACAGAGGTTGTGAATCGTACTTTATCAACAATGCTACGAGCTGTCTTGAAGAAGAATTTAAAGATCTGGGAGGATTGCCTTCCACATTTTGAGTTCGCTTATAATAGGGTAGTACACTCAACCACTAATTTCTGTCCTTTTTAAATTGTTTATGGTTTTAAACCATGTACTCCTTTGGATCTTTTGCCTTTACCCGTGCAGCATAGAGTGAATTTGGATGCTGCAAAGTGATCATATTTGATTAAGAAATTGCATGCAGAAACAAGGAAGAATATTGAGAACAAGTCCATTCAGTATGCAAAACAGGCTAACAAGGGCCAGAAATAGGTTACATTCAAACCAGGTGACCTTGAGTGGCTTCGTCTACGTAAGGAGCGATTTCCCCAAAAGCGCAAGAATAAGTTATCACCTTGAGTAGATGGTCCGTTCAAAGTACTCGAGAAGATCAATGATAATGCTTATAAGATTGAGCTAGCTTCTTACTACACAGACGTCAGTTCAACATTCAATGTCAAAGACTTGACTCCTTTCTTTGGAGAACTTGAGTCGAGGACAACTCCTTTTCAAGATGGGGAGGCTAATGAGGACATGCCTAGTACCGATGCATTATCTGAAAAGAACACTAGTGACATTGTGGGTCCCATTACTAGAAGTAGGTCTAAGGAACTAGAGAAGGAAATGCAATCCCAGGTGAACACTAACCTTTATTTATTTAATCCTGATATTTCAGAAAATATTGTGCTTTCATCTGCTTGTTTTATAATTTTCAGAAATGATGGTTTACACGAAGATATTTAGCATGAGAAGGCAATAGTTTAGGAATAAAGAATTACCAAAGAAAAGGCACTTATTTGGTGCTACATTTTTAATGGAGAAGGAGAGAAACCACTACAACAATTGAAGACTACACATCATTGAAGTATCAGTTACTTGAAGCTAATAATGGGAATAAACAGTCATTGCATCTCTTAATTTACTTGATGACCACTACCTGCATGCATCCACACGTCCAGGACATGCATTTCAATTTCTTGAATAGCATCTAGACCATCACTATAAATAGCTATGTTTAGGAAGCATGAGGAACTTTTTGGCTTTGCAGTTTTCAGAACACATATGTGATAATATGTGTCTTGAGGGACTTACAACTTTTGTTCTTTCGATTCCTGAGGGCGTTGTAGAACGCCAAACTACGGTTCATCTCATTCATGCCTTCACGTCTATACGGTGTGATTACACGGGCTAGCTTCGTCGGTGTGTGGAAGGGTGATTGTCTCGGTAGTTCGTCACGTGTGCAATATCTTGTGGTGCACTACCTCTTCGTCAGGACACGTGGTGACAATTATCTCAAGAATCAACATCCACCGTGAAGATCGAGCCACAAAACACGTTCGCATGTATTTCTGTATGCGCGTTCACATCATATATTGCTTGTGCAATGGAAGAATAAGGAGGGAGTAGGGGAGATGCTGGGTGGGGGTACACGGAGGACGAGGGTGATGAGGAGGGTAATGAGGATGACAAATCAGGTTCTAGACTATCATCAGCTGATTGAACCCTCCGATGAGACTTTCAAGGGGGAACAAATCCCTTTTTTAATTGAACAGATGGAGAGGGATGATCTTGAGGCCGACAAAGCTCCTGAGTATGGCATGTCGGATAATGAGGACAATATTCCTATTCTCGCGGACTAGAGCAATCCCAACTTTAACAACCTTGTGGTGAATGAGGGGAACTAGGTGCCCTGAGAGTATACACAGAATGAGGTGACTGAGGGGGCTAGGTATCCTACAAGTCAGGCCATGAAGGATGCTATGACTCAATGGGCAACATCTCTTCGATAGCAGTCTTATGTTGTTAAGTCAAGCAAGAATGAATATGATGTCAAGTGCGTAAAGGAGGGTTGCCCGTGGTGGATGCACGCCTTCAAAGGGAAGTGGGTTGAGTATTGGGAGGTAGAGAGCATGGTAGAGAGCATGGCGTAATGAGTCCTGTATGGCTAGATTTGAAGAGTAGGTGGTGCATGAGGTATTTGGGTGCAAACTTCTTCCGCTAATTCAAAAACAAAACATCATGAACATGTTCAAGAGGTTGTGCGGTCAGAACCAGCAACAGGAGTTGATGCTCTTTTGAAGACACTGGATGAGTTGAAGAAGCAAAAACAGGAGCATGCACAGAGGCCCGTGAAGGGACCAAAGGATGAACCATTATCTCTTGAATCCCTGCCAATGAACAATGAAGTAAGCATAATGCAGAGGACCAGGTCATCTACCAAGTCATTTAATGAATGGATTGAGAATGAGCCAAAGGAGAGAAGTGAGCTCTGCTCTACGACACAAACGGGGCTAGGTACGGCATTATAACTACAAATTTTGCTAAGGTGTACAACTAGGTGATGAAAAGTGTGAGGGGCTTGCCACTTGTGAGGATTGTAGAGTTTATACTTTAAGTAACTTGCAAGTATTTCAGGGACCATTCCGCATTAGCACACCTGGTGCAAAATGCTCATTTGATTATGGGATGAAGATGACTAAGTACATGGAAAACAAGATAGAGACAACAAAGATGCACTGGTGAAGACCATAGAAACTGCACGGCACAGATACAAAGTTCTTTATAGGGACAAAGGAAGGAAGGGGGGCAAGTGTGAGAAACTTATCCAAGAATGCACCCGCTTCGATGAAAGGTGTGTTTGTAGCTGCTACAAGCCGATGCTACTGCACAAGCCATGCTCACATGTGATTGCCCCGTGTGCTATGATGAGCATGAGGACTCAGAGGTATGTCTTCGACTACTTCAAGAAGGAATCTTTGTTCAACATGTGGAACTAGGAGGTCTATCATTTTAGGATTTATGGTTCTTTCATGAATGATCCTGTGCCTGATTATGTGTTTGTCCCTAATCCCAAAAAGATGAAGCAAAAGAAGGGATGTCGCAGGATGACAAGGCTCCGTAATGATATGGACGAAGCAAAAGTCAGCCATCGCATGAAATGGTGCAGCAAGTGCAATGGAACAAGACACACTTACAAGAAATGCACCGTTGGTGTGCCAAGTGTCAACCCCACGGAAGCAGGTCCTTTCGACTCAGCTGTAGATGGGAGACATCCTCATGCTTGTCGATCGTCGGCTTTATTGAATCATTGAATTCGATTAATGTTGTAATTCGTGCTATGATGGAAATTCGTGTGCGCAACATTGTAGTTTGCTATTGTAGTTGTGACATTGTCACTATGTTTGAGGATGTAACGTATTTGTTCAATTCTTCCTTTTTTTCTCTAACTTAGTTTGGTTGCATTGCCGACTTGGTCCAATGTGTAGACCCATCGCGCGTACTCGGACTTTGTTCACCAGTTCGATGAGCTGGTGGTGAATGACGTCCTCTAAAGGAGGTACTTCAATACGCACTGGTTGGACTTTTGATGTTGTGCTTACGGGACTGGGAGTACTGGCTCATGCGGTGCGCTCTCGTTTGTGACATCTACATCAAGGAGTACTCACCGCATTATGTGATGCAGCAATTTGGGAAGTTGCAGGTGTTCTCACTCCCACTCACTAGGACGGTGCCTAGCAACATACACATGTGTGTAACATTATAATTACCTATTCATGTCTATCATTGATCCTCTTTTTGTCATGTGCTTATGTTTTTGTAGGTTGACATGCAAGGGGGCTCATAGCATGAGCATGTGTGTAGCCATAGGTCCAGAAATGGGACCAAGCTATCGAGGACATCATGAATGAGGATTGGCCTCACTTTGAGGTGGTGTACGTAGAGTTTCTATCTTGGTTTGTGGCTTGGATGTAGATCTAGGTCATGTACACACCGACCAAGCCTCCTCAACATGCGGAAAACGTGTGCGACACATACCTGGTGCACAGGGACTAGGTGCGTTTGCTTGAGGTACGTAGAACAATACACAACTAGTCATTTACTACAATTCTTGGTACAAAAAATAGTCTAATAAAATGAAACTTTTGCTTGCAGAGGGGCCTACTGTACCAGGCTAGGTTCGAGGCATGGACGACCCAAGAGCGGTTGGATAGTGGCCTCGAGGTCCCCAAGTCCAAGGTGAGCATGGCATTACGCCGGATCTACTGGAAGGTGCATAA
This sequence comes from Phragmites australis, assembly GCF_958298935.1. Lineage (NCBI taxonomy): Eukaryota > Viridiplantae > Streptophyta > Magnoliopsida > Poales > Poaceae > Phragmites > Phragmites australis. The sequence continues at coordinate 9,030,339 of NC_084929.1, forward strand.
GGTGATTAGGCCACTCAATTGCAGGTCGTCCTCAGACATTGCAACGGGACCAAGAGTGCTGGATCCTCTCCCGCCACACCCTCGGCCATTAGTATGTCCGACCCACTGCACCCATCTGTACGTCCAACCTTCGTCTCCAATCCCTTGAGGCTGACTTCCACCCGAACTGTTGACCCCTACTATGGCAGCGCCTTAGCGAGATAGTCCTTCACCAGTGGTGATGACCCACACTGCAGTGGTGCCTTAATGATGCATTCATTCTCAGCGTCAGTGATGACCCCAACTATAGTGTCATAGCATCGAGGCTAGCCTTCACCGATGTTGGTGACCACTTCTATGCTAGTAGCTGGTTGACGCAACCTTCCTCCATGGATCTAGGTCCTTCGACTTCTCACATCCCCACCTCAGGTACAACACTCGCTTTGTGAATAACCAATTGTTATGTATCTCATGCTTTATCAGTGCTAACATGTTTTCTTCGTTCTTTGATATGCAGAGATTGACAATCGAGGACATAGAAGCAGAGGGTAGCTACATGGAGATACTCATCAGGGACGATAGTCAGGTCCATGGGTACTCCTACATCTTCGGACAAAATGATGAGCTTGATGCATCGCAGTTACCTGGTGCGCCAATTATAGGATACATGACTCCCAGGACAACTACGCCACTCCACCGCTTGCTGGACGACCTGCATGAGTGATCGTTCCACCGGAGCCGCTAATGTACTCAGCGCAACATGTGAGAGCACAGAGACACAGGGTCTCGAGGGAAGGTGGGACCCGAGGTTCATCCCCAATAAGGGACGTAACCAATAAGCTACTATGTTATTGTTTGTTTCATGGTGCTATGTTGTTGTCAGTGCCATAATATCTTTCATGTACCGTGTGTTTGTTTTGTGATTCTATTCGGACCATACAATCATACCATGAACATTCCATAATAATCATAATAAACATGTCAACCTAACATACAATAGCATGTACAATACCCCTAGTGGTGTACCGGATAACATGCATTAGGGAATATGAAATGGCGAAGATCGATGGTACAATACACAAATAACAATGCCATCCTAACTATGGTTCTAATTGTATTGACTCAGAGGTGAACTATGAGGAGGCTCCTGAGTCTCAATAATCTTCACCACCATATTGCGCTGACGGAGGAGGAGGACGAGGTGGAGGAGCAGCATCTCTATTGTGGCACAAGCTGGGGCACAATGGATCGATTTATACAGAAGGGTCCTCCAGGTGTATTATAGGAGGACTTGGCATATTCTCCACCTCCCTCGGCAAGTCAAAGAATTAGTCTCGCAGGTGGTGGATGTAATCTTGGATATATTGCAGTATAGGAGGATTGACCCATCTCGTGTATTGGTAGTTGTTGGGGTCATCGTCGGAGTCCCACAGAAATGTGAAGGTCACAATGCATAATATTTTTAAAAAGGATACGAATGGTCATGGTGATATAGTTCTCACCCGCTAAAGAGGACATCAGAAGAATCGACATCCCCTATGAATGGTCCAATCGTACATCTGAACTACGTAGTCGTAGCCATGGGAGCACTTGGGCCAAGGCTCATTCAGGTGCTCATAAATCCTTAGGTGATTTGGAGGACGGAAATCACTCCTATCCAGCAAAGGGAAGTTTTAGAGTGGCTCGTAGTACTCAGTTGGACCAAACGAACCCTCCCATCTCACCGCCAACCACCAGTCACCCCACCCCCCTTCTTCCTTGACCGAGCTCAAATGTCAACATCATTTGAGGTCGAGACTTTTGGAAGGAGGTTCTTCATGTGTATGGAGCTAGACGACGATTTCATCGTGTGTCTCTCTCGTTGCCTTCATCCACACATCCCATCTATACATTGAGTATATCACTTCTAACTTTCGGTTTATTCTCCAAGCCTTGTTGTTTCATGGAATGGATCAACCTTGTCAGGCCACCATATAGCGGGGGCTACTGAAACTAAGTGTGAGTACGAGATCAGGATGCAGGAAGCACGGCTACGGTAGGAGCACGACACGAGCGCCAAAAAGAATGTCAACATCGAGAACAAGAAAGCAAGTGACAGGTTGAGGAACTTTAGAGGCGTGAGGAGGAACATCTTCTCTGACAAGACATTCAAAGGAGGCACGAGGCCGAGCTTCAAGGGCATGAGAAAGACCTACAAGGCGTGAAACACTCCTGCACTGGCAAGAAGAGGCTAAGCACAAAGCGACACCTCAACGAAGCGGGAGTCACCCCCTGTCCACCTAGTAGACGCCTTTTCCTATCCGTATCAATGTAATATTACCGTCAACTTTGTGTGACCCGTAGATATGGAACCATGATAATATCATTGCTGGTTCATTACCTGCTGGCCTGGTCCTAGAGCATGACGTGACCACTCAGAGCTGGTCGAGGACACGACAAACCTGCTCGAGGAACTGGTCAAGGAGCATGACCACCTGCTCAGAGCTGGTCAAGGAGCGTGACCACCTGCGTGTGACTGGTCACGGATCTGATTGAGAAGTTGCTTAAGGAGTTTCACGTGCATGATATTGGATGGGTCTACTCCAACTCTTCTTCCGCTGCATTGGGCATCAAGTGGTAATGATCTATGATCTACTACTTGCATGTTTTCCTGAGTTGATGCGGTAGAAAATTTTTATTTTTAGGCTAGCATAGCCAACCCGTTCCCCAACATGTACCACTACTGGTTCTAATGGAAACATCAATTTTTTGGCCATTGGTGGTTATGAACCAACAATGATACCTTATCACTGCCAGTGCTAGCAAGACTGACACTAATAGGTGGTCGCCGATTGGGGTTTCTGTGGTAGTTAAAGGGCATAGGAGCTGCAACCTATTTTTGTGCTAAGTGTTATTTCTATGTAACCACTATGATCTTCTATGCCTTCTGCTGTGATGAGACGATCCCAATTGATTCCAAATTAGATGGCATCTATGGAAATTCCATAGTTTGATTATACTCACTGGAAAGAGCTGTTGTGCTCTGGTTATGCTCACAGAAGAGCTACCGTTATTGAATTATGTGTGCTGCTGTATATGTTTGCATGTTGCCAGTTACAGATGTTCACGTCTGATGCACCTGTTTTTTCTTGGTACAATTGCCAAGGATACTTGAGGCAATATTTGGTGCAAGTGATGAAATCCGGAAAAAATCTAGTTGATGCCAGTTTTTGTGCTGCCTGTGATGCAATTGACATCCCTAAGAGCTACATAATTCATGAGTTGCAGCTCAGATTTTTGTTTATTGCACCGAACTAGATATAACCAAGCTAAGCAACAGGTGAAGAAAATGGTCAGGACTTGACCAAATTATTGCAAAGCAGCCCAAACCTAAGGATAAGCACGCTACATTCGGGCCAAGATGACTAAACTCATGTTCCATACAACCTACAAAACAAATAATTTATTTTTATTTTTTATTTTCCAATTTAGCAAAAAAGATGCTAGTTTCAAAAAATTACAAAAATGGACTCATGTCGCCCATTCACTGGGCGAGATATAAATATTACCCAGTGAATGGGTGATAAATGATGTGGCAGTTAGGTGGCTATGTAGAGATTCTTCTCGCCCTTTGAGTGGGAAAGAAATATTTCTCGCCCACCAAATATTTCTCTCCTTCCAAAGAGAAAGGTGTTTTTTATAAATTTGTATTCCCCACCCTAGAGGTAGCAAATTTTATGTAAAACAGTATTTTTTTTTAATTTGTGCAGAAGTAGCATCATTGGATAGTAGAACCTGACATTTTTGTTGATAGATAGATGTAGATACAAGACGTCTAGGTTTGATACATGATTTAGTATAGTAGAATGTTGGGAATAGAATAGAGAACCTATTGCGTGGAGCAGGGATATTTCCCCATCCTCGCACATGTCGCTTCATGCTCGTCCTCTTCTTGGCGATGCAAGAGTAGAACCTGATGCCTTTGAAGTAGTTTCTCATGCCTTTCATGTTCTTCCTCATGCCTCTTTAATTTCACCTCCCAGATGTGGAGTTCGTCATCTCACCTTTGAGGGTCCTCATCATGCAGCTTGCATTCCTGTTCTGACCACTAATGTTCGTCATGCCATATTCAACGTGCCTCTTGCTTCTCGCGTGCTCCACCATCCTATGGACATACTCCCCCTTTGGTTTCAACCTCTCTGATCCATCCCCCATTGAATGGTGGCCTCACTTTGTCGATCCATTGCTTGAAGCCTTAAATAAATGTAGTTTATAATATGGAATTGGAAGGTGGGAAAGAGTGGGAAAAGGGAACATACCATGAAATCATGTTCTTATTCGGGACACTTGAAAAACCTCCTGTCAATGGTCTCCGCATTGAAGGATATCATCATTTCAGCTTGGTGACCACACAGGCACATCAGACGCTCCGAGGTGATGGTTCCTCTAGGAATCTATGACACTCTGGTAAGATGGGTGCGTTGGAATTGTGTGAAGGGAATGGAAAACTCTTTTTTAGAGGACTGGTGATGGAAGGCATATTGAATTTAATGTCTCTACTTTGCATGTTATTTGCATAGTATAGCGTTGTGGTACTATTAGGTCTTGGGAGTATGAAATGAGTAGTCAGTTATTGTATAGTCATTTTTGAAAGACTATTTAGATAGCACACTTGCTTAGAGTCTTTTGTCGTGATGCTGACAAATGACTAAAGTTGGACAAAGGAATATGATATATGATAGAAACAAAGTAGAAAAAACTATTAAAAATATTACAATAGTTCTATTGTGACATGCGCCTAGTATCGTCCTTGCTTTGGGGCGACCCCTTAACAAACCTAGACTTCGGTGCCTTGTGATTCCGTGCTCTTACGTGGTGCGTTGAGTACGTGAGAGGGTACAATGGGACCACTATCCACGTAAGCTGACCAGTCTGAGTAGGTATCTTGTACTCCTCATGCGACTGTTGCGTCGGTACAAGAGGTACACCACCTAACTAGGACACACCAACCACCTCGTGCGGAGCACCCCAGTTCAAGAAGGTCTCAACCTTTTACTAAGGAGAGTTTTGCATGTACTGCTCGGAGTGTGCCACTGCTTTATCTTCCTCTTTGTTGAATCGTTGAACCCTACATATGCATTACAGAGCAAGAAATGTTACTACAATAGGCAACTACAAAATTTACAAAGTAGAGAATCCATTGTTGACATATTTACCTTTGTCCATGGAAGGGGTGCGCGATGATGATCTATAGGCATATGTGGCAAATAGCCTGACACCAAGCTGTGGAAAGTGAAACAAGATTTCATTAAGTCCACATACGTCCAGTCCATTTAATGCAACATATTCACTGTTTGACTTATGTACCTAGCAAGTACACTGAACGTGGGGTAAGAGGAGGTTGAGCCATAAAGATCCAAGACGGGTGAGGATGCCGAGCAGTAAACATTGATGTCGGGTGTGGAGACCACAGTGGATGAACAACATCAATGCTGGCGCAACAAGAGGTCATTCATCTTCAAGATCTTGCTCGTTCTCTCATAGATCCTCACATGAGATGCCAGCACCTCTGACACAAAGATCTCTAGCCCCTGTCTCACCTACTAGATACTTGTATTGGCCTCCATGTGTATTTGTTGCACAAGGTCCCTCCTTGAATAGACAATATGGAGCTTAACATAATTACTTTGAAAGTTAATATAAGGGTAGAATGATAGATGTTACAAAAGAAAGGAACTGCCAATGACGAGGCTTGGCCCTTATGCACCGAGTACGTGTCTTGCATGCTCAGTATGTGCGTCTGCACCTCGGGCGGCATGGACGTGACCCATATTTGCTTCCACATGAGGAACCAATGTAGGTACTCAGTGAAGGCCTCAACAGAGTGTGGCTAGTCCTTCTGAATAACATCCTCAAGATCCTATTCCCATAGGATCACCCAAGGCTCCACATGTGGTTCCCATAGGGTACGCAACACCATACCCTATCGTGTCATCATGCACCACATTATTGTGTATTAGCTCAATAACAATACAAAAATTATGATTGGAAAATGCAATTCATAACACTTACTTATGAATGTGAGGAGGTGCGGTATGCACGATGTATAGGGGGTAGTACTATTGACGACTGAACTGGTGCATCACCCAGTGCGGCGCATAGTCCTTGACAAAAATGTCACACACTAATGGCTTCCTAGTCACCTAGTAGTCCTTATCCCTAAAGCCCAACGAAGAGAGGTCATGGGGTCCACGCTTGTGGATGTCTACCTCGTTAAATGGTGTCCACTGCATGTCATCGTCCATGTCCGCATATAGCTAGGCCATGAAGTTGGGGTACGCCCTCTGTGTCTGCATGTGGGCCCATGTTGGCTGGACAAAAAAGAGTTGCCATATGCATTAAATGAAAGAAGCAATATATTGAATACATGAGATACATGGATCACAAGAGAACTTACTCATCGTTAGTACCATAAAGAACCCATAGTTATGTGTCCTCATCGTCCAGCTTGAGCATCATTGCAAGGCACACAGAGTGGTCCGTAAGTGGTCACCTTATAGAGAACCACTAATCGGACCATAGCTCAACAAGCAACGGGCAGCCAATGAAGACATCCTCCTTTGTGCTTGCCTTGCACATACCCCTATACGTCATAGTTACCACAGCTGAACCCAAGCTGTACTAAGGGACATCCTCCAATGGGCAGTCAGATATCTACCTAGCGTAGTGGATCATGCCCTTCCTCGGCGAGCTATCGTACGGTGAACATGACCCAACCAAATAGCCAAAGTACGTAGGCCTACAAGTGCCTACACATAGTGGCATCGTTGGCCTCGGCGTGGATATAATCTGCATGTTAGTAAAAACAAAGAAAATTAAGCACATAAAGCAAGAGCATAATAAGGAAGCACGAAATAGAAAACAATGTACCATGAATTGGTGGATCCACTTCTTTGTAGGGTTGTGCATCCTGATGACAGCAAATAGCCCATACATGGGGGCATCTATCCTCAGCAAAACATTCACAAAGCGTGCCAAGAGGTCCTCATGCCAACTGGGCTTGACGTCAACCATGGCCACCGTTGCCCTTGCATAAGACAGGCCAAATATGAACGAGAGACATCTTGCAGTGTATCCCTCATAGGAGGTGGAACATGTGTGTGTTGAGCCTCCATCAGTACAGAAGTGTTGCAAGGAGGAACTAGTCATAGGAAAACCACATCATAGCCTCTGCTCACCTAACTGCCTTGTCCGCCTCAACAAATCTACAGAGTGGGAGTACCCTCGTTGCACGCAACCATCAAAAAATATGTTCTAAGTTATGCACGGAGGAGACTTGACGAACAGCGGACCATAGACATGTGAAGACTATGTTTTGCAAACCTGTGGATCCAACACTCGTCCAATATCACGACCTTCTATGCACATAGCACTACGAGTTCAACACCCCCCCCCCTAGTAGCTGTCAAGAAGGAGTGGTGCTTGACATCCTAGTGCGGTTCAAGAAGCTTCGAGTGCTCGTAGCGGTCCCCAACCCCAGTAGCCCTACCTACTTCATATCACAACATACGATGAATTTAACAAAACATAGTTTGTAACAATATACTTGGAAACTTAGAATAACTGTAAATCTCCCTTTAGCGGTATCAGTTCCTAGAAAAAACCTTCCCTTGCACGGCTCAATATAGCCCTAATCTTCTGCTCATGTTACTTAGGATCCAGATTTCAAACCCTGCATTAACTAGTTGTAAAACCCCTTAAAAGTCCTTTCACTTGCTCTAGCTATACCCCTATTCACTGACTGAAATACCAACAAGTCTACCCCATCCTGACCATAAGAAATCTTCCATTCTCCAAAGAAAATCTACAAATACAACTTGTCTACCATACCTGTCGATGATCGACAAAAAAACTATACCATTATTTTGGCCTACAACAACTAAATCTGAGAATGAATAACCTAAACATAACCAAAATACTAAACCCTATGTACTAGATAAAAAATGATAGTATATATAAAACATACTTCAAATATTGTAACCTTAAATACTTCAAACAAGTAATCCTAACTATCAAATCCTATGTCTCATTGTTATCTACCTTACTCTAAAAACCTAACACTAATTCCTACAAAATACTACATCAAAAAATAATAGTACAACTACCACTAAATTATATATTCCTAAATCTAGGTCTGATGGCTAGCCTAACACGGTTCAAAAGCCAGTAACAAAATTACATAAATTACCGGCAATGAAGACCAAATCCATCAAGCCTTCAACGCTCTTCTCTTCCTCTCCTCTCAAGGTTCCTCTGTTTTTTCAGATTAAAATGAGAATTGAGATAGAATTTTTCCCTTTTATAACGGCAAGGCATTTCTCACCCTCCCAAATCACCCCATCTCTTTTCTAGACCTCTGAGAGTGAGATTTTTCTGAGTCTTTGCCTCTCAGCAGGAGATCCATTTGTTGGGCCCATCAAGAGCGTGGCTCCCTCCTCTTGCGCGCTAAGAGGGAGATTTTTATAAATCTTGCCCTCTCAACGGGCAATTCATTTCTTGGCCTTGGTGGCTGCCCCGTAAGCCACCGTGGCAAGTTGGTGAGAAATAATCTCGCCCTTTCAGTGATATATGTGTATATAATAATAATAATAATAATAATAATAATAATAATAATAATAATAATAATAATAATAATAATACTTGCTAACAAAACACAAGCAAAGCTTTTTATATTTGAAAATCAAAAAATTACAAAAATTGGTGTCCGTTTGAAAAAACTGCAAAAATAGGCTACTGTTGCTAATTGGAAGGGTGACAGCCACCTATCGCCCATCCAACATGGGATAGGTTTGAAAAAATAAACATTCCGCCCTTCCAACGAGCGATAGGTTAAAAATTCAAAAAAAAATAATGCGTTACATTACTCTCAAAACTCAAAACACTATAAAAATAGCCAAAAATATTCTAAAAACATTGGTGGTACAGATGATACTATGATCTAGCTCTCAAAAAAGTTTCGGACAAAAATATGATTTGTATAATGAGAAACAAAAACGACAAATTTCATTGTACATAATCTGTCAGACTATGTACAATAAAATTTATCTTTTTGTTTATCATTTTAAATATATTTTTTAGTTAAAATTTTTTAGAGAGCTAGATTATAGAGTCCTCTACACCATATTTTTTTTCAAAAATTTCATGACTATTTCGGTAGTGTTTTGAACTTTGAGAGCGTTAGAATGCTGTATTTTTTAACTTGTGGGCCGTTGGAAGAGTGACATGTTTATTTTTTTTAACCTATCGCTTGTTGGAATGGCGACAATAGTCTATTTCTGCAAATTTTTCAAATGGATGTCTAATTTTACAATTTTTTATTTTCGAAATATAAAAATAAAACAATTCAACACCAGCATAACCAATCCCTATGCCAGCCCAACTACCTAGACGACTCAACCAATCGCAAGGACAAACCAGCCTGCATCCCAAAAAAACTAGAGTTTTTTTATTTTCTAACATTAATATCTAAATAAATAGACTCTTGATATAAAAAATTAAAAACTAAATACCTACCATATTATGATCGAACGGTTAGACTCTTACCGCATCTGACACCGAGTTAAGCAGGCTGACACGGTTAGCTATCGGGGGAACAGTGTTTCATTGAAATCCCTGTTTGCAGTAATATTTTTCCCTCCTCCCTTCTTTATACAAAATTGTGATTTTCTGTTGCTCTAAAAATTCGAAAACTTTTTGTATATGTTTCATACTTAATGTGCAACCCATTTTAATTGGATTCACCTAAAAAGCATGTGTAGAATTTAAGCTAAAATTCTCTAGAAAAGACTACTTTAATAAATTTAACAATTGTTAGGGCCTCAAATAAATTTCCAAAAAAACTGGAACAATTCACTAATATTCATCTTATGTGATGGAATAATTTCTAAAATTATTTTCAGCCCTAGTATATATGGTGAAAAAGTGAGTTACTTTGTAATGCTCTATTCACATGAATAATAAAAATGCATATAAATGGAGCATTACAAATAAACTCACTTTTTCACCATATATACTAGGGCTGAAAATAATTTTAGAAATTAGTCCATCACATAAAATGAATATTAGTGAATTGTCTCAGATTTTTGGAAATTCATTTGAGGCCCTAACAATTGTTAAAAGTTATAAAGTAGTCTTTTTTGGAGAATTTTATTTTAAATTCTACACATGCTTTTTAGGTGAATCTAATTAAAATCGGTTTCACATGAATTATAAAACACGTACAAAAAGTTTTAGGATTTTTGGAGCAACAAAAACCATAATTTTATATAAAGAATATGGGAGGGAAAAATATTACTATGAATAACTGTTCACTCGGCAGCTAACCGCACCCACCAGAGGGCTGTTAGCCCATGCTACATGTGTCAGACTGTTTACCCCTAACTGTCCGATTAGAGGACGGTAGGCATCTAATTTTATAATTTTTTTATTAAGAGTCTATTTATTTAAATATTAATGTTAGAAAATATAAAGATAAAAAAAAACTCAAAAAAACCAACCAAACACCACGGCATGCAAGGCCAGGCTGTGACGGGACTAGTTACCACCCCTAGCCAGGCCCAGGGTCGGTCCCATACCAATCACAACCTATATTAACGCAAAAGCAAACCATATTGTTTTAAATAGGACGTAGTCATGTAGATTGGACCAGATTACACTTGAATTCTTTGTTCATCTGAAACGAAGTGAGAATAACGGAGATCAAGTCGATTCAATTCACTTTTGTGCAATCAAATCTCTCTATATCTCAGGTAATATTAGGTACTTACTTCCACATTTTTTTCCACGTGGCACCGTCTTGCCGCACTCATGTGCAAGGCAAACAAGCTTAAAGGTATGGCATACACACTCCATGTGAGCGTGTTGCACAGCGCAAGTGCAGGAGTAGCTTGGATCCATGTGCCAGGGGGCTAGGTTCCCAGCATTCAGGCTATCAAGAATGTTATGGTTTAATGAGGGACTTCTGTTAGAAGGCAGTTTAGGATTGTAAAATGCAGTAGGAAGGAGTATAATGTGAAGTAAGTGAAGGATGATTGTCCGTGGCAAGTGCATGCCTTCAAGGAGAAGTGAGTTGATTACTAGGAATGCTCGATAGTGGCAGAGCACACTTGTGAGTTTGAGGAACTGGAGAAGTACCACACAGACCTGCCATCTAGTTTTGTTACTAATGACATATACGAGCAAATGGTGGACAATCCAAATTTGAGCCCAGATCAATAATTAGGTCAATTAAGGAGCAATATCATTACACTATTTGCTATGCTAAGGTTTGGAGGGTAAAACAAAAGGTGGTGGAGATGAGGCTCATGACATACGAAGTATCGTACCATAATCACCCTCACCTACTCTACACGATTTGTGAGAGGAACCCTGATACTTACTATGACATTGTTCACTACCATTCGATTAAGGAACCTGGTAGATCTGGCAGTGCACAATATTTGCCTTTGAAGCTTGTATAGAAAATTTCATGCAATTCCACCCTATCCTATTCATCAATGACACGTTCCTTATCGGGAAGTACAAGGGTTAGATACTCGCAATAATTGGAATAGAGACAAACAAGCAAGTATTAACAGTGGCGTTCGCCTTTGTTGAAAGTAAGAACACAGATAGCTGATGTTGGTTCCTAGAGCACGTAAGGCATTTCGTTGTGAAGGATCAACCGGATGTTCTTATACACGACAGGCATGCAAGGATTCAGTAGGCAATCCTTGATTTGTCGCATGGTTTAGTACATTGTTGAGTCAGAGCCATGTGGCCTAACCTAAAGAGCAGGTGGTGCATAAGGTATTTAGGTGCAAAATTTTTCAAACAGTTCAAAAACAAGAACCTTATGAACCTTTTGAAGAGAGTGTGTAGTCAGAATCAACGGCAAAAGTTCAACTCTCTATGGCAAAGACTTGATGAGCTAACTACAAAGTAAACTGAATAGCTTGCAAGGAGGCCGATGAAGGGAGAGGAGGACCTCCCCATGGCTCTTGGTGAGATCCCACTAGAACATCTGGATGTGTGGAGGAGGACTGGATCATCTGTTAAGACCTTCTCTGAGTGGATGAGCATGAGCCAAAGGAGAAGTGGGCTTTGTTGTATGACACTGAGGGGGCCAGGTATGGTATCATGATGATGAACTTAATTGAGGTCTACAATTGTGACTTGCATGGTGTGAGAGGACTTCCCCTTGTCGCAATTGTGGAATTTAATATGCATGGGACCTGCAAGTATTTCATGAACCGATATACAGTAGTGTCTATGTCAATGTGATGATGAATAATGGATAGTTACCATATTTTGGCACCTCAGAGTTTACCGCAATTCTCGGGACATATCTTTATCTCTAGGAAGGGGATCTATGGATGAAAAGAAACTACTCGTAGGTACCAAGGCATCCCATAACTGGGAAGATTTATCTTCAAGAATAGGAAGGAGGACTCCAGAGGACGTACAACACTCCCATATATATACGGTGCTAGGGGGCCCTATAGAGGACAAGTGAACACAAGTTATTAGCCTAATCAAGCTAACAGAAGATGAGCAAGGAAGTTGCCGACTAGGTTAGATTCATCTAAGATAGCCACATACCCCCTTGTAACAGGCTCAATCAATACAAGTCAAATAGGACGTAGGGTTATTATCCTCTCAGAGACTCAACCTGTATAAAAAATCCCTATGTGTTCCCTCATAATTCGTCTACTCAAAGCATCACAAGTTTCTTCAACAAGTTTATTAGATTAGCGGTTCACAAATCGTCGACACAATGAATGAAAGTTGCTTTATAGATGGGTCAAAGATAACACAATACATGACTATGCGATGCAGAAGGCACAAATGCAGTGGGTTAAGCCCATGGGCATGGCGGAGCACCGATTTGAAATTCTTTGTAGGGACAAAGGTCAAAGGGGGGAGGGCAATCATGAGAGGATTATCCATGAGTGTGTCCTTGATAATGATGTCTACCTATGTACCTGCCACCACTCATGAAGGATATTGTCATGGCCACATGGAACCGAGAGCTATATGGGTTTTGGATAGTTTGTTCATTCACAATAAACCCTAGACTAGAGAAAAGGTACATCCCAGATCCCAACACCATGAAGCAAAAGCTAGTCCCCCGCAATACTACATGGATGAATCTAAAGCTAGGCATCATGTGAAAGTGTAGCAAGTGTAATGAAATGGGACATACTTAAAAATATTGCGCAAAGGTTCTTTAGGCACCAATGATGTAAAATTAGGTCCTTCAGATGCAACATCAGATGGGAGACATCCATGTCCCCATCATGCACGTACTTCTTCCACGAATGCTTGAGTTGTGTGAATAATTGATATCGTGTAATTTATAATTTTTCAAGTATGTTGTAAGCAACTGTGTTGTGGGACTTATTATTTTAATATAATTTAGAGTTATCGTAAGTTTTCAAGTATGTTATAATGAACTATGCTCTGTTAAATTAGTGTTGTGAACCTTATTGTCGTCATTTAATTTGCAGATATCCTATGTTTTCGAGTATGTTGCTAAAAACTATGTCATGTTAAATTTAAAGTTATCCTTGCGTCTCCAATTGTGGTTATACCAGCGGTTCTTCATTGGGCAACCATTTATGGACCAAGCCATGTATGACTGTTTGCCGCATGGCGAGGATGAACCCACCATGGGTTCCTTGTTGTGATGACGACGGGTAAGTTCTCTTGCAATCATGCATTTGATTCTACGCTTTAATGCATTTGACAAGTCTTTTCTGTGTAGCCGACATGGGTCCACGCATAAATGTGCATGGTGTACTCTGACTTCCACTACTATAAAAACTATTTTTGGGGACAGCCAAGGGCCATTTTCACAGGTGGCTCAAATGACAAACCGGCTAAGCAGGCCTCTATGGTTTTGGGCCACCTGTGGAAATAAATTTTCATAGGCAGCTGCTTACGATAGCCACTTGTGCAAATGGTATGATTACCATATGGAATTCCTTATGTAAACTACATGTGTAAACGGTTATTTCTAGAGGCGGTTACTTATATGAACCGCTTCTAGAAATGGGATGATTAGCACAGGTGGTTCACATAAGAAATCGCCTTTGAAACATGTGGTTCCTTACGTGAACCACCTCTGATAATGGGTATGATCTCTAGATACGGTTTATTATGTGAACTGCCTCTATTAATAGGTTGCAAAAATTCATAACTTTTTCATACGAAGTCGAATGGGGACAAACTTTATATGAAAATTGTAGCCCTCGACCAGATCTACAATTTGTTGTTGAAAACTTTTTCATTTGAAGTTCTTTAGATATCCAAATAATCGTTTGACATAGATCAAATTACAAGAGAATGCAAGTTTGTAAAGAACCTAGTCTTAAAAGTTACCATTTAAGTGGTTAGTAACAAATCAAATTACAAGAGAAGGCATGTTTGGAAAGAATCAAATTTTAGAAGCAATAAAACTGTAGAAGATTATCTACAGAAGATATTGTAGTTTTCTCTCTAGATTTATAAGCACATGTTCATCATAGGCTTTCATCTGTATGTGATATCTCTTCAAATGATTATTTGGATATCTAAATGACTTCAAATGAAAAAGTTTTCAACAACAAAGTTGCATATCTCATCTAGGGTCACAATTTTCATATAAAGTTTGTCCCCATACTTTATATGAAAATTCTATCCCTCGATGAGATCTAAAACTTTGTAGTTGAAAACTTTTTCATTTGAGTTTATTTATATGTCCAAATAATCATTTGAAGTTTCAGATAGAAGAGATCAATAGGATTGTATATGCTATTAGTATCACTATTACTTATGTGGTGAGATGGTAAGGAGGGTTCGTGCGAGCGGAGAGGTCCCAGGTTCAAGTGCCAAGAACCGCACACACGCGTATTTCATGTGAAAAATCGCATGACTTGTAACTTGCGATCGCGGGGGGTGCCTGGTCGGGCTACAAAAATTCCCTATTTTTGGAACAAAAAATGTCGATTCAGTTCCTTAAATGAATTGCCTGTGGTAATCTATTTTCACAGGCGGTCTCTTTTGCGTATGTAGAAATCGTTCATTTCCACAGGCTTTCGACCAGACATGGGTGGCCAAATACCTGTGCATATGGGTTACCACCCATCTCTAAAAGTAGTTTTTGTAAGTTCGATGGACTCATAGACGACGATGTGCGGTGGACACCGTACAGCGAGGAGGATCTCCACAAACATGTACATCCCACGTCACATGGTAACCTTCACTGATGACCAGGTTTGCTAAATCAAGAATGTTCCATTCCACAGGGACATGATCACCATCCTCATCGTATGAGTTGTAATATTTTGCAGCTTGGTGGTACTCCAGATCCTCCCGCTCCATCAGTTTAACTACATCAGGGATGAGTTCCCCCTCTTCAGCCACACCCATTGGTTGTATCGGTGGAGCTGAGTCTACCCAACATCCTATTCTTGCACATCATCTAGCACCATGTCGTCATCCTCCTTAACCGTATTTGGTCCACCTTCGTGTTTAGCATACAATTCTCTAACTCCTTGCGTGTAGCTAGCTTGAGCAAGCAACACAAGTGGGCCAACCATTCCCAATTGTCTGCTCTAGGTACATCCTCGAACTCGAGGCTCCATTTATTAGAAACAACTCCTATAAATAACCTTCACCAACACTCATCATTACAACGCTGATCTTTAGCTCATGTTGCTAGGGATATAGTTTGAAACCCCACATTAACTAGTTGTACAATATCCCAAAAGTCCTTTTCCTTGCTCTAACTATACCCCTATCCACTTACTGAAATCCCAACAAATCTACCCCATTCGAACCATAAACAATTTTCTCTTCATAGAAAATCCTAAAATACATATTGTCGGACATTCCTACCCAAGAATGAGAAAAAAAACTATACTATTATTTTGGTTTATAACAACTAATTCCAAGAGACAATATTAAATTCTAAGTACTAGATTTCAAATAACACTAGATACAAAAAATATATCAAATATTGTAACCATAAATACCTCACACAACTAATCCTAAATATTAAATCCTAGGTCTAATCTTACTTTACTTTCATCTAAAAACCTATATCTGATAACAGTACAACTAAACCTACATTAGATCTGCTAACATTGCTCTAATAACAATACAACCTAGATCTGATAGCTAACCTATATCCAAAAATAGATCTGATGAATAACCTAACCGGTTTACAAAATAAAGTACTAAGATTAGGTAACTTACCACCAAACAAGGTCAAATCCGGCAAGGCTTTGACACTCTTCCTCTCCGTTCCACTCCTCTCCCCTCCCCTCCCCTTCTTTCTCTTTTTTCAGATTTTTGTGGCCTCCCCTCTCCTCACCCATCAATTCTTGGCCTTTTATAGGTCATGGGAAAGAACCAGCTCTTGGATAGGTGATAGGTTAAAGTATCTACCTATTGCCCATCCAATGGGCAATATGCATAGCTGGCCCCACTAGCAGCCCACTGGGTGGGAGATTTTTTGAACTTATCTTCCGCCCATCAAGCAAAAAGTTGTGTTGTGCCCCACCAGGGGTGCGAGAGCACGGCCAACCCATGTCACCTGCTCGGTGGGAGATTTTTTTATCTTATCTCCCATCCAACATGCGATAAGTTGTTGGCCCTAGTGGCTATGAAGAACCGTCCAGATAGTATTCCAATTAATCATAAGGATGATCGTTTGCTTAATCATGACCATGACGATTAACCAAAATACCATCCCGATAGTCCCGAGATTTGTTTTGTGCCCAAGATTGGAACACATGTCTTTCGAGCATATAACATCACAACAAAGCTTAAGAATGAGCTAGTAATTTAAATTATATTACAAGCATTACAGTACCATCATTTACAACAAAAGATTAGAGAAACTACGTAGTGGAAAGGTAACACCTACTAAAACCAAAAGCTAGGTGAAGAAATATGTTGTTAGGCTCCACCCAAAAGCATGCCACACAAGTAGCTTGCACTACTCATTCCCACCACCTACATCGGCGGACGTGAAGTAGTCAAACACAAGCTCCTCCTCATCTGTGTATGAAGGTACATGTAATACTTAGTCCATAATAGGTACATATAAATAACCTGACTCCAATGTTTATACATTTGAGTCATTAGCAAGGAGTAGGTCATAGAGTAAAGTAAATTCGTATGCATAAGCAATCTAACATCTACGTGTGAGCATCTATACTTAACTCACGGTACATCTACCTGACAACATCAACCTGCACATAAATGTAAAAGGAACCATATCATGTACTCAATAATCCTCAACAACTAAATCCGACATACCATGCCATATCCCCAAATTTGGAAACTCTACAACCGATGTGGGTAGATAGAAGCATGCTCGTGACCGAGAGCACAGCAATTCGAATTGTTCTTACACCCTGCTAGAGGGTACAACTTTACCCACATGACTCGGGTCTATCCTCTTGGCCCCCGAGATAACCTTTCTCATACCTGAAACTACCCACTTGCACATGCCGCTATGGCACCAGGGTTACCGTGAGCGTGTCCCGGACACCTCGAGCTCCCTGCCACCTCGCTTCTCCTTTATTTTACTTACGCGTCATAGGGACGCATTAATATGAACAAGGACCTCCTGCTGTTGTTGGACGTCCTAGCTGCTCCTCCACGCCTCCAAGCCTTCCTCTATGTGTCTCCTTGTCCTCTCCATGATTCCTAACCAACACATAATCATTAGGTAGTAATCTATTCTCAAAATTATATAAAGAGTTGCTTAGGAACGAGCTCACCTCTAAATTTAATTGTCGTGCGCGAGCTCTTGTGATTGGACCTTGAAAGTTCAATGGAGGATCATTGTATGTATCCGAGGGAGTGATGTCCTCATCATCCTCCCCCTCTTGAATTGGAGTCGTCCTCGACTCAAGCTCATCATCGGCTCCCAAGTAAGGTTTCAAATCTGCAATGTTAAAAGAAGGACTAACCCCGAACTCGGGTGGCAACTCAAGTTTATATGCATTATCATTTATTTTCTCAATTATCTTATAAGGACCAGCAGCTCTTGGCATTAATTTAGACTTACGCAGCTCTGGAAACCTATCTTTTCTTAAATGTAACCACACTAAATCACCTGGTTCAAGTTTGACTTCTTTCCTACCTTCACTACCAGCAATTCTATACTTTTCATTCATCTTTTCGATATTTATTTTAGTTGTTTCATGCAACTTACGAATAAAATCAGCACGTGCACTAGCATCACTATGTGTTCTTTCAGTGGTAGGTAAAGGCAAAAGATCAATAGGAGCGCGAGGGGTAAAACCATACACTACCTGAAAAGGACTTACCTTGGTGGTAGAATGTGTTGCCCGATTATAAGCAAACTCCACGTGGGGCAAACATTCTTCCCACATCTTCAAATTTTTCTTCAAAATAGCTCTCAACATGGTACCCAAAGTGCGGTTCACTACCTCCGTTTGGCCATCAGTTTGTGGGTGGCAAGTAGTAGAAAACAATAGTTTTGTACCCAACTTATTCCATAGAGTGCGCCAAAAGTGACTCAAAAATTTAGCGTCGCGATCTGAAACAATAGTAGAAGGCATACCATGCAAGCGAACAATCTCTTTGAAAAAGAGGTCAGCAATATAAACGGCATCATCACTTTTATGACAAGGTATAAAATGTGCCATCTTAGAAAAACGATCCACAACAACAAAAATGCTATCCCTCCCTCTCTTAGTCCTAGGCAATCCCAAAACAAAGTCCATCGAAATATCTGCCCAAGGAATAGAAGGAATAGGAAGAGGCATATACAAACCATGTGGATTCAAGCGAGACTTAGCCTTTTGACATGTGGTACAGCGTGCCACGAACCGCTCAACATCTCTCCTCATCTTTAGCCAAAAGAAATGTGTGGCCAACATAGCCTCCGTCTTCTTAGCACCAAAATGTCCCATCAATCCTCCTCCATGTGCTTCCTGCAACAACAAAAGACGAACGGAACCAACTGGAATGCATAGACGGTTAGCTCTAAACACAAATCCATCATTGATCACAAACTTGTTCCATGTACGTCCCTCTTTACAGTTCAGCAATACATCTTTAAAATCAGGATCAAGCACATATTGTTCTTTTATTGAGTCAAGTCCAAAAATTCTATAATCAAGTTGGGACAACAAAGCATATCGTCTAGACAAAGCATCAGCAATTATATTATCCTTCCCTTTCTTGTGTTTGATAACATAAGGAAAAGATTCAATAAATTCAACCCACTTAGCATGTCTACGATTCAGATTATTTTGAGAACAAAGATACTTAAGCGATTCATGATCTGAATGTATAACAAATTCTTTAGGCCACAAATAATGACGCCACGTCTCTAAAGAACGTACAAGTGCATACAATTCCTTATCATACGTAGAGTAATTAAAAACAGGGCCATGCAATTTTTCGCTAAAGTATGCAACGGGCTTACCTTCTTGCATCAAAACACCTCCAATGCCAACTCCACTAGCATCACATTCTAGCTCAAAGGTCTTACCAAAATTTGGAAGTTGCAGCAATGGCGCGTGCGTAAGCTTGTCCTTCAAAGTGTCAAAGGATTCCTCTTGTGCCTTACCCCAATGGAACACCACACCTTTCTTTGTCAACTCGTGTAAGGGGGCAGCAATGGCGCTGAAATCCTTCACGAAACGACGATAAAAACCTGCAAGTCCAAGAAAACTTCTCACCTGTTTGATGTTTTGGGGAACCGGCCAACTCTTTATGGCTTCAATTTTCATCTCATCCACCTCAATTCCCTGTGGAGTAATAACATAGCCAAGAAAAGAGACTCGATCCGTGCAAAAGATGCACTTCTCAAGGTTACCAAATAAACGTGCATCACGTAAAGCATTAAAAACAGCACGTAAGTGATCCATATGTTCATCCAAAGACTTGCTATAAATCAATATGTCATCAAAGTAAACCACCACAAATCGTCCAATAAAAGTTCTTAAAACCTCATTCATCAAACGCATGAAAGTGCTAGGTGCATTAGTTAAACCAAAAGGCATTACTAACCACTCATATAATCCGAATTTAGTTTTGAAAGCTGTTTTCCATTCATCTCCAAGTTTCATTCTAATTTGGTGGTAACCACTACGCAAGTCGATCTTTGTAAAAATTACAGAGCCACACAACTCATCAAGCATATCATCAAGTCTAGGAATAGGATGGCGATATCGAATAGTAATGTTATTGATGGCTCTACAATCAACACACATACGCCAAGTACCATCTTTCTTAGGAACCAAAATCACAGGAACAGCACAAGGACTAAGGCTCTCACGTACATACCCGCGGTCCAAAAGCTCTTGGACTTGCCGCTGAATTTCCTTAGTCTCCTCGGGATTGGCTCGATACGCAGCACGATTTGGCAATGTTGCTCCCGGAATCAAATCGATTTGATGCTCTATCCCTCTCATAGGTGGCAGTCCCGGGGGTATCTCAGCTGGGAAAACATCCTCATACTCCTGCAAAAGGTTAGTGACAGCAGGAGGTATCGAACTAATAACATCATCAAGCGAATACAAAACTCGTTTGCAAACCAAGGTGTAGCAAATATCATTATTAGAAATTTCAGCAAGGTCACTTTTTAGTGCAAGCATAACACCACCCTTCAATTTTATGCCCTGTACCTTAGAACTAGGTGCAGACTTATCCTTTTTAGGTGGGTAAAGAGAATTAGCAACTTGCTGATTTTCAGATTTAGTATCACGCAAATTAGCAGCTCGTTCTTTATCAGCTTGTACAATTTCAGCAGGGGTCATAGGAACCAAAGTAATTTTCTTTCCTTTATGCATAAAAGTATATGTATTACTTCTACCATGGTGTATAGCATCATTATCAAATTCCCAAGGTCGACCCAATAAAAGTGAGCAAGCTTCCATAGGTACCACATCACAGTCAACATAATCAGCATAGGAACCAATGGAAAAAGAAACTCTGCAAGTTTGTGTTACCTTAGCTTTTCCAGCATCATTAAACCACTGAAGATTATATGGATGGGGGTGTTGGCGTGTGGTCAAGCCAAGCTTCTTGACCAAATCTGAACTCACCAAATTATTACAACTACCTCCATCGATGATGACACGTGCTCGCCGATTTTGGATGACGAAGAAAATCTGGAACAAGTTATGGCGTTGCAGCTTCTCTGGTTGTTGTACCTTTGTGCTGAGCGCCCGCTGCACAATGATGCTCCTATAGGTCGCTGTGTCATCACTGCCCAAGATTTCGTTGCTCTCCTCAACAACTGGTTCTTCTTCTTCTTCAATGTCAGAGGCGCTGATGTACCCATCTTCCGTTGCAATGTATGCCCGCTGACTTGGGCAATCCTTCTGCACATGACCGAATCCATGGCAGCGACGGCATTGAATGCCAGAGGTGCGTCCCGTTGATGCAACAGAGGAAGCACTCTTGGAAGGTCCCTGCAAAACAGAATTTTTACCTGAGCCCGAAGGTCGTGTAGTGACAGGATTTGGTGCCGTAGCTGCTTGTTGCTTGCTCGCTGGTGAGGGAGCCCTGTAAGTGGATGGTTTGGACAGCCCAAATGATGGTCCTGTGCGCGGCGTGTATGTGGTGCTGGCCTTGTACTTGCCCTGCTGCTCACGCCCCTGCAACTCCTTCTCTGCAAGCATAGCAAACTGAAACAACTGGTTGACATTGTTAAATTCTTTATAATCAATAATATCCTGGATTTCACGTCTCAAACCCGAATAAAATCGACAAATAGAATCTTCGTTTCCCTCTACTATGCCACAATGCATCAAGCCCTTTTGAAGCTCACCATAATAATCCTGCACAGATTTATCTCCCTGTTCTAAGCGCATCAATTTCTTACGCAAGTCTCTATGATAAGATGGGGGAACAAATCTATCACGCATAGCAACCTTAAGCTCTTCCCATATACGAGGTGTGGCACCATCTGCAGCTAAACCAGTCCACCAAATAATAGCAAAATCTTTAAACTCACTAGTGGCTTGTCTAACTCTATGTTGTTCAGGTACTTGATGGGCACTAAATTTTTGCTCTACTGTCATCTCCCAATCAAGATATCCCTCAGCATCATAATGTCCCGAAAAAGAAGGTATAGTAAATTTAACCTTAGCATAAGGATCTTCAGGAGCTCGATTATACATACCTCGATGGTGGTGGTGATGTGGAACGCCACCCATACCTGTGGTGTTAGTGCGAAGACGACGCCGTAATCTGTTTTGCAATGTCGCCGCTGGATCAACATTAACATCGTCATCATACAACTCATCACCGGTGTTGCTTCCATTCACATCTTCGTTGTGCACAGGACGGTTTTCCAAAGCATTTACCCTGTCGGTGAGCTCGGATAACCGTTTGTCCACCCGCTCAACCGCGTTTGCGAGTTTCATCTCAATTATCGCTTCAGTGACAGCCTTGATGACTGTCTCCCTCATCTCCTTCTGAGCATTGTCTACAACAGCTTGTAGCTGCTCTTGGCTGACACACTCCTTGAAGTCCTTTGGCGTTTTATCTCCTTCAACTGACATTGTGGAAACAAACACAACAACAAACAGTGAAGGTTATCCCTAATAATCGTACTACAAAGATGGAGTGGTGCCTCTCAATCAAGATCAGCAAAGGTAGACACCTTACCAAGCTCTTACCAGGGTTCTTACCAGCAAAGCAAAGGATACCTGGAAGGCGTGCGAGCGATTGCAGGGATGCAAACCAGTGCTGTTCAGAAGAATCTGTGGGGCTTGGAAGGCACACAAAGAGAACAAATATGTATATGTGGAACACAAATCAGAAACAGATTTTAATGCTGAATTATAGTCCCAAGTACTTGTTCTCGTTGCTGGCCTAAAGTGTTGCAAGTACCAAGTATGTGTGTTAAACAAGGTGGAGAAACAAGTATGATGGATAGCAAGAGCAACAGAAACAAAGAACTAAACAGTACACGCTAACACAGCTCACTTTGCCCTTCTCTATGTGCTCCTCTAGATATTGTTCCTCTTTTGCCCCTCTCTTTTTTTCTATTTTTTTTGGCTGTCGTTGTTTTTTTGGGAAAATTCGACTTTTTCTTTTTATTTTTTTGATATTTTTTTTTTCACTTAGGAGCACACAAGAGGGAACCACAGAAAATTTGAGCTTAAACAAGTGAAAGACGTGACCTGTAGAATTTTCTGAAGTTCAGCCGTAAAATGAGAAAAATATTTGGAAATTGAAAACTCAAACTTCGGAGGCGAATTTGGGAATTCTGATTTCGCCGAACCCAGCAGAGCTGGGGACGAACGGATCCGAAATGCTGTTTCGATGCGAAAAACTCTATGACTTGTCTGAAAACGGAGTTCGTATGCGAAAGTTATGCCCAATTTGAGAAACGACTCCGAATTAGAGGACAAAACGGGAAGAAAGTGGGGAAAATATGCGACAGAGGCTAGGGTTTGATGGAAACGGTGGGGGAAAACACACGAACTGGACTCTAACACGACCTAACCAGCAACAAGACCTTGACCAGGACACAAACTCAACACGACGAACTCTGAAACTGAAATATGCAAAAGCTAAAGGCGCGGAAGGGTTGTAGGACAGGAAAAAAAAAACGATATGGCAGTGGACTATAGAACGAAGGCGAAAACACTCGAAACTAAGGGTAGATATGAACCTGACGGTATACCTGAAGCTCTGATACAACTTAATATGAACAAGGGTTCCCGATCTTCCGAAAGGTTCTGGTAACTCTCGATTTGGTGGAAACGAGACACAAGTCGATCCGGCTTCCGAACAACACGATCCGAAACCCCGCAATCGCAGCACCACGTCTCCTCTGGTTATCAACCAGCGTTGCACGGTTGACCTCGCCAAGAAGGCTAAAATCCTTGCCTGCGAATCGAAGAACACAAGCAAGAACAAGGAAGAATGCAACCAAATTGCAGATGAATGATTAATCTCACGAGTTGGGGTCTCACAAACCGATGAAACGGCGAAACTGTTCTTGACAGAATAATCTAAGCAAAACCCAACCCTAATTAGGGCGGCGGCTACTGTATATAAAGGATTAGGGTCGGCCAAGGACCCCTGGACGTGTCCCTAATGGACTCCAACACGATACATGGCCCAACGGACCGAAAACGGTGACGCAGCACCGGGACAGATTCTGGACGCTGACTTGTTTCGACGTTTCCCATTGACTCAGAAGGAATTTGGACCTCAAACCAACGCCATTGGTTTCCTTATGAAATTATCTTTCCAACCATATGTGAATCGCTGGTCCTGGAGGTCGAGGCTGATTCGGACTCGAGTTGGACTGGACCTCCTGCTGTTGTTGGACGTCCTAGCTGCTCCTCCACGCCTCCAAGCCTTCCTCTATGTGTCTCCTTGTCCTCTCCATGATTCCTAACCAACACATAATCATTAGGTAGTAATCTATTCTCAAAATTATATAAAGAGTTGCTTAGGAACGAGCTCACCTCTAAATTTAATTATCGTGCGCGAGCTCTTGTGATTGGACCTTGAAAGTTCAATGGAGGATCATTGTATGTATCCGAGGGAGTGATGTCCTCATCACGCATGACAAGCGTCAGCACTGTAGGGATCAGTGACGTCCTAAGAGGGAGGGGGTGGGGTTGAATTAGGACACTTAAAACTATTTCGGCTCTAAAAACAACATAAGATAAACCTATATCAATTTCTATCTAAATATACTCTAGGTTTATCTAGTGTGTCTACTGTACCAATCAAAGCACTTGCAACCTATCTAAGAAGGTAAATTACAAGTAAGTAAATGCGAAAACATAAATAATGTAGAGAGAGCAAACTTGGCACAAGGATTTTTTTCCCGTGGTATCAATGGCATGAATGCCACCCCTAGTCCATGTTGGAGCTCCACAAAGGATATGCTCTCGGTCGGCACCCGATCACGGCCTTTGAGCCACTGAGTCACAAAGACAAGGCCTCCACCCGGATGAGCCACTAAGCCACCAAGGCAAGGTCTCACCACTAGCCTCTCTTCCGATTCCTTGCCGTCGTGATCACTTCGAAGCTTGAGCCACAAATACAAGAGTCTCCACGTCCCCGCACAATTGCCTTGCCGCTGCTCCACACTAAGTCGGGTGGTCAACAAGCTTGCCAGCAAGTCACCAAGACTCCAAGGAGCCGGCATACCAAGTGGTACACTGTTGGATCACTCATTGATCCACTCTCTAGGCAGCAATCACCTAATAACTCACTCTCTAGGCCTATAAGCACTAATCACTTACTAATCTTGTGCTTAATCACCTTTGATGATCACTTTAAGCACTTTGGTGGCTTGGATGTCTTCTCAGGTGTATATGAACTTCTCTGGACTCCAGCACACTCAAATGACTGAGTGGAGGGATATTTATAGCCTCTAACTCGCGCACTAGCTGTTAACCCAATGACTCTAAAAAGCTGTTAACACCAGATGATCCGGTGAGAACAATAGTATTTAACACCTGATCATCCGGTGAGTACACTCTCACAAACTAGCCGTTGGAACCCCACTCAAGCCTTTGTGAACACCGGATTATCCTATGATGACTCACTGAAGACCGAACAAATGAACTGGATTGTCCTATGTGTCTATGTTCATTTTGGAGCTCTCTGAAAATAATTGTCCAGTGTGTTCATTTTGTGAACACCGGATCATCCGGTGAGGCAAAAGACTCCGCTTTAAACTTTCTGTGAACATCGAACTATTTTTCATTGTTCTCACCAGATTATCCGGTGTAGCACCGGACTAATTTTGATGTGAGCACTGGATTATCCGATCAGGCAAATTTCAGCAAACAACATTATGTATTTTGGGCATAACGTTTCGCTCCGAACTCTGATTTTGATGATCTTGTGCTCTATGGAAAGCTTATAAAGAGCTCTACAAGATTATTTGAAATCCATCCCATTTGATCACATAAAAGTTCATGGAATAAGTCCAATTCATTCCTCTCTTTTTTCCAGCTTATTTGTGTAAAATGCTCCGGTGAAACTATCTGTTGTGTATACCTTTAACACCAGAACATCCGGTGAGTTGATCTACAATCTTCAATATCTTCAACTCTCTCTAGAAGAAATGATCCAGTGTAAGCATCCGGTGTGTACACTCTGAGCACCGAACTATCCGGTGTAACACATCAACTTTTTCTGGACACGTGTCCCAAATAAAAACTCCGGTGTTACTCAGTGCCGATCACCGGACCATCCGGTGAGGTCTTCAGCTTTCTCTTCCCTACTGGACATAATACTATGGTGTGTGCAAACATCAGAGCATCGGACCATCCGGTGTAGTCATTTCTCCTGGGACTTTTTCCAATTCAACCAAACTTTGTCCCGGCTTCGGTGGCTTCTTCATATATTGCATCCATGAGACCAACTAACATATATTCTTGATGAGCATGTTAGTCCTAATGACTATGTTGTCATTAATCACCAAAATCACAATCTATGGTCTAATAGGTACATTTTTACTACAAGCATAGCATATGCTACTCGACTCATTCGTCCATTATCTAAATATGTCGTTGTACGGAAAGTGCTAAAGCCAACGGCATCGATAGATGGTGCTTAAACAATGCAAATGGTCTATAGCATCTGGGTTCCACTCCCGACCTACACCTAGCACTGCCCATATCTTGCATCATTCTCACATCTCATAGATCCCACATCATTATCATTGTAATTATGAACCATACGTAAAACCTAAGCTCGCGAACAATAGTTGAAATATCGCTCATCTTCTACCGATGACCTATGCATTGCTAAGAATTTTGACCAACTCTTAAGTTAGACATCAACAATGTTACCGAGGTGACAAGGATATGGATAATCAACAATTTCAAGGTAGAGGTAATGCAATCAATATAGGTTCTACCGATATAAGCCCGACAACGACTCGTTAAACACGCAAACATTCCTAAGTAATGACTTATCAATTTAGTCTCTATTCAATTCAAACAAAGGTGCAATATGCTTAGATACTTGCCTTGCTGCTCTGACGGTTGCCTGATACTGTTGGCGTAACACTCACAGAACCCTAGTAGATTAGTGTCGCCTTCACTCGCTTGGACCATCGGCGAAACGCTCTCTAAAAAAATCAAGAATGCATTGCATAAATAACAAAACGACGAAAAAGTGTGCATATGATGCATGCTTGAACACTGATAGATTCATGTGTTTTGAAAATGTTTGCAAAAGACCGCCAAATGATTGGGGTATCAAAGTTTGAAACCCCGGATAAGACAACCTAAGTGTATATAGCTTTAAATGGATGGCGGTCAGACTGAAGTGGAAGTGGCGGTCAGATCGCTAGCGTGCAGAAGGTTTTAGCCTCTAGCGGTCAGACCGACGGTATGTCAATGATCGGACCACTAGAACCTCAGCAGCACCCTTGTGGGGTCACCAGTGAGGACTCTGGTGAAACATTTTGTGAGGAATGGCACAAAAGTACTTCACAAGACTAGGGGAACATTTTATGAGGTCGTTCAGATGACATACACAGTTCGAACACATAAAACCCCCAAAATGAGATCTAGACTTAGCTTTCCTAGGGCTTTCTAGTGAAAATCAAAACGGCGAGTGCCTAGGGCTAGGAAACGATGGAAAATGGTAGGGGGATGTTTACCTCGGCATAGAGGAACTTTGTACTAGATCAGAATCCTCCGAGGAAGCTTCGATCCATCGATTGGACTCCTGGAGGGTGAATGAGTTCGCGGAGGAAGAAATAGCGAATAAACCCTTCGGGCGGGGAGGAAAGGGGGAGGAAACTCAGGGAAGTCCTTCGGAGAACTTGTTAGAGTTCCCACCGTCGATCTCCGATTGTCGAACGCATCAAATGGATCTCACCTTCTCTCTCTATGATTTGGGGAGGGAGAGAGTAAGAGAGTGAAATGAGAGAGGGTGGGAGAGATAGACCGGTAGACCACTTAATGGGTGCCTCTGCTGCGCTCTAGCAGTCCGACAGCGAGAGGTGTCGGTTAGACCGCAGGATACCCAGGTGGTAAGCCCACATGGCTACTCCCTATCGATCAGACCATTGTAAGACCCCGTCAGACTGCGGTGAGACCTCGTCAGACCACGAGGAGGGTTCTTTGGATAAAATTTTCTAAATTTTCCTTCTTTTCATTCTTCTTTCTTTTCTCCTTCCCTCCAAAGTATTTAGGATCTTCCTAAAGAGCTCTAGGCCAACTCCAAGTATTTTGAACAAATTTAAAACTCAAATTATCAAACGAACATGTATAAACATAACATTATGATGATTATAAATGCTTAATTATGTAAGTAACGTTTAGGGACGTGAAAGTGGCAGTCGAGTAGGACATGATACCTTGGCACCGTGGTGTTTCCTCGCCCAACTAGAAATCTCTCACTTAGAAGCCGATTCTTTGTACATGTTGGCTGTTCGTTGGGCACTTTTTACTTCTTGCCCACTCAATGCGCGAATTTTTGAAATGGACGCAATTTTTTGCAATTTTTTAAATAATATATATAGATATTCACTGGTATTTATAGATGACCGCGCTGCTA
Source organism: Phragmites australis (assembly GCF_958298935.1). Classification (NCBI taxonomy): domain Eukaryota; kingdom Viridiplantae; phylum Streptophyta; class Magnoliopsida; order Poales; family Poaceae; genus Phragmites; species Phragmites australis. The sequence goes on from NC_084929.1 coordinate 9,058,869, forward strand.
ATATATATATTGGGGGAAAATAAACCAACCTGAGGATAATGCTTGAAGACTACTATTTAGGTCCCTCCGGAGCCTTGATGTTCGGATGCTCAGCTAAAGGCTCGACCTCCAAAGTCATTAGGTCCCTTCGCGGTACCTCTTTGCACCTGTGAAGCCTTCCCTTGGCTTAACCGGCTCGGCCTCCCAAAGGCTCAGCCTCCTAAAACCTGGCCTCCCAAAGCCCGGCCCCCGAGACATAGGTCTCCCGAAGCCTTGGTCCCCCGAAGCCTCAGCCTCCTGAAGCCCCGGCCTTCCGAAGTCCTGCCTCCCGAGGCCTTCACCTCTCGGAGCCGTGCCTCCCGAGGTACCCGTCTCCAGCTGCTCGGGCCGACTACATGGAGGCTAAAAGGTGAGTCAGCAGACCTTAAGAAAGATCTAACGGAAAGGGAGCACTGGTCATGCTTTACCTGCAAAGAAGTGGCCGGCATTAAACGCCTAGGCTGGTGGATGCCGCTCTAATACTGTGGCGTAATGGAGGCTATCCTGACACCCCTGACAGTGTAGTGTCGGGCTGCAATTGGCGACCGGCTCACTGCACTTTAGGGGGTAGGCACCACGATACTTACCGCGGTGGATATTTACCTTCCCAATAGGGTAGAAAGTACTTATCCACAATAAGGCCCAGCAATTCGATCAGGTCCCTGATATTTGTACATTATGATAACTGGTACGCCAAGCTATGCATGGCCCTATAAATAAGGGGCCATGGTCGCCTGGGAAAGGCACACGAGCTAGACACCAAAAAAGACACAGAGGTGAAAACACGCCAAGTCACACTGTGATACTCCTCCCATAACGATCCATTTTTTCTACCATCAATACATTCATGGTGTTCCTTCCTCTTAAACTTCGTCTCCAAGCTTGAGTCTCCTCCTTAGAAGAAACTCTCACCGTACTTGTTGGGGCAAGATGAACTCTTGCCCCAACAGTGCGCCGTCCGTGGGGACTCAAACACAAAAGTGCTAAGAGAGGTAGGAATCCACCAGGAAAACCACCAAGGTGCTAACCAAAACCGCCATACCCATCGATGCAAGCATGCAACCATATGCATGGTTGCCTCAGCCACGCACACCGTATGCATGCGCTAGCCCCGCTGCCATGTGGGACGGCGTTCCTTCAACCTTGGCCAACCCAGAACCCTGGGTCGGTACAGGAATTCCAGAAGGCACGGAGGCCTTTCAGCCTCTGCATGACAAAGACCTCGCTGCCTCAGGAGAGGACGTGGCTGAAGCCACGGCCAAGCAGGCCGCCTTCCAATGGTTCTAGGCGGTCCAACCCAAGAGTGTTCCAGCCTGGGCTTGGTCCCAAAGTATCCCCTTCGACCACACCTAGGATATCCCAAGCGAGCCAACATCTTCGGACAGTCTGTCCACCCAGCACCCTCCTTGGGCCCCTCAGGCGAAAGAGGGTTCCAAGGAGACGAAGGGCCCCGGGGTGCACGGACCCCGCCAGTGCCTCTGACGCTGCCCTCACAATGCCAACCGCGCGTAGGGAACCCCAAGTCCACCTCGTCCGGGGAGGCATAGTCAGAACCACTTCGTCTCCAAAAGCCAGCTCACCGGGCAACCTCGACGATCTCCCAAAAGGGAAGGGGACACTCGGGAAACCATAGGCTCTGGGACACACCACCTTCGGCAGCAACCCCAACGACAACTCCAAGCGCCCATGAGTGCATCCTGCACGGACCAAGGCATGGCTACAACACCAACGACTGCCGCACCCTCATGACCTTTCGGGAGGAATACCTCGAAAGGCAAGCAGAATACCTAGCCACAGAAGGAGCCGGCGAAGGACGACGTAGGATTCGGAGGCCTGGGGAAAACTCCTGGGCAAATCCCCGACCCCTCAACCCTGCACCGTCACTACCGACCCTACTACCAATGGTACCATATCCAACAACGAGAACTGAGTCAAGGACACGCCGTCGTTAGGCTCCAGACGGAGTACCTCCAGGGGGGTCGCGGATCACCTCTCCCGCCTAGCCCTCGGCTTCACCTTCGACACGCCGTCTCCAGGCTCCCAACTAACCTTCGACTACACCTCCAACATGCCATCGCCAGACTCCGGATGGATTACCTCTAGGGGCGAGCAACGGCTAAGAGCTGACGGGGTCAAGCACCGCCTCTCCCGGCCTAGCCATAGGCTTCGAGGCCTCCAAGCTAGGTAGAAGAAGTAGAACTTAAGTTACATCCTCATTTAGCATGAATAGTTATATAACCTAGCTATGTTTCATACTACAATCATCTTCTTATTGCTAACAGTAGACTGCAAAACTTAGCTAGTATAACCATGCAAGATCCCTACACTCCCGCAGATGCATCGTGCCTAGGTCGCCTGGGGGGCGGGTCTGCCCAGGTTTCCTAGAAGGCATTGTGTGGCCTCGAAAATTTAGTTGCCACGTATCAAGGGATTTCCTCGATAGATCGTGTTGCGGTGCCACCCGTAGGACATCTTTGGGTGGTGTGACAAGCCCACGTACCGCAGACGTAGCATGCCTAGGTCACCTGGAAGGCAAGACTGCCTAGATTTCCTGGAGGCATTGCGTAGTCTCGGTAGACAGTGAGACCCACACACCGCAAGCATCGCTTATGCCTAGGTCACCTGGAAGGCAGATTGTGCCCAGGGTGCCCTGGAAGGCATTTGCATAGCCTCGGGTGTCGAAGCCACGCCCCGAGGGATGTCCTCGGTGGTGGAGATGTGGTGCTCTGAGGAATGCTATCACAAGGAATCCTCATTGCACGACATGCCTACACACCGCGGGCGTAGCATGCCTAGGTCACATGGAGGGCAAGACTGCCTAGATTTTCTAGAAGGTATTGTGTAGCCTCGATAGTGTGTAGATGCTGGTTATCAAGGGACTTCCTTGGTAATGTAGTTGCGGCGCCCCCGAGGGATTTCATCGAAGGCGTGACAAGCCCACACACTAGTAAGTATTGTTTGCCTAAACCCAAGGTCACATGAAAAGGTTTCTCGGAGGGTAGGCTTTGCTCTGGTAGGTAGTGGAGCCCACACACCGCGGGCGTAGCATGCCTAGGTCACCTGGAAGGCAAAACGTCCTAGGTTTCCTGGAAGGTATTGTGTAGCACCGATAGTGTGTGGACGCTGCATATGAGGGGACTACCCTCATGTGAGGATGCGGTGCTCCGAGGAATGTTGTCGCAAGGAATCCTCATTGTACGACATGCTTATATACCGTGGGTGAAGCATGCCTAGGTCACTGCTAAGGCATTAACCCTAGGTTTCCTGGAAGGTATTGCATAGCTTCGGTCGTATAAATGCCACGTGCCAGGGCACATCCTTGGTGGACAATGTTGCGGTGCACCCCAGGAGTTTCCTCGAGAGCACGACAAGCCTACACACCGAGAGTGTAGCATGCCTAGGTCACCTAGAAGGCAAGACTACCTAGATTTCATGAAAGGTATTGCGTAGCTCCGATAGTGTGTAGGGCCTTCAGCATTAATACATGCCAAGGAGTCTTACAAAACCTCCGACAAAAAATAAGAACCTTACAAAACCTCTAACAAAAATGGAGAGTCTTACAAAACCTCTGACAAAAAATGAAGAGTCTTATAGAACGTTCGACAAAAAACGGAGAGTCTTATAAAACCTCCGACAAAAACGGAGAGCCTTACAAAATCTCCAACAAAACAGAGAGTTTTACAAAATCTCCGACAAAACAGAGTCTTACAAAACCTCTGGAAAAAATGGAGAATCTTACAAAACCTCCGCACAACAGAGTGTTTTACAAAACCTCCAGCAAAAATGGAGAATCTTACAAAACCTCCAACAAAAATGGAGCAACTTCCAAAAACCTCCGCACAACGGAGGGTTTTTCAAAACCTTCGGCAAGAACGGAGAGCTTTACCAAACCTCCGCCCCACGGAGAGTTTATCAAACTTCAGCCAAAACGGAGCGACTTCCAAAAACCTCCACACAACGGAGAGTTTTACAAAACCTCCAGCAAAATGGAGAGCTTTACCAAACCTCCGCACCATGGAGAGTTTTACCAAACCTCTACCAAAATGGAGCGATGTCCAAAAACCTCCACACAACGAAGAGTTTAACAAAACCTCCAGCAAAAACGGAGAGCTTTACCAAACATCCGCAACACGGAGAATTTACCAAACCTCTGCCAAAACGGAGAGACTTCTAAAAGCCCCTGCAAACGGGGATGCTTTCCGGAAACTCCGCCGGGCGGAAAGGTTCTAAAAGGACCTAACGGAAAGAGTACCCCGGCATCTTGAAGGCAAATGCCTCCGTGCCGAAGGGGTACGAAACCCGCTGGCCTCCAAAGGGCACAACACACATATCAAAGGGGTATAAAAATCCCCCTCCCTACAGGGAAAGGTATGACCCGCGTGACTCAAACACGTATGGCAAAAGGTAAAATCATTACCCTACAATCTCCTTTAAAGACACATTTATACGTCATTTTATGAGTGTTATACTGATATTTAATAAAAGCCCATGCTGCGTGCCACGGGAAACATAGTGGAACCCTCGACTGTCCCTTGCAGAGGCCACAAATTCATTGCAGTAGCTAAGGGCTGAGGGGGTCATGGACCACCTCTCCCACCTGGCCCTCGGCTTTGCCTCCGACACGTCGTCGTCAAGCTCCGGACAGAGTACCTCCAGAGCCGGGTAGCGACTAAGGGCCGAGGGGGTTACAGACCACCTCTCTCGCCTGGCCCTCGGCTTTGCCTCTGACACGCCATCGCCAAGCTCTGGACGGAGTACCTCCAGAGCCAGGCAGCGCTAAGGGCCGAGGGAGTCACAGACCACCTCTCCCGCCTGGCCGTTGGCTTCACCTCCGACACGTCATTGCCAAGCTCCGGACAGAGTACCTCCAGGGCCGGGCAGTGGCTAAAAGGCCAAGGGGGTCGTGGACCACCTCTCCTATCTAGCCTTCGGCTCCACCTCCAACAACACTGTCGCCATGCTTTAAACAGATCACCTCCGAAACCGGGAAGTGGCTAAGGAACCCGAAGGGTCAAGGACCACCTCCGGAGCTTGTCTCCAAAGGTTCCAGATGGACTTTGCTGAGTCAGAAATCTGGAACAAACTTGGAGGAACGCCCTACCGGTGCGAGCCCAAGGAGTACGCAATAACCGGGAACGATGAGGTCGCCACTACTTCACTCAGCCATCCTTAGTTACCCTACGTATCTACCACCAGATTCCCGAGGCCATCGCTCCCTCAGAAGATATGAAACCGGTGATAATCTATGTGAAGGCTCGGTACCTCGGTGATCCAAAAAACTAGCCATCGCCTACGAAGGGGACGAAGAAGTGCGACTCGAAGGCACGAAGGCACACACACATACGATCACCCGTTCAAAAGATCCCCTTGCACTCTGATACAGAAAGAGATACGACCATCTCCGAAGGTCCATATTATATTATTAAACAACTAGTACATCTAGAGGACATATACAAAAGCGACAGTACAAAAATTGCTACAAAGAAGATGGACCCCGACAGAGCAAAACAGGGTGACAAAGAGTACAAGGTGACTAAGTCAAGCCATGAGCCCACAGTAAGGCCATGGTCGACCGTGAAACATGGATGCCTCACGACTTCACCAAGTACTCCCTCCAGGAGACAACCTTCACCTCCTACAGGTCCCGGTAGGGGCCATGCATGGGACAGCGTATGCGCCTCATCTGCGGCCTGTCGCTGCAGAAGCCAATACAGTAGCCAGCTCCTGAGCTATCGGAGGACGAAGAAGAGTCCGAGGAGGTCACCGGCGAGGCCTTCTCTCTCGCCTTCCTAGCCTCCTCCTCCTTCACCATCGTCTCCGCAGACGCCTGCTCGCTCTGCCCCCGCAGGAGATCCCAATCGATCTCCTCATCGTCATCGCATCATCGGAGATATTGATGATCTCGACGGGCATGGCCTCCCAAGCCAAGGGTCGGGCCAGAGTGGCAGGTAGTCACCTCCCTTGCAGAGATGGAAGCGGCGTGGTCAATAGCACCTCTACCGATGACCAAAATGTTCTGGCTCCCGAAGAAGTCATCGAGATCATCGACATCTCTGAAGAGGATAAGGAGGAAGGCAACGCCATACTCAGGACAAGGTTAACTACTCACTCGTAGGGCTATGGAGAATCCAGTTGGGTGACCCCGGCTTTATATCCGGGCCAAGCAGCCACGTAAGCCCGGAAGATGAAGTGGAACCAAAATAGCGGTGTCCCCCATTGAATGCCTAAGGGGACCGTGGCCATGCCCCGGTCGTTCCGCTAGGACGTGGCGGTGTTCCACGACGAATGACTTGTTTTCTCGCACGGACATCCTGTCACATTAATAACCCAGACTCCTTTCGGTGCGTGACAGGGGTGTGGGCACAAGACCCTAAACAACACCCCGCATTGTCCAGTCGGAATGCGGGGCAGTGGTATGTCTCATCCTGCCAGGCAAACGCATAGGGTCCCCCAATCCTACAGGTAACCTCTACTCTGGCGACCTTAGAAGGCAAGAAGAACCATATCGAAGGAATCCAGACAACCGGTATCGGCCTCGACACGAACCCCAGAGTACACCACATCCATCGATGCCCCACTGGCCCAGGGTACCGACACCGCGCATGCCAGCTCCAACAAGCTCCGGAGCAAATCGCCACCACTAGTACACCATCAGCCTTCAGCCTCGCCATCGACGCCCACAGTTCCCGATGAAAAAACTTCTTAAGGACAGGGAATTGCCATCAGGCATCCTTGATACTATACCAGGCTGGGGTTGGTTTTCCTCTACATCCTCTCTCCCCTCCGAAATATCGGGTCCCGAGAATGAGGGGTTACTGTTGGGGGAAAATAAACCAGCCTGAGGATAATGGTTGAAGACTACTATCCAGGTCCCTCCGGAGCCTTCACCTCCGGACCCTCAGCTAAAGGCTCGACCTCCGAAGTCATGAGGTACCTTTGCAGTACCTCCTCATACCTACGAAGCCTTCCCTTGGCTTAACCGGCTCGGCCTCCCACCCGAAGCCCGTCCCCCCGAGACCTCGGTCTCCCGAAGCCTCGGCCTCCTGAAGCCCCGGCCTTCCGAAGTCCTACCTCCCGAAGCTTTCACCTCCCTGAGCCGTGCCTCCCGAGGACCCCCATCTCTAGCTGCTCGGGCCAACTTCCCAGAGGCTACAAGGTGAGTTAACAGGCCTTAGGAAAAATCTACCAGAAAGGGAGCACCGGTCATGCTTTGCCTGCAAGAAAGTGACCGGCATTAAACGCCTAGGTTGGTGGACACCGCTCTGACACTCCGGCGTAATGGAGGCTATCCTGACACCTCTCATAGTGTAGCGCTGGGCCACAATTGGCGACCGGGTCGCCGCACTTCAGAGGGCAGGCACCACGATAGTTACCACGATGGATATTTGTCTCCCCGATAGGGTAGAAAGTAGTTATCCGGGATAAGGCCCGGTAATTCAGTCAGGTCCCAGATATTTGTACATTATGATAACTTGTACGCCAAGCTATGCACGGCCCTATAAATAGGGGGTCATGGTCGTCTGGGAAAGACGCACGAGTTAGACAGCAAAAAAGACACAGAGGTGAAAACACACCAAGTCACACTATGATACTCCTCCCAGATCAATCCATTTTTTCTGCCATCAATACGTTCGTAGTGTTCCTTCCTCTTAAACTTCGTCTCCAAGCTTGAGTCTCCTCCTTAGAAGAAACTCTCGCCGTACTTGCTGAGACAAGACGAACGGTTGCTCCAACAATATATATATATAATACCAGTGAACATCTGGAACTTCCTAGGCACTAGCCCATCTCTGTGGATCACCTCTACGTGGGTTAGAAGTTGGGTCTTTCCAGGAGAATGTCCCCAATAAATCCAATAAGAAATCTGACATTATGTTGTTGAAGGTTACAAACTTTAATATGAAAGTTGAAAATTTGAGTCAGACGTTCCTAAATTTGACAGCTGACATTCTGAAATTTAGCTGGAACCTTCTAAAACGGGGAGTTGAAAGCTTAAGTTATCATTTTTGTTGGAGTTGCATGGTGGTAAATAAAGTGAAAGTATACGGGGAAGTATACACATTCAAGACGAGAATCACTGTGAAACATCTTTTGAGGCGATTCTGAGGTCCAGGCCAAAACTCCAAATCACCCGGATCCGATTATCAGCAGAATCACTTGTGGATCGGCGCGTTTAGTATGAATTCAAGTTGAGAGCTTCCAGGGACAGAAGAAAAAGCAGCAGAGCTGGAGTCTCATAGGAAGGCAGCTGACTATCACAGCATCTTGTGGCGTGCAGCACAGATCAATGCACCAACATTAGTTCTTCTCAGGACAACAATCTTCTGAAATTTTAGCTATCTCGGCATGTTGCTTCCTCTATAAAGATGCATCATGGTATGAAAAGAAAACTTTGAAGAATTTGCACTGCTTGCTCTCTTGGCTGAGCACGTGCTTTTATTTCACACTTTACCGTGTACTCAAGTACAGTTCTGGTTAGAACAAGAGTGCGTCTTGCTCCAGCATATACAGTGAGAGTTTCTTCTAAGGAGGAGACTCAAGCTTGGAGATGAAGTTTGAGAGGAAGGAACACCACGAGTAGTATATTGATGATAGGAAAAATGGATCGATCTGGGGGAGAATCACGGGTTCGCTGTGATGCCTGTTCTGTGTCTGTCGCCACCGTTTTTTGTTCGCCTATCTTCTTTTTCTTTTCTGGACAACCATGGCCCCGTATTTATAAGGTCATGTGTAGCTTGGCGTACAAGTTATCGTAATGTACGAATATTTAGGACCCGACCGAATTACTGGGCCTTATCCCGGATAACTACTTTCTATCCTATCGGGGAGATAAATATCCACCGTGGTAACTATCGTGGTGCCTGCTCCCTCGAGTGCGGCAAGCCGGTCGCCAATTGCGGTCCGATGCCGCACTGTCAGGGATGTCAGGATAGCCTCCATTACGCCAAGGTGTCAGAGTGGCGCCCATCAACCTAGGTCTTTAATGCCGGTCACTTCTTTGCAGGCAAAGCACGGCCGGTACTCCCCTTTCGGTAGATCTTCCCAGGGAGTGCTGACTCACCCTGCTGCCTTTGGGAAAGTGGCCTGAGCATCCCAAGGAGGGGGCCTCGGGAGGTATGGATCCGAGCGGTGAATGCTTCGGGAAGCAGGACTCTGGAAGACCGGGGCTTCGGGAGGCTGGGGCTTCGGGAGATCGAGGCTTCGGGAAGCTGAGCCTTCAGGAGGCTGAGCCGGTTAAGCCAAGGGAAGGCTTTGCAGGTATGAAGAGGTACCGTGAAGGGACCTGATGACTTCAGAGGTCGAGCCTTTAGCTGAGGGTCCGGAGATGAAGGCTCCGGAGGGACCTGGATAGTAGTCTTCAACCATTATCCTCAGGCTGGTTTATTTTCCCCCAACAGTACCCCCTCATTCTCGGGACTCGATATTTCGGAGGGGGGAGAGGATAGTAATCTTCAACCATTATCCTCAGGCTGGCTTATTTTCCCCCCAACATACCCCCTCATTCTCAGGCCTCGACGTTTCGGAGGGGGGAGACGATGCCGAGGAAAAATCAATCCCAGCCTGGTGTCGTACAAGGATGCCTGATGGTGATTCTCTGTCCTTCGAAATCGCTAGAGTAGAGGTTTCCTATAGGTTTGGAGAATCCTGTATGTTCGCCTGGCGGGACAAGATGTGTCACTGCTGCGTTCTGACTGGATAACGCGAGGGGTTTCTTGGGTCTTGTGCCTGCGATCCTGTCACACGCTGAAAGAGGTTTGGGTCATTAATGTAACGGGACATTCACATGAGAAAACGAGACATTTCGTCATGGAGTCCTGCCACGTGTTGGAGGGAAACCGGATAGGGCCACGGCCCCCTCCCCTAGGAGTCTTAATGGGAGGACACGGCGGTGTTTGTCTAGCTTCATCTTCCGGACCTACATGGCTGTGTGGCTCGGGTATAAAGCCGGGGTTACCCGGTTGGAGCCACCACAGCCCATGAGCAAGCAGTTATCCTTGACTTGAGTATAGCATCATCTTCCTCCTCATCCTCCTCAGAGACATCGGTGATCTCGACGGCTCCATTTGGAGCCGGGCTGTTTCGATCGTCGGCAGAGGCGTCGGAGGAGAAACAGCTTCCTCCCCGCAGGGGAGGTGGTTGTCCGCTACTCCAGCCCGACCTTTGGCCAGGAAGTGCGTACGTGTTGAGACCATTGATATCTCTGATGACGACGAGGAGATTGACTGGGATCTCCTGTTAAGGGAGAGTGAGCCGGCGTCAATGGGGCTGGCGATGAAGCAGGAAGAGGCCGGGAAGGAGAGGGAGAGGGCCTCGCCGGTGACCTCCTCGGACCCCTCAGCATCCTCTAGCAGCTTGGGAGCTGGTTACTGTATCGGCTTCCGCAACGTTAGGCTGCAAATGAGGCGCATACGTCGTCTCATGCGTGGCCCCTGTCGGGACCCGTAGGAGGTGAAGGCGATCACCGGGATGTTGTACTTGGTGGCGCCGTGATATAACCATGTCACGACTGAGCTTAGTCACATTGTACTCTTTCTCTCTTGTTTTGCTCCGCAGGGATCTATCTTCTTCGTGGCAATTTCTGTACGGTTGGTTTAGTTTGTATCCCCTGGATGTACTGGTTGTTTAATAATATAACGTGGGTCTTCAGGAACGGTCGTGTCTCCCTCTGTATCGCAATGAGAGAGGACCTTTCGAAGGGGTGGCCGCATGCGTGCGTGCTTTTGTGCCTACAAACCATACTTCTTTGTCCCTTTCGAAGGCGATGGCTAGTTTTTCTGACGACCGGTGGATACTTAGGCTAACTGGTGGAGTAGTGGCGATCTCGTCGTCTCTAGTTACTGTGTACTCCTTCCTAATTTGTTCCAGATTTCCGACTCAGCAAAGTCCCTCTGGAACCTTTGGAGATGAGCTCCAGAGGTGGTCCTTGACCCTTCGGGTTCCTTAGCAACTGCCCGGGTTGAAGGCGACGATGTGTCAGAGGCACAGCCGAAGGCTTAGGCAAGAGAGATGGTCTGCGACCCCCTCGGCCCTCAGATGCTGCCTGGCTCCAGAGGTATTCTGTCCGGAACATGGTGACGGCGCATCGGAGGCGAAGCCAAAGTCCGGGCGGAAGAGAGGGTCCGCGCCCCCCTCGGCCCTTAGCAACTACCCGGCTCTGGAGGTATTCCGTCCGAAGCCTGGCGATCCAGAGCCTAGCGATGGCGCGTCGGAGGCAAAGCCGAAGGTCAGGTAGACGAGAGGGTCCGCGATCCCCTCAGACCTTAGCCGCTACCCGGCTCCAGAGGTATTCCGTCCAGAGCCTGGCAACGGCACGTCAGAAGTGAAGCCGAAGGCCGGGCGAAATAGAGGGTCCGCGACCCCCTCGGCCCTTAATCATTGCCCGGCTATGGAGGTATTCCGTCCGGAGCCTGGAGATGGCGCGTCGGAGGCGAAGCCAAAGGCTAGGAGGAAGAGAGGGTCCACGACCCCCTTGGCCCTTAGCCACTGCTCGGCTCTGGAGGTATTTTGTCTGGAGCCTGGTGACGGCGTGTCGAAGGTGAAGCCGAAGGCTGGGCGGAAGAGAGGGTCCGCGACCCCCTCGGACCTTAGCTGCTGCCCAGCTCTGGAAGTATTCCATCCAGAGCCTGGCGATAGCGTGTTAGAGGCGAAGCTGAAGGCCGGGGGGGGAAGAGAGTGTCCGCGACTCCCTCGGCCCTTAGCCACTGCCTGGCTCTGGAGGTATTCCGTCCGGAGCTCGGCAATGGCGCATCGGAGGCGAGGCCGAAGGCCGGGCGGAAGAGAGAGTCTGCGACCCCCTCGGCCCTTAGCCACTACCCGGCTCCAGAGGTATTCCGTCTGGAGCCTCACGACGGCACGTCGGAGGTGAAGTCAAAGGCCAGGCGGAAGAGAGGGTCCACGACCCCCTCGGGCCTTAGCCGCGGCCCGGCTCCTGAGGTATTCTGTCCAGAGCCTGGCAACGTCATGTCGGAAGCAAAGCCAAAGGCCGGACAGAAGAGAGGGTCCACGACCCCCTCCTCCCTTAGCCGCTGCCCGGCTCCAGAGGTATTCCATCCGGATCCTGGCGACGGCGCGTCGGAGGCAAAGCCAAAGGCCGGGCGGAAGAGAGGGTCTGCCACCCCCTCGGACCTTAGCCGCTGCCCGGCTCCAGAGGTATTCTGTCCGGAGCCTGGCGACGGCACGTTGGAGGTGAAGCCGAACGCCGGGCGGAAGATAGGGTCCGCGACCCGCTCGACCCTTAGCTGCTGCCCGGCTCCAGAGGTATTCCGTCCGGATCCTGGCGACGGCGCGTCGGAGGCGGAGCCGAAGGCCAGGTGGAAGAGATGGTCCGCCACCCCCTCAACTCTTAGCCACTGCCAGGCCTTGCTGTCTCTGTAATGGATAGTCGGGGGTTTCACTATGTTTCCCGTGCCACACAGTGTGGACTTTTATTAAATGTTAGTATAACAGAAATGACGTATGAAACGTGTCTTAACAGGAGATGGTAGGATAATGATTTTACCTTTTACCATGCGTGTTTTGGAGTCACGCGTGTCATACCTTTCCCTGTAAGGAGGGGGATTTTTATACCCCTTTGATTGGCCTGCTGTGCCTTTTTAGAGGCTAGTGAGTTTTGTACCCCTTTGGCACGGAGGCATTTTGCCTTCAAGATGTCGGGGTACTTTTCCCATTATGTCTTTTTCAGAACTTGTTGTCCCAGCGGAGTTTTTGAAGAAACATCTCCATTGCGGGGGGTTTTCAGAAGTCTCTCCGTGGTGCGGAGGTTTTTGTAAAAGCTCTCTGTCGTGCGAAGGTTTGGAAAAGGCTCTCCATTTTTGTCGGAGGCCTGTGAAAGGTTCTCTGTTCTTAGCGGAAGTTTTGTAAAGCTCTCCATTTTTACCGAAGGTTTTGGTGAAGCTCTCTGTTTTTACCGGAAATTTTGAAAGCTCTCCATTTTTACCGGAGGTTTCGGTAAGGTTCTCCGTTTTTACCAGAGGTTTTGCAAAGCTCTCCGTTTTTACAGGAGGTTTTTGGTGAAGCTCTCTATTTTTACTGAAGGTTTTGTAAAGCTCTCCATTTTTACTGGAGGTTTCAGTAAGGTTCTCCATTTTTTACCGGAGGTTTGGTAAAGCTCTCCATTTTTACTAGAGGTTTCGGTAAGGTTCTCCGTTTTTACCAGAGGTTTGGTAAAGCTCTCCATTTTTGTCGGAGGTTTGGTGAAGCTCTCTATTTTTTACCGGAGGTTTCGTAAAGCTCTCCGTTTTTGTCGGAGGATTGGTAAAGCTCTCCATTTTTACCGGAGGTTTTTGTTGAAGCTCTCCATTTTTGTCGGAGGTTTGGTAAAGCTCTCCGTTTTTACCGGAGGTTTTTGGTGAGGTTCTCCGTTTTTGTCGGAGGTTTTTGGTGACGCTCTTCGTTTTTACCGGAGGTTTTTAGTGAAGCTCTCCGTTTTTACCAGAGATTTTTGGTGAAACTCTCCGTTTTTACCGGAGGTTTGGTAAAGCTCTCTGTTTTTATCGAAGGTTTGGTAAAGCTCTTTGGCATGTATTAATGCCGAAGGCCCTACACACTATCGGAGCTACGCAATACTTTTTAGGAAACCTAGGCAGTCTTGCCTTCCAGGTGACCTAGGCATGCTACGCCCGCGCCGCGATGTGTAGGCTTGGCGTGCTCCCAAGGAAATGCCTGGGGTGCACCGCAACACTGTCCACCAAGGATGTACCCTAGCGCGTGGAATTTATATGACCGAAGCTGTGCAATGCCTTCCAGGGCACCCTGGGCATAATTTGCCTTGCAGGTGACCTAGGCAAAAGCGGCGCCTGCGATATATAAGTATGTCGTGCAGAGAGGATTCCTTGCGACAGCATTCCTCAGAGCACCGCATCCTCACATGAGGGCAGTCCCCTGATAAGTGGCGTCCACATAATATCGAGGCTACACAATACCTTTCAGAAAACCTAGGCAATCTAGCCCTCCAGGTGACCTAGGCATGCTACGCCCGTGGTGTGTGGGCTCCACTTCTGACCAGGGCAAAGCCTACCCTCCGGGAAACCTTTTCAGGTGACCTTAGGTTTAGGCAAGCGATGCTTGCTGGTGCGTGGGCTTGTCACGTCACCCGAAGATTTCCTACAGGTGGCGCCGCAACACGCTCTATCATGGGAATCCCTTGATACGTGGCAACTACACTTTTGAGGTCACCCAATGCCTTCCAGGAAACCTGGGCAGACCCACCCCCCAGGCGGCCTAGGCACGATGCGTCTGCGGGAGTGCAGGGATTTTGCATGGTTATACTAGCTAAGTTTTGCAGTCTATTGTTGGCAACAAGAAGCTATTTGCAGCATGAAACATAGCTAGGTTAAACAACTGATCATGCTAAATGAGAATGTAACTTAAGTTCTACTGCATCTACTTAGTAGCTATCTATTGCAAAAAAGACTTCTAATAATATAGTTGGAGGCCTCCAACAGACTCTAACCTTGCCGCATGAAAGATGGATCACTAGGTAAACTACTGGGTAGTTAACAGTGGGCATACCTTTGTAGGAATAACGTCTCTATTGTGAGGCTTACCGGCCTCGAAGCCTGTGGCTAGGCTGGGAGAGGCGGAGCTTGACCCCCTCCACCTTTAGCCATTGCTCGGCTCTGGAGGTAACACGTTCGGAGCCTAGCGGCGGCACATGGGAGGCATGGTCGAAGGCTAGTCGGGAGAGGAGGTCCTCGACCGCTTAGGCCCCCAGCCGCTGCCCGGCTCAGGAGGTACTTCATCCGGAGACTGGCGACGGCGTGTCCCCGACTCAGTTCTCGTTGCTGGGTATGGTACTGTTGATAGTAGGGTTGGTGGTGATGGTGCAAGGTTGACGGCCAGGGATTCGCCTGGGAGTTTGCCCTAGGCCCTCGAGCTCTACATCGTCCTTCATCGGCTCCTTCTGCGGCCAGGTATTCGGCTTGCCTTCCAAGGTATTCCTCCCGAAAGGTAATGAGAGTGCGACAGTCGTTGGTGTTGTGGCCACGTCCTGGTCCGTGCAGGATGCACTCGTATGCCTCTGGGGGCACCAGAGCTTGGAGTTGTCGTTGGGGTCACTATCGAAGGCGGTGTGCCTCGTTGGGGTCGCTGTCAAAGGCGGTGTGCCCCAGAGCCTACGGTTTCCCTAGGGTTTCCTTCCCCCTTGGGAGACCGTCGAGGCCGCCCGGTGAACCGGTTTTCGGAGCTGAAGTGGTTCTGACTATGCCTCCCTAGACGAAGCAGGCTTGGAGTTCCCTGCACATGGTTGGCGTTGCAAGGGTGGTTTTAGAGGCACTGGTGGGATCTGCGCCTCCCAGAGCCCTCCGTCTCCTTGGAACTCTTTCTTTCCTGAGGGGCCCAAGGAGGGCGTTGGGTGGATAGACTTTCCGAAGATGTTGGCTTGCTCGGGGTATTCCAGGTGTGGTTGAAGGGGATACCTGGGGATCAAGCCCAGTTGGGAGCATTCCTAGGTTAGACCGCCTAGAATAATTGGAGGGCAGCCTACTTGGCTGTGGCTTCAGCTGTGTCCTCTCCTGAGGCAGTGAGGTCTTCGTTGTGTAGGGGCTGGAAGGCTTCTGCACCTTCTGGAGTTCCCGTACCGACCCAGGGTTCTGGGTTGGCCAAGGTCGGAGGAACGCCGTCCCACATGGCAGTGGAGCTGCAGCATGCATACGATGCGTATGGCTAAGACAGCCATGCATACAGTTGCATGCTTGCAACGGTGGGTACGGCGGCTTTAGCCGATTCTTTGGTGGTTTTCCTGGTGGATTCCTACCTCTCTTAGCATTTCTGTGTTCAAGTCCCTACGGACGGTGTGCTGTTGGAGCAAGAGTTTGTCTTGCCCCAGCAAATATGGCAAGAGTTTCTTCTAAGGAGGAGACTCAAGCTTGGAGACGATGTTTGAGAGGAAGGAACACCACGAGTAGTATATTGATGATAGAAAAAATAGATCGATCTGGGGGGAGAATCACAGGTTCGCTGTGATGCTTGTTCTGTGTCCGTCGCCACCGTTTTTTGTTCGCATGTCTTCTTTTTCTTTTTTGGACAACCATAGCCCCCTATTTATAGGGTTATGTATAGCTGGCGTACAAGTTATCATAATGTACGAATATCTGGGACCCGACCGAATTACTGGGCCTTATCTCGGATAACTACTTTCTATCCTATCGAGGAGATAAATATCCACCGTGGTAACTATCGTGATGCCTGCCCCCTCGAGTGCAGTGAGCCGGTCGCCAATTGCGGCCTGGCGCCGTACTGTCAGGGGTGTCAGAATAGCCTCCATTACACCAAGGTGTCACAGTGGCACCCATCAACCTAGGTCTTTAATGCCGGTCACTTCTTTGCAGGCAAAGCACGACCGGTACTCCCCTTTCGGTAGATCTTCCTAGGGAGTGCTGACTCACCCTGCTGCCTTCGGGAAGGTGGCCCGAGCATCCCAAGGAGGGGGCCTCGGGAGGCATGGATCCGGGCGGTGAACGCTTCGGGAAGCAGGACTCCGGAAGACCGAGGCTTCGGGAGGCTGGGGCTTCGGGAGATCGAGACTTCGGGAAACTGAGCCTTCGGGAGGCCGAGCCGGTTAAGCCAAGGGAAGGCTTTGCAGGTATGAAGAGGTACCGTGAAGGGACCTGATGACTTCGGAGGTCGAGCCTTTAGCTGAGGGTTCGGAGATGAAAGCTCCGGAGGGACCTGGATAGTAGTCTTCAACCATTATCCTCAGACTGATTTATTTTCCCCCAACAGTTCTCTTTGGTGCATAAAATTACTACCCTGCGCATCATTGTTTCCCGTATTACCATTATACTACTAGAATTAGATCTTATAAAGAATCATAAAGTCATAATCGTCTGCCGGAATTTGCTGCAATGGATCTAAATTAGAGGGGTCCTCGCCCTCGTATTTTGAGTATCAATAAAGTCTAATTATAGTCAGGCAAGCATAAACTAAAGAAATTCAATCGTAAAATGACTCAAAATTAATTCTGAAAGCGAAGGGAGGAGGTACCCAAAACACATCTGGACCCTGATGAGTTCTCAAGCAATGATTTCATCGGTATCCTGACGAGTTCTTCAAAAGATATAAATATTGAAATGACTTGCGTAGTTACGTGCATATAATTTCATTCAATCGACTACCTGTATGGCTTTACCGTAATGGAGTCTGCACTCTTGGGCTTATGTGTTCAGTGAGCGACTGAGCGCCGGCGGCGAGCTGGAGTTGGACGAGCCCGTCGCAGTCGCGTGGCTTGTCGTCGACGTGTGCGGGATGGTAGCTGAAGATCCGACAGAGGTGGTGGTGTCGCCGAACTGCATGGTGGATGCACCGAATGGCTGCAGGTACACGGCGACCGGCATCTTAGGCGGCAGCAGCGGCATCCTGAACTTCCTTGACCGCAGCGCCTCGGCGGCCTGCCGGATCCCCGGCCGCATCTTGGGGTCGGGGTGCACGCACCAGAGCCCGACGGCGACCACGCGCTCCATCTCCCACCGGTCGAACGCTCCGCCAAGCCGCTCGTCGGCAGCGTCGAGCGCCTCGCCCCGGCCGTGCATGTCCCACGCCCACTCCACCAGACGGAATACCTGACCGTCCTTCCCCTCACCGGCGCTGGGCGGCGCCATGGGCCGCCTCCCGCAGGCGATCTCCAGCAGCACGACCCCGAAGCTGTACATGTCGGACTCGGGGGAGGCCTTGCCGGTTATGACGCACTCCGGGTCGAGGTAGCCCGGCGTGCCAGCGACAGAGGTCATCGTCTGCAGGCTCATGCCGTGGTCGATGAGCCGCGCGAGGCCGAAGTCGCCGAGCTTGGCGTTGAAGGACTCGTCCAGCATGATGTTGCTCGGCTTGATGTCGCCATGGACGACGCACTGGTCCCATTCTTGGTGGAGGTACAGCACGGCAGAGGACAATCCAAGAACGATCTGGTATCTGAAATTTAAGGTTAAAGATGAGTACATCTACAGGTTGATTTGAAATATGCTGCTATATATATCTCCTGATTCCTGAACGAAAAGACAGTACTCCTGCAACTTTCTTTGAAACAGAGCAATGTTTGTTAATAAGCTTCCACCACCGCCCGCGCCCAGTCGCCCACCTCCCCTCTGCGCTCGCCGTTGCTGACACAGGCAGCCCATATCCCTCAATAGCCGGCCCTGATAAGCCTGACCCCAAGTCAAAACCCTAAGCAAGTTTGTATTTTGAATTGTATGCAATATTTGAATCACTAGATTAAGTGCTAGATATGCTCTAGATTCAGCTATGTTCCTTTCCGTAAGTTTAGAAATCATGTGTCGTTTCCCATGGATCACTCCTAATTGGGTTGCTATGTCAAAGTTACAATTCCATCTTTTGTATTGTTCTCGAGGACATGAAAAATTCCAATGTAGCCAAAGTTCATCATTCTGTGATTGACAATTGGTGACTAAACTATTTGCAGACATATATTACTAAAGTGGTACTTTCAGATTGTCAAATACTAGAATATTGTGGAGGCTCAGATAATATATCCAAACATTTGGTGGCAAGTTGTTATTTGTTAAAGCAGAGGATTTCTTGTTGGATGGAGCCTTAGAGGGTCTAGGTTTCCTGTTGCTTGGGAAGAGAACTGCAAGAGAATATGTAATAGACTTTCATTGCCTAATCTTGTGTATATCGCAACTTGATTTGATGCAGGGCGAAGTCAGGATTGGACAATAGGGGGTCGATGAGAGGCAAATTTGAATCGGTTTCAAAAGCTATTGAATTGATCCTTGTAAAAAAGCATAATTTTCTTTTCATATTGGTTAATCTATTTTTTTTCTTTAGGATAACAAAATACATGTGTTACGATGAATTTATATTCCATGATCAGCTTAAAACATCATTTTCTTATTTATACACAAATTTGCCCACATTAATAAAGGTATGATCTTTTATATAATGGATTGTGATATATATCCATTCAAGATTCTAATATTGCCTCAGCATATCACTTATTAAATGTTTGACATGTATTTACAAATTGTTGGATTAAGTTCGCAAATTGTTGCATATGTCTTTTAGGAATGTTTCGTTGGCTAAAAAAGTAGAAGAAGATTTTATATCGCTGAATTAAGTTTTGCAAATTGTTGCATCAGTTTTTTTTAAAAAAATTGAGTTTGCATAAAAACAAAAAGTATAAATATTGGCAACACCGAATAATTTATAAGAAATGGAAAATAGGAAAGAAAAAAAGGAAACTAAAAACAAGAAAAAAAACATTTTGATGGCTATGCCCATTATATTTTACTTTTGCACATGGGAATCTATGTTGTGTTTTTCCGGGGAAAGGTAGGCCTGCCGTTTTTCTTTCCCGAGTCGAAATCAGCATTTGAATATGGACATGACTACATGAAGAGTATTCTCCATTTAGTCTTAGAGCGAAAAAAATATAGGGCCCTGACAAACTAACAATAAGACCGGCGGATAGCTACGTGCACGACTACCGCGCATCGGCCGTGTTAGAGTCAATCAGGGAATTCGGAGTGAAAAATTTAGGGCCATGACAAACTAAGAATATGACCGTCAGATAGCTACGTGCTGACGTGCGCGCATACCTCATCGGCCAGGTTAGCGTCACCTCCTTGCTGTAGAGGTGGCCATCAAGACTGCCATTTCTCACGAGCTCGTAGACCAGCAGCAGCCGTCTCCGGCCATGGCACCAGCCGATGAGCTGCACGAGGTTCCGGTGCCGTAGCCGGCTGATAACAGTGACCTCGGACCGGTACTCCTTCCTCCCAGCCATGGACGCTCCCCTGAAGAACACCTTGATGGCGACGTCGCGGCCTTGCTCCTTCAGGTGGCCCCAGTACACCGACCCTGACCCGCCCTGCCCCAGTTTCCCCTCCTCCGCGAAGTCCCTCGTCGCCGCCGCGAGTTGAGCGTACGGGATGGGTCGAGGCCCCGTGCCGCACTCGAAGTCCTCGTCGTTGACGGCGTCGAGGGAGTCTTCGCCGTCCGTGGTCAGCTTCTCTTCGTCGTATGGTTGCTTGCTCCTGTTTGAGCGCCGAACTAGTAACACCGCGACAGCGGCGACAAGCAGGAGAACCAGCACCGCAGCGGCGGCCACCCCGGCGCTGAGCTGTAGGGTGGTCTTCTTGGTGGACGAGATCGCAGGGAGCGATCTGCTGTTCTTGATCGGCAACGTCGAGTGGAAGGAGAACGAGAGCACGGTGTGGTTGCCGGCGTACTCGTCTCCTGTCGCCGCTGAGAAGCCGACAGCTACCTGCTCTGGCAGAAAGCTTTGCAAGTCCACGGTGCCTGCGGTGCTGTAAGTGGCGCTCCCGACGACCAGGGCGACGTCCAGCCTCCTCGTGCCGTTGTCGTAGACGACCGTTGCGGACATCTCGCCGGCGTCCACGAGGCTGTCGTCAGGCAAGATCGTGTAGTCGCCGCGCGAGTCGACGCTGTTCACGTCGAAGCCGATGTGCCGGCTGCTCGGGTCCCAGACATCCCTGTGGATGTCGAACTCCACGGCGACGAACCTCGCATCGCCGGACGCGTTGACCGTTGTGTAGTTTGGCGCCTGGCTTTCATCGAAGAGGCCAAGACAGCCGTCGTAAGATTCCTGCGGCAGGTCCGGCGTGTACGGCGCGAGGAAGAACGTCATTCCGTGGCCGGCGTAGGCAGTACTCTTGCCAAACACTGACTGAATGCTGAAGTTAAAGCTCGCGGTGAAGCTGGCAACCTCGCCGGTGGTGCTGTCCCAGAGCTGCGCCGGCTGCTTGTGCCACACGCGGCCCCTAGCACGCCCTGCAAACTCGTCGCCGAGCAGCTCGATCCTGCCGGCGGTAACCCTCGCGTCGTCCTCCGGCCTGAAATCATCGGGGTTGAAGGCGTCGTAGCTGAAGGAGAGAGACGTTGCACGAGGGACGTGTGTTGAGAGGACAAAGAAGTAGAAGACGACTACTAGTAGCAGAGGCAGCTGATGAGCAGACGTGCTACTTGAGGCCAAGTTTAGCGTAGCCATGGAAGCTACTTGGGTGTGTTCATCTACTTCCATGATTGCACCGCCACAACAACGATGCACTCACTCAAAGTTTTGTGTGAGGTAAACTAAAGCCAACGTGTCTAAATACAGTACTCAGATTTCACAAGAAGCCTAATCTGGCCTCCTGTTACTTGGATCTCATTTTCAAGTGGGTCCCACTTGATAGGTACTCAGATAAAAAATATAGTTTTTTAACAGCATAGGATGACCACGGAACCAACCCAAACCACACACTCCTATAGTCCCACCACATGCATATACACGCATGCATGTCCTTACATATGCTAGGGAAGAGATCAGAGAGGAACGAAACCGAATCCTCTGAGGTGGCTCCAGCTACTAAGAGAGCAGTCAACCTCCTATCGGTTCTCCATGCAACATCGACGACTCGATGTTTGCTTCTGTTTCCCATAGGATTCTGTTGCATGGCCCAAGCCCAACGCATTTAACCATGGGAGTGAAACTTATCTCTAGTGTAGATGTCGTTAGATAATCCCTTTGGTCTTGTGATCGATAACCCTCATTTGAACAAATATATTTACATGATGTAACCTAGCCATCAGACTTCTTTTTGTTTGTATACCTTTTGCTGACCTCAAAACTTATTTGAACTCCATATCTAACCCAAAACATCCAAATCTCATCTGAATTTCTGAATTCCATGCCAATATGAGGTACCAAACTAGGCATCACACTCTCTGCAAGTAAAAAAAAAAAAAGAACACGAGTAGAAGACTGTTGTAAGTGCATAGAAAGTATTGGCAACACTAATACTGAAATAATATTAAAAAACCCTGCAAAGATGCCATCCATCTAGAATAGAAAAATCTCAGACATGAAGAATGTCCAAACCACACAAGTGCTACCCTTGGTTCATGTTGTCAGTTTAATATATATATTGTACCTGAAGCAACTATATATGTGAAGGTGGACAACATATGAAGAAACAAGCATAGGAATTACTTATAGTTATTGGATCCATGGTGCACTGTGTTGCCTCGTAAGTAGGTAAATTCTTACTCAAGTTGCTCAAAAGCAAGGCCAGTTTGGACCCCAAACAAAGCTTCTTTTTCTGTTACTGAAATCGACGTATTTTCCATATGTGTGTCCACTAACTTAAATACATAAGAAAGTCTTAAAAGATTGGGAATCAAAGTAGGGGATGGCCAGGGACACTACGGGAGAGAGGCACCAGGTTGGGTGGCAATGGGGGAAATGGGGGGAGGGGTCATTATGACGGCTACGGTTTGCTATGTCCATATGAGAAGGAAGATTGCTTTCAGCATGAGAAAAACACTTGACCGAAATATATGGTCTCTATATTTTCTTGAAAATCAATTGGCAATTTGTGTTTTTTCTGAAAGACCTTTGGCCCGCTTTTATTGACCGCAATCAATTTTGTGCTTAATTTTGGGTCCATGCCCATGACTATATTATTGAGCCTTAATCAACTTTAAAATACATTATATCACTTGTAACAATCACATACTAACAATATTATTAATTGGGCGCTTGCCTGCATCCGGTGAGCTGGCTCTTCAGAAATGCCCAAATTTCATGTTTGTGCTCAAGCTGGCTGAGAGTCCCCTTTTTATTCCGGGAGCTAGGCACAAGGAAACATGCAGGCCCACCCATATCCAAGACCCAGGTGGTGGTGGTGCTCGACCGTACCATATATCAGACGGTTGCAGCTCGCAAGTGACGTCCAATCCCCAGAAGCTGTTAAATATGTAATTTTACGAGGAGGTTTTTATAAACGCTGACCGGCAAGTGGACTAGTAGTCATGCAGCTAAAGGACAGGCGTTAAAAGTCCCTGTACCTTCATCAAGCTCGTGAGAAAATGACTTGCAAGAGCGGAGCGAGTAACTAACGACTAAAACTAATACATGGACCAACATGTCTCAATACGGTACTATGTTTGAGAAGCAGTCTAATCTGGCCTCCTACGAGCAGATCGACGGAAGGTCGTCTTTTTGTCCAACTGGTGTAGATGGCACGAAAGTCACATAATTGATTGCAGCTTGCAAGGTGACGTGACAATGTATGCATTCTCTCCTAAACATAAACAAACTATCTTTGAATGTCTTTATGGACACCAAACCAAATGACAAGTGGGGTAGCAATGTGTAGCATGCTCCTAAAGATGAGGACCACTGAGATTCTATTTGACATTGAGGTTAATTATGATAAGATCTTCCGGTAGAATTGGTTTATAAATTTTTTTGTGCTCGTCTAAACCGCTTTTCTTTTTGTCTAGGTTGCAAATAAAGATTTTTAATGTGTTTCAAAATACGAAACAAATTTAAAATATCAAATTATAACAAAATTAGTATTTGATTGCCCCAACAAACGATATTTCTTTTACCACTAACTTTCTGTAGCAACGGCAAGGGCGCATGCTTCACCTTAATTAAATTCGTGAGGAAATGATTGGTTAATGGTGTGGTATGGACGCTAATAAAAGTCTTGCAGCTAGTCTCATTGAATTGAGAGGTCGATGGTGTGGTTGGTTAGTTCCATGGCTTAGCTTTGCACTATCCATCTAGTAAACAAGCAAGTTCTTGCTCACAAAAGCAACGAAGGATAGTCAAAGGAATGAACACATGCTGCACCTTGTGTCCTGTTCAAGAATGCATGCAAACAAACTCTTAAAACTTTAACCATAACATGAGATTATTAGGATTTGTCTCATGACTTACTGCTTGACAAAGTTCAAGCTCTTTTTTGAGGTTTATAAGGTGTGCCTGCTCGATTTAGGGCAAATAGTTGCAAACAGGGTCCGGTGCAAGCTTCCATTTATTTATTTATTTATTTTCTCTTCAGGCGAAAGTCCAGACGTCCAGTGCAAGCTTAGGAGCGTATATCTTGAAATTAGGGATAGTACGATATATGGACCAACGGATTTAAAAATAAACTGATTTCTTAAAACAAACGCTCGATTTATTGATGTGCCCATATTAAAAGCCAAAAGCAGACTTCAAATAAACAGAAACTAGGAGCACCAACTTTCAACTTCAGGATTTCATTAAGGTGATGACTAGAATCCGATCTGCCTAGGTGGAACCTCTGTCCTCTGTCAATTGCCTACGCAGAACAATCCAGTATACCTGAGGAGTCCTCAACATTACATCCAGAACAAAAGACAGGAATAAAAAAGCTTTACCCAAACCTTCTGCCAAGGATAACACACCCCAAGATATCCAAGTGACAACCAACTGAACACTACAAATAACAATAAACTAAATCTACAAATAACAACAAACTAAATCTAACACATATGACAACTTTCATGAGGAGCTATGCAATCATTGATGAAAAAAATCGGGTGATCAACCGATTAATCGGTGACCGCCAGGGCAACGAGTAGATTAGCTTGTTATTAGCACTAAAATCGACTGACCGATTAATCGGTTTCCTTAGTTATCTTCTTCAATAAATAAATTCAATCACCTATATAAAGGCAACAATGTGTTTCGGATTTAGCAAGCAAAGAAATAAATAAAGTAAAGATCAGAGCCTGCTAGGCAGAACGATATAGTTATCCTAGTTACCCGTTCCCAATATTTGTTAGCCAGAGACATCGATCCTGCTCTTCCACGCTGCCGCCGCTCCACCCGCATCCTGCTACACCACGCCACCGCCATCAACCTGCTACACCATGCCGTTGCTGCTCTCCTGCTGCACCATGCCACCACTTATCAAATTATTGCTGCAATCACTCCAATTTCTCCCAAACAACAGCTGTTGGAGGCCCTAGCAACCAATTTTCTTGCTGACCATCAAATTTCATAGCTGCCAACCCAATTCAGCCGCCAACCTCAAATTGAACTGAATTCATCTACTGTATTCCCTTGGTTTGCTGCTGCTGCTCTGTTTTCAGCCACCAAATCCTCAAATCAATAGTCGGCCTACAACCCTCATCATGGGTGACGACACCTACACCATAGAAGTTCTTGATAAGATGATCGAGAAACTTTTGATGAAAGTTGAAGCAATCGAGGCTCATCATAATGAATAGAAGAAAAATTTCAGCACATCAGGTTTGGCTTCTTTAGCAACCTTGGGTCCTTTGAAGGGCATATGATAATCGGTGTGCTCCTCGCTTTCATAAACTAGCCTCCCCCAATTTCAATGGAGAGGAAGGTCCTTTGCCTTGGTTGAATTGTTGTGAAATGTTCTTTCGTGGGCAACAGACACGGGATAATAACAAAGTATGGCTAGCTTCTTATCATATGACTGACAATGCTCAACAATAGTACATGCAGTTTGAACGGGATCATAGCACAATGAAGTGGTCTATTTTTTAGCATTATGTCAACATGCGCTCAGTCCTCCAATTCACAATAATTCTTTGGGCGAGTTAGCTACTCTCAGAAAGAAGGATTCAATGCATGAATGTCAAAAGAAGTTTTTGGTCTTTCTTTCCTGAGTTACTCCATCTCTCATTCCCAAGCAACAAGTCAACTTGACATGGAAAACCGCTTAGCACCGATGTTGAGCTTCAGAATCCATCTGATCTTGAAGAACCCATGAGTTTGGCACGTGCATATGAACAATGCCTTTGCGAAGAGTCTAAAAACCCTTCTCTTCAAGGCTATTCTTGCCCAACAGCAGCAGTAGCAATCACAGCATCAGCAATAGCAGCAACAACAACCGCATCAGTAGCAAGCCTGAGGTTATCTCCAGTAGTCCTTCATGAAGGTCAGCAAGGTCATAATCCTCTCCAATTATTGCAATTACTTCTCCCACCCTTGCTGTTGAACAACGCATGCACTGTCTAACTACACAGGAGATGGCTGATCACCACGCAAAAGGGTTATGCTTCAATTGTCTAGAGCTATTTTCTAAAGATCACCTATGCCAATGTTCAAAGAAGGGAATTTATTTTCTAGAATTAGAAGAAGACGTGGCTGCATACCAATGCAACGATAATGGTTGATTCTTAGATGCAAGAAATTCAGCTCAAGAACGAGCTGTTTCATGGTAAGAAGGGAAATGTTATGGAAGGCAAACAACATACTAGCTAAGTTTGGAATTAAATTAGTAGTTTCCTTAGTTATTACTTTAACGTTTAGTTGGAGAAAATTTGGTTAGTTATTTGCTTGTTTAGCTTGAAGGTTTCCTTAGCTATCTCCTTCTATAAATAAATGTAATCGTCTATATAAAGGCAACAGTGTGTTACAGAGTCAGCAAGCAAAGAAATAAACAAAGTAAAGATATTACTAGGTACAGCGATCTAGTTATTCCAGTTACATGTTACCCAATACAGAAACAACCATAAATAGCATAAACATGATTTGGAGCTGTTGTAGTTGTTTGGCCCCGTCAGTTCAGAACCCCTGTATTATGGTTAAAATCCAGAAGACGTTATAGTGGGAATTTCCGTAGTTAGTGGAGTTCAGTTTTTGGTTGTTAGGTAGAGGACCGAGGTGCCACATATGCTCTACAAACTGCAAATTGGTCATATTAGTGAAGTTCATGTTTTAATGCTTTATGTTCATCTTTGAACCGCATCTTTTAGGATCTGTTACTGACAGTTTGACATTTTTCAAATGCTAGAGAATGGAAAGAATTGGTCCCAGACGACAATCTTCTCAAAATTTGGCTATCTTGGAATGTTGCTTGCTCTAGAAGGAAGCATCAACGGAGGAAACAACTCTGAATTTTTTGGTCCACTTATAGTTTAGTTAAAGAGAAACCTGATTTAGCTAATGCTATTTGCTGTTGGCTGAGCACCATGTTTTTATTTCACATTTTACCATCTATTTAAATACAGTTCCCCTTTGTACACTCAAAAGTGCCATTCAGTCGTAAATTATAATAATTTCATAAGAGTTTAAAATAAAATTGTGCAATGATTGTTCATAAAAAGTGGCAGCACAGTCTATTTAAGTTTATAGATTAAGATCTTCATAAATAAAGTTCTGAATTCCGATGCTCTATCAGATTAACACTCACTGGACATTATCTCTTAGTTCCACAATATTATATTATACCGAAAGTAAACAAATAGTAACTCTAAATATGACATGATGGACTTCTATTCACCATCAATTAGAGCACTCACAGAAAATATAAGTCCTGGTATTAATTCATCATAGTCAATTTTAGATAAACCTCAACTTGAATTGTAACCAAACAAATGAGAAATCATCATCTAGTGCATTAAACTATACATAAATTTTTAGACCAAATTGAAGGGTAACAATAAATAAAAGTATTAAATAGAGATTACACACAATAAATCTAAAAGCTTACAAATTAAGGTAGTTGCAGCATGTTGTCAAATTCAAGATGACTAGAATAAAGGAGAGCACAAAAAAAGGACTAAGAAAAATTAGTATGAGATTCATATTTGCTTATCAATAAATTTGGTCTGTTTCACAAACAAAAAACTAGAATAAATCTAGGCACTGTCATGTGAAGACTTTACTTGTTTTGGTACAATGAAAGTTTCAACAGGCATCATGCTAACCCTGCTCTTAAGAACAGGTCAACTATGGCACAAAAAGTATCCTCCAGTTATTTTTGTTGTTATGTGCCCTACTCCCGAACTCTTGCATGTTAGAACTATCTGATCTTTCTTCCTAATGGCAAAAGTAGAGCTCCTGACATTTTTGTTTCAAAAAATTGATAAAAATATGCAAAAGTTATAAAGGTAAAGTTTCTTTGTATAACACAATGGAGGACAACCAAAATTTTACCAGTCTTTTGGACAAGTATACATTGAAAATCAGAGGACATCTTTACCTGTTAATTGTCCACAAAAACTAATCCCCTTTGTTGACAAACTTACCATCACAACACGCATCAGATGAATAATACTCACACCCTAAAAACAAGTCTTCGTCGCACTGGTAATCTGCCACAGCCTTCTGTCTTGGTTAGCCCAACAGTCACACGACTCACGCCTCTATACCAAGTCATTGATAACACCAACTTCAACAGAATGTTTGGTCATATTTTGACCAAACCAGCATGAATTTTTGAAGAAATAGCACTGATGTGGTGTTGGAAAGTACATATCAAGAGTTGTCGATCTCAGGAACACAGCTCCAAGCAGGGGATTTCTCCATGTCCATCTCCACCATTGCACTTCTAATATTTTCCATTTCATCCAATCTACCACCACCTGCTTGGACATTGCTGAGAACCACATGGTAGCTCCAACTCTGTAAGTTTCTGAGCTGCAAAATGTGCAAGCTTAGAGCTTGAGTGTGTTCTGCATGACTCAAGGAGAGCACCCCAAATTCTGTCATCCTTCTTGTCAGTGTAATAGGTAAAGTGATGCCCACCAGGTGGGCCCCATGCTGCCAAGTGTCAGCCGGTGGATAGATATCCTCAAGACAACGACCTCACCTTGTGACCAGGACAGGACTCTTGCGACGAGTCCCTTGGTTGCAGAGCAAAACCCTGCGACCAGCCCCTGCTGATTGTAGGGTAGATACTCACCTAACCAGCCGAATCACATTTAATGCTATCCACTCAAGTGTTTTTCTTCCCCAAGCACTCCCTTTCGACGAACAAGGTCGTGGGTAGGCGCGGTGTGCAGTGACCCATCTCGTATTATTTAATGCCGCAGGATGGCCTCGCAGGCGAGCATCGCGGTGTTCGGTGGATGGGACAGGGCGTGGGCTTGTCACGCCTCTGGAGAAATCCCCCGAGGGCACCGCAACTACATTACCAAGGAAGTCCCTTGATAACCAGCATCTACACACTATCGAGGCTCCACAATACCTTCCAGAAAACTTAGGCAGTCTTGCCTTCCAGGTGACCTAGGCATGCTACGCCCGCGGTGTGTACGCTCTACTTCCGACCAGGGCAAAGCCTACCCTCCGGGAAACCTTTTCAAGTGACCTTAGATTTAGGCAAGTGATGCTTACTGGTGCGTGGGCTTGTCACGCCACCCGAAGATGTCCTACGGGTGGCGCCGCAACACAATCTATCAAGAGAATCCCTTGATACGTGGCAACTACACTTCCGAGGCCACACAATGCCTTCCAGGAAACCTGGGCAGACCCGCCCCCTAGGCGACCTAGGCACGATGCATCTGTGAGAGTGCAGAGATTTTGCATGGTTATACTAGCTAAGTTTTGCAGTCTACTGTTGGCAACAAGAAGCTATTTGTAGCATGAAACATAGCTAGGTTAAACAACTGCTCATGCTAAATGAGAATATAACTTAAGTTCTACTGCATCTACTTAGCAGCTATCTATTGCAAAAAGACTTCTAACAATATAGTTGGAGGCCCCCAACATACTCCAATCTTGCCGCATGAAAGATGGATCACTAGGTGAACTACTGGATAGTTAACAATAGGCATACCTTTGTATGAATAAGGCATCTATTGTGAGGCTTAGCAGCCTCGAAGTCTATGGCTAGGTAGGGAGAGGTGGAGCTTGACCCTCTCCACCTTTAGCCGTTTCCCGACTTCGGAGGTAACCCGTCCAAAGCCTGGCGGCGGCACATGGGAGGCGTGGTCGAAGGCTGGTTAGGAGAGGCGGTCCTCGACCGCCTCGGCCCCCAACCGCTGCCCGGCTCAGGAGGTACTTCGTCTGGAGCCTGGCGACGGCGTGTCCCCGACTCAGTTCTCGTTGCTGGGTATGGTATTGTTGATAGTAGGGTTGGTGGTGATGGTGCAAGGTTGAGGGGCCAGGGATTCGCCTGGGAGTTTGCCCCTGGCCCCCGAGCTCTGCGTCATCCTTCGCCGCTCCTTCTACAGCCAAGTATTCGGCTTGCCTTCCGAGTTATTCCTCCCGAAAGGTAATGAGGGTTCGATAGTCGTTGGTATTTGTGGCCGCGCCCTGGTCCATGCAGGATGCACCCGTATGCCTCCGGGGGCACAGGAGCTTGGAGTTGTCATTGGGGTCGCTGCCGAAGGCGGTGTACCCCGGAGCTTGTGGTTTCCCTAGGGTTTCCTTCCCCCTTGGGAGCCCGTCGAGGCCGCCCGGTGAACCGGTTTTCGGAGCCGAAGTGGTTCTAACTATGCCTCCCCGGACGAGGCAGGCTTGGAGTTCCCTGCGCGCAGTTGGCGTTGCGAGGGCAGCATCGGAGGCGCTGGCGGGATCCGGACCTCCTGGAGCCCTCCGTCTCCTTGGAACCCTTTCTTGCCTGAGGGGCCCAAGAAGGGCGTTGGGTGGATAGACTTTTCGAAGATGTTGGCTCGCTCGGGGTATTCCAGGTGTGGTCGAAGGGGATACTGGGGACCATGGCTAGTTGGGAGTGTTCCTGGGTTGGACCGCCCAGAACCATTGGAAGGAGGCTTGCTTGGCTATGGCTTTGGCCGCATCCTCTCCTGAGGCGGTGAGGTCTTCGTTGTGCAGGGGCTGGAAGGCCTCTACACCGTCTGGAGTTCCTGTACTGACCCAGGGTTCTGGGCTAGCCAAGGTCGGAGGAATGCCGTCCCACACAGCAGCGGGGCTGGAGCATGCATACGATGCGTATGGCTGAGACAGCCATGTATACGGTTGCATGCTTGCAATGGTGGGTATGGCGACTTTAGCTGATTGTCTGATGGTTTTCCTAGTGGATTCCTACCTCTCTTAGCACTTATGTGTTCGAGTCCCCACGGATGGCACGCTGTTAGAGCAAGAGTTCGTCTTGCCCCAGCAAATACGGTGAGAGTTTCTTCTAAGGAGGACACTCAAGCTTGGAGACGAAATTTGAGAGGAAGGAACACCACGAGTAGTATATTCATGATAGGAAAAATGGATCGATCTGGGGGGAGAATCATAGGTTCGCTGTGATGCCTGTTCTCTGTCTGTCGCCACCATTTTTTGTTCACCTGTCTTCTTTTTCTTTTCTGTCCCTCTCCCAGATGACCATGGCCCCCTATTTATAGGGTCATGTGTAGCTTGGCGTACAAGTTATCATAATGTACGCATATCTGGGACCCGACCGAATTACTGGGCCTTATCCCGGATAACTATTTTCTATCTTATCAGGGAGATAAATATCCGCCATGGTAACTATCGTGGTGCCTGCCCCCTCGAGTGTGGCGAGCCGGTCGCCAATTGCGGCCCAGCGCCGCACTATCAGGGGTGTCAGGATAGCCTCCATTACGCCAAGATGTCAGAGTGGCGTCCATCAGCCTAGGCCTTTAATGCCGGTCACTTCTTGGCAGGCAAAACACGACCGGCGCTCCCCTTTCGGTAGATTTTCTCAGGGACTACTGACTCACCCTGCTGTCTTCGGGAAGGTGGCCCGATCATCCCGAGACGGGGGCCTCGGGAGGCATGGATCCGGGAGGTGAACGCTTCGGGAAGCAGGACTCCGGAAGACCGGGGCTTTGGGAGGCTGAGGTTTTGGGGGACCGAGGCTTCGGGAGGTTGAGCCCTCGGGAGGTCGAGCCGGTTCAGCTAAGGGAAGGCTTCGCAAGTACGAAGAGGTACCGTGAAGGGACCTGATGACTTCGGAGGTCGAGCCTGTAGCTGAGGATCTGGAGATCAAGGCTCCAGGGGGACCTGGATAGTAATCTTCAACCATTATCCTCAGGCTGGCTTATATTCCCCCCAACAATTGTCTTCAGTCACTAGCAGCGGTCTCCCTCGACCATGACTTCGCCCTTTCCTCCATCTTCGTGTCAGACTTGGGTCACCTTTTGCTTGGACTCCCAAAGGTCTCTGCTTGGCAACACCTTCGACATTCCTTTGAATGACTCCCTCGTGATGTCGAGCGAAGCCCTTCAGCCGAGCTCTGAAGGCCTAACGAAGGCTTCGCCCATCCCAGCCATCGAAACCATTCCTATGACGCTAAAAGTCTGAAAGGTTCCTTCTACTTGCCGACATGCCTTTCTAAACTTGGGCCTTTCCCCAACACAATCCAACGATGATTGCATGCCAAGGTAAGAACTTTTGAATCTAATTGTTCTCTGCATAGCTTGAGCAATATTTCTAGCATCCAATAAGTTTTTTCCATGTTGATTTGATGCTTTCTTGTTTGGAATAGTTTCTTCAGTCAGGTTAGAGATGTTATTTGAAAAACGTATACTTATGCACTGAGACAATTCGTGTTCCCTTGAGTAGAGATGTTGTTTCCCAATGCTATGTCATGGTCAACTAGAGATTTTAGGACTTTTTTAATGCTCTTCAAGATGTAACTACATGCACTCGGCGATCCATACTATTTAATTTAATGAATAAAGTTGTACTTTTTCTGCAATTAGAATGAGTATGTCAAAAGATACATGTACATGTGATGTACGAGTCAACCTATACTAATCTGATCCAAGCACATTTTAAATGAATTTTAAAAACTAAGGGATTAAGGTCTTATTTGGTAGAGCTCTAACTTTAAGATTTATATATGATCTGAAGTTTGTAGAATAAAATAAAATAGTTTAAATATCTATTTTCAATTCAAAATAAGAACAAAATATGTAAACCAAAGCTCCCAACTCTAACCATAGCTTTAGCTCTAAAAATTTCTAAAACTAGAGATGACCAATTTAAAAAAAATTAAAACTAAAGCTCTACCAAATAAATTCTAAACTAACGTGATGAGAGTGGATTGGGTGATGGATCAGTTCTCCTATGCAAATTTTGCCCCAAATGCCAAACAAAGCCTGCCTGTGCTATGCCTCTCTCCTCGGGTCGCTCCGCCTCCTCTGGCCTCGAGATCGACGCCTTCCAGTGCCGCACCACCAACCTCCTCGCCGTCGACCCCTCCTCTTCCGACATGCTCCTTGTCACATGGATTTGCCGTCTCCTAGGCTCCTTCCTCCCTTCCCTCGGGGAGTTCTACGCCCTCCTTTTGGGCTCCGGCGCCGCGCCCCCACAGCTTGGTTGCTTCGTCGGCGTTTTCTTCGACCACGCCATCAAGTCGCTTGATCTCTACAACTCTGTCCACGACGGACTCATCCTCGTCTTACAGTGGTGCAACGCAAGCAGCTCGCCATCGCCGCACAGTCCTCGCCCAACTCCGCCGCCCCTCTCAGGAGGCCCAGATGCACTGCTCCCGCACGGCGTCATCCTCATGCTCGACGAGACGGCATATCAGTGGCATGGCTATGGGCTACGGCATGGTCATCGGCTCGTCGGTGTAGCAAATACTTCATCAGCGCACGCCACTTGTTCGACTAAATGCATCACCTGCGACAATTCTTCAAGATTTTCTTGCTTCCATTCTCTGTTTTTGTGCACCGATCTCTGCAACATAGAGAGATTCTTCAACTAATTCCTGACCTTTCGATTTGTTTCCGAAGTTTTCCGATTTCCATGGGTGCTTAGTTTGCCCGCTGTTGCCGGATTCCCAAACGCGAACATCTGGCCCCTAAATCATGGTGACCTCTCCCACGGGGTTTGGGTGGACAACCAAATCCACATGACGATTAATCATAGTTTAGACGATCGGCCCTAGAACTGTTTGTAATTGGTTTATCACATATGGTTTTTGGCAACCGTCTGCGAAATCGTGCTAGTTACGATCCTTTCTGTTGGAGCGTGAGGCTAGACCCTCCAATTCTTAATGTTGTGCCACCCACATTCTCGTGCCAACTAACGAGACCAAAGATTTTAAAACTTGGGTCTAAGAAATAGTAGAAAAGTAGATGCCCAAGTACACGTCTATCTATCTCTAAACGACAATCGTCTGCATCTATTTCTATGATCGATGTTTGTTTTACAATTGCAGTTGTTGACATTTGGGATGGCAAAACAGCCAGCTGCTATTTCGCAGCTAGAGTACTATGAGACCATGGTCTCATATATGTGATGGTTATATCCTAGTAGTACTGTGCACATGGGTTGCAACGGTATCATGCTTTAAACATAAAAATGTTTCCTGCTAGTATTCTGCCCATATCCTGCTATTACTATAGCAGAAATTAAAAAAAAAATGTTCCCTGCTATTACGAGCTTCATGGAGTCATGGTAGGCTTAAACTGTTAAGCATGCTAAAGCTTTCCAACCAATTTGCCTTCAGAATTGATCTTGCTCTGCCCTCAGATAGGCTGAGGACTAACAATTCTTCCTCATCTACTCCTATGACCACATGTATGCTGTAACATCTTGAGTTTTAGTATGTAAATTAATTACAAATTTCACTCTAAATTAAAACTTTTTATATTTAATTAAGCTAACTGAACTCAAGAAAATATGTATGTATATATGAATGCATATATATACCAATATGTATACATTCATGTATATTAGATGGACTAAGTATTCTAAAATTTCACTAAATTTATTTTGAAAAGAGTCTCTGTGTTAGATTGATTCATGTGCTTGGTTTGAAGTTTTTATGGTTCTTTGTGTGGAGATTTGAAATTGAATGTTTCTCAATTTCAAATCTACTCTTAGGTTCTATTCAGCTCAAATCCAATTCAAATTCATATACCTTGATTCAAACCATCTTAGGAAGCTCAAGATTCAAGTTCAAATCATAATTTAAATATGTTTAATTGAAGTGATCTCAATCTAAAGTCAAATCCAAATTCAAATCACACATTTGAATTTAATCCCAAAATCAATTTTCTTTCATCTTCTCCTATTCACCCCGGGCTCAATTTCTCTCCCCTTCTCTCTTTCTCAGCCCGGTTAGCACGGCTCCCTTCCCCTTCTCCCTCCCCCACGCTTGGCCCACAGCACCGCGCTGCAGGCCTAGCTCACCCGCGCCATGCCAGCCTGCTCCCACGCGTGCTCCCGCGCCACGAGTCGTGTGGCCATCCATGTGTCAGCGATCCGATGAGCGCTCGTGCCTCTCCTCCGTCCTCCATCTCACCGCACTGCAGGCCCAACTCACCCGCACCACGCCGGCCTGCTCCCACGCGAGCTCCCACGTGGTGCGTTGCATGACCGTCCACGTATCAGCGATCCGACAAGCACCTGCGCCTCTCCTCCCTCCTCCACCTCACTGTGACACCAGCCACCGTTCTTCTACTCGGGGAAAATATCTTGCCGGCCTTCGTTTCTCCCGCGATCTCCCTCCTCTATCGCTCTCCCTCTGCCCATGCCCATGCGCCCATGCCGCACGACTTTCATGCCCCGCCCGTGCGTGGACGGCACAGGCTGCCCATACCGCGGGGAAATGGTGGGCATCGTCTGCCACCTCGCCGTGACGCTACCCGTCGATGTCCGCCCGACGTTACGTGCCCACCGTCTCTCTCTCCATCTCCCCTCTCCCGTATATAAATAGCACAGCCTGGTCTTTCTTTCTCCCTTTCTTCATTTTTCCTCAACATTGCGCTGCCGCCTGCCCCCACAAGCTACCGAGGAGCACCTGGGAGCCACTGTCGTCCCTGTGCCGCCGTCTGTCCACCCGGAGCCCGACGGGAGCCACCCCCGCACGAAGCCGAGCCAACACCATCGCCACTGCAGCTTCCCGCCACCGGCCGCCTTCCTGTTCCTTCGACCCAGACACCGGTGAGCCTCCCAGTGCCCCCTCTCGTCCACGTAGATAGCATGTCGTTGCCCCGAGCTCTCTATTAGCGTGTAGCCACATGCCGCCATGCTTATTGCCTTTCACCGCTGTGTAGTGGTCTCCACTGGCATGCTGGTGCTATGTATGTGAGATCGGCTATCGTGCTGTGATGGCTAGGGGCCTCGGGCCCATCCGATTTAGCCCACACCGTTGTCCCCTTTTCGACTGTAGTCTGGTAGCGCTTATGCCACCGGCCACCGTTGATGAGCTCTCCATTGAGTCCGCCTTATCGCATAGAAGTTTGACGTCCGCTCGTCATCGTGAAACCTCAGCGGGAACCAACTCCGGTGAGCTTCCCATTGCGCACTCGCATAGACCAGCCTTGCGCCGTGGCTTGGCATAGCCGAGTGGGCCATCGCTCAGCCCAGTGCGCCGCTAGCCAGGCAAGCTAACCCAACCGCCAAAGGACACACCCCAGTGGGCCAGCCCAGCTCTGCAACTCGCTAAGCTAGCACTATGCAGCCCAGCACTGTGCAACCCAAAGCCCGGCCTGGCCCATCCAGGCCTAGACCATCTAAGCCCAGTTCGGGCCAATCCAGCACTGTTCATATGGGCCCCACTGAGTAATGTTTATGTGGGCCTATACTACTGTTCATGTGGATCCGACCTGTGGGCCCCACTCATGAATAGTGCATTTTTGTAATTTCCTAATTTAATTTTAGATTAAATCTACCAGGAGCGATAACTTCTCTGTTGTGACTCCGATTTTCGCAATTTCTTCGCCGAAATTCATCTAAATTCTTTATCTACCCTCTATCATAGTGTGCTATCCATTAGGGCTCATTTACCGAAATTCATCTAAATTTGTTATATACCCTCTATCACAGCGTGATATCCATTAGGGCTCATTTGGCTTTCTATTTGGTGTTAAATTTGGTTCTTCTCTAGCATAGCTCGTTACTGATCGTAGTCACAATTACAGAACCGCTAGAATTCTGCGAGTGCTATGTAGGAAGCTTCAGGAGCGAGGAAGATCCTGACTACAACCAAGACTTTGAAGAAAATCTCAGAGAAGGCAAGTCCTATTTACTTGATTATATTGAACCTATGTTTTCAAATAATCCACATGATCAACTTAAAACTAGACTTATATCGCATGTGCTATGTATTGCGCTTTTACAAACTACTTGCAGTAGTTAATCCTATTAAACACTTGTCATGCCATAAATGTTATCATCCAAAATACATATCACCCTAGGATTACCTGTTTTTATCTATATTATTGACAGACGACGTCTTGATATCTAGCATGCTTAGGATTGAATATGTCTCCTCGGAGATGTCGCTTTTAAAACACCTTTCCTCGAAGATAAGATTTATTGTTATCAATGATAACTCTTATACCATGAATCCTTGATGGTTGTGAATTCCATGATGGTTGTGATATCTTTGATGTCGTGTGGGATGTGAAGGGTGATGTGTAAAAATGGGTGAAAATTATTTTGGCAGGGGCTCAAGATGCTCCCAAGGGCTTGAGTCACCTCTGTGGTATTCATTGCCAGAAGATACCTATCCTGGCCACTTAAGGACCGAGTCATTGCACCAACTAGCCTAGCCACTCTGTGCAACCATGCGTCCTGAATGGGCAGGACTTAAACTCTCCTTCACCGGACTGAGTTGGGCATCATACTAGGAGGCTGGAAGTAGTGAGAAGTCAAGTGACCATCTATCCCGGTGTTTGGATGTTGCTAGTACCGACCTAGGCTTAAAAAAGGGACTGGCCTTCAGTACATAGACTCTGGCGCTCGAGGGTAAATCTCGTAGAAAAGCCCAGCTGAAAAGGTGGTTGGAGGGTCTCTGTATGATTCGCTCCTCCACTTCCACTGGTTGGAGGCTGAACACGTCACGTGGGTAAAGCTGTACAACCTCTACAGAGTGTAAATCTATTCAAATAGCCGTGTCCACGGTCATTGACATGCAAAAGCAGCAATCGTGTTGACTAGACTCTGGTTGTGTGTGTCTTTATAAGTGAGTGTGTGGACTAGATGTTCATATGACGAGGTTCCTGGCTCAATCTGTCAAAAACTATGTGGTACTAGAGATACACTAGATGTGATGAAAGGGATTGCAGAGTGTGGTGTAGCCCCTTCTAGAACCGAAAAACCCCCAGATATAGCTTGTTACCTAGTTTTGAACTGTTTAAACTATTTTTAAGTCAATCCTAGATGATACAATTGGATACCTGCATAAACTGCTTTATGCTTAAAACTAAACCGTAAAGCCTTATCCTTGAATTACCCCCTTTATGCATCTATCAACACCTTAAAAGTAGACTAGGGCTTACTGAGTAACTTTCGTACTCATTCTTGCTGTCATGCAGATGAGGAAGCCGATGCTGACTTCGCCGGAGGTGAAGGCGAGGATGAAGAATAGTATTAGAAGTTGTATTCGCACCCTAAGCTGCTTGTGTCTTGGGCTTTTGCTTTTTGCTGTGTTTTGTTGGCCACTCGGTCAGGATTGTAATATACAGTATGAGTTGTAACCTTTTGTACTTTGAACCTTAGTAATTATGTACGAAGTTTAACTGTGATACTACTACTATTATACTATGTGTATTAGCTACTTGATACAGGGACTGATACAGGAGGTACAGGAGATCCCAGGTTTGGGGTCTTACAGGAATGGTATCAGAGCCATGCTTGGCTGTAGAACGTGACCTTAGGATAGACTTGCTAGTTCCTGTTTACTTTCGAAAAAAAACTATGTTATCAAAACTACTTCCGTACTTACCTACTATCTTTTGCTTTGAAACCTCTTTTATGTTGGTTCTAAGTTGTCCTCTTTTCCCCAGCAGATGTAAGATGAGGACTGAAATACAGTGCGATGTCTATGAGTGAAGAGCTTTCCCAAGTCGTTGTGGGAAGCTTGTTGTCGGCTGGGATATACCCAACTCCCAGAATACACGAGGTGTGAGTATGATGAGAATGGATCCCAGAAGTGCCAGGTTTTGCTGCAGGTCTTTGACTGTCTGAGATACCCCAGCTAGCGACTGCGGCACGTCAGCACCATTGGAGTACGGTATCCTGACACGTACCAGTTGGTGGCCTACGAAGCACTTCAGCACCTGTGCGGGAGACATGTCAGAGAGGTGGCCCAGACTCCCATGAGGCACTTTCCAGCTGCCGCTGGCCAGAGAGCTGCTTGGTGTGCACGCCTAACCACCATGGAGGATGCAGGATAGGAGGAAGAGGAGGACGGCACACTGTAGCAGTCACGGCACAGTACCTCCACGCCTTGGAGCACATGCATAATGAGACCTATCAGTTGTTCCAGGATAGTCGTCAGAGGGCAGAGGAGTCAGATACACGGGAGAGAGCCCTCCGTGTGATGCTGGATCAGATCAGAGTCCAAGCCGTAGTCGGTGAAGACATCGTGGTAAGGAACCGTGAAGGATGGTAGAGGGCGTATCAGAGGGATCTTAATAGACAGAATGCTATGAATGGTTCCCGAGTTAGAACAACTTCCAGAAAGAGCACATTCAGTTTACCCATGAGTTAGACCCAGCACATCATCCTTTCAGGTGTACCCCTCCTACCAGCACATATAGCAGCAGCTATAGCGGACGACAGGATTTGCCCCTCGCCAGTTCCAGCAGCCTGTGGAGGATTAGCACCCACCTAGCTAATTTAGGATGGAGATATGGTGATACCCACCGATTACTCAGAGGAGGAGGACCCTAGCGAGTGCGAGCCCATTAGTGACCACGACAGCGATAATGGCAAAGACAGGATCTTTGACCCCACTTCTACCCCAACACCAGCAGGGACCCTCTCACCTGCTGAGTTAACCGCTGTCAATGATGCTTACAGGTCCGTAGATGATGAATGAGGATGACGCGTTGTGGCTAGTTAGTGGTAGGAGTAGATCCTTTTGTAGCTTTTGTTGTAGATAACCATATAGTCAGATGCTTTGTGAGCATACTTTTGTCATTTGTAGAACGAAAACTTTTGTGCTAGTGACCTAGCATAGGTATTCCTAGGTTTGTTTAATACATATTGTTGGTGCTTGTGTTTGGTGTGGATTCTTGTTGGCTCTTGATTGCGTGATTGGCAAGGATTCTCCTTGCTTCTATCTTGTTGCCCTTATCTTATAGCTACATCTTAGCTCTTACTTCCTCTCCTGTCTACATAGAACAAATGGAATCATCCAGATAGTCACCTCGCCTTTAGCAACAACATGAGCTGGCCCTCATCATCATGGCCCCCGAAGGTGGATCTGAACAGGGAGTGCAATGGGATCCTGAGGAAGGGCTGTTACAGGCCAAGGTAGAGGCAGAGGAAGAGATAGGGTCATCAACTCTCAACCGAGCCAAGAAGTCCACCAAAGCCGCCATAGCAGTCATGAAAGCCCACTGTCCCCACCATCATAGAATGACCTAATTACAGTGATGGGCAATCAAACCTGCCTACTGGAGGCCATAGCACAAGCAGGGAAAACTATATAGTATCAGACTCCAGGATTTGCATCTTGCACAGCAGCATCCGCTCCCAGTAATTCTAGCATAGGGCAATCCCAGTAGAGTAGCACCCCAACGCTAGCAGTTACACAGAAAACATGCTACATCTGCCATCAGCCAGGTCACTACACGAAATATTACCCCAATGCCAACAGGAACAATGCCCCAGCTCGTTCAGCCCCTAGAGCCCTAGCAGCAGGAGTAGGACGAGGAGGGAACCGGTTAGCTGGACAGTCACAAAACTATGTACAAGGCTGTGTGAACCATATTGACGCGCAGGAAGCGGGAAGCACCGAAAGTTATACTTGGTGAGTTCCCTGTCAACTCAACCCTTGCAACAATCTTATTTGATTTCGGAGCTTCGCATTCGTTTATTTCTTCAAATTTTGCTACACTTCATAAGTAGCCAACTGTTGTTCTTAAGAATCCTAAGCTAGTTCGGTCCCCTGTGGGAAATATCTTGTATCGTGTAGGATGCCCCCGCTTTAAACTCCGTTTTAGTGGGGTAGAGTTCCTGGAAAATATAGTTATCCTTAATTCAAATGGAATAGATGTCATCCTAGGAATGGATTGATTAACCAAGCATGAAGACAATATAGCTTGTGCTAGCAGAAGAGTTACCCTGGTCAATCAAACTAGAATTTGAGCCTAAAGGACCAAAATCTAACCAAATGGTATGCAACTTATCTACCTAGTCAATAGAGGGTGTGCCAGTGGTACATGAATACCCAGATGTATTCCTAGAGGAGTTACCTGGTATGCCACTGGACTATGATATAGAGTTTGTTATTGATCTCTTACCTGGTACAACTCCAATTGCCAAGAGACCTTATAGGATGGCAGGCAATGAACTAGAGTTGTTAAAGGAGTAGATCAAATAGCTGCTAGCAAGTGGTTTCATTAGACCTAGTTTCATGTTGGGGATCACCAGTGCTGTTTGTAGAAAAGAAAGATAAAAGTCAAAGGATGTGCATGGATTACCGCTCATTGAATGAGATGACTATAAAAAACAAGTATCCACTACCAAGGATCGATGCTCTATTCGATCAACTAAGAGGAGCCAAGTATTTCTCCAAGATAGATTTGAGATCGGGATACTATCAACTGAAGATCAGGAAAAGTGACATTCAGAAGACAACTTTTGTAACAAGGTATGGATTATATGAGTTCACAGTCATGTCATTTGGATTGACAATGCCCCGGCATACTTTATGAATCTGATGAACAAGATGTTCATAGAAGAACTGGACCGATTTGTTATAGTGTTTATTGATGATATTCTCATCTACTCAAGGAGTGCTGAAGAGCACGAACAACATCTAAGGGTGGTTATGGAAAGGCTAAAAGCACACCGGTTTTACGCCAAATTCAGCAAGTGTGAGTTTTGG
This sequence comes from Phragmites australis, assembly GCF_958298935.1. Taxonomy (NCBI): domain Eukaryota; kingdom Viridiplantae; phylum Streptophyta; class Magnoliopsida; order Poales; family Poaceae; genus Phragmites; species Phragmites australis. Next base: position 9,100,133 of record NC_084929.1, read on the forward strand.
CTTCATGAAATGGCATTTCTGGGACATGTCCTCACGGCAGAGGGAGTATTGGTGGACCCTTCAAAAGTTGAAGCAGTGGTTGAGTGGATTAAACCAGTCAATATCTCAGAAATTTGAAGCTTCCTTGGACTGGCGGGTTAATACTGCAAGTTTGTTCGAGGATTTTCAAAATTGGCTAAGTCAATGACCAAGGTTCTCCAAAAAGACGCCAAGTTTAAATGGGATGAAGCTTGTGAGAAGAGTTTCCAAGAACTCAAGAAGAGACTGACTACTGGCCCGGTGTTAAAGTTGCCAGATATCCAGAAGGACTTCGTGATCTATTGTGATGCTTCATGCCAAGGTTTAGGTTTTGTATTGATGCAAGAAGGAAAGGTTGTAGCTTAGGCCTCCAGGCAAATGAAACTGCATGAAGAGAATTACCTAACTCTTGATCTAGAGTTAGCAGCGGTTCTGCATGCACTTAAGATATGGAGACACTACCTTCTTAGAAATAAGTGCGAGATCTATACGGATCACAAGAGTCTGAAGTATATTTTCACTTAGTCAGAATTGAACCTGAGGCAACGGAGGTGGTTAGAGTTGATAAAGGATTACAATCTAACCATCCAATATCACCCGGGCAAAGCTAATGTGGTGGCTGATGCCCTAAGCAGGAAAGTTTACAGCAGTAGTCTTCAAATACCAGAGTTAAAACTAGAATTTCTCTCAGAAATGCAACATCTGAATCTGTCCATAACATGAGGGCAAGTTCACACCCTAGTGTTACATCCAACATTGGAAGATAAAATTCGTAAAGCCCAGTTAGAAGATGAAGTGGTTCTAGAAATAAAAAAAATCTTGATTTAGATAAAGCACCAGAGTTCAGAGTGGATCAGCAAGAAACTGCATAGTACAAGGATCGGTTATGTTTATCAGGTCGGGAAAATCTTAGGGAGTTAATCATGAATGAAGCTCACAACTCTCCCTACTCCATTCATCCTGGATGTACCAAGATGTACACGGACCTGAGGACCAAATATTGGTGGATAGGAATGAAGTTCTACATAGTAGGGTTTGTCACTCGATGTGACACCTGTCAAAGGTTCAAGGCAGAGCACCAAACACCTGCAGGATTGCTGCAACCATTGCAAATCCCAACTTGAAAATAGGATGAAATTGGTATGGAGTTCATAGTAGGATTACCTAGAACTCAGAAGGGTAATGATTCCATATGGGTTATAATGCATCGTCTGACTAAAGTGGCTTATTTCATACCTGTTAGGACAAAATACAGTGGAGATAAGTTAGCGGACCTGTATATTGACCAAATTCTGAGACTGCACAGAGTTCCTAGTAGTATCATCTCCAATCAAGGACCACAGTTTACATCAAAATTTTGAAAAAGCCTACACACTGCCCTGGGAACTAAATTATATTTTAATTCAACTTACCACCCACAAACTGATGGTCAGACCGAAAGAGTAAATCAGATCTTGAAAGATCTTCTGAGAGCTTGTGTGATAACCTACGGAAAAGACTGGAAAAGAAGTCTATCATTTGTAGAGTTCTCGTACAACAACAGTTTCCATGCTAGCATGAAGATGTTGATTTTAAGGCATTGTATGGAAGGAAATGTAGAACACATCAACTATGGTCAGAAGTAGGAGAGCGTTCACTCTTCGGACCTGCATAATTAGAGACGCAAAAGATCAAGTCACCATGATCAGAGAGAATTTGTGAGTAGCTCAAAGTAAACAAAAAGGTTATGCCGATAACCGAAGAAGGAACTTGACCTTTGAGGTCGGGGACTATGTATACCTTAAAGTATCCCCAATAAGAGACACTCGGAGATTCCAAGTTCATGGAAAGTTGACACCAAGGTATGTGGGACCATACAAGATTCACGATAAAATTGGAGCAGTGGCATATAGGTTAGCGCTTCCTAAAGAAATATCCAATGTGCACAATGTGTTTCATGTATCACAATTAAAGAAATGCCTGAGGGATCCAGAGGAACATGTTCCCCTAGAAATCATGGATCTGCAGCAAGATCTTCAATATGAGGTTAGATGTGGCAACTCATCAGACCATAAGAACAACAGTCAAGTTCTGCCGAGTACAATGGAGTAATAACACAGAAGCAGACACTACATGGGAACGCAAAGAGGATCTGAAGAAGGAATTTCCAAATCTCTTCGATGAACTTTCCGAATCTCAGGGTCGAGATTCCGTTTAAGTGGAGTATGTTTGTAACATCCTGAGTTTTAGCGTGTAAATTAATTACAAATTTCACTCCAAAAGCTAACTAAACTCAGGGAAATATGTATGTGTATATGAATGTATATATATATACCAATATGTATACATTCATTTATATTAGATGGACTAACTGTTCCAAAATTTCACTAAATTTATTTCCAATATAGTCTCTACGTTAGATTGATTCTTGTGCTTGGTTTGAAGTTTTTGTGGTTCTTTGTTTGGAGATTTGAAATTGAATGTCTCTCCATTTCAAATCTACTCTTAGGTTCTATTCAGCACAAATCCAATTCAAATCCAAATCAAATCCAAATCCCTTGACTCAAATCATCTTAGGAAGCTCAAGATTCAAGTTCAAATCATATAATTCAAATATGTTTAATTGGATTGATCTCAATCAAAAGTCAAATCTAAATTCAAATCACACATTTGAATTTAATCCCAAAACCAATTTTCTTTCCTCTTCTCCTATTCACCCCAGGCTTAATTTCCCTCCATTCTCTCTTTCTCGGCCCGGTTAGCCCGGCACCCTTCCCCTTCTCCCTCCTGCGCGCTTGGCCCACACCACCGTGCTACCGGCCCAGCTCCCCCGTGCCGCATCGGCCTGCTCCTGCGTGTGTTCTTGCACCGCACGTCGCATGATCATCCACGTGTTGGTGATCCGACGAGCGCCCATGCCTCTCCTCCCTCCTCCACCTCACCGTGACACTGGCCGCTGTTCCTCCTCTTGGGGAAAATATCCTGCCAGCCTCCACTTCTCCCGTTGTATCCCTTCTCTCTCGCTCTCCCTCTACCCATGCCTGAGCCCCCATGCCGAGTGACTTTCACGCCCCACCCGCGCATGGACAGTGCAGGTCGCCCATACCACTGGGGAAATGGTGGGCATCATCCACCACTTCGTCGTGATGCTGCTCGCCTGACGTCACATGCCCACTGTCTCTCTCTCCATCTCCCTTCTCCCGATTATAAATAGCGTAGCCTAGTCTTTCTCTCTCTCTCTCACTTTCTCCATTTCGCCTCACCACCACGATGCCGCCTTCACCATTGCTACCGATGTGACCTCACTATTGATGTCCTGCCCCTACAAGCTATCGAGGAGCACCTGAGAGCCACCGTTGTCCCTGTGCCATCATCTGTCCACCCGGAGCCTGATGGGAGCTGCCCACGCATGAAGCCAAGCCAAAACCAACGCCGCTCCAGCTTCCCGCCGTCGGTTGCCTTCCCGTTCCTTCGACCCAGACACTGGTGAGCCTCCTAATCCCCCATCGTATTCACGTAGATAGCATGTCACTGCCCTGAACTCTTTGTTAGTGTGTAGTCACATGCCGCCATGCTTATTGCCTTCCGCCGCCGTGTAGTGGTCACCGTTGGCGTGCAGGTGCTGTGTATGTGAGGCCGGCCATCGTGCCGTGATGGCTAGGGGTCTTGAGCCTCTTTTCTTTGCAAGTTGGCACCTTCCTGTGCAGGGGAGGTGCTATCCGATTTTGCCCACTGACATTGATGAGCCCTCTGTCGAGTCCGCCTTGTCGCGTAGAAGCCTAGCGTCCACTCGTCATCGTGAAACCCCAGCGGGAAAACCACTCCAACGAGCTTCCCAGTGTGTGCTGCCACAGATTCCTCACGGCCAGCCATTTTTCCTCTCCGATCCGCTGCTCGTGCTACACTATGTAGCCCAACACTATGTAACACAAAGCCCGACCCGACCCATCCAGGCCCGGACTCAGCCTATCAAAGCCTACTTCGGCCCAATCCAGCACTTTGCATGTGGGCCCCACTAAGTTTCTGTTCATGTCGAACCAGAATACTTTTCATGTGGGTCCCACCAATGGGCCCCACCCATGAATAGTGCATTTTCGTAATTTCTCGATTTAATTTTAGATTAAATGTTCTTGGAGGGATAACTTCTCCGTTCTGGCTCCGATTTTGGTGATTCCTTCGCTGAAATTTATCTAATTCGTGATCTACCCATCTACCATAGTGTTATATCTATTAGGGCTTATTTAGCTTTCCAATTGGTGTTAAATTTGGTTCTTCTCCAGCATAGCTCGTTACTGATCGTAATCGCAATAATAGAACCGCAAGAATTCTGCGAGTGCTACGTAGGAAGCATCAAGAGTGAGGAAGATCCTGACGACAACTAAGGCTTTGAAGAAAATCTCGGAGAAGGCAAGTCCTATTTCCTTGATCATATTGAACCTATATTTTCAAATATTCTACATGATCAACTTAAAACTGGACTTATATCGCATGTGCTATGTATTGCGCTTTTATAAATTGCTTGTAGTAGTTAATCCTATTAAACCCTTGCCATGCCATATATGTTATCATCCAAATACATATCACCCTAGGATTACCTATTGTTATCTATATTAATGACAGACAACGTCTTGATATCTAGCATGCTTATGATTCAATACGTCTCCTCAGAGATATCACTTTTAAAATACATCTCCTCGGAGATAAGATTTACTATTATCATTGATAACTCATATACCATGAATCCTTGATTGTTGTGAATTCCGTGATGGTTATGAAATACTTGATGTTGTGTGGGATGTTAAGGGTGATGTGCAAAAATGGGTGAAAACTGTTTTAGCGGGGTAGGTGGAGTAGTACTCTGGATAAGGATATTCCCAGGGGCTTCAGTCACCTTTGTGGTGTTTATTGCTAGAAGATACCTACCCTAACCACTTAAGAACCGAGTCATTGCATCGTCTAGCCTAGCTACCCCGTGTAACCATGCGTCCCGAATGGGCAGGACTTGACCTCTCCTTCACCAGACTGAGTTGAGCATCATACTAAGAGGCTGGGAGCAATGAGCAGTCAAGTGGCCATCTGTCCCTCTGTTTGGAGGTTGCTAGTACCGGCCTATACTTAAAATGGGGACTGGTTTTCAGTACATGAACTCTGGAGCTCAGGGGCAAATCTCATAGAAAAGGCTAGTAGGGAAGGTGCTTGGAGGGTTTCGGTATGATTCTCTCCTCCGCTTGCAATGGTTGGAGGCTGATCATATCGTGTGGGTAAAGTTGTACAATCTCTGCAGAGTGTAAACCTATTCGAATAGCTGTGTCCACGGTCATGGACATGCGAAAGTAGCAATCACATTGACTAGACTCCGGGTGCTTGTGTCTTGATAAGTGAGTGTGTGGACTAGATGTCCGTATGATGAGGTTTCTGGCTCAATCCACCAGAAGCTGTGTGGTACTAGAGGTACACTAGATGTGATGAAAGGGACTGCAGAGTGTGGTGTAGCCCCTTTCAGGACCGAAAACCCCCATACCTGGTTTTGAATTGTTTAAACTATTTTTTAGTCAATCCTAGATGATACAATTGGATACCTGCATAAAATGCTTTATACTTAAAACTAAACCGTGTAAAGTCATATTCTTGAATTATCCCCTTTATGCATCTATCAACACATTGAAGTAGACTAGGGCTTACTGAATACCTTCCGTACTCATTCTTGCTATCATTCGTACACATTGAAGCCGATGCTGACTTTGCTAGAGGTGAAAGCGAGAATGAAGAATAGTCTTAGAAGTCGCATCCTCACTCTAAGCTGCTTGTGACTTGGACTTTTGCTTTCCGCTGTGTTTTGTTGGCCTCTCGGCTAGGATTGTAATATACAGTATGGGTTGTAACCTTTTATACTCTGAACCTTAGTAATTATGTACGAAGTTTGACTGTAATACTACTACTATTATACTGTACGTATCAGCTACTTGATTCAGCGACTGATATAGAAGGTACAAAAGATCCCAGGTTTGGAGGCTTACATATGCCCTCAACATGCATTCTTCCTTTGCGCTTTCTCATACCTCTTGGAACCCTTCCACCTGGACTTCAACCTCTGTCTCCCCTGCTACCTCCTCTACTTACTCTTCCATGACCCCTACGGCCACCACAGAGAAGCTACCTTCTATCATATAGAACAAAACCAGTTGGTTCAAGTGGAGCTATTTCTTGTATGGTCTTAGTAGTTATATATTTTGTTGGATGTTCTGCAGGAAGGAAGATCATAATTATACAATCTGTAAGGCAAGTGATAAATCAACCAAAAAAGGAGATAATAAGCTCAACCAAAAAGAGTATTATCATAATTTAATTGTAAAAAAAGCAGAGTAATAAGCTCAACCAAAACATGAACTATAAATATGATGCATGTGATTATCGATAATTTAGTATCATCAGAATTTAACTTACCATGAAATCTGCACCATTTCTCTCCATCTTTTAATTTTGTATGTACGAAATAGCCGAGTCTTAGGTCTAACGTTCGGAGTATTGTCAGCAGTGGCAGTGTCAGGAACCAGGCGACCCTACAGGATTCTGGGATGCAATATCCTGTGAGTTTGAGTTTAGACACTCACTTGATTCAAAATCAGAAGAGAGGTAGTCCCAGTCCCGTCTTATTGCACGTGCACCTTCCAGCAGAGTCAAAAGCTGCAAGGCAGTGGAAGACAAGCCTCGTACCAAACCATAAATACGCATGCGATACTTACAAGTCATTTCCGATACAGAACCTGGAATATTTCACCAATAGATTTGGTAGAGTACAACTTCACACCCCAAGATTTCCGATACACATCAGTCCCAAATGATTGAAGTGCTTCAGATGGTATTGAAGCCTGTAAGCAAAAGGCAATCATGCTACCAAAACAATTCACCAGCAAATAAGGAAAAACTGAGAAGGAACCAACATATGAGATACATGTGAATTGACCTCAGTGGAAGCTAGCTGTAGCTTGAGAATCTCATTCCTATTGGAACAGAATATGAATAAAGATTAACTGGTGCAGTCGAAGCAAACTTATCTGTACAACTGCAACAAAATATTGCACCAAAGTACAACTGTACTTAAAGTTTGCAAACAACGAGTGAAACAGAGATGGAACTTTAGTACTACATACCAATCTGCAGTCATGCCATCCTCGCTGGTGATTGTTCGTAGAGTATGTAATATCTTGATTTTTAGAATTTACAATTTTTTAATTTTTTTTTAAGATTATTGAATAGCTTTAACAAGAGTATAGGTTTAAATCCTATTTTCTTAATCAATCAATCAATATAGTTTATTATTTTGTGTGCATTGCGTACTGAGTTTTGTTACGAGTCAGGTAAATGCATTAGAGTTCTTTTCCTTTTTCTCTCTTTAATATTTTAAGTGAAAAATATTTTGAAAAGGTTTTACAAAACTCAGTAGTGAATAAGTTAAGGATTTTAATGGTTAGAATTCAAGATCCTTGAATTTATCATTTATTCAATCCTTGATTATACCTAATCCTTCTCCAGTTCAATTCAAATATTATCTAAATCATTGTTTAAAGTAAATCTCTCCTCTTTCTCAAAATTCTACCCAAATCCAAATTTAAATTCCTTATCTACTCCTATTCTTGTTCAACCTCATTTTTCGTTTCTCTTAAATTCAATCCAAACTCAATTCAAATTCAAACCTTATTCAAATTTCTCTGCATATGTGGAGGAAAACACTATGAACTAGTGTTAGATAAATTTCCCTGCACAACATGATTTATAGTTTTGTTTTGGTTGAAAGTACTTTGACATGCCTGATTTCTGGCATGAAATTTATAAGTCTTTCATAGTCAACTAGTGCCAAAAATGGTGGTTCAGAGATAGATGATCCTGGAATCTTGCTTGACTATTGTTACACATTCAGTTATGTAACCAGGCCCTGAATCACTTACAAAAATAATTAAAAATGTCATTAGTTACTAATAAAGTCGGTTATGACAACAGAAGATTCCTGAAGAACTAATACACTTAGCTTGCCTTTATCTGCATGGTTCATGACACATGGTTTAATGGCATATGCAGTTATACACAAGGGTTTCATCAAAAAGTTGGCAGCAGGCTGGATCAGATGGGAGCAGTCAGCTGGCTCTAAAAGAACCTTCTACCAATGTTGTCCTAGCTGATCATGTTACCACAAAAAAATGGGAGCAAATTGTTGATTTCGATGACCACCTTGATGATATCAGCAAGTCAGTCAAATGTTTTCTTAAAAGCACTTGCAGGTTATGCCGAATTTTTTTTGTTGAAGGTCTGAATTATTTGTCACTTGGCTCTATGCACATGGACTCAATGAATAAGTTAATACTTTAGTTTTTGCAAAGTTTGCCCATATATTTTGTATACCCATACTAGTTGGCAGTCAGGGTTCAATAAACTGGAATAAGCTCAATTCTCGTGCCCCCTTGAAAGTGGTGGTTCCAGAATTTAGATGGCAAACCAGAAATCAGTCAAATAGTAAAAATTGTGAATATTGTTCATTGCGTTTAGTTGGATAGATTGGTACTACATCCGGTAAGATGGACTTGTCGTTTGGGACATGGACAATTCTCATGTGGCGAATGTAAATACCCTTTTGTGCAGTAGTGGTCAAAGTTTAGAAGGTTGACTGCACGCATTCTAGGAGTATATCTGTTTTTGGAAAAAGCAGCACTAAATTTTAAAACTGAATAAATTTCATTTCCCATGTAGTGTAACAGTTTTTCACCATTTGATAAATAACATTTTTTACCAAGACGCAAGTAATAGGGTTATTTTTTGAAAAATGTTTCTTGGAATGTATTGTCCCTGATGCGACAGCCACATGAGTGAATCTATTGTCCATATACCCTCTGGCCCCACTTGCAGTCAGTTCCCTCCAAGTCCCCGAGTTGAGGCACATGCTAAGAAGTTGCATAAGGACATGAGACCACCATGCACATCAACCTAGCATTCAACCATTACCTGCGCTCTTGCTGCAAAATACTTGAGCCCGACCTTTGCTTATGGCGTGCCATGTCAGATTGGCGTCATATAGTGAGGTTACCATAAGAAACTAGGGAAAAAATAGTTGGAAAACTAGGCAGGAGCATTTGGACATCGTACTCACTTTAGATGTTTCTCAAGAAACAAAATTGTGATATGGACAGGCGGTTTACACATTTAATAAACCATAAAGCAAACTATAATTAATATTTTATTTCGATGCAGCATTATTAATTTCTGTCTTGCTTTTGTCTAGTTTGCTGACGTTTTGTACATTATATCTATATATTTTGCAGGGATTGGTTGAACCCAGACCTCCTTGACTGAAATAATTACATGATTTGATCTTTTTTTTTACTTTATTATTGAAACTTGCTAGAAGTGGAGGTGCCGAGGCTTGTCCTGCTGGATCATGGACTTTGCTTAGCATGGATTGTGTTTTAATGTAAACAAGTGATTTTGTAACAATTATAGTAGTTGAAAATGATAAGATTGACATTGAGTTGTTGCCTTCTTTTTTCGACCAAGGAAAATTCCCCTGTGTCTCCTTTTATTAAGGATCCAGACATATATGTGGTCGAAACCTTTACTTGTTCATCATCATGACCCTTCACCCAGGAAGCATCAGATTTTTCATGTTTATACTCCGAAACATATCCAGACAATTTAGTAACTGCCATATAAAGTGTAGAGATCGGTGACGAACTAAGAGGGGTGTGAATTAGGACGCTTAAAACTATTTCGGTTTCAAAAATAATACAAGATAAATCTATATTAATTTCTATCTAAATATACTCTAGATTTATCTAGTGTGTCTACTCTACCGATCAAAATGCTTGCAACCTGTCTAGGATGGTAAATTGTAAGTAAATGCGGAAACGTAAATAAGGTAGAGAGAGCAAACTCGGCACAAGGATTTTTTTCCTATGGTATCGATGGTATAAATGCCATCTTTGATCCACGTTGGAGCACAAAGGATATGCTCCTAGTCAGCACTCGATCACAGCCTTGAGGCACCAAGTCAAAAACAAGGCCTCCACTTGGATGAGCTGCCAAGCCACGAAGGCAAGGTCTCACCGTTAGTCTCTCTTCCAGTTCCTCACCGCCGTGATTACTTCGGAGCTTGATCCACAAAGGCAAGGGTTTCCGCGTCTCCGCACAATCGCCTTGCCGCTACTCCACACCAAGTTAGAGAGTTAACAAGCTTGTCTGCGAGTCACCAAGACTCTAAGGTGCCAGCGTACCAAGAGGTACACTGTTGGATCACTCTTTGACCCACTCTCTAGGCAACAATCACCAAGCAACTCACTCTCTAGGCCTATAAGCACTAATCACTCACTAATCTTGTACTTAATCGACTTAGATGACCACTTTAAGCACTTTGGTGTGTTGGATGTCTTCTCAGGTGTACATGAGCTTCTCTGGACTCCAGCACACTCAAATGATTGAGTGGAGGGGTATTTATAGCCTCAAACTCGCGCACTAGTCGTTAACTGAATGGTTCTAAAAAGCTATTAACACCGGATGATCAGGTGAGAACAGTAGTACTAACACCGGATCATCTGGTGAGTGCATTCTCACAAACTAGCCGTTGGAACCCCACTCAAACCTCTGTGAACATCGGACACTCCGGTGTATATATCCTCTTCATCACTGGACTATCTGGTGAGATATCCTATGCCATCTGAGCCTTTTCTTTTTCTCTGTGTAAATTGTTTCGGTGTAAGCATCCGGTGTATATCACTTCATCATCGGACTATCCGATGGGTTAATCTTCCTTCTTCAACACTTGGAACATTCTCTGCTGAAATTACTCCGATGTGTATCTCCTCTGATCACTGGACCATCCGGTGGGTTCAACTTCTTCTGTTCTGCTACAAAGCTCATCGGATAATGAATAGAGCCAAACACCGTATTATGCGATGAGTTCATCTTAATTTTCTACCACTTGAATTCTTCTCTGCATGAATTAATCTGGTGAGCACATTTTCTTATCACCGGACCATCTGGTGAGGTCTTCAGTCCTTGGTCCCCCTTTATCAGAAATGCTCCGTTGAGTTCAACACAATGAACACCAAACCATCCAGTGAAGTCATTTCTCCTAGGGCTTTTTTCAATTCAACTAAACTTTGTCCCGGCTTCGATGGCTTCTTCATGTATTGCATCCATGAGACTTACTAACATATATTCTTGACAAACATGTTAGTCCCAATGACTATGTTGTCATTAATCACCAAAATCACAATCATGGTCTAATAGGGCCATTTTCACTACAATCTCTCCCTTTTTGGTGATTGATAACAACACAACTAAAGCAAGTGGCAAATAACAAATTATTCTAAATATAAAGATCATAAATGAGCACAAAGTATTCTTTGCTTCCATCTTGTACACTTGGCTTCTTTGCTTGAATCTTTACTTCATCTTGTAACCCAAGCCTCCAAATCCCCATGGCCGCTGTTGGGGCTCGTTGTTAAGGACCCCTGACGGCTCCTTGGCTTAACTAGTCTGGCCTCCCGAAGCCTCAGCCTCCCAAAGACTAAGGCTCCTAAAGGCTCGGTCTCCCGAAGCCCCAGCCTTCCGGAGTCCTGCCTCCCGAAGACTTCACCCCCAGAGCCATGCCTCCCGAGGCCCCCGTCTCCAGCTGCTCGGGCCGGCTTCCCGCAGGCTACAGGGTGAGTCATTAGGTCTCAGGAAAGATCTGCCAGAAGGGGAGCATCAGTCATACTTTGCTTGCAAGGAAGTGACCGGCATTAAATGCTTAGGCTGGTGGATGCCGCTCTGACACCCTGGCATAATGGAGGCTATCTTGACACCCCTGGTAGTGCGGCGCTAGGCTACAATTGGCGATTGGCTCACACCCTTTAGGGGGCAGGAACCACGATAGTTACTACGGTGGATATTTATCTCTTGGGTAGGGTAAAAAGTAGTAATCCGGGATAAGGCCCAGCAATTCGGTCGGATCCCAGATATTTGTACATTGTGATAACTTGTACATCAAGCTACCCACAGCCCTATAAATAGGTGCCTCGTGCGAGGAGGCAGAAGGACACAGGGGTGAAAAAACACCAAGTCACGCTGTGATACTCCCCCTAGATCAATCAATTTTTTCTACCATTAACACATTCGTGGTGTTCCTTCCTCTTAAACTTCGTCTCCAAGCTTGAGTCTCCTTAGAAGAAGCTCTCGCCATACTTTGCTGGGGCAAGACGAACTCTTGCACCAATAGCACGCCGTCTGTGGGGATTTCGAACGCAGAAGTGCTAAGAGAGGTAGGATGCCACCCAAGAAGAAGACCACTAAGGCCGCATTGACAGTGGCTGACCCCCCAGTCACGCCTGCGCGATAGTCCAGCCGGCTATACGCAGGCGGCACCAACGATGGCCCCCTAGCCAGGGAGAACGGGAACCTTACGGCCACCGCCGATCCAACCATAACCACAGCCACAGGCGGCACCGAAGGGTTCTCCACCCTGCAGACCCAACAGAAGCAAGGCGAGGCCCTCGTTGCGCCCCTAGGGGTTGCGGCCAGCGCTACCATAGAAAACACCGTTCCGCCCGAGCGGCAATCACGCTTGGCGGCACTCCTGGCCCAGATGGAGGAACAACAGACGGCCCTGTGGGTCGAACAGCAAGCTGCCCACACCTTTGCCGCCGCTCCTGGGACGGCCAACGCGGTTCTGACCCAAGCTCCATGAACCGACGAACCCTTCGGCGCAAGGACCCGGCCTGTTTGGTCTCCAGAGCCTCAGAGTCGGCATCATGAGGACACCCTGCAAGACCACGACTCTCTGCTGTGGGCTGACCTGTAGGCCATGCCCTTCCTAGAGGGTTTTCGGACCCCAAAGTTGCCCACGTTTAAAGGCTATTCAGACCCTAATGAGTTCATCCGATCCTACGCCCTAGCCATTAAGGCCAGCGGGGGTGGACCAGCCACCATGGCTAAATGCTTCCCCATCGCCTTAGAAGCGGTGGCCATACGCTGGTTCTGGGTGCTGGACCCTGGCACCATTCACACCTGGTCCCAACTCCGAGACCTCTTTCGCATCAACTTCCAGGGCACCTTTATCGAGCCAGTAACCTTCGGCAGCCTATTCACTATCAGGCGGAGCCAGACGAAACCCTCCAGGACTACTTCCGAAGGTTCTCCTAAACCAAGGCCTAGATTAGGGGCATATCGGACTCTTCGGTCATCGACACCGCGACCCAGGGCTTGGTTGAAGGGCCCCTATATGATCGGCTTAACCGATGTCCAATACGCACGGTAGAAGTCCTCATGAGAAAATTTGAGGAGTATGCGTGGGTGGAGGAGGAAAAACTCCGCTGGAGGCGCTCACAAGCTAGCAAGGCTTCTCGTGCTAATTCCGAGAGGCCGCACTCGCAAGCCGGCAGCGACAACGCCGAAACATCAGCAATATCAGCCTATGCCGCGGGGCTCCGAACCAAAGCCACCCCAAGGGACGCTGCCGGCGACGCTCCGGAGACCTCTCGGAGCGAAGCTACGCTCCAAACCAGCATTCTGAGGAAGAATCCTGGTGCACTCTACACGGCGCAAGACAAGGATATAATACTGACAACTGCTGAACCCTCACCACCTTCTGAGAGGAGTACCTCAGGAGGCAGGCAGCCTTCGCCTCAACTGATGGGGCCACCAAGGGGTGGTCCAAAGATCGTAGGCCATCGGCCAACCGACGGTCGACCATCTGGCCCTGCAGAATCCTCCGCAGCTGGCCCTACCTTTGCCACCCCAATAATCCCTAGAGCGGTACAACGATGAAAGGGCGCGGGGCAAATAGATCGTCCTCGCTATAACTGGCAAAGGGAGCTCTGGTTGCACTTCAAAACAACAGCGATGAGACTACGCACGTGGGGTACATCACATCTGAGCGACTAGCATCCATTGACAGGCCCACAACTGGGCCGACGCCCCCGTGACGTTCACCGTTGATGACTCCGAGGGGGTACAATTTGCCCACTTCGATGCCCTCATCATCTCAGCTAACATCGCCAAAGTCGAGGTCTGAAGAATACTAGTTGATGGAGGTAGCTCGGTGGGCCTCCTATTCGTGCATGCCTTCGACTAGCTCCAAATTCCACGAAGCTGGCTCTCATCAAGCAACAAACCCCTCCAGGGATTCAATGGGGCCCCCCTCAATGCCCTAAGACAGATGGAACTCCCGATCATCTTCGGCGAGGGCTCCGCATCATGATCCGAGGTTATCAACTTCGACGTCGTGGATGTACCATATGCCTATAATGCCATCCTGGGACAGGGAACTCTGAACAGATTCAAAGTTGTACCCCATCACAAATTACTTCTTCCTGAAAATGCCCGGACCCCAAGGGCTAATAACCATCCACGGTGACCAGGACCTGGCTAGGTGCATCAAGTATGGGCACCCAGCTCTGTCCCTAGTCACCACATCCACGCTATGACACAGGAGGACTTGGAGGACGTGAAGAGAACAGCGGCCCGATCTTCTGATAGGTTCGATTGATTTCGTCATGAGGACATTGACACTTGGAGGTTTTCAACCCGCAGATTGTCACCTCGCAATTCGTTACACCCGCACGACTGTCGTTATCAACCACGCTCGCACGCGATCGACCTTACCACGAGGGTTATTGTTCCTGCAAGCAATCGAAGCAACTCACAAGAATAAGGAAGATACAATCTGAATTGCTAATAAAGATCAAGCACACGAGTTGGGGTTCCACAAACCGATGAACGGCGAAAAACTGACTAATTGTCTAGTTGTAATCTAAGCAAAACCCAAACCCTAGAAGAGGGGGCGGCTATCAATTTATAAGCTAGGAGGAGAAAGGATTCGGCCACAACTGATGGAGCTCGAATACAACTCAATTACAAGGCCCAAGGTCCAAACTGATTCGGACTGGAAGAGCAACGCGACTTGTTTTACCGATTCCGGACAACACAGAAGGTATTTGGAGATGAGGTCGGATCCGTATGAAAGTAGACTCCGCAAGCTTTCCAACAAGTACTCATAGGCCTCGAGAACCTTTCGGAATCAAGAGTTATGATCGTTTGAATTTAGTGCTGTCTGTAATTCCGATTCTGAATTGATCTTGGGGACATAACTGGATTTATGCGCGGTAGCCCTCCGGTTACACTTGTGCTTATATGGATCTTCTCTCAGGTTCCTAAGGATAATAAAATCATCGCAATAATTTAGTAGCATCCAATCCTTAGAAACATTTGTATGGAAAGCGAGGAACGAGTTCACCTGATAATTAAGTTCTCGTGCACGAGCTCTTGTCAAAGGACCTTGAATTACAACAGTGCGAGGAGGAATATTTGTGGTGCGTGTAACCGAAGGAGTGATGTCCTCATCAGGACCCTCCGTCGGCGCATCTCGGGCACCGCTGCCCTCTGAGGCCACAACCGGAGGGGGACATAAAGCTGGTCCCCATACACCAAGACCAACCTGACTAGACCTTCCGAATAGGGGCAGACCTCACCTCCGGGCAAGAAGCCCAACTTTTGGCCGTCTTACAGGGTAACCTCGACACCTTCGCATGGTCCCCGTAGGACCTCCCAGGAGTTGATCGTAGCATTATCGAGCACCCACTTCAGGTTGACCTGAAGGCAAGGCCCATACACTAGGGGCTTCGCAAGCTCTCTCCAGAGCGGGCAGAAGCCGCAAAGTAAGAAGTCCAGAAGCTACTAAAAGCCGGTGTTATCCGAGAGGTCATCCACTCCAATTGACTCTCCAACACCGTCCTAGTCATGAAACACAGCGGAAAATGGCGTATGTGCAATTATTTCACATCATTGAACAAAGTATGCCCTGGGATCCGTACCCCTATCCTCGCATCGACGAGCTAGTGGATTCCACCGCCGGCTACGAACTGCTGAGCTTCCTCGACGCCTACTCCGGGTACCACCAGGTGTGGATGGCAACGGAGGATGAGAGCAAGACCAGCTTCATTACCCCCTTCAGAGTGTACTGCTACGTCCGGACGCCCTTTGGTCTTCGTAATGGTGGGGCCACCTTCTCTCACCTAGTGCACAAGCTGCTGCAGTGGTAGTTAGGCTGCAACATCGAGGCCTACGTAGATGATATCGTGGTAAAAAGCCAACTAGAAGCAAACCATGTTGCCGACCTGCAAGAAACGTTCAACAGCCTCTAGGCCGCTGGCATGCGGTTGAACCCAGAGAAATGCGTATTTGGTGCTAGGGGTGGAAAGATGTTGGGATATCTCATCTCCTAAAGAGGCATCGAGGCCAATCCGGGCAAGATTCGTGCCATCGGAGAAATGTTGCTTCCCACCAATCCGAATGAAGTACAACGCTTGGCCGGCTACCTTGCTGCCCTCAGCCGCTTCCTCGTAAAATCTGCTAAGCACAGCCTCCCCTTCTTCAAAATGCTGAGGGGCTCCGAACCATTTAGCTGGATGTCGGTATGCCAGGCGGCATTTGAGGCCCTAAAGGCACACCTTTCCCACCTCAAAACACTTGCGATGCCCCTCCCCGGTGAAGGACTACTCCTATAGTTATCCATCTCTGCATCTGCCGTCAGCGCTGCCCTGGTACCGGAGGAAAAGAGTAACAATCGCTCCACTCAAAGGGTTGTATACTACGTCTCAGAGGCCTTAGCCGGGGCCAAGACAAGCTACACCGAGCTCAAAAAAATAGCCTACGCCTTGCTGATGGCCTCACGCAAGCTCCGGCACTACTTCCTTGCCTACGACATCACTGTCCCAACCTCGTACCCACTTGGCGACATGTTTCGCAACTAGGAGGCGATGGGACTCATCGGCAAGTGGGCACCACCATCAAATCCCAAATCTTGGTAGACTTCATCACCGAATGGACTCCAGCACCCACCGAACCCACGACTACACCCTCCCAAGACATCTGGACTATCTACATTGATGGAGCATACGGCTCCATGGGTGCCGGAGCTAGCGCGATCCTCATATCTCCCACAGGCCAGCAAGTACAATACGCTGCTCACCTGGATTTCAAGACGACCAACAAATAGCCGAATACAAGGCCGTTCTCTTAGGCCTCCGAAAGGCCCAATCCTTGGGGGCAACTAGAGTCATCATCCGTACTGACTCTCAGATCGTCGCCGATCACATCAACAAGAGCTTTCAAGTTCGGCATCCGGACATGACAAGATACCTCGAGGCCATTCACAATGCCGAGGCATACTTCCGCGGCATATCAATACGAAGCAGACCATGGGCAGACAACAATCAGGTAAACACCCTGGCAAAGGCCGCAGCCATGAGCAAAGACTCACTGATAGGCACCTTCCTCGAGGCCCTACACCAGCTGACTGCCAGAGCTCTTGACGAAATGGCCGCCTCCATCCTACCCATTGAAGTCACGGACTGGAGGGCTCCCCTCCTATCCTTCCTAAGAGGAACAAAAGAACCGGATGACCCGATTGCGCTCCGCCGCATCCAACCTCACGCTAGGGGCTACCGTCTCATAAATGGCGCCCTTTACAAAACAGGTATCTACGCTCCCGTCCTTTGTTGCATTACTAAACAAGAAGGAGACAACCTCCTCCGAGAGACACATGAAGGCCTTTGCGGAAATCATCTGGCGGCTCATGCCCTAGCCGGTAAGGAACTTCTCTAGGGGCTCCATTGGCCTACAATCATGTTCGATGCAGAAGACCTCGTCCGCACCTGCCAAGGATGCCAATGGATGGGACGCCAAAGCCACCGACCCCTAACTCCCTTGCAACCAATCGCCCCCGTCTGGCCCCTGGCTCTCTGGGGTATGGACCACATCGGTCCATTCCGCCGTGCCAAAGGCAACCTTCAGCACGCAGTGGTGGCATTGGAGTACTTCTCCAAATGGGTCGAGGTCGAACCCCTCACGACAATCACGTCAAAGAATGTCCAGAAATTCTTCTGGAAGAACATAATCTACCACTTCGGCGTCCCACGACAGCTCACGGTGGACAACGGCACACAATTCGACTCTGGGCCTTTCAGACAATTCTACGATGACCTCGGCATCAAATTATGCTTCACAGTAGTTCGACACCCTCAGTCCAATGGAGCCGTCAAAAGGACTAATGGCAACATCCTCTCCGGTCTAAATCGCTGCCTCTTCAGCTTAGCTCAAAGCCTATGGGTCGAGGAACTTCCCAAGGTTTTGTGGTCCCTCCGCACCACTATCACGTGGGCCATCGGGTTCACACCCTTCCACCTCTTGTATGGAGACGAGGCCATGACCCCCACCGAGGTCAAACTGATAGAGAAAGGGAGCTCTCCCTCGACCTCACCGAAGGCACGTGGCTCCATGCCATTAAAAATCTCGATCACTACATCAAGAAAACTAAGGCCTGGTATGATCCGAGGGTTGCACCGTGAAACTTCAAACCCTAGCTCCAAGAAAGCTGCGCAACAAATGGGAAGGCCCATACCTGGTCCTTAAGTCTAACAGGCCTAGTTCCTACACAGAAGGGACCCCCCTCGAACACAGTTGGAATGCGGAGACCCTTCGCAAGTACTATGTGTTGGGGCCCTAGGCTCTGTCCTCTCTGAAGGTATAGAAAAAAAACTCCACACGAAACCCATAAAGACCCTCAGGCACCTTGAAGGCGTAAGTCTCCGTGCTAGACAGGCATTCCGTCCGCCATCTTTAAGGTCTCGCTAACCTACATGGCAGATAGGCAAAGACTGCTCCAGTATCTTGAAGGCGTAAGCCTCCATCCTGGACAATCATTCCGTCCGCCATCTTTAAGGTCTAGCTAACCTACGTGGCAGATAGGCAAAGACCGCTCCAGCATCTTGAACACCTAAGTCTCCGTGCTGGATAGACATTCCGTCCATCATCTTTTGGGCCTAGCAAACCTAAAATGGCAGATAGGCAAAGACCGCTCGGACTCCTGTTAAAGTCAAAGGCACAAACATTACAGAAACAACATAGGCAAACCATAGGAAGACAGATGTGGTTCCATCAAATAAGGAAAAGACCATATACATGAAGCAAAAGGGTGTAGTCAACATGCTAAAACTTTACCCCCCTCGGGAATGAAAAGAAAACAAAAGACAGCATGCGGCAGAGCTACACCACCAGGGTATCCACACGCGGAGACTGCTCTGGTAGGGCAATAGCGCCAGACAAAGAACCTCCAGTGGGCCGTGATGCGCTCGTAGGCTCCGGATGAAGGGCCAAACCTCCCAACAAAGAACCCGGGCGAAGGCTCCCCAAGGCACCCGAAGTCCCCTGATCTGCCATGTAGCGCAACGTCACACTCCGGCCATGCTTCACCCATACGCCACGGCGGAAGCTCTCCAAGGTTGCGAATCTCCGCCGAAGGTGCCTCTGGCCGAAAACCCTCGACCATGGAGTCTAGCACCTGTTGCTCCAGTGCTCCGAGGGGACCAACCCCCGCTTGGTGTAGTCAGGTCAACTGAAGCGTAGCAGCCACACGGGCACTGGACCTCGCATAGACCTCCGCGGCTCTAACCATGACCTTCGTAGCAGACCGAAGTCAGAAGAGCAGCATAACCGATGCCTCCGAGTTGGAGGGCAGTGGCGGGCACCGAGCCCCAATGCCGCTGAAAGCATCAGAAGTAATCCAGACCACCTTCGACGCAAGTACAGTTAACTGCTGTCACTTCGAACGCAGTGCCCCCTCCGATGCCCGAGCCTCCTCCAGCTCTCACTGCACATTACCCACCGCCGCCCGAAGGGTGTCAACGTCACTTTCGGTGGACACAAGGGCTGCGTTGGCCACATCGACGAACTCCCTCACCTCTCGGAGGTCTTGGCAACCTTCCATGACTCAGCCTCCGCACACTCGCGAAGCGCCATGTCCTTCTGAAGATGACCCTCCATAGACTCCGCCCGCTTTTGAGCCTCTTCCAAGGCCTGGCGAAGGCCCTCAACCTCGTCACAGGCCACGGCAAAGACCTGGCACCCCCACCTCCAAGTGCCCTCGTCAAAATTAGTTGCTACAAGGCACAACAAAAGAAGGAAAAGGACATAATGAGCTACTCAGAACCAAACACCGGACCCAGCAAATCGTAACCAATACTACTGACCTGAAGGGCCGCCGCTACCAACCGCGCCTCCAGTTCCTCCAAAGGACGCTAGGCCAATGATCACTCGACCTCTCCACTCCAGAGAAGAGAGGAGGCTGCAACGAAGGCCCTTAATGCCTTTGGGCGCAGCACAAAGTCATCAGGGATCAAGACCCCGAGGCCAGTGCCCCCCTCGACCGCTCCAAAGGGAGCCTTGGCGGAGGGCACGGTGTCTCCAGCACCAGCCACCAAGGATAGGTCACCAATTGGCTCGGGGCTTTGCAGAAACGAAGCCACGTATCCCAGGATGGCCTTCAGAGACCCCTTCGAAGGAGTCCCCGATCCCTGCTGGGCCTCCGGGGCCTTGGGGGGTGGAGTCAAGGACGCATCCACCTCGAGGGTCACTACAAAAAAAATCAAGGAAACATAAATCAAGATCCTAGTGCACGACCGAAATAGGATATGGCTAACAAAGCAAACGACACCCCACCTAGTTCCTCTGAACCTCTTACAGGAGGGCCCGTAACATCCTCGATGTTTGAACCGACGATACCAAAAATCATAGTCCACAGAGGCCACGCCTCTCCACCGGCTCTAGCCATGACCCGCAATATCCGGGGAGACCCGGTCCTTCACCCGGTCATCACTGCCAAACTGGCCCTCGCCTCCGGACTAGTTGCTCACGCTCCCAACCCGCCTTAGACACTTCTTGCGAGCTAGGGGCACCTCCGACGACTCGGCCGTTAAACCGGTATGCGAGCCTCCGGAGACAGAAGGCCGCCGGGCCTGGATTATTCTCGCAGGGATTGGGGGGCTGCATGTGCTCATTTTCCAGCAGCCTTTGGCTTTGGAGGATCCCGCCATGCCGGAGCCCCCATTCCGAGATGAAAGTAGACACGGTTGTATCGCTCCCAGCTCCATGCTAGGGCCACCCACCACTCCCGCTCCGTGTAAGTAGGGGGCCCAGGATCACCTCGGTGATCTCCGCCACGCGCTCTAGCGAGAGGCAGCTCTCTAGAAGAAAAAGATGTCTCACATTGGCATATCAAAAACCAAACTACAAGAAGAACTCACAAGCACTGACAGGCGGTCCTGAGTACACCTTCGGCCATTCTTCCGTACCTTGCTCAAAGACGTAGTTCTACCCATCTGAAGGGGCCGAATGCTCATCTTTTCGGCCACCCTCCGGAGAAGGGCCAGCTATGAGGCGAACTGATCATCCATAATCTCTGTCTATGGCTCTGGAACATACGCAATATCTCGGTTTGTGGAGCGAAGGGGCGATGCAAGGCCAACATTGTAATAGAACCACCACTGCAACCAGCCGGTATACCATCGACCATTAATAGCCTTTGTCGGGAAGGCATCGTGATACTGCGGCCGTATCTGGAAGTTGATGCTACCGAAGCTGAGGGGCCTCTTCATCCCCTCGACCTTGATCAGCTTCAGCTAGCAGCTGGTAAAGTGGACGGCTGCAAAGAAATCCGCCCTCCCTTCACATCCCTCCGCCCGCATGGCCCACTCGAAGGTGGCCAGGTGGGCAATGGCATTTGCGTGGAGCTACAGAAGCTCCACATAGAAGTGGCGAAGCACCTCCTTGAATAGCAGCACCGAGGGAAAACCCAGGCCCGCCTCGAAGAAGGACTCAAACACCATGACCTCATGGGCCAGAGGCTTCGGGGCCTCCTCATCCAGCGGAGGCCGAGCGACGGCTCTAGAGGGAATCTTCCCCTCCCTGACCATCCGGTTGAGCTCCTCGTCATCGATAACAGACGCCCCCAGTGTGGTAGTTTGCTGGGGGTGACTTTTGCTGGCACGCCGAAGCTCCACCCCTAGCGATGGCCCCATCAACAACGGGAAAATCGGTGCCACCTGAGGGTCCCCCGCTGCGGCTACTCCGTTGATCTCATTCGCTGCCTGAGTTCTGGCCCGACCCGGGGTATTCGAGCCAGCCATACGAACCACAGGAGGATGGAAAAAGGTGCTGGATTACAAGAGAGAGGAAGAGTAGGGAGCAAAGCAAAAGATGCTGAAGACAAAAGGCAGATGAGAATGAGGAGCTGACGAAAGGATCGCTCTGGGTAATCCCTCTCCTTATAAAAACAAAGAGCAACTTGCCCCCCTAGGCAATGGGCGCATATCCAGTCCTTTCGCCTGCCAGGCCATATCATGGGGCAGCGGAACTGACCCCCATGACCCCCCAATGACAAGACGCCACGCGTCCCATGTCCGCCTGACAGGGGGGGTCGTGCCTTTCCCCAGGGCGCATTCAATGCCCCCTATCGCCGACGACATCCAGCGTATCATTCCGATCACTCAGGTCAAACCTTCCAAGATAAGCCAAGCGATACTTGGGACCACGAGCCATCAACCACAAGCCAGGGACCGCCGGAGGCCCTGCTACGAAGGAACCGCTGGCCGCTCTCGCGAGGGGCTACTGTTGGGGATCGTTGTTAAGGACCCCCGATGGCCCCTTGGCTTAACCAGCCCAGCCTCCCGAAGTCTCAGCCTCCCAAAGGCTGAGGCTCCCAATGGCTCGGTCTCCCGAAGCCTCAGTCTCAACAAGCCTCGGTCTCCTAAAGCCTCGGCCTCCCGAAGCCCTAGCCTTCTGGAGTCCTGCCTCTCGAAGACTTCACCCCCTGGAGCCATGCCTCCCGAGGCCCCCGTCTCCAGCTGCTCGGGCCGGCTTCCCGGCGGCTACAAGGTGAGTCATCAGGCCTCAGGAAAGATCTGCCAGAAGGGGAGCACCGGTCATACTTTGCCTACAAGGAAGTGACCGGCATTAAATGCCTAGGCTAGTGGATGCCGCTCTGACACTCCGGCATAATGGGGCTATCCTAACACCCTCGATAGTGCGGCGTCGGGCCGTAGTTGGTGACCGGTTCATCCCCTTTAGGGGGCAGGCACCACGATAGTTACTACGGTGGATATTTATCTCCCAGGTAGGGTAGAAAGTAGTTATCCGGGATATGGCCCAACAATTCGGTCGGATCCTAGATATTTATACATTGTGATAACTTGTATGCCAAGCTACGCACGGTCCTATAAATAGGTGCCCCGGGCGAGGAGGCAAAAGGACACAGGGGTGAAAAAACACCAAGTCACGCTGTGATACCCCCCCCCCCCCCAGATCAATCCATTTTTTCTACCATCAATACATTCGTGGTGTTCCTTCCTCTTAAACCTCGTCTCCAAGCTTGAGTCTTGTCCTTAGAAGAAGCTCTCACCGTACTTACTGGGGCAAGATGAACTCTTGCTCCAACAGTGACCTCGGGCTTCAAGTCTTCTTTAGAACCCAAACTGTTTGGGGCTCTTTTTTGTAAGTGATGACTTCTTTGGGCATCCAAATGGGTTGGTTCCACATCCAATCCTTCTTCCCAACCATGTGTGCAACCAACTTGCCATTTTCCTTCTTCTTAAACTTGTAGTGGTTGCTCTTTATCTTGTTCTTGTAGTTGGGCTTGGTGTGGAGGTTGGAGGTCTTGTTGGAGAGATTTGCCATCTTCTTCTTCTCCTTGATCTCCTTCTTCACTTGCTTGCATTGGAAGGACTTGTGGCCTTCTTGATGGTATTTCAAGTATATCACGGTTGACCCCTCCACAAGCTTCTTCACCATAAAAGCACGGTTATCTTGAGGAGGTTGGACATGTCCTTTGCCCTTCAATCTCGCTAAGTTCTCCTTGAGCTTCTCCACTTCTTGCTTGAGCTCATCTTTTTCTTGTGCAATAAGTTCATTAGATTGTTCTACAACAACATTCCCAACATAAATCTCATTGCAAAGGGGTGAGCTAGATAAAGCATTTCAATCATCACAAGAAGTGGAAGCATCTACCTTAGGATTATAATTAAAAAGAGAGGTAGATTGATTCAAAGGGACCTTAATTTGAGATTTAATTCACTCAAATTTAGCCTTAAGCTCTTCATGATCCTTATTTTGTAAATTGAATTTTCACAATAATTGTTCATAATTAGAAACAAAGGTAGCATGAATGTCATTAAGTGCATTTAATTTCTTAACCTCTTTTGATTGTTTCTTAAGGGTCCTTTGTTTCTCATTGATCAAATAAAAGAGTTCATCATAGGAGGGAGAATACTGATCGGATTCATCATCACTTACATCGCTATCCATACTTTGGCCATAAGGCACTTGTGAGATGGCTTGCGAGACGACTTGTGTAATGATGATCTTGAGGAAGAGCTTCTCTTGGAGGAGTGGATGGTGATGCTCTCATCACTTGAGCTTGAATCTTCATCATCACTCACCCATCTTCCTATGATTTCGAATGATTTGGCTCTTCCCCTTGTCTTCCTCTTGTTCTTGGTCTTTTTCTTCTCCTTCTTAATATGATCAATTGTTTTGACTAAGTCCTTCATAGAGATTGGGTGATCAATCTTCGCATTGATCTTCTTGATGTTCTTCTCTACTTGTGAGATGAGCTTGACGACTTCAAGATCCATCTCTTCATCGCTTGAGGTGCTTTGGTCATCTTATTCATAGCTCTCTTCATCTTCATCTTCATCATCTTCACTTGAATTTGACTCTTGCTCTTGTCTCCTCATCCTTGCCTTCATGTGAGCTTGCTTGCTTATGAGAGCAATGTTCTTGGTGTCGTATGAGGAAGAAGCTTTCACCTCCATGTTCATGGTCATCTCATGGGTAGTGATCTTGCCGAGTACTTGATTTGGAGTCATCTTCTTGATGTCAATGTTGTTGTAGATGATCGAGACTATCAACTTTTACTTTGGAAGAAGAGCTTGAAGTATTCTTCTCACCACTTGATCATCTTCAATTGGTGTCAAACCTAACCTATTGATCTCATTGACAAGAATATTCAAACGTGTGTGCATGTCATTAGCACTTTCATGGGTAGTTGCTTGATACCATTGAGCTTAGTAACAAGCACATGTTATTCCTCATTGCGCACATCCTTTGTGCCTTCATGTATTTCAATGAGACTATTTCAAATATCATTTGCATTGGTGAGAGAATAAACACGATTAAATACATCAACACATATAGATGATAAAAGGATACTCTTTGCCAATGCATCTAATTGCCTCTACTTGTTGGTGATGCGAGGTTTCATCCCTTCCTCGGTGACTCTCCAAACATCTAAGCCTCTAGCATGCAAATAATAAAACATTAGAATTTTCCAATGCGTGATATTTGTGCCATCGAAAAATGGAGCACTATGGGAATCCATCCCAACCCCGGATGTCACAACTCTAGGATTTTAAGCCTATAAAGAGCACGAGGCTCTGATACTAATTGTAGGGATCGGTGACATCCTAAGAGGGAGGGTGAGTGAATTAGGATGTTTAAAACTATTTTGGCTCCAAAAACAACACAAGATAAACCTATATCAATTTTCATCTAAATGTGCTCTAGGTTTATCTAGTGTGTCTACTCTACCGATCAAAGCACTTGCAACCTATCTAGGATGGTAAATTGCAAGTAAGTAAATGTGGCAATGTAAATAAGATAGAGAGAGCAAACTCGGCACAAGGATTTTTTTCCGTGGTATCAATGGCATGAATGCCACACCTAATCCACGTTGGAGCTCCACAAAGGATATGCTCCCGGTCAGCATCCGGTCATGGCCTTTGAGCCACCATGTCATAAAGACAAGGCCTCCACTCAGATGAGCCACCAAGCCACCATGGCAATGTCTCACCGCTAGCCTCTCTTCCGGTTCCTCGCCGCCATGATCACTTCGGAGCTTGAGCCACAAAGGCAAGGGTCTCCATGTCCCTGTACAATCGCCTTGCCGCCGCTCCACACCATGTCGGAGGGTCAACAAACTTGCTGGTAAGTCACCAAGACTCTAAGATGGCATACCAAGAGGTACACTGTTGGATCACTCCTTGATCAACTCTCTAGGCAGCAATCACCTAGCAACTCACTCTCTAAGCCTATAAGCACTAATCACTCACTAATCTTGTGCTTAATAGCCTTGGATGATCACTTTAAGAACTTTGGTGGCTTGGATATCTTCTCAGGTGTACATGAGCTTCTCTGGACTCTAGCACACTCAAATGACTGAGTGGATGGGTATTTATAACCTCAAACTCGCGCACTAGCCGTTAACCCAATGGCTCTAAAATGCTGTTAACACTGGATGATCCGGTGAGAATAGTAGTACTAACACCGGATGATCCAGTGAGAATAGTAGTATTAGCACAGGATCATCCGGTGAGTACACTCTCACAAACTAGCCATTGGAACCCCACTCAAACCTCTATGAACATCGGACACTCCGGTGTATATATGCTCTTCATCACCGGACTATCCGGTGAGTTATCCTGAGCCATCTGAGCCATTCCTTCTTCTTTGTGCAAATTGCTCTGGTGTAAGCATCTGGTGCACATCACTTTATCACCGGACTATCTGGTGGGTTAATCTTCCATCTTCAGCACTTGGAACCTTCTATACTGAAATTACTCCGGTGTGTATCTCCTCTGATCACTGGACCATCCGATGGGTTCAAGTTCTTTTGTTCTGCTGCAAAGCTCACCGGACAATGAACAGTGCCAAACACCGGACTATCCGGTGAGTTCATCTTCATTTTCCAGTACTTAAATTCTTCTCTACATGAATTTATCCGGTGAGCATATTTGCTTATCACTGGACCATCCAGTGAGGTCTTCATCCCTCTGTCCCCCTTTATTGGAAATGCTCTGGTGAGTTCAACACAGTGAACACCAGAGCATCCGGTGAAGTCATTTCTCCTGGGACTTTTTTCAATTCAACCAAACTTGGTCCTGACTTTGGTGTCTTATTTATGTATTACATCCATGAGACTTACTAACATATATTCTTGACAAACATGTTAGTCCCAATGACTATGTTGTCATTAATCACCAAAATCACAATCATGACCTAATAGGGCCATTTTTGCTACACACAGGCACTCAAACAGCTAATTGAAAGTTCTTTCTATGACAGAAAAAAAGAAAACACCAAATAATGCTCCTAAGCAATTATGCTAAGTGATATCCATTGTACCAATTATGCTAAGTGATATCCATTGTACTGGAATCGTTGAGTTGATGTTTGAGTGTCAATTGGCCATTGGCATAGCTCATGGCATTTCATCCCAGGGCATTTTAAATGTGGAGATCTCGAGATTTTTTAGTAAATTTTTCAGTAATGACGAACATCTCAAATAGTTATTGGAATGGACGGTTGATTTAGGATCCTAGCAGCTCCCCACAAAATAATCCTCACCAGATAGATCCTAGCAGTTGCGCCTCCACCCTTGGTGACTGGCCCTGCTCAATCGACAGTCGATGCACTTCCAGCAGGGGTGGAACCAGGCCTATGGCAACCTGGGCTTCAGCCTAGAGTTTGGACTCAAATTCTCATTGGATTTTACTATACAAATGATAGATTTTTTTAGTCCCATCACAAACTTCAATGGGCCAGCCTGGGGCTTGGCAACATTGATTTGTGAAGGAAAGTGGAGGACAACACCAGCGTGGATGCGTGGCAGTAGCTGGTGAAGAAGGGTAGGTTGGTAGCTGTGTTGCGTCCAGGCACCACTGCTGGTCAGCAGGTGTCGAGTGCGCATGACAGTGCGCGAGCAGACGTGAGCCAAGCGGGTTTGTCGGCCACTTAAAAAAAGTTCTTCAACATAGATAACATAGATGTTAGGGATGCTAGCTTCATTTTTTCTGACTCAAAACCTACTCTTAGAACTAAAAATGCTATTCCATTTAATTGCTAGTTCATTTTCTTATTTACTTCCTTATGTTGGATTTGATCTTGGCTTTCCTCACATATCTCAACCGAAGCCAGGTCCTAAGATGTTGAGCCCACCTACGTCCTCTGATCGGGAGCACAATCATGGTTGCAGTCCTGCTCCGTGCAGCGCCATATAAATATGGAGGAGTCCCAGTAGCTAACGGGCTAAGATTTTCCGTCAGGTCTCACCTCTCCCCACATCCCAAAACCTACCAATCTGATCCTAACGGGTGCTGACAACAGGGTGAAGACCATCACCTCCACCACACTGCCTGCACATCTTCACTGGAAAAATGTCGAGCATGACCACACTATCAACCCCTACGTGTTGCACCGGCATCTGCATCAACCACATCAACAGATCACGCTCCGACACCGACAACCTCATCGCCACCTTGTGCAGGATCGGGCTTCATCAATCAAACATTACCATTACACCAACAAACCGATGAACCCTAATGGCCTCCACTCAATCGAGTATGTAACGTCATGCTTCCGCTCACCACAGGTGTTCATGTTTAAGGCTAAGAATTGATGTTTTAGTTAAGATTAATGCTAATATTTAGTTAAGAATTGGATGCACCGGCCTTGGGTTAGTCTCTTAAGGTGCAAATTACTCTTTGTTAATTATGATTTAGCCCAAATTAGCCTATGTTGATGTTGATGATTAGAACTTAGGCACCAATTAGTGCTTTTAGATGATGTTAGGCTTTGATCAGAGAGTATAAGTCATTTTTTAAGTACACGTGTTCATATATTAGCCATCTTTTGGTCTCAAGTTAGATCAAATTGATCATTAATTAGTCCATTTTCATATATAAGTGTGTGTTTGTGTGTGTGTGTGTGTTTGTGTGCTAATCCCCTCGGTTTGGGGTCATTTTACGCTCGGGTTTGGGCAATTCGGCTCAGATTGGATTCTCTTGAGCTCAATTTAGAGTTTTAGGCCTTAGGACAACATAGAGAAAGAGGGGAAGTTCACAAATTCATAAAAAACCTAAAGCGATTCCCCATGTAATGAATCCCTAACCCTTATCTTTTCCCAAACCAAAACCCTAATCCCTAAATCCCAAATGTTGCCCAATTTTGGGGACCCTAACTCTCGAGTCCCCATCCAAACATAGATCCATGATGTAAGGAAGGGGTACTTATAAGTTCTTGTTCATGTCACCGTTGCTGGAACCACCGCAGAGCACCTTTCGTCATTGGCCACATGCGGACATCTCAGTTCTACGCATGCCTCGGCTCTTGGCATGTGTGTTCCCTCATGCCACGCATGCGCTGCCATCTTCCCAGGTGCCATCGTAAACATGCTCGACGGAGCCATGTGCGAACTTGGTAGAACACGTGCGCCAGCAAATGAGTCAGCGGTAGTATTGCTCTGCTGCTCTAGCGTTGTGCTCCCTCAGCTCAGTATTCCCCTCACGCTCTCTCTCAGCGGTCGACAACTATGCCTCACCACCGCCGCCATCATTCTCTCTCTCTCTCTCTCTCTCTCTGTCTGTCTCTCTCTCTCTCTCACACACAGTGGCTACTGAAGTTTCCCCATGTCTAGCTGTTCCGACGAGTGGCTACTGAAGTTTCCCCATGTCTAGCTGTTCTGACGACATCGGTGGAGGACCACACAATCCGATCGGACGACCACGACACATCGTGTGCATTGATCGGGCCGGTGCAGCGGTCATGCACTTGGGCCAATGTGCAATCAAGGAGCTTGAGCCTTTTCCAGCATTGTAGGGCTGAGCTCCATGTGTTTTGGGGGTTGGCATGCTGTAACACCCGAGAAGTCGAATCATCATTCTCCTAAAAATTGTCAGGTGTCATTTTGTTTCCTCAGTTTTCGGTGAATTAGATGAATTGGAATTTATTTTTAAATGTGGTGAAATGCTAGAAAATATCTTTTTATTAAAAACACACCTAGGGCCTGCTGAGCTGGACATTGGACTGACCAAGTAGCCGCCAACCCATCCCACCAGCCCAAACCGCCTCCCCCCTCACCTAACCCTAGGCAGCCCTTCCCCCTAGCAGCCCCACTTCCCCTCACCCCTGGCCGACACCCCTTCCTCTCCCTGTGTTCTTGTGCATCCTCCTTCCCCCTCTCTTTGATTTGCAGCAAGGGAACAAGAAGAAGGGGAATCAAGGGAAGAAGAAAGGGAAGAGCAGGAATCGGAGGAGTAGATCGTTTCCTCGGTGTTTTCCCTTGCGATTCCCACTGTTTTTCGCTAACAACCCTAGGTATGAAACCTCGCTTCTATTCTTCATGAATTTGGGGATGATTTTGGTTTGTAGTTCATGGTTGGGGAGGAATTTAAGAAGGGTTTTGGCGGTAGATATCAAATCGAGTGTTCCGCATGTAGGCAGTTTGAGCAGTGCACATGTTCCTGATGTTTCGACCACATAGATGCATTTTCCTGCAGAAACTATCAACTAGAAAGTTGTAGATAATGTCTAGACCTAGTTTCTGACAAAATTTCAGAATTTTTACTCCCACAGCTTAGGTGATATGACTGTCTGAAGCCAACAATATGTTTTGTTTCAGTTCAGAAAATTCAGTTTGAGCAGTGCTGCTTCAGCAGTCTATTTGATGGCTGTAGCTATGTTTTCTAAAAAATTTCATAGCTAGTAGCACCAGAAACCCAAGGAAGTCTGATGTTTGGATCGCACGAGAGCACCAAGATCATTTTGGCATCTGGTTACATAGACAGGTGATGGATAAGTAGATAGAGTGTGCTCAGTTGAATGTGTTGGCTCATGGACCATCAACTACAATCCTCACATTCCAAGAATATGACATAAATGGCTATACACTTTATACGAAGCTTAGGATAATAAGAGCGCCAACCAAAAGAGCAGTGTCCGTATAGATGCCTACGATTGCATGGAAAAAGGGAGACCTACTATAAATCCATAGAGGAGATCTAGGAGCTCGACTATGGAGTGTTAAAGGTTCCTCTTTTTCGGTGCCAATGGATCAGACTCCCAGGGGGTGTGAAGATCGACAAGTATTGTATGACTACAGTGGACCAAAAACTCATTAGAAGAGCCATATGTACTTGTGAATGATGTTATACAGGTCTTCTATGTTAAAGACCTAGACCCGGCTAACAAGGAGAAGCGCCACGTGCTTCTTCAAGAAAAAAGAAGGATGGAGTGAAGAATGTTGTTAACGAGGAAGACTACAATCAATTCGATGTTCTACCTCCTTTCGGAGAGGAAGTCGACCTAGGTCCCATGGAAGACACCAATGAACCTCTATATGCACGTCATGATCATAATGAATGACAAATCGTTAAGACAAAGTAGCTAAATTGTATTAATTACTATGCATGAATTTTTTTTAGATGCAATTATACCTCACTTATATTATGGAAGCTTCAATTTGTAGTTTACAGTGGAAGATGTCTTTATTATTGAGCATATTGATTTTTGATTTTTAACAAATTATCAATAGCACAAGCACTATTGCTATGTATTACTATTTTTTATTTTTAATGAATTTGGAATAGCACTAGCATATTGCATTTACATATCACATGATTTACATTAGCTCTAATTATGAGCATATTTTTTCAATTTTTTAATGAATTATAATATTTATCGATCACATTAAGATATATAGTAAGCCCCAATATAGAAACTTAGGTATGAACATATTCATTTTAATTTTTTATTGAATTAGAAAATTGAACCATGAAATTTAGGTATATACAAAACTTAATTTTGGTATATAAGAAGTTAAAATTTAAATAAATATGTATTAGGAATTTAGGTCAACAGAATGTTAACAATTATACATAGTACAAACTCAACCGAAAACACTTGAGTAGCGCAGCGTTATAATTGTTCGGTCTTACGTGGAGTGGGTCATGGGTTTGAGTCTCTACGTGTGTGCAGCTAAATCAAATTCTTTGCACCCCGCACCTGCAGTGAAAGGGGTTTC
This sequence comes from Phragmites australis, assembly GCF_958298935.1. Classification (NCBI taxonomy): domain Eukaryota; kingdom Viridiplantae; phylum Streptophyta; class Magnoliopsida; order Poales; family Poaceae; genus Phragmites; species Phragmites australis. The sequence continues at coordinate 9,131,841 of NC_084929.1, forward strand.
ACTAACGGTGAACATATTCGACAGGTAGTGAAAGTTGTTTCACTATCAATGGACTTATTGGGCCGGCAGTGAAATATGTTTCACTGCTGGTTGTCCTATTAAGCCAACAACGAAGATCCACTTTCGCTGCCAATCATCATCTTGAGCTAACAGTGAAAGTCCTCCCCAATAAAAGTGCTCAACGCCCGCGTCCTATGACACTTAGAAATTTTTTCCCCTTCCTAGTCTATGCCCTCCGCCGAATCACCTCCCGACACCGAGAAGCCCATGATGTCATGTCCTATGCCATCATCCACTGCTGTCATGATCGAGGACCACAACTCTGACGCCGAGGAGCTCGCCATCTCCTCCCTGACATCGAGGAGCCTATGCTGCAGTGGACTGTGCCCTCGTCCACCGCCGCCATCGCTGAGGACCACCACCCCAACGCTGAGGAGCCCACGATACCATGCCTTGTGCCCTCGTCCACCTCCGCAATCGCCATGGACCACCACCCCGACATTGAGGTAGGCCTCCCGGCTCTCCCTCTGTCTCCTTCGCCCCTCTAATTCCTAGGGCTTAAGTGCAAGTTTGTAGTGATTTATGGCTGGCTGCTTGTGTGTTCAAATAATAAGAATAGATGCTTGTGTGCTGGTCCTTTTGTGTGTTAAAATGATAAGAACAAGTGTTGCTTGTGATCCTTTTATGTATCAAATGATAAGAACAGATGTTGCTTGTGGTCCTTTTGTGTGTTCAAATGATAATAACAGATATGTTTCCTCGGCCCTTTTGTGTCTTCAAATGATAAGAACAGATGCTGGTTATGGTCCTTTTATGTTCAAGTGATAAAAACATATGTTGCTTGTGGTCATTTTGTCTGTTCAAATGATAAGAACAGATGTTGTCTCGGTCCTTACTGGTCTATACTTGTATACCAAGACATATTTCTTGTATTGTCTCTACAGTGGGGTACCTATTATAATTTGATCCCTCGATGGTGTGCTACTGTAAGTTTAGAGATTGATTAGCATATCAGATTCTAGATATGGAAGTTGATTCGTCCTTTTTTTCTGTTATTACTTGTTTGAATCATGTTGTTTAGTCTCTATTTCTGTCTCAGCAGGAAATTGCTTGTCATTTTCACAATCTGTACTCTCTAATTTGGTACAGCGGCACTGTCCATGATGATATTGTGTGATTTTTGAGAATTTTGTCCAGGTTTTAATAACTAGATGAGAATTTGTAAATTGTCCAGTTGCTGATGTACTCAATAGAACAATTAGAGAGCAAGACCTTGATTGTCCTAGTGCCAATTGTTATCCATTTTCTAAGAGTACTTTTATACACCTACTGTCCAGTTTTTGTTGTACACATGTCATCAAAAAATCTTATTATGAATTGCTATCATTTCTTATTATCGCATTATTATTTACAACACTTGCACCTTGGCCTTATTATGTTCACATAATAGTGGAAGAAGAAGGATTTGTCCAAACTGTGGTCAATATCATTCATCTTCCCTATTATGTGTGCCTAATAAGACCATTTTCTATAGTCACTGAGGTCGTATTTCTTTTTTACTCATGTTATGTGTTGTATTTAAAAATTGCACTGTTTTCATACTTGTTTTTCTTTTTGCAAATGATGAAATTGGATATCATACATATGACTGCAAAGCTTGACTGGGATGTTTATTACACATACACCTTGCACGTCTTTTCACTATCCCAATCGACCTTGTAGTAATATACAAATATCTCCATAATCTGATGCTAATGCAGTTTTAATACTTGTTTTACATATTTTTTGGTGTTAGTGCGGTTTGTAGTATATCATTTTTTGGAGTTAATGGATTCAAAGGAGCATGTTACAAAGGATACAAGTCCAAATAGAAAGCTGTTGTGTCATACAATAGTCAACTCATCCAGGCCGAGCTAAAAATGGCTACCTTTGAAAATAAGGACAAGAAATTTTATTTTATGTGTAAAGATGTTGCAATCCTATATATTGTTGTAATCATTATTTTGTATGTAAGATGATATGACTTCTAAGGTCAATGTGTCACTTGTCAGTACCTTTATGCATATTTGTACCTATTTTGCTATGTAAGATGTTACTTTTTTTATTAAATGTGGTCATAATGTACTCAATTACAATATTTCCTACTTCATCAGCTCTCTATATGTAGAATACTCAATCTCTCATCATCATCATATATAGAACTCGCAAGAAGGGATGGCACCACCAACCGCCAATCCGGCTCAGTTGCCAAATGGAGATGTAGTACCACCGTTAAACATTGAAGAAGGTAGCTTGAGCCACTACCTCAACCTGGACCAAACAGACGCCTATGGAGGCGATGAGGTAATTCATAAGTAGATGAATGCATCTGTTCTACATATTGTCGTATAGGTTCTCAATAGTTTTTTTTCTCTTATGCGTAGATGCTTGATGCTCTCGAGGGTCACAACAATGAGCAATCCTAGGAGCGGCATCGTGTCTAAGATCCCTCGAAGATGCCTACAGGATGATTTGTGATCATGGAGGTCTCACCAGCAGGGGAGCCCATTGCACTAGAGATAGTTTTGGGGCCATACAAGTCAGTCAGTGGGATAGCTATTAAGGATCACATGCCCATTAGCTACAGATTGTGGACTGGCTAACAAGATGATCCGCATGTGGTTCCTGATTCAATCAAGAATGACATCCTATGGCCCAAGATATTAGTGAGGTTCGAGTTCCCTGTAGAGACAAATATGGAAATAGTTAAGCATAAGATGTTAATGATCATGGGTCTTTCATTTAAGAATTGGAAGGGCACACTGAATAGAACCGATGTGCAAAAAGGTACAACGGTAGATTTTCGCAAATGACCGCAACTAGAAGATCATTGGCAAGCCTTTGCAGAGTACAAGTTATCAGAAGAAGCATAGATATTGAGTGAGGTGAACAAAGCAAACTCGAAAAAGAACCTCTACCCTCACAAATTCAACAGTCGTGGGTACATGAGGAAAAACGGTAGTGGCAACAACAGCTAGATGAACTACGAGAGAGAGATGTCATGCTTGAGACGGAGGGCTAGAGCAAATGATTGACGCGCTTCCTTCTTGGGAAGGGTGCTTATTACTTGGCTGATGGAAGCTTATGCTTTACTACCTCCAAAGACCAGGAAGTGACACAAACTCTTGCAAAAAGGCTTGTGGATGCCCACATGCAGTCTGCACAGGGTTCTTTCATGACAGACAGGGATAGTGATGAGCTCACCTTAGCATTGGGAGCCAAAGAGCACGATGGTCGCACATGAGGGCATTGGGGTGATGGGTTGGAAATATCGATTCTCAAGCGATGTCGAAACTTACAAGAGTCAAAAGAAATCCCAAGAAGAACGAGATGCAAAATGAGAGGCACAACAAGTTAGGATGATGAAAATGCTCGAACAAGCGCAACAAAAGGAGAGGGGACATACATAGGAAAAGATAGCACAAGCAGTACAGCGAGCCCTCATGTATGAACGGGGCGCCATTGTGAGTGAACAGGAATGGCCAGCAGCGTCTCCTAATTTTGTGCGCTACAGCCCCGGTGGTCATCGGAGTAGTTGTGCATCCACGAGAGTTTCGGGAGCTGACCCCATCACTTATCCCATGGTCCTCATCACAGCATAGACACCATGTGAACTATACATTGGTGCCAGGAACATTACCATCAAGGTGGCTTCCGGCATGGCTTATCCCTGCGGCTCTCATGAACATTTGCACGGACGTATGATACCGGAGGGCTACGCCGTGGTCGCAGTAGATGAGGGAGTTGACCAGTACCATCATGCTAAGGTAGACTACCTTGTAGAGAAGGGGGTGAACACTATAGGAGAGAACGAGCACATATTCATCGCATGGGACAAGGCCTACATAGTGTCTCCATAATGGACATCTCCTAAGAATCTCTTCTCTCCATGACATCCCAGGTCGTTGTCGCCTTGAAGATCTCGCTCTCCTCAGCCATCTCCTAGAAGAAGTCCACTTCCCTAGCCATCGCCTCAAAGAAGTCCACCGCTCAAGAAGCCAGCATCATCAAGAAGCCAACCGATCAGGTTCCAAGCAGATGACATCATCTAAGAAGTCGGTGTCATCTAAGAGGATTTTGGAACCCAATGATGTATATTCATTCACTACTGAGGAAACCAAAAAGATTGTGGACACCAGTGTACCTAGACATTTCCATCCTCCACCACCTTCACCAAAGCCTATTGTGCCTAAAGATACCATGAAATTTTTCACGAATATAGCCAAAGATAAATATACGGGGGCCGCTTCAAGTAAGCCGCCGAGTGACTACGATTGTATCAATAGGAAGCAAGCAAAGAGCATTGGGGATTTCCTGGCTTCTTCTAGATTAACAGCACAAAAACTAGCATAGCTTACTATGGGAGCGGATATTGCAAAGTTGGATGTTACATGGCCATTTGAGTTAGGCAAACCTTTGGTCAAACCAGATATAGAAAGAAACCTTACAACTCAAATGCGCCGATTATATCAGTGGTACTTGCAGTAGTCCATAAGATACACAGATGAATATTTTCTCAATGGGGACAACTCCTTCTAGGTGCAATTCTTGTACCTGTATGAACTGTACAAGAAAGATGCCCTCGATGTGGCTATAGTCAGAGCATGGACTTTGTAAGTGACTTGTGCATATAATTCACGTCATATGATCTTGTACCTTGAAATTGCATGGCTAATTTCTCTCTTCCGTAGAATGGAGTTCCACGCATGTAGACAAGAATTAGATAATAAAGTAGGATTCATCGATCCTGGGCTTATGAAAGAGGAACTTGTAAGGGAGCGTCCAGACTTCTTCGAGGATTACTTATTAAAGTGTCTGTTTCACCACCAATACAAGAAAATTGTACTCTTACCCTACAGCTTTGAGTATATTTTTGTATGTCAGGGCGTTATGATTTTATGGGCAACTCGATTCTAGTACTAATTTGCTATGGTGATATAATATTGTTGCAGTTTTCATTTGATCTTCCTTGTTATCCACCCGGACTTCAGCAAGATCATTGTCTTGTACTCGCAAAAGAGAGATAAGACGACTTACCAAGACCTCATCAACATGCTAAATAGGTAAACTCAATCATTTAGTCTTCTCAACAGTTGCATCTAAGTTTAATTGGTATTCATATTCACGTAAAGGGTGTACACAAGATACCGCAAAAAGAGTGTTATCCACTTTCCATTTAGGAAGCAGTATGATGTAAAAACCGACTTTTTGGTACGCATGGAATATTCATGTTTTGCATTTCATACTAAATAAAAAGGTTCAAGTCATTCAGCTAATGAATCCTTTCTTCTAGAAATGTATAAGGCAGCCACCCGGCAACAATCTCTATGGGTTTTATGTTCTTACTTTCATGCACGTATTCAGCGTAGACAGAGACGCTGTCAGATACAATGATCTTGAGGTATGAATTACATATTGATGTCTTCTTTCAATTTCTATATATGTTGAAGGACTAATTCTTTCTATTCTTCAAACGTAGTGCTCCAAACTGTGCACATGTACGTTACAACCTACAGAAAGACATGCCCTTCAATAACAAATCGTTGGGTTCTTCCTGAAACATATTATCAACCCAAACAGCGAGTTTCATGAACCAACCGTGTCGTTGATACAGGACAAACCTTCAAATGACACCGTACCTTCTAGTAGAGAGTATGCGATAAGGAGGAAGTCTACTAGGGGGTTAGACTGCTTATATATCGCCAAATGAGACCATATTAATGAATGACATTAAATAATGTGTCTTTATTATTGGTTTATATTAAATGTCTTATTATATGCATGTATTTAGAGGGAGAGAGACGGAGAGATCGAGGAGAGAGAGAGGGAGGATAGAGAGGAAAGAGATAGAGATATTGAGAGGGAGAGAGACGGAGGCAGGACAGAGACAGGGAAGAGAGAGAGGAGAGGGAGGAGAGGCAAAACACTGCCGGCTAAAAGTTTCAATAGACAGTGATACTCTAGACATCACTGTCGACCGAAACCACCAGCCGGTAGTAATTCCATAGACATCACTGCTAGCTGGTGGTTTCAACTAGTAGTGATAACCCCTTTCACTATCGGTCTGCTCGCCCAAAAGTAATAGTCGAGGACTATCATTGTGCATTACCCACTGCTTGCTCTAAAACCGGCACTGAATGGGGTTGCCGGAATGGGATTTTGAAACCGACAGTGATGTACTATCCTGTAGTAGTGGTTAATCTTTTGAGTGTTTTCTTTGCGTTTGTGTTTAGGTGATCTCCAAGCTCCTTGTAATCTACTCCTGGGACTCCAGCCAGAATGAACATCTTGTTTTTCTTTTCCTTTTTGCTCCTCCTCTATTAATGTATGAGGCAATGCTCTTGCCTCCGTGAGAGAGAGAGAGAGATGGTGGTGGACCAGCACCAGGCGTCGCGGCAGCGGTCCACGAGGAGTAAGCGTCGCGGCTGCTCCGTACCAACCCCTACTCGATCAGCCACCAAGGCACGCTGAGATGCTCGCCATGGCCTACGCGTGCTCGCATGATCTTCTCGCAATCACCACATGTGGGAACAATGTCTACGGCTGGCACTAGACCTTGAGAAGCTCGTCCACAAGCTCATCATCCTTCTCGCCATGCGCGGCAGTCCGCTGCCCGTGCACCTCTATTGCAAGGATGTTGCCGAATGTGTTCTACGTTGTGCTCCACCACAGCGAGGTCGGTGCCGTCTACAACTTCAGCACCACTAGGGAGCGGCGCTTCCTCAACGTCGTGTGCTACATTTGTGCGCTCTTGGGCCTGGACCCGGCCACGGCGATCCAGACGGTGAGCAACCTGCCATTTAACTACTGTGGGTACTACATCCACGACTCGAAGCTCAAAGCGCTGGCTAGCTGGTCAAAATCTTGGGCTGTATGCATCCTTGTTGGATGCAAAAGACCAGAACGTTATCCTTATTAAAAAAAGCTGGTCAGAATCTCGAAAGATACACTACAACAGAAATGATCATCAGTGCCGGCTCTTATGACTATCAGTGCTGGTTTTTGAGCCGGCACTGATTATCAGTGCCGGCTGAAGAATAAAACCCGGCACTGATACAAAGAATATCAGTGCCAGTTCTTAGTAAAAGCCGGCACTGATATTATACATATCAGTGCCGGTTTTTTATGTTGAGCCAGCACTGATAGACCATCCCCCCCCCCCAAATGTAGCCATTGCAAATGTCACATAAAGCACATGCACATATAATAATCTCAACACATAATGTATCACACACATACATAATTCATTCTCATCTCATCTCATTCATGCATACGTAACCATGTTATTTCACATGTCATTGACTACAGATTATAACTAATAATAGTTTACAACAATAATTCATAATTAACAGAAGTATACAAGAAAAGGGTAAGAAACGATGTCATTCAATTGTTCTTGTTGACCGAGGACCTTGAACTACGTTTTTTGCCTTTTGAAGAATCAGGTAACGAATTTCACGGGTCTTTTGAAGGGCCGGATCCGTCAATACACGATTTGGGAACATGGTACCACCCTAACTCTGGAATGATTTGGTCATTGATGAACCCGCAGAGATGTTCCTGAATTGCATTGATTCTCCGCGGCGTGAGGATACCTGTTTCCAGCTGGAGGTCCTGCAAGTACCAGAATTGAAGAAATCAATTTATTTGAACACTAGTAGGAACTGAAAATTAAACATCAATATCTATACTACTTACCTCAACTTTTTCTATTTGACTATAATTGCTTTCGGTCCATTCATGCATGAAATCACATACATAGTAGCCACATAAATTATTGCCCTGGATCTGAAGCCTACAAGGAAAGTCTGTTACGATTCTCCATTCCTTTCGGAATGGAAAGTCATGTCCTTTCCTCTTGACGTAGCGCGTGTACACTCTGTACGAGTGTGATTATTGACCGTAACTAGACTTAGATTCAATCAATTCCAAGTTTACTAGAGCATTAATGAAATAATTATTTTACCGTTGTAGCAAGTCTATGACGGGTTGGTATTGGGTGGCTGGATTTCTTTTCCCGTCGAGGACAACGATACAGCTGTAGTCAGTCTAGATGACAAAGAGGGCCTAGTGAAATTTACACATATGTCACCGTAGTTAATTAGTCGTAAGTCCTAACGTCGTGATGGTAAAAAAGAGTAGTACAAACATGGAGGAAAGTGGATACCCAAAGTTGTAAGGTAGAAGTATGTATCACTTTAATTGGTGCGTTTGAATAGCTTCAAGTGCATAATCCTCGGTCGCCTGTGGATCGGTGGCGACCGTTGTCTGGTTTATCTTCATTGGGTCGAGGAATGCTACATGAGTGATTTCCTTTTCACCGCATATATGTATCTCCATTCTACATATACAAGAAGTTAAGACATTCAGTCTAATGGCACCAGAATATGTACTGTGAATTATACATGTAAGACACTTACAGAGTCCACAAACTCATGATTTGAATGCTGAGGGCGTCTTGGTGGTACAATTGGTACATTTTGTATAAATGAATCTAGTATTCACCATCCCCATGGAGGAAATCACAATGTTTGTATTTGTACACGAACATACATCTACCGGCCTTCGACTGTTCCAAGTACCAGGCATGGAATCTCCGCATTTGGGTTGTTAGCTCCGAGAGGTGCTCGACCATTGGTTCGCCAAGCTTAAATTTCCATACAATTTTTCCCGTCTCAGCCTTGGACTCATCATAAAGCACTTCTTTTGTCAATCCAGACGACAGTAGGAAGTCTCTTTCTAATTCTTCTTGTTGTTTTTTTACCATATCGATCGACGTCTTCTTTAACTGCCTTTTACCCATGATGCGCGCGTAGTTAGATTTTTGCGGTGGAGGCCCAGGTCTTCTCATCAAAGAGTCAAGAAACTTGCCGACCACTGCTGGATCCAAAGGAATTTTCTCTGGCTCCTTACGTTTGAAGTGTCCAATGACTTCGCCGTGCACTATTCTTTTGGTTTCCTCCTCCGTTCTTTCATAAGGCAGAGGAGATGCTGGCTTCTTAGATGCTGATTGTTGCTTCTTAGCTGCTTCTCGTTGCTATGACGAAGTCAATTTCTGAGATGACATCGACTTCTGAGGTTTTGCAGGTGCTACTAGCTTCTGCAGCAGGAAAGGCCGTGGTGATGAAGGGGTTGGAGATGTTCTTGGTGGCTGTGGAGGTGAAGACGGAGGAGGAGGAGGTCCTCTAAGTGGTTGGGGAGGCGAAAGCGGTGGAGGCGTAGATCCTCTGAGTGCTGTGGAGGTGAAGGCGGTGGCGTAGTTCCTTTAGGTGCATCCGACGGCTCCGAACTAGACCCAGACTCATCTGTGTCTTCGCCAAATAGAATGTCGCGCTTGCACCACAGGACGTAATGGCCTACATTTTTTGAGAGCCTTGTTTCCCCCGCCTCTCCAGGGTAATCCAGCTTGCTTTTACGGTACTTTTGTATTACAGTGTCCACATGTACCTTGGCATATCCCTGTGGTATCGGACTACCGTTGAAGAAGGTCCCTTCCACCCATTGCTCAGCCAGACCCCTAGCCACCGTGGTGGGAACACCCAAGACTGGCATGACAAGCTCGAATGGTGTGCTTTCTGTGATGTCGTCCACGGGGTGATGGATTGAGGCTTCTCCTGGAAGCCCTGTGGACACGCAGCTGCTCCAGGGAGCACCAGGGCTCGGCACCAAAGCGTTCTCTGTGATGACTAACATCTCTTGCCTTATTTGATGCCTGGCTTGCTGCATAGCTACTTCTATTTTCACGTCTGTCGTCCTTCTCTCCTCTGCAAGTTGTTCTTTTAGCATGGTCATCATTTCTAAAATATTTTGTTTTCTTCGTTTCTTGTAAGTGTCAGCATTTTCCTCGAATCCAACCTTCCAAGGCCTCAAACCCTTGTTACGTGTGCGACTGGTGTGCTCCTTGTTTCCCAGTACCAGTGTTAGCTCATCGTTCCCCCTGTTTGCCCGGAAGGAGCCCTGGGAACACTGGGCGTGGGCATCTCTAATCCTCTGCGTGACTTCCAGTTCTCGTTCGCTTTTGAAGCATAAGGATCCATCAGGCGCAAGAGTCACCCCTCTCCCATACAGGTAGTTCTTCGCTCGAGGAATCAACTCAGACGTGACAGGTGTGACACTGCTTTTACTTACGTCTTCTTCCATCTTCTCCCACTGGTCAAGTTTCCTAACGTACCCACGTGAGCCGGTTCTGTGGGGGTATATGTTCTTCTGGGAGTTAGTCTTGTTTGCTTCACTTATCTTTTTTGCTTCCTTCGAATCCCTGTACCCCACAAAATCATTCCAAAAATCTTTCAATGTCGGATAATCATCCCAGTCCGGCGTTCGACCCTTCAAGTGATAATCTCTGTACAATTTACCCTTAAAATTCTTGAAAATTCTTCCCATTATGACTAGGGTTTGATGCATCGCTATGGCCAAGTTGCATCCTTCAGGGTACTCGAACTTCTGCGACAACTTGCCCCGTATGAAATCCTTGGTCGTATCGGGAACAGCCCACTTGTCACCTCATTTGCCTCTCCATGTTCTGTAAGTGAATGCGATGTGGTCCCTTACGAGACACCCGCACACTGTCTTGAATGGCCTGAGTACTTGTAGAGGCTTTATGGGCTCTCCGGTTGAATCGACCTCTGTAATGACAAACTAGCATGTATCTTGCATCAGTGCCGGTTATATACCACAGCAGGCGCTGATAAGCCCCATATCAATGCCGGTTGTAAACCTAAGCCGGCACTGATAGTAGAAGATCAGTGCCGGTTCCTTAATTCAACCGGCACTAATAATTATTTTTCCCCTTGCAATCCAATAAATAGTTTTAATGTTATAAAATAAATGTTGTAATCTGGAAAATAGTTTTAGAAAATGCAATTTAATTCTAATTTTTTTTTAATTCTAGAAAAATGCAAATAAATTTTATAAAACCGTTTTAACTTGTTTTATGTTAAAAAATTAGCTTTCTGATAATTATTTTAACAGTCAAAGCATACACTTTCTGATATTTAATTAGCTGTCTAACGATGTTTGAGGCGGTCGTTGACTGTAGATCGATTTCGAGTGAAATAACACGAAACATCAACTTGTTACAAAATATCAGCCTCACTTTTTTACATCCCCTGATACAAATTACAACGAATCCTAAATTAATTATTACATCAAAGCTACTTTCATTTAACGATTATAGCTTCGTTATGATCACGGCGTATGTATGTAGGTTCCTCAGTGTCATCAATGAGAGGCAGGTCGACATTCTCTCCGAAAGGAGGCAGGTCGTCAAATTGATTGTAGTCTTCCTCGTCGACGACATCCTCAACACTGACAATCTTTCTTTTTGCTTGTAGAACCACATGGCGTTCTTCCTTGTTAACTAGGTCTGTGTCCTTTACATAGAAGACTTGAGTAACATCATTGGCAAGCACGAATGGTTGTTCTCTGTATCCGACGAGTTTGAGGTTGATGGTAGTCATACCGTACTTGTCGGTATTCACTCCACCTGGGAGACTGACCCATTGGCACCGGAATAGGGGGACCTTCAACTGTTCTTCATATTGAAGCTCCTAAATCTCCACTATGAATCCATAGTAGGTCTCCCTATTGCCACCGCGGTCGTACACATCAATATGGACACCGCTATTTTGGTTTGTGCTCTTGTTGTCTTGTGCTCTCGTATAAAATGTATAGCCGTTAATATCGTATGTTTTGTATGTATGAATCATAGTTGACGGCCCATTAGCCAGCATTTTTAACAGTGCATCACCTGTATCTTTATCCATCATGTGTCTATGTAACCAACTGCTGAAATAATCTCTGTGCGCTCTTGCAATCCAATCGTCTGACCTTGTTGGATTTGTGGACCGTAGCATTTGCACGTGCACTAGAACATACGGGTCCACTACATTTGCATGTTGCAAAACTATGAAATGTGCTTGGGTGAATGAAACATAATCATCGGAACAGACTGAATTGTGACCTAGAGTCCCTTTCCCCTTAAGCCTTCCCTCATGGCGGGATACAGGCTTACCAATTGATTTTAGATCCATGTAGTTGACGGTGAACTCAACAACCTACTCCGTTCCCCAGCCTTGGGCCATGCAACCTTCCGGCCGACCTCAGTTACGAACATATTTCTTCAGAACTGACATGAACCTTTCGAAAGGATACATCTGATGCAGAAACACGGGGCCAAGGTATTTTATCTCATACACGATGTGAACAATGAGATGGGGCATTATTTCAAAAAATGATGGAGGGAAAATACTCTCAAGCTGGCATATAGTATGGACCACGTCTTTCTGCAGCTTTGTTAGTTTGGTCGGATCGATGACCTTCTGTGAAATTGCGTTGAAAAACGAACACAACTTTATGATTGGGTCTCGGACCTTATCCGGCAGAATAGCTCTAATTGCAATAGCAAGCAACTGTATCATCATCATGTGACAATCATGGGACTTCATGCCAACTAACTTCAAAGTTTTCATGTTCACTAATCTCTTTACGTTGGAGGAGTAACCAGTTGGAACTTTGATTCCATGCAAGCAACTGCACAGGCTCATCTTCTCTTCCTTGCTCAGGGTGTAGAAAGCCGTGGGAAGTTCGTTTGCCCCGTTTCCTAGGATTTTAGGATGCAGAATTTTCCTTAGCTTCATATCATCCAGGTCCAACTGTGCATTGAGTGTATGTTTTGTTTTGCCAGGTATGTCCAGTAAGGCACCAATCAAGCTGTCAAACACATTCTTCTCCACATGCATGACGTCGATCACGTGTTGGACCATCAAGTGCTTCCAATAAGGTAGGTTCCAAAAAATTGATCTCTTCTTAAACATAGGAGTGGGTTTTGCAGCTGGGAATTTTGTACTGCCTTTCCCCTTTCCAAGGACAACTCTAAGATTCTTTACCATCTTATATACATGCTTCCTAGTGTGAAGCTTCGGAGCGTGACGAGTCTCCACTGTCCCATCAAAAGCTCTTTTATTCCTGCGGTACAGGTGATTCGGGCGCAGAACCTACGGTGACCCATGTATACCATTTTCTTACAATTCTTTAGCCACAGCCTCTTTGTTTCATCCAAGCACTAGACACATCCATTGTAGCCTTTTAAAGTCTTTCCCGATAGGTTTGCAAGAGCAGGCCAATCCTGAATCATTACAAACAACATTGCGCGTAGGTTGAAATACTCGTGTTTGTATTCATCACACACCCGTACGCCATCTGTCCATAGTACAAGGAGATCATCAAGCAATGGTTGGAGATACACATCGATATCGTTGCCAGGTTGATTCGGGCCACTGATCAGCAAAGGCATCATAAGGAACGTCCGCTTCATACACAACCAAGATGGAAGGTTATAGATACAGAGAGTCACAGGCCAAGTGCTATGACTATTGCTCATGTTGCCGAAAGGATTCATTCCATCTGTACTCAACCCGAACCTTATATTCCTCACTTCAGCTTTGAATTCCTTGTATTCTGTATCGAAGTTCCTCCATTGCATTCCATCAGCAGGGTGTCTAAGCATTCCGTCTTTCTTGCGCCCTTCGGCGTGCCATCGCATCAACTCGGTATTCGCTTTGTTGGCAAACAATCGCTTCAGACTGGAGATTATAGGGAAATACCAAACCATCTTAGCGGGGGGTCTTTTATCCTTCATCTTCTCCCCTACGTCATCACTATCGATATTGTCAACGTTGTGCTTGTACCTTGATACACTGCAAACGCGACACGCTTCCAAGTCTGCATCCCCGTTGCGAAACAACATGCAGTCATTTTGACAAGCATGTATTTTCTCTACATCCAACCCCAACGGAAAGATTATCTGCTTGGCGAGGTACGTGTTTTTAGGCAACTCGTTGCCCTCTGGAAGCAAGTCCCTCATGAATCATAACAACTCGTTGAAGCCCTTATCAGACCAACCATTGCTAGACTTCATTTGCAGCAATGTCAGCACAACATGCAACTTGTTGTGCTCTTCCTTATAGCCTGGGAACACCGGTGTTTTAATGTCCTCCTTCATGCGCTCGAACTTTTTGTGTTGCCTATCACTGGCGAAGTCTCCCTCCGCATTGCGCAACATTTCGTGTAGGTCATCATCATCGTTGCCGACAAAAGTATCTTTGAACGCCGACATATCGATGTCTTCATCAGCCGTCATATTGTTGCCTCTGTCTTCCTCGACTGTGGGCTGCACTTCATGCACAACCTCCTCATGTTCACCGTGCGCGGTCCAGTGGATATAGCCAGACTTGAAACCCCTGCAAAGCAAGTGTGCACGGATCTGCTCTATGCCTGAGAACTACTTCTCATTCTTGCAATCAACGTAGGGATAGCATATATAGTGATCATCACTCTTCTTTTTTGGCTTTCTGTACGCCGCGGCAGCCCTCAAAAAAGCATCCATGCCATGAAAGAACTCTTGGCCGAGACGGTCAGAGTTGTACATCCATGTTCGGTCCATCTACAAATTTATGATTATCATTAGTTTTACCAATCAATAAAAAACCAAAGAAATGATAACCATGCAATATTTCAAAATGCAAATCTAATTTATTGAATTACCTCGCATCTTGATTGCTCCATATTAGATGACCCATCACCTTCCAGCACTTGGTCTCGGTCGGAGGACCCATCTTCTAAATACTGCCGCGTACACTTGCGACTAGCGGGTGGATTTGCCATCCCTACAGCACAATATTCATATTCAATATGTTAATCTTTTTTTTTTTACTAATTCACTACTAGAAAATTTGAGCTAGGTTTTAATCTATTTAGAGGTGATTTAAATATTCTTTTTCTTAAATCACTACTAGAAAATTGGAGCTAGGTTTTAATCTATCTAGATTAGTCTTAAGAACAATGTTTTTCCATTTTATGTGTTTTTAAATTAATGAAATGTCAATGGTTAGTAAAACATTAACCAAGAAATTATGTTAATAAACTGTTTCATGACCTGATGGTGTTTTTCTGTACAGAGGATGATAAAAGAAGCTTAACAAAGTTGGTGTCATCATTTTTGGATTTCTCCTTAATTAGTTATGGAATTAATAATTTACATCACAATTAATGGAATAAAGGAATTTTAGTACACTTTTCAAGTGTGCTTGTATTTTTAACATGTATATTATATCAATGTGAACACAACAAAATTAGTTTCACCCTTTTCCGAGCTCTAATTATTTTTCTACATATTTTATAATCTTAACAAATTTAGTTTCACTCTTTTCCAAACACAACAAAATTAGTTCCACTCATTTTATTACAATCTAGGTAAACCTGCGAGGAATAGAGAGAAGTGAGGAGAGCATGAGCTACTTAAGAAGGAGGGGGATGTCACCATACCTTCAGCATGGTCGGAGAGTGGCCGGAGGTGGCTGCAGTCGGCGTGGAGGCAGAGGAGAGCTCGCGAGGTGCCCAGCTGGCCGGAGAAGGATGGAGAGGGCGCAGCCAAGCTCCTTGTGAGCCTTCCGTCTAAGGGAGGGGTCCAGGGCGATGTGAACCGCAACTCCTCGTCTGGCTGACCACAAGCGCAAGTAGAGCTC
Organism: Phragmites australis; assembly: GCF_958298935.1. NCBI lineage: Eukaryota > Viridiplantae > Streptophyta > Magnoliopsida > Poales > Poaceae > Phragmites > Phragmites australis. The sequence continues at coordinate 9,147,404 of NC_084929.1, forward strand.
CAACAAATGGTGGGAGAGCTTCCTGCTGGCGGGAGAAGAAGGCGTGAGCCTTTAATAGACGTATAATTATTAGTGCCGGCCGTAAAATGAACCGACACTAATACTCAGTATCAGTGCCGGCTCATAGTTAAGAACCGGCACTGAAGTATCAGTGCCGATTCGTTATAATAACCGGCACTGATACTCAGTATCAGTGCCGGTTCAACCAGGCTCGACCATCAATCGAGCGTGGGAAGTTATGAGCCAGCACTGATGCTTCATCAGTGCCGGTTTGTGCCTAACCGGCACTGATGGGGCGGCACGGATGACTATTTCTGTTGTAGTGATGCAGAATGGTGGAGCGACGTCTTTGCCGCTCCGCAGCCTGCAGCAGAACTTCGACCTCGCCTCCATGACCAACTTTTATTTCAATTGATTGATATATGTTGCTCCATTCAATTAACTAGGTATGTGCATATGGAGAACTAACAATCGTATCTTCACTAGTTTGAAGGTTTACAGCTAAATTAACAACTCCTGTGTAGCATGATTCATGGTGAGAATGAGGAATAAGAAAGCATCAGAAATATTGGATATAGAAACATGGATCAAGCAATATCTGAGTTGTGAATAAAGATTAATTACATCACATAGGTGTTTCCAAGCCTTAATAATTCATGAGATGAAATTGTGCATGCATAAACATGAAGAAGTTGTACTAGTTATATATAAAGTTTCACAGTTCTATGTCTCGAGGCTTTCACTTGCAGGCGCATCACAGTCTAGAACTTTAGATCTCCAAGGGTCCATTTTCCATCTGGAAGAAAGAAAGACAACAAAAACTACAGTAAGATATACCCTTGGGAAATTTTGCATAACTGTTGTATGCTTCTAACAAAACAAACTTCTCTGCGTGAGCATGTGCACCTTTACAAATAATCATCAAACTAAAAAAAGTGGAGCGAGTTACTACATCAATTGTCCTATCCTACAAAGTGGTTCAAAGGGGGAAAGTATATAATAAAGTAACAAACCCATAATCCCTTTTTTTCCTGTTATAGCATGTATGGACCTGACAGATAGAAACTTTATGAATTATGAAATAATAATAATGGATTATTTTATTTTTAGCATGTCTCCTTTTAGAATTTTTGTCTTACGATCAGTTTATATATATGTCATTGAACAATTGACATGATTTTACTGATAAGGCGGTGAATGTTTGATATTTCACAATTATATAAAAAATTGAGAGACGTACATTTAAATACGTGCATATAAATATATAGTAGATGAAAATCTTACCTAAGTTGAAGACTTTGCGGTCTTCCTGCTGGGAGTAATATTCAGGCTGCTGCATGATGTTGAATTGCAGGAAGCTTCTTATTGGATCATAAGGAATGAAACCTTGCTGGCACTCGCTCGTCGATGGCGCCTCCATCATGTTCACAGTCGGCTGCTGCCTCCTTTCGTTCTCATCAAACTACATTTGTGTGATAACTTCGAATTTCAGTGAGTGCAGTTTAATTCATTTAGAGTAATCACAAGATTATGTACTAACCTTGCTCTTCAAGTACAAGTTGTCATTCTGCAGCTCCATTTCCTGAAAAGTTCAGATTCATGTTGTTATTTGTGGAAAAGCAAGAATTTGTGAGAGGAAAAAAATGATCTTAGTTTTGCGCTTTACCCTTTTCTGCATATACTCGAGTTCAGAAGACAACAATTCGTTCTGCAGTAATGAAATGCTCATGAATTAAGCAAACAAAATAGTTTTTTTAAACACAACTCAGTGTGTGATAATAAGGCATTGTACCTTTCTTGCTCTAATCTTTCCCAGGCCTTTGTCCAACCTAGCCTCCAGCTGCTTAAGGTCCCTGTGGCTCATGGTTGTGATAGAATCACCTATCAAGGTCCTGAAACATCGATGTATGAGCTAAGTCACCAAATGAGTACATGTTAAGTTGATTAGTGAGATGTGCTCGATAAGTTTTTATGAACACTGGACCTGTTGGAGTTCTGCAAGTTGGTGATTAGCTGCCTCAGCTTAGCAGATTCCTGCTTGTAGTGCTGCAAGTTTGTAATTTGAGTACAATTACTAATATTTCATAGTGCTGTTGACTGTAATTGATAAATGTCAGTTAAAGTCATGCATATTTACAGCAGACTAGTGAAACTGTAGCTTAAAATCAGAACTCATTATTAGGAAGTCCTGAAGATAATACTGTTTTGATGGGATTCCCCCATTATGAAAATGGGACGTCTCAACTCTGAAGGGTGTCATGTGTCAAATGCAAAATATTCATCCATTTTAGTTATTTCATGCAAAGCTTTTTGTAGGAAAAAGAAAGTCCACGCAATACTAAAATTCCATTTCATCACATTAGCCTTCATATGTAAAGCTCCCCCACATAAAGCAGTTCTGACGGATGTAATCCTTGATCTTCTCTGCGCGCTGCGCACATTGCATCGTGGAGACGGCCTCCGGTTGGGTCTCTTAAACTCATCACTGATCAAATGACTATAGGCCAATAAGACTTATATACAGCTTCGCAAAACTTGTTGCCAAGCTAATGGCAAACTGGCTCGCCCCAAGAATCAGTACCATCGTCTCTCCAAATCAAAGTGCATTTGTGCATGGCCAGTCGATCCATGATAATTTTTTGCTTGTGCAACAGACGATAAAATTCTTACGTCGTCAAAAAGAACCAAGGATCCTAATGAAGCTAGACACTTCTAAGGCTTTTGATTCTATGTCTTGGTCATTTTTGCTTGAGGTACTCTCTCATCTTTGTTTCCAGCATAAATGGTGCAACTTGCTCAGTGCTCTTGTTTCTACTTCAAGCACTCGAGTGCTAGTCAATGGGGAGCCTAGAGAAGTAATTGAACATCGCCAAGGGCTACGGCAAGGGGATCCGTTCTCTCGAATGTTATTCATCATCACTATGGATGTTCTAAATGCCATGATTGTTAAGGCCAGTGAGGAAGGCTTCTTGCAGCCTCCGACGTCCCATCCCCTTAGCCATCAGGTATCAATGTGTGCTGATGATGTCATTCTGTTTCTCAGACCAACAACAATTGTACTTGATGTTATGATGAGTATTCTTGACAAATTCGGAGAGGCTTCAGTGATGCAGACTAACATGCAGAAGAGTTCGGAGATTTCCATCCAATGCCAAGAACATGACACTGAAGAAGTGAAAGCGATTGTGCTTGCGCAGTTACATCCTTCTCCTGCCGATACCTAGGGCTTCCCCTTTCGGTAAAGAAGCTAACTAAGGCCGACCTCCTCCCACTGCTGGACAGAATTGTGGATAGCATACGCCCTAGATAGCTGATCTTAAGACGAAGGCATGATGCGTAACCTTGGTCAGTGCAGTACTAACTGCCATCCCCATTTACCATATGATCGCCTTGGGCATTCCTAAATGGGCGATAAAGGCAATAGACAAGATGCGTCATGGTTTTCTTTGGAAAGGAAGAAAAGAAGCTAATATGGGTAATTGTCTCATCGCATGGCAGCGAGTGTGCTACCCTTTGAATCTGGGCAGACTCGGCATTCATGGCATGCAAAAATTGGGTTGGGCTCTATGGATGAGATGGCTTTGGTTAAAGAAGTCTGAGCCAGAACGACCATGGGCAGGCCTTGACCTACCGGTGAATGTGAATGCTAATGCCAAGGCCCTGTTTGAGATCTCAGTCACAACAATAGTTGGTGATAGCACCACTGTATTGTTTTGGACCGATCGTTGGATTCATGGTAACTCTATCCAAGACTTGGCACTGGCACTTATAGCTTTCATATCGAGACAGATTCAATCTCAGTGGATGGTCTCTCATAATTTGGAAGATCCCAGCTGGGTACGTGATATAAAAGGAGGCTTATCTATAGCTGCTTTGTTTCAGTACCAACAGCTATGGGATTTCTCTAACATTTTGTGCTACATCCTGCAGAGACCGATCATCACACATGGCTACGGGATCCCTAATGCCAATTCAGCACACAATCGGCCACTACTATAGAACAAGGCATATATGCTGGCCCATCACTGCTGGTTCCTTACGGGTCGGAAGTGATAGTGCATCACTGTCAGTTCATAGGTCGCGTGGGAAGAACAAGCTATCGTGGATTATGAACCAGCAGTGATAAAGGAAATCACTACCGGCCAATGGCTTGAGCCGGCAGTGATGCCCAGCTGCCTTATCACTATCGACTGAAACCATCGACCGACAGTGATAGCTCAACATCACTGCCAGCTGGTGGGATGAGACGGCAGTGATGAGTACAGTATAAGCAGTGGCCCTCCCCCAAGCCCGAGCACAGCACCGTCCCCAGCAGCTTTCATCGCCCTCATGGATGCATCATCGTTTTTGAGCACTCTCCATCCAATTCCATTGCACAGTGAGCTTCACAGTGCCATACCTAATCTTTTGTTTGCACTAGTTCGATCGTAGCCCGTCGTCGGCCCAGTGCTCACCAGCCGCCACCGCGAACTCGCCCACCTCACCAACAAACATTGGGCCATGAGCCACCTCTGCCCAAGTCGAACGCACGGTGAGCTTCACCGCAGTAAAGGGAACCTCGCCGCTCCCTTCCCTTCTACTCTCTCCCTCTAGAGCATGCCACCACCATCAACCTAGCTACACCGCCCGCCATGGTCACTGTCGGCTTTGCTTGCCGCCGTACATGCCGCCGCTGACCCCTCAAACGAGTTCGCCATAGTACGTTGAGCATTTTGGTACCCCTCCCTGGCCAAGCTCCGCCGCCGTTCACCTCTGGCAACCGGTCAAAGTGGAAAATCCGGAAAATGCCAAAAGGAATATTAGTTGTATTGATAAATCGGCTGAAATAATCTATAATTTGTAGAAAAATATCTAGAGCTCAGAAAAATATGAAACCAAATTTGTTAGTTTTTTTTGTTATGATCTACATGATACAAATACATGCATGCATTAAACGTCCACTGAAATACCTCTATTTCATTAAATATGTTGTAATTTGTTAATCCATAATTAAATCTTGAAATATCCAAAATTGGTCAATCCAACTTTGTTAATCTTATTTTGTCACACTCTGTATAGGAAAAATATATTTCGAGCATGAAATTCTTGTTTAGCACTAATTCTTTATTAATCTTGATTAAGCCTTTTAAACTTAATTCATTTTTATAGAAATGAATAAAAATCATAAAATGTGAAACTAATTTTTTTGTCTTCTCTATGTAGACCTTACACAGTAAAAATACCTTGAAATATCCAAAATTGGTCAATCCAACTTTGTTAATCTTATTTTGTTATGCTCTATATAAGAAAAATATATTTCGAGCATGAAATGCTTGTTTAGCACTAATTCTTTATTAATCTTGATTAAGCCTTTTAAACTTGATTCATTTCTATAGAAATGAATAAAAATCATAAAATGTGAAACTAATTTTTTTTGTCTTCTCTATGTAGACCTTACACAGTAAAAATACCTTTTGCCATGTTGAGTACTTCTCTCATGTAGTTTGTTTGAACTACCTCATATAATTTTGGATTTAAAAATAAAAAGCATGTAATTTGGTTAATTAAGTGGGCAAATGAACCCCAATTCATGTGATTCTTCCTCTACTGTATTCATAACCTCATGCACTACATCTCTACCATATTTCATGCCATTTGAATCACATCACGTGACATTTCATTCATTCTCATTTCGATGCACTTTATTGCTCTTTAGAGAAAAATGTCGCGGAGTGTCATGAGGTTGATCCTGAGGGTGAATGTGCTATTTAATTTTGATAAGTTATCGCTATATGTATATCATGCATATAAGGGTTCAATGACAAAGAAAATTTTAGGGATGACACCAACAAAAACTCATCAGACCCAGCTAACAAGGAGGAGCGCCACGTGGCTCTTCAAGGAAAAAGAAGGATTGTCGAAGTGGAGAATGTCGTTGATGAGGAAGACTACAATCAAATTCAACGCGCTACCTCCTTTCGGAGAGAATGTCGACCTAGGTCCCATGGAAGACACTGACGAACCTCCATATGTACGCTGTGATCATAATGAAGGGCAAATTGTTAAGACAAAGTAGCTAAATTATATTAATTACTATATATATGAATTTACTTTAGATGCAATTATACCTCACTTATGTTATGGAAGCTCCAATTTGTAGTCTATGGTGGAAGATATCTTTATTATTGAGCATATTGATTTTTTATTTTTAATGAATTAGCAATAGCACAAGCACTAGTGCTATGTATTACTATTTTTTATTTTTAATGAATTAGCAATAGCACTAGCATATGGCTATTTGCATATTACATTATTTACATTAGCTATAATTATGAGTGTATTTATTTTCAATTTTTAATGATTTAAAATATTTATTGATAAAATTAAGATATATAGCAAGCCCCAATAATAGAACTTAGGAATGAACATATTTATTTTAATTTTTTATTGAATAATTTTTTTGCATTAGGATTTTAGGTCAATGGAATATTAATAAACATAGATAGTACAAACTAATTCGAAAACACTTGAGTAGCGTAGCGGTTTAATTATTCGATCTTACTTGGGGTAGGTCTTGGGTTTGAGTCTCGGCGGGCGTGCGTGTGCACAACTAAAACAAATTTTTTGCACCCTGGACCTGCAGAAGTCCTCCCCTATAAAAGTGCTCAGAGCCTGTGTCCTCTAACACTAAGAAAATTTTCCCCTTCCTAGCCTGTGCCATCCGCTGAATCGCTTCCCGACACCAAGGAGTCTGCGCTGCCATGCCCTATGCTGTCATCCACCACCGCTGTCACCGAGGACCACCACCCCGAAGTCGAGGAGCTCGTTGCATCCTCCGCAACGCTAAGAAGCCAATGCTGCTATGCCTATGCCATCGTCCACTGGCACCGTCGCCGAGGACCACCACCTCCACCTCGATAAGCACCCTGACACTGAGGAGTCCATGCTACCATGCCTTGCACCCTCGTCCACCACCACCGTCATCGTGGACAACCACTCCAACGTTGAGGTAGGCCTCCTGACTCCCCCTCTGTCTCCTTCTCCCCTCTGATTCCTAGGGTTTTAGCGCAAGTTCATACTGATTCATGGCCATCTACTTGTGTGTTCGAATTATAAGAACATATGCTTTTGTGCTGGTCCTTTTGTGTGTTAAAATGATAAGAATAGATGCTGCTTTGGTCCTTATGTGTGCTCAAATGATAAGAACACATATGCTGCCTCAATCCTTTTGTATGTTCAAATGATAAGAATAGATGTTGCTTGTGGTCCTTTTGTGTGTTCAAATGATAAGAACAGATGTTGCTTGTGGTCATTTTGTGTGTTCAAATGATAAGAACAGATATGCTGCATCGGTCCTTTTGTGTGTTCAAATGATAAGAATAGATATTGCTTGTGGTCCTTTTGTGTGTTCAATGATAAGAATAGATACTTCTTGTGTTCCTTTTGTGTGTTCAATGATAAGAGCAGGTATGCTGCCTTGGTCCTTTTGTGTGTTCAAATGATGAGAATAGATGCTGTTTATGGTCCTTTTGTGTGTTCAAATGATAAGAAAAGATATGCTGCCTCGGTCCTTTTGTGTGTTCAAATGATAGGAACATATAATGCATTGGTCCTTTTATGTGTTCAAATGATGCTCGTGAGTATTTCCCCTCTTCTGTTCTGGACAGTATTGATACATATTCCCTTTTCTCGATAATAAATTGAAACATTGAGACTGGGCAATTTACTGAGTACAATAGTTTAGACATGTGATTCTCTAGTTGTCTGATATTTGTTGTAGCCCCTGGTGAGACTTGTTAATGGTTCTTGTTGGTCTGTACCTGTGTACCGAGATATATTTCTTATGTTGTCTCTGTAGTGGGCTACCTATTTTAATTTGATCCCTGGATGGTGTGTTGCTATAAGTTTAGAGATTGATTAGCATATCAGATTTTGGAGAAGAAAGTTGATTCATCCTTTTTGTTCTCTCATTACTTATTTGAATCCTATTGTTCAGTCTCTATTTCTATCTTGGCAGGAAATTGCTTGTCCTTTTTAGAATCTATGCTCTCTGATTTGGTACAGCAGCACTGTCCATGATGATATTGTGTGATCTTTGAGAATTCTGTCTAGGTTCTAATAACTAGATGATAACTTAGTAAATTATCCAGTCGTTGATGTACTCAATAGAATAATTAGGGGATAGGACCTTGATTGTCCTTGGCCAATTGTTTTTTATTTCCTGAGAGCACTTTTATATACCTACTGTCCAGTTCTTGCTATACACTAAGGTCGTATTTCGTTTTTACTCCTATTATGTGTTGTATTAAAAATTGCACTGTTTTCATACTTGTTTTTGTTTTTGCAAATCATGAATTTTGAAATCATACATATGAATACAAAGCTCGACTGGGATGGTTATTACACAAGTCCAAACAGTTGCGGCATACAATAGTCAAGACAGCTAGGCCGAGCTGAAATTGGCTACCTCTAAAAATAAGGAGAAATAAAGATGTCGTAATCCTAGTTCTTGTTGTAATCATTATTTTTCTATATAAGATAATATGACTTGTAAGATCAATGTGTCACTTGTCATTACCTTTGTGCCTATTTTGCTACGAAAGATGTGACTTCTTTTTGTTCAATGTTGTCATAATGTACTCAATTATAATATTGTATGTGTATGCATTATATCTATCGACTCCTTCATGGTTATCTCTCTTTCAACAGCCTCTCTCCCTCTCTCGTCGACTTTATCTCTATCTCCCTCCTTCCTCAACTCTTTATATGTAGAATATTCAACCGCCCATCATCATCGTATGCAGAACTTTCTAGAAAGGGATGACACCATCAATCACCGATCCGGCCTAGGTGCTAGAAGGAGTTGTAGTGCCGCTGTCAAACATTGAAGAAGGTAGCCCAAGCAACTACCTCAATTTGGACCAAACAGATGCCAATGAAGACGATGAGGTAATTCATAATTAGAAGAATGCATCTGTTCAACATATTATCGTATAGGTTCTTAATATTTTTTTTGCTTATGTGCAGATGCCTGATGCCCCTAAGGGTCATGACAATGAGCAATCCCAAGAGCGACATCATGCCCGAGGTCCCTCAAAGATGTCTACAGGATGATTTGTGATCACGGAGGTCTCACTAATAGGGAAGCCAACTGCACTAAAGAGATTTCTAGGTTCAAACAAGTCAGTCCGTGGGATAGCTATTAAGGATCACATGCCCATTAGCTCTAGAATATTATGGACTAATGAACGAGATGATCCGCATGTGGTTTCTGATTCAATCAAGAATGACATCCTATGGCCCAAGTTATTAGAGAGGTTCGAGTTCCCTGTAGAGATAGATATGGACGTAATTAAATAGAAGGTGCTAATGATTATAGGCCTTTCATTTAAGAATTGGAAGGGCACACTGAATAGAACCTATGTGCAGAAAGTTACAACACCATATTTCAGTAAATGGCAACAACTGGATGATCATTGGTAAGCCTTTATAGAGTACAAGTTGTCGGAAGAAGCAAAGAGGTTGAGTGAGATGAACAAAGAAAACTCGAAGAAGAACCTCTACCCCCACAAAGTCGGCTGTCGTGGGTACATGAGGAAAGAACGGTAGCGGCAACAATAGCTAAATGAACTACAAGAGAGAGGTATCATGCCTGAGACGAAGGGCTGGAGTGAATGATCGACGCGCTTCCTTCTTGGGAGGGGTGCTTCTTACTCGTCTGATGGAAGCTTATGCTCTACGACCTCCAAAGACTAGAAAGTGATGCAAACTCTTGCAAAAAAAAACTTGCAGAAGCCCACATGCAGTCTGCACAAGGCTCTTTCAAGTAATATAGAGATAGGGATGAGCTCACCTTGGCACTGGGAAACAAGGAGCACGGTGGTCGCACATGAGGCATTGGGATGATGGGTTGGAAATATGGATTCCCAGGTAGTGTCGACAGTTACAAGAGTTGAAAGAGATCCCAAGCAGAGCGAGATGTAGAATGAGAGGCACAATAAGCTAGGATGATGGAAATGCTTGAAAAAATGCTACAAAAGGGAAGTGAACATACAGAGGAAAAGATAGCACAAGCAGTACAACAAGCACTCATGCGTCAACGGGGCGCCATTGTAAGCAAACAAAAACGACCGACAATGTTTCCTAATGTTGCACGCTCCATCCCCGGTGGTTGTCAGAGTAGATATGCATCCACGAGAGTTCCAGGAGCTGACCCCATCACTTATCCCGTGGATCTCATCACAGCATGGACACCATGTGAACTACACATTGGTGCTAGAAACATTACCATCAATGTGGCATCCGGCGTGGCTTATCCCCGCGGCTCCTATGAACATTTGCACAGACGTTCGATACCGGAGGGCTACACCATGGTCAAAGTAGATGAGGCAATTGAGCAGTACAGTCATGTTGAGGTGGACTACCTTACAGAGGAGAGAGTGAACACTATAGGAGAGAATGAGCACACATTCATCGTGTGGGAGAAGGCCTACATAGTGTTTCCACCAGGGAAAGATACTGAGAGCATTTACTCTCCATGACACCCCGGTCCACCATCACCTCGAAGATCTCCCTCTCCTCAACCATCTCCTAAAAGAAGTCCACCTCCCCAAGCATCGCCTCGAAGAAGTCGTGGTAGAAGTGCACTTGCTGTTAGTGCACCTGGTCAGGAGGATCCTATTGTAGCCTTCGACCAGCTTTCGGAGTTGGTACCGTCGAACGACTCTTCAATAGAATGGTCTTCCAACGATGATGCGAAGGAAGAGCAAGAAGTAGCAGCCTGTAAGCGTGTCCAGGAGGAGGATGAGAGGCTGGCTCATCGGTTGTACGCCGTGGAGGAGCAAGAAGTAGCGTCTCGTAAGCATGCTTAGGAGGAGGATGAGAGGTTGGCCTGTCAGTGTGCTGTGGATGAGCACGAGAGGGTGGCCCGTCAATACGCTATGGAGGAGGTCGAAGGCTCAAACCGTAGTGACGTTCAGACGTTCGACTTCGACTTCTTTGACACGCCGGTGAGCCTAGAGCATAGGCAACGCTATGGTCTAGGCGCGGTCGGATCCTCTACTACACCACTATCGGCCCCCTAGCATCCCCGGACGTACACACACCACCAGCCGTCCGTGCAGAGACGCGGTCCACATCGTGGGAGAGGTAGAGAGATACTGGACTGGCTCAACTCGATCAACTTTTCAATGAGTTACTTGTGAGAACTATTACGTATATATGTGTGTTTGTTGATGCCCAGCACCTTCATTGTATGACATGAATTAATATTTATTAATGCAGGTGTCTTTATTATTAATTCATATTAAATATGTCTCATTGTATGCATGTATTAAGAGGGAGAGAGACGGAGAGATCGAGGAGAGAGAGGGAGGACAAAGAGGACACAGAGAGGGAGGACCAGGAGGAGAGGGGAGGGAGGCCGAAGAGGCAAAACACTGCCGGCTGAAGGCTCTAGCCGGCAGTGAAAACATCTTTCACTGCTAGTCCTCCGCGCCGACAGTGATAGTCCCCGACTATCACTGCCCATTACCTACTACTAGCTCCAAAACTAGTAGTGAAGGGGGTTTTGGAGCCGGCAATGATAGGGGGTTTTGCAGCAGTGGACCTATCTCTCCTTTTTCATTGGTAGTACATGCTTTGAACCATGGAAAAGCCTCTGGAAATCTTGGGCACCGTGCCGCTGTAAGTTATTTATCTGGTTTGCGATCCTCAATCGTTGCGGGATAGCGGATCGCTTGGCTCACCGTGGTATGCCTCATACAGAGAGCTATCCCCTCTATGACCAAGAGGACGAGACGGTTCAGCACATCTTGTGTTCTTGTGTCTTCACTCGAGAATTGTGGTACAGACTTCTCAGCCAAGTTGGATTGCAGCAGCTCGCACCATTCGATGTCTATGATAAATTTTCTAATTGGTTGCACCGAGCACAACAAAGGGCAGGCAAGGATAGGCGGAAAGTACTCAACACCTTGATCATCCTTGCAGCTTGGTGGTTATAGAAGCATCGCAATGATTGCATATTCAACGGCGCTGCCCCAAGAGTGGAGATCGTTCTACAAGAAATATCCGTGGAGGCTCGCCTATGGATCTCGGTAGGGGCTAGATGGCTGGCGACTCTATGGCATGACTAGACACTGGAGTTTTCTCTTGGCCGATTGGCGTATGTGTAGCTATGACTTGTTTTCGGTTTTGTTTTTTTTCGTGCTCGTTTGCTACTGCTTTTAGGGGCATTGTAAAGGGACCGGCTCTTTTCTTCTATCTATAATATAAAGGCGCGCAGCTCTTCTGCGTGTTCGAGAAAATAAATCTTGTAGTCTGATTTAGTTATTTCATGCAAAGCTACTGTTTCGGGGGGGAATATTCATGCAATACTAAAACTCCATTTCAGCATAAGCCTTCTTACGTAAAACCTCTTTGAAAAGCCCACACAAAAGGTACTGTTCAATTTTCTCTGTTTCTATATATATCGCTCCCATACATATATATTGTATATCTCTTATGTGCCTAAGTGCACTGTAGTTCACTGTTACGCCACCCCGCACTTATGATCCAAAAAATAGTATAGTTGCGACTCACAAGATAGGTCAGTTACTACAAACATATATGGTCGTAACTAAGTATCTTATCTAGTCGTAATTATGCACTTTTTATCATGTGATCGCAACTGGGTCACCTCTGCGTACACCCCCAATTACGATCTAAAAAGCAGTATAGTTGTTATCGTAACTAACTTTTTTATCATGTGATCGTAACTTAACTATCTTTGCTGTCGTAACTGACTATTTTTTCTTAGTTGTAACTGTGATCGCAACTGGGTCACCTCTGCGCACACCCTAGTTACGATCCAAAAAGTAGTATAGTTGCTATCGCAACTAACTTTTTTATCATGTGATCGTAACTCAACTATGTGTGCTATCGTAACTGACTATTTTCTTAGTCATAACCGGGGGTGGCGCAGTAGTAAATTACAATACTTCGCGTAATTATACATTTTTTATCATATGATCATAACTCACATATATGTGCCGTCGTAACTGATTAGTTTCTTAGTTGTAACTGGGTTGGTGCGAAGGTTGCTGCAGCAACTGAGGGTGGCGCAATGTAGTTCACTCTGTTGCGCCTAGACGCAGAATAGACTCGTTGTGTGTGTGTATATATATATATATAGCTTTTAGATTTCTTGAGTCTAAACATACTTCAAGTTCTGTTGCAAACTATCGGCTAACTAAATGTAACATTCACTAAATTTAAACCAGCAAAAAAGATTAAGAAGTGTCACAGCTTACAAAGCAGATCTAGAAAATTTATGCTATATATTGGCGTTTTCCCCACTAGTATGCAAAGTTTCCTCTTAATATTTCAAGCATGGAATAATCAGAGTTATCCAGAGGACAACTAAGGTACATATTATCTGCTGGTCAAAATAGGTACTCTTGGGGATTGCTACCACTGGGATTTCCAGTGTCTATTGCCCAGAACTTTAGGATGTCCAATCTGAAGATTTTGCTCAGAGAAATCATTTTTGACATTAGAGCACCGGTACAAGGAATGTTAACTATATACTATAGTAAGGTCAGAAGTAGGACTGCATGCTAATTAACATCTTGGGGGTCAGGTCAGAAATATTGTGTTGAGTGACATGATGTTACCTGGACGGTGATCTCTGCAACTGTACTAGCGTTGGAGGTGTCACTTGTCTTCTTGTACCTCTCAATAGTTGCTTGCACGCTGCAGACGTTACATTACACGAGTTATATTAGTACGTACATATCTAAATAACGATGACGTACGAAGATGGAACTTTCTGTGTGAACAAATATTGCATATGCTGGAAGGAGGTAAAAATCCCAAAAATCATGTCACAGCGCACATCACAATTTCCAGAAAAAGATCGATAAACAATACTAAAAAGTTTATTACGACAAAGAATATGGAGTTTCAGCAAAGATAATCAGTAAACTTCAATGGCCTTACTGAATACTACTTCCGTGTTCTTATTTGTCCTTTTTGACTTTTCGCGGTCTTCGAAATATAATTTTGACTATAACTTTATATCAATATACACTAATAAATTTATATTTTTATTAAAACATTTGTAAGGACAAATCTAGTGATATAATTTTCATATAGTCAATCTTGACAACTTTAGACATAATAGTGATCAAACGTTTGGAAGTTTGACCCCAAAGATTTTAAAAGAACAAATAAAAAAGAACAGATGGAGTAGTTATTTGCGTGAAACTGATTGTGAAGAAATGTCAGTTCAATTTCCAGTTACTGAAAGTTTTGATATGAGCCATCAGTAGTCCATATCAAACCAAAAACAGACTTGTAATTCTCAGTTGCATGCCATAACCTACAGGAACTACAGTACACACAGTTGCCCTCTATTGCCTTGAAGAACAAATGTGGAACCCGGCCCGCAGGTTCGATCGGGCAAGAATGAATATACAAAAGTACAACGCATGTCCTGTTGGTCCAAGAGATGAGCTACCTCTACATATCTTCCATGCATGGGTTAGTTGCCACAGTGGTTTTGCTCTTAATTTACCGAGGGCTTCTTGTATTCCCTGATTGAATTGGACTTTTGGGAGCACAATGTCCTGTAGTCGTCCATATATTACATGTGATTCTGGTATCGTTTTTCATAGTTCAAAATAATACTTTTGTTGTGATTATATTTTTATGTTACTGAATTTGCTTATTAGCAAGCAAGTTCCACATTTTCATGGTCCAATATAATCAATTCAGACCTCAAAGACACCTAGCCACACTGACATGCTATTCAGCTACCTGCTTTTTGTTTGCTCAGCATACTTTTATCCCAGCACATTTTCAAGGAATTGCTCAAAATCACATCCAAACAAGCCAAATATCTCTCCAAAACAATTGAAACAGAAAGAAGAAAGAAGATTGTGCCATCCTATTGGCACCACCTAGCTCATCAAAAAATAGAAATAATGCCATGGTAATGACTTACAGACTAGTTGCTGCAGTCCTACTGCTTTATATTTATTTTTCCAAAACAAAACACATCATTGCTTTTAGTAATATTGTTTTGCCAATTAAGATATTGGCAATATGCTTTAACCGTATAAATAACTGAATCCTCACAAAAACATTACTAGGACACATTTCTACACCCATGTCAAAAATAATATTGGGGCCTTGGGGGTGTGTATAGTCAATACTCATATTTATCATACCAAACTGAGTGACGCTCTTCTGACTAAGATGCACAGCAAAATATCCCAAGGAAACAAATATCAATAATAAAAACCTTAATCCACTCAACCCAAAAACGTAACAGAGCATGAATTTGCAATTGACTAATTTGATGTCATTCATAATTCATTTGATTATTGACACCAACATAGTCAGTGTTTTGAAGTCAACAACTAATTAAGTGGGGGAGTAACCACATTTTTGTACGTCATAATTAGTATGGAAATATGTGATACTTCAGCTGCATATTAAAATTTCTCAGAAAAAGCTTGAGTGCTTCAAGGAAACGAATAAAACTACAAAATTCTACAAATCATGGAGTTCAAGGATTGATCTGAACATATTCATTAGTACTCAGCTTATTAGATATCTAGTAATCCTGAGTAGTGACTGTTGTTAGTACTTGACTAATAATGTTCACCTTCTAGCAGAGCATGCAAAACAAGTGCTGCTTACTGGATTTAATATCTAATTATTCAAAGAGGTTAGCACAACTGTAATTGCACTACCAGCATAGTTCACTAGTTTTGTAGTGCAGATGCTTAGAACTTAAGTGCAGTTTGAACCTCAGGTAATCCGCATTTAATCAGTACTACAATGCCCTCATGAAAAATTAATCATTGCAACAAACTAAAGATGTTTTTGGAACAGAATTTTTTGACAATCTGAAATCGAAGCTTGTAATTAAGCTACTAGATCTAGGGAAAGTTCAATCCTGATGAGAATTTAATACTTAAGGATTAAGGATTTACTAGAAATACAGTATATCATGAAGATAGATCACCATATTGTACACGTCATTCATCTGATACGGTAAGTTTAATAACCACCATGAGACAGGCAGTTCATCATATTCTACACAAAAATTATCCTCAGATTATGAAAGAGTTCTTCAGATATTCAGAAGTATGGTACGTCTTCCCACCCACCTTTATAAGGAGGGGAGGGGGCACGCCCAAGTGAGGATGAAAGGGAAGTGAGGTTGGAAGCCAGAAGCCGAATAAGAAATACAATGCAAGCCTAGCCAGATAGAAACATAAACAATCCAATGAGATCCACACCAAATTCGAGCCACGGTTAGATTCATCTGACAATAGCTTTAGGATTTAGAACACAAGAGAACTCACTAAGATCCTTAAAATTAGTTAGATATAGATGCACCCCTATCATAATTGTCTTCTCTTGAGATTAATTAAGGTAGAATAGGACATATGACTATTGTCCTAAGAGAGTTGAACTTGCATAAAATCTCGTGTTCTCATCTTCGATACACATATAGTTGATGAACATGTATCTCTATTTTAAATAAGTATTTACATAATCAACTTTACTAATCATCAACAAATCCCTTTTCAAGAATGTCGAAAAATTTGACAACATATTTAGCTGTTGATCTAATTAAAATAAGCAAAAAGTGAGGTTAATTGCAGCATTTATTTTGGGAGTAAGAAATTAGCCAGAATCAAAATGTAATGGTTCATAAATTATCAACCGGTCTTTTTGGGTAGATGTTTTTGTCTTCTTTGCAGAAGATGCATGAGTTACAAGCTGAGCCTGAGCCAGCTCTTAAACTTCGGGGTCAGCCACTTATCCAAATAATAACCATCTTTTTATTAGATAAAGGAATAATAGAAAACAAAGATTAAAGAATATTTATGATACTGTGATGAAAAAACAGGAAACAAGGGGCTAAAAGTCTCTGTAAGAATGATTACACGCATGTTGTGAAAAGTAATAGTCTCCCAAAAGGATATATATGGGTTTCATGATATTGGCGGTGATCGCCACAAGCCAAAATTGTGTTTCAGTTCTCAATAGGCATTTATATCCATGTATTATTGCAACAAATAAATTAGACAGACAAGACCACTTGATCAAATCATGAACCCAAGCCTGTGTCCATCCATCAGTTCTGCAATTTTAAATTGCCATACACAAAATAACAAAGAACTGTCATATCACTTCTATTCCCTCCCAAAGAGAATGCTTCAAAGTCAGTCAAATGAGAGAAAATATCACATTCACATCCCCAATAAATGGCATATAATGGTCAATGGTGCAAACTACTATTTCCAAGGACCAAGGGAGTGAGAGGAAAAGAAGAGCATCTCTGTCCCTCTCCCCTCTCTCTCTAAAAGAAATAGTTAAATTGATTTTCCTCACTGAAGAACAAAACCTTAGCATCTTCGAGCGTGCTATTGGCTGGCAGAGCCAGCATGAATTGCCCGCACAAAGAGCCCATACCATGATTGGCTGCAAGAAGTGAACATTTATCTATTACCCAATGGTTACAGAGAGAGAGAGAGAGGCCAGGGTCTGAGCTAGCTTTTACCCAGCCTAGCTCAGCTTGTAGTCCCCCGATGCAAAACTGACCAAGGTACTGACCATGCCATTGGTCCCGCATGCACAGGCTCTGCCTTCACATCACACAAAGTTGCAAACACACAAACAGAAATGGAGAGACCTACAGTATGCAAAACTTTCCTGTTTTTGGCGCAATTGCTTTGTGAAGAGGAATTGCACACTTCACGCTTGCTCAGATTGGTGGACAATACATGGAATCACCTAGAGGAAATATAGCTCTAATCAACTATGATTAAGTTTGGCACAATCTAGGAGCACTTTTTATCAAATAAATTCTAAATCCTGATAACAAATACAACTCTGGTTCTTAATTGTTCAATATTTTACCTTCATTTTGATGTCACATATAAAACCACGAGGTATTGTAGTTCTTAAAAGTAGATTTGTTGTAAACGAAAAGTTATTTTTTAAATCACATTTTGTGCTGTGCTTCTAGATGGAAAAAATCAAAAAAATCAAGTATAAATCTATATAGCTTGGTACCATTTTTATATTGTATAGAAAGGGATCATACAATATTAAATGTGAGGAGCTAATATTATTACCTGAGATACCAATACCCAATGATCCAACCCAAAGTCTTGAACAAATAACATGATTGTGTAGCAGACCATTCTTTGTATTTTGGATGTCAAATTATTCATACAATCGCATGGACTGAATCCCATCTCATCAAGACTTGTGATCCATGAACCTATGCGTATATTTTTAGTTATGACTTGAGTGTGTGCAAAACATTAGGAACCAGTTTGGTTATTATTGCATTCCAATTTTCTCTGGCCATTTTCTTCTGTACCAGTACCACTGCCTTGTTTTATTGGCAGGTCATAAAAACCACAGTGCTGGTGTCAGAGGGGGGCAGAGGCCAGAGCTCTCGTGATGGGCATCCGGTTAACATATGCAACACAGCACACACATGCATGGCTCTGCTCCGATCAGGAGACAAGAGCCATCACACGCAGGGACAACAGTAAGAGATGATGATGGGGCACATGGGATGAAACCGTATGAGAGAGAAAGAGAGAGAAAGAAACCCTAACCCTAACATCATATTTTTTACCTCTCTGTCTCTCTCACACACATGTACACGATCTTGCATACAGTTACCGAGTTACTACACACACCCAAAGCTAAGAGAGAAAAAAATAGGCTAGATCTGCTTCTTCACAACCAAAGAAACAAAAGTTGAAGAGGAAGATGAGAGGGAAAGAAAAGGAATTAATTTTATGTGAATATGTTTGCGATAAACTATGAGGTATGAGAGATCTAGGCATTCCTCTCTCTCCTCCCTTCCTCTCTATCTCTCTCAGGGATAGAAGGGAAAGGACATAAATGGAGCAAGAAAAGAAGAGGACCCTCAAGCCAAAGCAAACGCAGACACCCATCACACATAAGGAAAGCTCAGAAGCAGCATGTACATGCTCCACAAAGCATACACTGCGGTGAATCTATCTAGGCATTTAGCTCACATCACAGAAACACAAAAGAAACTGGAAAAGGAACCACAACATCACACACAGATGTAGGAACACACCAAGAAACCGTTGCAATTCCTTTCACCCTTGCTAGTTGCTACCCTCTCTCCAGTAGCACAAAAATAAACAAGGCAGTTAATAAACAGAAACTTGTAACAAAAGATGCAGCTTTTCCTTTCACCTTGCCTCCAATTCGGACAAGGTCAGAAGAATTCAGAAAAACACCATGCTGAGATGTCGCATAGACTCACATAGCCTTTGCTTGGTGATTATGCGTATATATGCAGAAAATGGAGAACGACTCACCTGTTGTTGGAGTACTCATAGAGGCGCCCACGGCTTGAGAAGACGATGAGGGCGATCTCGGCGTCGCAGAGCACGGAGAGCTCATACGCCTTCTTGAGGAGGCCGTTGCGGCGCTTGCAGAAGGTGACCTGCCGGTTGGTCGTGTTCTCGATGCGCTTGATCTCAACCTTTCCCCTCCCCATTTTCGAGTTCTCTGCAGCAGCCCCAACAGAACCCAAGGCCGGAGACACCGGCTCCTTCAACTTGAGGCCCGCAGAAGTCAAGGTAGACTGCGCCCAGAAACCACACTGCTAGTAATTAAAAAATTGCAACACAAGGGGGGTTGTACATATAAGATGGATCGATCTGCAGCAAAAAAGGAGCAAGCTTGAAGGCAAGAAGCAATTACCATTATGTCTGAGGATGGTGTAGCCTGCTCTTCTTGGATATGCATGCTATTTTCTCTTTTTTCCAGGCGGTAGATAGAGATAAAGAGAGGAGGAGATGGAGTAGTGGTGGTGGCTGGGAGCAGCCTCAATGGACCTTGGTGTTTCTTCCTCTTGGACTCTTCTTCCTTTCCCCTCTACCTCCTTTATATCTATGTACCAGCCTTTCTTTGCCTATTCTTTTTTTTTTTTGCCTTGGTGTTATTTGTGAACTGTAAGATTTGTATTAATTCACCATGATTTAGCAAACTTTTAGGTAATGAGGCCCGTTTGGAATGCGGGAGTCTCACGGGGTTCTAGCCGGAATTATATTGTTGCTGATAAATTCCTACGAAACTTCTACATCCCAAAATGGTGCTTGCTTGGGAGATGCAAACCATTGGGGAAATTTCGGAGCAGTTTCTTAGTTTCCTCTCACAGCTTATCTATGCTTTAGGAAAGTTAGCAGATAGAGAGGAAAGGCTTGGTTACTACAGCAACTCACTTATAAGTTACTTCCTCTTATCCTAAATATAAGTCTATTAGAATATTAACATAGTCTTCAATATAATATTTTTATTAATAATATCTATAAATATAAATTATATTAAATAAAAAATTATATATTATGAAAGTATTTTTTATGATGAATTTATAACATCAACCTTACATTATTGATCTATATATTTTTTTAGCTATTTATTATCAAAACTAAAAATGTTTGACTTATAACAAACATAAATGAACATACATTTGAGATCGGAGGTAGTATAACTTTGTAGGGCTAAGCTAATTAATTTTGTATTATCCCCCTTGACGATGACTATTAGGTAACTATCATATCCGAGTACTTTAGGGTTTCCTGTAATTCTCGGAACATATCTCTATCTCCGGGAAAAGAATCCCTAGATGAAAGGAAACCACTCGTATGAGCCCATGGTATCTTGTGAATAGAGGAGTTTATCTCTAAGAATGAAAATAAGACTCTAGATGACGTACGATATCCCCATATATATACGAAGGCTAGGGCCCCTACGGAGGACAGATCCATTAGAAGTGAATGCAAGCCATTACAATCAGAGCATACCGAGCAAGAAAGTCGCCGACTAGGTTTAGATCCATCTAGGCTAGCCATACCCCCTTGTAACAGGCTCTGTTTAATATAAGATAAATAGGATGTAGGGTTATTATCCTAAGTGAGGCTCGAACCTGTATAAAAATCCCTTTATTTTTTTCTATGATTCGTCTACTCAAAGCATCCCTAATCTATTCTACAAATTCATAAGATCGGTAGTTCATAAATCGTCGATAGCTAGCACTGTCCGTGAGGATTATGACAATAGGCGTTGAAGATTCTACATAGAAAATGACTTCGACTAACCAACACCAAAGACTGGATTTTCGGATGAGGAGTTCTAAAACAACTTTACCTCTCCTACCGATGAGCAGGTGATCGATCAAGTGGACTTCCACAAGGAACTCTCTGGTGACAACTTCAGCGATGAGATAAGTCGATTTATAGATCAATGTGCCTAGGATTACGGCATCAAGTTTGAACCACTCGGCTGCCAAGACGATGGTGAATGCCCTATTCACCATAAGCCAAGATCCTCCCCTGTAGATTTTGACAATATGGATTATCAAGATACCAATCCGGAGTAATCCGACAAAAAATCCAAGATGGATATGTACACTTCCTCTAGCAGAATTTACCCTCGAGAAGTCTTCGCTATTAGAGACAGGGGTGACGGTTTGGGCAATCATGACAACGACCCTATAAAAGGACAGGGCCCTCCGGCTCCAGGTACGGGTGATGGTCAGCACCAGATGAGAACAGCTCCCTAGATCCTTAATGGAGCACTTGTTTTACCATCTTCCAACCATCAGCAGGGGGCTGAAAGCTTCAGATCTACCACCACTAAGAGGATCCTCCTCTTATAAGAGGCCCTTATGTGTCCTCCAACCACAGACCTGGCGACCCCAGCTAGTATGGACTGGATGAACTTGGCGATCAACTTGACGAAGGAGTTCACCATTCAGGCCGAGAATTCTCATCTGGCCCTGGTCGGAAATAGCTCTAACTAGGGTAGATAACATAATCCCCCATCGCGAGATGTATCAGACTCGGAGAGGTGTAAGCCCCAGAACAGGGCGTTCAATCAATGACTTGTGTGACATTATCGACGGTCAGCAAAGGCGACTGAGGACCTCCGAGGGGCTTCATCTACCCCTCGACAATCTGATTGGGGGACATCAAGACACCGATCAAATTGGCGCCGGTCCTTGACCCCCATGGGAAAAACTCCCGAGGCTGTTGGAACCAAGCAGAGCACCATGAACAGATGTCTGGCCTTCTCTCCAGATCTACGAAACATAAGCTGGTCGGCAAGGTTCCGCCTCGGGACGATTGAGAAGTACAACGAAATTACAAATCTTGTTAAGTTTCTCCATATCTAAATCACGCTCATCCAAGTGGTTGGTGGGGATGAGAAGGTAATGGAGAATTACCTCTCTACAGCCCTTAAAGGGGCAGCCAGGACATGGTTGGTCAACCTATCACCAGGGACAATATACTCATGGGAGTAGCTTTGTGACGTATTCCAAGCCAACTTCCAGTATACATACGTTCGCCCCGGCACGAAAAACAATCTCTACCATTGTGAGAAGATGGGGAATTAAACCTTGCACGAGTTTGTACGCCACTTTAGCAATATCCAGAACAACATCCTCAAGGTCAGCGATTACAATGTCATACATGTGTTTTAGGACCAAAGAAGGCAACTACAGGGGGGGTGAATAGGAGCCTCACCAAATACTTGGATGGCCTATCCTAATCATTCATCCAACACGTCTCAAATCAAAAAAAGGAAGCAACAAATCAAGAGAAATAAACCACTCCAAACATCTTGATGTAAAACCATAGCTCCAATGGATAGATCTGAACCCTAGGTTCCATAGAAGATCAATCCAAGTGTCATAGCTCTAACAAAACTTGCAAATAGATGGGGAAACACTTAGATCTTAAGAACTAGGCATCGAGTGAAGAAACTCTCCAAGTTGATGGATCTAGAGCTGAGCAATGGTTCAAGACCAACTTATATATGATTTTTATCTCTCTAACAACAAGAAGAACAACTCCAACACGGTAAAAAAAATTCAGCTTTTCAACAAAAACGAAAATCACCACAAAAACAAAAAAACTTGCAATTATGCAAGGGAGCCAAAAGAGGAAAACTAGAAGGAGATGAACACAAGCATAAGAGTAAACAAAATATTCATTAGTTGTAGAGAAACATCCAATTTTTGGCAGATTACAAATTATTTATTTTACAAAGCTCTCACCTAACACATAGGCTAAGCTCTTCTCTCTTTCTCTTTTAAAACCTTAGAACTCTCTCCCAAATGCTCTCAAATGGCTGGCTCACCCAGGATCTCAACCCTCCTTTGGGAGACTCTTTATCCTCTAAGTTTCCTAGATAACAAGTGGTACGGTCTGGCTCAAGATAACTCACCAGAAGATCTGGTGATGGATTTGAAGGTACACTAATGTGATATGCCGACTCTCCACAGATTTGTCTGGATCCTCCACAGAAATCTGCGAATACTTCGAACTTTCTAGAGAAAACTTAGATTGATGCCTATGAAAAGACAACGAGTATAAAATCCACAAATTACCAAGCACCAGAGGTTGTTTTTCAACCTGTATATCCAAGTACCTGCAGCTTAAACCTTACAAAGAGATAGATCGGGTTGAAACCCTAAAACTCAATGGAAACTAGGGACTAGAACAAATCACAATAAATTGACAAATGAGATACAAGGATTTGTTTACTGAAGTTCGGCCACTCCACTAAGAAGTGTCTACGTCTCCGTTGAGGAGCTCACAGAGAGCCGGGTCTCTTTCAACCCTTTCCTCACTCAAGCGACCACAAAGATCAAGCTAGGGTTACTTACTCAATTGCAGGGGTAATACAAACTTCTCTGGGCTCACCACAAGATTGGGAGCTCGATGGGCGATGCCTAGTGTCTAGGTGGATGGACCACCAAGAGTAACAAACATGAAATCACCAGCTTGACGAAGAAAACGAGTGCTCAAAGGATGGATTTGTATCTCACTAGCACTACTCCTTTCTCTCACTCAATCCTACCAAAGATTTCACCAAGAATCACAAAGGGTATTGGAGAGAGGAGCTTTGAATGAACAAGAGCTTCTTGTCTCAGGTTAGGTCAAAAATGAATGCTTGGTTGAAGTTGGATTGAAAATGTGTGGAATATAAATATTCTACTCTCAAAAACTAGCCATTACTCCTAGAAAGTGTGGACCCTCTGCAAAAGTGTGCACCCTCCGCAGTTAACCCAAAGCAGCTAAAGTGCGGACCCTCCGCACGGTTATGTGGTCCCTCCGCATTTTCTCAGTTCAAAAGAACTAGAACTAACATGGGTGCAGGACTTGTGTTCGATGTCTCTCATGGGTTTTTTTAGTTCTTTTGAGCACTATTTCTACGCAAATAAGTAATTCGTATCCCCCTTAATAGTATAGCATCCTAAACTCAATTTCAAAATGATAAAATAATTTAAAACTATAAGATCCATGAGCCTCTTTCCTTTTTCCTTTTGTTTTAGGGGTCACCATGCGTCGAATTTTCACTTGATGGAATCACACCTGTCCATACTTCATAACCCTCATTAGTTCTTTAATTGTTTGTCATTATCACCAAAACCCACTTAGGGACCTAGATGCACTTTCAGTCTCCCTCTTTTTGGTGACTGATGACAACCCAATTAATGCTTACAAAAGATGTATATAATAAATGATTTGAATACTTATGATATAGAGGGCTCCCTCTAAAGATGTGCATTTGAATGAACTTCAAAAGTGGCCTAAAATGCCAATTACACAATTTTTAGTATAGTGTGGAGACTCCCCCTATATCATAGCATCCATGGGGTGCAACAACAGTATGCGTATAAGATCATGAATAGACGTGATGCACATGACATGATATTCACAGCAATATCCTGAAATTCTATAAATGTGCGGAGTATCCGCAGAATTATGCGGAGTTTCCGCAAAAATGCAGATTCTCCGGACATTTATGCAGACCCTCCGGACATTGACAAATTTTACTATAAAAACAAAACTCAGCACAAGAACATTTAATCTCACACTACCATAATAAAACTTAGTTCCAACATTAAGTAGAAATTCTAGCACACAACAAACACACAAGGTCTAATGTCCACCACCACACACACGATAGATAGAGTTATTACAAGACGAAATGAGAACATGAATGGATAGATAAGCTTTTCACTCCCCCTTTGGCATCAAGCGCCAAAAAGGGAGAAAAGGAAAGACTATGAAGAATAGCAACTACTTGTCATCATCTTCCTCTTTGTCCTCACCGTCGTCCTCATCATCATCACCTTCTACATCATACTCGCCCTCTTCTTCACTTTCTTCTTCTATCTCACCATGAGTAGGTTGAGAACAGCGAGAGCGGGGAGCCGGTGGTGCCTCTTCTTCTTCCTCCTCTTGGTCCGCAACTTCCCACTCGGCAAACGGATCGCTGAAATTGGGCAATTCTCGATGAGGGGAAGTAGGTAGTGCTAAATGCCCTTTGATTTCCTTTACTTCCCTTCTCATCTCATTCACTTTCGTGGCATTGTACTTGCACATATTGAAGATAGAATGAAGAACACTCTTGATGTACTTGCCACGGCCACGAGAGCCACCACCATGGGATTGCGAAGAGGATACATGAGAGGGAGGTGGAGCTGCACAGAATGAACTTGTATCATGAGATGGCCTAGAGGAAGTCTTCTTCTTCATCACACGATAGGACTCATGAATACAATCCTTTGGGAATGAGATCTTGGTGCCCTTCTCAATGATGTACATGATATACGGAGCATATGGGAGGCTCTTCCTTGCATCATTCATGGCATCACATAGCTCAACCCATATGAAGTCATCAACACTGAATGGTCTTCCACCGGTACCCATCCTAAGGAGAATGTTCCTTGATATGCTATGAATCTTGGTCACATCTCCTTTCTTTGGATAAAGGGTTTGACGAAAAAGAAAATTGAGATAGGAGTAGAATGGCTTCAAGCCATGAGTGGTACCATCAGCCATCCTTGGGTCCTCATACATTTCACCCATGTCATACCCCTTGAACTTCTTCTCCACGTGTATGGTCCCATATTCATGATCCTTTGTTCCAAGAGCAAGAAGGAGAGAGAATGTCATATAGTCGATACAATAGTGAATCCCATGAGTAGTCCAATGGATGTCATTCTTGCGGGTGTGGAAGAAGAAAGATGCATAGAATTGGGCAATGATTTCTTCATTCAAATTGTACTGGAACCCCATGACTTCCTTCAACCCTTTCTTAGTGCAAGCATCAATCACTTCATCAAAGATGGGATCATCAGCCTCTTCCATATATTTCCAATCAATGTATCGGATTGGCACAATTGGCTTGATCTTGCTTCTGTAGATGATGGATAGATAAAAGTCAAAGTAAAACTGGCACCAAAACCTTCCATCTAAAGACTCATCTTTAGGCCACAAGAAAGGATCATTCTTTCTTTCTTTCTTGACAACTAGACTTTGATTCTTGTAGCTCTTAGGAAGACGAGGATCATAGGGAAGATTAACCTGAGGAGACTGCATCTTTGGAAACTCATTGTATTGTACTTGATCCCTTCTAAAGTTGAGTTCAATGTAAGGAGGAGTGCAGGGACATGTCCTTGGATCTATCTTCTTCCCAACCGTTCTTCATCCTTCTCAGTTTCGGTCTTATGACCCCTGGCTCTTTAAACGGTAGCAGCTGCAGCAGCGGCAGTAGTATCACCACCGTCACCACCACCACGAGGTTCCTTAATGCGAATGCCCTGACTGCCGATCCTCCCACCTCGCCTGGATACTTGCTTCTTTGTGGCAAATTTGACATGACCACCACTAGCCATGGTGGTTTGAGAACCACCGCCTTTATCAAAGGAAGCTTGAGCTTGAGGGTCAAGGCGGCGTTTGGTGCGAGCTTCTACTGCCGGGTCCCTTGGATCTAGATGTTCCATCACAGCTAAAAGAAGATGGAACAAGATTGAAGAAACAAGTCACGGTTTAGACAATGTTCTGTAGACTACAGAGTATCCGCAAATATACGAACCCTCCCCAGTTTGCAAATCAAACCATAAATCGCAATTTCGAAGGATTTCACCAAGGGATCCAAATGCCACTAGAGGTATGTGATCAAGGACACCTAAGGAGGATATCTATCAAAGAAATATCACTCTAGGGCATTAAAATAGAGAGATCGGATAAAAAATTGATTTATACCTTGAGTGAGAGATAAAAGATGAACTTGAGGTGAATCTTGGAGAACTTCACAGAGAATCCGTACTAGAAGAGTTGGTCTTGATGCAGATGCCGATTCCCCAAAGAATTGCTCTCCAAAACACCGAAGATTGGGATTTGAGTGGAGAAACTAGAGAGAGAGTAATGAGGGCTCAAAGAGAGAGAGAGAGAGAGAGAGAGAGAGAGAGGCACGATGGTGAAAAAGAATAACTGCTGGGAGAGAGAAGTTTTAACCCTAAGGGAGGGTTAAAGGGTGAAAAACTTTCACAAAGCAGACCCTCCGCAGAATTATGCGGAGTCTCCGCAAATATGCAGATCCTCCACATAAATATGCGGATGCTTCGCACTTTGACCAGCAACAGAGAAAAGATAGATTTTGAAGAGGAAAAGAGAGAGGTATGTGTTTCGATGGACATGAGATATCATGTTACTTGTGATTAGCCAGCAATCAGCCAATCAGAACTATAACCACAAGTGACATGACATAATCAAAGATCAAAGATCCAAAATTTTTTAATAAACACACAACACTAAGCCTATCTTTTAGAAAACACCTATTTAAAAGCTTGAAATATAAAACAATCAATTGTATGCAATAAGTCAAGCCACGTTGCAAGAATCTAGGATATTTAGCTCACTTTTCAACTCGCAAAACCTTTGCTCATCTAGTGGCTTGGTGAGGATATCGGCTAGTTGTTTTTTGGTTCTCACATGGTGAATATCTATATCCTCTTTGGTTGAGTGGTCTCTCAAGAAGTGGTGTCAGATGTTTATGTGTTTTGTACTTGAGTGTTGTACGGGATTATTGGCTATTTTGATGGCACTCTTATTGTCACATAAGAGTGAAACTTTGATCATGTTATAGCCATAGTCTCTCAAGGTTTGTCTCATCCAAAGTAGTTTAGCACAACAAGTATCCGCGGCAACATACTCGGCTTCGGCAGTGGATAGGGCTGCGGAATTTTGTTTTTTGAGGACCAAGACACCAAGGACCTATCCAAGAATTGGCAAGTCCCGGAGGTACTCTTCCTATCCACTTTGCAACCGGCATAATCGGCCACTAAATGGAACTCTTTAGGAGCGGCTTGCAATCTTTCACACATGCATACACTAAGCATAATATCAAGCCTAGATGCACAAAGGTAAAGTAAAGAACCAATCATGGAGCGATATAGCTTTTGATCCATGACCTTACCTTCTCAATTTAGGTCGAGATATCCATTTGCTTGCATGGGAGTCTTGATAGGCTTGACATTCTCCATGTAAAACTTCTTGAGCATGTCTTTAATGTATTTTGTTTGACAAATTAATGTTTCTTCCTTGAGTTGTTTGATTTGGAATCGAAGAAAGAACTTCAACTCCTCCATTATTAACATCTCGAACTGTTTGGTCATGATCCTACTAAACTCTTCACAAAAGGATTGATTAGTAGAACCAAATATAATGTTATCGACATATATTTAGCAAACAAATAAATCATTATCAACATTTTTAGTGAAGAGAGTAGAATCGGCTTTGCCTATTTCAAAGCCCTTTTTAACAAGAAAATCCCTAAGGCATTCATACCATACTCTAGGTGCTTGCTTAAGCCCGTAGAGCACCTTATGGAGTTTAAACATGTTGAGGATACTTGAGATCTTCAAATCTAAGTGGTTGCTCCACATACACCAATTCGGAGATCGGTCCATTTAAAAATGCACTCTTCACGTCCATTTGATATAACATGAAATCATGGTGAATTGAAAGCATTTAATTTATCATAATTGAATTCAATTGCAGCTCTTTTGCCTTTACCATTACCCATTATTGAAACATCATCCTTTGGACTCTTCGGGCTTCCCACACCTTCCTCCCCGGACGACGACATCTTCAAATCCTCCAAGCGGTGAAGCATTGTAGGAGGTTAGGCTCTGATACCAATTGAAATGTCACCTAGAGGGGGATGAATAGGTGAAATCTGAAAATTTAACAATTTGGACGTGACGGATTAAAAGATATGCGGACTCTCCGTAGATTTGTCCGGATCCTCCGTAGAAATCTGCAGATACTCTGGACTTTCTAGAGAAAACTTAGATTGATGCCTATGCAAAGACAATGAGTATAAAATCCACAAATTCCCAAGCACCAGAGGTTTTTTTTCAACCTATATATCCAAGTACCTGTAGCTCAAACCTTACAGAGAGATAGATTGGGTTGAAACCCTAAAAATCAATGGAAACTAGGGACTAAAACAAATCACAATAAATTGACAAATGAGACATAAGGATTTGTTCACCGAAGTTCAGCCACTCCATTAAGAAGTGCCTACGTCTCTGTTGAGGAGCTCATAAAGAGTCAGATCTCTTTCAACCCTTTCCTCACCTAAGCGACCACAAAGATCAAGCTAGGGTTACTTACTTAATTGCAGGGGTAATACAAACTTCCCGGGGCTCACCACAAGATTGGGAGCTCCACGGGCGACGCCTAGCCGTCTAGGTGGACGGACCACCAAGAGTAACAAACACGAAATCACCGGCTTGACGAAGAAAACGAGTGCTCAAAGGATGGATTTGTATCTCACTAGTACTACTTCTTTCTCTCACTCAATCCTACCAAAGATTTCACCAAGAATCACAAAGGGGATTGGAGAGGGGAGCTTTGAATGAAATAGAGCTTCTTGTCTCAGGTTAGGTCGAAAATGAATGCTTGGTTGCAGTTGGATTGAAAAAGTGTGGAGTGTAAATACTCCACTCTCAAAAACTAGCCGTTACTCCTGGAATGTGCGTACCCTCCGCAAAAGTGCGGACCCTCCGCAGTTAACCCAAAGCAGCTAAAGTGCGGACCCTCTGCACGGTTATGCAGACCCTCCGCATTTTCTCAGTTCAAAAGAATTAGGGCTAACATGGGTGCAGGACTTATGTTCAATGTCTCGCATGGGTTTGTTAGTTCTTTTGAGCACTGTTTCTATGCAAACAAGTAATTTGTATCCCCCTTAATAGTACGACATACTAAACTTAATTTCAAAATGATGAATGAATTTAAAACTATAAGATCCATGAGCCGCTTTCCTTTTTCTAGTTTTTTTAGGGGTCACCATGTTTCGAATTTTCACTTGATGGAATCACACATGTCCATACTTCATAACCCTCATTAGTTCTTTAATTGTATGTCATTATCACCAAAACTCACTTAGTGGCCTAGATGCACTTTCAGGTGTTAGTACTACGGTTCTCTCCGGATTATCCGGTGTTAACAGCTTTTCTAAGTCATTGGAAAAAGGGCTAGTTGGTGGGTTTGAGACTATAAATACCCCTCCAATCAGTCATTTGAAGGTGTGGCATGCTGCTAGAGTCTAGATGAAGCTCATACACACTTGAGAAGACATCCAAGCCACCAAAGTGCTTAAAGTGATTATCCAAGGCGATTAATCACAAGATTAGAAAGTGTTTAGTGCTTATAAGCCTAAAGTGAATTGTAGCTAGGTGCTGCAGCTTGAAGAAGGGATCAAGGGGTGATCCTAGCTTGTACCAAGAGGTACGTTGATACCTTGGAGTCTTGGTGACTCACCAGCATCTTGGGCTGTGGTGGCTCAACCTTGTTGACCCTCTGACTTGGTGTGGAGAGATGACAAGACACGTATATGGAGACACAAAGACCCTTGCCTTGGTGGCTCAAGCTCTGAAATGATCATGGTGGCAAGTGATCAGAAGAGATGCTAGTGGTGAGATCTTGCCTTAGTGGCTTGGTGGCTCATCGTGCTTGAGACTTTGTCTTGGTGACTTGGTAGCTCAAAAGCCGTGACCAGAAGAGACTTAGCGACTAGGAGCATATCCTTTGTGAAGCTCCAACATGGACTAGGGGTGGCATTCATGCCATCGATACTACAGGATAAAAATCCCTTATGCCGAGTTTATCTCTCTACCTTATTTACGTTTTTGCATTTACATACTCACAATTTACCTTGCTAGAATAGGTTGCAATCCTCTTGAGCTGTAGAGTAGACACACTAGATAAATCTAGATCACATTTAGATAGAAATTAAGATATGTTTATCTTGTAAAGTTTTTGGAACCAATTTGGTTTAGGTTTCTAAGTGTCCTAATTCACTCCCCCCCCCTCTTAGGACATCACCAATCCTCACACTCACAAGCTGAGATATTACTTCCAGGCCCACAAGATCACTGTACTATCAACATTCCCACTTGACGAGATCCTGCACAACAAATATGAAATATGCCAAATTGCCAAGTGGTTCATTGAGCTTGGGGAATTCAACACCCGCTTCGTGCCTCAAACAACAATTGAGTCACAAGTACTCACTGACTTCGTGGTCGAATGGATAGAACTCGATCAACCCCATGATGATCGTGACAACTTATCAGACGTATGGACTCTATTCTTCGATAAATCACTCACGGTTCAAGGCACAGGGGTTGGGATTATATTGATCTCTCCTACGGTAGAAAGCCTGTAATACACTTTGCAGATCGATTTCCCAACCATGAATAACATAGCCGAATATGAGGGTCTACTTGCTGGACTCTGACTAGCTTATGCTCTTGGCATATGCCACTTACATGTGAAAGGGGATTCACAGTTGGTTGTGAAGCAAGTTAGTAAGGAGTATGAAACCTTGGATAATACCATGACGGACTACCTCGCGGAGGTAAGGAAGCAGGAAAAGAAATTCGTCGGACTCAAGGTTAAGTATATCCCAAGAAAAGATAACTACCTCGTCAATCATCTTGCCCTCCTAGCATCCTCATGATCTCCAAGATAACCCGAGATTTTCATAAATAAAGTCTCGAAGCCGTCTGTGAAATCATCAAATGACACAGTTGAAGGAGTGGTGGTCTACGAAACCTATAACTAGCTTAGGGGCTCGCTAGGAATCGACGCCCCAAAAGGAGTTGTGGGGGAACTCGTGGCTCAGCTAGAAAGTGAAGTCTCATAGATGAACCCAATTTGCAAGTACCTTCAAGATCGAATTGTGCCTGAGGACAATGCACTACCTGAGCAAATTTTTCATCGATCCAAGATGTATACCTTGGTGGACAGTGCTCTTTGTCGAAGAGGCGCTCACGAAGTACTAATGAAATACATCTCTCAGAAGCATGGTAGAGAACTACTCGAGAAAATCCATGGAGGGGTATGCAGACTCATGCTTCCTTCTGAATCCTTGTCAGAAAGGCATTTAGACAAGGTTTCTCTTGGTTTACGACTCTTCATGATGCAAGCGAGTTGGTAAAAAATTGTACTAGCTATCAATTTCACAGCAGACATGTGCATCAACCCGCTCAAGCCCTAAAGACAATCCCCTCGTCGTGGCCATTCATGACTTAGGGGCTGGATATTCTAGGTCCCTTCTCAGTAGCACCTAGGGGCTTCAAGTTCCTATTCGTCGCAATTGACACCTTCACTAAATGGATTGAAGCTAAGCCGGTCAGTAAAATCACTTCGGTAGCCACCAAGGAGTTCATCATGAAGAGTGTCATGACAAGGTTCGGCATCCTAAGTAGGATCATCACTAACAACGACACTCAGTTTTCCAACGCGGCGTTCATTGATTACCGCAAAGAAATAGGCACTACATTCTTCTTTGCGTCCGTGGCTCACCCACAAAGGACTAGATAGGTTGAGTGGTCAAATGGTATGGTACTTCAAGGGACCAAGGCCTGTGTCTTCAACCGCTTATGCGCCTACGTTAAAGCCTAGGCTTCCGAGTTGTCCAATGTGCTCTGGACACTTTGACCGACATCCAGCAGGGCTTCCGCTGAAATGCATTTCTTCCTACTCTATGGTGCCGAAGCAATGTTGGCTTTTGAACTAAAGATCATATCTCCCCAAGTCGAACTATACGCCGACAAGGATGAAATCCCGAGAAGACATGATGACCTAAATATTCTCGAAGAAAAAAGGACATAAGTGTTGATAAGATCAGCGTGGTACCAGCAAGCTCTCCGGTGTTACCACAACCAGAACATTCACAAAAGATCCTTCGAACTTGGAGATCTGATCCTATGACTCATACAGAGCCAAAAGAACAACAACAATCTATCTCCAAAGTGGGAAGGTCCGTATAGGGTGGTTGAGTCTAACCGACCAGGGTCATATAGATTAGCTATGGAGGATGGTCAAGCCCTTAAAAATTCTTAGAATATCGACTAGCTTCGTAAGTTCTATGTGTAAGTATTTACGATATATTTTGTAATATTAGCTTCAGGATTTTATGCCCACATGTGCCCTCATGATTTTATGCCCACATGCGCACATGGGGTTCTAGATTGCCCATATGGGAATCCTTCCCTGATAACCAATCCTTCCCCGATAACCAGTTGAGGGCTTCATGTATACTAGGACTACAAAACTTGTCGCGCACATGCCATTTTTTTCAAACAAGAAGGGAGGAAATATCTATTAGGGACCATGGAGAACCTTATCGTGACCCCAAGTGCCTAAAAGATGAGACATTTTCCGCTTGAAGTCTGACCAACAGTAATCGTGATAAGCATCCCGATAAGACATCCCAAAAGTCCCAAAGCTACTTGGAGGAAACAAAGGTTGAACACTTATTTAAACTTTCCTTGTATTCATGAGGGGATTCACAATCATACACAGGCATCGCAGTAGAAATATAAATCTTTCATTTAACAAGATCTTGAGCTCTTTTACATATAAGCCAAGGGAAAGAGCTTTACAAGAAGTCCTAAAAGATCTATTCAACGAAGAGGAAGGAAAGACTTCCTTGAATCTCTCCAGCCGCTAAAGCCAACAGAGAGGATGGGGTCATCGATGCTTTGGCCCCTGCTAAACTCAGCGGTGTCGCTGTTGATCGTCGACATCTCCAACGATGATGAATTTGGGAGAGGCATGGGCTCCCCACCATCTTGTCGTTGTCGCTGCTCTTGTTGCCCTCGCTGGAATAACACGATGACGGAGAGGATGAAGTGGCTAACATCTTGTCATCTTTAACGGAGATGCCGTTGGATGCCTCCTCTTTCTCCACCTCAATCATTGCCTCTTCGTCCTCTATTTCAGCCTCCAAAAGGTCTCAGTCCACCACATCTTGGACTGAGGACACCCCTAAGGACACCGAGGCCTTACCGCCTTTAACAAGGACGCCGTGAGTCATGCTTTATCTTTAGTTTCCTTGTTGGAGGAGATGTCGATAACCTCCACCACTGAACCAGATTCGATGGGAGACGACGGCAGACTGAGGGGTGAGTACTCGGGGGAAGAAGGGGAATTGTCAAGAGAAGAAGGTGTGTATTCAGGCAAAGGAGGAGGTTCCATGTTTGGACTCGGGTTTGATGTAGCTGAGCTTTGGCACCCAGGGGCTTATATAGGCCAATGGGCTAAGACATGATGTCACATCGTCTCCTGAGCATTAATCCTAGGTGAGACCCCATTATGAACCGCAGACGCCCAAGCGACGCTCAGTCGTCGAGGCTGCATTTTTTCAGCTGGTTTGCATGAAAAAAGAGGCAGTTAATCGACAGAGCCGTTTATCCACTAGGTTTTTTAGAGCATGTGGAGCAATCAAAAAGACAGACCGGTAACTTTATCATGCTCGTGACAGTGAATCTCTTCACCACTACGCAAAATTTCCACTGCGATAGTTCAACTTCCGAGCCTAGCTAGTGATGAGTCTTATCTCTCTCGTACTTTTGCAAAGACAGGATTACTTTTTTGGAGGACTCTCTTGATGACTCGAAGGTGTTCGGAATCCGGAGTAGAAGATCAGAAACTCTGGTTAGATGACTCACCCTAATTCGGAACCCAAGTCTTACACAATGACACGGTCAGACAAAAAACTTGTCTTTATTGGCCATGTACTTGATCCATCGAAGCTACATTTCACATACTAATGGGGGGCTTAACGATGACTATTGGGTAACTACCATATCCAGGTACCCCAGTAAGTCCTGCAATTCTTGAGACATATCTCTATCTCCGGAAAGAGGTCCCTAGATGAAAGGAAACCACACATAAGAACCCAGGGTATCTTGTGAATAGGAAAGTTTATCTCTAAGAATAGAAAAAAGACTCTAGAGTACGTACAACACCCCTATATATATATATGGAACCTGGCCCCCTACGGAGGACATATCCATTAGAAGAGAATACAAGCCATTACAATCAAAGCAAGCCGAACAATGAATTCATCGACTAGGTTTGATCCATCTAGGCTAGTCAGACAATCCCTTGTAACAGGCTTTATTCAATATAAGATAAACATGACATAGGGTTATTATTCTAAGAGAGACACGAACCTATATAAAAATCCATCTGTGTTTTCCTATGATTCGTCTATTTGAAGCATCTCTAATTCATTCTACAAATTCGTAAGATCGACGGATCATAAATCTTCGACACCCCTTCACTCTAATAAAACTTGAGACACTCAATAAACTTGTATGTTCGCAGTTTACAATCTGACTATCTAGTAGGTTCCTCCTGCAGTGATCACTTCATGAAAACATTTGTTTGTGCACATATATATTTTTATTGAGAAATGTTAGCGTATAAAGTGTGGATGTCTAATAAAAATTTTCTTTTTACTATCAAATGCAGCAAGATGCAATTTTCACCACTAGATCTGCAAGACAACAACCCAGATATCATTTTTAATTTTTAAGCAAACATAGACATCCATACTTTCAAATGTTGGACCGAAATACTCACCGTGTTATATTACCTATGGTCGTCAATGCTCATCAAATGTTGTTTGGAGCTAAATAAGATTTAAGAATCTGCGTTTAACTTTACCAACGTTTACGTTTAATTTACACTCCTGGTTAGTCATGCAATGAACAAGGCACATTCACGTGTGGCTTTCCCATGTGAGCCCTGCACAAGACCTGTCTCGTTTTCGCTGGGCACACACTCGATCGTTCGTAGATCGATGCCAAGCACGAGTTCTCTTGGGAGGTGTGTCCTCTTTACCCACCCCCCCCCCCCCCTTCTCCTTCCGGCTGCCGTCCCGGGGCCCATCCGGCCTCACGCCGTCTCCACCACCGCCGGCAGACGATAGACCGGTGACGCGCATTGGAACATGCGTACGTCGCGGTCGACGGAAGAAAAACCTGGCCTACGCATGTGTGAATAGTGATGCCGTGCTAAGCGACCGGTCAACGACGAGCTGTCATGCTCCAGGGCCGTTTGCGAGCCCGGCACGGCTGTGCTGTGGAAGCCACGCCGTTCCGGGGTCAGGTGACGGTGCCACATGAAGACCGGTTGGTGAAAGGGAGCCATCGGAGTTCAGAGCTGGAAGATGATCATGGATGGTGTTGGTGTCACATGCACACATAGACAAGCTCTATCTAGGAAGCTGCCTTCTACAACTACTACCAGCAAGCTCGCAAGTTTATTTTGACATGAAGAGCTAGTCATCGTGTCAGTGAGCTCTAGTATGTAACATGGCGCATAGTTTGGTGCAATTTTTACCTGGTGAGGAGGTTGGACAAGGTTCAGAAAGGAAAAAACTTCTCCTTTCAGAAGGAGGCAGGAATATTGAAAGAGGTATACAATATTATATGTATGTATCTTTATGTATATCATGCACTTATTAACTGCTTGCAGATCGAGTCAAGAGAACAAACTTCGTGATCTGCATAGCAAGTAGGCAGTGCTAAATAAGAGCTGTGTTGATATGCCATAAAATGCTAGCAGCCTTTATGAACAGTATGTGTACGCCCACATTGGATCCTACTGTACATCCAGAGGCTTGCACACACGTACCTTTATTTAAAGATGGAGGTGTTCCATAAACCGATTGTTCCGTGGTGACAAGAAACCTAGCTAGGTGTCCAATGAAGCAATGTGCGTAAGATGGATTGAGATGATGGCATGGTTGACTTGCGGCCTTGCGCTGCTGTACTGTACACCTACCAGTCTTCATGGGCCTTGAAATCTAGTACCAGATGAAGATTTTTGAGGAAACAATTACTAGAAGAAAGATGGGATAAATTAAGCTAAGCATATGCTATTCAACCTAGTGCCAAGGCTTTGTAATAAGGGATGCTGTGTGCATCTTGGATATGTAGAGGAAGGGACAATTTATTTTATTATCTAAAAAAAACAAATTGTTCGATTAGCTAATGCATCGTTATATTAGCTGCACTATTCAATACATGGATTATTCATCTTGACTTCTTCAGTTGTATTGTTGTCATTCTCCTGTTATATTAAAGTACATAATTTTCAATGGACGAAAATCTATTATTACAAGAAACAAGAAAGGATGGCAAGAACGTTGGTGTGTTTACCTCAGCACCACCATCTGTGGCTGGATGACCACGAGTCCACAACTGCTTTCGACCAGCTATTAATGATGTGTTTGATTAGAGGGCAAGGTTAGATAGGATAGAGTTATTCTTGTTTTTAGATAGGATGATCTAAATTTTGTTTAGTTAGTTGAGTGAAATGATCTAATTTTATGTTTGCTTAGATGGATAAAAGTTAATATAATGAGTCAGTTTTTATTTAGTTAAATGGATGAGATATGATCTCTTTATTAGCGAGCGGTGAACTTACTGCTTTCTGCATGTATAACCAGATTCTACAGCTAGAGGGAGCTTACGTCGTATTAGACCACTACTGTCGATTACTGCTGCTACTTCACCACCAGCACATCCACAAGTGATGCCGCTGGTGAACCTGGCGGTGTCCTAGCGAAACAAGCGCAACAACATCCTCAAGATGGTGAAGAGAGCAGGAGCTAGAAAGCGTGGAATGTATGACAACACACCACCCAAAGTGGAACTGGATAGCACCGTACAAGTTCTCCACACAAAAGCTCGTTACACAAGCAGAAATAAACAATACTACAGAACTGGATAGCACATTGCTTCGGGCCTGGTGTTGCAAAAGATACTGCCATCCTACTCACGCGCCTTGATCAGCTCGGGTCGGAGGAGGGGGCATCGGGTCGGAGGATGGGCGGACAGAGGAGGGAGGCGGCCGGGTCGGAATAGGTGGCACCGGTCCGCAGGAGCGTAGGAGGAGGGGGTGCCGGTCCACAGGATGGGCCACCGAGTCGCAGGACAGCAGGTAGCGACGTCGGGTCGGAGGAGGAGGCGCCGGGTCTGTGGTCAGTCAGCTAGATAGATAGAGGAGGGAGGTGACCGCCTACACCACCACGGATGTGTGGGAGGTGGTGAGATGTATGACTGGATGGGTGTAAGTTAAGAAACTGTGATGAGAAATATCACGTGTGAGTTACATAAGAGATAGAACGCGAGTGTGATGGCCTGATCAGGTTGTTTTTACCGTTTCACTTATCCAACATCTCTAAGATATATTTTTCATATATGATCATCTTATCTACCTATCAATCCAACCAAACAACTTAAAAATTGAGATATCATTTCTCATCCATAATCATCCCATAAACTAAACATATCTAACTATTCGTACCGACCTTTGAACCGAAGATTCAGGCTCGAACTACAAGAGCTCAGGTGTCCATCCTTATTAGAAACAACTTATCCTCTTCTGAAACATATCTTCTTTCTTTTGCCTTTAAAACGGAATAACCGAGGGTACTTTGGTGCTGTCTGTTGCTTCAGAGATTAGTACACCGTGCAGACGGCAGCAAAGTTCACCAATCAATCCATCGATTTATTTTATGAAATGACGCGTTGAGATCATGAGACCGTCTGAAGGTTTGTGCTTGTCAGTCAGAGGCAGGCTACGACTGACGCGTGTCACCTGACACACATCACATTGTTCTTGATGGCTCTCCACCGTACTGACGTCTGGCTTGAGAGCGACACGACGCGTACGAACCGATCGATGGCCGGTCAGTGGCGTTGTGCTCTGTGGGATAATAGCGTGTCCGTTTCCCGTCCAGATCAAGAGATGATGGGGCGACCATGCTTTTCTCCCATCGCCCATCAGTCTTCTTTTGATCTTTACTGACTGGTTCGAGCTGGCCAGATCTCTGCAAGAGATGGAAACAGGTTATTCGCGCCAATTAAGAACGTTTACGGCTTGTTTAGATTAACTTTTAAATCATTAGTACAGATTAGAATCAAATCCTAAAATTTTCCAAGAGCATTCAAATATCCCTTGAAAAGAACTACTGTTAGTAAGGTGACATCTTGACCTCTATTGTTAGTAAGGTGACATCTTGACCTCTAGTATAGACATCGGTGCCCCAAAAACATGTGTAGCTATTATATATGTTGTTTCGAATATCCCCTGAAAAGAAATTATCCCTTCAAGTCCTGCACATTATGTTGTTTCGGACATCCATGGTTAAAAAAATGTTGGTTTCAAACTTCGTCATAATGTGCATAAAAAAGGCTTACTTTACTAAGCAAACAACACAAATATTTAAATGCTTCATCCTTTATGTTTCGAAAAATGTGAAATACTTTGTATTACTAAAAAAGACATGTATTTACCAAACTTTTCCTATGGTAGGTCCATCGCACGGCACATGATTTATTATTGCTTAATTTCGTGCCAGCAGTTACGGTTATATATTTTAGGCAGACTAATCTTCGAGGCATTGAGCTTGAAATCGCACATTTGTTCATGAAGAACAGAATCCTAGATCAGGCATAATATATCCACATAACTATACATTACTAGTTTGAACTCTTGGTGTGTAGGGAATTAAAATATTTAATTAGGAATATTCCAGGGAAATTGTTAAACCACAAAACCATATGTTGAAACTTTGGATACTGAGTTTCAGCAAATTGCTAAAGAATGGATATGCTACATAAAATTCCCCATGGGTGCACTTTATTTTTTTCCAGAGATAATAAAACCTCCACACTAAGGAAAAATAACCTTCCAAATGAGTACTATTTAATCAGTCTCCTAATCAATAGTAGATACTAGCTGAACGAGGAACTGGCTGACTAGCATGTGCCACTGTCCCAGATGAATGAAACTAACTATTGATGCATGCTGGTATTAACCGGAGAATGCTGAAGCTAGGATCTAATCTTCGATTCCATCGGTTCAAAAACAAAATAACATAACATAATACACTATCTAGCTATGCAATGGCATTAAGCTGAATACTTGCATGCAGTAAGAAATGTTGTACATACGTGGAGCAACAAATTTTCCGACTACAAAGGTTCTAACGTCCATTATAGAACTGATGTCCTGCATGCTGATCAGACAAGAGATTCGATTTACCCAGAAAGATAGGAGATGCTTAATTGGTCCATTGGAGTAATGTTCAAACATAGAAAATAGCAGTAACAGCCACCGCCTGTGTCTAATTAGCATATTTCAAACTTTCCTTCTACACAGCTCGAAAGAATGTATATCTAGCTTGCCCTATGCTTCCATGTGTATCTGATCAATTAACAAAAGGACTAAAACATTTGCAAGGTAGGAGGTAGATACATAACTGAACCTGACACATTGTGACACGCAACAACTCGCTAATTTGCTCGATTCTGATAGAGTAAGGCCTCACACATATATTAACTAATGAGAGCTAACAATTGTCACATCTCCAGTAAATCTGCATAGGCACTATGCATGATTCAGTCAAATAGTAAGAGTCCCACCGAGATCTGAAAAGTGTGAAATTAGATCTCTACTCGTCTGGTCATCCCCAAGTCACCGATCATTGTGTAATCAGGGCCAGATCTCCCCATCAAAACCGCACCGACCGGCGATGAACGTGGCGACACGGAAGTCGATTGACAACAGGCACAAAAGCGAAAGGAGGAGATGAATTGATCAAGATGCTTCGTTGGCATGGACCCCAAGATTTGTGATACTCATACATCAAGCTAGGTGGTCCTCCTTTGCATCGCATGCAAGTATGCATCTCTTTCAGCTTTGACGCTCCAGGGGCTCAAAAGGCCTGCATGATCTCCATTCTCCACTTCTCCGGCCACTTTCCCGTGGCACGCAGCAAACTTGCAGCATTTATACAGGCAGGCCGGAAGAAACTGCATATAATCCAACTCGTTATGATATCTTGCACGCTATATATACTGCACCAAAACACCTAATCAGTGCCGGTTTAAAATCATCATCAGTGACCGGTTTTGAATCGACACTAATTACTTGAAAATAATTAGCACTGATAGTCGGTCTTGATTCAATATTTTTCGGGCCGAAAAAGTTCTAATTTTCTTTCGCGACCCGAGGCTGCCCAACCCTATCGCGCCTAATATTCACAAAGTCACGTGATATTCGCTCGCATGCGATAACCAAAACTCGAGCTCAAGACTTTACAGCCTGTGCGCACGTATGACCTCTCTAACCATCTCAGCTATTATCCGTTCGTGAGTATAGTAGCAAAATAAATCCTTTTGATATCTTCTGACCGAACGTTTGAATAGCTATTTGGATATTTAAATGATCTTAAATAAAAAAAAGTGATCAACTACAAAGTTGTAGATCTCGTCGAGAGCTACAATTTTCATATAAAGTTTTTCCCCATTCGACTTCGTGTGAAAAAATTATGAATTTTTTAATATCAGCTGTCATCGATCACTGCTGTAACTTTATTATAATTATTTGGGCATTTAAATGACCTCAAAATTAAAAAGTTTTTAACTACAAAGTTATAGGTCTTATCGAGAGCTATGATTTCCCATCCGACTTTGTGTGAAAAAGTTATAAATTTTTTAAGATGAGCTATGATAGTATCAATCATCAATGGCGGTTTGTAACTAAAACCAGTACTGATACTGATTATCAGTGTCATTCGTAGCTAGAATCGGCATTGATAGTCACTATTAATGTCGGTTCTTATCTCCTCAACTGTTGTTCATGCGCGGAAGTTTAAGAATCGGCACTGATACGTTTTCAGTGCTAATTACTGTTGAACCGACACTGATAAAACGTTACATATGTGTTGTTCTATAGTAGTGATATGTAGCAATGTGTAGAATCAAACTAACTGCATGTATATACATACTGCAGATGATACATAAATCGAGGCATCATGTAGATATATGGAATAATGTGCCTGGCAACGGCATTTTTGTCGCAATAAATAGAGAGAAATTTGTCTATGCATGTCAAAGAGGCTACAGTTGCAGTTTCTGAACCTCTGTGCACTGTGCTTAGGCTGTCAGGCAGCACAGTAGGATCTCTTTTCTGAGTTGTGTCCTTTCTCTGTACAGAGTGAAGGGTAAAATATATTGCTTGTTTTGCAGTTATAAACACTTGCAATTTATTCGATTAAGACTTCAAGCAAATCAATATTCAATCAGGAGCTGCCACATCGTTGTCGAGCATCCGTAAGAAAATTTTAGTACACATTTCCCCATAAAAAACGTAGTGTGTATTATTTTGTCTATACCAATCTTTTTCGTATAATGGTTCAAATTTTCGAGCAAATTATTCTTTTTTGGAACCATTGAACCGCCCCTATCCACAATCTTATAAACCAAACGAACCCTGAAACTACTCTGATAATATATTCTTGATCACCACACATGGAGAGATCACAGACAGGAAACAAGTAGTACGCGATGGGAATGGGAGCACTTGTTGCCTGCAATCATGGTTATTGGACTACAGAAAATAGACCAACAGCTGGGGTACTGATGCACATATGTGAAAGACTAGAGAGGAAATGACGTTTAGGAACCATTATCATCTGAAACTGTGGTGAAAAGAAAATTAAAGGATCAGACGGTAAAATGGTTGGTGACAATGCCAGTCACCTTGCAGGAAATTATTCGGCAAACAAAATCGGGGCGTATTATGTAAAAGAAAAAATCATTTATGTACCAAATCAGGCAATGACTGTATTTCAGATAGCTGCAATCTCTTGCACAAATACGACATGAGCAGCATCTGAAAGGCACATAGATTCTTTTACAAACGAAGGGAAGAAACAGAGTTCCTTTCAACTGTTTGAGAACAAAAAGGCAGAGTTTTCTTTTACAAACGAAGAGAAGAAACAGAAGGAAGGAGATTGGTCGTTACTCCAGCAGCGCTTCCTGCTTCCGTTTTGAGTTGCGCATCTTACAAAGTCAGGAAACCACTTTACTATGCAATACTGGAGAAGCAGTATGCATCATTCGCCTAGCTAGCGCTTTGGACCATCGTTCATTTTGCTCTCCCCTGATGTATTGTAGCTATTCAGCTACAGGCCCGCGGCCCGCTTTCCAGTACTGGATATGCTTTGGAAGGGTACGTGAAAGCCATCCTTGTGAAATATGCTTCATTTTGAGCCCAAAAGGTTCACCCAGTTGTGTAACGACTTGCACATGGGCTCACAGTAGACTCAACCATTGGACCAATCATATATATATCATTGTGGGTAATCGAGTGAGAGATAATGTGTACTGAAGGTATATCCGCTCTGAGAAGATTCAGTGCGGATGAGGTAATTGTAGAATGTTTTGTATAGAGATTAGTCTCCTATGTTGCTTGTGCAATGGAAGAATAAGGAGGCAGTGAGGACTACGTGAAAAAAAGTTATTAGTGACAGGTAATAACAGGCATTAGGGATAAGTCTTGTATCCGTCACTCTTATCGTGTCACTAATGATATGTCATTAATGACAGGTGATGATCCGTCACTATTAAGGTCATTAGTGACGAATTATAACCACGACATGTCATTAATGTTCGGTCATCAGTGACGGGTCGTAATCGTGACATATCACTATTGACTGAACATTAGTAACAGATCAAACATTAGTGATGGGTTATAATCTTGACCCGTCACTAATGATTGATGAATATTTTTCGTATTTTTGACAAAAAAATCAAAAAATTATTGTTTTTATCCTAAGCCATCCCAATGCAGGCTCATCCTATATGCCTCACAAGCCACGCTTTTTTCACATTGTTTTTAAGTTTACGTTCCATGGGAATCAAACCTGTGGCTTCCTCCTCACACGTGTAGCCACCTTACCACCTCTACTATCACGTAGTTGTGATAGAAATCGGATATTTTATCTTTTAACCTTCTTTTCTAAATGTCATTAGTGACAAGTCATAACCATGACCCGTCACTAATGACTAATTTTACCAAATTTCGTATTCTAGTACTGCTGAGATGAGAAAAAATAAGAGAAAAATAAAATAAAAATAAAAAATATTTGCGAATACTATCATTAGTGACTGGAGTTAGTCATTAGTGATGGATTACAAGTTGACCTGTCACTAATGACTAACCTAGGACGACCTATCACTAATTACCTAGTCATTAGTGACGGGTCACAACTTTACCTATCACTAATTACTAGTCTATGACAACCCGTCACTTACGACCTTATCTTTTGTGACGGGTCACAACTTGACCCGTTACTAATGATTAGTCTAGGACGACCCGTCACAGATGACCTAGTCATTAGTGACGGATCATAACTTGACCTGTTATTAATGACTGTCCTAGGATAACCCGTCACTGATGACCTAGTCATTAGTGATGGGTCACAACTTGGTCCGTCACTATTATCATCAGTGATGGATCATTTTACGACCTGATACTAATGACCACTCATTAGTGATGGGTCTATATCTGGTCCCGATCAGAAGACGCATTAATGGCGCGTCCTTATTGAACCCGTCACTAATAGGATATTAGTGACGTGTGTTGAGCAGCCGTTACTAATGTGGTTTCTCCTAATGAGTGAGGGAGATGCAAGGTGAGGGTATGCAGAGGAGGAGGGTGATGAGGAAGGATATGAGGATGATGTCAAACCAGATAGTGCACATTCATCAGAGTA
Source organism: Phragmites australis (assembly GCF_958298935.1). Classification (NCBI taxonomy): domain Eukaryota; kingdom Viridiplantae; phylum Streptophyta; class Magnoliopsida; order Poales; family Poaceae; genus Phragmites; species Phragmites australis. Next base: position 9,192,182 of record NC_084929.1, read on the forward strand.
TTCGACTGAACCAACTGGTGAGGCAGATGAGGGGAACGAATCCCTTCTCTAATTGAACAGATGGAGCGAGATGATCTTTAGGCTAACAAATCCCCTAAGTATGATATCTCGGATAATGAGGATGATGCTTCTGTTCCCGTAGTCTGAATCAACCTTAATTTCAACAATCTTGTGGTGAATGAGGGGAATCAGGTGGTCTGGGAGTATATGCAGAATGAGGTGACCCAGGATGCTAGGTATCCTACTAGTTAGGCCATGAAGGATGCAGTGACTCAATGAGCGATATCGCTTCGATGACAGTTTTATATTGTGAAGTCAAGCAAGAAGGAATATGATGTCAAGTGCGTGAAGGCAGGTTGCCTGTGGCGGGTGCACGATTTTAAGGGAAAGTGGGTTAACTATTGGGAGGTGTCAATTGTGGTTGACCACACTTGCATGATGCACAAACTTGAGCCCAGCCATAGAAACATCACCTCAGCCTTTGTCGTCTATGTGATGTATGCTAGATTGTGAACAACCTAAACTATAAACCATGGTTCATAATCAGGCAAATTGAGGAGGAGTATAAGTACAATATCAGCTACAATAATGCACGGAGGGCGAAGAAGAAGGCAATTGAGATGAGGTTCGGGATCTACAAAGCATCATATGACAATCTGCCATATTTGCTACCAACCATTACTCGAAAGAACACGAGGACGTATTACGACATTAATAAGTACTAATTGTTATTCAAACCTAACAAATATGTCCTGAAGCAATGTTTCTTCTAATTAGGAGCATGTATCAAAACTTTCAAGCATTGTCGGCTTATCCTGTGTATCGTTGGTACTTTTTTTACCGACAAATACACGGGACAGATCCTGGCTGCTATTGGGGTTGATGGAAGCAACTAAGTTCTACTGTTGTCTTTTGCATTTGTGGAGAGTGAGAACACTAGCAATTGGTATTGGTTCTTGTACCGTGTGAGGATGATAATTGTTAGTGCTCGGTCAAACGTGTGCCTTATACATGACCGACATACTATGATGCTCGTGGCAATTAAGGATCTGCAATATGGAATAGATGATGGCTTGATTGGACATGTGTGGTCAGATCTACAGAGTAGGTGGTGCATGAGGCATTTGGGTGTAAGCTTCGTCGTCTTATTGAGATCGATTTAATGTTGTAATTCATGGTGTGATGGATATTCATGTGCACAACATTGTACTGTGTGCGAGGTTGTAACGTGTTAGGTTGTGATTTGTTTACATATTTATGTACGATTTGAATAATTTATTATATCATGTTATATGTTAAACATTTACTTGTTCAGTTCTCATAAATAAATACCAGTTTAGACCAGGTCTAGATTTGTGGACACTTCTTACTCTGTGTTTGTTTTTCATATACAAATGTAAAGAACTTGTGAACATGTAGGTACGACGCACTTAGAGCTGCTTGACCCTATGCTCGATGTTAGGCACCATTTGTACCGCATCATGGTGTAGGCTGAGGAGCTCCCAGCACTACGACCTCATGTGCCGAATGAGCTCATGAGGATTGATGAGCGCTGGATCCCAAGGTTTGTCCATTTTGAATTTAGTGTTTCATACTGATTTTTATCGGTATTCGTCTCTAAATGTATCATGTTTGCAGGTTGCATGCTATTGGACTACTTCCGCTATGCCAGCTAGTGGAGGTGGATGCGTTGGCGGGGGCCTCAGAGGTGGTGATGCGATTCAGCTACGATAGGACCCTCCTCGCGTTTTCACCTACCGTTCGGCGTGATGGCGACCACACTCAAGGACGTCTCGCTCCTGATGGGCATGCTTTGCACGGGTGCCATTGTTGGGGCTAGGGACGTGGGCGTGGGTTGGTGCAACAGGATGTTAGCTTGCTTCTCCATCATTGGATGGAGGGACGGCGTTACCGCGTTCAGGCCTTTTCCATGGACTGAGAAGCACAACCCGACGAAGGCCTTTCTCGTTCAGTTTGTTGTACATATATATTGTATTGTATTCTCATCTCATTTATATTACTAACGGATGAAGATATTGATACTTATTCCTTTTTTACAGGCGGACAACATCCACCCACAGGCTGGCAATGTGGACGTCTCCTGCCACATGGAGCCATACCTCCTATGGTTGTACGGCTGGGTCATGTTCACCAAGACCCACAACGACACGGTCTCGAGGAGCATGATCCCCTATGCAGAGAGGTTGTAGATGCCAACTTGGGGGAGGTCCAGTAGTACAACTTGGCTTCAGCTGTGCTGGCTACGACGTATCGCTGCCTGTGCTATGGCTGAACGAAGACAGACATCAACGCAATCCTCATTAGGTGTCCCCTGCTTCTTCAGATGTGGTCGTATGAGCGCATCACCATCGTCAGGCCTGTTGTCGACCATATCGCGTACCAGTTCGCTGCGGACAACGTCGATGGCCCGACCATTGGGTCCTTGTGGTGCAAACATAGGGTAAGTGCTATGCTACTTATGTATGTATATGTTCATTACTTCCTTTTTTGTTTCTCTAAATTAGTTTGGTTGCACAGCCAAGTTGGTCTAGCGTGTAGACACACCACACGTACCCGGACTTTGTTCACCAGTTCGATGAGCTGATAGTGGAGTGTGTCCGCTGGAGGCTATACATGAAGGCCGAGATACATCGACACACTCTGCTAGCACTTTTGGTGCTCTGCTTACGTGATCGGGAGTACTGACTCATGACTTGCACCCTCATTTTTTATATCTACGTCGAGGAGTACTTACCTCATCGCGTGATGTGATAGTTCGGGAAGTTCCAAGCGTTCTCGCTATAGGTGACTAGGTCAGTGCTTATCAATATACACAGGTGTGTAATGTTGTAATTACATTTTCATATTTTTGTAGGTTCACGCAGAGGGGGCTCATTCCATAAGCGTGTTTGCATCGCGTGTGCAGTAGTGGGTTGATGAATGGGACCAAGCTATCGAGCACGTCATGGACAAGGATCGACCGCACTTTGAGGAAGCATATGCGAAGTACCTCTCGTGGTTCATGCCTCGGACGTAGATCCGAGTCACGTACACACTGGCTGAGATTCCACAGCACATGGTGGAGGCGCGCAACACGTACCCGACGCATAGGGACCAAGCACATTATCTTGAGGTACGAATAATACTACGCTAGTCCTCATTTACTACAATAGATTGTGAAAAGATTATGTAATTAAATGAAGCTTTCCTTTGTAGAGAGGCATATTGTACTAGATTGATGCCGAGGCACGCGCATCAAAGTTGCGACTTCACAGTGGTGGCGAGGTCTCCAGGGCCGAGATGAGCATGGTGTTTGGCTGGATTATTCGAAACGTGGCCAAGGTCTTCTGATCGATGAGCTGTAGTTCGTCCTCGGATGTTACGATAAGACCACGAGCATCGCCTTATATCCCTACATGCCCATCCACCACCTTCACTAAGTCGCCGTACCCACCAGAATGGCCGACCTTCGTCGCCAACCCATCGAGGACGTCTTCGACCCTGACTTCCTCTTTGACACCTACTACGGCGAGGTAGTCCTTCACCAGGGCTAGTCACCCCCATTATAGTGGGATGTTGCCTCAGCTTTCGTTCTCCAGTGCCAATGACCCCCACTATGGCATCACAGTGTCTAGGACACCCTTCACCCATGGCGGTGGCCGCTGGGGTTATGCACCCTTCCTCCGCGGACCCAGGTCCTTCGAGTTCTCGTATCCCTAGCTTAGGTACAACACTCATTTCATGCATAACAAATTGTTACGTATATCATAGTTTATTGATGCTAACATGTTTTCTTCGTTATTCCGTGTGCAAAGATCGATAATCTCCGGGACGTAGAGGCGCAGGGTAGCTACATGGAGCTGCTTATAAGGGAAGTTACTCAAGTCCCTGGGTACGACTTCATCTTCGGACAGAGCGACGAGTTTGGTGTATCGCAGCTACCTGGCGTGTCACTCCCAGGGACACGGCCCTCCCAGGATGAGTACGCCACTCCACTGCCCACTGGACAGCTTGAGTGGCTGATTATTCCACTGGACCACTTGACATACTCAGCTAACCAGGCGAGAGCGAGGAGGCGCAGGGTCCTGAGGACGGTTGTGACCAGGGGCCTCATCCCTAAGAGCGGACGTAACCTATAGGCAGCTATGTCATTGTTAGTTTTATGGTGTTATGTTATTGTCTTTCTTCATTCTACTATGTTATTAGTACTGTCATAATAGCTTTCATGTACCATGTTTTTGTTTTGTGATTCTATTCGGACCATTGACTCGTACAACAACCATTCCATAACAATCATACTGAACATGTCAACCAAATTAACGATGGCATATACGATACCCCTAGTGGTGTACCGATGCTTCACCTAACATGTCTTAGGGAATAAAAAACAGTACAAGTCAAATACAAAATCAAATCCTCTGTCGATAGCTAGAATGCATCAATATTACTTCCAGTTGTTCCTTTGACCCACCATGTGAGGTGGGATATAGCATCTTCTAACGTTTCTGGCTCTCTCTTGACGCAATTGTCCATATAGTTCCTCGATGACTATGTGAAGGTGATGGATGCATTCTTGAATGTGTATTCTATCCGTGGGTCAATCCAGTATTGGAACCCACAATCATCCATCTAGAAAAAGTGATAGATGAGAAAAGTAAATGATATTGAGATAATAGGAAAGAAAGTGAGCATTATTTGTTCGTACTCTGAAATGTGGACAATTGAAGAATTGATGTCATGTGTCATCAAAATGCTCATAAACTTAGACTACAGCGTCATCTCCATGTCGACATGGTAGCCAAAACGAGCAAGGAAGAGCATTGTGGTTTCCGTAGTAATTTCTACCATAGACGTCTAAATGGGGGTGTGGAGGTGGTGGATTGTGGGGCCATCAGGAGGATGAGGATACACCATTGTTTCAATTCAATTCAATGTCAGGAGATGTGTGAGTAGAGAATCGATGGGTTTTGTTTATATACAAGAAGTTCTGGCGGTAGTGGATAGATTTGGAAGCACTAAAAAGCCTATTGCCTAGATTGTACCGGCCTATTAGGGGTAGCACCGGAAAGCCTATTCACTAGACTGCTCGGGCCTATTAGGGGTCCACTGATAACTGTATAGTTTCTGAAACCTACTCTACATTAAGGTGAAAATCAGCGTCAGGACGTTGTCGAAAGCGTGCTAGAGGCAGGGGCCAGGGTAGGGGTGCCACACTATTAGGCAAATTAATCGTTGGCTTGCAACTTTCCACATCAAAACCATTCGTATTATGAACCCTACCACTAGCACGCGTGCAAACATAATACAACATTACATGACAAGGTACAACTTATTCAATTACAAATAGTATGGTATAATGAAATATTATGTAAGGGTAAGGCAGTACATCGTGATACATTAGTTCTATTCATACTGAATTGGTAACACCCTCATAAATTGCAACAACGATAGTACAATACACGTAGCATACGTTACATGAATGCCTTACGTGGAATACATTGGTCCTAACTAACTCAATGGTCTACACTAATTGAACCACCCTTCTCACGATAGGCAACAATAACTCCTTCATAAACTTTTGCAGAATAACATAGCCAAGAAAAGAAACCCGATCTGTGCAAAAGATGCACTTTTTAAAGTTACCGAACAAACATGCATCTTTTAAAGCATTAAAAACAACACGTAGATGATCAAAGTGTGACTCATGTGAATTGCTATAAATCAAGATATCATCAAAGTATACCATCACAAATCTTCCAATGAAAGCACGTAAAACTTCGTTCATCAATCGCATGAAAGTACTAGGTGCATTAGTTAACTCAAAAGACATTACTAACCACTCATACAAATCAAACTTAGTTTTAAAAGTAGTTTTCCATTCATCTCCAAGTTTCATCCTAATTTTGTGATATCCATTTCGCAAGTCAATTTTAGTAAAAATTATAAAACCACTCCACTTATCAAACATATCATCTAACCTAGGGATAGAATGACAATATCTTATAGTAATATTATTGATGGCTCTACAATCAACACACATATGCCAATTACCGTCTTTCTTAGGAACCAAAAGAATAGGAATAACACAAAGACTAAGACTTTCTCGTACGTACCTGAGATCCAATAGATCTTAAACTTGTTGCTGAATTTCCTTAGTCTCTTCCAGGTTGGTCCTATATACAACACGGTTTGGTAAATTTGCTCCCAGAATCAAATTAATTTGATGCTCAATCCATCAAATAGGTGATAATCCCAATGGTACCTCAGCTAGAAATACATCCACAAACTCCTACAAAAGGCTAGCAATAGCACGAGGCAAAGAGCTAGATATATTCTCTAATGAAACTAAGGTCTCTTTGCATATCAAAGCATAGCATGACTTCACCTTACCACTATTGTTGAACTATTGAATATGATAAAGATGAGGATGACTTCTTGTCAATAATACAAGCTTTTTGATCATATCTGAACTTATCAAGTTGTTACAACTTCCTCCATCAATAATAACTCGAACACGATAATCCTTGACTCTGAGAAACATCTAAAACAAATTGTGACATTATTGATGTTCCACTTGCTCTATTTGAGTGTTTAACACTCTCTGCACAATGAGAGTCCGATAATTCTCCGTGCCGATGGCATCAAGCACTTCCTTATGGTCAATATCCGTATCACGTCTATCCTCGTCACCTAAATAAGCCCAGCTTGAACATAATGTTGTCGTCATCTTTTCACCAGTTATTGTATCGTAGTTAATTCAAGGAATTCAATGAAAAATCTGTAGAAATATAGACAAATCAAAATAAAAACACGTAAAACTTGAAAGCTTTCTTAGCTGCCTTAAAAAGGAAAACAAATTTATCAATCCAGATGCATCAACTAAAATAATGTCTGCATATCCAAAATTTCCAATTACCACTGTTGTTCCAGCAGTGAGATGCAAATTAGCTCTGAAAAGTGTTGAAGACATGTTCTGCAGAAAACTGCACATTTGACACTGGATATTGAATGGAATTGACAGCTCGATGTGCAAAATTGTCCTCTCAGCTCCACAAATGTTGCTGCACCTTTCCTTCCACCAATACACAGGTTCCAACAACACTATCTTGCTCGGAATGACAGAGAAGATTCCACTACTAACTGAAAAATTGTTTTGTACATTCACTGAAATTAAACTGATCACAAATGATCATGCTTTTGTGAAGAACCCACAATTACATAAATGTAGAACAAGTTAACATGGATGCACCAAGAGATGCCATGCAGATGGGGCAAACAAAATCTAGAACAAGTTAACATGGATGCACCAAGAGACCAGTCTGCCATTTGAACAAACACATGGTGAGCATAAACTCATCTCCGACAACTTGATCTGCCTGCTGCCGCTCGTCTAACCTCCAGCGACACAGAGCATGGCGCGCAGGTGAGACGTCCAACTAAATATTGTAGTTCCTTAACCAGGTTCAGTTAGAAGAGACCTGGCCTACGCAGAAACTTGTGCTTCTAACACCAGATGTTGCATTTGTCAACACAATCAAACCTTACCAAATGGTTCGAGAAGGAAAATCATTACTGCTTTCAGACATGCAGCATCTTCAGCGAAGCATATGGATCGAGAAGAGGCGTCGGTAGGACTAACAGGCGATATTCTCATTTGTTTGCATGACCCATGTGAGGGCGTGCGAAGAATGAAGAGTGCAGAACAAAACCATGAAGACATAACTGTAAGTCGTAGTCAGTTGAGTCGTTTAAGCAGTGCAGGATGATGCCTTTTTAACACAGAGAAGAAAAGATAGCTGGTCATAGTTCAATAGATACATCCATCCATAAGTTTCTCTACTGATTATAAAATAGACTTGAGCATAATAAGATAGATAAAAGTTATGAGAACCTTAACCAAAGTCTAGTGGTCAATGATGGATCTTTCAAATGGGTTATTGTTCATAGCTGACAGCCCATAGAACAATATCTGCAACAGAACAGTCCTCAGACAAACAGACCTGGCTCTAGCTCCTGCTGTGGCGGTATCTGGCAATATAAGATAGCAAAATTGCATTAGAATACAGCTAAGGTGCAAAGATGTTCCAGTATCTGAAAATGAAAAATTTAGTAACTAAAACTTGCATTACCCGTTATCGTAGGGAGACTCCTACCGGCCGCGGTTGTATTGTGGTGACCTGCTATAGCTGTGTCCACAAGCTGGTGACACACTACGACGCCTTGGAGAGCGTGCTGCGGAGCTGTAACTTTTGTTTGCAGAGCGTATTATTTCTCAGGTTCATTCTTCTTCATTTATTAGACAACTTACGCGATTAGCATACAGTGCAGTACTTATTTGACAAGTACAACAAATAATGAAAATAACAAGACGAAAACAGACAAATTTGCCCACATTTATTGCTTACATCCACAAATGAGTGGACGTTGTGGATAAAGTGGAAGAGGAAATTTAAAAAACTTTTCCTGAATGATATATTATCATCTCATCTTAATAAAAATATGACAGCAATTTAAGGCATATGTAGTAACAGAAAGTCAGTTACTTTTAAAAGAAAAAAAAAAGTATGCAAGACTAATAGCAACACTGATTTTGTTACCTTCTACCATAACTTGTGCTCCTGCGGCATCTGGGACTACGACTGCGGTTGCGGCTCCTGCTGCAGCGCCTTCCACTGCCAAGACCTCCAGAACCAATCCTCAAGCAGCACTCACGAGCAAAGTGCCCAGTCTCACCACATTCATAACACTTTGACTCAAACCCACCATGCTGATCAGGACCACCACCACGACCTCTGCTGGCATTATGAGATAGCTCAACTCTCCATCCATTCTTTCCTATGCAAACATAATGCAAAAGGTTACAATACATCTACACAGGACCATAAACATGGAATATAGAAGCCTTGACAATAAAATAAGGATGGCAGGAATCTAAAAGAAAAAGGTGGAAAAAAAGATGCTAACACAAAAGATCAAATAAATTCAGCTCGACAGCTGTAAATTTTAACGTTACCCACTCTCCCAATGGCTACAGTGGATAGCATATGTTAGTAAAATATAGTCAACTGTGACCTCAACTCAAAATGATGTTTCCATACATTATAAACTTTGAACGAGTTTAATAACAATTCAGCTATTTCTCAGAACAGCCACCAACATCTATCTTGTTAACCAAAAAAGTAAGGCTGAAAAGGAGAAATGCTGTATACATATGGTCATATGATACATCATGCTGAGAAAGGTTAAACATGCTCGCGAGAAAACATTGATCACATACCATCTATATCATGAATTGCATCTTGAGCATCCCTCTGGCAATCAAAATCAATAAATGCAAAGTGCAAAGCCAGGTGGTTTTTGAGCAACCCATACACTGCTTCCATGGAATAAAATAAGAACACCGTATCAGAATCATCAGCGTCAAGCAGCAGCAGCATATATGGGTGTAAAAGGTAAATATAATATTTATGCATTCAATCATAACTTCATCAGTTAGTAATCACAACAATTAAGCATTCTGGTGAACTTCAGGGTTCAGGATGAAATCTTTGTTTTCAGAAAATTGGCCACATCATTCGCAGTAGTTACACAAATCTATCATAGTGTAAGCTAATCTTAGATGTATCCCTAGTGTATTTGATAAGATTATAGCGTGCAAGGTCCATCAAACTTGTGGGAATGTTGCAAAGCTTAAGGTAATACATGATACATCATCAGTAGTAAAGTTCCACCACAAAACCCAGATGGAATAATTCATGAAATTCCCAGCGAGATACGTCTTGTTTTGCGGCATCAATCTAGCTCGGTCATATTTCCTATCTGTCTGAAACACCAAATTATATAAGACGAAATTTGCCTTTCGAAAATATAGTATAATTGAATAGGGAGTTTCAGTAGTACTATGTGATCAATGGACAAAGCAATGGGTTTGTTTCCTTGCAGTTATCACATCGAAGCTCCCTGATGCCAAAAATTTCTCACAGTTCTCATTTATGTCCAACTCCCCCAATTCCCTTAACCTCCTCGCAGTGTTGCTTGGTGCCTCACTAAACACAATGTGTATCCTGTCCGCTCAATAGTTCTACACCATGGAAAATGTTCAAAGTAAGGCATCATATTCAGTGGTCAATGATGCTAGTTGCAGATGGAAAAGGGCACAATTTTCAAGCTAAAGCTTCAGCTCCAGGTACCAAATAGCAAGCTTATTTGTTCCAATTGGCATATTACCACAGAAGACAATAAAGCACTCAAAGCACATACCTGATTGCATAGCTCAAATAGGAATATCATCGCAGACAACCTCATCATGGATTGATGTCATGCTAAATGCAGTAGAGCCCCTAAACTGACATGAAAATCGCGGTCTTGAGATTCTAAAAAGAGAAAAGCTTGCACAATGGAATCATATAGCAAATGGAATCATTCTTTAGACCATGAAAATCACGGTTTTGAACTCGAAGAAGAAACAAATAAGGGGATGATCGGACTTACTAATGGCATGTAGACATAGACCCCAGCGCCGGGCTACTCCACCGGCGAACTATCAAGGCGTTGACACGACACGTACAGGAGGCGCAGGTACATCTGCTACAAGACAAAAAATAATTAGGTTCACAGCTCAGCCACACATGCACACAGAAAGCAAGTTTCTTACTTGAGGAACAATAAGTTATCTCTAGTAACCCTTGAGGCGGGCAGTACATTGCAAATCTATCATCTTGATTCCCTCAGCGTGCAGTTTTTGCAGAATCCATTGCCCTAACAAATAAAATTTTCTTTTATTTACATATTAAATACACACAAGATATAACTGAAATTGGAATTATAGAAACACACCCAGCTCTCCTTAGGTCAACACCCATGAGAACAATTGTTTGTTTTATAGACTAAAGCATCACATATTTGATATTGGTGAATAAAACAACACCAACCCTGCATATGTATGAGAGGATTCAAGAATCTAATTGTTTTATTTCATTGATGTCGACAAATGGAGAACATTCCCATCAGTGCTTGTTTTAACTTTTACTCTCCCTTCCTTTACACGGCAACAATTTAGTGCCTCAGAACAGAAGAAAAGGAAATTACAGCTTAACCATAAAATCGTCTCATCCTTAACATCTGATCGACCACCCATTTCATGAAACCATAGGCCTCGCTCGGCGTATATAATGGAACTGGCTGGAACGTTCGGAAGATGGTCATTTTGATGTGAGAGGATTCAAATGGCCACCGCAGTAGCACAAGCAAGAAGAGGCACTCCAGACTAATACCAAAGAAGTCAAAATTCAGTTTGATGCAAAGCAAAATAGGGAGACTAACTGCAGTAACCGCATGCGGCACAAATTAAGAATCGATTCGTGACTGATTTACTTAGCACATCGCACTTGTGCGCATACGCTACGAATTCATCCCTCGAAAGGAATACCACATGCTCGAATCGCGCCCCGGCCCACTGCTCCGGACCTCAGAGTAAGCCGCATCCAGATTTGGGAAAGCCTCATGGGGACGCCTGGGAGGAGCACTAAGGGAGAAGGGAGGGGAGGCCTGAGAGTCTGTTGAGCTCACCATGCGTTCGTGGAGGATGTCGGCGACGGCCTGGCCGGAGTGGTGCGCGACGGCATCGGTGTAGCCCTTGACCGTGCGGGTGACACCGCTGCGGCCGCTGGCCTCCACAGCCCGGCTCACCGCACTGCACAGCCACGATGACATCTCCAGTGATCGGGCGGGAGGCTACAGCTAGAGCTAGGGTTTTGGATTTGGACGGCACTGACCACCACGAGGACGACGGAGGCGAAGACCAATGGAGTGGATGTCACAAGTCGGGGAAGAATCCAACTCCGTTTCAGAAGAACAACGCGAATTAGGGAATCGCCATTGAAATCCCGGAAATATTCTCAGGTTTTTCCCCTCATGATGTTTCTGGAACAGAAATACAAAAGTGAATGTCCAACTCGAGGACTCCCAAGCTATATATGCTGTTTGCTAATCTCAGCATTAAGCTAAACTAATCGCAGCATTAAGCTAATGAATACGAATGAGTTGGACAACCAGTTTAACCGTTACCGATTTAGCTATTGTCACGCGGTAAAAACCATTTTAATGGCAAGATAAAAAGGAAACGATCATAGCCGGAGATCCGACCGTCAAGCGGTAAGAAGACACCATCGCCGTCCATAAAAACTTGAATCATAACAAATCGCTCCTTTTTAAAAGGTCACTTGTCCTCAAGTGTCCAAAGAATCTCTTATAGGAACATTTGTAGATTCTTCTTCAGACCACCATGTCTTGATAACATTGCTGTAGAATTTGGGAAATGTAGACTTGATAAAATCTTTGTCCTCCCAAGAAGCTTCATCAGGGGGTGAGTTACTCCATTGCATCAGCCATTGAGTAACAACTTGGTCCCTTCTTGGGAGTGCTCTAGTTTCTAAAATAGCAACAGGTTCAAAATTGATGTGGCCATGAGAATCCACTAGAGGAAGATCTTCAGAAGGTACAGCATGTTCTCCAATGTGTTTCTTGAGCTGATTAACATGAAAGACCGGTGAATCTGAGCATCTTCAGAAGTAATAGCTTATAGTCTATCTAGCCAATTTTTTGAATCACTTTGAATGGTCCATAGAACTTGGTAGCTAACATCAATGAGTTCCTTAAGCCAAAAACCAACTGCCTATATGGTTGCATTTTTAAGTACACAAAATCTCCGACATTGAACTGTCTCTCAGATCGATTCAAGTCAGCATATCGTTTCATTCTCGCCTGGGCTTGTGAAAGATTCTGCCTCAACTGATTTATCATATCCTGTTTCTTAGCAAGGTAGTCTTTTGCTGGAGAGTCTGGACCAGGGACAGATACTTCACTGATCATGGGTGGAGGAAAACCTTGAAAGTGCATCTAGACTCCCTAAGTGGGTTTTGGCTTATTGATAACAAAACGATTAAAGAACTAATATGTTTATCGAAGCTATGAACAGATTTTAGTCTCAATTGTGAAGACTCACGACGATTGACGCCCCTCGAAAAGAAAAGAGAAGCGGTGTGTAGTACTCAATAGGATTTAAATTGTTCTATCTTTGAAATTGAGTCTAGGTTAGCCGTACTATTAAGAGGGTTGCAATTAAAAGCTTCTATGGTGTCTCAATGCTCAAAATAACCTATTAGAATCAATAGTTGAGAAACACATTCACCCACGAACACCAGGAAAACTAGGTAGTGTGCACTGAGTCTGGAGTCTCCGGTGTTCACCGATACTCCAGTAGTTGATGAATTTTTGGCCGGAGTCTCCGACAAAGTCTCCGGCAGAGAGCCTCGGTTAAGCTTTTACTTTTAATAAAAAAGACCGAAGTCTCCGGTGTTCACCGGATACTCCGGGAAGAAAAAGTTTTTTTACCGGAGTCTTCGAGAGAGATTTTGCCAAGAGAGCCTCGGTTAGCATTTAATTTAAATGACCGGAGTCTCTAGTGTTCGCCGGATACTTCGGTACCTGGAGAGGCCGGAGAGTCCGACAATTCTCCGGACTGTTTCTTCATGGTGACTAAGTCTGGCCCGGAGACTCCGGACAGTTCAACAGAACCATAACAGCTAATTCTGACACCGTTCTGAGCCCGTTTTTGATTTCTGGCCGGAGACTCCGGTGTTCACCGGATACTCCAGGGTAGGTATGTCAGAACAGTAATGGTTAGTTTTTGAGGGTGAGCTCTATATACCCCCACACCTCCTAGCATTTATTGCTTGCTGTTGCTGCTGAGCTCCACTTTCACAAAGCTTCCCAAGAGCATTTAAAAGCCCTCCAAACATCTCTAGTGCTTAGTTTTGCGCTAAATTTGAGAGATTGTGTTTGGAAGTGAAGTTGAGTCATTGAGCATTGAGTTCATCATCGAGCATACATTTGTGATCATTTCTCTTGGAGCCTTGTGCTCCTAGATAGCAAGGCGTCGCCCGTAGAGCACCCAATCGTTATAATCGACATCGACTTGAGTAAGATAATCTAGCTTGATCTTTCTGGTCGCTAGAAGAGGATAGGGTTAGAAAAGATCCAGCTCTTTGTGAGCTCCTCAATGGAGATGTAGGCACTTCTTTGTGAGGTGGCCGAACTCCGGGATAATTTCTTGTATCATCACTTGTGCAAGTTTGTGAGGAACCGTCTAAATAATATTCTAATTAATCACCAGGAGGATCATTATTCATAATCACAATCTCGATGATTAACCCAAATATCATCCCAGTAGTCCCGGCACGTGTTTTGTGCCCAAGATCAGAACACATGCCTTTCCAACATATACATCACAACAAAGCTTAAGAAAGAGCGAGTAATTAACATTATTTTACAAGTTCTTAAACATGCAATAAGTTATCACAATTTACAGCAAAAGAGATCTAGAAGGAGACTAAAACCTGCTCAACTCCTAACTAACAAAAGAACTAAGCAGTGGAAGACTAAAAGCTATACAACAAAAGGGGATGGAGCCATATGCCCTTAGTCTCCATCACAAAAGCACGACCACCCAGAGTAGGATGCACTACTCTTTCCCACCACCTGCATCGGCAGGCACGAAGTAGCCAAACACCGTCTCTTCCTCAGCGACAGGAGTACCTGAAAGCGTAGACATGAGTACGAAGGTACTTGCAAGACTTAAACCATATAGAGCACATATACATAGCTTGACTCCAAGGATTATGCATTGATTATTAGCAAGGATGAACCATATGTTAAGTAAAATATAAGTACTAAGCATTCTAGACATATGTGTGAGCGACTGAAACTTTACCAAGCATATAAAAACTACCCTGCATCTAACAACTGAAACATGTAACTGTAACAACATGTATATCAATAAGTAACAAGTGCCACATCAACATCTCCCACATACCAAACCACAAACCATACTCGAAACTCTACGACCAGGTGCAAATAAAACAATAGCATACTCATGACCGAGAGCACGTCAGTTCAAAATGTTTATACACCATGTAGGGGGATACTCCTAGACCCATATGATACGAGGAGCATTCGGCTTGTGCCACCGGCCAAAGTGCACACAAGGGGGTACTCGTGACAACCTTTCCCAACCAGCCCCAACCGTGTGGGGCATGCATCGCTCGGCGCGGCGATACTAGAACTACTCCCGGAGCAAACTAGTACCGCTTACAAGCCCGCCCGCTCACACCATCGATGTTCACACCCACAAAGCCACAACTGCGAAGGTATTTGGCTTGCCTTACCATTAAATCAGCATGTGGTGAGTAAGGTAAGTGCTAAAGCCAACTACCCCGACGATCGACCTTAAACGATGCAAGCGGCCTACGGTGTCCGGTTTTCCTCTACCGACCTACCTAGGGGAACTCCACATCCGGACAGGATAAAACACCATCCTAGCACCACCCACACCTCGTCTCATACTCACCACTCATAAACCATGTCAACCTCAACAAGTGTGTGTAATCATAAGAAGGTCCTATGCTCGCGAACAATGGGATGCGCCGTCGTTCGACTTCTACCGAATGACCTAAGCATGGCTAAGCATATAAGTCAAACCCATACCTAGACATTGACAACACCTCAAGGCAACAAGGAATGTAAATACACAAGCATTCAAAGTAGAAGAATGCAATCGGCATAGGTTCTACCTATTGGCACCCGACACTGACTCACTAAACATGCATACATACATAAGCATAATTTATCAATATTTTGACTTCTCCAATTACACAAGAGGGATCAATATGCTTAGTTGCTTGCCTTGATGCACTGGCTCACAAAGGTGGGGTGCCTCTGGATCGCCCTCGCTCGCCGGGATCGTCAGATCGGCGTTCTCTAAAAAGAATAACGCGTGCAATGCCATGAGTATGGATGAAATGCAACAATGCATACCATATGATGCGTAAAACATGTTAAAAGTAAATTCAATTGGTATCAGAGCCTAACCTCCTACAAGGCTTCACCGCTTGGAGGAAATCAATATGTCAACATCTGGCAGTCCGAGAGGTCTAAAAGATGATCCGTCGAAGAACGACGATGGTAGTGGTAAGGGAAAGGGAAGTGAACTTCCTTTTAATTATGATCGTTTAAATTCTTCGAGCAATTACATCTCCATACTATCCGGGTGTGCACCATTCTTTGATGGTACACATTATGCCGCTTGGAGGCACAAAATAAAAATGCATTTAATATCTCTTCATCTAAGTATTTGGAAGATTGTTTGCACAGGTTTTGACTTACCGGATGAAGATCAAGAGCTTATTTCAAATGAAGAGCAAAATATGTACCGCAATGCTCAAGCTACGAGTGTATTGCTTAGTACCTTGAGTTCGGAGGAGTTCAACAAAGTAGATGGACTTGAGGAGGCTAAGCAAATTTGGAACACTCTCCAAGTTGCTCATGAAGGCACTACAAGCGTGAGAGAGTCTAAGATAGAGCTACTTGAGGGCAAGCTAGGAAGATTCGTAATGGAAGATCATGAAACTCCTCAAACCATGTATGATCGGATGATGGTGCTTGTAAACAAGCTAAGAGGACTTGGGAGTGAAGACATTGATGATCACAAAGTGGTGAAAAGATTGCTTAGAGCTTTTGCTTCTTGAAATCCCACTTTGGTGACACTTCTCCAAGAGAGAAGAGACTACAAAAGGCTTACACCAAGCGATGTGCTTGGAAGGATACTTGCCCATGAACTCATAGAAGAAGAAGCTAATGAAGTGAAGATTCATGCCAAGCAAAGCTCAACCTCCAAGAACAAGGAGGTTGCATTCAAGACAAACAAAAGCAAACAAATTAAAGAATCAAGTACAAGTGAAGAAGAAATCTTCGAAGATGAAGAAATGACCTTCTTTGTGAAAAGATTCAAGAAATTCATGAAGAAGGGAGGCTACTCCAAATACAAGAGAGACATGCCCAAGAAGAGAACATCTAGAAGGGCATGTTATGAATGTGGCAAAATTGGCTATTTCATAGCCGATTGTCCCAACAAGAAGAAGGAAAAAGACAAGGAAGACAATAAGAGCAAGCCATACAAGAAGGACAAATACAAGACCTATAAGAAGAATTATTTGGGTCAAGCACACATTGGAGAGGAGTGGGATTCAAATTCCGACTCCAACAACGATGATGAAGGGGTTGCCACCATTGCCATCCACGAGCCTACATCAAGAAAATCACTCTTAATGAGTGATGATGATGATGACTCCCCCAAGTGCTTCATGGCTAAAGACCACAAGGTAAATTCTCAATCTAAGCTCCTAGATAGCGATAGTGAGTATGATAGTGATTGTGATAACTTGTTAAAGGCTTAAATAAAAATGTCATGGCTAAGATAAAGGAGATAATTGATATAATAGATAGTCATGAGGAGACCTTCGAGAGACAAGAGGACTTGCTCATCCTTGAAAAGGAGAGAAACCTTGAACTCGAGGACCTCTTTGCTAAAGAGAAGGGGAAAGTTGAGAAATTATCAAATGATTGTGATTTGGTCAATTTCTCAATTGCTAATCTTAAGAGTAATAATTCTATGCTTCAAGAGAAATTATCATGTTTGGATAAAAATTATAAAACTCTTGAAATGCAAATTGATACCCTTAAGAGTGACTCATCCAACTCTAATGAAGCAAACTTGCTATCTAGTGCATCCACTAGGAATGGATGCTCTCGTTGTTTCAATATTGATGTAAATGCTTGTACCACTAATGTTGAATCCTTACAAGCATTAAAAAAGAGAATGTGAGGCTAAATGCCTTAGTCAAGTATGGATGCATCAAAACTTATAAATCAAAAGATGCACTCTACAAGACCATTCAAGCCAAAGACAACAAGCTAAAGATAGGACTTGGATTTGACCAATACATGAGCAAGCCAAATGGTCGTGTGATGATGAATGGAGTGGAATGCCTCAAGTTCGTCAAGTGAGGCAAGCAAGATGGTCACACGGCTCAAGCAAAATAACCAAAGGCTCATGCTCCTCAATCCACATTTTATGCCTCTTATATGCTCAAGAGAAACCACCGTGGTAAAGTGGTTGCTCTCTATGTTGGTCCCCGCACAAAAGATAGAGTTATCAAAAAGAATATGTGGGTACCAAAAGTGCTTGTGACTAACACTAAAGGACCCAAACAAATTTGGGTACCTAAAATAAAGGCATAACTTTGTTTTGTAGGCATACTCCTCCGGTGGATCAAGTTGGGTCATTGATAGTGGATGTACAAATCACATGACCGAAGGAAAAGAGTATGTTTTCATCTTTTGAAGAAGATGGAGGACCTCATGAAAACATCGTCTTTGGCGATAATGAAAAAGGAGAGGTAATGGGCTTAGGTAAAATTGCCATTTCCAATGATCACTCTATTTCAAATGTTTTGTTAGTCAAGTCTCTTAATTATAATTTGTTATCCGTGTCACAATTATGTGAGATAGGTTATAATTATCTTTTTACTAATGAGGGTGTGATTGTCTCTAGAAGGGAAGACGCCTCAATAGCCTTCACCGGTAAGTTGAAAGGTAAACTTTATTTTGTTGATTTTTCAACGAATGAAGTGAAGCCTAAAACTTGCTTGATGGCTAAGTCTAGCATGGGTTGGCTTTGGCATCGCCGACTAGCCCATGTTAGCATGAGGAATTTGTCTAAACTTCAAAATGACGAGCACATCCTAGGACTAACAAATATTTCTTTTGAGAAAAATAAAATTTGTAGTGCTTGTCAAGCGGGAAAATAAGTCGGAGCACCTCATCCCGCCAAGAACGTGATGATAACTACAAGACCCTTGGAGCTTCTCCACATGGACTTATTTGGGCCGATTACCTACATAAGTATTGGCGGTAACAAATATGGTTTAGTTATTGTTGATGACTTTTCACGTTTCACTTGGGTATTCTTTTTGCATGAAAAAAGTGAAACACAAGTCATATTCAAGAAATTTGTAAGAAGAGGCCAAAATGAGTTTGAAGTAAAGATCAAAAGGGTGAGAAGCGACAACAGAAGCGAGTTCAAGAATATACAAGTTGAAGACTTGATGAAGAAGGGATCAAGCATGAATTCTCGGCACCCTACTCCCCCCAACAAAATGGAGTGGTCGAGAGGAAGAATAGGACTCTAATTGAGTCGGCAAGAACAATACTTGATAAATACAAATTATCGGATCAATTTTGGGCGGAAGCAATCAACACCGCATATCATACCATTAATCGGTTGTATCTCCACAAGATCTTGAACAAGACCGCATATGAGCTCCTAACCGGTAACAAAGTAAATGCTTTATTTTGAATAAGAAGGCAAAGAGTTCTAAATTTGCTCTAAAAGTAGATGAAGGCTTTATGCTTGGTTATGGATCAAATGCCTACACCTACCGTGTTTTCAACAAAACCACTGGTTGTGTTGAAATTGCAAGAGACGTGATATTTGATGAATCTAACGGCTCCCAAGTGGAGCAAGTTGATCCTAATGTGCTAGGTGATGAAGAAATTCCAAGCGAAGCAATCAAGAAGATGGCAATTGGTGAAATCAAGCCTCTAGAACCACAAAAGCTACAAGTGGCTCAAAATGATCAAGATCAACCATCTTCATCAATGCAAGTGGAACCATCAACATCAATTCAAGACCAAGGCGATAAACAACCTCAAGACCAAAATCAAGCCTAGAAGACTCAAATAAATTCTTAGATGATGAAGTGGAAGAGATTCAACATCAATCTCAAGTTCCACACCCACGAGTTCATCAAAGCATCCAAAGAGATTACCCGGTGGATAACATACTTGGTGATATACAAAAAGGGGTAATTTCTCGCTCAAGAATTGCAAATTTTTGTGAATTTTACTTTTTTATTTCCTCTTTGGAGCCTTTGAAGGTAGAAGAAGCCCTTGATGATCCGGATTGGGTGATGGCCATGTAAGAGGAGTTAAACAACTTCAAAAGGAATGAAGTTTGATCCTTAGTGGAAAGACCAAAACAAAATGTAATTGGCACAAAATGGGTCTTCCGCAACAAACAAGACGAAAATGGGATAGTGACAAGGAACAAGGCAAGGTTGGTTGCTCAAGGGTTCATGCAAATTCAAGGTTTGGATTTTGGTGAGACTTATGCTCCCGTAGCTAGGCTCGAGTCAATTTGCATATTATTAGCCTATGCTACTCACCATGATTTCAAGCTATACCAAATGAACGTGAAGAGTACATTTCTTAATAGATCAATTTCCGAATTGGTATATATGGAGCAACCACCCGGTTTTAAAGATCCCAAATATCCTTCACATGTCTAAAAACTCCATAAGGCGCTATATGGGCTAAAGCAAGTACCAAGAGCATGGTATGAATGCCTTTGGGATTTTCTTGTTAAAAAGGGTTTTGAAATAAGTAAAGCTGATTCGACTCTTTTTACTAAAAATGTTGATGATGATTTATTCGTTTGCCAAATATATGTCGATAACATCATATTTGGTTCTACTAATCATCAATTTTGTGAAGATTTTAGTAGGATTATGACAAGAAGGTTTGAGATGTCAATGATGGGAGAATTAAAGTTCTTTCTTGGATTTCAAATCAAACAACTCAATGAAGGAACTTTTATTTGTCAAACAAAATATATCAAAGACATGCTCAAGAAGTTTGACATGGAAAATGCCAAACGCGTCAAGACACCCATGCAAACCAATGTCATCTCGATCTCAATGAAGACGGCAAAAGCGTGGATCAAAAGGTATATCGCTCCATGATATGTTCTTTACTTTATCTTTGTGCATCTAGGCCTGATATCATGCTTAGTGTGTGCATGTGTACAAGATTTCAAGCCGCTCCAAAAGAATGCCATTTAGTGGCCGTTAAAATGATTCTTCAATATTTAGTTCATACACCTTACCTTGGCTTATGGTATCCTGAAGGGTCATCCTTTGACCTTATCGGCTATTCAGATTCCGATTATGCCGGTTGCAAAGTGGATAGGAAGAGCACCTCGGGGACTTACCAATTCTTGGGTAGGTCCTTGGTGTCTTGGTCTTCAAAGAAATAAAACTTCATAGCCCTATCCACCGTCGAAGCCGAATATGTTGCCATGGGAGCTTATTGTGCTCAACTCCTATGGATGAGGCAAACCTTGAGAGATTATGGCCACAACATGTCCAAAATTTCACTTTTGTGTGATAATGAGAGTACCATCAAAATAGCTAGCAACCCCATGCAACACTCAAGAACCAAGCACATAGATATTAGACATCACTTCTCGAGAGACCATGCAACAAAAGGGGATATCGATATTCGCCATGTGAGAACCGAAAGACAACTAGCTGATATCCTCACTAAGCCACTAGATGAGCAAAGGTTTTGCGAGTTGAGAAGTGAATTAAATATCCTAGATTCTCGCAACGTGGCTTGAACTGTTGCATACATTTGATTGTTATAGTGTTATAGCTTTCTTAGCTAGGAGTTTGCAAAAATTGCATTTTGTGTGCTATTTTTCAAATTATTTGATTTTTTGATCTTTCGATCATAATTTGCTACTTGTGATCATGGTTATGTAATGATGCTTGTTGGCTGATCACAAGTGGTAAAATAGTCTTATATGTCCAACTATTCATCTCCCAAAAATTTCCTTCTTGAATCTCAGCTATTTCTCAATTCTGTCACAGTTCCAGGTGCCGGAATGTCCGGTGTCCATCGTAGTATCCGGTACCTGATACTGTTCATGTATTCGCTGATTTCTGTCAAGACTCCAGAACCTGGAATGTCCGGTCTTCACCGGAGTATCCGATAAAGTGTCAGGCCTAGAGTCTCCGGTCTACACCGGAGTCTCCGGTCTCTCCAGATCCTTTTATCCCTATTCTTCCCGAACAGTTATCTTTCTTCCTCACACACATCTTCTCTCAACTTCTCTCCTCTCAAGCAATCCCCTCCGGCGATTTTCAAGAGTAACCAAGGAGTTTTGTCATCTCTCGTTGTTTCTCTCTCAAATCCAAGGTCGGAATCTCCAGACTTCCCTATTCATCGAATCTCTGGAGTATTCTGCCCTAAAAAGGTACTTTTTTCGAAAAATCTCCCGATCTCTCAATACCCTTCTCTAGAATCAATTTCCTTTGGTAGACCAGCTCATTATCCATCTTAGAACTTATTGCTCCAACAGTTTCATCTTTTGTTGGACGAATCTCCCAAAACCCTATGGTTTTGGGTCTGGCTCGGGCTGACCGGAGTATCCGGTGTTCACCGGATACTCCGGCCTCAATCAGAGTTTCTGGAATAGCCCTTTCATCAAGCATATCTCGTGACCTCTTAAATCCTTATTTCTCATGTATCTCAGGGATCTCGATATGGTGGGAGATAGATATGTGCAAGGTGATGAGGACATCACTCCCTCGGATACATACAATGATCCTCCATTGAACTTTCAAGGTCCAATCACAAGAGCTCGCGCACGACAATTAAATTTAGAGGTGAGCTCGTTCCTAAGCAACTCTTTATATAATTTTGAGAATAGATTACTACCTAATGATTATGTGTTGTTTAGGAATCATGGAGAGGACAAGGAAACACATAGAGGAAGGCTTGGAGGCGTGGAGGAGCAGCTAGGACGTCCAACAACAGCAGGAGGTCCAGTCCAACTCGAGTCCGAATCAGCCTCGGCCTCCAGGACCAGCGAGCAATAAAACGGACGCCCAGGACGCATCCGGACTTTGTTTTCGACGATTCACATATGGTTGGAAATATAATTTCATAAGGAAACCAATGGCGTTAGTTTGAGGTCCAAATTCCTTCTGAGTCAACGGGAAACGTCGAAACAAGTCAGCGTCCAGAATCTGTCCCGGTGCTGCGTCACCGTTTTTGGTCCGTTGGGCCATGTATCGTGTTCGAGTCCATTAGGGACGCGTCTAGGGGTCCTTGGCCGACCCTAATCCTTTATATACAGTAGCCGTCGCCCTAATTAGGGTTGGGTTTTGCTTAAATTATTCTGTCAAGAACAGTTTCGCCGTTTCGTCGGTTTGTGAGACCCCAACTTGTGAGATTAATCATTCATCTGCAATTTGGTTGCATTCTTCCTTGTTCTTGCTTGTGTTCTTCGATTCGCAGGCAAGGATTTTAGCCTTCTTGGCGAGGTCAACCGTGCAACGCCGGTTGATAACCAGAGGAGACGTGGTGCTGCGATTGCGGGGTTTCGGATCGTGTTGTTCGGAAGCCGGATCGACTTGTGTCTCGTTTCCACCAAATCGAGAGTTACTAGAACCTTTCGGAAGATCAGGAACCCTTGTTCATATTAAGTGGTATTCAGAGCTTCAGGTATACCGTCAGGTTCATATCTACCCTTAGTTTCGAGTGTTTTCGCCTTCGTTCCATAGTCCACTGCCATATCGTTTTTTTTTTCCTGTCCTACAACCCTTCCGCGCCTTTAGCTTTTGCATATTTCAGTTTCAGAGTTCGTCGTGTTGAGTTTGTGTCCTGGTCAAGGTCTTGTTGCTGGTTAGGTCGTGTTAGAGTCCAGTTCGTGTGTTTTCCCCCACCGTTTCCATCAAACCCTAGCCTCCGTCGCATATTTTCCCCACTTTCTTCCCGTTTTGTCCTCTAATTCGGAGTCGTTTCTCAAATCGGGCATAACTTTCGCATACGAACTCCGTTTTCAGAAAAGTCATAGAGTTTTTCGCATCGAAACAGCGTTTCGGATCCGTTCGTCCCCCGCTTTGCCGGGTTCGGCGAAATCAGAATTCCCAAATTCGCCTCCGAAGTTTGAGTTTTCAATTTCCAAATATTTTTCTCATTTTACGGCTGAACTTCAGAAAATTCTACAGGCCACGTCTTTCACTTGTTTAAGCTCAAATTTTCTGTGGTTCCCTCTTGTGTGCTCCTAAGTATAAAAAAAATATCAAAAAAATAAAAAGAAAAAGTCGAATTTTCCCAAAAAAACAACGACAGCCCAAAAAAATAGAAAAAAGAGAGGGGCAAAAGAGGAACAATATCTAGAGGAGCACATAGAGAAGGGCAAAGTGAGCTGTGTTAGCGTGTGCTGTTTAGTTCTTTGTTTCTGTTGCTCTTGCTATCCATCATACTTGTTTCTCCACCTTGTTTCACACACATACTTGGTACTTGCAACACTTTAGGCCAGCAACGAGAACAAGTACTTGGGACTATAATTCAGCATTACTATCTGTTTCTGATTTGTGTTCCACATATACATATTTGTTCTCTTTGTGTGCCTTCCAAGCCCCACAGATTCTTCTGGACAGCACTGGTTTGCATCCCTGCAATCGCTCGCACGCCTTCCAGGTATCCTTTGCTTTGCTGGTAAGAACCCTGGTAAGAGCTTGGTAAGGTGTCTACCTTTGCTGATCTTGATTGAGAGGCACCACTCCACCTTTGTAGTACGATTATTAGGGATAACCTTCACTGTTTGTTGTTGTGTTTGTTTCCACAATGTCAGTTGAAGGAGATAAAACGCCAAAGGACTTCAAGGAGTGTGTCAGCCAAGAGCAGCTACAAGCTGTTGTAGACAATGCTCAGAAGGAGATGAGGGAGACAGTCATCAAGGCTGTCACTGAAGCGATAATTGAGATGAAACTCGCAAACGCGGTTGAGCGGGTGGACAAACGGTTATCCGAGCTCACCGACAGAGTAAATGCTTTGGAAAACCGTCCTGTGCACAACGAAGATGTGAATGGAAGCAACACCGGTGATGAGTTGTATGATGACGATGTTAATGTTGATCCAGCGGCGACATTGCAAAACAGATTACGGCGTCGTCTTCGCACTAACACCACAGGTATGGGTGGCGTTCCACATCACCACCACCATCGAGGTATGTATAATCGAGCTCCTGAAGATCCTTATGCTAAGGTTAAATTTACTATACCTTCTTTTTCGGGACATTATGATGCTGAGGGATATCTTGATTGGGAGATGACAGTAGAGCAAAAATTTAGTGCCCATCAAGTACCTGAACAACATAGAGTTAGACAAGCCACTAGTGAGTTTAAAGATTTTGCTATTATTTGGTGGACTGGTTTAGCTGCAGATGGTGCCACACCTCGTACATGGGAAGAGCTTAAGGTTGCTATGCGTGATAGATTTGTTCCCCCATCTTATCATAGAGACTTGCGTAAGAAATTGATGCGCTTAGAACAGGGAGATAAATCTGTGCAGGATTATTATGGTGAGCTTCAAAAGGGCTTGATGCGTTGTGGCATAGTAGAGGGAAACGAAGATTCTATTTGTCGATTTTATTCGGGTTTGAGACGTGAAATCCAGGATATTATTGATTATAAAGAATTTAACAATGTCAACCAGTTGTTTCAGTTTGCTATGCTTGCAGAGAAGGAGTTGCAGGGGCGTGAGCAGCAGGGCAAGTACAAGGCCAGCACCACATACACGCCGCGCACAGGACCATCCTTTGGGCTGTCCAAACCATCCACTTACAGGGCTCCCTCACCAGCGAGCAAGCAACAAGCAGCTACGGCACCAAATCCGGTCACTACACGACCTTCAGGCTCAGGTAAAAATTCTGTTTTGCAGGGACCTTCCAAGAGTGCTTCCTCTGTTGCATCAACAGGATGCACCTCTGGCATTCAATGCCGTCGCTGCCATGGATTCGGTCATGTGCAGAAGGATTGCCCAAGTCAGCGGGCATACATTGCAACGGAAGATGGGTACATCAGCGCCTCTGACATTGAAGAAGAAGAAGAACCAGTTGTTGAGGAGAGCAACGAAATCTTGGGCAGTGATGACACAGCGACCTATAGGAGCATCATTGTGCAGCGGGCGCTCAGCACAAAGGTACAACAACCAGAGAAGCTGCAACGCCATAACTTGTTCCAGATTTTCTTCGTCATCCAAAATCGGCGAGCACGTGTCATCATCGATGGAGGTAGTTGTAATAATTTGGTGAGTTCAGATTTGGTCAAGAAGCTTGGCTTGACCACACGCCAACACCCCCATCCATATAATCTTCAGTGGTTTAATGATACTGGAAAAGCTAAGGTAACACAAACTTGCAGAGTTTCTTTTTCCATTGGTTCCTATGCTGATTATGTTGACTGTGATGTGGTACCTATGGAAGCTTGCTCACTTTTATTGGGTCGACCTTGGGAATTTGATAATGATGCTATACACCATGGTAGAAGTAATACATATACTTTTATGCATAAAGGAAAGAAAATTACTTTGGTTCCTATGACCCCTGCTGAAATTGTACAAGCTGATAAAGAACGAGCTGCTAATTTGCGTGATACTAAATCTGAAAATCAGCAAGTTGCTAATTCTCTTTACCCACCTAAAAAGGATAAGTCTACACCTAGTTCTAAGGTAGAGGGCATAAAATTGAAGGGTGGTGTTATGCTTGCACTAAAAAGTGACCTTGCTGAAATTTCTAATAATGATATTTGCTACACCTTGGTTTGCAAACGAGTTTTGTATTCGCTTGATGATGTTATTAGTTCGATACCTCCTGCTGCAACTAACCTTTTGCAGGAGTATGAGGATGTTTTCCCAGCTGAGATACCCCCGGGACTGCCACCTATGAGAGGGATAGAGCATCAAATCGATTTGATCCCGGGAGCAACATTGCCAAATCGTGCTGCGTATCGAACCAATCCCGAGGAGACTAAGGAAATTCAGCAGCAAGTCCAAGAGCTTTTGGACCGCGGGTATGTACGTGAGAGCCTTAGTCCTTGTGCTGTTCCTGTGATTTTGGTTCCTAAGAAAGATGGTACTTGGCGTATGTGTGTTGATTGTAGAGCCATTAATAACATTACTATTCGATATCGCCATCCTATTCCTAGACTTGATGATATGCTTGATGAGTTGTGTGGCTCTGTAATTTTTACAAAGATCGACTTGCGTAGTGGTTACCACCAAATTAGAATGAAACTTGGAGATGAATGGAAAACAGCTTTCAAAACTAAATTCGGATTATATGAGTGGTTAGTAATGCCTTTTGGTTTAACTAATGCACCTAGCACTTTCATGCGTTTGATGAATGAGGTTTTAAGAGCTTTTATTGGACGATTTGTGGTGGTTTACTTTGATGACATATTGATTTATAGCAAGTCTTTGGATGAACATATGGATCACTTACGTGCTGTTTTTAATGCTTTACGTGATGCACGTTTATTTGGTAACCTTGAGAAGTGCATCTTTTGCACGGATCGAGTCTCTTTTCTTGGCTATGTTATTACTCCACAGGGAATTGAGGTGGATGAGATGAAAATTGAAGCCATAAAGAGTTGGCTGGTGCCCCAAAACATCAAACAGGTGAGAAGTTTTCTTGGACTTGCAGGTTTTTATCGTCGTTTCGTGAAGGATTTCAGCGCCATTGCTGCCCCCTTACACGAGTTGACAAAGAAAGGTGTGGTGTTCCATTGGGGTAAGGCACAAGAGGAGTCCTTTGACACTTTGAAGGACAAGCTTACGCACGCGCCATTGCTGCAACTTCCAAATTTTGGTAAGACCTTTGAGCTAGAATGTGATGCTAGTGGAGTTGGCATTGGAGGTGTTTTGATGCAAGAAGGTAAGCCCGTTGCATACTTTAGCGAAAAATTGCATGGCCCTGTTCTTAATTACTCTACGTATGATAAGGAATTGTATGCACTTGTACGTTCTTTAGAGACGTGGCGTCATTATTTGTGGCCTAAAGAATTTGTTATACATTCAGATCATGAATCGCTTAAGTATCTTCGTTCTCAAAATAATCTGAATCGTAGACATGCTAAGTGGGTTGAATTTATTGAATCTTTTCCTTATGTTATCAAACACAAGAAAGGGAAGGATAATATAATTGCTGATGCTTTGTCTAGACGATATGCTTTGTTGTCCCAACTTGATTATAGAATTTTTGGACTTGACTCAATAAAAGAACAATATGTGCTTGATCCTGATTTTAAAGATGTATTGCTGAACTGTAAAGAGGGACGTACATGGAACAAGTTTGTGATCAATGATGGATTTGTGTTTAAAGCTAACCGTCTATGCATTCCAGTTGGTTCCGTTCGTCTTTTGTTGTTGCAGGAAGCACATGGAGGAGGATTGATGGGACATTTTGGTGCTAAGAAGACGGAGGATATGTTGGCCACACATTTCTTTTGGCCAAAGATGAGGAGAGATGTTGAGCGGTTCGTGGCACGCTGTACCACATGTCAAAAGGCTAAGTCTCGCTTGAATCCACATGGTTTGTATATGCCTCTTCTTGTTCCTTCTATTCCTTGGGCAGATATTTCGATGGACTTTGTTTTGGGATTGCCTAGGACTAAGAGGGGGAGGGATAGCATTTTTGTTGTTGTGGATCGTTTTTCTAAGATGGCACATTTTATACCTTGTCATAAAAGTGATGATGCCGTTTATATTGCTGACCTCTTTTTCAAAGAGATTGTTCGCTTGCATGGTATGCCTTCTACTATTGTTTCAGATCGCGACGCTAAATTTTTGAGTCACTTTTGGCGCACTCTATGGAATAAGTTGGGTACAAAACTATTGTTTTCTACTACTTGCCACCCACAAACTGATGGCCAAACGGAGGTAGTGAACCGCACTTTGGGTACCATGTTGAGAGCTATTTTGAAGAAAAATTTGAAGATGTGGGAAGAATGTTTGCCCCACGTGGAGTTTGCTTATAATCGGGCAACACATTCTACCACCAAGGTAAGTCCTTTTCAGGTAGTGTATGGTTTTACCCCTCGCGCTCCTATTGATCTTTTGCCTTTACCTACCACTGAAAGAACACATAGTGATGCTAGTGCACGTGCTGATTTTATTCGTAAGTTGCATGAAACAACTAAAATAAATATCGAAAAGATGAATGAAAAGTATAGAATTGCTGGTAGTGAAGGTAGGAAAGAAGTCAAACTTGAACCGGGTGATTTAGTGTGGTTACATTTAAGAAAAGATAGGTTTCCAGAGTTGCGTAAGTCTAAATTAATGCTAAGAGCTGCTGGTCCTTATAAGATAATTGAGAAAATAAATGATAATGCATATAAACTTGAGTTGCCACCCGAGTTCGGGGTTAGTCCTTCTTTTAACATTGCAGATTTGAAACCTTACTTGGGAGCCGATGATGAGCTTGAGTCGAGGACGACTCCAATTCAAGAGGGGGAGGATGATGAGGACATCACTCCCTCGGATACATACAATGATCCTCCATTGAACTTTCAAGGTCCAATCACAAGAGCTCACGCACGACAATTAAATTTAGAGGTGAGCTCGTTCCTAAGCAACTCTTTATATAATTTTGAGAATAGATTACTACCTAATGATTATGTGTTGTTTAGTAATCATGGAGAGGACAAGGAAACACATAGAGGAAGGCTTGGAGGCGTGGAGGAGCAGCTAGGACGTCCAACAACAGCAGGAGGTCCAGTCCAACTCGAGTCCGAATCAGCCTCGGCCTCCAGGACCAGCGAGCAATAAAACGGACGCCCAGGACGCATCCGGACTTCGTTTTCGAAGATTCACATATGGTTGGAAATATAATTTCATAAGGAAACCAATGGCGTTGGTTTGAGGTCCAAATTCCTTCTGAGTCAACGGGAAACGTCGAAACAAGTCAGCGTCCAGAATCTGTCCCGGTGCTGCGTCACCGTTTTTGGTCCGTTGGGCCATGTATCGTGTTGGAGTCCATTAGGGACGCGTCTAGGGGTCCTTGGCCGACCCTAATCCTTTATATACAGTAGCCGTCGCCCTAATTAGGGTTGGGTTTTGCTTAGATTATTCTGTCAAGAACAGTTTCGCCGTTTCGTCGGTTTGTGAGACCCCAACTCGTGAGATTAATCATTCATCTGCAATTTGGTTGCATTCTTCCTTGTTCTTGCTTGTGTTCTTCGATTCGCAGGCAAGGATTTTAGCCTTCTTGGCGAGGTCAACCGTGCAACGCCGGTTGATAACCAGAGGAGACGTGGTGCTGCGATTGCGGGGTTTCGGATCGTGTTGTTCGGAAGCCGGATCGACTTGTGTCTCGTTTCCACCAAATCGAGAGTTACCAGAACCTTTCGGAAGATCGGGAACCCTTGTTCATATTACAAGGTCACACATTTGAGAGAAAGAAGAAGCAAAGAAGTGATCTTCGTGCACAAGAGCAAAGTGCACCAGCACAATTTGAGGATAGTGGCAGTGGGCATGCAAGAGGCGAGCGAGTTCGGAAGGTGGTAAATAAAGTGAAGTCACCTCAAGCCACTGGACGTGTAATTCATCTTGAAGAAGGCACTTTTGACGAAGGGTCACAAAGAACTAGTGTTGGTCTAGGCAGGACCAAAAATCAAGCTGGCAGAGGTCGAGAAAGTGGATGAGGAAGGGGATCAGCCCCTGTGATAGTAGAAAGAGGTAGAAGAAGCATGCCTTCTCGAGAAGACAGAGGCAAAGGTATTGCCATGGGGAGCAGCTCTGAGTCTCCTGATGCCTTTGAAGAAGAGCATGAAGAGGAGCGAGAGGAGGAAAATGTGATAGGGCCTCTGAAACTTCACATACCCCTTAAAACAGCTTCACCATTTGATACTCCAAAGCAAACAATCAACTACATGAAGCATGTTTCGAAGGTGAACTCTGAGGGGCATATAAATCCATTTGAATATGAGAAGAATGTCACTGACTATCGTTTCTAGAATGACTTCCAATCAAACTTTTACGAGACGATCATTCTCACCAAGAAGAAGCTTATAACCCATATGCAATGGATAGATTGGGACTATATGGCACAGAAGGATGATTCTGTGTTCAATGAGGTTATAGCTGCATGTGAGCACAAAAAGGTGAAAAACATCATGGCTTTCAAATATGATTGGTGTGAAGAAGTAATTGCACAATTCTATGCCACAGTCTGGTTTGATGGAGCAGAGAACCCCTTCATGCACTGGATGACAGAAGGAGAGTAGTACAAAGTGAGTTTTAGAGCTTTTGCTCACCATTTTCGGTTTGATACTCATGACACTCATAAAGATCAGATTCACAACAAGCATCAACTCACTTTGGAAGAGTTAGGCTTTATGTATCTTAATCATGGAAGGGTTGAGTTTGGAAAACTCACCGGTATGAGGCCTTTCTATAGATGTTTGAACTCTCTATTTTGACTCATGTTGGCACCCAAAAGCGGAGATGCAACCACAGTGCAAAGTATCTCAAGGAATCTTCTCACGGCCATGTCCAATGATCATGCACCTTTTAGTGTTGCATACTTTCTATGGGAAGAAATAGTCTTTACTTCAAAATCACCTGTCAAGAGCTGTGGATATGCTCCTTACATCATGTCCATCATCGAGAGTGTATCCAAGAAGACTTTTGTGAAAGAGATCAAACATGAGCCATATCGTATGAGGCCTCTGAATATTAAAGCTCCATCTCCTTCGCCATCTCCTCCTCGTGTCCCACAGAGCACTAGGAAGATTGCTTCAAGACGTGCTCCACCACGAGGATCACCTTTTATAAAGAGCGCTCTCAAGGCCATCTTCAATGTGTGTACTCATAATGCCACTCAGATTAAAGAGCAGAATGCCAGACTAAGAAGATGGAAAAGCACCAAAAGGCAATGTATGCTTCAATGAACCTTCAGCTGCCCTGCTCTCCTATTGCTTTAGACAAAGCAGAGAGTGCACCCGTTGAATTTGAGAATCCGTGGGCTTGGTATGATGAAGTTCAAGTGGCTGCTGAAAGCTCTCAAGTGCAGCATGATGATGATTCCTCCAATGCCAAAGACATCCCTGCAGCAAGCTCTTCTCACAATGGCAACAACGATGGAAGTGGGGATGATGACGACGGAGATGATATCTATGAAGAAAGCAGTGATTAGTCCCTCTCCTCTTTTTGGTGCTTGATTCCAAAGGGGGAGAGATGTCAGTTTCTTTCTTTTTCAGCTTTGAACTCTTATCTTTTCATCGCAGTTGGACATTGAGACATATCTATTGTTTGTGATGAACTATGTGGTTTGTTTAAAAATTTGTAAGACATTTTATGTTAGTGTGATGCTTGTTGAGTTTGTCGTACCTTATTTATTAGATTGAGTGATATATATCTTGTCATATGCATCTTGAATACTTTTATATACTCAATCTTGCATCCCACGGATCCTAGGATATAGGGGGAGCTCTTGCAAAATTTTCTCTTAAATATGTGCATTTGAGCTCAACTCGATTCTCAATCAATGCACACATTTAGGGGGAGCTCGTCATATCTTCTAGAATTCAAAATCCTTTTCATTCAGCTATCTTTTGGAGCTTTAATCATGTTATCATCAATCACCAAAAAGGGGGAGATTGAAAGTGCATCTAGGCCCCCTAAGTGGGTTTTGGCTTATTGATGACAAAACGATTAAGGAACTAATATGTTTATCGAAGATATGAACAGGTTTTAGTCTCAATTGTGAAGACTCATGATGATTGACGCCCCTCGAAAAGAAAAGAGAAGCGGTGTGTAGTACTCAATAGGATTTAAATTTTTCTATCTTTGAAATTGAGTCTAAGTTAGCCGTACTATTAAGAGAGTTGCAATTGTTAGATTTTATGGTGTCTCAATGCTCAAAATAACCTGTTAGAATCAATAGTTGAGAGACACATTCACCCCACGGACACCGGAAAAAATAGGCAATGTGTACTGAGTCTGGAGTCTCCGGTGTTCACCGGATACTCCGGTACTCAGTGTTTTAGGCCGGAGTCTCCTAGAAAGACACCGCCAGAAGAGCCTCGGTTCTGAATATTTTTAATTGTCTGGAGTCTCCGGTGTTCACCGGATACTCCGATAGTTAGTGAATTTTTGGCCGGAGTCTCCAACAAAGTCTCTGGCAGATAGCCTCGGTTAAGCTTTTATTTTTAATAGAAAAAGACCGAAGTCTCCGGTGTTCACCGGATACTCCTGGAAGAAAAAGTTTTTGGCCGGAGTCTCCGAGAGATACTTCACCAAGAGAGCATCAGTTAGCATTTAATTTAAATGACCGGAGTCTCCGGTGTTCACCGGATACTCTGGTACCTAGAGAGGCCGGAGAGTCCGGCAAGTCTCCGGACTGTTTCTTCGTGGTGACTAAGTCTGGCCCAGAGACTCCGGTGTTCACCGGAGACTCCAGGCAGTTCAATAGAACCATAATGGCTAATTCTGACACCGTTCTGAGCCCGTTTTCGATTTCTGGCCGGAGACTCCGGTGTTCACCGGATACTCCAGGGTAGGTATGTCAGAACAGTAATGGTTAGTTTTTGAGGGTGAGCTATATATACCCCCACACCCCCTAGCATTTATTGCTTGCTGTTGATGCTGAGCTCCACTTTCACAAAGCTTCCCAAGAGCATTTAAAAGCCCTCCAAACATCTCTAGTGCTTAGTTTTGCGCCAAATTTGAGAGATTGTGTTTGGAAGTGAAGTTGAGTCATTGAGCATTGAGTTCATCATCGAGCATACATTTGTGATCATTTCTCTTGGAGCCTTGTGCTCCTAGACGGCAAGGTGTCGCCCGTAGAGCACCCAATCATTGTGGAGTGCCACGGGAAGTTTGTAATCGACATCGACTTGAGTAAGATAATCTAGCTTGATATTTGTGGTCGCTAAAAGAGGATAGGGTTGGAAAAGACCCGGCTCTTTGTGAGCTCCTCAACGGAGACGTAGGCACTTCTTTATGAGGTGGCCGAACTCCGGGATAATTTCTTGTATCATCACTTGTGCAAGTTTTACTAGTTGAGTAGTTTTCGGATTTTTCCCATATATTAGTTTTTGTGATCATCATGCTATTAACTCTTGTTGTTTAAGCATTGTACTGATAATAGCACTAGTGTTATCTTTTAGTCCTTAGTTATACTTGCTTAGCTTCAGTTGTTCTCGAGATCCTGTATAGACTGGATATTCCAGACTAGACCGGATACTCCGGACAGACCAGAGTATCCAACCTTCACCGGAGTATCCGGCATCTGTTTAATCCGCTGTTTAGTTTTAATTTTTAGAAAATCCTATTCACCCCCCTCTAGGCAACTTTAAGTACATTCAAACCTATAACGCTTGAAATGGTGTACATTTTAGGGATGAATGGTACTTAGTGTCATGCATCTCAAATAAGTTTCAAGGCACTGATTGACTCTCTCAGTTTGTCCATCACTTTATGGATGGTAAGCTGAGCTAAACCTCAAAGAGACCTTCAAATTATTGAACAAAGATTGCCACAAATCACTCAAGAAAATCTTGTCCCTGTCTGAAACAATAGCAGTAGGCAGACCATGCAACATGAAAATATTATCCATGAATAATTGTGCAACTGTTGAAGCTGTAAATAGATGTGCTAGAGCAATAAAATGGGCATATTTGGTCAACCTGTCAACCACCACTAGCACCACATCCTTGCCATTAGATTCGGGAAACCCTTCTATGAAGTCCATGGATATTTGGGTCCAAGCCATGTCTGGAATTGGCAAAGGTTCCAGCAGACCTGGGTAATGGCAGTTTTCAGTTTTAGCTCTTTGGCAAACTGGGCATGATGTAACAAAGGTCTCCACTGACTTCTTGAGACCCACCCAGTGAAACACCTTTTTAATTCTTTGATAAGTAGCTGCTATTCCAGAATGCCCTCCGATTGATGTTGAATGCATAGCTGACAATATATTCTACCTAACCTCATTATCATCTCCAATATGAATTCTCCCTTTGTATCTCAAAATATCACCATGCAAGGTATAAGCAGAATTACTATGAGGTGATATTGCTAACTGGGATATGAGTTGATGACACAAGATATTATCTTGATAGCTCTTCACTAATCCACAAGGGTTGAACTGAAGAAATAGCACAACAATCAGTCTCAACCCTTGATAAGGCATCAGCCACTCTATTTTCTTTTCTTTTCTTGTATTCAATTGAGTAATCCAATTGCAACAATTTCACTAGCAGTTTGTGCTGAACCCCCTCAGTCAACCTTTGCTCAGTCATGTATTTCAAACTTTGGTGGTCTGTCTTTATAATAAGTTTGGATCCAAGGAAATAATGCCTCCATTTTTTTACTACCTCCAAGATGGCTAGTGCCTCTTTATCATAGGTTGACTGTCCCTGTGACCTTTTTCCAAGGGCTTTACTCAAATAAGCTATGGGTTGACCCCTCTGCATTAAAACAATACCAATCCCAATTCCACTAGCATCAGTTTCAATTGTGAAAGGCTGTGAAAAGTATGGTAATACCAACACTGGAGCTGAAATCAACTTCTGTTTTATCTCTTGAAAAGCTTGAGTCTGAGTTGGTCCCCAAGAAAAGGAATTCTTCTTCAACATATCATGCAAGGGTCTACAAATGATTCCAAATCCTTTCACAAATCGTCTATAATACCCAGCCAATCCCAAAAAACTCCTGAGCTCAGACACATTCTTTGGTATGGGCCAATTTTTGACTGCCTCAATCTTAGATTTATCAGTGGAGAGACCTTCTTCATTTATAACATGCCCCAGATATTCAATTTGTTGCACAGCTAAAACACACTTTTCTTGGCCTTTAGCTGGTTGATAATGAGAATCTGAAGCACCACCTTCAAGTGACTAATGTGTTCCTCTCTAGTTTTGCTATAAACTAGAATATCATCAAAGGATATGAGAACAAACTTTCTAAGGAAATCAGCAAATACTTGGTTCATCATGGATTGAAAGGTGACAGGAGTGTTTGTTAACCCAAATGGCATTACCAGAAATTCAAAATGGCCCAAATGTGTCGTGAATGCAGTCTTGTGAATGTCTTCTTCTTTCATAAGTATCTGGTGAAACCCAGATCTGAGGTCCAAATTTGAAAAATATTTTGCTCCATTTAACTCATCAAACAAATCATCAACTACTGGAATGGGATGTGAGATCATTCAACTGCCTATAATCAACACAAAACCTCCAAGAGTTGTCCTTTTTCCTTACTAAGATTGATTGTGATGAATAAGGCCTCTCACTTGGCTGGATTACCCCTTGTGCTAGCATCTCTTTAATTAATCTCTCCACTTCGTCCTTTTGGTGGTGGGGAATCCTATATGGTCTCAAATCGGAAGGAACACAGCCAGTCTTCAAAGGAATAGAATGGACACAAGATCTTCTAGGTGGAAGCCCACTGGGTTCAGTGAATAGCTCTGCATACTGATCTAGCAGTTCAGATATCTCTTCATCATAAATTTCTCCTTGGCTGCTGTCGATCCTTGTTGTGTTTATAAGTATTACATAGCCCAAAACTCCCTTGGAAAGCAACTTGTTCAGCTGGTTTTCCTCTACAGCACAATTCTCCTCCAACTGTGAGCAATAAGGAAAATTGACCTTTCTGTCTCCCTCTTTGTAGATTGTCAATTCTCTTTTCTTTAAATCTATCCCAATGGGACTGTGGTAATATATCCAGTCACAGCCCAAAATTACATCATAGTAGTTTAACACTAGCAATTGAGAAGGGTTTGTGAACCTTTCTCCCAGAATCTGATATGTACATTGAGGAACATAACCCCCAGTTTGAATCTCCCCTCCACCAGCCACTTTTACAGATAGCAATGGTGTATGTTGTATATTACAACTAGCCTTGCTTGCAAATGAAACATCTAAGAAGATGTGAGTACTTCCACTATCAACCAAGGCAACACCTCTTTTGCTGCCAATGGTTAATGGAAGACAATAAGTAGCCACAGTCCTTATACCATGCACTGCATTCTTTGAAATTTGCATCAATGTAGGAGAAAGCTGCTGGAGATCATCATCTCTGATCACAGACATTTCTAGATCATTTCCTTTACCATCATTATCATCATCATCTATAGTTATAGCATGAGCAGCTCCTTGGTAGAACTTGCATTTTAGTTTATGTTATGGAGTCCAAGGTGTTGAGCACTTCCAGCAAGTCCCAGGTTCTTTGGGCTTCACATTAATTTTGGGCAATTTTTCAGGTTTCTGAACCAATTCAATCTTTGGAAGTTGACTGGAAGATTGAGATGGCCTCATTATATTTGTTGCTTGAGGTAAGAAAGACTTCCTGCTCATGACAGCCTTTTCCAAGTCTTTTGCTATGCAGTAAGCATCAACCAAGCTATGGGGTTTGTTTTGCTTCAAATAATGTTTAATTTGGTCTTTCAGCCCCTTCACAAAACACCTCACATAATAGTCCTCTTGTAAACCTGGGTGCTGCCTTTGCATGCTTGCCATCAGCTCTTCAGACCTATCAATGTAATTAGATACACTGTTTTCTTGGCTTAGGGAATGGAACATCTCCACCACATCAAACATATTGTGATCAACAAATTTGTTACAACCAGATTACAAAATTGACTCCATCTCACTTGTCTAGAGGTTAATCTCAACCCTGTCCACCAGTGTTCTGCCCTTCCAGCACAGTGTAGTGTTGCTATAGGGACCCACATTTCAGGTGGTACATTTGCTAAATCAAAATATTTCTCACACTGCCTAGTCCAACCTATGGGGTTATCTTCGTTAAAACTGGGAAAATCTAGCTTGGGCCTCGAAATGGACATACTAAAATTCGCATCATTTTGCCTATGGCCTCCCTTATCGTGTTGACAAAAATAACCATGCATTCCCTGATCATAAGGTATTGCATGAGGAGGAATATAAGTGGGATGATGGGTATTTCTATTCTGAGTATGCAAATGAACAGTAGAGGGTCTATCCATGCCACTGTCCTCATCACGAACTTTAGTAGGAGCATCACTGTAAACGAAACCAAATGAGGGGCTAGGAAAGTGAGTAACAGATCCATCATTTTCATGCTTACTTTCACGAGGGGGGTTAGGTGCCTTCTCTTCAAGGATTGACTTCTTCAATTACTTCACCTCAGCACCCAATTTGGTCATCATGAACTCATCTGGATCGCTTGGGCCTTTGGTCCTCCTGAGTAATTTCATCAATGCTTCTTGCATAGAGTCCATACAATCCTGCACACTGGTTAATCGGACATCAAATATGCCCATCTTAGCCTTCATATCCAGAACCTCCTCCTACAGATGCTCTGTGAATCCTTGACTAGACTCATCCAACTCTTCTGGCAAAGTGATGCCTGAGGAAGACGCAGCAGATGCCGCTGTTGCCGCCGTAGCCTTCGTATTGCAGGTCATATTCACCTGTGAGATGGATCGGTTCAGGATTACTCCCTCCCCTTTTTAGATCCACTCACGAAGTCTACCGTCGCCTAGATTGGGGGAACTCGATCGAGGGATTTTACAGTCAGATGAACTGAGAAAGCCAAACCAAGGCCCAATCAACCTCCGTCACCACCGCGGGCTCCAAATCGATCCAAGCTCTAGGAATTTTACACCCGGACAATTGCTGAGCAACCTTCGCTAGATCGACTTCGCCGCTGATTTTGGCCAAAGATCACAAGCTCTGATACCAATTTATCACAATTTGGGGAAGAATCCAACTCAATTTCAGAAGAACAACGCGAATTAGGGAATCGCCATTGAAATCCTGGAAATATTCTCAGGCTTTTCCCCTCATCATGTTTCTGGAACAGGAATACAAAAGTAAATGTAAAAATCCAGGACTCCCAGGCTATATATTTTGTTTGCTAATCTCAGCATTAAGCTAAACTAATCACAGCATTAAGTTAATGAACGTGAATGAGCTGGACAACTAGCTTAACTGTTACCAGTTTAGCTATTGTCATGCGATAAAAACCATTTTAATGGCAAGACAAAAAGGAAACGATCACAGCCGTAGATCCGACCGCCAAGCGGTAAGGGAACACCATCGTCGTCCATAAGAGCTTGGGTCGTGACAGTGGAGAATGCGGCGAGAGGTGGGAGGTGGAGACGTGCTCTTCGGATTTCGATCCAGATGCGCGGGGGAGGGGGCAGCGGTGAAGTGGGAGGCACGGGGGGGGGGGGACGATCGAGTTAGGGGCATACAAATAAGGAGATGGAGGAGGGCGTTTCGGTGTGAGATAAGCGCGAGAGCTGGAGATGAGCAAAACGAGGGAGCAGAACGATCGAGGACGCGAGTGGCATGCGGAGGGGCAGAGGAATATTCCTAATGAAAGAACATGTCTTACTGTTTTTTAAGTAGGAGAGATAAACCTTGCTCTTCTCCTATCAACCCTTTCCTGTGTTAGTTTGGGCTAAAGCACCGTAGAAGCCCATAAGGCCATTAACTGTTGGCCTTAAGACCCCTTGGCCATTAACCGTAGAAGCCCATAAGCCTATAAATTTGTCATTAGAGCCCCTATAAAAAATTTAAATAAATAGACTACTCAGGGCAATATTTACAAAAATAGGCGTCTGCTGCCTTCTACAGCCTTTCAGAGGGCGGTAAGGAGTGCCACTTTGGCAGGGCCACCCCTTACCACCCTCTAAAAGGGCGGGTGGGGCTAACCACCCTCTCAGAGGATGGGTACGGCGTAACCGCCCTCTCAGAGGGCGGGTAGGTGCCAACCGCCCACTGAGAGGGCGGGTAGGTGCCAAGCGCCCTCCCACCGGGTGGGTAGGCCCAGTTTTGGATTTTTTTTAATTGTACATTTGTATTGCTCAATATTTGAAATTGATATGTTGCAAAATTTGGAATTAAAATGGTAAAAAAGTGGCCAATGCGACATAATGGGGAAGCGATATTTTGGAAAATATGGATCATCGATATTTTGGACTAGTTTACGTATAATTGGGAGGATACAAAATCAATTTTTGTGAACAAATTATATATGTGACACACTCACAGCATATTACGCGTCAATGAGGTTACAAACGGTGACAAACATAAGATTATACATACGGTGGAAAGCATTACATGGGACTGTAACCACAAAGACACGATGACAAAAAAAGGTGGCATGTATGGTTCACATAAAGACCTACTTAATAGTGCACCGCTGCTAATCATAACATGCCTTAGGGAGTGGAAACATGCCGGGTTACATTAGATGCTCTCTACTAAGTGCACCTAGGATATTTGCCCTTTTGCAGGGCATCGGGACCTGCCGTCCTAGTGCGACGGGCCCTCTCCCGCTTCCTTGCCCTCTCAGCTTCGCGGGCCTAAGCCGCGGTATGGTCCTGTGTTGCCTTCCTTATTCGCTCTTCTTCGTGTCGCTTCAGGCGTAGTTTCTCTTGCCGTTGTTCGTACTCCCGGCGTGTGTAAGCTTCCCTCCTCCACCGTATGGTCATGTCGACCCATCGCTTCTGGTCTTCATTTTGCTTAATGTCGAACCATTCAATAAAGTCACATATAGGTGGAGGAGACTGCACAAATAAAATAAGATGAGAGATTAGTAAAAGAGTGCATGAAATCGGGAAAGATGTGGCTGATCTTTATCGCTATACCGGTGGGTACTCATACGATCCATATTGAGGCTTGTCGTATTGGTAGTTGGCACACATGAAGAAGCGTAGGCCATAGGTGTAGGAGATGTCCTAGGACTCGTAAAGCCTACAATGGTCACCACAAAAGTGCATCGGTGGTTTGACCCCCTGGGGATGAAAATCCCCCAATATTTCTTGGGTGGACTTGGTGGAGCTGAGGAAGACATTGCAGTTGAGAGAACTGAGAAATGAGTGGTGTATCCATGCATGAAGGTGGGGTTATTTATGGTGGCGAAGGACAAGAGCATTGGATTCCCTCTTGAAGAATGGAGTGAGTGTATGGGCTTGGCCGGGGGCAGGAGCATTGGATTCCCTCTTGAAGAATGGAAAAGTTGTGACATTGATGCTGGGCAGAGATTCCATGTGTCAAGATACATGTGTTGCCATTTAATTTTTGGTAAAAGCTCTCCCATGTTGTCACTTCTTGTCTACAGCCTGCGCGAGGACAAAGGTGTTATCATTTTATGGTTAAAGTTGAGTGGTGTGGTCAATTCGTGTCTACAGATTACGCCAGGACAGAGGTGATGTCATTTAATGGTTAAAGTTGAGTCATGTGGTCACTTCGTGACTAAAACTAAACTCCCAACAGAGTTTTTGAGTGGCCACTTCGTGTATAAGTAGCTTTGTAAGAAATACTTTTCTAAATCTGTCTTGAACGGTTCATACAAAGGCGAGGATGATAGAAAGTAGCGTTTGGTCACGTTGGATTAAGAAATGCAACTAGCATGCGGTCACATTGGAATAAGAAATGAAGTTATAACATGGTAAGTAGACCATAGAGATTAGACGCGTTTGAATATGTAAGAATAGCTCGTGAATCGAAGATGCATATGTAAGTTACAAAAGCAAATGTACAATCCTACTGCTGTCTCTCCCACTGACAGCAACTTGCCTGGTTGGCCCTCACGTGGCCCCTAGAGTAGGTCAGGGTGTCAGGTGCACCAACCTGCTTGGTAGACCTAGTAGGGATCAAAGGTGTTGAGGCCTCCTCCTGGGTGTGCTGTATCCGAAGTGGAGCACTGGGTAGCTGTGACTGCTGGAAGTTGTCGTAGTCTGGTGTGCCCCCGAAGAAGTCCCTCACGAGGTCAAATGGGGGGTCTGGCCCAATCTCATCCTCCTGGCTTGGGTATAAAGACTGCAAAGGTTCCGCCGCGTCCATGTGTACTAGCTGGAGGGGCCTAC
The DNA here is from genome assembly GCF_958298935.1 of Phragmites australis. Classification (NCBI taxonomy): domain Eukaryota; kingdom Viridiplantae; phylum Streptophyta; class Magnoliopsida; order Poales; family Poaceae; genus Phragmites; species Phragmites australis. The sequence goes on from NC_084929.1 coordinate 9,233,565, forward strand.
GAGCAGATGAAGTTATTAGATACGGAAAATGCGCAAATGAAAGTATTTGTATAAAATGCACTATTGTACCTGTGTGGTATGCATGTGCGGTAGTAGATGGCCAGGCATTCATTCCGTAGTAGGGGTCGAACGGTGGTAGTGGGATCGGTCGAGGTGCAGCTGAAGACGGCCCAGCGTCATCTCCGTAGTAACCTGTGGACAATATTAGATATACTATTGAATATATTGAATACGGCAATGTAGTGTCACCCAGTACCTGAGTGGCAAGCGAGTGGTGAGGGTGTCGGCACTGGGCTAGGTCTAGGTGGCAGCGTCGAGACGTGTGTAGGTGCACCTAATATTTGTTTCAAATTATGCATCAGTAACAAACAAATATCTTTAAACGCCGTGTGTATGAAATATTCGTACCTATTGGGTCCAGGCCTGTAGGTCGTGGTCCAAATGGCCGTATGGGTGCCGACCCCGGTGGATGGCATTGCACATCATACCTCCTGGACTACTCTACGTGGACCCCACTCGACCTGGGAGGCGCCTTGGCGGTGTCTGTGGTGGACCGACAGGAGGTAAGCTTCAGGGCCCACACGGTCTTTTCGAAAATTGGCTTGACAAACCACACTACATCCGCCGCACTGAGCTGCACCCCTTGCCTGAGGTGGTCCATGGTTCCAGCTACGTCCCTATAGATATCATAAATGATATCGGCCTATGGAAACAAAAAAGAAATGAGAATTTCAATTTATAGTCGTTCTTATGCGAGTATATGCTACTGAAATAAGATGTAAATTACACATACCGCTAATGCAGCGTCCTCGTCCCAACGGCCCGGGTAGGCCTCCATTGTCGACGCGACGTGGGGCCGAACATCCTCTAGGGTGAAGGTGACAGGTGTACGTGTATGTGGCACGTACCACCGCAGGTACTCCTTGAAGCTCCGCTCATCGAATGGATGTGTCTCCTCCACGACATCCTCAAGGGCTTAGGACCATGATGAGATGTATGGCGCCAAGCGATCTGCACAGAGGTTGCCACCCGACTGTCCCTTTCGTGTATACTTGCAAGTGAACCACATTATGAATTATTTACTTGATTATAGTTACCTGTGGATGTAGTCTGGAACCGTGTGAATGTTGACGAGGGGGAAAGCCTGGTAGCGCTCGAACTGCCGCATGACGCGGTAGGGTGAGTACTCCTCGACGAAGATGTCGAAGATGAGCAGCATCTTCGTAAGCCAGTACTCCTCGTCACAGGTACACAATGGATGGACAAGTAGCTGTAGGGGGTCCAGACCACGTCGTCCGGACGAAGCAAGTCGAACTGCGACTAAAAAAATTCGTACGCGCTATGGGCCTACTCATGCGCCCAGTGCGGTTGTGTGAGAAACATAGTCAGAATCCAGAACAAAAACGTGTGAGAGGTAAATCATTCAAATATTACATACGTACCCGGCGTCAACACCACAGTGAGGGCATGGTGGGACCGTCCTCCTCAGGCTCGTTGTACTATTCCTCAGGATACGGGGAGCGGTCCACAACTAGCCGACCTATCACGAACCGCTCGTAAGACCATAGCTGCAGCAATAGTGGGCACCCAGCAAAAGTGGCTAGTGGCTCCTTCTTTGTGCACGCGTCGCACAATGCCCGATATGTCGCAGCATGGATAGGAGAGGCCCAACTCAATTGTGGGACCTCATCGCCCTCCGCATCCACTATCCACCTCGCGTACGGAACAAGGGCCCTCGACACCAGGTGGCCTTGGCCGTTGGTGAACATAACCCAGCAAAACAGTCAAAGCAAGTAGGCCTCCAAATGCCTCGACACCGAGTTCATGCTGGCCTCCGAGTGCATCTACAAAGGCTACAAGTAATGCAAGTGATGATAAGAAAAATATCTGGAAACTCAAAAGGTAAATGAGAAGTTAAATTGGAAGGTACCTGGAACTGTAGGATCCACTTCTTCGTGGGCCCTTGTGTATCAGACAAGAACTCAGGAACATAGAGGGGTGCATCGTTAGTTCGCTGAAAAAGGGTGAAGCGCTGATGCATGACGTTCATCCAATCAGCATCCATGTCGATGACTCCAACGGTAGCTCTGGCGCAAGGTAAGCATAACAGGTAGGCTATGACCTGCAATGTTGGAGTCATCTCGCCGCAGAGGAGGTGGAAAGTATGGGTCTCAGGCCTCCATCGGTCAACCAGGGCAGCTATCAGCGAGCAGTCAAAATAGAATCATCTCGCCGCTGCCTCAGGGTTCTCCGTCGCTCGAGCCTCCACCAAACGACAAAGCAGTAGGAGTCCCAATGCTGCCAACCTGCATCATTCGGAATAGAAATAAACCGGGGGATGCAATACATAAATAAATCGGCACATACATATCTAAATAGCGACATACCAGTGCTTCCAATGATCATCGATCGTAAGTAGCTCCCTAGGGTCACGTGGTCGGAATACCCCTAACTCCGTCTGGTGTACGGCGGACAAGAAGCCGTAGTACCTCTTGTCCACTGCAGGGTCAAGAAGCTCGGGGGTCAGAGGGTGCGTCATATCTGCATTAAAACCACAGGTACATGAATATATTACAACATGTACACAAGAAGAACATATATTGAATCGAAATATACATTGCAACTACATATACATGAATAATATGTACAATTTGTTACATGAAAATATGTACATAGTTACGTGAACAGAACAACATATTACATAGACGTACGAAAAGTTACATGAATATATTGCGACATGTAGGTACAAATGTAAGGTCCAAATGCAACATAGGGAACTAAGGCTATTACCGTACAAATATAACAGTAAGGTACGCTAAATACATTCACACTAAACCGCGGTCATGCATTCACCTACACAACAGGTGCATTTTTCGGATAATACTTGTACGTGTGACCTGTTTCATTGCACTGGCTGCATCGCCTCACCCTTGGACCCACCTTGGATTCATCCATATCGTTGGGAATCTGGCGAGTTTGTCGACGTCTCGGTGCATTCTTCATCCTTTCAAAATCAGGCACATAGATTCATGAGGGACCTGGATTACTTGTAAATGTACCAACCATGTCGTAGCCATACAACTCATGATTACAGGTGTTCAGTATCTAATCCTTCATGAAGTACTTTGAAACATATTTCCTGGAAAGCATATTGTGCTCTGCACATGTAGCTATGACGTGTGTACACGGCCACTGAAGCAATTGTGGCTTTTGGCATGTACAAATGCATGACCCACACCTAAGCATGCACGCTTGCACATGCTACTCACGTCTTCCACCTCTACAACCCTTATCCCGGCACAGGACACTGAACCTGTGCTCCGCAGTCCCCTCTTGATTAGCGTAGTGCATGTGTGCCTTTTTTGTGGCCTTCTCCATGTACTCACATAGCATCCATCCATAAAGCATATGGTTGTCTTCTATTGCATTCGAAGCAGCTGCATACTGATCAATAAAATATCTGCAAGTCCCATGCATAATACCTTCTACAATTCCAACAAGTGGGAAGGACCTCATACCCCGAATGACCCAGTTATAGACCTCAGCAAGATTTGTTATTATTATCCCATACCTTGCCCCACCACTGTCGTACAGCAAAGCCCATTTTTCATTTGACTCATTACGTATCCACTGCGAAAAGTTCCTAATAGCTGACCCTGACCGCCTTACTATCTAAGGAGTATCTGTTGGGAGAGGTCCAAGAGCTATCGGTTCATCACCTGTGGCTGCTACCTCAGCTATCTGTTTCATAGTTAGTTCGTCTAGTCTTGCCCATAGGGCATTGAACTTTCTTTGTTGGTTCTAACTGCACAATTTCTTGAAAAGCTTCATCAAGTCTTTATTTTTGAACTGTCTATAAAAGTTTGCACCCATATGGCGCATGCACCACATGCTCTTCAAGTCGGGCCACTTTGCTGTAACACACTGTCGAACACTCCCATATTGCATATCCAGCAAAACCTGCAACAACCCCGCATGTCTATCATGAACCAAACAAATATCTGACCGGTCAAAAACGATAGCATGTTTCACCCGCTCAAGGAACCAATACCAGCTATCCCCATTCTCACTCTCCACGAAGGCAAATCCCAGTGGCAGGACTTGGTTGTCCCCGTTGACCCCATTGCAGACAATATCTGTCCTTTATACTACCCAGTGAGGACGTCCCGTCAAAACAAATGATGGGTCGACAGTGCCTAAATTCTTTGATGGTTGCCGCGAATGCAAAGAAAGCACGCTGCAATACTCGTTTCCCGCTGTACTCCACATCAGTCGAGGGGTAATGCTTGATGTTATAGTAATTTTCAGGGTTTCTTCCACATGTTGTGGCTAATTGACGGGGTACATTGTGATATGTATCTTCATATGTCCCGAACCTCATCTCAATAGCCTTCTGTTTCACCCTCCATGCCTTCGCGTAGTTTATTGTATACTGGAACATTTGCTCAATAGCACGGATTATTGATCGTGGCTCATACTTCAGGTTATCCACAATCTCCCCATACATAACATTGGCAATAAAAGCAGATGACAGGTTCCACTAGGAGAACTCTATTTCCTCCTGAATTATGCTCCCTGACTATTGAGCACTGCCAGTAGTCAACCCACCTCCCCCTGAATGTGTGCACCTATTAAGTACATTCAGGCACCAAACACTTCACATCGTACTCCCTTTTCCTCAACTTCAGAACCTTGAACCACCTCCGAAGATACAGCGACCAAAATTTAACTGCATAAATAACAGATTCCTTATTAGGGTACATAGCACCCTGAGATACCTCGTTCTCATGATACTTCCACAGTGTACGATCAGGCTCACTAACCACCAGCTTTGAAAATTCCTGATTCCTCCACTCTACAGGAATAGTAGCATTTCCCTCCTCGTCGGATGAATCCTCATCGGCAACGACTTCCTCTAGCTTTTGATCCTCCAACTCCATCTCTTCAATTATGCCAGAGATGTTGTCGGTGACATGGGAACTCGCAACGTCAAGCGTCAGCCCATGATGGTTGCTTTCCATTTATGGCATCTTGGGACTCGCGCCCTCCTTTCTGGGCACGCTAAGCCACCCCGACGGGGTATAAGAAGGGGTAGGCTCCCTGGAGAAGAAGGGGGTGCTTCAGGTCGACCAAGTCTCACAAGTTGAAGAATACCGAGACAAGCTAGTGAAGAACAAGACACACGAAGCTCTAGACTTAGACAGAAATCCTTGTAACACAAGAGATCCTCATAGAGGCATTCCTAGAGCATTTATAGCATACACACAGGAGTAGGGTATTACACTCCGTGCAGCCCGAATCTGTCTAAAATCCCCTGAGCATTTATTTCCTCTAGCATCCGATCTTCCATTCCACTTGCATCTCATTTACTCCCATTTATTTCACGTGCGAGGTAGATTCAGAATCATCCCCCCGGCTGAATCTCAAAGGGGTCCCTCCGGATCCCCGCTTGTGGAGTTCATCCTCCGACAGATGTGCTCCCCCTCATCGGCTACACCCCTCAGTTGCATCTCAGGCATATCCCTAACATCTTGCCTGTCCCCGATATTTACTACTTCTGATTCATCTACTACTATCTGACTTGTTCCCGCTACTGCTTCCACAGAGTTTATCTCTGCTGGATCCTTCTGGTACACCTCAGCTAACAAAACCAGAGGGAGTCCACGGTCACATGATATATCTACATACTGCCACCAAGTAGATATCGCATTGATTGGGATGAGCTCGCCAAAATAGCCCTGATTAGCACAGCTTAGGATAGCTCTCAACTTAAGAACATGTTGCTACGGATCCAGTTGAAAATGATGCATTAGCCACTTGCACACACCCACAATGGTCCTCTCATTGGCTTTACTAAGACTCTTGACGACATGCTGAAACCCAGAGAGATCTACACCGTTAGGACCATAACTAATTTGATCTTCACCATAATATATCTGAAAATATAATTTATCTACCATCCCTGGAAACATCCGAAAAATATATCCAATGTTAAGACTGGCAAATTATATTTCTGATTATCGAAACTATAAGAAAATTACCGACACCGATGATCGCCTAACACTAGGTTCTTCAATATTGCCCCTAAGCAAACTAACCAACAATTATTACTTACATCGTTATTATGTACAATCTAGATATTCAAAACTATCATACTCTAAATACTACTATACATTTAATGGCTATCCTGCCATGTCGTAATTAATTTTGACAATATACTACAAAATACAGCATTTTCTAAACCCTAAACCCTAGGTCATACCGCTAAACCCTAGATCTAGTGGTACTTTACTTACTAACAAAAACATGAGTATAAAAGAAATTACCGAAAAATGCCCTTCAAAATCCGCCGATCGAAAAAAGTAGGGCTTCATCGCCCTGTCTCCCTCTCCTCTCCTCTCCTCTTCTCTCCTTTTCTCTGTTTTGGAATAAAATGAGGATTTTTCCTCAATTAATTGGCTTATATAGAGGAGGGAGGAGGGGAGGGGGTGCGGGGCTGGCCTCCTAACCGCCCCTGAGAGGTCAGCAAGGGGCCTTACCGCCCTCTCAGAGGGCGGTAAGGGTGGCGAGCAAGGGGATTCTCCCCACCCGCCCTCTGATAGGGCGGTTAGCCCCACCTGCCTTTCAGAGGGCGGCAAACGCCTATTTTTGCAAATATTGCCCCGATGAGTCTATTTATTTACATTTTTAATCAAAAAAATATTAAAAAAAACTCCAACTGTGTGATGTCTTTGCCTCAAACCCAGACCAAGAAACATAGAAACCAGTGGAAGACTCGGGCCTAAAATCAAAACTTGTTATTTCGGTCCAATCCAAAATCAAGCATAGGCCTAGTTTAGTGCGTAACCTATTTTGTTTGTAGGCTGGATTCGGAATTGATAAGAGTTTGGACCAAATTTAATGGTTGGATCATAACCCATCTTGGACAAACGAACCGTGGATCAGAAGCCTAACTCGTCTCCAGAGGGACATTCGATTTTTTGCCACTCTGTCATCCGGTAGAATGGAAATTTTTTTACTAGGCCTACTGTCATAGACTCAGGAGGATTCATTTGTCATCCTCGGTGATGAATTGTCACTCCGGTAGAATAGCAAAAGGTTAAATATTCTGTCTCCAGCCTGACCCAAACCCTAATTTGGACCTAACCCAGATCAAGTCCAGCTGACCCAATCAATAGAGGCCCACATGTTAGGGTCAACGACCAACTATTGACCGTTGACTTTCAGTGTGGCCCCCTAATTTGTAATTTTGGATTTTCTGAAATTAAAATCAATGAATATTAAAGGAATGTTCCCTCCCTTCTCTTTTCCCAAATTAATCATAGATCAATATTCCGAAGGTCATATGTTCTCTGTTTGGACTCTAATTTTAGCGATTCTTTTGCCTAAATTCATAAAAAAAAAATCAAGGTCTATCTCTTCATCCTAGTGTAGTAGTTGTTAGTGCCCATTTGATGTTCCATTGGTGTTTATTGTTTCTTCAATAATTTAGGCCTCTTATTGTCATAATTCGCACCTTGCAGAGATAGAGGACTTCATGGAGGAACTTGAGGACCTAGACTACGAAGAAGGACAAGAGGAGAGAACTTTGAAGAAGGAAAGTCCTAATCTCCTTGACCATTCTGAACCCAAGTTTCAATAATCTAGAATAGCAAACTTAAAACTTGATTTATCATCACATGTGATATATGCTAGTTCTATTTCAATTGCTTGTAGTAGTTATATCGTATCTATCAATGCTTGCCTTGATTTATGTTTTCATGATTCCATGAAACCATAGAATTCCCTATCATTAACTATATTAATGCTAGATGATGCCATGTCAACTAGTATGCTTAGGTTGAATAACTCTCTTTTGGGGAGGTGTAACTGGTTGATGCCAATTAATCTCATGGGGATTTGTGGTGAGTGCTTGGTGGGTGTGTGGAAATGGTGGGTGGTAGCATTGAAAATTATTTTGGTGGGGGCAAGTGGGTGTTCCTCGGGGAGGATGCCCTTTAGAGGAACGAGTCACCTGTGTGGTACTTGTTGTCGAAGAAGATGCATACCTTTGCCATGTATATACCAAATCATTGTGTTGCCATGTTGAGCCACCCTAGTACAACCATATGTTCCTGGTTATAGTAAAGGGATTGACCGTTCATCCTCCCCAACCAAGCTGGAAATAACAATAGTAGAGCTTAGAGCAGTGGGAATCCAAGTGGCAGACAAGCATTGTGTTTCGCTTGTAGGACCAAGTATTCTAAGGAGACTTGGGATCAATGTTGTAATGACAAACTGTCAAAAGATCAAAAGCCCTTGGGGTGTCCCGGAGTGGGAGTAGAGCAAGGAAGGATGGGTGAAGAGTCTCATTATGATTCACTCCTTCGCATGCAACGGTTAGAAGCTGAGCATATTGCATGGATAAAGTTGTACACCTCTACAAAGTGTATATCTATTTGAATAGTCGTATCCACGATCATAGATATGCAAATCTTTGTACACACTTTGGTTAGACTTGGGAGCGTTAGTAGTCCTTGGTGGATGACTGTGTGGAATGCATGATCGTTTGGTGGTGGTGCTAGCTTAGTGTGCCAGGAGCTGGTCGGTACTATTTGTGACTTAGTCTTATCGATGGGGATTGCGGAGTGTGGAATACCCCCTCCTAGGACCAAAACCTTCAATTATGACTTGTTAACCTATTGTAGACAATTTCAAAGTTTCTAGCTAGATGATACACTTAAATAGTTGTATAAAATCAGCTTTAAACCTAAATTTATGTTGTATAACCTTGATACTTATGATATTCCTTAAGAATCTATCAACTTCTTGAGTAGTACTAGGACTTGTTGAGTACTTTCTATAATTATTCTTTCTGCTATTTAGATGAGAAACAAAGTTTGACTACACTGGTGACAAAGGTGAAGATGAAGAGCAGCTATTTTGGCCGTGTCTGCACCCGGGCTGCCTATGGCTTTAGGTCGCTCCTGTAGTCTCCACTGTTGTTTGATTTGGCCGATCGGCCATGGTTGGAAGGAACCATAAGGCTTAAGACCTCTATAATCTAGCAAACTTTATGCCCTAATCTATGCGATGTATGTCTGTGATGCCACAAATTTTGTAACTTTGTGTATTAGTTACTTAATCCAGGGACTGATACAAGAGTCATAGAAGATCCTAGGTCGAGCTCTTACAAAGTTAGTTCTTTGCTGCTCCAGTATGGGCCACTCTTCATGCTCACTATGCTTGCGGCCACTCCACAAATTTTATTAGAGGGTCACACAAGACTCACTGCCGCCAAGATATTTAAGTGTAGGAAAATACCAAGAGTAATAAGTGTGGATCACTTAATAAAACTATAGGCTAATCACCTAGCTAGATACACACTAGGTCTAAACTAGCACTAATAAAGTCTTAATCTTGTTGTAATTTCCTTGATGTTCAACTTTAATACCAAGGTGACATAAATCCTCTCCAATACGTTTGTATGCCTTGTGGTGGGAGTGAGCAACCTCAAATGGCTGGTGGATGGGGTATATAGAGCCAACCTCAATAACTATTACTAGTATTTGTAAAGGAATCTATGAAAAGTTTAGTCACCGTAATATGTGGTGACTTCATTGCTTCACATGGTGACCCCCTTTCCAACAGTCTGAAATTCGACCATTGGAGCCTTGTCAGAACCCGCCACATCATGTGGTGCCCACCACATCATGTAGTGACTGTAACACCTTGGGGACCTCCACAAGCCCGACATGGTAAAAACCTACGCTACAAGTATGTCAAACAAGAAACTTTGGTAGTACCTCCACTACTAAAAAAACCTCTTCACTGTCGGCCCATAAAGGAGTTTCACCACCGATTTTGGAGCCGGCAGTGGGCAACGGGTAGTGATAGTCCTCGACTATCACTGCCGGTCTGGGACCGGTAGTGAAGGGGTTATCACTGTCGGCTGAAGGCTTCAGCCGGCAGTATAGTCGGGCGCCGAATCGATCTTTTTGGGGCTAGAAAAATTGAAAAAAAATAATATTTTTTGCACCCGAGGAACCCCACACCCGCGAGTCACAAGTCACTCGAACTCGAAACCTCGTAGCTCGAGCAATATATCCTTACCATCCCACCACAGAAGTACTAGTGATACCATTAGCATATGGAATCCTTTTGACATCTTCTGTCTGAAACTTCAAATGATTATTTGAATATCTAAATGACATCAAATGAAAAGTTTTTCAACTACAAAGTTGTAGATCTCATCGAGGGCTACAATTTTGATACAAAGTGTGTCCCCATCCGACTTCGTATGAAAAAAGTTATGAAAGATTTAAAATAAGCTGTCATCCACTATCAGTACTTGCTCGTGGCTAGAGTCGGCAGTGAAACCTTGACTATCACTGCCGGTTCTAGCCACCAACCAGCAGTGATGCTTTCACTGTCGGCTCGTGGCTAGAGCCGGCAGTGATAGTGGATTTTCACGGCCGGTTCTTTTTGAATGGCCTTTTAGTGCCAGTCCATGATACGAACTGACAGTGATATTCCATCACTGTCGGCTCGTAAGAAACCAGCAGTGATAGGCCAACATATAAGTCTATTTCTGTAGTAGTCCCTAGAAAATAGAGGTAACGCGAAAGCCACAATATACAAATAGATAGATATATAAGAAACATCACTATCGATAGAAGGTCATGATTCCAACATACATAATCACCACGATTATGTATTCATACAACATTAATACAACATAGGAGTGTGCACCGTACCCCTTCTTGGCGATGCACCGGTACGGTCATGAACGCTGCTGACATAACTTCCAATACATGAGATGCATATGACATGCTTTATGCATAAGTAAAGGCATAACTTCCAGCATACTTACACACTTCAAAGATTTGCATATGTAGAATATAAGCAACCAGAAAACAACATATTCCACTTCATTATCCTCACGATTAAAGAAACATATAACTTCAAAAAGGTAAATAGCAAGGTAACATTCTCACATTTAGTTCATTAGAGTATTCGTAAGTGCTACAATTAAAAGAGTGGAGGTAATCAAATAACAAATTAAAGCGTAGCACGACCACTATATTCATTTGCCGTCACCGATGAAAAAGACGGGCAGTATTTGTGTCCCACAGTGGCACCACTTGAACCAGCACATATTTAGCACCAAATACACAACGATAACACATAAGAAAAAAAGGCATGAGCTCTGCCGCTCAAAACCCCTATACTCACAGCATTACTGAAAAGCCGACATTTGGCCAATAGCCTCAAGGCTGCTTCGCAATTTCATATCTTTAAATCTACTGTACAGAACATAGCCAATTATGAAATTTTTTGATTCTATAGAATGAGAGCTACAACTTTTGCAAATACTTTAAATTTTAGTTCTATCCACAACCATGTGTAAAATGCGACGGAAAACTAAAGACAGAATATGTCTATGCACTTTGAATATAAACATTCAAAAGACCACTATTGACAAACCCAAGCTCCAAAAATTATGATTTTTTTACGGTGAATAGATAGCTTATTTAACATAAGCTAGGTCTTGACGGTAGCTACAACTTTATAATTGACCGGTTTTGCAGGAAAAATTTCTAAGGTTGTGAAAATGACTACCAAAGTAGCACTGCAACATCAGCATCACAATTCTAGACAACAAGATTTAAATGGATGCACAGGACAAGCTGCTCAACCAAATTAGACATTTAGCCCTCTATGGAAAACTTATACTATAACCTACATCTTCCTCTATAATGAGCAAGGCAGATTCAGCCATTAAGGCCCCCAAGAAGGGTTAGATCAGAATTGCGCCCCAACTAAGCAACAACTACAAAATCTCCCTACACAGCTAAACCAAAATAGGATTTCATTTGAGGTCTCTTACCTAACTAATCCAACAAAATGCAACACGAGCTAGTGAGTGTCTTCCTATCACTGCCCCTCTCTTCTTCCTCTTCCCTTCTTATTCTTTCCTTTTCCTTCCCTTCTTATTCTTTCCTTCTTTTTCCCACAGCCTACACCTTATTCTTCCTTTGGGTGACCTCTACAGCAGCAATGGGGGGAAGGTGGCACACAAGGAGGAGGGGCGCAGTCAAGGAGGAGGGGAGGATGTGGTGGCTAGTTTGGGAGGGAGGTGCGGGTTAGGTTAGAGTTTTCCCTTTTTTCTTTTATCTGATCATCTCAAGCGTCCAAAATTTGACTGCTTAAAACCCCATGATTGAAAATCCAAACGTAATGTGTGAGTAGTCAAACGGAAAGGTTTCGATGAGCTCTATGCATCCGCAATCTCTAATCGTCCATTTGAGCTACGGATCTAAAAGTAAATTTTTGTCCACATTTCTCTCCTTGATCAACGTTTTGTTTTTTCCATTTAATTACCAGGTATTATAGTGACCTTCCTCTCTGAAGCCTAATACCTTCTATAAATGAAGTATGTTGCACCATCCTATGATCACCTCATCATACAATGACTTAACCTTTAATCTCCTTGACTTGCAACCTCTCTGCAATAGACATACGATGCACTGTCCCATGGGGCACTGTATCATACGGTGCCTGATACAGTGCCACTGGATCATGCGATAACTTTATCTCCGAAATCTGAAAAACCTTTTGCACTAGCTACCCACAGTCACATGTCATAAGGTGTCTGACCATATCATGCAGTGACTAGGTATCCACAAGGAATTATCCAATTCGACCTTTCTCAAGTAACGATCTTTGCGGCTTCTCTTTCTCGATCTCTTGGGTCTTCATTATGATCTTTTAGAGCTAGTCAAACTTAGTGTGCATCACCTACTAGATAACTAACATAAAGTCACTAAATCAAGCAACTAAACATAAACCCATCTTCATAATATGGCCAAAAAAATAAATATATCTACACAAGTAACACTCTCAACACCATAATCACTTGTCTAAATAATAAATTCTTATATATATCTTCATGAATCTATTCTTTTACCTTGATGTTCATCCCTTTAAGGTGTTTGGAGCCACAAGTTAATTATATAACATCCATGTGACTAAACCTTGTATACTAGTAAATAATGTTAGTCATATTAAATATGTTGATATAATCACTAAAATCCCATTGATATGATGTTAGGGTCCTTAATCTGTTAAATCGGCACGTGTTCAAAAGACCATATAAATACTATTTAAAATTACATTACTTTTGTTGCACTTAAGAAGGAGGTGTAGTTCTGGAGCTCGGGTGGGCAAGGTGCTATAGAGCTAGCTGATAATATGTCCAACCAGCTAGGGTTGACAGTAGAGCGAATATTTTTCTCTTCATAACTGGAAAAATGGAAGCGAATAGTCTTACCCAGATACAGATACAAATAATTTTAGATGGATACGGATACATACATAAAAAGAAAACAGAAACGGTATTTGGTCTGATAAAGATAAAAAACAGATAGCCAGTCAGATTCAAAATGGATAATATCCGTTTTTAGCTTTTCACCCAGCCAATTGAAGAGCAAATTCATAACCATCACCAACAGAGTAACAGCCCACCATGACTCTTAAAAATTAGAATTTCTCTTATGTGTGAAGTTACACTATATTGTTATTTTTATTATTTTTATACGCATAATTTATTTCCCTTACGTGTGAAGTTATACTATATTATTATTTTTGTTGTTTTTATACGTATAATTTATTTCTCTTATGTGTGAAGTTATAGTAAATTATTATTTTTTGTTTTTATATGCACAATTTAAAGGGTCTTTATCATTTGACAAATATTCATATCCGTATTTATATTCTATTCGTGTTCATACTATATTTGTTTTTTGATACTATTCGTATTTATTTCTGTATCTGTAATTTTCGTATCATTTCTGTTTCCAAGTAAAAATATAGATAAAGATATGAAACAACCATTATTCATTTGTATCTGCTCCATTTTCACCGATAAGACAGCCAAGCAAGCGTCTAGTCCCCATTCTCGGAAATATATATGCATTGCATTGGTGTGCATACATGGTCCCCGCTCTCAAGTCTGCCCTAGTACTACCAGCTAGCGTATATGTACGTCATTTTCAGTGCCCATATGGTATGGAGATGGTTTGGATTCGGGCCCATGGATACGATCGCATTTAGGACCATACCGGCCGGATCGAATTTAAAATGATAACACGAGGCTAGTTCCTTTCATCCCCGGTTTCCATCTTTCCTGCGTGTCTGTGCTGTTGGTCAGTGCTTGTTTGGTTGTTGATCATATAGTTTCACAGTTTAGAATGGCAAGCTAATTTGATACGTTGCCACACTCTTTATGTGCCAAACTTTTTCTTCTTGATTAATTGGGACCTATATGTCAGTGATTCATCTTGGTACCAATCTTTGTCAAAGTTTGGACAGACGCTTTGTTCGCCACAAATGGTATGGCGCACTGCAGTTTATAAACCACAAGAAACTGTGGCAAGCTATGGGAAGCAACCAAACATGGCATTAATCTTCTGTATCTCCCCTCTGCACCACTCGTCACCGGAAAAAGTTTGCCGTTGGTATGTGGAAAAGCATATGCACCTGTAAGTACATATGATGGCTCACCATGACTCTTGGAAAATTGTTGAAGTGTTTAGTTTCATCAAACCTAAATACTATGGTAGCACTATACACTACTGGAAAAATTATTTTTACAGACGGTTCAGAAACTCCGTGAGGGATAGTTTTATTGACGGGTTGCACTTAAGCGTCTATACAAATCAGATTTGTACAGACGGGTTTTGAACCGCGTGTACAGAACTTTTGTACAGACGGCTCCAGTTACAAGCTGTCTGTACTATAGAATATCACAGACGGCTCAGAGTCATAAGCCGTTTGTGATATAGTAATAGTACAGACGACTCTAAACAAGAGTCATCTGTACTATGTAATATCACAGACACCTCAAAGTTTTGAGCTGTCTATGATATAGTAACAGTACAGACGGCTCGTTATTAGAGCCGTCCGTACTATAGGACAGTATAGACGATTCTAATTTCGAGCCGTCTGTATTGTATAGCAGAGGCCGTATAAAAAGCATTTGTATAGATGGTTGTATTCCTAAAATCGTCTGTACTATCATATATACAGTACATAATTCATATATTACTGAATGTAACTGACATATCAACAACAAAATACACACAGAAGTATGTCATACACACAATAGATCATTTGCTTTCAAACTCCATACACTTTGTAAATCAAACATCTTCATTCAATATCACAAAGTCAATATTACAAAGCCTCACAACATTACAAAGTCACAAAGTTTTCGGGATCATACATACAATTCACCGTTCTCCTTTATGATCTCCACAATTATGAAATGGATGAGCCATTTTTAATATACATTAGACTATCCTTACGAGATTACCTGTAGGAAATTTATACGTCAGAAGAAAATTTAAGTAGTTAGGCACAACGATGAAAAATACATTTTAATATACTATAATTACACTAACCAGCGGATATACTGGTGGACTAGAGCCAACGATTCGTAGCATATACTGGGTAATATAGAACCCACAGAGGTTGATGCCCTACGGCTGCCTGTGACACTGCAGAAATTTGTGCATGGTACATTTAGTTCTATGGAATGCATATTATAACAGTAAATTGATGTGCAACGGAGGAATTATTATCGGGAACTAATATTGGTGGGTCACCGAGGGTTTATCTCTCCGTACAATCCCGTCCATCGAAAGATACTTCACGAACGCCCTTGTCAATAAATCTGTCAGATCTGAATACCTCTCTGGGTCATAGTACATCGAGTCGAGGTATATGCAATGTTGATTATGTGTATAGATAAATGGTCTTGGTAGTTGTACAGTAGAAGAATAAGATCCTTCGATCCACAGAGAGCGACCATGGCCTCCGCGACGTATTTCTCGACCCCCCCCCCCCCCCCGGAGACTAAGTGATCATTGACCCACATACGACCTGTGGGTCAAGGAATCCATTTATCAGATTCTATCTCCTGGCTTCTTGAATCATAAGTCTACACATAAGAGTGATGTAGATGAATGAGCGTACCAATGAGTTAGGCGACTCATTACGCATAGACCGCGACTAATAACTTTTACAGTGTCCAGCATGTCAGTAGACCGATGTCCAGCTTGTCAAGATGGTAGAGGAAGAATAAATCCTCGAAGGTCATAAGGAAGGTTCCAGCTGGTTGTAGGAAATGTTGTTGCTTGTATTTGGCGCTGAAACAAGGAGAAATATGTTTCTCCTCATGGAACCTCTTCACGTATAGGTCGTGCAAAATCATACTTGCCCAGCTCAATTGCTCTAACGCTTTCTTGCTCAGTAACGGCTGGCCTGCCACGTAGGTGTTTGACAGAGGTTCTTCTTCTACCTCCTTCTTGTCCTTTTGTTTGCTGGCTCTGCGCTTTCTGGGAGGTACCGTTTTGGCGGACTATTGGCCAAATTTGCTAGATAATTTTTGTTGCTCATGTGGTGCAGAAGGGGATTTGACCTTTGGCGGAGCACGACAAAAAGAGAAATCGCTACTGTCGCAATTTGGAAGCATGTCTGATAGGAGTTCTAATAGCGTACTGAAACTCTTGTCTGACTAACCATCGCTTGCTTTCAATTTAAGCAGTTCAAGCACGGATGACAACTTTATGTATTTCAGTTTGCATCTAGGGAACAACAGCACATGAATTTGTTAAAGTCTCTCTGAGTACTCGATCAAGCACATGAATTTGTTAAAGTCTCTCTGAGTACTCAAGTTCACGTCTGCATCGCACAGCATCTGATCCAATCTATCATCATCGCCTGCAGCACCACAACCATCATCATCTACACCAAATTCCTCATCATCTTCTCTTCTTATGTCAACTTCGGGTTCTTTGACGATACCAATGTCTTCATGTAACATATTCTGCTCTTCACCATATTTAGTCCAACACGTGTAGTCTGGTTTGAAGCCCCTAATAATCAAGTGTGCTTGGATCTATTGGGATGCGTTCTGTCTAAGAAATGATCTTCCGTTTCTACAATCGCAACAAGGGCAATATATAAATTCAACACCTTTCTCCAATCGATCCTCCTCGGCAGCTGCCAGAAAAGATATCACACCATCAAGGTACCCTTGGTTCGTATGAGAATCGTACATCCAGCTACAATCCATCTACAATGTATGAAGTAAATTAATGTCAAATCAACCTAATAAAAAAGAGCAACCAAGCTTTTCGTCAAAAAATGGAGCTATTGTTGGCACAAGAGATCGTCTTGCCCCAGCAAGTATGGCGAGAGTTTCTTCTAAGGAGAAGACTCAAACTTGGAGATGAGGTTTGAGAGGAAGGAACACAACAAATGTATGATAGTAGAAAAATGGATCAGTCTAGGGGGTATCACAGCATGACTTTGTGTTTGTGCACCTCTATGTCCTATGTGTTTCCCTTTATGTTGTATTGAGCGTTCTCCTTGTGACCCGTCCCTGCCCAGATGACCACGACCCTCTATTTATAGGGTCGTATGTAGCTTAGTGTACAAGTTATCATAATGTACAAATATCTAGGACCAGACCGAATTACTGAGTCTTATCCTGCATAACTATCTTTTACCCTATATAGAAGAAAAATATATACTATGGTAACTATTGTGGTGCCTGTCACCTGAGGGATGAGTCGGTCGCCAATTGTGGCCTGGCGCTGCTCTGCCGGGGGTGTTAGGATGACTTTCATCGCACTGGGGTGTTAGGATAAGCATCACATGCACTGGCATTAATCGCCTGTCACCTCACATCGGTTCGGTTGTAGGGGGTGTCCTTTCTTCCCTAATATTATCTCTGAAGACCTGCTGCATCTTTAAGCTTCGGAAGGCCGCACAGGCATCGGAGGGGTGGCCCAAAGGGGTCCGCAGCCTTCGGAGGCCTGAGACCAGACCTCCTGCTGAGAGTCCAGAGGCTGAAGGCTCTGGAGGGGCTTACTGTAGCTCCGAGTTTTGGGAAGGCCGCGTACGTACCGGAGAGGTGGCCTGAAGGGGCCTGTAGCCTCAGGAAGTCAGGCCTCCTGCTGAGGGTCCGAAGGCTGAAGGCTCCAGAGGGGGTTGTTGTAGCTCCGAGTTTTGGTAAGACCACGTACGTACCGAAGAGGTGGCTCGAAGGGGCCCGCAGCCTTAGGAAGTTGGGCCTCCTACTGAGGGTCCGAAGATCGAAGGCTCTTAAGGGACCTTTGATAGCAATCTTCAACCATTGTCCTCAGGCTGGTCTATTTCCCCCCAACAGTACCCCCTCATTCTCTGACCCAAACGTTCAGAGGGGTGAGAGGATGTAGAGGAAAGCCAACTCCAGTGTGGTATAGTAACAAAAATGCCCGAAGGCCATTCTCTGGCTCTGAGAAGTTTTTCGGCGAGAACCGTGGGCGTTGATGATGAAGCTCAATGCTGATAGTGCATTGGTGGTGGTGACATGCCCCGAGGTTCATGCTGAGGTCAGAGGTGCGGCCGGCGTCGAAGTCAAAGACCAAAGATGTATTGGCAAAGGAGGCATGCTCCGGAGCCTGTTGGAGTTGGTACATGCGGTATCGAGACTCGAGGACAGAGGGGCGTCGGTGGAGGTGATGCACTCCGGGGGTCCATGCTGAGGTGAATTTAGATTCTTCGAACTTTTTTGGTGATGGGCCTTCTTGCCATTTGAGTTTGTCAGATTGGAGATTACGTGTGAGATCAGGGGACACCCCCACATTTTCCTATTTGAGGATGGCAGGATAGGATGTGTTACTGACGTGTTCTAACTGGATAATGCGTTGGTTCATTTAGGGTCTTGTGCCCACACCCCTGGCATGCGCGGAAAGGAGTCTAGGTCATTAATGTGGCCTGCTCTTTCCATAGTTGCCTTTTGCCACCTTGTACTCTTTCTCCCCTTGGTTTGCTCTTTCGGGATCTGTCTCCTCCGTAGCGGCCTTTGTATTATTGCTTCTTTGTACACGTCCTCCAGATGCACGAGTTGTTAATAATATAATTTGGACCTTGGGGGTTGATTGTATCTCTTTTTGGGCCAAAGTGTAAGGGGATCCTTCGAGCAGGTGATCGCATGTCTATGTGCCTTCGTGCCATCCTTCTTAATCCCCTTCGTAGGCGATGGTTGGTTTTTCAGATGAACAAGGTACCAAGACTTTGCATAGATCGTAGCCAGCTTCGTTCCTTCCTAGGGAGATGTGGCCTCGGGAATTTGGTAGTGGTAGACACGTAGGGTAAGTAAGGAGGGCCGGGTGAAGTAGTGGCGACCTCGCCATTCCCGATCATCGCATACTCCTTGGGTTCGGTGTTGGTAGGGCCTTCTTCCAAATTTGTTCCAGATTTTTGACCCAACGAAGTTCATCTGGAACCTTTGGGGACAAGCTCTCGAGGTGGTCAACTACCCTTTGGGTTCTTAGCTACTGCCCAGCTCCAGCGGCAACTCGTCCAAAGCTTGGCGACTGCGTGTCGGAGGCGAAGTCGAAGGCTAGACGAGAGAGGTGGTCCTTGACCCCCTCGGCCCTTAACTGTTGCCCGGCTCCGAGGTAATCCGTTTGGAGCCTGGAGACTGCATGTTAGAGGCGAAGCCGAAGGCTAGATGGGAGAGGTGGTCCTCGACCACGTCAGCCCTTGGCCACTACCCAGCTTCAGAGGTAATCCGTTCAGAGCCTGGTGACGGCGTGTTGGATGCGAAGTCGTAGGCTAGACGGGAGAGGTGGTCCTTAACCCCCTCGGCCCTTAGCCGCTGCCCGGCCCCGAATGTAATCCGTCTAGAGCTTGGAGATGGTGTGCTCGACCACCTCGGCTCCAGAGGCAATTCGTCCGGAGCCTGGCGATAGCTTGTCGGAGGTGAAACCAAAGGCTAGATCAGAGAGGTGGTCCTCGACCACCTCGGCCCTTAGCTGCTGCCCGACTCTGGAGGTAATCTGTCAGGATCCTGGTGACGGCGTGTCGGAGGTGAAGCCGAAAGCTAGATGGGAGAGGTGGTCCTCGACTACCTCGGCCCTTGGTCGCTGCTTGGCTCCTGAGGTAATATATCCGGAGCCTGGTAACGGCATGCCAGAAGCTACTGCCTCTGCAAATGAACAATTGGGGATTCCATACTATTTTTCGTGCCACGTAGAGTGGGCTTTTACTTAATATTAGCATAATCTTCATAAATGACGTATGAATCGTGTCTTAGATGAGACTATAGGTAATGACTTTACCTTTTACCATACGTATTTGAGTCACATGGGCCATACCACTTCCTGCGGGGAGGTGGATTTATACCCCTTTGGTCTGTTGGTTGTGCCTCTCGGGGGCTAGTGGGTTTCGCACCCCTCCGGCACGGAGGCATTTGCCTTCAAGATGCCGAGGGATTTTGTTTCTATAGATTTTCTAGAACCTCTCCGTCTAGCGGGGGTTTTTGCAAGATATCCCCACTTGCATGGGTTTTTGAAGACTCACTGTCTTGCGAAGGTTTTTGCAAGGCTCTCCGTCCTGCGAAGGTTTTTGCACGGCTCTCCGTCCTGCGGAGGTTTTCTAAGACTCTCCATCTTGCAAAGGTTTTGGGAGTATCTCCGTTTTGGCAGAGGTTATGCAAGACTCTCCATCTTGCAAGGGTTTTGGATGTCTCTCCATTTTGGTGGAGGTTTTGTAAGACTCTCTGTCTTGCGGAGGTTTTGTAAGTCTCTCCGTTTTGGCGGAGGTTTTGTAAGACCCTCTGTTTTTACCAGAGGTTTTGTGGGACTCTCTATTTTTGCTGGAGGTTTTGTAGGACTCTCTGTTTTTTACAGAGGTATTTTTAAGTCTCTCCATTCTTGTCGGAGGTTTTGCAAGACTCTCCATTTTTGCCGGAAGCTTTGTAAGACTCTCCATTTTTTCCGGAGGTTTTGGAGGACTCTCCATTTTTGTCAGAGGTTTTGTAGGACTCTCCATTTTGTCTGAGGTTTTATAAGACTCCGTTTCTGCTGGAGGTTTTGTGCGACTCTCCGTTTTTGCCGGAAGCTTTGTAAGACTCTCCGTTTTTGCTGGATGTTTTGTAGGACTCTCCGTTTTTATCAGAGGTTTTGTAGGACTCTCCGTTTTTGCCGGAGGCTTTGTAGGACTCCATTTTTGCCGGAGGTTTTGCAGGACTCTCCGTTTTTGTCAGAGGTTTTGTATCCCCTTCGGCATGTATTAATGCTGAAGTACATACACACTATCGGGGCTACGCAATACCTTCCAAGAAACCTAGACAGTCTTGCCTTCCAGGTGACCTAGGCATACTACGCCCGCGATGTGTAGGCTTGTTGTGCTCCCAAGGAAACACCCCAGGTGCACCGCAACACTGTCTACCAAGGGTGTCCCCTGACGTGTGGCATTTATATGATCAAAGCTATGCAATACCTTCCAGGAAACCTAGGCTTGATGCCTTCACGGTAACCTAGGCTTGCTGCGCTCGCAGTGTATAAGCATGTCGTGCAACGAGGATTCCTTGCGACATCATTCTTCATAGCACCACATCCTCACATCAAAGTCATCCCTTGATATGCGGCGTCCACACTACCAAGGCTATGCAATGCCTTCAAAGACACCTTGGCATGATCTGCCCTTTAGATGACCTAGGCATGCTGTGCTAATGCAGATGTGTGGGCTCCACTGCCTATCAGGGCAAAGTCTACCATCCGGGAAACCTTTTCAGGTGACCTTAGGTTTAGGCAAGCAATGTTTACAGGTGTGTGGGCGTGTCACGCCTCCCGAAGAAATCCTTCGTGGGCGCCGCAACTATATTACCAAGGAAGTCTCTTGGTAACTAGTATCTACACACTATCGAGGCTATGCAACACCTTCTAGGAAATCTAGGCTTGATGCCTTCGCGGTGACCTAGGCTTGTTGTGCCCGCAGTGTGTAGGCATGTCATACAACAAGGATTCCTTGTGACAGCATTCCTTAGAACACTGCATCTCCACCTCCAAGGATATCCCTTGGGGCGTGGCTTCGACACTACCGAGGCTATGCAATGTCTTCCAGGAACACCTTGGCAAAATCTACCTTTTGGGTGACCTTAGCATGCGGTGCAACTGCAGGTGTGTGGGCCTCACTGTCTATCGAGACTATGCGATACCTTCCAGGAAACCTAGAAAGTCTTGCCTTCCAGGTGACCTAGGCATGTTGCATTCGTGGTACATGGGCTTGTCACGCCTCCTGAAGAAGTCCTTCGGGTGGCGCCACAACACTGTCTATCAAGGAAGTCCCTTGATACCTGGCAACTATACTGCCGAGGCCACACAATACCTTCCAGGACACCTAGGCAATCTTGCCTTCTAGGTGACCTAGGCATGTTGCGTCTGTAAGAGTGTAGACATTTGCATGGTTATGTACTAGTTAAGTTTTGCAGTTTACTGTTGGCAATAAGCAGCTAATTGTAGTATAAGACATAGCTAGGTCAGATGACTATTCATAACTCATGCCAAATAAAGATGTAACTTAAGTTCTACTGCTTAATGCTAAATAGGGACATAATCTAGATTTACCATTTCTACTTAGTGGCTATCTGTTGTAAAGACTTCTAGCAGTAAGGTTGGAGGCCTCCAAATGTTTTGATCTTACTGTAAGAAAGATAGACCAACTAGGTAAACAGTCGATAGGTAATAGTGGCGTACCTTTGCCAGAATAAGGCTTCTATTATGAGGCTTGAAGGTCTCGAAGCCTATGGCTAGGCCGGGAGAGGTGGTCCTTGACCCTCTCGGCCCTTAGCCGCTGCCTGACTCCGGAGTAATCTATTTGGAGCCTGGCGATAGAGTGTCGGAAGAGAAGCCAAAGGCTAGTCAGGAGAGGTGGTCCTCGCCCCCCTTGGCCCTTAGCCGCTGCCCGGATCCGGAGGTAATCCGTTTGGAGCCTAACGATGGCGTGTCGGAGGCAAAGCCAAAGACAAGTCGGGAGAGGTGGTCCTTGACCCCCTCGGCCCGTAGCTGTTACCTGGCTCCGGAGGTAATCAGTCCGAAGCCTGGCAACGGTGTGTCGAAGGAGAAGCCAAAGGCTAGTCAGGAGAGGTGGTCCTCGGCACCCTTGGCCCTTAGCCTTTGCCCAGCTCCAGAGGTAATCTGTCCAGAGCCTGGTGACGGTGTGTCAGAGGCGAAACCGAAGGCTAGTTGGAAGAGGTGGTCCTCGATCCCCTTGGCCCTTAGCCGTTGTCTAGCTCCAGAGGTAATCCGCCCGGAGCCTGGCGATGACGTTCTTCGACGCTGTCCTCGTCACTAGGATATTGCACCGTCGGTGGCAGAGTTGGTGTCAATGGAGCAGGATCAGAGGGCCAGGGGTTTGCCCGGGAGCCTGCCCCAGGCTTTCGACCCCTATGTCATCCTTCGCTGGTTTCCTCTACGGCCAGGTATCCTGCTTGTCTTCCGAGTATTCCTCCTGGTAGGTCGTAAGGGTTCAGCAGTCGTCGGTGTTATGGTCGCGTCCTGGTCCATGCAGGATGCACCTGTATGCCTCCGGTGGTTCCAGAGCTTGTTGTTGATGTTGAGGTCGCTGCTGGGGGTCACGTGCCTCGGAGCCTGTGGTTTTCCCAGGGCCTCCTTCCCTTTGGGGAGACCGTCGAGGTCGTCCGGTGAACTGGCTTTCGGAGCTAGAGTGGCTCCGACTATGCCTCCCTGAATGAGGTGGACTTGGGGTTCCCTGTGCGCAGTTGGCATCACAAGGGCTGGGTCAGGAGTGCTGGCAGGGTCTATGCACTCTGGAGCCCTGCGCCTCCTCGGAACCCTCTTTCGCCTGAGGGTCTCGAGGAGGACGCTGGATCGATAGACTCTCGGTAGGTGTTGGCTCGCCCGAGGCATCCCGGGTGCTATCGAAGGAGATACTTTGGGACCAAGCTCAGGCGGGAACACCCCTGGGTTCGACAGCCCAGAACCACTGGAAAGCGGCCCGCTTGGCTGCGGCCTCGGCCGCGACCTCTCCTGGTGCGGTGAGATCTTCGCCATGCAGAGGCTAAAAGACCTATACACCGTCTGGAGTTTCCGTACCGACCCAAGGTTCTGGGTTGGTCAAGGCTGGAGGAATGCCATCCCACACGGTAGCGGAGCTGGAGGGTGCATGCGGTGTGCATGGCTGAGATAGCCACGCATATGGTTGCATTGTTTCAACGGCAGATATGGTAGCTAGAGCTAGCACTTTGGTGGTTTTTCTGTGGATTCCTACCTCTCTTTAGCACTTCTGTGTTCGAGTCCCTACGGATGCCGTGCTGTTGGCGCAAGAGATCGTCTTGCCCTAGCAAGTATGGTGAGAGTTTCTTCTAAGGAGGAGACTCAAGCTTGGAGACAAAATTTGAGAGGAATAAACACCACAAATGTATTGATAGTAGAAAAATAGATCGATCTAGGGGGTATCACAGCGTCACTTTGTGTTTGTACACCTCTATGTCATGTGTGTTGCCTTTTGTGTTGTATTGAGCGTTCTTCTTGTAACCCATCCCTGCCTAGATGACCACGACCCCCTATTTATAGGGTGGTATGTAGCTTAGTGTATAAGTTATAACGATGTACAAATACTAGGACCTGGCCAAATTACTAGGTCTTATCCTAGATAACTATCTTTTACCCTAAATAGAAGATAAATATCTACTATAGTAACTATTGTGGTGCCTGCCCTCTGAGGGGTGAGTCGGTCGCCAATTGCGGCCCAGCGCTGCTCTGCCGGGGGTGACAGTACGACTTTCATCGCACTGGGGTGTCAGGATAAACACCACTTGCACCGAAATTAATCTCCCGTCGGTCGGTTGCAGGGGGTGTCCTTTCTTCCCTGATATTATCTCCGAAGACCTGCTGCATCTTTAGGCTTCGAAAGGCCGCACGGGCACCGGAGGGGTGGCCCGAAGGGGCCCGCAGCCTCCGGAGGCCAGGCCTCTCGCTGAGAGTCCAGAGGTTGAAAGCTCCAGAGGGGCTTGCTGTAGCTCTGAGTTTTGGGAAGGCCACGTATGTACCGGAGAAGTGGCCCGAAGGGGCCCGCAGTCTCAGGAAGTCGGGCCTCCTGCTGAGGGTCCGGAGGCTTAAGGGTTCGGAGAGGCTTGTTGTAGCTCCAAATTTTGGAAAGGACATATACGTACTAGAGAGGTGGCCTAAAGGGGCTCGCAGTCTCAGGAAGTCGGGCCTCCTACTGAGAGTCTAGAGATTGAAGGCTCTGGATGGACCTTTCATAGCAATCTTCAATCATTATTCTCAGACTGGTCTATTTTCCTCCAACAGCTATCATGCATGCATGCATGAATGAACCATACAAATGACAATTAATTTGAAAATAATTAATTATTACCGTTATATTATATACATGAGTACCTAAAAATAAGGGCAAACATTAATTCAAAACTTGTCATTAGATACTATATAGTTATTGATAATTTTTTATTTAAATATCAAAATCCAAAATTTATCTACAACACTAGATTAAAACTAGTCATTTATAGTATCACATAATTAGAACTTCATCTATACTTTGGGTTTCATATATACCTAGAACAACTAATATATTCTAGATCATGATGAAAAAAATCTAAATTTAGATGTCGATATATTTTATCCCTCAAGACTAAATTAGAACACAAATCTACATCATCTAATGAATAGAACAAAACTATGTCATTATGGAAAAAATCTAGATCTAGATCTAGATAACTCTCTAAACCAAAATCTAGACCATCTAAACCAAAATAGAACATAATGCTTACCTTAGAGAAACAAATACCAATAAATCTTTGAACTTTCACCGAAATCTAACAAATTTTTTGGTCAAAATCGCTCTCTCCTCCAAAAGCTACGCGCTGTTGTTCAGCGCCACTGCTCTGCTTAGATTTGGAGGTAGGGGGTGATGTGCTGTTCTAATAGTACAGTCAGCTTCATGTTTGAATCCGTTTGTAATAAAGTGTCCCACCTCACTCGGTTATTTTCTCAGACGGTTCCAAATACGAGCCATCTGTATTAATTATACGGACGGTTCCTCTTTAGAGCATGTTGTGATATCCTTTTTAGTACAGACAGCTCCAAATACGAGCCGTCTATATTAATATTACAGATAGCTCCAATTTAGAGCCATCTGTGATATTAATTTTATTATAGATGGCTCGTAATTAGAGTCATCTGTAATATTAATACAGACGGTTCCCAATAGAAACCTTCTGTACTGAAAGCATCCTCTACTTCCGGATGGGTCTTATCATTATCATAGATGATTCTTGTCTAGAGTCGTCTGTGATAATCTTTACACAGACGATTTTACAAAACCGTCTATACAGGAGCGTCCACTAAATTATTTTTGTAGTAGTGATAGTAGGTCATTTTTTTCCAAGTTGTCTAATAAGCAAATGCTCCTGGACCCACTCCCATCCGCCGCCCTCCACTTTTATGCAAGCTCCACAACTGGATGCGCATCAAAACTGTCGATACACCCAGATATCATCAAGGCATGATGGTATGCACATCCCAGTCCAAGTTGAAAATAAATATCAACCTCGACAAGCTACTCAGGATCAACTAGACCAAGGCTGGGTTTGTGCTCGGCTCTAATCATCTAATGGTAAACGAACCAACCTCTTGAGCATGCGCCTAAACTTTACTAACATTCTTGTTCCCAATTTTCTCCTACATGAGAGACAGCTCGATCGATTCTCTATGCTCCTCTCCTCCAAGTTACCGAAAAATCTTGATCCACGTTACTCAAGGACATGTTAGACACAGGAGTGATAACGAGTGGAATGAAAGGTATATATGACGATTCAAGTAAGTTTAGTGTTTATGAAAATTACTCTAGTCCCCAGTTACTCCTCCGTTCAAAAATATATAGAGATTTAGAAAATTAAGTCAAATTTCCTTTTAATTCCGATCAACTATTTTGGTTGGTCACTGGAAAAATAGTACCACTAGATTTGCTCTAACAAGTATTTTCAGAATATAATGTTTACCTTCACTACTAGAGCAATAATTTGGGTATAAGGTTCAGAAACCCTGTGTAGAATATTTTTTTTAACTGTTTATACTAAAGAGTTTATACAAATCAGATTTGTGCAGATGATATAAATTAGAACCGTTTATACTAAGTTTTATAGAGCTAAAAAAATTCCTACCCATACCAACCCCCTATGAGTCAAACCCGTGACTTATAACCTTGTGTGAAGTTTCCTTCGTATCTCACTTGTCATTGATCGCTAACAATTGTATCAAAATAATTTATATAAGAGATATGCTGCAAACGAGTGAGACACTATTAGTATAAGCGGTTCTAATTTGAAATCATTACTTTTTGTTTCAAATTGGCATCACTGTCGGGTTTGGAACCAGTGGTGATAGTGTTATCACTGTCGGTTTATGTTACGAGCCGACAGTGATACTCAGCCTTAAATCTGATGTTTTTGGAACCGAATAATTTTTTTTTTCACTCAACAAATCCCACACGGGCTTTGTTTTTTGATGAACCCATAGCTTTTGTGGGAGTCAGAATCCGCAAAAAGCAAATTATGCTCACGCACAGTTTATGAGAGTCGAACCCATGATCTCACCCCTTGCTCAAAGCTTCCTTATCATATCACCTTATAGTTTTAAGTTATGGGGTAATTTATTCTTTTGACTTTTCCTGTCTAAATCTTTAGATGATTATTTGAGCATTTAGAGTACTTCAAATGAAAATTTTCTCAACTACAAAGATGTAGATCTCGTTGAGAACTACAATTGTCATTTCTATCCGACTTAATATAAAAAAGTTATGAATTTTCAAAAATCAGATATTTACTATTTCGTAACAAAAACTAGTAATAAAAAAATCTATTTTCACTGCCAACTCATATCACTTAGAAGTAACAGTATTAGTGTCAATTCTTTGCACGAACCAACAATGATAATTATTTTCACTACTAGTTCTTTTTCGGATGGATTTTTAGTGTCGATTCTTGATAAAATCCGACAATAATATACTATCACTGTCAGTTCGGATAACCAGCCATGATAGTAGGGCAAGGAAGGGTGTTTCTGTTGTAGTGGCCGTCTGTGGTACCATTTGCTTAGATAGCTATGTAGATCCATCTATACAGAAACGTCTCGCTAAATAAATTTAGTAGTCGTGCTTTCTTCAAGTACATTTCTATGAAATTAAAATGGGTGTGTCTATACCTCAAGTGACTGAAAAAATACTAATTTTTGCTTGCCTTTTTAGTCAATAATGCGCATCCAATGAACTAAAAGATCATGAACGATCTTAGAGTAAAATCCAAGGATAGTACATGTGTTGACTAAATGTAAATTTCAGTCGCATGAAGTTTATCGATCCCAAATTAAAATGAAATTATGACAACAAAAATTTATATTGAAGACCGTGTCTCTCGTCCAAAAGTAATGTTCAGGATCACTAGTCCGAGTTTGAATAAGAACGTTAGATCCGTTTATGTCGTTGGTTTTGTCCGGTAAATGGAAGCACAGGAGTTGTTGGAAGCTAAGCAGCAGTGCGTTAGCTGTCCAAACAAAGCACGGGCCACTAACGATCCGGCGTGTGTTCGAGTGCCAAGGCGGCCACGCTTGCGCTGCCCTCCCCGCTAGTTCAAACAGTGGATCCTTACCGTGGCCGCAACAGCTGTGACCGCCCTTGTGGCCGCACGTCGTTATACATAGCTGTTGTTAGCGTGTTACGAAAACTTATATATCATCATCACTCAGGTAAGCTAAGAAAACCATATATGTTTCGTGCCTCTCCTTTGTCTACAGTATATATATATATATATATATATATATATATATATATATATATATATATATATATATATATATATATATATATATATATATATATATATATCAGTAGCGTAAGCATGCACATCATTCCACTGGCAACTCTCTGGTAGGCAAATTTCGATATGATCATTTCGATGTATCTTGTTGGAGTATCATTTCCACTGCATCTTTTGAACTAGCGTGCACGTTGCCACCTCAGGTTCAAAATATAAGCTCACTTGAACCCGTAACCAAAACTGATGTTAATAAATAACTATGCTAGCTATCCGTCAATCACTATTATTTAGTGATGATATATTTCACATTTATTAATGTCATGGGAGACAGGAAGAGGACACATGATAAAAGTAAAACATGTTGAAATTGTATAATGTATTTATATGTGGAGAAAAGTTGAAGCGCCCAAATGTACAAATATTATGAACAGAGGCGGTGGTTGGAAAAGTTTAAAAAAAACGAACAGACTGAAAAACAATCAATCTTATAGAGTAGGAGAAAACAAGAACAGATATCGGTACAACCCATATTTGCCTGGAAGACTTCCACACCTTGTTAAGGGGCCCACACTAAAAAGGAAAGCTCATATGAGATATTTTGTCTCTCATGGTTTCTTGGGAACCGTGTCAAAGTATTATCTCTTACAGTGTTCGTCGGTAGCCGTGTGAGAGATAGATAAGTATATCTCACGATTCTAGTATGAACATATCTCAGATAATGTTAGGGACGGATTTACTCATGAATTATGAGGAATACTCTAAAATCATGGAGGATACCAAAGGGCCGAACTTCTCTCACACATTTCCTCTCTCCCACCTATGAGAAATAAATGTGATTCATCTCTCCCATCGGTCAGCTTTTAAGTTCTCATTGACCGGTTGCTCTCTCTCTCTCTCTCTCTCTCTCTCTCTCTCTCTCTCTCTCTCTCTCTCTCTCTCTCTCTCAAGAAAAACCTCAATCCCCATCCCCATCCCCATTTGCCTCTCTCCTTTGCCTCCCAGTTGCCACAAGCTCCTCCACTGCTCTGATCACTATCGCACCTCCCTATGGCCATTCCTCCTCCTCCACCACCACTGGTGCCCGTTCCGCTATCTCCTTCTTGGTAGAGCATGGAGGAGAAGGAGGAGGAGGCTATGGAGGTCTTGTCGGAGGAGATCAACTTTGAGACTCCTCTCCATTTAGCCGAAAGAGGTAGGCAACGATGATGACTTTGACATGTGGTGGGGAGGGCACCCCACCGCCACCGTACTCGGATGAGGAGGCTATGCCACTGCACTCCAAGGAGGAGGTGGAAGAGGATGAGGAGGAAGAGGAGGTGATAGCACATTCATCGGCAAACCGACAACAAGAAGGGGGGCAAGGGTGAAAACGAGGCCAAGAGGCCAATGATGTGGATGATGCTGACCCCAAGGTCCTTGCCGGTGCCAAGGCAGACACTGACGCCGAGGACCGAGGGCACAGACGACGGTGAGGGCACAAACGATGACTGACGATGTTGATAACTCTTTTGCCGCTTGCCCCTTCTTCACAATCAACCACAATGCTGTCCTCGGTGGCGAGCCAAGCAAGAGACATAGGCTCTTTTAGGATTAGTTACGTGTAGGCGACAACGATCCAAATTGCGGGATTTTGTGTAAATTCAGATTTTTTTAGTAATTGACCTTTCTTTTATGTAAATTTCTAAAAATATCAATTACCAACTACGTTAAGAGTGTCGATGAAGAAAGTTAGGATAGTGTAGCTACGATTGAAGGCTGAAATGTATTGATCTTCTGTTGTGTATAATAAAAAGATCATTTTTTAAATTAAATTCACTTGTGTTCTTGTGTTAATGCATGATTTAAATTTCTAAGTTAATGTATGATTTAAATGTGTTCTTGTGTTTGAAATTTTGATGTCAGCTGAACGTGGTAATAACATGTTAAAAAGAATATTTCTGGAATCCAAGCATGAAACATAAGCTAGCTTAAGCCCCGTTTGTCACAGCTCTAGATCTAAATTTTTTTGAAGCTGGTCAAATCTAGCTCTAAGAAATCTTACATCTAGAGCTATGAGTGGATTAAGGGTATTTTATATAGTTATCCATTGCATATCTTCCGCATATGCCTCTTCTAACTCTTTAACAATTCTTGGGACTAATATTTTTCATATCTCAAATAAGCATATTAGTTCATATGTAAATATTATCATTAATTATCAAAACATAAATTATGAGTCTAGATGTTTCAGCCCTGCCAACTCACGATGTTGTCTATGGCCTGAGGAGTCTGACGCTCTAGTTTTGTGACTAGTTTGAACAAAAGATATAGTTTCTGTGGGAGTCTATCCGTTGTGGGTTGGTGATTGCTTAAGTGGACTCTTAATATTGTTAAAGAGAGGTAGATCCAACAGGGGTTGGGAGGCTCTAGCCTCCTACTGCTTCGCAGTCAACGGAAACCCTTTGAGTCTCTAACAATTTTTTGTCATGGATGAGAGAGAGGAAAAAGGAGAAAAAAAGGGAAAGAGATGAATGAGCTCTCTACCTGACTCCTCTGCATCCGCCACTGTTGTTAAACTATTTAAGCATCTGTAAATAAATAGTTGTTTCCATTAGAAACTGGCCCCCTGCATTGATGCTTGGTGATGTAACATTCATTCTCTCTAAGCGTCTGAATAAGCAATTAGATGCATATGGTGTTGCCAGCGGTCCAAATGATCCTATACTCACCCCTTGCTGGCCATCCTCGCGTAGTCGTTTTCACCCATCCTCCAAGCTTAGAGATGGGATACATTAAATCAGTTTCACTCTGTCGCAATGATTGCACCCACTAGGAATATAGTACTTTCGTCGTCAGAAATAGTATATTTTTTTAAAAAATAAACTTTATATATTTTAACTAATATTTAATTAAATTATAAGAATGTCTAGTGTATAAAAATCATACAATTAGATTTATAATTCAAAATCATTTCACAATATAAGTATTGCAATTATAAATGATATATTTTGTGAGAAAACATTAGTTAAAATTAAACTTTGAAGACCGGATCCGAAATAAATATGTCTATATTTATGAACAGAGAGAGCAGGATCCAAGTAGTTTGGCCCTGTTTGATTCAAGTGCAGCAAAATAGAAACATACAAAAACCAAACGGATATGACGGTGAGCTCTTTTCACAGTTCAGCTAGGATAGATCATTGGAGGATACATATATTCTTTTAAAAGAAATTTTCTTTTGTGAAATCACTCCCTACCCTGTTATCCTCCTTGCTCCTCCCTCATAGCCACATCTAAAGATGGCCAACTGGGCCGGGCCTAACGGGCCAGCCCGCGGCATGGGAAAATTGGCCCGGCCCAGGCACAGCATGGCACGAAAGTAAATGGGCCGTGCCGGCACGGCACGGTTAGGCGGGCCGTGTCTGGGCCGGAGCCGCAGCACGGCCCATTTAAGTTTTTCTATTTTTTAAGGTTTTATATAATTTATTTATCCCTAATACATAAAGAGATCCTTAACAAGGTAGTAGAGTCATTGCTTCACATGTACGAGGTCTTGAGTTCGATCCCTGCATTCGGCGGTTTTTTGATGTTTTTCGGGATTTTCACGTGTTAACGGGCCGCCAGGCCAGAAAAATACTAATGGGCCTATCGTGCCACGGGCCAGCACGGCACGGCCCGATCTTAAATGGGCCGTGCCTGGGCTGCAACCACGGCACGTGGGCCGGCACGGCACGGCCCGTTTAGCTAACGGGCTGTAACGGGCCGTGCCCAAAACGGGTCATGCCTGACTGGGCCCGTGCCGTGCCGGACCGGGCCGCCCATTTAGACATCTTTAGCCACATCTGCACTCCCTACCCCTCGATCTATGAGCACATCTTCCCAACCCCATGCATGGTCGCCACAATCCATGTACCATACCATGTCAAATCACTATTGTTTTATACCATAAATGATGGTAGTTAATTTTGGTAATGGCACAACTATGTCTTTTACCACTATTGTCACTATTTGTCATCTACATGGGTCATCGCCAACCTACAATTTACTCTTAAAATAACCTCATGACCATCTAAACCTTAGTTTTAATGTGATCAACATTGGTTTTTGAAAGCTGCTCAACATAAATATGAGCAAATTTACGTGTGGACATTGATAAGATCCCACGGCATACCTTTGGTACAAGTGTCAACAAAGTAGTAGTAGCATCAATCTTCATTGGTACTACTACTCAGTAAACACGAACAAAAAGTGGCTGTTTTAATGGTGGTTACGTTTGTGCGGCCATTAGGCCTCGACGCCTAGTCGAACAGGAACCGGCGACGTCGCCCCCTTCGTCCCCTCCACCGCGCCCACGCCACGAATCCATTCCATTCCCATTCCCACCGTACCGTGCCGCGCGCCTCCATAATAACGCACCGCGCCCCCATGCCGCTCGCCCACCACCACAACCCCCACGCGCCATTGGGAATTGGCATTCGATTCCCAGCCCGGCCCACGTGCTCCTTCCTCGCCTTCTTGGCGTGCGCTCGCGCGCGCGCGAGAGAGAGAGAGAGAGCGGCTGCGGCGGCGTACATGAAGGTGCTGTGCAGCGCGTGCGAGGCGGCGGAGGCGAGCGTCCTCTGCTGCGCTGACGACGCCGCCCTGTGCGCGTGCTGCGACCGCGACGTCCACGCCGCCAACAGCCTAGCTGGCAAGCACCAGCGCCTGCCCCTCCTCAGCCCCGGCGGCGCTTCCGCCGGTGCCGCCGCCGTGTCGCCGCCCAAATGCGACATATGCCAGGTGCGTACTCGGTCGTTCTTGGTTTACTTGTTCGCCATCAAGATGCTATTGTTTCTTGGACTGGGCTTGATGATCGATCGGTGGATCCTCGCCGCGGCAGCGGTTCAGGAATGCGACGCCTACTTCTTCTGCCTCGAGGACCGCGCGCTGCTCTGCCGGAGCTGCGACGTCGCCGTGCACACCGCTAACGCCTTCGTCTCCGCGCACCGCCGCTTCCTCCTCACCGGGCTCCAGGTCGGCCAGGAGCAGGACGACTGCTCCCCGGAGCAGCGGGAGCCGTCGCCTCCCCCGCAGGCGAAGAGCGATCCCTCGGTCCCGCTCTACCGCGAGAGCGACTTCAGCTGGGCAGACGCCGCTGGCGTCACCGGGAGGCTCACCAACTGGTCCACCGTGAACGAGTAGTTCGGCTCCCCTGCTCCGCGGCACGCGGAGGCGGTGAGCAGGGCTACGCCGAAGCGGAGCCCGCGGGCGCCGGCTTTCGGTGCCGGTCAGGGCCCTATTGCTGGTGGGGTGATGGATTGGCCTCTGGGCGAGTTCTTCCGCGGCGTCAGCGACTTGAACGGCGGCTTCGGTTTCGGCGAGAGCAGCACTTCCAAGGTCAGGGCAAACTCTTTTCTCTCTCGGACCATTTATTTCCTCGTCACTGCAACTTAATCGCAGATTATGTTGGCGTTTCACGTCTTAATTAATTAATCTATCGATCGCCCTTTGCGCAATGCAACCGGCGGCCACCGTGCAAAGATGCAATTTTTATTGTTCGATTAGGAATTAATTATGATTAGCCGTCTGTAATTGATCAGACATTCTGATGACGTGGGCAGGCCGACAGCGGGAAGCTCGGAGGCAGCGCGGGGGGCTCCCCGTACTACCGGTCGTCGGAGGAGGACCGGGACGCCGATGAGCTCTTCGGCCAGGTGCCGGAGATCCAGTGGTCGGTGCCGGAGCTCCCCTCCCCGCCGACAGCCTCCGGCCTCCACTGGTAACACGGCGCCCCCGACAGCACTGCCTCCGTGCCGGTCATCTGACAGCGCCCTCCGGTGCTTCCCGGCTGCGTCCGTCGCCGCCGCAAAGCGCCAGAGGAAACGCTAGCAAGGACAAGGCAGGAAGAAATGACACCAATCTTGCCATGAGGATTGGCCTTCCGAGTCTAAAGCTATGGCACTATGTGTGACAGAGTGAGATGCAGATGCAGGACACTGACTTGCAGTCAATCTAGGTAGCAAGAGAGGGTGGTAGCTCCATGGTGACTGATGATAGGAGTAATGGCACTTCTTCAGTTTGTGTCTATTCGGTTTGTGCACCTAGTCTTCAAGGATCGAACGAGCTAGAATCTGCTGCTAGTTTTATTTTTACTTCCTGATGGAGATGGATGGAGCTGGAAGTCTGAAACTGATGCACTAACCGATAGGTAGACAGTAGAATAATAGAGGACAGCTTGATCAAGGGACAGGTTTTTGGATCCGTCGTGTAACAGAAACTCAATCAGGATTCCGGGGATTGGTTCAAGCGTCGTTTGTAGCTAGTAGTAGTGTTGCCAATAAATATATTACCTTACTTTAGTGGTAAAGACTAAATTTTAACCCTGCATGCGTGGTTGGCAATGATATCCTGATTGTGTCGCTGTACAAACGTGGATGAGCTCCTAGGGCCACGTAGAAGATTTTATGGGACACGCCGTGACGTGGTTGGTGCATCCATATGGTTTTCGGATTGACGGGGAATGCGAATGCAAATCCGGTGCGTGCGCAGAACACGTCCAGAAACCAGACAGCAGGTATGTCGACCTTGATTTCGATAGTTTGGCTGCTCTATTGGCCGACCTGGTTGGTGAGGGCGTGGAGAACATCATGGGACATGCACTGGTGAAAGGGCTTGGTGATTTGACCTCTGGTCAGTCGGGAACATCGATGCTAATCCGTTACAGCGTGGCTGTCCCACGGCTGTCCACGACGGTGACGACCGTAGCGGCATAGATCGGGCTTTGGCCGAGGCTAGAGCTTAGCTAGGGACTTAGTATGATGCTAAAACAGTAGTAAGAGAGGAGAAGAAAGGGTCCTCATATTGCTTTGATTGTCGAGGAAGGAGGATTTGCGGAGAAGACGACATAGCGCATCACGGGCGGCGGCGACGGCGGCTCCGGCGAACGGCGGCACTCTGACGACTCACGGACATGGCAGCAGCGACTTATAGGGCTTGAGGGCGTGGAATAGGAGTAGGAGAAGGCGTGCAACTCATATTTATAGGGCTAGGGGCGGCTAGTTGAGGTGGAGTCCAAACCGAACACGAATTGGATTCGAGTTCAAGTCGGTTACGATTTTCTTTTTCATAGCTCTCTATTCTGAGGATGATATCTCTGTCGTACGGACTCCAAATTGGACGTTTCTTGATTCTAAATTGTAGTACTCGAAAAGATCTACAATTTTGATAGTCATTGGAACTTCTGAAAACGCCATATTAATTTACAAAAATGCACCACAAGGTAAACTATTTGAACTCGGACTTATCTGCGCAGCACTGATTTCGGGAGTCATAACTCCTAGCTCCATTATCCAAAAGAGGACTTTCATATATTCAAATCGAAGATCTCGACGAGACCTACAACTTTGGTATTGTCAAGATTTGCATTTCATGCCATTTTGAACTCTGAAACGTCATGCGAAGATGAGGCTATCCAGGACTCCGCGAAAATTTGCAGATTTCGTAGATCCTTTGTTGGGACATCTTAAAGACTTCGCTAAGGGTTTGGACTTGAGCAAGATTGAGCCCAAAGACACTTTAGGTATATATAGGGTTTAGAAAAGAAACTTTTGCAGAGAAATTTGAATAGAATTTGAATTTGAATTGAGTTTGAAGTGAATTTAAAAGAAACGAAAAAGTTAAGGTTGAACAAGAATAGGAGTAGATAAGGAATTTGAACTTTGGATTTAGGTAGAATTTGAGAAAGAGGAGAGATTGGCTTTAAACAAGGATTTAGATAAGATTTGAATTGACCTGGAGAAGGATCAGGTATGATCAAGGATTGAATAGATGATGAATTCAAAGATTTTGAATTCCAACCATTAAGATCCTTAACTTATTCACTACTGAGTTTTGTAAAAACCTTTTCAAAATCTTTTTCACTCAAAACACCAAAGAAAAAGAAAAAGGAAAAAGAACTCTAATGCATTTACCTGCTCCTAGCAAAACTCAGCATGCAATGCACACAAAATAATAACCTATATTGATTGATTGATTAAGAAAATAGATTTTAAACCTATACTACTGGTGAAGCTATTCAATAATATTGGAAAATTTTAAAAAGTTGTAAATTTTAAAAATTAGGGTGTTACATGGATGCTCGGCAAAATAGGAAGAAATGACTTGTGGGTAAGTACAACCTCTATAGAGTTAAAACTGAATATTCAGCCGTGCTCACGGTCACGAGCGGCACTAAAAACCTACCATAATTATAACTTAATGTTTTGGTTAGTCTGGTCAATTGTGATAGTGAGAATCATAGTTGAGGGTCATCAATCATCATGGTGAGAACTATGATTGAGGTGTTCAACTTTAGTGGATATAACTTTAGTTGAGGTGGTCAGTTGTTGGTTAAGTCAAGATAGATGTAATCTTAAAGTGGTTTATCATTCACTTAATTAGTATTGCTTTTCAATTGTTTTTACTTAAATGTTGTTTTCATATAAAAGAGCTATTTAGCTATATTCTTGTTAAAACCTTCATATGCAAACTATTTCCTTCACAACTTGCTGAGTATGATAAGTGCTCACTCTTACTATCATCAAATACTCAATTGGAGAAGGTATTGAGGAGTACACTGAAAGTGGATCGTTCTAAGATGCTTTCTACGTCAATAATACTTGTGGAAGAGTAGTAAAGGATTAGAGTCTCCGTAGTTTGTTTAGTTCTGCTGTAGTTTATTTGGTTCTTCGATCCTTGAAGGTCACTTTTGTAAGATGGTTAATTCGATTATATGGATATTTTAATGATTACCATCAATAAAATCACTATGTGTTAAGATTGATTCCTAGGTTTAGCACATAAATGAGATTGGTCTGTTTCTTGAACCAGTCTCAACAAGCTCTCTTTCCTCTCTCTCTCTCTCTCTCTCTCTCTCTCTCTTGTGGGTGGGGGAAGAAAATGAATGAGTGAGGGAGAGAGGGGAGAGGTGGTTGATTGAGTTTTCAGTGGGGGTTCTTAGCCCTAGCGGTTAGATCACGGGCTGGGCCCATGTGCATAAAGTTCTTCCTCATTTTCCCCTTCTCTACTAATTTTTTCTATTCCTTCCTAAATGGTTCTACGCTATAAACTACTTCAACAACTCCCACTCATAAGTTGATGGGAAACTTGAGTTGTTTATTAGCGTAACATTTCAATTTTTTTTAACACTTCAAACAAAAGCCAAAAACATGAGACATGATACAAATGCGTGCTCGATGATTAGGTTAGGGTTTTTGGGGTGTGACACATCAGATCTGTGATGAATGGCAGAGATATAGATGAATTTGCCTTCCGTCGCCTACCCTCTTGACGTCTAGAAATTCTACAGAGAACTCTCATGCCTTAGTGAATGTACTTAAAGTCGTCTATAGGGGGGTGAATAGGCGTTTCTGAAAACTAAAATTCAGCAGCGGATTAATCAGAGCCTGGATACTCCGGTGAAGGTCGGATACTTCGATAGTCCGGACTATCCAGTCTTGTCCGGATTATTCGGGTTATACAAGATTTTGAAATCAAAATCTTTCTAAGCAAGTTTACTAGAATCTAAGAGATACCACATGTTC
This sequence comes from Phragmites australis, assembly GCF_958298935.1. NCBI lineage: Eukaryota > Viridiplantae > Streptophyta > Magnoliopsida > Poales > Poaceae > Phragmites > Phragmites australis. The sequence goes on from NC_084929.1 coordinate 9,271,776, forward strand.
TACTAGGATTAAAATACTTAAACAATAATACCTTGAAGTAAGATACTCACGAATAATAGAATTTGGGAAAAATCCCAAAACTACAACAATTAGTAAAGATTGCACAAAAATAAGGAGACAAGAATTTAACCTGAAGTTCGGTCACCTCACAAAGAAGCACCTACGTCTCCGTTGAGGTGCTCACAAAGAGCCGAATCTTTTTCAACCCTATCCTCTCCTAGCGACCACAAAGATCAAGCTAGGTTTTCTTACTCAAATCGATGGCGATTACAAACTTCCCGTGGCACTCCACAATTCTTGGGTGCTTTACGGACGACGCCTTGCCGTCTAGGAGCACGAGGCTCCAAGAAAAAAGATCACAAATGAATGCTTGATGACGAACTCAATGCTCAACAACTCAAATCACTCTTCCAAACTCAATCTCTCAATTTTGGAGCAATCTAAATACTAGATAGGTTTGGAGGGCTCTTGAATGCTCTTAGGAGGCTTTGTCAAAGAGTAGCTCAGCAACAACATCAAGTATTTAATGCAAAGAGGTGTGGAGGTATATATAGCTATCCCTCAAAAACTAGCCATTACTGTTCTGGTTCACCTAACCCGGAGTATCCGGTGAACACCGGAGTCTCCAGCTATAAATCCAAAATGAGCTCAGAACAGTGTCAGAACTAGCCGTTATGGTTCTATTTAACTGCCCGGAGTATCCGGTGAACACCGGAGACTCCGGGTGGCACTTAGTCGCCACAAAGAAAAGGCTAGGAGACTCTCCGTCCTCTCTACGGAGACTTCGGTCATTTAAAATAAATGTTAACCGAGACTCTCTACGGAGTCTCACTCGGAGACTCCGGTCGAAAACTCCAATTACTGGAGTATTCAGTGAACACCGGAGACTCCGGTCATTTTTAAAATAAATGCTAACCGAGGCTCTCTGCCAGAGACTCCGGCCAAAATTCACCAAGCATCGAAGTATCTGGTGAACACCGGAGACTACGGACTCAGAACACTTGGCTTATTTCCCGGTGTCCGTGGGTGAATGTGACTCTCAACTTTTGGTTCTAAGAGCTTACTTTGAGCATTGAGATACCATCAAAACTAACAATTGCATCCCTCTTGATAGTATGACTTTCCTAGACTTAATTTCAAAGATAAAATCAAATTAAATCCTATTGAGTACTACAAAACGCTTCTCTTTTCTTTTCGAGGGACGTCAACATCGTATATCTTCACCAATGAAGCTAAAACCTATTCATCGCTTTAATAAACTCATTAGTCCCTTAATCATTTTATCATCAATAAGCCAAAACTCACTTAGGGGGCCTAGATACACTTTCACTTAGCCCGACACACCGGCCTCACGGGTCATGGCCTTGTCATCCATTCTCACTCTCGGCAACTTGCCATCGGTTACCTCCACCTCGATCTAGGGTTTGGGTAGCCCCGTCTCTTACCCTTACATTGCTCACTGTGACGCTTACCGCCTCAGCTAGTGATAGATCTAGAAACAATTTTGAACTAAGTGAAGATACAGAGTCTAAATAAAGAAGAATACCTCAATAATAAAGAAAACATATTAATTCCCTAACAAAAGATAACATAAGAATATGAACCTATAAAATAAGCAAATGTAAATATAGATGGATTAGTGGTGGCAATAATAAATCTTGATTAAGTGTAATTAACACTATTTCTAATGGTCATATCATATTACAATTTAGAGTATAACGGAACTTAAAACAATGTTAATATATTGCAAAAAGGTACAATATGATATATTATGTATTTTTTATTAAATATTTAAGCATGATTACACAGATAAATTGAATATTTAATATTTGAATGTAATATTTTAATGACAATATGCAATGAGCCACAACTTAAACTTTTATTAAGAACTGTTGGAAAACGTGCGGGGGGGGGGGGCGTTCCATAATGTTTTTTAGTCAAATTTGAAATGTGGATTTTTCATGGAAAAAAAGAAAAAAAAAGAGGAAGCGTTGGCTTAATGGGCTTACTCCAGCAATGCCGAGCATCCTATTTAGCCCACTCGGCTGCCGTTAGGGTTTCAGAAGAGGCTGCGGCGGCGCTCGAGCACGCCCCCTTCCTGCGCCACGTTCACCCGGCGGACTCGGACTCGGTCGCGGGAGCGTGGAAGCTGGCGGACCCGGCAGCTCCTCTCTTCCTCTTTCTACCCAATCTGCAACCTCACCTTCCCCGTCTCTACTCTTCTCCTTGTCCAGCTCGATTCCGTCGCGGACCTCGTCTCCAACTCCGACAGGCGCCAGCGCGTTTCTCTGCTCGTTCCGCCGCCGGGACACCTCGGGCGGCCGCCAGACCTCGCCTGAGTGGTGGATCCGCCCCTGCGGGAACTCTTGTTTAGAAGGTATATGATTAGGTAGTATAACTTCATGGTAACCTAATAGGCATTAAATTTTGTAAGGAAGTGCTTGCAAAGTAAAGTTACAGCCTGATGAATAGAAAAAGATGTTGTAGAAAAGGGAAGTATGACGGAGGACCTTGCTGGGAGAATAGCTGGTACGTGGTGGACTTGGGTTTGGAACTCCAATTATGCGTGCATCATATATGAGAGTAAAATAGAGAGATGGAACTCTTATTATTTTGATTTTTTGTGTCTTGGTTCTATCTGATGGTCCTTGACATGGGATCAGGTGTGTCAGGGCTCAGGTGTGATTGGTTGGTCCTGTAATGAGTTGATCCATGCGGAGGGAGATCTTGGGTGGAGCTTGAGTGATGGCCCAAAAGCCTAACTATGGTGTTTAGGTTTCATGGCTGAAAGAAGAGCATGTAAAAAGGTTTCCGAAGAAAAGAGAAATGCTTAAGGACCTTAACGAGGAGATATCTGGTTTTCCCTGTTTCAGAATCCAATCTTGTGTGGACCTTAATGAGTGTTGGGCATGTGATATCTTCAACTCTTGGTGTCTTGGTTTGTTCAGATGGTTTGCGATGTAGATCAGGTGAAATGTCAGGACTTGGACTGACTGGGTAGGGCCTGTGATGGTGTTGCTCTAGGGGATGGATGGCTCCAGTAGGGCTGCCCAGGGGCTCTTGTGCTGCAGAATCTTGCGAGCTGGCTTCTTGCGCTAATGTGCCTCTGGTTTTTCATGATGTGCCCTCTTCTGTTCTGCTCTCTAAGTGAATAAGTAGTGGTGATAGTTCTAATCCACATTTCCAGCAACATTGCGATCTCATGAAGTTGTTACATTCTTTTGGTATGTAAGTGTCATAGTGTGGCCTGAGTGCATTAGAGTTTAGGTTGCATATTTTGGCATGCTGGGATAGATTGTGATATGTGCTACCGCCATGAAGTATGGATCATAAGTTTCTAGAAAAGATGCTAAAGCTTTTATTATACTTTTTCATGGTACTCTCATACTTCCTTAGTTCTCTCACTAACTTTTTCCTTTTGCAAATGCAGTGTGTGGGTAGAGGTCTTTAAGTCTTCATACTAAGTTGCCCTTTCTGTAGACAGCTGAAGGATAACAACAATCATGGATGCTAATGCAAATTCAGATGTGCAAAAGGCCGAGGAGCTGAAACTTAAGGCAAATGATGCCTTCAAGGGTACGTCAGGACTTGACCTGCCTCTTCCAACTGTGTAGTTGGAGCGCTAAAATTTTGCTTTTGCACTCCATATAGGTCTATTGTCATATACAAAAATTACTTCTGAGTTCCTTACTAAAGTGGGCAAAAAATAAATTGTATGACGACTGCATTTTTCTATGAAATTGAAACAACGCCTAAAAAAGTTGAGACATATTAGTGTTCTTTGCTAAATTTGAAAATTCCAAATTCCCAATCAATGGAAAAGCATAATTTATCGTTCATCAACCAAACTTAAATACATGCAGAGAATTGTTAGGCTACTGATGTTCATTTTTAGTGTTCTCTGTGAGTGGTGGTACTTACTACTTGCTACATATTTCCTTCAGCAAACAAGTTCTCGCAGGCTATAGAGTTGTACAGTCAAGCAATTGAGCTGAACAGTACGAATGCGGTTTACTGGGCAAACCGTGCATTTGCACACGCAAAATTAGAGGAATATGGAAGTGCAGTGCAGGATGCTACACAAGCCATTGAAATTGATCCAAGATATTCAAAAGTAAGTGATGATGCTACTTTTTACTGACTTGGTGTCCTATTTTTTTGAGTTTGTGTATTCGATGAACTTTTCTTTTGTGTAGGGTTATTATAGACGTGGTGCAGCATATCTTGCCATGGGGAAGATCAAGGAAGCCCTGAAGGACTTTCAGCAGGTTAGCAAACTGTTCTCCTTGTTTCCTTCGCTGCTAGACTGCCAATTGATATTGTTAGTCAATTTGATTTTGTTGGTTTTCCTTTCAAACCTGTGTAATTAAACCATACTTATTTATTAGGTTAAAAAAATCTGCCCGAATGATCCAGACGCTACAAGAAAATTGAAAGAGTGTGAGAAAGCTGTCCAAAAAATCCGTTTTGAAGAAGCAATTTCTGTCGGAGATGCAGAGAGGCGCTCTGTGGCTGATTCTATCGACTACCATATCATAGGTTTCTTGTATTTACCTTCTGCAGGATATTTGTACACTAGTTGCCCCATGTTCTACGATGTTGCGGCATTAGAGAACTTAAGAGTTTTACTAATTTACTATCATCCCGATAAAGTAATACTACATTTGATATAAAATATAAGCCCATTTAGGATTGTTGTTGCTCAAACCTTTTTAGCTTTGACCCATCAATATCTTAAAACTCTTATACATTGACAACATAATATTGATGTTACTAGATTCATCATAAAAAATACTTTCTTAATATATAACTCTTTCTACTAGAAATAATTTATTTCCATATATATTGCTCTTCAAAGTGTCATATTGGAGATCATGTTGATGTCCTAATGGACTTATATTTGGGATCAGAGGGGATATTGTTTATGAGTTATGTGCTAATGCACCTCCATTAGCTTTTGTTGAATCATAGATTAGAGTTGTATGGCTGCTCTGCTTTTGTCAAAATCTATGCATTGTTCTTTATGCTTATTATTTATAACCCTAAAATAATTCAAAAGTTTGCTGAGGTGGGGCGTGAGCCTTACATGCTGAATCTGTCTTTGCCACTTTGCTATGATTTTGATTACTCTCATAATTCTTGTATTAGCATTGGCAAAGGAGGTACTGCATTTGCCAATAATGTTTCTCCAATGGAAACGGAGAGTACTGGATGAATATGTAGAAGTAAACCTGAGGATTCTTAGTTGTTATGGTATACAAATGAAACGTGTGGTCTCATATGCTTTATAGATGTTGTGGGTGATTAAAGTTGCTCTTCATTGTTCTTCTAAGTGAGAAGAGCCTGCCCAGTCATCACTGGCTACTTTTATTAAAAAATGATGCCTACTTTTGATTTCTGAGTGCCCACAGTAACTTAATTGGCTTTATAATTCATTAGCTTTATAATTCTACTGTTGTGAATCCAGCTTGACTTGTGTTATTGTTCCATTGAAAATTTGAAATTTGTATGTCTATGCAGCATGTGAGCCCTTATATTTCATTTTCGAGTGAGTGGAGGCTTCTGTTATTTGGACAACTTATCTCAGCATATTTCACATTCTAATTAAGGTCCACAATTCTTTTCATTCATCAGAAGTAGAGTCGCAATATGCGGGACCAAGAAATGATGGAGAAGAAATAACATTGGATTTTGTCAAGGCGATGTTGGATGAATTTAAGAAGCAGAAATGCATACATAAACGGTACACTTCAAATGATGGAAAGATCTTACGTGTTTCTTGTCGTATATCTGTTCTCTTAGTCATTTACTTTTTTAACTTCTCAATGTAGATATGCATATCAGATTGTGTTAAACACCTTGGAGTTGTTGCGTTCGATGCCTTCACTTATTGATGTGAATGTTCCAAATGGTGGTCATTTTACAGTTTGTGGTGATGTTCATGGCCAGGTATGTATGTTTAATGGATGCATCACTTGAAGTGATTATTTAGACTTTACTCCCTCCATTCGTTTTAGATTTGAGCATGCTTACTAAGAGAAGAACACAAGATGATCACATCACTCTATTAAAGTTGTGTCTCTTGCTACATCATTTGATTCATTTGTCTTCTAAATCACCATCTTCGATCTTTAATTTGTAATTACCACCTACAAATGAACAAACAGACTGGGTTGTAAAATATACTACCTCTGATCCCTAATATAAGTCCATTTAGGTTTGTCCTAAGTTAAACCTTTTTAGCTTTGACCATCAATAGCTAAAAAAATCATATAGATTGACAACATAAGTTGATGTTACTAGATTCATCATGAAAAATACTTTCATAATATATAACTCTTTCAATTTGAAATGATATATTTTTATAGATATTATTAGTCAAAGTGTCATATTGGAGACCATGTCGTAGGTAGTAGTTGTGGTCGACGGGAGGGCGAGGTCGATAACCTCGCCTCCCCGGCGCCGTGGTGGAGGAGATGGCTGAGAGAGAGAGAGCTTTTGCTTTGAATATTACCTCTCCTTATACAGGGAGGTGATTACAATCCTAGTACAACTCCAAATCCTGACTTACCAAACTTGTCTCTTGCTGAATTGGAAACTAAATCAAACTCTCAAACTCTATCTCCTAACCAAATCAAATCCGACTCCTTCCAACTTTATCTCCTAACAAAAAAGGCAAGTGGTGATCTGCTGCCAGCCCTATTTCCTATTACGGCGACTATAGGACCGGCCCCACATAACAGTGTCAGTTGGCCTGGCTAAAATTTGTATTGTCATATTATTCCTTTAAGTTGTACTAATTGACATTTGTTAATCTTTTGCTTTTCTTGTTTCCTGTGCAGTACTTTGATTTGCTTAACATATTTGAGCTCAATGGGCTTCCCTCAGAAGAAAATCCTTACCTCTTCAATGGTGATTTTGTGGACAGAGGATCTTTCTCTGTCGAAGTCATACTCACCCTTTTTGCTTTCAAGTGCCTCTATCCAAAAGGTACTCTCTACACATTTTGTTAATTCCTCGAACTGAACAACATTACACAATTTATTACTTTAGTAGTTCTGGTGTGTTGACTTTTGATAAATCGAGCTGCTTTTATGTTGTATATGTTATAATGTTGCTTTGGGTTAATCTTTTAATGTTTCAGCTATGTACCTTGCTAGAGGAAATCATGAAAGCAAGAGCATGAACAAAATATATGGTTTCGAGGGTGAAGTGAGGTCAAAGTTGGGTGAAAAATTTGTTGAACTATTTGCTGAAGTCTTTTGTTGGTTGCCCCTTGCTCATGTCATCAACAAGAAGGTCTTTGTAGTCCATGGAGGTCTCTTTAGTGTTGATGGAGTGAAGCTTTCTGACATTAGGTCCATTGATCGTTTCTGTGAGCCTCCTGAAGAAGGTACGCTGTCCTTATTTTTTTTTTGTATATTTGTTTGATACTTAATTTATTTCCATCTAATATTATGAATGCTTTACAATTGTGGCCGTTCATCCCCACTTGATTTAGCCACTATCTGTATACGTTATCCATGTTCATGGTTTGAGTTTTCTTTTGTTATCTTTGAACCACAAAGGTGGTATACTGAAGTTCCATTGCTTGGTCAACTTACCACAGTATCACATGACCTTTACCCCAAAGTACTTTTCTTCATGAGAGATGACTGTTGCCCATTAACTTGGGAGGGGTTGAACCTCACTGCGAAGTTATGGCCCAAAGTTGAAATATTAACTATTATTTTCATAAGCTGAATTTCTTTCAAAATAATGTTTCCAGCATCAGTTGTGACATGCTTACTTTTTGTCAAAATGAAAATTTTCATGCCCATCCTTTCTATTGGCTATTTGGCAATGTAACTACTGGTTTTTATTGACAGGTTTAATGTGTGAACTACTATGGAGTGACCCTCAGCCTCAGCTTGGAAGAGGTCCAAGCAAACGTGGTGTTGCTCTTTCCTTTGGCGCGGATGTGACGAAGAAGTTTTTACAGGACAATGACCTGGGTATGTAGCTGGGTGTCATTGCTAAATAGATTTTTGAACCAGCTGTTACTTCCAATTGTTTCTTTTGAAAGGACTGTTAAGTGCAATATTGTTGTGGGATCTTGTTTACTGAAGGAAATTCGCATTGATATGTTTTCGCTTTTCATTTTCCTGATGAGCTACCAGATCTAGTTGTCCGATCCCATGAAGTGAAGGATGAAGGTTATGAAATTGAACATGATGGAAAACTTATAACAGTCTTCTCTGCGCCTAATTATTGTGACCAGGTATAGCTCTATAACACTGTGTTGCTTGCTTGGACTAACATCCATTTGCATCGTTGTGTCATGGAATGTTGTTAGCTTTTCTTGAAGCCTTAAGTCCTGTTTTGGTTCAGCTCCACATTGTTGTTGGTAGTACTCTTAAATAGTTGTCCCATCCAGTTTATGTATTATTGAAGGATGTTGTTTAATCTTGTTAATTGCATTTTTGATACAGATGGGCAACAAGGGTGCATTTATTCGGTTCACATCTCCAGAACTGAAACCAGATATTGTTACTTTCTCAGCTGTGGTGAGTTGTACACTTTTCTTTTATGTTTGGATGCATTTTATGGAAGTCAAGTTTGCATCACAAGCACAAGCTGTTTGTGCGGGAAGTGTGTACCGAAGTCCAGGGTATAGCAGACTCAAACTGGGGCAAACCTGGATCCTTCCTGTTTTCAGAAATTGTCCAGTTTGTCTGTCCAGTTTGAACATTAGTGATCCCTTTGGTTGTTATTTTGATTTTATCATGCTCCTGTAAACCATTTTAGCACCAATCTGATTACTTCTTGGATATCTGATTGAGACGTTGTTACACTTGCTGATGCATCTTGCAGCCACATCCTGATGTCAAGCCCATGGCATATGCAAATAACTTCCTCAGGATGTTCCAATGACAGAAGATAGCAACCTTATTTAGCAATTTTTATTGTGACGAGTTTGCCCCCCCCCCCCCCCCCCCCAGTTATCTCTTTCTAGGTTTGCAAGCATGCGCTGCCTTGTACAACAAATCAAGTGGTGAAAGCAGGAATGAAGTTGTCCATGTAGTGCAATGGTACATCCAATTTTTGTTGAATTAATATTCTTGTAACATCCTAGATCATTAGATTCTAGTTTACTTTCAAAATTGTTAAATCGTCGTCTTCTTTCTCTTAATATATTGGCTAAGTTACATGTCATATGTGCATTGCTTTCTTGCACCAAATTCTGTTTTTGTGTCTCAGTAGTTCTCTGGTCAAAGGAATCATTGCATTCAACCCGTAATTTTATCGTATAATTTGGTTTCCTTTGGTTAATTTTAATCATCTCTTCAAAATCGTGCAAGTAAAATGGCATATGTTAAGTTGTAAATGTCGAGAGTCCATACTCTGAAGCTTGTGCTCTGTTTTGTCGTGTATGAACTTGTTGGTAGACCTGGGTGAGGCAGGATGGCCAGCAAGAATATCCATTTTGTTGGCACGCTCCTGTGTGCGCTATCGGATGTAACTTAAAACCTAGTACACTCGTTTGATTTGATAACTGAGTGGATTAATCCATCGTTATCTCATAATCAGCATACGGCTAACACAAAATTGTCATTTGACATCATTATACCCATGAGATGATTGTATGGTGTTTGAACCCATGCCCCGGTGCTTTTAAACTGAAGGAACCGTTCTTGATTCAATATGATAGTTGAAAAAAAAAAATTATCGCAACCGCTTGTAATGGTGTATGGATGCATGATGCTCCTAACCTAAAAAGATGACAATTAATTTTGGTGTTCAAATAGATGTCGCTTTTGGCCGATGGCAATATTTTCGACAGGCTACCCTTATTTGTTGTTTCTTAATACTGGTGGTTAAGATGTAATGCCTCGGCCAATTCAACCAGGTGCACTGTTGTAGTGGGATTTATAAACCCAAGCATTTCAAACGTAGCATCCTAAACTATTTGAAGGCGAAAGTGTAAGCGGGTGCTAAGTATGCATGAGTGTGCGATTGAGCAATACAACGAATTTTATAGGCTAGGGCAATAAATAAAATACAGATCCGACAGGGAACTTTTCTAGAGACGTGCATGTATTGATTGTGTGGCTTTTCTGTCTGGATCATAGCGTGTTCAAAATTGAAGATTCGTATGGTTTAACTAAGTAATACTAATAACATATTAACATGTCGCTTTCTCCATATGGAAGATCACAGCGTCATGTGTCAATGAACTTGCTGTGATACATCAAGCGATATGTTTGACATGTTAAAGAAATATGGAACGGACAGGTAACTAAACTTAAGATGCACCACTGCTTATAACCTCAAATATCTTACGGGATATTATAGTTGGTTTAAAAAACCCATCTGTGATAAAGATAAGGTTTACAGTTCAGTAGCTGTAAAATTATTTGAGATAGAGGAACATTACATACGACCCCCAACAATAACTATTTGGAATATCATCGTAGACAATTTTATTTAATAGCCGTCTATGATATCATCAAGCATGCTACACGGTTTGTATATGAGGCTGTCTGTGCTATAATTCCATATGGTAATTTTAAAGAGCCATCTGTGATACGGTAGTTATTACAGTGTAGAATACGATGTGCAGGGTAGCTGTCAAGACCAGTCTAAAATACTATGTGTAGGGTAGCTGTTGAGAATAGTCCAAGAAACATATCAATCTTAGCTATATGTTGAGCATCGGAATAAATCTCAATACACAATACTTCATTGGTGATAATCATTACTGTCAAAGATTAGTGCCAGATAATATATCCGTAATTAAATAGTGGTACCTTCGAGATCAGGGATCAAGGAGAAAACAAGATACACTATGTATACATGTTGGATTCCCAATTAGAGTAATACATGTAGATGCTTCCGTATATTGATAGTCTCCAGTATAAACAATATGGCTATGCAGTGAATATAACCCTTTTAGGCATGTATGTGATTGTAGTGATTCATAATAACATAGTCAATAGGACAAATATGTTCATGTAGTATATGTCTTAGTAGGTCTCATAGATGCAATACATGAAGAAGCCATCATAGCTGGGACGAATATTAATTGAACTGAAGAAGTAATAGGAAAAATGACCTTATCGGATGATCTTTGGTTGTTGTACACACCAGAGTATTTTTTACCTCAGAGGAGAAAAAGGAGAAGAGTACACCGAATAATCCAGTGCTCTGATCGGTGCATACACCAGAGCATTTTGTCTTAGAGAAGGTTCTGCGGTTCAACACACACTATATGCACACTGGAGCATTTTCTAGGAGAAGTGCAAATCTTTAGAGGAATGGTTTGAAATCACTGGATGGTTTGGTATTCAGAAGAATACACCGAAGGCTTGACCGAAGGTTTTCATAGGTGTGAGAAGTTTTACACACCGAATGGTTCGGTGATCAGAGGGATTTTACACACCAGATAATTGAACAGTGAGAAGTGGCTCAGTCAGGCTCAAGTATACATATCGAATGGTTCAGTGATGGAGTTGAAGGTTATACTAGAATATTCGGTATTCACAAATAAATTTGAGTGGAGTTCCAACGGCTAGTTTATACTACTATACACACCGGATCATCTGGTGTTAGTACTGTTGTTGACACCGGATCATCCGATGTTCACAATTTGTTAGAGCCGTTTTAGCAGCGGCTAGTTTGCGGGGTTGAGGCTATAAATACCTCTCTACTCGACCATGTGAGGGTGCTTGAGTCTAGAGAAGCTCATAGACACAAGCCATCAGAGTGTTTAAATTGATCATTCAAGGCAATTAACAACAATATTAGGGAGTCATTAGTGCAAATAGGCTTAGAGAGAGTTGTTGCTGCCTAGAGAGAGGATCAAGTAGTGATCCTAGTTTGTACCAAGTGGTACGCCGGTATCTTAAAGTATTGGTGACTCACCGGTACCTTGGGTCTTGGTGGCTCAAGCTCGTTGACCCTTCGACTTGGTGTGGACCGACCGCAAGATTCTTGTATGGGGATGCAAAGACCCTTGCCTTGGTGGTTCAAGCTCCGAAGTGAAGATGGTGGCAAGTGACTGAAAGAGGCTGCTAGAAATGCAAGACAAAGACTACATCATGACCTCCTACAACTTTAAGTAAGTTTGATACGTCAATTAGTTCTAAGGGTTTATTTTGCACCTAACTTGGTTGATAAAAAATCTAACATAAGTATTCATGTAGCAATCACTTTATTTTTATAATGTTGATGCCGAAGTGGAGCAGACTCATGGTCCTTGACTCAGCCGATCTTCCCCCAATCATCCTACCAAGATCTCATCGACATTGTACAAATGTAAAGAAAATCCTCATACAAACAATCCTTATAATTCATTTATGAATTGATGATAACTTCTTGACATTCATATAAGGCTTATAAGTGGTACGTGCTGCAAGGTGGGAGACATGATACGACCAAGCTAGATGAGATGTTTGTCTGTACACTCTTTTCGGTATAACACACCTCTAACGCTTGTATCTTACTATTTATGATGAAGAGTACTATTGAACTAACGAATATATTGCATTATTGTTTGAAGTGCCACAAGTAAGGTTTTGACACCATTCTTTGTGGATACTATGTTTGCTAGTTTCTTAGGGTAAACGGGAGGTACATAATCAACCATGAGTACGTAAGTCATCATTGTGCTTACACATTCTTATTTAGTTCTGTTTCCATTGTCACCAGTGTTTTAACTCTTTTAGTTGTATTTTCATTACAGGCATGGAGGATTGAATGTACTAACTCCTTGCTCAGCGATAAAAGATATTCAAAACATCCAATATGACATGTGTCAGTTCATCATACACAAAATCATCCACAAGAATGGAAGGTTCTTTGACCACGGAGGTGAATTGGCTATCCATCCGAGGCTTTGTGAGTGGGAGAGGCAACACTACTTTAAGTATTGTTAGTTGAGTTATTGTTGTACTTGTGTTGAATTTGTTTGGTGATGTAAATATTATGTTAAAATCTATGTTCAAATGCTATTGAAATTTGTGATATTAATCTGTCTTGAAATCTGGAGGGAATAAAATATAAGCCTATTATGAATTTGGAATGAAATACATACATGGGCGAATCCTTATGTCACCTGCCTATGGTATTCTATTTATCTACTGGCAGATACTAAAGTATGCCGCCTGTGAAAACCTATTACTAGAGGTGGTCCGCTTAAGAAACCTCATGTGAAAACCTATTACCAGAGGCGTTTCCACAGGTGGTCACTTTTGTACGTGTGGAAATCGTCCATTTCCACAGGCCTTTGACAGAGGCGGGTGACTAAATGCCTGTGAAATGAGTTATCACCCGCCTCTATAAATTGTTTCTATAGTAGTGCATCTTCCTCCAAACTGCCTCCGCACCGTCCCCTCTTCCTTTGAATTGTCACCTCCTCTTCCTCCACATCTCTAGCATGCATTGGAGCCGCCAACATAAAATGATGCTATGGCCAGCATCGTGGGTGCTCGCTTCCTCCCCCTTGCCGGATTCGCGCTGCCGCCAGGTCCTCCACCTCCTTGATGTTCACCGACGTCACATCCTCCTCCTCCCTGGATCTGCACCGCACCACCCCCGGGTCCTTCATCTCCTCGACGTCCATCGCTGCCCTGTCCTCCTCCTTCCTGATTCCGCACTGCACCGCTGCATTGACCTTGTCCTTGGCCACCACCTCATCCCTTTGTTGGCTTCCTCCTTCTCCACTTAGCATCTCCACTGTGCCAATTGAGGTAGAGGGATTCTACCATTTTATATGGATTTTAGAGGGTTTTTTAGCCCGTAGATTTTAGATGAGTTTTTTGGCATATGGGTTTAGATGTTCTAGAATTTATATATGGAGATAAATTTAGTCCTTTTATATAAGTGACTTGCCATTTATCTGTTGACTAATTTGTTGCAAATAATCTAGTTGTATCATGTTGCCTTATTTTTAATTGCATTGTAGAGGAATTTTATAGATTTTTTTTTTGTATTTTAGAGGTTTTTTAGTTGGCACATAATTTTTTTTTCTATTCTCATGCTGTACCGTATTTTTTGTTTTAATTTTACATTTTTCCAAAAGCATAATGGTAGATTCATTCGTTTATTTGCTAGTTAGCTCGATATTATTTCTGGTCCTCATGAACGCTTCCGCTTGCTGCTGGATGTCATGCTCATCCAAATCATTTTTTTTACTATTGCTACTAATCTGCAATATGGCTTAGGTCATCCTAACACTAAGATTACATTCTATTGCCATGACAATAAATTCTTTGTTCTCTACCCTTTAGTTTTAGATGTTAGCTATCTGAATGCACATCTATTTACTTGAGATGATGACACTGTGATTTTTAGCCTTATTGCGGATTGCACCTTCTACACTGAGGATAATGATCATGCGTTAGAAGAAGCTTAGGAGGATTTTTTTAGATAGAATATCTTCACTTCGGTGGAGTCTGCTGAATATTTTGGTTGGAGACATGTGTGTAGTTCTAAACAACGAATCTATATTCTATAATGATATGTATAATATTAATTATCCTTTGATATTGCATATGTCTCGTGATAAACTGTGTTCATTATAATCCTTCATATCCTCCTCCCTAGATCTGTAGTGCATCAACTCGTCGACCTCCTCCCCGCCACCGCTTTGACCTCATCCCCATCGTTGCCTCGTCCCCGATCCAGCTTCCTCCTCCACCGAGCCCCTCCACCACACCGACCAAGATGCACTCCTTATGTGGATAATTTTAGATATTGTACAACATTTCTGATGAATTTCAGCTGACATTTAGATGAATTTCAGATAATGTGCATGGTAGCATGGTTCTTTTTAAACTTTCCGTATTTATTGTGCATTGTAGTGGTGATTATCATTCTTGTTAAACTAGTGGTTCAAGTAATGTACATGACAGTATGGTCAGGTGTATGTGCATATATACATGGTTTGTGTCTTTATGCTGTTTGTTGCAGATTGCATGGCCCAACTCCTGAGGGTAGCCAGAAAGTAGGAAAACCATACAAGTTGTGTACTCGAGATAGGATCCATTTGCTGTTATTCAACATAAAGTAGACATCTTAAAAGGAACAGTATGTGATACCGCACTAAAAGCCGATGATTCTTGTTATGAGCCGTCTATGATGTATGAGTTGTTGCTGCCTGTGGTGATATGGATGGTTGCCATCGAAGATGGTTTTTTTTTTCTGTTGAGAACCGTTTATGATATTAGCTAACACAGATAGTGGACGAGCCATATGTTATTATTGGGTTCATTATAATCATTTTACGGTCGACTGAAGGAAAACCATCTGGCATAATGATTTGGAGCCGCTTGTTATAAAACGTTCTGGACTAGTGCAGGACGCCATGTGGTTTGACCAAATTATCATGAGAAGTAATGCAACTATTTGCATGTTCATATATGTCGTCCTCTCAAGAATTAGGAAGTGAGTGCACTCATTCATGCACGTGGTTTACATGTGTACTTGTGTGCCGATAATTAGAAGGACCAGGTGTGACATCATAATTACATAGCGTAGCCTGTGCTTTCATATTCGATTACTTTTTCTGAAGGTTAATGCATTCTTAGAATGAAGAATTACTTCAGTTAGGTGACCCAATACTGCAGTGGTTAAACAAGCCAAGAACGTATTATTGAGGGAATGGTACCCACATGGGCCCTTGTCATTGACTTAAGCCACAATAGTCAAATCCTAAAAACTAAAACAGAGAGACTGGCATCAAGGTAGGAATAGTTCACTTTATGTTCTGTAGGAGTTAGACTCGACAAGGCGTATGAACCCAAGGAGCGATGCTCGAAGGCGAAGCCCGAAAGACCGAAGGGGTGCTACAAAGCCCGAAAGGTGAAGAGTGTAGCGAAGCCCCGGAACTGAAGGGGTACGACAAAGGTTAAAGGACGAAGGATCCAGCACAAGTCTTGAGACCGACGGGAGGCGACGCAAGGCCCTTCAGTAGCAGAGCAAAGTCTAGCTTAAATTTGGACACGTACATTAGCTGGAACTCGACGAGGGGTGGCTCAAGGAAGAGGGCTAGCAGTCCTCGTGAAGGGTCCAGTGCCCCCCCCCCAAGACACATGTCAAGATTTCATTATTTAGGGCAATGTATATAGACAATAACCATCTCCTTTGAGATACCCTGGATAAGGGGGAAATGTATAATAATAACGGGAGTGGTTGAGGTATGCCTATAAATACCCCCACTCGCCCTATGTAAAAGGGGGAATAAATAGTTATGACATCAACATCTATTGCACTGTTCACTGTGTTGCGATCATGATCGCAACATTTGACGCTGTTTGTGGGGACCAAACCCACAACCAACTAGGAAAAAAAATGTACAAGTGCTATGATATGCTAAAATATTTCCACGTTCAAGCAGCTAATCAGTAAGGGGGCTCGTAGGTCCCTTCGCAACAAGAGAGAACGATGGCGATTGAGGGGGCCGAGGCTTCGATCAAGGCTCCTAGGGTCAAAATACCCAGAGCTGGCATCGAAGCTCTGGCTGGAGTATGGGGCTCGAGAGCGGTCATGCCAGATGACCATGAAGACCGGATGGCTATGCTTGAGGCCCTAGAGCATCATCAACCTCCCTCACACACCCTAGTAGACCATGGAGCAGCTCATGAAAGCAATGATGCGCGGTACATAAGTCTGGTGGAGGAAGCCAACAAGCAAATTCAAGAGCTGCATGAGGAACTCAGGTCCCTCTGTTTGTCCCTCTTGTCTCACCAAGGATCTCCAAGAGGCCTCAGTGGCAGTGGAGATCCTGAGAAACTTCATCACTGGGTGTTCAAAGGACTCCGTCGGCTGCGGGCTATAGATCAAGCCTCCCCGCTGGCCACAAGTCTGCAAATGCGATCATGGCCTCCAGGGTTCAAGATGCCTTGACTGCACTTCTACAATGGTGAAACTGATCCGAAGGAGTTTGTGATGAACTTTGAGGCCGGAATAGAGTCCACGGGTAGAGACGAAGCTACCATGGCCAAGGGTTTTATCCTTGCCATTAGGGGGACCGCACTCTCATGATACACATCCCTCCTAGCGAGAACGAAATTCTCTTAGGAGCAGCTTCAGGAGGTTCTCTTCTCACATTTCTAAGGCAAACTATGTAGCTATGGTTACTATGGGAGATCTATTTGTGATTAAACAGAAGGAAGGTGAAAGCCAAAACGAGTTCACTTGACGCTTCATACAGGTAAAATGTCAAGCGAAGGGTCTTAGTGATGATACTATCATACATGTTGCAAGACAAGGTCTCCGCCCAGGAGCCTTGGCCTCGTGCTTGGCGCGGAAGCTAGAACGAGACTTGGACAAATTTTTCACTAAGATGGAACAATACTCAAGGGCCGAGAAGGACAAGCTCCAGAGGCACGCAAACAGGCTGATCCCAGAGGCCAAGAATGGAAGGGCAAGTGAATGGAGGACGCCTCAAGGAACGAACAAGGAAGAGTGTCCGAGGGAAGCCTATAGATCCTCGGACATGCACATAAGAGTCCAAGGGCAAAGAGTGTAGCAAAACCCTGAGGCTGAAGGGGTGCGACAAAACCCGAAGGACGGATGGTACAATACAAGTTCTGAGACCGAAGGGAGGTGGCGCGAGGTCCTTCGGTAGCAGAGCAAAGTCTAGCTTAAATGGGGACCCGCACATTAGTTATAACCCAACGAGAGAGTGACTCAATGAAGATCGCTAGTAGTCCCGGTGAAGGGTCCAGTGCGGGACCCCTAAGACACGTATCAAGATTTTGTTGTTTATGGTAAGATATGTAGACAATGACAATAATACAGATACCCTAGAATATTCCCCATTTATTAGTAGGAATATTCCTATGGATAAGTGACAAATGCATAATGACAATATGAATGGTTGATGTATGCCTATAAATACTCTCACTCCTCTATGTAAAAGTGGAATAAACAGTAATTACATCAACAACTATTGCAATCTTCACTGTGTTGCGATCACGATCAGACCACACACTATATACAAATAAATGACAAAAAAAAAGAAATAAGAATGATTAGATGTGCAGCGGTATAACCACAAGAAACAGCACCGTTAACTATGTATGTTAAGAATCGGGGCTAGTTCCTCCTTGCACTTCTCAAGAAGGAGGAGGTCCTGTGATCTCCCGCGGCGGCTTGTCGATGAAGCGGATGAGATTGTAGGCCCACGCACCGGCCACTGTCCCGCAAATCGGGCCGGCGAAGTACACCCAGATGCCGGCATAGCGGCCGACGACGACCGCCGGGCCAAGGGTCCTCGCCGGATTCATGGATGCTCCTGATATAGGCCTGTGCACCAGGTACTACAATTAGCTTAATATAAATATTGCCATTTACACGCACAACGTTGAGAATTCTAGGTTTTTCCATTTACCCGGCAAAGAGCACGTTTAGCAGGACGGTAGCTCCAACTGCAAGGCCAGCGAGCTCACCAATCTGAAAGAGTCGGGATAAAAACCGGTGAATTAATTTGGTTTTTTCCCCGCCCAGATACCTTCTAGTATCGACATTATTGTTTTTTTAAGGTACACAGTCTTGTGCGCGCGCGTGCGTGCGTGTGTTAAGAGTGACACGCAACCAGAATCAAACTAGAAATCAATGCTCAGAACAACGATAAGTCGTCGGATTATTCTTGTAATGTTACGCACCTTGAGTTTTTTTATTGTTAACAACTATATTAATTTTAATTAGTTTCACTAATAGTTTAATATACTATTTGTAACCATTGAACTAGTAACAGAGCATGTGATCATGGTCAAAGTTCAGGGAGGATAATAGCCGCACCCGGCTCCATTGTCCGTGCTCTGCGGTCATTCCGGAGATGAGGAACCTAAATACTTCTAATTATTAGTAGTGGCAATCTTAGTTTAAAAGTTTGACTATAAGTACTTATATGAAAACATCTATTTTAGGTCTTACATATGTATGAAAGATTATACGTAAGATACATCGGAGCTATCTTTTAGTTAACGCGATTTTTTTGTGTGTATTTTTTGTTGAGAGTGACTGGCAGCCCAGAGTCAAGGTAGAAATTAATCAATGCTCAGAATAGTGATATACGGTTAACAGTTAACACAGCCATACTCTAGAAATTAATTGCTACGTTTAATTTCGATTAGTTTCACCCTACCATTCAAACTATGAAAACAGTAGGGCTAGTGACGGAGTATGTGAGATGGTCAAAGTTGAAGGGGGGAGAGAGGTCGCTGCTTACGGCTCTGTTGTCCGTGGCGACGCCGGACACGACGAACATGAGGTTGAAGGAGATGATGAACTCGATCACCAGAGACTGCACGTCCGACCCCGCCGGCACCGTCCCAAAGAAGTGCTCCCGCGCGTTCCCGAACAGCAGCCGGAGCGTCAGGCTCGCCGCCGTCGACCCCAAGATCTGCGCCGCCGCGTACGCCGGCACCTGCACCATCCAGCGACAGCAGCAGATGCTGTTAAGCATGCAACTCGCAAGAATTCTCTGCGGCAGCAGCTACGTCACATCTACATACATACCTGCTTCCAGGGGAAGCGGCCGCAGGTGGCGAAGGCGATGGAGACGGCGGGGTTGAGGTGAGCGCCGGAGATGTGGCCGACGGAGTAGACCATGGCCATGACGGCGAGGCCCCAGACAATGCAGATGCCCGGGAACGTCACCGTGCCGCCCGTCCGCAGGTTCACCGCCACCGCCGCGCACCCTGCGAAGATGAGGAAGTAGGTCCCGAAGATCTCGGCCAGGATCTGCAGACAATGATCGATGATCCAACGTATTCAAACAAAGAGCAGAATCATGTGTCGCATTCAGATCGGATGCTTGCCCCAGTTGCCAACTGAATACTTTGATAACTAAAGTGGATAACTATTGGATGGGGTGACCAAATGCAACCATGCTAAGACCAGCTGTTGCACGATGTGGACTTGCATCACCAAGACGACAAGCTGTGAACTTGCAGGAACGCACAAGAATTCCTTGGATTTTATCTTTAGCCGCCGTATTACAATATTGTTCGAATTCGGCATATCTCATGTGCGTTGAAGATCGAAGCACATGAGAAATAATTCTCATCTTGTTCTTTGCTTTGTCTGTTACAGTGTTTGAACACAACTGTTTCATTCTTTCCCCCCCTGACTTATTGGAGCCCAGGATTTGAAGAACTCCTGCTTGAGCTTTCCTAAACATGCAAGAACCATATACTTCTATGACTAACATATGAATCATGCTTCGCGAATTGCAAGAAACTTAGTTTGCTAGACATGATGCAACAGCCGTACCATCTGTACGAACTGGACGGAGAACATGGGACGGTTGCCGGCGCCATCCTGCTCTGAACTCTCACTCCTTGCTTGATCACCTCCTCCTCCTCTGCCTTCCTCCAGAGCCCTGGCGGTTTCGTGCAGGCCGTTTCCGAGCTCTCCTCCTGCCATCTATTCTCTCCCAGTATCAGCCTCTCTGTGTTTTGATTACTGTTCGTTCCTCTGCAGCCTGTGTAGATGGAACTGGAAGGAGAGCATGGGATGCAGCGTGGTCTACTATTTATGGGGTCCAGCTCCAGCTACATAGCTGCATCCGTCCATGTCTCCGAAAAATATTATCTGTATTGGCTTCTTGGGCTGTCCACGAAGACTAGTCTACTCGTCCATGTGTCCGGAAATGCTCTGCATAATAAAGAATCACTTTTTTTTAAAAAATGAATCCAAACTCTCTCACGTGAGTTGTTGATGAGTAGCTCCCCCGTGATCAGGGGGTACCAGCTATTCCAAAACTCGGACCCTGTGGGATTCTCCTTTAGAATCTTGGAAATTTTATTGACTTTTACATTATATCTCCAAAGGCATAATGGGTATTTAGCGCACCAACCAATCCAACCCCATTAAACCAACCCGCAACCAAAAAATCCTTCTCGTAAAAATCTCTTACCTGATACCATAAACACAGATCTAGACTACCGTAAAACCTATTCTGAGATTGTAAAAAACCGACTTATGTCACTATAAAAACTTCTGGTGACCATAAAGTGTAGTTTTTATAGTTGGAGGTCCCTAAAAAATAGTAGGATTTTATGGTTGCGAGAGCATTTTTACCGTTGTGGATGGTGTTTGCTTGGTCAGCGTGTATAATTTATTTAACACGCTTGGAATTAAATAGTAGTTCTATTGGTATAATTGACATTTTATCGATTTTTACATAAATATAATCACAAACTGGAGGCTTTTGCAAAGAGAAATACAGGTTGTTCATGGATTCACTGCTGTGTGAGCCACTGTTTTAGATGGCCACCAAAAGATTGGGTACGTGTAGAGTTAATCTGCGAACAGATTTTAGCATGAATAGCAACCCCTTCTGTTAACTGGTATCAGTTTGCAACATGAATTTTCAACGATTGAATCAGTAGAAGAGTTGTCACGATACCATGTTTGATTGTTCCGTGTTATTAAGAATCAAACTGGAGGCTGATATTCGAACTTTACAAACTTC
This sequence comes from Phragmites australis, assembly GCF_958298935.1. NCBI lineage: Eukaryota > Viridiplantae > Streptophyta > Magnoliopsida > Poales > Poaceae > Phragmites > Phragmites australis. Next base: position 9,293,242 of record NC_084929.1, read on the forward strand.
AACGCGAACTTCTCTTTAGTCAATCAAAGATATTGAAAACCAATTTGCTTAAAGCAACTAAACCCATTATTTGTATCACGTTAACCATCAGGTGTGCCTTGATATGATATTGAGCTGTTTCGATAAGATTGTTTAGCCAATGAATCGACAAAGTGACCTCAAAGTAGAGTAGTTCGTGGTACACCTTACCAGGGTTGTCACGGCATTCAGGATGCTCCTAACTTCACGGAAAAGAGAAGAGGGTTCATCGTTTTCTCCTTTTCATTTGTGTTCTTGAGGTCTTCGGCTACTTTCAGACAGACCCCAACTTGTACAAAACAATATCTCTATCATCTATGAGGTTTTCTGCTTCTTTTAAAAAGATAAGATGAATGAATGGTTTGGACTGCACGAAACGCTGGCAATATAGTAGAATATAAATTTGACGACCTCATTAGTCACTTTCGTATGCTTTTCCTTTATCGGAGCAAGTCTCATTCAGACTATTAATCAATTCTCCAAGAATTCTTAGTTCAACAATGTCGGATCAAAATTTGCGTCTACATGTGCAAACAATATCAGTCTCTGAATCAGTAGTTGATACGCGCAATTTCAACAGAAATGGATACTACATACATAATTCGATTATTATACCTGAATTTTACGATGCAGCGGCACTTAGATCCTAAGGCCTGCAGATAACTTGGATACGGACAAAACATTAGTCTTCTACTCTTCATCACCATAGGCACAATATTTCTCGGGATCTTCAACTGAATTTCAATAAAGTAAGAGTGAGTACATAAGGTACTCCGTAAGTCCTATCTCAAGGGGAATAAATAGAGGCATAAGAGTAGAACAAAGAAAAGTCTATATAGTCTTTAGGTTTTGCGGAAAGCCAGTTTTTATTGCAGGGTTTAGTTTTGCAAATCCTATTTCAAAACAATTGAGAAAAGAATAGTTGAGTTTAAGATTATGATGTTGTTGGCCCACGAGAGATGCAATCCGTCCTGCCAATTCTCAAGTTTTATAGTTGGTGGACACCGTGTCCTTGCCAACTCAAGGCTCAAAGTCTGTATTTCCAAAACACAGGTACACTGGCCACTCACACAAGGAATACTCATATAGCTAATCATTAAGACCACACTATAGCATCAACCATCATCGCAGGCACGACTATTCGAATAGATTTACACTCTACAAATATTGTACAACTTTACCCACACGATATGTACAGACCTACACCACAGTTGGAACTGACATAACAAGATCCATACCTACCAACATGGCTATGATAACCACCCATGGGATCACCAGGGGCCTAAAGCATCATATCTCATTTAAACATGGCTCGAACACGACCTTCAACATTACACCAGCCAGACCTCGAACTACGCATAGACTGAGTCTTCTCCCAGTTCCCGTTGCAACCCCTGCCACCAGGGTGGGTACCCAGACAAGTGCTAGTGAGGTCTGAGGCCAAGTTCTGCTCATATAGGATGTGTGGTTACACTATGGTCACTAGGTGAGATGTCAAAATGAACCAGTCCTTATACGACCAAGGTGAGTGTCTCCAAGCATCATGCCCATCTTACTCACCCTCGTCAAATCATCTTTGCAGTTTCTTCACACTCACTCACACCACCAAGCACACACACCACATTTCACACATTTCGAAAACATGATTCAGATTATTATGGTGATTCTTTTGTTTAAGCAGAGCAGTATTAAGCATGCTAGTAGGCAAGCAATCATCCAAACAATCAATATAGTTGATGTTGCGGACTTTCTAGGGTTTCAACAGAATAAAGGTAATCAATAACAAGGAATGACTTTAACAAGTTAGGTTATATCTATCTCAGCATTTTAAAGTAGAGTTCATAACTTAAGCATGCCTATTACTACAGTTTAAAACAAGACTCTATTGGTTGTGTTTGAAAACATGGGTGGAATATGATCAATGGCGTATGACTTGCCTTCGTTGTAGCCCTCATCTGCTTCTTCTTTGTAGTCCAGTCCTCAAGATCTTCTTTGAACACTTCTTCTTCTAATCTATGAAAGCGAACGTCGATAAGCGCTTGATTGGATAACATCTACATGAATTTCTAACGAGGAACGAACACTAGGTAGAATGGGTCTAGCGAATCTAGAGGGGTAGGCTCTATTGCTATCTACTGCTATGTGAACTCAGGCATGAGATCTAAGTGATTACTCTACACTATTAAGTGCATGTGTGTCATATTCCTTAATTAATATTTATCTAACATTTTACCTGATTAACAAGTATTTAATTATCTAATTAAGCTACTATTTATCCTAAAGGAAATTACTTTTAGTTATTATCTACACAAATTAAACTGGCATAAACTAGGCACTAAGATTTCTTATACAACCTAGGTCATGGTTATCAAACTTATCTATAACTAAAACTACGATAGAACTAGCTAAAAAGCTAATTCTAGGTTTTCAACAACTCATTAACAATTTAAATAAATTATATTAAAACTAACGAGATTACAAAAATTATGAAACTAACATGGTTGGATAGATCTCAAATTTAGATAAATATTGTGGAAGAACCAGCAGAAATGGAGGAGAAACGGGCTTCGAAAGGTTTGTCAGGAGGTTAATTTGAGAAAATGAAAAGGGGTGGAATATTCCACAAATATTCCATTTTGGTTCGGCTCGGCTCAGCTCAGCTTTGGAGGCGGCTCACATCTTGGCTCAGGCTATTTGCCGCTCGGCTCTATTATTTGGAAGCTTGGCTCACTGGAATGGCTCACGACTCGGCTCACTTAAGTGGGAGGGGGTGGCTTGGCTGGGATCCACACGTCAGTGCATGTGAGAGGAGAATAAGGGAGAGAGGTGGTTCTATTTGGCTCAGATCCAATCAAGAGGGAGGGGGAAACGGAGAGGAGGGAGGAGATGGCTGACGGTGGCATTAGCGATGGAGGGCGACAGCGGGCTCCGGTGATGGGGAAAAAGGGTTGGAATCGGTTGGAACTACACAATGGTGGTGGTGGCTCGCTACGTGGCTAAGTTATGTGGCTCGGGTTGGAGGATTTTGGGTGAGAGGGAAGAGGAGGAAGTGGAAGAGAAGCGTGGTGCTCACCAGTGGTGGGGAATCGGTGACAGTGAGCTTGAGTTTGGGAAGAGCTTGGTGGCGGTGAGAGAGAGCGAGGTGGGGAGCTCGTTGTGGTGCTGTGTGGAAGGAGGGCTTAGCTAGGCTTTTATAGGAGGCCGGGAAGAGCTTGCCGAGGACGGTGGCATGGCACTGGGACATGGGCACGGTATGGCACTGGAATGGCGCCGCCACAAATCCTGGAACGTGTGCATCATGCACGATGGAACATGAAAATGAGTGATTGGTGATGACGACAGTGAGTGCATGGCTACAGTGTCATGAGGACGGTGGTGACGCAAGTGTCGATGATGATAGTATGATATCAGCAATGGGATGGCTACAACGGTGGCAAGGACGGGGTGACGTGATGGTGGGAGAAGAAAAGAGAGGGATGTGAGATATTTTTTTAAACCTCTTGTTGTTCTTCTTCTATTTTGTTATGGAATTTTGAGGGTGTGACTGATCTACCCGACTTACAAATCGTCCTCGAAGAGATAGGAGAACTCCTTCTTGAAATTTCCTTCATGCTCTCCGGTGGCCTCAGCTTCTGTGTGATTGTTCCAATGTACTCAACAGAATTTGGCAGTTGATCTTCTGGTTTGACACTCTGCTATATCCAATATTCTAATTTGCCTCTCTTGGTACCGTAGACCACGTTGAAATTCCATCACATCTAATGGTACTTGTTCTTCGGGTCCTCTCAGACACATTCTTAACTATGATATATGGAAGACGTCACGAGTGTCTGACACTCCTTAGTGAAGATCGAGGTGGTAAGCAACATCTCTTATCTTGTTTAGTATCTTGTAAGGTCCACTATATCGAAGTGTTGGTTTTCCTCTAATTCGAAATCTCTGTTTACCTCTTATGGGTGATACTTTCAAGTACACATAGTCTCCAACATTCAAACTCGAAATTCCTTCACCAAGTGTTTTCATAGCTCTTTTGTGTAATTTGTGCTGCCTTTACGATCACTGTTACTTTAGGAACCTTCTCTTCAGCATCCTTTATTCCCCATACCAAGATGCTAAAGAGTTCTTGGATGGGATGACTATGATTTCTCATTGCCACTCCTTATATATACACATTCCAATGTTTCCATTGTGACTACCAATATCAAACATCCATTATCCATCGGTAATCCTTGGTCACTTATAGGTCCACTTGAATACTTCAATACTCCATTGATGATGCCTTCTAATCCATAAGGTCTTCAAACCGAGGGTGGTTTAACTGCCTTTATCTGGTAACTGTCCATGCCTTAAATTTATGATCACATATATACTCTTTATCGGTAAAACTTATAAGGTACTGAGGGGCTACCCCACTTAGAAAAATTCTGCCTTGATGCTTTTGACCATTAACTTTATTTAAGATTCCTTTGTTATTTGATCCTCTACGTAATTGCTTCATCAACCAAAGCTATTCGTCCAAACATAGTTTAAGCCTTTCATTTGGTTGTTCCCATTCGACAACCGCTTCAACTTTAGTAGGGTCTACTGCTACTCTTTCTGCGATTATAATGTGTCTGAGAAAGGTAATCTCCTTTTTTCAAAAGTTACACTTGTTGTATTTGGCGTAAAGCTCATGGGCTCTTAACCTTTCCAGAACTATTCTGAGGTGTTGTCCATGCTCTTCGGCACTCTTAGAGTAGAAAAGAATGTCATTAATGTAGATTATGACAAACTTATCTAACTCATCCATAAATACTCTATGCATCTGGTCCAATAAATAGGTAGGGCATTTGTTAATCCAAAGAATATAACTGTGAACTCAAACTGACTATACCGAGTAACAAAGGTTGTCTTCGGTATGTTGCAAACTCAAATTTTCTGCTAGTAATACCCTGATCTTACATCAATCTTGGAGAAGAACTTATAGTTGATCCTGGGCAGTAGGTACTTATTCTTGATGGTCACTTCATTTAAGGAACGATAGTCCACACACATTCGGGGCTACCATCCTTTCTCCTTACAAACTAGATATGTGATCTCCATGGGGGGATGAACTAGGTTTGATATATCCTTGTTGTTGCAACTCTTCCCCAGTTACTCTTTTAACTTTATTAGTTCATGGACTGCCATCCGACAGGGTCTCTTTTCTATCGGGGTTGTTCCAGTGATAAGAACTATGATAAACTCCATTTTGCGGTCATGTAGCATTCCTAGTAATTTATCTGGAACTCATACCGGTATTCATTTATTGCTGGCATTTCATCCAGGGTTGTAACTTCCAAACTATACACCATGGGTTTGGGTCTAGGTCCTTTTGGGTTGACATTCTACCTTGATGTCTTTATTTAACCAAAACAACCTTTCAGGTACCACATTGTATAACACTTGATGTTTGGTTAGCCAATCCATTCCAAAGATTATGTTTATTCCAACAGATTTAGAGGACCACTGAGTTGGCTAGAAGTTCTGCCCCACCTATTAAAATTTTAGCTCGAGAGTATCCAAAAGATTGTTGATACTTGCTCCAAATGAGCGGATTACAAGGGGTTCTTACATGTCATTTAGATTTCCATACTTGGGAGCATCCTCCTAGAAGATGATTGACTAGAGATTCCAGAGTACAACAAAATGGCAGTGTGACCTGAATCAAAAGGGACACTCCTTAAGAATGATATCTCGTGCTTCCTAAGATTCTTGGGTGTGGTTTCCTTTTCAAGGATGAACATGATCATCCATCATTGTTTTGGTGCTGGTGGCATAGTTTGGTGCTTCAACCGGCTACTTCTGGGGATAATCCTTTGCATGGTGTCCGGGATCCTGGCAAATGAAACAAAGCCCTCATAGGCCCAAAGGGCTGTTCTGGGTTTCTTCTAGGCAACTTGCTATGAAATGTCCTTTCTTCCTGCAACTGATGCAAGTCCTGTTGGAGGATAGCTTTCTCTTCTTGTTACTTTTGTTGTCCTGGCTAGCACTTCCCATACATATAGTATGCTTGAGGTCACTGAGTCCTTGAGCAATCGTTTGCATCAACTGTGTCTGGTTAGCTATCATAGTGAACAAGTTGCTAGCAATGGGTGTTGGTGGCATGTTATGTTTATTCTCATCATCCTTGTTCCTTCGATCTTCATGTATTTCATGTCCTTCAATGACTTCTTGTTCATCTGGATTGATTGATCACCTTTAGTGTCATAGTTGGTCAGCTTGACGTTGTTACTTATTGAATTGTTGTTTGTTTGCACATACTCTAAGGGAGGGTTGTTGTCATCTTCCAGCTGCATTGCTAGGGCTTCAACTTTTGGGTGTTGCTCAACTTTTTCGAATTTATTTGCATGCTCTTCAGGCAACACCTGATTTTCCCAAAGCAAGAAGGGTGAGATTTATGGGAAGGTCCACAGGTTAGGTTACTTGATTTTGATTGCAATTTTTCATTCTGATTTTTTAAAAGGTTTTTTGATGGATCGGGATTTCTATTTTCTAATGTCTATACTAAGGTTACACTCTACATATAAGTATGGCTCTGATATTAGTCCCATCTTTGGTTCTCCCTATGCAAACAATATTAGTCCCTAAATTAGTAGTTGATATGCACAATTTCAACATGAATGGATATCACAGACATACTTCAATTATTATACCTAGATTAAAGCCTTACGATGTGGCGGAACACAACAGGTAGATCCTAAGCCCTGCAGGCAATTTGAGCACAGATGAAACCTTAATCTTCTACTCTTCATCGCCATAGGCACAATCTTTCTCGGGATCTTCAATTGAATTTCAACAAATCAAGGGTGAGTACATAAGGTACTCAGAAAGTTCTACCTCAAGAGAAATAAATAGATGCATAGGGGTAGAACAAGGAAAAAGCTACAGAGTCTTTAGGTTTTACGGAAAGCTAGTTTTTGATGTAGGTGTTTACTTTCGCAAAGCCTTTTTCAAAACAGTTTTAAAAGCATAATTGAGTTTAAGATTATGGGCTTGTTGGCCTTGGGGGAGATGCAATATGTCTGGCTAAGTTTTATAGTTGGTGGACACCGTGTCCCTACCAGCTCAAGGTTCAAAGCCTACATTTCCAAAACACGAGTACACTGCCCACCCACACATCAAGGAACACTCACACCATATAGCTAATCATTAAGACCACACTGTAGCGTTGCCCATGACCGCGGGCATGACTATTCGAATAGATTTACACTCTGTAGAGATTGTATAGTTTTACCCACATGATATGTACAGACCCGCACCACCATCGTGGTTAGAACTGGCATAACGAGATCCGTACCTACCAACATGGCTACGATAACCACCCACAGGTTCACCAGGGGCCTAAAGCATCATATCTCATTTAAACATGGCTCGAACATAGCTTTCAACGTAACAACAGCCAAACCTCGAACTACGCATGGACCGAGTCTTCTCATGGTTCCTTTTGCAACCCCTGCCGCTTGGGTGGGTACCGAGCAAAGTGCTAATGAGGTCTGAGGCCAAGTCCTGCCCATATAGGTTGTGATATAAATGAAGCATTATCACACAACTCTTCTTTGTCACAAGGAACAACAAGCAAATCATCATGTGACAAAGGTAAATCAGCAATATGATCCACTAATGATTGCTCTACAATAGCATACGTAGTGGGCAATTTCAGCACATCAAAATAATCCTCACCTTGTGTGAGTGTAGCACATTTTTCATTACCTTTGTTCTCTTTCTCAGCTGATATAGGTGCGTTAGCATTTGTACCTTGTTGTAATATGCATGGTACGATAACTTTCTCCTCTTTCTCCTTGCTCTTCTTCTCATTTTCCTTCTCTGGTTTGTTCGCATTTTTTGTGGGAGGAGATGTAGCAGTGGTGGTGTGGCTCTCAAGAAACTTCTTCTTCTCTTCATCCATTGCTTGGTTGGTTTTCTTATTCTGCAAAAGGTTAGTGACAGTAGAAGGCAAAGAGCTAGATATATCCTCAATTGAAGCTAATGCATCTGTACACTTCAAGTCATTGCATGGCAGCTCATTATCATAAATTTCAGCAATATCAGATTTAGTGGTAAACATAACACATTCTTGCTGATTTTTAGTCGGGCAAACAGAATTAAATGATGACTTGATGGTCATATCCTTCTCTCCCCCTTGAAGCAAAGCCGTCCTTGACTTTGAACAAGTAGGTTGGGCTAAAAGAAAACTCTAGAGGTCAACCTCAGATAGGACGTCTAGCTCGTCTTGAGAGAAGTTGCTCTCTGAACTAGTAGTACTGGCACATAAATGCTTACTTGAGAAAAATGCTTCCTCTCTAAACAGGCTATGTTGAAGCATCCTCGAGCCATATCATCATCGCCACTATATATATTTTTCTATCACCATGCCACCCTCTGTACTTCTTCTATTTTTTCTACATGCATGACTCCAGCCTTGTGCAATGCGTACATGAGTAGTATACAATGCTTGGCAATGTGATAATAGTATGCATCAAAAAAACATCAGTCACAATTAAATACATGTGCTATGAAAATAATCACAATGGATAAAAATAAATTGCATAAGTGAAGAACAAACTGCATCAAGCAAACTACCAGCTAGTTTTTGAAATGCGAGCGCAACATACATGCCTAAATGACCTATCACAGCCAAGGTTGGCAAGCAATCAACACTGTGAAAAGGGACCTGATCTGATACCAATTCGGTCTGTTAACAATGAAACTATGATACATTATCATCTAGTTCTACTTCATTAATCACAATGGTGTTTCAGCACAGCTCATAGTGCTCTGGGGACAGGGACGGTAGGGTTCCGGTACCTTCACTGCCGACTCAATATAACGACCGGCAGTGAAAGGGTACTTTCACTGCCGGCTCAATTTGAGCGCTGGCAGTGAAAGGGTACCTTCACTACCAGCTCAATATGATGATCGATAGTGAAAGGGTACTTTCATTGCCGGCCCAATAACTTCACTGGCAGTGAAAGTTGTTTCACTGCCGGCCTAATATGTCCACCGATAGTGAAACCCCTTTCCCTACTGGTGGCTTGGGGTGCAAAATTTTTTTAAAAGTTTTGCGCGAGCGAAGAGACTCGAACCCACGACCTGCATAAGTAAGACCGAACAAACCGCTACGCTATTCAAGTGATTTGTATTTAATTTTTACTATCTATACTTATTAACATTCTGTTGACCTAAAATCCTAATACATATTTATTTAAATTTGAACTTGCTATATACCAAAATTATGTTTTGTATATACCTAAATTTCCTGGTTCAATTTTCTAATACAATAAATAAATAAATAAATATGTTCATAACTATAGGTAATTCAGTATAAATTGAAAATAAATATGCTCATAACTATAGGTAATTCATTAAAAATTGAAAATAAATATGCTCATAACTATAGGTAATTCATTAAAAATAAAAAATAGTATACATAGTAATAGTGCTAGCTTGTGCTATTGCTAATTCATTATTAAAAATAAAAAATCAATATGCTCAATAATAAAGACATCTTCCACCATAAACTAGAAACTGAAGGTTCCATAATAAAAGTGAGGTATATTAATTGCATCTAAAACAAATTCATACATAGTACAAATACAATTTAGCTACTTTGTCTTAACGATTCACCCTTCATTATGATCACGGCGTATATAGGGAGGTTCATCGGTGTCTTCCATGGGACCTAGGTCGACGTCCTCTCCGAAAGGAGGTAGCACGTCGAATTGATTGTAGTCTTCCGCGTCAACAACATTCTCCACTCCGATAATCATTCTTTTTTCTTGAAGAACCACGTGGCGCTCCTCCTTGTTAGCCGGGTCTAGGTCCTTTACATAGAAGACTTGCATAACATCATTCGCAAGTACGAATAGTTCTTCTCTGTATCCAACGAGTTTTTGGTCCACTGTAGTCATACCGTACTTGTCGATCTTCACACCCCCGGGAGTCTGACCCATTGGCACCGGAAAAGAGGAATTTTTAACACTCCATAGTCGAGCTCCCATATCTCATCTACAAATCCGTAGTAGGTCTCCCTATTTCCATTGCAGTCGTAGGACTCTATAAGGACACCGCTATTTTGTTGGCGCTCTTATTATCCTGAGCTTTCGTATAAAATGTATAGCTATTTATGTCATATCCTTGAAATATGAGGATTGTAGTTGATGGTCTGTGAGCCAACATAGCAACTGAGCACACTCTATCTGCTTATACATCACCTATCTATATAACCAGGCGCCAAAATGATCTCGGTGCTCTCGCGCGATCCAAACATCGGACTTCCCTGGGTTTATGGTGTGTAACATCTTCTGGTGTTCTTCGACATATGAGTACACTACAACTGATTGTTGCAGAACTACGAAATGTGCTTGCGTGAATGAAATGGGGTCGTTAGTGCGGAATGAGTTTGCACCTATCATCCCTTTCCCTTGTAGCCTCCCCTCATGATGAGATACAGGCACACCAATTGATTTGAGATTCATGTAGTGGGCGAAGAAATCAATAACCTCCTCGGTTCCCCAGCCTCGGCCATGCAGCCTTCCGGCCAATTTCGGTTACGAACATATTTCTTCAGAACTTTCATGAACCTCTCGAAAGGGTACATCTGATGCAAAAACACGGGGCCCAGAATCCGTATCTCTTTCACAATGTGAACAATGAGATGCACCATGATATCAAAAAATGATAGGGGGAACAACGCCTCAAGCTGGGATAGAGTCTCAACCACGTCTTCCTGTAGCTTATCTAGCTTGGTCAGATCGATGGCCTTCTGTGATATCGCGTTGAAGAACGAACACAGCTTTATGATTGAGTTTCGGACCTTCGACGGTAGAATATCTCTAATTGTAATTGGAAGTATCTGTTTCATGATCACATGACAATCATGAGACTTCATGCCAGTTAATTTCAAATCTTTTACGTTTACTAGTCTATTTATGTTGGCGGAGTAACCCGATGGAACTTTGATTCCATGCAAGCACTTGCACATTACAATTTTCTCCGCCTTGCTCATACTGTAGCTAGCGGGACCAAGATATTTGTCGCCTTCTTCCATATCTTCGGGATGTAGATCCTGTCTGAGTTTCAAATATTTTAGGTCCTTTCGTGTTTGGAGTGTATCATTTGTTTTGCAAGGTATGTCTAGTAATGTACCAATCAAGCTATGACACACATTCTTCTCAATTTTCATGACACCGATTGCGTGTCGATCCACCAAATCCGGCCAATAAGCTAAGTCATAAAAAATAGATTTCTTTTTGAACATAGGAGCTCTAAGATTAGATTTCGGAACCGGTGTACTCCCATGTCCCTTTCCAAGGATAACCTTAAGTCCCTTTACCATGTCATATACATGTCTCCCAGTGCGATGCTTAGGAGGTGATCGAGTCTCAACTTTCCCATAAAAAACTCTCCTATTGCTGTGGTACGGGTGATTCTTGCGAAGAAATTTACGATGACCTAGGTACACCATTTTTCAGCTATTCTTTAGCCACAATCTCTCTGTTTCATCCAAACAATGCACGTATGCACAATAGCCTTTGACAGTCTGGCTCGATAGGTTGCCAAGGGCAGGCCGATCCTGGATTGTTATGAACAACATTACGCGTAGGGTAAAGTTCTCTCGTTTGTATGCATCTCATACCTGCACACCATCGTTCCACAGTATTACAAGATCTTCCATTAATGGTTTCAGGTATACATCGATATCGTTGTCAGGTTGCCTCGACCCTGGTATCAGCACCGGCATCATAATGTACTTCCGCTTCATACACAACCAAGGAGGAAGGTTGTAGATACATAGTCACATGCCAAGTGCTATGACTATTGCTCATGTTGCCGAATGGATTCATCCCATCTGTACTCAACCCAAATCTTATATTCCTCACATCTTCTGTAAAGGGCTCCTTGTATTTCCTATCGATGTTTCTCCACTGCGTAGAATCAGCGGGGTGTCTCAGCATTCCATCATCCTTGCGCTCCTCGGTGTGCCACTGCAACAATTCAGCATGCCTTTTGTTCGTGAATAAACACTCCAACTGGGGGACTATAGGAAAATACCACATCACCTTGATGGGAGGCCTTTGATTCTTTTCTTCACCATTGATATCATCACGGTCACGCTTGTACCGTGATGCACCATAGAAGAGACACGCTTACAAGTCTGCATGCTCTCTACGATACAACATGCAATCATTTAGACATGCATGTGTTTTATGCACTTCCAACACCAATTGGTACACAACCTGCTTGGCCTGGTATGTGTTTTATGGCAGCACATTTCTCTTTGGAAGTAATTTCTGGAAGAACAGTAACAACTCTGTGAAGCTTGTATCAAACTACCCGTTGCTTGCCTTTAATTGTAGCAGTGAAAGCATGGTACGTAACTTTGTGCGCTCCCTCTCGCAGCCTGGGAACAACGGTGTTTTATAGTCCTCTACCATACGCTAGAACTTTAGAAACTCTCTTTCATTGGTGAAGTTTCCCTCCCCATCGCGCAACATCTACTCCAGATCATTGGCGTCGGCATCGGCCAACATCTCCTCTAGATCATCATCGACCAACGTATCTCCGATAGGGGACATATTAGTGTATTCATCAGCCGGCATATCGGTGCACAAGCCTTCGTCTTCTCTGCCAATGTATTGCCCTTCCTGTACGATCTCAGCTTCACCATGCTTGGTTCAACGAGTATAACCATGCATAAAGCCCATTTGCATCAAGTGGGAATGTATCTGCTGGGTGGTGGAAACTGCTTCTTGTTCTCGCAATCGACGCATGGACAACACATGTATTGAGACTGTGTATTTGACTTGTGCGCTGTGGCTTGTACCAGGAAATAATCCACGTCGTTCTTGTACTCTGCGCTCACACGGCTCGCATCGTGCATCCATCTTCTGTCCATCTACAATTATATCATTATTGTAAATCCAAATTCATAACATCTAGAAAATTTTGCAATCACCAACAAATAAATTACCTCGTCATCTCCTACCGGCAATTGGCCCGGGTTGGAGGAGCCGCCTTTGGTATGCTTTCGCGTACGCTTCTGATGAGTATTTGTTGGTGCTATCCCTAGAAATTTTCTTTATTATTAAACCCTTTTGTATGACTAATTAAGTAAAAATAAAAAAACGCTCATACATAAAGTTTATATATTGGAGCTCGCTAATTAAATAAAATATAAAACATATAATTGGATCTTGCTATATACCTAAATATTATGGAGAAATTTTCTAATTCATTAAAAATCAAAATAAATATGCTCATACCTAAAGTTTCATATAGAAGCATGCTAATTAATTAAAATATAAAAATATAATTGGAGCTTGCAACATACCTAAATATCATGGCTAATTTTTCTAATTTATTGTAAATCAAAAATAAATATGCTCATACCTAAAATTTCTATATAGGAGCTTGCTAAATTAATTAAAAAATAAATATGCTCAAACCTATAGCTAATGTAAATCAATAATAAAGACACTTTTCACCATAACCTACTAATTGAAGCTTCCGTATAATAAATGAGATATAATTACATCTACATTGTATTAAAACATCATGGTCATAGGTGCATCTCCATCTTTTCAAAATTTAGAGCAATTTAGAAAATAAAATTCAACTAAATGGATTGGAGATGAAGTTACATACCTTTGAACACCTAGGGTATGAGGATTTCTCAAAATTTTAAAGCCACTAAAAACTTGGTGACAAAAATGGCCATCACCGAGCAAACAGAACTCCTCTCTGTTGTGTGCTTGGGCTTAGAGAAGGAGAGGGCGACTTTTATATAGTCGAGACATCACTGCCGGCTCATATAACAAGCCGGCAGTGATGTCCTGTTATCACTGTTGGTTGGTAGATTAAATCGGCAGTAAAGATGGAGCAGAGCATCACTGTCGGCTCAAGCCAATAGCTGGCAGTGATGCCTTTATCACTGTCGGTTCGTAAGCCATGATAACTGTATTTTTTTCGGAAGCTTATGAACCGCCAGTGAATCTCTATCACTGTCAATCTATTAGAAACCGACAGTGATAAACCAATATATATAAAAGTTTATATAATAGGGACAGCCCACCACATCGCCACCGGCTCCACTAGATACCGCCGGAACATTCCCGCCCACCCGAACCCCAGGACCTGTCGACACACTCAGACACCAGCAATCAGCTCGCACAGCACGGAACAAGACTTTGGCCTAACTATGTATATGATGCACGACGTGGGAACTTGGGTGGTGATGACGACCACGAGGGAAACGAGGAGGGAGATGCGCTTGCCGTAGAAGACGCGGACGGCGGTCACGATATGGATGGAGTAGACGCTGCCGGCACCGGAGTTCGCGAAAATGGTGATGAGCACGTGCTCCTTCACGTTGAAGGGCCCCGGGTTGAGGGAAAACTCCCACGGCCGCCCGCGGAAGAAGGCGCGTTCCGGCAGAGCCGCGGCCATGAAGTGGCCCAGGGGCACCACCGCGATCTGCGCTGAGATGGCCGTGATGCTCAGGGGCTCCTTGCGGTACCAGAAGAACTGGTTCAGGAACGACCGAACGACAGCACGACGCACGATGCCGTGCCCAGCACCAACATCCGGAACGTCAGCACTGGCGTGTCCGGGTCGTCGCCAACCGGCACCGTCAGCGCTACCTGCTCGATCGGCGAGTTCTCCTGCTCCACGCCGTCCTCCGGCGAGCTGCGCGACGTCGATGGTTGCACTGCGTGAGGAGAGGAGTCCAATGATCAGCGGTAACGGTGCGTGCAAGTAAAACGGCTGAGGTGATGGGAGCTAGCGGGGCTTACAGAGCGGGGAGGTGATCTGGTCGTCATCTTGGGGGTGGTGCTCTTCCTCTCCTTGGCCTTGTTCTCGGTGAGGAGCGGATGCCATCGCAGAATGGAGAGGAGCACCGCAAACGGGATCTCTAATTCTCTATCCGATCCCCTCTGGGCTCACCGTAGTCATTTCTATCCCCTCTGGGCTCTCGTTTCTCTCTTCCTCGCAAATAAATTATATTTAACAACATTACCATACAACAACTGAGTGTTTTCTTCCTCTCCGAAGACACCAATTTTTCTTCACCATTTTCTACTTCATGCTATGTGCTCAATAGTGAGGTATGGAAAAATTGTATGTTCTAGGTTCTAGCACCTATTTTTTTCTACAGTCATTTTCAAGTAGTTTTAAATCCACAAAACTAAAAGTATTGTACTATTTATAACACAAAACTATAAGTATTGTGACTAGTAACATAAAACTACAAGTATTATGCACTAATTTCATAAAAAAACCTAATTTTAATTGGATTCACCAAAACAGTGGTTTTATATTTCTACAAAATTCTAGAACTTTTTATACATGTTCCATAATCCATGTGCAACCTATTTTAATTAGATTTAATAAAAATCATGTGTAGAAATTAAACTAATATTCTAAAAAAACTACTTTTATAAACCCTAACAATTGTTAGGGCTCAAATAAAATCCCAAAAATCTGAAAAAATTCACTAATATTCTATATGATGTAATAATTTCAAAATTATTTTCATCCCTATGTCATATGGTGAAAAACAGCTTTCCTTCGTAATGCTCCATTTATATAATTACAAATGAACTTATATTTTCACTATATAACCTAAGATTCAAAATAATTTGATAAATTAGTCCATAATATAAGAAAAATATTAGTAAGCTTTTCCAGATTTTTGGGATTTTATTTGAGGCACTAACAGTTATTAGGAGTTATAAAAGTAGCTTATTTAGAGAATTTTATTTTAAATTATACACATGATTTTTAGTGAATAAAATTAAAATGGGTTGCACATGGATTATGGAACACGTACAAAAATTTCTAGGATTTTTGGAGAAGTATAAGACTATTTTCTGAATGAATTCAATTAAAATCGAGTTTTATGTGAAATTGGTTTATAATACTTGTAGTTTTATGTGAAATGATTTAACACTTCCAAATCCTGAGTTGCAATGGAGTTGTATAAAACACGTTGTATCTACTGCATTGCTGTTCTATATGTTTGTTGTATATATTGCGTTGTGATGTTCTTAAGACGTAGGGACAGTTGCCGAAGCCAAATTGGAATCTTATATCTAGTTTTAGTGTAGATTAAATACTAGATATATGTGCACTACAGAAAAAGACATATAAGTGCCATTGAAAAATAGTTTCACTGCCGGATTTTCAATTGGCACTGATTACTCGATACTGATAGTCACCGACTATCAGTGTCGGATCTAAAATCATCACAATAACTCAACATCAGTGCCGGTTTGAGGCTCGAACCAGCATTGATGGTATTTTTGCAAAACAAAAAAAGAAAAAGATGACCCACGGGCACGACGCTACCGCACCTGCTTGTCGCCGCGGGCATGGCCGTGGCCGCTCCGCGGCGCACGCCCTGTAGGGAAAAATGCGGCGGCTCAAAGGCTACCGTCACAGATCCGCCGCGCCCAGGACCCCGCAGCGAGCTGAGCGTAAGCCCTCACCAGCCACGAGCTCACCGTGCCGAACTGAGCTCCCTCCACTGCCTGCAAGCTCGTCTGGCACCTCATCTCGGTTGATGATGGCAGCAGCAAATCAAAGTTTTAGGGTCCCTGAAATTTTTGCAGCATTGAAGGTAGGCAAGCAAGATCAATTCATTTATAGAGCAGACAGGCAAGCAAGATCAATTCATTTATAGAGCAGACAGGCAAGTAAGAAAGAAAAGTACCATATTTCAGTAGTGGATCAATGAGAATAGCATCCTGAGCAATAAGGGCTGGGATCACTGAGCCACCGCGAGCTCTACTGCTCCAAGCCAGCTCCCCGCGAGGAGCAGCATACGCCAGCCACCGCGGAGGGAGCTCGATGCCATCGCCACTAGCACCAGCTACCCATCGACACCTCCATGGTTGCACGAACAGTTGGATTCCTGCTGCAACTTGGGAATCTACGAGCCTCAGCCGCTTTTCGGAGCCTAGGTTGCCACGGTTGATGAGAGCAGAGAAGAAGGAGAGGAGGAGAAAGGCGATGGGAGGGAAACGCCAACTCCACCGGTGGGAACGAGAGAGAGGTTGGGAGAGAGAGAGAGAGCACCGGTGGGGAAGAGATAAGGTTGTCTTGTGTAGTGTGAATAGGAGAGATAGCACCGGTTGGGAAGAGATAAGAATAGCACCGGACGTGAGGATTGACCGGAGAAACAAAATTGCATTGAACGGTGATTTCGGGTCTGGCTACGTTTCAGTGCCGGTTGGGAGCTGTAACCAGTACTGATGGTCGGTATCAGTACCAATTCGTGGCTAGAATCGACACTGAAGTATCAGTATCAATTCTAGCTAGGAATCGGCACTGATAGTGACTATCAGTGCCGGTTTTTAGCTCCTTTCTCATTGTTCGCGGGGGGAAAATTAAGAACCGGCACCGATATACATTCTGTCACGTTATTGTTAGACCGATATTGATAGAACGCTATTTTTAACCTGTTCTATAGTAGTGGTGGCATCCTATTGGGAATCTCCCGGAAGTTCACAAAATATCTATCCATTGTACTACATGCAATCTGTTTGATCTAGTATTATTCTATATTCTTTTGCTGCAATCTGTTTTTGAGATGATCAGTGACGAACACCACCACCATTTTCACCAGCCAAGCCGGCTTCACGAGGCTTTTGTTGGCCCCATGGCACCGCCGCGCATATCTAAAGTATAGAGTTCAATGTGGTGCTAAGGTGTGATCCACAACATATTGATTTTACTAATTGCTATACACACAGTGTTCTGGGCCTCCCATCTTATCTTAATAATCTAAATATAGTCGCATTTGAGCTTTATAGGCATATCCACGCCAGCAGAAAAATAATGCGCCATCCGATTGACAAGGGACGATGAAAACCAGTTAGCAGTGGTCACAACGTCTTAATAATCTAAACGCACTCGCATTTGAACCTTATGGGCATATCCATGTCAGCAGAAAAAATATGCACCATCTGATTGAAAAGGGATGGTGAAAACGTGGTCACAAAATGGTAAAAAAAATCTATCTCTCTCTAGACTCTTCTCTCTCGAGCCGTGCCAACCACACCATTCTTGCTAACCCTATCACCCTTTTCATCACCGTTGTAACATCCTAAGTTTTAGCATATTAATTTATAGTAAATTTCGCTCCAAATTTAAATTTTTTGGTGATTAATTAAGCTAACTAAAATTGAGAAAATATACAATTGAATGTATATATATGTGTGTAGATTCAAATGTATTACTTGGCAAATTATTGCAAAATGCACTAAATTAATTACTAACTTTTCTGTGCGTTGAATTGTTCATGTGCATTTGGTTTATTGTTGTTATAGCTCTTTTTGTGGAGGTTTGAATTTAAATATCTCTCAAATTCGAATCTACTCTTAGTTCCCCTTCAGTTCAAATCCAGTTGAATTCAAATCCTCTCTCAGATCTCCAAGTCCAATCCAAGTCATAAAATTTGAATTTATGCCAAGTCCAAAGTTAAATCCAAATTCAAAATATTTGAATTATCCCAAATAGATTTTCTCTTTTCCCTTCTTCTTTTTCATCCCTGGGATAAATCTCCCTCCCTCTCTCTCTTTAAGCAGTCCAACATGCGGCCCAGCTGGCCCGGCTTCTTCCCTGCTCCACTCTCTTGCGCTTGGGCCGCAGACGCACCGTGGGCCTAGCTTCGTTCGTGTGTTCCATCCCACTTGCCAGCGCCCACGCGACCACCACGCCATCCATGCATTACCTATCCGACGGCCCTTTACCGTGCCATCTCCCTCGCCAGCACAATGTCGCCGCGCTGTCTAACCCACCACCGTGACAGTCAGCGCATTCAATGCACCGGAGAATTTCTCGCTCGTCCCTCCATGCTCTCGCTCTCTCTCCCCTTCTCTATGCCCCCATAGCACGCCGCTCGAGAGCTTGACACCGCTGGACTTTCGTGACCTCGCTTGTGTGAGGCCAGCGTAGTCCTTCCACTATCGCAGAGAAGCTGCGCTGCACCTTCTCATCGCTGCCACCTCTCGGTGCCAGGTCACGCACCTTACCGTCTTACTGTGCTCCATCTCCTTCTATAAATAGAACAGCCCAACCTCCATTTCTCTATTTCCCCACCACGTTGCTTCACCATTGCTCCATCGTCGCTGTTTCTCCCACACGAGCTACCGAGGAGTACTAGGATGTTGTCGATGTCCCTGTGCCACCCTCCATCTCCAAGGAGCACAATGGGAGCACGCCCAAACCTGGAGCCGAGCCGCTCCACTGCCACCGCTTCGTCACGTGACCGGCCGCCGTCTAGCTTCTCGCTGTTTTCGAGCTCGGTGAGCATCCCCGTCTCCTTGCGCAACCTTCTAGCTAGCATGCCACTGTCCTAGTGCTCCCTCTTCATGCGGCCACATGCAGCAGCATGTTTTCCCTCCACCACCATGCCATGGTCACCGCCAGCGTGTGCTTCTCCTC
Organism: Phragmites australis; assembly: GCF_958298935.1. Lineage (NCBI taxonomy): Eukaryota > Viridiplantae > Streptophyta > Magnoliopsida > Poales > Poaceae > Phragmites > Phragmites australis. The sequence continues at coordinate 9,312,727 of NC_084929.1, forward strand.
TGGATGTAGTCCGTCCATCATGCTGTGTAGCCCAGGACTTGCATTGTTTCCTAGGTGAATGTGGTACATATTGTTTTTGTTTTTTAGGCTAGCGTAGCAAACCCGTCCCCCAACATGACCACCTATTGATCTTAATCAGCTTTGTGATCCATAGGCTACAATAGAGAGAAATTAGAAGATTCTGCTATTTGATGGCTATGATTTTTCATACTAGAAGGTGCGCATAGAGGCCTATCTTCTAATCCAAGGAAGTGCAATATAAAAAATAGTTGATTATAACTATGAGATCATTGTTGCTCGCACGACTTAGGTTCAAATCAACACTATGAGGCCAACCACAAGGCCAGAAATGTTTTGTTCACAAGCCTGAGTCGGAATGAGTTTGATAGGGTTCAACACCTTCATACTATCCGTGAGATTTGGACTACCCTTAGTGTCTTTCATGAGGGTACCAACCAAATCAAGGCTAGGTGTCAGAGCACATATAACCAAGAATATCAAATATTTGTGCAAGGGCCTGGTGAATCCTTAGATGCTATGTTTGCTAGATTTGATGGAATTATTAGCAACCTTAGATCCACTATTGTTTTGTCCTATTCTGACCATTAGAGAGTGATCAAACTTCTATATGCTCTTGACTGTAGCATATGGAAGTTAAGATCTCGAGCATTGAAGAGTCGTCTAGTTACAATATATTGACTTGTGATGAACTATTCAGCAAGCTCAAATCCATCAAGATAGATAAGGAGGCTTGAATAGGTCTCAGAAACCCATTGTCTTAGAACATGGCGTTGGTTTCCGGACCTAGTGGTGGTAATCAGACTGGAGCTAACTTTTGTTGTGTTAACACTTCACCGAGTGGATTTGCTTTGTCTTCGTTGGTCTCTTCATAGAGGAGTATGTGGATGTGGTTCATGATGAGGATCTTGCACTGATTGTGAAAAAGTTCACCTGCCTCTACAACAACCGCTGAGACCAGAGAAGGGGTGGTTCCAGGGCCTGCTTCGAGTGTGGGGGCACTAACCACTTCAAGGCAGACTACCCCAAGCTCAAGAAAAGGGAAGACAGTGACCACGATCATGACAAGCACACGAAGAAAAAGAAGCCCTTCTTCAAAATAATGACAAGATGGTTAAGAAGGTGGCCAAGGTGGCATCTCGAGCTTTCGTGGTGGTGGTTAGCAACACCGACACTTCCTCAAGCGAGGAGGAGAGCCCAGAGGAGGAAGAGGAGCTGCTCGTGAAGAACAAGATGAATAACAAGGACTTCACCAGCCTTTGCTTCATGGCGGACAACAACGATAGCAACCCCGAGCATGATCGTTCTGAGGTATAACATTTCTAAGATTAGCTCTCTGTTCGGGTCGATACCTTGAATGATGCGCTTGTTAGCTAGGATAGATTGGTTAAAAAAGCTTGAGTTGCTTAGGTCTAGGTCCAGGTATGAGGAGTGTGATAGTTGCCTTGTGATCATGAGTGAGCTTGCCAAGCTTCAGACTTTGCATGCTCAAGTCGTTAGTCGGTTGAGACTATCGAGAAGAAGCTCCTTGAGGAGGAGTCTAGACCTACTTTCTTAGGCACTCGCAAGAATTACCCTTTGATCTCAAAGGATGTTGATGTGAAAGCCAAACGCATAAAGGAGCTAGAGTCTAGATTGGAGAGTGCTAAGAGTTTTAAGGATGTACAACCAAACTGTTCCACCTGCATTATTCAGAAGGACAAGCTTAGCTAGGTTAGAAGGCAAGTTGAGAAGCTCATGGCCGATAATGAGTATCTCCTTTCTCTTGTGGAGAAGTGCTCAGAATGCAAGGACAAAATGGATTTGATCTTGTCCAAGACCAAGATTTGTGCTGATAAGGCGGGTTTAACCTTGGGATTGGGTTTTGAGAGGGTGGCTTACAATGGGGTTGGTAAGACAGTTTTCACCTCACCTACTACCCTAGAAGCTAAGAAGTCCAAAATCAGTGACACACCACAACCCATCAAGAAACCCACTCCACAACCCACAAAGAAGAAAGCCACAACACAACCCAAGAGAGCTCCATAGCCAAAGATGAAAGCACCTGTGAGAGAGGCTAGAGTGACCGGCAGTTGTGCACCTGAGAGACGCTACCATTGCAGCTACCGCTAGAGAGAGGGTCACTTAGTTTGGTTTTACTTTCACCGTATGAGAGATTAGCGGTGTGAGTGGGAGTGGAGAACTCAGGACATGTTCTGCCCCTCTGTTGGTGTACATGAGCCTAGTCCTCACTCTCACCCGTGAGTTTCAAACACTCTTCAGTTCTCCTTTAGAGATGGTGCCCGGCGTGGATCTTACCATGATTCATATGGTTTTGGTTCACGTGTAAGAGGCTTTGAGTTGCAGTGCTTTGGTGGATCATGTTTTTCCTATCATGGCACTCGCCCTTAGTGCACTAGTATTGATTTGCATGCATCTGCTTCTACTACTTCAAGATGGATGATCCAGTACTGGATTTCCAAGAGGTTTTTGTCTAACCCCAGTACCGAGTCATCCACCTATTATTCTTCTGATGCTTTGAGAACAAGTGGCTCATCGACTGTGATTTTTCACGCCATATGACTGGAGATTCAACATGGTTCTCCAGCCTCACTCTGACAAAGAGACATGAGTACATCACTTTTGGGGGTGATAAAAAGTAAGGGTGAAAGCCAAAGGTATGGTAAAGATGAATGAGAGTTTCACTCTCAAAGATGTGGCTTTGGTGGAGCATATGGGATACCATTTGCTTTTTGTGTCTCAGTTGTTGGACGAGGACTTGGAAATGCATTTCAAACGTGATACTTCTCGAGTTCTTGATTCTTCGGATGTTTTGATTTGTCAGATTTCCAGAGTTGGGAGAGTTTTTGGAACTAATTTTTCTGAGTCTGTTGGTTCTTCTAGATGCTTAATTGCCTAACCTTCTTCTGAGCTTTGGATGTGGCACAGGAGACTAAGGCACATGAGTTTTGATTTGCTTCCTCATTTGAGTGCACTAAGCTTGATCCGAGGATTGTCCAAGCTCAAGTTTGAGAAGAATCTTGTTTGTGCTCCTTTTCGGCATGGCAAGATGGTCGTCGTGTCTAACCCACCAGTCAATCTGGGGATGACTGAATGACCAGGAGAACTTCTCCATTTGGACATTGTTGATCCTTCCTGGGTTCGTTCAGTGAGTGGAAAATGGTATGTACTTATCATTATTGATGATTACTCTCGCTACTCTTGGGTTTTCTTTCTTGTGAGCAAGGATGAAGTGTTCTAATACTTTCAGAGCTTTGCTTTGAGATTGTTCAAGGAACTCCCTGGTGCATTAAAAGCAATTCGTAGTGATAATGGCAACGAGTTCAAGAACTATCTCTTTGATGCTTTATGTCTTGAACATGATATTGAGCATAAATTTTTTGCCCCAAGTGTTCCTCAGCAGAAAGGAGTGGTTGAGAGAAAGAATCGGAATTTGGTGGAGATGGCTAGGACGATGCTCAATGAGCATAGGACTCCAAGAAAGTTTTGGGCAAAGGCTATTAGCACCGCGTGCTACATCTCTAATAAGATTTTCTTACACTCAATCTTAAATGTGACTTCTTATGAGTTGTATTTTGGGAGGAAGCTGAAGTTTTTTCATTTGAAAGTTTTTGGATGTTGTTGCTTCATCCTAAAGCATGTCAATCTTAGTAAGTTCGAGTCGTATTCTTCCGATGGATTTTTTTTGGGTTATTCTCTTCATGATTATTTTTATAGAGTCTTTAATCTTGACACTAACACCATCATAGAGTCTTGTGATGTCATCTTTAATGAATCAACCCCTTGTGTTAGCCCTATTTTTGAGTGTGTAGGTGATCAAGAGACGAGTGAACGTGTCTTTGTAGATGATGATCTTCCAGTTCTCGACGATGATGAGGATGATCCACTACTTCCTACTATCGCACATACTTTAGAGCTGGCTCCTACTATTTCTACACCAGCAGAGGGTCCTGCAGCCTCTACTTTAACTTCAGCTGTTTTTAAGCCTACACCAACGGCAACTGAGGGGGAGATCATCTCGCAGCACGATGCTCAAAGACACATTCAACGAAGAATCTCCTATAGCTGATGATCGGCGACCTTGGTAAGAGGGTAACGAGGTCAAAATCTGCTCAATATGCTCATTTCATATATTGTGCCTTTGTTGCTTCTTTTGAGCCTCATGGTGTTGGACACTGTCAGTGGGTGAACACCACAAGCGGGGATCCTGAGGGACCCCCTTTGAGATTCGGCCGGAGGGCTGATTCTGGATCTACCTCGTACATGGATTTAATGCGAATATGTGAGATCTAGGCGGGACGGATGATCGTCGGCTAGTGAGAGTAAATGCTCAAGGGATTTTAGACAGGTTCGGGCCGCACGGAGCGTAATACCCTACTCCTGTGTGTATGCTATTAATGCTCGTGGAATGCCTTTCTCTGGATCTCTTGTGTTACAAGATTTTTTGTCTAAGTCTAGAGCTTTGGTCTTACTTCGAGCTTGGTGAACCTCTGCTCAGCTTGGCTTCTCTTCCAAGTCTCTAAGACTCGTTCGTCGAGCTTAAGACTCGTTCGTCCTGCTCTTCTGCGGAGTGCCTAGAAACGGGGGCACGAGTTCCCATGAGCCATAAATGGAAAGCAACCGTCATGGGGTTGCAGTTTGATGTTAGAGGGGGTTCAAAATGCGCCTTCAGCCGGTCCTGTCGCCCATTACGCCCAACTTTAGCAGGTGCAAGGGGGGGCCCACCGGGCAACCGCCAAACAGCCCTGCATGCCCACTCGGTCAGAGCAGGTCTGACACAGCAGGGGGGCAGGCGATACGCCTCGAGCCCAGTGACGATATCTCCAAGCCATTTTCTTTATGGATCCAGCAGGATGACGTGCGATGGGACCCGTCGCATTAAATGTCCCCACGCCTTCCTGCCAGAAGGTTGCAGGGACTGACGTACTCAGTACGACAGGCGTGGGGGGGGAGTGGTTGGAAGTGACAGGCCACGCCCCCCCTTAAATGCAGCATCGGGCCTCTCACCAATTGACACCTCACCGTCGAGCCCTTGTGGGGTCCACTGGCAAGGGGCTTCTCAGGTCCTCGGGGAACTCTGGGTGCTTGGGGACCACTGTTCATAGCCCCGAGCGCCCTCTCCCAGATATGTCTCTTCTCGGGTCATCGGGGAACTTCGGGTTCTCGGGGACCACTGTCCATGGCCCCAAGCACCCCTCCTGGAACTGGCTCTTCTCGGGTCCTTGGGAAACTACGGTTACTCTGGGACCACTGTCCATGGCCCCGAGCACCCCTCCCGGAACTGGCTCTTCCTGGGTCGTCGGGGAACTACAGGTACTCGGGGATCACTGTTCATGGCCCCGAGCACCCCTCCCAGAACTGGTTCTTCTCGGGTCGTCGGGGAACTCTGGGTACTCGGGGACCACTGTTCATGGCCTCGAGGACCCCCCCCCGGAACTGGCTCTTCTCGGTCCTTGGGGAGATGGTCTCTGAGGGATGGCACCACGTGGCATTTTGCGGTCCTGGCCTCGGGACTCGGGGACCCCTGGTTCCCATGTCACCGATAGTAGCCCCGGGGCCCATCGGCAGGCGACGGCCCAGAGACTGCGGATGGGGCCCTATTTCGTCGAGGCCGATCACAGCATTGGTGCCACGTGGCTTGTCATCAGGTGCCAAAATCTTGCGGGCCTTGCAGCTTTTTTGGCCCAGGCTCTTGGTACGACCTAGGTGGGAAACTGAAAGGCGCACGTGCCCTTCCGACTTTCGAGGGGAGTGATAATGAGGCGGGAGGCGTGCCTAGCAACTGCGCGGATCGAGAGAGATGCGCCTCGCAAATTACACCGAGGAATGTGGCGTTTGAATTCCCCATGATAGAAAAAGGAGAGGGGCAACGAACCGTTACCCCCAACACCTTTCTTGCGGTTGCCATCTTCTGCCTTCGTCTTCCTTGCGCACCGGGAGCTTTCTCTTCAGCCCGCGGCGCACCTTGCTTCGAGTCTCCTCCAACGCACTCCCCACCCCCAAAAATGCAAGGGCAGGCAGCGGCCATCGGGACACGTTGAGCGCCAACAGCGTCCTGTCGAGGTCCCACCTCATGAACGAGGAGGGGCAGAGAAGGTCCGAAAGCTGATGGTCCCCGCCGGCCAGCAGGAGGCATCGGTGGTGACGCCGGCCAACTTTCCGCCCTCCACGCGCAGGCCCAGGCGGATCGTGATCTTCGTATCCTTCGTTGCCGCCGGTCTGGTGCCACATACTTCACCCGTCAAAACCTCATTTCACGTATTGGTGGGTGGCTTTACGATGATTAACGCATAATTACCATATCCGGGTATTCCAAGGTTTTCGGTAATCCTCGGATCATATATTTATCTCCAGAAAAGGGATCCTTGTATGAAGAAAACCACCCAGGAGTCCAAGATATCTCGTAAACAAGAAAGTTTATCTCCAAAAATGAGAAGAAAGACTTCAGATAACGTATGATGCCCCCTGTATATGCAGAGCCTGAGGATCCTACAGAAGGAGAGGCCAATTAAACGCCAATAGGAGTCGAAGAAGTCGCTCAAACCTTTTGACAAACCAGAAGACGCTTGAAGCCAAGTAAGTAAGACACCGACTAGGTTTAGATCTGTCTAGTCTAGCTACATACTCACTTGTAACATACTCAATCAGTACAAGACAAATAGGATGTAGGATTATTATCCTTTTGAAGGCCTGAACTTGTATAAAAACTCTTATATGTTCTCTTATAATTTGTCTAACTCAAAATATCCTTTAATTTTTTAACAAGTTCATTAGTTTAATGGTTTACAAAAATAGTTGACAATCATGTATCCTCCTACCCAGAACTGATAGACGTTATGGATAAGGCTTTCAAATATACATGCCTGATTCTGTTTGATATGAGAAATAGCAAAACAAGAGTTTGAAGTACACAAAATGCAGACAATATAGTACTCGAATAATCCTCCCACTAATCACTTTCAGATTTCTTTTCCCGGGAGGTAGTATCTTTCCGATTAATCAATTCTGCGAGAATATTTTATTTTAAGAAAATATTCTGCAAGAATTTGTTATTTGGCCAAGAAAATGAAAATGTTTGACATTCTACGCGTTATCTGATGTACGTGGTACAAAGAAAACGGGTATAAAACAAATCGGCTTAGCTCGTTGGCGATGTACGATTTACAAAGTTTGCGTAGTCTGCGCGGCTAGACAATGCACAGAGATTCAGAATAATTTCAAACACTTGCAACCCACATCTGTTTATCTGGTTACCATAAAAGCTTGTTTTCGCATGTATAACTTGCTACACTCAGCTTCATCCATTTTGTTAACACAGAAACTGCAAAAACTCGTTTCCCATTGGAATTACTCAAAACCAAGTTACATTCAAATACATCAAATGAAAACTGTTCCTGTAATTCCATAGTTTCAGAACATTTTCCACATACTACAATTTCAACTTCAATTTGAGTTCAGCTACATAAATATAATCCCATCCGAATTCAGGAAGATCCTGAAAGATGCACACCACCAAATCCTATTCTACTGAAATCTGACTCCGCAACTAGCCAACATGAAACTGCTTCAGGAAGTGTGCATCATCTTGTATCTCAAATGAAAATAATACTTTAAATTCCATAATTTCAGAGTTTCTCGACATTCTACTATATCAATTTAAAATTTGGTTTCAACTACATAGATGTATTCGCATCTAAATTCAGGAAGATCCTGAAAGATCGATACTTACCACATCTTCTATTCTCCTGCAATCTCATTTCCCCACTATCCAGTACACCAGTCTGACAAAAAGGGGCAAACTTTCAACATGAAACTGCTTCACGAAGTGATAGGCACAGGGGGCACCTTCTCCGCGGAGGCAGGCTGGCGGCTCAGCTCGCCGTGATGAGATCCTTGTAGTATCTAATGGCCTCCCGGGTGTCGTCAAATCCCGCAGCGACGTCCAAGAACGCCAACACCCTCTGCAGCTCCTGGTCGTTGTCATCGTCGACGAACGGTGCAACCGGGACGGCGTTCTCCGGCTGCAGGGCGTAAGCATTGGGGTTGTCGTCGACGATGACGGCGAGGTCCAGCGCCCTGCCGGTGGCCGCGAGGTCCTTGACAAGCCTCCCGTCCCCGGCGTTGCGGCACGCGCCGCGGTAGAGTCTGTGCGCGAACACTGTGCCGTCGGGATCGAGGCGGTCAAGCACGAGGGAGGCGTACTCCTGGAGCCCCGCGGTGAAGACGACGACCTCGAAACTGTCCGCCGCCGCGCGGAGGAAGGCCTCGACCCCCGGGCGCTTTGAGACGTAGAAGGTGATAGCCTGCCCGCCGATGACAGGGCGCACGGTGAAGTCGAACCGCGCGGGGGGCGGGTCGGTTTGGGAGTGGATGAGCGTCTCGTCGAGGTCCAGGAACAGCGTCCGCCTCCCCGGTGACGGCGGCAGCGGGAGCGCGGCAGACTGAGCGCGGACCGGAGGATGCTGCGGCGGAGGCGGGGGAGGTGGGGGAGAAGATGAGCGGAGGCGCTGGAACCCTGCGGCGGCGGCACGGCGCTTGCGCGGGGATCCGAGAACGGCGAGGCGGGCGAAGAGCTTGAGGAGGCGGCGGCGGCAGGAGCGGAGGGAGCGATTGAAGGTGGCGGCGGCGGCGGCGGGCGCGGAGGCAAGTGACTTGAGCGGGCTCCCGCGCCGCTTCGTGGCGGACCAACGGCGCAGGGCCTGTCGGCGCCGCGCCACTGGCGACGGCTTCGGCTTCGATGGGGTGACGCAGCCACTGGCGCCGGGCCTGGGAGACGGCGGCGGCTTCGTGGGCGTCCTCGACACCATCGCGCGCCGTGCTACTGCTGCTTCCCCGCCGCTCGCTCGTGTGTTTCCTGGGCGCTGGAAGAGGAGGAGATCGGCGGCGTGAGGTGGGGGACTGGGGAGGGACAGGGGTGGGAAGCGTTTGGGTTTTTGTGGAGGGAGATTTTGCAACGGTCGGGAGAGGAGAGCGTTCGAAACGTGTGTTGAATGGAATCCGTGAGCGATTTGGATTGGGGCGGAGGCAACGGTCGGCTTGGACTTTGGACCGGGGTGCGTCTGACGTGTCGTGTTGTACCCAGGTGGCGCCAGCTGGACTTACCCTCAAAGATCTGGAACCCGAGGTGATTGATACTTGATAGTTGATACCAACAATCTACCGGCCCGATTCGAACGTACGTGAAAATTTTCATGGATACGCGGGAATCGGTCTAATTCTTCTCAAACTCCTACAAAATTCTTATAAAATTCATGTATTCCAAGCAATTGTTCATACATATCCTAAAATTGCTGGAGTGGTGAATTGACCTGCAGTGGAGTCCTGAGCGAGAAGATGTTGATAGGAACTTTTGCTTAGGTTTGGGGAGCAGCCGAGAAGGCATCAGCTAGATGCAGTTTTTGCTCGAATTTTTAAATAATATTTTTTATCAAAAATGGTAAAAATAATGATTAAATTTATTATCAGTGATACGTTCAGGATGAAACGTCTGAGTATCAGTGTCTGCTCTCGACACAAACTGACACCGAAGGGATATGTTTGTACTCCACGTGCCAACAGGTGCTTTGTCCCGCAGACGATATTTAAACAAAAATTCATAATTTTTTTATATGATTTTGGATGTAGACGATATTTATATGAAAATTGTGTCTCTGTACAACTTTATAGTTAAACACTTTTCCATTTAAATCCGTTTAGATACTCAAAAATAGCTAAAATTTTCAGATCTGAAATTTATAATCAATTTTTGGTATCTAAATGGACTCAAATGGAAAAGTGTTCAATTATAAAGTTATAAATCTGGTTGAGGGGCATAATTTTCATATAAAGACTATCTCTATTTGAGATCATATAAAAAAGTTACGAATATTTATTTGAATATCATCTGCGGGACACAAGACATGTCGGCACGCAGAGTGCCGATAGCCACTTAGGCTCAATGCTATATAGGATGTCGGTATGTGGAGTACCGATAGGTCTCTAGTTGGTACTCCACGTGCCGATAGGTATCTATATTTGCAATTTTGTGAATTTGATTATTATGTTTTAATTTTTCAATAAAATAATATTATTTAAAAAAAAAGCCCGTTTTTGCTCCATGTATGTATCTGATAGCATGGTCTTGGTCCGATAAAAACCTTCTGGAAATATAGCTACTTTTGTGGCAGCCCTTGGTTCTGTGTAATCTTTTATTTATGCAATCCTGTTATTTTCTGCAAGACAATTTATTTAGTTTCGACATTGAACAACTTCTTGTAATTTCGGTGCTCTAATTAATGAAATTCTGGATATCCGGCCGTTGGAGAAAAATACATATCCTAAAAAGATATTAATATTCGATCGAGCCTAAACTGAAATCAAACACAAAATATAAAAAAATGACTATTCAAGGGGCTGAGGACAGGGCCACTCTAGTATCTCCAATCTGACTCGCCCAGTTGTCTCCCTAACCATATTGCTACTTGTGTGGCCATGGCTGAAGTCGATGTGAAAAGTGGGAGGCCAACATCTCAACTGCGCTGAAATGACCATTAAGCACTACTACATAATCAATCATAAATAGTATCCTATCAGTACCGGTTCAGTCACAATCACGACTGAAGATGCATCAGTGCTGGTTTTTAAACTCGCACGCGTGAACTATGGTGGAATCGCTAAAAACTGGCACTGATACCTGACTATCAGTATTGGTTCATGTTATAAACTGGTACTATACATCAGTGCCGGTTCAAGAAACAACTGACACTGATACGAATGGACCCAAATTTTTGTTTCAATTCACTTTTGGCTCGCCTCTGTCGGCTCGTCCGTTCACCACTGATATTTTCTAGCATCGTCTCTCGTCCGCTATCCCTTATCCATTCCACTGCTCTCTCATTCACTCATCTTTGTGCTCTCTCGTCCACCACGGCAAGCTCGTCCATGGTGCCTGGGAGATGGAGCTCATCCACAAGGTGAGCGCCAAGGACCAGAAGACTGTCAACTCCCAAAAGTATTGCGCAAGCACCAATAGTGAGACCACATCCAACATCCCATCCTATCTGATCGCCACAAGCTTCTCAACCATCGATGGTGGCCATTGAAAAGTGCCGTGCATCAGGCATGTAGGGATGAAAGCTCTGACTCGGGCGGAGGTGATGGCCATCGGCGGCTACAATATGTTCCTGCGGACCACGCTGCCACCGGAGCACCACATCTACGACCCTGACAAACAGACGCTTGAGTCTGGCATGGCGAAGTTCCTGATGGTGTTCCTGCGGAGGTTCGCCATCGAGGTGCTCAACGTCAACAGCGGGCCGCCTAGGATGGCCTTCAAGTTCTAACACTCTGTGATTTTCTACATTGTTGTATTGAATTTGATTGTGAGATGTGTTGTGTGGACGAGATAAGTCGATTCTGGCGTTGTTGTATTGAATTTGATTGTGCGATATGTTGTATGGATGAGATGTGTTCGATTTGAGTATGCGGCAGCGGCGGCAGGAACACTGCCAGTGACAGGAGCAGCAACCGAGCCGGCTCGAGAGTTCTTGAGCCAGCTCATTTATTTTTTTGGCTCCAAGAACTTTTTCACTGCCGATTTGAGCCACAAACCGGTAGTGAAAAGAATTTTGAGTGCCGGTTCCAGAACCGGCACTCATAGTCATAAACTATCAGTGTCGATTTAAAAACCGGCATTGATGGGGTTTTTTAACCAACATTGATGTGCCTTTCTGCTATAGTGACGTAGTGTCGGCACCGTTGACGCCAAGAGCTCTACTGCTACGTTGCCTATTGAAGCCTCAATGAATGTCGCTATTGTTTGGGAAAAATAGACCAGCCTGAGGATAATGGTTGACGATCACTATCAAAGGCCCTTCCAGAGCATTCGACCTCCGGGCTTAGGAGAAGGCCTTAACCCCAGAGGCTATGAACCCCTTTGGGCCACCTCTCCGGCACGTATGTAGCCTTCCGAATACTCGAAGCTATAGCAAGTCCATCCAGAGCCTTCGACCTTCGAACTCAGCAGGAGGCCTTGTCCTCGGAGGCTGTGGACCCCTTCGGGCCACCCCTCCAGTGCCCATGCGGCCTTCCAAAGCCTAAAGACGCAGCCGGCCTCCAGAGGTAATAAAGGGAAGAAAGGATACCCCCGTGCAGCTGACCTAACACGAGGTGACGGTCAATTAATGTCGGTGCAAGTGGTACTTATCCTGACACTCCAACATGATGCAAGTTGTCCTGACACCCCTGGCAGGGCGGCACTGGGCCGCAATTGACAACTGGCTCACCCCTCAGGGGGTAGGTACCAAAATAGTTACCACAATAGATATTTATCTTCTATGTAAGGTAAAAGGTCGTTATCCAGGATAAGGCCCAGTAATTCGGCCAGGTCCTAGATATCTGTACACCTGAAAGAGAGAGGTTGGAAGGAGCCCGCTCAACACAGCACAAAGAAGCATAATAAAAAAGTCTTCCTGTGATACTCCCCATAGCCCAGTCCATATTTTTACTATCAATACATTCGTGGTGTTCCTTCTACTCAAACTTCATCTCCAAGCTTGAGTCTCCTCCTTAGAAGAAACTCTCGCTGTACATACTGGAACAAGACGAACTCTTGTTCCAACAGCTATCGACTTGAATCGAGACTCAGTGTCCATGTCGGAAGCCATTGTTGCTCTTTCAAGTTAAGTGACTATTATACTTCCATAGTGGTGTTACAAGGGAAATCCAAGATGAATCTTGAAACATCTTTGTCCGAAGTCTAATGTCTAAAACATACATGATATTGTAAATCTTATCATATAGTTTGAATGTGTAAGTAATGGATGCCATCACGTACACGATCCTAGGCATGAGTTAGTGTGTGCTCAGTTTGAGAAATGTGACAGAATGGTTCACGAGTGGCGGTTGATCCATATGTTTTGTTGGTTAAATTGATAAGGGTGCAAAAGGAATATGTCACTTCCTAGAAGAAAGCAAAAAGATGATAATTTAAGGGACGATGGTTAAGAAAACAGAAAAATTGTCCTTCGTTAACTCTGATTGCTGGGGATGAAGATCTGGCATCGTCATCCTCCTACGGTGCCGTCAGCTACACTTGTTCCATCCACAGTGATGGAGAGAGAACTCTCTGCTCATCAATCTCATTCTCAACCGGTAACAAGGTACCCTATCTTCCTTCATTTTTTCTCTCACCATTCTCACGATTACCCTACCTATGAGGTGGCTTGGACGAATGTGCATGTGTTCCTGGGTCTTCTAGGCCATGTGCCATGCGATATCGGGTCGCGTGTTTAGACACCATGGTTGGCCGTCTACAGACGGGTCCGGGGTGGCAGTGTGCTCCGAGTGTTGGATTGGGCTTTTACACAAGGGAAGTTTTGGATTTCCATCATGGTGGTTTGCATGCTCCTCTATCTACCCAGATGCCTGCTGAGTCCCCTCAATCTAACCCTATTCTATCTTTTTGTGCTGCTTCGCCACAACCCTACCTTGCAATGGTTGCTTAATTATCACTAGCCTTCCAATCCTCCTTCTTATACATCTGGGACCTCGAATTGAAGAGGGACCGTAACGGGAGATATAAGATCGTTCTCTCAAGTTGTTTTCTCTCATTCGATCCGTAGGTGTTCTAGTACTCCTCTTGCCATGGCGGGTTACAACAACTGGATGCTCACAGAAGGGAGGGCTTCAGATCTCGTCGTCATGGCCATGTTGATGGTCAAACTGTCATTTGAAGTGGTTTTTGGTGTGGGAGTTTTACCAAATCTTGGCAGGAAGTGGAATATGGTGGGTCGTGTCAAGATCTACCCAATTAGGATTCCTCTGGTGCTCAGGATCTGCAAGCGCATGACCAGCATCACCAAACCCATGGGCAGTTACGATTGCTGTGGAAGCCAATCGTGGGCATCTGGATCATAGGGAGGAGATGAGGTAGAAACATAAGCCTCCCTAATAAGAGGTTGTTGGGGGTAGTTCATCTCACCAAGTTCCTCCTAGGGCTCCTGTTTCTAAGGAGGTGACTGGATTAGGATCTAGATCTATGAAAAATTGTGAGTCGCAGAGGTACACCCATCCTTTTGCTTTTGTTCGGGTCATGGTCAAGTTAGTGATTTTGATGTTGGTGCTTGCTATGGTTATGGGTATTTTGATCATGGTGTGAATGAGTGTTCTCTTTCTATCTGATAGGTTCATTGTGGTCATGGGGACCATGGATCTAGGTTATGTCGAGATAAAAAACCTTGGGAATTTGTTGCTCCTTTGTGCGATGCACAAAGTGAGGATCATGTATTTTTATTTATAGAGAATATCCCTAATGCAAATGTTATTAAAGGACGTGCCAACTTGGCTATGATCACTGCTGTTAGGGGTTGTGCTAATGCCCAATAGATTGAGCAGGAGTTCCAGGATATTTTTGGGAATGCATGGTGATGTCATGCCAAAAAGGTGGTCTAATGCATGGTGATGTATAGTTTGAGGCTCCTTGATGCCAAGAAAATTGAGGAACGGACACATTTTAGTACCATGGGAATGAGGAGAGCTAATGTTGATATCAAGATTTCTGCTTGGGATCCTATTGTGGGGGCCAAAGGGACTCTGCAAAGTGCTTGGTTTAGGGTTAGAAAAATACATCATAAAGCTGTTCTGAACCAGTGCTGGCATATGTTGGCTCCTTGGTGTTGGTCTTACTCTTCATATTGATAAATCAAGCATGTACAAATAGGTATATTTGAGAGTGAAGATTGGGTGAAGGGATGTTTCTAAGGTTGCAGCTATTGCTAAAGGTTGCCTGGCCATGCAGGATGGATACTTTTTTTAAGACTTTATGTTTGAAAGGGAGTTTCTTGCTACTAATCCATAGATTAATTACCATCTTCCTGTGACAGTTATTGAAGATAAGTCTAAGGTTCTTCCTTTCTTGATTTTAGTGAGATAACACCTAAAAGGGCTAGGATATAGAACCCAACAAGGGGGGTTCTTCATCTACTATGATTAAGAGTGGTTGTAATACTTACTTAAAGAATGCTTCATCCTTAATTCTGTTGAATACTCATGCTAAATTTTTCCCATAAAAAAATTCTTCACAAAAATCTAGTAGTTTTCTCAGTCTGTTGGTGTGTGTGGGTTGGAAGATTTGAGAGATCCTCAAAGCTTAACCCCTTTACCTAAATGTCCTTTGGTTGCTATAGTCCTTATGGATATGAACAAAGAAAAGATTGATGCTCTTCAGGGCATTACATGTAGTGATGATGAGGATGACTTGTTGTCTGATGAGATCCCAAATTCTACTCTTGCTGATCAGTTTCACTCTGGAAAAGATAATTCTCAACATATTGGGCTTGTTAGGTGTTCTATGCAGGAAGTTGATCTTGGTCTGCTAGATACCTATTCTAAGCTTTAGGATAAGGTGTTAGACCAATCCTCTCCTCTCCCTGAGTTGGATAAGGTTGATTCTTTGGTTCCAGATGGTATGCAATTTTCTTTGAAGAGTGGCTCTCAAGGTGAAGAGCAGAAGGATGAACATCATGTTGTTGTTCCTCGAGCATTGGTGACTGACTTGGTCCAAAGAAGATGGCACCTTCTCCTACCAGAACTAGTGAGAGGTGTGCTTATGTGGTGGGTCATATTATAGCAAAGGTTGTAGCTAAATGTGCTAAGAAGAGAAATCTTGAAGGTATTTCTCCCACTATTCCTCCTCACTCAGAGGATAATTCTTTTCATGCTGTTTCTGATATAGATATAGCTGCTAGGGCCTTTGATATGGGTGTTCTCATTGATTCATCTAATTTTGCAGTTATTAATTTCATTAAGAACCTAGAAGATGTTAGATGTGCTATAGCTGCTAAAACTCCGACCCATTAATTCATGAAGAATCTATAACTTTTCTGCATAACAATGATTCTCCTAAGTTGCTTGGGTGGCTTGAGGATCAGGAAGCTCTGACCATGATGATTTTGTGGTAGTTAGGTCAAAAAAAGGAATAATAAAAAAAGTAATGTGAAACTTGCATTCCTTGATCACAAAGAGGAGCAGTGAGTCCATGGTCTCCCAAAGAACTTCTCTATGTCTCATAGAGATGTGTGAGGGAGGTGAGAAAAAAGACCAAAAGATACAAATGATAGGTTATTTTTGGAATTGTAGAGGGATTAACAAGAGAAGAATGAGTTTTTTGTTTGAGAGAACTTATTTCTACTCACAAGTTTGACATTTTTATGTTTACAAGAAACCATTAAGATGAAGTTTTCTGTATCTGATCTTCGGAGTTTAGATCATTCTTCTTGTTTCCATTGGGATTAGATTCCTTCTTATGGGAAATCTAGTGGTCTCCTTGGTGGGATCAATTAGGATACTTTAGACATTAAACATGTTAAACATGGAGTTTTTGTACTCCAAATAATTTGTTTGATAAACAATTGAAATTTTTTGGGTGGTTATGAATGTATATGGTGCTGATTAAGAAGAGTACAAAACATATTTTTTGATTGAGCTTTCCAATTTTTGCTCTCATATTCATCCCCCCCCCCCCCTTTTAATGGGTGGTGATTTTAATATCTTGAGGTACACCTTTGAGAAGAATAAGCCAACTTGCTTATCCCAGTTCTCCAATCTATTTAATGCTATCATTCATGCTTATGAACTTAGGACCTTCATTTGGTCAGTTCACTTGGTCCAATAATAGAATTCCCCCAACTCTGGAAAAGTTAGATAGGGTTCTGGTCATTAATGACTGGAAAACCTTGTATCATTTGGTTACTGTCCAAAAAATCCTAGAGAATTATCTGATCATAATATGCTCTTTATCTCCTCTAATATGAACAAAAAATATGTCCATCCTCAGTTAAAATTTGAGCTTTCATGGTTAGACAATGAAAATTTTATTGGTGAAATTAAAAAAATTGGGATGCTTATTACTCTGGTAAGGACATCCTTGATATTATGTTGGCCAAGCTTAAGAGATTGAGGAGCCATCTTAAAGATTGTGTGTGTGTGTGGGGGGGGGGGGTGGGTAACTTGGGTGATCAAATAAAGAAGGGAAAATGCATTCTTCGAGAAGAAATATCTCAAATAGAATTACTAGAGGAAGAAGGCACACTTGAAAGTATGCTTGTTGTTTTTCTACCTCAATTACAAAAAATTATGCTTCATGAAGAATTATACTGGTTAATATACCCCATACCAACTGGCTTCTTAAGGGTGACAACAACACCAAATACTTCCACAATATTGCAAACAATAGAAAGAGGAAAAAAATCTATTTTTTTTGTTGCAAGATGACGTTAAAATCAATTGGGATGATGCCTTACATCAACATGCTACCAATTATGATAAAGATCTCACAAGTGGAATTTCTTCAAAGGCTTGTTGAAGGAGGTAAAGACTTTCTTCATTATGGGAACCAGCACCATCGACTACCTCTGGACGATCATCACGTCCTCCTGGGCTGACTCTTTAGCCTCATTCAACCTATCAACTTTAGTTGCAAGGTCTAAAAAAAATCACTTGGGTTAGGGGTCTCAATTAGACAAGGAGCGAGTTTAAGGAGTGAATGATACACTTACTCAACATCTCCCTCTTCAAGACAGACACCTCAGAGGAATGAAGCACCTTCTTGTTGGTGATTTCCTCCTTAGGATGGGTTTGTCTTCATCGTAGGCCATACCAAGTTGGGATTTCTCCTCAAGAAGGCAGCCCACTTCTCCCTCGAGGCGTTTGTGTTCCACCTCGGAAAGAATTCTCTCTTCAGTCAGCTCAAACCGAAGTCATTCTGACTCAGAGGAAGGCACTTGGAGGGTTAAAAGAGTTTTCACATCAAGATAATGACATCTTTGAGCTTTTCGTAGGCCCAAGTAAACGAGAAACCTAGTAAGGTAAAAGAAGAAATAGTACCAAAATGACTGCACCAACAGATGGCTTACCTAGATAGCACTCTAACTCTTAAAAGTCAGAGCCAATGGGGTCTTTGATACTGGGGATCAAATCCTACTAGCGGGATCCATGGAGCATGGTCTCTAGTCTGATTAGAGACAAAATCCCAACCAGCCGCCGTGGCATCAGCGATGGTCCCTTGGTCAATCACCATCATGTACAAGTCAGTGATAGTGACCGTGGTGCTTTCACCATGCTTGAGACATTTTCCTCGAGTAGGGTGAGTTCCACGATAGGAGGGATAGCAAGGGATCCCGATGTTGTGCCCAAGAGTCTTTTCTTAGGCAGGGGGTCATCAGTTGCTTCCATGGGTGCAACAGTCGGGTGTAGAGCTGATGAAGACCTAGGATCTCCATCTCTTAGAGGAAGATTTATCGGGCTAAAGAACAAATTGAATTCAAAATACATTAGCAAAAGGAAGAATTAATAAAGACTATGTTCTCATAAGTATGTGGGTTACCTCAGAAGGGTAGGCCAGTGAGGTATAGTCATGGGGGACGACGGAGTTTCACCGGATATATTGGTTGATCCTATGGCCTCACCAGAGAGAGCCACCAGAGAATATACCTTCCAACCTAACAAAGACTCCAACGGCCCTGCATTCGATAGATTCCCCGGGGAAGATAGGCACTCCTCCTCAAAAGCGCACGCTGGTGACTATCCTTAGGGAAATGAAGGAATCACTGTTAGGGGCTGATCCGATTGGAGTGAAGCATCCTCCTGAGGAGGCAAGGAGGAGAATATATGGCGATACTTTCATTTTCGACACTAAGTACCCTCTGGTTTCATCTTGGGTGACTTTCCCTAGCCAGTTCATGGGGCGTTGTTCATCAGAGCTGGAGGAGGAACAAACGTGCATGATGCTGCAAACTTCCTACCCACTAGTCCAAGAAGGAGCTACTTGAGACAATGACTCAGGCTGCCAAAGAATCTAAAGTGACTATGGAATAAAAGTTACTACTGAGAGACTGGAAACTACTAACTCATAGTGTGAGGAAGATCCTTACCTTTATCATAACCTCCTGGACCTCCACCAGAAAGTCACATAGTGCTTTCAGAATGTCACCATGATTGACAGAGGAGTAGTCGGTCAAGAGGTTCCTAACCCTCCTCATAATGGCTTCTTCCAATAGAACTATAAGTATGAATAGTGATTTATCTAAAAATTATTACATCGGGGCTGAGGTGTGGATGATGTGTTACCATCGAGGCTATCTTGAATTGTATCAAATGACGCTGAGTACTCTTAGGTCATGTGGTCTCTGGCTTTCAAAGGGATGATGTGGCACTAAATGAAATCAACAGCCACATCTCATGCAGTCAATTCTTGCCCCTTGAGGATTTTGATCGCCTTGAGGAGCACTTGAATTTGGGGTCACTGTGACCCATGATTGCCATCAGAGTTTCTTTTCCACCTGAGTACCCTTGTACTTGAGAGGTTTGTGAGTGGGACACTTGAAGTAAAACTAGTGAGAGTGCCATTCCTACCATGAAGTTTTGGTCTAGGTGGTGAGGTGCTCACCGGATACCTTGCCCCTAAGGGCTAATTAGTCTGACCCTGTTGCACCACCAGAAAAAAATCAGGTAGTAGAATGAATGAAATAGAGGAAGCACGGGCCTGATCCCAATGAATGCTTCACAAAGACAAACAAAAGTACCTAGCATGGTGATGGAATTGGGGTTGAGATGATTGATACTTACACCATAGAAGGCAACAACATCTAGCAAGAAGCCAGAGGCAGGAAATTGGGATCCACAGTATGTGAATCCCTCAAACATCATGATTTCTTCAATGTTCGGGGTACGAAAACTCTCCTTGTCCATTGACTACCAGGGAATCAAAGCCGGGAAGGGAGGAGGACCTCCCCACTAGTTTGTTAAGGTAGGAATCGATCATCTCTGATGTCTACCAACCAGTGGCGGAGGCAGGATTAGATTTTAGGTATGGCGGAGTCGGTAGCATAGACAATAATGTATAGTGCAAAATAAAAGTTATCCATATAGTAATAAAATTATATGACACTAAATATAATCACCAAATAGAATCCACATGTAAATATATAAAATGAAAGTTGGACATCAAAAAATTTAGTAGTGTCATATTTGAGATAGAAACATATAATAGGCAAGTAAAAGACAAAAGACATACTGATATGGAAGCTTTAATTGCGCCTAGGAGACCTAGGCAATGGTATTCGCCTACCTTTCTTTTGAAACTCTTTCTTAATTTTACCAAAATCAAGTCCTTTAAATATCCCTCGCTCGATGTAGCACACCATCAAATCATTACACCAAGCATCAGACATTTTGTTGCGCAACTCGGTCTTAATAATCTTCATTGCCGAGAAGGCCCTTTCAACCGATGCCGTCGCCACCGGTAGAAGCAATGCCAACTCGATGAGGCGATAGACCGAAGGGAATACAATATGCCTTTCAAGTTCAACCATCTTTTTGGCTAGGCTTGCAAGATCATGACAAATTCTAAACTCCTTGAGTCTTCGCACGTGAATAATGAATGTTTTGAGTTGATCTTTTATACCCTTACATTCATCAAAGGAGAAATCCGCATAATAGATCTCTGTAAGCCGAGCTAGCTTATCCACATTAAACTTAGAGAAGGAGTCTCTTGGGTCAAGACAAGAAAAGTTAACAAGCAATTCTGTAGATACCTCATTAAAAAATGATCCAACTCGGTGATAATAGCATCTATAGCAGCATAGAAGGTGTCAACACGATAATGATGGTCTTGAGTGATGTTGTTTCTCCCCCCTTTTCTTGATCGTCCCCATCTTGGTACCGCTTCATCCATATTTGGTATTGGAATATCATTTGCATTGCAGAATTCTTTGGATTCTTCAAATAGTGGCTCCCAACCATGGTTCCTTAAGTTGATTAAACGTGTTTTCACATCAATAACCAAAGACATTGCCTGAACAACATTCTGATCCTTCCTTTGCAAGAGAAGAGATAGCTCATTTGTAATGCGAAGGATTTGCAGCATCATCTTCATGATGAGCACGAAGCTAAAAGATTCCATTATATGCACCAAACCTCCTGCTCGACATGGATTACGCACATCCTCTTGCACGATACCAAGTACTTCTATCACTGAATCCCACATTGATTCAATACGAAGTAAAGTCTTGTAATAAGAGCCCCATCTTGTATCTCTAGGTCTAGCCAAGGATGTTTCTTGATGTTTCCCTCTTCCTGTTGACATCTCACCACTCTCCAACTTAGCCAAAAGATTTCTGTGATGCTTATCAAGCAATAAATCCTTCCTTCTACAAGATGAACTAGTGGTATTCACAATCAAGGCCACATAGTCGAAGAAATCCTCAATAGATGAACAACATCTTGAGACGGCAACAACTACCAACTGCAATTTGTGAGCAAAACAATGTATATAGAAAGCATATGGGTTCTCATCACGTATCATCTTTTGAAGGCCATTGAATTCTCCCCTCATATTAGAAGCTCCATCATACCCTTGCCCTCGTATTTTTGCAATGAGTAGTCCATGTTCACCAAGCACCTCAACCAATGCTCTCTTTAATGCTTCTGATGTTGTGTCTGTGACATGCTTGATACCCAAAAATCTTTCAATTAATTCTCCTTTTTTGCTAACAAATCTATATGACAAATGATACAATTAGTTGATTAGAACAACAAAATTTCTCAACCAAAAGAATAAATACATAAGATAACCAAAAGCTTACCTCACAACCACGGCCATTTGTTCTTTGACCGATATATCACGAGATTCATCAACAAGAACAGAGAATAGACAACCCCCCATCTCTTCCTTTATTGCTTTGGTGATCTCCACTGCACAACATTTTGCAAGTTCCTTTTGAATTGTTGGGGAAGTCATTTGGGCATTTATAGGACATAGCTCATCAAATGCAAGCCTCACATCCTCATTTCTTTCTTTGTACCAATCAAGAAACTCTAGAAAGTTACCCTTATTCAAGGAAGAAGAGGATTCATCGTGTCCACGAAATGGCTCACCTTGCAATGCAAGATAACTTACAATACCCAAAGATGTATCCAAACGAGTTTCGTACTTGGCTATTGCTTCTTTGGTATAACTTGTAACCTTAGGCCTTCTCCAGCAGTTTCGCCTTCCGCTTCCGTAAAGCACTGTGCCGCCTGCAGCTTGTACTTTTGCCGATCCAGTCGCTGTGGAGAGCTCTCCAGTAGAGCCGGTTTCAGGTAAACAGGGATACGGAGGCAGAGTTCCCAGCTGCAAACTTGCGGAGGAAAAAAGGGTGCCGTATTCCTGTAGCCAGTGACTGACATGTGGATCCGGGGAGAGTAGAAGATAGGAAATGGGGTAGCTGCTGGAGATGAAAAAATAAGAGATACTGTAATAGTGATAGAGGATGCTGTAATAGTATTTTTGAGGATGAAAATTTGAGGTAGCTGCTGTAGATGGCCTTATGTTTCACACTTGTCCTTTGATTTTGAAAATCTTCATATGCGGTCCTTGCTTGGTTGTGGACACTACTAGGGCCACCAACATGAAGAGGAAATATTCTGTATGTATTCTTCCAAGTGTTAAACCCTTTTTTCGTAAAGACATCATGACCAAATTTTTCATCCAAGGGATCTTGTTTAAAAAGAAAACAATAGAAGCAATAAGCCGAATTCTTATCCACACTATATTCCAACCAATGATATTTTTCATACCATGCTTCACGAAAGCTCCTCCCATATTGATCACGAGGATAATTAGGACCATTTGGTTGAGTCGGACCCTTCGCCACAAAAGCCATTCTAACTTTATCTCTTATGTTGGGATGAAAATTATCAATTGGAATACGAAGTCCTGGATCAACAATAATGTGATCCGGATTAAACTCTTTGATACCTCCAACTTCAACATCTGCCGGTGTTGCTTCTTCATGGACATCTTCAATCTCAGCACGAACTTCTTCTTGGACCTCTTCCTCTTGTGTGGCTATTATGACTTCAACTCTAACATCCTCTTGGCCATGGGGCTCTTCTCCTTGTACAGTATTCGCATTGTTTCCGCTTGTATGAGCACCCAGGTTCGAGCTGCTAAAATAGCTCTTTATATCTACGTACCAAAATGGTAAAATCATAAACAAAAAGCAAATAATCAAACAATGGCACAACTAATTTTAATGATTCGACAACAAATAAATTGTTTTCAAATTTCAACTACCTCTAGTTTTAGATTTGCCCTTAATTTTCTGGTTTTGAGGTAGCATCTTGTGACTTGCGCAGTTGCACTGGCCTGTGGCCTCAGCCCTCAGGGCTCCCGGGTGGCCGAGCGCTGCCTACTGCCTACGGGAGGAGCTCAATGTTGCTGAATCGCCGGCGAGGATGAGGTCGAGGCCTCGAGGCTGAGCCGCGCCGAGCGCCGTCAAGGACAAGTCGCACTACGCGCAAGAGCTCTCCACAGCCACCTCACGCAAGAGCCCTCCACGGCTCCACATCCAGCACGGCGGCCACAACTGGGCAAGAAGAGGTGCCGCCGAGGCCAAGCCGCGCAGGGAGCCGCCGTCCGCACGCTGCGTGCAATGGTGCAAGATCAAACGCAGCCGTATCGTCACGGAAGGAAATAAACAATTGATACTTGCTGCAGCCTGCGAAGTGCTAAATCGATACAGACTTGACTAACTGTCTTGTGGGCTTTCCTTGCGGCCTTGCTGTCTTACTGGGCTGCTGAAATACTAAAGGTAATATTCATATGAGTCAGTAGGCTTAAGGGCTGGGCTAAAATCAAGGTATGGCGGGCGCCATACCATGCCATAATGGTCCATCCGCCCCTGCTACCAACCATCAATAGCGGAAGCCATGGCTAGGTGCTTTGGAGATCGGAGGTTAAAGAAGGGAGGAGATTTCCGAACGATAGAGAATTTGGAAAATGTGGAGTCGTGGGGTCTAATAGATGGATATCGTATCCGATTATAAGGGTGAGTGGGATGGCAACAAGTTCTTCCTTGATGCTACAATTGTCACATCTATGGTAACGATAACTTTTTTTTATGCCAACGATTGAGTCGCAACATTTCTCTCTCTCTTTCTTTTCTGACAGTGTGACATCCTTGGTATTCCTGATTGGTGGTGCGCATTAAATGCAACATTGCTCGAGGGGGGAGGCACGACAGATGTACATCACTCAAGTGCTATTGCGACCGGAGTCTTTCCTAGTCACGTGGGTTTCCCAGTATAAGTTTTTCTGTTCAGAAGAGTTTTTGACTAGGTCAAAGTCCTATTTTATTGAATGTTACTCTTGTTTAGAAAGGACAAGAACTGGACGACGATGATTTCCCATGTAGATGAATCTCATAGTAAAGGAAAACTCAACAAAAGCGTAGTTGCAAAGATGTTTTGATAAATACTTTCTCAATTAACTTTCAAAAGTGTTAAATCCAAAAGGTGCTATTTTGCACCGCAAAAGGTCATTGAGTCCTAACATGGGAGACTCGAGACAACTAAGACACAAGGAAGGAGAAGAAAAAGAAAACTAATAAAATAGCCTACGCATCTGGTTCCTTCCTTTTGACTTCCAATAAGGTACGATAGGTGTCAAAGCACACTAAATTAATGACACCTGGCCTTTGAGACGGTGTGGTATATGTCTAATCATGTCAACTTCCCTTAGAAGTCACATGCATTTAATAGGACATTGAGGGTAAGAAAAAGGAAGACGATTATCATTTTGGCTTCCGCGATAGATGTAATTTCTGGACTCAAGTTTCTTAGAACTTTATTAGGTCAAAGCTCTCCTTTATGTGGACCCGGCTTGTGCAGTTGAATTAGTTCTGGACTAGGAGAGCATGGTCCAACATTGAGAATTTCTCGACTAGCTGAGTTCCGACAAATATCAAATTCTTAACATATAACATCGACCCTCTTTTGAGTAGAATTAGGCGCTAGCTGACGAGGATATAAAATTATCTATTATATATTCTATAAATACAGAGTATCTACAAGAGATATCCATGATGCACATGTATTTTACTCGTTCTTGTATGGTTCTTAACCATTATGGAGTATATAAGGCATGCGGATAAACATTGGGTAAGTGTACCTGACAAATAAACTACCCTCATATTTGGTAGGTTTCTCCTAGATATCCGGATCATCTACAATTAGGAGGAAGATACACTTGGAGTAGTCCGAGTAGGTTATACTCATCTTGCACCGACCATACAAGGAGGGAAGCGAGGTATAGCCAAGACAAGCCTATAAGCCTTTCTAGAAGCACAAGATGCCCTTCAACATCAAAGATACTTGTGCCTTCAGGAGTTAAGAAATTGCAAAATCCTAGGTCAAGCCTTGTCACGTCGAATCCATACACACCCATCGAACATAAACGGCATAAAAATCTTCATTCGATTGGGGCTTTAGAACCAATAACATAGAGAAATCTGCTTAAATTCTTAGGACTAGATTCACATCCTCTTTTTTTTTTTAATATCTATTCTTAAGATAATTAAGATAAGATAGCATGTAAGGGCGTTTTCCTCCAGAGATCCGAACCTGTAAAAAGATTTTGTGCCTCTTTTTTAATATTCTTCCAAAACCAACATATATCTCTATTTTACCTATAAATATTTCAGTAGTCGTTTATAGATCGTCAACTTCAATCTATTCATGCCCTAAAAAGACTAGATGTGTTAGGTGAGATATGCAGAAAACACCCTCTAGTAGAGGAAAAATACAAAGTATGCTACAGATTATGCATATATCTAACAGAAGTTACAATTATATCACTTCGTTCAAAGTTCAGGTTGGCGAGTTCCTAAAACTAAATCAACTGATACTGCAATCGCATACAAAAGATCAATCACATGACAAGTGCAAACAAGAGAAATTGACGTAAGAGAAGAGACACGGAGACAGAAGTCCTATCTACAAATGCGGTCCCTCCGAATGTGTCCATACGTGAAACATTGCAACCGATAACTTCAAATCGGCATGCAAGGTTGTTATTATCTTTACGTCAGCACGCTACGCAAGTAGAATTTTAAGAGGACATTTTGTAGGTGTAGCATTATTACTCGTACGAAGGTTGAAGGGCTAGAATCATTTTGGTACACTACAGCAGAACATTTTATCAGTGACGATTCAAAACTATCATTAGTGATATGTTTTAAACCACCACTGATTACTCGACACTGATAGTCAGTGATTATTAGTGTCAGGTTTAGAATCGGCACTGAAAACCCTATCGGTGTCGGTTGATAGCTCTAATTGGTACTGATAGGTGGACTATTAGTGTCGGTTAGTGGCTCCAACCGACCTGATAGTCGGTCCATGATTCAACAGTTTTGAGGTCGAAAAAAACAAAGCAACCAGAGGCATCCGATCAATCACTGCTCAGCCGACTGAGCCCAACCTTTCGCAAGTCATGTGATTTTTGCTCGTATGCGGTAACCAGGACTCGAACTCACGATCTCATAGCAGATGCGAGCACGACCACTCTAACCATCTCAGCTCTCCTTCGTTCGTAAGTATAATACCAAAATCAATTCTTTTAACACATTCTAATCGATTATTTGAATATCTAAATGATCTTAAATAAAAATTTATCAACTATAAAATTGTACATCTCGTTGAGTACTATAATGTTCATATAAATTTGTCTCCGTCTAACTCCGTACGAAAGAATTCGTGTCTAATCCGTGCAGTGTTCAGTAAAACAGCTATAACTTTTATATACAGTGTCCGATTTCGACGTTTGACCTCTATTTGAAGCTAATGACGAGGCATATCTGAAAAAAATACTTAAAAGTTTTTAGACGAAAATTGACCTTCTCTAATTTGTCTGATAATTTTTGAAAACATAGTGCTATATCTGAAAGTCGGTGCTATACAGACATTTCATCAATCCGAGTTACCAAACTCGCAATAAAAATATTTGAATTTACAATTTTCAATTTTGTAGTCTTGTGTGTGATTTTTTTAATAATTCCTACTAGTTTTACACTAGATCTAAGCTAAAAGTTTATGATAAGTATGTAGCTCACTCTGTACCAGATTTAGATATTTATTTGTGCATCTATATGGCTTCAAATAAAAAAGTAATCAACTACAAAGTTGTAGATGTTATCAAAACCAATAATGTTCGTATAAAGTTTTTAACCATCCGACTTCTTTTGGAAATGATGTTTTTTTTAAAGTAAGTTGTCAATCGACTAAGGTGGCCGTTTGAAACTTTGTTATGATTATTTAGAAATTTTAATAACCTGAAATTAAAAAGTTTTCAATTACAAAATTATATATCTCAACTAGAGCTATAATTTCATATAATGTCTTTCCCACATAACTTTATATGAAAAAGTTATAAATTTTTTAAAATAAGCTGTGATAGTAGAAATCATCAGTAGTAGTTCATGACTAAAATCGATACTAATACTAACTATCAGTGGTGGTTTATGGGTAGAATCGATACTGATATATCAGTGCTAGTTCAAGCAAAGAACCAGTTTTAACTTCTTAGTAGTTGTTCGTGCACAAGAGTTTAAGAAACGGTACTGATACGTCTTTAATAATAATTACTACTGAATCTTACTGATAGAACTTTACTTTTGACCTGTTCTATAGGTAGTATAATTGTTTTGTATTATTAGCAAGTAGCAAGTCAACGATTAAGTAATGGCGGAGAAAAAAAGTTTCTCTTGAGTTGAAGGTTTCTCATTGCCAAGAAGTTTGAAGCACGCAATACTAGTGCCAAATCACGAGCGTTTCCGAAATGGGCTGTGCTTGGCATCCTGTTCCTTCTAGGCCTAACAATGCTGAACTCAGTTAGACCCAGTGGACTAATAGCTAAAAACTGGCCTGCTTGGGCTCATCCAGCACTATTTTTTTTTTCCCATGCCGCTTCCATGCAAAGTTGTGCTAATTCCTATATGTCGCATATATGCCATTTTCTAGGGTAGGTGGAAGGACGGGATTTGGTAGACTACAAATTTTAAATGTATTTTTCTTTCAAATCTTGTTTTAATTTTTAAAACCGTTTGCCCCAAAATGAGATCCATATTCATTTTTTTCTTTTTAATATTCTAAATGAACGATTCCAACGGTCTAAATCAACAATTTGACATATTTAGTAACAAATAATTAAAATATTGTTGAACATATCTCTCCAAAATGAGAATGTGCGCTGTCGGTAGACGGCTAGCTAGCCGACATGACATCGTGCCATTAGAAATACAAATGAGAATGTTAATTGGTCAGAATTACTTGTCGGCAAAGAAAATATGCAAAAGAAGTCCCTATTTCTTTCCGCGCTTCATTAATTGAGTCCGACTACAATTTAAAAATTAAATTAGCTAGTTCAACTTCTCTTAATATTATTTATATTCACTACTACAGAACATCATATATATATATAGCGTCATATCAATGCTGGTTCAATAATAATCGTTATTGAAAATATATCAGTACCGATTCTTAAACTCTCGCGCGCGAACAACGACTAAGGAGCTAAGAACCAGATTGATAGTTACTATCAGTGTCGGTTATTGGTTAGAACTGACACTAATACATTAATACCAGTTCTAGCCACGAACTGACGCTGATAATGACTGTATCAATGCCGGTTCTAGTCATGAACCGCACTGATATATCAGTGTCAATTTGAGCCATAAAACGATACTGATAATCAGTATCAGTGTCAGTTCTACCCATAAACCATCACTGATAGTAAGTATCAGTGTCAGTTATAGTCACGAACTGTCACTGATAATTACTACTATCATAACTTATTTTAAAAAATTCATAACTTTTTCACACGAAGTGGGATGGAGAAAAATATTATTTGAAAATTATAGCTCTCGATGAGATCTATAACTTTGTAGTCTAAAACCTTTTAATTTAAGGTCATTTAAATCTCCAAATAATTATAACAAAGTTACAGCAGTGGTCGGATGGAGATAAACTTTATATGAACATCGTAAAACTCTATGATATGTACAACTTTATAGTTGATAATTTTTTCATTTGAGATCATTTAGATGTCCAAATAACCATTCAAATGTTCAGTCAAAAGATGTGAACAAGATTTATTTTGCTACTATACTCACGAACGAACGATAGCTAAGATGGTTAGAGGGGTCACGCACGCACGTACTGTAAGGTTATGAGTTCGAGTACTAGTTGCCACATGCAAGCGAATATCGCGTGACCTTGCAAATGTTCGGCGCGGTCGGGTGAGCAACCTGTCAGGTGTCTCTAGTTGCGATTTTTTAAGCTTCTTTTGGCCAGAAAAATCTTGAATTGGGACTGAGTATCAGTGTCGATTGGTAACTTTATATCACATGGATTGGCACTGATAGATACCTAAGATGTGATTCTTTTATTTGTCATCAGTGCATGCATGTGTGATCATGCATCTTAGTATATACTAGTCATACACCAGTTGCACATCTACTAACTAATGGTCCTTCCACGATTTGTAAAGTTGGTCGTCACAATGTAAAACAGTAACCAATCGTGCATTGCAAAACAACTTTCTCCGTGCTTTTATTCAAAAACACATCGACCATAATACTTTGAAAGACATGGATGTAGGGTTTGGGCGGCAAATACAATCATGCACTAGTTTGGTACATGCTGTACTGATAAAGAGCATATATATTGCCACTTCAGCACTACACATTAACCAGTGAAAGGAGACAAACAAATTATTGACATGCATTATGCAAAATTAATGTGCATGTCAGTCAGATAAACAGGATGGGTGTGCCAAGTGGAGAGTACACTAGGAGTCAAAAAGAAGGTCAAGATTGGATGATTGTATCAAGAAAGTTTTCTTTTCTTGTAGTGCTCGACCCGAAGCGATAGCTTGACGCGAGCCCCAATACATATATAGTTCCCTTTAGAGCTCCAAGATACAGTTCCCTTTTGCAGATTTGACCTGTGAAAGTGGCACGTATTAAAAACAATCACTGGATTTGCATCAGGGCTCTTTCTCTTTGTTAGGAATTTATCTTGTCACATTATGTTATTGATCTAAGTTCTGTTTAATATTTCAGACAGGACTGGGCATGTAATTAATTTGCTTGCGATTGGTGGAAATGAAGGTCACTTGCTAGTTGCTAGTTCCATACAATATGTTCTGCCTGCATTATCACTTCCCTCACTAGGTGAATATATGATAATATATATCCACTTGAAATTATAATTTTCAAGTTGCAACAAGACTCAGTTCTGGTCTTCCAATTAATTCTAGTGTAAAATGAATTGCTTGCATTACTTATCAGTAGACCTAACTCAAAGTGTTGGTGACCTCAAATATTATGAATGCATGCGCGCGGGAGCATCAAAATCCTTATGAAAGACATGCACACCAAACAATCGCACAACTTTCAGCTGTCCCTTCTGCCTTCGTCGATCGTGCATCCACACTGCATCAACATGTCAAAGCTGTTTGATCAGTTCAAATCTCCTTTCCAGGACCTTTTCATTATAGTGATTTTCTCTGTGTGGACAATAATGCAACACTCTATTCTGCAAATATATTAAAAATGGTCACACTCTGTAACAGACAGTAATTAACCTGTGCATCCACATATGATATATATATAGAACTATAAGTCTACAACAAATCCATATATATCATTTTCACTGTTTCAGGATCTCTTGAGAAGAAAAGAAGTCCTGCCTCGAAAGCAAGAGCCACCCCATTGTGTAGACACCCTAAGGTCAGTACCAAACAGGATAACTTATCTGACACTAAAACTACGTGCACTACTATAGAAGCCTTTATACAGATGATTCTGAAACACTGTGCGAGATGCTTCTTAAAACTATGTATACTAAATGGTATATATAAATCAGATTTGTACAGAAGGTTTTTAAATCGTCTATACAAATAGCTCTAAACTAGAGTTGTATGTACTATTAGATTAGTACATATGGTGATATTTTATTAGTACAGTTGGAGCAATCTATGCTATTGTATTAGTTCAGACGGTTCTATGAATAGAACCATATGTACTTTATGTATGTAGTACTAAATAATTACTCAATTTACACCGTCATAGAAAACAGATCAAACATAACCAATGGATCAGATTTCATATAAACATAGCACATCAGATTTCAAGTCTACATACACATCAAATAAAAAACTGACCAAAGCTTGCTCATTCAACCACAAGTCCTTTAGCCAAAAATTGGCTCATACAACCACAAGTCATTCAGTCCAAAACTAGCTCATACAATGTAATAGCCCAAATCTCTTAACATGAAATAAAAACTTATTTTTATACAAATAAAATACAAACCCAGAGCAAATAAAAACTTAAGAAGTATATATGCATATACATATGAAAAAAGGTTTATTTCTTTTTGGGATATATATAAAAAGTATTTTTGGTTTGAAATGTTTGTTTCTAAATATGTGTGTTGTTTAATAGTGTTACTAATTAATATACATGATGTATAGAGTATATGACAGTTCTATCCTAGAACCATCTATACTTCATTTATGCAGCACTGAATAATTACTCAATTTACACATTCGTACATAACAGATCAAACATACTAAATGGATTAGATTTCATATAAACATAGCACATCAGATTTCAAGGCTACATACACATCAAATAAAAAACTGACCAAAACTGGCTCATTCAACCACAAGTCATTTAGCCCAAAACTAGCTCAGACAACCACAAGTCTCATTCAATCCAAAACTAGCTCATACAATGTAATAACCCAAATCTCTTAACATGGAATAAAAACTTATTTTTATACAAAGAAAATACAAATCCAAGGCAAATAAAAACCTCATCGGGCCGATCTAACCCTAATCAAGCCCATCTCCTTTTCTTCTCTCCCTTTTCTCCATCAGCCAGAAGGCCTATCGGCCTAGCTCAACCCTCACTTTCCCCTCTCTCCCGCTCTTTCTCTGTTGGGCTACCTTAGCACTATTCTAGCCTTGTTTCGCAATCGTGCACCGCCAGCTCGCCCACCGCCTCCATTCTTCATCCTCCACTCCCCTTTATCTATTGTCGTCTAGCACTATCGAGACCGGTTTAAGAAATATACCAATCTCATCTATGTGTTGAGCCTAGGAATCACTCCCAACACATATTGACTTCATTGATGATA
The DNA here is from genome assembly GCF_958298935.1 of Phragmites australis. Lineage (NCBI taxonomy): Eukaryota > Viridiplantae > Streptophyta > Magnoliopsida > Poales > Poaceae > Phragmites > Phragmites australis. Next base: position 9,344,746 of record NC_084929.1, read on the forward strand.
ATCATTACAATATCCATACCTTAATCGAATAAACCATCTTATACAAGTGACCTTCAAGGGTCTAAGAACCAAATAAACTATAGTGTATTCTAAATGAAATATGATTACTCTAATCCGTTACGACTCTTCAACAGACATGATCGACGTAGAAAGCATCTTATAATGATCCATCCTCAGTGAACTCCTCGATACCTCTGCAACAAAGTGTTTGGTGATAGCAAGAGTGAGCACTTATCATACTCAGTAAGTTGTGAAGGAAATAGTATATATATGAATGCTTTAAAAAGAATATAGCAAATGTCTCTTTTGCATAAATCTGTACTTTCGTTTGAGAGCATTTGAAAGCAATAGCGATTAAGTGAATAAATGTAAATATTAAACCACCTCAAGATTCTAACTATATTGACTTAATCAACTTTCCAACACCTCAACCAAGGTTCTAACCACCAAGGTTGATCACACCTCAACTATGATTCCCACCAACATAGTTGACCAAACTAACCAAATCATCATGTTCTAATCGTGGTAGGTTTTCTATCCACTGTTAATCGTGAGCACGACTGATTAACCAATTTTACACTCTGCAGAGATTACACACATTACCCAAAAGACGTTTTCCCATTTGCCGAGCATTTGTTGGCCGACGAAAAATTCTTACACACTTCCAAGGTGTGCGCTAGGAATTCACTACAAAGGCTTTATAATGCCCCTCTCACCACATGCATACCCACTAAGGTTTCACCATCGTGTGAAAATGCCTCAACAACAGAAGCCCCCTCTTGCACTAATGGTTCCAAGGAAATTTCATCCATTCCTCATTCATCTAACTGGTATGCGGAGAGTAAAGTAAATTATTTGGCTAGGCCCATCCCATACTAGGCTTGTGGTTGCACTGCTAGAAAGGTCACCCCATTAACCAGTCCTTAGATTTGAACAAGACTACCACATTCCCATTTGTACTTTCCATACCGGTCTCCTCATACCACATACTCAAATCCCTATGCCATGTTGCTACAAAAATTATACCATCATCTTTTATCATTGTTACATAGGACCATTATCATATTTATGGAGCAATTATCATCATCACCATCCTAAAGCAAGGCTAAGCATCATCTAGCCTTCCATAACCCAAACCATAACTATGATGACAAGGATGAAAAGGAAAAACTAGGGTAAATACTAACTCTTGGGATTCCCAACAAATTACTTGCATGCATGTTTTTAAGACAAAATATTTTAAAAATTGGAATAAATATGTTCAAGAACACAACTTGCCTTCGAAGTCTTGATCCTATAATCCTTCTACCAACTCTAGAACATTAGCGTCTACTTGCAACAAATGTGAAAAGGCAACGCATAAACACAAATATCCAAAAAGAACCAAATAACAATCAACAAACATCATCACACACAAGATCACGCTTTTTCGGACAATCTAGCAAAAGAACAAGTCCCAATAAAGCTAGGTTAACAAGTTATGATCTTCTAAAGATTAACACAGAGCTAAAAAGATTATCTACAGATGAAGTTATGTTGCTAGGGATTTTCTAGAAATTTTTCAAAGTCATCTATGAATTTCTAGGATTTTCTAGGATTTTTGGAATCTAGCATTTATTTGAATTATAAAACTAAACAAAAACTATTAAATAGAATTAAATAAACCTATAAACATTATTAAAAATTAATTTCGTAATTATTATTATTTTCAAAATTATTTTTACACTGGAAATTTATTTATTGCGTAATATATAATCATTATGATGTCAACACAACAATTAAAACAAATAAAAGAAAAAGAAGGGCTGATTGGGCATGCTGACTGAGCACCTACGCTGACATGGCATGACACGGTGGATACATGCGCTCACGTGGCTGCCATGTCACCATGCTGACTGGGTTAAAAATGAAGGGGTACATGTGATCTAATCTCAATCGTTCATCTAGATCAGACGGCTCACACACACTCATGCTTGACTTCAGCAAAACAGAGGGCGTCGACGACCTTGCTGTGGCGGTGCACGGCCGTAACCTCATCAATGTGCCGTTCCTTTGGTCCAAATACTCTGGCAAGTTGTGGAAAATCATCATGGTGACACGGCCTACTCACCTAGGGCACATGTCGGCGTTGGCGATGCTGTAGTGAGGCGGGCGATGGGTGGCTAAAGCTCTCAGAGCTCATCAGAGATGGGCTTTAGGCAGCAATTTTGCTTTGGCTTGATGGGAAAAAACTACGGGATGCTTTGAGGAGGGTCTAGGGGTCTCTATTTATAGCCAGGCGGCTCTGCTATCTCCAATTTGACTCGAATTTGAACGAGGTGATGATAGTGGGTCAAATCATGATGAGGTCGGTTCCCCTGGAGCTTGCAATCCGTGAGCCCCTATTGGCGCTAGGATGCCTCTGCTGCTCTTCGTCGAATCCCAAAGCCTTCGGATCCTGATCCAATGTCATCTGGAACATATCAGATTTGTCTGGGTCGTATCCCGTGAAGAACACCTCGTAGTGATTCAGATCCTCAGAAAGGGACTCGTCGGTCATCAGGGATTCCAACATGGGTAGCCCAAAATAAATTAACAGCACTTACTAGAACTCGAAAATGCGCCCCCTACCTGGCGCGCTAAATATCGAGGGTTAATCCCTGATAGTGATTCTAGGGTGTATGGAACGATGAGTGCATGATCTGTGTTCTAGGGGATGTGCCTGTGCTAATCTATGAACACCAGAGTTTATCTAGGTTCAGGCCCCCTTGGGGTAATAGCCCTACATCATGTGTATTCTTCTCATTGAGTATGGTTTCTCCTTTGCGTCTTTTTCCAGGGCCCTCCTTTGCCAAGGCAGACTCCCTTCCCCGTATAGCCCAGGAGGAAAGGAGTCTTACATGTGGGCCCATCAAATAGACCCATGGCTACCTAGATGATCTATATAGGCTATCATTACAGGATACGTATGTGTTATATCTGCCTGGAGTGCTGCAATACCCATCCCATCCATCGGACACGTCTTTGCTTGTCGTGCCCGGGTCATCCGGCCTGCATGGTCCCATCGCTAGTTTCCCACTCGCGCCTGCTACACCCCCTGTTGTGACTGTGATCCCATCCATGCCGCCTCAGCTGGGGTGAACTGCCTGTGGATGGAAAATGACACGAGTAGCAACATTAAATGAGGTTTGACTGGCTTAGACGAGTACTTGCCCCGCTACCAGCCCTTGCTGGTCACGGGAAATCCTGTGAAGGCCAGAGCTGTTATCGTGCTGGCACCGACTGGTCATGCGGTGGGCCTAGGCTAGAGAACGAAAGAGGATAATGACAAAACCGGTCGTCACGGGCCATCTCGGTTGGGGACCCCTATACTCTTTACATTGACATCTACGAACTCTTGGATGGTCTGACTCCTAGGGCTTGACCATTATGTTTTCTTTAGCTAAAAGTTCTAGGGATCTGGCCGCCAATGAGTCTAGAGTAAGGATGGTCTCTAGAATGGCTCGTAGTCTAACCATGGGGTCTAACGGTCTGACCACAATCATCTGCAATATTAAAAAAGGTGCATTTAATGCACACACGATGTGACCGCCATGATGTGCAATGTTCACAATGATGTGCATTTAATACACTTAGTATTCATTGGGCTTGGCGGTGGTTTGACTACCAGTTGTACTATGGTCTCATCACTAGGAAAACAGGGGCTCGTGAATCTTTGTGCAAAGGCTATTTTTCGAGGCATAGCCTATATATAGTCCCCAACAATGTATAAGGTGACTATCTTGGTCATTGGATTGCATACTTAATAACTTTGAGTCTCTCTCTCCCTCTCTCCCTCTCATTGCTTAGTTGTGCTTTTTTTATAAGAGTGAGAGCATTCTAGTGCTTTACATCAAGAGTTTGAGCTTTATGTAGCACTAATGATTCTTTAAGCAAGAGTCATTGACTTCTACATTACTGTTGGAGGTTCTTCCATCCTAGATTGCTTGGTGGTGGTAAAATCAGTGAGCCCTTCAAGAAGCTTGTGAAGGTGCCAGGTTGTGATTGTTCGAGGCCTTTTGCATGCCTCACTAGAGTGTTCAAATGCCACTCTAGTGAAATTGAGGTGTTGAAGGGTTCATTGGACTAATCACTACTATAGAATTGGCCTTATATGCTGGCCTATCATTGCCGATTCCTAATGGGCCAATAGTGATGTGGAATTACTACTGATTCGTAATTCATGTGGGAAGAATCAGCCATCGGGGTTTATGAACCGGTAGTGATAAAGGTTATCACCGTCAGCCAATGGATTGAGCCGGTAGTGATGCCCTACTCCCTCATCACTGCCGGCTTAATCCATCGACTAGTAGCGATAGAAGGGCATCCTAAACGGCTGGTAGTATGAGCCGGTAGTGATGCCCTCCCCTTCCCTATTTTCTTCTAGGACGAGCTTAACAGACCATTTCAGAACTCTCATCCTCACAAACTCTCCCATGCCAGCAACAACTTCATCTGTTCTCCCCTATTGATTCCCCGACCACTCAAGCTCATTTTGGTCATGAAGAAGGTCTAGATGAGCCCTCTTTAGCTATCCAAACAGAATATCTTCTTTCCTTTCTATTTGCTTAATTGCCTTTTCTTCATTTCTTAGGGCAACTGAACCCTAGATTTTTCTGTAATAGCAAGCAAGCTTCTAGGAGCCTCTTGAGCTAAAGTAAGCTGAAATCCCAAAGTTAACTACTATATTTGCATTTTGAGTCAAAATTTTACCTTAAAAACCAAAGTTAAAGTTATACCTATGGAGACCCTAGGCAATTTAAAGCATGTCAAATACTGACCCTAATCAACCACACGAATGAATCTAGGAGTCTATAATGACCTTTTGGATAGCTTAGGATTGTTGGAAATCAAACCACAATGATTTTACTTTCTATCAACTTATTCTATCTAGGAAAATTATTATCACATAGGTTTCCCATGTAGTTTGACCCCAGACTCTATCTAAGTGCCTATGGTGGAAAGTTCTTTATTATTGATTTACATTAGCTATAGGTACGAGCCTATTTATTTTTTATTTTTAATGTTTCAAAAAAATTAGCCATAAATTAAGGTATATATCAAGCTCCAATTATATTTTTTAATATTTTAATTAATTAGCGATCTCCAATATAAAAACTTTAGGTATGAGCATATTTGTTTTTTATTTTTAATCAATTAGAAAAATTAGCCATGATATTTAGGTATGTAGCAAGCTCCAATTATATTTTTATATTTTAATTGAATAGTATGCTCCAATATGGAAACGGTAGGTATGAGCATATTTATTTTGATTTTTAATTAATTAGAAAATTTTGCCATGATATTTAGGTACATAGCAAGATCCAATTGTGTTTTTTATATTTTATTTAATTAGCAAGCTTCAATATAGAAACTGTATGTATGAGCGTATTTATTTTTCATTTTTTCTTAATGAGTCCTAGATAAGGGTTGAATAACTAAGAAAATTTCTAGGGATGGCACTAACAAATACTTATCGGAAGCAGACGCAAAAGCATACAAAAGGCAGCTCCTCCAACCCGGGCCAATTGTCGGTAGGAGATGGCGAGGTAATTTATTTGTTGGTGATTGCAAAATCTTTTTGATATTTTGATTATGGATTTACAATAATGATATAATTGTAGATGGACAGAAGATGGATGTACGGTACGAGCCATGTGAGCATAGAGTATAAGAACAGCATGGATTGTTTCCTAGTAGTCACCGCAGTGCACAAGTCAAATACATGGTCTCAATACATGTGCTATCTATGCATCGATTGCGAGAACAAGAAGCAGTTTTCCACCACTCAGCAAATACATTCCCACTTGATGCTAAGGGGTTTTATTCCTATCTGTACCTGTTGGACCGAGCATGGTGAAGCTATGACCGTACAGGAAGGGCAACACATTGGCAGAAAAGATGAATACTTGTGAACCCATATGCTGGCTGACAAATACACCGATATGATGCCTGCCAAAGATACGTTGATCAGTGATGATCTAGAGTAGATGTCGGTCGACGCCAACGATGATGATCTAGAGTAGATATTGCGCGATGGGGAGGGGAACTCCAAGAATGAAAGAGAGTTTCAAAAGTACCAACATATGGTAGAAGACTCTGAAATAGCGTTGTTCCTGGGCTACAAGAAGGGGCACACAAAGTTGCATACCATGCTTTCACTGCTATAATAGAAAGCATGCAATAGGTTGTCTGATACAAGCTTCACAGAGTTGTTACTGTTCTTGAAGAAATTGCTTCAAAAGGGAAATGTGCTCCTAGAAAACACGTATCATGACAAGTAGGTTATGTGCCCGTTGGGGTTGGAAGTACAGAAAATACATATATGTCCAAATGATTGCATGTTGTATTACGGAGAGCATGCAGACTTGGAAGCGTGTCTCTTCTATGGTGCAGCATGGTACAAGTGTGACAGTGATGATATCGATGGTGAAGGAAAGAAGAAAAGGCCTCCCGTAAAGGTGATGTGGTATTTTCCTATAGTCCCTCATTTGAAGTGTTTATTCGCAAACAAAGGCATGACGAATTGATGTGATGGCATCCTGAGGAGTGCAAGGATGATGGAATGCTAAGACACTTCACTGATTCTACGCAGCGGAGGAACATCGATAGGAAATACAATAAGCCATTTGCAGAAGATGTGAGGAATATAAGATTTAGGTTGAGTACGGATGGGATGAATCCATTAGGCAACATGAGTTGTAGTCAGAAGTTGGCATGTGACTATCTGTATCTGTAACCTTCCTCTATGGTTGTGTATGAAGCGAAAGTACATTATGATACCGCTGTTGATACCAGGGCCAAGGAAACTTAGCAACGATATCGATTTTTACTTGAAACCATTAATGGAAGATCTTGTAACACTGTGGAATGATGGTGTGAGGGTATGGGATGAATACAAACGAGAGAACTTCACCCTATGCATCATGCTGTTCGTAACAATCCAAGATTAGCCAGCCCTTAGCAACCTATCGAGCCGGACTATCAAAGGCTACTGTGCACGCATGCATTGCTTGGATGCAATAGAGAGCTTGTGGCTCAAGAATAGCCAAAAAATGGTGTACCTAGGTCATCGCAAATTTCTTCGCAAGGATCATCCGTACAAGAGAGCTTTTGATAGGAAAGTTGAGACTCAATCACCTCCTAAGCATCACACTGGAACAAGTATATCAGATGGTAAAGGGACTTAGGGTTATGCTTAGAAAAGGATGCGGGAGTTCACTAGTTCCGAAATCTAAACTTAGAGCTCCTATGTTCAAAAAAGAAATCTGTTTTTTTATGACTTAGCTTACTGGTCGGATTTGGTGGTTCAACACGCAATCGATGTCATGCACATTGAGAAGAACATGTGTGATAGCTTAATTGGTATGCTACTAGATATACCCGGTAAAACAAAGGACACACTCCAAGCACGGAAGGACCTAAAATATTTGAAACTCAGACATGATCTACATCCTAAAGATATGGAAGAAGGCATCAAATATCTTTGTCCCGCTAGCTACAGTCTGAGCAAGGCATAGAAAATTACAATGTGCAAGTGCTTGCTTGGAATCAAAGTTGCGTCCAATTACTCTCCCAACGTAAATAAACTAGTAAACATGAAAGATTTTAAATTAATTGGCATTTAGATTCATGATTGTCATGTGATAATGACACAGATACTTCCAATTGCCATTAGAGGTATTTTGTCGCAGAAGGTCCAAAACCCAATCATAAAGCTATGTTCATTCTTCAATACGATATCACAGAAGGCCATCGATCCGACCAAGCTAGGTAAGTTGCAGGAAGACGTGGTGAAGACTCTATCCCAGCTTGAGGCATGTTTCCCTCCATTGTTTTTTGATATCACGGTGCATCTCATTATTCACATTGTCAAAGATATAAGGATTCTTGACCCCGTATTTCTGCATCAGATGTACCCTTTCGAGAGGTTCATAGGAGTTTGAAAGAAATATGTTCGTAACCGAAATCGGCTAGATGACTACATGGCGATGGGCTAGGGAACTAAGGAGGTCATTGATTTCTGTGTTGACTACAAGAATCTCAAAACAATTGGTGTGCCTATAACTCGCCATGAGGGGAAGCTACAGTTGAAAGGGATGATAGGTGCAAGCTCATTCCGCACTAGCGACCCTGTTTCATTCACGCAAGTACATTTTGCAGTTCTGCAACAATCAATTATAGTGAACTCGTATGTCAAAGGATATCATAGCTGCTATACACCAACAAATTAGAGAAGTCCGATGTTTGGATCATGCGAGAGCATCTAGATCAATTTAGAACCAAGTTACATATACAGGTGATGGATAAGCAAATAGAGTGTGCTTAGTTGAATGTGTTGGCTCACGGACCATCAACTACAATCCTCACATTCCAAGGATATGACATAAATGGCTATACATTTTATACGAGAGCTCAGGATAATAAGAGCGCCAACCAAAATTGTTGTGTCCGTTTAGATTACTACGACTCCAATGAAAATAGGGAGACCTGCTACGGATTCATAGATGAGATCTGAGAGCTCGACTATGGAGTGTTAAAGGTTCCTCTTTTTCGGTGCCAATGGGTAAGACTCCCAGGGTGTGTGAAGATCGACAAGTGTGGTATGACTAGAGTGGACCAAAAACTCATTGGATACAGAGAAGAATCTTTCATACTTGTGAACAATTTTATGCAAGTCTTGTATGTAAAGGACCTGGATCTGGCTAACAAGGAGGAGTGCCACATGGTTCTCAAGGAAAAAGAAGGATTATTAAAGTGGATACTGTAGTTGATAAGGAAGACTACAATTAATTCGACGCGCTACCTCTTTTTAGAGAGGACGTCGACCTAGGTCCCATGGAAGATATCAACGAACCTCCCTATATATGTTGTGATCATAATGAAGGGCGAATCGTTAAGACAAAGTAGAAAAATTGTATTAAATATTAATTTGTATTAACTAAGGACATACTTTAATTTGTATTAATTAATGATGTGATGTAATTTGTTTTAATTAAGGAGGTGATGTAAAATGTATTAATTAAAGAGTGCTTTAGTTTGTATTAATTACAGGTTGTGTTAATTTGTATTAATTATACCTTTTAATATTTAACATGTTCTTCAGTACAACTTTGTCAAAAACACTTAGTAGTGCAGGGGTATGTTTATTCAGACTCGAGCACAGAGGTTGTGGGTTTGAAGCTCATGTACGCAGCACAAAATTTTTTTGCACCCTCCTTAGATGGCACTAAAAGGTGTTTCACTACCGGTGGACATCATGAGCTTGCAGTGAAGCCATTTTCACTACCGGTTCCATCCTTGAGTCGGCAATGAAGACACTTTTCACTATCGGTGCACTCCTTGAGCTAGCAGTGAATCTACTTTCACTGCCGATTCCCCCCTTGAGACGGCAGTGAATCCACTACCCTATAAAAGCACTGTGGCACCCCTAAACCTCGCCCCAACACTCGCCCCAACACTTAGGAAACTTTCAATGGCCTTTCTCTTCCCCTTCCTACTGCCGTCGATTGGCCACTGTCCCTATCCTTTATGCAGCTGTCTCCATCCTCAGAGCCCTGGCGTCCTTGTCCTAGAGGCCGCCATCCCTATCCTCGATGCCACTACCCCCGGAGCCCTGGTGTCCCTATCCTGGAGGCTTCTGTCCATGTCCAAGAGGCCGCTATCCCCATCCCCGTCCCCGATGCCGCTACCCTAGTAGCCCCATCGTCCACGTCCCGGAGGCTGCTGTTGTCATCGCCGTCCCCATCCCCAACGTCGCCGTCCTCGGAGCCCGGCCATCCCCGTCCCAGAGGCAAAAGTAAATCCCCGACTCTCCTTCATGACTCCTTCAGTGATGCTCCATTTGCTCTTCATGGTAAAAACACCTGCATTGACCATATGGAGTGTAAGTTGCAATCTTTGCACAAGAAATAATCAGCTTCGAAATTGTTCAATAGTGCAGTTTTCAGTTATACACTTCACTAGAGTATACATTTGCAAGATACCATGTGGTAAGATTAGATGAAGGTGATGCTCTCTTAGAAAAGTGTGACAATGGCAACTTACGAAGATTGAAAGATACAAATGTGAAACTCAGATATGTTTCCTTTGTGCATGTTCTATCTACAGATGATGTGATGCTTGGATCATGCATAATGTCATTGTTTTCAGAAATGTAAAAAGTGCAGGTGGTTATGCACAACTCAATTATATCAAAAGCTTAAAATAATCTGTAGATATGGTTCATATAAATTGTAGGGAGTGAAAGATACCTAACTCAAAATTAGTGTCTTTGATTGATGATTGCAACTTCAATAAAACTGGTGATGAAATTATTTTGCCTATTTAGTGAACCTAGCCAATGAACAAGTTGTATGATCCCTTACAAACCTTTAGCTATTAGTTGTTCTGAACTAAAGATCTGACAATTAAATAATTTGATTTTACCAGAGTCTGCTTGCATGAACCAATTAGCAAAATTGTTTTCTTTTCTCTTTCAAACAGTTAGATTGCAACAAGTTGGCCTCAGCAATAAACTGACACGGGAATATGGTTGCAAGAACTGGCATGCATATGTGTTGGATTATCATTTGGGTAAATAAAAAAACATCATGTATACATGCTACGTTAATGTGCCTTAGAAGTAGTAAATTGTAGTTACCACCATTAAGTTGCAGGACTAATTTTCTAATGCTTTGCGCAAATCCTTATTCTATCTGAATTATGACGTAACAAGAAGTGATGCTTAGCATAGATTCATTGTTACGTGTTACAGATATGCTTCTCAATTTCTCAGTGAAATTTATAATTTCTTTTACTTTTACTAGATTCATCCGCCTGTTTAGTTTTGCATTGTCTTTTTTTTTTCTTTTTTGCAATCCCATTGTTTTTTTAGCTCTTTGTTTGCATACTAGATGGACGTGTTTACTTTTACAAGGGAGAAAAACCAACCCACGCTGATATTGAAATTATTTCCTTTTGGCTCTAAGTGGTACATAAAGGTCCGATCTTGGTGACATTTGTTGTGATTGTTTTTATGCAAATGTTGTGATGATCATGTAATGCAAAATTTAGAAAAAAAATATTTATCAAAAATATATATGCACTCTTTATTTCCTTTTGGAATACACACAGATTTTGAATTATAACTTTGTAATATTTCACCAACAAATATCCTAAAACGAAGTAGATTTTATGGCAAAAATGGTACAACTGGAATCATGTTTGAAGTTCCTATGAAAATAATTTTGCAGTTACGAACGATGTATTGTAAAAGTATCTTATAGTCAAAGTTTAGTTTTTGAGACTAAACCAAATCAATATGTGCCTTGTATTTTGGTCAAATGACTAACATCGATGTTACAATAAGTCACCCAACTCAGGCCTATGTGCCTTCTGCTGGCCTCTAATGTTTTGCGTTCGTTTTGCTATTTTGCTCCAACATCTGCCCAATTCTCAGCAGACAAACTCATCAATAAATGTGCAATGTAAAGAACAAAATCCTTAGCATAGCAAAATGTTGCCCTTTTCCTTTCCCTTTTCTTATTCCAAATCAAATGCTCCGGCAACCATATTACCAGAATCCAGACACCTCGCAATTCGCGTACTAGCTTTTCCATGCAAGGAGAAGAAACAACCATAACAATATGTAGCATTTTTATTCTACTCATTGCACCCCTCCCAATATATTTGGCATTGCACGATCAATTTGAAAGGCTGCATAAAAGTGTTGTGAGTTTTAATGGAATGAGTAAGTACCCCTTGAAGTTGTGCAACATGCTTTACTCATGTCAGTAACTAATGATCCAAGTGCTTGTGTGAGAGATGTCGTTTCACTTAATCTTTTCTTTGCAGTAATACTTTTTTTGGTGCTAGTGTGGATTGTAGTATATCATTTTTGCATATTCTCTGAAATTTAGGACTGCTATGACATGGTATGTTGTCTGTCATGGTCGGCAAAGTGGAGTGTTCTTTAGTTGGGAGGAATACCACGCACAAGTTAATCGATTCAAAGGATCATGTTACAAAGGATACAAGTTCAAATATTAAGCTGTTGCGGCATACAACAGTCACGTCATCCAAGCCAAATTAAAATTGGCTATCTTTGAAAATAAGGAGAAGAAATTTGATTTCAGGTGTAATGATGTCATAATCCTAGTTCTGATAGCAATTATTATTTTTGCTATGTAAAATGATGTGACTTGTAAGATCAGTGTGTCATCTGTCAGTACCTTTGTGCATATTTGTGCCTATTTTGCTACGGAAGATGTGACTTTTTTTATTTTTTAAATGTGGTCATAATGTACTCAATTACAATATTGTATGTCTACATATTCTATCTATTGACACCTTAATGGTTATCTTACTCTTTCAAGAGCTGTCTCCATCCCTCATCGGCTTTATCTATATCTCTCTCCTTCCTCAGCTCTCTATATGTAGAATACTCAACTGTTCGTTGTCATCGTATGCAGAACTCCTAAGAAGGGATGGCACCACCATCCTCCAATCCAGCCCAAGTGCTTGAAGGAGATGTAGTGCCGCCGTTAAAGATTGAAGAAGGTAGCCCAAGCCACTACCTCAACCTGGACCAAGAAGATGCCTTTGGAGGTGACAAGGTAATTCATAAGTAGATGAATGCCAATTCTACATATTATTATATAAGTTTTCAATAATTATTTCGCTTATGCACAGATGCCTAATGCTCTAGAGTGTCCCGACAATGAGCAATCCCAGAAGCGGCATCATGCCCGAGGTTGCTCGAAGATGCCTACAAGATGATTTGTGATCACAGAGGTCTCACCAGCATGGGTGCCAATAGCACTAGAGAGAGTTTTGGGGCCATACAAGTTAGTCCGTGGGATAGCTATTAAGGATCGTGTGCCTATCATATTATGGACTAGCAAATGAGGTGATCTGCACGTAGTTCTTGATTCAATCAAGGACGACATCTTGTGACCTAAAATATTAGAGAGGTTTGAGTTCCCTATAGAGATAGATATGGATGTTGTTAAGCGTAAGGCCCAAATTATTATGGGGCTTGCATTTAAGAATTGAAAGGGCACACTGAATAGAACCTATGTTCAAAAAGGTACAACGCTAGATTTCAGCAAACGGTCGCAACTGGAAATCATTGGCAAGCCTTTGCGGAGTACAAATTGTCGGAAGAAGCACAGAGGTTGAGTGAGATGAACAAAGTAAACTCGAAGAATAACGTCTACCCCCACAAAGTTGGTAGTCTTGGGTATGTGAGGAAAGAACAGCAGTGGCAATAATAGCTAGATGAACTACAAGAGAGAGGTGTCACGCTTGAGATGGAGTGCTGGAGCGAATGATCGATGCACTTCCTTCTTGGGAGGGGTGCTTTTTACTAGTGTGATGGAAGATTATGCTTTACAACCTATAAAGACCAGGAAGTGACTCAAATTCTGATCCGACGGTGCTGAGTGGAAGGGCCATCGCTCAACGGATAAAAGTTACTCTAGGGATAACAGGCTTATCTTCCCTAAGAGTCCACATGGACGGGAAGGTTTGGCACCTCGATGTCGGCTCTTCGCCACCTGGAGCTGTAGGTGGTTCTAAGGGTTGGGATGTTCGCCCATTAATACGGTACGTGAGTTGGGTTCAGAACGTCATGAGACAGTTCAGTCCCAACAAGTCTGTTCTAGCTGGAACTCTTTCTCAGGGACAGGATGGCAAAAATGCATCTTTCCTTTGATTTCTTGGTGGTATAGACAACCGAGCAAAAAAGCTCGCAGAAGCCTACACTCAGTCTGCACAAGGCTCTTTCAAGCAAGATAGGGATAGGAACGAGCTCACCTTGGCCCTAGGAAACAAGGAGCATTGTAGTCACACAAGAGGCGTTGTTGTGATGGCTTGGAAAAATTGATTCCCAGACGCCGTTTACAATTACAAGAGTGGAAAGAGATCCTAAGCAGAGAGAGATACAGAACAAGAGGTAGAACAAGCTAGGACGATGGAAATGCTTGAACAAGCGCTACAACGTGAGAGGGAACATACAGACAAAAAAGTAGCACTAGCAGTACAACAAGCCCTCAAGCGTGAATGGGGCGCCATTGGGAATGAATAGGAACGACCGACAGCATCTCCTAATGTTGCGCGCTCCAGCTCCGATAGTCCTTGAAGTAGCTTTGTGTCCACAAGAATTCTAGGAGCTAATTTCATCACTTATCCCATGGACCACATCACAGTACGGACACCATGCAAACTATACATTGGTGCTAAGAACATTACCATCAATGTGACTTTCGACATGGCTTGTCCCCGCAACGGCCATAGCCTTTTGCATGGACGTCCCACTAGAGTGCTACGTCATGGTCGAAGTAGATGAGGCAGTTGACAATTACCGTCATGTTCAGGTGGACTACCTCACAGAGAAGGGGGTGAATACTATAGGAGAGAACGAGCACACATTCATTGCATGGGAGAAGACCTACATAGTGTTTCCACCACGGATAGCTCCTGAGAACCTCTGCTCTCCACTACACCTTGGGCCATCGTCGCCTCGTAGATGTCCCTCTCCTTAGACATCTCCTATAAAAAGTCCACCTCCCCAATTCCACCACTCAAGAAGCCAACCATCATCTCAGAAAACATGATCAGGTTCCATAGCATCCAAACAAATGACAACATCTAAGAAGTCGGTGCCATCTAAGAAGTTGGCAGAGCCCAAAGATGTCTATTCACTTACTCCTGAGCAACACAAAAAAGACTATGGACGCCAGTATAACGGCTCATTTCCATCCTCTAGCACCTCCATTGAAGCTTGTTGTGCCTGAAGAAAGTATGAAATTTTTCATGAATATACCCGAAGTTGAAAAATGAGGGCGGCTTCAAGTAAGCCACCAACTGACTATGAATGCATCAGCAAGAAACATATCAAGAGAAAACTAGGTTCAATCATTAAAGATGCTCAAGCATTGCAGACTTCCTAGCTAATTCAAGAATAATAGCAGAGGAACTAGCACGGCTTACTGCGGGAGAGATATCCAAAAGTTGGATGTTACATGGTCAAATTAGATATCCAAAAGCACGGCTTACTGAGTTGAGCAAACCTTTGGTCAAATTAGATATAGAAAGAAATCTTGCAACTCAAATACACAGATTACATCAGTGGTACTTGGAGCAGTCCAGGCAAGGTTTTCAGGCATTCCTAGTAAGATACAGAGATTTATATTTCCTCAATGGGGATGGCTTCTTTTGGGTGGAATTCTTGTACTTGTATGAATTGTACAAGGAAGATGGCCTCGACCTGGCTATAGTAAGAGTGTAGATTCTGTAAGTGACTTATGCATATAATTCCCATTATATGATCTTGTACCTTGAAATTGCATGACTAACTTTTATCTTTCATAGAATGGAGACCCGCGTATGCAGACAAGAATTGGATAATAAAGTAGGATTCATTGATCCTAGGCTTGTCAATAAGAATCTGGTAAGGGAGAGTCCATGCTTCACCGAGAACTACATATTGAAGTGTTTGCTTCACCACCAACACAAGAAATTCATACTCTTACCATAAACCTTTTGAGTACATGTTTGCGTTCCAAGGCGTTATAATTTTATGAGCAACTCATTCTAGTACTAATTTGCTATGGTGTCATATATTCCTGTAGTTTTCCTTGGATCATCCTTGTCATCCACCCAGACTTTTGCAAGATCATTGTCTTGGACTCACAAAAGAGAAATAAGAAGACTTACAAAGACCTCATTGACATGCTAAATAGGTAAACTCAATCATTTAATCTTCTCGTTGATTGAATCTAAGTTTAATTGGTATTCATATTCACGTATAGGGTGTATACAAGATACTAAAAAAAAGTGTTTAAAAATTTCCATTTAGGAAGCAGTACAATGTAAAAACTGACTTTTTAGTACGCTGGTAATATTCCTGTTCTGCATTTCCTACTAAATCAAAAGGTTCGATTCATTCCATTAACGAATCATTTCCTCTTGAAGTGTATGAGTCAGCCGCTCGGCAAAAATCTCTACAGGTTTTATGTTTTTACTTTCATGCACGCATTCAACCCTGATGGAGACGCCGTTAGGTTCAATGATCTTGAGGTATGAAATTACATATCGATATCTTCTTTTCAATTTCTATACATGTTCAAGGACTAATTCTTTCAATTCTTCAAATGCAACGCTCCAAACTACGCACAAGTGCATTATAACCTACATAAATGCATTCCCTTCAAGAACAAATCGCCGGGTTCTTTAGGGAACATGTTATCAACCCAAACGGTGAGTTTCTTGAACCCATCGTGCGATCGACGCCTTAGAGACCTTTAGATGACACCATACCTTATAGTAGATAGTATGCCACAAGGAGGAAGTCTACCAAGGGGTTTGACAACTTATTATATTTTGACAAATGACATAATATTAATGAATGACATTAATTACTATGTATTAATTAAGGACATAAATTTTTATGCATTAATGAATATGTCTTTATTAATTATTAATTTATATTAAATATATTGATTTATATTAAATACATATCTCATTCTATGCATGTATATTGAGAGGGAGGACAGAGAGGAGAGAGAGACGGAGGGAATGAAGGGAGGGTGGATAGAGAGAGTTAAGAGAAAAACACTGCTGACTGAAGGCTTCAACCAGAAGTGATGCCCTGGACATCATAGTTGGCCAAAACTAGCAGCCGACAATGATACCCAGGTCATCACTGCCGGCTGGATCCTTCACTGCTGGTCCCCCGAGCTAGCAGTGATAGTTGGGGACTATCACTGCCCGTTACCTACTGTTGGTTTCAAAACTAGTAATGAAGGGGGTTTTAGAGCCGGCACTGAAGCATATTTATGTAGTAGTGAATATGACTCAAAGATCAAGTCTATCTATAAGCTTGAACAGACGTCAATATGGATTAGGGGTGACCGTGACCGCCAAATTATCAATACCATGGGGAAAAATCATTGTCTCCTTTGTGGTATCACTTAAGCTAAATTCATATTTGTGCAATTTACATTCTTTGAAATTGAATTATTGCATGTCATCCTAATATAAGATTGCAAAACTTTGACTTGTATCAACTTATGTATAGCTCCATTTATCTTGCTTAGTGATCATTTGATTTAAATTCTATGATATAATTGATCATTTAGAAACTAATTTTAAAACCACATACTCACCCCTTTAGTTGATATCCTAGATGTTACAAGTGGCATAAAGCCTAGAACCCTCTCTTAGTGCGGATTTAGCCATCCAGGAGTAGAATTATGGTTAGTGACACTCATTTCAATGTGGGAAAGCCGCCTTTCTTTGATTGCTTGAATTATGCATATTGGAAGGTTAGAATAATCGTTTATCTTAATGCTATATGTGGAAAATTATGGTATTATTGATGAAGGTTTTATTACCATTGGTCTCAATAATCTCACCGATGATTATGAAGAATATATTCTTGCTAAAATTTAAGCTATGAATACTATTTTTATAGTGCTTTTAATTGCAATGAGTTCTACCACATTTGCAAACTTAAGACCACTCATGAAATTTGGAAAAGACTCAAAGAGATTCATGAAGGGACGATAATGGTCAAGGATGCCAAACTTTTTATCTATAAAGGGCAACTTGAGAAATTTATTATGTTGTCAAATGAAAGCATTTTCAAAATATTCAATCATTTGAACTATATAGTAAGTCAGCTCAATGGGCTTGGTACCGATGTATCCAATGTTGTTTTTCTCATAAATTTCTTTTAACTTTACCTAACAAATATGATAGTACTATGAATTTTCTTGTAATATTCACAAACGCTAAAGGAGAGTTTCCTTGTGCAAAAGGAAAGCCAGAGGACAAAGAATATTAGGGTGTGTCACCCAAGCTTTGAGCATACTTATCCACAACTATGGTATTTAGTTTATGCATTTATTCTTTTAGCTCAAATTCCAGTTGTACGAAGTCCTAGCAACATGGCACTATCGTGCCACCCTTTTTTTATCATTGCTAAAACCCTAAGTTAAATTGCACAATTGTTTATTTTATTTTTCTTTAAATTAATTATTTTTATTTTTGCATATAATTTATTTTAAATCAATACCATCAATTTCCCCTGTACTATGACATAGCTGAAGAGGTTTTACAGGATATATATTCACAGTGGATTTAGTGTCTACCTTTCTCGCCTCCCAAAAGGATCGATTTTAAACCTAGAGAAACTCTAGGAAAAAGAGTTCATCGCTTCTTTTAGTGACATTGCAAAAGCATCCTTATAGGATATCTATAGGGCACGATGCCCGCAGAGGCCATCGTTGTCCAGTGGCGGACCCAGGATTTTTTTTAGGGTAGGCATTCAAATTTTTAAGACTACAAATTCGGTAAAAGAGTATAAAATTTGATAAAAGACAATGCAAATTCAGTAATTTGGTATAATATCGTAAATTCAACAATAAATCCCAAATTTATAAAACTGCAATATAAATAGTCCAAACATAACATAAGGTCTTACATAAGTGGAAGATTATATCATTACGATACTATTCTAAATTCTTCACTTTGCGTTTCTCATGGTCATTAAAGACTCGATTATGTCATCCTCACTTACCTTGGAGAAGATATCTCGCTCAATATATATGACTAAACAATCATTCAATAACTCTTCACCCATTCTATTTCTCAACTTATCCTTCACTAAACTCAATGACAAAAATACTCTTTCAACACTTGCCGTCGCCACCGGTAGGATCAATACCAATTTAAGAAGCAAGTATACCAAGTCATAAATAATATGCTTATTTGTTTCAACAAGCCTAATAGAGAGCTCACCAAGATTGTTTAGGCCTTTGAATCTATCATTTTTCCTCATGTCATCCATAAAGTTATCAAGTTGGCGTTCAAGTCTTATCAATTCCACACTTGAAAAGTCCTTGGGATAAAACTTGGCAAGCCTAAGGACTTTATGTGCATCATAAGAATCAAAAGAATTGAAGAGATTCAAGGCCGACATGCAAATAAGCAACTCCATATTTACCTCATCAAACCGATTGTCAAGCTCTTGCCGGATTTGATCAATGACACCAATATACACTTCTCTTCTATAATGATCATCAATTGTTTGAACCGGATAAAACCGTGAGGATCTTGCATGAGGCACATATCTACTATCCAAAGCAGGAATATCAATGCCATGTTTAATGCAAAATGATGTAACCTTTCCTTCAAAAAATTCTTCCCACCCATGAGACCTCATTTGTTGTAGTCTTCCCTTCGCCAAAGAAACAAGTGAAATTGCATTAACAATATCTTGGTCCTTCTTTTGCAAAGATTGAGACAACTCATTTGTGTATCCAAGAATGACAAGAATCAAGTGTGCATTGAAAACAAACTCAAATGATTCCAAAACATCAACCATAGCATGTATGTTCGGCCAATCATCCCTTTGTTTGGGATCCTTTCCAAGAGTTATAAGTACTTCTCGAATTATAGAATACATATCAATAATATGCAAAATAGTTTTGTAATGTGAACCCCACCGAGTGTCACCGGGCCTAGTTATCACCATCTCTTGATTTAATCCACTCCCACTGTCTATTTCACCCAACTCAAGTGCAATCTTAAGTTTTTGAGCTCTAACATCTCGAAGCATATCATGGCGCTTACAAGAAACTCCAATAATATTCAGTAAGTGAGAAACTTGTCCAAAGAAAGTAGCACAACCAACATTTCCCTTGGCAACAGCAACAAGAACCAATTGAAGTTGATGTGTAAAACAGTGGATGTAATAAGCAGGAGACTCTTTCATGATCAATGTTTTCATCCCATTAATCTCTCCTTTCATGTTACTAGCTCCATCATATCCTTGCCCACGAATTTGAGTAAGAGTCAAGTGGTGACCAACAAGTAAGACTGAATTGCTGCCTTAAGTGACAAAGAATTGGTATTGGCTACATGAACTACTCCAAGAAACCTCTCACACACCCTTCCAAGTTTATCAACATAACGCAAACAAAGAGCTAGTTATTCTTTATGTGATATATCACTAGACTCATCAGCTAGAATTGCATAGTGATCATCACCAAGTTCTTCAATTATATGTCTAGTGGTTTCCCCGGCATAACATTTAATAATTTGCTTTTGTATCTTAGGGGAAGTCAAAATGCAATTTCTTGGAGCATTTTAGAACAACCTTATTAACCTCTTCATTATTTCCTGCAAGCCAGTCCAAAAGTTCAAGGAAGTTCCCTTTATTGCTAGATTCCTCACTTTCATCATGTACACGACATGGCAAACCTTGACACAAAAGAAACCTCAAACATCTAAATGAATAGGTCAACCTAACCTTGTAGAGACTTAGATCATGTTGTGACACCTCCAGAATAACATCATCAATTGGTTTACCTTGCACAAATAAATCATATCTCTCTTGCGCAGCTTTGTGAGCACTATCTATACCTCCCACATGTTTGTCAAGTGCATCACTACCTACATTCCAATTTCTCCAACCACCCTTAACAAATTTACTGCCTCCCTTGCCAAACAAATAACATACCATGCAAAATGTTGCATCCTTCTCAATACTATATTCAAGCCAAGGATATTTATGGAACCAAATAATACTAAAGCGACGATCTTTACCGTATATGTTCCTGGTTGGGTAATCATGGGCATAAGGTTGGCATGGACCTTTTAGAATATATCCTCTCCAAACTGTATTTTGATCATTGGTATTATAACTTGCAATAGGCACTCTTAAGCCCGGATAATGTTCGAGACGATCAACATCACAAATTGGAGGTGGTTCTTGTTCTTGATGTCGCTCTTCAGCTACAACCGGAATCAGAACAGAATGTTGTTGTTCTTGAGATTGCTCTTTAGCCATAGCCGGAATCGGAGATGATTCTTGTTCTTGAGTTTGAGCATGTTTTTCAGTTGCAATTTTCTTTGCCTTTGCTTCATGTTTCCAGAAAAGCGAAGCAATATCTCCCTGCCTCTTCATCTCTGTAAAGCAACCATGATTGAAACCAATTATTCAGAAAAAGTGACAGTAGCTGTGAGACGCAATAGAAAAAAAAGACGCTTACCGCTCCAGGCTCGACTTGGCCTCCGTCGCTACCACGATAGGCCCGTCAGACAATGCTAGGGCGCGGACACGATCCTGCTCCTGCTAGTCTACTATTGCAAGAATAACCAAACAATGCGGTCCGATACGATCATATGAGAAAATGATGGAAGTGGGGCTGCGGATGGACCGATGGTCAATGGATGTACTCATGTACTGACGTACCAGGTGCAAGGTGCTACCGGATGGACCGATGGATAATGGATTGATGCTTTGATGGTCTGCAACTGCAAGGTGCTGCGGATGCCTTGCCGGATGAACCGATGGATAATGGATTGATGCCTTGATGAAGTACCAGCCTACCATACTAGGGGAGCAACCAATTGGACCGATGGTCGATGGATCGACCTCTTTTCTTCTACCTTGCACAGTTGCACTACCGGCGATTTCACATTTTTTTTTGGGTTCGGCGATTGTGCTACAACCGAGGATGAGGAGGCGAGGAGACTCGGCAGTGGCGCGAGGAGGCGAGTCGTCGCAACGATCACCGAAACCAGTCGTGGGCTTTTTTGATTTTTTTTACAACCGGGCTAACTAATTACTAATCGGACTAGGCTAGACTAGGGTAGTCCTAGGCCTACCAGGACTACCCTGTCGGTCCGCCCCTGTCGTCGTCTGATCTAGTTGAGGAATCAGATCAAGGGTTTTCACCCAAGTCAAGCACTGCATCACAGCCTCCCAAAAGTGCCACGAGAAAGCTAGCAGATCTGAAACGAAGCCCACGACTATAAGTCACCACCAACTCGTTGTCGAGCAAACAAAAGCCATCGAACAGTTCTAAGGATCCTTGTCAATAATTGATCCATGATGGTTGCCTTCATCTCTTTGTCGTCGCTGCCGCCAATGGCCAAACTGATCAAAGACCCCTATGCACAGCCACACGACCAGCCTCCACGAGCACAGCAAAACTATCTACCATCAATGCCATGTTGTTTCGACGAAATAACCCCAACGAGCTTTGGAGTCTAGAGTCCAGGATCGTGGGATGACACGATTTATGTTAGAGTTCAGAGTTAGCAGGTGCTATAACTATAGAGTTATAATCTCCAGTTTGTATGAGTTGAATAGAGTTGTAAATTCCTTCAGAAAAAGTTTCGATCTGTCTTGTGTTGTTCTCGTCGAAGAGAGCGTTCGATTTGCATATCGTATTTTCATTGCTCTCGTCGAGTTCCAGCGAATTGTCAAGTTTCTGGTTGGTGGATCGTCCACTCGTTTTCTCACCGGGGCGCTCGCATGGTTGCGACTTGGTGGTCGATCATTTGCGTAATTGAGCACTTACTGCTCGAGCAATATAGTCGAGCACGTACTGGTCACTCGTATGGTCGGGCTTGTACAGGTTGCTAGCATGGTTGGGCACAAGCTGGTCGCGCGTGTTATCCTGACGTTGAAACCATCATGAACAGCAGACACGTATTCATTTTCTGCTCAGCTAAAGACAAGTTGTGTACGTAATTGGAGCACCACACATCAAGTTGTTTGAATTTCACCTTGTGCAAGTTAGCGACAAGGCCATATACACACTACTACAAAACCTATTTTCCGAGACACCTAGGTTTCATTTCTACAGGTGGTTCTTCCTACGAATCGCATGAGAAAGTGGCTGCGGCCCCGTGCGGCTGAGGATCGCCTGTGAAAAGTAATTTCCACAGGCGGTTCCTTATGTGGACCGCCTGTGGAAATGGATCCATTTGCACAGGCGGTCGACATAAGGAACCGCCTGTGGAAATGGAGCATTTCCACAGGCGGTTCCTTATGTGGACCGCTTGTGAAAATAGATGTCATTTGCACAGGCAGTGCACATTAGGAATCACCTGTGTAAATTAGTTTCCACAGGTGGTTTCTTATATCAACCGCCTGTGCAAATAGTCCATAAATATTCCTTCTTCTCGGCCAGCTCCATTCAGACAGACTTACTGTTCAAAACAGTAAGCATTTACTGTAGCGGCCGATTTGGAAAATAGGTGGGGAAGGTTTTGTTTTTTATTTCCTTGGAGGAGCCAAATAAGGTATGTATATCTCATCCCTAGCTTGCATTTTTTTGAAGTTTAGATTTAGATTTAAGGCTAAATTAGAGTTTCAGTGTGATCTAGAGATGCTCATGGTTCTTGCCATTTAGATCATCAAATTAGCTCAAATTTGTTGCAATATTGATTTAATTGTGTAGATTCACATGATTCTAGTATTATATTTTAAAAATGTAGCTAGAATGTGATGTTTTTAGCCTTAGGAGGTTTCATCATGAATGGGGATTTTTTCTCTAGATCTAGGGAGAGGGAGAGGGAGAGGGAGAGGGAGAGAGAGTAATGAATTCATATTATTTTGAGTCATAAATTTACGTTAATGTAGATTCAATTGCGTAGACAAATTATAATCATAACAAGCCCATATTTTCCTTTTTTTAAAAAATCTTTTTAATTCTGATTTTCAAATTAATTAATTAATGTATCTAATTTTGTGGTTGAAGTTAAAGATGGACAGAGTGATGAGCAATGTTGGCCTGATCTTCCGATAGGTAGTGATAAGTCGGTGGGTGGAGAACTCGACATTGATGATCCAAAGGCTTCGACCCGAACAGATCGTCTCCCTTGCAATCACTACACCACAACTCCGATGGTTATCAACCGTGTTGCGTGGTTGACCTCGCCAAGAAGGCTCAATCCCTGCAAGCGTACCGAGAACACAAGCAAGAACGTAGAAGATGCAATCTAAAATATTGCGAATTGAATTCAAGCACTCGAAGTCGGGGTTCCACAAACACTTGCGGCGGCCTAGTCGGTCCGAAACAAGAGCGAAAATCTCATAACTGTGTGTAGATCAATGTCTAAGCAAAACCCAACCCTAATTAGGATGACGGCTACTGTATATAAAAGACTAGGGTCGGCCAAGGACCCCTGGACGCGTCCCTAATGGACTCCAACACGTTACACGGCCCAACGGCCCAAAAGATGGTGGCGCAGCACCCTGACAGATTCTGGACGTCCACTTGCTTCGACGATTCCCGTTGACTCAGAAATAATTTGGACATGGGACCAGTACCATTGGAAAGCTTATCTCCTTAGCTTTCCAACCATGTGTAGAACGTCAAAAACGGAGTCCGTATGCGTCCTGGGAGACGATTTTAGTGTGGACTGGTCCTGGACTCCGAAACGGACTCGAACTGGATTGGGCCTCCACCTTGGCTTGAGCACCCTTGCTGTTCTTCTCCCGTGTTCCTAAGTAACAATACATCACAATTATTCAGTAGCATCCTATCCTCATCAAAATATAAAGGAACACTAAGGAACGAGCTCACCTCATGATTTAGTTGACGTGCACGAGCTCGTGTCAATGGACCTATTGTTGGAGGAATACTCGGTGTGTGTATCCGAAAGAGTGATGTCCTCATCACAGAGCATGGATGTATGATGCGCCAAGATATGGAGAAATATACATCAAAGGACTCTCTGTTTTTATTGAAGCCGCAGAGAAGGACGCTTTAACTAAGAAGACAAAGGAAATATATTGTCCATGTTCTGACTGCAAGAACCAGAAATTGTGGGACAAATCAAGTATAATCAAATCACACTTAATCTTGAGAGGTTTTGTTAAGGACTACAAATGTTGGTCCAATCACGGCGAACAACGTACAAGCAAACCAAACCAGGACATCGCTGCTGATCAAGTAGATGGTGATGATGAGGGAGCAGTTGAAGGTGACACTGATGTTATGATGGATGATGATGCCGATTTTGATCTGGATGATGATGCTGACTTTGATCTGGAGGAAATGCTACGCCACGCAGAACCGCACTTTAAGGGACACGAGAGGTTTAGATAATTTCGAGGCGTTAAAAAAGGCATCGAAGGAACTTTTGTATGAGGAATCGAAGGGCTGTGATAAGGAGTTTACGATGTTGCATTCGGTGCTTGAACTTCTAAGGTTGACGGCCAGCAATGGATGGTCCGACAAGAGTTTCTCGGATCTGTTGAGTCTCTTGGCAAACATGCTTCCGAAACCTAACTCCTTGCCCACCACCACTTATCTGGCGAAGAAGCTTATCTGCCCGTTGTCATTGGATGTGCACAAATACACGCGTGTCCGAACCACTGTATCCTCTACCGTAAAGAGTACGAAGCCTTGGATAGATGTCCAGTGTGCAATGCGAGTCGGTACAAGAGGAATGATTATTGTGAGGACGAAGATCCTTCCGCCAACACGAAGAAGAAGAAGAGTAATGCTGGTCGTGATGAAGAAGACACTTCTTCCTGCGATGGTGATGTGGTACCTACCAGTGATACCCCGCTTGCAGCGCCTGTACTCGAACCCTAGGGACTCTGAACTGATGCGTTGGCATTTCGATAAGCGCAAGAAGGATGGAACTAAGCTTCGACACCCCGCTGATGCTAGGCAATGGAGAAAGTTTGATGCCACGATGCCATGTATTCAGAGTTCGCTGAAGAACCAAGGAATGTAAGGTTCGCGTTGAGTATCGATGGAATGAATCCTTTCGGTGACATGAGCACCTCACATAGCACTTGGCCAGTGGTCCTGGCCATCTACAACCTTCCTCCATGGCTATGCATGAAGCGGAAGTACCTTATGCTGTCCATTCTTATCCAAGAACCGAAACAACGGGGCAACAATATAGATGTGTTTCTGTAACCATTGATGGAAGATATGGTGAAACTGTGGAACGAGGGGGTCCGGGTGTGGGATGTGTTTCGACGACAGTACTTCACACTGAAAGCAATAATTTTCATTACCATCAATGAATATCCTGCCCTTTTTAACCTATCAGGACAGGTTAAAGGGAAGCAAGGATGTGCAGTGTGCTTGGATGAAACCGCATCTGTGTACCTTCCGTACTCATAGAAGGTAGTGTACACGTGACACCGACGGTTCTTACT
The DNA here is from genome assembly GCF_958298935.1 of Phragmites australis. NCBI lineage: Eukaryota > Viridiplantae > Streptophyta > Magnoliopsida > Poales > Poaceae > Phragmites > Phragmites australis. The sequence goes on from NC_084929.1 coordinate 9,370,730, forward strand.
CAGAACTCACAGATACCGCAATATGAAGAAACATTTTGACAACACGGTTGAGGAAGATACTGGTCCGAAACCGCGCAGCGGGGCACAAGTGTTTCAAATGGTCAGTAGCATCAAGGTTGTTTTTGGCAAGCCGCCGAAGGGTAAAAAGAGGAAGAAAAGTGAGACACCGACCAGCACGCTGTGGAAGAAGATGCCAATTTTCTTTAAGTATTTGCCCTACTGGAAGGACTTGGACATCCGTCACAATATCGATGTCATACACGTTGAGAAGAATGTGTGTGATAGCATCCTTGGCCTCTTACTGGACATACCAGGCAAGACAAAGGATGGAATCAAGTCACGCAAGGATTTGGTGTATTTTGAAATTAGGCCAGAGCTACACCCTGAAGACAGACCAAATGGGAAACATTATCTTCCGCCGGCTAGCTACTCTCTGACACTTGAGGAGAAAAAGGCATTGTGCAAGTGCTTACGTGGGGTGAGAGTCCCGACTGGCTACTCATCCAACATTAAGAACCTAGTCTCGATGAAAGATTTGAAGCTATTCGGCATGAAGTCTCACGATTGTCATGTGATGATGACGTAGATGCTCCTTATTGCAATCAGGGGTATCAAGCCAAGATACATAAAGGTGGTCATCACACGGTTGTGTCACTTATTCAACGCAATTGCTTAGAAGGTGATCGATGCTGAAAAACTGGGTGCTCTACATAGTTACTTGGTAGAGACTTTGTGCCAACTTGAGATGTGCTTCTCTCCATCCTTTTTCGATATCATGGTACACCTCTTGGTTCACATTGTGAATGAGATAATTGCGTTGGGCCCTGTATTCTTACATCAGATGTATGCGTTTGAGTGGTACATGGGCATTCTCAAGGGCTATGTACGGAATCATGCTCACCCAGAGGGTTCCATGATCGAGGGCTACAGTACCGAGGAAGTCGTTGAGTGTTGCATCGATTACATAAAAGATTCTAATCCGATTGGTGTACTTGTATCTCGACATGAGGGGAGGTTGTCTGAGAGAGGGACCAAAGGAAAGAAAAGATTCATCGATCATGATTACAAAGCAGTGGAAGAATCACATTTCACCATCTTGCAACAGATCCAGTTAGTGGCGCCGTACGTCGAGCAACACCTAAATGAGCTCTACACAAAAAAATCAAGGTCGCTCGTATGATTGGATCTTGAAAGAGCACAAGTGTCGCTTCACCACATGGTTGAAGAACCAAAACCTTCCAGATGGTGAATCTGTAGATAAAAAAAATGTGAAAATGTTGGCTTGTGGCCCATCAAGTTTAGTTACGTCATGGCAAGTGTATGACATTAATGGGTACACGTTTTATACCAAAGCAAAAGACAAGAAGAGCACGACCCAAAACAGCGGCGTTCGAACAGAAGCCTATGACACAACAGGGGAAAAGGTCACCTACTATGGGTTTGTAGAAGAAATCTGGGAACTCGACTATGGAGTAAATCTGCAGATCCCTGTCTTTCGGTCCAAATGGGTCAAACACCCAAATGGCGTGGCGGTGGACAACTACGGCTTCAGAATTGTCGACCTCAGCATTGTAGGCCACAAAGATGACCCGTGGGTACTCGGTGATCACGTCGCACAAGTTTTCTATATAATCGACCCCGCGAATGAAAAGAAGCATGTAGTTGTTGTCGGAAAACAAAGAATTGTCAGAGTCGAGAATGTGGAGGATGAGGAAGAACACAATCAGTTCGATGACGTGCCACCTTTTGGAGATCAAGAAAAGATCAAACTTGTAGAAGCAATCCTCGACAGATCTGTGATGCCGTACATGTGTCTAGATGGTGTAGGGAAAACAGTTCAAGGCAAATAGTGCCATGTTATGTAAATTATTTTTCAATGTGAGAGAACCCTGAAATTTGTATACAATTAGGATAAGCTTTAATTTGTATTAAGGACTTGTATGCATTTAGGATGCTTTAATATGTAATAGAATATTTAAGATGCTTTAATATGTAATAGAATAGTATTTCCCAAACAAGCAAAAATTATTTCACAGGTTTCCACAGGCGGTAAACGTAAGAAACCGCCTATGGAAATCTATTTCACAGGTTCCTTAGGTGAACCGCCTGTGAAAATGAATTTTCACAGCGGTTGGCTTAAGGAATCGCTTGTGAAAATGATTTCCACAGGCGGTTCCTTATGTGAACCGCCTGTGGAAATCGTTTATATTTATATAACTGCGCACAGCCCCGAAAACCCTAGTGCTTTCACAAACCTTCGACCGCGTCGTCAGGTTGTCCATCCGTCCGCCTCCCGCGCTCTCCCTTTTCGCTGCCTGCCCCGACGAGGAGGACCGCTCCGACGCTGAGGAGGAGCCGCCGCCGCCGAGTTGGACCACCCCAAGGAGGAGCCGTCGCCACAGAGTTGGCTGTGTGATGCCCCCCTCCTTTGTGATGCCGGCCATCGTGCCGTGGTGAAGTAGATAGACAAACAAATTCTCCAGAAATCATCTCTGCATAATTCGTACATCTTGAATTAATAATGCACTTTGGAACAAAGGAAATGATTCCGCACAATTCCTATAAATTGGGCTATTCCTAAGGAGTTTTGAAGGAGACTACGCACAAGGTCCAACCTTATAGATTTCTTCCTTTGTGTCTTAAAATTCCTGTGTGTTTTTCTGTGTTACATCCAAACATTTCATTTGAAACTTTTCACATTTTAGATTCATGTAGGATTATAATAACTGCATCTATCCTTTATTTTTCTATTCCTACGTTTTTAATAATCATGCGTTCAAAAAAAAGGGCTCTGCTAGCTTTTAATCTTATTGTTGACAAACTGCCAATTGCTAGGCACCAATATAATCAATCGGTTTGCCAAAGATTCGTTGCACAAACTATGTACTACATGAGTAATTAAAATACAGAACCGCCGGCCTGAAAGTATACTCCTATTCATCCTTGCAGACTACCTAGAGTAGGTCCTTTGGTTAAAAGAATTGATAAAAGTAATACCGATACAGTAAGTGGCTAATCCGGCAACACAATGACACTGATTCCTTGCTATTCTGTGCTTACTGCAGTTCTAACCTATATGTTGTTAATCCTTATGTGCATATATTTCGAGTTGTGATGTTCATGAGTACATAGGAGTGCTAAAATGCGCAGAGATCAGTCTAGTATTTTGCTGCGAGTAGCACTTGCTGAGCTGATTGGGGTAAAATGTAGAAATGTGACACTGATTCCTTGCTGTTCCAACCTATATGTTGTTAATCCTTATGTGCATATATTTCGAGTTGTGGTGTTCATGAGTACATAGGAGTGCTAAAATGCGCAGAGATCAGTCTAGTATTTTGCTGCTTGTATTTTGTGGTGTATGATCTTAAATACCTTGTGAAAATCCCCAGTTTTTTCAGTTTTAATTAGGTGAAAGCAATGGAGCATCTGGCCACATGAAAATTCATTTGCTATCCAATATATCACATCCACTGATCCATATGAGCAATGTAAATTCATTTGCTGTATTTTACATGTTTTTTCTTGTTTTGAGTTTTTTCAACTGAGTAGGGGGCTAGAGGCCCTGTAATCTGTATGGCAAGCCAAGCAACTATGTATTTTCGTTCATTTGCATTACTTGGCCCTCCCCGGCACAGAGGTCGCTTGCAGAAGAGGATGGAAGCAGGAGGTCGGATAGGGGCCCAAGCCCTCACCAGCCATCCTCCTTCGACAGCAGCAAAAGCTCGGGCTCGTATCACAGCACGAGCCCTGTTCCGTGCGATCGGGAGATCCGACGTTGGGAAAGTGACAACGAGTACGATCCCGTCGAAGAGGTATTTAATTGAGTCAATGCATTTTATACTTCTTAAATGGAGGAATATCTTCTGTTCATGTCAACTCTCCTTTTTTTTCTCTCTAGAGGGTGAGGGTGCAAAGATCTTCGCGTCGATCATCTACGCCACAACATTCTGCGCCACAACTCACCGCTACAACCATGCCCGAAACTTCGGGTCCCTCTGGGCTGACGCTGAAATGAAGAAAGGGAGAGCGTAGCAGAAACAAGTTGCCGTCCAGCATTTATACAATAACACAGGTCGGTGTTGAAGGGGAGCCTTTTGCACCTCGTGAGGCCTGCGCCAAATTCCGCAACAGTTGCGGATTCCTTGTCAAGGAGTACGTCTCAATCACTGTAACTGATTGGCGGTTGGTGTCGGATGAGACGAAGGAGTTCCTGTAGGCAACATTGCAGAGAACCATCTGATTCCCCTCGGGAACAGAGGAAGCAGCCAAACAGAATGCATTGAAAACTATGGGAAAGAGGTTCCGGGGCTGGAAGAGTGAGCTCAATAAGGAATTCATGAAGAAGAATCTGGTACCCTTTAATAAATATGGAAAGATTACGCCAGAGCAATGGGCAGAGTTTGTTAGGCAGAAGACCACATCTGATGCCATCAAACTGGGTGAATCGTTCAAGCACCTTGCGAAGAAGAACAAGTACCACCATCACCTGGGCTCGTCTAGGTACACCCCTAAAATTCCTGAGTGGAGGAGGCAAGAAGAAGAGGCTGCCCGGGCTGGGAAACCCAACCCTTTAGAAAATTGTGACGAGCGAAGCAGGAACTGGGTCTACGCTCGGTCACAATGAACCGAGTCTAGGGACTTAGCCTTCAATAGCCCCGAGACCATGGAGGTGACCCAGACCATCCAAGGGCTTGCTAAGGAAGGGTCTCTAGAGCCCGACAGGGAGAATGACCTGCTTACCACGGCCCTAGGGAACAAGGAACACCCGGGTCGCACTCGAGGCATCAGATCAAAAGGGGCTGGAAGCATGGGTTCCCAGACGCTGCGGGCTAGTACAAGACCCATAATAGATATAAGAAGACCCTAGAGGAACAGATATAAGAACAAGTTAAGGTCGAATTCATGAAGATGTGGAATGAAAAGGAGAAGGAAAGGGCGGCATTAATGCTGATAGAGCAACCAACCAGCCCAGGATTTCAGAGCAGCGTCGGGTTCACACATTTCGATAGCCAGAGATATCATGTGGATGAAATCACAGAGGCTACCCCTTGCATTCTTCATGTTTCGGTCGGCAAGGGAGACTTTACTGTCGAGGTTGCCACTGACCAGGCCATTCCAAGCCGTGTGTTTCACAGTCAAGATATTCTGGCCGGTTACGCCAAGGTACAAGTGGATTCGGTGCAGCCGGTTTTCATGAAGTACAAGCTTGAAATCAGCACACCTGAGGGTATTGAGATTCTCGATGAGGCTATTGGAAACTTCATTCTGTGGCCCAGACGGGATATCATATTCAGCTGTCAGAAGTCACAATCGCCAGCATCACGCCTGTCCCAGTGCCCAGCATCTCTGCCTCAGGCACCTCTGCCCCAGAGCCAACTCACTCTGACTCCAGCACCTCTGCCCTAGAGCCAACCCACTCCGCCTCAGGCACCTTAGCCCCAGAGCCAACCCACTCTGCCTCAGGCACCTTAGCCCCTGCGCCAACCCTCTCCGCCTCAGGCACCGTCGCCCCTGCGTCCGGTATCTCCGTCGCAGGCAACTTCGCATCGTGCTTCACCGTCTACAACTCAGGCACCTCCGCCTCCAGCGTCTCCGACTCCGGCATCTCTGCCTCCGGCACATCCATCACCTGAGCATCGGAGAGTTCCTACAATGATTACCCCATATGAGAAGATTGATCTACCTGATCCGGTGAAGAGGTGGCTTCTGTTCTCGTCAAAACCAAAGGCATCATCTGCTCAGGAATCTCCAGCGAAGGGCGATCTCACGAAAGAGATCATCAAAGCATTAAGTACCTTACAGATAGATTTCGTGCCTACACTGGATGTTCCCAAGAAATATGAGCATGGCAAGCCATTTCTGCTCCAAGAAGGTCCGTGGGAGATGAGGAAATTCCACGAATGGTACATGAGGGCATGTCGCGCGGGGCTTTCCATATTCACTTCTTCTGTCCCCGCTATTGTTTATCTAAGCGGAGACAACTACCTCATGTTGGATTTTAAGGACATGCACGCTTTGTTCCACCTCGACAAACTTGACGTCAATCTCATAAGCGTGTGGTGCCTGTAAGTGCCAACAATCTACCCCTACGTTCATATATGTACCAATATATGCTATAGAAGCTAATGACTATTGACTTGTTCTGTAGGATGCAATTTAACGATACAGAAAAGTTGAAGAGGCCTGTCGGATTCATTGATCCGCAACGAATTTTCTAGCCCAACATGGTCATGAACATAAGGACTGATGACCCTAGGATTAAGGGGAAGAGTAAAAAGGATAAAGCACGGGTCATAAAAGAAGCAACCAAAACAAAAATGCTCGAAATGTCAACCTACATAGGAAGGGCTATGCTAGAAATGCAGGACAAGGACTGCATCTTTGCTCCCTACAACTTTAAGTAAGTGTGATACGTTATGAATCTAACATAAGTGTTCAACTTAGTTGATTGATCAAGAATCTAACATAAGTATTCATGTAGCGATCACTATATTTGTATAATGTTGATGCCGAAGTCGAGCAGACTCGTGGTCCTTGACTCTGCCGATTTCTAACAAAAATCCTACCAAGATTTCATTGACGTTATACAGAGGTAAAGGAAATCCCCCATACTTAAAATTCTTATACATTATTTATGAATTGATAATTACTTGTTGGCATTCGAATAGGGTCTACAAGTGGTACGTAACCAAAGGTGTGATACACGATACAGACAAGCCGGATGCGATGACGGTCCGTACACACTTTCCAGTAATAACACAACTTCTAATTCTTGTATCCCACTATTAATGACGAAGAGTTTTATTGAACTAACGAATATGTTGCGTTTTTATTTGTAGTGCCACAAGCAAGGTTTCAATACCGTTCTTTGTGGATACTATGTTTGTCAATTTCTTAGGATAAACGGGAGGTACACAACGAACCCTAAGGACGTAAGTCATCATTGCGCCTGCACATTCTTGTTTGGTTATGTTTCTATTATCAGTAGTGTTTTAACTCTTTTAGTTGTGTTTTCAAACCAGGCAAGGATGATCCAATGTGCCAACCAAACTCTCACCGACAAAGAAATCCAAAACGTCCAACGTGACATGTGCCGGTTTATTATGCACGAAGTCATCCATAAGAACGGTAGATTCTTTGATCGTGGAGGCGAATTAGCTAGCCATCCGAGACTTTGTGTGTGGGAGAGCGACTCTTAGCTATATAGGCTTGTGATGTTGTAAATATTATTGTACTTGTGTTAAATATTGAAATATGTGATGCTATTCATATTGTTATTGAAACTGTGTGAAATCTGGATGGAATTAAATATATTCTAATTATTTTTTTTTAAAGAAATACATACCACATGCGGTTCTCATACGGAACCGCCTGTGGAAATCTTTATATCTAAGGCGGCAGCTAATGTGGACCGCATTTCCACAGGCGGTTGACATAAAGAACTGCCTCTGGAAAACTATTTTCACATACGGTTCCTAATGTCAACCGCCTGTGAAAATCGAATCGCCTGTGGAAATCGTTTTTCATAGGCGGTTCTTTATGTGGACCGCCTGTGGAAATCAATTTCCACAGGCGGTCACTTTTGCGCCTGTGGATTTTCACAAACCTTCGGTCGCAGACGGGTGCGCTAAACGCCTGTGAAAAAATATTTTCGCTCGCCTGTACACGTTCTGTACTTAGTGACATATGCTAACGTAGCGGAATCTCACTGACCACTTGCAGCTCCTGAGTGGTGGGCCGGGTTAATATATGGAGACAGAGGGCCACCAAGTCGAAGCATTCTCTGGTGGTGATCAACTCTGGAAATGGTACATCAAAGAGGATATTCAAAGACAAGGAGGCTATATATGGAAAAATTCTAATTTCTCCATTTCACCTAAAGCACGGTTACGCTCTTCATGGAGTTTATCTTTAGTAATCAACTATTAAGCCTATTTTTTCAATTATCTAAATGATATAGAGTACAAAAGACAAGCTTTATTAACATGTTTTGCCATCTGAAAGTTGTGTCACTAATTTTTTCTAGGATAATTTTATTCCATCATCAAAAAGAAATTGCAATTTTTTGAGTTCTGTTGGAGTAAGCTTCCGTAGTATGATTTTCCATAATTTTGTTCTCCACATTGTCCAAACGGAATTCATCATGTACGGTACACTTATTTATCACCTTCATGTCGTTGGATACAGATGCAAGAAAACATAATGATAGGATTTTCTATAGACAATAAACCCTCATAGTACTCCCATAGGAACGTGGAAAAATTGTCTCGGTCCAACAAGGCCTCACACAAGGTGCAACGGACAATTGTCTCGTTCCACTGTTCATCGATCGATCGTCTTGAAAAGAAAGAAACGCACAACTTGTTCACCAAAATGATTGAGAGGCGCGGATCGTGGCATCTTGCAGATGGGGTCCTACGCGTGGCCAAAAGTAGAAGGTTGCCGGCCGGTGCCCCATGAGGTGCACGCTTGCCGCGGTAGGTCATGCATTACGTACCCTTGTCATGCTTCGACGTGTCAGTTCCATGTGACGGCAGCGGTCTAATATTTTCGATAAAGGAATCTTTTATTAACTTCCATCATTATATTAAAATGATATAATCGTATGAGAGTATACTTTTAGCCTCTGTGCAACTGAGACGCACAAAGCCTAAAGCAAAAGAAATAAATTTTATAAACCAAATTTCTAAGCAAAGCCTGATACAAGAAAAAATATGTACTACTACAGAAATATGTTTATATACCGGTCCATCACTGCCGATTTCTTATGAGCCGATAGTGATGGAATATCACTACGGGTTCGTATTATAGATTGACACTAAAAGGCCATTCGAAAAGAACCGGCAGTAAAAATCTACTATCACTACCGGCTTTAGCCACGAGTCGACGGTGATACTATCACTGGCAGTTCATGTTATGAGCTGGCAGTGAAACTTTGACTATCTCTGCTCGTGGCTAGAGCTGGCATTGATAGTGGATGGTAGCTTATTTTAAAAAATTATAACTCTTTCATACGAAGTCGGATGAGGACAAACTTTATATCAAAACTGTAGCCCTCGATGAGATCTACAACTTTGTAGTTGAAACTTTTTCATTGATGTCATTTAGAAATCCAAATAATCGTTTGAAGTTTCAGATAGAAGATGTTAAAAGGATTGCATATGCTAATGGTATCACTAGTACTTATGTGGTGGGATGATAAGGACGTATCGCGTGAGCTGAAAGTTTCCGAGTTTAAGTGCCACGAACCACACGCGCAAGAAATTTCATTGATGAACCATTGCATACTTTTCAGTGTTTTCTATGTAACAATAATCCAGTGGTCGAGTAAGTATCATGGGGAAGAAGAAGACAGTTACCCCTAAGAAACCAAAAGGAAGCGGGTGGTCAGATAGGAGCCCAAGCATGCTCACAATAGAGGGTGCCCTGTTACAGAGGACGCTCACAATAGAGGCCTCCCCAACACAGAGGCTGCTCGCAATTAATAGAGGGTGCCCTGGTACAAAGGACACTCGCAATAGAGGCCTCCCCGACACAGAGGTCCCTCCCAATAGAGAGCGTCCTGGCACAAGATGGGGTGGATGCAAGCAGGAGGTCGGATAGGACCCCCAAAGCCCAAACTGGCTATTCTCCTCCAATAGCAGTGAAAGCTTAGGCTCGTATCATAGCACGAACCTTGTTTCGTGCGATTGGGAGAGCCAACATTAGGAAAGTGACAATGAGTACGATCCTGCTGAAGAGGTATTTAGCTGAGTCAATGCATTTTGTACTTCTTAAATGAAGGAATTTTTCTTTAATGTCAACTCTCCTTTTTGTCTCTCTAGATGGTGAGGGTGCAAAGATCTTTGCCTCGATTACCTGCGCCACAACCTTCCGCTCCCTATATGCCCCTTCAGGTCCCTCTGGGGGTACGCTGAAACAAAGATAGTGCGAGCAAAGTAGAAACAAGTTGTCATCCGACACTTATTAAATAATGCAAGTTGGTGTTAAAGGGGACCCTATTGCACCTCGTGAGGCATGCACCAAATTCCGCAACAGTTGCATATTTTTTGTTAAAGAGTATGTCCCAATCACAATAACTGATTGGCAGTTGTTGCTAGATGAGACAAAGGAGTTTATATGGGTAACATTGCAGAGAACCATCTGATTCCCCTCATGAATAGAGGAAGTCACCAAATAGAATGTATTGAAAACTATGGGAAAGAGATTTCAGGGCTGGAAAAGTGAGCTGAATAAGGACTTCGTGAAGAAGAACTTGGTACCCTTTAACAAATATAGAAAGATTACGCCAGACCAATGGGTGGAGTTTGTTAGGCAGAAGACCACACCAGAGGCCATTAAACTGGGTGAATCGTTCAAGCACCTTGCGATGAAGAACAAGTACCACCATCACCTGGGCTCGTCTAAGTAGGCCCTCAAAATTTTTGAATGGAGGAGATAAGAAGAAGAGGCTTCCCGGGCTGAGAAACCCAACTCTTTGGAAGTAGAAGGTAGCCGACCGGTGCCCCATGAGGTGCACGCTTGCCGAGGTAGGTCATGCATTACGTACCCTTGTCATGCTTTGACGTGTCAGTTCGATGTGGCGATAGTGGTCTAATATTTTCAATAAAGGATTCTTTTATTAACTCTCATTGTTACATTTAGATGATATAACCACATGAGAGTATACTCTTACCTTCTGTGCTACTAAGATGCACAAAGCCTAAAGCAAATGAAATAAATTTTGTAAACCAAATTTCCAAGCAAAGCCTAATACAAGGAAAAATATGCACTACTACAGAAATAGGTTTATATGCCGGCCTATCACTGCTGGTTTCTTACGAGCCGACAGTGATGGAATATCACTGTGGTTTGTATCATAGACTTGCACTAAAATGTCATTCGAAAAGAGCCGGCAGTGAAAATCCACTATGACTACCAACCCTAGCCACAAGCCAACATTCTCATCGCAAGAACACATAGAAATCAACATATTCTTCTCTCACAAATAGTAGGGATCACAAGCTATACAACTCTCTTGATAGTTTCAGAACTTGCCAACACAACTCTCTTGTAGATTTCTCATGGCTGCTTCATTAGCAAATAATCGTTATTGGCTTGTTCATTCTTCTCTTGCTGGCATCCTCATTGTCCATGCTTCAAGCTAGGATGGCACCAAGTGACACGCCAACGTGATCAGGACACTGAGCCCTAGCGGTAGCATTGCTACTGCTCCACTCTCTCATGATCTTCCATGACAAGTGTCTCCTGTGCTATGTTGATGATCCACACATGGCTACACTATGCTGTTAAAAATGGAAGGCTAGGAATACGCACGTCCAACCGTTCACACCAAAAACGGCAGCAACCACACCACCATGACTCCCAGTGAGTCTAGTAGGCTCGCAAGCCAGCTCGAGCCAGTAAATAAGCCGAGCCGAGCCGGCATTTTAGCTCGGCTTGAAATCGAGCCAAGCTGAGTCAAGTCTGTAGTTCACCGAGCTTCTACGAGCCGAACTGAGCTTCTACAGACAAAGAAGATATAATTTAGTGACAGATCATTATATGACCCATCACTTATATAGCTTTAGGTCAGGACTGGACATTGACCCAACACTGATAACAGATTCTCAGTGATGGGTCATAATATTACCCGTCACTTCTTACATTGATGACATGTCATAACTAGACCGTCACTTATGACCTAGTCATAAGTAACGGGTTACCCTATACCAGTCATAAGTGATGGGTCTCCTTGCAGCAGTCATAAGTGACAGATCATGCTACGACCCATCACTTATGACCTGGCATTGGTGACGGGTCTCCCTGTGTCAGTCATAAGTGACGGGTCATATTATGTTCCATCATTATGAATGTAATAATTGAAGGGTAATGTTATGCCCTGTCACTTATGAGTTAGCTCTGCTATAAGAAGTAGCCAGCTACTCTACGCACCCAACAGTTACAGGACTCAACAGTATTGCACGCACAGTAGATCTAGTGATTTTCTTTGATTCCGTTTGAGAGACTCTAATATCTTGTTGATTTGAAGTTTGAATTATTGCTAGGTCTTTCAAGGTTTGCATCTCCCCCTTTCCTCCTCCTCTAACCCCTATTTGGTAGATTTTTTGTGCTTTGAGATGTAATTGACGATTTTGCATGTTTATCCAAAATCTTAGTGTAGGTGATTTGTATTTATGTTAGATTTGATACTAGATTTGCCTGATCTACCGCGAGATGCCACAGATCTAATGTAATTATATAGAATTTGTTGGGGGACAATAGACCAGCTTAAGGATAAAGGTTGACGATTACTATCAAAGGTCCCTCCAGAGCCTTCGGCCTCCGGACATAGCAGGAGGCCTTACTCACAGAGGCTGCGGACCCCTTCGAGTTGCCTCTCTGGCACGTACGTGGCCCTCCGGAGACTCAAAGCTACAACATGCCCCCCCCAGAGCCTTCGGACTCTGAACTCAACATGAGGCCTTATCCCTAGAGCCTGCGGACCCCATCGGGCCACCCTTCTGGTGTCCATGTAGCCTTCTGAAGCCTAAAGATGCAGTCGGCCTCCGGAGATAATATCAGGGAAGAAAGGACACCCCCCTGCAATTGACTTGATGCACGGTGACAGGCGATTAAAGTCAGTGGAAGTGCTGCTTATCCTAACACCCCAACACGATGCAAGTCGTCCTGACACCCTTGGAGAGTGGCGCCAGGCCGTAATTGGCAACTAGCTCACCCTTCAAGGGGCAGGCACCAAAATAGTTACCACAATAGATATTTATCTTCTATATAGGGTTAAAGGTAGTTATCTATGATAAGGCCCAGTAATTTGGCTAGGTCCTAGATATTTGTACATCGTGATAACTTGTATACTAAGCTACATACTACCTTATAAATAAGGGGTTGTGGTCACCTGGAAGAAAAAGGTCAAGAAAGAGCCCGCTCAACACAGCACGGAGGAGCACGGAGGTCTCCTACTTAGAAGAAACTCTCGCCGTACTTGCTAGGGCAAGACGAACTCTTGCCCCCAATAAATTGTATAATTGCATGCTTAATCACATAATTAAGGTAATAATTGTTAATGAAGAATGAATGTTTTTACATTGTAGATGGCGAACAGAAGTTGGATGTACCATGAGACCCGACTTGTCTGGAGGACCTGAGTGGGGTGAAGTATTTAATGAGTGCTACTTTGGCAGATTTGAAAGATCATGGTAAAATTGCAATGTATTGTCCATGTCGAGATTGCAGGAATGATAACAAGTTCTCGAAACTAGAAAATATTCATGCATACTTGATCGTGCATGGATTAAAGAGAATTACGCATGTTGGAAAAATACATGCATGTAAGCAGGATTATATCTTGTTTTGTGAAGATTATGCAAAGCTAGATCAATGCACGTGTGTGGAACCCATCGTATAAGTGTAGAAATGATGGTGCTGACGGGGATGCAGGCAAGAAAAGTGTGATATTTTCCTATAATTCTCCGTCTAAAGCGATTGTTTGCCAACAAAAAGGATGTTCAATTGGTGTGTTGGCATAAGGAGGGTCATAACAATGACGCAATAATATAGCACCTGGCAGATTTCACTCAGTGGCGAACCATTGATTCTATATTTGCTTGGTTCGTTGAAGAATTAGAAATATTAGATTTGCTATGAGCATAGATGTCATGAATTCATTCGGTCACATGAGAACCTCACATAGAACCTGGCCTGTTGTATTATCGATCTATAACCTTGCACCCTGGCTTTGTAACAAGTGGAAATACATTATATTGTTGATCTTAATATCAGGATTGAAACAATATATCAATGATATCGATGTTGGTAATATGCCCTAGAGGCGATCGAGTTTGCGGATTGGATCTGCTAATGGGCTTTAATGTTGATTAAAGGACCATTAGGGTTTAGAGTCATAATGGGCTTTAATGTTGATTAAAGGCCCATTAGCGTGCTCTATATAAGAATAGGCAGGGGCCAAGGCGCATGGTGTTCTTTAGAAACCCTAGCCGCCTCCTATTCCCGAACTCCCTTCGAAACCCTAGCCGGGCGCGCGGTGCTAGCACACCGGCGCACGGCGATTCCATCCTTGTACGTGTGGATACCGTGGAGGCACTGCTACTATTGCGGTGCTGATCTGCTCGGGAGTACTCGGGACGTACCCGCGAGTACTCGGAAGGTGCTCGGGACGTGCTCGGGATGAGGTTGACGATCGACTACTTGACGCGCACGACGTTGGATTGGTCTGCTCCAACTCTTCTTCCGCTGCACTGCTCGTCAAGTGGTAACGATTCATGATCCCCTACTCGCATGGCTTCCTGGTTGAATGCGGTAGAGAAAATTTATTTTGTGCTAGCGTAGCCTACCCGCAACCCTTCAGTGGTATCAGAGCCATCCTGCGTAGTTTTCGATCTGGATCAGTCACATATAGAAGATATGTGATAGAAATAGATTAGATCTATTGTTTTTGATCAGTTCATATGATGGATTGATCAATGCACGGTTGGTTAGGTGAATTAGAGATCGGATGAGATGCCAGTCGATGAAACCACATAGCCAAAAAGATTAGCTCGATCTCCCACCTGTTTTTGCGTGCGACTTGCCCCTACCGGCTGGAATCACCATCGGGGCTAACTGCATGCATCGCGACATGGTCGGGAGAACAGCAGATCGAGGTCGTGTGTGCTGTCATCGTTTCTGGAAAAACCTCACGCGATGATCAATGGGATTGATCTAATGGAAATTGAGGCATTATGAATGACTCGGAATTGGCTCGATACGATCGATCCGATGAGATTTTCATAGCGATTTCATAGATGCGATCTATGTATTTCCGAGAGGTTTTCAGGGACCGCCGTTGCGTACACGCATAGATTGTTGTAATAACATGATCCCATCACGACATTAGAATTCGATTCTACGCTTAACTCGTTTTTGCAGAGAATGTTGTGACTGGTATGGCCTTGTGATATGTGATGCATGTGTGTAATTTTTCATGGCCTGCGTGTCATGGTTAATTGCAGCCCAAGGCTGTCATGTTATTGTATAACGGCCTGCGTGTCGACTTGTGATGCTTCTTCTCATGTAATTTATCTAGTGCTATTAGGTGTAATAGACTAGAACAAGATCATGGAGATTTGAAGCATGATGACCCGGAGGACAGGAACCGTGGCGATGAAGATCACCATGTGAAGGGGCCATACTATGTCACAGTTAATATGATTGCCTGTGATGCTTTTATGTTCCTGTCATACTATTCTTTCATGTTTTATATGTGGTGGATATGATTTTCATGATAGAGTAGTTTCCCTCAGAAAAATCAAGAGTAATTGATGCCCTTCCAATAGCTGCACCTACAAAGGTTTTGATCATTGTGTGGTAGGTCTGCCAAAGCAGGGTGCCATCATTTATCTTAACCAGTTAGAGTGGATGTCGGACATCCACACGCATAGTATTGGTTTACTTGATAAAGCTATCAAAACGGTTTTGGGCTTTGGGGCATGATGTTGGGCGCCGGGGCATTCGATGCCACCCAGCAAACAAGAGTCACATAGGGATGTGATTAGCAAGGCGTTGCTTACCTATGTCACTAAGTTTCTAGCAGTGATGCCAAAGCTCACTAGAACTTAGTTGAATATGGATCTTGATCCTCTATATGTTGTTAGAGGGAAAACACATATAGTGGAGTATCTTTTGTTAAATTGTTTAATAGAAGATTCACATAGGCATAGTGTTGAACCTGCATTTTCTGTTGTAGATCATGGCACCGGCCGCTAGTAACACTTCCAGTTTTAATTTGCGATCGATTCTTGAAAAAGAGAAGCTTTCTGGAACAAACTTTATTGATTGGTATAGAAATCTGAGAATTGTTCTCAAACAAGAGAAAAAGGAATATGTTCTAGAGGTCCCCTATCCTGATGAACCAGCTGATAATGCTCCTGCCGCGGATCGGAGGGCTTATGAGAAGCACACCAACGATTCACTGGATGTTAGCTGCCTCATGCTTGCCTGTATGTCCTCTGAGCTTCAGAAGCAATATGAGAACAGGGATGTCCATGATATGATTGTGGGACTCCGAGGCATGTTTGAGAACCAAGCTCGGGCCAAGAGGTACAACACCTCAAAGTCCTTGTTTGCGTGCAGGTTAACAGAAGGCAGTCCAGTCAGTTCTCATGTGATCAAAATGATTGGTTACATTGAAAGCCTGGAAAAACTTGGTTTTCCCCTTAGCCCTGAGTTGGCTACGGATGTAATTCTCCAGTCGCTCCCTGCGAGCTTCGAGCCGTTCATTTTGAACTTTCATATGAACAGCATGGAGAAAAGCATGGCTGAATTGCATGGGATGCTAAAAACTGCTGAGGAAAGCATTAAGAAGAGCTCTAGTCATGTGATGATGGTTCAAAAGGATAGCAAGAAGAGAAAGCGCAAGGACAAGGCTAAAACTTCGGATGAGATCTCGAGTTCTAAGCCTAAACCTGTTGGAAAGCCCAAGGCTGGCCCTGCCGCTTCTGACACTTGCCACCACTGCCATAAGACTGGTCATTGGCGGAGGAACTGCAAATTGTACTTGGAAGAACTCAAAAAGAAGAAGGGAAGTAAGACTTCATCTTCAGGTATAAATGTTATTGAAATTAATCTTGCTACTCGTCCTGATGATTCATCGGTATTTGATACCGGATCAATGATTCATACTTGCAAATCATTGCAGGGACTGAAAAGGACTAGGAAGTGTGCAAGAGGCGAACTGGATGCTCGCGTCGGCAATGGTGCAAAAGTTGCTGCGTTGGCCGTTGGCGTTTACTCCTTATCGCTACCCTCAGGATTAGTTTTGGAATTAAATAATTGTTATTATATTCCTGCCTTGGGCAAAAACATTATCTCTTCTTCATGTTTGGAAGAAGACGGTTATGAATTCATAATAAAGAACAAGTGTTGTTCGATATTTTTGAATGGTATGCTCTATGGTAATTGTCCATTAGTAAATGGATTATATATATTGGATCTTGAGGATATAACTATCTATAACATTGATACAAAGAAGCCTCGGCTTAATGATTTGAATCCCACTTTTGTTTGGCATTGTCGATTAGGTCATATAAATGAGAAGCGTATGCAGAAGCTCCATAAAGATGGTCTTCTACATTCATTTGATTTTGAATCATTTGATACATGCGAGTCTTGTTTACTTGGCAAGATGACTAAGACGCCTTTCACTGGTCGAAGTGAGAGGACAAATGAATTATTGGCCCTAGTAAATACAGATGTATGTGGACCGATGAGTTCTACAGCTAGAGGTGGTTTTCAGTATTTCATTACTTTCACCGATGACTTTAGTAGATATGGTTACATCTACCTAATGAGGCACAAGTCTGAATCCTTTGAAAAGTTCAAGGAGTTCCAGAATGAAGTACAAAATCATATAGGCAAGACAATTAAATTTCTGCGATCAGATCGTGGAGGTGAATATTTGAGCCATGAATTTGGTGATCATCTAAGGCAATGTGGAATCGTTCCACAATTGACTCCACCGGGCACGCCACAATGGAATGGGGTGTCCGAGCGGAGGAACCGAACTTTGTTAGACATGGTCCGGTCGATGATGAGCCAATCTGATCTTCCATTGTCCTTCTGGGGATACGCTCTAGAAACTGCTGCTTTCACGTTAAACAGGGTTCCATCTAAGGCTGTAGAGAGGACACCATATGAGATATGGACCGGGAAGCGTCCCGGATTGTCTTTCCTTAAGATATGGGGTTGTGAGGCTTATGTAAAACGTTTGTCGTCTGATAAGCTCACTCCCAAATCTGATAAATGCTTCTTTGTGGGGTATCCTAGGGAAACCAAAGGATATTATTTCTATAACTGGGAAGAAGGAAAAGTGTTTGTCACCCGGAATGGTGTCTTTCTTGAGAAAGAGTTTCTCGCGAAGAGAGTTAATGGGAGCACGGTGCAACTCGAAGAAATTCAGGAACCACTTGAAAGTGTTTCAGCTCCTATTGAACCACAACTCGGTATGCAAGATGTTGCAGAACCTGTTGTCGAGACACCAGCCCCACGTCGGTCGGAAAGGTTCAGTCGTGCACCCGAGCGGTTTATGTTCCTAACCACGGGGCAGCGCGACATATTATTGTTGGACAATGATGAACCTAAGACTTACTCGGAAGCAATGGTGGGACCAGACTCCGAAAAATGGCTTGGAGCCATGAGATCCGAGTTAGAATCCATGAGAGAAAACCAAGTTTGGAACTTGGTCGATCCACCTGATGGTGTGAAAACTATCGAGTGTAAATGGGTTTTTAAGAAAAAGATAGACGTTGATGGAAATGTTCACATCTATAAGGCACGATTGGTGGCGAAAGGTTTCAGGCAAATTCAAGGTGTTGATTATGATGAAACGTTTTCGCTCGTCGCAATGCTAAAGTCTATTCGGATTCTCCTAGCAATTGCTGCATATTTCGACTATGAGATATGGCAAATGGATGTCAAAACGGCTTTCCTTAATGGAAACCTAAGTGAGGATGTGTACATGACACAGCCTGAAGGTTTTGTCAATCCGAAAAATGCTGGGAAGATTTACAAGCTGCAAAAGTCCATCTATGGACTAAAGCAAGCTTCTCGGAGTTGGAATCTTCGTTTTGATGAAGTGATCAAAGGGTTTGGTTTCATCAAGAATGAAGAAGAGCCTTGTGTTTACAAAAGGACTAGTGGGAGCGCACTTGTGTTTCTGGTCTTATATGTGGATGACATATTATTGATCGGAAATAATATTCCAATGCTCGATGCTGTCAAATCTTCATTGCAAAAGAGTTTTTCAATGAAAGATTTAGGAGAGGCAGCATACATATTGGGCATAAAGATCTATAGAGATAGGTCGAAAAGACTAATCGGATTAAGCCAGAGCACGTACATTGACAAGGTATTGAATCGGTTCAATATGCAAGATTCCAAGAAAGGTTTCTTGCCAATGTCACATGGCATCACTCTCAGTAAGAATCAATGTCCTAAGACATCTGATGAGCTCGAGAGGATGAGTGCGATCCCGTATGCTTCTGCTATCGGGTCCATCATGTATGCTATGTTTTGTACACGCCCAGATGTCTCCTATGCTCTAAGTGTTACGAGCAGATTTCAATCGAACCCAGGTGAATGTCACTGGGCTATAGTAAAGAGTATCCTCAAGTACATGAGAAGAACTAAGGATATGTTCCTAGTCTATGGAGGTGAGGAGGAGCTCGTTGTAAATGGTTACACCGATGCTAGCTTCCAAACCGACAAGGACGACTCGAGATCGCAGTCTGGTTTTGTGTTCTGCCTCAATGGAGGTGCGGTGAGTTGGAAGAGTTCCAAGCAAGAAACGGTTGCTGATTCCACAACGGAGGCCGAGTATATCGCAGCTTCGGAAGCTGCAAAAGAGGCTGTTTGGATCAGAAAATTTGTTTCTGAGTTGGGTGTGGTCCCTAGTGCGTCCAGTCCAATGGACCTCTATTGTGACAATAGTGGTGCCATTGCACAAGCCAAGGAGCCTAGGTCGCACCAGAAGTCCAAGCACATACTTTGGCGCTATCACCTCATTCGAGAGATTATTGATAGAGGTGATGTAAAGATATGCAAGGTGCACACGGATTCGAATATTGCTGATCCGTTGACGAAGCCTCTCCCACAGCCCAAGCATGAGGCACACTTGAGCTCTATGGGTATTAGATACTTGCGGGATAGACTCTAGTGCATGTGAGAGAATGTGTTCTGTCTATGCTAATGTACTTTTGGATAATTGTTATCTGGTTCCATGAATAATTATCATTTACATTGATCAGCAAGTATGTGACTTGTTTGTGAAACTCTTTGTTTTTATGATGTTATTCTAAATAGTCCCTAATCTCATATCATTGTGTGGGACAATAATGATTTATAGATTAGCACATTTGACTGAATGATGATCATGTTTCACGGATCATAGATATGGAGATATCAAATCAGTAATGTGGACACATGTTAGAGAACATGATGTTGGATAGACCCACCCTGAGATACTGCTGGGATTGTTATTTTTAATGTGCCATCAGTTGTTATCTCAAATGGTGTACCTACAGAATCCTTTGACCTGAGATCATCATTGATTCCAGAATGTGTAGTAACACACTTAGGGGCTTCCAAACGCTATTCCGTAACTGGGTAGTTATAAAGGTTGCTTTCGGGTATGTTATGAAACATGTCGTGGGATGTGAGTGATCAAGATGGAATTTACCCCTCCTAAATAACGGGAGAGATATCTCTGGGCCCCTCGAGGTAGTTGGATTGGAAAGTGCATGGCCATGCCAATGTGATTAAAGAGTTAATCATGGTGAATCCACTACTTGATCGAGTGAATGGTCGAGCTATCACAAGGGTGGCACGAATCTCGCCTTGAGCTTGACTGGTATCGTGTGGTAAAGGGATTGGTGCATGAGTATATCAAGGTTCAGCCGATATGATCTTTGTGTGCATTCGGGAGTCAATATGTCCTGCTAGGTACCGCTATTGACTTGCAATTCGGAAAAGGGTTTCCGGATAGCGGCCGTTTACACATGAACCTAACGGGTCACACACTTAAGGGGATGGAATATAAAACTTGTGCTGACTCTAGTGCAAGTGGGAGATTGTTGGTAATATGCCCTAGAGGCGATCGAGTTTGCGGATTGGATCTGCTAATGGGCTTTAATGTTGATTAAAGGACCATTAGGGTTTAGAGTCATAATGGGCTTTAATGTTGATTAAAGGCCCATTAGCGTGCTCTATATAAGAATAGGCAGGGGCCAAGGCGCATGGTGTTCTTTAGAAACCCTAGCCGCCTCCTATTCCCGAACTCCCTTCGAAACCCTAGCCGGGCGCGCGGTGCTAGCACACCGGCGCACGGCGATTCCATCCTTGTACGTGTGGATACCGTGGAGGCACTGCTACTATTGCGGTGCTAATCTGCTCGGGAGTACTCGGGACGTACCCGCGAGTACTCGGAAGGTGCTCGGGACGTGCTCGGGACGAGGTTGACGATCGACTACTTGACGCGCACGACGTTGGATTGGTCTGCTCCAACTCTTCTTCCGCTGCACTGCTCGTCAAGTGGTAACGATTCATGATCCCCTACTCGCATGGCTTCCTGGTTGAATGCGGTAGAGAAAATTTATTTTGTGCTAGCGTAGCCTACCCGCAACCCTTCAATCGATGTGTACCTCAAGCATTTAGTCAATGATCTTAAGAAACTCTAGTCGGAAGGTGTCGAGGTTTGGGATCGGTCAAGCAAAAGTACTTTACCTTACACGCTATATTGTTCATCACCATCAATGATATGCCATCATTTCGTAACTTGTCAGGTCAGAGCAAAAGAAAAGATGAAGCTTGCCCCATCGCTTAGATGACCCATGCAACTTGAGGTTGAACAACTCAAAGAAAATAGTGTATATGCGGCATCGACGTTTCCTTCCCTGGAAATTTCAGTTCGATGGACAAGCAGTTCGATGGCACAAAGGAGAAAGCATTACCTCAAAGGAATTTCAGTTGGTAAGATGTCCACAATCAGGTTAAGAATATCAATGTTGTTCTTGGCATGCAAAAACGATCCTCCAAGGATGATGAACAAAAAGGAATGTGAAACACGAAATCAATATGGTTCAAGCTAAAGTATTGGAAAAAATTAGATGTTCCCCACTCTATCGACAACATGAATGTAAAGAAGAATATCTACGAGGATCATGAGAATGCACGAGCTGACCTCAAAGAAATAGGCTTAAGGCTGAAGCTCCATGTACATGATATAGACAAAAGAAAACACCTACCCCCAGCAGCTATCACTCTATCCAAGAAGGAGAAAAATAATTCTACGGGTTCTTGCACAGTGTGAAAGGTCCCTCAAGTTACTCATCCAACATCACAAGACTTATTTCGGTGAAAGAGCTGAAAATAAATTTTTCCATGATGAAGTCCCATGATTTCCATGTGTTGATGATCTCACTGCTTGCAGTAGCTATTTGGAACATCCTCCCAGTTAAGGTTCGTGAGGCTATCCTGAGCTTATGCTTTTTCTTCAATGCAATTGAACAAAAGGTGCTCAATCTAGAGTCACTGGAGGAGCTAGAAAAAAGAAACTTCGAGACTCTATGTATTCTTGATGTTTATTTTCCATCATCCTTCTTTGATATCATGGTACATCTCACTACTCACCTTGTAAAGGAGATACATTACCTTGACCCCATCTTCCTATATCACATGTTTCTATATGAGAGATATATGGGCATTCTCAAGTCGTACTTAAGGAATCGAGCATTTCTTAAGGGATGCATCTTGCAGGGTTATGCGACGGAGGAGACATTGGAGTGCTCTATTGATTACATTGACCCAAATAACCCAGTTGGCGTGTGTGCCTAAATCTAGCCATGAGGGAAGGCTCACAGGTGTAGGGGTGCTGGGGAAGATGGTAATAACTCATGATCCCAAGGCATATGACCAAGCTTATTTATTTTGCAACAAAGGAGCGAGGTGTGCCCATATATTGATGAGTAGAAGCAGATGCTACTTGAAGAGAATCCAGGGCAGACCAAAGCTTAGGTTGTGAGGTAGCATATGCAAAGGTTCACCACTTGGTTCCGAAATGGAATCAGACAATCGAGTACTCCTCCAAGTGCTCTGATAAAAAACTGGCATCAAGTCCTATATGTACAGTTATGACATATCAACGGTATGATATAAACAGATACATATTTTACATGGTTACCCAAGATGAGAAGAGCATTTATCAGAATAGTGGTGTCTGTATAGATGCTTACAACAACAACATGCAGAGGGGCACATACTACGGTCAAATAGAGGAGATCTGGAAGCTGAACTACTTAGGATTCAAGGTAGCCCTGTTTCGGTGCCATTGGGTATATGGGGCAAAGGGTATCACTAATGACAAGCATGGATTCACTAGTGTTGATCTCAAACATGTCTTATACAAGTTTTAATCCTTCATACCCACTTAAGATGTTTGCCAAGTCTTTTATGTGACTGACATAACAAAGAAGAAATGTGATGTGGTTCTCGCTTTTAAAAGACGTATCGTTGGAGTTGCAAATGTCGTTGATGAGGACGAGTTCAATCAATTCAATAAAATCCCTCCTTTTGCTACTGCAATCGTGCCACACTTTTTTACTGACCGAGAAAACTCCATACATGCGCTCCTACCATAACAAAGGGATCCATGTCAAGAAAGCACAAAAATGATGAATTTGAATTTGAGTGTCCAATTTGTCATATTAATGTCAAATTTAAATTTGTATACATTAAATTTTTAATATTAATGTCAAATTAGAATTTTAATTAAGTGTCAAATTACATATAAAAAGTAATGAATTTGAATTTGAGAAATTTAGGTTTCAAGTTATTTGAATTTTAGAAATTTTAGGTTTCAAGTTATTTGAATTTGAGAAGTTTTAAGTTTTGAATTATTTAAATTTGAATTTGTAATATTAATATTACAAGTGATAAGTGACAGGTTATACAATTCACCCATCACTTATGTGATTAGTCATAGGCGACGGGTGATATTATTCACCCGTCACATATGACTTTCTTAACCGATCACTGATTAGTTATAGCTGATAGGTGATATTGTTCACCCATGACATGTGAGTTATTATAAGCGACGGGTGAAGATCATAAGTGACGGGTGACATTTTTCACCCGTTAACTATGACCATTTAAGTATATATAGGTTGCCTCCTCGTGTCATTTTTTCAAAGTCCTAGCCCTAACTCCCTGAGCCGCGCCTCCAGCCTTCTCATCCCTAAGCCCGTCGCCGTTGCCGTCGTCCGAGCCCGTCGCCATCATTGCCGTCGCCCCCGTGCCCGTTGCCACCCCCACCAATGACGCCCTCTCCACCACTCTATCCTTGGGTCCTTGCAACACTCAGAGCACCGCCGTCGTCGTCAAGCCCGCTGGCACCACCGTCTGCCACTGCTGCTATGCTCGACATCGCCTGCCCCTTTCAAGTACTCCAGGTACTTCTCCCTCCTTCTACTATGCATTGAGTCAGCACTAGCATGGTTCAAATCTAACAATCTTTTATTCAGGATACTACTGTGTTTACTTACTATCAAAATTATCTAGGTAGGAAGAACGGGTAGTAATTTCGAACCACAAAAATTATTTGCTAAAGAGATCAATCAAGGTAGAAAGAGCAAATATATATCATAATAGAAGCCAAGTCCTACAATCCTACTTTAGTCAAGTGCTCCAAGCCTCCAATTCTGACTCTTTAGCAACTTAATTATAGCTGCAATTGTGCTACGGATCCAAAAAGAGGACAGAACTAACATACAGTTGCAACACATCTGACCCCAAGTCCCAACAATGTGTATTAAAGCTTCAGACAGCACATGTGCTTTAGTACAAGTTTTACCCTCTCTTTCCACGAAACTATTTCTTCCAGTGCACCTCTATTTTCTCTTTTGTTTCTTTTTTATAAAGCTCTAAAAGGTAAGTACAAATTCAGCCATTTGTATTATCTAAACTCGCTGTACATAGAAAAACACTCGAGATGTCAGCCATCTTAATTGAGTTTCATACATGGTATCGCGTGTTACCATCTTAAATCGTGCCAATAATAATCAAATGCAACCAATACAAACAGTAGTCACTGCTGCAACATTTTCCTAGAAAGAGATGGAGCATTTGACTTATCATAAAGACATAATGCTTAAATGAGTCATCAAGATCTATGGTCATTGGTCATGAAAGACATTCCCAGTAATGAAAGATGATGAGGTTTACATGTTCAATTGTCTTGGGAAGATCACAGCAAAATGATATATATATATATCCTTGAGCTAACTATTTGTGCACACAAGAAGCTGATCATATACTAATTCTTATGCATATCACATATTCCATGGTTACTTCCACCCGCCCCCTTCTTAATATAACATAAGAACCTAACTTTTGATGGCATGCATATGTAGTCATGATATCATTTCATTAGTTTTATTTTCCTAAGTACGAGATTTGAAAGATTGGTGTGAACAAAAAGATAGATTATATAAAATTACTAGAACATATTTCAAAAGTGTTCCTTTGTACATATACATATAATTTATTTTAAATACTCTTGATTTATTTTCTTTCCTCTATTGAGAACAGAATATACTACAATTGATCCTAGCTTCTCTCCTCTTCCATTTTAAATGATAATCTAGTGTGTCATCTACATTGTTTATAAATTCTTAGTTTTTTTAGGTAAACAATAATCTAGTGGTCGATTAAGTACCATGGGGCAAAAGAGAACAACAACCCCTAACAAACCACAAGCATAGAGGACACTCACACTAGAAGCCACCCCAGTGCAAGATGAGGTGGATAGGAGCACAAGCCCGCACCCGTTGTCCTCCTCTGGTAGTAGCGAAGGTCAACACTCGTGGCACAGCCCGAGCCATGTTCCGTGTGAGCCTCCGAGCCAACATTAGGCAAGTAGCTCCGACTACGATCCCACTAAAGAGGAATTGAGATGAGTCAATGCATTTTATACTTTTTGAATGCAGGATTATTTTTTGTTCATGTCAACCCCCTTGTTTTCTCTCTAGATGGACGAAGCACAGCCTCCATGTCAGACAGCTGGTAGTGTTGCACGAGCCCAAAAACCAAGGTCACAAACAAAGTGACCAATGGACAAGGTTACCATCATGGGAATTGATGCTAACAGGCTGCCTACAGATGAAAAGGCCTTGAATTAGATAGTCACATGGCTCATTGCTCGGGAGAGGGTGCCAGTAACAATTAAGTTTGATGACCTCAGTGACGAAGCGAAGAGGGACTTTTTCGATAATGATATCAAGGACTATCTGGAGTACCCTAGAAATATGAGTGAGCATCAAACGATCACCACGGTCAATGAAGTAATGAAAGCGATCGTGAAACTTCACTAAAGTTTTAAGAGCAAGCTTATTAATCGGTACTTTTGGCTAAAGGGGTGGTGCCCTTTGACACTACGAGCACTTGAAAGTGGAAGATTGGGATGCTTTTGTATAGATGAAGAGCTCAGAGCAGTTCAAAAAGGAGAGTGAGGAGAAGAAGCAGCTTTGGGCTAGGCACAAGCACAACTGCATGGACTGATGCAGCTAGGTACATGGGGAAAAGGGCGAAATGGCAGACAAAGGATGAAAAGTTAGACAAAGAAGGTCGTGAGAATCCTTGTTTCCAATTCTCAAAATCATCGTGGTCATATTTACGTGCAAGGGGTGAGCTATCAGAAAGTAGAGAAATCACATTTAGAAACAACAAAACCTAGTCAATTGCAGAAGAAGTAAAAGAAAAGACAGCTAAAGCTAGCCAAGGTTCTTTCACCAGGATCAGGGAACAAGATGTATCTAGTTCACAGGGCTGAAAATATAGCTTTCCCAAAGACCTCGGAATGTACATGAAGGGGAAGAAGTCGGGTGTAGTGGACGTGGATGCATTGACACAGGACATCACCCAGAAAGTTTATGTAAACATCATACAAACACTTGCAGCATAGGGAATAGAGATTTCCGTCCCAGAGGAAGCTAGGACTGAAAAGCATGGAAGAGTAGCTACGCTTCCAAGGAGGTTGATCTACCAGTAGTCGTCATGACTGAGCTAGATATGATTGACCAGCTGGAAGGGTCCATGCCCTGTACCCTTGTAATCAGGCCTGACGGGTATTACATTGAGGTTGCAAGGGGCCAGGTGCTTCTAGACGTCCATATCTTACATACGGTTTCTATATGTGCTAGCTATGATGTGGTTACAGTAGACATGGTACATAACAATGCAATAGATCACGTGTTGGAGCTCCCGTCCAATGATAAATTCACAACTTTGGGTGAAGCTCTTCGTCAAAGGATCCAGTGGATGAGGGGTGACATCATGGTCTCTAGTGCATCCCAGTCTGGATGAGCTTCAAGTATGCCGCCGTCGCGCCCCTCACTTCTAGAGAAGGCAACTTCACTGCCATCTCCTCTAGAGAAGCCGGCTTCACTGCCTTCTCCTCCTCCAGAGAAGGTAGCTTCACCACCTTCTCCTCTTCTAGAGAAGCCGGTTTCACTACCTTCTCCTTCGCATCCGGTAGCCTTGCTTCCAGCTCTAATTCTATCTCCCCAAAAGAGCCCAAAGAAGAAGAAAAAGGGAGATGGGAAGAAAGGCTTTAATAAGCACCTGCCAAAGAGGTCAAAGGCTATTGTACTGGCAAAGAAGTCCATGGACATTGGAGAAACATGGACTAGTCGAACATGAAATTCTAATATGGGAAGCCCTTGATGACGGTAGATGACCTAACAAGGGTGGGACAAGCATGTGTCGACCTGCCTAATTACTACATACAGACTTTTAGAGACACCATGGCTTAGTCCTTAATCGTATAGTACAAATGACGACACTTCTTAATTGAAGACGACTACTTTCTTGTGGCTTTCAATGACTTATATGACCTATTCGACCTTGATACCTTGGACATATCGTTACTACAGATCTTCTCATTGTAAGCCCCTTGCAACTAGACATTCATTAATTAATTCCACTAAGTCTTGAATCTAACTATATTCTTTTTTTAGACACTTGATCAAAGAAACAAAGAAAAACAAGGAGTCCATCAGACTTCTTGACCCTGAGGCCACTATAATCTTAGTCATCCAACTTCATAGCAACTATGCTTTGGACTATGTGGCTAGGGCAATGCAATAATATTCCAAAATGGACTACCAGTTGGGAGCCCACAACATCAAGGGTTATTGGATCTTTCTAGTCATTTGCCTCAAGTGGAACTTGGTGCAGTACCTCGACTTATCAAGACTAGTAGTACCAAAAGCCAAACCTGGAGAGCATGATTACAACACTGTAAAAGGACTCCTCGATGCATCAGTTCTGCCTGACTTAATTTACATATTTAACTTTTCTAACATTCAAATGTTCCCTAATCGATCCCTCTTTATGTAGGGCTTTTGATAGGTACCTTCGAGCTGATCCTAACTCGAACGTGAAAGATGGTTGTAGACTGACACACAAGACTTGGTTCACAGTAAATGCTACCAAATAGATTACCAAATGCTCTTCATTGTTGCTTTTTTTCCTTTTGAGATAACAATACATTTTTTTTTTGTCAGCAGTGCCACCAACAACCACCAGGCAACGCCTGCGGATTCTATGTTGCGTGGAACATGCTCCTCACTATTGGTTACGTGTCGTAAATCCCCCAATGTAAGTTTAATACATTATTATTCATAACTAATTTCAGTAATTAGTTTAATTCCATGATAACATGACATCGTTTACGTGTCAAATTATGCAAGATTTCTCAGCTTGTTTTTTATTACGCTGCACTGCCGGGGATTTGACAACAGATTGCCATGTTCATGGTGTCTAATGTCATCAACTCACATGGCAAGTTGCACTATAGAAACCCTAGGTTGTGAGGTCTTATGTAATATGAATTGATTGGAACTTTATAACCTTTGTGATTTTGTGATGAATTGATTGGAACTTTGTAACCTTTTGCAATCTTGTGATGAAATGAGTTCTTATATAAGTGTGTTTGTTGATATAGATTTGGATACATTACTGTTGTTTGCAGGGAGAGGACGACTACCAAATCCTGGCTATGCTTTAGGAGCTAGATCCATTGGAAAGGGGTCGTCACAAGCTTTCCAAGAAGTCCAAGAACATCTCAAACGGACTACGTATGAGTGAGTTACGCCCGTTTTACTGACGTAATGTCCTAGAACTCGACTAGGCTTTGGAGTTTAACTAGGACTCGACATTAACTCCGAGTAGACATTGAACTCGAGTGATGATATCTAGGTGACCTTGTGGTGTGTACAGATAAGGTGGTGGTACTTCTCCCAAGTTCCTAAGCAACAAAATAGCAAGAAAACTTAGTAGGATCCCATTCTTTACTAAGAATATATGAATAGTGAGGAATGAGTTCATCTTGTGTGTATCCAAAGGAACCATATCCTTATCATACTCCCCTTGTTTATAAGAAACCATCCTTGGTTTGCGTATAGCATTATCTTGATCGTAAATTTCTACACAAAGCAAAATGCACAAGAAACTCTCATTATATAATGTCATAAGTTTTTTATCAGACAATTATGATTCTCTCTAAAATGATTGTACTTGTTCATAATTGGCCATAGTGGACAACATTGGTGCAATATTTGCACGTGTCACTTCTTTCTCCCCAGCACATGGGAGACGCATGTCTGTGATGGGTCATGGTTACAACCCGTCACCTAAGACCTCATTGGTGATAGGTCCTAACCCGTCACTTATGATTAGTCATCACTGATACATTTGAGGTGATAGGTGTGGGACCCTTCACCCATGATGGTTGTCACCCATGACCCATGGTAGTTTTTCACGTGGTGCTACTGGTGACAGCAGTGGCGAGATGGGCAAGCTGGTGGTGGTGTGTTTGGGCTACCGTTGGGTCGCCCTCCTATCATGTGAGAACACCATGAGGGGTTGTTTGTTTCTCTCTAATGAGTGATTGAACAGCTATGTACGTGATATGGGTTCACCCAATCTTCCGAAGGTAATATGAGTAGTTGAATTGGTGGAATTTTGATGTTAATGATCCAAAAGCTCCGGCCAAAATAAATTGAGAACCCTCACAATCACTACACCACTACTCTGTGGTTATCAACTG
Organism: Phragmites australis; assembly: GCF_958298935.1. Lineage (NCBI taxonomy): Eukaryota > Viridiplantae > Streptophyta > Magnoliopsida > Poales > Poaceae > Phragmites > Phragmites australis. Next base: position 9,400,383 of record NC_084929.1, read on the forward strand.
TGCCAAGATACAGTTGACCTCGCCAAGAAGGTTTTTCCTGCAAGTGAATCAAGAACACAAGCAAGAATAGGTAGATGAAATCTGAATATTATTGATTTACCAAGGAAGTACTTGAGTTTGGGGTTCTACAAAATGATATATAGCGAAACTGTCTAAAACATAATAATCTAAGTAAAACCTAAGCCTAAACTATGATGGCTACTATATATATAGAGGGGTTATGAGGAGGTCGACCTAGGGTTGTGCAGCCGTGCAAAGAGGCATATAGAACCTGGACTCCAACGCCAACATGATTACAAGACCAAACAAGGTCCAAAAAGGTGATGCAACACCTTTTTCATCGACTCTAACTAATCAATAAGGAACATTTTGTCAAGACCAGATCCATTGGAAAGGGGTCATCATAAGCTTTCCAGGAACCAAGAACATCTCAAACGGACTACCTATGCGAGAGTTACGCCTCTTTTACTGACGTAATGTCCTAGAACTCGACTAGACTTTGGAGTCTAACTAGGACTCGACATTAACTCTGAGTAGACATGGAACTCGAGTGATGATATCTAGGTGAGCTTGTGGTATGTCTAGATAAGGTGGTGGTGCTTCTCTCAAGTTCCTAAGCAACAAAATAGCAAAAAAACTTAGTAGAATCCCATTCTTTACTACCAATATATGAATAGTGAGGAACGAGTTCACCTTGTGTGTATCCAAAGGAACCGTGTAATTATCATACTCCCCTTGTTTATAAGAAACCATCCTCGGTTTGCGTATAGCATTATCTTGATCGTAAATTTCTACACAAAGCAAAATACACAAGAAACTCTCGTTATATAATGTCATAAGTTCTTTATCAGACAATTATGATTCTCTCTAAAATGATTATACCTGTTCATAATTGGCCATAGTGGACAACATTGGTGCAATATTTGCACATGTCACTTCTTGCTCCCCTTCTTTAAAACAAGTGACATTGCATCACAACTTGGTATAAGTTTGCATCTTTTGTACAAAGCAAGTTAAAGCCATGGTTGCGGTGTATAGTAGCAACCAACAAAGCTTCCATTCTTGTTAACTATTCGGTGGGTTGCAAATATAACTAGAAAAACTTGACATGACATTAATAGTGCTACTAAGTCCTCTAAATGATCACTTGGTGGTACAAAAATAGATGGTTTCATATCTAAACAAATATAAACTCGATACACCATATACTCTAATTTATCATTGTAGTTGCCAATAACATGAAAAGTATTATGTGACAAGCATGGCAAGTCAGACTTAAGTTTTAAATTCTCCTCTAAACTATTCAGATTACAAAGAAAATTAAATTCAATATAACCTAAAGTATTTTGAGAATATAGCAATTTCAACTCTTCTTGCTCACTAGTAATACATTGAACATGTTTAATTCATGTCAACTATTTATTTGTAAATCAAAATTAACACATTCATGCACAAGTTGTGTTTGTGATATAAATGAAGCATTACCACACAACTCTTCTTTATCACAAGGAATAACAAGATAAAACAGTAATTTGGTCAACTAATGGTTGCTCTACAATAACATGGGTAATTTCAACACATCAAAATAATATTCACCTTGTGTGAGTGTATCACCTTTTTCATTACCTTTGTTCTCTTTCTCAGCTGATATAGGTGTATTAGCATTAATACCTTTTTAAAACATGCATGGAGCAGCAAATGTCTCCTCTTTCTCCTTGTTCTTATTCATATTCTTATTCTCTCCATCCAATGTTTTGTTGATATTGTTATCCTGCAAAGGTTATTAACAACAGGAGATAAAGAGCTAGATATATCCTTTATTGAAACTAAGGAAACTTTGCACTTGAAAGCATATCATGGCAACTTATTATCAAAAATTTAAGTAAGGTCAGATTTAGTGGTAAACATAACATATACTTTCAGATTTTTAGATTCATGCTCACACTCTTTTTTCTCATTTCTAGCTATCTCTACTTCACATTTTACAAGTTCAGCAGGGTTAAAGGTAGAAAAGTTATTTTCTTTAATTTATGCATAAGGGTGTACTTATTACTTCTACCATGATGTGTTGCATCAGTATCAAACTCCCATGGTCGTCCTAACAAAAGTGAGCATGCTTGCATGGGGATTACATCTAAATCAGCACAATCATGGTATGAACCAATAAAAAAATGTACCCTAATAGTTTGTATTACCTTCACCTTATCATTATTGTTGAACCACTAAATGTGGTAAGGATGAGGATGTGTCCTTGTTGGCAATTCAAGCTTCTTGATCAAATCTGAACTTACCAAGTTATTGCAGCTTCCTCCATTAATAATGACTCAAACACGGTAATTTTGGCTATGAGGAACATCTGAAATAATATATGACATTACAGCTGTTCCACTTACTCCATTTGAGTGCTTAACATTCGCTACACAATGAGGATCTTATAATTCTCCATGGCAGTGGCACTCAGTTCTTCCTAGTGGTCAATTTCTGTCTCATGTTCGTCCTCATCTCATTCATGGCTAGATGCAAGAGTATATTCATCCTTAACATCACTAGCACTTACATACCCATCATCTTCTGTTGCAATATACGCTTGCTAACTTCAACAATCTTTAATGATGTGGCCCATTCCTTTGCAACGGTGGCATACAATTCCAGTCAAACAACATATAGAAACAACCGAAGAAGAGCTCTTGGCTGGAGCCTGCACATTAGCATATTTGCTTACCTTTGAAGAAGGTGACGGTGTTGGAGGTGCTACTAAATGCACCCTACTTGAGAAAGGGGTAGTAGACTGTGTAGCTGAATGTGGAGCTGTTTTGTCTTTTTTTGCCATTGATTTCGAAGTAGTCGTGCTTCCAAAATTGTTCCTGGGTCTTTGTTGTCGTCCCTGCAATTCTTTCTCCGCCAAACATGCAAGTTGGAACAATCTAGGAACACTATTATTCTCTTTGTAAACAATTATGTCCTGAATTTCACGTCTTAATCTTCTATAAAAGTGTGCCATTACAGCCTCTTCATCTTCAATAATATCACAACATAACATACTAATTTGTAGCTGCTAATAATATTCTTCTACGGATCCATCTCCTTGATTAAAGCGCTCCAATTTCTTACACAAATCACGTTTAAAAGTGGATGGAACAAATCTGTTACATATAGCAACCTTTGAAGCATTATATGTGGTAGGCGCTAACCCATCGATGCATACTCTATTCTACCAAATAAGTGCAAGTTCTTTAAATTCACTAGTGGCTTGCCTAACTCTATGCACTTCGGGAACTAAATGAGCATTAAACTTCTATTCCATCGTTATTTTCCAATCTAAATATTTTTTAGCATCATAAGAACCTGCAAAAGATGGTATAGTAAACTTAACCTTAGCAAATAGATCTTCATTAACATGTAGGTTATGTTGCTGAAAATTATTACCTCTCATACCTTAACGGTTGAAGTTTAATCAGTCCTGTTATCATGCATCAAATACGTCTTGTTCTTGCCTCAAAATTTCATCATCAGCGATGGACTCATTATGTATATGGGCTGCACCATGAGGGTCCATAGAGCCGTTGTTCGTGGGTTGAGTGACCAACTGATCAAAGCGTGTATTGAGCATTGCAATGCTAATATTGAGTCGCTGTAAAGCAATATTTGTTCTTCGCATCTGATGCTTCACCTGTCATGGTTAGTAGCAAATAAGAGACAAAAAAATATGTTATCCCTATCCTCTACTAGGTGGTGGAGATTGAAGTCGAATAACATACTCTCAATCGTCTTGCCATGCTCTTGCAAGTGTTCTTACCAATCACAACAAGAGACACAACCAATGGCTGGTACATGATACCTTATCAGGTGCAAGAGAGACGATTGCAAATGGGAGAACTATTCTGATCGAGAGAAGGTGGAGCTTAGACAGACAATATGTAGTAATAAGGAGTAGCAATAATTAAAATCAGATTAGCAAAGCTAAATAAAAGTTTATGATACTTGTCACGGTTGCTGAGCCGAATGCGTTCCTAGAACTAGCTCGAGTAAACTAAAGACTGTAACAGACACAAGCGCAATTGAACAAAGTTCGCCATGCAAACTTGAATTTTCTCTCTACTTTTTTTTACTCTCCTTTTTTGGCATTCTTTGCTTCTTGCTTTCTTCTTTCTTTCTTTTTTTCCTTTTATTTTCTGAAAATGTGACATAAACTCAAAACTTCTCTACTACCTTTTCTAGGACTAATGGGGTATATAGATCACAAACTTTTTTCGGAGAGCACGGATATAAAGGTAAAATAAAGATACTCTCTCTCTGAATTTTGGATTACTCTGTTTTAGCTAAGGAGTTGCTACTCGAACTTTGTCGAACAACGCTTGATATGAAGGCTGTGTCAAGGTGTCCGAGAGCAGCCAGAAACAAATAGACTTCGACTAGGTTGTGAAGGCAAAATTGAGTGGATAGTCGAATCCGACTAGGTGGCCGAACCCGAAAGGATGGTCAAATCCGACTAGGTGGTCAAAATGACTAATGATTGAACTTGAATAGATGGTTGAAACGACTAGTGGTCGAACCAAAGTAGATGATCGACTCAGCTAGTGGTCAAACTGGAGTAGATGCTTGAAGCCACTAGTGGTCGAACATGAGTTGATGGTCGACTTGACTAGAGACATAATCTTGGCTATAGCAAACAAGGCCAGGCCAAGATACTTAACGACTAAATCAGTATAGACTTGATACTAGAAACTAGAATATGATAAATTGACCAGCAACAAAGACACTGACAATGGACTCAAACTCAATAACATGAAAACTGAAAACAAAATTGTAAAGGGCACAAAGTGGTTTGGACAGTAGAAAAACTAAGATCTAAATCTATTTTTTTAGGATAATTTTCTGGACTCTACGTAGTGGAACATAACGAAACAAAGGGGATAACTGAGATTATCTAACGGGCAACGGAAGCTCTAATACCTGTTGATGTGGGTTTTCCTGATCTTCCGAAGGTAATATGATGAGTCGAATTAGTGGAGTTTTGACATTGATGATCCAAAGAGTCAGAACAGAACAGATCGAAAATCCTCACAACCACTACACCACTACTCCGTGGTTATCAACCGTACCAAGACTTAGTTGAATTCACTAAAAGGCTTCTTCTACAAGCGAATTGAAAACACAAGCAAGAACAGGTAGATGCAATATGGATATTACTGATTACCAATGAAGTACTCGAGTTTGAGGTTCTACAAACCGATAAACGATGAAACTGTCTAAAATAGAATAATCTAAACAAAAACTGAGCCTAAACTATGACAGCTACTATGTATATATAGAGGGGTAATGAGGAGATCGATCTAGGGTTGTGTGGTCGTGGATAGAGGCGTACATAACCTGAACTCCAACCCCTACATGATTACAGGACTCAACAAAGGCTCAAAATGGTGACACGGAATATTTGGTAAAGATCAAATCCATTAGAAATGGCTTGTCATAAACTTTTCAGATGTCCAAGAATATCTCAAACGGACTTTATATGTGAGAATTATGCCCGTTTTACTGATGTGATATACTAAAACTTGAGTAGATTTTAGAATACAACTAGGACTCGATATTAACTCCAAGTAGATTTGGAACTCAAGTGATTTCATACAGGTGAGTTTGTGGTGTGTCCAAACAATGTTGTGGTACCTCTCCTATGTTTTTAAGCAATAAAATAAAAAAAACTTAGTAAAACCCTACTTTTTATAAAAAAATATATATAATAAGAAACGAATTCACTTGATATATATTTAAAAGAGTCATGTTCTCATACGGAGGACTCGTATTCGTTTCCTGCTTAGCTGAAGACGAGTTGTGTACGTAATTGGAGCACCACACGTCAAGTTGTTTGAATTTCACCTTTTGCAAGTTAGCGACAAGGCCATATACATATGCTAACGTAGCGGAATCCCACTGAGCATTTGCAGCTCCTGAGTGGTGGGCCGGGTTAATATGAGAATGCATGGCCGCGTTGTCTGAATGGAAAGAAACAAAGAGAGTTTGAGCATTGGCCTTTGTGTAGATTTAGCAAGTTGTGGCCCATTTACTATACCAATGTTGTTCTTTAGCGGAAAAGGCACTCGCTCCAGTCACGAAAAGTTTTCTACATATCTTCAATAAAACTTGAAACTTCGACTAAGGAATAGCACTCTAAATGTTCAGATTAGAAACGGTAATTATACGCGTAGATTTGTCATTAAAAAATAGTATCATTGCTCTATTAAAATTCTATAAAGATATTATAGTAGAAAATTAGTGACCAATGTGTCCACTATATCGCCGTCCAAGAACAACACTGAAGGGAGTAGTATAAACAATAATATATGGAGACAGAGGGCCACCAAGTCGAAGTATTCTCTGGTGGTGGATTAACTCTGGAAATGGTACATCAAAGAGAATATTCAAAGACAAGGAGGCAATATATGGAAAAATTCTAATTTTTCCATTTCACCTAAAGCACGGTTACACTCTTCATGGAGTTTATCTTCAGCAATCAACTATTAAGCCTATTTTTTCAATTATCTAAATGATATAGAGTACAAAAGACAAGCTTTATCAACATGTTTTGCCTTCTGAAAGTTGTGTCACTAATTTTTTCTAGGATAATTTTATTCCATCATCAAAAAGAAATTGCAATTTTTTGAGTTCTGTTGGAGTAAGCTTCCGTAGTATGATTTTCCATAATTTTGTTCTCCACATTGTCCAAACGGAATTCATCATGTACGGTACACTTATTTATCACCTTCATGTCGTTGGATACAGATGCAAGAAAACATAATGATAGGATTTTCTATAGACAATAAACTCTCATAGTACCCCCATAGGAACGTGGAACAATTGTCTCGTTCCAACAAAGCCTCACACAAGGTGCAACGGACAATTGTCTCGTTCCTGTATTCATCGATCGACCGTCTTGAAAAGAAAGAAACGCACAACTTGTTCACCAAAACGATTGAGAGGCGCGGATCGTGGCATCGTGCAGATGGGGTCCTACGCGTGCCCAAAAGTAGAAGGTAGCCGGCTGGTGCACTTGCCGCGGTAGGTCATGCATTACGGACTCTTGTCATGCTTTGACCTGTCAGTTTCATGTGATATTATTATAAAAACTATTTTTCGAGACATCTAGAGTGTATTTTTACTGGCGGCTCATTTGAAAAACTGTCTGCGCAGTTAGCGAAGGTCCGCTGTAGTTATAGACCGCCTGTGAAAATATATTTTCATAGACGGTTCCTTATATGAGTTGTCTCTAAAAATATGATGATTATCACGTGCGATTAATATAAAAAACTGCCTGTGTAAAAGGTTATTTTTACAGGTAATTTATTCTATGAACCGACTGTGAAAATGGGTCATTTCCACAGGCGGGATCATTTCCACAAGCGGTTCACATCAGGAACCACCTGTAGAAATGAGTGACCAGTTATCTTAAAAAATCTATAACTTTTTCATATGTATTCGGATGAGGATAAACTTTATATGAAAATTGTATCACTCGACGAGATCTACAACTTTGTAGACAAAAAGTTTCCATTTGATGTCATTTATATGTCCAAATAATCTTTTGAAGTTTTAAACGATTATTTGAACATGTAAATGACTTCGAATGAAAAATTCTCAACTATAAAGTTGTAGATCTCGTCGAGGACTACAATTTTTATATAGAGTTTGTCATCATCCGACTTAGTATGAAAAAATTATGAATTTTTTAAGATATGTTGTCACTCATTTCCACAGACGGTTCATATATAGAACTGTATGTGAAAATGATGGTCATTTCTACATGCGGTTCACATAAGTAACCACCTGTGGAAATGAGTGATAATATATCTTTAAAAATTTATAACTTTTTCATAATAAGCCGGATGACATAAAATCTATATGAAAATTGTAGCCATCGACGAGGTCTACAACTTTGTAGTTGAAAAGTTTTTCATTTGAAGCTATTTAGATACTCAAATAATAGTTTGAATTTTCGGATAAAAGATATCAAAAGGATTGCATATGGTATTAGTATCACAAGCAATTCTCTGGTAGGATGGTAAGGAACGTTCACGCGAGCTGAGAGGTCTCAGGTTCGAGTGCTAAGAATCGCACACGCGTGTAATTCATACGAAAAATCGCGTGACTTGTGACTTTGGACATTGTGATCATGGGGTGCATGGTCGGTTAAAACAAATTTGCTTTTTCGAATAAAAAATGTCGATTCGGGGACCAATTATTACAGGAGATCCGCTTAAGAAACTATTGGAGGTCGTTGTTAAGGACCCTCGACTGCCCCTTGGCTTAACCAGCCCGGCCACCTGGAGTCTCGGCCTCCCGAAGGCTCAGCCTCCCAAAGGCTCGGTTTCCCAAAGCCTTAGTCTCCCGAAGCCTCGATCTCCCGAAACCTTAGCCTCCCGAAGCCCCGGCCTTCCGGAGTCCTCCCTCCCGAAGACTTCACGCCCCCGTCTCCAGCTGCTCAGGGCTGGCTTCCCGGAGGCTACAGGGTGTGTCATCAGGCCTCAGGAAAGATCTGCCATAAGGGGAGCACCAGTCATACTTTGCCTGCAAGGAAATAACCGGCATTAAATGCCTAGGCTCGTGGACGTCGCTCTGACACCCGAGCATGATGAAGACTATCTTGACACCCCTAACAATGCAACGTCGAGCTGTAGTTGGGGACGAGCTCGCCCCCTTTAGGGGGCAAGCACCACGATAGTTACTACGGTAGATATTTACCTCCCAGGTAGGGTAGAAAGTAGTTATCCGGGATAAGGCCCAGTAATTCGGTCGGATACCAGATATTTTGTACATTGTGATAACTTATATGCCAAGGTACGCACGGCCCTATAAATAGGCGCCCTGGGAGCAAGACGGCAAAAGGACACAGAGGTGAAAAACCACCAAGTCACGCTGTGATACTCCCCCTAGATCGATCTATTTTTCTACCATCAATACATTCGTGGTGTTCCTTCCTCTTAAAACTTCATCTCCAAGCTTGAGTCTCCTCCTTAGAAGAAACTCTCGCTGTATTTGCTGGGGCAAGACGAACTCTTGCTCCAACAATGCGCCGTCCGTGGGGATTTTGAATGCAAGATGTCACCGAACAAGTGCTAAGAGAGGTAGGATGTCACCGAAGAAGAAGACCACCAAGGCCGCGTCGATGGCGGCCGACCCCCTAGTCACGGCTGCGCGGTAGTCTAGCCGGCTATACGCAAGCGGCACCGATGACGGCCCCCCAGCCAAGGGGAACGGGAACCTTACGGCCACCGCCGACCCAATCATAACCACAGCCGCGGTGGCACCGAAGGGTTCGCCACCCTAGAGACCCAGTAGCAGCAAGGCGAGGCCCCGGCTGCATCCCTAGGGGTTGCAGCCGGCGCTACCGCCAAAAACACCGTTCCGCCCGAGCGACAATCACGCTTGGCGTCACTCCTGGCCCAGATGGAGGAACTACGGACAGCCCCTACAGGTCAAACGGCAAGCTGCCCACACCTTCGCTGCCGCTCTCGAGACGGCTGGTGTAGTTCCGACCCAAGCTCCACGAACAGAAAAACCCGTCGGCGCAAGGACTCGGTCCGTTCGGTCCCTAGAGCCTCGGAAACGGTGTCGTGATGACCCCCTGCAAGACCACGACTCTCCCATACAGGCTGACCTGCAGGGCATGCCCTTCACAGAGGGTTTTCAGACCCCGAAGTTGCCCAAGTTTAAAGGCGATTTGGACCCAAACGAGTTCATCTGATCCTATGCCCTAGCCATAGAGGCCAGTGGGGGCGGACCGGCCACCATGGCTAAATACTTCACCCTCGCCTAGAAGGGGTGGCCATACGCTGGCTCTAGGCGCCGGACCCTGGCACCATTCACACCTGGTCCCAACTCTGAGACCTCTTCCACAGCAACTTCCAAGGCACCTTCGTCGAACCAGTAACCTCCAGCAGCCTAATCACTACTAGGTAGGAGCTAGACTAAACCCTTGGGACTACTTCTGAAGGTTCTCCCAGACCAAGGCCCAAATTAGGGGCATATCAGACTCTTCGGTCATCGATGCCGTAACTTAGGGCCTAGCCGAAGGCCCCCTATACAATCGGCTGAACCGACGTTCGATACGCACGGTAGAAGTCCTCATGAGCAAATTCGAGGAGTATGCGTGGGCGGAGGAGGAAAAACTCCACCGGAGGTGCTCACAAGCTTGAAGGCTTCCCGTGCCAATTCTGAGAGGCCCCACTCACAGGACGGATCGTCACATGCCCCCGCTACTCCAGCAAAGAGGAGCTTTGAGGAGGCTCTTATCGCTGGGTCCCAAAGGGGCCGGCAACGACAACGCTTAAACATCAGCAATATCAGCCCGAGCCGCGGGGCTCCGAACCAAAGCCACCCCCTGGGACATGGCCAGGGATGCTCCAAAGGCCTCCTAGAGTGAAGCCACCCTCCAAACCAGCATTTTGAGGAAGAATCCTGGTGCACTCTACACGGCGCAGGATGAGGACATAATACCAACAACTGTCGAACCCTCACCACCTTCCGAGAGGAGTACCTCGGGAGGTAGGCAACCTTTGCCTCAACAGATGGGACCACGAAGGGGCAGTCTGAAGATTGCAAGCCATCAGCCAACTAACGGGTCGACCATCTGGCCCTGCAAAATCCTCTGTAGCTGGCCCTACCTTCACCACCCCAATCATCCCTAAAGCGGTACCACGATGAAAGGGCGTAGGGAAAATAGATCGTCCTCGCCATAACTAGCTGAGGGAGCTCCGGTTGCACTTTAAAACAACAGCAGTGAGACTACGCATGTGGGGTACACCACATCGGAGCAACAAGTATCCATTGACAGGCCCAAAACTGGGCCGACACCCCCGTGGCGTTCATTGTCGACGACTGCAAGGGGGTAAAATTTCCCCACTCCAATGCCCTGGTCATCTCAGCTAACATCGCCGAAGTCAAGGTCCGAAGAATACTGGTCAACGGAGGTAGCTTAGTGGACCTCCTATTCGTGCATTCCTTCGACTAGCTCTAAATCTCACGATGTCGGCCCTCACCAAGCAGCAGACCCCTCCAGGGATTCAATGGGCCCCCCTCAACGCCCTAGGCCAGATGGAACTCCCGATCATCTTCGGCGAGAGCTCCGCATCATGATCCGAGGTTATCACCTTCGACGTCGTGGACGTACCGTACACCTACAATGCTATCCTGGGACGGAGAACTCTGAATAGATTCGAAGTTGTACCCCATCACAACTACCTCTGCCTGAAAATGCCCGGACCCCAAGGGCTAATAACCATCCAGGACAACCAAGACCTGGCTAGACGCATCGAGTATGGGCACCCTGCTTTGCTCCCTAGTCGCCACATCCACACTATGACACAGGAGGACTCGGGGGACCCTCTGTCGGCGCATCCCGGGCACTGCTGCCCTCCGAGGCCACAACTGGAGGGGGACATAAAGTTGGTCCCCATACACCAAGACCAACCTGACCGGACCTTCCAAATAGGGGAGGACCTCACCTCCGGGCAAGAAGCCCAACTTCTAGCTGTCTTGCAGAGTAACATCGACACCTTCGTATGGTCCCCGTAGGACCTCCCAGGAGTCGACCGCAGCATTATCAAGCACTCACTTCAGGTCTACCCGAAGGCAACGCCCATACGCTAGGGGCGTCGCAAGCTCTCTCCGGAGCGGCAGAAGCCGGAGAGGAAGAAGTCTAGAAGCTACCAAAAGCCGGTGTTATTCAAGAGGTCATCCACTCCGATTGGCTCTCCAACACTGTCCTGGCCAAGAAACACAATGGAAAATAGCGTATGTGCATTGATTTCACATCATTGAACAAAGTATGCCCCCGGGATCCATACCCCCTTCCTCGCATCAACCAGCTAGTGGATTCCACCGCTGGTTGCGAACTGCTGAGCTTCCTCGACGCCTATTCCAGTTACCAGCAGGTGTGGATGGCAACGGAGGATGAGACGAAGACCAGCTTCATTACCCCCTTCAGAGTGTACTGCTACGTCCGGATGCCCTTCGGTCTTCGGAATGCTAGGGCCACTTTCTCTCGCCTAGTGCACAAGGTGCTGCCGCTCATGGTAAAAAGCCAACTAGAAGCCAACCATGCTACCAACCTGCAAGAAACGTTCAACAGCCTCCGGGCCACTGGTGTGCGGCTGAACCAAGAGAAATGCGTATTTGGCGCTAGGGGTGGAAAGATGCTGGGATATCTCGTCTCCCGAAGAGGCATCGAGGCCAATCCGAGCAAGATTCGTGCCATCGCAAAAATTTCGCCTCCCACCAATCCAAGAGAAGTACAACGCCTGGCCAGTCGCCTTGCGGCCCTCAGCCGCTTCCTCACAAAATCTGCTAAGCACAGCCTCCCCTTCTTCAAAACACTGAGGGCTCTGAACCATTTAACTGGACACCAGAATGCCAGGCGGCATTCGAGGCCCTAAAGGTACACCTTTTCCACCTTGAAACAGTTGTGATGCCCCTCCTCGGTGAAGGACTACTCCTATACTTATCCGTCTCTACGTTTGCCGTCAGCGCCACCCTGGTCCGGGAGGAGAAGAGTAACGGTCGCTCCACTCAAAGGGCCGTATACTATGTCTTGGAGGCCTTAGCTAGGGCCAAGACATGATACACCAAGCTCGAAAAAATAGCCTACGCAATGCTAATGGCCTCACACAAGCTCCGACACTACTTCCTTGCCTACGACATCACTTTTCCAACCTCGTACCCACTTGGTGACATGTTTCGCAACCGGGGGGTGACGGGACGCATCATCAAGTAGACGGTAGAGTTAGCCCCCTTCGTGGTAAGGTTTGTGGCCTGCACTGCCATCAAATCACAAATCTTGACAGACTTCATTACTGAATGGATTCCGGCACCCACCGAACCCAACACTACACCCTCCCAAGACATCTGGACCATCTACACTGACGGAGCATACGGCTCCATGGGCGCCGGAGCCAACACGGTCCTCATCTCCCCCAAAGACCAGCAAGTCCAGTACGCTACTCGCCTGGATTTCAAGATGACAAACAATAGAGCCGAATACGAGGCCGTCCTCTTAGGCCTCCGAAAGGCCCAAGCCTTGGGGGCAGCCAGAGTCATCATCCGTACCGACTCTCAGATCGTCGCCGGTCACATCAACAAGAACTTCCAAGTTCGGCATTCGAACATGACAAGATACCTCGAGGCCATTCGCAAGGCTAAGGCACATTTCCGCGGCATATCAATACGAAGCATACCGTGGGTGGACAACAATCAGGCAGACACCCTAGCAAAGGCCGCAGCCATGGGCAAAGACCCACCGATAGGCATCTTCCTCGGGACCCTACACCAGCCGACCGCCAGAGCTCTTGACAAAATGGCCGCCGCCATCCTCCGCATTGAAGTCGCAGACTGGAGGGCACCCCTCCTATCCTTCTCGAGAGGAACAGAAGAACCGGACGACCGGATTGCGCTCCGTCGCATCCAACATCACGCCAAGGGCTACCGTCTCATAAATGGCCTTTGCGGCAATCATATGGCGCCTTGTGCCCTAGCCGGTAAGGCACTTCGCCAGGGGCTCCATTGGCCTATGATCATGTCCGCTGCAGAAGACCTCATCTGCATCTGCTAAGGATGCCAATGGATGGGACGCTGAAGCCACCAACCCCCAACTCCCTTGCAACCAATCGCCCCTGTCTAGCCCCAAGCTCGTTGGGGTATGGACCTCATTGGTACATTCCCCCGTGCCAAAGGAAACCTTTGATACGCAGAGGTGGCATTAGAGTACTTCTCCAAATGGGTCGAGGCCAAACCCCTCACACCAATCAGGTCAAAAAATGTCCAGAAATTCTTCTGGAAGAACATAATCTGCCACTTCGGCGTCCCACGATAGCACATAGTGGACAACAGCACACAATTCAACTCCGGGCCTTTTAGACAATTCTGCGATGACCTTGGCATCGAATTATGCTTCGCAGAAGTTCGACACCCTCAATCCAATGGGGCCATTGAAAGGGCCAATGGTAACATCCTCTTCGGTCTAAATAGCCTCCTCGTCGGCTTAGCTTGAGATCTATGGGTCGAGGAACTTCCCAAGGTTTTGTGGTCCCTCTGCACCACTATCACGTGGGCCACCGGGTTCACACCCTTCCGCCTCCTGTATGGAGACAAGGCCATGACCCTCACCGAGGACAAGGGCTGCTCACTCAGGGTACAACTTTCACAAATTGACAGAGAAAGGGAGCTCTCCCTCGACCTCACCAAAGGCACGCAGCTCCATGCTATTTAGGATCTCGATCACTACATCAAGAAAACTAAGGCTTGGTACGATCCAATGGTTGCACCGCGAAACGTCAAACCCAGCGAACTAGTACATCGACATGCCCTAGCTCCGAGAAAGCTGCACAACAAATGGGAAGGCCCATACCTGGTCGTCAAGTCTAACAGGCCCAACTCCTACCGCCTGGCCAATATAGAAGGGACCCCCCTCGAACACAGTTGGAATGCGGAGACCCTCCGCAAGTACTATGTGTACAGGACCCTAGGCTCCGTCCTCTCCGTGGTACAAAAAGAACCCATGAGGACCCTCCAGCATCTTGAAGGCGTAAGTCTTCGTGCTGGATAGGCATTCCATCCGCCATCTTTAAGGTCTCGCTAACCTATGTGGAGGATAGGTAAAGACTGCTCCAGCATCTTGAAGGCATAAGTCTTCGTGTTGGACAGGCATTCCGTCCGCCATCTTTAAGGTCTCGCTAACATACGTGGCAGATAGGCAAAGACTGCTCCAGCATCTTGAAGGCATAAGCCTCCGTGCTGGACAGGTATTCCTTCTGCCATCTTTAAGGTCTAGCTAACCTATGTGGTAGATAGGCAAAGGCCGTTCCAGCATCTTGAAGACCTAAGTCGCCATGCTGGACAGGCATTCCGTCTGTCATCCTTTGGGCCTAGCAAACCTAAAATGGCGGATAGGCAAAGACCGCTCTGGCATCTTGAAGGTAGTGCCTTCACATCGGATAGGCATAACACCCTCCGTCATTTCTATGGCCTGGCTGACCTAACGTGGCGGAGGGATAACCCCCCGGCACCAATAAGACTAAAAGTCTCCATGCCAAAATCATCTGACCCTTCCGATATCTTGAACACCTAAAACTCCGAGCTCCCTACTCACACCTACTGCAATGCAATACCCCTCGAATCTCGCACCCCGTGGCCGCTAAGCAGCCTCAGGATGTGAAGGGGCTAGGATAAGGGGCACACGCGAAGCGTCGATGTGATCGATCATAAATAAAAGAGAGAAAGAAACAAAACAACAAGCTAACACAATGAAAGTTGTACATACATAACATACAAAGATTTTTTGCATATAGCTAGCCGCTGTACATCGAATCTATGCCCAACAAGCTTGCTAGCCTCCTGCACCTCCTTGTAACACTACGGGAAGACGAGGGTGCCCGACCGCCATGCCTCCCGGGAACACTATGGGACCTGGAGAGTCGTCCCCGGTAACTGCGCACAGGAGGCCGACGCGAGACCCCTCCGCGAAAAGAGCTACTGCCCAAAATGGAGATTCGGCTTCGGGAAGACTAACGATCCGCCGAGAAAGGATACAAGTCGAAGGCTGAGAAGTCCAGCTCTTCCTCCTCCTGCCCCTCTAGCGAGGCCTCCGCGGCCTTTACCTCCTCCATCTTCACCTTGCCCAGAATAAACTCAAGAATTTCCGATGGCACTCTTCTGTCAAAACCCCGGGGAAGGACCAAGTGTTGTAGGAAATGTGAGCCGACAACCTCCTAGGCTATTCGGACTGCACACCAGTCGTCCCTTGCAACAAAATATACATCCGGAGCAGACAAAAGGGGATCCTCCGGCTTGACCTTGACCAAGACATCAGCGGCCACTTGCGGATCAATACGCCCCTTAGAATCACAGGGCATAACAAAACAACTACGCCGTCGAACTAACAGAATAGCCCCCGACACTTCGGATGCACTCGATCCCTCCCTGGAGGCACTATCCAAGATACGGATGAGGCCTCCTCTGTCCTCAGGCCGCCATACCTATACACGCATATCAGACTCCAGTTAAACTCAAAGGCACAAACATTCCATAAACAACACAAGCAAACCACAGGAAGATAGAAGTGGTTCCATCAAATAAGGAAAAGATCATATACATGGAGCAGAAGAGGGTAGTCAACATGCTAAAACTTTACCCCGCTCGGGAAAGAAAAGAAAACAAAAAGACAGCCTGTGATAGAGCTACACCTCCGGGAAATCAACGAACGGAGACTGCTTCGACGGGGCAACAACGCTAGATGAAGAACCTCTAGAGGGCCACAGTGCGCCCGTAGGCTCCGGATGGAGGGTCGGACCTCCCAACGAAGAACCCGGGCGAAGGCCCCCTGAGGCACCCGAAGTCCCCTGACCGGCCATGTAGCACAACGTCACGCTCCAGCCATGCTTCGCCCATACACCATAGCGGAAGCTCTCTAGGGCTACGCGAATCTCCACCGGAGGTGCCTCTAGCCAAAAGCCCTCGACCATGGAGTCCGGCACCTGCTGCTCCAGTGCTTCGAGGGGACCAACCCCCACTTGGGGCAGCATGGTCAGCTGAAGTGCAATAGCCACACAGGCGCTGGACCTCGCATAGAACTCAGCGGCACTAACTAGACCTTCATAGTAGACCAAAGCTAGAAGAGCGGCATAACCAACGCCTCCGAGTCAGAGGGCAGTGGAAGGCACTGAGCTCCAAGGCTGCTCAAAGCATCAGAGGTAATCCGGGCCACCTCCAAAGCAAGTACCATTAACTGCTGGCACTCCGAACACAGTGCTCCCTCCAATGCCCGAGCCTCCTCTAGCTCTAGCTGCATATTACCCACCGCCGCCCGAAGGGTGTCAACGTCGCCTTCGGTGGACACACGGGCTATGTTGACTGCATTAGCAAACTCCCTCGCCTCCCGGATGTCTTCGGCAGCCTTCCGCACCTCAGCCTTCGCACGCTCGCGAAGCGCCATCTCCTCTTGGAGACAACCCTCCGCAGACTCCGCCCGCTTTTGGGGCTCTTCCAAGGCCTGGAGAAAGCCCTCAACCTCATAACAGGCCGTGGCAAAGGCCTGGCACCCCCACCTCCCAATTCCCTCGTCAAAATTACTTGCTACAAGGCACAACAGAAGAAAGAAAAGGATAGAATGAACTACTCAAAACCCAACACCGGACCCGGCAAATCGTAACCAATACTACTGACTCGAAGGGTTGCCGCTACCAACCACGCCTCTAGTTCCACCAAAGGACGCTGGGCCAATGATCGCTCGACCTCTCCACTCCAGAGAAGAGAGGAGGCCGCAGCGAAGGCTCTTGGCACCTCTGGGCGCAGCACGAAGTCGTCCGGGGTCAAGACCCTGAGGCCAGGACCCCCCTCGACCGCTCCAAAGGGAGCCTCAGCGGAGGGCACGGTGTCTCCAGCACCAGCCGCCAAGGACAGGTCACCAACTGGCTCGGGGCTCCGCAAAAACGAAGCCGTGACCGCTTGGACGGCCTTCCGAGACCCCTCTTGAGGAGTCACCGATCCCTGCTGAGCCTTCGGGGCCTCAGGGGGTAGAGTCAAAGACGCATCCAACTCGAGGGTCGCTACAAAAAAAATCAAGGAAACACTAATCAAGATCCTGGTGCATGACCAAAACAGGGTATGGCTAATGAAGCAAACGACACCCCACCTAGTTCCTCCGAACCTTTATAGAAGGGCCCATAACATCCTCTACATCCGAACCGACGATACCAAAATCATAGTCCACGGAGGACACGCCTCTCCGCCGGCTCTGGCCATGACCTGCAATATCCGGGGAGACCCGCTCTTCCCCTAGTCATCACCGCCGAACTGGATCTCACCTCTGGACTGGTCGCTCATGCTCCTAACCCATCTCAGACGCTTCTTGCAAACTAGGGGCACCTCTGACGACTCGGCCATTGAACCGGTATGCGAGCCTCTGGAGACAGAAGGCCGCCGGGCCTAGATTGTCCTCGCACGGATAGGGGGGTTGCACGCACTTGTTTTCCAGCGGCCTTAGGCTCTGGAGGATCCCGCCATGCCGATGCCCCCACTCTGAGATAAAAGCAGACACGGTTGTAGCGCTCCCAGCTCTACGCTAGGGCCACCCACCGCTCCCGCTAAGCGTATGTAGGGGGCCCAGGATCACCTCCGCGATCTCTGCTGCGTGCTCCGGTAGGAGGTAGCTCTTTGGAAGGAAAAAGATAGCTCATATCGGTAGATCAAAAACCAAACTACAAGGAGAACTCACCAACACTGACAGGCGAGCCGGAGTACACCTTCGGCCACTCTTCCGCACCTTGCTTAAAGACGCAGTTCCAGCCCATTTGAAGGGGCCGAATGCGCAACATGGTGAACTCGTCCACGAGGTCACGCATGCTCATCTTTTTGGCCACCCTCCGGAGAAGGGCCAGCTGTGAGGCAAACTGATCATCCGTAATCTCCGTCTCTGGCACCAGAACATACGTAATATCTCGATTTGTGGAGCGAAGAGGCAATGCAAGGCCAATGTTATAATAGAACCACCGCTGCAACCAGCCGGTATACCATCGACCATTAATAGCCTTCGCTGGGAAGGCATCGTGATACCATGGCCGTATCTGGAAGTTGACACTCCCGAAGTTAAGGGGCCTCTTCGTCCCCTCGACCTTAATCAGCTTCGGCTGGCAGCTGGCAAAGTGGAGGGCCGCAAAGAAATCCGGCCCCCTTCACACCCCTCTGCCTGCATGGCCCACTCGAAGGTGGCCAGGCAGGCAATGGCATTGGCGTGGAGCTACGGAAGCTCCACGTAGAAGTGGGGGAGCACTTCCTCGAGCAGCGGCACCAAGGGAAAACCTAGGACCGCCTTGAAGAAGGCCTCAAATAGCAGGACCTCATGGGCTAGAGGCTTCGGGACCTACTCATCCAGTGGAGACCGAGCGACAGCTCTGGTGGGAATCTTTCCCTCCCTAACCATCCGGTCGAGCTCCTTGTCACTAATGATAGACGCCCCCAGCACAGTTGTTTGCTGGGGGTGACTTTTGCTGGCACACCGGAGCTCCACTCCTGGCAGCGGCCCCATTAACAACGGGAAAACCGGCACCACCTAAGGGTCCCCCGCCGCGGCTACTCCGGTGATCTCACTCACCGCCCAAGTTTCACCCCCCCCCCGGGGTACTCGAGCTAGCCATACAAACCACAGGAAGATGGCAAAAGGAAGAGCAGGGATCAAAGGACGACTCACGCAAAGCAAAAGACGCTAAAGACAAAAGGAAGATGAGAATGAGGAGTTAGCAAAAGGGTCACTCTGGGCAATCCCTCTCCTTCTAAAAATATGGAGCAACTTGCCCCCCAGGCAGTGGGCGCATACCCCATCCTTTCACCTGCCAAGCCAAATCATGGGGGAGCGGAACTGACCCCATAACCCCCTAATGACAAGACGCCATGCGCCCCACGTCCGCCTAACAGGGTGAGATCATGCCTTTCCCCAGGGCGCATTCAATGCCCCCTGTCGCCAACGTCATCCAGCGTATCGTTCCAATCACCCAGGTCAGACCTTCCAAGATAAGCCAAGTAATACTCGGGACCACAAGCCAGGGATCGCCGGAGGCCCTGCTCCGAAGGAACCGCGTGCTTGACTGCTCCACTGGCTGCCCTCGTGAGGGGCTATTGTTGGGGGTCGTTGTTAAGGACCCCCGACGACCCCTTGGCTTAACCAGCCCGGCCTCCCGAAGGCTCAACCACCCAAAGGCTCGATTTCCTAAAGCCTCGGTCTCTCGAAGCCTCGGTCTTCTAAAGCCTTGGCCTCCCGAGGCCTCGATCTCTCAAAGCTTCAGCCTCCCGAAGCCCCGACCTTCCAGAGTCCTACCTCTCGAAGACTTTACCCCTCGGAGCCATGCCTCCCGAGGCCCCTATCTTGAGTTGCTCGGGCCGGCTTCCCGGAGGCTACAGGATGAGTTGTCAAGCCTCAGGAATGATCTACCAGAAGGGGAGCACCGGTCATACTTTGCCTGTAAGGAAGTGACTAGCATTAAATGCCTAGGCTGGTGGACGCCACTCTGACACCTCGGCATGATGGAGGCTATCCTGACACCCCTAACAGTGTGGTGCCGGGCCACAGTTGGCAACCGACTCGCCCTCTTTAGGGGGTAGGCACCACGATAGTTACTACGGTAGATATTTACCTCCCAGGTAGGGTAGAAAGTAGTTATCCGGGATAAGGCCCAGCAATTCGGTCGGATCCCAGATATTTGTACATTGTGATAACTTATACACCAAGCTACGCACGGCCCTATAAATAGGTGCCCTGGGAGCAAGACGGTAGAAGGATACAGAGGTGAGAAAGCACTAAGTTACACTATGATACTCCCCCCGGATCGATCCATTTTTCTACCATCAATACATTCGTGGTGTTCCTTCCTCTTAAAATTTCGTCTCCAAGGTTCAGTCACCTCCTTAGAAGAAACTCTCGTCGTATTTGCTGGGGCAAGATGAACTCTTGCTCCAATAGGAACCATCTATGAAAATTGATTTCTACAGGCGTTTCACTTAAGGAACCGCATGTGGAAATCGGTTTCTATAGGCGGCCCACTTAAGGAACCGCCTGTGGTAATAGATTTCAACAGGTGGCTCTTTTACGCTTGTGGAAATCGTCCATTTCTACAGGCCTTTGATTACAGGCGGATGCGCTAAACGCCTGTAAAAATGAGGTATCAACCGCGTTTAAAAATTATTTTTGTAGTAGTGTGGCTGCAGTGGTCTAATATTTTCGATGAAGGAAGCTTTTATTAAGACTCATTGTTACATTAAGATGATATAACCATATGAGAGTATACTCGTAGCCTCTGAGACGCACAAAGCCTAAAGCTAAATAAATAAATCTTGTAAACCAAATTTCTAAGCAAAGCTTGATACAAGGAAAAATATGCCTCACATATTTTTGTAACGCAGCGGCCTAATATGGAAAATGTGATGGTGATGTGCCTCACATATTTGACTTGGTCACAAAAAGTGCACTCCCATGCACCTATCTGGCTCACACAAGCATGCATGCGCTTGCTCGCCACCCCTTGCTTCTCACCTCACCTATAAGTACATTGCCAAGTTGCTCACATTCTCATCGCAAAGACACATAGAAATCAACATATTCTTCTCTCACAAGTAGTAGGGATCACAAGCTATACAATTCTCTTGATAGTTTCAGAACTTGCCAATACTACTCTCTTATAGAGTTCTCATGTCTACTTTGTTGCAAACAATCATTATTGGCTTGTTCATGCTTCTGTTGTTGGCATCGTCGTCGTCCATGCTTCAAGCTAGGATGGCGCCAAGTGACCACACCAACGTGATCAGGAAACCGAGCCCTAGCGGTAGCATTGCTACTACTCCGCCCTCTCATGATCTGCCATCACAAGTATGATCCACACACACGGCTACACTATGCTGTTAAAAATGGAAGGCCAGGAAAATGCATGTCCGACCATTCACACCGGAAACGGCAACAACCGCACCACCACCGCTCCTAGCGAGTCTGGCAGGCTCTCAAGCTAGTAAACAAGCTAAGACGAGCCGGCAATATAGCTCAGCTTGCAAATTGAGCCAAGCTGAGTGAAGCCTGTAGTTCACGAGCTTCTACGAGCCGAACCGAGCTTTTACAGACAAAAGAGACATAATTTAGTGACGGATCATTATACGACCTATCACTAATATACATTATAGGACCAGACATTGACCCATCACTGATGATAGATTATTAGTGATAGGTCATAATACTACCTGTCACTTCTCACATTTGTGATAGGTCATAACTACACTGTCACTTATGACCTAGTCATAAGTAATGGGTCACCCTGCACGAGTCATAAGTGATAGGTCATATTACAACTCATCACTTATATCCTGATCATAAGTGATGGGTCTCTCTATAGCAGCCATAAGTGATAGGTCAGGCTACGACCCGTCACTTATGACCTGCCATAGGTGATGGGTCTCCCTAGGTCAGTCATAAGTGACGGGTCATATTATGATCCATCATTTATGAATGTAATAAGTGATAGGTAATGTTATGCCCCATCACTTATGAGTTAGCTCTTCTATTAGAGGTAGCTAGCTACTATGTGCACCCAACATTTATAGGACTCAACAGTACTACGCGCATAGTAGATCTGGTATTTTTTCGGTTTCGCTAGAGAGACTCTAATATCTTGTTGATTTGAAGTTTGAATTATTGCTAGGTCTTTGAAGGTTTCCATCTCCCCCTTTCCTCCTCCTCTAACCCCTATTTGGTAGATTTTTTGTCCTTTGAGTTGTAATCGACCATTTTGCATCTTTATCCAAAATCTTAGTGTAGGTGAGTTGTATTTATGTTAGCTTTCATACTAGACTTGCCCGATCTACCACGAGATGCCACAAATCTAGTGTAATAATTTTTAATGAAGAATGAATGTTTTTACATTGTAGATGGCGAACAGAAGTTGGGTATACCATGAGACCTGGACTTGTCCGGAGGACCTGAGTGGGGTGAAGTATTTAATGAGTGCTGCTTTGGTGGATGTGAAAGATCATGGTAAAATTGCAATGTATTGTCCATGTCGAGATTGCAGGAGTGATAAAAAGTTCTCGAAGCTAGACAATATTCATGTATACTTGATCATGTGTGGACTTAGAGAGAATTATGTATGTTGGAAAAAATACATGCATGTAAGTAGGATTATATCTTGTTTTGTGAAGATTATGCAAAGCTAGATCAATGCCCGTGTGTGGAACCCATCGATATAAGTGAAGAAATGATGGTGGTGATAGGGATGAAGGCAAGAAAAGTAAAGGCTCTCCTAGGAATGTGGTGTGATGTTTTCCTATAATTCTTCGTCTAAAGTGATTGTTTATCAACAGAAAGGATACCCAATTGGTGTGTTGGCATAAGGATGGTCATAACAACGACGCAAAGATATGGCACCTGGCGGATTTCGCTCAGTGCCGAACCATTGATTCTATATTTGTTTGGTTCGCTAAAGAATTAGAAATGTTAGGTTTGCTATGAGAACAGATGTCATAAATTCATTCG
This sequence comes from Phragmites australis, assembly GCF_958298935.1. NCBI lineage: Eukaryota > Viridiplantae > Streptophyta > Magnoliopsida > Poales > Poaceae > Phragmites > Phragmites australis. Next base: position 9,423,433 of record NC_084929.1, read on the forward strand.
GTAACATGAGTACCTCACATAGCACCTGGCCTGTTGTATTATCGATCTATAACCTTCCACCCTGGCTTTGTAAAAAGTGGAAATACATTATATTGTCGATCTTAATATCAGGATTGAAACAACATATCAATGATATCGATGTGTACCTCATGCCCTTAGTCGATGATATTAAGAAACTCTGGTCGGAAGGTGTTGAGGTTTGGGATTGGTACAAGCAAGAGTACTTTACCTTACACGCCATACTTTTTATCACCATCAATGATATGCCATCACTTTGTAACTTGTCAGGTCAGAGCAAAATAAAAGGTGAAGCTTGCCCACATTGCTTAGATGACCCATGCAACTTGAGGTTGGACAATTCAAAGGAAATAGTGGATATGCGACATCGACATTTCGTTCCTAGGAAGCACCTGTACCAAATCATGGACAAGCAGTTCGATGGCACAAGGGAGAAAGCATTACCTCAAAAGAATTTTAGCAGGGAAGATGTTCACAATCAGGTTAAGAATATCAATGTTGTCCTTGGTATGCAAAAACGATCATCCCAGGATGATAAACAAAAAGGCATGTGGAATAAGAAATCAATATTATTCAAGCTAAAGTATTAGAAAAAAATTAGATATTTTCCACTCTATCGACAACATTCATGTAAAGAAGAATATCTACGAGAATCATGAGAATGCACGAGCTGACCTTGAAGAAATAGACTTAAGGCCGAAGCTCCGTGCACATGATACAGACAAAAGAAAACACCTACCCCCAGCAGCTACCATTCTCTCCAAGAAGGAGAAAAAATAATTCTACGGGTTCTTGCATAGTGTGAAAGTTCCCTCCAGTTACTCATCCAACATCACAAGACTTGTTTCGGTGAAAGAGCTGAAAATAAATTTTGCCATGATTTAGTCCCATGATTGTCATGTGATGATGATCTCACTGCTTGCGGTAGCTATTAGGAATATCCTCCCAGTTAAGGTTTGTCAGGCTGTCCTGAGCTTGTGCTTTTTCTTCAACGCAATTGAACAAATGGTGCTCAATCCAGAGTCACTGGTGGAGCTAGAAAAAGGACACTTTGAGACTATGTATTCTTGAGGTGTATTTCCCATTATCCTTTTCTGATATCATAGTACATCTTACTACTCACCTTTTGAAGGAGATACACTACCTCGGCCTCGTGTTCCTGCATCGCATGTTTCCATATAAGAGATATATGGGTGTTCTCAAGTTGTACGTAAGGAATCGAGCCTTTCTTGAGGGATGCATCCTGCAGGGTTACACGACGAAGGAGGCATTGGAGTGGTCTATTGATTACATTGACCCAAATAACCCAATTGGTGTGTGTGCCTAAGTCTCGCCTTGCGGGGAGGCTCACATGTGTAGGGGATTCTAGATAAGATGGTAATAACTCCTGATCCCAAGGCATATGACCAATCTCATTTCCTCGTGTTAGAACAAATGAGCAAAGTGTGCCCATATATCGATGAGTAGAAGCAGATACTATTTGAAGAGAATCCAGGGCAGATGAAAGCTTGGGTTGAGAGGCAAAATATGCAGAGATTCACCACTTGGTTCTGAGATGCAATCAGACAATCAAGTACTCCTACAAGTGCTCTGATAAAATAACTGGCATCAGAACCTATATACACAATTATGACATATTAACTGTATGATATAAACAGATACAAATTTTACATGGTTGCCCAAGATGAGAAGAGCATTTACTAGAACAGTGGTGTCCGTATAGATGCTTATGACAACGACATGTAGAGGGCTACATACTACGGTTAAATGGAGGAGATCTGGGAGCTGAACTACTTAGGATTCAAGATAGTCCTGTTTCGGTGCCGTTGGGTATATGGGGCGAAAGGCGTCACTAAGGACAAGCATGGATTCACTAGCATTGCTCTCAAACATGTCGGATACAAGTCTTAACCCTTCGTACCTGCTAAAGATATTCACCAAGTGTTTTACGTGCCTGACATAACAAAGAAGAAATGTCATGTGGTTCTCACTGGAAAAAGACGTATCTTTGGAGTTGCAAACCTCGTTGATGAGGATGAGTTCAATCAATTCAATGAAATCCCCCATTTTGCTACTACAATCATGCAACGTCTTTCCGCTGACCGAGAAAACTTCATACATGCGCTCCCACCATAACGAAGGGATCTATGTTCAAAAAGCACAAAACGGCGAATTTGAATTTGAGTGTCCAATTTTTCATATTATTTCAAAATTAAATTTGTAATATTAATTTCAAATTTGTAATATTAATGTCAAATTAGAATTTTAATTAAGTGTAAAATTACATATAAAAAGTAATGAATTTGAATTTGAGAAATTTAGGTTTCAAGTTATTTGAATTTGAGAGATTTTAGGTTTCAAGTTATTTGAATTTGAGAAGTTTTAGGTTTTGAATATTTGAATTTGAATTTGTAATATTAATATTATAAGTGATAAGTGACAGGTTATACTATTCATCCATCACTTATGTGATTAGTCATAGGCGGCGGGTGATATTATTCACCCGTCACCTATGACTTTCTTTACCGATCACTGATTAGTTATAGCTGACAGGTGATATTGTTCACCCATGACATGTGAGTTATTATAAGCGATGGGTGAAGATCATAAGTGACGGGTGACATTTTTCACCCATTAACTATGACCATTTAACAATATATAGGTTGCCTCCCCATGTCATTTTTTCAAAATCCTAGCCCTAACACCTCGAGCCACGCCTCCAGCCTTCTCGTCCCTGAGCCTGTCGCTGTCACCATCATCCGAGCCCATCGCCATCGTCGCCGTCGCCCCCGTGCCTGCTACCACCCCCACCAATGATGTGCTCTCCACCACGCTGTCCTTGGGTCCCTGCCAGACTCAAAGCACCACCGTCTGCCGCCACTGCCAAGCTCGACATCGCCTGCCCTTTTCAAGTACTCCAGGTACTTCTCCCTCCTTCTGGTATACATTGACTCAGCACTAGCACGGTTCAAATCTAACAATCTTTTATTCAGGATACTACTGTGTTTACTTACTATCAAAATTATATAGGTAGGAAGAACGGGTAGTAATTTAGAATCACAAAAGTTATCTGCTAAAGAGATAAATCAAGGTAGAAAGAGCAAATATATATCATAATAGAAGCCAAGCCAAGTCCTACAATCCTACTTTTGTCAAGTGCTCCAAGCCTCCAATTCTGACTCTTTAGCTACTTAATTATAGCTGCAATTGTGCTACCGATCCAAAACGAGGACAGGACTAACATACAGTTGCAACACATATGACCCCAAGTCCCAACTATGTGCATTAAAGCTTCAGACAGCACATGTGCTTTAGTACAAGTTTTCCCCTCTCTTTCCACGAAACTATTTCTTCCAGTGCACCTCTAGTTTCTCTTTTGTTTCTTTTTTATAAAGCTCTAAAAGGTAAGTACAAATTCAGCCATTTGTATTATCTAAACTCGCTGTACATAAAATTAAGATGATGAGGTTTACATGTTCAATTGTCCTGGGAAGACCACAGTAATATGGTGGATGCTAGTGATAGTACCAACCAGAATTTACTACACGCATAGATTAATTTTATAGATTAATATAACCCATGATGTGAAGTTATATATATATATATATATATATATATATATATATATATATATATATATATATATATCCTTGAGCTAACTATTCGTGCACACAAGAAGCTGATCATATACTAATTCATATGCATATCACATATGCCATGGTTACTCACCCCGCCCCCTTCTTAATATAACATAAGAAACTAACTTTTGATGGCATACATATGTAGTCATGATATCATTTCTTTAGTGTTTTTTTCCTAAGTACGAGATTTGAAAGATTGGTGCAGACAAAAAGATAGATTGTATAAAATTACTAGAGCATATTTCAAATGTGTTGCTTTGTACATATACATATAATTCATTTTCAATACTCTTGATTCATTTTCTTTCCTCTATTGAGAACATAATATACTACACTTGATCCTAGCTTCTTTCCTCTTACATTTTAAATGATAATCTAGTGTGTCATCTACATTATTTATAAATTCTTAGTTTTTTCAGGCAAACAATAATCTGGTGGTCGATTAAGTACCATGGTGCAAAAGAGGACAATAACCCCTAAGAAACCACAAGCATAGAGGATACTCACACTAGAGGCCACCCCGGCACAAAATGGTTGGATAGGAGTCCAAACCCACCCGTCGTCCTCCTCTGGTAGCAGCGAAAATCAACACTCGTGGCACAGCCCGAGCTATGTTTCGTGGCACATCGGGAAAGTAGCTCCGACTATGATCCCATCGAAGAGGAATTGAGATGAGTCAATGCACTTTATACTTCTTGAATGCAGGAATATTTTTTGTTCATGTCAACCCCCTTGTTTTCTCTCTAGATGGAGGAAGCACAGTCTCCAAGTCAGGCAGCTGGTAGCATTGCTCGAGGCTAAAAACCAAGGTCACAAACAAATTGGTTGACGGACAAAGTTACCATCATGGGAATTAATGCTAACGGGCTGCCTACAGAAGAAATGGCCTTAAATAGATTACGGAGGGTCACAGGGCTCATTGCTCGGAAGTGGGTGCCAAAAAACAATTAAGTTTGATGACCTCAAAGATGAGGCGAAGAGGGACTTTTTCTATAATGACATCAAGGAGTATCTAGAGTACCCTAGAAATATAAGTGAGCATCAAACGGTCACCATGGTCGATGCAGTAATGAAAGCGATCGTGAAACTTCACTGAAGTTTTAAGAGCAAGCTTGTTAATCGGTACTTCGCTAAAAGGGTGGCGCCCTTTGACACTACAAGCACTTGAAAGAGGAAGATTGGGATGCTTTTATGCAAATGAAGAGCTCAGAGCAGTTCAAAAAGGAGAGTGAGGAGAAGAAGCAACTTTGGGCTAGGAACAAGCACAACCACAGGACCGATGCATCTAGGTACGTGGGGAAAAGGGCAAAATGGCAGACAAAGGATGAAAAGTTAGCCAAAGTAGGTCATGAGAATCCTTGGTTGCAATCCTTGAAACAATTGTGGTAATATTTGCGTGCAAGGGGTGAGCTGTCATAAAGCATAGAAATCACATTTAGAAACAGCGAAATCTAGTCAATTGCACAAAAACTAATAGAAAAGACAGCTAAAGCTAGCCACGGTTCTTTCACTGCGATTAGGGAACATGATGTTCTCTCAGCGACACTGGGAAACCCAGAGCACCCAAATCAAGTACAAGGTGTATCCAGTTCCCAGGGCTGGAAATACAGCTTTCCTGAAGACCTCGGAATGTACATGAAGAGGAAGAGGTCAGCTGCAGTGGACATGGATGCATTGACACGGGACATCACCCAAAAATTTTATGTAAACATCATGCAAACACTTACAATAGAGGGAATAGAGATTTCCATCCCAGAGGAAGCTAGCCCCAAAAATGCATAGAAGAGTAGCTACGCCTCCTAGGAGGTCGATCTACAGTAGCCGTCATGACTGAGCTGGATATAATTGACCAGCTGGAAGGGTCCACACCCTGTACCCATGTAATCAGGCCTGACGGGTATTACATTGAGGTTGCAAGGGGCCTGGTGCTTCCAGACGTCCATATCTTACATACGGTCCTTGTATATGCTAGCTATGATGTTGTTACGGTAGACATGGTACATAGCAATCCAACAGATCACATGTTGGAGCTCCCCTCCAATGATGAGGTCATAATTGTGGGTGAAGCTCTTCGTCAAAGGATCCAGTGGATGAGGCATGACATCATGGTTTCCAATGCATCCCAGTTTGGATGAGCTTCAAGTGTGCCACCGTCGCCCCCCTCATTTCTAGAGAAGGCAACTTCACTGCCTTCTCCTCCAGAGAAGCCGGCTTCACTACCTTCTCCTCCGCATCCGGCAACCTTGCTTCCAGCTCCAATTCTATCTCCCCACAAAGAGCCCAAAGAAGAAGGAAAAAGGAGATGAGAAGAAAGGCTCTAATAAGCACCTGCCGAAGAGGTCAAAGGCCATTGTACCAGCAAAGAAGTCCATGGACATTGGAGTAGCGTGGACTAGTCCAACATGAAATTCTAATATGGGAAGCTCTTGATGATGGTAGATGACCTAAGAAGGGTGGGACAAGCATGTGCCGATCCGCATAATTACTACATGTAGACTTCTAGAGACACCAATGCTCAATCCATAGTCATATAGTACAAACAATGACACTTCTTAACTGAAGACGATTACTTCCTTGTGGGTTTCAATGACTTATATGACCTATTCGACCTTGATACCTTGGACATATCGTAATTAAGAATTTTCACATTGTAAGTCCCTTAAAACTGGAAATTCATTAATTAATACCACTAAGTCTTGAATCTAACTATATTCTTTTCTATAGACACTTGATCAAAGAAACAAAGAAAAATAAGGACTCCATCAGATTTCTTGACCCTGAAGCCACTAGAATCTCGATCATCCAACTTCATAGCGATTACTCTTTGGACTATGTGGCTAGGGCAATGCAATAATATTCCAAAATAGACTACCTGTTGGGAGCCCACAACACCGATGGTCATTGGGTCTTTCTAGTTATTTGCCTCAAGTGGAACTTGGTGTAGTACCTCGACTTATCAAGACCAGTGGGACCAAAAGCCAAACCTAGAGAGCATGATTACAACGATGTAAAAGGACTCCTCGACGCGTAAGTTTTGCCTGACTTAGTTTACATATTTAACTTCTCTAACATTCAAATGTTCCCTAATCGATCCCTCTTTGTGTAGGGCTTTTGACGAGTACCTTTGAGCTGATCTTGACTACAACATGAAAGACGACCGTAGATTGACACACAAGACTGGGTTCATGGTAAATGCTACCAAACAGAATACCAGATGCTCTCTATTGTTGCTTTTTTTTGTTCCTTTTGATGTAACAGTAAAAAAATTTATCAGCAGTGCCTGCAGATTCTATGTTGCGTGAAATATGCTTCTCACGATCCGAGCAAAGGATATGAAATCCCCTAGTCCAATACAAGATTATTCATAACTAATTTTAGTAATTAGTTTAATTCCATGATAACATGACATCGGTTACGTGTCAAATTATGCAGGATTTCTCAGTTTGTTTTTTTTTTATGACGGTGCACTCCCGGAGATTCGACAATAGATTGCCATGTTCATAATGTCTAAAGTCATCAACTCACAAGGCGAATTGCACTATAGAAACCCTAGGTTGTGAGATTTTATGTAATATGAATTGATTGCAACTTTATAACCTTTGCAATTCTGTGATGAATTGATTGGAACTTTGTAACCTTTTCCAATATTGTGATGAAGTGAGTTCTTATAAGTGTGTTTGTTGATATAGATTTGTATACATTGTTGTTGTTTGCAGGGAGAAGATGGCTGCCAAATCCTGGCTATGCTTTAGGATGCAGCTAGAAAATAGGACAATTCTACAGAGTAACCTCTTTACCCAGGTGAAGAAGTTACCTGTCACCTATGTCTTTCTCCCCCGCACATGGGAGACGCATGTTAGTGATAGTTCATGATTACGACCCGTCACCTAAGACCTCATTGGTGACGGGTCCTAACCCGTCACTTATGACTAGTCATCAGTGATACGTTCGAGGTGGCAAGTGTGGGACCCTTCACCCATGACGGTTATCATCCATCGCCCATGGCCTTTTTTCACATGGTGCTACTGGTGACGGCGGTGGCAAGAAGGGCAAGGTGGTGGTCATGTGTTTGGGCTACGGTTGGGTCGCCCTCCTATCATGTGAGAACACCGTGAGGGGTTGTTTGTTCTCTCTGATGAGTGATTGAACAGCTAATGTACGTGATATAGGTTTGCCTGATCTTCTGAAGGTAATATGATAAGTCCAATTGGTGGAGTTTCGACGTTGATGATCCAAAGGCTCTGACCAAAATAGATTGAGAATCCTCACAACCACTACACTACTACTCTATGGTTATCAACCATGCTAAGACACAGTTGACCCCGCCAAGAAGGTTTTTTCTGCAAGTGAATCGAGAACACAATCAAGAATAGGTAGATGCAATCTGAATATTACTAATTATAAATGAAGTGCTCGAGTTTTGGGTTCTATAAACCGATATACCACAAAACTGTCTAAAACAGAATAAACTAAGTAAAACCTAAGTCTAAACTATGATGGCTACTATGTATATATAGAGGGGTCATGAGCAGGTTGACCTAGGGTTGTGTAGCCGTGGATAGAAGCATACAGAACCTGGAATCAAACCCCAACATGATTACAAGACTTGACAAGGTCCAAAACGGTGATGTAGCACCTTTTTTCATCGACTCTGACTACGCTATAAGGAACATTTTATCGAGACCAGATCCATTGGAAGGGCTCATCATAAGCTCTCCAAGAAGTCAAAGAAGGCCTCAAACGGACTTTGTATGCGAGAGTTACACCCGTTTTATTAACGTAATGTCCTAGAACTCGACTAGACTTTGGAGTTCGACTAAGACTCGACATTAACTCCGATTAGACATAGAACTCGAGTGATGATGTCTAGGTGAGCTTGTGGTGTCTCCAGATAAGGTTGTGATACTTCTCCCAAGTTCCTAAGCAACAAAATAACAAAAAAACTTTGTAGAACCCCATTCTTTACCAAGAATATATGAATAGTGAGGAACAAGTTCACCTTGTGTGTATCCAAAGGAGCCATATCCTTATCATACTCCCCTTCTTTATAAGAAACCATCCTCAGTTTGCTTATAGCATTATCTTGATTGTAAATTTTTACACAAGGCAAAATGCACAAGAAACTCTCCTTATATAATGTCATAAGAACAATTGTGATTCTCTCTAAAATGATTGTACCTGCACATAATTGGCCATGTGGATAACATTGGTACAATATTTGCATGTGTCACTTCTTGCTCCCCTTCTTTAAAATAAGTGATATTGCATCACAACTTGGTATAAGTTTGCATCATCTGTACAAAGCAAGTTAAAGCAATGGTTGTGGTGTATAGTAGCAGCCAACAACGCTTCCATTCTTGTGAACTATTTGGTGGGTTGCAAATATAACTAGAAAACCTTGACATGACATTAATGGTGCTACTAAAGTCCTCTAAATGATCACTTGGTGGTACAAAAATAGATAGTTTCATATCTGAACAAATATAAACTCGATGCACCATATACTCTAATTTATCATTGTATTTGCAAATAACATGAAAAATATTATGTGATAAGCATGGCAAGTCATAGTTAAGTTTTAAATTCTCCTCTAAACTATCCAGATTACAAAGAAAATTAAATTCAATATAACCTAAAGTATTTTGAGAATATGGCAATTTCAACTCTTCTTGCTTACTAGTAATACATTGAACATGTTTAATTTTAGGTTAACTATTTATTTGTAAATTAGAATTAACATATTTATGCACAAGTTGTCTTTGTGATATAAATAAAGCATGACCACACAACTCTTCTTTATCACAAGGAATAACAAGAAAATCATCTTGTGACAAAGGTAAAACAGTAATATGGTCAACTAATGGTTGATCTACAATAACATGGGTAGTGGCCAATTTCAACATATCAAAATAATCTTCACCTTGTGTGAGTGTATCACCTTTTTCATTACCTTTGTTCTCTTTCTCAACTGATATAGGTGTATTAGCATTTGTACCTTTTTGAAACATGCATGGATTAGCAAATATCTCCTCTTTCTCCTTGTTCTTATTCTTGTTCTTATTCTCTTCATCCATCATTTTGTTGATTTTGTTATCCTGCAAAAGGTTAGTAACAACATGAGATAAAGAGCTAGATATATCTTCTATTGAAACTAAGGAACCTTTGCATTTCAAAGCATAGCGTGGCAACTTATTATCAAAAATTTTAGTAAGGTCATATTTAGCGGTAAACATAACATATACTTGTAGATTTTTAGAATCATGCTCACACAATTTTTTCTCATTTCTAGCTATCTTTTTTTTCACATTTTACAAGTTCAGCAGGGTTAAAGGTAGAAAGTTATTTTCTTTAATTTATGCATAAGGGTGTACTTATTACTTCTACCATGATGTGTTGCACCAGTATCAAACTCTCATGGTTGTCCTAACAAAAGTGAACATCTAAATCAGCACAATCATGGTATGAACCAATAGAAAAACGCACCCTAACAGTTTGCATTCCCTTACCTTATCGCTATTGCTGAATCACTGAATGTGGTAAGGATGAGGATATGTCCTTGTCGGCAATTCAAGCTTCTTGATCAAATGTGAAATTACCAAGTTGTTATAGCTTCCTCCATTAATAATGACTCGAACACGGTAATTCTTGGCTATGAGGAACATCTGAAACAATATATGACGTTGTTGTTGTTCCACTTGCTCTATTTGAGGGCTTAACACTCGCTGCACAATGAGGATCCTACAATTTTCCATGGCAGCAGCACTCAATTCTTTCTCGTGGTCAATTTCTGTCTCATGTTCATTCTCATCTCCTACATGGTTAGATGCAAGAGCATATTCATCCTTAACATCACTAGCACTTACATACCCACCATCTTCTATTGCAATGTACGCTCGCTGACTTGGATAATCTTTAATGACGTGGCCCATTCCCTTGCATCGATGGTATACAATTCCTGTCGAACAACATGTAGAAGCAACCGAAGAAGAGCTCTTGGCTAGAGCCTGCACATTAGCAGATTTGCTTACCTCTGAAGCAGGTGATGGTGTTGGAGGTGCTACTAAACGCGCCCTACTCGAGAAAGTGGCAGTAGACTATGTAGCTAAATGTGGAGCTCTTTTGTCTTGTCCTGGTGTTGATTTCAAAGTAGTCGTGCTTCCAAAATTGTTCCTGGGTCTTTGTTATCGTCCCTGCAATTCTTTCTCTACCAAACATGCAAGTTGGAACAATCTAGGAACACTATTGTAGTCTTTGTAATGAACTATGTCCTGAATTTCACATCTTAATCCTCTATAAAAGTGTGCCATTGCAGCCTCTTCATCTTCAATAATATCACAACGTAACATACTAATTTGTAGCTCCTAATAATATTCTTCTATGGATCTATACGAAAATCACATTTAAAAGAGGATGGAACAAATGTGTTACGCATAGTAACCTTTAAAGCATTCCATGTATTAGACACTAACCCATAGATGCATACTCTATTCCATCAGATAATTGCAAGTTCTTTAAATTCACTAGTGGCTTGCCTAACTCTACGCACTTCAGGAACTAAATGAGCATTAAACTTCTGTTCGACTATCATTTCCTAATCTAAATACTTTTTAGCATCATAAGCACCCGCAAAAAATGATATAATAAACTTAACCTTAGAAAATGGATCTTCATTAACATGTAGGTTATGTTGCTAAAAATTATTACCTCTCATACCTTGACGGTTGAAGTTTAATCAGTCCTGTTGTCCTGCATCAAAGGCGTATTGTTCTTTCCTCAGAATTTCATCATCGGCGATGGATTCATTATGTTCATGGGCTGCACCATGAGGGTGCATACAGCCGTTGCTCGGGGGTTGAGTGACCAACTGATCAAAGCATTTATTGAGCATTGCAATGCTATCATTGAGTTGCTGCAATGTCGTCATTAATAGATTGCCGATGATCATCCAACAACATTGTGCGTTTTTCCCTTAAAACACACTCTTTTGCATCCATGCTTCACCTACCATTGCTAATAGTAAACAAGAGATAACAAAAATATGTTATCCCTATTGTCTACTAGGTGGTAAAGATTGAAGTGGAATCACACATTCTCAAGCATCTTGCCATGCTCTTGCAAGTATTCTTAACAATCACAACAGGTGGCACACCAGTGGCTGGTACATGATACCTTATCAGGTGCGAGAGAGACGATTGCAAAAGGGAGAACTATTCTGATCGAGAGAAGGTGGAGCTTGGACATGCAATATGTACTAGTAAGGAGTAGCAATAATTGAAATTAGATTAGCCAAACTGAATAAAAGTCTATGATACTCGTCACGGTTGCTAGCCCAAATGCGTTCCTAGAACTGGCTCAAGCAAACCGAAGACTGTAACAGACACAAGCACAATGGAACAAAATTCGCAATGCAAACTTGAATTTTTCACTCTCCTTTTTTTTACTCTCCTTTTTTGGCACTCTTTGCTTTTTACTTTCTTCTTTCTTTCTTTTTTTTTCTTTTTGTTTTTTGCAAATGTGACATAATCTCAAAACTCATCTACCACATTTTCTAGGTCCAATGAGGTATATAGTCACAAACTTTTTTCGGGGAGTAGGGGTATAAAGCTAATAAAAAGGTATTTTCTCTCTGAATTTGGCTTACTCTGTTTTGGCTAAGGAGTTGCTACTTGAACTTTGTCGGACAATGCTTGATATGAAGGGTGTATGAGGGTGTCCAAGAGCAGCTAGAAACAGATAGACTCCGACTAGGTTGTGAAGGTGAAATTGAGTGGATAGTCGAATACGACTAGGTGGTCAAACCCGAAAGGATGGTCGAATCCGATTAGATGGTTGTATCCGAGGAGGTGGTCAAAATGACTAGTGATTGAACTCAAATAGATGGTCGAAATGACTAGTGGTCGAACCCAATTAAATGGTCGACTCGGCTAGTAGTCGAACTGGAGTAGATGGTTGAAGTCACTAGTGGTCAAACATGAGTTGATGGTCAACTCAACTAGAGACACGATCTTAGCTATAGTAAACAAGGCCAAGCCAGGATACTTGATCACTAAATCAGTAAAGACTCGACACTAGAAACTAGAACACGATGACTTGATTAGCAACAAAGACACTGACAATGGACTCAAACTCAATAACATGAAAACTAAAAACAAAATTACAAAGGGCACCAAGTAATTTGGACAATAAAAAAACTAAGATCTAATTTTTTTTTTGTGAGGCAATTTTCTGGACTCTAGGTAATGGAACACGATGAAACAAAGGGGATAATTGAGATTACCTATGGGCAACCGAAGCTCTGATACCAGTCGATGTGGGTTTGCCCGATCTTCCGAAGGTAATATGATGAGTCAAATTTTGTGGAGTTTTGATGTTGATGATCCAAAAAGTCCGACCAAAACAGATCGAAAACCCTCGCAACTACTACACCACTACTTCGTGGTTATCAACTATGTCAAGATATGATTGACCTCACTAAGAAGGCTTTTTTTGCAAGCGAATCGAGAACACAAGAAAGAATAGGTAGATGCAATATGGATATTGCTGATTACCAATGAAGTGCTTGAGTTTGGGGTTCCATAAACCGATATACGACGACTATATAAAACAGAATACTAAGCAAAATCTGAGCCTAAACTATGCCACCTACTATGTATATATAGAGGGCTCATGAGGAGGTCAACCTAGGGTTGCGTAGTCATGGATAGAGGCATACATATCCTGAACTCTAACCCCGACATGATTATAAGAAACAATAAAGGCTCAAAATGGTGATGTGGTACCTTATTTCATCTACTCTTACTAAGATATAAGAAATATTTGGTCAAGATCAGATCCATTGGAAAGCGCTCATCATAAACTTTTCACGAAGTCCAAAAACGGCTCAAACGGACTTCAGATGTGAGAGGTATGTCCGTTTTACTGATGTGATGTACTGAAACTCGAGTAGATTTTGGAGTTTAACTAGGACTCGATATTGACTCTAAGTAGACTTGGAACTGAAGTGATGACTTATAGGTGAGCTTGTGGTGTGTCCAAATAAGGTTATGATGCTTTTCCTAAGTTTATAAACAATAAAATAACATAAAAACTTAGTAGAATCAAAGCCCACGACTATAAGTTGCCACCAGCTCGTTGTCGAGGAAACAAGAGCCACCGGACAGTTCTAACGATCCTTGTCAATAAATGATCCATGATGGCTGCCTTCATCTCTTTGTCGTTGCTGCCGCCAATGGCCAAACTGATCGAAGACCCCTATGCACAGCCACACGGCAAACCGTGCATCCGACCAGCCACCACGAGCGCAGCAAAAATATCTACCATCAATGCCATGCTGTTTCGATGAAATAACCCTAACGAGCTTTGGAGTCTAGAGCCTAGGATTATGGGATGACACGATTCATGTTATTTAGAGTTAGTAGGTGCTATAACTATAGAGTTGTAATCTTCAATTTGTACGAGTTGAATAGAGTTACATTGTAAATTCTTTTAGAAAAAGTTTCGATCTGTCTTGTGTTGTTCTCGTCGAAGTGAGCGTTCGATTTGCATGTCGTATTTTCATTACTCTTGTCGAGTTCCAGCGAATTGTCAAGTTTCTTGTTGACGGATCGTTCGCTTGTTTTCTCACCGGGGCGCTCGCATGCTCGCAACTTGGTGGTCGATCTTCGCGTAATTGAGCACTTACTACTCGAGCGATGTAGTCGAGCACGTACTGGTCACTTGGGTGGTCGGGCTTGTACAGGTTGATATCATGGTTGGCACAAGTTGGTCACGCGCGTTGTCCTGATGTTGAAACCATCATGAACAGCTATTGTACGGAGGTCTCGTATTCGTTTTCTGCTCAGCTGAAGACAAGTTGTGTACGTAATTGGAGCACCACACATCAAGTTGTTTGAATTTCACCTTTTGCAAGTTAGCGACAAGGCCATATACATATGCTAACGTAGCGGAATCTCACTGACCACTTGCAGCTCCTGAGTGGTGGGCCGGGTTAATATATGGAGACAGAGGGCCACCAAGTCGAAGCATTCTCTGGTGGTGGATCAATTCTGGAAATGGTACATCAAAGAGAATATTCAAAGACAAGGAGGCTATATATCGAAAAATTCTAATTTCTCCATTTCACCTAAAGCACGGTTACGCTCTTCATGGAGTTTATCTTCAGTAATCAACTATTAAGCCTATTTTTTCAATTATCTAAATGATATAGAGTACAAAAGACAAGCTTTATCAACCTGTTTTGCCATCTGAAAGTTGTATCACTAATTTTTTCTAGGATAATTTTATTGCATCATCTAAAAAAATTGCAATTTTTGTTGCACCAATACGAAGTTCTGTTGGAGTAGTTTCCATACTAGGATTTTCCATAATTTTGTTCTCCTCATTGTCTAAACGGAATTCATCATGTATAGTACACTTATTTACCACCTTCATGTCGTTGGATACAGATACAAGAAAACATAATGATAGAATTTTCTATAGACAATAAACCCTCATAGTACTCCCATAGGAACGTGGGAAAATTGTCACGGTCCAACAAGGCCTCACACAAGGTGCAGCGGACAATTGTCTCGTTCCACTGTTAATCGATCGATCGTCTTGAAACGAAAGAAACGAATAACACTACTATAAAAACTATTTTTTAGACACTTAGATTTTATTTCTACAGGTAATTCATTGACAAACTGAGTACTAGGCTGCGGTCCCATGCTATTTTAAATTGCCTGTAAAAACTAATTTTTACAGATGATTTCTTATGTGAATCTCCTACAAAAATAGCTCTATTTTCACAAGCGGTTCACATATGGAACTGCCTCGAAAAATATCGATTTTCACAGGTAATTCCTTATGTAAACCGCCTTTGGTAATAACTCTATAAATAGTGCCTGTTCGCGGGTAGCTCGATTCAGATCAAGCTCACCGTCGTTCAAACAGTACAACTCAAAAGGTGGTTGTGAAATTTGAAAACTATTGGGGGAAAATAGACTAGCGTGAGGGTGATGGTTGAAGATTACAATCCAGGTCCCTTTGGAGCCTTGATCTCCAGACCCTCAGTTAAAGCCTCGGCCTCCCGAAGCCCCAGCCTTTCGAAATCCCACCTCCCGAAGGCTCAGCCTCCCAAAGGCTCGGCCTCTCGAAGCCTCCGCGTCCCGAGGCCCCCAGCCTTCCGAAGTCCCGCCACCCGAATGCTCAACCTCCCAAAGGCTCGGCCTCTCGAAGCCTCCACCTCCCGGTGCCCGGGCTAGCTTCCCGGAGGCTACTGGATGAGTCATCAGGCTTCAGGAAAGATCTGCCAAAAGGGAAGCACCAGTCGTGCTTTGCCTACAAGGAAGTGACTGGCATTAAAAACTTGGGCTGATAACGCCGCTCTGACACTCCGACATAATGGAGGCTATCCTGACACCCCTGACAGCGCGTCACCGGGCCGCAATTGGCGGCTAGCTCGCTACGCTCCAAGGGGCAGGCACCACGATAATTACCATGGTGGATATTTATCTCCACGATAGGGTAGAAAGTAGTTATCCGGGATAAGGCCTAGTAATTCGGTTAGATCCCACATATTTCTCCATTATGATAACTTGTACACCAAGCTACACACGGCCCTATAAATAGGGGGCCATGGTCATCTAGGCAGGGAGAGAGGAAAAGACAGCAAAAAAGACACAAAGGTGAAAACACACCATAAATACATTCGTGGTATTCTTTCCTCTTAAACTTCGTCTCCAAACTTGAATCTCCTCCTTAAAAGAAACTCTCGCCGTACTTGCTGGGGCAAGACGAACTCTTGCTCCAACAAAAACAGAGGGAGAAGGTTTTGTTTTTTAATTCTTTGAAGAGACATCTAAGGTAAGAGTATCTCATCACTAGGTAGCAAATTTTTAAAGTATAGATTTAGATTTATGGCTTATTTAGGGTTTGAATATGTTCCAGAGTACTCATGGTTATAGCCATTTAGATCCTTGAATTAGCTAAAATTTATGGCAATGTTGATTCAATTGTGTAGATTCACATGATCTTGCAATTATATTTAAAAAATGTAGCTTCAATTTGATTTTTTTTAGCCTTTCGGAGATTTTATCATGAATAAAGATTTTTTATCTTGATCTAGATCTAGATGTAGAGGGAGAGAGTAATGAATCCATATTTTTTTTGAGCCATAAATTTGCGTCAATGTAGATTCAATTGCGTAGAAATATTATAATCATAACATGCCCAATTTTTTATATATTTAAAATTCTTTTTAGTTATGATTTTATTATTAATTAATTTATTTATGTATTTAATTTTGTTGTTGAAGTTAAAGATGGACAGAGCATGGATATATAATGTGCCAAGACATGGAGAAATATATATCAAAGGACTTTATGCTTTTATTGGAGCCGCCAAGAAGGACGCTTTGACTAAAAAGACAAAGGAAATATATTGTCCATGTTCTGACTGCAAGAATAAGAAATCATGGGTCAAATCAGGCATAATCAAATCACACTTGATCTTAAGAGGTTTTATCGAGGATTACATATGTTGGTCGAATCATGATGAACAACGTACAAGCGAACCAAATGACAACATCGCTGCTGATCAAGTAGATGGTGATGATGAGGGAGTCGAAGGCGACACTAATGTTATGGTGGATGATGATACTAATTTTGATCTAAAGGAAATGTTGTGCCATGCAGAACCGCGTGTTTTAAATGACACGAGAGGTTTTGATAATTTTGAGGTGTTACAAAAGGCATCGAAGGAATTTTTGTATGAGGAATCGAAGGGTTTTGATAAGGAGTTTACGGTGTTGCATTCGATGATTGAACTTCTAAGGTTGAAGACCAGAAACGGATGGTCCGACTAGAGTTTCTCGGATCTATTGAGTCTGTTGGCAAATATGCTTTCGAAGCCTAACTCCTTGCCCACCACCATTTATCAAACGAAGAAGCTTATCTGCCTGTTGTCATTGGATGTACAAAAAATACATGTGTTTTCGAACTACTGTATCCTCTACCGTAAAGAGTACGAAGTCATGGATAGATGTCTAGTATGCAATGCGAGTCGATACAACATGAATGATGATTGTGTGGATGAAAATGCTCACACCAATGCGAAGAAGAAAAAGAAGAAGAAGAAGAGTAATTCTGGTCATGACGAAGAAGACACTTCTTCCGACGCGGAGAAGAAGAGAAAAAATCTTGCCATGGTGATGTGGTACCTGCCAGTGATCTCCCACTTGCAGCGCTTGTACTCGAACCCTAGGGACTCTGAACTGATGCGTTGGCATTTCGATAAGTGCAAGAAGGATGAAAGTTTGCTTTGACACCCCACTGATGCTAGCCAATGGAGAAAGTTCGATGCCATATATCCAGATTTCACTGAAGAAACCAAGGAATGTAAGGTTCGTGTTGAGTACCGATGGAATGAATCCTTTCTGTGACATGAGCACCTCACATAGTACTTGGCCAATGGTCCTGGCCATCTACAACCTCCCTCCATGGCTATGCATGAAGCGGAAGTATCTTATGCTGTCTATTCTTATCCAAGGACTGAAACAACCTGGCAATGATATAGATGTGTTTCTGGAACCATTGATGGAATATATGGTGAAACTGTGAATGACAAGGTCCAGGTGTGGGATGAGTTCAAATGATAGTATTTCATGCTCAAACCAATGATTTTAGTTACCAACAGTGATTATCCTGCCCTTTTTTCCCTATCGGGACATGTTAAAGGGAAGCAAGGGTGTGTAGTGTTGTCACACCCGGTTTTAACGGCCAAAACCAGATTCGGCTTATGTGTGCCTACGATGTTCAACACACATAAGGACGTCACAAGTGAAGTAACAAAAAGCAATACTTTTATTAAATAAACATTAAACTCTCACAGCAATTGACATATATTGTCTTCTATAAAGATATCTGCAGCGGAATAGAAGCACTGGTACCCAACAACACCGTAGGCAACCGACTAGGAGACACGCGCCTAGAACATCACATCCTCGTCTTGTTAGTCTTCAACATCTTCACTCACTGAGCAGCAGCACACATGTCGCATGGCATAAGGAAAATAGCAAGTATGAGCACATGATGCGCTCAGCAAGTGTGGGAAAGATAATGATATGCAGATTTATATGAAGAATAGGCTAGCAAATGGTATATTTGCGTAAATACGAGTAATGAAAAGATATTTGGACTCAAAAATATTAAACAATTATTAAGTAAATGTAACTCATACAGTGCAACACCGAGCATACAAGGCTCCCCACCTTGCATACCATAACTGTCTAGTACTCTCTGTACTGTAACCAAACCACAACCATCTAGTACACCATGTACCAGAACCATAACCAAAGCTATCTAGTACTCCCTGTACCAAAACCATAACCACAACTCATAATCACAACCCACTAATCATGTGAGGATCCAAGTCTCTCATAACTGTGAGCACGGCTGTTATAACAGTTTTTACACTCTGCAAAGGTTGTCCAGCTTTCTCCACAACTCCTAATTCCAAGTCTCTCATAACTGTGAGCACGGCTGTTATAACAGTTTTTACACTCTGCAGAGGTTGTCCAACTTTTTCCACAAGTCGTGATTTCCATGTTGCCGTGTTAGCTAGACACTTAACACACGCCAGTGGTGTGTCTCCCGGAAAGTCACTTCAAAGCCGTTACAAAGTTTCATCCAGTATATGCATGCCCGCTAGGTTTCACCGACGTCAAAGTGGCATTCACACCACCCAGAAGCCCCCTTTTGCACCTTGTAGCTCCGGAAAGTTTTCACCATTCCCTTCCACTACACCTCTCATACCACTAACCAAATGGTTCTGGCCTTTGCCATCCCCACACATCCACTCTTCCGTTTGGCACGCACAAAACTGGAATCCACTAATTAATAGGCTAGGCCTGTCCCATACAGGTCTCGTGGTTGATGTGATATTTCTTGGGTTGTCGCTCCACAAATCGGTCCTTACTTAGGTTGCTTGAGCAAACACTAAACCAACAACATAACCATCAACATCAACAACATTACTTTGCTCAAGGCCTAAGGTTCCATATTGTTAGACCATTAACACATTAATGACCATTGTTGCATAAGTTCATTAATCAAGTATATGACACTTCTCAACATTCTAAAAGCATGGCTAAGCAATCTACCCACCAAAAATACCTGACCATAAATGATCTAGGCTCCAAGGGATCATAAGGGAAAATCTAGAGAAAACTCTAACATAGGTGACTACCCATAATATTGACATACATTGCATGCAATTTTTGTAAAACAAAATATTTAAAAACATAGGTTCAAGATGATCAAGGACACTTTCCTTTTACCCAATGTTGCTCAGTGTTGTTGAAATCTTGGTCTTGAAGTCCCTCGAACTGCTCCATAACGTTATTGACTAATCGCGAGAACTACCGACAAACAACACAAAGGAAAAAACTAAGAAAAATATACCAAATATCATCAAAACACTTTAAAAATACTATGGTTGGATAGGGATGATTTTAGAAACATTTATATGCAAGAATCGCCTAAATCGGAGTTAAGATCAAAAGAGAATAGCTTCGGGAGATGGATTAGACTGAAAAGGAAATACTGATTTACCGAAACTATCTTCCTATGGGATTAGACTTTATTGCACAATCACTGCGTCAGGCTTGACAACATCATTGCGCAAGATTCTAGAAGTGTAGGGCAAACCAGACTTCGCTGACTAGGCAAAGGAGAATGATGTGGTGCTAACTTGGCATGCTATGCAAGTACCATATTGGATTAAAGAAGAGATTCGCTGATGTCTAGTATCAACCACCTATGATGGATCAAAAAGGCCGAAGGTTGTGCTTCTAGGTTAAGCATACTATGGGTGACTCTATGTAGCGGTGGTGGTTCGGGTTTCATTGAAGACGGCGATCTAGCACGTGGCCACTAACATCGATGTCGGGCTTCAGTGGTATTTAAGTTAAACGAGGGAAGCATGGTGTAGAACGCAGGAAGACTAACTCAGCTGTTTGGTTGGTTTTGGAAGGGGTCATCCGAGGTAGCGGCAAAACAACGATGACTACTTCTAGGTTTGGTGGTGACCCCGAACAGATGCAGGAATGAAGACGCTTGCGTTCCAGGAAATTGGTTATGAAATTTGAGAAACCCGTTTAAAAAGAGATGTTCATATATCCCGGGAACACAATGCTATGGTATAGTTTTGGGTAGATCATCCACTTAGAGGAAGAACAAACAGCAGAGATGAGATGGGTAATGGTTACGACGTGCTGTGGTTGGCAATGGCGTCCTAGTAGTGTCACTGCACAAACGTGGATGGGCTCCTAGGGTCACATAGAAGACTCCATGGGACACCCCGTGACATGGTTGGTGCATGCATACGGCTTCCGGATTGATGGGGAACGCGAATGCAAATCTGGTGCGTGCGCAGAACGCGTCCAGAAACCGGACAGCGGGTATGTCAACCTTTATTATGGTGGTTTGGCTACTCTACTAGCCGACCTAGTTGGTGAGGGAGTGGGGAATATCATGGGATATGCACCGGTGAATGGGCATGGCAAACGATGTACTAGCTGGTCGAGAACGTCAATGTCAATCGGCTACAGCACAGCTGTCCGCGACGGTGACGACTGTGGCCGTGTAGATCGGGCTTTGGCCGAGGCTAGGGCTTGACTAGGGACTTAGTATGATGCTAAAATAGTAGTAAGGGAGGAGAAGAAGGGGTCATCACCTTGGTTTGATGGTCGAGAAAGGTGGATTCGCGGAGAAGATGACAAGGTAGAGTATCACGGGCGGCGACGATGGCGGCTCCGACGAACAGCGGCGCACGGATAGGGCAGCAGCGACTTCTAGGGGTAGAAGAGGGCATGCAGCTCATATTTATAGGGCTAGGGGTGGCTGGTTGAGGTGGAGTCCAAACCGAATAGGAATCGGATTCGAGTTCGAGTCAGTTACGATTTTCTTTTTCACAGTTCTCTATTTCGAGGATAATATCTCCATCGTCTGGACTCCAAATTTGATGTTTCTTGATTCTAAATTGTAGTACTCGAAATGATCTACAACTTTGGTAGTCATTGGAACTTCTGAAAACATCATCTTGATTTCTAACAATATGCCACAAGATAAACTGTTTGAACTCGGACTTAGTTGGGCAGCACTGATTTTGGGGCCATAACTCCTAGCTGCATTATCCAAAAGGGGACTCTCATAGGTTCAAATCTAAGCTCTCGACGAGACCTACAACTTTGGTATTGTCAAGATTTGTATTTGAGGCCGTTTTGAACTCTGAAACTTCACGAGAAGATGATGCTGTCTAAGACTCCGCGAAAATTTACAGATTTCGTGGATCCTTTGTTGGGCCATCTAGAAGACTTGGCTAAGGGTTTGGAATTGAGCAAGATTGAGCTCAAGGACACTCTAGGTATATCTAGGGTTTAGAAAAGAAACCTTTGCAGAGAAATTTGAATAGGGTTTGAATTTGAATTGAGTTTGTAATGAATTTAGAGAAACCAAAAACGAGGTTGAACAAGGATAGGAGTAGATAAGGAATTTGAATTTGGATTTGGGTAGAATTTGAGAAAGAGGAGAGATTGACTTTAAACAAGGATCTGAATAAGATTTGAGTTGAACTAGAGAAGGATTAGGTATGATCAAGGATTGAATAGATGATAAATTCAAAGATTTTGAATTCCAACCATTAAGATCCTTAACTTATTCACTATTGAGTTTTGTAAAAACCTCTTCAAAATCTTTTTCACTCAAAACACTAAAGAGAAAGAAAAAGTAAAAAGAACTCTAATGCATTTACCTGGCTCCTAACAAAACTCAGCATGCAATGCACACAAAATAATAACCTATATTGACTGATTGATTAAGAAAATGAGTTTTAAACCTATACTACTATTGAAGCTATTCAATAATCTTGGAAAATTTTAAAAAGTTATAAATTCTAAAAATTAGGGTATTACAAGTGTGCTTGGACGAAACCGTGTCTATGTACCTTCCGTGCTCACAAAAGGTAGGGTACACGCGACATTGATGGTTCTTACTCAAAACTCACAGATACCGCAAGATGAAGAAACATTTTGACAACATGATTGAGCAAGGTACTGGC
This sequence comes from Phragmites australis, assembly GCF_958298935.1. Taxonomy (NCBI): domain Eukaryota; kingdom Viridiplantae; phylum Streptophyta; class Magnoliopsida; order Poales; family Poaceae; genus Phragmites; species Phragmites australis. The sequence goes on from NC_084929.1 coordinate 9,446,187, forward strand.
CCAAAACCTTGTAGCAGGGCACTAGTATTTGAAATGGTCAAGAGCATCAAGATTGTTTTTGGAAAGCCACCGAAGGGCAAAGAGAGAAAAAACGGTGAGACACCGACCGGCATGTTGTGGAAGAAGATGCTTATTTTTTTAAGTATTTGCCCTACTGGAAGGACTTGGATGTTCGCCATAGCATCGATGTCATGCACGTTGAGAAGAATGTGTGTGATGGCATCCTTAGCCTCTTACTGGGTATACCAGGCAAGACAGAGGATGGAATCAAGTCACGTAAGGACTTGGTGCATTGTAGAATCAGGCCAGAGCTACACCCTAAAGACAGACCAACTGAGAAACATTATCTTCCCCTGGCTAGCTACTCTCTGGTACCTCAGGAGAAAAATTCATTGTGCAAGGGCTTACGTGGGGTGAGAGTCTCGACTGGTTATTCATCCAACATCAATAAATTAGTCTCGATGAAAGGTTTGAAGCTAATCGGAATGAAGTCTCACGATTGTCATGCGAGGATGATGCAGATGCTCCCTATTGCAATCAGGGGTATCAAGCCAGGATACATAAATGTGGTCATCACACGGTTGTGTCACTTCTTCGATGCAATTGTTAAGAAGGTGATCGATGCAGAAAAACTAAGCGCTCTACTTAGTTACATGGTAGAGACTCTGTGCCAACTTGAGATGTGCTTCCCTCCGTCCTTTTTTGATGTTATGGTGCACCTCTTGGTTCACTTCGTGAATGAGATAATTGCACTAGGCCCTATATTCCTACATCATATGTATGTGTTTGAGCGGTACATGGGCATTCTCATGGGCTATATACGGAATCATGCTCACCCAGAGGGTTCCATGATCGAGGGCTACAATATTGAGGAAATCGTTGAGTGTTGCATCGATTACATAAAGATGCTAAATCGATTGGTGTACATGTATCTATACATGAGGGAAGGTTGTCTGGGAGAGGTACCAAAGGAAAGAAATGATTCATCGATCATGATTACAAAGCTCCAGATAGTTGCGTCGTACATTGAGCAACACCTGAAGAATGAGCTTCACACAGAAAATCAAGGACGCTCATATGATTGGATTTTGAAAGAGCATAAGCTTCACTTCACCACATGGTTCATGAACCATAACCTTCTAGATGGTGAATCCATAAATAAAAGAAATGTAAAAATGTTGGCTTATGGCCCATCAAGCTTAGTTACGTCATGGCAAGCGTATGACATTAATAGGCATACGTTTAATACCAAAGCAAAGGACAAGATGAGCACAGCCCAAATCAGCGGCATTCGGATAGAAGCCTATGACACAACAGGGGAAAAGATCACCAACTATGGAGTGAATCTACAGATCCCCGTATTTCGGTGCAAATGGGTTAAATGCCCAAATGGTGTGGTGGCGGACAACTACGGGTTCACAACTGTAGACCTCAACATTGTAGGCCACAAATATGACCCGTGGGTACTCGCTGATCACGTCGCATATGTTTTCTATATAAATGATCCCGCGAATGAAAAGAAGCACATAGTTATTGATGGAAAACAAAGAATTGTTGGAGATGAGAATGTGGAGGATGAGGAAGAATACAATTAGTTTGACGATGTGCCGCCTTTCAGAGATCCAAAAAAATCAATCTTGTAGAAGCACTTTGATGGTGTAGGAAAAACAGTTCAAGGCAAATAGTGCCATGTTAGGTAACTTAGTTTTCAATGTGATTTCATGTCATGCAATTTCTTTTCCAATGTGACATACATGTTATGTAACTTAATACCGAGGGCATATATGGAGTACTAAAATGCTTTGATTAATATACGAGATTGTATTAAGGATATGTATTAAATATATGCATCAAGAATAATTTTACTTGGGAAAAAATTTAAAAAATATATTTAAAATGATTTTCACAGGCAGTTCATTGAGTCAATCACTTGTCAAAATGATTTCTACAGCTGATTGACTTAAAAAAACTGCCTGTGGAAATCATTTTCACAAGCGGTTTCTTAAGCCAACCGCTTGTAGAAATCATTTCCACGGGCGGTTGGCTTAAGAAACTGCCTGTGGAAATCATTTTCACAAGCGGTTTCTTAAGCCAACTCCTTGTAGAAATCATTTCCACAGGTGGTTTCATAAGTCAACCATCTATGGAAATGATATCCATGTATATAGGAGCGCGAGGCTCCCGAAACCTTAGTCCCATTGACGAACACATCGCTACATGCCCACACCGTCAGGCTGCCTTGTTCCGCTGCCACGACCGTTCGTCCTCCATCCCGCCGCTGAGCACTCTCCCTTCAGCCACTGTTCCACTGCCGTCTGGCACTGCCGACGCCGCACCCCTTCCGACGCCAAACCGTAGTCCCCTCCTCCGAGATGCGTGCCCTCTCCCTCCAGCCTCTGTCCAGCCCTCGTCTGCTGCTGCCGATGCCGACGCCATCCCGGAGTCTGAGCTCCGTGCCTCCCCTTCCCCACGCTAGTAAGCTATCTTTCTCCCCTCCCCTTGCCCGCATTGAACTCCATGAACGGTGTTGTGAAACCTTCATGGACATATAGGTTTTTTCTTTTGTGCTTGTTGGGCTGGATTATTGTACTATGAATGTTTCCACCCTATTGCTTCGGCAAATTTGTTAGTGACTCTGGATATACTACTGATTTGATTCAATGGCACAAAGTGAGACTTCAATATTCTAGAGCAGTGAAATGCATTCTAACGTTGAAATAGTTCATGAACACCAAATGCCAAATGAAATGCTGTGAAATGTATTCTAACGCTAAAATTGAATCGATGGGAGGATCTTTTCTTTCTAGGTTAGCGTGTTACCCTTATGCGCCAAATGCCAAATAATGTTTGTGATTAGTGGTGCTAGTTGATACTTAATTGTAGTCATGCTCCAAATCATGTATTATGTTAGTTACAATTCAGATGATATAGTTACACTTCGTTGACTAAAAGAGCTTACTTCATTGACTAAAAAGCTTACTGATTAATTGCTTTTATCCCAAATAAGGGTGTATTTGGTATGTATTGTAGTTTCATCATGCATTGTCTTTGTAGGATTGATCGGAGTCATCGACCTCAAGCCCTCAGCCGTCATTCCCTCCCGTTAAGTGAATATGTTCTCACGGACATATGAACATCTACCACACAACTGTGGTTGTTGACCTCTTTCCATGTGATGCGGATCATGGTTGTGCACCCAAGCCGCGGCTTGCTTGGGAATATCCCGTACAGAACGGTATAGAATGGTCAATACATGGGCTATTACGTATGCGTTATCCGTGTGATGTAGGACAAACAGAGGCCGCTCGTGTGTGTTTAATTGACACGAGGGGTCCAGCAGTGGTCAATATGTGGGCAACTACATATGCGTTATCTATATGGCCTAGGACACACGAAAGCCGCTCGTGTGTATTTAATTGACACGAGGAGTCCATGATGTGATATATATGTTGCACTATGTGCAGGTGTTATGTTTGTGATGAATATGGGACCCAGTAATTAAATGCTGCCAAAATTTTTAATTTTGTACACTAAAATAACATGACCAAATTCAAGTGCTTGAACATTTGAAGAGATGATAATGCATTTACAACAATGTTAGCAATGTAAGAACATCATCTATAACACTCCTTGTACCTGCAAGGTACTGTATTACTACAACTTGCATTTTATAGTTGGGATTTGATTTTTCTTTAGTATAGTTTACTATTATTCGGACTTTACTACGATAAATTTCAAACGGTAGAGGCCGTGACTTGCCAGGGAACATATGTGCAGTTCATGAATTGCTCTCCCATATGAAATGGGTCATTTAATATTAAAGAGTTTCCAAATATTATTCAAGAGAGTTGCCACATTTAAGATTCGGATGAGTATTTCTATTATGTCAGAGATCTCGTGTCCATTTTTGCAAAAACTAAACTACAAGTGGAACGCTTTGCAGGTGTCATAATTAATAATAACTTACACTTTTGTTTCGTTTATAACTTGGGAGGTATCAATCGTTTGGTACCTCCAAAATCTATAGTTTAATTGCACCTCTTAGTAATTTTCAAGGACAAAGCTATTGCTGTTATGGTTCTGACCATGTCCCCTTCCTTTCTATGGACTCCTGTGGCAAGGGCTAGCTAGCTGGTTCATGTCTAGTGTAGCTAAAGATTCTTTTGTTAGATTGATTCATAAATTACTGGTTCCTTTAAACATGCTATGAACAGAGGGTGGATTCATGCATGGAGGCATGTATGGAAGTAAACTCAGGCATGAACTACTGCCATTATCTTTCTCCATGGTGGTGGCTGTCTAGTCGTACATTTTATAACCTAGATATTTTTTTATTTCTTGCCAAATTTTGAAACACCAATATGATCTCTATCATTACATACACATGTCCATGGAAATACATGTCGTCAAATTAGAAAAAATAATGAAAACTGCATGTCTGAAAGCTTTTAGGCTGCCTGTGTTACGGAGCTAGCAGTGATAGTCCCCGACTACCACCGACTAAAATATGGCTAAACTCATTATGGAGCCGTCAACACATACCTTGATTCCTTTTCTTTCCTCTAAAATAATATTACTCATCGTAATTTGATCTTTATTGCATCTTGCTTCACAATGGCATATTGGAATAAGAAATTTCATTGATGAACCATTGAATACTTTTTAGTTTTTTCTAGGTAACAATAATCCAAGTGTCGAGTAAGTACCATGGGGAAGAAGAGGACAGTTACCCCTAAGAAACCAGAAGGAATCAGGAGGTTAGATAGGAGCCCAAGCCTGATCACAAGAGAGGGTATAGAGGACGCTTGCAATAGAGGCCTCCCCAGAACAGAGGCCGCTTTCAATAGAGGGTGCCTCCATACAGAGGACACTCATAATAGAGACCTCCCTAGCACAGAGACCGCTCCCAATAGAAGGTTCCCTGGCACAAGATGGGGCGGATGCAAGCAAGAGGTTGGATAGGACCCCAAAGCCCACACCATCCATGCTCGTCTAATAGCAGCAAAAGCTTAGGCTCGTATCACAGCTCGTGTCCTGTTCCGTGCGATCAGGAGAGCCAACATAAGGAAAGTGACAACGACTACGATCCCGCTGAAGAGGTATTTAGCTAAGTCAATGTATTTTATACTTCTTAAATGGAGGAATATCTTTTGTTTATGTCAACTCTCCTATTTTCTCTCTAAAGGGTCAGGGTGCAAAGATCTTCACCTCGATCATCTGCGCCACAACCTTCCACGCCACAACCTTCTGCCCCCTCTGTGCTCGAAACATCGGGTCCCTCTGGGGGTACGCTGAAACAAAGATGGGGTAAGTGAAGCAAAAACAAGTTGTCGTCCGACACTTATACAATAATGCAAGTTAGTGTTAAAGAGGAGCCTGTTGCACCTCGTGAGGCATGCACCAAATTCCACAACTGTTGTACATTTCTTGTCAAGGAGTATGTCCCAATCACAATAACTAAATGGAGGTTGCTGCCGGATGAGGTGTGAAGGAGTTCCTATGGGCAACATTGCAGAGAACCATCCGATTCCCCTCGGGAATAGAGGAAACCGCCAAACAAAATGCATTGACAACTATGAGAAAGAGCTTTTGGGGCCGGAAGAGTGAGTTGAATAAGGACTTCTTAAAGAAGAACTTGGTACCCTTTAATAAATACAGAAAGATTATGCCAGACCAATGGGTGGAGTTTGTTAGGCAGAAGACCACACCTGAGGCCATCAAACTAGATGAATCATTCAAGCACCTTGCGAAGAAGAACAAGTACCACCATCACCTGGGCTCGTCTGGGTACGCCCCCAATATTTCTGAATGGAGAAGACAAGAAGAAGAGGCTGCCCAAGATGGGAAACCCGACCCTTTGGGAAATTGTGATGAGCGAAGCAGGAATTAGGTCTACACTCGGTCAGAATGAACCAAGTCTAGAGACTTAGCCTTTAAATGCCCCAAGACCATGGAAGTGACCCATACCATTCAAACCATTGCTAATGAAGGGTCTCTAGAGCCCGACAGGGAGAATGTAACACCCAATTTTAAAGGAATAAAACGGGAGACAACACATGTATGCTAGGATCAAGTTTTATACATGCATTTACATCATCAGTGTATCATCACAGTGCCATTATTACAATAACGTATTTAACTTTTTACAAAGGGACCCAAGAGTCTAAAAGAAAACATAGTGGAACAATAGAGCTTCAGCGCCAGCGTGTCTTCCATCTTCCACATGTATCAACCGGGGCACACCAGCCTAGAACAGCAACTCCGGATCGAATTCATCTTTGCCGAAGGAAGCAACTTCATTGATGGCTTCTGAACTGCGGTAGAATGCAAGAGAAGAGACAACGGGTGTGAGCACAAAACTGTACACCGCAAGTGAAGGGAAAACATGTTGTGGGGCTTAAACCAAGGAAAGGTTATACACGATTAACTGCACTAAGAAAACTTTAACCTAATGACTCCAACAACAGGCATCTTATTTACTAAGTGTGAAGACACAACTATAACAAAGGATTTACTCATCAGATTTCATCCGACTACCAAAACTCACCAGGTAATTCCATTACCCGACTACCCACCATACCAAGCCCTGATCCCATCTAATAATGAAGAAGTACAAGCCGCTCTTGACCATGAGCACGGTTGATTTGATCAGTTTGATACTCTGTAGAATTTGCATAGCTTTCCCCATGAGTCGTGATTCCCGTGTTGCTTCACACTTCCGTAGTGTGGAGTTGGTGTCTCACTACAAGGCTTTTACAAAAACTTTCGCCGATCCGTAGGCACCCACTGAGGTTTCACCACTAACAGACGATTCCATCTCTGAAGAAGCCCCCTCTTGTGGCACTCAATCGTCCATTTGTGCCCACAGAACCGAAGGGGTGGCTAATTAGTTGGCCAAGCTGTACCCATAAAAGCATCGTGGTTGTACGGTTTAGCCAGGTTACATGCTTCAAGAACCGGTCCTAAGGATCGCACACAAGAACACAAACCAATTGTGCATTCCTCGCACACGTGCATTCTCACACCATCATCATACAAACATTCCGTTGGGATCCCTATACCATGTTGCTACAAAATTAACATACCCAATTTTTGTTGCATAATTCTTAGTCTACATTAACATTTCCTCAACTATGACAACACTAGCATATCTACCCATCATTAACCATAACTCAACAATGGCGACAAGGAATAATCATACAAAAGCTAGTAAACCCTAACATGGGATTCCAATTTTGACAAGCATGCTAAGAAGGATAAATAACTACACACGAATCCTAAAACAGGAGCAAGATTATCAAGGGCACTTTCCTTTAGCTGAGGGTTGCTCAAAGTCTTCAAAAACTTGATCTTGCAGATTCCCGAACTGATCACCTCCTAACGACAAACTGGAAAAAAACACACAAGGGAAACTACTACGAGCAGTATACCAAACAGTACTGAAACTAGGTAAAAAATCTTATAAAGACATCCTACATGACGCTATAAACATTTGAGCATGAAAATCGCCCAAACCGGAGCTACGAGCAAAAAATTATAACCTTTTGAAGTTCTAGGGGCTAATCTGCAAATTTTACTTAATTTCAGAGAATAAACTGAATATATTTTATACTGAAAATCTTGATTATGACATCATAAATCTGAACCAGATTTATTTTTCTATTAAAAAAATAGTGTGGAATAGGTTCACGAGCCCGTTGACCACGGCCTGCAGGCTGGTCCACAGGTCCATGGTGGGCCGATTAAGAGGTTTGAAGGGGTATCTAATCTCGGCCATTGGATTGAGATCGGGCGGCTGGGTTTTAATGGGGTGGCGGACAGCTCGGCTGGGAGGCGCAAGCTCAGGTAGAGGGCGGCCGACAGTGGCGGGCGGCCAGGACCTCGCCAGAGTTACCGGCCACGGATCGCGACGGGAAACAGCTCAAAAGAGGGAGGGCGACACGGGGATTCTTTACTGCGGCTTCACAATGGTGGAGTAGGTCCGATGGTGGCCAGCAATGGGGAATGGCAGATGGTGGGTCTCCGAGCTTGGTGCGGTGGCATCTGGCGGTGGAAGAAGAACTAAGGAGCAATGGGAAGCTTCGCCAGAGACCCTGCGATGCCAAAGAAACAAGAGCCAAAGTCATAGGAGGCTCGACCAAGGAGAAATGTGGCAGCGGGGAGCTCCTTACCAACGCTGAAGAAGAACCGACGCCGAGGTCAAATCCGAGAGAAAGAGGAGGGGAAAATAGGGGAAAAAGTGTGGAACGTCGCATAGAAGGAGATGGAAGGATTATAAGTGAGAGAGAGGGAGAGGAATGGGCAAATTTTAGAGGATTTGGCCAGCGGCTTTAATTCCATAATTGTGGTGGTTTCCAAATTTGTGAGGGAAGGAAGGGAGGGGATCACGGCCATGCACTTTAATTGGCGAGTGATGGCTTGGGGAGGCAGGATTTTGGACCCGCGCGGTGATTGGGGCGAAACGGGTGGGTGGTGGGAGGTAGAAGAGGGCGGCTCGCTACGCGGCTCGGCTAGGGGTGGGACCCATATGGTGGTGAGAGAATATGGGAGGGGACTGGCTCGGGCGCATGCCGGCCGGGTCGGCCTACCAAGCCAGCGCAGAGGAAAAGGGAGCGGCCCACTCAGGAGAGGGGAAGGGAGAGGAAGAGGTGGGCTGGAGGAGAAAATTGGCGGAGAAGGATTTTCCAATTTGAAATTCCTTTTTCTTTTAAGATTTTGAACAATTTTCAAAGGGGGTTTTAAACGAGCGACTTCTAGCAAATTTTTGCAAATATTTTTGAAGCATAAAAACCTATTGCAACTACGACGACATGAATGCAACAAACTTAACCACAACCTATGAAAATTTAAATTTAGAAATTAATTTCTTCTCTTGAACAAAATTGCAACTCCTATTAATTTCTAGAAAAAATTTAAACTATTGTAAAAATTGAAAATTTATGGTGTTACAGAGAATGATCTGCTTAGCAAGGCCCTGGTGAACAAGGAACACCCGGGTCGCACTGGAGGCATCGAATCAAAAGTGGGCTGGAAGCATGGGTTTCTAGACGTCGCCGGCTAGTACAAGACCTTTAATAGATATAAGAAGACCCTAGCGAAAGAGATACAAGAACAGGTTAAGGTCCAGTTCATGAAAATATGGGATGAAAAGGAGAAGGAAAGGGCGGCATTACTGATGATAGAGCAACCAATCAGCCCAGACTTTCGGAGCAGCATCAGATCCATGAAGGCTGATAACAAGAGATATCCCGTGGATGATATCACTGAGGCTACCCCTTGCATGCTACATGTTCCGGTCGGCAAGGGAGACTTCACTGTTGAGGCTACCACGGGCCAGGCCATTCCAGGACATATGTTCCATAATCAAGACATTCCAGCCGGTTACGCTAAGGTACAAGTGGACTCGGTACAACCACTTTTCATGAAGTACAAGCTAGACATCAGCACAATTGAGGATATCAATATTCTCTATTAGGCTATTGTGAACTTCATTCTATGGTACAGATGGGATATCATCTTCAAGCGTCAGAAGTCACAATCACCACAGAGCCAAGCCTCTCTGCCTCAGGCACTTCTGCCCTAGAGCCAAGTCTCTCCACCTGAGGCACCTTCACCCCTGCTCCTATTATCTCTGCCTCAGGCATCTTCGCATCGTGCTTTACCATCTGTGACTCTGGCACCTCCGCCTCTAGCATCTGCGAATCTAGCATCTCCACCTCCAGCGCCTGCGCCTCCGGCACCTTCACCTGAGCATCGATGGCACCTTCACCTGAGCATCAGATAGTCCCAATCATGGTTACCCCATACGGAAAGACTCTAACATCTATGGTGAAGAGGTGGCTTCTATCCTCCAAAGCAAAGGCATCATCTGCTCCAAAATCTCTAGCGAAGGGCGATCTCGCGAAAGAGACCAGCAAAACATTGAGTACCCATCAGTTGGATTTCTTGCCTATGCTAGATGTTCCTGAGAAATATGAGAATGGCAAGCCATTTCTACCATTGTTTCACCTCTAAGAAGGTCCATGATAAATGAGGAGATTCCATGAATGGTACATGAGGACATGTCACGCAGGGTTTTCCATAATCACTTCTTCTGTCCCCACAAATGTTTTTGTAAGCAGAGACTCCTATCTCATGTTGGATTTTTAGGACATGCACGCTTTGTTCTGCCACGACAAACTCGACATCAATCTCATAAGGGTGTGGTGCCTATAATTGCATACAATCTACCCCTATGTTCATATATCTACCAATATATGCCATAGAAGCTAATGACTAGTTACTTGTTCTGTAGAATACAATTTAACAATGCAGAAAAGTTGAAGGTAATGTTCAGATTAATTAATCTGTAACGAATTTCCTAGCCTAACTTGGTCATGAAGTTGAGGACTGATGACCCCCAAATTAAGGGGAAGAGTAATAAGGAGAAAGCAAGGGTCATAAGAGAAATGAGCAATTCACGCAGGCTTGATAAGTCAACCTACATAGGAAAGGCTATAATAGAAATGCAAGACAAGGACTACGTCATGGCTCTATACAACTTTAAGTAAGCATGATACATCTGAAATCTAACATAAGTATTCAATTTAATTGGTCAATCTAGAACCTAACATAAAAATTCATATAGCGATCACTTTATTTGTATAATGCTAATCCCGAAGTCGAGCAGACTCGTAGTCCTTGACTCAACTGGTCTTCCCCAAAAATCTTACCAAGATCTCATCGACGTCATACATAGGTAAAGAAAATCCCCATATAGAAATTTTTATAAATCACTTATGAATTGATAATTACTTATTGGTATTCTAGTAGGGCGTACAAGTGGTATGTAACAAAAGGTGGAATACACGATACAACCAACCCGGATGCAATGATGGTCCAATCACACTTTTCAATAATAACAAATTTCTAATGCTTGTATCTCACTATTTATGACTAAGAGTCATATTGAACTAATGAATACATTGCATTTTTATTTGAAGTGCCACAAGCAAGTTTGGGCACCTTTCTTTGTGGATATTATGTTTGCTAGTTTCTTAGGGTAAATGGGAGGTACATAATGAACCCAGAGGACATAAGTCATCATTGCGCTTGCTTAAGTGAATTCCGGTGTGAATAGGTTTCCACAGGCAGTTGTCTTAAGGAACTACCTATGAAAATATATTTCCACATGCGGTTCCTTAAGTAAACCGCCTGTGAAAATAGATTTCCACAGGCAGTCTATTTTGCACCTGTAGAAATCGTTCATTTCCACAGGCCTTCGATAATAGACGGTTGTAATAAACACCTGTGAAAACCGGTTACAAACAACCTCTGGAAATAGTTTCTGTAGTAGTGTAACTTGTTCACCAAAATGATCGAGGTGCGCGGATCATGGCATCATGTAGATGGGGTCCTACGCATACCCAAAAGAAGAAGGTAGCCTACCGGAGCACCATGAGTTGCACACTTGTCACGGTAGGTCATGCTGTAGGGAATGGTGTCCTTCTAGGGACATGAATTAGAACACTTAAAAACCAAAGCCAGCTTTAAAAATTACACAAGATAAATTTAAATTAATTTCTATTTAAATATGTTCTAGGTTTATCTAGTGTATCTACTCTATCATTCAAAATATATTGCAACCTATCTAGAAATGTAAATTGTAAGAATGTAAATATGAAAACCTAAACAAGGTAGAGAGAGCAAACTCAACGTAAGGGATTTTTATCCTGTGATATCGATGGCATGAATTCCACCCCTAGTCCATGTTGGAGCTCACCAAAGATATGCTCTCGGTCGGTACCCGGTCATGGCCCTTGAGCCACCAAGGTCTAAAGTAGGTTGAACACTAAACCACCAAGGAAAGGCCACAACACAAGCCTCTCTCCTGGTCACTTACCGCTGTGATCACTTCGGAGCTTTAGCCACCAAGGAAAGGGTCACCACATCCTCATACACGTGTCTTGCCACCACTCCACACCAAATCAGAGGGTCAACAGGTTTGAGTAACTCCGGTTCAAGTTGACAGCGAGTCACCAATACTCCAAGGCACCTCGTACCACCCGGTACAAGCAAGGATCACTCCTTGATCCACACCCTAGACAACAATCACCTAGCAACACTCTCTCTATACCTATAAGCACTAATCACTCACTAATCATGTGCTTAATTGCTTTGGATGATCACATTAAGCATTTTGGTGGTTTGGATATCTTCTCAAGTGTATCTATGTTTTTCTGCACTCCAGCACCTACAAATGACTAAGTAGAGGGGTATGTATAGCCTCAAACCCGCCAACTAGTCAACTTTACTACTAATACCAGATCATCTAGTGATAACAGTGGTACTAACAACAGATCATCCGGTGAGTACAACCAAAGAAACTAGCCGTTGGATCTCCACTCAAACCTCTGTGAACACCGGACTACCCAACGTAACCTTCAAAGACTATACGATGAGTTATCTTGAGTCAACCGAGCCACTTCATCCTTCTCTTCACAAAATACTCCAGTGTGATCCTTTGTTGTACACACATATATCACTGGACCATCCGGTGAGTTGATGTTCAGTCTTCAACTTTTGAATCCTTCTCTGTAGGAAATGCTTTGGTGTGTACTGCTTCATTGAGAACCTGATCATCTGGTGAGGCTATCCTTACCGTCTATCAAAAATGCTCTGGTGTGTTCACCAGTTTCATCACGGGACCTTCCGGTGAGTGTAACTTCCTTGAACTCCACTGACAGAAATATTCTGGTGTGTACTTAGGCCTAACACTGGACTATCCAGTGATGGTAACAATCTCTAGACATATTTCTCCATTGAGTGCAAACTCCTCTGCACCGGACCATCTAGTGATGCAAATCCTCTTGGGACTTTTACAATTCAATCAAACTTTGTCTGGCTTCGGTGGCTTTTTCATGTATTACATCCATGAGACCTACTAAAGCATATACTTGAAAAATATGTTAGTTCCATTGGCTATTTTATCATTAATCATCAAAATCACATACATGACCTTAAGTAATTATAATAATCTTTCTAAGGTCATATTTCCTACACATGCATTACGTACCCTTGTCATGCTTCGACATGACAGTTCCATGTGGCAGCTGCGGCCTAATATTTTTGATAAAGTAAGCTTTTATTAACTCTCATCATTATATAGAGATGATACAAATGCACGAGAGTACACTCCTAGCCTTTGAGCAACTGAGACGGACACAACCTAAAAAAGGAATAAAATTCTATAAACCAATTTTTTTTTTAAGAATGACTGCAAGAGGATTGCCATGTTTTATTAAATGAAAAGAGAAGTCAAAAACAACAAGGCCCCGCTAGCTAGCAAGGGTAACAACGAGCACAAAAGACCACTACGACAACAAGGACATCAGCCGCTGAGCTATGAACTACATCAAACGAACACCATACATAGGAGACCACTCACACCAAGCTCTTTTCCTTTGATCAATATCCATTTTTATCAACATGGCCACTGTTTCCAGGTCAAGCAACTGCCCCCAGAAAATATGTTGATTTCTTTCCTTCCAAACATTCCACCAAAAGTAAAAGACAGCTCCATTGAACTCCCTCCTGCCTTCTTTTGCAATCTTGATACGCGCATGTCGCCACCATGACCAGACACTATTGTGGTCGGAAAGAGCATAGAGATCACTCCATCCAAACCAAAGAGATAAGGTGCACCACACATGATTCGTATAAGGGCAACTTTTTGCTAGGTGTGTGAGATCCTTATTTGCCGTGTGACATAAGGAACAAAGCTGTTTGTGTGGCCAGCCCTTCCTTGCCAAATTTTCAACCATTAGAATTTTCCCCTGCATGAGAAGCCAAACAAACATTTTGCATTTCGGCTTAACATAAGCCATCCAAATAGGCTTCATGTTATAACTCTTGGAAGCTCCGACAAATTGAATATTGTAAGCACTCCGTAAATCATATGTTCCTCCTTCGGTCCATCTCCAACGGATTTGAGCCTCAACATTTGGATCAAGACGCACATGTTGCAGTGCAGTCAACAACTATATAAATTGTGCTATAAATTGTACACCAAATTTCTAAGCAAGGTCAGGTACAGGAAAAAAGTGCCTCACATATTTTTGTAATGCAACGGCCTAATATGGAAAATGTGATGGAGATGTACCTCACATATTTGACTACAAAAAGTGCACTTCCTTGCACCTAGCTGGCTCAGACAAGCATGCACCCTCTTGCTCGTCATCTCTTACTTCTTACATCACCTATAAATGCATGCCCAAGCAGTTCACATTCTCATCGCAAAAACACATAGAAATCAACACATTCTTCTCTCACATGTTGTAGCGCTTTTCTAGGCTAGGATTTGGTCAAAGAGGCAGAAGAGCATGTTCTAGCTATTCACAAGTCTCTCCTCATGGCTCAGTCCCGACAGAAGAGCTATGCGGACCGCCACTGATGAGAACTTGTGATTGATATTGGGGACTTTGTATATGTCAAGGTATCACCTCTCAAAGGGGTCTGATGCTTTCAAGTCCGAGGGAAGTTGGTGCATCGCTATGTAGGGCCATTCCAAGTCATTGCTCGGTGTGGGGAGGTGGAGTACCAATTGGACTTGCTTCCATCCCTCTCCGCTATTCACAATGTGTTCCACATCTCGCAACTGAAGAAATGCCTTTGAGTTCCAACCGAAGTCATTGAATTTGCAAATCAATAATTGCAACTAGATCTCTCATATTGCGAGTGAACAATTCGAATCTTGGATGAAGTGGAATGACACTCCATTAAGTTCATCAAAGTCCAATGAAGCAACCACACCGAGGATGAAGCAACTTGGGAGCATGAGGATAAAATCTGCTCCGAGTATCCCAATATTTTTGAGAACTTGTAAATGTCTTCAAAATTTTCCATAATCGAAGCATCTCACATGTCTATAATCATGACCATGTCGAATGGAGAGTTCATTCCCAATGGATTGCACTTAGAAACTATTCAATCGGGAGAACCGTACTCCTGGCGGTTTGACCACTGTTGGTCTACCGGTCTGATCGCCAGAGTTGCTTAGAGCCGAAAAGCTCTCTATTCCCAGGCAGTCTAACTGCCCAAGGTTTGACCATTTATCGGTGGTCCGACCACCGGCATAATGTTAGTCTAACCGACAAAGCCCAAAACACTCTATATAGATTTTGGTCTAACCATCGTTTCCGCAATCTAACAATGTCGTGGTGTGACCGAGCCTAGTTGCGGTCTGACCACTAGCTCTTGTGGAGATCCAATAATTGTCTTTTCTTTCCGTCAATGAATTTGATGAGGTTCATTTACATTTATGGAAAAGACTTCCCGTTCAACCACCATCACTTTCTCCCTTAGTTTACCAAATCTCGGGATGGGATTCTTTTTTTTTTGGGGGGGGGGGGAGGTTTGTCACATCGTAAAATGCTAATTACGTAATTAAGCATGCATAATCATCATGGTGTCATATTTTTTTAGAGTTCTTTCATGGCGTGGAGGCTTTTTTGAGGTCTATCATGGCATACAACAAGTCAAAAAGCAAGTGTGATTATCACTATATATGTTGTTTGTGTGTTGATTGGAAGAATGAGAAGCAGTTCTCAGGCATAGAGCAGATCCGTGCACACTTGTTTCACAGGGGTTTCAAGCCTGACTATATCCACTGGACTGAGCATGGTGAACATGAGGAGGTTGTGCATGAAGAGCATGACACAGTCAAAAAAGATGAAGGCAACGATATGACGACTAACGAAAACATCGATATGTTAGCATTCGAAGATACTTTTGTCAGCAATGATTACAATGATCTAAACGAAATGTTGCACAATGCGGAGGGAGACTTCACCAATGATAGGCAACGTAAAAAGTTCTAGCGTATGATAGAGTACTATAAAACATCGGTGTTACCAGGCTGGAAGGAAGAGCACAACAAGCTGCATGTTGTGCTTACATTGCTGCAAATGAAGTTTAACAATGGTTGGTCTGGTAAGGGCTTCAATGATTTGTTATGATTCTTAAGGTACTTGCTTCTAGAGGGCAATGAGTTGCCTAAAAACACGTACCACGCCAAACAAATTGTCTACATGTTGGGGTTGGAAGTAGAGAAAATCACATATGTCGAAATGACTCCATTCTGTATCGCAATGGGGATGCAAACTTGGAAGTGTATCGCATTTGCGGTGCATCACGGTACAAGGGCAACATTGACGATATCAATAGTGAATACATAGAGGAGAAGATTAAGGATAAAAGACCTCCCTCTAAGATGGTTTGGTATTTCCCTATAATCTTCTATTTGAAGAGATTGTTTGCCAACAAAGCGAATGCCGAGTTGATGTGATGGCACACTAAATAACGCAAAAAAACACAGAATGCTTAGGCACCCTACTAATGGAATGCAATGGAGGAACTTCAATACATAATATAAGGAATTCAAAGCTGAAGTGAGGAATATAAGGTTTGGGTTGAGTACGGATGGGATGAATCCTTTTGGTAACATGAGCAATAGTCATAGCACTTGGCTCATGACTCTTTGTATCTATAACCTTCCATCTTGGTTGTGTATGAAGCAGAAGTTCCTTATGATACCTTTGTTGATCAGTGGGCCAAATCAACTCGAGCCATTGCTTGAAGATCTCTTTGTACTATGGAAAGATGACGTACGGTTGTATGATGAATACAGACATGAGCATTTCACCATATGTGCAATGCTATTCACAACGATCCTAGATCGGCCTGCTCTAATCTATCGGGACAAACTTTAAAAGGCCACAATGGATGTATATGGTGCTTGGGTGAAATAGGGGGGTTGTGGCTAAAGAACTATAAGAAAATGGTCTACATGGGTCACAATAGGTTTCTACGCCTGGATCACCCATACCACAGGAGTAAAAGAGCTTTTGATACGACAGCGGAGACTCATCGAGCTCCGAAGGTTCACATTGGGGAATAGGTATATAAGATGTTAAAGAAGCTTAGAGTTATCTTTGGAAAGGGGAAAGGCAGTACAAAATTCTCAGCTGGATAACTCCCTCCTATGTTTAAAAAGAGATAAATTTTTGGAACCTACCTTATTGTAAGCACTTGATGGTCCGACACGCTATCGAGGCCATGCAAGTGGAGAAGAATGTGTTTCATAGCTTGATTGGTACCTAACTAGACATATCTGGCGAAAGAAAAGATACACTCAATACACTCAATGCCAAGGGAAATTCTTCATCCTAAAATCCTAGGCAAAGGGCAAACAAACTTCCCACGGCTTGCTACACCCTGAGCAAGAAAAAGAATATCAGTATGTGCAGTTGCTTGCATCTAATCAAAGTTCTGACCAGTTACTCCTCTGATGTAAAGATATTAATGCACATGAAAACTTTGAAGTTAGTTGTCATGAAGTCCCATGATTGTCACATGATGATGATACAGTTTCTTGCAATTGCAGTTAGAGGTATTCTATCGGATATGGTCTGAAACTCAATCATATAGTTGTGTTAGTTTTTCAACGCAATTTCATAGAAGGTCATCGATATGAGAAAACTAACAAAGTTGTAGGAATACATGCTCCATACTATATGGTAGCTTGAGAGTATTTTCTCTGCATCATTTTTTGACATAATGCTCCATCTCATTGTTCACATCGTGCATGAGATAAAGTACCTTGGCCCCATGTTTCTGCATTAGATGTATCCTTCAAAGGGTTCTCGTTAGTTCTGAAGAAATATGTTTGGAACCAAGGTTGGCGGGAAGGTTGCATGGCCTAAGGCTGGGGAACGGAGGAGGTTGTTGAGTTCTCCATCGATTACAAGGATCTGAAAGCAATTTGGTAAGCCTTTATATCACCATGAGGGAAGGATATAGGGGAAAGGAATGCTAGGTTGTAATACAGTCCATACCATCAATTATGTTTCATTTAGCCCAGCACATTTCACAGTTTTGCAACAATTAGTTGTAGTGGGCCCTTATGTCAATATGCACGTGCAAATGCTACAGTCCACAAATCCAACTAAGTCAAAGGATTTGATCACAAGAGAGCATAGAGATAATTTTAGTAGTTGGTTACATAGACACATGATGGATAGAGATATAGATGATACACTATTGGAAATGCTAGCTAATGACCCATCAACTACGATTCATACATACAAAGCATACAGCATTAACAGCTATACATTTTATACGAGAGCACAAGACAACAAGAGCACTAACCAAAGTAGTGGTGTCCATATTGATGCCTATGACCACTATGGCGACAGGGAGACCTACTATGGATCCATATGGGAGACTTGGGACCTTTAATATGGAGAACAGTTGAAGACCCCCTATTCCGGTCAATGGGTCAGACTTCCAGGTGGAGTGAATACCAACAAGTACGGTATGACTATTGTCTACCTCAAACTCATCGAATACAGAGAAAAACCATTTGTGTTTGCCAAAGATGTTAAACAAGTATTCTATGTAAAGGACACAGATCCAGCTAACAAGGAGGAGTGCCATGTAGTTCTTCAAGGAAAAACAAAGATTCTTGGTGTTGAGAATGTCATCAACAAGGAAGACTACAATAAATTTAACAACCTGCCTACTTTTGGAGAGAAGGTTGACTTGTCTCTCATTGACGACATTGAGAAACCTACCTACATACGTTGCAATCAGAATGAAGTAATAATCGTTAAATGAAAGTTACTTTGATGCAATAATTAATTCATGATTCGTTATAATTTTTATCAAGGACATGTATTAAGTAAGAATATACTTTATTTTGTATTAAGTAAAAAGTTTACAGCTATCATTTATGCTTTAATTAGTACAAAGAATATCTTAATATCTATTAAGTAAAAACCTTTAATATTTATTAACATATATATTGCCTAATATACAACAAAATATTTTGTAAAACATAGAGAGCTACTACACGTAACGCTGGTCGTGGTCAAAAACACTGGACGTGGTCGGCTAGTTGTGGTCGGAAATGTTGGTGGTTAAAAAAAGGGAAAACAATATCAGTGTCGGTTGGGTTCTACAACTGGCACTAATGCTTGTATCAGTGACAGTTGTAGACCACAGCCGTCATTGATAGTCCAAGCATTAGTGCCGGTTGTAGAACCCAGCCAGCACAGATATTCTATCCCTATATATATTAGAACTTAGCCATAGCCTCCTCTATTCATCACCAGACGCCGTCGCCAGTGCCCCTCGCATCTACCCGATGGCTCCCCAATATGCCCCTCGCCGACGGCCTCCTCCATGTCTCCTTGAAACGCCTACCGATTCTACTACCTCCTATACACCGCCGTCCCATCCCTGACATCGTTGTCCCTGGAGCTACACCGTCTGCATCCTTGACGCCACCTTCCTTGGAGCTCCACTGTCCCTATCCCTATTGTCATCGAGGCTGCCATAAACGTCGCCGCCGTACCATCCCTGACACCACCATGCCTAGAACCCCTCTGTCCCCACCCTCGTTCCCGATCTCGCCTTCCTTGGAGCCCACCGTCCCCATTGATGTTGTCCCCAAGGTTGTTGTCTCCGTCACCATCATCCCCGAGGCCACCGTCCCCATCCCTGAAGCCGTCATCCCATCCTCGAAGCCCCGCCATTCCTAGAGCCCCCTATCTCCCCAACACCGTTGTCCCTGGAACACCGCCGGTCCTACCATCCCTGACCCACAACGCCACCGTCGAGCACGCCTCAAGCTAGATCCAAGTAACCTTCTTCCCCCATGATGGCTGCGGCAAGGAGGAAGGCACGAAAAGCCATATATGTGTTCTTCTCTCGTTAGCTAAAATATTAATAGAAAGGAATGGCTTTAGGCTCTGAGCTGAGGAGTATTGTTTGAGATAGCTAAAATAAAGTTCCAATTCTATTTGCCAGCTTAAGTGTAGGGGTATTGTATGTGTGCAAATTGTTGGAATTGCAGAAGTTCAATGATTTTTGCGAAAATATTTGATGTATAATACAAAGCAAGGAGAATAATTATTGAAACTCATCATGCTACTATCTCTACCCTCAATAGTTTGACTCAGAAAAAACTAAACCGGGTTAAATGTTTGGTGTTATTTTGTGTGCTATTCAATTATTTGATCATTTGGATTCTAATTCTCTAGAATAGAAATTGTTAATTTGTTGTATTTGATTGCTACTTCCTATTGTAAATACTGGGAAAGTTTTAGAGATATTTCTTTCAGGGATAGGAATTGTATTTAAAATTTCAATATGACAAATGCTACATGTATGCACTAGGCTAGTCAACAAAGCAAAATGCTCAGGAAAAAATTAGCAGGATACAGATGTACAAAACCAGTTCAAAAGCCACGCCAGCGTGTGTATTTGTAGTGCACGTAGATGGTAGAATATCAGAGTATAATGAGGGACTCAGAGCTTGAGGCTGAAGAACTAGTAACTTTGGATTAAAATAAAGATTATGAAATAGAAATCTAAACAAAGAAGGGACTCATAGCTAGAGGTGACAACATTCTGATAGTAATTCCACGAAACAGGGCGCTTTGGTTTATAGTCTTCATTTTTTATTTTTCACTTCAGCTTTGCAAAGTTCACCTGCATCGATGCTATCTTTAAATTTGGAAAAAATATATATATCCAGTATCATATCAAACTTATTATCCATTGTGTTGTTTTTTAGAAGGCATGTAAAATTGTTGTATGCTGTAGTTTGTGTAAAGAATTCTTTGGCCATAGGTCGGAAGTGAACTTTGATTAGTAACTAGAGATATTTTTTTCAATGAGTTTTTATTGTAAAGTTATTGGTTGCTAAATTTTGGTTCATGTTGGCTTCAGTGAGGAAAACTGAACTGATTAATATCAATACGTTGAGGGAAAATTCTTTAAATGTGTGCTTTTGATATTTGCTTCTATGTTGCATGAGAGATGTTTGGTGTTTCAGATATGTTTTATAACCCAACTAATGATGATGCTCTTGTTTGTATATAAAGCAATCTCAAGTTCAAGTTTCATGAAATGTTGAAATGCTTCACATGTTCCATTGTGCAAATTTATATGCTCAGATTGACACATGGTTAGTGTGCAAAATACATTGTTTTATGCTGAACATGGATTTCCATTGCAACGTATGGGAACATAACATAAGCTTCTAGTGAGGAGCAAAATTGTTTGAAAAATGTGTTATTTTCTATTTTAATATTATTCCTGAATTTTCACCAAGCTGCAAAAAATTTGAATCGATGGTATTTTTATGTAGGAATGGAACATACAAAATCAAGTCGCTGCCCATGGACATGCCCTCTGATACAAGGCCCCTCCTCTGACCAAGATCTAGCCTCGAAAGCTCCTCCCGAGCGAAGCAGTAGCCCGAGTGTATACCTCAACTTGAATCAACCTGAGAATGATGCTCCAAAGCGAAGCAGTAGCCCGACCATTGATGATGCATCAATGGGTCAGTTGTCTGAAGAACAGAGAAGTGGTTGAAGTCCCCGCAAGATGCCTGAGGGATGTTTTGTCATCATGGAGGTCGATTAGCTACAGAGCCCATAAAACCTTTAGATGTACTCGAGCCGTTCAAGGCAGAATGCAGGCGTATTGTAAGAGACCACATCACAATCACTTATAGAACTTGGAGAGGCAAACAAGGTGATAAGTGGGTGGTTCCCGATAGCATCAAGGAATCTATGTGGGGCAAGTTTTTGCAAAAGTTAGATACCTGAAGGATGCAACATGATCGCAACAAAGCATCAGTCCATAGTCATAATGAGTAGAATTTTTAAGAATTTTAAGAGCAAATCATACAGAGATTATTACATGAAGGGTCGAACGCCAAACTAGGATGATTATCCAATGGTGAAAGGTTTTTGGAATGATTTCTTGAGTTCCAGGGATTCAGAGGAAGCAAAAACGATAAGTGAAGCAAACAAGCCTAACTCCTAGAAGAACTTATACCCCCCCCCCCCCACAAAACCCACTCGCACAAATATGTGAGGAAACTTGATGAGTGGGAGAAGATGGAAGAAGACGTAACTAAAAGTAGTGTCACACTTGTGACAGCTGAGTGGACTCCACGAGCGAAGAACTACTTGTACGAGAGAGGGGTGATTCTTGCGACTGATGGAAGCTTATGCTTCAAAAATGAATGAGAACATGAAGTCACGCAGAAGATTAGAGATGCACACATCTAGTGTTCTCAGAGCTCTTTCCATGTAGATAGGGAGAACAACAAGCTAACCTTGGTACTAGGAAACAAGGAGCACACTGCTTGCACACGAGGTAAGGATTTGAGGCCGTAGAAGGTTGGATTCAAACAAAATGCTGACACTTACAAGAAATGAAGAAAAGAAAATATGTCAGAAGTGATGGCCCTTCTAAAAGAAGAACTTGCAAAGGAGAGACGGATGACAGATACTAAAATAGCAACAGCTATTCAGCAAGCCAGGCAGGAGCAATTTATCACCGTAGATAATGCTTTTGATGTTTAGCCCTGTTGGTCCTTGGAGCAGCTACGTGACTATGGGGTTTCCAAGAGAAGCCTTAATCCATCACCTCATGGATGACATCATAGAAAGCACACCATGCAAGCTTATCAAGCCCACCATGGGTGTTCCCACCACGGTGGCCAGAGGGCTGGCTGAGAAATGGGTGGAAGAGACTCTCTTCAACGATCACCCGATACCATTGGGATACGCCACGGTACACGTGAACAGTGTAATACATGCGTACCATAAAAGTAAGCTAGATTACTGTGGAGAGGCCAGGGAAACGAGGCTCTAAAAAACGTAGGCCATTATCTCATATGGCGCAAGCGCAACATAGTGTTTGGCGAAGACACAGACACACAGACAAGTCTGGGTCAAGTTTGGAGTCATCAAACACACCCAAAAGATCTCTACCTCCTCCCTCGTTGCCTCCATAGCCACCCATAAGATCTCCACCTCCTCTGTCATCGGCTCCACTGCCATAAAGAAGATTTCCACCTCCTCCACTGTCACCTTCATAGCCACCAAGATCTCCAACCCCTTCGCTGCAACCACCTATCCCACTTCAGAAGCTGGTAGCACCTGCACAATCTCATAAGTCGATGTCATCTTAAAAAACAACTTCATTACACCAACGAGCACCATCTAAGAAGTGACATTCATCATCTAAGAGGCCAACATCTCCTCTACCTTATGACGAAACTGATGAGGAAATTAGAAGGGAACTGAACACTAGTGTCACTGCACACCTCAAACGTATTGACCCTAAGAAGAGTGCTATCGATCCAGCAACAACCGCCAAGTTCCTCCGACATTTGGCCAAACCTTTGGACCCAGCGCCAAAATCTAAATACATGCGCATTATGGGTAAAAACAGTTGAGGATGGCGTCGTACGAAAAGGTAAAAAAAAAAAAAACAAAGAGCGCTAGACCAACTGGAAGAATTAGATACAAACTTTCTTCATGATACCAGAATCACAAAAGAAGCACTTGATAACAAGTCCAAGGTTCAAAAAGTAAAAACTAGATAGCAATTTAAGCTTGGTGAACCACTGGTCGAATCCCTATGGGAGCTAACAAACCACATACGGAGATTTGATGCCTGGTACATGAAATAGTCAAAGCCCAGTAGAGAAATTTTGAGTTCAAATACAATCACAGTGATTTCCTCCATGGCAACGGTGAAGTCTAGATTTTGTTCGATGAAATGTATCAATTGTACCATCAAGATGCCCTCGATGTTTAACTCATAAGTTTATGGACTTTGTAAGTGTCTAATATGTATAATTCACAGCATATATTCTTGTACCATTAGACTGAATGTCTTAACTTCTTGTGCATGTAGAATGGAGATACATATGTGCGGTCAAAAGGGCATCACTGAAGTAGGATTCCTCGACCCAATAAAAATAAACAAGACAATGGTCACCACCCAACCAGAAGTAGCTGAGGACTATGCACTTGGTTTTATTTTTATGTACCGATTAAAGAGATATATACTTTTATCTTACAACTTTAGGTATGTATTTCTCTCCATATTTGTTCTACTCTTTTTGAGCATCACAACGTTAGGACTTAGAACTAATTACCTACGGTGACATATGTGCAGTTTTCATTGGGCACTCCTTATCATCCAGACAGATCTTTGCAGTATCGTTGTCCTTGACGCGAGAAGAAATCCAGTAGATGAATTCAATCTATCATAGACTTGCTACAAAGGTAAACTAATTATTTGATTAATGCTTTAGTAAAGTTTGAATTGCTTGAATCGAAGTATAGTTACGGTCAATAAAGTGTAGGGTGTACGTGTACTACGTTAAAAGGAAAGGATGTCATTTTCCGTATTGGAAGGAATGGAAAGTTGGTTACAACTTTCCCTGTAAGTTTAGACCTAGGGCAACAATTTATGTGGCTACTATATATGTGACTTCATGCATGGATTCACCGAAACCATTATAGTAACATTACCAATGCTGAGGTAAGTTGTATACATATTGATGATTAATTTTTAGTTCCCACTCGTGTTCAAATAGATTGATTTCTTCAATTATGCTAACCGAAGGAACTCGATCTCGAAATAGGTATGCTCATGTGACAAAGAATCATCGTACTTCAGGAACAACTATGCAAGTTCAACAATGTTGAAGTCATTCCAGATTCTGGTAAGTACCATGTTTTCAAATGGTACTATTCAGACGCCGTCTCTTCACCTAGCCCTTGGAGTTTGTTACCTGATTCTTCTCAAAGCAAAAAGCATAGTTCAGGGTCTTCGGTTAACAAGAAAACTTGAATGGCATCGCTTCTTACCTTTTTTGTTGCAAACTTATCTTAGTTATGAACTTTAGTGAATGTCATATAAAAGAATATGATTATGTATGCATAAATGAGATGAGATGTGAATAAATTGTGTATGTATGTGAGATTAATTATGAACTTTATCATATTGTATGTGACATTATTTGTGTTGTTATCAGCAATGGCTAGATTCTGTACAAGGGAGGGGTCATCAGTGCTTATAACAATAAACCAACATTGATATAATCTCCGTATTATTGCTGGCTAGCATTACAAGCCGGCACTAATACTTGGACTATCAGTGTCGGTTCTTTCTTATGGACTGTCACCGATACTCATTATAAATGTTGGTTCATAAACCGGCACTGATAGTCTATGACTATCCATACTGAGTACTAAGTATCGGTTTAAAAACTACCACTAATGACGTTTTTGAGCTGGCACTGATGACCCTTTCTGTAGTAGTGAGCATCTAGAAAGCTCAGTCTGGCACTGTAACGGTAGATCTTTGTCACCAAATTGCACATGGGAGGGACCCCGTCAAGGCACGGTCAGCCCACAGGTTGCTCTAGGTCATAGAGATCAAGGGCGACAGCAATGGAGGCTAGAAAAGTAGAGTAAACGAGAAAAAAATAAAAATACATGATAATATAGTGATTTTGTGTTGATTGGCGAGGTCCGCAATCGGCCTTGTGCCTAATATTTATAGGCGGTCTGGTTTTTGCCGTAATTTAACTGAACATAGATCTCATCGTGTAACCTAGTCGTGCAAGTCCAAAACCGAGCATACCATGTTTGGTCTCCCGAGCTGGTGCCGAGGCACGAGCCAGGATCGGCACATGCACGCGCGGTCCCTGCCGGCCTGACCAGCCGTGGCTTGACTTCACGTGATCCCCGGGTGCCGTTTAACCTGGAGGCGTGTTTATCCTTGTGATCAACGACGCCTGAGATTTGCCTCCGCGATCTAGCTGGAGGTATTTGTTCTGGCCGGCATATACACGAGTCAAACCCTCTTGTGGCCTGCTGACATCATGCAGAGCAACCAAGCTGTGCTTGTCTACCGCTCAGTAACATGTCCACCGAAATTACAAAGGCCACCGCGTATCTGGGCTTGGACGACCTTGTAACATGCCTGCATATATATCTATCTCCTGTGTACGTATATATCTCATACTTTCACTACTAAAGAACCGGTCAAATGTAGCGCTCTATCAGTGTCGGTCGAATCGTAACCGTAACTAAAGGTGTATCAGTGCCGTTTTTAACCTCTCATGTCTAAACAGTGATGAAAACGCTAAAAACCGGCACTGATACCGCATATTCATCACTATTCAGGTGCGAGAGGTTAAGAACTGACACTGATGTATTAGTGCCGGTTGTAGACCGAACCGGCACTGATACCGACTCATCAGTGGACGGTTGTAGACCGAACCGGCACTAATGTAGCTCGAACCCGAAATTTCAGTTCAATCGTACTTTGGCTTTCTCACGATGTACAATCGGCTCGTCATATCTCTTAGCACCCACTCTCACTTGGTCTTATCTCTTCCTCCCCCACCGGCCTCTCTGTCTCTCTCTTTCTCCCTCTCTCGCATCGGCTCCGTCCTCCTCCCCCACCAGCCACAGCAGCCACCAACATCCCCATCGGCCTCCCCCACGGCGGAGGGTACGAGCCAGCCGAGGGTGGCGAATCCTTCTAGTGGATCGGGCTCTGCAAGCGCCGCTCGGGCTCAGGCTTGCACGCGGTCAGTGTCCGGCTGCAGCAGCGACTGCTGGTTGGAGGCACGTGCTCCGACTTCCATTTGGTGCGGCATGGCTAAAGACCTCTATGTTAGGCTCCTCACAGCGATGAACCCTAGGTCCGGAGTGGGTTGGCCGACATCGAGGGTCCTCGGTGTTTGTGGCGACCGTGACTCTGAGCAGGATCTGCGGGATCTCGTGCGTGCATGCAGGCCCAATGTGGCAGGGCGTCCACAGCTGCTGCCGGAAGCAAGGCAGCGGAGGCCGGCACACCGGCTGCGAGGCGTGGGGCCAGGCCGCTGAAGTAGATTTGCAAGAAAGTGTGCATTTCAACTGCCTTCCTTTCTCCCAAATTATTTTCTCGATTTCCTCGTTTCATGCCTCAGGAGCAAAAAAGTGTGTGAAATGATCTCTGTCTGAGGAGTGTATGCATACACAGCGAGTCAAATTGCCTATGAGTTATGTACCGTTGTGCTTATGCATATATACCCTTGAGTTCATTTCAGTCCAGTTCTTTGAAATTGAATCGATTAGTTTGTAAACTTTGTGGGTTGAGATTTTGGAGACTTTTGGCACCGATAGTAAGCTATTGGCATTGTGAGATGTGTTTGTATAAATGAGATGAGTTGATTTCAGCATGGTGGTGGCGGCAGGAGCACGGCGGCAGGTGCGGCAGCCAAGCCGGCTCGTTTAATTTATTTGGCTCCGGAACCTTTTCACTACCGGTTGGAGACACAAACCGGCAGTGAAAAAAGAACTTTTAGTGTCGGTTTCAGATCCGACACTGATAGTCACTGATTATTAGTGCCGATTAAAGAGTGCTGGTTGAAAAATCTACAGCGAAGCTATTTTTCAACCGATACTGATGTGTTGTTTTGTAGTAGTGTTTGCTTTCCCCTGCTAACTCATCCAACTCTCAAATCGATATGCCATGCCGGCCACAAGCAGCAACTAGGGCCAGACCTGTACTTCATGAGCGAAGAACACTCAGCCCGGCCAAAGTTTTGTCTCCGGCTGCCGAGAGCTCGGCTATAGGTATACACGTACGTATACACATGGAAAGGACTATATACAGCTGGAGGGAACACGGGCATGCATGCATCCCTGGCTTGGTTTGCAATGGACGTGAATGATCCATGCAAGCTTTAATTAATTGGCTTCCTTCTTTCCCTTTGTTTTCTTTAACACCTGATCCACTAATCGACTTCATTAGCTACTCGATTAGCCATTGGATCAATTCACAGCCGAGTTAACTACTAAATAAAATAGCATATCCTCCACTCGGCTAATTACTCGATCATATAGGAACTGAATTAACCAAACCATGCTAGTTAACTGGCTGCCCAAACATATGCTTATTCCCTAACCTTGATTATCTGGCCAAATAATGTTTCAATATGCATGCGTACAAACCATAACATATCAAATTTGGTTGTCAACATATGCCCCCTATTTTTTGGCAAAGCTTGTGTGCCAAAAAAAAACTTGCATCTTAAACATGACCATGAACAATGTATTAATCATTTCAGCTCTTTCCTAGGACAATGATAAATAAAAAGCATTGGCCATATATATTTCTCCAAATAAATTTGATATATATATATATATATATATATATATATATATATATATAACCTTTCAAACAAATCACTTTTCTGCCCACCAGTTATTTTGGCCTTTTAACAAATAGTTATATCCAATAACAATGTTCTTGATACGGCTGTGACAGCCTGTCATATGCATCTTGCCTTGGTAATGCCCAACTAGAATGTAAAGATTCATAAAATATCATTCAAGGACCATACTAAAACTATGAAGGATAACCAAACATACCTGAGGATGGATTCTACGATGCAAGCATCGGTGGAGCAGGTAATGAATATCAAAGATTTGGTCACCAATGGTTTCGATGACCAGATGCAAACTTTTGACTTTTTGGTCGTTTCCTGGATCCCTTCGCCTAGGCAAAACCATGTTGATCGGATCTCTTATTCTCATATTTTGCTGGAAGTTCTTTGAACATCACATTCGGCTTCGTTTTTTGTGTAACGACAGCAGTTGATATCGGAATAATAGCTTTAACATCTTTGCTACTATTTGGGACCTAAACCATCTTTTTCTTTTTGCTTAAAGTCTTGCTAGCCTTTTTAATTTTATGATCAATGAGCTTGCTATCTATCACTACTTTCTTTTCTTTGGTTGCATCAACCTTTTCCTGCCTAATCAATACTCTCCTGTTCTCACCACTAATCACATTTACGAGGGAAATTTTTTCATCTAGCTTATGCCCCTCTGTCCTTGGACAGTTTGCAAATTTCAATCGATCTTCATTAATAGCCGATTATATTTGTCGGTGAAATACATTGCAATCATTAGTACTATGAGTAAACAAATTATGCCATTTACAATATGAGCGCCATTTGAACTCTTCATGTGATGATATAACATGATGATTAAGTAATCTAATATGTTATTCTTGCAAAAAAATATCAAAAATCTGATCACATTTAGTCATATCAAATGTACATTTTTTTTCTTCCTTAGATTTTATTGTAGAAACAGCTTTAAAGCTAAACAAATGAATGGTTTAGATTTGATATCTACTCATTCGACTATACTTTTGTTTATACTTGCCTTGTCCGATATCTTAGAACTATTTTGTACTATATTAATATCGGTCTCTTTAACTTCATCAAGCTTCAATCCTCTATCCTCAATATAAAATAATCATAAAACTTATGCTCCATCCGTGACCAAATATGAATTGAATTTAGAGAAAGTAAAGTAAATCATGTTAATCCAATGCCTGACATGGAGCACTTCCAGTATCCATCCCAACCCCATATGTCATAATGCACTAGGCAGTGAAGCCTAACCGATCCAAATGAGAACACGGCTGAAATACCATTTGTATTGGCGTATACTTGTGAAAGGTGTGAGCCCTAGCTCTTATACTAAATTGAAATGATTGGTGACGTCCTAAGAGGGGGGTTTGAATTAGGACACTTAAAACTAATTGGCTTCAAAAACTTCAAAAGATAAACCTATATCAATTTATATATAAATGTTCTCTAGGTTAATCTAATGTGTCTACTCTTCCGTTCAAAGGTTTGAAAACTATAGCCAATCCTAGCGAACTACTCTCTGAAGTTAAAAATGCAATGATAGATTGAAAGAAGTAAATGCGGAAACGTAAATAAGGTAGAGAGAGCAAACTCAGCACAAGATATTTTTATCCCATGCTATCGATGGCTTAATCATCACCCCTAGTCCACATTGGAGTAGCCACCTAGGCTATAACTCCCAGACGGCATCCGGTCATGACCCTTGAGCCACCAAGGTCTCAAGTGGGTAGAACCACTATTGGAACAAGAATTCATCTTGCTGAGCGGCGAGAGTTTCTTCTAAGGAGGAGACTCAAGCTTGGAGACAAAGTTTAAGAGGAAGGAACACAACGAATGTATTGATGATAGAAATGATGGATCGATCTGGGGGAGTATCACAGTGTGACTTAGTGTTTCTTCACCTCTGTGTATTTTTTTGCCGTCTAGCCCCCTCTAGCCCAGGCAGCCATAGCTCCTATTTATAGGGCCATGCGTTGCTTAGCATACAAGTTATGATAATATACAAATATCTGGGATCTGACCGAATTACCGGACCTTATCCCAAATAACTACTTTCTACCCTATCTGGGAGATAAATATCCACTATAGTAACTATCATGGTGCCTACCCCCTGAAGAGGGCAAACCGGTCCCCAACTGCGGCCCAGCGTCGCACTGTCAGGGGTATCAGGATAGCCTCCATTACACCAGGGTGTCAGAGCGGTGTCCACCAGCCTAGGTGTTTCATGCCGGTCACTTCCTTGCAGGCAAAGCATGACCGGTGCTCCCATTCAGGCAGATCTTTCCTGAGGCCTGATGACTCATCCTGTAGCCTCTGGGAAACTGACCCGAGCAGCTGGAGACGGGGGCCTCGGAAGGCATGGCTCCGGGAGGTGAAGGCTTTGGGAGGCAGGACTCCAGAAGGCTGGGGCTTTGGGAGGCCGAGGCTTCTGGGGACCGATGCTTCGGGGGACCGAGGTTTCAGGGGGGCGGGCTTCGGGAGGCCAGGCTTTGGGAGGCTGAGCCTTCAGGAGGCTGGGCTGGTTAAACTAAAGGAAGGCTTCGCAGGTACGAAGAGGTGGCGTGAAGGAGCCCGTTGGCTTCGGAGGTCAAGCCTTTAGCTGAGGGTCGGGAGATCAAGGCTCCGGAGGGACCTGGATAGTAATCTTCAACTATTATACTTAGGCTGGTTTATTTTCCCTAAACATAACCCCCTCATTCTCGGGCCCTGATGTTTCAGAGGGGGGAAAGGATGTAGAGGAAAACCAACTCCAGCCTAGTATAGAATCAAGGCTGCCCGATGTCAATTCCCTGTCCTTAAGAAGTTTTTTCGTCAGGAACTGTGGGCATCGATGATGAGGCCTAAGGCTGATGGTGTACTAGCGATGGCGATATGCTCCGGAGCCTGTTGGAGCTGGCATGCGAGGTGTTGGGACCCCGAGCTAGAGGGGCGTTGATGGAGGTGGTGCACTCTAGGGTCCGTGCCGAGGCCGATACAAGCTATCCAGATTCCTTCGTAATGGTTCTTCTTGCCTTTTGAGGTCTCCAGAGTAGAGATTACGTGTAGGATCTGGGGACCCCATGCATTTGCCTGGCAGGATGAGACGTGCCACTGCCACGTTCTGACTGGACAATGCGAGGGGTCATTTAGGGTCTTGTGCCCATGACCCTGTCACGCGCCGAAAGGAGTTCGGATTATTAATGTGACGGGACGTCTGTGCGAGAAAATGAAGCGTTTGTCATGGAATGCTGCCACGTGTTGGCAGAACAACCAGGGTATGTCCACGGTCCCCTCAGGCATTCAATGTGGGACACCGCTACGTCGGTTCTGCTTCATCTCCTGAGCTTATGTGGCTGCTTGGCTTGAGTATAAAGCTGGGGTCAACCAGCTGGATTCTCCACAGTCGTACGAGTGAGCAGTTTAACCTTGACTAGAGTATGGCATCATCTTTCTCCTTATCCTCTTTGGAGATGTCGATGATCTCGACTGCTTCTTCGGGAGCTGGACCATTTCGGTCTTTGGGAGAGATGCCAGTGGCCATGCTGCTTCCATCTCTGCAAGGGAGGCTACTGCCTGCCGCTCTGGCCCGACTCTTGGCTTGAGAGGCCACGTCAGTTGGGATCATTGATATCTCTGATGACGATGAGGAGACCGATTGGGATCTCCTGCAGAGGGACAGCGATGAGGAGAAGCAGGCATCTGCGGAGACGATGATGACTTTGACAGCGCAGGAGGAGGCTAGGAAGGCAAGAGAGAAGCCCCCACCAGTGACCTCCTCAGACTCTTCTTTGTCCTCCAATAGCTCAGGAGCCGGCTACTATATCGGCCTCCGCAACAGCAGGCCGCAGATGAGGCGCATACACCGCCCCATGAGTGGCCCTTACTGGGACCCGTAGGAGGTGAAGGCAGTCTTCTGGAGGGAGCTCTTGGTGAAGTCGCGAGACATTCATGTCTCATGGTCGACTATGGCCTTGCTGTGGGCCCATGGCTTGACCTAGTCACCTTGTACTCTTTCTTCCCCTGGTTTGCTCTGTCGGGGTCTATCTCCTTCGTAGCAATCTCTGATCTATCGCTCTTTGTATGTGTCCTCCGGATGTACTAGTTGTTTAATAATATAATATGGACCTTCGGGGATGGTCATGTCTCTTTTTGTATCGGAGTGCAAGAGGATCTTTCGAATGGGTGATCATATGTATGTGTGCCTTTGTGCCTTCGTACCGTACTTCCTCACCCTCTTCGTGGCTAGTTTTTCGGATGACTGGGATATCAAGACCTTGCATAGATTGTAACCGGCTCATTTTCTTCTTGAAGAGAGGTGGTCATGGGGCTCTGATGATGGTAGATACACAGGGTAGCTAAGATTGGCCGGGCGAGGTGTTTGGTGACTTCGCCGTTCCCGGCCATCGTGTTCTCCTCGGGTTTTGCATTTGCCTAGGCCTTTTTCCAATCTTGTTTCAAACTTTTGACCTGGAGAGGCCCCGTTAGGATTCTTGGGGACAAGCTCTCGGAGATGGACTGCGTCCCTTCAGGCTCCTAGCCGCTGCTCGGCTTCGGAGGTGACCCGTCTAAAGCCCAGTGACAATATATTAGAGGCGAAGACGAAGGCTAGATGGGAGAGGTGGTTCGTGACCCCCTCGGCCCTTAGCCGCTACCCGGCTCCAGAGGTACTCCGTCCAAAGCCTATCGATGGCGTCTCGGAGGCGAAGTAGAGGGCTAGGCGGGAGAGGTGGTCCGCGACCCCCTCGGCCCTTAGCCGCTACCCGGCTCCAGAGGTACTCCGTCCATAGCCTGGTGACGGCGTGTCGGATGCGAAGTCGAGGGCCAGGCGAGAGAGGTGGTCCACGACCCCCTTGGCCCTTAGCCGCTGCTCGGCTCTGGAGGTACTCCATCCAGAGCCTGACGATGGCATGTCGGAGGTGAATCTGAGGGCCAGGTGGGAGAGGTGGTCTACGACCCCCTCGGCCCTTAGCCGCTGCCCGGCTCCAGAGGTACTCCGCCCGGAGCCTGGCAACAGCGTGTCGGAGGCGAAGCTGAGGGCCAGGCGGGGGAGGTGGTCCATGACCCATTCGACCCTTAGCCGCTGTAATGAATTTGCGACCTCTGCAATGGACAGTCGAGGATTCCACTAAATTTCCCATGGCACGTAGCGTGGGCTTTTATGAAATATCAGTATAATTTTTGCAAAATGACGTATGAAATATGTCTTTAAAGGAGATGGTAGGGTAATCATTTTACCATTTACCATACGTGTTTGAGTCACGCGGGTCATACCTTTCCCTATAGGGAGGGGGATTTTTATACCCCTTTGATCTATTTGCTGTGCCTTTTGGAGGCTAGCAGATTTCGTACCCCTTCGGTACAAAGGCATTTGCCTTCAAGATGCTGGTGTACTCTTCCCGTTAGGTCCTTTAAGAACCTTTCCGCCCGGCAGAGTTTTTGGAAAACATCCCCATGTGCGGAGGTTTTTGGAAGTCTCTCCGTTTTGGCGGGGGTGGTAAAGCTCTCTATTGTGCGAAGGTTTACCCCTTCAGTACAGAGGCATTTGCCTTCGAGATGCTGGTGTACTCTTCCCGTCAAGTCCTTTAAGAACCTTTCCGCCCAGCACAGTTTTTGGAAAACATCCCCATGTGCGGGGGTTTTTGGAAGTCTCTCCATTTTGGCGGGGGTTTGGTAAAGCTCTCTATTGTGCGAAGGTTTTGTAAAGCTCTCCGTTTTTGCCGGAGGTTTTGTAAGGTTCTCCGTTTTTGCCGGAGGTTTTGTAAGGTTCTCCATTTTTGCCAGAGGTTTTGTAAGGTTCTCCGTTTTTACCGGAGGTTTTGTAAGGTTCTCCATTTTTGCCAGAGGTTTTGTAAGGTTCTTCGTTTTTGCCAGAGGTTTTGTAAGGTTCTCCGTTTTCGTCGGAGGTTTTGTAAGACTCTCCCTTTTTGCCGGAGGTTTTGTAAGGTTCTCCGTTTGTTAGAGGTTTTGTAAGACTCCTTGGCATGTATTAATGCCGAAGGCCCAACACACTATCGGAGCTACGCAATACCTTCCAAGAAACCTAGGCAGTCTTACCATTCAGGTGACCTAGGCATGCTACACCCGCGGTGTGTAGGCTTGTCATGCTCCTGAGGAAACGCTCGGGGTGCACCGCAACACTGTCTACCAAGGATGTGCCCTGGCGCATGGCATTTATACGACTGAAGCTATGCAATACCTTGCAGGAAATGTAGGCTTGATGCCTTAGCAGTGACCTAGGCATGCTGCGCCCACGGTATATAAGCATGTCGTGCAACAAGGATTCCTTACGACAGCATTCCTTAGAGCACCGCATCCTCACATCAGGGACATCCCCAAACCCGCAAAATATGCGGTGTCCACACACTATCGAGGCTACAGAACACCTTCCAGGAAACCTAGGTAGTCTTGCCTTCCAAGTGACCTAGGCATGCTATGCCCGTGGTGTGTGGGCTCCACTGCCTACCAGGGCAAAGCCTACCCTTTGGAAAACCTTTTCAGGTGACCTTGGGTTTAGGCAAGCAATGCTTACTGGTGCGTAGTCCTGTCACGCCTCCGAAGAAATTCCTCGGGGGCTCCGCAACTACAGTACCAAGGAAGTCCCTTGATAACCAACATCTACACACTATCGAGGCTACACAATACCTTCTAGGAAACCTAGGCAGTCTTGCCTTTCAGGTGACCTAAGCATGCTACGCCGCGATGTGTATGCATGTCATGCAACGAGGATTCCTTGTGACAGCATTCCTCACAGTACTACATGTCCGCCACCGAGGACATCCCCCGGGGCGTGGCTTCGACACCCGAGACTATGTAAATACCTTCCAGGGCACCCTGGGCATAATCTTCCTTCCAGGTGACCTAGGCATAAGCGGCACCCGCGGTGTGTGTGCCTCACTGTCTACCGAGAGACTACACAATGCCTTCCAGGAATTCTAGGTAGTCTTGCCTTCCAGGCTACCTAGGCATGCTACATCCGCGGTACGTAGGCTTGTCACGCCATCCCAAGATGTCCCACGGGTAGCGCCACCACACGCTCTATCAAGAAAATCCCTTGATACATGGCAACTATACTTCCGAGGCCGCACAATGCCTTCCAAGAAACCTGGGCAGACCCACCCCCCAGGTGACCTAGGCACGATGTATCTGCGGGAGTGTAGGGAGTTTGCATGGTTATGCTAGTTATGTTTTGCAGTCTACTGTTAGCAATAAGAAGCTGACTGTGGTATAAAACATAGCTAGGTTATATAACTATATATGCTAAATGAGGATGTAACTTAAGTTCTACTGCTTCTACACTACTACAAAAATTATTTTTAGAGGCGGGTGGTAACTCGTTTTCGCAGGCGTTTAGTGCACCCAGCTGCGATCGAAGGCCTGTAGAAATAAATGATTTTCACAGGCGCAAAAGTGACCACGTGTGGAAATCTATTACCACAGGAGGTTCACTTAAGGAACCGCTTGTGAAAATAGGTTTCCACAGGCGGTTCCTTAAGCGGACCGCCTGCGATAATCGGTCCCTCAATTGATATTTTTGAACCAAAAAAAAGCAAAAAAAAAAAAAATTGGACCAACCAGGAACTCCATGCGGTCGCGAAGTCACAAGTCACAAGTCACATGTTTTTTCGCGTGAAATACGCACGCTACGCTGTTTTTGGCACTCAAACTCGAAACATGTCGGGTCGCGCGAACCCTCCCCACCATCACACTAGAGAACAACTACTGAACATATGAGCATATGTAATTCTTTTGATATCTGCAATCCGAAACTTCAAATGATTATTTGGGCATCTAAATGACTTCAAATGAAAAACTTTTCAACTACAAAGTTGTAGATCTCACCGAGGGCTACAATTTTCATATAAACTTTATCCTACATCCGACTTTCGTATGAAAATGTTATGAATTTTTGAAGATAAGCTGTCACTCATTTCTGCAGGCTGTTCCTTAAACGGACCGCTTGCGATAATATGGTCATTTCTATAGGCGGTTCATATAAGGAACCGCCTGTGGAAATGAATGATAGCTTATCTTAACAAATTCATAACTTTTTCATACAAAGTCGGATGAGGATAAAATTTATATGAGAATTGTAGCCCTCGACGAGATCTACAACTTTATAGTTGAAAAGTTTTTCATTTGAAGTCATTTAAATGCCCAAATAATCGTTTGAAATTTCAAATGATTATTTGGATATCTAAATGACTTCAAATAAAAAAATGTCGACTACAAAGTTGTAGATCTCATCGAGAGCTATAATTTTCATATAGATGATTCCTCATCTGACTTCATATACAAAAGTTATGAATTTTTTAATAGATGGTCATTTCCAGAGGCGGTTCACATAAGGAACCGCCTGTGGAAATGACCATTTTTACAGGCGGTTCCTTATATGAACCGCCTGTGATAATAATCTATTATTACAGGTGGTTCCTTATGTGAACCGCCTGTGAAAATATATTTCCACAGGCGGCCCATGACCGCAGGAGGCCCTCGCCAATTGTTCAGCCGGTTTTTCAAATAAACCGCCTATAGAAAGTTACCCTAAGTGTCTTGAAAAATAGTTTTTGTAGTAGTGCTACTTAGTGGCTATCTATTGCAAAAGACTTCTAGCAATAAGGTTGGAGGCCTCCAACATAGAACCTTGTTGTACGAAAGATAGATCACCAGGTAAACTACCGATAGTTAATAGTGGGCATACCTTTGTAGAAATAAGGCCTCTATTGTGAATCTTGGAGGCCTCGAAGCCTGTGGCTAGGCCGGGAGAGGTGGTGCTTGACCCCCTCAGCCCTTAGCCGTTGCCTGGCTTTGGAGGTAATCCATCCGGAGCCTGGCGATAGCATGTTGGAGGCGTAACCGAAGGCTAGTCAGAAGAGATGGTCCTCGACCGCCTCGGCCCTTAGCCATTGCTCGGCTCTGGAGGTAATCCGTCCAGAGCCTGGCGACGGCATGTCCCCGACTCAGTTCTCGTTGCTGCATATAGTACCGTTGGTAGTAGGGTTGGCAGTGACGGTGCAGGGTTGAGGGGCCAGGGATTTGCCCGGAAGTTTGCCCCAGGCCTCTGAACCCTGCGTCATCGTTTGATGGCTCCTTCTCCAGCTAGGTATCCTGCTTGCCTTCCGAAGTATTCCTCCCGGAAGGTCATGTGGTTGCGGCAGTCGTTGGTGTTGTGGTCACGCCCTAGTCCGTGCAGGATGCACCCGTGTGCCTCCGGGGGAACTGGATCTTGGAGTTGTCGTTGGGGTCACTGCTGAAGGCGGTGTGCCCCGGAGCCTGTGATTTCCCCAAGGTCTCCTTCCCCTTTGGGAGACTATCGAGGCTGTTTGGAGAACCGACTTTTGGAGTCAAAGTGGCTCTAACTATGCCCCCCTGGACGAGGTGGGCTTGGGGTTCCCTACACATGGTTGGTGTTGCTAGGGCGGCATTGGAGGACCTAGTAGCGTCTGCGTACCCTGAAGTCCTGCATCTCCTTGGAACCCTCTTTCGCCTGAGGGCCCCAAGGAGGACGCTGGGGGATAGACTTTTCGAAGATGTTGGCTCGCCTGGGGTATCTCGAGTGTTGTCAACGGGGATACATTGGGACCAAGCCCAGATGGGAACACTCCTAGGTTTGACTACCCAGAACTACTGGAAGGTGGCCTGCTTGGCTGTGGCTTCAGCCACGTCCTCTCTTGAGTCGATGAGGTCTTCATCGTGCAGAGCCTGGGAGGCCTTCATGCCGTCTAGAGCTCCTGTACCGACCCAAGATTCTGGGTTGGCCAAACTCAGAGGAACGCCGTCCCACATGGCAGCGGGCCGGAGCATGTATACGTTGTGCATGGCTGAGATAGCCATGCATATGGTTGAATGCTTGCAAAAGTGGGTGTGACGGTTTTGGCTAGCACTTTGGTGGTTTTCCTGATGGATTCCTACCTCTCTTAGCACTTCTTTGTTCAAATCCCCACGGATGGTGCACTGTTGGAGAAAGAGTTCGTCTTGCCCCAGCAAGTACGGTGAGAGTTTTTTCTAAGGAGGAGATTCAAGCTTGGAGACGAAGTTCAAGAGGAAGGAACACCACGAATGTATTGATGGTAGAAATGATTGATCGATCTGGGCGGAGTATCACAGCGTGACTTAGTGTTTCTTCACCTCTGTGTCTTGTTTTTTCCATCTAGCCCCCTCTAGCCCAGGCGGCCATGGCTCCTATTTATAGGGTCGTGCATGGCTCCTATGTATAGGGCCGTGCATGGCTCCTATTTATCATAATGTACAAATATCTGGGATCTGACCGAATTATTGGGCCTTATCCCGGATAACTACTTTCTACCCTATGTGGGAGATAAATATGCACCATAGTAACTATTGTGGTGCTTACCCCCTGAAGGGGGCGAGCTGGTCGCCAACTGCGGCCTGGCGCTGCACTGTTAGGGGTGTCAGAATAGCCTCTATTACGCCGGGGTGTCAGAGCGGCGTCCACCAGCACACGTGTTTAATGCCAGTCACTTCTGTCCAGGCAAAGCATGACCAGTGCTCCCCTTCTGGCAAATCTTTCCTGAGGCCTGATGACTCACCCTGTAGTCTCCGGGAAGCCAGCCCGAGCAGCTGGAGATAAGGGCCTCGCGAGGCATGGCTCCAGGAGGTGAAGGCTTCGGGAGGTAGGACTCCAGAAGGCCGGGGCTTCAGGAGGCCGAGGCTTTGCGGGACCGAGGCTTCGAGAGACCGAGGTTTTGGGAGGCTGGGCTTTGGGAGGCCGAGCTTTAGCAGGCTGAGCCTTCGGGAGGCCAGCTGGTTAAGCCAAGGGAAGGCTTCGCAGGTACGAAGAGGTGGCGCAAAGGAGCCCGATGGCTTCGGAGGTCGAGTCTTTAGCTGAGGGTCCAAAGATCAAGGCTCCGGAGAGACCTGGATAGTAATCTTCAACCATTATCCTCAGGCTAGTTTATTTCCCCCAACAACCTCCGAGCCACTAAGGCAAAGGCTCATCACGAGCCTCTCATCGATCACATGCCGTTTTCTTCACTTCAAAGCTTGAGCCACCAAAGAAAGGGTCTTTGTGTCCCTGTACAAGAGTCTTGGAACCACTCCAAGGTCTAAGGTGCTGACGAGTCACTAAGGTCCAAGGTGCCGACGAGCCACCAAGGTCCAAGGTGCCGACGAGTCACCAAGACTCCAAAGCGCCGGCATACCACTCTGTAGTAAACATGCCCTAGGAGAGTTGTAGCGACTATATTTAGGCTATGTATGTGATTTTGGTGATTAATGACAACATAATTAATGGGACCATTATGTTTGTCAAGTATATGCTTTAGTAGGTCTTGTGGATGCAATACATGAAGAATCCACCAAAGCCAGAATGAAGATTCATCAAACTGGAGAAGTCTTAGAGAAAGTGTACATGCCAGAAGGTCCGGCACAGAGGAGATTGTACACGTTAGAGCATTTTAGCTCATGGAAACTATACACCCTGGAAGATCTGATGCATGAAGCTAGTACACATTGGAATATTTGTTTGACAATGGGAGAAAAGTTGAAGCATGTCAGATGGTCTAGCGATATGGAGTTGAATACGTTGGAGTATTGTTTATAGAGAAGGTTGATGAGTGAAGATCAACACGCCGAATGGTCTTGCACACTGATGATATACATGCCAGAGTATTTTTTGCAAAGAAGAAAGTGGCTTGTTTGGTAGAAGCAGTGTACACATCGGATGGTCTAGTGATGGAGTTGGTGAACACACCGGAACATCTGGTTTTACAAAGGATTTGAGTGGGGTTCCAACGGCTAGATTTTGAAGGATGTACATGACATATTGTTCGGTGAGTACAATGTTGTTTACACCGAATCATTAGGTGTATACTGTAAAGTTGAGCCATTGGGGCAACAGCAAGTCCGTAGGGTTGAGGCTATAAATACCCATCCACTCAGTTATTTGAATATGCTGGAGTCCACAAGAAGCTCATATACAATAGTGAAGATGTCCAAGCTACAAAAGTGCTAAAAGTGATCACCTGTAGCGAAAATGGTCCTATTAGGCCATGATTACAATTTTGGTGATTAATGACAGCATAGTCATTTGGACTAACATGTTTGTCAAGAATAGGTCTCATGGATGCAATACATCAAAAAGCCACCGCAGCCGGGACAAAGTTTGATTGAATCCATGTGACGCCAAGAAACATTCCCCTAATTAGATTTTAGCTGGTTAACTGAGCTTGCATCGCTTTGTTTGCCTTTTCTTACTACCTCTTGTTGCGTGTGTCGCTCTTAATTAGTTGCTTGGTTGTGTACAGAATCTTCAGATCGATCGTGTGATCGAGTGCATGAGCGCTGGCGCAAACAACGTGAAGAAGTCTATGCCGAGTCCTGATCCCCCCCCCCAACTAAAAGTCAAGCTTCTTTTTCTTCTTTCACTACTACAAAACCTATTTTTTGAGACACCTAGGATTGATTTCTACAGGCGGTTCGTAGAAAGAACCACTTGAGAAAGTGGCTGCGGCCCCGTGCGGCCGAGGACCGCCTGTGAAAAGTAATTTCCAAAGGCGGTTCCTTACGTGGACCGCCTGTGGAATCCACAGGCGGTCCACGTAAGGAACCGCCTGTGGAAATTAGTTTCCACAGGCGGTTTATTAAGTCGACCGCCTGTGAAAATACTCCATAAATACTGCTTCTTCTCGGCCAGCTCCATTCAGACAGACTTACTGTTCGAAACAGTAAGCATTTACTGTGGCGGCCGATTTGGAAAATAGGGGGGAGGTTTTGTTTTTTATTTCCTTGGAGGAGCCAAATAAGGTATGTATATCTCATCCCTAGCTTGCATTTTTTTGAAATTTAAATGTAGATTTAAGGCTAAATTAGAGTTTCAATGTGATCTAGAGATGCTCATGGTTCTTGCTATTTTGATCATAAAATTAGCTCAAATTTGTTGCAATATTGATTTAATTGTGTAGATTCACATGATTCTAGTATTATATTTTAAAAATGTAGCTAGAATGTGATGTTTAGCCTTAGGAGGTTTCATCATGAATGAGGATATTTTCTCTAGATCTAGATCTAGATCTAAGGGGAGAGGGAGAGGGAGAGGGAGAGAGTAATGAATTCACATTATTTTGAGTCATAAATTTACGTTAATGTAGATTCAATTGCGTAGACATATTATAATCATAATAATCTTTTTAATTCTGATTTTCAAATTAATTATTTAATTAATTAATGTATCTAATTTTGTGGTTGAAGTTAAAGATGGACAGAGCATGGATGGATGATGCGCCAAGATATGGAGAAATATACATCAAATGACTCTCTATTTTTATTGAAGCCGCAGAGAAGGACGCTTTAACTAAGAAGACAAAGGAAATATACTGTCCATGTTCTGACTGCAGGAACCAGAAATTGTGGGACAAATCAAGTATAATCAAATCGCACTTGATCTTGAGAGGTTTTGTTGAGAATTACAAATGTTGGTCCAATCACGGTGAACAACGTACAAGCAAACCAAACCAGGACATCGCTGCTGATCAAGTAGATGGTGATGATGAGGGAGCAGTTGGAGCTAACAATGATTTTATGATGGATGATGAAGCCGATGTTGATCTGGATGATGATGCTGACTTTGATCTGGAGGAAATGTTGCGCCACGCAGAACCGCATGTTTTAAGGGACACGAGAGGTTTAGATAATTTTGAGGCGTTAAAAAAGGCATCGAAGGAACTTTTGTATGAGGAATCAAAGGGCTGTGATAAGGAGTTTACGGTGTTGCATTCGGTGCTTGAACTTCTAAGGTTGAAGGCCAGCAATGGATGGTACGACAAGAGTTTCTCGGATCTGTTGAGTCTCTTGGCAAACATGCTTCCGAAGCCTAACTCCTTGCCCACCACCACTTATCTGGCGAAGAAGCTTATCTGCTCGTTGTCATTGGATGTGCAAAAAATACACGCGTGTCCGAACCACTGTATCCTCTACCGTAAAGAGTGCGAAGCCTTGGATAGATGTCCAGTGTGCAATGCGAGTCGGTACAAGAGGAATGATGATTGTGAGGACGAAGTTGCTTCCGCCAACACGAAGAAGAAGAAAAGTAATGCTGGTCATGACGAAGAAGACACTTCTTCCAACGCAGAGAAGAGGAGAAGAAGTCCTGCGATGGTGATGTGGTACCTACCAGTGATACCCCGCTTGCAGCGCCTGTACTCGAACCCTAGGGACTCTGAACAGATGCGTTGGCATTTCGATAAGCGCAAGAAGGATGGAACTAAGCTTCGACACCCCGCTGATGCTAGGCAATGGAGAAAGTTCGATGCCATGTATCCAGAGTTCGCTGAAGAACCAAGGAATGTAAGGTTCGCGTTGAGTACGGACGGAATGAATCCTTTCGGTGACATGAGCACCTCACATAGCACTTGGCCAGTGGTCCTGGCCATCTACAACCTTCCTCCATGGCTATGCATGAAGTGGAAGTACCTTATGCTGTCCACTCTTATCCAAGGACCGAAACAACCAGGCAACGATATAGATGTGTTTCTGGAACCATTGATGGAAGATATGGCGAAATTGTGGAACGAGGGGGTCCGGGTGTGGGATGAATTCCGACGACAGTACTTCACGCTGAAAGCAATGATTTTCGTTACCATCAATGATTATCCCTCCCTTTTTAACCTATCAGGACAGGTTAAAGGGAAGCAAGGATGTGCAGTGTGCTTGGATGAAACCGCATCTGTGTACCTTCCGTACTCACAGAAGGTAGTGTACACCCGCCACCGATGGTTCTTACTCAGAACTCACAGATACCGCAATATGAAGAAACATTTTGACAACACGGTTGAGGAAGATACTGGCCCGAAATCTCACAGCAAGGCACGAGTGTTTGAAATGGTCAATAGCATCAAGGTTGTTTTTGGGAAGCCACCGAAGGGTAAAAAGAGGAAGAAAAGTGAGACACCAACCAGCATGTTGTGGAAGAAGATGCCAATTTTCTTTAAGTATTTGCCCTACTGGAAGGACTTGGACGTCCGTCACAGCATCGATGTCATGCACGTTGAGAAGAATGTGTGTGATAGCATCATTGGCCTCTTACTGGACATACCAGGGAAGACAAAGGATGGAATCAAGTCACGTAAGGACTTGGTGCATTTTGAAATTAGGCCAGAGCTACACCCTGAAGACAGACCAAATGGAAAACATTATCTTCCACCGGCTAGCTACTCTCTGACACTTGAGGAGAAAAATGCACTGTGCAAGTGCTTACGTTGGGTGAGAGTCCCGACTGACTACTCATCCAACATTAAGAACCTAGTCTCGATGAAAGATTTGAAGCTAATCGGATGAAAAATTTGAAGCTAATCGGCATGAAGTCTCACGATTGTCATGTGATGATGACGCAGATGCTCCCTATTGCAATAAGTTGTAT
The DNA here is from genome assembly GCF_958298935.1 of Phragmites australis. Taxonomy (NCBI): domain Eukaryota; kingdom Viridiplantae; phylum Streptophyta; class Magnoliopsida; order Poales; family Poaceae; genus Phragmites; species Phragmites australis. The sequence goes on from NC_084929.1 coordinate 9,489,617, forward strand.
CAAGCCGAGATACATCAAGGTGGTCATCACACGGTTGTGTCACTTCTTCAATGCAATTGCTCAGAAGGTGATCGATGCTGAAAAACTGGGTGCTCTACATAGTTCGTTAGTAGAGACTTTGTGCCAACTTGAGATGTGCTTCCCTCCATCCTTTTTTGATATCATGGTACACCTCTTAGTTCACATCGTGAATGAGATAATTGCGCTGGGCCCTGTATTCTTACATCAGATGTACGCGTTTGAGCGGTACATGGGTATTCTGAAGGGCTATGTACGGAATCGTGCTCACCCAGAGGGTTCCATGATCGAGGGCTACAGTACCGAGGAAGTCGTTGAGTGTTGCATCGATTACATAAAAGATTATAATCCCATTGGTGTACCTGTATCACAACATGAGGGGAGGTTGTCTGGGAGAGGGACCAAAGGAAAGAAAAGATTCATCAATCATGATTACAAAGCAGTGGAAGAAGCATATTTCACCATATTGCAACAGATCCAGTTAGTGGCGCCATACGTCGAGCAACACCTAAATGAGCTCTACACAAAAAATCAAGGCCGCTCGTATGATTGGATCTTGAAAGAGCACAAGCGTCGCTTCACCACATGGTTCAAGAACCAAAACCTTCCGGACGGTGAATCTCTAGATAAAAAAAAATATTAAAATGTTGGCTTGTGGCCCATCAAGTTTAGTTACGTCATGGCAAGCGTATGACATTAATGGGTACACGTTTTATACCAAAGCAAAAGACAAGAAGAGCATGACCCAAAACAGCGGCGTTCGAACAGAAGCCTATGACACAACAGGAGAAAAGGTCACCTACTATGGGTTCATAGAGGAAATCTGGGAACTCGACTATGGAGTGAATCTGCAGATCCCCGTCTTTCAGTGCAAATGGGTCAAACACCCAAATGACGTGGCGGTGGACAACTACGACTTCACAATTGTCGACCTCAGCATTGTAGGCCACAAAGATGACCCGTGGGTACTCGCTGATCACGTCGCACAAGTTTTCTATATAATCGACCCCGCGAATGAAAAGAAGCACGTAGTTGTTGCCGGAAAACAAAGAATTGTCGGAGTCGGGAATGTGGAGGATGCGGAAGAATACAATCAGTTCGATGACGTGCCGCCTTTTGGAGATCCAGAAAAGATCAAACTTGTAGAAGCAACCCTCGATAGATCTGTGATGCCGTACATACGTCTGGATGGTGTAGGGAAAACAGTTCAAGGCAAATAGTGCAATGTTATGCAAATTATGTTCCAATGTGATAGAGACCCTGAAATTTTTATACAATTAGGATAAGCTTTAATTTGTATTATGGACTTATATGCATTTAAGATGCTTTAGTATCTAATAGAATATTTAAGATGCTTCAATATTTAATAGAATATTTAAGATGCTTTAGTATGTAATAGAATATTTAAGATGCTGTAGTATGTAATAGAATATTTAAGATGCTGTAGTATGTAATAGAATATTTAAGATGCTTTAATATGTAATAGAATAGTATTTCCCAAACAAGAAAAAAAACATTCCATAGGTCTCCACAGGCGGTTGACTTAAGAAACCACCTGTGGAAATCATTTTCACAGGCGGTTCCTTAGGTGAACCGCATGTGGAAATCCATTTCCACAGGCGGTTCACCGAAGGAACCGCCTGTGAAAATGATTTCCACAGGCGGTTTCTTAAGTCAACCGCCTGTGAAAATTGTTCCTATTTATAAAACCGTGTGCGGCCCCAAAAACCCTAGTGCTTTCAGAAAAGGAGGAGCCGCCGCCGCCGCCACTGCAGCCGAGTTCAACAGCGCCGAGGAGGAGCCGTCGCCGCCGAGGTCCACAACGCCGAGGAGGAGCCATCGCCGCCGAGGTCCACAGCACCGAGGAGGAGCCGCCACCGCCGGTGAGTAGTTCCATATCCCCTTCCCGACCGAGCCGTCGTAGTCGGTTCTCCGGCCGGCCGTGTGTTCCCCCCCCCCCCTTCTCTATGATGCCGGCCATCGTGCCGTGGTGCAGTGCTGCCGGTGAGTAGCTCTGTTTCCCCTTCCCGGCCGAGACGTCGTAGTCGGTTCTCCGGCCTGCCGTGTTTTCCCCTCCCCCCTTCTCTGTGATGTCGTACATGTGCTGATTGTTACACTCAAAAGTTGTTTGTGCATGAGATGCCCGGGAGGGAGTAATCAGTAGGTAGTAGCCGATGGTGAATACAGATGAGATGAAACCCACATCTGGAAACTCCTTTTTTTTTCCAAAAAAGAGAATGAAAACCAAACTCTCACTAGATGATCCATACCAGCAGTACTCAACTCTGCTAGGTTCTAGTTTCTAGCTTATTGGAATTTTGGATAACCCTTTTTTGGCCCTTTGCAACCTAGTCTATTTATGTCTTGATATCCATAGAAATTAACGTACGATGAACAAACTAGGAAACTCATAAATGACTTTTATGGCAATGTAAAAGATATAAAAATGTTTGCGGCAATGTAACCTATTAGAGGACCTGAGTTGCCCTCTTGAACATGACCGGACAGCTAAGGGGAGCTGGCATCCAACATTGGGTTAATTTCAGTAGAATTTTCATCCAACGAAATTATCATCTACAAGCTAGAAAATCACGGCGAAGAACAGCATATAGTGAAAATTCCCAAGTGTATAGTTTATTAGGTAATTAAGGACAACGTGCATCACGTCGGCAAATGAAGAAGTTAAGATGTTAGGTAATAACCAGTAGAGCTAGTACGTGATTGTTGAGATCCTGGGTTCAAGTCCCAACTTCTTAATATATAATAGGTTGGGGGAAAGTCTCCCTCCGACCTCGTTTTATTTTCTAAACAGAACATACATAACATGATATGTTTACAAACTTTTGTAATGCTCTTAATCTTTCAGCTTATACACATGCCTGTATATATCAACTTATACTATTATACCAATAATGCTCTTAATCTTTCAGCAACTCTCGGGACCTCTATGCCGATTCTTGAGCTAAAGGCCTGCGGTTAAGAGGAGGGAGAGTGCAATTGCAAGCAAGTTAGAACACTACTGGTTTAGTGAAATTCTTATCAAGATAATAAGATGCATACATATATAAGCTAGAAGGATTACTTATCAAGACCATCCACTCTTCATTATATATATTGAGTTCATGCAAACTAGTTACATCTTAATTTGTAGATAGTAATGGTGTGGTACATATAGACAACAGTGATTTAATTAGTTACCGAAAGTTTTGCCAAGGAAAAGCAAGGATTGGTTGTTTTGATCAACAGAGAGAGACCAAATTAAGTTCGGTAGCCCATTTCCCAGGCTAGTTGTTGCCCATGTAGAATAGCCAAAAGTTAAGTCCATAAAGTGCTATTGTAGCCAATCTTTTCTATAAATGGCACCACCCGTCTCGCAAACTTCACGTAGAAGCTTCCTTTCCCAGGTTATAGAGCAAATCATTGTTCAAAAGCTTAATCTACCACTATGGTAATCACCAGAAGAAAGACCCTCATTCTTTACTTGTTCTTTCTAGACTTTGACATTGCTCATGGCATCCAATGCAAAATTTTACTCCATAGGGACCACATGCATTAAGACCAGAGCTAACAAGCATATATATAGTTCTTGAGGGCCTTAGACCCTGGTACAACTACTTACTGTATAGGACAGTATGGATGCATGCATGCATATAAGCACATACGGCGTTCGAATAATCTAATATTGTCATTCTCTGCTCTCTAATTTCTATGGTTTTCTTGTGTTCTATGATACTCCATTTTGCATTTTACACTACTACTAAATTCCCCTTTTTTCATACTAGCATACTTGTTAGCTTTTTCTAGACAACAATAATCCAGCGGTCGATTAAGTACTATGGGGCAGAAGAGGACAGTAACCCCTAAGAAACCAGAAGCAAGCAGGATGTCGGATGTTGCAATAGAGGCCTCCCCGGCACAGAGGACGCTCGCAATAGAGGCCTCCCCGGCACAGAGGTCGGATAGGGACCCAAGTCCTCACCAGCCGTCCTCCTCCGACAGCAGCAAAAGCTCGGGCTTGTATCACAGCCCGAGCCCTGTTCCATGCGAGCGGGAGATCTGCCGTCGGGAAAGTGACAACGAGTACGATCCCGCCGAAGAGGTATTTAGTTGAGTCAATGCATTTCATACTTGTTAAATGGAGGAATATCTTCTGTTGATGTCAACTCTCATTTATTTTCTCTCTAGAGGGTGAGGGAGCAAAGATCTGCACGTCGATCATCTGCGCCACAACATTCTGCACCACAACCCACTGCTATATCTGTGCTCGAAACTTCGGGTCCCTCTGGGCCGACGCTGAAATGAAGAAGGGGCGAGCGTAGCAGAAACAAGTTGCCGTCCAACATTTATACAATAACACAGGTCGGTGTTGAAGGGGAGCCTATTGCACCTCGTGAGGCCTACGCCAAATTACGCAACGGTTGCGGATTCCTTGTCAAGGAGTACGTCCCAATCACTGTAACTGATTGGCGATTGGTGTTGGATGAGAAGAAGGAGTTCCTATTGGCAACATTGCGGAGAACCATCCGATTCCCCTCGGGAACAGAGGAAGCAGCCAAACAGAATGCATTGAAAACTATGGGAAAAAGCTTCCGGGGTTGGAAGAGTGAGCTCAACAAGGAATTCGTGAAGAAGAATCTGGTACCCTTTAATAAATACGGAAAAATTACACCAGAGCAATGGGCAGAGTTTGTTAGGCAGAAGACCACACCTGATGCCATCAAACTGGGTGAATCATTCAAGCAACTTGCGAAGAAGAATAAGCACCACCATCACCTGGGCACATCTGGGTACGCCCCCAAAATTCCTGAGTGGAGGAGGCAAGAAGAAGAGGCTGCCCAGGTTGGGAAACCCAACCCTTTAGAAAATTGTGACGAGCGAAGCAGGAACTGGGTCTACGCTCAGTCACAACGAACCGAGTCTGGGGACTTAGCCTTCAATAGCCCTGAGACCATGGAGGTGACCCAGACCATCCAAGGGCTTGCTAAGGAAGGGTCTCTAGAGCCTGACAGGGAGAATGACCTGCTTACCAAGGCCCTGGGGAACAAAGAACACCCGGGTCACACTCAAGGCATCGGATCAAAAGTGGGCTGGAAGCATGGGTTCCCAAACGATGCGGGCCAGTACAAGACACGTAATAGATATAAGAAGACCCTAGAGGAACAGATACAAGAACAGGTTAAGGTCGAATTCATGAAGATGTGGAATGAAAAGGAGAAGGAAAGGGTGGCATTAATGCTGATAGAGCAACCAACCAGCCCAGGATTTCGGAGCAGCGTCGGGTCCACACATTTCGATAGCCAGAGATATCTTGTGGATGAAATCAAAGAGGCTACCCCTTGCGTTCTTCATGTTCCGTCGGCAAGGGAGACTTCACTGTCGAGGCTGCCACTAGCCAGGCCATTCCAGGCCATGTGTTTCACAGTCAAGATATTCCGGCCAGTTACGCCAAGGTACAAGTGGACTCGGTGCAGCCGATTTTCAGGAAGTACAAGCTTGAAATCAGCGCACCTGAGGGTATTGAGATTCTCGATGAGGTTGTTAGAAACTTCATTTTGTGGCCCAGACGGGATATCATATTAAGCTGTCAGAAGTCACAATCGCCAGCGTCCCGCCTGTCCCAGGGCCCAGCATCTCTGCCTCAGGCACCGCTGCTCCAGAGCCAACCCACTCCGCATCAGGCACCTCAGCCCCAGAGACAACCCACTCCGCCTCAGGCACCTTAGCCCCCGTTCCAACCCTCTCCACCTCAGGCACCATCACCCCCGCGCCCGGTATCTCCGCCGCAGGAAACTTCGCATCGTGCTTCACCGTCTACAACTCAGGCACCTCCGCCTCCAGCGTCTCTGACTCCGGTGTCTCCGCCTCCGGCACATCCATCACCTGAGCATCGGAGAGTTCCTACAATGATTACCCCATATGAGAAGATTGATCTACCTGATCCGATGAAGAGGTGGCTTTTGTCCTCGTCAAAACCAAAGGCATCATCCGCTCAGGAATCTCCAGCGAAGGGCAATCTCGCGAAAGAGATCGTCAAAGCATTAAGTACCTCACAGATAGATTTCGTGCCTACACTGGATGTTCCCAAAAAATATGAGCATGGTAAGCCATTTCTGCCATCATTTCAACTCCAGGAAGGTCCGTGGGGAAATTCCAGGAATGGTACATGAGGGCATGTCGCGCGGGCCTCTCCATAATCACTGCTTGTGTCCCCGCTAACATTTATCTAAGCGGAGACAACTATCTCATGTTGGATTTCAAGGACATGCACGCTGTGTTCCGCCTCGACAAACTTGATGTCAATCTCATAAGTGTGTGGTGCCTGTAAGTGCCAACAATCTACCTCTACGTTCATATATGTACCAATATATGTTATAGAAGCTAATGACTATTGATTTGTTCTGTAGGATGCAATTTAACGATGCGGATAAATTAAAGAGGCCTGTCGGATTCCTTGATCCGCAACGAATTTTTCAGCCAAACATGATTGTGAACATAAGGACTGATGACCCTAGGATTAAGGGGAAGAGTAAAAAGGATAAAGCACGTGTCATAAAAGAAGCAACCAAAACAAAAAGGCTCGAAATGTCAACCTACGTAGGAAGGGCTATGCTTGAAATGCAGGAAAAGGACTGCATCTTCGCTCCCTACAACTTTAAGTAAGTGTGATACGTTATGAATCTAACATAAGTGTTCAACTTAGTTGATCGATCAAGAATCTAACAGAAGTATTCATGTAGCGATCACTATATTTGTATAATGCTGATGCCGAAGTCGAGCAGACTCGTGGTCCTTGACTCTGCCGATTTCCAACAAAAATTCTACCAAGATTTCATTGACGTTATACAGAGGTAAAGGAAATCTCCCATACTTAAAATTCTTATACATTATTTATGAATTGATAATTACTTGTTGGTATTCGAATAGGGCCTACAAGTGGTACGTAACGAAAGGTGGGATACACGATACGGACAGGCCGGATGCGATGACAGTCCGTACACATTTTCCAGTACTAACACAACTTCTAATTCTTGTATTCCATTATTAATGACGAAGAGTTTTATTGAACTAACGAATATGTTGCCTTTTTTTTAAGTGCCACAAGCAAAGTTTCAATACCGTTTTTTGTGGATACTATGTTTGCGAATTTCTTAGGATAAATGGGAGGTACACAACGAACCCTGAGGATGTAAGTCATCATTGTGCCTGCACATTCTTATTTGGTTATGTTTCCGTTGTCAATAGTGTTTTAACTCTTTTAGTGTGTTTTCAAACCAGGCAAGAATGTTCCAATGTGCCAACCAAGCTCTCACCGATAAAGAAATCCAAAACGTCCAACGTGACATGTGCCGGTTTATTATGCACGAAGTCATCCACAAGAACGGTAGATTCTTTGATCGCGGAGGCGAATTAGCTAGCCATCCGAGACTGTGTGTGGGACAACGACTCTTAGCTATATAGGCTTGTGATGTTGTAAATATTGTTTTGTAAATATTGTTGTACTTGTGTTAAATATTGAAATATGTGATGTTATTCATATTGTTATTGAAACTGTGTGAAATCTTGATGGAATAAAATATATTCTAATTTTTTTTTTTGAAATAAATACATACCACAGGCAGTTCTCATACGGAACCGCCTGTGAAAATCTTTATATCACAGGCGGTAGCTAATATGGACCACCTGGAAATTGATTTCCACAGGCGGTTGACATAAAAGAACCGATTGTGAAAAATTATTTCCACAGGCGGTTCGTTAAGACAACCGCCTGTGGAAATCGTCGATTTCCACAGGCGGTTGTCTTAACGAACCGCCTGTGGAAATCGATTTTCACAGACGGTCACTTTTGCGCCTGTTGATTTCCACTGGCCTTCTATCATAGACGGGTGCGCTAAACGCCTGTGAAAAGACGTTTCCACCCGCCTATACAGTATTGAGACCAAATAATAATAATCTATTGGTTGGCCAGCTAATTTGGGAGACGCTACGAAACTAACAGCACATATGACATACTGTGCTGGTTCTAACATGTAATCAACTGCACGGTGCGAGATGTTGGAATATGATCGGTTATATATGTATGACGTCTAACCGTAACAAAGACATCATCTTAAAACATCAATGACCCGAGCATTAGATCAATGTGGTTTTAGTGAATTATATTAACATAGTGAATAAGACTAATATTACTTGCTAGTATGCCAACGTAGATTAGTAATGGAAAAATAATAGTCATGACAAGTTTGGGTCTCTATTTCATTTAGATTCCGCACCTATTTTTTTACTGTTTACTTTCCATATTTACCTTTCTAGAATTAGCCTATATAGTTTGTAGGATTTGAACCTAGTATGCAAAATTTATTATGATAAATTATCCACATTAGATATAACTAGAGCATATTTAGATAAAAAATTTAAATTTATCCTGTTGTTACAAGCTTATTAGTTTTTAACTCCCTAATTTACCTCCGCATCCCTTGTCCTTACAATCCTCTGAGGCATCATCAGGCTAGGTCACATTTCCAATCTATAGCGCAGCAAAGACTACAAAGAAGAAAAAAAAGAAAGAATATATCTAGTGTCGTGTCCCTTGCATGCCCCACTTCACATTGTCGTACAGTGAAATTACGTAAAGAAGGTCACTATTCTCATGTAGTGAATTTCCTTCCTTTTCCATGCAACATATATTATGCAAACACTGCATGCAACTAATTTATGACGTACAACCAAATTGGACAATAACTTTTGGTTTGTTCCTAAATTAAATATTTGGTTTAAGTAAATTTAAAAAGTACACCTATTAAGTTTCTCGGTTGTTTTTCCTTTTTCACGTAAGGATCGGATCTACTGATCCATGAATAGTTGTACATTTTTTTCACACTACTCTGAACCGGATTCATCACTGCCGATCATTAAAAACTGATAATAAAAATATATCACTGCTGGTTCTTAATCTCTTACGTTTGAACTATGATGGAGCCGTAAAAACCGGCAATGATAGTCGGTATTAGTGCCAGTTGTAGCCTGAACCGGTAATGAAGCGTAGCCCGGATCCGAAATTTCCATTCAATAGAATTTTGGCCCTATCTTTATGTTTGATCGGCTCAGCCTTATCTCTTTGCGCTTGTCCACTCATCCGCTCTCTCTTTCTCTCTCTCTACCTTATCTCCTCGCACTTGTCTGTTCTCTCCTATCTATCATCCAAATCCTCGTTCTCCACCTCCGCCTTCCCCACCGGCCTGGTCCACCCGTCAAGCGCAGCGGGCTCCTCGGAGCTGGCTCAGGCCACTACCACACCCGCCAGTTCACCGCCGCAACGGACAACGAGGCACAATAAGGAGGATCCCTGCTGTGGGCCCTCCTCCCGCATAGTGATGGTAGTGCCCTCCTCCGGCATGGTAAGGCGGTTGCCTAGTCCATCTCCTCGACGCAGTCCGCCGCCTGCCTTGGGCAGCAGCGGCAAGAGGTTCACGGGGAGGGGCATCGATGCTAGGGCCACAAGGAGGCAGCCTTGGGCAATAGTGGCGAGAGGTTCATGGGGCGGAACACCGACGTTGGGGCCATGCGGTGGCAGCAAGATCCACACAGTGCCATGTGGATCCACAGTGGTGGAGTCCTCCACAGGAGCGCGCAGGATCTCGGCGAGGGGCGCACGACGGATCCCGTGAGTGGCATGGTGGCGGGTCCTCGGCTTGTACTGTGGTGCCATTTGTGCATGTATTGTGATGGCAGTCTTTGAGCTGCCGCGTTATAGAAAGAGAGATTTAGAGAGTCGGTTAAAGATGCTCTAAGTTGCAGTGTCGAATTATGGTTCCAAATTGAAAATAAGTGGCGAATTATGCAAGATCAAAAGTGGTAGCACAAAGTGCTACAAGAGTAAACTGATTCGGTGCAAACGCTTGCCAACGCACCTGAGAGATCGCTGTCTCTCAATCATAGTAGCCAAACTCAGGCCGTCCAAATTGGCAACCAATTGCCAGGTTTCAGCCACCCAGGCATGCATGCTCGTTCCTCACTATCCCATCAAGCTTTAGCCGACATCACAAATTGATCGCCCATTTCACATGAGATCACCCTTTTAACTAATTCAAGCATTAACATGCCTTACATGTATAATTTTCTTGTGATTTTGACACTGATTTTGTGGGACGCTGCTAACCGTCGGAGGTGGGCCTCTAGTCGGCGTGCTTTGTAGCTGATGATTAAAAGGTGTCTTCTCAGAGAATATTTCCATTCCCTGTGACAATGGCGACTACGCTTGTACGTACTGTGTAAAACTTTCAGGATGCATGGTCATCGACCGGAAAATGGCTGACACGTGTAGTGTTATTGTTAAATAACAATCACATGAACTAGCTCCACATTTTTTTTTTCAGATAAAACTCCACTAAATGCTGGATCAAAAGGTAGTTCAGTAAGTTGGTGTAATGCAACGATCTTTTTTTGCCTTCTAATTCTTTTGTGTTGCTAGTTAGGTCGGTTATGATAAGGGACCTTTCTGTTGCCTTTCAAATAAGGTAATGAAATCAGTAGAAAAGCTCAAATAACTTTTAAGTGGAGGTCTGTAAGCCTAGCTACCGCAATAGTCATCACCTATGTATGCATGTAAGCAAAACCGGTGATCGCGTCTAGAACTTTGTCTTTTGCCTTCTTTTTTTTTAAGATGAGTGTCACATCCTAAAATATTAATTACGTAATTAGGCATACCTAATCATAATGGAATTATATTTTGTGCGATTGATTCAATTTGAGTTTATTGATGTCACTAGTGAGTATGGTAGCAGCAACGATAGTGATGACGACTTGCTAGATGATTTAAGCAAAATATCTTTACCTAGCATTTGTGAGTTACTTGAGATAATAGAAGGACAAAATGAAACTTTCGAGAAGCAATAAGAATTTCTCATTTTTGAAAAAGGTAGAAACCTTGAACTCAAGAAGGCTCTTGCTGAAGAGAAGGAGAAAAATAAAAATTTGGCTAAAATGCTTGAGTTAGCCAAAGCTTCAAATGCTAGTCTTGAGAGCTCAAATGAAATACTTCAATAGAAATTTAATTGTTTAGATAAAGTCCATAAAATTCTTGAGGTGAAATTTGAAATTGTCAAGAATAGCACTTCCCTCTCTAATGATGTACCTTGCTCTACTAGTGTCTCAAGTAGCATTGATTTTTCTAGATGCAAGGAGATTGATATTGATACTTGTGCTACTAACTCTAAATCAATTCAAGTATTAGCAAGTTAAAATGAGAAGCTCCTGGGACTCCTTCACAAGGGCCTTCTAAAGTGCCATATGGGTAGTAAGGCTCTCAAGGAGTACCTTGATTACCAAAGAGGCAACTTCAATCATGAAGAACTTGGATACTATCCTCCAAAGGAAAAGAAGGTTGAAAAGCAACTCCATCATCAACTTTTTCAAAGTTAAAAGTATCCAAAATCATACTCATGGACCTCAAGCTACTTTTGATGCATCATATGTGCTTAAGAAAAATCGCAATGGTAGAATTGTTGCTAAGTATGTTGGTGTTAGAAATAAGCATGTTTGTATTAAAAACTCCATATGGGTACCAAAAATGCTTGTGACTAACATGAAAGGACCTAAAAAAGTGTGGGTATCTAAAAATAGTACTTGATCTATTTTTTAGGACTATACCTTCAGTGGAAGAAGTTGGGTAATGGATAGTGGTTGGACAAATCATATGACTGGAGAGAAATCCATATTCTCATCCTTTGATACAAGTAGATCACAACATGAGAACATTGTGTTTAGTGACAATGGTAAAGGAAAGGTCATGAGTTTAGGTAAAGTTGCAATTTCAAATGACCTTTCCATATCTAATGTCTTACTTGTAAAATCGTTGAATTACAAATTACTGTCTGCATCTTTACTTTGTGACATGGGTTTCAATTGTTTGTTTACAAAAATGTTGATGTGATGGTCTTTAGAAGAGATGATTCTTCTATAGTCTTGAAGGGTTATATGAAAGCAAAGCTTTATCTTGTGGACTTTTCATCGGATAAATCAAGCCATGAGACTTGTTTGATGGCCAAAACTAGCATGGATTGACTATGGCATCGTAGGCTAGCCCATGCTGGTATGAGGAAGCTTAGCAAACTTCAAAAGGACGAGCACATTTTGTGACTAACTAACGTTTCTTTTGAAAAAGATAAGAGTGTGTAGCGCATGTCAAGCGGGAAAACAAATTGGAATGCCACATCCCGCCATGAAAATCATGACAATAACAAGGCCATTGGGACTACTTTGCATGGAGCTCTTTGGTACTATCACTTATATAAGTATTGGGGGTAACAAATATGGTATTGTAATTATTGATGATTATTCTTATTTTACTTGGGTATTCTTTTTGCATGATAAAGGAGAGACTCAAAGAATTTTCAAGAAATTTGCAAGAAGAGCCCAAATGAGTTCAACTTGAAGATCAAAAAAATTAGAAGTCACAACGGGAGTGAGTTCAAGAACACTCAAATTGAAGATTTTTTTGATGAGGAAGGAATCAAGTATGAATTTTCGCCACCCTACTCCCCTCAACAAAACAGGTTAGTCAACAGGAAGAACATCAAGATTATTGAGATGGCAAGAAATATGCTTGATGAGTACAATATCTCTAATCATTTTGGGGCAGAGGCCATCAACACCGCTTGTCACGCGACAAACCAGTTGTATCTTCACCGAATCTTAAAAAAAATCATATGAGCTTCTTACCAAGCAAATTGATGTCAATGCACCAAGTGATGAAGAAATTCCAAGTGAAGTAATCAAGAGGATGACTATTGGATAGATAAGGCCACAAGAGCCCCAAGAAGACTCAAAACAACCTTCTTCATCAACCCAAGTGGATCCTCCAACATTGACTCAAGATCAACAAACCACCAACACTTGTCTAGATCAAGAGGGAGAAGAAGATGACGTTGAACCTCATCAACAAGTGTCATTCCCAAGAGTTCATCAAAGTGTACAAAGAAATCACCTCGCCGACAATATACTTGGTGACATAAATAGGAGAGTCTCTACTAGATCTCGAGATGCTAATCTTGTGAATATTACTCTTTTGTATCTTCTTTGGAACCTTTAAAGGTAGAAGAAGCACTCGAAGATCTAGATTGGGTGATGGCCATGCAAGAAGAGTTGAATAACTTCATCTGAAGCAAGGTATGATCATTGGTGGAAAGACCCAATCAAAATGTGATCGGCACCAAATGGGTCTTCTGCAACAAGCAAGATGAGAACGAGATAGTGATGAGGAATAAGGTAAGATTAGTTGCATAAGGCTTCACTCAAATTGAAGGTTTGGATTTTTGTGAGACTTATGCCCCTGTTGCTAGATTAGAGTCAATTCGTATATTACATGCTTTTGCTACTCGCTGTGATTTCAAGCTTTATCAAACGGACGTGAACAACGTATTCCTAAATGGATCCATCTCGAAATTGGTATATGTTGAACAACCTCTGGGTTTCGATGATCCGAAATTCCCATTTTATGTCTATAAACTCAATAATATACTCTATGGGCTTAAGCAAGCTCCTAAGCATAGTATGAATGCTTTAAAGACTTTCTAGTCAAGAATAGCTTTGAAATTGGGAAAGTCGATACTACTCCTTTTACTAAGAAGCTTGATAGTGATTTATTTGTGTGTCAAATATATGTCGATGACAATATATTTGGTTCTACTAACAAAACCTTTAGTAAACAATTTATTAGGATGATGACCAAGAGGTCCGAGATGTCGATGATGGGGAAGTTGAAGTTCTTTCCAGGACTTAAAACCAAGCAACTCAAGGAAGGGATGTTTATATGTCAAACATTGTACATCAAGAATATGCTCAAGAAGTTTGACATGGAAATCACCGAGCTAATTCGCACCCCCATGCAAGAAAATGGCCATCTTAACCTCAATAAGGAAGGAAAAGCCGTTGATCAAAAGGTATATCATTCCATGATAGACTCTTTGCTTCATCTTTATGCATCTAGGCCTGATATTGTGCTTAGTGCGTACATGTGTGTAAGATTTCAAGCCACTTCAAAGGAGTGTCACTTAGTGTTTATTAAGAGAATTTTTAGATATCTTGTTCATACATCAAACCTAGCGATTTGGTATCCCAAAGGTTCGAGTTTTGATCTCATTAGATATTCTAATGCGGATTATGCAGGTTGTAAGGTGGATAGGAAGAGCACCTCGGGTACATATCAATTCTTGTGTAGGTCTCTAGTATCATGGTCTTCTAAGAAACAGAACTCCATAGCTCCATCCACCACCGAAGCGGAATACATTTTTGTAGGTAGTTGTTATGATCAATTGCTTTGGATAAGGCAAACTTTGAAAGATTATGGAATTCATATGAACAAAGTGCCTCTCTTATGTGGTAATAAAAGTGCAATCAAGATAGCCAACAATCACGTCCAACACTTCCGAACCAAGCACATAGATATCCGACACAACTTTCTTAGAGATCATTCCACAAAGGGAGATACAGATATACAACACATAATGACAAAAAAAATTATTAGCAGATATGTTTACCAAGGCACTAGCTGAGCATAGGTTTTGCGAGTTAAGAAATGAACTAAATATCCTAGATTCTCGAAATGTGTCTTGATTCCTTGCATACAATGTTTTCATTTGCCTAGGTGTTTGAACTAAGATGGCCAAACCAGTCAGAACTTCCGATGTTCATTGATTTCAACATTTGAGTCAGATTTTAGTGTCGATTTCCTTTCCGCTTGATCCTAAGTATCTTCATAACCATCATCATCTCAGGATTAGTGAATATGGATGAAGTATGTTACTATGAAAGGATGACTAAAGCTAGGATCGATCCTCTTTTGCCGGGAAGCTCAAGGGCGATAGACATCAAGAAAACAGCTGGTAGAGGCAAAAATCTAAATCCCTCGCCTCCCATTCTTGGCACTGAGAGGAGCGCTCAAACTGTGAATGTTGGAAGACTTGGTTCTCTACGACCTAGAAGAGAATGTGGCTCCAGTGCCCAAGCTGAAATTGAGGAAGAAGATGAGGAGATGGAAGAACAAAGGGAAATTAGACCTCTGAGGATGAACATGCCTGAAAGGTCCAATAATCTCCCAAGACATTGCCTCAGCTACAAGGGCAAGGCTTCTGTCACAGAAAGGCAAAGGGAATCAGATCCAACAAAGTATGATAGATTCTCCACTGACCATCGCTTTTGGAACTTCTTCTAGCAGGATTTCTATGAGTCAGTGATTCCTCCTAGGAAGTATCCCACCTCTCTAATGTAGTGGATTGACTGGTCATATATGGAAAGTCATGATTATTCTATCTTTCCATGAAGTAATAGTTGCTTGTGTGCATCAGAACCTAAAAAGGATTATGGGATTTGAGTATCCCTAGTGCAATGAAGTAATTGCTCAATTATATGCCACTTTGTATGTTAATAAGGATGCCGCAAGAACCATTCATTGGATGACTAATGGCACATGGTACAAAGTCAAGTATTCAGCTTTTGCCAGGATTTTGGGCTTCGCAGCAAATGATCTTCACAACAAAGAGCAGATCCATAATGACAAAGTGGTGCCTACAGAAGATATGGAGTTCATGTACAATGTGAATGATCAATATGAGATTGTCAAGACAAAAGGTCTTCTTCCTTTCTATTTCTATCTTAACAGGATGTTCATGAAGACTATTGCTCCAAAGGATGGAGATGCCAATAGCATTCACTCCTTCACAAAGAACTTGCTTGCACGAATGAAGGAGAACGCAAGGTAGTTTGATGTGTTTGACTTTATTTGGGAAGAGATTCGCCTCACCTCCATTGATCCGAAGCATGGTTGTTGATATGCTCCCTACATCATGTTCATAATTGAGAATGTTACCAACCTCACCTTTCACGAGGAAGTGAAGCACGTAGGGCTACAAGTGAGCTTAATTAAGTTGTTCCTTCCTCTAGGAGTCACTACAAGGAAAATGAGTTTTTTTCCATGAAACATATAGCAACAATATATGAATTGTGGTAGTGCATAGTTGATATTGCCATGAATTTCTAGCACTAAGTTGACTAAATTGCCATGAATTTCTAATGTTGCCATATTTCCAACTTTCGTTGCAAGAGATTGTTATGTATTGTAATGGAAAAATATATAACTTTCGTTGCAAGAGGTTGTTATGTATTGCAATGGAAAAATATATCATTGCATTAAGTTGATTATTTTGCCACAATTTGAAATTGTTGTGACAGTTTTGTTTTCATGGCAAATATATCATTTTTATTACCACACTTTGTTTTGTCGTGGTAATAAGAACTTTATATTGCAACGATATATTAATGCATCAATATTTCATGAATTGGTTGCAATATAGATATGTTATTGCTATGAGTCAAGAATCATTGCAGTATAAAGGTACTATTGCCACGACTTTTAACTATTGCCACATTTTCTATGCATTCCCACTTTTAAAAGAGATGTCAAAATGATATTATCTACATTCTATACAAAATTAATAGCTTTGGCGTGGTGGTAAAGCATTTCGTGCACAACTACAAGGCCTTTGGTTCGACTCCTATTCATAGCAGCAAAATCACCATAAAATTATCATAATTTTAATTTATAATGATTTTATTTCCACAAACTAATATCGTTGCAATAGTGACTTTATTGCCATGATTTTATTTCTATTGCCACGATAATAGGTGTGTTGTAAATGGAGACTATTGCCATGCTGATTTTGTGGTACTATAAGAAATTATCACAACAAAATAAAAAATGTTGCAAAAACTTTAGAGCATGCTACTACTTGCAACAGCTGGCAACCATTTTGAAGTTGTTGCGATATGCAAATATTGCAACGATTTTGACCCTATTGCCACAATTTTTTGCCATGGCAAAAGCTCAATTTTCTTGTAGTGAGTGAGGAGTGTTCACAAGCTGACACTTCTTCTTCTTCCTCCTCCACCCTACAGATCTTAAAATCCATATTTTACCTGTGTAAGAGCACATCAGTGAGGGTTCAAAAAGAGAGGGCAACAAGAAAGAAGCTCACTAGGAGAGTCAAGGAGATTCATAGGAACCTTGACATTGAGCCTCCGTGATTTCCTAATGGCTCTGAGGTTGAGGATAGCAAGGAGGATGTGATTGAGGATCCTTTCCATGAAAATCTCGCTCCTAAGTCCGATGAAGAAGAAGAGGAAGGTGACAAAGAAGAGGACAGCGACGAGTAGTTGGTTCTCTCGGTTTCTTTCTTCCTTTTTGGTGTCTTGATGCGAAATAGGAAGAGAAAAGCTTAGTCTCATATATTCGGATATCTTTGTTTCCTTTCTATCATGATCATTTGCATATTGGACTTGTTGTATTTGGTTTTTAATTATTGAACCTTGTTTAATTATTGTAAAAACTCTATTGTGCTAGTGTGATGTAATGTGCTACCTTTATGTCTTGTGGATGATATGTCGTATGTTTATTTATCGCACATGTTCACACAATTGCACAACACGAATGCCAATATATAGAGGGAACTCTCACAAAATCTCTTTAAAATGTGCATTTGCTTTTCAAATCAAATTTCTTACAATTCACATTTTTAGGGGGAGCTCACTATATATCTTAGCATTCAAAAATAATTTTATTTAAAATCTCTTGTAATCTTTAATCGTGTTGCCATCAATCACCAAAATGGGAGGGATTCAAAGTGCATCTAAGCCCTAAGTGGGTTTTGATGATTGAGACAAGCGATTAAGGAACTAATATGTTCAATGAGTATTTGAATAGGTAAAAGTCCCAATGATGAAAGCTATATGACATTAGCGACCCCCAAACTTGAAGAAAGAAGATGGTATTTGGTTATTTCTAAAGTTATAGCATTTTATTTTGATTTGAGTATAGGAATACCGTATTATTAAGAGGGATACAACGTTGAAAGCTTTGGTACGAACTTAGTGCTCAAAAGACTATCCTTGGAAATGAGAGACACCACACATAACACGAACACAGGGTTGAAAAAAGTTAGTCAGATCGGAAGTTCCGGTCCAGATATCTGAAGTTCCAATTGGGTCAGAAAGTCTGATTTTCCCAACTATGGAGTTCTCGAGTTCCTGGATTTAATGGGATCGAAAGTTTTGGTCCAGAGGTCGGAAGTTCCGATGTAGTTCAAAATGTCCAACTTTCTCATCTATAGGGTTCTCGGGTTCTCTGTTCTCTTTTGGTAAGAAGTTTCAATTCCTTGATCAGAAGTTTTGATGTTGGCCAGGATGTCCGATTTGCTAATATGTTGGGCTCTCGAGTTTTAGTTATTTTGTCAATCGGAAATTCTTATCGTGAGGTCGGAAGTTCTGATGTGTTGTTTATTCTAGTTTCGGTTTGCGTAAAGTGGGTCGATGTTGTTATTTTACACTGATCGGAAGTTCCAATTAAGACATCGAAAGTTCCGATGTGGCTAAAAAAGGCACATAATGGCTAGTTTTTGGGGGTTCCCTATAAATACCTCTCCACCTCCTCCCAAGCCGGCTGCTGCTCCCAAACTCGTATGAAACACATCTTGAGCAACTTTTCACCTCTCCTCTTTCCATTCTTAGTGATTCAATCTTGGGTGAGAGATTTGAGAGGTAGATTTAAGTCCTAGTGAGAAGCTTTGAAACATTTAAGCACTAGAGTTCATCTCCAAGCATTCTTTGTGCACATTTGTTACTCTTGGAGATTGAGGTCTCCTAGATGGCTAGAAGTCACTCACAAGGCACCGATTCACTTGTGGTGCGTCGTGAGAATTTGTGAAGGCCGGATTTTGCCTCCGCAAGGGAAGAAATACCA
The DNA here is from genome assembly GCF_958298935.1 of Phragmites australis. NCBI lineage: Eukaryota > Viridiplantae > Streptophyta > Magnoliopsida > Poales > Poaceae > Phragmites > Phragmites australis. The sequence continues at coordinate 9,508,422 of NC_084929.1, forward strand.
AAGGAAGCCAAGGAGTGGTTTGTGAAACCTCGGGAGGGAAGGGGTTGAAAGAGACCCGGCTCAAGTGTAACTAAGCCCCTCAACGGAGATGTATGATCCCCTCAAGGATTTGAACTTCGAGAACAAATTCAACGTGTCTCCACTTTCGGTTATTTCTCACCTTTATGTGATTTTGAGAAATTACCTTTCTATCTTGAGTTATACTTTGTGCTAGTTTGTTCTACCTTAAATTGAGTAGCATCATACCCTATTTCATCTAGCATTTTGTAGTTTAACTCATCATTGCTCATAAATCTAGCTAGGGTTCAAGTTCAGCAACATCGGAAGTTCCGATCGTATCAAGCGAAACTTCCGGTGTTATCAGAATATCGGGTCATTTAGATCGAAACATCCAACCAGCTTCTGCAGTTTTGTTTTACTTTTGAAAAGCGCCTATTCACGTCCCCCTCTAGGCCACTATCTCGATCCTTCAAAAATGTCTCCATTGTGAAAAACACCAATAGAGAGATTTTCCTCAGGAATAAAAGACATAAGAACGTGATTCATAGTATAAATTGAACACATATTCTATAGGATAGAAATCGATGCCAAGCATCCAAATAGTGGAAAGCAGGCATAGCAACAACCCCATCCTCCTAGCGCTTGATAGCAGTGAATGAAGATGTATACTATTGAAGATCTAGGGCACACAACAACACTCAGTACATAGAATCACACCCTAATAAAACCGCGATAAAATTCGAACTCACCTTAGTGAAACTCCAAACCTTGATTCGCCGCCTATATCTTGAACCTCCCTCACAAAATCAAACTCTAACAAACATTGAACTCACTGTTACGGAAGGGGGTCGGATGGCAATGAGGAGAGTGAGGGAGATGAATTTCGTCGCTTTAGTGAGGGAGACAAGCAGTTTGTAAAAAGGGGTAGTGAGAAGAGGAGAGTGAGCGGTCAAATTTAAAATAATAGCTAGGTCTTTAACTATATATGGTTTATCATAATAATTCATCTGTGTGTATCATACAGACGCATACATATCTTACAAGAAACCGTCTGTGACAATATCATAGATGTGTTTTTCTAAAGTCTGTCTATGTCTATATGATAAAAACTGGTGGATTTGTAGCAACATGGATCTAGGATTTGAGCAAGTGCTTTGGATGAGATCGGTGGAGGTAGCACAGTTGGGTTTGTGGTAGTCTTGCTTAAATCTAAAGACCGGTTCATGGAGCAATCATTTTGAGTTAATAGTACAACCACAAGTCTGGTATGAGACAAGTCTAGTCAATTAATTTGTTTTACTGTCAGCATGGTGTAAATCACTTGGTGGTACGAGAAACATAATGTTGTGATTTCCTTGGATCCGTATGGTGCAAGAAGGGACTTCCGTGAGGTGCAATTCATAGAACGATGAAAACTTAGCGAGTATGCATATGTTGAGAGGGGCTTTGTAGTGGTCTCTCATTGCACACCTCTGGAGTGTGTAAGTTACTAGCAAGTGTCAGTTAAAGAGTTGATCATGATTTATGGGTAAAGTGTACAACCTAAGCAAAGTGTAAAACTGATTAATCAACCTTGCTCACAGGTCAAGAGTAGCAAGGAACTCTCACATGATTAGACCTTGATAGTTTGGTCAACTATAATGTGAGATCCATAGTTTAGGTTGTTAGCTTTGGTCAACTTTGGTTGTGGGAGCCATGGTTGAGGTGTTAGATAGATGGTTAAGTCAAGATGTGGATAATCTTGAGTTTACTCATTTTACTTTATTGATCATTTAATTTATTACTCACTTTTAATTGTTTTCAGGTACATGTTGTTTTCATGCAAAAGAGTCATATTAGCTATATTATTGTTAAAGCCTTAATATGTATATTTTCCTCACAACTTGTAGAGTACAACATGTGCTCATACTTGTTATACCTAAACAGACTCAGTTGGAGAAGTCTTTGTGGAGTATATGGACCATGGAGCATTCTGACATGGTTCTTCATCGGTTTGCCTGGGGAGTCATGAAGAGGAATAAAGACTACGTTTAGATCTACTGTAGTCTCATTTGTTTTTTCGACCCTCGAATGTCACTTTGTAAGACAATTTAGGTACAATTAAGATATATATTATTTTGATTATCATCGATGAAGTCACTGTGTACTGGTATTGATTTCTGGCTCAGCATATAGCTGAGATTGGTCAGTTTTTGGACCAGTCTCGATAGCTGGGCTGCCGTTGTGAAGTCAGTGCTTCGAGTTGGAGGCGTTAGCATGCAGATCTGACTACTAGAGGGGGAGCTTTGGGGCCAAGGGGGGCCTTGGCCCCTCAATATTTCTGCAACTACTCAGTAAAAATAGTGGTATCTAGGTATTTGCCGATGAAGCTTCAAAGTGGCCATCTCTACCTTACTTAATTCATCCATCATTTAGTGGTGGCCCCTCCTAATTTTGTGCCCAAGCTCCACCACTACCGACTACATAGGTTTGTAACTCAAGTGAGCCACATAACAAGTTTAAGACATATAAAACAGGCATTTCAAAAATTAATGCCAATTTACTTTATTATAGGACTAGTTATATGCCCGTATGTTGTAACGGAAGAAAAAAATCCACGAGATAATATAGTTGATGGGTGAAACACATCCATTGCAATAAAAAAATAATACGTAAATATCACAACTTCAGGTATTAAAGCACAAAACTGTAAATACCGAAACTTATAATGCAAAATATAAATAACAGGAGGTTTAAAGCACAAATTTTGCTATCAGGTCAAATTTCAGATTAAACCCAAATTTTAGCGGACCTGTTACTGTTTGTAAATTAACAACTCTTTTTTTAGGTGAATAGGCCCCGGCCTATTTGGCCCAAGCCTCCCTGGAGCTTAGGGTTTTTCAGCTGCTCCTGATCCGTAATGTGAACAATCATAGGGAGTGCAAAAGCTGCAATTTTACGTGAACCAGTTTTTGCAATACCAATCATATCTCTACCTGAAAGTACAATAGGTAAAGCCTGGCACTGAATTGTTGTTGGTTTTTCATAATCTTGTTTGGCAATAGCATTCATTAATGGTACAGGAAACCTACAATCCTCAAAGTTTTTTATTGGCCTTGGCACATCAAAACCCAAATCCTGAATTGCCAAACTTTTCATATAATCAGCCACCTCTTGCTCACTCATCCCTAAAGGAGCAAGGTAAGATTTCATTTCAATACATTACTCATATCATAGAGAATGAGAAACAGCAATGTGTTGATGATGTGATCAATTATGTAGCATTCTGGTTGTTACCACATCAATCATGAAGAAAAATAATTGCAAGACCAGTTGCATTGACTTAGTAATACAAAGAGACTTCTTACAGTAATTAATTTAGGAAGGTAGGAAGAACTGGAAACAAAAGCAACACAACCAGCTGAAATTTTGCTTCTTTGCAATGGACTCCGGCAAGTTCTCTACCGAAGCAGAAAATGAAAGTAATTGAGCCTACCACTAATGTCCGCTTGTATGGTAATAAAGTCAGGAAACTCAGGACTGGTGGGGAAATCATCCAGCAAATGCTTCTATTGAGAGCCAAAGATAGAAAATTGAAAAATCCCAAAAAGAGTCGGCAAAAAAATTGATGGAAGGCATATAGCACCAAGGTTCCACAATTCCTCTACTTGAATCCATGCTGTGAATGGGCCGGTAATTCATCTAGTGTCATCTAGTTAGTGCTTTATTGTGTAATAAGCTCAGCAACAATAAGGATACCTGTCATTTCCATATAAAGTTGTGTGGCCATATCTATCTTGGAATTGAGCTAGAGCCTAGACAAGCCTTATATCCATTTGGAAACTGGAACACTAATTAACCAGAAACTAAACATTAGCTACAACCCATGATAGTAACAACATACCGTCTAATAAAACTAATGCATTGCATCACAGAATCCAGCCAATAATTGCAAAATGACTTTGTCAAGTTCATATGCATCAGAATTGAAAGAAAGTGGTAACCTAACTCTTGACATCTAAAAGGGAAAAATGTAGAGGTATGCATCCTGATCTCCAAGACAAACTATAAGTACACCATAAAAATAAGAGCAACCCCGGAACTGAGCATGCTTTCACTTCCAAATTGAGACAACAAAAATTGAGATCGAGTAATTGTGGCATCCATCAAAATCGATTATATTTGCTTCATCACACATTTTAGTTTAGAGCACTGGCCAGATGCCCTATGCAAATTTAAATAGTTCAACGGTGTATGCTATAAGAATATGTATACAGAACTAAAGAGTTTCATAAATACTTATGCAGAACTAAAGAGTTTCATAAGTTCAGCTAAGAATGTTAGGTCCCAAGTGCTTCACCTGAAACCGACAGCTTCTCCACGTAGAAATCCTTGTTGAAGGCGTCGTACTCGATGGTCGAATGGTCGAGCGGCGGAATGGGCTCGATCTTCTTCTTGTCCACGAAACCGATAGCTTCTCCCCGTAGAAATCCTTGTTGAAGGCGTCGAACTTGATGGTCGAATGGTCGAGCGGCAGATGAGCTCAGTCTTCTTCTTGTCCACGACTTTAGGGTTGTCGTCTGAGTCGTATTCTATCATGCCGGCGTCGACGGCCTTAGCGGCGGCGTATACCTCCTCGTCAGAGCTGTACCCGGCGCGCATGGCGTCGGCCGCGAGCGCGAGCCCGACGTCCTTCTTGGACAGCAGGAAGCTCTCAACAGGGTCATCCACATCGTCATCGGAATCCGCGCAGCGGAACGCCTCAGGCTTGGCCGTAGGAAGCGGCGCGCGGATCTCGTCGTGCTAGATCTCCACCATGAAGGCGTCGAGCGGGTTAATCTCCTCCTCATACTCCGTGTTACCACCTCCTGCGACGGCAGGGGTGTCTGAGGGGGCGTCGTCGAAGAAGGCGATGTCGTCGAGGTCGGGGTCGTCGGTGGGGATACGGCGAATGCGTGCAACATCTGGCGCGGTTTGGAGGAGCGTGTGGACCGGCTGAGGGCGTAGGCGAGGGAGGCAAGCGTCATGTCATCGTCTACGGCGGCGATGGCGGCAGGAGTGTAGCAGAGAAGGCGGTGGGGAAGGACGCAGACAAATCGATGTGTGGGACAACGCGATCGTAGGAGCAGGGCCACGATCCAGAGACCAGAGTGGGGAGGGAAGGGGTTCACAGGCGTCGCAGAGAAAAGACGGCTCACATGTTGCAGGAGAGGTTCGGGTGAGCGTAGCACTCAGGATAGACATAGGATTCATTACCTACTTTTTACGTAGGAGAGATAAATACCATCGTTATATACGGGTTCATGGTGTAAACTATCAGGACACCGCAGGTACGTGAACTACACAAGCAAATCTGCAAGTTTCGAGTACCCCCCGTCTTTTGAAAGCATTCTGACAGAGACGGCCCACATGCCAGCTGCCCGCCGAACGAAACCCCGTTCAAATCCCTGGCACGTGGGATTTCAGCCTCGTCCAGCATGGCTGATGAGTTGGCTGCGCCCCACGTCGATGAGGTCTTTTCGAAGTGGTTAGCCGCGCTGACAGAGACAAAAAAAAAAAAATGAGTTTTTTCATTTTTATATTTTTTTATTAAAAATTCAAATAAATAGATTCTCTGCAGGAGAAATTGTAAACTAGACACCTGCAGCCCTCTGAAAGTGCGGCAGGTCTAATCGCCCCCTCAGAGGGCAGCAAGGGCGGCAGGTCTAACCTTTCTCTCAAGGGGTGGTTAGCCCCAGAGACGAGGATGTTGTATTAGTGGTAAGTTGATTTTTGAAGTTAGTAGTTCATACTCAACTTACATATGCATATTCGCTTCGAGATATACTCCTATGTATTCAGACACATTTACTTTGTATGGTCGACTTAGCATGTCGTAACTGCATTTTGTATTCAGACACGTTTAATAAAGAAGTGACCACACTACTGAACTTTAACTATAATTTGACAACACATGCCTCCTTGCGCAGCCTTTAATAAAAAAGTGACAACACTACCCAGCTTTTTTCAAACAATAAATGACAACACGGGTACCAATAAATATGGATCTTTGACCATGATCAATGACACAACTTTCCATTCTTCAAGATGGAATCCGATGCTCCTGCCACAAGCTACGCCCCTGCACTCACTCCTTTCTTCAAGAGCGGATCCAATGCTCCTGCCTCCCTCAACTGTAAATAGCCGAACCTCCTTACGTTGATGCATCACTCATTTCTTATATCTCTCAAGTGCAATGTCTTCCTCAGCTCTATCAAACCCACCAAAGAAATATTGGGGGACTACCATACCTGAAGGTCTCGAACCACCAATGTGCTTCTATGGTGACCTTTGTAAGCTCCGCGAGTCGCAGGACATCTCATACACATATGGGCTGCGCTTCTTCACGTGTGCCAACTACGAGTATGACAAGCCTCAACATGCAACAACTGGTTATCGACCAGTACGACAACAGATATCAGCCTCATCTCTTCCGATTTTGCACCCTGTTTTACTAACCGCTCATCTTATTTCATTTGTTTAGTCCCCTTCACCGCTATGTGATTTTATTCAGTGGCTCGACAATGAGCAAAATGACGCACAGAAGCAGTGGGTCGATATGAACATGAGGTGCAGAAGGGAAGTGTACGCACGTCAGGAGTACGAGCAACAGCAAGAAGAACTTCGCCTCAAGTGGGAGAAAGAAGAGCGCATGAGGAAGGCGGCGCACGACTGTACCGTGGCTCAAGCTCGAGAGGCTGAGAGGGAAAGGAAGCGGGAGAGAGCCCGCTGTGCTAAGGCGGCAGGTCCCGATGCCCTCCGAAAGGGAAAGTATCTTAGATGCACTCAGTAGAGAGTATCTAATGTAACCCAACATACTTTCTTTCCCTAAGGCATGTTATGTTTAGGATCGGCGCACTAATAAGTAGGTCTTAGTGCGAACCGTACATGCCACCTTTGTTTCCTCATCGTGTCATCGCGGTTACAGTGTATTGTAATATTTTCAGCCTATGTTTAATACTATATTTGTCGTCATTCGCACCCCATACTCACGTAAAATGCTGCGAGTGCTAATTACTGATTTTTTATTCTCCGACTATTACATAACCTACTCTAAATTTAAATTCTAAATTTTCTTAAAGTCCTTCCTTTTTATTTCTTGAATTACACAAAAAATTACATTTTTACGAGGAAAAAAGGCCCTAACCGCCCCCTCAGACGGCGGTAAAGGAGCTAACCACCTTTCCGCTCTCTGATCCGGTGGGGGGGGGTTAGGCCTGCCGCCCTCTCAAGGGGCAGTTAGGTGTCCTAACCGCCCTCTCAGAGAGCTATAGCCCCATGAGAGACTTGCAGGCGTCTAATTTTGCAATTTCTCCTGTGAGGAATCTATTTATTTAAATATTTAATAAAAAATATAAAAAAAAAACTCCAAAAAAAATATCAAGTCTCTCCTTGGTACACTTGTTCAGAGACCGGGCCTAGACTGGAACTGGCACCACTGGCCTGAGTCTGAGGCCCAAGCTCAAACTTTGTTAATTTTTCAAATTCCCTTCAATTCTAGATCGCGAAACAAAAGAGAAAATAGGAGCCATGACAATTTAGGTCCATTAAATTGAGCTCTAATCCCTACTCAGTGTTAATTTTTAGGAAATATCCTTTCGAGTCAAATTTCTTCCAAATATTTTTGAAGCAGATTTCTAGCAAATACTATTTATCTATTTTGTCTTGTTCATCAATAACCTGTGTTATAGTTTCCCAACACGGACATATGATTATTGCCCAAAAAGTAGAGGTACCACGTACGAATTGCATACACACGCGGCAATGATAGAGTTTGCTTGGACGCACGAAGCTTTCACGTGGCACGTTCTGTAGCTCGAGGCAGCAACATTCTCACAAAAATCTTTGCCTCAAAACTAAAGATATGAATAAGTAATACTCCTTCCGTTAAAAAATAGTAGACATATTTTATTTTAAAAAAAACTCTGTGTATTTTAACTAATATTAGATCAAATTATAAGAATATCTAATACAAAAATTATATATTTAGATTTATAATTTAAAATGATTTCACACGGCATAGATTTTATAACTATAAATGATATATTTTGTAAGAAAATTTTAATTAAAATCTAATTTTGAAAACTGAGTAAAAAAATACATTTACTCTTTAAAAAGTATTTTGTAGTGCTCAAAATAGTACCCTTAGCTAGGACAACTGCTTTATTTGGAAAATGTGATGGTGATGTCCTCCACTAACTTTGACCACGCCACAGCCACGCAACGCACTTACACTTGCTGCCCCCCCCCCCCCGGTCTTCTCACGTATAAATACATGCCCGGGTTGCTCCCAATTCTCTTGCCTTCAAGCTCATACTTCGTTCGTCATCTCTCACAAAGCAGCCAAAACCCTCAGCAAATAGTTCCTTCATCACAGTCCCTCTCTCACAAGCAGCCAAAACTCTCTTGTAGGCTTAGCCATCTTAACTCGCTTTAGCTTGCAACCTTGGCCATGGCTTCCTCACACGGTGCCATTGTGATCGTCTCCATGCTGCTTCTGTTGGTATCGTCAGGATCTTTCGTGCATGCCAGGATGATGCCAAGTGATCATCCACAAATGCAGGCCTGGGAGACCGGTGCTACTCGATCCTCAGTAGTCTCTCAAGATTTGCCACATCAAGTGTTCACGGCTCAACGGACCCCACCAGCACTAACCTGCCGCAAGCTGGAGATTGCCGTCGCCGAGCGCAGGCGGATCATCCAGGTCCAGGGGTCGGTACCGAGCCCCGGCGTCGGCCACCATTAGCTCCATCGCTTCTTCTACGCATGTTGACATAATTTACATGTACATGATATGTACATGTGTCTCCTACAATATAAATGACAAGCAAGCTAGCCAGCCACTAGCTGACTACACTATAAAAAATGATTTAGTGAAATATTTCTATTTAAATAGTTCTGTAAAACCGTCTGTACAAATATTATTATAGACAATTTCAATATAAGAATTGCCTGGTACTATCGTTATTTCCACAGATGCGACACGCTGCAGTTAATCAAATTCTTTATGCAAAGAAACAGTTAATGCAAGATGTAAACACAATTAGAATCAGAAAGCATGTACCTTTAGTAGCAGCCAGGGATGCATCGGAGGCCAACTCATCAACTCTAGGCTTTTTTTTATCCAAAGCCAAAATAGCACATTAATGACAGGTGATAACTGTCATTAATGACGGTTACCACACTCATCACTTTTATTATATCATTAATGATAAAACATTAGTGATAAATTTGGATTCGTCACTAATGACAATCATTAGTGACGAATCATTACTGAGACCTGTCACTAAGATGCGTCTTCTATAATCTGTGCAGGCCTATATGTACCACCTGTCACTAATTATCAATTCCTAGTGATAAGTAGCTTTCCAAGTCATCTCTAGAATTTGGTCATTAGTGATGGGTGTTAACACAAAACCGTCACTACTGTCCAAATCATCAGTAACGAGTTGTTACCACCTGTCATTAGTCACTGAGTTATTAGTGATAGATAGATTTTTAACCCTTCTCTGGGACTCTATCATTAGTAACAGGTGCTAACTACAACCGGTCACTAGTGACTGTGTCATTAGTGATGGATGTATTTACCACCCATCACTAATTATCTAGAACCAGTGATGGATAGCTACAACCCATCGCTGGTGACTGAGTCATCAGCAATAGGGTGTTATGAGTCATTAGTGACAGGTATATTTCCAACCCGTCTTTAATGACTGAATTCTAAAGACGGGTTGGAAAGCTACCCATCACTGGGACTCGGTCATCAGTGTCAGGTGCCTTTACCATCCGTCACTAATATTCTCATCCACCGAATGGGTTTACTATTTTCTGGCTGCATCCTGAAGCAATGTCAGGATTTGGCAGCTGTCTTCTCCAGCAAATAAGACACATCCAGATACATTCATGCCATAATCACCATTCATTTCAAGATATATACCCACATTGTAGGGACCAAGTCATGAGATATGCAACCACAAATTATATAATCATAAGTCTTCGAAACGGTGCAAGTCCACATCACGATAGTTACAAATTACTAAGTCAAAAGTGCAACCAAAAATTACAAAAGTCAGAGCCATGCCCCCCTACAATAGAACTCGCTTTCCGAAGAGACAACTTTGGTCATTAAGAAGGAGGCGATCTATGCTCGAATGTTGGAGAGTGCAGACTCCTCGATGTTGCCGTCTGATAATCTGAATTTCTACTGAATGAAAGTAGTTATGGAAAAAGTATACAATTAGCGTGAGCAAAATCATTTTATCCTCAGATATTTGTAATGAATAAAAGCAACTATAAAAGACTATGCAATTATCTTATATCTGGGGATTTCATATCCTTTGCTGCCATGAATAGCAGCATGTGACGCGCAATGTAGCATCCACAGGAGTTGCCCGGTAGTTGTTGATGGCACTGGAGAGGGAAAAAATGTCAGTTCAAAAGAAAAAAAATGTAGTAGTAGAGTATTTGCAAATATGTCTGTTGGCATTTACTATGAAGACGGTCTTATATTTTAGTGTGTGGGGCTCCTTTGGAGCATACTTTGGATCAGAGCACATATTCATGTCAAAAGTCCTACATGCGAAGAGGGATCCAATAGTCAACATTTGGTGTAAGTTTGAAAAGTTCAATATGTAACATAAGTTATGAAGAGCTGACTCATCGAGGATTTATTTGACGAAAGTATAGTCAAATTATCCCCGTTCGCCGTTAGGTCCCACCACTAGTCTTGATGAATCGAGGTACCGGACTAAGTTCCACTTGGGAGCAATGACCAGTAAAATCCAACGGCCACCCATGTTGTGGGCGAACATTAGGTAGTCCCTCTTTGAAAAGTGGCTCATTTCCCTAGCCACATATTCCACAATGAATTTCCTTTGTTGTTCCATCAAAGAAAACGTCATATTTTGGGGGTCAAGGAATCCGAAGGGCTCATTCTTCTTCATTTCAAAGGGCTTAGTTATATTGGAGAATTTAGTGGTAATAATTAATGAACATCTAGTTTCAAAGGGCTTACAATGTAAAGCATCACAATAACCCCACATCCAGGTCATTGAGGTTGAAGTGGTCGTATAAGTCATTAAAGTCCATGAGGAAGAAGCCGCCCCCAGTTAAGAAGTGATGATTTTAGTAATATAAGACAATGGAAACCTTCTTCTCTCTACAACCTTGCACGTAGTAATTTTGCAACTCAACACAAGGTTGTTCCACCCACCGAAGTAGATCTACCAGCAGCAAGGGCTTCCTAAGCTTGAATTTTGGGTTTGTCGTAGTCCAAGCTTCCCCTATCCAATGCTTCTCGGTGATTGAGTCCTTACAAAAGGACTTGGATTTCTTCAGTAGCTGCTTCTTAGACCCTGGCCTAGACTTCTTCTTCTTCTCTGGGCTACCCTCAGGTTGCTTACCCGTAGATGGTAGAGTGGGCAAAGGATTCTTCTTCTCCTCTGGGCTGCCCTCAGGATGCTTAACTATAGATGGCGGAGTGGGAAAAGGCAACACAACTAGCTCATCTCGAGGTTGAGGTTGGATTAGGGAACTTGAACATCCAGGTTGATCACTCCTAGATACCTGTGCACCACGATGTCCCCCCCCCCCTCTTCCATTGGATCCTTTGAAGATGAGCTTTACTTAGTTTCTAGATCTCATCATTACAGGGATGAGCAAATCTGTGTCTACGGCATTGGCATGTACAAAATCCACGAAGATCACGGCATAGCCAGGATGTATCGAGACAGTATGTAACACCTGGACATTTGGATGAACCTGACCCTTTGCAACCTCAATATAGTAGCCTCTAGGTCTTATGACCACCGAGCATGGCATGGACCCATCAAGAAGGTCTATGGTATCAGGCTTCACAGATGGAGAGAAGATAGGTTGTTCAACCTTCCTAGAGGCTTGACTAATCTTGTGTCTAGCAATGGGGCTACTACCCGCTGGTGCACTAGAAATTATGGCACCCTGTGCCGTAAACCTTTGTAGGACGTCTTGATAAATGATCTCCTTAATTGACTAGGTCAATGATTCCACATCTATTGGGACTGACATCTTTCTCTTCTTATACATCCCGACATGTTCGGGGAAGTCTAATTTCTAGCCCTGGGAACTGGACACTCCTCAAACGCGACCTGGGTGCTCAGGGTTTCCCAGCGCAATGGAGAGCATGTCGTGTTCCTTGACCTTGGTGAGTGAACTTTCAGAGGAGTGGGTTGCTATTTCTTTCACCTTTTGAGCAACTGTCTCAGTTTCACTGGATTTGAAGGTGATTTTTCCACTATCTGACAGCGTACCCCTCGCGCGCAAATACAATTGCGATCGTCCCAGGAATTGCAACCAAGGATTCTCACAACCTTCCTTGGCTAACTTTGCTCTTGTGGCTTCTGCAAAGTTTGGTGATCATTTTCATAGCAGCCCTACAAGCCTTTGCCTTCATGTTCTCCGAAAACTCCAGAAACTTATTGACACCATCATTGAACAAGGCATTCTTTTGATCCACGGTGAGGTCATCAAACTTTTGGAAGGGTCAATGGCACCCTCTCCCAAGCATTAAGGAATGCGAGCTTCTGTAACATCTGCAGGGCCTTCTTCTCCTTAAGTACGTCGTCATCATCAATTTTTGTGACGGTAATCTTTTCAGTTGACCACTTTGCTTGTGCCCTTGCCTTTCGTACTATTGCTCCACTAGGACCTGGTTGCGTAGACGTCTGACTGGGAGCTTGTGCTTCATTAGAGGATCCTGATGACTCGTTGGCAGACTAGTAGATACGAATATGCAGATACAATTGTATAAGTCTTAGTAACTATATTTATTTTTATATGAATTTGTGAAAATATGATGTATTTCTTATCTAAAGTGAAGGATCCAAGCTAATTTCTAATAGGCAAAGATAGGTCCTAATCCCATTCGGGGATATGTGGTCTGAGTAGGCTTCCATGCCCTTGTACGGTTCTAGAAAAAAATTTGGCAACACCTCCCCGTTCTTCTCCAAATACATGTCTCGACAACGAGCGGAGAGGGTGTGTATCCAGAGAAAAATAGGGAGACTCCACCGAAATTCTCTCTAGAACCATACAAGAGCATACAAATCTGCTACTCAGGACACATATCCTCGAATTATCCAAAGTACATGAACAATTCGGGAGCATCTTCTTATAAATATGACGAGTTGCCAAGTCATATTTGTAATCAAACACTCCTGAACACGAGATCACGTAATAGGTTACGCAACCTAAATTCCTTTTGAAATTTTCTTACAAATTTAATTTTAACCATCATGAACTTGTTGTGCAATATGCATACATTAGTAACAAGAATATACAATAGCAGATAAACAAGAATAAGAATTAATGTGTGCTGTCAGGATTGAACATAAGCAAGAATAAAAATATGTAAACATGGAAATTGAATATGCCAAGCATATAAACATCAAGAACATGTTTATGTTATCAAGTTTTACTCTCAGAAAGCGGGTTATGACTCTCCGGCACCGTGAGAATTGGTGGCTCAAGCTTGTCGACCCTTTTCCTTCATGTGGAGCGACGGAAAGAAGCTTGTACGGGGACGCGGTGACCCTTGCCTTGGTGGCTCAAGCTCCAAAGTGAAGACAGCGGCAAGTGACCAAAATTGGGACTTGTAGTGAGCCTTGCTTTTGTGGCTTGGTGGTTCGACCTACTTGAGTCCTAGGTGGCTCAAGGGTCATGACCGGGTGTCGATCGGGAACAATAGCCTAGGTGGCTGCTCCAACATGGACTAAGAGTGACATTTATGACATTGATACCATAGGATAAAAATCCTTTGTTCTGAGTTTGCTCTCTTTATCTTCTTTACATTTCTGTATTTACATACTTGCAAGTTACCTTTACATGTTTAACTTCCTAGAGTAGTTTCCTAGGATTGGCTATAGATTGCAAACCCTTTTGAGCAGTAAAGTGGACACACTATATAAACCTAGTGCACTTTAGATAGAAATTGATATAGGTTTATCTTGCAAACTGTTTGGAGTCTATCAGTTTTAGGTGTCCTAATTCACCCCTATCTTAAGACGTCACTGATCCCTTTCAACTGAAGTCGTTGAGTCTCTCCAATTGCCGGGGTCTTGGTGCTGCTTGCGTCGAGTCGCGTATGCATTCCTCCTCCTATGGGTCTATACTACTATAGAAAGTGCTATCACTGCCGGCTCCAAAACCCCCGTCATTGTCGGTGTTAGAGCCAGCAGTTAGCAATGGGCAATGATAGTCGAAGACTATCACTGTTGGCCCAGGGACCGAAAATGAAAGTGGTTAACACTACCGGCTCAATGCTTGAGCTGGTAGTGATGCCCATGGAATCACTATCAGCTGAATCCTTGAGTCAATAGTGTTCTCCCTCTCCTCGTTCCTCCTTCTCTCTCTCCTCTCTCCGTCTCTCTCTCCCTCTCAATACATGCATACAATTGATAATAAATACACGTTCATAAATATATAGTAATTCATGTCCTTCATTAATACGCAAATAAAGTTACTTCATCTGGCTTAACGATATATACGATGTCTAACCCACGGATAGTCTTCTTTCTTATTGCATACTCTCTACTAGAAGGTCTCGTGTCATCTCTAGGTCTCTGACGCATCACTAGCACAAACGGTTCATGAAACTCGTCGTTTGGGTTGATAACATGTTCGATGAAGAACCTGACAATCTGTTCTTGAATGGCATGTATTTCCTCATGGAGTATCGCACTTGTGTGTTGTTTGAAGTGCTACATTTGAAGAATCCATAGAATTAGTCCTTGAACACGTATAAAAATTGAAAAGAAGACATCGATATGTAATTTCATACCTCAACATTATTAAACCTGACATCATCTTTGTCTCCGCTGAATACGTGCATTAAAGTATGAACATAGAACCCACAAAAATTGTTGTCGGCTGCTGTCTCATACACTTTAAGAGGAAAAGATTTGTCAGTGAAATGAGTTGAACCTTTTTTATTTAGTAGGAAATGCAAGACATGAATATTCTCTACGTACCGAAAAGTCAGTTTTTACATCATATGCTTCATGTCTGGAAAGTAGACAACACTCATTTTGCAGTATCTTGTGTACGCCCTGTACATGAATATGAATATCAATTAAACTTATATGTAATCGACGTGAAGATTAAATGATAAAGTTTACCTGTTTAGCATGTTGATGATGTCTTGGTAAGTTGTCTTATCTCTCATTTTTTTTAGTCCAAGACAATAATCTTGCTCAAGTGTGGGTGGATGACAAGGAGGATCTAATGAAAACTATAGAAATATGTCACACCATAGTAAATTAGTACTACAATCGAGTTGCCCATAAAAGCATAATGTCCTAGAGCGCAAACACGTACTCAAAGCTATAGGGTAAGACTATGAATTTCTTGTAATGGCGCTGAAGCAGACACTTCAATAATTAGTCCTTGGTGAAGTCTGGATTCATCCATACAATTTTCTTATACACAATCCCAGGATCGATGAATCCTATTTTATTATCTAATTCTTGTTTGCATGTGTGGATCTTCATTCTACAAAAGAGAGAAGTTAGCCATTCAATTTCAAGGTACAAGATCATATAACGTGAATTATATACATAAGGCACTTACAGAGTCCACACTCTGACTATAGACATGTCGAGGGCATCTTCCTGGTACAATTCATACAAGCACTTGAACTTCACCTAGAAGTAGTCATCCCCATTGAGGAAATATTAATCTTTGAATCTTACAGGGAACGCCTATATACCCTGCCTGGACTGCTCCAAGTACCACAGATATAATTGACGCATTTGAGTTGTAAGGTTATTTTCTATATCTGGTTTGACCAAAGGTTTGCCCAACTCAAATGACCATCTAACATCAAACATTGGGATTTCCGCTCCCGCAACAAGCTGTGCTAGTTACTCATTTGATAATCTAGAAGTAGCCAGGAAGCCCCCAATGCTGGGAGCATCCTCAGTGATTGGACATGATTTTATCTTGGCCTGCTTCTTGGTGATGCATTCGTAGTCAATCAGTGGCTTCCTTGAAGTTGCTCTTGTCCATTTAACTTAGGCTATATTCACGAAAATTCCATGCTATCTTCAGGCACAACAAGGTTTGATGGAGGTGCTGGAGGATGGATAGGAGCCGTTAAACTGGCTCATCATCGCGCCCACCAAAAGTTGGGGCTCGCTATCGCCTCCTACTCGCTCGCCACATTTAAAGAGAGGATAACGCTCGCCATCTCTAACTGCCGGGGCCCCTCCTCGTGAAATCTCCCTCGTGCCATCTCTTCCTCGCCCCAATCAGCATCCTCGCCTCTGGATCAGGATGCTCCTAACCCAAATCGTCATGCAGCACAAGGGCGGCACAAGGGATGCTCCTTCGAGACCTCTCTCCTCTGTGTGTGGTGACGGTAGGGGGCTCGACCAGAGCATGCAGCAGGAACTGCGCCCCATCTTCCACCTGTCCACCTCCTTTCAAAACAGATCGGCTTCCTCTAATATAGACACTGGTTCGAGATTAGAACGGAGAGATGAGAATCCAATTCGGTTGGGATAAGAAGGGAAATCCGATATAGATAAGATAGGGATTCGGTTTTGAATGAACTTGGGGCTCATCCATTGGAGATAGAGGTGAGATTTGAGGGGCCGGTTTGATAGGAGGTGGCTGCGTGCAGGAGAGATGCGAGCGGCTACTATGCTCAGCTCGAGGAAGGAGAAGGCGAGCTGCTCTAATTTTCCCTTCTCATATTCTGTATCTAAAATAATGATCTTCTGTTACTCCAAAAATCCTAGAATTTTTTGTATGTGTTCCATAATCTATGTGCAACCTATTTTAATTATATTTACTTAAAATTTTTGTGTAGAATTTAAACTAAAATTCTCTAAAAATACTAATAAAATATAGGTAGAACTTTTTATTTATAGCATACTAATAAAATTTTTGGAAGCGAGATTCAGGAAGTTAGTTGAAACGCGTAGGGAAATAAAGAGAAGTTTTTTGAACAGACTCTCTATATGATCTTGAGGTATGAAATTAATAACATATCGATACCTTTTTTCAATTTCTATATGTGTTCAAGGACTAAGTCTTTCGATTCTTCAAACGCAGCACTCGAAACTACGCACAAATGCGTTACAACCTGCAGAAATACATGTCCTTTGAGAACAAATCACCGGGTTCTTCTTAGAACATATTATCAACCCAAACGGCGAGTTTCATGAACCGATCGTGCCGTCCACGTGTCACAGATCTTCAGATGACAACATTCCTTCTAATAGAGAGTATGCGACAAGGAGGAAGGCTACCAAGGGGCTTGACAATGTATTATATTTTGCCAAATGACACGATATTAATGTATGCCATTAATTACTATTTATTAATGAATGATATGAATTACTATGTATGGTGCGAAGTTGGTATCAACGGGATGACCTTCCAACGATGATGCGAAGGAGGAGCAAGAAGCAGCGGCTAGGAAGCGTGCCCAGGACGAGGATGAAAGGCTGGCCCATCAACTGTGCGTTGCAGAGGAGCAAGAAGCTGTGTCTCGTAAGCGTGCCCAGGAGGAGGAGGACGAGAGGGTGGCCCCTCAGTGTGCTGCGGAGGAGGCCGAAGGCTCAAACCGTAGAGGAGTTTAGGCGTCAGACTTCGATGTCTTTGACACACCGGTGAGCCTGAAGCTTAGGTGACGCTACAGTCAATCAGGCGTGGCCGGGTCCAACGCTCCACCACCATCGGCCCCTCCCCTCCGTGTCCCCGGATGTACACACGCCAACAGTCGATAGTGTCGAGATGCGGTCCTCATCACGGGAGAGGAAGTAGAGGTACAGGTAGAGGGATACTGAATTGACTGAACTTGACCGACTTTTCAGGGGGTGACCTATGAGAACTATTACGTAGATATGTGTGTTTGTCGATGCCTATGACTTGAAATATGTGTTCATTACTATGTATTAATGAGGTGCATTTATTGTTGATTTACATTAAATATATGTATCATTGTATGCATGTATTGAGAGAGAGACGAAGAGATCGAGGAGTGAGAGGGAGTACAAAGAGGACATAGAGAGGGAGGAGGGGAGGGAGGAGAGGCAAAACACTGCCGGTTGAATCCTTCAGCCGGCAGTGATTTTAGGTTTATCATTATCGGCTGAAGGATTTCCTTGAGCAGGCAGTGATGCCTTGGGTATCACTGTCGGTTGAATCCTTGAGCCGGCAGTGATAAGACCTTTCACTGCCGGTCCATCGAGCTGGCAGTGATAGTCCACGACTATCACTGCCCGTTGCCCACTGTCGGCTCCAAAACTGGAAGTGATGGTGGTTTTGGAGCCGGTAGTGATGGGGATTTCTGTAGTAGTGTGAAGATATAAGAAGCAAGATTTAGAAAGTTACTCTATGTGGCAATGTCAAATTAGGGTTCCAAATTTAAAATAAGTGGCGATTTATGCAAGGTCAAAAGTGGTAGCACAAAGTGCTACAAGAGTTACCTGATTCGGTGCAAACGCTTGCCAACGCACCTGAGAGATCGCTGTCTCTCCATCATAGTAGCCAAACTCACGCCGTCAAAATTGGCAAACAATTGCCAGGTTCGGCCACCCAAAGCATGCATGTTCGTTCCTCACTATCCCATCAAGCTTTAGCCGACATCACAAATTGATCGCCCATATCACATGAGATCACCCTTTTAACTAATTCGAGCATTAAGCATGCGTTACATGTATAATTTTCTTTTGATTTTGACAGTGATTTTGTGGGACTCTTCTAACCGTCGGAGGTGGGCCTCTACTCGGCTTGCTTTCTAGCTGATGATTTGACTGATGATTAAAAGGCGTCTTCTCAGAGAATATTTCCATTCCCTGTGACAATGGCGACCACGCTTGTACGTACTGTGTAAAACTTACAGGATGCATGTCCATCGACCGGAAAATGGTTGACACGTGTAGAGTTATTTGTCGATATCTAACTATAGGTATATGCGTATAAGAAGTATATCATACACGGACAGAGTATGTACAACACATATTAAGTCGCTCCAGATATCATAGAACCGAATCAGCGATACATGATAGACTCAGAATCAAAAAAGTACATACTATGAAGGTCTAGATTGGTTACCCAACATGAGACGATTAGCATTCAAAACAGATCCATCGCACTACGTAAACAAGGGACATAGGAGACACAGTTTAGTGACGGGTCATTACACGACCCGTCACTTATATCACATCAGGTCGCGCTTATTTATAAACCCGTCACTAATACCAGATAATAGGTGACGGGTCATAATATTACCCGTCACTAATAACATGAGTGACAGGTAATAACTAAACCCGTCACTTATGACTTTGTGATAGGTGACGGGTAACCCTGCAACAGTAAGTGACGGGTCATGTTATAACCCGTCACTTATGATTTTTAATAGGTGACGCCTGTCACCTATTACTCAACTCTATTTTAAGAGCTGGCCAGCCACTGTAAGGGCGAACAGTTACTGCACAGTGCCGCCCGCACAGTAGCTAGCGATTTTCACCAGCTCCTCTAGTATTCTTCAATATCATGTTGATTTTAAGTTTGAATTGGTGCTAGTATTTGAAGGTTCGCATCTCCCCCTTACCTCCTCCTTTCCTCTCCTCCTCTAAACCCTAATTGGTAGATTTGTTATGCTTTGAGTTATAATCGACTGTTTTGCATGTTTATCCAAAATCTTAGAATAAGTGAGTTGTATTTATGTTAGGTTTGATATTAGATTTGCCCGATGTACCGCGAGATGTCATAGATCTAGTGTATTTGTAGGGAATTTTTAATTACGTGCTCACGAAATTAAGGTCATTGCTAATGAAGAATGAATTTTTTTTATATTAATTGTAGATGACGGACAGAAGTTGGACGTACCTCAAGACCCAGACTTGTTCGGAGTACCTGAGCAGGGTGAAGCATTTCCTGAGTGCTGCCTTGGTGGATTTGAAAGGTCGTGGTAAAACGGCAATGTATTGTCCATGTCGTGACTGCAGGAATGAAAAGAAGTTCCCAAAACCAGAACATATCCATGCACACTTGGTCATGCGTGGATTTAAAAAGAATTATACATATTGGAACAAACATGGCGAAGAAGGCCTTAATGAGGGAGAGATGGATCGGGCCCTCCATGCCGATAGTGTGGATTAAGGACTTACACCCGGTGAAATGGATCATGATCTTAGGGATGAGGACATATAAGGTTTGAATGATAATAATCTCGAGGATTTTTGGAGAATGTGGATCAAATGGTGTGGTATGTCGAGCAGCACGATGAGTATAACAATTGAGAGTTTGCTAAATTCCAAGAATTTGTGCGGGATAACAAAGACGCCCCTTTATCCCAACTGTAAGGAGAAGTACACACGGATATTTGAGAACCTAAAGCTTCTATAGCTGAAGGCAACCCATAGTTAGACTGACAAGAGTTTTGAAGAATTGTTTGATATGCTAAGGGATATGCTACCCGAGGGGAACGTGGTGCCCGAGGGCGTCTACGACGTGAAGAAGATAATTTGTCCTTCAGGACTGGAAATAGAAAAAATACATGCATGTAAGCAGGATTGTATCTTGTTTCGTGGAGAGTATGTAGAGCTGGATCAATACCCTATGTGTGGAACCCATCGATATAAGCATAGAAATGACGGTGGTGATGAGGACGAAGGCAAGAAAAGAAACGGTGTTCCTAGGAAGGTGGTGTGGTATTTTCCTGTAATTCCCCATCTGAAGGGTCTGTTTGCCAACAGAAAGGAGGCTCAATTGGTAAGTTGGCATGAGGAGGGTCGTCAGAACGACACAATGATACGGCACCCGGCAGATTCCGCTCAGTGGTGAATCGTTGATTCCACATTTGCTTGGTTCACCGAAGAATTGAGAAATATTAGTTTTGCTATAAGCACAGATGGCATGAATCCATTCAGAGTACCTCACATAGCACCTGGCCTATTGTGTTGTCGATCTATAACCTTCTACCTTGGCTTTGTACCAAGCGGAAATACATTATGTTGTCGATCTTGATATCAGGACCGAAACAACCTAGCAATGATATAGATGTGTACCTCAGACCTTTAGTCGATGATCTTAAGAAACTTTAGTTAGAAGGTGTCGAGGTTTGGGATTAGTACAAGCAAGAGTACTTTACCTTGCACGCCATGTTGCTTATCACCATAAATCTTCTGCTAACACTTCGTAACTTGTTAGGTTAGAGGAAAAGAAAAGGTGAAGTTTACCCCCATTGCCTAGATGACACATGCAGTTTGAGGTTGAACAACTCAAAGAAAATAGTGTACATGTGGTATCAACGTTTCTTTCCCGGGAAGCACCCGTACCAAAACATTGTCAAGCAGTTCGATGGCACAAGGGAGAAAGCATTACCTCCTAGGCATTTCAGCAGGGAAGATGTCAGCAATCAGGTTAAGAATATCAATGTTGTCCTTGGCAAGCGAAATCAATCCTCTAAGGATGATGAACAGTTAGGAATGTGGAACAAGAAATCAATACTACTGGGCTAGAGTATTGGGAAAAATTAGATGTTCTCCTCTCTATCGACAATATGCATGTAAAGAAGAATATCTGCAAGAGTCTGATTGGTACATTGCTCAAAATGAAGGGAAAAGGAAAGGATCATGAGAACGCACGAGCTGACCTTGAAGAAATAGGCTTAAGGCCGGAGCTCCATGCACAAGATACGGATAAAGGAAAACACCTACCCTAGTAGCTATCACTCTCTCCAGGAAGGAGAAAAATGAATTCTGCGAGTTCTTGCATAGTGTGAATGTTCCCTCTGGTTACTTGTCCAACATCGCAAGACTTATCTCGGTGAAAGAGTTGAAAATGAATTTCGCCATGATGAAGTCCCATGATTGCCATGTGATGATGATGTCACTACTTGCGGTAGCTATTATGAACATCCTCCCAATAAAGCTTCGCGAGGCTATCCTGAGCTTGTGCTTTTTCTTCAATGCAATTGAACAAAAAGTGCTCGATCCAGACTCACTAGAGGAGCTAGAAAGAAGACACGTTGAGACTCAATGTATTCTTGAGGTGTATTTCCCACCATCCTTTTTCGATATCATGGTAAATCTCACTTCTCATCTTGTGGACGAGATACACTACCTTGGCCCCGTATTCCTGCATCACATGTTTCCATACAGGAGATATATGGGCGTTCTCAAGTCGTACGTAAGGAATCGAGCCTTTTCTGAGGGATGCATCGTGCAGGGTTATGCGACGGAGGAGGCATTGGAGTGGTTTGTTAATTACATTGACCCAAATAACCCAATTGGTGTGCCTAAGTCTCGCCATGAGGGGAGGCTCGCAGGTGTGGGAGTTCTGGGTAAGATGGCAATAACTCCTGATCCGAAGGCTTACGACCAAGCTCATTTCCTCATGCTGCAACAAATGAGCGAAGTGTGCCCATATGTCGATGAGCACAAACAGATGCTGCTTGAAGAGAATCCAGGGCGGACCGAAGCTTGGGTTGCGAGGCAACATATGCGAAGGTTCACGACTTGGTTCCGAGATTGAATCAGACAATCGAGTACTTCTACAAGTGCTCTGATAAAAAAACTGGCATCTAGCCCTATATACATTTAATCTTCTCAACAATTGCATCTAAGTATAATTGGTATTCATATTCACATACAGGGCAAGATACCGAAAAAAGAGTATCATCTACTTTCAATTCAGGAAGCAATATGATGTAAAAACCGACTTTCCGGTACGTAGGGAATATTAATGTCTTGCATTTCCTACTGAATAAAAAGGTTCAATTCATTCCACTGATGAATCCTTTTCTCTTGAAGTGTATGAGGCAGGTCGCCGGCAACAATCTCTGCACATTTTATGTTGTCACTAACATGCACGCATTTAGCCCGGACGGAGACACTGTTAGGTTCAATGATTTTAAGGTATGAAATAACATTTTGATACCTTCTTTTCCATTTCTATACATGTTCAAGGACTAATTCTTTTGATTCTTCAAACGCAGTGCTCGAAACTACGCACAAATGCCTTACAACCTGCAGAAATACATGCCCTTCAAGAACAGATCGCCGGGTTCTTCTTAGAACATATTATCAACCCATACAACGAGTTTCATGAACCGATCATGCCATCCACTAGTCACAGATCTTCAGATGACACCATTCCTTCTAGTAGAGAGTATGCGACGAGGAGGAAGGCTACCAAGGGGCTTGACAACGTAATATATTTCACCAAGTGACACGATATTAATGTATGTCATTAATTACTATTTATTAATGAATGATATGAATTACTATGTATGATGCGAAGTTGTATCGACGGGATGGCCTTCCAACGATGCTGCGAAGGAGGAGCAAGAAGCAGCGGCCAAGAAGCATGCCCAGGAGGAGGATGAGAGGCTGGACCGTCAGTTGTGCGCTGCGGAGGAGCAAGAAGCTGCGTCAGTGTGCTGCGGAGGAGGCCGAAGGCTCAAACTGTATAGGCGTTCAGGCATCAGACTTCGATGTCTTTGACACGCCAGTGAGCCTGGAGCTTAGGCGATGCTGCGGTCGATCAGGCGTGGCTGGGTCCAATGCTCCACCACCATCACCCCCCCCCCCCTCGTCCCCCGGATGTACACACACCAACAGTCAACAGTGCAGAGAAGCGGTCCTCATCGTGGAAGAGATAGAGGTAGAGGGATACTGGACTGGCTAAACTCGACCGACTTTTCAGGGGGTGACCTGTCGATTCCTATGAATTAAAATATGTGTTTATTACTATGTATTAATGAAGGTGTTTTTATTATTGAATTACATTAAATATATGTATCATTGTATGAATGTATTGAGAGAGACGGAGAGATCGAGGAGTGAGAAGGAGTACAGAGAGGATAGAGAGAGGGAGGAGAGGCAAAACACTGCCGGCTGAATCCTTCAGCCAACAGTGATTTCAGGTTTATCACTACCGGTTGAATCCTTGAGCCAGTAGTGATAAGGCCCTTCACTTCCAGTCCACCAAGCCGACAATGATAGTCCACGACTATCACTGCCCGTTGCCCACTGCTAGCTCCAAAACCGGCAGTGAAGGTGGTTTTCGAGCCAGCAATGAAGGGGGTTTCTGTAGTAGTGAGGTGACGGGTAACCCTGTAATAGTAATAAGTGATGGGTCATGTTATGATCCATCACTTATAACTTGGCTAAGGTAACGGGTCTCCCTGGGCTAATTATAAGTGACGGGTTATAATTCAACCCGTTACTTATGACTCTTAATAGGTGACGGGTAAGCTTATCACCCGTCACCTATTACTCAACTCTGTTTTAAGAGCTGGCCAGCCACTGTACAGGTGAATAGTTACTGTACAGTACCGCCCACATAGTAGCTGGCAATTTTCACCGGCTCCTCTAGTATTCTCCAATATCTTGTTTATTTGAAGTTTGAATTGGTGCTAGGTCTTTGAAGGTTCACATCTCCCCCTTTCCTCCTCCTTTCCTCTCCTCCTCTAAACCCTAATTGGTAGATTTGTTGTGCTTTCAGTTGTAATCGATTGTTTTGCATGTTTATCCAAAATCTTAGAATAAGTGAGTTGTATTTATGTTAGATTTGATATTAGATTTGCCCGATGTACCGCGAGATGTCACAGATCTAGTGTATTTGTAGGGAATTTTTAATCACGTGCTTAACCATGAAATTAAGATCATTGTTAGTGAAGAATGAATGTTTTACATTAATTGTAGATGACGAACAGAAGTTGGAGCTCATCTAATTCTCAGATCCCTTCTAGAATTAGATCCGGTGACTCCACTAACTCCTATGGTCAATCAACTCAAGATCCTACTCGATGCAAATCAGATCTAAGTTGTTCAAGCAAACAATCCACGCAAATCCAGGCCCCCCAGTCAGTACTGTCCCGTCTCGAGGTGCCACGTGCACCCGACATGACCCACCAATGGACCGCAGGAAAGCAGATGCCTCCTGGCCTTTCTTGACGACTTCCGGTGGGTGTGCCTCCGCCCGTGATAGCCCACGGCTCAAGGGACAAGCTCCCTCCGAACAATCACCATGAGGCTTCATCGGCTCAACCGCAACTGAGCCTTAGTAGCGACATGTTCAATACTCCGGACGCTAACGTGCAAGGAGCTCATCTGATTCTTAGATCCATTCCAGAATTGGATCCGGTGAATCCACTAACTCTTATGGTCAATCAAATCAAGAACCTACTCGATGCGGCTCAGATCCAAGTTACTCAAGCAAACAATCCCCATAACTCCAGGCCCCCCAATTAGTACTGTCCCGGCTCGAGGAGCCATGGGCGGGAACGCTCTCAAGTAGAGGAATCTCAAACGGGAAGCTCAGGTGGTCAAGCCAGAACACAACACTATGGGCAAACTGTAGCTACCCTATCCGTAGGCGCAGAAACTAGGAAGACCTGAGGAACCGTATTCCTCACACCGGCATGATCTACATATGGCGATCGAAAACCGCTGTGAGGAACGCCATGAAGACGATCACAGCTACTACGACCGTAGATCTACAGGACGAGATGGTCGACATGACTCCCCTGCTCGAAAAGACAGGCGTGACAGTCCCCCACCACCTCATCCTAAAGAGTTCGACGGGGGCTGCAAGGCTTTCATACATGAACTTCGATCAATTCAATGGCCCGAAAAGTTCAAAGTGGGCCCGATCCAGAAGTACGACGGGAAGATCAATTCCATTGAGTGGTTGTAGATCTACACCACTGTCATTCGAGCAGCCGGTGGTGACAACCGAGTAATGGAAAATTACCTATTAACCGCCCTTGATGGACCCACGACAGAGCTACTCGGCAACTTTAGCTCTATGTTAGATTAGATCCGATCTACTCCTTGTAATAGTCTTAGTCACATTGCTTGTACTCGAGATCACCAATATACAGCAGCAGCAGCACCCCCACAGGATATAGGGTATTACATCAATTGGAGGCCCGAACCTGTATACATCGTGTGTCTCATCTCGTGATTAATCCCTGTACTCGAAGGTACCCAGTCAATTTACGGACATATTGTCAGGAACTAATCTTTGATATTATTATTAAACAACAATTACACACTATAACAGAACTGGTCATCCGCGCTGGGTCATCAGTACCGGTTAGGTTAGAACTGACACTGATGCAATTATCATTGTCGGTTCGTAAGAAAATCTGTATCAATACCAGTTTCAAAAAACAACTAGCACTAATAAGTTATTATTAGTGCCGGTTCATATTAAAAAAACTAGCATTGATACTATATGTGTTGAGTTTTAGTTCGAACTGGTACTAATGAATCGCCTTCTAGCTCACCTCATGTCCGCTCACGGCTTGGCCTTATCTCTTCCTCCACGCGTTTGATCCCGTCTGGCCCTCTCTCCCTGACCTCCTCTCTCTCTCTCTCCACCTTATCTCATCCCCCGCCACCTTCCTCCTCCTACTCTGCCACCAGCCTCCTCCTCCTCCCCCATCAGCCTCTCTCTCCATCATCCCCTCACTGATCTCCTCCTCCAGCAACTCCTCTACCCCTTGTGAGATCCACGACGGGATCCGGCTGATCCAACGATGGATCTCGCTAGGGTTGGAGATCCATGCACCAATAGTGGTGGGGAGCAAGAGGCGGCAGGCGGTGGTGAACGAATGGATGAGGTGGTCTAGATCGTTTCTGTGGTGGTGGTGGCGTGGCGGTGGCCTGTGTTTCTATGGTGACGGTCTTTGTGTCCTACGTTACTTGTTCCTTTGGCGGTGGCCTATGTTTCTATGATGGCAGCCTGTGTTTCTATGACGGCGGCCTTTGTGCCCCACGTTTTCCTCGCTCTCGTCACCGGCTGACTCGTTTCTATGGTGGCGGCGGCGTGACGGCGGCTTGTGGTTTTGTGGCGACAGCCTTCGTGCCCTGCATTAACGGCAGCGTCCTCGACGAGCGAAAGCACCGGACCAGCAGCGACGATGAGCTCTATCATATGGGGCCGACAGCGGGCTTAGCTCAATGCATTGAGCTGGCTTGTTTGCCTAACATTTTTCTTTTTTTTTCTGGAAAACCTCTTCAGTGTCGGTTGTAAAGCATGCATTGTTAGTCCTTCTATTATCAATTTCGCTTAAACAGTGCCATGAACTAGCTCCTTTTTTTTTCGATCAAACTCCACTAAATGCTGGATCAAAAGGTAGTGAGATAACAATTATTAATTGCTGTACATCATCTGTAGCTCAGTAAGTTGGTGCAATGCACACTTGATCTCTTTTTGCCTTCTAATTCTTTTGTGTTGCTAGCTAGGTCGGTTATGACAAGGGACCTTTCTGTTGCCTTTCAAGTAAGGTAATGAAATCAGCAGAAAAGCTCCAATAATTTTTAAATGGAGGTTTGTAAGCCTAGCTAGCGCAATAGTCATCACCTACGTATGCATGTAAGCAAAAACGGTGATCGCGTCTAGAACTTTGTCTTTTGCCTTTCTTTTTTTTTCTTGTGAAGATGAGAATTGCGTCATCAATGATTTTTTTTAAGAATTTTGAATGCCTTTGTAACACGCATGTAATTTGACAATTTCAAATTCTTAAATGACGCAAATGCAATGTAAGGACAAGATTTATTTTGTGGCGGATTTATGCTCAACTACCAGCCTATGTTTTCTTTTTCTTAATATAGTGCAAATATAATTTAAGAATCTTGAATTTTTAATAGTAATACAACACCTATCTATAAGTATATCCCCACCCCCCCCCCTTCATTAGAAAAACATATCATTTTAGACACCGATATGGTTGAAAAATTTTAGTTGGACCACTAGTTCCTATTATAATATATTTTTAAGATATAGTAAAATATAAAATTATTTTTCGAGAGACGACTCTCTTTTCACAATTAATCTCAAAATATTCAAAGTGTTTGACTAGATGTACCAAATAGTCACTTTTCTGTGACTAGCTATTTGTAGAGAACCCTTGTGAGCATATTTACATATAAAGTTTACATGAACCTAAATAATCTATACCATATCATATGTCGATTAGGGATCATTCTAACAGTGTCACTGTCCTTCAGTTTTGACCTCCTAATTGAGATAATATAAAAACACTAATTCTTGCACCAGATTCATTAAATTTACCGTCACGCATGCATGTATAACCGACCATGTCCTAACAAAACTTGACTTAGCAGTTCAGCAATTCGGCCATCGAATTTTGTAGTACCCTTCATGAGTGGACCATCTGAAGCAAGAAGCTATAGGGCAGGACAGCCGGTGCACTTTGAAGGAACCGAATAATAGAGCCGCCATGGTTGACCAGCAAGTCTTGGCACGCATGTAGCTGGGGCGAACTGAGTGAGCTTTTAGGCTAGTGC
The DNA here is from genome assembly GCF_958298935.1 of Phragmites australis. NCBI lineage: Eukaryota > Viridiplantae > Streptophyta > Magnoliopsida > Poales > Poaceae > Phragmites > Phragmites australis. The sequence continues at coordinate 9,536,753 of NC_084929.1, forward strand.
TTGAACTTCGCTTCACTTTTCCACTTGTTCTACTAATTCATGGGGTTGAAAGGAGTTTTGAGTTTTAATTATTATTTGAATATTGTTCTATATGACCTCGAAAAACTAAATCACACCAATCTCGAAACATTTTATATTATATGTTGTAAAAACCGAGTTTTGTGAACCATTTAACTTGAAAGACCTATTAGGGTAAATAATAATATCACAGAAGGGTTTCTTCTAAGATAAATTTGTATCTGTATGATAGGAATAGGCGAATTTATAAAAGTCGTCTATAAATTTTAGCATTCCTATATGACCGGTTATATTATTGACATATCTGTTTAGCAATCGTCTCTGAGTATTTTATCAATAATAGGTTAAAAAATTATCTATACCATTTCTCTAAGTATTTTTCACTGTTTATATGGCAGTGGTCTTCACAAAGGGCAGCCACTAATTTGGTGATGTGACTTTCGGTCCTGTCGCATTCAGCCAGGGCTCAGCTTGGTGATCGTGATTTGGGACGCCTCCTGAGGTGCAAGTGACTCCAAAATTGTGTCGCATCAAATTTGTTCAGTGTCCAAAGCATCACCATTTTCAGTTTTTTTTTTCACTAATGGAAGAGATATGATGTGTGATTTAATTAGCGATTTAGCTCCAATAGACACGTTTCGTTCTCTGAGTCTGATCAACTTCCCTGATGGTGCTTAGTGGCCTCTAGCTATTTCTGATGTTTCCATCCTCTAGCTTGTGCTGCCTCCCATAATCACATTTGCTCCACCTTTTCTTCTCTTTGTTCTTGATGATCACATTTGTACGGAAAACCCTATAAATAGTGCACCCTTTTCAGCTGACGGTTAGTACGCTTTAAGATCCGTGCAAGCTAGGATCCTACTGCTGCGATTCAAGCGTGGAGTAGATGCAGCTGCAGGTTCACGGGTACGGATCAGCCAGGTGTTAGCCTCCCCGGTTGGGTGACGTGGCAAAGGTGGACCCCGTTCACCTGAGTGGGGGCCCAGTTCAAGTTGGGCCAGCAACCTAAAAAAACGATGTGCCCCAGCTCATTCATTCGGCCGAATGATGCTGCACACAGAAACCTAAAAGAGGCCTAGCTGAACAAATAGGCAGGCATGGTCTTGCAGCCAAAGCACACAACATCCTCGTCAGGGCTATGAGCCTATGATTTTTACGGAACGTCACAGCAGAGATCAACAGTATTGTTCTAGTATTAGCTTTTTAGCTTTTCGCTTTCTATGACGTATCATGTGCCTTTTGTGCAGACTATGCCCACATATCATGTTGAGCTAAAGTTAGTAATTAAGCATAGAAAAATTCTTTTTTATACTATATCTACTATGTAAATTGTCTATATAATGACATTAACATTATGAATACTTAATGGATCAAAATAGCTAATTATGGGTACATACAGTGGTAAATTTGCGTTGTATATGTGCATTTCGATACAAGTATATATGGGTGTATTTAGTTGTAAAAAAGGAGTTGGATCGTATAGGCTGACAAAGTGGAAGCAGGCTGGGGGGGCCATATAACTCTTGAGATGAGTGTTTAGTTGGCTACATGAGCAGATGCAATGGCAGATGCATTGAACCTGTGAAGGTATTTGGTTGCTTGTATGAGCGAATGCAATGACCTTTTGACCTAAGACTGACTAGTGGACCTTACTGATATTGTAGCTCATACAGTCTGCATCTGTCTAACCTGGATGCAAGTGAAGCTCGATTTAGTCGTGTCGTATAATCAGGATAACTCATGCTAACTGCATCTGCCATGTAGTCAACCAAACAGACTTCTATACGAGAATGCATAAGTGAATTCAAGTTTCTCGTATATGTAGGTTTGGATGCAGCAAACCAAACAAGCCCGGTGTGAGTATCGTGTGCATCTGTAGTGTTGTATATGGTATGCATGTTTCTTAAGGGGCAATATCGCGGAATTACCAGTGTGTACAGTGCCTCCACTCAGATTTCTTGCTAGGTTCGCCCTTGTGAGGTGGGTGGAAACTAGTTGGAATATGGAACTTCAAAACTATTTTTCCTCTTAAATCGTAAGCTCGTGTCGTAAGAACCACTGTGTTGTTTAGTGTTAATGCAGCAAAAATGAGATCAATATGATTTTTTAAAAACTTCTTTAAAACCCAACATTTTCAATGTACTTGTTCAACATTTTTAATATACTATTTCAATAATTTTCAGAAAAATGTTGAACTAGTTTTAAAAAATGTTGAACTAGGGTTTGAAAAATGTTGAATCAAGTTTTTCAAAATGGTGAATGCCTATGAGCGCACAAAGTGCAAAACTAGACTACGAAATTGAAAGATGTTGAACTTGTGTACCAAAATTGTTAAGTTTGGTTTCACAAAATGTTGAATCAAGCTTTTCAAAATGTTGGACGCATAGGAAAAAAAATTCAAAACGCCTACAGATTTGCAGCCTGGCAAAGCAGATGAAAAAAAATCGAAAACGGGCTGTCACTTGCGGCCTGGCTACACAGAGGAAAAATTGTTTTGCGGGCTTGTTTGGTTAGACAGGCTAGTTACGCGTAATACGTAGGGAGTCGTCCCCTTCTGTACTGGACCAGCACCTGAAGTTGAGTGTAGTCTACCTTCCGGAAAGACCGTCACTAGTAGAGAATCATCTGGCTATCGGGCTATGACATTAGCAATGCTGTGTATGGAATCAGGGCCTCCAGTTCAGGCCCATGAAGCTCATCAGGTTGGCTTCGGGTTTGGATTCCAACGGCGGCGTCAGAGCTGATGCCAAACACAGGACACCTAATGGAGCAGTGACACTGCTGGCTTCTGGGTTGCAAGTTTAAATTTAAAGGGTATTTCTATATGTGCCCATGTAACGTAGGACAGGCGATTTGGAGAATTTTCCCCGGTTAACTCGTGCATTTTCCTTTTATCCGCATGAGTCAATGTTCAGTCAACCTCCCTATACACTAGCTTATGCTCATGCTACTCTCGTGTTTTGACTTGCTGTTGCTGGCCCCAAGCGTCAACTAGTCATGTATACCAACTGTACCTTTTTTTAAGTTTGATCAAAAAGAAAGAAAAAAGGACACAAATTGTAGTATAAGAATATAGGTCTTTTTTTTACGATAAGAATATAGGTCTTTGTAGGCCGGCTGCATCATCAGTCAGGCTATGGGCCTCGTGTAGTAAAATCGGGCCTCCTCCCAGCGACAAAAATGAGTAAAAGAAGAACTGGGATTGTATATGTTTACGGGTGGAAAATGGATAGCATGTATTTGAATTTTTCGATATTCGTATTCATCAAAATATAAATATAAATATCCATATCCGTATTTGTTTCTCAAACGGATATTAAAATGAAAGTATCCAAATTTATTTTTGAGATTCGGATTGAAATGTGGATATCTGTATTGCTTTGAATTCGGATGTGAAAATGGATAATATCCGTATCCGCCAACCATGAAACCAATTTCCGCTAAAGTTTTAGAAATTTTAGAAGTGAACAAAATTTATATACTCCAACTCAATCAAATTGGAACAAATTTCAGTCAAAATTGATCATATTCAATCAAATTTGACAAAACTTTAAATAGCTGACATGAATTTTGAATGAAATTTTGGTAATTCCAGTGATTCCAAATGTGAATGATTTTTTTGCGTACAAAGATAAAAATTCTTGTCGTTAAAGATAAAAATTCTTGTCTTTAAAGATGTACGATATTTGCATACAATCTAATCAAGTAGATATCCAAATGCGGATTCAGATTTGAGCACTCCAATTCGTATTCACATTTGAGGATATTCGGATTTGTATTTGTATTCATATTAAAATATGTATAGCAATATGAAAAATGGACTATTTGATCCATATCCGATCCGTTTTCACCCCTATATATGCCTATGCCCATCTAAAAAAGATGAAGGAATAAAACTAAAAAAAGGATGAAGAGATGAACTAAAGAAAAGAGATGGAATAACGAGTCAACTTAGGGCTAGAATCATGGAATGGACTATTTTAAAATAGATGGATGTCTGTGTAAGGGGTCCTCTGTTCTTTCCCATATCAGGATCTCACCGCGTGACCAGTCTGCATCTTCGTGACCAAGATCCTTATCACATAAGGGATTCCCACAATTAGCCTTCGCTGGTCGCGAGATAGGTACTCATCAAACTAGTCTATTCTCATTAAATACATTCCACTCAAGTGTTTTTCTTCCCTAGGCACTCCTCCCTAGCGGATAGGTCATGGCCAACGAATGGTGCCATGTCCCATCCCGTAGAATTAAACGTTATGGGATAGGCTTGCAGGCATGTCAAATTGCTTCAAGAAATCCTAACCTAGGAGAAGACTTGAAGATGGAAATTCCAAGAAAATGCCAAAAATACAATCTCAGCCTAGCCCTCTCTAACTGGGAGAGGTCGCACAATGGAGGAATGTATCGTGGCGGGCCATCCTTCCTTGGGGCTGTTACCTAGAGCGCCATAAGGAATTTGACCCACGACTCGACGGACTCGTCAGAGAGATCCGCATAAGAGGGATACTTAAGACACCACACAAATAAACAAAGAGCACCATGAAAGTGGTTGCAATGTTACCTAGAGAGCTCTCCCTAGTGATGTCGTCACTCTCGGTATATATATATATATATATATATATATATATATATATATATATATATATATATATATATATATATGTCGGATATGCTCTTTTCCGCAAAGGGCACAACCGGCATTTGATGAAATCATGGGCAACATCTGATCCCGTCAACCCAGCATTTGTGAGGTTTTTGACTTGGGTTGTGAGGATCAACAGCTCTGAAGTGGTCGCAGGGGAGTTCCCCTAGCTCTCGGAGACTTGTGCTGGTCTGTTCGACATGTAGATGTTGTCCAAGGAATCCTCCGTCTTGAAATAGAACCATTTTTCTGTCTAGCCCGACCACGACGACTTAAGGCCCATATCAAGGTAGGAGCCCACGATGCCGTCACGAAGGTGAAATCTACAGCTCACGGTTATCGGCCCGGTCTGCAACCTGGCCGTGTAAAAATACTTGAAGAGATCGAGGCATGGCTTGACCCCAATGAAGTTCTTGCATATATGAGCAAAGATGCTTAGCATGATGATGGGATTAAGATTGAGGTGGAGGTGGCAGATGTCATAGAAGGAAATGACTGTAGTGAAGAATTCAAAAAAGGATGGCACAAGGCCGCCCAAAAAGAAAGAGGCAAACAGCACAATCTCCCCCTTGTGAGGAGTAGGCACGTCCTCCCCAGGTAGTACCCCAAAGAAAGGCAGCGAGGGAGCAAACAGTTGTCATACATCTTCTTTAGTTTCACCGCAGTGCACTTGAACTTGGAAAAGTATGGCTTTTTACCGGTGCGTGGCACTATTAGGAGCAGCAGAGGTGGTTGCATGAACACGAGTGAAGATGGAGACGATAGGCTCTGAGTGCAAGGTCTTGTAGGCTATGAAGGATGATGAAAGGATTCATGGGTAAGCGTTGGCTTTCCAATTTATAGGGCCAACACGATATCTCAACCGTTGCATAGAGCTCAATCGTCTCGAAATTCGAAAGACCGTGCTTTGGGGGCCGAAATTCTCTCAGGTCCAGCGGAAATCAATATCTCTCATCGGGATGCGGTTGTGTGGACCTGTCAATACTAGCTGGTAGAAGATTCTTTTTTGAACCAGAATCCCACCACATGACCAGTTTGTATCTTCGCGACCAGGATCCTTACTGCATAAGGGATTCCCGCGACTATCCTTCACCGGTCACAGGACAGGTACTCATCAAACCAGTTTATTCTCATTAAATACATTCCACTCAACTGCTTTTCTTCTCTAGGCACTCCTCCCCAATGGACAGGTCGTGGCTAACGTAGTGGTGCCATGCCCCGTCCCGTAGCATTAAACGTTACAGGACGGGCTCACAAATGTGTTAGTCTGCTTCACAGGCACACGTGCGAGACCAGTGATGGGACGGGCTGCACCTGCTGACCGAAGTGATGTAGTTGTGGAAGTGTCTAGCGGATGGGATAGGCTCGGCTGCATCATCAGAATAAAAAGGGGAACTTGCGCCATCTATTTTAAATGGCCTAGAGGAGTGAGGTTTAGCTAAGGTATAGATCAACATAAAAAATTTCACTTGTAAGTTCTCCTTCTTTCTAATATATAAAGAGAGGATGGCCTAGTTTGTAAACGGGACGGGGGATAATCAATTCACAAACTCTGATAACAAAATAAACATGACGTAGGGCTGTTATCCTTCCGGAGGCTCAAACCTAGATAATCACTGTGTTCTTAGTTCATCATAGACACACGCATACCATAAACGTTGTCGACGCGCGTATCAACCGGTACACTAAAATCATTATCAGAGATTAAACCCACGATAATGGTCCCCTTGTCTTTCAGTTCCTGCTAGTGCTAGCGTTGCTGCCTTTTGCTGGCTTTCATCTAAAACACGATCAAATCGGACAAAAGTGACGTCAAATTTTCTGCTCTCTGAACAACGAAATATTAAATTTCAACAATACTGAACCAAATTAAAGTAGGGAATAATCGAATATAATATATAGTAGGGTGGCCAGGTGCAGGAAAATAACATTCTCCATTAATTGTATTTTTACGTTCTTTTTTCTTAGGCTAGGCTTCTCTAATCTGCGAGAAATAAAAACTTGTGAACAAAACTTAAGAGCACATTTGTATGTTCACGTGTAAGAAATCTGCATCCATGAGAAAACTGAGCAGTTCTCTGATGTCCGGCGGCTTTGGCGTCTCTGATCCACCGGCCACTGGCAAAGAGTTTAGGAATTCGTAACGACGAATAAAAAGATGTGGTAATACCACCAGCGACGATCACACAACATATATGCCCCCAATTAAGTCCCCATGAACGGAGAAATAGCCCCATCCCCATCATTAATAAAGGAACCCACCGGAGAACGGAGGACATGACCCATTGGCATCCCTAGTCCGGCCTAGCTAGCCGGCCAGCCTCTCCTCTTCACATTGACGAACCACGAAATGGATCAGCAAGCTGTCTAGGTACATGACGCCTTTTAATTCATTGTGCTAATCCAGGTACTCTGAGAGCTAAATTGCAACCGCCGAAGACGACCAGCTGATGGGAACCGGGACCGACGGACGAAGGCAATCTCTTGCGGCTGGCCGCAGGATACGATTTGGTGCGTTGTCGAACGTCGTCGTGGTATAATGGAGGCCACCATCATGCGCGCACGAGCACCAGGGCAATCTTAGGGCCCGTTTGGTTCATTATTAATTTTGTCACGTATTACTGCTTAAGGTTAATCTGATCACATTTTTGTGGCAAGAAAATTAATTAACTAATCTTATGTAAACTTTGATAAAATATTGTATCTATGATAAATAAATCAAAAGACTAAAAAGTTAGTCAAACTGAAATAATAACAACAACCTAACACTATCTTACAAAGCTGAGGCTGACTAAATTTAGACATGACAAATATAGTTGCAAATCAAATAGATCCTTAGATGGTTGCAGCTACCAAACAGGAGAGGCCACAGAGGCATTTTGCACATTGCAGTCCCGTAGTTGCAAACCAAATAGATCCTTAGATCGTTGCAGCTACCAAACAGGAGAGGCCATTGAGGCATTTTGCACATTTCAGTCCCGTTTGGTTTGGTGCCTGTCAATGACTAACCTTCTTAGCCTTATAGTATTGTACTGTGGCGTATATTTCAGTCTAACTTTGCCACACTTATGCACCGTTGGGGGTCCAATTGATGATACCTGGACGGATCTCCTCTCTCCCTAGTACTGTCACCCATGTGGGTGTGACACACAGCATGGCAAAACTCTAAAAATTGACAATAAACGTTACCATATTTATCAAAATAGATAACGTATTAGCGTATTTACAAATTTAGCACATGTATTCAGCACCTTAAACATCAAAAACCCAATTTCAGAACGCGAGGCATCGAAAATGGGTTTGCCGGCTTGTTTTGGAAACTTGAGGTACCGAATACGGCAGTGTGCACTATATTCGGCACCTCGGATGCCAAAAATACCCTGTATTTGGAATCTAAGGTGCCGAATACGGTGCACAGTGCCATATTTGGCACCTCAGGTTCTGAAAATGGGCTGGCCCTACCGTTCTGCTTTCGTCACTCATGTTGCGTCTTATCGTGTGTCATTTTGTGTTATGTCTCTGCATAGAGTGTAGTAGCAATTGATGATAGTGAGGCTGAATAAAGTACAGTAGCATAATTTTGTTTTATTAGGGTATGAGCGAATAAATAAAGAAAGGAACTTGATGAGTGAGTGTGTCATTTCGTGTCATCTCTCTATATAAAGTGCAGTACCTACGGGTGGTAGTAGGGCTGGATAGAGTGCAGTAGCATAACTTTGTTTTATCAGGGCATGAGCGAATAAATAAAGAAAGGGACTGGATGAGTGAGCGTGTGTAAATTTGTTTCAACGTAATTCTATCGACGTTTTATTATTAATTTAATGTATTTGTATATGTAACTTTTTAGTGAAGTAACGTTAAGAGGAAACAAATTCTAATTTATCGAACAATAATAGTTGTGAAGTATGATTATCATATAACCCGGCAGAGAGTTTACATACGCTGATAAACATTACATAGGGTATGGAGTTTTTTGTCGCTGCGCGGATGGACCATAACCATAAAGAGATAACGACAACAAACGTTTGCATGTATGGTACGCCCAAATACTAACTTAATAGCTTGCCGCTGCTAAACCAAACATGCCTTAAGGGATGAAAATAGACCAGGTTACAATAGATACTCTCTACTGAGTGCACCTAGGATATTTACCCTTTGGCAGGGCATCGGGGCCCTCCGCTTTAGCGCGACGGGCCCTCTCCCGCTTCGTTTCCCCCTCTACTTCGCGTGTCTTAGCTGTGACACGCTGCTTCGCTGCCTTCCTCATACGCTCCTCCTCCCAATGCTTGAGTCATAGTTCCTCCTGCTGTTGCTCGTACTCCCGGGATTCGTATGCTTTCCTCCTCCACCGCATGCTCATATCGACCCACCGCTTCTTGTGCTTATTTTGCTCCATGCCTAGCCATTCCATCAAGTCACAGATAGGTGGAGACTGGACAAATGAAATAAGTGGGGATATTAGTAAGACAATGTATGAAATCATACGGAAAGTGCCACATGAGTGATAAACATCGCTATACCGGTGAGTATTCATACGGTCCATGTCAAGGATTGTCATATTGGTAGTTGACACACATGAAGAAGTATAGACCATATGTGTAAAAGATGTCCTAGGACTCGTGAAGCCTACAAGGGTTGCTACAAAAACACATCGGTGGTTCGAGCCCCTAAGGGATGAAAATCCTCCAATGTTTCTTGGATGGGTTTGGTGGAGTTGAGGAAGACGTTGCAGTTGAGAGAGCTGAGGAATGAGTGGTCTATCCATGGATGAGGTTGGGGTTATTTATGGTGGCTAGAGGCTGGTGCATGGACTGAGTGCATGGGCTTGGCTGGGAGGCTAGCATAGGATTCCCTATGAGAGCTAGAAAAATTGTAGCATTGATAATTGGCAGAGATTCCCTGTGAAAGCTATTACTTGATGTGGTCATTTCATTCTGCAAAAGTTCAACAATGAGTTATTTTACCTCCGCATGATGCATAGAATCCTATGAAAGCATTCCCTATAAAAGTTGTTGATTGTGAGTGGGTGTAGAAGTAACATATATGCCTTTGATCTTAATCCAAGTCAAAGCCTGCTTTAAGCATTCATCCTAAAGCAAGCACAACCCGAGGTTGAACGGTTCATATAGCCATATGGTTGATGCTAGAGCTGCAATTAATGTTAGTCTCCGAGGTGCTGGTGATACAACCCCAGTCTATGACAGTACCCAAGGTGCTCGTGCTACAACATTAGTCATAAGAGAACACTAGCATAAGCATTAGCGTGTCTAAAATTTGAGTTCACAAATACTTTTCATATGTTGGAAAGAAATGTGCTTAGATAGTACGTTAATATAATAAACTTACCATCACATTGATTAGACATAAAGTTCACAAATAGTTCGTAACATTGTACATTAATATAAGACACTAACCACATACCCATCAAACTAAACTAATGAAGTGGAAAGGTAAACAAAAGAAATAGTCCTGCCTAGCATTTGCATAGTTCATAGTGCATAGATATTGAATACCTAGATCATCTCAAGATAGCGGAGGAAAGTGGCGATGCAAATTAGCAGAAGAATGCTAGCTGTGCCAGTCAATGCTATCAGGGTAAGATGATTGGCATCTTCGAGGTAATAATGGGAAGTTGTAAGGATGGGTACTAGCAAATCCACCATAATTTTCAGGATCACCAATGTCCTCTGAAGATTGAGGCCTCAGAGGGAGGGGTTGTTGTGGCATGAATTTGATGTCGTCATAGTCATATTGAGCTATCACGGTAGTAGCACATCTTATTTCCTTGTCCGTTGTACACCGTCTCGATGTGGTCCGTGAACATACTCTTACAATGATCATTGAACCTTCTTCTGTATTGCTGTTGGAATGTTAAGGCATTGGGGGCATGAATTCATCATCCTCGTCATTTTCTGGATGAGTAGTAGAGGGCACCCCTATATCCCTTAGGTTCGCTGACCATCGTCGTCTTCTACATGAACCAGGTATGACACCCCCATTGAAGAGCATATACATCACCAAGAAGTTTGTGATATCTTTGTTGATTAACTGTGTGTCTTCCGGAAACGCCTAACACAAAAGAGGAACATTCGAATCAATGGAAAAAAAAAGTAGGGTGAGCACATAGGAAATTACGAACTTGAATGTGGGATGCCTATTGGTCGGGCAAAATCACTATTGTTCTTTGCCTCCTAGAGGAACCTAGAATAGAAGTGTAAGACCCCATTCCCGGGTTCTCCTGCGCCTCTAGTATCAGTCCCTGGATTAAGTAGCTAATACGCACAATATAACAGTTGTAGTATCACAGAGAAACTTTATACATAATTATTAAGGTTACAGAGTACAAAAGGTTCCAAACTATAGTGTATTCATTACAAACTTGGCCGAATGGCCAACTAAATCATAGCGGAGAGCAGAGACCCAAGCCACAAGCAGCTAGGGTGCGAACGTGACTTATAGGACTACTCTTCATCCTCGCCTTCACCTCCAGCGAAGTTGGCATCTACTTCCTCATCTCAATGACAACAAGGGTGAGTACGCAAGGAACTCATCAAGCCCTATACTACTTCAAGGTGTTGACAGATGCATAAAGGGGGGTAATTCAAGGATAAGGCTTTACGGTTTAGTTTTAAGTGTAAAGCAGTTTATGCAGGTATCCAATTATATCATCTAGAATTGACTTAAAAAAAGTTGAAACGGTTCAAAATCAGGTAATAAACTATATCTGGGGGTTTCAGTTCTGGGAGGGCTACACGTCACTCTGCAGCCCCTATCATTACCTCTGGTGTACCTCTAGTACCACACAACTTCTGATTGATTGAGCCAGGAACCTCATCACATGGACATCTAGTCCACACACTCACTCGTCAAGACACACACCTAGAGTTTAGTCAAAATGGTTACTGTTGTCGCATGTCCATGACCATGGACACGGCTATTCGAATAGTTATACACTATACAGATGTTGTACACTGTACCCACGCGATATGCTCAGCCTCCAACTGTTGAAGCGGAGGAGCAAATCATACCGAGACACTTCAATCAACTTCCCTACCATGCTTTTCTACGAGATTTACCCCCTAAGTCTAGCAGTCTTGTACTGAACGTCAGGTTCCCTTTTTAAGTATTTGCCAGTCTCAGCCTCCTAGTATGATGCCCAACTCAGTCTGGTGAAGGAGAAGTCAAGTCCTACCAATTTAGGATGCATGGTTGCACGGGGGTGGCTAAGCATGACAGCGCAATGACTCGGTCCTTAAACGGCCGGAGCAGCTATCTTCTAGCAATGAACACCACATAGGTGACTCAAGCCCCCAGGAGTATCCCCTCCAAAGTACCACTCCACCTGCCCTCACCAAACAGTTTTCACACGATATCAAGGATTTCACAACCATCACGGAATTCACAACCATCAAGGATTCATGGTATATGAGTTATCATTGATAACAGTAAATCTTATTTCTGAGGAGAGGTATTTTAAAAGAGATGTCTCTGAGGAAACGTATTCAATCCTAAGCATGCTAGATATCAAGGCATCATCTGTCGTTAATATAGATAACAACAGGTAATCCTAGGGTGATATGTATTTTGAATGAGACATTTAATGCATGGCATGTGTTTGATAGGATTAACTTCCTTAAGTAGTTTGTAAAAGCACAATACATAGCACATGCGATATAAGTCTAGTTTTAAGTTGATCATATAGATTATTTGAAAACATAGGTTCAATATTGTTGGAGCAAAAGTTCGTCTTGCCCCAGCAAGTACGGCAAGATTTTCTTCTAAGGAGGAGACTCAAGCTTGGAGACGAAGTTTGAGAGGAAGGAACACCACAAATATATTGATGATAGAAAAATATATCACTCTGGGAGGAGTATCACAGCGTTCACTGTCTTGCTTGTTCTTTTCCGCTGTGTCCATTTTTTGCCCAGTGGACCATAACCTCCTATTTATAGGGCCATACGTAGCTTGGTGTACAAGTTATCATAACGTACATCCGGGATCTGACCAAATTACAGGGCCTTATCCTGGATAACTACCTTCTATCCTATCGGGGAGATAAATATCCACCAGGTAATTATCGTGGTGCCTACCCCCTGAAGGGGGCAAGCTGGTCGCCGATTGTGGCCCGGCGCTGTACTGTCAGGGGTGTTAGGATAGCCTTCATCATGCCAGGGTGTCAGAGTAGAGTCCATTAGCCTAGGCCTTTAATGCCGATCACTTCCTTGTAGGCAAAGCACGACCGGTGCTCCCCTTCTTGCAAATCTTTCCTAAGGCCTACTGACTCACCCCTACCTTCGGGAAGGTGGCCCGATCAGCCCGAGGCGGGGGCCTTGGGAGGCATAGAACCGGGAGGTGAAGGCTTTGGGAAGCGGGACCCCAGAGGGCCGGGGCTTTGGGAGGCCAAAGCTTTGGAGGACTGAGTTCGGGAGGTCATATTTTGGGAGGCTTCGGGAGGTCGAGTCGGTGGAGCCAAGGGAAGGCTTCATAGGTGTGAAGGGGTACCATGAAAGGATCTGATGACATCAGAGATCGAGCTTTTAACAGAGGGTTCAGAGATCAAGGCTGCAGAGGGACCTGGATGGTAATCTTCAACCATTATACTCAGGCTGGTTTATTTTCCCCCAACAGTACCCCCTCATTCTCGGGCCCTGATGTTTCGGATGGGGGAGAGGATGTAGAGGAAAAATCAACCCCAGCCTGGTATAGTATCAAGGATGATTGATGGCGATTCTTTGTCCTTTGAAGTCGCTAGAGTAGAGGTTTCGTGTGGGTTTGGAGAATCCCACATGTTCGCCTGGCGGGACAAGACATGCCACTACCGCGTTCTGACTGGATAATGTGAGGGGTCGTTTAGGGTCTTGTGCCCGTGATCTTGTCACGCGTCGAAAGGGGTTGGGTTATTAATGTGATGGGACGTCCGTGCGAGGAAATGAGGCATTCATCGTGGAGCACTGCCACGTGTTGGAGGAAACCAGATATGACCACGGCCTCCTCCCTAGGTGTTCAATGGGAGGACACGGTGATGTTTGTCTCGCTTCATCTTCCGAACCTACGTGGCTGTGTGGCTCGGGTATAAACTGGTGTTACCCGGTTGGAGTCTCCAGAGCCCCATGAGCAAGCAATTAACCTTGACTTGAGTATGGCAACCTCTTCCTCCTCATCCTCTTCGGAGACATCGATGATCTCGACGGCTCCTTTGGGAGCCGGGCTGTTTCGATCCTCAGTAGAGACGCCGGAGGCGAAACCTCTTACACCTCTGCAGGGGAGGCGGTTGCCCGCAGCTCTGGCCCGACCTTTGGCTGGGGAGGGCTTGCTTGTCAAGATCATCGATATCTCCGATGACGATGAGGAGATTGATTGGGATCTCCTACGAAGGGAGAGTGAGCCGGCGTCTGTGGGCCCAGCGGCGAAGCAGGAGGAGGCCAGGAAGGCGATGGAGAAGGCCCGCCGGTGACCTCCTCAAACTCCTCAGCGTCTTCTGACAGCTCGAGAGCTGGCTACTGTATCGGCTTTCACAGCAGCAGGCCGCAGATGAGACGCATACGACGTCCCATGCGTGGCCCCTGCCGGTACCCGTAGGAGGTGAAGGCGGTCACCGGGATGGTGTACTTCGTGACGTTGTGATATATCCATGTCATGGCTGAACTTAGTCACCTTGTACTCTTTCTCGCATTGTTTTGCTCCGTAGGGATCTATCTTTTTCGTGGCAATTTCTGTACAGTTTGTTTTAGTTTGTATCCCCAAGATGTACTGGTTGTTATAATATAACGTGGATCTTTGGGAACGGTCATGTCTCCTTCCGTATCGGAATGCGAGGGGACCATTCGAGCGGGTGACTACATGCGTGCGTGCTTCCGTGCCTCCAAACCGTACTTCTTCATCCCTTTCGAAGGTGAAGGCTAGTTTTTCTAATGACTAGGGCACGAGCCTTTGTATAGATTATTGCTGATTTTGTTTCTTCTGGGGGAGAGGTGGCCTCGAGAATCTGGTAGTGATGGATACGTAGGGTAACTAAGGAGAGCCGGGTGGAGTAGTGGCGACCCCATCGTCCCTGGTTACTATGTACCCAACGGGCCTGGGATTGGTAGGGCCTCCTTCCTAATTTGTTCCAGATTTCGGACTCAGCGAAGTCCCTCTGGAACCTTTGGAGACAAATTCCGGAAGTGGTCCTTGACCCTTCGGGTTTCTTAGCGACTGTCTGGGTTGATGGTGATGATGTGTCGGAGGTGCAGCCGAAGGCTAGGCAAGAGAGGCGGTCTATGACCCTCCCTGGCCCTTAGCCGCTGCCCGACTCCGGAGGTATTTCGTCCAAAGCCTAGCGATGGTGCTTCGGAGGCGAAGTCGAAGGCTAGGAGGAAGAGGCAGTTCGCAACCCCCTCAGCCCTTAGCCACTGCCCGGCTCTGAAGGTATTCCGTTCGGAGCCTGGTGACAGTGTGTTGGAGATCAAGCCGAAGGCCATGCGGATGAGGCAGTCCGCGACCCCCTCGGCCCTTAGCCACTGCCCGGCTCCGGAGGTATTCCGTCGAGAGCCTGGTGACGACGCATCAGAGGTGAAGCCGAAAGTTAGGTGGGAGAGGCGGTCCGTGACCCCCTCGGCTCTTAGCTGCTGCCCAGTTTCGGAGGTATGCTGTCCGGAGCCTGGCGACGGTGCGTCAGAGGCTTGGTAAGACTCTCCGTTTTTGCCGAAGGTTTGGTAAGACTCTCCGTTTTTGCCCGAGGTTTGGTAAAGCTCTCCATTTTTACCGGAGGGTTTTGTAAGGTTTTCCATTTTTGTCAGAGGTTTTTGTAAGACTCTCCATTTTTGCTAGAGGTTTTTGTAAGACTCTCCGCTTTTGCATGAGATTTTTGTAAGACTCTTCATTTTTGTAAGACTCTCCGCTTTTGCCAGAGGTTTTTGTAAGACCCTCCGTTTTTGTCGGAGGTTTTTGTAAGACTCCTTGGCATGTATTAATGCCGAAGGTACTACACACTATCAGAGCTACGCAATACCTTCCATGAAACCTAGGCAGTCCTGCCTTCTAAATGACCTAGGCATGCTACGCCCGCGGTGTCTAGGCTTGTCGTGCTCCCAAGGAAACGCCTGGGGTGCACCACAACACTATCCTTCAAGGATGTGCCCTGGCGCATGGCATTTATATGACCGAAGCTATGCAATGCCTTCCAGGGCACCCTGGGCATAATATGCCTTGCAGGTGACCTAGGCATAAGCGGCGCCAGCGGTATATAAGCATGTTGTGCAGAGAGGATTCCTTGCGACAGTATTCCTCAGTGCAGTCCCCTGATATGTGGTGTCCACACACTATCGAGGCTACACAATACCTTCTATGAAACCTAGGAAATCTTGCCCCCAGGTGACCTAGGCATGCTACGCCCATGATGTGTGAGCTACACTTCCTACCAGGGCAAAGCCTACCCTCCGGGAAATCTTTTTAGGTGACCTTGGGTTTAGGCAAGCGATGCTTACTGGTGCATGGGCTTTTCACACCTCCGGAGAAATCCCCCGGGGGCGCCGCAACTACATTACAAAGGAAGTCCCTTGATAACTGGCATCTACACACTATCGAGGCTACAATACCTTCCAGAAAACCTAGGCAATCTTGCCTTCCAGGTGACCTAGGCATGCTATGCCCGTGGTGTGTAGGCATGTCGTGCGATGAGGATTCCTTGCGACAGCACTCCTCGGAGCACCGCAACTCCGCCACCGGGGACATCCCCCGAGGTGTGGCTTCGACACCCGAGGCTACGCAAATAACTTCTAGGGCACCCTGGATATAATCTGCCTTGCAGGTGACCTAGGCATAAGCGGCACCCATGGTGTGTGGACCTCACTGTCTACCGAGACTACGAAATACCTTCCAGAAATCTAGGCAGTCTTGCCTTCCAGTTGACCTAGGCATGCTACGTCCGTGGTACGTGGGCTTGTCACGCCACCCGAAGATGTCCTATGGGTGGCGCCGCAACACGGTCTATCAAGGAAATCCCTTGATACGTGGAAACTACACTTACGTGGCCGCACAGTGCCTTCCAGGAAACCTGGGTAGACACACCCCCCAAGCGACCTAGGCATGATGCATTTACGTGAGTGTAGGGATTTTGCATGGTTATACTAGCTAAGTTCTATAGTCTACTGTTGGCAGTAAGAAGCTATTTGTAGCATAAAACATAGCTAAGTAATATAATTGTTCATGCTAAGTGAGAATGTAACTTAAGTTCTACTGCTTCTACCTAGTGGCTATCTATTAAAAAAAGACTCCTAGCAGTAAGGTTGGAGGCCTCCAACAGACTCTAACCTTAACGTATGAAATACGGATCACTAGATAAACTACTTTGTAGTTAACAGTGGGCGTACCTTTGTAGGAATAAGGCCTCTATTGTGAGGCTTGGTGGCCTCGAAGCATGTGGCTAGGCTGGGGGAGGCGGTGCTTGTCACGTCCCAAATTCCACAATCGCGTGATTAAGCTTAAACATGCATCATTAGCATCATAATTAATTTTGAGGTAAATTATTTTAGCACACTAGAACACTTTGTTTGAAATCAATTGGATGAGAGAAAGAAATTCGGGAGAGAAAAGAATTAAATTTGCAGTTAAAACGGACCTCTTTCTCTCTAACATGTGGGACCCACCTGGCCCCACACCTCCTCCACTCCAAAGGAGCAGCCCACCTGCCCTCTCTCTCCCTCACGTCTCCACCCGAGCTCCCTCTCCCTCTCACTCCCCTCTCAAGTACTCTCTCCCTTTCTCCCTCAAATCCGCGCTCTAGGAGCCGCATCAAGGTGAGCATGTGGTACCATTGCGATCACGAGCTCGTAAGCTATCCATCCCTCCAATTCATTTTCATTTTTCCGGAGGATTTGAGCCGGATTTGGTGTCTCTTGGTGTTTAGGGTGGAAACATGTAGAACACCAGGTTTTTCATCTTCCGAGCCTTTCCTCCTTCAACCAACGGTCCTCAAGCTCGGCAAAACATCTTAGGTGAGTCTCCTAGGCTCCCATGGCATGGATGCACAAATTGGTTGGTCGAAATAAAATAATTTGGAGTTAGAGTTGAAGTTCATGAGTTCTTGATGTTTTGGTAGCAATAGCACAATTTTGGTCAATTTCGGCGTATGCGTGTGATCCTATGTGGTAGAGGAGGTCAAGGTGATGCTCTAGGTCCAAATCCCCACCCCAAAGGTCGCCAGAATCATCATCGGCGAGCTCGCCAAGTTTCCCCGGCTGTATACAACAGTCTAACTGCTAGCTCAGGCCAGTCAGACCGCCAGGGGCCAAAACCCTATATATGCGGGCGGTCTGAACGCCCATATGCCTACTGTCTGACCGCTGTGAGCTGTTTCAACACAGTTTTCTGTTGGCTAAAACTTGTAAAATTCATTAGAAATTCTTTGTAACTCCAAAAATTATGAAATTAATTTTTTTGGTTTCATAATAAACTACTCCATCTATTAAAAATATCCCCAGAAATTAAATGTTGAAATAAATTTCTGAGATTAATTAATTAGGTTAAAACTTCATTAATTCACCGATAATTCTTCACAAGTCCAAAGTGGGTGAATCCAATTTTTCTAGTTTTCTTTGACTTGTTTTAGCTAGGAAAAATGTTTTCATGCATTGTAAATCATATTTTTATGGCATTTCATCTTGTGCATATTGTGGCATGCATTGTTGCACTTTATTCATACTCATGGCATTGCAAGCGTTATTATTTTTAGAGAACGTCGAGATGGTGATCCAGGAGAGCGAGGGAAACTTTGGATAGCCACCTGAATAGCAATGCAAGCATCTAACATATTGCACCCTGTCAGTTGAATTGAATAAAGTCTAAATATTGATAAATTATGCTTATGTATAGGTTTGCATGTATAGGGAGTCGATGTCAGGAACAAATGGGTAGAACCTACGCCAATTGCATTCTTCTATCTCGATGACTTGTTCATCCATGTTCCTTGTAGCTTTGAGATGATGTTATGTCTAGGTACAAGTTCGTCTTATATGCTTAGCTATGCTTAGGTCTTTCGGTAGAAGTCGAACAACGGTATTTTCCGTTGTTTGCGACCATAGGATTTACTTTTGTCGCACAAATACATGGTTGAGGTTGTTATGGTTGGTTGAGTGGTGAGTATGAGATGAGATGTGGGCGGTATTAGGGGTGTCATCTGCCCTCAAGGAAAGTCCGGGGGCAGTTCGGGAAGGGAACCCGGACACCGTAGGCTGCTTGCATCATTTAAGGCTATCCGTCGGTACAGTTGGCTTTAGCACTTACCTTAGTCACCACATGCCGATCTAATGGTAAGGCGAGCCAAATACCTTCGCAGTTGTAGCTTTGTCGGGCCTGAACATCGACAGTGTGAGCGGGCGGGCTTGTAAGTGGTACTAGTTTGCTTCGGGAGTAGTTCTAGTACCGCTGCACCGAGCGATGCATGCCGCACACGGTTGGGGCTAGTTGGGAAAGGTTGACATGGGTACCCCCTTGTGTACACTTTAGTGGGTGGCACAAGCCGTATGGTCCTCGAGTTGTGTGGGTCCAGGAGTATCCCCATACAGGGTGTAAAAACAGTTTGAACTGCTGCACTCTCGATCATGAGCATGCGCTGGTTTCATTTGTATCAGTCGTCGAGTTCTCCCTTGTGGATTATGGTTCAGATATGTGGTTTGTGGTTCAGATATGTGGGAGGTAGTCAATATGGCACTTGTTATACATTGATACTATTGTGGTTACAGTTTCATATAATCAGTTGGTAGTTGCAGGGTAATTTCATATATGTTGGTTAAGTTAGTTGCTCCCACATATGTCTAGGGTGTTTACCGTTTTAATTAACTTAACCACATGTTTATATTCTTGCTAACAGCTCAATGCATAATCCTTGGAGTCGGGATATTATATACCCATATTGTGTAAGTTTTGCGAGTACCTTCGTACTCAGGGTGCTGCTCTTAAGTTGATGCAGGTACTCCGGCTGCTGAGTAAGGGGCGGTGTTTGGCTACTTTGTGCCTACCCATCAGGGTGACGGGCAGGAGTAGTGCATCCTACTCCGAAGCTCGAGCTTTTGCAGTGGAGCCTAAGGGCACGTGGCTCCACTCTCTTTTGTTGTCTAGTTTATTCTTTTCGCTGCGTAAGTCTTTGGATAGTTAGGAGTTGAGGGGTTTTTGTCTCCACCTAGCTCGCTTTTGTTATAAATTGTTGGAATCAGTTGCATACTCCTGGGTTGGACCGCTCAGAACTATTGGAAGGCAGCCTGCTTGACCGTGGCTTCGGCCGCATCCTCTCCTAAGGCGGTGAGGTCTTCGTCGTGCAGAGACTGGAAGGCCTCTACGCCGTCTGGAGCTCCTGTACTGACCCAGGGTTCTAAGTTGGCCAAGGTCGGAGGAACGCGTCCCATACGGTAGCGGGGCTGGAGCATGCATACGATGCGTATGGCTGAGGCAGCTATGCATATGGTTACATGCTTGCAATGGTGGGTATGGCAATTTTAGCTAATCCTTTGTTGGTTTTCCTGGTGAATTCCTACCTCTCTTAGTACTTCTGTGTTCAAGCCCCCATGGACGGCGTGCTGTTGGAGCAAGAGTTTGTCTTGCCCCAGCAAGTATGGCGAGAGTTTCTTCTAAGGAGGAGACTCAAGCTTGGAGATGAAGTTTGAGAGGAAGGAACACCACGAATATATTGATGATAGAAAAATACATCACTCTAGGAGGAGTATCACAGCGTTCGCTGTCTTGCTTGTTCTTTTCCACTGTGTCCATTTTTTGCCCACAGGACCATGGCCTCCTATTTATAGTCCATGCGTAGCTTGGCGTAAAAGTTATCATAATGTACAAATATCTGGGATCCGGCCAAATCTTGTCCTTACCCCAGATAACTACCTTCTATCCTATCGGGGAGATAAATATCCACCGTGGTAATTATTGTGGTGCCTACCCCCTGAAGGGGGCGAGCCGGTCGCTGATGGCAGTCTGACGCCGCACTGTTAGGGGTGTCAAGATAGCCTTCATCATGCTGGAGTGTCAGAGTGGCGTCCATTAGCCGAGGCCTTTAATGCTGGTCACTTCCTTGTATGCAAAGCACGATCACTGCTCCCCTTCTGGCAGATCATTCTTAAGGCCTACTGACTCACCCCACTGCCTTCGGGAAGGCAGCCTGATCAGCCCGAGGCGGGGGCCTCGGGAGGCATTGTCACACCCGGTTTTAACGACCAAAACCAGATGCGGCTTATGTGTGCCCAGGATGTTCAACACACATAAGGACATCATAGGTGAAGTAACAAAAGCAATACTTTTATAGAATAAACATTAAACTCTTACAGCAATTGACATATATTATCTTCTATGAAGATATCTGCAGTAGAACAGAAGTACTGGTGCCCAACAACACCGCATGCAACCGACCGGGAGACACACGCCTAGAACATCACAACCTCGTCTTGATAGTCTTCAACATCTTCACTCACTGAGCAGCAGCATACATGTCGCATGGTATAGGGAAAATAGCAAGTGTGAGCACATGATGCGCTCAGCAAGTTTGGGAAAAATAATGATATGCATGCTTTTATCAAGAATAGGCTAACACATGGTATATTTGCGTAAATGCGAGTAATGAAAACATATTTGGACTCAAAAAGCATTAAGCAATTATTAAGTGAATATAACCCATACAGTGCAAGATCCAGCAGACAAGGCTCCCCACCTTGCATATCATAACCATCCAGTACTCCATGTACTATAACCAAAACCACAACCATCTAGTAGTCCCTGTACCAGAACCATAACCACAATCATCTAGTACTCCATGTACCAGAACCATAACCACAACCAAACTCATAACCACAACCCATAATCACAACCCACTAATCATGTGAGGATCCAAGTCTCCCATAACCGCGGGCACGGCTGTTATAACAGTTTTACACTCTGCAGAGGTTGTCCAGCTTTCCCCACAAGTCGTGATTTCCATGTTGCCGTGTTAGCTAGACACTTAACACACGCCAATGGTGTGTCGTCCGGAAAGTCACTTCAAAGCCGTTACAAAGTTTCATCCAGCATGTGCATGCCCGCTAGGTTTCACCGCCATCAAAGTGGCATTAACACCACCTAGAAGCCACCTTTTGCGCCTTGTAGCTCCAGAAAGTTTTCACCCTTCCCTTCCACTACATATCTCATACCACTAACCAAATGGTTCTGGCCTTTGCCGTCCCCACACATCCACTCTTCCGTTTGGCATGCACAAAAACTGGAATCCACTAATTAATAGGCCAGGCCTGTCCCATACCAGGTCTCGTGGTTGGTACGATATTTCTTGGATTGTCGCTCCACGAACCGGTCCTTACTTAGGTTACTTGAGCAAACACTAAACCAACAACATAACCATCATCACTATCACCAACATCATAACCATGACAACCATCAAAACCACTTTGCTCAAGGCCTAAGGTTCCATATTGCTAGACCATTAACACATTAACCACCAATATTGCATATGTTCATTAGTCAAGTATATGACACCTCTCGACATCCCAAAAGCATGGCTAAGCAATCTATCCACCAAAAATACCTAACCATAAACCATCTAGGTTACAAGGGATGATAAGGGAAAATCTAGGGAAAACCCTAACATAGTTGACTACCCATCATATTGATAGACACTGCATGCAATTTTGTAAAACAAAACATTTAAAAATATAGGTTCAAGATGATCAAGGACACTTGCCTTTTACCCAATGCTGCTCAGTGTTGTCGAAATCTTGGTCTCGAAGTCCCTTGAACTGCTCCGGAACGTTATCGACTAATCGCGAGAACTACCGATAAACAACACAAAGGAAAACACTAAGAACAACATATCAAACATCATTAAAATACTTTAAAAACACTATGGTTGGATAGGGATTATTTTAGAAACATTTAGACACAAGAATCGCCTAAATCGGAGTTAAGATGAAAAGAGAATGGGCTTTCGGAAGATGGATTAGACTGAAAGGAAATGCTGATTTTCCGGAACTATCTTCCTATGGGAAAGGTTTTATCGCACAATCACTGTGTCAGGCTTGACAACATAATTGCGTAAGATTCAAAAAGTGTAGGGCAGACTAGACTTCACTAACTAGGCTAAGGATAATGATGTGGCGCTGACTTGGCATGGTATGCAAGTACCATCTTGGATTAAAGAAGGGATACACTGTGATCTAGTATCGGCCACCTATGATGGATCAAAAAGGCCGAAGGTTGCACTTCTAGGTTAAGGATACTACTGGTCACTCTATGTAGCGGTGGTGGTTCGCGTCGGAGATGGCGATCGGGTACGTGGCCATAGACATTGATGTCGGGCTTCAGTGGTATTTTAGTGAAACGAGGGAAGCATAGCGTAGAACGCAGAAAGACTAACTCAGTGGTATGGTTAGTTTTGGAACGAGTCATCCGAGGTAGCGGTAAAATAGCGATGACTGCTTCTAGGTTTGCTGGTGACCGCGAACAGATGCAAGAACGAAAACGCTCGCGTTCCAGGAGATTGGCTATGAAATTTGAGAAACCGTTTGAATAGAGACGTTCATATAACCCGGGAACACAATGCTATGGCATGGTTTTGGGTAGATCATCCACTGAGAGGAAGAACGATCAGCATAGATGAAACGGGTGATGACTGCGACATACTGTGGTTGGTAATGGCGTCCTGGTCATGTCGCTGCACAAATGGGGATGGGCTCCTAGGGTAACGTAGAAGACTCCATGGGACACGCCGTAACGCGGTTGGTGCATCCATATGGCTTTCGGATTGACGGGGCACGCGAATGCAAATCCGGTGCGCGCGCAGAAGGCGTCCAGAAACCGGACAGCAGGTACGTCGACATTGATTGCGGTAGTTTGGCTGCTCTAATGGCCGAACCGGTTGGTGAGAGCGTGGGGAACATCATGGGACATGTGCTGGTAAAAGGGCATGACAAACGGTGCACTAGTTGGCCGGGAATATCGATGCCAATTAGCTACAACGCTGCTATCTCGAGGCTGTCCGCGATGGCAACGACTGTGGCGGCGTAGATTGGGTTTTGGCCAGGGCTAGGGCTTGGCTAGGGACTTAGTATGATGCTAAAACAGTAGTAAGGGAGGAGAAGAAGAGGTCCTCACATTGCTTTGATGGTCGAGGAAGGAGGAATCGCGGGGAAGACGACGTAGCGCATCACGGGCGGCGGCGGCGGCGGCTCCGGCGAACGGCGGTTCTCCGACGACACACGGACAGGGCAGCAGCGACTTCTAGAGCTTGGGGGCGTGGAATAGGGGTAGGAGAGGGTGTGCAACTCATATTTGTAGGTCTAGGGTCGGCTAGATGCGGTGGAGTCCAAACCGAACACGAATTGGATTCGAGTTCGAGTCGGTTACGATTCCCTTTTTCATAGCTCTCTATTCCGAGGATGATATCTCTATTGTCCGGACTCCAAATTGGACGTTTCTTGATCATAATTGTATTACTCGAAAGTATCTACAACTTTGGTAGTTATTGGAACTTCTGAAAACGCCATCTTAATTTCCAAAAATGTGCCACAAGATAAACTATTTGAACTCGGACTTCTTTGCGCAACACTAATTTCGGGGGCCATAACTCCTAGCTCCATTATCCAAAAGACGACTTCCATAGGTTCAAATCAAAGCTCTCGACAAGACCTACAACTTTGGTATTGTCAAGATTTGCATTTGAGACCGTTTTGAACTCCAAAACTTCATGAGAAGATGAGGCTGTCCAGGGCTCCGCGAAAATTTGCAGATTTCGTGGATCCTTTGTTGGGCTATCTAGAAGACTTGACTAAGGGTTTGGACTTGAGCAAGATTGAGCCCAAAAACACTTTAGGTATATCTAGGGTTTAGAAAAGAAACTTTTGCAGAGAAATTTGAATATGGTTTGAATTTGAATTGAGCTTGGAGTGAATTTAATAGAAACGAAAAATGAGGTTGAACAAGAATAGGAGTATATAAGGAATTTGAATTTGGATTTAGGTAGAATTTGAGAAAGAGGAGAGATTGAATTTAAACAATGATTTGAATAAGATTTGAATTGAAATAGAGAAGGATTAGGTATGATCAAAGATTGAATAAATGATGAATTCAAAGATTTTGAATTCCAACCATTAAGATCCTTAACTTATTCACTACTGAGTTTCGTAAAAACCTTTTCAAAAAAATTTTCACTCAAAACACCAAAGAGAAAGAAAAGAGAAAAGAACTCTAATGCATTTACCTGGCTCCTAACAAAACCCAGCATGCAATGCACATAAAAATAATAACCTATATTGATTGATTGATTAAGAAAATAGGTTTTAAACCTATACTACTGTTAAAGCTATTCAATAATCTTGAAAAATTTTAGAAATTCAAGAAATCTGAAAATCAGGGTGTTACAGGCATAGAACCGGGAGGTGAAGGCTTTGGGAAGCGGGACCCCTGAGGGCCGGGGCTTCGGGAGGCCGAAGCTTCGGTGGACCGAGGCTTCGGGAAGTCGTGTTTTGGGAGGCTTCAGGAGATCGAGCCAGCAGAGCCAAGGGAAGGCTTTGTACGTGCGAAGGGGTATCGTGAAAGGATCTGATGACATTGGAGATCGAGCTTTTAACAGAGGGTTCGGAGATCAAGGCTCCGAAGGGACTTGGATGGTGATTTTCGACCATTATCCTCAGGCTGGTTTATTTCCCCCCCAAAAAATATGATCAAGAAAATAGGACTTGCCTTCTCCGAGGTTATCTTCAAAGTCTTAGTTGTAGTCAGGATCTTCCTCGCTCTTGATGCTTCCTGCTCAACACTCGTAGAATTCTGGCAGTTTTGTAATTACAACTACGATCAGTAACGAGCGATGCTAGAGAAGAACCAAATTTAACACCAATTGGAAAGCCAAATGAGCCGTAATAGATATCACACTATGATAGATGGGTAGATCACGAATTTAGATGAATTTCAGCGAAGGAATCGCTAAAATTGGAGCCAGAACGAAGAAGTTATCGCTCCTGGAAGATTTAATCTAAAATTAAATCAGAAAATTACAAAAATATACTATTTATGGGTGGGGCCCATGGATGAGGCTCACTGAATAGTAGCATGGGCCCACAAGAACAGTGATTTAGTGGAACCCACATGAACATTCTAGACGGTGGTCGGCGGCAAAAGCGATACCAGACAGCGGCCGAAAAGGGGGCAACAGCGTGGGCAAAATCGGACAGCACCTCCCCTGCACAGGGAGTGCCAACCTACA
Organism: Phragmites australis; assembly: GCF_958298935.1. Lineage (NCBI taxonomy): Eukaryota > Viridiplantae > Streptophyta > Magnoliopsida > Poales > Poaceae > Phragmites > Phragmites australis. The sequence goes on from NC_084929.1 coordinate 9,562,630, forward strand.
AAGAAAAGGGGCCTGAGGCCCCTAGCCATCACGGCACGATGGCTGGCCTCACATACACAGCATCTGCACGCCAGCGGAGACCACTACACGACGGCGAATGGAAAAAAGCATGATGACGCGTGGCTACATACTAACAAAGAGCCCGAGGTAGCGACATGCTATCTATGCGGAAGCGAGGGGGAACTGGGAGGCTCACCAGCGTTTGGTTCGAAGGAATGGGAAGGCAGTCGATGGCGAGAAGCTACATCGATGATGCTGTGTGCTTGTCGTCGTGCGCAGGTGGCTCCTGTTGGGTTCCGGGTGGACAGACAGTGGCACAGGGATGGCGGTGGCTCCTAGGTGCTCCTCTATAGCTTGTGGGGGCAGGATGTCGACAGCGAGGTCGCTACAGTAGAAATGGCGAAGGTGGCAGCGTGGTGGTGAGGCGAAATGGACAGAGAGAGAGAGAGAGAGAGAGAGAGAGAGAGAGAGACCAAGCTGTGCTATTTATTGATGGGAGAGGGGAGATGGAGAGAGAGACGGTGGGCACGTGACATTGGGCGGACGTCAGCGAGCAGCGTCGCGGCGAGGTGGCGGATGGCACCCACCATTTTCCCCGTGGTTTGGATGGCCTACGCCGTCTACGCGTGGGTAGGGCACGAAAGTCGCATGGCATGGGCGCTGAGGCATGGGCAGTGGGAGAGCGAGAGAGAAGGGAGAGAGCGGGAGAAGCGGAGGTCGACGAGATATTTTTCCCTGAGAGGAGGAACTGTGGCCAGCGTCGCGGTGAGGTGGAGGGGGTAGGAGAGGCGCGGGCGCTTGTCAGATCACCAACACGGGGACAGCCACGTGACACGCAACGCAGAAGCGCGTGTGGGTTCTGGCCAATGCAACGTGGGTGAGCTGGGCCGATAGTGCAGTGGCGTGGGACGAGCGCGTGGGAGGGAGGAATGGCCGGTTGGATCGGACGACTGGGCCACACGCGGAAGGGAGAAGGGGAAGGGAGCTAGGCTAAACAAGCTGACAAAGAGAGAAGGGAATTTGAGCCCGGAGTGAATAGGAGAAGAGGAAAGAAATTTGGTTTTGGGATTAAATTCAAATGTGTAATTTGAATTCAGATTTGACTTTGGATTGAGATCAATTCAAATAAACATATTTGAATTATGATTTGAACTTGAATGTTAAGCTTCATAAGATAATTTGAATCAAGGGATTTGAATTTGAATTGGATTTGAGCTGAATAGAACCTAAGAGTAGATTGGAAATTTAGAGGCATTCAATTTCAAATCTTCACACAAAGAACCATAAAAACCGTAAAACCAAGCACATGAATCAATCTAACTAGAGGCTATTTTGGAAATAAATTTAGTGAAACTTTGGAATACTTAGTCCATCTAATATATATGATTGTATACATATTGGTATAAATATACATTCATATACATATACATATTTCCTTGAGTTTAGTTAGCTTAATTAAACATAAATTTTTTAATTTGGAGTGAATTTTGTAAGTAATTTACATGCTAAAACTCAGGATGTTACAAACCTACCCAACTTAAATGAAATCTCGATCCCGACATTCGAAAAGTTTGTTGAAGAGATTTGGAAATTCCTTCTTCAAATCCTCTTCGTGTTCCCATGTAGCCTCAATTTCATTGTGATTGCTCCACTGTAGTCAGCAGAATCTAATTGTATCCTTCTAGTTTGACAAGTTGCCACTTCTGAGGGGACTTGTTCCTCTAGAACCCTCAAACATCTCTTTAGCTGTGCTACGTGGAACACATTGTGCACATCAGACTCTTTTCCGGAAGTGCCAACTTGTATGCCACTGCTCCAATCTTGTCGAGAATCTTGTATGGTCCCACATACCTAGGTACCAACTTTCCATGAACATGAAATCTTTGAGTGCCTCTTATTAGGGATACCTTGAGGTATACGTAGCCTCGAACTTTGAAGGTCAAGTTTCTCCTTCAGTTATCCGCATAACCCTTGTGTCTACTTTGAGCTCTAAGATTTTTCTCTGATCTTAGCAACTCTTTCCTCTGCGTCTTTTTTTAACGTAGGTCCAAAGAGCGTACGCTCTCCTAATTCCGACCATATTAAAGGTGTTCTGCATTTCCATCCATATAAGGTCTCAAAAGGCGACATCTTCAGACTAGCTTGAAACTTGTTGTTGTAAGAGAACTTTGCAAATGATAGAATTTTCTCCTAGTCTTTTCCGTAGCTTATCACACAAGCTCTCAGAAGATCTTCCAAGATCTAGTTTACTTTTCAGTCTGACCAGCAGTCTGTGGGTGGCAAGCAGAACTAAAGTCCAATCTAGTTCCATGGCAGTGTGCAAACTCTTCCAGAATCTAGAGGTGAACTGGGGGACTCTATCAGAGTTGATCCTGCTTGGGATTCCATGCAGTCTCAGGATATTGTGATTATACAAGTTAGCCAACATGTCTCCTGATGAGATTGTTGGTCTGATCTTCCGATAGGTAGCGATAAGTTGGTAGGTGGAGAACTCAATGTTGATGATCCAAAAGCTTCGACCCGAACAGATCGTCTCCCTTGCAATCACTACACCACAGCTCCGTTGGTTATCAACTGTGTTGCGCGGTTGACCTCGCCAAGAAGGCTCAATCCCTGCAAGCGTACCGAGAACACAAGCAAGAACGTAGAAGATGCAATCTGAAATATTGCGAATAGAATTCAAGCACTCAAAGTTGGGGTTCCACAAACACTTACGGCGGCCTAGTCGGTCCGGAACAAGAGCGAAAATCTCACAATCTGTGTGTAGATCAATATCTAAATAAAACAAACCCTAATTGGGGCGGCGGCTACTGTATATAAGAGACTAGGGTCGGCCAAGGACCCCTGGACGCATCCCTAATGGACTCCAATACGTTACACGGCCCAACGGGCCAAAAGATGGTGGCGCAGCACCCTGACAGATTCTGGATGTCCACTTGTTTCAACGATTCCTGTTGACTCAGAAATAATTTGGATATGAGACCAGTCCCGTTGGAAAGCCTATCTCCTTAGCTTTCCAACCATGTGTAGAACGTCAAAAACGGAGTCCGTATGCGTCCTGGGCGACAATTTTAGTGCAGTCTGGTCCTAAACTCCGAAACGGACTCGAACTTGATTGGACCTCCACCTTGGCTTAGGCGCCCTTGCTGGTCTTCTCCTGTGTTCCTAAGTAACAATACATCATAATTATTCAGTAGCATCCCATCCTTATCAAAATATAAAGGAACACTAAGGAACGAGCTCACCTCATGATTTAGTTGACGTGCACGAGCTCGTGTCAATAGACCTATTGTTGGAGGAATACTCGGTGTGTGTGTATCCGAAAGAGTGATGTCCTCATCATCCTCCCCCTCTTGAATTGGAGTCATCCTTGACGCAATGTCATCTTCTTCTCCCAAGTAAGGCTTCAAATCTGAAATGTTAAATGTGGGACTAACCCCATAATCTGCAGGCAACTCAAGCTTATATGCATTATCATTGATCTTTTCCACAATTTTAAAAGGACCATCAGCTCGAGGCAGCAATTTAGACTTTCTCAAATCAGGAAACCTATCTTTGCGCAAATGTAACCACACAAGATCACCAATTTCAAAAGTAATATGTTTTCGACCTTGGCTACCATAAGTTCTATACTTCTCATTCATCTTTTCAATATTTTCCTTAGTCAACTCATGCATTTTCAGAATCAAATTAGCACGTGTCTTAGCATCAAAATTCAATTTCTCGGATGTTGGTAAATGCAGTAAATCAATAGGGGCACGGGGATTAAAACCATACACTACCTGAAACGAACTTACCTTGGTGGTGGAGTGAACTGATCTGTTGTAAGCGAACTCAATATGGGGTAGACACTCTTCCCACATCCTCAAATTTTTCTTCAAAATAGCCCGCAACATGGTGGATAATGTGCGGTTCACAACCTCCGTTTGTCCGTCGGTTTGAGGGTGACATGTCATCCAAAACAGCAGCTTTGTCCCAAGTTTATTCCAAAGTGACCTCCAAAAGTGGCTCAAAATTTTTGCATCACGATCCGAAACAATGGTGTTAGGCACTCCATGCAAGTGAATGATTTCCCTGAAAAATAAATCAGCTATGTGTGTAGCATCATCGCTCTTGTGACAAGGTATAAAATGTGCTATTTTGAAAAATGATCCACAACGACAAATATACTATCCCTCCCCCTCTTGGTCCTAGGTAATCCTAAAACAAAATCCATAGAAATATCCTCCCAAGACACACTAGGAACAGGAAGAGGCATATAAAGTCTATGTGGGTTCAAGCGAGACTTAGCTTTATTGCAAGTAGTGCAGCATGCCATGTAGCGCTCGACGTCACGCCTCATCTTAGGCCAAAAAAGTGAGTAGCCAGTACATCCTCGGTCTTCTTCACTCCAAAATATCCCATCAAACCACCTCCATGTGCTTCCTGCAAGAACAATAGGCGAATAGAGCTAGCTGGGATGCATAGCTTGTTAGCATGGTATAGCAATCCATCATTCAGCACATATTTATTCCAAGTTCTTCCTTCTTTACAATGTTCAAAAGCATATTTAAAGTCCAAATCAGTAGCATATAATCCTTTAATTGTTTCTAAACTAAAAATCTTATGATCGAGTTGGGACAGCATGGTATAATGTCTAGATAACGCATCTGCAATGACATTGTCTTTACCTTTCTTGTGTTTAATGATATAAGGAAACTACTCTATAAATTCAACCCATTTAGCATGACGTTTGTTCAGTTTGGCTTGGCTTCTAATATGTTTCAAAACTTCATGATCAGAATGAATAATAAACTCCTTGGGCCAAAGATAATGTTGCCATGTTTCTAAAATTCGCACTAAAGCATACAACTCCTTATCATAAGTCGAATAATTCAGAGATGGCCCATTCAATTTCTCACTAAAATAAGCAACGGGTTTACCTCCTTGTAGTAGCACTCCTCCAATTCCAATGCCGCTAGCATCACATTCTAACTCAAAAGTCTTACCAAAGTCCGGAAGATGGAGTAGAGGTGCATGCGTAAGCTTCTCTTTCAGCGTATTAAAAGCTTGTTCTTGTGCTGGCCCCCATTGGAACGGAACGCCCTTCTTTGTCAACTCATTGAGTGGGGCAGTAATGATGCTGAAATCTCTCACAAAACGCCGATAGAACCCTGCAAGGCCATGAAAGCTTCTCACCTGTGTGATAGTCCCAGGGGTCGGCCAGCTCTTGATGGCTTCAATTTTAGTTTCATCCACTTCAATTCCCTGTGGAGTAATAACATAGCCAAGAAAAGCAACTCTATTCGTGCAAAAGGTGCACTTGTCAAGGTTAGCAAACAAACGTGCCTCTCTCAAAGCAGTAAAAACAGCACATAGATGATCAATGTGTTCTTCATGTGACTTGCTATAGATCAAAATATCGTCAAAGTACACCACCACAAATCTTCCTATGAAAGCACGTAAAACCTCATTCATCAATCTCATGAAAGTGTTAGGTGCATTAGTTAAACCAAAAGGCATCACTAACCACTCATATAGACCGAACTTAGTTTTGAAATTAGTTTTCCATTCATCTCCCAATTTCATTCTTATTTGGTGGTAACCACTACGCAAGTTAATCTTTGTGAAAATAATAGAACCACTCAACTCATCAAGCATGTCGTCTAGCCTAGGAATAGGGTGACGATACCTTATTGTGATATTATTAATGGCTCTACAATCAACACACATGCGCCATGTACCGTCTTTCTTAGGAACCAAAAGAACAGGAACAGCACAAGGACTAAGGCTCTCTTGTACGTACCCACGGTCCAACATGTCTTGGACTTGTCGCTGAATTTCCTTAGTCTCCTCCGGATTGGTCCTATATGCAGCGCGGTTTGGCAAAGTCGCTCCCAGGATCAAATCTATTTGGTGCTCTATCCCTCTCAATGGTGGCCCGGGGGTATCTCAGCTGGAAAGACATCCTTATACTCCTGCAAAAGGTTATTGACAGCAGCAGGCAAAGAGCTAGGTATATCATCAATTGAAAATAAAAACTCTTTGCATACCAAAGCATAGCACAAAGCATCATTATCTTGAATTTCAGCAAGGTCAGATTTAGTAGTAAGCATAACACCACCCTTTAACTTAATACCTTCGGACCTAGGTGTGTTCTTCTCTTTCTTAGGTGGGAAAACAGATTGAGTTACTTGTTGATTTTCAGATTCCAAAACACGTTCTTTCTTTTCTTTTTCAGCTAGCGCTTTATCATATTGCACAATTTCAGCAGGTGTCAAAGGAAGCAAAGTGATTTTATTTCCCTTGTGCATGAGAGAGTATTTATTATTTCTACCATGGTGTGTAGCATCGGTATCAAATTCCCAAGGACGGCCTAACAAAAGTGAACATGCTTGCATAGGCACTACATCAAAATCAGCATAATCATGGTAGGAACTAATAGAAAAATATACTCTCGCAGATTGTGTTACCTTAACCTTGCCGCTGTTATTGAACCACTGAATGTAGTATGAATGAGGATGTGCACGTGTTGGCAAGGAAAGATTCTTCACAAGATCAGAGCTCAAGAGGTTGTTGCAACTCCCGCCATCAATTATGGTACGAACATGTGCATCTTTGACAATGAGGAATGTCTGGAATAGATTATGGCATTGTAGCTACCCTCCATGTTCCTCTCGCAATCCTATTGCTTTCCATACCTTAACGAGAACAATTTCTGCAAGAGGTGTTTTGAAAAAAACCCTAACTCGACAGGGGTTTAGTAAAACAGCCATAACTTTCTCATACAGACTCGGAATCAGGCAAATTTTTTTTCACGGACATCTACAGAAAAAGTTACATCCATTGCTCCCTCACTTTGGCAGGTTCCACCAAAAAATTTTCCCCAAATTCGGCTTGGAAGATTGAGTATTCGAGCCGCGAAGTTTTTCGCACGCTTTTCAGAGAACGTGCTTGATTTTCTATAGGCCACATCTTGCATCCGTTTGCGCTGAAAATTTCTGTGGTTGTTTCTTGTGTGCTCCTAGTTCAGAAAAAAATATCAGAAAAATACAAAAAAAATTCGTGGTTTCTACTAGTGCTAAAAGACAAAAAAGAGGAGCACATAGAGAACACCCACATAATTGTGATGTTTGCTGTGTCTTTCCATCTTGTGCTTTATCTGATCATCCTGTTTAGCTTTGTTTCAGCTATTGTGCTAGGACTAGGGACACGTGATAGACCAGCAACTGTGATTCATACTTTGGACACTTATTTAGCTTTGCTCATCTGATTACAGTTATTGCTAATCCTTGCTACCATATTGTGCCTTTCCAAGCTCCACCTCCTTTGATCCGAACAGGTTCACTCTTGCAATCATTCCACGCTTCACACGGTTAGAGGAATACTCAGTGTGTGTGTATCCAAAAGAGTGATGTCCTCATCATCTCCACTATAGGTTGTCTTAACAAGTATGAAGTGAGCCACTTTAGTCAGACAATCCACTTTAGCCCATATGGCATCATTACCCTTTTGAGTTCTGGGTAATCCAACTATGAAATCCATACCAATCTCATCCCATTCCAAGTTGGGACCTGCAATGGTTGCAGCAATCCTGCTGGTCTTTGGTGCTCGACTTTGACCATTTGACATGTGTCACACCGAGCGACAAACCCTGCTATGTCAACCTTCCTTCCTATCCACCAGTATTTGACCCTCAAATCTGTGAACATCTTGGTACATCGAGGATGAATGGAGTAGGGAGAGTTGTGGGCTTCATCCATGATTATCTCCCTAAGATTTTCCAAATCCTTGTACCATACAATCCCCTGCTGATCTACTCTGAATCTGGGTGCTTTATCTAATCTGAAATTCTTTTTGACTTGTAGAGTCTCTTTGATGAGGACATCACTCTTTCGGATACACACACACTGAGTATTCCCCCAACAATAGGTCCATTGACACGAGCTCGTGCACGTCAACTAAATCATGAGGTGAGCTCGTTCCTTAGTGTTCCTTTATATTTTGATGAGGATGGGATACTACTGAATAATTGTGATATATTGCTACTTAGGAACACGGGAGAAGAACAGCAAGGGCGCCCAAGCCAAGGTGGAGGTCCAATCCAGTTCGAGTCCGTTTCGGAGTCCAGGATCAGTCCGCACTAAAATCATCGCCCAGGACGCATACGGACTCCGTTTCCGATGTTCTGCACATGGTTGGAAAGCTAAGGAGATAAGATTTCCAACGGGACTGGTCCCATGTCCAAATTCTTTCTGAGTCAACGGGAATCGTCGAAACAAGTGGACATCCAGAATCTGTTAGGGTGCTGCGCCACCATCTTTTGGGCCGTTGGCCCGTGTATCGTGTTGGAGTCCATTAGGGACGCGTCCAGGGGTCCTTGGCCGACCCTAATCCTTTATATACAGTAGCCGCTGCCCTAATTAGAGTTAGGTTTTGCTTAGACATTGATCTACACACAGTTGTGAGATTTTCGCTCTTGTTCCGGACCGACTAGGCCGCCGTAAGTGTTTGTGGAACCCCGACTTCGAGTGCTTGAATTCAATTCGCAATATTTCAGATTGCATCTTCTACGTTCTTGCTTGTGTTCTCGGTACGCTTGCAGGGATTGAGCCTTCTTGGCGAGGTCAACCGCGCGACACGGTTGATAACCATCGGAGCTGTGGTGTAGTGATTGCAAGGGAGACGATCTGTTCGGGTCGAAGCCTTTGGATCATCAACGTCGAGTTCTCCACCCACCGACTTATCACTACCTATCGGAAGATCAGGCCAACATTACTCATCACTCTTCATCTTCTGACTGGGCCTCACAGATTTTATCCTCTAGTGTTGGACGTACCACTAGATTGTGAACATGTTCTTGTGTTAAGTGCAGATTCAGATGTTACATCTCTGCAAGAAGTTCTGGCCTTAACTCCTACACTTGTAGATTATTGCAGTAAACTTTCCTACTCAGAGCGTCAGCCATAACATTAGCCTTGCCTAGGTGATATTGGATACTCAGGTTGTAATCCTTTATCAATTCTAACCATCTTTGTTGCCTCAAGTACAATTCTGACTGAGTGAAAATATACTTTAGGCTCTTATGATCCGTATAGACCTTGCACTTATTTCCAAGAAAATAGTGTCTCCATATCTGAAGTGCATGCACAATCGCTGCTAACTCTAGATCATGAGTTGGGTAATTCATTCATGCGGCTTCAATTGCATGGATGCATAAGCTACAACCTTGCCTTCTTGCATCAATACATAATCTAAACCTTAGCGTGAGGCATCACAATGGACCACGAAGTCCTTCTTGATATCTAACAATTTTAACACCGAGACGGTAGTCAGTCTGTTCTTGAGTTCTTGGAAACTCTTCTCACAGGCTTCATCCCATCCAAACTTGTTGTCTTTTTGAAGAAGCTTGGTCATTAGCTTAGCCAATTTTGAAAATCCTTCAATAAGCTTGCGGTAATAACCCGCTAATCCAAGGAAGCTTCTGATTTTTGAGATATTGACTGGTTGAATCCATTCAATCAGTGTTTCAACTTTCGAAGGGTTCACAAATACTCCTTCTGCCGTCAGGATATGTCCAAGACCTTTTTACAAATGTGGTCTTCTGGATTCCACTTTTCCTAATCTTTAATTGGTAGTATCCTGATCTCAAATCTATCTTATAGAAGTACTTGGCTCCTCTTAACTGATCGAACAAATCATCAATCTAGGGTAGTGGGTACTTGTTCTTGATGGTAATCTCATTCAAGGAGTGGTAATCAACACACATCCTTTGACTCCCATCTTTCTTCTCTACAAACAGAACTGGTGATCCCAGGGTGAAGAACTAGGTCTGATAAAACCACTTGCCTATAATTCTCTGATATGCTGCTTCAATAACTCCAATTCATTGACTGTCATCCTATAAGGTCTCTTGGAAATCGGGGTTGCTCTGGGTAAGAGATTAATAACGAACTCTATGTCACGGTCTAGTGGCATACCAGGTAATTCCTCTAGAAATACATCAAGGTATTCATATATTACTGGCACATCCTCTATTGACTGGGCAGTTAAGTTGCATATCATCAGGTTAGATTTGAGTCCTTTAGGATCAAACTCTACCTTGATTCCTCTATGATTGACTAGGGTAACTCTTCTACTAGCACAAACTATATTGGATTCGTACTTGGTTAACCAATCCATTCCCAGTATGACATATATTCCATTTGAATTAAGAATAACTAGATTTGCTAGGAACCCTACCCCACTTAAACGGAGTTTAACCCGGGGGGCATCCTAGACGACACAAGATACTTCCCGCAGGGGATTGAATCAGCTTGGAATTCTTAAGAACCACAGTGGACAACTTATGAAGTGCATCAAACTTTTAAGAAACAAACTATGCGAAGATCCAAAATCAAATAAGGCTGTTGCAAGGGTTGAGTTGATAGGGAACTCACAGAGTATGACTTCCTGTGCTTCCGGTCTCGTCCATAGTTCTGATAGGCCCGCAGATGTGGTTGATGCGGCCTCGTCCATAGTTCTGTGACTATCCAGCTGATTGATTCCCTCCTCGTCCTGCTCCTGCTATTGGAGCTCTAAGGGTTGACAGGATGGAGCATTGTTCTTGTTGCAATTGGGGCAGTCCTTCATGTAGTGACCTAGTTAATGGCAAATGTAGCATGTCCTCTGCGTAACTGCTGGAGTTTGGTGCTGCTCTGCTGGGATTGACCTACATTGGAACTGCGGGGAGCAAACGTTGCTATGCGGGATGTGGGCCCCAGAGTCTGGTATTGCATAGTCTGTTGTTGCTGGTATTGGAATTTCTATCGCTGGCTTTGGCTGTCCCTTGGGGTCTACTACCCTGCCGCCTTTGGTCAGAAAATTTTCTCTTCCTTTCTACATCTATGGGTGCACGGGCCTCTTCTAGAAGGATGGTATCGTTCATCAGAGTGTTGAAGTCAGGATAGATGACAGGAACAAACTGTGCATACAAGCTGCGCTGTAGTCCTTTCTTGAAATGATCCTGTTTCTTCTTGTCTATTGATAAGTCTTCTGGGGCATAGCAGGAAAGACGGATGAACTTCCGAATATACCGGTTTACTGTTATTGATCCTTGTTTTGGGCTACAAAATTCATTAGCCTTCATTTCTATGGTCCTTTCTAGCACATGGTACTTCCGAAACTCTTCACAAAATTCCTCCCAAGTGATGGCATCAGCATCTACTGATACCTCACAGTAATTCTCCCACCATTCTTTGGCTAATCCAGTGAGTTGATGGGCAGCAAGGTTCACCGCATCTTGGCCCTCACAATTTATGACCTTGAGCTTCCTAGTGATTGCCCTAAGCCAGTCATATGCTTCTAAGGGCTCATCGATACTGTCGAAGGTTGGAGGTTTGATTCTCATAAACTCTGCCATCTTGTTCTGAGGTACATAATCTCAATTGTTGTTTCCTGCTTATGCTATGGCCTCTAGTAGGTAGGTTTGGTTGGCCCTCACCGCCACTAGGTCAATCTCCGTTGGTGGGGGCAATGGGGTCCCTTGACTACTATGATGACTTTGCTGGGATTTCCTTCTCCATTGGTTCTCGACTGAGTTGTGAGTTGGCAACCCTGCCTCTGCCTCCACCTTGGCCCATAGCGGCTCTCCCTCTAGATCCTATCGCACTTCCGGTTTCATATCTAACCTTAGGGGCCACAACAAAGAGAGCCCCTTGGTGTTGTTGCCGAAGGCGAGATGATTGCCTGGATGACTCCATCTGTTCTCTGTAGATAAGAGAGGAAGTAAGAGGTGAGATGCAGCTAAAAGATGAGGGCAAGCAAGATAAAAGCAAGGACAACCCTTTCCAATCACGCAATCGAGATCCAACAAGAATCAACACCAAACACAAGCACCAACAACATGTATTAAACAAACCTGGGACTATCTCTGGTAGGTCACTAGTACAAAAATTTTCGTTTTACAAGAACAAAAGCATGCTCACAGAGCATCTGTTTATAGGGTTATCTACAATAAAAGCTATAAAAGGATCTACTCCTACTACTAACTAGCCACGACGCGTCATCCTCACGCGTCATCTGCGAACCTATCAGTGGCGTTGCCAACGGCTGACTCAGTAGGTGAGAGGGTCCCTACTGGTGTCAGGGTGGAAGTGGTGTCAAAGATCCTATCGATGCCATTGTCATTATCATGGTCACTAACAAGCTCACGTTTGCTAGGCTCCTCCTCCTTCGAGTCATCGGTGGGTATCACCATATCTCCATCCTAAATCAGCTCGACGGGTATTAAACCTCCACTGACGGCTGGAACTGGCCTGGGGCCAATCCTACCATCTACTATAGCTGCTGCTATATGTGCTGGTAGGAGAGGTATACCTAAAAGGATGATGTGTTGGTTCCGACTCGCTGGTAAACTGAAGGTGCTCTTCTTGGCAGTTGTTTTGACTCGGGAGCTGTTCATGGCATTCTTCTTGTTAAGATCCATATGATGCGCCATTACTACCATCTGTCATCCTTCATGGTTCCTTACCGTGGTGTCTTTAATGGTGGCGGCCTGGACTCTGATCTGATCCAGCACCACACGGTGAGCTCTCTCCTATGTCTCTGACTCCTCTGCCCTCTGGCGACTAGCCTGGAACAACTGATGGGTCTCATCGTGCATGTGCTCCAAGGCATGGAGGTACTGTGCCGTGATGGCCACGGTGGTGTCATGCTCCTCTTCCTCTTGTCCTGCATCCTCCATGGAGGTTAAGCGTGCACACCAAGCTGCTCGCTGGCAAGCGGCACCTGGAAAGTGCCTCATGGGAGTGTGTGCCACCTCTCTGACACATCTCCTGCATAGGTGATGAAGTGCTTCGTAGGCCACCAAATGGTACGTGTCAGGGTACCGTACTCCAGTGGTGCTGACGTGCCATGGTCGCCAGCTAGGGTATCTCGGATAGTTGAAGATCTACATCAGAACCTGGCACTTCTAGGATCCATTCTCGTCGTACTCACGCCTGGTGTACTTTGGGCATCGGGTATATCCCAGGCGACAACACGCTTCCCACAGTAACTTGAGAAAGCCCTTCACTCGTAGACATCGCACTATGTTCCAGTCCTCATCTTCCATCTGCCGGGGAAAAAGGGACAGTTTAGAACTAGTATAATAAGTTTTCAAAGGTAACAAGACAGAAGGTAAGTACGGAAGCAGTTTTGATAACATAGTTTTTTTTGGGAAAATAAACAGACACGAGCAATTCTATCCTAAGGTCACGTCCTACGGCCAAGCATGACTCTGATACCACTCCTGTAAGACCCCATTCTCGGGTTCTCTTCTGCCTCTAGTATCACTCCCTGGATTAAGTAGCTGATACACAATTATTAAGATTACATATTATAAAAGGTTGCAAACCATAGTATATTCATTACAAATCTGGCTGAACGGCCAACTAAAACACAGCGGAGAGCAGAGACCCAAGCCACAAGCAACTAGGGTGCGAACATGACTTCTAGGACTACTCTTCATCCTCGCCTTCACCTCCAGCAAAGTCGGCATCGGCTTTCTCATCTAAATGACAGCAAGGGTGAGTACAGAAGGTACTCAGCAAGCCCTATACCACTTCGAGGTGTTGATAGATGCATAAAGGGGGTAATTTAAGGATAAGGCTTTACAGTTTAGTTTTAAGTGTAAAGCAATTTATGTAGGTATCCAATTGTATCATGTAGGATTGACTTAAAAATAGTTTAAATAGCTTAAAAGTAGGTAATAAGCTATATCTGGGGGGCTTTCGATCCTGAGAGAAACCTTACTCCACAGTCCTTGTCATTACCTCTAGTATAACTCTAGTACCACACAGCTTCTACAGATTGAGCTAGGAACCTCATCAACATGGACATCTAGTCCACACACTCACTCATCAAGTCATATGCACCCAGAGTCTAGTCAAAACGGTTACTGCTATCACATGTCCATGATTGTGGACACGACAATTCGAATAGATTTACACTCTGCAGAGGTTGTACACTGCATCCATGCGATATGCTTAGCCTCCAACTGTTGCAAGCGGATGAGCGAATCATATCGAGACACTTCAATCACTTTTCCTGTTGAGCTTTTCTACGAGATTTACCCCCAAGTACTAGTGGTCTTGTACTGAACATCAGGATCCCTTTTTAAGCATTTGCCAGTTTCTGCACGCTCAAACAGGGGGTCACATAGTCACTTGACTGCTCACTGCTCTCAGCCTCCTAGTATGATGCCCAACATAGTCTGGTGAAGGAGAAGTCAAGTCCTGCCCATTCAGAAAGCATGGTTGCACAGGGGTGGCTAAGCCTGATGGCGTGACGACTCGGTCCTTAAACGGTTGGACCAGCTATCTTCTAGCAGTTGGGAAACGGTGGCATAGGGACGGCGGTGGCTCCTAGGTGCTCCTCGACAGCTTGTGGGGGCATGACGTTGACGGTGAGGTTGATGCGGCGGCAATGGTGAAGGCAACAGCATGGTGATGAGGTAAAATGGAGAAAGAGAGAGAGAGAGAGAAAGACCGAGCTGCGCTATTTATAGACAAGAAAGGGGAGATGGAGAGAGAGATGATGGGCATGTGACATTGGGTGGACATCTACGGGAAGCATCGCGGCGAGGTGGTGGACAGAGCCCACCATTTTCCAAGCGGTATGGGCGGTCTACGCTGTCCACGTGCGGGCAGGGCACGAAAGTCGCGCGGCATGGGCGCTCAGAAATGGGCAGAGGGAAAGCGAGAGAGAAGGGAGAGAGCGGGAGAAGCGGAGGCCGACATGATATTTTCCCTGAGAGGAAGAACGACAGCTAGTGTCGTGGTGAGGTGAAGGAGGGAGGAGAGGCGCGGGCGCTCATTGGATCACCAACATGTGGATGGCCACGCGACATGCCACGTGGGAACGCACGTGGGGGCAGGCCGGTGCGGTGTGGGCAAGCTAGGCCAGCAGCATGGTGGCACGGGTCTAGCGCGCGGGAGGGAGGAACGGCCGGTTGGATTGGACGACTGGGCCATGCGCGGAAGGGAGAAGGGGAAGAGAGCCGGGCTAACCGGGCTAAGAAAGAGAGAAGGGAGAGAATTTGAGCCCAGGGTGAATAGGAGAAGAGGAAAGAAAATTGGTTTTGGGATTAAATTAAAATGTGTGATTTGAATTCGGATTTGACTTTGGATTGAGATCAATTCAAATAAACATATTTGAATTATTATTTGAACTTGAATCTTGAGCTTCCTATGATGATTTGAATTTGAATTAGATTTGAGCTGAATAGAACCTAAGGGTAGATTGGAAATTGAGAGACATTCAATTACAAATCTCCACACAAAGAACCATAAAAATGTCAAAACAAGCACATGAATCAATCTAACGTAGAGACTAGTTTGGAAATAAATTTAGTGAAACTTTGGAATACTTAGTCCATCTAATATATATGAATGTATATATATTAGTATATATATATATGAATGTATATATATTAGTATATATATACATTCATATACATATACATATTTCCTTGAGTTTAGTTAGCTTAATTAAACATATTTGTTTTAATTTGGAGTGAAATTTGTAAGTAATTTACATGCTAAAACTATGGATGTTACAAGAAGGATGGTCGACCAATTCGCACACCCTGAGATACGTTTGACACTGCTTGTGCAAGAGGATCCTAAGGTCCTCGATGGTTACATGTTGGAACGGAGCAGTTAATGCAGAATAGAAGGGTATTGTATGCAATTTGGCCACTGCTTGGATTAGGTTATTGTCATTGAAGGGATCATCCTCCCTTCATGCACAACCTGCAAGCAGGCATTAAGTGCTATATGGATCATTGTATGTGTCCATAGAAAGCATGTACTCAAAGATCCCACCATAGATTTATTGATCCTTCACTGCAACGTTATGGCTCTACACCAAAGTACAAATCCCTGATTATTTAAGAAACATCAAACAAGTATTAAATATCATAATTAATATGTAACAAAGCGTAATAAATAACTAAGAAATAAAGTTATGTGCTATAATTATTTGACAAACATTATATAAATTAAAAAAAATTAACAATATAGTGAATAATACATAATAGGAATGACTATGACAATAAAGTCAATAATACATATGTCATTAACAAGTATAAGTGCACCAAAAAACTGCACTAGTGACTCAATGACGATGTCGCACGCAATCCCCAGGAGTATACGCGTCTAGTGGATGTGTGACCCTCATTCCAGCGGCTGGTGCTGGCCCCTGCCACATGTCTCCTTGCTCATCATCATCATCGTCCTGCCCTGTGGGACCCCCACCGGATGTGTATCCCACCCCGCTAACTCTGCCCTACATGTACCATGAAGAAGGATCCTCATGTAGCAGTGTGGACACCCCTAGAACGTGCTCCGATGGAGTTCAGTGTACCAAAGGCTCACCCTATTGGTGCCACTGTGAACCCCGAAGTGTATCGGGATATTGGAGGTACTATGCGCTGAGGAGCTCGGTAAAGTTGGTGGCCAGCATTGCAGTAGCCCAATCAAAGTCATGCGTACCGCTCCAGTCAGGCGTCTGCTACGTGCAATCAACGATGTCCTCGTGATGAGTCGATAACGTAGGCGGAGGTGTCAGTGTAGTTTGAGGAGGTTGTGTCCATTACAGGGCCTGTGAACCCAGTGTAACTGCTCGGGTGCAGGAGCCTATGTGCACTCCTCGACCTCAGCACTGGAATGTGACACATGATGCTCCAAAGCCGAAGGTGTGTCTCACGACTGTGCCCAAACAGGTTCGTCATAGGCACTGGACGAGCGCCTACTATAGTAGGCACGAGACGGTTCCATAGCTGGTAGGTCATACCCCCTCCAATGCGGGGCACAACCATTTAGACCCTCTCGTCCTCATGTAGTCCCAGAGAGGGTTCCGACCCCTCCGCGTTGATGACCTGCTTGCTTCCCCACAAGCTTGCTATGCCTGCGTATGCATCTCGTACGCCTCTTTGATCGGTATAAGATGAGGATCATGTCAGTAATATAGAGATTTAACCAATAAAAATTGTTATAAGTACCACATCACATACCACAATATGAAGAAGGCGGGCACGATCCTAGGGGAAGGGTCTGGGGGCCAGCTTTACAAGTCCGCTAAGTAAGGTGGAACGTGTGCACGAATAGTACCATGAAAGGTACTCCCAGTACGTGGCGTCATGGTATTGTCCAGCAGAAATGACAATATCCACCGCAACTGACTCTGTACACCTCTGTAGGTGCTCGGCATTCACGGATGCCCAGTCTCGCATGCCTTCGCCCCCCCCCCCCCCGGTGCACTCCACCTGTACATGCATAAACAGTTATAATTTATTAACATGGATCAACTAAGGTACTAATGCTACCTACAATAACACACTTACTCGTGCGCTCGATCGGCGTCTCGTGGGGGAGGTACTGGCACCACCTGTTGATACCTGAACTACCTCTGTACACGCTCAGGAGAATATACTTCCACATTTTTCATGTACAACAAGAAGTATCTGGTCATCCATAAGTCTAAGTCACGCCAAAAATATGACGCGATGAGCCCTCCAGTTGCAATTTCGGCCACTTGTGCCATACGTCATGGATCCAACTCCACAAGATCCATGCTGAGGATGTCCATATCCCTGATCACCCAGGAGTAGCTACCATGGTCTTGTTGCTGACTCCATCTCAGCTTGGCATGCGTCCACCGATATCGCATCATAGGACCCATGTCATTTGCAATGCCATCGGAGATAGGGACTAGATAGTAGCTCTTGAGCACCTAAGATCGACAAACCGGAAGGTACTCCTAGGTTCATAGCTATAAGAGGCGCAAGCAGCGTGTAACAGATCCCTTCTTCTTTGATCACTAGGTTGTATCACACAATCCTCTATAGGTGGCAGCCAGCACAGCAGATCCTCAATTGCATAATTGTATAACTGTATAACTAGACTGCATCACACAATCCTCTGTAGGTGGCAACCAACACAACAGTTCGCTGGGTTGCTCATAGTGTTGTATATTTGTAGCCTCGTCCGTATCCGGTGGGCATGAACCAAACTATGGTAGCCCATGAATCCAGAACATTGAGAGGCTAACATCCTTCTTGCCATATTGCATACCAAACCTATAAGATGCAGAGGGTCAATGAAGTTTGAATAGCACTACAATATTTGAAGTGTATTACATAACAAATAATTACCTACCCCCAATGTAACCTTTCCATTGCTCTTTTGTTGGTCACGAAACTACTAATAGGGCACCCCTGATTGATAGTCTAGTCAGCATGGCCACGTTCCTCAATGTTACGGCCATCTGGCCAAAAGGAAAGTGGAACTTGTATATCTCATGA
Source organism: Phragmites australis (assembly GCF_958298935.1). NCBI lineage: Eukaryota > Viridiplantae > Streptophyta > Magnoliopsida > Poales > Poaceae > Phragmites > Phragmites australis. Next base: position 9,580,934 of record NC_084929.1, read on the forward strand.
CACCACCGGTTGATGAGACCTGTGAGCAGAGGCTCCTCAATTAACGGGAGAGGTGTCCTACCACCACCTGTCTTGGGAGCTCCGGCCATCATGAGAGCAAAAGGTAGTAGTCCTGCCCAGACAAGTGGCTCGTGGAATCGAGGGTCTACATCCTTAATCGTGTGGACACTCCGGGCTCGTAATGGAAGCAACTGCAAAAGGTATCCAATACATATACTAAGTTAGTAGCAAATTATCATGACAATTAAAAAGCACATATAATCGTGATACTTGCTACCCTGTGAAAATCATCTGTCCTTTATTAGTTCTTAACGTACCGCTGCTTAAGAAGCTAGGGAAAATCACCATGAGTCATAACAATGATTTTAAGCTACATTGTTCAATAAGTAGGTGAATAAAAAATTAGAATATATTACAAGCTTCATGGTTCAATAAGTATGTGAATAACAAATTAGAATATGTTACAAGCTTTATGGTTCAATAAATAGGTGAATAACAAGCTTCATGGTTCAATAAAAAAAATCGTATGTGATGGAAATACCATACGATATATTGCAAAATAAGTAGTATAACTACTAGGTGAATAACAATTTAGAATACAAACAATGGTTGCGAATAACTTCAAACAACAAACTAAAAAGCAACAACTCTAATACACTACAGTTCGATAGTGGCCTGATAGTTTCCTGTCAGGTCGGACATGTCCTCCTATCATGGCCATGTTGTTTGCAAAGTTTGCACTTGCATAGGCCGTCAACAACATCTACTTCATACATGTCACCTTGTAGCCTCATGGATCTAGGCCCTCTAGGATCCGTGCGTTGTGCTCGGGGATAAGGTACCTACTTAGGTCCCTTGATCGCTTTGTAGCTACTTCCGATGTTGAAGGACCACATCTTTGGAAGCCATATGCTTCTCAATGCATCGATCATGAAGTACGGTACTACATACTGTAATCCATCCTTGCCACCCATGTCCATGCAAGCGGTTAAGATATGCGAGCACAGGATATGATGTAGTTTTGGCTTATTGCATGTGCACTTCACCTCGTGAGGCTCAAGTTGACATTGTTGTATGGTGTCTCCTGCGCTATATCCTGAAGCATACATACGGCAACACATAACCTTGAATTCATTATTATCCAGGTCGTAGATCCTCGTTCGATGAAAGTGTGCCTTGTTCCTCCTTATGGATATGATTTCCTCCACCTTAGGTGCGAACCTCGTGCTGCAATTCAGAGCAGCATTACCACGGTCTCGAAAGTAGTCTATAGTTCTATAGAATGTGAGCTCAATGATGGCACACAACAGGAGACTCCATACTCCCTTTAGGACATTGTTGAATGCCTCTGTTATGTTCGTTATTATGATGGTGTACCTACATGGGATACAACAATTTTAGATGGCCTATTTGCATAAGAAAGTGTACAATATGATAATTTAAATTCTATGTGCTACCCTGGCACCGTGAGTGTCATGGATTAGGGCCCAACGCTCTGCTGACTTCCCAACTATCCACTGGCTAAATGTAGCACATGAACAACTAACGAAAGTTTGTCCACAAACCATTTGCGTTCGTAGATGGTCATCTTGTACTTGTTGATCTGCCATCATCTTGCGAGTGATCTCATTTAACTCTCTCTATATCTCATTGAACTTTGCTTGCTGGTTCTGCAGACACAACCCTTTGAATCTCTTTACAATAGACTTGTTGCGGTACCTTGTTTACACGTTCACTCCCAAGTGTTGCATGCACCATCTTCTTTCCACATCATGCAATGCAGTAGTTTGTGCCATCATGCAACATGTCCAACGCATGCAGAAGGCTATTGTCACAATATGAGATGATGCAAACTCATTCCCTGTTGCCCATGACACGTGTCCTCACCAAAGTGAGGAACCACATCTAGCTATCATTGTTCTCACTCTCAACCATTGCAAAGGCGAGATGAATGATCTGATTATTTACATCCCCCGATATCGTTGTCATAAGGGTATCATGGTACTTGCTGCTCAGAAATATGGCATTCATGCATACAACCTGTCTGTAATGTTTGAAAGCTTCGATGCATTGTCCAAAAGATCAGAATAACCTTATGATGTATCGATTAGTGGTGCTATATGACCCATCCTCTAGCTTGATCGGCTCATCCGCTATGGCCCACTGAGTCCCTGAATTCGTTATGTAATCTTTTGCCGTAGCCTCGTAGCATAGTTTTAAGACTCCTCAAAGCTTCCAAACAGCATCTTTAACTTCTTCTGCTTTGCTTGCCACGTGGTGTGGTAATTGATCAGCAAACCCATCTTAGTTTGCACCTCCTCCATAATGGATTTTGGTGACAAACAAATGTCCATGCCAATAAGGGTAATGAGGAGTTGGGCTATGAACCTCGCATCAATGACGTGGCTCACATTCCTAATAGCCTCTTCGCTACAAGTACGTGGGTTGTGTCTACTGATAACAAAATAGTTCTCATATTTAGACTTATGTGCTCATACAAAGTAAGGACAATTCAGATGCTTGATACACCCGACTTCATTCTCCGTAGTGTTAGACCGTGCACACCTATGGTGTCTTCTAGTCATTACAACGTAGTTGCTAAAAGTAGATGACCTCCCCCCTGTTACAAAATTATTGCTCGACCTGGATGTTGCTATTCTAGTATCCCCAGTTAGATAAGGTGTTATACTTAATGATGACCTAATCCAGCAGGTCAGCACCACGAAAGTACTAGATGGTTGGCACCGGGTCATCGTTGTCAGTAGCTTCTTCGTCCCCGCTACCATCGGCTTCATCATCCATGCATCCTGCATCTACCTCAGAAGGGTCCACTCTAGCTCCCTCTCTACCAGAACTGCCCTTCCCGACATGCCCCCATCCTCTTCATGCATTACTTGCTAGCCTGATCCTTCCACGATAGTCACTGCATCACTTTGCACTAGTCGTGGCACTATGTTTACGTACACCCCCATATAAAAGTTCTCCTCCCATGTCTTGCGTGAGTACAAAGTTCATGCGTTGTTCCTTCTCATTTTGAATAACGTATGAACAACGATCTAGCTATTTAGAACAAGCCGTGGCCGCACACCCTCCAGGACAACAGTATGGGATTGCTGGCTCACACGCAAAATGCTCATAACATGTGATTTCAGGTCATCTAGGTCATTAGGTACCTCAACCGAACTCTCTATATGCTGACAGTTCTGAATTGTTACAAGCCACCCGTGCAAAACTGTGGTACGTTCTGCATAATAAATATGAAAAGTCATACCGTATCTGCTAAACAAAGATACATGTAATAAAACAACTACTTAGATGTATGTACAATACAAAACTAATTACGCCTCTCGACAAATAATAATAATAAATTAACAATGCAAATTAAATAGTATAATACTTAATAATGCTAAATATTTACGTAATTAACAATTCTAATTAAATTATCAAGATTGAATTCAAATAAATAATTAATATTTAATATTAAATTAAAATATTAATTAAACATGCTTACACCACTATCCATCCATCATTCTAATCACATCGCGTCCCTGACCACCTCTTTGGCTTTGTAGCTATTTGGTGAGCACCACTATTTTAATAGATTGAATTAAAATACTAATGAAACAAACGCAAACCACTATTAATTAAAAAAATTCAATTTGATAATTTTTCGGTGCAATGTGATTTTAATCGAATCTTTCTGTCCAACCCAAGTTTTTGAATCTGTTTGAAATTTATTTTTTTCCTTTTTCTTTTTTCCTCTATTTTCTCTCATTGCCATAACACCCTACTTACACCCATGGAGAACATGCATACAATAGGACATCATCCTACACCACCACTATCACAAAGTGCCACCACTAGAACATCACTTTATTAAACTAATTAAATAATCTAATTATACTGACTAATTAAATTCAAGTTAATTACTATTATACAATCTACTTACTCTCATTAAGCAAATAATTAATATTATACAAATTCACGCTAATTACTATTACACTGACTAAGCAAATAATCGAACTAAGCAAATAATTAAACAAATGTAATTGAATGAATTAAATAATCTACTTACTCTAATTAATATTATTCCTGTAAGTATTAATTAAATACATAATTTAAGTACTTACTGCAACTCGCACTGCTGCTCCTCCTCATCTCGGGTTGATTCTCCTCTCCTCACGCTGCTGCTCTTCCTCATCTCGCGTTGCTGCTCCTCTCCTCGCGCTGTTGCTTCTCATCTTCTCCTTTTCTCTTGCTGCTCGTCATCTCCCTTCTCGCGCTACATCTCTTTACCAACCTGCTCTCATTTTATAGTGAAACCTGGTGGTGCGAGGGCTAGGTAATTAACGCAGAGACAGCAGAACATGGGGTGACAAAACCGACAAAAGCAAAAGTGACTGGACGCACCGAAAGCAGCGACATGACACCACGTGAAGGGACTAGAGCACCACGCCCGACCTGTAGGTACCAAACACGACACTGTTAACTATATTTTTGGCACCCAAATACAGTGAACAGTGCCGTATTCGGTACCCTATGCCAAGCTCATTGTTTTTCGGTGCCTCAAGTACCAAAATCGATTTTTTGGTACTTGAGGTGCCAAATACAGGTATTAGGTTTGCAAATACACCGATATATTATCTATTTTGTTATTTTGATAAATACAGTATCATATGTCTGTCTATTTTTCGATTTTTGCCCACACAACACTAATTTGCTCATTCCAATTTTGCTAGATCCCCCATTTGCCTCAAAAAGCTGTTCCAAGCGCGTGGGTGACTTGGGAAGTCACGATGCGCTCGGACAGCGTCGTGCGTATGTCCGTTCCCATCAGACTGCTAGCGCGTGTGGGAGTGGCCCAAGCCACGTGTTCGCTCTTGTGCTAGCACGCGCGTGAGCGAGCCGTTCCAGATGAGCATGAAGGAATGCACGTGACGGCCCACCACTGAGGCCCACGTGTCCTAAGTTTGCAGTATAAGTTTTGTGGATAAATTTTTAATATAAGTTTATGGACAAATTTTTGTTACAAGTTTATAGACAAGTTTTGTGAATAAATTTTTGGTTACAAGTTTTGTGGATAAGTTTTTATTACAAGTTTGTAAATAAATTTTGTAGATAAATTTTTTGTTACAAGTTTTGTGGATAAATTTTATAGATAAATTTTGAGTTGAACTTTTTCTTGAATGCAAAGGACCTTGCCCGTGCGCCTTTGCGCCCGCGGGCCTCGTTCCCACGATCTGCTCCCCACGCGCCCACGACGTCCCGAGTGAGCCTCAGCGCCGTGTCATTTTGCTGTCCGAGAAGTTGCGAGGAGGCTTCGGCACAGGCGCGCGCGAATTAGTGACGTCCATTCTGCCTGCCCGTATGGAGCTCATGAGCTCTGCACCCTTTCCATTTTTCTCCCATTCCACACTGCCCATTTCCTCCGTCCCCTTTTCGGCCTTTTGGTGGGAGAACGTGGGTGCACATTCCCGATCTAGATCACCTCATGCAGAAAAGTGATAGCAGCAAATGAGATCCAAGCACCAATATGGCAAAAACATCTCTCTCATCATAACCAAAATTGCAATGCGATTTATATTGGAATGGAATGCTCAGACAGTATTACTTACTACTACATTGGTAGTGCATCACATGGTAGGTAGGTAGATACATAGTTTGATACATACATACGAAAGTGGGAACATACCCAGGTGGGCACCTACATGCTGAATGCTAATGCTGCCACCCTTAAACCCCACGGCCGGGGACCTCGCCGTAGTCTCTGAGAAGGCCCGGAAATGCGGTGTGCCACCCAAGACCGAACTCATCACGGCAGGCGGTCCGGGCGGGAAAGGTACACTCGGCATTGGATCACCGTCCCGCCGACTTTGAACCCCGGCACGACGGTGAACCCGACGGCGAGGTGCCCGGCCGGGGACGGTGCCGTCCCGCCGCTGTCCGCAGCACCGTCCACGTCGCTGACGCTATCCATGTACACCTCGGAGAACCGTGACCTGGCGCGCACCTGGAAGATGGACGCGTCGCCGTCGAACGCGGAGAACAGGCAGTGCAGCAGCCACACGCGGCGCCCCATCTCCGCGAACTCGGCGAACCACGCGGTGCGCGGGAACGCGTCCCCGGCGGACACGGCGGCGCGCTGCTCCGGCAGCCCGAAGAACGACGTCTCCATCCGCTCGTGCACTAGCGACAGGTACCTGTCCCGCAGGAACTCGCCGAGCGCGCCCCACCGCGGGTTGCTTGTGTCGACGAACGACGCCGCCGGCGCCACCTTGAGCTCGGAGAACTCCTCGAAGAAGCGGCGCCGGTCGTGGGAGCCCCGGTTGTGCAGGGAGCTCAGGCCGAAGTCTCTCCGGTGGAAGTTCGTGAACATCTTCAGCGCGACATAGGACTCGAGCGCGAACTTTGCGTCGCCGGGGTGGCTCAGCTGGGCGGCCGGGTGCACGGCCGCGGTCGCCACCGCGGGATCCCAGCCGGCGGGCCGCATCGCGTCGAGCATTGCTTTGGCGAAGGAGCGGATGGACTTGACGGTGTGCCGAAGGGCGGTGACGAAGTGGGTGGCGTTGAGGCCGGAGAGGTGGAGGTCGTCGAGCGCGGCCAGGGTGCGCCCCGGGTGGACGCGCTCCTCCAGCGCGCGCGCGGCGTGGAGCTCGTGGGCGAGCGCGGCCCGGGCGCGCTCCGCGTAGGCATCCCGCACGCGGAGTTCGGCCTCCAGTTTGCCCGCCGTGATCTCGTAGGTCCGGAGGAGGTGGTGCTGCTCGTCGGCGTGCGCCGCGAGGGCGGCGGCGTTCTTGGCCGCCGCGACCGGATCCCTGGTATACCTCCGCTTTAGGTCCGACAGCTTGGTGAGCTCCGAGACCAAGCCGGCGTCCGCCGCCTGTATCGCCTCGGCATCGTAGGGGTGCTGCGCGAGCTGCAGCTGCGCGTACGCCGCCTTTACCGCGGACGCACCGGCGAAGAGGCTCGCGACGAACGCGTGCTTTGCGGCGTCCGGCGCCGGCGCCGAGCACAGCTGCGGCGCCGCGCCATTCTTCTCCGTCGCATTCTTGAAGTACGCGTCGAGCGAGTAGGCGGCAGCCAGGTTGCCGGACAGCTTGAGCTTGCTCAGTGAGTTAATGGAGCTGTCCAGTGACTCGTCGAACTCATCCCCGGCGACAGAGTACGCCATCCCGGTCCCCGCCGGGGAGCGCTTGCGGCGGAGGAGCCTGGCCAGCCTGCGCGCGAGGCCCCCCGTCTTCGGCTGCATCGGCGCGGCCGCCATCGTCATCTCCATTGCCTCCACCGCACTCTCTCGCAGCTCTTACTCCTCACTAAACTCCTGCAGCTAAGCTTCTAGCGTTTCTTGGCTGCTGTGTGAGGGGAGAGAAAAGGGGGGAATGGAATGAAGTAGATTAATTAGTAGAATAATTAGAGACGGTGGTCTGCAGGTACGGTACTGTGATATACTACAAGATTAATTAGCAGAATAATTAAGGATGATGTGCGTACCGTGTCGTGATTAATCAAGTGGTCTGAGTCACAGATGGGGAGGTGTTTTTGTTTTTCTGAAGTGTGTTGCATAAAATTATAAATATTGTGTTATCTGTAATATAAAATTATAAGTATTACGTATAGTACTATAAAAACATAGGGCTGAAAATAATTTTATAAATTAGTAAATTATATAATAAGAATATTAGTGAAATTTTCATATTGTTTGGATTTTATTTGATACACTAATAATTGTTAGGATTTATAAAAGTAATCTTTTTAGAGAATTTTAGTTTAAATTCTACACAATTTTTTTAGTGAATCTAATTAAAACGGGTTGCATATGAATTATGAAATATGTACAATTTTTTTAATAATTTTTGGAGAAACATAAGACCATTTTTGGATAAATCTAATTAAAATCAGGTTTTATATGAAATTAGTGTATAATACTTTAATTTTAGGTTACTAGCCACAATACTTGTATTTTATGTTACAAATAGCATAATATTTATAGTTTTATGCAATTCACACTATTTTTAATTGCTGGGTTTTGCTTAGGAAGGAGGCGCACCGGCATGATTATTATTCCCTCTTGTTCATTTTTTGCTTTTACAGAACATTGGATTCGGATTCCTGATTTGATGGATGCCGAAAATATTCTGGAAAATGTTAAGGTTTCACGTACACATGCTTGGAGTTTTAAATGTCAACAAGAGGGAACCCAATGTCAGGACTCAGGACATAGCATACCCAAGTTGCGATGTTGAGTGAAATGGCACATGACAAATACAAATTGGTGAGTAACATTTAAATCTTGAGAATGAATCGTGTAACCGGGTAAAATGCTAGATGTACAAAAGACGTATCAGCGAGTTATTCGAATTCCACGATGTAGAGCTGAGGTTAGGATTGGTCGAATTCACCGACGCCGATGGATTACAGAATAAGGTAGCGCATGGGCTAGCTCAAAATGCCATGCAGACTCAAAATTCAACCGTTTGACTGTATTGAGCACTGCTTAGATGTTCGTGAAACTACCGTAACTACAAGGATCTATTTCCTCCAGAAAAGAAAAAATTTGACATCACAATGTTACCAGAACAAGGACCTTCCATAAAAATGCAACAGCAATAGCATGTTTCTTTGGCCCCTTTCCAACGGATAACTCGCATGCATGTGTCTGCAAAGATACTGAGTAAGCAAAAGTTTCCTTCCAAAAATTAAAGGTCAAAGTGACCAATCAGCAGTACAGACAGTTCTACCCCGCAACATCCAACAGTTAAACGGCTGAATCATAATCAAGCTAGCAAATGGTGCGCACCACATTCATTCGAAATGATTCGAAATCGATGATCCGGATCCACCTGTCAGCCGCTGCCGACGTGGCAGCAGATAAACAGGGCTCGTGTCTTCCTCACCGGGTGGGCCATTATCCTCTGCGACCCATGCCCATCCTGTATAAAAGTCGAGGGATCCAATTGGGAAATAGCGTTGCACTTGTTGGTTAGCCCCTATGGTGTACGTAGCCATGTAGGAGCTTATTAGGAGGAAGGCGAGAATATTTAGCCATTGTGTGTGGGAGACATGGCTAGGTTTTGCTTTGTTGAGCTCTCTACATCACCATTTCTTAGAGGTACATGAGAATTACCTCCATCTTAGTAGGCACAGCTAGATGGAACACGGGTGGTATCGGTTTGTAGCCGGTAACTGGCATTTTTTTGAAGCAATTTCAGTTTCTCCAATTTAATTGTATAATTTAAATTTAAACTATTCCCTCATGGAATGACAGCCTGCCGCCTCCCATAATTTAAAAACTCAAGGATTGGGATTTCTTCTCCCCGTACCTTTAGAGAAACTGCTTAGCGTTTTGGATTAGGTTTGGACACAAGAATTTCAATGGATTTTCTGCGGGAATTACACAGGTCCATGTGAAAACCCTGCGTTACAAATCGAGCCCACTATATGAAGTTGAAATCCTAGAGAGTAATGCCGGGATGAAATACATGTTATCATTCAAACATCAGTGTAATGGTCTTCTTTTTCTGTCGATATTTTAGTATAGTCAAATCATGAAAAAGTTCACAAGTCAAGTTATACTCACCTATCTTCTTTTTCATCCACACCAATTCCAGAATATGAAATAAGAGAATACTAACAAGCTAGTATGATCAGCCAGAATAGGGACTCTTTGGCTTTTGTACATGACCCCAGCACCTAACAAAGGGAACAATGTCGATAGCAATTGTTAGCTTTGGAGCTTTGTTAAACGTAGGTTAGGTCTACCACACACCCCATAGGAAAAGATGTACAAAAGTTTGCTGTTTGTCCCAATTCCCGGGGAGTGTCTCGGTTAGTTTAGTTCCCCAATGCTCCTACTTCTAAAACTTGTAAGTAGACCGACATCTCCGATGGTAGCTTATATAGTTAGATCACGGAACCCGAATTATGCATGCTAGCGCATTTGAGCTCTGCTATAGATGTTAGGCTCCTTCAGAGGAGAGCCAGGCAACTAGCTGAGCTCGAGTGAGCCTAATTAGCCGTCCTTTGGAACACGGATATTCACTGAATTCCTATATAAACTACACTGATTCTTGTGAAATTTTTATGAAATTCCTACGTTGCAAACAGGACCTGTTAGAAATAAGTCACGTGGAAATATTGGATCTACCGAGACATTGCACACAAGAGGTCACAGACGACACTGGAGGCACAATGTTTGTTGATGAGATTCAGTCGAAGCCTATATCCATAAGGCATGACTACAGATGCTCCTCACTACAGTTGCAACACCGGTCATTTGGGTTCCTGCAGAACTGCAGGCACCCCTACGAGTCTGTTGTTATAGTTACAACAATAATTCTTCTCTTATATTTATGAGAAGGCCGGGTTACATGTGCTTGACATAAACTCTACACTACTGTTAATACAACTTAAGTTGATCCAAACATAACCCACTAGTGCACATATTTGATACATAATCCAAAAAACTCTACCTTGATGAATATGAAACGTAACCAACTAGTACACATATTCGATACATAATCCAGCAAACTCTACCTTGACGAATATGTTGGCACTATGAAGCCGTTATACGCGAACCTCTATGTACATCAGAGTTGAGTTGTTGACTTCTCTCAACGAGAGTAGACTGACGAACCTGACTTGGCTTTAGAACCGTTGCCTTCAGAAGACACTGCTATCCCTACAACTCCATCATTCATAACTCCACTTGTAACAGTACACCCTTACAGTTTGTAAAGATTCGATGACGTCCTCTCTCCTATCATCACGATCTCATCACCCTTCATGACCTCCATGGTCTTCCCATTTGGCCCAGCCTGGAATAATAGCTCATTGCCATGTAGAGCGCCAAACGAAATTAGATTCCTTCGTAGCCCTAACACATGCTTCATCTAACACCCTAAATCTTAAAAAAAAATTAATAGTTTACAATTTTGATAGGATTAAAATAGGAGTTACAAATTTTGTTCATATAGAAGAAATTAAGTTCTAAATTTAAATTTGCTATAGGTTATAGTTAAGTTTATTGCATTCATACTACAGTAATTGCAATAGAGTTTTATGCGTGAAAAATGTTTGCAAAAGTTCGTTAGAAGGCGCCCGTTTAAACCTCTTTTGAAAATTATTCAAATTTATAAAAGAAAACTTTTCTAAATTATAAAAAGGGTCTGGGGTCGTTTCCCTTCCCCAGCCCAACTCTTCCCTTCCCCCTCTCTCTCCTTTTCTCCCCCCGGCGTGGGCTGCCCCTCTCCCTTCCCTCTCATGCTAGGCCTCAGGCGGCATGCTCCTGTGCCCGAGCCACCTACCCCCGCGCCCGAGCTGGCCTCTCCCACTGCTCTCTCTGCCTCATGGGCCCGGCTGGAGCGGCGCCGCCTGAGCTGAGCCACCCACCCGACTCACCTTCTTTTTCCTCCTGTTGTGGATTCCTCCCCCCAAAAAAATCCCGCCGCCCTTTCAAATTCACACCTCCTCGTGTCGTTTCCCTTCAATTAAAGGCCCTGGTTGCGATCCTCGCCCCTCAATCAAATATCCTCAGCCGTTTCCCCCTCCTTTACCCCTCTCAAATGTGGAAACCGTCGCATTTGATGCCATTAAGGCCGCCGGCAAATTCGCATATAAGCCGCCCTCCTTCTTGGCAATGTTCCACACCTTTTCCACCCTCTCTCACCCCATTTCCCGCTCGGATTCCCTGTCGGCACCGTCTTCTTCTTCAACTCTGGTGAGACCACCATCGCCGCTCTTTTCTTCATAGTTGAGCCCTTCTAACCCCTTTTCTCCCGTTCTTTGGCTTCACATGGTCACTGGAGAAGCTCCCGGCCACTTCTCGGTGTCGTGTGACCCCTGAAGCGCCGCCGCATCGAGCTCAAGCCCCATTGGCAGCCTCTTGTCGTCACTGGACACCCATCGCCCCTCTTTGCCATCGTGAAGCCCTCAGTAATGATCCTCGCATCGTCCGCTTCGTTTTACGCATCTCCCCTCAAAATATGTGGCCGGAGGCGCATTTTTGCACCACTCCAGTAAAGTTCTAGCCACCCACCACTGTCGGCCGGCTGTCGGCCATGCCCATTGCTACCGACCCAAGTTCTTTTCCCTCCCATCAATTTTTTTGTCATCCGATCAAGATCTAGTGGCCCAGTTTGCATACCTCTTCACTCATATGTAACCGATCCACCATGGACCATGGACTACCTTCAGGTCGTGGTCCATGGGCCAATGAACCTTTTCTATGGGTTTTTCAATAGAAATTTTTTTCCTTTTTGCTTTATGACGTCATAATCAGGAATTTTCAGTATAAAAAATTAATAGGTTTATTCTCTAAAATTAAGTAAAATTTACAGGAAAGCCCCTAGAACATCAAAATCTTATAACTTCGTGCTCGTAGCTCCGATATTAGCGATTTTCATGCTCAATTCTCGTAGCAATGTGTAGAATCGTTTATAGGGTTTTTACGTAGTTTTAGTATTGTTTGGTGTACTGTTGTTAGTCGTTTTCCTTGTATGCTTTTCCGGTGTGTTGATTAGGAGGTGATCATTTCGGAAATATGCAAGATCAAGCCTTTGAAGGCTTTGAGCAACCCTCAGCTGAAGTCAAGTGTCCTTGAACATCTTGCTCCTATTTTAGGATATTTATGTGGTTGCTTACCCTTCATTGCATGCTTGTTTAAATTGGAATGCCATGTTAGGGTTTACTAAATTCTGTATGATTATCCTTATCGCCGTTAATGAGCCATGGGTTATGATGGGTAGTTATGCTAGTGCTGTCATGGTTGAGTAAATGTTAATTGATGAGCCCATGGCTCCTTCGTATACTATCAATACGGCCAATAATCCTCAAATCATACAAGGTCCAATTACAAGAGTACATGTATGATAATTAGACCACAAGGTGAACTTATTTCTCGCTGTTCATGCTTCCTTGGATAAGTTACTACTAAATTGTTATGATATTTTATTGCTTAGAAATGTGGGAGAAGCACCACAACCTTACCTGGACGTCACCCCTCAAAGGCCAAGTCTACTCAGACTCGAGGTTGAGCTCTAGTTGTGGTCGAAGTCGTGGTCGTGGTCGAGTCTCAGGATAACACGTCAGTAAAACGGGCATAACTCTCTCATACGAAGTCTATTTTAGGTGATCTTGTATATTCTGGAAAGCTTACAATGAGCCATTTCCAATGGATATGAGCTCGAGCAAGTATTCCTTATAGTTTAGTTAGAGTCAAAGAAATAAGGTATTGCGCCACCATTTTGGACCTTGTTAGGTCTTGTAATCGTGTCAGGGATGGAGTCCAGGTTGTGCATGCCTCTTTCCACAGCTGCACAACCCTAGGTCGACCTCCTCACATCCCTCCTATATATATAGTAGCCATCGCAGTTTAGGCTTGGTTTAGCTTAGATTATTCTATTTTAGATAGTTTCACTGTTTATCGATTTGTTGAACCCCAACTCGAGTACTTCATTGGTAATTAGCAATATTCAAATTGCATCTATTTGTTCTTGCTTGTGTTCTCGATTCGCTTGCAGAAAAAGCCTTGTTGACGAGGTCAACCGCGTCTTGGCACAATTGATAACAACAGAGTAGTGAGGTAGTGGTTGTGAGGGTTCTCGATCTGTTCTGTTTGGAGCCTTTCGATCATCAACGTTGAAGCTCCACCGATTGACTTATCATAATACCTTTCAGAAGATTGGGCAAAGCACATCAAGTTGTATCAGAGCCTCGGTTGCCCATTAGGTAATCTCAGTTACCCCCTTTATTTCGTCATTTTTCATTACCTAGAGTGCAGAAAATTCCCCCACAAAAATATTTAGATCTTAGTTTTTCTGCTGTCCAAACCACTAAAGCCTTCGCATTTTTGCTTTCAGTATTTGCGTTGTTGAGTTGGAGTCCATCATAGGTGTTTTTGTTGCTAGTCGAGTCATCGTGATCTAGTTTCTAGTGTCGAGTCTTGCTGTTTAGTCGTCGTGTATCGCGGTCTGGCCTTGTTTGCTATAGCCAAGATTGTGTATCTACTCGAGTTTGACCACTAGTCGAGTCGACCATCAAGTCGTGTTCGACTACTAGTCGCTTTAACTATCTACTCGAGTTCAACCACTAGTCGAGTCGACCATCAAGTTGTGTTCGACTACTAGTCGCTTTAACTATCTACTCGAGTTCAACCACTAGTCGAGTCGACCATCAAGTCATGTTCGACCACTAGTTGCTTTAACTATCTACTCGAGTCTGACCACTAGTCGAGTCGACCATCAAGTCATGTTCGACCACTAGTTACTTTAACCATCTACTCGAGTTTGACCACTGGTCAAGTCGACCATCTATTCGGGTTCGACTACTAGTCTCTTCGACCACCCACTCGGGGTCCTGACCAGTCATTCCGACCACCCACTCAGGGTCCTACCAGGCACTCCGACCACCCACTCGGGGTCCCGACCAGCCACTCCGACCACCCACTCGGGGTCTCGACCAGTCACTTTGACTACCTAGTCAAAATCACCCACCTTCTCAGATCCGACCATCCTTTCGGGTTCGACCACCTAGTCCAATTCAACTATCCACTCGTTTTCGCCTCCATAACCTAGTCGGAGTCTATCTGTTTTTGGCTGCGCTCGGACACCCTACGAACTCATCATATCGAGCATTGTCTGACAAAGTTTGAATATCACTCGATAACCCAAACAGAGGTAGCCAAAGTTCAGAGAGAGACAGAGAGAGTATAATTTTATTACCTTTATACCCCTGCTCTTTCAAAAACATTTGTGACCCACGTACCTCACTGATCTTAGAAAAGTTAGTAGAAGAGTTTTTTAGTTTGCATCACATTTGCAAACAAAGAAGAAAAGAAAAGCAAGAAGGAAGCAAAGAGTGCCCAAAAAAAAAGAAGCAAAGAGTGCCAAAAAAAAAGAAATCAAAGAGTGCAAAAGGGAGAGAGAGAATTCAAAAAAAAAAAAAGAAGAATCACTTTGCATTGCAAATTTTATTCCATTGTGCTTGTGTCTGTTATAGTTTTTGTTTTGCTTGAGCTAGTTCTAGGAACGTGTTCAGGCCAACAACTGTGACGAGTACTGTTGACTTTTATTCAGCTTTGCTAATCTGATTTCAATTATTGCCATTCCTTGCTACTAAATATTGCCTGTCCAAGCTACACCTGCTCTCGATCAGAACGGTTTCTCCCCTTGCAACTACATCACTCGCACCCAATAAGGTATCACGAACCAGCCACCGGTTGTGCCAACTACGGTGATTGGTAAGAACACTTGCAAGAGCGTGGTAAGACACTTTAGAGTGTGTGACTCCACCTCCACCACCTAGTAGTCGATAGGGATAATTTATCTTTTGTTGTTTTCTATCTTCGACTCATGGCAGGAGAAGCATCGGATGCAAAAGAGTGTGTTTTGAGGGAAGAACTCACAATGTTGTTGGATGATCATCAACAAACTATTAATGACGACATTGATAAGAAGCTTGTGGCAACCAATACCGCATTGCAACGACTCAATGAAAGCATTGCAATACTCAATACACGCTTTGATCAATTGGTTAATCCGCCACCGAACAATGGTCAAGTGGATCCTCATGGTGCAGCCTATGAACAAGATGAGTCCGTCGCGGATGATAAATTTTGTGATGTGTTTGATGAATGACAAAGGAACCGATTGAACTTCAACCGTCAAGATATGAGAGGTAATAATTTTTAGCAACATAACCCACATAGTAATGATGACCCATTTGCTAATGTTAAGTTTACTATACCATCTTTTGAGGGTGCTTATGGTGCTGAACGGCATTTAGATTGGAAGATGACGGTAGAAAAAAAGTTTAATGCTCATTTAGTTCCTGTGTGCATAGAGTTAGGCAGCCACTAGTGAATTTAAAAATTTTGCAATCATCCGGTGGAATAGGGTATGCGTCGACGAATTCGCGCCTACCACATGGAATGCTTTAAAGGTTGCTATGCATAACAGATTTGTTGCACCCTCTTTTAAACGTGATTTGCGAAAGAAATTGCAACGCTTAAACCAAGGTGATAGATTCATAGAAGAATATTATCTGGAGCTACAAATTAGTATGTTGTATTGTGATATTATTGAGGATGAAGAGACTGCAATGGCATGATTTTATGGAGGGTTAAGGCGTGAAATTCAGGACATAATTGATTATAAAGAATACAATAGTGTTCTAGATTTTTTTCAACTTGCATGTCTAGTAGAAAAAGAATTGCAGGGACGACAACAAAGGCCAATGAGCAATTTTGGAAGCATGACCACTTCAAAATCAACACCGGGACAAGTCAAGATAGCCCCATGTTCAGCTACATGGTCTGCTACCCCCTTCTCGAGCAGGCCACGTTCAGTACTACCTTCGACACTGTCGCATGCTCCTGAAGTAAGCAAATCCGTAAGTGTGCAGGGTCCAGCCAAGAGCTCTTCTTCAATTGCTTCTACAGGCCGATCGACCAGGATTTAATGATGCCGAAGCAAGAGAATGGGCCACGTCATGAAGGATTGCCCAAGTCAGTGAGTGTACATTGTCACAGAAGACCGTAGATATATAAGTGCTAGTGATGTCGAGGATGAATATGCTCTTGCAGCTAACCGTGCAGGTGATGAGGATGGTCGTGAGACGGATATCAACAATGAGGAACAATTGGGTGCAGCTGCTACAAAGAATTATAGGACACTCATTGTGCAGCGAGTGTTAAGTACTCAAATGGAGCAAGCGGAATAGTTACAATACCACAATTTATTTCAGATGTTCCTCATAGTCAAAGATTTTTGTGTTCGAGTCATTATTGATGGAGGAAACTTTCCTTTCCAATAAGAACACATCCTCATCCATACCACATTCAGTGGTTAAACAATAGCGGTAAGGTGAAGGTAATGCAAATAGCTAGGGTGCATTTTTCTATTGGTTCATACCATGATGGTGCTTATTTCGATGTAGTATCCATGCAAGCATGTTCACTTTTGTTAGGAAGATCATGGGAGTTTGACACTAATGCAACACACCAAGGTAGAAGTAATAAGTACACTCATATGCATAAAGGAAAAAATAACATTTCTACCTTTAACCCTTGCTGAAATTGTAAAATGTGAACAAGAGATAGCTAAAAATAAGAGAAAAAAGTTTGAGAATGAATCTGAAAATTAGCAAGTAGCGGAAAAAGTTTTTCCACCCAAAAAGGAGAAAGCAACAACAACTTCTAAGTCCGATGAAATTAGACTAAAAGGGTGTATTATGCTTGCTACTAAATCTAACATTACTGAAATTTGTGATAATGAGCTACTATATTATGCTTTGATATGCAAAGGAACCTTAGTTTCACTCAAGAATATATCTAGCTCTTTGCCTCTTGTTGTTGCTAACCTTTTGCAGGAGTTTGTGGATGTATTTCCAGCTGAGTTAACTTCGGGGTTACCACCTATTCGAGGGATTGAACATCAAATTGATTTGATTCCAGGAGCAACTTTGCCAAATCGTGCTCCATATAGAACTAACTCGGAAGAGACAAAGGAAATTCAGCGACAAGTCCAAGACCTTTTGGACTGCGGGTATGTACGAGAAAGTCTTAGCCCTTGTGTTGTTCCTGTTCTTTTGGTTCCTAAGAAAGACGGTAGTTGGAGTATGTGTGTTGATTGTAGAGCCATCAATAATATTACTATAAGATATTATCACTCTATCCCTAGGTAAGATGATATGCTTGATGAGTTGAGTAGTTCTACAATTTTCACTAAAATTGACTTGTGAAGTGGATACCACCAAATTAGGATGAAACTTGGAGATGAATGGAAAACTGCTTTTAAAACTAAGTTTGGCTTGCAGGAATGGTTAGTAATGCCTTTTGGGTTAACTAGTGCACCTGGTACTTTCATGCAATTGATGAACGAAGTTTTACATGCTTTCATTGGTAGATTTGTGGTGGTACACTTTGATGATATCTTGATTTACAGCAAGACACAAGAACAACACTTTGATCACTTACGTGCTATTTTTAACGCTTTGAGAGATGCACGTTTGTTTGGTAACCTCAAAAAGTGCACCTTTTGCACGGATTGAGTCTCTTTTCTTGGTTATATTATTACTCCATAGGGAATATAAGTGGATGAAGCAAAAATTGAAGCTATAAAGAGCTAGCCAACCCCTGAGACTGTTAATCAAGTGAGAAGCTTTCATGGTCTTACGGGTTTCTATCGGTGCTTTGTGCGGGAATTTAGCACCATTGCTGCCTCATTGAATGAATTGACAAAGAAAGGAGTGGTTTTCAAATGAGGACCTGCACAAGAAAAAGCATTCAAGTTATTGAAATAAAAACTTACCCATACTCCTTTGCTCCAACTCCCTGATTTTGGTAAGATCTTTGAACTAGAATGTGATGCTAGTGGCATTGGAATTGGAGGTGTGCCAATTCAAGAAGGTAAATATGTTGCTTATTTTAGTGAAAATTAAGTGGGCCAAGTCTGAATTATTCCACTTATGATAAAGAATTGTATGCTTTAGTTCATGTGCTTGAAACTTGACAACATTATCTATGGCCCAAAGAATTTGTTATACATTCTGATCATGAATTGCTGAAACATATTAGAAGTCAAGCTAAGCTAAATAAACGACAAGCTAAATGGGTAGAATTTATTGTGTCTTTTCCATATGTCATAAAACATAAGAAAGGAAAGGATAATGTGATTACTGATGTGCTTTCTAGGCGTTATACCATGTTATCTCAACTTGATCATAAGATTTTTGGTTTAGAGACCATTAAGGACCTATATGCTGCTGATTTAGACTTTAAAGAAGTGCTTGAACATTTTAAAGAAGGTAAGACATGGAATAAATATGTGTTGAATGAAGGATTGCTCTATCATGCTAACAAGCTATGCATTCCAGCTAGCTCTGTTCATCTTTTGTTGTTACAGGAGGCGCATAGAGGAGAATTGATGGCACATTTTGGAGCAAAGAAGACTGAAGATGTGCTGGCCTCTCATTTCTTTTGGCCAAAGATGAGACGTGACGTCGAGCGCTACATTTTACATTGTACCACTTGCAACAAAGCTAAGTCTCGCTTAAATCCACATGGTCTTTATATGCCTCTTCCTGTTCCTAGTGCACCATAGGAGGATATTTCTATGGACTTTGTTTTAGGGCTGCCTAGGACAAAGAGGGGGAGGGATAGCATATTTGTAGTTGTGGATAAATTTTCTAAAATAGTGCATTTAATACCTTGTCACAAGAGTGATGATGCTACAAACATAACTGATTTTTTTTCCAGGGAAATCGTTCGCCTACATGGAGTACCTAATACTATCGTCTCGGATCGTGGCACAAAGTTTTTGAGTCACTTTTGGAGATCACTTTGGAATAAATTGGGGGCAAAGCTGCTGTTTTCTACTACGTGTCATCCCCAAACTAATGGTCAAACAGAGGTCGTCAGCCACACATTATTGACCATGTTACAGGCAGTTCTAAAGAAGAATTTGATGATGTGGGAAGAGTGTTTACCACATATTGGATTTGCT
The DNA here is from genome assembly GCF_958298935.1 of Phragmites australis. Taxonomy (NCBI): domain Eukaryota; kingdom Viridiplantae; phylum Streptophyta; class Magnoliopsida; order Poales; family Poaceae; genus Phragmites; species Phragmites australis. Next base: position 9,600,433 of record NC_084929.1, read on the forward strand.
TACAATAGGTCGGTACACTCCACCACCAAGGTAAGTCCCTTTCAGGTAGTGTACGGATTGAATTCCCGTGCTCCTATTGATTTACTACATTTGCCTACTTTTGAAAGACTTAATTTAGATGCTAAGAAATGTGCTAAATTTATTCTTAAGTTGCATGAATTTATTCTTAAGTTGCATGAAACCACTAAAAAGAGTATAGAGAGCATGACTGAAAAGTATAGGATTGCTGAAAATAAAGGTAGGAAGAAAATAAAATTTGAACCGGTGATTTAGTTTGGTTGCATTTGAGAAATGATAGGTTTCCAGAACTAAGAAAGTCAAAGTTTATGGACCATTTAAGATAATTGAGAAAATCAATGATAATGCATACAAATTGGACCTACTTGCAGATTTTGGGGTTAGACCCACGTTTAACATTTCAAATTTGAAGCCATATTTGGGAGAAGAAGATGAGCTTGAGTCGAGGACAACTCCAATTCAAGATGGGGAGGATGATGAGCCCATGGCTACTTCGGATACTATTAATACCACCAATAATCCTCAAATCATATAAGGTCCAATTACAAGAGCACGTGCACTACAATTAAACCACTCGATGAACTCGTTTCTCGCTATTCGTGCTTCTTTGAATGGGTTACTACTAAATTCTTGTGATATTTTATTGCTTACAAACATGGGAGAAGCACCCCAACCTTACCCGAACATCACCCCTCGAAGGCCAAGTCTACTCGGACTCGAGGTTGAGCTCTAGTTGTGGTCGAAGTTATTGTCGTGGTCGTGGTCAAGTCTTAGGATAGCACATCAGTAAAACGAGCATAACTCTCTTATACGAAGTCCGTTTTAGGCAATCTTAGAAATTTTGGAAAGTTTACAAAGAGCCCTTTCTAATGGATATGAGCTCGAGCATGTATTCCTTATAGCTTAGTTAGAGTCAAAGAAATAATGTGCTACGCCTCCGTTTTGGACCTTGTCAGGTCTTGTAATCGTGTCAGGGATGGAGTCCAGATTGTGCACGCCTCTTTCCACGACTAAATCGACCTCCTCACGTCCCTCCTTTATATACACAATAGGTATCGTAGTTTAGGCTTGGATTTAGCTTAGATTATTCTGTTTTAGACAGTTTTGCCATTTATCGGTTTGTTGAACCCCAACTCGAGTACATCATTGGTAATTAACAATATTCAGATTGCATCTACTTGTTCTTGCAGCATGTAATATGGCTAAACCGTACAATCACGAGGCCTATATGGGTACGGCCTGGCTAATTAATTAGCCACCCCTTCGCTTCTGTGGGCACCAATGATGGTTGAGTAGCACAAGAGAGGATTCTATAGTGATGGAATCACTGTTAGCAGTAAAATCTTAGTGGGTGCCTACAAGTCGGCGGAAGCTTTGTAAAGGCCTTGTGCTCCACACCCTAGAAGTGTGAAGCAACACGGGGAATCACGACTCGTGGGAAAAGCTGTGCAAACTCTGCAGAGTATAAAACTAATCAATCAGCCATGCTCACGGTCAAGAGTGGCTTGAACTTCTTCTTGATTAGCTGGGATCAGGGTTTTGGTATGGTTGGGTAGCCGGGTAATGGAATTATCTAGTGAGTCTTGGTAGTCGGATGGAATCCGATGAGTCATTCCTTATTGATATTATTGTGTCTTCACACTTGGTAAATAGGATGCCTGTTGTGACTACACTTAGTTCATAGTTGCTTAGTGCAGTTAACCAGTGTCTAACCTTTCCTTGAGTTAAGCCCCATAGCATGTTTTCCCTACACTTGTGAAGTACATTGTGTAGTCACACCCGTTGTCCCCTTTGTTCAGAAGCCGTCAATGAAGCTACATCCTTCGATGAGGATGACTTCGACTTGGAGCTCTTGTTCTAGGCTGGTGTGCCCCCGGTTGACGTCTGTGAAAGATGAAAGACCCTCTAGCACTGAAGCTCTCTTTTTCTGCTATATTTTTCTTTTAGACCCTCGGGTCCTTTTGTAATAAGTTAATAACGTTACTGTAATAATGGCACTGTGATGATACACTATTGATGTAACACATGTATGAAAGCTTGATCCTGGCATACATGTGTTATACTTGGTTTTGTTCCTTTAAAATTGGGTGTTACAGAAAAGGTATCAGAGTTGTGTTGATTGTAGGACGCAGCCTAGATAGAAAGGACATGTTAAAGATTTATGTTTGTACAAACTACTTTTGTAAAATTTGTTTTTCTTTTAGTTTTTCCTTACTTTGCTTATTGCTCTTTATAAAACTGTTACTAATTTTCTACCTTCTTCAAAATTTTAGATGGCCTGCATGAAGATCACCCCGTGCAAGCGTGTGTTGGTTCCTGATCAGGAGATCCTCGTTGGTGCTGTCTGGGCGCTCCAACCCCCTACCGAGTTCTACTCTTATGGATAGCTCATTGACTATTTTTCCCGCACGCTGTGGTACCTGCTTCAGGGTTTGGGCTACCATGATGCTCCACTCTATAAGGGGGTCAGAGGACCATGTTCGAGAAGCCCATTGACAACAGTGACCATGTTTGAGAAGTCCATTGACAACAGTCTTCGCCGGGTTCACCGTGTTCACTCCGCCGTCGCCCTTAGAGCTACCTTCAAGGCTAGGATCAAAGACACCACCCATCAGGCTCTGACTATTCTCTGTAGGGAGAATAGAAAGGCCCTACACTTCACTCAGTTTGGCAAGTTCCCGCAGCACCCATTCGACAGTCTGGGGGTCATCTTTGTGCCTGTCAACAATGATCCAGATGGATGTCTAAGAGAGCAAGTCTACCTTAGTGCTCGCCCTATACGCTGAGCTCAACAAAGCCCTCGACGAGCTAGAGGATATGCATCAGCATCACACAGAGCAGGAGCAGAGCATCCAGGATCTATAGATGTTGGTGGAGGATCCCGACCAGTTCCCTGAGGAGGCTGCCGAGAGACCTATGACTGCACCACCCTGTTCCCCGTCACACAAGAGGCTTCGTCTTGAGGCTGCAGTAGGTCCAGCAGGTGCAACAGGCAAGGAATAGTGTTGAGCTAGGACGATATCCTTAGCTAAATAAATCATTTAGTTCCGGTCATTTTGGTTGTCTGTGTTGTTTGTTGAGTATGTGGTTGTTGCTTGTGTCTATGGTGTGATGTCATAAGTTGGATCTTTTCATGAGTGTTGGTGTAATGCGGGGGAAGACTAAATTGTATCAGTTAATAATATAATAATTGTTGGGAGTCTCTCGTGCTATATCTATTCATGTCTGTTCTTGTCTTGTTCTTTCGCCCTTGCTTTTCTCTTATGTTCCCCTGCTCGTATGTTGGCTACCAATAGATGGTGAATACAAGGCGTGGCAACACCAACAACATCAACGACAACAACACCAACCAGCGCGATCTTCCACCCCCACCCTCTCTGATGGATGCCAACCAAGTGATGACTTTTCTCTAAGGCTTGGTGTAGGCTATTAACTAGCAACCTCAAGTCCAGCAAGCACCATTGCAGCAACCTCAAGTCCAGCAAGCACCATTGCAGCAACCACAGTCCAGCTCCAAACTTTCTTGAGTACCCACCCACCCACTCACCCACCTTCTCCCAGACAGTTGAACCTATGGAGGCTAATGACTAGTTAAAGACCATTGAGAGCAAGCTGTAGATAGCTCAGTGTACTGAAAGGGAAAGAGTTCTTTTCACTTCTCACCAGTTCATTGGGCCAGCTCAAGAATGACAGCATACACTACCGCTCGAGGATCCCCAAGAGATCACATGGGCAGAGTTTCGGAACAACTTCCATGCATACCATGTCCCTGTAGGAGAAGTAAAGCTGAAGAGGAAGGAGTTCCTCAGTCTAAAACAAGGACCCATGTCAGTAAGAGAGTACCTCACCAAGTTCACCCAGCTCTCTCGCTATGCTCCTAATGATGTTGATACAGACTAGAAGAAGCAATACTATTTCATGGAGGCTCTCAACAAAGGATTACAGTACGCCCTCTTGGCCAATGAGTACCGTAGTTTCTAGAAACTGGTAGGTAAAGCTTTCATCATGGAGAATAAGCGATAGAATTTGGGAGAAGAACACAAGCATAGCCTGCAAGGTTAGTCTTCAGGCAGCAACACCTGTCCTCGTTTCAATCCCCCACCACAGGTCCTATGTTTCGCCATGGAGGATAGAATCAGCAATAGAGGTCACTGCAGATGATGCCTAATCAGGTTGCATGAGCTTACAAGCCACCAGTGCAGCCAGGGCTGTAGCAACAGCAGCAGTCACACCCTAACTTCCAACAGCAGCGACAAAACAACAACAACCAGCTCTGATGAGCCCATGGCTCCTTCGGATACGATCAATACCACCAATAATCCTCAAATCATACAAGGTCAAATTACAAGAGCACGTGCATGACAATTAGACCACCAGGTCAACTCGTCCCTTGCTGTTCATGTTTCCTTGGATGAATTACTAATAAATTCTTGTGATGTTTTATTGCATAGGAACATGGGAAAAGCACCACAAACTTACTCGGATGTCACTCCTCGAAGGCCAAGTCTACTCGGACTCAAGGCTGAGCTCCAGTCGTGGTTGATGTCATGGTCGAAGTCATGGTTGTGGTCGAAGTCGTGGTCGTGGTCAAAGTCGAGTTCCAGGACAGCACGTCAGTAAAATGGGCATAACTCTCTCATACGAAGTCTGTTTTAGGCAATCTTGGAAATTCTGGAAAGCTTACGATGAGTACTTTCTAATAGATATGAGCTCAACAAAATATCCTTTCTAGTTTAGTCAGAGTCAAAGGAATAAGGTGCTACATCACCATTTTGAATCCTACCGGATTTTGTAATCGTGTCGGAGTTGGAGTCCAGGTTGTGCATGCCTCTCCACGGTTGCACAACCCTAGGTCAACCTCCTCACACCCCCTTATATATACACAGTAGCCGTCGTATTTTAGGCTTGAGTTTAGCTTATATTATTCTATTTAATACAGTTTTTCCATTTATTGGTTTGTTGAACCCCAAACTCGAGTGCTTCATTGGTAATTAGCAATATTCAGATTGCATCTACCTGTTCTTGCTTGTGTTCTTGATTCGCTTGCAGGAAAAGCCTTATTGGCAAGGTCAACCGCATCTTGGCACAGTTAATAACCACGAAGTAGTGGTGTAGTGGTTGCGAGGGTTCTTGATCTGTTCTGATCGGAGCCTTTCGATCATCAACGTCGAAACTCCACTAATCGACATATCATATTACCTTCAGAAGATCGGGCAAATGCGCATCAAGCCCCAGCAGCAAAATCGTACTGGTCAAGGATCGGGCAACATTAGCCTCTGTTTCAGTTGTGGCAACTTCGGGCACCTCACGAAGAAGTGCCCTAAGAAGCAGTAAGACCAAGCACATGCTCAGGGCAACAATCAGTTGCAGCAACCTCGACAGAATGTGATGCATGGTCGAGTCAATCACGTTGCCGTGAAAGAAGCCCAGGATGCTTGATGTAGTGCTAGGTATGTTTTCTGCAAACTCTCACCCTGCTATAGTTTTGTTCGATTCTAGTGCTAGCATTCATTTATATCATCTTAGTTTGTGAATACATATAAATTGCCAAGAGCATTAATGAAAAATTGGGTGCTAGTTAGTTCTCCTAAAGGAGAAATAAAATCAAGGCATGTAGGCCCTAAAATAAGTATATGCATAAAGGGGTAGACTTTCTTGCAAACCTCATCATTCTAGAATCCAAGGGAATTGATATCATACTGGTAATGGATTGGTTGACCAAGCACAATGGAATCATTGGATGTGCTATGAAGTTAGTACAGTTGACACACACAGATGGTACCAAGGTGGAATTTCAAGCCACAACGGAGTCAGCTATTAATGCTAGTCTCAACAAGGCCAATGCAGTGAAAGAGAGTAGAGTGGTCAATGAATTTCTAGACGTCTTCCCATAGGATTTGCCAGGTATATCACTCGATCACGAAATTGAGTTTATCATTGAATTAGTACCTAGAATGGCTCCTATATAAGAGACCATATAGAATGGATGCCACTCAGTTGGCTGAGCTCAAGGAGCAAATCCAAGAGCTACTAGACAAAGGGTTTATCTGCTCTAGTTCTTCGCCTTGGGGAGACCTAGTTATCTTCGTACTGAAAAAGGATGGAACACAAAGGATATGTATAGATTATCGAGCCCTTAATGATCGATCTTCGATTGGGTATCATCAATTGAAGATTCATGCCTCAAATATTCAAAAGATGACATTTGTTACTCGGTATGGTTTGTATGAGTGCACAATAATGTCTTTTGGGTTGACAAATGCTCCAGCCTATTTCATGTATCTGATGAATAAGGTTTTCATGGAGTACTTGGACAAGTTTGTCATGGTATTTATCACCGACATCATGGTTTTCTCCAAGATTGAAAAAGAGCACACAAGGAACACATAAGGATGGTACTGCAGAAGCTCAGGGAGAACTAGCTGTATGCCAAGTTGAGCAAGTGTGAGTTCTGGTTGAAGAAAGTTCCCTTCCTTGGTCACATTATATCAGCAGGAGGTATATCTATGGACCCATCCAAAGTGAATGATGTATTAAACTAGAAACCGCTGTAGAATGTTTCAGAGATCCGCAGTTTTTTGAGTCTAGTAGGTTATAACCGCCAGTTCATAGAAGGTTTCTCCAAGATAGCGAAGCCAATGACAGAACTACTGGAGAAAGGAGCAGAGTTCAAGTAGACAGCCACTCGAGAAGCTAGTTTCAATGAGTTGAAGAAAAGATTAACCTCAGCTCTAGTACTGATCATGCCAGATACTCAGAAGTTGTTCTCTGTGTATAGTGATGCATCTCATCAAGGTTTAGGATGTGTGCTTATGCAAGAGGGTCATGTGGTAGCATATGCATCTAGATAGTTAAGGAAACATGAAGATAACTACCCGACACATGACTTCGAATTAGCCGATGTGGTGCGTGCACTCAAGATCTGGAGACACTACCTGATAGGTCAAATGTGTGAGATCTATTCAGATCATAAGAGCTTGAAATGTATCTTCACTAAACTAGATCTTAACCTTAGACAACGCAGATGGTTAGAGCTTATCAAGGACTACAATTTGGGAATCAACTACCACCCAGGAAATGCAAATATAGTAGCTAATGCCTTGAGCCAAAAATCTCAAATCAATGCTATAACTCTCCAAGAGACGAGTCCCAAGCTATGTAAGGAGTTTGAGAAGTTGAATCTAGGAATGGTGTGTAACACCGAGATAGTTGCAATGGAAATAGACTAAACGCTTGAACAAGATATAAGGAAGGGTCAGCTTGAGGATGAAAAGATCTTCGAAATCAAGCAGCTCATTAAAGCTAGCAAAGCCCTATATTTCACTGAAGATGAGCAAGGTACAATGTGGTATAAGCACATAATATGTTTTCTGGATATGAAGGATATTCAGGATACAATTTTAAGGGAAGCTCATGATTTAGCATATTCCATTCACCCAGGAAGTACCAAGATGTATCAAGATCTTAAAGATCAGTATTGGTGGTACGGAATGAAACGCACAGTAGCAGAATATGTGGCTTTGTGTGATATCTGTCAACGAGTCAAAGCCGAGCATCAAAAACCAGCAAGACTGCTACAACCATTGAAAGTACCTAAATGGAAGTGAGAAGAAATTAGCATGGATTTTATAGTGGGTCTACCAGAAACACAGTCAGGATATGATTCCATATGGGTCATAGTCGATCGGTTGACAAAGGTAGCCCATTTCATTCCAGTCAAAGAAACCTATCAAGGTCCAAAACTAGCTAACTTATATATGTCTAGAATTGTGTGTCTACATGGAGTACATAAAATAATTATATCTGATCGTGGCAGTCAATTTACTTCACGATTCTGGCAACACCTACATGAATCTATGGATACAAGGTTGGACTTTAGCTTAGCATATCATTCGCAAACTGATGGATACACAGAAAGAGTAAATCAAATCCTTGAAGACATGTTGAGAGCGTGTGCATTGAAGAACGATAACAATTGGGACAACAATTTACTGTATGCGGAGTTCTCATACAATAACCGTTATCAAGCTAGCCTTAAGATGTCTCCTTTTGAAGACTTATATGGAAGGAAGTGTAAACCCCGTTGTTCTAGAACTAGACTGGGGAAAGCCAAGTTTTCAACCCAAAAGTTCTAAGAGAAGCAAAAAGACAAGTACAAGAGATTAGAGATAATATGAAAACTACTCAATCCAGACAAAAGAGCTATGTGGATAACCAATGCCGAGAACTAACTTTTGTAGTAGGAGACTTTGTGTATCTCAAGGTGTCACCGATAAGAGGTCTACACAGATTCAAGGTCAAGGGAAAGCTTTCACCACGGTTTATTGGACCATACAAGATTCTGGGAAGACGAGGAGAAGTAGCTTACCAGCTTGAGTTACCATCTCAACTCTTAGAAGTGCATGATGTTTTCCATGTGGCGTAGCTGAAAAAGTGTTTGAGAGTTTCTAAAGAGTAGCTACCAGTAGAAGAACTGGATGTGCGAGAAGATCTCTCTTACTCAGAGTATCTAGTCAAGATTCTAGAGGTGTCAGAACAGGTTACCCAAAACAGGCGAGTCCATATGTGCAAAGTACAATGGAAGCATCACTCAGAAGAAGAAGCAAATAGGGAAAGAGAAGATGATCTGAAAGAAAAGTTTCCCCATCTCTTCTGATCCTTCTGAATCTCGAGGGCAAGATTCAGACTAAGGGGGGTAGGTTTGTAACACCCTAATTCTTCAAAAAAAATTAATAGTTTAAAATTTTGCTAGAATTTAAATAGGAGTTGCAAATTTTGTTCATATAGAAGAAATTAATTTCTAAATTTAAATTTGCCATAGGTTATAGTTAAGTTTGTGGCATTCATGTTGTACTAATTGCAATAGGGTTTTAAGCGTGGAAAATATTTACAAAAGTTCGCTAGAAGGCACTCGTTTAAACTTCTTTTGAAAATTGTGCAAACTCTGTAGAGTATAAAACAGATCGATCAGCCATGCTCACGGTCAAGAGTGGCTTGGAGTTCTTCTTGATTTGCTGGGATCAGGGTTTTGGTATGGTTGGGTAGCCGAGTAATGGAATTACCTGGTGAGTCTTGGTAGTAGGATGGAAACGAGTCATTCCTTCTTGATATTGTTGTGTCTTCACACTTAGTAAATAGGATGCCTATTGTGACTACACTTAGTTCATAGTTGCTTAGTGCAGTTAACCAGTGTCTAACCTTTCGTTGACTTAAGCCCCATAGCATGTTTTCCCTACACTTACGGAGTACATTGTGTAGTCACACCTGTTGTCCCCTTTCTTGCATCCCTTTGCTGTTCAAAAGCCGTCAATGAAGTTACATCTTTCGATGAGGATAACTTCGACCCGGAGCTCCTGTTCTAGGCTGGTGTGCCCCCGGTTGACATTTGTGAAAGATAGAAGACCCTTTGGAGCTGAAGCTCTCTTTTTCTGCTCTATTTTTCTTTAAGACTTTCGGGTCCTTTTGTAATAAGTTAATACGTTACTTAATAATGGCATTGTGATGATACACTGATGATGTAACGCATGTATGGAAACATGATCCTGGCATACATGTGTTGTACGTGATTTTGTTCCTTTAAAACTGGGTATTACACTTCACAAACTGAAGCACTTTTTGGGAGGAAAATAAACCAGCCTGAGGATAATGGTTGAAAATTACCATCCAAGTCCCTCCGGAACCTTGGTCTCTGGATCCTCAGTTAAAGGCTCGATCTTCGAAGTCATCAGATCCCTTTGTGGTGCTCCTTCGTTCCTACAAAGCTTTCCCTTGGCTCAACCTTCTCGATCTCCCAAGGCCTCCCAAAAACCCAACCTCCTGAAGCCTCGGCCCCCCGAAGCTTCGGCCTCCCGAAGCCCAGGCCTTCCGGAGTCCTGCTTCCCGAAGCTTTCACCTCGCGGTTCGATGCCTCTTGAGACCTCTGCCTCGAGCTACCTTCCCAAAGGCAGCAAGGTGAGTCAGCAGGCCTTGGGAAAGATCTGCCAGAAGGGGAGCTCCGACCGTGCTTTGCCTTCAAGAAAGTGACCGGTATTAAAAGCCTAGGCTAAGGGACACCGCTCTGACACCCCGGCATGATGGAGGCTCTCCTGACACCCCTGACAGTGCGGTGCCGAGTTGCAGTCAGTGACCGTCTTGCCGCAGTCCAGGGGGCATGCACCACGATAGTTACCATGATAGATATTTAGCTCCACCGATCGGGTAGAAAGTAGTTATTCAGAATAAGACCCAATAATTCAGTCAAATCATAGATATTTGTACATTATGATAGATTGTACACCAAGCTACGCATGGCCCTATAAATAGAGGGCCATGGTCCTCCGGGCAAGGAGGACAAAGACGAGCAAGACAGCAAAAAAGACACAAATGTGAAAACACAGCAAGTCACGCTGTGATACTCCTCCCAAAGTGATCCATTTTTCTACCATCAATACATTCGTGGTGTTCCTTCCTCTTAAACTTCGTCTCCATGCTTGAGTCTCCTCCTTAGAAGAAACTCTCATTGTACTTGTTGGGGCAAGACCTACTCTTGCTCCAACAACACGCCGTCAGTGGGGACTTGAACACAGAAGTGCTATGAGAGGTAGGAATCCACCAAGAAAACCACAAAGGGTTAGCTAAAACCGCCATACCCACCGTTGCAATCATGCAACCATATGCATGGCTGCCTCAGCCATATGCACCGTACGCATGCTCCAGCCCCGCTACCGTGTGGGACGGCATTCCTCTGACCTTGGCCAACTCAGAACCCTGGGTCGGTACAGGAACTCCAGACGGTGTGGAGGCCTTCCAGACTTTGCACGATGAAGACCTAACCGCCTCAGGAGAGGACGCTGCTGAAGCCACGATCAAGCAGGCCGCCTTCCAATGGTTCTAGGTACCAGGAGTGCTCCCACCTGGACTTGGTCCCCAGGTATCCCCTTCGACCACACCTGGGATACCCCAAGCGAGCCAACATCTTCGAAATGTCTGTCCACCCAGCGCCCTCCTTGGGCCCCTCAGGCAAAAGAGGATTCCAAGGAGACGGAGGGCTCTGGGGTGTGCATACCCCACCAGCACCTTCGACGCCACCCTCGCAAAGCCAATTGCGCACAGGGAACCCCTAGCCCACCTCGTCCGGGGAGGCATAGTCAGAACCACTTCGGACCCAAAAGCCGGTGCACCGGGTAGCCTCGATGGTCTCCCAAGGAGAAGAAGACCCGGGGGAAACCACAGGCGCAGGGAGACACCGTCTTTGGCAGCAACCCCAATGACAACTCCAAGCTCCGGCACCTCTGGAGGCACATGGGTACGTCCTGCACAGACAAGGGAGCGGCCACAACACCAATGATTGCCGCACCCTCATGACCTTCCTGGAGAAATACCTCGGAAGGCAAGCAGAATACCTGACCATAGAAGGAGCGGGCGAAGGACGGCGCAGGCTCCGGAGACTCGGGGCCAACTCCCGGGCAAATCCCTGCCCCTCAACCCTGCACTATCGCTACCGACCCTACCAACGGTACCACGACCAACAACGAGAACTGAGTTGCAGACACGCCGTCGCTAGGCTCCGGAAAGAGCACCTTCGGAGCCGGGCAGTGGCTAAGGGCTGAGGTGGTCGAGGACCGCCTCTCCCCACTAACCTTCGACTACGCCTCCAACATGCCATCGTCAGGCTCTGGACAGATTACCTTCGGGGCGGGCAATGGCTAAAGGCTGAGGGGTCAAGCATTGCCTCTCCTAGCCTAGCCACAGGCTTTGAGGCCACCAAGCCTCGCAATAGAGGCCTTATTACTACAAAGGTATGCCTGCTATTAACCACTGAGTAGTTTACCTAGTGATCCATCTTTCATACGGCTAGGTTAGAGTCTGTTGGAGGCCTCCAACCTTATTACTAGATGTCTTTTCTCAATATATAGCCACTAAGTTGAAGCAGTAGAACTTAAGTTACATTCTCATTTAGCATGGATAGTTATATAACCTAGCTATATTCTACGCTACTACTTGCTTCTTAATGCCAACAGTAGACTACAAAACTTAGCTAGTATAACCATGCAAAATCCCTATACCCCCGCAGACACATTGTGCCTAGGTTACCTGGGGGCGGGTCTGCCTAGGTTTCTTGGAAGGCATTGTGCAGCCTCGGAAGTGTAGTTGCCATGTATCAAGGGATTTCCTTGATAGATCGTGTTGCGGCACCACCCGTAGGACATCTTCGAGTGGTGTGACAAGCCCACGTACCACGGACGTAGCATGCCTAGGTCACCTGGAAGGCAAGAATGCCTAGATTTCCTGGAAGGCATTGTGTAGTCTCAGTACACAGTGAGGCCCACATTCCGCGGGTGCTGCTTATGCCTAGGTCACCTGCAAGGCAGATTATGCCCAGGGTGCCTTGGAAGGCATTTGCATAGCCTTGGGTGTCGAAGCCACGCCCCGGGGATGTCCTCAGTTGCGAAGTTGCGGTGCTCCGAGGAATGCTATCGCAAGGAATCCTCGTTGCATGACATGCCTACACACCGTGGGCGTAGTACACCTAGGTCACCTGGAAAGCAAGACTGCCTAGGTTTTCTAGAAGGTATTGTGTAGCCTTGATAGTGTGTAAATGCCGGTTATGAAGGGACTTCCTTGGTAATGTAGTTGCGGCGCTCGCGGGGGATTTCTCTGGTGGCATGACAAGCCCACGCACCAGTAAGCATTGCTTGCCTAAACCCAACATCACCTGAAAAGGTTTCTCAGAGGGTAGGCTTTGCCCTGGTAGGAAGTGGAGCCCACACACCGCGGTCGTAGCATGCCTATGTCACCTGGAAGGCAAGATTGCCTAGGTTTCTTGGAAGGTATTGTGTAGCCTCGATAGTGTGTGGACGCCGCATATCAGGGGACTGCCCTGATGTGAGGATGCAATGCTCTGAGGAATGCTGTCGCAAGGAATCCTCTCTGCACGACATGCTTATATACCGCGGGCGCCGCTTGTGCCTAGGTCACCTGCAAGGAAAATTATGCCCAGGGTGTCCTGGAAGGCATTGCATAGCTTCGATCATATAAATGCCATGCGCCAGGGCACATCCTTGGTGGACAGTGTTACGGTGTACCCCGGGCATTTCATCGGGAGCACAACAAGCCTACACACTACGAGCATAGCATGCCTTGGTCACCTGGAAGGCAAGAATGCCTAGGTTTCCTAGAAGGTATTGCGTAGCTCCGATAGTGTGTAGGACCTTCGGCGTTAATACATGCCAAGGAGTCTTACAAACCTCCGGCAAAAACGGAGAGCTTTACAAAACCTCTGGCAAAAGTGGAGAATCTTACACAAACCTCCGATAAAAACGGAGAGTCTTACAAAAACCTCCGACAAAAACGGAGAGTCTTACACAAACCTCCAGTAAAAACGGAGAGTGTTACAAAAACCATCGATAAAAACGGAGAGTCTTACAAAAACCTTTGACAAAAATGGAGAGTCTTACAAAAACCTCTGGCAAAAACGGAGAGTCTTACAAAAACCTCCAACAAAAATGGAGAGTCTTACACAAACCTCTAGCAAAAATGGAGAGTCTTACAAAAAACCTCCGACAAAAATGGAGAACTTTACAAAACCTCCGGAAAAAACAAAAAGCTTTACCAAACCTTCGGCAAAAATTGGTGAGCTTTACCAAACCTCCACACAACGGAGAGCCTTACAAAACCTCCAGCGAAATGGAGAGCCTTCCAAAAACCCTCGCGATGGGGATGTTTTCCGAAAACTCCACCAGGCAAAAAGGTTCTGAAAGGACCTAATGGGAAGAGTACCCCAGCATCTTGAAGGCTAATGCCTCCATGCCGAAGGGATACGAAACCCGCTGGTCTCCAAAGAGCACAACACACAGATCAAAGGGGTATAAAAATCCCCCTCCCTACAGGGAAAGGTATGACCCGCGTGACTCAAACACATATGGCCAAAGGTAAAATCATTACCCGACCATCTCCTTTAAAAACACATTTAATATGTCATTTTATGAGTGTTATACTAACATTTAACAAAAGCCCATGCTTCGTGGCATGGGAAACATAGTAAAACCCTCAACTGTCCATTGCAGAGACCGCAATTCATGGTAGCGGCTAAGGGCCAAGGGGGTTGCGGACCACCTATCCCGCCTGGCCTACAGCTTCGCCTCCGACGCGCCATCGCCAGGCTCTGGACGGAGTACCTCCGGAGCTGGGCAGTAGCTAAGGGCTGAGGGGGTCGCGGACCACCTCTCCTGTCTAGCCTTCGGCTTCGCCTTCGATGTGCTGTCGCCAGGCTCCAGACGGAGTACCTCTAGAGCCGGGTAGCGGTTAAGGGCCGAGGGGGTCGCAAACCACCTCTCCCATCTAGCCTTCAGCTTCACCTCTGGCATGCCATCGCCAGGCTCCGGACGGAGTACCTCCGAAGCCGGGCAGGGGTTAGGGGCCGAGGGGGTCGTGGACCACCTCTCCCATCTAGCCTTCGGCTTTGCCTCTGACACGCCGTCGCCAAGCTCCGGACGGAGTACCTCTGGCAGTGGCTAAGGGCTGAGGGGGTCCCAGACCACCTCTCCCACCTAGCCTTCGACTTCGCCTCTGACGCATCATCGCTAGGCTTCGGACAGAGTACCTCCGGAGCCGGGCAGCGGCTAAGGGCCAAGGGGGTCGTGGACCGCCTCTCTTGCCTAGACTTCGGCTGCACCTCTGACACATCATCGCCTTCAACCCGGGCAGTCGCTAAGGAAACCGAATGGTCAGGGACCACCTCCGGAGCTCATCTCCAAAGGCTCCAGATGGACTTCGCTGAGTCAGAAATCTGGAACAAATTGGGAAGGAGGCCCTACCAGTGCCAAGACCAATGAGTATGCAATAACCCAGGATGACGAGGTCGCCACTACTCTACCCGGTTCTCCTTAGTTACCCTACATATCTATCACCACCAGATTCTCGAGGCCACCTCTCCCCCAGAAGGAACGAAATCAGCGGTGACCTATGCGAGGGTCGGTGCCCCGGTCGTCAGAAAAACTAGTCATCACATTCGAAGGGGACGAAGAAGCATGGTTTGGAGGCACGAAAGCACGCGCACATGCAGTCACCTATTCGAAAGATCCCCTCGCACTCCGATACAGAAGGAGACACGACCATTCCTGAAGGTCCATATTATATTATTAAACAACTGGTACATCCAGGGGACACATATCGAAGCAACAATATAGAAATTGCCACAAAGAAGATAGATCCCTATGGAGCAAAACACGGCGAGAAAGAGTACAAGGTGAAAAAATTCAGCTATGAGATATGGATATATCACGGTGTCACCAAGTACACCATCCCTGTGACCTCCTTCACCTCCTACAGGTCCCGGCAGGGACCACGCATGGGATGGCATATGTGCTTCATCAGCGGCCTGCCGATGCGGAAGCCGATACAATAGCCAGCTCCCGAACTATCGGAGGACATTGAGGACTCCGAGGAGGTCACCAGCGGGGCCTTCTCCCTCGCCTTCCTAGCCTCCTCCTACTTTGCCACCGGCCCCACTGACGCCTGCTCACTCTCCCCCGCAAGAGATCCTAGTCGATCTCCTCATCGTCATCGGAGATATCGATGATCTCGACAGGCATGGCCTCCCTGGCCAAAGGTTGAGCCGGAGTAGCGGGCAACTGCCTCCCCTGCGGAGATGGAAGCGGTGTGGCCACCGACAGCTCTGTCGACGACCGAAACGGTCCGGCTCCCGAAGAAGCCGTTGAGATCATCGACATCTCCGAAGAGGATAAGAAGGAAGATGATGCCATACTCAAGTTAAGGTTAACTTCTCGCTCGTGGGGCTGTGGAGACTCCAGCCGGGTAACCCCAGCTTTATAACCAGGCAACGCAGCCACGTAGGTCCAGAAGATGAAGCGGAACCGACACCATCGTGTCCCTCCATTGAATACCTTGGGGGGGGGGGGGGGCGTGGCCATATCCGGTTTTCCTCCAACACGTGGCAGCGCTCCATGACGAATGCCTCATTTTCTCGCACCAACGTCCCATCACATTAATAACCCAAACCCCTTTCAGCGCATGACAGGGGCATGGGCACAAGACCTTAAATGACCCCCCGCATTGTCCAATCAGAGCGCGGCAGTGGCACATCTTGTCCCGCAAGGAAAACACATGGGATTCTCCAATCCCACACGTAACCTCTACTCTAGCAACCTCAAGGGGAAAGAAAAGCCATACCGAAGGAATCCAGGTAACCCATATCTATCCCAACACGGACCCCGAAAGTACACCACATCCATCGATGTCCCTCTAACCATGGGCCCTACGCCGCGCATGATGGCTCCAACAAGCTCCGGGGTAGATCGCCACCACCAGTACACCATCAGCCTTGGGCTCGCCAACGTCCAAGGTCTCTAAAATGAAAAACTTTTTAAAGGACAGAGAATTGCCACCAGGCATCCTTGATGATATACCAGGCTAGGGTTGATTTTTCCTCGGCATCCTCTCCCCCCTTTGAAACAACGGGGCTCGAGAATGAGGGGGTACTGTTGGGGAGAAAATAAACCAACCTGAGGATAATGGTTGAAGATTACCATCCAGGTCCTTCCGGAGCCTTGGTCTCTGAACCCTCAGTTAAAGGCTCAATCTTTGAAGTCATCAGGTCCCTTCGTGGTGCTCCTTCATACTTGCGAAGCCTAACCTTAGCTCAGCCGGCTCGGTCTCCCGTGGCCTCCAAAAAACCTAACCTCTCGAAACCTGGGTCCCCCAAAGCTTTGGCCTCCCAAAGCCCCGGCCTTCTGGAGTCCTGCTTCCCGAACCTTTCACCTCTCGGTTTCATGCCTCTCGAGGCCCCCGCCTCGGGCTACTCGGGCTACCTTCCCAAAGGCAGCAAGGTGAGTCAGCAGGCCTCGGGAATGATCTGCCGGAAGGGGAGCATCGGTCGTGCTTTGCCTGTAAGGAAGTGACCGGCATTAAAAGCCTAGGCTAAGAGACGCCGCTCTGACACCCCGACGTGATGGAGGCTATCCTGACACCCCTAATAGTGTGGCGCCAGGCCGCAATCGGCGACCGGCTCACCACACTCCAGGGACAGGCACCACGATAGTTACCACGGTGGATATTTATCTCCACTGACCGAGTATAAAGTAGTTATACGGGATAAGGCTTAGTAATTCAGTCAGATCCCAGATATTTGTACATTATGATAGCTTGTACGCCAAGCTACGCATGGCCCTATAAATAGAGGGCCATGGTTCTCTGGGCAAGGAGCACAAATACGAGCAAGACAACAAAAAAGACGCAAAGGTGAAAACACACAAAGTCACGCTGTGATACTACTCCCAGAGTGATCCATTTTTCTACCATCAATACATTCGTGGTGTTCCTTCGTCTTAAACTTTGTCTCCAAGCTTGAGTCTCCTCCTTAGAAGAAACTCTCACCGTACTTGTTGTGGCAAGACCTACTCTTGCTCCAATAGCACCCTTCTCAACTCCATATTGCATCTTGGTCTTGATGTTGCCCACTCTAATAGCATGGTAACCTGTGTTATCTCCAAAATAGGATATGCTAAAATCACCAGACTAGTACAGAGAGAACCACTCCCTTTTGTGCGACACATGATAAGAGCTCACCAAATCCAACATCAATGCTTCAGTTGATTGCTTATTGTTTGATATTAAGAGAAGATTATCATTGCTGTTTGAGTCACTATTAGAATTTGCAGCATTAGCAGTTGTGACGATGGGTAGTATAAAACTACCATATATTAGTATATTAGACATATCCAGATCTCATAGGGTTTACTGTACTCTTAGAGCATATGTCTGTGCCTGGGAAAGGAAACCCTAGACGTATGAAAATTGCCTGTAGGTACTAGGATATCTCGTAAATATGGAAGTTTATCTAAGGATAACAGAATCCAACTCGAAAAGGAGTCTAGAGGCCACTCGATAGTCTCCATACATATATATATATACACTTAGCCAGGGGACCCTGCGGAGGACAAGTCAAAAGCCCATCGACCAAGCATGCATAAGCCTTAAGCCCCTGACCTTTCTGTACTCACACTCTACATCAACATATTGTCAAGTGTACACACAAGGAGCCCTTGACTAGGTTTAAATTCATCTAGGCTAGCCAAGACCATATGCCATAGGGCTATTTTCCTTCATGAATCCTGAAGCTGTTTAAATCTCTGTGTTTTGGTGTATGATTTGGCTACATAGAGTATCCTCGACTTCATCCACGTATTCGTAAGATCAATGTTTGAGACTAATCATCTTCAACTGGCGTCGACCATGGGGAAAATGACCAAAGACGCTGAATCCTCGTCACACAACATGTCACTGACTCCATCTAAGTCTCAGTGTGGGGTTCTACGATAACTTTACCCTCTCAACCGATAAAGACCTGGTGGTCAATCGGGTGGACTTAGGCAATGACCTTACTGGTGATGACTCTAGTGATGAGGTAAGTCATTTTATGGGTCAATGTGCCAGAGAGTACAACATCAAGCTCAAATCACTCGGTGACTAAGAAAATCGCACAAGCATCGTTTGCTGCAAGATGGCATCTTCCCCCGTAGCTTTTGGCAACATGGATTGTCACCGAATGTCTCCTCTGATGACAAGTCCATGATGGATCTGGAATCCTCCTCTATCGAAGATTACCTCCAGGAAGTGTTTGCCATCAAAGACGGGGGTGTCAGTCCATCGAATCATGATGATGATCCCGTAAATCCACGGAATCTTGCTGATCCGAGAGAGGGGAATAACAATCATCCCCCACCGGTGACAACTACTCTAGTCCAAAATCCCAACGGGATCCCAGATCTCACGTCTCCCAATCATCAACAAGGAACCAAGCATTTTAGATCTACAGTGGCTTAGAGGCTCCTACTTCTATAGGAAACCCTCTAACAGGCCCCACCACAGATTTGATTACTCCTAAAGGCAAGGGCTGGCTCAACTTGATGAACGACATGTCCAAGGCTCTGGTTCAAGCTGAGAACTCCCATCAAGCAAGAGCCGCGAACAACTCTAATCAAGAGGAAGTCTTGAGCTGATCCTTCTTGTGACGATTCAGATCTAGAGAGATGGAATTCTTGGAAGAAGACTAGTTAGGAAGATAACCGAACTCTTCACCACCGCAAGACCTCATCGATCAAGAACTGTCCAATCAATGATCTACGAATTCATCGAGGAGCGAAGAAGCTCGAGGACCCCAATGAGCAGTTGACTTCTACTCATCGACCTAATCGGATGTCATCTGGTGTTGTTCAAATAGAAATTGTGGCCAGTCTCTAACCCTAGTAGGCAGATCTCTCGTCGCTACCTGGATTGACCAAGGTACCATTAATGGGTGCTGTTGGGGGTCGTTATCAAGGACCCCTGATGGCCCCTTGGCTTAATTAGCCTGGCCTCTCAAAGGCTCGGCCTCTCGAAACCTCTGGCTTCTGAAGCTCCGGCCTTCCTGAGCCCTACCTCCCAAAGGCTCAGCCCCCTAAAGGCTCAGCCTCACGAAGCCTCCGCTTTCCGGAGCCCTGGCCTTTCGAAGCCCTGCCTTCCAAAGGCTCGGTCTCCGAGGCCTTGGCCTCCCAAAGACCTGGCCTTCCGGAGTCCCGCTTCCCGGATGCTCAGCCTCCCAAAGGCTCGATCTCCTGAGGCCTCGGCCTACCGTTGCCCAGGCCGGGTCCCCGGAGGCTGCTGGGTGAGTCATCAAGCCTCAGGAAAGATCTGCCAAAAGGGAAGCATCGGTCGTACTTTGCCTACAAGGAGGTGACTGGCATTAAATACCTAGGCTAGTGGACGTTGCTGTGACACCCCGGCATGATGGGGGCTGCCCTGACACCCCTGACAGTGCGGCGCTGGGCCGTAGTTGGCGACCGGCTCGCCCCCTTCAGGGGGCAGGCACCATGATAATTACCACGGTGGATATTTTTCTCCCCAATAGGGTAGAAGGTAGTTATCCGAGATAAGGCCCAGCAATTCGGTCAGATCTCGGATATTTGTACATTATGATAACTTGTACGCCAAGCTACGCACGGCCCTATAAATAAGAGGCCATGGTCCTCTGGGTGAAGGATGGGCAAGATAGCAAAAAAAAGACACAAAGGTTAAAACACACCAAGTCACGCTGTGATACTCCTCCCAGAGTGATACATTTTTCTACTATCAATATATTCGTTGTGTTCCTTCCTCTTAAACTTCGTCCTCAAGCTTGAGTCTCCTCCTTAGAAGAAACTCTCACCGTACTTGCTGGGGCAAGATGAAATCTTGCTCCAACAGGTGCTAGGCTTTCTCTCTAGATTACAGAGGGTTGATAGGCTGGCTTAGTTCTAACCTGGGTTGATTGAGAAGTACAACGGGACCACCAATCCTATTGAGTTTCTCCAAATCTATATCACAACCATCCAAGCGGCTGGTGGGGACCAAATGGTTATAGCTAACTACCTCCCTACATTCCTTTATGGTCAGCCATGACTTGACTAACCAATCTACCACCAAAGATGACCTACTCATGGGAACAATGCTATGACTTGTTCTGAGCCAACTTCCACAGCACATATAGTCACCCCGGAAAGAAGAACAACCTTTTTCTTGCTATGCAAACGGAGAAGGAAACTTTGCATGAATTTGTCCAACGCTTTTGGAACACCATCCTGAACATAAATGACTATGATCTCATCCAGGCATTCACTTAAGGGGTCAGAAGCCGACAGTGCATTAAGGACATCACTAGGAAAGAGCCCGAGATGGTTAAAGAACTTATGAAGATCGTTGATAATGTGGCCAATGTTGAAGAGGCTCTTCAATTCATCAAGGAAAGGGACAAGGGCATCAAGCATCCTCAATCTAGACTAGATAATGACTCGGCAACGAGCAAATGCAAGAAGAACTCCAAATGAGGTAAGGGTAAGAAAACTCAAACTAACAAAATTTTGACAGATCTTCCTAAAGCATCCTAGCTCATCTTGGGTCAAGGGCCATCAGCCAAGCACTAGTGAATGCTTTGGCAAGCCATGGTGCGACTTCCAATAGACAGACGGCTATAGCCTATAGCAATATCGCATCTTCCAAAAGCAGATTAAGGCTGGTGTCAAAAAGGCTAAGGGGAAGAAGACCCAGGTTGTGACACAGAGTAGGGGTTCCCACTCTAGCACCGATGACTCAGACACATTGTCCTATCAGGAGGGGGACATGACCATCAACCACATGTTCAGCGGCACTGCATCCTACGAGTCCAAGAGGCAGTATAAGATGGTGGCCCGAGAAGTGCTTGCAGCTATCCCCAAGAGTCGCTAGGCTATCTAGTGGTCTAATGTTGAAATCTCTTTTGGCCAAGATGATTGCCCGGAGAACTTTGTATAACCAGGTCGCTTCCCAATAGTGGTCAAGCCTACCATCAACAACTATAAAGTTACCCGAGTGCTAATTGGCGAAGGAAGTTCTCTAAACATCCTATTCATAGGTGCACTCGATGCGATACAGATCTCTCAATCGAACATCAAGTTGGTTACTCAAGCCTTCCACGGTATAGTACCCAGATCTTCGGCCATGCCTATCGGCCAGACATCGCTTCCCGTCACCTTTGGAAAGCCTGACAACTTCTGGATAGAGAAAAATTTGTTTGACATGGTCAATTTTGAGATGGCGTAAAACACCATCTTAGGATGACAAACTCTAGCCAAATTCATGTCTATTGCGCATTACACTTACACATGCATGAAGATTCTAGGCCTAAGGGAGACTTCATCGTCCAGTGCTGCCCCAAGGCAGGTCTTCACTACGAGAAGCAGTGCCTCAACATGGCGGCTCAGCACTAGCCCAACAAGGAGACCAAGAACTTGAGGCCTAAAGTGGCCATGAAATCTCATAGGAAATTCAAAACTGTTCCTCTAGACCTAGCACAGCCATTCAAGACCATATGGGTTAGCTCCAACCTAGATCAGAAATAGAAACTCGAGTTCGTCACCTTCCTCGGGGCAAACACTGATGTGTTTGCATGGCAACCGTATGATATGCATGGTATCCCTAGGTAGGTGATCAAACACAAGCTAGCTATCCATCCTAATGCTAAGCTAGTTAAATAGAAACTTCGATGGTATGCACTCGATAGGAAGGAAGCAATTAAAAACGAAATTGAAAGACTCTCGAAGGGCATATTCATTAGATGGGTGGACAACCTCAAGTGGCTTGCTAACCTTTTCATAGTTAAGAAGTCAAATGGTAAGAGGTGCATGTGCATGGATTTCACTGACCTCAACAAAGCCTGCATGAAGGATGGCTTCCCTCTACCACAAATAGATCAGATACTCGACTCTACCTCCTAGTGCGACTATCTAAGCCTTCTCGATGCCTACTCTGGTTATCATCAGATCAATATGCATCCCGAGGATGAGGAGAAAACCTTCTCCATAACTCCTTTCGGAGTATTTTGTTATGTAAAGATGCCCTTCGGATTGAAAACACTGGCACCACATATCAGCGTGCCATGCAAATAACCCTTTATGACCAAATTGGCTGAAATGTTATGTTAATGATCTTGTCATCAAGAACAAAAAGATGGAAGATCGTATCTCCGACATGCAAGAAACCTTCAACAATCTATGAAAGCACCGAGTTATGCTTAATCCAGAGAAGTGCGCGTTCAAAGTCAATGCAAGAAAATTACTTAAGTAATTGGTATCTTACCAGTGAATCGAGGTTAATCCCAACAAGATCAAGGCTATCAAGGAAATGCAACCCCTAGGGAAATGCAACCCCCAGGTCAGTACGTGAAGTTCAAAAATTAACCAGGTGCATGATAGCTCTTAGTCATTTCATATCCCAACTCAGAGATTGGGGGCTTATTTTTCTCAAATTACTACGCCAACATGACAAGTTCGAATGGTCTGAAGAGGCTGATGAGGCATTCAAAAATCTCAAGAGATATCTTTCTCACCCCCTTTTGCTAGTCGCTCCCAACCCAAATGAAGAACTCTTGTTATACATAGCGGCCGGACCACACGCCGTAAGTGGAGTATTGGTGGTGGAACGAGAAGTGCCCAACAAGTAAGAGAAGGGCCAGCGACCGGTATACTACATCAGTGTTGTACTGTGAGGAACCGTCCAAATAGTATTCTAATTAATCATCAGGAGGATCATTATTCATAATCACAACCTCGACGATTAACCAGAATACCATTCCGGTAGTCCCGGCACGTGTTTAGTGTCCAGGATCGGAACACATGCCTTCCAACTCCAATATCACAACACAGTTTAATAGAGAGCAAGTAATTAAACTGGATTACAATTGTTAAACATGCAACTGCTTCCACAATTTACAACAAAAGAGGAACAACAACAACTATGCAGCGGAAGAAAAACCTATACAACAAAAGAGTATGGAGCCGTACGCCCTTAGGCTCCATACCAAAAGCGCCGGAGTTCGGAGTAGAAGGTGCTACTCCTGCCCGCCACCCTGATCGGCAGGCACAAAGTAGCCGAATACTGCCTCTTCCTCACCAACCTGCAAACCTAAAAGCAACTTAAGGGCAGCACCCCTTAGTACGAAGGTACTAGCAAGTCTTACACAGTATGAGTATATATATTCTCGACTTCAAGGATCATGCATTTAAAGCTGTAGCAAGGATTAAGACATGTTTAATTTCATTAAGTGGTAAGCAACCTAGACTCTAGGTGTAAGCGACTGACTTAACCAACCACCGACTCAAACCCTGCCAACCAACTGAGCAGAACAGATATATGAACAACAAGTGTATAAAAGTAAACCATTCCCACCAAACCACCGACCACATACCGACTAAACCACCCCAAACCAACCATGCCACAACCCACATCGAAACTCTATGACCAAAACATGGTCGCTCGGTGGAGATAAGCGATAGCAATGCTCATGACCGAGAGCGCGGCAGTTCGAACTGATTATACACCCTACAGGGGGATACTCCTGGACCCACATGACACAGGGACCATACGGCTTGTGCCACCCGCTAAGATGCACACAAGGGGGTACCCGTGACAACCTTTCCCAACCAGGCCCAACCATGTGGATCAACCATAGCTCGACGAGGCGGTATTAGAACTACTCCCAGAGCAAATTAATACCGCTAAAAGCCCGAACTCACACCGTCTATGATGAGGCCCACATGACCACGTCTGCGAAGGTAATCAGCTCGCCTACCATTATATCAGCATGTGGTGAGTAAGGTAAGTGCTAAAGCCGACTATACCGACGGTCGGTGCTTAACCGGTGCAAGCGGTCTATGGTGTCCGGGTTCCCTCCCCGAACTGCTTGAGGACTCCTCGTGAGCAGATGACACCCCTAACACCGCCCACACCTCATCTCAACTCACCACTCACCAAACCGACTCATCATCAACACAACCACAAGGGTGAACAAGTAATAAGCCCTAGGCTCGCGACAACAGTGGACGCCGTCGTCGACTTCTACCGGAAAGCCTAAGTACCACTAAGCATAGCGAACTATAGTTAGACCTCGACGACACCACTAGGCTCCAAGGAATAACACATGACACATGACCGAAACGGGAGAATGCATAGGCATAGGTTCTACCCGACTCGGTACCCGACACATGCAATGTATACATAAGCGTAGATAACATATTAGATTTTCAAGTAGACACGGTGCAATATGATAGATGCTTGCCTTGCTGCCCTGACTGCTGCCCGACACTACCCGAGTCACGATCACCACTGCGGGAACCTCCGGGGACAGCCTCGTTCGCCTCGTTCGCCGAGTCGAAGTTCCCTAAAAGAATAACGCGTGCAATGTAACGAATATGAATGTTATGAAATAAAGGATGCTCCATAGAATGCGATAACAGTGCAAATCATCAGGGCATGAGTTCTAAAGCATCAAAGATTTTTCTTAAGTGGGACTACTGCTAAACGTTTGAACATTTCTAGGATTAATTAAGCTTAACCCTATATAGAATTGTAACAACATCTAACATGTGGGCGATTATTTTTGCTGAACAGGGGGTATTAAAACAAGAATAACAAAATTGGATTCATCAATTTTGGAAATACCAAACTTTAACTATGAATTATCAAAGTATAAACATATTTCATTAATTCAATAATTCACAGCACACATTTCATAGCCACTAGTATTTTTAATGGATAGATCATGGCATAATAAAGCTAACAAAATTGGTCTCATGAATTTTGGAGCTCTACATAATTTCTTATGCATTTTACAATGTTTCAGCCGAATTATACATTGGAAAACAATTCAAAATTCCATTTACCAAATACTAAAATCCCTAAAACCTTTTTCTACCCCGGGCCGGCTAACCCAGGGACTGACCAGTGGGGCCGGCTGTTTGACCCCGGGTCAAAACAGCCAGGCGCCAAAAGCACTGAGACGGCCGGCGGCTCGGGCCGTGCCCGCCGGCGGCGAGCGGCGCCACGCCGGTAGCCGGGGAGGGCAGCAACACCACCAGGGGAGGCACATGGACTCAATGGAGGCACACGTTGACACCGGCGATGGCCGGAGCGCGGCGAGCGGCGGCGCACAGCGGAACGGGCACGGCGGCGGCTCGGTTTAGGCCGCCGCCGGCTAGACGGCGGCGTAATAAGCCCGGCCGAGCACACCTACGCGTCCTACGCGAGCACGTGGACCTAACGGCGTGCTTCCCGGCCGTAGAGCTCGACGGCGGCACGGCTGGCGGCATGCGCGGGGAGGTGGCGGCGGTTCGACCACCGCGGACGCACGCGCCGGTGACGAGACGGAGGGAAAACAGCACACGCATAAGGTGTACAGGAACATGGGGAAGCTCACCGTGCAGCGGGTTGGGCTGGAGAAGTGAGGACGCGGCGGGTCGACGAAGGACGGCGGAGCTCGGTTGCCGCCGTTGGGGAAGAAGGCGCGGACGGCTCCAATCCTTGCGGGAAACGGCCGGGGAAGGAAGGGAAACGGCAGAGGAGGGCCTTGGCGACCTCCCTCGGTGCTCTACCTTGCTTAGGCTCGGCGGAACACACCGGCGGCGGGGTGAATTGGCCGGCGGCCAGTGCGTGCGCGTGTGCTTTGCGCTTTGCTTTCCGGCCGCGCGAGAGAAGGAGCAGAGAGAGAGAGAAAGAAGAGAGCGGGGAGGGGAGGATAAGGACACTGCGCCATGTCGTGGCCTGGCCACCGAAGTCAACAAGGGCGGCCGCCGCTTGCTCTGTGAGAGCAGGAGAAGGGGGAGCAGTGCCGTGTGCGTGCGAAGGGGATGACAGGTGGGGCTGATGAACAGTAACCGGCCGGCAAAAATATCCCCACTACTTTAGCCAACCATTTGAATGCCTTCCCAAAGTCCAAAATTGGTAAAACGAATTTTGTTTGAAACTAAAATTCACAAGGAACCCATTTGAACTTGTTTGACCCAGAATGATTGAGCCAATTTTGAATAAAAATGGCTCAAAGATGCTATCCTTTCCAACTTGTGATAATTTTTATGCCTTCTAAATATTTCCCAAAAATTTGGGAAAATTCATTTATATTCTTCTCCTGGCATCTACTAATTTCTAAAATTATCACCAGCCCTAGGTTCCATAGAAGTTTTAGGAGATGCTTCACAACACATCAGCTAAACCCAATTCAACTAAATTCGGTTTAATCCACACTGCAAGTCTATACTGCTCAAAACAAAAACAAATGATGCTAATGATGCACATTAGCACTTAATTACGTGTTTAGAAACTCTGGGCCGTGACATGTACTCCATGGTCCTATGGAACATTACCCGCAATTACAAAAGCTGCTAAATATGGTACTGATTGTCTCTCGCAAGCTAATGCACTATTTCCAAGATCATAAGATCACTATACCATCAATATTTTTAATGGGAGAGATCCTCCACAATAGAGACGCCATTGGATGAACCGTTAAGTGGCTGTTGAGCTCAAGGTATTCAATATTCGCTTCATACCTCAAACCGCAATCAAGTCGCAAGTACTCGCCAATTTTGTCGTCAAAATTACACTCCAAGGCTCGAGGGCTGAAATTATACCCATCTCTCTCACAGTGGAAATGCTGTAATACACTTTGCAACATGACTTTGTAGCCACAAATAACATAGCTGAGTACTCTGCTCGCTGGTCTTCGAGTAGCTTCTGCACTTGGTATCTTTTGCCTTCTTGTGAAAGGGGATTCACAGCTGGTGGTGAACCAAGTTAGCAAGGAGTATCAAACCTCGGAAAAGACCATCACAGATTACCTTGCGGAGGTGAGGAAGCTAGAAAAGAAATTCATCCGACTCGAGGTTAGATATATCTTTTAAAGGATAATTGCCTTACCGATAGTCTTTCCTGACTACCCCCTCACAATCTCCAAGACAAACTGAGACCTTCACTGAAAGACTCTCAAAGTCATTTGTGAAATCTTCAAATGACATGGCTGAATGAGTGGTGCTCTACGAGACCTATAACCAACTTGGGGGTTGTAGGCTCAATTACACTCTAATATGGCAATCAAAGGAGCATGAATGATTACGGAAACCAAATTTGAAGATCAATTCACCCAAATTGAAAACAAACCTATACTCGGTATTCCACTCGAGACAGATTGCACACACTCTAGTAAAAATAATTTAGAGAATAATCTAGCAGTCCGATTGCCCTCAAAATTTGTCAGCAGGAAATAGATTGGAATACAAAACTATTCCAGCAAGAATCAGATCAATGCAATATGTGGATCAAGATTTATTCATAGTCAAAGTTGACTGTACCACACAGAATTGAGTAGATCAAAACTTAGTCGATAACGAACAAAAGCTACTCAAGATAAATCAAACCCACTCAAAATTTTCTTAGATCAAATACTAAAAATTCTCACAAAGTTTTGGATGGATTAAACCAAGATTAAACATGATAAAAAACATGAAATTAATCAAAAACCAAAACCAAACATGCAGAATATAGAACTGATAAAAAATTCTGAATCAACAACTCATCAGCTTACAAAACTTAATTTTCATTGCATAAATGAGTTTACAAGATGCCTCTACAAAGCATCCAACAAGGATTTTATTGAAATACCATGACAAACCTCTCTAGGGTTTCTCTATTTTTCACTCGGCTATGTTGTGTACCCAATACAATAAACCTCTCTATTTATTGGATAATCACATGCACAAACGTGACCGAATCGAACTACAACTCCAAGTTGTATTTAACATGGTCTCTATCCTCCTCTAATCACAAGAGGACAAACAACTTCCTCTACCTAAGCTAATTAGCCAGCAACTCTCACAAAATCATGCATGCAACATCTGACATGCCTACATGCATGTACGTAATTCACTCGGAGTCCATATCCAACACTAACTCTTGTCTCAAGCCCAGCCATCACATGACTCTCTCGTGCTTGCTTCGACATGAAAACGAATTAGTCTTCACCTCTGCTCATGATCAGATCATCTCCTGCATCCATTGCAAAACCTTGTCTCTATATGCATTGTTCTCTCAGCTCGAACATCCTGCATGACATCCTCGATCACCACAACCTTAGTTCCTCTTGAACCTAGTCACCAAACCTCAGTTCCTCCCTGAACTTAGTTCGCCTATCCGTCATTGACCATGTTCACCTTCGAGTAACACATGCTTGCACATGAATCAAATAACAAATGAGTACGAGCACAAGTCTTTCCCGACATGAGTATATTGCATCATCTCTATGCTAACACCAGCATATAAGCATATCTAAGAAGCATCTTAGCAACTCATGAACATTATCCTAATATCATTATGCTAAATCACTTTGCCCTCCCAATTTCATCATTCAAACCAATTTTTCATCACATGATCTCACAATCTCCCCCTTGATGAATTCATTGGCAACCCTTATATGAACATTGGCAACCTCTTAGCAAATATGATTTGATTTTACAATAAAACGCAAAGTGAAATCAAAAGATTAGAAAAAAAATCCAAAAAATTCCGACACGAAAAATCTCTCCCCCTTTAGAAAAACCAAAAATTTGAGAAAAACCAAAAAAATTTCCCGAAATGAGGAACTCTCTCCCCCTTTGGCAATGATTTCATCAAAAATTCAAAAGAGAGAATTAAATATTTTTGTTGTTTTTTATCATTATGAGAATCTAAATCAACCACATATATAACAGATACTCGACCAAGCCGCACTATCAAGAATATTTTGTCCAACCCATCCACACATGTAAAAATATTGTGTGAGCACAACTTATCAAGTATAATTAATGATTTATTTGCAAGACATGGTCTTTCAATATCAACTACTCGATTCCTCAATTTATATGCTATAAAAAAACATGGGTACCAAAAGTATGACCTTGTTTTGATTAAAAAATATAGCAAGATGCCAATTGTGTTGTCAAGAACTACTCATATTCTTTCTACAAGGAATTATATGCACTACCAGTCTTATGCTATCGAACCATGCCAAGCCTATGTCAAAGACAATCAGAAGTTTAAGATAATAGTTATGGTCATACACAACTTCTTCCAAGTTCATATCAAAGTGCAATGATAAGGAATCTCGTACAGAAGAAGTACGATAGTTTATACTTCCTTGATCTTTTAGCTATCATCTATTATTCAACACTTTTTCATTTCTTTGAGTCTTTTACATATAGCATTTTTAACAAATATCAAAGCAATCAAAGGAGTTAAACCATGAAAAAATTTAATTCAATTTATCATTCAATTTAGAAAGTCATGACAAAAACTACATCCTACATATATAGATATGAAGGTGTAAAAACTCCCATGTAGCATAAGGATTAGCTTCAAAAGTCACATATGTATCTGATATGATTCTCATCATATTTCATTGTTTTCTCATTTTTAAACATTGACAAGCTCCAAGATATAATAACTCCCCCTCAAAACAATCCCATAGGATGAATAACACAAAGTTTCCCCCGAAGAAAAGCAAAACGAGAAGAATTCAAAGGTGTTGTGAAGTTTAATGTTCCCTTTTTCCATAAGAAAATGAAATCTGATATCAATATGTTTAGTCCAAGAATATTGCACAGAGTTTTTAGCAATACTTATAGTATTAGTGTTATCATTGAAAAGTGAAACACTTTCTAAATTAACCCCATAATCTTAAGTGTAGCAACTCTCTAAAGAGTTTGTGAACAATAACTAGCAGCAGCTACATATTCAGAGTCAACCGTAGATTATGAGATAGAGGATTATTTCTTAGATGACCGTGTGCTGGAGCAAGAGATCATCTTGCCCCAGCAAGTACGGCGAGAGTTTCTTCTAAGGAGGAGACTCAAGCTTAGAGACGAAGATTGAGAGGAAGGAACACCACAAAAGTATTGCTTATCTCCAAAAGCAACGCTTTCAACACGAGATGCACATACAAGGGAGGAGAACCAATTCCTATCACCGGACAAGTGGCATGAGCATTTGGAATCGACTAGCAAATGTTCTCCTTCCTCGCCCGAGAAGCCTCATTACCGTCGCTGTCAAGTTCATCCTCGGTGTAGCTTTCTTTGTTGCTTTCCATGAGACACAACATAGTCAAATCACGCAATGTCTTCCTCTTGGATGTTGTGTCATCCTGGCTACTCTTCGAATCAAGGTCACTCAAGTTGACTTGTTCGAGCGCCGAAAGAACTCGATGCACAACCTTACAGTTGAGAAAGCTCTTTTTCTCCTTCTCCTCTTTAGGACAATTGGAACGAATATGGTTGAGATCACCACATTCATAGCATCTTGGAGGACCTCCACTTTCTCTCTTTCTCATACGCACTATTGGGGTTCATTACCAAGGACCCCCGACGGCCCCTTGGCATAATCAGCCCGGCCTCCCAAAGGCTCGTGCTCTCGAAGCCTCCGCCTTCCAAAGCCCTGGCCTTCCGGAGCCTTGCCTCCCAAAGGCTCATCCTTCCGAAGCCCCGGCCTTTCGGAGCCCTGCCTCCTAAAGGCTCAGCCCCCCAAGGCTCGGTCTCCCGAAGCCTCCGCCTTCTGGAGCCCTACCTCACGAAGGCTCAGCCTCTCAAAGGCTCGGTCTCCAAGGCCTCAGCCTCCCGAAGCCCTAGCCTTCCAGAGTCTCGCCTCACGGAGGCTCAGCCTCCCCAAGGCTCGATCTCTCGAGGCCTCGGCCTCCCGCTGCCCGGGCTGGCTTCCCAGAGGCTACTGGGTGAGTCATCAAGCCTTAGGAAAGATCTGCCAAAAGAGAAGCACCGGTCGTACTTTGCCTACAAGGAGGTGACCAGCATTAAATATCTAGGCTAGTGGATGACGCTCTGACACCCCAGCATGATGGAGCCTGTCCTGACACCCCTGAATGTGTGGCGGAGGGCCACAGTTGGCGACCAGCTCACCCCCTTCAGGGGGCAGGCACCACGATAATTACCACGGTGGATATTTATCTCCCCGATAGGGTAGAAGGTAGTTATCCGGGATAAGGCCCAGTAATTCAGTCAGATTCCGGATATTTGTACATTATGATAACTTGTACGCCAAGCTACGCACGGACCTATAAATAGGAGGCCATGGTCCTCTGGGTAGAAGACGAGTAAGACAGCAAAAAAGACACAAAGGTGAAAACACACCAAGTCACGCTATGATACTCCTTCTAGAGTGATCCATTTTTCTACCATCAATACATTCGTTGTGTTCCTTGCTCTTAAACTTCATCTCTAAGCTTGAGTCTCCTCCTTAGAAGAAATTCTTGATGTACTTGCTGGGGCAAGACGAACTCTTGCTCTAACACGCACATTCTGCAATGCTTTAGAGAAACGAGTAGAGAGTAGTGCTAATCTTCTTCAGGAATCAACTCAAGTTGATCATCAATTAGTGAAGATATAGAAGATAATGAAAATATTGATGAAGAAGGTTCAATATGAGACATGATGGGTTGAAAAACCAAAGCAATTGATTTATTAGCGTTCTTCCTAGCAAAGAAATCTAGCTCATGAGTTTTCAATTTATAATAAAGAACATCTAATGTAAGTGTACTCATGACAGTAGATTCTCTAATAGATGTCACTTTCATCTCCCATACTGTCATATCTAAAGCTCCTAGCAGTTATCGTGCATTTTAGTATCAGTATATACAACATTAACAACACGCATATTGCTAAGAATCTTATTAAAGCGAGCAAAGAAACCATCAGGAGACTTACCGGGTTTCATCTCAAATTTTATGTATTATTCCTTATATAAGTCTTGATTTGTACCTCTTTAATGGTAGATGAACCTTCATGGTAATCACAAAGTGCTTTCCATGCCTCATATGCTGATTTGAGATATATCACTTAGTCAAAGTCACTCCTTCCCAATCCTTGGATGACCAAGTTCCTTGGCTTACTAGTTGCCTCGATGGTTGGCATGTTCTGTGCCGTCACTTCATTATTCTCCAGAACAACATATGGCTTGTTGACCTTTTCCAAAATTGCAAAGCCCTCTGCTTGAATGTACGCCTCCATCTTTGCCTTCCAGAACTGAAAATCAACTCCATAAAAAACACAAGGTTTTGTTGAATACCTATCTAAAGCCATGTTTCTAATTACCGATTAAGATCAATTAAAAGGATTAAGGCTCTAATACCAATTGTAGGATCAATTACACTCTACTTTGGCAATCAGAGGGGGTGAATGATTGTGGAAACCAAATTCAAAGATTAATTCACTCAAATCGAAACTCGGTATTCCACTTGAGACAGATTGCACACTCCAATAAAATGATGTAGAAAATAATATGGTAGTCCAATTGCCCTCAAAATTGGTTAGCAGAAACTAGATTCGAATACAAAACTATTTCAATAGTAATAAGGTCAATCCGATATGTGGATCAACGTTTATGACTAGTCGAAGTTAACTATACCACAAAGAATTGAGTAGATCAAAACTTAGTCGATAACAAACAAAAGATACTCAAGATCAAATCAAAACCACTCAAAATTTTCTCAGATCAAACACTAGATTAATAGCAAGGTTTTGGATGGATTAAACCAAGATGGCACTTGGCAAAAACATGAAATTAATTGAAAACCAAAACTAGGCACACAGAATATAGAACAGATAAAAAAAATTCCAAATCAGCAACTCATCAACTTATGAAACTTAATATTCATTGCATAGATGAGTTTACCATATGCCTCTTCAAAGAATCTAACAAGAATTTTCACAAAATACCAAAACAAAACTCCTTGAAAGTAGCCAAAAAGTTCATTATGAAAAGCATCATGACAAGGTTTGGCGTCCTGAGTAGGATCATCACTGACAATGGTATTCAGTTCTCAAGTGCCACCTTCATTAAGTATGGCAAGGGACTAGGTACTACTGTCTGCTGCACATCAGTAGCTCATCAACGGAGTATGCTACAGGGAATCAAGACCCCTATCTTCAACCGCTTATTTGCCTACTCTAAAGCCTTGGAGTCTAAACTCAATAACATACTCTGGGCACTCCGGACAACATCTAGCAAGGCGATGGGTGAAACACCTTTCTTCCTAGTTTACAAGGTAGAGGCCATGCTACCATGTAAACTAAAGATCAAATCTCCCCACATCGAACGCCAAAAAGGATGAAATCTTGACAAAATAGGATGATCTCAATAACATCGAGGAAAAAATGACTCAAGTGCTGAGATGATCGGTAAGGTACCAGCAAGCTCTATGGTGCTACTACGACCAGAATGTTTGAAAGAGAACCTTGCAACCTGGTGACACAATTCTATGAATCGTTGAGAGCCAGAAAAATATCTATAAGTTAGCAAAAGAAGATGGTTGAGTCCTTACTAACTCATGGAATATCGACCAACTTCGTAAGTTCTATGTGTAAGTACTTAGTGTATATTTTGTAATAATAGTTGTCATATTGCCTGAGAAGTTTAATGAATCTTTTTCATCTTGTCTATTCAACCTTGAAACTCAATGCCTGGTAACAAGGTAAGCCGCTATTCGTGTATCTATACCTGTGC
This sequence comes from Phragmites australis, assembly GCF_958298935.1. NCBI lineage: Eukaryota > Viridiplantae > Streptophyta > Magnoliopsida > Poales > Poaceae > Phragmites > Phragmites australis. The sequence goes on from NC_084929.1 coordinate 9,634,309, forward strand.
GCGCACTCAAGGTTATGAAAAGTTTTTCCATGACTAAAAGGGCAGTATGGTTTCTAAATTGTTTTCTTCCTCTTACTTAGACAGTCTATCCAACAACTCTTCTCAAATAACCAGTCGGGGGATTAATGGGTACTCGGTACTGGAACCTAAAAATAGCACATTGTGCATGCTTCTTAGTGGATTCTAACAAGAAGGGATGGTGTTTTAAAGGTCACAACTATGGGGATTAATGAGTTCTCAAGTGCCTGAATACTATGGCTCTTTTCACTTAAGTCGGACCTAAGGCTATCCACAATGTGCACCCTGACAAGTGGCTGAGATCTCCTTGTCTAATCAGAAGAAGAAGCGCTTAAGGCTAAACACGATAAGTTATCACAAGCTTTCTATATCCAACACTCATGTAATCCCAGATTCATACACATGCATTTTAGTTGAATGTAGAAAATCCATTAACGAAATTTCAAGTTCTTTTTTACAAATGACTGATATGCAAAGGAAACAATACATCCAAAAGAGGTCCTAAGTTTTAACCCCATGCCGTGCAAGGAGAGGAAGAAAGAGAAGGCCCTAATAGATGAGCTTATGCCTAAGCTTCCTCCCTAGGAGTAGCTGATGTAGTAGTTGGATGCTCTGCCATCATCTTCAGAGGAGGATGAGGCTAAAGAGGAGTCATTTGCCTCCTCTTTATTCTCCTCCTCTAGGGCCTCCTCTTGCCGTATCTCCTCTTCCAGGAGATCCCAGTCCACCTCTTCGTCGGGTTGCTCAACCTCAGCGGTGACAGGACTAACTGCTACTACCTCCTCCATCTCCTCATCATCAGAGGAGATGACAATGACTTTGGCATAGGAGTTTGACTTAACTGGAGAAGGAGGTGGCACTGGAGGGGATACTTTGGTGATGAAGGTAGAGGCCCTGATGGAGATCCTGAGACTCTAAGCCTAATCTCTTGGGAGTTTGATGATGATGAGGATGCCATAGCTAAGTTCAAGAGCGAAAACAAGTGACTTGATGTGACAAGTGCTAGCCACCCTAGGTTTATAAAAGCCTCAAGGCCATGAGGCAGTTGCGACCATTCGTTTTTAGGCATCATACAATGGGTTTGGCCACATAATGGTTCACGGTAAACCAAGATTCTGCCAAAAGACAAATCATGTCTACTCAAAGAGCTTGTGTAGACAGAGGTGTTTGACAGTTCTCCAACTAGCACGGTAACAGTTCCAATTACAACTCAAGGCCATGATCTCATGTGCCAACATCTCATCACATTTAATGCTCGAAATCATTTTCGGTGCATGCAGGAGTAGTTGGAACAGAACCCCAGGGAAAACCGATGCACTACCCTACTGGGCATGCACGGTTTTCAAATGCCATCATGATCCTTCTCTAGGGAAAGATTCTTTTCACCACTATGCAAAAAATCATGCTGCAAACTCAATCAACGAAAAGTCTTTTCTCCCCATAATTTCAAAAGGTTGGGATGATATTTATGGGATGAATCAGAATTCCTACTCTGATGGAATACTTACTCAAGGGCTCACATGAGTAGCTGGTGGTTGTCAAAATCCCGACTGGATGATCCGACGACTCCTAGATACCTGGCTAGACATACTATCCTATCCAGGGACCTAAGTTACCACTCAAAGATGCCATCTATAGAAATGTCTCTCTCTCTTTGCTAGACTAAGTTTTTAATCGACCGAAGCCTCATTTCACATACTGATGGTGACTTCATGATGGGTAGTATAAAACTACCTTATATTAATATCTTATACATATCCAGATCCCCTAGGGTTTCATGTATTCTTAGAGCATACTTACGTGCTTGGAAGAGGAATCCCTAGAAGTATGGGAACTGCTCGCATGTACCAAGGTATCTTGTAAATATGGAAGTTTATCTCTAAGAATAATAGAATCCTACTCGAAAAGAAGCCTAGAGGCCACACGGTAGCCCGCATATATATATTGAGTGAGGGGACCCTACGAAGGGCAAGTCACAAGCCCATCGCCCAAACATAGAGAAGCTTCAAGCCTCCAAGCTTTCTATACTTGAGATCTACATCAACATCTCACTGAAACTACATGTAAGGAGCCCTCGACTACATTTATATCCATCTAGGCTAGCCGAGACCCCTCCCCCTTGTAATATGTCTCGAAGATCAATACATGACCACATGACGTAGGGCTATAAAATCTCATGTCTCCATTGTTTCGATGGACTCCTTTCTCATCGATGATTGGTAAGATCGATTATGCAAATATTTATTTAAAGTAGGGATACCTAGTCATCAAATCTACATATCGGAGAGGACATGAGATTTTATATAGGTTTATGCCTCCCTTAGGATAATAGCTCTACATCCTGTTATGCATTGATTAATCTTAGAAAAAGACAATTATAATGGGGGTGTCTAGATCCAGTCCTAATGATCTCGATGAGTTCTCTAGTGTTCTAAATCCTGAAACTATTGTTGGATGAATCTAATTATGGCTCGAATCTACTATGGATTTTAATAGGTTGTGTCTCCTTCTGTACTACTAGGCTTGATTCACATTGCTTGTGTGACTTCTCCGTTTTCCTCCTCCCTTTCCCTCTGGATCTACCCCTCCCCTCCTTATATAGTTTGGTTGGGGAGACGTATGGTAATCAGAGTTTCTGATTATAACCTTCCTGGATTGTATTACTTCTAAATATTTGAAGGATTCCTTCCTAACCCAAAGATGGTTTTCGTGTTGGGCATGATGAACTGCCCAGAATATTAGCACATGTCTTATTTACCTCATGGCGGTTATGAAAGCTATTGTATCAGATTAAGGACACATGCAAGGTGGTTATATGTCTTTAGGATGTATTGTATTTCTAGTAAATCCTTAATTACTAATTATCAAATCATCGTCAACTAGCCCCCTAACTCTACTCAGAAGAGGGCAACTAGAGTACACATAGCCGGAGATCCAACCACACTAGAACTCACCTAAATAGGAATAGTCCTTGACCAAACAGAGTTCTTGTTAGTTGGAAATCATCATCATCTGAATGAAACAATTGATTATTGGTGAACCGCTGATCTTACAAACTTGTAGAAATAGTAGGGGATGCTTCGAGTAGACGAATCATAGAACACACAGATAGTTTCTATACAGCTTTAGTCCTCCCTTGGGATAATAGCCCTATGTCATGTTTATCTTGTATTATTCTCTAAGGGGTGTGTGGCTAGCCTAGGTGGATCTAAACCTAGTTGGATGGATCCTTTGTGAGTTGTCAGGAGGAGATGCTAATACAGATTTAAACTGCAGAAGCCATGGAGGGTCAGAGATTCCGCATGCTTCAGGGGCGTGTGATGGATGGATTGTGTCGAATTGTGTCTACTTATCCTCTGCAGGGTCACCAAGCTCTGTATATATATGGGGTTGTAACACCCTAATTTTCAACTTTTTGGAAAGAGTAATAAAATATTATTTTCCTTAGAATAGGGTGCTAGTCTTTGTCTAAAAATCCTAGGAGGAAGTAATTATTTTCTAAACTAAGAAATTAACCTAGGTTATATTAAAGTTTGTTGTATTCATGCCGAAATAGCTGTATTAGGGTTTTTATTGTGTGAAAAATAAGTTTTGAAAACCCCGAGGCGTGCCGTTTAAGTTTTTGGAAAAGGTTGCAAAATTTTTCCTAAAAAGAAAAGTTCCTTTTCTTTTCTTGGGCTCCTTTTCTTTTCCTTTTCTTCCTTTCACTTTTTTTTCCCAGGCAGTTTTTTTTCCTTCTCCCTCTTGGGCTGAGCCTGTGCCGCCCCTCCCTTCTTCCCGAGCTGAGCTCCAGCCTGCTCCTCCCTTCACCCCCGCCTCCCCACCTGGGCCGACCGAGGGCCACGGCCCAACCTGCGCCGAGCCGATCCCATTGGCCCCTGGCCAAAGCTGTCTTCGCCCGAGCGCCAGCGCCCCCACCCCCCCACCCCCCCGTGCCATCTTCCTCCTCGTGCCCGTATCCGAGCCAGCTGAGTCCGCATGGTTTTCAAAGCCTTCTACCGCCTCCTCTTCGAACCCATATCCCAACCAACTTGAGCATATCCGCAGTCGCATGCCCCGTTTATATAAACACCCGAGCACCCGCTCTGTTCCCATCTCATTTCACCGCAAACTCGAGCTCCTCCACCCACCACCATAGTCACTTGATCGAGCTTCACTCTGGCCGATTCCGTCGCCCGTTTGCCGTAGCCGAGTTGCCCTTGAGCCTCCACCGCCTTTCATGCCCGCTGGTGACTTCGCCGTCGCGATTTGGCTACCAAAGCTTCCTCCCCGACGCTCACCCGAGGTCACCACTGTCTACCCCGCCACCAACCGCCATTTGGAGCCCCGCTACCCGAGGTACGTGCTAAAACAGACTCCCCATGTCCCCTTCTTTTTTCCGCCGCCACTCGCTGTCGACCCCCATGCTCGGTGACGAGGTCCGCCGCCTCTCTGGCGAAAGCGCCACTGAGCCGAAGCCTTCCACCGCCGCCTCTCCTCTCTGGAGCCGGCCAATCAAGCCCTCCCTCTCCCGTGGTCATTGGATCTATTTTGCATGGCCAAGATTAGAAGCCTCATATACCCTTTCAACATTCAATCACATGATGCTACGTGGCCATTTAATCCTAGTCAGCAAAGCAAGCCACGTCATCACCCGCATAAGCCGGCCACCTCAGTGAATCAGCCAGCGTGGCAATGCCACATCATCATGCCTTTATCCAGTCATTATTCCTATTTGTTTTAATTCGGGAATAATGGCAATTTTGCAAATAAGCCCCTGGACTTCCCTATATTTAAATAAAAGCCCATGTCTTTATATAGTTTAGTCAGTAAACTATCTCATAATTACAAATAGGTCCCTCTATTTTTGCAAAAAGGTCGCTAACCTCTCTGTTTTTATTCAAATTAAATCCTTTTATTTTCAGATTTAGCCCTAATCTTGTTTATAGCATAACTTTCTCGTTTTAGCTCCGATTTTGATGGTTTTCACGCTCACGTGTTCGTAGCGATGTGTACTATCTATTAGTACCTTTTTCATAGATGTTAGCTATTGTTTGGTGTACTGTTCTTAGTTAGTTTTGTTGTGTGTTTTTCCGATGTGTTTCAAGAGCAGACGAGGAGCAGTTCGAGAATCTCCAGAACTATGTATTTGAAGAGTCTGAGCAGCAAGTTGGGAGAGGCAAGTATCCTTAAACATTTTGATCCTAGTTTTTTTTAAATACATTCTTTACTTCAAACATGCATGCTGTTAATTTTGAATCCTATGTACTTATTGTATCCTGTTCCATATAATACCTTGTCGCCTAGTTGTTAGCATAGGATATGTTGGGTAGTTATGCTTAGCTTTGCACAAGGGGATGGAAGGGTTAATGGTTAAACATGACTAATGAACTAATGCAACTATGGGTTGGGAATACTAATGATGGTATAGCAACATGGAACCTTAGGCCTTGAGCAAAGTAGTGTTGTTGATGTTGATGGCTATGTTGTTGGTTTAATGTTTGCTCAAGCAACCTAAGTAAGGACCGGTTCGTGGAGCGACAACCCAAGAAGTATCGTACCAACCACGAGACCTGGTATGGGACAGGCTTAGCCTACTAATTAGTGGATTCCAGTTTTATACGTGCCAAACAGAAGGGTGGTTGTGTGGGGACAGCAAAGGCCAGAACCATTTGGTTAGTGGTATGAGATGTGTAGTGGAAGGGAAAGGTGAAAAATTAAGGCGCAAAAGGGGGCTCCTGGGTGGTGTGAATGCCACTTTGATAGCGGTGAAACCTAGCGGGCATGCACATACTGGATGAAACTTTGTAACAGCTTTGTAGTGACCTTCCGGCGACACACCACTGGCGTGTGTTAAGTGTTTCGCGGACACGACAACAAGGGAAATCACGACTTGTGGGGAAAGCTGGACAACCTCTGCAGAGTGTAAAATCTAATATATTAGCCGTGCTCACAGATATGAGAGACTTAGATCCTCACATGATTAGTTGGATGGGTTTGGTTTGGTTTAGTTGGTTTGGGAGCCTGATGTGGGATTCAGGTGATGTGGGATATATCAGCTCGCATGGTATTTTATTTTCCCACACTTGCGGAGTACAAGTTGTACTCATACTTGCTGTTTCTTTCCAAATGTCCTCCAAGCGCTGCTCAAACATTAGGAGAACCAGACTTCTTCGTCGATGGAGATGAAGATTGCTAGGCTGGCATTTTCCCCATCAATTGCCTGTGGAAGTTGGAGCTTCACGGTGTTTAGTTTGTGTGCTTTTGTTTAAGACTTTGAGGTCTTTCTATCTCTATTCAAGCTAAATGTTGTAATAATGACACTGCATGTGATACACTGATGAAGTCGCTGCATGTATGAAACTTGATCCTAGCATACATGTGGTTTACACCTGGTTTTGTCCCTTTCTAAAACCAGGCGTGGCAAAGGTGGCATCAGAGCCGTGTTGACCGTAGGACGCAAGCCTAGCTAGAATGGACATGTCTCTAAGGACTATTTTGATAAAGAAAACTATTTTTGATAACTCTGCTCTATCATTTCTATACTTTCCTTGGCTTATTCTATTTAAACCATGTTGCTGACTCTCCCTATTTTTTTTAAATGTTGTAGATGGCTCGGACCCGTCAGACTGCATGCAAGAGTACTAACAGTCACCTCCCTGCTCGACTGTTGACCCCGACTTGTGCCATGGCCTTTGCAAGACAGTGCCCACCCCGAGTTCAGCGTTGGAGCCGTGTCTACCACTCCGACGGATGCCACGCCGAATGGTTCCTCACCAAGCTTTGGGAGATACTTCATAGTCTGGGATTCGAGAAGGCACCACAGTACGCAGGAGTGAAGACTGAGTACGCCGATGCCCCTCCTGAGTGGAAATTCAAAGTGGTGATCTTCAGTTCGCTACCAAAGCGTGGAGCCTACGAAGTGACGAGCATCCATTATGCCATCTCACCAAGAGCTACCTTCGAGGCTGGAATTCGTGACGCCGCACGCCAAGCCCTTCTGGTCCTCTGCCACCACCATAGCGACAACCTGATCTTCACTCGGTATAGCCATTACCCTCAACGCATCAGTGGCTTCACCGACATCACCTCTATACCCGTCATCGCAGAAGGTACTACCAGGCTTGGAGAGCAGACTGCCCTGGCTTTGGAGTTGAGTCAGGAGTTGGATCATACCACAGAGGCGATATAGTACGACAGAGGCAAGCTAGCTCAAGTGTAGAGTGACAAGAAACGTCACCACCCAGACTGCTGGGAGTCTTCTTCATCCGACTCTGAGTCTGAGGAAGAGACTCTGCGTTCCCCACACTATCTTCAAGCTCATTGTTGTCCAGCTCCAGCACCCTAAGGTTTCGGCAGAGTTAGGAGTTCATTTAGGAGGTTGTCCTATAGTTGTTATGAGTCGTTAGAATCGTGTGTTAGTGAGTAAGTTGATATGGTGGAGAGTTATGTAATGATTTGGATCTTTGTTTGAGTGAGTGATGTTTTGTGAAGATCTACTCCATGAATGCATCCTTATAATAGTAATATATTAGTTAGTTTGGGAGTCTACCTCTGTTTTTCTCCAATTGTTCTTCATAAATCCCTTGTTTCCTCATCTTCCTGCACCTATCTCAGATGGTAAACCTAAGAAACTGCGCCAATGCAAATGGCAATGCTTATGATGGGCAAGACAATGACAATCCCTCCCCACCGCCACAGCCATCCCTCGAGCAGCTTCTGGCAGTGCAAACTCAGATTCTACAAGGAGTGGCCCGGACCATGGCCCAAATGTAGCAAAATCCCCTCGTCGCCTCCCCTACACCACCACAGCAATCCTGTGACAAGCTCGGAGAATTCCAAAGGACTATGCCACCTACCTTCTCTTATCCTGTTGAACCTATGGACGCTAATGATTGGCTCAAGGTTATCGAAAAGAAACTCTCAGTCGCTCAGTGTAACACCAGGGAAAATGTTTTGTTCGCTTCACACCAGTTGATGGGACCTACTGTAGATTGGTGGGATGCCTATGTCGCTACTCATGAAGAACCTGACAGCATCAACTGGCAGGAGTTCAAGAATGCTTTCCGTGCTCATCATGTACAGCAAGGAGCTATCAAGATTAAGAGAAAGGAATTCCTATCACTCAAGCAAGGAGGAATGACTGTGAGTGAGTACGTCACTAGATTCACCCAGTTATCCCGGTATGCACCAGAAGATGTAGATACCGATGAGAAGAAGCAAGACTGTTTCTTGGAAGGGATGAATGATGGACTGCAGTATTCTCTGGCTTCTCGTGATTTCAAGAACTTCCAGGCCCTTGTAGATCGTGCTCTTATCCTGGAGCACAAGAGAAACAATATTGAGCGCAAGCGCAAGATGGACCGCCCAGGTCAGTCAGGCAGCAATCCTAGGCCCCATTATGACACCTCTCAGTCTGGACCTATGAATCATTTTGTTCAATAGTACAATCAACCTAGGACCCAGACTACAAATTAGAGCTCATCCAAGAATGCAGGACAGAACCAGTGCTCCAACTTTCAACCCCCCCACAATTCAAGTCAGATCCCTCAAAGGAACAACAACATTGGCAACAACCCTCAAGCCTCCACCAAAGGAAAACCTTGTTTCAATTGTGGAGTAGAGTGACATTTTTCTTACCAATGCCCTCATAAGCGTCCAAATCATCCACACGCCCAAGGAGCAAACTAGCAAAACCGCAATGTGAATCAGACCCAGAATCAAACAAAGCAAAATGTGGCTAGAGGCCGTCTGAATCATGTGGCAGTTGACGAAGCTCAAGATGCCTCAGATGTTGTGATCGGTATGTTTCTTATCAACTCCATCCCCGCTACCATATTATTTGATTCTGGAGCATCGCATTCTTTTATATCAACCAAGTATGTGGCAAGCTACAATCTACCTATATCTCTTATGAAGAATAGAATGATTGTTAGCTCTCCGGGTGGAGAAATAAAAGCAAGGCATGTATGCCCTAACCTTAGTATTAAGATAAGGGGGGTAGATTTTCCAACGAACCTTATCGTTTTGGAATCCAAAGGGATAGACGTCATACTAGGAATGGATTGGTTAACCAAGTTTATTGGAATTATCGACTGTGCAAGAAGAGCCGTTCATCTGTCTGCTAAAGAAGGAAAAGAAGTGGAATACATTGCAAAAGTTTCACTAATGGCTAGGGGAACAGTTAATCAAGTTGATGGAGCACCAATGGAGAGCATTCCAGCTATTCATGAATACCCGGATGTTTTTTTAGAAAAATTACCAGGTATGCCACCTGACCGTGACATCAAGTTTGTTATAGAACTAGTACCTGGTACAGCTCATATATCTAAAAGGCCATATAGAATCGCTGCAAATCAGCTAGCAGAACTTAAGGAACAATTGAAAGAGTTGTTAGACAAGGGTTATATCCGACCTAGTTCGTCACCATGGTGTGCACCAGTGATTTTCGTACCCAAGAAGGATGGTACCCAAAGGATGTGTATAGATTATCACGCTTTGAATGAGGTGACCATCAAGAATAAGTACCCTCTTCCCAAAATCAATGACTTATTTGATCAGCTTAGAGGTGCATGTGTGTTCTCCAAGATCGATCTTCGCCCAAGATATCATCAGTTGAAGATTCGAGTTTCGGACATTCCTAAAACCGCTTTCATCACCCATTATGGATTATATGAGTATACGGTTATGTCTTTTGGATTGACCAACGCCCCTGCCTACTTCATGTACCTGATGAACAAGGCGTTCATGGAGTATTTGGATAAGTTTGTCGTAGTCTTTATTAACGACATCCTAGTTTTCTCAAGGGATAAAAAGAAACATGCAAAACATCTGAGATTGGTTCTACAGAAGCTTAGGGATAATCAGTTGTATGCTAAGTTGAGCAAAAGTGAGTTCTGGCTAGATCAAGTTTCTTTTCTCGTTCGTATCATCTCCGCTAGAGGAATAGCAGTTGACCCAAGAAAGGTGGAAGATGTTTTGAATTGGAAATCTCCCCGTAATGTCTTCGAGATCCGTAGCTTTCTTGGATTGGCAGGTTACTACCGCTAGTTCATAGAAGGTTTCTCCAAGATTGCAAAGCCCATCACCAAATTACTTGAGAAAGGACAAACATTTAAATGGACTCCTTCTTGTGAGGCAAGTTTTGAAGAGTTGAAGGAAAGACTAACATCTGCGCCAGTAGTAATCATGCTAGATACACAGAAGTCGTTCTCCATTTATTGTCATGCCTCTCGTCAAGGATTAGGATGTATGCTTATGCAAGAAGGCCATGTTGTAGCCTATGCATCAAGGCAATTGAGGAAGCATGAGGAACACTACCCAACACATGATTTAGAGTTAGCCACCGTAGTACGCGTACTCAAGATATGGAGACACTATTTGATTGGAAAAAGGTGCGAGATATATTTGGATCATAAGAGTTTGAAGTATATTTTTACTCAGCCAGATCTCAACCTCAAACAGCGAAGATGGTTAGAGCTTATCAAGAATTATGATTTAGGAATTAACTATCATCCCAGAAAGGCGAATGTAGTTGCCGATGCTTTGAGTAGAAAGACTTATCTCCGAATAATATCCATACAAGACAGACGCCCCGAGCTATGCAAAGATTTTGAGAGACTTAATCTAGGTTTGGTAAACAATGTAGAAACCGCGGTAATGGAAGTCGATTCGACTTTAGAACAAGAGATTCATAAAGGACAACTTGAGGACGAGAAGATTATGGAAATCAGGCAGCGTATTAAGGAGGGTAAAGCCCTAGGTTTTACCAAGGATGAGAATGGAACGGTATGGTTTGGAAACAAATCTGTGTTCCAGATATCGAATCTATCAAGGAAACTATACTTTGATAAGTGCATGAGTCTATGTATTCTATTCACCCTGGGAGTATCAAGATGTATCAAGATCTGAAGGATCAATATTGGTGGTATGGAATGAAGAGATAAATTGCGGAATATGTAGCAAGATGTGATATATGTCAGAGAGTCAAAGCTGAACATCAGAGACCCACAGGGTTGCTTCAACCCTTGAAAATACCCGAGTGGAAATGGGAAGAAATCAGTATGGTTTTATTGTTGGATTACCCCGAACTCAATCTGGATATGATTCTATTTGGGTGATAGTGGATCGTTTGACAAAGGTTGCTCATTTCATCCCAGTCAAGACCACCTACACAGGACTTAGACTTGCTAAGCTGTATATTGCCAGAATTGTGTGTCTGCATGGAGTACCCAAGAGGATAGTGTCTGATAGAGGAAGCCAGTTCACCTCTAGGTTTTGGCAAAAACTACATGAGTCATTAGATACCCGGTTAAACTTCAGTTTAGCATATCACCCACAGACCGATGGTCAAACCGAGAGAGTAAATCAAATTTTGGAAGATATGTTAAGAGCTTGTGCCTTGAGAAATAAGACTAGTTGGAATAAAAATCTTCCCTATGCAGAGTTCTCCTACAACAATATCTATCAGACTAGTTTGAAGATGTCACTATTTGAAGCTTTGAATGGAAGAAAATGCAGAACACCATTCTACTGGAATGAAACTGGTGAAAGTCAAGTGTTTGGCCTAGAAATTCTTAGAGATGCAGAAAGACAAGTACAAGAGATCAGGGAAAATTTGAGAACAGCTCAATCACAGCAGAAGAGTTATGCAGATCATCGACGTCGTGAATTGACCTTCGAAGTAGGTGACTTCGTGTATCTACGAGTTTCACCGATAAGAGGATTTCGCAGATTTAAATAAAATGAAAACTTGCACCTAGGTTTATATGGCCTTTTAAAGTGCTGGAAAAGCAAGGAGAAGTAGCATATCAATTGGAGCAACCGCCTCAGTTGGCAGATGTTCACGATGTTTTTCACGTGTCACAGTTGAAAAAATGTCTATGAGTTCCTGAAGAGCAGATGTCCCTAGAGGAAGTAGAAGTTGGAGAGGATCTCACCTACATGGAGTATCCAGTCAAGATTCTAGAGACATCAGAGAGAGTTACCAGAAATAGAAGGATCCGTATGTATAAGGTACAGTGGAAACACCATTCCGAAGAAGAAGCAACATGGGAAAGAGAATCACATGAGAAGACAGAGTTCCCGCATCTCTTCTCCGATCCTTTTGAATCTTGAGGGCAAGTGTAACACCCTAATTTTTCCAATTCTAAAATTTCTCAAAGTTTGCTAAGTTCAAAATGAGTTTAAATATTTTAAAAGAGAGAAAATCCTATTTTATATGAAAGAAGGTATAAATGAAATAGGATATAAGTGATTATTTTGCATTCATGCTGAATTAGGCAAAAAGTATTTTTATTTGATTTTTGATGAATTTATTTGAAGAGTTTTTGCCTGGATTTTGAATTTGAAATTGGATTTTGAATTCAAAGGAAAAACAAAAAGATTAAAACTCTTCGCGGGCTGGATTTTCCCTTTTCGGCCCAGCTCCTTCTCGGCCTCGGCCCAGCCACCGCCCCGGCCTCCTCTCCCACCCGGGCCGCCTTCCTGCCTCGACCCATCTCCGTGCGCCAGCCCACGCGCCGAGCCACCTCACCGAGCCGCCGACATGCGGGTCCCGCATGTCAGGACCTTCTCCTTCCTCGGTCGGACTCTGACTCAGTCACGAGAACGCGCCAGCCGCCGTCTCCCGTTCGAATCCAACCACAACCCGAACCCAACAGCTTCTAGAAAGCCACCAAATCAAAACCCCAGGACCTCCTCTATCTCTAGCCGACTTTATCTCTATGGAATTCGCGGAATCGAGCTCGAATACAACTCTCCGCCACCGTGTCCAAGTTGATCTCGCTGCGCCGTCACCCTGGATGTCTCGAGCTGCCTATATAAATAGAGCCTCCCTCCCCGAACACATCTCAACCAGAAATCGCCAAAACTCGAGCCTTAGACGCCGAGTTCAGAGCTTGCCGAGCCACCATCACCGCCGCTTCGACCGAGCTCGCCACCGCGCCATTCCAGAGCCTCGCAGTGCATCCTGAGCCCACCATCGCGAGTGCCTGCCACCACAGAAGCTTTTCCCGTCTTCGCTTTGGTCTCTGTGCCGCCGGAGAGCCTTCTCCGACGAGATCCCGTAGCAGCCGTCGCCCCCTTCCGTCGCTGACCACCTTCCCGTGCCGCGCCGCCTTCGGTAAGCCCCAAAATGAGCTCGCCGTCCCCTTCTCGTTGTGTTCCGCCATTTGTCGTCGTGATCCGAGGCCGGCGACGAGGTTAGCGCTTGTCTCCGGCGAGAGCGCCGCCGTTTTCCTTCGGTCGCCGCCGTCCCGTTCCTCTCCGGCCGCCCAAACCCTCCCCAGCCGTCGGATCCGAAGCCCCCGGCCTAGATTAGATCTGTTCTTACCTCTTCGGCCAACCAACCAAAAGCTGCCACGTGTTACCACTTAACCCAGTCAGCAGCCATGCCATGTCATCTAGCCACCTCAGCCGCCACCTCAACCTCCCTGCTGATGTGTCACCCTTGTCACCATGCCATGTCAGCCAAAGCAACCCAGTCAGTAATTCAAGCCTTTTTCAGTATAAAAATAAATCGGATAATTCCTTTAATTGGTAATTTTGCAATTTAGCCCCTGAACTTTTCTAAAATAACAAAAAGAGCCCTGTCTTTTGCAGTTAGGTCCTTATACTTTTTTATAATTACATTTAGGTCCCTCTATTTTTACAAAAAGGTCCCTGAACTTTCTGTTAATTCAATTTAAGCCCTTTTCTTTTTCGAGATTTAACCCTAGACTTGTTTTAGCCCTAACTTTTTCATCGTAGCTCCGATTTAAGCGATTCTTGCACCGATGGATTCGTTTTTCAGTACTCTTTCTTTTTAGCCAGTTTTTATCTCGCTGTTCTTCTGTTTTGTGCTCTGTTCTTAGTGTATCTTGTTTGTTTATTTGCCGGTGATTGTGCGATTAGCCGATAACGTCCCGGATCAATTTGAAGAACATCAAGACCAGGAGCAAGAATACACTGAGCAGCAGCAAGGAGAAAGCAAGTGTCCTTGATCATATTGAACCTATGTTTTTAAATGTTTTGTTTTACAAAATTGCATGCAATGTCTGTCAATATGAGAGGTAGTCACCTATGTTAGGGTTTTCCCTAGATATTCCCTTATCATCCCTTGGAACCTAGATGGTTTATGGTTAGGAGTCTTTTATGGGTGGACTGCTTAGCCTTGCTTTTGGGATATTAGGAAGTGTCATAATTTTGACTAAGGAACATATGCAGTAATAATGGTTAATATGATGATGATTTAGCAACATGGAACCTTAGGTCTTGAGCATAGGGATGTTGGTGATAGTTGTCATGGTTATGACGTTGGATTAGTGTTTGCTCAAGTAACCTAAGTAAGGATCGGTTCGTGGAGCGACAACCCAAGAAGTAACATACCAACCACGAGGCTGATATGGGTAAGGCGTGACATACTGATTAGAGTCTGTCCAGTGTGCGTTGGGTTAGCACAAAAGGGGGCTTCTGGGTAGGAGCTTTGCTTGTGTAAAGCCTGGCGGTGAAACCTAGTGGGCAGATACACACTGGATTAGTCTCTGATTAGTGGAAAGTGTCATACAGTGATTCTTGGCGGCACACCACTAGCGTGTGTTAAGTGTCTTGCAAACACAGCAACATGGAATTCGCTGACTCGTGGGTAAAGCTGAACAACCTCTGCAGCGTGTAAAACTGTTATAACAGCCATGCTCACGGATATGAGAGACTTGGATCCTCACATGATTAGAGGGTGGATGGTTTTGGTTCTGGTACAGGGAGTACTAGATGGTATGGTTCTGGTCTTAGTACAGGGAGTACTAGACGGTTGTGGTATGCAGGGTGGGGAACCTTGTATGCTAGATGATGAATTGTTGGGTTACATTCATTTAAATACTTGTCTAATGCTTTTGAGTCCAAATGTATTTTCATTACTCGCATTTATGCAAATATTACCTTGTGTCAGCCTATTCTTGATATAAGCCTGCATGTCATTATTTTCCCACACTTGTTGAGTACATTATGTGCTCACCCTTGCTTTCTTCTACAAAAACATATGCTGCTCAGTGGAAGACTTTGAGGATTTCCAAGACGACGACCTGGTGTTCTAAGGAGCGTGTCTTTCAGTTGGTGCCTGTGGAGTATTGGTCGCCAATGCTTTCGTCCCGCTGCCGTCGTTTAGATGATGTCGTTTAGGTTAATTTTGAGGTTGCTTAGGTGAAGTCTTTTATTGTAAGAAGTGAACGTTTAATTAAATAAAGTACTACTTTTGTTACTTCACCTATGACGTCCTTATGTGTGTTAAACTTCCTGGGCACACATAAGCCGCACTTGGTTTTGGCCGTTAAAACCGGGTGTGACAGCAAGATTCTTTCTAAGGGGGTAGGTTTGTAACACCCTAATTTTTAACTTTTTGGAAAGAGTAATAAAATATTCTTTTCCTTAGAATAGGGTGTTAGTCTTTGTCTCAAAACCCTAGGAGGAAGAAATTATTTTCTAAACTAAGAAATTAACCTAGGTTATATTAAAGTTTGTTGCATTCATGCCAGAATAGCTGCATTAGGGTTTTTATTATGTGAAAAATAAGTTTTGAAAACCCCGAGGCGCGCCATTTATGTTTTTGGAAAAGGTTGCAAAATTTTTCCTAAAAAGAAAAGTTCCTTCTCTTTTCTTGGGCTCCCTTTCTTTTCCTTTTCTTCCTTTCCCTTTTTTTTCCCGGGCAGTTTTTTCTCCTTCTCCCTCTTGGGCTGAGCCCGTGACGCCCCTCCCTCCTTCCCAGGCCGAGCTCCAACCCGCTCCTCCCTTCACCCCCACCTCCCCTCCTGGGCCTCTGTAGAGTGTAAAATCTTATATATTAGCCGTGCTGATGGATATCAGAGACTTGAATCCTCACATGATTAGTTGGATGGGTTTAGTTTGGTTTGGTTTGGTTGGTTTGGGAGCCTGATGTGTAATTCAGGTGGTTGGGAAACATGTGGAAATGTTTCTAGGAGTTGGAGGTCTACAGATTATTCACCTAGTCAAGTAGGATGCTTTTATAATACTTCGTTAGCACAGTTGGCTTTTATGCAAATTTAAACGGTTATAGCTTGTTCCTTTGTTTAAGCTCATATGGATTTTATTTTCCCACACTTGTAGAGTACAAGTTGTACTCATACTTGTTGTTTCTTTCCAAATGTCCTCCAAGCGCTGCTCAGACATTGAAGGAGAACCAGACTTCTTCGTTGATGGAGATGAAGATTGATAGGCTAGCATTTTCCCCGGTCAATTGCCTGTGGAAGTTGGAGCTTCGCGGTGTTTAGTTTGTGTGCTTTTGTTTAAGACTTTGAGGTATTTCTATCTCTATTCAAGTTAAACGTTGTAATAATGACACTACGTGTGATACACTGATGAAGTCGCTGCATGTATAAAACTTGATCCTGGCATACATGTGGTTTACACCTGGGTTTGTCCCTTTCTAAAACTGGGTGACAGGGGTCATCGTATGGCCTTTACAGTCATTCTTTCCCATTCTTGGAGAGAAACTTCCCTATTCACGAGATATCATGGGTATCTACGGGCAGTTTCCATGCCTCTAGAGATTCTCTTCCCGGAGATAAAGATATGCCCCAAGAATGGCAGAAAACACCGGGGTCCGGATATGGTAGCTATATACTACTCATTGTAAGAAACTATTTCTAGTAGGAAACCATATTCCAACCGAATATTGTTCTACTTATAAAGGCCTACCTAGTCAGGAAGCCCAATGGTCACCTTTTCTTTTTTTGCGTCCTTAGGATTATTGCGTTAAATGTGCATGACTTCTAAGAGAAGTTGAAACAATCATGACATTTGGAAAAAGTCCTTCAAAATTTGAAACATCAAGGATCCCGTTAATTGAAGTGGTAATGCCAGCATCCATTATGAAACTATTGCCAAACTCTCTCTCTTATAAATAGGAAAGGTTCTTGATGTTATCTTCTTCCTTGCTCTCATGTTTTCAAATCCTCCAATTTTTATGAAAACTTTTCCCCTTTCTTTAACCTCCAGCCTCTAAATTTCCAATGGCGACTTCCAACAACTTGTGGGCATCCTCAAATATGCTGGATGCTCGTATCTAGAAGCTAGTGTCCTTCCTGGGGTATCTAGATATGGTATATAGGGGGGTCATCATATGGCTTCTGAAGTCCTTCCTTCCCATTCTTGGAGATAAAGATCCCTGTTTATGAGATATCGTAGGTATCTACGGACAGTTTCAATGCCTCTAGGGATTCCCTTCCCAGAGATAAAGATATGCCTCAAGAATGATGAAAAATCATGGGGTATACAGATATGGTAGTTCTATACTACTCATCATCAAGCCCCCCACCAGTACATGAAATAATGCTTCAATAGATCGAAGACTTGGTTAGCAAAGATAAGCATTTTGACCAACCACATCATCGAGAAGAACTCGGGTCCCTGATTATGGTGGCACATCTAACCAGGTTCTTGGGATCCTGGGATCATCTATTCGGAATTTCAAACACCTTCGACAACTCAAGCGAGCTCTCGAGAAGGTTCCCTCTGAGTAGGAATTCTGATTCACCCGAAAAACATCATCCCAGTCTTGTGAAAAGACATGGGAGAAAAACTTGCCACTGGCTAAGTTTTAAATTTGAATCATCGCTGCAAAAGTTTTAAGAGATTCTCCATCAAACATAAGCATCTTGATGACACCTGGAAACTGCATGAGTATGGTGAGGTAATGCTCTGTCCTCTCAACTACCCTGCATGCTTCATAAAACATGTCGAGTATTTGAATGAAACAAGAGGCCATCTCTTTGTCTATGTAAGCCAGCCAAAAAGGCGTGATGTTGATAATTGACTAGCACCTAGTTTGTCATGAGCCATTATGTGACCGCACCCAACATTCAACGCTCAAAGACAAAACGATGCACTTTCCACATGACCCGAAGGCCTTTATAAACCCTTGGGTGGCTGGCTAATCCCCACTGCACCAAAACTTAGCCATGGAGTCTCCATCTTCATCAAGTCCTCCGTCCTTGCCACCAAAGTCTCTTCCTCTAGCACCACCGCCATCCCTAGCTGAGTCCAGCTCCATTGTGCAAGTCTTCAACATGTCCTCCGATGAGGAGGTATAAGAGAAAGTGGCAACTAGCAACATTCCTGTTAAAGATGGCAAGGCCCTGGCTCCTAAAGACTCATCCCTAAGCCAAGATGAGGTGGACTATGACCTCTTAGAGGCGGAGATATGGGAAGAGGAGGCAGTGGCTAAGGCAAAGAAAGAGGAGGTGATCGGTAGCATCTCCATTAAAGATGGCAAGGTCTCGGCTTCTTCTTCACCTTCATCCATGATTGACACCAATGATGACAGCTAAGGAGGAGGGCCAGGGCTTCCACTACATCCTCATCCTCCATGATACCGATGATGACAGCAACGGTTGAGGAGGGAAAGGAAGAGGGAGAGACTTAACTGATTGTTTTCTTTCTTCCTCCTCCTGCCCAGCGCCGAGTAGATCATAGGGCTTCTTGTAAGCATTCTTTATTTTCCTTTAGCTTATCTATATGTAAAAGAGCTTGAAATCTTGTTAAATGAAAAAAAAAATCCTATTTCTACTGCAATGCTTGTGTATTATTGTGAGTGTTCATGAATACAAGGAACACCAAACAAGTTGTCGGCCTTTGAAACGTGTCTTCTGATTAGTTTCAGGAACTTTGAAACCACTTGTCGGGATGTTCACCTTGGATTACATTAGGTCAGACTTTGAGCAAAATCATCGTAGCTTTTAGGCACTCGCGGACTTGATAAGGTTCTTCATGATCCCAAAAGAAGTGGTCTTGGACTATCATCTCTTTTAATCAGAAATTTTTTTTGTGATGCGTACAACAAGTTTTTGTAGTCCGAGTACATATGAAGCTCCCAACTGGTTATCAGGGAAAAGGTTCCCGGATAGGCAGTCAGAACTCCGAGTGTGCATATAGGCGTAAGTACCCGAATAGCGGCTTACCTAGTCTTTAAGTTATTGGATTAAAATAGTAAAAACGATATATATCAATCTATTTAGTATCATGACAACTCATATTATAAAATATATCATAAGGACTTACACATAGAACACACGAAGCTGGTCGATATTCCAAGAGTTTTTAAGGACCTGACCATCTTCCATGGCTAACCTATATGACCCTAGCTGATTAGATTCAACCATCCTATAAGGACCCTTCAAGTTCAGAGATAGTTTTTTGCTATTTTTCTGGCTCTGTACGAGTTGTAGAACTAGATCTCTAGCTTCGAAGGATTTCTTTTGGACGTTCTAGTCATGGCATAAAACTAGGATGTCATCGTAGGATGTCGCCATGTGTACGGGGATTGACCAGGATGTAGCCACGGGCCCCTAGGGGAGTAATGGGAAGTGCTGTGAAGCGACACACATGGCTATTCTAATTCCTTCCCCAGGCATGTGTGACTGATTGGTTCAGCTATAAAAACCAGGGTTTACCCAGCTGATCCCTCACTAATGTGTGAGGGAGCATTTCTCCTAGGCTTGAGCATGGCACCCTCTTCCTCCTCATCATCGGAAATGATGATGGCCTCGACTGGTTCATCACCTCTGACACCTGCCTTGCTCCACCTACTGTGGTGCCTCTGGAGGCGAGCAATCTCGTAGGCATGATTGCAAGGCTAGAGCCAGTGCTTGCAAGGTTGGGACTGATGACCATCGTGCTTCCATCCTTGCAGAAGGGGCCACCTCCTGCTACTCCAACTCAGCCTCAAATCTGAGCGGTCACTCCCATCGAGATCATTGATATTTTTCATGATGAAGGGGAGGTCGACTGAGATCTCCTGATGAAGGAGATCAACAAGGAGTAGAAGGTGGAAGAGAAGAAGGGGTGGCCTAGATGGAGAAAGAGGCCAAGGAGGAGGGAAAGAGAGCTGTGGAGGAGGTCTTTTTGTCCTCATCCTCGTCTTCTGACACCTTAGGGGCTGGCTATTGCATCAGCTTCCGCAACGTAGGCCTCAAATGAAGCGCATACGCCGCTTCATGAGCAACTACTGTTAGGGCTCGTAGTTTTCTTTTTTCATCTTGTACTCTTTCTCCCCCTGGTTTGCTCCATTAGGATTTGTTTCCTGTATGCCGGTGCTTCTCTTTGTATGTGTCCTTTGGATGTGCAAGTTTTTAATAATGTTTCTAAATCCTTGGAACTGCTTAGTGTTTTTTCTTGAGTCGAAGTGTATGTCTGTCGGTGACATGGGAACCAGGGGTCCCCGAGTCCCAAGGCCAGGTCAGCAGAATGCCACGTGGTGCCTTCCCTCGGGGACCATCTCCCCAAGGGCCGAGAAGAGCCAGTTCCGGGAGGGGTGCTCGGGGCCATGAACAGTAGTCCTAGAGTACCCAGAGTTCCCCGAGAACCCAAGAAGAGCCAGTTCCAGAAGGGGTGCTCGGGGCCATGAACAGTGGTCCCCGAGTACCTAGAGTTCCCTAAGGACCCGAGAAGAGCCAGTTCCGGGAGGGGTGCTCGGGGCCATGAATAGTGGTCCCCGAGTACCCAGAGTTCCCCGAGGACCCGAGAAGAGACATATCCGGGAGAGGGCGCTCGGGGCCATGAACAGTGGTCTCCGAGCACCCAGAGTTTCCCGAGGACCCGAGAAGACTCTTGCCGGTGGACCGCACAAAGGCTCCACGGTGAGTTGTCAGTCGGTGGGAGGCCCGATGCTGCATTTAAGAGGGAGCATGGCCAGTCACATCCAACTACTCCCCCCCACCCCACGCCTGTTGTGCAGAGTACGCCAGTCCCTGCAAACGTCTGGCAGGAAGGTGTGGGGACATTTAAGGTGACGAGTCCCATCGCACGTCACCCTGCGAGGCCCATAAAGCAAATGGCTCGGAGATATCGTCGCTGGGCTCGAGGCGTATCGCCTGCCCCGCTGCTGTGTTAGACCTGCTCTGACCGAGTGAGCATGCAGGGCAGTTCGACGGCTGCCCGGTGGGCCCCCCTGCACCGGCTAAAGTTGGGTGTGATGGGCAACGGGATCGGCCGAAGGTGCATTTTCAACCCCTATAATATCAAATTGTAGCCCCA
Source organism: Phragmites australis (assembly GCF_958298935.1). Classification (NCBI taxonomy): domain Eukaryota; kingdom Viridiplantae; phylum Streptophyta; class Magnoliopsida; order Poales; family Poaceae; genus Phragmites; species Phragmites australis. The sequence continues at coordinate 9,655,330 of NC_084929.1, forward strand.
TGACTGTTGCCTTCCATTTATGGCTCATGGGAACTTGTGCCTCTGTTCTGGGCACGCCGAGCCTCCCCTGATGGGATAAAAGGGGGGTGCACACCGTAGAGAGACAGGCACTCATTTTTGGAGAAGTCGAAGAAGTTGGATGCAAGGAGCAAGAACGAAGCTTAAGACTTAGAAAAAAAACATTGTAATACAGAGATCCAGAGAAAGGCATTCCCAGAACATTAATAGCATATCATACACACAGGAGTAGGGTATTACACTCCGTGCGGCCCAAACCTGTCTAAAATCTCTTGTGCATTTACTCTCACTAGCAGACGATCATCCGTCCCGCCTGAACCTCATACACTCGCATTAAATCCACATATGAGGTAGATCCAGAATCAGCCCCCCCCCCGGTCAAATCTCAAAGGGGGTCCCTCAGGATCCCCACATGCGGTGTTCATCCACCGATAGCTGGCGCACCAGGTAGGGGGGTTGCATCCCTGAATCCGCCTTATTTTTTGCAAGAAAAATGGTGGGCAGACATCGTCTTCAGCGCACTGGCTCAAACTCGAGCGAATAAGTGGAGCACGTGGCCCAGGAGGCCCCGGCTCCTGCTGTTCCTCAGCAGCAGCAGCAGTCAGCCTGTACGGTGCCGCCCTCCCTCGGGGACAACGGCACTGGTCCCATCAGGGCCACCGCCACTGCAGGCGGGCCTCCAAACCCTCAGCAAGCGGCAAATGTCCCTGCCGCAAGGTCCCCTGGGGACAACATCGGGCGCCATTACGGTGTAGGCTCACCTTTGGTGACGCCAGCCCTGGGAGTGCTTTGCTTGCGGTGCAAGCACTCCTCAGGCACCCGCCTGTCCAGGCAACGGGGGAAACCCCGGAGGGCTGTTGGCTGCAGGAGGTGGCCACCTTGGTGGGCACGGCTCACCGGCAAGTACTTGCCGAATGTTCCCGCACCACCTCCCACTACGGTGCACCAAGAGCTGGACCATCTTCGGGTGGTGGCAGAATCGGTTGGGGGGGGGGGGCTCCAGACGGAGTGCCACCCCCCTGGTCAACCCAGGAGCTCAAGACCTCCGCTTGCACCTCAATGAGCGGAGGGCCATTGAGGATGCGCGTGTTACTCTCGAGTGCCATCGAGAGTCCCGGCGCGAGGCCGAGGCAGAGGACCAGGCTTCCTCTATGCCGGCCCGCGACCGTCGGGGTTCCCCGGCACGCCAGCGTTCGCCCCCCAAGGGCACTGCTGGCGCTGTGGGATACAGCACGGGCTGCCGTGCATTCACCAGTGAGGTCTGTCGGGTCAACTAGCCCACAAAGTTCCGGCCAGAGCTACCGGAGAAGTACGATGGGTACATCGACCACGTCGAGTTCCTCCAAATCTACACCACCACCGTCCAAGCGGCGGGCGGGAATGAAAAGGTGATGGCCAACTACTTCCACGTGGCCTTGAGGGTCTTTGCCCACTCTTGGCTTATGAACTTACCCCCAGGATCTATTTGCTCCTGGGATGATCTGTGCCACCAGTTCGTGGCTAATTTTCAGGGCACTTTCACGCGCCCCGGCTTGGAGTGCGACCTCCATGTCATTAAGTAACAGGAGGGGGAGACGTTGAGGTGCTTCATACAGTGTTTCAGCCAAGTCCGCAACACCATCCAGCGGATCACCCCCCATGCAATCATTGTCGCCTTCCGGCAGGGCATCCGCGATGAGCGGATGCTTGAAAAGATAGGTACGCATGAGGTCGAGACCACCGCGGAGCTCTTCGCGTTGGCCGACAAGTGCGCCAAGGCGGCGGAGGCTCGGGCGTAGCACGTCCCGCGCCCTGAGCAACCCGCTGCCGACAAGGTAGGTCCTTCCCGCTCTGACAAGTGGGAAAAGAAAAAGACGAAGAAGCGCGACGCTACCCCTGTCTTACGCTTAACTACTTCCATATCTATCCCTTCAGGGAAGTCCAACTTCTCTAATATCTTGGGCCACAAGATGTCATTCTTGATCGAATCAGGAACCACGTGCGGATCACCATGTTCGCTAGTGCACAATCTACAGCTGATGGGCACGTGATTCTTAACAGCAATCCCATAGGCATGCTTGTAGGGCCCTAGAACTCTCTCTGATGCAGTTAGCTCCCCTGCTGGTGAGACCTCCGTGATCACAATCGTCCCGTAGGCATCTTCGAGGGACCTCGGACACGATGCCGCTTCTGGGATTTCTTGTTATCATGACCCTCCAGAGCATCAAGCATCTGCGCATAAGCGAAAAAAAACTATTGGGAACCTATATGATAATATGTAGAATAGATGCATTTATCTACTTATGAATTACCTCATTGCCTCCACAGGCGTCTGTTTGTTCTAGGTTGAGGTAGTGGCTCAGTCTAACTTCTTCAATGTTTGACAGTGGAACTACATCTCCTTCTAGTACCTAGGCTAGATCGGTGGTTGGTGATGCCATCCCTTCTTGGGAGTTCTGCATACGATGACGATGAGTTGTTGAGTATTCTACATATAAAGAGTAGAGGAAGGAGGGAGGTACAGATAAAGACAACGTGGGAGGGAGAGAGGTTGTCGAAAGAGTGAGATAACCATGAAGGAGTCGATAGATAGAACGCATACACATATAATATTGTAAATAAGTATGTTACGACCACATTTAACAAAAAAAAGTCCCATCTTACATAGAAAAATAGGCATAAAGATACTGACAATTGACACATTGATCTTACAAGTCACATCATTTTACATAGCAAAATAATAATGATTACAACCAGAACTAGGATTATGACATCTTTACACATGAAATCACACTTCTTATTTTTGAAGTTAGCCAGTTTTAGCACGGCTTGGATGACTTGACTGTTGTATGCCGCAATAACTTCATGTTTGGACTTGTATCCTTTGTAACATTCTCTTTTGAATCCATTAACTTGTGCGTGGCATTACTCCCAATTGGAGAACACTCCAATTTCCCGACCACGATGAACGACATAACATGTCATAGCAGTCCTAAATTTAAGAGAATATGCAAAAATGATATACTACGAACTGTAGTAACACCAAAGAATGTTCAGTATTGATTACCTGTTCAGAGAGAAAGGATTATCTTGAGAGAATCTGCTCTCTAAACAAGTAGGACTGACACATAAATGCTAACTTGAGAAGAGTACTTCCTCTCCGAACAGGTAATCAGTACTGAAGTCCTAGAAGTAATAAAGAAATATGGCCTCGAGCCATATCATCATCGCTACTATTTTATTGTATTTCAAAAGAAGAAAAGCAACAAACAAAAACAAAAAATAGTCACCAGCATCATATGCAATCACCACCCAACAAAGAGTCTATTATTTGATTGGTCTGCATCAGATTATGGAGATAATTATATACAATTGCAAGCACGACTGGGATAGTGAAAAGACGTGCAAGATGCATGTGTTTCCATCCTAGTCGAGCTTTGCAGTCATATGTATGGTAAATAGTTCTCCAATTTTATCATTTGCAAAAAAGTAAAACAAGTAAGAAAACAGTGCAGTTTTCAATGGCTAAGTTTTGAATGAACTTAAAAAACATGTTAGCTAGTTGATTGAATTTCCCTTCCTGTCATATCCTAAGCAACTGCATAACTTGGGATACACAACAATATAAGCAAGTAATCCCATATTTACTTTCTCATTGCTGAAAGGATCACATAGCTCTTTTTAACTGAGTAGATTGATGCATCCTTTACATTAACAAGCAGGACTTAGTTTGATAGAGCGTTAAAATAAATATGGGGGAAATTGGAAAGGAGACTAAACATTGTAATAGTCTTACACTCAAGTTCACCACTTATGAAGAAACAGGGGAGCATTGGAATAGGACACATGCATCTGTTCAGTTGAAATTGGACTGGTTTTACAAATTATGGTTCTACGTACTTCTTAAATTGCTGAAAAATCTAACTCGGAGTGCAAATAGTTGTCCATCAGGCCACTACACACAATGAATATCATGAACACATCCAACACCCAACAGGCAAGAAAATACAGTTGACTTCATGAATTCGATGTGCTATTAAAGATGACTTTCATCTTCTTGTCTATGTCAAAACATCCATCGAACATGCATAAGTGCACAAATGCATTCATTTGGGAAATCTATGCATGCAACAGCCTACGGTCTACATCAGTACGAGGTCGCAGAAAACTGATGAACAAGAAGAGGAGAGGAAAGGAGAGGAGAAGAGAGGAGAGGAGGCGGATGGAGGGAGATGTCATCACTAACCTGGGAGCGGAGAAGGAGATGACGTCGGGGCTCTGGGACAGGGACGACGGGCTTTGGGGACAGCGGGGCTCCGACACAGGGAGGCCGGGGCTCCGTGATGGGGACGGCAGCGTCGGGGCTCCGGGACAGCGACGGCGGCGTCGGTGAGGGTGCAAGGAAGGGAAAAAATTAAGTGTCAGAGGGCGTGAGGACTTTCACTGCCGGTTGAAGAAGTCCACCGGAAGTGAAAGGTGACCTTCACTACCGGCTCAATTGGACAACCGGTAGTGAAATGAGTTTCACTGCCGGCCCAATGTCCACCGATAGTAAAAGTGGTTTCACTGCTTGTCGAATATGTGCACCGGTAGTAAAACCCCTTTAACTGCAGGTGTGGAGAGCAAAAAAATTTGATTTGGCTACGCGCACGCTGAGACTTGAACCCACGACCTGCTCCAAGTAAAACCAAATAAACTGCTATGCTACTCGAATGTTTTCGATTGATTTTTTACTATTTGTATTTATTAATATTATGTTAACCTAAAATTCTAATACATATTTATTTAAATTACAAATTGAAGCTTCCATAACATAAGTGAGGTATAATTGCATCTAAAACAAATTCATAAATAGTAATTAATATAATTTAGCTACTTTCGCTTAACGATTCGCCCTTCATTATGATCACAGTGTACATAGGGAGGTTCGTCGGTGTCTTCTATGGGACCTAGATCAATGTCCTCTCTAAAAGGAGGTAGCACGTCAAATTAATTGTAGTCTTCCTTGTCAACAATATTCTCAACTCCAACAATCCTTCTTTTTCCTTGAACAACCACATGGCGCTCATCCTTGTTAGTCGAGTTTGGGTCCTTTATATAGAAGACCTGCATAACATCATTCGCAAGTACGAATAGTTCTCCTCTATATCCAACGAGTATTTTATCAACTGTAGTCATACCGTACTTGTCGATCTTCACACCCCCTTGGTGTTTGACCTATTGGCACTGGAAAAGAGGAACCTTTAACACTCCATAGTCGAGCTCCTAGATCTCCTCTACGAATCTGTAGTAGGTCTCCCTATTTCCATTGCAGTCATAGGCATCTATATAGACACCGCTATTTTGGTTGGCGCTATTATTATCCTGAGCTCTCATATAAAATGTATAGCCATTTATGTCGTAACCTTGGAATGTGAGGATTGTAGTTGACGGTTCGTGAGCCAACACATTCAACTGAGCACACTCTATCTGCTTATCCATCACTTGTCTATATAACCAGGTGCCAAAATGATCCTAGTGCTCTCGTGCGATCCAAACATTGGACTTCCCTGGGTTTCTGGTGTGTAGCATGGTCTGTTATTCTTCGACATACGGGTCCACTACAACTAATTGTTGCAGAATTGAGAAATGTGTTTATGTGAATGAAATGGGGTCGTCAATGCAGAATGAGTTTGCACCTATCTTCCCTTTCCCCTACAGCCTCCCCTCATGGCGAGATAAAGGCACACCAATCAATTTTAGATTCATGTAGTCGACGCAGAAATCAACGACCTCCTCGGTTCCCTAGCCCTCAGCCATGCAGCTTTAGACCATTTTGGTCACGAAGATATTTCTTCATAACTCCCATGAACCTCTCAAAAGGGTACATCTGATGCAGAAACACGGGGCCAAGAATCTGTATCTCTTTCACAATGTGAACAATGAGATGCACCATGATATCAACAAACGATGGAGGGAACAACGCCTCAAGCTGGGATAGAGTCTTGACCACGTCTTCCTGCAGCTTATCTAGATTGGTCGGATCAATGGCCTTCTATGATATCGCATTGAAGAATGAACACAGCTTTATGATTAGGTTTCGGACCTTCGGCGGCAAAATACCTCTAATTGCAATTGGAAGTATCTGTGTCATCATCATATGACAATTATGAGACTTCATACCAGTTAATTTTAAGTCTTTCATGTTTACTAGTCTCTTTATGTTGGCAGAGTAACCGGATGGAACTTTGATTTCATGCAAGCACTTTCACATTGCAATTTCCTCCGCCTTGCTTAGATTGTAGCTAGCGGGGCCAAGATATTTGTTGCCTTCTTCCATATGTTCAGGATGTAGATCATGTCTGAGTTTCAAACATATCAGGTCCTTCCGTGCTTGGAATGTATCCTTTGTTTTGCCAGGTATGTCTAGTAACGTACCAATCCAGCTAGCACACACGTTCTTCTCAATGTGCATGACATCGATTGCGTGTCGAACCACCAAATCCGGCCCATATGATAAGTCATAAAAGACATATTTCTTTTTGAACATAGGAGCTCTAAGATTAGATTTTAGAACCAGTGTACTCCCAGGTCCCTTTCCAAGGATAACCCTAAGTCCCTTTACCATGTCATATACCTGTCTCCCAGTGCGATGCTTAGGAGGTGATCTAGTCTCAACTTTTCCATCAAAAGCTCTCCTGTTGCTACGGTACGGATGATCCTTACGAAGAAATTTACGATGACCTAGGTACATCATTTTTCTACTGTTCTTCAACCACAAGCTCTCTATTTCATCCAAGCAATGCACACTTGAACAGTACCCTTTGACAGTCTAGCCCGACAGGTTGCCAAGGGCTGACCAATCTTGGATTGTTATGAATAGCATTGCGCGTAGGGTGAAGTTCTCTCGTTTGTACGCATCTCATACCTGCACACCATCGTTGCACAGTATTACAAGATCTTCCATTAATTGATCAGGTAGACATCGATATCATTGCTAGGTTGCCTTAGCCCTGGTATCAGCACCAGCATCATAATGTACTTCTGCTTCATACACATCAAGGAGGAAGGTTGTAGATACATAGAGTCACAGGCCAAGTGCTATGACTATTGCTCATGTTACCGAATGGATTCATCCCATCCGTACTCAACCCAAATCTTATATTCCTCACATCTTCTACAAAGGGATTCTTGTATTTCCTATCGATGTTTCTCCACTGTGTAGAATCAGCGGGGTGTCTCAGCATTCCATCATCCTTACGCTCATCGGCGTGCCATCGCAACATTTCGGGGCATGCCTTTTGTTCGTGAATAAATGCTCCAAATAGGGGACTATAGAAAAATACCACATCACCTTTACGGGACACCTTTTCTTTTTTCCTTCACCATCGATATCATCACCGCCACGCTTGTACCGTGATGCACCACAGACGAGACACAGTTGCAAGTCTGCATGCTCTCCGCAATACAACATGCAATTGTTTGGACATGCATGTATTTTATGTACTTCCAACCCCAATAGGCACACAACCTGCTTAGCCTGGTACGTGTTTTCTGGCAACCCATTTTCCTTTGGAAGCAATTTCTTCAAGAACAGTAACAACTCTGTGAAGCTTGTACCATACCACCCGTTGCATGCCTTCAATTGGAGCAATGAAAGCATGGTATGCAACTTTGTGTGCTCCTTCTCACAGCTTGGGAACAATGGTGTTTTAAATTCCTCTACCATACGTTGGAACTTTTGAAACTCTCTTTCATTGGTGAAGTTCCCCTCCCCATCATGCAACATCTACTCCAGATCATCGACATCTGCGTCGGCCAACATCTCCTCTAGATCATCATCAGCCAACGTATCTCCAGCAGACGGAATACCGATGTGTTTGTCGACCGGCATATCGGTGCACATGTCTTTATCTTCTCTACCGATGTATGGCCTTTCCTGTATGATCTCAGCTTCACCATGCTCGGTCCAACGGGTATAGCCAGGCATAAAACCTTTTGGCATCAAGTGGGTATGTATCTGCTGTGTGGTGGAGAACTGCTTCTTGTTCTCGCAATCGACACATGAAAAACACATGTATTAAGACTGTGTATTTGACTTATGCACCACGACTGCTACCAGGAAACCCTCCATGCCATTCTTGTACTCTGTGCTCACACAGCTCGCATCGTACATCCATCTTCTGTCCATCTACAATTATATCATTATTGTAAATGCAAATTCAAAATATCTACAAGATTTTGTGATCAACACAAATAAATTACCTCACCATCTCCTACAGGAAATTGGCCCGGGTTGGAGAAGCCACCTTTTGTATGCTTTCATGTTCGCTTCTGAGGAGTATTTGTTGCTACCATCCCTAGAAATTTTCTTTATTATTCAACCCCTGAAAAATGAAAAATAAATACGCTCATACCTAAAGTTTCTATATTGGAGGTTGCTAATTAAATAAAATATAAAAATACAACTGGATCTTGCTACATACCTAAATATCATGCCTAATTTTTCTAATTCATTAAAAATCAAAAATAAATGTGCTCATACCTAAATTTTCTATATTGTACACTTTTGAATTTATTCCTATGGTTCATTAGGATCAACTTTGAAGATTTTCCTAGGTGGATAAGATCAACTTTGGTTTTTCAGGTAATTTTGAGTTAAAATGCTAAATAGGATTAACCTTGGGGATTTCAACTTACTTGAGCTCAAGAGGCTCCTGCAAGAAGCTTACTTGCAGTTAGGGAAAAATCAAGAGTTCACTTGCCCTAAAAAATGAAGAAAAGGCAAATGATCAAATGGAAAGGAAAGAAGGGATTGTTTTTGGATAGCTATAGAGAGCTCATCTAGACCTCCTTGACCAAAATTGAGCTTGAGTTGTGGGGGAATCAATGCGGGAGAAGGGATGAAGTGGTCGTTGCCATAGGAGATTTTGTGAGAGAGAGAGTTCTGAAATAGCTCTGTTAGCTCAAGGTAGAAGAAGGTGGGGAAGAGGAGGACATCAGTACTGGCTAATATAATCCACCGGTAGTGATGTACATATATCATTGCCGGTCAGTGGATTAAGCCGGCAGTGACAAGGGTATTGTGTATCACTGCTGGCTCAATCCATCAGCCGGCAGTGATGACCCTTATCACTGCTGGTTCATAAGCCACGATGGCTGATTCTTCCCACGCGGCTTATGAACCAGTAGTGATGCCCCATCACTGTCAGCCCATGAGGAACCAGCAGTGATAAGCTGGCATATAAGCCCAGTTCTGTAGTGTTGGCCTAAGCTTGATCATTACCTCATCTATATATTGGCATTTAGGGGTGTAAAAGTGTGTTTTACATGCATCCACAAAGGGCCTTCCCATTTGGAAGAAAGTGTATTCCTTTTTCTCTAGGTTTGATTTTTTCTTAAAACCAGATCCCCGATAACAAGGCTTCGACCCCAAACCATTTAGTCATGATAGCGGCGGAGTGTTTGTTGTTATTTGGCCTACCTTGTCAAGGCAAGAAAATTGGTGTCATCCATTCGCCATAGAGTCCGACTTTGTTCCAAAAAAGCTTCCACTTGTGGAGATCCTATATCTAGTTCACAAGGAAGCATTGTCTTCTGCTCCATGAAAGAAAGGAGTCTTGCCAATGGCCCGACTGGTAGCGGTTTGGGCAACCCGTAGCACCGAAGGAAGTTCTCGGGTGCACGTTCTATATTAATTCCAAAGTCTTTCAAAAAATCATATCTTTATTCCTTGTTGTATGATGGAATTAGCTCTTTGCACTAAGTCGTTGCTTTGCGGATGAGCTATAGAAGCAAAACAAACTTTGATCCCCAGTTCCTCACAGAATTCCTAAAAAGTGTTGCAAGTAGATTGGGTTTCATTATCAGTCATTATATGACTTGAAACTTTGAATCTAGTCACTACATTCTTCATGATGAATCATTGGTAGCATTCATGGTAATCTTACCTACTGGCTGTGTCTTGATCCACTTTGTAAATATATCAATGGAGACAAATAGGCATTCAAAGCCTCCTGGGGTGTTTGGGAATGGTCCCAGAATGTCCAAACCCCATATAGTGAAAGGCCAAGATCAAGGAATTGTTTATAGTGCTTGAGTGGGTCGGTGAATCTGTCAGCTATGAAACTGACATTGTTCAAATTATTTGACCAATTCACTCACATCATGGAGGGCTATAGGCCAATAAGAACCTTGCCTAAAGGCCTTTCCAACCAAAGTTTGGAAGGAAGCACGAGCTCACAAATCCCTCCATGGATTTCATTGAGTAATCTCCTACCCTGCGTCTAAAATATGAACTTCATCAACACTCCACTAGCTCCTCTCCTGTAGAAGGTTCCATTGACTAGAGTATACATTCTAGACTTTTGGACAATTCTTTCTAATTCGGCATCATCATCAAGTATGACTCGATCCTGAAGGTATCCACGACTGGTATTCATCCATGTTTTTCATATTAAGTGGTGCAACGATGCTTTGAGTTACCCCAAGTGAGATGGCGGCTCTTTGTGACATCTCGGGTGAAGTATTGATTCTTTACGGTACCTTAAGTTCTATGTCCTTATCAGGGGCAACCACTCACTCCTTTGTCTTGACTCTTTGCGATACCAACAACATCTAATATTATCACAAGAGGGGACCTTCGAGGGTCAAAAAGCAAATGAAACTCCGCAGCTAGCGTGGTCTTTTTTTATTATGGCCATCTCCACAGGCAATCAATGGACTGCGACTTCTAGAAAGCACCATCTTCTGGAAAATCCTCGTACTATTCCCCGACTGAGTAGTGTAGTGTTTACAGCAAGTGTGAGTACATGCCATACTCTGCAAGTTGGGGTAAAATGCATATGAAGGCATACAATAGGAATAACGCTAACATGGCTTATTCAGATAAATGCCAAAATTTATTAAACAAAACAATTAATAAAAGCCAATAATTAAATTAAAAACAATAAAATACTAATAACCTCAAGATTCCCACATCTTGACTTCACCACCTCAACCATGATTCCCACAACCATGAATGACCAAGGATAACAACCCATGTGTTCATGCTAATCATGGGTGGCATTCCTCGCCACTCTTGAACCTTAGCTCAGTTGATTAACAGTTTTGCACTTTGCAAAAGTTGTACACTTTACCCACAAGTCATGATTTCCCGTTTTGACCATGTCAGCTAAACACTTACATACTTCTGAGGTGTGCGGCTAGGGACCACTACAAGGCCTTTACAATTCCCCTCCCAACATGTGTATACCGCTAAGGTTTCACTGCCATGTGAATAACACTCAACTACGGAATCCACTCTTGCACCTTACGGATCCAAGGAAAATTCATCATTTTGCTCCCCATGTCACCATTTTTCTACACTATGTTGGGAGAAAACTAATTAATCGGTCACATCGTGCCCATAACTTGGCTTGTGGTTGTACTGTTAAGCTTGGTCCGATCGCACCATGAACCGGTCCTTAATTGATCCAAGCAAGACTACCATCAACCTGCACCATGCAACCCACACCATCCTCTTGCTCAAATCCCTAGTCCATGTTGCTAAAAACATTGACACCAATTTTATCTCAAGTTGCATAGTACCATTATCACATTTTGTTGAGCAATTGTATTTACCAAAGGCTCCCAAGGTGAGGCTAAGCTTATCTACCCTTTCCATAAACCCACCAAACTAAGGGGACAAGGAAAATATAGAATTGGAAGGTAGATTCTAATTTTTTGAATTCCCAGCAAGATTCTTAGCATGCAATTTTACAAACAAATATTTATAAACATAGGAGAAAAATGCATCAAGGACAACTTGCCTTCCTCTTGGTGCTCAGCAGGTTCCTCGAAGTCCTTCCTATCTATCAATGCCATGCCTTGAATGTTGTTATCATGACTTTGTGATGCCCTAGATAATCATCATTAACTATATTAATGTCAGATGATGCATTGTCAACTAGTATGCTTAGGATGAATACCTTTTTCGGAGACCTATTAACCCCTTTTATGATGCAAATGGTTGATATGTGTTGGTGCGTGTGGGAATGGTAAGATGGTGTGAAAAGACAGAAAACTTGTGTGGTACTCATTGCCGATGAAGATGCCTACCCCGGATATGTAAGGACCGAATTATTATGTTGTCATGCTGAGCTACCCTGGTACTGTACCACATGCCTTGATTATGGTAAAGGGCTTGCCCTTCATCTTCCCCGACCAAGCTAGACATACCACTAGTATGGCTAAGAGCAGAGGGAACCCAAGTGTCTATCAAGCGCTCTGCGTGAGGCTTGTAGGACCAAGTGCTCTATGGAGGCTTGTGATCGAATGATAATATGTATGAAGGTCATTAGCCCTTGGGATGTGTTGTAATGGAAGTTCGGCAAGGATGGATGGGTCAAGAGTCTCATTATGATTTGCTCATCTGCATGCAATGGATGGAGGCTGAGCATATCATGCGTGTAAAGTTGTACACCTCTGCATAGTGTATATCTATTTGAATATTTGTGTCCGCGGTCATGGACATGCAAAGATTTGGCCGCACTTTGGTTAGAATTGGGGAGTGTGAGTAATCCTTTATGGGTGAGTGTGTGGGTTGTGTGTCTATGTGTTGGTGGTGCTAGCAATGTGTGCCAGGAGTTGGTCGATGTTGTGTGTACACCAGTCTCAAGTTGGGAACTGCGAAGTGTGGAATAGCCCCTTCCAGGTCCAAAACACTTAATCATAGCTTAATAACCTAATTAGATTGTTTAAGCTTTCAGCTAGAGAATACACTCAATCAACTGCATAAAATCAGCTTAATGCTTAAAACTATGCATTATAGCTTTATTCCTTGTGAAACCCCATAAACATCTATCAACTTCTAGGATTAGGATTTATTGAGTACCTTCCATACTTATTCTTGCTTGTTGATCGGATTTGGAGCTAGAGTACGACCTCGTGTGTGATGAAGATGAAGAGTAGCTATAGTGGTCGTGTTCACACCCAAGTTGCATGTGGCATTGGGTTGCCCTTTTGACTTTCGTCATTGTTTGTTTTAGCTGGTTGCCCATGGTTGTAAGGAACCAAGGAGCATATGAGAACCTAGGTTGTGGGTCTTACATCTTTGATAACTTTTATCTTCATAGGATATGCCTCGATACCTCAACTAGACACTAGGAACATGAGTAGCTTTTTGAGAAAACTTCAAAGACACACTTATAAAGATTTAGCATCATTCGATTTCCTGAGGTTGTTAAAGGCTTCTTGTAAATCTACGAGTAGATCATCTTTGATCTTGCTCTTAAAAACTACATCATTAACATATGCCTCAAGATTCCTTCTGATTTAATAATCAAAAGTAATCTAAACACACCATTGTTAAGTAGCACCATCACTCTTTAAACCAAAAAGGCATCTTCACATATCAATAAATTCCAAAAGGTGTGATGAAGTAAGTTCTCTCCTCATCTTACTTACACATGCTAATCTAATGATAATGCGAGTAGGCATCTAGGAAACTAAGCAACTCACACCTAGAAGTTGAGTCAAATAGCTAGTCGATCCTTGAGAGTGGAAAAGGATCTTTTTGGCATACCTTGTTTAAGTCGATGAAGTCCACAGACATCCTCCACTTGTCGTTGGCCTTTTCTACCATAACAGGATTGACAAAACACTTAGGATAAACAACTTCTCATATAAAGTCTGCTTAGAAGAACTTGCTTTCCTGAATTGCTTCTCGACGATCATTAGCGAAATGATGGAGTTTTTGCCAAAACAGTTTTGATCTGGGATGAATAGTTTCCTTTGCTCGATCACCTCCCTAGGGATTCCGGGCATATCAGATGGCTGCACACAAACACAGTTGTTCTCACTCAGAGAAAGGTGATGAGCTCAAGTTTCTATTTAGGATCCATCACAGAGCCTCTCCGGACACACTTGGATGGCTCTATCGGGTTCAACATAAGAGTCTTAATGTTGTCATTGCGCTTAGAAGTTAGTTTAGGCATAAGTGCTTGAGTTGCTTCGGTACTGAATTAACATCATATAATGGCAACTACTTGACAAGCTCAAGACTTTTTTGCCACCCTTTAGAGTCGTACGCTTATCTCCGCACACTATAATGACTCCTTTTGGCGCTGGCAACTTCACACACTTGTACGCGTAGTTGGCACTAGCCATGAACTTGGCTAGAGTTGGCCAACCAAAAATAGTATTGTATGCCATCTCAAAATCCACCATGCCGAACATAATTTTTTCTGTTCAGAAATTCTCAGGCATCCTAAAAGTAACCGGGAGCGAGAATTGACCGATAGGCGTGGCCGAAGAGACGAGGATTAAGCCGCGGAAGGCATGCTTCATAGGCTCAATCCTTGTTCTAAGTACCTGGATAGCATCCAAAGTAGTAAGAAACAAGATATTCAAGAACTTCAACCATCGATAAGAACTCGGTTTACCTTGCAATTGTTGGTGGTGGGCTCGACCACAATCGGATAATGATCGGGGTGGCTTATCGATTTAGGACGATTGTTCTTGTCGAACGTGACCAGGATGTCTAACCACTTGAGGACCATTGGGATCGAAGGATTTGTGGCATAGATCTCCCATTAGATACACGTGTACTATCATTTTGACTCGTGATTGGTAGATTTCCATTTATATGGCTAGTGGTATGCACACTGCTTTGGAATGGTATATCATCATCCTCATCATCTTCTTTGCATTATCGGGGTTTAGAACAAGAAGGTCTACTTGAGGACTTCATTCTTAAGTCCTTTTCCACCTATTTGAACATGACACTACAAGTAGCCAAGTCAGACACTACAAGTAGCCAAGTCTTCTTCTTCTTCTTCTTCTTCTTCTTCTTCTTCTTCTTCTTCTTCTTCTTCTTCTTCTTAGTCTGATAGGTTTTCTTCCTAAGCTTGTGCTTATCGGCTAATTTAGAGTTCTCGCCCTCCAGACCAGGCTAAGGCATTTTCCCCCTTATCAAGGAAATGGCTCCATTCAACTTCTTCTATTGCTACTGCACAGCAGTCAGCCATCATGAATATCTCCTTGACACTTTGAGGCAGATGCATGGCCATATCTTCAATTAGACTCATTGTCCGCATTCCTTGTCGGAATGATCGAATTACCGAAGGGTCAGTGATTTTGCGAATTATATTCTAGATGTTATTGAACCTCTTGATGAATTATCATAGAGTCTAATCATTCTCCTAGCGAAGACTATGTAAGTCGTCTTCCATCTTGAGATGCTCATAGGTTCCCTAGAAGTTGGCCAAGAAAAAGTCACACAAGTGTTCCTAAGAGTAGATCGCTTATTTAGGTAAATTGGCCAACCATGAACAAGAACACCCTTCAAGTGGCATCCGGAGGTAATTGGCCATAACCTGCTCATCTCCTCCGGCATCTTGTATGATAGTCATATAAATCCAAAGGAATTCTAATTGATTAGAGCTCTGAGTAGTGCGTTGGATAGATAGATTCTGACTCGACTCGATGGAGAAATACAATGAAAGCTCTAATCCATAAGAGTTCCCTAGGATTTATACGACAGCCCTACAAGTGTCCAGCGAAGATGAGAAGGTTAGAGCTAAATACCTCCCCACGACACTTGAATGGTCTACCTGTTCATGGTTTACTAATTTGCTTGCATAATTAGTATACTCGTGGGAACACTTGTGTGACATTTTCTTGGCTAGCTTCCTAGGAACCTATGAGTGTCCCGATAAGGTAGATGACTTGCATCACCTTAGTCAGGAGAATGACGAGACTTTATGGCAATTCATCAAGAGATTCAGTAACATCAGGAATACAATTCCCAATATCATTGCATCCTCACTAATTTGAGCTTTCTGACAAGGAGTGCGGAACAAGAGGCTAATTGAAGATATGGCCATACATCAGCCTCAAAGTGTCAAGGGGATATTTGAGATGGTCGGCCATTGTGCAATAATGGCAGAAGCAGTCAAGTGGGGCAGATTCCCACGATAAGGGGGAAAATGTGCCTCAGCCTGGCCTGGAGGGCGAGACCTCCTAATCGGCTGACAAGTGCAAGCTTAAGAAAAAAGACGATAATAATAATAATAATAATAATAATAATAATAATAATAATAATAATAATAATAATAATAATAATAATAATAATAATAATAATAATAATAAGAAGAAGAAGAAGGTTGAGGCGCCAAACATTATGGCCGTAACCCACAACAAGGATGTCAAGTCCCCTCATTTTCCCAACAAAGGGTAAGAAACCCTCATTGAAGGAGCGCAGAATAGAAGGTTGTGTCCTATTCACAAATCAGATGCACATGACTTGGCTTCTTGCCATGTCATGCTTAAACAGGTGGAAAAGAACTTGGGAACAAAGTCCTCGACTAGGCCTTCCAAATCTAAACCTCAACAGTACGAAGAAGATGGTGAGGATGATGATATGACATTCCAGAGTAGTGATCATACCATCAGCCGTATATTTAGGGGATTTGTCACGTACAAGTTAAAGCGACAGTATAAGTGTATCGAATGGAAGATTTGTGCCACAACTCCTTTGGTGCCAAAGGTCCTCAAGTGGTCAAACATCCTGAATATGTTTGACAATAATGATTGTTCAGACTCGATAAGCATGCTGGTCATTGTCCAATCATGATCGTGCCCATCATCAACGATTGCAAGGTAAATCGAGTTCTTATCGATGGTGGAAGTTCTTTGAATATCTTTTTTCCTGTTACTTTGGATGCTATGTAGGTACCTAGAATAAGGATTGAGCCTGTGAAGCATGCCTTCCATGGCATAATCGAGGGCTCTTTGGCCGTGCCTATCGACCAAGTCTTGCTCCTAGTCACTTTCGGGATGCCCGATAATTTTTTAACAAAGAAAATTCAATTTGACATGGCGGATTTCGAGACGACATATAATGCTATTCTCGATCAGTCAACTCTGGGCAAGCTTATGTCTGGTGCCCACTATGCGTACCAATGTGAGAAGTTTTGAGGGCCAAGAGTCATTACAGTGCATGGAAATAAGCGTATGGCTCTGAAGTGCGACAAGATAAGTCTTGAGCTACTCGAGAAGTTACCATTGTATGATGTTAATTCCGTACATAAGTAACCCAAGCACTCCAGGCCTAATCTAACTCCAAAGCACAATGGTGACATCAAGATTGTTCCATTGGACCCGGTAGAGCCAACCAAGTGTGTTCGGATAGGATCCGCACTAGATCCTAAATAGGAACTCGAGCTCGTCACCTTTCTCCAGGTGAATGTAGATGTTTTCACATGGAAACCCTTTGATATTTCTAGAATTCCCATGGGGTCATCACCGGTTAGCTATGTGGCCTGGATCGAAATATGTTTGGCAGAAAATTCATCATTTCACTAGCAATCATCAAGAGGCAATTCAAGAAGAGATAAGCACGCTCTCGAAGGGAGGATTTATACAATAAGTCATTTACCCCGAGTGGTTGGCCAATCCTGTGGAGGGTGTGTGTGGACTTCATTGACTTAAACACGTCCTTTCCAAATGATCATTTTTCATTCTCAAGGATCGACCATGTAGTTGACTCAACTTCTATTTGTGAGTTGCTTAGATTCCTAGATATATACTCGAGTTATCATCAGATTAGCATGTATAAGGAAGATGTTAGAGCAAGAGTTCGTCTTGCCCCAGCAAGTATGGCGAGAGTTTCTTCTAAGGAGGAGACTCAAGCTTGGAGACGAAGTTTAAGAGGAAGGAACACCACGAATGTATTGATGGTAGAAAAAATGGATCGCTCTAGGAGGAGTATCATAGCGTGACTTGGTATGTTTTCACCTTTGTGTCTTTTTTGTTGTCTTGTCCATCCCTTGCCCAGAGGACCATGGCCTCCTATTTATAGGGTCGTGCGTAGCTTAGCGTACAAGTTATCATAACGTACAAATATCTAGGATCTGACCAAATTACTGGGCCTTATCCCGGATAACTACTTTCTACCAGATCGGTGGAGATAAATATCGACCGTCGTAACTATCCTGGTGCCTACCCCTTGGAGTGCAGTGAGCCGATCGCCGATTGCAGCCCGACGCCGTACTGTAAGGGTGTCAGGATAGCCTCCATCAGGCCGGAGTGTCAGAGTGGCATCCATTAGCCTAGGCCTTTAATGGCGGTCACTTCCTTGCAGGCAAAGCACGATCGGTACTCTCCTTTCGGCAAATCTTTCCTAAGGCCTAGTGACTCACCTTGCTGCCTTCAGGAAGGCAACCCAAGCAGCCCCTGGAGGGGGCCTTGGGAGGCATGAAACCGGGAGGTGAAAGCTTTGGGAAGCAGGCCTCCAGAAGGCTAGGGCTTCAGGAAGCCGAAGCTTCAGGGGACCGAGGCTTCGGGAGGTCAAGTTTTTGGAAGGCTTCGGGAGACCAAGCCGGCTGAGCCAAGGGAAGGCTTTGCATGTACGAAGAGGTACCGTGAAGGGCTCTGATGACTTCGGAGATCGAACTTTTAACTGAGGGTCTGGAGATCAAGGCCTCGGAGGGACCTGGATGGTAATGTTGAACCATTATCCTCAGGTTGTTTATTTCCCCCCAATAGTACCCCCTCATTCTCGAGCCCCGATGTTTCGGAGGGGGGAGAGGATGCAGAGGAAAACTCAACCCCAACCTGGTATAGCATCAAGGATGCCTGATGGCAATTCTCTATCCTTTAAGAAGCTTTTTTTGTTTTAGAAACCTTGGACGTCGATGGTGAGCCAAAGGTTGATGGCGTACTGGTGGTGGCGATCTGCCCTGGAGCTTGTTGGAGCTATCATGCGCGGCGTAGGGACCCCAGGTTAGAGGGACTTCGATGGATGTGGTGTACCTCCGGGGTCCATGTTGAGACCGATATAGGTTATTCGAATTCCTTCGGTATGGCTCTTCTTACCCTTTGAGGTCTCTAGAGTAGAGGTACGTGTTGGATTGGAGGATCCCACGCGTTTGCCTAGCGGGATGAGACGTGCCACTGCCGCGTTCTAACTGGACAATGCGGGGGGTCGTTTAGGATATTATGCTCACGCACCTATCATGCGCCGAAAGGGGTTTGAGTTATTAATGTGACGGGACGTCCGTGCGAGAAAATGAGGCATTCATTGTGGAGCGCTCCCATGTGTTGGAGGAAACCTGGATATGGCCAGCCCCCCCCCCCCCCTGAGGTATTCAATGGGGGGACACGGTGGTGTTGGTTCCGCTTCATCTTCCGAACCTACGTGACTGCTTGGCCCGAGTATAAAGCTGGGGTTACCTGGCTAGAGTCTCCATAGCCCCACGAGCGAGTAATTAACCTTGACTTTAGTATTGCATCATCTTTCTCCTTATCCCCTTAGGAGATGTTGATGAGGAGATCTACTGGGATCTCCTGCGGGGGGGAGAACGAGCAGGCGTCTATGGAGCCGACGGCGAAGGAGGAGGCCGGGAAGGCGAGGGAGAAGGCCCCGCCGGCGACCTCCTTAGACTCTTTCGCGTCCTCTAACAGCTCATGAGCTAGCTACTGTATCGACTTCTGCAATGGCAGGCTGCAAATGAGGCGTATACACCGTCGCATGCGTGGCCCTTGCCGGGACCCGTAGGAGGTGAAGGCAGTCACCGGGATGGCGTACTTGGTGACGCCATGATATATCCACGTCTCATGGTCGATCATGGCCTTGTTGTGGGCTCATGGCTGAACTTAGTCACCTTGTATTCTTTCTCGCCCTGTTTTCCTCCGTAGGGATCTATCTTCTTCGTGGCAATTTCTGTACTGTTGCTCCAGTATGTGTCCCCTGGATGTACTTATTGTTTAATAATATAACATGGACCTTAGGGAACGGTCATGTCTCCTTCCGTATCGGAGTGCGAGGGGATCTTTCGAATGAGTGACCGCATGCACACGTGCCTTCGTGCCTCCAAACCGTGCTTCTTCGTCCCCTTTGAAGGTGATGGCTAGTTTTTCTGACGACCGGGGCACCGAGCCTTCGCATAGATCATCGCTGATTTCTTTCCTTCTAGGGGAGAGGTGTCCTCGAGAATCTGGGGGTTATAGATACGTAGGGTAACTAAGGAGAACCGGGTGGAGCAGTGGCGACCTTGTCGTCCCCGGTTATTGCGTACTCCTTGGGTCTGGCACTGGTAGGACCTCCTTCCCAATTTGTTCCAGATTTCTGACTCAGCAAAGTCCATCTGGAACCTTTGGAGATGAGCTCCAGAGGTGGTCCTTGACCCTTCAGGTTCCTTAGCGACTGCCCGGGTTCAAGGCAATGATGTGCCAGAGGCGCAACCGAAAGCTAGGCAGGAGAGGTGGTCCGCGACCCCCTCAGGCCTTAGCCACTGCCGGGCTCTAGAGGTACTCTTTCCGGAGCCTGACGACAGCGTGTTGGAGGCGCAGCCGAAGGCTAGGCGGGAGAGGTGGTCCGCGACCCTCCTCAGCCCTTAGCCGCAACCCAGCTCCGGAGGTACCCCGTCCGGAGCCTGGCGACGACGTGTTGGAGGCGAAGCCGAAGGCTAGGTGGGAGTGGTGGTCCGCGACCCCCTCAGCCCTTAGCCACTGCCCGGCTCTAGAGGTACTCCGTCCAGAGCCTGGCGAAGGCACGTCGGAGGCAAAGCCAAAGGCTAGGTGGGAGGGGTGGTCCGCAACCCCCTCATCCCTTAGCCGCTCCCCGGCTCTGGAGGTACTCCGTCCGGAGCCTGGCGACGGCGCGTCGGAGGCGAAGCCGAAGGCTAGGCGGGAGAGGTGGTCCACAACCCCCTCAGCCCTTAGCTGCTGCCCGGCTCCGGAGGTACTCCGTTCGGAGCCTAACGATAGTGTATCGGAGGCGAAGCCGAAGGCTAGGTGCGAGAGGTGGTCCGCGACCCCCTCAGCCCTTAGCCGTTGCTCGGCTCCGGAGGTACTCCGTCTAGAGCCTAGCGATGGTGCATCGGAGGCGAAGCTGGAGGCTAGGCGGGAGAGGTGGTCCACAACCCCCTCAGCCCTTAGTCGCTACCCAGCTCCGGAAGTACTCCGTCTAGAGCCTAGCAATGGCGCGTCAGAGGTGAAGCCGAAGGGTAGGCGGGAGAGGTGGTCCGTGACCCCCTCAGCCCTTAGCTGCTACCGCGAATTGCGGTCTCTGCAATGGGCAGTCGAGGGTTCCACTATGTTTCCCGTGCCATGAAGCACGGGTTTTTATTAAATGTTAGTATAACACTCATAAAATGACGTATGAAAAGTGTCTTTAAGGGAGATGGTAGGGTAATGATTTTACTTTTTAACGTGTTTGAGTCACGCGGGTCATACCTTTTCCTGTAGAGAGGGGGATTTTTATACAACTTTGATCCGTGTGTTGTGCTCTTTGGAGGCCAACGGGTTTGTATCCCTACGGCACAGAGGCATTAGCCTTCAAGATGCCAGGGTACTCTTCCCGTTAGATCCTTTCAGAACCTTTTTGTCCGGCGGAGTTTTCGGAAAACATCCCCATCGCAGGGGTTTTTGGAAGTCTCTCCGTTTTTGCCGAAGGTTTTGTAAAGTTCTCCATTTTTTCCGGAGGTATGTAAGACTCTATGTTTTTGTCGAAGGTTTTTGTAAGACTCTCTATTTTTGTCGGAGGTTTTGTAAAGTTTTCCGTTTTTGTCGGAGATTTGTAAGACTCTCCGTTTTTATCAGAGGTTTTCGTAAGACTCTCCATTTTTGTCGGAGATTTTTGTAAAGTTCTCTATTTTTGCAGGAGGTTTGTAAGACTCTGCATTTTTTCGGAGGTTTTTGTAAGACTCTCCATTTTTGTCGGAGATTTTTGTAAAGTTCTTCGTTTTTGCCGGAGGTTTGTAAGACTCTGTGTTTTTGTCGGAGGTTTTTGTAAGACTCCATTTTTGTCGGAGGTTTTTGTAAAGTTCTCCATTTTTTGCCAGAGGTTTGTAAGACTCCTTGGCATGTATTAATGTCGAAGGTCCTACACACTATCGTACCTATGCAATACCTTCTAGGAAACCTAGGCTGTCTTTCCTTCCAGGTGACCTAGGCATGCTACATCCGCGGTGTGTAGGCTTGTCATGCTCCCGAGGAAACGCCCGGGGCGCACCGCAACCCTATCCACCAAGGATGTGCCCTGGCACGTGGCATTTATACGACCAAAGCTATGCAATGCCTTCCAAGGCACCCTGGGCATAATCTGCCTTGCAGGTGACCTAGGCACAAGCAGCGCCCGCAGTATATAAGCATGTCGTGCAGAGAGAATTTCTAGCGACAGCATTCCTCAGAGCACCGCATCCTCACATCATGGCAGTCCCCTGATTGCAGCGTCCACACACTATTGAGGCAACACAATACCTTCAGGAAACATAGGCAGTCTTGCCTTCTAGGTGACCTAGGCATGCTATACCCACGGTGTGTGGGCTCCACTTCCTACCAGGGCAAAGCCTACCCTCTGGAAAACCTTTTCAGGTGACCTTGGGTTTAGGCAAGCAATGCTTACTAGTGCGTGGGCTTGTCACACCTCCGGAGAAATCCCCCGGGGGCGCCGCAACTATATTACCAAGTAAGTCCCTTGATAATCAGCATCTACACACTATCGAGGCTACACAATACCTTCCAGGAAACCTAGGCAGTCTTGCCTTCCAGGTGACCTAGGTATGCTACACCCGCGGTGTGTAGGCATGTCGTGCAACGAGGATTCCTTGCGACAGCATTCCTCGGAGCACCGCAACTCCGCCACCAAGGACATCCCCCGGGGCGTGGCTTCAACACCCGAGGCTACTCAAATGCCTTCCAGGGCACCCTAGGCATAATCTACCTTGCAGGTGACCTAGGCATAAGCAGTGCCAGCGGTGTGTGGGCCTCACTGTTTACGAGACTACGCAATACCTTCCAAAAAATCTAGGCAGTCTTGCCTTCTAGGTGACCTAGGTATGCTACGTTCGCGGTACGTGGGCTTGTCACGCCACCCGAAGATGCCCTACGGGTGGCGCCGCAACACGGTCTATCAAGGAAATCCCTTGATACATGGCAACTACACTTCCGAGGCCACACAATGCCTTCCAGGAAACCTGGGCAGACCCGCCCCCCAGGTGACCTAGGCATGATACGTCTGCAGGAGTGTAGGGATTTTGCATGGTTATACTAGCTAAGTTTTGCAGTCTATTGTTGGCAACAAGAAGCTAATAGTAGCGTAGAATATAGCTAGGTTATATAACTGTTCATGCTAAATGAGAATGTAACTTAAGTTCTACTGCTTCTACCTAGTGGCTATCTATTAAAAAAAGACTTCTAGCAGTAAGGTTGGAGGCCTCCAACAGACTCTAACCTGGCCGTATGAATGATGGATCACTAGGTAAACTACTTGGTGGTTAATAGCGGGCGTACCTTTGTAGGAATAAGGCCTCTATTGCGAGGTTTGGTGGCCTCGAAGCCTGTGGCTAGGCTGGGAGAGGCGGTGCTTGACCCCCCTTAGCCTTTAGTTGTTGCCCGGCCCTGGAGGTAATCCTTCCAGAGCCTGGCGACGGCATGTTAGAGGTGTAGTCGAAGGTTAGTTGGGAGAGGCGGTCCTCGACTGCCTCGGCCCTTAGCCGATGCCCGGCTCCGGAGGTGCTTCGTCCGAAACCTAGCGACCGCGTGTCTGTGACTCAGTTCTTGTTGCTGGTCGTGGTACCGTTGGTAGGGTCGGTAGCAATGGTGCAGGGTTGAGAGGCCGGGGATTTGCCCGGGAGTTGGCCCCAGGCCTCCGCTCCCTGTGCTGTCCTTCACCCGCTCCTTCTGTGGCCAGGTATTCTGTTTGCCTTCCGAGGTATTCCACCCTAAAGATCATGAGGGTGCGGCAGTCGTTGGTGTTTTGGTCGCGCCCTGGTCCGTGCAGGACGCACCCATGTGCCTCCTGGGGTGCCGGAGCTTAGAGTTGTCGTTGGGTTCACGGCCGAAGGTGGTGTGTCCCGGAGCCTATGGTTTCCCCCGGGTCTTCGTCCCTTTTGGGAGACCATCGAAGCTGCCCGATGCACTGACTTTTGGGGTGGAAGTGGTTTTGACTATTCCTCCCCAAACAAGGTGGGCTTGGGGTTCCCTGTGTGCGGTTGGCATTACGAGGAAGGTGTCGGAGGCGCTGGTGAGGTCCGCGCACCCAGGAGCCCTCCGTCTCCTTGGAACCCTCTTTCGCCTGAGGGGCCCAAGGAGGGCACTGGGTGGATAGACTTTCCGAAGATGTTGGCTCGCTCGGGGTATCCCAGGTGTAGTCGAAGGGGATAAATGGGGACCAGGTCCAGGTGGGAGCACTCCTGGGTTGGACCGCCCAGAACCATTGGAAGGCAGCCTGCTTGCTCGTGGCTTCAGCCGCGTCCTCTCCTGAGGCAGTGAGGCCTTCGTCGTGCAGAGGCTGGAAGGCCTCCACGTCGTCTGGAATTCCTGTACCGACCCAAGGTCCTGAGTTGGACAAGGTTGGAGGAATGTCGTCCCACACGACAGCGGGGCTGGAGCATGCATACGGTGCATATGACTGAGGCAACCATGCATACGGTTGCATGCTTGCAATGGTGGGTATGCCGGTTTTAGCTAACTCTTTGGTGGTTTTCCTGGTGGATTCCTACCTCTCTTAGCACTTCTGTGTTCGATTCCCCATGGATGGCGTGCTATTGGAGCAAGAGTTCGTCTTGCCCCAGCAAGTATAGTGAGAGTTTCTTCTAAGGAGGAGACTCAAGCTTGGAGACAAAGTTTCAGAGGAAGGAACACTACGAATGTATTGATGGTAGAAAAAATGGATCACTCTGGGAGGAGTATCACAGCGTGACTTGGTGTGTTTTCACATTAGTTTTTATGATCAAATTAGAAAGGATATCGAGGCATATGTCGATGATGTAGTTGTTAGGAGCAAGATCAAAGAGGATCTACTCACTAATTTGTGAGAAACCTTTGACAACCTTAGGAAACAGCAAATGATGTTTAATCTAGAGAAGTGTGTCTTCAGAGTTTGCTCAGAAAAGCTACTCGATTTCTTAATGCCTAATCGAGGCATCGAGGAAAACCTCGAGAAGATAAAAGCTATCAATGATATATGATCTCCAAGCACAACAAAAAGAAAGACCAAAGACTAACCGGATGCATTGTGATGTTCAGTCATTTTATCTTCTCATTAAGCAAAAAAGGACTACCTTTCTTCAAGCTTGTAAGAAATCATGAAGTTTCAAGTGGATTGAGCAAGCACGGTCAACATTCTAGGACCTCAAGAGTATATTCCTTGTCCTATGTTTTAACCTCACATGATGCAGGTTAAGAATTGTTCCTATACATCACAGCCACACAACAAGCCATTAGTGTAGTTCTTGTGATTGAATGGAATATGGTCGAGAAGCAGGAGCATGTTCAGAGGCCGGTATACTACATGAGTGAAGTTTTGCATTGAACCTAGGTGTTGGAGAAAGAGTTTGTCCTGCCCCAGCAAGTACGGCGAGAGTTCCTTCTAAGGAGGAGACTCAAGCTTGGAGACGAAGTTTGAGAGGAAGGAACACCACGAGTATATTGATGATAGGAAAATGTATCACTATGGGAGGAGTATCACAACGTTCGCTGTGATGCGTGTTCTTTTTTGCTGTGTCCTTGTCCCCCTCTTCTTCGTTTTTTACCCAGAGGACCATGGCCTCCTATTTATAGGGCCATGCGTAGCTTGGCGTACAAGTTATCATAATGTACAAATATCCGGGATCCAACTAAATTACTGAGCCTTATCCCGGATAACTACCTTCTATCCTATCAGGAGATAAATATCCATCATGGTAATTATCGTGGTGCCTGCCCCCTGACGGAGGCGAGCCGGTCGCCAATTGCAGCCTGGCGCCGCACTGTCAGGGTGTCAGCACAGCCATCATCAAGCAAGGGTGTTAGAGTAGCGCCCATTAGCCTAGGCCTTTAATACCGGTCACTTCCTTGCAGGCAAAGCACGACCGGTGCTCCCCTTTCGGCATATCTTCCTAGGGCCTGCTGATTCTGAATCTACCTCGTACGTGAAATAAATGGGAGTAAATGAGATGCGGCTGGAATGGACGATCGGATGCAGGAGGAAATAAATGCTTAGGGGATTTTAGACAGGTACGGGCCACACAGAGCGTAATACCCTACTCCGGTGTGTATGTTATAAATGCTCAGGGAATGCCTCTCTAAGGATCTCTTGTGTTACAAGGATGTTTGTCTAAGTCTAGAGCTTCGTGAGCTTGTCTCGGTCTTGAAGAAGCCGTTGTCTTCTGTGTGTCTCGATCTTCTCAGTTCTGAGTTCTCAGTTGATCTAGAGTTCTCCTTCTCCGGGGAGCCCGCCCCTCTTTTATACCCCGTCGGGGCGGGTAGCGTGCCCAGAAAGGAT
The DNA here is from genome assembly GCF_958298935.1 of Phragmites australis. Lineage (NCBI taxonomy): Eukaryota > Viridiplantae > Streptophyta > Magnoliopsida > Poales > Poaceae > Phragmites > Phragmites australis. The sequence goes on from NC_084929.1 coordinate 9,681,557, forward strand.
GGCACGAGTTCTGAGGCACCATATATAGAAAGTAACCATTATGGGCTGCAGCTTGATGTTACGAGGAGGGTTGAAAACGCGCCCCCATCCGGTCTTGTCGTCATCATCCTGTTTTTCAGCGGGTGCTGCGGGGAGGGCCTACCGGGCAGCCACCGAGCACCCCGCATGCCCGCCCGGTCAGAGCGAGCCTAACACAGCAGAGCGACAGGCGATATACCTCGAGCCTAGCGACGTTATCCCGAGGCGCGCCGGATGACGCGCGATGGGACCCACCACATTAAATATCCCCACACCTCCCTGATAGGGAGTGGCAGGGACTGACAGCAGGCGTGGGGGGAGTGGTTGGAAGTGACAGGCCACGCGCCCTCTTATGCGGCATCGGGCCTCTCACAAATTGACACATCACCGCTGATCCCTTGTGGGGACCACCGGCGAAGGACTTCTCAGGCCCTCGAGGAACTGTGAGTGCTCGGGGACTATTGTTCATAGCCCCGAGCACTCTCTTCCGGATATGCCCCTTTTTGGTCCTCGGGGAACTTGGGTGCTCGGGGATCACTGTTCATGGCCCTGAGCGCCCTCTCCCGGAATTGTGTCTGCTCGGGTCATCGGGGAACTCGGGTTCTCGGGGACCACTGTTCATGACCCCGAGCACCCTCTCCTGGAACTTGATCTTCTCGGATCATCGGGGAACTCGAATACTCGGGGACCACTGTTCATAGCCCCGAGCACCCTCTCCCGAAACTTGGTCTTCTCGGACCTCGGGGAGATAATCCCCGAGGGAGGGCGCCATGTGGCACTCTGCTGTCCTGGCCTCGGGACTCGGGGATCCCCGATTCCCATGTCACCGACAGCTTCGGAGGGACCTGGATGGTGATCTTTAACCGTTATCCTCAGGTTGGTTTATTTTCCTCCCAATTCAGAGATCAAGTTTTCGGATGGACCTAGATGGTGATCTTCAACCGTTAACCTCAGGCTGGCTTATTTTCCCCCCAACACTAGGTATGTTATCCTCAGGAAGACATTATTTTCAATCACATAAGATTACTATTGCATCTACCTTTCCACTAGGAGATATTCTCCATAATTAGTAATCAGTATGGAGAATAACCAAGTGGTCAGTAGAACTTGGGGAGTTCAACACCCACTTTGTTCCCCGAACACTATTAAATCCCAAGTACTGATTAACTTTTTTTTCAAATGGTTAAACCATACACCTAATAGTGAACATGAGCATGAAGTCTAAGAAGCATGAACAATATATTTTGATGGCTCGTTAGCACTTCAAAACTCAGGGGCTAGGGTAATTCTAATATCGCCGAAAGGGGAAACCCTGAGGTATGCCCTTCAGATTGATTGTCCCTACCATGAATAATATGGCAGAATATGAAGGATTGCTGGCATATATATGAGTAGCTATTTCGCTTAGAATTCAATGACTTGTTCTAAGGGGAGATTCACAGCTAGTCATGAATTAGATAAAAAAAAGGAATATAAAATTTCCAACCCAACCATGGTCCCATACCTTTCGGAGGTCAAAAGGCTTGAGTAGCATTTCATTAGACTAGATGTACAATACATCTCAAGAAGGGATAACTTCCTAGCCGAAGGGGAGTCAAGGCTAGCATCATCGTGATCTCTAATACCTTCTTGGGTTTTGTGGAAAAAGTATCGATAACATCAATGGCACTCTCTACTAGAGAGGAGCCAGCAGAATCTTGATGAAATGCATCTCTTAGCCGCAAGGTAAGACATTACTCGATAAAATCCATATTGGGATTTGTGAAGCTCATGCTTCCTTCCGAACTCTTGTCAGAAAGGTCTTTAGACAAGACTTTTATTGACCCACAACCCTCCATGATGCAAATGAATTGGTCAAAAAGTGTGAATAATGTTAATTTCATAGCCAACAAATTTACCAACATGCTCATGCGCTACAAAAAAATTCATTTATCTTGGCCTTTCACTATATGGGATTTGATATTCTAGGACCATTCCCAAAATCTTCTGAAGGTTTTGAATACCTATTTGTCACCATCAATAGATTTACAAAGTAGATCTAGGTAGAGCCAGTAGGTAAGATAACCACGAATGCTACCAAATGATTAATCACAAGGAATGTAATGACTCAATTCAGAGTTCCGAGTCATATAATCACTGCCAATAGAACCCAATTCTCTAGCAACACTTTTCACGAATACTATGAGGAACTGGAAATCAAAGTCTATTATACTTTTATAGCTCATCTGCAAAGCAATGGCCAGGTGGAAAGAGCTAATGGCATCATACTACAAGGAATAAGGACCCAAGTGGAAGCTTTTAGGGAACAAAGTCAAACTCTACAATGAGCGGATGACATCAATTTCCTTGGGGAATTGAGGGTCAGGCCTTGATCGTTCTAGAGAGGGAATTGTGTAATTTCCATCTAGAGAGAGGGAGAAGAGTTGTACCCATTTAGGATTTTGGATTTCATGAAAATCCTTATAAGGATGTTGTGGAGATGCATCTTGTAAACTCATACATGAAATGAAGATCAAGTTTCATATGTTGATTAGTTGTTGATTTCGTTCTTTTCTCCTCATTCTTCGTTTTAACTTTCGATTTTGATTTTTTATGGATCTTTTGGTTTAACGTGATTTTTTTTTAATCCATCCACAACTATCCTAAGGAATCTTGGTAAAGCTCTGAAAATTTTCATGATTAAACTTTTGTCATTCTAGCTTAATCAATAAATTAGAGTTTAATCAATTCTTCATCATCTTTTGTCATAGTCTGCTTTTAAGGTTAATAACAATATATCTATGTATCCGATTGATGTGGTTCTTATTGGGTTAGTTTCAAAACTTTCTCTAGTTTCTACTGTTAATTTGAGATCGTTTGGAGCTATGGATTTAGATCTACAACAGTTTTAGTAGCGTATATGTAGTATGTCTGGAAGTGGAATACGAGATTAAATTAGCTTTTTGTCTAGGGTGATTTGTTATTTAAAAAATTAAATTTGACTTATGCAATCATTTACCCCTTCTTATTACCTTTATAAAGAGTAATCGATCCTTCAATTATCTTCTTATAAGATTAAGCAAGGCAGAACGCAATATAGAACTAGTATTTTTCAAAACAAATCTATACATATGATTTTTATATTTCAAACTAAAAATTTTAAAAATTATTAACAATCAAAATTTTAAAAATTTGATAGAATCTATATCAAAATGTCAAGTAGTGAGTAGAAATTTAGCAGGCCGTACTGACGAGAAAGATGCCTTGGACTGGTATGACCCATTAGGACTGTTTATTCCTCAGAGCGGGACCCACGTTTGACGCATCTTTTTCTCTTATTTTCTTGGCGCCTCTCTCCCTCCCTGCTGCAAACTGCAGAAACGCAGAGCAAGGACGATCAGAAATCACGTGCAATTGCCGGATCCTCACAGAAATTTTCCTTTTTTATAAATCTCGTCGTTCCTAGTCAGATCGTGTTTCTGCTCTGAGCCCGTGCCTGCTGCATGCCATCATCATGAAGCAAGGTAGTATAGCAAACCATCTGCAAGGTATAGAAATGGAAAGGATTTACGTCAGAAAATTTGGGAAGTGCAAACAATTTGTTCTGGTTAGGGTCACAATTCACAACCATGCAAAGCGCGGTGCCACAACTCAAATACTAGCTCCGTTTTTATTTATATTACTGTACTAATTTTGACCTTACGTTTTTTCTATAAAAGATTTATAAATAATTAAAACTTTTGTATCATTAGATTCATTATGAAATATACTTTATTAGTATTAGATATTTTTAAGTATTTGTAAAAAAATTTAAGAAAGAAATGTAAGATCAAAACAGAGGTAGTAGTTCATTTCTGTTCATCTACAGTTTAGCATCTCCAATCACTGCCATGTTCTCATGTTCTTACTGACCAGGGAATCACCAGCGACTTGACTTGAAGGGTATACGTAGCTGCATAGGTTAGATCCATTCATTTTTTTCTCTGCAACAAGTTCAGTGAACCCGTCCTGTCAACACTATTGCACTGGTTATCCTTTTCAGAATGAACGGGCGCTTTACCTTACTCTATTATTTGCGGCAAGAAACAAGACAATGCATTATGCATGTACGTTTCGATTTACGAAGGGTAAATCAAATCCCATGAGATTAATTTGTTTAGGGTTGCATAATTTTCCTACCGTTATACACGTAAGGTGATAGAGATCCAAACGACTTCACAATTTCCCTACCTTTATATATGCTGTATTGTCGTGTCTCGAAATGTGAATTTTCTCTTTTGCTAACAAAGTATTCATGACTCTTAGTCTTAGGGACCTTTTGAGAGTGGAATATAAATTGGAAGCCATGCATATACATACAAAGAACGTACCGAGCATTTGCATATCTAAAGCTCCATTAGACCGGACTTTAATCATATCCCTGGTACTGATAAGTAAACACCATAAATAATGTATGTAATCCACGTGATTTTTCTAATAAAGTAGTCGGTAATGTGGAAGGCTCCTGATTTGCATGGTATAGATGTAAACTTGTTGTCGACTCTAATGTCATCAACTTCATGGACAAGAGTTGTTGGGAATTACACATCCTTTTGTTTTGCTTTTATTTACTTGTCCCTTTCGAAGCATGTGATGCATGCACATATTCTCGTGAAATGAAATGCTTCAAATACTGTATTAGTATATTTTCAGAATATTTTTGTGGCTTTTGAATATTCTCATAATATTTTCTTTTTTCTTAATACCGAAGACATTTTCAAACAAAGTAGTTGTATATTTACTAAAAATAATGCTTCAGTATTATTATTATTGAAAAAAATCAATGATAAAGATGCATTGGATAACTTGGTGATATTGTTTTTTCCCACTTATCAATCATCGAGTGCTAGATAAAAGAGGGTGCTTTGTTTGGCCAGCTAACATATCAAGCCTGACAAACAAACCTCAGGAAAATGTACCTCAAGAAGTGTTATATTAGAGATTATAGACTCTAACTATAAGATTCTATCGCTCGCACTATTCAGATCCAAATTGAACAATATGAAACCAATAACAAGGCAAGAAATATATTGTTCACTAGTCTGAGTCGTAGTGAGTTTAACAAAGATCAGGACATTCGTACTGCTTATGAGATTTGGACTACTTTTAGTGTCTTCCATAAAGACACTAACCAAATCAAGGCTCAGTACCAAAGTACATACAATTAGGAATATCAAATATTTATGCAGAGCCCTAGATAATCTTTTGATGTTATGTTTTTTAGATTTGATAGAATTATTAGCAACCTTAGATCCACTGGTATGTTGTCTTATTCTAACTATGATAGGGCGATCAAGCTTCTCTATGCTCTTGATCGTAGTATATGGGAACTGAAGATCTCGAGCATTGAGAAGATATTTAGTTATGACATATTGACTTGTGATGAATTCTTCAGCAAGCTCAAATCCACCGAGATAGCTAAGGCAGCTAGGATAGACCTAGGAAAGCCCCTGTCTCAAAACATAACGTTGGTTTCAGGACCTAGTATTGGTAGTCAGACTGAAATTGGTTTTTCTTATCTAACCCTTCACCTAGAGGATTTATTTTGTCTTCTATGGTTTCTATCACTGAGGAGTAGGTGGACACACTTGATGATGATGATTTGGCTTTGATCGCTTCTACAATAACAGAAAAGACTGGAGGAGAGGTGGTTCTCGTACTTTTTATGAGTGTGGTAATACCACTCATTTCAAGGCTTTGAGTCACAGCGTTTTGGTGGACCATGTTTTCTCCATCGTGGTACTCACCCACAGTGTGCTAGAAATATTTTACCTACACCTGCTTTTACTCCTGCTCCTTGAACAACTCGGTGTTTGATTCCTAAGAAGTTTCTTACTTATCCTAGCACTGAGTACTCGAGCTCTTCTTACATGATATATGTGGTAGGCGACGGTCTGGAGAATAAGTGACTCATCGACTCTGGTTATTCACGCCATATGACCGGAGATGTATATTGGTTCTTCAGCCTCACCCTAACGAAACAACACGAGTACATCACATTCGGGGATTATAGAAAGGGAAGACTTAAGGCCAAAGGTGTAGTAAAGGTAAATAAGATTTTTATTCTCAAAGATGTGGTTTTGGTGAAGCATCTAAGATATAATTTTTTCGTGTCTCAGTTGTTGGATGATGATTTGGAAGTGTGTTCAAACGCGATGCTTCTGGAGTTTTTAATTATTCAAGCATTTTGATTTGTTGGATTTCTGAGTAGTAGAGTTTTGACTTGTCATTTAGGACAATAATTTGGTCTCCAATGTATTTCTATGACCGTTGTTTTTTAAGTATTTTTTATTCAAGGTTATTAGAAATATAATTATTTGAAAATATTTTCTTCCTAATCTACTAATATCATCTTTGTGTGACAAATCTTCTAACGGTTGACAGCTCGCATCCCTAAGCATCATCTGTTTGAGAATGGAGCGAATATTCCTAACTATTTTATTTTATGTTCACCGTAGCTTCCTCCTTATTCAGTGGAGAATTTCTATAAAACTATCTTTGTTTTATTTTAAAGTCCGCCGTAACATAATTAAATTTATGTTGTGTTGACCATTATGTATTCTCAGGGATTCAGTGCAATTACCCATTATAGCCTGAGTTTTAAAAGAATTGATATATAGGCGTGTCAAAAACCTCATGCATTATTATTCAAAGGTTGTTTTAGAAGATAGGACTAGTTTTTTTTCTCATCGATTCATTCACGCAAAAAGATAGATTTACCATCACCATTATCATCGGTTTGATCTCCCTCCGTTGTTATATGCAGTATGCTACTACTTTCTCATGCTACATATGACGAGTTCATTTTATTCAAAAACAGTAATGTCAAGATAGGATGCTTAAGTTAGCATCCATGCTCTGTGACGCCATCATTTTGATGGCATCATTTGGTCTCGAAGGCCTGCATAAGTGTCATCAATTGAGGAAACACCGCTGCAAGTACACAAAACAGTACTACACTCCAAAAGTCTAAAACATATCCTTACTTTTCTTACAGTGTACTCCTCCCTTTCAGTACCGTTAATTACCCGCTATGGCGAGGTTACCTAAATATATATAACAAAAGACAATAATCCTTATTAGGCCGTTCTTGGTTGAAACAAAATTAAATACAGTGATGAAATCATCTTATGTTAATCCTTATGAACAGAACAAACTTCGTCAGAACCCATTCAAGATAAATCAATCATCAGAGCTCAGAACAGTGGTTCTTCAGAGTGTAAAAGTAGAGCATTAAGAATGTCTCTGAAGACGCTAACATATAACTAACCACATGGAATGCATGGTAATATATCATAATCGCTCACAATTTCTTAGAATGGTCACTGTCTTGTTTAAAGTGACTATGAACCCTCCGCACAGTGGTTTGCTATGCATGAACTAATTATGTTTGGTTACCTGCAATTTTCAGATCCAGCTGCGCTAACAATTGGACAGCCCAAATTTAAATCAATTGAGGTCGAAGCAGTTTGAACAACTCCAATTGTTCAATATTAGTTAGATGGATATCATCAGACCATTAGTCTTTTTGGGAAAAGAGTTCTCACTTTTTCAGGATGGTATACAGTAAATGAAATCTAAAAATATAAAAGATACAATGTAAAGATATTGTGCACTAAGTTTTCCCATGTCCCCCTGAAACACCTGTATTTTCAGTTGAATTTTGCAGGATACTAGATAACATCATCTTGCCAATTTTTCCAAAACTTCTATGGCTTCGAGTTTGTAGTACTTGCTATGTTATGTGGCACTGAACTGCATCTACTTTCTTTCATCCTCCTCCTGACTGCCTATTTGGATGGGGTGATTAGTTGGGGAATTTTAGGATTTAACTAGAAAAATAGCGTGTCATTGCTATGCCATATGACCTGCGAGCAACAAAAGATAATCTCTTTAATAAATATGAAATGAAACTGGATAAATATGTTATGATACACATTAGGACATAATAGTAGATGGTATAAAAGATGCACTTCAATTAAAACAGCTACAGACCTTCACAAGATCTTTCAATTTCACTACGTGAAAAAACGGACAAAGGAGACACACATAAGTGACGGTTCATTATACGACCTGTCACTTATATCGCCTCAAATCGGGATCAGGTATTTACCCGTCACAGATAACAAATAATATATGATAGATCGTAATACTACCCATCACCTAAACATAAGTGACGGGTAATAACTAAACTCATCACTTATGACTTGGTCATAAGTGACGAGTCTTCCTGCACCAGTCATAAGTGGCAGATTATGTTATAACCTGTCACTTACGACTTGGCAAAGGTGACGGGTCTCCCTAGGCCAGTTATAAGTGACACGTCATAACATGGCCCGTCACTTATAATAAATAATAAGTGACGGGTAATATTATCACCCGTCACCTATTACTTAGCTCTGTTTAAAGAGTTGGTCAGCCATTGTGCGGGCGAACAGTTACTCAACAGTTCCTCCCGCACAGTGCTGGCGATTTTCACTGGCTTCGGTAGAAATTTTCTAATATCTTGTTGATTTAAAGTTTGAATTGGTGCTAGGTCTTTCAAGGTTTGCATCTCCACTTTTCTCCTCCTTTCCTTCCTCTAATCCCTATTTAGTAGATTTGTTGTGCTTTGAGTTGTAATCGGCCATTTTGCATCTTTATCCAAAATCTTAGTACAAGTGAGTTGTATTTATGTTAGATTTGATACTAGGTGTGCCTGATCTACCGCGAGATACCACAGATCTAGTGTATTTGTATGGAATTTTTAATCGCATGCTTAACCACAAAATTACGGTAATTGTTAATGAAGAATGAATGTTTTTATATTAATTGTAAATGACGAACAGAAGTTGGATGTACCTTGAGACCCGGACTTGTCCGAAGTACCTGAGTGAGGTGAAGTATTTCATGAGTGCTACCTTAGCAGATATGAAAGATCGTGGTAAAACGGCAATGTATTGTCCATGTCGCGACTGCAAGAATGATAAGAAGTTTCTGAAACCAGACAATATCCATAAACGCTTGGTCATGCGTGGATTTAAAGAGAATTATACATGTTGGAACAATCATGGTGAGGAGGGCCTTAACGAGGGAGAGTTGGATCGAGCCCTCCATGCCGACAGTGTGGATCAAGGACTTACACCCAGTGAAATGGATCATGATCTCAGGGATGATGACATATTAGGTTTCAATGATAATGATCTCGAGGATTTTGTAGAGAATGTGGACCAAATGGTGCGTGATGTCGAGTGGAATGACAAGTATAACAATGGTGAGTTTGCTAAATTCTAGGACTTTGTGTGGGATTTCATGACGCCCCTTTATCCCAACTGTAAGGAGAAGTACACGCGGATATTTAGGAACCTAAAGCTTCTACAGCTGAAGGCAACATATGGTTGGACTGACAAAAGTTTCAAAGTATTGTTGGATCTGCTAAGGGACATGCTACCGGAGGGGAACTTGGTGCCCGAGGGCGTCTACGATGCGAAGAAGATAATTTGTACTTTAGGACTGGAAATAGAGAAAATACATACATGTAAGCAAGATTGTATCTTGTTTCGTGAAGAGTATGCAAAGCTGGATCAATGCCCCATTTGTGAAACCTATCGATATAAGCGTATAAATGACAGTGGTGACGGGGATGGAGGCAAGAAAAGTAAAGGTGGTCCTAGGAAGGTGGTGTGGTATTTTCTTGTAATTCTTCGTCTGAAGCGTCTGTTTGCTAATAGAAATCAGGCATTGGTGCGTTGCCATAAGGAGGGTCGTAAGAACGACGCAATGATATGGTACCAGGTGGATTCCGCTCAGTGGCGAATCATTGATTCCACATTTGGTTGGTTCGCTAAAGAATTGAGAAATATTAGGTTTGCTATGAGCATAGATGGCAGGAATCCATTCGGTAAAATGAGTACCTTACATAGCACCTGGTCTGTTCTATTGTCGATCTACAACCTTCCACCCTGTCTTTGTAACAAGCGGAAATATATTATGTTGTCGATCTTGATATCAGGACCGAAACAACCTAGCAATGATATTGATATGTACCTCAGGCCTTTAGTCGATGATCTTAAGAAACTCTGGTCGGAAGGCATCGAGGTTTGGGATCAATACAAGCAAGAGTACTTTACCTTGCACGTCATATTATTCGTCACCATCAATGATCTGCCAGCACTTCATAACATGTCAGGTTAGAGCAAAAGAAAAGGTGAAGCTTGCCCACATTGCTTAGATGACACATGCAGTTTGAGGTTGAACAACTCAAAGAACATACGGCATCGACGTTTCCTTCCCAGGAAGCACCCGTACCGAAACATGGACAAGCAGTTCAATGAAACAAGGGAGAAAGTGTTACCTCTGAGGCATTTCAGCGGAAAAGATGTCCACAATCAGCTTAAGAATATCAATGTTGTCCTTAACAAGCAAAAACAATTCTCCAAGGATGATGAACAGTTAGGAATGTGGAACAAAAAATCAATACTATTCGAGCTAGAGTATTGAGAAAAATTAGGTATTCATCACTCTATCAACAACATGCATGTAAAGAAGAATATATGCGAAAGTCTGATCGGTACATTACTCCAAATGAAGCGAAAAGGAAAGGATCATTAGAACACACGAGCTGACCTTGAAGAAATGGGCTTAAGGCCAGAGCTCCATGCACATGATACGAACGAAGGAAAACACCTACCCTCAGTAGTTATCACTCTCTCCAAGAAGGAGAAAAAAGAATTCTACGAGTTCTTACATAGTGTGAAAGTTCTCTTCGGTTACTCATCCAACATCGGAAGACTTGTTTCGGTGAAAGAGTTGAAATGAATTTCGCCTTGATGAAGTCCCATGATTTCTATGTGATGATGACGTCACTGCTTGTGGTAGTTATTAGGAACATCCTCCCAATTAAGGTTCACGAGGCTATCCTGAGCCTGTGCTTTTTTTTGAATGTAATTGAACAAAAGGTGCTCGATCTAGACTCACTGGAGGAGCTAGAAAAAAGACACTCTGAGACTCTATGTATTCTTGAGGTGTATTCCCACCATCCTTTTTCGATATCATGGTACATCTCACTGCTCACCTTGTGAAGGAGATACACTACCTTGGTCCTGTGTTCCTGCATCACATGTTTTCATATGAGAGATATATAGGCATTCCCAAGTCGTACGTAAGGAATTGAGCCTTTCCTGAGGAATGCATCGTGTAGGGTTACATGACGGAGGAGGCATTGGAGTGGTCTGTTAATTAAATTGACCCAAATAACCCAATTGGCGTGCCTAAGTCTCGCCATGAGGGGAGGCTCACAGGTCTAGGGGTCCTGGTGAAGATGGCAATAACTCCTAATCAGAAGGCATACGACCAAGCTCATCTCCTCGTGCTGCAACAATTGAGCAAAGTGTGCCCATATGTCGATAAGCACAAGCAGATGCTACTTGAAGAGAATCTAGGGCAGACTGAAGCTTGGTTACGAGGCAACATATGCAAAGGTTCACGACTTGGTTCCCAGATCGAATCAGACAATCGAGTACTCTACAAGTGCTCTGATAAAAAAGCTGGCATCGGGCACTATATACACAATTATGACACATCAAGGGTACAATATAAATGGATACACATTTTACACGGTTACCCAAGATGAGATGAGTATATACCAAAACAGCGGTGTCTGTATAGATGCTTATGACAACGACATGCAAAGGGGCGCGTACTACGATCAAATAGAAGAGATCTGAGAGTTAAACTATTTGGGATTCAAGGTAGCCCTATTTCGGTGTCGTTGGGTACATGGGGCAAAGGGCTTCACTAATGCCAAGTATGGATTCACTAGCGTTGATATGTACTCGTTAAAGATGTTCGCCAAATCTTTTATGTGACTGAGACAACAAAGAAGAAACGTCATGTGGTTCCCACTGGGAAAAGACGCATCGTCAGAGCTGCAAACGTCGTTGATGAGGAGGAGTTCAATCAATTCGATGAAATCCCCCCTTTTGCTACTGCAATCATGCTATGCCTTTCACCGACTGAGAAAATTCCATACCTGTGCTCCAACTATTACGAAGGGATCCATGTCAAGAAAGCACGAAAATTTAAGTGTGAAATATTAATGTCAAATTTGAATTTTTGATTTCAAGTTATTTGAATTTTTAATATTAATGCCAAATTTGAATTTTAGGTTTCAAGTTATTTGAATTTGTAATATTAATGTCAAATTTGAATTTTAGGTTTCAAGTTATTTGAATTTGTAATATTAATGTCAAATTTGAATTTTAGGTTCAAGTTATTTGAATTTGTAATATTAATTTAAAATTTGAATTTTAGGTTTCAAGTTATTTGAATTTATAAATTGTGAGGAGTGATATTATTAACCCGTCACTTTTATAACTAATAGGTGAAGGGTAAATAACATGACCCGTTACCTATGACTTATATGTAAGAGCCGAGTCGAAGTAAAAGGTGATGGGTGATATTCTTAATCTGTCACCTATGACTTATACGAAGTAAAAGGTGATAGGTGATATTCTTAACCTGTCACATATTACTCACAATAAGTGACGGATGACATTTATTACTCGTCACCTATGACTTATTTGTATATAACCCTAGCTAGTCCCCCCACGCACGCACTCTCATTTTGCCTAAGTCTTTTTGCCTGCACGCGCTAGGGTTCGTCGTCGTCATTGCCCTCCACCCGCCGCCACGATCCGTTGCCCCCGGACCCGCCGTCGTCGCCATGAACCGTCGCCACCCGACTAGCCGCCGTCGCCCCGCCACCCTCCACCCGTCGTTGTCGCCACGAGCCATCGCCCCCGACCCATTACCGTTGTCGCCACCATCGCCCATCACCGTCGTCGTCATCGCCGTCGTCTCCCCCGAGCCCGTGAGGTGAAAGCCACTTTAGCTGAAGAAAGCTCCTCCCAGCTGATCACTAGAGGCTATAGTATTGCAGCATCCATCCTCGTACATATTTGCATTTGGGAATCAAATAATTTAGCTTTCATTTTTTTCTTCAAACTAGGTTTTCTTTTATTTTTTCATTTGCTTGGTAAATTTATTAGTAACACATTTTACAAAGGATGCTAGCACTAGAGGCCGTCCCGACACAAGAAGGCGCAGATAGGAGCCCAAGCCCGCACACGTCGTCCTCCTTCGGTAGCAGCGAAAGCCAGTATCGCAGCCCTAGCCCTGACCCGTCACCAATGCGGGAGAGCTGACGTCGGGCAAGTGACGAAAAGTACAATCCTGCCAAAGAGGTATTGATATAAGTCAACACATTTTATACTTGTTGAATGGAAGAATATTTTTTGTTTATGTCAACTCCCCTTGTTTTCTCTATAGATGGCGGAAGCACAGTCTCTAAGCTAGACAACTAGTAGTGGTGCATGAGCCCGAAACGTAAGGTCACAAACACAGTGGCCGATGGACAAGGTTACCGTCACGGGAATCGATGCTGACGGACTGCCTACAGATGAAAAGGCCCTGAATAGATTCCGGAGGGTCGCAGGGCTCATTGCTTGGGAAAGGGTGTCGATAACAACTAAGTTCAATGACATCAGTGACGAAGCGAAGAGGGAGTTGTTCGATAATATCGTCAAGGAGTATCTGGAGTACCTTAGCAACATGAGCGAGCGTCAAACGATTGTCGTGGTCAATACAGCAATGAAAGCGATCGTGAAACTTCACATAATCTTTAAGAGCAAGCTTGTGAATCAGTACTTGGCTAAAGGGGTGGCGCCCTTCAAGAACTACAAGCACTTGAAAGAGGAAGATTGGGATGCTTTTGTGCAGATGAAGAAATCAGAGTAGTTCAAAAAGGAGAGCAAGGATACGAAGCAGCTTCAGGCTAGGAACAAGCACAACTATAGCACTGGCGCAACTAAGTACGCTGGGAAAAAGGCCGAAATGGCAGGCAGATGATGAAAAGTTAGCCAGAAAAGTTCGCGAGAATCCTTGGTTGTAATTCCTAGGACGATCACGGTCATATTTGCGTGCAAGGGGTGAGCTGTCTGAAAGCGGTGAAATCACATTTAGAAACAACGAAACCCAGGTAGTCACAGAAAAAGTTAAAGTCATGCCAGATTGAATCGGAATGTCAGTTTTTAGGAATTTGGAGCTCTCGGGGTTCTCTTCTTTAGTTGAATAAGAAGTTTCGGATGTTAGATCAGAAGTTCTGATCTGGTCAGAATGTCCGGTTTTTACGAATCTAGGGCTCTTGGGTTTTCATTTTATTGAATCAGAAGTTCCGATTAATTTCATTATATTGAATCAAAAGTTCTGATTAATGAATGGGAAGTTCTGATGTGGTCGAACTGTCCGATTTTCTCAAACCTAGAGTTCTCGGTTAGTGCTATGTATTGAATCTGAAGTTCCAATATTCTGGTATTTCGTACATATCAGAAGTTACGATTGGGGATATTAAAAGTTCCGATGTGGGTTGAATCTGAGCATAACAACATGTTTTGGGGGGTTCCCTATTTATACTCCCCTCCCCCTCATCCTCTCATTTCAGGCTGCTAGTTCCTTGCACAAGAAAAACATCTCTAGAGCCCCAAAAGAGCACCTCTTCTCTCCCTAGCTTTGTGATTATGAGAAACCGAGTTGAAATGTGCCTTGGTTTACATATGATGAGTGATAGACAAGGTTGCTTGATTTGGCTTGATCATTTTTTGGATTGTATGAGCATGTCTATGTACTGCAATTATGTTCATGACTAACCACAGTTACAAAGAAAATGGAGTTAGCATTTTTATCTCTGAGTCCAGAAAAATTGCACTAGCCGGATGATCTGGTGCTGGAAGTTTTGTACATGTCATATGGTCCGACATTCAGGATGGTTTCACACCAGAGCATTTCAATTTAGAGGAAAAATTAATGTACACGCCGAATGGTCCGACGATGGGGTGAAGTGCATGGCGGACTAATTTTTCAAAAGAGGTTGAAAATTGGTTCGGGTGGACTTACACTCACCGGATGGTCCGGCACTAAAAGGAGTGAACGCCAGACTAATTTTTCCACAGAGGTTCCAAAATAGCTTTAGTGGGCTTACACGCGTCGGATGGTCTAGCGCTCAAAGGAGTGAATGTCGGATGCTACGTCGGAGCATTTCTTGCAGAGAGGTTGCTAAATGGCAAGGTCTGATGGATTGGACATGTCGGATGGTCCGGTGCTTGGGAGGAGTGTACATCGGAACATCCGGCATTCATGCTTTCTATATGATGTGTCCTCCAACAGAGATTTTAATTTTGACTAACTGGAGATGGAGTTGGAGATATGTTCTTGCTTGTCTTGTGTAGTACAAGTGATGGATGCAACTTGGTGGTTGACAGCGGGATAATCGGGGCTAAGCGGGATGCTTTGTGCCGGATGATCAAGGAGGTCGGGCGGAGTTGCGGGTGATCCTAGATGTACACGTGAAGATTAAGAAAAGTGTGAGAAGGCGGATGAAGACGGCATGTTGACAAAGTCAAGTGAAAGGTATGCTTGTGTAAGTGACAAGGCAGCCTGAGGGATAGGGAGCGGGAGAGATTTGTCGGTGGTTAAGATCGCAAGACAGAGTACACGTATCAATATCGGGACGCTTGCTTAAGGTGTAAGCAAGTGGTAGTGAGTCATGCTTTGAAAA
This sequence comes from Phragmites australis, assembly GCF_958298935.1. NCBI lineage: Eukaryota > Viridiplantae > Streptophyta > Magnoliopsida > Poales > Poaceae > Phragmites > Phragmites australis. The sequence continues at coordinate 9,697,185 of NC_084929.1, forward strand.
ACATGCAAAACGGTTTCACGGTTTAACCTCAAAACTATAGAAGGATAGAGTGCATGTGGCATCATCGCGAAGCTTGTGTCGAGACAAAACTAAGACATGAATGTGCCACTGTCGTTCGATGGACGGAGAAAAAGATTAACCAAAATACCTAGTGGTAGGTAGGAGTGCACTAGAAGTGAGGGGTATTTGGGGAACAAGGAAATTTAAGGACTAAGTAAACTTTCTAGCCCTATAAATAGAGGGGTAGTGCTGTAGGAGTTGCTGGAGCTAGCCACTTGAGTTTGTATGCTAGGATTTTAGAGAAAATGAGAGAAGAGAGCTTAGCTTTTGTAATAGATGAGAGTTTTTTGTGGTAAAAATACCTTGTAATCTGCCAAAGATAGCTGACCTTTGTAAGAAATGAAGTGTATATTTCCTTCGATGCTTATGTTCATATCCTTCTAGTTTCCTTCAATTTTCTCCCTTGTTTTGTTACGACTTTTTTCTTTTTAGTTGTGATTTTCATTTTGGATGAGGAGCTATAATTTTCCCACCTTGGGAAGTTATTCTTGTTGTTGCTAGAGGTATAAAATTCACATTCAGAATTGGTCTTGAATTCTCTTGCCTCTAGATTATCAACTTGGAGAATTTCTACTTTCAATGATCTTTTCATTGGTTCAAAGGTTTCTTCCTTCTAGTTGCTATCTTTTGTGGTGATAACTCGTGGGATGAGTTTCAATGAAACCAAGGGTTCATGTACGTCTATGAGAGCCATGTCTTTCCTTGGAAATTTCCATAGCAACTTGTCTCTCTCCGATGTTTGAATCTGCTCTTGGTTTTGAGGTGCGTTGGGTGATCCAAAATAGGAGGAGGCCATCAAAGATATTTATTGAGATGCATATTCACCCCCTCTAGTCATCATTCTCGATCCTACAGATTCACCTTGTGAAAGGGATTTGAGAGAGAGATCAAGTGAAAGGAAAATTGAGTCAATCTTTGAACACTTAGTTCATCTCCAAGCCTTGCTTCATGTGCATTTATTACCCTTGGAGATTGAGATCTCCTAGACGTCTAGAGCCACTCACGATCCCCAATCAATTGTGGTCCACCGTGAGAAGTTTCTGAAGGTTGGATTCCGCCTCTAAAAGGGAAGAAATACCATGTGGAGCCAAGAAGTGCTTGGTGCAACCTCCAGAGGTAAAGGGTTGAAAGAGACCTAGCTTTATGCCCACTGAACGGAGACGTAGGATCCTCTCAAGGATCTGAACTTTGGGAAACAAATTCGTTAAGTCTCCCCTCTATTGGTTATCTCTAACCTCTTGTTTTATTCGAGCAATTCAATTGTTATCTTGCTTTGTGCTTCATGATTGCTAACTCTACTTTAAATTGAGTACTCTTATACCCTACTTGCTCTAGCATCTTGTTGCATATCTCATCATTGCGTCTAGATCTAATTACCTTTATTTTTAGTAAATCAGAAGTTCCGATCCTTTGAACTGGAACTTCCGATTTCAGTCGGAACATCTGATTTAGGATCAGAATATCTGACCTGCTTCCACATTTCTAATTTAGTTTTTTTTTGAAAAAGTGCCTATTCAACCCCCCCCCCTTCTAGGAAACTCTCTTGATTCTTCATGGTCCTTGCTACAGCACTCTGGCATGAGCGTGTGCGCGGCCACTGCCTAGATCCACCCGGCATGAGCTTGTGCGCGGCCGCTACCTACATCCGGCCAACAAGAGCGTGATTACACAGGATGCAATCGGTGCATTCACGATGCTGAAGATTCAAAGGGGGCCAGGGAAGAGGGGACTATGTTGCAGCCATGGAGCGTGGAGGTGGTCATCGAAATTCATCAGGGGCCATGTTGACCATAGGCACCACTAGTAGGGAACCCACGGTCAGCGGCCTCATGTGCGGGAGAGGCAGTTGGGCATGGTGGCAGCAACACCGGTGAGGGGCGGCAACACCAAAGGGGGCAAGGGCAGGCTGGGAGGCGGAGCAGGAGGAGCTCCTGCACTGCGCGCTCGTGATGCTCCTGTGTGGTAGAAAGTGGCAGTAGTCGAGCACCTTTTTTATGGTAGAGGAAGGATGGCGTAGTGGAGGCGGTGGCGGAGGGGTGGAACGAGGAGTGGGGTGCAGGGACGAAGAGACAGAGAGAGACGAAGCTATAGCGAAAATGGCCCTATTAGGTCATGATTGTGATTTTAGTGATTAATGATAACATAGTCATTAGGACTAACATGTTTGTCAAGAATATAAGTTAGTAGGTCTCATGGATACAATACATTAAGAAGTCACCACAGCCGGGATAAAGTTTGATTGAATTAGAGAAGTCCCAAGATAATTGACCTCACTAGAAGGTCCGATATAGGGGAGTTTGCACTCATCGGAGTATTGTGCACAGAGGCTGGTAGCCTCACCGGATAGTCTGATACTCTTGTGTTGAACTCACTAGAGTATTTTTGATAAAGGGGGAGAAGGCTGATGACCTCACCGGATAGTCTGGTGATCTGCATCGGATAACACCGAAGTATTTCTTATAGAGAAGAATGCAATTGTAGAGGACTGAAGATCAACCTACTAGAAGGTCCAGTACTTGTTTTGTGCATACCAGAGTATAGTATCGGAGCATTTCTTGCAGAGGCGACTACAAGCGCTAAAGAATGAAGATTAACTCGTTGGATAGTCCGGTGATCACAGTGATAGTTACACCAGAGCATTTCTAGGGAGAAGAAGAGAAGATTTAACTCACTGAATGGTCCGGTATGAATGGAATGAACACCGGATGAATGCACCAGAGTATTTTACACAGAGAGGCTACAAAGACTCGGATGACTAAAGATAACTCACCGGAAGGTCCAGTGATGGATTTGAAGGCACACCGGAGTGTCCGGTGTTCATAGAGACTTTGAGTGGAAGTCCAATGACTAGTTTCTGAGATTATTCTCACTGGATGATCCAATGTTAGTACTACTGTTCCTATCGGATCATCCGGTGTTAACAGCTTTTCTGAGCTGTTGGGAAAACGGCTAGTTGGCGGGTTTTAGACTATAAATACCCCTCCACTTCATTTGACGTATGGTATGCTGCTGAAGTCTAAAGAAAGCTTATATATACTTGAGAAGACATCTAAGCCATGAAAATACTTAAAGTGATTATCCAAGACAATTAAACACAAGATTAGAGAGTGTTAAGTGCTTATAGGCCTAGAGTGAGTTGTAGCTATATGCTACAACTTAAAGAATGGATTAAGGAGTGATTCTAGTTTGTGCCAAGTGGTACGTCGGCACCTTAGAGCCTTAGTGACTCGTCGGTATCTTGGGTCTTAGTAGCTTAAGCTTGTTGACCCTCCGACTTAGTGTAAAATGACGACAAGACACGTGTACGAGGATATAGAGATCCTTACCTTGGTGGCTTAAGCTTTGAAGTAATCACGGCGGTAAGTGACCAAAAAATAGTCTAGTGTTGAGACCTTATCTTGATGGCTTGGTGGCTCGATGGCTCATCGTGCTTGAGACCTTATCTTAGCGATTTGGTAGCTTAAGAATCGTGACCGAAAAAGACTTGCGATCGGAAGCATATCCTTTGTAAAACTCTAATATGGATTAAATGTGGCATTCATACTATCGATACTACAAGATAAAAATCTTTTATGCCAAATTTGTTTCCCTACTTTATTTACGTTTTTATATTTACATACTTTCAATTTACCTTGCTAAAGTAGGTTACAATCCTCTTAAAAAATTAATATAGATTTATCTTATAAAGTTTTTAGAACTAATTTATTTTAATTTTTTAAATATCTTAATTTACTCCTCTTTTAAAACATCATTGTTCCTCGCAGATGCATTAGAGACTCTGAATTGTTGCTGCCGCATCTCAACAGTCTGTAACACATCTGACAGCATGAGTGAAACAAGCTAACATGGACGCGTTACCTGCCGCGCGACGCCGTTTAGGGCCTGTTTGTTTCAGCTTCGGATTGTGGCTTTCAGCTTTTACAATCCGAAGCTGAAACAAACAGACAGCTTTTGGTTATAGTTTTTTTAAATCTGCTGGTTGGATTGTGAGAATCTGAGAAGCTAATTTTTCTTAGTTTTTGATAGATTGTGAAAGTCCATTTTACTAAACTGTCCATCAAAGTTTTTTTAGAATCTACAATCTAAAAGCTTTTCACAATCCAGCCTTTTACAATCCAGCTTTTTACAATCCAGCTTCTATAAACTACTTTTTAGAATCTCCAGCTAAAACAAACAGGTTCTAGGAGTCTTGGGCCAAAATCGCCAATTACCAAATGGGCAAGTACGAGACCGTTGCGCTTGCGCCTCACAAAATGGGCTCATTCACTCAATATGGGCCGGGCCGGAACGCGGCAATGCAGAAAGCCACTATGCCCGGCATGAAGCTCTCGTCGTACCACCTCGCCGCTTCCCTCCGCCGCGAGCCGGACCCAGCCGCCGCGCTCCGCCTCTTCCTCAGCCTGCCGACGGTAGCCACACGCCGTCTTCCCCGTTCCGCTATTCCCTCCGCTGCTACGATCTCATCATCTCCGAGCTCGACGCCGCGCGTCTCTTCCCAGCCATGGAATACATCCTCTCCCGCCTTCCCTCCGCCGCCCCCCATCTCCGGCCCCGCGAGCAGCTCCTCTGCCGCGTCATATCCGCCTACGGCCGCGCGCGCCTCCCATCTGCCGCGCGCCGCGCCTTCGCGCACCCGGCCTTTCCCGCGCCCCGCACCGCCCGCGCACTCAACGTCCTCCTCCACGCGCTCCTCGCCTGCCGCGCGCCGCTTCGGGACCTCCTCTCCTTCTGCCGGGACGCTGGTATTCCTCCCGACGCGTGCACGTACAACATCCTCATGCGCGCCGCGGCTGCGTCCGGTTCCCTCGAGCACGCCCGCCACCTCTTTGACGAAATGTTTCTGCGGAGCAAATGCCGACCGTTATCACGTTTGGCACCATCATCGCCGGAAGACTGGAAAAGGCTCTTGAGGTGAAGGAGGCGATGGTTAGGCGGTTCAACCTAATGCCTAATGCTCGTGTATGCGAGCCTGATCAAGGGGCTCTGCCAGAGAAGGAATGTGGATGTGGCGGTCAAGCTCAAGGAGATGGAGGGGAATGCAGCACTTGTGCTGGATTCTGCAGTTTATGCGACGCTTGTACGGGCATTGTTCCGGGTGGGACGGAAAGGTGAGGTAGTTGACTTGCTGGAAGAGATGAAAGGGAGGGGGATTGTGGCTGATACGGTGGTGTACAATGCGATGATTGTGGACTTCTGCGAGGATGAGAAGGATCCATGTGCTGCATTTGCTGTGCTTGGCAACATGAAGAAGAGTGGGTGCAAGGTGGATGTGGTGAGCTATAATGCATTGGTTGCGGGATTGTGCAAGTTTAGGTGGCGACGGGATGCAAGCGAATGTTCGATGGGATGTGTGCTATGGCAGTGTTACCTGGACATGGATACGGGTGTTGGAATCCAACTTGAACTCGGTTGTCCGATTCGGCAAATAAAATTTGGACACGCGAAATACTACTCGGAATCCGATACAGGTGTCGGAATCCGATTCGGATTTAGAGTGTCCGATTTGGCAAAAAAATTTGGGCACGGGTGTCTAGGTAACACTGACTGCTGGTGAGTTTCAGGAGGTAGACCATGTTTTGGATGAGATGGTTTTCAAGGGGTTTGCACCAAGCAAAGATGGTGCAAGGAAGTTCTTTCAGGGGATTGAGAGGGGGGGGGGGGGAGATGCAGTGTTGCTGGAGTCGATGTGTGCCGGTTGGCGAAGGTGAACGCTTTGGAGTCAAGTGGATGGGAGAAAGCTATGGGCGGTGTGCTGAATGATCCTGCAGAGCTGAGGATAGAGAAGCAACTATATTCTTTAAGATTTGTTTGATTAGATATCTTCATGGATTTGATCAATATTCAATGCAATTGTAGTTGCGAAAAGATGACAAACATGGTTTTTTAGCTACTAAGTTCATCTGCTATACAAGACTGCCTTGCAGGTATTCCAAATATCCCACCCAATTCAGGTGAGTGCCTGGCTGAAAGTTGTGTTAATGATATTGGTAACTGCGTGTATCAAGACAAGATGTAACTTTGAAAATGGATGAAGTATTCAAGTTAACTAAACTGTCTTGATGCATGCAGACAAAGCCTGCAGAAGAAATTATTGTTTTGACTTTCGTTCCATTATTGATCATAATGTGGTTGTGACCAGTTGCGTTCTTCTAAATACTTGCTAACCTTTCTGCAGGCTTTGTGTGCAGTCTCTTCCGTAAAGCCATTTGCAGTAGTAAGGTGAACTAATATGTATTACAGCAGAGGACAACAGTACTAGTTTTTCCTTTCCCAAAATATCACTCTTTATGTTACTATACATTAGGAGGGGAGATAATTTACAAGAATGAGCAAGTGCAAAGAGTAAAGATAAGGGGAAAAGAACAGAGTGACAAACGCAATAGACCTACAGGCATCCTCAAGGACCTCAAACGAATCATTGTGTTGAGGAAGTTTGCAACATACTCAACAGTTTTGTCAATTTTATCATGCAGCTTTTCATTCAGGAGTCAGATGCTGTTTTTGTCTAATGATCCAAGAGCATGTGCCCTGGAATTCCTTTACGAGTCCAGTAATTCATACCTGAGTTGGGTTTAGAATAACGTTCCCATGTAAGACATTAACTGCAGCAACATGAAAAATGGAAAATAAAAAAAGGAAGATAATATCCAGAATTTCATTGAATTATCATGTATTCTGCTGGTGCTTCCTCTGTCTAGTTTCCGTGTCATAAAACATGTGTTTGACACTTCGATTTGTTGACTTTCTTTTTTTGTAGAAGGTAATGCCCTCATCACTGGGTCAATAACAGGATAACTCTACATTCAAAAATCAGGAATTTTACAGGATTCCTGTGGGCATTACAGATTGCACTTGGTGATACTTTTCATGGTAAGAACTGAAGAAGAATGCAGAAAGGACGAATAGCGATGCTTGGAGAAACCAGATCTTGCATGAAGCATTTAGTACGAGGCTGTCCGCACAAGTCATGAGAAGCAAACATTAGGGCAAACTGAAGTTTGCCATGGAAAGTTTATAACAAATTTCTTCAGGATGACGACACTATTGTTTCTTACGGTCTTGGGTTTATGGAGGGGACTTATGTTAGTCATTTTCCTGAGAAATATTGTAATGGTATGGATGTATTTGGGATGCTGCTTCTCAGACAGTTTGCCAAAAGTAGTTTATGCGGTGCATTTGTGCGGACCATGGCCGTTTGCTTGATAGATGGGATCTGGGGTACATCCTTTGATGCATGGTTTTTGCTTTTGTAGAAGCTGTTTTTTCCAAGTGCGTGAGGGTAGATGATGGGCTCTTGGGGCGCCGGCTGATGTTGCAGATTTCTTAGAGGATCAACTTTGTATGTAGCAAATTCAGTTGCTATTTGTTATTGTCTCTGTTTGATTTATGTGGTCATCCTGTTTAAATAAAAAGGTTGGGAAAATGAGAAATAAAAAAATATATAAAAAGAAACCATTATGAGCCTCTCTCTTCTCAAACCCCCCCCCCTCCCCCCTTGGCCTATGCCTCCTTGGGCTGAAGCCGCAACCTGGCCCATCTCTCCCTCGCGTACCCCCTCCCCCTTGGGATGTGACTTAACCTAGTCACTTGGCCTATTTCTCTTGTGAACCTATGCCAAGCTCTCTCTCGTGGTGGGCTCACTTGTTGGATTCGTCTTTCTCCTCCCGCGATCCCCTTCCATAAATTGAGCCGGCACCCAATTCAAAATTCCGTCGATTCCACGCGCATAGTTAAGGAATTAATTGCCAATTGATGTTGTGGATGGAAACTGCGGGCAGAAAATCAAATCATCGAACATTTTGTGAAGGAATCAGAGCATGAAGTTTGGAAACTGACGTCGACGATCGCGCACGCCACTTTAAACTTTAACCGCTTAGGATCTGCTCTCCTGACCTATATAAACCCCGAGACACCCCTAGAGCCTCCCCGCACCTCCACAAGCATTTCCCTAAACCCTTAATCTAAAGTGGCCACTGTGTTAACAGAGCCAGTCAGCATGCCAGCGTCAGCGTCACGCAATAAACAACATTTTCTTTCAGAAAAATAATTTGGTTAAACTAATAAATCATTATAAAAATAAGGTGTTTTTCTTATTAGGAAAAATTGGTAAAATCTTTAATAATTCTGTTAAATATTTAAATAGGTTTTTTCTCAGTAGAATAATTTGGATAATATGTTTTTAATTCGGTTTAATGATCTTTATTCCTTTTAAATTGATAAATAATGCCAATAAATAGAAGATAAATATTTCTTAATAGGAATAACTTTAGAAATTATTTATTAATTTAGATAATGCTGTAAATAGGTTTTCCTTAGCAAAATAATTTATGATAATATGTTTTAATTCAAATAAATATTGTTTTAAATTCTTTTTAACTCCTAAAAATACAAATAAAATCATGTTATCCTTATTAGTTAGTTTTATGTCATATTTTAATTATTTTAATTTATAGTTAAATATTTTTTACTTATAATAAATTCAAATAAATTAGTTTAATTCCCAATAAATCCTAGAAAAATGCTAGAACTACCCAAAATTTTTTAGAAAATTCACCAAAAATCATAACTTAGTTAATTGTGGTGTTTTGAACCTGATTTGGCTCTTCCTAGCTTTTAGTGTTCATTTGCTTTTTGTTATTTCATGTTTCGACACCGACGTCCAGGAGGAGGAATTTGCAGGATTGCAGGACAATATTTCGAGGAAACCCGTGAGCAAGAAGGCAAGTTGTCCTTGACGCATATAGTACCTAATGTTGTAAATGTTTTATTTCCGAACACCTGCATGATATAATACTGTTGGGAATCTCAAAGACAGGATCTACTTTAGAATTCCATACCCACTTTGTCACTAGGAAACTTTGGTCTTATGGGAAGGGTAGATTTTCATCTGATCTTCACTAATTTAAATTCTCCCAACTAATTGCCATGGCTCAAGTAAAAAACTAACAAGTACATTTAAGAAAACCATTAAAATGTCCAACGATGCGGAGAATTTGTTTCGATAGGTATATATAGATTCGACAAAATTTCTTCAAATCAGATCAAAATGGTTGAATTCTCTATGATCAGACAATTAAGTTGGTGAATGTCATGATTTTGTCTAGAGCAGTAGTTGCAACCTTTTGCATTTTCTTGATAATTTGTCTAAATGTCTCACGTCCAATTGGTAACTTGGAAGAAGTACCAATGGGGAATTTCATCCTCTTCATGTTAGGCTCATGAGTTCATCCCTCCAAGTCTATCTCCACCCAATTGGTCGCATAAATAAGATTAAAGATTCAAAGAGTTTTATTGGGTATGTGTTTGTTGTGTACTTGTCTTGTATTGTGTGAGTTTAGTTACATGCAATCTTCACTAGTTTTGAAAATATTCTGTTGCTTTTGATGTTAATAGAAAAAAAAAACATGTTTTGAGCTAATTGTCACATTCGGTCCGAAAGTAGGAAAAACAAAAGACACTTTCAAGAAAACCATTGCAAACTGAGGGAGAGGGAGAGAGACAAAGAGCTTGGTGGTTGCATCATTTACAAGATAACTATGCAAGTACAGCCTTCATGCTAGGCTTAGGTCCCTTGTTGGTGGAGAGGAAAACCACCTGCTTGTTTCATTTCTAAATTTAGTCAAACTTTTATAATTTGTCCACTAATTTTAAAATTACTATTTGTATTAGCCAATAGTTTCGCAATGAAAAATATTTTCATAATACTATAATTTTCTAAGTTTTAACCATTACTTTCATATAGAAGGCATGTGTTACAATCATACATTAGATGCAGTATCAATGTTCAAAATATCGTATATTTATAAAGAGGTCGTATTTTTTTAAGAAAATTAGGATTGCATTCTTAATCAGGCCTTATGGAATGCGTTTTGCCCTTTTGGGTGCTTGATAGAACAACTGAAACACTTGCGTGCTTTACGCATCGTGCTGCTGATCCACTCCATCCACTTCCTAATCGGACGGTCCTAACACCATTTTTGGGATCCTGGGCGGTAACCGCCCGCACTATAAGATGCCGGGGGTATTTTTAGGGTTTCCGCCGCCAGCCACACCCCAACACCAAAAACCCTCCCCTCTCCCCCCTGCCCCCCTGCGCGCCGCCGTTTCTGCTCTCCCGGATCGCCATGGTGAGCTTCTCCTACGCCGCCGGTGCCGCGAAATCCTCGGCATTTCAGGCACCTCATTTAGCGCGTGCGCCCCTGATGCCCCTGTGGTTGTTGACGTGTTCGTGTTCCGCAGGCGTCGGAGAAGAAGCAGTCGAACCCGATGCGGGAGATCAAGGTGCAGAAGCTCGTCCTCAACATCTCCGTTGGAGAGAGCGGAGATCGCCTCACTCGCGCCGCCAAGGTATCGCCTTCCCACCCACCCCCTTCACCCCGGCACGAAAACTTCCAAACAAAAAATCTTCCTTTGTGAGATGCATTTATGGATTCAATTCGATTTGGTGTGCTTCGATGCCTGCGATTACAGATCTACACGCGTGTAATTCGCCTCAAGAAAACCCGGAAGTTTAATCTCATTGGGCATTGAATTTGTGAACTGTTTAGATTACTAGAGACTTGTTAAGTGGTTTACGCGATTGCTAATTTTATTCCCACGGTGCTCTGGTAGGTGTTGGAGCAGCTGAGCGGGCAGTCCCCAGTTTTCTCTAAGGGTATTCTTCTTCAAAATTTGTTCAATTCAATGATGCTTAAGTGGTTTCAACCAGTGGTATTTACGGTGATGGCGGTGTTTCTTGCAGCGAGGTACACTGTGAGGTCTTTCGGTATCCGGCGTAACGAGAAGATTGCATGCTATGTTACAGTCAGGGGCGAGAAGGCGATGCAGCTTCTCGAGAGTGGGCTGAAGGTGAAGGAGTACGAACTGTTGAGGAGGAACTTCAGTGAGACTGGCTGCTTTGGGTTTGGTATCCAGGAGCACATTGATCTTGGCATCAAGTAAGATGATCTTTCTCTGTTCCGCTTACAATTTTGATGTGGATAATCTATTGCCATGAGTTTGTTATCTTATGTTTTGGTTCCCTTGATTATAGTACAATCCTATTTGCTTGGTTCTAAGATAATGGAGATTCTGGTTATTTGTTTCAGAATTTTGGAGTAGTTCAGGGCTTGGTTCTCTTGTCTAGAGATTCTTGAAGAGTAGAGGGACACTAGTATGCATTTGTTAGATGTGTGGTTTCTCTACATTTAGTATTCAAAGCACAATTTGAAAGTTGAACCAGACGAATAATTTTATTCTCTGTGTTTCAAACCACTGGATTCAGTCACATTTCATGATTTTTGTTCTTGTACTGTTGTCTATGCTGTCCTAGTTTGATAAATTTGCGATGACACTTCATTTGATTTGGCCCTCAGTTTTTGTGTCCTACTTTGATTAATTTGCGATGACACATTTGATTTGGCCCTAGCCTTTAAGTGTACTAGTTTGATTTTATTGCACACTTCATTTAATTCGGCCCTAGTTGAAGTAACTCTTATCTCTGTTAGACAGTTGAAATATGACCTTAAACAATGCCTGGTATGCAAAGCCAAATCGGAAGAAAATAGTTGCTTCCATTTTTACCAAGCGGTTTAACTTTTAGTTTTACACTCTGAAGCCTGTACAATTTCCATGCAAAGCTACTATGTATCATGCTATAATTCACAAAATTTCATTCCCTTCGATGCAAGATCACAGGGCTTTGCAAACTGAGTGCATCCTCTATTTTAATTTTAGAGGTGACTGTTAGATATTCTATTGTAGTCATCATTTTGAACAGTATTGTTGGCTACTACTATGCTACTTTCATTTGTCAGATCATTTTATCACCATACCAGACCAATAATCACTATTGTGCTGGGGAATAACTCGATTATCTTTCTTTCCAGGTATGACCCGTCCACAGGTATTTATGGTATGGACTTCTACGTTGTTCTTGAGCGTGCTGGGTACCGTGTTGCTCGCCGGCGCCGGTGCAAGTCTCGTGTTGGGATCCAGCACAGGGTGACCAAGGAAGATGCCATGAAGTGGTTCCAGGTCAAGTACGAGGGTGTTATCCTGAACAAGTCTCAAGCAAACGCCTAGTAATCGTCGAGAGTAAACCAGTTGTCCCTTAGAACTCCAGTTACGTTTAGTCTGCACCATGGTATTGTATGCTTGTTGGATATCAGATGCACTGTCAGTTTTGCCTCTGTTGGAGTTGACCTTCTGCGTCCATAAATCCATATTAATCATCAGACAAGCACCTATTGGCTACTGTTTTTTTGTTGCTGCTTTGATCTGCCAGCAAAAGCTGAGCAGCAGTTGCCAGATACTGTTCACTCTTGTGATGCTTTAGTTCTGTTGGGTGACGTCTTGGTTCGGTCTAGTGATGGCCAAATGGGTCTGGTGGGCTGGCCTGGTACTGGCATAATAGCGGGATGGCCTAGAATTAGTTGGGTTTGGTACCAGGCATGATAGCGGGATGGCCTACAATTAATTGGGTTTGGTAATTGACCGGGTTGAAATGCTCCGTATTCATGGAAATACGACAGACGATATCATTGATCATATGGTGGATATATGGGATATAGACAAAAAAGCTGATTCAAAAACTCTTAGTGGGTTCGTTAGAGCACTTTGAAGAACTTAAACGATTTCAGAATACTTTCTTGTTGATAGGTATGCTAAAGGCACAAGGTTGAGTCAACTGCACAGCATAAATCTGTCTTTGATGACGAAGAAGTCAAAACACGAATGGAGGTGGACCTTGAAATCCACCAAGAAGTGTTTTCCAAACCTTTTCTAAATTTCCTTAAGAAGTAACCTTGCTTTTGGGTGAAAGATACATCGGAAAAGAAGAGGCACCTTTGTTGTTTGTCGTTCGTTAGGTATTCATTGCTCGTTCTGTGGTTAGATTCATTGCTCATTTTGTTCGATCTGGTTTAGTAAAAAGGTTTTTCTTTTTTAAAAGCGGATTTCTCCCTTCAAAATAAGATATCATCTATCGGCTTTGTTAAAGTATGGAATTCTCATCAAGACCTGTAGAACTAACGACTCTCTTAGAAAGTAGAATGACCAACTTTTACACGAATTTTCAAGTGGATGTGATCGATTGAGTGGTCTCAGTTGGAGATGGGATTGCATGTGTTTACGGATTGAACGAGATTCAAGCTAGAGAAATGGTGGAATTTGCCAGCGGTGTGAAAGGAATAGCCTTGAATCTTAAGAATGAGAATGTAGGTATTATTGCCTTTGCTAGTGATATCGCTATTAAAGAAGAAGATCTTGTCAAGCGCACCGGATCTATTGTGGATGTTCATGTGGGAAATGCCATGCCAGGCCATGTGGTTAACACCTTGGGAGTATCTATTGATGGAAAAGGGGCTCTAAGCAATCACAGACAAAGATGTGTCGAAGTGAAAGCCCTCAGGATTATTGAACGTAAATCTGTTCATGAACCCATGCAAACAGGCTTAAAAGCAGTGGATAGCCTGGTTCCTATAGGCCGTGGTCAACAAGAACTTATAATCGGGGATAGACAAACTGGAAAAATAGCAATAGCTATCGATACTATATTAAACCAAAAGCAAATGAACTCAAGGGGCACAAATGAGAGTGAGACATTGTATTGTGTCTATGTTGCGAGTGGACAAAAACGCTCGATTATGGCACAATTAGTTCAAATTTTTACAGATGTGAATGCTTTGGAATATTCCATTCTTGTAGCAGCCACCGCTTCGGATCCTGCTCCTCTGCAATTTTTGGCCCCATATTCAGGTGTGCCATGGGGGAATATTCCGCGATAATGGAATACATGCATTAATTTATATATGATGATATAAGTAAACATGCGGTAGCATATCGACAAATGTCATTATTGTTACACCGACCACCAGGATTGGAGGCTTTCCTTGGGGATGTTTTCTATTTACATTCTCGTCTCTTAGAAAGAGCCGCTAAACGATCGAACCAGACAGGTGTAGGTAGCTCGACTGCGTTACCCGTGATTGAAGCACAAGCTGGAGACGTATCAGCCTATATCCCCCACCAATGTGATCTCCATTACAGATGGACAAATATGTTTGGAAACAGAGCTCTTTTATCATGGAATTAGACCTGCTATTAACGTTGGTTTATCCATCAGTCACGTCGGGTCTACCACTTAGTCGAAAGCTATGAAACAAGTTTGTGGTAGTTCAAAATTGGAATTGGCACAATATCGTGAAGTGGCCGCCTTCACTCAATTTGGGTCAGACCTTGATGCTACGACTCAGGCATTATTCAATAGAGGTGTAAGGCTTACTTAAGTGCCCAAACAACCACAATATGAACCACTTTCAATTGAAAAACAAATTGTTGTGATTTATGCTACTGTCAATGGTTTCTGTGATCGGATGCCACTAGACAGAATTTCTCAATATGAGAAAGCCATTCTAAGTACTATTAATCCAGAATTACTAAAATCCTTTTTAAAAAAGGTGGCTTAACTAATGAAAGAAAGATGGAACCTGATGCTTCTTTAAAAGAAAGCGCTTTGCCTTACCTGTGAATTAAAAAGAAAAAATGGTTTTGCCCCTTCCTTTAGATTCTCAGATGTAGAGAGGTTGCCTCTCTTCTTATGTAGAACTGCGTAACCAAAGCGACTTACTCTGGATGGATAGGTCTGATGAGGGCCAATTTCAGTTCGATTTTGAAAAGTCACATGCATATAAGCAGTTGCCCTAAATGAGTCTGTCTATTAGCCAATTTCTTCAGCCTTTGCTCAGTCTATTAGCTCCTTTTGCCCTTAGCTGCACTGGTGGGTGAAAGTACAGTTTCGTTATGATAAATCACTCGTGGGATTGAAATCATTCATTCGGGTCACCTCTTTTTTAAGCACTTGACCAAGCCTATTTCTATCTAATCCGTTGGTTTCTTGATTTACCTTCCTTCTTGCAATAATGAATAGGTTTTGTCTCGGCTCCTAGTTGATAAATTCTACCAATCTCAGTCTTTGCTTTGGTAGTACGAGTAAGTAAGAAGAAGAAAGAAAGACGTTAGGCAAGTTAGATGCATGGCTTAGTAGGCTAGTTTAGAGAGGACTTGTTTTCTTTCCACTTGAGAAAGTTTTCTAGTTTGGAAAGAAAAGGATGGAATAAAGAAATAGAAAATCAAAGACGTTAAATTGTGCTGCCACTTTATTGAAGTTAATAAGGCAAGCAGTTAAAAAAAGGACTTTGTCCTTGCACACAAGTAGTTAAGTACTTTGACCTGTATAGTATGCGTGAAAGAATTTACTAAGTGAGCTTTTGAACTTCTATAGAGTGAGCTCGGCAAGAGTCGTTTTTGGCCTTGTGCTTGCACTTTCAGAAATGAAAATCAAGTCACTGTACGCCTGTTGTTTAGTCTAGTTTTTCCGCCGCTTTTGCTTTACTAGATGTTTACAGAACTTGGGAAAGAACATCTTTCTCTCAGGTATTAAGTAACATTTGCGTTCACTTTTTGAACTTGCTTGCCTTGCTTTATTCACTGCAAATCCTAAGCTGGCTGCTTTTGTCTTTCGCTTATTCTCTGTTTCCAATCGCTTAACTTCTCTTCCTGGCATTGCTTGCGTGTAGTTTGACATTACGTTTTTTCTCTCTTCTCTACTGTTGCAGAATACAGGATAAACATGTAGTTAATCAAGCATCAACAAAGAAGTAAAACAAAAGCAAGTCTTTACTTAATGGCGCGTGACATACTTAATGGCGCGTGACAAAGTCCGTTCACTGACGTGGCATCCCTTGTCACGCAGGCTACGGCAATACATGTAAGCGAGTCGACCTGGACTTGGTGAAGGCACGCATAGGAGAAGTAATTCCCAGTCTTGCACGTAGCTTTTGTGTTCTGCTTCTCCCTTGGCCACCATAGCTTCCTATCATCTTGTGTGTGTGCCTTGCATGAAAATGGCCACCACTGTAGCCTGTGTGCGTGTGTTGCATAAAAATAGGTCTCGAAGTACATGTTAGGCCACTAAAAGATACCCAAGAAGTGCCACGCAGAGGTGCAAAGACAGATTTTGGCAGCGTGACAATTTTGCCACCAAAACTGCTCCCAGACGTGCCTTTACCATGTATGGTTCAACTTGCTTACATGTATTGCTGGAGCCTGCGTGGTAAGGGATGCCACGTGAGCGAACGAACTCTGTCGCGTACTACTGAGTATGCCAGGTGGGGCCTGGCTGTCAGAATAGATATAGGAAATAGGAGTGTAGTTCTGTGATAACATTGGGCGAAGATGGTGTAGTTCTTCGATAAGGTCACATGAAAGTGTAGTTTTCTGACAGTTTTTGCAAAGTATGTGTAGTTTTGTGATACAAAAGGACAGAAAATGTGAGTTCTATAAAATAGCTTTCTAAATATGTAGTTTTGTAATACTTTTCACGATCGTAATGTAGTTTTACAAAATTCACTCTAGTAAAAGTAACAAGCTATATCTATAGCAACCACTACTATGTTTATTTGCTTTTACCGACGACAAAGGCATACAATAAATATGTCCTAGAGCAGCATCACCTGAACAAGCACCTATTTAGTACCAAAAATATAGCAACAACACGTCAGCAAAAAGGCACACAATTATATATGCTGTAGTTTTATTTGCTTCTTTGACCCTCAAATGTCTCTTTTGTAAGACAATTTTATTCGAATAAGTTATGTGTATTGTTTTGTTATCATCAATGAAGTCATTATGCATTGATATTGATTCCTGGCTCAATGCATAGTAGAGATTAGACTATTTTCTTATCTGATCTTAACACAAGGCATTACCTAAAAGCCGAAGTTCAGCTAACAGTAGCAAGGATGCTTTACAATTTCATATCTTTAAATCTATTGTATAGTACATAGCAAAACATGATATTTTTTAAATCTACAAAATGAGAGCTACAACTTTCACCAAGACACTATATTTTAATTCTGAAAGTAAGTGGCTGAACAACAACATTCAACCAACCACTACCGTCAAACCAAAGCTCCCAAAATAATGAAAATTTAACATTGAACATATTTCTGCATAAACCACAACTTTATTATTATGGAAAAATCCATAAAAATCAGTAATATCTCTGAGACAAACCATGAACAAAAACTAAATTCTTAAACTTCCTCTATAACACAACAGACTTCCATCATCTATTGCACACAATGTATTCGGTCAAATATTCTGAACATTCTAGAAGCTTGATCTCTAGGTCATCTACAGCTTTCTTATGGATAGGTTCTGTAGGAAAAATCATTTTGGTTGCTCGCCTACATAGCCTCATGACTACATGCAGAACACAGATTATGCACAAATCCACACATCTAAAATAGAGAAAAAAGTCATAGATTTGTTACCTAGATCATCCACGCAAGAAATCCCTTCTTTCATCTTCTTTCTCCACTCCTCATTCTTCCTTCCTTCTCTCTTCCTCTTCTCCTTTCTTATTCTTTTTATGCTTTTCTCTAACTTCCTGTTCAGTATTGTAACACGTGGCTACTATAGCACACCCAACAGCAAGGGGAACGTGGCGAGGGGATGACAGCCAACCCTATGGGGAAAAGGGGTCAGTCTAGGCCTTGGGCCTAAAGTGGGGTGGCGGCCTGAGCCTAGGTTGGGCCAAGAGGGGAAAAGGGGGTTTGCTGGCTCCAAAGCCAGCCCAAACATTATTTCTTCATGTTTAAACATTTTACTAAGGTATTTTTACTTGTCACGTTTCGCCAAAAAATCGGAAAACAAAATAAGAACCTGAAAAATGACTTTTTGACTTCCAGAGCGTTAGTCATACTTTCCATAAACTTCAAATAATTTAGTACGAACATCTATAAATAACTAGAATAATCACTGCCAATAGCATCACCTAGAAGTTGGAGAACATTACGAAAATCTCGGATTTTAGCTCTAGGATCTAAAATAAATGTAAATGCGTACAATATAGGAATTTATTTCTAGTATTTTAAAATTTTAGTTTTCATAAAAACTACACAATCTTTTAGAAGTGTGCTATTTTCAAAATTGTTTAAGGTAGTATTTGGTTGCTCACATGTAAGTTGATCCAGTATGGGATGGTTCAGTTGGATGAATTGATCCTAGAGGAGCTGATACAAGTACGATGTTTGGTTGGCTGTATAAGATAATACTTATTCTGTTTGTTTGGTTATATAGAATGAGATGATCTCATATAAACTTCTGTATGGTTATCTGAATCTATGGAGTGAGCTTACCTTCTCTCTACTTAGTGAGCTTACCTCCTATGTATAGGCATGTTGCTCCTAGCTTGATAAATACATATCTGTTAGCGCCGATAATGGGGAGTTCATCATGCACATAACAAATTTACTTCTTCCAGATCTAATTGTGCCTCACTGTTCCATATTTCTGACGCTTGTTTCGAGTTTTTTTTTCTATATCTTCTTTTGAGCGAGGGAACACCAGTTGTACCGAACTGATTGATATCTCTTATTTCTTTTCAAAGCAAGCATCCTTTTTTGAGTTTATACAAACTGCCCTACAGAAGGCTGCTATGGCTATGATACGAAGATAATTGCTTTTAGGTAAAGCAACCTGTACAAGCTGGCCAGGCGTTGAAGACATGCAAGAAGGTACTGCAGCTCTACCGCCTGTGTTCTATCTTGATGGCCAGGGTCTGGGATGTGAAAAGTAAAGGATTCGGGGATTCTATCCCAGGCACCAAATGCAATGGGGCAGAAGTTTGATCAGCAGCATGGTAACATTTACATCGTGGAGAGGAGAACAAAAGAGGGCACCTAAACTACATCAGGATACTGCTCAGTTGCAATTGGGCTAAAAAATCAAGAAAAGAAACTCATACCAACCAACCAGATAATCCCAGCGTGCTGCAAAGCATTCGCAGCCGGAGTCCATTCTTGTCGGATAATTTATACACATGCTCTTTTTTTTCTGCTGACGGCACCATCTGACTCGCCTTCATCTAAATTACGCTTCAACTTTCGGCAAAATAATAGAACAGAAGGGTGAGCACAATGGCTGATATTTAGCTCCCACCGTGCAAAAAACTAAGGCCAGCTTGCCGTCGAACAAGTTCTGGTAAAAGCCTGTTGATGAGATCTGGTGAAGCATTTGCTAGCGGCAAGAGAAAATGCGGAACCAATAATCATAATGGCATGACAAGTTCGGATCTTATTGTTCCAAATTAGCAAATGGACGCCCTGGTATGATGAAGCGGCAATAGTTACAGCTTTAACACCCTATGCTTTCTCTTATTCACTTACCTCATGCTTGAAGTTGGATAAAGGTGGGAATGGGCGTCCATTTGGCAGGCGTGCATTGGGCACCCGTAGCTCATCAAAGAAAGGATGTGCACAGCCATCAAGCTGCATACATATAATCAAATCCATAAGTACATTTATAACTTCCAAATTAATAACTTGATACTGATTTGTCATCCAGCTCAAGCAATAAGCCAATCCAAACAACGATTAAATTTGTTGGGCTAATATGTGGTTTTTGACTACTGATGATCATAATTACAAATCTGCAATTGCTTGCACCCACTGAAGTTAGAGAACACTAGTATTGATCAATATACTTTTGAAAAAAAAAAATACTCGGGTAAACAGTTCTAACATGGGTGATGACACTAGTAAGTCTTAGTAATGCTCTACACCACAATCGTACACCAATAAGATATGAATATCTATGTCTGCCTGCCCCGATTTTTATTTATTTTAGTCTTTTTAAAACTAATATTTTAATAATAACCTATCGGCATTAAAATTTTCAGGAATTAGTCCCTTTTGTCACGTCGAAGTGTCTGACGTGACTCCTCAACGTAGTCACGCCATATTCATTGGCGTGACCAAAGTGGCCACGCTGGCGGAAACCCCGACGCCTTTACACGTGGGTTTGACGTGGCAGTTCATGAACAGTATTTTCGTGGATGAACAGTGTTTTCAACGGTTTCAATTGTTCTCTTTCCGCTTTCTCTATTTGAGCAGCAGGGTTGCCATACTCTAAAATTCATAAAACTTTTTTTATGTCCTATAATTCATGATGAATCTATTTTAAAAGGATTCATCTCAATACCCCTATCTACGTTTGAAAATAAAAAACTCCAAAATGGTTACTTTTAGAAATTCTAGTAATTTTTAAGTCCTCAAATAAATTCCCAAAAATCTGAGAAAATTCACTAATATTCCTCTCATGTGGCGTAATAATTTCTAAAATTATTTCCAACCCTAGGTTACTTGGTGAAAAAGTAAATTCCTTTGCAATGCTCCATTTATATGCATTTTTATCATTTCATACTATTTAGCTTGTAAACGCCCTCTAAATAATTAGCAATTATGTTCGATTTTCCTCAAAATTTTGCCAACGCTTAATGCATGTACAAGTCCTATTTGCAAACATGCACATCCAATAGAGCCGTAGAATTTGAATTATTCAATTTCGAATGTTGGTATATGTTACAATTTGTTCTATAACATGACTTATGGAGCCAAAAATAATTGCCATTTGAGGTCTAAACCATACCAAATTTATTGTATGGATAGTTCAGAATATGTTTTAGCCGAACCACACACATTGCCAATTTGGCGTGACTCAGACTGCCACGTCAAACCCACGTGTAAAGGCGCCGGGGTTTTCGCCAGCGTGGTCACTTTGGTCACGCCAATGAATATGGCGTGACTATATTGGAGAGTCACGCTAGACACTTTGGTGTGACAAAAGGGACTTAGTTCTTGAAAATTTAGGTTTCGACATGTTGTTATTAAAATATTAGTTTTAAAAAAACTAAAATAAAAAAAGTCGACTGCCCCCAACAAGATATTTATATTTTTTTCTACTAGTTACTGCAAGTCGGCAAAAGATATCTGAAAGGGCAATTATGTCTGACTGCCCAAAAAGATATTCTTATTTATATTTTTTTCTACTAGTTACTGCAAGTCGGCAACAGATATCAAAGGGCAATTACTGTACAGATACAGCCACAGCAGTGCAACGGAGACTCGGTGAATACTGAAGTAGACGCGAAGCAAGATCTATGGCATCAGGTAAGGATGGCAATTTTCCTGTCGGATCGAGTTCTCATGGGTTTTAGATTTGATGGGATGGATTCGGTGGAAAAATAGTCTCACAAAGCTATCGGGTCGGGTTGGAGTCTCAACATGGATCGGGTTCGGGTCTATTTTTTCACCCGCCGGTGTCACCCGAAACCTTGCCCACCCAGCGTCCGCGCCCGCCCTGCCCTGATCGCCCGTCGTGCCACGCCCGCCCCTCTCACCCACTGTCTGGTTTCAGGTTACCCCGTCGGGTTTTGGGTCCCTATCAGGGCCAGGGGTAAGGGTGGTTTTGCACCTGATATTAATTTCAGGTCCAAATCGGGTTTGACAAGTCGGGTTTTGAGTTCGGGTCTGTTCCAACAAAACCGACGAAGGCAGACCCGTTGCCATCAATTAGTAGGTGCAAAAATCATTTAAATTTAGCATCATGCATATATGCTTTTTATGTAGCATCTAGCTTACAGGAAAACGACATAATATTAACAAAATTGGAATTATTATAATTAATACTCCCTCCATTCTTTTTTTTTTATGTCCTAGATTCTGTGGGGTCAACCTTTCTAAAGTTTGACCATTAATATATCAAAAAGTATCAAGATTGTATAAATGAAAGTTTATAATTAGATTTCTATTTGAAAATGATTTCATAAAAGTATAATTTTATTAGTATTTATTAATATAAATTATAAAAAGGAGTAGTAAAAGGCACGTCTTTAGAGAAAAAAAGTCAAAAACATCAAATAAAAAAGTTAAAAAGAACAAAAGGAGTAAGAAATTACCAATATAGCAAAAAATTGTTAATTGATCAGATGGCTATGTTTATAAAGATGTTACTGTTGGAGCAATAGTTCATCTTGCCCTAGCAAGTACGGCGATAATTTCTTCTAAGGAGGAGACTCAAGTTTGGAGACGAAGTTTAAGAGGAAGGAACACAATGAATGTATTGATGGTAGAAAAAGTAGATCGCTTTGGGGGGAGTATCACAGCGTGACTTGGTATATTTTCACCTCTGTATCTTTTTTGCTGTCTTCTCCATCCGTTAGCACAAGCAACCATGGCTCCTATTTATAGGGCAGTGCGTAGCTTGGCGTACAAGTTATCATAATGTACAAATATCTGGGATCTGACCGATTTACTGGGCCTTATCCTGGATAACTACTTTCTACCCTATCTAGGAGATAAATATCTACCATGGTAATTATCATGGTGCCTGCCACCTGAAGGGGGCGAGCCGATCACCAAATGCAGCCCGGCGCCGCACTGTCGGGGTGTTAGGATAGCATCCATTATGCCGGGGTGTCAGAGCGACGTTCACTAGCCTAGGTATTTAATGCCGGTCACCTCCTTGCAGGCAAAGTACGACCGGTGCTCTCCCTTTGGCAAATCTTTCCTGAGGCTTGATGACTCACCCAGTAGCCTCTCAGAAGCCAGCCCGAGCAGCGGGAGGTCGAGGCTTCGAGAGACCGAGCCTTTGGGAGGCTGAGCCTTCGGGAGGCAGGACTCCAGAAGGCCTGGGCTTTGGGAGGCTGAGGCTTCGGGAGACCGAGCCTTTGGGAGGCTGAGCCTTCGGGAGGCAGGACTATGGAAGGCTAGGGTTTCGGGAGGCCGAGGCTTCGGGAGACCGAGCCTTTAGGAGGCTGAGCCTTTGAGAGGCAGGACTCTGGAAGGCTGGGGCTTCGAGAGGCCGAGGCTTCAGGAGACAGAGCCTTTGGGAGGCCGGAGCCTTCAGGAGGTCGGGTTGGTTAAGCCAAGGGGTCGTCGGGGGTCCTTAACAATGACCCCCAACAGTAGCCCCTCGCGAGGGTGGCCAGCAGAGCGGTCGGACCCGTGGTTCCTTTGAAGCAGGGCCTCTGGCGATCCCTGGGTTGTGGTTGATGGCTCATGGTACAAGTATTGCTTGGATTATCTCGGACGGTTTGACCCGGGTGACTACAACGATATGCTGGATGACATTGGCTACAAGGGGCATTGAATGCGCCATGGGGAAAGGCATGGTCCTACCCTTTCAGGCGGGCTTGGAACGCGTGTCGTCTTGTCATTGGGGGGTCATGGGGGTCAGTTCCGCTCCCCCATGATTTTGGCCTGGCAGGCGAAAGGACTGGGCATGCGCCCGCCACCTAGGGGGGCAAGTTGCTCCTTATTTGTAGAAGGAGGGGGATTGCCCAGAGCGACCCTTTCGCCAACTCCTCATTCTCATCTGCCTTTGTCTTCAGCGTCTTTCGCTTTGTGCGAGTTGTCTTTTGATCCCTGCTCTTCCTCTCTCTTGTAATCCAGCACCTTTTTCCATCCTCCTGTGGTTCGTACGACTGGCTTGAATACCCCGAGTGGGGCCAAAACTCGGGCAGTGAGGGAGATCTCCAGAGTAGCCGTGGTGGGGGACCCTCAGGTGGCGCCGGTTTTCCCATCGTTGATGGGGCCACCGCCAGGGCTAGAGCTCCGGCATGCCAGCAAAAGTCACCCCCAGCAAACCGCCGTGCTGGGGTCGTATGTTATCAGCGACGAGGAGCTCAACCGGATGGTTAGGGAGGGGAAGATTCCCTCCAGAGCCGTCGCTCAGCCTCCGCTGGGCAAGGAGGTGCCGAAGCCTCTGGCCCTTGAGGTCATGGTGTTTAAGGCCTTCTTCGAGGCGGGCCTGGGTTTTCTCTCGACGCCGCTGCTTGAGGAGGTGCTCCGCCACTTCTACGTGGAGCTTCCGCAGCTTCACGCTAATGCCATTGCCCGCCTGGCCACCTTTGAGTGGGTCATGCGGGCGGAGGGGTGTGAAGGGAGGGCAGATTTCTTTGTGGCCCTCCACTTTGCCAGCTGCCAGCCGAAGCTGATCAAGGTCGAGGGAACGAAGAGGCCCCTTAGCTTCGGGAGTGTCAACTTCTAGATACGGCCGCAGTATCACGATGCCTTCCCGACGAAGGCCATTAATGGTTAGTGGTATACCAGCTGGTTGCAGCGGTGGTTCTACTACAATATCGGCCCTGCATCGCCCCTTCTTTCCACGAACCGGGACATTGCATATGTTCCGGAGCCAGAGATGGGGATTACGGATGACCAGTTTGCCTCACGACTGGCCCTTCTCTGGAGGGTGGCCGAAAAGATGAGCATGCGTGACCTCGTGGAGGAGTTCACCATGTTGTGCATTCGACCCCTTCAAACGGGCTGGAACTACGTCTTTGAGCAAGGTGTGGAAGAGTGGCCGAAGGTGTACTCCGGCCTGCCCGTCAGTGCTGGTGAGTTCCCCTTGTAGTTTGTTTTTTGATCTATTGATGTGAGCCATCTTTTTCTTCCAGAGAGCTGCCTCCTGCTGGAGCGCGCGATGGAGATTGCGGAGGTGATCCTAGGCCCCTCTACTCTCGTAGAGCGGGAGCAGTGGGTGGCCCTAGCATAGAGCTGGGAGTGGTACAATCATATCTGCTTTTACCTCGGTGTGGGGGCTCTGGGATGGCGGGATCCTCTAGAGCCTAAGGTTGCTGGAAAATGAGCGCGTGCAGCCCCCCAAATCCATGCGAGGACACTGCAGGCCCGGCGGCCTTTTGCCTCCGGAGCCTCGCATACTGGTTCAACGGCCGAGTCGTCAGAGGTGCCCCTGGTTCGCAAGAAGCACCTGAGGCAGGTTGGGAGCGTGAGCGACCAGTCCGGAGGCGAGAGCCAGTGTGGCGGTGATGATCAGGGGAAGGGCCAGGCCTCCTCGGATATTGCGGCTCATGGCCAGAGCCGACAGAGAGGCATGGCCTCTGTGGACTACGATTTCATATCGTCGGTTTGGACGTCGAGGACGTTACAAGCCCTCCTGTAAGAGGTTCGGAGGAACTAGGTGTGGTTTGCTTCGTTAGCCATATCCTATTTTGGTCATGCACCAAGATCTTGATTTGTGTTTCTTTGATTTTTTTTGTAGCGACCCTCGAGGTGGATGCATCCTTGACTCCACCCCCGAGGCCCCGGATGCCCAACAGGGATCGGGAACTCCTTTGGAGGGGTCTCTGAAGGCCATCCTGGGGGACATGGCTTCGTTTCTCCAGATCTCTGAGCTAGCTGGTGACTTTGCCCTTGGCAGCTGGTGCTGGAGACACCGTGCCCTCCGTCGAGGGTCCCTTTGGAGCGGTCGAGGGGAGCTCTGGCCTCGGGGTCTTGACCTCGGACGACTTCGTGCTGTGCCCGGAGGCGTCAAGGGCCTTTGCTGCGGCCTCCTCTCTTCTCCAGAGTGGAGAGGTCGAGCGATCGTTGGCCCAGCGTCCTTTGGAGGAACTGGAGGCGCGATTGGTAGCGGCGGCCCTTCAGGTCGTTAGTATTGGTTATGATTTGCCGGGTCCGATGTTGGGTTCTGAGTAGCTCATTCTATCCTTTTCCTTCTTCTGCTGTGCCTTGTAGCAAGTAATTTTGATGAGGGTACTGGGAGGTGGGGGGCGCCAGGCCTTTGCCGCAGCCCGTGACAGGGTTGAGGGCCTTCTCCAGGCCTTGGAAGAGGCCCAGAAGCGGGCAGAGTCTGCGGAGGGTCGTCTTCAGGAGGAGATGTCGCTTCGCAAGCGTGCAGAGGCTGAGGCGCGAAACGCTACCGAAGGCCTTCGGGAGGCGATGGAGTTTGCTGATGCAGCCAACGCAGCCTGTGTGTCCACCGAAGGCGACGTTGACACCCTTTGGGTGGCGATGGGCAATATGCACCAAGAGCTAGAGGAGGCTCGGGCATCGGAGAGGGCACTATGTTCGGTGTGTTAGCAGTTAACAGTACTTGCGTCGGAGGTGGCCCGGATTACCTCTGATGCCTTGAGCGGCCTTGGGGCTTGGTGCCCGCCACTGCCCTCCGACTTGGAGGAGTCGTTTATGTCGCTCTTTTGGCTTCGGTCCGTCGCAAAGGTCATGGTTAGGGCCGCGGAGGTCTATGCGAGGTCTAGCGCTCGTGTGGCCGCTGCGCTTCAGCTGACCCTGCTGCACCAAGCGGCGGTTGGTCCCCTCGAAGCACTGGAGTAGCAGATGCTGGACTCCATGGTCAAGGCCTTTCGACCAGAGGCACCTCCGGCAGAGATTCGTGCAGCCCTAGAGAGCTTCCGTCGTGGTGTATGGGCAAAGCATGGCCGGAGCATGACGTTGCGCTATATGGCCGGTCAGGGGACTCCGGGTGCCTCAGGGGGCCTTCACTCGGATTCTTCATTGGGAGGTCCAGTCCTTCACTCAGAGTCTACAGGCGCTTCGCGGCCCTCTGGAGGTTCTTCGTGTGGCGTTGTTGCCCTGCCGGAGCCATGCGTGGATGCCTCAGAAGTGTAGTTCTGTTGTGGGCTGTCTTTTTTTTTTCTTTTCTTTACCGAGGGGGGTCAAGTTTTAGCATGTTGACTACCCCCTTCTGCTTCATGTATATAATCTTTTCCTTATTTGATGGAAGCACGCCTGTCTTCCTGTGGTTTGCCTGTGTTGTTTCTAGAATATTTGTGCCTTTGAGTTTAACTGGAGTCCAATCTGCGTGTATAGGTATGGCGGCCCGAGACCAGAGGAGGCCTCATCCGTATCTTGGATAGTGCCTTCGGGGAGGGATCGAGTACGTTCGGAGCGTCGGGGGCTACTCCGTTCGTTCGACGGTGGAGTTGTTTCGTTATGCCCTACGATTCCTAGGGGCGTATTATCTGCAGGTGGCCACCAATGTCGTGGTCAAGGTCGAGCCAGTGGATCCCCTTGTGTTTGGTGTGGATGTATATTTTGTTGCAAGGGATGACTGGTGTGCAGCCCGAATAGCCCAGGAGGTTGCCGGCTCATGCTTCCTACAATGCTTTGTGCTTCCCTAGGGTTCTGACGGAAGAGTGCCCTGGGAAATTCTTGAGTCTATCCTAGGCAAGGTGAAGGTGGAGGAGGTACAGGCCGCGGAGGCCTCGCTAGAGGGCTAGGATGAGGAAGAGCTACTTCTCTGCCTTTGACTCGTATCCTTTCCCGGCGGATCCTTCGTCATCACGAGGTCGAGTCTCTGTTTTGGGAAGTAGCTCTTCTCGCGGAGGGGGCTCACGTCGGCCTCCTGTGCGCAGTTGTCAGGGATGACTCTCTAGGTCCCGTAGTGTTTTTGGGAGGCGTGATGGTCAGCCAGGTGTTGTACTTCTTTTGGATTGGTGGGAGGTGACATTTTTGCGATGGCACAAATCTTGTCCAGATTGGCCTCGATGCCTCTTCGGAAGACGAGATATCCTAGTATCTTCCCGCCCCTAGCGCCAAATAATGCATTTCTCTAGGTTTAGCCGCACGCCAGCGGCCTGGAGGCTGTTGAACATTTCTTGCAGGTCAGCAACATGGTTGACTTATAGTTGGCTTTTTACCACGATATCCTCTACGTAGGCCTTGACGTTGCGGCCTAACTGCTGCTGCAGTACCTTGTGTACTAGGCGAGAGAAGGTGGCCCCAGCATTCCGAAGACCGAAGGGCATCCGGACGTAGCAATACACTCTGAAGGGGGTAATGAAGCTGGTCTTGCTCTCATCCTTCGTTGGCATCCACACCTGGTGGTACCCGGAGTAGGCATCAAATAAGCTCAGTAGTTCGCAGCCGGCGGTGGAATCCACTAGTTGGTCGATGCGAGGAAGGGGTACGAATCCCGAGGGCATACTTTGGTTAATGATGTGAAATCGATGCACATACACCATTTTCCATTGTGTTTCTTGACCAGGATGGTGTTGGAGAGCCAATCGGAGTGGATGACCTCTCGGATAACACCAACTTTTAGTAGCTCTGGACTTCTTCCTTTGCGGCTTCTGCCCACTCCAGAGAGAGCTTGCGAAGCCCCTGGCGTATGGGCCTTTCCTTCGGGTCAACCTGAAGTGAGTGCTTGATGATTCTGCGATCAACTCCTGGGAGGTCCTATGGGGACCATGCGAAGGTGTCGAGATTACCCTGCAAGACGGCCATAATTTGGGCTTCTTGCCCGGAGGTGAGGTCTGCCCCTATTTGGAAGGTCCAGTTAAGTTGGTCTTGGTGTATGGGGATCAGCTTTATGTCCCACTTCGGTTGTGGCCACGGAGGGCAGCGGTGCCCAGGATGTGCCGACGGAGGGTCCTCCGAGTCCTCCTGTGTTGTAGCATGGATGTGGCGATTGGGGAGTGGAGCAGGGTGCCCATATTTGATGCGCCTAGCCAGGTCTTGGTCGCTGTGGACGGTTATTAGCCCCTGGGGTCCGGGCATCTTCAGGTAGAGGTAATTGTGATGGGGTGCCGCTCCGAATCTGTTCAGAGTTTCTCATCCCAGGATGGCATTGTAGGCGTATGGTATGTCCACGATGTCGAAGGTGATGACCTCGGATTGTGATGTGGAGCCCTCGTTGAAGATGATCAGGAGTTCCATCTTGCCTAGGGCGTTGAGGGGGGCCCCATTGAATCCTTGGAGGGGTTTGCTGCTTGGTGAGAGCTGGCTTCATGGAATTTGGAGCTGGTCGAAGGCATGCACGAATAGCAAGTCCGCCGAGCTACCTTCGTTGACCAGTATTCTTCGGACCTCGACTTCGGCGATGTTGGCTGAGATGACTAGGGCATAGGAGTGGGGAAATTTTAACCCCTCGGAGTCGTCGACAGTGAACGTCACGGGGGCCTGTTGATGGATGCTAGTTGCTTCGATGTGGTGTACCCCATGTGCGCAGTCTTGCCGCTGTCATTTCGAAGTGCAACTGGAGCTCCCTCCGCCAGTAATGGCGAGGATGATCTGTTTGCCCTGTGCCCCTTTTCGTCATTGTACCGCTCTAAGGATGAGTCGGGTGGTGAAGGTAGGGCCAGCTACGGAGGATTCTGCAGGGCCAGATGGTCGACCCGTTGGTTGGCAGATGGCCTGCGATCTTCGGATCTCCCCTTGGGGGCCCCATTAGTTGAGGTGAAGGTTGCCTGCCTCCCGAGGTACTTCTCTCACAGGGTGGTGAGGGTTCGATAGTTGTCGGTATTATGTCCTCGTCCTGTGCCGTATAGAGTGCACCAGGATTCTTCCTCGGAATGCTGGTTTGGAGCGTGGCTTCGCTTCGGGAGGCCTCCGGAGCATCCTCGACCGCATCCCTTGGGGTGGCTTTGGTTCGGAGCCCCACGGCTTGGCCTGATATTGCTGATGTTTCGGCGTTGTCGTTGTCGCCCCCTTTGGGACCCGGCGGTAAGGGCCTCCTCGAAGCTCCTCTTTGCTGGGGGAGCGGGGGCGTGTGACGATCCGGCCTATGAGTGCGGCCTCTCGGAATTGGCACGGGAAGCCACGCTAGCTTGTGAGTGCTTCTGGCGGAGTTTTTCCTCCTCCGCCCGCGCATATTCCTTGAATTTGCTCATGAGGACTTCTACCGTGCGTATTGGACGTCAGTTTAGCCAATCGTATAGGGGGCCTTCGCCAGGCCCTGGGTCATGGCGTCAATGACCGAAGAGTCCGATATGCTCCTAATCTGGGCCTTGGTCTGGGAGAACCTTTGGAAGTAGTCCCGGAGGGTTTCGTCTGGCTCCTGCCTGATAGTGAATAGGTTGTCGGAGGTTACTGGTTCGATGAAGGTGCCCTTGAAGTTGCTACGGAAGAGGTCTCAGAGTTGGGACCAGGTGTGAATGGTGCTAGGGTCCAGCGCTTAGAACCAGCGTATGGCCACCCCTTCTAAGGCGAGTGGGAAGCATTTAGCCATGGTGGCCAGTTCGCCCCCGCTGGCCTCTATGGCTAGGGCGTAGGATCGGACAAACTCGTCAGGGTCCTAATCGCCTTTAAACTTGGGCAACTTCGGTGTCCGAAATCCCTCTGGGAAGGGCATGGCCTACAGGTTGGCCCTTAGGGGAAAGTCGTGGTCTTGCAGGGGGTCCTCACGACACCGGCTCCGAGGCTACGGGGACCGAACGGGCCGGGTCCGTGCACCCAGGGGTTCATCTGTTCATGGAGCTTGGGTCAGAACCGCGTCGGTCGTCCCAGGAGCGGCGACGATGGTGTGGGCAGCTTGCTGTTCGGCCCACAGGGCTGTCCGTAGTTCCTCCATTTGGGCCAGGAGTGCCGCAAAGCGTGATTGCCGCTCGGGCGGAACGGTGTTTTCGGTGGTAGCGCCGGCCACAACCCCTAGGGCCGCAGCGGGGGCGTCGCCTTGCTGCTGCCCGGTCTCCGGGGTAGAGAATCCTTCGGTGCCACCGGCAGCTGTGGTTATGGTTGGGTCGGCGGTGGCCGCAAGGTTCCTGTTATCCCCGGCTGGGTGGCCATCGTCGGCGCCGCCTGCGTATAGCCGACTGGACTGCTGCGCAGGCGTGACTGGGGGGTCGCCCCTGTCGACGCGACCTTAGTGGTCTTGTTCTTGGGTGGCATCCTACCTCTCTTAGCACTTCTGTGTTCGAGTCCCCACGGACGGTGCGCTATTGGAGCAAGAGTTCGTCTTGCCCCAGCAAGTATGATGAGAGTTTCTTCTAAGGAGGAGACTCAAGCTTGGAGACGAAGTTTAAGAAGAAGGAACACCGCAAATGTATTGATGGTAGAAAAAATAGATCGCTCTAGGAGGAGTATCACAACGTGAATTGGTGTGTTTTCACCTCTGTGTCTTTTTCGCTGTCTTCCCCGTCCGTTACTCCAAGCGACCATGGCTCCTATTTATAGGGCCATGCGTAGCTTGGCGTACAAGTTATCATAATGTACAAATATCTGGGATCTGACCAATTTATTAGGCCTTATCCCGGATAACTGCTTTCTACCCTATCTGGGAGATAAATATCTACAATGGTAATTATCGTGGTGCCTGCCCCCTGAAGGGGGCAAGCCGGTAGCCAACTATGGCCCGGTGCCGCACTGTCAGGGATGTCAGGATAGCCTGTATTATGCCGGGGTGTCAGAGCGGCGTCCACTAGCTTAGATATTTAATGCCGGTCACCTCCTTGCAGGCAAAGTACGACTGGTGCTCCCCCTCTGGCAAATCTTTTCTAAGGCCTGATGACTCACCTAGTAGCCTCTGGGATGCCGGCTTGAGCAGCGGAAGACCGAGGCTTTGAGAGACCGAGCCTTTGGGTGGTTGAGCCTTCGGGAGGCGGGACTCCAGAAGGCCGAGGCTTGGGGAGGCCAAGCCTTCAGGAGACAGGACTCCGGAAGGCCGGGGCTTCGGGAGGCCGAGGCTTTAGGAAACCGAGCCTTTGGGAGGCTGAGCCTTCGGGAGGTAGGACTCCAGAAGGCCGGAGCTTCGGGAGGCCAAGGCTTCGAAAGACCGAGCTTTGGGAGGCCGGAGCCTTCGGGAGGCCAGGTTGGTTAAGCCAAGAGACTGTTGGGGGTCCTTAACAACTACCCTAATAGTTACATATGTATGGGTATTTTTTTCATAAGATAATATGACTACCTTGTGCCAAGGGTGGGCCTTTATCTGTGGAAATCTAAACTCTGTATAGTTTGGGTTCATGCATCGTATTTCCTCGCGGGTGGGCGTACCAAGAACCTGCAAGAACATCACATCAGGTTAGGAGAATTTCATGGCAGAAGTAAAAGGAGAAACAAATGGAATATGTTAGGTCCTAGACTTTCATCAAGAGCACATCCTCACGACTAAGGTCCTTGATATTTATGGCACTTCCTCTTCCTCGTCGGTGACAAGGGGAAAAAACCAGTCGATCAATGAGCTTAAGGGTCTCTTCGATCCAAGATATCATCTCTGTTATATGATCTGGTGTCCCTCAAGCGCACGCAGAGAAGAAACCAACTGGTACTGACATCAAGTTGTCAGGTGATTATTTATTTACTACTCTACCTATTGAGCACAGCACACTAACGCTTGGTCTGTATGGGTGGCCTTTCTACATGAGACTGTCAAAGCCACTCCTCGTTTGCCTCCTCGAGTAACCGACATGTCTGATGGCTCGGTAAGAAAGGTAACTTTTATGGAGTTGCCCCCATCACATTGGTCATTAATCTGAGGATTGGCTCGGTGAGTCCAGAATGATGATGAATCATTATGGATTGGTTTCCTATAGGTGATGATACTTTGGATTCATCGGACCCCAAGGCCTTACCTTCAGCACAATTGATCAAAACTGCCGGTATGATGCAGAGGAAATTAATAATCAAGAGGAATAAGTCAAGTGTTCTTTCTCACTTCCCAGTCGCCATAAGGTTAGATCTGATTATTTGTCTTGGTTTGCGGTCTTCCTTCATGTTTCTTAGCCACTCGATGGCAAGTTGCCATGCTCGGAGAAGTCAAAGGAGAAGGAAATAAGTGACCTAGCCAACCAACCAGTTCTAGCTTCTTCTGGCGCACCACTTCCACCTCCTCGAGTAGAGAAATCTTCTACAGACGCGCACAAAAGATGCTCAGAGCCTACTATGACCACAACCCTAGGACCAATCGTTGATCCTTAGGCAGTGATAGAGGCTCACATAGCAACTGCCAAGGCTCAATATACGGCGATCGACCATGTTGTTCATCAAAGAGCCCTCGAGGAGAAGGATAAGGAGCTAGCCATTCACCATGAGAGGATTAAAGGTTAGTTTTACCCGCATATCACTAATATGTGATTCAAGCATTAGGAAACTAATGATAATGTCCTTTGTTTACTTTCTCATAACTCAAAGCTAACTTGAAAATCCAACTCCAAGTTGTTGCTGAGTCAATAAAGGTCCACAGGAAGGATGCTGATCAGCGAGAATAACTCAGGGGTACCTTGAAGGAAGCAGAAGCTGAGCGGGATGCAAAGGCCTATGCTTTGAAGAAGGTAGAAAGTTATCGGGACACCATTGCTATCAGTCGAGACACTATTGTTACAGTGCTTCAAAAGTTGAGAGAACAGACCCTCGACCGCATGAACCAGTCAGCCTCCATAAGCGTCGGGACCATGTTTGGTCTCCTCAAGAGCTACAACCCCGACCTCGACACATCAATAGTGACAGAGGGGTTTAGGTACTTAGCAGAAGAAGCAATAGAGATTATTCAAAGTATCGAGTCTCAGATCCATGCCTTCTCGAGTCTTTAGCACTTAGACTGCCTAACGACAAGAGCGAGTGTAGCCCTTCTAACTAACTTGACTCAAAATATTTGAAACTTGTTCCGTGACTTGGGGATGTCTGTAAACATTACTGATCTTTTGCCTGTCTAATATGCTATTGCCTACTATTTCCTCATTGATGAAATAGAGTTAGCACAAGTAGATACAAATATTGATTCATAAATGTTGTGACCATCCTCGAGTTTAGTTGACCGAATATCCGTTAACACCTAAAAACTCAACTAAACATATTGTTAAATGTATGGTTCTCATGTAATCACTCAAGATTACCACCAGAAAATAAAGACAAGTACAAAACTAGAAAAAGGAAAATAACATGACAATTTTTGTAATTTTTTACTAACTTGCATATTTAACTAGCATATGAATATGGACTCGATAGAGAGTGCATATAGGACTGACTAGAACTTTAGAACCTTGTGAGCCATTAGGTGTGAGATATATGACAATCTCTTGTGCTATTATTCTTTATGAGGTGTAGTCGTCCATCATCGAGCCAACACATGCCTCTGTTGGTCTTATCCAATGTGTTCGAAGCATAGCTAGATATTTTTTTGCAATATATATATATATATATATATATATATATATATATATATATATATATATATATATATATATGCATGAAATATGGTATTATTATGTAGCCCCCAACTCTCTGGTCGAGAAGAAGATTTCTCGATTGGAGAGTAACAAAGAATATACATGTTCCATAAAAAATGCGCAATGTAGCTCCCATACTTTCTGCTCGATGACTGATTCAAATGAAGAATAAAGTTGTAGCATCAAAAGTATATGATGTAGCCCCCGACTATCTGTTTGATGTGATAATTAAGATAGAGAGTTAAGCAATAGCATCAGAGATATACTCGACGTGGCCCCTGACCCATTGCTTAATGACTATCGAGTGGAAAGTGAAGCATAAGCACTCATATTATGAAATGTAGCCTCCAGCTCTCGGATTGACGTGATAACAAAACCAGAGAGTGAAGCAGATGCATCAAAATATATGATGTAGCCCCTGACTCTCTGTTTGATGCAATAATCAAGACAGAGTGTAGAGCGTAAGCATCAACACATTACTTTTGACCATATGCTCGAAGGAGCCAGCCCCTGGCTACATAGCTGTAATTATGTCATAGTCGTCGAGTCAATTCGACCTACTAGGTAGGTGAACATTAAAAATCCACTTCCCTTCGTGCTAATTTTCACCGCAACTCCTGATTTTTTTTTTCATAATGGCAAAGCATCCCTCTGTGCCAGGATTGGATGCACCATAATGTTTCGGTGATGTCTCGACTCCCGCCCAACTCGTCAGCTTATGAACGCCATGTGATAGAGGCGTCCTAAAAAATGCTATCAGATCTTGACGGTCCCATTTCTACAGTATGACATGTTCCCATGACTATAAATGCAGGGGATGCAAGGTTGTTTGTTCTTCAGACCCATCTCCTTCCATTCTTCCTAGCGCATTTGTCAATAGCACTTGTAGTGATTGAGACCATGGCCTCCACTCCACTATCACCTTTCGAGCGAAGCCAAGAAACTGAAGAAGTGAGATCCCTCACCCCAAAGCCTCTTGCTTTGGTTCTGTCAGGAACAATCATCATCTCCTCCGACGAGGAAGAGTCAAGTGAAGAGTCTGAGGGAGAAGGGGATAAAGATGGATCTGAAGATGGTGGTGATCTTGATGAGACCATTGACCAGGCCGCCGCCGAGATCTTCCGTGATGGAGCTCCCAAGCCTCCGGTGGTGAAGAAAGACAGTCTCCATCCCTATCGACAAAAGCTAGATTGCCTCCATGTCCTGCGAAGGGTCCTTTGACATTGTCGGCGCCGGTCAGAAGCTCCAACGGGGATAGGGTCTTCACTCTGCCACTCTCCCTGGTCCTTATACTGCACCGTAGACTAAGAAAAAGGAGTTTCACCGGTGGCCCTGTTAATTGAGGTGCGAATGGCCCATAGTACCGAGGGAAGTTCTTTCACCTAGCGTTTGAGTAGGCTAACCTATCAAAGACATGAGTCCTAGTACCCTGCAAAACTATACCATTTGTTTGTTCTACCTAACTGTTGCTCTGAGGGTGAGCTACTAAAGTGAAACAGGTTTTAATGCCAAATTCTTCACAGAACGCAATGAAGGTCCCGCTTTTGAACTGGCTACCATTATCTATGATTACATAATGCAGAATTTCATATCGAGTAATTATGCTCCTCATGAACTTCTTGGCCACATTATGGTGATTTTTCCTACGGGTTCATCCTCAATCCACTTAGTAAACGTGTTTATAGCCCGAATAGGAACTTATAACTACCTTGGGCCCTTAGGAACGCTCCCTGGATATCCAAGCCCCAGATGGAGAAAGGCCAAGAAAGAGGAATTGTTTGCATAGTTTGGGCTAGTCGAGTGGTCTGTCTTCTAAAAAGTTGGCAGCTCTCGCACTTTTTGACCAGCTTGGAAGCATCCTAGAGGGCAGTCAGCCAATAGAATCATTGGCGGAAAGCTTTCCAGACCAAAGTGCGGTATGACGCATGAATACCACACATGCCTCCATGGATATCAAGCAATATTTTATTGCTCTCTTCCTGAGTGATGCACTTCATCAAGATTCTGTTACTCCCCTTTCAAAAGAGTTAGTCGTCTACCAGAGAGTATAACTTGGACTTACAAGTAATTTTCTCTGTAGATGCATCATCGTCAGGGATCTCTCAACCTTCGACATAGGCTCAGAATGGAGTCATCCAAGTTGGCTCACGTTTGAGTAGTGTAGCATCTATATCTGTGGGTTCTGCCTCGCTGACCTGACCAGACTCTTGATCAAATTGGGCAGTGTTAGTATGCTGAACTATCAGGATATGTGGTTTGAGGAGTTTCTCAATGAAGACTCCCACGGGCACCTGTGCTCGGGAAGAAGTGAGTCTAGCAAGTTCATCCGCACCAGAGTTGTCACTCATTTTAATGTGCGTTACTTCTAACCTTTTGAACTTTTCTTTGATCTTTCGCACCACGTTCAAATAAGCTAACATGTTGTCGTCTGAGCACTGGTACTCTTTTTGCACTTGGTTTACGACTAGCTGTGAGTCCCCTTTCACTAGGAGTCGCCTGATTCCAAGTGATGCAACTATACGGAGCCCGTTTACCAATTCCTCATAGTCTAGAACATTATTGGAAGCTTTAAAATCTAATTGAATAATGTACTCATTAGAGATTTGAGTACAATACCAGTCCCCGAACCCTGAAGCATGAGCGATCCATCAAAGAAGAGTGTCCAGTGGTCCTCAATCACACCTGGCCTTGTTTCTTTGATGCTTGTCCATTCAGTGATGAATTCCACTAGTACTCCTGACTTAACACTTGTTCGTGGTGCATAGCGTACGTCAAACTAATTGAGCTTGACCGCCCATTGAGCGGTTCGTCCAGTAGCCTCCCTGTTGCGTATGACATCCTTCAGTAGCTACGTCATCACAACAATGACCTTGTGTGCCTAAAAATAGTGTTGTAGCTTTAGGGAAGACATCAAGACTACATATAGCAACTTCCATCAAGATTGCATATAGCAACTTCTACACTTACAGGTACATAGCTTAGTGTCATGTAGGACTTTGCTCATGTAGTAAATAGGTTTCTAGACCTTGGCCTTTTTCTTGGGACATTCCCACTCGACCACTAGGACTATGCTTACAACTTTGGGGTTTCTGCAATGTACAAAAATAGCTCCGATGTTTCGTTAGGCGGTGTTGTAGGGATCCTGGAAGGTTGTAGGGATCAGTAACGTTCTAATAGAGGGGTGAATTAGGACACTTCGAACTATTTCAACTCCAAAAATAACACAAGATAAACCTATATCAATTTCTATCTAAATGTGATCTAGGTTTATCTAATGTGTCTACTCTACCGATCAAAGCGGTTGCAACCTATATAAGAAGGTAAATTGCAAGTAAGTAAATGCGAAAACATCAAAAAGGTAGAGAGAGCAAACTCAGCACAAGGATTTTTCCCGTGGTATCCATGTTGGAGCTCCATAAAGGATATGCTCCCGGTTGGCACCCGGCCACGGCTCTTGAGCCATCGAGTCACAAAGACAAGGCCTCCACCCGCATGAGCCACCAAGCCACCAAGGCAAGGTCTCACCACTAGCCTCTCTTCCGGTTCCTTGCCGTCGTGATCACTTCTGAGCTTGAGCTACCCAGGCAAAGGTCTGCGCATCCCTGTAGACGCTTCTCGTCATCGCTTCACACCAAGTCGAAGGGTCAACAAGCTTGAGCAACTCCGACTCAAATTGCTGGTGAGTCACCAAGACTCTAAGGCGCCGACGTACCAAGATGTACAAGCTTGGATCACTACGTGATCCACTCTCTAGGTAGCAATCACCTAGCAACACATTCTCTAGGCTAATAAGCACTAATCACTCCCTAATATTGTGTTTAATTTTCCTTGGATGATCACTCTAAGCACTTTCGTAGCTTGGATGTCTTCTCAGCTGTATATGAACTTCTCTAGACTACAGCTACCTCAAATGACTGGGTTGAGGGGTATTTATAGCCTCAAACCCGCACACTAGATGTTAACCCAATGACTCAGAAAAGTTGTTAACACCGGATGATCCGGTGTTAGTACTATCACCGGATCATCCGGTGAGTAAACTCTCACAAACTAGCTGTTGAAACCTCCACTCAAGCCTCTATGAATACCGGATTATCCTGTGACCACTCATTGAACACTGAACAAATGCACCGGATTATCCTATATGCATATGTTCATTTTGGAGCTCTCTGAAAATAATAGTCTGGTGTGTTCATATGTTCACCGGGTTATAACTTTTCGCTCCGAACTCCGATTTTAATGATCTTGGGCTCTATGGAAAACTTGTGAAGAGCTCTACAAGATTATTTAGAAATCCAACCCATTTTATCACATCAAAATTCATAGAATTAGACATTCCTCTCTTTGTTCCAGCTTCGGTGACTTCTTCATGTATTGCATCCATGAGACGTACTAAAGCATATACTTGAAAAACATATTAGTCCCATTGACTATGTAGTCATTAATCACCAAAATCACAATCATGGACTAATAGGGCCATTTTTCCAACAATGTCTCTTTTTTTAGTGATTGATAACAACACAACCAAAGCAAATGACAAATAACAAATGATACCAAATGTAAAGATCATAAATGAGCATAAAGTCTTACCATATTGCTTGAACACATGTTCTTACCAATTAGTCCCCCTTTGTTGTGGCTCCCCCATTCTCTATTGCTAATATCTTCCTTGATCGACCTATGCAAGAGCTTCTCTTTTGTCGATCTAGGCACCTTATGTTTCTTCTAGCATCTTTTTCTTCCCTCCTTTTGTCAACTTCGGTATTCCTAGACAATCTTGCTTGTTGCTATAATCTTTCTTACCTTGTTACTTGCTTCTTACTTTGGGTGTCCAAATTCTCCCCCTTTGTCAACAATCCCCAAAAAAGGACTATATGCATATGTTAAACTCAAAGAGAAAAACATTAGAGCACATGGGAGAGAGCTTCACAAATCATGATCCAATTGAAAGTATACCAATTGAATGGACATCATTACAAATGAATGATACCAATTATAGGGTATGATACCAATTGTAAGCTATGAAAGAACATGATCACAATTTATGAAACTCACATAATATAGTCTAAACTCCCCCTATATGTGTGCATACATATGATGAGAATAAAACATATGCACAACTAAACAATATGTAAGGATAGGGAGTTTAAGCTATATTATGCATAGAGGTAGCTTAAATGAATAAAGATCTGACAATGATACTAATTAAAGCATTTGAGCATTGCATACCCCCGGGGACATGTTGATTGCTCTATGAGACTACAAAAGATATCACTAGCAACACATGTTATTCACAAAATCACAACCTATAGGATATACTACCCCTAAATGTGTGCATACAAGTGTTGAATACTTGTGAGATATATGCACTTGTTATTAAGAACAATGGGAATTTATCTTATACATTGGATCATGGCATATAAAAGATATAAATTGTACAACTTGTACCATAAAAGAAATCTACCACTAATAAACCATGTAGGTTGCTCATGGATAAGAGAGGAATACAAGAAACCTACCATATGAGACTTATACTAGGTATTGCAATAAATTGAAATGAGCACATGCAATCCTAGATAAGGTAAAAAAAAAAAAGCTACGACAAATGAACGGATTTTGCATCTAGCTTCATTACCTCTTTTACCTTTGCATAAAGATTTGGGTATATGATGATCATGAACTTCATCAATGCGTCGATCTTGTATAATTGGCTTCTTTACTTGAATCTTTCACTTCATTTTGTAAGCCAAGTCTCCAAATCCCTATAGCCGCTTCTGGGCTTCAAGTCTTCTTTGGAACCCAAACTGATTATGGCCCCTTCATGTTGATGATGACTTTTTTGGGAACCCAAATGGGTTGGTTCCACCTCAGATCCTTCTTTCCAATCATGTGTGCAACCACCTTGTCATTTTCCTTCTTATTGAGCTTGTAGTGGTTGCTCTTTATCTTGTTCTTGTAGTTGGTTTTGGTGTAGAGGTTGGAGGTCTTGTTGGAGAAGTTCATCATCTTCTTTTCCTCCTCAGTCTCCTTCTTCACTTGCTTGCATTGGAAGGACTTGTGGCCTTCTTAATGGCATTTGAAGCATGTCACAGTTGACCCATCTACAAGCTTCTTCACCATGAAAGCACGTTTATCTTGAGGAGGTTGGACATGTCCTTTGCCATTCAATCTCGCCAAGTCCTCCTTGAGCTTCTTCACTTCTTGCTTGAGCTCATCATTCTCTTGTTCAATGAGTTCATTAGATTATTCTACAACAACATTCTCAACACAAATATCATTGCAAAGGGGTGAGCTACATAAAGTATATAAATCATCAAAAGAAGTGGAAGTATCTACCTTAGGATTGTAATTAAAAAGAGAGGTAGATTGCTTCAAAGGGACCTTAGTTTGAGATTCAATGCACTTAAATTTAGCCATAAGCTCTTCATGCTCCTTGTTTAGCAAATTGAATTTGCACAATAATTGTTCATAATTAGAAACAAAGATAGCATGAATGTCATTAAGTGCATTGAATTTCTTAAGCTATTTAGATTGTTTTTTAAGGGCCCTTTGTTGATTATTGATCAAATGAATGAGTTCATCATAGGAAGGAGAATCCTCATTGGATTCATCATCACTTACATCACTATCCATACCTTTGGCCATAAGGCACTTGTGAGATGGCTTGCGAGACGACTTGTGTGATGATGACCTTGAGGAAGAATTTTTCTTGGATGGGAGGATGGTGAAGCTTTCATCATTTGAGCTTGATTCTTCATCATCGCTCACCCATCTTCCTATGCTTGCAAATGCCTTGGCTCTTCCCCTTGTCTCCCTCTTGTTCTTGGTCTTTTTCTTCTCCTTCTTGATATGATCAATTGTTTTGACCAAGTCCTTCATGAAGATTGGGTAATCAATCTTGGTATTGATCTTGTTGATGTTCTTCTCCACTTGTGAGATGAGCTTGGTGACTTCAGGATCCATCTCTTCATCGCTTGAGGTACTTTGCTCATCTTCTTCAAAGCTCTCTTCATCATGTTCACTTGAGCTTGATTCTTGCTCTTGTCTTATCATCCTTGCCTTTATGTGTTGACATTGAGCTTGCTGGCTTGTGAGAGCAAGGTTCTTAGTGTCGGATGAGGAAGAAGCTTTCACCCCATGTTCATTATCATCTCATGGATGGTGATCTTGCCAAGCACTTGACTTGGAGTCATCTTCTTGATGTCACTTTTATCGTAGATGATGGGGACAATCAACTTGTACTTTGGAAGAAGAGCTTGAAGTATTCTTCTCACCACTTGATCATCTTTAATTAGCGTCAAACCTAATCCATTGATCTCATTGACAAGAATATTCAAACGTGAGTACATGTCATTAGTACTTTCATGGGGTAGTTGCTTGATACCATTAAGCTTAGTAGTAACAAGCACATGATATTTCTCATTACACACATCCTTCATGTATTTCAATGAGACTATTCCAAATATCATGTGCATTGGTGAGAGAATAAATACAATTAAATGCATCAACACATATAGATGAGAAAAGGATACTCTTTACCAATGCATCTAATTGCCTCTCCTTGTTGGTGATGTGTTGCCTTATCCCTTCCTCGGTGACTCTCCAAACATCTAAGCCTCTAACTTGCAAATAACAAGACATTAGAATTTTCTAACACAGGAAATTTGTACCATCGGAAAGTGGAGCACAATGGGAATCCATCCCAACCCGAATGTCACAACTCTAAGATATTAAGCCTATCAAGAGCACGAGGCTATATGGCCTAAGAGGGGGGATGAATTAGGACACTTAGAACTATTTTGGCTCCAAAAATAACACAGATAAACCTATATCAATTTCTATCTTAATGTGTTCTAGGTTCATCTAGTGTGTTTACTCTACCGATCAGAGCGGTTGCAACCTATCTAAGAAGGTAAATTGCAAGTAAGTAAATGCAGAAATGTAAATAAGGTAGAGAGAGCAAACTCGGCACAAGGATTTTTTTCTGTAGTGTTAATGGCATGAATGCCACCCCTAGTCCACGTTGGAGCTCCACAAAGGATATGCTCTCGGTCGGCACCCGGTCACAGCTCTTGAGCCACCGAGTCACAAAGACAAGGCCTCCACCCAGATGAGCTACTAAGCCACCAAGGTAACGTCTCACCACTAGCCTCTCTTCCTGTTCCTTGCCATCATGATCACTTCAGTGCTTGAGCCACTAAGGAAAGGGTCTTCGCATCCCTATACACGCTTCTCATCACCGCTCCACACCAAGTCTCCAAACGTCTAAGCACTTTGGTCGCTTGGATGTCTCCTTAGGTGTATATGAACATCTCTGGACTACAGCTACCTCAAATGACTGAGTTGAGGGGTATTTATAGCCTCAAACTCATGCACTAGCTGTTAACCCAATGACTCAAAAAATTGTTAACACCGGATGA
The DNA here is from genome assembly GCF_958298935.1 of Phragmites australis. NCBI lineage: Eukaryota > Viridiplantae > Streptophyta > Magnoliopsida > Poales > Poaceae > Phragmites > Phragmites australis. Next base: position 9,739,185 of record NC_084929.1, read on the forward strand.
TCCGTTGAGAATAATAGTACTAACACTAGATCATCCGGTAAGTACACTCTCACACACTAGCCGTTGAAACCCCCACTCAAGCCTCTGTAAACACCGAATTATCCTGTGACGACTCACTGAACACCGGACAAATGTACCAGATTATACTATGTGCATATGTTCATTTTGGAGCTCTCTGGAAATAATATTCCGATGTGTTCATTTTGTGAACACCAGATCATCCGGTGAAGCAAACGACTCCGCTTCAAACTTTATGTGAACACCAAACCATTTTCATCCTATGTAGTACCGGACTAATTTTGATGTGAGCACCGGATTATCCGGTCAGGAAAATTTCAGCAGAATAGAGTTATGTATTTTGGGTATAATGTTTCGCTCCGACCTCTGATTTTGATGATCTTAGGCTCTATGGAAAGCTTGTGAAGAGCTTTACAATATTATATAGAAATCCATCCCATTTGATCATATCAAAATTCATGGAACAAGTCCAATTCATTCCTCTCTTTGTTACGGCTTTGATGACTTCTTCATGTATTGCATCCATGAGACCTACTAAAGTATATACTTAACAAACATGTTAATCCCATTGACTATGCAGTCATTAATCACTAAAATCACAATCAAGGACTAATAGGGCCATTTTCCCTACAAAGGTGTTCTCCGCTTCTTCTGTCCCCTCGAATCGGTCATGTTTCTTTAGCAATTTGAGGAAAGGTATATTTTGCTCGCCCATCCTAGAGATGAATCGACTAAGGGCCACTATGCATCCTGTTAGTTTTTGAACCTCCTTTAGTGTTCGAGGTGACTGCATCTAGTAAAGAGCCTCGATTTTTCCTGGATTGACCTCAATGCCTCACCTTGATACTAGGAAACCAAGAATCTTGTTGGACGAAATGCTGAACGTGCACTTCTCAGGGTTAAGCATCATGCGATACTTTCTGGGATTGTCAAATATTTCCTTGAGGTCGTTAATCAATGCATCTTATGTTCTAGACTTGACTACAATATCATCGACATAAGCTTAAATACTACACCCGATATGGGGCTATAAGTAGTTTTGAATACACTGTTGATAAGTAGCACTAGCATTCTTTAAACCGAGCATCTCTACATAACAAAATACACCAAACAGAGTAACAAAAGTAGTTTTCTTGTAACACCCTGATTTTCAAATTTCTCAAATTTCTAAAATTTTTCTAAGATTATTGAATAGATTCACCAGTAGAATAGGTTTAAAACCTATTTTCTTAATCAATCAATCAATATAGGTTATTATTTCTTGTGCATTGCATGCTGAGTTTTGTTAGGAGGCAGGTAAATGCATTAGAGTTCTTTTTCTTTTCTTTCTCTTTGGTGTTTTGAGTGAAAAAGATTTTGAAAATGTTTTATCTTATCCTTCTCTAGTTCGATTCAAAATTTAACCCAAATCTTTGGTTAAAGCCAATCTCTCCTCTTTCTCAAAATTCTACCCAAATTCAAATTCAAATTTCTTATCTACTCCTATTCTTGTTCAACCTCACTTTTTCGTTTCTCTTAAATTCACTCCGAACTCAATTCAAATTCAAACCCTATTCAAATTTCTCTGCAAAAGTTTTTTTTTAAACCCTAGATATACCTAAAGTGTCTTTGAGCTCAATCTTTCTCAAGTCAAAATCCTTAGCCTAGTCTTCTAGAAGGCCCAACAAAGGATCCACGAAATTTGCAAATTTTCACGGAGTCCTGAACAGCCTCATTTTCTCATGAACTTTCGGAGTTTAAAACAGCCTCAAATGCAAAACTTGACAATACCAAAGGTGTAGGTCTCATCGAGAGCTTCGATTTGAACCTATTGAAGTCCTCTTTTGGATAACTGAGCTAGGAGTTATGTCCCCCAAAATCAGTGCTGCGCAGATAAATCTTTGTTCAAACAGTTTATCTTGTGGTGCATTTTTTGAAATCAATATGGAGTTTTTAAAAGTTCCAATGACTACCGAAGTTGTAGATCTTTTCGAGTAATACAATTTAGAATCAAGAAACGTCCAATTTGGAGTCCGTACAATGGAGATATCATCCTCAGAATAGAGAGCTGCGAAAAAGGAAACCGTAACCGACTCGAACTCGAATCTGATTCATATTCGGTTTGGACTCCACCTCAACCAGCCGCCCCTAGCCCTATAAATATGATTTGCACACCCTCTCCTACCCCTATTCTATACCCCCAAGCCCTAGAAATCGCTTCTGCCATGCTTGTACGTCGTCGGAGCGCCGCCGTTCGCTAGAGCCGCCGCCGCCCGTGATGCGCTACGTCATTTTCTCCGCGAATCCTCCTTCCTCGACCATCAAAGCAAGGTGAGGACCTCTTCTTATCCTCCCTTACTACTGTTTTATCATAATACTAAGTCCCTAGCCAAGCCCTAGCCCCGGCCAAAGCTCAATCTATTCTTCCACAGTCATCGCCATCGCGGACAGCCGCGTGATAGCCGCGCTGTAGCCAATTGGCATCGACGTTCTCGACCGACCAGAGGTCAAATCACCAAGCACTTTCATCAGTTCATGTTCCATGATGTTCCCCATGCCCTCACCAACCAGGTCGGCCAGTAGAGCAGCCAAACCACCGCAATCAAGGTCGACATACCCACTATCCGAATTTTGGACGCGTTCTGCACGCGCACCGGATTTGCATTTGCATTCCCTGTCAATTCGAAAGCCGTATGGATACACCAACCATGTCACAGCGTGTCCCATGGAGTCTTGTACGTGAGCCTAGGAGCCCATCCCCGTTTGTGCAGCGACACGACCAAGACGCAATTGCCAACCACAGCATATCGCAGCCATCACCCGTCTCATCTTCGTTGATCGTTCTTCCTCTCAGTGGATGATCTACCCAAAACTATACCGTAGCATTGTGTTCTCGGGATATATGAACATTCTTGTTCAAACGGTTCCTCAAAATTCATAGCCAATCTCTGGGAACGCGAGCGTCTTCGTTCCTACATCTGTTCGCGGTCACCACCAAACCTAGAAACAGTCATCACTGTTTTGCCACTATCTCGGATGATCCCTTCCAAAACCAACCATACCGCTGAGTTAGTCTTTCCGTGTTCTACACCATGCTTCCCTCGTTTCACTGAAACACCACTGAAGCCGACATCGTTGTCTGTGGCCACGTGCCCGATCGCTGTCTTCGACGAAACCCGAACCACCACCACTACATAGAGTCACCAGTAGTATTCTTAACCTAGAAGCACAACCTTTGGCCTTTTTGATCCATCATAGGTGGTCGATACTAGATTTCAGCGTATCCTTTCTTTAATCCAAGATGGTACTTGCATACCATACCAAGTCAGCGCCACATCATTCTTCTTAGCCTAGTCAGTGAAGTCTAGTCTGCCCTACACTTCTTGTATCTTGTGCAATGATGTTGTCAAGCCTGACACAGTGATTGTGCGATAAAACCTTTCCCATAGGAAGATAGTTCCGGAAAATCAACATTTTCTTTTCAGTCTAATCCATCTCCCGAAAGATGTTCTCTTTTCATCTTAACTCCAATTTAGGCGATTCTTGTGTCTAAACATTTCTAAAATCATACCTATCCAACCATAGTGTTTTTAAAGTGTTTTAATGATGTTTGGTATGTTATTCTTAGTATTTTCCTTTGTATTGTTTGTCGGTAGTTCTCGCGATTAGTCAACAACATTCCAGAGCAGTTCGAGGGACTTCAAGACCAAGATTTCGAAAACACTGAGCAGCATTGGGAAAAAGGCAAGTGTCCTTGATCATCTTGAACCTATGTTTTTAAATGTTTTATTTTACAAAATTGCATGGAGTGTCAATATGATGGGTAGTCACCTATATTAGGGTTTTCCCTAGATTTTCCCTTATCATCCCTTGGAACCTAGATGGTTTATGGTTAGGTGTCTTTTATGGGTAGATTGCTTAGCCATGCTTTTGGGATGTTGAGAAGTGTCATAATCTTGACTAATAAACATATGCAACAATGGTCGTTAATGTGTTAATGGTCTAGCAATATGGAACCTTAGGCCTTGAGCAAAGTGGTTTTGATGGTTGTCATGGTTATGATGTTGATTTAGTGTTTGCTCAAGTAACCTAAGTAAGGACCTGTTCGTGGAGTGACAACCTAAGAAGTAACGTACCAACCACGAGGCTGATATGGGTAAGGCGTGATATACTAATAAGAGTCTATCTGGTGTGTGTTGTGTCAGCGCAAAACGGGGCTTCTAGGTAGGAGTTTAGCTCGCGTAAAGCCTGGTGGTGAAACCTAGTGGATAGACACATACTGGATTGATCTTTGGTTAGTAAAAAATGTCATTCAGTGATTCTTGGTGGCACATCACTGGCGTGTGTTAAGTATTTTGCAAACACGGTAACATGGAATTTACTGACTCGTGGGGAAAGCTGGACAACCTCTACAGAGTGTAAAACTGTTACAACAGCCGTGCTCACGGTTATGAGAGACTTGGATCCTCACATGATTAGTGGGTTGTGGTTATGGTTCTAGTACATGGAGTACTAGATGATTGTGGTTATGAGTTTGGTTGTGGTTATGGTTCTGGTACAGGGAGTAATAGATAGTTGTGGTTATAGTTCTGGTACAGGGAGTACTAGATGGTTATGGTTTTGGTTATAGTACAGGGAGTACTAGACGGTTATAGTGTGCAAGGTAGAGAGCCTTGTATGCTGGGTGTTGGACTGTATGGGTTACATTCACTTAATAATTGCTTAATATTTTTGAGTCCAAATATGTTTTCATTACTCGCATTTACGCAAATATACCATGTGTTAGCCTATTCTTGATATAAACCTGCATATCATTATTCTCACACTTACTGAGCGCGTCATGTGCTCACACTTGCTATTTTCCCTACACCATGCGACATGTGTGCTGCTGCTCAGTGAGTGATGATGTTGAAGACTATCAAGACGAGGTTGTGACGTTCTAGGCACGTGTCTCCCGGTCGGTTGCCTACGGTGTTGTTGGGCACCAGTGCTTCTGTTCCGCTGCAGATATCTTCTTAGAAGACAATATATGTCAATTGCTATAAGAGTTTAACGTTTATTCTATATAAGTATTGCTTTTGTTACTTCACCTGTAACGTCCTTATGTGTGTTGAACATCCTGGGCACACATAAGCCACATCTAGTTTTGTCTGTTAAAACCGGGTGTGACACAGGTAGTATCAGAGCCATACTGACCGTAGGATACAAGCCTAGATAGAATGGTCGTACCATAAGGTCATATTTTAAAAGCCTATTTTGCAAAACCCATCCCCGTGCTTTTCCGACCTCTCAGTTTTCTCTCTCTACTTACCTATTTCACTCTTTTGAGAAAAATGAATTTCCAACACTCCTCCTTTCAAACTATTAGTTGTTGAACCATCCCAGTTACTCTGTTTGAATAGGATGCACTTGAAGATCTCTCTTGGCGCTCCTACCTTGAGTGAAGATTTATATGATAAAGATGAAGATTCATCACGACAAGGAAGATCCATCTACCACAACACTAAAGACATGAAGATCTACCTCCGCGCCGTTCCCAGTTTTAGTTTTTCGAGACATAGGAGGATTTTCCCCTATTCTTTGGAATCGTTAGAGCACTATTAGTAGTGTGTGTTTGTGTTGTGTGCCTTGTGTGATTTAGTTTTTTTTCTGTTTGAGTGCTGGAATATGTTGTGGGATGCTTTAGTATCTGGTAATAGTGGCGTTCCTTATATGTCTCTATAGTTAATAGTATAGCTGGGTTTTCTCCTTCTAGTTCCTTCTCTTCTTGCCCCAACCTTACGCCTTAATCCCGATCAGATGGTGAACACAAAGAAATATTAGCTTGGTAAAGGTACTAACAACAATAACAACATCATCCAATAGATGCACCTCAATTCAACAAGGAACGCCTTATGTGTGTTGAATGGGCACACATAAGCCGCATCTGGTGTTGTCTGTTAAAATCGGGTGTACATTTCTCCTCATCCTCTACCCCCATGCTAATTTGGTGATACCCCGAATAGGCATCTAGAAAACACAGCAAGGCATAACCTGTCGTAGAGTCAATGATCTAGTCGATGCAAGGAAGAGAAAAAAGATCCTTGGGACAAGCTTTGTTGAAGTCAGTAAAGTCGATACACATTCTCCACCCACCATTGGCCTTCTTAACGAGGACTGGATTCACAAGCTATGTAGGATGACAAACCTCTTGAATGAAGCATGCCTTTAGGAGTTTGTCGACCTCCTCCTAGATAGCTTGCTTTCTATCATCTGCAAATCTTTGTTCCTTCTGCACCACAGGTTTGGCACCAGGTTCCATAGCTAGTCGATGCTCAATCACCTCCCTAGGGACCCCAGGCATATCAGACGGTTGCCACGCAAACACGTCTTGGTATGCCCAGAGGAAAGCAATGAGCTTGAGTTCCTATTTGGGTTGAGGTTGGACCCCACCTTGACCGTCTTGGCCAGCTCAGACGAGTCGACAAGTACTACCTTGACACCACCATCAGTCTTCTTATCTTTGGCGCCATCGCTGGCTTCACCCTTGGCGGCATTGTCGAACTTGGAAGTGCTGGCAAAGCTCACGAGGTTGGAGTCTGTGGCACTGTCCTGGCCCTGGGCGGTGGTTTGACGCCTCTGAAGCTTAGACTCCAAATTTTTAGAGGTAGTCGTTATCCAGCAAAAGTGCTTGACCATCTCCAGACTCTGCTTGTCGCACTTGACCATTGTGCATTGATCACCCTTGACTTTTATGACACCTTTAGGACTAGGTATCTTGAGTGTCTAGTAAGAGTATTGCACCGCAGACATGAACTTGCCCAGCATTGAGCAGCCTAGAATCACAATGTATGCCATCTCAAAGTCTGCAACATCAAAGGTAAGCTTCTCTGTGCGGAAGTTGTCAGGTGCGCAATGTGACTGGCAGCTCAATCTGACCAAGCGGCATGATCGACAAATTTGGAGTTATTCCATGGAAAGGCTCGGCTCCTATCTTGAGCTCCGTCCTTGAAATTCCCGTCTTGTCCAATGTCTTAGCGAAAATGAGGTTAAGTGAACTACCCCCATCGACCAATGTTCGATGGATCTTGATGTTAATGATGATAGGCTGAACCACGACTAGGTATCGACCAGGGTGTGGAATCATGGCTAGGTGGTCGGCTTGATCGAAGGTGATGGGGACTTCTGACCACTTGAGATATCGAATAGGCCCTATCAGAGAAAAGTTGACCTCTCTTTCGATCATCTTGTACTGCCTTTTAGATCTATACATGGCGGATCCTCCGAAGATGTGTGCTAAGCTCTGATCGGCCCTGCAGAACTCGGGCTCATCATTATCAGTGTTGGGCTTGGCTTTTTTGCTTTGGTAGTCAACAATTGTAGCCTTGAGCTTCCCGTCAAGCTTCTTTTTAAAAACCTGACATTCATCGAAGTTGTGCTAGTTGGAACAATGGATAGGACGCCACTTTCCACCACCATAGCTCTGGCCCTTTTTGTCTCCAGTGTTGCGTGACTTGCTCCTCTCGATCATAGCTACAGTCGTGTCCGGACCTTTGCGCTTGTCACCAGACTTGCCCTTCTTGCCCTCATTCTTCGAAGACTCGGGTTTGTCTTTGCTAGATTGAGGGTTTGGTGTGAGCTTGAGCCTTAGCATGCTTTGCAAACTTGTCGGCCAACTCGAAGAGCTCCTTGACCATCTGGACCTTTCAGGTAGCTAGCTTCCCTACTAGATCTCTGCCCTTAATGCCTATCTTGAAGGCGATGTTGACAAACCTATCAGAGATACCTAAGATCTGTCCTTAACGCCTGTCTTGAAGGCGATGATGACAGACCCGTCAAACATATTTGAGATCGTGTTACACCTATCACTAAACCTACAGATGAAGTCCTGAAGAGATTCGTCCTTGCCTTGGTTCAACTGATGAAGATCGTCTTCTGTCCCCGGGCGCTCGAAAGTACCATAGAAATTGGCGATGAACTGAGCCTTTAACTCGGCCCACGATCGGACCGAATTGGGAGGCAGGTTCAACAACCATGACCTTGTAGGTCCATCGAGGGCGGTTAGTAGATAATTGGCCATTACCTTATTGTCACTGTCAGCTGCTCAAATAACAGTGGTATAGATCTGTGACCACTCGTTGGGGTTGAGTTTCCCGTCGTACTTCTAGATCAGACCCACTTTAAACTTCTCAGGCCATCATATCGACTAGAGCTCAATTGTGAAGGCTTCGCAACCTCCATCGAATTCTTCAGGAGGTGATGGTAGAGGATTATCACGCATGCTCCTTCGAAGAGGGGAGTCACATTGACGTGCCATTCTAGAGATCTACGATCGTTACAACGACAATTGTCTTCACAGCGCTCCTCACGGTTGTTATTGATTACCCCTCGTAAGTCACGTCTGTCATGAGGGATGAGATTTTTAGGTTTTTCTAGCTTCTACGCCTATGAATGGGGCATTGCAGTTGACCTGCAGGGCTGCACTCGAGCTCGACCACTCGAGCTTCCTGCCTGTGACCCCTTGACTCAGAGGTGTCCACGCCCATAGCTCCTCAAACCTGCGCCCTAAAAGCTGGGGCACCTAGTGTTGCTTGGATTCTTTACTCAAGTGGCCTGGATCTAAGCTGCAGCGAGTAAAGTCTTTAGCTGGTTAACTATTGGCGTTAAGGGATTCGTCGGATCCAACTCGGGTAAGGATCTTAGAATCAGATGAACTCCCTAGGCATTGGCCTCCGAAGTACTAAAGACACCATTGCCGATGCTTGGTTGCGGTCGAGTCGATGTTGCCTCATGATGGCTATCTTGAGAGGGCTCATTCCTTGATATAGGAACTACTGCTAGTAGGGGCATCACCCGATCAAGAGGTGTCTGCTCGACAAGTCATCATCGAATATCAGGGTTCACTGGAATCTCTACGGCCCATCGATGATGATTGGTATCTGGGGCATGCAATGCTCCAGCTGCGGATGTTTCCAGCGGTAGTTCCACGGAGGCACCGGTACCGTGGGTAGCGGCTGCTATTGTGGGATTCATGGGGATCTCCCCACCATTTTCCACCACGGCATTTGGATCTACCACCTTCGGATCAATGGGTTCGGCTCCAACTCCTCCGGCCACAAACATGAATTGATCTGTTCAGCTGCTCTGGCTATCGATGGAGTTGTCATCACCACTTTTGTGACTCTCGTCGTCACTCTCAGTGTCCATGAATTGGAGAACATTGGGCTCTTGGGGATCCCAGTCGAGGTGTCCCGCCTTGCAGTATGCATCCAATGAGCTGGATTTGATGATACTAGTGTGGGTCAATCCACCTTGAGCGTCCCAGTGGTAAGCCATGGTTCTGAAGATGATCTTGAACTTGGTAGGAGGCGATGTGAAGATGGTCAGCGTCGACTCTAAGTGGTCATAGAAGCCGTTGTCAGAGAATCCAACTTAGACATGATCGATCCTGAAAAGCAGATGAAGGCCCCTACCTGGTGCGCCAACTATCGAAGATTTGTTCCTAATAATATGTCCATAAATTGAACAAGAGCTACCTTCGAGATCAGGGATCAAGTATGCAATAAGACACGCGATGTAGATAGGTTCGAGCATCCGATTGGAGTAACACCTCACGTCCTGTATGAATGTTGATGTATATATATTCCCTCAAGTACAAGAAATTAAGCTAGACATATTATAAGGAGTAGATCGGATCTAAACTAAACTAGAAATGAAGTCGCTGAGTATCTCCTATGATCTTGGTCCTTGTGTTGAGAAGTGTATGCCTTGTGGTCCTCCAGGGTCTACATCCCTGCCTTATATAGGGATGATGTGCGACCTCCTATCTAGCCGTAATCAATAGGGAGTCTTTCATCTTGTCCACCAAGACAAAACAGATAGATCCGGTCGAGATACTAGTCGTACTCGAGTTGGGTAACTTATCGAGACCTTCCTAGTATACACCTTCTATATTTCCAGGCGTATTAGGTACCACATATTTGGTTCCACAGTATTCGAAGTTGTTAAGTATGCACACGTTGTACCCTATCTGTATGCAATGTATTCCTTATACGTATATACCCCATAGTTAGATATTCGACATCCTTTTTGTCCTTCTTGTGGAAGCATCAATGTGGTTGGCCGGTCTGCACGACCACCATGATGTCAGGTGGCCCAGTCTTGTACTTGTTCTTCTTCTTATCCTTCAGGATGGCACCTTGGAAGAGGCAGGCTGGTCGAAGGTTGGCTATGGCTTTGCGCCGATCTAACACTCTCAAGCCTCAGTGTCCTGCACACACTTGTCTGCGAGCTCGAGGAGCTCGCTGGTGCTCCGAACTTCCTTGGTGGCCAACTTTTTTACCATCTTTTTGGTCTCTGACCCCCCCCCCTCTCCAAAACGCTATTACCACGGACTTGCCTGTGATATTTGGAATGGTATTCCAGCATTTGATGAAACATTGGATGTAATCTCGTAGTGACTCACCGCTGTCTGACTTGGTATAGGTCATCTTCGACCACCGGTCGGGCGTAAGTTCCCTAGAAGTTAGCGACGAACTGGTCACATAAGTCTTCCCAGGAATGAACTGACCCGCGAGGGAGGTTCATGAGCCATGACCGAGGCGAACCAGTCAAGGCGATCAGAAAATAGTTCGCCATGATATTCCTGTCGCATCTCGTGGCCTGCACCGGGGTGGTGTAGATCTGCAGGAACTCCTCAGGGTTGGTCAAGCCGTCGTATTTTTCTGCTAGGACTAATTGAAACTTGTTTAGCCAATGGACCTCTCACAGCTAGGCAGATAAAGCATTACACCTCGTCCTGTAATGGGGAGCCGCTCATCGATGGCCTGCTTCATGTGACTAGGGAGAGAGCTGACGGTCTCATTGCCCCGATGAGGGGACGGAGGAGTCCGACATCACGCTGTGAGGGGAAGATGAGTGCCAGGGGCGCTTGCCCTTTTCCTGCTCTCACCGAGCACGGTCCTCCTATTTTCAGGTGGTCCTCTGGCCCTGGATTACGTCACAGAGATCGCAGTGGCAAAGCAAATCGTGCAGGTCTGTGGGTGGACTGCCCCGACATGGTGGGGGTCTCCTCGTACTTCATGTTACAAGCCATGGAGTCCGCTGCGAACTCTGCCGACCTCCACCACGACCACTCCTTGTGGTGGATGGGGTGGCAGCTGCCACGGTCTGGCACCAGGTGGTCTCTACCAAGAGGGTGAGATCGCGCAGCCATGACGCTACTGGTGAACTTTCTAGTACCGCCACCGACAGGTGGCTAAGAATACTCGCATATTCTGTAGGTTCTGCGCAGGGGTCATAGCCTCGTAGTTGAGCCACTGATCGTGGAACGGTGAGACATCATGGGGTGAAGCCCCCGGTGCTCGTGTTTCGTGTGCGGCGCAACAGCCTTGAAGATGATGCTGCTAAGGTCTCAACTTCAGGCGGGTGCTCCTCTGGATTGCGCTGTAGTTGCTGGAGCAATATAGGACCACCCCCATGCCTCGCGCCAGGCTGGTTTCCCTCTTGGCCTACGACCTAGGGCTCACCTCCAATTCTCGCGACACGAGTGTCTGTGCTACCCCCGACTGCATCGTCTACCATATAGACTTCACTTTCAGTCTCGGAATCCTCTGACTCCGTCTCGGTGTCCCATACTTGGAGCACACCGGGCTCGTATGGGTCATACCCCATGATGAAAACCAGGACTATGCGGTCGTCATGGATCCAGACATGGGTAGTCCACTCATAGTTTCCAAATCTAAAGAAAACACGAAAAACGCGCCCCTACCTGGCGCAACAACTATTGGGGGATGATCCCTGACAATGAATCTGAGGTATACCAGACGATGGATGCGTTAATCTATGTTTCCTACGAGTATGTATCAAACTAACTCAAGAACACAAGGATTTATCCGGGTTCATGCCTCCCGTGGGATAACAACTCTATGTGTTGTGTATTTTCTTATGGATTGGGTGAACTTGTTCCAAAGTGTTTTATATCAAACACTCCTCCCTTTATATAGCAGAGAAAAGAGGGATACATACAAACAGACCATGCCAAGCGCCGCGGCAGACCTACCCCTGATGAAGCCAACTACCCCTAGTCCATCATGATGTTGATAGGCATATCCGTTCTATTTTGGTCGTCCTGTATGTCCTGTCCTGTCACCGAACGCCATCACGCTACAGGATGGGTCGGTGCTCCACCACGCCTGCCCACGACTTTGTTCGCCAAAAGGGGGTGACTAGGGAAGGAAAACACTTAAGTGGATGACATTAAATGCGTCTTGACAGGTTATGTAAATATCTGCCCTGTGATCAGCAAGAGTTGGTCGCAGGGTTTTCATCTGCGATCAGGGAGCTAGTCGCACAAGCCCCACCCAGGTCACGCGATGAGTCATGTGGTCTTGGAAATATCTACTATCGGCTGACATTTGGCGATGTGAGACCCGTCTTGTAGGGCACCTACTTATCTATTATACCGACAAACATGGTCTTCAATAGGTAATTTTAACCACTCATGTCTATTACAATATATTTTTGAAATACAAAAAGTTATAATACCATGAAAATAGCTTATAGGATAAATCTACACGGCTACACCTACGATTTTTCACGTTACTAACGTAGGCATTAAAAAAAAATTTCGGGAAAGATTTAAAAATATATTGATCCACAAGTTTAAGAGTGTGACTATAGGTATGTCCAAAATATTAAGTATTTGTAATAATTATATAAATGATGCAGATGATTTTAGATGCGGTGGAGCTGAAGATGACCTACATGCACCGGTTCAAAAATGCAAAAGGATTCTATATCCAATCGGCTAAGCTCACCTTTTTGGTTATATCAAAGCATGTTTTAAATATGCGCCAACAAATTAAATATGCGCCAACAAACTCGGCTCATATGCAAGTTATGTTGGCGATTTTATTTGATGGCGGCGGCACATTATTTTGGAATAATTGTTCCGTTCAGGATTCAGCCCTCAACCTTAAGATGAAATTCCTGATGCTTGCAGGCTGAACCGCAAAAACGTGATGCACCATCAACCACTTCTCTTAAATCATTCAACGACATTAATCAAGTGGAAGCATGTCTCATCATAAAGTTTGCAATTCGCAGGAAAAAAAGTTAGATGTTGGAACACACCTGAATCCTAGTAACCTGAATTTCATTTTCTTTGTTTTAGCTTCCTTTTCTTTTGCCTATGTTCCATTTTCTGAATCAGATGGGCTCAAATACTTAACGAAAACTGATAGGACAGATAAAAAAAACATGTAATTGCTCAAACAGCGCAGGATTTCGATACAAGTTCCAGGAACCTACTATACATTACATATATAAAGTCCAAGGACGATACTTCTAGGCCAAGTGACCATACCAATATATTACATAGCTTAGGAGTGAAGAACCAGCACAAGCAACCTAGTATAATTGGCAAGCCAATAGAAAATCAAGCAACATATCTACAACGCAATTCTGCCAGCTCAAAGCAAACACTACCATCTAATGATGGACTCCCCCACAAGTAACGATCACAACAACCTAGCATGACTACTAATTGCACATGACTGAAACTTGCCTTCAAACTCACATAAGGTCTCAGGGCCATCCAACTAAACTCACTCTTAAAATCTAAACCTATTAGCTTACGACACACCTTCCAAAATCAAGAGATGACCAGCAGAGGAATAAGAACATGCTAAGAAGCGTGCTGATCTCCTTGTCTCAGCAGCAGTAGTTAGTTATAGATGAGAAGTTCCGAAAAGAAGACCAGCAGCAAACTGCGGGGTAACCACTGGCATTCCTAGTCAAGTGGCTTTGCTTGGACGTTAGGGTTGCATGCTTTCTGAGTAGAACGGTTTTTGACAAGCGGAACCAATGATTGGACTACATCAGCCATTAGTGGTCTGTAGTCAGCCTCTGGTTGAACACACATGGCAGCAATGGCGGCCACTTGAACAGCATCTTTCAGCGAATATTGGCCTTCCAATGCTGGATCCAAGATCCGCACAACTTTCTCTCGATCAGTGAGCATAGGCAATGCCTGCATTAATTTAACAAGTGACAGGTTAGATATTTGTAATGTTCAAATACCACTCTTGATCCGTGAAAATAAACCATGAAAGCTGACCTTTTTCTACCTAGTAAAGTACAAGGATGAGAGACAGGTGGATTCTAATTAAGACATGCCATGACTCGGCACATGAAAAATGACAGTATAGGAGCAGAGACAATTGAAGTACATGACCTTGAGGAACTGAAGTAAATGTCCACAAGGAACTGAAGTACATGTAAATATTCAATTCGCCTTTGGGAACCACCTAAAACTTTTGCACTTGAAAGACGCAGCGTTCTATAATCTATACTCATTTTAGACTAACAAATTAACACTGTTGCATTAATGTTATGCTCCAAGTGGCAGAAGAAAACAACTCAAAGCAAAGCTACATCAATCAGCAACTCTGTTGGTCACCTAATGGTATACTTACCCAGTTAACTAAAACACCTTCTCCAGGAGGCCTCTTCATATCAACTGGTACTCTTCCAGTAAGCAACTCCAAAAGCACAACACCATAACTGTACACATCTGATTTGGTAGTCAAATGCCCAGTCAATGCATATCTGCAAAGATTTGTAGTATGTGTGTCATATTAGGGATAGTATAATCAGTTGGTTAGAACACAAAAGTGATTGTGAAAATGAAAAACCAGTATCAAACTTATGATCTTGCGCCATGGATTTAGCAAATGCTTCAGTCAAGAAAAATACTACAATGTACATTAGCTTGGTCTTACTCTGGTGCAACATAGCCCTGCGTTCCTAAAACCCGAGTTGAGACATGACCACCAGCTCTATCAGATCCAAGCTTGGCTAGACCAAAGTCTGAAACTCTTGCATGGAAGTCCTTGTCCAGGAGAATATTGCTGCTCTTGAAGTCTCTGTGTATAACAGGTGTATTAACACGCTCATGAAGATATTCCAAACCTTTTGCTGCTTCAAGTGCTATTCTCATTCTTGTATCCCAGTCCAATTTTGAGATCCCACCACAGGAACCTATAACAACAACATTGTAGTGTCAAAACAGTTGTTATCTGCTGGGTTAAGTAGTAGGAATACATTTTAGTCAAGTTCAGGTGTCCATATCAACCTAAAAAATTCCACAGTTTCAAGATATGACTACCGCCTGTAAGCTCAGGGTCAACAACTGGTAACGAATTTCATTTGGCATGTTTTCTAAATTATAACATCTAGAAGTGTTCTCACTTTTTGACAAGCCATACGTACAAAATGCTAAATGGCTAAATAACCAAAGTGCAAACATCCTTGAAAAGATTGTCACATGAACACAATAAAAGTAAGTAACATTGTGTTGCTCATATCTTCTCTCACTTTGTTGAAGCATGCACTCATGATTTTGGGCATCATCAGCCAGGTAAATTTGGAATCTTTATCAACTGAAAGAGCAGTGAAATGCTCTTTTGCTCAGCTCTAAATGATCTGCGCACAACATCAATGCACAAAAATACAGATTTAAATGGATGATACAAAATGGGCATACCTCTGTTTGGGTAAAGATGCTCCTGGAGACCCCCATTGGCCATGAACTCATACACCAGTAGCCGGTGTCCACCCTCCGAACAATGGCCAATCAGGCCCAACAAATAAGGTGATCGGAGCCTAGTCAACAGCTCGACCTACAAAAGCGTCACATATTCAGAAAACAGTACAAACGTTTCAGGGAGATTTTTTCAGTCCTTCCAAATTCTGTGAACCGTCCAGAATGGGAGAATCAACAGGTCAGATTTCAGTCATAGCCTGATGCTCCTCTCCCTCCAGTACCAAATTAGCATGCCTGGTTAACAGTGGGGTTATAACTGTAAATTTTTTCATACACCAAATATACATACTAGTTTTGTTCCTATAGCCAGCAGTAGTTGCTTACATGTTTCATCTCACCGCTTGGAAAGTCTTGCTTGCCAGTGACGGCATTCAATGTACTGCTTGGTATCTAATCTGTTACTTTTTATTAGTTGTCAAGCCCGTGCCTATTCCCATAGCAACATTATTTTCTAGTTGTTGGTTTACTGCTATCCTGCTATCCCCAGTGCAAAATTGAAGAAATTGAAGCATTAGGGGAACTGAACAGGGAGCGCGTCCTTCATTTCCTATTTTCCATTTAATTGACTAACCATCCAGCATACATGAAATGCTCAAAGTGATTGTACAGTTAAGTGTTACTAACATCTCCAACAAACTGCATAGACAGAACCAGGACTCAAAAGTTCCAATTTTACCCACTCAAACTCCTAATTTGTACTGCCCTCATGCAGTAACAAGACTACAAAGAGCTGAAAGTCACATCCAGAGTCCTCAAACAATCCAACCGAGCTCAAAAACACCACAGCTCCACAGAAGAACTTCCCGGAAACCAAATTTTACACTTAGTGAAACAGTAGAGTAACTTGCACTTACGTACCACATGAGCGACTACTCCATTCTTATAATGAGGAGATGATCTTTAACAAGCGACCAACCCAAAAAATCCTAACGCACAGTGACCTAATGTCCACTCCGACACCCCGCAATGTCTCCCGCTTGGACCGCAGAAACTTCACCAAAGACATGACGGCCACTCCGAGATCCAGCTTTTACCGACTGAAACAAACTACAGAATACAGTACCTGTCCCCATTCCTAGCACATGGGAAGACCAGCATTTTCCACTAAGGAGTGTGTGTTAACGTGTATATTTTCAGTTCCTTAGGAGATACATCACGGATTGTTTAGATAGATATTTCCTAGACTTATCTCATCTCATGTATATGGGATTTTCATCCGGTGTAACCCTGGTATATGGCTATATAAATAAAACCAGAGGCCGCCATGATTTGTGTGTCGTGCTTCCCCCAAAATATCTCTTTCCGTTCTCATGGTATCATACAGGTTTCCATCCTAAACCCTAATTCTACTGCTCCTCTCCCTGCCGCCGTCAGCCCCCTGCGCCCGCACCTACCATAGCCCCTCATGTTGCAAAACGACACCGACCCCAGCACCTCCGACAGCACCCTCCATTCTAAAGGTGCTGCTGGTGTTGCCTCCCTCCCTGGCAATGAACGCCGTGAATGTGTCCTCCATCAAGACAAGTTTCGACTATTCTCTCCAACAAGGCCTCAAACTACACAAAGTGGTCGACCTATTTTAAGGCCGTGGTCGGCAAGTTCGACCTCTCTCACATCAACAGCTCCTTTCCGACCAACCCCGACGACGCTGCTTGAGCTCAGGCAAATTGCACTGTCTAGACCTAGTTGTATGGCTCCATACACAAGGACATCCTCATCGTCACCTTGGAGTTGGACAAGATGGTGTGCGGCCGATGGTCACACATCCAAGCCCTCTTCCACGACAACCAAGACGTTGCACCAACTACCTCAGCCATCAATTCCACTCCATGATGCAGGGCGACCTCTCTATCACGAACTACTTCCAGCGTCTCAAGACCACCGTCAACGTCCTCCGCGATGTTGGTCGCCCAGTCAACAACGACGAGTTGGTCCTCAATGCCCTACGCGGTCTGAGCCCGTGCCTCAAGCACACAGGCATCTCCTTCCAGGAGCCCCTGCTGTCATTCTCCAAGGAGGGGTCCATGCTGCTTCTCTACGAGTTGAAGGAGATGACGCACAGGTCACCTCGGCATCGACGCTACTCTCCGAGATGACCTACGCCAGTGCCTCCTGCGCTCCCTCAACCAGCTCCTCCCATGGCTGTGGCAAGGGGAAGGGGAAGGGTCGCATCAACGACGGCGATGCATCACCCACCTCAACTAGCAGTGCCTCTGCCTGCACGGCATCCACCGCCGGCCCCTGGACCTGCAACACCCCCTGGGGCCCCAGGTGATGACGTTCAACCTTGCACCACCATTCGGCCAATGGTGCCTAGCTAGTGCCAACGGCACCCTATGCCTTCACGGCCCACGTCTTGTGCCAACCCCCTCTTAAGTGTACACAACTACGCTTGTGCTCGTCCACGATTCCAATCAGCAGTGGGATTAGGCCTCCCTCATTGCCGCCCTAAACACGATGCAAACCCCAAGTCGGGTTCCTTTGGACTCAGGTGCCACGTCTCACATGGCATCGGATGATGGTATACTCCATACTTTCATTCATCTGGTTTCCTACCCCTTTGTTACCGTCGGTAATGTCCACATGGTTTCTATTAAATGTCACAACCATGCATCTCTCTCCACCCCTTCTACATCCTTTCGTCTGAATAATGTCGTCATTGTTCCTTCTTTGCTTAAGAACCTTATATCTGTACATCAATTTTCTCGTGACAATTTTATTCGATTGAATTTGACCCTTTGGTTTTTCCATTAAGGATATGCGCACCCGGATAGAGATTCTTCGTTGCAATAATGCTAGCAACCTCTACACACTTGGTTCTGTCGCCAGCTGCATTCTTGTCTGTCGTTGCCTCCTCTGATGTTTGGCACCGTCGCCTGGATTATCCTGGTCGCGATGTCATGGCATCCCTCCAACACTCTCTCTTAATCTCATGTAATAAAGAGTGTTCTTCATCACGTCATGCATGTCAACTTGGAAAACACGCTCTACCATTTGATAAGTCCAATTCTTTTAGTGTTGCTACTTTTCAGTTAGTTCAGTGTGACATTTGGACATCGTCAATTGCTAGCCATTCTGGGAATAAATACTATCTCATTGCGATGCAAATCCGGTGTGCATGACACTATCCTTGCTTTTTCTTCATATGTGTGCACCCAGTATAATTTGCCCCTTCTCTGTCTTCAAGCAAACAATTGCCACGAGTTCGTCGACTCTCCAAACCTTGGCTTTTTCTAGGATCATGGCACTTTTCTTCGACTGTCTTGCCTATATATGTCACAACAGAATGGCAAAGCCGAACACATCATCCGAACTACAAAGGATGTAAATCGCACTCTACTCTTTCAAGCGCACAGGCTTCCTTCATTTTGGGCCTAAACCTTAGCCACAACCACCTATCTCATTAATAGGCACCCGTTGGCTCCCCTCCACATCGTCATGACATTTGAACGGCTCTTCGACTCTCGCACCCCATTTAGTCATCTCCACATCTTCGGTTGTCTTTGTTATCCCAATATTTCCTTGACAGCAACACACAAACTTGCACATCACTCAATAGTGTGTGTGTTCCTTGGTTATCCGTTGAGCACAAAGGTTATCATTGCTACGACCAGTTGACCCGCCGCGTAATTATCTCCCATCATGTCACATTCGAAGAGTCAATTTTCCCCTTTCCATGTCCACTCCTTTGGCTCGGTCCTGGCTCGCTGCTAGCCCCGAACCAAAGTGCGGCATCGTCGTCCCTCGCACCACGCGCGGCTCCGGCCTCTGTGCATGCGGCGGATCTTGTCTCGCTCATGCTATTGCCGAGTGCTACTGGTTGCGTCAGTTGTTGCAAGAGTTGCACCAACCCCTTCACCGTATCATCGCCACACTAAGCACATTGAAACCGACATTCACTTTGTGCGTGAGAAGGTGTCTCTTGGACATGTTCATGTGCTTCACACTCCCTCCCTTCGTCGACATCACGACTAAAGGGCTCCCAATACAGTTGTTCCAGGATTTTCGATTCAGTCTTTGTGTCCAGGAACCTCATCGACTGCAGGGGGTGTTAAAGTGTATATTTTCAGCTCCTTAGGAGTCACGGATTGCTTAGATGGATATTTCCCAGACTTATCTCCTCCCATGTATATCAGGATTTCCATTCCATGAGTACATATGAAACCGGGATTTGTGTGGTGTGCTTCCCCCAAAATCTCTCTTTCCGTTCTCAGTGAGGACTCGATCGAAATGCACAAAAAAAAATTACCTCCATGTCGAACTCCTCCTCGCCCTGCTTCCCGGGGCGGTCCATGAGCTTGACCGCGACCTTCCTCCCGTCGGGGAGCACCCCGCGGTACACGGCCCCGAAGCTGCCCTGCCCCACCATGTGCGCCCGCCCGAACCCGCCCGTCGCCGCGTGGAGCTGCCTGTAGCTGAACACCTGGACGCCCCTCTCCCCGCCGACTACCACCGCCGGGGCTGCCCCGCCGTCGCTGGCGGAATTGCTGGACGGGCTCTCCTTCCCCTGCGGTGGTACCGCGGAGTGCGGCGGCGGCGGGGGAGGGGGAGGGGAGGAGGAGCGCTTGGGGAGGTGGAGCGAGTGCAGGCGGCGGGAGACCTTGCGGGTGATGTAGCAGTAGTAGGCGAAGGCGGCGATGAGGGAGAGGAGGGAGAGCGCGGCGAGGGAGACGATGACCAGCAGGGCCACCGACTCCTCGCGCTTGTAATCGTCGCCGCCGCTGCCGCCACCGCCGCCGTCAGACATTGGGTGCGGGGGATCGCCGGAACCCTAGGTTTGAGGGGTTGGGGCGGAGGAGGGGGGAGATCGAGTGATTTGGAGAAGACGACGAGGGTTTTGGGGTTTGGGAGTGGACTCAATGGAGTTGTGGAGCGAGGAAACCGAGGTCAGGGACAGCGAGGAGTGGGATGGGCCCGCTGGGTCAGCCACTGTGAGCGAGAAACAGTTCGACGTGTACAAACCAAACCGTTAAGGGTAATTTCAATAGATAGCCACTAGCTTTTATTATTATAATATATAGTAAGAAAAAAATAAGATAAGAGTGAAGATGAAACTGATGTGGAGGAAAATCTTGCTTATGTGGAGGGAAATCTCAGAGAGCTAGCTTTTAAATAAGAGAAAATAATAGATAAATCTAAGTAGTGTGAGGTATGAAGAATTAGGAACAAAATTTTTTAAAAAGTGTATTAAGAGAAATAAGCGATAGTAACCGAAGATAATCACTGGAGATGTGCTAATGAAAATACTTAGAAGTTTTTGTTTTTCAAGGACAAAAACTCGAATGTATAGCAGCGCATCTGTAGGAGAAAAAAGCGATTTTTCTGAGTAACGAAGAAGATCTTGGTTTACTAGAACAATTTTAGGACAAACAATTAGATGTTTAGCCGCCCATCTATAGAAGAGAAAAAAAAATATGATTTTTCAAATTTCAAAGATCTTCTACTAGCAATTATGCATGTACGACACACATGAACAATTGTATAACTACGGTTTCTAAATCATGCAAACACCTATTATATTCTGAATTAACGTAAATCAAGTAACCAAATATGGTGATGCATGTTTGAGAGCAAATCAAGTTGTGTAATAACACAACTTATGAAATATAAGATAATTAAATATCTTATTACAACCAATAAAAATAGCACCACCAATTGAAGGAACCATGAGGCATGTAGCAATACCTAAATATAGCATTTCTAACACTATTTGTCGTTATCTGCGATCATGAACCAAACATGTCAGAACCGCTTGCTGTACTATATAAACCTTCAATCAACATTCATATGCCTCCATTTCAAAGATTCGGTCAAATCCAACCTAGAGCATCGGAACCCTGCATCTTCTGGTAAAAGGCTGCCACTTCCGATGTGCTTATAACAATGTCAACTGCCTCCAAACAATAGACCAAGTCATATTAATTTCCATACAAAGGCTCAGAGAAGTAGATGGTGTTCCTATTATACTTGGAGATGCTTGTTCCACTAAAATTGTCATTGAAATGCTTCGAAACAAATAGTATCAGATCGCTGACGTTGTTCACCCTGCACCACTCTAGCCTCCGATCTAGGAAATTGCACTTGTAGATCATGTTATTATAGGTAAAACGTTGTGCCCTGTGGAACATGTTTACCATGGCACTGACCATGGGCAGCTCACTATTTGATTCCAGGTAGCTACAATGGTTGAGCTGTGCAGGTGGTGATAGTGATGGCATCAGCTTCGTAATCGGGGTTGCACCGGCAGCAATGTTGCTGTACATAGAAATCTCTCTAGTGTAATTGATTGCCAAGAAGCTCTCTTTGTAGTGTATGACAGAGTCGACATAGCATTCCAGGTAGGTGTCAAACACATCGTCTACACACTATCAACCTTGACCCGACAGAATGCGACCTCCGTGGACCTCACCAGCACGGCCATGGCCACACACTCTCAACCATCAGTGTTAGACAGCGCAAAGAACACAATCTCATTGAAGAACACGTGCCTCATCTTGTCTAGCGTTGTTGCACTTGTTTCAACCACGTTACCATAGTCGTCATCGGGTTGGAGCACCCACTGGCTGTCTACTTTAGACACATGTGTCGAGGAGGATGGCACTATGATGTGCTCATCATCCAGTGGGAGCTTGTTATGGGCTCTAGTGAAAGGGTTCAGCAACATCACAGATGCAGACTCGTCCATCAGGGGCACCCACCTGCACGACGAGCCGCACGACACCTTGTCATGCGTGTCTAGGAGCGACAAGGAGAATGCCTCATTCTCTAAGACGTTGTAGAAGGTGACGTTGTCTGAGACAAGGTCGAACGGGAGCAACAAGAGTGGCAGGAAGATC
Organism: Phragmites australis; assembly: GCF_958298935.1. NCBI lineage: Eukaryota > Viridiplantae > Streptophyta > Magnoliopsida > Poales > Poaceae > Phragmites > Phragmites australis. The sequence continues at coordinate 9,761,604 of NC_084929.1, forward strand.
ACAAACGGCATGGCATCAAGCCACGTGGCATAGACAGATCGGAAGGAGGACACATCATGGCCAAAAGAGAGATGCTTCCTGATGAACTCGATGAGCTCCAATGGAAGGCCAGAGCTCCAGCCCAACCTCGATCTTCTCAGAGGAGGCTACTCGACCGTCATGGATTTTCAGTCAAGTTAATAATTGACTCATACAAATTAGGAGCTCTGAATGCATGGGAAAAGTGCACATAAGAGGAAATATCACTGTCAATGTCAAACATAATACTATAGTAAGAATAAACCTCACTCAAATTTATGTTTCAAGAAATCTCAATTAACTTGCCAAATAATCTCCTAACTTTCTATATATCAAACTATAGCAGGTTCAGATGATCTCTTCAGCAGCCTTATGGACAACATAGAAATAGTAAAATAGTCACTTGTGTGTTATTTACAAGTCATGCATCAGATGAGACCATAGATTGAAAGAGTTGATTGCTAGTGGATGATGGCACCAAAGCAACTAATGATGGTCAAAACATCTGCACATCTAGATAGAAATACAATTTGTAATGTTCTCCCACATAATGCATTATTAAAGTTCCCATAAATATGTTTAACTGAACTAAAATTATCTAATCATAACATTTATACTGCGCTCCCAAGATCTTGGGGGTGTGCTCCCAAGATCGAAACAAAGAAGCATATAACCAATACGACATATGTGAGTAATACAGTAATCAATAGGAAGTATAGGTAAATTGGGTTACCTTCTCACTAAGAAATGTTATGTGAATTTTAATTTACATGGGCACCAAAAAAGTTTAGAAAAAGCATTACCAAGCAAAAAGTTCACAGTAGTATTGAAAGTGCATTTAGGCCTGCTATGTAGGTTTTGGATAATTGATGACAAACAATTAAGGGACTAATGTATTTATTAAAGTTATGAATAAGTTTTAGTCTCATTGGAGAAGTTAAATGATGTTGGAGTCTCTTAAAAAGAAAAGAGAAGCGGTATGTAGTTACTCATTAGGCTTAAATTATTTTTATTCTCGAACTTGAGTTTAGGAATATCGTACTATCAAGAGGGATGCGTTTAGATTGACTTAAAAATGTCTCAATGCTCAAATGACTCCTTTAGACAATCACCCCACAGACAACAGGAAGGTCTTAGTGTTTGTTTGCACCCAGAGTGTCTGGGCTGACCCGAAGTCTCCGGGTTGCTGGAACCTCCGGGTAAGGCTCTAGCTAGGGGTGCTCAAGTAGAACCTAAACTTAACTCTAGAGTCTCCGGGTTGTTCCGGATACTCTAGATTCTGGTCGGTGGCCCGAAATCTCTAGGTTAGACTTCGAATCAAGCTCTCTAGTTGGGCTTGAGTGTCCAACCCGGAGTCTCCAGGTTGATCCAAATACTTCGAAATATGGCGAAGGTCTGGATCCTCCGGATGGGGCTCCGTACAGATATCTCTGTGGCGCTTTAGAAGGCTAACCCGAATACTCCGGGTCAGTACAAAAAGTATTGTAACATCTAGTTTTGAGGGGCTGGATTTAAATACCCCATTCCCCACTTCATCCAGTGCTACTGAACTATCTCGAGACAAAAGACTTCATAGCCTCTTTAGAGCCCTCCCACCCCTCTAGTACATTAATTCTATCAAGGATTAGAGAGTTTGAGTTGGAAAGTGAGATTGAGTGCTAGTGAGCTTAAATCCATCTTTTAAGCCCTTGAGTTCATTGTCAAGCCGTTGACTCGCATTCGTTACTCTTGGAGCTCCGAGCTCCTAGATGGTTATACGTCACCTGAAGAGCACCTAAGCTTGTGAAGTGCCCTGGGAAGTTTGAGGGTCATCCTCACTTCCGCAATGGAAGAGGAAGGTTGAGTAAGCTCCGAGCTCGATTTTTGTGGTCGCTCGATGAGGATAAGGGTTGAGAGAGACCCAACTCTTTGTGAGCACCTCAACGGAGACGTAGGATTGTTGGATCCGAACTTCGGGAAACAAATACTTGTCTTCTTCACTTTCTTGCATACTTTCTTGTTCTAGTTGATGTTTTGGGCGGTTTGCCCCAATCTACTTGTTAGTTAGTTTGTGATGACAGGTAGTTGTTGAAAAAGAGCTCATACATCAATTGGAACTTGTGGTATCTCATAGACTCAACTAGATTTACTTAAAAATTCATAGTTTTCGATATCCTGTTATTTCCAGACTATCCAAGTTCACCCAGAGTATCCGGATCCTGTACAACCCGAAGTCTCTGGATTGACATGGAGTATCCGGACTCTGTAATCCGATGTGAAGTTTTAAATTTCAAAAAATGTCTATTCACCCCTCCTCTATGTGACATCACGTACATTCAATTGGTATCAGAGTCTAACCTCCTACAAGGCTTCACTACTTAGAAGATTTGAAGATGTTGGCGTCCAGGAAGAAGAGTCCGAAGAGCCCGACGAGTCCAAAGGGTAATCTTTCGACATCGGGTAATGGTAAAGGCAAGGGAGTTGCAATTGAGCTCAATTAAGATAAATTGAATGCTTCCAATTCTTATATTTCCGTGTCATCCGGACGTGTGCCATAATTTAATGCCACATACTATACCGCTTGGAGGCACAAAATGAAATTGCATTTAATATCCATTTATCCAAGTATTTGGAAGATTGTTTGCACAGGTTTTACATTACCGAATGAAGAAAAAGAGCTCACTCCTGATCAAGAACAAAATCTACACCGCAATGCACAATTCGCAAGTGTGTTGCTTGGTGCTTTGAGCCTCGAGGAGTTTAATAAGGTGGATGGGCTTGAAAAAGCCAAAATGATATGGGACACACTTCAAGTCACATACAAAGGCACCATAAGCATGAGGAAATACAAGATAGAGTTGCTTGAAGGCAAATTAGGAAGATTTATTATGGAGGATGATGAAACCCCTCAAGTCATGTATGACCATATGATGGTGCTAGTAAATAAGATAAGAGGGCTTGGAAGTGAAGAGCTAGATGACCACAAGGTGGTGCGAAGATTGCTAAGAGCTTTTACACCAAGAAACCCCATATAGGTCACTCTCATCCGAGAAAGAAGAGATTACAAGAGGCACACACCAAGTGATGTGCTTGGTAGAATACTTCCTCATAAGCTCATGCAGGAGCAAGCAAATGAAGTCAAGAATCTTGCAAAGCAAAGCTCAACCTCAAAGAATAAAGAGGTAATATTCAAGACAGGCAAAAGCAAGTAAGTTGAAGAATCGAGCTCAAGTGAAGATGAGAGCTCGAATGATGAAGACATTGCCTTCTTTGTAAGAAAGTTCAAGAAATTTATGAAGAAGGGTGGCTATAGCAAGTACAAGAGAGACATACTCAAAAGAAAAATATCTAAGAGAGCATGCTATGAGTGCAGCGAAGTTGGACATTTCATCGCCAAATGTCCTAACAAGAAAAGTAAGGATAAGGAAGAAAAGAAGAACAAACCTTTCAAGAAGGACAAATACAAGACCCACAAGAAAATATATTTGGGTCAAGGCCATATTGGCGAGGAGTGGGACTCCAACTCTGACTCTGACTCCGAAGATGAAGGGATCGCCACCATCGCCATCTATTCCTCTACAATGGCAAAGTCACTCTTTGGAGAGATGAGTGACGACAACGACACTCCTAAGTGTCTTATGGCAAAATGGCGCAAGGTAAAATCACAATTCAAGCTCCTAGATAGTGATAGTAATAGTGGTTGTGAAAATATGCTTAAAGGTCTTTGTAAAAATGTCATGTTTAAGATAAAAGAGCTAATGGAAATAATAGAGAGTCAAGGGGAGATTCTCGAGAAGCAAGACGACTTGCTCATCCTTGAAAAGGAGAGAAACCTTGAACTCGATGAGCTCCTTGCTAAAGAGAAGGAGAAAGTTGAGAAATGGACCAAAGATCTTGATTTGGCCAATATCTCAATTGCTAGTCTTGATGATAGAAATGTCACACTTCAAGAGAATTTTAAATGTTTGAATGAATCTCATAAAGCTTTTGAAGTGCAATTTGATGTCCTTAAAAATAGCACTCCCACATCTAATGATACAACCTCACTCTCTATTGCTTCTACTAGTAATATTTGTTCTCGTAGCTACAATGTTGATATAAATACTTGTGCTACTAATGTTCAATCTTTGCAAGCATTACAAAAGAAAAATGAGAGGTTAAATTTTTTGGTTAAATATGGATGCATCAAGACATACAAATCTAAGGATGAACTATATAATACCATTGAGGCCGAGGACAATAGGCAAAAGAGAGGGCTTGGATTTGAATTCATACGAGCAAGCCAAGTGAGCGTGTAGTGATTAATGGCAAGGAGTGCCTCTAGTTCATCAAGGGAGGCAAGCAAAATGGTCTCACCACACAAGCCAAACGACCCAAATGTCATGCACCTCAATCTACTTTTTATTCATCTTATGTTTGAAGAGGAAACATTATGGTAAGGTAGTTTCTCTATATGTTGGTGCCCGCACAAAGCATCAAGTTATCAAAAGGAGTGTGTGGGTGCCAAAAGTGCTTATGACTAATATGAAAGGACCCGAGCAAATTTAGGTACCTAAACAAAAGCTTAATTTATTTTGTAGGCATACTCCTCCGGTAGATTAAGTTGAGCGATTGATAGCAGATTGCACAAATCATATGACCAAAGAAAATAGTATGTTCTCATCATTTGATGAAAATGAAGGATCTCATGAGAATATTGTTTTTGGTGATGATGGGAAAGGAGAGGTAATTGGTTTAGGTAAAATTTCCATATCTATTGATTATTCTATCTCAAATATTTTGTTAGCCTGACTCCGGAGTCTCTAGGTTATCCCGGATACTCCAGATTCTGGTCAGTGACTAGGAGTCTCCGGGTTAGACTCCGAGTCAAGCTCTCTGGTTAGACTTGAGTGCCCAACCTGGAGTCTCCGGGTTGATCCGGATAATCCGGAATATAGTGAAGGTCCAGATCCTCCGGATAGGGCTCCAGAAAAAGGTCTCTGTGGCGCTTTCGAAGGCCAACCTGGATACTCTGGGTCAGTAAAAAAGTATTGTAACAACTAATTTTTAAGGGCTGAGTTTAAATACCCCCTTCCCCCTTTCATCTAGTGCTGTTGAACTAACTCGAGATATAAGACTTCATAGACTCTTTAGAGCCCTCCCACTTCTAGTGCATTAATTCTAGCAAGGATTTGAGAGTTTGGGTTGAAAAATGAGATTGAGTGCTAGTGAGATTAAATCCATCTTTTGAGCACTTGAGTTTATCGTCAAGCCGTCAACTCCCATTCATTATTCCTGGAGCTCCGAGCTCTTAGACGGTTAGGTGTCATCTGGAGAGCACCCAAGCTTGTGGAGTGCTCTGGGAAGTTTTCCTCGCCTCCGCAAGGGAAGGGTAAGGTTGAGTAAACCCCAAGCTCGATCTTTGTGGTTGCTCGGTGAGGATAAGGGTTGAGAAAGACCCGGCTCTTTGTGAGCACCTCAATGGAGACATAGGATCGTTGGATCCGAACTTCGGAAAAAAAAATACTTGCCTTATTCACTTTCTTGTATACTTTCTTGTTCTAATTGATCTTTTGGGCGGTTTGCCCCAATCTACTTATTTGTGAGTTTGTGACTGCAGGTGGTTGTTGAAAAGAAACTCATATGTCAATTGGAACATGTGGTGGTAACTCATAGACTCAACTAGATTTGCTTAAAAATTCATAGTTTTCGATTTCTTGTTATTTCCAGACTATCCAAGTTTACCCGGAGTATCTGGATCCTGTACAACCTAGAGTCTCCAGATTGACTCGGAGTATCTGAGCTCTGTAATCCACTGTGAAGTTTTAAATTTCAGGAAACACCTATTCAACCCCCTCCTCTAAGCGATATCACGTACATTCAAGTATTATCTTTAAACCAATGAATAATATTCTTTAAAACAAATAGAATACCACAATGTACAAATGAACCATACTGCCCCCCTAAATGGCATCATCAACAGACAATTGGCGTGCATGATGAGGATATCGCATACCTTGCTTATTTCGAGAGTAGGTTGCTGCCAGCGTCGATTGTAGCCCAAGGGATGGGAACGATTACAACGACACTCACTCACACAATATATTAACATGTAAGATGTTTCTTTCATGATGATACAATTAACATCCAGGAATTGACCATTATCAAATAGCTTCCCTTTTTCAACCCTCAGAAATGACAATTGCTCAATTTAAGATGCACTTGTCAAGATGTCATTACCAATTGCCAATGTATCAATACTTTTATGCCACCAAGAATCTTCTTGGTAAATGAATGCACATGTACAAGCAATACTAAAAGAAATTAGTGAAAAATATCATAGAGTTTGGTTCTATAAATAAAATTAAATAAACAATATTCAAGCATTCTATACAATACATTTTGACTAAAATATTGGCAAAGTGTCTATTTCCATCCAGAGCCAATTGACAAATTAATTAGCTAAACATAAATCATGAATTCAAGCATCCATGAGCCAAAGAGTGATGAATTAGAAATGCACATACTCTAGCCATTCAAGCATTTTGTCGAACAGGTTCTAGTCAATAAAACACATATACCTATTTAGCTAGATATGAGGATGAATTCTAGGGCTGTTGAGGCAAGCATGATGTGGAACTTTGTTGGATCGCCCCGTTCAGATGAAGGGAAGGCGTGAGGGGCAAAGTGACCACAGGTGACTACGATCTCGCCACCAGCACAGACAAATGGATGCCCCTCAAGTTGTGTTGTTTGCTAGCTATCGACCGATGGTGGTAGAATCAGGAGAACAATGTGGCACATCGGGACGCCGCTCTGAGAGGGGGAAGCTGAGTGGGGCAGCGATGGTTTGGCGTGGCTGTGAGGAATGGTGCTATAGGCCCAGAAGGGTGATGGAGTACATGTGACGATGTGGAGGAGGTTACTTGCCTCTAGTTTGGATCAGGGGAGGGGAGGAGGTAGGTGTAGATATTGATACGGGGAGGGTATGGTGCAGGTCCGCAGGAACTAATTGATTGATTGACTGAAGTTTCCAAATTGACAGTGCATGTAGGAAGAAATCTTGGAGGCTATAATTTCTAAGTTGATGATCTTATCTCCATTTTATTGCATGGTCTTTTTTAAGGAAATTAACAATCGGGGTTAAGGGGAGAAATTTTAGGGAGCAGATCAATGAAAATCAATGATTTCTCAACTAAGTGAAGGAATGGAGGGACAATGCAATCTCACTGGCCCATTGGATTCAGATTTGAGAATTCGGATAGTTCCATGAATGTTTGTTGGGATGGACATAAGATTTTCACCATTGATAACAACTCATTCTCGGATATTGGATTGAATAAAACATCATCAAACAGATCTTCATTGTTGGATTTATTAGATGTTGATATATTCGAGGGTGTTGGTTGTTCCATAGATATTTTTTACGGTGTGCATAGAATTGCTTAAACTCATGCTTTTATAGTTTAACTAGAACAATAGTGAAACCAGAAGGGTGTGTTTAGTTTCTTGAACGAGATTTCGTAGAGCTGCATTGTATAAGCAAGCTGAGCAGAGTCATATTTGTTGAAAAAAAAATATTTAGTTGATTATATCTGTTTGGACAGGCTGAGCTAAATTTCTATTTGGTTGACTAAATCTGAGACCGTATGAGCGGATGCAAGAGTTAAGATTATGATTGATTACTCACACGAAGATGATTTTATAACACTAACAAGTGAACTCGTCTGCATAAGTGGATGTAATAAGATTGTGATTGATTATTCATATGAAGATGATTTTATGACACTGACAAGTAAACCTATCTGCATAAGTATATACAGAGCCTGCATCCACCGAGTTAAGATGAGACCATATATTTTTATCTACCGAATTAGGTTGGAATAGTAGATACATATAACCAAACACGTTTCTCTCTAAGATTATACATATACACATAATAGGCTAGGGAGGTTTCTAACAACCAAACACACTATGATGCGTCCATCCGCTGGCAAGCGAAGTCCTGGGTGATTTGTCACATGGTCAAACAGCGCTGTTAGGGACGATGATGGCCGACGGGTGGAACCAGGGGTGTTATGGTTCAGGGTTCATTGGCTGCAGGCTTAGAAGCAAGCTAGGCGCAGCTGCCCGAATTGTAGGATTAAGATAATATGATGTTGTATGATCGTGTCAATGGTATATGAAGTTACAAGTATTTCATCCCCTTGTCATCCTCATCCTATTAAGAATTTCAACTAATGACATTGAACTAAATAAAGAGAATATAACGTGGAACATCTCGTAATGCTGAGGAATGAGCATGATAGTGTCGATTCAATCATCGGACTATGTCTAAGGGCCTGTTGGAACAAACAATGGAAATAGATTCTGACAATCAAAACATGTATTTATTTTTCCGAATTATAAGCTGTTTTAAAGGATGATGTTCTCAAGTTATCATTAAAGGTAGGGAAATTTTGTTAGAGGACACTCTGACTTTGCAATTTCTATAGGACATGCATTCTTTTTAGGGAAAGACACCACCGAAACGTGGAAATTTACCAAGAGATGCCGCACACACTAAAATATTAATATGTAAGTGAATAAGAGAGAAATGTGATGAAATGTTCCCCTTGGGCCCGCTTGTCCATTTTTGTTTCTCAAATAAGAAGGATCCACCAGTTCGTCTCAATCACATTCCAAATCTGAATGAACTAGCACGCCGTATGGCAGCTCTTCTTGGATCCTAAGCAGTTGCAATCACAAACAGGCAAGCAACAGTGTTGGTTTAGAGCATAGAGCATGATCCACGAAAACAAAAATTTGGAAATGCTTCAAACGATTTTAGTAACTAAAAAGAACTTTAAGAAACCAAGATGTGCAAGCGCTTACCTGGTTATACTTGGCGAGATGTTCAGACCGGCAGGGAGCTCCTGTCTTGATTTGACCTTTAAATCAAGACATGAGAGATGTTACAACTGAAGGCATTCAAAAGCATCTGAGAATTGTGTTCGACATTAGAAGACTGCAGTACCTAGCCAGACCAACAATGAAGGTCAGCAATGAAGGTATCTTTTGTCTCACCACCGAGCAAACAGAAGATAGAATAGTTAAAGTTAGAAAAATATCAGATAGAAAACTCTAATGGTACAAAAGTGAAAAAATCATTAAAATGACTGCCTCTTGTGGCTTGCCATCACTCCATATCCGGCACACTCGGACATTCTAACAGCTATGATACTCTCGGTCACCGAGCATATTTGATTCACCTGTTATGGTTTTAGGTGCCACAAAAGACTATCAACAGAGGATTTGTGGCGTCAAAAAAATTGAGGAAGAAAATAAGCATCTACATAACCAAGTCTCCTTATCTATGTTGTTTAGAGGGGAGCTTATAAGAACGGAACTGGAACAAAGTAAAAATACAGTTCACTTTATTTCAGTCTTCATGGGTTCTTTATTTAGTTTAGAGATAGTCAAATAGATATGCATGTGTACAGAGCAACTTCTTATTTAGACGGAGTGGCAAAAAACCTGAAATCATAATGTTTAACTGAAATCTTAATGTTTGAGAACTACACATGATAGAAAAAGAATGCAGTGATCTAATCATTTCCACAGTTACATTACAATTGTAGGATGTTACTTTTACATCAAGTAAATATGGTATTGTAGAAAAGGGTACCCTTGGATTTGAAAAAGCACTGTAATAGAGTGCATAGATATATAGATGTGTAGATATATAGCAGCATAATTTGAGGATGACTACAGCTATTCCCCTGCTCTTTGTAATACTAATTTGTGCCTACAGTTATATGATTGAGATCTTTGTAATTATACAGACCAATCTCACTATCTATGATCATTGTGGTACATGAGAAAATTGGGTAGTCTTTATTACGAGCCTTTTTGTAACTACGATGTAAGAGACTTAAACATGATACTTGTTAGAGCTCCTCTTGGTGCACAAACTAAAAAGGAAAAATTACCTGTGACTCTGCTGTTATAGATGCATAGAACCTTTTAGTTGTAGTTGTACCAGATGAAGCTGGATTCATTGTGTATTGATTTGATTCAAGTACAGTACAAATAATAGATTAGTAATGGTGAGAATTAAATTTTGAATTTTGCTGAACATGGTTGCAGGAGCTTTTACTGTGTCTGTTCAATTTCTATTCTATCATCGTTAATCTGCAAATGAGATAAGCTGTGGGAGCTTTCTTGTATACAATTTGAATGATATAGATGATAATTGCATTTTATAAATTAAAAGATAATATTGAAGAAGACAGATAAATGCAACCTGTATCTCAGCTTGTTTTGATTTAGACTAATAATATAATATGCCTTTTTGGTATAAACAAAAGAAAAATGGAAATAGATATACAGAAAAGCAATAGACACAACATGTAAGTAATGTTTTCTCAGGGAGCATAAGGGCACAACAATTCATGTAATATGCACATTCAAAGGCTGATTTCTACATCAGCTGCATGCCTAAAGCAACCACTACAACAACTTTGACGAGTGTCAAATTATCAATAAGAAGCTTAAAGAGAAGCTCAAGACTGTTATTGCTGACTATCATAGCAAACAGGTCAAGCCAAGCGCTAATGAGGATGAGCCTAAGTTTTGCGGGGCCGATCAAAACTTGGCACACATCTTCGGAGGATCCGCCATATACGAGTCCAAGAGACAGTACAAGACGGTCGAAAGGAAGGTTAACCTAGCTCTAATTAGATCTCCCTAGTACCTCAAGTGGTCAGAAGTCCTGATCACCTTTGATCAAGCTGACCACCTAACCGTGGTCCTACACCTGGGTTAGTACCCGATCGTGTTTTAGCCTACTATCTTCAACATCAAGGTTTTTTGAACCTTGGTCGATAGGGGCAGTTTGCTTAACTTCATCTTTGCTAAGACGTTAGACAAGATGAGAATCCAAAGGTCAGAGCTAAAGATAGAAGCTGAGCCTTTCCATGGTATAACTCCCAACTCATCGACCATGCCCCTTGGTCAAATCGAGTTGCCAGTCACGTTTGGCGTGCCTAACAACTTTTGCACAGAGAAGCTGACCTTCGACATTGCAGACTTTGAGACAGCGTACAATGTGATCTTAGGTCGCCCAATGCTAGGCAAGTTCATCGTCGTGGTGCATTATGTGTACCAGACGCTCAAAATCCTCAGTCCTAAAGGGGTCATAACCGTCAAGGGAGATCAATGTACAGTGGTCAAGTGTGATAAGCAGAGCCTAGATATGGTCAGACACTTCTACAAAATGGTGACTACCTCAAGAGACATAGAGTCTAAGTGTCAAAAGCATCAAGCCGTTGCCAAGAGCAAGGACCGTGCCAAGGACCCCAAGCTTGTAAGTCTCTCATTGATACTTCCAAGTTTGACGCCGCTGCCAAGGGTGAGACCAATAATAGTGCCAAGGATAAGAAGGTTGATGGGGTATCAAGGCAATGCCCCTAGACCCATCTAAGCCAGCAAAAATGGTCAAGATAGGGACTGACCTCGGCCCCAAATAGGAACTCGAGCTTATCATTTTCCTCCGGATGAACCAAGATGTGTTTGTATGGAAACCGTTCGATGTATCTAGAGTTCCTAAGGAGGTGATCAAGCATCGACTAGCTATGGAACTCGACGCCAAACCTGTGGTGCAGAAGTAGCGAAAATTCACGAAGGACAAAAAGAAAGCCATCCAAGAGGAAGTCGGCAAACTCCTAAAGGTGGGCTTTATTCGACAGGTTCATCATCCCATGTGGCTCACGAATCATGTCCTGATGAAGAAAGCTAATGGCAAGTGGAGAATGTGTCGATTTTACTAACCTCAACAAAGTTTATCCCAAGGATCCTTTCCCTCTTCCTCGCATCGACTAGATTGTTAAGTCTACAATGGGTTGCACTTTGTTGTGTTTTTTAGATGCCGATTTGGAGTATCATCAAATTAGCATGGGAATAGAGGATCAGGAAAAAACCGATTTTATTACTCCATTTGGTGTATTTTGCAATGTAAAGACGCCCTTTGGTTTGAAGAGTGCCAGTGCTATTTATCAAAGGTGTATTCAAAATTCTTTAGATCTCCAAATAATGTGCAATATTGAAGCTTATGTCGATGATATTGTTATAAGTCTAGAACCAAAGATGCATTGATTGACGACCTTCAGGAAATATTCGACAACCTCAGGAAGTATCGTATGATGCTTAACCCCGAGAAATACATGTTTGGCATCTCGTCCGGTAAACTTCTCAGTTTCCTAGTGTCAAATCAGGGCATTAATGCCAAACTGGGCAAAATCGAGGCTCTCGACTAGATGCGATCACCTCGAACACCAAAGGAAGTTCAAAAACTGATAGGATGCATAACAGTCCTTAGTCATTCATCTCCAAGATGGACGAGCGAGGGATGCCTTTCTTCAAGCTGTTGAAGAAACATGAACAGTTCGAGTGGACAGAAGATGCCAAGAAGGCTTTTCAATAATTGAAAACGTATTTATCATCTCTGTTCATTCTAACCCTGCTTAACAACAAAGAGGAGCTCTTTTTGTATATTGCAGCTATCCCACAAGTTGTAAGCATGGTCCTGGTGGTTGAACAGGAATGTCTCGAGAAGAAGGCCAAGATCCAGAAGCTAGTTTACTATGTGAGTGAAGTCTTACACGATGCCAAGCTACGATACTCACAAGTGCAGAAGTTGTTATACGCTATCCTGAAGACTTTTCAGAAGCTACAACAGTATTTCCAAGCGCACAAGGTCATCTTCGTGACGACGTATCCACTGAAGGATGTTATACGCAATAGGGAGGCTATTGGATGAATCGCGCAATGGGCGGTCAAGCTCAATGAGTTTGACATGGACTATGCACCGTGCACAAGCGTTATGTTAGGTGTACTAGGAAAATTCATCGCTAAATGGACAAACATTGAAGAAACAAAACCAAATGTGGTAGAGGGAACACTGTACGCTTTTCTTCGATGGATAGCTCACACTTCAAGGCTCAGGGCTGGTATCGTACTCAAGTCTCCAACGAATGACGAACTCAGGTACGTTATTCAATTAAATTTTAAAGCTTACAATAATGTTACAAAATATGAGGGACTGGTAAACGAGCTCTGCATAGCTACTTCACTTGGAATCAGGGCGCTACTCATGAAAGGGAACTCACCGTTAGTCGTAAACAAGGTGCAAAAGGAGTACCAGTGTTTGGATGACAACATGGCGGCTTATCTAAATGAGGTATGAAAGCTCAAGCAAAAGTTTGAATGGCTGGAAGTCACGCACATTTGAAGAGGCAACAACTCCACCGCTGATGAACTCGCTAGGCTCGCTTTGTCTCGTTCACCAACGCCTATGGGAGTTTTCATAGACAAACTCATCAAACCATCTGTCTCGATAGCCTCGAGTACAAATGTTGCCCAACTCGACCAGCAGTCTGGTCAGGTCCGCGAGGTAACATACGCAGACACAAAATCTGCACTACTCGAACGCGAATTGACTTAGATGACATCATTCTGAGCCTATCTCGAAGGTCAAGAGATCCCTGACGATGATGTATCTGGAGATAAAATTGCTCGTAAGTCCAAGTTATACACTCTAGTAGACGGCAAGCTCTACCGAATAGGGAGTAACAGAATCCTAATGAAATGCATCACTTAGGAAGAGGGCAATAAAATATTGCTCGATATCCATGGAGGCACGTGTGGTAATTATACATCTTACCGCACCTTCATCGGGAAGGCTTTCTGCCAAGGATTCTATTGGTCGACTACCCTCCAGGATGCTTGTGAGCTAGTCAAAAAGTGTGAGAGCTACCAATTTTTTGGAAGGCACACCACTCAACCAGCCCAAGCTCTACAAACAATTCCTCTTTCTTAGCCTTTCTCCGTCTGGAGCTTGGATATCCTGGGACAGTTATAAGGACTCAAGGTGGTTATAAGTTCACTAAGTGGATGAAGGCCAAAACCGTAGAAAAGATAACTACAGAAGTGGCTAAGAAGTTAATGAGGAGCATAATTACTCGATATAGCATCCCGCATTGTATAATTACAGACAGCAATAGGTAGTTCAGAAGCGAAACCTTTATTGTGTTTTGTGAAGAATTTGGCATCAAAACTTGTTTTGCTTTAGTAGCTCGCCCTCAAAGTAACAATCAGGTAGAGCGCGCTTATGGTATACTCTTGTAGGGTATTAAAATTGGGTCTTTGATAGGCTGAAAGCCTATTTGAAACGCTGGGTGAAGGAACTTTCCTCGATACTAAGGGTCTTTCGCTCCTAGACTAACAGAGTCATCGGTGAAACTCCTTTCTTCTTAGTCTACAGAGCAGAAGCAGTGCTCCTGACTGAGTTGTAGTTTGTATTGCCACGAGTAGAAAGTTACTCAGAAGGAGGGCAAGAGCAGTTGTGGGTAGACGATATCAACCGCCTTGAGGAGTATTATGATCGAGTATCCATAAGAGTGGCTTAGTATCAACAAGCGTTGCGTAGATATCACAGTTAGAAGATCCAGCCCAGGAAACTCAATGTTGGGGACCTTGTTTTATGAAAGGTGTAGAAACAGGATAGGCGCCACAAGTTATCACCTAAGTGGGAGGGGCCCTTGGTAGTCGAAGTCACTCAACCTGGATCAGTGCGATTATCTACTATGAATGGTGAGGTACTCGAAAACTCGTGGCATATCAATCAACTCCGATAGTTTCATTCATAGATAAGGTAAATTGAAGGTAAGTCCATTACATTTAATCATACTAACTATTTTATTACATTTTTTCCTTCTCCTTCCAACATGTGTGGCTAGTGCAAAGTTGATAGGAAGGATTCACCTAACTCTTGCAAATAGGGAAGGTGCTACTTGCCCTCAAACGTCGAGGAACATGTTTTGCTCCTCCTTGGAGCGGTAGTTGATCGCCCCGGGGACCGGCTGCCGAACAACAAAAGGGCCAAGGAAAATGGCTGAGGTGAAGACCCTGCCCATGCTAGAACTACTGGCTGGCGCCGAAGAACCCTTCACGGGACGCAGAGATGATATGGCGGTTGTCAATGAAGATGACAACTGCGCTCTCTTCACCACCAGAGACTCGGGGGCTCCATCGCTGAAGACCTCATCAGCGATCTGGTTGATGATCTCATCAAGAGCATCACCATCTTCATCCTTTTCTTGTGCAGCCCATGTTGCATGCTCCTACGCAGCTCCCTCCGCACTATCAGTGTCAAGGAAGTGCCAGAGGTACTGGATGAAGGGTCGACGACCTCCGATGGACATTTTGCACCCTCTTCTCCTATGCCCCTCATTCGACTCCTCCTCGTCGACGGAGATGATGATGACTTCTTGCGGAACCTTGGTGAGAGGCTTTGGGGAGAGAGATACTACTTCTTTGTTTTCCTAAAATTGCTTGGTAGACGATGACAGAGTGGAGGCCATGGTCTTAAAATCTACGAGCACTACTAAGCAATACGCAAGAAAATCTACGAACACGGACGGCCTCAGGTACCCTCTATTTATAGTCATGGGAACAGGTCAGATTGTGGAAATGGAACCATCAAGATCCGACAGTGTTGGTTGCGATTTTAAGGTCACCTCGGTTGTGCTGCGTTCACAAGCTAATGCGTTAGGCGAAAGCCAAGACGTCACCGAGACATTATGGCCCATCCAATCCCTGCACAACAGGATGTTGCATCATTATGGAATGTCAAATCAAGAGTTACGGTGAAAATGAGCACGAACGGGAGTGGATTTTTAATGTTCACCTACCTAATTGTTCGAATTCACTCGATGACCATAACATAATTACAACCATATGATCGTAGGTTTACATCTTTGAGCATATGGTTGAAAGTAATGAGTCTGTGCTTGTGCTTTACTTTCTGTTTTGATTATCACATCAACCAGAGAGCCAGGGGCTACATCGCATAATGTCAATGCCTATGCTCTACTTTCTATTTGATCCAGTCATTGAGTGAAGAGTCAGGGGCCATGCTGGGTATTTTTTCTGATGCTATAGCTCTACTCTCTATCTTGGTTATCACATCAAACAGAGAGTTGGGAGCTACATTGCACACTTTTACTGCTACGGCTTTACTCTCCACTCGATCTAGTCATCAAGCTGAGTGTTGGGGGCTACATCATATATCTTCGATGGTACAAGTATGTTCTTCCTTACTCCCCAATTGGGAAATCTTTCCCTCGACCAGAGAGTCGGGGGCTACATAGTAATGCCATATTTCATAGATATATATTTTTTTGCAAAAGTTCATCTGTCTATGTGTCAACTGCAGTGGATAGAACCAACAGAGGCATGTGTTGAGTCGATGACAAAAAACTACACCTCATAAGAAATAATGGTATTAGATATTGGCAGACATCTCATGCCTAACTGCCCATAAGATTCTGAAGTTCTAGTCGGTCCCGTATGTGTTTCTCTATCGAGTTCATGTTCGCGTGCGAGTTAAATACACAAGCTGATGAAAGTTTGCAAAAATCATCATGTTATATCTTTTTTCTAGTTTTGCACTAGTGTTTTTCTTTTTTTCTTACTCTTTCGGCTACTTCAAGTGTTTACCTAAGGACCGATGTATTCAATAATGTGCCTAGTTGAACTTTCATAAATCAACGGATATATAGTCAACCATTTTCAAGGATGATCATAACACGTACTAATCAGTATTGCATCTACTTATGCTAACTCTATTTCATCGATAAGAACATAGTCGGCAATAGAATGCTAGACAAGCAAAATGCCAGTACTGTTACATGCATCTCTCAATCACATGATAAGTTTCAAATGTTTTGAGTCAAAAACTATAGAAAATCAACTAAATACACGATGAAGGTAGGGATCAGGGGCCCGATGCTTTGAATAATATTTGCTGCCTCCTCTACAGAGCACTCAAACCCCTCCGTCACTGCCAATGTGTCAAGGTTGGGGTTATAGCTCTTGAGGAGACCAAGCATTGTTTCGGCGCTGATGGAAGCCGACTGGTTGATGTGATCGAGAGTCTGATCCCTTAGCTTTCGAAGCATTGTAACTGTAGTGTCCTAACTGGTTGCCATGGCATCCCAATCAGTTTCCGATGTCTTCAAAGCACCCCTGATTTCTTCTAGCATTGTATCCTTCTTCTTCATAACTTTTATTGCCTTATCAACAACCTTGAGTTTGATCTTCAAGTTAGTTTCGAGAGTTGGCAAAGAAAACAAAAACAATTTAGCATTGATGGTTAAATATTCGAATCATACACTAATGATCTATAGTTAAACTAACCATTGATCTTCTCTTGGCTAGCGGCAAGTAGGACATCCTTCTCCTTGAGGGCCCTCTAGTAGTCAGTATGGTTGTTCACGAATACTGAGCTTTGGCTATTGCTACCTGGGTGGCTACAACCTTGATGTGAGCTTCTATCGCCGCCCAAGGATAAACATTTGGCACCGTCATCAGGGCCTTGGCTACTTTGAAGTCCGAACTTGGTTTAGGTGCATCCATTAGAGGTTGACGTGCTCGAGAAGGTGAAGGTGGCGCAACGGAGGAAGCTATAACCAGCTGACCGGCCAAATCGCTTGTCGTATGTTCCTTCGATTCCTTCATACATGGTGGCCTGCAATCAACAAGGTCAAGAATGGAAAGGAAAGCCGCAATTCAAGGAAAATACTCAAGTCAAACCTTTTGGCGATCGAAATGCTCGAAAGGGTGTTCTACTTCTTCCTCTTGATTGATATTTTCTTCTTCGTCATACCGGCAGCTTGGATCGGTTGTATTGAAGGGATTTACTGGGGGTCCAATGAAGCCAAGGTAGTCACTTCCTGTAAGAAAACCACCCACCATGATTCATCATCACTCTAGACTTATCAAGATAATCTTTAGAAGAATGACCAACATAAGAAGGGCAAATTTATATGAGTTACCTTTCTTACTGAGTCATCAGATGCACCAGTTACTCAAGGAGGCGATCAAGGAGGAGCTCCAGTTGTTTCTTATAGGAAGGCCACACAGACTGGGTGTTAGTTGGTATGTGCTCGATAACTGGAGTAGCAACTAGATAAGTGATCACCTGACAACTCGATGTTACTACTAGTTTACTTCTTCTTCACATACGCTTGAGGGGTAATGGATCAGATGGCGAGGATGACTCCTGGATCGAGGAGACCCTTCAGCCTCTCGATCCGCATGCATTTTCCCCTTGGTCTCAGCTTCTTCTGCAACAGCGTTGGTTGCGAGATGAGGGCCTTAGTTGTCACTGGTGCTAGAGGAGGTGTCCTCAAGAACAAGGACCCTGGTTGTGGGGGTGTTGATTTCTTGGTCAAAGACTGGAACCTAGAATCACAAAGATGAATCAGGTCGAACAGGTAATAATTAGTACTACTCCCCAATCAATAAAAATTCTCACCAGTGGTCAAGGATTTATGAGGGAGTAGGGCTGAACGGAGCATGGTTGCGCCTCTTCATCAAATAGCTTGCTCAATCGAGCAACATTATCTTACAAAGACATGGCTGAAAAAGAAGAAAAAAGAGTCACTCGAAAGAGTTCGACTATGGCAACAGAAGTAGCAAAATGCTATATAAATCTTACATCCAACCATGTCCTATGAGCTATCATCATCTCCAGCATAGTCCCAGGCAAAGTGATCCTGCGCTTTTAAAGGACTCAACCTCCGACTAATGAAGTCTTTGACCACATGCCACCCGGTTAAACCACTATGCCAAAGTTTGTCGATCCTCTTGATGTAATGGGTAGTGTGGTTGAACTCACGGTGCTTCTTCGACTAGGACTGATTTGGGTGGGGATGGAGGCCCTTATAGACTAAGGGAGAATTGACTGGGTCGGGGTTGGAGACATAAAATTAATGTTTTTCCCAATCTTTCTGCTAGGAGGAGGTTGGCGAAACTAGGATATAAGAATTCTTCATTTTATTCCGTAGCTAGAAACCACAGTCTCTGACATATTTGTTCTTAGTATTTCTTTTTAAATGATAAAAGTACTAGAACAAATTCAAGCTCAGTACAATACCAAGGAAGGCCTCACACAGGTGGACGAACACGCTAAGCATGGTAATCGAGTTGGGATTAAGGTAATGGAGTTCAATTTGGTAGCAATCGAGTATGGTGAGAAGGAACTTGGAGGGGGGAACATTGAAACCACATCGAAAAAAAGATCAAATTGATAGAAGGGGAATTCCTCACCTGACGCCAGCCTCTAGTTGAACATCTCACGAGAAGGAATGGTTCCTTCAGCTTCGAGTTCCTGCAGCTTCGGTTCTTGAATCATCAAGATTGACCAGACATCTGTAGGAGCCTCATTTTGTCTAATTGCTTGGGAGAGGCATTGGCGGCCTTTGTGTTGGACTTCTTCTCAGGCAAGGAAGGAGCTGCAGCATTCGAAGAGGAATTGGAAGCCATGGAGTTGAGTTTTTGTGCAGCGACATGTGCTTGGGCGGAGAAAGATGAGAGCTTGTGGGAGAAAACTGATGGCAAGAGGGTAAAAGAATGGCTACAGTCCAAGTTAGTACGAATAAATAGACATGACTTACTGTTTATTTGGTAACCACTCACTTTGCTATGGCACCTCATTTGGCATGAAAGTTGGAATGATGGTGTCATGTGAATCTTGCATGCCCATTGACACACATCAAATGCGCTTATACCCAACGGTTCAAGTTTTGAAGTTTTCTTTTTTAACTCCACTCAGAGTCAGGTGTCGATAAGTCAAGTTCCAAGCCTTTCTTCAATCTCGAGTACAAAAAAAGGCAGAGCGCTCGACCCAACTACGTTTTCCCTAGATACTTGGAAGAGGATCTTTTCCTGCTCGATTCTTTCAACTACATGCTTGATCCACCTTACTCGACCACGCCTAGACTTGGCAGTACTCGATTGGGCGCTTGTGGAAGCCTTCTCTTCTAAGCAGAGTTAGGGGGCTACTGTCAAATATCTAACTATAGAGTATATACGCATAAGGAGTATATCGTATACAGCCAGGGTATACCATGCGCATGTTTAACAACTCCGGATATAGCAAACCCAAATTTGTGAGACCTAATACACTTGGAGATTTTGAAAACATGTACTAGGAAGGTCTTGATCGGGTTGTTCGACTAATATCCAGGTTGGATTCATCTGCTCTGCCTTGGTCGACAAGATGAAGGACTCACTATCGACTACGGTTGAGACAAAGGCGTGTCTGGACCCCTTTATAAGGTGAGGACCCTGACCCCTGGAGGACAACTTCTGAACCATGAGACAATCTACACGTACACAAGTCGACGCAAGCAAGACCAAGACCCTAGCAACCAGAGATACTCAGCGACTTCAACCCTAGATTAGTCTAGATTCAATCCCCTCTATTGTAATAGGTCTAGCAATATTGCTCATACTCAAGATATTAATATACAGCAGCATCCACACATGATGTAGGGTATTACTCTAATCGAGGGTCCGAACCTGTATATATCGTGTGTCTTATTTCCTGCTCGATCCCTGATCTCGAAGGTACCCTAGTTTAATTATGGATATATTATCGGGCACTAATATTCGACACCTTCTCCTGTTGCTGCTCCTCACCAAGCACGGCTATTCGATTGGTGATCTGGAAATGCGTTGGATTGGTGATTTGGAGATGCATTCTGGTGATTTCTTAGCATGATGGCTGCTCTTTCCCCTAGCCCCTCTGAAGAGGAGGAATAAAGAAAGAGATGAAAGGAGAGATGGAGGCCCATGCTTGGGCCCAACGGGTCAAAAAGGGCATGAAAGGTATTTTGGATTGTTTTTCTCCTGATTAACAAAATATTTGTTTTAATACATGTGGTGTCTTGTGGCAAAGATCTAGTTTTCGAGAGTGCCTTCCCCCGAAGATACAAAAAGTTTATGTCCTCCAGTAAAAACCATGAGGGCAAAGTGTCCTCTAGCAAAATCCCCCTTAAAATTATTACATATATACTATATATTTCATCCACATTATACTTGAGCAAACTGCAAGTCGAGTTGGGCTCGGATCGGGATTGACAAAAAGCGCGATTTTCTTTGGGCCTAAAATCTGTGTCCATGCCTGCTCATGGTGAGCATTTGGCCTAAATTTTTGGGTTGCTTGATCATTTATGCATATAATTACAAATAAATAAATCATTTGGGTTGGGCTTGGATTAGGCCCAAGGTGTTTTGGGCCTATTGTCGTTCATCCAAGCCCACCCGGAAGCATCATTGGGCCTCTCTAGCCGAGCTTTTTCAAGACGAGCTTCAGGCAATTTTTTTATATTTTTTCTTTAATATTTGCAAGAATACATGCCCATTTCAAAAAATAGTAAGTATAGGCTATTATCGCCTATTCAATGGGTGAGAACAAGATCTCGCTCGTTAAACAGGCGAGACCTTGTGCGCCCTAGCGGTCAGTGCATTAAATAACCGGAGGAAGCCACGTCTGCCCCGTTCAGTAGGTGAGACTTGATCTCACCCATTGAATGGGCTAGAACTTCGAGGCTGCAATGCTGGTAGGCCCACCTAAAAGGTCTCGCCAATTCAGTGGGCGAGATCTTTTGGGTATATATTTCTGTTGCACTGGCCCTACCGACGTTAGCTGCCATTTGATTCCAGCTGAGCCGAGAGGGAGGGAGGAGAGGAGTGGGGAGGGGTGGGGAGGGGAAATTTTGTGGCGAAACCCTACCGGAGAAAAGAGGTATGTTTTTTTCTCTATTTTTAACAAATCCGGTAGGATAGCCACTAGTGCTAGGTTTTGGCATAGGTTAGATGTTAGATGTAGGATTCCTTTACAAACTTGGTAGGATAGTAACTAAATGTAGTTAGAATATACATATAGTTTTAGAATTAGGGTTAGATATAGTTTAGCAGCTAGATTCTATTTGTATGTATATTTTAGCAATTAGATGTAGTTTATATGTATATATATATATGTTAGGTATTAAATATATGGTCTAGACATAGTGTAGTCATAACTGATGTACTAGATGTAGGATATAGAGGTGTTTGATGTAGCGACTTGGGAATATTTTGTTGTAGTATAGATTACATGTTGGGTTATGTTTGTAATGAATTTTTCATTGTAGATGTAGTTTTATATAATTATTCCTGTTATGTTACAATAATGTTAGGGATTTATCGATGGTTTTTAGGTATGTCGGATATATGTCAGTTTAGGATTTTTATGGGGACAGTGAAATATATATGGTCCGGAAGGGGCAGTACTATTCGTATTTCAGTCAATGGAAAAGAGTATCTCTAGACCTATGCACAAAAGTATCAAACAATTGTACACCTGCTTGATGCGGGGTTTCAAAATAGACCCTGAGGTTCAAGAGCTGACCATTAGCATTGTGGGCAACCAAGTGAGAGATGGTGTGTACTAGGAGGTGTACCTGCTCATGAAAGATAAAGTGTGGAAGAGGTACCTACAGGATGTTGTGCATAGAGGCTCACCTCCTATGTTGCTTAGGCAATGTAAGAATAAGGAGACAGTTGGGGAGATACAGGGTGGTGGGTACGTAGAGGACGAGGGTGATGAGGAAGAGTATGTGGATATTCATCGGATTATCCGACTGAACCGATCGGTGATGCAAACGAGGGGGAACATACTTCTTCTCTAATTGAACAGATAGAGCGAGATGATCTTAAGACTGATGAATCTCCTGAGTATGACATCTCAGATGATAAGGATGATACTCCTGTTCCCGCGGACTGGTACAATCCCAACTTTAACAATCTTATTATCAATGAGGGGAATTATGTGGCTTTGGAGTACACATAGAATGGGTGACATCGCTTCGATGACTATTTTATGTTGTCAAGACAAGTAAAAAGGAATATGATTTCAAGTGCGTGAAAGAGGGTTACCTGTGGTGGATGCACAACTTCAAGGGGAAGTGGGTTGAGTATTGCAAGGTTTCGATTGTGGTTGACCACACTTGCATGATGGATGAACTTGAGCCCAGCCATAGGAACATCACCTCAGCCTTTGTCGCCAATGTGATATACGTCCAGACTGTGAATAACCTGAACTACGAACCAGGGTCCATAATAAGACAAATTGAGTAGGAGTACAAGTATATTATCAACTACAACAAAGCATGGAGGGCGAAGAGGATGGCAATTGAGATGAGGTTCGAGACCTACAAAGCGTCATATGACAATTTTCCACACTTGCTGCAGACCATTGCTTGAAGGAACTTGGGAACGTATTACAACATTGACAAGTACGCATTGTTTCCCAAACCTAGCAAGTATGTCCTAAAGCAATGATTTTTCTCATTAGGAGCATGTATTGAAGCTTTCAAGCATTGTTGGTCTATCTTATGCATCGACGACATTTTCCTTATAGGTAAGTACACATGACAGATCCTAACTGCTATTGGGGTTGATGGGAACAACCAAGTTCTCCTATTGGCCTTTGCATTTGTGGAGAGTGAGAACACCACCGGTTTGTATTGGTTCCTTACCGTGTGAGGATGCTAATTATTGGTGCTTGGCCAAACGTGTGCCTTATACATGATTGACATGCTAGGATGCTCACAGCAATTCTAGATTTAAAAAATGGAATGGCTGATGGCTTGATTGGATCTGTGTGGCCAAATTTGTAGAGTAGGTGGTGTATAAGGCATTTTGGTATAAATTTCTTCTACTAATTCAAGAAGAAGAACCTCATAAACATGTTTAAGAGGTTGTGTGGTCAAAACCAGCAACGAAAGTTTTGATGCTCTTTGGAAGACACTGGATGAGCTGACGAAGAAGCAAATATATGAGTGTGTAGGGAGGCCCGTGAGGGGATCAGAGGATGAACCAGTACCTCTTGAGTCTCTGCCAAAGGATAATAAAGTTGGCATCACGCGGAGAAATGGGTCATCTACTAGGTCATTTAGCGAGTGGATTGAGAATGAGTCAAAGGAGAAGTGTGCTCTTCTCTATGACACAAATGGGGCTAGGTATGACATTATGACTACAAATTTAGTCTGGTTTATAACTGGGTGATGAAAGATGTGAGGGGGTTGTCACTGGTGGGGATTGTAGAGTTCATACTTCAAGGGAGCTACAAGTATTTCAGGGACCGCTATGCAATGGCGCACACGATGCTAAATGATGCTCGTCTGATTTACTTTAAGAGAAGAAGGAGGAGACATAGATGCACCGGCTGAAGATCATGGGAACTGCACAACCCAGATACAAAATTCTATGTAGGGACAAGGGAAGGAGGAGAGGGGCAAACGTGAGAGAGTTACCCAAGAGTGCACCATTTTCATTGACAAGTGCGTTTGCACCTACTACAAGCTGATGCTACTGTAGAAGCCATGCTCCCAAGTGATTGTCGCGTGTGCTATGACAGGGATGAGGACCCGAAGGTACGTCTCCAAGTACTTCAAGAAGGAAGCTCTATTGTACACCTAAAACTATGAGGTCTATGGTTTCGGGATTTATGATTCTTTCACGAAAGAACCTAGACCCGATTGTTTGTTCATCCCTAATCCCAATAAGATAAAGCAGAAGAAGGGATGACGTAGGACCACGAGGCTCCATAATGACATGGATAAAGTAGAAGCTACGCGTCGTGTGAAATGGTGCAGGAAATGCAATGGAACATGACACACTTACAAGAAATGCACCATAGGTGTCCCATGATTGAACCCCGTGAAATCAGGCCCTTCCGGGTCTGGTGTAGATAGCAAATGTACTTGTTGTCGTTGATCGTCGGCTTTGACGGCTCATTGAGATCGATTAATTTTGTAATTTGTGGTGTGATGGATGTTCATATGCATAATATTGTACTTTACTATTTTAGTAAGATTGTCACTATGTGCGAGGTTATAACGTGTTAGGTTGTGATTTATTCACATATTTGTGTATGATTTGAACAATCTATTATGTCATGTTATATGTTGGACACTTACTTGTTCAGTTTCCACAAATAAGGACCAATCTAGACCAATTTAGACCAGGTCTAGATTGGTCGACACTTCTTACTCTCATTTGTTTTACATATAAGAATGCAAATAACTTGTGAACATACATGTATGACGCAGCTGGATCTATTTGGCCCT
The DNA here is from genome assembly GCF_958298935.1 of Phragmites australis. Taxonomy (NCBI): domain Eukaryota; kingdom Viridiplantae; phylum Streptophyta; class Magnoliopsida; order Poales; family Poaceae; genus Phragmites; species Phragmites australis. The sequence continues at coordinate 9,786,581 of NC_084929.1, forward strand.
CAGCTCGACGTTAGGCACTATTCATACCGCATCACGGTGCAGGCTGAGGAGCTCCCGAGACTATGACCTCGTGTGCCGGATGAGCTCATGAGGATTGACGAGCGCTGGATCCCAAGGTTTGTCCAATTTGAATTTAACGTTTCATATTGATTTTTATCGGTATTCATCGCTAAATATATTATGTTTGCAGGTTGCATGCTGCTGGCCTACTTTCGCTGTGTTGGCTGGTGGAGGTGGATGCGTGGGGGGGCTTCGAGGTGGTACATGATTTAGCTATGACACGGCCCTCCTCGCAGCCTTGGTCGACAGGTGGCGTCCTAAGACCTACACGTTCCACCTCCCCTGTGGCGAGATGACGTCCACACTCAAGGATGTCTCGCTCTTGATGGGCCTACCTTATGCGGTGTCGCTGTTGGGGCTAGGGACATGGGCGTGGGCTGGCGTAATGAGATGCTAGCCCACTTCTTTATCGTTGAATGGAGGGATGGTGTAACCCTGTTCAGGGCTTTTCCAGGGATCCAGAAGCATGGCCCGACGAAGGCCTTTCTCATTCAGTTTGTGGTACGTATGTCTTGTACTGTTTTCTTATCTCCTTTAAGTTATTAACAGATGAAGATAATTGTATTGTTCTTTTTTGATAGGCGGACAACATCCACCCACTGGCAGGCGATGAGGACGTCATTTTCCACTTAGAGGCGTACCTCATGTGGTTGTTTGGGTGGGTCATGTTTACTGAGACCCATGTTAATACAACCTCGAGGAGCATGATCCCCTATGCTAGAGAGGTTGCCGACGCCAACCCGGGGGAGGTCCCATAGTACATCTGGGCTTCAGCTGTGCTAGCTACGACATATCGCGGCTTGTGTGATGCCTGCACGAAGAATGACAACAACACGATCCTCACTAGGTGTCCACTGCTGCTTCAGATGTGGTCATACTAACACAATCACCATCAACAAACCCATTGTCGACCATAGTGCGTACCAGTTCCATACGGACGACGTCGACGGCCCTACCATGGGGTTATTGTGGTGCAGACATAGAATAAGTGTTATGATATTTGTGTACGTATATGTTCACTACTTCCTTTTTAGTTTCTCTAACTTAGTTTGGTTGCATTGCTGAGTTAGTCCAGCGTGCATGCACACCATGTGTACCTGGACTTCGTTCACCAGTTCGATATGCAGACGTGAATTGTGTCCGCTGGAGGCCATACATGGAGGACGAGGTATTTTGACGCGCTCCGATTGGACTTTCGATGCTCTGCTTACACGATCGAGAGTTTTGGCTCACGACTTGCGCCCTTGTCTTTGACATCTACTCAAGGAGTACTCACCGCATCATGTGATACGGTAGTTCAGGAAGTTCCAGGCGTTCCCCCTACAGCTGACTAGGACGATGCCTATTAACATACATAGGTGTGTAATATTGTAATTACATTTTCATATGACCCACGTATACACATGTTTTCACGTACATATGTTTTTGCAGGTTGACACGGAGGGGAGCTCATTCCACGAGTGCGTTTGGATCGCGTGTGCAGAGGTGGGTTGACGAATGAGACCAAGCTGTGGAACACGTCATGGACGAGGATCCATCACATTCTGAAAAGGCGTATGTGGAGTACCTCTCGTGGTTCGTGTCTCGGACGTGGATCCGGGTCACGCACACACCGACTGAGCTTCCACGGCACGTGGCGGACGTGCACGACACTTATCCGACGCACAGGGACTAGGCACGATCGTTTGAGGTATGAATAACACTACGCGAGTGGTTTTATCCGCGGGTCAATCCAATACTAGAATCTACAATCATCCATCTGAAAAAAGTGATAGATAAGATAAGTAAGTTGACCCTCTAGTTGGTCTCCGATTCTTGGCCCTTTAATATATGTAATAGATGACTTTTAGAGTTACTAATATTCTTACTATAGTCTGTTGACATTGTTTCTAAATGATTGAAAACTAGCACCCTATTCCAAATTTCTTGTTATATCTAGGAATGTGCAGTATAGTTTAGTTTGCTGCTATTCTTTTCTTGTTATCTAGGAGACAAGTATGTAGTTTTATGTCTTTCCAAATCTAGAAAAGACTGTTTATACATAAGGTTGATCATGCCTATTATTGTAGATACTGTAATCTTCTCATCCGGTGTTGCTAGTCGTGTATCATTGTTCCTAATCAATAGAAAACCTAATAATTAGCTATTGCAAGGTTCATATTGACTACTACCCTTCATTCTATTATGATTTCTCATCTCCTTACATTAAGTATATAGTTGCATTATTATTTAAAAAAGGGAAGTATTATTTATTCTCAGTTTGTGACTCGAAAGTTCAATTTTTCTTGCTGTTTCTAACTTCTTTACTGAACAGATGGGCAAGCGATTGATGAAAATTACCAAAAAGGAAGGTATTCAAGCTCGAGAGTTGTGCTCCATATCTTTTCCAGGTTCTGCTACTAATTTACGATTTTCTGATATTCTAGAATGCAATGAAAGAGCTTGCTGAAATAGTGCATGAGGATATTCACATGGCCCTCAACCATTTGCAGTATATGATCCTCTCTCAATCTATAGTCAAATACGATGATATAAGAGAAAGGTTTAATAGCAGCGCAAAAGATTAATGTATTTCTCCTTTTACAGCTATTGACAAGTATTATCCTTTCTTTAGTAATTATGCTAACTGCAACAATGTGTGTTGCAGCTGACTGTAGCAATGTGTGTTGCGTTCATATTGCATCGTTGTATATAGTCTCTTGTATGATTTGGTAGCTTATGGATACATGCATCATCATCTTTTAATATTGATATACTTTATGTAGAAAAATAATCTAAATATTATTCATTGTAACATTTACAAACCGTAGCAACCTACGGGCACAAGTTATTAGCAAAATTTTGGTAGTGCTAACCCGATTCCTCGTTGCTACCGGAGGCGTGATAAAACTCTATTTTCACTGGCTTCCTAGCTCATTTCCCAACTAGATTTGGTCAATTTATGGTGACCATATCAGCGATTAATTTTCGGTTGCTCAACATACATTGGAAGTACCAGTTGTACAAGGATCAAAACAGGGCACATCCTCTATATCTTATTCAGAATTTTATTTATGTTCAGACTGTCCTTTTCGTTGTACTCTCACAATTCTCACCCTCTTCGATGTCATTTTGCGACTTCCATCGGTCAATCGAAATGCATTGCCATGGACAAAGCAGAGGAGTTAAAGATCACAGATGACAAATCCATAATTCAAGCATTGAGTCAGCTGACAAAGCGTTGCAAATGCCTAGCCTTGATTTGTCCGTAGCTTTGGTTGATATCAGGGGTGACTACGACTTAAGTAGTTACGAGTATTTTCACATTTCCTTTTCACCTTACATGGCTGATGGTTCTCCAGGAGTCGACAAGAAAAGCACCAGGTCTTTTCGATAAGTAGTGTATTAGGAAAGTGACATTTCAGTGAAGAATCTCGTGTTACATTTCTCTTTAGTGACACTATAAAGCTATAAACCATGATTCCGCAAAAATAAAGCTATAAAGCATGACGTAACAAATTAAAAAAGCTTATGACTGATACCATGCCTTGAAAATTCGGCAGTAAAAGTTTGTGATTTTTTAAAGTTGGACTATTCTCAGCGAACTTGTGCATGCAACACAAGGTGGATCACTGGATCCAAAGGCCACAACAAAATATGAACAAATCATTTTTTTTAAAGACAAGCGAAAAAACCCTTCTAAATACTATACGAATCATAACAAAAGAACCTGGACTGTATGAAAAGTTAGAATTTTCATCTTTGTATTCAATTTTGGAAAAAACCATAAATTCAAGTCAAATCTATTGTAATTCCCCAGACACATCCGGTGACTAACCCACGATGTTGATTCGGTGCTTCTCGCTACTCCAAGAACTAGGGGCTATTCTGAGATGCCCTCTCACTTCATCTTAGTTCAGCTATATATTAGGTGGAAAAAAAAATTCCAGTGGAAACTATCCTTCGGTGGGATTGTGGAAATCCTCAAAACATGTCTTTTGAAAAAATTCTTCAAAAACTAAAAAACAAATTTAGAGGATATCACACAACATAGTAAACTTCACGATCAAATTTGATTTCATTTGTCAACGCATAGAACTTCTTTTACTTGTGTCACCTGCTGAGCTGCTCAGCTTCTTGTTCTCACCTGCTGCTGATGGAAATGGATATGCGGGAATGGATGGTGAACATGGGCAAAGGACAACATAATTCAAATACCATCTAAGATAATTTCGTGATATTGTTGTATATACAAGTGTACATGGGCTTAGCCGGAATTAAGGATGTTGAGGCATTATTGCCTCTGTTCTCACATAAAGTCACAAGGTTAGAATATCTTAGCGCGATAGCTACCATACTACACGGATCTAGTCACATAATATTTATTTAGTATCTATATACGTACCTTTAGTAGAAGAATTCTCTATATATTATTAGAGGATAGCATCTCTCGCCAAGCCTTCATCTAATGAGATCTGGAATGTGCGAGAGAAAGATGGATGTGTTATCCTCCTGACTCCTGAGATGGTGAAAGGAAAACTGTGCCATTGTGGTCAGCCAGTGCGCTAAGTGCTTTGCTTTGGGTCTAATAAACTTTGTTTGGGGCCGGTTATCGAAGTTGTGTCTGTGCAATGTTGAAAGGGCCACTTTTGATGCAAGTAGTAAGTGTTTGTTGTCTGTATATTATCTTGAGTCTCGTTTTCGACATATATATATATATATATTTAGTCTGGCTCTATAGATACAGGATGCAAATATGTTTCTACAAAGTTAGACTCGTTGGATGCAGTATAGTACCCAGCTAATGATGTATTAGTGTGTAATTAATGTGTATTAGATGATGTTAATATATTTTGAAGAATATTAAGACTTAATAAGATAAACTAATAACTATAATAGTACAATTATATAAAATAAATATTATGTAACACTTATTTGTACCTTTTCTCTCATGTAATATCTTTATACGAATAATCAAACATTATCTCTTCTCAGTTAAACTAAATAAATATAAATAATCAAATAAATTATTACTATATACACTCAATATGATTAAGCCTAGCTCATGCCAAGCTGAAACATATGAGCAACCAAACGCCACCAAAATCGTTCTACCCCGCCGCAAACGGAAACGGGGCGACGACACGGCGAGGACGTGAACCCCGGCTCCGCCTCCCACCGGTCTATACACCCCTGACAGCCACCTCCCACCCCTCGACCCACACACAGCCACTGCGCAACCCCGCACTGTCTATGGACCGCGCCCACGCGCCGAGGCGGCGGTCCCTCACGCAACGGCGCCCACGAGGCCGCAGCGCAGCTGTGAACATTTTCTCGCGTTGATAAAAGGCGCAACGGCACCCGCGATCTAGGCCGCCGCTACCTCCCTCCTCCTCGCTCTCGCCGCCGCCTCGACTCCCGGTTCGCTTCGTCTCCGCTCCCCTCCCGAGCCGAGCCGAGCAGAGCGCAGCCCGATACCGAGAGATGGCGGACGCGAAGCAACAGCAGCAGCAGCCGCAGCAGGCGGCGGCGGCGGCCACCGGCGTCTGGAAGACCATCAAGCCCTTCGTCAACGGAGGGGCCTCCGGGATGCTCGCCACCTGCGTCATCCAGCCCATTGACATGGTCAAGGTACTACACCGCTATATATACTGCTACTCGCTCGGCGGCTTCGTAGTCTTGTGCATGAGCTGGGGTGGTGGGATCAGGGGTTGGTGGGCTTAGATCTGCGGGAATGGTAAACTCCTGGTACGCGAACTGATGGTTTCGTGCGTTTCTGCGGAATTTGCGCTCGTGTAGGTTGGATCTTATAAAAGCGAGGGTGGCCTTGGGTGAGCTTAGAGGAGTGGAGCTTACTTTTCGATTGTCTGGTTGCGTATAGATCTTAGATCCGTGGGAATTGCCGTTCATGTATCAAGGATGCGTGGGTTAGTGGGAATTGAAGCTATAGGTTTTGTTGGCCGCGCGATCTGTTGGTTATCGATGGTACAATTCGCTGAGATATTTGAGATCGGCTGCGTACAGTTGGTTGAGCTGATGCTGAGTTGGGCTCGTATGCCGTGCTGTTCGGTTCTCTTTGGTAAGATCTGCGTATCTGTGGCGGTCTTTAACTAAATCTCGAATGGATTTTAGTTTTGGTAGTTGGTTGTTCCTAAGATGTCCTGTGATTTGCTCTGTGACGATTGCCACAGTTTGTAAATTTAGTCAGTGGCCGGCCCTGTATTTGAGCAGTCAAGCAAACGTGCTGATAATGCAATTGGTGGGTAATTAATTGGTGAAGATTAGCTCTTTGTTGAAATTCTCTGAATGACCCGTCATGATTTAGAATGTCACTCTAAAAGAACCTTGGATCTTAAGAAAAAGGAACCCTATTTTTGAAATTATGTTCCAAAATGGAAATTGGCCTTTCAAATTATGTTCCAACATGGAAATTGGCTTAGTAGATGTCACTGTCAAGGTATTGGGAGGTTTGTACCCTTGGACTGTACTTGTGGTCTGTATCCAGCCCAACATATAATTCTTCTTGCTTTTTCAATTTCAGGTGAAGATCCAGTTGGGTGAGGGTTCTGCTGGTCAGGTCACAAAGAACATGCTTGCTAATGAGGGGATCCGTTCCTTCTACAAGGTTTGTTCTTCTGGGGTACTTTAACCTCTTCCTTTTATGAAGTCCTAACATTTGTGATTGAGTATTGACCCTGTGTGAGTGCAATTATCCCATGTTTTGTTCAAGACAAGCCAAACCATGTATTGGATTTGACTAGTTGACCCTGTCTTTTCAAATCTTTCTTTTAGCCTTGGATATTCGTTTTGTCCAATCTGTAAATTTTCGATCCATAATATCATGCTGCATCCTTTAACACTAGGATCTTTGCTTGATCTTAAATACACCAAAAATGGCAATCGCATTCTATCGTGCACATAATGAAATATTTGGCTTGTGTTCCTCTGATCATGTGCAATTAATTTAATATCCTTGATTTGTATTCAGCTTAATTTCCTGTATTTTTTTCTTGGCAGGGTTTGTCCGCCGGTTTACTAAGGCAAGCTACTTATACAACTGCTCGTCTGGGATCCTTCAGGTTTGTATAGTGTTATCTTTTATCTGCAAACTGTTGTTACCATTTCTATTGTTTTGCTTGCACAAAAATCTCTGGATCAATATCCGCTAGTTGTATCATATGATTTCCATTTGAGTGTAGAAAAAGGCCTGCAGTTGCTGTTGGGATTGACATGTATATATCATGATAGCTAGACAATGTTGCTTGCTTGCTTTTAAATGATTAGTGCCTATCAGAAATATGCTTGCCAAAACAACTTTGTTTGTTGAGCTGTGCAGTCTTCCAAAATGACTTCCCTTGTAGGAGTGCCATAAAATTTGATGGTTCTTCATTTATTACCACAGTTTTTGGACAGTTTTTTTAATAAAAGGAATGATGTTATTATAATGTTTTGTTCCCCAAGGGGACTTATAGACTCTTTATTTTCGTGTTTAAGGGGTGTATTATGACCGTGGTTGGTTGTTGCTGTTCTCGTAATCATTACGAGCATGAACAAGCTATGCAGTGCCACTAACTTTTATTTTGTCAATAGTCATGGATAAAGATGTAAGATCAACTATGAATTTTGAGCTATCTTATCTTGGTTTGTGAAGTAAAGTTTTGTCTTCTTTCGAACAATAATTCTACATTTAATTTTAAACCTATATTTGGGATACATTTTCAGGGTTCTAACTAACAAAGCAATTGAAAAAAATGAGGGGAAGCCGTTGCCACTAATTCAGAAAGCTTTTATTGGTCTGACTGCTGGAGCAATTGGTGCTTGTGTTGGTAGTCCTGCTGATTTGGCACTCATTAGAATGCAAGCTGATTCGACGTTGCCAGTCGCACAACGGCGTAACTACAAGAACGCTTTCCATGCACTCTACCGGATTACTGCCGATGAGGGAGTCCTTGCACTTTGGAAGGGTGCAGGCCCAACTGTGGTGAGAGCTATGGCACTGAATATGGGTATGCTTGCTTCCTATGACCAGAGTGTCGAGCTATTTAGAGACAAATTTGGTGCAGGAGAAGTTTCTACTGTTATTGGTAAGATTCTAGTCCTTGTAATTTTATTGTGCATGTCCGTTTACTTAACGCAGCTGAATTTTTCCTTGCACATGTTTGGGATTTTGATGCAGTTTGCACAAAATATTAAGCTTGCCTATTTATATGTGGTGGTGGACTTTCCATTCCCTGATGCCATTTACCACTTTGATTACAGGAGCCAGTGCTGTTTCTGGATTCTTTGCCTCGGCATGCAGTTTGCCCTTTGACTATGTGAAGACACAGATTCAGAAAATGCAACCTGATGCCAATGGCAAGTACCCGTACACAGGGTCGTTGGACTGTGCCATGAAAACCTTAAAGAGTGGTGGCCCATTCAAGTTCTACACTGGCTTTCCAGTATATTGTGTCAGGATTGCCCCCCATGTCATGGTAAAGCGAAAATACTTGTCGATGCTCTGTTGGACAGTCCATTTGTATCTTCTTTTTCAATCTGTTAATGCTGTAGCATACTCATCCAATGATAATTCGTGTGCAGATGACCTGGATATTCTTGAATCAGATCCAGAAGTTCGAGAAGAAGATTGGCATATGAGGCTGCCAACAGGTGGAAACAGGCTTTTTTTGGCTACATGCTATTATTGCTCGACTCATATAATAACATGCCAGCTGCTTTGACACTCTGGTAGTTGGTTTTGGCACACAAGTCTGGAACAATTTTTACCTTAGCTTATATGTCGCTTGACGATACAATAATCGTATCTTTTGTTGTATTGGGGAAAATTCTTTTGGGTGGACATGCTTTTGTTGGCTGGGACGCAGCCATGAGAAGAGGAGGTACTACCTACTTGTGCCATTGAATGGAACGGGATCATATTTTATACAGATTTTTTCAGCGAAGCTTCTCCTGAGCCTTCCGTACTCTCATATTGCATGTGACTTCATTTTTTTAAGAACAATGATGTGAAAGGTTATGCTAATGATTCGACTGGGAGCTAAGGTGATGATCCAGCTCGAGAGCTTGCCTGATTGTGAAAACGTACTGCACGATACGTGCTGGACTGTTGTGGGCTTATTTACTATGTCATCATAGTTTGTTCAAGTAGAGAGGTATCTTAACCAGTTGCTGTGTAGGCATGTATTGTGAACTAGCGGCTGGCTCATCCTAAGCAATTGCAAATCTTGTTGGATCATCCTGAACACCCGTTCTTCATCTAGCTGCTGCCTTTTGAGTTCCTCTCTTTTCGAATATCCTAAGCAGTGTAAATTACCAGCCGTGGGTTCCTAAGCAGTGTAAATTACCAGCCGTGGGTACCTAAACAAGTATAACCACCTCTTCTAACTATTAGGGATGAAAATGAATCGAATAGTCAAATTTTCACATTGCTATCTATATTTTAATACGAATACAAATATAAATCTGAATATCCTTAAATGTGAATACGAATCGGATTATTCAAATACGAATTACATCTAAATGGGTACTAAATTCAGTTGTATACGAATATCCTACAACTTTAACGATAAATTGTGAAATAAAAAATTTATTTGACATAAGTATCATGATAATTCAACATAAAGAATTTAATTTTTAGTGGATTGATCCTCTACCCTAAGGCAAAGAGTCACTTTTAATACAATACCATGACTCTAGATAGTTTTGAACCGTCTGGTGGGAGATGAAATGATCAGATTTATCGCTACAGTATACATGGTACAATACCAAACAGTAAAATAATAGATATGATGGAATAGTAAGAGAGCAAGATAAAAGAATAGAACTTTATGTTATTCACATTTACATTACATAGAAATATTTCTATACGTATATTATCCATATTCATATTTGGGAAATGAATTCATATATATCCATATTCATATACGTCTATTAATCAGATATAAATTTTTCTTCCATATTTATATTTGACCGAATACGAATATCTGATATCCATTTTTCATCCCTATAACCATCCAAGGCAAGCTTGTTCTCTAAGGTCGGCTACTTTTGGCCAAGCGGCTGTGAGAGAAAGGGCATTGAGTCATTTACTAAGAAATGCAAAGCTTTTTCAACGTGGGAAAAAAATTCATATTATCTTCCTCAACTATTGCTTGAATTTATTTCTCTCCCTTTGAACCGTAAAACCAGATATCACACCTCCTCCAACTATTTAAACCGGTGCAATTTACATTCTTAACTGATTTTGATGTTGGTTTCATCCTAAATGAAACTGACATGGTGGTGGAACCCACGTGTCAGATGACACGTGGCATGAGTATTGTACACGTAGACATTCCAGTCAGATAACACGCTCCCGACCACGCATCCTCGCTCCTGACCACACGTCCGCCCTTGCTCCCTTTGTCGCCACTCCACCTTCTTCCCGAGCTCCGACAATAGCCACCACCACTCATCGAAGCTCCATTGCTCAATCCGAGCACACCACCATGACTGTCGCACTCCCCTGATTCTATTTTGTCGCTCCCTGGGCCACCTCCGTTGCCTTCTCCAATTTCTCGCTGACGGTAAGATATCGCTCCAATCTCCTCCGTCTACACCATCTAGGGCATCACTGCTAGCTAGCCGAGCCCCCAATTTGAGCCATCATGCATTGAGATGCTCTAGCTCTGTGCTGCCTCTGTTCTGACCATAGAGCTCCGTCACCAGACCAATAAGTAGCCTCTAGACCTAATCCAAGCACGAGACCAGTGTCACCCTAGACTCTAGCTGCTTCGTCCAAGCTCAATTGACCCGAGATGCCCTGGTCTTCTCTCCCCTTTCCAACGGCCGAACACCCATGGCGTTGCCGCTCACCGTGTTCTCGAGCCCTAGAGCCCGATTGGAGATGCTCATCTCCTTCCTCTCTCCCTCCTCTCTCGCTCTCTCTCTCTCTCTCTCTCTCTCTCTCTCTTTGAGCAATATCTGAGCTCGAGTCACCTTGGTTTGCTCAGCTAAGCCTGAGCATCACTGGCGTCCATCATCTTCTTCTACCTCCAGCCACCTCCGCCCGATGCCCTCTCGCCCAACCGTGAGCGCAGTGGTTGGCAGTTGTGGTTGGGCACGTGGTCAGGAGCGAGGACGTCGAGGGAGGGGATGACATTACGACGGTGGTGCTCGGGCTAGTCGCCGCGGTGCTAGACATGTTGTCGTGAGTGGAGGTGGCGCTAGAGCTCCGGGCGCGCACTACTCGCGCTTCGGCACTACCATGACGTCGTGGACATGCTCAATGATTACATCCCTAGCTGTGGCAAGTCCTGCTTCGGCGACAAAGCGTCCTCCTCCTCCTGCTCATCTAGCTCCGGTGACCTCGGCGTCGCCTCCTGGACTGAGCTCCTATCCTGGGGAGCGACTGCTCTGAGATAGGCGGTGTGCATCGCACACTCACAGGGTGGCAGTGTCGTGGGCGTGTGGCTATAACCCAGCGTGCCGACGCTGTGCCTACTTGGGAGCGCCGGGAACCTGCACCTGAGCCGTTTGAGGTGGTTGAGGAGGGTGGGGTCGGCACCGGCGGTGAGGAGGTAGGATACGATGGTAGGGGACGAGGTGTCTCCTCTCTCTGAGCTGCACGCATGGGTAGAAGATGGGGAGAGAGAAGAGGGAGGAACAAGATGATGAGATGTCTTCTAATTATGTGGGTCCCACTGCTATGTCAGCGCCATGTTGTATGAAACCACCATGAAAATCAGTTAAGGAGGTAAATTGCACCGGTTTGAATAGTTGGAGGAGGTGAGATATCTAGTTTTGTGGTTCGAGAGGGGGGGAGGGGGACAGATTCGAGCAATAGTTGAGAGATGCAATATGGATTTTTTCCTTCATTGTGATTCGTTACGAGCTTCAAGCCTCCTAACGAAAAGGTTAAACCAGGCCCACGACCCACTTAACCGCCATATGTGGCACCCGAGCACCCCCCAAGCCCAAATTCCCCCAATGGCTCAGCCGAGCTAGCAGATGCCGCGTGCAGCTCCATCAACTTGAGTCCCAAGTTGTTGTCGAAGGGGGTGCTATAATTTTTAAGAAAATTTATTATTTACTATCGAAGGATAATTATTTTTTATTTGTCATTCTATGAAATAAAATTCTTTATTTATAATTTCTTTTAAATTTTATTCTTTTCTCACCACTATCATTCATTTGACTAATAGAAAAGACATATTTACCCTCACAGAGAAGGATGGTGGCCTTGAGTGTAGCTGGTGGCAGTTAATCAAAGTTTAGGGCTTTTTAGAGGCTAAATCTTAGAATATGATGCACTAGAAAGTTGTAAACAATTTCTCTATGCTTCTATTTGATTTTTTAATACTGAATTTGGATGAATATATCACAATATATGAATTTCTGAAGTTGTATTATTTGGAGACCATTAGGGGAGCTGCATTGTTATATTATGACTATGATTAAGCATAAGAAAAGCTAGTACTAATTTTTGTAGTGAATATCAAAGTTGTAAACAATTTTGTATATATTATTTTAGTGTGCTTATTTGTTATGTTTCTTGATGTAGAAAAATAGATATAAAAATAACAAGGTGACTGGCATGCGGTGACAGTATTAGTGTTGTGGCTATTTTTTAAATATGATTTAGTTTAATATTCACAATCCTTTATAACTAGAAAATATGACATATTAAGTACGGCTTCTGTATATAAGCACGATTTTCTCTTTTTCAATGGTAAATATATTTTTTTCTATAGATTAAATAGACGGCAATGATGAGAAGTGAATAAAAATGAGAAACAGTGATAAATAAATAAACATTTTATAGAATAATAAATAAGCAATTACATTCTCTTCCGATTCCAACGACAAATAACGAATTTTCTCACTTTTCCTCCACCCCCTCCAGCACTGTGCAGTGCGAACACCACTGTTCTGTTATGGACGCCTCGGCCGGCGAGGGTTCCGAGCGACAACCAGAGCGCAATGTCGAAGGAACACGCCGTGCTGCTCAAGGAGCTCCTGAGCAAGCCAAGACGCCGAGAGACCACGCCGCCGCAAGCCGCACCCTGGGACTCACGAACACACGCGAGAATTGGAGAAAAGATGCACAAACACAAGAGTATTTTTATGCTGTTCAACTGAGCAACTTTTATGTATATTTTACTCAACTATATAAAGAACTGTATAGCCTAAACATAGGAGAAAACAGCTAGCACTAAACTGCAGTTTTTACCGCACTTATTCCACACCATTATGTGCTGCAGCAAATGAAAAGAAACGGAAGAAATAAATGCTGGAAACTGAACAACGCACAGCCAAAAAAATAAGTAACCGAAACCCGTATAAAGTGCATTAAGCACCATTTGCTCATACTAATTAAAAGGCCTAATTTTCCAGTGTAACTGCAAGGATTAATTATTTATCAGGAGCCACGCTCAAGGAGGACGGCGACAAACTGGAGGCGCAGGCCGCCCGGCTCGACGCCCAGCTGCAGCCACCGCCGCAGCAGGCGGCCACCGGCGTCTGGTGGAAGGTCAGGCCCTTCGTCAACGGTGGCGTCTCCGGGACGCTCGCCACCCGCGTCATCCAGCCCGTCGACATGGTCAAGTACTACACTACTACTGCTAGCTACAGCTCTGCCACGATCGAGCGGCTTCGTACTGCATTTGTGTGACTGTAAGCTAGCAAGATCAGCCAGCGTATCTATGGTGATCTTTAACTAAATCTAAATGGATTTTCGTTTGTGATTGTTGGTTGTTTGTAACTGAGACGCCCTGCGATTTTACCTGGGAAGATTGCCGCAATTTCGAAATTAGTTCAATGAGTGTTACGATCCCACTTAGTTCACACCAATCACGACCAATTCAGCACAAGAACGAGAGGCACACTGGCACTCAAATAACTGGATACAAGTGTTTAGAGGATACAAATGAATTTGGAGGGGAGTTTAGGTCGGGGAAAGCAAGGAATCCGAGGTAGGCAGCAAGAAACTGGAGGGAGATCGAATCACCAGAGTTCCAGGGGAGGACAACAGTAGGAGGAAGAAGGTGGCCGAAGCCGTTCTTTCACGTTCTTTTCCTCCATCCCTCTCCGGAGCTTTTTTTATTTTTATATTTTTTTATTCAAAATTTAAATAAATAGATTTCTTGTAAAAAAATTATAAAACTAGACGCATACCGCTCTCTCATGCGTGTTTAGTTCCTTACCGCCCCCAGTCCCACAGGTTCCGGTGCTACAGTACATGAACAGTGAACCTCAATGAACCGTACTTCGAGGTTTAATTTTGCTCCTATCTTCTCTATTCAAAATACTGATATTCTGTTACTCCAAAAATTCTAAAACTTTTTGTACGTGTTACATAATACATGTGCAACCCATTTTAATTGAATTCACCGAAAAATCATGTGTAGAATTTAAACTAAAATTCTCCAAAAAAAGCTACTTTTATAACTTCTAGCAATTGTTAGCGCCGCAAATAAATTTCTAAAAACCTGGTAAAATTCACTAATATTCTTCTTATGTAATGTGATAATTTCTAAAATTATTTTCTGCCCGATACGCTGGAGTGCCTTGAACCACACCTCTCTAACGAACACACGGTCTATGAGCAGGTATTGACCGTTTCCTCTGCCTGATCGCAAGAGGACAACGAAGGGGGTGTTATAGCCCATGACACGCAAGACGGTCTACCGTCCAACATCTGTTAGCGTGGCCAACCATAAGAACTTGGCACATGACGACGCCTAGGTCTTCCAGGTCCTCTTGAATGGCTCGAAAACAGTGGCCCCCGTAAAGAAGCGGCCATAGGCCGAGCGAATTGAGAACTCGCCAGAAGCCGAGGGCAACCACACATGCTGGTTTGAGGTATCACCCAACAATACTATCCCCTCCAGAGCATCCCAAGCTTGCAGATAGTCAGCCAACACCGGGATGGCAAGGCCGCCATGGATGTCCTGGACCCAAGTCGAGTCATGAAGGGCCTCGAAGACAGTGCGCTTGACGATGGCCCGCTTCACCACAAATGACCCCAAGTGTGGCGCCATCTCCAACAAGGAACAACCATGGAGCCAACGAACCGACCAGAATAGGGTAGACTTCCCATCGCCCACCACGGTAGTCACGGACATCGCAAAGAGTGCACGAGCGTTGGCGTGCACCGAGAGGCCAAGCGCCGCCCAAGGCCGATCGGGCTGCATTTTTTGCAACCAGAGCCACCTCATATGAAGCGACCAACCGAGCGCCTCAAGATTATGGATGCCCAATCCACCTAGGTCCTACGACCGACAAACCTGCTACCAAGCTACAACATAGTAGCCCCCTTGCACATTGCGGCGCCCCTTCCAAAGGAAAGCCCGCCGACGCTTATCGATGGCTTTAATCAGCCATTTGGGCACATCCAATGCCAATGAGAGTTCGAATAGGGACGGCCATGAGCACGAAGCTAACCAGGACAGCTCTTCCTGTGATATGCAACAAGCCCGCCTTCCATCCAAGCAATAAATCACCAATCTTATCCACCATTGGCTGAAGCTCTGCCTTGGAGAGTCTTCAGACCGACAAAGGAACGTCCATGTATTTGCAAGAGAAGTCGGAGATCAAGCATGGCATCTCGGTGTGGACAAGATCTAGACTGGCCGCCGAACACCGAATAGGAATGACCGAGCTTTTAAGCATATTGGTGCACATGCCCAACACCACTCCAAAGCAATGCAAGATACCCTTGGTTATAGCCAAATCCCGTGCCATCGGATGGATGAAAAGCACCACATCATCGACATACATGGAGACTCGGTGCCTTATATCCCTGTTAGCTAGCGGAAGTAGAAGGCCCTCCTGGCCACCCTTGAAAAACAGAGTGTTCAACACGTCCATGACTAGGATAAAGAGCATCGGTGACAGCGGGTCACCCCAACGGAGACCCCTACGGTGGTCGATCACCTCGCCCAGGCAACCATTGAGGAGAACTCTGGTGGATGAAGAAGCCAACACGTTGCATAGCAAGCCCCTCCACCGAGGGCCGAACCCCAAGTGTTCAAGAACCTCAAGCAGGAATGGCCAGGAAAAGGAGTCAAATGCCTTTGTGATGTCAATCTTAAGAAGGATCCGAGGCTGCTCTAGGCCATGAAGGAACTTGGCCATCCGCTGAACGAGAAGGAAGTTCTCATGTATGCATCGACCCTTAATGAAAGCACTTTGGTTGACGGACACCATCAAGTGCAACTTATGCAGAAGCTGATTCGCGAGTATCACGGTGACCAACTTGGCAAAAATATGGACTAAGCTGATCAGCCGGAAGTCTTGAACTTGCTCAGTACCAATTGACTTAGGGATGAGAACCAAAAGAGCCGAATTCAAAAGGTGCAGCTTCCTCCCATCTCCCGAGTGCAGCGTGTGAAGCGCCGCCATCACATCCTCGTTGAGGACCGGCCAGCAGGCTTTGTAAAAAGGACCTGTAAACCCGTTAGGATCCGGTGCCGGTGGCATACTTTTGATCGTCTCCCACACCTCCAACTTGGTGAAAGGCAACTCCAACAAATCCAAGTCAAAGCACACGATCACGAGAGGCCAAATCGTGGAAGACAATGAGGAAGTCCTCCAGGTAGCCTCGATGGACTGAGAACGTGCCACCGTCAACACTGAAGGAGGTAGACATGAGCGATCAAACCTACTCAATAGACACTGGGGGTCTGGTACCGACCAACGCCACCAGCGCATGAGTAAGCTTAGCCTCCTCTTGGACAAGCTCTTCAGATCGGGGAACGAAACAGGGTTGTTGGCGTAGCTGTACGTCATGATGACCATGGACTAATGTAGGCGGAGAAGGCGTAGGTCCGAAGAACGACGGAGTCGAAGGAGGATAATCGGCCACACAGATGGCTAGAGGAGAGAAGATATGACCCGTAGATTGGGAAGCCATGGACAGTGTGAGAGAGGGTTCCAACGACCTTACAGGGTCTGGTGGAGGCGGGGCGAGGTCGCACCCATGGCTTGACCGTGACAGTAAAGGACATCGAGTTGCTATGTTGGCGTGAGAAAACTCCGAAGGTGCTAGTAGAGAACGGTGCCGTTTGCACTAACGTGCGTGTTGGCCTTCCTGCTGGCACCTGAAGTAGCACGATGGGTTATGACAAGTGGTCGCAACGTGGTCAAAGGTGAGGCAGTTGAAGCACCTCCTAACCAGGTCAACTAGCACCAGCCTAGAGGGTGGCGGCAGCTGCGGGTGTGGGGCACACCACCAGCTCCTCTTTTTCTTGGCGACCAGCTGCCATCCATCCGCGTCAGCGACCGAGCAGCGTGGCCTGAGCCCTGGGCTGCGGTGACTGGGTAGGCTGCGGTAGGCGCAACAACTCTGTTCAACGGGAAACATCTTGGAGAACAGCAGAGGGGTGGGGGTGGCCTGGGTGACTACTGTCCGACGTCGCAAGGGAGTCCAGAGGAGGGGAACACCCTTTGGAAGTGTCCAGGGACGTCTTCGGTGTGGACTACGACGGACCCGCAGAGTTAGCGGTTGAGATGGGCGAGGGGCTAAAGAGAAGCCACCTCGGCAGATCTGAGCCAGAGTGCAATGCGATCGCTTTCTCTGGGCTGAATGGAGTAGCTAGGGGGTTGAGGGAAAGCGGTGTAGACTGGGTGGTAGAGGAGGGGTGGGGGTGGGGGTGGGAGTGATGCAGGCATGGGGGATGACAGCAAGGTGGATCTACGATGGTGGTGTGCTACGGGCAGAGCTTGGCGGAGGTGAATGTACGGAGCGAGAGCGCTCTTCCATCTCCTCAAAGTCCTGGTGTCACCTAAAGATGATATTGTTGTGTCATGCCTTGACGCTGACATTGGACGCATGGTGGATATCAATGGTTCCATTAGAAGGGCTCAATGGTTCCATTAGAAGGGCTCAATGGTGGATAGCACCTGTCATATACACAGCGTTCGTGGGTGGCATCTCGAGCTCGCACTGCATTGCATCTTGATCGGAACTCGATGAGAGCCTCGACATGATTTGCCCTAGAAAACACCACCACATTCTATGCTCCATAGACATTGTAGATTCGATGCAACATCTCCTTGGTCACTGGGTAGCCTGCATAGCTTACGGTGACGCGAAGGATAGCGCATGTGGTGACCTTCAGCTGGCTTAGCATTTCACCGAACAATTGATGTGTGCCACTCATGTCTAGCCCCAATGCTGATGCATATTCAATGTCCAGCACACAACACCCATCATAGAAACATCTACACTGCAAGGTTGCCAAAGCATGTGTAGCAACCAAAGTTGAACTATATTGCACAAAAACAACAACATCAGTACCTCTCTCTAGCATCTTCATGTACTCCACAACACCATAAGGGTTGAACACTTGACGTAGCACTACTTCAGTTATTGGGTAATGAGCATGGTGAATCACAATCTTGAGGACACGATTTAGAATCATTTTGAGTTGGCTGTCTTGGATAGACATTTCATCTAACAGGTTAAAGGCACCACAACTTGGGTTGTCACCCTTACACTCAACCATCTGTTGATCACACACACTGCACGAAATCTTCTCCCCAACCATCTCAATGCCAGAAATCCCATTTATTGAAGGCTCTGATACCAATTGTTACAATCCCACTTAGTTCACACCAATCACAACCGATTCAGCACAAGAACCAGAGGCACATTGGCACTCAAATAATTGGATACAAGTTATTCTATCTTCAAAAAGTATTTTATCTTGGCAGGGTTTATCAGTCGGTATGCTAAGGCAAGTGAAACATATACGGCTGCTCGTATTGGATTCTTCAGGTTTGTATAGTTGACTATTTTGTGAGCAAACATCTTATAGTTACCTCATCTGTTCTTTTGCTTGGATAAAAATCTTAATCTAGATTACTAGTTGTATTATATGATTTCCATTTAAATGTAGATAAAGGAGTGCACTTGTTGTTGGTTTTGTATGTTGCTACCATCATAGTTACACAACTTTCTTTGTTGAGCTGTGCAGGCTTCCAAATGACTTACCACTTGTAGTAGTGCTATGAGATGTGATGGTTCTTTCTTACATAGCACACCAATTTTTTCTTCGAAGTTTTTCATAAAGGAATGATGCTATTATAAAGTTTTATTTCAGAAAGGGACTGATATATTCTTTATTTGTGGAATTTACTAAGTGAATTATGATCCTTGATTGCTAGCGTTCTTGTAATTGTTACCATTATATAGCATGAACAAGCATTCTCATTGTAAAACTTGGATTAATTAACTTTTGCATTGTCATATTCAAAGATAAAGGTCTGAGATAAACTATGATTTGTTTAGCTATTTAATATTGGTTTATGAAATAAAGTTTCATCTCCTGACAATAGTCCAATTTTGAATTTGGAACATTATCGACGATTCATAAACTGCCGATCTTACAAACTTGTGAATGAGGCAAGGGATACTTCCTGTAGTTGAATCACACAGCACATATAGAGATTTATACAGGTTCAGACATCCCTTAAGATAATAGCCCTATATCTTGTATTGAACTTCGAGACTGTTTACAAGGGGGTCTTAGCTAGTCTAGATAGATCTAAACCGAGTCGAATGGCTCCTTGTGCGTAGTCATAGAGGGTTGCTGACGTAGAAGGCTTGAGGGTTTATGGTTCCTGTAGACGTGGATGGTCTGAATGGATTTCAATTGACTTGTCCTCTGCAGAGCCCCAGACCCTGTATATATAGGTGGGCGTTGTACCGCCTCTAGACCCCTTCCTTATAATTCTTAGAGATAAACTTCTCTGTTTATGAGATATCATGGATACCTGTGGGCTATTTTCATAGGTCTAGGGATTCCCTTCCCAGGCATAGAGAGATGCTCTGAGAATATAGGAAACTCTACAGGATCCGGATACAACAGTTTTATACTACCCATCGTCAAGCCCCCCATCAGTATGTGAAATGAGGCCTCGACATATCAAAAACTTACTCAACAAAGATAAACATTTTGACCAACTGCATCTTCGAGTTGTAACTCGGGTCCTCGGATAAGCTGGTAGACCTAACCGGGATCTCAGGGTTCTCGAGTCTTCTAGTTGGGATTCTGAATACCTCCGAGTGCTCAGGCGGGCCCTCGAGAAGGTATTCCATCCGAATAGGAATTCCGAGTCATCCAAAAAATATCATCCCAATTTTCCAAAACAATAGGAGAAAAGACTTGTCGCTGACCATGTTTAAAATTCGAACCGTCAGAGTAGATATTTCGTGTAGTGGTGAGAAGAATCTTTCCCTGGCAAAGGATCTTGATGATGTTTGGAAACTGTGCGCGTACGGCGGAGTAGTGTGCCAATTTCTCTCGGTTACCATTCTGTCTGCTCCCACATGCATCGAAAGATATTCCAAGCATTAAATGCAATGAGACATTAAATGTCATGTCCCAAAATGTTAATTACATAATTAAGCATGCATAATCATCATGGCATTATGTTTCTATGTATTTATTTATTAAGTCTAGCTAAACATATTTCAAATTTTTTTGAGATGGTTTAGAGCTCTTTAGGAAACCATAAATACCTCGGGAAGAACTAGGAGAAAGGGGAAAATTCAGCAAAAGATCCCTCTCACTGTTTGACTGAGTCTCACCATCATCTGACTGCAACTGGCAAACATGTGGGCTTGCCACATGGTCTCTCGCGGTCTGACTGGGAGCTCTCATGGTCTGACCATCAGCGCACAGTAACACTTAAAGGAATCGATCACTTTTACTCTCTCACTCTCACTCACTCTCTTCACACAAACTGAGGGAGAGAAGGAAGAGGACCACCCCGACAACCAGAGAACGATGGTGAGAGCTTCCCCCAGCTTCTGGATGGCTTCCTCGAGCACCTCCCCTCTTCTCCCTCACCAGAGACACGTTTCTTTCACCTCAAGCTCATCAACAACTCTAGAGCCTGATCTGCAAATCAGAGCTTCCTTGGAGCTTTTCAACCCGCTAGGAAGTTTCCTGACACTAAAGTGAGACGTCTCCTACCGTTTTCCCATCATTCCTGAAAATTGATCCTCATGTCGTTTAGGCCTAAACTCAACCCTACCTTAGACCCATTCCTGGAGTTCTCCAAGTTTGGCTCAGTAAGTGTTGTCCAAATTACTCTAGAAGCACTCCACTAGTCTCATAGAGCATTTTGGTATTGTTCATTGTCCAAGGCAACGTCATAGCCTTCGTTGACGACCTCACAAAGGTGCTGTCGGCATGTACTCATGGTATAACCGTCAATCAGGCCAGTCTGACTGCCAGTTTGGAGATCAAAACCTCAACCGAACCCATAGTCAGGAGTCAGACCACCGCTAGGGCCGGTCTGACTACCAACATACTGCCGATCTGACCGCCAGATGCCAAAACTCTCTGCACGCTGGTGGTTTGACCTCCAGTAGCTCAAAGCCATATACACTTAGGTTGTCTTATCCGAGGTTCAAACCTTTTCTCACCCGAATTGTTTAGTGTTCCTTTGCAAATATTTTTGAAACGTGATGCTCTATTATTATGCGAGCATGCATCATATGCACACTTTCTTTCGTTTATTTATTTATGCAGTGCATTCCCTACTTATTTAGAGAGTGACACGTCGACGGTTCGAGCGAGCGAAGGTGAGTGTTGCGCGGGCAGTATCAGGCATACACCAGAGTAGCAAGGCAAGAATTTAAGCATACTCAACCTACTACTTTAGATCATATAATGTCTAATTTGATAAATTATGCTTATGTATGTTTGCATGATTGGCGAGTCTATGTCAGGCTTATATAGGTAGAACACATGTTGATTGCATTACTTCTACCTTGAATTGTTGATGATCCTCTTCCTTGTAACATGGGTTAATAATGTTGAGTTGATGATCCTCATCCTTGTAACATGGGTTAACAATGTTGGTGCCTAACTCCAAAGGTTAATCAAAATGCTTAGCAATGCATATATCTTTCGTTAGAAGTCGAGAAATGGTTCAGCCATTATTCATGAGCTTAGGACTTATTGATTTACAATGGTAATGACATTGGGGTGTATGAGTTGTGAGGATGATGCGAGATATGGGCGGTGCTAGTGGTAGGTCGGGACAGGAACCCAGATATCATAGACCGTTTGCATCGATTAAGCACCGTCCGTTGGTGCCATTGACTTTAGCACTTTCTGTACTAACCACATATTTATTTATGGGAAGGATGAGACGAATACCTTATGTAGCTGTGAACCTTTGGCTTGCACATCTCGGGTGTCATGTGCATAATAGGCTTGTAGGGGTGTCTAGTTTGCTCTAGGAGTAGTTCTAGATGACCCTCGCACCTAGAGGTGCATGATCAAATGGTTGGAGTTTATTTGGGAAAGGTTGTCACGAGTACCCCCTTGTGTGGACTTTAGCGGGTCACACAAGCCAAATGGTCCTCGTGTTGTGTGGGTAAAAGAGTACTCCCCTGTAGGGTATAAAAATAATTTGAATTACCGTGCTCTCGGTTATGAGAATGCTTCTGTCCATCCGCATCGGTCGTAGAGTCACGATGTGGGATGGTATGATATGGTATGTTGGGATGTAGTTGAGTTGGTGCTATTCACAGATATGTTTATGATAGTTCCATCTCAGATATTTATGATGTTGATGATTCCAGGATATCAGGGGTATATGTGTATGGTTAAGTATAGATGCTTCCATTACTGTATCCAAATGTGCTTTTGCTTATGAAATTACTTAACCATGTGGTTGTCTCTTTGCTAATCATCCCAATGTATAATCCTTGGAGTCAGATTATTTATATGTACTCATTATGGATTAAGTCTTACGAGTACATTCATACTCATGTTAAAAATGTGCTACCGATCAGGAGGAGGTAGTGTTTGGCTACTTCATGTCCGTTGATGTAGGGTGACAGGAATGAGTAGTGCAAATTACTCGAGTGACGGTGTTTCGGTGTGGCGCCTCAGGACAAATGGTGCTACTCATCTTTTGTTGTTCATCGATGTTATTTATTCAATTGTGTAGTTTCTAGTTTTGGTTAGGAGATGAACTATTCTTCTCCTCCTAGTTCCTTTTTGTTTTAAATTGTAATAACTCAAATGCCTATAATATAATTTCATTACTCACTCTTTATTAAGCTTTGTTGTGATGTTATAAGTAAGGAAATGTGTGTGTTCTGATCTTGGGTACAAAACACATGCTGGAACTACCGTGATGGTATTCTAGTTAATCATTGTAGTCGCGATTATGTAAATGATCGACTTAATGATTAATTAGAATACATTTGGGCGGTTCGTTACAACGTGGTATCGGAGCTTAGTTTAATGAAGTAACCTAAAATAGTTAGGGCATCGGTTAATAAAATAGGTTAACTCCACTAAAGCAACCCACTAAAATTTTCTTTTTTACCTCCTCTTGCTAATATGTATAAATTTGTTATACTATGCTCTTAAGTATAATGTATTCGTAACCGTATCTACATGACGATCGTGGTTGTCAGAACGAATCGCTTTCATAGTTGGGAAGTTCCGTTGGGTGTGAATTACGGCAAAAAGGCTACTGCCGGCAATAAACTCCCAGCAGTCTGACCACCAGGTAGCAGTCTCATCTCCAGTGGCCGTGGTCTAACCGCCAGGGTGCAGTCTGACTGCTAACACTTGTGCAGAAAACATTGTGAGTTGTAAGCTAGGTTACATTCTCGCATATTGCGCAACACTTTTGATCATGCATTCTTCTTATATTACGATACTCTAGTGCGCATCATTTGCCTTGGCTTAATTGATGCCGTGAGACAATCCCCAGTTCAGACACCACCTGGATAGTCATGTTCCTCGACTTCTTCCATTGTGGCTTCTGTTTCCCCTACCATCTTCTTCCTTCAAGTGCTTAACTTTTACAACATCGAGCTCATTCACCTTAACCCCAACTCCATCATCATAGCGTCTTCGCACACCTGTGCGAGGCCTATATGCCCGTGCGCCCTTCAGTCGATCTATTCCAGCACTTCTACCTCATGAAGGGGTTCTTAAGCAAGGTTGCCGGTGATGCCGGATTCTGCCTTCGAGAAGGAAAGTCGGCAGAGTACATTGGCTTCTTCGCCAAGAGCTCCTGGTTGGTTCTACTGCCAACCAGCCCCCCCCCCCAAAAAATCCCATATCAAGGTCTCGTGCCATTCGCGAGGCCGTTGTGGATAGAGGTGCCGATGTCCACCACAGTCACTCGGGCCCTCACTGAGATCTTGGATTTAAAGGAGCAAGGGTTGACAGCGTGAGATGTCACCAGGGACTTCATCAAGCGACATCTCTCCCCTGAGGTCGAGGATTTTTAGTGCTTGGGAGTACACAACCAAGGAGGATCTAGCCTGAGAAGGTGAGACAGCTACTGACCTATCCTAACTAGCTATTAGGGGACTATGGGTATATCTTTCATGAGTTGTTCTTGTGTGCAGATCTCTCCCTGGATGAGGTGGAGCAAAGGATGAAGTTTCTCTTCAACTCAGCCCCCGAGCCCAATCGTGGAAACGTCCCGATCCCCATCCTCGAGATGCAGGCTTACGTTTCGGCCTAGGTCTTGTCGGTAAGCCTCATGAGCCTTTTTCTTTTTTTTCCTTCTTTCCAATTGGTCCTAATCTAGGGTAACGGTCGGCACAAATCTTCAAGCGACCAGGACACAGGTGGCCCGACCCGTAGGTCGAGAACGTGGACATTCAGGGCGAGGAGTCGGATGAAGCTGAGTTCATGGGTGCCATGGGCCAAGGTAAACATGGAGGTGGTGAAACTATGTTGTTAGCTCTGTCCTTCGTTGGCGGTGACATGATGGGTGAAGACGAGGTCTAAGCAAGTGGCGGTGAGTGGTCGATGATAGTGTGGTGCCTTTAACTCCGACACCCGCTCCCGTGCTTTCAGCCCCAACTGTAGCCCCTGAAGCTCTGGCCTCGACTTCGGCTCTGGCTCTGGCTGTAACTCTGGCCTTGATCCAGCCCCTCAACTCACCCCTTAGTTAAGCTCAAACTTCTTGCCAAGCCCTTGTAGCCGCAGTAGTTTATTAACATGTCATGCGATAGGTGCCAGATCAGGATCGCGGTTAGGCGGTCATTGGCACGCGCATCTCAACCGTTATGACCTTGCCAGCACAAGGAACTATGGCTAAGGTGGGCACCCTTGAGAAGCCATCCAAGAGAGCTTCCCTATTCTTTTCCCGTTGAAATCGTCCTGAGGCTTGAAGCGGCCCAAGTTTGGTTGTTAACGTCTCTCTTACATTCTCAGGAATGCAATTTTTATCTTCCTTCTCGCATGTTTCTTGGAGCACCAACACTAGCCCTCGAGCCCCAACAAACTCGGATATAGGAAATCAAATCCTCCGAGGGACGCGGGAATGAATCCACCAAGCCCCTAACACCTGCTAAAGAAGGCTGGGAGGTGGAGGTTTAATCGCTCACGACGGATGCAAACTCGATCCACGGGGTGCTTGGTGACATGCACTGGAGGGGTGTCGTCATGGGGTCCCAACCTCTAGGGGGCCGTGACCTAGAAGAGTAAATGAGAACCTTCTTCATGAGGAGTGCTTCCCTACAAAACAGTAGCTTAATTAATGAAACCATAGGTACTGACTTGGTGCTTTGCAGTTGATCCTGTCGCGGATGCACAAGCTCCGCAATGAGGTTAAGAAGGCGAGGGCTCAAATTTTTCGACTCGAGGGGGAACTCACCGAGAAGGATCATCGGCTGGGTGAGATGGGCCACCAACTCTCCAAAGCCATTCCGATAAGGAGGGGATGCGCTCCAAGCTAGAGGCAAATCCAAGTGTAAGTCTCTGATATCTTGGACACGATGTGCCTTGTCTTCTCATTCTGAACTTGATGCTTTCTTCACGTAGAACTATCCGAGACCCATGACACCCTAGCCCAGGAGGGGGCCTGGACGGACTCCATCCGACAATAGCTCGGCGCGGCCCTGGATACATTCCAGGACACCCTTGCTCAAGTCAGAATCAAGGTGGAGCCCATGGAGAATGTCGATGCTGTTGGACTGGCTGTCCAAGCAACCAAGCTTGTCGAGGCCTTCGGAGGCTTCCAGTCGAAGGTGGTTGACCACGTCTCAAGCCAGGCTTGATGGAGCACAGAGGAGGTGGTCGCCCAGGTGCTGGCCATTCTGAAGGCGCACTACCAGGACATCGACATCGATGTCCTTTAGGCGGACTTCCCTGGGGGGACGGACAAGGAGACATTCCAGAAGGTGGAGGAGATGCTTGGGTTAGCCAAGGGATACATGGACTAAAAACTCTTGTTATCGCCTTAAGACTCTTGTCTTATGCGGTCTATAATAAGAACTTGGTAGTTTGTTAGGACTTAAGATTTTTATCTTAAATGTTCTGTGCTTAAAATGGGAGCATCATGGGTGTCTGGTACCAAACGCATTCAACTACATCTCATGGTAGCCTTACATTCTTTTCCCTTTGATTAGTTCAAGATGCACCAGCCACTAGTCAAGGCACTTTTTATTGTTAGCCTTAGGTCCGACTTGAGCGGAAGGCATCACAGCCTTCAGTCACTCGAGTTCCGGCCATTGCAACATTGTTTTCGTGCTTCTCCGATGAGTTTCCGCTGTGCTAGCTATCACTGTCGTTGTTCAATCATTAGAGAGCCGAGGTATCTATCTCACCTGTCATCACATCTCGCTTTGGTTAGTTGTGATTAGAAGTCATGCGTACTGGTTTGCGTTAGGATCTCGACCGTCCGATCCTCATCGGGCAGCTTAGATTTAAATAACTGTCAACTGAGTTAGGATCCCTCGTCAGCGCTTTTGTCCAACATGGCCATCTAGTTAGTCAATCCAGGCCCAGTCAGTGCGTCCAATCAGCAGTGATGTCACCAATTGCGCAATAATTAGATTCTTTTGTTACAAAATAATTCACAAACATTGTAAAATCTGAAAATAGGTTTTTGTTTAGGAAAAATTCTAAAATTAGTTAATAAATTTGGTAAATCTTTTAAAATGATTTCTAGGTAGAATAAATTTTATTAAAATGTTTTATTTATTTTTTATTTCTGTTAATGTATTTTAATCCTATTTAGTGTTGTTTAACATTGTTTTAATGTTAAAAAGTTTAAACAAATTTAAAATAAATTTTTTAATTACGGAAATAGTTTTAGAAAATCTAGAATAATTTTGATAATATTTTAAATAGGTTTTATTTAGTAAAATAAATATTTATAACATATTTAATTCTTATCAAAATTGTTTCAAGTATTTTTAATTCCAAAAAATGCAAATAAAATTTCTATACAATTTCTATTAATCCTTTGAAATAGTTTATATCATAAATTAATGCTATAAAATTATATATAAATGTTTTGACCCTTCATAAATTCAAATAAATTATATTAAATTCTAGAAAAATAATATTTAAATAACCATAGGCCTTTTCAATATTCAAATAACCGTAGTTTTCATGTTGTGGCTCCGATTTGGGTGATTTTTGCACCTACTTTTTTTCTAAAATCGTAACCTAGCCAAGTGTAGCATTTGTATCTGTGTTAGCCTTGTTTGGTGTACTGTACCTAGAGTTGTTTGTTTTTCCCCGTGTGTAGAAGAATTCATCCCGTAGCCATTCGAGAGCTTGCAGGAGCAGGATTTCAAGGATTCTACGTAGCAACCCGGAGAAGACAAGTGCCCTTGAACATTTTGCACCCTTTTTTTATAAATTGTTTGTTTTCTAAATTGCATGTTTGTCAAATATGTATAGTTGACCTATTGATAGGGTTTACTAGCATTTTCCACAATATTCCTTGTAGTCGTAGTGTTGTTTTCCTGTTATGGTAGAATATGGTTAGTCGTGCTTCCTCATGGGTAGTGTAGGCAATAATAACTTTGACTAATGGCATATGGAACATGAAGATAACTTTGGTAAAGTGTAATGCCCTAAAATTTTTGGAAAAGTTGGAAGTTGTCGTTTTCGGTTTTCGGTGTTGAATCTTTCTCACCGGAAAAGAAAAGAGAAGGAATTGAAGCAGAATAGCAGCAGTAAATTTATTTTAAAAAAAACAGAAGAAACATTAATCTGGGAGTGAGCTGAGCCAACCTGGACTTGGGCCGGTTAACCCAGCCCCTCCCCAAAGGCCCATGCACCCCTTTCCCCTTCTTTCTCCCCCCTCCACCTAGCCAAACCCTAGCCAATCCTATTCTATCTTGCTGCTGCAGCCCTTCTCCTTCCCTGGTGTGGCAACGCCCTCTTGCTGTTGCAACCCCTTCTCCTTCCCTGGTGTGGCAGTGCCCCCTTGCTGCTGCTACCCCTCAACTTCCCTGGTGTGGCGGCACCCCCTTTGCTGCTGGAGCCCCTCTCCAATCCAAGGTAGGAGCTGCTCTCTTGTTTCCCCAAGGATGAGCTTCTCCTCCCTATTTATGGTGGTGGCACCATGTTTTTGATGCAGCTTGGTGATGGCAAGGGCAGGCTTCATGGCAGGGAGAGGCACGTAGGGAAGAGGAACGAATTCGTGATTCTCGCATAGGTATTGGCCAATCTTGGCTGCTGTTTTCTTTTGGGGTTTAAAAGGTCATTTTTAATCCTGTGGTTAGGGCTCAATCTCCCTGGAAGTCTGTTGTTAATGGTTTAGGTTAGCTGCAGAAATTTTTCTGGGTGCACGGTGTGGACGAAATCATTGTTTTGGGGTCTTAGATGATTTTTCCTGCAGAAGTGATCAACTAGAAAGTTGTAGCTAACTGTGAAATCTAGCTTCTGTGTGAATTTCAGATTTTTTACCCACACGGTTTAGGAGATTTTGCTATCTGAAGTTGCCTGTCTGTCATGTTATCATCAGAAAGTTCAGAACAGTTCAGAGCTTGTTTATGCCATGCTAATGACGTTTTATGTAGATACAAATTATATAAAAGTTTAAGCTTGTGTTATGATCTACTTGTCCACAAAATTTTAGATTCTCTCGTTGAGTATTTATGGAAATAAACAGTATTTAGTGGCTAATGTTTGAAATTGACAACAGTTTTCTAGAGCTGATTTGATATGTCATTTAGGAAACCTTAGAGGCATGGGAAAATTATGTCGTCACAACAAAAGTTGTAGGCCTTGTTCTTTAGTTTCCTAAAATGTATTTATTTTTTATCATATCTGTGGTAGAAAATAGATAAGAAAAAGAGAAGTACCGCTGCTCCTGTCAATCTAATGCGTGTGTGCTGTTTTTGGGTCGGTATTGCTTAATTGAGGGTTTTGGGCGTAGAAGCGCTTTGTTTTATGTGTTTGCATGTTATGAGGAGTGTTTGTACTGAGTTATAATTGTGTTTAGGTGGTGGTGCTTCGTCTCATACTTGAAGTTCGCCGTTATCGTCGGTTGAAGGCAAGTAAACGTAGCTATGGTGTTGCTACTGTTTTGACTTCCTATTTTCACCACTTACACTTTTATTTCAAAACCATGAAAAATTTGACTATGATCTGAATTCTATGCTGTTCTTTACCTTTAATCATGGTTAATCATTGCCTTATGTCTATCTTTATATTGCTACAATTCTTGTTGAACTATGTTGCTGTTCGACTTGAGAATGAAGTTGAGCTATTATTGGTGATACACCTTAGTACAATTGCAGCATATTGCTACCTTGTGCACTTGCATTTGCATATGCATTGGAAGTTATGTCATAAAAATCATGATAGTACCGGTACGCATCGTACGTTGCACGAGGAGGGGTGCGATGTAAAAGAAGATATATCATTGCATTCACATGCATTCATGGAAGTTAATAACATTTATATGTTATTGTGGATATAAAATTATACTTGTGGTTGTGACCTTTATTTGAGGTTATTCTTTAATATTGTTGATACTATCCTAACATGTCTTATGTCTTGAGAAGTTATATATTAAATCGATGCTTAATCAACTTGTGATTTAAATAGCTTGTCAAAACAAGTTTGCTTGCTGAGATTTTCAATCTCACCCTTGCATTACTCTTTTCAGGTACTCAATGCATG
Source organism: Phragmites australis (assembly GCF_958298935.1). NCBI lineage: Eukaryota > Viridiplantae > Streptophyta > Magnoliopsida > Poales > Poaceae > Phragmites > Phragmites australis. The sequence continues at coordinate 9,816,529 of NC_084929.1, forward strand.
TCATGAAGGGATAAGGATGTAGCAGCATGTTTTGCACTTCATGTCTACACTTTTTATCTTGTGCTGTAATAATAAACAAAGTCTAGTCCTTAGGGTTGTTTGTTGGAAGTTTAAAGAGTAGTGGTGATGTTAAACTTAATATTTTTCTCTTGGTTCATGTCAGGATGATTTTATCTGCTAATGTGATATTCTGCAGATCTTGTTTATCTATATTATTACTTCCACGATACTTAAATTTATAGAGAAGATGTGTTGTTTTTTTCTATGACAAGCTATAGGTTGTGTAGCTTAGTGGCATCCCAAGTTTTGTAGTCTAAGGTGTTACATAAAGTGCTTAGCTACATGGAACTTAGGGTCTGGGCAGGTGTTGACATGATAGTAGGCATGTGGATATGTTCCAAGCATTGTGGGCTTTTATGGATAATGGTGATTACCCTTTTGATTGGTTGGTGGTGGTCTTTTCCAAACCATATTAAGGACTGGTTCATGAAGTGACCACCCATGAAAACAATACAACCACAAGCCTTGTATAGGATGGGTCTAGACGAGTAATTTGCTATACTCATAGTATGATGTAGATCATTTGGTGGTACGGGGAATAGAAATGTGTACTTCCTAGGATTCATAAGGCGTAATAGGGGCTTTCAGAGTGGAGGGTGTACTCCCACGACGGTGAAACCTCAACGGGTATATACATGTTGAGAGAGGCTTTGTAAAGGATTTGCAGTGGATTTCTAGCACACACCTCGGAAGTGTGTATGAGTTATCTGTCGGCCAACTGATACTCGATAAAATAGGAAGACACTTTTTGTGGGTAAACTGTACAATCTCTACAGAGTGAAAACTGATATATCAGCTGTGCTCACAGTCATGAGCGGCATGGACCCTCACATGATTAGTTGGGTGGTTTTAGATTGGATTTTGGTTGCATCGGTGGATCACAACAGCATGAGCTATGATTCAACTTTGGTTTGGTTAGAGGTGGATGAAACATCAGATGTGGAGTAAGGTGGTTGAACCTTGGCACGGGTTTTAGATATTTTTTTTACATAGTAAATAAGTTACTTTTATAACTATTTGACTATTAAATGGCATTTATGCAAAGAAACCCTGAGTTAAGGCATTCTTGATATTGGCTCACATGTCATACTTTCGCACACTTGCTGGGTATTCCATGTACTCAAGCTTGCTCTCTCCCCTCAACATGTTGCTACTTAAAAGGTGAAGATTTTGAGGAGTATCCCGAGGATGATGCTGCATTCTTGGCGTGCAAGCTTTTTGGTCTTGCCTGTGGAGCATTGGCGCATCACGATTCTATCACTGTTGTGTGTGTTTTTCTTTTAGACCCTTGAGGTCATTGATGTAATAAGTTAAATATTATAATAAAGAATATTATTTTGTTATTTCACTTATGACATCACTATATGTATGTAACTTGATAATGGTATACCTATAGTTATATTTGGTTTGGTCTTAAAACTGGGTGTGACAGTCTCCAATTGTATTACAAAGTCCCTAGAAAGCACATTGTATTTATATTTGCATATTTAACCTTAAATTTATTTATGTATTGAGTTTGTCTTGTGGATCATATTCGTGTGTGTTATCTGCAAGTCGTTGTTTGCATACTTAATTCCTTTGCATGGTTGTCCAGATCATGAGTGAGTAGTTGTATTGTTCTTAGGCCAATGCATCTTAATATTAATCAAGGTTATCAAATGATTGTTTGCTTAGATTGATTGCTATGCCCTTGACTTCCATGATTTTGAACTCTATCATAAGCTTGTGTAGAGCTCTACATATTTCTACTGAAATATTGAGTTCAATCCTATTTGTTAACATTTAAATTCATTGGAAAAATATAATTCATTCATTTCTTTGTTCCAGTTTCGGTTCTTTGATTTCTTGAGTCTTCTCTAGGTTTAAGAGATACATAACCCTTGTATGCATAACCTAATAGGTAACTAGCCTAAAAAACTTGATCAAGCTACTAAATCCATACCCTTTTTCATAGTATGACCAAAGAAAAACAAACTTATCTACACAAATTATGCTCTCTAACATCATGCCCACTTATCTAAACAATAGGTCCTTATGTCTTCATGGAACTCTTCTTTGACCTAGATATTCATCCCTTTGAGGTGTTTGGAACCCCAAGTCCATCACATAGCCTCCATGAGAATAAACCTTATATACTAGCAAATCATGTTAGTCTCATTGACCATGTTGACAGTAATCACTAAAATCGCATTGACCCAACACTAGGGTCATTTATCTTTCACTCATAAATAGTGTTTTTGTAGCATTCCATGTTTGCAATGTAATGATCAAGTGTAAGAAGATCACTCTATAATTAAATTATAAATGAAATTAGCTCAAAATTCAAATCCTATAGTTGTGTTCATCTCAAACTTAGAAAATTGTGACCAAATTGAAATTATAATTAAATTAAAAATATCCTAATTTGAATATGGTGTTTATTTGGAGCTTCTGTGTTTTTATAGATTTTAATTGAATATTTATATACGATGGCTTGAATTTGAATTTAATTCAAGTTTGAACCTTAAATAAAAAAATAGAAACCTAATCATATTTTCTATTCTCCCAACAGGCTGAAACCTCGAAGCAATTGGACTCCATCTCTCTTTCTCTTCTTCCTTTCTTTTCCTCCGGTCCGACCCGATCCATCTTCTCAAATTGCCAAGAGTAGCAAATCATGCAGACCGGCCCAAGACAACAACTTGACCCAAATAACGGCGATAAGGCCCTGTTCAATCGATTCCTTCTTCACCCAGCCGTTGACGTGTGGAACTCGCGGTGAGTATTATGTCATATTCATCCCCACACCAAAGGGGTGACGAACGCCACAGGTAAACACACTCCGCCAAGGGCATGGCCAAGGGAGCATCACGTTGTACCGATGGAACTCCAACCAATGGAGAGCAAGCACGTGCAACGGCCGCTTGCCATCCCACATGCCTTTGGAGCATCTTGAGGGTGTTGCGTCACCTTTAGCCGCACCATACCACAATGCACAGACCAACATAGTGAAATGTACGAGATGTTGCCTAGAGGGGGAGGGGTGAATAGGTGTTTCCTGAAATTAAAAACTTTGCAGCGGATTACTAAATCTAGATACTACAGGTCAATCCGGAGACTCCGGGTTATACAGAACCCAGATACACCGGGCTTATCCAGATAATCCGAATTATATAGGAAATTGAAACTTGTGAATTTTTGAGCAAATCTAAATGACTCTATAAGTTACCACAGGTTCTAAAAAATGCCTAAATACCTTATCACCAACAACCTGCAGTCACATACACACGAACAAGTAGATCAAGAAAATCCACAAAGATTAACTAAAACAAGTAAATGTGCAACAAATTAAAGGAGACAAGGATTTGTTCCCAAAGTTTGGCCACTTCACAAAGAGGTGCCTACGTCTCCATTAAGAAGCTCACAAAGAGCCTGGTGTTTTTCAACCCTTTCCTCACCCAAGCGACCACAAAGATCAAGCTAGGGTTCTTACTCAAATCAAAGAGGGTAATACAAACTTTCCGGGGCACTCCACAAGCTTAGGTGCTCTCCGGGTAACGCCTTGCCGTCGAGGAGCTCAAAGCTCCAAAAGAAAACAACACGAATAGAAAGTTTGGCAATGAACTCAAGTGCTCAAGAGTGTATTTTTGCTTTCTAGCACTCAATCTCACTTCCCAAACCCTAATCTCCAAATCTTGCAAGAATTAATGCTCTAGAGGACTAGGAGGGCTATTGAATGGCTTTGAATGTGTTTCTCCACAAGTTGGTTCAGCAGCCTTTAAAGAGGGGAGGGGGTGAGGTATTTATAGTCCACTTCAAAAAACTAGCCGTTACTATGTATTTTGAACTGACCCAGAGTATCCAGGTTCACCCAAAGATTCCGGGTAACACATGGGAACGCAGGCAAAAACACTGTTCGGAGCCTCTCCGGAGGGTCTGAAGACACCAGAACACGAAGTATCCGGGCCAACCCGGAGACTCTGGGTTAAGCACTTAAGGCCTACCTGATGACTCTCTCGTGGAGTCTCACTCGGAGACTCTGGCCACAAACAGGACTCCGCAGTATCCAGGCGAACCCGGAGACTCCGGGTTGAGCTCTCACACTCACACCGAGACTCTCTGCCGGAGTCTCACTCGGAGGTCCCGACCTCATACCATACACCAGAGTATCCGAGCTAAGCCGAAGACTCCGGGTTGAGCTTTTAAACTCAAACCGAGACTCTCTGCCAGAGTCTCACTCGGAGACTCCGACCAACTGATCAGAGTCCGGAGACTACGGCCTCAGACAACTAAACCTTTTTTCCAGTGTCTGTGGGTGATTGTGTCTCTCAAGTTTTGGTTCTAAAAGGATATTTTGAGCACTGAGACACCTTCAAGAAATATCAACATGCATCCCTCTTGATAGTACGGCTATCCTTAACTCAAATTCAAAATAAAATGAATTAAAGCCTATTGAGTAACTACACGCCACTTCTCTTTTCTTTTTGAGGGACGCCAACATCTCTTAACTTATCCAATAGAACTTAAAACCTGTTCATAACTTCAACAAAACCATTAGTCCCTTAATTGTTTGTCATCAATTAGCCAAAATAAAATGAATTAAAGCCTATTGAGTAACTACACGCCACTTCTCTTTTCTTTTTGAGGGACGCCAACATCTCTTAACTTATCCAATAGAACTTAAAACCTGTTCATAACTTCAACAAAACCATTAGTCCCTTAATTGTTTGTCATCAATTAGCCAAAACCCACATAGGGGTCCTAGATGCACTTTCAATCTCCCCTCTTTTGGTGATTGATGACAACACGATTAATGCTTACAAGAGATAATCAAATTAAAGAGTTTTGAATTTTAAGATATATGGTGAGGTCCCCCTAGATGTCTGCATTAATTGAAATTAGAATTGTGATCAAATGCACATATTTAAAGAAATTTTGTGAGAGCTCTCCCTATATCTTAGAATCTGTGGGATGCAAGCATGAGTGAACATGATAGCACATGATGCATATGACAAGATATATCAAAAAAAAAAGAGAGAGAAACAAACATCACATCTCATGACATCACACTAGCACAAATATTATCTTACAAAATAAATCCAACGACTACCACACCACACATTGTTCATCACAAATAAATACATATGCCTTATATGTCCAATTGAAATAATAAAGATTCGAAGAGATAAACAAGAAAGGATAGGCATCATAAGAAGATGTGCATTCTCTCCACCTTTGGTATCAAGCACCAAAAAGAAAGATAAGCATCGAAGATAATCTAGTCACTGTCTCCTTCGAAGTCCTGATCTCCATCATCACCAGAGCCATCATTGTTGTCCAGAGAACTGTCCTCGGCTCCTCGCAAATTTTCTTCTTCGGTCTCCTCATCACCATCTTGAGCATGGGAAGTTCATGCTGCAGCTGTTTGGGCTTCATCATACCATACCCATAGATTTTCGGACACTTCTAGCTCACTCACTTCTTCTTCTGAGGCAATTGGAGAGCAAGGAGGCTCAATCCTCAAATTAGCATAGATAGCCTTTTGCCTCTCTTCTATCTTCCCCAACCTCAGATTTTTTTTATCTTTGTGCTCTTTAAACTTAATAGCATTGTGAGTGCACACCCTAAATATTTCTTTGAGAGCCTTTTTGATGAAAGATGGAGAGCCACAGGAGGAAGACATACGTTGTGGAGCTGGCCTTTGAGCACTAGGAGCTGAAGGAGGAGGTGAATGTGGAGGTGTAGATGATTTATTGCTCACCAACCTCATTCTATATGGCTCATGCTTCATTTCCTTGAAAAAACTTTTCTTTGTGACTCTTTCAATCATGTACATGATATAAGGGGCATAGGGACATCTTCGGCTGGGAGTGTGTGATGCGCTATGAATTTCTTCCCAAATGAAGTCTATCGCACTAAAGGAGTCTCCCTCATTTGACATCCTAGCAAGAAAATTTCTTCAAATTCCTTGAACTGCAGTGGCATCTCCACTCTTAGGAGCCAAAGTGAGCCGAAATAATGAGTTTATGCATTTGTAGAAGGGCCTCATGCCGGTGACCATTCCATGAATTACTCTTCCATGATCTGAATACATAAAATCCATATCTTCTATAGAGAGTTGATTTTCAATATGAATATTTGTCTTTTGTGTGTCACGGATATAAAACCCAAACACATGAACAAAAGCTCGATATGAAATATCATACTTCTCTCCTTTGATTGTCCAGAATATGGATTGATTTTCCACATGATCATACCAGAGTGTTGCATAAAACTGAGCAATCACTTCCTCACTCCAATCATATCTAAGACCCAAGATGGATTTGATCCTTTGTGTTCATAAGCTGAGATTACTTCATTAAAATTGGGATCATTCTTGTTAGCATGTAATCCCAATCAATCCATTGCATGGGAGTTATTGTCTTCTTCTTGGTAAGAATCACTGTTTCATAGAAATCCGCTTGGAAGTCACTCCAAAAGTGGTGATCAGCAACATTCTTCACATATTGAAACGGATCCTAATATCTTTCTTTCTTGACTTTGCTTGCCCTCTTCATGTAATTTACAACTTGTTTGGGCATGTCATTTGTCGTGTGTAGTCTAAGAGGCTAGTGAAGCTTCAGAGGACTCATCATAGGGCTTTCTTCTTCCTCACTTTATTCTTGCCATTGACTCTAAGACCCGGAAGCAACACCTTTCCCATTGCCTCTATCTTCTACTACACCCCTTCCTCTTCCTCTCATAGCTTGCATCTTTGTTCTCCCACAAGGTACATTTGGTGTTGGAACGTCCTCAAGAATGTGAATGCCTGCTGATGAAGCTGGAACCTTCCGAATGGTTGTGCGAGAGCGGCCATGTCCACTGCCACTGCCATTGCTACTCCTGCTGCCCTTTGTTTGATGTGGAGGAGGTTGAGCAAGCGGATCAAATTTTGCTTTTGTTCTCATTTGATAGGCATTTCCCTTGTCTTGTCCCATCTTCACAAGTCCTGAGATATACCAGTAGGGGAACAAATTAAGATGCTAGAAGGATTGCACAAGGAATTGATGAACGATGCTGATTTGCAGAAAATTGAACAACCCAGAGTATCTGGGTCAACCCCTCCGGGTAGCCCGACTCCGGGGCAAAGTCCTAGGGTATGAGAGATTGAATCAAAGCATTTCAATATCCTTGAAGTATATGACTCTATGAAGTATATGGAGCATATCTACCAAAAGAATCCGACTCTAGATCAAAGTATTGAGAGATCGGGTGAAAATTTTCTTGAGATGCCTTTTTAGGGCAAATAAAGCACCATGATCCGGAGGGATAGCTAGAGAATCTGGCCTAGGGATGAAGTAGATTTGAAGAGGAACTTCCAAAATCCTTGGAAAAAGCTTGAGATCGCCGGAGGGACCTTTCCACACAGAGAGAGAGAGGTGTAGGAGAAGTTGTGGAGAAAGAATAAGAGAGGAGTTGCCGGGGAAGGATAAAAAGCCTGGGTAACCCGGAGACTCCGGCTTGACCCAGACACTCTGGGTTGGAGTTAGAAACCAGATAGAGACTCCTTCCTGGAGGGTGATAGTCCGGGTCGAGTGATAGAGCTCGAAGTATCCGGCTGAACCCGGAGACTCCAGGTTCTATCAACTCAACAGAAACAACAGGACATTCAGAATCCGGATTAATCCGGAGAATCCGGATTAATCCGGAGACTCCGGGTACTGGAACTCGACAAATATAGAATTTTGAGCTGAGATTTGACAGGGATTTCAGGAGAAAGATTGTTGGACATATAAGAATTTCTTACCACTTGTGATCAGCTAACAAACAACATTACATAACTATGATCACAAGTAGCAAGTATGATGATCACAAGTAGCAAGTATGATCAAAAGATCAAGAATCAAATAATTTTGAAAATAGCACACAAAAGGGTATTTCCGTAAACTTCTAGCTATCAAAGCTATAAAGCTAGAACAATCAATTGTATACAACATATCAAGCCATGTTACGAGAATCTAGGATATTTAGCTCATTTCTCAACTCGCAAAACCTTTGCTCATCTAGTGGCTTTGTGAGGATATCAGCTAGTTGTTTTTCGGTTCTCACATGGCGAATATCGATATCTCCTTTGGTTGAGTGATCTCTTAGAAAATGGTGACGGGTGTCTATATGCTTGGTTGTTGAGTGTTGCACAGGATTGTTGGATATTTTGATGGCACTCTCATTGTCACACAAAAGTAAGATTTTGGTCATGTTGTAGCCATAATCTCTCAAGGTTTGTCTCATCCAAAGAAGTTGAGCACAACAAGCATCTGCGACAATACTCGGCTTCAGCAGTGGATAGGACTACGGAATTTTTTTTCTTTGAAGACCAAGACACCAATGACCTACCCAAGAATTGGTAAGTCCCTGAGGTGCTCTTCCTATCCACTTTGCAACCGGCATAATCGAAATCCGAATAGCCATAAAGGTCAAAGGATGAACCTTTAGGATACCATAAGGTAAGGTAAGGTGTATGAACCAAATATATAAGAATCCTCTTAACGTCCACCAAATTGCACTCTTTTGGAGTGGCTTGAAATCTTGCACACATGCACACACTAAGCATAATATTGGGTCTAGATGCACAAAGGTAAAGTAAAGAACCAATCATGGAGCGATATACCTTTTGATCCACGATCTTGCCATCTACATTGAGATCAAGATGTCCATTAGCTTGTATAGGAGTTTTGATGGGTTTGGCATTCTCCATATCAAACTTCTTGAGCATGTCTTTAATATGCCTGGTTTGACATATGAAAGTTCCTTCCTTAAGTTGTTTGATTTGAAATCCTAGGAAGAACTTCAACTCTCCCATCATTGACATCTCAAATCTCTTGGTCATAATCCTACTAAATTCTTCACAAAAGCTTTTATTAGTAGAACCAAATATTATGTCACCGACATATATTTGGCAAACAAATAAATCATTATCAACATTCTTAGTAAAGAGAATAGAATCAGTTTTCACTATTTCAAAGCCCTTTTTGACAAGAAAATTTCTAAGGTATTCATACTATGCTCTAGGTGCTTGTCTAAGCCGGTAGAGCGCCTTATGGAGTTTAAAAACACGTTGAGGATAATTGGGATCTTCAAATCCGAGTGGTTGCTCCACATACACCAATTCGAAGATTGATCCATTTAGAAAAGTACTCTTCACATCTATTTGATATAGCTTGAAATAATGGTGAGTAGCATAGGCAAGTAATATTCGAATAGACTCAAGCCTAGCTTCGAGAGCATAAGTCTCACCAAAATCCAAACCTTCAATTTGTGTGAAGCCTTGAGCAACCAACCTTGCCTTGTTTCTTGTCATGATCCCGTTTATATCTTGCTTGTTGCGAAAGACCCATTTGGTGCCAATCACATTTTGATTTGGTCTTTCCACTAATGACCATACTTCATTTCTCTTGAAGTTGTTGAGCTCTTCTTACATGGCCATCACCCAATCTGGATCACCAAGTGCTTCTTCTACCTTCAATGGTTCCAAAAAGGAAACAAAAGAGTAATATTTATAAAAATTTACAATTCTAGAATAAATAGTTACCCCCCTTTTATATATCACCAAGGATATTATCCACCGGGTGATCTCTTTGAATACTTTGATGAACTCTTGGATGTGACATATGGGATTGAGGTTGAATATCTTCCACTTCATCATTATCAAGGAACCTGTTAGAGTCATCATTAACTTGATCTTGATCTTGAGTGGATGTTGATGGCTCTACTTGAATTGATGAAGATGCTTGTGCTTGATCATTATGATCCACTTGTTGCTCTTGGGATTTTTGAGGCTTAATTTCACTAATTGCCATATTCTTGATTGATTCGCTTGGAATTTTTTCATTACCTAAAACATTAAGATCAACTTGCTCCACTTAGGAGCCGTTATATTAATCAAATGTCACATCATGCACGATTTTAATACAACCGGAGACACGCTAGGCGTAGGCATTTGATCCATAACCAAGCATAAAATCTTCATCTACTTTAGGAGAAAATTTGGAACTTTTGACCTTTTTATTCAGAATAAAGCATTTGCTACCAAAGACTCTAAAGTAGGATATATTAGGCTTGTTATCGGTTAGAAGCTCATAGGCGGTCTTCTTCAAAATCTTGTGAAGGTATAGACGGTTGATGGTATGGCATGCGGTGTTGACGACCTCCGCCAAAATTGATTTGAGATCTTGTACTCATCAAGCATTGTCCTTGCTGACTCTCTGAGAGCCCTGTTCTTCCTCTCGGTAACCCTATTTTGTTGAGGGGTGTAGGGTGCCGAGAACTCATACTTGATCCCTTCTTCATCAAGAAATTCTTCAACTTGCGTATTCTTGAGTTCACTTCCATTGTCGCTTCTCACCCTTTTGATCTTCACATCAAACTCGTTTTGAGCTCTTCTCACGAATTTCTTGAATATGGCTTGTGTTCCACTCTTATCATGCGAAAGGAATACCCAAGTGAAATAAGAATAATCATCAACAATAACCAAACCATATTTGTTACCACTAATGCTTATGTAGGCGATTGGTCCAAATAAATTCATGTGAAGAAGTTCCAATGCCCTTGTTGTCGTCGTCACATTCTTGGCGGGGTGAGGAGCTCCAATTTGTTTTCCCGTTTGACAAGCACTACAAATTTTATCTTTCTCAAAAGAAACATTTGTTAGTCCTAGGATATGATTTAGAAGTTTAGACAAATTCCTCATTCCAACATGGGCTAGTCGATGATGCCAAAGCTAACCCATGCTAGACTTAGGAATCAAGCAAGTTTTAGGCCTCACTTCATCTGTTAAAAAATTAACAAGATAAAGTTTACCCTTCAACCTACCAGTGAAAGTTATTGAGGTGTCATCCCTTCTAGAGACTGTTACACCCTCATTAGTAAAAAGGTAATTATAGCCCATTTCACAAAGTTGTGATACAGACAGCAAATTATAACTAAGAGATTTAACTAGCAAAATATTTGAAATAGAATGATCATTGAAAATAGTAATTTTACCTAGACCAATTACCTCTCCTTTTATATCATCACCAAAAATGATATTTTCATGTGGTCCTCCATCTTCTTCAAATGATGAGAACATACTTCCAGTCATACAATTTGTGCAACCGCTATCAAGCACCTAACTTGATCCACCGGAGGAGTATGCCTACAAAATAATTTTAAGCTTTTGTTTTAGGTATCCAAATTTGTTTGGGTCCTTTCATGTTAGTCACAAGCACTTTTGGTACCCACACACTCGTTTTCACAACTCTATATTTTGTGCGGGTACTAACATATAAAGCAACCACTTTACCACGGTGGTTCCTCTCTTAAGTATATAAGAAGCATAAAAGGTAGATTGTGGAGCATAGCTCTTAGCTTGCTTTGCTTGAGTGATGTGATCAACTTGCTTGCCTCCTTTAACAAACTTAAGACACTCCTTGCTATTGATCACTACACGCTCATTTAGCTTGCTTATATGCATATCAAAGCCAAGTCATCTCTTTTGCTTGTTGTCCTTGATCTCAATGGTCTTGTATAGTGCATCTTTGGATATGTATGTTTTGATGCATCTCTACTTAACCAATACATTTAGCTCTCATTTTCCTTTTGTAATGTTTGCAAAGATTTGACATTAGTAATACAAGTATTTATATCAACATTGTAGCACCGAGAGCAAACCATTACTAGTGGAAGCACTAGAGAGTAAGTTTGCATCATTGGAGATGGGTGTCCTATTCTTGAGGATATCAATTTGCATTTCAAGAGTTTTATGAGTTTCATCCAAACATGAGAGTTTCTCTTGAAGTGTAGAATTATCACTCTCAAGACAAGCAATAGATGCATTAGCTAAATCAAGATCTTTGGTCAATTTCTCAACTTTCTCCTTCTCTTTAGCAAGGATCTCCTCGAGTTCAAGATTTCTCTCGTTTTTAAGGATGAGCAAGTCCTCTTGCTTCTCGAGGATCTCCTCTTCACTCTCTATTATTTCCATGAGCTCTTCTATTTTAGACATGGCATTTTTGCTAAGACCTTTAAGCATACTTTTACAACCACTATCATTATCACTATCTATAAGCTTGGATTGTAATTCTACCTTGCGCCCTTTCGGCATGAGATACTTGGGAGTGTCATCGTCGCTCATGTCATCAAAAAGTGACTTTGTTCATGTAGAGGTGCGGATGGCTATGGTGACGACTCCTTCTTCATCGGAATCAAAGTCGGAGTTGGATTCCCACTCTTCGCCAATGTGAGCATGACCCGAATATTTCTTCTTGTGGGTCTTGTACTTGTCCTTCTTGAAAAACTTGTTCTTCTTGTTAGGACACTCGACAATGAAGTGACCAACTTCATCACACTTATAGCATGAAAAACTTGTTCTTCTTGTTAGGACACTCGACAATGAAGTGACCAACTTCATCACACTTATAGCAAGCCCTCTTGGATGTTCTTTTCTTGGGCATGTCTCTCTTGTACTTGCTATAGTCACCATTCTTCATGAATTTCTTGAATTTTCTTACAAAGAAGGCTATCTCTTCATTGTCAGAGCTTTCAACTCTACTTGAGCTTGATTCTTCAATTTGCTTTCTCTTCCTTGCCTTGAATACAACCTCTTTGTTCTTGGAGGTTGAGCTTTACTTTGCAAGATTTTTTACCTCATTGGCTTCCTCCTTCATAAGCTCATGAGTAAGAATCCTCCCAAGTACATTACTTGGTGTGAGCCTCTTGTAATCCCTTCTCTCTCGGATGAGTGTGACAAATGTGGGATTTCTTGGTGCAAAAGCTCTAAGCAATCTCCTCACCACTTTGTGATCATCGAGATCTTCACTTCCAAGCCCTCTAATATTGTTCACCAACACCATCATTCTATCATACATGGCTTGGAGAGTTTCATCATCCTCCATAACGAATCTTCCCAACTTGCCTTCAAGCAATTCTATCTTGGACTCTCTCACACTTGTGGTAACTTCATGTGAGACTTGGAGTGTATCCCAAATTGCTTTAGCCTCCTCAAGCCCATCTACTTTGTTGAATTCCTCGGGGCTCAAGGCACTAAGGAGAATGCTTGTAGCTTGAGCATTTCGATGAGTTGCTTGTTCTTGTTCCGGTTTGAGTTCAATGTCTTCTGCCGGAAAGTCAAGACCTACACACATAATCTTCCAAATGCTTGGATAGAGCGAGATTAGATGCATCTTCATCTTGTACCTCCAAGCGGTGTAATGTATGCCATCAAAGAACGGTGCATGCCCGGAAGGTATGGAGATGAAGTTGTTAGAAGGAGAATTCAATTTACTATAATCAAAACCAACTTTGACTCCCCTTCTATCTTTAGAGCCTAAAGTTGTTGAAGCATCACCCGAATCCATGGGCCTTCTTGAACCGCCACCCAAAGTTTCACCCTTCGGACTCTTCGGGCTTTTCTCCCTGAATGCCTACATCTTCAAATCCTCCAAGCGATGAAGCCTTGTAGGAGGTTAGGCTCTGATACCAATTAAAATGTACGAGACATCGCCTAGAGGGGGTGAATAGTCATTTCCTGAAATTTAAAACTTTGCAACGGATTATTGAATTTGGATACTCCGGGTCAATCCGGAGACTCCAGATTATACAGAACTCTGATACTCTGGGCTTATCCGGATAATCCGGATTATACAGGAAATTAAAACTTATGAACTTTCGAGCAAATCTAAATAACTCTATAAGTTACCACAGGTTCTAAAAGATACCTAAATACCTTATCACCAACGACCTGCAGTCACAAACACAAACAAATAGATCGGGAAAATCCCCAAAGATTAACTAAAACAAGTAAATGTGCAACAAAGTAAAGGAGACAAGGATTTGTTCTCGAAGTTCGACCACTTCACAAAGAGGTGCCTACATCTCCATTGAGAAGCTCACAAAGAGCCGGGTCTTTTTCAACCCTTTCCTCACCCAAGAGATCACAAAGATCAAGCTAGGGTTCTTACTCAAATCAAAGAGGGTAATACAAACTTCCCAGGTCACTCCACAATCTTGGGTCTCTGGGTGACGCCTTACCATCTAGGAGTTCAAAGCTCCAAGAGAAAAAAAAACACGAATCAAAATCTTGTCAATGACCTCAAGTGCTCAAGAGTCGATTTTTGCTTTCTAGCACTCAATCTCACTTCCCAAACCCTAATCTCCGAATCTTGCAAGAATTAATGCTCTAGAGGAGTTAGGAGGGCTATTGAATGGCTTTGAATGTGTTTGTCCACAAGTTGGTTTAGCAGCCTTTAAAGAGGGGAGGGGGTGAGGTATTTATAGCCCACTTCAAAAAACTAGCCGTTACTGTGTATTTTGAACTGACCCATAGTATCCAGGTTCACCCAGAGACTCCGGGTAACACATGGGAACGCAGGCAAAAACACTGTCCGGAGCCTCTCCAGAGGGTCTAGAGACACCAAAATCCGGAGTATCCAGACCAACCCGGATACTCCGGGTTAAGCACTTCAGGCCTACCCGAGACTCTCTCACGGAGTCTTACTCGGAGACTTCGGCCACAAATAGGACTCCGGAGTATCCGGGCCAACCCAGAGACTCCGGGTTGAGCTTTCACGCTCACATCGAGACTGTATGCCGGAATCTCACTCGGAGGCTCCGACCTCATACCAGACATCGGAGTATCCGGGCTAACCCGGAGACTTCGGGTTGAGCTCTTAAACTCAAACCGAGAGTCTCTGCCGGAGTCTCACTCGGAGACTCCGACCAACTGATCAGAATCCGGAGACTCCGGCCTCAAACAACTAAACATTTTTCCCGGTGTCCGTGAGTGATTGTGTCTCTCAACTTTTAGTTGTAAAAGGATATTTTGAGCACTAAGACACCTTCAAGACTATCAACATGCATCCTTCTTGATAGTACGGCTATCCTTAACTCAAATTCAAAATAAAATGAATTAAAACCAATTGAGTAACTACACGTCACTTCTCTTTTCTTTTTGAGGGACACCAACATCTCTTAACTTATCCAATGGGACTTAAAACATGTTCATAACTTCAGCAAAACCATTAGTCTCTTAATCATTTGTCATCAATTAGCCAAAACCCATATATGGGGCCTAGATGCATATTCACATAGGCACACATCAGACCCAAGCCACCATGCCCTAGGGAGCCACCAGCCTAACGCCTTTAAAAGCGAAGACTGACCCATCCATCTCCTTTCCATCCTTTCTGCCACCATCTCTCTAGGGAGGAAGAAAACCCCACCTCCCTCCTTATTATCCATACCTAGCAAGCGTGTGTAAGTCTCTCCTGCTAATGTTGATGCTTCCTTTAGGTCATTTAACACTTCGATGGAGGCATTGAAGCTAGGAGTCAACCCTCCTCTTGAGCGGATATCGAAAGGGTACGCCCATCATCCCACGTAGTTGGCCGCGAGGTTTCAAGAAGTCATTGTCAGCCTCCATCAACGAAGCATCAAATAGATGAAGGAAACAAATTTTGAGCGTGCCTCCAGTGTACTCAAAAGCCACTACCCAAATCTCAACTCGGCGATTTTTATGAAGGCTTCAGCTGTTGGGACTCAGAGGTGGAACACTTTGTTGATTAATGTACTATGATAGATAACTCTGTTGTAGATAAGATTCAATATGATGATGTATTTGTAAGATCATGTGTGGTGAAAAATTGGTTAAGTGATGAAATTGGCAAAGAAAAAATGATTCAATATTATGGCATCGGTGATATGCATGTGTTGCTAATATATTGCATAGATATACCCGTGGTAGTATAATATTATTTGTTATTTTGATATATACAATACACTCGTGTGAGTGGAGTTACGTGGACTGACAACTAGTCAAGTTTGGAGAAATTTATGCTTGGAATTGGTTCTTTGTTTTGTTAATGTGCATGTGTGTCCTAAGGACAAATATGGTTGGTGACAGGGACCGGAACTATACTTAGATTTAGAAAGGAACTGAGGTCAAGACGGTTAGGAGGTTAAACGGGACGTTCGTATTAAGGAATGATGCTCGCGAAGATGATCACATAATAAAATGTACATGGGTGATGTACATGCTATGGTATGGTTGAGATAGATTGCACCAAAAGAAATACATAGAAGATGCAGGATCTATGGTGCGGAAGGTCGCGTCTTGAGATGTATGGCATGAAGGGGTATTCCATGGAGCATGGATATGTTTGTGCTATGGAATTAAAAAAAAGAAGTATTCACATCTGCATGATGTCAGACTACCATCAGCGAACAGGAGTGTGCGGGCGCTGATGCAAACGTCCTGGTGTGTTGGTCCAGGCAGGCCAGGGAAACCCAGCAGAGAGGGCATGCAGAGGCAGCCCAGTAGGGCATGGTGCCTCAACAACGCGGGTGAGCGTGGCCTGGCATGCGGTGTCCTAGGCACGGGCACGTGCAAGCTTTTTTATTTTTATATTTTTTCGATTAAAAAATTAAATAAATAGATTCCTGATGGAAAAAATTGCAAAACTAAGCGCCTACCGTGGTAAGGGCAAGTTTAATTTTCCCTCCTGTCTTCTCTATTCAAAACAGTGATGTTCTGTTGCTCCAAAATTTCTAAAAATTTTTGTGCATGTTTCATAATTCATTTGCAACCTATTTTAATTGAATTCACCAAAAAATCCTGTGCATAATTTAAAATAAAATTCTCCAAAAAAAAGGCTACTTTTATAACTTCTAGCAATTGTTAGTGCCTCAAATAAATTTCTAAAAAACTGGTAAAATTCACTAATATTCTTCTTATGTGATGAGATAATTTCTAAAATTATTTTTAGCAGTAGGTTTATATATTTTTGAATTCAAATTAAGTTAAAAGAAGAATATCACATGAAATTATAAAAATACATATAAATGGTGCATTACAAAGGAATTCACTTTTTTACCATATAATATAGGGATAAAAATAATTTTACAAATTATCACATCATATAAGAAGAATATTAGTAAATTTGACCAGATTTTTAAAAATTATTTGAGCCCTAACAATTGCTAGAAGTTATAAAAGTAGTTTTTTTTTGAGAATTTTAGTTTAAATTTTACACCGGATTTTTTTAGTGAATTCAATTAAAATAGATTGCACATGAATTATGGAACATGTACAAAAAAATTTAGAATTTTTGAAGCAACAGAACATCACTGTATTGAATAGAGAAGATAGTAGGGAAATTGAACTTCAGTTACTGTTCATCACGGGCGTAACTGCTTACGGCTCTTTAGGGGCAGTAAGGGCATAACCGTCTCGTAAGAGGACGGTAGACGTCTAGTTTTATATTTTTTTTTATAAAGAATCTATTTATTTAATTTTTTAATTAAAAAAATATAAAAGTAAAAAAAAACTCGGCACGTGCAACAAGGCATGGCGCTGGCAGCCTCGGTAGGGTGCGCAGCCAGGCAAAAGCCGGCTCTTGGCCCGAGCGGGAGCAGACACAGGCGCATTGGCTCCGGAGGGAGCAGCTGGGAGAGCGTGAGGTAGGCCATGGCAAAGATCGAGGCCCATGCGGGCTGCCTGACCGAGGCTGACTCGGTTCCATGCCAGGCTAGCAGGAAGACAGCCCAACTCGAGAGAGAGAGAGATATTTAGGAGAGAAAAAATAGAGATTTTTGGGCGCTTTTTGTGAGGCATTTTGTGAACACTTCCGGTCCATAAAAATGAAATTTTCAATATGATGTATTGATAATCTCCAGGTCTGTAGAGGTTAATTATGTGTTCACCATCCTACACAATTTTTCTTTCTGGGTCATATCTTAATATCCAGATATCTAATTGATGTGATTCTTGTTGCATTAGTTGTGAAATTGTATCTACTTTCCGCTGGTAATATTTCATGTCAATTGAAGCTTCCTTCTAAGTCTGAAAAACTTGGTGGATTTATGTAGGGTGAATTTTTAATCAAAAAAATTAATTTTAGCTTCCGCAATAACTCACCCCCTCTTATTGCTTGTTTCTTAGATGATAATTAAATACACTAACCTTTGATGTATAATTTTATCATCCTTTCCTTTTCCTTAGCATTTGGAGTTCAATCCTCTCAAGTATTTTTCTCAATTAGATTCTTTCCTGAAAAAAAAATCCTTGAGCTGAAACAGTAAAGTTAGAGCAAAAAGATAATATGCTCAATTGCGAGCCCACGAGTTATTACTCTGAAAAAGAAAATTCCCGACTCACCGAACCAGGGAATGAATATTGAATAGTACTAACCAGCACGATCAAGTTCTCACAAACAAAAATATTAGAGTCATCAGAGAAGGAAAATCTCTACAATTTGTCTGGGATTACTTGGGTTGAATCGTATTTCCTTTTCTCCAAGTGTTACAGACATATTTGTCCATGTGTACTCATGTATGGAACATAGCACATCATCAGGTGCTTACAGACTTATTGCCAAATCGCTTTCTCTGATAGATTAAACATAATTATAAACAAGAAGATCAAAGTGTTATTAGTATTACTCGATAATCTCCTTCCTCCCTTAGCCCCCTATTGTTCTATTGGTAAAGAAAACTTCCGAACGGACAATCAAAGTTAAGGAAGGCTTAATCCCCTATTTACAAAATTAGACAAACCTTTCCTTCTTGTTAATCTGATAGACCACGAAAACCAATGTATTACTCTCAAGCATTGCTTAAAGAACAACCTCTCCCGACTTGTACATGTGTTTACTCGTAATAAGGTTAATGGACATCAAGTCAAGTAGTATATACTAGATATTTTAACCTGACTTGATGAAGGTCTTCCAAGTTAGAATTTTATCTCAACTTTGAGCTCCAGAGGACGGTTATCAGGAAAAAGTTGATTGATGCAAATATTTCAAACAACCATATCAATTGGATTATTTTAAAAAAATTATAAAATAGAACTGATCAATCTTACAAAATGACTGAACTTACACATAGAACTTATGGAGCCAATCAATATTCCAAGAGGTATTGAGTACTCGACCATCCTCCATTGCTAGCCTAACCAACCCTGGTCGGATAACCTCGACCATTGTGTAAGGGCCTTTCCATTTGAAAGAAAGTTTACTATGATTTTGAGTCTTTTTAAAAACTAGATCCCTAACTTACACATAGTGCTGGAGTGCCTATTCATATTTCGCTGACCTTATCAAGGCCCAGTACCGTAGCTCCTCAAAGAAAATGATGTCACTCCCTCATCGTAGAACCCGACCTTATTCTGAAAAAGCTTCCACTCATGGAGATCCTATACTGAGCCCCACTTGCGAAGCCTCCCATTATCCAAAAAAATCAAAGAAATGAGAAACCGGGGAAATATTCCTGAGAATATTCCCTAGGGAATTCTAGAATAGGTTTAAACCCTATTTAAACTTTAAAAATTCATAACTAATTCAAATAAAATAATAAAACATGAGACCAGTTCCATTAATCTTCTAAAATTGAATTCTATATGTTTAAATTGTTGGTTGAGATATTTGGTATTCTTTTGGTTTTTCATTTGAATTTGGAGTCTTTTGTCGTAGTTCGCTTATTTTGTTGTTAATTCAAATTCTAGACGAAGAGTGGGTTGACTAAGACCAAGACTGGAACCAGAAGACCATAGTTGAAGAGTGGGTCGATGAAGAGTCTTTTGTCGTAGTCAGCTTATTTCGCAGTGCACCAAGCCACCAACTAACCACAAGACAACACTATATACCACTCAGCTAAAAAGTAAAAACAAAAAACATGTCAAACACAAAAGTTTCTACACGTCGAAGAATTGAAGCCGATGCCGATGAACCGCGTGTCAGCTCAGCTAGCTCGTCGCGGCGGTCTCGAAGTAGCAGAGCCGGTTCTCGGCGAGTTTGGTCCTGTACGCGGAGGTCTTGTACTCCGTCCACGTGAATTCCCTGTACCGGCGGCTCGCGCCTTCGCCAACCAGCCCCGGCAGCGGCGCCAGCATCTCCCGCGGGGGCGGCCCCCCAAAGAAGATCACCGATACCCGCGGCCGTGCGCTATTCACCATCACTCGGTGCCGCACGCTCCGGAACCTCCCGTTCGTCAGAACCTGCAAGGGTCAAATCACATTCATCGGACCAAGAATCAATGGTGGAAACCACCAGAGAAGGACATTAAACTCATATTTTATCGCTTGTTACAATTCTACTATGGTTCTAGATTTCACGTGCAGTTTGGACCTAACTACGAAAATATGGAGTATAAACTCAAGACCTCTAACTTTGATGCTATATTAAGTTGTATGCATCAACTCAAAACTGAAGGACAGGTGAACATCACGGCCGCCTATAGTGTAGGGAAACATATGCTTTTTTAGAAAAAGTAATGACTTGATATGTACGGCAACTCACTTTCATCAATAGTGTGAACTATTTTGAAAATTTGATAACAATAAAACTGGTGTTAAAATCAGGGCAAATTAAGTATCTCCATGAGTCCATAATTATATACTCCATAACACAAAACTAAATACCTGCAAGGCGTCTCCAACATTGATGAAGAATGAGTCCTTGTCCGACGGCACTGACACCCAGCTGCCATCGCGCAGCGAGATCTCTAGCCCAGACGTGTCATTGGATCGGAGGACTGAGATGATCTGAGGGTCGGTGTGCTCGCCGAAACCGGTCAACCTATCATGCCCCAACTGCTTCAGCTCAGGCCGCGGTGGGTAGTGGTTCACTCTCAGCATCGAGTCACTGTCCTTGTCCAACACTAACCTAGTGAACACATCTTTCTCGTCGAGATTCAGTCCCTCTGCCATCAGCTCCAGCACCTCGCAAGTCATCCTTCTCACAGCTGCAATATACTCGTTCAAAAGATCACTGCCCGTACAGAAAACCAAGTTGTGTCAATGAGAGAGATTGTAATGAGCATTTTTTATAAAAAGAAAGAATATCAATTGATTTCGTTCAACATGGTAAAAAGCAGTAACATATGTCACTTGTGCGTGGAAATTTCTTTGCCATGTTGAGCAGGAGGTGGCGTCGATGATGGAAAAACAATTGAAGGTGACCAAATAGGCAGGAAAGGTATGATCATTCAAGGCCCGCTCGGAGTAGGACATGCAGCAGGGGACGCACACGTACACCAAGGAAAAAGAAAGATACCAATTACCAACGCGCAAACCACACGTGACGCAAAACATGATATCGCTGTGAAATCATCGTACGTGCAGGTGTGCAAGTTGGAAGGCGCAAAGGTTCAAGGCATCTTGGCCAGCTCAGAGCTTTATATTATTTAACGAAACCTTCATTTGAATAAAGGGAGGCCAAAAGAGGAATGGGATAACAACTGTGACTGAGCAGGCGATGATCACCGAGCTAGCCGGCCAGACGACACGAACGCCTGCGCTCCGCCGCCGGCCTGGAGCAGGAGAGCCCGGCGGTGGTGCGGCCATGTCGTGAGCCTGATGACTGACGAGATGCATGCATGAGAGCCCAAGTGTGCTATCTTTATGCTGACTTTGTCCGACCATTTCTTTTTTATTTAGATACTTATCCACCATAGATGGACTCAAATTTCTCAAGATTTCAGAGAACACTATTGAAGATTAGAGAGGCTGGAGTTGAGACCCCAGAGAGAGAGAGAGAAAAAAAAAAGAGAAGAGGTCAAAGTCCCATCGTAGACCTCTCTTAATCATAATTTTGGGTCAACACTACTGAACTTCTAGTATTACCTGACAATTATTAGTATTTGCCGAATTATTACTATACTTTGTTAGCATTTTTTCGCCGCTATTTTTTCTAACTATCAGGAAATTAAGATCGTTAGCTATACAACAAAGAATTAATTATATTCTGGTAACTACTAGAAAAATAATAGCAACCGCTGCTTTAACAAGTTGGTATGAAATGCTTATTTGTCTTATTGGGCCCACAAGCAGTGACTGTCTGCTCTTGCCCATAACGAGAAATAGCACTGCGAAAATTACCATGGCGTGTGGTGTGGCAAGTAATGAGTGAACTCACCGGAAACAGCAGGGTGACGCCAGTGACTCCTCCGCGGACGCAGACAATGGCGCGCCGGGCAACGCCACAGTCGCGGCGGCGCCGGCGGCGGTGACGCCGAGCAGGAGGTACTCCACCCACCCGATGTCGCCGTTGCCGCCTATCCGCTTGCTGGCGTACCCGAACGGGCTGCCGCCGGGCGCCACCTTCGCGGCATCCTTCTCCCGCTGCGGGAGCGCGAAGAACGCGGCCGCCGCGGCCTCCACGCGCGCCAGGAGCGCGGCCGGCACGCCGTGGCCCGTCACCTTGAAGAACCCGTGCTCCTCGCACGCCGCCGCTACTGCACGAGCGACCGCCGCCCGGGCGGCGGCCTCGGCCAGGTCGACCTCCGGTACGGCGGCCAGTGGCGGTGCGGCACGCTGCACAGCCGGGTGCGCGATCTGCTCCAGCTCGCCCTTGGCAAGAACCACCATGGCTACAGCACAGGGAGCGCACTACACACAGCTGAACGGTGTATCTCCAAGAAACAGAGGAGGGAAGCAGAGGATGAGAGGAATGCTTTGGTTGAGCTCGAGAGGCTTTGAATGGGGAGGGAGACGAAGCGAGTGGCCTCTATTTATATAGGAATGGGAGAGAGCAGAGCGGTAGGTGTATGACAGCTTGACGCGTGTATGACACTGTTCCATAGTTGTGACAGTTACCTATCTGCGTGGGATTAATGATTCTTCCACTGTGAGGTGGTAAAAAGTCAAGTGGTTAAATTCCGGTTGTTTTCTTTCAATGTGAGCTGGTTTTCAGATGAGTCCTAATCAGAGAGTAAAAGGTGTATCATATCAATCACGAAATCATTTTCAAAGCTTCTAAAATGATCGGAGGAACTGAAATAATCATTCATTTACCGCTTTGCAAAACGTGAACTTCAACTTGAATCTGTAGAAAAGAAGAGGAAAGAAGAAGTGTTGATCCGATATAGGACAAGAAGGAGGAGGGCAGGTCAGGGGAGCGAGCCGAGGCGGCCCAATGCAGAGAGACAAAATGTAAAGAGAAAAAATGACCATTCAAGACGTTATGTCCATAATAGTCAAGTGTAACTTCTCTGAAAAACAATCGATTGAGCAATAGAATCTTCCTATTTAGTGGTAGCGGCTACCTTAATAAAGAAGCAGAAGCAAAAGAAAAAAGGAAGATAAATATTGGCTTAGAAATTTACCCCTTTTTATTATCTTCTTGTGCCAATTGAGATAAAAACCCTCTATTTATTTACATGAGTGAACAAGTTGTGTGATGCGAGTAAGAGGTTGTTTTGTCAACATATGAAATTAATATGTCGTAGTTGAACACTATAGAACATACTTAAGAGTAAGTAAAGATTATTTGAGGACCCGAGAAACCTTTGTGTTGATTTAAAGCTTGAAATGGACCCTTTGAGGTTTCAGAGTCAGCACCCAATACCCATGATTGTGCAACCTTGCCGGCAATGAACAGCAGACAAGAAAGTAGGTTTTGTGTGTGCTTACTACTTCCTCCCCCAGCCCAAAATTCTCTTGATTTCTTGGCTACGCCACTGCCAAGGGCTAAAACAATAACCCAAGGGAATCAATCAATCAATCAAAACCTATTTTTAGCCATGCGCAACGATCCCCTGTGCTTCAGGCTTCGGCTGGCGTGGCCGGTCGGTCGGTCGGTTGCCCGTCCGCGCGTGACCCCGCTCGGTACGTGGTCCACCCCAGAACCCGTCCCGTCCGCGCGCGCCGCCACCCCGGCACAGATGCAGAAAAGCTGGCACGCGCCACCCGTGAGGCCGCCCAACCCCATGCCCTGTCGTCGTCGCGCTCGCGCGCGCGCGCCGTGGCCACGGGAGTTGCTGCACGACGTTGTTGTTTTGCTCGCGGCGCGGGTATCTCGCCTCGCAGTCATCGGACGCGGTACGCGGCAGGGCCAGTGGCCGCTGGGCGACTTGCTTTGGTGGTGAGTGCCCCGGGCGGCAGGGACGCGGGGCGCAAAAGGGGGCGGGGACGTGGCGTGGGCCGGCCGTGCCTACCGCCCGTCGCGGTCGGTGCGGGCGCTGCCGGGTTGGCGCCGATGCGCCTCCAGCGCGGCAGCAGCGGTTCCGTTTGCTTTCCCTCGCACGGGGCCACGCGTCGACATGCCTCTCGTGACCTCTCCTCTCGTACAACGTTATAGGAGCAATGATTCTCGACACCTATGCGCGTAAGTGTTTCCTGAAACATCTCGCGGTGTTTTCCGCTCTTCTGACATATGTGCTACTGCTTTAATTTGCTTGCTTCATCACGTCTCCGGATCCTTACTCCCAAAAGACTTCATGGCTAATTTCTCTATTTTCTGGTATATCATCAATCGGAAGCTCATGCATTGTTTGATCGTCTAAGATCTTACACCTTCTATTTGCCAAAGGGAACGCTTTGACAGTACCATGTCTTAACAAAATAACTACGAAAGAGGCAAATCTCTTATTTCTTGACATAATAATTAAACTTCTTTGTGGCACAACATGATATTTCCGAATTTATCTATAAATTTTGAGTTTCCCATTGAAGTTTGTAGTTTTCAGTTAAAAGTTCAAGCCTCTTCGAATAAAAATCATCGAATTTGAGTTTAGTGGTCCCGAATTGCATTTGAGTTGAACAGGGAGAGGCGAGACATGGGGAATGGGAGATAATGTGATTGGAAGAAGAGTGAATAGATCTAGATGCAAGACGGGAAACTCGATGTTACAATTAGAATTCTAATAAAACATTTGCCAATGAGTAAAATGCTTGGCTTAAAATTTCAGGAACTTAAAACTTTCAACCCAACATTTCCACCTTTAAATTGGCATTCGAAGAATTAACATGAGAAACTCAAAACTTTCAACCACGAACACATGGCAATCAACACTGATAGCAACAGTGCAACACCCTATGATCAGTGGCATGGTCAACCGAATAACTGTCAGCAATTAAGAATTCGGCATTAGGGTTAGGGGCAGGTAGGGAGTGACGAGACAAGACTATATGCATTGAGGAATAAAGAGCAAGGTCGACATGCATTATTGGTGCCAAAACGTGAGAAGTCAGAGCGCATATTGAGAGGAGTGGAATGCATGAAGGCTTTCGCCATAACACTTTGTTTGCTCTGTTCTGGAAATTACGATCGATATTAGGGATACATGTGTCTAGAGGATAACTTCTCTACAAGAATAAATTAGCGTTTTCAAAAACATAAAATACCTATTCCATAAGCCATATAAATAAGTCGGCAGTGGTGCCGTACTCCAGAACTAAGGACCGACGGACACTTGCATGCCAGATTGCCAGTTACAACAGCAGTGATTAGCACACTGCACATACCTAACTATGATGTTCTTACCACAGCGGGGTTATCTGATGAGAAAGATGTCCCTAGGTGGTCGCAGGAAAAAAAAAACAGAGAAATTTTCATTTATGTCAGTTTATACCCATCATTGTGTTAAAGGATAGCCACCCTCACACTAATAATATCTGGAAGGCCAAGCTGCCACAGAAAATAATGACTTTCATGTGATTGATTTACCGGAATACTGTTCTTACAAAGGATAATCTGCTGAGGAGACATTGGCAATGTGATCTAAAATGTGAATTTTGTAATGAAAATGAAAGTATTCAGCATTTACTTTTTTGGATGTGCTTTGGTTAAATATGTCTGGAGCATGGTGGGGTTTGTGTTGGGTGCTCAGTGCCGCCCTGAGTTAGTTGAGCAATATTTCGTCTGGATTAGGCACCATCTTCCTAATGGCAAAACATTTTACATGATTGGCCTGGCAGCTATCTGTTTCCGTTAGGCAATCGGGAAACTACGCAATAGAACTTGCTTTGAGAAAAAAAAAATTGTTCGATCTCCTACTGAGGTCATCTGTTATGCATGCTCTTTTATTAAATATTGGGCAGGACATCAGAGAGATCAGAAGGCGCTCTCGGCTGGTGCATACGTACTTCGAGCAGCAGCTCTTCAAGATCTGAACACACACAGCACATGGAGGTCAGCTCGTGGGGCTGTCTTATGGTTAGGTCAAGGTTGCTGATGATGAAACCTGAAGATGCATCAAGTTGGTCGTAGGGCGTGTACCTGAAGAATGCCAATGAGCTTCCTTGCTGGACAAAGCGCCTGAGGCGATAGTCCGTCTCATTTCCGGCACAATGTATGCATATTTTGTTCACGTATGCACGGAGATACAAAACTCTGTAGTTGCGTTTACGTATCTGGTTAGCTGCTGTTATTTTTAAATTCTTCACAAATTATGTAATTCCCGTTGTTCTGAAAATGGAATTCCGGGATAAACCTGATTTCGGAAGAAAAGTGTAGTAACGAGATTAACGACTAGAGGGAGGTGAATAGACACCTAAATAAATTTCTTATGAAATCGATGACATTCTCCTATTTACGTACATGGTTAGCTGCTATTATTTTTAAATTCTTCACAAATTATGTAATTCCGTTGTTCTGAAAATGGAATTTTGGGATAAACCTAATTTCGGAAGAAAAGTGTAGTAACGAGATTATCGACTAGAGGGAGTTGAATAGATATGAAATCGATGACATTATCCTATTTGGATCATCCAACGCATGTCAAAACTCAAACGAAAAAAAAAAATCAAGAAAAATTTTAACAAGAGAAGATAGATGCAACACGACCACACGGATGGTATATAAACCATATATTTCATTTAAGATCAATTCATGTATGTTAGCACTCAAAAGATGACAACTAGAAAAAAAAACAAGAAAAAATGAACACCGAGTAACGAAACTCTCCGAATTGATTGTCTAGAGACAAAAAATTCAAGACCCCATCACATAATAGTGTATACGAATTTTATGCCTCTAGTAACGAGACGAATAATCTCACAAGATGCTACCTAAAAACAAAAACAAAAATCAAAACCAAAAAACAACTTGCACACAAGGCAAAGAACCCACAGAGGATATCTAGAATAAGGAAATTCAAGCACATAAAATAAAATAAACTTCATTACTCAAAAAGATCAGCCCTATTTCAGAAGGATTACAAAGATTGTTCTCTCAAAACTCTCACCTATTACATAAGCTAAGCGCTCGTTCTCCTCTGCACTAAAACCCTAACACAATGTTCGCATATGGGTGGCAAAATGTGCTCAAATGGCTGGTTCCTCCTCTCTCATAGCCCTACCTCTCTATTTATAGGTCTAAGTTTTCTAGTTTTTTCCTAAAATATCCCTCTCTTATAGTACACTTCTACCTATCATCAAGAGTATTTTAGTCTATTTTTTCTCCATTCATCAGACGGTCGCGGCGCCTTTACGACTTAAGTTTGCCTCGACACAAGCTTTGCAATGGTGCCACATATTCCTCCAATACTCCCACGGTTTTGAGATCAAACCGCGGAACCCTAGCACGCTTCTTAAAGCGTGACTAGTCGTCACTTGCTTCTACCTAAAGCAAGCACTTCGATAATAACACGTGTCCTCCCTCTTGCAATCTTGACCGTCGGCGAATCTCTTCTACTCCTAATCCCTTGAACCGTCTTATCACTTGCACCGGTATCCCCTTCGCGTGACTTTGTCAACATGCCATCTTCATCATTCGTTTTATGCTTTGCTTGATCTTCGTGTGTACAGCTAGGATCACCTTTGACTCCGTTCGACCCTCCTTGATCGTCTGGCATCAAGCACCCATTTAGCCACGATCATCCGCCATCGACCGTCAAGTTGCATCCATCACCTATACAGTATGAATCAAGTAAACATATTTCTCTACACTCCAAAATATCTCCAGGTTGGCACAAAATCAAAAACTTCAACTCAAAGCACATTCTGCAGAAAACGTGAACACCAGATGTTCTGATGTGTTCTGCTCCTAAACACCAGACCATCCGGTGAGTGCAACATTATCTATTCCAGGAACATTTTGCTCTCTGCAGGAAAAGGTCTGGTAAAAGCTTTCAATGATCTCATGTCCATCACCGGATAATCCGATATGTGCCAATCCAGCGAACCACCCCATGCAACCTCTCTGCAACAAAAGGTCCGGTTTATTCTTCAGTGTTCACAATTACAACACTAGACTATTCGGCGTACATAATCAGACTTGGCCCTAAAAAAATCTCCTCTCTAGAGAAAATACTCCGACACTCTTAAAGTCCATCACCAGACTATACGGTATTTTCTTTCATTTTTGCTTCAGCACTAAAAATGCTCCGGTGTAGCCACCACATTCACAAACCTTCCGGTGCATTGACCTCTAATTTCGCCTGAAAAATTGCTCTCTGACAAAAATAGTTTAGTGAGTATATATTGCCCACACCGAAACTTTCAATGAACATCGAAACATACAATGTTCACACCGGAACTTCCAGTGTGTGTAATTTTTCTACGTACAGAGGAGAATTCGTCAATTCCAAATACCACCAACTTGAGTTAGACATGAACAAGAACAAGCATCCACAAACATATGCTAACTAAGTCTAAGACACACCAACTATTGTCAATGGCTCATCACATAAAAACCAAGGCACTTCTCAACTTAGCTTCTCAATGTCCCCGTTGATGAGTGCATTGACATCCCTCAAAGCACAAAGATTTGAGATAGAAAAACTAAAGCACATCCAAGTGACAAAAACTCAATAAAGAGTAAACACAAATCACTTGATATAAGACAGATTGCAAAAGGTTGAAGATAGGCAAAGATAAGCCAACACCACAAAAGATTAAGAAAAGCTCAAAAACTTAAAAACAAATGCTTCACTTGATGAATGCTCATTTTTCATTTTTCTTTGAGATTTGTTGCAAAATTTTCTCATTTCTCCATCTTTGTAGCATATTCTCTTCTTTGTGCATATGCTCTCTCCTTTTGGCAATGCATAAATATACAAACCTAATGAGCTTTCACAAGTATACAACAAAGCATTTGCAAAAGTTAGAAACATCAAAGGGCTCCAGAAAGTAGAAAGTGGAGCTTACAATCGCAAAGAGGCTCAAAAAGAGACAGTGACACAAGAACATAAGCATTACAAGCAAAACCCAAAGAATTGGTTGACGCATTGAAGTTCAAATAGCCAAATCATGTTAAAAATAACCACCACATAAGCATCCACTCGTATGAAGGCAATACAGGCATTAAGAACTAGCCAACTCCAATCTCAAACTAGACCAACAAACATTCATGATAATAGGTTTTGCAAACGCTCACATACGAGATCAGACTTAGATTGATCAAGTGATTAAAAAGAATTAAACAGTTAGACACATTTCTTTAAATTTCATTTTATCCTCAAGTTGTCTCTTATCCAAGCAAAGTGTTGCGCAACTAGATACGACGAATACCTTAAGGCCTTAAGACAATCGCATTATATCACATCTTAGCACAAGAGACTTGATTTTTCATGATCATTCGATTCGCACAAGTTATCAAGATGATCACAAGATCAAGTTAAGTGCCTTTGCGATACAAGAAGCACATGTTCTTCCAAGGTTCTATCAAGCTAAACATTTAGCAAAGACATAAAACATAGTGCAATTTTCCCCAATTCACTGTCGTGAACCAATAAGACATAGAGCAAGATACTCATCAGACTAGCCTTAACACAAGCATTGACTAAACCTAAGCAATTACGAACATGGTGATCAAGAATGTAACATTTTA
This sequence comes from Phragmites australis, assembly GCF_958298935.1. Classification (NCBI taxonomy): domain Eukaryota; kingdom Viridiplantae; phylum Streptophyta; class Magnoliopsida; order Poales; family Poaceae; genus Phragmites; species Phragmites australis. Next base: position 9,846,123 of record NC_084929.1, read on the forward strand.
TAACCTACATGATTCATAAAATTGCCAAATTTTATCTTAAAGGAAACAAACTTGCGCCTACATGATTCATAAAATTGCCAAATTTCATCTTAAAGGAAACAAAGTTGCTTGAAATGTATCATGTCAAAGCATCCAGAAGATACTAAGATTAACATATTACTCTACAAAACTACTCAACTTAGTCCAAATTCAAGGCTACCAATCGAAAATACTAAAGACATACAAGTGAAATCTCAACTACTATGATTATCTTACATAATAAAATATAATGCAAATACAACAAAAGTAAAATAGAGTATGTATAAAGGACAACTCCCCTCATACAATGTTATAGGGATGGCACACACTAAGCTCTCCTCTCAAATATGCAAATCTTGTAGCATCTAAAGTTTTGGTGAATATATCGACTAGCTGATATTGGGTATCTATATAGCTCAACTCAATATCTCCCTTCCTATTGTGGTCTATTAAAAAGTGAAATCTCACTTCTATATATTTAGTTCTAGAGTGTTGAACTGAATTGTTGGCTAAGCTTATGACACTGGTGTTATTACACAAAAGTGACACACTCCTGAAATTCAACCCAAAATGCCTCAAAGTAGAAATCATCCACAAAATCTGTGAGTAACAGCTAGCAGCAACTACATATTCAGCTTCAGCAGTAAACTGTGCAACGCTAGACTGTCTATAAGAAGACCAACACACAAAAAAAGTATCTAAGAAGTGACAAGTACCAAAGGTACTTTTCCTATCAATTCTACAACTAGCAAAATCTGCATCCAAAAAACCTCCAAAAGAAAGTGAAAAGAAAGCAGAAAACTAAAGCCCATACTCTAAGAGTGTGCTTGAGGTACCTCAGAATGTGTTTCACCACTTGGTTGTGAGACGTCCTTGGTGAAGCCTGAATGCGAGCACATAAACAGATGACGAAGTGGATGTCGGGTCTTGTCACTGTCAAGTACATAAGAGAGCCGATCATGCTCATATACTCCCGCTGGTCCACCTCCTCGCCATATTCATATGGATCAAGCACAATCACGGTAGCCATTAGTGTTGCCAAGGGCTTCGCATCACTAATGTCGAACTTTTTCAGCAAATCCTTGGTGAACTCCATCTGGTGGACGAACGTACCTTGCTTATATTGCTTAATTTACAGCCTAAGAAAGAAGTTGAGCTCACCCATCATCGACATCTCGAACTCCCTCATAGTTTCTACTAACTTGGCCACAAGTGTATAAGAAGAACCACAAAAAATGATATCATCTACATATAACTAAACAAGTAAGTTATTGTCATGCCTAAGAGTGAACAAAGTTTTATCAATTGACCCCATTACATACTCATTTTCTAGTAGAAAAGATCTAAGCCTATCATATTAAGCTCTAGGTGTCTGCTTAAACCCATATAAAGCCTTTTTAAACTTGTAAACTCTATATGGGTATTTGAAATGCTCAAAGCCTAGGGATTGCGTAACATAGACCTCTTCTTGAATAAAACTATTTAGAAAAGCACTCTTGATATACATTTGATACAACTTAAAACCCTTAGATGTCGCAAATGCAAGAAAGACCCTAATGACTTCTAGCCTAGCTACGAGTGCAAAAGTCTCTCCAAAGTCTATCTCCTTAACCTAAGTGAAACTTTGAACCACTAGTCTAGTTTTGTTTCTCACTGCAAACCCATCCTCCCCCTGTTTGTTTTTAAGAACCCATTTTGTGTCTATAGTGTAAACATTAAAGGGTGTCTCTAAAAGGACCTAAACTTAATTTTTCTTAAAATTTTCAAGCTCTTCATGCATGACATTGACCCAACTCGAATCAGATAAAGCATGTTCAATATCATGAAGCTTAAAAGAATCAACGAATACAGAATCAACAAAATGAGCATGAGAAACAGTCTTGGACCTCGTTTCCCTCTCATTAAGATCTCCGATCATCATGTGTAGAGGGTGTCACTGCTGAATATGTTGAGGAGCCTCATACCTAGAGGTGAACTCCTCCTCAACCTATGCTGGTATAGACTCGAGAGCAGTTGAAATGGAAGTAAGCGCTGTAAGACCCTCTGCTGGAGTAGAAGAAGCAGGAGCCAACTTAGGAGCAGGTGTGGTAGAGGGAAGTAGTGAATCATCCTCGTCAACACCAAGAGCTGAAAGGTCACCATCTACAAAGATGCTCTCGCTCATCTCCTAATCACCTACACACTCAAAAACAGAACTAGCACAGAAGATCGACTCATCAAAAGTCACATCACAGGATTCCACAATAGTATTAATGTCAAGATTGTAAACCCTGTAAGCATGACTATGAAGAAAATACACTAAGAAAATGCCATCGAAAGATTACGATTCAAACTTATCAAGATTACCATATTTTAGGATGAAGCACCGACACCTAAAAACTCTCAAATGCGAAACCTTTAGCTTTCTCCCAAAGCATAATTCATAAAAAGTCAAATTCAAAATAGAGCATAAGAAAATCCGATTTGAGATGTAACACGTTGTGCTAATGGCCTCAGCCCAAAACTTTTTAGGAGTCATATGCTCATCGAGCATCATCCTAGCCATCTCAACCAAAGTTCTTTTCTTTCTCTCAATCATGCCATTTTGCTAAGGAACACGTAAGGCAAAAAACTAATGCTCAATGCCATACTCAAGACAGAAAACATTAAAGATATAGTTCTTAAACTCAGTACCATTATCACTGCAAATTGCTTTTAATACACTAGAGAATTCCTTGAACAATCTCAAAGCTCAGCTCCGAAAGTGAGAATAATTTATCCTTGCTCACACGAAAGAAGACCCAGAGTAGCGAAAAAAATCATCAACAATGACAAGAACATACCACTTCCCACCCACCAAACGAACTCGAGAAAGACCAATAGTGTCTATATAGAGAAGTTCTGCCGGTCGTTCAGTTATCACCAGATTGACTAGTGGATAGGAGGCATCAACTATCTTGCCATACCGACAAGGAACACGAACAAGATTCTTCTCAAACTTAAGCTTGGACAATCCTCGTATCAAACCTAGGACACTCAAACAAGTAAGTGAATTAAAACTCATGTGCCCTAGTCTCCTATACCACATCCAAAGTTCAGAAAAAGGTTAAGCAATCAAGCAACGAGAAGAACCAAGAGACTTAGAAAAATCAGCTTAAAAACTCTTTTAACTCGAGAAATCTTGCAAATCAAAGCGTCAGAAGAATCAAGAACTCCGAGAAGTATCACGTTTGAAATGTGCTTCCAAGTCCTCATCCAACAACTGAGATACATAAAAAATGTTGTATCCCAGATGCTCTACCAAAGCTACATCCTTGAGAGTGAAACTCTCATTCATCCTTACCATATCTATTCATCCTTACCATACCTTTGACTTTTACCCTTCCTTTCCGATCATCCCCGAATGTAATGTACTTGTGTCGCTTCACGGGGGTGAGGCTGGAGAATCATGATGAATCTGCGGTCATGTGACACGAACAACCGGAGTCAATAAGTCACTTGTTCTCCAAGTCTCCACCTGCTATCTACATATACGAATAATAATAGATAGATGACTCGGTACTAGGGTTAGTCAAAAACCTCTTGGGAATCCAGTACTGGGTCATCCATCCTGAAGTGGTAAAAGCAAGTGCAGGTAAAATAGATCTAGTATGTTTAGAGCGACTACCACGATGAGGAAAACATGGTCCATCAAAGCACTGAGACTCAAAACCTGTTATATGTGGATCAAAATCATATGAGTCATCACAAAGTCCACACCGGACAATACCTTTAGAAAGAGACTGAAAAGCGCTAGAGACTTGTGAGTGGAAGCGAGAAAAAAATCATATACACCAACAGAGAAGCAGTACATATCTCGAGTGCTCCACTCCCACTCACGCCACTCATCTCTCCTACGCCAGAAGCAAAACCCAACCAAATGACCAACTCTCTAGCAGTAGGTGCAGTAGTAGCGTCTCTCGAGAACTCGACTGCCGGTCACTCAGGGGTCTCTCATCTTAGGCTGTGGAGCCCTCTTGGGTTGTGATGCAGGTTTCTTCTTTGTGAATTGAAGAACAAGTTTCTTAATCGGTTGTGTTGTGACATTGATTTTGAACTTCTCAGCTTCTAGGATAGTAGGTGTGGTGAACACAGTCTTACTCTCCGCACTGTAAACCACCCTATCAAAACCCAACCCAAGAGCCAAACCTGCCTTATCAGCACACATCTTGGTCTTGGCCAAGATCAAGTTTATTTTCCCTTTGCCCTCTGAGCAGTTTTCCACTAGAGGAAGGAGATACTCATTCTTAGTCAAAAGCTTTTGAACTTCCTTCTAACCCAACTTAGTTTGTCCTGAAAGATGGTGCGGATGGAACAATTTAGCTGCACATCCTTAGAACTCCCAGCACTCTTCAATCTAGACTCTAATTCCTTCAGGCGCTTGTCTTTCAGTTCAACATCCTTTACAAGCAAAGGACAATTCTTACAAGCATCTAAGAGAGTAGACCAAGACTCCTTAGCTTCTTCTCAACACTCGAGCTGACTGGCGACTTGAGCATGCACATTACGGAGCTCGACAAGTTCAGGCATGACAATCAGGCAACTCTCACACTTCTCAACATCGGGCCTAGACCTCAGTAATGCAAGTTCAGTAGAGACAGACTCGTACTTAGACATAAGATCCTTTAACTCACGCATAGCTTTCTTAAGTAACCTATCCTTGCTAATGAGAGCGTCATTCAAGATAACAACTTGGATGAAAAGCTGATCATGGAAAGGCAATACCTCGAAAGGATCTAGCTCGAGGTCGTTGTTGTCGTTCGCTATGAAGTAGAGGCCAGTGAAGTCTTTAGCCTTCTTCTTGTTCTTTGCTTGCGGTTCATCCTCCTCCGAGCTCTCCTCATCGGTGGAAGAAGTGTCGATGCCGTTGAGAGCCGCCACGAACGCCCTAAAAACCGCCTTGACCGCCTTCTTGGCCATCTTGTCATGGTTCTTCTTGAAGAGAGGCTTCTTGTTCTTCTTTTGTGCTTGTTATAGTCGTGGTCGCCATCCTCCTTTTTCTTGAGCTTTGAGTAGTCCGCCTTAAAGTGGATAGTTTCACCACACTCAAAGCAGGCACGAGAACTACCTGCGACGATCGATGATTGTTGTAGAAGTGGGTGAACTTCTTCACGATCAGCGCAAGATCCTTATCATCCAACATGTTCACATACTTCTCTATAACAGAAACTAAGAAAGATAAAGCAAATCCACTTGATGAAGTGTTAACATGAGAAAAGTCAACTGTAGATTGATTGCCACCACTAGCTCTAAAAACCAACGCTATGTTCTGATACAGGGGATATTTGAGACCGATCCGAACCACCTTGGCTATCTCGGTGGATTTGAGCTTGCTGGAGAGCTCATCACAAGTCAACATGTCGTAACTTGGAGACTATTCAATGCTTGAGATCTTCACTTTCCATATGCTATATTCAAGAGTACAGACAAATTTGATCGCTCTCTCATGGTCAGAATAGTGCAAAACACCAATTGATCAAATATTGCTAAAAATCTCATCAAAGCGAGCAAATATCGCATTCAAAGACTCTTTGTGGCCTTGTACAAATATTTGGCATTCTTGGTTGTATGTGCTTTGGTATCTTATCTTAATCTGATTAGTACCTTTATGAAAGACACTCAGAGTATTCCAGATCTCCCGGTCAGTGCAGAGGTGCTGGACCCTGTCAAACTCATTAACTCAGGATAGTGAACAAAATATTTCTAGTCTTATTGTTAGCCTCATACTGTTCGATTTGAACCTAAGCCGTGCGGGCAGCATAAATCTCGTAGTTGGAATTAACTACTTCCCACATTACACTTCCTTGGCTTAGAAAATATGCCTCCATGTGCACCTTCCAGTACGAAAAATTACGACCATGAAACAGCAAAATCTTCCCACTTCTCTACATGTCGTATACGAATCAAAAAACAGTTAAAGTCAACAAGTGATCAAACCGGCTCTGATACCAATTGTAGGAACGAGATTGATGACTAGATGAGGATGAATAGACGTCTTAACAAGTTTTTTACGAAATCGATGACTTTATCCTATTTAGATCACCCAACGCACATCAAAACTCAAACGGAAACAAAAATTAAGAGAAGTTTTACAAGAAAAAAAATCAAAACAACACGACTCCACGGATCTTATATGAACCATAGGTTCCATTTAAAATCAATTCATGTGTCTTAGCACTCAAAAAATGACAACTAATAAAGAAACAAGAAAAAATAAACACCGAGCAACGAAACTTTCTAAATTGATTGTCTAAAAGTAAGAGAATTCAAAATCCCATCACATAAGCGTGTATATACGAATTTTATACCTCTAGTAGCAAGAAGAATGATCTCACAAGATGTTAAAATTTCAGTCAAAAACAAAAATCAAAATCAAAACAAAAAAGAAAAACTTGCACATAAGACAAAAGAACCAAAAGAGAAAAACTAGAAAGATGATAATTCAAGCACATAAAACAAAATAAACTTCATTACTCAAAGTGGTTAGCTCTATTTTAAAAGTATTACAAAGATTTTTCTCTCCTATTACATAGGCTAAGTATTCATCCTTCTCTCCACTAAAATCTTTATACAATGCTCTCATATGCATGACACAAGAGGCTCAAATAGCTAGTTTATTCTCTCCCATAGCTCCACCCCTCTTTTTATAGTCTTAGAAAATAACCCCTAAGTTTCCTAACTTTTTCCCAAAATATTCATCTCTTGTAGTACACTTCCACCTAACACTAAGGACATTTTAATCCATTTTTTCTTCATTCATTGGATGGTTGTGACGCCTTTACGACTTAGATTTTTCATCTCAACACAAGCTTCGCGATGATGCCACGCACTCCTCCAGTCATCCTATGTTTTGAGGCCAAACCGCGAAACCCTAGCATGCTTCTCAAAGTGTGACTAATTGCCACTTGCTTCTACCTGAAGCAAGCGCTTCAATATGACGCGTGTCCTCCATCTTACAATCTTGACCGCCGGCAAGTCTCTCCTACTCCCGATCCCTCAGGTCGCCTTGTTACTTGTACCATCATCCATTTCGCTTCAATTTGTCAACACAGCATTTTCATCCTTTATTTAATGCTTTACAACCTTTATGTGTACAACTAGGATCACTCTTGACTCCGTCCGACCCTCCTTGATCATCCGGCACCAAACACCCGCTTAGCCACGATCACTCACCGTCGATTGCCAAGTTGCATCCATCACATGCACACTATGAAACAAGCAAACACATTCCTTCACTCCATAACATTTCTAGGTTAGCACAACTTTAATTCAAAGCGCATTCTGCAAAAAATATGAACACTGGATGCTCTGGTGTGTTCTGTTCCTGAACATCGAACCATCCGGTGAGTGTAACATTATCTGTTCCAGAAAATTTTCATTCTTTGCAAAAAAAAGATCTGATGAAAGCTTCCGGTGATCTCATGTCCATCACCGAATAATCCGATGTGTGCCAATCCACCGAACCACCCTCCTGCAACCTCTCTGCAACAAAAAATCCAGTGCATTCTCAAGTGTTCACAATTACAGCACCGGACTATTCGACGTATATAATCAGACTTGGCTAAAAAAACTCCTCTCTGTAGAAAATACTCTGACGCTCTCAAAGTCCATTACGAGATCATCCGGTGTTTGCTTTCATTTCTACTTTAGCAATAAAAATGCTCCAATGATACCTTCCGGTGTAACCACCACATTCAATGGATCTTCCGATGCATTGGTCTTCAATTTCGTCCGAAAAATTACTCTGCAAGAAATAATCCGACAAATATATACTACCCGCATCGAAACTTCCGATGAACACCAAAACATACGATGTACACACCTGAACTTTCAGTGTGTGTAATTTTTCTGCGTACAGAGAAAAATTCGCCAATTTTAAATACCGTCAACTCGAGTTAGACATGAACAATAACAAGTATCCACAACACATATTAACCAAGTCCAAAACACATCAACTATTGTCAATACCTTATCATATGAAAACAACGGCACTTCTCCATTTGGTTTCTCAAAAAGAAATTCTAACTATGATGATTGTCCATTGTCATGGTTCGCAAATATGTATTTGACAGTTTCTCTGTTTCCATTGACAGAACTAATACAAATTAACAAAATTAAACAAGTACCCATTTACAACATTACTGTGTACCTCTTCGTTTTGGGAAATGGATAATACAGCGTTGGAAATGTATCGTAAACAAAATCCAGTTCAAATCTTTGTCACCCGAAATCGGTCCAATACAAGTTTAGCGACAGTTTGGACTTCGAGTTACAGTTCTCAGCTACAGTCAAAGTCTTAATGATCTATCCAAATCACACTTCAGTATGAATATGATAGTTTGGACTTTGTAGGAATACTGCTCAGTGAACAAAATGGTGCAGAGCAAGTTATATTAGACAACCTTACCCATTGGTATTCTTGATTTGATATCATCATGGCATAACATATCATTAGTATCCTCATGGAGAGAGAAATCTAAACGACTCAAAGGAGTCACTTGATAGAGAAATATACTTCAATCAAAGATCTACTAATGTGATGGAGAAACCAACCATTAGTTTCAATGATATAACTGCTGCTCCATCTCTGAACAGAAAAACAGTCAATCCTCACAAACAAAAAGGTGCTGTCACAAAAAGAAATGTACAAAGGCAATGGGCCAGGATCAACAAGAATAGCAAAATTTTGTGCCAGAGACAGCTCAACTGAAACAGCATCATTATTGATTGCCAAAGAGACAGCATAACAGAAATATGGAGTTGGACGGCACAAAGTGTGCAAAGCATCAATTGGTACTTCAAAACTATTTGAGGCAACCAAGTGAGGCATTGGCGTGCCCTGATGGAAATATATGTCAAAGGTTCACCTTATTCAACTATTGATGACGAGAAATAGCAAACATTCTTTTACGAAATGAGCTTATAATATTAGAACTGCATGCTGGAAAGACTCACTAATCATGTCCAAATGAGACACTTAACCATCATTATTGGTTGCCAAAGAGACGGCATAACAGAAATATGGAGTTGGACGGCACAAAGTGTGCAAAGCATCAATTGGTACTTCAAAACTATTTGAGGCAACCAAGTGAGGTATTGGGGTGCCCTGATGGAAATATATGTCAAAGGTTCACCTTATTCAACTATTGATGACTAGAAATAGCAAACATTCTTTTACGAAATGAGCTTATAATATTAGAACTGCATGCTGGAAAGACTCACTAATCATGTCCAAATGAGACACTTAACCAATTACCACGCACTGGCTAAAAAATTATTCATAATTGAACCTAAAAGGCAACAGTTTACTATTTAATAATGGCCAAAATGCCAGAAATCAGTGAAACTAGAGACGTTATTCTGCAACTAATGCAAGTACTCTGACACAATTCTCAAAATAACGTCAGATGGGCTCCCTGGACAAGTTTGGTGGAATGCAGTATAATTATGTAACACAATTAAACTGGTGCATGTGAAATTCATAAAAGAAGGATTCTTAGTTAATCTTTAATGTTACTGTCTTGCACGTTACCACAGCCTGAAGTTGATCCACTAGCGTGATAGGGCACTGTTTGATCATGGCTATCCTGAAATTAAAGACAATCACAAATATGTAAGATCCAGACACTTTTTAAAGAGATTTATTTGCAATGTACAACATTATAATAACATTGGGTCATGCCCAATCTGAAATGAACAATGTATTAGCAATAACTGGAGATAATGATACAGGTTGTACTCACCAGGTAGCCTTGGAGCAACTTGGTGGAACATAGTGCAAGAAGGAAGGATGGCTGACACAGGATCATACATTTCATGAAGATAAACTGATTTCAAAATTTGAAGTTAGATGTACAGAGCCTTCTCATAAATACAAGCAGAAACCCAAATCCTCAAAATCAACCATGATGAATCCACGATCTGCGAGCTTTCCTACAAGAATGATTCTGATGTCGCTTGAAGCCCATGCAAGGGACTCCCATTCCTCCAACTATGTTTTCCTCGAGTATAGTTCTAACATATGTTACTTCTCTCATGATAGTACAACAGTGATACACTTGGAAACTATACAGAATGTGAGGCCTGTTCCACAGACTGCATGACTGGAAGAGGATGGGCCTCTGTATTGAATACATACTTATCTAGTGGAAAAGTATTGTTTTCATCAAAAAGCAAATACAAGTATTTCAATGTTTCTCCAAGGAAAAAAGTTTCCATTTTGTCTCTCCTAGGAGGAGGGAGGCTCGTGACATCATCCAAGGATGTGTAATTACCAGAATCAGCTTTTGTGTACTTCTCAAAAGCCTGAAAGATCTGCCAACCCCACACCCTATACCTGTTCACGGAAAAGGGAGAAAAAGATGAGCCAACAGTGATGCAAATTAAAAAGTAGGCAACTTGAATACTTATGAACTACCAAAACTCTTACTTGGGATCCTCAGTGATTCTATGCAAAACAAATAGTGATTCCACAGTCTCTGGACGTAAAAGATTGTAACGATCAAGTGGTTTTATTATAATATCATTGGCATATTTGGAGCTTTTGTTCCCACCATCGGGTCCCCCTTCAGGATTACCCTGTAGAAACCACATGTCAATAGTTTGCAAGATCAAAATATTTGTTGAAAGATAAGAAAATAAGAACATGGATCGAACTCAGGAGTATCATAGGATACTCGGTAACTTACAGACCGCTTACATCAATGGGGAAATAAGCAATTTCAGGAGCAAGTCCAGTAGAAGTCACGAAGTACATCTCAACACATGTTTTGGACAGATCTTCGGCAAGCTCAAGATTTTCGATGTCTTCATCAGTTAAAAAATTATTTTCAACAGCTTCTTTCTTGGTGATACCCTTAGTTGCACCAAGAGCTGAGGGTACCAGGAAGAAAACACACCTGCAAAATGAAGGCAGTGCACAAGGGTCTAAAAGCTTGGCAGTGATAATAAGGATGATCAAGTTCTTATCCAAGTGCAAAAAAATATAAGCTCAATGAGAGCTACAAACCAGGTGATCCATTTTAGGACTAAAACCACCACTTTGTCCATATGGAAGCTCCCTGACAAACACCAATCCATTTGGAACAGTTTTTCGAACAAGAAGCTGTTTGACCCCTCTCATTGCTTTGGTATACATTTCAAATAGATAGTTCAAACTACTGTCACGATGTTCCTCTTGCTGGACCCAAACTTTTAGTAGATACTCATATTAACTGTCACCACAAGATCCTAGTCGAATATTTTCACCACTAAATTGACTAGAGCTGGGGCTGCATGTAAAAATAAGAATAAGAAAATAACAATTTCCTCTAAAATTTAATATTTCTGAAGAAAATACAATCCAATAGCATAATATGGCAAGCAAAAGTAATTTAGTTGCAAAATACAGAAGGGTCAAAATAATTCATACTTGATGTAAATAGGCACCAAACCCTCCACTGTTGGGAGTGTTCGCATATGCTCTAACACCTTCATTGCCTCCCTGTCATACTTGGGATCCCCTGATATTCTGCTCAGGTAACTGAACTCCTATTGCAATGTTGAGGCCTCAGAGGTACTGCTTAAACCACCAGGAGCTGCATGTGCAGAGCGGTCACGAAGAACAACATCACTTAAAGGTATAGCTGTTGGGCTTGACGTAAAAGCTAATAATAACCTGTCTGCCAAATCCTTCAAAACTTCCAAAAGTCGGTCAGGATTAGCCTTTTTAAATGTTACTGGTACCTGCTCCTGCATGATCACCACCACTCAAATGGTATGCACTAAGAAGCCCTCCCAAGACACGGATGGTAGTTTCAAATAAATTAACCTGGCCTTTCTCACTGATTCTTTTCATTAGGTTGTCTTCAATCCATTTTTTATGCTTCAGAAACAACATCATCAGCACCCATTATTATTGCAGTGTCCAAAGAGTCCACAACTGTAGCACCTAGACCTCCTAATCCATCCACACCTCTATGGCTCAAAGGCATAAGCTCATCATAACCCATAGCATAATTTTGGTAACCATATCATGCATGTTCAAATGCTTCTTTAACTTTCTTCTGCTTGGATGTCCACTCAGATGGAGGAGACTGCTGAAGCAGTGAATTATTTTTGGAAATTTCATTCGGAGGGAGACATGGAGGCAGCCTTCAGCCTTGGTGGTTTTCTCCAAAATTTGCGAATATTGGGATCTTTCCTGACATGTTTATTCTGTACTTCTTTGTCATGGTGCTGACCAGATACAAAACCCTCCGAGCTTTTGTGTAGAAGTAAGTACATCATGCCAGAAACCATCAACAGACTCAAGAATTTACCTACAGTAAACTTTCCACATTGGTATTTGCTCCTATTAGTAGCCAGGGCCTGTATAACCATCTACATCAGAGAAATATAAAAGCTTAGAGGAAAGAGCTAGTGAGAACATAACAACCTTAAATACAAGTTTCCTATTTGTAAGAAATGAAAAACAACTGATGCAAAGGGATACCGTTCCATCATCAGAGAGGATACTAGGATAGACAAAATATAGTTAAACTATTACAGTTCTTTTCAAATATGCAAAAGAGTAATATTGCAGTTCCCAGAAATTAAGTCACTGAGCAGCACACTATGACATCCCAGATACGAGTTAAGACAAATAACACAAGTGTAAAGTCCAGACAATCAAGATTATTTTAATTTTTACTCCAATTACTCCATTCTTTTTTATTTGACGCTTGCAAATCGAGCAGTCAAACATTCCAATTTTTGAACATCAATATGTTTACAATTATCAGAGTTGGATTTATGAACACTACGGGCCTGTTTGGTTTGTGCTCCCAACTAGCCAAGTCAAAATTTTGGCCATGCCAAAACCTGGGCAACGGATAGATTTGGGGCAAAGAAAAAGCTCATACGTGACCAGTCCAGAATTGAGTTCTGCTCAAGTTTGACATACATAACTTTAGCCAGCCAATTTATGTCCCAAAATCAAATGGAGGCCATTTTTGTATTTTGTAGGCACGGCAGAAATATGGCTTTGCAAAGTAGAGTTGTGAACCAAATAGGCCCTGGATCGCTAGATTTACCATTAAAAGTGCTTTTATACTATTATAATTTTACAAGTCCTAATGCCATAAAGAATCAAAAGTAATGGTCAAAATGGCACCTCGGAGACTATAAAAAGTAAAAACAAATCAAACAAAGAAAATTGTGGGAGTACTATTTAGAATACTCAAGAGCACAACAAAATTATTGTCAATTTTTGGTCATTGGGAAACTAACTCATATGGAGCACCAGACATGCTCACATACTGCAGATTAATCAATGGAATGACCTCAAGTAGATCAAAACAACCTAGAGAAGCAGCGCAATGCTCGACACTGCACAGATAAATACATCAACACACAACATCCGATACTGGAAGCGCAGATGATTGACCTGTGATTACACCGGAACAAATTCAACAGTTACTAAACACAGAGATCCGAAGCCACGGAAACCCTCGTTCCAGCCGAATTACCATACCCTCAGCCCCCCAAACGACACAACCCAATCAAATCGAACAAACCCACTCCCCAAACGAATCGAGTCCCCGCCCCACGCCGCACGGAATCAAGATCACCGCGGCGATCGCCAGGAAGATCAAGCTTCGCCTCAACTAGAGCTACGCCTAGTCTAGAGAGAGAAAAAAAAAATCTTTTTTTTTTTGGCAACGAAATGAGAGTTTGGATCGGAAGCGGAGGCAGCACCTTGAGGCGAGATCGGTGGCGGAACTTGGCGTTGTTGTAGGCGCCGGCGTCCACATCGCGCATCGAGTAGGGGAGGGGGCCCGAGCCGCCGCTCATTCGCGCGGGAGTGGGAGAGTGGGAAGGGGGCCTTCTAGAAGCTTCTGGAAGGAGGCAGAGTTATCTGCGTCGCGCGCGAGATCCGGGTGGGAGGGGAGAGCGGCGGAAGGAAATTCTGCATGACAGGTGTACCTATCATTTCTCTTAGTTACGCAAATCTTTTGTTAGATTAAAAGAAAATCTGGCTAACGTCTGCACATATATCCGTTTGCATATCCGTCCTCACACTCTTTATTAGGAAACAAAGTGCACGCGAAAAGCTCTACCCGACACGTTTCGTCTCAGTTCCCGGGCCCAACCCCGTCTTCCACCCCAGCACGCCTTCCCAACCCCGCACGCCTCCTCCCTAGAGCAAGAGGCGGAGGCGATCTCTAGCTTCCAAATCGCTATTGTTGCACAGGAAGGAGTAGAAATTCTTCCAGATCACCATTGCTCCCTGGAGCAACAGGTATGCATTTGCTTATCTGATTGGCCATCTAATTTGCTTTTTTCAGAAAAAAGAGCCCTTAATGTTGATTAAATGTAGATCTAAACATAAACTTGCTAATAAATGTATAACTCAGAAGAGATAGAAAAATTGCCTATATAAGCACATGTGTACCAAATTGGATATAGCAAGATGTTGCTAGTTTTGATCCCCTAGTGCTATGCATCTCAGATCAACATTAAAATCTGTTTCCCTAACAACACAACACATTAATACTGTAGATCTGTTTTTTAGATCTGAACATCAAGTCAAATTATCACAATTCATATGCATGATAAATTAACATGCAAGCTTTCACATCACATAAATCTGGGTACAATTTCAAAAAGCTGCCTCACATATTTCTGACCATATATCTACACATATTCGCATACCTAACCTCAGCTGCACATAGCACTGTACTTTAAACTACATGAGAAAGCAAATGCACAGATCACGTAATATAGTTTTGAACTACCCAAAAGGAAACATAACCGAAATTTGCACAATTTTGCTTGATCCCAAATGAGTAGATTCTTTTTCTTGCATAATGCATATACAACAAGCATTGCAGTGACTATTTTGAGTACCTGCATTGCAAATAGAGAAAAATAAGGGTGTGTAAGCAAGTAACTTTGCAATCTACCTACTTAATTACCAAACATGCTTATTAGTTCATAAAAATATGCTTCTCCAACCCACTTAAGTAGCCTAACTTGATCACCAGATTTGCCTGACAGTGAGTGCAAGCAGCAGCAGAAAAGCTCCAAATCTTGGAGTAGGTTGTTGGTCCATTTTACTTTCTCTAGGGCAGTAGCCAGTAGGGGATAGATGAGCAGATGAAAGAAAGAACCTATACTCCACATTTAATAAGCTGAACATTTAATGAAATAGGCTAAATCTCTGGTGGTTTAGACTTGTTAGTTATTAAAATATTGCTTCTTCAGATATTTAATAAGATGAACAAAGTAGATTTGCCTTATAGATACCACAGGTATGCATTCATAGATCGCATAGCCATATCTCAGAGTAAGAAACACACATCATATCTGATTTGAACACTAGAATTACCTTACTGATGGCTGTTGCTTTGCATGAAACACAAAAGTGCTCCTGAAAAAACAAAAAACAATACATAATTCAATATTTCTGTAGCATCTCGTTCCCACACAAATGCACAAATGTTAAAAAAGAAGAAGCAAACATGTGAGTTGATACTGTTGTACATATATCATTCAATTCTGGTTTTATGTTTCATGTCCACGTAGGAACGAAAAAAAAGGAAGTGATACAAGATGGATTTGAATGAACTACCCCCTGATGTTGACTTTAATTTCATTTTTGGAGCTAATATACATACGTCTACAAACAATCCAACCTTTTGCACTCAGATGGATCCTGTTGAGCAACGATGTGCTCCAAGCGTTTCAGAGGTTAGAATATCACTTGAAGATACACTTATCCTATACACTTATGCAACTCATTGCATATATGCTTATGCAACCTATTGCATATATGGTTATACAACATATGCTTTTACATACTTTTATATTTTGCTTGTACCTTTTAAAAATATGCTTCTGCAAAGGAGAAAATATGGTTATACAACACAAATTTTGCTTCTTGTTCATTACATATATACTTATGCAACTCATTCCATATATGCTTATGCAACATGTGCTTCTACATACTATTATATTTTGCTTGTACCTTTTGAAAATATGCTTCTACATACTATTAAATTTTGCACTCAGGTGGATCCTGTTGACCAGCGAGATGCTCCTAGTGTTTCAGAGGTTAGGCTGTCACTTGAAGAGACACACTTAGAAGAAATTCAACAAGTTGTTCATAACACAGAATTGGGTGGTGGTCAATCTGGTACATAAGGTCTTTTTTCAGAAGCTGTTGAGGCAAAAGTGTGGTCTACACCTCAAGGGCCACACAATGGAATGACATTCAGCATTCTATTAGAAGCAAAAGAGTACTACAATTCATATGCTAAAAGAATTGACTTCTCAATCAAGACCAACACATCACGCAGATTAGCATTTACAAAAGAGGTAGAAAAGGTACAATTTGTTTGCAACAAAGAAGGTAAAGGGAAGAACAAATTGATGAGCTTATATATGATTCTGATGATGATTCTAATTCTGATCAAGAGGGGGGTGTTGAGATGCCAATAGAAGGAGAGGAAGACAGGAAGCATAACAAAAAGAGTGCTGGCATCAAAAGGAAGAGGGAAAAAAATGAAGTATACACAATGCAAAGCAAGAATGGTTGTGAAACTCATTGGTGCTAGGTGGTATGTGATTTATTTCATATCTGAGCACAATTATGCACTCATTACCAAGTCTTCACTGACAAAATTCCTTAGGTCACATAAAAAAATTCCTAAAGAAGAGAAAACCTTTATCTCTCTGTTGCATGGTTGCAACTTAAAAACTGGGCGTGTTATGCATCTAATGTCTGAATTCTATGGATCTAGACAACTAGTACCATATGAAGATAAAGATGTGCACAACTTCTGCTCAACACTACGTACAACTGAAAAGTATAAAGATATGCAAGAAACGCTGGAATATTTTGAAAAATTGAAGCAACATGACCCAAATTTTTTTTACAAGTGTAAGTTGGATGATGATTACAGGCTTCAGAACCTATTCTGGATAGATGGTGCAGCAAGGAGGGCGTATGAAACATATCATGACTGTGTGTCTTTTGATACAACATATATGACAAACATGTATGATATGCCATTTGCACCCTTCATTGGGATAAACAGGCATGGTCAATCATTCCAGCTAGGGTGTGCATTCCTAAGAGATGAAAAAACACCAAGCTTTGTCTGGCTTTTACAAACATTCTTGGAAGCAATGAAAGAGAAAGCTCCGTTGAATATTATTACTGATCAAGATGGTGCTATGAGAAGTGCAATTGAACATGTGTTCCCACTTGCAAATCATAGGAACTGTCGATGGCATATAATGAATAAAGCAATAGGTACTGTAGGTCCGTTACTTAAGGAAGATAAAGAGTTGGAGGACGAATTCAAGGACTGTATAAACTACAGTGTCATGCCGGAAGAGTTTGAGGCAAAGTGGCAATCTATGATTCAAAAGTATGGCTTGCAGGACAACAAGCATTTTGGGCATTTGTATAGCATCCGACAGAGTTTTGTGCCAACGTACTATATGCACTGCTTTTTCCCGTTCCTCCAATCCACGCAAAGAAGTGAAGGTTTTAACGCAGTGTTGAAGTTGTATGTCAGCCCAAACTTATCAATACTGGACTTTGTCAAGCAATACCAGAAGATTCAAGATAAGTGTCTTGTTGCTCAAGATGGGCAGGACTTCAGAACCAATGATAAGACTCGAAACACATGGTCGAAGAACCCTATTGAGAAGCATGCCCCAACTGTGTACATGAAGAACATATTCTACAGATTCTCAAAAGAATTTGAAAAGATCAAAGAGTATTTTGTGCAGCGTATAGGTGACTACCAGTTCAGGCTTGTGCCAAATGACAAGTTTGTTGATGGCTATGGCATTAGGTCATATGATGTGACAACAATTGAAGAAGAAGAAAGCTACTATTGCGAGTGCAGCAAGTTTGATAGAGATGGCATAATTTGCTGTCACATTATCAAGGTTATGAGTAGATTTGGTGTCAAGAAGCTGCCTGATCGATACATAATGGAAAGGTGGAAGCAACAGGAAATGACTGTTGGCACAAATGCTAATGCAAATCTTCAAGCTGATGTTGGGACTAGTAGTATGCCTTTGCAGAACCAAAAGACAATAAGATTCAACAATCTTGCCTCCACACTCACAAAGTTTGCTCGCGAGGGATCAAACTCAGAAGATGTTTATGAAATTGTTACAAACACATTGGAATGATACGATCTGAACTTGAAGATCTAAAGAAGAAGAAGAAAAGGACACGGTGTGATGAGATATCAGCTAATACTGCTGCTGGTGCTCTCAATAATCCCAGCACTCCTCATGCTACAAATGCACATATCACTGCAGCTTCTGCACCTTTAACTACTGCAACTTCAGTTGCTGCATCCACAACTGCTATGTCTAGTCATACTGGACTTGGGACTATTGGAACAAATCTACAGGATCCTTCTATTCCTAGTAATTCAAGAAAAGTAAAGAATCCTCCAAGATCACTTGTCAAAGGGAGAAAAAAGTCAAAAAGACTATCTAATGGAATGAATGCACAACCAAAGAGGAGGAACCAATGCAGTATTTGTCACTCTGATAAGCACACAACTCCCAAGTGTCCGAATAAAATAGAAAAAAGAGTTCCAAATGCAGAAATGCAGCTATTCACATAGCAGATTGTAGAGATATAAACATCAAAATATTAATTTAATTTAATTATGTAATGAACAATGTGTTGCTTTTATTGAACCAAAGTGATTATGCAGTTTACTTCATATTTGAATATCAAGTTGCTTCTCTGTTTTTGAAAAAATATGCTTGTACATACTATTATATTTTGCTTTTACATTTTGTAAATATGCTTCTACATTTTGTAAGCATATCTGAAAACTACTTTTACTTCAACGAGCATGAAGCTACAAACAACATTCAATCAAAACATATAGGCAAATCATGTCACAGGAAAAAGTATTCAAAAACATTTGTGAGATAAAAGGTGCAGATGGAGAGACAAAGAGAATTATCATGCCACCCTAAAAAGTTACCAAATAAATCACCTAGGGAATACAAGTTACAGAAAATTTACTTCTTCATTGCATATATGCTTATGCAACTCATAAAAATACTTGCATGTCGAATTGAATGAAAATAAAACTAGGAGATTGTAGCAGGTACCTATTCTATTTTTAGCTTGCGCTTCCAATTCATGTTATTTTCAAGGTGGTTGAGCCATTTGTATGTCAGCAACTTACGAATGTTTGGCATATATTCTTCCTTGAATGTAGGTAGGACTCGACTGTCCCAATATTCACAATGCATAAGCATATGAAATCCACAATCTTGGCTGGGGAAAAAAAGCAAATGAATTCGCAATTTGAACAGACAAGAGTAAAATAAAAATAAGATGGAGACATAAGTGATATTATCAACTTACTCATTGGTCTGCAAAGGGACCTGAATGTCTATTACTTCATAGGTGTCTATTTCCTTCTTTGTGTCTGGGTAGAATATTTTTCAGCACTCCTTGATTCGTGATACAAGGGTGGCACAGCAACTTGCTAGCTTTTCATCATTTAGAGACCTCATGGAGTCAAGCACCTCAAAATGCTTTGCCCACAAGTTCAAAACCAAAAGCATGTAGTGGCCAACTTTTTCATCCAGCCCTTTTAGTGTCCATGTTTGAAGGACAAGGAACAAGACCTATATTGTTTTCTCAAAAATATAAGCAACACAGCTTGGTACATATTGCTTGTACTTAATAATAAAAAAGAAAACAATTGAGGTAATATAGAACAAACCATTTGAAAATGATCCAAATGTTGTATACGTCTGTGGGATGCCCTTTTGACTTCAGCGTGGTCTAGCTGACCGTCTTGCAGGTAAGTCTAGCAAAAAGAAATACAGAGTCAGTGCAAGCTGCATTATTTCAAAATGATTGAAAAAATGAAAATGAACACGAGGAGAGAAGGAATGCATGTCATGATATTTTAGGTAAGTTGTAAGTTGGGGTTACTACTAAAAAGCAAGTATGCATGATTCTGGCTTATGAAAAATATGCATTGTTAAAAAACGTTTCTGTAGGTAGTATAAAGCAAATATGTGAGTAATCACAAAAAATGCTTTGCACTTGACTATGTATTGCTTTCAGGGATGCTTTTAAAAATGCTTTATGAATATGAGACGCTCAATCAACAGTTTATTGCAAAACCAGAAAATTGTGTGATTCATTTGAACTTGCTTTCGATAATCAGGAAAAATGCTTTCAAGTTGACTATGTATTGCTTTCACAAATACATAAAAATGCTTTCAAATCTATAACATATAGGACAACCGTCAACCAGTAATCATAGCCTCTCTCAACAGAAACTAAGCAGACTTGTTTTTCTTTCTCTCCTTGTCTCCCAACAATCCTACATAAACTAACCAATATACAATATTGAACACAAATTTTGAAGAAAAAATCATCATAAATGTAGAATGAGTTGGTACAAAAATGATAAGTAAATTCATAGAAATAGCATGTCAAAGTTATTTTGGACAGGAAAAGTCATTTTGAATACTGAGAAAAGCAAATCAGTACAATTGAATAAGCAATTATTATAAAATTGAAAAGCAAATCGGACTCTATATAAAAGCGAATCAGTAGTATTGCTAATCTAGTGCAGTAATATTACTGTTTATAGAATCTCCTAATCAATCTATCGATTAGCAAATAGTAGTATTTTTGCAGTTTATCAATAGTTTAGCAATACTACTGCAGTTGTATTAGCTTTTTGGTTACTGGTTTTAGTATTGTTGCAGTAGTATTGCTGCATGTCATGAATGAATATTTTTAGAAAAAGCAGGAATTGCAATATTTTCAAGAAGAAAACCAAAAAAAAACTTACAGAAACTCTTAATGGCAGTATTCGTTTTATCTGGTTCCTTCTATTGAAATTATTCAGTGCATAGATTCCAATTTCAGCAATAGTGTTCAGTAGCTTCCCCTTTGGTCTAACAGAGTCTGAAAGATGAGCCAAACTAACGAAGTAGGCGAAGTAGTTGATGATAATAAGGCTGCACAAAACAATAAAACTTAAAAAGTATCATGAACTATTTATGCAAAAGTAAAACTGCATAAATGATTGTAGAAATATGACAGCTATATTGCTGAATATGGTGAATGAAAAATGAAGATGACATACTTTTCTGGGCTGGAACTTTGGCTGGACCTTGTAGACCTTTCACTAGCTCGGCACACAACATTGTATACCATGCATATCTCCTTACTGCACTTGAAAGTATTCTTGCTGCTGTAATCAATATATGGAGACCGCAATGCAGCTGGCACCTTGTACATCCTCTTTGGCTGAAGTTCAAACGTAGCTATACCAGAAATGCTTGCTCCACTAGGAGGTTCATGAACACTTGGTGCTGGGGTTCTGTCTCGAAGGTCTTCAATTAGTGACACTTCAATGTTTCTTTGGATGCTTGCTACAGATTTGTCATGTAAGTTCATGTTCCTTGAACAAGACTCATCAATTCAAACTTGCCTCTTCCTTTCAGCATCTTGTAAAAGCTTATCTAACTCCTCAGAAGATAAATCATCTAACCAGCTATGTGTAGGGGAGCCTTGTTCAAGTGGAAGGCCTTTTGCTTCAGGAACTTCCTTAGTACATTCTGCCATGCAACCTTTCTCTATAAAATGAACTGCAGCTTCACCTTGTTGTGAACCACTGTCAATGAACTTCATGATGTTGCAATCAGGGGCGAGAAATCCCATGAGTTGTTGCAGCAATGTTTGATGAAGTTCCAATTGTCTCGGGCAGCTTCAACTTTGGCCACCTGCTCTTTGCAAGTCCTTTACCTTGGTAATCAACTCTCATATCTTCGCTGGTTGCATTTTTATTAGGGATGACAGCTATAGCTTGAGGTCAGGCTTCAGCATTATCATTGATGCTCACTGTGCCCTAATTCCATATCCTTGTGAGGCTTGGCTCCATTTGAATAGGGACAAGTGGAACTTCAATCTGCTTCTTATGAGGCTCAATGTGCCCTGATTCCATAACCTTGCTCCTCCTTGATCTCCGGACAAGTGGAACTTCAATCTCTTCATTACCTTCACTGTCATCTGGTTCTTTTCCTCCATCATCATTAGCTGGGTTTCCCTCCTGACCCAATTCTTCATCTTCTACATCTCTACCTTCATCTGCACCTGAATCTTGCTCCTCCTCATCACTCACATTGTCTTGGCTTGATTCATAATCTTCATCGTCATATTCTTCCTCCTCTTCATAATCAGAATCCAAAGATGTTTCATCAACATTATCTTTATCTTCTTCGCTACTTTTTGTCCGCTTAGATCTTCTAAGTGTTGTTTCACTTTCATCCATGGGATTGTCTCCTTCAATTATTTTAGAGACCTCTCCTAAGAAGTTGCCCACAAATTCTGTGATACCTATACAAACTTTGCTGACAGCATGAGATAGCATCCTCTTTTTCTAAAAAAGGAAGAAAGAAAATGTTTCAACAGATTGCGCAACTTAAAGAAAAAAAGAAGTAAAACTGAATAATATAAAAAGTAAGATAAGATATGCTTATCTCATTTCAGATTCAGTTCAGATTCAATAAAACAGACCTATCATTTGTACATGAATTCCTTCTAAACAAAATAACAGAAAACTACCACAATACTAGTAGCTACCATGGAAAACTGCCATAATGGAAAGTCTTCAAAACAATATTTTACAAACCTGAGATGATAGACTTGGTTTGACCTTTGATGCAACAAATCTCTCAATGTCTTCCATCTGTCCAAGTAATGATTCTGAACAATAGAGTGATCCCCTTACTTAATCTGAAATATAAATAGTGAACAAAAACAAAAAATCAGTCCCCCCCCCCCACATTGAAATATAAAAAAGCCTCAAGCTATTGTTAAACTTGATTTGTAGAAAAAAGGCAAACATACTTTTAGTTTCCCGAAGGTGCCATCTATATTAGCATCAAGCTTGATAACCTTGTCAATCAGTGCCTTCTTCCAAACTACAACTCTTGGAAGACCACCAGGAATTTGAACATTTGGAATAGCCAATGAGTCAAGGTACAATATCTGCACAGATGAATAAAAAAACATACATTCATTAAACCTTCTCAATCAACAGCAGGTTTACATTATGCAGAGAATAAATTGGCTTGCTCAAAAAATAAAAAAATCTATATTCCTATACAATGTTTGCAGACTCAGCATAAAAAAACAATTACTTGTGATGATTCAAAAAATGCTTATGAAAAACATACAGTATTGCTTGTAGAGAAAGAATACACGAAAAATAACTATATTTTTATCTTGCTTCTAACAAGGACATATTGTTACAGATAGTTGCAACCTTGCCAAAAATAGCATATATGTATTTGGTCACTCAATTAAGTATTAAAAAACAGCATATGATGAAATAAAAAAATGCTTTTAAAAATACGCAATACTGCTCTTTGACCTAACTCCTAGGGGGCATCATTTAGCGATCCATAAGAAAAATGAATCAATAACTTGCTTAACCATGATCAGTAACTTGCTTACAAAAATAATCACCACCTTGCTTAACATTGACAGTGGAAAAGAGACAAATGTTTGCATCAGTAGCAGCGTGTCCACTGCATCTCTAGGAAAAGAAAACAACATTGCCTTGTTGTTAATATATGACAGAAAATGATTAGTTACTAACAATAGAGGTCCTATCCACTCAATTAGACAACAGAAGAGGACAAGCATACTACTTGTAGCTGTCAATGAACTTAACAGGGTGCAAATACTAGGCACATGTTAGTGGCAAGAATGAGCCCGTGGAAATCACTCTTGCATAGAAAATGGAAAAAGTGCTCCAGCAAGACCATGCATATCACCATTACTTATTTATTTAGCTACTTATGTGTGGCTAAATATATGTTTAAAGAAAGTAAATGGGAAAATCTATAGTTCGTGAAGAAATTAATTAGTAAAGAACTACACTAAAAAAAACCTCAATACATTACAACTGAAAAAGAACCAAAAAATGCTAATTAGTAAAGGATAGTATCTTGCATAGCTTACCACAAGAAAGAAGAGGCAACCCTTGACAGAATTCCTGGTTTGCATTTCATGTACATAAGCTTTCAATGAATCAACCACAAACTGACACCAATTAAGCTCCTTGACTTTTGATAAATCGCGCAAGGCAGGATAACACTTTGGGCTAATGAACAAACAAGTGGTTGGGCACAAGAATGTGGACACAGCCAACATAAGCCAGGACCTAAGGTAATCCTCATCTGCATTTTTATTGTCTTGAAGTCTTTTCACAATTGTTTTGATCTGAGGCGCCGCACCATCATCAATTTGGTATTCCTCATGAATGAAATTGATGGCTTCAACATCGAAGTCATAGATCACCTTATTCCCTCCCCTTGACAGACCCAAAATCTTGTGAACTGTTTCTGCTGCAACACTCACCCTCCCTCTCCCAGGTATCACAAGTTCACTTGTTTCAGATTGGAAGGTACTTATCACCCACTTTGTTAGATCAACAGGCAACACATTGGTTCCAATGTTAAGCAACCCACCAAAACCAATGCCTTCTATCATGTTTCGCTGCTCAGGTGATATAGTTTTGTACAATTTGACAAGTCTTGCTGGTGAAGCTCTATTTCTGGCAACTTGTATTAAAATAAAAGAGAGTAAAAAAAATTAAATCTATGGTTTGGTTACTAAACTGCATAATCAGTGTGCCATGCATAAAACCATATGAGTAAAAAAACTACATAATCAGTGTGCATGCAACAGTACTTGGTAAGTAAAAGTTGCATAATGGATGATTAAAAAACTGCATAATGATTATGAAAGAACTGCTTCCATATTCATAGAACTTGCTTTCATATTTTCAGAAAAATGCACACTGAACAAGGTATTCAAAACTAGTTTTATTAGCTTCATCCCTGCTGCTCACCAAAAAAAGAAAAAAGGTGAGTGATCAACAGGGAGAACAAAAGGCGCTCTATCCCTAGTAATCACCTGGCCTACGTTTTTTGGATCACAAGCATGCACAAATGAGTGCTCATAAGCATAAACAAAAAATGTGCTCTATCCCTACTGCATCCCTACTGCATATGCACAAAATGCAAAGGGCATACACAGATTTATGATGAAAAATAGCCAAAAAATTCTGGTTTATGATAAAAATTCCTAGCGAAAAGATTATGTTAATTCTAAAATGATCAACATGGATGCATATGAGACACTCAAATAAACAATCAAACACCAAAGGAGAATGAAACCCCCAGCAAATACTGATTTACTGATCATAAGACGCATATGGGACAGTAGAGAACTGGATGCACAAATGCAATAATCGATGAACAAAATTGCATCATGGTTTTAAACCAGTTGCTTTTACATTTGATAAAACTTGCTTATCATATTTACACAAAATCCTAAAAAAAAAGGAAAATATCATTAAAAAAATCAAAAAAAGTTAGCTGTACATACCCCATAGTTGCACTTCCCAACATGATTGCTACGCGAAGTAGATGGAACATCCTTTTTCTTCCCATTTATCCTTCCCATTACCTAATAACACAATGACAACACATAATCTTGTGATTGGCTGCATGCATCTGATCTATGTATCTTTAAAAAAGTATACACACTAAAAACTAAGTAATCCTAGTATCCTGCCATGGTGAAACATTTCCAAAAGCAAGCATTACTCTTTGCCACATTGAGGTTACTATGCTGAACTAACTAACTTTTATTAGCCCTATTTCTGAACAAACTATACGTTCATCCCAACAAAAAACAAATCAAGAAAAAAATAGATAGCTCCAATGCCCAAAACTAGCATACATCATATGTCAAATGTTCAATGCCTAACAGTTGGTCATAAAATTTTGCCCAAGAATAAACTGGTATGGAAACATTTTTCGATAACTGCAGCAATACTACTGTTTGCACTTGCACAAAAAAAGTGTACCCATAACACAAAAGCTAATCTATTGATGAACTGCAGCAATACTACTGTTTACAGCATCTCCTAATCAATCTATCGATTTTCTTCACAAACTTGCATGACATGCAAAACAAAACTAGTAACAGAAAAGTGGGCAAGAAATGGAAATAAACAAGAACAAACAACAAAACTAGTAACGATAGGCATGTTACATACCTCAATACGGTCGCTCGATGAACACAAAAGCTTGCTCAATACAATCGATGGGCACAAGGTATGTTCGTCGTCAGAGCTAAATCAGAAACCCCCATCTATGCCAAAAAAAGCACAAACACTCATTGGAAAGACTTGTTAGCCGCATCCAACACTCAAAAGCCACCAAAAAAAAAATCTCACATCCGATTTCGAGTAAAGAGTACTAAATCGACAAGAATCACAGTGCGAGATCTCACCTTCATGTGTGCCCTTCCCCCGCTTCCGATATCGACTACTCCCACTAGATCAAACACCAAATAGCAAACCCTATTAAATCGATTTGGGGAAGGGAAGCAAAATCGCCCGGGAGTGAGAGAGAGCTAGGGAGAGAAACAGAAACACAAACCTGATAGAGGCGCGTGACAAAACGAACCAGCTCGATTTCGTGCGCGAAGATCCCCCCGCTTCCAATCCGCTGAAATCATCCAAAAAAATCCGAAATCCGATTTCGATTGATGGGCACGAAATTGACTAGAAATCGATCTCACCTTCCTGTGTGACCTTCGCTCGCTTCCGATTCTGACTTCTCCCACTAGATCAAACACTCAAAATGAACCATAGACAATCGATTTGAGGAGGGGGAACGGAAATCGCCCGCGAGTGAGAGAGAGCCAGAGAGATAAACCTAGAGAGAGAAAGGAGACGACGAAATGTCCGGGCGTGCCTGCCAATGTTTGAACCATGCGTCGAAATGTCCGAGCGGGACCAGATAAGTCTCACGAACGTGCCGACGATGGATGCGAATCGAACGGCAGATGGAGCGTACGTGCCATCTAGACAGCCGCCGCACGGTCGAAAACAAGTCTTTCCGTTAAAAAGAAACATGAATGGAAGCCTCGTAGAATGGTAGAATGGAGTGGTGGACATGTGCGATGATGAGGGAGGGAGAAGCAGGTGCGGGACGGGTTCTCTGTTTCGCTGTTTCCGTTTTCTGTCTTAAATTTACTTTTCGTGTTTAGGAAATTTCTATCTTCTTGTTTGTCGGGTTCTCGTTAGTATTAACATACAATATGAGTTGTTCTCAATCTCTTCAAAAATTTAATTCTATTTCTAATGGTTTTTAATACTACATATCGGATAATACTTCTTATTATAAAACTGTAGAACAATATTGAATAAAGAGAAAGTTTTTTTCCTACATTATGTTTCCTTTGTGTGATTCTTCTCTCGCTGGATCTCTGGACTACACCTGGTAGCAGATGTTTCTCAACACGTTATCAGCATGAAGCTCTGTCGGAGACTAAGTTAGCGAAACGAATCTGACTGCGACTGAACTACACTGCATCGAATCTATTTTGCACCACGTGATATACTGGCATCAATTCCTATCGTATGTGTATTCTGAACAAATATATCATTTTATGAAATTGATCTATTTGCTAGATCGTGTTGTGCTTGTTTTCGCGCGTGCCATGTCGGTCTGCCCGTACGTGCCGATGCTACTCGTAGATTGGTGCTGCTGATCCCTATCGCCCTCGCACGTCATGAACAGTAGTACCATGTAGATGGTGGGGGCCGCAGTCGCCACCACGCCGCTTGCTGGAATCCGATGACTGTCCTACGCACTGAACCCAGTGGCTCGAAGACCATCGCCACATATTAGAGAAAAAAAAGAAGGGTTATGGCCATACCATCGACATGGAAGTCGATGGCCTTCTCGCTTCGCCGCGCTGTTGCGCCACCAGCGCCACTGCCTCTGCACTGCCCAAAGAGGCACCACAACGTGCTGCTCTAGTCGCCTGCAGCGCACCACGCCACCTGCAGCGGCCAAGCCATTGCCTGTCGTGCGCCCACTCTGCACCAACCACGCCGCCAATATGCCTATGTTGCCGGTCGAAACCCATGCCGCGCGTTGTCGCTTGCGCCGTCGAGCCCCCCCCCCCCCCTCACCCAAAGCCGCTTTCGTACGGCCTGCCGTCACCTTTACTACAGCGCACCACCACCCACACGAGATGGGCCTAGTAGCCGCTACCACCACACGCGGTCACCAGGCCAGCACGCCTCCTTTTCAGGCTAGTTCGCCACGCTGCCGTAGCCCCTGTAGCATCACCCCGCTATCCACAAGCGACCGGGCCACAGTGCACTGCCACCCGATGCCAAGCTGTCGGGCCGCCCACCACCGTCGCTAG
Source organism: Phragmites australis (assembly GCF_958298935.1). NCBI lineage: Eukaryota > Viridiplantae > Streptophyta > Magnoliopsida > Poales > Poaceae > Phragmites > Phragmites australis. The sequence goes on from NC_084929.1 coordinate 9,874,450, forward strand.
GTTGCGCTGGAAGCGCATCCGCACCGGAGCACCAGCTGATGGGCCACGTCAGAAGTGCATGGTGCTATGCGCCGCCTCTGGCTCTACCAACAGAGCCTCTTGGCTAGGTCGCCGGCCTAGATGGCGGCTTCAAACCCTAGCCGCCCCATGTGTGTGAGGCGCACGGACCGGATGGGCTAGGCCGGCCCAATATTAGCCAGTTGGTCCAATAAATGAAGAAAACCCGGTGTAAATAAAAGGGAAAAGAAAAAATCTAAAATTCTACGTTTAGCCCCACAGAGTTTCTATTAATTGAGTGCAGTCCTTGTTTTTTGCATTTAGGCCTCTGGTTATTCTAAAAATTATCCAGATGCTCTGTTTTTCATAGAAATACTTCTTGAATATGAATTTTGCATCTATTTTTGCAATTAAATAGTATTTACTATGTTATTATTATTTTTATTATTTAAATTACTTATTATACGTTTAAATTCACTAAAATTCATATAATAGCATAGAAAATGTCAAAAAAAATTGCAATAATCCTATTTTACAACATGATGCAACTTTACTAGTAGTAATACTTGTGTCATTTAAATATGTGGATGGCTGGCATTACGAACAAGGAGCTTACTAAGCTAAGTGCAGATGGCCGCAACTATCTCACTTAGGTGTCGGATGTCCGGATTGTACTTGAGGCGAAAAGGCTCTACGTTGCTATTAGCCTTGGAACTAGTGCAATGGTTCTCACGGAAGATGAGAATGATCAGGCACGTCATTTTCTCCGCCACCATCTCTCCCCCACTGTGAAGGATAAGTACATGACAATGACCAGCGCTAAGGCACTATGGGACGCATTACATGAGAGCATTACATGAGCGTTTTGAGCGTCTTAATTATAACATCAAGCCTCTTACAGAGCAAGAATGGGTCTGGCTCCGTTTCTGTGACTACTATAGCATCTAAGCCCCTAGGTATGTGGTAAGTGTTTTGGTGATTAATGACAACCGTATCATTGTGACTAATGTGTATGTTTTGAAGGGAATCAAATTTTTTAGTTCACAATGATTGAATGAGATTTCTTGGTCCCTCATGGAATTCTATTGGTCGATCAAAGAATATTTGCATCAAGATTAAGGATCTTCTAGTTCTAAGTGTCACAAGGTGATGAAGGACACTTAGAGTAGATATATGTCTCTTTTTGTCTTTTTGACCGTACTAGAAAGGGGGGCTTAAGTGTTTTAGCTTGACCTAGTTGAGTTTGGACATAGTTGAATGCACACTTGTGAAAATCTAGCACTACGTAGCTCATAGAAGCCCATGGGTGAGAAGTTGAGAAGTTAGAACTCAAAGTCAATTGAATTGGACGAGTTCCAGAAAGTTTGTTCTCACCGGATTATCCGATGATTGGAGGAATTTTGCACCGGAGCATTTAACAGAAGAGTCATTCTTCAGAGAAATTTGAAGTTACATGCACTGGATTGTCTGGTGAATTGAAGGACGCATATACCGGACTATTTAACAGAAGGACTATTTTTCGGAGAAAATCCGAGTTGAACTGACTGGATTATCCGGTGATATAAGGAAGTTATCACCAGACTATTTAAAAATGACTTAGTGTTTTTGGAGGAAATGAATTATAAGTCACCAGATTGTCCGATGCTGATAGAGGCGTGTGCATCGTCTCTCTTGCAACCCAAAAGCATTCATACACAATTGATATCATTTAGAAGCAAGGGAGAGCACTTGAGGTGATTTACAAGTTCTTAATTGAAGATTAAGGATTTCATTAGTGCTTCAAGAGTAGCGAGTGTGCATTTAGCTGTTATTTAGGTTTGATAGAGATCAAGTGAACCAGTTAGCTTATTACCCTTGGTGGTTGGTAACACCTAGCCGGTCGTGGAGATTGAAGGTGTTCTCGATGAGCTCTTGGAGGTCTTGTGGGAGCCCTGGAAAGCTCGTGTACTTGGTTTGATGCATGCCAATCAGGAGATGGAGAAGTGGCAATCACTAGTGAGTACTTGAGTCTTAGTGACTAAAAGGGGAGCAACATTCTTGTGTGGATGCTTCAACGAGAATTAGTGAAGAGTGCCAACTCTTCGATACCTCGGGGAAAAACTCGATGTCCCCTTTCCTTACTCTTATTACATTCCGTATTTTGCTTCTAGCATTTTCTTCATACAAGTTTCAATTCCGCACTTTACTTATGTTCTATATGCTTGCTTGTTTGTAATTATCATTCTAGCTTGCTAGGTCATTTAGTTGCTTTTATTCATTCTAGGCTAAGATTGCTCTTTGTTCTAGAATTCGGTAGTTGGTTTAAGTTTTTATTAGTGCCCTATTCACCCTCCCCCCTCTATGGACTTTAGATCATTCCAATTGGTACCAGAGTCTCGAGCTCTTGATAGGCTTAAAATCCTAGAGCAATGACCCCAGAGAATGGGAGTAGCGTGCTAAGGTTCGATGGAAAGAACTTCACCTATTGGAAAGTTCACATGACAAGCTATCTTGAGGTGATTTCCCCTGAAGCTTGGCTAGCCGCTTTCATTGGGTTTGATCACCCTTTTACCGAGCAACAAGTTAGATGGAATGATAAGGCAAAGAATGCTATATTTGAGGGAATTAGTGAAGAGGTTTTCTCTAGAATTTGTAGCAAGGAATATGCTAATGAGATTTGGACCACTCTTTGTGAAATTCATGAGGGTTCTAGGAAAATTCGTGAGGAAATATATCATGTGCTTATGAATGCTCTTAATCAATTCAAGATGCTTCTAAATGAATTGGGAAATGATATGTATTCTCGCATGAATATGCTTGTAGAAGAGATTAACTCTCTTGAACTAACTCAATTGTCTCAAGAAAACGTTATTCGTAGAATCTTGATGGTGCTTCCGAAGCCGCAATACAACATTGTCATATCTCTTCTTCATGAAAGAGAGATTAATGACATGACCATCACCGACGCCGTTGGGAAGATATGTGCTCATGAGATGTTCTTGTTTGGAGATCATGAGTCTTCATCCAAGAAAAATCTTACTCTCAAGGCAAAGATGGTTGACAAGAAGAAGATAAAACTCCCATCATCAAGCGAAAGCGATGAAGAACATAGTGATGATGATGACTCCGACACCGAGCTTGCTCTTCTCATGAGAAGAACCACAAGGATTATCTCCAGATTCCAAAAGAAGGGCTACAACTATGATCCCAAGAAGAACAAATTTCGCCCAAAGAAATTTGACAAGTTCAGTGAAGAAGACAATAAGAGATGCTATAATTGTGGTGAATTTGGCCACATGTCATATGATTTCCCTCAACCAAATAAGAAGAACATGAACAAAGGTAAGAAGATTGAAGCAAATGAAGATGAGGACAAGCACAAGAAGAAGAGCCAAGATAAGCATTAAAGGAAGAAGCTCTTCAACAAGAAGGGTGGAGGACGCAAGACCTACATTGTTGGTGAATGGGTCTCCGGCGAAAGCTCAAGTGATGACTCAAGCAATGATGAAGACAACAACTTCGCGGGCCTTGCTATCACCAATGATGATGATGCACTTCTACCTCCACCACTTATGTGCCTCATGGCAAAAGGTAACAATAAGGTGAGTAGTGATGAAGATGATAGTAGTGATGATGATAGTCTTTCTCCTAGTGATCTATCTAAGCTCATGAATGACTATGCTACTATCATAAAGAAACAAAAAGCTAAAATCAAGTCTCTTGAAAATGCTAATGCTATGGTTAGTTCTAGTCATAATGAGTTGCTTGCTAAATACAATGATGTGCTTAAGAAAAATGATAAAGTTGTTGCATCTAGCAAGTCTCTTGAGGCTAGTAACAATAAGCTAAAACTTGAGCATGTTGACTTGAAATGCAAATATCAAGAACATGAACTTGCATATGATGCCATTGATTCTTCTCTAAATGAATTGTCTATTGTTAAAGTAGTTAAGATCAATGCATCTACATCTTGTGATGATCTCCTTGAAATACCTTGCTCATCTTCATATGATAATGTATCATCTCTAAAGACTAACCATACAAGGGAAAAAGAGCTTAGGGATGAAATTGCAAGCTTAAATTCATGTATGGTCCGGTTGACTAAGGGGGAGTATAAGCATAGAGAAATCCCCATGAAGAATGCTATTTACTACAAAAAGAGAGGCATTGGTTGCTTCCCCAACCGGGTGGAAAGGTTATCAAGTCACCGGAGATAAACAAGTATTTCATCAAAAAAGTTGGATCCTATTGTCAACATTGTGAAGTCACCGGTCACCACACAAGGGAGTGTCTCGTCCCTTCCAAACCCCTTCTCACTTTGCCATCTAAATACAAGTCTACTTTTAATGATCATCATTTTCTATTGCATAAGCTTAAGAGTGGCAAATTCATGGCTAAGTTTATTAGAACTCAAGCCAAGGGAAAGCTTCCAAGGCAAATTTGGGTGCCCAAGAATCTTGTGTCTCACATGAAAGGTACCAAACTTGGTTAGGTACCTAAACAAAAAGAACGGTCCCATATGTGTAGGTGAACTACAAAGCCGGCGAAAAGTATTGGGTGCTTGATAGTGGTTGTACACAACATATGACCGACAATGTAAAGATGTTCACTTCTCTAGAAGATGAAGTGGGCGAACTTGATAAAGTCACATTTGGTGATAACTCAAAAGCAAATGTGGTAGGTTTGGGTAAGGTGGCAATCTCCAATGATATCTCCATCTCCAATGTACTTTTAGTTGAGTCTCTTAGTTTCAATTTATTTTCAGTAGCTCAACTATATGATTTAGGCTTCACATACTTAATTAGTAATGTTGATATTGTGATTAGTAGCAAGAAGCATAATGATCTAATCTTTAAAGACTTTAGACATGGACATATATATCTTATGGATTTTTCGTCTAATGAAGCTAGCTTGACAACATGCCTCTTCTCCAAGACATCTTTGTGTTAGCTTTGGCATCGATGACTTGCTCATATTTGAATGAGCCAACTCAAGAAGGCATTCAAGAACGGAATGGTGGTAGGTTTGAAAGACGTAATCTTCAGGAAGGACAAATTGTGTAGTGCTTGCCAAGTGGGAAAACAAGTTGCAATCTCACATCCTTACAAGGCTATGATGTCTACATCAAGACCCTAAGAGCTACTACACATGGACCTCTTCGGACCAAGTACCTATAAAAGTCTTGGTGGTAATCACTATTGCTTTGTCATTGTTGATGATTATACAAGATACACTTGGACTTTTTTTTAGATGACAAGAGCAAGACCGTTGGGATCTTCAAAAAATTCGCAAAGAGGGCTCAAAATGAGTTTGAAGAAACATTGGTGAAGATCCAAAGTGACAACGGGACGGAGTTCAAGAATTCTCAAGTTGAAGAGTATTGTGAAGAAGAGGCATCAAGCATGAGTTTTCATATACCTACACTCCTCAACAAAATGGTGTGGTGGAGAGGAAGAATAATACATTGATTACACTTGCAAGAGCTATGTTGGATGAGTATGGCACACCGGAGAAGTTTTGGGCGGAAGCAATCAACACGGCATGCCATACGACAAATAGAGTGTATCTCCATCAACTATTGAAGAAGATGCCATACGAGCTTCTCATTGGGAGGAAACCCAATATCTCCTATTTCTGGGTGTTAGGTTGTAAGTGCTTTATCTTCAAAAAGAGAGAACGCCTAGGGAAGTTTGAGCGTGGTTGTGATATTAGTTTTCTTGTTGGTTATGCATCTAACTCCAAAGCATATAGAGTATTCACTAATGCCACCGATTTTGTTTAAGAAACATGTGATGTGGAGTTTGATGAATCTAATGGCTCCCAAAGAGAAGGTATTGCTTGTGATGACGTAGGTGATGAACCATTGAGAGAAGTGATGAAGAAGATGGTCATTGGGGATATCAAGCCTAAGAAAGATGACGAAGACATGCCTACTACTTCCACTCCACATACTTCGTTAGCACCCCAAGTGGATCAAGATGAAGCAAAGGATGAACAACATCTTCCTATACATGATACACACATCTCTCAAGAGGAAGCTCAAGCTCAAGACGTTGGACCACCGCAAGACACATCACAAGTGTCACAAGTGAAGTAAACTCAGATCTCAAAGAATCATCCAATTGATTTGGTCATTGGGAGTCCATCAAGGGGAGTAAGAACTCGTTCTCAATATGCTTCATTTTGTGAACATTACTCGTTTGTTTCTTATGTGGAATCCACTCATGTAGAAGAAGCCCTCAAGAATTCAGATTGGGTGATGGCAATGCAAGATAAACTTAATAACTTCACTCGCAATGAAGTTTGGATCCTTGAAGAGAGGCCACAAGAAAAGAATGTCATTGGTACAAAATGGGTCTTCCGCAACAAACAAGACGAAAACGGTATGGTGGTTCGAAACAAGACAAGATTAGTCGCTCAAGGTTTTGCACAAGTGGAAGGCTTAGATTTCGGCGAAACGTTCGCTCCCGTGGCAAGACTAGAAGCTATACGTATCCTTCTTGCATTTGCTTCGCATCACAATACAAAATTATACCAAATGGATGTAAAGAGTGCATTTTTAAATGAATATATAAATGAACTTGTATATGTTGAACAAGCACCCAGTTTTGAAGACCATAGATATCCTAATCATGTGTATAGGTTGCACAAGGCGTTTTATGGACTCAAGCAAGCCCAAGAGCTTGGTATGAACGCCTACGTAACTTCCTCATCAACCAAGGATTCAAGATCGGGAGAGTGGACACCACATTGTTCACAAAGACCATCGACAATGAGCTTTTTCTTTGTCAAATTTATGTTGATGATATAATCTTTGGGTCAACTAACAAGGAATTTTGCAAGGATTCGGGGACTTGATGTCAAAAGAGTTTGAGATGTCAATGATTGGTGAGCTCAACTACTTCCTTGGGTTTCAAGTCAAGCAATTGAAGGAAGGGACTTTCATACATCAAGATAAGTACACTAAGGATATTCTCAAGAAATTCAAGATGGATGATTGCAAGTCAATCAAGACTCCAATACCTACCAATGGACATCTCGACTTGGATGAATCGGGTAAATCGATTGACAAAAAGCTTTATCGTTCTATAATCGGGTCTCTCATTTACCTTACTGCATCTAGGCCCAATATTATATTTAGTGTATGCATGTGCGCTCACTTTCAAGCTAATCCTAAAGAATCTCATCTTAGCACCGTAAAAAGAATCTTGAGATATCTTAAGTATACACCTAGCATACGCTTATGGTATCCCAAAGGTGCTAGTTTCCTACTCTTGGGTTACTCGGATTCAGACTTTGCCGGATACCGTGTGGATCGTAAGAGTACTTCGGGTAGGTGCCACTTGCTAGGGCGGCCCCTTATTTCTTAGTTTTCTAAAAAGCAAAATTCTGTAGCTTTGTCTACAGTGGAAGCCAAATATATAGCCGCTGGAGCATGTTGTGCTCAAATCCTTTATACGAAGCAAATCTTGTTAGACTTTGGTGTTAATCAAGAGAAGGTTCCACTCCTTTGTGACAATGAGAGTGCCGTAAAACTTGCAAATAATCTGGTTCAACACTCTCGCATAAAGCACATAGATATCCGTCATCACTTCCTTAGAGACCATGTGGCTAATGGTAATATATATCTTAGTGGTGTAAGGTCGGAAGATCAATTGACGGATATCTTCACAAAACCTCTAGATGAAGCCACATTTTATAGGCTGCGAAGTGAGCTAAACGTTATAGATGCTTCAAATGTCATGTGATATAGATGCATTCATGATAGGCGCTTGTCTAACCTTCTTAAGATAGTGGTGAACATAGGTTTTGCTTGAGACGGTGGTTCCCTAGTTTCTCTCAAGGCATGTTGTTAGGTTCACCATGAAGAAGCTTGAGAAGGGAAGTAATATGACAACAAAGTTTAATTTATGCTATGCATTCACATGCCATATGATTTGTACTCATGTTTAAATTCATGCACTTGTTATGCATTGCATGTGCATTGACGGTAGAGATCATAAAGGAGAATATCACCCTTTAAGAATGTTGTTCGCTTTCCATGTAAACAAACACCTCTATAAGTGTGATTAGAAAGATATCATTGCTTAATGCCTATTGAGTCATGTCCTAGCGAATTTAAAATATTAATCTTTGAATTCATAGGAAATATGGCTCAAACATTTCCTTGGTGTTTTCCTCCTTTTTTTGGTTTTTATTTTTCTATTTCAAAATTATTATAAGATAGCCTTTTGGCAAATATTTGAAAAGGAATGTTTGAGAGGGTGAGATTTCACTCAAACTGGTCCAAACATGTGTTTGTTGTGTGGTTGTTGAAAGTTTGGACTCAGCGCGAGATTTTAGTTCAGTAGAAATCCTTCCTTCTCACCGGATAATCCGGTGCTCTCGTGGTTAATCTCTATGGATCATCCGGTGCTTTGTTGTCGGCGTTTGCTAAGGTCTCTGGAAATCTGTCCGGTACTCTTTAAGTTGGCTTGACCGGACCTTCCGGTGTTCATTTCAGAGGCAAAAAAAATCTCAGTGGAAAGAAATAGTCCCATGAGTTCAAAGTTTACTTCATCGGACCATCTGGTGTGCTTATTGGATTTTTTAAGACAAAATAGTCCGATGAGCATAAGGTTAGACGTCGGACTATCCAGTGTTCATGTTTCAGCGGAGATGCAAAATTTCAGAGGTTCTGTTAATTGGTGCAGTGTATTGTCTGGTGTTCACTCTTGTCATCACCGGACTATCCGGTGCTCATATTTTTGACGGGACCCACCTTTCATATATCTCTCATCCGTTCGGTCGCTTCTTTTCACTTTACCGCCCGAGCTTCTCGCCTCTGCTGTTTCGCCGCCACTGCACCACCCGCGCTGCGCCACCTGAGCTCCACGCCTTCGGCTCCACCACCCAAGCTCACCGTCGGCCACCTCCACTGCAGTGCTACTGTCTGCCTGAGCCTGCGTCGTTGCCCTGCTCACACCGAACCAACGCCACCGCAATTAAAATTCCTTAGCGCCGCTGCCACTTGTGCTTGCCGCTGGACACAGGAGGTCTACCAAGTATCTAGATCATCATCTCTTCGTGGTGAGTTCGTAATCCATCCTCTTTCCCCAAATCTTCGAACCCTATCTTGAATTTCTTTAAATTCGTGCAAAATTTGAGCAAAATTGAGTCAAATTGCTTCAATTAAGGTCATATCCTTAAATTAGTGTTGCAATCTTGAATCCCTAGCATGATTCTCCACAAATTAGGGCCTAGGATTCAAATTCAGGCAAATTTCATTCAAATTTCAAACACCCGAAGCTCTCACTCATCCATATTGCATCATTTGATCTTCTAGATGGGTCGTGAGCACCGCGACAAGGGAAAAGTCGTCGAGCATCCTAGAAGAAGAAAACAAAAGAGCAGTAGGAGTGGGATCGGACGATTGCAGCTACCGATGTCCCAATTTCTCAGCGAGGATTGCAGACAAGAGGCACATATGTGGTTCTGCCGCGTCGGTCCACCCGCACTCGTCAGGCAACCGGGTTGGGATTGACTCTGTCCGGCCAGGAGAGCCGGAAGAGGACTTGTCAGGAGCCTCAGAGAGAGTCTGAGTCAGAGCAGACAGAGGAGCCATAGCCTCAGTGGGAGATCAGATTATTGGACTTGACATCTTACAAGTCCACTAGGATAAAGAAGCTTAGATTTGTGCCAATAGACGAGTGGTTTACCCCATAGAGGGATGAGGTGGTCAGCCCCAGGTTCTGGACTATCCACCAGGAGAGCTTTCACGCTTCTTATCTCAGGAGGAGAGTCAGTCTGAGTGTGCACAAGAATATTAACTGGCATCATCTTGAGTTAGCAGTTGGTGGAGTTGATATGAGATCTCACTTTGAGTTTGTTCCTGGTCTAGCTGAGTTAGTATCTGGAGCAAGCTGATATGTTGAGGATTGGGTGCAAGTGTTCTATGCCATGGTCTGGATAGCACCCGAGAGGAACTTCATACAGTTTATGTTCCAGGGTGAGAGCTACAGACTCTACCGGAACAACATATTAGAGGCATTGGGTCTTCAAGAGAGCTCCCGATTGCTACACGAGGTTCCTCACGCTCAGCCACCCCATCGTCCTCTCGTTGGTGGAGTCTTCCCTATAGACGACGAGATCCGACTGATCTTCAGGCCACTTTTTTACTCCAGGATCACCGGGAGTGCCATATATGTTGATTCCTGAGGCGAAGGAGTTACATCTAGCATTGAGACACAGCCTTCTCCCGAGGATAGGATATGGAGAGGTGATCACTAGTTTGCAGTAGTGGCTAATACTTTCCATCCTTACTCACCAGAGATTTGATGTGGTTTATTTGATCCTTTGTGATATTGAGGATGTGATTGCTGAGGGGATGAACATGGCTAGATAGTAGCCTTATGCACATTTCATATCCCACTTGATTGCATATTAGGTCAGATTCCCTGAGTTCGTCTAGACCTACGAGCAGTCGCCTACACACTATAATGTATAGCTCCCACAGCACCTTCAGATAGGCGACAAGGACAGCGTGCGATGTTTCATGCTCAGGAGCAGATACCAGCTGATGTTAGAGAGAGAGCAGCAGCAGAGGATTAGGCCCTTGCAGCGGCTGAGGCAGCACTCCCGCACGCGTTTCACTTGAGTGACAGCGACTCAGATTCGTCAGATCTTGAGTACTTTCCATCAGTCACTAGGTCACATGATGCTGAGGCTAGAAGGTCTTCTTAGGCTTTTCCCACTTCTACAGTTCCTTCAGCACCTGAGACAGTGACCTCCGTGCCCCCTACTGCACCACTGTCTAAGTTTATTCTTATTCTTCAGCAGATGCAACAGCAGTAGGCAACCCAAGCAAAGCAGCAAGCCAAGCTACAAGCAGATATGCTTCGGCATCAGGAGCAGTAGCTCATGATGATGCAGTCACTCTAGTAGCAGCAGCAGGCCACCTTAGCAGCTCTTCAGGCCGATCGAGAGAACAATGACCACATGTTCACTTTTATCTCTGGATGTCTTGGGTCTCTCTTTCAGGCTTCAGGCATACAGCTGCCAGTTGCTCCTCGGGCTCCAACCCCAGCACCTAGTCCTTTCCCAGGCAATGTCAGTGGTCTCTTGGGAACATCAGTGTCAGCATTCCCGTTGTCACCTCTCTTCAACACTGGTGTGTTCTCTGAGCCTGTCGGGACTATGACGAGGCTAGTACTTCCTTCATTGTTTACTCCTTTGATTGGCGCTCTTCGCTTTGAGGACTCTCCACAACTGACAGTACCTTCTTCGCAGCAATCCGTTCAGACTACTCTAGTTGTTCAGTCTACCTTCGAGGAGCTCGATGTAGCACTACAAGAGATGGCTACTCAGGGTACTACTACTACTACCAGCTCAGCTTCAGCTACAGTCTCAGAGGCACTGTCAGAGTCAGCTCTGCCTCCTCAGCCAGCTGTTGACCCCGCAACTGTTGAGCTATCGGATTCAGATACAAACTCAAGCTCACAGTTCGAGGTGCGACCGTCTCCGGCAACGCTGACTTCCTCCTCTCCTCTGGCTCCGGATGTTTATGCGTGTGCTCTTTTTGGTGCTTAGATGCCAAAGGGGGAGAGAGTCTAGGTGATAGGGGGAGTCTTTTGGAGAGGGGTAGATGAGGGACTAGTGAGCTTTCTAGTTCATAGACTTAGGGGGAGATTGGATAGTATAGGGTCGGAGTGTTGGATCTTTGTGGATTTTGATGTAATGACAAGCTATTTGATTCTTAATCGATGTGTTTCACTTGTCATTGCATTATGTTTCCTTTCGTGTTCTGTTTTAATTCTTATTCTACTAGCATGATAGGTTGATCTAGTGTAAGGCTTTCTCTTGCTTAATTTTTATATGCCGTTCATTTCCTAGTTTGATAGGGTCTTCTTCATTTCCATTTCTTTATTCTTATATGTGTTGTCATCAATCACAAAAGGGGGAGATTATAGCATCTAGGCCTCTAGGTAAGTGGTAAGTGTTTCGGTGATTAATGACAACCATATCATTGTGACTAATGCGTATGTCTTGAAGCGAATAAATTTTTTTAGTTCACAATGATGAATGGGTTTTCTTGGTCCCTCATGGAATTCTATTGGTCGATCAAAGGACATCTGCGTCAAGATTACGAATCTTCTAGTTCTAAGTGTCACAAGGTGATGAAGGACACTTAGAGTAGACATAGGTCTCTTTTTGTCTTTTTGACGTACTATAAAGGGGGGCTAAGTGTTGTAGCTTTACCTAGTTGAGTTTAGACATAGTTGAATGCACACTTGCGAAAATCTAGCACTAGGTAGCTCATAGAAGCCCATGGGTGAGAAGTTGAGAAGTTAGAACTCAAAGTCGATTGAATTGGACGAGTTTCAGAAAGTTTGTTCTCACCAGATTGTCTGGTGCAAGAAGGTTTAAACTCACCGGACTATTTTTCCTCTCTGTGAAGGTTTCAAATGGCCTCACCGGATTATCTAGTAATTGGAGGAATTTTGCACCGGAGCATTTAACAGAAGAGTCATTCTTTAGAGAAATTTGAAGTTACATGCACCGGATTTTTCGGTGATCTGAAGGACGCATACACCGGACTATTTAACAGAAGGATTGTTTTTTTGGAGAAAATCTAAGTTGAACTGATCAGATTGTTTGGTGACATAAGGAAGTTATCATCGGACTATTTAATAGTGACTTAGTATTTTTGGAGGAAATGAATTATAAGTCACCGGATTGTCCGGTGATACTATGTGAAGGAACACCGAAGTATTTTGCAACGGCTACTGACAGATGGCAAACAACATGTGAAAAAAAAGTAGTCTCACCGGATTGTCCGGTGTTAATAGAGGTGTGTGCATCGGACCATCTGGTGTTCACAGAAAATGTGAGTGGTTGGGTAACAGCTAGATTTGGACCTCTAGCCTATATATACCCCCTCACTTGACTTCATTCGTCTCTCTTACAACCCAGAAGCATTCATACACAGTTTGTATCATTTAGAAGCAAGGGAGAGCACTTGAGGTGATTTGCATGTTCTTAATTAATGATTAAGGACTTCATTAGTGCTTCAAGAGTAGCGAGTGTGCATCTAGCTATTGTTTAGACTTGATAGGGATCAAGTGAACCAGTTAGCTTGTTACTCTTGGTGGTTGGCAACACCTAACCGGTCGTGGAGATTGAAGGTGTTCTCGGTGAGCTCTTGGAGGTATTGTGGGAACCCCAGGAAGCTCGTGTACTTGGTTTGATGCTCGCCAATCCGGAGATGGAGAAGTGGCAATCACTAGTGAGCACTTGAGTCTTGGTGACTCGAAGGGGAGCGACATCCTTGTGTGGATGCTCCAACAAGGATTAGTGGAGAGTGCCAACTCTTTGATACATCAGGAAAAACACAATATCCCCTTTTCTTACTCTTGTTATATTCCACATTTTGCTTCTAGCATTTCCTTCATGCAAGTTTCAATTCCGCACTTTACTTATGTTCTATATGCTTGCATGTTTGTACTTATCATTCTAGCTTGCTAGGTCGTCTAGTTGCTTTTATTCATTCCAGGCTAAGATTGCTCTTTGCTCTCTTCTAGGGCCTTGGGATCCTTTCAACTACAAGCTTGTCAGAGAGTACAACTCTGCACTGCACTACATTTGCACACTTCTATGTCTCTGTGGGAAAGATATCACAAAATAAGAGAAAATTAAGAAGACTCTCTTCACTTTCCACCCGAATGCGGCAGAATCTGCACGTAATCATGTTCAATCAAAATACAAGAAGTATTCTTAACTGATTGACGTGTTATAGCTTCATGAAGTTCATGACGAAGTCATAAATAAGAACTTCTTATCCCAGCCACAAGGAAAGAGCAATGGCCTAGAAGTCAATCACAACTCTTTCAAAGCATGCAAGAACCACAATAAAAAGTGAGAGAGGGAGGAAGGAAAGTGGTGACAGACAAGGTTAAGTCTGGTGATGATAATGGTAAGACAAAGAAAGAAGTCAAGTCATATGATGAGTAGAACCAGACATGTATAAATGCGGTGTTTGAGGTCATTGGTCCCGAATTTGCTAAACACCAAAGCATGTTATGGAAGCATACCAAAAGAATAAAAAGGAGTAGCTAGAAGCACACATCACCATTGCAGTGGAGATGGAAGTGGACAAAGCAGCAGCAATTGAAAGGGAAACATCTCATATGAAAGTTGATGATGCTCTCACACTAGCTGTAAAAGACCTCCCATTGAAGGACGCAGAGACGTGTACTTTGCCCTCCTCCACTGCCATAGAAGATACCATGAAGGATGAAGTGAAAAAGAAAGTCATTGAAGATGAAGTGGTAGGATATTTTGTAGACTCTATCTAGAGTTAGAGTAATTAGTTATTTACTTATTTGTTGAATTTAGAATGATTGAATAAATAAATGTAAGCTCTAGAAGAGAAAGTTTAGCTGCAAACAATATTTTTCAATAGTTAATAAAGTATTTAGTCTTGTTGCTTCTTCCTCGCATGTGAATAATTGACTACTTTATTTATAGAGTATGTGTGGCGCCCGCATGTAGGAAATGTGTATTGTGGATAGTGGAACCATAAACACTATCTTAAAAGAAAAGATATATTTTCAGTCTATCAGAAATAGTTCTGGGAAAGTGATGATTGACACTGGTAGTGATAAATGTATCATAGGTTCTAGAAGAGCCATAGAAATACTTTGCATATTGAAGAAGCATTGTTGTACCCTGAATCGAAAAAAAAATCTCTTAAGTTTTAAAAATATTCGTGCTAACGATTTCCATGTAAAAACTGGTGAAGAAGATGATAGGGAGCATCTGCTCATCACTAAGCATTATAGTGAAGTGATAATACTAGAAAAACTTCTCTGCATAAGCAGTGGCTTGTACTACACTCGCATTAAAACACCTAAAGTGTTCACTATCTTAAAGACTGTGTTTCGTAGTGCAAAATTATTCACCCTATGACATAAATAGATTAGGTCACCCTAGTCTTAGAATAATGGGGAATGTAATTACTAACTCACAAGGTCATATCATAAATGTAAAGAATTCCTCGAATCATGAAGATTTTGTATGTCCTGCATGTGCTACCGGAAAATTAATAATAAGACCGTCCACCTTGAAGGTACAAGATGAAATCCTTGCATTCCTGAACCGAATCTAGAGGGATATTTGCGATCCCATTCAGCCGCTATAGGACCCACTTCAGTACTTTATGGTATTGATAGACGCATCCTCGAAGTGGTTGCATGTATATCTATTATCTATCTGTAATCATGCCTTTGCAAAGTTGATCTCGCAGATCATATAAATCAGGAATAATTTTCCGACCATCGAGTGAAATCCATTAGACTAGAGAACACTTGAGAATTTACTTCTAAAGTGTTCGATGATTATTGCACTGGTATGAGAATTAAAGTTGCACATTCTGTATCACACGTCCACACTCAGAATGGATTAGCCGAAGCACTGATAAAAAGAATAAAATTTATTCCTAGATCTTTATTGCAGCATTGTAATTTGTCTGCTACATATTCGGGACATACGGTCTTACATGCAATAGCTCTCATTAATTATAGACCATCCTCCTAGAACATCCATTCACATATACAACTAGTACAAGGGGTAATTCAAAAAAAATCCTATTTACACAAATTTGGACCAACAATATATGTCGATTATGAGACTGCATCCATAATCCGATATTTAGAACTAACAACTAGAAATCTGCATACGACCAGCTTTGCTGAGTGCATTTTTGATAAAAAATAATTTTATGTCATTAGGGGAGGAAATATACCCTTGGATGAAAAATGTTAGGAAATTATTTGGCAAGCCGAAGGAATTGCAGCACATGATTCTTGTACTAGTGAAGCAACTGATGAAGTACAGAAAATTATCGATTTGCAGAAATTAGCAAATGATCTGCCTGATCATTTTTGTGATTTGAAGAGCATGACTAAGTCGTATGTTCCAGCACGCAATGCACCGGATAGGGTGGAAGTACCAAAAGAAGGTATCCCTCATCTTGTACTAGGAGCTCAAAAAATAATAAAAGGACAAGAAATTCAATTCCTCAAGTCCCAAATAGCTGGAGATGTCTGGCGAAAGTGGGGAATGAGAGCTTACCACAACTAATCATAAAAATGCCCTAAAGAAAAAAAGAAGAGGAGTCAGTTGAGACCTGGCGACTGTATGGAACCTAAAGAAGTAGGCATACTAGATTTGAATCTTCCCACACAGGAAGAAACCAGTAAAAATACCTGCGCTAAAATTGACGCTAATAAACTAAAGGATCTTGCTCCTACAATAAGAAATAATGAATATCAAGATGTAGAATCACCTGAAAGTACAACTCATTATGAAATAGCAATAAACTATGTGAATTCAGGGGAATCTTGGAATAGAACAACCACAATAGTTGATATATACTTTGCAAATAAAATTGCCACAATTATAGGTCATAACTCTGAGCCTGGATCGCTCATCGAATGTAGAATGAGGTTAGATTAGGAAGACTACAGAAGGCAATAACAGTTGAACTGTTATCCTTTGTGAAAAGCTGTTTCCCAGGTTCAGAAATTTGGGCTATTACATAGCTTGGGATTATTACTATTTTGTTCCATAACCGGTAGTGGAGGGTTTATTCTTTTTAGAAATATATGTATATACACACACATATGCATATACAAAAGTAAAGGATTTAATTCTTCTTGAATTGATGTGCTATATATAAGTATATATTTGGTTGAAGTGTTTGTATATATAAATATCACTGCTGGTTTGAGACACAAACTGATAGAGATGTCACCGCTGTCAGTCCCAGTTGGAGACATGAACTGGCAGTGATGTCACCATTTTCATTGCTGGTTTGAGACACGAACAGACAGTGATGTTGCCACTATCTCTGTCGATTTGAGCCACGAACCGATGGTGACAATTCCAAAAAAAAAAACCACATAGGGTAGACATATCACGTATGGTTCACATATAGGTAATTATCACATGTCACATATGGTTGACATGCAATTCATTATTCACATAAGGTTTCATCATTTATTTTTTATAGAAATTGAAAAAAGGCATTAATATATAAAATTACATACATTTAGGAGGACTACACCATTTAGAGAAGGAGGAGGGTGTCTCCAATAGTCATAAGGATTAGCACTCTAGAAAACCTAATGCACCTTTCACCTCCTGCCTTGCTATGATCTCTTAGCGATGGCCATCAATTCTACTTCAAAACATCATTAGTGAAACCTTGCATCAGATAAAGAAACATATGATACGACATCTATTTGACAACTATCATTAACATCATTGGCTCACATAAAAAGGGCCTTAGCTCAAGGGCAATGTCACGTCCTAAATTCTTAATCACGCAATTAAGCATAATCATGCTTTTAAACATTATGTTTAAATTTGCATAATTATAATTCGGATTACTAATGGAATTCGTTGGAGATCATTTGGATGAGAGAAAGAAATTCGAGAGAAAAAAGGATTGATTTTGCAGCACAAATGAACCCTCTTCACTTACCTGTGGGCCCCACATGTGGACCCACTCCTCACCCACCCTCTCTCTCATGTGGCCAGCAGCCCACCTGCTCCCTCCTCACTCTCCCCCATGCTCCACCCGTGCTCCCCTTCCCCTCACTCTCCCTCTCACTCCCTCTCTCTTTTCTTCCAAAATCCGAGCTCAAGAGAGGGATTTGAGGTGAGTATGTGGTACCATTGCGATCACAAGCTCATGAGCTATCCATTCCCCCAATTCATTTTTGTTTTCCCGGAGGATTTGAGCCGGATTTGGTGTCTTTTGGTGTTAGGGTTGAAATGTGAAGAACACCAGATTTCTTCGTCTCCCGAGCGTTTCCCTCCATTTCCTCCTTCAATCGATGGTCCACAACCTTGGTAACGGACTTTGGGTGAGTCCCCTAAACTCCCATGGCAAGAATCCACCTTTTGGATGGTTGGATTTCGAATTTTGAGCTATGGGTTTGAAGTTCATGAGTTCTTGATGAATTAGAAGCAATAGCTGAGTTTTTGTAGATTTTGGTGTATGCATGTTGTCCTATGTGGTAGAGGAAGTCAATGTGATGCTCTAGGTCCAAGTTCCCACTCCAAATGTCACCCGAATCGTCATCGGTGAGCTCCCAAAGTGCCTTCGGCGACCCCCAGCGGTCTGACCGCCACCCCAAGGTCGGTCAGACCGCCAGGGGCCAAAACTCTCTGTACTGGGGCGGTCTGACCGAGTTTCCGGTGGTCTAACCGTGAGTGTTGGCGGTTTGACCGCCAGTATACCTCGGTCTGACCGCTGTCTACCCAGACAGCACATTTACTGCTTGCTGAAACTTATAAAATTCATAATAAATTGTCTGTAGCTCCAACAATTATGAAACAAATTTTTTTGGTTTAATAATAACCTACTCTACCTAATGAAAATATCCTCAACCATGAAATAATGAATTAAATTTCTGAGATTAATTAATTAGGTTAAAGCTTCATTAATTCACCGTTAATTCATCATAAGTCCAAAATTGATGAATCCAATTTTGCTAGTTTCCTTATGACTTGTTCTATCTAGGAAAAATAGTTTCATTCATTATATGCATGTTGTGGTATATATTTGCACTTCATTCATACTCATTGCATTGCGTGCGTTATTCTTTTTAGAGATCACCGAACCAACGATTCTGGCGAGCGAGGTCGATCCCGAGGTGCCGCACCTTTGTGAACCAGTGCATCAAGGAAAGCATCTATCATATTGAACCCTGTCGGTTGTATTGAATGGAGTCTAAATATTGATAAATTATGCTTATGTATAGGTTTGCATGTATAGGAAGTCAGTGTTGGGTTGTTGGGTAGATCCTATGTTGAATTGCATTGTCTCTACCTTGATGTATTGTTGATCCATATCCTTGTAGCCTGGGTTTAATTATGTTAAGGTCTAACTTAAAAGTAATGCGAGATGCTTAGCAATGCATAGGTCCTCGGTAGAAGTCGAGCGGTGAAGCATCCCATCGTTCGAGAGCTGTAGGTTAATTACCTTCACAATGATTACAATGTTGGGTCGATGATGTTGGTTGATCGAGTGGTGAGTATGAGGCGAGATGTGGGCGGTGTTAGGGGTGTCATCTGCCCTCAAGGAAAGTCCGGGGGTAGTTCAGGAAGGGAACCCGGACACCGTAGGCCACTTGCATCGTTTAAGGTCGATCGTCGGGTAGTTGGCTTTAGCACTTACCTTACTCACCACATGCCGATCTAATGGTAAGGCAAGCCGAATACCTTCGCAGCTGTGGCTTTGTGGGGCCTGAACAACGACGGTGTGAGCAGGTGGGCTTGTAAGCAGTATTAGTTTGCTCCGGGAGTAGTTCTGGTACTGCCACACCGAGCGTTGCATGTCGCACACGGTTGGGGCTGGTTGGGAAAGGTTGTCACAGGTACCCCCTTGTGTGCACTTTAGCGGGTGGCACAAGCCGTATGGTCCTCGTGTCTTGTGGGTCCAGGAGTATCCCCCTGCAGGGTGTATAAACATTTTAAAATGCCGCACTCTCGGTCATGAGCATGCTATTGTTTCAATTGCACCCGGTCATAGAGTTCTCATGGTTGATTCAGTTGTATAGTTCAGAGATGTGGTTGTGGTTCGAATATGTGGGAGGTGGTTGAGATGGTACTTGTTATACATTGACACTAATGTGGTTTCAGATTCATATGATCAGTTGGTAGTCGCAGGGTAGTTTCATATATGTTGGTTAAGTTAGTTGCTCACACATATGCCTAGGTTGCTTACCGCATATGTTTTACTTAACCTTGTGGCCTACTCTTGCTAACCGCTCAATGCATAATCCTTAGAGTCAGGATATTATATACCCATATTGTGTAAGACTTGCGAGTACCTTCGTACTCAGGGTGCTGCCCTTAAGTTGATGCAGGTTCACAGGTCGGCGAGGAAGAGGCGGTGTTTGGCTATTTTGTGCCTGCCGATCAGGGTGGCGGGTAGGAGTAGCACATTCTACTCCGAACTCGGTGTTCTTGATATGGAGCCTAAGGGCATGTGGCTCCATATCCTTTTGTTGTATAGTTTATTTTCTTCCGCTACGTAGATCTTTTGTTGGTTAGGAGTTGAGGGGTTCTGTCTCCTCCTAGCTCGCTTTTGTTGTAAAACTGTTGAAATCAGTTGCATGCTTAACTTTTGTAATATAAATGTTTATTACTTGCTCTTTATTAAGCTATGTTGTGATGCACTATGTTGAAGGCATGTGTTCCGATCCTTGGGCACAAAACACATACCGGGACTGCCGGAATGGTATTCGGGTTAATCGTCGGGGTTGGACTATGAATAATGATCTGCCTGATGATTAATTTGAATACTGTTTGGACGGGTCCTCACAGGCACAAGTCTCAAAATCATCAAACGTGGATTGTCACAATTCCACACCTTCTTGTTCCACACCTCATAGAATATAAGAGAGGTTGATTAAGAAGATGCTGAATACTGCCAATCAAGCTACTGATCCTCAACGATATAACTGCATAATTATCACAGGCTCACACAACCTATTATGCACTTTAGTCATACAAAAAAAAGCAAGCTATTGTTCCAAAAAAAATAGCAATAAAAATTATTCATTTGTGACTTAGTTGTATATCCTAAAATTTGAATGTGATATTCTAGGTAGCAGGGTTTAGGTAATTTACTCGACCTAAATGATGATACCACACAACATCACATTCAAACTTAATTCAATACGATATCATCATTGGCAAACGTATTGAAATCATCATTGGCAAACTGCATCTAGCTATCCAAAATACTCATTTTTCAATATGTAGCCTCATTTCATTGGCCTATTTCATCATTGACAGAAGAAACATAGTTAAAATTCAACTAAATTTCTATAAAAGAAAAGTAATCTACTAAAGCATAGCTAAAGTTCAACTAAATTTAGCATGGCATCTCCAAGAATAATTTTTCTACTAATCATCCATTTTTGCAGCAATACAAATCCAAGTTTTTAGATTTGTAGGGAGGACTAGGAAATAGTTGGGGATTGCCTTGGGGTGATGGTAATAGAGAGGGAGCCAAGGCATCAGAGTGGAGGAGGCCATCGTCAGGGTGGATGAGGAGGTGTTGTTAGCTCTAAGATGTGAGAGAGGCCACACCGCAAGGCGGCAGTTGAGGCATTGGTTTCATGGCTCGGGAGAAGCTAATTGTTGAAGAAGTGCGGTTATATAGGACAGTGATTCTATCACTACCAGATCATATAAATAACTGACAATGATATACTATCACTGGCGGTTCACAGCTACAACTGACAGTGATAGAATCAATGTGTGGGGCATGAGAATCGAGGCATTGGTCTAGTACTTCCGATTTGTAACCTTGAACCGGTAGTGATACTATAAACATAAATACAACTAAAATTTTTGAATTGGAAATAGAGTTCTTAGCCACTAATTGGAAAATTGCACACACGGGAAAGACGAAGGAGCGATGACGGTTTATTAATTGCATAGGACTCAACCCGTTTTTCTCTATTAATTGTAATTGTTCAGCACCCCTTCCTTGTCCTCTACTTTATCTTTCTTGCATGATCATTATAAGTGCTCACCCTCCTCAGATTCCTTATTCCATCCACGATGTTGCTCGTCCTCCTCCGAGCCACTACGCAAAGTTTTGTTGCGGGTCTATCCATCATTAGATTTCTACTCAGTGATTGCATTTGGTAAGTTTCATTTAACCAAATGAAAATTTATTAGTTCACATGATTGGTGCTTATTTTTGATTGGTTCAATTTTATTAAGTATGCAATGGTGGTCTATTGTGATTGACGGTCTATTATATAAGGTTTATTAGAATTTTACATATATAGGGCTGCATGAAATATTGAAAATTCTTTTTGTAGGAATATGTATAACCTTCTGAAAAAGTATGAGGACAAAGTATAGAGATGGCTGCTTATGTTGTCCAATGCCTTGGTGTTCAATTTGAGCCAGTTGACAATGTATTTTACGTTGCCATGGAGGAAAGTGCAATGTATGATCTCTGCTACAAGGCCATTTGAGTTGCAACACATTCGCTTGGTTTTGAAAACTTTAAATTGGCAGTTCACCAAGGGAGAAATATCTTCATATCTTTATTGGATGTAGGTGATGCGGACAAGGGGAACAATAAGTACAAAACCTTAATCTTTGAGAAAGTTTGCTTTAGGTGCATAACTGAAATATCCCTTGCCGTATTGACCATAATGGTCTCACATCTGTGTCTAACTATGACTTTATTGTTGAACACTTAGATCGTCGAAGGAAAAGAAGACACGGGTGCACACCACTAGGGCTAAGTGACGTAGGATGTTAGGAGATTTACTTTGTGTCAATGAATATAATAAATATATTCATACTAACAATTATCAATATATCTGTTCTTCTTTCCCAATTTTATTTTCTGAGTGAAGTATCACTTTCGGTTATTAACCAGAGCCGACAATGTTACTATCAACATAAAATACAACTAAAATTGTGAATTGGTAACTAGAACTTGGAACAAGCAATCTAAAAATTTTGAAGATAAAACTAGAATGTATGTAATTACTATTAATAAATATAAATTAAACCATAATACATAAAAGTTCATGACATCAGTTTAAAAAAAATCATCCTGATGTTTAAATTGGTTATCAGATCATGTTCCTACTCCACCAGGCTGATGTGGCTCACTCTGGTGAGGATGACATTATCTTTATCAGCATTGTACTGCTGATCATGTAGAGGCATATCATTTTCGGGTAACGAGCAGAGAACATAGCAATAGTTGTTATGCGGATCAAAAGAGATCTGGGAGAACATAGCATTGTTTTAGTCCTAGGGTGTACTGGAGAACAACAACAGTTGCCATCATAGACTTTGGGTTGGATGAACCTGGTGTCCCCAAATTAGAAGCAAATGCTCCTGTGTGCCTGGAACGAGATCTAAATGACAAGTGACAAGCTGGCTGACCCTAACCCTCCGAGGATTAAAATGAGCTATCACAATGACATAAGAAGAAGATCTACAAAATATAAAACAAGAAGAATATATATCTAAGGAAGAACGAAACACTAGATGATGATGGAACAAAATTGTGTTTCTTCGCAAACCTCTCATGATCAAAGTAAGGAAGAGTAAGAAATAACAAAAAAACTCTTCTCTCACTAGTGTCAGAGTGAATTATCACATGTGGCTTAGAGAAAATGATAGAGGGATGACGATTAAATAGAGGTCATAATTATGTCAGCTGATGTTGCAAAAACCGACAGTGATGGATCAACATGATGTCAATTTGCACATCCCCATCATTGTTGTTTGCAGTTGCCAACCAACAGTGATATCTCATCACTGCATGTTGGTAACTCCAACTGGTAGTGATATCTTAACTACCTCCATAAATCTCCTACGCACCCCTTTGTTCTTTCGTGTCATTAAAACTGCATGCACTGAGCCCCTTCATCTTCCTCGAACGGGCATTATAATGCTTGCCCTCCATGACCCTTCTCATTCCATCCGTGATGTCACTCCACCTCCTCCTCTAATCCACTGCATACAAATTAGTTTGTTCGTCCTCTCGGTCCAGTCACGTGCAGACCTCCTCCACCGACGCCTCCTCTGTCCTCTCCTCTATCCCCACCATCGTACACATCGGAGGAGGAGGAGCCAATGTCAGTCTCCTCCGATGACTGCTCCTTCTCTAGTGATGAACGAACCTCCTCCCCATACGATTATGACTAAAAAAATCTTCTTGGGCGAGGGCCCTTTGCCAAATAATCATCACGCACTAACGAGCTTGAAGGACTCCTGCACCGGCACTGAGGATGACACGTCCTCCACCTCCAACGAGGATGACACCAGCGCCGAGGGCTCTGACGATGAGGAGGCCAGCATCGAGGGTGAGGAGGCAGCCGTCATCGCTGATGATGATGACAACGGAAGCATTGAGAGACATACAAATCATACTATATCAAATTATAAAGTTGTGTGTTTAAGACAATGTAACAATTAATTATCATTATCATCATCAATCAATTCATCACCATTAGCTTAAAAAATTGAATGCACTACTATACTACAAAAACAATGCATGCGAACTATTTTCTTCTTATTTGATGCACAATTTATGGAACGGGGGAGATATTAGCTTCTTAATTAATTTTAGGGAGAGATGTTACGAATAACATATAGCCCTATAAATTTAGGGGACCAACCTTAAGTGATGACCGGTGCCATAATTTGTCGAGGGGAGTAGCCATTAGCTCATAAATTTAAGGATGGGGTATAATTTGTGGGGATCTACAGTGATTTAGGTGGACTAAGGGTAGAGATCTAATGTTCCTGTCAAACTATGGTACTGTACATAATTACGTTTCCTTTTATCCAAAGAGAATTATATATATGTATGAATCTCGCTTTCTAAAACTGTAACAAAAGAACGTTAGACCTCACTGGCATGTGTCATGTTAGTTTTCTACATTTACTTAGCTGCCCTTACGGAATGTATCATGCAAGGTTCATTTTCAGTGAATAAGAAAAGATCACACAACACGAAATATGATGTGAATTATTGAGTGTTCCTCTTTTTCTCCGCGAACTTGATTTATTCTCATCAGCTGTGCTATAGGTAATATTCAGAAATAACATACATGCATCCTCCAGATTCCAGCCAAAACCATCCAAATTACTAATTTTCTTCCCTAACCAAGAAAAGATACAACAACACGATGCTAATTCCTACCGTGCACTTTGATACACACTATTGCTGCGCCTCCAGGTCCCTCTCCCTATCATCCACCGGCCTCTCCTGTGGCCGCACCATCGATGTGGATGCCTGTGACAAGCTGACCTCATGCTCCTTTTCAGTGCAGCCCTCGCTAGCCGGCATGACAACCACCTTGGCGCAACACATCGGGCACGTTGAGTGCTCCCTGAGCCACATGTCAACACATGGCACCACCGGGGGCGTGGGCCACTGCGCCCGGAGAAGGAGGAGGAGAAGAAGACGAAGACGACGGCAAGAACGGTGGTCGCGATGGCATTTCACCCGCATGGGTGTCAATAGGAGGCAGTGCATGCGCGGGCGGAGCTTTTGAAGGGGCTGGCTGCATGCCATGGCTTAGGAGTGTGGCACGAGCGAGGGAAGTGCGGGGCAGAGGCAAGGCTCTTAGGGTGGCGAGGTGAGATACGTTGACCGTCACGACGAACCCATTTGACAAGAATAGGTTGGTCACTCGTGCCATGTTGGCACTCTCTCTTTTCTTTTTTACCTCGATTTGGTCAATTCTGCTTTATTAACAATTCAATTGGCATTTAAACACAGCGGAATCTTGTTTTCTAAATCAAAAGGGACTGCTTAATTTTGTGGTGAGTGAAATTTTCTTATGTGTCAGTCACATTTATCTTCTTGTTTTTTGTCTTTGGATCTTAATTCAACCTTTTCCTTTGTCCCATGTTTTCATGAAGTACCAAGATTGAACAAAAAGATCATTGTAATCTTTGAGAAAATTTTAAATTCGTTGAAACCCAACAAAATAAAAATAGAAGAATTTGTAACATTGTTAAGAATTAACATAAAGATAGGTGAATCCCAAATCTCCAAAAAATAATACATAAATAGGTAGTACTGGAAAAACAACAATAAGGCTTTCCAACATTACATTATTGTACACAAGAGCTATGTAACGTGCAATTTTAGTTCTATGAAAGATAGAAATATATAATAAAAATTTGCATACACTCCTAGAAGTCGGTCTCAATTGCAAATACCTCTAACGCTAAATAGTTGCATTTAGCAGCTCACGTCTCTTTTCTCGTTGCAAACTCACACATAGGGTCTTTGATTAGACACGTAGGTTGCAAAATCGATATCAAAACCCTAGTTTGTTCACATGATGAATACCCCACTTCACTAGATTTCTTATGATTTCCCTCACCTTCAAACTCATCCTGCACCATCCGAACCCCTAATACCCTAGCTTGAGTAATTAACCTAAATGGGAGTGCTCTTTGGTAGGGGAGTCATAGGAGACATTCTTGCGTATTCCCCTAAGATCGGTATTGAGAGTGGTTTTACCAATGATGGATAAGTGGCAAGATTTCTCCTCTCACATATTTAACCCTTGAAGTCATTTCTGTCTATTTAACCCCCAATATCGGGTCACATAATCCTTCGATGGTTGTTGAGAGTGGCAAAAATATAGGATAACGTCTAGAAGCCAAAATCACCCTCAAAACCAGTTTTATGAGTACAGTGACCCGATATTGGTAATTTAGAGGGTTTAAGTGAATAAGAAAATAGTTAGGAAATTAAGTGGAAAAACATGATAGTTTAGGGAGTAAAATTGAGTTTTTGTTTTGACAATTTCTTTGTAAAATCCTTTTATAACAAAAGGAAAAGGAAGCTACAGTAGAGACTAATCTCTTCAATCATAAAAGAGTGTTATTTTAAGTTAGGTATAATCAACATGTTTAAACTTTGATAATCAATATATTTTTCTATATTTCAATTGAACTTATGAAAATGGTATAGGTTATTTGTCTTGAAAGATAGTTTTATAATATTACAATTTTAATATAGTGTACATATATTTTATAGTAGTATTAGTAGTCAAATAGTATATTGGTAACTGTATCAATGTCTAGCGACGAAGCTAAAAATTTAATTATGGTGATGCTAAATACACAGTCTAAAATAAAATACGAGTCTTAGAGCTCAATTTACACTATCAAAATAAGATAATTACTATTAAAAACAAAATTTTGAATTATATCGTACCAGGTTCCTCTACCTATCGATGTGTAAAAAGCCATTTTTTTCAACTTCAAGAAGCAATACAAATTATAAGCAAATTTTATAAGATTTTATTAATAAAAACTCTTATAAAATTTTATCTATACTATCTATCTTATCTTATGATCCCACGATTGAAGAGAGAAAAAATAAACTTATGTCAAACAGGATTTTTTTAAACGAGTCGTATAAAATCATCGTCCTTACCCAGAGGCGTTGGGAGTTGCGAGTCACAATCTTTGGGACGGTGGACCGCGGCGACCCGTCGAAACCTCCACCTCGGTCTCGCCGCCGCTGCGACGATATCACCGCCGCCGAGGCCATGAGACCTCTCCTCACCCGCATCTTCACCTCCACTCGCATTGCCATGGCCTCCTCCTTCCCCTCCTCTCCGTCCCGACGGCTGGCCCGCCTCACCCGCCACCTCAACTCCTCTTCCGGCGAGCTCACTTCGGTGGGCGCCCCTGCCACCGCCGCCACCGACGCCGTCCCCGCGCGCTCCCGGCCGGCCGCCTCCAAGGTTCACGCCGCCGTGCTGGTCTGCCTTTTCGAGGACCCCAGCGGCGGCACCCGCGTCCTCCTCACCAAGCGCGCTTCCTCCCTCTCCTCCCACTCCGGTAGGACACTACGATTCTTGGCTAAAGCTGTTGCCTATTGGGTCCGTGATGGTTGATTCCGTCATTCGAGTTCTTCAATTTCTTGAAAATTGTCAGGGGAGGTGTCGTTACCCGGAGGGAAGGTAGAGGAGGGGGACGCGGATGCGAAGGCGACGGCTCTGCGGGAGGCGAATGAGGAGATTGGGCTGGACCCAGCGCTTGTATCTGTTGTGACAGTTCTTGAGCCCTTCTTGTCCAAGGTGAATCATAAATTCATGATGCTTGCCCTGGTATTATCAGGAAATCTGCAAGAGCTGTTAGATTTTACTAAACAAATCTTGATGCAGAGTTGCATAATAAAGTAATATAGTGTACTAATTCAAGCTATTTTTGATACAAGAAGGTTGGCCAATATGATAATCATTGTTAAATGCGTGACCATGATGCCTTTGGAGACAATAACTCAAGAACGAGAAGTAATAATATTCTTGTTGGTTGATTTGATATATCTTTGCCCTTACAGTATTTTCTGGTCCATGTATTGTGAAACCTTTGTTGACATATTGCTCAAGCCAATTTTTTTGTATAATTAACTTATGAGAACAATACACATGCATGTCCACTTCGGATAAATGGTGAACATTGATAATGCAGAAATGAATTGTTGAAGAAAAGAGTAAATCACATATGTAGCCCCCTCAACTTGTAAGTTTGTATCTCTTGGACCCTTAAAATTGCAAATTGAACTCTTACCTCCCTAAACTTGCAAGCATATAGTCTCTTGACCCATTGAACTTATAGACTCTAAACCCTTTAACTTATTTCTCTTTTACTTGATTGGTCATTTCATTTTCCTATAAGCATTATGATGTGGTGCATTATTGGTCGATGAGACGGACCAGATTTGTTGATCCGTGCTATGAGAAAATCGTAGGGTAGTTTTGCAATGTTATGGAAATTTAATAATTTCAATTACGATAAATTTTCAATGTGATGAAAATTTGAACCTATTAGTTTAAAATTTCGAAAATAATTTGAACCTATCAGAATTTCAAATTTTAATTTTCAGAATTACTATTTTATGGTATACATGTTTAGAAGTTTTGAAATTTTATATTTCATTTTGCAAACATTAAAATTTCAAAAAACAAACTTAGACCACAAATTTAAAGAACTCAAATATGGATTGAAATTTTGATATCAAACTTTTGCAATCAAATTTACAAATGCTGTGTAGAACTTCGATTAAAATGTTAAAATAAAAATTTGAAACTCAAATTACTAAAATTGTAGGTCTGAATATGGAAGATGTTTATGCTGTGGAGTACAAGTTCATCATGTTTCATGTCGTTTCCTGCATTGATTGTACATCATGAAGATTTTCTGCCTCTTTGACTAGATACCATGTCATTAAATATATTAGGCAAATGATCAGACATATTAAATGGACATGTAAAGGGGCCTAAGAATTTATTCGGAAGGTTCAGGGGACAAGTGGCACAAGCTTACTGATTTAGGTTGATGAGAATCAGGGATGAACAAACGGTTTTGGCCAAGCCATCGAAACCATGCCTATGATAAGCGGCAAAGGAACTGTGGAAGCAAGTGAGCGCCAGCGAAGGAGCAGTTGGCCGATGAGCAATTTTTCTAAACCTGTTTAAACCGGGGATGAGCACCCCTGATGAACTACCATTTTTAGTTTGGACGGGACCAAGTGATACAACCTTAGAATTTTAAGGGTTAGATGTGCAATTTTCTAAAAATACTAGTAACATACAACATCGCCAGGGACATGTGACATGATATTCTGAAGCTCTGACTACACAAAATGCTACTGAAAAGGAACATCTTTTCTACTTTATAGGCATCCAAATACCAGCTATTAGTTCATGCTCACATGCTGGTACAACTTACTATCAGGAACTGATCTGCAACTGTCTTGTAAAATTCAAACAATAGCACGAAACTACTAATGGCCATAGCTGGTCAATATATAGTCATGGGGTGGCTTGTTTCAGTTGTTAATCACCCTAACGTCTTGCATAGTTTCTTTAGGTGTTTCTGTTGGTGGTGTCTCGGAGGAGATGCTAAATAATATTTCAAATGCATGAGTCTAGCTAAGCCCATTGAAATTGCACCTAAGGTTCATATGAATATAACCTGCCCATAATGAATGCTTCTACACTCTAGTCAAGCCGAGGAGGCTTACCAGTTACCCAAGTCTTCCCTTTGTATGTTTCAAGCCCTTTGTAAGTTTCAAGTAATCAAGATCCATAGCTCATGCCTTGGCTCCACTTTTTGGAATCCTTGAAAGAGAAATTTTCATTCAAAGATTCAAAATCTAGTGCATAAATCGGTCCACTGAGAATATGGATTTGCTATACATTTCTTGTTTCCTATATCTGTGACCTAGCACATGCTTTTTTACTTATTCAATGGAAGTGCAAACTGGCCAGAGTTTATGCTGCAGCCTTTGTTTTGCAGAATGGCCTCAATGTTGTTCCTGTAATTGGCATGGTTTCGGATAAAGCTTTATTCAATCCTGTCTTAAATAAAGCTGAAGTGGAAGACATCTTTGACGCACCTCTGGAGATGTTCCTGAAGGTACTTCTTTCCTTGTCATTTATTATTTCGTAGCAAATACGTAAATGTTCGTTTTTGCATGTTGGTTTCTTCTTATGGTGTCTGTAAGAACATTGCATCGCTTAAGTCTCTCTTCTATCACAACCGCAGGACGACAACCGGAGAACAAAAGAAATGAATTGGATGGGCATGGATATTCCTGTCCAGTTTTTCGACTACGAGGCAGACGGCAAAGTGTTTGTGATTTGGGGCTTAACCGCGCACATTTTGACCCGTGCTGCAGCAGTCATTTTTCAGAGGCAACCATCGTTCGTTGAACTTCCCAGACCCAAGTATACAAGTGTACCTATCGCTGGCACTGAGGAGCCCAAACCCTGAAGCATTGTATCGGCTGTAGGGGGCTGTTTGGTTCAGAACCTGGTGGTAAAATGCATGTCCTAGGTCCTGCCTGATGAAGGCCTTGATTTTATTTGGATGTAGAAGTATTTCTCCCTCTAAATGTTGGCAGGTACCAAAATTTGCTCGTACATTTCTCTACAGACGTAAATCATACTGTTATGTAGTGGTACATTTTGACCATCTCATTTTGAGATTCAGGCATTGACCACTTGGTGGAAGAGGGGGAAAGCTGGGTGCGCATTTTAAAAAGGAATGTACTACTATAAACTCCAAAAAATATGGCCATTTCTTTTCACTGTAGAATTGAAGCTTGTAAGCTAGAATATCAAGCAGTTCACTGAATTGGGCTCATGTTTTCAGGCCTATGTGGTTTGCAGTCATCTTTTTTTCCCTTAAAACGGTTGATCTTCATTTTTAAAAATACAGTAGAATAACTTGTATTTAGAGGAAATTCATATTTTTACTAGGGAGGGTTATACCTGAAACTGAAAGCGACATGGAAACAGCTCCACTCACGCATCCATGTTTTTCAGTAGCTAATTAGGCCATACAGCAATAGCACCCACCACCATATAATGCAATGTAAAGCGATGAGACCACCCTGGCACAATTAATTAACATTAGGGAGGCTCGCATTCAAGAAACAGCAAGAAAAGCGAGCGCAGCACCAAACTAACAAAGCAAGCAAGGAGGGAACGAAAGAGAGAGCTGCGATGTGCTGCGGCGGTGACGGCGAGTGCCGGCCGTTGGGGTGGCTGCTCGGCCTGCCGTTCGCGCTGCTCGCCGTCCTCGTCTCCATCGTCGGCGCCATCATTTGGATCATCGGGTACACTCCTACTTAACTCTTTCTTTTTATGCTTCCATGTGAATTTCCAGCAACAACCCGTGCACTGTGCTGTGATCCAGGCTGCCGATCTCGTGCATCTGCCCGTGCTGCCTGTGCGTGACGGTGGTGCTGGAGGCGGCGGTGGAGCTCATCAAGGCGCCGCTCCATGTCATGACCTGGTTCACCTCCAAGATACCCTGCTAGTACAACCAGCTACCATTTAGCCTTCATTCATCCGTGTACGATGATGGCAGATGAGGATGGTTCATGTGATGCCACTTAGGTTCTGAACTGATTAATTTTATTGATCAATAAGTTTTTTTTTATTCTGTTACCTTGTGCGTTGGTTCAACTACGAGATTGCTTCGCATACTACATGCACGATTAATTTGTTTGCCGTGAGTTATGGTTCTTGTGTTATCCTTCTTTGTTCCCCTATTCTCTGTTTGAATTTTGGAAACTTATTTTCTCTCTTATTTTCCATGGTGGTGAGCACACCTTGTTTTGTTTTTTGAAAGATCCGAAAACGGCTTATATTAATTAAGAGGGGAGTTTAGGCAGCATGTCAGACACATACTGCAAAGAACACGAAAGAGCACACCCAAGCAATCAGCCATTTTCACCAGGCTAAGCTTCTCAACGCAGATTTTTGGAAGATTACTTGCAAAACATGAGCGACTAGGAACCAAAGCTAAAACTAAAACTAAGGAACTAAAAGAACTAAGCCTTCGGAGTCGACCATTGCTGACAAAATGAATAATCTTGTGCACCTGCCATAACTCATTGTCGGGTCTCATCCTGTAGATCAGACACAACACGGCTTATTGTTTTTTCTTGCTTGTTGAAGACACGATTGTTTCGCTCCTTCTAGACAGTCTATATGACTAGAATGCAAAGCAAGCGAAGACCCTTGGCTGCATTACCTGATGCACACTAAGTGAGGGATTTGTACCAGTCTATTCAGCAAGACCCAAGTGACCTCATTGGCCAATGACACGGCATTAGGTTGGGGTGCTGCACCCAAAAGGCAACCTTGTTCCAAATCTCCTGTGTAAATGTGCAATCCAAAAACAAGTGATCCACCGTCTCAAGGTTGCGCAAACACAACTAGCAGAAGTAGCAGTTCGGCCATCCACGTCGCTGTAATCGATCGGCGATCCAAATACGTCTTTGGAGGAGTAGCCAAAGGAAAAACTTACACCGAGGAGGAGCCCAGGGCTGCCATACTATGCTGTCCATCTCAGTCATTTCGGTGCCTTCGAACTGGATGATATAAGCTGATTGGTCGGAGTATTCCCCTGAAGAAGTATGCGTCCAGGTGATTGTGTCCATAGCAGCACTACTCATACCCTGGTGTGCTGGTTGAAGAAGGGTCCAAAGATGAACATAATCGGGTAGGAGAGCTAGGGTAAGGTCATGGTCTAGATCCCAAATCCATCTATCATCAGTGAGGTCATCAGACACTGCGCAGATTTTGTGCTTGCTGTGATGATAAAGGGAAGGAAACGAAGACGCTGGTGCTATAACCTCCAACCAATTGGACAGCCAGAATGATGCCTTCTTGCCATCGCCCAACTGTATCAAAGTGGCAGCATTAAAGAGAGCAATGTCAGTCGAACTGATCGGTAATTGCATACCATTCCAGAGGCGCTCATGGTGCAGCCACTCGAACCAAAGCCATCGGAGGCGCAGCGCACGGCCAAAGAATTCCAGGTTTGTGATCCCTAGGCCACTAGCGAGATGACATACATGATACCAATTCGCTTTACACTTGCCCCTTGTGAGCTGTTGATCACCCGCCCAGAGGAAACGTTGCCGTGCCTTATTCAATTCCTTAATGAATTGCTTCGGCGACTAAAGAACCGTTAGAAGATAGGTGGGTAATGAACTCAGGACAGTGCCTACAAGCTCGCGCCTCCGGTAGGCGATAGAAACCTCCCCTGCTAGCCCGCCAAGCGCGCCTTCACCCGGTCTTTGATCGGCTATACTTGGGCAAGGCGAAGTCGGACAAGGGAGAGAGGCGGTCCCAGGTAGGTAATCAGAAAGGGAGCCCGGATAGCAGGGAAGTTTTCAAGTGCTGTCTCCATGTCAAGACCTTGGCAATGGATGGTGGACACTGCGCTCTTAATGAGATTGATATGCAGGCCGGTAGCTCCTCCAAAGTAGCTTATAATTTCCATCATCTGGTTAATGTATTGTTTAATTGGGTTTGTGAAGATAACTACGTCATCAGCATATAGAGATAGTTGAAGTCTAGCATGACACCCCTGGAGAGGGGTGAGGGCTCGTGCCTGTGTTGCCAGCTCAAAAAGATGTTGCAAGGTGTCTATGGTGAGAATGACAAGTAGGGGGATAAGGGGTCCCCTGCCTGAGTCCTCACGTATGAGGAATATTTGGTTTGGGGACGCCATTAAGTAGGATGGAGGAAGTGGAGGACGAGAAAAGAACAGCTGGCCAGTTCCTCCATTGTGCACTAAAACCCCTATGCTGCAGTAGCTCAAACAAATATTCCTAAGACACCGTGTCGAAAACCTTTGATATGTTCATCTTGAAAAGACGTGCTGGGGTGCGGCTCCGATTGTAGGCGCGTGTCAGATTATGCACATACAAGAAATTATCTTGGATACACCTACCTTTTATGAAGCCACTTTGCGAGTAGGATATTAGACGATCAATGTGTGTTGGGAGACGGAGAGTCAACACCTTGAAAACCAATTTTGCAAAAGAATAGATAAGACTTAATGACCTATAGTCCTTTGGCTGCCGGTTCGATGGCCATAGTAGGGCAGGGACCCCGTTTGGCCGAGCTCAAATTCTAGTTTTCTGGCACCAGAGCCCAAGTTACGAAGAAGCTGACTTTTGGAGAAGATTAAGCCAAAAAGTTTGACGCTTGGCGCAAATATCAGCTCCAAAATTTCCTCCTCATTCTCCTGGAACCGTTGAGGCTCGTTTTTTTATAGTTTCGATGGGCTAGTACAATTTTATAGGAGTTGAAGTACATGCGTTTGACAGAGATTTCACGACTTCGGAGGAGAAGCCCAGCTCCACAGCCGATCCGAACGAAGTCTAAGAGTAAGAAGCATTATGGCAGTGTGTAGGGAGTTCTCGCTACGATGTATGAAATCCGATCCTACTAATTAAGTGGGCCGCAAGTGTGATAAGAAACAAAAAGAAGAGATGGTTCTCCACGATCCACACTAGTCCTAGTATTCTCTGGGTTTCGTTCTGGTTCTCAAGTCAATCCAATCCTTCCACCTCTCAGCTGCTAGAGCCTGGCAGCGAGCGAGCCCACTGTCAGCAAAGTAGAGATGGAAATTGGTAAATATATAAGGATACCGACCGACTCGTTTTCGTTCTATTAATAATACTTATTTAATAAAAATAATACTATTACTTGAATTAAAGACAGTCCGATAGATATATTAGATTTTCAAATTTGCACCCTTACGATGAAGGGAGATGGTGGGTGAACGCCTCAGAAGCAAATGGGTGCGGCATGGGAGAGCGGGCAATGATCTAGTGGCAAGCAGATTCCTTGAGAAGTGTAGGATCTCGTTGTTGGGCTGGAAGGGTGAGCGACGATTGTCCAGAGCAGTGAGGTGGTTGAGCCGCCGTCTAGCAGCAAACTATTGGCACTCTCCTCGATTTGACAAGGGCAGCGATGATGCCAAAATAGCATCATCATTATGTATTTTATATTATCAATAACTTATTATTGCATAAAACTTGATACTTATTTTATATTTGAGCATTGTATATTTTACCATTCATCATATTTTAATTAGTTTTTATTTATTTTTATGCAGAATAAAAATTCTATCAAACTCCTGTAAACGAAACACGATGAAAAGAGTCAAGTCGGAGATGATTAGGAGGAGCTACGGGTGTCCAAAACGCTGCTAGAAGCTTCCATCAACTATTTGGGTAGCTCTACCATCTAAAATGGAAAAACTTATAATACCAAAATTATAGATCTCGTTAAGAGCTATAATTTTAATATGAGGATTTGTCTTCCGTATTAATAATCTCGTACTATCAATAATAAATTTGTCTTTTGTAATTTTTTACCTCCGTATTAAAAAGTTTTTCTACTTTAAACCCCCTCTCTATTCCATCTTTCTAATACTAAAGCATACCTAATTTAATAATAGATTGAGCATTCTCATGTACCTCAGACCAGCACGGATGGGGTGAGGGACTGGGAGCAGGGTTAAAAAATCGTCGGTAACCACTCAAAAATTGCGGTTACCGACCTTCCCGGTCCGATCCGATTTCAAAAACCGCTCGGTAACCGAAATTTGAATTCAAAAAATTTGAAAAAATAAAAAATTTTAAAAAAATTCGAAAAAATCTTAAAACAACTAAACATAATTCTAAGAACTTCTGTGAATTTTTTTTTCAAAAATAATGTCATTTGCATCATATTCTATAGGGAGAAAGTTTGAAAAAAATGAAAAAAATTGAAGCGCGCGGCTCAATTATTAACTCACGTTAAGGAAAAGTGTAACATGCAAACACATATTTTTCTTGTATAAAACGTATTTTAAGAGAATCTTTAAAATTGATTTCACTTTATTTAGAGTTTTATTAAATTCTCTATGATTTTTACAAAGTTCACAAGCATAAAGTGAATATGTTAAGAAACATCACTGTAATTAATTTTTTCATGTCTACTATTATTTTTTCTACGTAAATCATAATATAAATAAGCTAATGAAAGTGGTTTCACTAATTTTTAAGGTGTGATGGATCAGTTATGAATTAATCTAGTCGCAACACATTTACACAATCATGCATGTTACAATAACTAATTCATGAGTTCATATATTTTTAAAAGATATAGGATCATGTAAGAAGACTAAAAAAATTAGTTTCATGATTTTTGGATTAGCAAAGAGTAAACTATACATTTACCTTGGTTTAACAAATAAAATTTCTCACAGAAACTTTTGAACTTTTTTATGAGTATAAATAATTTTATCATGTAGATCATGTTACAAGGAAGCCAACAAAATTTGTTTCACTTGATTTGAAGCTCGGATGAATTAGTTATTGATTTTACAAGATTAAACCTTTTTTTAGGTTTTTTGTTGAACTGCGCTGAAATTCGATAAAACCGCTAGATAAATCGAGAAAACCGAGCGGTTACCGACCCAAACCGCTCGGTAATCGATCGAATCAAAAATGCAAGAAAATCGCTCGGTAACCGACCCAAACCGCTCGGTAACCGACCCAAACCGCTCGGTTACCGAGAGGGGAAAAATATGATTTTTTCGCAAAAATTTAAAATTTGCCGAATGAATTTTCTCCGATTTTTTTTGAATTTTTGACCGGTAATCGCGGTTATCGCGCATTTTCGGTTACCGCGAACCATGACTGGGAGTGGAGGAGAGGTAACAATTTTATATCACAAAATTTACAAACTGCTAAGTTAAACCGTTTATGTTCCATCAACTATTTGGGTACCTCTACCATCTAAAATGGAAAAATTATAATAATAAATTTGTCTTTCATACTAGTAATCTCGTACCATCAATAATAGATTTGTCTCCTATAATTTTTTACCTCCGTATTGAAGGATTTTTTATATTAAATCTCGTCTCTAGTTCATCTTCCAAACACTAAAGCATACCTAATTTAATAATAGATTGATCATTCTCACGTACCCCATAAAATTTGAAGGAGAGCTAACAATTGGCTGTGGAGGAGAGGTAACAATTTTATATCATAAAATTTACAAACTGCTAAGTTAAACTGTTTGTAAAAAAGATCATAAAGTTTGAATTTTAACGTGTGTGCGCGTCCTATAAAAAGAAATGGATGGAATATATGTGGTACGGAGGATCCGATGATCATGGTTGGACGGTTTGCTTGTAAGAATGGCTCATGTCCTGGGTCTGGGTGCCACACTCAATTTATTATCCAATCAGACGGTTCAGACACTTGTTTCCACTCAAATATTAGTCCACCATCAGGTGCAAATTCACCGTGCGAATGATCGTATCAATTTCATGCCAATGTTCCAATCATGGTCCTCACGCAAGCTGATTCTCCAGGGCATCATGCCCGTCTTAGTGAAACTTCGTTAAGCAGGCCATTGTCCCTTGTCGCTCCAAGCTCCAACGAATCCACAAACTCAGCTCTGCTTTTCTCTAAGGAAAAAATACAAAATCCTCCTAAAAGTCACTTGAATTTTGACTTTCCCTCAGAAGTTGTTTTGTTGCAAAAAATTTGTTGTAAAACCCCTAAAAAATTTAAAAAAATAAAAAAATCATAATTTTTTTTTAAAAAAAACTAGAGACAATTAGAAGACCTTCTGTGAATTGTTTTTTTTTATGGAGAGGAAGTTAAAAAAAAAGAAAAATATGTAGCTCATTTATTAACTCATGTTATTTTAACTTTGTCATGTCTACCATTATTTGTCCTAAACAAATCATTGTTTAAGTAAACTAATAAAAGTGGTTTCACTAATTTTGGGGTGTTATGGATTAGTTATGAATTAATTTATCTGCAACACATTTAGTCAATCATGCACGTTACAATAACAATTTCAAGATTTCATGTATTTTTAGAAGATAGAGGATCATGTAAGAAGACTAAAAAACTTTGTTTCATGATTTTTATCAGTAAATAATTAACTATGCGTTTAACTCAAATTAATAAATGAGTTGCATGTTTTTCTTTTTTTCAAACTTTCTCTCCATGAAATATGATGCAAAGGATATTATTTTTGTAAAAAAAAATATACAAAAGGTCTTAGAATTGTCTCTAGTTTTTTTAGAATTTTTGTGATTTTTTTTAAAAAAAATTGAATTTTTAAGAGTGTTTTTCAACAAAGTCGAATCTTTAGGGGGTTTTTTTACAACAAAATAATTTTTAGGGTGAAAATCAAAATTCAGTGACTTTTGAGGGGTTTTTTTTACATTTTTCCTTTCTCTAACGACTTTGTCTTTGCATAACCAAGATCTTGAGCTACATAACCATCTGTACATGCCTCTGTTTTTGTTCCCCCATTGTTGCTCGCCAGTTGGTGCTTTCCAGTTTCCGCTGTGGCTTTCAGTTGCAGATCAGAAGGCGGCTTTCAGTTCCCTGAAGGACCTTACCACTTTAGATCATCTCTAACGATTTTCTTTCAGGGTCCAGAATCCCTTCACGACAGAATTTTCGTTCTTTTCAGCGCTCTAACGGTTTCCTTTCACGGTTCCCTTCACGAAGGGATTCCCAGGATTATTCCCTCTAGAACGGGATTCTCTCTCCTTTCTCTTCGCGATTCCCCTCGAATGGAAGCTGTTGGAGATAAGAGGAAATAAAAGGAATGAGAATAGGGAAGGGAATCGGGAAGGGAACGAAATGAAGAGAATATGGTTGGAGATGGTCTTATGATAACAAAGTACCGGTTGTATTTTTTTAATAATGGAATAACTTAAAAGCGTCTTAGTCACTATATTTGATGATGTATCTGACCGATCATTATTACAATATTCTTGCTATGACGTAGCTCTGTCTACCATATAGTTTACTCATACACTTATTACAAGAGAAATGATATGATATAGACTCTGTCTACTATATAGCCACAAAACACATATGTTGTAAGAAAGACAAAAACGACCACCAAAGTTCATCATGATTCTAATCTTGGTACATGAAAAAAATCATTAGTGACAGGTGATAACCGTCATTAGTGATGGGTCCCGTACCCGTCACTCTTATCGTATTACTAATAATAGATTATTAGTGATGGATGATGACCCGTCACTAATATTCAGTCATTAGAGACGGGTCGTAACCGTGACCCGTCATTAATATTCAGTCATTAGAGATGGGTTATAACCATGACCTGTCACTATTGACTGAACATTAGTGACAGGTTGTAATCTTGACCGTCACTAATGATCGATGAACATTTTTCAAATTTTTTAACACGAAAAAAAATCAAAATTTTTTTTCACCCGAGCCATCCCAATGTAGCCCCATCTCATATGCCTCACAAGTCATGCTATTTTTCACACTGTTTTCAAGTTTACATTCCTTGGGAATCGAACCTACGACCTTCTACTCGCACGTGTAGCCACCTTACCACCTCTGCTATCACGTAGTTGTAATAGAAATCAGATATTTTATCCTTTTAACCTTCTTTACCGAAGGTCATTAGTGATGAATCATAACTAGGGCCTATCACTAATGACTATTTTTGCCAAATTTCATCGAGGGTTATAATTTGATAGGTGACCCGAAGTGTATTCGGTAAAACGGTTATAACTTTTGCATGCGGACTCTGATTTCGATGTTTTTTTTATTCTACGAATATCTATAGAAAAAGTTACATCCGTTGTTGTTTGACCATGTTGGTTTCAATGAATTTTTTGAGGCCAAATTTGGCCTAGAAGATTGAGTTTTCGCCCCCCTGAAGTTTATGCACCGTTTTCGAAACGCATGTTTGTGTCCATAGCCACTACACCTTACATCAAACTTGAGAAGAAATATACAACGGTTCCTATTCTAGTGCTGCTGAGGTGATAAAATAAGAGAAAAATAAAAAATACCATCAATAGTGATTGGAGTTGGTTATTAGTGACGGATTACAAGTTGATCTGTCACTAATAATTGGTATAGGATAACCCGTTACTGATAAGTGGATCATTAGTGACGGGTCAAGTTGTGATGACCCGTCACTGATGACTGGCCTAGGACGACCTGTCACTGATGATCTAGACATTAGTGATGGGTCAGAACTTGACCTGTCACTAATGATTGGCCTAAGACGACCCGTCACTGATGACCTTATCATTAGTGA
This sequence comes from Phragmites australis, assembly GCF_958298935.1. Classification (NCBI taxonomy): domain Eukaryota; kingdom Viridiplantae; phylum Streptophyta; class Magnoliopsida; order Poales; family Poaceae; genus Phragmites; species Phragmites australis. Next base: position 9,914,427 of record NC_084929.1, read on the forward strand.
CGGGTTAAAACTTGACCCGTCTTTAATAACCAGCCTAGGACGACTTGTCACTGATGACTTAGCCATTAGTGACGGGTCACAACTTGACCCGTCACTATTATCATCAATGACAGATCATGTTACGACCCGTCACTAATGACCACTTATTAGTGATGGGTCTATAAGGCACATTAGTGACGTGTCCTTATTGGACCCGTCACTAATAGGATATTATTGACGCGTGTTGGGTAGCCGTCACTAATGTAGTGTCTTATTTGCTGGTTTCTTACGTAGTGTCTATACTAAACCTCCACCTATATCTTGCTAATATTTCCATTGTGTTGATCTTCAAGAGTCAGCATGTGGTACACATACTGAGTCGCACCCCTCCTTTTATAGTGATGTCTAGAACCTCTTTCCAGTACGCACCCCTGAAGATAGCCTACATATAAGAGTGAATTGCTTTATTAAAAATCACATCATTTCGGCTGAGCTAAAGTGCCCAGAATAAGGCATCTATCTCAACCAAAATTTGTTTTTTATTTTCAAACCTATTCCATCTAGCCATGTTCCAAACATGTTTGAAATATTAAGAGGAGGTTGTAAACCAAATATTATGTGGACCGTAAACCAAAATTTGTTTTTGGAATAGGTCTAGACATACTGTATCGCACCTCCTACCTAATATAGTAATATCAAGAACCTCATCCAGTATGCACCCCTAAAGGAGAAGGAGAAGGATATGTGTCGTACTAAGGGAGTCTTTCGAACGATCTGGTCTTATAAAATTTTCTTCCGAGGAGGAGATCAAACCTCGATGGGCTCAACCCCTCCTTGTGGCTTTGCCATCGAGCACCATGCTCGTTTGCCACTAACTTACTTTCGAATCACTTGAAACAAGCATTAGCTTCGCTTTAGGTTTAGGAAGTTGTAGAATCCAAATTCTTTCCACTAAAATGTTGATAGATACCACTTCCTTTTTTTAATAGCATAATGACATCCATATTATATATATTTTGATGTATTTTAAAATTCAACAATTATAATATATATCAACAAATAAACAATAATGTCTGCATAAATCATATATGCATGTCGAACATGCCTTTTGCAAATTGTTGGATTAGCTTTTATAAAATTATTGCTACGGTTTTTTTTTCCGAAGTATAGAAGATGTTTATTACTTACTTAAGTATTGAATGTTTCACATATAGTACTAACTATTGCCATGTTTTAAGAAATACACGAGGTAAAACTTACTGAATAGAATATACAGGAATAGTTATTATGAGCCACCCGGGATTATTAAACCAGAAAAATGAGATTTACTCAGCAAAAATTACTGACACCCGATTTAGTCTTTAGCAAAGAGGCGTGGTGAAACACGATTTAGTAAATTTGAATTTCATATCCTATAAATCATAACCTTTTCTTCAGTAGTTTTTGGTAGTGTAGCATTGGTGGAGCTAGAGGTGTTCTGGGTATACCCGGGCACCCAAAAACCCTAGATGTCACATGTAAGTAGTTTAATATTATATATAAATTTATATAGTATTAGTCTAATTACTTATGATCAGTTATATTATTATGTTTATGCACATTCACTCCTCGTTTTCTAACTCCGCCACTATGATGTAGATATAGCTGTTTTACACGCACATAATAGTGCTGCCGATGAAGTTGTATACTAGACTATGACAAACATTAAAGGCAATACGATATCAGTATGCAAACTATAGTAGTTTAAACTAGTATAGCTAGGAAAGAGAAGACCCATCCCATGTGAGCTGTGGGTTAGGGGGACGGGGCTTGCCATCCCTATCGAATACATGCTCTGCTTCTGGAGGTATCAGCGTCCAAGTTTGCTTCCTGTAAGTGCACGAACCTGCAATAGAAACCTCAAACCTTGGATTTGATTGCTGGGTTGCTAATGGCCATGGTGGTATTGATTGGATGCGTGGAGCCACGCATGACGATGACGATTCTCACTTGGGGGTTGATTCTCCCTTCTCGCCTTGCTGACAAACGCATGTTCTTGGCAGTGTTCTCGTTTTCTGGTTGTCTCTGGATTTTCAATCTGTGACATGCGCCATGTCAAATGTTGCTGAATTTGTTGCATAATTAAGCTGTTGATCTAACTGCTCTAGTGAGAGAAGCAAGAAAAAACAATATAAATTAATGGGCCCGTCAGAATGTCTATGTCGACAACTAGTAGTTTTTTTAAACAAGTTCTATTAATTCTTATTGTTATATTAAGTGATACAATCTTAAAAATTTATTTCTGATCTTTGTATACTCATTTTTATAGAAGTTAATTTTTAGACTTGAAAGCTTATCAAATGCACAAAACAAAGCTTCATATTCTTTGCCTTTTTCATATCATCTTCCATAAATAAGATTGAATCGTCAGATATTAAAGGATTGATAACCCATTGTGTATCAAATGGGATACAACTACTTCAACTTGACATGGCGTTTTACTTCTTTCTATAGGGACTTGAGTTCTCTTTTTGCTTATTTCAAACCACCAAACTTTTTATTTACGTAGTAGTATATATTTGATTGCACCTTTTATTTCTATTTTTTTGGGACTGTCCTTTCGTTTTGAAGCTCCGTGCTGATTCCTTCTGGCGTCTGAAAGAGGAGCTGTTCACAACAGCACTATCTCCCACGGCTCAACCAGATGAAGTTCATGAAAAACAACTGAATATATTCTTGCGCAATAAAGAGGCAGCAACTGATCCGTTACTCATGGATGCATCGATGTAAGAACAAATTAAAGTTGTTGTGTCTCAAAAGTCAAAAGGATCATATGAGCGGCCCTACTTGGTACCTGTATAATACATGACCTTACCACTGATTAGGCTATGTTAGCGTTCTAAACTAGCCTGACCCAACTCTATCTCACACACAGTCTCACTCACTCACTCACACACATCTATATATTGCTTGTTTAGAGATTTTCCACAGAAAGATCGGAACAGAGGACCTTGGAATTTGCAAGACAGCAAGACAAAAATAGCAATACCTTAACTTTTCCCCTATTTATCGAGGTAGAAAATTTAATTAAATGACCTTGGGTTGAGGCTTGAGAATTACCACCCCTAGGCCGGCCCTAGCTACTCATCCTAACCCTAGAAATGCTTCAAGAGATGACCAAAGCTCAAGCTAGCACAGTGGCTTGCGCGCAGAAGATTAGAATCTCCAATGAGAGACAGAGAGGTAAGAGAACAAAGAAAAGAACATGTTCTCCCATGCTAGCTCTAGTCTTACTCTCATGCAATCTGAGGGGACCAAATTGAAGATCCACGAGCACAAAACCAGGTAAGAGAACAAAGAAAAGAACATGTTCTCCCATGCTAGCTCTAGTCTTACTCTCATGCAATGTGAGGGGACCAAATTGAAGATCCACGAGCACAAAACCAGGTAAGAGAACAAAGAAAAGAACATGTTCTCCCATGCTAGCTCTAGTCTCACTCTCAAGCAATGTGAGGGGACCAAATTGAAGACCCACGAGCACAAAACCTCCAAGAGCTGGAGACTCCAAAAGGAGTAAGATTACTTCTGAAGCTAAGCTCGCCCAGACAAGGGATATATCCAAGCCAAACTTGTACAGTGCCTTGCTCAACCACTATATATCTAGTAAAGTATCAGTAGTTTGCATGTTGTTATCACCGTATATACCGTTTTAATTGGTTTCCATCCACTTTTGGTCTGCCTAACTAATCTTGGTCCTGGTTTGAGTGACAAGGTTTGCAAAAGGAGGGGCACACACTACACCACCATGCCTACCCTCTAACCTCCAAGGTTTCTACCAATATGTTTCAGTTTCTATTGAATATAACGTTACTTAATTCAGGGTATGTGTGCTAAGAAAATTTCAGAGTTTGTCTGAAAAGATGATATATAAACTCTGTAGATCCCACCGTTAATCCAACGCATGATCTGCATCCTCCCTACCTCGACCTGAGCCCTCCGATTCATAGAGCTCATAACATAAAACTTCATGCAAAGGATTAAAATTTCGGAGCAGAACGAAATATCTAATTCCGAAGTTTTTTTTATTGACATGTGGATCCACAGAGCAGAGAACAAAAAATGACTGAAATTTCAGTCAAATTTCATGAATTTTGGTCTTTTCACGTGTGAATGAAAGAAATTATAAAATGAAATTGAAATTCCTGCTTTATGGGCATCACATCGCTCTTGCACAGTATGGCTCTTTAGGTTGATCATAGATACATCTCACTGGTCTTTATTCCCCTATTATTGTGCACATATATTGTGGTGGAGCAAATTTTTGGTCTAGGCATGCAAGGACATGCATGCAAAGCTACATATAAGGCCTGTGAACCACACCAGTATGCCTAACACTGGTGCACCCAAGCTAGTTCAAGAAAGATGACAAAAGATGATGTGAACTCGCAACTGACGGTTCACTGGAAGAGGCAAAGAGTTTGAGGTCACCGGATCGCCTATCGCTCTATTTTGTTCTTTATATCCACGCCCACATATGTGACATGTACGCAGATTATGCCCCCTTCCGATCAAATAATTGGATGCATGCATATGTTGATCAAGTGTGACATGTGTGACATGGCACATATCAATTTTGCTTTTGCATGTTCATTGCAAAATAAAAATAAAAGAAAAGGAAAGAGATGCTTTTGCTTGTGGCGACATGGATGATTGAGATTGCAAGGAAGGTTCTTCAGTACTGATTCCTAGGCATTGAAGAACATGCAAACAGTACGATAGTAAGATCTCTAGGTAGGAGGCAACCATCTAAGGTTTGAACTCCGCTTCTCACAAAAAAACCTTCATTGTGTGTCTCCTGTGATCGTGATACGGTTGCTCAACGATAACGTACGGATTGTAACCGTCTTTCAGGATCTTTTGTCAACCTTAATGAAATGACTTCGATATATCTCTCCCTTTAGGTCGGGTTTTTTTATTGGTGGGCATTGTTCCTGCAGAAATAGATGGATTGTTTATATAGTGCCATACTTTTGCTAATGTTTGGTTTCTGGATTGCAGCACTTTTTAGTTATCAGTTTTGAAGCTTAAAATAGTTATAGAAATATGATATAATATAGTTCCAGCACTTTGCAATTGGTCTATTCTCCAGTCCCCACTCTCCAGTTGTGAGTGTAATCTAGCGCCGCTTTTAGTTCCAACATTAACAATTGCCTACTAGCTTTGTGTACTTTCCCTCCATCAACTTTGGAAATTATGAAATTCCAAAAAGAAAAGCTCCGGAGAATAAAAATGCATTTCTTTACTTTTGCAACCAAAGTTCCCTTGAAGCTGCATTTTCCCATCCCTGCTGAAAATTTGTTGGCACCATGACATCCACATCAAAACGAATTCGGCCTTATCCAAAATGGATTGCCACGATAGGACATTTTCCATATCCTTTTCACGTCTCCGTGTATATAGACAGTGACTTGAATTGCAACTTGCTAGCTAGTAACAGTCTAATAGAGTGTAGGACCGAGAATGATGACTAGAGGGGGTGAATAGGCGCTTTAATAAATTTCTTTCGAAATAGATGACCTTTTCCTATTTCTCACCCAACGCACCTCAAAATACTCAAGCGGAAGCAAAGGAATCAGAGAGACCAAGCAATAAGATTAGTTCTATGACAACATGACTCCACGGATGGAATATGAACCATAGGTTCTATTCAAAACCATTTCATATGTCTTTGTACATAAAAATTAGCAATTATCAAAGAAACTAGAGAAGATGGATACCGGACAAGGTTATCCTTCAAGATGATAGTATAGTGGTAAGAGGACTTAAGACCCGCTCAAATACATGAGTATGTGAGTGTTTAAACTACTAGCATCAAGAAAAATAATCCTGCAAAGGTGAAATATTGCAGCTCAAAGAAAAAGATCACCGAGCAAGAAACCTCTCCAAGTTGATGATCTATAGGCAAGGGTACTTAAGACCCATGAGCATACACTTGTATGTGAGTTTTTATACCTCTAGCAATGAGAAGAATGATCTCATAAGGTACTGAAATTTCAGCCCAAAAACCAAAACGAAAATCAAAACCGAAAATCGAAAAACTTACAAACTTGCAAGGGAACCAATAGAGGGAAACTAGAAGGAGGGGAATTCAAGCATATGCAAAAACATAAACTAAATTACTCAAAGAGGTCAGCCCTATTTTAGGCGGATTACAAAGATTTATCTCTCAAAACTCTCACCTATTACATAGGCTAAACACTCATCCTTCTCTCTTCTAAAACCTTAGCTCTAAAGCTCTCAAATGAGTGGCACAAGGGGACTCAAGTGGTTGGTTCAAAGCTCTCTCTAGCCCTAAGAGAGGAAAAGACGAGCCAAAAACCTCAAAAGAGCAAGAAAAACTCAAAAAACCAAAACACATCCCTTTGTTGAATATTTGAGCATAATATTTTTGAGCATATTTTCTCCTCCGTTGGCAATGCAAATATCAAGGATAACAGACTATGCAAAAGATGTGCAAATAAAATGCAAGTCTACAAAACTTCATATATAGATCACAAAGCACTTACAAGAACTAGAGATGTTAAAGCACCATGATAAGTAAACAATATAACTCAAATGCGCACAAAGTCTCGAAGTGAGTTCATGTCACAAGCACCGAAAGTGAAGCAAGTTTTGATCATGTTGTTCAATTATTCAAAAGATGTCAACACAAAAGCATCCACAGTTTCATGATCAGTACAAAGATTAGAGAAACTAATGTTATGTCAAGTTCAAACTAAGCAACCAAGTTCAACCCGACGGGCTATGCAAACACCCACATATCAATTCAAGCCTTAGTTTGACATCATGAAAAAGAACATTCTTAGCACATTAAAAAGCACAAGTTAACTTTCTCATTGATCATTTAACTATCCTCAAGTGAGTTTTAAGCAACCATGGGTTCACTTCTTTGGCAAACCACATGAAGTCTTAAGCCACCGTATTGGATTCAATTTTAGCTCAAAACTTGATCATTCATTTTTATTAACTCAACATAGAATTTTAAGATGTGCAATTTTTCATAAAGCCAAAACAAGTTGTGCCTTTGCGACACAAAAGAGCACATGCTCTCCCAAGGGTTAATCATGGGCTAAACATTTACATAGACAAAAGTCAAAGACCTCCAATCCGCTGAACTGAACAAAGCGGCCTAGCACAAGCTTTTCACAAAACTAGCCCTAATTTAAGCACTGATTAAGCTAAAGCAAATACTCAAGGGTGACAAGAGATCATGTTCGTATTTCAAGTTTATTCTTTAGAAAAGACAAGCTTGCTCAACAGATTTTATGCCATGTTTCAGTAAGAGACTAAGCTTGCACAAATTGTTATACATCCACTACACTTAGCATAAATTCACAACTAGTACAAGAAAGTGCAAAGAACATATAAGTGAAGCTTGCTAACATGATTATATTACAAAATACTATGCAATCCAAATGCAACAAAAAGTAAGATAGAGTATGTACAAAGGCAACTTCCCCTCACACAATGCCATAGGGATGACACACACACACCAAGCTCTCCCCTTAGAAAGGCAAACCTTGTTGCATCTAGAGGCTTGGTAAAGATATAGGCTAGCTGGTGTTGGGTATCTATATAGCTCAACTCAATGTCTCCCTTCTCATTATGGTCTCTCAGAAAGTGGAATCTCACATCTATGTGTTTGGTTCTGGAGTGTTGAACTGGGTTATTGGCTAAGCTTATAGCACTGGTGTTATCACACAAAAGTGGCACATTCTTGAAATCTAATCCAAAATCCCTCAAGGTAGCAACCATCCACAAAATCTGTGAGCAACAGCTAGCAGCAGCTACATATTCAGCTTCAGCAGTAGACTATGCAACGCTAGACTGCTTGCTAGAAGACCAATACACAAGAGAAGTACCCAAGAAATGACAAGTACCAGAGGTACTTTTCCTGTCAATTCTACAACCAGCAAAATCCGCATTCGAAAACCTCGAAGAGAAAGCGAAGAGGAAGCAGAAAACCAAAGCCCAAACTCGAGTGTGCTTGAGATACCTTAGAATGCGCTTCACTGCTTGGCAGTGAGACGTCCTCAGTGAAGCCTAGAAGCGAGCACACAAGCAGACGGCGAAGTGGATGTCGGGTCTTGTCGTCGTCAGGCACAGAAGGGAGCCGATCATACTCCTGTACTCCCGCTAGTCCACCTCCTCGCCATCTTCATCCGGATCAAGCACTGTCGAGGTAGCCATCGGTGACGCCAATGGCTTTGCATCGCTCATGTCGAACTTTTTCAGCAAATCCTTGGTATATTTCGTCTGATGGACAAATGTACCTTGCTCGCATTGCTTGATTTGCAGCCCAAGGAAGAAGTTGAGCTCGCCCATCATCGACATCTCGAATTCTCTACTCATAGTTTTTGCAAACTTGGCCACAAGTGCATGAGAAGAGCCATAAAAAATAATATCATCCACGTAAATCTGGACAAGTAAGAAATTATTGCCATGCCTAAGAGTGAGCAAAGTTTTATCAGCTGATCCCATCACATACCCATGCCCTAACAAGAAAGACCTAAGCCTATCATACCAAGCCCTAGGTGCCTGCTTAAGCCCATACAAAGCTTTCTGAAGCTTGTATACTCTATGTGGGTATTTGAGGTGCTCAAAGCCTGGGGGTTACTTGACATAGACCTCTTCCTCTATGAAGCCATTTAGAAAAGCACTCTTAACATCCATTTGATATAACTTAAAACCTCGGGATGCCGCAAATGCAAGAAGGATTCTAATGGCTTTTAGTCTAGCTACTGGTGCAAAGGTTTCTCCAAAGTCTATCCCCTCTACCTGAGTGAAACCCTGAGCCATTAGTCTAGCCTTATTTCTCACTACAGACCCATCCTCCCACTGTTTATTTTTGAAAACCCATTTGGTGCCTATGGTGTGAACATTAGGGGGTGGCTCTACAAGGACCCAGACTTGGTTTCTTTCAAAATTTTCAAACTCTTCATGCATGGCATTGACCCAACTCGAATCAGCATGTCCAACATCATGGGGCTCAAAAGAAGCAACGAATGCAGAATCAGTAAAATGAGCATGAGAAGCGGACTTGGACCTCGTTACCCTCTTCTCAAGATCTCCGATCATCATGTGTGGAGGGTGTCTCCGTTGAATGTGTTGAGGGGCCTCACGCCTAGAGGTGAACTCCCCTTCAACCTGTGCGGGTGCAGGCTCGAGAGCAGCCGAAGTGGAAGTAGAGGCTGCAGGACCCTCTGCTGGAGTAAAAGAAGCAGGAGCAAGCCCTAGAGCAGGTGCGGTTGAGGGAAGTAGTGGATCATCCTCATCATCACCAAAAGCTGGAAGATCACCATCTACAAAGATGCTCTCGCTCATCTCCTGATCACCTGCATACTCAAAGGCAGAACTAGCACAGGGGGTTGATTCATCAAAAGTCACATCACATGATTCCATGATGGTGTTAGTGTCAAGATTATAAACCCTGTAAGAATGACCATGTAAAGAATACCCCAAGAAAATACCATCGGAAGAACGCGACTCGAACTTGTCAAGATTGCCACGCTTTAGGATGAAGCAACGACAACCGAAAACTCTCAAATGTGAAACCTTCGGCTTCCTCCCAAAGCACAACTCATAAGAGGTCAAATTTAAGATCGAGCGCAAGAAAATCCGATTAGAGATGTAGCACGCTATGCTAATGGCCTCAGCCCAAAACTTCCTAGTAGTCCTATGCTTATCGAACATCGTCCTAACCATCTCCACCAAAGTCCTGTTCTTTCTCTCAACCACGCCATTCTGCTGAGGACCGCGTGGTGTAGAAAATTGATGTTCAATGCCATGTTCAAAGTAGAAAGCATCAAAGAGATAGTTCTTGAACTCGGTGCCATTATTACTACGAATTGCTTTCAATGCACCAGAAAGTTCTGTGAACAATCTCAAAGCTAAGCTCCGAAAGTATGAAAACACTTCATCCTTGCTCACAAGAAAGAAAACCCAAGAGTAGTGAGAGAAATCATCAACAATAACAAGAACATACCACTTCCCACCCGGCGAACGAACCCGAGAAGGACCAACAGTGTTCATATGGAGAAGTTCTCATGGTCGTTCAGTCATCACCAGATTTACTGGTGGGTGAGGAGCGGCAACCATCTTGCCATGCCAACAAGGAGCACACACAAAGTTTTTCTCAAACTTGAGCTTGGGCAATCCTTGGATCAAGCCTAGGGCACTCAAACGAGTAAGCAAATCAAAACTCATATGCCCTAGTCTCCTATGCCACATCCAAAGCTCAGAAGAAGGTTGAGCAACTGAACACCGAGAAGAACTCGAAGACTCAGAAAAATCAGTTCCAAAAACTCTCCCAACTCGAGAAATCTTGCAAATTAAAGCGCCAGAAGAATCAAGAACTCGAGAAGTATTGCGTTTGAAACGCACTTCCAAGTCCTCATCTAGCAACTGAGATACAGAGAGAAGATTGTATCCCAGATGCTCCACCAAAGCCACATCTTTGAGAGTGAAACTCTCATTCACCTTTATCATACCTTTGGCTTTCACTCTTCCTTTCCGATCATCCCCGAATGTGATGTACTCATGTCGCTTCACGGCGGTGAGGTTGGAGAACCATGATGAATCTCCGGTCATGTGGTGCGAACAACCAGAGTTTATGAGCCACTTGTTCTCCAGGCCTCCACCTGCCACCTACATATGAGAAGAATAGAAGGTGGATGGCTCAGTACTATGATTAGTCAAAAACCTCCTAGGAATCCAGTACTGGGTCATCCGCCTTGAAGCAGAAACAGTAGGTAACTCAATACCAACACACTGGGGGCGAGTACCACGATGAGAAAAACATGATCCGTCAAAGCGCTAGGACTCAAAGCCTCTTACACGTGGACCAAAACCATATGAGTCATGGTAAAATCCACGCCGGGCATCACCTTTAGGAAAAGACTGAAAAGCGCTTGGGACTCGTGAGTGGAAGTGAGGAAAAGACTTATGTACACCAACAGAGGGGCGGTACATGTCCCGGGTGCTCCATTCCCACTCACGTCGCTCATCTCTCCTACGGAGAAAACAAAACCCAACCAAGTGACCATCTCTTTGGTAGTAGGTGCAGTGGTAGCGTCTCTCGGAAACTCGATTGTCGGTCACTTGGGGCTCTCTTACAGGCTCTCTCATCTTAGGTTGCGGAGCTCTCTTGGGTTGTGGTGCGGGCTTCTTCTTTGTGGGTTGTGGAATTGGTTTCTTGATGGGTTGAGGTGTGGTATTGATTTTGGACTTCTCAGCATCTAGGGTAGTAGGTGTGGTGAACACAGTCTTACTCTCTCCATTTTAAGCCACTCTCTTAAAACCCAACCCAAAAGCTAAACCCGCATTGTCAACACACATCTTGGTCTTGGCTAAGATCATATTTATTTTCCCTTTGCCCTTTGAACACTTCTCCACCAGAGAAAGGAGATACTCATTCTCAGTCAGAAGCTTTTGAACTTGCCCTCTAACTCAGCTGAGTTTGTCCTGAAAGATGGTGTAGGTGGAACAATTCGGCCGCACATCCTTAGAACTCCCAGCACTCTCCAATCTAGACTCTAGCTCCTTCAGGCGCTTGTCTTTCAAATCAACATCTTTTGCAAGCAAAGGGCAATTTATACAAGCACCTAAGAGTGTAGACCTAGACTCCTCCTCAAGGAGCTTCTTCTCGGCACTCTCAAGCCGACTGGCGACTTGAGCATGCACATTACGAAGCTCAGCAAGTTCAGCCATGACAATCAAGCAACTCTCACACTCCTCAACATCGGGCCTAGACCTAAGTAATGCAAGTTTAGCAGAGGCAGACTCATACTTAGGCCTAAGATCCTTCAACTCACGTACAACTTTCTTAAGTAACCTATCCTGACTAACGAGAGCATCATTCAAGGTATCTACTTGGATGGAAAGCTGATCGTAGGAAGGCAATATCTCAGAGGGATCTAGCTCGGGGTCGCTGTCGTCATTGTGGTCGTCCGCCATGAAGCAGAGGCCAGTGAAGTCCTTAGCCTTCTTCTTGTTCTTTGCTTGCGGTTCATCCTCCTCTGAGCTATCCTCCTCGCTAGAAGAAGTGTCGATGTCGCTGAGAGCCGCCACAAACGCCCTAGAAGCTGCCTTGGCTACCTTCTTGGCCATCTTGTCGTGGTTCTTCTTGAAGAAGGGCTTCTTGTTCTTCTTCTTGTGCTTGTTGTAGTTGTGGTCGCCGTCCTCCCTCTTCTTGAGCTTGGGGTAGTCCGTTTTGAAGTGGGTAGTGTCACCACACTCAAAGCAGGCACGAGAACCACCCCTCCTCCGGTCTTTGCAGTTGTTGTAGAAACGGGTGAACTTCTTCACAATCAGCGCAAGGTCCTCATCATCCAGCGCGTCCACCTGTTCCTCTGTAATAGAAATCAAGGAAGACAAAGCAAATTCACTCGATGAAGTGTTAGCACAAGAAAAGCCAGTTGCAGACTGATTGCCACCACCAGATCCAGAAACAAACACCATGTTCTGAGACAAGGGGTTTCTGAGATCGATTCGAGTCGCCTTGGCTATCTCGGTGGACTTGAGCTTTCTGAAGAGCTCATCACAAGTCAATGTGTCGTAACTTGGAGACTCTTTAATGCTCGAGATCTTCACTTCTCATATGCTATGGTCAAGAGCATAGAGAAGCTTGATCGCTCTCTCATGGTCAGAGTAGGGCAAAACACCAGTTGATTGAAGATTGCTAACAATCCCATCAAAGCGAGCAAACATCACATCCAAAGATTCTTCGGGGCTTTGCACAAACATTTGGTATTCTTGGTTATATGTGCTTTGGCGTCTGACCTTAATCTGATTAGTGCCTTCATGAAAGATACTCAGAGTAGACCAGATCTCGTGGGCTATACGGAGGTGCTGAACCCTATCAAACTCATTCTGACTCAGACTTGTGAACAAAATATTTTTGGTCTTATTGTTGGTCTCATACTGTTCGATCTGAACCTGAATCGTGCGAGCAGCAGGGATCTCATAGTTGGAATCAACTATTTCCCATATTGCACTTCCTTGACTTAGAAGATAAGCCTCCATGCGCACCTTCCAGTACGAAAAATCACGGCCATCAAACAGGAGAATCTTCCCACTTCTCTCCATGTCGCTTACAGATCACAAAGCCGGTTAAGGTCAACAAGTGATCAAACCGGCTCTGATACCAATTGTAGGACCGAGAATGGCAACTAGAGGGGGGGTGAATAGGTGCCTTAACAAATTTCTTTCGAAATAGATGGCCTTTTCCTATTTCTCACCCAACGCACCTCAAAACGCTCAAGCGGAAGCAAAGAAATTAGAGAGACAAAGCAATAAGATTAGTTCCATGGCAACATGACTCTACGGATGGAATATGAACCATAGGTTCTATTCAAGACCATTCCATGTGTCTTTGTGTACAAAAACTCACAATTATCAAAGAAACTAGAGAAGATGGATACCAGACAAGGTTATCCTTCAAGATGATAGTCTAGTGGTAAGGGGACTCAAGACTCGCTCAAATACATGAGTATGTGAGTGTTTAAGCCACTAGCATCAAGAAAAACAACCCTGCAAAGGTGAAATATTGCAGCTCAAAGAAAAAGATCACCGGGCAAGAAACCTCTCAAGTTGATGATCTAGAGGCAGGGTACTCAAGACCCATGAGCATACACTCGTATGTGAGTTTTTATACCTCTAGCAACGAGAAGAATGATCTCATAAGGTGCTGAAATTTCAGCCAAAAAACCAAAACGAAAATCAAAACTGAAAATCGAAAAACTTGCAAACTTGCAAGGGAACCAATAGAGAAAAACTAGAAGGAGGGGAATTCAAGCATATGCAAAAACATAAACTAAATTCCTCAAAGAGGTCAACCCTATTTTAGGCAGAATACAAAGATTTATCTCTCAAAACTCTCACCTATTACATAGGCTAAGCACTCATCCTTCTCTCCTCTAAAACCTTAGTTCTAAGGCTCTCAAATGAGTGGCACAAGGGGGCTCAAGTGGCTGGTTCAAAGCTCTCTCTAGCCATACCCCTCTATTTATAGGCCTAGGAAACTTGACCCTTAAGTTTTCTAGTTTTTCCCCAAAATACCCTTCTCTTGTAGTGCACTCCTACCTACTACCGAGAGCATTTTGATCTATTTTCTTCTCCATTCATCGGACGGCCGTGGCGCCTTCACGACTTAGCTTCGCCTCGACGTAAGCTTCGCGATGGTGCCACATACTCCTCCAGTCCTCCCACTGTTTTGAGGCCAAACCGTGAAACCACCTGCACGCTTCTCAAAGCGTGACTCACCGCCTTGCTTACACCTTAAGCAAGCGCTTCGATGTCGACGCGTGTACTCCGTCATGCGATCTTGACCGCCGGCAAGTCTCTCCCGCTCCCGATCTCTCGGGTCGTCTTGTTACTTACACCGGCATCCCCTTCGCTTGACTTTGTCAACACGCCGTCTCCATCCGCTTTCAATGCTTTGCTTGACCTCTACATGTTCAGCTAGGATCACCCTTGACTACACTCGGCCTCCTTGATCGTCTGGCACCAAGCACTCTGCTTGGCCCCGATCATCCCATCGTCGACCGCCAAGTTGCATCTATCACCTGCACACCATGAGACAAGCAAACACATATCTCCAACTCCAATTCCAATTAGTCCATAAGCAATACGCTCAAATGAAATCCCAAATTAATTCAAATCACATCAAGGCTCATGCAAAACGGAAGATCATCAAATCAAATAAATGACAATGTCAATCACTCATCACAAGAAAACCAAGACACATTTCAACTTGGTTTCTCACAGAGTCGACACATTCACCAACCCATATGGAAGGTGATAATCTATATGCAGTGGCGGACACATCATAGCCAGATAGAGAGGACTCGTTTACCCCTTTCTCTTTCTTTTTGCTCTCCCTCCTTTCTTCTCCCATTTCTGAAGCCTCAAGCTCATTGAGAGGCTAGTAAGTGCCTCTTTGGATCAGCACTACAGAATCTCTAACTTTTCCTGAGAGTTTCAATTTTATATGGCATATTTAGTTCGTTTGTTATATATTTATCTGTATACCAAAAGTCTTGTTGGGAAATCTTAGTAGATAATGTTTTATTGGTGATTTGTTTTCGCCTTTGGAAAATGTCCAATTTACACTAGAAATACTCTCAGTCTTGAACCAACTGAGGTTGCTTCGGTGGATGACACCACCCAAGTACTGCTTGTAGTTCCTTTTCTGCAGCAGGTTACTAGAACTCTGGATGAACCTCTTATTGCAGACCCTCTGCAGTCCCCAAAGCCACCTTTGGCAAGGAAAAAGAGAGCAAATGAATTGAAAACACACCATCTAGAAGTAGTGATCGCCTCAAATTGAGATACACACAGGGCAAATCCTCTCTGCAGCTTACAACTGAAGTTTTAGCAAAGAAACTAGTTTCTTCTTCATCTAATGCTGACACAACAGAGCTGTTGAACAATTATTTGTAGATGTTTGATAAACCGCTGGAGCAGCAGATGATGTTGGCCATCGCAGACCTGGTGGACAACGAGAGGTAGCAGCTGAGGAATAAGGTCAAGAGGGTGGTGCCTGTGGACACATAGGATGCACAATAAGTCTGAAGAAGAGCCCAGCTGTTCGTCAACATATCGTCTCTATGTTTTAACAATATGTCGTCTCTATGTTTAGCCCTGTCTGCTAGTTCTGCTTGTTTGTTTCTGTGTCGAGTTATTAACAAACGGGGCACCGTCAATAGTGCCGTGAGTTGTTATGTGGGTTGTATCTCTAATTATGTCTGCATGGTAAAGCAAAGCAACACCCAGGTTGGGTTCAACTTTACACCTTGGGTGTAGGTCACTGTGTCACCATGCAAGTTGGACGCCTGTCTTTATTTTCAAGTGCAACTCTGAAAGTGGCAGCATAATCAGCATGCTGACCACCAAGTTGTATTCTCGAGCAGGAAGCATTTGTACTCTCTTGTGATCAACAAGTGTTTATGTCTTGTAGTAAGTAGTTTGTTTTTAGCGATTTGGTCATCAAGATATAGCCATGAGCTTCAAGCACCTGCTCTCTCAAGTGGTCTGCTACTTTTTTTTTATGTTGCAGTAACCTAGTCGACTTTTGGTGCAGCAATGTCACAAGAAAATTGTAACATAATCTGCTGAACGTGAGGGTTTTGAATGGGCCAGCAAAACATGCAAATGTCAAGTTGGTCATGGAAACAACTGGGGCAACAATAGTTTGCCTCCAGGAGACAAAGATTTTATCGTGGTCATAACAGTTGATGATTGATACACTAGGGACCTGTTTTGCGCAACACTTCATAGTGCTACCAGCTCAGGGGTCCTCGGGAGGGATACTCCTTGCTTGCTCAGATTCTTATTTCTCTCTGTCCAATACCAGAATTACGCAACATATCATCTCAGTAGACATCACGATGTTTAATGACAATATGACCTGATCCTTAATGGTGGTCTATGGACCATAGGAAGATGCCGAGAAGGTTGTGTTTATGCAAGAAATTCAGGACCTCAAACAACATATGAAACTGCAGTGGCTTCTGTATGGGGATTTCAACTTAATTTACAAAGAAGAAGACAAAAATAATCGAAGTCTGAATAGGCAGATGATGAGGCACTTCAAGGATCTGATTGATGATTTAAATTTGCATGACTTTAAGTTAACAGGAAGGAGATTCACGTGGTCAAACAAGCAGCAAAATCCAACTTTGACTCGCATAGATAGTTTCATCTACACTTCGTATTGGGGAGTCTTGTTCTCAAATGCGCGTCTGCAATCCTTGTCGTCAAACGGGTCTGATCATTGCCCCCCATTCTTGTCTGGTAACCTTTTAAGGAGCAATTACAATGCTTTGCACTTTGAATCATACTGGGTCAGGATGTCGGGCTTCATGGAGACGGTGCAAACAAGATGGAATCGATTGGTCCACATAGGGGAACCTTTGCTGAGGCTACATGTTTTGCTTATGCGATTGCAGAAAGATTTAGGGGCATGGAAGAGGAGAAAAATAGGGGACACAAGACTGCGCCTTGCAATAGCATAGGATGTCATTTTCAGGTTGGACCAAGCAGAAGAGAAGAGAGCCCTTTCTCCTAACGAAGTTGAGTTCAGAAAGTTTCTTAAAGGAAAGGTGATGGGTCTTGTGGCCATTGAGAAATCAAGGCTTATGCAGCATGCTAGACTAACATGGATAAGGAAATCTGATGTGAATTCAAAAATTTTCCAGTTGAAAGCTAATGCGAGAAGAAGAAAAAACTTTATCCAAAGCTTGCAACAGCAAGGTGTAGTGGTCTCAGTGGAGGCAAAGACGCATGAACTTTACTAATTTTTCAAAGATCTATCAACATGGCAAAGCAATGCGAGCTAGCTTTAAATTGAGATGCCCTAGAATACCAGGTGTTGGATCTGGAAGAGCTGGAGGAACCATTTGAGGAGGATGAAGTTCTTGTGACAATTAAATTGATGAGAAATCACCGGGTCTTGTTGGTTACATTGCCCTTTTTTACACAAGGTGCTGATGTCTAATTAAATTTTACTTGGTGTCACCTGTGCAAGCTTTCTTTGATTTTAGGTGCTCAAACTTGCACATCCTTAATAATGGCAACGTCTGTTTGCTCCCAAAAAAGACAGATGCAACACATGTGTCTGATTTTAGACCGATAAGCCTCATAAATAGTTTCTCCAAGATCATATCTAAGTTGTTGGTAAATAGACTTGCACCAAGACTCAATGACATTGTTTCAAGAAGCCAAAGCGCTTCTATCAAAAAAATGATGCATTCATGACAACTTTGTTTACGTACAAAGCGTTGTAAAGGAATTGCACAAGAAAAAGAGACCGTCTCTTTTTGTGAAGCTTGACATATCGAAGGCTTTTGATTCAGTAAATTGGCAATATCTAATGGAGGTGTTGGTCAGGCTTGGGTTTGGATAAAAATGGCGTGACTGGATATGCCAACTATTGGCTTCCTCTTCCTCTCGCATTATGCTCAACAGGGTGCCGGGTTAGGAATTTTTCCATGCGTAAGGCCTAAGATAGGGGGATCCGCTATCGCCTATGTTGTTTATCATAGCCATTGATCCGTTGCAAAGACTGGTGCGGTTGGCGGAGGAGAAAGGCTTTTTGAAGCTAGTGCTACCTGCAAATGCCAAGCTAAGGTGTTCCTTTTATGCCGATAACGTGGCCATTTTCGTCAATCCGGATAAGCAAGAGTTGAAGACCTTAAATGAGGTTCTAATAGCTTTTGTGAGATGTTCCGACCTGATTACGAACTTATCAAAGATGGAACTTTTTTGAATTAGATGCCAGGACATCAACATTGACGACCTCTGCTTGGTTTTCCCGGGGCAGATCAAATCCTTCCCGTGTAAGTACCTTGGACTTCCTCCGCACATAAGGAAATCGAGGAAAGTTGACATTCAACCATTGATTGATAAGCTTGGTGGTAGACTTCCAGGCTAGAAAGGCAAACTGTTCTCATTAGCAGGAAGAGATAGTTTAGTCAATATTGTTCTTTCGACACAATCGACCTATCATCTTACGATGTTCCCGCTGCAGAAATGGCTTGCCAAGAGGATTGATCGCATTAGGAGAACCTTCCTTTGGAAAGGGGAAGCTCAAGAAATGGTCACTATCGGTGTATCAGGAACCAGGGATCCCTAAATCCCGAGGCCAGGCTAGCCATCCGCCACATGGCGCCATCCCGCGAGGTCTCTCCTGTAGGATGAGAAAAGATCAAGTCCCGGGAGAAGGTGCTCGGGGCCACAGTCAATGGTCCCCGAGCACCCCAGTTCCCCGATGATCCACGGAGTCTAAGTACCGGGAAGAAAGTGCTCGGGGAGGTGTCCGCTCACCCCAGAGCACCCTAGTCCCCCAACGAACAAAAGAGCCAAGTTCCGGGAGAGAGTGCTTGGAGCTGCGTGCAGCAGCTCCCGAGCGCTCGGTTCCCCGAAGATCCGTACAAGAGTGCTCGGGAGAGAGTGCTCGGGGCTGCACGTGGCAGCCCCGAGCACTCGGTTCCTCGAAGGTTCGTGCAAGAGTGCTCGGGAGAGAGTGCTCGGGGAGGCGAACGGTACCCCCGGGCACCCGGTACCCCGAGGACAAGGATAGGCGTGCTCGGGAGAGAGTGCTCGGGGATGTGAACAGTACCCCCGAGCACTCGGTGCCCCGACGACCCAGAAAGGCCCCCAAGGGGCCCGCCGATGAGGTGTCAATCAGTCAGAGGTCCGAGGCCGCATTTAATGAGCGTACGTGGCCTGACACCTCCAACTGCTCCCGCCCCAGTTGGAGGTGTGGGGTTATTAATTGCACGGGTCCCGTCCCGTGTCATCCGGATTGTCAAAGAGGCGTGGGGTTATTAATTGCACGGGTCCCGTCCCGTGTCATCCGGATTGTCTTAGGATAACATTGCGAGCGTCAAGGTGTTCCGTCTGCCGCACTGCTATGGTAGAGGAACAAGACAGGGCGGGCACACCGGGTTGCTCTGCGGCTGCCCGATGGGCCCTCTCCACGGCGCCCGTTGCCAGGGCATTTATGGTGACACGTGACCGGGTGTGCGACGCTTTTGCCACCCCCAGTCACTTCACCCAGAAGAAATGATGACGCCTTTTCCAGTCATGGCGTCTTGGAACATGTGCCCCCTCCTTCCCGTTCGGGGCATGTCTCGGCCGGCGGGTACTTAAAATAGCCGGCAACTCAGAAGCAAGAGGCACTGAAAGGAGACGCTCTCGGAGAAGAACTCTCTCGGAGAAGATCAGCAACGGCGTAAGAACACTAACCACACAATGAACCAAACCAACGAAGAGAGACACTGTGAGCAAGGCTGAGCACAGTTCCAGCCGAAGAACAAGGAGCCTCAAGCTCTTAGTTAGGACAACATTCTTGTAACCAGCAACATCCTTAAGGGACTTCCTCAGGACAGTTATAGCATCCATACAGGAGTAGGGTATTATGCCCCCGTGCGGCCCGAACCTATCTAAATCCCGGTGCATTTACTTCTCCTTGCACTAGGTCGACACCCCCACCACCGGCCATTTGCATTTACTCTCATTCATTTCTCCGATGAACTTATTCAGGATCATCCCCCAGCCGAATCTCTAAAAAGGGGTCTCTCGGGATCCCTGCGACAGGAGTTAATCCTCCGACAGCTGGCGCGCTAGGTAGAGGGGAACATCCCTGAATCTGTTTGTTTGTTTTCTTCCACAGAAAAAATGGCCGGTGGTCACCGCCTCCAGCGCTCCGGCTCCAGTTCCAGCGGGGAAATGCAGCCCCTCGCACAGGAGGCCCAACCGCGATCTGCACGCGCGGCGTTCCCCACCCAAGGGGACCAAGGCGCAGGGCCCAGCCGGGCCGCCGCCGCCGCCGGTGCACCATCCGACCCCCAGCAGGCGGTCGAGACTCCGGCCGCCAGGTCCGCATCTGGACAGCGCCGGGCGCCTCTCCGGCGTAGGCTCGCCTTCGGCGAGGCCAGCCCCGGGAGCCCGCTGCTTGCGGCGCACGCTCTCCTCAGGCATCCGCCCGTCCAGGCGACGCCGGAAACCCCGGAGGGACGTTGGCTCCAAGAAGTCGCTGCCCTGGTCGGCACTGCCCGCCGCCAGGTGCTGGCCGAGAGTTCTCGCGCCACCACCCAGCGTAACGTTCGCATAGGCTGGGGGGCCTCCATGCGAAGCGCCGCCCCCCTGCCCGCGTCCGAAGCTCAGGACCTCTGCTTGCATCTCAACGAGCGGAGGGGCCACGAAGATGCGCGTGTCACTCTCGAGCGCCAGCGGGAGACCCGGCAGGAGGCCGAGGCTGAGGACCAGGCTTCCTCTTTGCCGGCCCACGATCGCCAGGATTCCCCGGCTCACCGGTGTTCACCACCAAGGAACGCCACCCACACCACAGGGTACGGCACCGGCTGCCGTGCCTTCACTAGTGAGCTCCACCGGGTCAAATGGCCCTCCAAGTTCCGCCCCGAGCTACCGGAGAAGTACGACGGGTACATTGACCCCGTTGAGTTCCTCCAAATATACACTACGGCCGTCCAGGCAGCCGGTGGCAGTGAAAAGGTGATGGCGAATTATTTCCATGTTGCCTTGAGGGGCTCTGCCCGTTCTTGGCTCATGAACTTACCCCCAGGATCTATTAGCTCCTGGGATGACCTTTGCCACCAGTTCGTGGCTAATTTTCAGGGCACATTCACGCGCCCCAACTTGGAGTGCGACCTCCATGCCGTCAAGCAGCAGGAGGGGGAGACGCTGCGGCGCTTCATTCAGCGTTTCAGCCAGGTCCGTAACACTATTCCGCGGATAGCCCCCCACGCCGTTATCGTCGCCTTCCGGCAGGGCGTCCGCGACGAGCTGATGCTTGAGAAGCTAGGTACGCATGAAATCGAGACCACTATGGAACTCTTCGCGCTGGCCGACAAGTGCGCCAAGGCGGCGGAGGCCCTGGCTTGGCATGCTCCGCTCTCCGAGCGCCCCGCTGCCGACCAGCCAAGTTCTTCCCGCTCCGATAGGCGGGAAAAGAAAAAGAGAAGGAGGCGCGAAGCTGCCCTTGTCGAGCCGGACCAGGGCCCCGCCCATCGGCCAGCCCAAGAACCCAGCCGGCAAGAACGCCGGGCGGTTGCCGACAGGCGGCTTGCGCCCGCGCGGGCCCCAGCTCGAGCTCCCCCAAGGGCCCCGGCACCTACAAGGGCACCAGCTCCCGCAAGAGCCCCGGCACCCGCCCGGGCTCCTGCTCCAGCGAGGGCCCCCGCTCACGTGGGGCCCGAGCCAGGCAAATGGTGCCCCATCCACCAGACCAGATGGCACGATCTCACGGAGTGTCGTACGGTCAAAGGCCTCATCGAGCAGCGCCAGAGGGAGCGCGACGAGTCCCACAGGGGGGAGATCCCGGTGTCGCCCCCGGCAATGATGAGCTCGGCTTCTAGGAACCCGAGCATACCATCGCCTTCATCGACGGAGGTGTTTACACGCCTTCCTCGCGGCGCAGCCTCAAGACCATGCGGCGCGAAGTTTGCTCGGCAACCCCGAGCGAAGAGGCCGCTAGGCCCCTGAGGTGGTCGGACGCTCCGATCACGTTTAGTATAGCCGACCACCCCTCCAGTACTGCAGGCGTGGGGCGACTACCTTTGGTAGTGTCCCCCACCATCTGCAATGTAAAGGTCGGCAGGGTGCTGATCGATGGGGGCGCAGGCCTTAACCTCCTCTCCAAGGAGGCATTCGAGAAGCTGCATGTGCCCTCCAGGCGCCTAAAGCCATCGCTTCCATTCTGCGGAGTGACACCCGGGCACTCCCTGCCCCTCGGGCAGGTCGAGCTACCCGTGACCTTCGGGAGTCGGGACAACTTTTGCACGGAAAACGTCCTCTTCGACGTCGTGGAGCTCCCCCTCCCCTACAACGCCATCCTCGGGCATCCGGCGCTCGCCAAATTCATGATGGCTGCGCACTATGCGTATCTCACGGTCAAGATGCCAGGCCCAGCAGGCCCCATCTCCGTGAGAGCCGACTCCGGCGACGCCGTTTCTTGCACCGAGCAGTCGTACCTGGCCTTGGCCTCAGCTCAGGCTAAGGTCGAGGGCTGCCAGGGGGACCCAGGACCCTCTTCATCCAAACTCCGACTTGCTGCCGACACCTCCGTTCCTACGAAGGAGGTTGTGGTGGGCGAAGACGCCTCCCAGGTCATCCGCATCGGTGGTGACCTGGACGGCAAATAGGAAAGCGCGATCGTCACCTTCCTCCGGGCTAACGCTGACGTGTTTGCATGGCAACCGTCCGACATGCCCAGGCTCCCTAGGGAGGTGATTGAGCACCACTTGGCTGTGCGCCCAGACGCACGCCCGGTGAAGCAGAAACTCCGGCGGCAGGCGCCCGAACGCCAGGAGTTCATCCGAGAGCAAGTCGGCAAGCTCCTCGATGCCGGATTTATCCGAGAAGTCCTCCACCCCGAATGGCTGGTGAATCCAGTTGTCATCCCGAAGGCCAACGGCAAGCTCCGCATGTGTGTGGACTACACCGACCTAAACAAGGCTTGCCCCAAAGATCCTTTTCCCTTGCCCCGCATAGATCAAATTGTAGATGCAACCGCGGGATGTGATATTTTGTATTTTTTAGATGCAAACTCTGGGTATCACCAGATTCGCATGGCCATAGAGGATGAAGAAAAAACTGCTTTTACCACCCCGGTAGGGACTTATTGTTATATGTCAATGCCTTTTGGTTTGCGCAACGCTGGGTCTTCCTTCCAACGCGCTATTCGCATCACCCTTGATTCGCAGGTTGGCCGCAACGTTGAGGCCTACATCGATGATCTCGTGGTCAAATCCCGAGACCGCGCCACCCTGCTCGAAGACCTTGCCGAGACTTTCAACAGTCTCCGCACTACCCGCCTAAAGCTCAACCCCGAGAAGTGTGTCTTCAGGGTACCCGCGGGCAAGCTCCTCGGTTTCTTGGTTTCCAGCCGAGGAATTGAGGCCAATCCAGAGAAGATCCGGGCCATCGAGTAGATGCGACCCCCGGCTCGACTCAAGGAGGTCCAGCGTCTCACCGGCTGCATGGCGGCCCTCGGGCGCTTCATCTCCAAACTTGGGGAGCGGGGGCTCCCCCTCTTCAAGCTTCTGAAGAAAACCGATCATTTCGACTGGACGCCGGAGGCTGAGCAGGCCTTCCGCGATCTGAAGAAGTACCTCACCTCACCACCCGTGCTGGTGGCTCCATCCGAAGGCGAGCCACTACTACTCTATGTATCGGCCACTCCTCAGGTCGTAAGCATGGTGCTGGTGGTGGAGCGCGATGAGTGTACGGGGCCACGTGCTGGGTCCCAGCTCCCGGCCGCCCCCGGGCACTCCCCCGTCCTCGCGGCTCCCTTCGAGCGGGGGGTCGAGCCTGAGCACTTGGCTCCCCCTGAGCAGGGGGTCGAGCCCAAGCACTCGGTTCCTCCCGGCCAGGGAGTAGAGCCCGAGCACCCGGTCAGCCCCGACCACGCTGCCGAGCCTGGGGGCTGCGACAGCCCCTCGGGTGAGGCCGCGATCCGGGCCCGCCAGGTACAGCGACCGGTGTACTTCGTCAGTGAAGTCCTCCGGGAGGCCAAAACAAGGTACCCCCAGGCTCAGAAGCTGCTCTACGCCGTGCTCATCGCTTCCCGGAAGCTGCGCCACTACTTCCAAGTGCACAAGGTCTCGGTGGTTACCACGTATCCACTGGGACCTATCCTCTAGAACCGAGAAGGCACCGGGCGTGTTGTCAAGTGGGCGGTGGAGCTGGCGGAATTCGACCTGCACTTTGTCAGTCGCCAGGCGATCAAAAGCCAGGCACTCTCTGACTTCGTGGCAGAGTGGACACCCGTCCCCGAGGACGTCCCAGAAGAGATTTCTGCATACCCTGGGCACCATGCGCCCGGGTACTGGATCATGCATTTCGACGGTTCCCTCTCGCTGAAAGGCGCGGGGGCCGGAATGGTTCTCACCTCCCCAACGGGTGAAGAACTCCGGTACGTCGTGCAGCTGCAGTTCCGCGCATCCAACAACATGGCGGAATATGAAGGTCTCATCGCTGGCCTCCGGGCCGCGGTGGGTCTCGGGATTCGTCGCCTCCTGGTCAAGGGAGACTCCCAGCTGGTGATCAACCAGGTATCCAAAGAGTACCAGTGCACGGATCCTCAAATGGCGGCGTACGTGGTAGCAATCAGGAAGCTGGAGAAAGCGCTTCGATGGCCTTGAGCTGCGGTACATCCCTCGCCGCGACAACGCTCTGGCCGACAAGCTCTCCCGCCTGGCCTCCTCCTGTGCTCGCGTCCCTGCCGGAGTCTTTGAAGAAAGACTCGCACGGCCTTCCGTCCTGCCTGCCGAACAGGGTGAAGGGGAAACCTCGAACTCAATTCAGGGGACCCCGGTGGCGCCCTCAATGGGAAGCCCCGTCAGGGTGCCGCCGTTCGGCGAGTGTGCTGCACTTGCTGAATGTTCTCAAGATGCCTCGCGGATGGACGACATCCGAGGGTACTTGAAGGAAAAGTCCCTCCCCGGGGATGAGGTGTCTGCCGAAAGAGTTGGCCGGCCTCAGCCTCGTTTGCGACAAAGGGCCCATCCGCAGTCTCTGGGCCATCGCCTACCGATGGGCTCGGGGGGCTACTGTCGGTGTATCAGGAACCAGGGGTCCCTAAATCCCGAGACTAGGCCAGCCATCCGCCACATGGCGCCATCCCGCGAGGTCTCTCCAATAGGATGAGAAAAGATCAAGTCCCGGGAGAAGGTGCTCGGGGCCACAGTCAGTGGTCCCCGAGTACCCCAGTTCCCCGATGATCCACGGAGTCTAAGTACCGGGAAGAAAGTGCTCGGGGAGGTGTTCGCTCACCCCCGAGCACCCTAGTCCCCCGACGAACAAAAGAGCCAAGTTCCGGGAGAGAGTGCTCAGGGCTGCGGGCAGCAGCTCCCGAGCGCTCGGTTCCCCGAAGATCCGTACAAGAGTGCTCGGGGCTACACGTGGCAGCCCCCGAGCACTCGGTTCCCCGAAGGTTCGTGCAAGAGTGCTCGGGAGAGAGTGCTCGGGGAGACGAACGGTACCCCCGGGCACCCGGTACCCCGAGGACAAGGATAGGCGTGCTTGGGAGAGAGTGCTCGGGGATGTGAACAGTACCCCCGAGCACTCGGTGCCCCGACGACCCAGAAAGGCCCCCGAGGGGCTCGCCGATGAGGTGTCAATCAGTCAGAGGTCCGAGGCCGCATTTAATGAGCGTGCGTGGCCTAACACCTCCAACTGCTCCCGCTGCAGTGTCAGTTCCTGCCATGTTTTGGCAGAGAGGCGTGGGGTTATTAATTGCACGGGTCCCGTCCCGTGTCATCCGGATTGTCTTGGGACAACATTGCGAGGGTCAAGGTGTTCCGTCTGCCGCACTGCTGTGGTAGAGGAATAAGACAGGGCGGGCACGCCGGGTTGCTCTGCGGCTGCCCGATGGGCCCTCTCCACTGCGCCCGTTGCCAGGGCGTTTATGGTGACAGGTGACCGGGCGTGCGACGCTTTTTCCACCCCCGGTCACTTCACCCAGAAGAAATGATGACGCCTTTTTCAGTCATGGCGTCTTGGAACTTATGCCCCCTCCTTCCCGTTCAGGGCATGTCTCGGCCGGCGGGTACTTAAAATAGCCGGCAACTCAGAAGCAAGAGGCACTGAAAAGAGACACTCTCGGAGAAGAACTCTCTCGGAGAAGATCAACAACGGCGTAAGAATACCAACCACACAACGAACCAAACCAACGAAGAGATACACTGTGAGCAAGGCTGAGCACAGTTCCAGCCGATGAACAAGGAGCCTCAAGCTCTTAGTTAGGCCAACATTCTTGTAACCAGCAACATCCTTGAGGGACATCCTCAGGACAGTTATAGCATCCATACAGGAGTAGGGTATTACGCCCCCGTGTGGCTTGAACCTGTCTAAATCCCGGTGCATTTACTTCTCCTTGCACTAGGTCGACACCCCCACCACCGGCCATTTGCATTTACTCTCATTCATTTCTCCGACGAAATTATTCAGGATCATCCCCCCGACCGAATATCTAAAAAGGGGTCTCTCGGGATCCCTGCGATAGGAGTTAATCCTCCGACAGCCACCAATGCACTTTCTCTGGGAAATTGGAGCACCACAGCGAGGCCAAAAGAGCTAGGAGGTCTAGGTATTTTGGAGTTGGAAAAAATTGCAAGGGCTTTGAGAGTTAGATGGTTGTGGTACCAATGGACAAACGTGCATCGACCATGGGCACAACTTTAGCTGCAGTGTGACAAAATTGATAGGGACCTATTCATGGTGTCCATGATGGTCACTATTGGAAATGGCGAGAAGGCTAAGTTTTAACATGACAGTTGGGTGGATGGATTGGCACCAAAAGTAATTGCGTCGGATTTGTTTAAACTTGCAAAGAGAAAGTATAGGTCAATGAGGAAAGAATCGCAAGATGATAATTAGATTCAGAGTTTGTGCAACCTAACAACTCATGAGGAACTCAGACAATTCATCGACTTATGGAGTGCGTTGCAGCGGGTGGAGCGTGATCAAGCATTGGAGGATCACATCAGCTGGAACTGGATATCGGACGGGGTGTACACCACAAAAAGCGCTTATAAAATTCAATTCATGGGGGCAGTTAACAGACTACAAACAAAGTCTATTTGGATGGCCAAGACCGAGCCAAAGTGTAAAACATTTGCTTGGTTGGCAGTACAGGGAAAGATCCTTACTGGGGAAAATTTGGAGAAAAGGGGATGGATAGCTGATCAATATGATTGTTATTGCAAACTATGCGCCACGTTATATGAAAATTTTACGAATCTTTTGAAGGATTGTACTTTTACACGTCAAGTATGGCAACAAGTTACACAATGGTGCAGATGGGATAATGTGCCGAGCCTAAATGAGTTCTCCAATATCCGATCATAGTGGCGGAAAGCAAGAAGCAAAATCAACAAGGAGAACCACATGAATTTCAACAGAGGAGTTATATATTTTTGGTGGAATATTTGGAAGGAGAGAAATCGTCGTGTTTTCCAGAATCAAAGTCTGAAGGAGGCCTCAATTGCTCGAAAAATAGAGAACATCGACCAAAGAAATCGGGTGTGGCAATTGTTTTAGTCCGAGTTTCTTTCACTCGGTATTAGGCTTGTATCGTTGTTCCTTCTCTCCGGAGGTTTAGGCTTTCTTGTTTCTTGGGAGTCTTTATGTCTTCGCTCCCTTTATATTAATGTCCGTGTAAGTGTTAACTCTTTATATCTCATTTTGTCCTATTCTTTAATATATTTTACAACTCTCTTGCCATCTTTTCGGAAAAAAAATACTCTTAGCCATTTGACAAAATTATAAAGGAATGCACTAAACCGTCGGCCACCCATAAATAATCCTTAGGAAAAGTTGGAGACCTTGTAGTGCACGGAATTCTTCATGTTATATGTAGGAATTCAACTGCTTCTCGTGAATTTTTTATCAATTTCCGATAAAATCATGAAACAAACACATGGAGCTAGCACAGCGCATATGGCTCACCAACTACTCAATTTTTAATAAAAAAAAGAACTACTCGAAAAAAACGTATAGAGGTCTCCCACGGCACCTTCACGTAGCTTTCCCTTTCCAAGTTTTTGTTCTTTCTCCATCAATCCTCTAGATAATGAATGACCTGGACGGACCCACCTGGCCGTACATGTGATCGATTCTGACAGCCTGACTTTGGCATGTGCATGTCAGTAGGAACACGAAAATTCCATAAGGTAGCCGATATGGCTGATGAGAACCGTTTATTTTATTCAATTTATGTTAAAAAAATAAGTAAAAAATTTATATGATATATGAAAAAATTAACAGATGGATAAATATCATATGCGATAGATTAACGGTCGAGATAGATTATATGTACGTAGTGATATGCAGAATCGTATTTTCCAAATCATTCACTTCTCCTGTGAAGATTCGATCTAGATTACCATTATGTTCTCAACCTCTTGCGATCCAAAACAATGTTTAAAACCATGCACCGGTGAAGCGAATGACTTCTGAAAGTTAAAGCGAATTGAGGACCTGTAGCACAGTGTGACTTCTTTGCCTTCACTGAAAATCCTGTTAAGCAAGTAACACCAATGATTAATCTGATGACCTCTGTCCAGAAACCTTTGCTGCTGAGTGACCTGAACATTTAAAATATCTGAAGACATGTTAATCACATCTGTCAGACATCAGCAAAAAGAGATAAAAATTTTCGGAACAATTTTATTCGTAATAATAATATGATACTAAAGTTGTGTACGTAAGTAACATGAGGCCAATGGGCATCAGTGAAGGCAAGAATATGCTCACCACTGTGCCACCGAGTCTATAACGGGCTGTTTGGTTAGGAGCTAAGCTAAATTTTGGTTGTGTCTTGAAATTTTAATATCTATTTGGTTTGAAACCAAAATTTGATGTATCTCAAAAAAATTTGGCTAGCTAAAACTTTTTATAATGTTTCTATGCAAATCTCGAACGATCAAATCGTCTCTAAAATTTTTAGCCAGCCAAATTTTAATTTAGCCTTAAACCAAACGCTACTTAATTTAACCATCAAAATTTAGCACTACTCTAATTTGACGTCAGACCAAATTTTAACTCGACCTGTTAGAGGTAAAACCAAACAGCCCCTAAATCCCCATTACGGGGCTACCGGCCACCCACATGGCCGCACCGCCCAGACACGGGTCGCCCGCGTTGCTGCTTTAACTATACACTCGCGCACACTTACCTAGCACGTCGTCGTCGTCGTCGTCGCAGCACACGTAACTGCCTAGCTGGGTAAGTAGGTGACTGACTGAGGAGAGGATGGCGATCGGCAAGGCGGCGCTGTTCGGGCTGGTGCTGCTGTGCGCGCTCCGGCAGGGGCGGGCGCAGCGGTACAACGCCATCTACAGCTTCGGCGACTCCATCTCCGACACCGGCAACCTCTGCGTCGGCGGCTGCCCGTCCTGGCTCACCACAGGGCAGTCTCCCTACGGAGAGACCTTCTTCGGTCGCCCCACCGGCCGATGCTCTGACGGCCGCATCATCATAGACTTCCTCGGTACGTACATCGTCATCAAAATTTAAAGCTCGCTAGCCGCTAGCGTGTGAGACTGTGACCGAGCGAGTTTGAAGCTCAACGCGTTGGTACGTGCATGCAGCCGAGCACTTCGGGTTGCCGCTGCTGCCGGCGTCCAAGGCCGGCGGCGACTTCAAGAAGGGTGTCAACATGGCGATCATCGGCGCCACCACCATGAACTTCGATTTCTTCAAGTCCATCGGCCTCAGCGACAAGATTTGGAACAACGGGCCCCTCGACACCCAAATCCAGTGGTTCCGGCAGCTCCTGCCCTCCGTCTGCGGCAGCGGTACCGTCCCCGTATATTAATCAGACGGTTCACCTAACCAATCCGAGTACGATCCAATAAATTGTGTAAAATGCCGTGTAATTAATCGCATTTGTGGGGTGTACATGTGTGTGTTCGTAGATTGCAAGAACTACCTATCCAAGTCACTGTTTGTGGTCGGCGAGTTCGGCGGCAACGACTACAACGCCGCTCTGTTCTCCGGCCGGACCATGGCGGAGGTGAGAGGCTACGTGCCGAAGGTAGTCAGCAAGCTCATCCGCGGCCTACAGGTACTTGATCACTCTGACCTCAGAATTTTCTCAGGTTGGTGGCTCTGCTTCAGCCACTAGCCTACCCAACACAGCTACAATATTCATTCATTTCTTTATCATCTTTTAAAAAATAGTATATGTACGTTTAGTCATCATGTGAACATGAACTGTAGAGCAGCTGAACACTGCACAATCTTTCTGTTTTGGAGGGAAACACTGGCCAACCTAAACATACTTGCAGGCGGTATGTATTCTCATGTGCATGTGTACTTGCAGACGATAATCAATACGGGAGCGGTGGACATCGTCGTGCCGGGGGTGCTGCCGATCGGGTGCTTCCCGATCTACCTGACCCTCTACGGGACCTCCAACGGCGCCGACTACGACGGCGACGGCTGCCTCAAGAGCTACAACGGCCTGTCCTCCTACCACAACTCCCTGTTGAAGCGGAGCCTCTCCAACCTGCAGAGGACGTACCCACACACCAGGATCATGTACGCCGATTTCTACTCCCAGGTCACCCAGATGATCCGGGCCCCTCAGAACTTCGGTGAGCCAACATTTCTTCCTCGTTTTCTTTCTTTTTAATTTTGTGCTTCGGTGGATCCCTTTAGCTTTTTTTTTGGCAGCTATGTGTTGTTATTTCGTAACAATTTGGTTTTGTGCATTTCTTAATTAATAATGCTACATATGACTATTCCATTATCTAAAAACTTAGTTTTTGGAGAGGTAGGACCTTGTTGATGCCATGGTGTCATATTGTTGGAGACCTTTTGCTTTGTGTCCTAGAATCCTATTGTCGTGAAAGAGTTGAAGTCTCTGTGATCACGGAATGTGTAGCTAGCATGGGCAGCGAGGGCACGGGGCCCACGCGGCAGTGTCGTCTGCGTCAGGGACATGTCCAAAGCTTTCATGTCCACGGATGTAAAGAAAGCTACGTGCATGCATGTATAATTACACTAGCATATTTAAATATGCTCTGTGGATTCTTAGCCCTCCAATGACTCATAGTGGTGTTGTTAATTATGCTCTGGGGACCATGACCTTTGTCCACATAATTCGGGAATCCATGCCAGCTAATTCGGTTGGCATATTATCTGATGATTATACAACCAATTATGAATTATGATGAGAAATAAGGATGTGATGATGCATGTATAATAGCGTCAAAGTCTACCATGGTGGTGGCATATTCTAAAAAAAATCACCATATAATACTAGCTAGCGCCAAAGCTCATGTGTCAGCTCTTCTTTGCATGCAACCATGTGTAATTGACATACATACATACATACATACTCCAATGGCTAAAAAATCATAGAAAAAAAAATACAAGGCACATGTTCATAACAATTAACAAGGTGCCCTAATTTCACCTCAATCATGCATGTTACTCAAAGGCCATTACTGCTTAGCTCGATCACGTGACAGGGAGGCGTGAGCGCGAATCACGAGGCAGATTTGTCATGTGTAAACACCCAAATTGGCTAGTGTATGGAATTAATGGGCTCTTGCTGTATACATGTTGCAGGGCTGAAGTACGGCCTGAAGGTCTGCTGCGGCGCCGGCGGGCAAGGCTCGTACAACTACAACAACAAGGCGAGGTGCGGCATGTCCGGGGCCAGCGCCTGCGCCGACCCGGGCAACTACCTCATCTGGGACGGGATCCACCTCACGGAGGCGGCCTACCGTTCGATCGCCAACGGGTGGCTCAACGGGCCCTACTGCAACCCTCCCATTCTGCACTGATGACAAGTTGATGGAACTGATAGCATTCAATCCATACCTGAGTAGTTGATATGTGTGTTGTTTGTTGGGCAAATCGCCATGTGCATGCGTCCTACATTCGTAGCTGTGTGTGTGGTTTGGTTTTTTATTTGGTCGTCGATTATTCATGGGGGGTTAGGTTGCTTGGGTGTGCTGGGGAGAATGAATAAAGTATATGGATTATTTGCAATTCACATTAGAGTGAACAGTGGGGAAAGATGAATAACAAATTTTAACGCTCTTTTTCCTTATAGAGATGCGTCTACAAAAGAAAAGAAATAGCACCAAAACCAATAATCCTACGACTTACGCCAAGTTAAGGTTTATTTCGTGCGAAATCTACTTGATGTGATTTGGAAAACAAAGCTCACATTATCCTTGTTTTTTTTTTGCGGGGCACATTATCCCTGTTAACATCGCCAACTTAGTAATGTGAGGATGTATCGGTTGTTAACTGCTCTTTTCATTCTTTTGAAGCAAATCTATGAAAACTCATATATATAAGGAGTGGAGCAAAGATTTTTCGCACAAATTTTGTAGATATTTCATAGATTATATATCTTGTCAACACCATCGACTATCTGAAGTGAAAAGTGGTTTCTGTCGGTAAAGAGTTTGTTAAGCGTGGATTCCAAGTTAACGCTTTAATTGCGGAGGAATGTCTATCATTAAAGGTCTTTCTCCACAGAAAATCTGCTCTTGAAGGTTGTCTTTCCTGGTAGTAGGGCTGTTGTTGGTGGAAAAAATGTCACGCTAAACACTGAGTATTTCGTGTGCAATCCTAGATCGAAAGTTCCGATCAGGAAAACCTGAAGTTCCGATGTGGATCGGATGCTCCGATCGCTTGATCGGAAATTCCGGTATTTCCATATCACTTCGTTTTCGTTGAAGCACGTGGCTAGTTTTCGAGCAAACTAGCAAAGGGATAATCCCACCAACACAAGGCCGAATTGGAGCTCATCGTGGCCTTGCGCAAGATGGCTTCAGGTATTGGAAACCCTAGCAATAGGAGGAAGAAGAAGGGGAAGGGACTACGGGAGAGGAACTAGGGTAAAATAGATGCATGTTTGTGTTTGATCAATTGCTAGATGGATTTAATCAGTCATGGCCCTCTATATTTATAGGGAGGGATGGTCTTACTCCGTTTAGAGTCAAAATCTACCAAAATTCCTATTCAAATCCGCTTCTATCTCTTCCCAAAATCTCGGATCCAAGTTGGATCGGAAGTTCCGATCGGCTAGAATGTCCATGGGCTCTCGATTGGACAAAAATATTTACCCAGAAGTTTCGATCCAAAACTGGATGATTTGACCCGTTGAATTTTCCAGCTTCGAAATTCTCTACACTATGTCAATTTCAGCTATCCACACATTATTAATCCTAACCAAAGCTAAGCTAGAAATAGACTAACATACTTTCACTCAGCTAATCATCTATTTGATCACCAAACCGAATTAGTTAATCATGATATTCAACAATTCGACTAATCAAGCACCCAAACACATAGCCATGCCCAAGCTATTCCCAATTTTGGTCGTCAACACATACCTCCTTATTTTTTTTGGTAAAGCTTGCTTGCCAAAAAACATTTGCACAACTAAATAGCCATGAACAATATACTAATGATCTTTTACCTTCTTTGGGACCATGATCAACCAAGCATCTCCTATGCTTCTTTGGTCGGTGAACAAATTGCATTGGCCTTTTATGTTTTCTCCCTCTCATACTTAGTTAGAAGTTGTTTGAATGTCACCTTTAGCTTTACATTCTGTGTAGCTCTAGCGGTTGATGCTTGAACACTATCCTTAGTCTTATCATATTTACTATCTTTAGGGACCCAAACCATATTCTTCTTTGTCCCTAAAAAATGGATAGCCTTTTTAGTTCCATGATCAATGAGCTTTCTATCTAGCACTACTTCCTTCCTTTGGTTGCATCAATCTTTTCTGATCAAATCAACACTTTCTTGTCTTTACAATTAAACATACTCATTGTAACATCCTGAGTTTTTGCATGTAAATTTATTACAATTTTCACTCCAAATTATTTTTTTTCTAATTATTTAAACCAATATAAAACCAAGAAGTATATATTTGAAGTATATATACTCGTATGTATATATTCAAATATATTATTTGGGCTAATTATTCTAAATAGCACTAAGACAATTTCTAAATTAATCCCTACTTTAAACTAGTTCATATGCTTTGGTTTGAGATCTTTATGATTCTTTGTGTGGAGATTTGAATTTGAATGTCTCTCAAATTCGAATCTACTCTTAGATTCTATTCGACTCAAATCCAATTCAAATTCAAATTCCTTGATTCAAATCATCTTAGGGAGCACAAGATTCAAGTTCAAATCATAATGCAAATATATTTATTTGAATTAATCCAAATCCAAAGTTAAATTCAAATTCAAATCTGTCATTTGAATTTAATTCCAAAAACTAAATTCTTTTTCCTTTTTCTTTCTTCCCCGGGCCGATTTCCCCTCTCCTCTTTGTTTTGGCCCAAACAATGGCCCAACCTCTCCTCTCTCCCTCCCGTGCGCGCTCGGCCCAGCTCTTGCGCCGGCCCACACTTCGCGCATTCGCCCACACGCTCCCGACCGCGCCGCTCGGCCCAGTTGCTGCGCGTCGGCCTGCCCGCTCGCCTGTGTCTCTCCCCCTTCTCCTCCCTCCAGCGTAACGCGCTTGTCGCCGGTCGCCGATTTCCCCTCTCTGGGGAAAATCTTGCGCGCCCGACCGACCTCCCCTTCTGTTGCTCTCTCCTGCATCTCTCACTCTCTCTCTGCCCATGCTTGCATGCCCATATCCTGCCATGCCGTGGGACTTCCGCGCCCGTGCACGCGCGTGGCCGGCGCAGTCTGGCCATGCAACAGAAATAAAGGTGGGTGCCACCTCGCCACCTCACCGCCGCTTAGCTCACCGACGAACGCGTGATGCGAGCAACCACAGCGCCTCACTGCTTCCTTCCCCCTCTATAAATAGCATAGCCCCGGCCCCCCTCTCATTCCCCTTTTTTCCATTCACCGCCGCCGCCATTGCACGCTATCGTAGCTCGCCGTTGTTGATTAGCTGGCCACGTGCTGCCTAGGAGCTCGAGGAGGACATCGGTAGTCGAGCCTCCGTCGCCACCACCGCTCCGTCGCATTTCCGGTCACCGTCCAGCTTCTCACCATTTTCGAGCTCGGTGAGCTTCCCGCCCCCTTGTGAAATCCCTAGCTAGCTTGTCGTCGCCCCTGTGCTTCCTTCTCGCGCGTAGCCGTGTGCTGTCTCCGTGTTTTAGCTTGCCATTGGTGTACTTGTGCCTCTGCTTGCGGTTCGGCCGTCGTGATGTCTAGTTTAGGGAGCCTTAGGCTCCTTTTTCTTGCAAGGAAATCACTCACAGGCTAGGGGAAAGGTAGCCCAATTTCTATGCCGTTGCGTAGACCACCTCTGGCTGCCGTCTAGCACCCCTCTAGCCCCAGCCCGCTGCCAATAAAGCCCAGACATACTCGTCAACGTGTGTAGAAGCCCAGCGACCATCCGTCGTAGTGAAACCCCAACGGGTGAGTGATTCCGGTGAGCCCTTTGTCATTGCTCCACCATAATCGCTCGTCGTCGATTCCCCCCCCCTTCGCCGCTCCGCTCGGGCCAGCGCACGTGCGTGCACGCGCGTGCATGGCCAGGCCATCTTCGCTCCTACACGGCCCAGCTGAGCCGGCCAGCCTAACCACCCGCAGGTCGCACCCCAGTGGGCCGATCCAGCTTCTCAGCCCATTAAAGCTGGCCAGCCTGTAGCGAAAATGGGCCTATTATGCCTTGATTGTGATTTTGGTGATTAATGACAATATAGTCAATGGTACTAATATGTTTGTGAAAAATATATGTTAGTAGGTCTCATGGATGCAATACATGAAGAAACCACTGCAGTCGGGATAAAGTTTGGTTGAATTGGAGAAGTCCCAGGAGATTTGTTCTCACCGGATGGTTCGATATTAAGGAAATTGTATTCACCGGAGTATTATGTTCAGAGGCAAGTAGCCTCACCAGATGATCCGGTGATAAGGATATACACGCCGGGCCAATTTTGTTAGAAGGGGTCAAAGTGGATTGCACTCACCAGAAGGTCCAGCGATCAGAAGAGGATGTACACCGGACTATTTCTTGCAGAAAAGAATCCAAGCACAGAAGATCGAAGACCAACTTACTGGATAGTCTGGTGATGAAGTGATGCACACTGGAGGCTTCCTCGGAGCATTTAACAGAGTGTGTGGAAAACCCATGAAAGAAGAAGTTATACACACCGGAAGGTCCGGTGATGAAGACAATGCACATTGGAGTATTTTGTGCAGAGAAGAAGTTTGGCGCGGTCTGGTTCAGGAAAACTCTCCGGCTAGTCTGGTGATGGATTGATGGTTACACCGAACAATCTGGTGTTCAAAACAAATGTGACTGGAGTTCCAATAGCTAGTTTTCATAGATGTACGCACCGAATGGTCCGGTGCTTGTACTACTGTTGTCACCGAACCATCCGGTGTTCACAATAAAGTTGAGCCGTTAGGATAACAGCTAGTACATAAGGTTGAGGTTACAAATACACCTCCACTCATTCATTTGAGATCGCTAGAGTTCAGAGAAACCCTTGTACAACTAAGAAGACATCGAAGGCATCCAAGAGCATAAAGTGTTCATTCAAGGCAATTAAGCACACCATTAGTGAGTGATTAGTGCTTATAGGCCTAGAGAGAAGAGTTGCTAGGCTGCAACCTAGAGTGTGGATCAAGGAGTGATCCAAAAGTGTACCAAGAGGTACGCTAGTGCCTTGGAGTCTTTGTGACTCATCGGTAACTTGTTGACCCTCCGACTTGGTGTGGAGAGGTGACAAGAGGATTGTGCGGGGATGTGGAGGCCCTTGTTTTTGTGACTAAAGCTCTGAAGTGAAGACAGCGTATAAGTGACCGAAAGAGAGGTTAGTGATGAGACCTTGCCTTGGTGGCTTGGTGGCTCATCGTGCTTGAGACCTTATCTTGGTGACTTGGTATCTCAAGAGCTGTGAGCGGAAAAGACTTGGCGACCGGGAGCATTTCCTTTGTGGAGTTCCAATGTGGACTAGGGGTGGCTTTTGTGCCACCGTTACCATGGGATAAAAATCCCTTGTGCCGAGTTTGTCTCTCTACCTCATTTACGTTTCCGTATTTACATACTTGCAATTTACCTTGCAATCCTTATGAGCGGTAGAAGTAGACACAGTAGATAAACCTAGAGCCTATTTAGATAGAAATTTATTTAGACTTATCTTGTGAAAGTTTTGGAGCTAATAGTTTTTAAGTATCCTAATTCACCCCCCTCTTAGGACGTCCTCGATTCTCTTCACAGCCCAACCTGAGTGGGCCAGTACTGTGTAGCCCAGTACTATGTAGCCCAAGCCTAGCCCAGCCCATCTAGGCCCAGACCCGGCCCAATATAAGCCTATTCTTCAACTAGTACTGTTCATGTGGGTCCCATCGAGTCACTGTTCATGCGGGCCCAAGCTACCCTTTCGTAATTTCATGATTTGACTTCTGACTAAATCTTCCAGGAGCGATAACTATGGCTCCATTCGACGATTCTTTCGATGAAATTCATCTAAAATCAAGATCTACTCATCTGTCATATTGTGATATCTATTAGGGCTTATTTGGCTTTCCATTTGGTGTTAATTTATTTTTCTCTAGTATATCCATTATTGATTGTAGTTGCAATTGCAGAGCAACCATAGTTCTGCGAGTGTTCTGCGGGAAGTGTCAGGAGCGAGGAGGATCCTGACTACAACCAAGAACTCGAAGAGAACTTCGGAGAAGGCAAGTCCTATCTCCTTGATCATATTGAACCTATGTTTCAAATAATCTGCATGATCAACTTAAAACTGGACTTATATCGCATGTGCTATATATTGCACTTTTACCACGTGGCGCCAGGGGTCCCCAAATCCCGAGGCCAGGCCAGCAATCCACCACGTGGCGCCATCCCGCGGGGTCACCTCCGCGAGGTAAAAAAGACTAAGTCCCGGGAGAGGGCGCTCGGGGCAACAATTAGTGGCCCCCGAGTACCCAAGTTCCCCGATGATCTGTGAAGACTAAGTGATGGGAAGAAAATGCTCGGGGAGGTAAACGGTGACCCCCGAGCACCCGAGTCCCCCGACGACCAGGAGAACCAAGTACCGGGAGGGGTGTGCCCAGGGCTGCGAGCAGTAGCCCCCCCGGGCCCCCGAGTACCCCGAGGGCCCACTGAAGGAAGTTCCGGGAGAGAGTGCTCGGGGCTGCGAGCCGCGGCCCTCGAGCACTCGGTTCCCCGAGGATCCGTACGAACATGCCCGGGAGAGAGTGCTCGGGCCATGAACAGTGGCCCCCGAGCACTCGGTTCCCCGAGGACCAAGGAAGGGCGCTCTAGGGAGAGAGTGCTCGGGGAGGTGAACAGTGCCCCCCGAGCACTCGGTTCCCCGACGACCCAGGAAGCCCCCTGACAGTGGCCCCCACAGGGGTCCAGCGATGAGGTGTTAGCTAGTGAAAGGCCCGAGGCCGCATTTAAGAGAGCGCATGGCCTGTCACCTCCAACTGCTCCCGCCACGCTCGGTGTCAGTTCCTGTCATATTCTGGCAGAAGGGTGTGGGGACATTAAATGAACGGGTCCCATCCCGCGCTATCCGGCGCGTCTCGGGATAACGTCGCAAGGGCCGAGGCGTTCCGTCTGCCGTGCTGCTGTGGCAGGAGAACAAGACAGGGCGGGCACGCCGGGCCGCTATGTGGCTGCCCGGTGAGCCCTCTACACGGTGCCCGTTGCCAGTGCCATTATAGCGACTGATGACCGGGCGCAGGGCGTGTTTTCAACCCCCAGTCACTTCGCACAGAGGCTATGATGACACCCTTTCCATTTATGGTGCCTTGGAACTCGTGCCCTCCCATTCGGGGCACGCTACTGCCGGGGGGTATTTAAAGCAGCCGGTAGCACGGACAAAGACAAGTTGAAAGCAAGACAATCTCTGAAGAAGTGAATATCTCTCGGCAAGCTCTGCACGGTTGAAGCAGTTAAGGAAGTAGAGAAGATCGAGAAGGCCAAGAGCCCCCAAAGCCAACAGGTACACACAGATCGAAGAACAAGGAGCCCCAGGCTCTAGGATAGATAGACATTCTTGTAACCAGCAACATCCTTGAGGGACATTCTCAGGGCATTTATAGTATCCATACAGGAGTAGGGTGTTACGCCTCCGTGCCGCCCGATCCTGTCTAAACCCCTAGTGCATTTACTTCATTCCGCACTAGATCGTTCCACCTCGCTAGCCATCTCATTTATATCCATTTATTTCTCCGGCAAACATATTCAGGATTATCCCCCATGACGAATCTCTAAAAAGGGGTCCCTCAGGATCCCTGCGACAGGAGTTAACCCTCCGACAGGAACTAGCGTTTAGTACAAGACCACTACTTGGGGGTAAATCTCGTAGAAAAGCCCGACAGGAAAGGTGATTGAAGGGTCTCGGTATGATTCTCTCCTCTGCTTGCAACGGTTGGAGTCTGAGCATATCGTATGGGTAAAGCTGTACAACCTCTGTAGAGTGTAAACATATTTGAATAGCCGTGTCGACGGTCATGGATATGCGAAGGCATGGTCACGCTTGAATAGAGTCCGACTGCGTGTGTCTTGATGAGTGAGTGTGATGAGCCCATGACTCCTTCGGATACGATCAGTACCACCAATAATTCTCAAATCATACAAGGTCCAATTACAAGAGCACGTGCACAATAATTAGACCACTAGGTGAACTCGTTCCATGCTGTTCATGTTTCCTTGGATGGATTAATACTAAATTCTTGTGATGTTTTATTGCATAAGAATGTAAGAGAAGCACCACAACCTTACTCAGATGTCACTCCTCGAAGGTCAAGTCTACTCGGCCAGAGAACACAGGCATAGTAGCATTAAAAGGCATAGTAGCATTAAAAGGTCTATTTACTGTATTTGCAAGATAAGCTTCAGAAATAGGTAACATACTTGCAAATTGTACCTCGGGCTTGGTCTAGATGGATAACGTGATGTTAATGTTGGGGTTGATCTCGAGTTCATGTCATGCCATGGTTGGAGAAGATCCATTTCCTAGTGGACTAGCCAAAATGTGTTGGCGCAAAAAAAAAAGTCATGCCAAACACTGAACACCTCGTGTGCAATCCTAGACCAGAAGTTCTGACCAGGGAAACCTAAAGTTCCGATTGCTTGTCCGGAAGTTCCGGTATTTTTAGATCAATTAGTTTTCAAGAAAGCACGTGGCTAGTTTTCGAGCAACTAGCAAAGGGATAATCCCACCAACACAAGGTTGGGTCGAAGCCCATCGTGGCCTTGCGCAAGATGGCTTCGAGTATTGGAAACCGTAGCAATAGGAGGAAGAACAAGGAGAAGGGACTATGGGAGAGGAACTAGGGTAAAATAGATGCATGTTTGTGTTTGATCGAATGTTGGATGGATTCATTCGGCCATGCCCCTCTATATTTATATGGAAAGATGTTCTTACCCTGTTTAGAGTCAAAATTTACCAAAACTCCTATTTAAATCATCTTCTATCTCTTCCAAAAATCTTAGATCCAAGTTGGACCAGAAGTTCTGATCCAAAACTGGAAGTTCCGATCGGCTGGAATGTCCGATTTCATCCGAACATGGGCTCTCAGGTTGGACAAAAATATTTACCCAGAAGTTCTGATCCAAAATCGGATGTTCCAACAAGAATATTAAACTAGAAGTTCTGACCTGTTGAATTTTCCGGCTCTAAAATTCTTCACACTATGCCAATTTCGACCATCAACACATCATTAATCCTAACCAAAGCTGAGCTAGCAATAGACTAATATATTTTCACTCAGCTATCATCTATTTGATCGCAAACCAAATTAATTAATCATGATGTTCAACAATTCGGCTAATCAAGCACCCAAACACATAGCCATGCCCAAGCTATTTCAAAATGCCACGTTTGATCATCAACAACTGTCAATGAGCCGAGATCGAGCGAGCTTGATTCCTCAAGCTCGAGATCGAGCAAGCCTGAGGTTGTAGATGGGTTCAAGCTCGACTCGATCCAAACTCGAGTTAGCTTGAACTCAATTCATCAAGGCTCATTTACATATAGCAATGCAATCAAAATCCCTTCGAAAGCATACAACGAGAGTAGGAAGCAAAACAGGTGGGGAAGGGAATCTGTGAACGGTGGCGGACCTACTCCAACCTTCGAGGGGTGGGGGTGGAATGAAGTCTTGCTACTGCTGCGCCATGGTTGGACAGCCACCGGAATGGGTGGCCCATGCGGAGCTATTGGGGTGAGGCGACATCTAGAGGGAGCTAATGCGGTGGCCAGAGGGAGGAGATGTGATGGCCAAAGCAAAATGGGAGGAGATGTGTCATCCAGTAGCATTGAAGAACGGGAAAAGGGGGTATCATGGGAGGAAGATTTCTTAAAGCATCAATGGAGTCCATGCTCTGGTGTTGTTGGTGGCTAGGGTAGGTGTTGCATTACTGGCTTACTGTGTAGATGCTACTGAATGTGAACGTGGGGTTGGGGTTGGGCACTTGGGCCGTTGGGAACTTAGGCCTTGGGTGAAATTTTTGGTGCGAACCCACGTATCTGTGCAAACCGTCCGATCCACATCCAACGGCTTCCCACGACTCCACTGTCCGGTGTGGATTTTTTGTAGGACCCCCCCCCCCCCCGCACAAATTGAAATTAGCACACCGAGCTCGTCCATCTTCCCCAGCCTCCTAACACGGGTTGGTCTAAGTTTTGCCCAAAATAGTCCTTCCCATTCCTCCGCTGCTCCCCCATTGGACCCTCCACCTCTGCAGCTCCCCCGTCAGCCCTCCTCATCCATGGCTCCCCCGATGGCCCTCCTCCTCCAAGGCTCCCCCATTGAGCTGGCTCCTCCGTGACTCCTCTGACGGCCCTCCTC
This sequence comes from Phragmites australis, assembly GCF_958298935.1. NCBI lineage: Eukaryota > Viridiplantae > Streptophyta > Magnoliopsida > Poales > Poaceae > Phragmites > Phragmites australis. Next base: position 9,956,240 of record NC_084929.1, read on the forward strand.
CTCCGAGGCTCCCCCGTTGGGCCTGGCTCCTCCGTGGCTCCCCCATTGGCTTAACACTTTCGTAGCTCCCTCGACGACCATCCTCCTCTGGGTTTCCCCTGTCGGGCCTAGATCCCCCAACGACCCTCCTACGAAGAGAAGAGGAAGAAGGAGAAAAGGAAGTGAAAAGAGGAAGACGCAAAATTTTTGGAAATTTCATCAATTTTGCATCCTTATTATTCTTGTATTCATGTCAATACTCATAAGTCTTCCACTGATGCAGTCATGCGTAAACTTACGGATTTAGTATATGGCTCTCTGTTTGAATCAATGGCTTGGACATTGGTGAGTAGAATGGTGGAGACCAAGCACACAAAGGGACTTTGCTGGTCCATAAGTGCCCATATGCTGGCCTTGAAAATGTTTTATTTGTTTGAGGATCTGAATTGTGCAGAAGCTTGTAATTTGACTTGTAAAGTAGCCTTTAAATTGTTTGGCTTCTAAATTGAATTGAGCTTGTAAATTGGCTTGTAAACTGAATCAGCCTGTACTCTATTGGTAAGCAATATAAATCATGTTATCAATTTGAGTGAGTCTTCATCTGTCTAAACAAACAGATCCTGAAAAAGATATAGCATTTGTTTGCACAAACATTCATTCAAAAGCTATTCAATTTGTAGCGCAAACATTCATTGAAAAGGAATTTGCAGGTCACTGTTATGCTGTAAGCTAAGTGGAAATAATGATATTGTAGCCAGTAGGTTGGGCACCATGTAACTGAACCATCGAGTTTGCTTTCAGCCTGAGGTCCCTATCCACAACAATGCTTTGATCAGTAGTATCTAGCCCACAAGTAGCACATGGCCATTGCTTGGAGTGAAGACGTTTATATGTAGAAACTGGAATAAATTTAACAATTGTATTTTTTACCTCCAAAACTAATGTCTGGTGTATCCTCCTGATATCCTTCAACTCCAGAATGAGCCCCATGATGCCAACAATCAATTGGACAAGGCTGTGTGGACAAATATTCTTACAAAAGTTGTACAAAATTATCTAGCATCTATCTGTCTGAACAAACATGCAGACAAAAGCTATACAAAAAGGATCTTGCATCTATTTGCACAAACTTTAATTCAAAAGCTGGTCACTACCTATTTCATACAAAAGGACCTTGCATCTGTGTGCACAAATATTCATTCAAAAGCTGATCACTACCTATTTCATACAAAAGGACCTCGGCCAGCACGATAAATAATCATGAAACACTCATAATAATAGGTTGATGTGATTTATAGGAATATGTACTTATCTCAAGGAGGTGTGTTCTTTTTAGGGCAAGTACGTTTATCATGTAGCACAAGCTCCTTGCATGAACCACATAAGCGTGGAATCCTCTCATTTTTCCTTCTCCTAACATCCTCCTTTTTCTTGTCCTCTCCCCCTTTATCCAAGTGTCCCCTAATTCTCTTGACTCTCCCTCTGGAGTGCATCTCATTTGGTAGCAATATGTTTATTTGGGAATGAATAGTAGACCCAATTAAACATTCAAGTTCTTCAATTTTGCTTTGTTGATTGGTAGGAATCTCTTGTTTGACTTCATCTATAAACTTTTGAAATTTATTTTTGACAATATCCATGGTATCAATGGAACCTCTGGTTTGTTGGAAGATGTCTTCCATTTCCTTGTGCATCTCTGAAGCCATCATTTTAAATTATGCATCCATACAAGTTCTCTCCTTTTGTTCTAGCAAATTTCCATCCACATCATATACAATCCCTCGCTTGCAGCTTTTCGTCCACCTTTTCAGCACGTAGTGGCTAGATAGCTCATTCAGTTTTGCACCTCGCAAGAGCAGTTGGCCCTCATGGTGGTTAACTCAAGGCTGACTTCTCTTACCTTGGGTCCATCATCAACTATGGAATATATTTTGAAACAACCCTCCTGCCTCATTCTATCAACAAGGCAATGGTCCCTGGCAGCCAACACCTCCTTCTGAAACTGCAAAAATATCTCATTTGTTAGCATCTCATTGCCATGCTTCTCAATTGGCCATCCTATCTTCAATATTGGTTCTGTATGGAGGCTAGCATTATCTTGTATCAACTCTTTTTGCCATTGTTCTTCGACTGCAGTATCGAACCGAACCCAGAACTCAACCAAAGTATGTTTGTAACCAATGAAACATTCGAAGAAAGAGTTTGCACTCTCCGACCTTGAAGTTGTTCTAAGAATCTCCTCCAAGAATGTGTCCTTGAAGTAAGCTGGTATCCATGATGCACAAATGTAATACCGGTGAGCTAGCCATTCATTGCCTTCCAACCCATACTCCATAATCATTTTAGCCCATTCTGACTCAAACTCCTCAGCTGTTTCGGAGTAATATACACAATGATTCACACGCTTATAAAACTCTTTGTCCTCCCTCACAGATGAACCAACCTTGTCCGGAAACTTCATCAAAATGTACCACATGCATAATCTATGTATGGTAGTAGGGAACACTTTGGTGATGGCCGCCTTTGTGCTGGCATCTTCATCAGTTATGATAAGTCTAGGTGTAGAGCCCCCCCCCCCATTGCTTTCAAGAATTTATTGAATAACCATACATATGATTCTATTATCTCATCAAGAATCAATGCAGCCCCCAATAATACACAACTTCCATGGTGGTTAACTCCAGTGAATGGTGTAAACTTCATGTTGTATTCATTTGTGCTATATGTAGAATCAAAAGAGATCAACTCTCCAAAATGTGAGTAGTTCTTCGTGCAAGTAGAATCTGCCCAAAAGATGTGTACCAACCTACCCTCTTTATCAACAACATAGTCAAAATAAAATCCTGAATTGATGGAGTTCTTTTTAGCAAGATTGTCAACAAACATTTGTGCATCTATCGTGTTTATCAAATTTCTCAAGCTACTGTGATAATTTTGCAGGTCTTTCTTCATGCATCCCACATTCTCAAAACCCCCCTCACTAACACGAAGATATCTATATGCTAAGGAGGTTCCAGTACTAGCTTTATGGCAATCAAATAATGCCACCTTAGCTTTCTCACTTACTTGCCTATTTGATCTTAACAAGTAGCACGAGCGAGCTGAGACAAGTATGTGTGTATGCATAGGTTGGAACATCTCCACCATGTATCTATTCTCTATGGTACGTTTTAGGGCAATCATGGCCTCACAACCACACCTAGTCAGTTTCCTTACGTGCTTCCTCTTTTTTTCTTATCAACCAATTGGAGCAGTGCATCCAACTTTTTCTCACCTTCATGTTGAAATCCTTCTCTCAAGAAATAGAATCACTTCCATGTTAGGTCGTTGTTGACCTTTTTCTATTGTCCAATCCGAATTGAAAACCCAGCTTCATGAGCATAGTCTTTGTAAAACTTCTCAGCTGATTCAACATCAGCAAACTCCATCCCCACAGTTGGAACAAAGTGATCAGGCACTTTCGGTGTGCATGATACTCCCTACAACAAATGTGTTGCGATCAGCAATGCGCCAAATATACAAATTACAAACGATGGAATTATGATGCACGTATTGCGATCAACTATGCTCATGTTAACTGAGCTTACAAACGATGGAATTGCATGTTTTTGTGGAGTGCTACACTCATCTTCCTTGATTGAAAAACCATATGGCGTTGCCGTCATGCCCGTCTTCACCATGCATGTCGCCTTGCAGGTCATCATCAAGCCCATCGCGATCGCGCCCGTGTGAAAGTGCATCTAGGCCCCCTAAGTGGGTTTTGGCTTATTGATGACAAAACGATTAAGGGACTGATGAGTTTATTGAAGCTATGAATAGGTTTTAGTTTCATTGGTGAAGTTATACGACGTTGGCGTCCCTCAAAAAGAAAAGAGAAGCGGTTTGTAGTACTCAATAGGATTTAATTTGATTTTATCTTTGAAATTGAGTTTAGGAAAGCCGTACTATCAAGAGGGATGCAATTGATAGTTTTGATGGTGTCTTAGTGCTCAAAGTGACCTCTTAGAATCAAATGTTGAGAGACACATTCACCCTCGGACACCGGAAAATAGGCTAAAGTGTTCTGAGTCCCGTAGTCTCTGGTGTATACCGGATACTCCGGTACTTAGTATTTTTGGTCGTAGTTTTCGAGAGAGACTTCGCTAGAGAGTCTCGGTTTCGATTTATGTTTTAAATGTCCAGAGTCTTCAGTGTTCACCGGATACTCCGGTGCCTGGTGTTTTTGACCGGAGTCTCTGAGAGATACTCCGCCAGAGAGTCTCGGTTTGAATTAATTTTAAAAATATCGGAGTCTCCGGGGTTCACTGGATACTCTGGTATCTGGGGAGGCCCGAGAGTCCGGCTTGTCTCTGGGTCTATTCTATGTGGCGTCTAAGTACCACCCGGAGTCTCCGGTGTACACCGGATACTCCGGGTCAGTTCAACAGAACTGTAACAGCTAGTTCTGACACTGTTCTGAGTCCGTTTTGAAATACTATCTGGAGTCTCCGGTGTTCACCGGATACTTCAGGTTAGGTCAACCAGAATAGTAACAGTTAGTTTTTGAAGGATAGCTATAAATACCTCCCCACCTCTTTGCATTAAATGCTTGCTGTTGCTATTGAGCCACTCCTTGACAAAGCCTCCCAAAGCATTCAAGAGCCCCTCCAAACCTCTCTAGTGCTTAGATTGTTGCAAGAATTGAGAGATAGGGTTTGGAAGAGAGATTTGAGTTGTTGAACCAAAATCCAATCTTTGAGCATTGAGTTCGTCGTCAAGTGTTCATTTGTGATTTTTTTTTTCTCTTGGAGCCTTGTGGTCCTAGACAGCAAGACGTCGCCCATAGAGCACCCAAGTATTGTGGAGTGCCACGGGAAGTTTGTAATCACCCGTTGACTTGAGTAAGAAAACCTAGCTTGATCTTTGTGGTCGCTAGGAGAGGATAGGGTTGAAAGAGACCCGGCTCTGTGTGATCTCCTCAACGGAGACATAGGCGCTTCTTAGTGAGGTGCCCAAACTTCAGGATAAATCCTTTGTCTCTTTTACTTTCGTGCAAGTTTTACTAGTTCTTGTAGTTTTTGGGGATTTTCCCAAATCCTATTATTTGTGAGTGTTTTACTGCAGGGTGTTGTTGATAAGGTCATTTTACATCTAGTAGAACCTGTGGTAACACTTAGACTCTACTAGACTTGCTTAGATTCATTTCGATTTCGCAATCATGTATAATCCGGATAATCCAGATAAGACCGGATACTCCGGACACCGGAGTATCCAAACTTCACCGGAGTATCCGGACTCTATTAATCCGCTGCTAAGTTTTAAATTTTAGAAACGCCTATTCACCCCCCCTCTTGGCAACATCAAGTACATTCACCGCGGACATCGAGCCTATGCCCGTCGCACCCATGGATAGCGAGCTTATGCCCGTGGACATCGAGCCTATGCACGTCGCGCCTGTGGACATCGAGCTTATGCACGTCATGCCGTGGCCGCTGTGCATGTCGCGCCTGTGGCCGTTGCGCATATGGTTTCCGCACCTGTGACCATCGAGACTATGCTCGTCGCTCATGTGGCCATCGCACCTGTGCCCACCGTGCCAGCCTTCGTCGCGTTTGTAGCCATCGCACATGTCACCATGACTCCTGTGCCCATCGCCCTTCTGCATGTCGCTGCCGATCCAATCACCTTCCAAATCATCATGGACGAGGAGCCCGACGGCGTATCCATGCCATGCCATGGAGGATGCGAAGGAGGAGACTGACAGCGTATCCACGCCATGCCGCCTCAAACCCTACTGGGAATTTCGGTTGCGGGCGAGTCAGCTGGAAGACGGAGGAGCTTGGCACACTAATTTCAATTTGCGTGTGGGAGGGGGTCTTTGCAAAAAAGCCATATAGGACGGTGGAGTCGCGGAGAGCCATTGGATGTGGATCGGACGGTCCACGATAGGAGTTTGCACGATTGCACAGATACGTGGGTTTGCACCAAAAATTTCGCCTTTGTTTACTACATTGCAAGTGCAAAAGCTCTAGATGAATCTCAAAGAGTAGGGTAGCTCGAGCTCTAATCAAATAGCTTGAGCTCGACTCGTTTAATGACTGAGGCACAATGCAGGCTCAAGCTTGTCTCGTTTTTAGCTCGAGTCGAGCTCTAATTGAGCTTTTATCAAGCCGAGTTTGAGTACCTCACGAGCCACGAGCTTTTTTGACAACCCTACCTGGTAAAATGAGTGCAAGTAGGATGGGACCATAGTGGTAGGCATGGAGCTTGCATGTAATTTTAGCACTTAGAAGTTAGCCAAAAATCATTCTTTTTTAAAAAGATTCTTGAATAATTAAGCCAACATAAAATCTAGGAAATGTATACGTGTGTATATTTATATATTCATATATATATATATATATACACACTGGTATATTATTATTTGGACTATGTATTCCAAAATTTACCGAGTCGATTTCTAAATTCAAACCCAGCATCAATTCGAGCATTTGCATTTTGGTTTCTCGGCATCTTTGGATCTTTGAATGGCGATTCAAATTTGAACGTCTCTCAAATTCGAATAATATCTTAGTTCAATTCGGTCGAATCTAAATCCAATTCAATTCTTAGAATTTCAAACTTTGAGCTCATCACCCAAATTGAACCCTACAATAATCTCCCGGCTTTTCCTTTATCTTATATCCTATCCAAAGCCAGATTCATTCAAATTTCCATAGAATTCGTATTCGATGCATATTTGGATCGTTCGAGATTTTACCAAATTCATTCCGGATTAATTACTTGGTAAATTCAAATCAGTTCGATTCAAATCTTGGTTCAAGTTCAAATCTCATAATTTAAATCCTCGTTCGAAAATCATGTCAAATTCTATTTCAAATAATTTATTTGAATGATCATAAATCCAGTTTAAAAATCAAATACATTTATTTAAATTCGTAATTCAAGTTCCCCCTCTCTCTCCTCAGTTCTTTCTCTCTCAGACTTCCCTCCCTGCTCTCTGTTCATCGGCCCCAAAAGTCCATGTTGGTTACTGTTTATATCATACAAAAGTCTCTTACCTCCTCACCGTTCACCCTGCCACCGCACAGACCGGGAGCCCTCTCTGCCGCAACCGCTCGTGCCCGTTCACACTACCTCTCCCTGATCTTTCTCACAAGAGCGGCAAAAGCAAACCACGGCACCAACACCTCCATTGCTCCCTCTCCAAAACAGAGCAGCAGTATGCCAGCACCTGCCGATCTCACCCCTCTGCTTGTTTCTCCACCTACAACAAAGTTTCTCCCCCACACCATTCAAACCATCCGCGCGTACTGCAATAGAGCTCCCCCTCCGCCACCGTTGCCAAAGCGCCGCTCACCCGAGCCCGTCGCCAATTGCCCTCGGTGAGCCCCTCTCTCCCCATCTCTCTCTGCTCTGCTCCTCCTTTCACCTACACAACTCAAACACAATGGCACGAGCACATCACACATCGCAGCCGAACTCTTTCCGCTGTTGTCGCCGGCCACCGCTCACCCGAGCCCAACGCTGCCTCGTCCAGTGCCTCGGTGAGCACCACCTTCCTTCTCTCTCTCTGCTTCCCTCTCCAATCGTCGCTCGGCCGCAATCAGCCCCGAGCGCGCCACGCCACCGCTTGGCCACGCACAGCAGCGAGCGCGCCATGCCGCGCCACTCACCCGTCCCGGCATTCCCGCCGAGCCATCGAGCCGACCTAGCCTGCGGCCCCGCACGCGCGTCCTCCCGCCGCCTTCACCCGCCAGCAAGCCGCTAGCGAGCTGGGCTCCACTCGCCCCCAGCCCATTGCTGATGGACTAATGCTGGCAAGCCCCACCGGATTTCTCCCCGGCCGGCGTCCTCCTCTCTCCCGGCTGGTCTCCCTCTCGCGCCGCCTTGTCGCCCCTCCGCTCTCCTCTCCGGGAATTTTTTTTAGCCTTTTTTAAATTAATATTTTAATAATAGCCCGCCGGGACTTATATTTTCAGAAACTGGCCCCTTTTGTCGCGCCACAGGCTTTGGCGTGACTGACCACTCCGTCACACCAAAGAGCCTTGCGTGACTCCCGTGCCACGTCGGCGGGCGGTCCACCCCGTGCCACGTGGCTATACCGACGTGGCAGCCTGAGTCGCGCCAGAGCGCGTGGCGCGACTGGAGTCGCGCCAGACCGCATGGCGCGATAGAGGCCCATACAGGCGCGCGGCTGTGTCCCCTCTGTCACGCCAACCCCTTTGGCGTGACAAAGGAGTATACAGGCCCGGCGCCGGCCCTCTCTCCCGCACACAGCAGAGGCAGAGGCAGGCAGCAGAGGCAGAGCCCCAAAACCCCACTGGTGCCTTCTCTCTGCATTCCCACTGATTTGGTGGCTGAATAGAAAGGGATTTAAGTAGGAAGAGTCGAAGAAAGGTATCTCATCCAATCCCTCGACTTTTTTTCGGTTAAATCGGTTTGCATTGCAACTTTTTGGGTTGTTAGGGTTTAGAACTTGATTCGGTTGATCTACGAAATTTCAACGTTTCGCTCTAGATCGGTGGTCATATATCGTGCTATGTACGTATACCAACGCATATCTATTGTGTGGAATTTGTTGCATGCAATCGGTTGAGCGTAGGAAATTGAAATTCGTATATATATACGAAATGTATATGAGCAACGCAAGTTTTTGCATTTGTGAGATGATTTGTAGTCAAATTAAAATGTATAATGAGTAGCTTCGATATTCATGCAGTTTATCGGTATGACGTCGAATTTATGGCGCAAGGAAAAGTGGGCACATATCGGTAAGAAGTATCCCGATGTGAGTTGCAAAGATGCTCCCGTTCCCCCCGCCCTCACCGTCCCGACTTGTGACTGTGGTAAGCGAGCTGTGGTTCTTCAGTCGCTACACGAAGATACTGCCGGTCGGGCTTACTACCTGTGCTCGGATTATCGTGTGAGTGTATTTTTGTTAAAGATAATGGTAGAAGCAAATGGCAATACTTTTGCATATGTGACGTTTTAATAATTTGTAGGAGTGGGAGATGTGCTATTTCTTCCAATGGATAGATGGGCCCGATATGTATGATCAGAGGATTCTGCAGGTGAAACGGTTTAGTCAGTATCCGAAGCCATTTGACAAGTTTGTTCGTTGGGTCCCCCCACCACCAAATCCGCCAAAATTGACGGATAAAGAGAAGTGGCAATTGAAGAGTATACATGTTGCGGATCCTCCGTTGTGCAATTGCGGAAAGTGAAGCGTACTTTGTGAACCTTCTGGGGGGTCGCCTTACTTTCGTTGCGAAGGGATGACAAGGGTAAGAAATGTGCAGGAGTCCTTGTTTACGATATGAATGCGGAAGAGTATTGTATTATGTAACATGTATATCGAACTGTAATGCAGCGCCATGGTGTAACATGTGGCTTCCGGGATCCATTGTACGGACCTGATGGTCTATGAAAAGATGAAGAAAAAGATGAAGTGAAGGGGTAAAGAGTTATAGAACCTTGTGCCCCAAGAAAGTGCCCTTGTGGTGTGAATGCGAATCACGGGATAGTGCCATCGGAACTTGGAATGGGGTACTACTGCGGACATGTGGTCAGCAATGATATGGTTGGTTAATGCGTAGTATTTATATTCAATGTTGCGCTATCGTATTTTTAATTGTTGTGCAAATCTATTTTCTTAAGCAGAGAACGCGGAAATGTTCGTGGGAGGAGTACCTCGATAAAGGAGCGGTTGATCATGAGATTGCATGGCGGAGTAAGCGTCCTCCAAACGTGCTGTCAAGCTATTTGGAGATCAGGAAGAAAGAAACTCGTGATTACTACCGTGCTTTGTATCCCCCCATCAGAAGTACTACAATGGCGGGTAAAGATGTTTCGGCTACAGAGGTGGAAATAGAGACAATGAAAGCGCTTGTTGGTAATTTACCCGTGGTTATCCCAGACGACGATGAGGACGAGGTATTATATGATGGGCTAGACGATTAGACTTAGCAGCACAAATTGTCTTATGTCACCTACTTATGAACGTGATATGTAATCATCGTCGACGAGCAATGAATATTTGTAAGTCGGACTTAAATTTAATATGGCAACAACGTTGCTCATTTTCGGGTCTAATGTGGTAATGGATTTTGTAGTATTAGTTCCAACGCTACTGTCCTGCGCTCTCTGTCTCGCATAACTTCATGTTCGGATGCCACGTCGTTCTAGTTTTTCCTTGTAAACTTCGGTTGCAAAGTTTGTTTGTTAGGAGTGGCATGTGTACTATACTGACACGGACTCTGTGGTGAAGGGTAATCCACGCCCTGAGGAATTAATATCCAAATATGAGTTGGGTAAATTGAAATTCGTATGTAAAGTGAGGGAGGGAATTTTCAACACGCCCAAAAGCTATTGGTTGGATGCGAAGGGCGAAAAGGATGTGTTGGTGCAGTTAAGGGCCATGTTAGCAAATAATGGTTTGTCGAACATAATAAGGATAAATATTTTACAAAAAGGGTACTGGTCACAAACCCCTGCGGCCCTGCGCTCTCTGTCACGCCAAGGAGCCTGGCGTGACTAGGCCTTGTCACGCCAACCTCCCTGGCGTGACAAGGTGTCGGGTCACGCCGGGCCTTACCATTTTGCAGTACCCCCTGAGATCGTCTGGGGGGGAAGTGCCTGGCGTGACTCTGTACTGTGTCACGCCAAGGCCTCTGGCGCAACTCAGGACACTGTCGCGCCTTTGGTCTTCAAAACCCAGAACAGCCAAGGCCTAAGGAGTCACGCCACCGTGCCTGGCGTGACTCATTACTCAGTCGCGCCAGAAATTGTGAAATTGCAGAACAGGACCGCTTCCGGGGTGGGAGGGCGGACCTCGGTGTGACTGCACAGTTTGTCACGCCAGACCCTATGGCGCGACTCAGCATTGAGTCACGCCAGTGAGCTCGGTGTGACAAACTGTGCAGCAGGCCAAACAACAGGAATTGTAAGGTGGTTTTTGGTGGATTCTGATATGTTGGTTTCAGTGAGACATTAGTACCATTTTAAAGATAGCTCTAATTCATGAAGATTGGGCATGCCTCGTTATCTCCATAAGCATGTTATCTTTCCATTGTCAAACAGCACAAGGTAAAACGAAACGACTAAGAACTGAACCCAAAACAAAATAAAATTGAACAATCATATTACAAAACTTCGATAACTTGCAAAAGTGAAGAACCAGGGAGCGTTGGAAGCAACATGTCATTATACACATTCATAGATTTCACATATTATCTTTCTCCATTACTAATGAAAAGAATGTATTATCTTTCTCCATTACTAATGAAAAGCACAACATCACATGAGAAGAGAATTGGCTAGATTTCTAAGCTTGACACAGAATTATCGAATCACTTTAACATTTCAGACATTAAAGTGACCACCAAGTGGTAGAGCACAAAGTCGTGGTATCTAAGATCACGGATTAAAGGCCCCAAACTCCTTAAAATCAAAGATGAGAGACTAGTTATTGAATGGGACATGGTAAATTCGAAGTTTAACAGTACATGTTGTCCTTGCAAACACAAACACACAAACGCAACTCGCTGAGCCAACAATGTAGTCGGTCACATCCCAGGGGTGTAGGGCTCCTTCTTCCTCCTTTCGCGGGCCGTGTTGGACGGAAGGACATTGCCATTGACGATGTCTGTCCTGTCTCGACGACGGCGTGGGGGCTGTGAAGGCTGGGTAGCTGGAGGGGCGCCTGCGAGCTGCGAGGTCCCCATCACATCCGCCCCGTACGATGGGTCTCCAAAGTCCGAGCTCTGATCCTCGCTCTCTTCGGTTTGCTCCTGTGGGGCCTTGCCTCGTGCAGCCGTCCCAACGGAAGTAGAGGCGGCTCCAGTCATGCTGCGCGACTGCGTCCGAGCCACACTACTGCTACGCATGCGAGTCCGGGTGCCGTAATGCACCGGCGTCTGCTGCTGTGTTGAAGCACCCGTATGGCCAGCAGATGGCTCCGAAGAAGGCCCACCATGTGCAAACTCCACATCGGGGGTCGTCATGTAGCTCATCTTGTAAGCAAGGCGACGGCAGCTCCTACGAACCCTTTGTAAACAAATTGGTCAAAATTACTAAGTGCGTGCACAAGTAGGAAATAGTTTGAACAGTTATAACTTAGACAACTATTACCTCTACAAAAGCACGCAGTTGGCCAACCTCTTCCGCCGACCCGGGAGGGACAAGCAAAGCTTGCCCAGCCTCATTAGCTAGGCGCCTGAGCTGCTGTCCCTGCAAAACCGACGCAATCCGTAAATTTGGCTACAAACCATGAAGGAATACACGATGTGGCAAAATACGGATACCATGTAGTTATGAAGCGGAGCACGCTCGGGCTGACGGTTGTGCCTCGTGATCTGGTCGTACTCATCTACGAGGTCGTCCTCATCATCAGAGTCCGGCAAATTCTCCGCTGCAACTGCAACTCGTGGCGGCTTGATTGCGAACCTGGAGGAGTCATGCAACCACCTTAGGTACTCGCGGTACGGACCCGAGCGGTGGGCGGGTCCACCGTGAATGATTGTCTGCGCCCGGTTGCTCCATTGCACCAAGTAGTTGTGGTGCATGTCACGCCAATCGCGAGCGCCACGTTGTTTCCTCCTATCAATTCTGCAAGATGGCGGAACCAAGGGCACATATAAGCACAACATAAAAGAGAACTTCGACCATGCAATACGTATTAGTACTCACTTGTGCAGAGCCACGGACGTGGGTATCGTGTCTGGAGGTGTCCGCTGTAACCTCCCGAACTGTCTCATCACACGGTTTGGACAGTGCATCTCAACAATGTAAAAGCAAATTAGCGGGAGTACAGACCACCAATACTCCATGTCCCGTGTGCACAAAGGGCTTAGACCCATCGAAAGGATCTCGTGCCGGTCGTATGGCTCCCATGTCACCTGAAAATTAGCAAAAATGTCAATTGGCATATGCAATTGTTGCCATATGTAATTCATAACCAATCGCACTCACGTGCCTCTGCATGATGCAGTCTAGCTCGTTAGTGTAGAAGAGGTAGTGCCTTCCTGCATTTCCAGTCACTGCCCGGACGTTCCTCCATAGGAGAGCAACGGTCGGGAGCGAGCCCTCATACTCGAACTGCCAAACCTGCAGGGGAAACGCATCATATGACATTTCGAAATATCCGCAAAGAATACAAATTGAAACAAAACTTTAAAACGTACCCCGGGGGAGAAACGATCGGGTCTACCAACCGGCAGGCGCTCCCACATCCACACCTGCAGGAGGTACGCGCATCCACCAAGGTTGGCATGGTCCCCACTACGCCGGCAAGCATCACATAACTGCCGGTACAGCCATGCGAGCGTGGCTGATCCCCAACTGTAAAGGCCAACGTTATCCCATTCCTCTCCTAGTAGCGGCAAGTACATCCACGATACTGTGTTCCGACTCCCGTCTGGGAACAAGTAGCCTCCAGCAAGATGCCACAACCAAGCGTGGGCGTACCTCTCGACGACGTGCTCCGCTGCATCGTGAGGACATTCTGTAAAGTTTTGAGCTAACCAGGCGGAGCTGACGCCTGAAGGTTTCTTATCCTTCGCGTCCTGCGCAGGCTCTGGTGGCCTAGTCCCAACAATCATCTCGACCATGTCTCTCCACCCTGCGGGTTGCACATTCCCACAAACAGGCTGGCCACCAACGATGCGTCGACCAAGATAAGTTGCCGTGCACTGGGAGTGCACTTGTTCCGGCCTCGCAGACCAGCAAGTGTGAGGCTGTTTTACATTTGTGACCTTCCATCGTTGGTTGTCACCTGGGATACGCCGGACCCATACACCCCATCCACAACCTTTCTGGCACTTTAAAGTCTACCTCTCCTTCGCATTCGAACGAACCACGTCGTACGGCCGGTGGTGCCGAACTGAGTAGTCCCTGAACCAAAACTTCACCTCTTCAAGACTATCAAATAACATCCCCTTCTTAACCAACTCCTTCTCACTGTCTTGTTCGTCCTCCATCGACATTAAGCCATTATCACATAGAGCATTCTTCCTCAACGAAATATCCTCGTAACCAGGCACCTCGGGCATATCCACATGTACCGCCTTGAGTGTCCTTACCTCCTGCTCCGTGTAAATTCTGTCCCACCAAGTTGTCTCCTCATTCTCTCCCGCCTCTGCTCCCGCCTCAACACCACCGTGTCGATGCCTAACATGTTCAACTTCTTCTGTCTCATCATATTCCACATCATCCTCACTGTCGAAGGAAAATGTTTCAGTTTCCTCTGCATTTTCCTGAGCCTCCTCATCCTCAAAATAATCATCATTGAAATCATTACATACAACAGCCAAGTCAAATTTATTTGAACTTGGTGCATGTGGCTCCTCAACAGATGCCCGGGTTAACTCTGCAACTGTACCATCCGCGAGTATGGTGGTACCGGCACCCTCTGCGACAATACATGGAATTTCCTGGGTCAATTGCTCAACAGGCTCAACATCCTGGCTAGTTATGCCCGGTACACCATCAACCGATGGCATCGAGCTTCCGCCTACAGCCACATCAACTATCAACTCCGCGCAACGGACTTGAGAACCATTCAAACAATCCTTATACAGCTTCCAATCATTTTCTGACGCCAGCTCCATAACAATATAGTGCGCCTTACCACCCCTGCCGGCATCCAACCTTCCCCGAACGGTAACATTACTTCCTTGCGCATCAACATTCAAAACTTCCCTAACCCGAGCAACAATTTCATCGAAGCAAGGAGCGTTCCCAAATTTCAACACTTCCTCTCGCATCTTATCAATCTCCCCAGTTGTACTAACCGTGCCACCATAAAAAACACAGACAATGCGTTCCATCTACACAAACCATCCAAACATTACACGTGTATCATCGCTATAGCACGTTAAAAACCTACACATTAAACATTTCAATTCGACTACATTACATCTCTACAATGCAAAACATCCTCCGCAAGCGTACAAATGCAAAAACTTGCTTTGCTCATATACATTTCGTATATATATACAAATTTCAATTTCCTACGCTCAACCGATTGCATGCAATAAATTCTACACGATAGATATGCGTTGGTATACATACATAGCACGATATATGACCACCGATCTAAACTGAAACGTTGAAATTTCGTAGATCAATCGAATCAAGCTCTAAACCCTAACATTCCAAAAACTAGCAATGCACACCGATTTAACCGGAAAAAATTGAGGGGATTGGAGGAGATACCTTCGTAGCTCTCTTTTCCTTCAAATCCCCTTCAAAATGGGCTCAAATCCGTGGAGAATGGGGTGGGGGAGGGGGAGCCGGCGCTTGAGACCTTCTCCTGCTCGCGGCCGGTTGAGGAAGAAACGGTTCGCGTGCGGGAGAAAGGGCCGGCGCCGGGCCTGTATACTCCTCTTTCACGCCAAAGGGGTTGGCGTGACTGGAGTCTCGCCAGCGCCCTTGGCGTGATAGAGGGGACACAGCCGCGCGCCTGTATGGGCCTCTGTCGCGCCATGCGGTCTGGCATGACTCTAGTCGCGCCACGCGCTCTGGTGCGACTCAGGCTGCCACGTCGACACGGCCACGTGGCACGGGGCGGACCGTCCACCAACGTGGCACGAGAGTCACGCCAGGCTCTTTGGCGTGACGGAGTGGTCAGTCACGCCAAAGCCTGTGGCGCGACAAAAGGGGCCAGTTTCTGAAAATATAAGTCCCGGCGGGCTATTATTAAAATATTAATTTAAATAAGGCTAAAAAAAATTCCCTCTCCGGCTTCTCTCTCTGATCTCTCTCTCCCATCCAAAAGACACGGTGGTCTTATCTACACACCGCACCCCCTCCTCACACTGACTTGTGGGCCCCAGGTTTAGGCTAGCCCCTGCGGTCCATTGCCCTCGATCCATGGTGGACCACTTTCTGCACGCGCGGCCTCGGTCTATCGGCCATAGACCAAGTCCGCCCAACTGTGCATCTTTCGGTACACCGTGGACTTCCCTCACAGCTCCCACCGGCCCACGGTTCTGGTCCACCATGCACCGCACTCACACCTTCCTCCGGTTCACAAGCTCCGTGGACTGAGTCCACAAAATAGTGCCTCTTTTTATTTTTCAGGATTTAACTTTTCCGACAAATCTTTCGTAAGTCTTATCTTCTCTGTTTTAACTCCGATTTTGGTGATTTTTTTCTGATATTTTTTTTAAAATTATAATCTACCTCTCTGCCAAATCTTGTATTTTTAGAAGCTCTTTTAATTTTCGGTTCGGAATTTATTTGTATCATAATATGTTTAACCTAGAAATATATTTTGTCTTTTAATGAATAAAGTTAAGTTTAGATAATTCTATAAACATTTTTAGGTTCTAATTTAGTTTAGTCACATTTAAATCTCATATATTAAATATAGATTAATCATTTTGTTTATGAAGAATAGCTTTTAGAATAACTAAAGCTTCGCTTAATAGTTAATGTTTAGAATATATCGTTAATTCATGATGCATACTATAGATTTAATCTTAGTATAATATAATTAATATAATAAGTTAACAAGTGTAGCTGCTAGATAAATAAATACTAGTCATTAGGATATAATAGAATACTTTAACATTAGTAATTAATTAATTAGATACCATTGTAATAAGAGTAGTTTAACCTAAATAATTAATTATATGTATGCAATTGCAATAGCAATAGGACATAGCTTAATTAGAGTGACAATTAAGTAACATTAGGTAATTAAGAATATTTACTAGATAACCTTGGTTTAATGCTATAGATTAGAATAATTAATCACGACACTTAAACACATATAGTTTTAAACACCTAGAAATATATTTGCGTATATATGTATACATTTTCACAGAACCTCAGTTGTCTCTTTTTGGCTTTTAAACTAATAGAAGCTAGTTAATCATGACTTGATTAGATTTTCTCTTAAGTTAATCATGACTTGATTAGATTTTCTCTTAAGTTAATAAAAAAACTAGATTAATAACTTAACTTAGCTTCACTAGATAACCTTGCTAGACTAAATACATCATTTTCGCATGGCTAAGAGTAGCCGATCGTCTTCCCGCTAGGCTAGCTTAAGCCGTTTTGCTCGGTCGTCCTTCGCTTTGGTGTTCATTTGGGTTTGTTCTGGTGTTTATTTGCTTAGTCATTGTGCATTTTTCGTCGTTAATCTACGTATGTTTAAAGTCAAGAATCTAAGCAAGGACGTGAGGAAGGAACTGAAAGCGATGCTCGATGATGAAGAACCTGAGAGACTCGAATGAAAAGACCAATTGAGAATTGATCTTCATTAAGGCAAGTCCTAACTCATTGATGATGTTGATACATGTTTGCAATATAATAAAATGATGAACTAAAATCTGGTAGTTATGCATGCATGATATATAATAGTTTCTCTTTAAATGCTTGTATTAGTTATAACCTATTTACTGAGCCATATTACAATCACTACTCGCAATATTCAAATAGTAATCTTAGAATACTCCACACACATGATATAATGATGTTGGATAAAACCTTGTCAACTAGTATGCTTAGGGCTAGTTACTCTGTTCTCTTTTGAGATGCTTGTTCTCTCCTTGGAGAGTACTTAATCACTTATTATTATGATCACTTGCTTTGCAAATGAGTAAAATGTGTTGAGGTGATTGATAGTGTGTGTGGTGGAAAATGGTGCGGTATTAAGAAAACCCTAAAAACACTTTGGCAGGGATGAGCGGGGTAGTCCTATGAAAGTTGAAGGCTATCTCCTGCGGGTATTCCTTAAAGAAGGATGCCTCCTGGTAAGCAAGTGCTCAGGGAGGGATTGCTGATATGAAGATGCTTGCCCCTTCCGTGTAAGGACCAAATCGTTGAGTTGTTGTGCTATCCTGTGTAACCATGCGTCCTGTTGTGGGCATGACTTGACTTTTGTAACTTCCGATCAAGCTAGATATTTTACTAGGAGGCCAGAGAGTAACGAGAACCCAAGCATCTATGAGATGCTCTGCATGGGTGTTGAACCAGACTCTTTACAAAGGTTCAGGTGGTACCCTGCATCCCTTACGTAGGCCTAGAGAACTTGGAGTGTCTCGTAGTATAATCCGACAAAGGAAGGTGATTGAAGAGTCTTGGTATGATTCGCTTCTCCGCTTGTAATGGTTGGAGGCTGAGCATATCGTGTGAGTACAGTGTACAACCTCTGCAGAGTGTAAATCTATTCAAATAACTATATCCATGGTCATGGATATGCAAAGTTACAGATTCACAATGATTAGATTTGCGGCGTACGTACCTCTTGATGTGTGAGTGGGTAGTGTGCTCGTGTTTTATAGAAAACCAGATGTATGCTATTGAAACTGGTTGGACTAGGTGCCAACCAGCTAAAAGATGGGAACTCCAAGGAAACATATAGCTTTCTTCCAAGGCCAATAACTCTTATCAATCAAACATGTATTTTGATTAACTGGATTAAACTAAATGTTACATCTTAATTCACATTGCATGTAAAACTGGTTTTGCGCCTAAACTATAGGCCTATGGCTTTATCCTTGGTTACCTTATTTATACATTTACTCAAATTCTTGAAGTAGTGTTAGGACTTATTAAGTATCTTTCATACTCAGTATTGCTGCTTTTAGATTATTGAGATGGAGATCAACCTCAACCCCAATGAAGTTAAAGAGAAGAAGTCTAAGGTCATATCCGCACCTAAGTTTCCTGTGGTATTGGGTTGTTCTGCTTTGTTCTACTATAGGCTCTTCTACCTGGTTGGTCTGACGTGGATCCTAGTTCACGAGATCATTGTTCGCTCTTTTCAAGTAATTATTTTATTCAAAGTATGTATTTGATATTATTATATTGAATTATATGCATATCAGATACTTGATCAATAGACTGATATAGGAGACATAGGGGAACCCAAGATCGGGGTCCGTTATTGCATGTGCTACATACTAGAGCTTCCTTCATCGCCATGATCCTCGCACCGGTAACGAATAGGGAATTTCTAATGCTCCGTTTGTCACGGTTTCGAATTCTCCTAGAAACATTTTACATTCGGTTTTCCCTGAAAACATTTCTATGATGAATAAAAATCAATAATCGTTTGGCTAGTTCAGTAGATTTGGATTCCTGAAGATTTTATGTGAAAGGGAAAGATGATTCTAGTGAGAAACATCATTTTGAGTATTTCTTCTGCAAGTTAAAAAAAAAACAAAATGTTTCTCTTGGTTTCTTGCAGAAATCTGAAACCAAACTACTTGTTTGGCAGAGATTCTCCTGTTTCTGGCCAGAAACGAGAGTGTTTCTCGCTGCCAAACACATCTTAAATCTCATTTGAGTGTTTTAGAGGGTTTTAGCACCTAAATTTGGTGTCTTGATTTGTACTTTAGAGATGGTGGCTATACGAGGTAAGAAAAATTCATGTATTTTAAGGCATTCTAACACCTGAATTATGGTTTATAACTTAGTTACAGTTAGTTTATATTGAGATTGTAGTTATTTTAAACAGGAGTTGCAATCACCTTTTTGTTGTATGAGTAACGATGGTGTAATAAAAATTCAGATGTTAGAGGCCCAATAACACTTGATTTTTTTTTGTTAGTACAAAGTTAATGTAATTTGAGCCGTAAATCTCAAAATTGGATAGCTAAAAAAGTCAGGTGGTGGAAGCCTCTAGAATACCAAGGTATTGTATAGACGAGATTAGACGATCCTAAGCAACAAGTAGAGATGAGATGGTAAAAAACATATCAAAAGCGAATATAAGAAGTAATAAGGACTACAAAATTCAAATACAAAGGCAATACAAGGTAGCTAGTAGGGTGACCACAAATCCCCCTGAGGCAGGAGGATGGCAGGGACTACAAATACCGGGGGCAAAATAGGGCCCAATTTAGAAAGGCAGTTCGTTTTTAGCATGGGGAAATGATGTGTGAACCTCCGCTCATCATAATTTTCTACATCCTGCGGTGTGACCTTTCACATGACGATGATCGCACTGGCACCAATGAGGGAGCAACCGAAGGAATCAGGCTATTCGCAAGGGGTCCAGAAGGGCTCGGTGAGTCTCAAGTCATCATTTCTCCTGTCCGAGTCGGGATCTAGAGTTTGTCCTGAAATGAAGACGAATTGGGGGAGAATGACCTCCGCCCAGCCCTAACAAAGTTGGCAGCTAGGGGCGTGAATTCACATTGTTGCAGTGGATTAGTGAAAAGTGCACCAAAAAAATAACAAGTGGAGTCCAATTTCAACTGAGCTCCTGCTTCATTTATGACCGAGGGCTCCACACAATCGTTGATATGATCAGCCAGTGCTGATCATAGCAATCGACGAGCGAATTGTGGAGCTCATTGATACACCCATTCAGTTCTATTGGAATGCGGCAACACAAAGTGAGTCATTGAATCCACGGTTCAGGAACTAGAGAAGATACGCAAGATTCTGATCAAATACTGCAAGCAATTGAACAACCGAGGCAAACCAAAGAAGTGGAGATGCTAAGCAGATTGCGAGGATGGAATTGAACAGTCGTGGCTACCTGGAACCCTTGATAACTTGTAATTGGTTCCTTGCTTATATCATTTTCTCCCTGTTTGTGTTAGTGTACTTGCTTGCTGAGATTATTCCATCTCACATTTGTTTTCCTTCCAGGTAAAAGTTAATGTAGTAGAACACTACCACATAATGTTTCATTCTAGGTGGCTCCAAACCTTTATGCCAAACGATTTTTCTTCCATTTGTCGTAAAGTGTCTGTGATGACCCCTCCAATGACAAACGGTTCAACAACTGTCTGTATAACTGATATCGCAAACGGTTGACAAGGAAAGAACCGTAGAAGATATGTATTATCCAAATGACCACAAACATTAAGAACTATATGTGATGTCCATATCACATACCATTAGTGTGGTAAAACCATTTCCATTATGTTCGTATCACATACGATGGCTTTCTTAAACCATAAGCTTTACATCTCATATTACAATCAGTTTATGTAGGAAGCCGACTATGTTGTGTATTATAAGCATTATTAGAATACACATGCATTCATCACAGACAATAGATATACACATATTTTCATCACATACATTCATCACATGCAACAAATATACATTGTACTATTCATCAAGTCAAGTCCAAAATGATACAAGTTAGAGAAATAATCATTCATTCAGTGTGCAATCCCATTCTGGATCAACTTGTAGCAAAACATTAAAATTATAAGACAAAGGATTACATGATACTACATTTATAATCAGTCTTTGTGGTTTCTCCTTCTTTCCTACTACTAGAACCCTTATAACTCGAGGCAAAATCACTTGAAGTGACAAGGGTTGAGTTGAACACCTTCAAAGTATATGCATGATTTACATACCTCTTGTAGATTGCACTAGGGTAAAAATGAACATGTTCATGGCATTCAACTCAAGTTGAGTAAATCCTAGGATTTCGGCCATAAATACAACATACCAAGCCATGGACCTGTACATAGAAAGTCATCAAGTTCCAATTGATGATGTGGAAAGGCAAACATCATTGGCAATATATAGAAGGGAAAACTACATCTAGCTATCCAACATCGTCTTTTTCTAATATGTAGCCTCATATCATAGGCCCATTTCATAAGAAACATATCACTATCGAGGGCTTCTACACGACTGTTTATTATTTGTAATGTAAATAAAGGGATACCTACATGGTCGTAGAAGAATATCACAAAGAAGGATTTGGGTTTTTATACAGGTTCAGGTCTCCTAGTGGATAACAACCCTACGTCTTATTTTGCCTTGATTAATCTCTATATCATAGTGTACAACAGGGGGTGTGTGTATATCTAGTCCTAAGAAACTAGGCGGATTTCTCCATATTCCTACTGCTAAAGCTCTAGTCGAATCATGGTTGCTTTTGCCGTAGATCTTCGATGAGTGTTGATAGTTCTACTCGACTAGGCTTGATCTAGACTCTCGCAGCTCATAGATCTCAAGGCACAAGTTGCTATGAGGCTTGTGCTTGTAGAAAGACATCTCTTCTTAGACATACCTCCGCCCCTCCTTTTATAGTTGGGGTAATCCTTCCAAATAGAAGATGTCCCAGATATATCTAGGGAACCTTCCCTGAATAGACGTATTCGGTATGATTACTTTTCTTGCATTTTATCCCTATATCTTTCTCTATGGTGGTTACAAATGGTACTAGATCGAGTAAGATATGAGGGATCATCGCATACCCATTATAGGTTTATGATATTTATAGAATATATAATAATAATTATATATTCTCGTTAACTAGCCCCCTACTCAACTCAGAAGATGGTCACTAGTGAATAAGTTAAGGATCTTAATGGTTGAATTCAAAATTCTTGAATTCATCATCTATTCAATCATTAATAATATCTAATCCTTCTCCAGTTCAATTCAAATTTCTCTGCAAAAGTTTCTTTTCTAAACCCTAGATATACCTAAAGTGTCTTTGGGCTCAATCTTGCTCAAGTTCAAACTCTTAGCCAAGTCTTCTAGAAGGCCCAACAAAAAGGATCTACGAAATATATAGATATTCGCGGAGTCCTGGATATTCTCTTCTTCCCACGCAATTTTATAGTTCAAGACGGCCTCAAATGCAAATCTTGATAATTCTAAAGTTGTAGGTCTCGTTGAGAGCTTCGATTTGAACTTATGGAAGTCCCCTTTTCAATAATGGAGCTAGGAGTTATGGCCCCCGAAATCAGTGCTGTGCAGATAAGTCTGAGTTCAAATAGTTCATTTTGTGGTGCATTTTTGAAAATCAAAATCGTGTTTTTAGAAGTTCCAATGAATACCAAAGTTATATATCGTTTTGAGTACTATAATTTAGAGTCCAGAAACGTCCAATTTGGAGTCCGGACGGTGGAGGTATCATCCTCGAAATAGAGAGTTGCGAAAAAGGAAACCGTAACCGACTCAAACTCGAACCCGAGTCATGTCCGGCTTGGACTCCACCTCAACCAGCCGCCCCTAGCCCTATAAATAGGAGTTGCACACCCTCTCATTCCCCTATTCCATGCCTCCAAGCCTTAGATACCATTGCTGCCCTGTCCGTGTGCCGCCTTCACCAGAGCCGCCGCCCCCCGTGATGCGCTACGTCGTCGTCTTTGCGAATCCTCCTTCCTTGACCATCGAACAAGGTGAAGACCCCTTCTTCTCCTCCCTTACTACTATTTTACCATCATACTAAGTCCCTAGTCGAGCCCTAGCACTGGCTAAAGCCCGATCTACACAGTCATTCCCGGCCGACCATAGGTCTAATGACAATACCTTTTATCCAGCTCTTGCCCCAGGATATGTCACATGCCCTCTCCAACCAGATCAGCTATTAGAGCATTGATGCCCCCGGGAACGTGATCATCGTGCCCGCTATCTCAGTCTGGACACGTTCTGCACGCATACCAGATTTGCATTCATGTTCCGTGTCAATCAAGAAGCTGTATGGTTGTGCCATCAGCGTCACAGCGTGTCCCATAGATTCTTCTAGTTGACCATAGGATTCCTTCATAGTTTGAGGAGCGACATGACCGGAATATGGTTGCCCATCGCAGCATGTCACAGCTATCACCCATCTTATCTCTGCTGATCGTTCTTCTTTGCAGGGGATGATCTGCCCAAACTAGTGCTATAGCATTGTGTTTCTCGGAAATATGAACGTATCTATTCAGATGGTTCCTCAAAACTTATAGCCAATCTACAGGAACACGAGCATCTTTGTTGCTGCATCTGTTTGCAGTCACCATCAAATCTAGTAGCAGTCGTCTCTATTTTGCTGCTACCTTGGACGACCCCTTCCAAAACTGATCATGCCTTTGAGTTAGTCTTTCTACGTTTTACACCATGTATCCCTTGTTTCCTAAAATACCATCAAAACCCAATGTCAGTGGCCACGTGCCCGATCGCTATCTTCGACAAAACCCGAGCCGCCGCCGCTATGCAGACTTACTGGTAGTATCCTTAACCTAGAAGCGTAGTCTCATCCATTTGGTCATGGATGGTCGAGACTGGACCTCAGCGTACCTCTACTTTAATCCAAGTCGATACTTGTATAACATGCCAAGTCAGCACCACATCATTCTCCTTAGTCTAGTCAGTCTTATACTTTTTGAACCATGCATAATGACGTTGTCAAGGCTAGTTCAATGATTGCACAATAAACTCTTTCCCATAGGAAGATAACTCCAGTAAACTTGTCTTTCCTTTTTATCCTAATCCATCTTCTGAAAGCCCATTCTCTTTCATCTTAACTCCGATTTAGACGATTCTTGCATCTAAATATTTCTAAAATCATACCTATCCAACTATAGTGTTTTTATGATATTTGGTATGTTGTTCTTAGTGTTTGCTTTGTTTTGTTTGTCGGTAGTTCCTATGATTAGTCGATAGCGTTCTAGAATAGTTCAAGAGACTTCAAGACCAAGGTTTCGTCAACACTAAGCAGCATTAGGTAAAATGCAAGTGTCCTTGATCGTCTTGAACCTATTTTTTAAATTTTTTGTTTTACAAAATTGCATGCAATGTCTGTCAACTTGATGGGTAGTCACCTATATTAGGGTTTACCTAGTTCTTTCTTTACATTCCTTGAAGCTTAACTGGTAGTTGATATGAGTCTCTTGGGTAGAATTGCTTAACCATGCTTTTGGGATGTTGGGGAAGTGTCATATACATGTTTAGTGGACATATGTAATGGTGATGATGAACTTGTTTTAGTACCATGGAACCCTAGGACTTGGGCAAAGAGTTGGTTTTGATAATGGTGGTTCATGTGATGGGCTTGCGGATACGTTCCAAGAAAAGATGTTAGGTTTTGTTGGTTATTTCCCTATTGGATAGTCTTTGCCCAAGTGTCACATATAAGGAATGGCTCGAGGAGCGACAACCCAAGAAATAGCATTCAAACACGAGGTCTATATGGGTAAGACTTAGCATATCAATTAGACACATGTCTAGCATTTGTTTAGGTACCAGGACCTAATTGATGGATCATGCTTTATAGTGATCTCCTAGTGACACACCACTGGCATGTGTTAAGTGTCTTGCAGACACAACAACATGGGTATCACGACTCGTGGCTAAAAGTTATACAACCTCTGCAGAGTGTAAAACTATTATAACAATTGTGCCCCTGGTTGTGGGAGACTTAGATCCTCACTTGATTAGATGGTTATGGTATAATACAGGTGGTACTAGTTGGTTATAGTTTATGGGATGGTTAACCTTGGATGGTTAGTTGTAGGATTGTTGGGTTATATTCACTTAACAACTACTTAATACTTTTGAATTATATTATCATTTTCTTTACTCGCAGTTACGCAATTATACCATGTATTAGCCTATTCTTGTTGTAAGCCTATATATCATTATCTTTCCCACACTTGCTAAGTACTCCATGTGCTCACCCTTGCTATCTCCCACAATACATATGTTGCTCAGTGGAAGACTTTTAAGATGATGACCTGGTGCACTAGGAGCGTGTTTTTCGGTCGGTGCCTATAGATTTGCTAGGTCGCCAATGCTTCTGTTCTGCTGTCGTCGTAGGTTGTTTAGGTGAAATCTTTAATGTAAGAGTTAAACAGTTGTAAGTTAAAAGGATTGCTTTTGTTGCTTCACTTGTGATGTCGTTATGTGTGTTGAACCTCCTGGGCATACATAAGCCGCACTTGGTTTTGTTCATTAAAACCGGATGTGACAGAGGTGGTATCAGAGTTATACTAACCGTAGGACGCAAGCCTAGATAGAATGGTCATGCCATAAAGTCATATTTTAAAAGCCTATTTTGAAAAACCCATCCCCGTGCTTTTTTGACCCCCTCAGTTTCTCTCTCTACTTACCTACTCCAATCTATTGAGCAAAATGAATTTCCAACACTCCCCCTTTCAAAATTTTAGTTGCTGAACCATCCCAATTTCTACGATCAAGAAGGATGCTCTTGAAGATCTCACTTGACGTTTCTACCTCGTATGAAGATTCCGATAATGAAGTTGAAGACCCTTCGCTATAGGGAAGAATGATCTACGACAACATTGCAAGCATGAAGATCTACCTTTGCGCTACTCCCAATTTTAGTTCTTCGAGTTATATGAGGATTTTTCCTAATCTTCGAAAGTTAAAGTGATATTAGTGCTTGTGTTGTGTGCCTTGTCTGATTTGTATTTTCTATTTGAGTTTTGGTATGCGTTGTGGGATGCTTTAGCATATGGTAACAGCGGCATTTCTTATATATCTCTATAGTTAATAGTATAGCTAGGTTTTCTCCTTTTAGTCCCTTCTTTTCGTTCCAAACCTTCTGCCTCAACCCTCCCGAGTCTACGAGTCCAAGGAAGTGAGGAGAAGCTTTGTGGGAGGAATCCAAGACGCAGCACGAGAAGCCCTCTAAAGCATCTGCAAGACGTATCACTGGAAGATCAAGGACTCTCACTTCTGCTACATCCCCTACCGCCATTGTGCACTCCCCGACAAAAGGTTCAACTCCACTACAGAAAGAGGATGATCCGAGGTTGCTTGAACAGATCTGTTTCACCAAATGGTTGGACGACATGCTCGATGAAGTCTAGGACAAGCTGAAGGACACCTATATCTTCTTGCACATAGCTAAAGTAGAAGTCAAGGAACTTAGGCACCAACTCAATGGAGAAGTGATGTCAGCCTCTACATGGAGCCAAAGAACACGATCCATATCCTTGAACAGTGATGACTCCGAGGTGGGAAGCAACAGCTCTATGGAATACACTCCCTCCACCTCGACCTCTTAGGAGTCTAGGCTATCCTGTGCTAATAAACAAGTAGTGTTCATTTAGGTCATTGGAGTTTTTGGTTCTTCTTTCTTGTGTGTGCTCATGTGAGTTGCAGGATTGCTTTTCGAGCAAATGACTGCATCCACACTCATAAAAGTAAGATAATATAATAAATACTAGTTTAGTCAAAACCATCTCCTCGTAAACCTCAAAAGATCCTATACATTATTTGACCCCTCCTTCCGACAATTAGATGGTGAACACCTACACCCGAAGGAACACCGGCAACAATGCCAACAAGAACACCAAATCCAACAATGACGCCCCTCCGGCTCCTCCTGCAATGATAATGGAGCAACTGATGACCACTCAGATGCAAAATCCTCCAAGGTTTGAATCAGACCATGGCCAACCTATAGCAGTCCTCCCGGGCACAGACTCCAGCTTAACCTCCCCACCACTAAGGCCAATCTAAGCTTGGATAATTCATGAGGACCAAGCCTCCAACTTTCTTGCACACCTCTAAGCCACTGGATGCTGACGATTGGCTCAAGAATATGGAGAAGAAGCTTCTCATCTCTCAGTGCAACAATCATGAGAAGGTGTTGTACGCTGCGCACCAGCTTACTAGACCCACAATGGATTGGTGGGATACTTTTTGCAACGCCCATGGGAATCTGGAGACCATTACTTGGAGGGAATTCAGAGATGTTTTCCGCAGGCACCATGTGACCGTGGGAATGATTGCAATGATGGATTTTTGCAGCTTGACCCAAGGAGCCATGTTGGTGAACGAGTATGTGTGCCGGTAAACCTAGTTGTCCTAATACACTCCTGAAGGTGTGGACACGGATGAGAAGAAGTAGGAGCTCTTCTTAGATGGACTCATCTATGGACTCTAGAAGCAGTTGAGCACCCACGACTACCCTGACTTCTAGCACCTTGTGAACAAGGCCTTGGTCCTAGAAGGAAGGCGCTGCCTACACAAGGACTCCCACAAGCGAAAGATGGTCACTGGAGGACAACACTCTGGAAGTAGCTCCTATCCTTGTCATCACCACCACCACCACCATAAGCGCCACACTCCTAACTAGTACAAGACTCCAGCACCTACTCCACACCTGTCATACCAGCAGTCGTAGTACCCCAGTAGCAATGCCCATACTCAAACTTAGAAAAGTACTTAGCAGACCCTAGCAGGTCGACCATGCTTCAATTGCCAGGAAATATGCCATTATGCCAGGGATTGTCCAAAGAAACGCCAGAGCCAGACCTTGGCCAAGACCCCTGCTCCAGCACCCGGTCGCCACCAACACCAGATCCTAGCACAAGCCCCTAGAACTCAATAGAACGCCAGGGAACGTGTGAACTACATCACCACTGAGGAAGCACACAATGCACCAGACGTCATGTTTGGTATGTTCCTTGTCAATACCATCCACGCCTTAGTATTTTTGATTCTGTAGCTTCACATTCCTTCATATCATCCAAGTTCATCGCAAAACATAGTATGCTCATAGTTTCCTTGAAGAGGAAACCTGATCGTAAGCTCACATGATGGAGAAACTAGAGCCACCCTTGGATGCCCTACGATAAACCTTAATCTAAGGGGGGTAGACTTCCCAGCAGATCTGATAGTACTAGAGTTAGATGGAATAGACATAATTTTTGGAATGGATTGGCTAGTCAAAAACAATGGAGTAATATATTGTGGCTGAAGGACAGTCACCGTGACCAACGATGGAGTTATGGTTAAGATCATAGTCAGAGCCCCAACAGAAGAAGTAGAGCACCCCGTCGAGAAGCCTGACATCCCCCAGACTGAAGAAGTGCCAACAGAGAAGACGCTACCAAAAGCGAAAGCGACGAGGAAGCGTGGGAAAGGATCTGAAAAAGGAATACCCTCAAAGGCTGCCAGTGAACCCGAATCTCGAGGATGAGATTCATCCTAAGTAGAGTAGGATTTGTAACAACCCAAAATTGTAAGTCCCAAAAATTGTAAGAAAATAAAATTTTGTTGCTAAACAATATAAAGGAAAAGCAAAAAAAGAGAAAAAAAATAGAAAGAAAACCCCAGGCCCAATCCTCCCCCTCTCTCTGGGCTCCCTCCCTCTGTCCCTTTCCTCCCAACCTAACCTAGCCCAGCCGCACCTCCTCTCCCTCTCCTGTCTTCACTATGTCAGCGTGCCATTCCCCTCTAGCCCGCTCCCACACAGCCTGCCACAACGGCCTGCTCCCCTTCTCTCCCCGAGTTTTTTTATTTTTATATTTCATAACATTAATATTTAAATAAATAGACCTCTGATGGCAATATTTGCACAAATAGGCGCCTACCAGAGGATGGTAAGGATGGCAATATGACAGCGGAGCCCCTTACCGCCCTCTTAGAGGGCGGTTAGTCCTTACTGCCCTCTGAGACGGTGGGTGGCCCCCCGAGCCCGACGGGCGTACCGCCTCTTAGTGCCCATTGGGAGGCAGGGAAACCCCTTTGCCACCTTGTTAGGGGGCGGTTAGCCCCCCGCATCTGCGCCGCCCTCACTACCCACACACTATAAAATGGATGAAAATCAGCCAAAATAGCAATTTAAATCCAAAAAAAGGAAAGAGGGGGAGGAGAGGAGAGGGAGGTATCGCGGTAAAGCCCTACTATTTTGATCTGCGGATTTTAGATCTTGGTTTTCGGTAATTTTTCTAGACTTATGTTTCTATTAGTAATTAAAATACCACTAGATCTAGGGTTTCGCGACATAACAATAGTTACATTATAAGAGACTTAGGGTTTAGCAAGGTAATCAGAAAATAATGCTTTTCTATCTTTTGTAGTATATTGTAAAGATCTATTTCAACATGGTAGGATAGCCATCAGATGTATAGTGGTATTTAGAGTACAGTAGCATCTATTATCTAGATTTTATAGAATAATGATGTATGTTATAATTATAGATAATTAGAAACTTTATTAAGTAGACGTATGGTAAATTAGTGGGGTTGGTTAGTTTTCTTAGGAGCAATTGATTGTATTGAACTAAACGTATTGTTAGGAGCAAAGTAGCCCGACTTGAAGAGCAGGTGGTGCATGAGGCATATGAGTGCAAACTTTTACAGATAATTAAAAAATAAGGACTTGATAAGTCTTTTCATATAATTGTGCAGCCAAAGCCATCAGAGAAAGTTCAACGTACTATGGGCAAGACTAGACGAAGTAACCACGAAGCAGATAGCTGAGGTAACAAATACTGGAGATGAGACGGTTGCTCTTGGATCCATCCCAAGAGATACTCCCCAGATAGTAAGGAGGTCAGGGTCAACTATTAGGAACTTTTCGTAGTGGATACAAAATAAGCCAAGAGAGAAATGTGCATTGATGTACAACACTGGAGGGGAAAGGTATGGGATAATGGAAACTAATCTTGTTGAGATCTACAACTGGGTTATGCAGGGTATGAGGTCCCTCCCACTTATTGGAATTATTGAAGGTATTTTGTATGGAACTTGCAGATATTTTATTGATCACTACGCAGCTACTTCAAAGGCAATGGCAGATAACCCTATGCTGTATGGATTGATGCTATGTGAGTATATGGAGAAGGCCACAAAGAAGGCACAAATACACTGCCCAAATCAGGATAGAACTGCGGAGCACATGTTCAGTGTCTTGTGCTGGGATAAGGGTCGTAGGAGTGGCATTAGTGGTATTTAATTAATGTCTCATTTTTTATCATATAATTCCATACGAAACTCTATAAACTAAAATTCACATTTCATGTTTGTTTCAACAGGCTAATATCATATACGATATCCATAGGGACGCGGCTGAAACCATGGAGCGCCTCAGGCAAGGGATTCAGCTTAGTGCGACGGATGTAGCGGGATTTGTCAAGTGGGTTTTTGAGAAGACTTTCATGTCCCAAATCCGGAAGCATATCATTAAGCATAATCATACATCATGGGCATCATATTTATTTGTTAAGCATTATTAACATTTTTAATGGTGCTTGATAATTGCTATGTATTTTGAAAATACCCAACGTAAAAGTTCTTTAGTTTAACCTCCGCTTATGCATTGTGGGTGAATCCTTTTACAAAGGTTTCATCTCTTTTTGTAATCGTGTCACAAAAATTCCTAGAATTTTTGGAGTTTAAGTCACTTCATTGGACTATTCGAAAGAGGAGAGAAGGAATAGAATTTCTACAAAATACTTGCATCTCTTGTATGTGGGACCCACCTAGCTGGCTGGCCCCACCACTTTCACCTCCCTCTCTCAAATGCTGCAGCAGCCCTTCCCTCCCTCTCACTCTCACCCACACTCACTCTCCCTCACTCCCAACCAGCCAGCACAAGCAGCAGGACTGCTACTCCCCTTCCCTCTCTCAAACTCTCTCATTCTCCCCCAAATCTTCCCTTCAAGAGCAAGGATTCGAGGTATGCATGTTATACCACCATATTCCCCACCTCTCTAGCTCTCCACCCATCCAAGAAATTCTTGCATGCAGGAATATTTGAAGGATTTACAATTCCATCACCACATTTGTTCTGAAATTTCAGCAGCACCTTGGTTTCCTTTCTCCCAGTTCTTCCCTCTGATTCTTCCCCAAATTGGCGGTCACAACCCATGGAAAAGGGCCTGGGGAAAGTCTCTAGTGTTCCTTACTAGCAATGGACGTTTTAGCTTGGTTTTGGATGGATTTTTGGCTGCAATCGAGGAATGACGAAGTAACGTTTTGTTCTTGAGGTGATAGAGCTAGAATGAAGGTTTGGATGAGCTAGAGCTAGTGATTCGTGTTTGTGGAGTGGATAAAATATATATAGAACCCTTGGTTTAGTGCCTAAGCATGTTTAAGTGGTTGGAAATTTGACATGCAAATTGAATCAGTTGAAAAAATGTCACAAAACATGTTTTCTGTGGGAACCTGGAAGTTCCAGGTCACCACCCAGAGGTTTTGGGTGATCCTAACCAAAAATACCCGAGGATCCCCACTCGGAGGTTCATCCGGAGACTCCAGAACCCGAAGGGTTTGAGTTCAACCAAGAGGTTCTGGGTGATCCTAACCAAAAATACCTAAGGACTCTCACCGGGAGGTTCACCTAGAGACTCTCGAACCTAGAGGGTCTGAGTTTAACCCGGAGGTTCCGGGTGATCCTAACTAAAAATACCCAAGGATTCCCACCCAGAGCTTCACCCGAAGACTCGGGAACCCAAAGAGTCCGTGTTCAACCCGGAGCATTTGGATTGTACCGTACATCATGTGTTTTTCTTTTTTGTTTGCTTTTTAGGTGAGAAAGGTTTAGTCTTTGGCTACTTTACATTCGCTGATGTCGACGATGACAGTAGTGCCATTCTACTCAAGTGTTGTTATTTTGGGGTGGCGCCTTAGGGCAATGGCACTACCCATCTTTTGTCATTATGTAACTCTTTCCACTGCGTAGCTATTCTAACAGTGTTCAGTTTATGCTTTTGTTATAAATTTAATCTACTTAAAGACTTGTAACTTAATTTAATTACTTGTTCTTTATTATATCTTGTGATGATGTGCTTGTTGTAAACGCGTGTATTCCGATCTTAGGCACAAAACACATGCAGGGACTACTGCGGTGATATTATGGTTAATCGTGTGGTCATGATTAACAAATAATCAACTTAATGAATAATTAGAATATTATCTGGACGGTTCCCCACAGCGTGGTATCAGATCTTGGTTTAATAAAGTAGCCAAAAATGCTTAGGATGAGATAATAAAACATGTCAACCTTACTAAGACAACCTAAGTGTTTGCTCTATTTTATTCCTTATCTTATCTTAGAGCTTTTCATACCTCTGCTTGTTGATAATCTACTTAAACATGATCTCTAACTCATCTCTTTCTTAATGGGTTAAGGATGGTCGCTCTTACGTTGGTGATGGTTTCTTGTGCCGAGGGTGTGCAAGGTTTTCCCGCACTCCTCCGCAAGATGCTTTGGTGTGCGAACTTCACCTATGCACTGGAGTACATGGTTTATGCTCGTGGAGTCAGGCATGATTTGGTGAACTACTTGGCGACCGTAGATATTCGGATGAGAATTATCAAAGGTGGAGCCAATCCCCACTACTCTGATGTAGTTGGAACTTCGGAAGAAATGGCGGTCCAAGTTGTGGCGTATAAGGCAATGCGCCCTTCGTGATGAGCTGCCCGTTCTGCATGGATGACTATTCATCTACTTTCCAATTTGGGGCAACAACGTCAACAACTTCGAAGATGTCCCAGATGTGGATCCTCTGAATGAGCATCGTATGGTAGAGTTGGTTCGCTCCTTTGACCGATCCTACCGTTGCATAGTGGCTAAACTTTGGGAGACGCAAAGGCGCTACAACAAGCTGCAGCAGACGATGGAACCACATGTGCACTGCGGATTGGTGAATCATGAGGTGTTGTATGAAGAGGGTCATATGACACCATATGGCATGGCGCCTCAGACACACCGCTTTTCGGTGCAGGGAACATGGGTACCACATCCCCACGGTCAAGGTTCGAGGGCATCCAATGGATTGCAAGTGCTGCAGTTCCACAACTCGGGCTACACGAGGGAAATGTTGTTAGGCGAGTTTCAGCCTCTCACCCACCCTGATTCCAATGACGACACTGGCTCCCCCAACATCATCTTTTGGATGAATTTTCGGAGGACTTCGTTCGGGATCCATATCGTGGGTGCTTTTTAAGTCGGTGGATTTTAGAATTATGTAATAGGGCATAGTTTCTTTCGTGAACTTTTGGATGATTAAGTTTAGCTATATTATTATAACAGCCCAGTTTCTTAAAACCAGGAAAATTTAAAACTTTTGCAAAGAAAATAAAATGTTTTTTTTTAAAAACAAATAAAACCCTAAGTGTGTATGCATACCTTTATCCATATACACATATATGTGAGTATGTGTGCTATATGTATAAATGCATATATACGTTGAGGGCTATTTTCGTATAAAAGAATATCTATATATGAATATATATATATATATATATATATATATTTATGTGTATATGTTGATTATATATTTGATTGCTTGAGTATGTGAGCTAATATATTATATTTGTGTGTTATATACACTGTATGTATATATATACATGTGTATGTACATGAAAGGAAAAAGAATAAAAAAGGAAAAGCTTTTAGTTTAATCAGATCGAAACCCTCCTAGCCAAGCAATCCAACCCGAGCCGACCAATTCTTTCTTCCCTTCCCTCTCTTCTCTACTGCCTAGGCTGCACAGCCAACTAGCCCAAGCCGCTAGTGCTGCCTTCCTTTGGGATGCACCCACGCGAACCTCAGCCGAAGGCACCTTCTGCCTTTCTACTTCCTCCTCGAGCCGCTAACGTGCAGGCCCTGCTGGTCGTCTCCTACCTTGAGCTGGAGTCCGCTTCCAACACGAGCCAGTGCATCGATCATCGAATCCATGCCTAAGCCATAGGGGAAATCATCTAGAAGCCTCCGAAGAAGAAGCAAGGTGAGCCGTCCGATCTATAGTCGATGGTTGAGATTAGATCTTTCCATACCCCTTCGGTAGCCAATCAGGAACCGCCACGTGGCCAACATAATCCCAGTATGCCCTTTAGCCTTATCATCACACTACCTCACCCTGCCATGTCAGCCGTTTCACTGATGTGTTACGCCACCTCAGCATAGAGTGCCATGTGTCAAGCCCAGTCAATGATGTTTTCTATTTATTGCTGTGATGATGTCATAATTGATGTATATTACGCAATAAATAGTTTTCACTATGAAAATAATTCTAATAATAATAATAATAATTAGGAAAATAATTTCTAATAATGTTTAATAATACTTTATAGGTTTATTTAATTATGTTTAATGTTTTTATATAGTTTAATACTTAAAGTAAATGCTAATAAATACCATAAAATCCTAGAAAATCCCAGAAAATTATAGATGACTCTGGAAAAGTTCTATAAAATTCCTAGCAACATAATTTCATTTGTAGATAATATTTTTAGTCCTGTTTTAATCTTAAGAAAATCGTAAATTGTTAACAATAGTTCCGTTTTGACCCGTTCTTTCGCCGGGTTGTCTGAAAAAGCATGATCTTGTGTGTGCTGATGTTTATTGTGTGATATTTGGTTCTTTTTGGATCTTGAGGTTTATATGTTGCCTTCTCACTTATGTTCGCGAGTAGACGCCGACGTTTTAGAGGAGCTACAAGGACTACAAGACCCAGATTT
Source organism: Phragmites australis (assembly GCF_958298935.1). Lineage (NCBI taxonomy): Eukaryota > Viridiplantae > Streptophyta > Magnoliopsida > Poales > Poaceae > Phragmites > Phragmites australis. Next base: position 9,991,126 of record NC_084929.1, read on the forward strand.
CGCTGAAGACCCAACTAAGTTGAGTAATGGCAAGTTGTGTTCTTGATCATATTTATCCCAGTTTTACAAATGTTTTGTTTTATAAACATGCATGCTAATAATTTTGTTGGGAATCTCAAGTGTTAGGCTTTACCTTAGTTTTTCTCTTATCATCCTTGTCGTCATAGTATGGTTTTGGATTATGGATGGGTAGATGATGCTTAGCCTTGCTTTGGGATGGTAATCATGACAATTGTTCTACGAACTTGATAATGGTCCTATGCAACCATGATAAAATATGATAGAATAATTTTTATAGCAATATGGTATAGGGATTTGAGCAGGTGGTATGATGAGATGTATGGTTGATAAAGTGGTAGTCTTGCTCAAATATAAGGACCGGTTCATGGGGTGATATTTCTGTATTTATAGTACAACCATAAGCCTGGTATGGGACAGGCCTAGCTAAGTAATTTGCTTACTCTCAGCATAGTGTTGACCAGGCAAAAGGGCGGTGAATGGATCTTGGGATCCGAAAGGAGCAAGGGGGGGCTTCCATTGTTGAGGTAGAATCATGTGGCAATGAAACCTTAGCGGGTAGACATGTGCTGAGAGGGGCATTGTAAAGGCTTTGTAGTGATCTCCTGGCAACACACCTTAGGTAGTATGTGATGTGCTTGGCCGGCACTACAACATGGAGACTTAGTCACCCGCTTGCAGGTGATGAAATCACAACCTGTGGGTAAAAGTATAACCTCTGCAGAGTCAAAACTGAATATTCAGCCGTACTCACGGTCATGAGCGGCACAGAAAACCTACCATGATTATAACTTGATGTTTTGGTTAGTGGGTCAACTGTGGTGGTGGGAACCATGGTTGAGGTGTGGGTCAACTGTGGTGGTGGGAACCATGGTTGAGGTGTGGGTCAATCACAATGGTGGGAATCATGGTTGAGGTGGTTTGTTAGTGGTTCAATTATGGCGGTGGGAGCCATGGTTGAGGTGTTGGGTGTTCACCCTTGGTGGTTAGAACCTTGGTTGAGGTGATTAGTTGGTTAAGTCAGGATGGATGGAATCTTGAGGTGGTTTGTTATTCACTTAATTACTATCGTTTTTCAAATATTTTTAAATAAATATTGTTTTATGCAAAAGAGCCATTTAGCCTTATTCTTGTTAAAGCCTTCATATGTATACTATTCCTTCACAACTTGCTGATTACAACATGTGCTCACACTTACCATAACCAAGCACTCAGTTGGGAAATAATTGGAAGACTTCATGGAAGATGCATTTTAGGGAGGTGTTCTCCGTCGAATTTTTCCTTGTGGAGTTGTCGATGAAGACGAAGACTACGCTTAGGATCCACTGCAGTTTATTTGGTTCTTCAACAATTGAAGGTCTTTTGTAAGACGATTTATCGATTAAGGTAATGATATTTTAATGATTATCATCAATGAAGTCGTTATGTGTTGGGAACATTTCCTGGGCTCAGCACATAGAAGAGATTGTTCCTTGAACCGGTCTAGACAATTATGCCCTATGTATGAGACTTGTATGTTGTACCTTTATGTGGTATGAATATTATGACTATTAATATGTCTTTCAATTTGGTTGGTTGTTATTTATTATTCTTTCATTTTACTCATTTTGCATCGACGCAATTGATGAAAAAGGTAAGAAGGTAAGGGATGCATCCCGATGGCGGTAAATATCGGAGGCTCAACTAGTGCGAGGTAGGGGCCTGGTATGTCCCGTAAGGTGATGGTACGAGAAGTGAATACGTTACGATAATGTATGAACATCCACCATACGATGATAGTTATGATCGTTTACCCATGTGGCGATTACATTGGGTGTCCTGTAAGGCGATGGTGCGGGAAGTGAATACGTTGGTAACAACGTATGAAACGTCACTTGTGCGGCGAGTTGCAAGCACCTTTCACCCAAATACTTTATCTTCTCACGCGAAGGATGATGATTGGTGGGTCATTATATGCATGCCTATGGTGATTGTAGTTTTTGATGCTTGAGGGGAGTGATGCACTCGAGAAAGAAACGTGTAAATAGGTATCGAGCATGCTTCATTCCTATCTCTCATTTTGCATGCATTTACATATAGTGGGCTTTAAGGAGTCTGACTGCATATATATTGAATTATCCTTTTCTTGTCATCTAAATTCCTACTCGTCATCTCCCTTGATAATATCTTGTCATCGGTAACTTTGGAAATGATGACAAGATGAGGACCCGCGACAATTCGGGTGATCTTCCTGAGGGGTCCAACGAGAACAATCCCGTGCCACCTCTTCCGCCGAGCATGGCAGATGTACTCATGCAAATCAAGCAAAATCGGCAAGCGCTAACCACCCTGCTTGAGGCACTCGTGCGTAATACAACTCCTCAAGGAGGAGGAGGAGCCAGGCGTGGTGATGACTATTCAGACTTCCTCCGTACTAGTCCTCCCACCTTCACGCGCGTCGATGATCCTTTCGACGCGGACCATTGGCTGCGCACCATCGAGCAAAAGCTCACTTTTCTTTGGTGTGAGGACCACGAGAAGGCCCTCTTCACCGCACATCAACTCCAAGGCATGGCCGGCGCGTGGTGCATGAACTATCTAGCCATGCATGCCGCCGATCATCACATCTCATGGGCGGAGTTCCACCAAGTCTTCCACGATGATCATATCCCTAAGTGGATATGGATATCAAGTGGTGGGAATTTCTGGACCTCAAGCAAGGAGGCAAGTCAGTCATAGAATATGTGCAAGTGTTCAACCACTTGGCACAATATGCGCTGGAAGAAATTGGTACCAATGCTTGAAAGCAAGATTGCTTTGTAAATGGTCTCTCCACCAAGATGAAAGATCGTTTATTCGCCCACGAGTTTGCGAACTTCAATAAGTTGGTGAGCACCTCTCTCATTGTTGAGCACAAGTTGAAGAACCATTACGAGGAGAAGAAGCATAAGAGGGTCCTATCATCCTTTGTGGGCGGGAGCTATCAACGTCAGCGAATGGGGAATCAACTCCCTCTGTCTTCCATGTCAACACCATCTGCTCCACGTCCTATGTGGGTGCTGCAATGTTCATATTCCTCATCACCAGGACAGACTCCAAGGCCTGTGGGGTCACAAGGAAGTGTGACTGGTGGTCCCTGTGGCCCGTGCTACAATTGTGGGCGTGTCGGGCACTTTGCGTGGGAGTGTCATTTTCCGAAGATGGGAGCCGTGGAGACTGCTTTTAGGCCGCCACTACAAGCACAACCCTCTCAGCAAGCATCCAAGGCTACACAATTTTTCAAGTGTGACCGGGTGAACCACATCACCACTGAAGGGGCTCAGGAGGACGACACCATGCTCGTTGGTACGGTACTCGTAAATTCCCACCATGTAGTTGCACTTTTTGATTCTGAAGCATCTCATTCTTTCATTAAGGAGGCTTACGTCTTGTGTCACAATATGGTCACCAAGACTCTACCTTCTTCATATCATATTGATGCACCCGGTACCCAGTTGCAAACCAATCAAGTCGTTCTTTTGGTCGAGATACTCATTGAAGAAGTTTATTTTCTGCGAACTTGATCATTCTTGATACTAGGGGAGTGGATGTCATCTTAGGAATGAATTGGTTGACCAAATATAATGCTCTCATCAATTACGCTCGGAGGATCATCTCTCTCAAAAATTTGACTGGTGTCCGGATTCCCCTCCCTTGGGGGAGGGTGGTCCCCATCTCTATACTTTCGTGTGTGCCACAACCACGGACCTTTGGAATATCCCAGTGGTGTGTGAGTACCCGGATATTTTTCCTAAAGAATTACCAGGGATGCTGTCCAACCGGAATGTTGAATTTGTCATTGAATTCGCACCCAGACTACCCCGGTGTCTAAAAGACTCTATAGTATGCCTCCGAATGAGATAATGGAATTGAAGAAACAGTTGAAGGAATTACTTGAGAAGGTTTCATTCGTCTGTGTTGATTATCGTCCTCTAAATGTGGTCACCATCAAAAATAAATATCCACTTCCCTGCATCGACATCTTGTTCGATCAATTGACCGGTGCTCGTTTCTTCTCCAAGATTGATCTATGATTGGGTTATCACCAAATAAAGATTCGATCGGAGGACGTTCCTAAAACAGCTTTCTTCACTCGTTATGGACTCTATGAGTACACGGTCATGTCCTTCGGCCTAACCAATGCACCAGCTTACTTTATGTATCTAATGAATACAATGTTCATGGAAGAGCTGGATTCTTTCATCGTAAGCTTCATCGACGATATCCTCATTTATTCCAAGACCGAAGAAGAACATGCCAAGCATCTCCGAGTCATTCTTGAAAGGCTCTGTGAACATCGTCTCTATGCCAAGTTCAGCAAATGCAAATTCTGACTCAAGAAAGTTGTTTTCCTCAGTCACGTCCTTTCCAAAAATGGTGTCACTGTCAACCCAAGCAAGGTTCAAGATGTGCTCAATTGGAGGCAACTGTAGAATGTCACCAACATCCGGAGTTTTCTTGGACTTGCGGGATACTACCGCCGGTTCATTGAGAACTTCTCCAAAATTGCCAAGCCTATGACCAAACTCTTGCAGAAGGGAGTAAAGTTTGCTTGTTCCGAGGCTTGTGAACAAGCCTTCTAGACTTTGAAGAATCTTCTCACCACTCCTCATGTTCTTTCTCAACCAGATGTGGACAAGAGTTTCGATGTTTATTGTGATGCTTCCCATATAAGCCTCGGCTATGTTCTCATGCAAGAGGGCTAAGTCGTCGCCTATGCTTCTCGCCAATTGAAGCACCATGAGGGAAATTATCTAACTCATGATTTAGAGCTTGCCGCCGTTGTGCATGCTCTAAAAATCTGGTGCCATTACCTTCTTGGTAATCTTTGTAATATCTGCATCGACCACAAGAGCCTCAAATACATATTCACTCAAGCCGACCTCAACATGAGGCTAAGAAGATGGCTTGAATTGATCAAGGACTATGAATTGGAGGTTCATTATCATCTTGGCAAGCCGAACGTCATTACCGATGCCCTGAGCCAAAAGGCTCGGTGCAATTGTCTAATTGTCAAGCTTAGAAACGCCACACTCTATGATGAATTTTGGAGACTTGGACTCAATATGTTCTTGGAGGGATTTCTTTCAAATCTTGAGGTCAAATCCACCCTCCTCGATCAAAATCAAGGAAGCACAGAAGATTGACAAGGGTATGGCTCGGATTCATGACAAGATAAAGGAGGACAAAGCTGTGGACTTTTTGGAGGATAATCAAGACTTCTTGTGGTTTAGAAAATGACTTGTGGTCCCAAAGGTCCATGAGTTAAGGAAGAAGATTTTCGGTGAAGACCATGACTTGTTGTTTGTTCATCCCAGGAGCACCAAAATGCATCAAGATCTCATGCAAAGATTTTGGTGGACCCACATAAAGCGTGAGGTCACTCGTTACATCATCGAGTGTGTTGCTAGAGGGTGAAGGCCGAACATCTCAAGCCGGCTGGTACTTCCCTATTCCCTCTTGGAAGTGGGAGGAAATCGGTATGGATTTCATTACCGGACTACCTAAGATCACTCGAGGGTATGACTCAATTTTGGTCACTGTGGACCGGTTGCCAAATCAGCTCATTTCCTTCTCATCAAAACCACGTTTTCTGTCAAGCAGTATGTGGAGCTTTACCTCGCTCAAATCGTTTGTCTTCATGGTATTCCTACGAAGATTGTCTCCGACCGTGAGTCTATCTTTGTCTCTCATTTCTGGAAGAGCCTTCATGAAGCTATGGGGACTGAACTCTTCCATAACACCACATACCGTCCGCAAACCGATGGTCAGACGAAGAGATTAAATCAAATCCTTGAAGACATGTTAAGGACTTATGCTCTGACCTATGGGAAGAGGTGGGAAATATGCTTTCTATGTGTGGAATTCTCCTATAACAATAGTTTCCAATCGAGTATCAAGATGTCCCCGTTTGAAGCACTCTATGGAAGGAGGTGCCGAACCCCGTTGAATTGGTTCGAGTCCGGAGAAAGAGCTTTCTTGGGCCCGGATTAGGTCAAAGAGGCGGAAGAACAAGTCCTAACCATTCGCAGGAACCTTCTCACAACTCTATCTCATTAGAAAAGCTATGTCGATCGTCGTTGGCGTGAGCTTATGTTCAAGATAGGAGACTTCGTCTATCTCAAGGTCTCCCCCCTCAAAGGAACACAACGTTTCCAAATCTAGGGAAAGTTGAAGCCGTGGTATATTGGCTCTTTCCAAAATGTTACGTGGTGTGGCGAGGTGGCCTATCAGCTGGAATTACCTTCATCTCTCTCTGTCGTGCATAACATTTTCCATGTCTAACAATTGAAGAAATGTCTCCGTGTTCCAACGAAAGTTATGACCGTGGATGACCAAGAACTTCCACCTGATCTTTCTTATTACGAGCATCCTGTTCGCATCCTTGATAAAGCCAAACGAATTCTTCCCCGAATCGATGGTCACAACCCTTGGCAAAGGACCTAGGATAATTCTTTAGTGTTCCTTACTAGCAATGCACATGGTTTTGGATGGATTTGTGTGCTACAATCGAGGAATGGCGAAGTAACATTGGGTTCTTGAGGTGATAGAGCTAGAATGAAGGTTTGGATGAGTTAGAGCTAGTGATTCGTGTTTGTAGAGTGGATAAAATAGGTCTAGAACCCTTGGTTTAGTGCCTATACATGTTTAAGTGGTTTGGAAATCGGCATGCAAGTTGAATCGGTCAAAAAACATCGCAAACATGTTTTCTGCAGGAACCCGGAGGTCCCGGAGCATCCAGATTGTACTTTTCATCAGACACTTTTCTTTTTCGTTTACTTTGCTGATAGTTTGTAAATTTTATAATTAATTCATACGAACTCCAAAAATCATGAAACTCGTTGCGTTAGCTTCGTATGTATATAAATACATGTTAAAAATGTTAGAACTAAAGAAAAAGCCTTTATAATTAATTAATTAATTAAATGTGTTTTGGCTTAATTAAATTATGGTTAATTAATATCATGTCCTATAATTATGAAACCACTTGGAAAATTCATGTTTTGATCAGTGCTATCTAGGAAACATATACTTTGGTATGAAAGTGATGTTTAAATTGTTGAAGTTAATTTAATCTTGATATCTAGTTTAGTCACGGTCCTTTTTGGATAGCCCTTAAATAAATCATTTATACCATGGGCCTATGTGCTTCAATTCAAATGTTTTCTACTGCATTATGTTCATTACCCAGTACCACATCCCCATTTAAATTTTGTAGTATTTTTATAGCATCTCTTTCATGCTCATCATTGCATGCGTTCTTCTTAGTGAACGAATGACCTGAGAGTAACGTGAGCGTGATCAAGCGCGATCCGAAAGTTGGTTCCCTTGCTTGTGAAGCTGATCAACAAGGCAAGCATCTAAGAATTTTTATCCTATTACTTTGGATCATATATTGTGTTAATTGATAAGTTATGCTTTATGTATGTTTGCATGTCAATGAGTCTTATGTCAGGTTTTGGGTTAGATCCTATTTGTTGCATTACCCTCCCTTGACATTGTTTATCACTTGATCCTTGTAACCTGGGTTGTTCATGTCACATAATAGTCTAACTTAAAAAGAATGTGTTAAGCTTAACATGGCATAGGTCCTCGGTAGAAGTCGAGCGGTGGTTCGGCTATCGTTCGCGAGCTTAGGGCTTACTTTATGTCACAAAGATAATGATGATGGAGGATGGTGTAAGTTAGTGAGGATGAGCCAAGATTTAGATGGGCAATAGAGATGACTCGAGAAGGAAGTCTCGGATTCTAGGGACCCGCTTGAATCTATTAAGCACAGTCTGTTGTTGCAGTTGGCTTTAACACTTGTTCGTACTTACCACGTATCCATATATAGGATGGATGAGCCGAAAATCTTATGTAGCTATGATCTTTTGGCATCCTAGTCTCGGGTGTTATCGGTATAATAATCTTGGAAGGGGTATCTAGTTTGCTTTGGGAGTAGTTCTAGATGACCCCCGCATGCCGATGTGCATGTTCAAACGGTTGTGCCTTATTTAGGAAAGGTTGATATGAGTACCTCCTTGTGTGGACATGTGTGGTCACGCAAGCCGTATAGTCCTCAAGTTGTGTGGGTAGTGGAGTACCCCCCCCCCTACAAAGTGTAAAACAATTTGAATTGTCGCGCTTTTAGTTATGAGCACACTTCTGTCCATTTGCATCAATCGTAGAGTTTCGGTTGTGGTTGTGATGGTATGTTGGGAAATGTATGGTGATGTTGCTAAAGTTTTGATACGGTTCAAGTTATAATTATGGTATGGTAATGATCTCAGGATAGAATGTTATTTATGATTAGGTGTAGATGCTTACACTTGAGTCGAAATTGCTCTTGCATATGAAATTCACTTAACCTTGTGGCCGAGTCCTTGCTAATTATCCAAATTGCATTCTCCTTGGAGTTGAGCTATTTCTAAGTGTCCATTATGGATTAAGTCTTGCGAGTACCTTCATACTCACGTGCTTCATTTGCTTTTCAGGTGAGAAAGGTTTAGTCTTTGGCTACTTTATGTCCATCGATGTTGGCAACGTGCAGGAGTAGTGCCATTCTACTCAAGTGTTGTTATTTTGTGGTGGTGCCTTAGGGCAATAGCACTACCCATCTTTTGTCGTTATGTAACTCTTTCCGTTGCATAGCTACTCTAACAATATTCGGTTTATGCTTTTGTTGCAAAGTTAATCTACTTAAAGACTCATAATTTAATTTAATTACTCCTTCTTTATTATGTCTTATGATGATGTGCTTGTTGTAAAGGCGTGTTTTTTTTATCTTGGGCACAAAACACATGCCGAGACTATCGGGATGATATTCTGGTTAATCATGTGGTCATGATTACACAAA